>NC_081296.1:97776900-102776900 GCF_030435805.1 Mustela lutreola
AAATCATATGTGGTAAATATTGTCATTAAAAAAAGTAATGTAATAGTTGGGTACTTGCTCTGTGTCAGAAACATGAAACATTATCTTTTAAACTCATCACCTGTAAGTTGAGTTTAAAATAGCTGGATGTTAACTGAATTATGATGAAGTCAGGTTCCAACTTAAAATCACTGCCCAAATCCTCAAAATACTTCTTCTTGGTACATTCTTTAAAGACTTGATGATGGATTCATACTAAATTGAAAAAAAAAAAAAATAGGCGCTTCAAATTGATAATAAACATAGAAGATTTTTGGCAAATTTCCTTGGTTATAATTGCTTGTTAATTAATATCACACATGGATATCAGTACTAATCCCACTGAACTTGGAGATCATATCCTTCAGATTGGACTTCTAAACTGGGAGAACCCACCCTGCACAGGGCTTTCTGATCCTTTTCCCTGAGCTGTTTTTGACTAGAGATTAACTAAGAAGAATGATCACTTCCATTATTGGTAAATTGGACAGTGGGAAAATATAAATGTTTCCAAAATTAAAGGCCTTTGTGATTGTGCTCTGTAAATCAGATTATTAAAACATTTTCTGATGAAATCCATAGAATTATTTGCTTATCCACAATAAAAAAAAATAAAATTTTTATTGACAACAGTTGACAACTATTATCAATCTGAACAATGCTAGATAATTTAAACAAAATCCAACTTTTATGGTTTGTACTCATGAAAACTTCAGGGTGAAACAAAAGGGGTCCTGTCTGTCCTGGTGAAATTCTAAAGAAGCTGTACAGTTTGGGTTGGCCATCAAGGAGAACTCAAGTCTATTGTAGGGAAGAATCCATGGCACTGCTTTTTTTTCCCCCCCCATTTCATTTTATTTTTTTTTCTTTTCAGTGTTCCAAAATTCATTGTTTATGTAACACACTCAGTGCTCCATGCAATACGTGCCCTCCATAATACCTACCACCAGGCTCACCCAACCCCCACCCCACTCCTCTCCAAAACCCTCAGTTTGTTTCTCAGGGCCCATAGTCTCTTCATGATTTGTCTCTCCCTCCGATTTCCCTCATCTCACTTCTCCTCTCCATCTCCCAATGTCCTCTGAGTTATTCTTTATGCTCCACAAGTAAGTGAAACCATATGATACTTGACTCTCTCTGCTTGACTTATTTCACTCAACATAATTTCTTCCAGTCACATTCATGTTGATACAAAAGTTGGGTATTCATCCTTTCTGATGGAGGCATAATACTCCATTGTATATATCGACCATTTCTTCTTTATCCATTCATCTGTTGAAGGGCATCTTGGTGCTACCTATATTTTGGTGTCTGTGGCCACTGCTGCCATGAACACAAAAAGAAATAAAAGGTATTCAAATTAGCAATGAAGAATTCAAACTCTCTTCGCAGATGACATGATACTTTATATGGAAAACTCCAAAGACTCCACCCCCAAACTACTAGAACTCACACAGCAACTCAGTAATGTGGCAGGATACAAAATCAATGTACATAAGTCAGGGCATTTTTTTAAGATTTTTAAATTTATTTCTTTATTAATTAATAAATTTATTATTTATTATTTATTTACAGGTGGCCCTTCTTTTTTTTTTTTTTTTTTTTTTTTTTTTTTTTTTACAGGTGGCCCTTCTTTTCACTACATCTGTATCTTTGGAAAACACCCAGTAGTGCAATTGCAGGGTCATAGGGTAGCTCTATTTGCTCTATTTTTAATTTCTTTCTTTTTTTTTTTAAAGATTTTATTTATTTATTTGACATAGAGAAAGATCACAAGTAGGCAGAGCAGCAGGCAGAGCGAGAAGGGGAAGCAGGCTCCCTGCTGAGCAGAGAGCCTGATGCAGGGCTGGATCCCAGGAACCTGAGATCATGACCCGAACTGAAGGCAGAGGCTTAACCTATGAGCCACTCAGGTTCCCCATCTATTTTTAATTTCTTAAGGAATCTCCACACCGCTCTCCAAATTGGCTGCACCAACTTGCATTCCCCTTTCTCCCCATCTTCTCCAGCACACTTTGTTCCCTGTCTTGCTAATTTTGGCCATTCTGACTGGTGTAAGGTGGCATCTCAATGTGGTTTTGATTTGAATCTCCCTGAGGGCTAGAGATAATGAAGATTTTTTTCATGTGTCTGCTAGCCATTTGTATGTCTTCTTTGGAGATTTTTCTATTCATGCCTTCTGCCCATTTTTTGAGATGATTACCTGTTTTTTGTGTGTTAAGTTTGAGGAGTTTTTTATATCTTGGATATCAGCCCTTTGTCTGTAGTGTCATTTGCGAGTATCTTCTCCCATTTCATAGGTTGCCTCTTTGTTTTGTTGACTGTTTCCTTTGCTGTGCAGAAGCTTTTGATCTTGATGAAGTTCCAAAAGTTCATTTTCACTTTTGTTCCCTTTACCTTTGGAGACATATCTTGAAAGAAGTTGCTGTGGCCAATGTCCAAGAGGTTACTGCCTATGTTCTCCTCTAGGATTTTGATAGATCCCTGCCTCACATTGAGGTCTTTTATCCATTTCGAGTTTATCTTTGTGTATGGTGTAGGAGAATGGTCTAGTTTCATTCTACATATAGCTGTCTAATTTTCCCAGCACCATTTATTGGAGAGACTGTCTTTTTTCCACTATATATTTTTTCCTGCTTTGCCAAAGATTATTTGATCATAGAGTTGAGGGTCCATATCTAGGATCTCTACTCTGTTCCACTGGTCTATGTTTTTTATGCCAGTACCATGCTGTCTTGGTGATCACAGCTTTGTAATAAAGCTTGAAGTCAGGCAAGCTGTTTTTCTTTTTCAACTTTCCTTAGCAATGCAGGGTCTTCTGGTTCCATGCAAATTTTAGGATTGTTTGTTCCAGCTTTTTGAAAAATGCCAGTGGAATATTGATCTGGATGGCATTGAAAGTATAGATTGCTCTAGGCAGTATAGACATTTTGACAATGTTTATTCTTCCAATCCATGAGCATGGAATGCTCTTCCATCTTTTTGTGTCTTCTTCAATTTCTTTCATGAATGTTCTGTAGTTCCTCGAGTACAGATCCTTTACCTCTTTGGTTAGGTTTATTCTCAGGCATCTTATGGTTCTTGGTGCTATAGTGAATGGAATTGATTCTCTAATTTCCCTTTCTATATTTTCATTGTTAGTGTGTAAGAAAACAACTGATTTGGGGCACCTGGGTAGGTTAAAGCCTCTGCCTTCGGCTCAGGTCATGATCCCAGTGTCCTGGGATCAAGCCCCACACTGGACTCTCTGCTCAGCAGTGAGCCTGCTTCCCCTCTCTGCCTGCCTCTCTGCCTACTTCTGATCTCTGTCTGTCAAATAAAGAAAGAAATAAAAAATCTTTAAAAAAAACTGATTTATGTACATTGATTTTGTATCCTGTCACATTACTGAGTTGCTGTGTGAGTTCTAGTAGTTTGGGGGTAGAGTCTTTGGAGTTTTCCATATAAAGTATCATGTCATCTGCAAAGAGAGAGAGTTTGAATTCTTCATTGCCAATTTGAATACCTTTTATTTCTTTTTGTTGTCTGACTGCTGTTGCTAGCACTTCTAGTACAATGTAGAAAAAGAGTGGCGAGATTGGGCATCCTTGTTGTGTTTCTGATCTCAAAGGGAAGACTGTGAGCTTTTTCCCATTGAGGATAATATTTGCTGTGGGTTTTTCATAGATAGATTTTATGAAATTGAGGAATGTTCCCTCTATCCCTATACTTTGAAGAGTTTTAATCAGGAGTGGATGCTATGTTTTGTCAAATACTTTTTCTGCATCGAGAGGACCATGTCGTTCTCCTCTCTTATTGATTTGTTCTATCACATTGATAGATTTGTGAATGTCGAACCACCCCTGCAACCCAGGGATAGATCCCACCTGGTCATGGTGGATAATCTTTTTAATGTACTGTTGGATCCTATTTGCTAGGATCTTGTTGACAATCTCGGCATCCACATTCATCAGGGATACTCGTCTGAAATTCTCCTTTTTTTGGTGGGGTCTTTGCCTCATTTGGGGATCAGGGTAATGCTGGATTCATAAAAAGAGTCTGGAAATTTTCCTTCTGTTTCTATTTTTTTGAAACAGCTTCAGGAAAATAGGTATTATTTCTTCTTTGAATGTTTGGTAGAATTCTACAGGGAATGCATCAGGTCCTGGACTCTTGTTTTTTGATCACTGCTTCAATCCCGTTACTAGATACTGGTCTATTTGGGTTGTCAATTTCTTCCCGATTCAGTTTTGGAAGTTTATAGGTTTCTAGGAATGAATCCATGGCACTGTTTGAAAGACCATCTAAGGGACAGCTCAGCCTGTCATTATTTTCTAATTGCTCCCCATATTCACCGAGAGACTAATGATGAATCTGTCACTCCAGGTTTAAAGGAGAGGTGATTTCATAAACCAATTTTATATTACTATGTCACATATTTAAAATAAATACACAATTAAAATTAAACAAGCTTAATTTGCTTTGGTGTCCCAGTATTAGTTTGGAGAGACCAATATATTAGTCTGGTAGGGGTATCATAACTAAATGCCACTGGTGGCTTAAACAACAGAAATTTATATCTCACAGTTATGAATGCTGAAAGGCTAAGATCAATGTGTAGGAAGGTTTGGTTTCTCCAGAGGCCTCTCTCCTTGGCTTGCAGACAGATGCATTTTCACCATGTCCTCACATGGTCTTTTCTCTGTATGCATGCTGCCCTGCTTCTCTCTGTGTGTCCACATTGTTGCTGCTTATAAGGACTTTACACTGGTTGGATTTAAGGCTCATTCTAACAGCCTCCTTCTAATTTAATGATTTTATTAAAAATCTTACCTCCAAACAGTCTGAGGTAACCAGGGTTAGGGCTTCAATGTATGAAAGGGGACAGAATTTGGAGAACACACAGTTCAACCCATAACAGGACCCACATGCAGTATAAACAGTAACAGATGAATCACCTAATCACAATGCAGGAGATGAGGAATAAAATCACTAACAGTTTGGAAAAAAAGTAACGATAGAAATGGTATTTTGATTCTATACTCTAAGCTAAAGAATACAAAATACTGTATACAAATACTGAACTCTAATTTGAAATTTCTGTTTATATAGAGGTATGTGATGGAAATTCCAAAATTATTTTATGTTCTTTCAAAGGTTGAGCCAATAATTAAACATACTGAGAGTAATGAGAGCAACGTTTTTCATCTTCAGAGAATGGGGTTACTAAGTACCCAAGAAGGATAGAATAAATAAGGAATAATTGGATTTTAATTTAAAATACAGTCTAAACTTGTGCAGAGAGAAATTTGCATAGAGATAGATACAGCTGCACTTGCATGTGTAAATGCACGTATTTCTTAACTCTAGCATCGTTACCCTTTTTTAAAGATTTTTTATTAACTTTAGATGGTTGGAGGGAGAGCAGAGGGAGGCTCTGAGGAAGAGGAAAAGAGAGAATCTCAAGCAGACGCCACACTCAACGTGGAATCTGATGTGGGGCTCAATTTCAAAACCCTGAGATCATGACCTTTGACGAGCTCAAAAGTTGGTTGCTTAACCAGCTGATCACCTGAGCACCCCATTCATCATTACCTTTGTGCCTTGAAGATAAAAATTCCATGTTTTTGAAAGTGAAGGAAGAGTATTCACCATTAAAGAAAGAGGATGGGCAAAAACTGAGCAAGAAAGTGGTTAGCCCAAGAGGAATTAGTGTAGGGTTATAATAAGTATGCTCCTGGAAATTTACCTTGAACCAGATCTTGGAAGTCATAAACATCAATCCAATAGGTTTGAAGTCTCTCTGGTAGATAGCCAGAAACTCTCTGGTATATATCCAGAAAAATAATATTTGTAAATAAAAACCAATAAATGAAAAGCTGCCTTAATTTTCAGAATGGATTTTCTTGTGAAAAATAACATTAAAGATCCAATGCAATTTCAAAAGCAAGGAAAATATAGTGATTACAAAGTTATATCTGCTAATTGTTCTTGATTAAGAGGAAATAGAAATCTCAGTTTGAAAACATAAGTATATCAGTGATAAAACTTCTTTTTTTTTAAAGATTTTATTTATTTATTTGACAGAGAGAGATCACTAGACAGAGAGGGAGGCAGAGAGAGGGGGAAGCAGGCTCCCTGATGAGCAGAGAGCCCGATGTGGGACTCGATCCCAGGATCCTGAGATCATGACCTGAGCCGAAGGCAGCTTAACCCACTGAGCCACCCAGGCACCCATAAAACTTCTTTTCAATTGGTAAATCCTTTTAGTGCACCTCACTGGCTAAAATTAAATTTCAGTACACTTGGAAGCTAAGTGCAAATGCTACTCATTTTTTAATTTTTTTTAAGGTCATATCTATATTCTAAGGGTTGTACAGTGGCAAGTTTTCTAAGATCGGGATAGGATTACACATCTGGAGTTCAGTTTCTGGCACACCAATATTAATTCAGTATTTTCTTTATGTATATGACACTTTATAAAGACCAAAGCAAGTTCCTACCCAGCTTATTATGAAAACCTGTGATACAGATTAGGACACAAAGCCTAAGAGCCCCCTGGACACAAATCAGTTCACTATTACAGCAAATCCAGTATCAGTAAGTGATCAAATAGGGGATAGCTCTATCAGTTCTCAGAATTCTCTATTCCTTTTCTAATTTCCTGGCAAGTGTTGTTATATGTGAATTACTAACCATTTTTGAGAGACTGGATTGGTGTGCCCATTTCCTTATGAAAAGATTGGATTAGATGGTCTTAAAGGCTTAGTAGCTGAATCCGGAAGAAATAATTTAACAAAAAATTAACTCCTGAATCTAGTAGAGTGGACTTCCAGAAAAAATAGTCTAAGAACCAATAGCCAGATTTCAAGGGAAGAAGTTAAGATAAGTAGCAGATCTTTGAGGGACTAAAATGCAGGTAGAGAGTCAATGGTTCTTTCTAGAAGAATGAGAAATTGTGTAATCTAGATGAAGGGAAGATATGGTGTTTCAGAGTATTTGGAGGTAACTTTACAGCCTGACATGAGTGTAGTAGATTGATCTCTCATCGTTTTTATACCAGCGGACACTTCTGTGATGCTACCACATCCTCCCCATGTGTTTTTCCAACTTGTCATAACACTTCACTATAACTGCCCATGTGTTTATATTATTGTTATGGAAATTCAGGTTGGAAACATTTCTCATTTCACTTTGTTAATATGCATGAATCTGAAAATAGCTGTTGTTTAACTGATGGTGATAATGTGAACTGACATTAATCAATAGAGGTTATGGCTCTTATGTCTGGGTGCTAAGCAGTCTGACATTTGTGAGTTACCTGGCATGAAGCAATTATTTTCTCAGAGGCTCTTATTACTGCTGATCAAGTATGAACGCTGCCCAAGATAAACACACCCTAGTGTTGTTTATTTCTTCCAGCTGATGTTCTGTCTGTTAACATAATAAGAAAAAAAATGACTATATATGATTATTTACAAATTTGTTACTGATTTTTTCACTTTTTAGAATTTTTTTAAACCATCTTTAGTTTCATTAAATGCTTACTAATAGAAATTTTATTCCTCTGTATGAGCTGCAATGCCCAGCATGCATTCACATCTCACTGAAGAATACCTAACAAATTCCAGTATCTGCAAAAGTAATTCACTAAGATGCCTCCTTATTTTTCCCCTGTTAGCACTTTTCTTAGCTTTTACATTGTTTCTGTTTATAGAAATGTATCTAATACCTATAACTTTATGGTACATACACCAGAGAGGCTTTGTTTGTTTCATTCTTATTTTGAAAAACATGTTTTATTAAATAAGCTGGTGGTTCAACTGAAACAGTAGGAGTTTTCTGTGCTCTGAGCCTCTTAAAGTGAGCCATCAGCATTTCTGAAAGTAGAAACATTCACAACTTTTGAGGAATGATTTGATAAGAGACATACTGATATGCTAAAAGTTAAGGCAGCTTCCAATAGTGCCAAACTGATGCCAAGGGAGTATCTTATAAATAAGGAATCTCTGGCTTGATCTCATATTTAAGGTCAATAGATGAAGCTATAAGGGAATTTGAGGAAGAAAAAAGGAAAAAAAAAAAGAAAAAGATGACATAGGTTGGCAAAATCATGCTTCCTGATCCTTTGGTGTTGAAATTGCGACCTAGTGACAAAAGTGTGTGCTGTAGGTGGAGAACTGCTGACAGAGGGACAATCCTTCATCATTAATACAAAGGTTAAATAAAGATTAAGCTCAGAGCAGCAACAAGAGCCCTGGAGACTTTGGATAGGCAACATGCCCAGATGTTCTTCCTATCGTTTCAGCCTGGCATATGAGCAGAGGTGAGGAAGGTCAAGTGGGTAGGTGGCTGATTGTAGAGAAGATGATGGCACGGTCATCAGTTATTCTTGTAGAGTCTGAGAATAGAACAGCTACTGCCAGGTAGTTAATTAATGATTTCTTCTACATACTTAAAGTTGTCTTAAATTTTATTCTTAGACTCATGTAATCACAATAGTTCTCCTTTATTCACCCTACCATATGTTATAATGTTATAATTTCAGTTATATTCAGACCAAAACACTGCAGTTAAAAAAAAAAAAAAACCCTAGATAAAAAGTTTATTTCATGATTTCAATGGTGTATGTAATTTGACAGTATGGGTGCTATTATATTTTATTCATACAATCTAAGAATATAATGAATAGTAAATATCCTGAATGGTCTTCTTTGATTAACAAAACAAATGTTTGCTAAAATTTTTCCTTATGAACAGCTTTTTGTAACAGTTTTTATTTTTCCACATAAAAGATTAATTTTGCATAAAGATTAATGATCCAGATAGGTCTGCTTTCTGGCCTTGTTCCACTCCCTGATGACTTTAGACTCAATACTGGTCAGGAAAGGAGTCACAGTAGAGGAGGAAGTAATATGCGTGCTTTATTATAAACTTGTACAATATTAGTTTTTGTTTTTTCCTACTTAAGTCACTCTTAGAAGTAACCATAAGCCTGATTGAAAACCAAATAGGTAATTAGTACCATCCTGTTTCTGGTTTTGAATCTCCACATCCATGAGCAGTTTCTTCAAAGTTTCATCTTAGTCTCTCCAGAAAAAAACAAAAGCAAAACACTTCCAAATCCAACATTGTTTGAAGAGTTTCTGTAATTTTACCACAACCCCCCCAAAACAACAAATAAACAAAACAAAAACAAAATTCAAAATTATTATGGACTGCAGTTGTAGGTTCTAGCTATTGCTTCTTCAACAGTATGTTTTTATAAATGATCATTCCACACCCATAGTTGCTCCTAGGTGGTTGTCCTGGGTGACAGTATTTCAACAGGTGATCTTGCCTTTTTACCTATACTCTATATACAGCCAGATATGATGACCAAACATTGACTTAATCAAATACTCTTCTCTAAGAACACAGATTTGGTTCACTTGAAAAGAATTTAGGTAGCAGCAAGGAGCCCAGTCAAAATCCATGTGTCATTGAGGTGATGAATGGAGCTGTGGCCATTTAAAACTATGCACAAGCTGAGGTTAGATTGTAGTGGAAAGTAAAAGAGCTGGTCCATATGTTATAGAAGAGCACATTTGCAGAGATGCTGAAGTAGTGGCTTTAGTATTTCTTGGATTCATTCCAAATACTTCCACCTAAGTAACCGCTTCCTGGACATCTCTCAGATTTTCAGGCCTCTGAGGTTCCTCTCTTTCTCAGTAGTATTATGTACTACTCCAGTGGATGCTATAATGAATTGCTATCTTATGTGATGGGGAAAACTGAAAATTTCAGTGATTTCAGAATCTTGGAGAGATTACATTTTTCTTATGTGCTTTTGCTCCATTTTTGCTGAGTTTTTTAATTTCGTCTCACTTCAGGCTCTTTCTGCTTCTGTTTGTTGTTTTGTTGTCATTGTTTTTTGTTTTTTTGTTTTTTTTGGTTTTTTTGAGACATGTTGCTACAAGTGTGCAATGAAGCCTTTTTTTTTTTTTCTTCAATTTAGCCAAAGTGATCTAACAAAGGCAGTACTTTTCAGCATCAGTTGTTTATATTTGGAGGAAATATTTAGATGTCACAGCATAAACTAGTTCAGGCTATACCTTATACCTAAATATTAGCCTGGTCCTAAAACACTCAACCGAACAGACAGATAAACCCAGTGGTCATTGACCTTGAAATTATTTTTACTGTGGTTCTTTAGCAATCATACCACACACCTAAACTTATCAGTGTAACTATAAGCCCCTTTTCCACTAAAACCACAAGGTTCTTGTCATTAATTTTCCCTAGTCTACAGACTCTCATTGTCTGGGATACTCCCAGTTATCTTTTTTTTTTTTCTTTTTAAAATATTTTCTCTATTTATTTGACAGAGAACAAACACAATTAGGGTTAGCAGCAGAGGGAGAGGAAGAAGCAGGCTCCCCGCTGTTTAGGGAGCCTGACTTGAGACTAGATCCCAGTACACGGGGACCATGACCAGAGCTGAAGGCAGATGCTTAATTAACTGAGCCACTCACGCACTCCTATTCTCAGAAATCTTAAAATCTCCCCCATTTTATTTCGAGAATAAGAAATTTGAATAAAACGTAGTGTAATTGAGATGTACCTGTATTGATATATCTGTTAGAGCAATTTCTTCAGTACCCATTATTATTTTTTAACCCTAATGCTTCCAGAGTTTTACTCTCTTTGCTCTGAGTGCTGTGAGTCCCAAATCCCCTTACAATGATTTTCCCAAGAGGCCTACAAGGAAAATAGAATTATAACTTAAGGTAGCCAGTATTAAAACCTTAGAATTCTTTTTTTTTTCTTTTTTTCTTTTTTTTTTTTTAATTTTTTATTTTTTGTAAACATATATTTTTATCCCCAGGGGTACAGGTCTGTGAATCACTAGGTTTACACACTTCGCAGCACTCACCAAAGCACATACCCTCCCCAATGTCCATAATCCCACCCCCCTTCTCCCGACTCCACTCCCCCCCAGAAACCCTCAGTTTGTTTTGTGAGATTAAGAGTCACTTATGGTTTATCTCCCTCCTAATCCTATCTTGTTACATTTATTCTTCTCCTACCCACTTAAGCCACCATGTTGCTTCACCACTTCCTCATATCAGGGAGATCATATGATAGTTGTCTTTCTCTGCTTGACTTGTTTTGCTAAGCAAAATATACTCTAGTTCCATCCATGTTGTCACAAATGGCAAGATTTCATTTCTTTTGATGGCTGTATAGTATTCCATTGTGTATATATACAACATCTTCTTGATCCATTCATCTGTTGATGGACATCTAGGATCTTTCCACAGTTTGGCTATTGTGGAAATTGCTGCTATAAACATTCGGGTGCACGTGCCCCTTTGGATCACCACATTTGTATCTCTAGGGTAAATACCCAGTAGTGCAATTGCTGGGTAATAGGGCAGTTCTCTTTTCAACATTTTGAGGAACCTCCATGCTGTTTTCCAGAGTGGCTGCACCAGCTTGCATTCCCACCAACAGTGTAGGAGGGTACCCCTTTCTCTGCATCCTCGCCAGCATCTGTCATTTCCTGACTTGTTGATTTTAGCCATTCTGACTGGTGTGAGGTGATATCTCATTGTGGTTTTGATTTGTATTTCCCTGATGCCGAGTGATATGGAGCACTTTTTCATGTGTCTGTTCGCCATCTGGATGTCTTCTTTGCAGAAATGTCTGTTCATGTCCTTGGCCCATTTCTTGATTGGATTATTAGTTCTTTGGGTGTTGAGTTTGCTAAGTTCTTTATAGATTTTGGACACTAGTCCTTTGTCTGATATGTCGTTTACAAATATCTTCTCCCATTCTGTCAGTTGTGTTTTGATTTTGTTAAATGTTTCCTTTGCTGTGAAAAAGCTTTTGATCTTGATGAAATCCCAATAATTCATTTTTGCCCTTGCTTCCCTTGCCTTTCACGATGTTCCTAAGAAGATGTGGCCGTGGCTGAGGTTGAAGAGGTTGCTGCCTGTGTTCTCCTCAAGGATTTTGATGGATTCCTTTCTCACATTGAGGTCCTTCATCCATTTTGAGTGTATTTTTGTGTGTGGTGTAAGGAAATGGTCCAATTTCATTTTTCTGCATGTGACTGTCCAATATTCCCAACACCATTTATTAAAGAGGCTGTCTTTTTTCCACTGGACATTGGGTTCTTTCCAAACTTCCTCTTGTGGTTGAGTTCTAGCTTCAGAGCATTGTGGTCTGAAAATATGCAGGGAATGATCCCAATCTTTTGATACCGGTTGAGACCTGATTTAGGACCGAGGATGTGATCTTTTCTGGAGAATGTTCCATGTGCACTAGAGAAGAGGGTGTATTCTGTTGCGTTGGGATGAAATGTTCTAAATATATCTGTGATGTCCATCTGGTCCAGTGTGTCATTTAAGACCTTTATTTCCTTGTTGATCTTTTGCTTGGATGATCTGTCCATTTCAGTGAGGGGAGTGTTAAAGTCCCCTACTATTATTGTATTATTGTTGATGTGTTTCTTTGATTTTGTTATTAATTGGTTTATATAGTTGGCTGCTCCCACGTTAGGGGCATAGATATTTAAAGTTGTTAGATCTTCTTGTTGGACAGACCCTTTGAGTATGATATAGTGTCCTTCCTCATCTCTTATTATAGTCTTTGGCTTAAAATCTAATTGATCTGATATAACATTGCCACTCCTGCTTTCTTCTGATGTCCATTAGCATGGTAAATTCTTTTCCACCCACTCACTTTAAATCTGGAGGTGTCTTTGGGCTTAAAATGAGTTTCTTGGAGGCAACATATAGATGGGTTTAGTTTTTTTATCCATTGTGATACCCTGTGTCTTTTGACAGGGGCATTTAGCCCATTCACATTCAGGGTAACTATTGAGAGATATGAATTTAGTGCCATTGTATTGCCTGTAAGGTGACTGTTACTGTATATTGTCTCTGTTCCTTTCTGATCTACCACTTGTAGGCTCTCTCTTTGCTTAGAGGACCCCTTTCAATATTTCCTGTAGAGCTGGTTTGGTGTTTGCAAATTCTTTCAATTTTTGTTTGTCCTGGAAGCTTTTAATCTCTCCTTCTATTTTCAATGATAGCCTAGCCGGATATAGTATTCTTGGCTGCATGTTTTTCCGGTTTATTGCTCTGAAAATATCATGCCAGCTCTTTCTGGCCTGCCAGGTCTCTGTGGATAAGTCAGCTGCCAATCTAATATTTTTACCATTGTATGTTCCAGACTTCTTTTCCTGGGCTGCTTTCAGGATTTTCTCTTTGTCACTAAGGCTTGTAAATTTTACTATTAGGTCACGGGGTGTGGGCCTATTCTTATTGATTTTGAGGGGCATTCTCTGAACCTCCTGAAATTTGATGCTTGTTCCCTTTGCCATATTGTGGAAATTCTCCCCAATAATTCTCTCCACTATTCCTTCTGCTCCCCTCTCTCTTTCTTCTTCTTCTGGAATCCCAATTATTCTAATGTTGTTTCATCTTATGGTGTCACTTATCTCTCGAATTCTCCCCTCCTGTTCCAGTAGCTGTTTGTCCCTCTTCTGCTCAGCTTCTTTATTCTCTGTCATTTGGTCTTCTATATCGCTAATTCTTTCTTCTACCTCATTTATCCTAGCAGTGAGAGCCTCCATTTTTTATTGCACCTCATTAATAGCTTTTTTTATTTCAACTTGGTTAGATTTTAGTTCTTTTATTTCTCCAGAAAGGGCTTTTATATCTCCGGAGGGTGTTTCTCTAATATCTTGCATGCCTTTTTCGAGCCTGGCTAGAACCTTGAGAATTGTCATTCTGAACTCTAGATCTGACATATTACCAATGTCTGTATTGATTAGGTCCCTAGCCTTTGGTACTGCCTCTTGTTCTTTTTTTTGTGGTGAATTTTTCCACCTTGTCATTTTGTCCAGCTAAGAGTATATGAAGGAGCAAGTAAAATACTAAAAGGGTGGCAACAACCCCAGGAAAATATGCTTTAACAAATCAGAAGAGATCCCAAATCGTGAGGGTGGAGAAAGGGGATAAAAAGAGGTTCAAAAAGAAAGAAAGAAAAAGAAAAAAAAAAGAATTAAAAAAAGAAAACGAATAAAGAAAAGCATAAAAACGAAAATATATATATATTAGATAAACTAGTTAAAAAATATTAAAGAAAGAAAAGTGTAAAAGTTAAAAAAAATTTTAGAAGAAGAGAAAAAAATGAAAAAGAAAAAAATTAAATTAACTGCAAGACTAAAAAGTCACAGGGAGAAAGCCATGAGTTCCGTGCTTTGCTTTCTCCTCCTCTGAAGTTCTGCTGCTCTCCTTGGTATTGAAACTGCAGTCCTTGGTAGGTGAACTTGGCCTTCGCTGGATTTCTTGTTGATCTTCTGGGGGAGGAGCCTGTTGTAGTGATTCTCAAGTGTCTTTGCCCCAAGCGGAATTGCACCGCCCTTACCAGGGGCCGGGCTGAGTAATCTGCTATGGTTTGCTTTCAGGAGCTTTTGTTCCCTGAGCGCTTTCCCTAGAGTTCCAGAGGACGGGAATACAAATGCAGCCTCCTGGTCTCTAGCCCGGAGGAGTCGAGAGCCCGGGGCCCCACTCCTCAGTGTGTCCTTAGAGAACAGCGCCCACTAACTCCCGTCTGCCTGACCTTCGGCCGCTCTCCAAGCTTATTGATCCTGTGGCCAGTTCAAGGTAACACCAAGCTGTGAGCTTACTGTCATCTCTGTCTCTGTAGCTGGCTTTCCTGTTCCAATACCCGCAAGCTCTGCGACACTCAGACACCCCCGATCCTTCTGTGACCCTGCGGGACCTGAGGCCACGCTGACCCTGCGTGGGCTTCGCCCCAGTTTGGCCTCTGGAGCGATGTTCCTCAGCAGAACAGAGTTTTAAAAGTCCTGACTTTATGCTCCATTGCTCCCCCACTTGCCGGGAGCCGACCCCTCCCCCCGAGGTCTATCTTCCCATCGCTTTGGATTCACGTCTCCGCCAGTCCTACCTTTCAGAAAGTGGTTGTTTTTTTGTTTCCAGAATTGCTGTTCTTCTCTTCCATCTGCCAATGGATTTGCAGGTGTTTGCAATCTTTAGATAAGCTATCTAGCTGATCTCCTGCTAGCTGAAGTAGTCTCAGCCTGCTACTTCTCTGCCATCTTGACCTGAATGCCTGAAACCTTAGAATTCTTAAGGAAAAGAGATAAATGTAATGCTTGCTAGCATTGCAAAAATAATAATCTGGGGGAATACCTCTCTCTATCATCTATTATCCAAATGGGTAGCAAGATAATAATAGAAATGTACATACATTTTCCAGTATAGATATTTCGAACAAATAAAATTGGCTTATTTGAGGATATTTCCACAAATGTCTATATAGTTAAGCAAGAGACAATATTTTTAACTTCTTTATTTTTATTAATTTTTAGTATTTAATTAACATATAATGTATTATTAGCCCCAGGAGTACAAGTCTGTGAATCGCCCCGTTTACACACTTTACAGCACTCACCATAGCACATACCTTCCCCAATGTCTGTAACCCCACAACCAGCCCTCCACCCCGCAACCCTCAGTTTGTTTCTTGAGATTAAGAGTCTTTTATGGTTTGTGTCCCTCCCCATCCCCTCTTGTTTCATTTATTCTTTTCCTATCCGCCCAAACCCCCTATGTTGCCTCTCAACTTCCTCATATCAGGGAGATCATATGATAATTGAAGAGACAGTATTTTTTAATCAGGTCCTGTACACTATAACCTATGAAAATGAGCATTGACAGAAACCTGTCCATATTAGTTTGGTTGATCTCTTCCTGACTTCCTTACTTTTATACATTACTTATTTAAGGTTGGGTTGCATTATTTTGTTTGTATCCAAAATGAATGCATCTCTCAATTGTAATCACAGGTAGATTTCATATAGTTCTCTAATAATTACTTCATAATTGTGTGTGTTAGAAATTCTAGAAAAATTATGCTTAAAACTAGTAAGATATTTCAGGGAGCACATATTTTAAAATCGCTGCCCTTATGCAAAAGTAGAGGTCTGATTTTTCAGATTGAATTGGTATACTTCAGCTTTTAAGAGGACATAGGACTTTTTTAATGCCATTATTCTGGGAGGCTACCAGTATTTTATTTTGAAAACTTTATTTTAAGTGACACATTTTATGCACAAATAGTCACACCTCATTATCAAAGAAACGAGGTAGCTGTAGCTTAACTCCAGCCCTAAGTGATGTGGAGTAATAGGTCATTGAGTTGAAATCCTTTGAGTCAGCTCTCTGTGATGTCAAGAACCATGTTCGTGGCATCTTGAGGCAGGGGAGAGTTCCTTTCCTCCTTTTCTATTAAGACATTTTTTATTTATTTGACAGAGAGAGCACAAGCAGAGGGTGCAGAGGGAGAGGGAGAAGCAGATTACTGTTGAGCAGAGAGCCTGATACAGGGCTTGATCCCAGGACACTGGGATCATGACCTGAGACAAAGGCAGATGTTTAAACAACTGAGCCACCCAAGCTCCCTCTTTTTTTTAACTTAGCTTGCACTTGGCAATATGTGATACATAAAGCTATAAAGCTGTAGGCAAGAATTTCGGACTTGGCAGAATATGCCATTAAAAAAAATGTGAACTCAAATGAAAACCTGTTTTCAAAATGAACACTAATTGCTGACAGTAATGCTACTTTTTCATTTTCAGACCAATGACTTGTTCTTTGTTCTTTCAGATGCACATATATTTTGTAGCTTTAGTTAATGATTTTTATTTTGCTCCCAAGTTCTCAGAATAAACACTTAAATCATCATAGTAAGTGTTCAGCATGGATCCTTTAAATACAGAGATGATATTAAAGCCTGATTTTTAAGGTTGGACTTTTCATATAAAAAGGGGAGAAGCAGAGAGGGAGAGAGAAAGAAAATCTTCAGCAGATTCCCCTCTAACCTCAGAGCCCCACACAGGGCTTAATCTCCAATCCAAGTACTAACCAGGCCCGACCCTGCTTAGCTTCCGAGATCAGACGAGATTGGGTGCGTTCAGGGTGGTATAGCCGTAGACACACAGGGCTTAATCTCAAGACTCTCAGATCATGAGCTGAAACCACGAGTCAGATGCTAACCCAACTGTGCTACCTTAATCTCCCTTATTTTGAATATTCCCCAGGTTTCTTATCTTTCTCTTTACCCCCAGTTCACTGAATGTACTTGGTTAAAGGTCTTTTTATCAGGATGTATTTGAATCTATAGACATTTCCAAAAACAAATTTCCCAAATCATGTATTTATAATTCCTCCCATTAAACAATAAAACACATAGTTAATGGGCCTAGAAATAAAAAATTAGGACATAATTTTAAAGAATGAATGATTCTCAATATAGTTAATGGTGGGTATCGTACGGTGACTTTAGTATTATTAACTATAAATTTTTGTATCTAAGTATCTAAAAGTAAAGAGATAAAAATGTGAAATAATCAATTATTTGAATGAATGTCATATGAAACTTAGTAGTCATAAATAACAGATGATTTCATCCAGGATGTAAAGTGTTCCTTCCTTTCTGACTAGTCAAGAGTACCATTATGGGATGAATTATGCATGTCTTGGGGTTTTCCTTAAGAACATTGAGTGGTAGCTGTCTTTTACAAATATCATATTCTCTGCAAATTACTCTATAGATATCTAAGGCCAATATTATTTCATGCATGTTTCACTTAATTAATAGATTGTAGCTGATGAAAATATCATTTGCCAAATTAAATTCTGACATTCCCCTCCCTTCTTTCTTTTAATATATGTTCAAGGCATCATTACATTCCAAAAGGCTATTTTCAATGATTTGAACATTTATTCCAGTGATAACCCTTTTTGCCTATGGCTATGCATAGATCTGTTGGAAATAATTTTGTGACATATAGCTCAGTTAATGCCATTCCCTTTATATTTTGAGTTTATTTAAAGAAATATGTCCCTTGATATATCCAAATCAACATTTACTCAGAGTGATGTTCACTTCAGTGACTTCATCTCTAGCTAAAACTTTGCAAAGGTGTCTAATATTTGTATTTTCCCCCAAATTATAGGCATATTGATTCAACTGTCCATGTGAATATTATTACATGATTAATGCTTTTTCAACTTTTACTGAAGTTTCAATTGTTATACAGGAGTAATTTTTATACTTGGTAGGTCCCTTCATAATTTTTATTATTTGAAAATAATAGCATATGCTATACTTATTGAAGCCATCATTGTGAAATAGCTCTAGGTATGTTAAGTGTACTCCATCTTCAAGATATATTATACTATTTTCTGCCTAAGAACCAATATTTTCTTAGCATCATTTAGTCCTCCTTTTTTTTTTTTCTTCCTTAATCTTTTGGAATATTTGCCAAAGAGAATCACCATTTTTATCACTTCACAAGAAGCTCTATTCGGTGATAACAGGGAAAGAATAACAAAATCATGTTGAGATATGAGTGTTGGACCTTGGTTTATTTAAAAAAGAATATTGAGGCCCACACATTCTTGCTGTGTGAGTTATTGGCTTGGCAACTGAACATAATTTTTAAAAAGTTATATCATGTAGCTATACTTTTTTCTTGGAATTGTTTAAACAAATATAAGACATTCCATATTTGTGGTATTTAGCTAGTATCTGATTTCTAATTCTATATGTGAATATTCACACAGAAATGGAAAATCACACCTTAAGACACAAGTACCTTATTCATAATTTATTGCAACAAAATGAATTTATCAATTTCATTTTGCAAATTGAAGCTATTTCTGAGATTCATAATTTTTTTCAGGAGCTTTATTGATATCTTAGTCATCCTTTAAATATTAAGTACTTTTTAACCATTGTGAATGAAATGATTCTAAAAAATCATCTCTATTTTTAATGTGATCTTTATAACCATGTATGTTATTAAATTTTACCCAGTTTGATTTGTGGGAAACATATGTTTGTAAGATTTGTATTGTGCCAAAATTCAGTTTTCAAATAGACTTTTAATATATGTTTTACAATAGAATAAGCAAGATTTATTTATTTTCCCTGTGTGTAATAGTGGTGAAATTTCTTTTGAACTTTATATATCAAAAGTATGAGATATTTAAAAATATATTTTACTGTCGTTTCTTAATTTAAAAAGGATGATCTGAAATAATACTTGGTTATAAGCAGTTTGGAATAAAAGTCTGTTAAAGAATTTAGGCACAGTTTTTTGTTGTTTTGTTTTGTTTCTTTTAAGACTCTCTAATGGTTTTTGCAGAATGATCTTGGGCAAATATCAATGAGGTAGGAAATTGATTCAGACTTTAAATATATGAAGTGTATATGAAATATGAAATTTGATATGCATATCAAACTGTAGCATTAATTTGATTCTCAAGGCCTATTGCAGAATCACCTATCTTGTATTTCCCAATAATCTTTACAAGCCTAATTGGCTTAAGTAGTCTTCCCATGGAGAGAAAAGTAGAAATTGAAACAAATCAAGATGAAAGCCTTTTTTATTTTTAAATCAAGAACTATGCACTCCTTGGAATGCATGAAACTCGATATATCATGTTGAATATAAAAGAAAATATTGGGGGTGCTTGGGTGGTTCAGTGGGTTAAAGCCTCTGTCTTCAGCTCAGGTCATGATCCCAGGGTCCTGAGATGGAGCTCCCTTAGCAGGGAGCCAGCTTCCCCTCTTCTCTCTCTGCTTGCCTCTCTGCCTACTTGTGATCTCTGTCTGTAAAAAGAAAAAAAAAGAAAGAAAATATTAGACTCCCTAATGAGATAACTTCTTAGAACACTTGAATACTGGTTCAGTTGGGGGGGAGGGAAGAAGGAAAAAAAAAAAATCTTCCCTACATGCCCAAAGTCTTTTTTCTTTTGCTAGAAAGCAGACTCCCCAATCTATTCTTGACAGCAAATCTTCCATCAGGAATCTGTTTTCAGGCTCTTTACTACTACTTCTTCCAAAATATATTTTTTTAAGATTTTATTTATTTATTTGACAGACAGAGATCACAAGTAGATAGAGAGGCTGGTGGAGAGAGAGGAGGAAGCAGGCTCCCCGCCAAGCAGAGAGCCCGATGTGGGGCTCTATCCCAGGACCCCGGGACCATGACCTGAGCCAAAGGCAGAGGCTTTAACCCACTGAGCCACCCAGGCGTCCCCCAAAATAGTTTTTAAATCTTCTACATAAGCATATAAATAGCAAAGACCTTTTCCACTAAACATAGTATTGAAGTTTTCAATATTGAAATTTCTATTGCATTCTCTATCCTTTCCTATTAAAATGACCTTCTTTCTCCAATAGTGCTCGTCTGTTCAGTGCTTAGAAAGTCTGATGTTTTCCTTTAGAGAATAATATCTGATCCATGAAAATGCTAACCATGTTAAGAATTAGAGTAATAATATATCGTTTAAATTTCTTGGCAGGGAAATTCACAGTTGAGGGTTTAAATATTTAAGTAAATGTTGAAATCTTTTATAAATAATTTACCTATCACTTAAATACAAAGCAAAATAAAGCTAAAATGTATATACTTTTTGCTATATATATATGTTATAATTATAGAGGTAATTTATCATTAGTCATCTTGAGATGACTCTGTAGGGTATTGATGTTGGCTTGGTTCCCTCACATGTCTGAATGACCACACCTATGTTCCTTTTCTGTAAGTACTTTATCTTTCCTTTAAAAAGAACATGGAATATGATCTGAATATATTATGAACACTGTGTTTATATGTACTTATACCAAATCATTCAAGCTTTGTTTCAAGTTCTGTCTTCAGGCTTTGTTTATACATCTTTCGAGAGTATAATCCTTAAGTCCGAAATTAGGTTTTAGCCAAAAGAAATGAAATCCTCTCTCCAGGAGTGCCTGGGTATATCAGTTGGTTAAGTGTTTGACCTCTGCTCAGGTCATGATCCCAGGGTCCTAAGATTGAGCCCCATGATGGACAGCCTGCTCAGTGGAAAGTCTGCTTCTACCTCTTCCCCTCCCCCTGCTTGTGCTCACTCTCTCTCCTTCTCAAATAAATAAATATAATCTTTTAAAAATGTCCATATAAAGACATGCACACAAATTTTGGCATCTTTATTTGTAATAACCTAACACTGGAATAACCCAAAATCTTTATCAAATAATGAAATCGATACACCACAAATCAAACCAATAGAGGTCCATGGGTATCATGTTAGCATTATCACCTATCTTATTTTCTTCATGGCATTTATCACCCTCTGAAATTAACTTATTTTGTAATTTTTTAATTATTTTGCCATTTTTTTTTTTAGTTCCCTCAGGGAATATTCGCTTCTTAGAATTTGTAGCTTGTTGCATTTTTATTAAGTACTCTAAACAGTACTTGGCACACAGCAGTTTTGCAAAAATTATTTTTGAGTGCATGTACAAATGCTTTACAGCTCTAATTTTGTTTGATGATTAGTTTCTTATTTTTCTTATAATGGAGTGGAATTGTGTTTCTAAGCAGCTACATTTCCTGGAAAGGATATATTCTCAAAAGTAACACCATATTTTCAAGTGAGTTAATCTTAGGGTAAATTCAGTGACTTAACAAAGCTTCATTACTAGATTTGCTGAAGTTGGCTCTTCTAACTTGCTGCTGCCCCTCGGAACAATTTGTTCCTTAAACTGTAACCCCTGGAGGATTTTACTAGTTACCAAGTACATTTAGATATGGCCTTAAGAAATACATATACTGGCAACAGGTCTTTGGGGAGAAGGACGATGTACGACCGTGAAGCTGGGCAGCTGGAGATACCCGGCTCGCTCAGGGCAGAACACCGCCCTTTCACAGAAGCGGGGCAGCCGGGAACGCCCAGCCCACCCAGGGCAGAAAGCCACCTGCTTCAGGGAGGCCGAGCACCCAGGAACGCCTGGTCAGCTCAGGGTGGAACGAAAACCGCCTGCTTCCCTTTTACATTATCGCTCCTTTCTCTTCCCAGAAGCACCCGTTGTTAGTTAGACGAGTCCTTTGAATGTGCTTGTTTAACTATAAACTTTATCCTCCTTCTTGCTTGTCTGCAAGATGGGATTACCGTTTGACATTCATCAATCCTTCTATTTGCTATTGTTTCTGCCCAAATAAAAGTCAGACTGTGGAGTTGCTCATGGCCGCAGTCCTTTTCGACTGTTGTCCCCTGCTCCCGATCTCTTGCAGCTGACTTGTTTGTGCCTAATTCTTCTCTCGTCGCCGACTGGAAGTGGCACTAAGTATTACCTTCATTAATATTTTTCTCTCATTTTTCACTCATTACTATACTAGTAACTACCAGAAGCTGAGATTTTGAAGAAAACACTGTGCTGTTAAACACTGAATATGTAATGAAGAAAATATTAAAAAATTCACAAATTACATGGCAACACATCTGTTTCTTGACAAGAAGTAGTTATAACTTAAACATGCTTTTGAGCACTATATAAAAATCATGGTACTTGTAAATATAATGATATTTACATTGGGGGGTTACAGAAATGTACTTTGTGAATATCTTTACATGAAATTTTGGATACTATTTTTATCATGTCATTTGACAATATTTTGAGTTCAAAGAAAATATGAAGGATGTTATAATGTAGATTTAAACACTAGGCATAAGGTCAATATATCTATTTCATCATTTTCTTTTTTTTAATTGTGTTTTATTGGTCACCATATAGTATATCATTAATTTTTGATGCAGTGTTTCATGATTCATTGTTTGTGTATAACTCCCTGTGCTCCATACAATCCTTGCCCTCCTTAATACCCATCATCGGGCTCACCCAACCTCTCAGCTCCCTCCCTTCTAAAACTTTCCATTTATTTCCCCAAATTGATATCTCACATGGCTCATCTCCCATTCCCATTACTCCGCCTTCATTTTTCCTTTCTCCTAAAGTCCTCCATGCTATTCCTTATGTTCCACAAGTAAGTGAAACCATATGATAATTGACTCTGTTTGACTTATTTCACTTAGCTTAATCTCTTCCAGTTTTATCCATGTTGATGCAAAAGTTGGGTTTTCATCCTTTCTAATGGCTGAGTAATATTCCATTGTGTACATTTCATCATTTGCTTGGGATAATCCGTCATTAGTTAAACTCAGAGTAGTGTATGAAGTTTTATTTTGTCGTTTTATTTTAATTTTCTGTCTGTAGTAACTGTAAACCAGTGAACTTTATGATAGAGACTAATGATGTATTTTTAAATTTCTTTATATAAGAAGGAAAAATGCCCTAACAGCATATATGCTAATATCCATTTTCACATTGTCTTTATCCTTCTTCATGAATGAAACTCAAAAGGACCGTTTTGATCTCTTTAGGACCACCTTAGATAAATACTTTCTCTTTTATGTGAGTTTAAAATAATGTATTTTAGTAATTCTTCCGTATTTGCTATAAAAGTACCCAGGTTTTCACAAAGTAAAATAAAATAATTGAAAGGTGGTATTGTTTTATATTTTGTTTCATAATCTCTTAATTTGTGTCCATTCCTCTTTTAGAATTTGATTACATCATTGTTATTTGTTTAGAATTAAATACAACAAATTCTTAGAAAACTATTCTAATAGGTTTTTTTCCTGTTTCCTAGCAGACTGAGTGATCTCATTTTTTAATAAACACAATGTCGTGGTCTCATAGAATAATTGTCAAGTAAGAAAACATAATGATGATGTACTTCTCCTTACAATGTTTTAGTAAAGATTAAGAAATTATCACCACTACAGAAGTTTAAATTCAAAATCGGTTTATTTTTACAGTTCTAAATGAGTTGTATAGAATTCTTATCAACCCAAATGATGTGTCTACTCAAAATCAAAGTCTTACAGCATAGTTGATTTTGAATATATATAATCTTTCACAGTTAAAAACTCCCTTGTACAATTATACTGCAATCTATGGAAGGTATTTTTCCTTTACCATAAATCAATTCCTCTTTCCTGTAATACTATTCTAGGTTCGGACATTATTTTTACAATTCTGTATGAACTGGATTCCCTAATGTATGCTTAGATTTAAGTTTTCAAAATACATTTTAGGAATCCAAGAATAGCTTTGTTTCTCAAATGTGAGGTAGGATCCCTCAGGGGCTTTTGAAAACACTAATTCTGAGGCACTTTCCCAAACCAATTAAATCAAAATCTGGAAGGGTGTCTCAGGCATTAGTAGTTTTTACATTCCTCAGGTGATTAGAATGAGATCCCAGCCTTGAGAATTACTGACACTGAATAATTATCAAACATTAACTTATTTGGGGGAAGTATAGGTGTCTTGCTAAAAATGCAGACTTTCGTTCAGTAGGTTAGGGTTGGTTGGTCCATGAACAATATTTTATGTAGCAAGGAAATAGAAGAGAGATTGTTGCTGGGTAAGAAAAGGGTAGCTCCTGATCTTTATGTAAAGGCAGAAAGAACCAAGTGGAGGGAAACCGAAGCTAGTAGAGACAGAGACAGTCTTGAAAGAAAATTGATGAGCATCTGTCTCTTTACTTAATGAATATCTACAGTATGTGGAAATTGTTATTCTAGTTAGCCTCTGCTAAATTTTTTGCGTGTAAAAATTCCTGAAAAACAGGTTCTGTTCTAATGGACTTTTGCTCATGCCCATCGCTACATATCTTTCTTTTAATCAGAATACAAGGCTAATCTAAACAAAACAAAACAAAACAAAAACAACAAAATAGGGAAAAGGCCTTTGTTTACCTTTACACTGATTTACTTGGTTGTTAGCACTCACTGCTTTCTTAGCCTAGCTTTTCTCTGGTGTCACAGCAGAGCCATCTCCAGCGGGGCAGCTGGCGAGTACTGCTTGTATAGCTCTCAAGAGAATGAAGCAGGTGAGGAGACTGAATAGTGAATGGTTAGCTGGCAAAAAGAACAGGCAGTTCTTGGCTCAGGTTCTGAAATTCCTTGAATGTAGGCACTTCTTCCATCAACATGGCTTGGAGGAAATGGTTGCCACCTGCCTCTATTCCCAGGGGCTAATTTTCCTGCTGCCGAGTCAGCTTATAGTTCAAGAGGCTGTTAATGTCTGCAATAGTAAGAATCTGGAGGCATGCCCTTGCTGCCCAGATGGTGGCTTCTGGACATCAGGTACAGTACATTTAGACTGGCAGAATCCTATGCTTAGCAGTCAGGGATCCATATACTTCTGCTGCTGATAGTATTTGGTGACAGCTGCCCCAGACATAATGAGATCAGCACATCTCATAAACACATGAATGGGTTGTGCATAGAAATGTCAAGTTGGATTTAGTTTTAAATAAAATAACATATTCCTGTTTAGGAAAAATACAACCATTATCTATGATAAAAAACAGAATTGCTAAAATGTGTGAAGACAAAACACCAAAATTGTAATAAAAGATTACACAATTTACTTTTCTTCATATTATTGTGTATATATATATATATATATATATATATATATACACATATATATATACACACACATACACACATACACATATACACTTATATAACTCTTCAGGGATATAGGGATATAATGTTACATAAATATGACGTTTTAATTGATCTGTGAATTTATATTTATATATTAATAATATATGACAAATACACTATGTTACATTTTGCAATATCCACATTCTCTAACTAGCACAAATGACCCATTATGGTTTTACAAATACTCATTGTCATTTAACTTGTGAGTAAATACTGTATCTGCTTCACCTATAAACAAGAGAGAATTCTTTATAACTATTGAAGAGGAAATATTTAGGACAAGAAGATGGATTAGTTAATGCAATGGCATATAATTTCCTGTAAGAGATGAACCTTAACAAGCATCTTGTCTCTGAGATCAAGAAGAATGATCAATTATGGATATTGTCAAAATAAAGAAAACAAAGAAATGCATGGGCATAGACTAATATAAATGGTCTTGAGCAAATGATTTTGTCCCACTGATTTCTGGTCATTATTACCCAGCACGCTGCCTCATCCAATCCCCCCACTCAGGCTCTAGTAGATAATTTTGTCCTTGTTAAAGTATTTCTATAGTATAAGGAGACAAAATTGTTGTTCTTAACAGGACTCAATGATGTGTAAGCTTGTCCATTATGAAAGTCACCTGCCTTTTGGCACTCACTGTATCCATGTATACACAAAAGGCATGGTCCTGCCATTAACTGTTTTGAATTTGGGACAAAGCAGAGAAAGCAATTATTGAAGAATTGAAGACTTTGCCAGAAACTAATTGCACCAATATTGTGCTTAACAATTGGAAACACAAACATTTTTTTACTCTTATTCCAAAATATCCATTGCAACAATAAAAACAATTAGAATAAGGTTAAACTCACCTTGGATAGTATGATTTTTAGCAGAAGTAAAGCATGTGTTCACTATAGCTGCTTTCATTCATTTTCAGGTGTTCCTAGTTAAGGAGTGCTAAATAAATCAATAAGATGACACAATTATAGTATTTGACAGATTTTTTTTTCCTACTCTTTAGAGAGAATTTTAAGATTATGAATGAAAACTTAAAATGAGGAGGATAGGAAAAAAGAAGAAGTAAAATAAAGAAACACAACAAATAAAACATACAAGGTTATAAATATAAATATAAATATATGAATATAGAGGGGGAAGTGCTCAGGGAAAAAGAACTTTTCCCCCAATTTATTTCCACAATGCTTCATGAGTTTAAGAAATATCTTTGTGAAATGGAAGGAAAACTTCCAAACTCATTTTATGAGGCCAGCATCACCTTGATCCCAAAACCCGACAAGGATCCCACCAAAAAAGAGAGCTATAGACCAATATCCTTGATGAACACAGATGCGAAAATACTCAACAAAATACTAGCCAATAGGATTCAACAGTACATTAAAAAGATTATTCACCACGACCAAGTGGGATTTATTCCAGGGCTGCAAGGTTGGTTCAACATCCGCAAATCAGTCAATGTGATACAACACATCAATAAAAGAAAGAACAAGAACCATATGATACTCTCAATAGATGCTGAAAAAGCATTTGACAAAGTACAGCATCCCTTCCTGATCAAAACTCTTCAAAGTGTAGGGATAGAGGGCACATACCTCAATATCATCAAAGCCATCTATGAAAAACCCACCGCAAATATCATTCTCAATGGAGAAAAACTGAAAGCTTTTCCGCTAAGGTCAGGAACACGGCAGGGATGTCCATTATCATCACTGCTATTCAACATAGTACTAGAGGTCCTAGCCTCAGCAATCAGACAACAAAAGGAAATTAAAGGCATCCAAATTGGCAAAGAAGAAGTCAAATTATCACTCTTCACAGATGATATGATACTATATGTGGAAAACCCAAAAGACTCCACTCCAAAACTGCTAGAACTTATACAGGAATTCAGTAAAGTGTCAGGATATAAAATCAATGCACAGAAATCAGTTGCATTTCTCTACACCAACAGCAAGACAGAAGAAAGAGATATTAAGGAGTCAATCCCATTTACAATTGCATCCAAAACCATAAGATACCTAGGAATAAACCTAACCAAAGAGACACAGAATCTATACTCAGAAAACTATAAAGTACTCATGAAAGAAATTGAGGAAGACACAAAGAAATGGAAAAATGTTCCATGCTCCTGGATTGGAAGAATAAATATTGTGAAAATGTCTATGCTACCTAAAGCAATCTACACAATTAATGCAATTCCTATCAAAGTACCATCCATCTTTTTCAAAGAAATGGAACAAATAATGCTAAAATTTATATGGAACCAGAAAAGACCTCGAATAGCCAAAGGGATATTGAAAAAGAAAGCCAACGTTGGTGGCATCACAATTCCGGATTTCAAGCTCTATTACAAAGCTGTCATCATCAAGACAGCATGGTACTGGCACAAAAACAGACACATAGATCAATGGAACAGAATAGAGAGCCCAGAAATAGACCCTCAACTCTATGGTCAACTGATCTTCGACAAAGCAGGAAGGAATGTCCAATGGAAAAAAGACAGCCTCTTCAATAAATGGTGCTGGGAAAATTGGACAGCCACATGCAGAAAAATGAAATTGGACCATTTCCTTACACCACACACAAAAATAGACTCAAAATGGATGAAGGACCTCAATGTGTGAAAAGAATCCATCAAATTCCTTGAGGAGAACACAGGCAGCAACCTCTTCGACCTCTGCCGCAGCAACATCTTCCTAGGAACAATGCAAAAGGCAAGGGAAGCAAGGGAAAAAATGAACTATTGGGATTTCATCAAGATCAAAAGCTTTTTCACAGCAAAGGAAACAGTTAACAAAATCAAAAGACAACTGACAGAATGGGAGAAGATATTTGCAAACGACATATCAGATAAAGGACTAGTGTCCAGAATCTATAAAGAACTTAGCAAACTCAACACCCAAAGAACAAATAATCCAATCAAGAAATGGGCAGAGGACATGAACAGACATTTCTGCAAAGAAGACATCCAGATGGCGAACAGACACATGAAAAAGTGCTCCATATCACTCGGCATCAGGGAAATACAAATCAAAACCACAATGAGATATCACCTCACACCAGTCAGAATGGCTAAAATCAACAAGTCAGGAAATGACAGATGCTGGCGAGGATGCGGAGAAAGGGAACCCTCCTACACTGTTGGTGGGAATGCAAGCTGGTGCAGCCACTCTGGAAAACAGCATGGAGGTTCCTCAAAATGTTGAAAGTAGAACTGCCCTATGACCCAGCAATTGCACTACTGGGTATTTACCCTAGAGATACAAATGTGGTGATCCAAAGGGGCACGTGCACCCGAATGTTTATAGCAGCAATTTCCACAATAGCCAAACTGTGGAAAGATCCTAGATGTCCATCAACAGATGAATGTATCAAGAAGATGTGGTACATATACACAATGGAATACTATGCAGCCATCAAAAGAAATGAAATCTTGCCATTTGCGACAACATGGATGGAACTAGAGCATATCATGCTTAGCGAAATAAGTCAAGCAGAGAAAGACAACTATCATATGATCTCCCTGATATGAGGAAGTGGTGATACAACATGGGGGCTTAAGTGGGTAGGAGAAGAATAAATGAAACAAGATGGGATTGGGAGGGAGACAAACCATAAGTGACTCTTAATCTCACAAAACAAACTGAGGGTTGCTGGGAGGAGGGGGTTTGGGAGAAGGGGGTGGGATTATGGACATTGGGGAGGGTATGTGCTTTGGTGAGTGCTGTGAAGTGTGTAAACCTGGTGATTCACAGACCTGTACCCCTGGGGATAAAAATAAATGTTTATAAAAAATAAAAATTTTATAAAAAAAAAAAGAAATATCTTTGTGGAACTTTTAAAGTTGCACTTAAATTTATACTTTAGGAAACTTGCAAATATTCTGGCTGATAAAGTTTTTTTTTTATCAATGATTAGACTACAAGAAAATTCATAGAAAATCCAAGTTGAGATCAGATAAGTGAGAAGGTATGAAAATTTGTGAGCCTGGTGCTTATTGGAGAGTAAAATCTTGGCATAGCCCAACAATAACAAAACCTGAGTAAAATTAATAAATTCCCCGTCACCTCAAACACTGTACTTTCCAAAAGAGAAATGGTCAAATATAAAAGGTATATATTTGGACAAATGGACTATTTTACCAGGAATTTATAGCATAATTTTATTGGCTTGGTAATTCTAAAACACATTATCATTATATAGAAAACATGTGAAATGTTACTATAGAAATAATTTTAATTTGAGAAATTGTAATATATACCTTGTATGGCACAAAAGATTAAAAGAAATTTTAGCTAACATTTATATTTAAATCTCTAATGTCAAATTTCATTGAAATTTAACATTTATTTAACAGATTGAGTAAGCAATATAAAATAAATCACCCAACTTTTTATAGCAATTATTTAAATTTTAAAATAACATAAGGATTATTTTAGGAAGCAATATTGCTAAAGACATTTTAATATTATTAATTATATGTAAATATATTTGCAAATTTTAATTTACATGTTCTCCAGGTGAATGGGTGTTGATCTTTTCTATAATCAGAACTATTCTAGACAGCACATAAAACTACTAAATATAAGTCCTGTTTTCAGTCATTGTCAAATTTGGGCAGAGTCACGTTTGATAATAAAACTATATGCTACTGTCAGTAGCATTCTATTTGGAAAGGCAAATTTGTAGAATTGGAGAAGCAATTGAAATGATGATGGTGAGGTTTTTAAACAAGTTTGGAAAGCTAAGGAGGAGGAGGATGCTCAGAGTTAAATAGAAATGTAATTTACAAAGCCAGTTGAAAATTTACTCCTTAACAGGCACATTACCCCCAGATATACATTGACTCTGGATCCCCACCAAAAGTGGGGACATTCCATTCCTTCAAAGATTTCTTTTATTTCAAGCCTAGCTTTTCACTTGTCCCCTAAAGTCTCTGCTTATATTGTCTTCACCTCAACTTGAATATGGTTACATGTAAATCTGAATCTTGTTTTACAACATTCCTGTTTTCTGGAAAATTTATATCTACTTCACCATGAAATGTTCTTTTCCTAGTATTTCTAAATTTCATTCAATCCTGAGACAAATTGGTCAATGTATAATGGACTCCTCAACAATGGGCAGCAAAACTCATGAAGTTATCTCAGACTACTCTTTGTCCACTTTCTTCTTTGATCAATGAGATCTCTTCTAGAGCTACATATTTGTGATGTAACTGCTACCAGAACATGGTATAGTACAGAGTATGCTTAGCAGTTATAATTTGCTGTAAACAGTATATGTAGAAAAACTCATCCTATCACCAACTATATCTAATTTTAGTTAAACTTTGTGATTGGCTATCGATATTTTTTTAAATTTTCTTTAATATCCTTCTTGATGCTTCAAAGAGCACTATAGGAAATGTATATAATTTAATTTGATGTTTAAGATGTAATTTAATTTTATACACAAGACCAATGAACAAATAAATATAAATAATGATAATTGGAAACTTCTCTACTAATATTTAAAATTCTCTGGATTTATATAATTTTTATATGTTTACAAAATCTTTTTTGTAAGGTTAAAAAAGTGAAAACAAATTATGCAATTTCTTCCTAAAGAGAACAAAAGTTTTTATTTTTGTTTTTTACATTTTGCATCTTCTCTAAGAATTATAACATCATTAATACTAAAGGATTTTAGTAAGCTTACCTGTAATTCTGAAAGAACACCTTAAACTTAACATATTTATTGATGTTCAGTCAGTTACAAATATTCTGCCAGAAGGAATAAACAAATGCTGTCAGTGTTAGAAACCTCTAATTTTACAAACAAGGAAAGTAGGTTTACTAATGGATGTTTAGAAAACCAGACAATCATTTCAGATACCAGAGGAAAATTACTGATATAAAATTGCAGTTGTGAAGGTTTTTTTTTTGAGATTTGCCAGAAATATTTTCATCTTAATAGAGCTGAAATAATTTTCTAAAGTAATAGATCAATAATATACATAGCGGTAATATCGGAGCCTTCACTACTAAGAATGATTCCAGTTGTTACTCCATGAGTTGTGAAACTTCCCATTCCTTTCTAATTTTGTCAGTCATGGAGGGACTTATGCTGTAAGGATTACTTTGGATTCTCAGCTCTTCTACAAATTTGGTTTATAGATCGTTTCCTCTTCCTGCTTATGCTCTACATATCTTGCCTATCATTTTTGCCAAAAATCGGTACTCAGCCTCTTTAGTTGATCTCAACTAATGAAATAAGCAAGCATACACACTAATAAACAAAATATATATAAGATCTATGCGTTCTATATCATAGGTTATGTTCAGGAACAAGTGATCCTACAATTTCAGTGGTTGATAACAAAATAATTTATAATTCATGCTGAATGCCCATCTCAGGTCAGCTGTTCTTCTATTACAGATCTTATTTTTTTTTTTCCTGGACATGAGCTGTCAGAATTACTCCTACCTATAGTTCCTAAAGAATATTCCGAATGGCAGAGAGAATAGACCTGAATGGAGCACATACTTATTTGTATGTCTAGTCAAAAATGATGCATCATTTTGCTCATATTGCATTATCTGAAATAAACCTGGTCACATGACCATACCTGAGTTTAGTAAAATTGGATAATATTATCATCCTCTGTGGAGGGTTGCAGAACAGTTGAGAATGAGTAATCCATGATTCACTGAAGCTAGGGAGTCAGTGAGAAGATGATAGTTCAGGCTGCAAATAATTTAACTGTATACCCTACTCCACATTATATTTCTAACTCCCTTCCTCTTACTGGCTGCTTTCTCTTTCTCTTTCCACACATATACCCTTTTCATTTTATCCTTCCTGGAGTTTACTTATAAAATTTAGTGTTTTCTCCTTTACATATCCAGTAAAATATGCTGTAGCTCATTTAGTGTGAGTAGATCCGCACATTTTCTGGGTACTGTTAAAATTTGCATATTTAGGAAAAAATTATAAAACGTAGTTGTAAGGGAACTTTATTACAGTCCAAAGGAAGAAATCCAAAATATAGGCAAACATCTATTTATCTATATTTAACTCCATAAAATTGATATTTAAAAAATTATTATAAAAAATCTATGTGGTAATATATACCCACATTTTTTGGCCATTTTTAAATGTTTAAGATGGTTAGCATTTTAAGATATCCTTAATGTCAAAATCAGATACACTTAAAATCTGAAAGGATAATGTTTTATATAAACTCATTTGTTTTTACTATGTAATAATTGAGTAATGATGGGTTGACTTGGTTTTAGGGGTTACTTTTTTATGGCTAGCTAAGTGTGCAAAATATTATGTACTATTTGGCATAAGTTCCTTGGAAAGCTATGGTGCTAATAAAAAATAATATAAAGTAATGGTAACATTTTCCTGTTTACACTTTGCTAAAACCTATTATTTACAGTAAAATAAAAAGATAGAGAGGCACTTGGGTGGCTCAGTTGGTAAAGCAGCTGCCTTTGGCTTGGGTCATGATCCTGGGGTCCGGGGATCCAGTCCCACATCAAGCTCCTTGCTCTGGAGGGAGACTGCTTCTCTCTCTCCCTCTTCCTGCCTGCCTGCCTGCCACTCCCCCTGCTTGTGCTCTCTCTCTCTTTCCATCTCTCTCTGTGTTAAATGAATAAAATCTTTTTTTAAAAGGTAGAATTAAAAAATCAGTCCCAGAAATTTGTTCTTTCCTGAACTATCTGCATCCTTGAAATGCTGAGCCAGAGTACCATCAGTCATTGATTGATCTGAGTACCTGATCAAAGATCCTGTACAAAAGGGCAAGAACACATATTTCTGTCTCTACTTCCATCATTTTCTTTATATCTATTTATATCTACTCTTTCATCTTTATACTAAATCCGTATTTATATTATTCATATATGTATTTGCATTTATACAACTAAAGTTGCAAAAAGAAATCAAATTCAATTGCAGTTTGTGGCAAAAAGTCAAAATTAATGGGCAACTATTTTTATACTTCAATCCATGTCAAATTGGGGGTAGAAAATACATCTGTAAATAATTTGTTGACAATTTCTGTTTAAATTTTTATTACAAGCCCAGCTTCTTCTGTTTACTTGTTTCTAAATGCTGGGTTTTATTTATGCTGCACAACACTATATAATGAATACAAAAGTGGAATGCCTGGGGAAAATCAACTGTTATACTGAATTCAGTCATTATAGTTACTGTGATGTCCAAAGAAAAAAAGTACTGTCACACCCAAACACTCCTAAGCTTGAGAAACATGTTTTTGCAGGTTTTTTTTTTTTTTTTCCTTCTTAGGTTTTAAGAGTTTTAAAATACTGAAGTACATAATGCCCTAACAGAGTCATGGTAGTTTTGATTTGGGGAGGGTAGGGAAGAACTTTAAAACCATTGGGTTTTCTGCACTGTATGGATACTAGTATCTAGGGCCAGTAATGGAAAAAAAACAAAAAACAAAAAACAAAGAAAAAATATTTTTATAATGCCATCAACAATTGTCTTGCTGAGCATTTTTCCTCCCCAGTATAAAACAAAGAAAAATGAACTCCCAGACTTCCCAAAACATTTTGCAGATTTACTGTTGCTTTAAACAATATTTTAAGAAGAAAGCATTGAAAATTCTAGAAATGATTTAGATGGATAAGCGAAATATACACAAATTAAAAATAATAGAAAGTTTAATCATGGGGTCTGGGTGGCTCAGTGGGTTAAGCATCGGATTCTTGGTTTCAGCTCAGGTTGATAATCTCATAGGTTATGAGAGGGACCCACCTCTGGTCCCACACTCAGCAAGGAGTCTGCTTGAAGATTCTCTTCCTCTGCTCCTCCCCCTGCTCTCATGCTTATGCTCTCTCTAAAATAAATGAAATAAATCTTTAAGAAGTCTAGCCATATTAAACCTAACTCTATCCATTAGTTTTGACAGGATGATTTTTATGCTTTCTGTTTTCATTGTGGTGCTCTGTGAAGAAGCAATCTAGACTCACATCTTATAATGTCAGTCTTTTTATATATGTATTTGTATTTATGTTAAACATCTGAGATTGTATATATATATGTGTGTGTATATATATGTTACACATTTGTGTTTGATATTTATAGGCATGTTAGATATTCCACCAATTCTTTCTTTACATGTAATTTCTTTATTATCGACCCTTGACTTCCAAATGACCTGCTAGAGACTCAACATAAATCTATTATTGTGGGTTAATATGGATTTCCTATAAATAGTAATTTTACCCTGACTACAGACCTCAATTGCCTAAATCGTGTGTGTGCAAAAAAAAATGAATTAATTAACAGACTTTTAAAGGTATGTTCTGAAAGATAAACTTCACAATAATATTGTTTATCATAAGAGCTATTTGAGGCAGGGTTTTGAGAGAGGTGAGCCAAAGCAACACTAAAACAATTATGAATTAAGCAGGCTATAATAGACTTATATAAAAAAAGGTTTCTCATTTCTGCTGTCCTTTTCCCTTTATTCTTGTGTACAGAGAGATAGACCTTCTACCTCATTCAACTATCCATCATCTATTTGGTGAAGCAGTGCCTTATTGGGCATCTAGCCTCCTCTGTTAGCTTCTAGGCAATTTTTTTCCCATGTTCATTTAAGAATTTATCAAATTTTATGAATAACACCAGGTACCAACAGATGTAAAAGTAAACTTCTTGTTGACATAGTAAGTACCAAAAGGATTCCCCAAGAAGGGCTCAGATCCAGTCAAGAGTGAAACAAGAGAAGGAACGAGATGTAGACATGGTAATGAAGTTAGAGGGAGGAGGATGGTTTTGCAGTTTTAATTATGTTTAGGGATAGAGCATGATTTTTACCTGAGTGTCATGTGATTTAAATTTTGAGAGATATCAAGGGGAGAAAGGAAAATGGGCCTTCTTTTCGGCTTGTACAGTTGTGGGCAAAGAATAAAAAATGAGCCTTCTTTTCAGATTGCACAGATGTAGGAACTTGAAAACTCTTAGAACTCAAACATGAGTAATGGAGTCTTTCTCTTTATTACAGGTGACATTTTGATTGCTGTCCTGTGGTGCTAGGATTGATCCCATTCCTACATCTGATCAGAGTTATATCATCCTCTTTTTAGATCCCTTTCAGGTATAGGAAAGTACATGACTCCCAACTCAGTCAGCTCATGGCTCTGGTTATGGTCTCAATTGAGTAGTAACTATGGGAACAGTAAACTGTTTACTTTGTAATCCCTTTTAATTTTAGGATTCTTATTGACCCAGGAAGACATTGGCTAAGGGGGTAGTTGCATAGCATTTGTAATGAAATTTTCCTGGAGGAGTCAAAAACATCTATGGATCAAAATCTTCCACTGACTTCATCCCTATCATACTCAATAAAGTTTTGATAAATGTTACAGACTAAACACATAATAGCGAGAGGAAAGAAAAATAACCTGACCCTTTAAAGTTGGAACCATGCCAGTGCTAGAAAAAATGACTGCCTATGTATGATTGTAAATTTCACCAATCTTCAGCCACTTGCACAGTAATAGAAACCAAAAAATGTACAGCATGTTAGGAAGCATTTTATGGTAAGATTCCATATATGTTTGCTTCAAATATATCCCCCATGTGTCTATTTCAAATATGTTTAAATATTCATTTATTCATAAGACTAGTTATTGCAGTAAAAGAAACTTTCCTTAATTGTTCTTATCATTGGTTTTCTTACTACACATTTCAAGGTTCACTCATTGATTTCTTTATTCCAATCCCATTCTGGGATTTATTCAGATATTCACTCAATGCATTCTTCTTTAATTCTCTCTAGGTGCTCATACCCTTCCCATTACCTACAACGAATGGGAGAAAATCCCTCTTCCTTACCCTAACTTTTTTTTTTTTTTTTAAGATTTTATGTATTTATTTGGGGGAGAGAGAGAGAGAGACAGAGGGGGAGGGAGACGCAGGCTCCCCACTGAGCAGGAAGCCCAACACAGGACTTGATCCTAGGACCCTGGGATCATATGACCTGAACCAAAGGCAGTTGCTGAACCAACTCAGCCACACAGTCTCCCCTACCCTAACTTTTAAAATAAGTTTAGTAAAATACCTTAAAAAATACAAAAAAGAGGTATAATCATTTCATTGTAAATTCTAAATATAGACATAGTGTAGAAAAGTATTTTAATTGATATTGAATTTTAAAAAATGATGTGAGAGCAAAACAACTAATCTCAAAGCCTGAACATTTCTACTATTCATCCAAGTCTTGACTTTATTCACAGAGTCATTCTTAAGTTTATATTTACACAGTAAGCTTTATTATTTTAACTGCAAAACATTATTTTCCTTTAAACAAACATTCCAGCTCTAAGACAAGAGCTTAGGAACATTGTTTTCTTGTTGGGCCCCAAGAGGCTAAGATGGCACCGGGTGGCCTTCTCTTCCGGATCGGGAACCCACATGGCCGACCACAAAGGCTCCAAAGTGGCGGTTTCGGTTTCCCATCAGTTTCGTTTCCCTCGAGCCTCCACCCCCTGCAGGGCGTGTCTCTCCCAACTCCCACCGACAGGGCACATCCCCATTGGCCCCCACTTTGCTGACCTCACTTCCCTTCCCTCACCCCATATAAGCTGCTGCCCTGCTCAATAAAGCGAGATCCTGCTTCGACAGACCTCCCGAGCCTGGTGTCGTTCCTCTGCGCCTTCCGGGTTCACAACACTCGCCATCCCGCTCAGCCCCTAGTGGGGGTCTCTGGCCGGCCCGGTGACGCGCCCCACAACTGGTGCCCCGTGTGAGGAGTCTCTTCCGCTGACGGGCCAATTGGTCAACGGGTGAGTGTACCCCCATAAGTTATGGGGCAGTCCTCTTCTAAAAATGACCCCCCTGTTGAACCAAAGAGGTTCTACCCCTCGCTAGACCCCTTTGACGCGGCTCCTTGGCCCCCGGACCTCCAACCCGGATCTCTGGCTGAGGGCCCTCCTGCGCGCCCCCCTTCTACTAACCCCTTTATCCAACCATCAGCGCCTACCCCTCCGCCTCCATACTGCCCTCCTCCTTCGGAACACCACACCCCTGAACCCCCGGGTTGCTCTCTTTACCCTGTTAATGTGAACCCCGGGGGCAATCGACCTGCCCCCTGGTACCCATGGGAACCCAGGGACCTCAAGGAACTTAAGAAGGCAGTTCTGGAGGATGGGCCTAACGCCCCCTGGACCGAAACCATCCTCTGCGGACTTGCATATTCTCCCTGTACGGCGGCAGACTGGCGCTCGCTGGCCAGGGCCGTACTTCCGGGCGCCCTGTATATAAAGTGGACTGCCCTATACAAGGAGGAATGTCAACAAATTGCAGAAAGGAATGCCCGTGCCAATCCTGCCATCCTGATCACCATGGGAATGCTTACTGGAACGGATGGCCAATATGTCTCCGGTATTCAGCAGGCTGCCATTCCTCCCCCATACCAAGATCAGGTGCGAGCCGCGGGGCTCGCCGCCTGGAATAAACTCGAAGAAGGGCCTTCTGAGTCGCCCATCGCGGGGCTACATCCAAAGGCTAATGAGGACCTTCCCTCATTTATCGACCGGGTGGAAAAATCCATCAAAAAGAAACTCCCCCCAGGGGACCTTAGGGACCATTTTCTAAAAATGGCAGTGTGAGAAGGTATGACCCGTGACCATAGAATGGCCTGTGCGGGCTTAAAAGAAAGGTCAATGGACCACTGGGTTATTGCAACCAAAGACATTGGCTCTACATCGCATCAAGCGAGAGCTATGGCCGCTGCCCTCAAGGAGCACCAGCAGGAGAGCCCTGAGACCCTCGTTTGCGCCATTCAGCAAACATCCCTGCAGTCCTGCCCCACGGACTCACCTCGTTTATGCTTTGGTTGTGGACAAGAGGGGCATTTCAAGAGAAACTGCCCACAGGGCCGTAAGCCCGTCCAGCCTCAATCTTCTGTCCTGCCACGGACCCCATGCCCTAAATGTAAAAAGGGGTTCCACTGGGCAAAGGACTGCAAATCCAGATTCGATATCCAGGGGAAGCCTTTAAACTCCAGTCGGGGCAATCCCCAGCCCCGTTAAATAATGTTCGAGTGCATTGGACCGTCCCGCTGGTCCCGGGCCTCCGCCCCAAGATGCGCCTCACAATCGGAGACAAATCTTTTAAGTGCCTCATTGAAACCGGAGCTGAACGTACCATCCTCTGACAGGAGGAGGTCCCCCCTTCATGGGAACTTGTTCCTGGCCCCCCCTTAGTGGGGGTTGGAGGCCAAGCTGGCTCCCATGAGACTGCCAACTTAATGTGCTGGGTTGATCCAGACGGCAACAGAGGACAAATTTGTCCCTTGGTAGCCTCTGGGCTCACCGCCAACCTCCTTGGTCAAGACATTCTAGGAGCCACAGAGGCCTTCATTACTACTGATCATAAGGCCTTTTTTGATGATATACTGGATGAGGAGGAATACCAGCAACAATTCCGGGAGGGAAGGAGTGCCCACTCCAACTACCGAGATGACCCCTACCTGGAGAGTATAAGGCAAAGACACCAGTCCCCCCAATCCTAAAGGCCACTGCCCTGCCTCAGGTCCCCAAAATTAATTGGAAAGAGGGTCCTCCCATTTGGGTAGAGCAGTGGCCTCTCCCTTCTCACAAATTGCAGCAACTCCACCTTCTGGTACAACAACAGCTTGACCTTGGGCATATCCGCCCATCTCTTAGCCCCTGGAATTCCCCCATTTTTGTCATCAAAAAGTCTAACAACTCATGGAGGTTGTAACAGGACTTACGACTAGTGAACAACAGGATGATCCCCTTCGCGACCCCTCAAAGGGGGCTCCCATGGATCCCTGCTATTCCATCTAACCATTTAATTACCACCATTGATATTAAGGATTGTTTCTTCTCCATTCCCCTTCATCCCGACGACACAGAAAAATTCACCTTTTCCCTGCCCGCTCCTAACTTCTCCGGGCCCGACCCCCTCCTCACAGCAGGCAGAGGATTTGGATGTGTGTTCCCACCCTCTGAAAAGAAGCCCATATGGGTGCCTGCCAGGGACCTTAAGTACCTCCCAGAGGCGAAGGAGGTTGCTAACTCTGACCCAGAGGGCCTACCGCCCTCTGAGGAGCCTCCCCTTATTGATTCATAGGCCCACCAATCAGGATGTCTTGGGTGGCACCGCTTCTTCTTCTGCTGGCTCATGGACAAGTCACTCGCACTGGCCTATGCTTAAAGAATGGGCCCCTACTGGCCCAGGCTTTCCTCGCCAATGTCTCCCTGCTCCTTCCCACCACGAACTGTCCTCTTTGGCCTCCCAGAGACTATGTGTACATATCTCCCCTCTCTTCTAATGTCACCTGTCTTTGGGCGCCCCCGTTGGCGGACAATGGCTCTAATATTGACCTCGGGGCTATTGACCCCAGCTACTGTGACCAAAACACCACAGTAAACAATACTCAACTCTGCCCCCGCAATGCCACTGTATTCGTCTGTGGGGACGAGGCATTCAGCTTCCTCCCCACTAATTGGACTGGCCTTTGTGCCTTAGCTTGGCTTCTGCCAGATCTCAACATTATCAGAGCCTTCCAATTCCTGCCTTCGATTGTCTCGGAGGGTGATCCAAAAGAGCCATCCAGGCCATCCCCATCATGCTGGGATTAGGGATCACTGCGGGAGTTGCAACCGGCTCTGCCGGGATAGGTACCTCTCTCCACTACTATAACACATTATCCCGACAGATGATTAATGACTTGGGTGCAGTCTCGGAGACCATCCTTGACCTCCAAACATAGATGGACTCGCTGGCTGCGGTAGTCCTCCAAAACCAGTGAGGCTTAGATCTATTAACAGCCGGAAAGGGAGGCATATGTTTGTTTTTACAGGAGGAATGTTGTTTCTTTGCCAACCGGTCGGGTATTGTACAAATCAAGAAGCTACAGGAGGACCTAGAGAAGCGCCACCACGCCCTGATGACCTCCCCCTTCTGGACAAGCTTTAATGGCTTACTTCCCTTTCTCCTCCCCCTCCTGGGGCCCATCCTAACCCTACTTCTCCTGCTGACCTTTGGCCCCTGTATTATCAATAAGATTGCCTGATTCGTCCAAAAAAAGAGTGGAGGCCATTCAACTCATGAACGTCCATGTTCAATACCAGAGACTGGCCACCCATGACGATGAGGGGCCCCATCAATAGTCTCACGACCTATGGTGGATGGGATTCCTTGCAGGAACAACCCACGCCAGGTCAGGGACCAAACCCCCATACAGGCATGATATTCAATGATGGGTAAGACCGGCGGGGGATGCAGAGCAACCTAAGACAGAGGGTACACCAAAGCAGTGTGATTCCTCAATGACGGGTAAGCCTGAAGGCCCGCCGCCGGCGACCTAAGACAGAAGTCATGCATACAAAAACAAAAGGGGGAGATGTTGGGCCCCAAGAGGCTAAGATGGCGCCGGGTGGCCTTCTCTTCCGGATCGGGAACCCACATGGCCGACCACAAAGGCACCAAAGTGGCGGTTTCGGTTTCCCATCAGTTTCGTTTCCCGCGAGCCTCCACCCCCTGCAGGGCGTGTCTCTCCCAACTCCCGCCAACTCGGCACATCCCCATTGGCCCCCACTTTGCTGACCTCACTTCCCTTCCCTCACCCCATATAAGCCGCTGCCCTGCTCAATAAAGCGAGATCCTGCTTCGACAGACCTCCCGAGCCTGGTGTCGTTCCTCTGCGCCTTCCGGGTTCACAACACTCGCCATCCCGCTCAGCCCCTAGTGGTGGTCTCCGGCCGGCCCGGCGACGCGCCCCACATTTTCTCATTTTCCTGTTTATTCTTTGCTTTAAGAATTACATTTACATTAGGTCTTTTATTTCCCATATTTTTCAGTGAAAATGATGTAGACCTATATACAGGAGCCCTTATTTTTCCTTATTCATTAAAAATACCCACTTGTAGTTGAATGTACTTGAAATTCACAATATAACTGAGGATTATTTTCATTATGTTTCACTATATGGCCAGGAACACATTTCACAGTGGGATAAATAATAATACAGTTTTGCTTATAAGTGCTATGTCCTGTCCATATCTCACAATAGTGAGATAATATTAACATGTTACGTGTATCAGTGGGATTTTTAAATTGCTTTTAGTACAGGAACTTAAAGATATCTGTATCTTACCCTGCCCACAATAAAACTTTTTGCATATTGGTATATCTGTTGCAAATTCATATTTTAGTCTGCTTGTCATCCAATACAATGGAACAGAGGGGATAAAATGCTTCTCTTAGACTCTCTAGAAAAGCAAGCATCTGCATGGTTTCTACCAGAGGAGGCATCATGAAAGAGCTTAAGGAAGAAAATATGAAACTTGTGATGGTAGTTGTTTTCTACCAAAAATCAAAACAAAAACATCCTGACCAATTATTTTCCTGAGACCTTTACATGTAAGAAATGAGAACTAAAGAAAAACAATGCGCTTCAGTGACAGATATACCAGTGCTAAATGTTGAATTGCATCAGACAAGATGAGTCACAGTCTAAGTGAGACCATATACGCTTCATTAGCCAGATTTAAACCATAACTTTAGCTGGGATAGTAACTGAAACCATTGACGAGCAAGTCGTAAAGTCAGTAGACAGGCAGGATGAGGAGGAGCAAAAGGAAGAGTAAAGAACACTGTGGAGAGATAAATATGTGAACTTTTAACATGCACTGGCCCTACCACGTGTTCAATGGGCCATGATTTAGGATTTTCTCCTCTGTTCAGGAAAACTTGGAGGGGGATGGAGAGAAAAAATTAACTTCCTCTTTTGCAGTAATAGGTTAAATTGTAATGTTCCTTCTGAGGATCTTTAGTTTTAAGAGAGGACTGGTAAAGTAGAAGACGAGTCTCATTGAAAGGGTTATTAGAAATGGGAAGTGGTGCCAGGAGATAGTTCTGAGCCCAGAGTGCACATTGTTATCATATGTTACACCACTACTGAAATGTTGGCCACTTCTGATCTAACCAGCTTAAGGTGCATATGTTTTTTAAAATCTATGTAGCTTGCATTTTGAGTTTTCAGTGTAGTAATTATCATCTATTATGGAGTTATTGTTTTCCAAAAGATCACACTTGAATGACTAAATTACGTGTACAATCTAGCACAATTTGGAGAAATTTAAATAAGGCCACTTATGAGAGGACTTCAATTATGTAAACCTTTGGAAGAATAATGTTAGTGACAGTTTCTAGGGAATGCTTAAAAATGTAATGAAATACAACCAGTACTTCTTAGAAATCTGAATTATTTTCAGATAGAAAACGTTAGTGGTTTAAAGTAGTAAACATCAAGAACATTTTAAAAAGTGTTTAAAAACAATTTCTCATTTAGCTTAGCCCATTTGATATTTTATTTTATTTTTTAAAGATTTTATTTATTTATTTATTTGAGAGACAAAGATCACAAGTAGGCAGAGAGGCAGGAAGAGAGAGAGAGGAGGAAGCAGGTTCCCTGCAGAGCAGAGAGCCCGATGTGGGGCTGGATCCCAGGACCCTGGTATCATGACCTGAGCCGAATGCAGAGGCTTTAACCCACTAAGCCACCCAGGCGCACCACCCATTTGATATTTTAAAATAGCAGTACTATTGAAGGTGTACATATCCTTTCCAGAATTCCAGAGAACTAATCATTTAGTCCGGTGTCATTTGTACACTTAAATTTCCTTTTTAAGCATTTTTGTGTGAGTTATGCTGAATAGCCTAATCAGGCCTCCTGTGGGCAAATTATATTACCATTTAGATTATACCTCTGTATACTTACACCGTTATAGACCACAAGTTTAAAAAAAAAAAGAGGAGATGCATAAATTCAGATGTAAATACAAGTGTTCACATATTATATTCAGAAGCAAAATTCTTAACTTTTTATAATAAAATTTTTCATGTCAAGTGTTTAATCTTCTGGAGGCCTCTTATTCATCTTAAAGAGTTATAAGTCCTTTTGGCATTAATTCTATTGGCTTAATAGGCAGACAGAATTTATATGGTGTCACACTAATTGAGTACATTAAATTATACTACTCTAAATCTAGATATTTGTTTTTTAATTTTGAATTTTTAAAGAATATCTTGAAATCACATAGTATGACCTGGAAAATATTGTCAATATTCAGAGATACATTACTTGCATTGGTGGCATAAGCCAGCATTACTTTTTCAAAGAATATAGGAACAGATCATTTGCAACCTTTTCGTAATAAAGTGTTGATTCTGTCCAGAAGCACAGAGGAAGAAAAGATATGAAATAATTCTAGACTATCTCTGGTTTTTGCCAAACTTTAAGCTAGTAAAACTAATTGATGTGGCAAAAGTAGAAACATCACTTTCATAAGGAAACATTATAATGACCAGCTTGTACCTGAGAAAAGGAGAGTTCAGACTTGTAGTACACATATGATGATACCATATTGGATTTTAATGTCTACTATTTTTGATTTTCTAGAAAGATTTGAGCTGCTTTGGCTGATAAGCAATACATTGACAACTGTGGCTCCAAGTTGCGGAAATCAGGCCAATTATAAATTACTACCCACCCTATTTCCAACCAATTATATAATTTAAATAGAGCTTTCTTAACAGTATCCATGTGTTACCTTGGCAAGTAGTAAATGACTATAAAATGTACATAATATTTTTTGCAAGGACAGAATGAGGTGATGGATATCAAGAGACTTTTACCAATGACTTTCACATGGGAGTGATCCCTCAGTGAATGTTATTTTCCCTTCTCTTGTCATGTTACATATAAGGTAGAAGTACATAGAATTTATTTTGTTTTGGATGATAGATATGTTCCTTTTGAATGCAAATGGAAGACATTAATCCTTCCATGCATAGATAAATAACCTTACTCATTAATATGTCACTTAGACCATGTAGACAGCCTTGTCTTGTATTTTCAGTATTATATTGCCAAGGATGAATTTAACAGTATAAACTACAAAAAATAAATATACATTTTTTTCCTATAAACAACTATTTAGGATAAAGATTTTCAAATTATTGAAGAGAAATATAGCAAATCACTGGTAATCAAGGATAAATAGAATCAGATTCATTACCAACAAAAGGCAAAGATATTTACCTCTAAGAATATTGGTGACAGAAATAAGAACTTAAATTTGTTTCTGTACTATGAGAAGACTTGATGGTATGACATAGAAAGTATAACCATTCTTCACATTCTAAAACGAAATCCCAACACAACTTCAGTATGTTTAGTAAAACAGTTAATAATGTTAATTATTAAATAAGCACACAAAAACTGATAGCAAAGTCAAGGGTACAGTAATCTTGAATTTAGTGATAAGTGATTATGAGAATTAAAGCAAGAAAGCACTTAGCATCAGCAAACACATTTTGTATATGAAAAATTCCAGCAACTGGAATAGAGTTAGGGTAATTTGCTGTATTTATGAGAAAAAGTTTGGCAGAGAGAATGGTCCAAAGAGATAGAATACCAATACTATTTAATAGAACACTGGATCTTAAGAAACAAAACAAAACAAAACAAAAAAAAAAAACAAACTTAAAAAAATAAAACGTTTTTATTAAAAAAAAAAAAATAAAAGGGGATGCCTGGGTGGCCCAATTGGTGAAGCGTCTGCCTTTGGCTCAGGTTGTGATCTCTGGGTCCTGGGTTTGAGCCCTGCATCTGGCTCCTTGCTCAGTGGGGAGCCTGCTTTTCCTTCACCTGCTCCCTCTGCTTGCACTCTCTGTGTCTGTCAAATAAATAAATAAATAAAATCTTTAAAAAAAACAAAGTTTTTATTTTAATTCCAGTTAGTTAACATACAGTATTGGTTTCAAATGTGTAATATAGTGACTCAGCATTTCCCTACATCACTCCATGTTCCTCATGACAAGTACAATCCTTAATCCCCATTACCTATTTATCCCATCATCCCATCCCACCCTCTCTGTTAACCATCAGCTTTTCCTCTCTAGTTAAAAGTCTGTTTTTTTGATGTCTTTTTTCGCTTTGCTCATTTCTTTTGTTCTTAAATTCCACATATGCATGAAATCATATGGTATTTTTTTCCTGACTTATTTCACTTAGCATGATATATGTTACCTCCATCCATGCCTTTGCAAATGATATGATTTCATTCTTTTTATGTAATATTCCTGTGTGTGTGTGTGTGTGTGTGTGTGTGTGTGTATACACCCCTCTTCTTTATCCATTCATCAGTAAATGGACACTTGGGCTTTGTCCATAATTTGGCTGTTATAAATAATGCTGCTGTAAACTTCAGGGTACATATATCCATTTGAAGTACTATTTTTATATTCTTTGGGGAAATAACCAATATTGGTATTGCTAGATAATAGGGTAGTTGTATTCTTAATTTTCTGAGAAAACTACATACTGTTTTCCATGGTGGCTGCACCAGTTTGCATTCCCACCAACAGTGCATGGGCATTTTCCTTTCTCAGTGTCCTCATCAATACCTATTGTTTCCTGTATTGATTTTAGCCTATCTGACAGGTTTCAAGTGATATCTTATTGTGGTTTTGATTTACATTTCCCTGATGGTAAGTGATGATCATCTTTTCATGTGTTGGCCATCTGGATGTCTTCTTCAGAGAAATGTCTGTTCATGTCTTTCTGCCCATTTTTAAATTGGATCATTTGTTTTTTGTTTATTGAGTTGTATAAGATGTTTATATATTTTGGGTTTTAACCCTTTATCAGATATATCATTAGCAAATATCTTCTCCCATTCCGTAGTTTGTCTTTTAGTTTTGTTGATTATTTCCTTCACTTGTACAGAAGTTTTTATTTTGATAGAGTCCCAATAGTTTATTTTTGCTTTTGTTTCTCTTGTCTGAGGAGATCTATTTAGAAAGATGTTGCTAAAGCCAATGTCAAAAAAATTATTGCCTGTGTTCTCCAGGATTTTGTTGGTTTCAGGTCTCAGATTTAGGTATTTAATCCGTTTTGAATTCATTTTTTTTGTATGGTATAAGAAAGTAGTCCAATTTCATTCTTATGCATGTGACTGTTCAGTTTTCCCAATATCATTTTTGGAGACTGCTCCTTACCTATTGGATATTTTATCCTTCTTGTCAAAGATTGTCTATGTAGTTGTGGGTTTATTTCTGGGTTTTCTATTCTGATCTGTTAATCTATATGTCTATTTTTGTGCCAGTACCATACTCTTTTTATCACTACAGCTTTATAATATAACTTGAAGTCCAGAATTCTGATACCTCCAGATTTGTTTTCATTGTCAAGGTTGCTTTAGCTATTGGGGGGGGTCTTTAGTGCTTCCATACAAATTTCAGGATTGTTCTAGTTCTGTGAAAATTGCTATTAGTATTTGGTAGGAATTGCATTAAATGTGTAGATTGTTCTGCATACTACACATTTTAATATTCTTGAAAGCTATGAGCATGGAATGTTTTTCCATATTTTTTATGTGGTCTTCAGTTTTTTTTTTCTGATCAGTGTATTTATTTATTTATTGAGAACATGAGCTGGGGGAGGGGCAGAGGAAAAGGAACAAGTAGACTCCTTGCTAAATATGGAAGCAAAGGAGGGGCTCAATCCCATGAACCTGAAATCGTGACCTGAACCAAAATCAGGAGTCAGACACTTAACCAACTGAGCGACCCAGGTACTCTTCTTTCATCAGTGTTTTATAGTTTTCACTGTATGGGTCAAAAAGCACAAAATTTGAAAATTGTTTAAAATTTTTAACTAATTAGTACTGAAGAGTTCTTGTTGATGAATTTCCATTCTTTGGGTTAAAACTTCTTAAAGGTCTTTTATCTAAAGAAATGACTTGATTCTATACAGTCCACTTATGGATAGGTCTTCAGATAGATTTCAGTTGGTTCAAATTAGGGAGAGTATAGAATGTAACAACAGAATTCCTGAAGGAACCTGATATGTTCTTACTAAGTCTACAACTGTAAATGCACTGAATTCCATTTTTTTTTAATAGCAGTGCCTCTTAACATTGCATTTATTATTTGTATAGCTAATGAATATCTAAGTAACAATTGCCTGAGTTATAACTTTTTATTAACCATCTTATAATATAAAATATATATTTCATATAGCATTGGTATATGTTTATAGCTATATGTTTATAGCTCAAAGAATAAGAAGATGACCAATGCAACAAATAAAATTTTGAAAAATAAGTAATTCAAAAAATAGTATAAACTAAACATCAGAATTTTGAAACCCATTTAAAAAAATGGAAGAACACACAAAGAACACTAAATAAACCAAACCTCAGTAAATGTGAAGAGATCCCACACACAAAGTAACTCTGCCAGGCCACCAAATTTTTCTCAAGTGGGTGGACAAAAAATAAAAACTAAAGCAGTCTGAGCCAAGTAAGATCTCTGACAAGTTCTTCAAAACCTGCAGGGTGGGAAGGTTGTGAAGGAAAATTTATGAGACATTCATGGTCTTGATAAAGTATAGGACAGCTGGGTTGCTAAAGTTGGGAAGAAACAACAGGGCTGAACAAGGTATTTCAAGACACAGACAGTGGAGACTGCAACTGAGGGCAGAGAAACCCTATAGCATATGCAACACTTGGTAACCAGTCTTTAAATTAAGGAGTGATCTATCATGGTTCCAGAATTTGCCAGCTCAGTTATAAAGCAGAACACTGGAACTAGAGAAGAGCTCCCAACCCAGGAACTATTCACTGGAAAGTACAGATTCCATGTTTAAAAATTTGAATCCAGTGGTGAGCTATATAAAACTAAAGCATAAACAAAATCTGTATTTAGCTTATCTACAGAACCTTTGGGTTCAGCTCCATTATAATGATCTAAAAGGAAAAAATGCATACTCTTTTGTGGAAATAAATATTATTGACACTGTTCTCTATTGTTATTTTTATATTAAATGTCCATCTTATAAACAAAGATAACAAGACACCCAAAATAAGGCAAAAAAATGTATACCACAATTCAGAGAAGAGTCAAAGCTGGACACTTAAAGATGGGCCAAATTTAGAAATGATCAAACTGGTTTTTCACTAACCATGGTAAAATGGACAACACAGATATGAAAATGCAAAGACAAGTGTCATACTTGCTCTCTCTCTCCCTCTATTTATTTTTCAAAGATCTAGTATCAGATTACATAAGGAACCCCTGTAAATCCATATGAAAAAAATGGCACATATTTTATACATCTCAAAAGAGGATATTAATATATGGTGATATGTGCAATGCAACAGGGCTACCAGGTAAATTTAAGTTAAAGTTAAAATGAGAAGCAGTTATAAACTAATAAACATGACTAAAACTTTAAAAAGAAGTACAGCAATACCAACTTTTTACAAGGATGTAGATTACCTGGGCCTTTCATATATTGTTAATGGGAGTATAAAACTGTCATTCATTTTTGAAAAAAAATGCTTAATGTAGTAAATTTATACAAACATCTACGTTTTGATGCAGAATTTATCCCTAGTTTTACTCAGGAGAAATAAAAATATTTGTTCATGAAAGAGCTGTAGAGGAATGTTCAAAAGGGAGTAGACTGATAAATCATGGTATGTTTATATGATGGAATATTAACCAATAATAAAAAAGAGTAAATAGCTGCCATAAAAGAAGCTGGAAACACATGGTTACATTATTTATAACTCCATTTATATTAAGTTTAAGCAAAGAGTAAACTATTTGTAATGATTGAGATCAGAGGGTGGTTGCTAATCAGAGTAGATACTGGGAATTGATAGGCCCAAGCAAGCATTCTACAATGATGACAATATCTTATACTTTGATTATTATAATAACTGCACATATTGAAAATTTAAAATCTATGGAGATTCTTTTTTTTTTTTAAGTTTATTTATTTATTTATTTATTTGATAGATGGAGATCACTAGTAGGCAGAGAGAGAGGAGGAAGCAGGCTCCCTGCTGAGCAGAGAGCCCGATGCGGGGCTCGATCCCAGGACCCTGGGATCATGACCTGAGCTGAAGGCAGAGGCTTTAACCCACTGAGCCACCAAGGCACCCCTTATTTTCTATTATATTTTAGTAATTTATAAATAATTTTCTACCATGAATTTAGGAAAATATTCTTCCATAATAATAGCTGAATTCTCTATAGCTTTTCTCTTAAATTTAAGTTTTTGATATACCTAGAATTCATCTAGTTTCCTTTTTTAAACTCTGGATAACTAGTTGTCCCAATACTTTTTTGTCAAAAGCCTAACTTTACCAAATATAGAGTGGCACCTCTTTCAGGTAAGGTATTTATGTGTATGAGTCTTTTTTTGGACTTTCTATTATATGCCCCTGTTTTGTCTATTCTTACCTCATTTTTAAATGGTCTTAATTATAGAATTATAGTTCTATCATGGTTCTTGAAACTTTATAAAAATCTCAGCAGACAGTTAGCACTTTTCTCCTAATCACCATTCTCTCCCAGCCCGTACTGTGGCTATTTCTAAATATCACTACACATTCCTCAAAGCCCTTGCCCTGGCCACTTTCCCCATCACACTCAGCTAAATACCTTAAGTCCCACCTAATAGAGAACATAATGGCTCCCAGGCCTTCCATCTCCAAATTTATCAGCATCATCAATCACCCTTATAGCCTTTCTTCCCATTTTAGTAGAGGAGATGTTACTGCTATAGACAGCAATAACTGCAGTTGTTGTCTGAGTCTCATCTCCCATTTTCTCAGGTACATTATACCATCTGTGCAATTCTCTTTTCATGTATCACTTTATATTGCATGTATTTTGCCTCACTTTTAAGATTAGTGATTTTTCCTAATTTTAAAAGGAACATATTTTAAAAATAAAAACTAGGAAAATCATTTCAAAAACATTTTTGTATTTGTTGTGTATATTACATCTTACAGAGTTCCACTGGACTCTAATTTATTCATACATTTTTTATTAGTATAGATCATGAATTTGTCTCATGTCAGCAAATATTCTTTTAATACATGAATACTTCTGTAGATAAGTTAATCATAAGGATGTACATATATCCCTTCTTGTTTTATAACATTTTCAAAATAATGCAAGTGCTTATGATTTTTTTTTAATGGACATGAAAATAATGAAAAGTGATTCCTTTCCTATTCTATAGTATTTGGGAAATATCTGACATAATCCCCTTCTATCAACACAAATAGAGAATTATATATCCTCTGCTGAGCATTTCTGTTTTCAATTAAATTACTTTTCTTGAAGATTCTATATGTTACAGGTTTTACATTTACAAAATGCTGGTATTTCTTTTTTATTTATTTATTTTAGAAAAAGTGCAAGTGCAGTGGGGAGGGGTAGAGGGAGAGAAAATGTTAAGCAGACTGCATGCTGAGTGCCCACTGTGGGACTCAATCCAAAGACCCTGATACCACAATCTGAGTCAAAACCAAGAGTTGGACTCTTAACAAATTACATACCCCATATTTTCTAATGTCTGCATAATATTCCCAAACTATACTATGCTTTATAAACTACTCTCCAGTGTTTCATTTCTCATCCTCTGCCATGTCCATTCTCTCTGTGATTCATTTTCTCTCTGCTCTTCTGCTAATGCTTTAAAAAATTATAGTTTTGATTTTTTAAAAAGATTTTGTTTTTCAGTAATCTCTTCACCCAACATGGGGCTGAAATTCCCAACCCCAAGATCAAGAGTCACATGTTCTACCAGCTGTGCCAGCCAGGTACCCCTATAATTATGATTTCTATTCTCAACTGATGTATATTTTCTAAAGTACCAATCACTGATTCCTCGCAAATCTTTGTAGTCAGTTCAGTCTACTTTTTATGTTCAAATCTGATGTATCTGTTAACTGATTAGAAGTTGTCCAATCCTGTAGGCATAGGAAAATCAGTATTTCTGAGTAAGAATGAGTCAATTTTCTCTAAATCTGAATACAATGTTTCATTTTTACTGAAGGTCTGTGTATTATTCACATTTGGTAAATGTTAATCTTATTGATCTAGTTACTTAAACCAAAAATGAGAGTTCTTCTTGAATCTATTCTCTTACGTCCAATAAGGAACAGAGTACAGCATATTTTATTTTCTTAGTGCAATTAAAATTTATCCCCTCTGATCTTCTTACTCTTACTGTCTTATGATCCTGCTCACTTAGCCTCTAAACTTAATTACTTAATGAGCATTCTAACTGGTCTCTGAAGCCCTCCAGTCCTTGCCCCCTAATTTTTCAAACTGTACACTGCTGTCCTAGTGATCTTTCTAAAATGTGGAGTTGGTCCTATTACTTCTGTGCACAGAAATATTTCTCAGAATTATTTTAATTTAAGGTGAAGTTGATTTCACATGCAAAAAATGACCTTCTATGCCAGTTAGAATTGTAAATATATCTGCCCAAGATCGTTTTCTGGCAATACAATCAAACACTAATCTACCTACTGCTGTGAAGAGACTGGGTTATCATTCAGCTAATCTTAAAATAGGGAGATTATCCTGGATTATCATGGTGGCCCCCATCTAATCACATGAATTTTTAAAAGAAGAAGAGAAGACAGAAGAAAGATGTAGATGAAAGGAAGTAGACAGGGGAAATTAGAGAGATTCAAAGCTTGAAAGGACTGAACCTTCCATTGCTGATGGAGATGACATGGAAAATTTGAGAAGGAATATAGGCAGTATAGATGAACAAAGTGACAAAAAGCAAAGAAATGGTACCTCAGTCTCAAAATTATGAGAAACTGAATTCTTCAACCAGAGGGAGCTTAGAACCAGATTCTTGTCAGACCTTCTTGATAAGAGCCCAGAAGGTCAACATGTTGTTATGGGCCTTATAAAACCCAACAGAAAAACCAGTCAAGTCAACCCAAACTTCTGATATGTAGAGACTACAAAACTACTTGGTAGTCTTTCTTGAATGCTCCATTATATTCTCTCTTACACTGATTTATTTCCTTCAAAACACTTAAGACACCCTCTAGTAATTATCAACTCGTCTGTCTCCCCATATTTGAATATAAGCTAGAGATAGGCTATAAATCATATCTGTGAATTACCTAGGACTAGCACAAAACACAACACAAGAAAAATTTATTGAATGCATGCCAGAATGATGGCTTTGCAGTTTGCAATGAATTCTTAAGAATGATTTGTTAATGGGATGCCTAGGTGGCTTAGTTGGTTAAGCTGCTGCCTTTGGCTCAAGTCATGATCCCAGGGTCCTGGGATCAAGTCCCATGTCGGGCTCCTTGCTCAGCAGGGAACCTGCTTCTCTCTCTGACTCTGCCTGCTGCTCTGCCTGCTTGTGTCCTTGCTCATGCACTCTCTATCTTTCTCTGACAAATAAATAAATAAAATTTTTAAAAAAATAAATTAAAAAAAAGAATGATTTATTAACTACCACATATATCAATGAAAGGTCACTATCCTTTCTGTAAAATTATTTTGTCAATAAAGATTAACCTACAGAGTGTTTCACTATATCCTGACACTTTTTCTTTTTTCCAGATACTTTATTTTATTTATTTTTACTTTTTAATGATTTTATTTATTAGGGAGAGAGAGAGAATGTGAGCATGAGTGGGGGAAGGGGCAGAGAGAGAAAGAGGGAAAAGTACACTCCCTGAAGAGGCCGTGGAGAGGTTCAATCCCAGGATCCCAAAATCATGACCTGAGTTGAAGTCAGATGCTTAACTGACAGAGGCACCCAGGTGCCCCCAGATAGCTTATTTAAACTAATTGTCTATAGTAGCGATGATAATATATTTCTTCTATTTAATTAAAAGATATTGTTTACTTGAAATATGACTTTTTTAAAGCAAATCTTGTCACTCTCTATATTTGCATGTTCTCATTCCTGGTAGAGGAGTTCTTGCATGCATTTTTTTTTTTTCATAAAGGGGTAATTAATTACACATTGATTTAAGAAACATTATTGAAAGATTATTACCTACCTTAATTTTTCTCCACATCCCTAACATGCTCCTCCTCAAGTTAGAGAAATGCTTGTACCTGTAGTGACCCTGAACTCCATTGACCTCTGGGGTTCAGACTCTTCTTCCATTTCATTCACTAGGATCTGCCTTCCTTTTTTTTTTTTTTTTTTTTTAAGTTTTAATTTATTTATTTGACAGAGAGAGAGAGAGATCATAAGTAGTCAAAAAGGCAGGCAGAGACAGAGGGGGAAGCAGGCTCCCTGCTGAGCCAAGAGCCCGATGCAGGGCTCAATCCTAGGACCCTGAGATCATGACCTGAACCCAAGGCAGAAACTTAACCCACTGAGCCACCCAGGCGCCCCTAGGATCTGCCTTCTTAAAACAGCATTTGTTATTACTTCCACTCTTGCTCTCAATGGTACTGATTTCTTCCAACTGCTGGGAAAGTTTGAATTTTCCTAACTTCTCTATTTGTGACAGTTGTCATACTAGAAGTTCATTTATCAAGGGGTAGGGAGTACTAGAAGGCCCACGTTGGGCTTAGGACAAAGCAGAGCAGTCACATATTTTGTGCCATTTTGCCCTCCCCCCAAGGCATCTTGTTCAGAGCCGACTAAAGACCAAAATACAGCCCAGGCTTGACTTTCTCAATCCTGTGCCCTGTAGGGCAAAGGCCAGAGAAATACCTTATGCTAATTTATAAGAAGATATATTTTGTATATCCCTATGTCTAATTTACCACTCTGTACTCCTTTATCTATATTCATTTCATTCAGAACCAGTAGTTAAGAGATTTCACTAATTAGCTGATTTAAAATCAGACACCAGGGAGGCCTGGATGGCTCAGTTGGTTAAACATCTGCTCAGGTCATGACCTCAGAGTCCTGGGATCCAGCCCTGCATGGAGCCCTGCATCTGGCTCCCTGCTTAGCAGGAAGCCTGCTTCTCCTTCTCCCTCTGCTGCTCCTCCTACTTGTGTTCTCTCTCCCTCTTTCTGTTAAATTAATAAATCAGATCTTAAAAATAAATAAAATTGTGCACCAGACAATGAAACTAAAGGAAACTTAATTTTCAGTATCATGTCATTATCCAAGAGGTTACGATTTTATCTAAAATAATTTTGTCACACTTTGAAAATAAACTTTTGTGTGTTAAATCTTTAGCATGTGGGGCACCTGGGTGGCTCAGTGGGTTAAAGCCCCTGCCTTTCGCTCGGGTCATGATTCCAGGGTCCTGGGATCCAGCCCCACATAGGGCTCTCTGCTCACTAGGGAGCCTGCTTCCTCCTCTCTCTCTGCCTGCCTCTCTGCCTATTTGTGATCTCTGTCTGTCAAATAAATAAATAAAATCTTAAAAAAAAAAATTTAGCATGCATATTTGGCCATACTCACTGATTAAAGTTTATAGGATCTCTATGCTATGCATATGCTAAACATACCAATACATGGATAAAGAGTCTCCTGTGCTCTATTTCTAATTTTATGCAGTCCTAAAAGGAAGAACATTGGCTATTATTTTACAAATAACTTTTGGCTCTTCTTACAAAGGTAATAGTTTCAGCTTAATGAGTTACTGGTCTATTTGAAATCTATTTATGTTTTTGTACAAATAAGGGCAAAACCTTGCAAATTAGTCTGATTAATAGTGATGGTAACTTAAAATTTATATTAAAATTTCATTGTAATGAAATGCTCATGCTTTTGGATGGTACTTCTACTCATCAATCTTTTAGAGTACTCAATTCCCTTTGCAAAGCGTTGTTTGGGTAAGCGAGAACAGCGAAGTAAGGGTGAATGCCAAATGTTTAATTAACACCACTTCATCTAGGCCACTTCAAACAGCATAATGTTCTCATAGAGGAAAGGATTTTCTGTCAGTGTATCATTTAAAATATACAGTAAATACTTTTAAATGATTGAATGACTCTGCATTGCAAATCTGGTAATATATGAAATTATATAAAAAGAATGGAAAAGAATGTGTTTATTTCCAAGTTGGTTTTACAAAATCATGACAGGTCAAGACACCCATCTGGGTTATTGTAGGATAAATAAACACCATGTAAATTGGACCACATTCACATTTAATTTGTCTACAAAACAGGTTGCTCTGTTTTCTTTCTCAGTGTAAGGTCAGAATGTAACTTACTTGTGGGTACAAAGCAAGGCACACAAATTTCCTAATTAAACTCTTCTGGTCTGTCTTTTCTGAATTTTTAACTCTTTGTTAGCCATGGCAGTTGGGATAATTACTTTTCAGTTTCCTACTATATAAAATCAACATAATACTAGAGATTTGCCTCCCAGGGTGTTGCAGCGGTTAACAAATAATTCATGTAAAATGTTTAGCCTAGAGTTAGGTATAGTGACAAAGAAGTGTTAACTATCATTATCATTATTGTTTCTGAAAGCAGTAATTAGATGTTCTCAATCATCTTATTTTGTAAACTCCAATTTCCTGCTAAATAACTTCTGAGAAATACCCAAAATGATGGTCCTGTCTTCCTTTTGTCCTCAATAACGATAATGGATGTATTTGTAAGAGAGCACACTTACATAATTATTTTTGAAAATCAAATAAATTTTCCTCCTCTACCTATACTATTCTTTTCATTAAGAAAAGATTAAAAGCTCCTTGAATGCCTGTATTAACATTACATTTAATTATGCTGTTTTTTAAAAAGCAGATTATGTTACCTTTCTTTAAGGCTTGCCATAAGGTATTTAAGACATTGATATTTAGTATAATAATATTTTCATGGCAAATCTGTCATTTCCACAGATCATTTACCCACATTAAGCTTTAGAACCAATGCCAGAAAAAAAAGACATTAAGATTTTTAGATAATTTCAATATGTTTGAATATCTAGTTAGATTAAATAGTATAAATGCAAATAAGTAACAAAATCACAGGCATGCATTAGAGATATACTGCTCTTTTTAAAAGAGTTTTAATTCAAATTGCAGTTAGTTAACATACAGTGTTACATTAGTTTTAGGGGTACAATACAGTGATTCAGAATCTCCATACAATACTAGGTGCTCCTCACAGCAAGTGCCCTCCTTAATCCTCATCCCCTAACCCATCCCCCACCCACCTCCCCTCTGGTAAACATTAGTTTGTTCTCTAACGTTAAGAATCTGTTTCTTGGTGTGCCTCTCTCTCTCTCTCTCTCTTTTTTTTTTTTTTTTTTTTTGGTCCCTTTCCATCTTAATGCTCATGCAAAAACAGGAGCTGAGGGGAGCAATATGATGTATAATGCAAATATTTTAGTCCAAAATATGCCTGAAGGAACACCAGACTATTCAAACAAAAGGTAAATCAGGGGGTGCCTGGGTGGCTCAGCCCATCAAGAGCCTGACTCTTCATTTCGGCTCAGGTCACGATCTCAGAATCCTGAGATTCAGCCCACACTAAGCTCCTCATTAGGTGTGGAGTCTGCTTAAGATTCTCTCCCTCCCTCTGCCCTCATTACCCGCCCTCCCCAACTCTCTTGAAAAAAAAAAAAAAAATCAGTTAAGTTTAATAGTATTCTGCCTACAAAAACGATGAACTCATTTTTTTCTTACGTTTTTACATTGATAATGTTGATTTTTTTCTCTAATATATGTTCAGAGATAAAGTGAAATAAAAAAGTGTTGGATGCTTAGAATGTGTCCTGCACTTTATTCAACACTATCTATTTTAAAATCATTCATTTCTCACATTAGTGTTAGATATTATGCATATATGTATCTCATATAGTACTCTATTTTGTGAGTTGTTTTCTTTTCTTTTTTTAAGATTTTCTTTATTTATCAGAGAGAGAGAGGGGGAGAGAGAGCAAGCGAGCACAGGCAGACAGAGTGGCAGGCAGAGGCAGAGGGAGAAGCAGGCTCCCTGCCGATCAAGAAGCCCAATGTGGGACTCGATCCCAGGATGCTGGGATCATGACCTGAGCCACCCAGGCGTCCCATGAGTTGTTTTCTTAATTCTATAAAGAAAAATCACAATCCTGCCATTTAAAAACATATCCAAAGTAGCAAAAGTAGAAAGTAGCTAGGAAAAAGCCTCAGTCCAGACTTATGACTCCCTGATGACAAAAGTTGCTAGCTATCTCCTCTATCTCCTTTCAATAAAACACTTTTTCCTCCAATTTAATTTCAGTGCTCAGAAAGAGATTAACAATCTACTTTATTAGATATTACCAAAAATGTGAATTTTCTATGATGTATACTGAATGTTTCTTCTTTTATTTAGCCATTGATATTATTATTGTATGGTCGTACCATGAGGTTGGTCAAAATGTGCCAGGGTAGATTCTGCCTTGGAAAGTGACAAGTTTATAAATAACTATACACAGATGTCAAATGGGCAAAATGAAAACAGGGTGGCTAAGTGGGTAAATTCAATATTAATTAGCTATAATAATTCCTCCTAATCATATCATGATAATGAATAGGGATATAGTTTTTTTATATTCATTTGACAATTCGATCTTTATAATTTCCATGTGAAGATTTATAATTTTCATATGAATGCCTAGTTTTAGTTGCCATTCTCCCATGCATAATATAGTGTTTGTTATTCTAACTTCACTGCAGTATTATTGGTGCCCTCTATATCTTTATACCTAAAAATAGAGGTACCTATTTTATAGACTTACAATTAGATCCTGTTATAATTATGCTTTATGGAAGTATGTATGAATCCTGATTATTTTATATACTTTGCCAGCATACGACTATGAGTGGATGGAGGGCAAAGGACACCTGTCAGAGTGTTGATCACACAGTAGGCACAAAAGATGGCTTTAATAAAAGAAAAAAAAACTAAGTAAAGAAAAAAATGAAATAAAATTTATGCACTTATAATTTGATGGTTAAAAGAAGTTCTAAACAAACAAAAAAATCTAATAGTATTTACATATAAAAGAGTTGCTTTCCCAACACTACTAATAATTTCTGTAAGCATATTTAAAATTCTTTTTGGATCATAGAACACCTAGAATATGCATAATTATACTAAATTATTGAGGTGATATGTGATAAGTAATTTTAGAAAGAATACAAAGTACATACATTATCAGTTTGGGCATATAAATCTCATCTCTAACATTGAAAATTAAAGCATGAAAAAGAAAACTACAAGCTAGCTCAGTGATTCTCGCTTTTTTTTAAACCACAGTATAATGGTTAGTAGTATAAGGCTTTTAATAAGTTCATTAGATTGTTATCTGATAATTTATGATAATTAACAAATGAAAGAAATTTCTACAAAATTGTCTTAAAACCTGACACCTGCCACCCAATCCAGTTTTAATCCAAAACTGAAAGTGTAATTAATGAAATGATAGTGAGGTTCCGTAAACTTGATAGTGATTTTAATTTTAGGCAAAAACACTGAATATAAGAAACAGTGTTTCCTAAAGAAACACTTAATCTTACTAAGTTTATTAAAAGCAGCAATATATTTCTGTTTTTATCATGTGGAAAAGAGAAAAAAGGAAAAGATTTAGTTTTCATTGCTTCTTATTTTCCAATTGGGGAAAAAGGAATGATAGTTCAAGTCATATTCAATGTAAAGGTACCATTGATATTCTAGGAATTTAAAAAATGTTATTCAAATATTGTATGGTACAGAAATATATATACATATATATGTGGGGTTTTTTTATATACATACATATACATCATATATATGTATGGAATTTTATGTTTTGCATATTTTACATTATATATATAATTTTATATAAAGAATTTTGATAGGTATTAAAATTTTGATAATTAGCATGAATCAATGTAGTTCAGAGTAAAATGTAAGAATTTTTAACTGTAAAATTATGTTTTATCAATATTGGTATGTTTCTCAAATAATTAATTTCTAGTTAGAAAGAAGAAATGAAGTAATGGCAAGAGAGCCAACACAAAGATTGAGTAGAATTCAATCCTGAGGGCATACTGTGTATTTTCATATTAGGATTCTTGCCCATTTAGGGGTTCTACTCTCCAGTAAAATGTTTCTATAAAAAAGAAAGACACATATTTAATCAAAATATCAATTGACTTTAGATTTTATATTTTAGCTGTTTTTTGTCTTCCTATTTATTATAAACATTACTGTTAAAATATTACAGTTCAGGGGTACCTGGGTGGCTCAGTCAGTTAAGCATCTGCCTTCAGCCCAGGTCATGATCCCAGGGTCCTGGGATTGAGTCCCACATGGGTCTCCCTGCTCAGCAGGAAGCCTGCTTCTCCCTGTCCTTCTGCTGCTCTCTGTGCATGTCTCTCTCTCCCCAATCAATCAATAAATCAATAAACGATTTAAAAATATATGATTCATACTGTTTTTACAAGCATCTAGGATATAAGTGTAGTTTTGGAGATATCACTTTTCTGAATCGTAAATCTAGTATTTATATTAATTGACATTTTCACATTGCTCTAATTTGTTATATTCACGTCATTGGGATAGTAATTTAGTTTTAGATAGCTTTCAACTTATTTGAAGTAAGTGTTTAAGAATGACATATATTCCAAAATTTGAAATATGGGGTGCTTTGATGGTACAGTCGGCTAAGCTTTCGACTCTTGGTTTTTGCTCAAGTCATGATCTCAGGTCTTGCTCTCAGGGTGGTGAGATTGAGCCCCACATCAGGCTCTGTGCTCAGCAGAGTCTGCACAATACTTTATTTCCCTCTACCTCTGCCCTTCCCCCTGTTCTCTCCCTCTCTAATCAATCAATCAATCAAAAAAATTAGAAGCATAAAATTTAGTTGAATTATTCATTTGTGTAGTTTTAACATTTTTCCCCTAAAGTCCTCCTCTTCCTACTCCAAAAGCAATGTTTAGTTTGTAATTATTCAAAAGGGGATTATTTTCTAACTATTATATTGCCTACATCCCAATTTTATTGTCACAGTTTCAATATCAAATTTTTATTTCATATCATATCAGTACTTGAAATAGCAAATATGTTATACTAGAACAGAGGCATGAACACCAAAGGTAATCTCAGGCATGGCACACAATTAAAATGAAAAATATATAGAAATAATAGTATCTAACAGAAAAAAGCATCATACTGATGTTAGTCTACTGTATATCATCATTTGAAGTTAATTGCTTATATTTTTCCACCAAAATATTTGAAATCTTATTTTGTGAGGATTTATATTGGTTGTAAGAACATGCAAGCAAATATGGAAAATAACTCATAATAGCTCCTTTCAGATTTCTCAGAATTCCAGAATAAAAATGTATTATTCTTCATCTTTTTTATTATAATTTCTATTTTTTATTAACACATAATGTGTTATTAACCCCAGGGGTACAGGTATCTTCATCTTTTAAAAAATTTTAAAAATATATGTATATAAAAAATATATGTTTATAAAAAATAAAAAATTTAAAAAAAAATTTTTTTATTAGATTTTTTAATATAAGACATAGATCTATAAACTATATTCTAGTTCACCACAATAAATAGACTACATAAAAATTTAACCCTGCAATTCTAGAAAATATTCGTATATGCTAGGCACTTCTATTCTAAACACTCCATATAATCTTTGCTACAGCTTGATGTGGTAAATCTTTATTGTCATCCTCAGTGTGAAGATGAGGGAATTCAAATACAAAGAGGTTACATAACTTGTTGGTATCACAGCTAATAAATGAGAGGAATGAGTTTCAAACTCAGTCTAGGGCATGATTTTACACTTTACCATGCTCCATTTCTTAGTTCTCATTCTTTCATATACAAGCATAGAAAAAAATAAATACAGATTTTGCAGAGACCTGAAGGTGATAAAACTTTAGGGGGTCTACATTAAGAAAAGGAATACAAAATTACCAATAATATAGCAGTTGTGAAAATGAATATTTAGTTAAAATGATAAAAGAAACCACAACAAATATATTAAAGTTGAAAATGCCAAAAAATTCACAGAATTCAGAATAATAATATAATATGTTCATTATTTAACTGCTTGATATCCATCTTCTTAGGATGTTTTAGTTCACAATTTTTTATCATCTCTTTATGGGACAAAGATTTCATAATATCTTTTTATATAGATAATAGATAATTCAATTCTGCCACTGACATTGCTGATTGAATAAAACATTGTTGATAGTTTGTATTCATAAAGCATCCTGCTTTTACACATAGGCACTTATTTTGTAGTAGTACTTCAGATGTTTTGCTTTCTGGCAAAAGAATTTGGTAAATTTAATAGTGTACTACTCTTTACTCCCTTTCTCCAGTGTAGTGAGAAGCAACAAGCCAAATGTTTAAATTCCTTATTTTGATGGAAATATTCTAAGATAACAAGTATTGATGAACTAGACCTTGCTTTCAAATGATACTCAATTGCAGGTATCAAAAGTTGTTATTTTGTTTTTTAAAGATTTTATTTATTCATTTGAGAAAGAGTGAGAGAGGGAGGGGGAGATTGTGAGCAAGAGAGAGCACAAGTGAGGGAGGGTTGCAGTGCAGAGGGAGAAGCTGGCTCCCCTCATGAGCAAAGAGTTGGAGGTAGGGCTCCAGCCCAGGACTCCGGGAGCCTGACCTGAGTTGAAGGCAGACACTTAACCACTGAGCCATCCAGGAGCCCCTAAAATGTTGTTATTTGAGTCATACTTTTGTCACATCGTGCCATGAAATATCAGTGGAAGCAGGATACTTAATGCCATTAAATCTAATCATTAGATAATGAATTTTAGAAAACCCAATACCAAGTAAGAAAGTTTCTTTTTTAATGTTTTCTCCTGGAATGACTTCCAGAACCAAAATCTGTATGCAAGGGTTCATCCAGAGAAAGAACTAGCAGGATAGATCCATACCTACTCTGTATTTATAACTCTATCTATATTTGAGTATATACACACATATGTATAGCCTCCTTCCTGTCATCTATCTATATCTATCTATCTATCTATATCTATATCTATATCATCCATCTGTCTTTCTGAGACATTTTATTAGAATGACTCAGTGTACACAGTTGTGAGGACTAAGCAAGTCTGAAGTTTATATAGAAGGCTCTAAAGAAGGAATATCAGGAATAACCTGGAACCCCACAGCAGGGGAGAAAGTTATGATATCAGCCTGGAATTTCTTCTCAAAGTGCATCTTAAATATTATGGAATAAAATATAGGTGATCTTTAAACTATATACTCTAATGGATACCTAACATAAATCACTGAGAGTTGTAAGAATGCTACTAATTAGCACAATTTGCTTTCATTAAATCATGTCAGTATTGTCTTTACTAACTGAAATGCTTCTGCCATAGTGTTTAATTCTTTATCATTCACCAGTTTTATCCCCATTCCCACTAACTAGCCATAGAGAGAAGAAAATGAAACAAACAAAATAACAATAGAAAACACCCTATGGTGAAATTAATATATAAAATCAACTAAATGATATGAGTACTGCTGTCTTGAGGATGAAATATTTTCAGTAGTAGATATTCACAATACACAGTGTGAGAGAATCTTAATATCTGTAGATAAGGTGTTTTACATATTTCAAATTTTATTTTTTTCATTTTTACTTTCATTGAGATATAATTGGCATTACTATGTGTATAATTCACATACAACAATGTGTAATTTTAAGGTATACAAAGTGTTGATTTGATATGTTTATATATTGCAATATGAAAGTTTTCTTCAACCTCAGTGTTCTTCAGAATTCTGTTTTCATGTAATATAATCCCAGTGTCAAAGTATAATTTTCAACATGTTGAAATGTAGTTGCTTTTAAAAATATATATTGAGCACAGATTTTAAAAAAATCTTAGAAAACAAGAAAGATGAAAAAACTTGTTCAAGTAAGGTATGAGACTCTCACATATTTTCTCCTTTTAATACAGATGTGCTTATTTCATTATTTCTTTGTAACTTATTTTTAAAGCTGTTTTAATGTTTCAAATTTTTATTTAAATTCTAGTTGATTAACATATAGTGTAATATTAGTTTCAGTAGTAAAATTCAGTGATTCATGACTTACATATAACACCCAGTGCTCATCACAAGTGCCCTCCTTAATACATATCTCTCATTTAGCCCATTCCCCACCCATCTCCTCTCCAGCAACTTTGGGTTTCTTCTTAGTTAAGAGTCTGTTTCCTGGGGGCACCTGGGTGGCTTAGTGGGTTAAAGCCTCTGCCTTCTGCTCAGGCCATGATCCCAGGGTCCTAGGATGGAGCCCTGCATCGGGCTCTCTGCGCCGCGGGGAGACTGCTTCCTCCTCTCTCTCTCTCTCTGCTTGCCTCTCTGCCTACTTGTGATATCTGTCAAATAAATAAATAAAATCTTTTAAAAAAAAGTCTCTTTCCTGATTTGCCTCTCTCTTTCTTTTTCTTTTCTTTTTTTTTTTTCCCATATGTTCATCTATTTGTTTCCTAAATTCCATATGAGTGAAATCGTATGGTATTTGTCTTTCTCTGACTGACTTATTTCACTTAGCATAATACTTTCTAGCTCTACCCAAAAAGATTTCTTTCTTTTGGTGACTGAGTAATATTTCACGATACACGCACACAGAGATACCCGACCTCTTCTTTATCCATTCATCCGTTGGTGAGCATTTGGGCTCTTTCCATAATTTAGCTATTGTTGATAATGCTACTATAAATATTGGGGTGCATGTGCCCATTCAGAGAAGTACTTTTGTATTCTTTGGGTGAATTCCTAGTAGTGCAATTGCTGAATCATAGGGTAGATCTATTTGGCACTTTTTCAGTAGCCTCCATACTGTTTTCTAGAGTGACTGCACCAGTTTGCATTCCCACCAACAGTGTAAGAGGGTTCCGTTTCTCAATATCCTCACCAACACCTGTTGTTTCTTGTGTTGCTAATTTTAGCCATTCTGACAGGTGTGGTCATTGCAGTTTTGATTTGTATTTCCCTGATGATGAGTAATGTTTAGCATCTTTTCATGTGTCTCTTAGCCATCTGGATGTCTTCTTTGGAAAAATATCTATTCATGTCTTATGCCCATTTCTTATCTGGATTACTTATTTTGGGGGTGTTGAGTTTGGTAAGTTCTTTAAGGATTTTGGACACTAGCCCTTTATCAGATATTTATTGCATTTGCAAATATTTTTTCCCATTCTGTAGGTTGCCTTTTAGTTCTGCTGTTTGTTTCCTTCACTGTGCAGAAGGTTCATATTTTTAAGAAATCCCAATAGTTTATTTTTGCTTTCACTTCCCTGGCCTCAGGAGGCATATCTAGAAAGAAGTTGCTGTGGCTGATGTCAAAGAGATTATTGCCTGTGTTCTCTACTAGGATTTTGAAGATTTCCCATTTCACATTTAGGTCTTTCCTCCATTTTCAAATGATCTTTGTATATGGTGTAAGAAAGTGGTCCAGCTTCATTCTTCTGTATGTGACTACCCAATTTTCCCACATGATTTTTTGAAGACTTTTTCCCATTAGATATTCTTTCCTATTTTGTCAAAGATTAATGGACCATATAGTTGTAGATTCCTTTCTTTGTTTTCTGTTCTGTTTCATTGATCTGTATGTTTGATTCTGTACTACTGCTATACTGTTTTGATCACTACATCATGATAATAAAACTTGAATTGTGAAGCGTCCAGCTTTGCTTTGCTTTTTCCAGGTGTTTTAACTATTTGAGATTTTTTGTGGTTCTGTACAAATTTTAGGATTGTTTGTTCTAGTTCTGTGAAAAATGCTAGTGACATTTTGGTGGGAGTTTATATTAAATATGTAGATATTTATGCTTTGGCTTATATGGATATTTAATAATATTTGTTCTTCCGATCCATGACCGTAGAATATCTTTCCATATCTTTTTATGATCTTGAATTTCTTTCACCAGTGTTTTATAGTTTTCAGAGCATTTAACTTCTTTGGTTAAGTTTATTCCTAGATACAAAGAGTGTAACATAAATATTTACAATTGTACCATCTTCTTGTTGGATTTCCCCCTTTATGATTATATAATACCTTTTTTGGTCGATGGTACAGTCTTTGTCTTAAAGTCCAGTTTGTCCAATATAACTATTGCCACTCTGTTTTTTTTTTTTTTTAATTATTTATTTATTTGAGAGAGAAAGAGAGCACACAAGCCAGGGAGAGAACCAGAAGGAGAAGGAGAAGCAGGATCCTCATTGAGAAGAATCCAGCATGGGGCTTGATTCCAGGACCCTGGGATCATGACCTGAGTGGAAGTCAGATGCTTAACCAACTGAGCCACCAAGGCATCCCCAGTACTCTGGCTTTCATTTGACATCCATTTGTGTGATGAATGCTTCCGCGTCCTCCTCACTTTCAATCTGCAGGTGTCCAGAGGTCTACAATGAGTCTCTTATAGACAGCATGCAGATGGCTCTCATTTCTTTAATCCATTTTGAGATATTTTTTGATTGGAGACTTTACTCTAGATTTGAATTTATCGCCATTTAACTATTTATTTTGTCATTGTTTCTAGATATTTTCTCTGAACTTTTTTTTGGTTTGCCACTTTTGGTCACTCCTTTGTAATCAGAGTCCCTTTTACTATTTTTTTGCAGAGCTGGTTTAATGGTCATGAGTTCCTTTAGTTTTTGTTTGTCTGGGAAACTCTTTATCTCTCCTTCTATTCTGAATGATAGCCTTGATGGATATTGTATTTTTGACTTCAGATTTTTCCCATTCAACACATTGAATATATCATGCCACTCCCTTCTGGCTTGCCAACTTTCTGTTGAAAAATCTCTTGCTAGACTTATGGGTCTTCCCTTGTAAATTACTGGCTTTCATGTTTCTGCTTAAGACTTTTTTATCACTATATTTTACAAATATAATTACAATAATTAATTATAAGTTTTTAGCTATTGTTTCTTTAGATAAATTTTCTGCCTCCTTCTCTCTCTCTTCTTCTGAAACTCCTATAATACTAATGTTACTATGTTTGATGGAGTCACTGAGGTCCCTTAGTGTATTCTCATGTTGTATAATATTTCTTTCTCTCTTTTGTTCAACCTCATTATTTTCCATTATTTTGTCTTCTGGGTTATGAATTTATTCCCCTGCTTCCTCCAGTCTGCTGTTCATTGCATCGAGCCTGTTTCCAATCTTGTTTATTGCATTCTTCATCTCTGATCGATTCTAATTCTTTTATCTATGTAGTAAGTGCCTCACTGATATCTTCTTTTCTCAAGCCCAGTGACTATCCGTATGATTGTTGCTTTAAATTCTCCATCAGATATGCTACTTAAATCTATTTCACTTAGATCTCTGTCCATGATCTTATTTTATTCTTTCATTTAGGGTAGATTCCTCTGTCTTAGCATTTTGTCTAAGTGTCTGCTTTCCTTTCTCTGGTGTGTGCTGCATTTGCTTGGTTCTTGTGGCTTCTCTGTCATTCAGGACCGTCATCTGCAGAGGCTCTACTTGCCTGTCCTGGGCAGTGTTTTGTCCATGGCCTGAATGTGGTGAATTTTCACTAGGTGTGCTACAGTCTGCTTGTAAAATGAGACCTGACACCAACTTCATCAAAACAGAGGCCCTGCAGAAGTCGGATCAGGAAACATTGTGTGGGCAGGGGTTTGTGCTGGTCTTCTGGGGGAGGGGATGCTGGGACAGAGGCAGGCTTGACCAAGAACGGCAGTCCTACCAGAGTGTGGGGGTTGTGGGGTTTGGTGTAAGCAAGTTAGGTATCCAGAGTCCAAGCTGCAGTGTTTTCCACAGATGGCTCTGTTTATCCTGAGGGGTTGGGGCATATTAAATATTGTCTAATCATGTCCTTTGTTACATATGTAATATAGAAAAGAAGAGAATAGACTGTGAAGACTAGTGAACAATCTCTGATATAAAAACTGTTACTTGCCTAAGATACACAACTAGAGTGTGTCCAGTTGTAGATAGGAATTCAAATCTACCTGATTCTTTATGCTGTGCTATTAACTATACAAATGTGTGAAAAATGAACTAAGAATTTGTGTTTGAGTTATAACTCAACTTGTGACAATATACCTTGTAGATGCTTCTCTAATAAGTGCTTTTGCTGTGCGAAGTTTTCAACTTAGTGTGTATTTCTAGGACTTAGAAGTTAACTATATTCCCATCAAGGTAGAGAATATTTAACAAGATACTTAACCTTATTTTAAGGATTTTTAATATAAAAATAATATATTAGCTGGAAATTTATAGACAGTAAAGATGATTATATTGCAACACTTCAGATACATAATTTCATAAAATAACTACTTATTTAAAAAATAATTACTTATTTAATACTCATGAAATATATTTAGTTCAAAATAAGTGTAATGGTTGATTGCTAAACATATGAGAAAAAATGGATGATAATCAGTGAAAACTTATAGGCGGTATATATTTTCTTCTCTATTAAGGTCACAAACACTTGATTTTTCCAGAATTATACTGAATGTGTTAAGATTTGTACACTTGTCTTTGAATCAGGTTGGTTGTATCTTTACCAGAATATCTAAGCTTCATCTATAATTTCTAGCTCTCATCCACTCATTTTTGGGGTATGGGCAAGAGAATATTACCAATATTTTCATTTTAGTTCAGCTTAATGTCCAGCATCTTCTCAGTTGTCTTCCATAGATTTATCTTCCCAAAGTTCATATTAATTTCTGGTCTGGTTACCCCTAAGCCCAAATAGTGAGGGTTTAGATGGAGTTCACTCATGTGGGCTTTGTCTACACACATGGGTATGAGATTTCTGTGGGGGCAGGGTAAAACTCAGTATGGGTCAGGGTTAGTAAATGGCTCTTCCTTCCCTGCTTCCATGAAAAAAGAGGGGTCCAGTAAGTAAATCTATCTAACACACTGTTACATAAAATATCAGGTAAATTTATTAAGGGATAAGAATAGAGAATATTTAACAGTATATACATTTGTCTACTTAAAACATTTATACATTTTTATATCTGGATATATGATATGCATATCTTTTTGTAATCTCATGAAAAACCCTGAAAAGGTTGGGGTTAGGCCTGCTTAATTAGGCTCATATTTTTCAAAAATGGAAGAAACTGATTTCTTTTGTTAATAGAGCACTTCTTATATCTCTATGACTCTGTGAAATTATTTCTCCTAAAATATAACTTTTGTTTCCCATCACCGTATTCTTAGCTGTCATTTCTTCAAATATCTGTAATTCCTTGAGATACCTGTCACCGTTGGTATAGAAAACATATCTCTGAGGTAAGTCTCCAACCCACCCCTGCCTTATCATCTTCCTTGAACACACAGAGGTCCACCACTAAGTTCTTCCTGCAAGAAAATTCTAGAGCTACTAAGGAGGTGAGGGAGACTATCTTTCTCTACAGTTTGTTTTTGCTTTGTTTTGTTTTGTTTTGGTATTATGCCACAGTTCTTTTATTCCAGATTTTGCTCTTTAACTTGTATAATGGTTATCTGCATAATTATTTTAAAGACAGTTACATTAACTGTCTTTAATGTAAGCTGCTTGAAAGTAGAGACTCTGTTTCACCTTTGTAAGATCTCCCACATACACCCAATTCTTCCTAATATCCCTCTTTCCATAGTGCATACACACTGTGTTTATCATACTTTAGTGTTCATAAATTTCATCCGTGTTAAACCATTAGATGGATGTATAAATTATTTCAGTGGTTACCCAAAATATATTACATTTCATGTGAATTTTGTCTTTTAGATTTATCCTTAAGAAAATAAAGACTTACTGTAAACTACTACAATTTATTTAGTAGGTATGATACTCTAAGAATAGGTCTTGTTTCAAATAAGTTTAATGGAAGTAAATGAAATCTAAAAGCTCTGAATTTTTAGAGATGTTATATCCTTTTTTTCTTATTTTTAGCACAGAACCCTAAATTAGATTTAACTATGGGTTTTTAAATGTAGCTTATCCCTTGGATAAGTAAATTAGTATAATTTATTGGCTTGAGCCAAAAGTACCTGCATTGCACACTTCCAAAATTGCTAGTGGTGAAATTATTCCATGGTTAATTAAAAGATCGTTGGTATGAGGCAGTCATGAATATCTGGAAGAGGTTTTTGTTTTTGTTTTTAAGAGCATTTTCTTACTGGAAGTCACAACTTTATAATATTTTTCAGAGTATATGTGTCTGTGCCTGAGCTAAGTGTAGGATAGATTTTCTGTAAGCTTGAATGGTAATCGTTAGAATCCTTTTCTTCCACTAAATTCATTAGAAGGAAGATTTAGTCATCATGGTTTTGTATTTGTAAATCAAACCTATAATAAATCATGGTTTTGTTTTACTTTTAATATGACACAGACTATTTATATTTAGCATAAATTCCTCATGGAATCTACAGAAATTGGAAAAATATTTTAATGATTCAAAAATATTTATGATTAGAATGTAAACTAGTTAGTTAAAAGTAACATGATGCTGGGATTCTGAAAACCCAGTTTCTAATTCTTCCACTATGTTAATATGTAGTTCTTTTTTAATAAAGTAATTACTTCAAGGATTATTCAATATATAAAATAATGCAAGCTAAGTGTGTAATTGTATTATGTGTTTAACAAACACTAGTTTTCAGTAGTATTTTTTGTTAATATTATTAGAATTTTACCTCTCTAGTTTTCATATTCCTTACCAGTAACTTGAGGGTTTGTACTGGTTAATGTTATTTTTTGTCTTGAAATTCTATTGTACTGTGATCTATATAAATATTTGCTTATTAGCTGTGTAAAAGAGAATGAGAGATAAATCTCTAGGTCTTTTATTTTCTGGATGACAGCACAGGTCACTTTTACCTATTTCTAAATATTCTCATGTATCACAGGATAACATTTTATAACCAATGGCTTTATGAATATTTTACCAGAATGAAATTTAAATTTATGAAATCCCATTGACTTAGTATTTAGTCAGGAAATAACATTTAGTTTAAGAGATAGTTTTAGTCTTCTGTTCTAGAAAACTGTATTACAATTTAAAATTCCTAGTCTCAAAAAATAAAATAAAAATGTCTGGTCTTATTTGCCTAATATGAAAATGATGGTGAATATGTGGGAGATTTGATATTGCTACTTGCTTCACTTCTACCTGTTAAGATAAAAATCTTCTAAAATGGGAATGTATTAAACAACCACTCCAGAAGCTACTATATTCAAGATGTTATGAATGATAACATGTAAGAATATTTGAGACAAATATAAGAATATTTGAGACAAATGTAAGAATATTTTAGTGAACCTAAAGAAAAGTGATAGAGATTAGGCATGTCACTGGAGAGGTTTTCCAACACAGATTGGAAAATTTTTTTTTTCTCTCAAAAAATTGATAAAGGGGAAAGAACTAAATAAAACAACCTAAGAAAGATGGCACAAACGGGGTTCCCCATCATACTGAAAAATCAATAAGGATTTATTTATATAAAACTATAAGCAGTGAAGTTCTGAATGCAGTCTGGGAAGACATCAAGTATAACAAATACATTAAGAAGGACAATCAAGATTCAGGAGTCAAGATGGCAGAGAAGTAGCAAGCTGAGACAACTTCAGATAGCAGAAGATCAGCTAGATAGCTTATCTAAAGATTGCAAACACATACAAATCCAATGGGAAATTGAAGAGAAGAACAGCAATTCTAGAAACAGAAAACCGACCACTTTCTGAAAGGTAGGACTGGCGGAGAAGTGAATCCAAAGTGACGGGAAGATAGACCCTGGGGGGTGGGGCCGGCTCCGGTAAGCGGTGAGCAATGGAGCACTAAATCAGGACTTTTAAAAGTCTGTTCCACTGAGGGACATCGCTCCAGAGGCTAAACCGGGGCGAAGCCCACACGGGGTCAGCGTGGTCTAGGTTCCGCAGGGTCACAGAAGGATCAGGGGTGTCTGAGTGTTGCAGAGCTCACAGGTATTAGAACGGGGAAGCCGGCTACAGAGACAGAGCCAAGGAGTGAGCTCTCAGCTCAGGGTTACCTTGAACCGGTCACAGGCTCGGTGAGCTTGGAGCACGGCCGGAGGCCAGGGAGACAGGAGTAAATGGGCCCTATTGTCTGAGGACGCACTGAGGAGTGGGGCACTGAGCTCTCAGCAAATCTGGGCCAGAGACTGGGAGGCTGACATTTTCATTCCCATCCTCTGGAACTCTATGGAAGTGCTCAGGAAACAAAAGCTCACGAAAGCAAACCCAAGCGGATTACTCAGCCCCGCCCCTGGTAAGGGCAGTGCCATTCCGCCTGGGGCAAAGACACTTGAGAATCACTACAACAGGCCCCTCCACCAGAAGATCAACAAGAAATCCAGCCAGGACCAGGTTCACCTAACAAAGAGAGCAGTTTCAATACCAAGGAAAGCAGCAGAATTCCAGAGGTAGAGAAAACAAAGCATGGAAATCATAGCTTTCTCCCCATGATTCTTTAGTCTCACAGTTCATTTAATTTTTTTTTCAATTTTTTTTTCTTCTTCTGCTAAATATTTTTTAACTTTTACCCTTTTCTTTTTTAACGTTTTTAACTAGTTTCTCTAATATATATATATATATATTTTTTTCTTTTTTATATTTATTCTTTATTCATTTTCTTTTTTTAATTGTTTTTTTTTTTCTGAACCTCTTTTTATCCCCTTTCTCCCCGCCAGGATTTGGGGTCTCTTCTGATTTGGTTAAAGCATATTTTCCTGGGGTCTTTGCCACCCTTTTAGTATTTTATTTACTTGCTCCTTCATATACTCTTCTCTGGAAAAAAACAAGAAGGCGAAAGAATTCACCACAAAATAAACAAACAAACAAACAAACAAGGGGCAGTACCAAAGGCTAGGGACCTAATCAATACAGACACTAGTAATATGTCAGATCTAGAGTTCAGAATGACGATTCTCAAGGTTCTAGCTGGGCTTGAAAAAGGCATGGAAGATATTAGAGAAACCCTCTCAGGAGATATAAAAGCCCTTTCTGAAGAAATGAAAGAACTAAAATCTAAATAAGTTGAAATAAAAAAAAAAACTATTAATGAGGTGCAATAAAAAAATGGAGGCTCTCACTGCTAGGATAAATGAGGCATTTGAAAGAATTAGCGATACAGAAGACCAAATGAAAGAAGATGGGATTGGGAGGGAGACAAACCATAAGTGACTCTTAATCTCACAAAACAAACTGAGGGTTGCTGGGGGGAGGGGGTTTGGGAGAAGGGGGTGGGATTATGGACATTGGGGAGGGTATGTGCTTTGGTGAGTGCTGTGAAGTGTGTAAACCTGGTGATTCACAGACCTGTACCCCTGGGGATAAAAATATATGTTTATAAAAAATAAAAAATTATTAAAAAAAAAAAAAGAAGACCAAATGACAGAGAATAAAGAAGCTGAGCAAAAGAGGGACAAACAGCTACAGCTTCTGGTCCACAAGGGGAGAATTCGAGAGATAAGTGACACCATAAGATGAAACAACATTAGAATACTTGGGATTCCAGAAGAAGAAGAAAGAGAGAGGGGAGCAGAAGGTATATTGGAGAGAATTATTGGAGAGAATTTCCCTAATATGGCAAAGGGAACAAGCATCAAAATTCAGGAGGCGCAGAGAACCCCACTCAAAATCAGTAAGAATAGGTCCACACCCCATCACCTAATAGTAAAATTTACAAGTCTTAGTGACAAAGAGAAAATCCTGAAAGCAGCCCAGGAAAAGAAGTCTGTAACATACAATGGTAATAATATTAGATTGGCAACAGACTTATCCACAGAGACCTGGCAGGCCAGAAAGTGCTGGCATGATATATTCAGAGCACTAAACAAAAAAACATGCTGCCAAGAATACTATATCCGGGTAGGGTATCATTGAAAATAGAAGGAGAGTTAAAAAGCTTCCAGGACAAACAAAAACTGAAAGAATTTGCAAACACCAAACCAACTCTACAGGAAATATTGAAAGGGGTCATCTAAGCAAAGACAGAGCCTAAAAGTAGTAGATCAGAAAGGAGCAGAGACAATATACAGTAACAGTCACCTTACAGGCAATACAATGGCACTAAATTCATCTTTCAATAGTTACCCTGAATGTTAATGGGCTAAATGCCCCTGTCAAAAGAAACAGGGTATGAGAATGGATAAAAAAACAAAACCCCTCTATATGTTGCCTACAAGAAACTCATTTTAAACCCAAAGAAACCTCCAGATTTAAAGCGGGGGGGTGGAAAGCAATTTACCATGCTAATGGACATCAGAAGAAAGCAGGAGTGGCAATCCTTATATCAGATCAATTAGATTTTAAGCCAAAGACTATAATAAGAGATGAAGAAGGACACTATATCATACTCAAAGGATCTGTCCAACAAGATGATCTAACAATTTTAAATATGTATGCCCCTAACGTGGGAGCAGCCAACTATAGAAACCAATTAATAACAAAATCAAAGAAACACATCAACAATAATACAATAATAGTAGGGGACTTTAACACTCCCCTCACTGAAATGGACAGATCATCCAAGCAAAAGATCAACAAGGAAATAAAGGCCTTAAATGATACACTGGACCAGATGGACATCACTGATATATTTAGAACATTTCATCCCAAAGGAACAGAATACACCCTCTTCTCTAGTGCATATGGAACATTCTCCAGAATAGATCACATCCTCGGTCCTAAATCAGGTCTCAACCGGTATCAAAAGATTGGGATCATTCCCTGCATATTTTCAGACCACAATGCTCTGAAGCTAGAACTCAATCACAAGAGGAAATTTGGAAAGAATCCAAATACATGGAGACTAAACAGCATCCTTCTAAATGTGTCAAACAGGAAATTAAAGAATTGATAAAATTCATGGAAACAAATGATAATGCAACACAATGGTTCAAAATCTGTGGGACACAACAAGGCAGTCCTGGGAGGAGAATATATAACAGTATAAACCTTTCTCAAGAAGCAAGAAAGGTCTCAGGTACACAACCTAACCCTATACCAAAGGAGCTGGAGAAAGAACAAGAAAGAAACCTTAAACCCAGCAGGAGAAGAGAAATCATAAAGATCAGAGCAGAAATCAATGAAATAGAAACCAAGAAAACAATAGAACAAATCAACGAAACTAGGAGCTGGTTCTTTGAAAGAATTAATAAGATTGATAAACCCCTCGCCAGACTTATCAAAAAGAAAAGAGAAATGACCCAAATAAATAAAATCATGAATGAAAGAGGAGAGATCACAATTAGCACTAAAGAAATACGGACAATTATAAGAACATACTATGAGCAACTCTATGTCAACAAATTTGACAATCTGGAAGAAATGGATACATTTCTAGAGACATATAAATTACCACAACTGAACCAGGAAGAAATAGAAAACTTGAACAGACCCATAACCAGGAAGGAGATTGAAACAGTCATCAAAAATCTCCAAACAAAAGCCCAGGGCCAGACGTCTTCCCAGGGGAATTCTACCAAACATTTAAAGAAGAACTAATTCCTGTTCTCCTGAAACTGTCCCAAAAAATAGGAACGGAAGGAAAACTTCCAAACTAATTTTATGAGGCCAGCATCACCTTGATCCCAAAACCAGACAAAGATCCCATCAAAAAAGAGAACTACAGACCAATACCCTTGATGAACACAGATCTGAAAATTCTCACCAAAATACTAGCCAATAGGATTTAACAGTGCATTAAAAGGATTATTCACCACGACCAAGTGGGATTTATTCCAGGTATGCAAGCTTGGTTCAACATCCACAAATCAATCCATGTGATACAACACATTAATAAAAGAAAGAACAAGAACCATATGATATTCTCAATAGATGCTGAAAAAGCATTTGACAAAGTACAGCAGCCCTTCCTGATCAAAACTCTTCAAAATGTAGGGATAGAGGGCACATACCTCAATATTATCAAAGCCATCTATGAAAAACCCACTGCAAATATCATTCTCAATGGAGAAAAACTGAAAGCTTTTCCGCTAAGGTCAGGAAGATGGCAGGGATGTCCATTATCACCACTGCTATTCAACATAGTACTAGAAGTCCTAGCCTCAGCAATCAGACAACAAAAGGAAATTAAAGGCATCCAAATCTGTGAAGAAGTCAAACTATTACTCTTTGCAGATGACATGATACTATATGTGGAAATCCCAAAAGACTCCACTCCAAAACTCCTAGAACTTGTACAGCAATTCAGTAAAGTGTCAGGATATAAAATCAATGCACAGAAATCAGTTGCATTTCTCTACACCAACAACAAGACAGAAGAAAGAGAAATTAAGGAGCCAATCCCATTTACAGTTGCACCCAAAACTATAAGATACCTAGGTATAAACCTAACCAAAGAGAGTAAGAATCTATACTCAGAAAACTATAAAGTACTCATGAAAGAAATTGAGGAAGACACAAAGAAATGGAAAAATGTTCCATGCTCCTGGATTAGAAGAGTAAATATTGTGAAAATGTCTATGCTACCTAAAGCAATCTACACATTTAATGCAATTCCTATCAAAATACCATCCATTTTTTTTTCAAAGAAATGGAAGAAATAATCCTAAAATTTATATGGAACCAGAAAAGACTTCGAATAGCCAAAGGAATATTGAAAAAGAAAGCCAAAGTTGGTGGCATCACAATTCCAGACTTCAAGCTCTATTAAAAATCTGTCATCATAAAGAAGCATGGTACTGGCACAAAAACAGACACAGATCAATGGAACAGAATAGAGAGCACAGAATTACGCTATGGTCAACTAATCTTCGACAAAGCAGGCAAGAATTTCCAATGGAAATTCTATGGTCAACTAATCTTTGACAAAGCAGGCAAGAATTTCCAAAGGAAAAAAGACAGCCTCTTCAATAAATCGTGCTGGGAAAATTAGACAGCAGCATGCAGAAAAGTGAAATTGGACCATTTCCTTACACTACACATGAAAATAGACTCAAAATGGATGAAAGACCTCAATGTGAGAAAGGAATCCATCAAAATCCTTGAGGAGAACACAGGCTGCAACCTCTTCGACCTCAGCCACAGCTACATCTTCCTAGGAACATTGCCAAAGGCAAGGGAAGTAAAGGCAAAAATGAACTATTGGGATTTTATTAAAATCAGAAGCTTTTGCACAGCAAAGGAAACAGTTAAGAAAACCAAAAGACAACTGACAGAATGAAAGTAGGTATTTGCAAACGACATATCAGATAAAAAGTTAGTGTCCAAAATCTATAAAGAACTTAGCAAACTCAACACACAAAGAAGAAATAATCCAATCAAGAAATGGGCAGAAGACATGAACAGACATTTCTGCAAAGACATCCAGATGGCCAACAGACACATGAGAAAGTGCTCCATATCACTCAGCATCAGGGAAATACAAATCAAAACCACAATGAGATATCACCTCACACCAGTCAGAATGGCTAAAATTAACAAGTCAGGAAATGACAGATGCTGGCGAGGATGCGGAGAAAGGGGAACCCTCCTACACTGTTGGTGGGAATGCAAGCTGGTGCAACCTCTGGAAAACAGCATGGAGGTTCCTCAAAATGTTTAAAATAGAACTACCCTATGATCCACCAATTGCACTACTGGGTATTTACCCCAATGATACAAACGTAGTGATCTGAAGGGGCACGTGCACCCGAATGTTTATAGCAGCAATGTCTACAATATCCAAACTATGGAAAGAACCTAGATATCCATCAACCAATGAATGGATAAAAAAGAGGTGGTATATATACACAATGGAATACTATGCAGCCATCAAATAAATGAAATCTTGCCATTTTTGATGACATGGCTGGAACTAGAGGGTATCAGGCTTAGCGAAATAAGTCAATCGGAGAAAGACAACTGTCATATGATCTCCCTGATATGAGGAAGTGGAGATGCAACATGGGGGGTTAAGGGGGTAGAAGAAGAATAAATAAAACAAGATGGGATTGGGAAGGAAGCCAAACCATAAGTGACTCTTAATCTCACAAAAGAAACTGAGGGTTGCTGGAGGAAGGGGGGTTTGAGAGAAGAGGGGTGGGGTTATGGACATTGGGGAGGGTATGTGCTATAGTGAGTGCTGTAAAGTGTGTAAACCTGGCTATTCACAGACCTGTACCCCTGGGGATAAAAATATATTATATGTTTATTAAAAAATTAAAAAAAAATTAAAAAGCATTAAAAAAAAGAAGGACAATCAAAACTAAACTAGACTTTATCTTTTAAGCTAAAGATCAGGAATTATGACCCATATGAAAAGAAAAACAACACAACTATTTAATGATATAAGTAGTATGGTAGAAAGTCTAGGAGTCAAGACAATGAGGTTATTACTCTAGAATAAGTAACTTATCCTCTTTATTATAAAACTTATAAAATTGAACAAGAAGACTTAAAATGCCCCTGAACCATAAAACATTGATGCTGTGGAAACAGAGATCAAATTGAAATTAACATCTCTCCATCCTCTTCAGTACTTTTCATTACACCCCTCTAAAATTAGAGTATAATCAAGTTATATTATCAATGTCAAGTAATTTTAAATAATGTGCTTATGCTCTCACTGTATGACCTATGGGCAAAGGGTAACTTTTTTTGTTTGTTTGCTTTCATATATTCATTAATGTGTCTTCATTTTTAATCAGTCAAGTATATTTAGGGCATATACTAAAAATAAGCTAAATGACAAAGGATAAGTTTAAACTAACACATGTTGAAGAGATAGAGTTATGATTTCTCTCTCATACAAAATATGTATGGGAGGAGTCACAGAGCAAATGGGAGAAACAGGGACTATTTCAATCCTTGGGAATTGTAGAATGTGGAGTAGAGTGTCTATTTGTCAAGATTCTGAAGTGAAAATGTACCTAGCAGTTACTTTGCCACCTCTAGAATCTTTGGACTGTCTCCATGGCTATTACCTTCTCATAAGGGATTCCTTATGAATGGATAATGTGACTTGTATCAAATAATTTTACTACGACTTAATAATTAGATTAGCAAACATTGTTGGACTGCAAAACGGCTGTGTTTTACTCTGACCAACAGCCTACATAATCACCCTGTAGTTGCCTTCCTTTGTAGGATAGTTACTAGGTAAATTAATGAAATATTTTGGGAGGAGGATTAACATATACTTGCATTATGATGTTCTCACATCATAAGGTTGGCTGTTTACACTCAGAACACTAAGAACAAAAACAAAAATTCCATCTTTGTGAATATTCAAAGAAATCAAGGGACTTCCCAAGGTAGGGTTCACCTAGCCTTTCCTATAAACTAGATAAATACACAGAGAAAGAGTAAATTTAAAGCAGAAAGCAAAATGATGAATCAGAAAATATATGGAATGATAAGATGCAATAGGCAAACTTATCAGGAAACATTGACGTTAAGACAAATAACATGGGTGAAAAAGAAGAAATAGTAAGGAAAATAGAACTAAAAAGTCAGGATGGAATATTTTCAAAAGTAATCTTAACATATGGTCTTTCTCACCCACGTAGACATTCTTCCCCTATTGGGACTCCTGCAATGCCTGTGCCTGCCAGTCTTATCTAACAGTTTTGTACTGAATTATTTGGGGAGTGAGACTAAAGGAAAACTTAGATACTATTTGAAGACCTTTTGTTTTTATTCCTTTGAACCTTTGTTTACCTAATTTGCTTGCTGAAGACTTTCTTCTTTCTTTCACTCTTCTAAATCCCATGTATCCTTCAATGGCAAATATCAATGCCAGGGTCAAAAGAAGTATCATTGCAAACTTAAGTAGAAACTTAAAATTTCTTATATTTTTCTGATTTAGTTGTATAAAGTTTGATTAACATACGAGAAGGTAGAATACTTTTAAAATTGTGGGATATAAATATTTTCACCTATTGCAGTTGGTTAAATTCTATCTGCATATATGTGATAGCATTCAATAATTAATAAAAAAAATTACAGTCTTATTTCTCCATAGACAGAGTATGTTCATCTCCATATGCATCTTCCCACCCTTGAATTTGCTCTAAATCACGTGATGTTAATTTGGACCATGGGATGTTAGTAGGTATAATGCAAATAGATGCTCAAAATATGTGTCTGCATTGAGTGCGCATGCCTGTTAGAAAATATGGCCTCTTCGATCACTTGACATTGCAAAGAAAAATAGCTTCCAGTTAGCTTCCAGGTTATTTCTCCAACAAGGGCCACAGAAATAAAACTCACAGTAGACCAGAACATAAGTGGCAACCAAAAAAAGGGCAAGAAAACCAACTTAGGGCTGACCACAGACACATGAAAAAGAAAATTTGATTGTTAAGATGCCACTGAGATTTGGTGATTATTTAGTAAGTAGTCATTAGTAAGTAACATTCCTTTTGTAAGTAAATAAAAGGCCTTGGATAATCCATCCTACAGAGAAAAATAAAATAGTGATAAAGGTTAGGAATGAAGATGGTAAGGTAAAATTAAAACTTCAAGTAAGGGAATCAGGAATGGTTTCATATTGATGCTGATATTGGAGGCTGTTAAGGAAATGAGTCATGTACATATTTGTGGTGATAAAATTCCAAGCCAAAGATGAGTTAGTGCAAAAGTCCTGAAGCTAGAATGTGCCAACCATTTAAGGAATAAGAAAGCACTAAGTAGGGTAGGGAGACAGACTCTAATGGCTTTAGATTCACTCTGAATTACATGGGAAGTCCCTAGAGGATTTTGAAAGTACATTGATGAAGTAAAACATGAGATTTACATTTTAAAAGAATTACTCTATCTGCTTTGCAGAGAATTGGCTGATGGATGGAAATCTAGAGCTTCAGCAACCATGCTGTTTAGGAGGCTATTCCAGTAATTTAGAACAGAGTTAAAGATAGCTTAAACCAGTGTAGGACAGATACTCCATGTTGGAAATCTTCAGTTTCTGGACAGTGTCAAAGTACAGCTGAGAATATCTACTGATTAGTTTTGACATGCAGTATAAGAAAATTGGAAGTGTTGATCATTCTAAACTGGCCAGAAATACTGTAAAATGATGTTACCACTCACCAAGGCAGGAAAGACAGTGTAGGGACCAGTAACAACAGAAGTTAAACATTTAAAAAACGTTTAACCTAGCACAAGTTGAAGGGATATGTATGTGACAGGATATTGAGTGGAGAATTTTCCTGATGCTTTGTAAAATAGCACTAAAGTCCATAGTCATAAGCAATGAATACTCAATGCCACATAATTTTTAAAAGTCCACTCAAAAAAGGAGCTAGACACTATCTTCCAGGGCTTACAAAACCAGACTAAACCCTGTCTTTCATGGTGAACTCCTTTTCTCCTCACTCTCCTAATCTATCCCACTCCCACTAAAGTATGTAATCAAAACAGTAGGGAGGGGAAGAAAAGAGAGCAAGTCCTAAATAACCACTGATGAGGAATAAAATGGTTTTATTTATACTGCCTACTTGGGAAAGAAGTGAGATTCTTTCCTCACCAAGCAGAGTAAGAATTTATAGTTAGGGATTTACCTTAGAGATATAGAAATTGGAGGTTTCTGTAAGGTAGGAGACTGGTAAGGTAGGAGATCTCATTTTCTTACTGGAAGATAAGTGAGCATTGAATTTCAGAATCTTACTTATGCTACTATAAGGGAGATTTTTGGGTAACCTGGCACCATATGTTCCTGGACTCCATGTTTAGTGCTTTTTTTTTTTTTTTTTTTTAAGGCAGTGTAGCTTGAGATAGAAACCTAAAGCAGAGGAACAAGAAGAATCTATGGCATCTCTGGGAAGAAGGCAGTGAGAACTACTTAGTGGTCCTTTGGCCCTATTTTTGGGTCTGGGGTTAGAGATGGCTCATGGGAATGTTGTACCAGTAAAAGTGGCACACAACCCAGAGACGGTTTATAATGGACTACTCCTGAAGCTGTATTTAGACGGAAGTGCTCCATTATAAAAAGCTTCCCACAGAGAGAAGAAACAGAGTAAAGCTAAACATGGTTCCTAGAAATTCATGAATATCATGGGCTGAAGCCACTAGAAGGAGACATAAGCAAAACAAGCAGGAGTGAAAACAGATACCATGTTAGCAAAGCAAAATGAACAGATTATAAATGAAGTTACCTGCCTATTACATTACTCTTCTCAACCTCAATCCCAGAGTGGTAAGAATCTTCAAAACAGAGAGGAAGACTATATCTCAGAATTAGACCATGATACCCACTCTCTTCCTATGCTATGTGCTGGGGTAGCAAGAAGAGAAGTGAAAGCGTGACCAATGCTATTTTTGTACTCCAGCTACTGTAAGAAACCACCTGGGTATGCCTAAGGGGAGTGATTGCATAGGATTAAATCAACAGTGAGACTGGTGTTTTAAACAATTGTTTTTTAGTATTTAATATGAGAGAGTAATCTATGAGATCATCCAGGTATATATTTTATAGATCAGGAAATAGAGATTTAATGAAAGTTGAAAGTAATGATAAGAGAAAAAATTTCTAGACTTTACTTGGGTCAGAACTTTGTAAATCATTATATGTATGTATGTATGTGTGTGTGTGTGTGTGTGTGTGTGTGTATTTCTGCCATCTTGAATAACATTTTTTGGTAATAATCTCATCTTACATTCTTACTTGCCATAATGTAGTTGTAAGAGTGAACATAAAAATTATGTATCTTAGCCTTTCAAAAGTTATCTGTGGTAGTAATAAATTGAGTACTTTCCTAAAATATGAATGTAAATTGTACGTTGTATGTTTAATGAGGAATGTCCTCTTCTGAATTTATACAAGTTTTGATTGACTCATTGACAAAAATTCTATTCCGTGTGAAAGAAAATATTTATTTCAATCCCACCTTAATGGGATTCACAACACAAAACAAAACACAACAAAAGCCAGTTCATTACAATGTTTTAAAGTATGTTGCTGATTTTCCATATGTCTAAGATATGTAACTTAAAAACAAAAAACATGCAAAGATTTTAGATTATTTTCAATTGTAGAAGCATCCTGCAAGATATCAGCTCTTAATTAGAAATGCAGTTCTTTTCTTTTCTTTGATAGCTCCACTTTTCTTTTCCTCTCTTCTTTGATCTCTTCCCCCCCAAACATTCTCAAGGCCTTCATGTTTTTCCCTTTAGATTCTTTTTAGAAAACTTTAACCAGTAGATGTCATATTTCATATTGAACTATTAGTAATGTCCCAAGAAAATGGAAAACAGTAGTCTCTACAAAGCTTTTCCATGCTTTTTGAAAGCTCTTATTATGACACTTCACATTCACAAAAGGCTTACATTAGTACTTTTTCTTTTTTTCTTTTTTTTTTTTTTCCAACCAAAGAAATCCAAAGAGGAGTTTGCTTTTATGAAAAAAAGAGGAAATGCAAAAATAGAGGTCAGTGTTTGCTTTTCAGTGAGCTGTTATAGAGGCAGTGTGTGCCCTGAGCAGTGAGTGTGACTCTCCCAAACTCTTTCTGTAGGAACTGAGCTCAGTATCTCGGGATCAAGCTGCCATAGCTCTGAACTGTGGATGTAAGCACCTGTGCTTTATCTCAATTCATCTTATGTATCCATTAGTAAGATGTATCCTAGCGTCTCAGAAAAGCCTAGAAGAGATTATTTTTGGAGATCTGAGGATGTTCAGGGGTTTTCCATATAAATTAGTAGTAACTGCTTCTTTGCTTTATGCCATTTTTGCTTATGGAAGTTTTCATAAGAGTTCTCTACTCTTTGATAGGGAAGGAAACCTATTAACAACAAGCTAACATAAAACTGAAAAGGTAGGGGCACTTGGGTGGCTCAGCTTGTTTCGCGTCCAACTCAGGTCATGATCTTAAGATTCTGAGATTAAGGCCCATGTGGAGCCCCGTGTCCAGCTCTGTGCTATCTGGAGCCTGATTAAGATTTTCTCTCTTCCTCTAGCCTTTTCTCCACTCTATCTCTCCAAAAAAGAAAACAAAACAAAACAAGACGAAACAAAAAAAAAAACTTGAAAAGATAAAGGGAAAGATGAAATAAAAGCAATCAACAGTGGGACGCCTGGGTGGCTCAGTTGGTTAAGCAGCTGCCTTCGGCTCAGGTCATGATCCCCGCGTCCTGGGATGGAGTCCCACATCGGGCTCCTTGCTCCGCAGGGAGCCTGCTTCTCCCTCTGCCTCTGCCTGCCATTCTGTCCGCCTGTGCTTGCTCTCTCTCCCTCTCTCTCTGATAAATAAATAAATTAAAAAAAAAAAAAAAAAAGCAATCAACAGTTTCAAAGTTTAGGCCTCAGCAACTTCAGTCATTACTTTATTGCGACTTGTTCTATGATAATCATATGAATTTAACTATTGATGTTACCTGTCAGTCTTTAATATACTGGAGAATTCTTCTCCTTTTATTTTGAATACACAGCACATTTGTCTCATTGTTTTCTCTTGTGTTTCTCCTGTATCTTGTCATTTTATTTGGAAAATGTTACCTTTAAATATTTATAAATAAACTAATGGTATATACCTTGATCAATCACTGTTCAATAGAGTTAGAGACAGAGCTTCCAAAATATACTGTTTTGCAAAATGACATTGAAGAGCAAAGCATTTAACTCTGAGAGGCTAGAGATTCCTCTCTTTTCATGAGCCTGTGGCCAACAAGGAATGCAAACATGTTCCATTCATTTGGAAATATCAGGAGGCATCTAGATGCCCAGACAACTTTGTGGTTAAAGCCACCTAGCTGGATACTTCAGAAATTCTGAACAGAAGTTGAGTTTGTGCTTCAAATAGCACAGGAAAAAAAAATCAACAAAAACTTATTCAAACATAATTTGTTGGGTGTAGTTAAATAAGCATCTTCTCCCCCAGATCAGTTTCAGTGATTGCACTGGAATAGTGGTTTTAATCTAGAACTTAAGATGATCCTCCCCAAGGTATAACTTTTCGTGCCAGCTTTTTAGCTGGTAGCAGTTCTACTCACAAATCAACTGAGATTATTGCCAAGTCTGGCTAAAAAGAAGCATTGTATAGTAATGATGTTATCAGTCTCTGATTTCCTTGGTTCTATTACAAAAATAGCTATGAGATTTGTGCAAAATGCTACATTGCCCAACGGTCAATGAACCATTCCTAATCATCCCTGAAATATTTCTTGCTGTTGTTGTTGTTGTTGCTTTTCCCCATCTCCTTCACTGGTAGTTTGAAAAGTAGTGAGCATTCCTCATTCATCTATTTACTTGTTTGATTCATGTTAGTAGAGCCTCTAGGGTATGCTAAACTCTGGGATGATTTTTTTAGTTCTGGTCTGATTGAAACAGAAACTCCACACACACACACACACACACACACACTCACATGTAAAGAGAGAATTGTGTGTGTGTATAGATATACACACATAAAATAGAATATATACAATATATATGTATATAGAATTGTTAATATTAACAGGGAACTAGAGTAATAATGAATTGACTAGGAAGAAGTAAAGAACAGCTAAAGGATACAGAAACAGCAGATTTAAAGAGCATTCACTACACTAGGGCTTGAAGAATGACCAAGGAATAGCTCCCTATCCCATGCTGAGATCTAGACAGCAATGCGGAATGTACAACCATGACTCACTGAAAGAGAAGTCACTGTCGTGCCTCACCAGTACAAACTGATGCAAGTTCACATTTATGTTGTGACAGAAAGTGGTTCAAGGGTATATAACTTATCAGAGACTCTCCAAAAGAATTGTTGATGAAAGCTGACAGTGGTGGGTGCTACTGGCTACCAGGTACTACAAGAGCTAGAGAGAAGTTGTCCAAACTGTAGAAGCCTAGCATGGGAAATTCTCCCATGCAGCAGGAAGATTGCACTGGTTTCCTACCAATCTTATTCTTCTAAACTGCTTGATGACTTTCTAAAGCATGTTATGCCATACATTATCTTTCAGTGATTCTACATTTTGATATAAACCCATGAAGTATTATCATGCAAGACATTATGCAATGATAAAGTTCCATTTTTTCCCCCACCAGCTGCAATGTCCTATAGTGATTAAATTAAGTTATAAATGAAGTTCTTGGGTATGAGCCTTAAACATGGAATATACAATCATCCATTTTTATATGGAATGGTTCCAAAAGCTGCTTCTGAGGTTCTCAGTTTATTATATACATACCATATGCAGAAGCATCTGCAAAAAGCCCACAATGACCTATTTTGGTAATAGGAAGGCTCAGTGGATTTTGGCTAGAGGATTTGCCAAAATGGAATTATGTACTCCATTCTCTGATACATTGATTTTTAGAACAAGTAATCTTACTAGTGTTTTTATTTTCTAATACATAGGAAATTTGGAAATTAAAGCTCTTAAAAAGAAAATACCATTTTCCTAACAAAATAAATAAATAAATAAATAAAATATCCTATCCTATATGAGATCTAATAAATCATAGGAGTTTTCCCAGTTTTTATATAGTGAAGATTCTGAGTGCAATGAGGTACTATGTCAGGTTCACTAGAGAAATTTTCTGTAACATGGGAATGTGGGAATGAATGGCTAGTAACTCTGTACTACTTTACTTTTACTGCTGTAACAAATTTGTCACAGATTTGGTGGCTTAAAACAAATGTTCATCTCACAGTTCTACATGTGAAAAACTGACATGGGTCTTGAGGGGCTAAAATCAAGGTTCTGGCAGAACTATACTAACATTATTGTTGCTGAAAAGTGTACTGTTTAATTTCTATATGCTGAAGATTTTGCCGGTTTTCCTTCTGTTATTGATGTCTAGTTTCTTTTCTTCTCTTTTCTTTTGCTTATTTGATTTGATTTGATTGATTGATTTGTCAGAGAGAGAGAGAAAGAGAAACCACAAGTAGGGGGAGTGACAGGCAGAGGGAGAAGCAAACTTCCTGCTGAGCAAGGAGCCCGATGCTGGGCTAGATCCCAGAACCCTGGGATCATGGCAGACACTTAGCTGACTGAGCCACCCAGGCATCCTTGATATATAGTTTCATTCTATTGTGGTCAGAAAAGATGCTTGGTATTTCAATCATCATGAATTTATTTCAACTTATTTTGTAATGTAACATGTGATCTGTCAGAGAATGTTCCATAGGCATTTGAGGAGAATGTGTATCCTGCTGCTGTTGGGTAGAATAATCTGTATATATCTATCAGGTCTATTTGGCTGTGAGGTTCAGATACACTCTTATATATTTATTTTCTTTCTTTTTTTTAAAATATTTTTGAAGATTATATTTATTTATTTATTTCACAGAGAGAGAGAGAGAGAGAGATCACAAGCAGGCAGAGAGGCAGGGAGAGAGAGAGAGGAAAGCAAGCTTCTCGCTGAGCAGAGAGCCCGATTGTGGGGCTTGATCCCAGGACCCTGAAATCATGATCTGAGCCGAAGGCAGAGGCTTAACCCACTGAGCCACCCAGGCGCCCCTCTATATTTATTTTCTATCTGAAAGTGCTATCTACTTTTGAAAATAAGGTAATAGTCTCTTACTATTATTGTATTGCTATCTATTTCTCCCTCCAGATATGTGAATGTTTGCTGTACGAACTTGTTGCTTGGATGCTGGTGTGTGTGTGTGTGTGTGTGTGTGTATACACACGCACATACATATATATGATATATTCTGGATGAATTGGCTCTTTCATAGTTATATAATAGTCTTCTTTGTTTTTTGTGAGAAATTTTAATTTAAAGTCTATTTTGTCTGATAATTACAGTCTGGTTCTTTTTAACTGGTTCTTTTTATCAATATTCCCATTTTGTTCATATATCATTTTCTTAATTTTATTTGGTATTTTAATCACTGTTCCCTTGTAAATCACTGAGCTTGATACATATTTTGAATTCTTTGTCAATAACTCCTAGATATCTAATTTCTTAGGCTTGGTAAATAGAGATTTATTTCATCCATTTTATTGTTTTCCAAATTTTCATGTTCTTGGTCACTTTGTGTTGGTGTCTGTGCAAATTTAAAAATAGTCACCTCTCCTTGGATTTGATTGGGAAAGACCTTCACCAGTCAGGCATGAGATTCTGAGCTTTTGTTTCTAGTTGCTTCAGCTGTCCTGTCTTTTATTTATTTTTCTTTCAGGAGCTCACAATCTTTTTTTTTTTTTTAAGATTTTATTTATTTATTTGAGAGAAAGAATGAGGGAGAAACAGAACACAAGCAGGGTGGAGGGGCACAGGAAGAGAGAGAAGCAGACTGCCTCCTGAGCAGGAAGCCTGATGGAGGGCTCCATCCAAGGACCATGCGATCATGACCTGAGCCAAAGGCAGAGGCTTAACCCACTGAATCACCCAGGCTCCTCAAGGAGCTCACCATCTTTTATGTCATTCTTCCCTTTTGATTTTTAAGTCTTTGTAAGGTCACCTCATTAAGCAGCATTTAAAACACAAAAAGTGCTAAAAAGCTAGCATGTTAGTTGCAATGAATGTAACACTATAAGTGAAAGTAAATTTCTACTTGCTTAGAACAAGGCCTTCTTATTGTTAGTTGTGATGAATATTTCAAATAGCCATATAGATTGACCAGTGAAAGAAACAATGTTTATTTGGAAATTCATAAATTTGTTTGTTCATCATTCCAGTAAGCCAAAATAAGAGGCTCCTTGAGAGCATGAACAATACCCCTCTGTGTGGATAAAAAAGATGGACTGTTGTTTTAGACTTTAAAATTAAAACTTTTCCTTTGGGGTATTTCAGGTAGGAGATAACAGTTGTTATAGCATCCTTTAATGGAGGCAGAAGTAAATGACTTTGCACAATCTGTTTGTCTCCTTAGGAGAACTGTTGTGTTATTATTAGCACTACCAAGGGAAATAGATTTTATGTTGGTGAGTAAGTTGACAATCTGAATGACTGACTCCATTTCACAAAGTCACATTATAACGAAAAAGTTATATAATAATGCATGGAGCCTGTCTCTGTGAATAATTGGCTTCTTTACAAAGCTCCAGATGATAAATAAATAAAAGTAAGCACCATCAGCGATAAATTATTATGTTTACAAACTTAAATTCTAATATACATAATAAATTATGTGGTTCCAAAACACTCAATTTTTGTCTTGTCTTACTGGCTCTATTATCACATTTAAACAGGTTTGGCACTTCAGTCAAATGCCTTATTTGGCTCCCCCCCCCCCCACCAAAAATGACTAACGTAGAATGGGATCTAGTTTATTTATTTTCCTCATTTTTCCTCATTAGCTTTTTTTCTGAGAAAACTGCTTAGCAACTTCTTTTCTCTCTCCAGATTTCCGGTGTTTCACGTGCCTGGATGGCTTAGTCATTTAAGCATCTGCCTTCAGCTCAGGCCATGATCTTGTGCTCCTGTGGTCAAGTCCCACATTGAATTCCCTGCTCAGTGGGGAGTCTGCTTTTCCCCTCTACCTCGCCCCCTGGCTTGTGCTCTCTCTCTCTCTCTCTCTTTCAGTCACTCTCTCTCAAATAAATAAATAAAATCTTAAAAAAAAAAAAAAAAAACTTACAATGTATCATGTTCTCCAAGTTTTTCTTCTATATGGTCCTCTGCTTTTCAGGGTTTTGCTTTTGTTTTTGTTTTCCTAACTCATCACCCTATAGAAACTCTGTATGGAATAGTGCACAAGAGTTCTGACTACATCATTATTCTTATTCTTTAGATGATTTTTTCTAGGTGTTTAGGTTGAAATCACATTTATGCACAAATGCTTCAAATTAATACTTTACCCCAGCCTCACTCAATAGATCTCTACTGTATCTCTACTTTACAGTCTTATGAGTATGTCAAACTCCTGTGCCAAAATCCAAGTATTGATTGATTCCCTTTTCAAATCTGTGCATGGCTCAATCTTTCATAAATTTGCAAAAACACTAACATTAACCCTATTTCTCAGGGGCAGAAGCCTATAGTCACCTTTCTCTAAACTCTTTCTCCACATCCTACTGGCCAATCTTGAAACTCTGCCCTTAAAGTAGGTCATGAATGTCATTGAATGCATCACTGCCACCTTCATTAGGCTGTCCAAATGAGTGTTCTCTCTCCCGTATGTGGTAATCATCAAACTTGTTATCCTGACTCTAGTTTTTCACATTTTGTAATATTGATAAAACAGTATATGAATATATAAGTGTGTGTGTTTATGTATATTATATAGGAGTTTTGAAAATAAAATTACTTCCATAAACCCATCATCAAATAACTATTATTAGATCGGTTACATAACCGATCTCCACTTTACTTTTCCTTCAGAGGAACTAATCATTGTAAAAATTTAGTTTTCTCTACCACCAGAAACAGCTGGCAAACTGTAGGAAGAATGTGAAACAAAAGGTTTTGGGGCATTGGTCTGTGAAGTACTGTGATCTGAGAAGGAAAGATGGCAGTTGAGGTGGGCCCAGTGACTGCCCTGGTTTTCTTCCTAGGAGCAACTCCAGACTACAGTGGAGGGGAAGCTGGATGTTGTCAGACAGTGTTCCCCCAAAGAGGAGGCTATGCAGGAAAAGAGCTTCAGAAATGTGCATAGAGTTTCCTTGAGTATCTTTGGGGATAATAAACTCTGGGTGCAAAGGTGATGCATGGCAAAAATTACTCCAGATCTGTCCCTGCCCTAGCTTTACTTCTGTGGTAGTACATCTCTGCTTACTAATGTTTGATATATGTGTGCCCTTGCTCTATGGAATGTCTCGGGTGATCAATAAGAATCTCCACTCCCATCTTTGCCTGGCTGGAGCTTAAATATCTCTGTGACTTGTTTGAACTCTGGAAATTATTCAGCTTACATTGCCTGGGTTGATATTTTTAATCATAATTTTGTCATTAAAATGTTATATTTTCTTATAAACACTAAAAAATTATCTTCCACATTTACTTCTCTATCCATCTAAAATCGTATGACAAATATACAGAGATTGAAATTATTTTTTTTCCTTATGGATAACCAATTCACCCAGCAAAATTTATTGAATAATTCATCCTTTCCTTCTGATCTACAATGGATTCTCTGTTGAATCAAATTTACATATATGAAACAGTTTGGTTTTAGGCCATTTACTATTGTATTGCTTTGTGCCAATACCACGTTTTCCTACTGGATCTTTATCATATCATTATATCCTATAAGGAGACACTCTACAATCACCTTGCTCATTTTGAGTGATTTATGTAATTCTTAGGTCTGTTCTCTTCTTATTCTTGATCCTTATAAAAACATCAGAATCATCTTAATAGTCTCATGAAATATCATATTGTGCTTTTGATTTAAATTATATTGTGTACACAGATCACTATGAAATATGACCAAAAAGTATTTTTAGGAATAAAATCTAAAATGAATTACACGTTGATTATAATTCTTGGCAGTAATACCATTTAATAAAACTATGATTACATACTTGAATGTGTACATATTTTTAAATAAGATTCAAAAAACATGAAAATATTAGTGCATGTATATTGATCTCATGTTGAGTATAGAGTTATTTCAAGGAGTTTTGATGCACACTCAGGCAAGAAAAAAATAGGAAAATAGCCATTTATTAGGGAGGCAATCCTACTAGATGAATGCATGTCTATGAGTAATAATGACATTGAAGTCATGCTACTCCTCAATTATTTTTACTCAGTTTCTTCCATAGGATGTGCATTTCTGATGTTTGAAATGTAGTGGTATAAAATTATAGTTTGCATACGCATTATTTTATATATTTTTGAAATGTACACTTTCTGGACATATTATAGAGGTGTATACACAAACTACAATGTGTTTTAATTTTTATTCCTAAAAACATTTTCAGAATAAAAGGTTGAAAAATTTCCAAGTGATTTTGACTATATATGTTCCCCTTACTCACCAGCCTGGGACGCTAACCGTATGTGTAAGTTATCTTTTTAACAATGCTGCATAGCAAGCAACCTAGAAAATAAGTGGTTTAAAGGCATAGCCACTTCTTTTGGGTTTATAGACCAGCTGTATCTTGGCTTGACTTTGCTAAGCTGTAGTGGTTCAATTAGGTTTGCCTCCAAGATGTGAGTTAGCTCTAAATTGATATTTAAATCTAAAGTGAAAGATCATACCTTATTGAGGAAGTGAAATTCTCATGTCTGTGGGTGGGAGCATAAGAGAGAACAAACCTATCCTTCAAGGACAGATGTATCCATATGCTTGGATGTATCCATATGTCATAGCCCCTAGCATTCTTTTGGCCAAAGTGAGTCACGTAGCCAAATGTAACACCCATGGGATGGAGAAATAAAATATTCTCATAGAAGGGGCCATGGAGGATGAATATTTTCTGAATCATAATGTAATATACCACACAATGTTAGTATGACTCTGTAGTCAGCTAAATTTTTCTTGTGGAAAATACCACAATTTTCAGGCATGACTACTGTTAAGATCATGTTATTCATTAAAAAGAAAATGTTATATTTCAGAAACATTTGTTTGTATTTCTCTCAAACCTAGACTCTTTTGATTTCAGGATTTTAATGAGATTTTATACAGCTTTTTATAACTTCTTTGCATTGCTTTAGTTTGTGACAAAGAATATTAAACAAGTTGTTTGTTAGATATTTCAAAACATACCATGAGTTGGTCTACTAATTAGCATTACAGAAACAGAAGTGCTGAAGTTCCATAGAAGTGTTATTTATAGAGAATCTAAATTCCATCAGAGTAAACTTGTTTACTATTAACTGTTCTTTCAAAAAAAAAGTATTGTTATAGCTATATTTAATGAGAAGCATAAATCACATCTAATGGACCATGCCTCAGATTACCATCAATTTATGATGCTAAAATATGGACTTAGGAATCTATCTTTCTATGACTAGTTCAGTTTGGGTTGGAATATTTATAGACGAGAAGAAAAACTTTATTCTTTTTTAAGCAGCAATAGAACACTGTATTTTTTTGTTCTTTTTAGTTTTAGTAAATATTGAAGTAATAAATACTGCTGATTAAAACTTGAAAATGCAAATATACAGACAGGCAAACTTGTTCACCTAAAAATCCCAGCTAGTCAAAAAAATAATAATAATTTTGGGGTGAGGAAGATGGAAGATAAGAGAAAAAGAAGTGTATGTATCAGTGTTTAATTAGTGGTATTAATTCCCCATGTTCAGTTGCTTGAGACACTGTGTCTTTGTGCAGTATACCACGGGCCAAACCATATTGGCTCTGAGATTCTTTTGAGATATTTTTGATGTTTGCAGTCTTGAGAGCTAAAGTTTAGTGGGAAATAGCACACTTTAAAAACACAATGAGTATGAGAATATCATTTATGCTTTTTAATATCTTACTGTATTCACCTAATTTTAGCTTTTTTTCTATTATCATAACAAAGAGGTAAGATCAACTACTGCAGACACCTGGGGGGCTCAATCAGTTAAGCATCTGCCTTGGCTCAGGTCATGATGACAGGGTCCTGGGGTAGAGCCCAGGTTCCCTCTTAATGGGCTCCTTGCTAAGTTAGGGAATTTGCTTCTTCCTCTCTCTTTGCCCCTCCTCCTTCCTCTGCTCCTGGTCACTCACTCTCTCAAACAACTAAAGTCTTTAAAAAAAGAAAAAAAAAAGTTGGGGTGCCTGGGTGGTTCAGTGGGTTAAAGCCTCTGCCTTTGGCTCAGGTCATGATCCCAGAGTCCTGGGATCGAGCTCCACATCAGGCTCTCTGCTCCACCTGCTTCCTCTATCTCTGCCTGCCTCTCTGACTGCTTGTGATCTCTGTCTGTCAAATAAATTAAAAAAAAAATGTTGGTCGGGGGAGGCGTCTGAGTGGCTCAGTGGGTTAAGCCTCTGTCTTCTGCTCAGGTCATGATCCCAGGGTCCTGGGATCGAGCCCTGCATTGGGCTCCCTGCTCAGAGGGAAGCCCGCTTCTCCCTCTCTCTCTGCCTGCCTCTCTGCCTACTCTCTCTCTCTCAAATAAATAAAATCTTTAAAAAAAATAAAAAAGAAAATATATTTTTTTTAAAGTTCAGCTATTTAGCTATTGCAAAGCTTCACGCAATGTCTACAGTATTTGATTATGCAGCTTCTCCTACTTTTCCTTCTCCTTTCTTCTCTGTATATCGCCATATGATCATTGATCTCCTGTCATTAATGACTGAGATGTTTTTCTAGCTTTTTTTCTTATCCTATAGATAGCACAGGGCTAGCTATTTTACATATGTATTCAGGCATTGATTGTGAGAGCCTGGTAGACAGTATCAGCTGGGAGCTGAAAGCCAGGTCAAGTGCTGCATTTAGAGTAACTCATTTCTAAACACAGACCATACAAATCTATGAGGGGCTACTCTGAAAGATAGCTTACTCTCTAAAAGAAGTGACAGGTGTGAAAAGACAACGTAGTGCTGCTGTACTTTTCCCTTCCTCCTCTCTGGAAAACCAGACTTGGTACTTGCAGCCGAGTTTGGCATATTGAAATCATAAAGAAACAAGTAGAGGGAGAAAGACACAAGATGCTAATGGTATCAGAAAAGAATGATAGAGCCTGAGAACTAGTTAGATCATGAAACTGCTTCGCCAACAACAAACATTGCCTATGTCCGATTATATGTGGAAAACACAAACCTCTGTCTTTAAGGCACAGTTTATCAAGTTTTCAGTTCTTTGCTGCCAAAGGCATTCTTACATAGTGTAGAATATTTATGTAGAATAAAATTATAAACAGAGAATTTCCTGGTTAAAGAGCACACACATTTCCAATTATAAACATTAATGTAAAATTTTCCTTTACAAAGTCATGCAAATGTACACCCAACCAACAGCAAATGAAAATGCTTGTTTCCTATATTGCTGCAATATTAAATATTAGTTTATATGTCCACTAACATTTAATAAATGTTCCCAGCACTGTGCTAATTATAAGGATAGGAAATAAGACAAAAGTAATATGGTGTCTGCTCTCCGTGTTTCCAGTTATGTTCTTAGGACCACTTTATTTTTTCTTGATGAATCCTGAAAAGTTCTTAAGTTTGTCTTTGGTATTGCATATTTTGTGTTGCCTCTGTGGTTGAGATGAGGGGACAGTATAGGAAGTTTAGGAAATAGATTCTAGAATCAGTCAGCTTGGGTTCAGGGTCTTGTTGTCATCTGAATAGCTATGTGGCAATGGCCCATTTAATTCTCTGAGCCTCAGTCTCTTGGCCTGCAAATTGAGGATAATAAGAATATTTATTATAAGACCTATGAGTTATACAAAGCACTTAAAACAGAGCCTATCTAATGTCGCCTAATATTACCTTGAGATTTTTAATATATTTTATAATTAGTTTGTATTTATATATATAAATGTTGGAAAATTTGGTACAGCAATTTGTATGCAGCCGCCTTACTGAATTTTGTGCTAATTACAATAGTTGATTTGTTGGTTCTCTAATGTTTCTAAATATTTTATCATATTATCTGAAAATCATTATTTCTATTACTTTCTAATATTTATACTCTTATTTTTTGTCTGACTATGAAGTCCATTAGAATTTCCAGAAGAATATTACCAGGGTTATGCTAGAAGTCTTTATAATTGAAATCCTACAACTATTTTAATATCCCTTCTGTTATTAGTCCCAATGTTAAAGGCACTCATAAAATAATGCCATATCTTTTTTAAATTCCTTTTTGAGTATAGTTGACACACAATATTAGATTAGTTTTAAGTGTACAACATAGTGTCTCAACCAGTCTATATTTTATGCTCTGCTCACAAGTGTAACTACCCTTTGCCACATACAACACTGTTACAGTATCATTGATCATATTCTCTAAGCTGTGCTTTTTATTCCCATGATTTATTCATTCCATAACTGGAGGCCTGTATCTCCCACTACCTTTCACCCATTTTGCCTATCCTCCTCTTCCCTCCCCTCTGGCAAAATGTAACTGATATAGAGAGGATATTTCCACTGATCTGGAAATAAGAAAAAATCCTTTATAACCAGAGGTTAAAAGGAAAAAGGTGTCTCCCACACTATTCCTGTGCATTTAGAAGGACTGGATATATAATGAACAACTTAATTTGAATGATAATTCTAGTAATAAATTGAATTACAAATTAAATAATGAATTATCTTTATGTAACAGATTGTTGAAAGGTATGGGAAGCATACACAATGGAGGCATCGAGAAAGAAAATAGATACAGAAGTTAGGATGGATAAAATGGATGAAGAACGTATTCTGCAAGAAAAATTCCTACTTAATAGTAGTTAGGATGGGCGCCTGGGTGGCTCAGTGGGTTAAGCTGCTGCCTTCGGCTCAGGTCATGATCTCAGAGTCCTGGGATCGAGTCCCGCATCGGGCTCTCTGCTCAGCAGAGAGTCTGCTTCCCTCTCTTTCTATCTGCCTGCCTCTCCATCTACTTGTGATTTCTCTCTGTCAAATAAATAAATAAAATCTTAAAAAAAAAAATAGTAGTTAGGAAACATATTTTATAATCCATAGAGTCATATAAAAGAAAATTGGCCACTTATAGAAAATGTGATCAAAGATGAGCTTATTTGATGTAAAAAAAGCATTTTATAAAACAGGTTGCCATAATATTGTCAGTTTGTTCTCTGTATTTATTGGTCTGGTTTTAATTTTTGCTTATTTGTTTTTTAGACTCCACTTATGAGAGAAATCATATGGTATTTATCTTTCTTAGTCTACTTTTCTTAGCATAGTACCCTAAGGTCCATACCATGTTGTCACAAATGATACAATCTCATTCTTTTTTATGGCTGCAAAATATTACCAGGTCAGTGGAAAAATCCCCTCTATATCAGATACCTATTGCCATTGATAATATGTATATAATAAACTGAGCAAAAATTGAATGGAATAAAGTAAAGAAATTTTATCATACTATTCCATAGATTGGCAGTTTGTGTTTAGCTCAGCCACGCCATTGTGATCTCAACTGTGCTCCCTCGTGCTTCTTTGGTCAGCTGCTAGGTTAGTTGGGGTTGGCTGACATAAGAAGGCCTCAGGATTGACAACTCATTTCTCCTCCAAAAATTTCTCTTTACTCGATAGGCTAGCCAGAACTTGTTCAGTTGGTAGTCAGGGTTTTGAGAGAGAAAACTGAAACCCAACTTCAGGGGTCAGGAAACAGACAATACATTTTCATGGGAAGAACTGCAAATGGAGGTACACTGATACAAAAATAATTATAGCTAATTTTCACAAACTATTATTGTTACACCATCTCTCACTCTTAAGAAGCTACCTATAATAGATCACATTTTGCAATGAGTTATTTTTTTTTAATTCATTTCCTCATTTGTGACCTAAAGTATTGAATCCTATAGAGTTTAATTATAAAATAACTAACTAGATGAAATGAATAACAATTTGGCAGTTATTATTTAAACACTACTAATTGTTTGATATGTAAATGCTGATTTGAATTTTGCCATATGCTTGAAACTCATTACTACATTGCTAGTTCTTGGATAGTTCAATGCCTGAATACCTATGTAACTTTCATTTGATTAATCAGTATGGCAGATTATTACCTTCCACCCTGTAGAAATGTGTAAGACTGCAACCAAGTGGTTCCAAAAAGGATGCCAATGGAACTCACATTTGGTTGTTTCATATACTGTAACTAGCTGAAGGAGCACTTTTACTTCTCTAAATGACCAGGGAACAGCCATGCATTCGTCTGAGTTCTTTAGAAAACAAAAACAAAAACCAAAGCAGAACCAACAAGAGATATGTATACCACATTTTTTGTGATGATGCATAGATGGTAAGAATGACTGTTCCTACCTTTGCATCACTAAATCCTTCTAGGGATGGTGAGAAGCCATATTACTTAGCAGTCCCTTTTGTATTCACTTTCCTTGCCTCCCACTACACCCAAACAAATTCCCTATTCCTCTTCACTATTATTTGGAAGATGATTGGCAGCGTAATGTTGAAGTTTGAATTTGAAGTTTACTTCCATTCAAGAAATTTGATTTGTCTCTTTAAGTCATAAGCATTTAGAGAAAAAAAATAATCTATCTTAACTCCATCTTTAAATAAAATAAGATCATTCTTAAATGCAAGAGTGCTTTTATTTTTAACACTCCCAATTACGATTTTAAAATGAAAACTTTACCAAAAGACATTTTCAGGAATTAAGAAAAGCAGATATGAGTGGTAAATTCTTGGGAGCAAACTGTATCCTTCACAGGGCCCAACCTGAAACAGAAATGCTGATTAGGAAAATCAAAAATAAGGGGATAAGCTTCTAAATGTCAAGTAACAAGTTTCCTGGATTATAAAATGTAGTTCTGAACCGGATATGATAGAGGTGTGTCTGCACATGCCCATGCATGCATATGTATGCTTGTGTGAGCGCACAGGAGGGGGAGTTCAGACACAAAATCTCCGAAGGAACATTAGAAATGTGGAAGACACATGTATATTCATCAGAAGATTAGTTGACCATAGAGTAAAACAAAACAAACAAAAACCTTTCTCAATAGTAAATGCAAACACTTAATTAGCATCATTAAAAGAGGGAATCCCCATGAATCAGATTTTCTTTTCAAGACTTCTTTTATTATCAGTTTTCTCTTACCTTAAAAACTAATGGATCTTGATGAAATCCCAGTAGTTCATTTTTTCCCTTGCTTCCCTTGCCTTTTGCGTTGTTCCTAGGAAGATGTTGCTGCATATCACTCGGCATCAGGGAAATACAAATCAAAACCACAATGAGATATCACCTCACACCAGTCAGAATGGCTAAAATCAACAAGTCAGGAAATGACAGATGCTGGCGAGGATGCGGAGAAAGGGGAACCCTCCTACACTGTTGGTGGGAATGCAAGCTGGTGCAGCCACTCTGGAAAACAGCATGGAGGTTCCTCAAAATGTTGAAAATAGAACTGCCCTATGACCCAGCAATTGCACTATTGGGTATTTACCCTAAAGATACAAATGTAGTGATCCAAAGGGACACATGCACCCGAATGTTTATAGCAGCAATGTCCACAATAGCCAAACTATGGAAAGAACCTAGATGTCCATCAACAGATGAATGATCAAGAAGATGTGGTATATATACACAATGGAATACTATGCAGCCATCAAAAGAAATGAAATCTTGCCATTTGCAACAACGTGGATGGAACTAGAGCGTATCATGCTTAGCGAAATAAGTCAAGCAGAGAAAGACAACTATCATATGATCTCCCTGATATGAGGAAGTGGTGATGCAACATGGAGGCTTAAGTGGGTAGAAGAATAAATGAAACAAGATGGGATTGGGAGGGAGACAAACCATAAGTGACTCTTAATCTCACAAAACAAACTGAGGGTTGCCGGGGGGAGGGGGTTGGGGAGAAGGGGGTGGGATTATGGACATTGGGGAGGGTATGTGATTTGGTGAGTGCTGTGAAGTGTGTAAACCTGGTGATTCACAGACCTGGGGATAAAAATATATGTATATAAAAAATATATGTTTATAAAAAATAAAAAATTAAAAAAAAAAAAACTAATGGAATGCAAAAGGAGAAAAAAAAATGGCAACAAATAAAAATGCTGGTGTCTAATTTTACTTTAAGCCCTATGGAACAAATCAATGTGCATATCAGGTGGTTTCCAGTGCATTTTTTTCAATAAAATTGAAGAAGACTTAATCTAGTTGTCAGTGGAGAGATCGTTAAAATGATTTTTAATGATAAATAACCTTGTGGGGTTTTTTTTTTCTTTTCTTTTTTTTCTTGGCATATATATCAGAATTTTAAAGTATTAAGGGACTTTGCTGTGGGAAAGCTATTTTATTTGCATTTAATTATTTATGTTCAAAAGTTTCTTGGTGCTTACTCATTTCAGCATTTAGAAATTATCATCTAAATATAAAATGATGAGAAAAATACCCAACATCCATTTTCATTAAGTGAGTCACTTTGAATTAATCTGAACTTTAGACATTTACAAATTTTCTAAATGTATTAAATGTAAAATGTTTTGATCAATTCTTTCTACTTACAATTATTAAAATGATAACTGAAGTCAGAAAATTTTTAAAAATTAGACTTGTGAGCACAATATAAAAACATAAAATATTCATTTTTTTCATGGATTTGTTGTGGAGAAATATGAGGACATAGTCCTACCTTCAGAAATATATATCACATGGAAACAGATCTTGTGTTCCAAGTAAATAGAACTGTAAGACCAAGGAGAAAAACTGGATCTTCTAACACTGGTCCAGCTAAATGATTTTCAAGCTCCAGTTTAGCCATAGTCTTGTTCTTTAGGTAGTGCATGATTTAAATAGGGTTATACTAATTAAAACGGAATAGGACAAATATCTATAGATCTGATCTTTCCTAGTCTCCACCAGAATTCTTTAAAATATGAATCACAGTTCTGAAAACATTGTATATCATGATCTCTACATTCTTTGTGAATTGAAATATTGTCTTTAAGTGGGGAGATTCACACATTTCCTCTTCAGTGTGCTTATAGTCTGATTTTATAAAACTGTATTCCTGCATTGATTATATTTAAAATTTGTTAAAATTTCAATAAGTATTCCTGTTTATAAATAGTTTAAATAATGTAGAAGTGTAACATCTCAGATACAGTCACCATCTCATGTTTATCTTCAAATTTTCTCCTGGATAATCCATGATCAAACAGGTTTATGTGTATCTTTCTCTATTTTAGTGTACATATAAATGCATAATTTGTATAAATATATGTAAAATTTTATATCTATACTTTATAAAAAGATAAAGTAAACATCTCTGTTTCAAAAAGCTGGAAATACTGAGAAACACAGAGCAATGTTTAAAATAATGTTCTGAAGAAGACTCTGTGCTAGTAACAAAGAAATTGCTGAGAACCCAAGTGCTGAGCATCTAAGCCAATGCCACAGCAGTCCCAAGGAAGGAAGGAGTTAACCAAAAGATTAATCAAAAGTTAACCAAAAGATTCTAAAACATATGCAAAGATAGAAGAAAAGACTGTCCACTTTAGGCACTTGAGGCAAGAAGTTGAAACTGAGACCCTCCTGCATAGAAGGCTCCATGCTTTCTAAATCAACTGTCTCCATTTAATCTCATCTAAAGGCCCATGATTATTCATTTTTGAGCAAAATTGTGACGTCCCAAGATTAGATAACATGACTATCCAATCATGATGAAAATGTTAATAGTTAAATGAGAATAAATAAATATATATAAATATATGTGTGTGTGTATATATATATACACATACACATGGCAATATAAATATATGTAGATATATTTTTTATATGGCAAACTTGTCAAAATATAGGCAAAAAAATAAATTTTAAGGCTCATATAAAGACAGTAAATCACTAAAGGCCCTGTAATGATTATCTAGGCAGCTTTTAAAAAAATTTTTTTACTGTCACATAAGGGAGCATTTATTTAAAGTTTAACATGAGATCACACAAATAAAATTTGTATAAACACAAATCCAAATTGAGTCATAACACAGATAACAAAAGACAAAGAAAAGGAAACATTGACAGTATATACAGTTAGACACAGTTGTGTCTTGTACACTAGAAAGTCTTTTACAAAATGATCATCTTAAATCAACAGAAGACCCATCTTCAATGTCATCTTGCAAGCTGGGTTAATTTTAGCAGTCTCCTATTTTCTCCAGTGTCCTCCTTTAATATGGCTGGTAAATTTTTTGGTGATTGTGACTCCTTCCAAGTGCCTTGCCATAAGTGTTCTTTTGGCCACTGTAGTCTGCATATCCTTGTCCATATCCATAGTTCCATAGTTCCATAGTTATACCCACTATAGTCATAGCCTCCATAGCCACTATAGTTTTGATCACCACCTTAGGCACTATTGTAATTTCCTTATCTTTGATCATAACTGTTGTTAAATCCCTGGTTCCAGTTTTGGCCCTGACCTCACCCATGACCAGTAGGACCACCGGGTCTACCAGCTGCAGCACCTCTTCTACCTTTTAGTTATTGCTGTTGCTGCCTATCTCTTTGTGTTGTGCAGTTATGATTTCACACTTCTTAGAACCAACCTGATGATATCTGCTTTCTAACAATTTCTTTACTAGCTCTTCGTTTGTGTGTGGGATAAAACAACATCCTCTTCTTTCGTTTGTTTTTGTATCCATGGGAAGTTCAATATTTTCAATCTCTCCAAAGTATTCTTTAATTTGTTCTTCAGAAGCATGTGGGCTCAGTCCACCCATAAAAACCTTTTTGGAGAGTTCTTTCTCTTTGAAATCGTGGTCCTTTTGAGGTCTATCCATTTGCTATCAAGTTTGTGTTCTTTCAGTTCCAAAACCTCATTAACACTAGCAGCATCTCTGGAAACCACAAATCCAGTCCTCTGATCTTCCAGTCACTACATCCGTTCCAATCGTACAGTCTATAAATTCCCTAAATCAAGACAAATATGCAGTCAGTCTTTCTTGCTTATATCCCAGCTCAAGCCTCCAGTAAACATTTTGCTGTCATTCTGCTTATTCTTGCTGGATTGATCTTGGATTCCTCTGTGAATTCCTCTATTTCCATGTTGCTGTGTTCCTTCATGTCTTCCATGATGGCAGAGTTGTCATGGAGGTGGGGGGATTGAGCGAAGGCCCTGGAACTCAGCCCTGGTCATGCAGCAGCAGCCCCAGAGCATTGTTAGGAGTTTTCTAAGTCTCTAGGCATCTTTTAAATAAAGAATTTAGAATAATCTTGTGATTAAGTTTTAGGGAACTGAAAAACAAGCAACTCTTTTTCAAATTGTTCTATGTAATAAAAAATGCAGTGGTAGTAAAGATGATAAATTATTTATAAAATGGGAAAATTCTAGGCCAATCTCCCTCATGTATGGAAAAGTTGGCTAAAATTTTGTCTTTTGAAGAGCTCCATGCCCAGATTATTGGACGGATTTTTAATCTGAAGGCATACATAATTATTTAAACAAACAACAAAAAAAAGGAACTCAATGCACTGTAAATCTTGTATTGTGGTAGACAGCTGTGAGGTTGCAACCTTGAACTTCATGTGAATAGAAATGTGGTTATTGGAGAAATTCAGCACCTTCCGCTCCAGAGAAATTTCCACTAGTTACCTAGCTCAAGCAGTAACTGGATATAAATATGTTGCTTTAAGTCTATACTGAAAATTTCTAATACAAATCATCCTAAAAGAATTTTCTTTTGTGAGGTATTTTAAGAACATAGAGAATACAACCCCTATTTTCTTAACAGAATTTATTTAAAACATGATTTCTAAGGCAAAATTTCAATACACTTTTTTAGAATTTTAGAGTGCTAGAAGTAGAGGGGTTATTTGGGATAGTCTAGTCTTAGTGTTACATGTTGCAAATTTGGGATGAGAAGGGTTAAGTGATCTTCCCCAAGGTTACATTAATTGACAGGTTGTAACTGAAGCCAAGTTTCCATAGTTTTCCATAGTTTTAGTCTCTCCCCTTTTAAGTGCCAATTCTAAAATCTACTTGGTCTAAGTGGATATTGTACCTCTAAAAATTTCCTGTAGCACTCAGTCAAATGAAAGAAAGCAGGGTTGTGAAAGAGAGACTGCCATTAAGAAGGAAAGAAGTCAGGTAGTATACTCTGTCCCAGTAGGGATTCACACAGCAGTATATTCCCATAAAGTTCATAAAGTGAAAATACTAGAAAGAATCAGAATTCATAGAGGGCAGAGATCATGGCTTGTCTCTGGAAGTGGTATTCTGGGATATTTTAAAGACCTATTTGGATCATTTTTCTGGCTGAGAAAATTCTTTTTCAACCAACTATCAATGACAAGGACATAGGTTTGTTTTGTATGATATAACAATAAAATATGTTTTATTTTTTTAGTCAATGTTTGTCAAATTTAATATGCTTAGGAATCAACAAGAAGTTAAAAAAAAAAAACCAACAAACAAACAAACAAAAAAAAACAAGAGTTCAGGGATCCCATACACAAAAACTGGCTTTAGTAGGCTTGTTGAGGAGCCTAAGTATTAGTACCAAGAACAGGTAACTGAGGTGATCCCAGTGTATTGATCTTAAGTTCACCTTTCAAGAAAAATTGTTTCAAGGCATCTAAACATTTATAGGAGCACTTTCCTACCTTTGTTTTTGACCGTTAATTACATTTACTTGCCTTTGAGAAACTTCGCTATAATCACACATCATATGTATACCAAGTTCTGACATTGATAAGTATATTTTATTCATTTTTTTCTATCAGCCAAAACATACTACAATATAAATCCATATATACTTAAAATGGCCATATTTATTATTTTACTTGAAATATGCATGATAAACTGAGTTTAATCATGTATACATATATACTGTGTGAAGTCCCTATAAAAGAAATTGGATTATTAGGACATCACCTAAATAAATTGATGTTATGTAGATTTGGCTTTCAGTCAGAGATTCAAAAACAGATATTCATTCCAAAATGGCTCCAAAAATACCTTGCTAATTAGTTGTGCTATGATAGAGGTTCAGTTAAACTGTGTATCAAATTATGTATCCTAAAATGCATTTTTTTTTTTCCAGAACAGTGTGTCTCTCCAGGAGATCTAACATAAGAACCTCTTGTAAATCTGCATTCATAAACTTTATTTTATGAATGCACATTCTGGTCCTATAGGTTTGGAGCATGGCATAAGTATCTGCATTTCTACCATGCTCCCAAGTGATACCACATTTTGAACAACAATGCTTTGGGAGATTTCTTTCACAAAGATGTAACACCCCTGTATTGTGAATTTATTTGAAATGTTATTCTGGGAGTAGTGTTCTAGCAGAGTTTTGTTCAGGCTATCGGTGGGAGATTATTAAAGGTATATGTTAGAGATTTCTTTTGTTGCTGAAGAGTAAAAAAAAAAAAAAAAGTAAAATTTTTCACTGTCTTAAGTAATTTTTTTTCTGTATTTACATACATGGAATGCCCTTGTCTATTTGTGTTTTCTGCAATTCAATCGATCAAAATAAGAACCACTCAACTCTTCAGCTTGCACTGGGCAAAAGTGAACCTGCCAGGCTTCGCTATCTCAACCCAATAAAAACTTGGTGAGAAATAAGGCAAGATCAACATCTTTCTGTTGAACTACATGCCTCATCAGCTGAAGAAATAATAATATTCATACTTCCAGAACCTTCTGGTTGAAAAGGTCAAAAACAGAAGTTTCACATTTTTTTATATTATAGTAGAATAGTTGAAACATGTTCAGAAAGATATTTTGATTTATCCAATTGAAAGGGCAAAAGAAAACACTGTAGAAAATTATCCTTTCAGGAAGTCTTGAAATAGCTATTACAGACCATTGCATCTTTAAGAAAGTCTTCATACAGATTAGGTCTTGGGAAATACATTAGGTACCACCCCTGTGCTGAAGTCAGAATATTATGCCATTCTCCTAATTTAATATTCCATTTTTCTAATTTTACATTCTGCCTCTTGCTTTTTCTGCCTTTTGGTATATTTCCTGTGGCCTAAAGAGCAAAATGAGGTTTATTTCCTTTTCAGTTATTTCCTATCCCCAAGCAAAATATCTCAGAGAAGAAAATCTAAATTGATATTCACCTTCAAGGAGAAAAATATGACACTAAAGTCTTCATCCTATATTTTGTGGATTCCTAGAACCCAGAGTTTAGCTCCACAGTTTAAAAAGTAAATAAAAAGTAGCTGCCTTTGTATTTCAATTAGAGTTCTGCATCCTTTTGTCCATTCTAAAAATTCTAGTCAGAATTATGATGATTTTTGCACCATCAGTGGTTTTCAGCTTGCTTCCCATTAAAGACTATCATGAGAAATATATTGATTCTTTCCCAGTTGAAGTTGGTAAGCATTTATGTACTCTGTTGTGCATTGTATATCTTTCAATATACTTGAAAAAAAGTTCCTGATCTATAAACAATATAAATGTATGGAATATAAACATATAAACATATGGAATCATGGTGATTGAAGCATGAGAATTAATATTGATATAACACATTCATAGTATTAATTAAGAAAGAGAAATTTATCTTTCTAGCTTAATTTTTCTTTTCAGTTAAATGAGGCCACTTTTACCTGTCTTATCTCTCCTCAGATGTTATGAGGATGAAATTAGACAATGTGTATAAAGTAAGTTGATAAAGTAAAAACTTAATGTATTTTTTTAAATTTGTTCCACAGCATTATGTAGTGTAAGGTTGAAAAAACAGGTCTGGAAAGTAGCTCTAGTGTTTCCAAATTCTTTCTCTTTAATCTATCACTGTAATCTATCATAGTATCTCAGTGTACTCCCACACATGGAACCAAAAAAGCAAAGGTAGAACTGGTTCTACAGAAAGAGCAAGTGACTAAAAAATAAGGAAATAGAGAAGATAAACTTGTTAATAGAAAGTTAAAAAGAAAATTGTTTCAAACTGTTGAAAAAGTATTTCACAGATCATTAACCCATCATACCTATAAATTTGTCAAAACTCTTGTGTAGGGAACTACGGCTGGGGGGGGGGTTCTAGTAGGGGGGCAAAAACAAATGCCTTCTACTGCAGGTTTTCCTAATGGGTACAATATGCATGAGTTGCCAAGCTTTGTTTAAAATATCATAGATGTCATTATGCTGAGAAGTTCTCAACTTTGCGAAATTTTCAGATTTCATTTCATCTAGTAATTGACTTACATTAAATTCCAGCATTTTTCATGTCCTGAAATTCATTATTTCTAATTCTCAAAATACACTATTTTTAGTGCAGCACTTTGTCAGTGATTTTAGGGAAAGCATCATTTTTAATTGGAATTTTTATTTACATGGAGTTATGTTATACTCATAGAAAAGTTTGTAACTTTTCTCTTTTTAACACTTTTATTTTTTTAAGATTTTATTTATTTATTTGACAGAGAGAAATCACAAGTAGATGGAGAGGCAGGCAGAGAGAGAAAGAGAGGGAAGCAGGCTCCCTGCCGAGCAGAGAGCCCGATGCGGGACTCGATCCCAGGACCCTGAGATCATGATCTGAGCCGAAGGCAGCGGCTTAACCCACTGAGCCACCCAAGCGTCCCTTTTTAACACTTTTAAACTGTTTTTCTACAATGCTCTGGTTCATATGTAAGAAAAAACTGCAGAATTTTATGAATATAGTTATGGAGAGATCATTAAATTTGCTGAGACTAAAATTTTCAGTGTTCCATAAAATATGCTGAAATTTATTTAGAAACATTGCAAACCCTTATTTGCTTAAGTTGTAGTCTGCTAATCTTCATTAGAAATATTTAAGCTGATTTTTAAAATTAGATTTCTGTTTCCATCTTATTCTCCACTTACTCTCACTATATCAGATCCCTTTGAACAGCACTCTTGCATCTCTTTATAAGCATCATAGTGATCTTTAAACATGGAAGCTTGAGAAAGCTCTGAAAATGCCTTCCCAGCTTTTTCCCCAAGTAACTTAATTCTTCACAAGAAAGATTGCCCTGTAGAAAATATAAAGCAAAGTTTAAAATATGGCAAGAGAGGGACATCTGGGTGGTTCAGTGGGTTAAAGCCTCTGCCTTTGGCTCAGGTTATGATCCCGGGGTTCTGGGATTGAGCCCTGCATTGGGTTCTCTGCTCAGCGGGGAGACTGCTTCTCTTTCTCTCTGCCTGCCTCTCTTCCTACTTGTAATCTCTGTTTGTCAAATAAATAAATAAAATATTTAAAAATAAAAAAAAATAAAATGTGGCAAGAGAGATCATCACTCAATGAAATTCAGAGTCTGCAGAGTAAGAGCAAGTGAAATATACCTTTTTTTTTTCTTCCCTCATGCCCTTGTCCCTCCCTGTCTAGTTCTGACTCATGAAGCCGATGCAATGTTGATCTTTACAAACCCTTAGAATTCTAATGACAGAATGCATTACATTTTGGATCCGGGTAGATTGAATTGCCAAGTCAGAAATTGACTAGTTATCACAGAATTGACTGGTATAGCCCACAACTGAGAAAAACAAACCGTTAGAGTCCTTCCTTCTGAGTTCAGAAAACTGCAAACCATGAGACCTGAGCCTAATGAAAGGCACAATTTGAAGAAAAGTGTCCTTGCTATCCTCTCTCACTTGCCTTCCCCTATTTAGGAGAACTGGAGTTGAGATTCAGGAGCACAGGTGGTCTTTTAAGGAAGGACAGATTATGAAAAGGAGTAAACTCTCCCGGAAGTGGTACTGGCTGGTTCTCATTACCTTCATGGCATGTAGTGGGCATTGGAGAATTGCTTGTATTATCTGTGGGTATCTGAAAGGAGGCATGAAGATCGACTTCCCAAGTAAGGTAACTGTTTGGCCATTGTCCTCAGTGATTTACATACACAATTTTGAATTGATGCAGAATCAGGGTAATAAATAGGTGGGTTGAAGAGAAGGTCCTGTGGCCAACAAGATTAGGAAAGGGGAATCCTAAATGTTCATTTTCCAAGAAGTGCTAAAAATGGGCGTTACCCTTGCCTGTAAGAACAGGCCCATAACTTCCAGTGTTAGAGTGTTGGAAGTCAGACTACACACCTACTTGGCAATTACACATTTGCTGGGACTGCTGGAGTGTGATTCAGTGTTTCAGACATATTAGGAATTTGCTGCTAGGCCTCCATTTTAGATGTCATATTGAGTAAGTTGACTCCTTTAAGTGTCCTCTGGTGTTCTGATGTTTGAGGCATATGTTTGAGCTTGAATCAACAAGGCCTGCCATGCCCTGTACTTATCCAAGGAAATACTAAAGGCAATAACTTAGGTCAGTTATGATGACCAATTTTAGAGAGGGATGGACAGCAATTAAATATCTTTTATTTTTGTATGATTCCTTTTATAACTAACAAAAAAGATGATGGCCAATTGATATATGCTCAGATAAATACTCATACAAAACATATCTTTTATTTAAACCTCCCCTTTTTTCCTAGACTTTTCACCAAGGAAATAAATTGGTGAACAAGAATAAGTGAGTGTGAAAGACTATCCCGTGCCCCAAACCCTTCCTCTTTCTCTCAGACCATTGGAGACGCACGCCTGACCTTTATTAGTGAGAGAAGAGCTTTGAATTGAATATGAATCCTAGACTTTATCTTAAATTGCCTAAAATTTCAAAAGCCACAACAATAGAATTTAACAACCAAAACCAAATGAAAATGTTAAGATTTCTGCTGAGGTATCATTAAAGGAGCCCGTGACTCAGGTAGAAGAGTGGGGGTGGGGGATAACTTGAAAAGGCATAGAGGTGACTAGAAAGAAAGGGAGAGAGAAGGAGGAAGATGGAGGGAGGGGAGATGGATCGAGAGAAGAGAGGGAGGAGGGAAGAGAGCGGGGGAGGAAGAAGGAAGGAATTATTTAATGTTTATGGTTCACAGAATTGAAATTAAACTATTCACGCTCTCCTGATTTTTACTAACTATCCCTTATTCAACATTTTGCTTCTTTAAGAGAAGAAGTACTAGACTACAGTCCACTGTGGAAACAACATATTGGAGAGACTAAGTGAGTTAGATATGTAACATATCATCTTCAAACATTATTTCCCTCCTTCTTTTCTTTTTATGTTTTCACTTTTTTTTTTTTTTTTTTTTTTTTTTTTTTTTTTTTTTTTATATATACCATGAAGGGTAGAGCAAGTTTGACAATGCCCTTGAGCACAAGAGGCTTGCATTATTTCTAACAGTCTGGAGAAATTACAAACACAAGGCTATAATAATTTTCAACCTATTTCCTCAACCTATTTCCTATTTCCTCTAAATCTAGCCTTCTTTGTCCTGCTTTGTTCTTTTTGCCAGATGGTACAGTGTTAGGATTTGTCAGTAGAAGGTGCTAGAGGTACATGGAAGGACAAAGGTGTATGTCTTCTGAATTTTTGTTCATTTGTTGCTTGGCACACACAGTGGCTAGTGGCCAGTACAACCTAAGAAGGTCCTCAGTCTTCAGTGACTTTCAGAGTACCCCTAACAAGTAGCTTCCCAGTGACAGTGTCATTCCCACAGGCAGCTTCCCAGCAAATTGTGGCTTCCTTCTATATCTGCTATCCCCATATTCTTTTGAACAATCTCTTACTTCTTAGTAGTTAATCTTCAGGTATTAGTCAATAATTCTTTAAATTCCCCCCACCACTTATTTCTCTCATTCTTAATATGGTAATAGTTCTACTTACCTCGCAAGATATATAATAATGCTTGGTATAGAATATTTTGTAAATAGAGGACCAAGTAAGACATTTCTGACTGATCTTCCTAAGTGTCTTAGTCTGTTTGGGTTGATATAACAAAATACCCCAAACTGGGTAGCTTATGAAACAGCAGAAATTTATCGCTCACAGTTTTGGAGTCCAGAAATCCAAGATCAAGGTGCTATCATGGTGGGTGAGGCCCTCTTTCCAGTGGCAGGCCTCTTATTGTACCCTCCCATGGTGGAGGGGGCTAAGACACTTAGTGGCATCTCTTTTATAAGGCACTATGTCAAACATTTGATATCTCACCCTCACAACATAACCCCTTCCCAAAGACTCCACCTATTCATGCTAGCACCTTTGGGGTTTAGGGTCTCAACATGACCTTGAGGAATACAAATACACAGAAATAGAAATAGAAAACAGCTTGGTTGACCATATATAAGAATGTGAATCATTTTAAATATAAGGTAACATTCATTGTCTTCCAAAATTTTCATATAAACTTATAATCAAAGGCTTATTTTGATGTTATATCCTATTATTAGGCATATACGCCCTTGCAGATCTAGATTTAAAAAGGTCTATTATATTATGTCATATTATATGGGATCAAAAGCTATCAGCTTCCAATTACAAAATAAGCTATGGGAATGTAATGGATAGCATGGTGACTATAGTTAATAATACCATATCGCATATTTGAAAGTTGCTAAGAATAAATATTGCAAGTTCTAAAATGTTGCAACATTGTATGGTGATGGATATTAACTAGACTTTTATTATGATCATTTCATTATATACAAATATTGAATCAGTATATTATATACCTGAAGCTAATATAACATGTCAATTATACCTCAGAATTTTTTTTAAAAGATGAAAAGACATAAATTCAGGGCCTGGTCTATTTTGAAAGAGAGATTTGAAAGAGAGATTAGTTTTATCCTGAAAATGTAAAAAAAAAAAAAAAAAAAAAAAAAAGAACTTGGAAAGTCCTGGCATGTACAGGGCTAACCAAATTACAATTAAATAAAATTACTCAGAAAAAGTACACAAAGTAAGGTGGTGGCCTCCTCAGACACTATTCCAGATCACCTCAAAATAGTCACCTTTAAATTTAGAGAGTGACCTATGTACTAAAAAGCTTAAAAATTAGCTGGCTAAACAATATCAATTGTTTAGTTGGGTGGTTCATTTTTATACTGCTTACTTCAGAAGTAAATTCCCATTTATGAGCACATACAGTTAGTTTTCCCTTCCATTGTCTGGTCTGATTCCTATTGATAGTAATTTATTCCTTCAGCTAATATTTTATAAATTACAAAATTAGCTCGCGATGGGTCATGGCAACTCCCGAGACCTCAGGTGGGCTTATAATAAAACCCAAAGGATCATATGTTGTAGGAGGAATCAGGCTTAACTTCGGTTCCCACTTTACCCTTTCCTGTTGCCATCTGGAACACACACACACACACACACACACACACACACACACACACACGTACTCAGGAGCTTATTTGGGCTCTCTTCCCTATGATTAGATATCATACACCACAGCAGATCCAGATTACAAAAGGTCTGTGTTGCTGCATTATATTACCTAGCCTTTTTAAGGCATTTTCAGTAAACTATTATAATGTCAAGAAGTTCCAAATATTTCTCCCAAGATCATAATTCTATAAAAATTAAAAATTTTTTCTAACCAGGCATGTTAATCATCTTTTAAAACAATTCTTACAGTGTAAGGAGTGATTATGAATGTTGCTTCTCCAGGATCATCAGCCACTAATCACTTAAATCCAATTTCATATAATTTATTTTATATAGTTATAAATTAACTGTACTTATTATCTTCATTTTGAATTTTTGTGGTTATTATATCCATCAATAATTAGTAAGAATCAATGAGGCTTTATAGCATACCATACATAATATTATATACTACATGCTATACAAAATGAAGAAAATTATCCACTTCCTATAAATATGTCATAATCTACAGATGTTTCATCTTCAAGATTCTCCAGTTGGTTAGAATAAACCTAATGCTTTTATGTTCCATATTACATAAGAACTATAATTTCTTAACCTGTTTAGCAAATCTTATATTGATTACTTAGTATCTAGTTAGAATACTTTGACAACTAGAACAAAAATCCTAGTTAAATGCTTTAACATGAGTAGTCCATTGGCATTTTTAAAATTTTAAATAAATAATAAAAAAGAAATGAAAAATTAAAATTACATAAAAAGCATAATGCATTAGATGCCTTCATTATTTCTCAGAATATAGGTAGAAGGAAGTTATATGAGAACAATTGCTGGGGCTCCTGCGTGGCTCAATGGGTTAAGCCTCTGTCTTCGGCTTGGGTCATGATCTCTGGGTCCTGGGATCAAGCCCCGCATCAAGCCCCGCATCAACCCCGCATTGGGCTCTTTACTCAGCAGGGAGGCTGCTTCCCTCTCTCTCTCTGCCTACTTGTGATCTGTCAAATAAATAAATAAAAATCTTTAAAAAATTGCTGAAAACACTTCTGGTGATTAATTTCAATCTATAAATTTCAGTTTTTTTCATCCATATTATTTCTAGGGCACTGATATACTCAATATACCTCATTTTTCTGAGCTAAGCAAAGTTCCATTATAACTACCTTTTACTTTTGTTTTATTATTTCAAAATTCTCATTAGTACTTAACTTTTCTGTCATTTCAAGGATTAGGTGACTGGTTATTAAAATTTTTAAAACATTACTCTAAGTTATAGTGTAAAAACTCTTCATATCTTCAGTGTATTTTAAATATTTTTTAAAATGCCATGCCAGTGAGAATTATGATGATAAAATGCTTGGCTTCCATCTCAATCTCACATCCTAATGGATATGAGAATTTAATGGAGATGGTGGAGCTTATACAGTTTCAACTGGCACTAGGGGAAAAATTGCAAAAAGTTATAGTGGTTTGAAATTGCTTGGCAGAAACATTCACTTCTATGTTCCAAAAGTATAATATTTACTATTATACTGGCTACATTTTGGAAATGTGCTTAACTGACACTTACATTGAATATTTCAGATATTACAACAGATGAACCCTTTATGAATGATAATCTGTTTAGAATCAAGTGTTTACAAGTGTCTTGCATAGAAGAGCCTTGTTCTTCATTTCTGTATGCTACACCAACTTTAAAACACATTGTTACTGGCATGCCTGCAAAAGCAATTGAAAAGAATGGAAGCACTTAAAAAATCACCTGGCAGGAAACATTTTATTGCATTTTTACAATCTGGCACTTAAAATACACATTATGAATAAGGAAATAAAGACAATGTTAATTGATTTTGCTATTTCTCTATGTACTAAGGCCAGGGATGGAACCAGTACATTTAGCAGTTTTTTTTTTTTTTTAATACACAAATTGAGAATGTTTTAAAAAGTACAATTCTTTTTTTAAAAGATTTTTTTTTTTTTATTTGAGTGAGAGAATGTATGAGTGGGGTGAGGAGCAGAGGGAGAAACAGACTCCCTGCTTAGCAGGGAACCCAATGTGGAACTCAATCCCAGGACTCTGAAATTATGATCTGAGCTGAAGGCATATGCTTAATGGACTAAGCCACCCAGACACCCCAAAAAAGTACAAATTCTTATTTAAAGTGATGAATATCATGATTTGGAAAGGGCGCATTAACCTTTTATATACATGTAATGTTTGCATAGTATGTATTTTAGGACCCCCCTTGCCTCCCCACACACCTCCATCATGGGAAGGCAAATAAATTTTTGCCAGTATACTTAATGTGATCTACACTGGCTTGTTAGAAATCCTGGTATATAAACATCATACAGTGTAACACATATTATTAGCCTCAGATAAATCCTTGAAGTTAACTTGATAATAAAGTTCCCTGTGGATGGATAATAAAGTTCCCTGTGGATGGTATTTGTAAAATGTAGATATTTGATTTCTTCCTTCCTTCCTTCTTTCTTCCTTTCTTCTATTTTTGTTACAGAGATCTGTAAGTGATATCAAGCAAGTACTACACCTCACATATTGAACTATATATGTCATTTATGTGTTGCTTCATTAATATTTACAAAATTCTTGGGAAGTAGGATATAGTCTCAAATTACATCTGAGGAAACTGAAGCTTAGAGTTTAGTATTTTTTCTCTTTTTTTAGAAGATCTTGTACTAGGATGACAAAACTTTTAACTCGAAAACTGACTTTAAAGAATATTAGAACAACTTACTGCTATGATCAAGGTCTGCCTGTCTTAAAGAAATTTTGATATTTGGAAAAAGAAAAATAAGCATTAAAAGCAAGATTACCAGTGAATAACAAACAAAGCTTTTCTGCCTAAATACATATAATTACACAAAATAGTTTGAGATGAACAGGCCCAAATTAAAAATCAAATGGCGCTGTGGGATGACCTATATATATTACTTTCTCTTTTGAATGTCAGTTTCTTCCTCTCTAAGTTGAATAAAATAATAGTTGGCATACTGATCTTTCTGTGATTTAAATGATAGAGTACATATAAAGCATAATACCCACAGAAACATATACTACAGTATTATAATCTTCAAATTTTCATTCTTTCTCCCTTTTTTCCTTCTTAGGATGAAGGTGGTTATAAGAAATATAGTAGCACAAGTATGAGAAAGACTATTTTATCCAAGTTAAAAATTGTACTTGCATGACTAAGGTAGGACTATCATAAATTATCAAAATTAAATAATAAACTATGCAAATGCCCAGTAATAGAAGGAGGGATTTAACAAGTATCTCTCAAGAAATGTGAAAACAAAAATTTAAAAAAAAAAAAACAAGTAATTGGTAAGATTATATTGTTAGGAGACCATCCTCTGCGGATCTCTTGCATTTCTGAATATTTTGTGAGGAAATGCACTGGCTAATTTCTGCATTAATTTTCCAAGGGTATTTGTGTAGCAAACAGCTTTGAAAGACATAATGTATCCAAGGATAAAAAGAGAGATGTGCATATATAGCTTTGAAAGATAGAAATAGTGTTTCCTTCTGAAAACATAGACATGTAATTTTTGTTAAGGAACAGTGGCACCAAGTGTGCTGTTTTAAGGTTGAATTCATCATTCTAACCTTGGATCAGTTTGGAGGTGGCAGTGCAAAGTCTCCTCTTAGTTGGAGTAAGGGGCTTTCTTCACCCTCTGACGGAGTTTTCCTTGAGACAGATTAACTCACACAGGAAAACAAAGGATTGACTAGAATTTAGGCTGTTACTACTCTGGGTTGTGCTTACTTTGCTAATAAAGGAAACCCACTAGAGAGTATGAAAGAAGGGCAAAAGAATCTAAATAATTCTATTGCTCCTTATGTTGAAAGTGGCTAAAAACTTAGGAGATACAGTCTTGAGAATAGAGCAGCAGATGCTCCATATTATAAAGACTCTTTAAAAACTGTTGCCATTCTGTGAGTCAAGCAGTAGTGGCCAAATGGAACAAGTCCCATGGCTCCAGTCTGAAAGCATGTGGCAATGGCTTCTTAGTAAAGGAGTTCCCAAAGCCAAATAAATGTTGTTAGTAATGACAATCATGCCACATGATATAAAGCTCTGGGTAGACAAAAATACTACAAGCTCATTTAGTTGAGCTACAAGCAGTTGCCATGATATTGGAAACCAGAAATCAGTGCATCTTATTAAATGGAAAGGAGTCAATCTCTCCTATGTACTCTGATCTTTCCCTCACTCCTAATGAACTTAGCTGCTTTAAGAAGGTAGAGAAAAGGAGCAAGCATGAATGCATTCAGGAGAGGTGGTGCTGAGGTTGTCCTCAAGGGGGGCCAAAGTGATATAAACCTACCCATATGAGTAAGCCGGGGAACTTCAGAAAGGGAAGGGATTTAAGTTTTTATGAATCTGTTGGATGCAGGTGTCCAAATCACCAATCTACTCAGTCTTGAGGAAGAGTGAGCCCAGATTACCTGCTAAAGTGGCAAAGGTAGCCAGCATGACTTTGTGGTGGCGGGTACCCTTCAGGACAACTCGATTTATATTTTAACCACCTCTACTGCTGAATGTGTAGGGGTGCTGATGTTTTTCTTGCTTTCTCTCCTAAAGTATTAAGTGATGGAAAGGATTCTTTTGATCAGAAAGAACTCATGCATGAAAATGCTAATGGGACACACAAATAGCTCCACAATTTACCTCCCACCTCACTCTCAGGCAGTCCTACAAAAGCAGTATGGAGTCCCAAGAGGGAGAATGGAAAATCACAGCTTTGAGTTAGAACTTAAATTTTATAGATGTGGTAAAATAACATGGTATCCCAATATAAAAGCCTTGTATCACTGGCAAGAAGCCAGATGGAGGTAGAGGTTTATGGGGGAATTATCAGCAGTGAATTTCAATTTTGGTTCTTTATTCCCTGTTTTTTGAGGTATTATTGCTGTAACTGGATACTCTGCACACACTGATGACACTTGATATGCTATCTGGGATATTCCCAACTCCTTCCTTTCTAACCTCCGGGTACCTAAAGACTATGATTAACTTACATTTATATGGCAAGATCTCCAGTATACATTTGCAGTACTCTCCCAGGAATATTTAAGCCCCTGCCATTTGCCTCCAGTACTTAGGTCAGGATTTGGTATAAGCACCTCTATCCTCAGATTTTCCAAGATTTCACTAAATAAATGGTGCCTTATTGCTTGGTAAGGCAGAAAAGCCCATATCAAACTCCCTGACTGCACTATTTCACCTCCCTTAGCAGAGATAGCTGAAAATACCTTGCAAACTTCAGGAGGTTGTTCACCAGCTAAAGTTTATCGGGACTATGTAGGCTTATTACAGTGTTAATCCTTTTGGTATCAGAAAAAAAAATAAAAGTTGTCTCTTCAGACCCCATCTCTCAAAAAAGACCTTCCTGGATACCTGAGACGGTATGTGTTTACTTAGGCATTCTACCTGGTCCTCTATACCATTGAAATCCCGAATCAGTATCTGTGGAATGAAGCCCAAATCAAGGCTGTGTTATAATCAGTTCAGCAAGATGTGACAAATTCTGTTTTGAAAGATCCACAAACCCAATATAACCCCATACATGTAAAATGCAAAAACAATCAAAATTTAATTATAGTTTTAGATTTGTGTACATAAATGGTAAAATTATAAGGAAAAGTGAGGAAATAATTTATGAACATCACCTTTACCATAGTAAATTTTTTTTATATTTTAATTACTTGAATGATTTCTATATGAACTGATCTCAGATAAGTAAAAGTTATGTGCCCAAAGGAGTGCAAAGGGGTTTCATAGAACCTGTCATGTCCTGGTTCTTTCCTTTTGCAATTTTGATTACATGCCATTTTCAATTTGCTTACATTCTATCTTGGGAAATGTTTTGGAGTCTGGAAAACCTGAGAACAAGTGAAGTTTTTGGTATGGCCAAAACTGCTTCTAACATTATTATTATTATTTTTTTATTCCAGGAAAATCTGCAATGATGGTTTCCTAGTTGAGATAATATTTCTCATCATGATGATACTATTAACTTTTGTAGGACATAATATATGCCTTAGGAGCAATACTTAGTGTTCACATTCTCAACAATATTTTTGATCAGGGATCCCCAAATGAGTGCTTTAAAAGTGCTGGCTGGCAAAAGGGAAAAATCCATGGTGTTTTCTGACCTATTTCCTGTATAAGATAGATAACTGAATATCAGCAAGAGAGATACTCTGCTGTGTGACTAACACGTGGAAGAGACTTGAAAAGGAATTTCAAACTGAAATTCATGCACACACACACACACACACACACACATATGAATGTATATAACATTCAGTGTTTTATTAGTTTCAGGTATACAATACACTGATTCAACAATTCTTTACAGTACTCCATACTAATCAAGATAAATGTACTTTTAATCCCTTTCACCTGTTTCAACCATCCCCCACCCCACTCATCTTCATTCTGGCAACCGCTAGTTTGTTCTCTGTCTTTTAACAATCTTTTGTTGTTATTGTTTGCCTCTTTTCTTCTTTGTTCATTTGTTTTTTAAATTGCACATATAAGTGAAGTCAAATGTTATTTATCTTTCTTTATGTGACTTACTTCACTTAGCATTATACCTTCTAGGTCCATCCATGTTGTTCCAAATGGCAAGATCTCATTCTTTTTCATGGCTGACTAATATTTCATTTCATATATTCATATATCCCTAATGCATCCATTCATCTATAGATGGGCACTTGAGTTGTTTCCATATTGGCTATTGTCAGTGAAAGTGCAATTCACATCAAAGTTCATATATCTTTTCAAGTTACTGTTTTTATTTTCTAGAGTAAATACCCAGCAGTGGAATTACTGGATCATATGATAAATCTATTTTTAATTTTGTAAGGTCTCTCCATGCTCTTTTCCACAGTTATATTCCCAAAAGGGAATTCCATGAGGGCTCCTTTTTCTCTCTATCCTCACTAACACTTGTCTGTTTAATACTAGCCATTCTGACAGGTGTAAGGTGACATTTGATTGTGGTTTTGACTTGCATTTCCCTGAGAATAAGTGATTTTGAGCATCTTTTCATGTGTCTGTAGGCCATGTTCTTTAGATAAATGTCTGTCCAGGTCCTCTGACCGTTTTTCAATTGGATTATTTGTTTTTTGGCTATTGAGTTAAATAAGTTCTTTACATATTTCAGATGTTAACCGTTCATTAAATATGTCGTTTGTAAAATCTTCTCCCATTCAGTAGGTTGTTTTTTTTTTGTTTTGTTGATAATTTCTTTGGTTATGCAAAAGCCATTTATTTGGTGTAGTTCCAATAGTTTAATTTTGCTCTTACTTCTCTTGCTTTAGGAGACATCTATAAAACTGTTTTTAGGGCCAATGTCAAAGAAAAATACTGCCTATTAATTCTTTTAGGATTTTCATGCTTTCAGCTTTCACATTTAGGTTTTTAATGTATGCTGAGTTTATTTTTTGTGAATGGTATAAGAAAGTGATCCAAATTCATTCTTTGACATGTAGCTGTCCAGTTTTCCCAGAACCATTTGTAGAAGAGACTGTCTTTTCCCCAATGCATATTCTCGCCTCCTTTGTTGGAGATTAACTGACCGCATATTAGTGGGTTTATTTCTGGGCTCACTATTCTTTTGACCTATGTGTCTATTTTTGTGCCAGTGCTGTTTTGATTACTACAGCTTTGTAATATTACTTGAACTCTGGAATTGTGATACCTCCAGCTTTGTTCTTCTTTCTCAAGATTGCTTTGGCTATTTGGGGTCTTTGGGATTCCATCCAAATTTTAAGATTATTCTAGTTCTGTGAAAAATGTTTGTATGTTAACAGGAATTGCAAATTATTTTAAATGCATATGTCTTTAAAAAGCTATTCTCAGATATTCTTCCATGCTTATTTTCATGAATATAACATCCTTCAAAACTAAATAGGGGAGGGCATTGGGTGGCTCAGTTGATTAAGCGTCTGCCTTGGTGCTCAGGTCATGATCCCAAGGTGCTGGGCTGCAGCCCCATATTGGACTTTGCTTTTCCCTGAGATGCTCCCTCTGTCTCTTTCTCTCTCTGTCTTTCATGAATAAATAAATAAAATCTTAAAAAAAAAAAAACTAAATGGAGGCAATAGAATTGAGAATAATGACAATTGAGTGGAAGGAGAGAACTTGTCCCTTCACAAATTACTTGAGAAGAGACAAAATAAATGGACTAGATTAGGGATCAAATTATTTTCTGATTTATTAAGCTATTTGTGTTTTTCAAAACTTTAATTTATTACTATGTAAATGGAAAAGTTTATACTACTCAGAATCTGCACCAAAATATCCATTCCTTTTTTTTTTTTTTAAATATGGAACGCTTCACGAATTTGCGTGTCATCCTTGCGCAGGGGCCATGCTAATCTTCTCTGTATCGTTCCAATTTTAGTATATGTGCTGCCAAAGCGAGCACAATATCCATTCTTTTAAATGAACTCTATTTCCTCCAAAAAGTCCTTCCTTATGATAGAGGGAAAAAATGTGATAAATTCTTATTACAAATTATTATAAATTGCAAAATTAGGCAACTAAATTTATTTAATAACACCAATTTCTCAAAACAATGCCTTTCTTTTTTATATCAGGATTTTACAGATTTTCACAATTCTACCAAAATATTGCTGTCCTAGATACTTAAACCTACTGCCTACTTTGTTGTTGGAAAGACGAAAGGGAAATTCACGATAAGGACCATTTTACACTGCTGTTGAAAGTAGTAACTGATCTCAGTTGAAGTAGGTGAAGATATTGAGCCAATAAAGAACACAGAATTCTAAAGTGCAATGCTTTTCAGATATTACTGTGTGTATTGCTCATCTGCCAACCTTAACAAAATGGAGATTATAATTTAGTAGGTCTGCAGGACATCCAATATTTTACATTCTAACTAGCTGTTAAGTAATGTCAGTACTGCCGGTCCACACACACACACACACACACACACACAGAGAGAAACACACACACACTCCTTATCATTTTCTAGGAAATGATAAAACCAGTGAAAAATACATTGAGTGATTTTCTCAAAATGAAGGTACACCTGGCATCAGCACATGTTAGGGCCACTGGAGTTCACAGCACCAGCCCTCTCCAGATGAAGTGATTTGTTAGCCAGACTGTGAAAGCCCCTATACAGAAGACTCTAGGACCTCCAAGGAACTATTCTTACCCCAAATTCTGATCCACTTTAAGTTTTAAAGCAGTGTGTTGTGTTTTGTTTTGTCTTTAAAGCTGGATCTGCTGCAGCAAATTGCCATTAGCCCAAAGCTGCAATTAATTTCAGCAGTGGTGCTTCATATCAATGATAGTTATTAAAAGTTATATGGTTTTTAAAAAGAGGAACAAAAATGTAAAGAAATAAGGATTAAAAGTGGTGATGCAACATGGGGGCTTAAGTGGGTACGAGAAGAATAAATGAAACAAGATGGGATTGGGAGGGAGACAAACCATAAGTGACTCTTAACCTCACAAAACAAACTGAGGGTTGCTGGGGGGAGGGGGTTTGGGAGAAGGGGGTGGGATTATGGACATTGGGGAGGGTATGTGCTTTGGTGAGTGCTGTGAAGTGTGTAAACCTGGTGATTCACAGACCTGTACCCCTGTTTATAAAAAATAAAAAATTAAAAGTCAAAAAAAATGTAGAGATTAGTTGTTTAGCAGTTTACATTTTTTGAAATGAGCTATAGCTGTAATTGTCAATTAACACTAATACCAGGTCTTCCTCAACACTTCCCTAAAGGCTGGTTTTCTATTCAACTATCAAAGAGATGAATTTTGTAGGGTTGAGATTTGATTTTTGGAAACCCAGTAGTCTTAAAATTATTTTCTTAAAAGGTGAAATGCTAGAATAATGAAAACTATTTAAAAATGGTTTGTACTTCCATTCATGATTTTTTGTTGTTTAAATAATGCAAAACTCAAATATAAATGATCTTAAATTTTCAAGTGCATACGTTCTATTTTGAAGTGTAGCAATTCAGTTTGTCCTTTTTGCTTGTTTATTTTTCTGATGGCACTTAGTATATTGCTATAGACATTGTGGGTGCTCAGTAAATGATTATGGACATACTGAGAGTTTATGTCCAAATTTTATGACTGATATATTATAAATCTGGAATTCTGCTGCTTGGTTTTCACATGGTTTTAATGCCTAAGGGAGTATGAAAAGAAACAGCTGCATCTCAATTATGACACAACCAGTTGCTGAAATGATTGGACAGGTGGTTGATGGACCCAGTGGCAATTCTGGAACAAGTGTTAAGGCTTAATTTATGTTAGGTCACTTTTCCAAGCTTGATGTTCCCCATTTGGTACAAGCATCTGAGAACGTTATTTTGTCATAAAGTGTATTATGTTCTAAAGTCATTCTCTATAGATGGATTTCATGTTAATGTATTTTAGTTGAATGAATAACTCAGTTTGTATGCCCCATCCATTTTTCATTTTTCTTATTGTCCACTATTCTTTACCTCCAACTTTTTATGCTCTAAATGCAAACTTTTATCCCATTCTAATTTATATAGCTGCTATACACATGTACTGTGTATATTCTACATAGTTTATATACTCTATATAGAATACTGTATGAACTATTTTTAAACACTTTCTCTCTGTATATACACTGTAAATAAGATGCTGTAAATAAGTGACACACAAGTTTTCAGCCCTAGTTTATGCCCATTTCATTTTACATGTTTATTTTTTGTCATAATTGAAAAGTTGAAAATGTGCAATCATTGTAAATACCATTTGACCACATAGTCAAATTTATTTTTGAAGTTTTGTAATTGCATTTTCAAGATAATATAGATGTTATGTTTTGTAAAAATATATTTATTGATGGAAAACTTTAAAAATTTGAAATTATTATGCGAAGAATACAAAATCTGCATTGCTATTGCCTTTTGATGAGTTTTGTTAGGGGCTTATTTTTTTTCCTTTTGTGCCTCCATCTCAGATAGATAAACATAGATACTAAAAATTCAGTTTTGTTTTGGGCTTGCTTTCTATATAAATTCTTGAATCACAATATCCATTATAGTATGGCATGGGAATTATTTATAAGATTGTCTACATGACATTTTCTCAAGTGAATGAGGCATGGGTAAATATTATTTGTACTTGAACATTTCAGTTATTCACATGCTATTGCTCCTTAACTTAAACATTAGATATTTTTGATATTTAGAATTTTGAAATTTGTTGACATAATAAATACTTATGAATTTATTCAAGAAATTTGAGTCTTTTCATAATCACATTAATATTTAATTAGAAACCTCTTTCAACTCGATATTAATATTGTCAGCTTGTTTTTTTAATTTTTACTTATTCCTAAGTGTGTGATAATTCTTTAGTTATATTTCTCTATTGGATTATTTAGAATATGTTACACCATTAATACTGCCTATTATTTGACATGTCTACCAACATTGTTATGAAAAATATTATACTTTTATTAATTTTATGGAATGTTAGAATATTTTGAATAGCTCATACAATAACTTTGCCCACAATTTTGTATTCTATATGTGTGTGTGTGTGTGTGTGTGTTTTAATTTGATGAATAGCAGTTTTAAATGCTTATTTGCTGAAGTCTTGTGAACTTTGTTTTTCACTTCTTTTGTTGTTTTTTAAAGGTTTTATTTATTTGAGAGTGTGCATGAGAGAGAACATGAACAGGGGGAGAGGGAGAGGGAGAAGAAGACTCCCTGCTGAGCAGGGAGCTGGATGAGGGGCTCAGTCATAGGACCCTGAGATCATGACCTGAACCCAAGGCAGAAGTTCAATGGACTGAGCTACCCAGGAGCCCCTCTTTTGTTGTTCATATGCTTAGAAACACATCTCCCAGATAAGAACAGGAAAATATTCACTACTGATTAATTCCGATTTGGTATTTTATATTTAGTCATTAACTTTAGAATTTAGAGGAGGTAAGGATCTTTCTTTTTTTCTGAAATACCCACAATAATCACCCTTATTGAATGATCCATTAGTTATTATCCAAATATACTTATTTCTGTTTATTTTTCATTAAATATAGTTGACATACAATATTATATTAGCTTCAGGTGTACAACACAGTGATTTGGCATTTATATACATTATAAAATGATCACCGAAAGTGTAGTTACCATCTGTCTTCATAAAAATCTATTACATTATTATTTATTGACTGTATTCCCTATGCATACTTTACATCCCCATGACTTATTCATTGTGTAAGTGGAAATTTGGTTCTCTAAATTCCCTTCACTTATTTAGTCCATCCCTTTATCCCTCTGCCTTCTGGCAATACCAGTTTGTTCTCTGTATTTATGCATGTTTTGTTTTTATTTTAGATAACATAAAAGTAAAATCATATGATATTGTCTTTCTCTATCTGACTTATTTCATGTATTTTACCCCAGGTCTATCCATGTTGTCACAGATGGCAAGATTTCATACTGTTTTATGACTCAGTAATCTTCCATTGTGTGTGTGTGTGTGTGTGTGTGTGTGTATCACATCTTCTTTCTCCATTCATCTATAAATGGATGTTTAAGTCACTTACGTATCTTGACTATTGTAAATAATGCTTCAAAAGATGTGGGGGGTATATATTTCTTTTCAAATTAATATTTTTGTTTTCTTCTATTAAATATGAAGAAGTAGTATTACTGGATCATATAGTATGTCTACTTTTTTTTTTTTTAAGAAACTTCCATGCTGTTCTTCACAGTGACACAATTTACATTCCCTCTAACAGTGCACAAGAGTTCCTTTTTTTCCACATCCTCACCAACACTTGATGTTTCTTGTCTTCTTGGTACTAGCCATTCTGAAAGGTGTGAGGTGATATCTCATTGTGGTTTTGATTTGAATCTCCCTGATGATGAATGATCTTAAGCATTTTTTCATTTATCTATTGGCTGTCTACCTGTCCTCTATAGAAAAATGTCTATCCAGGTCCTCTGCCCACTTTTTATTTGGATTGATTATTTTTAAGGCATTGGGCTATAAGTTATTTATATATTTTGGATATTAACACCTTATCAGATGTAAGATTTGCAAGTATCTTTTGCCATTTCATAGGCTGCCTTTTTTATTTTGTTAATGGTTTCCTTTACTGTGGAAAATTTTTATTTTCGTATAGTCCCGATAGTTTATTTTCGCTTTTGTTTCCCTTGCCTCAGGAGACATAGCCATAAAAATATTGTAAGACTGATGTTCAAGAGTTTACTGCCTGTTTTTGTTTAGGTATATTATAGTTTCAGGTCTTATACTTAGGTCTTAATCCATTTTGAATTTACTTTTATCTATGGTATAAGAAAGTAGTCTAGTTTTATTCTTTTGCATGCAGCTGTCCAATTCTTTTTAAAATTCATTCATGTACATTTCCAGTTATGATGAAGTAGCTCAATATCATAAATACGAAAACCAAAGAATTATATACAAAGGTTCTTTTGGGACATTCCACAAAATGTCATATAATCCTTGAGAGAAGGATAAGCACAGGAGTTTAACTCCATATTCTACACTGCTCTCTCTTACAGGGTATTCTTAAAATCGTACAGCAAAGAAATAGAGTCCAAGCAAAAAAAGAAAAAAAAAATCTGTAATATATGTAATCAACAAAAAGAATTATATAGCCTGAAGACACTTTTGGAAACCCACTGCAGCTCTGAGACAGGAGCAGGAAACAACAACAACAACAAATGATACTCTAACCTGTGGAAGGCCAGGAAGATACATTAATTCCAAAATTGCATCTGGTGGAAGAGCGGCATAGTAGTGCTGTATAATGGCCTCAAAATTGTGCTCATCCTAATCCCAAAAACCAGGATATGTTACTTGACATGGTGTAAGGGACTTTGACAATATGATTAAATTAATCTTAAAATGGGGAGATTATCTTTTACTATCTGGGTAGGCCACATTTAGCAAAGATGTAATTATTCAGAGTAAGACAAAGAGCTCTAATGACATGACTAAAGAAAAAAAATAGTACAAATATAGAAAATACTATGAATATAGAGTAAGGATCTACAAGCTAATGAATGCGGGAGAACTTTAGTACCTACAAAAGGCAAAGATTCTCCTCCATAGTATTCAAAAGGAACATAACACTCTTGACACCTTGATTTACATCCACAACATCCACTTTGGAATATGATCCCCAGAACTTTAACATCATAAATTATGTTGTTTTAAGCCATTAAATTTGTGATAATTTTTATAGTAGCAATAGGAAACTAATACAGAATTACCAACCATTTATTTCTAAAATACAATTTTGTGGACAGTTTCTCTAGAGAATCCAGCATACCATATGATTGCAATACATGTTTCATTGAATTGTTCAAGTAGAAAAGGCAGAATAAGGAGCTGTGATAACAGAACCAAAAGTTAGAATGATGAATATTGAAGATGGGATAAGCAACCATTAGCTAAGGAATTCCTCTAGAAAAAGGAAAAGTAAAAAAACTTGATTTTTCCCTTTCCTCTAGAAAGAATAAAAACTTATCAATGAGTTACAGGTTTCTGATGTTCAGAACGTTAAGAAATAATTGAAGTTTATGGTGCTTTAAGCCACTGATTTTGTGGTAGTTTGCTTTAGTTGCTATGGTAAACTTTTATAGACAGGATCCCTTGTGAAGGATGCTTTCTCAGGAAACACAGGCTTAGAGTACCCACTTAAGACTGAATTTTTGTCAAAATACCATAGAATTCTCCATCTACCAATCCCTATCATCAGGCCAATAAGCATCAGATAAAAACAAGGAGAACTGCAAGAACAAGATTTTCTCTGGAGAATAGGCAAAGGGGGGGGAGGAGTTAAACATGTGTGGAGAAAATTTTAAACAGGGCCCAATGACTGGAAAATATTAAAACAGAAATGAAAGTTTAAAGACTCAAAAGGCAAAGAGACTAAAAAGTAAAAAGAAAGATAAATATATCATGAATATTAGGAATGGCATAAGATCATTTCTATAGAACTACAGACAATGCAGCTATTAAAAGAACAATAAGGTAACGGTATGTACAACTGTTCACTCATAAATTCAACAATTGAGAAGTAATGGATCAGTTACTTCAAAACTACAAGCTAATGTAAATAAAATGAAATAGATGATGCAAAGTCTTATAACTTCATTAAATAAAAGTTTTAATTAAAAATAAAAGTTTTAATTAAATTTTTCTATAAAACAAATCTCAGATAACTTCACTATATTGACTAACTTCCAAACTTTAAGAATTAACAGCAATTTGGCGTAATCTCTTTCAGAATATAGAAGAAAATAAAAAGCTTCACAACTCATTTTTGAGGCCAGCATTGCCATGGTATTGAAATCAGACCAAAACATGACAATAAAAGAATAAAATTAAACACAAAGGTTTTATTTTATATAAATAATAAATAATTATTTTTATATTTTATATATTTTTATATTTAAAAATATTTTTAAATAATGAAATAATTATTATTTTATTGTTTTATTAAAAATAAAAGAATAAAATTAAACACAAAAGTTTTCAGGAAAACATCAGCAATAGAATCCACAATTGTATAGAAATTATATATAATGTTTAAATAAAATTTATTCCAGGTATAAAAGGCTGATTCAATATTTGAAAAACCAATCAAGTAATCTACCATATCAACAGGCTAAGGGGAAAAAAATCACGTGATCCTATCATGCAGAAAAATCCCACCATCAATTTATGTTAAAAACTATCAGCAAATTTGAAATAGAGGGATAAAATTTTTTAAAATTTTTAAAAATCAAATAGAAATAAAGAAATACTTCCTCAACTTGAAAAGATCATGTATTCTTTTTTTAAAGCAATTACCAACTAACATTGTACTTAATGGTGAAGGACTGAATGTCTGCCTTCCAAGTTTGAGAATAAATATCTGTTGTTGCCATTCTTAAATCAATTTGCACTGGTTCCTATAGTCAGTACATTAGGGCAAGAAAAAGAAACAAAATGCCCATAGATTGAAAAGGAAGACACAAAACTCTGTGTGTGTGTGTATGTGTGTGTGTGTGCCTTCGTTTGTAGGTGACATTATGGTTTACCTATAATATTATAAAGAATCTCTGAAAGTCTCTGAGAAATAATAAATTTGTTCAGGAAGTTCCAAATATGCAAGATCTACTCAAAAATTAATCATATTTTTCTCTACATTAAAAGATATTTATTTTTTTTTTAGATTTTATTTAAATTCAAGTTAGTTAACATATAGTGTATTATTAGTTTCAGGGATAAAATTTAGTGATTCATCAGCTGTACATAACACCCAGTCCTCATTATATCAAGTACCCTCCTTAGTGTTCATCACCAATTACCCCATCCACCTGCTCCCCAGCAACCCTCAGTTTGTTCCCTAAAGTTAAGAGTCTCTTATGGTTTGCCTCTGTCTCTGTTTTTATCTTATTTTCCCTTCCCATTCCCTGTGTTCATCTGTTTTTTTTCTTAATTTCTATATATGAGTGAAATCAAATGGTATTTGTCTTTCTCTGATTTATTTCACTTACTGTAATACACTCTAATTCCATCCATGTCACTGCAACTGGCAAGATTTCATTCTTTTTCATGGCTGAGGAATATTCCTGTGTGTTTGTGTGTGTACACACACACCACCTCTTAATCCATTCATCTGCTAATGGACATCTGGGCTTTTTCCATATTTTGGCTATTGTGGACATTTTTGCTATAAACATTGGGGTGCGTGTGTGCCTTCAAGTCACTATTTTTGTATCTTTTGGATAAATACCTAGTAGTGCAATTGCTGGATCATAGAGTAGCTGTGCTTTTAACATTGGAAACTCCATACTATTTTCCAGAATGGCTAGACCAGATTGATTTACTACCAAGAGTGTAGGAGTGTTCCCCTTTCCTCTGCATCCTCACCAAATCTGTTGTATCCTGAGTTTTAATTTTAGCCATTCTGACTGGTGTGTGATGGTATCTCATTGTGGTTTTGATTTGTATTTCTCGAATGATGAGGGATGTGAACATTTTTTCATGTGTCTGTTAGCCATTTGTATGTCTTCTTTGGAGAAATGTCTCTTCATGTCTTCTGCCCATTTCTTGACTTGACTTTTTGGTTTTTGGGTGTTGGGTTTGATAAGTTCTTTAATATATTTTGGATACTGGCCCTTTATCTGATATGTTATTTGTGACCATCTTCTCCCATACTGTAAGTTGCCCTTTAATCTTGTTAGATTGTTTCCTTTTTTGTGTACAAGTTTTTTATCTTGATGAAGTTCCAAAAGTTCATTTTTGGTTTTGTTTCCCTTACCTCTGGAGACATGTCTAGTAAAAAGTTGCTGTGGCTGAGGTCAAAGAGGTTGTTGCCTGTGTTTTCCTCTAGGGTTTGGTGGTTTCAGGTCTCAAGTTTAGGTCTTTCATCCATTTTGAATTTACGTTTTGTGTATGGTATAAGAAAGGAGTTCCGTTTCATTCTTCTGCATATTGCTGTCTAGTTTTCCCAAAACCATTTGTTATTGTCTTTTTTCCGTTGGATATTCCTTCCTGCTTTGTCAAAGTTATAGATGTAGCCGCACTATTTCCAATCAATTATGAAAATAAAATGCTTTTTATGAATCTAACAAATTTGTTTAGGATTTTTAAACTGATCACTAAAAAAAATACAAATGAAATAAATTTTTATAACATCTAAATGAAGATAGCATATCTTTATGAATATAGCATATGTTCATGGATTGGAAAATTTGACATAATAGAGATGTCATTTTTTCCCAAATGTATGTACAGTTCACCATAATTCTTAAAAAAAAATTCCAGAAAAAAATTTATATCTATAGATGGACTTATTCTAAAATTTGTATTGAAAGAAATGGACTCAGAATAAGTACAACAATTTTATAAAAGAATAATAACATAGGAAGAATCACTCTTTTAATGTTAATATCTACTGTATAGCTGTGGTAATTAGACAGTATTATTCTATTGGAAGATAGACATGCAGATTAAAGGAATAGAATGGAATCTCAGAAAAGATCCACACAAATATGCCCAATTGATCACTGACATTGATACAGAATAACACAGTGGAGAGAGAATAGCCTATTAAGTAAATGATATGAAGCAGTGTGGCTTTCACAGGAAGAAAAAAGAACTTGGAACTAGATTTCAAACCTTACATAAAATTAATTAATTTAAGAGAACTTAAAAAAATAGAATATACTTCGGAATCAAGGCAAGAAAAGAATTTTTATACTTGATACCAAGAGCACAATCCACAAAAAGAAACTTTCATAAACTGGACTTCAAAATTTAAAATTTTTACCTCAAAAGACCCAGTGGGTAAAAAGAGACTCACTGCAGATTGGAAAAATAATGTTTGCAAAATACATATCCTACAAAAGCCTTGTATCTAGAAGACATAGAGAATTCTCAGAGCTCAATTGCAAAGCAAAACAGAAAACAAAGCAATAATGACCAAAAAAAAAATTCCAGTTGGAAAACTGGCCAGAGAAACGAACATACATTTTCCATAAGAGGACACACAAATGCCAAATAGCACTTGAATAGGATCAACATCATTAGGCATTAGGAAGATACAATTAACCCACAATGAAATACCACTATATGCCTGTCAGAATTACTAAAATGTGCAAGACTGTCAACACCAAATGCTGACAAGGATGCAGAGAACCTGAATCACTTATACATTGCTGGTGTTGATCTAGAATGATATAGCTACACAGAAAAAAAAATATGGTAGTCTTTTAACAAAACTAAGCATTACCTACCATATACCTCAGCAAATGTTTTTTTGGGCATATGTTCCAGAGAAATGAAAAATTATATTCACAAAAAAATTCACACTCACATGTTCACAGTTGCTTTATTTCTTTTTTTCTTAATTTATTTTTGGCATAACAGTATTCATTATTTTTTCACCACACCCAGTGCTCCATGCAATCCGTGCCCTCTATAATACCCACCACCTGGTACCCCAACCTCCCACCCCCCCACTTCAAACCCCTTAGTTTGTTTTTTAGAGTCCATAGTCTCTCCCAGTTGCTTTATTTCTAATGGTCGACAACTAGAAATAACCTGAAATGTCTTTCATTGACTGAATGGTTAAACAAACTATGATATATCTATATCATGGAATATAATTCAGCACTAAAAGGATTGGATTATTGATTAATGCAACAACTTGGATGTTCACTAGTTGCATTATTCTATATTAAAACACCAATCTCAGAAAGTCACATATTATTTAATTCCATTTGTATAAGTCTTGAAATGAAAATATTATAGAAATGGGATATAGAGGAGTGGGTACCAGATGCTAGAAATAACAAGATGCAGGGTGTTTTGGGGAAACTATAAATGAGTAGTCTGAAAGAGATCCTTGATATTTTTTTTAATCTCAACTGCAGTGACACATTACATGAATTTCTACATACTATAAAATGACATAGAATTATACACTCACAGTTTGACAATGTTAATTCTTTGGTTTTGATATTGAACTATACTTTTAATAGCTGTAACCTTGGTAACAGTGGGTGAAAGGTTCATGTGAGTACGATCTTTACAGCTTCCCATGCATCTATCATTATTTCAAAATAAAGTTTTAAAATGTTTTAGAAAGGGCAAAAGATCTGAGCAGACCTTTTACCAAAGAAGATAAGTGGATGGCAAATAAATACATGAATTATACTTAATATTATTTGTCACTATGGTAGTAGCAATAATATCATGAGGTACAAGTTCACACTCACTAGACTGGCTGTAATCAAATAAGTAGACAGTAATAAGTGTAGATTGGGATGTGGAGTAACTGGAACACACAAGTATTGCTACTGGTAATGTAAAGTGACACAGTCACTTGAAAAAACTTCAATAACTTTTATAAAGTTAAAAATTCACTTACTGTCCAACCTACAATCTGACTAGGTATTTTCACAAGTGCACTACAAACTTTTATTTACATAACGTATATGAATGTTTATAACAGCTATTATCACAATCACCAAGAATTGGAAATAAACACGTTGTACTTTAACAGGTGAATTACTAAGTAAACTGTGGTACATACATACAAGGAAATGTTGCTCAACAATTTAGAAAATCGGCTATTACAAAAATATCAGTAACTCATATATGTAGTTTGTTAAATAAAAGGAGCCAGTTTCAAAAATTTACATATTGCATGGTTTCATTTATATGGCAATCTGGGAAATAAAAAATCGCAGGGACAGAAAACAGGTTGATTGCCCAGAGATGGGGGAGAGAGTGGCTGGCAAGAAAGGAACTGCACTTGTCTATTTTTTGGATGTTGGAGCTGTTCTGTATAGCATTATGGTGGACATACGTGATTCTGCATATGTCAAAAACCATAGGGTCATACAACAAAAAGAGAGATTTTTATCATATGTAATTTATAAAAAACAGGATATTATGGGGATAAAAGTATGGAATACAGACTATAGAAATGAATCAAACCATATTACAAATATACATTATAACCTTGCTGAAAAGGATTAGCAAAGGAGCTGTGTAAGCAATTTTGAAGAGCCATATTTTTAGTGTATACTCTAAATATAAAGTCAAAATAGAACTGTCTGTAAAAACTATACACACACACACACATAATGGGAATCAGGTTTCTCACTGTCAAAAAACAGTTATAATAAGAAAGGGTATAAGACTAGAATGAACTTTGTGTAACTGAATTGTAGTTGGAATATCAACATGAGATCACTTTAAATTATATATAAGCATATACATATACATACACAGAGATAGATTGTAATTATGACAGGTGTATATATGAGTTCATATACATATATGTTTTCTAACTGCATTCACTGAAAAGATCAAAAGTGGTGACAAGCAGTAGCAAAGACCATACTAAGACCCACATTTTATATTGTAAAAAAGGATCCAGTTTTCCCTAGAGAAATGACTGATTCTGAGTTGATTGCAGCATATATACAAGATAAACCTGGAGCATCTTGTGATGCTAAAAAAGACAAGAGCAACAATAGAAAGGATAAGGGCATGTGAAAAAGACACAGTAAATGAGTGAAAGAGCTCTCAGTGGAGAAACTGGCACATTTTGAACAAATAAATATCCATAGTATGGTATAATAACCCAGAGAATAAAATATGCATATATACATGAATCCATAAGGCATAGGTAAATATTTGGATATGTAAAATAAGTGGGATAGAAGGAACGAATCTTCCTGTTGAATAAGTCCAAATGTTGAAAGAAAGGACGAGGGGAAACAGAAAACGAACATTAGAACATAGTCGTTGCTGAGGCGCCTGGGTGGCTCAGTGGGTTAAGCTGCTGCCTTCAGCTCGGGTCATGATTCCAGGGTCCTGGGATTGAACCCCGCATCAGGCTTTCTCCTCAGCCGGGAGCCTGCTTCCTTCTCTCTCTCTCTGCCTGCTTGTGATCTCTCTCTGTCAAATAAATAAATAAAATCTTTAAAAAAAAAATAAAGAAAGAACATATTCATTGCTCTTAGGCAAGATTCACTGATATATTCCAAAATCAATGTGTCAGACTTTGAGAAACGGGACATTTTAGAAACTTTACACTATTTCTTATATTAATTTACCAGGATAGCTTTAAAATAAGCCTACAAATTCTTTGATACTCTTCTTTCCAGAGATGGAACTTAAATGCTCATTCTTCTTCTTGAGGATGCACTGGACAGAATCTCTTTCTTCTAATGAGAGTCTGAAAACAGAAAGAATGACTTCATAGTAAGAAAACTTGGCAGTGAAGTTCCCTTAACTCTAAGGGAAGGTTCATATCACCATTGATAAATCATATTGCTGTTATGTTCCCACTTGTATGATACAAAGTGAAATATCCATAACCCTAGTATAATGAAAAAATATCAGGCAGTCCTCAAATGAGGGACATTCTAAAAATACCTGATCAGTATATTTCTAATATATAAAAATCCATGAAAAACAAAGAAACACTGACAAATTGTTATCCTAATTATATCCTAGAACAGAAAAAAGTGTATTAGTGGAAAGGAAAGTGGCTTAATTATGAAATATATATATTTTATAATTTATATGTATATAAATTATATATACATAATTTATATATACATATATGTGTATATATATAAATAGTGCTATATTGATATTAAATTCTCAGCTTTAATAAATGTACAGTGGTTATATAAGCTGTTGACATAAGGGAAGCTGTTTGAAAAATATAAAGGAACTGTCTTGACTATCCTTATAACTCTGCTATAAATCTAAAATTATTTTAAAGTGTTTTTTAAATAAAATTATGTTTCTCTTATTTTTTCTTTACATTTCATGTGTTGGTAATAATACATACTTCCCCCACCTCCCCAAACTTAAGGTACAAAGTCAACTTTCTTTCTTTGATTTATTGCTCTCTTTCTTTTCTTAATTTAATTGAAAATTCTGAGCCAGGTGAAACAATAGCCTGTGTGGGAAGTCAACATACTTAATCAGAGCTTTGCTCAAGGCCAAATCCCCTTGTTTTCATGGAACTTGTAATAGATTGTCTTTGTTCATAACCTTTTTCATCATATTTTCTGTTGTATAGATCCAGAAGATGTATGCTTTTCCCACTCTGAAGTCTTACACTTATAGATGTAACTTATTTTCATCTCTACTTGAAAACAGGCTAATTCTTGACTGAACTAATCTTTCTTACAATGTCTTGCTAAACACGGTAAACAATAGTCAATGTTCAATAATATACTAACTTTTTCCAAATGTCTCTCCCAGAACTACAGTCTAAGCAGTCACTTGATTTGCTTTTCAAGTTAATGTAAGTAGTAGATGTTTTAAATATTTTGTTACTGATTATTATGGTCTCCTCTTCAGCCTCCAAAATCAGTCTGCCTTCTAAAAGCAGATACTATTTTCTGTTGAATAACATGAAATTACTAAATATTCATAATTTAAAAATATTTTGTGTTTTTTTTTGTAAAATCCATATTTCAGTACAAAACTATACAATAATCTTTGTAGGCTACATCATACTAAGAAATATACCCAGATCATTACGTGGCTTAAAATGAAATGAATGGTTTTTGCTCATATGACAATTTGAAACAGGGCTTTTTCATTACCAGAGCCATTTGGCCACAGAGGGGGCTCCACTTTTTTCAACATAGGATTCAATTGAATGTTATATCCATTTCTAGCTCCAAGACAATGGGAAAGAGGGGAAGAGCATATAGGAATATATATATGCAAAGCTCATATTACATATTATTTATAATAAAGGGCATGGAAAAATGTGTACTATACATGTATGTTATAAAAAACATATTTCTACCTTACACTATGTATATTAATATATATTACATAAACATATATATGTGTATATATATACATATAAACATATATATATAAATATGAAGAGAGAGCATTCATACCCCTAGAAATGTGTTCATGAGAAATGCCAGCTGCTCTCACTGCATTGCTTAGAACTTATTACATGAACATATCTAACTGAAAGTAAAAAAGTGAGGATGGGAAACATGATCCAGCTCTGTAAAGACAAGTGTTGTTCATGTAAAAGTTATACTTTTTTATTTTGATTCATAGAATACAAATATTTGGCTGAAATATTTTTTTAATTTTCCTGTTGCTATTTTGTGTTTTGAAACAAATTTTTATAGAGTATAGTAGTTTGTAGACTGCAAGTCAATATTCAGTGTTTTCATTGGGGTTCTTCAACCATGTGGTCAATAATGAATATAACACAGGTACATATAGAAATGCTCTTTTAAATATACCTCAGAGTAATCATTTAATGTTGAAATAATTCCAGTGACTTTCTTTTTCAATATTCCTTTGATTATTCAAGATCTTTTCTGGTTCCATATAAATTTTAGAATTATTTGTTCCATTTCTTTGAAGAAAATGGATGGTACTTTGATAGGAATTGTATTAAATGTGTAGATTGCTTTAGGTAGCATAGACATTTTCACAATATTTATTCTTTTAATCCAGGAGCATGGAACATTTTTCCATTTCTTTGTGTCTTCCTCAATTTCTTTCATGAGTACTTTATAGTTTTCTGAGTATAGATTCTTAGCCTCTTTGGTTAGGTTTATTCCTAGGTATCTTACAGTTTTGGGTGTAATTGTAAATGGGATTGACCCCTTAATTTCTCTTTCTTCTGTCTTGTTGTTGGTGTAGAGAAATGCAACTGATTTCTGTGCATTGCTTTTATATCCTGACACTTTACTGAATTCCTGTACAAGTTCTAGCAGTTTTGGAGTGGAATCTTTTGGGTTTTCCACAGATAGATCATATCATCTGCGAAGAGTGATAGTTTGACTTCTTCTTCGCCGATTTGGGTGCCTTTAATTCCCTTTTGTTGTCTGATTCCTGAGGCTAGGACTTTTAGTACTATGTTGAATAGCAGTGGTGATAATGGACATCCCTGTCATGTTCCTGACCTTAGCAGAAAAGCTTTCAGTTTTTTTCCATTGAGAATATTTGTGGTGGGTTTTTTTTGTTTTTGTTTTTGTTTTTGTTTTTTTTAATAATATTGAGGTATGTACCCTCTATCCCTACACTTTGAAGAGTTTTGATCAGGAAGGGATGCTGTACTTTGTCAAATGCTTTTTCAGCATATACTGAGAGTATCATATGGTTCTTGTTCTTTCTTTTATTAATGCGTTGTATCACATGGATTGATTTGCAGATGTTGAACCAAACTTGCAGCCCTGGAATAAATCCCACTTGGTTGTGGTGAATAATCTTTTTAATGTACTGTTGAATCCTATTGGCTAGTATTTTGGTGAGAATTTTCGCATCTGTGTTTATCAAGGATATTGGTCTCTAGTTCTCTTTTTTGATGGGATCCTTGTCTGGTTTTGGAATCAAGGTGATGCTGGCCTCATCAAATGAGTTTGGAAGTTTTCCTCCCATTTCTATTTTTTGGAACAGTTTCAGGAGAATAGGAATTAGTTCTTCTTTAAATGTTCGGTAGAATTTCCCTGGGAAGCCGTCTGGCCTTTTGTTTGTTTGGAGATTTTTGAGGACTGTTTCCATCTTCCTACTGGTTATGAGTATGTTCAGGTTTTCTATTTCTTCCTGGTTCAGTTGTGGTAGTTTATATGTCTCTAGAAATACATCCGTTTTTTCCAGATTGTCAAATTTGTTGCGTAGAGTTGCTCATAGTATGTTCTTATAATTGTTTGTATTTCTTTGGTCTTCGTTGTGATCTTTCCTCTTTCATTCATGATTTTATTTATTTGGGTCCTTTCTCTTTTATTTTTGATAAGTCTGGCCAGGGGGTTATCAATCTTATTAATTCTTTCAAAAAACCAGCTCCTAGTTTTGTTGCTTTGCTCTATTGTTTTTTTTTTTTATTATTTGTTTGTTTCTATTTCATTGATTTCTGCTCTGATCTTTATGATTTCTCTTCTCCTGCTGGGATCAGGTTTTCTTTCTTGTTCTTTCTCCAGCTCCTTTAGGTGTAGGGTAAGGTTGTGTACTTGAGACTTTTCTTGTTTGTTGAGAAAGGCTTGTACCACTATATATTTTCCTCTCAGGACTGCTTTTGCTGTGTCCCACAGATTTTGAACTGTTGTGTTTTCATTATCATTTGTTTCCATGAATTTTTTCAATTCTTCTTTAATTTCCTGGTTGACCCATTAATTCTTTAAAAGGATGCTATTCAGTCACCATGTATTTGGGTTATTTCCAAATATCCTCCTGTGATTGAGTTCTAGCTTCAGAGCATTGTGGTCTGAAAATATGCAGGGAATGATCCCAATCTTTTGATACGAGTTGAGACCTGATTTAGGACCTAGGATGTGATCTATTCTGGAAAATGTTCCATGTGCACTAGAGAAGAAAGTGTATTCTATTGCTTTGGGAAGGAATTTTCTAAATATATCTGTGATGTCCATCTGGTCCAGTGTGTCATTTAAGGCCTTTATTTCCTTGTTGATCTTTTGCTTGGCTGATCTGTCCATTTCAGTGAGGGGAGTGTTAATGTCCCCTACTATTATTGTATTATTGTTGATGTGTTTGCTTTTGTTATTAATTGGTTTATATAGTTGGATGCTCCCACGTTAGGGGCATACATATTTAAAATTGTTAGATCTTCTTGTTGGACAGATCCTTTGAGTATGATATAGAGTCCTTCCTCATCTCTTATTATAGTCTTTGGCTTAAAATCTAATTGATCTGATATAAGGATTGCCACCCCTGCTTTCTTCTGATGTCCATTAGCATGGTACATTATTTTCCACCCCCTCACTTTAAATCTGGAGGTGTCTTCGGGTTTTAAATGAGTTTCTTGTAGGCAATATATAGATGGGTTTTGTTTTTTTATCCATTCTGATACCCTGTGTCTTTTGATTGGGGCATTTATCCCATTAACATTCAGGGTAACTATTGAGAGATATGAATTTAGTACCATTGTATTGCCTGTAATGTGACTGTTACTGTATATTGTCTCTGTTCCTTTCTGATCTACCACTTGTAGGCTCTCTCTTTGCTTAGAGGACCCCTTTCACTATTTCCTTTAGAGCTGGTTTGGTGTTTGCAAATTCTTTCAGTTTTTGTTTGTCCTGGAAGCTTTTAATCTCTCCTTCTATTTTCAATGATAGCCTAGCTGGATACAGTATTCTTGGCTGCATGTTTTTCTCGTTTAGTGCTCTGAATATATCATGCCAGCTCTTTCTGGCCTGCCAGGTCTCTGTGGATAAGTTGCTGCCAATCTAATATTTTTACCATTGTATGTTACAGACTTCATTTTCTGGGCTGCTTTCAGGATTTTCTCTTTGTAGCAAGACCTGTAAATTTTACTATTAGGTCACGGGGTGTGGACCTATTCTTATTGATTGTGAGGGGCGTTCTCTGTACCTCCTGGATTTTGATGCTTGTTCCCTTGCCATATTAGGGAAATTCTCTCCAATATACCTTCTGCTCCCCTCTCTCTTTCTTATCTTCTATAATCCCAATTATTCTAATGTTGTTTCATCTTATGGTGTCACTTATCTCTCGAATTCTCCCCTTGTGGTCCAGTAGCTGTTTGTCCCTCCTTTGCTCAGCTTCTTTATTCCGTCATTTGATCTTCTATGTCATTAATTCTTTCTTCTGCCTCAGCCTCCATTTTTTATTGCACCTCATTAATAGCTTTTTTGATTTCAACTTGGTTAGATTTTAGTTCTTTTATTTCTCCAGAAAGGGCTTTTATATCTCCCGAGAGGGTTTCTCTAGTATCTTCCATGCCTTTCTCGAGCCCGGCTAGAACCTTGAGAATAGTCATTCTGAACTCTAGATCTGACATATTACCAATGTCTATATTGATTAGGTCCCTAGCCTTTGGTACTGCCTCTTGTTTGCCTTGTTATTTTGTCCAAATAAGAGTATATGAAGGAACAAGTAAAATACTAAAAGGGTGACAAAGACCCCCCCAAAATACACTTTAACCAAATCAGAAGAGATCCCAAATCATAGGGAGGTGGGGGGAAAGGAATAAGAAGAGGTTCAGGAAAAAAAAAAAAAAAAGAGAAACAATTAAAAAAAGAAAACGAATAGAGAAAAAGTATTATATATATTAGATAAACTAGTTCAAAATGTTAAGAAAAGGGTAAAAGTAAAAAAAAAATTCAGCAGAAGAAGAAAAAAATAAAAACAAAACAAATTAAATTAACTGCAGGACTAATGAATCATGGGGAGAAATCCATGAGTTCAGTGCTTTGCTTTCTCCTCCTCTGGAATTCCGTTGCTCTCCTTGGTATTGAACCTGTACTCCTTGGTAGGTGAACTTGGTCCTGGCTGGATTTCTTGTTGATCTTCTGGGGGAAGGGCCTGTTGTAGTGATTCTCAAGTGTCAATTCCCAGGTGGAATTGCACCGCCCTTACCAGGGGCTGGGCTGAGTAATCTGCTTGGGTTCGCTTTCAGGAGCTTTTGTTCCCTGAGCACTTTCCCTAGAGTTCCAGAGGATGGGAATGAAAATGACAGCCTCCCAGTCTCCAGTCCAGAGGAGCTGAGAGCTCGGGGCCCTGCTCCTCAGTGTGCCCTCAGAGAATAAAGCCCAGTAACTCCCGTCTGCTTGACCTCAGGCCACGCTCTGAGCTCACCCAGCCTGCGACCGGTTCAAGGTAACCCCGAGCTGAGGGCTCACTCTTCGGCTCTGTCTCTGTAGCTGGCTTCCCCGTTCTAATACCTGTGAGCTCTGCGACACTCAGGCACCCCCGATCCTTCTGTAACCCTGTGGGACCTGGGACCATGCTGACCCCACATGGGCTTCACCTCACTTTAGTCTCTGGAGCGATATCCCTCAGTGGAACAGACTTTTAAAAGTCCTGATTTTGTTCTTCGTTGCTCTGCCGCTTGCCGGGAGCTGGCCTCTCGCCCCGCAGTCTATCTTCCCGTTGCTTTGGATTTACTTCTCTGCCAGTCTTACCTTTCAGAAAGAGGTTGATTTTCTGTTTCTAGAATTGCTGTTCTTCTTCTCTTCAATCTCCCATTGGATTTGTAGGTGTTTGCAATGTTTAGATAAGCTATCTAGCTGATCTCCTGCTACCTGATGTAGTCTCAGCCTGCTACTTCTCCACCATCTTGAATCCTCCCATATTATAGAAATTTAAATTAAAAAATATGTTTAATGGTAGTTATAAAAATTTCCATCTGACTATCACCTGAAAAATAGAGTACATGTTACCTAAGCAAATTGCTTTATTTAAATGAATACTTTGTCTAGATTTAAACAGTAAACTTAAAAGTAATAATATCCTTTTAAATATAAAAGATATTCCCAAAAGTTAGATAATACATATTTGAATGTTCTTTATGATACGTACTGCATTTATTTTTAAGGGTAGATACATAGGAAAATAATTTATATTAACTATTTCACATATAAATTAAAACATAATACAGGCATAAATATGTAGATATTATCCATCTAAATTTGATTTCCTATAAATATTAGTAGTTGATGCTCATTTGAATCTCTAGAAACATGTTATATCCAGATTGTATTCTTTTTTTCATAATCTTAGGTACATCAACCAATCTGTATTACTTAACATATATTTAGATTTTCTAGTTTTTTTTAATTTTGATTATCACTGGAGATATGGTCTTACAAAGGAATTATTTTTTTCTGCTTTCTAATCTGGGACATTCATGTCAGAATTCTCTCTTATACCATTCTAATTAGTATGGCATTTCCATGTGACTTTTTCTTTTCTTTTTTTTTTTTTAAGATTTTATTTTTTTTGACACACAGAGATCACAAGTAGGCAGAGAGAGAGGCAGAGGGGTAGGGGGAGGCAGGCTCCCTGCTGAGCAGAGAGCCCAATGCCGGGCTTGATCCCAGGACCCTGAGATCATGACTTCAACCGAAGACAGGATCTTAACCCTCGAGCCACCCAGGTGCCCCTCCACATGACTTTTTCATTTGATAATACTTACCAAGTATGTTAGTTGCTAAAGAAAAGAGTTACTCACTTTTCATATTTCATAATTGGGAACAAGCAAGTAAGTCATTCTGGCAGTGGCAGTAGAATGGGCTGTGATAGAACATTATCTCAGGTTGTAAGGTATCCAATTTGTCTAAAGCTTCGTTTAACTCTGAGGTAGTTAGCTAGAGACCTTAACAATTTCTATGGGTCTTTACTGATTTTTTAAAATATATTCTTTCATTTTGCTGCAACATGGAATGGTAGGGAAAACCTTACATTTGCTGGATTTTGGTTCTTGGCTTTGTGAGGTAGAAATTATGTGACCTATGGTAAATCACTTATATGCTATATTTTTTAACTTTCTCAACTGAGAAAAAAAGTGATTCAGTTGCATTATTTCTAATAACTTTTTGTTCTAAATTAATGTGACTTTTTAAAAAGATTTTGCTAAATTATTTGTTAAAACACACACATGAGTAGGGATAATGGCAGAGGTAGAGGGACAGAGAATCTCAAGCAGACTCTGGTCTGAGTTCAGAGCCTAAAATGAGTCTGATCTCAGGACCCTGAAATCATGACCTCAGCCAAAGCCTAGAGTTAGATGCTAGGCAATTGAGCCATCCAAGTGCCACTAAATTTCTGTGATTTTAAAAGATATTTTATATGGTTGGTCATTTTAAAACCTTTTGAAATATATATCCCCCACATGCCTTCATCTTCTTTGAATTAGCTAAAATGGAAGCACATGCATGGTCACACATGCCCACACATATACTTGCATACACACACTATTACACATATGGAAATAAGTAAAACAAGAAAGACACTAAACATATTTTTTTTAACTTTTAAGTTTTTTAAATATTTTATTTATTTGAGAGAAGAGGAAGAGAGCATGAATGGAGAGACAGAGGGAAAGGGAGAAGCAGACTCCCTGCTGAGCAAGGAGCTGTATATGGAGCTGGATCCCAGGACCCTGAGATCATGTCCTGAACCAAAGGACTTCATGTCCTGAACCAAAGGACTTGCTTACCCAACTGAGCCACCCAAGTGCCCCGAAACTTAATTAATTTTAAATATACGTAGTTAAATATAGGTGAAATTTTCCACATTAACATAGCAGAGAAGGAAAAATGGATCTATGCTGATGAGCATATATTTAGTGATGATGTTTGGTTTGTATTAGAATGACTTTTGAGGGTGCCTGGGTGGCTCAGTGGGTTAAGCCACTGCCTTTGGCTTAGGTCATGGTCTCAGGGTCCTGGGATCGAGTCCCGCATCGGGCTCTGTGCTCAGCAGGGGGCCTGCTTCCTGACCCCCTTCTCTCTCTGCCTGCCTCTCTGCCTACTTGTGATCTCTCTCTGTCAAAGAAATAAATAAAATCTTTATTTAAAAATAAAAAAAGAATGACTTTTGGTTCAGCTATCTTGAAAATTAAAGAATTTATTTAAATTTTGTATTGACTGTCTATTGATGTGTAATAAATGCAGCAAAATAAATGACTTAACCTTATTTTTTTTCATATCCTTGTGGGTTAACTAGTGCAAAGTTCAGGAGTCCCCAACACTACTATCACTTTTGACATCAACTCCAAGTTCAGGATTCTGCAAGATCCATCTCAATTCTGATAGTGACTACATCTGCAGGGGTCCCCAAGAGAGCCACAGGTTCAATAATTCATTGGAAGGACCCATCAAACTCAGTTAAAATGTTATTCTCACAATTATGGTTTATTATAGTGAAAGGATAGAGATTAAAGTCACCCAAGGGAAGTAACACATAAGACAAGGTGTAGGAGACTTCAAGCACAGAGTTTCCCATTGTGCTTTCCCAGTGGAGCCATAGACATAGTCCCTAATTTTCTGGCAACATTGTGTGACAATATGCATGGAGCACTTACAACCACAAAAGCCTCCTGAACTTTGGTATCTAGAGTTTTCACAGAGAAATGGTTGTGTGGATATGACTGACCACCAGCATGGATAACCCTAGCCTCCCTTCCAGAAGTCTTTCTGGTACCCCACCACCAGCATGGCCCCCATCATAAATCATGTTGTTAACATGGACTATCTAGCATGGCCAAAGGCCCCCAAGAAAACAAAGATACTATTATCAGGCAGGGGGTGTCAAAGGTTTAGAGTTACCTCCCAGGAGCCAGGGTAAAGACAAAGCCTTTCTTGAGTAAGATTAATCCTTTACTGTATAACTAGGCTCAAATTTACAATGTTTTTTGCTCCATATGCTGTCAGTTAGGGTTATTTATGTAGATGAATTTAGCTGAGAGATTGATTGGGGCTGGAACATTTAAGATGACTTTATTATTTTCTCTAGATCCTCTTCTGGGGATACCCATAAATGCTGGGATCCAGCTGGAACATTAAAGCAGAGTAATCAGAATTCTTACACGCTGGCATGGGGCTCTAAGAGAGTGAAATCTACCCTGAAAGTTTTCTTTAGATACAGATAGACTGAGAAGTCTAAGAAAATCACTTCTGTCCCTTCCTATTGGAAAGAGTAAACCAGTCAAGATTTAAAGATGAGGAAATAGCCTCTACCTCTTGATGGGAAGAGAAGCATTGCTCAGATAGGATGGGAGAAATTGTTAGCCATATTTACTTACAGGTAATTTTCTTCCAACAGTATGTTTAAAAGATAGTAATAAATGAATTGAATGTAAGTTTTTGTACTATGTAATTTCCTTTATCATAGGACCCAATTATATAATGGAGGGAAATAATAGAAATTTTTACAATTTTTTTTAGATTATATATATAAGTGAAACCGTATAATATTTGTCTTCCTCTAACTTCCCCTAACTTTCTTACTCTAACTTACATTATTCAAACTTACTTTGAATAATGTCATCTATGTTCACTGTTCATCTATGTTGTTGCAGATAAGTATTGCTTTTTTTAATGTCTGGATAATATCCATATATGAACATCAAAGAACATTCACATTGTTTGTGTATCTTAACTGTGGTGAATAATGTTTCAGTGAATATGGGTGTTCCAGTATCTCTTAAAGATACTTATTTCATTTCCTCAGTTATATATGCAGGAATGGGATTACTGGATCATTTGGTAGTTAGTTCTATTTTTAATTTCTTGAGGAATGGCCATACTATTTTACATAAAGTCTACAGTTGATACAGTAATTTACATTCTCAGCAACAGTATACAATGGTTATCTTTTCTCCACATCCTCTCCAACATTTATGTTATCTCATATGTTTTTTTTTCCACGCACACACACTCACACACAAAATAAACTGACACCTCCCCCTCTCGTTTTTTAATTTTTATTTCTGACTCTGACACCCGAAGTAGAGTCTCCAAGTGTTCCCAGCCCAGACTTAACTAAACTGTCCTCTCTTCTGTGGGCTCCCTCCCCTTAAATTTTATTTTTACTTTTGAGTTGGAGTCTTCAGAGAGACGGAGCCTCCCAGGGCTCCCAGGATAAATTTAATTGAGCTGTCGTCTATCTTCCCGCACTCCTCTTATTTTTATTTTGGGTCTGGCCGCTTGGGCTTCTTTGTGTGGTTGGTGTGAAGGGGGCTCCTACTGTTTGTGGAGGGAGGGGTGGCTTTCCTGGGTTCAAGGAGGCTGCTGCTGCTTTCTTGCCAGGATGACAGTGAGAGTTCTTTGCCGCCTTTCGTTTTTGTTTTTGTGGACTGCTGGGTGGAGGTTCTGTGGAGCCCAGGGGGCCTGCAGGGACCTGGGATGAAGCTCATCCTGGTGGCTGTGAAGTGTCCCCAAGGCTTCCTGTCGCCTGCTGCATGTGATCTCTGGCTGCTTTGCTAGGCTGTGTTCTGTTTTCCATTTTCTTCCCTACTTAGTCTTAATTTTTGTTTAAGACCAAACACCTGTGCTACCTGTGCTGTTCCTATTATTTCTGGAGGCTGAGAAAAGGACACCTTGTTTCCTCTGGATGTCTTTTTATTCTTAAAATGAGGGAAAAAACACACTTGAGGAAATATGACATAAAAGAATTCATTTTATATGTGAGAATTTTATTTATTTATTTATTTTCAGCATAACAGTATCATTATTTTTTTCACCACACCCAGTGTTCCATGCAATCTGTGCCCTCTGTAATACCCACCACCTGGTACCCCGACCTCCCACCCCCCTGCCACTTCAAACCCCTCAGATTGTTTTTCAGAGTCCATAGTCTCATAATCTCATATGTTTTTGATAGTAGCCATCATAACAGGTGTGAAGTGGTACCTTATTGTGGTTTTGAATTGCATTTCCCTGATGATTAGTGATATTGAACATCTTTGCATGTGCCTGTTGGCCATCTGTATGTTTTCTTTGGGAAAATGTCTACTCAGGACCTTTGCCCAAAATTTTTAAAAAATTAGATTATTTGCTCTTTTGTTGTTGTTGTTATCAAGTAGTATAAATATTTATTTAAAATTAACCCCATCAGATATATGGTTTGCAAATATTTCCTCTCATTCCATAGGTTGACTTTTTAATTTATGGAATATTTCCTTAGTTTAAAAACTTAGTTTGGGGTGCCTGTATGACTCAGTGGGTTAGGCCTCTGCCTTCGGCTCAGGTCATGATCTCAGGGTCCTCGGATTGAGTCCCACATTGGGCTCTCTGCTCAGCGGGGAGCCAGTTTCCTCCTCTCTCTCTGCTGTCTCTCTGCCTACTGGTGATCTCTCTTTATTAAAAAAAAAAAAAAAAAAAAAAAAAAAAAAACTATTTAGTTTAAAAAGATCCTACATGTTTATTTTAGCTTTTGCTGCCTAAGATGCTTTTGGTATCTTATCTAAGAAATCATTGCCAAAGATATCTCCCTTATGTTTTCGTCTAAGAGTTTTATAGTTTCACATCTTACATTTAAGTGTTTGACCCATTTCAAGTTAATCTTTTGTAATTAATATATGATAAAGTTCCAGTTTCACTCTTTTGCAAGTAAATACCCAACTTTCCCAATGTCCTTTACTGAAAAGATTATCTTTTCCTTGGCACCCTTGTCAAAAGTTAGTTGACTGGTGACTACGAGTTTATGTCTGGGCTGTTTGATCTGATTCACTAGTCTACATGCCTGTTTTTATCTCAGTACCACACTGTTTTAATTACTATAGCTTTGTATTATAGCTTGAAATCAGGAGGTTTCATGTCTCCAACTTTGTTTTCCTTTTTCAAGATTGTTTTGACTATTTGGGGTCTTCTGTATTTTCCTACATTTTTAGGACTTTTTTTTCTGAGAAAAGTGCCACTGGAATTTTGATAGGGATTACATTGAATCTGCAGATCATTTTGGATACTACATTTTTACACTTATTAACAGATTTGAAAACAAAAATAGATAGTATGCAATGATAGTATAGAACTTCAAAACCCCACTTTCTGTGATGAAAGTGCAAACAAAAGCCCAACAAAAAAATGATGGACTTGAGCAGTACTTTGAACCATATGCACTCTAAGATTAAAAACTCTTACATCCTTTAAATTTAACAGTACTTTATGTTAAGGGTAATTGATTGTTTTAATCTTGGAGTCAGAAATTTCTACCAATTCTATTTGCATATACACTTAGACTTTGTGTATAATTGTATTCATTCTGTGATGCTCATCTATCAACCTCAGAAAAGATTCCCGACCATGGGTTTTTAATTAGCTGAGTAGTAGGAGAAGAAAAACCATTATAGTGATTAATGCTTACATTATACAAAATATTACAAAATCAGGTCAATTCTATTTATTTAATCAAGAGAGTAAATCAGACAATCAGAAATGTTAATGCATTTAGGAAAATGCTTGGGACTTAGTGTTAACTAAGTGAGATTTCTTCTTCGTGTTTCAATGAATTCATACCTCTGTATACTCATATTTTTTCTTTGCTTCAGTTTTTACAAGATGAATATTTAGTTCAAAATGTACTAACATTTTTACAGCTTTTGATATATATTACTAAATTACATTTCAGAATTTTTTATGACAAGGTATGTTTTACTTCACAAATCCTAAATCATTGTTCTTATAATTTTATAATTCCTTAAAATTTTGCCAATTGTATAGATAAAATACTATAAATAAAAATAATGTAAATTCACTTTAATGTGTTTTTATGTTAATAGACTCAGCATAAATGATGTGCAAATGAATGAGTGCATTTGCATTGTGTTTAATTATCTTGCTGAAACATTAATTTTCCCTTTGATCCTGCTATTATACTCGTTCTGTACTACTATGCATTTTAGAACATTATTACCAAAGGAAATAGATGAATCTAGTGTAAAAATTACCACTTTTCCTTTAAAAATATGTTCAGAAAAAATCTGTTGTCATTTCTGCATAAAATATATATTTCGTTCTTCACTCTGACAACTGACATGAGATATTTTATTTGACACAGAGTACATTATATGTGTCATATAATAAAAGGTGTTGATTTAATTATAGAATTGATATAATATTGTTATATCAATAATGTTATTAATGTTATTGAAGTTCCAACTTGGTTCCTTTAAAATAGGATCCTTATTCTTACTCAGATTAGTATGTGTATAATTAGGAATACTTGCATGTCATTTTTAAACTAAAAAATCTTGTTTAAAAGAATTTGGCTGTTATATCACTTTCTCTTATTTTTCGAGATTGAGATGAGACTATCACTAAATTTTCAAGCCTTAACAAAATCACTACCTAGGATTCAAATATTTAATTTTAAGTCCTATATTATGTTCTCACTAAGAAAATAAATTTACACAAATGCTCCAAATCTTACTTTTCTAAAAAAATTAGTGTTTTGCCTTAGATATTATCTAAAATTTTTCTGTTCTATTAATTTATGATATAATTAAGAATAGAAAAAAATCATAAAGCCACTATCACCAAGAACATAATTTACTATTCTCACTGTTTTCCTGCATTGTCTTAAGCCTTGCATGAAAGAGGCAGACATCTGTCTTCATGTTAATATTAAAACAAATAAATTAAAATATGTAGCAATTCTGGCCATATAAAAGGAATACAATGAGTTGTCTTGTGATTAACAGAACTCGAGTTTTTTTCATAGTTTTTTAGAATTTGAGCAGATAATTCTTGGAATATATCTGAACTTGGACTTAACTTCCAAATCCACACATGAAGTCTTTTAACTTCTTGTCCCCTACCACTTTAATAGTCATCTCTAGGTTTTCTGACTTTAGGGTATTTTAACAAAGTCTTAAGTCAATAATTTTTTGTTGCTGTTTTTACTTCTACATTGTAAGTATGAATGACAACTTTATTTATCTAATTTTTATCAGCCTCTGAGTTTTCTCCTTCTACTTCCTTTTCAACATTCTGGGTACCCTCGATTGAGCACTTTTCAATTTTTCAAAGGAACAGGGCTCCTTCTTATGGAAGGGCTTTCACCTTAAGGGTTTTTCCTTTGAAATAACCTTAGAATGATATTTTATTCTGATTGATCAGATTGATTACTGGTCAGTGATTGTAATAGTTCAAATCTAATTACCTTTATCTGATCTCATTTTTTAGTATTTTGCTTATTCTATCAGCCAGTCCCTCATCAAGTTCTGACTCGAATATATCCAAAATCTGTTCACTTCTCACTCTTCTTAACACTATTGACTAATCTACCAACCTCATTTCTCTTATGGTCTGCTTAATAACCTTACTGTTTTGACTGTTCTGTCTGACAAAGAGGATTGTACTTCCTTTTGTAATCAGGTTGTTGTTTGTGTTTAAAAAATTCTGGTTCTGTTATTTTACTTCTTTAAATCATTTCAGTGGTTTTCCACTGGATTTATAATGCTATTCAAATCTTTTATATGACTCACCAAGAATACATCATCTGGCCCCTACCTGCCTTGTGGACTTTTTCTACAAATCTTGCTTCAGTTCATTTAAAGAATCTGACTGCCAGGAACATGATGGCATCATTCAAATTCAGGGGTTGCACCTTTTTTTCTGACTGCTAGTACCACTGTTCCTTCAGATTGTTACAAAGCTGTATTATCCTTGTGATTAGGACTGCTAGTCACATATCACTTCTTCGAAGGCCTTACCAGATGGCACTATATATAATACTATCCTCCCACTACCACTCAGACAAGCTCTGTTTTACTTTGTTTTATTTTATTCATGCAATAAGTTACAACCTATAATTTTACTATTTATTTGTCTTGTTATCATCCATCTTTCCCTAATGGACCTTTATTTGGCAGAGCCATTGTCTGTTTTCTTATCCCTGTGTCTTGCCATTTTGCATTCATTCAAAAATATTTATTGGCTTCCTGGAAAAATATAGACATTCAGTAATTAATTTTGAAAAAAAAGAAAAGGAATGAATCCCCAAATATCTATGATATTTCTATGTTCTAAAAAAAAAGAAGAAAAGAAATATCATCAAATTCCCTTTACTGATATAGGCTATTATAATCAAGATTTATAGTAATAATATAATAAATATTATAGTAATAATATAAAAATGAAAAAAGAAAAAAGAAAAAGAAAAATAATATAGTAAATAATTTTATCAAAAAAATGTAGAAACTTTTCACTCTGCCCAGAAGCAGTATGATTCACTTCGAGTTTCTTAATTCTTAATTAGCCAATCAATTCCTTAGTCATTAGAGAACTTTAAAATGAATAATGCTTTAGAAAAAACAGATTATTATAATTTAGGGAAATTCAACTATTAGTTAAAATACGCTTAGAATATCAGACTGAATAAGAATAATTGGATAAAATTAATGATTCAATTCATGATGTCTACAATGATTATAATAAAACTGACTTTAAAAACTACTTAATATACATATGACAATAAGCAACATAAAATAGAAATAATAACTATCTAAAAATTAGCTACTTTTAAAACTTATACAAAAGGCTAAAAACATTTGAAAGCTTTTATCAAATAAATCATATGCTTTTTATGTGAAGGGAACAATGTAATAAATTTTCACAATCTGAGTTCTAAATGTAAATTATATGCTTTTTGCTAGGTAATTTTTTCAATGATTTTTTTGCCTGTGGGGCAAATAACTAGCAAGGTATTCTTGCTAATATGTCTCAATTTTTTTTTAATAAGTACATGTCAACTTAATTTATGCATAAAATTCAGTTAGAAATTGTATGTAAATCAAATATGTTCATATGCTATAATATTTTTATTTAATTCCATAAAAATTTGAGTTGACTTTCCAACTATACATGTTGATAAAATATATAAAAATCACATAGGCACTGTAAAATGGAAGTAACATTTGGATTTCTGAAATACAGTGTTTCATGCATCTCTTCAGACAAAAGAAAAAATGTACACTTAGGCCACATGAGGTATGTGCCAGTGTATTATATTTTTGTATTAAATTCTATCTGAATTCTATCTCTGCCTTCCCCCTCCCCCACCACCAGCTCACTAGGTCTCTCTTTCTCTTTCTCTCTCTCAAAAAAAAAAAAAAAAAGAAAGAAAGAAAGAAAGAAAAAGTAGTTAGTACCTCACTCCCTTCTATTTTCATAGTACAAAAATCTAATAAGAAAATGTAGAAATCTCATTCAATCAGTTGATGAATGGTCTTTGAATATAATGCCCAACCCATACATAATCAGTATAAGAAAAATTAAGACTCTTTTCACTTTTATGTATTGCAAATATTAAATTTCATATTAATGCATTGAATCAGTTAGTGTGTAAAAGAATAGAAATGACCAAGAAATATTTATTTTGGAATTTGCAGATAGCTTAATATTAGAAATATTGGTTTATATAATTCACCATTCTAAAAGATGACAGGAGAAAAACCTTAAGATAAGCTGAATATATTTAAATAAAAGCATATAATAAAATGCATTACACATTATTGAAAAATTTCGCTCTACTTACAGAAATAAACTTTGTAGAAATAGCCAGACAGGTCAGCCCTGCTTGAAAACAGGAAGGGATAGGCAAGAGGAATACTTACTAGTTTAATTTATGATGGAGTGTTGATTTGTTTTAAGAATGTTCTAATAATCAAAACTTCCTTTATTCTGAACAGACACTTGAGGGAGAGAGAAAAGAATAGACTGAGGACTGAGGACAGCCTAATGATCATTTAGCTGCCATTACCTACACCTCTTCAAGAGAGCAAATGCCTAGTCCATGGGAGTAGCTTGCCTTGGGACAAAGTGAGGGGAGGTCATTGGAAATACAAGCGTCATATACTTCTCTAAAACCAAAACCCAATAAATAAGTTTTTATTTTCCTTTTTTTACATTATTGTTAAAAATATTTTTTGATTTTTAAAATCATATAGGTGTGCTTGTAAAATTTTTTAACAAAATAATATTTACTATAATTATACAATGTTTTAGTAATCTAATCTTATCATTATATCATTTTAATCTTTTCATTCTATATTTACATTATTGTTTTTGAACTAAGTATAAGTCCATGATGTGGACATGTTATAATTGATTTAGAGATTCCTAGATTTCTAAGCACTGCTGGGGGGTTGTTTTTTTAGTTGTATGCTTATTTACTCTTTTTCTTTTTCTTTTTTTTTTTAATTCCAGTATGGTTAACATAAAATGTTATATTAGTTTCAGGTGTACAATATAGTGATTCAACAATGCTATACATTACTCAGTGTTCATCATGATAAGTGTACTCTTGATCCCCTTCACCTATTTCACCCATCCTTCCACCCTTCTCCCCTCTGGTAACCATCATTTTGTTCACTTTAGTTGAGTTTTTGTTGTTGTTGTTGTTTACCAACTGGTTTTCTTTGTTCGTTTGATTTTTCTCTTAAATTCCACATATGAATGAAATCATATGGTATTTGTCTTTCTCTGTCTGACTTATTTCACTCAACATTATAACCTTTTGGTCCATCCATGTTGTTGCAAATAACAAGATCTCATTACTTTTTATGGCTGAGTAATATTCCTGTGTGTGTGTATGTATGTTCATATGTATATGGACACGTGGACTGCTTCCATAATTTGGCTGTTGTAAATAATGCTGCAGTAAACAGGGATGCATATATCTTTTTGAATGAGTGCTTTCATAGTCTTTGGGTAAATACCTAGCAGTGGAACTACTGGATCATATGGTATTGCTACTTTTAATATTTTAAGGAAACTGCATACTGTTTGTCACAGCAGCAGCACCAGTTTGCACTCTCACCAATATGCAGGAGGATTTTTTTCATCACATCTTTGCCAAACCTTGTCTTTTCTTGTGTATTTTGTTTTAACCATTCTGACAGGTGTGAGGTGACTTCTCATTCTGGTTTTGATTAGCATTTCCCTAATGATGAATGATGTTGAGCCTCTTTTTACATCTGTTAGCCATCTAGAGGTCTTCTTTGGAGAAACGTCTATTCATGTCTTCTGCCCATTTTAATTGGATTATTTGGTTGAGTCATATCAGTTCTTTATATATTTGGGGTACTAACCTTTATCAGATATGTCATTTGCAAATATCTTCTCCCATTCAGTAGGCAGTCTTTTAGTTCTGTTGGTTGTTTCCTTTGCTGTGCAAAAGCTTTCTGTTTTCATGTAGTCCCAATAGTTTAATTTTGCTTTTGTTTCTCTTGTCTCAGGAGACATATCCGGAATGAAGTTGTTATGGCCAGTGTCAAAATACAAGTTGCTACTGCCTATGTTCTCCTCTAGGATTTTTATGGTTCAGGTCTAACGTTTAGATTTTTAATCCATTTTCAGTTTTATTTAGTATACTGTGTAAGAAAGTGACCCAGTTGCAATCTTTCACGTGTAGTTTTCCAGTCTTTCCAACATTATTCATTGAAGAGAGTTTTTACCATGATATATTGCTTTTTTTGTTAAACCCATATAATTGTGGGTTTATTTCTGGGTTTTCTATTCCATTCCATTTATCTATGTGTCTATTTCTGTGCCAATATTACACTATTTCAATTATTATAGCTTTGTAATATATCTTGAAATCTGAGATTATAATTCTTCCAAGTTTTTTGTTCTTTTTTTGAGATTGCTTTGGCTATTTGGGGTCCTTTGTGGGTCCACACTAATTTTAAGATTACTTATTCTAGTTCTTTAGAAAATGCTGTTGGTATTTTGATAAGGATTGCATTAAATGTATAGATTGCTTGTGGCAGCATAGAAATTTTTAAAATATTTGTTCCTGGGGCTCCTGAGTGACTCAGTTGAGCATCTGCCTTTGACTCGGGTCATAATCCTAGGGTCCTGGGATCAAGCCCCACATCAGGCTTCCTGCTCAGTGAGGAGCCTGCTTCTCCCTCTCACTCTGTCTCCCAGCTCTCAGTCTCACTATCTCAAATCAATAAATAAAATCTTTAAAAAAATGTTTTCTTCCATTCCATGAGTGTGAAATATCTTCCCATTTATGTTATCTTTAATTTCTTTTACCTAGGTATTATAATTTTCAGAATATAGATCTTTCACTTCTTTGGTTAAGTTTATTCCTAGGTATTTTATTATTTTGATACAATTTTAAATGGAATTGTATTCTTGTACTCTCCTTATATTTCATTTTTAATTATATATCGAGACTATTTAGAGGTACATTTGTATATTGATGATTGCAAGTTTTCATCACTTATTTGAACATTTTTCCATGTATTTGTTTGCCTTCGAACTTGTGAAAGTGTATTTTCTTTTACATTTTCAAACTTGTGAGTGGTTTGGTTTTGGCTTTAAAGTCAAATGTTTAAGAGATCTTTTGGAATAAGGTTATAGTACCTATCTAGAATTGCTCCTATAGTTGTGCAGATAACACAAGACTCAACTTCCAAGTGGGTGACAAAGAATAATCGGAGTGCAAAGTAGTGTAAAGTGGAAACCATATTTATTCCTTCTCTAAAATCTTTAGTTTGTGCTATAAATATTTTTCTTTTAAGATTATGAATTTATTTTGGCTTTTGCCTAGAAGCAAAACTAGTAATAACTAAAGTCTAAACATAAATGTCATTTACATTAGTGGACATTTCAATTAGAATAAAAATAACAAAGATAATGTATATAAATAAATCCATGAAAAGCAGAAAACAGTAACTGGCTTTTGTGAGAAAAAGGTGTAAGCATTTTTAAATAAATGAGTGTAACAAAAGTTTTTATCTTAAAAAGAAACAAAGATAGACACTTGTTTCTCATCCTTCATCCATAACTAGTTTTACGTTTCTCCAAAGTGTACTATTTGTTTGCATTAATGTACATAAAACTTTAGCATGTTAAAAGTTCAGAAATAAAAAGAGAAATTCAGAAATGAGAAGTAAAATCAATGAATCACCAAAGTAGTAATTAGTAAAAGTTTATTGTTCACACAGCAAAACTAGAATTTGCTAACTGGGGACACTCAAACCAAAACATGGAATGAGGCTCAGGGGCTATATTGTTACAAAGCAGCTTGTATAATGAGAAAGCAGTGGCTGTTTCATCTTCACAGTGATTGTTTATTATATTAGAATTTGTTTAAATGATAGGAACTTTGTTTGTTGTTACCTCATACCAACCTTGGAAAAGATTTGTTTTCCTTGTGATTTTTAGTAGCATAGAAAAGAAATGACCCAGGTGAAGTTAGTCTTGAAAAGTAAACTAAATTAAACTTTGTTCATATGACCTAATTAGTTTTGTCTGCTCAGGGAATTGTTGAAGCTGATCTCCCTTTTTTTAAAAATTTTTTTTAATATCTGTCTATTTAGTGGAAAGGCCCACAGTGATACAAATAAAGTGTCCTTAGGTTTCAGAATGATAAAGCACAGTTTATCAATTAAGGTAATAGGGTATACTTTTTCTACAAAGAAAACAAAATTGGCAATTCAGACATTATTGAAAAATAAAGCCTTTACCTAATAATTGTAAATTACAACTTCACCATGTGCCATATTTTAATTCCATGCTTTTGTTTTTACTTTTTGTTTTACTTTGACCAAACTTACTGTTTTTAGTTAAATATTTTATTTATCTTATATTATGCAGTATTATAGGGATATATACATATAAATTTCTGATCAACCTAATATTCCTTTTAAGACTATTAATATATTACTTCACTTTTATTGCCAAAATCCATAGTATCATTTGAGCCTATATAAATCACAATATATTTTTATTATACCTCTTCTAGTATTTGTTAACTATAGCTGTAACCTTAGAATAGATTATTGTTATTAAAGTCTTTTTATACATAATTATATTCAATTTCAAAAATAATTATCACCTTTGGATTCAGATATACAATTATATAAGGAATAATTTAGATGTTTCCAGTATTTTAAGTAATTTCTGTTTCCTGAGAATAATATTATACTAAACGAAATTAATTTTTGAAGTGTTTACTGAAAATGTATTTTTTGATTTCTTAAAATCTGAGCTGTTCTTTTGCTGTCTTCACTGATAAATAAATATTTTTGAGAGGTCACATTATTATTTTCCTAAAACAATGACATAATTAATATATTTTGACATTCAATTTATCAAAGGAGAATCGAATGCCACCTTTTTTTTTTATAAGAAATGTGTCAAAATTAAAGTAGTTTGTCAGAAAAGGAACTATTAAGATATTTTGAGCCATTAGACCAAAAGTCATGCTGAAATAAATATATAAATAGATACAAAATCAATCAATATTTAGAGGGCAAAAATCAGTTGCAAATCATGGTATAAAATCCATTTCCATTACTTTAGAACAGAATCATGTACATTATCTTCCATTATTCTACAGTGTACAAAATTGTATATAGCCCAACAGATAACCCTGGATATTATATTCAGAAATAGTTTTTCTTTGTTTAGGGTTTTACCATTTTTCCTGATAGTCTTCTTACCTGCGATCATAATGATCACAAAGATTGCTATTTTTTTAAGATTACTATTGATGCAGTAAACAAACACAAAAACATGCCACTGTTACATTCTGGTTATATATAAATGCAACAGGAATGTCAGTTCACCATACATTCTTTCTTGAGTTGGATTTGCAAATCTAGAGCCACATAGTATTTAACAACTACTTTTCAAGCTACAAATTTAACTACTAAGCCAGTATCTAAAATATTTCATAAGGAAAGTTGAATCCAATTCATAAAAGCCCTTAATATTTGTGGGAAAACCAAACAGGAGACTCTACCAGGTCTTACCTTCAATATCTATAAATTTAGGTGAATTCCTCTTTTTAATATCTCCAAATGTCTTGACCTACCAACACATGACCTTCTCTACTAGTCAAGTTTGACCCTTGGAACCCATGAACCTGCCAGTTTTCCTGAGAGAGCCCTGTAGGCATTGGCTCCCTAAGTATAGCCATCCTTCATGCCTTAAAAATGGTCTGTTCCACCTGATTATGTGAATACCCTTCTTAAGTAAGATCTCAGTTACAATAATTATTTGTCTAAATATCATAGTGCATATTTAGGTAAATATTTACTGTACATTTGCAAATAAATATATTTCCATGAAAAATAAAAAAGGCCTAGATTCAGATTCAGGTTCAGATTAGATTCTGAATACTCAGGGGTCCCTGAGAATTAGAAAACATTTAGAAAACATTTTAGTTTCCTTGGGTTACCTAGAGTTTAAGATGGAAGAGAAATAGATTCCTCATATATACACTTAAAAAGAACGTTAAAATAATTTCAATCTTCCAAACAAATACTATAATAAATTATTCTTCATAGTTCATGCCATTTTATATAATTAATTCTTGTTCCATTAGATCTTGGATGAGTAATCTGATTTCAGAAACTCTGTAGACTAAGAGGAGTTCTAGAAATCCTGACTCAGTCCACAGGAACAGTCTCAAAGTTTCTAAGTTACGCGATCTCAGAAGCCTGTGCCCAGGAATCTATCCTTTAAAGCTACAATACTTAAAAATACCCAATACAGTATTATTCTATGAGTCTCTGAGATTTTCTTTCTTTGTTAAGAACACAAAACTCTGGCCTATAATTTAGAGACTTTAAGCCAGAATCAGAGTAAAATTAAAGCTCACTGTAGAGGACAGAGCTTTAATGCTGAAATTAATATATCAAGGCAACTAACATTAGCAGGATGGAAGAGAGTAAAACTATGTATTTAGATGCATACCCAACAATTACATAAACACTTTTAGTCATTGCTTACTCTGAGATTAAAAATATATTCTGGGTAGTAAGGGCATTGGAATCTTTAGGGACTTCCAGTGAAACATGGACTTTTTGAACCATTTATAGTAGCAATACTTTACCTACACAATTTTGATCTAGAGTAGGCCAAGCACCTCTTGTGATTTGCAATGCTTACAATTGTAACAAATCAAACTATCATATTTCAAAACCTTTCTCTTCGAAAGTTAAAAAAAAAAAGTGATTTTCCAAGGGCCATCTGGGACATTTCAAACGTCTTATATAAAGGATATTTTATTTTGTATTCAACAGCATTTTAAATCTTTTTAAAGTTGTCGAAGGAGAATTTTCAATTTAGTTAAGATAAGATAATAAACAATTCTTTGTTAATTCTTGAAAAACAGTGACAATGAAACATTTGAAATTTAGCATAGATGGTTGAAAATATCTTAACTCATCCATAAGTGAGAAATCATTATTATTCCTTTTTATTTAAAATAAATAAGAAAAGAGTCAACATAAAGCATAAGAGTTTATTCTAAAACACTGAATTGTTTCTAGCAAGACAGACTACACATAAAGTGGAAACTCTTTTAAGTATGGCCAGTGCTATTCCTCGCTAAACCAAGGAGGCAAACCCATCAAGTTTTAGTGAAATTGGTTTGATTTTATTATTTTTATATTTATTATTATTATTTATATTCATTATATTTATTAGTGTTATTTATATTCTTTATATTTAATATTTATATTATTTAATTTAATTGAAAAGAGGGCTAGGCGCCAAAGATGTCTGAGATTCAATGCTATCAAACACAGTGCTCTTTTTCCATGAAAAACAAAAGTATATGCATAGTTGTATTCCTCTGTCACTATTACTTTTAGTATAGACTCAATTCATATTATTTCAAAATAGCCAAAGTAATTAATTTCTATTTCATAGAGAAAACTGGGGAGAACTGACTGGCATACACAAGCATTTAGCCAACTCTCAGTCATAAACACACATAACAAACTCTACAATGGTACATACTTTTCTCATTCTAAAGTGGCAAAATAAACACCAGTAATATGATCCAAAGATATAGTCTCTCTATAGAACATAAAAATAAGAGTCAAAGTGCATGTTTAAAAGTATTAATTTTATACTGAATGTTTCAGAATTCTCTCCTTTTTAGAATTTAAATATCAGTAATTATCCATTAATTAAAAACATTTTATATCAATCCTCAGTATTAAGTTACCTAAGTACACTGGAAATTATCAGCAAGCTGATATACTATAAAATATGATTACTATTAAAATTATCTAAAAATTATGTAGAAATAATGTTACTTTATTTGACTAGGAAGCCTGTATTATGTTAGAAATGCTAAAAAGAGGTAGAATAAAATGTATGCTTGTACAATACTTAATACTGATAAATCAAAGCAAAGGTAGACTTCTTTGTAAAGATTTTATTTATTTATTTGAGAGAGTGAGAGAGAGCATGAGAGGGGAGAAGGTCAGAGGGAGAAGCAGACTCCCCATGAAGATGGGAGCCAGATGCGGGACTCAATTCTGGGACTCCAGGATCATGACCTGAGCCAAATGTAATCGCTTAACCAACTGAGCCATCCAGGCACCTGGAAAGATAGACTTTTTAAACTACCAAAATTATTAGACTGGTTTACCAAAAATTTATCTTAGTTATGTGAAAAGGGATTCATAAAGTATAAGCTCAGGTCATGATCTCGGGGTCCTGGGATCAAGCTTGGCATCAGGCTACCTACTTCTCCCTCTCCCTCTGTTGTTCACCTTTCTTGTGATCTCTCGTGCTCTCTCTCTCAAAATAAATAAAATCTTTTTGAAAAAATTATATATTGAAACCTGGAGTTTGGTATTTAGGAGTTAATGATGAATAAGATAGACACAGTCTTTTGGAGCATTTTTTTTTTTAAAGTTGAACAAAATGAGCCAGGAGAAATGACTTGACAAGGGAAATGACAAAGGAAATGAAGATTACTCTATATGGATCTTTAATTCCATATAGGTGGTTTCAGAGAAGAGATGTTTGGAGAAATTGAAACTTTAAGACTGACAAGACATTAGAACAACTCTGGGGGTCTGGTGGGAAAAAGGGAATGTATTGGTGTAGATAATTTTTTAAGATTTGGACAGATTATTTTGAGATCAAATCAGCATAGTGACTGTACCAGTTTGCATTCCCATCAACCACGCAAGAGGGTTTTACTTTCTCCACATCCTCACCCACTGGGTGTTACATGGAGATGTTGAATCACTATATTATACACATGAAACTAGTATTATACTGTATGTTAACTAAGATTTAAATAAGAATTTTAAAAGAAAAATCAAAAGAGAATTTCTCATTATTAGACAATAAACAGATCGGTGTGTTTGAAGAATATTCAAGGAAGTACAAGAGATTAGGCTCAAAGCAAAGATCTAGGAGAGTTTGTCGATGTCATAAAGGACTAGAATTTAATGCTTATTTTTATTTATTATTAAACACTTGCTTTTACCAAATAAAGCCTTTTTGACTTTATAGTAAATCAATGATACTTCAGATAAAGTATTCTTATAGACAGCTAAATAGAAACAAGTGTTTCAAGTGATGGATTTATTGTCAACCACAAAGCTTTCAGCTGAAAAACACTATATCCATCCCTAACTATTGTCTCTGGCAAGCGGTAAAACAGCACACATATACATGTTTTTATTTTTTAAAAGATTTTCTTTATTTACTAGAGAGAGAGAGAGCGGGGGCAGAGGGAGAGGGAGACCCAGATGCCCTGCTGAACAGGACTTGAGCCAAAAGCAGATGTTTAATTGACTGAGCCACCCAGGTGCTCCAAATATACAAGTTTTTAAATCTCTGTACCTGAGAGATAATTTTGATGTTGCTTTGATAAACAGTAGCAACCATCCCATAGCATGTTTGGTTTAATCTCATATAATTAATGACCAAGAACCCAGGGCAGCAACTGGAAATAAGCATTGTGTTTACAAATGGTACATATCAAAGCAAATACTACAGAGCCATATTAACAAAGGAATTATAAAACATCTATGCAACCTTATTATTAGGCAAAAAAAAATACTTGTTATATATTATACTTTGAGGTATAGTTGCAGTGTGCAGTGTGCCAATTCTATTATGGGACCAATTCATTTCATTTGACTAGTGCAGGAATTTTTTTTAAGTTTTAAGAAATATTTTCTTAAATCTTCAAACTTTATGGAATAGATAGAATTCATTTAATGTTTAATTTTCAAATTATAGCAATGATTAAATTTGTTTTTAACATTTATATTTAAATTACTCTATTAAAATGACTTCAAGGGCGCCTGGGTGGCTCAGTGGGTTAAGCCGCTGCCTTCGGCTCAGGTCATGATCTCAGAGTCCTGGGATCGAGGCCCGCGTCAGGCTCTCTGCTCAGCAGGGAGCCTGCTTCCCTCTCTCTCTCTCTGCCTGCCTCTCTGTCTACTTGTGATCTCTCTCTGTCAAATAAATAAATAAAATCTTTAAATAAATAAATAAATAAATAAGATAAAATGACTTCAAAAGTGTGACTTCATATTACAATTATAAAATGGCAGACAACAGAGAAACTACAATTAATTAAAATGTAAACCAATATTTATTAGATTTCTTAAAGAACAGTAGATTCTATTTAAATAAAGAAACTTTCCTCATAATTACACACCATTAGCTTCATGTTTACAAAAATTTGCCTTTTAACTACTATAGTTTTCCAAATTTATATACATATAAATGCATAAGTTATATATCAGTTATATATATATATCAAAAAGTATTATCTAAAAAAATTATTAGCTATGTAAACTTTTATGTATGAATCTTACCTAATATAAGACTTGAACTGTGCTCTGTAACATATATTTAAGTTATAGTTGTATATATCACTTTTTGTAATTTGAACTTATTAAACCATATCTAGTTAGATATATAGGTACATACATACATATACACACATATACATACTGAGATTGTTAATTCTTTATTTCATAAAAATTGCAAAAATATAGAAATATTTATAATGGACTTACAAGACCTTTGCAAAGTTATGACTTTATATATTTTACTTCAGCTTTCATTTATAATTCTACCTACAAAGGAGGATCTCAGTAAATGCTTTATTCACATTTAGAAATAATTTAATGTACTACACATTCACTGGGTAAAATTATAAACATTGTTCAATAAACTCACAGATAGAAAACATTGAAGACAAGCTATATAGAGTATGAAAATTATTTTTATGTAACCTGGTTAACTTCTGAAGCTTTGGTTGGAAAGAACAAGTAATACTACCTGTGTATTTTTCTAATAATTCGTTTTCCTGCTATGTAATGATTCTTCCTGGGCTCCATGTCTCTAGAACTACTGAATTCCTCCATATTTGTGCCTCCATATTTTCTCTCAGTGATATAACTGTTGCCTGTGTCTATTTATTTGCATATCTCCACTTTCTTCAAATGTGGTACTCAGATTAAACACTCAAATAATCATCCTAAAGTACTCTCCTACTCATTGCTTCTTGGACCTCTGAGGTTGGGACATCCCTAGTAAGACCTCAATAGGTCTTTATAATCCTTCGTAGGTGTTGTGTTTATTTTGTTTCCTAACCTTGAAAAATTCAGCAAAATTATATTTGTTAAAGACACAAATCCTTTTCCTTTACTTTTCTGTTTCAGTAGCAATTATCTTTTTAATATTACTTTTTATCATTTCTGCAACATATGTTAAAAAGGTGAAGTAAATATGCATTTTATAAGCCTTCTTGATAAATTTGAAGCTTTTGCAATTTAGTAAAATGATAATTTACATTATCTTTGAAAATAAATGCACACAAGTAACTGGAAATGATGTACTTTTTTCAAATTGAAGACACAACAGAGAACAATATTTCAGAAATTTAATAACTTAAAAAAAAAAAACACAGAGGATCAGGTAGTACAAATTACCTTAATGATAGGATATATTTTCTCCAAAACTTACATTTACAAGAAGTTAATTGGTCTGGTATAGGTTATAACAATATATACAATATATTTTTCACATAATTTATATAGCATTTCCCTCTTTAATTGTAGCTATGGAACTAAAGCAAAATCCAAAATATTACTTACATTTGGAATGCCAAGTTTCTTGCAGTATATATAAAATTATATGAATATTTCTGCATATGAAACATTTTCTTTGTGCAAAATAAGTATTCTAGGCTAGAGTGGCCTAGTTCTTATACCTTAGGTATTTTCATAAGTTAACTTGAATAGGCTATGTCTTCTAAAATGTAACAAAATGTGCTTGTAATAATAATTTTACAATGTTTATAATTCTTGGAAATATCATTGGTGTCTTATTTCCTAAAATGAATTATGATGTACTTTGAGTATCTTTCATTTTCATATCCTTCATTTCATGTGTAATTTATTCATGGCATATATAATAAACAATATTATTTATAGGATAAATAATAAAATAGCACCCTAGATGGATATTTAAGCAAACTCCAAAAGACACAGAAACAACAAATAGATAATAGACACTCCAGATAGATTCCATATTGCTGTAATTTGAGGTTATACTAAGCTTACTTGTAATATTAACATACTTTTTTAAATATAATGACAAGGGATAAAAGAACATACACTGCAAAAATGAAACTTCTGACAGTCTGTGACCCATATTTTTCTTACTTTGGTTTTGTTATATAAAGGAATATGTGTATTTGAGTTTAACATCCAACCCACAAGATATATTAAAGTAGTAGTCTTCAATTAATTTTATTATACTATTTCTTAACAATTTGGTATATAGGATTTTCAAAGTCCATAGGATTAAAAATTTCATCATTGATCATAATTGCAAAACTTTTTACTCTGAATTATATCACAGTTTAAAATAGAGTGGCAGTCTGGGTGGCTCAGTTGGTTGGACGACTGCCTTCGGCTCAGGTCATGATCCTGGAGTCCCGGGATCGAGTCCCGCATCGGACTCCCAGCTCCATGGGGAGTCTGCTTCTCTCTCTGACCTTCTCCTCATTCATGCTCTCTCTCACTGTCTCTCTCTCAAGTAAATAAATAAAATCTTTAAAAAAAAAAAAATAGAGTGGCAGAATCAAAACACTATATATGTGTATAACTTTATAAAATCACATACATGCTTTAGATAAAAAGAAACATTTGAAAATCTATTTAGAACTTCTTGTGTCCTATAAAATGCTCAAAGAAATTGACTTAGGAATCCAACTCAATCACTGTATAATGTTTGTCCTTTTTGAATGCCCCTAGGGTGCATAAAAGCAATTCACAGAAAATACGGTAACGACAATTGGCTTTGGATTGAATTCATAACAATGCTAGGAAAAAAAAATCTGTCATTCTAAACACTGCAAAGTGATTCACAAGCCAGAAAATCACTAGTACTATATATCATTCAGCATCATAATTCTGTTCTGTCCTAATAAGCTTTACCAAATGCCAATCTCTGTCCAGATGTGAGACTGATTGAACATTCATCATTCTATGCAAATATGAGCAGTTAAAATTATAAGAGTGTTTCTGTTATATAAAATATTTTCTTCCCGCAGAATGAGTAGTCTATTATAACTGGAAGTAAAGGGGATTTATTAATTGTTTCAATTATATGCTTTGTCACTTGATAAAAATCACTATTATAAATTTAGGAGATAAAAAAGTATGAAAATGCAGCATATTTGGAAAGCAATTATCTTTTCGTGATTTTACAGGATTTCCCTATTAGAAAATCATTTTATTTTTAAGTAAAAATTTATTTATTTTATAGATGTAATCAACTGTGCATGTGTACATCTGTGTTTCTATATGCTAAGTATTTTTTTTTCCCTCTTTCTTTTTTTCATTTGTTTCACCTCCATTCATTTTGTCCATTTGTGTGTTTTGGCACCCTCTGAAATATAGGCAAAGATAAATATAATCACAGTGGTAGAAATCACAGTTATACTAAAAGTTTATATTCTACTATTCTTGTTGCAGTGACAAAACTCGGTCATAAATAGAGAAAATAATCTCATATCTAGAGTAAAGCCACAGGAAAAAATGTTCCACATCACTTGTCATCGGGGAAATACAAATCAAAACCACAGTGAGATACCACTTCACATCAGTCAGAATGGCTAAAATTAACAAGACAGAAAACAACAAATGTTGGTGAGGATGCAGAGAAAGGGGAACCCTCCTACACTGTTGGTGGGAATGCAAGCTGGTGCAGCCACTCTGGAAAACAGAATGGAAGTTCCTCAAAAAGTTAAAAATAGAGCTACCCTATGACCCAGCAATTGCAATATGGGTATTTACCCCAAAGATACAGATGTAGTGAAACGAAGGGGCACTTGCACCCAGGTGTTCACAGCAGCAGTGTCCACAATAGCCAAACTGTGGAAGGAACCAAGATGTTCTTCAAAAGATGAATGGATAAAGAAGATGTGGTTTATATATGCAATGGACTATTACTCAGTTGTCAGAAAGGATGAACACCTACCATTTACATCAATGTGGATGAAACTGAAGGGGATTATGTTAAGTGAAATAAGTCAAGCAGAGAAAAACAATTATCATATGGTTTCATTCAGATGTGGAATAGAAGAAATAGCACAGAGGATTGTAGGAGAAGGGAGGAAAAGCCCAATAGGAAGAAATCACAGAGAGAGACAAACCATGAGAGACTCTGGACTCTGGGAATTAAACTGAGGGTTGTGGAAGGGGAAGTCAGTGGAGGGATGCAATAACTGGATGATGGTCATTAAGGAGGGAACATGATGTGGTGTTATACACAACTGATGAATCATTGAACAGTACTTCTGAAACTAATGATGCCCTATATGTTTGCTAATTGAATTTAAATAAAAAAATAAAAATAAAGTGAAACCACAGGAACTTGGCTGTGAGGGAAATTTGCTGTCAGCAATCTCTTTTTCCTATCTCACTCCCTCCCTCTTTCTCCATCTTTCTTGCCCCCCCCCTTCAATGGGTGGGTTATGCTTCCTTACTAGATTTTCTTTTAGAGATTGATCAGAAATGCTTTCTCCAACATGAACCTTGTTGTTTCATCAGATATTTAGTGCTCTGTGGGCTTTCTATCCCGATCCCAGTGGCATCCAAAAGCAGATAGGAAAGAAGGACATGTATTACAACATTCTGTGGTGATTGGTATTTATTATTTCTTATATTGGTCATGGCTTTCATGCAGGTAAGTATTTATGAATGTGGGTAAGGAACTCTTCTCTAAGACTGAGTTATTTGGTCATAATAAACCTCTTTTCCCCACAAGTTATATTTTTAACCTGATGGGTGAGTTTTCTCAGGTTACTTCATGTGTAGTGAAGAAGGACTATAAATGATGTTCAACATCACTTGTCATCAGGGAAATGCATATCAAAACAATGACGAGTTAACCACCTCATACCTGTCAAAATGGCTAAAATGAACAACACAAAGACAACAGATGTTGGCAAGAATGTGGAGAATGCACATTCTCCTTATATACTTATACTGTTGGTGGGAATGCAAACTAGTTCAGGCAATCTAGGAAGTGTATGGGGGTTCCTCAAAAAGTCAAAAATTCAACTACTTCTTTCATAATTGTCTTCTATTTAAAAAATTCTTTTTTTTAAAGATTTTATTTATTTATTTGACAGAGAGAAAAAACAAGGGGGAGTGGCAGGATGAGGGAGAGGGAGAAGCAGGCTCCCTGCTGAGCAGAGAGCCCAATGTAGGCCTCCATCCCAGCACCCTGGAATCATGACCTGACTGAGCTGAAGGCAGATGCTTAACCAACTGAGCCATCCAGGTGTCCCCTACACACACATCTTGAAAAAATATTCTGAAAATATTCAGAAACAAATATTCTGAAACAAAACCTCACTTCACAAGAATGCAGAAACAGGACAAACCTTGGAGAATTGCCTCCCAACAGTTTTAAACTACACATGTCATAATACCTTTAGTCCAAGCTGGTTATTATTTTGTTAAGGTAAATCTGAAATATTTAGTCAGCTTGTATCTATTTGATTGAGGTATATGTACTAATAGCCATACCTAGAATTACTATCAAGTATACTTCTTTTTTTTTTAATTAATAATTTTATTGAGGTATATTTTATATATAATAAAATTCACTGGTATAAAAGGTACTTTTCAATGATTTTTTGGCGTATTCCTAAAATTAGACAACCATCGCTACAATCTATATTTAAAATATTTCTATCACCTCAAAGAGAAATCTCATGCTTATTTACAGTCACCTTCTTAACCCCACCCCCAGTACGAGGCAAACAACAATCAAATTATCTCCATATATTTACCTTTTCTGGACAATTTATATAAATGGAATCACAAGATGAGATCTTATGTGAATGGCTTCTTTTACTTAATATGATGTTTTTGAGGTCTGCCTATGCTGTACCATGTATCAGCAGTTTACTTCTTTTATGGCCAAATAACATTTCATTGTATATAATACCACATTCATTATTGATTGATTCACCAATTGATGGATATTTGGGTTGTTCCAACTTTTTCTTTATTGTGAATGATGCTGCTATGGACATTTGCATTTAAGTCTAGGAGTGGACACCCAGAAATTAAATTTCTGAATAATTTGGTAATTCTGATGTTCTTAGAAACTGTCAAACTATTTTCCAAACTTACTGTGCCATTTCACATTTGCAGTAATAATATGTGAGGTTTTTAATTTTTCCACCTTCTTGTCAATGCTCATTATCTTTTTATAATTAATACCCATTAATTAGTGGGTGGGAAGTGATATCTCATTGTGTTTTTTTTTTTTAATTTTTAATTTTATCTATTTTTTTTTAATTTCTTTTCAGCATAACAGTATTCATTGTTTTGGCACCACACCCAGTACTCCATGCAATCTGTGCCCTCTCTAATACCCACCACCTGGTTACCCCAACCTCCCACCCCCGCCCCTTCAAAACCCTCAGATTGATTTTTAGGGTCCATAGTCTCTCATGGTTCACCTCCCCTTCTAATTTCCCTCAACTCCCTTCTCCTCTCCATCTCCCTTGTCTTCCATGCTATTTGTTATGCTCCACAAATAAATGAAACCATATGATAATTGACTCTCTCTGCTTGACTTACTTCACTCAGCATAATCCCTTCCAGTCCCGTCCATGTTGATACAAAAGTTGGGTATTCATCCTTTCTGATGGAGGCATAATACTCCATAGTGTATATGGACCACATCTTCCTTATCCATTCATTTGTTGAAGGCCATCTTCGTTCTTTCCACAGTTTGATGACCGTGGCCATTGCTGCTATAAACATTGGGGTACAGGGATGCCTGGGTGGCTCGGTTCATTAAGCGGCTGCCTTCGGCTCAGGTCATGATCCCGGCATCCTGGGATCGAGTCCCCACATCGGGCTCCTTGTTCTGTAGGGAGCCTGCTTCTCCCTCTGCCACTCTGTCTGCCTGTGCTCGCTCTCTCTCTCTCTCTCTGACAAATAAATAAATAAAATCTTTAAAAAAATTGGGGTACAGATGGCCCTTCTTTACACTACATCTGTATCTTTGGGGTAAATACCCAGTGGTGCAATTACAGGGTCATAGGGAAGCTCTATTTTTAATTTCTTGAGGAATCTCCACACTGTTTTGTGATTTTGATTTACATTTCCCTCATCACTAACGATGCTGTGCAGCTTTTGAATGCATATTGGCCATTGGATATCTTCTTCACACTTTTGTCTACTCCAAATATTTTGCTCACTTTTAAAGTGAGTCATTTTTCTTTTCTTTTCTTTTTTTTCTAAAAGTTTTTATTTATTTGTTTGACAGAGAGAGAGAGAGATCAAAGTAGACAAAGAAGGAGGCAGAGAGAGAGGGGAAAGCAGGCTCTCTGCTGAGCAGAGAGCCCAATGCAGGATCCTGAGATCATGACCTGAGCTGAAGGCAAAGGCTTAACCCACTGAGCCACTCAGGCACCCCTAAAGTGGGCCATTTTTCTTTTTATTATGGAGTTGTTAAGAGTTCTTCATATGTTCTGGATATAGTTTTTTCATCAGGTATATTAATTGAAACAATTTCCTTTTTATTTTCTTCTAGTTATTGAATTGTTTTTTTTTTTCCTTTGTTTAATGGTATGTTCAAAATATAAAAACGTTTTAATAATTATAACTCATAATTATCTTTTATTTTTTAATTTGAGCTACTGGTATATCTAAGTGACCATTGTCTAACCATTGCCTAGCCTACAGTTTTTTAAAGTCTTAGAGCTCTGGCTCCTAAGTTAGGTCTGTAACAAAAATATTTTTAAATTTCTGTAATTTTTCCTGTGACTATCTTTTAGATTAATTATGGTTATGTTTAATTATCAGGCTTTGGTAGGAAAGTCTAATGACTAATTCCTTTTCACTGAGTTCTTTGTTCTAAGTGAAGTAATTTATTTCATGACACATCATTAATTGGACCTTACCTCTGAGACATTTATATAGATTTAATGATTATAACTAATGGGTATGACCATAGTATACTTCATTTGATTTTGGTACAGCACCGAGTTTAATTGGCAATTATTGTTGAAAGCATTTCTCAAATTTGGCTTGTATTATTTGGGATTAAGAACAGTGTCACTTGCAAACCTGCAAGTTGTCAGTTTTATGGGCTGTGTCTAGGCTTCTTTGTTCTTGCTTTCAAATAGCCAATTCTTTTTTGATTTAGTTATTTCTTGTATTGCGTTATATTCCTTTACCAAATATGGGCACAGGAATCAAATCACATTAAGAGCACCCTATTTCCAAACTCTTCCTATACATCTCCAAGTGCATTCCATGCCTGATAAGCTCTCAAGTTTCCACAAACACATGTTGACCAAATTATACGTCACTACATCAATAGGATCATCATCTTTCCAGTCTGTTATAACAATTTATTTACAGAATACACACACACACACACATCCCTTTGACTTTTATATGATAATACTTAACCACTGGTAATAACTTATGCATTAGAATATATTAAGTTATGATGCAATAACAATAAACAAAAAGTCTTAGTAGCTTATAATAACCAAAGGATTTTTCACATACAACACAATAGGCTGGGTGATATAAACTATATGCTTCATTCCAGAATCCAGGCTGACAGAGAACATCCAATCTAATGTTTTTGGTCATGTATTGAATGGTCTATTGGCTTCCACAAATAAATTATGACTTAAAGAACACAAAGAGAGATTACAACTTTTAGATTAATCTATAAAGGGTGATGATAAAAAAAGAATACTTCAGTTTTCCAAGTGAAGGAAAAAAAGGAAGAGTTAATGAACAAGAAAATGTAGAAAATATTTAAATAGATGATAAATATAACCCAACAAAAGGACAACTTAGATAAATATAAATAGACCAAATTCTCCAGCTAAAGAAGAAATATTTTTAGACTCCATAAAATAATAAAACCTAATAATATGTTTTTTTACAAATGATATATAAAGTGTAAGAATTTTTTTTTATGAACGTATAATGTATTATTTGTTTCAGGGATACGGGTCTGTGATTCCTAAGTCTTACACAATTTGCAGTACTCCCCATAGCATGTCCCCTCCCCCATGTCCATAACACAGCCATCCCATATTTTCTACCCCCTCCCCTCCAACAAGCCTTAATTTGTTTCCTGAGATTAAGAGTCTCTTATGGTTTGTCTCCCTCTCTGGTTTCATCTTATTTCATTTTTTCCTTTCTTCACCTATTATCCTATGCCTTGTTTCTCAAATTCCACATATCAGTGAGATCATTTGATAATTGTCTTTCTCTGATTGACTTATTTCACTTAGCATAATGTCCTCTAGCTCCATCCACATTGTTGCAAATGGCAAGGTTTCTTTATTGATGGCTGTATAATATTCCATTGTATGTTTGTATGTGTGTGCATATATATATTATACATATATATATACATCTTCCTTATCCATTCATTTGTTGATGGACATCTGGGATCTTTCTATAGTTTGGCTATTGTGGGCATTGCTGCTATGAACATTGGAGTGCATGTGCCCCTCAGATCACTACATTTGTATCTTTAGGGTAAATATCCAGTAGTGTGATTGCTGGGTCATAGGGTAGCTCTATTTTCAACTTCAAAGTGCAAGGCTTAAAAAAAAAAAAGTGTGAAAGAAAATGCATAGAAAATATACCATGCAATAACTAAAAGAAAGTTGGAGGTTATTTTCCTAATATAAAATGAAATCTATTTAAAGTAAAACACCTTTTAGGGCGCTGGGTGGTTCAGGTGGTTAGGCATCTGCCTTTGGCCCACATCATAATCCCAATCCTGGGATAGAGCTCCATATTAAGCGGGAAGTCTGCTTCTCCCTCTCCCTCTGCTTCTCCCTCCACTCATGCTCTCTCTCTCACTCTTGCTCAAATAAATAAATAAATAAATAAAATCTTAAAAAAAACACACATTATTAGAGACAAAGAGATTACTATCTGGGAATAAAAGGATTGATTTGGTATTACACAAATTAGTCTTGATTTTATGCTTCTATAAAATGATGTATAACCAAATAAGGAGATAGAAAATCCAAACAGATCATGAGAAAAGAAAATTGCAAGTTAATCTTATTTAGGATCATTTTTTAGGAGTATTATAAATCTTAAATAAGGTATTGCCAACCTAATAGAACAAACATTACATTGGATTGAATTTTACCACAGATTGAATCTTGCTTTATGAAGTATGCACACTAATTTAACATTAATTAATGCAGCAATAAATTAATATAACATAAATTTTGATATAGCATAAATTTTACTACAGAATAAATTTATTTTTAATTAAAATAAAATGATATAGCAGATATAGAAAAAAGTTTATAAATATCATAATCTATTGATTATTAAAATAATTAGTTATTGATGAAAGATTTGCATTTGTGTTTTATGTTTGAGAACAATTTTTGCCTAGCATTTTATTTTAGGTATAAATTGAAGTAAAATAATAGAAGATAAAATGCATAAAAAAGACAAAGAAATACTGTCACCAATTTTAAAATAAAAAATAATTAAAAATCATAAAAAATGATACATTTAAATATATATATGCAGGAGATTATAGTAATGTTTCTGAATATAAAATTGTTAAGTACATTTGCATATACTAGGAATAAGCAAGTGAAAACTACTCCATTAATTAGCCAATAATTAATAATACTATCATTTTAAAGAAAAATACATATATATATTTTGTCTGTATAGATACAAGTGAATGTGTGTGTATATATAATACATAAATGAATGTATATGTATTACATATTTATCTGTGTGTTTTTTTTTTAAAGATTTTATTTATTTGACACAGAGAGATCACAAGGAGGCAGAGAGGCAGGCAGAGAGAAAAAGGGGGAAGCAGGCTCCCCGATGAGCAGAGAGCCCGATGTGGGGCTCGATCCCAAGACCCTGAGATCATAACCTGAGCCTAAGGCAGAGGCTTAACCCACTGAGACACCTAGGCGCCCCTTATCTGTGTCTTATAAAATAGGACATTATATTATATAGACAAAGTTAAAAGAGTACTGATTATATTATTGTACAATGCTTTTTCAGCAGTTAGAATTTTTATACATGTTGAAAGCTCATTCTTACTTATTTAGACTTAGTCATAGTATGATTGTCATATATTCATAAACATAAAATATAGCCCATAGTAGGGTGCCTGGGTGGCTCAATAGGTTAAGCTTCCACCTCTTGATTTTGGCTCAGGTCATGATCTCAAAGTTGAGAGATGGAGCCGGTTGACCAGATCCATGCTCAGCAGGGCATCTGCTTGAGATTCTCTGTCTCTCCCTCTTCCCTTCCCCCCACTGGCATGCATGCACACCCTTTCTCTCTCCCTAAAATAAATTAAAAAAAATATATAGCCCACAGAATTATTTTACAAATTCCTAAAATATCTAAAAAGTGAAATTTTACACTTCTGAATAATTTTTGAATCAGAATTGTTGATATCCATGTGTTTGACAATATTTTCTTTGTTCTAATAGTTTTAGTGACTTGGGATTTTACCTAAAATTCAAAATCTGATATTCTAAAAATGTTGAAGTTTTTTCATTTGACAAAATTTCTAGGTTTTTAAAAAATCCTTTAATTGAATAATGTTTCCAGGATATAAGCAGCTTCTCAAAAATTTAACAGTAAGTTTCAGACAAAATGACACACAGTTACTCTTGCAGAGCTTGAATTGGTCACACCAGCTCTCACTGAGGCTTCCACATTCCTTTTGTCTATTGGGAAGGACTGGTCAATTTCTTCAGCCATCTATTGTATTGCTTTGATAAACAGGCAGTTCATCTGTACATAACTCGCTAGTAACCATTGATGCATCTTTACCCATTAGCCATTCTCAGATTTCTTTTTTTTTTTTTTTTTTTTTAATTTATTTATTTATTTTTTTTTTAAGATTTTATTTATTTACTTGAGAGAGAGACAGTGAGAGAGAGCATGAGCGAGAAGAAGGTCAGAGAGCGAAGCAGACTCCCCATGAGCTGGGAGCCCGATGTGGGACTCGATCCCGGGACTCCGGGATCATGACCTGAGCCGAAGGCAGTCGTCCAACCAACTGAGCCACCCAGGCGTCCCTCTCAGATTTCTTTAAATCACTTAGTTGTTAGTTTGGAAGAAAACATGGAAGTGCCATAATTTCTCCAATCATGAGTGTTTACTTCCTACCATCAAATTAATGCTCTGCCTATCTTTTTTTGTGCCATTTTGTGCACAAGATCTTTCCATTTCAGTTATCAGAGTCTGATGTTTTTAATGAACTTTTCTACCTTACAGTGACTAGATTAACAGAAAATTTGTAAAAATAAAGAGAGATTCTCATTATCTCTCACCCAGTTTCCTCTATCATTAACTTACATTACCATCTTACATTTGTCAAAACTAAGAAAACACTGGTAACATTGTATCACTATTAATTATAATCCAAGTTTTATTTAAATTCTTTTCCAATTTCATCTTTCATCTTTATGTCCCAAGATCCAATTAAGATACTACATTTTACTTCGTTGTCATGGGTCCTCACAATCCTCTGGTCTCTGAAACTGTTTTAGTCTTTCTTTGGATCTTATGACCTTGACTGCCTAAAGGCATACCAAACAGATACCCAGTGGACTGTCTTCTAATGAATTTATCTGACTTTTTTTCATGATTATGTTAGTTCAGTCCTTTTGAAGACAATTTAAATGGTTAGGCAAACCATTAAGTGATAGTAAACAAAATGAACTTAATTGCACACAGATCAAAAGGAAATGTAATTACTGAACACCTCTGACCAAGGTGGTGCTGCCCAGCTAAGGAAAAGCTTCTATCTCTATGTGGACACTATTCGTGACTATTCTGATCAACAGAATCTAGATTTGAAGAATAAGTTGGATAACTATCTGAGAAAATTTGGTAACATGCAAAAGTATTTAAGCGATGGCTGTTATAAATAAAAAGACAAGTAGACAGTCTGCTCCAGTGACACACGGTAGAAAAAAAAAAAAAAAAAAAAAAAAAAAAACTTCCTGGAGTAAAGTGGATCAATTGACTGAGAAGCTGAGAATTCATTATTTTATTTTTCTTTTTTTTTTTTTTTTTTAATTTTTTATTTTTTATAAACATATATTTTTATCCCCAGGGGTACAGGTCTGTGAATCACCAGGTTTACACACTTCACAGCACTCACTAAATCACATACCCTCCCCAATGTCCATAATCCCACCCCCTTCTCCCAAACCCCCTCCCCCCGGCAACCCTCAGTTTGTTTTGTGAGATTAAGAGTCACTTATGGTTTGTCTCCCTCCCAATCCCATCTTGTTTCATTTATTCTTCTTCTACCCACTTAAGCCTCCATGTTGCATCACCACTTCCTCATATCAGGGAGATCATATGATAGTTGTCTTTCTCTGCTTGACTTATTTCGCTAAGCATGATACGCTCTAGTTCCATCCATGTTGTTGCAAATGGCAAGATTTCATTTCTTTTGATGGCTGCATAGTACTCCATTGTGTATATATACCACATCTTCTTGATCCATTCATCTGTTGATGGACATCTAGGTTCTTTCCATAGTTTGGCTATTGTGGACATTGCTGCTATAAACATTCGGGTGCATGTGTCCCTTTGGATCACTACATTTGTATCTTTAGGGTAAATACCCAATAGTGCAATTGCTGGGTCATAGGGCAGTTCTATTTTCAACATTTTGAGGAACCTCCATGCTGTTTTCCAGAGTGGCTGCACCAGCTTGCATTCCCACCAACAGTGTAGGAGGGTTCCCCTTTCTCCGCATCCTCGCCAGCATCTGTCATTTCCTGACTTGTTGATTTTAGCCATTCTGACTGGTGTGAGGTGATATCTCATTGTGGTTTTGATTTGTATTTCCCTGATGCCGAGTGATATGGAGCACTTTTTCATGTGTCTGTTGGCCATCTGGATGTCTTCTTTGCAGAAATGTCTGTTCATGTCTTCTGCCCATTTCTTGATTGGATTATTTGTTCTTTGGGTGTTGAGTTTGCTAAGTTCTTTATAGATTCTGGACACTAGTCCTTTATCTGATATGTCGTTTGCAAATATCTTCTCCCATTCTGTCAGTTGTCTTTTGATTTTGTTAACTGTTTCCTTTGCTGTGCAAAAGCTTTTGATCTTGATAGGCAACTAATATATAAGTTGCACAATGAAAGGTACTGAAGCATTGTCAATTATTAATTCTTATTTGAATGAGTATAGATGCATAAAAAAGGAAAAGGGTGGGCTGAAACACTTCTGTGAAAAAAAAATGCAGCCAAAAGACTAAGCTGTGAGAAAATTGCAATGCATTTTAATGTCTACTTAAGGAATTAAGACATTATTTGGTAGCAATAGGAAGCCATTGTAGGTCATTCAGTGAGTTAGCAACATGATAAAATAGCAATTAGAAAGAGTAAATTCATGGTGTGTTTAGGATAAATTAAAGCAAAAGAGGTAGAGTGCTGCCCAAAGGTTGTCTCTGAAGTTATCCTAATGAAAATAGAGTTTGATCAAGAATTCTCTTGGGAGTGAGAGCATTCCTGGGAGGTAAAATATCCCTTGCCTTATAATTTCTCACACAGTAATTTGTAGTTTATGCGACATTATATCATATTATTTTAGCATAAGGGTATGAATTCATACTTTCATGATGGTGTGCTATCCTTAATTTGGAGCTTCACACAAGGTCTCTAGCACATCGCTGTGCAGCCAAGGAACATCTATGCCAATTTGCCAAACCAGAACTACAAGAAAGAATGGCCTTTGAATTAAACAGAAAGATAGCACAATATCCAATACAGTGTTAGCAGTGAGAATGGAAGGCATGTTGCATAGTTTGCCAAAGAAAACTAATCTAATTAGCAATGAAATCAAATGAGGAGGTAGTTTGAATCAAACATTCTGGGTTTCAAGCCTGGAAATCTGGGGTAATAGTGATGCCGTTAACAAAAGAAAGAAACCTGAAAGCACAACCTCTCCATTCTCCTTCCAAACAGACTGGTCACAACAACAATATATAGAGAGGGTTCTACCTTCTTGCCATAACTTTCACCTGATTTTGTATAACTGATGCATATTTTTTCAGGTATGTAATACACAGAACAAATAACTTATCATCTTTAGCAGTGTTTAGAAATACGAATCAATAAAGTATTTTTTTATTTCTTTTAAGTCCTTATGTCCACAGTCAGTTCCATTTTTTGCTTTGCATTTGTAATTCTATCTTTTATCATTTTTTTTTAGGATAGAACATCATTTAGAACTGTCTGATTTATCTTCTCTGGCATGCTTTGAATTGTTCATTATTGCAACTGAGATCAATACACAAAGCTGAAAGAGATGTTTAAGAGTTTCCTTTTAAATAAAATTCAGTAAAACTGAATTTATCATTTTTAAAGTCATTTTAATTGCCTAAACAAAAATACTAATATTAGTTATATATTAGTAATTATTTTATATATAATAATATATTATATATTATATGGTTATAATATAATAGAATATTTATATATAATAGTTAATAGTTCTATGACTCAATATTATACATTGAGTATATTATACTCAATATTATATACTCAATATTATATATTGTTATTGACCACCTGCCATTATATAATTGCCATTATATAATAATTCAATATATATAATAACTCAATAATTCTAGTTAAATACTAGAGACACTCCTTGCCACATATACAGTCATAATGAATGACCCAAGAGGAGTTGCTATTATTTTTGCATTTCACTTTACAGTGTTTATTTTAATTTGCAGTATTTTTTTTAATAGTTCACAATATATAGGCTTTTGTGTAATGCTATATAAAATTCCTATTTATTTTCTGGTGAGAAAATTTTATCTAATCAAGTCCATATTTCAGAAGCATCTTTGCATTTCTGATGTGCACTCTACTATTGTAATAAATATGTTGAATTGCATGGTAATATGTCTTTTGGATGATTTTCACTACCATAAATTTACAAAAGAAAGAATATTGTGTTTGATTTCAGTATTGGGTGCTATTTTCTTGTATCCATATATCTCCATTTCCATCTTCTTCCCTTCTGCTTATAGATTTGGGAAGTTCACAAATACATGGTAATTAAAATTTCAGCAACTATATATATGTGTGTGTGTGTGTGTATATATATTTATGTCATGTTATACAAGAATTATACATATATTTTATAATTACCTACATAGTTACTTATTCTGGTATTCTTTAACAGATTCAAGTTATCTGGTGTGACTTCCTTGTAGTTTGAGGCAGTTTGTTTTTTTTTTAAGATTTTATTTATTTATTTGACAGACAAAGATTACAAGTACGCAGGGAAGCAGGAGGAGAGAGAGGAGGAAGCAGGCTCCCCGCTGAGCAGAGAGCCCAATGCGGGGCTCTGTCTCAGGACACTGGGATCATGACCTGAGCTGAAGGCAGAGGCCCAACCCACTGAGCCAACCAGGCACCCCTTGAGGCAGTTTTTTGCTATATCTTTTAAAATGGATTTGTTAACAAAAATTCAAGGTATTTAATGAAATCTGGAAATAGCTATATTTGAGTTTTATTTTTTTTTATATACTTTTGAAAGTGTAGTTTACTAGGTAAATAATTCTTGGTTGACAGTTCATTTTGCTATTTTTTAAGTTCCTTGAACAGGAAGATTAGATTATTGATTTTAGATGTTTCATTTCTTAAAGGTCTTACAGCCTAAATATCCTCTAAATTCATTTTGGCTGAAGTCCAAATGTTGTGTTTTCATTTTAATTCATTATAAAATACTTTCTAGTTTCTGTTGTAACTTTTTGACCCATTTGTTATTTGGGGAGGTGTTTTTTAATTGCCATTTTTTGGTAAATTTCCCAAATTTTCCCCTGTTGTTGATTTGTATGATTTCATTCCTTTTAAATATATCAAGGATGGTTTTATGGTCCAGCATATTGACTATCCCAGAGAATATTTCAATATGCCTTTGAGAAGATGTATTCTGCTATTTTTAGGTACAATGTTCTATGGATTTCTGTATATATAGTTAATTGATAGGGTTATTCAATTCTTCTATGTATTTGCTGAATTCTTACCAATTTTCTATACATTATTGATGGGAATATGAAGGTCTTTCACTATTATTATTTTTGTTAATTTATTTAAGTAATCTCTATACCCAACATGGGGTTCAAACTCATGATCCTGAGATCAAGACTCACATGCTCTACCAACTAAACTAGCAGATGCCCCTGTTTTTAAGTGATCTATTTCTCTCTCCAATTCTATTAGTTTTGCTTCTTATGTACAAGGACTCTGTTTATTTTGCTTTGTTTTGTTTAAATTTTTTTGTGCATATATATTTATAATTATAATTTCCTGAAACAAAATGATGTTTATTATTATAACATTTTTGACAGTTTTTCCAGAATCATATTTTGCTTAAACTGTATTTATTTGACTGATCATTCCAGCTCAATTATGAGTGCTGGTTGGATGGTATGTTTTTTCTATCCTTTTGCTTTCATCCTATTTTTAACTTGAATATAAAACTTATCTCCAATTTCATTTATTTATTTATTTTTGTCCAGTTTGACAATCTCTGCCCTTTGATTGGAGCATTTACTCTATTTACATTTATTGTTGTTATAGATATGATTGGAGTATGTGATTCTTTTTGCCATGTATTTCTATATGTTTCTTTGTTCTTTTGTTTCTCTATTCTCTCTTTACTACACGTATTGTGATAGAGTATTTCTTACCTTATCATTTTACCTCTGTTTTCAATTTTTCTTCGTGTTTGATCTAGGAGTTAAAATAAACATCTTTAATTTTCAGGATCTATTTCAGATACTATCCATTTGGTTTCAGGAGAATACAATAACTTTGCTCTAATATTACTCATTTTCTCCAAACTGTGTGCTTGTATGTATGTGTGTGTGTGTGTTTAAGACTTTTTTTACTATATTCAGTATTTCTTTTTCCTTGTGTCATTTCCTTTCTGCAGTACAGCTCCTTCTTTGTGTTGTTATTTATTATATATAAACAATAGTAATATAACTATATGTATAAAACTATATGTATATAGTTTTACACATAATCTTACATATTATAAATCCAACAGTAAAATCTTATAATTGTTTTTAATGAGCTTGTTTTTGAAATGTTAGGTAAGAGAAAAAAAAGTAGCATAAATATTTAAATATATACTTATGCAATCTTTTGTGTTTATCTACATAACTCTTTTTTTAAAGACTTAAATGCAAATGATTATTTGTAATCGGCACATGTATAAACAACCTACAAAATTATCTTAATATCTCTCTTTATTTCTTCATATGGATTTTAATTACTGCATGGTATCACATTCTTTCAACTGGGAGACCTTCTATTTCTATTTCTGTCAACTGGGAGACCTCTATTTCTATCATGATTTTTCTTAAAGCTTATTAAGGGAATGCCTTTATTTTTTCATCATTTATGAGAGATTGTTTTGTTGAAGTAGTATTATTGACTGGCAGATGCTTTTTTTCCCATCGTCATTTCCCTGCCTCTGGTCTCCAGTGTTTCAGATGAGACAGCAGCTGTTAATCCTATTACACTTCCTTGTATGTAATGAGATGTTTCAAACATCATCCTTCACGTCTGGCTTTCAGGAATTGAACTGTGAAGATGTCAATGAATCTCTTTGTCCTTTTCCTACTTATGTTTCAAGAAGATTATTATATTTCATCCATTTTGAAAAGTGGCCATGATTTCTTCAAATATTTTGTCTGCCTCTTACATCTCCTTCAGGAACTCTAATTATGTATATGTTTATGCATTTGATAATGTCCCTCAGGTCTCTGACTCACTAGTCTCTTTTACTTCTATGACTTTTTTCTTCAGATTACATCATTTCTGCTAATTCATCTCCAAGGTTACTAATTATTCTGTCTCCAAATTCCGATAAAACTCACTGGCAAACTCTTCCTTAAAGTTTTTATACTTCTCACTTGATTTCTTTTTTGTAATTTCTAACTTTTTCTAATTTCTAATTTTTTAGTTATTCCCTTTATTCTTTAAACGTGGTTTTCCTTAGTTCTTAGAGCATTTACAACACTTAACTTTGAAGTCTTTGCAGAGTTCATCATCCGAGCCACTCAGAAATAGTTTGTTAGTTGCTCTTTTTTTTTTAATTATTCTGTATTTAGATCTCAATTTCTTCTTTCTTTGTATACCTCCTAAGATTTTGTTGGAAACTGAACATTTTAGATAATATATTATGACAAATTTGGATACTGAACTTCCTTTTCTCTGGGAAGTAGAACAAAGTGAGTGTATTTTGTTTTGCTTTTTTGTGTGTGTTTTGTTTTGTTTTTTGGTTCTTTGTATTTGCTGAATTGCCTAAACTAATTACATAGTTGCTTTTGTGTTTTGTTTTGTTTTGTTTTGTTTTCTATTCCATTGGATGCAGGTCCTGATAATTCTGTTTAGTTTTGTTTTCCTTTTTTTTTTTTTTTTTTTTTTTTTTGCTATTATCTTGACTTCCCAGGAATGCCATCCTTTGCTGATGACTCTTCATGTGTTTTTGAAAACATATTTGAAAGTTTAAGAAGTTTGCAGTCTAACCCAGTTTTTATTTTCTGTTCAGTCAGAGAGAGAGGCATATACTTTAGGAGGGAAGAGTTTCCTAATATCATTTGAGTGTATGCAAAGTTTTTACAAGAACACAGCTTTCCAAACCACCAGATATGTGTGAAACTTTGTCACAGCACATTACAGGTGTCTCATTCTTTGAATATGCACATTAAATTTCTGCCTGTTTTGTTGGTTTGTCAATTGCCCCAACCAGTGTCACAGCCACAGCCTAACTGTGATGTTGCCTTTCCTATCTTATTTGCCACAAGGATTTCTATTATTTCTGACTGTGTTCCTGGGAATAGTTTTTTTCCCTAACTCTGAACCAAATCAGATACATCTTCTGGGGCAGCACAACTGCCTGTACTCCCATCCTGTCCAACCTTGGTAGAACTGCAGTGCTGGGTTGGATGTTATAGCATATCCATCTCATGTATTTCCCAAAAGTCAAGAAAAGGAAAATAAACCAGAAGTAAAAACATAATTTTTAACCTCTTTACTTTTTTTTCTTCCTGTAAAAATTATTTTTTTCTGCTAATAAGTTTATCAGCAATTTAATAATATGATTATTCCTGAACAATACTGGTATTCCATCCATAATAATTTCTTCTTAAATATATCTAAATTCTTAAAGAAAACAAGACATGCCAGATATGAAGAACTTAAAAAGGAATGTTAACAGCAAATAGGAAAATAAATCTTGATTTAATAAGAAAAAAGTCCTAATGATAGAAGGGAAGTTTGAATATAACATTTTGCTTAAGGTATCTCTTTCTACCTTAATCTAATGTTCTCGATAACAATAAGAGTAAGGTAAAGTGTAAGTTATTTTTCATTGTTTGCTTTTTATGTACATTTTTGTCTTGTTAAAGAAATTAATTTGGGGCAGCATTGTTTGCCAAGTTTGAGAATCATTTACTACAAACCATAAGAGACTCTTAATCTCAGGAAACAAACTGAGGGTTGCTGGGGGGAGGGGAGGAAAGGATAGGGTGAATGGGTTATGGACATTGGGAAGGGTATGTGCTGTAGAGAGTGAATTATGTAAGATTGATGATTCACAGACCTGTACCCCTGGGACAAATAATACATTATATGTTAATAAAAAAAGAATCATTTACTAGTTCTGTGACTTTATATACATGGCTTTGCTCTTTTCGTTTAATTATGGTAAGAACACATAACCTGAGAACTACATTTTAAGTGCACAATACAGTTTTATTATTAGTCATAGGTGCAATGTTGTATGTCAGATCCCTAGAACTTACTCATCTTAACTGAAAACTATATACCTAGTGAACACCTACTCCCCATTTTTCCCTTCTCCCAGCACCCAGCAACCACCAATACACTTTGTTTCTAGGAGCATGACTATTTTAGATGTATCTTATATGTGTAATAAAGGAATATTTATCCGTTTATGACCGGATAACTTCAACAAGCATCATGTACTCCCAGTTCATCTATGTTGTCCTATCTGGCCAAGTATGTTCTTTTTTTTTTTTTTTTTTTTTAAAGATTTTATTTATTTATTTGACAGACAGAGATTACAAGTAGGCAGAGAGGCAGGCAGAGAGAGAGAGAGGAGGAAGCAGGCTCCCTGCTGAGCAGACAGCCCGATGCGGGGCTCGATCCCAGGACTCCGGGACCATGACCTGAGCCGAAGGCAGAGGCTTTAACCCACTGAGCCACCCAGGCGCCCCAAGTATGTTCTTTTTAAAGACTGAACAATATTCTATCCTTGGAATATTTAACCTTTGGTTTCTTCATTTCTAAATCAGAGGTAATGGTAGTTTTATTATTAGATCATTGTAAATATTAAATGAGATATTGCATACAGAATCCTAGCACCAGAAATATTGAGGGCTAAATAAGTGCCTGCTGTTTTACTGCAAGTAATAGATCATTACTAGCTATATTACTGCAATGAGTTCATTTAGGTAAATTACAACCTCTCCAGTCCTCAATTTATTGAAGTATAACAGGTTTCCGGCCGTTCTTGGTGTTTCTGGTGAACTTCAAAGGATCTAATGGTGTAGTTACAGAAATAAAACTCAGCCAAGCCTGCAACCAAACAGTGTGGAGAATGTTACACTAAGAAAATTAACCCCATGTGTTTGACCTTTACTTTACCCAAATGTGCAGTCATTAATTCCCGACAGATAAGGTTGTTATTACTCAGTAGGACCTGGTTGGAAAGAGACAGGTGTGCCTAGGAAAACTTAACATCTCTTCTAACAATTATAAAAAGAGGTTCTTGAAGGATCTCACTGGAATCTGGACTTGACTAAGGTGTACTACTGACTCAGAGGCCCTAGTTGGAATACAAAGGTCAGATGTCTTACTCTCTGTTGTGGGGGATATTGTGTGTTCTGCCATTTGTAGTGAGATCTGTGTGTTGAGTTGAATCTTCCAGCTACATGCATTTTACTTAATGTCTAATGTCTTAGGTACTTTGTGTTTCTTCAATTCTGATAATTACATAAAATTTACTTTCTAAACTATAAACATAAACAAATGAAGAATTTTAGTAAAAGACTTTATATTTATATTTGTTTAGGTGAACAAAAGTAGGAATCAGTAAGAAGAGAATGTCCTATGGAAACTATTTTCACTCATCCTCAGGATTCTAGGCTACACAACAAAAGCCCCCTGTTTGTTTTTATTTTTGTCTCTAAGACTATCTTTATTCTGTTAATTATTTTCAGTCTAGCATATCATTGAAAGACAGAATAGCTGCATCAGTGAACACCATATAAACTCATTGTTCAATGAATGTTTCATTAGTCTCATGCATTTTAACCATGGGGCTAACATAATTGAGAGTCTTAATTCTCTTTAATCTTGATATCACTGCATTTCCATGAATTTTTCTTCTCATTTGTAGGACGTTTTAAAGGTGGTTTCAATCAGCAGTAAACTCTTCCATTAAAATGTACCCAGTTAAAAAGAATCACTTGTTGCCCAGACACTGCCAATTGCTCATAGGTATCTTTAATATCATGATGATGGGCTGTGGTAGTGCTTGTGTGGTAATTAGAGACACTGATATGTTCACAGTAAGAAGTAAAAAAGGTAGGGTCATATTTCACACCTATACATGGTATTTTGGAAGTATCTCTAATTACACAAATCATGGGGAACCTAAAATATATAAATAAGACCAACCTTTAGGGGCACCTGGGTGGCTCAGTGGGTTAAAGCTTCTGCCTTCGGCTCAGGTCACGATCTCAGGGTTTTGGGATCGAGCCCCACATCGGGCTCTCTGCTCGGCAGGGAGCCTGCTTCCTCTTCTCTCTCTGCCTGCCTGCCTCTCTGCCTACTTGTGATCTCCGTCAAATAAATAAATAAAATCTTAAAAAAAAAAATTTAAAGGAAGTTTATACTTCTCATTTGATCACAAACTCTCGATCATGGACCACACCATTCATAATGTTTCCCCCCATAATGTCAATAACAAAAGACCATGAAAGGATTAAAGACACGGAATGACTATTTTTTTATTCACCAAATATTTAATAAGCATATGCCATATTCATGATATTGTGCTAGAATAAATTGTAATTCAAAGATGAATCCAACAGACCTTAATCTATGGTCTATCATCTCCCTGCCCTACCTGTGTATACTACTTTTTGATGCTGGGGCCAGGAATCTGTGAAATACATTTCTCTTTGGCCAACTGACTTCCTATCAGTCTCAGCCAAGAAAGGGACTGGCTTTTTTTCTTTTTTCCTGCTTTTCTTACCAAGGTTATCCCAACAGTGCTTCTTCACCAATAGCATTCTGTTTTGTTTTTTGTTTTGTCTTGTTTTTAATCATTTTATTTTATTTTTTTCATCATGATAAGTATACTCTTTAATCCCCATCCCCTATTTCTTCCATCCCGCTACCCACCTCCCCTCTGGTAACTAGCAGTTTGTTTTCTATCACTAAGAGTCTGCTTCTTGGGGCGCCTGTGTGGCTCAGTGTGTTAAGCCTCTGCCTTCAGCTCAGATCATGATCTCAGGGTCCTGGGATTGAGCCCCACATCAGGTTCTCTGCTCAGCAGGGAGCCTGCTTCCCCCTCTCTCTCTCTGCCTACTTGTGATCTCTGTCAAATAAATAAATAAAATCTTTAAAAAAAAAGAGAGAGAGTCTGCTTCTTGGTTTGTGTGTGTCTCTCTTTCTCCTTTGCTCTTTTGTTTTGTTTCTTAAATCCCACACATTAGTGAAATCATATTGCATTTGTTTTTCTCTGACTTATTTTGCTTAGCATTATACCCTATGCATGCTGTTGTAAATGGCAAGAACTTTATAGCTCTATCCATGTTGTTGCAAGTGACAAGATTTCATTCACTTTATGGCTGAGTCCTATTCCACTGTACATATATACCACCCCTTTATCCATGCATCTTATCTGTGGACACTTGGGTTGCTTCCATAGTTTGGCTATTGTACATAATGCTGCAATAAACAGAGGGCTTCATATGTCTTTTTTAAATTAGTGGTTTCATATTCTTTGGATAAATACTCAGTAATGGAATTAGTGGACCATATGGTCATTCTAATTTTAATTTTAATTTTTTCCACAGAGGCTACACCAAGTTTGCATTCCCATCAAGAATGCTGAGTGTTTCTCTTTCTCCACATCCTCATCAACATTTGTTTCTTTTGCTTTTGATGTTAGTCATTCTGCAGGTATGAGGTGATATCTTGCTTTGGTGAGTGCTGTGAAGTGTGTAAACCTGGTGATTCACAGACCTGTACCCCTGGGGATAAAAATATATGTTTATAAAAAATAAAAAAATTATTGTAGTTTTGATTTGTATTTCCTTGATAATGGGTGATGTTGAGCACCTTTTCACATGTCTGTTAGCCATTTGTATGTCTTCTGCTCATGTCTTCTGCTTATTTTTAATTGGATTATTTGTTTCTTTGAGTATTGAGTTGTATCAATTCTCTTTATATTTTGGGTGCTGACCTTTTATGGAATATGTCATTTGCAAATATATTTTCCCATTCTCTAGGATGCCTTTTGGTTTTATTGATTTTTCATATTAGGTTTTTCTTAAATGGCCTTTATCATGTTGAGATATGTTCCTTCTAAATATGTTCCTTATTTCCTTAGTTTCTTATTTCCTTATTTCCTTCTGCAGAAATTGCTTACTTTAATGTAGTCCCAATTGTTTATTTTTGCTTTTATTTCTCTTGTCTCAGGAGACATAACTGGGAAAGTGTTGTTAGAGCAGATGTCAGAGAGATTACTGCCTGTGCTCTCTTAAGGTTTTTTATGGTTTCAGGTTTCACATTTAGGTCTTTAATTCATTTGCGTTTATTTTTGTATATAGTAAAAAAAAAAAAAAAATAGTCCAGTTTCATTCTTTTGCATGTAGCTATCCAGTTTTCCCAACACCATTTGTTGAATAAACTTTTTTCCATTGTATATTCATTCCTCCTTTGTCCAAAAATTTATTGACTGTATAATTGCCAATTTACTTAGGAGTTTTCTGTTCTTTATATTGATCTATGTATCATTTTTATGCCAGTACCATACTGTTTTAGTGACTACCATGTTGTAATATAATCTGAAATTCGAAACTGTGATATCTCCAGTTTTGTTTTTTCCTTTTCATAATTACTTTGGCTATTTGGAGGTCTGTGTTGGTTCTTTACAAATTTTAGAATTGTTTGTTCTTGCTCTGTGAAGAATACTTTTGGTAGTTTAATATGGAATGCATTAAATCTGTATATTGCTTTGGGTCATGTAGATATTTGAACAATTTTTGCTCTTACAATCCATGAGCATGAAATATCTTTCTGTTTCTTTGCATTGTATTAAATTTTTTTCATCAGTGTTTTGTAGTTTTCAGAGTACAGATCCTTCACCTCTTTGGTTCAGGTTATTCCTAGATATTTTATTGTTTTTGGTACAATTGTGAATGGGATTGTTTTCTTCATTTCACTTTCTGCTCCTAGATTAGTAGTATAGAAGAATGCAACATATTTCTGCATTTGTATCCTGTGACTTTACTGAATTTGTTTATCAATTCTAGTAGGTTTTTTTTGGTGGAGTCTTTTAGAGTTTTCTTTTTTTGTATCATGTCATCTGCAAATAGTGAATTTTATTTTTTCCTTACCAACCGGGATGCCTTTTTATTTCTTTATGTTGTCTGATTACTGTGGCTAGGACTTTTAGTATTACATTGAGTAGAAGTGGTAAGAGTGGACATCCTCATCTGGTTACTGACCTTGGGAGAAAAGCTCTCAGTATTTTGCCATTGAGTATGATATTAATTGTGGGTTTTTCATATATAGCCTTTATTATGTTAAGATATGTTCCCTCTAAACCTACTTTTCAGAGGGTTTTTATCATGAATGGATATTGTACTTCGCTAAATGCTTTTTCTGCATCTACTGAAATGATCATATGGCTTTTATCCTTTCTCTTGTTGATGTGATATATCATATTATTTTGCAAATATTGAACCACAATTGCATCCTGGGAATAAATTCCACTTGGTCATGGTGTATGATTTTTGTAATGTATTGCTGGATTCAGTTTGCTAATATGTTGAGGATTTTTGCAACTATCTTTATGAGTTATATGGGCCCATAGTTCTCTTTTTTTGTGGTGCCTCCATCTGGTTTTGATTTAAGGATGAATCTGGCCTCATAGAATGAATTTGGAAGTCTTCCTTCTTATATTTTTTAAAAACAGTTTGAGAAGAATGGGCATTAACTCTAATGTAAACGTTTGGTAAAATTAACCTGTGAAACTGTCTGGTTCTGAACTTTTGTTTTTTAGGAAGTTTGATTACTGATTCAATTTCATTGCTGGTGATTGGTCTGTCCAAATTTTCTGTTTCTTCCTGCTTTAGTTTTGGTAGAATATGTATTTCTAGGAATTTATCCATTTCTTCTAGGTTGTCCAGTTTGTTGGCATATAGGTTTTCATAACATTCTGTTATAATTGTGTGTATCTCTGTAATATTGGTTGTTATTTTACCTCTTCCATTAGTAATTTTATTTATTTGGGTTATTTATTTATTTATTTGTCTTGCTAGATATTTATCAGTTTAGTTAATCTTTTCAAAGAACTAGCTTCTGATTTCATTGATCTGTTCTGTTGCTTTTTTAGTTTCTATATCATCTATTTCTGCTCTATTCTTTATTGTTTCCTCCATTTCATGGGTGTTAGTTTTGTTCTTTTTTCTAGATCCTTTAAGTATAAGATTAGATTATTTATTTGAATTTTTTCATGCTTCTTGTGGTGGGCCTGTATTGCCCTCTTAAAACCACTTTTGCTGTATTTGAAAGATTTTGGACTGTTGTTTTTTGGTTTTTATTTGTTCCCATGTACTTTCTTATTTCTTTGATTTCTTGGTTGACCCATTCATTTTTCTAATAGCATGTTATTTAACCTCCTAGTATTTATGATCTTTCCAGATTTTTTCTTGTGACTGCTTTCTAGTTTCATTTCTAGTTTCATAGAGCTGTATTAGGAAAAGATGCAAGGTGTGACTTCATTTTTTTTGTTTGTTTGTTTGTTGAAATGTGTTTTGTGGCCTAATATGTGATCAATTATGGAGAATGTTCTGGGTATACATGAAAAGAATATGTATTCTGCTGTTTTATGATGGAATGTTCAGAATATAACTGTTAATTCCATCTAGCCCAGTGTCATTCAAATCCATTGTTCCCTTGTTGATTTTTCTGTTTGGATGATCTGTCCTTCAAAGTAAGTGGGGTGTTAATTTCCTTTACTATTACTATATTACTATCAATTATTTCTTTTATGTTTGTTATTAACTGTTTTATGTATTTGGATGTTCCCATATTGGGTGCATAAATACTTACAATTGTTATATTCTCTTGTTGGACTGTCCCCTTTATTATTATAGTGTCCTTATTTGTCGCTTGTTACAGTCTTTGTGTTAAAGTCTATTTTTGCTAATATATGTATTGCTACCCAGGTTTCTTTTGGCATCCATTGCAGGATAAATGTTTCTCCATCCCCTCACTTTCAATTTGCAGGTGTTTTTAGATCTAAAATGAGTGAGTCTCTTGTAGACAGCATATTGAGGGGCCTTGTTTTTTGTGGTTTTGTTTTTTCTTGTTTTTTTGTGGGTTTGTTTGTTTGTTTGTTTTTAATCCATTCTGTCACCCTATGTTTTTTGATTGGAGCATTTAGTGCATTTATATTTACAGTGATAATCCATAGCATTCTGTTTAACTAACAACATTAGGTTTCAGGGTATAGTTTTACCAGTGACTTCAAAATCAGCATTATCTTGTCCCCTCAGAAATATCAGTACCTGCTACATGGAGTACAGTTTCTAAATTCCTGGATTTCAGCTCCATAGAGCTTTTCCTCCCAATTCTCAATGATTAGTAGTACTAGCTAAGCAGTGTCCTTCCTCAAAGGTCTCCATATAAATTCCATGTGTCCCTTATTTTAATACAAATGATATTTTCAAGCTTTTCCCTTTGTTCCCCCACCCTTCAATCGGCTGCTGCTTCCTGCAATAATTACCTGCACGATACTTGATTGTTTATTTCCTTTCCTCATTCCCTAGGTAACAATTCTTTTTTTTAAAATATATTTTTATTGTGGCAATGGCATATAACATAAAATTTACCATTTTCATTATTTTAAATTATACAGTTCAAATGGCATCAAGTGCACCCATATGTATTTAATAGTGTGCAAACATGACCACTATTTATCTCCAGAATTTTTCATCCCAAACCGAAACTCAGTACCCCTTATAGCAATAACTCCTTTTCCTTCCCTCCCTCCAGTGCCTGGTGACCACTATTTTACTCTCTATCCCTATGAATTTGACTATTCTATGTACCTCATATAGGTGGAATCCTCCAATATTTGTCCTTTTGTGTTGACTTATTTCACATGATACAGTGTCTTAGGTTTATTCATGTTATTACATTTATGTTAACCATACTTCATTTTAAAGTATCTGTTAAAATAGCAAGTATGGTTTGTGTTTCCTGACTTAACCCTGACCAGTACGATAACTCACATCGTGTATGCTTTACTAACAGAGAAACAGTTCTGGATAAAATTCCAGATAAAAAGTTAAGAGGGTTTTTTTTTTTTTTTTAAGGATTTTATTTATTTATTTACTTTTCAAAGAGAGTGAGAGAGAGAGAGAGAGAGAGAGGGCACAAGTAGGGGGAGCAGCAAGCAGAGTAGGCAGAGGGAGAAGCAGAATTCCCGCTCTGCAAAGAACCTAATATGAGACTTGATCCCAGGACCCAGAAATCATGAGCAGAGCTGAAGGAACACTTAACTGACTGAGCCAACCAGGCATCCCAAGAGAATTGTTTTCAATCAACAAATTTATCCAGAAGATTCAATTATGTAAGTATCAGTCACACAGTACTTCCAGAGGAAGTCCCCTCTATATGACTCATAACACTCTGAAAGCAACTTTCATTCTCATAGGGAAGGGAATGGGTCTTAACATTTTTCATGACATTGTACTACAAATTTGATTTATTTAGCTTTGTTTGAAGTTAAACATTAACTGAGTCTCATATTTTCATATAAATTCAAATTACAATGTTCATATTTTACTAGGTAGATAGAGAAGAGATAAATGGAGTGAGAAATGTGACATAGCAGGGCTGGAAGGGAAGATTCTATTATTTGTGCTTTGATTCACCTTATGAGTGGGTAGCTGACCGCCAACCTTGCTATGCTTTCTTTTACATCCTCAGGTGTTTTATATTTTATGACAACTTTCTAAGAGTTATTTATATAACAGTCTTTCTTTGGATACACTTAGAGGAAAATTTAGGGCAGAAGGTGCAAAAGGAAATCTTCCATTATGTCTCATTACTTGGTCATAGGTAGATGCTTCAAGGCCTGCCTATATAGTGTAAGGTTTAAGAAAATCTATAAGTAGCTCTGTCCCTATTGGGATCACTGCGCCATATTCTTTTGTAATGTTAAAACTTGTGCGTCTGAGATTTATCCATTATCCATTAAGTTTCTGTTCTTGGTACAAAGGGGGGCTGTAGATTATTGGAAATAAACTAAATAGGAAATAAGGCCTAGAGTAATAACTTGAGTGGTGCCCTATTGTCCTGAATAAAGAGCCTTATCATCTCAAGAATTCATTATTCACCAGAGGCATTTCTGTGATCATCAATGAGAACATAAGATGGAGAATTTACTTAAAGATTAGGCTAATTATTTTTTTCCTACTTCATCTCACCTGAGTTTAAACTGTTTTCTCTTAGAAGTTAGATGTTGTTGTTACTGTTTTATAAAGTCATAATTAAATAATTTGAAAAGTGTCAGACTACTATACATAACTACAAATTATTTATCAGCCAAATTAAAAAGTTTATAATATCAAAGCATTTTGATTATTCCCTTATCTCCTTCCTTCTTCACAATTTTAAACTGATTTTACTGGCTAAAATCTTAAGAACCATCTGGGCTTTATGCCAAAATTTGGTGCTATGGAAAAGCTGATGAAAATTTCAACATTATATTTAAATGAAATATTCATTATTTTATCTACTAGTATAGACAGTATTGCTGACTAAATTCATTTAACAACAGAAAAAATGGTCTTAAGAAAAAAAGGACTTACCTTTTCACGTGACTTAAAATTTGTATTTATTATAGAAATATATAGTTTAGAGTTAGGTAAATTTTTAATAGAAATAGTCAGCTTTTTATCAGTTAAAATTATTTGAAAAAGTATTAGCTTAAGAGTATATGTGCTTTTTAAATTCAGAACTGAGGAATGATGTGTGTTCTATGTATCAATACCTAGATATTGTATCTATGTATCAATACTTAGGTACCATTAGGGGACTTGAGTGGACTTGTCTAGGGTGCTTTAAAATCTAATGTCTGAGAATGCTTAATGGCTGCAAGTAACCTCAGTTTTTAATTTTAGATTTCACTAAAGATTTTAATATTTAATAATTAAGCTTTAAACAAGGAAAAAACTGTGTACTTGCTATTTTTGATTTCTGCTTTAGATACAGTATGTGGACTAACCTGTAGCTGTCCTCTCCCCACCCCCAACTATGCTCCAGATCCCTCCCTTCTTACCAACAGAATTCAATTATGTTTAGGTAAACAATGTGCCCAAATTTCCAAGATAACCATTATCAGTTAAGCCAGTCATGGTAATTCCATTACCTTTTGCTGGACTTTCTTCATCCAACTTCCTCCAACTAGGGGCTACTATATGATTCAGATCTAGCCAAAGAAAGGGAAAGATTGGCTAAAGCACCCTGAGAAAGTATCACTGAAAAACAAGGAAACAAGGGAAAAACAAACAAACAAACAAACAACTTTGACTGCTTCCTCTTCATACTTGGGTTGCTAGTATTACTAGATTACATCTGCAGATGTGATAGCCATTTTGCAACTGGTATAGAGACTAAGGCCAGGGGAAAAGCAGGAAGCTGGAAAGAACTGGGGTTCTGCTATTATGTTTGAGCTTAAGCATATCAGCCTGGATTGGCTATCTTTCTACCATTTGAGTTAATGAAGTCTTCTATTTTATAGCTTAATTTGCAAGATTTTCTATTGCATCTAAAACATTAACATTAAATTACTTTCTAATTAACTAATACTGGAAAAAACTCATATTTTTATAAATATTCTTTTAAAAAACTGCATTTTCCTTTTAACCCTATAAAATATGTATGCCTATAATCTTTTTTGAGAAAATACATACACTCACTTACATGTAGCATATATTTCAAGAATGTCTTGTGCTAGTAATTTATTTATACACTTATTGCCAATAGAATTAATTTTGAAAAATTTTGGTAGAATTAATATATCTGAGAGTATATCAGATTGATATTATGGATATATATTAATTAATATAACAAAACAAAGAATAAATATAAGCAACCTGAAATAATTATAGTTAACCTCTACTTCAGAAGTAAAATGGAAAGAAATATTGAAATATTTGTCAAAATACATTTATATATTTTATTTCAAGTCTGAGTTTTATACATTTATAATCATCTTAAGCATGCAGTGTGCTTACCCCATAATAATAGCCCAAGTTAATAAAACGCATAAATCTCATTATCTAGGAAATATGAACTCTAAATCTTATAGAATAAATACATATATGTGACTTTCATGTCATAAAGATATTTGTAAAGTTCAAAACCTAACTTTTGCTAAGCAATTTATTTAATCCATTATTCATGCAACACATCAAGCATTTAAACAAATTTTATTCTAGTTACCCATGAAAGCCAATACTAAAATGTTTGGAAGAATGACTTAACAGAAAGAGAATATCCAACTATTTAAATAATGTCTTTTGGGGACATTTAAGTGGTATAGAAAGCTTAATTATGACATGGGCCTTCATATATTAAAAAATGAACCAAAACAAAAATAAGAATAAGAATAAAATTTTACCAAAAGTAAAGTGATAGTTTGAAATCCTTGGAGTCTTATGTAATTTTTAATACTCTTTTGAATAATTAGTTCTTAGCTTTAGGTAGAAGGAAAAAAAGAACACACCACACACATTTATTTTATTAAAATGGATTTCTATAGAATTCCTTCTACATTATTTTATTTGTATGATTTCAATGTGAATAAATTAAATTCACTACAGATTTATTTGTCTTATCTTAGACCAAGGATCTATAAACTGTTTTTCTGAGAAGGTTAGATAATAAGTAGACTCTGCTGGTCATGAGGTCTCAATTACTCACTGCCATATATAATAGCCACATACAGTAACTAAATGAATGGATTTAGCTGTTTTTAGTAAAACTTCACTTACAAAAAGAGGCAGTAGGATGGATTTGCATCATAGACTCTACTTGTGACCCCTCATCAGATAGCAGTTCATTGAGAGTTAACAAAATGAGGCTGAAAAGGGTTTTTTGTTTGTTTGTTGTAGTTGGTTGTTTTTTGTTATTGTTGTGGTTTATTTTATTTTGTTTTCCGAAAGAATAGCCCAGAAACTCAGATAGAGCTGTGGAATTAAAATGATAGCAAATGACATGCTTTGAAAAATCTCTACCTAAGTTTTATGGACTCCACAAAGTAACTTTTTCAGTAATATCTCTATAAAAGAAGAAATTAGCCCTAAAATACATAGGGAATGACAAAGTTATAATAAATCCTATGTTTTATTTTTCAGTCTGTTTCTTTTTATTTTATATCTGAATCAGAGAACTAATTCATTTATACTTAAATATAGAATGGAGAAAAATAACCCAGTTGTACTAGTTGCTGTATAACAAATCACCCCAATAAAACCACCATCTTGTCTTTTCTCAACAGTTTCTGAGACTATGGGATCCAGGAGAAGCTGGCTCCTCTAGATGATTAATTCCATCAATGTACAGTTGACCTAGGGTCATAATACTTTTACTTTTAAAGCACATGACATATTTTAATTTATTTTAAAATCAGAATAAAGCAAACTTTTAGGTCAGAGAGAAATTTTAATGTATATTTCTAAATTTATAACACTGTAGTCAGTGTTAGCTAAAATATCATTTTGAATAGTTATGTATGTTGATAAAACAAATGTAACACATACTTCTGTGTAAGGACCTTTTACCCTTCCCTCTTCTGTCTTATGCAGATATGAGATATATATAAATATAGGTACAGGGACTCCTGGGTGGTTTAGTCAATTAAGCATCTGCATTCGTCTCAGGTCATGATCCCAGGGTCCCTGCTTAGCTGGGAGCCTGCTTCTTCTTCTGCCTGCTGATCCCCCTGCTTGTGCTTGTGTTCTTTCTCTCTCTCTCTCTCTGTTGAATTAAATTAAATTAATGTATAGAGATATATATAGAGAGATTGATGATACAGGTACAGATGATATACAGATACAGATACCATAATAATATATAGAGATATGTAGATTTAGATAAAGATGTATTTTAATGGAAAAAGAAGTCAACAAAGGCAAAATTGAAAATAGTTAAAAGTGCCTACGGCCAAAGAAAGTGGTGATGCAGTAGTATGACTCTGAATTCAGTCTGTCATGAGATTCTGTAAGCTATAGGCAGAAGCTATAGTTTCTGGAACTTTGAAGGATGCTGGAAGATCCACTCTCAACCAAACTCTTCATATAGCTGTTGTCTAGAGTCTTTGTTGCTATCCAAATGGGCTGCTGCTCAAGATACTCTTTCCCCAAAGTAAGTGATCTCAAAGAAAAAGTATATGAGAGAACAATTAAAACAGAAATCATACTTTTATAACCTAATCTTCACAACGGTATACTACCATTCCTGTCATATCCTACTGTTCACACTGTCCAAATTAGCAATATTGAAGGGACTATAAAAGGGTGTGAATACCAAGATTAGAAATTACCAGGAGCAATCTTGGAGGATGACTATCAGACCAGGGGAGTCAGGATTACCAAGGGACATCACCTTCTGAAAAACCACGTGGGTGAACCTCAGGTTGAACTCACTAAATCTCAAACCTCATGCCAAATTTTACTATGAAAAACTACTTGGGGCCTGGGTGGCTCAGTGGGTTAAGCCTCTGCTTTCAGCTCAGGTCATGATCTCAGAGTCCTGGGATCGAGCCCGTGTGTCAGGCTCTCTGCTCAGCGGGAAGCCTGCTTCTCCCTTTCTCTCTGCCTGCCTCTCTGCCTACTTGTGATCTCTCTCTCTCTGTCTAATGAATAAATAAAATCTTTTAAAAAATTACTTGCAAATTAGATTAGATTGCAAATAATCTAATAAATCAAAGCTTTGTATATCTTAAGTACATAAGTTTAAATAAAGTAGTATTATTTCTGCTTACCATACATATATATCCCAACTGGTAAAGTTGTGATAAAATCCAGTCTATTGGGAATAGCCATTCCACATTATTTTGTAATTTAAATATTTTATTTTTTAAATTTTTTCTTAAATAAAAATATATATTTCTTAAAAATATTTGAACTGAAAATGTAATGAGTTATTATTAGTTACATCTCAGTACATATTCCTATGTCTTTTTTTAATTTATTTTTTATTATGTTCAATTAGCCAGCTTATAGGACATCATTAGTTTTTGATACGGTGTTCAATGTTTCATTAGTTAAACATTTTATAGTGGATAAATGTAGGTATCCGTGTTTGTGTCTTTGTTTTGTCTCTCACTAACTCAAATGAAACAAAAAATTCATAAATAAGAATAAAAATTAAGGTGGATGATATATTATACTTTTTTGAAAAAAGAGATTCTTTGAAATTAAAACTTAATCTAATGTCAACAACTGGTCTACATCTCAATTCCCATAATTCCCAGTCTTTAACTCTGACTTTTCTACTGGTCTGTTTTATCCATCAGATTTATCATTCTCTCTGAAGACTTCATATAGAGGATACACTTCACCTGTCTCTCTTCATGAAAAAATGAACACAAGTTACGTGCTTCTAAATGAAACTGGGCCACACTTGTTTGGTTTTGTTTTTTTTTATTTCGTTTTGTTATTGTCCTGTTTTCTTCCTTTTTCTTTTTGCTGTAATCGCAGACTTCTTTACTGCTGAGCTTAGATACTAAGAAAGCCATTATTCCTTTTCTACCTAATAGAAAGTGTATGGATCCCCTGGCTGTTCCAAGGGGAGAAGAAGATAAACACAGACAGGATAAAAAGATTACTGGTCAGAACTGGAAGATGCTGACTCAGTTTTGTACCTATAGTGGAATAGCCACTGTTGAAATGCAGTTATATACAGACACCAGAATTAATCCTTTGCAGCATAAGCAGTCAGGAATAAGTGTTGCAAACAGTTGATTATGAATATTCTAATATGAATTATGAAAATATGAACATTCTTTTGAAATATGCAGTTTTTTCCCATTCCTATCCTAAAACCCTTTATTTAACATAAAATCAATCCATGGTCATTTAGAATTTTAAAGTCATTTACATGGAAAAAGGTAGCTTATGCCACAAGGTACATAAGAAAAAAAATATTTGTGTTACCTTTCCCTTTGCTTTTAGTCCCTTCATTATTTCAATAACCCTTCTGGTGGCATCTAATTTCATAGTTTCCTTTCCACAAGATTTTTTCATCTTATTATCATTTTCCCACTCTTCCACTTCTATACTTTATAAGTTAATTTATTTATTCATCAATTCATTCAACAATTCAGTATCCACTAAATTTTGATAATATTAATATAAATTACAGAAAATACAAGTAGAAATAAGTCTTATGATTTCTATTCACATAGTTTCTCGGACTGATGTTTCTCAGCACTTGATGTCTCTTCCACTCCCCTGGGGTGGAAACCAGCCTCCAACTGTTCCACAGCTGATGTTTTTTTTTTTAATCCAAAGAATGACACACTCTTGATTAAAGTTGATCACTTTAGGTGGTCAGTCACCTGGCTAAAATGCTGCTTTAAACAATTTTGTATATTGATAGGAATAAATGTACTACATACTTTTACATGAGGATCTCTCATCCATTTTTTTTCCTTGCTCCAACCACCGGTACATTGAAATTATTAACATGTGTAAATACTCTACCTATGTACAAAAACAAACAAACAAACAAACAAAACAAAACAAGAGAATAAGGATAAATGCATTGTATAGGTGAGAAATTTATGTTCCTGTTGTTGTTGATGATGACGTTTTCCATAGTCAAATGCAGAAGGGCTAGAGAGGCAGTACATTCAGCAGATAATTCCACTTAGAAAACAGCCAGAGGAAAATACTAGCAGAAGCTAGATAAGGCTGCCTAATTGGAGGAGCAAGAGCAAGTCAAAGCACAGACAGAGAGCAAACCACTTGGATCAATTTTCATACTGCAAATCAACAGCTTTGAAAAGCAGCTGTGCTGGAAGCTTAGGGTATTTGTCAGTGCCTAAACCAAGTAGAAAGCTGGTGTTTCTGTGTCTCTGCCCCTCCGAAGGCACCAAGCAGAGCTGGGAAGACCAGGAAGAGCCATGCCTTGTAAGTGTTATAGAGGAAGGACAATAAAAAATGGTGCTGAAATTAGAGCCTTGGCAGTAGCACTTGAACTAATCAGTAAGCCAGATAGGAAAGTGTATTTCTAAAATTTGGCAGCTCTGTCTCTGTACTCCTTAGGGCTGCTGGATCACTGAGCTCAAAATGTCTGTTCTAATCAACCAGAGTTTCTGCCTGACATCTGTGTTGTAGGATATATTTCACACTAGTTTGAGGTTTTTATACTTTTTTTTAATTTTCCCACCTTGATGTTTAATTCAATTGAATCAATTTTTAAACCAAACATGTTCAATATAGGCTTTTTATAGATGTTTTGAAAAAGAACAGAGTAGCATCAAAGAACAAGGTCTATATTGTATCCCATCTTGGGCCCAGGGAAAGTCAACATCACAGACTCAGGTGGCCTTTACCCCATTGTGGGGTAATGTATGGCTCATGTAGGTCTGACGGGTCTTTGTGGAAGCTGACTCAAGTATGGGGTTCCTTATCTTTACTCTCCAGTTAAAACAGGAGGATCAAGATGAAGTACAATTTTTCCTCCAAAACTCTGTTTCTCAGAGTCCATAGTCTTTCATACTTTGTCTTTCCCTCTAATTTACCCAAATTCACTTTCCTTTTCCTTCCCCTGATGTCCTCCATGTTTATCCTTATGCTCCACAAGTAAGTGAAACCATATGATACTTGACTCTCTCTGCTTAGCTTATTTCACTCAGCAAAATCTCTTCCAGTCCCGTCCATGTTAATACAAAAGTTGGGTATTCGTCCTTTCTGATGGCTGCATAATATTCCATTGTAGATATATAGACCATAGCTTCTTTATCCATTTTTCTGTTGAAGGTCATCTTGACCCTTTCCCAGTTTGGCAACTGTGGCCATTGCTGCAATGAAATGGGGGTACAGATGACCCTGCATTTCACCACATCTGTATCTTTGGGGTAAACACCCATTAGACAATTGGAAGGTCATAGGATAGCTTTATTTTTAATTTTTTGAGGAATCTCCACACTGTTTTCCAGAGTGGCTGCACCAACTTGCATTCCCACCAATGTGTGGGAATGTGTGAGAGGGTTCCCCTTTCTCCACATCCTCTCCAGCACTTGTTTCCTGTCCTATTAATTTTGGCCGTTCTAACTGGTGTGGTATCTCAATGGGATTTTGATTTGAATTTCCCTGATGACAAATGATGATGAACATTTTTTCTTGTGTCTGTTAGGCATATGTATGTCTTCTTTGGAGAAGTGTGTGTTTATGTCTTCTGCCCATTTTTTGACATGGTTATCGTTTTTTTGGGTGTTGAGTTGTTTGAGGAGCTCTTTATAGGTCTTGGATATCAGCTCTTTGTCTATAGAGTCATTTGTGAATATTTTCTTCCATTCCGTGGGTTGCCTCTTTGTTTTGTTGAGTGTTTTCCTTGCTGTACAGAAGCTTATTATCTTGATGAATTCCCAAAAGTTCATTTTCACTTTTGTTTCCTTTGCCCTTGGAGATGTGTCTTGAAAGAAATTGCTGTGGCCAATGCTGAAGATGTTACTGTCTATGTTCTTCTCTAGGATTTTGATAGATTTCTGTCGCACGCTGAGGTCTTTCATCCATTTGAGTTTATCTTTAACACTCAGATATTTTCATTCCACTCTGCCTAAGGAGAGCAAAACACAGTATAGTTTCTACACTGGGATCTCTCTGGAGTATTGGGGTATCTCTCTTCCCTCTCTCAAAATTTAAAATCTATCAAACTGTATTCTATATTAGCAAGATATCCTCAGAAACATCAAGCACCTAGAAATAAAAACAAAACAAAGCAAAACAAAACAAATATAAACAGGCACGTAGTTGTACTCATGCTTACTCTTACTTAGCCTAATAATACAAATCCTGTTTTCCAGGGATAGGAAACCAGAAGTCTCACTACCTACCTGTAAGAAGAAAAGAAGAGTGTTAGGGAGAATAAAACACATGTTAATATCTCTATTAATTATCCTGCCCCACTTGCATCTTTAAAAAAATCCCAGTGGGCTTTATTTAAATTTTAACTGGATCTTAGACTCAATTTGTTAGTATTTTATTTCCACAATAAAAGATAACTTAATTGTTTATGATAGTGATATATATGTTTCTTGAAAGATTGTAACAGCTCATGGAATAGATGTTGAATTTGATGCTCTTATTACATGTGATTTATTGGTAAATTACGATTATAATAATTACAACCTTAATAAGATCATTAAATAAATGCCTATGTGTGCCAAAAATGTATCAGGAGATTTACATTCATTATCTCATTAACTCTTAACAATGCTGAAGTAGGCATTATTATTCCAATATTTCATATTAGGCTTAATTATTTTGAATTCACAGAGATTTTAAGTACAGACACCTTGAGTCTGAGTAGCTTCTCAATGGCACCAATTTTGCTGGTTTTCTTTGCATTAAAATAAGAAAAAAAAATGTAAATTAAATGGCACATTGTTCTCTACTTCCTTGTTTATATGCATCAGATTAGTGACTTGTGACTTGTTCATTTGCCATTTTTCAACTAGTAGAGCACATTCTATCCTGTGGCCTTCTTGGGGCACAGTCTTTTATCCAAGTTCTCTATTAGTCCCTGATCAGGTCTGTTTATCATATAGGTTTTATAGCTACAAGGTGTGAGGATGAGAAGAGACCAACAAAGGTGTAATCTGGGCTAAACCACCAGGTGTATGAACCTGTGTTTTCAAACAGAGCAGGCAATTCATTACCAGCTAAAGAAGTTGTGCCCTCATTGCTTTTTAAGGGGAAATGTACTAATACTAATGAAGGGGACCACCACCTAAAAGATAATCTTCCCCTCAGTTCCCTATAGTCAGATGGAGGCAGGGAGGGATCATGAAAAATGCAGGAGAAGCAGGGCAGCAGGGGCAGTAGGAAAAGGAAGAGGTGCATTCTGTGAATGGGATAATACCTTTAATTACTGCTTTCCCTCTTTTATTTTTCTCAGTCTTTTTTCATGCCTAAGCCAAGTCATTTTTTTTTAAAGAATGATATCAATTCCATAAATAATAGTAATTTATTTTTTTGGAAGAGGAATGTAAAAGAATCCCAACAAAAACATGGGTTGGTTCAAATAATTAGAAGAAGAAGAGGAGGAGGAGGAGGGGGAGGAGGAGGAGGAAGAATTGTATTTTCATGGGCGCCTGGGTGGCTCAGTGGGTTAAACCCTCTGCCTTAGGCTCAGGTCATAATTTCAGGGTCCTGGGATAAAGCCCAGCATTGGGCTTTCTGCTCAGCAGGGAGCCTGCTTCCCCATCTCTCTCTCTGCCTACTTGTGATCTCTCTCTCTCTGTCAAATAAATAAATAAAATATTTTAAAAAAAAGATTGTATTTTCATATACTCATTTTAAATATGACAGACGTTAACTTTTAATCCACTGAGCCACCCAGGCACCCCTTAGATGTTAACTTTTAAAGAGAAAAACCTGCAGACAACATTCCTACCTCTCATATTTTTCAACTATAAGGTAGTTCTGCTTGGATTTCACAGACTTTATGACTCATGATTATTCAACAGTAAAATCTCCTATTTGGAAAGAATGTTTTTTCCAACTAGTATTCCAAAAGAGTAGAGAGCTAGAGGGAGACTTCTCATAACTCAGGGTTGTTACCTTACTGAAGTATGGCCACAGACCTTCATCTAGTTGCCCATAATTCAGAAACAGCCAGATGCAGTCTTCATCATCAGAATTCTTGGGAAAAGATAACTCCAAATAGTTTCCCTTCAACCCAGAAAACCACTCCACCAAGCTAGAAAAGAAAGGAGACAAATTTATTTATGAATAAGCATTAAACCAGAACGTGGTGGCACCTGGGTGGCTCAGTGGGTTAAAGCTTCTGCCTTCAGCTCAGGTCATGATGATCCCAGGACCCTGGGATCGGCCTGCATCAGGCTCTCTGCTTAGCAGGGAGCCTGCGTCCTCCTCTCTCTCTGCCTGCTTGTGATCTCTGTCAAATAAATAAATAAAAACTTAAAACAAACAAACAAACAAACAAAAAAACCAGAATGTGAAGGGTGTCACAATCTACCAAAAAAATGCAAAGACAGAAAGAAACCTCACCCTTTTATGAGACCAAGTGAATACAACCCACTTCATATATGTTCTCAAGGGGGTATAGCTCAGTGGTAGAGCATTTGACTGCATGTGTTTTCAAGATGAACAATAACAAGTCCTCAAGTAAGAGAATTTAATATATCATTTGTCATAGCTCATTTTAAAGTCACTTAGTAGTTGAGTGACTATTTGTGTTAGCAGTTTGGCTTTCTCTAAAGGAAAAAATAAGCTTCCCATATCCTTCTGATAGGAAGTAGCTTTGCAACTTGGAGTTAAATGCCCCCAGAAGTTGGGCTCCTACTCCTACAGAAAGAGGGAGGTAATGTGCCATCATCTTTGATGATTACATGTCTGGGATGGTTTCAGATTCTTGAGATTTACATACATTTCAAACAGAAAAAGAATTTACAATTATACATTTTGTTTAAATAAATGCTTTTAGAAAAAAGGAAGAGAAGTGTCTCCCCTTGTTTTCTTTTTTTTTTTTTTTAAAGATTTTATGGATTTATTTGACAGACAGTGATCACAAGTAGGCAGAGAGGCAGGCAGAGGGAGAGGAAGGGAAGCAGGCTCCCTGCTGAGCAGAGAGCCCGACTCGGGGCTCGATCCCAGGACCCTGAGATCATGACCTGGGCTGAAGGCAGAGGCTTAACCCACTGAGGCACCCAGGCGCCCCTCCCCTTGTTTTAAACAGGAGGAATTAGCCTTCTTATTTATTTAAAAAAAAAAATGATTGAGATGTAATTCACATACAATAGACAGCCCTTGCTTTATATTTTTCTAAAATGTTTTCTATCATTTTGTAAGTAGTTGTACTTTCTTTAGTATCTTTTGATTAACTTTTGATTAAGTATATCTTTTGATTAAGTATCTGTTTATATTTCAATGCTTAATGTATACTATTGAACAAATCATTGCTTATTACAAAATCAGAAAAAAAAAAAATCTTATATTCTCTCCATCCCTCCCTGCCCCTTTCCTTTCGTTTCCTTTTCTCCCCCCCTTCTTTCCTTTTTAGAGAGAGAAAAAAGAGGGGTGGGGGTTGGGGTAGGGCCAGAGGGAGAGGGAGAGAGAAAATCTTAAACCGGATCCATGCTCCATGCTCAGCTCAGAGACCCATTCGGGGCCTGATCTCACCACTCAGAGATCATGACTGAGCTGAAATCAAGAGTTGGTTGCTTAACTAACTGAGCTACCCAGAGTGCCCAATTCCTTATATTTTCTTAAAAGAAAAATCAAACATTTTACTCTTATAAAAGCTTTTATGTAGGCTCTTAATATATTTAAAATTGATTTTAGCAAACGTCAAAAGCTCTCTCTTTTTATTTTTATTATATTTTATTTATTTATTTATTTTAGTATGGCTGACTAATTTAACTAGCTGAGCTTACTAAAGGGTTTCTCCTTTCCTTTACTATGTGCCATTCTACCTCAGAGTCATATTAAGATTTGATATAACAGGGAATCTGACTTTGAGGTATTTTATTCCATTTCAGTCTATTTACCACTGTAGGAGTATTGTTATTCTTACTATTACATTTTTATGTCTGGTAAAACATAAGCCATTTCCTTACAGCTATAACCATGAATACAGTATAGTAGTTATACATAGCCCTTTGTTCTGTAATGTGTATTTTAGAATTAACATGTGAAATTGTATTTAAAATTCAGAAGGGATTTAAGTATGATTTTTTTTTAATGTATAACACAGTTTAAGTAAGTCAAGGTTTTTATATATTATATTCTTATTAATAAAAACAGGATAGGGTGCCTGGATGGCTCAGTTGGTTAAAGATCTGCCTCTTACTTAGGTCATGCCCCCCCCGCCAGGGGTCCTGAGATGGAGCTCCACATGGAACTTCCTGCTCAGCAGGTAGTCTGCTTCTGTCTCTCCTTCTGCCTTTCCCAACCACCCCCCAACTCCCTGTCCTGCTCTGCTCTCTTTTTTTTCCTCTCAAATAAATAAATAAAATCTTATTAAAAAACAACAACAACAAAAAACAAGGTGTGCCTGGGTCACTCAGTCATTAAGCATCTGCCTTGGGCTCAGGTCATGATCCCAGCATCCTGGGATTGAGCCCCACATCAGGCTCCCTGCCCCTTGGGAAGCCTGATTCTCCCTCTCCCGCTTCCCCTGCTTGTATTCCCTCTTTGACTGTCTCTCTCTCTCTCTATCAAATAAATAAGAAAATCATAAAACAAAAAAACAAAAAAAGCAGGATATTGCCATTTGTGTAAAACATTTTAAGGCCTTTAAGTAAAATTGTATAATTTTGTGCAGAGTTCTTATAATTCTTTTGTATAATTCTACATATTTATAGATTTTTTTACATATTAAAATGTGACTCTTAATATTAGGTAGTCCAATTTTTTTGTAGGCTAACAATTGCATTGTATAGAAATGCAATTGACTCCATATACTGAGATACTTGTTAATTTCACTAATTAATTTTAGTTTTGATAATAAACTATTTTGGATTATGTACATAGGTAATCATATGATTTTTAATGACACTTTCATTTCCATCTCTTCAATCTCATGCTTTTAATCTTTTTTTTTCTTTCTTTTCCTGTTATATAGGCTAGGACCTTCAGTACAATGCTAAATAAGCTTAGTGATAAAGATCATCTTATTGTTTTCCTGATTATAAATGGAATGCTTTCAGAGTTTCATAAATTAAAGAAATTAAAGGTATAATGTATAAGATGAGTTCCCTTCATTCCTGATTAAACAAATATATATATATGTGTGTGTATATATATACACACTTATATATATGTGTGTATATATATGTGTATATATATACACACATATATATATGTGTGTATATATATGTGTATATATACACACTTATATATATATATGTGTGTGTGTATATATATATATATACACATATATATTTTTTAAATTTGGAAATCATAGTGTGATTTTTTTTTTTAAATCATAGATGAAAACTATTTTTGGTATTTTTCAAAAAACAAAGATTTGAATTCATTGGTTTTCTTGTTTTTTTTTTTCTATTTCATTTATTCCCGCTTTGTATTTACCAAAGTTTTCTTCAGTTTACTTCTAGTTTTCTTTTGTTGTTGTTATTATTGTTGTATGTATGTATGTATGTATTTATTGCTGTGGCTCATCGCTTAGTTGCCCATTTCTCAGGTTTAAATTTCCTACTTCCAGATTAATCTCCAGTTACTTACATCACTTTTTTTTTTACAATAGAAACTTTGCCTGACAGACCAAGAATATTTGCATTTTCTCCCTTTAAAATAGTATTCAGTTTGGCTCAAGTTGATCCCAGCATCCTGGGATTGAGTCCCCTGTTGGGCCGTCCCGCTCAGCAGGGAGCCTGATTCTCCCTCTCCCTCAGCCTACCTCTCCCCTGATCATGCCTCTCTCTTTGTCAAATAAATAACTAAAATCTTAAAAAAAAATAGTATTTATTGCTGTGAAGTTCCTGTAAAACCTCACCTCCATGAAATAAGATAATTTTGATGAGTAGTATTTTAGCTATATTTGACTTTAAATATTTTAAAGGGCAAATTATAATTTATAGTAGATATATGGTTTATTTCATGACTCATTCTTGAGTCAATAAATTATTTTAATTTAGATATGTTTTGGAATCTAGATTTATCATTTGGAGTTAACGTCCAATTAAATTACCTTGTAGAGAACATAGTATATGCAAAAAAATTATTGATAAAATCTGCTGAGACTTTGACTATAAAAATACATATATGTGTTCCATATGTATTTGCAAATAAGGAGCAATTATAATTGTTGAAAGTAGAATTCTTTACATGTTGACAGTATCATATTTGTTAATTGTGTTGTTCAATACTGTTTTGCTAATTACTTGCTTCATTAATGGGATGTATATTTAAATATCCCACTATAATGAAGGATTTCTCCAATTATTCTTGCGTTTCTACTTACATTTACTTTTTATATATTCATGATAGGTTTTAAGCACAGTGTATTTAAAATGCCATGTATCATTTTCTTAAATTTAATTTCTTTTCAGTGAACAGAATAAATTATTTATGCACCAGTGCTCCATGCAATACGTGCCCTCCATCATACCCACCACCAGGCTCCCCCAATCTCCCACCCCCCGCCCCTTCAAAACCCTCAGATTATTTTTCAGAGTCCATAGTCTCTCATGGTTCATCTCTCCCTCCAATTTCCCTCAACTCCCTTCTCCTCTCCATCTCCCCATGTCCTCCATATTATTTGTTATGCTCCACAAATAAATGAAACCATATGATAATTGACTCTCTCTGCTTGACTTATTTCATTTAGCATAATGTCTTCCAGTCCTGTCCATATTGATACAAAAGTTGGGTATTCATCCTTTCTAATAGAGGCATAATACTCCATAATGTATATGGACCACATCTTCCTTATCCATTTGTCTGATGAAGGGCATCTTGGTTCTTTGTATAGTTTGACAACTGTGGCCATTGCTGCTATGAACATTGGGTTACAGATGGCCCTTCTTTTCACTATGTCTGTATCATTGGGGTAAATACCCAGTAGTGCAATTGCAGGGTCATAGGGAAGCTCTATTTTTAATTTCTTAAGAAATCTCCACACTGTTCTCCAAAGTGGCTGCACCAACCTGCATTCCCACCAACAGTGTAAGAGGGTTCCCCTTTCTCCACATCCTCTCCAACACACGTTGTTTCCTGTCATGCTAATTGTGGCCATTCTAACTGGTGTAAGGTGATATCTCAATGTGGTTTTAATTTGAATCTCCCTGATGGCTAGTGATGATGAACCTTTTTTCATGTGTCTGATAGCCATTTGTATGTCTTCATTGGAAAAGTATCTGTTCATGTCTTCTGCCCATTTTTTGATATGCTTATCTGTTTTGTGTGTGTTGAGTTTGAGAAGTTCTTTATAGATCCTGGATATCAGCCTTTTGTCTGTACTCTCACTTGCAAATATCTTCTCCTATTCCATGGGTTGCCTCTTTGTTTTGTTGACTGTTTCCTTTGCTGTGCAGAAGCTTTTGATCTTGACAAAGTCCTAGAAGTTTATTTTTGCTTTTGTTTCCTTTGCCTTTGGAGACATATCTTGAAAGAAGTTTCTGTGGCTGATATCGAAGAGGTTACTGCCTATGTTCTTCTCGGTGATTCTGATGGATTCCTGTCTCATGTTGAGGTCTTTTATCCTTTTCAAGTTTATCTTTGTGTATAGTGTAATAGAATGGTCGAGTTTCATTCTTCTACATATAGTTGTCAAATTTTCCCAGCACCATTTATTGAAGAGACTGGTTTTTTTCCACTATATATTTTTTTCCTGTTTTGTCGAAGATTATTTGACCATAGAGTTGAGGGTCCATATCTGAGCTCTCTACTCTGCTCTATGCATCTGTTTTTATGCCAGTGACATGCTGTCTTGGTGATCACAGCTTTGTAGTAAAGCTTGAAATCAGGTAACGTGATGCCTCCAGTTTTGTTTTTCTTTTTCAACGTTTCCTTAGCAATTCGGGGTCTCTTCTGATTCCATACAAATTTCATATATTTTATCTTTATCTGTAAAAATGCTTTTACCTAAAATTATTTATTGATATTAACCTGGATATATTAAATAATTTTGCTTTAAAGTACACCTGGCTTGTTTTAGCATAGGTATAGAGGAATGTGGAGACAGTGTTGCAGATCTCTCTCTCCCAGGGGAGAGAGGAAATGTCCTTGAGAAAGTTTTATAGTGTGGAAAGCTAACTCCAAATCCTCAGTGGTTCCATATGCCACAAGCTAAAACTTTCTAGAAACTTACAAATGTTCCTGATCCACAATTTTAACAAAATCCCCCAAGAAGACACCTATGTTTTTCTTTGCCAGCCTATGCCTGAGGAATTTTGTTGGGGTTGCATCAATATAGTCTTTTACTTACCTTTTTAAAAACTGAAACATTTCCTAAGAACACTTTGTTGTTGACCTTGGTAACTAGATCCAGTCTGGACTGTATCGGCATTCCAAAGATAAATTTATTGAATTTGTTGAAAATACTTTTTTTTTTTTGTTAGAATATGGTGCTGTTTTAGGTTCTCTCCCTGTTTTAGGGAGGGTATTTTTTACATCAATTCATGGGATAGAGCAATGAGACATATTGACATATTGCCTAATCTTTCTATATATATATATTTTTTTAAGGTTAAGAGTTTTATTTACTTTTTTTGGAAATTTCCTTTAATTAACCACAATATTTTTTCCCTATACAGGCTAAATTCACATAACATTTTGGGAAACAATTTTTCTGTGTCGCTTTAAAAATAAATCATACATATGGGTATTGATCCTGAGTCTAGAGTTTTATGGACCAGTGATTTTTAAAGTTTTAATTAAATGAAACTACTTCTCAGTATTCCAAAGATAGGTTTATACTCTGTGCCATATAATTTATTAGGAGCTTTTGCAATTGCCTTTCACATATTTATTTAGGACACAACACTCATTCATTTGTTTTCAATAAAATATAATACTTCTATAGTATAGTGGTATCAACTTATTTTTCCTGTTTGAGCAATACTAATAAATATATAAAGCTCAAATTATAACTGTAGGGTGTGTAAATGCCATATGATATTTTAATTTACAAAACTAAACAAAATACACAATTTTTTTGTAAGCTATGTCCCTTTCATTTCAGTATCAAAAGGCTGTTCATATGATATTGTGGACATTTTCAAGAAAAAAATTGTGTGAATTTTTCATGTCATTTGACTAAAACCTCATGCTTTACAAGAGGGCCTGCATGGGAAACTGTTCTGTGGTATGTTTGCTATTTATAATGCAAAGTAGAGATTGAAGAATAGTAACAGATATATTATCCCACACATTTCTTCTCAGAGAGAAGATTGTTTATGTCTATCAGTTATTCCTGTCTCTTATTTTGCCAAAGGAGATAGATATGCAAATCCTGGCTTGGATGATCATCTGAAAGAATATTGATAATTATAGCTTCAAAGTATAGGTTATGTTGAGTTAATTTCAAAAGTAAAAACCCAGGTAGATTTTTAAAGACTGTCTTTACTGTTGTTCAAAGAAATATTTATTTTATGTGGGGATTTTCTATAGCTGAACACAATAGGTCTTTTTTTTAATAACATAAAAGTAATTTGCTCTTTATAGCTAAAACTTCTTGAAACTGGATTTTTGGAAACATATTTTGACTCCTGTTTTACTATTTCTGAAAAAAAAAGCTTTCCTTTTTTCTTATGTATATAGATATAAAATGATAGCATGTATAGCTTATTTGTGGGTCTTTGGAAAAATTTTTTCAGAGCCACGCATTGTTCAGTGGATACATGTACATAAAGCTAAAAGTATATGGTTTTATGCTTTGAAAACTGAAAATTTTTAACTTACTTTTGTCGTTTATTTATCAAAGGCTCAGCAGGATTACTCCAGGTAAAAATCCCTGTTTTGCCACAGCTGTAGTTCTTGTTGGTGCTTCTATTACAAATGTGTGTTTTAGAGGCTATCACCTCTGACAATTTAAGTGACATCAGGTCAACCACTACAATAACAATTGTCACTCCTCATATAAAATGTTTTCAGAGATTGTGCAGAGAATGCTCTTCACACAGTGGATAATCAAATTTGAAGTTTGCTTTTACTAATGTTCTCACTGTGGTTCTTTTCTTCGGCATTACATACTTAAAGAAGAGGAAATGTTACTTTGGGTTAAAAGAGAAAAATTGTAATAGGCTTTGAAATTTTGGTAAGAATAATCCACCAATCATATAGTCATCTAAAGATTTATACTGAGCTATAATTGTGTGATTTAATTTTTTTGTTTTTTGAAAATATATTGAGAGAAAACAAAGATTTATCCAGCAAATGAAATTGACAAATAAAAGGATTAATAATTGCTGCTAGGCAAAGTCACTTACAGGAGCAGAGAAAATAGTTTTTTTTTTTTTAATTTTAATATAACACCAACCTCCTTACTTGTATTTTTCAAATTTTATTTTTTCAGATAAGTAAAACTTTGCTCCTCAGTGCAGTCATTCATTAACAGTAAATTTTATTCATACTTGCTACTTATCATGTACCGTGATAAGTGATAGGTATTCAGCATGAAAATGCAACTTGTCGGAATTTCAGCTTTGTGAATATTTGAGTCTTGTGGTTCTGGCCCTAGATTATCTACGGCTGCAATTTCACTAATTTTCTAACTCCTCTATTTGGGTTTTGTCCTAATATCCCAACTATCAACACTATTTCAGTTTCAACTTTGCAAAGAACTAAGAACTTAAAATTTATTTAACTCTTTTTTACACACTTAATTCTTTCTCATGTCAATATAATATATACTCTCTATATATTTATAATATGATTCACATAATTTGGCATAGTGACTACATTTAAAAGGCAAAATAGTTTCAGAAACACTTTTCCCCCCTCCTGCAATATCAGGTATTATATGTACCATTCTCAACATTACTCTATCTTCCTCACCTTAATAGAAGTGGCTTCACAACTCTGCCTTCCAGAGCATCAGATAGTTTCAAATCAATTTAACCTTTGACATCAAAATTGAGCCCTCTGAAAGACTGCCTCTTTGGTCCAAAGGTGGAAGTAGTTCAAAAGACACACCACGTACAAAGTGGCAACTTGATTGAGCCATAGCTAACCAACCTTCAAATAGTCAAGATTTTCCATCTTTATTGCCTTGGCTGAGTTTTTTCTCTGATCTCTGCAATAAAAAGCATCTAGTAAAATTACCTGCACTGAGCCTGGTGCTTTGTTTTTATGCCTGTTGACAGCTATAACGTTTTGACGGGGCCAGATTTTACTCCTTAAAAAATCAATGACTGAAAATCCACCAGGAAAGAAAACATATTTAAATTCATAGTTTACTTATAGTGTACTTGTGTGACTCTACTAAGTTAAATGGGTGGTAAAAAAATAAATGAGAAAAGGATTGATAATTGCTGTGAGGCAGAGTCATTTAGTTACAGGCTAAGAGAAAATAATGAATTTATTTTTACATCACACTTGTAGCTATCTAAATAGAATAAAATGTTTTTGCTATTTACTCAGAGTCAAGTTAATAGAACAGAATTTGTTACACAGAAGGATCCATTAAACTTTGCTTTAAATCTAAAAATGATGGTTTATTTTACATGTTTTCTAAAGTATCTATAATTTATATTTTGTACTGGTCTTTGGCTTATTTATCTATTCTTGCATAAAAAAACAACCCAAACACTTTCCAGTTTAAAAGAAAGATTGTTATTATGTCTTAAGATTTGGGGGGTTGGAATTTGGGCTTGACTAAGCTAAGCCATTCTCCTGGCCAATGAAATGAAGCTGGATAATCCAAGATGGGCTCACTCACATGTCTGGCAACTGGAGTTGGCTGGTGAGTAGTTTGCTCTCTTGACCTTCTGTCATTACCATGAGAAGGACATTCACAGACCAGCCTGCTGGTCTCAATAAGAAGAGGAGAGAGAGGCATGATTATGTATGTAGAAACATTCAAGGAATCTATAACAGAAATCTACCAGAACAGGTAAGAATTTAACAGTGTTGCAGGATACATTGTCAATACACAAAATTCTCTTATATTTTTAATACAAACAGTGGCTTATGTTAAAAATTTCCCTATCACACAATCCAGTGGTTCTACTTCTAATTTCCTCCATAAAAAAATGAAAGCATATGTCCACACAAACACTTCTACACAGATGAATAACTTAAATCTGGACACTATGGAATGCTCCTTAACAGGAGAATGGATAAACCAAAATTTTCTTTAACGTTTTGATATATTTATAATGATAAAAATGCTCAAATTTACATTCTTATGAAGTTACCATCCTGTGTATTAACTCCTAAAACCTCTACAGTATGTCATATTCATTTATTTAGCAACAGCAAGTATCACTTAATGGTGTCAGTATTGCCACAACAAACTAACTACTTTATCAATTTGCATCACCATTTTTCCACTTTAAACTTTTGGCCCAACTGACATCAATCTCACTAAATTCAACCTATAGTTATTAAATCCCTAAGGTTTCAGGCCCTAATTGAGTACATTTAAGATTGAAATCTCTACCTGAATAACTTAGTATCCTTCTTTCATCGTGCCTCCATGTTGGTCTATGTTATTTTAACATTATCTAAAGCCTATTAGTATTTAGCATAATTTTTTTTTTTTGGTCAGCAATAAAATAAATAATAGTGCAGAAAATTTTAATTTTATTGAATTTATTTAATACAAATTTTAATTTGATCTTTGGACAAATTGGTTTCTAGCTCTTCTACTGACTTATTGTGTCATTTAAATCATCTATTTTTCAGTCTCAGTGTATGGGTAATAATTCTTGTTCTTCCTCCTTATTTCCTAGTTAGGTCATAAAGAACATCCACCCTCCCCCTTCGAAGATCAGATTCTGTGGAAGGAAAATCTGTCCCTCTCTTCTTTCCCCTTAATTCTCCTTCCTAATGAATATCTAATTGAACTGAGGAAACTTAACATTTTTTTTATTTGAAAACAATTATTTGAAACGAAATGTTTAAAAACTACATCCTTAAAAACAAGATTGTGTATAATTCTACCTGCTGATTATGTAATTTCAAGTGTGGGACTCTTTCTTCTCAAATGCTGTTGCCTTATACAAGTTAATGCCAATTAGCTAACTAGATTTTTAAAAAATGTGAATGATTCTTGACTATTTCTGTGGTAATATTACAAATTTTGAGAGCTACTTGGTGTTTACAGATGCTGAGTCATCTAATTAGAATTCATAATAATTTATCTAGTAAGTATATATTCTATATAAGATATTATCCTTACAAGATGGACATTTTATCTTTCAGAAGTGCTTGAATTATTAAATATCAGTATTTGGGGGGCTGTTGGCACATAGTGATCGCTAAAAAGCAATGATTCCTCCTAACTGCCCTGGTTGATTATAGTAACAGAATTCTGCTCTGCTTTTTATATTTTTCACGAGGAAAATAACAGCCTTTTCATAATTCAGATCAGGCACAGGTGTTCATTACCTTTTCTGAGAACAGAGTTACAAAGGCACTTATCTCTAATAATGGAAAAATGAAAAGGATTCAAAAAATCACACAGACAGATTGGTTAAAATGCAAGAATATTTTTGCCACATTCTACAGTGTGCCTGGTTAAATTGTGTCACATAATTCTTCAGGATGAGCATTGTTAAGTGAGAGTAGAAAAAAAACACACTTTATTCATAGAAGACTCTTAGTCAGAAAAGCATTATTTCTATGAAGAACATAATTTTAAGGAGCTTGATTTCGTCTTGTGAATATAAAAATAAGAAGCAAACCATAAAGCTATCTCTATGCCATTTGAAAAAACCAAATTTCATTATGTTGTGAATTTGGCAATGTCTTCAAGTAATTATCTAGAGATATATATATTTGAAAAATCCTTAAATAGCAGTTATAATTAGCCTAGCAAAAGGAGATATTCTGTCTGGATTTTGTAAGTTGAGACTGTTCTCTTGTAATTATATAACTAGACACTATAAAATGGTAAGCTAGCTTGATCGTTAGAGCTACAGTTCTGGCCTCAAAGCCGAATCTGACAATATTCTCTACCTCCTTCTCTCTTCCTTTATGGTAATCTTCAGTTTTATTTCATTGATAAGATGTGTCAGTAAACACCTTCTCAGTTGCCTGGAAATAAATTTTGACCATTATTTGACTGGGGGTGGGCTGGGGGAAGGTGGTTGTGGAGGAATCAGAAACAACCACAGCCCCTTGGGTTGTTTCCTTTACAAATTAATATTAGCTATCAAACAATATTGAAGACAGCTATTCTTGAAGAAAAGATACTATTGATTTTTCAAAAACATAATGAAGACTAAAGGAAAATAAGAGCTGCTGGTGCAAAACCGACTAAGAAAGACATAGGAACATGGTAATAACTGCTTAATATTTGATTTACTGAAGACATTACTTGGGGCATTCCAAACTATCTAACCTGAACTTTGGAGAGAGCACATTTAAAGAAGTTCTAGTCGACATTTATATTGGCAACTTGACCTTGATGTTGGTCAGGATGATAATCTCCAGGTTCAATCTCTCAATGATTTTTACCTGTAAAAACTCGATGATGGCTTTAGGGGAAAAAAAACACTAGGCTTGTATCTTTTTAGATTTATCTTAAACTACCACATATTCCGGATTGTAGTAGATAGTATCTATTTGAATGAATGAATCCGTACTAATTATGACACTGTTTAAAACACTTTACGTGAATCCATTGGCTTTTAGCATAAAGGTCAGTAGCCTATGAAAACTAACATATATGGCATGAGTTAAAAAAGGAAGGCTAATGCCTCACTAAATACTAAAATCTGTTGTACATACCTTCTTCATTCCAGGTTGACTGCCCTTTCCTTTTTTTTTTTTTTTTTTCCCAATTATTTAAGCATTTGGTGCTCCCTCTGGACTGATATTTCCTCTGTATAAACTACTATTTACCAACTCCACAAAACTCTAATTTTCAAAAATTCTGATACCATTTTTATTTCATTATTGCATCCCTAGTTGCCACAAAAATATCCAGAAAGCAGTAGTTACCAACTAATTATTATTTCAATAAATATATAGATAAATACTAGTGATGCCTTTAATGAAAGCCTAACCTTTTTCTACTTTATTCTATGTGGATAAAAGTGTACTCTCATCTACATAAACTGAAAGACATAAAACTAATACAGAACTGATTCATAGTCAAGAACTAAGAACAAAGGGGCACCTGGGTGGCTCAGTGAGTTAAGCTTCTGCCTTCAGCTCAGGTCATGATCTCAAGGTCCTCAGATGGAGCCCCACATCGGGCTCCCTGCTCAGTGGAGAGCCTGCTTCCCCCTCTCTCTGCCTGCCTCTCTGCCTACTTGTGATTCTCTCTCTGTGTATGTCAAATAAATAAATAAAATATGAAAAAAAAATAGAACTAAGAATACAAATAAATTCTTTCCTCTTCAAGTTAACTTCTAATTTGTTACCCTTCTCTTCTGTAATAAGTAAAGGAAAAAAAAAGTCAATGCTAAATTTTATAGGAGAGGTGTTTTATAATAATGCATTGCTTTGTTTCCAAAGGAATTTGAAATATTCTGATTGTCTGAGGAATGTCTATGTATGCACTTTACCCCCACCCCCACCACATACTCACACAGGATATACTGTTTATTAAGTACAAGCATGCATGTGTAATAAATACAGACTGTAGTCTCAGTTTTATAATTTACTAGTGATACAGCTTTTAAGGAGCTTTTGAATTTTTTGTTTGTATGTTTCTTTATTTCCCCCCAAATATGTGGTAGTTTCTAGAGCAAATGACTAAAACAGATGTGAAAAATTTAGCCTAGAACCTGACATATAGTGTGAACTCAGTTTGATAATTATTGTTATTATATCAACAATTTTTCTAACAATAAATTATATTAGTAATAAGAAATGCTAAAAATAATTATTTGTGAGTTTCTTGAGGGTCTGAAAATATATTTGCTTTAAATTGGGTTTTATTTAAATATAATCTCGAGCTAAATTTTATTTTATTTTTTATTTATTTTTTTAAATATTTCATTTATTTATTCAACAGAGAGATCACAAGTAGGCAGAGAGGCAGGCAGAGAGAGAGGAAGAGAAGCAGGCTCCCTGCCAAGCAGAGAGCCTGATGCGGGGCTTGATCCCAGGACCCTGGGATCATGATCTGAGCTGAAGGCAGAGGCTTTGAGCCACCCAGGCGCCCCTAAATTTTATTTTAAAGTAGGCTGATTATATATTGGCATATTCTGAGAGTTTATATCAATCCTTGCTATCCACATGTTTTGTTCTTTTGTATGTTTTTTTTTTTTTTAAGATTTTATTTATTTTATTTGACAAAGAGATCACAAGTAGGCAGAGAGGCAGGCAAAGAGAGAGAGAGAGGGAAGCAAGCTCCCTGCTGAGCAGAGAGCCCCTTGCGGGGCTCCATCCCAGGACACTGAGACCATGACCTGAACCAAAGGCAGCGGCTTAATCCACTCAGCCACCCAGGTGCCCCTGTTCTTTTGTATGTTTTAAATTCTAGAGAACAATGGCTTTGTTTTTAGAACCTGTGTGTTTAGACCCAAAGATTAATGGTAATTCTAGTCTGGATACTACATTGTAAAAAGATCAAAGAACAAGGACCTATTTTTCTTTTAAACTGAATTGTAAATATGAGAGTTTTAACATTGTTTTGCCATTAATCAGAGATCTCAGAGAGGAGCTGTTAGTCAGGAGTTTGTAAGACTAGCCTTAGAATCTATGAGGACTCAGGACCTCAGAAAAGCTGTTATACTCAGTTATAGTTTATTACAGTAGAAGGATACAGATTCAAATCAGCAAAGGGAAAAAGCATATTGAGGAACATTCAGGAGAAACCAGGCACAAGCTTTCAGCTATTTCAATGGCATTGCATGGATGCACTTATTTTTCCAGCAACTATGAGACAGTATGTGCATATTGTTTGCAGCCAAGGAAGGTCTCCCAAGTCTTGGTATCCAAAATTTAACTGGGGTTCGTACATGTAGGCATGTAGCACTTCTATAAGTGACCTCAGCTACACAGACTCCAGCTTCTTGGAGGCCAAACATTCATCGTAAATTTTATTAGTAGTATAAACTATCAGATCAAAGTGATACAACATGGCTGGAGGATTCAGGCATGCAAAAACAGGATTTCACCCTAAATCATATTGTTAGCATAAAGATTGAAACAAACAGTAATGCCTGCTGCAAAGCCTCAAGTATACTACAAGGGCTGTGAGCTTTTATTCCAGGAGCCAGGAAAGGACCCATCCTGAAGATAGGTTTGTTTTGGGAACGCAAGGGTTTGAGTAAACCATGGGGAGTTAATTTTTTCCTGCACAGTCCAACCCCTGGCTCTTGACTGAATTTGACTGTAGCAAAATGATTATATTTTCTTGGTTATCTACATTTAGTATAGCACTGATATAATAGATACAGCATTAGTAACAGTGTGTCCGTAATTCTCATTAGGAGAAGGTAGGGTAGTGTAAAGATAGGCTTAAAGCAAGAATCCATTCTGTAGAGCCCTAACATATATTTTCATATTTCTGCAGTTTTTAATTACTTCTCCCTTGATCTATATGCCTTCTGATGTACTTGTGTGGGGATATTTAGCATAAAGATTATCTAATGGTTAGCCCAAATGAGTTCTTCCTCTGGCCAGTAATTTTCCATCACAATTACATCTTAAAAAGGTTTTAATTTAATCTTTCAATGTTTTGATAACCAGTATAAGTATTATCATAGGACTTATTTATATATTTTTATGACAATGCCAGTGTTACATCATATCACAAGCTGATCATGGAACAATTCAGTTTCATTGCAGAAATTGGGAAGAAATAAAGAGATATTTGTTATACGTACCCAAAATAATCAACCCTTTCCCATATACTAATTTTTATTAATGGGCAACATCACAGTTGGCCACGATTCAGTTGTTTCTCAGTTCCAAGTCAGTTTGGAACAAGGCCAGACACATTGCCTTAGTCCAAAGGCTTATACTGAAGCTATTTATTTTGTGTTTTAATAATCTAGGCATCCCTTCCTCCCCTATGGATGTTAGGCAGAATAGTTCCTATTCTGTATGTCATCTCTATTGTAGATAATTTGGGGATTATTTCAGTCTTAACAGTATTAATCTTCTGACCCATGACCCTGCTCACACCCAGTTCCAAATGCATCACTCCATCCTGTGATAGATTGCTATTGGACCTGTCTAATCTATCAGCTTGGTTGGTGCAGCAATATCCAAGTTCGTCGTTACATGACAGGAGCTACTTTACAAATCATGTTGAAGGGTATGCTGTAAATGGTGTTACCTCTCTATAGAATAGTGAGGATATACATTATGATTAAGAGCTGAAATTCTGACAGGCAAACTTGGTTTTCCATACCCGTGTAACAATTAGGTATGTGTATAATAATAGGATTTATTTTTCTAAATAGAAAATTTGTTTAAAACCTATCTACAATTATAAATTCACTCCTTAAGATAGTCCTCTGTGTTTAGATTGAAGCAGGCTTTTATCTGTTGCTTTAGGCCATCTTTGATCACAAACACCTGCCTCCATCAAAATTTTGAGCTTACCTATATATATATATATATATATATATATATATATATATATTTAAGATTTTATTTATTTATTTGACAGAGATCACAAGTAGACAGAAAGGCAGGCAGAGACAGAGGGGGAAGCAGGCACCCTTCTGAGCAGAGACCCTCCAGATGCGGGGCTCGATCCTGTGATCATGACCTGAGCCAAAGGCAGAGGTTTTAACCCACTGAGCCACCCAGGCGCCCCTTTTTATATTTTAAAAAGTGGGGAATAGTCATAGAACTAGGTATACATCAGATTACTCTCAGGCCCATGGTCTATTACTCCTTTCTTGTGAAAAATATTATTTTTAAATTAAATAATATAGAATGTCCTAACCAACATTAGGATAAGAAAGTTTTGGGGGACTCCTGGGTGGATCAGTCTGTTGGGCATCTGCCTTCTGCTCAGGTTGTAGTCCCGGGGTCCTGGGCTCAGGACAGGCTCCCTGTTATGCAGGGAGTCTGCTTCTCCCTCTGCCTCTGCCTGCTGCTCCCCCTGCTTGTGTGCTCTCTTTCTGCCTCCTGAATAAATGAATAAATAATCTTAAAAAAATAAAAATAAAAGAATAAAGTTTTAGGTAAACTTCAGGATTAAATAATAAAGTTTAAATAAAATGTGTTATTTTTGTTAAGTTTTATAAAAAACTTATATAAAAATTTATGTTTTATAACTATACTGGAAATATTTTATGAGTTTAATTTGTTACTTTTAAGGTTCTTTCTGTGAACAAAAAGGTCAGAAAGTGACTTTAAATGTACAGTCTATAGAATTCCTTTAAATTAAAATATAAATTTAAAAAAGCTATTTTTTTTTAGTATGCAATAGAAAAAAAAATAGGAGAGTTGATTAATCATATTAAAATATAGGGATCCTGGGTGGCTCAGTGGGTTCAGCCTCTGCTTTGGGCTCAGGTCATGACCTCAGGGTCCTGGGATCCAGCCCGCATCAGGCTCTTTGCTAAGCAGGGGTCCTGCTTCCCGCTCTCTGCCTGCCTCTCTGCCTGCTTGTTACCTCTCTCTGTCAAATAAATATATAAAATCTTTTAAAAAATCATATTAAAATAAAAATTAACAGTATCAGACCTTTTGGAATTGATATTCTTGGTGTTACCCTGATTTTAATTATGTTTACTATCTCAATCTCTCTAATTCAGTCTTGATAGGATTTAATAAGGAGTTTAGATATGTCTTAACACTTTCAAATTAATCAAAATCCAAGTAATTTAATATTTAAAACATTCATCAAGAAGCTAAAGGTATTGTGATGCCACCAACGTTGGCTTTCTTTTTCAATATCCCTTTGGATATTCGAGGTCTTTTCTGGTTCCATATAAATTTTAGAATTATTTGTTCCATTTCTTTGAAAAAGATGGATGGTACTTAAATTGGCAAAGAAGAAGTCAAATTATCACTCTTCGCAGATGATATGATACTATATGTGGAAAACCCAAAAGATTCCTTCAAATTAAGATTTTGTTACTTGATACTGTGCAACTTCCATATAATTACTAATACTTGCTAATTAAAATTGTACTTCATTAACCTACAACAAACATACTGTACACCTTTTGTGGTGACTGTTCATATTTAAAGGGCACATTATACTTTATTCAGATATATTCATATATAATCCACCGTGAACTCTAGTCGGTTAATCAAGAAAACAAAGGCCATTCTAAGGACTTAAAACAAGAAGGTATTTAATGTAGGAACCTAAAGTCTTCCAGAGGCATGGTTCACATAAGAAACATAATCATTCAAGCATCAATTGCAGGATTCTTGTGCAAGCCTCCTTGAATGATGTCATCTACTTATAATATCCAGTTATTGACTAGTATAAGCTTGTCCAGAAGTTTCTAAAAATTTGCAATCTAAAGCTTTTGGGCAGCTTATACCATATAATAATATTTTCCTTTCTTTTCATTTTCCAAATCACTTATGAATGACTTTCATTAATGGAATCTAACCCAAAAACTCCTTTCAAGGAATTCTGAGAAATGGAATTCCCAGAAGTCTTCCCTCAGGTGTGAGAAGAGGCAGAGCAGAGTTAATATTCAATAATTAATTATACTCGAGACTATCATTTATAAAAGCTAATATTGCCCTGATTTCATTTCCCAACCATCTGAGAGAAAAGAAAAATGTAAAAACAATTCATTTGGCTTCTTTGAATTCAGTTTGATAGCAATTTATCTAATTTAAGGTTAATTTGGGAGCAAGAACTTAAAATGCAGACAAGAAATGATTTTTTTTGTGATAGATACATGTGCATAGACTGCAGTAAATAATAAGGGAACATCAAGAATGAAAAATGGTGTATCAGTATGTGAAACAGACTTGCCTAAGATTTATTTCATCAAAGTGACCAGATTGTTCATATGATATGGAGTAATTTTCTCTACATAGCCATTTATTCTTACCTTGTTCTCTATTTGCATAAAGCCCCATTTTAAAAAAATGTCCTTTCTCATTAATTTTTTGAAAATAATAAAACTGCATACATAACATCATCATAGTCTTAATCCTAAATGGAAGGTACTATCTCAATTAATATCTTATGCAGTTGCTACAGATTACTCCAAATTTTCAATAAATGGTTTGTTGTATATTTTATATATCATCCAATTATGCATTCTATTTTATATACCATAGTGTCTAGCATTTTATTCTATTATTATTTCCTTTAGGCAATCTTTTAAATACCTAATAAAATCTGTATGGATTATTAATCTCCAAAAATTATATCATTATTTTAATTGATAAGATATTTTAGACAGAATTGAAGTCTTGATCCCAATCTCTTCCTTCTCTTATCAGAGGCCACATTTTTCCTAAAATAAGTATGGGTCAGGCTGGTACATATATTAATGTTTTTATTACACTCCATTGTTTCTACAAATACTATAATGATCTTTCCCCAGGTTATTCCTGATAATATAGGTTATTATAGTTACTCATTTCCCACCACTATATGATGTCTTATTGTAAAAGTATATCAAAATTTATGCATTTCCTTATGAGGTATTTAGGTTGTTTCCTTTTCTTTCTCTTTTAAAAGCAAGGTCTTCATGCATATCCATGTATATATGTGTCTTCTTAGTCATGTATATAAGAATTTCTCTAAAGGATCTAAGATCAGAGTTTGCTTCAGAAACCACTGTAATAGTTTCATCTAACTGCCAGATCCACTGTCATTTTTACCTCTTTCACTTCCCAATACATTTCTACTCATTTTGAGTATATATTTCAAGCATTGCTTAAATAACATTTTCTTAAAAATGGAAAGTCATTTTCTTATGTAACTTGGGCACAGAGGTTAAAATAAGGATCTTTCCATCAGGAAGCCTGTGCCAGATATAATAAAGAAAGTGCAGGGTACTAAAAATGGTGAATACAGAAATAGAAGACAATTGATCTCAGAAGCTAGAAAAGTCTTTTACAAGTAAGGTAAAACCCGAAGGATAAATAGAAGCCACTCATTTGAAAGGAAGAATTGTAGAAAATGCTTAATACACAGAATATAATAAAAGTATTAAATGCTCAAATGTCTGAGCATAGTTCCATGTGACTTAAGTCTGTAAGAGTGTCAAGTAAAGAGGTGAATAGAGAGAACCCAATTCATTTAGGAACTCACATGCCATAATAAAGTGTTTTTATTTCATCTTGAGGGCAATGGAATTTCAGAATTATCATTTCAGCAGGTAAGGAGATAAAATGTAACCAAGTGAGATACAAAATAGGAAAAGTAAATTTTAAGGAAGTCAGTTAATTTAGACAAAATACTGTAGTGACTCAGGGAAGTGGCATTGAGGTTCTAGAGATGTAGCTGGATTTGATAGGCATTGAGGAGATTGAATTGCCTGGCTTAGTGATTACATGATACTAGAGTTAAAGCAGAGAGTCATCCATAAAAATTGTGCAGTTTAAGGAAGAAAAGTCACATCCATTTTAGGCTCAAACACACATTTTTAATGGATATATTCAGGAGTATATATAGGACATTTGATACCCAGAGTACATCATTTTTTAATATTTCCCCTTCTACAGGCAAAATTTTCTCAATAATAGTCTTATCATCATGAATAATAACCAGAATTTCATGAGTCATTCTTTAGTTTCAAAACCGTTAACAAGAAAATGAACCTAAAGTTCAAAGACATAATTCAATTTTAGTAAAATACTGCATATATGAACTGAACTTGGTAGTTTACCAGAAAACAAAAAACAACAAAAAAAACTTGGTAGTTTTTTTTTTCAAGGTTAATAAAGGCTTTAATTTCACACACACAAAAAAATTCTGTGCATAATTTGAAAGGGAAACAAAAACAAGAAAAAACTGTGAAGGATGCAGAGGAACCGTTCTGCTAAAACACAGAAAAAGTGTCACTTCATACAAACAACCTAAAGAATCAGAGTCAAGTCACTCTGAACACAAAGAAAGAAAATCACCTCACAAAAAATGTGGCTGAAGCTGCCAGCAAATCTGGTCGTGGCTCAGTTAGGCAAAGTGTAGGGGACACATCCTTCTGTTTTCCTTTCTATGGCGTTAAGTAAACAACACGACAACAGGCTAGAGGAATTGGGGTGGAAGGACAAGGTCAGAGAGGGAAGGAAACCTGGGGACAAGAGGTGTGTGGTCTCACTCCCTGTCTCTCCTCTGTTCTTGAAACAGACCAGAGCAGTTGATTGCTCTTATTTTGGCATTTGAGCTATTGCACTTGGGTTTTGATCCAGACCCTCATCCCCTCTATTGTTTCACCAGTGAACATGCCTATACTTTAATGTATAATGCCTATACTCTTAAAGTACTTTAAGAAAAGTTCAATGTTACTAAAATCAACTACTTACATTTATACTGACACAAATATAGTGTCCAAGATTCCTACTCTTTTTTACTGTTTTAAGTTTTAGAAGCAGATGAAATCTCTATTAGTCTCGTGGAATGACAGAATTGAAGTACTCAAGGTCCATTTTTTTTCTTTTTAACAATTATTGTAATCTCTTTGCCAATTTAGATTCTACTGTTTAAAAGCAGTAATGAGAAGTACTATAGAGCTTTGAGACAAAATGTGTTCCAGATATTCCCAACCATTATGAACTTACTTTCGGAAAGAAACATGGATAGGTGAGTTGCTATGTGTCAGGAAGCCAGCTGCATAACAGCGAGATCTCTAGATTAATTCAATTTAGTCAACAATGTACATTGTCAATGTTTATTAAAGAATAAGTAATGAATAGTGTTAATCTGGAGCAATGTATATGCAAACTGTGCAAATACACATAAATAAAATTGATGGTTTTATATATATATATATATATATATATTTATATACACACACACATAAGTAGTGTGATAGTTATATATTATATATTGTGTTTATATGCACTTAGAAAGATAAAACACTCAGTTGTTTAAAGGCTAGTGCTAAGTCTGGTAATGCTTTACACCCTATAACAATATCTAAGGGAGTGAAAAACAGCCTGTATCATTTTACCTCTGCTTGCTAATAACAGCATATATTGAATCTGTTTACTATATCAGTTAGTCACTTTTTTCTAAATCTGCTCAAAATCACCTGATAGACTAGGATAAAAGGGACAGGAGAAACCTTTATCAGAAACAACAAAGGGTTTTAGAAGATATTTAAATTCTCAGAAGAATTGGAAAAAAAAAACTTTTTTTTTAAATGAGTGCTTTATAGTGAGAAGCTCTAGATATACTATCATATCTAGACTGTCTTTTTAAAACTTGGTATTTATAATTAAACGACCATGAGTTAATGGACTATCATGCTCAGTTCTATAATCAAGAAAAAGGGATTTGCTATTAGATTCTACTTAGGGCAGAAAAAAAAAATCAATTATCTTCTCTGTCTCTTTTTTATAACATTTGAAGATTGATTTTCATTAAAGGTTTTGTGAATAATTGTCATTTAACATAACACAGTACTTAACTAAACTCTCCACTTATGGAATCAAAGATAAAATTTATAAAGTTCAAGGGAGACTGGGTGGCTCAGTTGGTTAAGCATCTGACCTTTTAAAAAAAAATAAAAGATTTTATTTATTTATAAGAGAGAGAGTGCAGGGGGAGGGGCAGTGGCAGAGAGAGAAGAAGAGAATGTCAAGCAGACTTTCCTCTGAGCTAGGAGCCTGATGTGGAGCTCCATCTCAGGACCCTGGATCATGACCTGAGTTGAAATCAAGAGTCCAGTCACCCCAAGGGTCTGACTCTTGATCTCTGCTCAGGTCTCAATTTCAGGGTAGTGGTTTCAAGCCCCCCATCAAGCTCTAGGCTGGTGTGAAACCTACTTTTAAAAAGTTATGAATTTCAAAAATATGCCAGTTTGAAATTTTCAGGCAATTAAAAAAAAATTTATTCATTTATTTGACAGAGACAGACATAGTGAGAGAGGGAACAGAAGCAGGGGGAGTGGGAGAGGAAGAAGCAGGCTTCCCATGGAGCAAGGGGCATGATGGGGGGTGAACTGAGCCACAGTAAGATGCTTAACGATTGATCTACCAGGTGCTCCATTTCAGGCAATTAAAAGGGTACACATAGAAAAAACTAAGGACATATGTGGTAGAATAATAGCAAAAATAAAATCAATTTTCAAATTATATATATATATATATATATATATATATATATATATTTTAAGATTTTATTTGTCAGAGAGAGAGCGAGCGAGAGCGAGCACAGGCAGACAGAGTGGAAGGCAGAATCAGAGGGAGAAGCAGGCTCCCCGCGGAGCAAGGATCCCGATGTGGGACTCGATCCCAGGACCCTGGGATCATGACCTGAGCCGAAGGCAGCTGCTTAACCAACCGAGACACCCAGGTGTCCCTCAAATTATATTTTTAATTATTATTTTTTTTAAAGATTTTATTTATTTGACAGAGAGATCACAAGGAGGCAGAGAGGCAGGCAGAGAGAGATAGAGAGAGGGAAGCAGGCTCCCTGCTGAGCAGAGAGCCCATCAAATTATATTTTTAATAAACAATTTTAACAAATATTGTGGCTTTCATCATCTCCCATAAGTTGTAGCTATACAGGTTGGTTTGCTTTGTTGATGAAGCAAAGTTTCTAGAAGTCAGATAATCTGGATTCAAATTTTTCAAATTTTTCTTCTATAAAATTCTGAGTAGTGTGACCAGATCAAATCATTGAATTTCTGTATGTCTCAGTGTATGATCTGAAATCATGTATTTCCACTTTATAAATTTGTTTGCATTATAAATCCACTTCAAATCCACTACTCTAGCTTCAACTTTCAATGACTTGAACTGTTTCTCCTTCCACCCTTGAGGAACATAACAGTTCCACATAGCTGCCTTTATGATTGATATTTAACCCCATATATATTTCTTCTATCCTGTTAATACCTTTAGAAATTTTTTTAAGCAATGTCTTTCTTTTTTTTTTTTTCTTTTAGGAATATTTTATTCATTATTGTTTCTCAAGTTAAGTCATTTTAATTATGTTTTTTATTTTTTGTATTTTAGTTAAAAATCTGCTTTAATTTCAAAACTAATTTTCTCTTTTTAATTTTTTTAAATTTTTAATTGACATATAATGTATTATTACCCTAATGTATTATTAGGGTACAGGTCTGTGAATCACCAGGTTTACCTACTTCACAGCACTCATCTAGCACATATCCTCCCCAGTGTCCATAACCCAATCACCCTCTGGCTACCCCCTTGCCCTGGCAACCCTCAGTTTGTTTGTTTTATGAGATTAAGAGTCTCTTATGGTTTGTCTCCCTCCCGGTTCCTTCTTCTGTAAGGGATCCCAATCCCATACACACACACACACACACACACATACATATACATATACATATACATATACATATACATATACATATATGTGTGTGTGTGTGTGTGTGTGTGTGTGTGTGTGTATCTCACTTCTTCTTTATCCATTCATCTGTTGATGAACATCTAGGTTCTTTTAATAGTTTGGCTATTGTGGACATTGCAGCTATAAACATTCGGGTACACTTGTCCCTTCAGATCACTACATTTTGCTGCTATAAACATTCGGGCTTATGTGCCCCTTCAGATCACCACATTTGTATCTTTAGGGTAAATACCCAGTAGTGCGATTCCTGGGTCATAGAGTAACTCTATTTTCAACTTTATGAGGAAGCCCCATGCTGTTTTCCAGAGTGGTTGCACCAGCCTGCATTCCCACCAGCAGTGAAGGAGGGCTCCCCTTTCTCCATATCCTCACCAGCATCTGTCATTTCCTACCTTTTTAACTTTAGCCTTGTTAATTTTAGTCATTCTGACTGGTATAAGGTGGTTATACCTTATTGTGGTTTTGATTTGTATTTCCCTGATGCCGAGTGATGTGGAGCACTTTTCATGTGTCTTTTGGCCATCTGGATGTCATCTTTGCAGAAATGTCTGTTCATGTCCTCAGCCCATTTCTTCATTGGATTATTTTTTCTTTGGGTGTTGAGTTTGAGTTCTTTATAGATTTTGGATACTAGCCCTTTATCTGATGTCATTTGCAAATTTCTTCTCCCATTCCATCAGTTGTCTTTTGGTTTTGTTGACTGTTTCCTTTGCTGTGCAAAACCTTTTGATCTTGATGAAGTCCCAGTAGTTCATTTTTGCCCTTGCTTCCCTTGCTATTGGCAATGTTTGTAGGAGAAGTTGCTGTGGCTGAGGTCGAAGAGGTTGCTGCCTGTGTTCTCCTCAAGGATTTTGATGGATTCCTTTCTCACATTGAGGTACTTCATCCATTTCGAGCCTATTTTCATGTGTGGTGTAAGGAAATGGTCCAGTTTCATGTTTTCATTTCATTACAGTGGCTGTCCAATGTTCCCAACAGCATTTGTTGAAGAGACTGTCTTATTTCCACTGGACATTCTTTCCTGCTTTGTCAAAGATTAATTGACCATAGAGTTGAGGGTCTATTTCTGGGTTCTCTATTCTGTTCCATTCATCTATGTGTCTGTTTTTGTGCCAGTACCATACTGTCTTTTTTTTTTTTTTAAAGATTTTATTTATTTATTTGTCAGAGAGAGAGAGAGAGTGAGAGGGAGCACAGGCAGACAGAGTGGAAAGCAGAGGCAGAGGGAGAAGCAGGCTCCCTGCGGAGCAAGGAGCCCGATGTGGGACTCGATCCCAGGACGCTGGGATCATGACCTGAGCCGAAGGCAGCTGCTTAACCAACTGAGCCACCCAGGCGTCCCAGTACCATACTGTCTTGATGACAGCTTTGTAATAAAGCTTGAAGTCTGGAATGGTGATGACACCAACTTTGCCTTTCTTTTTTAATATTACTCTGGGTGTTTGAGGTCTTTCTGGTTCCATATAAATTTTAGGATTATTTGTTCCATTTCTTTGAAAAAAAAAAAAAAAGGATGGAATTTTGATAGGGATTGCCTTAAAAGTGTAGATTGCCTTAGGTAGCATAGACATTTTCACAATATTTGTTCTTCCAATCTATGAGCATGGAACATTCTCCATTTCTTTGTGTCTTCCTCAATTTCTTTCATAAGTACTTTATAGTTTTCAGAGTACAGATTCTTTGCCTCTTTCATTAGGTTTATTCCTAGGTATTGTATGGTTTTGGGTGTAATTATAAATGGGATTGACTTCTTAATTTCTTACTTCTTAATTTCTTTTTCTTCTGTATTGTTGTTGGTGTATAGAAGTGCAACTGATTTCTGTGCATTGATTTTATATCCTGATATTTTACTGAATTCCTGTACAAGTTCTAGCAGATTTCGAGTGTAGTCTTTTCGGTTTCCCACATGAAGTCACAAATCTTTTAACACAGAGTTAAAGCTTGATTTATTCTTTCTAACCCTGTGTCTTTTGATTGGGGCATTTAGCCCATTTACATTCAGGGTAACTATTGAGAGATATGATTTTAGTGCAATTTTATTGCCTATAAAGTGACTGTTACTGTATATTGTCTCTGTTCATTTCTGGTCTATTACCTTTAGGCTCTGTCTTTGCTTAGAGGACCCCTTTCAGTATTTCCTGTAGAGCTGGTTTAGTGTTTGCAAATTCTTTCAGTTTTTGTTTGTCTTGGAAGATTTTTATCTCTCCTTCTGTTTTCAATGATAACCTAGCTGGATATAGTATTCTTGGCTGTATGTTTTACTCGTTTAGTGCTCTGAATATATTATGCCAGTTCTTTCTGGCCTGCCAGGTCTCTGTGGACAAGTCTGCTGCCAATCTAATATTCTTACCATTGTATGTTACAGACCTCTTGTCCCAGGCTGCTTTCAGGATTTTCTCTTTGTCACTAAGACTTGTAAGTTTTCCTGTTAGATTGACAGGGTATGGACCTATTCTTATTTATTTTGAGGGGGGTTCTCTATGCCTCCTGGATTTTGATGTTTGTTCCCTTTACAATATTGGGGAAATTCTCTACAATAATTCTCTCCAAATACCTTCTGCCCCACTCTCTCTTTCTTCTTCTTCCTGAATCCCAATTATTCTAATGTTGTTTTATCTTATGGTATCACTTATCTCTCGAGTTCTCCCCTTGTGGTCTGGTAGTTGTTTGTCTCTTTTGCTCAGCTTCTTTATTCTCCATCATTTGGTCTTCTATATCACTAATTTTCTCTTCTGCCTCATTTATCATCACAGTAAGAGCCTCCATTTTTTATTGCATCTCATTAATAGCTTTTTTGATTTCAGCTTGGTTAGATTTTAGTTCTTTTATTTCTCCAGAAAGGGCTTTTATTTTTCCAGACAGGTTTCTCTAATATCTTCCATGCCCTTTTTGAGCTTAGCTAGCACCTTGAGAATTGTTATTCTGACGTATTACCAGTGTCCATATTGATTAGATCCCTAGCCTTCAGTACTGCTTCTTGTTCTTTTTGTTGTGGTGAGTTTTTTGCCTTGTTCTTTTATCCAGATAGGAATATATGAATGAGAGAATAAAATGCTAAAAGGGTGGCAAAACTCCAGAAAAATGTGCATTAACCCAAATCAGAATGGACCCCAAATCATGGGGAGGAAGGGGTAAAAGAAGTTCCAAAAAATTAAAAAAAAAAAAAGAAAAAATATATATATTAGACTGGTGAATAGAACAGAGCCGCCCACTCCTTAATTTGGGGAGTATTTTGGTCTCTTAGAGGAAACTACCTCCCAAAATTTTAGAGAAAGAAAAAAAATACACAAAAATAAGGGTAAACATGATGAAGGGATGGAATATGACTGAAAAGAGGAAAATTTTTTTAAAAATTCTAAAAAAGGAGTTGATAAGATAAGTTGGTTGGGAAAAGGGGTGCCTGGGTGGCTCAGTGGTTTAAGCTGCTGCCTTTGGCTCAGGTCATGATCTCAGGGTGCTGGGATCCAGTCCCGCATCGGGCTCTCTGCTCAGCAGGGAGCCTGCTTCCCTCTGTCTCTCTCTGTCTGCCTCTCCATCTACTTGTGATTTCTCTCTGTCAAATAAATAAATAAATAAATAAATAAATAAATAAAATCTTTAAAAAAAAAGTTGGTTGGGAAAAGAAAGAAAGAGGAGGTGGAGAGAATTTGCTCAGGCTGGAAACTAGAACAAACCTCTGTGCTAGATTTAGAGTATATTTTGATCTATTAGAAGTTGTATCCCAAATTTTTTAAGAAGAAAAAACCCTTTGTGTATACAAAAAATAAAGTTAAATACAGTGAAGGATAAAATATGACTATAATAATGAAGGTTCCAAAAGATTTTTTTAAAGAAAGGTAATGTTAAGATAAACTAGTTTACAAAATGTTAGAAGAGGAAAGAGTAAAACTTAAAAAAATTAGAAAAAGAAACAAAAATTTAAAAATTTTTGATTAAATTTGCAAGACTAAATAATCATGGAAAGAAAGCCATGAATTCCATGCTTTGCTTTCCCCTCCTCTGTAATTCCACTGCTCTCCTTGATCAGTGAGCTTGGTTTTGGCTGAATGTTCTTGCTGATCTTCTGGGGGGAGTGGCCTGTTGTGATTCTCAAGTGTCTTTGCCCAAGATGGAATTGCTCCACCCTTTCCTGGGGCTGGGCTAAGTAATTTCGGGTTCTCTCTGGGTAGGTTTTGTTCCCTGAACACTTTCCCTAGAGCTCTGGAGGATGGTAATGAAAATGGCAGCCTCCCAATCTCTGGCCTGGAGGAACTGAGAGCTCAGGGCCCCATTCCTCCGTGCGCTCTAGGAGAAAAGCAATCAACCAGTCCCTTCTCCTTGGCCTCTGGCCGTGCTCCGAGCTCAGCTGGCACGAGACCCATCATGTCTCTTTCCACCTGGAGTGGAGACAGAGCCCCACCTGGAGTCCCTAAACCCTGCAGATCCCTGCCGCTCTTCCAGGGGGGTCTCCCCAGATCTGCCTCTTGTGGGGTCCCTGCTCAAAGAGCAGTGGTATGATTGTGCCACAGATCAGTTTAAGGTTACCATGAGTTGAGAGTTCATCCCTTGGCTCCATCTGTCGCCGGCTTCCCTGCTATAATATCTGTGAGCTCTGCAACACTCAGACACCTCTGATCCTTTTATGACCCCACAGGACTTGAGACCATGCTGTCCCCGTGAGGGCTCCACCCCCAGTTAGCCTCTGGAATTATGTCCCTCAGTGGAGCAGTCTTTTAAAAGTTTTGATTTTGTGCTCCACTGCTCCACCACTTGCCAGGAGCCAGCCCCTCCCCTTGCAGTCTATCTTCCCTTTGCTTTGGATTCACTTCTCTGCTGGTCCTACCTTTCAGAAATTGTTCAATTTTCTGTTTCTAGAATTGCTGCTCTTCTTCTCTTCTATCTCTTGGATTTGTAGATGTTCGGAATGGTTTGATAAACTATCTAACTGTTCTCCTGCTACCTGATGTCATCTCAAATCATTTTAATTATGTCATCAGTAACCATCCAGATACTTAACAGATAATGCTTTAGTTTTTAAATGCTCCATTTGAAACAAATCTATGTCTTAGAAAATATAAACTAATAAACCAAATTTTGATTGGATATATTTTATTAAACTCAACAGTTTATTCAATAAATTCATTTAGAATATATACATCATAACTCCACTGAATACTACCTAATTTATCTATCTAATTTTCTTTCATTAATAACATATTTCCCCTAAAGATATTTGACTTTTTATATGTAACCACCAAGCAATGAAAGCACATCATGTGTTTATGATTAGAAATTCAGTATTTTCATCATTAAATATACATGGAAAAGTCAAACAAAAATACATCTTATGAATTTGAATCTATAACAAATAATATCAGTGTACATTTTATGAGAAAATTGATGCTGTAAGCAGTCATTAAAATCAAATATAATGTAAGCAAACTGTAACATACATTTACAAAGATAATGAGAGGGGGTGCCTGGATGGTTCAGTAGGTTAAGCATCTGCCTTTGGCTCCAGTCATGATTCCTGAGTCCTGTGATCGAGTCCCACAGCAGTGCTCCTTGCTCAGTGGGGAGGTTGTTTCTCTGCTTCTCCCCTAGCTCATGCTCTCTCACACTCTCTTTCTCTCTCTCTTCCTCTTTCTGTCTCTCCTCAAATAAATAAAATCTTTTAAAAAAATCAAGTTTAAAATGCCTGGGTGGCTCAGATGGTTAAGCGTCTGCCTTCAGCTTAGGTAGACCTAAGGTCCTGGGATCGAGTTCCACATCAGTCTCCCTGCTCAGTAGGGAGCCTGCTTCTATCTCTGCCTCTTCCTCTCTCTGTCCCTCATGAATAAATAAATAAAATCTTTTTAAAAAAGATAATGAGAGGTATAAAAAATTGTCATTCTCCATATGCAAGTAAGAAGTACCAATCTTTCCACTGATACTAGTTTTGAAGACCTTACATACATTGGAAAGTTTTTTGAAAGGTGAAGCATTTTACATCACATATTGTATAATAAAGTGATAATAATACAAGATTTGCTTTCCCAGTGTGATGACAAAAGAGCCATAATTATTGCCAAGTCAATTTACAAATGGCTAATTGCAAGAATAAATAATTAACAACAAACCAGAACTAACAAGTTGTGATTACAACGTAAGTGCTAATCTTCCAGTTTGTCAAATAAATGAATACATTTTGGAAATAGAGATAACTGTAATAAATAAGTCAATAAGTAGTGTCATTTAGCTATGAGTGAATATATTCATCTTTTGACATTTTAAATAAATAATGATTTTTGTGTATAACTGCAAGTAATATTTTATTCCCAGTTTGTCCTTTTATAGTGTCACGTTTGTAACGATCCAGTGAAGACTATGTCAGCACTTTCATTATAAAATCCATATCTGAAGACATTATATGTGATAAAAATTATTTTCATAATGAAACTTGGGTTGTTGGGGCGCCTGGGTGGCTCAGTGGGTTAAGCCGCTGCCTTCGGCTCGGGTCATGATCTCAGGGTCTTGGGATCGAGTCCCGCATCGGGCTCTCTGCTCAGCAGGGAGCCTGCTTCCCTCCCTCTCTCTCTCTGCCTGCCTCTCTATCTACTTGTGATTTCTCTCTGTCAAATAAATAAATAAAAATCTTTAAAAAAAAAAAAAAAAAAAAAAAAGAAACTTGGGTTGTAAAAGCTCTTCCTAGGAGATATTTTAAATACGTTTTAAAAACTGATTTTTTACAGGAGGAGTATATCTGATTATGAGAATGGTGTGTATTGATAAGTGATAGGCTATTAGTGTCCTAAATTACCTTTTTTCTGCCTTTTAATGAGTATTTCTGACAAGAAAAATAATGGATGTTATTAAATAACTTCATTAAAAATAAATAAGCATTACATTATTTCTATAAATATATATTTAAACCAAGGCAATAATTGATACACTACTTTGCCTTTTCAAGGTTGTTTCCAATTCTTATTTATTTTTTTATTTTATTTATTTATTTATTTATTTATTTATTTATTTAGATTTTATTTATTTATTCAACAGAGAGAAATCACAAGTAAGCAGAGAGGCAGGCAGAGCGAGCCGGGGAAGCAGGTTGTCTGTTTAGCAGAGAGCCCAATGCAGGGCTTGATCCCACGACCCTGGGATCATGACCCAAGCTGAAGGCAAAGGCTTTAACCCACTGAGCCACCCAGGTACCCCATGTCTCCAATTTTTTAAAAAAGAGATTGATAGGAAGAAAAATACGTATGAAATTATTTGAGGGCGCCTGGGTGGCTTAGTGGTTAGGCTGCTGCCTTCGACTCAGGTGATGATCTCGGGGTCCTGGGATCGAGTCCCGCATCGGGCTCTCTGCTCAGCGGGGAGCCTGCTTCCTCCTCTCTCTCTCTCTCTGCCTGCCGCTCTGCCTACTTGTGATTTCTCTCTGTCAAATAAATAAATAAAATCTTAAAAAAAAAGAAATTATTTGATAAATTTGATCTTACAAAACCTACTTTAACCAAATTTGCCAGTTTTTAATTAACTATATAGAAAATAAAGGTAACCAAAATTCTTCTTACCACACTTCTGTATTTTAACTACTTACATTTTAAACAAGCCAAAAAAATTTGAGAGTAAAAAATTAACAAATACTAATATTGAAAAAATATCTTACTTCTTCATGGTCAAATTCAATGTAAGATTACTAGCAGAACAGACATAAAAGTAAAACTATTAAAATATTATTTCAACATAATAGATGTCTTGTAGAAAATAAAAAAATTATATTTATTTTAAGTAAAAGTCTGTATTAAAGTCCACAACTGTAAGAATTATATTAAAATTCTAATTTACACTATTTCATTGATTCAATCATCAATATTTTTTTACTACTCATAGAGCTTCTAAAATTATTTTATGAAGAAGATAAGGTTTTATAATAGCAGTTCTAAAATCTGGACATTTCATGGTGCAAATCTTCCCTCAAAAATAATTTTTTAATGAAATTCAGCAAATACAATCTTTGGAATTACTTGCTATACCTCTGTTAGGGTTTGTATTCATAGTAAGATTTCTAAATTCAGTAACTTTTTCAAAATAAAAAAGTATGTATATCATATGTTCTCTTGTTATAAAATACATAAAACAGATTACAACTATTTTTATCTAAAGATTTACCTAAGTGAATATTTAAAGTGGTAAAAAATAAAATAACTAGTATTTCTGTAAAATTTTATATATACTTTCCTGAAAATATTTAAGTGTGTGCTAGATATTTAATTATCTTGTTCTTTACTAGATTACTTTTGAAATAACCAAAATAACATAAGAGTTGTATCAAACCTCCATGATTTGGAGTAATATTATCCTTAGAACAGATACTTGAAGGACTGCTAATGTAGTTAAAGTACTTGTGTTGAGTTAGAAAAAAGGGACAAAAATTGGACTTAGTGATTATTTTTCTGATGAAATGCAAGAAGTGGAAATAAACTAATTTAAAGAGTCTGCCCAGTCAAGCTAGCCACCTAACTGGAATAGATGCATGTTGAATATGAGAGGCCTTTGGGGCTAAGTAGGAAGCATATGCTAGGTTCCTCCTTTCACTCCAGCTACACTACCTGAGACATTAGAGAGTCCTGGGAAGAGTCTACCACTTCCAGTCAAGATCCAGTAAAAGGAACCAGATTAACCTTCCCAGCCAAAACAGTTAAAAATAAGGAAAAATATGTGGGGGAAAAATGACACTCAAGACATTAGATATCAGTAAATAAATAAATAAAAGAGACCCATCGAAGATGGGGATCAAACTAGGAGTGAACTATAACTGGCTTAGCATATGACTTGGAGAAAGTGTACAAGGTACAATCTAGAGGGGTAAATGCAAGCTAAGCCGAGCTCTCACCCTTAGTCAAGATTCCAGGGAAGTAAAGATTAATAGAATTTGTAGGGCATATTAAAAGAAAAGAAGAGTCATGTGGATAAAGAGGGTTGCAGAGATCTATGCAGGATCACACTTGAGTATTCAGGTGGGTCTTGGCCACAGCATGCCAGGGAAGAAAATACCGGAGTCTAAGGAAAGAATCAAAGTAAGAGTAGAGGTATCATGAGTGCCAGGAGCTCACATAGGGCCTGCAAAATGCCTGTTCCCAAAAGCCAGTTTGGAAAACCTCATAATTCAGGATACGTCAATTAATATAGTAAAATTCTTCCTCGATTGCAGGGAAAAAGTTAACCCTAACATAAAAACAACTCCTCCCCTGCCACTGTTCCCTACAAAAGTAATGGCAGTTTAAAGAAAACACTAATAGATTACATTACATTACATTACAAATACCCTATGCCCTAGAACAGTTTTAAAGGCTATTAAAGAAAGACAAATAATGCAGCACTCCAGAAGGTAAAAACCACAATGTTTGATATTTAATCCAGCCTTGCCAGACATGCAAAGAAGCAGAGAAATACAATTCCTAATGAGAGAAGTCACACAGGGCTGACCCCCAAATGACAGATTATATAATTAGTAGAAAAGACATTAAAACAGTCAATATGACTATATTCTATGTGTTCAGTTAGCTAGAGCAGGTGTCAGCAAAATTTACTTATTTATTTGTAAAAAACCAGATATTAAAAACATAGGTTTTGTGAGCCATATAGCTTCGGGTATAACTGTAGTGTAAAAACAACCACTGATAATATGTAAATAAATGAATATGACTGTGTTTCAATGTAGGATTATTCACAAAAACTGTCAGAAATTAGCCCATGGACTATAATTTACTGACTCCTGAGGTATAAGAAATAATTCATATTGCAGAAGACAATACAGAAGAAAATATTTCTGAACAAATCGGTGGAAACTATGCTGACACAGAGACTAACAGATACAACAGAAGTTATCCAAAATGTAGCATAGATGAAAGATAACTTTTTTGAAAAGCATTAGTGAACTGGGACGAAGCTTCAAGTAACCAAATAACGGTGTAATTGGAGTGCCCCAACGAGAAGAAAGCAATAGAGTGACAAAAAATACTTTTCCTTTAATACTTTAAATCTTTCACTCTATCCTCCTCTCTTCCCATGGCTTTTTAAGAGAGATCCAATGTAATTCTTATTTCTGATCCTCTGTAAAAGAGGTGTCTTCCCTGCCCCTCTCCACCTCTGGCATCTTTCAAGATTTTCTCCTCGTCTTTTATTTTCTGCGGTTTGCGTATGTTATACCTAGTGTAGATATTTTCATGTTTACTAGTTTGGTGTTCTCTGAATGTCCGGGGTCAGTGATTTGGCATTATTAGTTTTGAAAAATTCTGTCATTATCGCTTCCTTCCTTTCTTCTTCTTCTGGTATTCCAATGAACACGCATGTCTTTTATAATTGTCTCATTGTTCTTGGCTATTCTGTGCTATCTTTTCTTTTTTTTTTCCCCTTGCATTTCAGTTATAAGCTTCTTTTGACATTGCTTTAAACTCATTGATTTTTCTTCTTTGGTACTCTTTATTATACTGATGGTTTGAAAGGCATCCTTCATTTCTTTTACGACATTTTGATGGCTTCCACTTCCTTGTGATTCTTTCTTAGATTTTTGATCTGTGCTTCCATTATCCACATATTCTTGTATGTTGTCCAGTTTCTCCACTAGATCCCTTAGCATATTAATGCTAAATTTATAGTCTAATAATTCCATTATCTTTGCCATTTCTGAGTCTGTTTTCTCTACCTCTTTAAGATGTGTTTTGTCTTTTAGTATGCTTCATAGTGTGTCGTTATTGTTGCTGTTCTTGCTGTCATTGTTGTTCTTGTTCTTGTTGTTGAAAACCTGTTATGGACTCCCTTGTGCCAACTCAGAAATCATATCTTGAAGCCCTCACCCTCAAAACAACTATACTTGGAGTCTATTTTTGTGTGTGGTGTAAGGAAATGGTCCAATTTCATTTTTCTGCATGTGGCTGTCCAATTTTCCCAGCACCATTTATTGAAAAGGCTGTCTTTTTTCCATTGGACATTCTTTCCTGCTTTGTCGAAGATTAGTTGACCATAGAGTTGAGGGTCTATTTCTGGGCTCTCTATTCTGTTCCATTGATCTATGTGTCTGTTTTTGTGCCAGTACCATGCTGTCTTGATGATGACAGCTTTGTAATAGAGCTTGAAGTCCGGAATTGTGATGCCACCAACGGTGGCTTTCTTTTTCAATATCCCTTTGGCTATTCGAGGTCTTTTCTGGTTCCATATAAATTTTAGCATTATTTGTTCCATTTCTTTGAAAAAGATGGATGGTACTTTGATAGGAATTGCATTAAATGTGTAGATTGCTTTAGGTAGCATAGACATTTTCACAATATTTATTCTTCCAATCCAGGAGCATGGAACATTTTTCCATTTCTTTGTGTCTTCCTCAATTTCTTTCATGAGTACTTTATAGTTTTCTGAGTATAGATTCTGTGTCTCTTTGGTTAGGTTTATTCCTAGGTATCTTATGGTTTTGGATGCAATTGTAAATGGGATTGACTCCTTAATATCTCTTTCTTCTGTCTTGCTGTTGGTGTAGAGAAATGCAACTGATTTCTGTGCATTGATTTTATATCCTGACACTTTACTGAATTCCTGTATAAGTTCTAGCAGTTTTGGAGTGGAGTCTTTTGGGTTTTCCACATATAGTATCATATCATCTGCGAAGAGTGATAATTTGACTTCTTCTTTGCCGATTTGGATGCCTTTAATTTCCTTTTGTTGTCTGACTGCTGAGGCTAGGACCTCTAGTACGATGTTGAATAGCAGTGGTGATAATGGACATCCCTGCCGTGTTCCTGACCTTAGCGGAAAAGCTTTCAGTTTTTCTCCATTGAGAATGATATTTGCGGTGGGTTTTTCATAGATGGCTTTGATGATATTGAGGTATGTGCCCTCTATCCCTACACTTTGAAGAGTTTTGATCAGGAAGGGATGTTGTACTTTGTCAAATGCTTTTTCAGCATCTATTGAGAGTATCATATGGTTCTTGTTCTTTCTTTTATTGATGTGTTGTATCACATTGACTGATTTGCGGATGTTGAACCAACCTTGCAGCCCTGGAATAAATCCCACTTGGTCGTGGTGAATAATCTTTTTAATGTACTGTTGAATCCTATTGGCTAGTATTTTGTTGAGTATTTTCGCATCTGTGTTCATCAAGGATATCGGTCTATAGCTCTCTTTTTTGGTGGGATCCTTGTCTGGTTTTGGGATCAAGGTGATGCTGGCCTCATAAAATGAGTTTGGAAGTTTTCCTTCCATTTCTATTTTTTGGAACAGTTTCAGGAGAATAGGAATTAGTTCTTCTTTAAATGTTTGGTAGAATTCCCCCGGGAAGCCGTCTGGCCCTGGGCTTTTGTTTGTTGGGAGATTTTTAATGACTGTTTCAAACTCCTTACTGGTTATGGGTCTGTTCAGGCTTTCTATTTCTTCCTGGTTCAGTTTTGGTAGTTTATATGTTTCTAGGAATGCATCCATTTCTTCCAGATTGTCAAATTTATTGCCGTAGAGTTGCTCATAGTATGTTCTTATAATAGTTTGTATTTCTTTGGTGTTAGTTGTGATCTCTCCTCTTTCATTCATGATTTTATTTATTTGGGTCCTTTCTCTTTTCTTTTTGATAAGTCGGGCCAGGGGTTTATCAATTTTATTAATTCTTTCAAAGAACCAGCTCCTAGTTTCGTTGATTTGTTCTATTGTTTTTTTGGTTTCTATTTCATTGATTTCTGCTCTGATCTTTATGATTTCTCTTCTCCTGCTGGGCTTAGGGTTTCTTTCTTGTTCTTTCTCCAGCTCCTTTAGGTGTAGGGTTAGGTTGTGTACCTGAGACCTTTCTTGTTTCTTGAGAAAGGCTTGTACCGCTATATATTTTCCTCTCAGGACTGCCTTTGTTGTGTCCCACAGATTTTGAACCGTTGTATTTTCATTATCATTTGTTTCCATGATTTTTTTCAATTCTTCTTTAATTTCCCGGTTGACCCATTCATTCTTTAGAAGGATACTGTTTAGTCTCCATGTATTTGGGTTCTTTCCAAACTTCCTTTTGTGGTTGAGTTCTAGCTTTAGAGCATTGTGGTCTGAAAATATGCAGGGAATGATCCCAATCTTTTGATAATGGATGAAGGACCTCAATGTACGAAAGGAATCCATCAAAATCCTTGAGGAGAACACGGGCAGCAACCTCTTCGACCTCTGCCGCAGCAACATCTTCCTAGGAACAACGCAAAAGGCAAGGGAAGCAAGGGAAAAAATGAACTACTGGGATTTCATCAAGATCAAAAGCTTTTGCACAGCAAAGGAAACAGTTAACAAAATCAAAAGACAACTGACAGAATGGGAGAAGATATTTGCAAACGACATATCAGATAAAGGACTAGTGTCCAGAATCTATAAAGAACTGAGCAAACTCAACACCCAAAGAACAAATAATCCAATCAAGAAATGGGCAGAGGACATGAACAGACATTTCTGCAAAGAAGACATCCAGATGGCCAACAGACACATGAAAAAGTGCTCCACATCACTCGGCATCAGGGAAATACAAATCAAAACCACAATGAGATATCACCTCACACCAGTCAGAATGGCTAAAATCAACAAGTCAGGAAATGACAGATGCTGGCGAGGATGCGGAGAAAGGGGAACCCTCCTACACTGTTGGTGGGAATGCAAGCTGGTGCAGCCACTCTGGAAAACAGCATGGAGGTTCCTCAAAATGTTGAAAATAGAACTGCCCTATGACCCAGCAATTGCACTATTGGGCATTTACCCTAAAGATACAAATGTAGTGATCCAAAGGGGCACATGCACCCGAATGTTTATAGCAGCAATGTCCACAATAGCCAAACTATGGAAAGAACCTAGATGTCCATCAACAGATGAATGGATCAAGAAGATGTGGTATATATACACAATGGAATACTATGCAGCCATCAAAATAAATGAAATCTTGCCATTTGCAACAACATGGATGGAACTAGAGCGTATCATGCTTAGCGAAATAAGTCAAGCAGAGAAAGACAACTATCATATGATCTCCCTGATATGAGGAAGTGGTGATGCAACATGGGGGCTTACGTGGGTAGGAGAAGAATAAATGAAACAAGATGGGATTGGGAGGGAGACAAACCATAAGTGACTCTTAATCTCACAAAACAAACTGAGAGTTGCTGGGGGGAGGGGGTTTGGGAGAAGGGGGTGGGATTATGGACATTGGGGAGGGTATGTGATTTGGTGAGTGCTATGAAGTGTGTAAACCTGGTGATTCACAGACCTGTACCCCTGGGGATAAAAATATATGTTTATAAAAAATAAAAAATTAAAAAAAAAAAAAAAAAAAAAAACAACTATACTTGGAGATGGGGCCTAGAATGAGGTGATAAGTGTTAAGTGAGGTCCTAAGAGTATGGCCCTAATCCAATAGAGCTGGTGTCCTTATAGAAAAATAAGACACCAGAATTTCTCTCTTTGCCATGTGAAGAAATGCTCAGACATCTCTTTGCAAACCAGAAAGAGGGCTCTCACCAGAAACTAGATCAACTGGATTCTTTTTTTTTAAATTAATTTATTCATTTTTTATTTATTTTCAGCATAACAGTATTCATTATTTCTTCACCATACCCAGTGTTCTGATCTTGAACCTTCTGGCCTCCAGAATAATTATTTATTAATTAAAATTAAATTTTCCTTTTGTAGAAATAGTTTTTATTTAGTCAATCAGTATGCATTTCTTTCTTTCTTTTTTTTTTAATTTTTTTTTTTGGTTTCCACTTTTGTCTTTTAATAAAGATACCAGTCCTATTGGATTAGGGCTTACACAAATGACCTCATTTAATTTAATTACCCCCTAAGAGACCCTATCTACAAATAAGCTCATATTCTGAAGTACTAGGGGCTAAGACTTCAACATATGAACTTCTGGAGAGGAGAGACACTATTCAGCCCCTGATACACATCATAATCTATTTTTTTAGAAACCAGTAATAAGGAGAAAGTCTTAAAATCATCCAGATATCAAAAGAACACATTGTATACAAAGGTGCAAAGGTAAAAATAATAGTAGACTGCTTGTCCAGTTTGACACAGAGGAATATGAAGAGACCCAAACATCTGATCAGCTTTGCCTACAGGACATTTATTGATTTCTGGGAACTACATTGGAGGCAGGCAGTACTATGCTGCATGTTCTCAAGAGCCAAAAAGAGAAGAAAAGAAAAGAAAAACCTCTCATAATTTCTAAACATTTAGAAGTCAGGTAACTTCTGTACTGGAGGTGGCCTTCTTCAGTCTTTCAGCCAGTCTTTTTCTAACTAGAGATTTGGCAGAGTTTAAAGCTGTGAGGTGGAAAGTGGGGAGTATAAAATGAAGACAAAGGGATTTACTCAAAACCCACACAGAGCAAAACTGAATCTCCCACAGTCTTCAGTCTCTCAATTTAAAGTTGGTATTATTTTACTCCTTGACTTTGCAGACTCTCAAGGATGGAGAAGACATACAAGACACACTTTTCCTTAAAGCCACACAAGGGAGTAGAAATTTACAACAAGAAAGGAAAAAAAAAAAAAAAAAAAAAACAGCATCTCACCTCTAAGCCTTTGATAAGAAAAGGTTTTTTTTTTTAATTTTATTTTATTTATTTTTTTATTATTTTTATTTTTTTATTTTTTTTATTTTTTATAAACATATTTTTTATCCCCAGGGGTACAGGTCTGTGAATCACCAGGTTTACACACTTCACAGCCTCCTTTAAAGAGCCTGACACATAGAAATCTTCCAAAGCCCAATAAAACATTTAATTTGCATTCTGTGTGCCTGGAAACATCTTCCAGATCCTTCTGACCCCAACTTATTTGTGTAGAGTTCCCTGTCAGAAGAATTAGCTCCCAAATTTGTTGGTTAGGAAAAGAGTGCAATTAACACTCCAGGGGACCTACACACAGAACAGCTTTATCTTGCAAAACAATGATACACATTTTATGTTTTGATAAACATAGATAATTAGAAACAGTTTCTGTTTCTAGCACTTAAAATTTTGCTCTGGTTAGATACCAATAGCTTGATTTTTGTAGATATTAAGATGCCATAAAATAAAAGCTCACTTATACTGAGCCACAGATTTAATGTAAGGAAGGTCAAGCTGAATATTTATGAATGGGATTAACAGATTCTGAAATATATTAAAGGGAGTATAAGGTGAAAAATGCAGTAAAATTTAAACAAGTCAGAAAATTCTGACTAAAGCATGAAGAATTTCTAAAACTTACCAGAAGAGCAATCAGTATTTTTTCACCTTAATTAAACATTTACTTAATGAACTAAAATAGAGTAATAGAACTGCTGGGGACCAACTTAAAATAAAAGTGAAAGAAATATCAGGCAGAGAAATTATGAAACAAGGAGGAAAAAGAAAAGAAACCTGGAAGATGGATCAGATTTATATAACAAATAATGGGAGATCTAGAGATAAAAATAACAAATGATAAAAAATAATTGAGAGCATAGGATATTTATCTGAACTAAAGAGGGACCTAAGTTGCATAATGTATAGGTTCATTAATTCCTAAGGAAAGTTATTGAAATTATACTTACAGGTATACACAAATATCTTAATGAAAGTCCTGAATTTCACAATTAATTAAAAAATTTAAATGTTCCAGAGAAAAGAAAAATGATACTTTTACACTGAAATCATATTGAAGTTTGATTTTTTCATTTTATTTATTTATTTGACAGAGAGAGAGAGAGATCACAAGCAGGCAGAGAGGCAGTCAGAGAGAGAGAAGAGGAAGCAGGGTCCCCATCGAGCAGAGAGCCTAGTGCAGGACTTGATCCAAGGACTCTGAGATCATGACCTGAGCCGAAGGCAGAGGCTTAACCCACTGAGCCACCCAGGTGCCCTAATCATGTAAATAAATTCTTATATGATATAAAAAATGGTGCGATAAAGGCATTGGAACCCTAAAATTTATACTGGCTAGGATAAAATTTTCCTGTTCATGGCAAGAAGACCAAAAAAAAAAAAAAAAAGGAAAACACAAAAATTGAAGACATAACAAGACTATTCCTCTCATATAATATTTAAGAAAAATACATATTCTAACGTAGTTACCGTATTAGGGAGTAAGGTTTACTTTCAAAATGTTCCTAACAGTTGAAACACATATGTTCTCTTATGTGTATCTATTGCCAGAAATATTAACCAACATAAGTGGTAACACAAAGAGTCAAATAGTCAAATCCAATTCCCAAGTACCATATAGATAACACTTAATGATTTAAAGAATACAGGGAATTCAAGACATAGAGTAACCATTCTTCCTTGGAAGAATCCAGGACATTGGACAAACCTTTCCATAAATCCTTTTTCTCCATAATTAGAATGCCTTCTATATCAGATTTAGTATGCAAAATTCATTCAAACCAATTTACATGGAGACCTTACGTATAAAGATTGCTATTTCACTAATGGAATATCCTCATTTTACCTTCCACTGTTAATTCACCTTATATGCTCATCCTCCATTATTCATCCAACTATCATAAACTCTATAAAATCCATAAGTTAAAGGAGTTTTGTTGTTTTGTTTTTTACAATAAGTGGCCCAGGTTTAAAACAATTCATAGATAATGAAAATGCATTAGCTTTCTTCTAATAAGCATCATAAGTAGTTCTCAAGAGGTCTGGATTGCTAGTATTATTCTCCAGCCACTCCGGGTGGCTTGTCATTGTAGTATCTTAAACAAGTAATAGGAACAAAGAGAATATATCAAAACTCAAAAAGGCAATAAAAGTAGGAAAAGGGAAAAAAGAAAGATGTAAATGCATAATGGTAAGTCATAAAATATGAACAACCTATTTGTTTATTGTACTAAATTTGAATGGGATGAATTCTCCATGGAAATAGTAACAAAAAGCTGTATATAATACAAATAGAAAACATGGGGAATAAAGATTGTGCAAAGACAATTTAACTGCATGAATATATAAATATGCATATAAACTGATAAAGTTTATTTTATCTACATTTAGGTTGAGACAGACAAAACAAATCTCAAAAATTTCAGATAATTAGGAATATCAGCAATAACATGTTTAAAAAATTATAGTGTAGCTAAATTAGAAATAAATATATAAATATATACATTATATGTGTTTGAATAATTTTTATTTTATTAGTTTTTTTATAGTTTCAAATTTGTATTTAAATGCCTGTTAGTTAAGGGCACCTGGGTGGCTCAGTGGGTTGAGCATCTAATCTTGGTTTTTGGTTCAGGTCGTGATCCCATGGGTCTAAGATCAAACCCCCTTTCGGGTTCCATGCTTAGTGAAGAGTCAACTTGAAGATTCTCTCCCTCTACTCCTCCCTGAACTAACTAACTTTCTCTCAAATAAAATAATAAATAAATAAATAAATATACACATACATATACATATATATGTTCTCATTAGTTAACATATAGTGCAATATTAGTTTAAGGTATAGGATTTAGTAATTCACCACTTAATATACAACACCCCGTGCTCAACATGAGTGCCTTCCTTAATACCCATCATGCGTTTATCCCATCCTACCTCTCATCTCCCCTCCAGTAACTCTCAGTTTGTTCTCTGTGGTTAAGAGTCTGTTATATGGATTGCCTCTCTCTTTTTGTTCATCCGTTTTATTTCTTAAGTTCCACAAATGACTGAAATCATATGATATTTTCTTTCTCTGACAAATTTATTTCACTTAGCATAATACTCTCCAGCTCCATCCACGTCATTATAAATGACGGTATTTCATTCTTTTTAATGACTGAGAGTAATATTCCATTATGTATATATATATACCAGTTCCTTTTTTTTTTTTTTTTAAGATTTTATTTATTTATCAGAGAGAGAGAAGACTCAAGCAGGGGGAGGAGCAGACAGAGGGAGTAGCAAGTTCCCCACTGAACAAGAATCCCAATATGGAACTCAATTCCAGGACCCTGGGATCATGACCTGAGCCAAACACAGACACTTAATGGACTGAGCCACCCAGCTATCCCTATAGCACTTCTTTATTCATTCATCAGTCAATGGACTTTGAGGCCCTTTGGCTAGTGGGGACATTTAGCTACTGTTGATAAAACTTCTATAAACATCAGGATGCATGAACTCCTTCAAATAAGTATAGCTGTATCCTTTGGACAAATATCTAATAGTGCAGTGGCTGGGTCATATGGTAGTTCTATTTTTAACTTCTTGAGAAACCTCCATACTGTTTCCAGAGTGGCTGCACTCTGGAATGCAGTTTGCATTCCCACCAACGTGTAAGAAGGTTCCCCTTTCTCTGCATCCTGGCCAACATCTGTTGCTTCCTGTGCTGTTAACTTTAGCCATTCTGACAGGCATGAGGTAGTATCTCATCATACTTTTGATTTGTATTTCTCTGATGATGAGTGATGTTGAGCATCTTTTCATGTGTCTGTTAGCCTTCTAGATGTCTTCTTAGGAAACATGTCTATTCATGTCTTCTACCCAGAACTAGATTTTTTTTTTTTTTTGAGTGGTGAATTTGGTAAGTTCTTTACATTTTTGGGTCCTAATACTTTATCAAATGTTCCCATTGCAAATATCATCTTCCATTCCGAAGGTTCCTTTTTGTTTTGTTAGTTGTTTCCTTCACTGTGCAGAAACTTTTTACCTTGATGAAATCCCAACATTTCATTTTTCCTTTTATTTCCCTTGCCTCATATCTAGTAAGAAGTTGCTATGGCTGAGGTCAAAGAGGCTTCTGCCTGTGTTCTCCTCTAGGATTTTTATGGTTTTAAGTCTCATATGTAGGTTTCATGCATTTTTAATTTAGTTTTGTGTATGGTAAGAAAGTGGTCCAGGTTCATTCTTCTGTATGTAGCTGTCCAGTTTTCCCAACCTGATTTGTTGAAGATACTTCTTTCTATTGAATGTTCTTTTCTGTTTGTTAAAGATTAGTTGACCAGATGGTGGTGGGTCCATTTCTGGGTTTTCTATTCTCTTCCATTGATCTATCTGTCTGTTTTTGTGCCGGAACCATAGTGTCTTGATCACAGATCTGTAATGTAACTTAAAGTCCAGAATTGAGATGCCTCAGCTTTTTGTTTCTTTTTCAAGATCGCTTTGGCTATTAAGGGTCTTTTGTGGTTCCATATAAATTTTAGGATTGTTTCTACCTCTGTGAAAAATGCTGTTGGTATTTTAATAGGGATTGCATTCAATGTGCAGATTGCTTTGGGTAGTATAGACATTGTAACAATATTTGTTCTTCAATTTTTTTTAAATGAAGCCCAATATAACTCCAATATTAGAAAGGAAACCACACTAGAAATTACAAAATATTTAGAATTAAATGGTAATAGCATTATATATCAAAACAGGAAGGATAAAGCTAGAGATAATGTAATTGGAGATATTGAAGTCTTAAAAAAAATTTTTTTAATAAATACTGTGCTGAAAACAAATGCACAGCTTTGTGTTAGTTCAGGCTATTATAACAAAGACCATAGAAGCCATGGTTAATAAATGAAAGGAATTTATTTTTCACAGTTCTAGAGGCTGAACGTCTGTGATCAGGTTTATCAGCATGGTTTAATTCTGGTAAGAACCTTTTTTCTGGTTGTAGACTCCCAATTTCTCAAGTCTTTACATGGCAGAAGACAGAGAGTGGAAAAAAACTTTGTTCTGACTCTTATAAGGGCATTAATTCCTTTCACAAGAGCTCCACCCTCATGAATTTATCTCATCCTTGTTACCTGCCAAGGCCCTGCCTCCTAATACCAGTGCATTACAGAACAGGATTTCAACATACAAATTTTGGTGGGGATATATTCAGTTAATAACAAACATGTCATATTGAATAACTCACTAAAATTATAAAGAAAATAATCAAAAATAACTATAAAGAAGGAATAATAAGAAGAACAGAAATCATGAAATAGAAAACCAAACAATAAGAGGCTTTAAGAAGTTAAAAATGGAGAGGCACCTGGGTGACTCAGTGGGTTAAAGCCTCTGCCTCTGACTTAGGTCATGATCCTGGGGTCCTGCGATCGAGCCCCACATGGGGGTCTCTGCTTGATGGGGAGCCTGTTTCCTCCCCTCTCTCTCTTCTTGCCTCTCTGCCTACTTGTCTGTCAAATAAATAATTAAAATCTTAAAAAAAAAAAGAAGTTAAAAATGGAACCCTTAAAAAAATCTGTGCAATAGACCAATCTCCACTGATACAGTTAAAGAGAAAAGTGAAAACAGTATTAGGAAGAAACAGTGGACATGATTTTATCACTTAACAAAAATATTTATTCCTTTGCTAATGGAGAACTTGAGGACATAATTTTTATATAATATTTTTAAATAAATCAGATGTTAGACATAATTTATGTATTTGAATGTAGTTATTGTCTTAAATATAACTGTATGTATATAATAATATTTTTACTATAATGTTTCTCTTCTGACCAGTAACACAAAATAAATAGTGAAAAGATAAAAATTATAATTATTTTAAATTGAACTTCTTAGTTATGGGTAAAAATATGGGCTGTGAAGATCACTTCTTGTAATATTTCCTTTAATGAAATTTAAATGAAAATTAAATTGACAGAATTTTTCTGGTATTATTAAGGTCTGAGAAGAGAAAAAAAGATCATAAATTATGTACAGTGATATATATCCACGTGTTTTATGAATTGGCAGGCATTCATTTGTAGTTATTATTTTGTTAATTCTGTTTTGGATCACATGAGAATTTTCAGCATATCTGAAACATTACAGATTCTATGGCACTCAGCTGGAGATCTTATAAATTTGATACATTGGCATTTATCATTAAACATCATGCCATTTTCCAGCCAGCCTTCATGGCAGTGTTCATGTCCCAACTAACTTCTGTACATTTTGCATAATGTTATATCTAACATTATATTGAACATTTGAATAACTTCAAGATATGCCAGTATATATATTTAACCATTCTGTCAAAAATCATTCTGTTTAATTTCATATGATAAATCTTTTAAAACTCAATCTACTCATTGTCTGAGATCACATTATAATGCACTTAAAATTTCTTCCTCCTTCACTTTTATTTTTAAAATATTTTCCTAGATAGAATGGTTGGTAATACTTTGAGGAACATTAAAGGACTTATATCCCCATATATTGTTTAGGACAGTCAGATATCATTGTAAGTAGTGCGTGAATGTGTTAATTTTTTTGATGCCAAGAGAAATTACACAAACTATTTAATACTTATTAAGTATACTTTCTTGTTAGCAAATGATCATAGCAATATTTTAATTATTTTACTTTAATAAAATACTTTGCTCTTCACCAAAGTATTTACAGGAGTTTACTTGTTAATAGGTAATAATAAATCTTTCCTTTCTCAATCTATTTACTTCTACCACACTTGCATATTATTTTATTTATTTATTTTGAAATTATTATTTTTGTTTTAGTATAGTTGGCATACAGTTCTATTTGTTTTGGGTATACAATATAGTGATTCAACTCTACATGCTATGCTCACAAGCGTACCTTCTGATCTGTCACCCAATAATGCTATTGTATTATCATTTACTGTATTCTTTATGCTGTGCCTTTTATTCCCATGATTTATTCATTCCGTAATTGAAAGCCTGTATCTCTCACTCCCTTTAACCCATTTTGTCCTTTTCCCTGACCCTCTTCTCTCCAGCAACCAGTCTGATCTCTGTATTTATGACCCTGGTTCTACTTTCTGTTTGTTTACTCATTTGTTTTGTTTTTCAGACTCCACATATGATTGAAATCATATGGTATTTATCTTTGTCAGTCTGACTTATTTTACTAAGCATAATACCTCAAGGTCCATCAATGTTGCTGCAGATGGTAAAATCTCATCTATTTTTATGGCTGAATAATATTTCCCTCTGTGCATATGTGTGTATACATACACACACATACCACATCATCTTTATCCATTCATCAATGGACTTCCATATCTTGGCTATTGTAAGTAATGCTGTAATAAACATAGGGGTACACATATCTTTTCAAATTACTGTTTTTGTTTTCTTTGGATGGATACTCAGTAGTAAAATTATTATGGAGGTTTTGAGAAACCTCCATACTCTTTTCCAAAGTGACTATCCCAATTTATATTCCCACCAAGAGTACACAAGCATTCCTTTTTCTCTACATCCTTGTCAAAACCTGGTATATTTTGTCTTTTTGATTTTAATCATTCTAACAGGAGCAATGTGATATTTCTTTTGACTCTATTGACTCTCTCAAATCTTTTCTATCTCCTTAATATCACCTTGGCTTCTTCATTCTTTTTATTTAAAATTTAAGTGAAAGTCTGGGCGCCTGGGTGGCTCAGTGGGTTAAGCCGCTGCCTTCAGCTCAGGTCGTGATCTCAGGGTCCTGGGATCGAGTCCCGTATCGGGCTCTCTGTTCAGCAGGGAGCCTGTTTCTCTCTCTCTCTGCCTGCCTCTCCATCTACTTGTGATTTATCTCTGTCAAATAAATAAATAAAATCTTAAAATTTAAGTGAAAGTCTTATTTTTTTATATATATATTTTTATAAACATATATTTTTATCCCCAGGGGTACAGGTCTGTGAATCACCAGGTTTACACACTTCACAGCACTCACCAAAGCACATACCCTCCCCAATGTCCATAACCCCACCCCCTTCTCCCAACCCCCCTCCCCTAGCAACCCTCAGTTTGTTTTGTGAGATTAAGAGTCACTTATGGTTTGAATTAAACCTACTCTTTCTAACCCATTCTCTGTCTTACTACTACTATTCTGGCTATCTCTTAACAGCCTCAGTGATTTCCATATTCTGATTCAGTTTCCTCATCTGACACTCAGTTTACTTTGCCTTTATTTCTATCAGTACACTGAATGAACCCTCATTAAGGTCAGCAATTACCTCTGTTACTTGAAATTTAAAGATTTATGTCTTATGTAACTTGACCTTATATCATCATTCTATATATTTGATAATTTTTCCAAATTGAAAAACACTCTCCATCCATAATTCCCTGAAACTATGGCTACTTCTTCTCAGCCTTCTTTTAGAACATATAACTCTACCTTTAAATCTTGGAGCTGCTAAAAATGTAGGCCCAGTTTCACTTCTGTAGATATTCTTGTCTTCAAGGGAGTAATGTCTCTGTCACTGACTACCTTTTCAAACAACAGCTGTCGGTACTTAGAACCTGCATATACTGACTCCTTTGTCACACATCTGACATCTGATTCATTGGTATCTCATCTTGAACATCCCAAAGTCATCTAAAAACACCATTTCAAAAGCTGAAACTTTAATGTCCTCTGTAAGATTACTTTCTCTTCCCCATCTTAGTGACCAGGATCATCCACCTCTAGTTCATAGGTAAGAAACCTAGGCATCCTCTCTATACTTCTCCTTATTGTTACTACCCCATCCTTCCCCAAATCAGTCCACCACCAAGTGTGGCATATCTTACTTCCTAGACAGCACTCAAGTAATTAATTCTTTCTATTTTAACTGGCAAAACACCTCCCCACAGTGCTTAAGAAAGAGAAAATTGCATGCCATCTAAATTGACTTTTGTGAAGCTATATAATCTCTTAGCTTTAGTTTCTTCTTCTATAAAAATAAAGCCCCATGTTGGACTCTGCCTGTCTGCTTTCCCTTTCCCTCTTCCCCTCTTCCCCTCACCCCACTCACACAGATACTCTCTTTCTCTCTCTAAAATATATCCATATATCTATATATCTACCCATATCTATCTATCCATAGCTATATAAATATAGACATATCTATATCTATATCTATATCTATCTATCTATCTATCTATCTATATAATATGATGTTTAATGGAGTCACAAAACTGGAATGGCTTACCTTAACGTGTGGGTGCAAAGAAAGCTTGATTCATAGTGTGGCATCATAAAGGACCTGAAGGATGAACCCACATTTGTTCATGATAAATGTGAATAGCCCTCCAAATGGTAGCATGTACAGAGTTGGCATGTGCACTTGTCTTGACTTGGGGTGGGGCCTGGAGTCAATGTTAAACTATTTGGAGGGGGTTGGGGAGAAGGGGGTGGGATTATGGACATTGGGGAGGGTATGTGATTTGGTGAGTGCTGTGAAGTGTGTAAACCTGGTGATTCACAGACCTGGGGATAAAAATATATGTATATAAAAAATATATGTTTATAAAAAATAAAAAATAAAAAATAAAAAATAAAAAAAAATAAAAAATAAACTATTTGGAGTCATAAAGTTTAAATCAAACAGTTAAATACCTCACAGTTAGCTAAAACTTTGACTTACAATGGAACAATACTTCATCTTTCCCTTCACTATTCGTTTATGTCCAAGTACATTTTGTCTCAAAGAGAATGATTCTAAATAAGCAAACAATCACTCAAACAACTCAACATGTTTAAAAGTATAAATCCAAATGCCTTTTGATGGGGGTCATAACCCCACTCTTCTCCTCTCCCTTCCACTACCTTCCTCTTTTTTCCCCTTGCTTTCATTCTTTCTTTCTTCTTTCATCCTCTTCTTTTCCTTTCTTCCTTCCTCCTTCCTTCCTCCTTCCCTCCATTCCTCCCTCCCTTTCTTCCTTCTTTCTTTTCTTTGTTTTGTTTTTTCAATAATGCCTATGCTGCTTTGCTTATTTTTTTCTTCTTTAGTCCTGTAGGAATTCTAAGAATTCTAGATAGTTAAACTCCGTCTAGTCTTCTGGCTTAAATACAGTTTTATTACTCATACACACACACACACACACACACACACACACACAGTTTGCTAAGAAAGAGAAGTGAGTGAGTAAATAAAACGAATTTGAAGTATTTGCAAAGGAGATGAAAGAATATAAATCATTCCAGTTCTGTCTGCTCTAATACCACTTTCATAGTGCTAATATCAGGCATCTATAATTTAAAAGAATTCACTCAGGAATGGTTGCATGTGTAGTCAACAGAAGGTGTTGTTATATAAGTGTGTTAAACAGAAATTCATATGTGCAGAGTTTCTTGAAAGTACAAATTCTGATTGCCTGGATGTTATATGTGAAGCTCTACTAGAATAAGGAATTGGCAGGGATAAAATTTGCTGTTTTTTTTCTGTTAGAGTATCTGCTTTATTTTCATAGAATTTAGTGTTAATTTTTAGTTTTGTTTTGGACCTTTGAGTCTATCTATCTGTTAAACAGAAATGTGTCTGTAACTCAATTTTATAAAGGCCATAGCTGTCTAAATCAAAATCCAACCTGATATATGAAACCACGTTTATATCTGAAATTATTAATCTCTCTAACTGCCTACATAGACATCAGTAAATGAAAGTGAAAAATGTCAGTGAAATGGTCTGCTGAAATGAATAATCTATTTGGCGTTTATACATAAGTCTACTGTGGAAACTAGATATTGCATGTTCATTATTTTTGTTTAAATATTTTAGTGTCTTTTTGAGTATTAATAAAATTCCTTGCATCATGATTTAAAGTAAATCATCAAGATCTGTCAGCTTTTTTTTCCTTTGTAGTATTGAGTTTGAAGTGAATTCAGTAGCCTTAGTCATGAGTATTGCCTTAGAGTCTTTTCATTCCTAGTGACTAGAACTGTGAGCTGACAAACTTGTCCTTACACTTTGCCAGTATTGAAACTGTTACAAAGGGATTATGAGATTTATCCAGGGCCAGAGTGCTAGTCATTGACTAGTTGGCTGAAAATTATGTTGCAGATGCCTAGTTCTTAACCCAATTGGCTGTGTAACATCCCTAGAGAACACTGGTGCTAAAAGATGCAGGCTGTTTCAATTTACTCTTTTAATTAAAACATAGAACTGGAGAAGAAACAAATAAAAAAGATGAAAGCAGAGCTTAAAATATCCTCTAGCTCACCCTCAGTATTCTTTGTTACAATTCTGCAGTAAGCCTCCCCCAACATATCTCTGAACAACTGCCACTTTTTCTATTTCATTATGCAACATGCCACATTTACAGGCTCAAAATGATACTTTACATTCCATTTCCTCAACATAGCATCATTAGAAGGAGCACATAATTCCACACACTGACGCCTAGAAAATGCAGTGTATTGTGTTACTTCATTATACTTCCTCGTTTAGTTAGAAACTGTAGATTAAAGAATCCATCAACAACTCTTATCAACACAAAGTGTTCAAAACCTATCAAATATAGGCAGCAGCTTAAGAGTAAAATAATAGAACTTGTTTTTAAGAGATTGGTATTAACATATGTTGGTGAAAAGAGAAGGACTAAAAACACAGTGTCGCCTAAGTCATTTATACATATAAAAACAGATCCCCTTTCTTCCTCAAGAAAAACTCATTCTGGATTTAAAGGTACTAAAAAATAAAATTGGAAAGAATTATTTTAGGTGGCATTATATATTCATTCATTCAGCACAAACTGGGTCTATGCTAAGCTTTAAGGAAATAGACAGATTTGGCTCTTCCCCACAAGTAGTTTATATTCTATAAGGTGGGGCAGACAATATGTATTTACCTACACAAAAAACAGATACTGATAAGTGGTAAGTATGGAAAGAAAATCCAGGGCATAAAGAATTTGCTGTTGAATGAGCTTGAGTATATGACTTGTAAAATTTGGATACACTACATTTTTTCCAGTTACTTTTATAACTATAATGAAAATAAACACATATTTAAAAGAAAAAAATAATTGACAATTCTGGATGAAAATCTAAATATAAAATGGCAACAAGATAGTTTAGTGCTCTGGCAAACTTACTGTGTCTGTTTAAATGTCCATGATAAAACAGGTTTAGGTATGATCAGGACCTATAATTAATGTAATTGAAAATTATACAGCTATGTGCTGTGGCTTCATTGTCTTTCTTGGCTTTGGAGAAATATTCCAAGATAGGGCTACAGAGAGAGATGATTAGGTTATGTTTACCTGTGTTATTAATACAAATAATTCAAGTATGTTCTTATTTGACAGGGGCATGCCTATTTTAAGTGCAAGAAAACCTTCATATACAGTATAATGCGGTGTTGATAATACAGATTCTGGAGCCAGGATCACTGTATGTGAATCTCAGTTTTGCCAGTTAACTGAATTATATAATACTGGACAAGATATTTAAACTATCTAGCATCAGTTAACTCAACTATTAATTATAGAAACATAATATTATCTTCCTTACATGTTTTTGTATGGATTAATTGACTTGATACATATATGCATATTTTATTTATTTTTTTAATTATTTTTTTTATTTTTTATAAACATATATTTTTATCCCCAGGGGTACAGGTGTGTGAATCACCAGGTTTACACACTTCACAGCACTCACCAAAGCACATACCCTCCCCAATGTCCATAATCCCACCCCCTTCTCCCAAATCCCCTCCCCCCACAAACCCTCAGTTTGTTTTGTGAGATTAAGAGTCACTTATGGTTTGTCTCCCTCCCAATCCCATCTTGTTTCATTTATTCTTCTCCTACCCACTTAAGCCTCCATGTTGGATCACCACTTCCTCATATCAGGGAGATCATATGATAGTTGTCTTTCTCTGCTTGACTTATTTCGCTAAGCATGATACGCTCTAGTTCCATATTTTTTTTTTTTTTAAGATTTTATTTATTAGGCAGAGAGGCAGGCAGAGAGAGAGGAGGAAGCAAGCTCTCTGCTGAGCAGAGAGCCTGATGCGGGACTTGATCCCAGGACCCTGAGATCATGACCAGAGCCGAAGGCAGCGGCTTAACCCACTGAGCCACCCAGGCGCCCCTATATGCATGTTTTAAAACAGTGCCACCTTCATGTTGAATATTCAATAAAGAGTATGGTGATGTTGAGGCTTATAATAATACTGATGCTAGAATATTAAGAGACAGTGAAATTTATTTTTATTAACATATAATGTATTATTTGCTTCAGGGGTACAGGTCTGTGAATCATCAGTCTTACACAATTCACAGCACTCACCATAGCACATACCCTCCCCAATGTCCACCACCCAGCCACTAGCAACCCTGTTTCTTTCCTGAGATTAATAGTCTTATGGTTTGTCTCCCTCCTGGATCCCATCTTGTTTCATTTGTCCCCCTCCTACCCACCATGACCACCCACCCTGCCTCTCAAATTTCTCATATCAGAGAGATCATATGATAATGAGACAAATTTAAACTTGCCGTATGAGATCAATAAATGGAATTGTGGACTATGGTTTTTGCGTTGTCTTGCATTCATACATATATAAGTTAATGTCCAATCAGGAGAGAGATACTACACATTAATTCGAACTGGGGAGTTTCAATATAAAGAATTATTAATTGCAACAGAGGACTAGAGTAAAAAGGGATTGTCTAGTAAGAAGTAGAGAACTCTAAATATAGAAACAGCAGCTGCTAACCCTAGGGTTGAGACCAAATGCCTTGCAGTAGTCTCCTGCTTCCCTGAGGCTGACGTGCAAGCCTTTTTACAGAAGGCAGAGCTGCTAGTCATGACAAGGAAGTACCAAACCCTACCCTTATCTTTAATTTTAACCCTAACCTTAACCCTATAGTAGAAACTGCCATAAATCTGCCCTCTGGGATGTCAGGAAAGCTATCCTTTGTGGGGGCTGCCGACTATCATGCACCGAAGGAACAGGACATTGGGGAAGCTGAGTGTGATTCAGGAGTCTGAGGTGACTCCGTGGTGATGGGAGAAGGTAGTAAGGAAGGTGGGGGCAGCAGAGGGCCCACAGGTATGCACTGTAGGAGCTGGGAGGAGAAGAACCTGCAAGCACTGAAGGAGCTGGAGAGAATGTCCTCCAAAATGGAGGGGTCTGGGTGCTCAGAGAAGCTGTGAGCCCCTTGGTGTTGCTGGCCTCTGTGTTCCACAGGAATGGGCACCGAGAGGTGCAAGTGCTTGCGGAGTCCCTTGATGTGAGTCAGCAGAACTGAAGTGGGAAGAAAAACCCCTTCCTGGAACGCCTCTTCAGTCTCTTCTACTGACAAAGCTTCTTGACAGCGTAACAGGAAAAACAAAACAAACAAAAACTATTTGAAGTGTCAAGTATCATTTCAGAAAGCTGTCTAACATGGTCAGTTTGGAGCTGGAAGGCAGTAAGACAATAACTGGTACATTATGACAAACAAAAACATTAAATATGAAAAGTTCCTATTTCTATTCTTTCTGCTAATTTATTAAACATACTTCATTCCAATGTGGATTCTAGAAATCCTTATGAATTGGAAAATCCACAAATACTATTTGCATTTACAGTACTGAAAACAAACTCTTTAATTGACAACCAATCCTTAAGAAAATTGTGTACTCATGGGGCGGTTGGGTGGCTCAGTCATTAAGTATACATCCAACTCTTGATTTCGACTTAGGTTATAATCTCAGGAGCCTGAGATCCAGCCTGGCATCTGGCTCCCCACTCATTTGGGAGTCTACGTAAGATTCTGTCTGCCCTTCCCTGCCCCCTACTCACTTGCATATGCAAGCTCTCTCTCTCTTTCTCAATCATTTAATTAAGGAAAAAAAAAAAAAGAAGAAGAAATTATACTCTTTAGGAGAACTATTGACCAGTGACATCATCTTTTAGAAATTTATTTGTATTCACATATTGCAAACTTTTCCAGAGATCTTTTACTATTTTAACATAAAAGCAATCCTGTCTCACATTAGTTTTTATATTACTTCACCCATCAGCAGCATTCCCTCCTTGTTGAAACATTTTAAAATATGGGTTCCAAACTGCCAGATTCTCCTCTAATACTGCTTCTATTCTTTCCTTTTCACTTGCCAATCCCTACAAGTACTATTTGTTCGTTGACCTCTTGTCTACCTCTGTTTATTTATGAGGCTCCTCATACAATCCCATGCCTTCTATCAGGATTGAAGACTCCCATTTATAAGAATATAGTACAAGCACTGTTATTATTATTTTTTAAATATACTCAACAGACAGACTGGATGGGAGGAGGAAAGGAAACAACCACATTTGGCATCTTCAACCATGCTAGGTAACAAGGAATCCGCATCAACCCTGGAACACAGGGATAGGCAGTCAGGATCAATGGCTTTTCAGTAGAAGCAATAGAGAGTATAATATGGAAGGATCCAACAGGTCTAAGAATGAAGATAATGCAACAAATTCTACACCCTAAGCAAGAGGTGTTAGGCAGAGTAACAAATAGGTGAGCAAATATGAGAAAACTGACAAAATTAAAAATCCTCACACATTTCAGTAATTGAAAACTGCAAGAGAAACTTCCTTTCCCATTGATAGAAGTTTACCCTAAAACTCTGCAAGGGGCAGAAATGCTAGGTGCAAATTCCGGGACTCCCGATGTAGAGTGGTTCAAATATGAAGAGAGATTCAAAGAAGGCCTAGTTCAAAGTAGTATAACAGCAAAAAACTTCATAAACACAAGAGAACTACTTTAAGGGACAGATTTGTTGAGCTCTGAAAGATACAAAAAGATACAAAGGAAGCACCCTGAATTGAATCATATACGAGAAATAGAGATGTGAGCACAAACAAAACAAAACAAAAGGTTTGTCTGTCTTTCTTTCTTTCTTTCTTTCTTTCTTTCTTAATCCCTCGTAAAAATATAAAGGGAAGAGTCTGAATATCATTGATAGAGTCAGGGACGCTAACCTACTCTATCTTAGCACTGTATGTGGAAAATTCCTTCTAATAATCTAGGAAAAGTCAGCTCTTTTAATCATGAAAAATCAGTAAGAAATTAATAATCAATTCACCTATACGTATTTTGTAACAAAAGGTAAAAATTAATGAAGCAACAGTCCAAAAGTTAACAAACACTCCCCCACCACACACACATACACACACACACACACACACACTAGAAAAATACAGTGTCCAAGAAGATGAGAATAGCAACAATTTTTCAAAGTGAGTCATAACAAATTAAGAAAATGATAAAGTAATTCCTATGAACAGAATGTGCTTAAAATTAGATGGTTAAACTACAGCACAGTGTTACAGGAAAGCTCACAGAACTTAGAAATAAAATTTAAAAAATCATTTTAGAAAAGACTATACTCAAAGGTATACAAGAGTGAACTGACATAACAGAAATCACAGGAAATAAAAAAATGATGAGCTGAAATTATGATATAGAAGCAAAAAAGGAGAGGCAACAAGTTTCTAGATTTATGGTTAAAGGAGATAAACAACAAAAACAGTTCTGCCAGAATGATTAGATCAATAGAAGAAAAAAATATTGAAAATCATTCATTAAGAAAAATTTCCTGAATGAAAGCTCAAATATGCATATTTAAAAACCATATACATTACATAGTGAAACAAAATCCAAAATGTTCAACAGTGAGACATATCACAGTGAAATTATTGGGTTTTCAGAATAATAAAAAAATTATTTTGGACATCCACATAAGAAAATCACGTGCTTTTAAGGGAAAGAAAATATGATTAGACCCATAATTTTTTAAAGGAACATTTCATTCCGAAACAGATTGAAGTAATCTATTTGGGATATCTAATTTTTCTATCAAGCAAAAATGTCTTTCAAAAATAAATGGAGAGAAAAAGACTATGCAAAATACCTGGGAGTATTGATCTTTGAAACCCTTCCATAGAATGATATAGATAAATTATGATGATTTGAAGAAGATTTTTCATATATTATGGAAGTGAGTATTTAATGTTGTTAAAAATCCAGGAAAGAATGATGGCTATGAGGATGATAAAACTGGATACAAGTGCATAGTCCCCAAAATATATTAATGAAGCTAATAAAGATAGATAGATAATGGATAAAATAAATAAAATTATGGAATGGACTGCCTTGCAGATATGAACTTGGAATGAAAAAATCAGATATTTAGAAAATGTGGAATGAACCAAGATACAGTATCTTACACAACAGGGGAATATGTGTGTTTATAGGATATTACCATAAAATAATTAATAGGCCAAGAGTACTGAATACCAAAAGTAAATAATACTACATAATTATATATAACTAATATTGTATAATTATTATATAATAACTAATACTATAATTATATAGAATTAATTTATATAAATATATATAAATACATGACATATATAGCAGATAAAACATTTTAATATGTGAGAGAGTCCCTTCCTATTTCTTAATATGACCAAAATAATTGATCTCAGTTCTGTAACTGCATGTGTGTGGGTTGTAATATATACTGCATATAATTATACAACAAATATTACTTTCATTTTAACCCCCTGACTTCATTACCCTCATTGTCCACATGCTCTTTTACTGCAGCCATGTGGAACTTTTTGGGTTTCTTAAATACCTCAAGTATCTCTATTCTTTCTGTTACATAAAGAGGTAAAATAAAAGGTAAGGGGGATGAAACAGAACCATAAGAAGAAACTGGGGAAACACATTTTGAAGCGAATTGCCATTTTTCTCTTGCACTAGTAGTATAGCATCAAACAGAGCTATTCTAGTTCTAATTAACTAATATTTGCTCATAAATAGTTTCTTTGTTACTGCCAGAGTCAAATGCTTTCAAAATTAATGTAATTTTGTCAAATCTTTCCTTAAAAGTGACTTTACTTAAAATTACCCAGATAAACAAAGTCTAACACAATAATAGCACATGATTTGAGTTTTCCAATATTCAGACCCATCCCAATCTAATATCTACATTTCCAAAGAACTACAACTTTTCACCTATCACATAACCTGTATTCCCAACATACCAAACATGAGATTTCAATAAAAAATATCTGGCTTTTAATATTCTCTTTCCCCCTCTTCTACTCCCTAGAATTTATTTCCTCTATTATTCATTAGCTGTGTCCTATTATTTTCTTTTTTTTAAAAAATCTTTATTTGTTTATTTGACGGAGAGTGTGTGTGAGGAGGGAGAGAAGCAGGTAAAGGGAGAAGAAGAAGCAGGCTCTTCCCTGAGCAGGAAGCTTGATGCAGGGCTGGATCCCAGGACCCTGGGACCCAGGATCCCTGAACTGAAAGCAGACACCTAACTGAGCAAGCCATCCATGTGTCCTATTATTTCAAGTAGAAGCTTATTCTTCACCTTTGTGTGCTCCTGTGTGCATGGCTAACAATCTATATAATGGTTAAATGAATTTGTATGTCAATATTAAATGAGTTTGTATGTCAATATTCACTTATTTTTCTTAAGGTTTATTTATTTTATAGAGAGAGAAGGAGTGGGTGTGGGAGGGGCAAAGGGAGAAGGAGACAGAGTCCTCGGCAGCTTCTGTGCTGAGTATGAGGCCCTGTGCAGGACTCGGTCTTGTGACCCTGAGATCATGACTTGAACTGAAACCAAGAGTCCAGTGCTTAATGGACTGTGCCACACAGGCATTCCTCAATATTCACATCTACACCTTATGTTCATGGAGAGGAGGTGGTGGTACCATATTTAATCTCTCTTTAGGCACATTGCAGAGTACTTGGCACATAGTTAATGTGTAGCAAATATTGATTAGGTAAATAATGGATGAAAGTTGGAAGAATGTTATAGAAATTCATATAGGCTAAATTTTCATTAGGATGATGAAAGAGAATTTTTGCTGAGTTTGTATGTAAACTGAATCATAGAGGAAGAGGATTATTCAAGAAAGGAAACAGTATACTAAATTGCCAAAGAAACAAACAAACAAAAAAAAATCTGAAGTGATAGAAAATATCAAGAATATGAAGCTTGCCTCTATTTTGGAATATTAATGCTAAGAACAAGTTGAGATTTAAAAAAAAATCAAACAGCCTGTAATTAAACCCATAAACCTCTCAAATATAGTTCAGAGAATCAGAAATTAATATAAGGATCAATCTGAGATAAATTTAGTTTCCTAGAAATTATATATAGAGGGAAAAGAGCTCAAGGAAACAGTAGTAAAATAAATATTAGAACCATTCTTATTTTGCTAACTTGCTGAAACAGAGCAATGATATACTATATACTCAATTTTTTAAGAATGAGTGTCTTAACCATAAGTTTAAGTTAAATAGTTTTAAAAAAGAAATGACATTATTACATTTTAATTTTTATTCAACCTCCAAAACACCATAATACAAAACATAGTTATTAAGTATTTTCCTAACTCACTCACAAATCCACTAAATTATTTCTTAATTTATAAATTATGCTTATATTTTTCTTTAATCCTATCACATAAAATTTGTAGACCTTAATAGAAAATGTATTATTTTCTACATATCTTTATGATATGTAAAGATAAAATAAATAACTTTTGGTGAATATTTTTTTTTTTAAGATCTTATTTATTTATTTGGCAGACAAGAGATCACAAGTAGGCAAAGAGGCAGGCAGAAAGAGAGAGGAGGAAAGCAGGCTCTCCACAAAGCAGAGAGCCCAATGTGGGGCTCGATCCCAGGACCCTGGAATCATGACCTGAGCGGAAGGCAGAGGCTCTAACCCACTGAGCCACTGAGGTGCCCCTTAGTGAATGTTTTTTGCATCCAACAACCCTCATCTTCATGAGATCAAGGATCATATCTTATTTATCTTGACATTTCAATGCTTATTCTAGTGACTTGCACTTTGAATACACTCACACAGCGAGAAAGAAATAACAATAGCATTTATTAAGAATTTATTTTCTTCTGGGGAGCCTGGGTGGCTCAGTGGGTTAAAGCGTCTGCTTCCGGCTTAGGTCATGATCCCAGGATCCTGGGATCGAGCCCCGCATCGGGCTCTTTGCTCAGCAGGGAGCTTGCTTCCTCCTCCCTCTCTGCCTGCCTCTCTGCCTACTTGTGATCTCTGTCTGTCAAAGAAATAAATAAAATATTAAAAAAAATTTTTTCTATGCAATATACATTGTGTGAATCACCATATATAATTTTAGCAATAGCTTGATGTTATAGGTACTTATATCTTCCTCTTTTTTACAGAAGAAACTAATGCTGAAAGATGAACAGTTAAAGAAAGAAAACTCTGCTAAAGTTGTATCACTGGGAAGTAGCTTACCTAAAATTTGAATCTCGGCAGGCTGGCTCTCTGTTATGATTCTATAATTACCAGAGGATACTCTTTTTCTAGAATGGAAAACAGATAAATAATTAAAAGCATGGTTACTTTCGTTTTGAAATTTGGGAAGAGCAGTTATATATCTTATATAGGTTTTACATTTTTACTCTGGTGATAAAGTCAGTATATGTCACACATACTTGATTTCAAATTGCTTCAACATTTATTTAGCAATAATTAAATTTGAGTTTATACTTAATGTAATCTATCTGTGTGTAGTACCTGTTGAGAAACAGTTCTCCCTGGGTCTCGTGGGGTTTTTTTTTGAATGTGTGTTTGCTTTTGGTTTTTGATGTAGCGTTCAATGATTCATCCATTGCATATAACACCCAGGGCTCAAAGCACTGGCTGCTGTTCTTCCAGACTATTTTGCAAGGATATTTTCATAGCAAATGGCCTTGAAGATAAAAATATTGTCACTTCTGAAACAAAGGGAAGGTACGCTAATTTCAATTTAGGAGAGATTTGAATTCTCTAAATGCAGAGTTCCTCTCCTATAATATAATCCACCCTATATGTGTGCAGTTATCATCTGGCTCTCTTTCTGTCTGTCTCCCCTTAAAACTGGGAGTCAGAGAACTAACAGAAATAAAGTGGATACTCTGGCTACTGCTATTGATTAACAATAAACTGTCCGTCTTTGAGTCAGGAATCTATCTACATACATAAAACCATAGCAAGCAAATTCATTAGTTTATGTATAGTATGAACCCCTAGACCCTTTAAAGTTCCTAATATATACATTATATGATTTTTTCATTACATATTATTAAATGAGTTATTTTTTAGGAAAGACATTTGCTGAATTTATCTAATATTTTAGAATATTTTAAAGACTCTAGATTTGAATGATTTGAAGAGACCATGAAAATTCATCAAAGATTGAATATGTAAGCATTTGAACTATTTGAAAAATAAATATAAATCTATTCCTGATCATCTTGAATATATATTTGGCTGGTAATGAATATTTTTAAAGCATTAGACCAGCTGTTCACAACAGGAGCCAATATGTCTCCTGGGGAATATTTGGCAACATCAGGAAACATCTTTGTTACACATTGCTTGAGTTACATACATTCATTGTTTGTCTCAACTGGGAGTAGTATTGGTTATTACTATCATTTAGCTGATGCAGACACCAGGGATGTACAGGACAACCACCCATAATGAATTATTTGGTACCAAATGTCATTTATGATCATGTTGCAAACCAGTTACACATATATGTGCTTCCACATCTGAATTTGAGAAATCTAAATCAATTTTCTCAATGATAAGAATGAATCTGCATATAAAATTTTAAGAATGTGAATATCTCTAATTTATCTATCATGTCTATAATACAATATTTCATGAAACTCAAGCCATAACATAAATGATAGCAAATAGTTAATAGAAAACCAAAATTTCAATCATTCTAAATTTTAGGATATATTTATATTTAGACATATTAGAGTAATATAGTCAAGACTTTTTTATTATTATTTTTGGTAATGAGGTATAACCAATAATGTATATAAAGAAAACAAGCTTTTATCATGTATATAGATGGGCATGGATGGGTATGAACATTAAAAAGAAATTATCCTGTATTTGGTTACCTAAGTCTATGCTATTACTATGGAAGCTGCAGTACTGTATTATCTATTTGTTATTCAAGGAAATTCTGTAATTTATATATATTACTTTCCAAAATCGTAATGTTGTGTTTGAATATTACCCGGTTTATAGAACAATCCTTAAGCATCCATGACTTTACAATTATAATTATAAAATTATATGTATGACCAGCATATGTGTATGCATATATGTATATATGTATACATGCATGTATACACAACTAGTTACATATAATTAGCTAACATGCACCAAATATCTGTGTTGTAGGGTCAAATAAAATTTGTCAAAATTGTTCTAATTGGTATAGCATTATCTGGTTCACAAGTGTGGCCCAACAGTGTCTTCATTCATATCACCCAGTATTAGTAGGATCCATCTACATATAATCAGAATTTTATTTTTCAGGGGGGAATTAACACTGTTTTAAAGACTCCAAAGAGAAATCCAGTATCGCTGTACCTGGCTGGCTAGTCGGGTAAGCATCTGGCTTCAGTTCAGGTCATGATCCCAGGGTCCCAGGGTCAAGTCCCATATCAGTCTCCCCACCCAATGAGGAGTCTGCTTCTCCCTCTCCCTCTGCTCCTCTCCCTGCTCATGCTCCACTCTCCTGTTTATGCTCTCTTTCTCATGCTCACTCTGTCTCAAATAAATAAAATATTTTAAAATAATAAATAAATAAATATCCAATATAGGAAGAGGAGCACAAGGGATATGGCAGGAATAAGAGTTGGGGAGCTGGGGTAGCATGTCTGGTGGCCTGAGTTGCAAGCAAGCAGTGCTGTCTTGGCCTATGTGACTGGCGCTAGCATGGCTTCTGTCTGGAGAGGATGCAAGCTGACCATTGAGGAACCTCTTCTCAGAAAGTTTTAACTGAGTGAAATAGACTTCAGAATTATGGCATAAGATGAGTTAATTCTCAGATGGAAACAATAGGAAGTATATGTTTAAGCTTTGGAGGGCAAGTGCACAGATCTTAATTCTAATGATGTAACTGGCTTAAGGGAGTCTGAAGAAAAACTAAAGCCAGCAACAAGAGTCTGCACACAGGGAAAATAATCCTTGTAATGTGACTAGCAACCAAAGAGGAAGAGATACAAATGTATACTGCTCAAATCCAGTATGGCAAGCAAGTCTAGCAGCCAAGCATTGCCCAAATGAGATCAACAGATGTGGTAGACCCAGCAATCAACTTGTTTTTTTTTTTTTTTTCTAAGAATGAAAGGTGAATTGGAACAGACTAATGACAAACTGAAACAAGCCTGAAAAAACTATGTACTTGGAAGTTTATGCTAGAAGTAGTTAACAATCATACTCCCCAGTTGAGACTTCCCTGATTATCCCACTAGGAAAAGCTATAGTGGGACAGCTAAATACTCCTTTCCACAGTAGTATTTAGACTTTTTGAGGGGGAAAAAAAAAAAAAAAAAAACAGGCCATAGTCTTATACTTTCCAGCTTGAAATTGTTCATGTAAAACTTACCAGATGAACCTTGTGTTGTACTTTTTTCTCTTCCCTCACCCCTGGCTTCAGAGGCCTCTTGGTGAAGGACTATTCCAAAGAAGTAGCCACTTCAAAAACTTCCTTCTATCAGCTTTCCCAGGGATGTGTTTTACACCTTGAAGCAAAGTTGGCTTTACAGAAAAAAATACAGTGAGGAGCTTAAGCGCAGTGAGAATGAATTGAATTCTTCATCACTCAACTTGACAGAAGTAGAAGGTATGCTGAGCACCATTCTAGTTTTTCAGCAGCAACTGAAAGAGTCATGCCAGTAGTTGGCTCAGCACTAATAACAGGGGTTTCATGCTCCAGCCCCAAGTAACAGCAGAACTACATCTCCTGAGCCTGAATGACAGGCAGAGGCCACAGGTAAAGTTGGCTGGCCAGTGGACCAAGTAATGGCTGTTCCTCCTGGCAGAGGACATTTGGGTTCAGATTTCACAGGAAGAGGGACATAGCCAGAGATGACTTTCCTTCTTCTCCAGATAATGGTAATAAAGCTTCCAACAGCTCAGAAGGGAGAACTGGAAGAGGAGATAGTAGTTAGGCAGACCAACTCAATGCAGGGTATGGAAGTGTTGACTTTCGCACTGGCAGTGTTCAGTTTCGTAATATTTTTTTCCAACAAATTTTTGTACTGTGCCATTTAATTTGGGGGTGATTCTGTCCAGTGAATCAACACATATTTTATTACAATTTAATTTTTTTCAGGGTGTTTTTTTTTTCTTTTCATTTTTTTTCTTTCTTTGTTTCAATACCTTTGTCACTTTGGAAATTGTAACAGTTAATTACTTTGTTGCTAAAAGGACATTTTGTGTAGGGTCAAATTACTGTTATGTGACTTAATGTATAGTTATAAATGGAAATCTTTCCTTAAAGCATAACACAATTATGTTTATAAAAATTTCTGTCTATCCTAGGATCTGCACAGGATAAGGGCATTCTTACCCATGCTAGAGTTAGCTATTAGAATAGATGTAGGTTTATGACTGCCAACTTTGCCAGTATAATAGTTTTAATGTAAAATTTGGACTTGCTGATGGAGTCCTATTGTACTTTCAGGGTTAGATACAGTTTTCCCCATCATACATCTGTGCCTTTTCTCTTTAGGTGACTGAATGTTTAGGAAATTTATGTGTATAGTACTCAGTTTTTATGAACTGTTGTATCCTGTTAATGCATACTGCTCTATGATTCCAGTATATCTTACCTATACTGAACAAACCTAAATAAAATTTTTCATTGTAAAAAAGGAAGAAAGGAAGAAAAAAAGAAAGGAAGAAAGAAATCTGGTATACCCAACACTTACTTCTACTACTTGGTTGGATAGTAACAGAATTTCATGGAAGGGTGTGATAATACAGCCATTTGGGAATTGTTTTTGCAAGTAGAATTAAAACTTGTAAGATTCCAAAGAGGATAAGTAAATTAAGTACTACATTCACAATTGAAGGACTCTATTCACATGTATTTAAGACAAAAATTTCATTCTGCATCAAAATTTTAGCCTTTTACTCAAATTATATCAGTTGTTGAATATATTTTAAATAGAGTTTTAAAATATATCTTACTGACTGAATAAATACCAATTCTAAAGATTTTCTTTCAAAATTCTGAGTTTTTCAGAGTCCATAGTCTCTCAATACTGTTATGCTGAAAATAAATAAATAAAATAAATAAAATTAAAAAAAAAGAAAAGAAAATTCTGAGTTTTTAAAATATAGATTTACTTACATTTTCATTAGTCATTATTTTATCATATGCAACCAGAAGTGTTTTCTACAATGTGTGTTTTGTTTGTACAGGTTGAGTTTGTCCAGGGATACCTGGCTAGCTCAGTTGGTAGATCATGTGACTTTTGATCTCAGGGTCATGTGTTTGAGCCACATGTTGGTTATGGAGCCTACCTAAAATGTCAAAAAAAAAAAAAAAAAAGTCCAAAAGTAAAATGAAGGAAGTAATGAGGGAAAGTCGAGAGAAATTATGAATTAAAATAGTATTTAAATGCTTATTAACTCTACTGAAGAGAAAAAGCCTTTCCATCTACATATATGGTTAAAGGAAAATGTTTCTTTTTTTTAATGGAGATGTAATGGCCTAAAATATTATATTAGTTTCAGGTGATATTTGGAAATATTGCAAAATGATCACCACAATAGGTCTAGTTAACATTTATTGTCATACAGTTTTTTGCTTTGTTTTGTTTTTTTATGATGGTAACTTTCAAGATCTACTCTTTCAGCAACTTTCAAATACACTGTATAACTATAGTCACCATGCTGTACTTCACATCACCATGGCTTACTTATTTTATAAGAATCAAATTCCTAGGCCATTCACATTGAGAGTGATTATTGTTAGATATGTTTTTATTGACATCGTGTTACCTTTGAAGTCTTTCTTTCTGTAGGTTGTCTCTATATTTCTGTTCAATGCTATTCTTAGGATTTTTCCTCTTTTATAGAACCCCCCTTAATATTTCCTGCAATGTCAGCTTGATGGTTGCATAGTCTTTTAAGCCTTGCCGGTCTTGGAAACTCTTTATCTCTCCATCCATTTTAAATGTCAGTCTTGCTGGATAAAGTATTCTTGGCTGCATGTTCTTCTCATTCAGTGCCCTGAATATATCTTGCCAGCCCTTTCTGGCATGCCAGGTCTCTGTGGAAAAGTCTGACATTATTCTGATGGGCTTTCCTCTGTAAGTAAGGAGCATCTTTGTCCTAGCAGCTTTCAAGAGATTATATCTACAATTATGATTCCTTAGTTTGACTATCAGGTGCCTTGATGTTTTTCTGGAATCTATAATCTTGAGTGGAGACCGTTTGGCCTCTAGTACATGAACGCTGGTTCCATTCGCATAATTGGGAAAATTTTCTTGAAGAACTTGTTCCACTATATCTTCTAGACTTCTTTTTTTCTCCTTCCCTTCAGGGATTTTATAGGTAGTAACCTCTTCGATATCAGCCACAGCCACTTCTTTCAAGATATATCTCCAAAGGCAAAGGAACAAAATTAAAAATGAACTTTTGGGACTTCATCAAGATCAAAAGCTTCTGCACAGCAAATGAAACAGTCAACAAAACAAAGAGGCAACCCACGGAATGTGAGAAGATATTTGCAAATGACAGTACAGACAAAAGGCTGATATCCAGGATCTATAAAGAATTTCTCAAACTCAACACACACACAACAGATAATCATGTCAAAAAATGGTCAGAAGACATGAACAGACACTTCTCCAATGAAGACATACAAATGGCTATCAGACACATGAAAAAATGTTCACTAGCTATCAGGGAGATTCAAATTAAAACCACATTGAGATACCACCTTACACCAGTTAGAATGACCACAATTAGCAAGACAGGAAACAGCATGTGTTGGAGAGGGTGTGGAGAAAGAACCCTCTTACACTGTTGGTGGGAATGCAAGTTGGTGCAGCCAATTTGGAGAACAGTGTGGAGATTCCTCAGGAAATTAAAAATAGAGCTTCCCTGTGACCCTGCAGTTGCACTACTGGGTATTTCCCCCAAAGATATAGATGTAGTGAAAAGAAGGGCCATCTGTGCCCCAATGTTTATAGCAGCAATGGCCATGGTCGCCAAACTGTAGAAAGAACCAAGATGCCCTTCAATGGACGAATGAATAAGGAAGATGTGGTCCATATACATTAGGGAGTATTATGCCTCCATCAGAAAGGGTGAATACCCAACTTTTGTAGCAACATGGATGGGACTGGAAGAGATTATACTGAGTAAAATAAGTCAAGCAGAGAGAGTCAATTATCATATGGTTTCACTTATTTGTGGAGCTTAACAAATAGCATGGAGGACAAAGGGAGTTAGAGAGGAGAAGGGAGTTGGGGGAAATTGGAAGGGGGGGTGAACCATGAGAGACTATGGACTCTGAAAAACAATCTGAGGGTTTTGAAGGGGCGGGGGTTGGAGGTTGGGGGAACCAGGTGGTGGGTATTGGAGAGTGCATGGATTGCATGGAGCACTGGGTGTGGTGCAAAAACAATGAATACTGTTACGCTGAAAATAAATTTAAAAAAAAATTAAAAAAAGAATCAAATTCCTACACCAGAAAACATGAATAAGTGAAAACTGATTTTCTTTTTTTTTAATAATGGAATTTTCAAAGCAATTAAGAAACTTGAGATACCAGGTAAGGAAAAAGACAGGGATTAAACAGGTATTGTTTAAACATCTGCATTACCCAAAGGAGTCCACAGATTCAGTGCTATCCTGATAAAGGTAATATCAGCATTTTTTCACAGAGCTAGAACAAACAATCCTAAAATTTATATGGAACCACCAAAGACCCCCCCATAGTCAAAGTAATATTGAAAAAGAAAAGCAAAGTGGGAGACATCACAATCCTAGACTTCAAATTATATTGCAAAGCTATAATGATCAAGGCAGTACTGTACTGGCACAAAAACAGACACATAGATCAATGGAATGAAATAGAAAACCCAGAAATGGACCCACCTCTTTTGGGTCAACTAATCTTTGACAAAGCAAGAAAGACTACCCAACAGAAAAAAAGAGTATCCTCAACAAACAGGGCTGGGAAAACTGGACAGCTACATGCAAAAGAATGAAACTGGATCTCTTACTTATACCCTACGTAAAAATAAATTAAAAATGGATGGAAGACCTAAATGTGAGACAGGAAACTCAAAATCCTAGGGGAGAATACTAGTAGCATCCTCTTTGACCCTGGCTATAGCAACTTCTTACTAGACATGTCTCCTGAAGCAAAGGAAACAGAAACAAAGATGAACTATTGGGCCTTCATAAAGATAAAAGGCTTCTGCACAGTGAACGAAACAATCAACAAAATTAAAAGGTGATCAACAGAATGAGAGAAGGTATTTACAAATGACATCTGCTAAAGGGTTCGTACCCAAAAATCTATAAAGAATTTATCAATTTTAATGTATTATAGGACAAACTGCCCCACACCACTATGCCTATACCTCCACTGAATACTATTTTTATCCTTCTTCCTTTCTATATTGACATAATTTTCTGAAAATAATCAAGCAATGCTTATGTTGCTTGACACCATTCCTTTTTCTCTTCACTATTTGGTGTTTTGTAATCATCAGGATACTCGGCAAGTTTCGGTTTCCTCTTTTCCTTGGGGATTTTCCAGCAGCAGCCATCTCAAATGATAGGTGGTTACATCTGTATCGCTCTATGCAATCAATAGAATCACATCCAAAATATGTATCTCAGACTTTTCAGAAGCACGAGAGAACTGAAGGCTATATTGGATTGTGCCCTGGTGAAACCTGTGTTTTCTATTAAAGAGTAAACATGGATCAGTCAGCCAAATATGAAAGTCTATTTGCCACATGGCTGTTCTTAAATGTTTCCTGGGAGATGTCAGTGAATCTTCCTTGGGATCCTGTGTTTTTCTATAGTCAAAATTATTTTTTATCTAGTTCAGATGATCAGCCACACCCAGCACACAGAACAATGCATTCATTGCCAAACTCACTACATTTAATGAATGTTTTGCTTTCCAATATGTTAGCTTACTTTTGAGTTATGTATTTTAATTATGCATTTTAATCATTCCCAATTTGTGATAAGAAACAGTTTATTACCTTCATTTAAAGACCTTTCTTTTAAGGTGCTGCAGATAATAAAACTTAAACTACTCTCAACAACCAGTCATGGATACAACTTTCTTTTTTGTTCACTAATGTACATGTTAGGGAGAATACTGTCTACTGATGAGTTCCAGAAATTCTCCATGAGCAATCTTCAGAGATTGGTACCATAAATGTGCACAGTGGCTAATGTTGATATTTGCTAGTTCTTTCTCACTGGTGCTTCTGATGAAATTAATAAATGTCTTTTGTGGAATATATGGATGTTTTTAAAAAATGGAGCCTTGAGTTGTATCTGTTTGAATTTGCCAGTATTTCTGAATAAACACATTTTGATTTTCAGTTGTTTCTATTTATTTCTATCCATATACATTTAAAACAAAAAATGTTAAAGGTGTTAGGGTGGAAAATTTTATCAATGTTCCCTTTTCCAGCATATCAGGTATTATTTCTTCAGATTTCCATTAGATCTTTCATCATTTATATAGACTTCTAAAATTAAAATTTACTTTTATTTGTATTATCCACATTCTTCTATTTATTTCTTTGTTCTATCAAAAACTGCATTAAATTTAACTCAACAGAGAAAAACTGTCTATCAGATACCATATTTTAGGCCACAGAAATATAAAATATTAGTTTAGCACTTGTATTTTTTACATTTATCCAAACAATTACAAATAACTACTGAATTGTATCTACAATCATGCAGCAAGTAAAACGATATATTTTAAAATTTGATAGGTAGTAATCAAATAAACATTTATATTTTGTGATGAAGTATGATGGAACTCTTTTTTAAAATAGGAATCTTTTGTAAAAGTTGTGCTGGTTACAGGATTTAAAGGAATATATAGAGATATATTGCTTTATGATTTTGTTTAAGTAGAATCTTTATAATAATAGATTGCATTATAATTGGGTATAGTACATGTTATTCCCTACACTTTAGAGTTATTCACATGGTGAATGTTTCATAATCTAGAAACAGAAATGGAGAGAGTACACAGATGGAGATGCTCCCTTGGGTAGAGCACTTGAACACTGGTGTGACACTCTGTATACAATGGATAACATCACAGGAATGGCCATTAAGTTTTACAACATAAATTTAGCAACTCAGTTTTATAAACAGTATGATTCTTAGGTCTTTACCACCTCTTCAGCTGGAATATGTTATAAAGATAATTTGATTTCCTTCAACCCAATTTTAATAATCAGTCCTGTCTTTTTTTTTTCCTTTTTTGTATTACTATTTAAATAAAATTCAAACTATGGGGAGGTCTTTTATTTTAAAAAATAGTCAATAGATGAACAATAAATTATCAAATATTCATTTGTTTGGATATACAATGTGATGTTGGTTAAATTGTCTTTTATTTAAGGTTATCCTGAAATGTGGAGTTGTGAAATGTGCTGTAAACTACAAATTACCCATTTTGCTACAAATAAAATTAATTCCATTTATTTACTGAAATTCTCTACCTATAACCAATAAATCTGTAAATAAACAGGATACTGAATTCATAAAACATGTTTATAAAGTAAATGGGAAGGTGGTAGGACTAAATACGCAATTACAAGGCATAGAACTGCGTGATAGCAATAACAGTATCTATGATTAGGAAGTTTCTATGCAGGGAATTAATCAAATCATCAATAATGGAAACAAAAACTTTAAAAACTCTGTCAGAACCAAGGCCACCATCTGAATGTGAAACATAACAATAAGAGCTGTCAAATTATCTTCCCATTAGAGTAAATGTGGTATTTTGACATTTGAGAAATGGCTATACTTAATTGGAGGAATTTTGTATATACTATTATAGAAGATGAATCCATAGTTGGGTTATAATTTGAGTGACTAAGTAATAATTGTATAAAGGAAATGACATGGTTTTCACAGAAACCTCAAACTTCTAATATTCCTTTGATTTTTTTATATATTTCAGGTTGTCTCCAGAGTTACTTGAAGAGGTAGTGCACATGGTCAATTAACACAGGTATTTTCATTCACTTGTGGTTCACATTCTTAAAGTGGAATTTTGAAGTATCAGACTTGAGGAGTTATTCAGAAAGAACCAACTGGTTCCTTGGTTCATGTGCTGTGATTACTAAACTATCTCCTGCATATCTACTGATTAACCTTGTAACAGGTTACCTTCTGTAATTTTGAACAGAATGAGACTTAACAGAACTTAACTTTAGTTCTCTAGCCCAATAACCTTGTGACAAACTTGGCCTTCATCTGCCAGGTACAATCCACACAAATAATAGTGATCATTCATTTGGCATCATACTTTAAATGAAAAAGGAGTATCGTTCACAATGAATGAGTTTATGTATTATTTATATTTATATTATATATATACTATTTATATGTATTTGAATTATTTCATTTATAAGCATTAGGTGGATTTAGGAGAAATTATGAGAAGAATCATAATTTGCTTATCATCTTCCCATATACTCTAACAGAACTGGTAATTAGAAATGACAGCCATTTTTTTAAATTCTTTTTTTCTTTACCTCTATTCTTTAAATATAGGCAGTTGAATGAAGAATGCTATATTTACTATATAGTAAAGAATACTATATTTTAATTTTTCATTGAAATTCACATCATATCCAACTTCTTTATATAGTTTCTACTTTTTAAAAATTTAATTTCTTTGCTGTGTAACAGATTTCATTGTTTATGCACCACACCCAGTGCTCCATGAAATACATGCCCTCCATAATACCCACCCCCAGGTTCCCCAACCTCCCATCCCCCTCCCTTTCAAAACCCTCAGATTGTTTTTCAGAGTCCATAATCTCTCATGGTTCATCTCCCCGTCCAATTTCCCTCAACTCCCTTTTCCTCTCCATCTCCCCAGGTCCTCTGTGTTATTTGTTATGCTCCACAAATAAGTGAAATCATATGATAATTGCCTCTCTCTGCTTGACTTATTTCAGTCCCATCCATGTTGATACAAAAGTTGGGCTTTCATCCTTTCTGATGGAGGCATAATACTCCAGAGTGTATATGGACCACATCTTCCTTATCCATTCATCCGTTGAAGGGTATCTTGGTCCTTTCCACAGTTTGGTGACTGTGGTCATTGCTGCTATGAACATTGGGGTACAGATGGCCCTTCTTTTCACTACATCTGTATCTTTTGGGTAGTGTAGTTTCAGGGTCATAGGAAAGTTCTATTTTTAATTTCTTAAGGAATCTCCACACTGTTCTCCAAATTGGCTGCACTAACTTGCATTCCCACCAACAGTGTAAGAGGGTTCCCCTTTCTCCACATCCTCTCCAACACACGTTGTTTCCTGTCTTGCTAATTGTGGCCATTCTAACTGATGTTAGGTGGTATCTCAATGTGGTTTTGATTCGAATCTCCCCGATGGCTAGTGATGATGAACATTTTTTCATGTGTCTGATAGCCATTTGTATGTCTTCATTGGAGAATGTCTGTTCATTTCTTCTGCCCATTTTTTGACATGATTGTCTGTTTTGTGTGTGTTGAGTTTGAGAAATTCTTTATAGATCCTGGATATCAGCCTTTTGTCTGTACTGTCATTTGCAAATATCTTCTCCCATTCCGTGGGTTGCCTCTTTGTTTTGTTGACGGTTTCATTTGCTGTGCAGAAGCTTTTGATCTTGATGAAGTCCCAGAAGTTTATTTTTGCTTTTGTTTCCTTTGCCTTTGGAGACATATCTTGAAAGAGGTTTTTGTGGCTGATATCGAAGAGGTTACTGCCTATGTTCTTCTCTATGATTCTGATGGATTCCTGTCTCACTTTGAGGTCTTTTGTCCATTTCGAGTTTATCTTTATGTACGGTGTAAGAGAATGGTCAATTTTCACTCTCCTACATATAGCTGTCCAATTTTCCCAGCACCATTTATTGAAGAGACTGTCTTTTCCCCACTATATATATTTTCCTGCTTTGTCGAAGATTATTTGACCACAGAGTAGAGGGTCCATATCTGGGCTCTCTACTCTGTTCTACTGGTTTATGTGTCTATTTTTATGCCAGTACCATGCAGTCTTGGTGATCACAGCTTTGTAGTACAGCTTGAAATCAGGTAACGTGATGCTGCCAGTTTTGTTTTTCTTTTTCAACATTTCCTTAGCAATTCAGGATCTCTTCTGATTTCATACAAATTTTAGGATTATTTGCTCCAGCTCTTTGAAAAATACCAGTAGAATTTTGATCAGAATGGCATTAAAAGTATAGATTGCTCTAGGCAGTATAGACATTTTAACAATGTTTATTCTTCTTATTCTTCTTCTTAATATTTATTCTGTAGTTTCTTGAGTACAGATCCTTTACCTCTTTGGTTAGGTTTATTCCCAGGTATCTTATGGTTCATGGTGATATAGTAAATGGAATTGATTCTCTAATTTCCCTTTCTGTGTTTTCATTGTTAGTGTACAAGAAAACAACTGATTTCTGTACATTGACTTTGTATCCTGCCACATTACTGAATTGCTGTATGAGTTCTAGTAGTTTGGGGGTGGAGTCTTTTGGGTTTTCCATATAAAGTATTGATGGGGTCCATTATCAAAGGAATGAGACTGAGACAAAGTGAAAATTATGCAAAGCTTTATTCGATGTCAAGCATTAGAAGTCAGACTGACTGGCCAGGGCTGCCTCCAAAAAGAAAGACACCCCCCCCTTGTTCTTACAGGCTAGTTTTATAGGGCACAACCACAGATTTCTACATATGTGGCTTTGGCTGATTGGATGTCTCTTACCTGTCTGGCCTTATTTTAGGTGTATGTTTTAGCAATGGTAACCCGGAACCTATATCAGTAACTGCTGAGGCGTTTATTAAACAACAAAATGGCTACCTGGCAACATGGAGTCACTAGGTCTAAGCAGGCCCAGGCAGGCCCAGGGGTTTAACAGGTTTTTTTTTTTTTTTTTAAGATTTTTATCTATTTATTTGATAGACAGAGAGAGATCACAAGTAGGCAGAAGACAGGCAGAGAGAGGGGGGGAAGTAGGCTCCCCGCCAAGCAGAGAGCCCGATGTGGGGCTCAATCCCAGGACCCTGAGATCATGACCTGAGCCAAAGGCAGAGGCTTAAACCACTGAGCCACCCAGGCACCCCGGGGTTTAACAGGTTTTAACATGGAATCGGCCCCAACAGTATCATCTCATCTGTGATGAGAGAGAGTTTGATTTCTTCATTGCCAATTTGGATACCTTTTATTTCTCTTTATTGTCTGACTGTTGTTGCTAGGACTTCTAATACTTTGTTGAACAAGAGTGGTGAGAGTGGGCATCCTTGTGTTCCTGATCTAAACTGGAAGGCTGTGAGCTTTTTCCCATTGAGGATGATATTTGCTGTGGGTTATTCATAGATTTTATGAAGTTGAGGAATGTTCCCTCTATCCCTATACTTTGAAGCGTGTTAATCAGGAACAGATGCTGGATTTTGTCAAATGCTTATTCTACATCAATTGAGAGGACCATGTGGTTCTTCTCTTTTCTCTTATTGATTCGTTCTATCACATTGATTGATTTACGAATGTTGAACCATCCCTGCAACCCAGGGATGACTCCTACCTGGCCATGGTAGATAATCTTTTTAATGTGCTGTTGGATCCTATTCGCTAGGATCTTGTTGAGAATCTTAGCATCCATATTCATCAGTGATATTGGTCTGAAATTCTCCTTTTTGGTGGGATCTTTGCCTGGTTTGGGGATCAGGGTAACGCTGGCTTCATAAAAAGAGTCTGGAAGTTTTCCTTCTGCTTCAATTTTTTGAAACAGCTTCAGGAGAATAGGTGTTATTTCTTCTTTGAAAGTTTGGTAGAATTCCCCAGGGAATCCATCAGGTCCTGGGCTCTTGCGTTTTGGGAGGTTTTTGATCACTCCTTCAATCTCATTACTAGATATCGGTCTATTCAGGTTGCCAATTTCTTCCTGGTTCAAGTTTGGAAGTTTATAGTTTTCCAGGAATGCATCCATTTCATCTAGGTTGCTTAACTTATTGGCATATAACTGTTGATAATAACTTCTGATGATTGTTTCTATTTCCTTGGTGTTAGTTGTGATCTCTCCCTTTCATTCATAATTTTATTAATATGGGCATTCTCTCTTTTCTTTTGGATTAGTTTGGCCAATGGTTTATCGATCTAATTGATTCTTTCAAAAAATCAGCATTATGATCTGAGAATATGCAGGGAATAATCTCAGTATTTTGGTATCGGTTGAGCCCTGATTTGTGACCCAGTATGTGGTCTATTCTGGAGAAGGTTACATGTGCACTTGAGAAGAATGAGTATTCTGTTGTTTTAGGGTAGAATGTTCTGTATATATCGATGAGGTCCATCTGGTCCAATGTGTCATTCAATGCTCTTGTTTCTTTATTGATTTTCTCCTTGGATTACCTATTACTGAGAGTGACATGTTAAGATCTACTATTAATGTATTCATATCAATATGACTCTTTATCTTGATTAACAGTTTTCTTATGTAATTGGCTGCTCCCATATTGGAGGCATAAATATTTACAATTGTTAGATCTTCTTGGTGGATAGTCCCTTTAAGAGCTATGTAGTGTCCTTCTTTTTCTTTGACTACAGTCTTTAGTTTAAAATCTAACTTATTTGATATAAGAATTGCTACTCCAGCCTTCTTTTGAGGCCCATTGGCATGAAAGATGCTTCTCCATCCCTTCACTTTCAGTCTGTATGTATCTTTAGGTTCAAAATGGGTCTCTTGTAGACAACATATGGATGGGTCCTGTTGTTTTATCTAATCTGCAACCCTGTGTCATTTTATGGGCACATTTAGGCCATTCACATTGAGAATGATTATTGAGAGATGTGTTTTATTGACATCATCATGTTACCTGTGAAGTCTTTGTTTCTATAGATTGTCTCCATATATTATTGTTCAATGCTATTCTTAGGATTTTTCCTGTTTTATAGAACCCCCCTTAGTTTCTACTTTTGAGATAACAGATCATACTGCATTGGTATCAATATAGGACTAGATAGAGGTTGTCTGTAAGAATGTGTAGACAATAGGATTATACTGTTTTTCTCCATTATATTAGAGATGAAGATGCCATACTAGTTCAAAAATTCCCAACTAAGAAATTACATGTTAAAATGTATTCTGTGGTGATGTATTTCTCTCTTATTATTAGGAGAATTTAATAACCAAATTTATTATTTGGTTATTCAAGAGAATTGAATAAGAAAATTAAGGTTATTTGGTTGTGTTAATTTAAGTAATAGATCTTCCTTTTCAACATGCTAATACAAGTTCACACTTTTGAACTGTAGTGTTTACTGTAATGTAAATGCCAAAATATATGAGTTATCTTCTGCTAAAAATTTTATTTTAAAAGTAATATCTATTTTAACAAAATGTGAAAAAATCAGAATCTACATTTAGATGTATCTGTACAACTAGTGCTCAGGATAGGGTTTAACAGCAAGGGGTCCGTCTATGAATCTCAACTCTACATTTATTGCTTATTGAACTGTGAAAAAAAATGAACCAATCAAATAGACATTTTGGGAGTGTTTGATTGAGTATGATGTATATGATATGCAATAAAATATAATTTAATGTTGCCATTATTTGAAACGGTAAACTAGTTAAGGAAATTTACAGATTTATAGTAGTAACTTTAAGATAACTAAAAAATTTTACTTGTGTTAAATTTTTACATTCCTTTTTCACTGTTTCTGGCTGGGGATTTCTCATGACATTGCATGGATAGAGTTGTTGCAGACAGAGGATCCTTTCAAAGACTTCTTTAGTCAACTATCTGGTTCTGAACTGGGAAGACTTGAACATCTGGGAGCTAGAGGAGATTACACTGCTTGTATGTCTCTCTCTATCTGTCCTGTCTATTTGCTTTCTCCAACAAGACAGCTTCAGGGGAATCAAACATTCTCCACAAATACTCAGGGCTTGGTAGGCATAAATCCTAATGGAGAAAGACCTGAGAGAAACCTGTTGGCAAATGTCCAACAGCATCATCTCTACTACCTTTTCTCTTTTACAAGTGCATCAATATGCTGGCCCATTTTTGGAAAGTGAGAAGTTAGACTCTAGTTTTTGTGAAAAGATTGTCCAAAAAAGAAATGCTGATGAGTTTTAAAATCACCATTGTCTGCCATCTGCCCACAAATTATTTATATTCCTTCCATATTCACAGTAAACTCTCCTCCCCTCAACTGACCAGTGAAATTGTATCTTTTATTGCATCAGGCATAGGCTCAGATTCCAGCATCTCATCTTTTCAATCAGGTTCAGGTATAGAGAAAGCAGTATGGATGCCATTCCCTGAGTTCAGCAACTTAAGTCCAGTTCTTCGAATGTGAGCCTTAATCTAAGGAGACAGTTATGCTCTCCATCCCCACCACACCAAAGAGACAACAGTGGGACAGGAATAAGGTAAGTGCTATAGTCTCTTCATCTTAAAATCAGCATGTGAGGGGAAACAGAAGGCAAACAAAAGTCATTGTGGTGGTAGAAGGAACCATTTTTAAAGAATGGTATAGCATGACTTTCATTTGTTTTCAAAAGTATGGACGAGAAATCGGAAATAAAATCCTATCAGATAAGAAAAAAATGAAGACTATTTGGATAACTATTCCTTAAACTGAGCCCTGGACTACATGCTTCAGAATAAACCAAGATACTTAAAAATAAAAATACAGATGTCTACATTTCAGCACTGTTCTAATGAAACATATTTTTTATTTGGAACCTGGTTATTTCATTTTTAGCAAGGCCATGAGGTGATGATTTTGTAAATTACAGAGACACACTGAATAGAGCTAATGCATATATTTCAAAGATTTTAAAAATGAAGAAAATTAAAGTTTTAACAAGTATAAATTCTATATAAAAACAAACAAAACAGTAATACTATGGAACCAGATCATGTTGGTGGGCATTTTTTTAAAACAATGGGATAGTTTAAATCTCATTAATTTTTTATATTGAATTTGAGATGGGAGTGCTAAAAGTAAGGAAAAACATTGAACTATATGAGGTGATTACATAAATGCATGTCAGACAGGAAGCATCGCTCTTGATTCTGAGAAAATTATGTTATCACAATTCATTGTCAATATTAAAAATAAAAACGGATTTTAGTGCTAAAATTATAAATTGTTTGGATAATAATGTCTATAGATGATGGCAGAGAAACAATAAAAATATTAAAACAGACTAAAAAGTCAAAATAACTTATATTTTAAAGTAAATGTGAGGGCTGCCTGGGCAGATCAGTTGGTTAAGTATCCAACTCTTCATTTTTGCTCAGGTTGTGAATTCAGGGTTATGAGATAGAACCCTGTGTCAGGCTCCTCACAGGGCATGGAGCCTGCTTAAGATTCTCTCTGCCTCTCCCACTGCCCTCCCCCATTTGCCTGTGAAAAACAAGAAGTGAATGTGAAAGATACATAGCAACTATATATAAAGAAATACATTATTTTATATAAAATTCTTAGCTCTTGAGTAGCACCAAAAATACAATGAAAGAAAAGTATCAATGTAGTACAGAAATTTAAAAAATTCATTCTATTTGTTAGGGGCACCTGAGTAGGTCTAAGTCTGTTAAGTCTCCACATTTTGGTTTTGGCTCAGGTCATGATCTCAGGGTCCAGGGATCGAGCCTGACATGGGCTCCACACTCAGTGCAGAGTTTGCTTCTCTCTTTCCTTCCCCCTCTGACCCTCTACTACCTGCCCCCACTGTGTACATGTATACATGTATGCTGTCTCTCAAATAAATGCATAAAATCTTTTTTAACAATTTCATTCTACTTGTTCCAAGTATCCAATGAGAAAGACAGTACAGAGGGGAGAAAAAGCAATTTCAGTTTTCCAGAAAAGTAGTAGATAAGTCTTATGGATACAATAATAAATATAGTTCATGGGAACAAGGAGAAATTTTAAAGAAAAAAATCTCTTTAGTGTGAAATTTAGCTAGAAATATAGAAGTTATATTCAACCTATGCCAAGTAGAGAGCAATTAGAGCCTAAGGCAACCTATTCTCTCTGGTTACACAGAGTTGGTCTCAATGAATTTTCCAGAGAGTTAATAAAAATATACAAAACCAAGAAATACAGTATAATAAACTCACCCCAAAAATTCACAGGAAGAGTAGATTTCTAATGATGATTTGTAGGACAACTGTAAGAATATGTGTAATCTTCAGTGTGACTACAGGTAACATGGCTTGTAGGGAGAAACTACAGCAAACCATTGGGAAAGAAGCAAGATAAGAAGAATGGCAAAAAACGGAAAGAATTTGGCATCAATATTTGCAGCTTTATATGGAAAAATACAGAACTAAAGATGTCTGTTAAACAATAAAAATTGGTATGTTGGAAGATGAAAAAAGACTTTAAGCATAAGACTTAATCGGATAACCTCAAAATGTTTGAATTCAAGTATTTGAATTCAGAATATTCAAGATAAGGTATAGAATGTGTTCAGTCTTGTGAAAGGGAAATTGAGGATTACATTTCTGGTATAGCAAGAACAAAAACCCTAGTATCAATAATAAGAAGGAAGCATAAATGGGTTTTGTCCTAGATATTATTAGCAAAACCTAATCCAGGAGTGTATAGTTAATGTCGTTTAAAGTTATAGTGGTGACCTGAATAATTTTCCCAAACTATACAGAATAATTGTTTTCCAAGATTGTGAAATTATACTATCAAAACCTAATTTTTATCTGTTATTAGTCTCAGTCTCATTATAATCACCTATGAATTTGAGGGTATTTGGTCAGAGCAACATGGTCCGTAGAAATGGTCAACGAACACTGTCATAAAAACTGAAAAGTGAGTTTCTCCCAGTTGACCATACATTATATTACAGAGCATCTCAAAAAGATGCAGAGATTTGGCTTGTATTAAGTGATATTGAGGCATGGTTTTACTTTAGGTGAAGTACTGCCAGAAAACAGGATCAATAGTCTATTTTTATATGGAAGTGGAAGAATTGAAGCAGGGCTAAAGCTGAATTTAGTAAAGAAGCTAAGAAAGATATATGTTTATATAGACATTTATATAGATGTATGCTGAGAGAGAAAATCAGTTTTATGGCCTTCATGTTTTTTATCTATGTTTAGACATAGTTTGTCTTGTTTTAACTCTCTCCGTCCTAATTATGAGTAACCTTCATGGATAATAGTGTTCTGTAAAAATATCTGTGATCATCAGGAGAGCACTGTGTGCTCTCTCTTAGTGCTAGGCCACTTACTTACCACTGACAGTAGTGGGAGTTTTTTATTTTCCCTCTTTCTCACATATAAACAACAACCAAGAAGTGTCTTCAGAATATGAGTGTGTGTGTGTGAATTTAAATCTGATGCCATGTGGATAAATGGTAAATATCTTAGATCTTCTCACCCCAGGATAAGTCCATGAGTTCAGTTCTCTCTCAAACAATCCAGTCCTGACATTGGAAGCAGTTGGGGTCAATGCAACTCTTTGTCTTTTTCTGTCTTTTGTTATCTCTGTTACTAATAACACCTCATGTAGAATTATAAAATATAAATTATAAAATATAAAATAAAAATGACAGAAAATCCAGCTTATAGAAATATATTTGAGTAATTGTAGCATCTTGGCTTGAATTGCTTTAGCATTTACGAGAGCAACAAGGAAGAGTTTATATATATATATTTTAATTTTATTTACTTATTTGACAGAGAGAGAGATCACAAGCAGGCAGATAGGCTGACAGAGAGAGGGGTGGGGGGAAGCAGGATCCCTGCTGAGCAGAGAGCCCAATGTGGACTCGATCCCAGGTCCCTGAGATCATGACCTGAGCTGAAGGCAGAGGCTTAACCCACTGAGCCACACAGGTGCCCCAAAGAGTTTGTATTTTAACATTGTAATTTTACTACATCATTATTATAATACCTCCCTGTTTCCAATTTATTACAGAACTGCATATGTTGGCACACAACTTGTTTTGATGGTGTTCTTTTCTCTCATATGTATATACATCTGTATGAAAATTTCATGGAGAACTTTTTTAAGTAGTTATGGTATGATCGGGAAACACAGTTACTTTGTTCTTATTGTTAATAGTGTCTACCTCCAAGTAATGATTTTACAGAGAAATCTTGAGGGGAGAGTCTCAGAAAGGTTACTGAGATGAAGGGAGTGTTTTTAATATAATGAAACAATGTAAACTTACATATATGTAAGCTAGTGAAATAATGCCAATAGTGAACTACCTCAGTGGGAACAGAAACACAGACTCAGAGATGAATATAAAAACAAGACAGAACACAGACATCAAAAAGGCAGGACTTCCCACCACACATGAAATGGATTTTGAACAAATTATATTTGGATCTCAAAGGACAGGGTACCGGAGCTGACAACCAGGTTATACACCTGAGATCCCCTGAGGATGGTGCTGTAAACAACCATCTTTAATGTAATTATCTCCCTAGAATTGAGCCAGGACAATATTTTTATTATGACTGACAAACTTTAAATACCTGATTATGGAGAGTACTAATTAACACAGCTCAGGCCATGTTCATACCTCAGGAGATATCAGTGCCATCTGATGAAGTTGTAGAAAGTGTTTTGTAATCAACATTAAAGCCTATGCAGGATACAATTAGAAATTAAATGTTTCAGATGAAAAGCCATGCATATGAAGTGCTTTGCAATCACCATCCTGTGATTAGGAGCAAGTCATTCCTCCAAATGTAATGTGTGTGGAGACATGCAGAAAATAAGATAACAAACCAAGCAAATAAATTTTGAATTCTCTTATCTAATTCATTTAGCCAAAGAATTCTTGGGTTGAATAGGTCCTCCAGCTGTCAAAGCATATAAAACCTTACATTTTCTCTTATGCTGTGGTATAGTCACTCAGGAACTACTCAAGTAAATAGGTATTTGGTAAAGTGAAGGTTATCTGGGTCTGTAGGAAAAGCTCTACGTGGTGTATTATGACCAGAGACTGACAAATATAAAGGTACTAATGTGTCCAGCCTCCCTTAACCCCCAAAAGAAAGGATTCAGTTGCAGCATGCAGATATGTGGACTCTCAAATTTTCTAGGAAAGAAACATGACATTCCTATATGTCCTTACTTCTTTGGAATAAAGAACATTGAGAAGTGAATGGGAGCTATGTGTAAAGATTTTTCTCCGAATTTCTATAAATTCGTATAAGGATAGAGAAGCCCTCCTGATGGACCCACTCAGTCTTGAGGTGACTTAGAAATTAGGAAGTCTGGACACTTAAAGTTTGGGTCTGAGGCTTTACTCATTTCCAGTACTCATCCTCGATCAGGATCAAGGAGAAGGCAGTGATTCCACCTGTTAGATTAGCACCAGTGAATCATGAACTGTAAGCTACCGACAACTCTAACTTGCAGTATTTTGGTACTTAAAATGAGTGTTATTTTCTAAACTGCTTGTATAATGAGATTGTCGTTCTGATAATAGATTTTTTTTTTTTTGTAAAGTTAAAGGACATAATCCTCACAAAACATCATGATGCCTGTTGTATAACAAATACGCAATCAATATGAGCAATTTATTTTTATTCATAAAAACTGTCAATCCATATTTTAAGTATTCTGCACATTATATATGTATACTCTTCTCTTTCAACCCATATGTCTCTGTTGAAACTCAGTTTAGGAAACTCTTCATGAAAGCTTTGAAATCTCTAACTGATGTGTCCAAGTCTGGTGCTAGGAGTGTGCCATTTCCTGAATTTGTCCCCTTCAGACCTTCAGATTTTGTTTAGACTTACTGCACCCATGAGAAGAGTTCCTGGACCCTCAGCTATAGCGCTGTACCTCCCAGGCTTCAATCCACTGGGATTGTAATGTATGATTCTGTGAGTCACCATTCCTAACTGACCTTCCTATAGCTCTCTTGTCAGTACTCTTGACCCATTGACTGAGCAGGGATGTCAATATATGTGTTAGTATACTTGGGTATTAAGTAAGGAAAATGAAATTTGTGTTACCCAATTGAATGAAAGTAATAAGAACACTAGTTCCTTATTAGAGAGAGAATGTAGGAAAAGAAAGAAATATTTTCTTTTTCTTTTTTTTTTTAAGATTTTATTTATTTATTTGACAGATAGAGATCAAAAGTAGGCAGAGAGGCAGGCAGAGAGAGAGAGAGGAAACAGGCTCCCTGTTGAGCAGAGAGCCTGATGTGGGGCTCGATCCCAGGACTCTGGGATCATGACCTGAGCCGAAGGCAGAGGCTTCAACCCACTGAGCCACCTAGGCACCCCAAGAAAGAAATATTTTCTATATTTTATTTCTGCATTTCATCTCTTTTTTTGGGGGGGAAGGGAGAAGCGTGAAAGGAAATAAAAGGTGAAAAAAAGTCAAGTATGCTCTGTGTTCAGAATAATTAGAGTACAGAATGTCTAAAATTGTGAGAAGAAGGAAAAGCGGATTAGACATGACATGGGCCTATTAACTCAAACCCGAGTTTTCAGGTAATATGCCCAAATGATTTGAAGATAATTTTTCATGTTATTTTCTATAACCCAAGTGTGGATGGGTGCATTACTTTTCTGTTTGCTCCTTTCAAGAATACAATGAAGATTTAGTTATTCTACTACTGAAATATATTTACCTCTCTTCACTGTTATGGACAAGATGGGACCTGTCCACTGAGACAGGGCAGCTGACACTCAAAGTCATCAGAGATTCTAGATCATAGTTCACTCTAGAGGATAATAAACATTACCTCTGAAAAAAACAAACCCAAATGTTCCTCTAGCTATCATTTCCCTTTAGAAAAATACAAATATAAAAGAGTGATAACGAATATACAAAAAATTATACACTGAAGGTGGGTGTCCTGGAGCCATCCCTAGAGAAGAATTAAGATTAGAAAGAACAAAGTTGAAGTTCTCAACAAAGTCAAACATTTTATTGTTCTGTGTAAGAGAAGATAGTTCAAACCTTAGTATCATCCAGAGATGTGTGTTTCCATGAACATCATTTCAACTCCTGACCTCATTCTTCTTTCCAAGTGTTCACACTTGCATATATTCTCCTTCTCCCCCTCCCTTCATATCCCCCACAATTTTCCCTCTCTCTCCTCACCTTGAAGGCTTTCAGTCCAAAACATACTTCTCCTAGTCTTTGGTAAGTCACCCCCTATTCACAGGAGGAAGTGCTGTCTTGTGATTCCTTTCAGAATTCTCATTCTCACCTGATATCAAATGTCTTAGTCAAAATGCATTTGCAAAATATATAAAGCTTATGAATGCTAATGGCTGAAGTGTTCTGTTCCGAAGCTACTTTAATGGAGAACGACACTTCGATTAGCTTCTTTTTGTGATAGTCTCAGTTAGACCTCTGTCAAAAACATCATTTTCTCTCTGTGGCAACAACCTAATGGCATACTGAAGAAAGAATAGTACCTATATTAGGAAGGATTTGACCCTGTCCTCTAAGCACAATGGTATCCTATTATTGTGCTGAGGAACATTAGTCTTTGTTCTGTTCTGCCTATGGCCTGTGCCACAAAGAAACCACAGGAATCAATGTTCTTTTAGTTTACAGAGGAAAGAGTAAAGGGTCTGATCCCAGTCTTTCCTTTGAGTGAGAGCCTTGTAAGAGATGCCAGTCTTTACTCAGCAACAGTCTTCCTTTTGGCATAATGATGGGAGCAGGCAAAGAAGACTCAGAATTATTTGTATCTTTTTTGAAATTACTCACTCTGATTCCTAAAATCAGTGTGTACAGAGACCAAAGTCTTTTTCCTCTAAGCAACCCTGAAGAAAACCTGTTTCCAATTTTATGCTTTATCCAGAAGTATATAATGAGATAAAGATGCAATTTTAACCATATTATTTTCCCAAATTTTGGAGTTCTATGTCTAACAAGCTTTACAACAATTTAAAACATTGTCAAAAAGGAAACTCATTCAAACTCTTTTAAAATTACGGTTTATTTTCTTTCACTTAGCATTGGTTAATGCTACTCATTTCTTTCTTATACTCTACTTGTGTTTGTTCCTCCTACTTTGTGTGATGTTTTAGGCTAAATACATCTGAATCTATGTGGCAACACATTGTTTTGAAAACTAAAACTGTATCAATATAAATATACATAATTATATATGTTATATTCATAAACTATACATATAACTGTTATTTTGCACTGCCTTATATAGAATGATGTTCAAATATGATTACTTACAGGAATAATCTAATATTCATATTTAATAACAATAAAACTCAGAGTCTTACCCATGTTTTTCAATGGGGAAAGTATTTCCCACAAAGGTGCATTTTGGAAATATATGGAGGTGTTTTCAGTTGTCATAATGATTATGTAAATATTATAGGCAGGAGCTATTGATGTTACATGTTTTATAAAAAAACATGTATTGGTGCAATACACTGAAGAGTTTTGTGTCCTCTTCAGATTTTGAAAGCCTCATCAAGAATCATGAGGTCAAATATGTTTTTAATTGTCTATTATTGTCTGAATGCATTTTACATAAAAAGATAACATATTTTTGCACTGTTCTAGTACATACTGATTTTTTTCTAAGAATACAATATTAGATAAATGCAGAAAATGCTTGCTTTCTCTGCAAAAAGTTGTCATTTCAGAAAATAATATGAATGATGACTGCATACTTTTTGAAGTATTTGATTATTGATAAAACATAGTTGCATTAACTACCATTTGTAGCATTCAAAGATTTTACACACACACACACATATGCACAAACATACACACACTCCTTAAACCAAGTGCAAAATACAAGGAAAAAATCTAATCTGCTGTATGTTTGCTTACTCCTAATAAATACATTTCTAAAATTTATGACTTCTTCATGATGTATACTAATTTCTGGAAAAGACTATTATTAGCTGAATGGGACTTCTTTCTCTCTCTTTTCTGGTCACTCTACTTGTCCCTTGTGGCAAATCTCCTGAAAACTCACGCCTTCCAAAAAGTTGAAACTGATTCTTGGTCATAGTAGAAGTGAAATAGTGGATATTAACATCAGAGTTTTGCTAACTTCAGTGAGTTTTCCACGGCATAACTTGCTTGTATGTTGTGAGTTTTTATGCTAACTGTCCTCTCTCAATTATGAATAAAAAATACCATATATATGTATAGATGTATAAAATTTAATATTCCATTACCTGCAAATTTAATATTTTATTAATCAGAAAACTGAAACCATTCTTATAATTTTGTTACTCAAAATTTTTTTTGTTTCTTTCTTTCTTTTAATTAAGTTTTTAATTTTAATTCCAGTATATTTAACATACAATGTTAGTTTCCAGTGTACAATATAGTGATTCAACAATTCTATACATAACTCAGTATTCATCATAAATATACTCTTAATCCCCATCACCTCTTTCACCCAAACCCTCTACTCAGCTCCCCTCTGGTAACAATCAATTTGTTCTCTATAGTTAAGAGTCTCAAAATTTTTAAAGGCTTTATAGTATTTGAAAAATTTTAGATATATAGCACATCAGAATTGAAAGTAAAAACCTGCCTTCAACAATTGATCATGCTTACTACTAAAGTTACTAAAGTCTCAATAATATCGAAAGGGTTTTTGAATTGGGGCACCTGGGTAGGCTTAGTTGGTTAAGCTTTAGACTCCTGATTTGGGTTCAGGTCAGGATCTCAGGACACTGGGATCAGAGCCCCATGTACCTTGGGCTCTATGCTCAACTGAGGCATCTGCTTTTCTCCCTTTCCTTCTGCCCCTCCCATTTGCACTCTCTCTCTTTCTCTCCAAAATAAATATATCTTAAAAAAATAAAGTGTTGAGGGGTGCCTGGGTGACTCAGTGGGTTAAAGCCTCTGCCTTCAGCTCAGGTCATGATCCCAGGGTCCTGGGACCTAGCCACACATCGGGCTCTCTGTTCAGCAGGGAGCCTGCTTCCTCCTCTCTCTGCCTGCTTCTCTGCTTACTCTCTCTCTGTCAAATAAATAAAATCTTAAAATAAATAAATAAATAAATAAAATGTTGGCTCTAGTTGTGAGTTGCTGATGAAGCACAAGTTTCCTCTAATATATACTTTATTATCAATTTATCTGGTAGTTATGAATTATGCATTATTAAAATACAGCATTTATCATTTTTTTTAACATGGCATATATTCCAGTATATTTTCTTTTTTTAATAAATATGTTTGATTATTAAATTCGTGTTTCAAAATGTAATGGGATTCTGTCTAGTAGTAACTGCAACTTTGTAATATTTTTAGTAAGTTTTAATATTGGATTTTCTTTTTTTTATTTTATTTTTTTTTAATTTTTTATTTTCTAATTAATTTTTATGTTATATTTTTATTTTTTACTATTTTTCTCCTACACTTTTGCCTACTTGTTGATTACTATATCTTTACAAGAAAAACCTGGAATTGTCATTTTTGAGAGTATTTCCCCTGATGTGTGGAATGGGAATGTATTTGGAATCTGCAGATTTTCAGCATGGTTCCAGTAATGAAGTAGCAATGCAGTGTTATATATGAGGCTACATGAATATCAAACTAAATCTGGCTTTTGGTTTTGTAGTTCTTAGTGATATTGTTTAAAGAATATATTTCCTGATAATCACCCAATAATTTCATTGAATGAATTAAATTAACCTTTTTACTTAAATAAAAATAGCTAAGTAATTATGAAATAAAAGCATTATTTTGGATTTACAACAGTACAGAGTTCTTCAAATGAGTAAGACTTTAGCACTTAGTTTAATAAAATATGCTTCCTAAAATATACAAAGATGTCATCAGACATTTGAGATTCTTCAGTGTTTATCTTGTTTCAAAAATAGCTTTAATTATTAAAATAAATCAAAGGAAGAAGAATTTTTATAACAGGTAAAAAAATAAGGAATGTAAATATCAGTGTCCATTAATTTCACTGGGCCACAGACACATATTCTTTTACATATTGGCTATAGTTTGCTGTCACACTGCAAGGTTAGTGTGCATTTGAGTAAATGCAACAAAGATGGTATGATCAGCAAAATTTAACATATTTACAATATAAAACTTTAAAGAAAAAAGTTTTTGACCCCTGAATCGAATAAATGAATTTTAATAATGTCTCAAGTATGACAAAGAAGAATGGGACAAAGGACCTGAGTAGATATTTTTCTAATGAAGACATGCAAATGGCCAATAGGTAATGAAAATGCTCATTGTAACTAATCACCAGTGAAATGCAAAACCAACCCACAATGATATATAATCTCTCACTGTTAAGATGTCTAAAATCAAAAGTTAACAAATGCTGGTTGTGAATGTGAAGAAAAGGAAATCCTTGGGCATTAATTGTTGGTGGGAATGTAAACTGATGCAAGCACTATGGAAAACAACATGGAGGTTTTTCAAGAAAATAATCTATTCTTTGGGAAAAATGTCTAATCAGGTCCTTGCTCACTTTTTATTTTTATTTTTTTTTCATTTGTTGCTATTGAGTTTTATGAACTTCTATGTTTCAGATATTAAGCTTTTATTGGTATATGGTTTGAAAATTCTTTTTCCCATTTCTTAGGTTGCCTTTCAATTTATTGATGATTTCTTTTCCTTTCCAAGATTTTTAGCTTGTTGTGGTTTCACTTGTTGGTTTTTTGTTGCCTTTGTTTTTGGTGTCTAATATAAATATAATTGCCAAAACCAATGTCAAGTAACTTATATGCTGTATTTTCTTCCAGGAGTTTTATGGTTTTAGGTCTTACATTCAAGTCTTTAATCAATTTTGAGTTGAATTTTATGTATGGTTTTAGACAGTGGTCCAGTTTCATTCCTTTGCATGTGGCTGTGCAGTTATCCCAACACAGTTTATTGAAGAAACTATCATTTCCCCATTGTACATTCCTGGCTTCTTAGTCAAAAAGTAATTGACCATATATTTATCAGTTTATTTCTGGCCTCCCTGTTATGTTTCATTTATCTATTTCTCTATTTTTATACCAGTGCCATACTGCCTTGATTACTACAGCTTTGTAATATAGTTTAAAATCAGGAAGCAGGATACCTCCAGCTTTGTTCCTTTTTCTTAAGATTGCTATGGCTATCCAAGGTCTTTTGTAATTCCATAAGAGCTAGGGTGTATTACGCTAAGCAAAAATAGGTCAGAGAAAGACAAATACCCTATGATTTCACTCATTTGTGGAATTTAAGAAAAAAAAAAACAGATGAACATAGGGGAGGGGAATAAAAAAAAAAGAGAGAGGGAAGCAAACCATAAGAGATAACTATAGAGAACAAATTGAGGACTGCTAGAGAGGAGGTAGGCAAGTGATGGGCTAAAGGGGGGACGGGACTAAGGAAGACACTTGTGTTGAATACTGGGTGTTATATGTAAGTGATGAATTGCCAAATTCTACAAAAAAAATTTTTTGTTGTTGCTATGAAAAATGCCATTTGATTTTTGATAGGGATTTCATTGATTCTATAGACTGCTTTGGGCAATATGGGCATTTTAATAATATCCATTCTCCAGTTCATGAGCATAGAATATGCATTTACTTGTGTCTTCCTCAATTTCTTTCATTAGTGTTTTATAGTTTTTTGGTTTATAGACTTTTTACCTCCATAGTTAAATTGTTTTCCTTAGTATTTTATTGTTTTGATGTTCTTATAAATGGGATTATTTAATTTCTTTCTGATAGTTCACTGTTGTATAGAAACACTACTGATTTTTATATATTGACTTTATGTCCTATAGCTTCACTGAACTATTTATTCCATTTTTGATGGAATCTTTAGTTTTCTATATATAATATGGAAATATATAAAATTTGTATAAAATAATATGTCACTCTGCAAATAGAGACAGTTATACATACTTCTTCCTTATCTTTTTCATCTTATTTTATTTTATTTTTACCTAATTGCTCTAGCTAGTAGGTAAAAGTGAGCTTGTTCCTATCTTAGAAGAGAAGATTCCAGCTTTTCACTGTTGAGTCATATTAGCTGTGGGCTTGTCAAATACAGTCTTTATTAGGTTTAGATACAGTTCATCTATATTCAATTTTTGAGAGTTTTTATCATGTATCTGTTGATAGGATCATATAAGGTTTCATTCTATCAATGTGGCATATCACATGAAAAAAGACCAAAACATTTTTGCCTTAGTTGAACTATCTTTGCATCGCAGGATAAAATCCCACTTGATTGTGTTGTATGATTCTTTAATATATTGTTGAATTTGGTTTGCTAATATTTTGTTGGGGATCTTTGTATTATGTTCATCAGGGATACTGCCCTGTAGTTTGTTTTTAGTTAGTGTCTTTGTTTGGTTTTTATGTCAGGGTAATGCTGGTATCATAAAATGAGTTTACAAGTGTTTCCTTTTCTTCAGTTTTTTGGAAGAATTAGAGGAGTGATTTTAATTACTTTATAGATTGTTGATAGACTTCACCAGATCCTGAGATCTTCTTTGAAGGTTTTTGATTACTTATTCAATCTCATTGCTAGTAATTGGCCTATTTATATTTCTATGTCTTCATGATTCAGTCTTAAAAGTCATACATTTCTAGGAACTTACTATTTCTAATTCCTTGGCAAATATTTGTCCATATCAATTTCTCATGATCCTTAGTCTTCCTGTGTTATTAACTGTAATGTTTCCTCTTTTCATTTTTTATTTGAGTTTTCTCTCTTTAGTTCATAGCCTTAAACATAGGCTAATCAGAAACCAGATCCTCGGGGCGCCTGGGTGGCTCAGTGGCTTAAGCTGCTGCCTTCGGCTCAGGTCATGATCTCAGGGTCCTCGGATCGAGTCCCGCATCGGGCTCTCTGCTCAGCAGGGAGCCTGCTTCCCTCTCTCTCTCTCTCTGCCTGCCTCTCCATCTACATCTACTTGTGATTTCTCTCTGTCAAATAAATAAATAAAATCTTAAAAAAAAAAAAAAAGACCCTTCTGATGAACAATTAAAAAAAAAAAAAAAAGAAAAGAAAAAGAAAAAAAAAAAAAGAAACCGGATCCTCAGGCAGCATCTGGGTAAAGTATGTAAACCCTTCCAGGAAAAAACTGGGAGACTGGTATTTTTGTCTGGCATCTCTGCATTAAACAAGGAGGAGGAAGGAAGAGCAGCAGGAAATGTTCTCACACTGTTAGCAACTGTTTCTTTCTTTGTTATAATGTTACAGTCCTGTGGGACTCATAAACACCAGCCCCACTGGCTCTTGGTACTAGCTGATTTGAGGGCTCATCTGTCAGGTGGCAGGTTTAAAAGTTAGGGCACTATGTTTGATCTTCAGAGAGAAGCTGGGAGTTCAGTTTCCTCCCAGTTGTAAGGTGCTGTGTTGGAGTTTATGGCAAGAGTGAGTCTCAGGTTTTTTACCCATTTCAGTATGTATTTTCTCAGTTGCTTGATGTGGAGGAGTCACTCAACTAGTTTGGATTTTTCTCAGAGGAAAACAGTTCATGTGTCGCTTTATATTTGGTGCAAACTTGGGAGGACAGAAATTCAGGAACCTCCTCTATCGACATCTTGATTAAGTCCTGGGATTCATGCTTGGTTCTCCATATCTTTCAACAGTACAACCCAACTGTTCACTAAGTCCAGAAAATCCAATTTCTGTATATTTCTGCAATTGATTGGGTACCTTTCTATGTTCTCTGTTTATGCATTAATTCTATTCTTCATCATGAATAACTGGTTTGTTCTTTGCCTCATCGGTTTCATTCTTCACACTCTCATCATTGTTATCTTTAGACTTTAATTAAATTCTACTTGAAATCATTCAGCAGGCTCTCCAAAAATATAAAAATAATATGGAATTTCATTCATAGTCTGGATTCTCTCTAGCATTTCAGTTTTGCTGTCAGTAATGTGTTAATCTTTCTTGTGGTTATACACACAGGACCTTGTTAGGATTAAATTACATATTCTATCCAATAGGCTGTTCAGGGTGTAATCTGTGCCATGCATTGTTTTAATTATGCAATAGGGAAATTAATAAAATATAGGCCATACATTTAGGATATGTTTCATCCAAGATCTGATCCCAATGAATTTTTGTATATGATTCTGGTGCAGTAAAAATGTTTTTTGGTTGGTTGGTTGTCTTTTCATGTTTTGTTTTGTGTTTTGGGGGTTTGTTTTTGGTCATGAATGCCACCGAATTATTTTTCTATGGTTAACCAACTTTAGTCACTTAAGTAACTTATATTTCCCCACCTTCTATATCCCTTTTTCTTTATGGATATTTTAACACTACATTATATATTATTATATTCTGCATTATATTATTGTTATATTTTAATAATATTATTTCTGCATTATATTATTAATTCTGAAATTATAGAGATATTACTCTAAAAAATCTTTATAGCCTTTTGTATATCTAAGTAATGTATCCAAGTAATTGTTTATTAAGTGTTCATTTATTTAGTTAATAAACTTAAAATAAATCAGGACATAAGGATACCATTTATTACAAAGAGGCAACATTGTGCTTAATGCATTTATTGTAAGAGTTCTTGGCTAAGTATTTAACTAATATTTTTGAAGAGTGATTTCAATGTTTGGTTGGCCTATAAGAGTTAATGAAAGCTCCAAACATTATTAGTATTTTTAGGAAATAATAGAAATCAGAAGAAGCATTCCTTGGGCTTTATAGTTATGAAATATTCTATAAAATAAGTTTTATAGTTGATATTTTTGTCTGGAAACAATAAGTTGGGTTACATGGCCATGAGAAACCCCTCTTCTCTATTTTTAGTATAAAAAGAAATCTTGAAAATTGATCTCTGAGGATGTAGAGGTGCACTAGGTGAAAAATAAAAGAATGTTGATATCACTATTGCCTGTAGTAGAAATGTCACAGAGCAGTTACAACTCTGCTATATAACCTAACCTTTCTATGTACTGGCCATTTATTTCTTTAATTTCTTGACAATGGAATTGTGCACTTTTCTTAGTTTAAATTAGAAATGTCTTCTGGACATTTATCTTCATTGTGACCTCCTGTATAAGGTTCAGGGATTTGGCTGCTCTGATACTTAATAGAATCTCTTCAAGTCTTTAATATATAGTGCCTATAGATACAGTGGTGTTAAGCATGATATAATCATTTCCATTTAAACACATATCTCTTTTTTGAAGTTATGCATTTTACACTGTAAAAATATGATGAATTAAAATCATAGCTCATGGAATGAGTTATTATATACAGTGTTAGCCATGTTCCAATACAAAACAAACATAAAACGGCCACTCCTTTGTTGAAACATGAATATTTTTAAACAATGAGGCTATTTGTTATTTGTCCACTTTAGCAAAATTTAAGTGGAATCCACCCTAGGCAATAATCCTGGTCTGTCATTTTTATATACAATCTCAGATCATGCATCTTTTTCCTAGCATCTCTAAGTATAGCTCATGTCTCTGCTCTCTGATCCTCCTGTTTCTAGTTCATTTTACCTGACACTATTGCAGATACTATTCTGCAGATTTTACCAAGTAGACATTATTATCGGAATCATTTTACTCTTAGCTTTTAAATAAAAGGACTTATGTCTTACAAAAAGAATTTTGGGTCACTAGGCAAAGGGGGGTTTGTGAGGCTGGCTAGTAATATACTTAAAATTGCACTGGTTTTAAAGTAGATTAGGTTTGTTGCTGCTGCTGCTGCTTCTTCTTCTGGGTGATTTTTTTGGCGGAGGTGGGGATGGTAATAAGGTTAAATATGTCATTTAAAGTGTCCCACTGAGTCAAAAGCTCTATGTACCAAGACCCAGATAGTGGAGACAAAATAGTTTGCACCCTTAATCATTGACTTCTAGTGAGTAAATATTATACTTAATGTTGTTTTAGGAAGTGCTGAAAATGTGATTCTGCCTGTCATTTCCACTACTGGGCTATAGAGTGTCCTAGAAAGAGATGTAATTTTGGTCCACACCTTATTTTCAAATATAAACTCTATTCTTTTATTCAGGGAAGTCATAATTCATTTTCTTCTTCAAATCTATGAAGTTTAAATGTGAAAATTACATCGTGGTAAATTGCAAGAAGGTTGATACATTATTTGATTTAGAATAAAGGATTTATAGCTAAAAGAATTTCTGTCATTTTTTTAATGTGCTGGTAAAGTGATAAGTACCTGAAAGTTAAAGAATTTGTAAACTCTATTTATATTTTTTTATCCTTTTGAGAGGAAAACTCTATATTATCCTTGATTGGAACATCAGACAGCTGCTACAGTATAAAATTACGGTTGATTTTCTATTATGACTAAAAATAGCTAGTGGGAATGTAATTCAGAGAAATACAACACAAAACTTATTTTGCCTCTAAACTTTCTAAATGCAACAGCTGTTACATGAGCCTATATAATAAATAATTAAATACTTCCATAAACTCAATAGATATAAAAGCTATGAGGATATCTTTTAGCAACATTATCTTAGAATATTAACTAAGTTAGCTATGAAGAACTAAAAAAAAATAATGTTTTGTTGGCAGTAAGACTTTTAACAAGCTAGGAAGTTGAAATGGTACAAAGTAAGACATAGTTTTGATAATTATAAGTAGGTGATATAAGTGGATATAAATGATATCAGCTATGTAATAAAATAATTGTTCTAAATTACACCATTACAGATATAAATCAGTATTTATACAGATGAAAATGAAAGCTAGTAAACATATAAATATTTATATTTCAGGTGAATGAGTTATTTAATCTTCCAAAAGAAAAAAAAAATTCTGAGGGAAAGAAGTGAATATTTTACAAAATCTAAAATTAGTTTAAATTTAGTTTTGTTAGAAAATGTTCTAAATATTAAGTGAAAAATTAATATTACCATGTTTACATACCATGAGGGGGAATTATTTTCTGTAAATTATTACTGTGTTTTGTTTGGTTGTTGATGTAATTTCTTTCCGTAGGACTCCACAGAGCTGGTTTTGTCTGTTTTTCTTTGATGTCAGAAGAAATCTAAATATAAACTTTCTCTTTCTGATTTTTTGTGGACATGAAAAGAATACTTAGATTGATAAAAGGTACATAAATTTACACATGCTAGTTCTTACAGATAGGGCTGTTTATACATACTCATCACAAACACATAATGCTATACACTCAGTTTCCATTCAGAACAATCGTTTGTACTTGAGTCCCTCCATAGTACCTTGATTCCAGGATTGCAGTTTTCTCGTTAGAAGTCAACATTTCTAATTAAGATTTTATATTCCACCCATTCCACCTTTCTCTAAATAAAATATGTTGTTTTCTTTATTTTCAAATTCTAACATTGTCTTAAGTATGTGTGCCTGTCCAATTTGGTGCTGGTAAAAATAATTTTCACTTAGTAGAGCATAATCCTTAAAAAAGGAGCTTTTATGTCCTTTCAGTATATTCTCAGTTGATTTAATGCATATACTTTCATAATTTTCATATAAATTCGTCAATTTATTTCCCACTTGAAACTACTTTGTTTTCTTATGTGTCAACATAATGGCACTTATCTAAACTTGCAAGTAATTATCCTATAGATAAATTAGCTCTTTTTGTTTGTTTCTTCTCCATTAGAATTTAACCTTTATAGACATGATCATCTTTATTTTTGTTGTTGCTAATCAACATCATGTGCCAGATATTAGCATGGAGCTTGGGATCTAGAAGATAAGAAGTAAATAAATAATTTAAATGGGGGGAAAATGGCCAATAAGAAATTAGTTAAAGCAAGTCCTAACATAAATAATTTTCCTATAATAATCTGAACTATAATCTGCTTCACTGCACAAAATATTTAGTAGGATTTATTTACGCACAGACTATGTTCGTTAATTTTAGGGAATTAAGGAATTCAAGTTGTGTTGCATGGTATAAAGTAATTAAAAATAGCAAAGGAAAAAGTTGAAAAGTCTGTGATAGATGGAGATGAGATTAGGAGAGGTCTCATCTGTGCTTCTTGGACCTTGTCCTTCACCTTCATTTTCAAGGGTCAACCAGAGATTTGAATAGTTGATGTATTCAAAGCCTGTGTCTCCCTACAGAAGTCTCCTTTTCTGAATTTCTTCTCTCACCAAGATCACTCAAAACTCTGTCCTCTGATCTCTCAGTCAGTAAGACTGAAGCAGACTTAGGATACTTCACATAGCACCTGTCAAATCCTACCCTCAGGTGAAAAGCTTTAAGAATGAGAAAATCGCCCAGATCTTTCTCTTCTTCCAAGTGTCAACTCAATTTTAGTTTTTCCCAGTTTTTTTTTTTAATTCAGTTGGCTATTTGTAGTATTTTATCTTAAGTTAGTAAATGTTATAAATAGATGTCCAGTTTATAAAAAAAAAAAAAAAAAAAAAATAGATGTCCAGTCCTATATAAAATACTTCACCTTTACTAGAAGTAGAACTCCTCTACAACTTTTAGTTCATTTTTTAAAGAAAAGAACAAGTGAAATAAATATATTATACTTTTTTCATTTTCATTTTTTTTTAAATTTTCATTCCAATATAGTTAAGATGCAGTGTTATATTAGTTTCAGGTATACAGTATAGTGATTCAACACTTCGATTCAACACCCAGTGCTCATTAGGGTAAGTACACTCCCTAATCCCCATCACCTATTTAATCCATCACCCCACTCACCTCCCCTCTGGTAATCATCAGTTTGTTCTCTATCAGTCTATTTCTTCATTTCTCTCTATATATCTCTTTCTCTCTCCGTCTCTCTTTTTTTTTTCCTTTGCTTGTTTGTACCACATATGAGTTGATATATAGTATTTGTCTAACTGACTTATTTGCTTTGCATTATACTCTGTAGCTCTATCCATGTTGCTGTAAATGGCAAGATTTCCTTCTTTTTTATGGGTGAATATATATATCATATCTTCTTTATCCATTCTTCTACTGGTGGATATTTGGGATGCTTCCATGATTTGGTTATTATAAATAATGCTGCTATAAACATAGGAATACATGTATCCTTTTGAATTAGTCTTTTTTCTAATTAGGGGGTAAAGTGTCCAGTAGTGTGATTACTGGATCATAGGGTAGTTCTATTTTTAACTTTTTGAGGAACCACCATATTTTTTCCACGGTGGCTGTACCAGTTTGTGTTTACACCAACAGTGAGAGAGGGTTTCTTTTTCTCCTCCTTGCCAACATTGATACTGCTTTTGTTTTTGATATTAGCTATTCTGATAGGTGTGAGGAGATACCTCATTGTGCTTTTGATTTGCATTTCTGATGATAAGTGATGATGAGCACCTTTCCATGTGTCTGTTGGTCATCTGGATGTCTTCTTTGGAGGAAAGTCTGTTTATGTTTTCTGGCCATTTTTAAATTGGATTATTTGTATTTTGGGTAATGAATTGTATCAGTTCTTATAGATTTTGTATACTAACCTTTTAGCAGAAATGTCATTTGCAAATATTTTCTCCCATTTGGTAGGTTGCCTTTCAGTTTTGCTGATTGTTTCCTTCACTGTGCAGAAGGTTTTTTTTTTTTTTATTTTGATATAGTCCCAAATTACGTAATACTTTATTATATGCAAACATCTAACTTTGACATTATGGAGGAATGTCACTACCATGGTTCCCTAGAGATTTTGCCCGTATCTTTACAGGCAAAGTTTTGAATTTCAGCTCATTTTAGTTAATCTTTCCAGAATTTCCATCGTCCCTACCCACCTTGGATTAGACCTGAAGAAAATGGCTGCTTAGCTGCAGTTTAAAATTACCTCCTCATCATTAGGACAACTTGTGTTGCAGTTATCCAGCCTGTTTTGTCTCAGAATCATGTTTTTTTGTTGTTGTTGTTGTTGTTACTGTTTTGTTTCATTTGTTTTGAATTTTTAGAATCATAGGAGCTAGAACCATTGACATATTCTTTTCTCTATGTCACTGGTAAACTGTGTACATTGAAACTGGCTCATTTTATCTTTACTGGTCAAATCAATCAGGCTCTCCCATTTGCTCTATTTTTTATGTGCTTAACAAAGATGATGAAGTCCATCAGGCAAGGATTATTAAAGCCACCTTAGAGTCTGTCTGTCACAGGTACCGTTCCCTTACAAGGTATGCTAGGCATTGTGTGTATAAAAATTTTTTTTAAGTAGAGAAGATTTGAGCTTCTGAATTTTGTTAAATCTTTCCTTTTGATTCTTGCCAGAATTGGGCTAGGAACATTTAATATACCGTATCCCTTTAATACAGTTAAGAAATTAAATGACTTAAAGCTATTTTCTGATTCTGGGAAGTCTAGTTTATCATTTTGGGATTTAAAGTCTACTGTTGGTGACAAGATGCTGTTTGGAGCCCCCTTTTAGCAAGATGTGCTACTCAAACACACCACTTACAACATCCCCTCTCATGCCAGTTAATTTACTCTCAAAGTTTCTCTGGTTCTTTGCACAGTTTCTCTACTCTACCACCAGTTTTGGAATTAGCAGTTGTCTCTAGAGGCTCAATTGTTTCCTCCTTCCTAAATTTTAGCCCAGTAATTTCCTACCGTCATGGTGATTCTTCAGTGGCTTCCAAAATACGATTTTTCCAAGCTCTTCCAATCATTCTCAACTGGAAATTTGAACGAACCTATGGACCACTATTACCACAAGTAAAACTCTTTAAATATTTAAAAGTATTACTTTACCTGTGATTTCTCTGTATTTTTGTTTCAAATTTTAAGTATGTTCAAACAATGTCCATAACAAAAATTATACAGGCTACATAAAAATAAGAATTATTAAAGTTATTTGAAACGATACTTTTTTTTTTCATTATGGATTGAAATAACATCTCTACCAGATCCCAGTATGGCTTTTTCATATTCCATTCTGAAATAGCCACAAACCCTTGAGAGTTACAAACTAAATGCCAAAACACTCATTCTCCCATTAGACAGACAAAACTGGAAAAATAATGAATTCAGATAATGGCATGACCTCATTTAGATATATGAAACAGAGCCCTCCAACAAAATTAAGGGTAGAGTTTCATATGGGTTTAAAGTACACCCTCAAGACTCTGCCTGGATTAGAAACTGGCCCTGACATTTCTTTACTATGAGAACCTGAAAGTGTTGCTTCAACTGCGTAATCCTCTTTATTCCTATCTGTAAATCAGGAATGATTATCAATGATAATAATTAGACCTACCTATTTGTTAAGGTTGTTTAAAGGAATACATGAATGGGAGGAAATCAGAGAGGGGGACCAACCATGAGAGACTCTTAACTATAGGAAACAAACTGAGGGTTGCTAGAGGGGAAGTAGGCAGGCGGATGGGGTAACTGGGTGATGGGCATTAAAGAGGGCATGTGATGTGATGTGATGTGATGAGCACTGGGGGTTATACACAACTAATGAATTACTGAACTCTACATTTGATGTTGGCTAATTGAATTTAAATTAAAAAAAGAAAAGGAAATACATAATTTAGTATATATAAAATTCTTAGAATGATATCTGGAATATAGTGCATTTTCAATAAGAGGAAAATACACTCCTCCAAAATAAGAGTAAGCAAGAATAGGAAACTTGGAATCTTGGAGTCATTAACTTAAGAAAAGAAAGAAATAAAAGAATTTCTCTGGATCATGGGGGGAATTAAGTTTCAAATTACTCTTGTGTCACAGCATAGAAAGCAAGAAGCTGAACTGAAAACTCTAAATGGCATAACTTTTCTTTAGCTGGTATGCTTACTGATTAATTTGATGCTCGTTTTTTAGAACTCTTTTTGCAATACTATTCAACTCTGCCATCTACTACAAAAGCCTTTCATTAAAGTACACACAATTTTTGTTACTGAATGTGCCTTACTCAAGTTTCTTACCATTTTCATGACCACAAGCCTAATACTATCTGAGAATTACAAAATTAAAATCTGTTTACAACTTCTACTTGAGGGGCGCCTGGGTGGCTCAGTGGGTTAAGCTGCTGCCTTCGGCTCAGGTCATGATCTCAAGGTCCTGGGACGGAGCCCTGCATCAGGCTCTGTGCTCAGCGGGGAGCCTGCTTCCTTCTCTCTCTCTCTGCCTGCCTCTCTGCCTGCTTGTGATCTCTGTCTGTCAAATAAATAAATACATTAAAAAAAAAAAAGATTTTAAAACTTCTACTTGAAAGTTTAATTTTAATCATAAACCTATTAGTTTTCCTATAATTCAGATTGAATTTGTTGACATTTGTCAACATCACTATTTTAACAGAATGTAACAACTTAAATTTACTGTAATAATACTTCTAAATATTATTTCTCAGGATAATAAAGATTATGAAATTTCTCCCAACCATCCAAATAACAGTGCAGATAACTCAAATGAAAACAGTTGTTAACTAAAATAAAACTACTCAAGGGGTGTCTGGGTGGCTCAGTTGGTTGTTTCTCCCTTCGGCTCAGGTCATGATCATGGGGTCCTGGGATTGATCCCTGCATCTGTCTCCCTGCTCAGCAGAGAGACTGCTTCTCCCTCTCCCTTTGATCCTCCCCATTGCTCATTCTCATGCTCCTGTCCTCTCTCTTTCTCAGATGAATAAATACAAAAAATCTTTTAAAAAATAGTAAATAAAATAGAACTACTTAAGAACATTCATGCCTATTATTTTATGCAACACTTGTTTTATAAGTTCCAGAAAAGGAACCTAAAAAGAACTCCTTGGTTTTGTGTGCTATATCCTTTGTTTTTGTTTTTTTTTTTCCCCCTTGTTTTCAGTTGTATTAATAAGTTGAGAAGAGCTTTGAATAATATAATGTAAAAATAATATAAATCCTAGATAATTGTTAAATAAATATTTTATAATGACAATGGAAAGATCCAAACCTTTTCTAAACACCCAAACCTTTCCTAAGGATTTTTTAAATATTATTTGATTTGAGAATTTATTTAAGAGTTTAATGCTAATATGATACAAGTAATTCAATTAAATAGATGAATACTTTATTATTTTATACATATTAGTACCTTTAGTAATTAATTTTTGAGGTAAGGCCTTACACTCAATACATATATGTCCTAGTATAAGTTCTTACTTTACTTACTGATAGCTGCTGCCTGGTATAAATGTCAGCTTGGATTTTATTATCATTTTCACTGTCCTCTATCACTAAGAAATAAATCTGTAGAATAATCCTGTTTATTCAGGGAGAAAAGCATTGTGTTATTACTATAAAAATATTTTTTGTCATTGCTTTGATTTTTATCACCAAGTGGGAAAAGTTTCATTTCTGGAGAATTTCTAACTACATAAAGGGAGGTGTCAGATATATGATTGAAGTAAGATATTTTGGTTATAGTAATGAGAATATGCAATATTGTGGTAACCTAATTTTGAATGACTGAATGAGCAGGAAAATAGACTAGCAGAACCTCATTCTTGAAATTCTCTTTGCATAAATATTTATTCTAAATACCTATATCGGTTATAAAGCTCACATTTACATACTTGATATTGTAAAACTATCACCTAAAATCAGTAGTGAAGTGATGGAAAAGCTTCTTTTTGTAGTTATTTATCTGAAATCCAGATTGATTTATATAGTATCATTTGTGTTTTTTTGTCAGACTCCCAGCTCCTTAATTTTGGACACATAGTTCAGCTCCATTGTTTTTATGCCATAAAAAACAACAACAACACACAAAAACACTCTATGAGTACATGTTTTTTTGATTGAATACACAGCAGAGTGCCTTTGATTTGCTTTTGGTGCTGGATTTATTTACTTATTTACTTATTTCTGGATTTTATTTTCCCGATATATTTCTAATGTAACTGATATTTTGCTATATTAATTCCTCCTAGCCATTTTCTATATTCTTTTATTTCCTTTTTTATTCTCTGACTTTTTTGCTAATCTCCTTAATTTATTTCAATTTATACATAACTACACCATTTTAATTTATTAACATATCTGGTACTAAATCTTTAAACATTAAAACAGACAAACAAAAATCAACAACTGTAATGATGTGCTAACAGAAGAGTAAAAAAAAAAGTTAAAAAAACAAATTGCACAGGCTTTTAAAAATAAACCACTCATCATTAAAATGTAAACAACTGTTAAATATATCTTATTGAACATATGAGATCCAAATAAGTTATGGAAAATAAACTATACATGTGATTATAAATTATATGCAAATGCACATACAAACACACAAATTTTAGTAGCCCCAACCATGTACCATGATACCTATTTAAAATTAATGCATAGTACATACCAAATTGTATACATTTTATGTTATTTCACAAGAATGTGTATTTTCTAATTATTGGTTGCAGAATTCTATATTTCTCCCTTTGTATTGTTCAGATTGTTTTTACATTTGTGTTTATTTGTTTTTTGTGTCTATCTTTCCTATTTGACCCATCTGTAAATAGCTGATATGAATTAGAATGTCTCATTTTAGTGGACTTAACAATTTCTTCCTCTAATTTTTTTTTTAAAGGTTTTTATTTATTTATTTATTTGACTCTAATTTTATCAGTTTTACTTAATATATGATAAATCTATTCCATCTAAACGTTTTCTAATTGCCTAATTCTAATCACCTTTGATGAATTACAGATTTTATCATGATGTAATAACTCTATTTATTCTTAATATTGATTTTTAAAGTCCATATAATTTTAATTTATATAAACAACAGATTTTTTGCTCATTGTTATTTTTATATCATGCTTTCATATTCAACTTCCTTGAGTGCTTAATCTTTATAGGTATCTCTTGTAAAGAACAAAAGACATTATTTAAATCAAATCTTACAAGGCAGGTTAGTGCATTTAAATGTGTTGTAAAATCAGCTACTTGATCCCCATGTTGCAACACCACTTCCTCATATCAGGGAGATCATATGATAGTTGTCTTTCTCCGCCTGACTTATTTCGCTAAGCATGATACGCTCTAGTTCCATCCATGTTGTCGCAAATGGCAAGATTTCATTTCTTTTGATGGCTGCATAGTATTCCATTGTGTATATATACCACATCTTCTTGATCCATTCATCTGTTGATGGACATCTAGGTTCTTTCCATAGTTTGGCTATTGTGGACATTGCTGCTAAGGGTTGCTGGGGGGAGGGGGTTTGGGAGAAGGGGGTGGTATTATGGACATTGGGGAGGGTATGTGTTTTGGTGAGTGCTGTGAAGTGTGTAAACCTGGTGATTCACAGACCCGTACCGCTGGGGATAAAAATATATGTTTATAAAAAATAAAAAATTATATTAAAAAGACATGGAAGAAACAAACAAACAAAAAAAATCAGCTACTTGAAAATGCATCCAAAAATTTAGTTTAAAAAAATCTGCATTTTTTAATTTTACTTTTAATCCTTTAAATATTTTCTATAGTAGACATCTGCACAGTTTACTTAAAACAAGAGTTTTAGAATACTGTCACCAATGATTTCCCACAATTTTGTCATGTGAAATATTAATTCTAGGTTGTGTGCGTGTGTGATTTATTTTGGTTTCTTAAATCTTATTTATTCGACACTTAAGTCTTATTGACGAAGTCAACTGCCTTCATGATCTCTTTCATATCTTCAGCATTTTACTTTCTCCAAAGGTATTTTCAACATGTTTGTATGATAAATCTGAGACCTTATGTTTATGAGATTGTTTATAGAATGGCCTTATATTTGGTAAATTTGTTTGGATATAAAATTCTAGAGAGTGTTATCTTGTTGAAAATAATGCTGTATCCTGTACCCCTGGGGATAAAAATATATGTTTATAAAAAATAAAAAAATTATACTTAAAAGAAAATAATGCTGTATTCTTGAGAATAGATTCTTAAATCTTGCTATTGAAAAATCGAATGCTAAGTAGACCCTGACTCATTTGTATGTATGATCATTTTTTAAAAAAAAATTTAATTATGTTCTTATTATATATTCTTAAGTATCTCTGTATTTAAATTGGTATATTTCCCTATCTTAGTAGTCTATAGACTTCTTTATCCTGAGGTTGTTCATTCTTCTTACATTCTACAAAACATGTCTGTTTAAGTATTTTTTTTCTGTTCTTAATTTTTTTCTTTCTTTCTGAGATTTGGGTCATTAGGATTATGGTAATGAGATGACAGCATTTCTCTTTTATCTTTCGTACACAGTATTTATCTTCCTTAATTATTACTATATATTTATTATTTATTTGTCCTTTTTTACAGCATTTTTGGAAGTGCCTATCTGAGGTATCATTTCAGTAATTTTTCCCCAGCTGTATTCATTTTATAATATATTCAGTCTATTCTTTTCTATACTTCAGTAATCACATTCTTAAACATAATATTGCCATGTGGATTCCTCTTGTGATTTTTTAGTTTATTACATAATGATTCTCATTTTCTGTTTTTTTTATTTTAGTGTGATTAATAGGTTTATATTTTATTATTTTTCTCTCTTTTATGGTAGTATCTTTTTTCTTTTCTCTTTCTTTCTTTCTTTCTTTCTTTCTTTCTTTCTTTCTTTCTTTCTTTTTTTGATTCAGAATCAGTTTCCTAAACCACTACATTTATTTTTTTAATTAACATATAATGTATTATTAGCCCCAAGGGTACAAGTCTGTGAATTGCCAGGTTTACACTTCAGAGCACTTAACATAGAATATACCCTCCCCAATGTTTATAATCCAACCACCCTTTCTTTACCCCCATACCCAGAAACCCTCAGTTTGTTTTGTGAGATTAAGAGTCTCTTATGGTTTGTCTCCCTCCCGATCCCACGTTGCCTCTCAACTTCATCATATCAGTGAGAGCATATGATAGCTGTCTTTCTCTGATTGACTTACTTTGCTAAGCATAATTATGGTAGCCTGTTTCTGATAGAATTCATATTTCCATTTTGTTTTTCTTTTAGGATAATCTGTTCTCTTCCTTTGTCTTTATAATCTCAATTAAAGTAATAAAATTCACTTAAAATCACTCAGAGATATTAATTAACAGCATGCTGTATATTAACTTTTAATATTTTATTATGCATAAAGTACATTTAGGATTATATACATAGTTATATATAAATTCATATATGTTTATAAATGTAAGCATAACAGCATATTTTCATACATGAATACCAATTAAATTCATTTCAACCCTAAAGAAATAGGTTAAAATGTACACATTAAAACATACTTATTATTCTTGGGGCGCCTAGGTGCCTCAGTGGGTTAAGTCTCCACCTTTGGCTCAGGTCATGATCCCAGGGTTCTGGGATTGAGCCCCACATCGGGCTCTCTGCTCAGGGGGGAGCCTGCTTTCCCCTCTCCCTCTCTGCCTGCCTCTCTGCCTACTTATGATCTCTGTATGTCAAATAAATAAATAAATTCTTTAAAAAATAAAATAAAATAAAACATACTTATTTTTCTTTACAATTTCAGACCAAATTATACAATAGATGTATATTTTTAAATTTTAAATAGAATGTTTCTAATATTCTAAATTTAACATATTTTCCACCTTTAATGTTCTTTACAATTTACAGATTTTCTCAAAATTTTTCCAGATAAGAACTTTAGAGGGAATCTGACTTCAGTAAATTTGACTGAAGAAGGGTGAACACTTTGTTTTTTTTTAAACCCAAAGCATTCTCTGTATGGCTCAATTTTGAAAATGTCAGCATTTGTATGACATTTTAAATTTCATCATCAAGGCCAAGTACTCATTAAAGATGTTTTTAAAAATAGATCAATTGAGAAATCATATAATTAAACTTTATACAAAAAAGAGTGCCCCAGTGATTTAAAGTTATATCATAACTATGGAATTTTGTAAAGCATGAAAAGTTTAAACTTTCACTTAGGTTTTTCTCTATTTTCCTTAGGAAAAAAATGATTTATGTTTAAGACAATACTTTCTATATAGTGAAGCTATATAACATAAAAATTTAAAACTCTGTTTAATACCAAATTACATATACAGGTTTACCTGATAAATTGTGTAATATATAATTTCTGTCATTTGATTTCTATAGTTTTCAGGAAAGATATTATTTACATAAAATATGTTATATAACTCCATAAATTGAATAATCATATAGAAATTATCTTTTGACATATGGATGTTATCTACACGTTTATTCTTTGATAAACAGCGTTCATTAAAATTTGCCCTTAGAAAACCAAGATGTGATAAATCAATGACAGATTTAAAATAATGAAAACAAATAAATATTTTTTTTCATTCTGGGATGCTATACCAATAAGCATTTTTTTAATAAAGACACTAAACTAATGGTCATCAAATACGTAACTTTGTGCCACTTGAACACCAAGTTACAGCAGGAAGAGAGACTGCAATTATATAGTAAGTAGAAATAATAAAATTAAACTTTTTGACCAGATAATCCATCTTATAACCATGTTCCCTGGGAGAGGCCAGAAGTCATATCTGTTGAGAGACATGTCTTTGATGTTTCTGCACATTGTATAATCAGAGGTGCTGACTATTTTTGTTTCAGACTACATTTATGGGAGTGTATTTTTTTGAAAGTTCCCTGGCACATCGAGTTGTCCCTCTTGAGTAAAGGGAGGATTTACTCACTTGTATCCTGTAATAATAAGTTTGAGTTTACCAAAGTTGGAGTTCTGCAGTAGTGACACAAACCCATGGTGTGTGTCGCATCTACTTTAGCCTCTTGTTTTACCACTATGATGGTTGTGGGAGAGGTATTACCACCAACATAGGGCTTAAGACAACACAAATGTGGTATGTCACAGTTTTTATAGGGCAGAGGTTTGGTCACACCATGATTCAAGACTTTATTCAGGCTCTCACTGGGCTGAAATCTTAAGTTTTAAGTAGAGCTGTGGTTGTCACCCAGGGCTCAGAGGCCTCTTCCAACCTCATTAATTGCTGATAGAATTAATTTCTGTGCAACTATAGGGTCTGAGGTGTCTGTTTTGCTGATACCTGTCTGCAAATGACTGCTTTCAGCTCCTATAGACCATCCTTAGTTCCTTGCCATGTGGCCCCACAGAAAATTAGCAAGCATGTTTTCATGGTTTCTGGCCAATCTGAGCATGTCTGCAACCAGGGAAAGATAACCCTCTGCGTTTAGAGAACTCATCTGATTAGGTCAAGCCCACTCAAGATAGTCTCCCTTTTGCCATATAACATAACATAATTGCAGGAATGATAGCTCAAAATATTCACAATTTCTTCTAAGACTCAAAGGAAGAACAGGATCACTGGGATCATCTAAGAGTGATACCTATCAGAGTAGCCAGGAGAAAGTGACACAGATACAAGTTATATAGCTTGTTATGCAATGTGCAATAAAGTCAGTTGTCTTTGAGAGAGGAATCGTGTACCATCTTCCAATAATTTATTGGTATAAATTGTTTTCTTCAAAATAGGGTAATATCTCAGACAATTTTCAATTTTTGACAATTGCCTTCACCAAACCAGTAGCTAGTGCATTGGCTGGAAAGACGCAAAATATATTTGAGAAACTGGTTGTTTATTTCTTCTTTAAGCTGAACATAATAGTAAGGTGTGTTTTGTTGGAATTGAGCAAACTGACATAATGCTACATGGTAGCATGTCACCTTCAGATCTCATTATGACGAGTATAGGGAGAGTGTCCCAGCATTCTCATATTGGTTTCCTGATGTAAAATGAGAGTAGAAATTACAGTAGAAAGACAAAAAGGGAAGCTTCTGAATATGTCCTCCTGCCTCAGCCAAGATGGTATATCAGGTGCCTTCCTGAATCCCATCAGGAAATGCTGAGACTAGCAACCGCATCAAAAGATTTATATGGGTTCCCTATAATATCCTTGTTTAGATCACTTGTCTGGATCTTTAAAAACTACATGGAACGTGGAAAATGACAGCAAACTACCAGAAACAAGATAGCCCCCAAACCAACTGTGGTGTCTTGGACAAGTGTCACTGCCACAAGATAAACAGGAAAATATGCTCTTAACTATGCTCATAAATAAAAAGATCATATCAATTATTTTAATGTGGGCAAGATAGCCGCATAGACTCATGTCTTATTCAAGATTATGTTAACATTTGTTGTTTTGTAGAAATATAGTCTTCAGGGAATTTGGTAGTCTTGAACATTCCTGAGAATATCATGTTGATCCACTATATTGATGACATTTTGCAGTTATGCAACAGGATCTGATAAGCAGGAAGTGTAAGTGTCTGCACGCCATAGAAAGACACATGTAAATGAAAGGATTGAAGATAAGTCTTATGTAGATGCAGAGACTCAACACAACAATAGTTAGGACTAGTCAGGACCAGTTATCTTGGTCCTGTTGGATTTACTGCTTTAAGATAAAGGTCACACTGCTACAGAACTTTTAAGGATCAAATATTTGTATTCCTCTCAAATTTATATGCTGATATCCTAATGCCCAATGTGATGATATAAGGAGGATGAGGCCTTTGAGATATGATTAAATTATGAAAGGGGTACCCTCATGAATAAAATTAGTATCTTAATGATGGAGATCCCAGAAACCTTTCTTACCCTCTTTGCCATGTAAGGATGCAGCAAGAAGAGACCACCTAAGAATCAGGAAATTGATCCTCACCTGACACTGAATCACACAGCACCTTGATCTTGGACTTCCTAGACTCCAGAACTGTGTGAAATAAATTTCTGTTCTGATAAGCCATATAGTCTATAGCACTTTGTTAATGCAGCCTGGATGGACTAAGGTACTCACCAAATCAGAGAGTCATGTAGGTTAAACAGCAGTCTACCTTACCCCAGAAATTATATATTTGAGATGGAGCTCAAACATACACAGTTTTTCATTTCAATCACCTCTTTCACACCAGGTCTTCTCCTTAAATTATACCTGGGGCCTAAAGTGGGGGAAGAAAAAGAGCTCAGTCTGGTTAACAGATGGGTTGACCCAATATGATATATGAAGTGAAAACAGAAGATGAACTGCTACAACACTATGAACTAAGTAAGGCATGTCCTGGGTCACTGGTGAAGGAAATACTCCCAGTGGCAGAAATGGAGCAGAACACTTGGTCAGTCATTTTTTTTTTTTTAAATGAAGGTTGAAATGGTCCAAATTAAGAACATTCATAGACTGTTAGTGCGAGAAATGGCTTGACTGGTTGGCCAAAGGCCTATAAGGAGTAAGTTTAGAAGACGAAATGCAAGAAAATGTTGGGAGAAGGCCTCTGTATAAAACTGCATAAAAAACTGTATTAAACTGCATATAGAAAAGCATAAAGTCACAGACCTTCATATTTCATATTTATGTCCACTGGAGTACTTCACTACAAAAGATCTTTTCATGCATTTAGACAAGATAATTTTTGTCTATAATAGCTAGTCTTTCTCATTGGTTGGTACAATGGTGTATATCAAAAATGAAATGCTTGATTTACTACCCCGTGAGCTCCCAAAACCTGCTGTTGACTATAAGAATTATTCTGTAGGCGGTATAATAATGGATCATGATCATGGAATCAAGTTTTCCTAATCTAGCCTACATTTTACAGAAGCTGTATCTAACGGGAAATAGATTGCACGTTTATATTCTAAACAAAGACATCAGCTCAGAGAAAAATCCCTGATGAGTTTGAGTAATATTCTTGAGGATACAATAATTACACAGAACTAGTAGCAAATCTATAATGTTCAAATATATTAAATCAAAAGACAGAAATATCTCTGGTATTCCAAACAGTTATTTCTAGTGAACCATTTAGAGATTTCCCCCCTGCCCTCAAAATTCCTGAATCCTTAGTTTTGTGGAATCTGAGGTCAGGAGTCCTGGTAGGAGTAGTGAGAGCTGATGAAGTTGCTTCTACAAGGGGTGCACAAGCAGATGTTGTAGTTATTGCCTTGCAAGCTGGGCTCTTCGTATGGAATAGCAGACGGAGTTACTGTACTTGCATGGGTCATTGGATCTGATGACCATCAAAAACTAGATTTGCTACATTATGGGTATAGGAAAATGTATGGAACCCCTGAAACCCACTGCTAAGTCACTTCATTCTTGCAAGCCTGATGGTGGTAAATGGGCAGTTCCAACAGCCATGGGCCATAAAGGATAAAACAAGTAGGGGTTTGATCTCTTTTTCTTTCTTTCTTTTTTTTTTTTTTTTTTTTAAGATTTTATTTATTTATTTGACACACAGAGATCACAAGCAGGCAGAGAGAGTGGAGGAAGCAGACTCCCTACTGAGCAGAGAGCCCAATGCAGGGCTCAAACACAGGACCCTGGGATCATGACCTGAGCTGAGGCAGAGGCTTTAACCCACTGAGCCACCCAGGCGCCCCATGAGGTTTAACTTCTTTGGGATAAAATCTGTGATCAACCATCCTAGATTTTCTGAAATACTAGCCACGGATAAAGACAATCTATCTTTGGTACTGGAGTGGGGCAGAAAATTTTAGTTTGGAAAAAGTTGCAGCAATAAGGGATGTAGCTTGTTCCATTAACACTTCCGAATTATGTCTTTTGTAGATAATGCAGACTGTGTTCCTAGACTACTCCAAGATTTGTTACAATTTTAACTTCTTTCTGTTCTAAATAAGATTTTTTTTGTTGTTGTTATTTTTTGTTTCAGTCACTTGAAATCAAACTGAATACTAATAGAAAATTCTGTATGTAAAAGAGATTGGTCCAGAAAAGCTTTTTCAAGTGAAAGAGCAAACAGATGGGAATGTAACACTAGGGAGTTCTAATATTTAAGGTTTGTGAAGGGGATGACGTCCCTAAGGAGAATAAAATTGCTGGACCAGAAGTTAGTACAAAACTAATGATGTTGAAGGTATTAAGCCAAAATAAGATTTCAAGTAGGAAGAAGCAGTCAATAACATCAGTTATCATAAAGAATCAAACAAGATAAAAATAGCAATACTCTTTTTTTCTTTTTCTTTTTAATTTGGTAATTACTATTTATTTGGTTAGTAGTATAGCTTCTCTGATTTTAAAACTCAATAATACATACTTCCCTTGCACTAATTTTGTTTTTACTCTATGGAGTGTATTTTCATATTAGCAATATTATTTTTTATACCCACTATTTTCAAGTGGTTCATATTTCCAATATCTTTTTCTATACTTTTTTGGAAATGCTTATGCTTATTTAAACTTTTGGTTTTGATGTTCTATTAACACATTTTTAGAAAATATGAAAGAGAAAAGGTATGAGCCCACATACCAACATATTAATACCCATATAATAAGAATCCAAAATGAAGGGTAGTAGTAATATATGGGAGAAAAATAGTTGAAGAAATAATGATTAAGAATTTTCTCATTAAAAAAAATGAGAAATCGTCTACTTAACATCAGATAGTGAAAAAGCACAATATTAAAAAAAAATTATATTCACAACCAACATAGAGGAATTTAAGAACACAACATACATCAACTAAGATATGCATATTTTTGAATACACATAAAAATGACAATATACTAAAATATGTAATTTTATATGCTAGCAATTAACAAAAATGATTACAACTGCTATTTAAAATTGCGTCCAAATACATGATATATTTGAGGATAAATTTAACAATATGCATGGGGAATCAATCTCCTGACCAGAAAAAATCTGTGTGTGGGGGGAGGGGAACCATGAGAGACTGGACTCTGAAAAACAATCTGAGGGTTTTGAAGGGGTGGGGGGTGGGAGGTTGGGGTACCAGGTGGTGGGTATTATAGAGGGCAGGGATTGCTTGGAGCACTGGGTGTGGTACAAAAATAATGAATACTGTTATGCTGAAAATAAATTTAAAAAAATAATAAATAAATAAATAAATAAATAAAAACCTGTGTGTATTTGGACCCAACCATAGGCAATTACAAAAGCTTTACCTGGCAGACCTCATGGGGAAGAGCTGCCTTCCCTATACCAGATTTGGTGCACAGTCAGTACACTGCAGTATCTAAAGAGAGATACAGTCAGGGACTCATGCTCTCCTAGCTGGCTATCTTCTTCGGCTTAGCTACATTCCTAGTCCAGGTGCCTTCCATTTGGAGTTGTTTATAAGGGAAATCTGAAGACATTATTCTCAACAGTACTCAGTACTTTTCTGCTCCTATTCCTTTCCCCATCCCTCTCCACTGTCCCTATGTCCATAAAACTGGAGGCATCTTTTTTTGGGGGGAGGGGGTGGAGAACTCTCTCAATACTGTAATGATCCTTTCCTCTCTCCGTGTGGTGATCCACCTAGGTGATAGTCCATGAAGGAAATGGAACAGGAGGCAGTTGGCATCCTCTCTGTTTTTAGATTCTTGCTTATACTGTGGCAATAAATGATTAAAGTCTTGACTGTCACTTTCATTTCTGGCTTGTTGCTTTAATTTTCTATCCTTACACCTGGTAACGCAACTTTCTCTTCAGCTCATTTGAGACCCTGACAATGTATTTAAAACTTTTACACTTAAAAGTACAAACATTCTTGAGAGAAATTAAAGAAAAAAGATAAGTTGAAGAATTGGAAAAGTCAGTATTTTGAAGATATCCATTCTCCCAACTTCATCTAAAATTCAGAGTGATCTTAGAATCCCAGTCAGGTTTTGTTTTGTTTTGTTTGTTTGTTTGTTTGTTTGTTAATAGTTTATTTATTTATTTGACAGAGTGATCACAAGTAGGCAGAGAGGCAGGCGGGGTGGGGGGGAGCAGGCTCCCTGCTGAGCAGAGAGCCCCATGTGGGGCTTGATCCCAGAACCCTGAGATCATGACCTGAGCCGAAGGCAGAGGCTTAACCCACTGAGCCACCCAGGTGCCCCATTTTGTTTGTTTTTTTAACACATTGAAAGAAAATTCTAAAATTTATGGAAAGATGAAGGATGTAAAGTAGTCAAAATAATTTGAAATGGATGAACAAACTGGAAAGATTTATAGCTTATTTAGTTTCAGTGTAAAAGAGAGTGTGGTATTTAAATAAGGATAGGTATATATATTAATAGAACAGATTACAGAGTATAGATATGACCACACACAAATGATCAAGTGCTTTTTTTTTTTAATTTTTGTTTTAGATCATGTTGGAATGATTTTTATTTTCCAGAAAAGTTTAAAATAGAGCACTGATATTTTCCAAATTTCCTTTATCCATTTCCCATAAGGTTAACATCTTACATAACCATGGAAAATTTGTTAAAACCAATAAATCAATATCAGTAAAATACTATTAACTAAACTGTTGACTTTGCTTGGATTTCAGCAGTTTTTCCAAGTTTTATTTCTTTGTTTTCTGTTCCAGGATGTAAAACAAGATACTATACTGTATTTAGTTTTCATGCCTTAGTCTCCTACAGTCTGTGAGTATCTCTCTTTCCTTGTTTTCCATGACATTGATACTTTTGAAGACTGTCTTGGTCTCTGCTCTCCTAAGAAATCACAGGAAAATGCAATCTTTTAATCCACTTAAGTTTTATCTTAGTTCTAGTATCAAATGCTATATATTTTGAACTTTTTCTTTTTTTCTGATAACTTAAAAAAAAGTGAAGTCATTTTATTAGTTTAAAAATATTTTGCCAAATGTATTAACTCAAGTCTTTGTGAGATGTCCTTTATCACTTGCCAGGAAGTTATCGTTTTGGTATCTCAGGCCAAAGTACCAAATACTAAATCCTTTTCATCCTCACCATCTAATTAACCAACTGTTCAATTCCACATTGCCATTTTTCTTCCAAAATCTCAAATTTTCATTTTTAAAGTGTTTTGATTATATAGATACCAAAGTTGCATAGTTACATAATTAGTACCTTGTTAATTTATATTAAGTCATTGCTAAATTACTTCCTCTTCAATGATAGTAGTCATTATCCTATTGCTGTATATTTTGGAATAGATACTTTTTTTCTTATGACCAGTTGAATTTTGGGGGTCTGGAAAAAGTGTAAACATTTATTCTAGTGCCATATAAAAGTCAGGATGCACTTTTCACCAATAATTCAATAACCCAACTACCTTTGGGAGAGTATCATGGGAAATTTTACATATCTGATTATAGAAGATTTAAGTTCTTTTTAATACTCCATTTTCTACTGATCTTACATCCAAATTCGTAATAAAATGTTGACAAAATGAAGTGATGTTGACAAAATGAAGTAAATTCATAATGTTGACAAAATGAAGTAAAAATCACAAGGTTAAAAAGTATGCTCAATTAAACAAATATTCTACTTTGTTCTACAAAGATTATCTTCTCTGAGTTTGGAAATCTAAACAAAGCTGTTGAAATGCTTCATTCATGTTTCTGGCATTAAAACCAGTACATAATTCAAATTAAATGCTCCAATAAACAAGGTTCTAATTTATTATTTTACTTGACTGCGTATTCAAGAAATCACCTGTTGTATTATTAAACTTGCACCACCTCATTTTTCTTTTATGATTCATTTTGTAACCCATTTAGGTACTGACATAAAAGCAAGTCAAAAGTTTAGAGAAAAAATTCTTTATCTATGCTTGTTACCAAAATCCAGCTTCAGCTGCCCATCACTCAAAAAGCCAGTACTCAAGAAATGAGTTTTGATTCAGGAGGCCAGCCACCTGGGGAGAAGATAGACTCTTGTCCAACCCTGAGATTCTGCCTGGCCCAGGGATTTTTTGAAGGACTTTAGGGCAGTGAATCAGTTAAGGGAGTTCAATGGTCTGTAACATTTCTGGCTTACAAGCAGACTAGATGGTGCCAGTTATAGACCTTATCATTGTGCTCAGAGGTTGTGCAAGAGGGGTCTGGTCCCTTAGTTCCCAGGGGTTGTGCAAAAGGGACTTGGGGTCGGTTCCTTGGTGCTAAGGGTGGGGTTGTGCATGAGGGTCTGGTTTCTGTTTCATGACATTTAGAAGTTCTCTGGTTTTGGATTTTTGTTTAGGAAAGAATGCATAATCTATAGATATACTAAGAAAGGTTTTACTAATGAATCATGTGAGCTATGTGTCTGTTGAAGCTGAAACGCTATTAGGGTGGCTGGAGGGGTCAAGGCAACTTTATGCTCAGTAATATGATTTAGTTTAAATACTTAAATATAAATCTATCTTTTAGCCCTAAATGTGCAATTAGATGTTAAGAGCTATATAATTATTTTCAGAAATACATATTTAAGCTTGAGTTTATTTGCCAAATTACATTTATACTCACCTGACTGTGCTTTAGTTAGGAGTGCTAAATAGTGTACACTTAAAAATTGAGATGTAATTTAAATACCATAAATTCATACTTTAAAGTATTCAATTCTGTTTGTTTTCTATATTGACAAAGTTCTGCAACCATTGTGTCAACCTTCTCTAGTTTTAGAATATTTCATCCTAAAAGTTAAGTACGTATGCATTAGCAACCACTCCCTTTTCCTCCTTCTCCTATCCTTGGAAACCATTAACATACTGTTTTTATAGAAATACTAATTTTTACTTTATATATAAATGGAATTACACAGCATGTGATTTTTGTGTCTAGTTTTGTCATGTAACATAAATGTTTAAAGATTCCATGATGTGGCATATATCAACACTCCATTTTGAAGTCTAAATACCATTCTAGTATATAGATACAATGTATTTTATTTATCTTTCCATCAGTTGATGGACATTTGAGTTGTTTCCCTTTTTTGTCTGTCAAAATAATGCTGCCATGAACATTTATGTACAACTTTTCATGTGAACATGTTTTCAATTTTCTTGTGGATATACTTAGAAGTGGAATTATTGGGACATATGCTAACTCTGTGTTTAACTTTATTGAAGAATTAAAATGCTGTTTCTCCAAAGCAAATGCAATCTTTTACATGCCCACCAATGTCTATGAGGTTCCAATTGCTACATTTCCTCACCAACACTTGTTATTGTCTATGTCTTAATTACAGCTATTCCAGTGGCTATAAATTGTATCTCATGGTTGTTTTGATTTGTATTGTACAGATAACTAAAACTGCTAAAAACATTTTATGTGCTTATTTGCCATTTATATAGCTTCTGTTTTAAAACTAGAATCCCAATAAGTTAGGAGAAATATGGTAGGGTAGGAGCTAGAAAAGCTGAAGAAAGTTAGTTGCAGACTTTTAAGTCTTTCTTAATCTCGATATTATTGAGTTTACATTTAGTTAGCCAACAATTTCAATCAATATGAAGAAACAGCAATATTAGTAAAAACAACTAAGAGCTATACATTTTAACATTACATTACTTTCCTTAGGAAAGAGTTTAGATACTGTGTCTAGATGGGCACTTGCCTTGTAAAAATGATTGAATCTCAATGAAAATATTTGAATTATCTAAACTTCAAGAGTCCTTTTAACCAAAGCAATTTGTATTGTCATATTCCTTATGTTTATTCTCTCTACATTCATCCAAGCAGCTCCATCATGACTTACAAATGCTATTTCCTTAGATCTGTTTGTCTTATTGAATGCTTAAAAACATATAGCATTCAAATTATTGAAAGGTCAAATACATATCTAAATTATATAATATATAATATTAATACACATTTTAAAAATATAAAACTAATTATTAAACCAAAAGCAGCGCTCTGGAAATAGTCAAAGTTTTACACAAAAGAGAAGTTATCTAATTAGCCAGAAAGGCATGTAATACATTTTTAAACAAAATTTTTGCTTGAAAATAGTAATGAAACCATTAATAATATTGAAGATAAAAAATGAAAACATTATTTATCAATCTTTCTTCTGAGGTTTCAAGAACTTCCATATAATGTACACTTGGCCATATTTTAAATAATCTGTAAAGAATTGAGTACCAGAGCTACAGAAGTTTCATTAACATGTTGCTGTTAACCCAGCTTCTTTTGTACTGACTTCATGAAAGTTAAATGAGAAATTGTCTCACATGAGGTATCAGATTTTTTTCTTAAAGTGAACTTTTTTAGAGTACATAGATACCAAGAACAATTCAGTTTTTCACTCAGAAGGAAGTTAGAAACACACTTATCACTTGTGCTATTCACTGTCACCTTCTAATGTATCTAGTTTCTAAGGCATCCTACTATAAGTTACTTATATCCCAGTGAACAACAGTGCCAGAATTGATCAATGATTAGTACTTGCTTTCAGTTTTTTGGCACTTGACATTACAGGGTTTAGTGGTAGTTCATTCCTATCTAGTATATTCTATTTTTTAAGTATTTTACCAGTTTATTTTGTATATTGTTTATTACCTGCACTAAACTGTAGTTTTTATGAGGGCAGGGTTTTTTCCCCACTTTGATCATAGCTCTATTGTCAAATCATTGAACATGCGTGGTGAAGGTAGATGCTCAACAATTGTATGTTGAAAAGAATGAATCATTCTTAAATTGGAAGTTAGATATATACATATCACCACCCAACTCTTCATTCAACAAATACTCGCTCAGGATCTAATATGGGTTAGGTCCTCTGATACAGTGTGGAAGTACACGAATGAACTTGTAGTCTTGTCCAAATGTTATTATTGAAATTTATGGAATTTTGTCACTATGGGTTGTATATAACAAACCTTTAATTTTTTGCTGTAATAATGGAAGATTTTTAAATTAGATTCCATTCTGGATTAATGAATGTTTTGTGTTTTGCTACAAGGCGTTTTTCCTGACCATGACAAGGTTTATTAAACCACTCAATGGTAAGATAGAGTTCTTTTCATAATATTTGAGTGTTTTGCTTACCAAGAGTCAGCTGTTTGGGCCACAAAGCTATTTATATCAATTGTAGGTATTATTATATTTAAAAATAGTTTTATATCCTATAGACCAATGAAATATGGGTATAAAATAATACAGATTGCTCTTTCTATAGGAAATAGTTTGAAAGTTGCTGAAAGATTGATAAATGGAATGAAATAAAATGCTGTTAGTTATAGGTAAGAACTTTTTAGAGCTAGTATTAAAAACTCTATAGAAAGTGATGTCAGTTAAGTATACTTCTTTCTCTGCTTTAAGAAAAAAACCTGAACATTATATATTAAATTATTTAAAGCACATACAAACATGCAGGTCACATGTGTAACAGTTTTATGATTCTCTGAAATAAATTTGTTCTATCATATGCAGATTTGGGGCGTATGATATAATAGAAAAGCATACGGGAGTGTTTAACATGAGTTAAAAATATCACCTTTGCTATTCATAATCTATGAGAATGAACATCAAAAGAGCTAATTTCATGGTCTTCAGTTTTCTAATCTGTTAACTTTTTGTGATGTTTCATAATATACAAAAACAAAGTAAATGCCAAAACAAGATGTCTCAAAAATTAAAGACAATGTTGCAAATATTTAATTCTTAGAAGTTAAAGTAAATTTTAAATAACACAAAACATTAACTTCCCTGAGAGTCTTCATTTTTGTGTTTTATGACAAAATTGGTGAACATAGATCAATTTACTTCAGTTTGCTTTGACCTTGGTAAAATGGTTAAAAATGTATTCAAGCTGGGTATTAGGGTACATGTTCTTTCATATAAACTCACTTGCTTTGCTTAATTATGAATACTTTTGTTTGTGCCGGTATGATCAAAATCGCCTTCACTAATTTTGCTAATTAAGATTTCAGGTATTAAAGGGATGTTGACGTATTCCCATAATAACATTCACATATCTTTGTATTTTTTCCTACTAACGTACTTATAAAAACGAGAGTCTATAGAGAATACTGAAGTTTTAGAAAATGCAGCAAGTAGGAAGAGATAGTAATCAAATAAGACAATATTCTAATATCATAGCAGGTTAACAGCCCCCCACAGAATCACTGTCAAACCTACAAATGTAAGACTACCATTTACTTTACAAGTGTATCCACATTTCACTTGTACTTATACATGTAATTCATGAATATGCAAACATTTTTACATATGTAAATACAGAAAAACTGAATATTAAGTCCCTAGGTAAAATCTACATCATTTAATATACAACATAAAATCAAATTTCTAGAGAGGGGGGTTTGGAATTTGATTTACTAAGGAAATTGATCTGTATAGAATATAATTAAACTCTTGAATATTAAATATACATTTTTTTCTAATCACTGTTTCCCACATTTTTGTCAGGACACAACAGAAAATACATGCAGAGTAAAATGGAATACTGAATCTTTATGTTTTAAATCATACCACTTCCAACATGGTCATATATATTTTGGGTATTTAAACATTCACATTTTTCCTGTAAAATTTTCCTTCTAACAAGATACAGGAAACCCCATGGTAATTTTCCATGGGAAACAACTCCACACCACCTTTCATATTTGTATTTATGAACTTAACAATTGATCAATAGGCAGACACCTATAAAAAAACTAATGTCAAATACCCCATAAATGTGTGGGCAAGGGAACTGCTGGAGGAAAAAAGAGGACATAAGTTTTAATATTGCTGAATAAGTACTGAATAAATGACTTACACTCAAATGACTAAGTAAAAGGAAGGAAGAAAGGAGAAATGGATAGAAGGAGAAAGTGGAGAGTGAGAGTCTCATTGACACCAAACACAAAATTGATTTAAGATGGTGGTAGAAAGTTAGAGATCTTGACTATATCAACAGATAATTTAGCTGCTCTTTAAAAAATACATTTATCCTCAGTTAAAAAAGATGTGGTCTTGAATCTCTACTAGCTTTTGATTAAATTTTCAATGATAAAGGACACCTGTTAGATATCACTGCTCAGTAAGAACACCATTCTTCAGTCCAGTGACAAAGAAAGTAAATGCATTAAATGCATAAGTAATTATTTTAAAAATGCATAAATTATAAAAATGCATAAATAATTATAGATACTAGGCTATATAAAATATTCTAATACTTAAAAGTAGATTATTTAGAAAGTACTCAGATCAAAGTATCTGTGTAACTTTGAGGCTATTATCCACTATTAATTGCCAAGTGAGATTTTACTGAGCTGACCCATCAACTTCTTTTTTTTTTTTTCAAATTTCTGAAACTAGTTGTTTTGGTGCTGATTGTTCCTGAAGGCTTTTCTTCACTTATTTTCCCTGATGTGTTAATAATATAAACAGAGATTTGTTGAGTATGTACTGCTCTTCTAACATACTTGTCATTAAATGCAACATAATAACAATAGACCTAGAAACACTGTAAGATTACAAAACATTACTGTGGAATTAAATATTTTCATAAAATGAGTGGTAGAGTTTTAATAATACACATGGCTTTTTAGCTTTAAGACTACAATTTTTGTTCCTTCTCGTTTATTGGGGAGAGGTTATATAATAGATAACACTTAAGATTATGTACTACATTTTTATAAAAATCTTATTTTGCCATAAATGGAAATATATATTCAATGAAGGCCAGGAAAACTAGAATAATAAAGAGAATTTTAAGGATTGATTGATAATTTGTCCTTAGGAAAAAATAATGGGGAAAAAAGGACTAGTAAAAAAAACAAGTGTTATTAATAATTTCACTTAAAGTTTATTATATGAATTATTTAAGAAAGAGTTGTCATTATTGTATTCACTGGTCCTAGCATCCTTTTTTCAAAATGATAAATTTTCACAGAATACCAGGATAGAAAGAAAAAGATAGAATATTAAAATTTTGGACTATTGCCTCTTGTGTATTAAAAATATATTGAATGTCTGATAAGCAGCTATTTAAATTAATTAATATTTACATCTTAATATATAAAATGTTTGGAATATTTTAGTCCAAAACTAACTTTGATACAGTGTTAAACTCTTCTACTATTTTGAATTTGATGTTGGATACATAACTATATAAATTTTCCAAAAATCATAAAATTGTATGCTTAAAAGAGTGAATCATACTCTATTTAAATATCTCAATAAAAATGTACAAATTATAAATTGCTTTTAACATTCATTATAGAGCAGACTCTATATATAATAGAAGAAATTTCCTGCAATGCAAATAAACTGCATAGAATTATTTTACAATTTAAATAATGACATTATAATTAATTTTTGAGAAAATTTTTTTAAATATATTTGAATTATTTATCTTTAAAATACTAATATGTAAGGGGAGCCTGGGTGTCTCAGTTGGTTAGGTGTCCATCTGACTCTTGATTTTGGCTCAGGTCATAATCTCAGGGCTGTGAAACTGAACCCCGCATCAGGCTCTGCACTGGGTGTGGAGCCTGCTGAAGATTCTTTCTCTCCTGGGATGCCTGGGTGGCTCAGTTGGTTAAGGTCCAACTCTTGGTTTCTGCTCAGCATGATCTTGGGGTCCTGGGGTTGAGTCCCGTATTCAGCTCTGCGCAGAGTCTGCTAGAGATTGTCTCCCTTCCCTTTGCTCTTCTCTTTCTCTCACTCTAAAATAAATAAACAAAACCTTAAAAAAAAAGATCTCTCTTCCCTCTGCCCCATTACCCCCGTGTGTGCATGCATGCATGCTTGCTTTCTCTCTCAAAAAAAAAAAAAAAAAAAAAATCCACAAAACCCTGTACAATACGTGTTTCAAAGATCAAACTATTGACTTACTATATATTATGTGATAATTTTAAATATTTATATAGTAAATAGACTTTGTATGACTGTTTTCATTAAATACAAGAATCTGTTTTTCTTTTCAAAGGGCTAAATATTACATATCAAGGACTATTTCTCAACTAACATTTCTCAGAATTTTACAACATAATTATACTGTTAATTATGGAATTCTGTAATATATAATACAATTTTATTTAGGAATTATCTCAAACTTATAGACAAGTACAGTAAAGAGACCTGGATTATAATTTTGAAATACTGCAGTTCTCCTATGTTCTGAGAGAGTTTGTTTAGGTGTATTATCTTCTTTCCCCTTCTAACTTCTGGTGGCTCTCAGAAATCCTTGGCATTGCCTGGCTTAGCAGCAATATCATTCTAAGGTCTTTCTTTATATTCTCATGGCTTTCTTTGTTTGTGTCTTTGTGTTTTTTCTTCTTATAAGAATACCAGTCATTGGGGCACCTGGGTGGCTCAGTGGGTTAAAGCCTCTGTCTTTGGTTCAGGTCATGAACCCAGGGTCCTCGGATCAAGCCCCATATCAGGCTCTCTGCTCAGCAGGGAGCCTGCTTCCTCCTATCTCTCTGCCTGCCTCTCTGTCTACTTGTGATTTCTGTCTGTCAAATAAATAAATAAATCCTTAAAAAAAAAAAAAGAACACCAGTCTTTGAATTTGGGGCCCACCCTAGATCCAGTGTGATAGTCTCTTCAGATCCTTAGGTAATTACATTGTCAAAGACTCTAATGATAAATGAAATGACATTCTAAGATTCATTGTGCACATGATTTTTTTTTGGGGGGGGAGGTAGGATTGAAATTATTCATTCTTAAATGTTTAATAGAATTCATCCATGAAATATGAATATCTTTTGGGGAAGATTTTCTTTCTCTAAGATTTTATTTTTTTAGAGTAGTTTTAGGTTCACAGGAAAATTTAGAGGAAGGTACAGAGCTTTCCATGCTCTCTGCCCCCATTCATGCGTAGTCTCCTACATTATCAGCAGTTCCTACCAGAATGTTACATATCCTACAACTGATGGATCTACTTTGACACATTTTAATCACCCGAAGTCCAATCTTTACATTACGGTTCATCCTTGGTGTTGTCCATGCTATGACTTTGGACAAATTTATAAAGGCATGTATCCACCAGTGTAGTACAGCAAATATTTTCATTGTGCTAAAAATCTCTCGTTCCCTGTCTATTCATCCCTCCCATACCTGAAACCTTGACAGTCAATCTTTCTATTGTTTTCATAGTTTTGCTATCTCCAGAATGTCATATAGTTGGAATTCTAAAGTATGTAGCCTTTTCAGAGAATTGGCTTCTTTCACTTAGTATTATAAAATTAAGTTTTCGGGGTACCTGGGCATCCAATACTTGATTTTGGCTCAGGGCAGGAACTCAGGGTGGTAGGAACCAACCCCACTTTGGCTCTGTGCTCAACATGAAGTCGGCTTGTCTCTCCTATTCCCCATCAGCCCCTCTGCCCATGTACTTCCTTTCTTTCTCTCTCTCTTTCTCTCTCTCTCTCTCCATAAAGTAAATACGGTTTTGTTTGTTTGTTTGTTTATTAAGTTTCCTCCATGCCTTTTCATTGCTTGATAGCTTCTTACTTTTGACCACGGAATACTATATCATTGTCTGGAGGCGCCATAGTTTATTTATCTATTCACTTACTACAGGACATCTTTGTTGTTCCCAACTTTTGGCAATTAAGGATAAATTTGCTGTAAATATCCATAAGAAATTTTTGTGGGGATATAAATTCTGGAAAGATTTTTAGTAACCAATTAAATATATGTAATTGTTAAAAAACTAGACAAACTATTTCTTTTGAGGCATTTTTGGTAATTTGTGCTTTTCAGGGAATTCATCCATTTCACCTACCTTTTTACATTTATTGATTATAAATAATAAATAGATTAGGAAATCCAAATATCTCAATCTCTTTCCTTATTATGTTATAACTTACTAATAGTTCCTAATGTTAATTCAATCTCATTTGACAGGTGTTATCTACACAAGATTCCTATTTGTGAGCCATAGAACCCAAGCAAGTTTTTTTTATTATCAGTGGATATTAATTCTTATCTGGTTTCTTACTGGTTTCTATTTTGATGTTATTATCTTTCCATTAATATATCATTACTATTTTTAAAAACAATGCATTCCTAGAATAATAAAGTGAGTTGCAGAGCACTGCCTTATTTTGTGTTCTGTAACCAAGTTCTCATAACATCTAGACAATTTCTGCTCTAAATGTTGAGTATGTTTGCAGTTTAAGGTAAGGTAAATGGTTCTGGTATTTTGAGGGGGAGACATTAACCATTTATTTACTTTTAATGTTTCTAGGACTAATATTTTCTATTTTTGAGTCAGTTTTTAAGTTGTATTTTTCTAGTAATTTCCTCTTTTCATATACATTTTTACATCAGAAAATATTAGACATATTTTCTCAGTGTTTGTTTAATCTCTATAGTGCCTGGGATGTCTCCCTTTTAACATTTAATACTATGTATAAATTCTCTGATTTGTTTTTTATTCAGAATATAGAGATTTTTTTTTGAGTGTCGGGGTGGCTTAGTCATTAAATGACTGTCTTTGCCTCAGGTTGTGATACCAGGGTTTTGGTATCATGCCCCGTGTCGGACTCCCTGCTCCCTGGGAACCTTGCTTCTCCCTCTCCTGCTTCCCCTGCTTGTGCTCTCTCTCTTGCTATCTCTCCATCAAATAAATAAAATAAAAAAGTAAAAAATAGAGATTTTTCTATATGATAATTATTTCCAGATAATTAGTTTTATTGATCTGTGTTGGATATTTGATTATACTCTATTATTTCTGCACTTACATTTAATATTTTCTTCCTTCTAATTCCTTACTTTATTATATTGTTCTTTTTCTAATTTCAAGTGTTGAAAACTTAGATTGTTTTGCTTTTTCCTGAGTAACCATTTAAGAGTATAACTCTTTGTCTAAGAACTATTTATTGCCTCTAGGTTTGAAAATTAGTGTTTTTCTTGTGATAAAATCTAAGTATTTTCAAATTTGTCATGATTTCTTCCTTAACTCATGATTTTTTAGAACTTATTTTTTTAATTTAAAAATATATGTGGCTCTCAAAAATTTTTAAAAATCAACTGTAATACAATGTAGTGAGGAAATATATTTTGTATAATATGAACTTTTGTTAATATTTAAGGGCCAGCTTTATGTCCTAGCATCCAGTCATTTATTAAAAGTGCATCCTTAAACATATATACTTAAAAATGTTTATATTCTAATTGCTAATTCAGAGTTCTTAATATATTTGTCCATTGGATCAATCTTACTAATTGAAGTTCTAAAGTCTTCCATAAACTTAATGACTTTTTGTCTTCCTTCTCTGATAATTATAGTCATAAATATATTAAAATTCCTTATAACATAGTAGGTTAATTCATTTCTCTTTATGTCTGTCATTTTTGAGGTTTATTCTTTTAAAACAAAGTTTAGTATTTTTATGGTTTTGGTCATTGAAATAGTTTTCATTAAATATTTGCTATATTTCCTTAATTTAAGCTTCAGTTTTTTTCTAAATTAACATATAGTTCCCCTCTATTCTCCGTATGGAATTTTTGAGTAACAAAGATTAAAAATTGGAAAAGAGAGACACCTGGGTGGCTCAGTTTGTTAAGCTTTGGACTCTTGATTTTGACTCAGACCATGATCTCAGGGTCTGAGGTCAAACCCCACAGCATTGGGCTCTGCAATGGGCATTGAGATTCTCTCTCTCAATATTCCTCTGCCCCTTTTCTGAAAAAAATAAAAAAATAAAAGATATATGTACAGTCTTAGAATTAGCTTAAAGATTATAACATTTGGAAAGAATACCACCAGATAAGATACTTTGCCCCATCTATCTTTTATTTTTGCTATTTCCTAGAAAATAAACATTTCACCTGCTTCTTAACAAGGATTGTGATTGGAAACCTTAAAGTAAAACTATCAAATATAATTAGTGTATTAAATATGTCAGGGGTTTTGTTTGTTTTGTTATGTTTTGTTTTTTGGAGAGAAGGGGAGAGAGTATGGAACTTGAGCATGAGATTGGGAGAGAGGCAAGAGAGAGGGAAGGAGAGAGTCCCAAGCAAGCTCCACACTCAGGGTGAGGGAATCACTGAACTCCATCTCCTGACCCTGAGATCTTGTCCTGAGTCAAACTCAAGAGTCAGAGGCTTGACTGAGCCACCCAAGCACTCCTCCAGGTTCTTTTTTTTTTTTTTTTAAACAAAACAAAACAAAACAAAATCCCCTTCATTTTCTTCTCTGAGTAGTGCTTCCACCATGTCTCAAACATGCTGTATTTTCTTTTGACTTAGACCTTTGTAATCAGTCGATCATTATATAGGTACAGCTGGAACAGGTTAAACTTACTATTTAATTAAGTAGACATGATTAAATGTACTGGTTTCTCGGGTTAATACAGCTGAGAGAATCTAACACTGTACCAGCCCAATGCCTAGATGGTGGTAATCAAATGCTAAATAAAGATTTAATTAATCTAATTAGTTATTTTAATAAGTGACAGAATATTATCTGTTCCAAAAGCTAAAATAATATGTTTATAAAAACAGAATGGTTACTTGTAGGTTCAGTAGATTGAGCCCATATGGATGAGATGGCGTTTAAAATAGGCCATGGTTGGCATGTGGGACATTGAGATAGAAGTAAAGATAATTTCAGTTGTAGGTAAAAGGGTGAGCAAAATCATAACAGAGAAGTTGTGGTTCTTTGATAAAAAAAAAAAAAAACTAACAAAATATATTTATGCAAAATATCAATAATATTAAGATGAGTTTATCTCCTTTCAGTGTTTATGGTAGATACAAATATCCTGTGGCCCACTTTCTGTCAGTCATTCCTCTCTTCCTTGATCATGATTATGTTGGTGTAGTAAAGTGACCAGCTGAAAAGCTATTCTATAGTCTTCCTTGCAGTGGCTGCTGCCATGTAATCAATTTCTTTCTAACAGATGTAGGAAAAAGCTGTTGAGCGAATCTTTCATAAGTTTATTAAGAATGGTACAGGAGGGAGTTGACTTAGCCTGCACATGTTTTTTGTTCATTGACTTTTCCTTCCTTTTATCTTAGTTCCCACAATATTAACATTATGAATGGAACTCCTATAGTAACTTGGAACTGTGCATAAAAGAGTACAGAATAAGAATGAAAAGAGTCTGGGTTCCTAAAAACACTAAAGAGCTTCAGGACTAGCCCTGGACCACCACCTTTGTATTTCTTCTTATGTGATAAAGGTAACCCTCCAATTCTTTCAATCCATGTTACCAGAATTCAGTTGCAGTTCCTTGATTATATATTATGAAGGTCAAATTTTATTTTTAATTTATAAGATATATATCTTTTGAAAACAAAACTGAAATTAACATTCCCTTGACAAAATACTACTTTATGTTAGTAATGAACATTATTTTTATCATGTATTTTAAATAATTAAATATTAGAAATTAAATATTGAAATCGTATTTTTCAGATACTAGTGAACACATATTACCCCAAATATTTAATGCATAGTACTTATACAGTGCTACAGAAGTTTGTTTATTTTTTCATGGTATAAATCAGCATTAATGACATACAGAAATACACATTTTTGGATTTTCTCTTTAACTATGGACATTGTAATAAAATTGTATACATTGAAAGAACTATTTTTTTCAAGATTTTTATTTATTTATGTGTGAGAGAGAGAGAGCACAAGCAGTGAGAGGGGCAAAAGGAGACACAAAGAGACAAGCAGGCTTCCTGCTGAGTGGGGAGCCCAATTTGGGGCTGGATGTGGGGCTCGATCCCAGGACCCCAAGATCATAACCTCAGCTGAAGGCAATCATTTAACCAACTGAGTCACCCAGGTGCCCTGAAAGAATTATTTAAATAAGCACTGGCATAAGCATGGTTAATTGAATTGCATATAACTTACACCTCAACTAAACCTCATAAAGAGCCTCATGTGATTTTTTTTCCTCATGTGATTCTTAAAAGGGTTTAACACTGAGTTATTTATTCACACAAATGAATTGTACATGTCTTAAATATGAAAATCTACTGAATGAAATACCACTTAATTTCCTTCTTTGTATGATAAAGAAAATAGTTGTCAGAACCACCATGTTGAAACAAGTTTTAAAAGTTCAATTTTGCCTGTTCTAGCAGCTTGCTGTTGTGAATATTTCATAGATTTTTTTAAAATAAACTAAGCTATGAGGAAGTGGTGATGCAACATGGAGGCTTAAGTGGGTAGAAGAATAAATGAAACAAGATGGGATTGGGAGGGAGACAAACCATAAGTGACTCTTAATCTCACAAAACAAACTGAGGGTTGCCGGGGGGAGGGGGTTGGGGAGAAGGGGGTGGGATTATGGACATTGGGGAGGGTATGTGATTTGGTGAGTGCTGTGAAGTGTGTAAACCTGGTGATTCACAGACCTAGGGATAAAAATATATGTATATAAAAAATATATGTTTATAAAAAATAAAAAATTAAAAAAAAAATAAAAATAAACTAAGCTAATTTAAGGTTGATGCTGAATCTGTCATCTGTGAAATTCTTCACTTTATTATTCTTCCATCTTCTCTGTGATGATGATCTCCCAGTGTATATCATTCAATTAAACTTTTGTCTATAGAGCTGCTTTTACTTATCTTGAAAACTGGTTTTGTTTCCTGCAATTCAGGCCCACATGAAAGCTTTGGTTCAGGATTGTTGGAATGGTTCTGTATGCAGTTTCTAAAAGGACACTGAATCTAGAGAAGTATGGTAACAATCATGATTATTTTGGGTGTTTCAGTTAGTCATAATACTGGATTATAGCCTATATCTTCTGGAAAATTAACCAGAGATTCTGTATGTGCTAAACCTGCACAAATTCTAAAATGTATTTAACCAAACTATTGCTTCTTGGGCCAGTAACAGATTTTTCTGTAGGGTTAAGTGGGCTCCAATGATATCTGAAATATTTGTATTAGTGGGACTGCATATTCCAGTCAGTATTTGGTGCATTTAAACTTGAATGCAAGTATGCCTGCATGCATTGCTTTTTCCGAGACTTTAGAAAGAAGAAAACCCTCACAAACCAGAACACCATGCATTTTTATCAGCTTGCTTAGAGAAATAGTCTGACACAATTTATTTTCATTTTGTGTCTCTCAAGGTAAAGTACATGCTCCAGGGTAAGAAAAGAAATAGGGAACAGATCTTTCCCTGAATTGATAGACATGACATTTGTGCAAGTAGGTAGATAGAATGATTCACAAAAATGGACTAGGAAGGAAGAAAGGTGAAATGTAAAAACTGGAACTAATGTTATCAACTCAATCTGTTATCTGAGCTCACAAGTTAAACATAGTATTGCAGTGTCAGCATTCCTCCAGGAAAGTAGAACGCTATAAATACCCACTGCTTGGAAGCGATATTTGACCTATAAAGAACCATCATCCCAACAGTACTTGCTGCAAAAATTGGATAATGGTTGTCTGCAAAGTGGCAGACTTTCTTTGGAGTCTGGGCTGAAACAGAGGAATTCTGTGTAGAATAGCAATAGAATATGTTGTGAATTTTCGGGTTTTGATTGACATGTTTTGTTAATTAAACATTTTCAAGAATTACCAGATTTAGCTCAGTATCCTGAGCACTGCCTTAACAGAAACTGTGATATTTCAGTTGCAAACTGTACTAAAATTCTAGTTGGATGGTGCAATCCCATAAAATCTGTAATCCTAATTGATGGAATAGCACTATTATTTCCTGTTTCAAAGCATATGTTCTTAGGGCTAATGACTTAGAAGTGTTTAAAACACAAGTTAAAGAATATTTAAAAATCCTTAGGCTTATCTTCATTTTGGTTTCTTTTATGTTTGGGCTGATCAGAAAAATGCTAATGGCACAGATACTCCAGTATTTTCCCTTTTGCAAAAAAAAAAAAAAAATGTTGATTTTTTTGATCTAGCAACACTGTTTTTCACACTTTTCACAGAACACGATAGCATTTGCATTAGGCATCAGTCTCAGAGCAACAGATTTTTTTAAAGGTTATTTACCATGCTCTTTTCTGAAACAATTTCTGATAACTCTCTGTTAGCAGCACTGTGACTGCTACTGTTCTAACATTTGATTTCAATTTATTTAGCTTCCATCCAACCTGAAAAAAACTAATCTTAGTTATGTACACTTTCACAAATGCTCATCTTCTCTAAAATTCTCATTCTTTGTTATGCCATATATTATGATAAACAATTTTAAATTATCATTTTAAAAATACCATGAATCCTCTACAGTGGTCAAGATAAACAGGTTAATGTTTTGATTTTCTTGATAAAATCCTTTTTAGTTACTCTTATTTCTTCATCTCCATATCTGTTTTATCATTGTGACTTTGATCCTCACAATGTATCTCAAAGGTGACCAATTGGGACAACTCCCCGCAAACTTTCTTAGTTATGTCTCCATTGTGTCTCGTATCAACTATAACAACATCTCTAGCAGATTTCCCTGCATCACTTCTTTCTCACTTATAATCCACAGCAGTCAGAGGACCTTTAAAATCTAGTTTATACTATCACTCTTGCCTATAAGCTCTCAGAAAGTTCCCATATTACTGAGAGTAAATTCAGACTCTTTTCCCCTAACTAGAAGACCCTGCCTACTTCCTCAAATTGATTTTCCATTATTATTCTACTATATTCCATGATATATTCTAGATATATCAGTCTCACATTGCCATGCTTTCTCTTGCATCTTCTTGCCAAATATCTTCTCAAATCAACTTTTCATTCTTAGAAAATCCTTCTCCATTCATGTATCTAAATTACCCCACTAACAATACAGACTTCTAGTTCTAGAATGAATAAGTCATGGGGATGAATGGCACAACACAAGGAATATAGTCAATGATATTGTATTAGCATTGTGTGCTGACAGATGGTAGCTACACTTGGGATGAGCATAGAAAAATGTATATAGTTGTTGAATCACTACGTTGTACACCTGAAACTAATGTAACATTGTGTGTCAACTATACTCAAATAAGAAAATTAAAATTAAAAACAATTACATTTTCACTATTATAAATAAATAACACCCACTATTATGAGGTGCTCCTGCATACACTATCTGATTTTAATTTCTTTAAATTACATGCTAAAATATCGCATAGATTTTGTTACTTTATTATTTGGAATATCTCCTATCCAGTCTGAGAATATAAGCTTTATTAGAGTAAATCATCAATAAGCTGTTGATCATTTGAATGAGGCAGAAAAAATGTTAGGAAAAGAAGATAAAAATTGCAAAAGAGTAAATTAAAAGAGGCTTTCAAACAATAGATAAGGTCTAAAAGAAAAACAAAAGAAATACTAATCTCTCTTTTCCTCCATGGTCATCATTTTCTTGCATTGTTTACTCTAAATGTAATATCATCCCCCACTGCTATACAAGCCCAAATTTTCATAAATTTTTAAGACCTAAATACAATTTTTTGAGTGACACTTTACAGGATGTCCAGGGCTAAAGTAATTCCTTTTACATTAAAATACCTGAAACATTTTATCTGTACTTCATTAATACTACTTAGCATCAACTTAAGATGTAGGTCTGGTTTCTACTTCTATATCCCTACTGTCCTGAACATGATTACATCCATATTATGAATTTACTACTAACAAATAACAGACAGGACTCAAACATGTATTTATTGGAAATAATTTATGTTCCATGCTTTCCAAATCAGATTCATAATGTATTAACATTATGTCACTATTCACATAATCATATATATTTTTAAAACTTTCATGTTTATTTGAAAAAGTGGAGATTACATATTTAAATAATATTTAAATATTTAACTATACATATTTTCTTCCATTCCATTTGTTTATATACTTGTTTGCCTTTTTTATTTCTTTCTAAATGTTTTTATACTAAGTGTATAAATTCCCCTTGGCCACTATCTAGAATTTCTGGAAGAAGAATCTCTCAAGTTTAGCAATAATTATTTTTTAAATTTTTTTATGTTTTATAAACATATATTTTTATCCCCAGGGGTACACGTATGTGAATCGCCAGGTTTACACACTTCACAGCACTCACCATAGCACATACCCTCCCCAGTGTCCATAACCCCACCTCCTCCAACCTCCCTCCCACCAGCAACCCTCAGATTGTTTTGTGAGATTACGTGTCACTTAGGGTTTGTCTCCCTCCCAATCCCATCTTGTTTCATTTATTCTTTTCCTATCCCCTTAAGCCCCCAAAGTGCATCTCCACTTCCTCATATCAGGGAGATCATATGACAGTTGTCTTTCTCCGACTGATTTATTGATACCCTCTAGGTCCCTCCACGTCATCACAAATGGAAGATTTCATTTATTTTGATGGCTGCATAGTATTCCATTGTGTATCTATACCACATCTTCTTTATCCATTCATCTGTTGATGGACATCTAGGTTCTTTCCATAGTTTGGCTATTGTGGACATTGCTGCTATAAACATTCGGGTGCATGTGCCCCTTTAGATCACTATGTTTGTAACTTTAGGGTAAATACCCAGTAGTGCAATTGGTGGGTCATAGGGCAGTTCTATTTTCAACATTTTGAGGAACCTCCATGCTGTTTTCCAGAGTGGTTGCACCAGCTTGCATTCCCATCAACAGTGTAAGAGGGTTCCCCTTTCCCCGCATCTTCGCCAGTATCTGTCATTTCCTGACTTGTTGATTTTAGCCATTCTGACTGGTCTGAGGTGATATCTCATTGTGGTTTTAATTTGTATTTCCCTGATGCTGAGTGATGTGGAGCACTTTTTCATGTGTCTCTTGGCCATCTCGATGTCTTCTTTGCAGAAATGTCTGTACTTGTCTTCTGCCCAATTCTTGATTGGATTATTTGTTCTTTGGGTATTGAGTGTGCTAAGTTCTTTATAGATTTTGTATACTAGACCTTTATCTGATATGTCGTTTGCAAATATCTTCTCCCATTCTGTCAGTTATTTTTTGGTTTTGTTAACTGTTTCCTTTGCTGTGCAAAAACTTTAGATCTTGATGAAATCCCAATAGTTGATTTTTGCCCTTGTTTCCCTTGCCTTTGGCGATGTTCCTAGGAAGAAGTTGCTGTGGCTGAAGTTGAAGAGGTTGCTGTCTGTGTTCTCCTCAAGGATATATTCCTTTCTCATATTGAGGTCTTTCATCCATTTGAGTCTGTTTTCATCTGTGGTGTAAGCGAATGGTCGGTTTCATTCTTCTGTATGTGGCTGTCCAATATTCCCAACACCATTTGTTGAAGAGACTGTCTTTTTTCCATTGGACATTTTTGCCTACTTTGTTGAAGAATAGTTGACCATAGAGTTGAGGGTCTATTTCTGGACTCTCTATTCTGTTCCATTGATCTATGTGTTTGTTTTTGTGCCAGTACCATGCTGTCTTGATGATGACAGCTTTGTAATAGAGCTTGAAGTCTGGAATTGTGATGCCACCAACTTTGGCTTTCTTTTTCAATATTCCTTTGGCTATTCAAGGTTTTTTCTGGTTCCATATAAATTTTAGGATTATTTTTTCCATTTCCTTGAGAAAAATGGATTGTATTTCATAGGAATTGCATTAAATGTGTAGATTGCTTTAGGTAGCATAAACATTTTCACAATATTTCTTTTTCCAATCCATGAGCATGGAACATTTTTCCATTTCTTTGTGTCTTCCTCAATTTATTTCATGAGTACTTTATAGTTTTCTGAGTATAGATTCTTAGCCTCTTTGGTTAGGTTTATTCCTAGGTATCTTATGGTTTTGGGTGCAATTGTAAATGGGATTGATCCCTTAATTTCTCTTTCTTCTGTCTTCTTGTTGGTGTAGAGAAATGCAACTGATTTCTGTGCATTGATTTTATATCCTGACACTTTACTGAATTCCTGTATAAGTTCTAGCAGTTTTGGAGTGGAGTCTTTTGGGTTTTCCACATATAGTATCATATCATCTGCGAAGAGTGATAATTTGACTTCTTCTTTGCCGATTTGGATGCCTTTAATTTCCTTTTGTTGTCTGACTGCTGAGGCTAGGACCTCTAGTACGATGTTGAATAGCAGTGGTGATAATGGACATCCCTGCCGTGTTCCTGACCTTAGCGGAAAAGCTTTCAGTTTTTCTCCATTGAGAATGATATTTGCGGTGGGTTTTTCTTTTTCTTTTCTTTTTTTTTTTTAAGATTTTATTTATTTATTTGACAGAGAGAGATCACAAGTAGGCAGAGAGGCAGGCAGAGACAGAGGAAGGGAAGCAGGACCCTGCTTAGCAGAGAGCCTGATGCAGGACTCAATCCCAGGACCCTGAGATCATGACCTGAGCCGATGGCAGTGGCTTAACCCACTAAGCTACCCAGGTGCCCTTTGGAGATTTTAGATGACTGTTTCAATCTCCTTACTGGTTATGGGTCTGTTCAGGTTTTCTATTTCTTCCTGGTTCAGTTGTGGTAGTTTATATGTCTCTTGGAATGCATCCATTTCTTCCAGATTGTCAAATTTGTTTGTGTAGACTTGCTCATAGTATTCTTATAATTGTCTATGTTTCTTTGGTGTTAGTTGTGAACTCTCCTCTTTCATTCATGATTTTATTTTTTGGGTCCTTTCTCTTTTCTTTTGATAAGTCTAGCCAGGGGTTTATCAATCTTATTAATTCTTTCAAAGAACCAGCTCCTAGTTTTGTTTATTTGCTCTGTTGTGTTTTTTTTTGTTGTTGTTGTTTGTTTGTTTCTATTTCATTGATTTCTGCTCTGATCTTTATGATTTCTCTTCTCCTGCTGGGTTCTGGGTTTCTTTGCTGTTCTTTCTCCAGCTCCTTTAGGTATAGGGTTAGGTTGTGACCCTGAGACCTTTCTCGTTTCTTGAGAAAGGCTGTACCGCTATATATTTTCCTCTCAGGACTGCCTTTGCTGTGTCCCACAGATTTTGAACCATTGTGTTTTCAGACCACAATGCTCTGAAGCTAGAACTCAATCACAGGAGAAAATTTGGAAAGAACCTAAATACATGGAGACTAAACAGCATCCTTTTAAAGAATGAATGGGTCAAGCAGGAAATCAATCTTTTGATACCTGTTGAGACCTGATTTAGGACCCAGGATGTAATCTATTCTGAAGAATGTTCCATGTGCATTAGAGAAGAATGTATATTCTGTTGCTTTGGGATGAAATGTTCTGAATATATCTGTGATGTCGATCTGGTCCAGTGTGTCATTTAAGGTCTTTATTTTCTTGTTGATCTTTTGCTTAAATCATCTGTCCATTTCAGTGAGGGGAGTGTTAAAGTCCCCTACTATTATTGTATTATTGTTGATGTGTTTCTTTGATTTTGTTATTAATTGGTTTATATAGTTGGCTGCTCCCACATTAGGGGCATAGATGTTTAAAATTCTTATATCTTCTTGTTGGACAGATCCTTTGAGTATGATATAGTTACCTTCCTCATCTCTTATTATAGTCTTTGGCTTAAAATCTATTTGATATGATATAAGGATTGCCACTCCTGCTTTCTTCTGATGTCCATTAGCATAGTAAATTGTTTTCCACCCCTCACTTTAAATCTAGAGGTGTCTTCGGGTCTAAAATTAGTTTCTTGAAGGCAACATATTGATGGGCTTTGTTTTTTTATTCATTCTGATACCCTCTGTCTTTTGATTGGGGCATTTAGCCCATTAACATTCAGGGTAACTACTGAAAGATATGAATTTAGTGCCATTGTATTGCCTGTAAGGTGACTGTTACTGTATATTGTCTCTGTTTCTTTCTGATCTGCTACTTTTAGCCTCTCTCTTTGCTTAGAGGACCCTTTTCACTATTTCCTGTAGAGCTGGTTTGGTGTTTACAAATTATTTCAGTTTTTGTTTGTCCTGGAAGCTTTTTATCTCTCCTTCTATTTTCAATGATACTTAGCTGGATATAGTATTCTTGTCTGCATATTTTTCTCATTTAGTGCTCTGAATATATCATGCCAGCTCTTTCTGGACTTCCAGGTCTCTGTGAATAAGTCTACTACCAATCTAGTATTTTTACCATTGTATGTTACGTATTTCTTTTCCCGGGCTGCTTTCAGGATTTTCTCTCTGTCACTAAGACTTGTAAATTTTATTATTAGGTGACGGGGTGTGGACCTATTCTTGTTGATTTTGAGGGGCATTCTCTGCACCTCCTGGATTTTGATGCTTGTTCCCTTTGCCATATTAGGGAAATTCTCTCCAATAATTCTCTCAAATATACCTTCTACTCCCCTCTCTCTTTTTTCTTCTTCTGGAATCCCAATTATTCTAATTTTGCTTCATCTTATGGTGTCACTTATCTCTCGAATTCTCCCCTCGTGGTCCAGTAGCTCTTTGTCCCTCTTTTGGTCAGCTCCTTTATTCTCTGTCATTTGGTCTTCTATATAGCTAATTCTTTCTTCTGTCTCATTTATCCTAGCAGTGAGAGCCTCCATTTTTTATTGCACTCATTAATACCTTTTTTAATTTCAACTTGGTTAGATTTTAGTTCTTTTATTTCTCCAGAAAAGGCTTTTATATCTCCCGAGAGGGTTTCTCTAATATCTTCAATGCCTTTTTCGAGCCCAGCTAGAACCTTGAGAATCATCATTCTGAACTCTAGATCTGACATATTACCAATGTCCATATTGAATAGGTCCCTAGCCTTTGGTACTGCCTCTTGTTATTTTTTTTGTGGTGAATTTTTCTGCCTTGTCATTTTGTCCAGATAAGAGTATATGAAGGAGCAAGTAAAATACTAAAAGGGTGGCAAAGACCCCAGGAAAATATGCTTTAACCAAATCAGAAGAGATCCCAAATCCTCGGGGGGAGAAAGGGTATAAAAAAGAGGTTCTGAAAAAAAAAAGAAACAATTAAAAAAAGAAAACAAAGAAAAAATATAAAAAAGAAAATAATATAAATAAAATATAAAATAAAATATGTAAAAGAAAATAAATAAAATATAAAAAAGAAAATATATTAGATAAACTAGCTAAAAAACGTTAAAAAAGAAAAGGGTAAAAGTTAAAAAAAATATTTAGCAGCAGAAAAAAAATTAAAAATAGACTAAATTAACTGCAAGACTAAAGAATCATGGGGAGAAAGCCGTGAGTTCCGTGCTTTGCTTTCTCCTCCTCTGGAATTTTGCTGATCTCCTTGGTATTGAACCTGCACTCCTTGGTAGGTGAACTTGGTCCTGGCTGGAATTCTTGTTGATCTTCTGGAGGAGGGGCCTATTGTAGTGATTCTCAAGTGCCTTTGCCCCAGGCAGAAATCCACCACCCTTACCAGGGGCCGAGCTGAGTAATCAGCTTGGATTTGCTTTCAGGAGCTTTTTTTTTTTTTTTTTTTAAATTTTTTATTTTTTATAAACATATATTTTTATCCCCAGGGGTACAGGTCTGTGAATCACCAGGTTTACACACTTCACAGCACTCACCAAATCACATACCCTCCCCAATGTCCATAATCCCACCCCCTTCTCCCAAACCCCCTCCCCCCGGCAACCCTCAGTTTGTTTTGTGAGATTAAGAGTCACTTATGGTTTGTCTCCCTCCCAATCCCATCTTGTTTCATTTATTCTTCTTCTACCCACTTAAGCCTCCATGTTGCATCACCACTTCCTCATATCAGGGAGATCATATGATAGTTGTCTTTCTCTGCTTGACTTATTTCGCTAAGCATGATACGCTCTAGTTCCATCCATGTTGTTGCAAATGGCAAGATTTCATTTCTTTTGATGGCTGCATAGTATTCCATTGTGTATATATACCACATCTTCTTGATCCATTCATCTGTTGATGGACATCTAGGTTCTTTCCATAGTTTGGCTATTGTGGACATTGCTGCTATAAACATTCGGGTGCATGTGCCCCTTTGGATCACTACAAAGTACAACATCCCTTCCTGATCAAAACTCTTCAAAGTGTAGGGATAGAGGGCACATACCTCAATATTATTAAAGCCATCTATGAAAAACCCACTGCAAATATCATTCTCAATGGAGAAAAACTGAAAGCTTTTCCGCTAAGGTCAGGAACACGGCAGGGATGTCCATTATCACCACTGCTATTCAACATTGTACTAGAGGTCCTAGCCTCAGCAATAAGACAAAAGAAGGAAATTAAAGGCATCCAAATTGGCAAAGAAGAAGTCAAATTATCACTCTTCGCAGATGATATGATACTATATGTGGAAAACCCAAAAGACTCCACTCCAAAGCTGCTAAAACTTATACAGGAATTCAGTAAAGTGTCAGGATATAAAATCAATGCACAGAAATCAGTTGCATTTATCTACACCAACAGCAAGACAGAAGAAAGAGTAATTAAGGGATCAATCCCATTTACAATTGCATCCAAAACCATAAGATACCTAGGAATAAACCTAACCAAAGAGACACAGAATCTATACTCAGAAAACTATAAAGTACTCATGAAAGAAATTGAGGAAGACACAAAGAAATGGAAAAATGTTCCATGCTCCTGGATTGGAAGAATAAATATTGTGAAAATGTCTATGCTACCTAAAGCAATCTACACATTTAATGCAATTCCTATCAAAGTACCATCCATCTTTTTCAAAGAAATGGAACAAATAATGCTAAAATTTATATGGAACCAGAAAAGACCTCGAATAGCCAAAGGGATATTGAAAAAGAAAGCCAACGTTGGTGGCATCACAATTCCGGACTTCAAGCTCTATTACAAAGCTGTCATCATCAAGACAGCATGGTACTGGCACAAAAACAGACACATAGATCAATGGAACAGAATAGAGAGCCCAGAAATAGACCCTCAAATCTATAGTCAACTAATCTTCGACAAAGCAGGGAAGAATGTCCAATGGAAAAAAGACAGCCTTTTCAATAAATGGTGCTGGGAAAATTGGACAGCCACATGCAGAAAAATGAAATTGGACCATTTCCTTACACCACACACAAAAATAGACTCAAAATGGATGAAGGACCTCAATGTACGAAAGGAATCCATCAAAATCCTTGAGGAGAACACGGGCAGCAACCTCTTCGACCTCTGCCGCAGCAACATCTTCCTAGGAAGAACGCAAAAGGCAAGGGAAGCAAGGGAAAAAATGAACTACTGAGATTTCATCAAGATCAAAAGCTTTTGCACAGCAAAGGAAACAGTTAACAAAATCAAAAGACAACTGACAGAATGGGAGAAGATATTTGCAAACGACATATCAGATAAAGGACTAGTGTCCAGAATCTATAAAGAACTTAGCAAACTCAACACCCAAAGAACAAATAATCCAATCAAGAAATGGGCAGAGGAGAGTGGGTTAAGTCGTGATCTCAGGGTCCTGGGATTGAGCCCCGCATAGGGCTCTCTGCTCAGCAGGGAGCCTGCTTCCCTTCCTCTCTCTCTGCCTGCCTCTCTGCCTACTTGTGATCTCTCTCTGTCAAATAAATAAATAAAAAATCTTAAAAAAAAAAAAAAAAAAAAAGAAATGGGCAGAGGACATGAACAGACATTTCTGCAAAGAAGGCATCCAGATGATGAACAGACACATGAAAAAGTGCTCCATATCACTCGGCATCAGGGAAATACAAATCAAAACCACAATGAGATATCACCTCACACCAGTCAGAATGGCTAAAATCAACAAGTCAGGAAATGACAGATGCTGGCGAGGATGCGGAGAAAGGGGAACCCTCCTACACTGTTGGTGGGAATGCAAGCTGGTTCAGCCACTCTGGAAAACAGCATGGAGGTTCCTCAAAATGTTGAAAATAGAACTGCCCTATAACCCAGCAATTGCACTATTGGGTATTTACCCTAAAGATACAAATGTAGTGATTCAGGAGCTTTTGTTCCCTGAATGCTTTCCGTAGAGTTCTGGAGGACGGGAATGAAAATGGCTGCCTCCCAGTCTCTGACCTGGAGGAGCTCGAAGCTCAGGGCCCCACTTCTCAGTTCACCCTCAGAGAATAGCGCCCAATTACTCCCATCTCCCTGGCCTCCAGCCGCACTCTGAGCTCATTAAGCCTGCAGCCAGTTCAAGGTAACCCTGAGCTGAGGGCTCACTCCTCGGCTCCATCTCTGTAGCCGGCTTCCCTGTTCTAATACCTGTGAGCTCTGCGACACTCAGACACCCCGATCCTTCTGTGACCTTGTGGGACCTGAGGCCACACTGACCCCGCGTGGACTTCACCCTGATTTAGCCTCTGGCGCGATGTCCCTCAGGGGAACAGACTTTTAAAAGTCCTGATTTAGTGCTCCATTGCTCCATTGCTTGCTGGGAGCCAGCCCCTCCCCACGCAGTCTATCTTCCCATTGCTTTGAATTCACTTCTCCGCCAGTCCTACCTTTCAGAAAGTGGTTGATTTTCTGTTTCTAGAATTGCTGTTCTTCTCTTTGATCCTCCATTGGATTTATAGCTGTTTGCAATGTTTAGATAAGCTATTTAACTGATCTCCTGCTACGTGAAGTAGTCTCAGCCTGCTACTTCTCTGCCATCTTGACTCTTCCCCAAGTTTGGCAGTAGAGTGAAATGACTCTTCCAGTGTCATTTTATTTAGTGAATTTTATTTAGTGAAATGACACTTCCAGTGATTTCAAAGAGTTTAAATATTTCAGTATTAAGGGCAGTGGTTTTGCTTTGTTTTTTTTTTTTTTTTTTGCATTATTGATCAATCAAATACAGGTGATTATAGATCTAGATATATCAAGATAGATATGTATTTAGATATGTATATATCAATATAGATATCTAAATATATAGGTATAGTTATTTACTTAGATATGCATAGATGTGTGTTTAGGTAGTTATATGTTTATATGGATTAATGGCTAGATATAGATAAAATTTTTTCCTAGTACTTAACAAGGTAGGAGCTTGATATGAAAAATTTCCATCCTTTTCCATATCAGCCTTTAGGTGTTTAAGCTCTTTGGTTAGGATTACTAAGAGAATAAATTCAAAACTAATATCAAATTATGGTTTGTCTGCCTTCAAAGCTCTTGGCTGTGCCCTTCAATCTTGGTCACTCTTTCTGCCTCAAAACAAGGTGACCTCTATGTTCTTTGAGAATATCATCCATATTTTCCTTCTGTTTCAGGATCCTAGGTACATTAACCTCTATGTTAATAGAGGTTACAGAGTGACCTCTATGTTCTTTGAGAATATCATCCATATTTTCCTTCTGTTTCAGGATCCTAGGTACATTAACCCACCAGTATTTCTAATTGTCATCTAGAAAGCTTAAGTGTACACCTTAGTGATGGCAGTTGGACAGGGTTCAATTGCTACAGAAATGACTCATGAGACCAAAATTACATTTTTTATAAACCTATGGTTTATTACAAGAACATTTTTACCATATAGCAACATATTTTTTAAATATTTTATTTATATTTTTGACAATATTCTCACAATTGTTAAGATCGAGCCCAACATTGGGTACTTAGTGTGGAGTCTACTTTAGATTCTCTCCCTTTCCCTGTCTCCACTCATGCTGTTTCTCTCTCTAAAATAAATAAATAAGATCTTTAAAAAAAAGAAAATTACAATTACATTGAAAGGCTGTCTCACACCAAGTGTTCAGAGAGTCAATTCAATATCTAACCATCTTGCCTTTGCAGGGGTATTACAATATGCTTTCTCTTTTGGGCCAGGGTCAAATATATCATAGATGTAACACCATGGAACCAGGGAGTCCAGTATAGAGTATTGGCTCAAACTTATATCCTGTAGATCACATATGCTTGGTTTTACTCTGTAACTTGACCCAGCATCAGAGCCCTCTAATAGGTCTCACAGAGACACATGCAAACCCTCAATCTCTGTGATCAGTAAACTATGCTCACAAACTTAGACTGATCTTTGTAAAAATGGTTATAAAATAACAACTAAAGCGGTGCCTGTGTGGCTTAGTCATTAAATGTCTGTCTTTAGCTCAGGTCATGATCCCAGGGTCCTGGGATCGAGCCATGTGTTGGGCTCTCAGCTCAGTGGGAAACCTGCTTCTCCTTCTCACCCTGTTTTTTTTTTTTTTTTTTTTTTTTTTTTTTTTTTTTACCTCTCTCTGTCTAACATATAAATAAGTAAAATCTTAAAAAAAAAAAAAAAAGATAACAGCTAGTGGGTAAGTGGGTAAGCTGATGCCTCAATGAGAGGCTGATGTCATCCAACATTATTTCCATTATTTCAGTAAAATGGCTCAGGACAATTCCAGATGTACTGGAATTAACTCTCAAGGCACAATATATATTATAATAATCAGAAGTACTTTTTTTAAATCAGAAAGCATTTTTGAACACTTTCTAGATGATATGGTGCAATGCAACTGAAAAGCTTACTCTTTCTGACAGACCCCAATTTACCAGTTTGTCCCAGTCCCTCAGATTGACATACCCAATAATTTTGAGATTCATATGTGTGATTTTTCATTTTAATTTATGTATGACTATTTTTATAGAAATTATCTGGTCTCCAACCTTTTATCAGCCAGTCCTTTCTTTTTTCTATTTTAATATGAAATGTTACTTGTTACTTCATTACATAGATTAGATTAAAAATGAACTTCTCTATTTAGGAAAAAGGTAAAAGGATTTTCTACTCCTGCTTCCTTTACATTCCAGTTCCCATATGATCCCTGAATATCATCAGGCAAATCCTAAAACTCCTGAAGCACAGCTTGGAAAATTACTGCTCTAACTCTATCCTGTTGTATAAAATATAAATCTGAGACACATTGAGGCCAACATTTATTTGTAAAGAAGTTTTGCATATTAGTAAGAATGTTGATAAGAATCAGATTTTTTCTCTAGCTTCCCAGGGTTCTTCTCAAATGGGAATATCAATAGCTGTCCAATTGGCACATAGATAATATTTTCTTAGAAATAGTACTATTTATAGAGCAAAATTAAATGGTAATTATAAAAATGTTAATTTAGGCAAATAAACATGCTCCCATAAATGTATGTAATCTTTTAATTCGTAAAGATAATCTTTTCTTTTTAAGATTTTATTTATTTATTTGACAGACAGAAATCACAAGTAGGCAGAGAGGCAGGCAGAGAGAGAGGGGGAAGCAGGTTCTCTTCTGAGCAGGGCTCGATCCCAGAACCCTGGGATCATGACCTGAGCCGAAGACAGCAGCTTAATCCACTGAGCCACCCAGGTGCCCCAGTAAAGCTAATCTTTTTATCAGTAAATATATTCAGCTTATGGAAAAGTATCATATCCTTAAATAATTAGTGTCTAAATGTTTTCTACAATATCTGTTGATTATCTATGTGCTAGTCTCATTTAATCATTTTTGCTAAATGCTTATTAACCTGGTGGGTTTTTTTGCTGTTTTTTTTTTTGTTTTGTTTTGTTTTGTTTTTTTTCTTTCACAGAGGTACATAAAATAATGCTTTTGTCTTAGAGTGGATGATACCTTCGTTTCATGAGATACATATATTTAGAAAGATTTTCTTTTTCTGTTTTAAAGATTTATTTATTTATTTATTTGAGAGACAGAGAGAGCATGAGAGGGGAGGGGTCAGAGGGAGAAGCAGACTCCCTGCCAAGCAGGGAGCCAAATGTGGGACTTGATCCAGGGAATTCAGGATCATGACTTGAGTGGAAGGCAGTTGCTTAACCAGCTGAGTCACCCAGGCACCTAAAGGATTTTCTTATGTCAGTTAGGCCAATGCATTAGCTGGGTTTGAGAGTTCAGTCACAGGTTTAACTTTACCTAAAATTCAGTTTCACTCAAAAGATAATGTTCTCTGTGGCTTTTTGCCACACTTAGTCTCTATCCATACTATGTTTGATGGAATTATTGTTCATAGTTACCTGGCCCCTTTTTGTAGATGCAGAAAACTGCACTCCAGTGTAATCAATGCTAATCAACCTGGAGCTGTAATTTGCTGCCAAGATAAAACATCCTGACCACTGCCATGTGAATTGCCTCAACTCCAGTTGAAATCAGATTTGGCCAGATGACCTGCTAAGACAACAGAATGTGAGCAGAAGTGATATACTTCAAAAATCATTGCACTATTTTTGCCATTGCCTTTTTTCCCCTCTACCACAACAATTATAGGACCCATCCAAGGGTAGCTCCTTCATCTTGTGTCCAAGAACAAAGACTTTTGGGACATGTTGGCAGCTGACTCAAAGCATACATTAAACAAAAGCAAAAGATAACCTTATGTGTCAGCCCCTGAGATTTGGGAGTTGCTTATTTTTACAGAAGAATTTAATGAAAATTGACCAAGATGAATTCATTTGTTAAAATATTTATTTTTGTTGGTTAAGTTAGAAATTTTAGCCTTCTGAAATGAGTTGTTAGTATGGCAGCTAACCCCCTTCATATACCTTGTTTTCTTGAGGGAGAAACAAACAATAAACACATAAGCAAATAAAAGAAAAATATTGTTTCTAAGAGCATTAGGTGTTATTGGAAATACATAATAATGTGTCTTTGAAAATAAGTATTTCTAGGATTTGAATATGATGACTAGGAAGGTATGTCTAAGAGGCATAAATTTGTGTTAAAACTCTAAATGACAAGAAGACACTAATAATATGAATATCTGAGAGCACAAGTTTCTAAGGAGGGTTTACAAAAAATTCAAAGATTGGAAGGTAGGAATAGAACATATTAGAAGAACAGAAAATATCATGGAGGACAAGGGGTGTTAGAGAGGAGAAGGGAATTGGGGTAAATTGGAAGTGGAGGTGAATCATGAGAGTCTATGGACTCTGAAAAACAATCTGAGAGGTTTGAAGTGGCAGGGGTGTGGGAGGTTGGGGTACCAGGTGGTGGGTATTATAGAGGGCACGGATTGCCTGGAGCACTGGGTGTGGTGAAAAAATAATGAATACTGTTTTTCTGAAAATAAATAAATTGAAAAAATTAAATAAAAAAAAGAAGAACAGAAAACAAAACAAAACAAAAAAAACAACCACCACCAGTAAGCATGACATATGATGAGCTAGGAAGGCAATGGTAGAAATGTATCTGAAAAGGTGGCAAATGCCAAGTTACATCAGGCCTTGCAGTCTGTTCCTAGGTGAGTTCACAATTAATATCGCATACCTGTAGCATGATTTCAATACATAATACATCAGTGCCATCATTAATACATCCTGATATCATTAATCTATTCCATTCAATTCTTTTTTCCTGGCCTATTTCTTTCCTCTCAATTTCATTGTCACCTTTGGTCCTTACCTCTTAAGCTATACTAAAGATATGGACTTGATGGGCACCTAGGTGGCTCAGTTGGTTAAGCCACTGCCTTTGGCTCAGGTCATAATATTGGAGTCCCAGGATCAAATCCCACATAGGGTTCCCAGCTTCGTGGGGAGTCTGCTTCTCCTTCTGACCTTCTCCCCTTTCATGCTCTCTCTCAAATAAAAATATTTTTTAAAAAGATATGAACTTGGTGATTCCTCCTGTACTACAGTATACATTGACTTTCTGAAATATCTCTTTTTTGTCACTTAACATTCTAGTTCAATCTAATTTCACCTCCAGGACCTTCTCTGGTGCCAATCACCCTGTGGTTAACTAGCATGTCTGATGAATCTCATCTCTTCTTCGAAGAAAGCAATACAAAAGTCTTTCTTTTCTATTTTTTTTTAAATTTATATGTTCTCAGTCAAATTCAAGTTTTTATTCAGAAAGGTATTCTCTCTTTGGATTGTTAGATTGTGGAGAATCAATATTTAAGTTAGTTTTAGGGTCAGTTATTAAAAAAAGTAAGCATCAACTCTGTCTTCTGAATATGATAACTATAAACTTAAAATATTTTGTCTTTAGTATTTTCTTAAAAATGAGAAATCAGTTTTCTGTTAGTTTAGGGCATAGAAATAGCTAAAACTAAGATAATAGTTTTATCTATTTAATCACAAAAGGATAAGAAAAATCTCTTTAGTTAAAAGTACCTGGATATGGAGTAAAAAATATTGTCTTCATGTGTATCCTTTAGCAATTTATTTAATAGTCCTGAGTATCTACTTTCCCTGTGTATCCTTTTAGTCCTCTGATATTTGTGTGTATCAATCAAAAATAAATATTCTAGAAACTGAATTTTCACAGTATTTACATGGGGAAGCAGGATTAAACTAGAGACTTTTTAGGAATGAAGAATATATTAATGAAATTAAGACACATGTTTGATTCGGAGCTTTTTAGAAGATTATTGTATATATTACAGTCATTGGGATTAATATATACAATATATACACAATATTTTAATTAATAAAATATATGCAATATATATATACTATATATATATATATATAATAGTTAATCAATAATGAGTACAGATGAAAAGTTCAGTATAACACCTAACATTGTTAGTGTCATTAAATAATAACATTGCATCGCTCTCTGCCTACTCAAGAATATTTTTTACGGTACTGAATATCTCAGTCTGAGAGTTCTTCAACATTGTAATTTTATATATTACATGTGAAGATGTAAAGGGATTAAATCAATACTGAATTTTAAAACTATTTTAGCTAAAAAATATATGTTGGTTAACAGATCTAATGTGTTTGTCCAAATAATATTAAATACATTTTCCAAAAATTTTCACTTATTAAATATAAAATTGGATAGAAATTTCTGTCTAAACCCTGGTCCCATTGAGGACATGCTATTCACATTATGGCTTGTTCCCCTGGCTAGATCCTCCCTGCTGGCAAGAAATATAGCACAGCCTATAGATAACCCCAAATTAGAACTCCCAAATGCTGGCAGGAGATGTTCAGCATCTGGCAACTGAGGCTTTTTAGTATTTGCCTCTACCTCTTTTCAGTTTTATTTGCAAATCCCAAATTATTAGATGTCTTTTACTCATATGCTTCTATTTACCCTAAACAATTCACTTTGCCTGAAATACATCTTATCATATGTAATGATAATTTTCAAGACATAAAGCTTATAATAAAAAGTTATACTCTGAACATGAAAGAATCATTGTAAACTCCAAGCATATTGGCAGCCTATGGCTGACTCAGGAAAGCAAATTCATGAAAGAGAAGCGTGATTCAATTTAGATAAAAGGAGAACTCCTGTTATTATCTATAAAAACATGTTTGATAGGTACTCCGTCCTGAGGGAGGTGGGGTGGTAATTAGTAATTTCAGGTAAAAGGTTGCTGTAAACAGATAAGAAACTAAAATGGAATTTACTTTTGAAGCTTATAGACAAACCAAGCTTTTATTTTTTATTTTATTTATTATTATTTTATATTTTTTAATTGAAGCATAATTAACATACAGTGTTCTCTTAGTTTCAGGTATACAATAACTATTTAGCTTTTCTATACATTCCTCAGTGCACTTCCAGATAAGTATACTCTTAATTACCTTTATCTGTTTCACACACTCCATACCACTCATCTCCCCTCTGGCAACTACCAATTTGTTCTCTGTATTTAAGAGTCTGTTTTTTGTTGTTGTTGTTTGTTTGTTTCTCTCTTGTTTTCTTTGTTCATTTGTTTTGTTTCTTAAATTTGACATATGAGGGAAATCATATGGTCTTTGTCTTTCTCTGATTGACTTATTTCACTTAGCATTATACCCTTTAAGCCCATTTAAGTTGTTGCAAATATCAGGATTTCATTATTCTTTATAGCTGAGTAATATTCCACTGTGTGTTTATACATATGTGTGTGTACATGTCACATCTTCTTTCCATTCATTTATGGATGGACACTTGTGTTGCTTCCACATCTTGGCTATTAAAAATAGTGCTGCAATAACCATAGAGGTACATTTATCTTTTTGAAGATAAACACCCAAGTAGTGGCATTAGTGGATCATATGGTAATTCTTTTCCAATTTTTTTTTGAAGAACCTCCATATTGTTTACCACATTTTCTAAAGAAAACATACAGATGACCAACAGATACATGAAAAGATGCTCATCCCAAGGCTTTCACTGGTTCTTATCGGTTACGGGTGGATTTCAGTTAATATATTATTTACATATGCATCTTTGTGTAAATATATTAATTGGGTGCTTTTGAATTTCAGGTATTTCAGGGAGATGGAAAACATTTTTAATATGATATGCTTCTTAACACTGTCTAACTTTGTAAATGATTCAAATGTATATTTCTCTTTTTTTTTAAGATTTTGTTTATTTATTTGACAGACAGAGATCACAAGTAGGCAGAAAGGCAGGCAAGTGGGGGTGGGGGAAGCAGGCTCCCAGCTGAGCAGAGAGCCTGATGCGGATCTCAATCTCAGGACCTTGGGCCTGATCCCAGGACCCTGGGATTATGACCTGAGCTTAAGACAGAGGCTTTAACCCACTGAGCCAGCCAGGCACCCCTCAAGTGAATATTTCTAAATCTATTCCACTAAAAATACATAGTCAGATCTGAGTTCAAATTTTGGCTTAAAATAAAAAATAAAGACTAGTCTCAAAAATTCTCAGGCAGACAAAACCAGTTTAGGGATACATACAAAGTTTAATTTAACTTGTTTTGCAAGACTAACGACCACCTCATGTCAGTTTGGGGGAACCATTTAAGTTTCACCTGTAAATTCTGGAGGCACAGGCAAGAGATAACCAGGTCATTAGTTATATTTCTGATTATAATTTATCCCTAAATGAAAATTAAGATTTGTTTTTATGAAAAACATTAATCTGTAGTTTTTTAATTTTATATGAGTAAGAGTGTGTGTGTGTGTGTGTGTATACACAAATGCAATATTAATTTGAAAAATACACATGAGCATGTGGTCAGGATATTATAAAAGGGTTAATGTTTTCTCTAGTCATAGGTTTAGAATGAAACAAAACAGGAAAGGAAATACTGCAGAAATACATTAAATCACATATTGAGATACTTTTCAATAGGTAAAAGACATGCAGTTAAAACACCTCCTTAGTAGGGTGCCTGGGTGGGTCGTTTGGTTAAGCCTGCAATTCTTAATTTCAGCTCAGGTCATGATTACAGGGTCATGAGATCAAGCCCCGTTTCAGGCTCAGTGCTAGGCATGGAATCTGCTTAAGATTTTCTTTCTCCCTCTTCCTTCCCCACCCCTCCACCTAACTCTCTCTCTCTCTCTCTCTCAAACAAAACAAACAAAAACATGTCTTTAGTTCTCCCAGATATACAAGTTATGTGATCAAGTCTGTTCAATATCAGCTTGTGCTTTATGTTGATAGATTTTCTTTCTTTGATATTTCATTAACTGTGACTTCAACTTTTCATAATCTTGTTATGACAGAAAACTCTAATCCATTATTTTTAAAGCTAAATTTTGAAAACAACTCCATTTGGAGGAAAGTTACAAGTTGCATTTCTCATGACAGTCATCAGGGTTTTATTATGCTATTTATCATTCAAAACTGTTATACAAGAAGTAGTACATTTTTAAAGAATATAATAAATTCCCAAAGTTAGAGATCAATAGGATCTAACGATATTGTACAGACGTTTTAATGCCTGTCAAACTGTAATATACATAACACTGATAATATTCAGAATTTTGTGTAACATTGATAAATTACTTATTTAATTTTACATTTATTGCTTGATAATGTATCTAGAACAGGAAAATGTAAAAATGTATCTAGAACAGGAAATCAATGACTTAATAGTTATTATTCCTAGGGCATGTCTTAGACATTCTGAATTGATTTAAAATTTAGTAGAAAAATATTACATGGTTATTAGTGTAAGTGGTATATAGATATGACAAACACTGTCAAGGTATTCAGGGAATACCAAATTTTGAGGATTATTGCCAAGATATCTATTAAATATTTTATAATAATTTTAAAATATCAGAAGTCATACTAGTTGTTTTTGTTACCTAAGATCATCTCAACAAAAAAAGGCCACATTAAATGATCAATTTAACCACATAATCTTTTAACAACTGCATTCCTGCTTCTAAGTGCATTAAGTTCACAGTTCGTAAGTCGTTTGTTGTAATCTTTATATTATCTTTATGTAATCTTTATATAGTCAACAAATATTGACTTTAAGAGCAATCTTCAGATTACTCTTTTTCCCCAAAATCTTGGCTTGAGATAATCACAGAAAGAAAGCACAGGATATATTTAAATCTTTTGTGTCTTGGGACACCTCAGTGGCTCATTTGGTTAACTGTCTCCCTTCAGCTCAGGTCATGATCCCAGGGTCTTGGGATTGAGCCCTGCATCAAGCTCCCTATTCAGCAGAGGGTCTGCTTCTCCCTTTCTCTCCTCTGCCTCTCCACCAGCTTGTGCTCACACATGCTTTTTCTCTCTCTCAAATAAATAAATAAAATCTTAATAATTAATCAATCAGTCTATTGTGTCTTCACCATGGTACTTGCTTCATATAACAATAGAAACAGGGTCTGCCATATATGCAACCAAATAACATTTTTGGACAAAGGAATGACATCTTTCTTTAGAAACATGTCCTGGAACCATTTTGTTGTAGACTCTTATTTATGATTATTTTATAAATAAGTCAGGAGTAGTTTGGCAAAAGTTCCTAAGCAAGAACTTAGTGAAATATTGCTTATAATAAGTAGCTAAGAGTTTTGCATCATTATCTGTTATTTTATTTGTTTTATTGATGTCTATGTATGTTACTTAAATCCTGGTCCTCAGAACAGTTGTAGTATAATCACCTGTGGTGATCATCAAAATGCAGTTTTATGAACCACCCTTCAGCTAGAATCTCTATGGAAAGGACCTGAAATCTTTACGATTTCCTTGTGAGGTTCTAAATTACACTGAAAATGAAGTATGAGAATCAGGGATACTTACAGGATATCCTTTTTTTTTTTAAGATTTATTTATTTATTTGAGAGACAGAGCACCCATGTGTGAGTGGGGGGTGGGCAGAGGGAGAGACTCTTCAAGCAGACTCCCTGCTGAACGTGGAGTACAACTCAGAGCTCCCTGCTGAGCATGGAGCCCAACTCAGAGCTCGAACCAGGACCCATGAGATCAAGACCTAAACCAAAACCAAGAGTCAGGTGCTTAACTAACTGAGCCACGCAGGTGCTCCATCCTACAGGATAGTCTAATAGAGGTCATTGTAATGTTGGTTGACAGTGCACTTCTTTTTTTTATTTTTTTTTTTTTTTTTATTTTTTTATTTTTTATAAACATATATTTTTTATATACATATATTTTTATCCCCAGGTCTGTGAATCACCAGGTTTACACACTTCACAGCACTCACCAAATCACATACCCTCCCCAATGTCCATAATCCCACCCCCTTCTCCCCAACCCCCTCCCCCCGGCAACCCTCAGTTTGTTTTGTGAGATTAAGAGTCACTTATGGTTCGTCTCCCTCCCAATCCCATCTTGTTTCATTTATTCTTCTACCCACTTAAGCCTCCATGTTGCATCACCACTTCCTCATATCAGGGAGATCATATGATAGTTGTCTTTCTCTGCTTGACTTATTTCGCTAAGCATGACAGTGCACTTCTTAAGAGTTCTTTTTTTGTTTTTATAAAGTTACTATTTATATAGAACAATACAGTTTGCAGATGCTTGTGTACATACTCAGAAGTATTTTCTATTTAAGAAGTTTTGCCATGCTTACTGTTTACATTGGTCAAGGCATGGGAATGATCAACTTTATTTTTTCATTGTATCACTCAGGATCCAGATGACACACACAAATTTTAATAACTCAGTTTATTTACAAAAAATTAATTCACAAATTTTGGTGGTATATAGGAAAATCATAATGAATAGTTCTCAAACTTAGGTTAACATTGGTAAAACTACCGTCACTTCTGGGTCCAAAAGTTAGAGAGGAGGGAAAGACTTAGAATTCATAAGATAGGACAGTTTGGTAAAACAAACCACTTTGGGAAAAGCAGTGACATTTTGTGATGGGATACAACAAGCACAAGTTAGGCTCCTATAAGGAGAAGCAGGGAACGGTATTCCTTGACCTCTCTCTCCTCAATCCCTCCAAACTCCTGCCATGATTCCTCATTGTATGAACCCAAAAGGCAGTCAGGAGACATGTAAGCTCAATGATGTGATTTTTACAGTCCAGGTAGCCTGAAGAAGGATAGGATAGGGAAGGGTGGCTCTGGAAGGACACAAAATATATCTAGTATACTTAATCTCATTATATGCAGGTATCATTGCTTTCTACTTCGAGTTGTTTGATAATGATATATGTCTGAAATTGTGTTTTATATTATGAGACATGATTTGTTATGAAATAGTGTTATGTGAAATGATTTATATCTAATATAGTACTGCTATAATTTGCATGTATTTGTGTTTAAATGTGTGTTTATATGTCAGTATAATACAGATGTGATGTGTATATGACCATATATTAAAAAAGGAAAAAATTCTCCTCTCCCTATAGGCACTTTCTCACTGAAGTATCACCTAGGTTTCCATATTTTCTTTTCATACTTACTGGTTTAATTTTTCTTAATGTATATATCTCCTTTAGTAAATTTCAAACATAATACTCCTATTTTTTCTTCTTACATTTAAACATATATACAACCAAATATAAAGTATTTATATTCTGCTTTGATTTTATTTTTGATTTACACAAACACACATGCATACATATCTGGTGTATATTTATTCATGTGATTGCTTTGATATTCTTATTTTTTTTTAAAGATTTTATTTATTTATTTGACAGAGAGAGATTACAAGTAGGCAGAGAGAGAGAGGAGGAAGCAGGCTCCCTGCTGAGCAGAGAGCCCAATGTGGGACTCGATCCCAGGACCCTGAGATCATGACCTGAGCCGAAGGCAGCGGCTTAACCCACTGAGCCACCCAGGCACCCGATATTCTTATTTCTAATGTAAGTCACATAATAAATGAATTGGTAATTATTTCTAATGACATTAACTTTTGTAAAATAGTTTGTGGATTAATAAACACACATTTCAATTTTGTTTGCTTTGTAGGTTAATTGGAAGATTGTACAATTAATTTTTAATGGTGGCTTTATTTCAACAATCATTCATTACTTCTATTTGCATAGCCTTGGATCTGCTATGGGCAAAAGGATGGGAGTCTGATTCTCAAAGTAATAATAATAATAATAATAACTGATAAAGTACTGGGTTCATGGTGCTGTGCAATAAATTATATGTATTTGTATACCCTGAAATTTTATATAATTGTTTATTCATTCCAGGAGATTTTTGTCATTGTTGTTTTTGCTTCTTTGGGATTTTCATCATAGACAGAAAAAGTCTAGGAACAAAGAAAATTTTATTTCTTCATTTCCGACATATATATAAATAATTTCCTTTCCTTAACTTATTGCATTATCTGGGACTGCCAGTATGATGTTATATAGGGTTAGTGGAAGTAGACATCCTTGTCTTGTTCTTGATTTTAGCTGGAAACATGGTAATTGGTCACTATTGACTGTGATAATATTTGTAGATTTTCACAGATTTTTTTTTTAAGTTGAGGAATGTAACTTCTATTCCTGGATTGGTAAGAGTTGTTTTGTTTTGTTTTGTTTTAATCATGAATGAATGTTAAATTTTTGTCGAAAGCTATTCATTTTGTCTGAATCTATTGAAGTGACAATGTAATTTTTCTTATTTAGCTTTTTGATGAGATTGTTTGGATTAGTTGATTTTTGAATATTTAACTAGCCTTGTATACCTGGAATAAAACCTAGTAGGTCATGTTGCATAATAATTTTTATACATTTCTGGATTCCATTTTCTAATATTTTGTTTTAGATTTTTTGTATGTATGCTCATGAAAGATATAGGCCTGCAGTTTTTCTTTCTAGCATTCTTTCTGGTTTTGGTATTAAAGTAATGCTGGCTTTATAGGTTACTTATAATATTCACTGTGCTTCTATTTAATGGACGAATTTGTAGAGCATTGGTATAATTTCTTCCTTAAACATGTGGTAAAATTAACCAGTAAACCCACCTGGGCTTGGTGTCTTCTGGTTAAGAATGTTATTATTTATTTATTTATTTAATAAATATGCACCTATTTAGTTGGTCGAGCATGAAACTCTTGATCTCAGGGTCATGAGTTGGGGCCCCATGTTGGTCATAGACACTACTTAAATAATAATAACCTATTCAAATTGTCTATTTCTCCTTGTGGGATTTTGGGTAGATTCTGTCTTTCAAGGAATTGGTCCATTTTACGTAGGTTGTCAGATCTGTGGATACAGAGTTGTTATAGTATGCTTTTTAAATACTACAGAGATTACTGGATATAAAAACTATGGACAATTCTCAGCAGGGAGCCTGCTTCCTCCTCTCTCTCTCTCTGCCTGCCTCTCTGCCTACTTGTGATTTCTCTCTGTCAAATAAATAAATAAAATCTTAAAAAAAAATAAGGAATAAAATTATTGTCAAGATCTTGATAAGCTAAAAGACTAGGCATAAATTATAATTTTAATGAAAAATATTTTTAAGTAACACCTGATCTGCAACAAAACAAAGTTGATCTTTAGTTCACTGCATCGTTAGTGGTAAAATGGACGATGAAACTCATGTTGCATATTTCAGATACATATTATATTGCCAATTAAGATCCATAAAAATTTATGGATATCAAAAATAATAATATTCAGGGGCGCCTGGGTGGCTCAGTGGGTTAAAGCCTCTGCCTTCAGCTCAGGTCATGATCCCGGGATCTCTGCTCCGCAGAGAGCCTGCTTCCCCCTTTCTCTCTCTGCCTGCCTCTCTGCCTACTTGTGCTCTCTCTCTGTCAAGTAAATAAATAAAATCTTTAAAAAATAATAATAATAATATTCAAAATATAATATGCTATTTTAGTATGCCTTTGAAAGTCATATCACATTTTAGATACTATCAGATCTAGATGATAAAGATTCACAGAATTACATAATGGAAAAATTTTTGTTGTAGAATCAGATAGGGACCTCTACTTCAGGTCAAGATAGTAAACAAAGTAATAGACTTATCCTTCTGCTTTAAACAAGTAGAAGAACAAGAAAAACACAATCCACCTTGTATGTAATATATTACAAAACCAGCATAAATGTCCATAAATTCCCAGAGAAAGAAAGAAAACATGATTGATTAGACACAGTTTTTAAAAGAAAGAGGTAAAAATTCAGCTAAAAGAGTATTAGAGGGGAAAGTGATGCAGAGTTGGAAATCTCCAGATATCTCCAGAGAGGGCCCCTGGAATCTTGACTTGAATATTGATCTGTACATGAGGGCAAATTGTCTAAGGTCCAGGAAGAGACCATCAGAAAGGAATAGTACAGAGCTCAGGGAGTTGGGAATAATTTGTATTGTCACAAGGTATGTGAGAAAGACATTGAAGTGCATAGGGCATGAGGTAAAACATTTAGAGAGGTGTGTCTTTAGTAATAGCTAAATTGACCCTAGATTATAAGCTTTTCTAGATCTACAGTAAAAAATATTTATAAACAAACTTGGAAAGTGTCCTATGGATTTAAAGTATTTAAAGGCATATCCAAACTTCACTATTTAATGGAATTACAACAAAATTCAGGTCGCAAAAATATAAAATTCATAGTCTATCGTCTTATCAAAATTTATTAGTCACAAAAAGGAGGGACATATGGCCTGTGATCTAGAGATAAATACATCAGTAAGAACAAACATGCAGCAAATTGATGGTGCAAGCTGGGAGAGGAAGTCAGTTATTGTGAATAGGCTACAAATTTTTAAGAAGCTAGAGGGAACTAGTACTACAATGAGAATAAAACATAATATAATATGATAAACACTGAGCTCTAATATTCATACTGATTTTCTCTCTTTGTTCTATTATTATTGATAGAAGGATGGTGTGTACTCTCATTATTTTATAGGCTATATATATATACACACACACACACACACACACATATATACTACATATATTGGTACATATATTGCTACATATATATTGATATTCTATTATTCAGTACAGAAATATTTAGGATTTTATGTCTTACTTAATTGACCACTTTATCATTGGGAAATGACCATCCTCATTCCTTATGACATTTTTTGCTTTGAAATCAGTTATTCTGATATTAGTATAGCCATTTCAGTTTCAATGTTTGAATAATGTTAGCAGGTTATATTGTCCCATATTTTTTATTTTTTTTTTACTTTTTAAAAATTAACATATAATGTATTATTAGCCCCAGGGGTACAGGTCTGTGAATCATCAGGCTTACACACTTCCCAGCACTCACCATAGCTCATACACTCCCCAATGTCCATAACTGAACCACCCCCTTCCTACCCCCCTTCTCCCAGCAACCCTCAGTCTGTTTTGTGAGATTAAGAGTCTCTTACAGTTTGTCTCCCTCCTGATTCCATTTTGTTTCATTTTTTCCTTCTCTACCCTCAAACCCCCTACTTTGCCTCTCAGATTCTGCATATCAGGGAGATCATGTGATAATTGTCTTTCTCTGTTTGACTTATTTCGCTCAACATAATACCCTCTAGTTCCATCCATATCATTGCTAATGATGTTTCATTTCTTTTGATGACTGCATATTATTCCATTGTATATATATACCACTTCTTCTTTATCCAGTCATCTGTTGACAGACATGTAGGCCCTTTCCATAGTTTGGCTATTGTGCACATTGCTGCTTTAAACATTGGGATGCACGTGCCCTTTCCAATCACTACATTTGTATCTTTAGGGTAAATACCCAATAGTGTGATTGCTGGGTTGTAGGGTTGGTCTATTTTCAACTTTTTGAGGAACCTCCATGCTGTTTTCCAGAGTGGCTGCACCAGCTTGCATTCCAACCAACAATGTAGGAGGGTTCCCCTTTCTCCACATCCTCACCAGCATCTGTCATTTCCTGACTTGTTAATTTTAGCCATTCTAACTGGTGTAAGGTGGTATCTGATTGTGGTTTTGATTTGTAGTTCCCTGATGCCAAGTGAAGTGGAGCACTTTTTCATGTGTCTGTTGGCCATTTGGATGCTTTCTATGCAGAAGTCCCTGTTCATGTCCTCTGCCCATTTCTTGATTGGATTATTTGTTCTTTGGGTGCTCAGTTTGATAAATTCTTTATAGATTTTGGATACTAGCCCTTTATCTGGTGTGTTGTCTATAAATTCCTTCTCCTATTCTGTCAGTTGTCTTTTGGTTTCGTTGACTGTTTCCTTTGCTGTGCAAAAGCTTTTGATCTGGATGAAGTCCCAATAGTTCATTTTTGTGCTTTCTTCCCTTGCCTTTGGCGATATTTCTAGGAAGAAGTTGCTGAAACTGAGGTTGAAGAGGTTGCTGCCTGTGTTCTCCTCAAGGATTTTGATGTATTCCTTTCTCACATTGAGGTGTTTCATCCAATTGAGTCTCTTTTTGTGTATGGTGTACAGAAAAGGTCCAGTTTCATTCTTCTGCATGTGGCTGTATGATTTTCCCAACATTTTTTGAAGAGATTATCATTTTTCCATTGGATATTCATTCCTGCACTGTCGAAGATTAGTTGAACATAGAGTTGAGGGTCCATTTCTGGGCTCTATATTCTGTTCTATTGATCCATGTGTCTGATTTTGCGAGTACCATACTTTCTTGATGATGACAGTTTTGTAATAAAACTTGGAGTCTAGAATTGTGATGGCACCAACTTTGGCTTTTTTTTTTTTTTTCCTGCATTCCTCTAGTTATTCGAGGTCTTTTCTGATTCCATATAAATTTTATGATTACTTATTCCATTTCTTTGAAAAAAAAAATGGATGGCATTTTGATAGGGATTGCATCAAATGTATAGATTGCTTTAGGTAGCATAGACATTTTCACAATATTTGTTCTTCCAATCCATGAGCATGGAACATTTTTTTTCCATTTCTTTGTGTCTTCCTCAATTTTTTTCATGAGTACTTTATAGTTTTCTGAGTACCAATTCTTTGCCTCTTTGGTTAGGTTTATTCCTAGGTATCTTATGGTTTGGGGTGCAATTGTAAAAGGGATTGACTCTTTAATTTCTCTTTCTTCTGTTTTGTGGTTGCTGTATAGAAATGCAACTGATTTCTGTGCATTGATTTTATATCCTGACACTTTGCTGAATTCCTTTACAAGTTCTAGCAGATTTGGAGTGGAGTCTTTCGTGTTTTCCATGTAAAGTATCATATCATCTGCTAAGAGTGATAGTTTGACTAATTCTTTGCCAGTTTGGATGCCTTTATTTCTTTTTGTTGTCTGATTGTGGAGGCTAGGACTTCTACTATGTTGAATAGCAGTGGTGGTAATGGGCATCCCTGCTGTGTTCCTGACCTTAGGAGGAAAACTCTCAGTTTTTCCCCATTGCGAATGATATTTGTGGTGGGTTTTTCATAGATAGCTTTGATGATATTGAAGAATGTATTCTCTATCCCCATACTCTGAAGAGTTTTGATCAATAAAGGATGCTGTACTTTGTCAAAGGCTTTTTTAGCATCTATTGAAAGTGTCATATGGTTCTTGTTCTTTTATGAATGTATTGTATCACATTGATTTGTGGATGTTGAACCAAACTTGCAGCCCAGGGAAAATTCTCACTTGGTCGTGGTGAATAATCCTTTTAATGTACTGTTGAATCCTATTGGCTACTATTGTGGTGAGAATTTTTGCATCTGTGTTCATCAAGGATATTGGTCTGTAATTCTTTTTTTTTTTTTTTTTTTTTTTTTTTTTTTTTTTTTTTTGATGGGGTCTCTGTCTGGTTTTGGGATCAAAGTAATGCTGACCTCCTAAATTCAGGAGTTTGGAAGTTTCCAAAATAAGTTTGGAAGTTTCCCCTCCATTTCTATTTTTTGGAACAGTTTCAGGAGAATGGGAATTAATTCTTCTTTAAATGTTTGGTAGAATTCCCCTGGGAAGCTGTCTGGCCCTTGGCTTTTGTTTGTTGGGACATTTTTGATGACTGCTTCAATCTCCTTACTGGTTCTGGGTCTGTTCAGGTTCTCTATTTCTTCCTGGTTCAGTTTTGGTAGTTTATATGTCTCTCTGGGAATGCATTCATTTCTTCCAGATTGTCAAATTTGCTAGTGTATGGTTGGTCATAATATGTTCCTATAATTTTATGTTTGTATTTCTTTGGTGTTGGTTGTGATCTCTCCTCTTTCATACATGATTTTATTAATTTGGGTCTTTTCTCTTTTCTTTTGGATAAGTCTGGCCAGAAAATTGTCAATCCTATTAATTCTTTCAAAGAACCAGCTCCTACTTTTGTTGATTGGTTCTGATTTTTTGTTTTATGTTTTTGTTTTTGTTTTTTATTTTGGTTTCTGTTTTTCTTAGTTTTTCCATGAATTTTTTCAATTCTTCTTTAATTCCTGGGTGACCCCTTCATTCTTTAGTAGAGTGCTCTTTATCCTCCATGTATTTGGATTCTTTCCAAATTTCCTCTTGTGATTGAGTTCTAGCTTCAGAGCATTGTGGTCTGAAAATATGCAGGGAATGACCCCAGTCTTTTGGTACCTTTTGAGACCTGAATTCTGACCCAAGGTGTAATTTATTCTAGAGAATGTTCCATGTGAATTAGCAAAGAATGTATATTCTGTTGCTTTGGGATTGAATGTTTTGAATATATCTGTGATGTCCATCTGGTCCAGTGTGTCATTTAAGGTCTTTATTTCCTTGTTGATCTTTTGCTTGGATGATCTGTTTATTTCAGTGAGGGGGTTGCTAAAGCCCCCTACTATTATTATATTATTGTCATTGTGTTTCTTTGATTTTGTTATTAATTGGTTTATATAGTTAGCTGCTCCCACATTAGGGGTATAGATATTTAAAATTGTTAGATCTTATTGGACAGACCCTTTGAGTATGATATAGAGTCTTTCCTCATCTCTTATTATAGTATTTGGCTTAAAATCTAATTGATCTGATATAAGGATTGCCACCCCAGCTTTCTTTTGATGTCAATTAGCATGGTAAATTGTTTTCCACCCCCTCACTTTGAATCTGGAGGTGTCTTTGGGTTTAAAATGAGTTTCTTGTAGACAGCATATTGATAAGTTTTTTTTTTTTTTTAATCCATTCTGATACCCTGTGTCTTTTGACAGGGGCATTTAGCCCATTTACATTCAGAGTAACAATTGAGAGATATGAATTTAGTGCTATTGTATTGCCTCTGTTCCTTTCTGGTCTACTACTTTTAGGCTCTCTCTTTGCTTACAGGATCACTTTCAGTACTTCCTGTAGGGCTGGTTTGATGTTTACAAATTCTTTTAATTTTTGTTTGTCCTGGAAGCTTTTTATCTCTCCTTCTATTTTCAATGATAGCATAGCTGTATATAGTATTCTTGGCTACATGTTTTTCTCTTTTAGTGCTCTGAATACATCATGCAAGTTCTTTCTGGCCTGCCAAGTCTCTGTGGGTAAGTCTGCTGCCAATCTAATAATTTTAGTATTTTATGTTACAGACTTCTTGTCCCAGGCTGCTTTCAGGATTTTCTCTTTGTCAGTAAGACTTGTAAGTTTTTCTATTAGATGATGGGGTGTGGACCTATTATTGATTTTCAGAGTGGTTCTCTGTGCATCCTGGATTTGGATGCTTGTTTCCTTTGCCATATTGGGGAAATTCTCTGTAATTCTCTCCAATATACTTTCTCCCCACCTCTCTCTCTTTCTTCTTCTTCTGGGATCTCAATTATTCTAATATTGTTTTGTCTTATGGTATCACTTATTTCTCAAGTTCTCCCCTTGTGGTCCAGTAGTTGTTTGTCTCACTTTTGCTCAGCTTCTTTATTCTGTGTTAGTTGGTCTTCTATATTATTAATTCTCTCTTCTGCCTCATTTATCCTCACAGTAAGAGCCTCCATTTTTTATTGCACCTCATTAATAGCTTTTTTGATTTCAGCTTGGTTAGATTTTAGTTCTTATTTCTCCAGAAAGGGCTTTTATTTCTCCAGACAGCATTTCTCTAATATCTTTCATGGCTTTTTTGAGCCCAAATAGCACCATGAGAATCATGATTCTGAACTCTAGATCTGATGTTTTACCATTGTCCATTTGATTAGGTCCCTAGTCTTTGGTACTGCCTCTTGTTCTTTTTTTTGTGGTGAGTTTTTCTGCCTTGTCATTTGATCCAAATGAGAATTTATGAATGAGAGAATAAAATACTAAAAGGGTGGCAAAGTCCCCAGAAAAATGTACACTAACCAAATCAGAAGAGACCCCAAATCAGGGGGAGAATAAAGGGGGTTAAAAGAAGATTTAAAAGGGGCGCCTGGGTGGCTCAGTGGGTTAAGCCGCTGCCTTCGGCTCAGGTCATGATCTCAGGGTCCTGGGATCGAGTCCCGCATCGGGCTCTCTGCTCAGCAGGGAGCTTGCTTCCTCCTCTCTCTCTGCCTGCCTCTCTGCCTACTTGTGATCTGTCAAATAAATAAATAAAATCTTTAAAAAAAAAAAGAAGATTTAAAAAAATTAAATATATACATATATATGTATATATAAATTAGACTGTTTAATTGAACAGAGCCACCCACTTGATTTTGGGTGTATTTTGGTCTTTTAGAAGAAACTACCTTCCAAAATTTTGAAGAGAGAAAAACTTATATATAAATGAAAATTAGGATAAACATGATGAAGGGATGGAAAAGGACTGTAGGGATGAAAATTTTAAAAAATTCTAAAAAAGGAATTGATAAGATACGTTGGTTGGGAAAAGAAAGGAAAAGAAAGTGGGGGAAATTTGCTCAGGTTGGAGACAAGAACAAAGCCCTGTGCTAGATTTAGGCTATATTTTGATATATTAGAAGAAATTGTATCCAAAAAGTTTTTTAAGAAGAAATAACTCTATATGTGTACAAAAAAATAAAGTTAGATACAGTAAAGGATAAAATATGACTATAATAATGAAGGTTTAAAAGTTTTTTTTAAAGAAAGGTATTGTTAAGATAAATTAGTTAAAAAACATTAAAAGAGGAAAGAGGAAAAGTTAAAAATATTAGAATAAGAAAAAGTTTTAAAAATTTAATTAACTTTGCAAGACTAGAGAATCATGGGAAGAAAGCCATGAATTCTATGCTTTGGTTTCCCCTCCTCTAGAATTCCACTATTCTCCTTGATCTGTGAGCTTGGTCTTAGCTGGATGTTCTTGCTGATCTTCTGGGGGAAGGGCCTGTTGTAGTGATTCTCAAATGTCTTTGCCTGAGGCCAAATTGCCAGGGACCAGGCTAACTAATCTCCTCAGGTTCTCTCTCAGGATCTTTTGTTCTCTGAGCACTTCCCATAGAGCTCTGGAAGATTAGAATGAAAATAGTGGCCTCCCAGTCTCCCTCCCAGAAAATCTGAGAGCTCTGGACCCCACTCCTCAGTGTGCCCTTGGAGAAAAGTACTCAGTCTCTCCCATCTCCCTGGTCTCCAGCCACGCTCCAAGCTCACCCAGCCTGTGACCGAGCGTTTTTGTCTCTGGCACACAGCCCGATTTGGAGTCTCCAAACCCAGCAAATTCCTGCCTCCAGAGATGGAAGGTGGGTTTCCCCAGATCTCCCACTTGTGGGGTCCCTGCTCAAACAGCAGTGGTCTAACTGTGCCATGGATCACAGTTTAAGATAACCCCAAGCTGAGCGCTCACTCCTCAGCTCTGTCTCTGTAGCCAGCTTTCCCACTCTGACACCTGCAAGCTCTGCTAGACTCAGACACCTCTGATCCTTCTGTGACCCTGTGGGACCTGAGATCACACTGTCCCCGTGAGAGCTCCACCCCCCACTTGGCCTCTGGAGCGATGGCCCTCAGTGGAGCAGACTTTTAAAAGTTCAAATTTTGTGTTCTGTTGCTCCACCAATTGCCAGGAGTACCCCACCACCCCACCCCACGAACTATCTTCCCGTCACTTTGGATTCACTTCTCTGCCCCTCCTACCTTTCAAAAACGGGTTGATTTTCTGTTTCTAGAATTGGTGCTCTTTTCTTCGATCTCTTGTTGGGTTTATAGGTGTTTGGAATGGTTTGATAACTATCTAACTGAAGTCCTGCTACCTGTTATCATCTCAGTCTACTTCCCCTCAGCCATCTTGACTCCTCCCCTGCATATTTTTATTTTTAATAAATTTTCTTCTCTTTTTTTAAAAAAGATTTTATTTATTTATTTGACAGACAGAGATCACAAGTAGGCAGGGAGGCAGGCAGACAGAGAAGGGGAGGCAGGTTCCCCAATGAGGGGCTTGATCCCACCACCGTGGGATTATGACCTGAGCTGAAGGCAGAGGCTTTAAACCCACTGAGCCACCCAGGTGCCCCAATTTTCTTCTTTATATTTAAGTTTTAGTAAGCAACATATATGTGGGTCTCACTCTCTTAATCAATTTGAAGAACATCTGCTGTTTGATTGGGTTGTTTGTTATTTACATCTAATGTGAATATTGATATGGCTTGATGTATATCTACAATCTTGATGTGGTTTTCTATTTGTTTCAACTTTTTTTCTTATTTTTCTGTTTTACTTTTTTTTCCTATTGAGTTTAAAGCAATTTTCAAGTAAATAACTATAACTGATAAGAGAATTTGGAAGGCCAGAAGAATATATTTTCAATATATAAAATTAAAAAATATGTATACACACTATTAATGAACAATTGCAAGATAATATAAAAATTTAATGCCTTATAGTATAAGGTATTGATATCATATATAATAATTTGTATAATGCATTATAATGTATCCTTATATATTATTTATTATTAGTAGTATGATATTAGTATAATGTATATGGCTTATAAGGTAATATCAAAAACATATTCTTATGATTAATTTTATAAATATGTGCAAAATTTCTAGGATGAAATTATATATTTCATTTGTACATATGGAATTTATATATATGGAATTTGCATATATATGGACCTTATATATATAAATTATATATAAATACAATTTATATAATACATCTAATTATACCTTATTATATAATAAATTTATTGTATTAATAATATGAATTAATATTAACATTACTATATTACACTATATAAATTATGATTTATGGATTTATAAATTTATGAATATATTAAATATAAATTTATATAGTACCTATGCATAAATACTATATAAATTTTTATATAACATTTTTAAAATATTTTATTTGTTTATTTGACAGAGAGAAACATCACAAGTAAGCGGAGAGGCAGGAGGGAGTGGGAGAAGCAGGCTCCCTGCTGAGCAGAGAGATAGATGTGGGGCTCAATCCCAGGACCCTGGGATCATGATCTGAGCTGAAGGCAGAGGCTTTAACTCACTGAGCCACCCAAGTGTATGGAATTTTTAAAAGCTTAAATAGCTGGAAAAAATTCTTAAAAATTAATAACCCAATAAGATTTTTAAATGGGTAATATGTGTGGACCATTTTACTAAAAAATAAAAGAATCATTTAATAGTCATCATCATTCAAATAATTACAGAACAACAGCATTATATATCTACTAGAATTGCTAAAATTAAAATAGTAGGCAATACCATTCACTAGAGTCCTTCACTTGTTCAGTATTTTTTCCCACACCATATTTTGTCTATATAGACACTGTAGTTATCAAGCTGTATATATCACTTTAACATTTTCACTTAAAATTAGCATCTATGATGTAATTCATATTTAGAGGGGTTTTTCATCTTAAAAATGTAACATAAAGTATTGATATCTAATGTATGAGGTGAAAGACTGATAAGCTTTAATCACTGCCTTCCATTTATGTATTCATCAATTGAATTAATAAATATCTGTCAAATACCCACCATATACTAGGCTGTGTTCCAGCACTTAGAATTCATCAGTGAATACAGTGGACAAAATGACCCTGATCATATCAAGTTTAGAGTTTAGTTAAATGAGAGGGACAAAAGTAAAGCATGAACTGGTAAAAGGGAGTGGGGGGATGCTGCTGTCTTGAATAGGGTTTTATAGAAAAACTAACTAAGATGGAATCTGAAGGATAGCCAGGAGAGAAGCTGATTAGTGTAGACATTGAAGTCCCAGACAGAACTTTCTACTGCTGAAAAATTTCAGGGACAAAAGTGATTGATATTTAATAAATTTGTGATTCTTTAAATGTAGAAATTGAATACTTGATTTTAATAACAATGTAATTTAATACATACATATGCTACATTCATATTATAGATGGGGGCTACTCTCATTCAACTACCATCTCATCCTGTTGATTATTTCAGTAGATTTGCCTATTTTTATTTTTATGTGGTAATAATGATCATTATTAATATGAATTTATTCTGAGGGCAACTGAAGCAAAATCCCATGTGGATGTTTAAATTCTCTCATTTGTAAGTTCAAGTAGATGGTAAAAGTGGCCAACTATTCCATTAAACTGCTATAACCTAAGGCAATCTGTTCTGAAAATCACTGGGTTGTGAATTAACTACCAAAATAAAGGGGAAGACCTCTTAGTCACATTTCACTGGATACACATGAATAAATCTTAAGAATTAAGATTAATTTCTCTAACTGCTGAACCAGAAATGGCTATATTATAATAATATAATGCCCAATATTCCATTTATAATCTCAGATGCATTATGTTTGCTGTGTAATGCATGTATTTTTTTTCTCTTTTTTTTTTTTTAAGATTTTATTTATTTATTTGACAGGCAGAGATCACAAGTAGGCTGAGAGGCAGGCAGAGAGAGAGAGGAGGAAGCAGGCTCCTTGCTGAGCAGAGAACCCGATGTGGAGCTCGATCCCAGGACCCTGAGATCATGACCTGAGCCGAAGGCAGAGGCTTTAACCTGCTGAGCCACCCAGGCGCCCCTAATGCATGTATTTTTAATACTATATATTGTTTAGAAGTTGGTTCTACTGTAAATTCCTGAACCTTTATTCTACAAATTTTACATATTAGAACTTATTGTAAACTGTCCATGATAAAATATTCCTCAGAATTTTTAAGTCCCAGCTTCAGGTATATATTTTAATTGTATTTTAAATTATATAATCTATATTTATATAATATAGTAACATGTTTCAAATAATGTATGCTTCATAGAATTTTCAGTTTTTACATATTGCACTATTTTGTAGAAGTGAAGTGAAAATGAACAATCGACTAAGGTAAGCTAACCTAAATTTGTTATGTATTAACCTTTCCATTCTAAATTAAGTCTTTACAAGTGCTAGGATAACAGACAAATTTACCCTTTTCATCAGACTCTAATAATGGCTGAACACTAGGTTACTAAATGCTTTCTCTTCACTTCTAGGATTTTTGTTTGGGTCATTATAATTATTGTTGCTGCTGTTGCTGTTGGTGGTCGTGGTGGTAGTGGTATTTTGCTTCCTTTTAGGCTCTGTTAGAAGGCAGGAAGTTCCAGCTGGGCTCACCTACCTTTTTAGGTACTAGAAAAAAGTTAGCATGGAATGCAACCTGAAAATGTCAACAATATTTTACCCAAAGTATTCATTTAAATACCTCATGTATTTAAATATCTTCATATTGCTAAGGTCCAAAGTTGCCTTTAACTCTCAGTGCATGTATATAATCAAAGAGAAAACTAATTTTCAAAATTTTTTTTATTTCCTTCCTTTTAAAGAGAATACGATGCTAAAATAACACAAAAACTGTGCAGAACTAAGAATAAATAATCAAACAACTTTTTCTTAGGATTATAAGAGTAGCAGAGAGCAGTATAAAATCAATAATTTAACTTTTTCAAAATGAGTGGAGAGAAGAAAGGAAAATAGAGGAGAGATAAACATGAAAATAAATAATGACTCTGGTCTGTTTTTAGAGATGAAAATATCATTTTAAGTGTGTTTATTCTTTGAGTAATATGTTCATTTGATACAAAATTCAAAAATTATAAAAAAGTTGGAATAGAAAGTGGCCCTCCCTTATACCTAGTCACTTACTTTCCTTATCTGATGGCTGCCCAATGTTTTCTGCTTTCAGAAATATGCTATGGATAAACACCTAGTACTGCAATTGCTGGGTGGTAAGATAGTTCTATTTTTAACTTTTTGATGAACCTCCATGTTGTTACTTAAAGGATACAAAAATACTGATTGGAAGGAGTAAACCTTGATGTTTATAGCAACATTATCAACATTAGCCAAATTATGGAAAGAGCCCAACTGTCCATTGACTGATGAATAGATAAAGAAGTGTACTCGTGTGTGTGTAAAACACAATGGAATATTACTCTGCTATCAAAAAGAATAAACTCTTGTCATTTGCAATGACTTAGGTGGAGCTAGACAGTATTACACTAAGAAATAAGTCAGTCAGAGAAAGACAAATGCCATATGATTTCACTCATGTGGAATTTAAGAAACAAAACAGGTGAACATAGGAGAAGGGGGAAAAAAAAAGAAAGGGAAGTAAACCATAAGAGACTCTAAACTACAGAAAACAAACTGAGGGTTGATGGAGGGAGGGGCTGGGATATGGGCTAAATGGGTGATGGGTATTAAGGAAGGCACTTTTGAGGAGTCCTGGATATTACATGTAAGTGATAAATCACTGAATTTACTTCTGAAACCAATATGACCCTATATATTAACTAAATAGAATTTAAATAAAAACTCAAAACAAACAACAAAAAAATGCCCTACACTTGTGCAATGATGTACACTTATATTTTCATTTTCCTATTCAAGTGGTAGCATGTTGTGCATATTATAGTTTGTTTTACAATTTATATCTTATAGATCATCCTATATCACTACAGAAATAACATATTTTAGAAGCATTTATATTTGTTTTTGCATTTTATAGCCTATTTAATATTATAATGTTGATTTTTTTTTGCTTATTAAAGAAACTTGCATATATTAAAGAAATCAGTCTTTTACTTGCTATATGAGTTGAAACCTTTTTTCTAGTTACTATAAACCATTTTCCCAGACAGAATTGCCTTACTGTTTGGTTGGTCAAAATTATTAATATACATTATTTTACTATTTTGCATAGCATATTTAGAAAGAACTTTTCTATCCTAATAATAATAATGACAGCAAAATATCTTGTGAGGTATGTTTGCACATTTAGAGTCTTTTTATATAGTGTACCTTAAAAGTGGAGTTAATATTGTGTAAGTTTTGTTCATTTCGTTTTTAGATATATTTGAATTTATCCCCAAATGATTTACTTCTGACCTTCCTTTTGTCACCATATTTTAATTGTCTTCTAATGTATAATAAATCTCATATTTATTTGGGTATATTTTTCTGGCTTACTATTCTTTTTCATTGTTTTTTTCATCTATGTGTTATTAATCACTACAGTATAGCTCTTAATGTATTTTAATTTCTTGAAATGGTAGGCTTGTATCACCTTATTATTAATTTTTTGAAAAAACATATTATCTAATATTACATTTTAATTTATTCACCTGGATTTTTTTAAAATAAAACTGATTTGTTTTAAAAAGTTGTGGTAATCAGTTTATAGTTTTACCTAAGTAGACTTGCTATGACACTGTCTTTCTGTTTCATACTTGGAATCCTTTAATTATTTGGAGTGGGGGATCAGTAATGAAACAAGTTTTATGTTTTAGTATTTTGCTTATTTGGTCTTACATATACTAGTTTTAGAATTATTATTATAAATGAGGGTTTTTTCATATTATATCTTTTAAATGGTTGATTTCTGGAGATAAAATGAGACTATATTAAAATATTATTTATATTAACTACTTTGTTTTATATATTTTATTTTAGTTAATTTTCTTTGGGTTTTCAAGGTATACGTTTCAAATAGCACAACTTGTATCAAGACCTTTTAAGAAATGTAGGAAGACATATTCATCCAGGCATAGGCTCAAGTGTGTCTAAGAACCAATCATCATATGGCTGGGAGTGACACATCTTGTATATAGCATGAGCAGGATGAGAAGTCACAGGAAGGCTGAACTAACAGATATTCAGACATCCTTGTCTTGGCAATTTTAAGCAATATGAAATAAAGATACATTAAAGTATGTAAGACTAAATTTGTTTTTGTATTTTATTATGCAGTCTTGAGGGGTTTTTTTTAGCAACTAAGAGCAGACTTGTTTGACACATTATTCTTCTTGAAAAAATCCTTATTTTATAAAGTATATATTTAATTTTAATATTTAAATTAGTATGAGACATAGGCCCCCAGGTGGCTTAGTCAGGTGAATGTCTGCCTTCAGCTCAGGTCATGATTCCAGGATCCTGGGATCGAGCCCTGAGACTGGCTCCCTGCTCAGCATGCTGTCAGCTTCTCCCACAGCCCTTCCCTCCACTCGTGCTCCCTCCCCCATCTCTCTTCCTTTTTCTCTCTCTCTCTAATAAATTAAATCTTTAAATAATGATTATGAAATATATAGAATTGGTATTTCATTAGTGATTACACTTTAAAATAAGTTTTAAATGGGATTTTAATATTAATGTAAACTATGCTAAACAAAAAACATGGTATTTGTAAATTTATATTTAGCCACAGTCATATGGATGTCACTGTATAAATATACTGTGTTTTGAATTGTTAAAATGATTTAAAGAGAAACAGACAAATTTCAGTTTAAAAAAAATCATTTCAGGGACATCTGGGTGGCTCACTCGGTTAAGTATCTGCCTTTAGCTCAGGTTATGATCCTAGGGTCCTGGAATGGAGTCCTGCATCAGGCTCCTTGCTTGGTGGGGGAAACTGCTTCTCCCTCTGCCTGCTCTAGCCCCCACTCCCTCTGCTTGTGCGCTCTCTCTCTCTCTCTCTCTGACAATAAAATAAAATCTTTTGAAAAAATTATTTCAGATTGATTAGCATTATTGACTAAAATGAGTGCTTAGACATTTGCAGTCTTTTCTCTTTTCTTCCTTCTTTCCTTCCTTTCTTTCTCTCCCTTCTTTTCTTTTCTTTCTCTCTTTCTCTCTTCCTTCCTTTCTTTCTTTCTTTCTTTCTTTCTTCTTTCTCAACTTAATAGTTAAAAATTCTTCCAACTTCCACATAGAAGCTGGAATTTCAGACACTTGTTCTTCTCACGCTTTAATGTGTAGAGTACAGGAACCTGATCCTACTTGAGCAGAAGCTTTACAGGAAAAGGAGGAAGGGACATATCCCATCTGGCAGGTATGGCAAGACCGGATATGCCTTCACTCAGTTTCTAGAGGCAGGAGTGATTCTGACAATACCTAGTATTACCATTAGGTGGTCCTAGCTGCAGTGTCCAACTGTGCAAAGTTATTGTGCAGCCACTGACAGTGATATGTATGTCAGACTAACTCTGCTATACTATCTGAAGGTGGTATTCCTGACTGTGTCATCTTTAAACCTAAATCTCTGGCTCCCTTACTGATTCTGTGAACTTTCAAGCATCCTTTAATAAATTACCATGCCTCATAAATTAACTAGATTCTGTTCTAATTGCCTTTGTTAAAGGTGCTAAATATCTATACCATAAATCAGTATTCCTTAACCTTCACACTCTTGATATGTCAGACTAGATAATTCACTGTTGGGAACTAGGGAGTGGTTGTCCTCTGCATTATGGGATATTTATCAGCTTTTACCTACTAGAGCCAGTAGCATATTCCCATTTGTGACAACCAAAAATGAATGTCTCAAAGACCCTGCCACGTTTTTTTAATTTTTAATTTTATTTTTCAGTATTCCAAATTCATTGTTTATGCACCACACCCGGTGCTCCAAGCAATACATGCCTCCTTAATATGCACCACCATGCTCACCCAACCCCCACCCCCTACCCCTCCCCCTCCAAAACCCTCTGTTTCTCAGAGTCCACAGTCTCCCATGGTTTGTCTCCCCCCTCCGATATCCCCCCACTCACTTCTCCTCTCCATCTCCCAATGCCCTCCGTGTTATTCTTTATGCTCCACAAGTAAGTGCAACCATATGATAATTGACTCTCTCTGCTTTGCTTATTTCACTCGGCATAATCTCTTCCCCGTCCCATCTATGTTGGTACAAAAGTTGGGTATTCATCCTTCCTGATGGAGGTATAATACTCCATTGTATATATGGACCATATCTTTTATCCATTTGTCTGTTGAAGGGCATCTTCGTTCTTTCCACAGTTTGGCAACTGTGACCATTGCTGCTATGAACATTAGGGTACATATGCCCCTTCTTTTCACTACATCTGTATCTTTGGAGTAAATACCCAGTAGTGTAATTGCAGGGTCATAGGAAAGCTCTATTTTTAATTGGGGCATGAAACCATTACATTTCAGTTTCTAAGAAAAATGCCCAAAGGCTGATAAATTACTTTATGGAAAAGTATGAATATGGTTAAGTTACTGTCACTTGGGACTTTGGTTCTCAGTCTTGCAGTTAAAAATTATATTTTATCTGTCCAATTAGAAATTAGTACACCCCAGTAAAGTGTGCTTTCCTTTTATTTATTGTAGTAAGATATACATTAAATTTACAGTTTGACCATTATTCAGTGTACAGTTTTATGGCAATAAGCATATTCACATTATCATGCAACCATCAGCATGATTCTTCTCCAGAATTTGTGTTCCCAAATTAAGTGTTAAGTCCCTTCAGCCCTCCCACTACCCCCTGGTGATCACCATTCTACTTTCTTTCTCTATGAATCTGTTACTCTAGGAACCTTATACAAAATCAATCATTCAATTTTGTCCTTTGTGATTGACTTACTTCACTTAGCTAAAATTTTCAGTGTTATAGGATGTGTAAAAATTGCTTTCCCTTTTAAGGCTAAAAAAATGTATAGATCACATTTTGTTGATCCAATCATCTGTTGGTAGACATTTTGGTTACTGTGAGCATTTGGCTATTGTGAATAACACTGTTATGAGTATGAACATACAAACATCTGTTTGAGTCCCTTGTCTTCACTTATTTGGGGGATACACCCAGAAGTAGAATGGCTGGATCATATACAGGCACACTCTTAATTCATCATCATTGCAAATTATTTTTTTGATTAAAAGAGCACAACGTATTTCTCTTTGTACTATAAAAAAGTTTGTCACATTTTTAAAGACAACTCAAAGTACTTGACAAGAGGGGGGTCAAAGTGTATTTACTTACTTATTTACTTAACTAATTTATTAGTTAGATGGTTAGCAAGTAATGCAAAGTACTTTTTCAAAAGAAATTGACAGCAAGGTGTTCATACCTTGACTTACTGAGAATATATTTAATTAGATTTTTCTCTCAACTCAGTATCCATCAGGCTAACTTTCTGGGTAAAAATCACTTACCTTGATATCTATTTGATGTTAAAAAGATAGAACTTTATGTAACCAATATGCTATTAGGGAAAAGATCAGAAATGGATATTCCCCAATAAAAGGGGGTTGTGTTGGAAAGGAATAACAAAACATGTCCAACCCATGCAGAAACTGACAGTCATTTGAAAATATTAGGTTATTCAAAAATCATTCTCTTAAGATTATCTCCATACAGATTGCTTTTGGAAAATGAAAAACACAGATATGTATAAAGAAAAAAATGACAATTACCTATATATCCATTGGCCAAACGTAGCCATTATTAACTGTTTGGCACATTTCCTTCTAGTCATTTTTATGTAGATTTAAAGAAATTAAATTTACCTAAGTGAGTAAAGCATATTTATTCTTTATCCATCATTCAAAAAAGTAAAAAAGAACAAATAAAAATTGTGTAGTAATTTTATTGTTCTATAATTATCCTTGTTATAGTTCACTGAACCTCTGCAGATAATCTATTTATCTAGACAGATATATTTTTTACAATGTGATTTTACTTTGGGATGCTATTTACATCTTAAAAATAATACTGTGCTGAATTGTTCTATAAAGAAACAAAAGTGAAATTGAAAGAAATTTTTAATTCAAATAAATGTATGTTGAAGATGAAGTTAATTTCTTAGCTATGTTATTTAATTTTCAGTAGAAATGACTCCCAGCCCTTTAGGATAAGGACATTAGTATTCTTACATTTGATTGAATTTCCTCTGCCTCCCAATCTTAATTGTTAGTCTTAACTTTACAATGTCTAGTTTGTAACATTAACATTCCTGTCCTACATCTAATATTTGCATAAGTTTGATTTATCTTACATCTTTATTACATTAATACTATTTGTCAGTCCTTTACCATTTTTTTCTACTTTCCTCAGTTTAACTATAATTGACTAAATATTTTAAATTTATTTTAAAAAAATAGGTTTAATAGTATAGATATACAATTTACATATGTGGTGATTTAGTGAATAATAAAAAGCATTTTAACTTAATTTGGAAAATATAACTTTATTGAAGCATTTGAGTAGACTTTTTTTTTTCAAGATTTTTTTCATTTATTCGAGTAAAGGAGGGAGTGAGAGAACATCAGGGATGGGGGAATATGGCAGAGGACAAAGCAGGCTCCCCACTGAGCAGGATGCCTAATGCAAGGCTCCATCCCAGGACTACAGGATCGTGACCTGAGCAGAAGGCAGATGCTTAACCAACTGAACCACCCAGGGACCCCTTCAGTAGACACTTACAAAATAAATTTAGATTCATTCCTTCTCCGTATACCAAGATAAAATAAACACATATGGAAAATTTCATTGTAAAAAGAATTTATTTACAGGCAAATAATTGGAATGTCTGTTTTAAACTTGGAATAAGGAAGAGTTTTCAACAATTACCCCCAAATTAAACTATTACATAATAAATATAAAATACCTTCACATGCAGAGAAAATGCCATTTGTTAAATTCAAAGATGAGTTTAAATAAATATTTATAACTCACATACCAAAAGAATATATGCAGAGATTATAAGAAATTAAAAACTTTTTAGAAAACCAGTCAATGCACTATGTATGTTTACTGACCCTATTTACCAAATATCCATTTCTGTCTTGGACTCTTGTAGGATTGCACTTTCTTTCTACTTAGATTAAATATGATTATGTGATATGTTTGGACAGTAAAATGTGTACAGTAGTGATGTGTGTCACTTCTGAGTGGAAACTTTTGGCTCAACTGCCTCCTCAACTTTATTTAAGTGCTCATGGAAGTACATGTGAAGATTGAATGTTGGTCAGCCCATATTCCTTATAGATTATGATCAGCAAAGTTCCTAGCCAACTTGTGATATTTGGCACAATCAATAAATAAATCTTGATTTATACAGCTACTTGAATTATAAATCAAGAATATTTTTAAATTATTAGAGTATAAACTAGTTCTTCCTGATTGATACACAGTACCAAACAAAAGACTCAAAAAGACAAGTCATCTAAAGTGCATTACATGTATTTTAGAACATCTTGAAATTTTAGAACATCTTGAGTTTCCAGTGTATTGTGCAGTCTAGTACAAGGATAAATGTACTACTTGTGGAGCAAAAGCTAGAAGTAATTCACTCTTGAACAGGAATATACTCATAGATAGGGTTAACGGACATCTTTGTGTCTGCCAATATCATTGAAAAAAAGAACCAGAACATGAGGCACACTCTAGATTGAAAGATGGTATTGAATTGAACAAAGTGAAGAGTGTGCTTTAAGTTGAAGAGCCAGAACAAGTATTACATGTGGTACAAAATCCTTGTGATAACGTTAATGGGTAATTATGAGATTCCTTTATCCCTTTCCTCAAAGTCAACTCTCTGAAAATATCCTGATGTTCTGAGACAAGTAAATCCTCTCTTAAGAATAATTTTCCTCAATTGTATCACTCAAAAGAAATCCTACGTATGTTGTATTTTGGAGCAATGGTAGAAATAAAAAATTTCCCTAATCAGCCAATTATCCATGCTAGGAGATAGATTACTAAAGTTTACACTCTTTTCATGATTAAATCATTGCCAAATCATCAACAACCCAAAGTAAGGAGTCTATTTCATCCAGTATCCTCAGAATTATTCTTTAATAGCTGAAGAAGCAAGTGGTAAATGTAGCTACTATATATGCAAAAGGTTTTGGGGTGCCTGGGTGGCTCAGTCAGTTAAGCATTTGCTTTTGGCTCAGGTCATCCAGCTCCACATTGGGCTCCATCCTCTGTGGGGAGCCTGCTTCCCCCTCTCTCTCTGCCTGTCATTCCTCCTGCTTGTGCTCTCTCTCCCCTCTCTCTAATAAATAAAATCTTTTAAAAAAAGGTAAATATCTAATTTATATTATTTTCTGACATATCTTTATTAACTACTTGGAAATAATGACATATATATATATATATATATATATATATATATAGAGAGAGAGAGAGAGAGAGAGAGAAAGAGAGAGGAGAGATTCTAACTTAAAAATTATAATTATGAACATTTAATTACCTGACTTAATGGTATGTCTTCCTCTGTAATTTCATCTTATTTTTCCCTCCCTTCCCCTATTACCTTCTATTTTGTTTCTTAAATTCCACATATGAGTGAAATCATATGATAATTGTCTTTCCCTGATTGACTTATTTCACTTAGCATAATAACCTCTAGTTCCATCCACGTCATTACAAATGGTAAGATTTCATTTTTTTAAAATATCTTATAATCTGTCATCTCAGTTCTCAGGTTTGAATCCAAAACTTTCCACTTATTTGGTGTTTTAGGCAAATCTTTAGCAGAAATTAATCTTTTTCATTCAAATTCAAGTTAGTTAATGTATAATCTGGTATTGGTTTCAGGAATAGAATTTAGAGGTTCATCACATACATACACCAGTGCTCATCAGAAGTGCCCTTCTTAATGCCTATCGACTATTTAGCCCATTCCCCCATCCTCCCCTCCAGTAACCCTCAGTTTGTTGAGAGTCTTTAAGACTCTCTTATGGTTTGACCCACCTTCTCATTTATTTTATTTTTTATTTTTTATTACTTTCCCCTATTTTCATGTTTTGTTTCTTAAATTTCATATATGACTTCAAATCATATGGTGTTTGTCTTTCTCCAACTATCATATTTCACTTAGCATAATTCACTCTAGTTCTATCCACATTATAACAAATGGCAGATTTTGTCTTTTTGATGACAAAGTAATATTCTATATATATTGTAATATTCTATATATAGATATAGATATAGATATATAGATATAGATATTACCTCTTCTTTGTCCATTCATCAGTTGATGGACATTGGACTTTTTCCATAATTTGGCTATTGTTGATAGTGCTGCTATAAACATTGGGGTGCACGTTTCCCTTAAAATCAGCAATTATGTGTCTTTTGGGTAAATACCTAGTAATGCAATTGCTGTATCATAGGTTGGTTCTATTTTTAACTTTTTGAGGAACCTTCATACTTTCTTCCAGAGTGGCTGCATCAGTTTTCATTCCCACCAATAGTGCAAAAGTCTTCCCCTTTCTCCAAATCCTTGCAAACATCTGTTGTTTTCTGAGTTAATTTTAGGCATTCTGACAGATGAGGTAATATCTCATTGTACTTTTGATTTTTATTTCCCTGAAGATGAGTGATATTGAACATTTCTTCATGTGTCTGTTAGCCATCTGTATGTCTTCTTTAGAGAAATGTCTGTTCTTGTCTTCTGTGAATTTCTTAACTGGGTTATTTGGTTTTGGGATGTTGAGTTTGATGAGTTCTTTATAAATTCTGGATATTTTCAAAAATCTTGCACTCCATTGGTTGCCTATTAGTTTTGTTGGTTGTTCCCTTCACTGTGCAGAGGCTTTTTATCTTGATAAAGTCTCAATAAATCAATAGGTGTTTTTTCCTTTCATTTCCCATGCCTCAGGCAATGTTTCCACTAGAAGTTGCCATGGCCACTGTCAAAGAGATTGCTGCCTCTTTTGCCTTCTAGGATTTTGATGGTTTCCTATCTCACATTTAGGTCTTCATCCATTTTGAATTTATTTTTGTGTAATAGTATAAGAAAGTGGTCCAGTTTCATTCTTCTGCATGTTGATGTCCAGTTTGCCCAACACCATTTTTTGAGGAGGCTTTTTTCCATTAGACATTCTGACTGCTTTGTTGAAAATTAATTGACTATATAGTGGTTGGTCCATTTCTGGGTTTTCTATTCTGTTCCATTAATCCATATGTCTGTTTTTGTGCCAGGACCATGCTGTCTTGATCATTACAGCTTTGTAAGACAGCTTGAAGATCAAGGTTGTGATGCCTCCTGCTCTGCTTTTCTTTCTAACATTACTTTGGCTATTCAAGGTATTTGTGGTTCAATACAAATTTAAGATTGTTTGTTTTAGCTCCGTGAAAAAATGCTGGTGTTATTTGAGTAGGATTGCCCTGAATGTGCAGATTGTTTTGGGTAGTATAGACCTTTTCACTAATCCATGGGGATGGAATGTTATTCTATTTTTTTTTTGGGGGGTCCTCTTCAATTTCTCTCATAGTGTTCTATAGTTTTCAGAGTACTGATCTTTTACCTCTTTGGATAGGTTTATTCCTAGATATCTTATGGGTTTTGGTGCAATTATAAATGGGATCAATTCCTTAATTTCACTTTCTGCTGCTTCTTTATTGCTGTATAGAAATGCAACAGATTTCTGTATGTTGATTTTATATCTTGCATCTTTGCTGAATTCATGTATCACTTCCAGCAATTTTTTGGTGGAGTCTTTCAGGTTTTCTAGAGAATATCATGTCATCTCCAAAGAGTTAAAGTTTGACTTCTTCCTGGGTATTCTGGTTGCCTTTTATTTCTTTGTGTTTGTGATTGCTGAGGCTGACTTCCAGTATTATGTTGAAAAACAGTGGTAAGAGTGGACATGCCTCTCATGTTCCTGACCTTTGGGGGAAAGCTCTCAGTTTTTTCCCCATTGAGGATGATATTAGCTGTGGGTCTGTACTAGAAATGAATCTTAATTTACTCGTTAGTAAAATGAAAATAATTTTTTCCTAAATTCAAAGTATTGCTTTGGACATTAAAGAAGAGATGCAAATCCAGGCATGGTACCTAAGTTTTGGTAGATATTAAGCTAATGTTATCTATTTTAACATCTGACTAAGGAAACAAATTAATCTGTGCTAATGGAAGACATTGGAAGCCTCAAGTCAGGCTGACTCCTGTATGCAACAGTTGTGTACTTTGTTATTACATGTATTTCAGCTAAGAAATTTCTAGAGATTTTTGGAGGAGTCCATAATACATAGCAGGTATGATTTTGATCTTACATAACTCAAACTGCAAAGAAATTTACTTTTATCACACAAGTGTGAGCTCAGTTAAGAATATAGTATAATTGGTGATTAAAAAACAGAGTACAGCTGTCTCAAAAAGAATCAGACTGTGCCTAATATTCTCTGCCTTCTAGAAATTATTTTAGATATGCTAGTTTTCTGAATAAGCATTGAGTTTCTATTAATGAATTATTATGATAATCATAGACACTTTAGTTAAAATATATTAAAACAAAATTGTATTGAAATATGCAATCTGTTCTTTTGAGTATATGTACAAAGTAATTAATATATGGAGTCACATTTACCTCTACTTGTATCATAAGCTAAAGATAGTGATCTCATGGTTGACAGACCAATAACATAGAAAGTGACATGGCACGCTGGGTTTTCTTTGAAGTATAATTCTGACATTTACTTTGAAATACCAGTAGCACTGAGAGGCCGTGCAGCCATAATTCAATTTTTAAGAAAAATGAGGTTCTATATATTGTGGTTCTGTTTTAAAGAACAGCCACTTTTTTATTTGGCCTCTCAAATAAGTAAAAGTGTTGGTAGTTTGTATTTTGTATTATTATTATTATTATTGTTTTTTCTTTTGGAATTTTGTTCCCATAACTCCTAGGGAATAATAACATTAAGACATAGTGCCATTTCCATATTCGATGTTTCTAAGATATGTTTCTAAGATATACCATTTTTCTTTGAAAAATCTTGTGAAGAACATTTTTAAACATTTTATGTAAGTGAAATTTAAAACTTTGATGGATTTTTAGCATAAGTATGGAAATAGAATGCCATTGATATTCTCAAAAAAATTTTAAGTATACTTGAATAATAAGAGGAGGTGGTACTGTATTTTCTAAACAAAGCACAACATTAATATTGATGATTTCATATGTATTGTCCCTGAGCTCTGATAAAGGAGAGAGGAAATTACACTAATGGCTAATATTTGTCCAAGTGCACCCTGGATATTTTCTTTCACATTTTTAAATTGACTTTTGTAATAAATCATTGAGGGAGGTATAACCATAATCATTTTATTTTTTTTAAGGATTTTATTTATTTATTTGACAGACAGAGATCACAAGTAGGTAGAGAGGCAGGTAGAGAGAGAGGAGGAAGCAGGCTCCTAACTGAGCAGGCAGAGAGAGAGGAGGAAGCAGGCTCCTAACTGAGCAGAGAGCCCAATGCTGGGCTCCATCCCAGGACCCTGGGATCATGACCTGAGCCAAAGGCAAAGGCTTTAACCCACTGAGCCATGCAGGCGCCCCCACCATTGTCATTTTAAAGAAGAAACAGGTTTAGGAAAGGAAGATGATGTTTTAAAGGGCATTAGTTAACATAGTTATAGAAATATAATTTAAACTCGAATTGTTTGACTAGTGCTCTTTTGTCTAGTGCTCTTTTGACTAAAATCATCTGTTCTGCCATTTACAAAAAGTCTGAGTATGACAATGAGTAGAATTTTACTCTAAAAGTGTATGCTATTACCAATATAAAATTTTAAATTTTTGAGGCAACTGAGAAACTGAAGCATCATTTAGTGACTGTGAGTGAACATATACATGATGGTGAGAAGTTCATTTTGTATTGGGTAAGCTTGTCTATGATGTATGTGTCATGGATGAAGCTATATATAAAGGTCTGAGGTAGATATGGGAACTCGCAGTAGGGGACTTTGAATGTGATAAAGGATACAGAATATAAACAAATTTATATAATAGAATTTATATAATTTATATATTCATATAATTTATATTATATAATAAAAAATGAAATGAGTAAATTTAAAACTTCATTAGATATGCAAAACCAAACCTGACTTTGGGCAGGTTACTTTAGTTTTTTCATCTGTAACATGTAGGTAAAGATAATGTCTAGTTTAATGAAAGTTCTGAGGAATGCATTTTAAGAAGAATGGCTTTGGTAGTGTCAGAAGGTCTGGTTCTTTCAGGAGACTCCAGGGGAAAATTTGTTTATTCCTTGCCCATTCTAGAATCTGGTGGCTGTTGGTTTTCAACCACATCACTTCAATTTATGCTTCTCTTCTTCTCTGTCAAATCTCCCTCCACCTCCTTCTGATGAGGACTGATATTACATTTAGGATTCATTTGGATAATCCAGGATAGTCTCCCTATTTTGAGATTTTTAATTTAATCATGTCTGCAAAGCCCCTTTTGCCATGCAAGGTAATGTAGAAAAGTTCCAGTGATTAGGACCTGTGTGAATTGGAGGACTATCTTTTCATCTAACTCAAATCCAAGTGTATATGGGTAGTCTCAATGAATCCTCTAAACACCCAAATTCAGCTTGTTGTCTATTTATTCATTTTATATGTGAAGAAATAAAAAAAACAGAGATTAAATAAGAGTTTACAAGTAAACTGCAGAGCTAGAAGTGGATTCTCAAACATCTTACACCAGAAACCACTCGGAAAGCCACCCAGTGCCTAACTAAAAGAAAACCATTAAACAAATAAAGGATCCCAAAAGGTGTGAAGAAGAAGGTCCTAATGGATGTATGTAAAAATATATGTGAGGATATAAAGGCATAAAAAATGATTTTTTATTTTAGAATCGTAATCTTTACATAATAATCCTTAGATAATATCCTTAGATAATAATAATAGTAATCCTTAGATATTAGATATCTGTAATGCTTAGATAATAATCCTTAGATAATATCCTTAGATAATAATAATAGTAATCCTTAGATATTAGATAAAATAATATCTATATAATAATAGATATTTATTAGATAATCAGTAATCCTTAGATAATTCAAAGACTTACTTAGAATGGCAGAACAAAATGTAAATGCTGTCAAACATGATAGTTAATAAAGTAAATGTGAATAGAAATAGGGAAGGAACCAGATGAAAAGGTAGAGTGACAATTGCTTCTCATGTAAAATGAGGGAAAGGAAATCCTATATATGCTATTAAAAAAATAGATTATTATGAAATCAGCAAGATAATAGGAATAAAAAGTAATTATGTCACCATAAGATATTTCTTTCAATCACTAAAATAAAACTATATTTAATGCACAATATAATGGCCACACGGAAAACAAATGAACAGGAAGACACTTCACTGCCTGTTACTTAACATTAAGTCAATATCCCAGGAGGTCACAAAAAATGTAAAATGTCTGTTAATTGTAGGAAATGTTATAACCTTCAGCAAATTATATCACTATTTAATAAATAAGTTAAAGTAGTTTATTACATGACAAAATGTAAAGGGAAGGAAAATGTTCTCTAGTGTAAATGGATGAGATGTTACTGTGACAGAGCTAATTAGGCTCAGGAGAATTTATGCACAGTTAATAAGAAGCAGAGCTAAATGTTGTCTTAATTTACCCTCAAGATCTCCCCACACCCAAAAAAATGTTCATTCAGGTTGCACTAATTGAGCCAATGACCATTAACCCCTCTTTTCTGGATACATCCCCATGCTAACATACAGAAACTGTGCTATTGCCAAAGAGCAAAATTCATTTTGTTTTGTTTTTCCATGTATCTTTTGACAAGTATCAAAAGTTTATTCTATTTAAAGGTAAAGCAGATGCACAGAATTCAGAAATTTATTTTTTCTCTGCAAGGCATTTTGATTATTGATTTTTACTTTTAATATTGCATGATAGAGAGTAAAAAGGATTTATAATTACGAGTATTATCAAATGGGGTTAGACAAATACTCTCAAATGATGTTTGTGAGTGTCCCTCAGAATGCCCCTTGAAGTGAGGCCATCTCTTTATAACTCAAAATTTTTAATATCTTTCATCTCTCCTAAATGTGCCTGTTTTAGACACATGCATAGAGATGTGCAGTGATATATCAAAAAAATTCATTAAAAGAGTTTAAATCAGATTTGGTGTAAATGACCCTAAGTCATATTTTATCTGTAAAAATTGATGTATCACTATGTATATTAAGTGGAATAATATTTTCAAAATTGAGCATGATATTTATGTCTGGGCAGATTTATATCAAACTTCAAACTATATATTTTTTTAAGGATTTTATTTATTTATTTGACAGAGAGAACACAAGCAGGGGAGCAGGAGAAGCAGGTTCCCCACTGAGCAGGGACCCAATGTGGGGCTTGATCCCAGGACCCTAGGATCATGACATGAGCTGAAGGCTGATGCTCAACCAACTAGCCACCCAGATGCCCCCAAACTATCTTTTTAATGGTAACACAGAATTATTTTCTAATTTATAGATTTCTTCATTACTTAAAGGGCTTATTATGAGTCTGTGTTATTTTGGAGATGAAACTATTTTAACATTGTTTGATAAACCTCATTAATAGAACAATTTAAATGATCTTAAAGGACATACTTGGCCACATGAAGTTTAAATTAATAAACAAATGAAGGGAATGGATAAATTTAACTTACATGATAAAAATGGAATTACACTCTTTTGATGTTAAAAAATAAGCACACCGAAAAGTAATGCTGTTAGGAATACATATTGATGAAGGGAAACAACGTAAAAAGAAAACAGTGTATTGGTAATAATAGGATTGAGAAAGGTTATTATGATAAACAGGAGTGTAGTCCTGGAGATTTTCAAAGCTAGATACAATTTTTTGTTAAAGTCATTGATTACATTAGATGGTGAATTCAAAGTTACTAATTGCATGATTAATACTCCGGTTTCTCTTCAGATCGTATAAATCTTTTGCCTCTTTTGTACTAATTTCATGATTAAAATAAACTGTAGGGAGGAAGGGAAGCATCCATGAACAAAGAACTTTGATTATTTAATTCCCATGGACTTGAGTTATATAAGAAAAAATTGAAAAAAAGTTATTATATAAAACTAATACCCTAAAACATTCTTAAATATGTTTGTTTTTAACATTAAAGATTTCTTGTTAAACTCCACACCTGTATACATAAAACAGAGACATAAATACTCAAAAATGTTGTCAGAAATTTTCTATAAATTATGTGTTTAGACAAGTATTCACCCCTTTTCTGTAATGTCTAAACTTTTTATAATCATTATACTTCCTTGAATATTAAATATTCAATAAAATATATTTTGGACTAAAAAACTTTAAAATATAAACTACAAGGAGTCTTTCTAGACACATTTGAAGAAGGTCACTGGAACTTTTTATCTGCAATTCTATTCTTTTTGATATTGTACAATAGAGACTAATGAAGGAAATTTAAGTTACAATTAAAATGAATATTTAATAATGTGTGCATAATGTCTCCCCCATTGACCACATGCCAAGGTCACTCTGAGTATTTTGATTAATGTGAAGGGATTTTTACTTGAGTTGTTATTAAAAAACAAAGGAAAAAAGAAAACAATCCACACAACTGTTTTTACCTCTGATTTATTAGTACCCTGATCTTCAAATATTAAATAATTTTCATGGATATATGCTATGTTACAGTCACTAAAAATTACCAGACAATCTGACTTTCAGATTCTGGAGTGACCAGCAGGTACAGTTGATAGCATTTATGTATTTACATATTCTCTAAGGATTGTGATACAAATGCATGTAGCAAAAAAATATATGGCTTTCCCCCTTTAAAGAATTCATAGCCTTGGGAAATAAGACATGTGACCAAATATAGATAACATGCCACTTTTTTTTTTTTAAGATTTTATTTATTTGACAAAGAGTGAGAAATCACAAGCAGGCAGAGAGGCAAGGGGAGAGAGAGAGGATGAAGAGACTTCCGACTGAGCAGACCCCATGTGGGGCTTGATCCCAAAACCCTGAGATCATGACCTGAGCCAAAGGCTTAACCCACTGAGGCACCCAGGCACCCCAATAACTTGCTACTTTATACAGTTATCTATAAAGCTGAGTGGAATTGCTATGAAGCTGATGTGGGCAAGCAGCAATGGATAATCATTTTGGGTGTTCACAAATAGGAAAAAAAATTGTTGCACATTGGATCAAAAGGAAATGATGTACCTATAAGAAAGCTCAGCACATGTAAAGCCACAATACCAGCATTTAAATATTCATAAGTTATTTAAATATGTTTTTTAAAGATTTTAGCATATATAAAACTCTTGCAGTTTTCAATGGTGCATCAAGTGTGATGCATAGTGTCTAAAAATGAGTTTTTGACAGGAGGACAACATGGGAAAATACACACAGTATATTTTCATAAATTTCTGTGACGACACTATGCTCTATGGGGTCTACTGAGGCAGAAAGGGGAGAGTGATTCCTTCTCTTTTTGAGGAACCTAGACTGTTTTCCTGAGGACATGACTTTGTATTGGTCTTGGAAAGAAATGTTAGCCTATAAAATGTATACCAGGCAGGGGCACCTGGGTGGCTCAGTGATGTAAGCCTCTGCCTTTCGCTCAGGTCATGATCTCAGGTCCCAGGACCTAGCCCCTCATCAGGCTCTCTGCTCAGCAGGGAGCCTGCTTCATCCTTGCTCTCTCTGCCTCCTGCTCTGTCAAAAATAAATAAATAAAATTAAAAAAAAAAAAAAAAAAAAAAACACCAGGCAGAGAAAGGATGGAAGGGATGAGGATTCTCTTAGTGGAAAGGTAGGGGTAAGAATACAGGGTCCACTGCCTGACTGCTTGACTGGTCTTTCACTTTTGATCATGCCTCCATAGTCTTTGCTTTGTAAAATTTGAAGGAACGCATTCACATTGTAATGAATGCTGGTGTGCTGAAGCCCTAATGTAAGCAAAAGAAAGACAAAAAGAATATGAAAATTCAGTATAGGGATATTTTTATATTTATAAATATAATTATAATTTATAAATATAATTATAGGGATATTCTTATATTTATAAATAATGTACATCTACTATTGTATTTCTAGTGATACACTATAGAACAGTTTTAAAAGGACAAGTATGAAATAAATTGATCAATTTTTGATCAATTATTAAGGTTTTTGGCTATGTTCTGTGTTTGAGTTTGTAAATGTCTGTAACCGTGCTTTAATGATGATATTGATACTCTGTATTCTTTCTAAATGTACTGTGTTTTGGAGAGATTTATTTTTAGCAATAATAGACAAATATCTATCTCAGATTGTCTTTTTTGATAATTTCAAAGCTTTTGGCAGCTTATTCTCAAATCTGATTTAATTGTATTGTTTCAAGCCTGTAATATAGCTAATGACTTATTTGCATTTTCCATTTACTTATAATTCTTAAAATTTGCATTGCGTGTGTTATGTTCTTCCTGGAGTTCCTTTTCTTTTTCTTCCACATACTTGGTATCATGAGGGTTAAACTTACATATTTTGTTTTTATGAACTCACATACCTCAGACACATAAACTAAAAAAACCACTATATTAAATTGGAAGGAAAATACTAAAACCTGCTATGTTGAGACTTTCTCTTCCTCATACGTCAAAGCTATTATATGAGCTAATTATTTTTCTATAAGTATCAGCATACTAATTTTCTCTTAAACGAATCCACTTTTTCATTTTTATTGAAATACCCTAAGGAGGTGTTATCGTCGTTCTTCACTATATTGCATTGAAGTCTGTGGAATCAATTGTGAAGAAAATGTGATCAAATCTTAGAAAGCCATGCATGATGTGTTTGATAGCCTGGATATTATTGGAAATCAATAAAAGTTGATGGAAAAATATTTTTAAAAACTGACATGACCAGAATTTTTGGTTGAATGGACAACTCTCTGGCACAAAGATAGGTGGAATGGAAAAGAGAGTGACTTTCAAGATTCAGAATGTTCCCTTCCCCTTATGTTCTGCAACTGCATTTTAGTGCCCCTGATTCCTATCTTGGTCATCTTTTTTTCCTCTTTGAGATCCAACTGAAATAAGAAAGTAATATCAACCATTCATGAACATCAGTTTATCAGTTACCTAGCAAATGACTGAGAGACAAATTATGTAAACTATGAGGAGGTAAGAAGTTGAATGCCACAATGATTAGACAGAAAGTCCTGACAGCCTGGGAAAATGTGCAAAGTGTGAAAGGCCAGACTTTGAATATAGGCTGCCCTGACTGGTCCTATTTGACAGTAGGTCCCATTCTGATGTAAGTGTCTAAGACACTGCCTCACCAAATTCACGAAGAGTTCGTGACAATTAAACCAGTAGGGGCATAACTTCCCCAAAAGGCCTCGCATAGACATGACTAGAGAAATATAAAAAGTCCATAATATGTTGAGCCTGATTCTCAGGAGCCCACTCTCTCTTGGCTCTATTGGTGAGGAACATTTAAACTTCTTGCCTCACACAGAGATCTATTCCACAAAGAATGAACCTGCTGAAAATGACTGTCCAGTTCACAGCTTTATATGTAACAAAACCATCAAAGGGATCAGAGTCCCATTTCACAATTCTATACTGAAAGGGAAATGTAGAGCAAATGGACACTGAGCATAAAACAAACTTAGAAAAAGGTTTATAAAATTTTCAATCCAATTTTGTGACTAAGCATATGCAGTGTGGGTGAAGATTACATCACTTTAGCATGTGTGAATTTGATGGTAGATGTACTGCTTTTTAAAATTAAAGAAAATTTTAAAAAGTAGATCTAGCCCAAAATGATTTTTTTTTCCTAAATCATTTCGTATATATCATAGCATCTTTTGACTCTCTTAAGAACTTAAACCAAATTCCATGAGTTTACAAAATAGAAGGGGCTGTAATTTAGGAAGAATAGTCTCCTTATAGATATAACCCATTCAATATTTATCAAACCTACTAATGACAACCACATTGTTAAAAGCTAGGGGCAAAAGACCAAATACAAATGTAAAGGAAGAAATGCAAATATAAAAAGTGTACAGCAGCTCCAACTTGACATTTCTGTATATCTATACTAACTTGATTTTTTCTAGGAGAGCTTTCTTTCTGCTCATGAGTCAAGGAAGCAAGGAGAACTTTACATGCAGCTGGAGAAGGAAACTGACTGTAAAGAAAGACGTGAAGTACTGCTAACCTGTCCTCATCAAGCTCAACAATACCATCTTGTTGACCAATCTACTGAGACTTCTAGAAAAAATTGACACTTTTTATCATTCCTTTAATCCAAGAACTCTCTTCTCTTGATTTCTTTAATCTCCCAATTTTTGACCCAGTTTATAACTGATCTATTTCTTTCTGGGACTCTGTTCTGTATATATTAGTTTCCTTTAAATTTCGAACTTTGTTATTTTTTTACCTTTAGAACCCTCTATTTTTTGTGAAAAATCCTCTACATGGAATACCAATAGTTTTGCTTATAAATATGCATTCCTATATTCACATATGTTTTGTGTTTCATACATGATTTCAAGGTTAGATATTGTTCTTTCTTTTACACCTTTCTTGGTAGCTTAGGATAGATGATTCTCACACTGTGTTGATAAATCAATATGTGCAGTTATGGGTTCCTTTTAACAGATTTTAAAATGGCAAGTATCTTAAACAAAGTGCTCTTAAAAATTCACTTGCCAGTAGGCATGTCATTTCACCCTGCATTACAAACAGGCCAAACAATGATGGAAAAGTCTAATAAGCCAGACAGGCCATAGAAATTAAATAATTATCTAAGCCTACTCACATTAATGACAACAAAGTCCAATGAGATTAAATGACAAATCTAAGGCTCTGCATGGAGTAAATATTAGAGGTAAGAATCATGTTTCTAGAGTCCTATTCCTAAGCTGTCACTCAGCACCTAGTTGCTAAGGAAACAGTAGCACAGCATTAGGAGTCTAAGATGGTCACAAGAGATCTATGAGTCACCTTTCATCACCAGTTCCTTCCTGTTTTCAATTCCCAGACACTGATCTCTCTATAAATAATAGAAAAAGAATTGTTGAACATAATGGTTGAGGCAGAAAGTTTACAGCTTTCCTCTCAAAGAAAATAATGAAGTTATCGGTTAGTGATTATCTGGACATAGTCATCCTAGGAGAAACATGATTCAATTAATTTCTTGCCTTGACTATATTCTTACTCTCCTGCCCTATTCCATTAAGGATTCAGGTTTTTAAATGTACATAAATATATATAAGTATTGGTTATAGAAGAATTATTTAATTTAGTGATACTCAAGATATTAGATCACGATGTTCACAGCTTCAAGTTGGAAATCATTCAGAAATAATGATTACTATTTGGAAATTAACCATTCATTGTGGGTTCAGAGAAAAAACTTTTGCTTAGTGAGTCATAAAGGATGCTCATCATATTAATTTTACTACAGTTGGGATGTCACAAAAGCAGAAGGGCTGGTAAAACATTTTGTGGGCTGGTAAATATTTTTCATCTATTTGCATGGTTGACTGTATCATTTAATAAATTTGTTTTAAAGAGCCCCATGCCAAAGGCAGTAAAATGTGATATGAGAGGATAATAAGCCAATTAAAGCAAATTACTGCCAAGCAAGATAATTATATTTAGGCTTAAATAATTTTGTGCACTGGATTTATTACTGTGTCATAGTATTACTGGCTAATCAAATGTAGGGCAAACACTAAGAAAATAAAGAACTTATATATGAGAGTTAACTTGTATGACGATATGATTTAATTGTTAGAAAGAAATATTTTTATAAATAAAATTACAGTCATATCTATATTCACGTTTTCAGACAATGTAAAATGTTGTTGCTTTTCAAAATAATAAGCTGAATTTGTAAGTTAATATTATGGCTTAAAGTGAATTTTTTCATATTATCATTTGATATTCACAAATATTTAAGGCTTTGTATTTACTGCATTTTTTAACTCAAGTGACTCAGAAATTATGTAAATTATTTATTGAAGTATAAATGACATATAATGTTATATTAGTTTCAAGTATACACTATGTTGATTCAACAGTTCTATACATTACTCAGTGCTCACAATAAGTGTAGTCAATACAAAGTTATTACAATATTATTGATATTTTTCCCAATGTTACATTTTGAATCTCCTTGACACTATTTACTTTGTAATTGGATGTTTGTACCTCTTAATCCTTTTATGTTTTTCACCCATACCTCACCTCCCCTCTGGTAAACATCATTCTCTAAGAGAGTTACCAGTCTGTTTTTCATTGTTCATTTGTTTTTTAAATTCCATGTATGAGTGAATTCATGGGATATTTGTCTTTCTCTGACTGACTTATTTCATTTAGCATTATACCATCTACATCCATCCATGTTGTGTAAATGGCAAGCTTTGTTCTTTTTTATAGCTGAGTAAAATACCATTGTATGTGCATACTACCTCTTCCTTATCCATTCATGTATCGATGCACACTTGGGCTATTTCCATAATTTGCCTATTGTAAATATTGCTGCAACAAAAATAGGGCTAGATATATCTTCTCAAATTAGTGTTTCCATATTCTTTGAGTAAATCCCCATTAGTGGAATTACTGGATCATATGGTAAGTCTATTTTTAATTTCTTGAGAAATCTCCATAGTTTTCTGCAGTGGCTGCACCAGTTTTCATTCCCACCAACAGTGCACAAGGTTTCCTTTTTCTTCACATCTTCACCAATACTTGTTTCTTTTGTTTTTGATTTTAGCCATTCTGACATGTGGGAGGTAATATCTCATTGCGGTTTTGATGTGTATTTCCCCCATAAATGATGTTAAGCATCTTTTCATGTGTGTGTCTTGGCCATCTTTCTGTATGTCTTCTTTGGAGAAATGTCTCTTCATGTCCTCTGCCCATTTTTAATTGTATTAATTCTTTTGTTTGTTTGCTTAGGTGTTGCATTGTGCTTTTATATATTTTAGATATTAACCCTTTATTGAATATGTCTTTTGCAAATATCTTCTCCCATTCAGTGTGTTGTCTTTTAGTTTTGTTGACTGTTTCCTTTGCTGTATAGAAGCATTTTGTTTAGATGTAGTCCCAGTAGTTTATTTTTGCTTTATTTTCCTTGACTCCAGAGACATATTTTTGAAAAATATTGCTGTAACCAATGTCAGAGAAATTACTGCCGGTGTCTTCTAGGATTTTTATGGCTTTACACCTTGCATTTAAATGATTCACCCATTTTGAGTTTATTTTTGTGTGTGGTATAAGAAAGTGACCAGATTCATTCTTGTGCATGTAGCTGCCCAGTTTTCCCAAAACCATTTGTTGAAGAGACTATCTTTTTCCTGTTGCCTCCTTTGTTGGAAGATTAAAAGACCATATAAGTGTAAGTTTATTTCTGGGCTATTCTATTCTGTTGATCTGTGTGTCTATATTTGTGCCATTATCACACTGTTTTGATTACTACAGCTTTGTAGTATATCTTGAAATCTGTGATTCTGATACCTCTAGTTTTGTTCTCCTTTTTCAAGATTGCTTTCATTGTTTAGTTTCTTTTGTAGTTGCATACAAATTTTAAGATAATTTGTTCTAGTTCTGTGAAAAATGCTGTTGATATTTTAAGAGGGATTACAGTAAATCTATAAATTGTTTTGGATAGTATGGACATTTTAACAATGTTTGTTTTATCAATCCATGAGCATGGAATATCTTTCCATTTGTTTGTGTTGTCTTCAATTCCTTTCATCACAGTTCTATCCTTTTCAGAGTACAGGTCTTTTACCTCCTTGGTTAAGTGTATTTCTAAGTATTTTGTTATGTTTAGTACAGTTGTAAATAGGATTGTAGATGGAAAGTTTTCAGCTATTATTTATTCCAATTCATTTTCAGTTTTATCTCTCTTAGAATATCAATAATATTTTGTGGTAATAAACTAGAAATTATTTCATGTTATATAAGCTAATATTAAAAATTAAATAAAATAGTTCATGTAAGACTCATATATTAATTTTTGTAACATTACATTCCCTCTTATGTAAAATGAAGGGAATATTGCCCTGATATAATTTTCTTCTCTCCTTTTTTGTTATTCTCCTAACCCAGTAATTAGTAGTTAATCCTTTAAAGTTTCCTTTGTTTTTCTCTTCATCTCATCAATGCTTATGTGGGTGTGAAGCAGGGCTTATTTCTTGAGCCTATTTCTTTTTTATTGTATTTACCCTTTTGGTGACCTCATGCTCATGTTTCTCAAATTTAGGTCTCTAACCTGCCTGTCCTTTGAACTTCAAAGCCATGTACCATGCCTACTTGTCATCTATTGAATATTTAATCTAATTTTTCCAAAACCAAATTATTCATCTTTCATCCAAATATGCTCCCCATATTGTTTTCCCATTTCAGAAAACCACAACACAGTTCTTCCAGGTGATTAGGGAGAAAACTGTGAACTCATCCTTGATTGTTCTCTTTCCTTCTTTCTTTCACAATATGTCTAGCAAACTGTGTCAGGTGTAAATTCAAAATCATTTTTTTTTAACGTAACACTTTCATAACTAATATTTTGAGCCAAGGCTGAGATATTGCAAGAGCCTCCTAGAAAATCTTCCCCTTTATGCTCTTGCTACCACTCCCATCATGCACTTGGCTGCTTTCAATGCAGCAAGAGAGTGGTTTTTCCCAAAATTAGGTCAGATAATATCACTATTCTGATAAAAGACACCTAATGGCTTCCCATCTCACTCAGAGTAAGTGCAAGCCGTTCCTTCTGTTATTACTTTGCCTTAATTTTCTAAGGCTCTCCCCTCTTTCAGTAGATCCCAGCTACTCTGGCCTCTTCATACTTCTCTAACATGCCAGGCATGTTCTCATTTTAGGGCCTTTATCCTGCTGTAGCCCCTGTTGGAAATGACATTTCCAGATGTCTACATGGTTTCCCCCTGCTTCCTTTAGGCTTCTCTTAAGCTTGGCAATTCATCACCCCATTCACTGCTTTATTTTCTAAAGAAATACACACACACACACGCACACACCAAAGTCTCACATAAGTAAAACTGAATCATGTGTCTGAATTCCTTTATAACTTTGGTTCCACTTACAGTTACAAACTTTTAAAATTACAGTATTTCATGCCTTGAAGCAATTTTATGAGCTAGATTGGGCCATGAAATGGAGGATATTAGAGAAGAAAATAAAGGATTTAAAACTTTATGATTTTTCTAAATTTATTATTCTGAGAAATCATGAGATACTCATACCAGTGTTCTTTCTATATTTCTTCAAGCACAATATTAAGAGCAAAAATATTTTATTATCCTAATATCCATCTTTTCATATGTAATAGTTGTATATAGTAACCACTCTAAAATGGAATTATTAAGAATAATTTATTGGTACAATAACATTAAAAACAAAGATAATAGTAATAGGAATTATAAGAAGTGCTAAAATTTAAGGACATGGTTGCTATGCATAGGAAATATGTTAATAATTTTAGACAACTTTTTATATTTGGCATTTACATAAATTGATGAGGTAGTTAGTATTATTCCCAATACACAGATAAAGAAATTGAGACTTAGTGAACTTAGCCAACTTGGTCATATTTACCAAATGGGTTTCTGGCTGAGCAGAATTCAAGCTGTTTAGATTCCAAAGCCCAACCTTCTTGCAGTGCCACATATATTATTCATACTGCAAAATCATTTATTCAGAAATTTGAAAATACCAATTTTGAAAATAAAATGGTTTTATCTTTCAGATTAACGAATAGCAAATTTTTATCAATGTTCTTTTTTAACAATTTCTGTTCTATTTGTATAATGAGACTATGAAATACACATACCTAAATATAATATAATCCCAAGCTGAGAAATGAGAAAATAATCTATCTATATGAATACAGAAATAACATAACACAATAAAATTTTTTTTAAATTGAATTCTGTCAAAATCTATGAGAATTAATTATTTGTAATAATTTTGTTAGTTTTGTTCATGCCATAATCTTCCATATCCATATATATATATATATATATATATATATATATATATATATAAAAATTATACTTTCCTAACCTGTAAAGCTTGTATAGTCATGGGTGATAAGAAACTGGCATGCTTATAAACTGATAATGGGAGTATAACTTAACATTTCAGAATAGTGATTTTTTTAAAGTTTTTAAGACTATAAAATGTGCCTAAACTTTAAAATTGCAATCTCATTATTTTGGCTCTAACCTAGGCAGATAATAGCAAAGGAAAACATGATATGTAAAAAAGAGGGGATTCAGAGTGTTGCTTACAGTATAGAAAGCATACAAAAAGTAGATGATTGATTAAGTGATTATGATACATACACACGAGGTCATTAATAATGAAATACTATTATCCTTTTGATAACAACACATATCAGATCACCATCAAGAGTGCTCTGACCTTGTAAAAAAGTACTTTATTTATTTATTTTATTTTTTATAAACATATAATGATTTTATACACAGGGGTACAGGCCATTGAATCGCCAGGTTTACACACTTCACAGCACTCACCATAGCACATACCCTCCCCAATGTCCATAACCCCACCCCCCTTCTCCCAACCCCCCTCCCCCCAGCAAACCTCAGTTTGTTTTGTGAGATTATGAGTCACTTATGGTTTGTCTCTCTCCCAATCCCATCTTGTTTCATTTATTCTTCTCCTACCCCCTTAACCCCCCATGTTGCATCTGCACTTCCTTATATCAGGAAGATCATATGATAGTTGTCTTTCTCCGATTTACTTATTCAGCTAAACATTATACCCTCTAGTTCTGTCCATATCGTCATGAATGGCAAGGTTTCATTTCTTTTGATGGCTGCATAGTATTCCATCTTCTTTATCCATTCATCTTTTGATAGACATCTAGGTTCTTTCCATAGTTTGGCTATTGTGAACATTGCTGCTATAAACATTCGGATGCATGTCCCCCTTTAGATCACTACTTTTGTATCTTTAAGGTAAATACCCAGTAGTGCAATTGCTGGGTCATAGGGTAGTTCTATTTTCAACATTTTGAGGAACCTCCATGCTGTTTTCCAGAGTGGTTGCATCAGCTTGCATTCCCACCAACAGTGTAGGAGGGTTCCCCTTTCTCCGCATCCTCGCCAGCATCTGTCATTTCCTGACTTGTTAATTTTAGCCATTCTGACTGGTCTGAGTTGATATCACATTGTGGTTTTAATTTGTATTTCCCTGATGCCGAGTGATGTGGAGCACTTTTTCATGTGTCTGTTGGCCATCTGGATTTCTTCTTTGCAGAAATGTCTGTTCATGTATTCTGCCCATTTCTTGATTGGATTAGTTGTTCTTTGGGTGTTGAGTTTGCTAAGTTCTTTATAGATTTTGGACACCAGCCCTTTATCTGATATGTCATTTGCAAATATCTTCTCCCATTTTGTCAGTTGTCTTTTGGTTTTGTTAACTGTTTCCCTTGCTGTGCAAAAGCTTTTGATCTTGATAAAATCCCAATAGTTCATTTTTGCCCTTGCTTCCCTTACCTTTGGCGATGCTCCTAGGAAGATGTTGCTGTGGCTGAGATCGAAGAGGTTGCTGCCTGTGTTCTCCTCAAGGATTTTGATGGATTCCTTTCTCACATTGAGATCCTTCATCCATTTTGAGACTATTTTCGAATGTAGTATAAGGAAATGGTCCAATTTCATTTTTCTGCATGTGGCTGTCCAATTTTCCCAACAACATTTATTGAAGAGGCTGTCTTTTATCCATCGGACATTCTTGCCTGCTTTGTTGAAGATTAGTTGACCATAGAGTTGAGGTTCTATTTCTGGGCTTTCTGTTCTGTTCCATTGATCTAGGTGTCTGTTTTTGTGCCAGTACCATGCTGTCTTGATGATGACAGCTTTGTAATAGAGCATCTAGTCCGGAATTGTGATACCACCAACTTTGGCTTTCTTTTTCAATATTCCTTTGGCTATTCGAGGTCTTTTCTGGTTCCATATAAATTTTAGGATTATTTGTTCCATTTTTTTTTAAAAAAAATGGATGGTATTTTGATAGGAATTGCATTAAATGTGTAGATTGTTTTAGGTAGCATAGACATTTTCACAATATTTGTTTTTCCAATCCATGAGCATGGAACATTTTTCCTTTTCTTTGTGTCTTCCTCAATTTCTTTCATGAGTACTTGATAGTTTTTTGAGTATAGATTCTTAGCCTCTTTGGTTAGGTTTATTTCTAGGTATCTTATGGTTTTGGGTGCAATTGTAAATGTGATTGACACCTTAATTTCTCTTTCTTCTGTCTTGTTGTTGGTGTAGAGAAATGCAACTGATTTCTGTGCATTGATTTTATATCCTGACACTTTACTGAATTCCTGTACGAGTTCTAGCAGTTTTGGAGTGGAGTCTTTTGTATTTTCCACATATAGTATCATATCATCTGCGAAGAGTGATAGTTTGACTACTTCTTTGCCGATTTGGATGTCTTTAATTTCCTTTTGTTGTCTGATTGCTGAGGCTAGCACTTCTAGTACTATGTTGAATAGCAGCGGTGATAACAGACATGCCTGCCATGTTCCTGACCTTAGCGGAAAAGCTTTCAGTTTTTCTCCATTGAGAATGATACTTGTGGTGGGTTTTTCATAGATGGTTTTTAATATTGAGGTATGTGCCCTCTATCCCTACACTTTGAAGAGTTTTGATCAGGAAGGGATGCTGTACTTTGTCAAATGCTTTTTTAGCATCTACTGAGAGTATCATATGGTTCTTGTTCTTTTATTAATGTGTTGTATCACATTGACTGATTTGCAGATGTTGAACCAAACTTGCAGCCCTGGAATAAATGCCACATGGTTGTGGTGAATAATCCTTTTAATGTACTGTTGAATCCTATTTCTAGTATTTTGGTGAGAATTTTTGCATCTGTGTTCATCAAGATATTGGTCTCTAGTTCTCTTTTTTGATGGGATCCTTGTCTGGTTTTGGGATCACTGTGATGCTGGCCTCATAAAATGAGTTTGGAAGTTTTCCTTCCATTTATATTTTTTGGAACAGTTTCAGGAGAATAGGGATTAGTTCTTCTTTAAGTGTTTCATAGAATTCCCCTGAGAAGCCATCTAGCGTTGGGCTTTTGTTTGTTTGGAGATTTTTGATGACTGTTTCAATCTCCTTAGTGGCTATGGGTCTATTCAGGTTTTCTATTTCTTCCTGGTTCAGTTGTGGTAGTTTATATGCTTCTAGGAATGCATCCATTTCTTCCAGATTGTCAAATTTGTTGGCGTAGAGTTGCTCATAATATGTTCTTATAACTGTCTATATTTCATTGGTTAGTTATTTCATTAGTTGTTATTTCATTACGAGAATTGTGATCTCTCCTCTTTCATTCATGATGTTATTTATTTGGGTCCTTTCTCTTTTCTTTTTGATAAGTCTGACCAGGGGTTTATCAATCTTATTAATTCTTTCAAAGAACCAGCTCCTAGTTTCATTTATTTGTTCTATTGTTTTTTTGGTTTCTATTTCATTGATTTCTGCTCTGATCTTTATGATTTCTCTTCTCCTGCTGGGTTTAGGGTTTCTTTGTTATTCTTTCTCCAGCTCTTTTAGGTGCAGGGTTAGGTTGTGTACCTGAACCTTTCCTGTTTCTTGAGAAAGGCTTGTACCGCTATATATTTTCCTCTCAGGATTGCCTTTGTTGTGTCCCACAGATTTTGAACCATTGTGTTTTCATTATCATTTGTTTACATGAATTTTTTCAATTCTTCTTTCATTTCCTGGTTGGCCCATTCATTCTTTAGAAGGATGCTGTTTAGTCTCCATGTATTTGGGTTCTTTCCAAATTTCCTCTTGAGACTGAGTTCTAGCTTCAGAGCATTGTGGTCTGAAAATATGCAGAGAATTATCCCAATCTTTTGATACATGTTGAGACCTGATTTAGGACCCATGATGTGATCTATTCTGGAGAATGTTCCATCTGCACTCGAGAAGAATGTATATTCTGTTGCTGTGGGTTGAAATGTTCTGAATATATCTGTGATGTCCATCTGGTCCAGTGTGTCATTTAAGGACTTTATTTTCTTGTTGATCTTTTGCTTGGATGATCTGTCCATTTCAGTGAGTGGAGTATTAAAGTCCCCTACTATTATTGTATTATTGTTGATGTGTTTCTTTGATTTTGTTATTAATTGGTTTATATAGTTGCCTGCTCCCACATTAGGGGCATAGATATTTAAAATTGTTAGATCTTCTTGTTGGACAGACCCTTTGAGTATGATATAGTGTCCTTCCTCATCTCTTATTATAGTATTTGGCTTAAAATCTATTTGATCTGATATAAGGACTGCCATTCCTGCTTTCTTCTGATGTCCATTAGCATGGTAAATTGTTTTCCACCCCCTCACTTTAAATCTGGAGGAGTCTTTGGGTCTAAAATGAGTTTCTTGTCAGCAACATATAGATGGGTTTTGTTTTCTTTATCCATTCTGATACCCTATGTCTTTTGATTGGGAAATTTAGCCCATTAACATTCAGAGTAACTATTGAGAGATATGAATTTAGTGCCATCATATTGCCTGTAAGGTGACTGTTACTTATATTGTCTCTGTTCCTTTCTGATCTACTACTTTTAGGCTCTCTCTTTGCTTAGGGGACCCCTTTTAATATTTGCTGTACAGCTGGTGTGGTGTTTGCAAATTCTTTCAGTTTTTGCTTGTCCTGGAAGCTTTTAATCTCTCCTTCTATTTTCAATGATAGCCTAGCTGAATCTAGTATTCTTGGCTGCATGTTTTTCCTCATTTAGTGCTCTGAGTATATCTTGCTAGCTCTTTCTGGCCTGCCAGGTATCTGTGAATAAGTCTGATGCCAATCTAATATTTTTACCATTGTATGTTACAGACTTCTTTTTCTGGGCTGCTTTCAGGATTTTCTCTTTGTCACTAAGACTTGTAAATTTTACTATTAGGTGATGGGGTGTGGACCTATTCTTATTGATTTTGAGGGGGGTTCTCTGCACCTCCTGGATTTTGATGCTTGTTCCCTTTGACATATTGGGGAAATTCTCTCCAGTAATTCTCTCCAATATACCTTCTGCCCCCCCTCTCTTTCTTATTCTTCTGGAATCCCAATTATTCTAATGTTGCTTCATCTTATGGTGTCACTTATCTCTCAAATTCTCCCCTCATGGTCCAGTAGCTGTTTGTCCCTCTTTTGCTCAGTTTCTTTATTCTCTGTCATTTGATCTTCTATATTGCAAATTCTTTCTTCTGCCTTCATTTATCCTTGCAGTGAGAGCCTCCATTTTTTTATTGCACCTCATTAATAGCTTTTTTTATTTCAACTTGGTTAGATTTTAGTTCTTTTATTTCTTCAGAAAGGGCTTTTATATCTCCTGAGAGTGTTTCTCTAATATCTTCCATGCCTTTTTCAAGCCTGGCTAGAACCTTGAGAATCATCATTCTGAACTCTAGATCTGACATATTACCAATGTCTGTATTGATTAGGTCCCTAGACTTTGGTACTGCCTCTTTTGTTTGTTTGTTTGTTTGTTTTGTTTTTTGTTTTTGTGGTGAATTTTTCTGCCTTGTCTTTTTGTCCAGATAAGAGTATATGAAGGAGCAAGTAAAATATTAAAAGGGTGGCAAGGACCCTAGGAAAATATGCTTTAACCAAATCAGAAGAGATCCCAAATCGTGAAGGGGGAGAAAGGGGATAGAAAGAGGTTAATAAAGAAAAAAAAAAAAAGAAAGAAATAATTTAAAAAAACGAATAAAGAAAAAATATAAAAAACAAAAGATATATATATATATATGTGTATATATATATATATATATATATATATTAGATAAACTAGTTAAAAAACGTTAAAAAAGAAAAGGGTAAAAGTTAAAAAAATTTAGCAGAAGAAGAGAGAAAAAAATACATTGAAAAAGAAAAAAAAATTAACTGCAAGTCTAAAGAATCACAGGGAGAAAGCCATGAGTTCCGTACTTTGCTTTCTCTTCCTCTGGAATTCCACTGCTCTCCTTGGTGTTGAACCTTCACTCCTTGGTAGGTGAACTTGGTCCTGGCTGGATTTCTTTTGATCTTCTGGGGCAGGGGCCTGTTGTAGTGATTCTCAAGTGTCTTTGCCCCAGGCAGAATTGCACCGCCTTTACCAGGGGCCGGGGTGAGTAATCCACTCGGGTTTTCTTTCAGGATCTTTTGTTCTCTGAGCACTTTCTGTAGAGGACGGGAATGAAAATGGCGCCCTCGGTCTTGGCCCAGAGGAGCTGAGAGCTTGGGGCCCCACTCCTCAGTGTGCCCTCAGAGAACAGCACCCATTTACTCCCATCTCCTTGGCTTCTGGCCGTGCTCCAAGCTCACTAAGCCTGTCACCTGTTCAAGGTAACCCCAAGCTGTAAGCTCACTCCTCAGCTCTGTCTCTATAGCCGGCTTCCCTGTTCTAATACCTGCAAGCTCTGTGACACTCAGACACCCCCAATCTTTCTGTGACCCTGGGGTTCCTGAGGCCATGCTGACCCCGCGTGGGCTTCACCCCGGTTTAGCCTCTGGAGCAATGTCCCTCAGCGGTACAGACTTTTAAAAGTCCTGATTTTGTGCTCTGTTTTCCACTGCTTGCCAGGAGCTGGACCCTCCCCCCGTGGTCTATCTTCTCATCTCTCTGGATTCACTTCTTCGCCAGCCCTACCTTTCAGAAAGTGGTTGATTTTCTGTTTCTACAATTGCTGTTCTTCTTCTCTTCAATCTCCCCTTGGATTTGTGGCTGTTTGCAATCTTTAGATAAGCTATCTAGCTGATCTCCTGCTACCTGAAGTAGTCTCAGCCTGCTACTTCTCCGCCATCTTGACTCCACCAAGTACTTTATTTTTTAATGTGAGAAAACCAAAGAGATAGTAATGTCTATTCCAATTGCTAAAATAATGTCACTAAATTGTGTGTATGTTTTATTTAGAGCCTGTTTACTCAGTGACATGAAAACATGTTTATAATATAAAGATTAACTTAAAAACTTGTAAGATAAAAAGAAACACTTTCCTGAATTTTTTAGCAGAAATAACATTCTACTTCTAAATTAAAAATAAATTATCTTTTTGTATTATATACAAAATAATTGTGGGTACATAATTATTTATTGTAGACTATAATTTAAACCCAAACTTATAGTACTCAGTTTATTTTAAATGGTGTGCTACAATTTTCATAACTTTTGTTTGCTTTTATTTTCATCTTACAAAGTATACTTAAAAATAGCATTTATATTTAATAACAAAATAGTCACATTTCTTCTTCTTTTTAATTGACTTATTTTTACAGTTTTAATTTGAAGCCTGCAGATTCCCTCAATAGATGTGAAAGTGCCCATTCCACAGGTAATTTAATTTTTCAAAATTATATATGATAACTGCCTACTAATGGTGCCATCTCTTCATAACATACATTATTCTTTGATACAGTAGAAAGTACCTCAGTTTTAGAAATTTTCTTAAAACTATGAGATTTTTCACTTTCATGTAGAATTTCATTTTTCAATATTTCAGTAGTTTCTTTTATTAATCTGTGGAGTTTTTTAGTGGAGTTTTTCATTATTCATTCAAAAAACAACTTACCACCAGTAAAGTCACCAATACCTTCATGTTTGCTTTATCCTCACCCTTGTCATTTATAGCATGTCCTTTAATAACCTATTTTAAAGAGAGTGAATTATTAGTAAATATTCTTCTGAAAAACTTCAAGTGAAAAAATACAGAAAAAGCATTGCTCTAATTCGACATGCTTGTCATAGAACATTTAAGTGTTCAGATTCAATTATTACTACAAAGATATATCTACTGTTGTACAGATCTCCAGAATTTCATTTTGCGTAACTGAAACCTTATATCCATTTACAATAAGTCCTCCTTTTCCTCTTTTATTTAGCCCATGACAACCATCATTCTACTCTCTGCCTGTATGACTTTGGATATTTTGCATACCTCATATGAGTGGAATCATGCAGTATTTTTTCTTTTGTGACCGCTTATTTCACTTAGAATAATATACTTCGGCTTCATCCATGCTGTTGCAATACCAGGATTTCTTTCAGTGGGTAAATAAATGTTCATTATGTGTATATCTCATATTTCCTTAATTCATTCATCCATCAGTGGATACTTGGGTATTGTGAATAATGCTACAGTGAATATAGAGGTGCACATATCTCTTCCTGATCCTAATTTTAATTCTTTTGCATGTTTATGTAGAAGTGATTGCTGGATCATATACTAATTGTAATTTAAATTTTGGGGAGGAACCTCCGTACTGTTTTTGCAGTTCCTTTACCATTTTACATTTCCACTAGGTATAAAAGTTCTAATTTCTCCACATTCTTACTAACACATCTTTTTTTTTTAATAATAAAGCCATCTTAATAGGTATGAGGTAATATCTCATTGTGGTATTGATTTTCATTTCTCTGATAACTAGTAATATAGAGCACCTTTTCATATACTTGTTGGCTATTTATATGTCTTCTTAGGAGAAATTTCTATTCAAGTCCATTGCGCATTTTTAAATCATGCTATTTTTCTTTTTTTATATTGTGTTGTAGGAGTTCCTTTATATTTTGGATATCAACCCCTTATCAGATATAAGGTTTGCAATATTTTTCTCCATTTTGCAGATTGCCTTTTTATTTGTTGATTATTCCCTTTGCTATGCAGAAAGTTTTCAGAGTTATATATGTCTATTATTTATATATTATGTCTATTTTTTTTTTTTTTTTTTTTTGGTGAACAAATCTGGATGCATCATACTTCTTGATTTCATAGTATGTTACAAAGCTACCATGATCTAAACATTATGGTACTGATATAAATATAGTCATATAAACCGATGAGACAAAATGGAGAGCCTGGAAATAAACCCTCACATATATGGTCAAAAATCTTTCAGGGACACCTGGGTGGCTCTGTTGGTTAAGTGGCTGCCTTTGGCTCAGGTCATGATCCCAGGGTCCTAGGATCAAGTCCCACATCAGGTTCCTTGCTCAGAGGGAGCTTGCTTCTCCCTCTGCTTCTCTGCCTGCTGCTCTCCCTGCTTGTGTTTTCTCTCTCTCACAAATAAAGTCTTTAAAGGAAAAAAAATCTTTCATATGGCTGCCAAAGCTACACAACAGGGAAGTCTAGTTTCTTCAACAAATGGTGTTGGGACAACTGGATATCCATATGCAAAAGAATTAAAGTGGACTCTTACCTTCAACTCATCTTACACTATACACAAAAATCAACTCAAAATAAATTAAAGGCTTAAATATAACACCTCAAACTGTAAAACTCCTAAATTAAAACATAAGGGTAAAGCTTCTAGACTTTGGTCTTGGCAATGATTAGCTGGTACAACTTAACAGTATACTGCAATTTTTTCCTCAAAGTCACATCTAGAAAATGAATTTCACTTAAACAAAAATCTAATCTAAGTTAAGCATCTAGTGAAAATTGATAATTTTTTAGCTGACTCCCTGTATTGAAACTTTAAGGTTCTATGAAAATGTCTGTTTCCCTCTTTTTTTCTTCTGTCACTGAACATACATACATGTATATGTGTGTACACAACTTCCGTATATATGGAATATCAATATATTTATCACATTCTCTGTTTCTGTTTCTCTTTTTGTCCCTCTCTCCCACTCTTTCTCTCTCCCCACCTTGTAGAAGAGAAGTGGTATGGAATTAAGGACCAAAATTATAGTTTATTAGTTCATCATGCATTAACATGAACTTGGAAAATTCAAATGGCCTTTGGATTTGCCAAATTTAGAAGATTTTGGAAAAAATTCTAAATATATCTGGGTCTCTTCTCTATCTAACAAGGAGGTGTATTCTTGATGACAATTTTAACTTTATAAATAGCTACTTCTATCATTATAAATTTGTTTCTTATTTTAGTGTAAATTATTCCTAAATCTTCTAAATATATGGTGATATATATGGTGATATATGTTTTTTTATGATAATAGAACTTATATCTGATTTTATTTTATCCAATATAGTTTACAGAATATATAAAATTAGAAAAATTAGGAAAGATTAAAAATTACAATTTATTAAATCATTAAATAAGACACAGATTTGAAGTAATACATATTTTCCTTGTGTTCATGAGATAAATAGATAAATTTAATCACTGGCAGATAATGTCCTGGATTCCACCTTTGAATAATTTTTCTTACAACTTTTAGTGCCTATTCAATTGGTATTAATTTTATTATTATTTGAGATGTTTGTGTTTATAGAATATATTATTCCCTATTAGTAACAATATATCCCATATAAATTGTTATTAGTGAGCCTAATTAATCATATTCAACAAAAAGAAAGTAAATCATTTTGAAGTTCAGAATTTAAGATATTGGGAGGTATCAGATAAAGGTATTTTTTTTAATGCAGATGGTCTTTTTCATAAAATAATGCTTAATTCCAGTTTTTCATTATATAATTTTTCATCAGCCTTATAAGAGACTTATTCAAGACTAGATGACATAAATTCTTTTTAATAGATTTCTTATTAACATTACAGAATATAACAGTTCTAACTCCAAAGTTTAATTTACTAATTAACGATAGGAAGCAGGATCCCAAGGCTTATAGTACTTTGCTAAGTACTAGGAAGCCAGAATTTTTTAAAAGTAGAATGATGGAAAAATAAAAAGCAAATCATCATTTGCTCTTATGAAAGCAATGATTAAGTAATGAGAAAATGACAAATTAAAGGAATGTTTTCTAAAGATAACCCTTAACAGGAAGCTACTACTATGACTATGTGCTATCTCATTAACAATGATTAAACCAAATGATATAAAGAGAGATTATATTTTAGAAAGGTATGTATAACACACAACATCTACAAGTGTACTATCATATTTAGAATATTTGTATATAAGTTTGCAGTTGAGTTCTACAACAATGATTACGGAATTTCACATATAGCATCTTTTATTTAAATATTCATGAATCTTCATATCTTCAACATTTTGTGAGGAGGGACTATTGTCACCTTTGGTGAGATGCTTGTTAAGGTCTTTATAAATACTGTTTGTGTTTTCATTTGTATGTGTTTTAAGCTAAAATATTAATTTTGAAAAGTTAAATATCAAAAATAATTTGAAATATTTTACCTTTTAAATTATACAAAATTCTGGATATCTTTACTTGCATATGTTGTTAAATAGCCTTAGTTTCTATATACACAGACACACACATATATATTCTCTCTCTTTCCCTTAACAATGTTAGGAGCCATAATCAACTAATTGTTTTTGCTATTTTAAACATTAGTAGGGTGCTTCATTACTGTCATAGATTATTCACTTTAATGTTTGTATTTAGGTAGTTATTATAAAAATATTACATATTTTGAAACTACCACCTTAAATATAAAAGCTATCAAATTACTCAGTAGTAAATGGATCTAAAAACATCAAACCAAAAACAACATCCTATTTCAGAGGGAGCCATTGAGAAACATCTGTCTCTCCTAAATATAATTAAGTAATCAACTAAAAGGGGCCATGTGTTACTGAGTAACTCGTCTTGAGTATATTTGCATTAATTCTCTAATCACTTGTAAAATACTAGTTTCAATGAAGTGTGACATGGCATATATTATGAGAACAAAATTATTCTTAAGTTTCAAAAAATGATTAATTTCTATATGAATGTCTTACAGATGCATTTTTTAAAAAGATTTTATTTATTTATTTGACAGACAGAGATCACAAGTAGGCAGACAGGCAGGCATAGAGAGAGGAACAGAAGCTCAATCCCAGGACCCTGGGATCATGACCTGAGCTGAAGGCAGAGGCTTTAACCCTCTGAGCCACCCAGGTGCCCCCAGATGCATTTATTTAAAAGAGGTTGCAAATTCATGAAAATACTGCAATGCTGGGAATGGCCAGCAATTCCTGTACTGATAGATGAGAGATTGCTCCAAAATTTGCTGTGAAAGAGAGAAGGCAAGGAGGTCCATGCTCAGAAAGGAAGACCCTTTGGTCTTCTTTGCTCCCACTTTTACTGGTCCTTCAGGAACATCACAAATCCTTATCACTGTTTCTCAAGCACAAGATGTCTGACAAGGGGTCTTAGTGGAACTAGGAGGATCTGTTTATGGGAATATGCTAATCTGTGTGTTCTATGAGTTCTGCTAAAAGTAACCTAAGCCACAATGCATACAGCTCTTAGATCCAGGGTGGCTATTTGGGCCAAGAAAGCTTGGGGAGGGCAACTTCCCATGGCATTCCTCTGGCCGAGTGGTCAGCAGGCCCCAGCATTCCAAAGGCCTATGCCCTTTGCCAGAACCTTCCATAGCCTCCAGTGGCTTCTGTGGTACATTTTAGCAAGCCATGTATTATGGATGGTTTCATGCCTTACATCAGCCCCAACACTGCACTTTAGTGCCACATACCTTATGAGTTCCCTATGCTTATAAGAATATTGCCTTTCATATTTTCAGAAATTTTCAGTTAAAGTCTCAAAGAGTGGTTTGTTATTTTTTGTTTATTTTTCTCTTCTTTTTTTTCATTAAAAAATTCCAAGTGAACTGCATCAGCCATGACATTAACTGTAATATGATATTTCATTCAGAAAACAACTATCTTTGAAAGTCCCATCTACTACTGAGACAATGTTTCAGTCCACCAGACTGATAACTTGAGCCTCCTCTATCATTCATGCTCAAATATTTATCTACATTACAAACATTTCAGAGCTATTTGTCTGGATCTGCCACAAATCTTGTTTCCACAGCTATTGCTTAGGATTAAGTACTAATTTTTACTTTAAATGGCTTCCTTATCATAGATATGTTCTCTTTCTTTCACCATTTTCCAGTTATCTTAAAGATTAAAAGAGATCTTTCCCACAGGCTTTTTATATGTCCTTCATTATTATTAATCAGAGTTTAAAATTGACCCTAATTTTTCTATTATTCCATCATCAGGATATTTAAAATTTAATGTTTGTGTACTTTTTAAGAGATTTTATTTATTTGTCAGAGAGAGAGAGAGAGCACAAGCAGGGGGAGTGGCAGGCAGAGAAAGAGAAGCAGACTCTCTGCTGACCAATGAGCCTGATGTGGGACTCCATCCCAGTACCCTGGGATCATAGCCCAAGCCAATGGCAGATGCTTAACTAACTGAGTCACCCAGGTGTCCTGTTTATGTATTTTTAATAGCAAACATTAAAAATAGATGATAAAATAATATATTCATAATCTAATTCAGAGGTCAACACATTTTCACATACTGATAAATAAGTCAGTAGAATATGAGTAAGTTTGTAAAAATCTTAATGCTGAAAACCAACTTGAAATAATCACTTTAATAAAACATTTCTGTGAAAACAGTAAAATACATATTCTTTAATTTTTTGACAAAGTTGCCAATACAATTGAATGACAAAAAGATAATCCTTTCAGCAAATAGTCCTTTTACAACTGGATAGCAATATGCAGAAATAAATGAACTTCAACCATTACATTACAATATTACATGATTGCCAATGTTAACTCAAAATTGATCATAGACAGAACATACACGGTAAAACCATCAAAGTTTTGTAAGAAAATCCAGGAGAAAATCCTAGTGCACTTGTATCTAGCAAAGTTTACTTAAACGACCCAAAACTATAAAAGAATAAAAAATTTAGCCGGTTGTATTTCTACCCAATAATAATGAACTATCAGAAAAAGAAATTAAGAATAACACTCCTATTTACAATTACAACAAAAGGAACAAAATACTTTAGAATATATCTAAGGATATGAAACCCTGCATTCCAAAAGTTATGACACTGATGAAAGAAATTGAAGGAGACAGAAGTAAATGGAAATATATTATATATTATATGCTCAAGGATTGGAAAAATTAATAGTGTTAAAATGTCCATACTATAAAAGGCTTGAATAGTCAAAGCAATCTTGAGAAAAGAGGACAAACTGAGGTATATAATCCCTGGTTTAAAACTACAGTACAAAACTATGGTAGCCATAAAAACAGACACATGGAATAATGGAGCAGAACAGACAATCCAGAAATAAATCCACATATACATGGTCAATTAATTTGCAACAGTGGTGCCAAAAATACACAATAGGTGAAGGGCAGTTTCTTCAATAAACAGTGTTAGGAAAGCTGAATATTCACATGCAAAAGGATGAAACTAAACCTCTAACATACACCATACACAAAAAGTAACCCAAAATGAATTAAACACCTGCACATAATATCTGGAATAAATTCCTAGAAGAAAACATAGCTGGTAAGCTTCTTGACGTTAGTCTTGACAATGATTTTTTTTTAATTTGACACCAAAAACCAAAGCAACAAAAGCAAAAATAAATAGGATGATATCAAACTAAAAAGCTTCTGCATAGCAAATAGAACCATCAACAAAATGAAAGGGAAACCTACTGAATAGAAGAAAATATTTGCAAATCATATATCAGATAAACAGTTAATATCCAAACTATAAACTTTTTAAAAAGTATAATTCAATAGCATAAAAACAATCTAATTAAGAAATAGAGGATCTGAATAGACATTTTTTCCAAAGAAGACATACAGATGGCCAACATACATATTAAAAGATGCTTGACATCACCTGATCATAAGGGAGAAGCAACTCTAAACCACAATGAAATATCACTTCATACCTATGAGAGTGGTGATCATCAAAAAGATAAAAACTTGCATGTGTTGGTGAGGATATGGAGAAAAGAGAACTTTTGTGTACTCTTGGTGGGAATGTAACTTGGTACAGCCACCAGAGAAAACAGTATGGAGGTTCCAAAATAATTCAAAATATAAAATATAAAAAGAAAATAGATTATGTCCTTCGTGGTATTCATATGTGTTCTGCTGAAACACTAATTCTAAGCTTTTGCTATCACAATTTGTGTTGTTTTATTTTCAGTTTCAATATAACTTGCAGAGTGGAGCTTTCCCTAAATTTTCAACTAGGTTGAGACTCTTGAATCATTTAGACCCCCCATCACATCATATGTATATTTATAGTCCCATGAAGACTGAAATCCCTACAAAGAACTGTGTCTGCCTTATCCTACTGCAAGTTCCTGGAACATAAGAGAATATGATAAACATTGACTTATATGGTGCATATATACCTAATAAACTTCTAACACCCTACAGATGAAGAAATGGAGATCTAAGAACTTTCATAAATTCACAGTATAACTGGCTGAAGACCAGAACTACTACTACTAGTCAAATCTTCCAATTCTCAGTTCAGTGTGTGTGTGTGTGTGTGTGTGGCTTTTTGTTTTACCTTCTACATTAGGTTGGCTAAAGACAAAATTAATTATTAAAATGAGTAAATCTCCAAACTTGAAATTTGTTATGTTTTTTTCTCCCTTACCTACAATCCAAAGTTGATTTACAGATTGGATAACACTTTCTAGTTGTGATACAATGACCAAGGTTTTTTCCATTTTGGAACATTTTTGTTTTTTAAATTGTACTATATATTTATTTATATTTTATTCCACATACAGCAGTTGAAAGTATACTTCTGAAAACTATAATATACATTGTAACAAATTAAAGAAACAAACTGAAGAAGTTTTAAAATGGCCAAAACTTAAAACACATTTAAAATTTGTATATTCTACAAGAAAATAATCCTGAGTTTGCCAGTATTTTGTTTTGTTTTGTTTCAAGTTTTTATTTGAATTCTAGTTAGTTAATATATAGTGTAATATGGTTTCAGGAGTAGAAATCAGTAATTCATCAATTACATATAACACCCAGTACTTGTCATAACAGGTGCCCTCCTTAATACCTACCACCCATTTAACCCAACCCCACCCACATACCTCCCCTCTAGCAACTCTCAGTTTGACCATATGGATACTGAGTTTATGTTGGAAGCTGTCTCTGTTCCACCCAGCTGGAAGGGAGAATGACCAAAGACATTCTCTGTGGGAGATTTCTGTGGGCTGGACCTGAAAATAGTATACATTACTTCTTCCCACATTTCATTCATCAGCTTAGTCAAACAGCCTCGCCTACATGCAAGAGAAACTGGGAAGTGGACTCTAGGTGCGTGACAAGAAAAAGTACAACAGCCAGTCTTTGCCAAATGCAATACACTGTGATTAATATGTAGATTCTAGAATGTCAAAATATAAGTGCTCTCTTTTAAAGTGGTACCTATTAGGAGTAAGGTTAGGCATAACCCAGTATCTAACATACCGAGCTAATTTTGATGGGCATAATTTAAATCATATGACAAAATAATGGCATTTCTGTATAACTTAAAGGCCATAAAACTGTAATCACCTCTTCTAACTAAAATGTTCTAATCAGTACTGAATTACACTTCTTGTTAGGTCAAAATTATTATAGTTACTCTGCTTCATAGTTTCATACTCTTGTTAGATATTAAAATGGTGAAGGCAATTCTTTTATTTTCTTAAAGAATAGATTATCATAAATGTCACTGAGGTCTATATGCTCTAGAAGAAACAAAGGCGATTTTACTTTGGATATAAAAAAAGAAATTCATTTTATTTATCAACATCAAATTCAAATTTCCTTGTATTGAGGAAAATACTACATGGGGTTCAGGGTTAAAATGTTAAGAGTAGAGGTGCCTGGGTGGCTCAGTCAGCTAAGCATTTGCCTTCGGCTCAGGTCATGATCCCGGGGTCCTGGGATCAATTGCCTTGCTGGGCTCCCTGCTCAGAGAGGTGTCTGTTTCTCGCTCTCCCTCTGCAGCCCCGTCTGCTTGTGCTCTCTGTCTCAAATAAAAAAATAAAAAAGCCTTAAAAAAATGTTAGTGTAAATAATGCACAAAGAGAATAATGGTTGTAAGTTGAGTTGACTAAAATTGCATGTACTACACAACAAAATGGGAGAAAACATACATTGCCAATGATGCAGTTTTTCTCAAAACTGGAAGTTGTGTTGGAAGCAATGTCATTTTTAATTCTATCAATATATTTTTTCTTCAAGGGTAATTTTGCAAAAAAAAAATTAAAATTGCATATTTTCATGTAAATTCACTAATGGTATATGGTTTGGTTTCTATATTTTAGTGTGTAGAAATAAATTTCCAGAAGAAAAATACTCAATTTAGGTTGATATAATTGTAAAAGCAATCGAGAGGTGACAGTGATTTGCATTCATTCTTAGTTTCAATTTGTATCTGAAGAAGAAAACCAATTCAGTTTCACTAGGCCTATGGTCAAGGCTAATTTTCCTGGCTGTGCTTCTGCCTATTTGATAACCCTGGCCAAATATTATGTTGGCATCACTGTCAATAATCAAGGAGATTTAAGGGTAACATTACACAAATTAACAGCAATTTATATAATTATATAATTTTATTTTTATTTAAGTATCTGATAAATAATACCTATTATTGGACTGTTTTACTATTACATAATAGTTTTTGAAAATATTCAGTCACATCAAATTTAACTGTGGTGTAACAGAGAATCCACGTATTTTAAAGGAATATACAAAATGTGGGAATGCCACTTCATTATTTACCAAATTAAAGCAAAGCAAAAGTACAGATTTGATGGTCATTTGTGTTATGCATGTGCTGTATCTGTATTATACGTATGTGTTCTAGGCTTTTAAGAAAAAATGGACTTTTAATACAAAGGATAATTTTCATGTTACAGTTATAAGCATAACCAAACTGAAATAGAAAAGTAGTTATCTACACATGTATATATAGTTTGGCTTGTCACTAGGGCACTATAGGATATGGATGACCCTACACAAATACATATATAAAATATATATTCATAAGTAGACTCTACCCACATAGTTTGACTTAAATATAGAATTAGTGGGTCTGTTATGGTGGTTTATCAATAATTATTTACAATAATTGATAGAGAAGGGTATTTAAGTACTTATTGTCTCACCAGTACATACAAAACCTCTTTATAAAGCCCAGGACCATTTCCTCATGTTTAGGTCTAGGGATCATCTCTTTGTGTTCCTTATTATCAAATTGCCAGTCTGAGAGCCATCGTGGAAACATTGACTAGAGAAAGTGGACATGTGGTCAGTCATACACAATCTTAAGCCAAAGCTTAGGTGATGGATCATAGATGGAGAGCCCTGAACTCTGAGTCAAAGTGTCACTTACGATCACTGTTATCAGCACCCTTCTTCCTACTCAAATTAAAGTAATCTCATCAAACAATTACAGGCCAATGAGCGTGATCTACTCTCCAGGCCACGTCCTTGTGACTGAGGTCTGGCCACTGTGCCCCAAGATGACCTGATCTGCCCAAGATCCACAGCTCCCCAAAGCCATCTGATTGAACACATTCATGAGACAGAGTGCTGGAAGTATGGTAAGGTATGATAGCACTAAAAAATGCAGATTTTTATATAAGCTTATAATTTATATTTGATTAAAAAAAATAAGATGCAAAGTTATCCCATACATAACGTGTTGAAAACTAAAACTAGAAATACAGTTGAATATGGGATTAAAATTTAGTATTAGCATAAATAATAACATGAGACCTATTTATAAGTGATAAAAGAGAAAAAGAAATAGCTCTAACTAAAATAGATATAATATGTCAAGATATAGACTGCATAATTAGAGAAAATGAAGACAGACAATATTCCAGCAAATGAACTGGGCCAACATTTTGTGTTGTCAAAACAAAAAAATCATGAAAAATTACAGCAAAAGGTGTATTTTGTATACAAAACCTTACCAGTGTTGATGTACATATACGTTCTCTGGTATTTAAAATTTTTTGATAACATATTGTTGATAGGCTCTCAAAATACAAGAGAGATTGTAAAAAGAAAGAATAATACAGTAGACATTTAATGTATGCCATACCTTTAAGAGAATAGGAAATTAATATTATGCCCCCAAATAAATACAAATTAAATTAATTAAAAGTAATTATTTTCAAAACTTAGGTTAATCAATTAGTTATTTAAAGTTATTTTTTATAAGTTTACATATGTGAATAGTAAAGTTTCATTAACACAGAATATTTTAATCCACAAGTGCTTTATAAAGTTCATTACATAGTTGGTTTTTAAGATTTTTAAATTCTCACTGATTTTTCTCAAAAAGTATCTAGGTTCACCATAATAATACAATCCTAGTGAAGTCATGTAAGTCTCAATGTTTCCATTGTGTAGCATTGCTTTATAAAATAATTATTCACAGTATCAAAATAATACTTGACTTTATTAAAGTTAAAACTTTAGCTCTGCAAAACTAATTTTAAGAAAACAAAAAGGCAAGCCACAGAATTAGATTAAATATTTGAAACACACAGATCTAACAAGTTTTTTATATATACAGAATGTTTATATATAGATCTATATAAATATATATAACCCTTACAACTCAATAATAAGAATCCAATTTAAAATGGTCAAAATGTAAGCAAACACTTTACAAAACAAGATCTATGTATAATCAACACATAAAAATTGATTAAACTCATTACTCCTCAGGAAGTGCTAATTAAGGCTACACTGTGATAACACCACATACATACAGGAATGCTTTAAACTAAAAGCATTAAGATAAATAGGAAAAAAAGAATACAGACAGAAATAATTGCTAGAGAAAATGTGAAGGAACTGTCTTGCTGGTGAGTCATGAAAATGGGGCAACTACTTTGGAAAGCTATCGACAGTTTTTATAAAGTTATATGTTTCTCCCTAATTTATATGAACCTGCCTTCTTGTCATATGCATGTATTGAAAGAAGCATCATTTTCTTCCTATTGTAAATAATTTATACTTGAGGAACATATGTTATTGCTTCTATTTCATCAGTTTTGAGGATACATTCTTTTTTTTTTTAACTTAGTGTGCTCTTTTTATTGTTTCAAGTTTTTATTTAAATTCCAGCTATATGTTCTTTAAAAGTTTTGAGGGCTTGTTATTTTAATGGAACAATAATTATCAGACTGATAATAATAGGAACCATGATTTAACCATTTATTGCTCATCTATTTTATGGCAGGCCCTCTTTGGGACTCTGAGAAACATAAAAGATTAAAATTAATCTTGCACTTGAGGACCCACTATCTGCTGGCAAAGATATTTGTCACTGTATTTCAGCATTCCTAAATTGCCATGGATTATAATAATTATTTTACATACTCTTAAGAAAGAAAAAAATACTGTCAATTAAAGCTGAGCAAATCCTCTCTTATATTATTAATTATAACACACTTCCAGATTTCAGACGTATTAGAATATAGAAAAATATGCATTTAGAACATCTGAAATATTATACTGGTATCAATGTGATAAATGCTGAAGACAGAGAACAAAGAGAAGAGAAATAGCTAAGGCTGGTTTTTCTTGGGAGAATGGAGGAGAAGGTATTTATGCTATATCATAAATGATAAATAATATTTAAGATATATCATAAAGAGGGCACCTGGGTGGCTCAGTCTTTAAACATCTGCCTTTGGCTCATGATCCCAGGGTCCTGGGATTGAGTCCCACATCGAGCTCGCTGCTCAGGGGGAAGGCTGCTTCTCCCTCTCCCACGCCCCCTGCTTGTATTCCTTCTCAATCTCTCCCTGTCAAATAAAATCTTAAAAGAAAAAAAAAAGATATGCCATAAAAAAATGGAAAGAGATTTTATGGTAGCACATTTAAGTAAAGAAAATATTATCACTCTTCGATGCCTAAATTTTATAATCCTACAGTAAGTCACTAGTAAAATGTATTATCATAATTTCAATTCACCCTCATGTATTTCATGCTATTGAGTGCTACTCTCTGTTTGTCATTATTTTAATAGTTATTTTATCCCTTCAGACCATAGGTTTTTGTGGAGTTTTTTTGTTTTTTATCTAAATGGCCTAATTTTTCCTTTATTATCTGTGTCTTAACAGTTTACACACTACCATCAACTACCAGATTTCAAAGTCAAACTTTCAGACTTTTCTTTCTGTTACATTGAAGTATTTCCCTAGCAAAGCCCATGTGAAAATACCATCATTTTATTCTTAATGCCAGGGCTCTTTTGAAAGTTTTCAGGCATTCTGTTGCTAGAATGTACAGTCATTTTACTCAAGGAATATTAGACAAAATGTATTTTTTAGAAAAATAATTCCTCCAAACTCCTCCACTCTTTGTGCCTCAGTTGGAGATTTTTTTCTGCTATAGTTTGAGGTAGAACTCTAGCCTATTAACTTTACTGGTGAGGTAAGTATTTTATGTAGTTTTCATAATCCACAATCAGATTAAACAGTGATACCTATTTCTTTTAGTCATCTACATCTTTTCAATAATACCCTATCAAAGGCTGTCTGCTTATTTGTTTAAATATCACATATTAAAAATGTATGACTTCATTTTTAAAATTACCCTCCCCAAAATATTATATTTATTGAACTTTTTTTTTATTGAACTTTACTAAGAACTGCTAATTGTGAACAAATGATAATAGGTAATGGATAAACAACAGAAAAGATAAAATGGTCTATTTATTTTCTTTCTTATTTTTCTATACCACTACCAGAAAAATATTTATTATCCCTATGTTTCTGAAGACATTTTCTGTGAACTGAAAAATAAGATTTTGAATAAATACATAAATGAGGTTTGAAGAGACATTTTTAAATGATTATAACATGCCAACAATATGCAAAGTTATTTCATTGAAAAGCTCTTTCAAAAGCTTTAATAGGGATATTTTTCCAATTCTCATGGAGAAGATAATGACTAATTTTCATGTTAATGCTATGACCCTGATAGAGGGCAATTATCTCTGAAAACCAATCAAATATTCATTAGAGCTGAATAAATTTGTTATTTAACTTAACTGCCTTTTTGGAAACTCAAATGCCAATTTTAAAATGATCTAAGGAGTATCTGACTGCATCAGCTGGCCCATGTTTTAGGGTCTTCTATCTAGGTACTCTAGTATATCATCTTAAACACTGCTATTCTTAACTTACTTCTAGATAAAATTTACATAAAATGATCATGCTCAATATGATGTATGAGAGCATAAAAATTCAGAATGCAACTAGAGTAATAGCAGTGAAGTGAAATTTGATGTACTCCCTCCTGGCTGGTCATGTGCCAAGAAAGATGATACCTGAACAACTTCTAATAAAGTCAACTGAAGCAGATCCTTGGAAAGGCTGATTCCATTTTGTGGTAGCTGGTAAAATGGAGGAGTAAACTGAACCCACATGCACTGTATACTCATAATTCCATAATCATACAACCAGAGAATCACAGAAAGGAGTAATCCTATCATTTTCTCTCCTCTGAATGCATTTATATTTCATATAATTCATTTATATTTCAGCTTCTCTTCCTAAATAATATCATATAAAAGATTTCTTCTTATAAGTTAACTGTTTGAACTCCCAAGTCCAATTTTTCCATTGAAAATTAAAGAATGGCTGTTATAAAGTCATACATTGTTGGCAAATTGGTTTGGCTTTCTTTCTTTTTTAAAATTTTTTTCTTTAAAATATATAGCTGTGAGTCCATCATTGAACATAAAAAGTAGAGCATTGCTTGTACTTTGCATCCACTTATGTTCTGCTCCATTTGCCTATCTTCCTACCCTCTAATCCATAGATAAACACCAGACTTTGAATTGAGCATTCATTATTTCTTTTGAAAAATATTACACTTGTCTTTAAATAACATGTTATTCAGATGTGCTTTTTTAACACAAATTCTAGATAAAGGGTATCACTGTGTGTAGTCATTTAGAAGTTACATTCTTCAAAGAAAATTAAATTTCTAAGATTCATCTGTATTAAATATACTCCTCCGTGTATCTAGGTATCTTTTAATAGATTTAAATATTTTTAACATAACAACTTTGCATAAGTTTTATTAGGTGCATTTCTAATTTCCTTCAAATTGTGTGGTAATTATAAATAGCATTATTTTTATTTAAATTTAATTTTTTAAAGTTTACTGATATAGAAGTATATGACTGATTTTATGAAATTTTGGCCAATTGTCAGTTTTTCAAATTTTGAAATGTTTAATTGTTGCCCTAGCAATGACCATTTTACTTTCTCTCTGAATTTGACTACTATATTGAATTTCTCCCCATAAATTTTTAAATGTTTAATTGTTGCCCCAACAACACCTTGCTACTTTCTCTGAATTGACTACTGTCAGTACCTCATATAAATGGAATTTTACAGAATTTATCTTTTTGCAGTGGGTTTATTTCATCTGGCATAATACCCTCAAGTTTCATTCAGGTTGTAGCATAGTTTACAATTTCCCTTTTAAAGCTGAAAAATATTCATTTGGATATATATACCACATTTGGCTTACCCATTCATCTATAAATGGGCACTTAGCTTTCTTTTACTTTTTGGCTATTATTAATAATGCTGCTATGGACATGACTGTTACAAATATCTCTTCAGGACCCTGCTTGCAGTTCTTTTGAGTATGTACCCAGAAGTAGATATTTATTTTATATTTTGAATTCTAATCTAGTACTAATGTATTACTTTGTTCTTTAAATAGCTACAGTTTTGGCTATCAGAAGCTCTTTGATTTGGTATCTATGTCCCTCTGTCATACCACTATTACTGTGTTCAGACATGCATGTGTGTGTGTATGTGTGTACAAGACTGTGTGCAGAGCTCTAGATCATCCACTGACACTACAAGATATTGTAGGCTCATATTGTGTAGTTCCTTCTTCAGTCTTTAAATCAGAAGACTTTGTTTCTTCTGCTGGTGAGCGATATTAGAAACCAAGATTGAAATGGTAAGTGTAATCATTGCTACTGAGATTCTTCTAAGCCCTTTTAGCTTACAGGGTAAGAAAATATATGTATGTTGCTAACCTATGTATATGCATATATATGTAAATACTTCTCTCTATATATGCCTTCATACTGATTTCTCCAACCCTAATCCATTACCCCATGGGTCTTTATAGTTCCATCCTCATAATTACATGTAAATGGACACTCCAATAGTGAAAAACCTGATATTCGCCTTCTGCTATCCATTTGCTTAAGGGTTCAATTTCCATATACATTATAGCACCATCAGACTTGTTGCCATGTGGGATGCCTGGGTGGCTCAGTTATTTAAGCATCTACCTTTGACTCAGGTCATGATCCTAGAATCAAGTCCTGCATTGGGCTCCTTGCTCAGCAGGGAGCCTGATTCTTCCATTGCCTGCCACTTCCCCTGCTTGTGTGCTCTCTCTCTCCCTCTGACAGAATATAATAGAATAACTGTTAACATTTATCCCTGTAAAAAAAAAAAAATGTTTTTATGTTTTAGTCTGCATTGTTTATATATAATTACATTGTACAGAATCAAAGATTACATTTTTATATGCAATTTTTTTACCTTCAGTTTGAAAGATTCCATTCATTTATGTAGTTATTTTTAATTGTTTAAATATTTTTATTAACATATAATGTATTATTAGCCCCAGGGGTAAAGGTCTGTAATTAGCAGGTTTACAAACTTCACAGCACTCACCATAGCACACACCCTCTCCAATGTCCATAACCCAAACACCCTCTCCCTACTTACTCCCCCTGGCAACCATCAGTTTGTTTTGTGAGATTAAGAGTCTTTTATGGTTTGTCTCCCTCCTGATCCCATTTTGTATCATTTATTCCTTTCTTACCCTCACAAAACCCCACATTGCTTCTCAACTTCTTCATATCAGGGAGATCATATGATAATTGTCTTTCTCTGATTGATTATTTCGCTAAGCATAATACCCTCTAACCGTCCATTCATTGCAAATGGCAAGATTTCATTTCTTTTGATGGCTGCATAGTATTCCATTGTATATATATAACACTTCTTCTTTATCCAGTCATCTGTTGATGGACATCTAGGTTCCTTCCATAGTTTGGCTATTGTGGACATTGCTGCTATAAACATTCAGGTGCACATGCCCCTTCAGATCACTACATTTGTATCTTTAGGGTAAGTACCCAGAAGTGTGATTCCTGGGTCATAGGGTAGCTCTATTTTCAACTTTTTGAGGAACCTCCATGCTGTTTTCCAAAGTGGCTGCACAAGCTTGCATTTCCACCAACAGTGTAGGAGGGTTCTCCTTTCTCCACATCCTCACCAGCATCTGTTATTTCCTGACTTGTTAATTTTAGCCATTCTGATGAGTGTGAGGTGGTATCTCTTTGTGGTTTTGATTTGTATTTCCCTGATGCCAAGTGATGTGGAGCACTTTTTCATGTCTCTGTTGGCCATCGGGATGTCTTCTTTGCAGAAATGTCTGTTCATGACCTCTGCCCATTTCTTGATTGGATTATTTGTTCTTTGTACATTTAGTATGTTAGATTTTGGATACTAGCCCTTTATCTGATATGTTGTCTATAAATTTCTTCTCCCATTCTGTCAGTTGTCTTTTGATTTTGTTAACTGTTTCCTTTGCTGTGCAAAAGTTTTTGATCTTGATGAAGTCCCAATAGTTCATTTTTGCGCTTGATTACCTTGCCTTTGGCGATGTTTCTGGGAAGCAGTTGCTGCGGCTGAGGTTGAAGAAGTTGCTGCCTGTGTTCTCCTCAAGGATTTTGATGGATTCCTTTCTCACATTGAAATATTTCATCTATTTTGGGTCTGTTTTCATCTGTGGTGTAAGGTAATGGTCCAGTTTCATTCTTCTGCATGTGGCTGTCCAATATTCCCAACACCATTTGTTGAAGAGACTGTCTTTTTTTCCATTGGACATTCTTGCTTGCTTTGTTGAAGATTAGTTGATGACAGAGTTGAGGGTCTATTTCTAGGCTCTCTATTCAGTTCCACTGATCTATGTGTCTGTTTTTGTGCCAGTACCATACTGTCTTGATGATGACAGCTTTGTAATAGAGCTTGAAGTCTGGAATTGTGATGCCACCAACTTTGGTTTTCATTTTCAACATTCCTCTGGCTACTTCACTGGTTCCATATAAATTTTAGGATTATTTGTTCCATTTATTTGAAGGAAATTGATGGTATTTTGATAGGGATTTCATTAAACATGTATATTGCTTTAGGTAGCATAAACATTCATAATATTTGTTCTTCCAAACCATGAGCATGAAACATTTTTCCATTGCTGTGTGTCTTCCTCAATTTCTTTCATGAGTACTTTATAGTTTTCTGAGTACCAATTCTTTGCCTCTTTGGATTGGTTTATTCCCAGGTATCTTAAGGTTTTGGGTGCAGTTGTAAATGGGATTGACTTCTTAATTTCTCTTTCCTCTGTCCTGTTGTTGCTGTATAGAAATGCAACTGATTTCTGTACATTAGTTTTATATCCTGACACTTACTGAATTCCTGTACAAGTTCCAGCAGATTTGGAGAAGAGTCTTTTAGGTTTTTCACATAAAGTATCATATCAAAAAGTATCATATTATATCATATCATATCACATCAAAAGTATCATATCACCCTGAAAAGGGTGATAGTTTGACTTCTTTGCTGATTTGGATGCCTTTAATTTCTTTTTGTTGTCTGATTGTTGAAGCTAGGACTTCTAGTACTGTGTTCAGTTGTGATAGTTAATATGTCCCTAGGAATGAATCCATTTCTTCCAGATTGTCAAATTTGCGAGCATACAGTTGCTCATAATATGTTCTTCTAATTGTTTGTATTTCTTTGGTGCTGGTTGTGATCTCTCCTCTTTCATTCATGCTTTTATTTATTTGGGTCCTTTCTCTTTTCTTTTTGATAAGTCTGGCCACAGGTTTATCAATCTTATTAATTCTTTCAAAGAACCAGCTCCTAGTTTGATTGATTTGTTCTTTTTTGTTTGTTTGTTTCTAATTCGTTGATTTCTGCTCTGATATTTATTATTTCTCTTCTCCTGAATGGGTTTAGGCTTCCTTTGATGTTCTTTCTCCAGCTCCTTCAGGTGTAGGTTTAGGTTGTGTACTTGAGACCTTTCTTGTTTCTTGGAAAGGTTTGTATCATTATATATCTTCCTCTCAGGAACGCTTTTGCTGTGTCCCATAGATTTTTAACCATTGTGTTTTCATTTTCATTTGTTTCTATTAATTTTTTCAATTTTTCTTTAATTTCCTGCTTGACCCATTCATTCTTTAGAAGGATGCTCCTTAGCCTCTATGTATTTGGGTTCTTTACAACTTTCCTCTTGTAACTGAGTTCTAGCTTCAGAGCACTGTGGTCTGAAAATATGCAGGGAATGATCCCAAGCTTTTAGTACCAGTTGAGACTTGATTTGTGACCCAGGATGTGACTCTATCCTGGAGAATGTTCCATGTGCATTAGAGGAGGATGTGTATTCTGTTGCTTTGGGATGGAAGGTTCTGAATATATCTGTGATGTCCATCTGGTCCAGTGTGTCATTTAAGGTCTTTATTTCCTTGTTGATCTTTTGCTTGCATGATCTGTCTATTTCAGTGAGGGGGTTGTTAAAGTCCCCTACTATTATTGTATTATTGTTGATGTGTTTCTTTAATTTTGTTATTAATCGGTTTATATAGTTGGCTGCTCCCATGTTGGGGGCATAGATATTTAAAATTGTCAGATTTTCTTGTTGGACAGACCCTTTAAGTATGATATAGAGTCCTTCCTCATCTCTTATTATAGTCTTTGGCTTAAAATCTAATTTATCTGATATAAGGATTGCCAACCCAGCTTTCTTTAGATGTCCATTAGCATGGTAAATTGTTTTCCACTCCCTCATTTTAAATCTGGAGGTGTCTTTGGGTCTAAAATGGGTTTTTTGTAAGCAGCATATCTATGGGTTTTGTTTTTTTAACCATTCTGATACCCTGTGTCCTTTGATTGGGGCATTTAGCCCATTTACATTTAGGGTACTTATTGAGAGATAGGAATTTAGTGCCATCGTATTGCCTGTAAGGTGACTGTTACTTATATTGTCTCTGTTCCTTTCTGGTGTACTACTTTTAGTCCTCTCTTTGCTTAGAGGACCCCTTTCAATATTTCCTATAGAATTGGTTTGGTGTTTACAAATTCTTTTAAGTTTTGCTTGTCCTGGAAGATTTTTATGTCCAATTCTATTTTCAATGATAGCCTAGATGGATATAGTATTCTTAGCTGCATGTTTTTTCTCATTTAGTGCTCTGAGTATATCATGACAATCCTTTCTGGCCTGCCAGGTCTCTGTGGATAAGTATTCTGCCAATCTAATATTTTGATTATTGTATGTTACAGAGTTCTTATCCCGAGCTGCTTTTAGGATTTTCTCTTTGTCACTAAGACTTGTAAGTTTTACTATTATATGACAGGATATGGACCTATTCTTATTGATTTTGAGGGGGGTTCTCTGCACCTCCTGGATTTTGATGCTTGTTCCCTTTGCCATATTAGGGAAATTCTCTACAGTAATTCACTCCAAAATACCTTCTGTCCCCCTCTCTCTTCTTCTGGAATCTCAATTATTCTAATGTTGTTTGGCCTTATGGTATCACTTATCTCTCAAATTCTCCCCTCTTGGTCCAGTAGTTGTTTGTCTCTCTTTTGCTCCTTCTTTGTTCTCCACATTTGGTCTTCTGTATCACTAATTCTCTCTTCTGTCTCACTTATTCTAGTAGTTAGGGCCTCCATTTTTTATTGAACCTCATGAGTAGCTTTATAAATTTCAACTTGGTTAGATTTTAGTTCTTTATTTCTCTAGAAGGGTTTTTTTTTTTTTTTTTTTTCTCCAGAAAGGGATTCTCTGATATCTTCCATGTCTTTTTGAGCCCAGCTAGCACCTTTAGAATCATTGTTCTCAACTCTAGTTCTGACATATTACCAATGTCCATATTGACTAGTTCCCTAGCCATTGGTAATTTCTCTTGTTCTCTTTTTTTGTGGTGAGTTTTTCTGCCTAGTCATTTTATCCAGATAAGAATATATGAATGAGAGAATAAAATACTAAAAGGGTGACAAAGACCCCAGAAAAATGTGCATTAAGCAAATCAAAAGAGACCCCCAAACCATGGGGATAAAAAAGGGGATAAAAAGTTCAAAAAAATTAAAAAGAAAATATATATATATTAGACCTGTGAATAGAACAGTACCACCCACTTATTTTGGGGAACATTTTGGTCTCTTAGAAGAAACTACCTCCCAAATTTTTAAAGAAAGAACACATACACACACACACACACACACACACACACACACACACACACACACTGAGGGTAAACACCATGAAGGGATGGAATATGACTGTAAGGATGAAAATTTTTAAACAAATTCTAAAAAAGGAGCTGATGAGTTGGGGAAAGAAAGAAAAAAGAAAATAGAATATGCTCAGGCTGGTGACTAGAAGAAAGCCCTGTGCTAGATTTAGGGTATATTTTGATCTATTAGAAGTTGTACCACAAAATTTTTTAGAAGAAAATATTTTTTTTGTGTATACAAAAAATAAAGTTAGATACAATGAGGAATAAAATACGACTGTAATAATGAAGGTTAAAAAGATTTTTAAGAAAGATATTTTTACGTTCAACTAGTTAAAAAAAGTTAAAAGAGGAAAGAGTAAAAGTTTAAAAAAATTAGAATAAGAATAAAAATAAAATTTAAAAAAATTCATTAACTTTGCAAGACTTAAGAATCATGGGAAGAAAGACATTAATTCCATGTTTTGCTTTCCCCTCCTCTGGAATTCTGCTCTTCTACTTGATCAGTGAGCTTGGTCTTGGCTGGATTTCTTGCTGATCTTCTGGGGGAGGGACCTGTTGTAGTTATTCTCAAGTGTCTTTGTCTGAGGCGTAATTGCTCCACCCTTGACAGGAGCCAGGCTAAGTAATCTGTTCGGGTTCACTCTTGGGAGCTTTTGTTCCCTGAATGCTTTCTGTAGATCTCTGGAGCATGGGAATAAAAATGGCAGCCTCCCAATCTCTGGCCTGGAGGAATCAAGAGCTCAGGGCCCCACTCCTCAGTCCACCCTCAGAGAAAAGCTCTCAGTCACTCCCATCTCGCTGGCCTCCGGCCATGCTCCAAGCTCACCTGGCCTATGACCAAGTGCCTCTGTCTCTGGCACACAGCCCTGCCTGGTGTCTCCAAACCCAGAAGATCTGTGCCATTCTTCTAGAGGTCTCCCCAGTTCTGCCACTTGTGGGGTCCCTGCTCAATAAGCAGTGGACTGACTGTGCTATGGATCACATTTTAAGGTAGCCCCAAGTTGAGAGCTCACTCCTCAGCTCTGTCTCTGTAGCCAGCTTCCCTGCTCTAATACCTGTGAGCTCTGTGACGCTAAGGCACTTCCAATCCTTCTGTGACCCTGTGAGACCTGAGACCATGCTGTCCTTGCAAGGGCTCCACCCCCTCTTAGCCTCTGGAGTGATGTCCCTCAGCAGAGCAGACTTTTAAAAGTTATGATTTTGTGCTTCATTTCTCCACTGCTTGTTGGGAGCTGTCACCTCTCCTCACTTTCTATCTTCCCGTCGCTTCATATTTACCTCTCTGCCAGTCCTACCTTTCAGAAATTGTTCAATTTTCTGTTTCTAGAATTGCTGCTATTCTTCTCTTCAATCTCCTGTTGGATTTGTAGGTGTTCAGAATGGTTTGATAAACAATCTAGCTGATCTCCTGTTACCTGAAGTCATCTAGGCCTGCTACTCCTCTGCCGTCTTCATTTTTGTAGTTATTTAATTCAGCACATTTTTCTCCACCCCTTTATTGGTGCTATGGTCTAAATACTTGTGTCTGTCCAGAGTTATATATTGAAATTTTAACCCTTAAGTGTAATAGTGTTGGCAAGTGGAGCCCATGGGAGGTGATTAGAGAGGAAGAAGCCTTCCTGAGTGGGATAAATGCCCTTATCAAGGAAAATCCCATACAACTCCCTGGCCCCTTCTGCTATGTAGGGATACAGGAAGTCTGCAACCCAGAAGAAAGCCTTTACTCAATCATACTAGCTGATCTCAGACTTCAAGTCTTTGGAACTATGTGAAAAATAGTTCTGCTGTTTGTAAGCCATCCAGTCTGTTATATTTCAGTGGCCCGAATGGACTAAAACAGTGAGGCTGTTAAAGGTAGTTGAAATACAGTCAGAGTATTCTGTCACATTTTGCTTTCTATTCTAGGAATATCCAACCTCCTAAATAAAAATTTTAAAATTTTCATACATTAAATTTCAATGGGTTTGACAAAGGCATAATGTCAGGTAACTGTGATTATATGTCACAGAGAATGCTTTAACCTGTCTGTAAGTTCCCTGTGCTCTCTCTGTTCCACTCTTCACTTCTCCCCAAACACCTTTGAAGCAGTGATCTTTTTTACTGTCTCTATAGTTTTGCTCCTTCCAAAATGCTATATAATTGGAATCATATAATACCTACTTTTTCACATTGACTTCTTTGACTTGGTAATATGCGTTTAACATTCATCCATGTCTATGATGGCTTGATAACGCATTATTTTTTTATTGCTGAATAAAATTCCATTATATAGATGTCACACAAATTTTATAAATCCATTTCATTATTGGAGGACAAAGGTTGCTTCCATTTTTTTGGCAATTATGAATAAAGCTGCTATACACATTTATTTGCAATTTGTGTGTGTATGGTGTGGGCATAGTTTTTCAAATGAGCTTGATAAATATCTAACAGTGTGATTACTGGATTATAAGGTAAAACTATATTTAGCTTTGTAAAAAAGTGCTAAACTATCTTCCAGAGTAGCTGTAACATTTTGCATGTGGCTGCACCACAAGCAATGAATGAGATTTTCTGTTGCTCCACATATTCACCTGGACTTTTTGTATTTTAATCATTATAATCGGTGTTTAGCTCAGTGTTTTGTTATTCCTTTATGATATTTGGTGTTAATAATCTATGCTTCTTTTCCATCTGTATATTTTGGTGAGATGTTCGTTCAGAATGTCTTTTTATTTTTATTTTTTCTTACTTGCTTAGTTTTATGAATCCTTTATATACATAGATATCAAGACTGCTAGCATGCATTTCAATATTTTCTCCCAGCCTGTGTCTTTTCTATAGTCTTTTAATAGTGGCTTTGGGAATACAGAAGTTTTTCTTTAATAAATTCCTACCTTAAACTTTTTCTTTCATGAATTTTGCTTTGGTGTTGTATCTTAAAACTCATCACCAAATCCAATATCACCTATATTGTCTTCTAAATTTTCTTCTACAAGTTTTATAGTTTCACATTTTACATTTAGATCTATGATCCATTTTGAGTCAATTTTTGTGCAAAGACCATATCTAGGTTGTTGCATATTTTATAGATTTTTGTGGGACAACATTCCTTTCTATATCTTTATAAAGAGTGATGAGATTACACCTCACCATTTTTTTACTTTTATATACTAATTCATTCATATTGGATGGGAATATTTGTGAATGAGTTTTGCTACTATATTCATGTATGCAATTAACTTTTTAATTTTACATTTTATTATATTTTTATTATTTTTCAAGACATGAATATTCCTCCCTCATATAATTCGTTGGAGGAATCTTCTTTTATTTAAAAGATTGTGTGTAAGAATTATTCTGTGACTATTGTGGGCAGATTTTTGCCTGTTCATTTCTCTGGTCATTAGAGGACTTTTCAGTATTTATATTATAAATTATATTTATATGATTGCTTCACAGAAAGACTAAACATTTCAGATGTCACTTTATATTACAAATTAAAAATAAGAACCTAGGTTGTTTTAATTTCACAGAAGGTATACAAAATGCAGACTTGTCCACATGATTTCAGCTTTACTGTCAGTGGCATGATTTCAGATGGAATGGGAAAGATCCTACCCTAAGGTTGTAGAGAGAAAGGATACCCAGTGTAGTAAATGATTATCATAATGGCTCCCAGTGCATAGCATCTCCTTCTGTCCACAGATATTTGCAATATAACAGCTATGGGCCCTTATATAAAGAAATAATTATTTATTTATATTCTTGAATCTGTGCTGGTTGAGCCTTGTATGGACCAATATGGTATAGGAGAAGAGACATATGAATTCAGGAACCTAGGACATAAAAGATCTTCCTTCTTTTGCTCTCATCTTGACAACTTGAGAATACCAGGTGTAAAGTCTAATCTAACTTGCTGGAAGATGAGAAGTCACATGGCAGAAAATTGAAGCAACCAGCAGAGTGCCCTTGGGTCTTCCTGTTCAGCCCATCCACAATGTGAATACAATTACATGAGTGAGTTTTCAGCCTCATAACAACGCCATCCATTACACTTGTTAATCCATCATCATCTAATTAATCCACAAATTTAGTCAGTTTTCCATAGTTTCCCCTATAGCTATAGATAATACTTCAGCACTTTCCAGAATGTCCTCACATAGAAATAAAAAAATATCTTCTTCTTTTTGGATATACCATATTGTTGATTCATTAAGTTGAACTCATAGCCAGTAGCACTTTAACTCATACCCAAGAAAGCTTATCTAACACAAGTATTTTCTCCACAAGGCAAATCATAGCTTTCTGTGTTAATGTTATACAGCCCTTCAGCCAAGATTGCTTGACATTTTAGTTAAGTCGCCAAAAAAAAAAGTCCAAATATATGGCAAAGTGACACCAAATAGATCTTGAAAGGGAAACATTTTCTTTTTTCCCCCCATTAAAAAAAAAATAACATATAATGTATTTTTTGGTTCAGGCGTATAGTCTGTGAATCATCAATCTTATACAATTCACATCATTCACCATACCATATACCCTCCCCAATGTACATCATCCAGCCACCCTATCCCTCCCCCACAACCCAAAAGCAAACCTGAGTTTGTTTCCTGAGATGAAGAGTCTGCTATGGAGTTTGTCTCCCCCACCCCGTCCCATCCTTTTTCATTTTCTCCCTCCCTACCCACCACAACCCCCTGCCCTGCCTCTCAAATTCCTCATATCAGAGAGATCATATGATAATTGTCTTTGTCTCATTGACTTATTTCACTTAGCATTATACCCTCTAGTTCCATCCACATCATTGTAAATGGCAAGCTTTTTATTTCTTTTGATGGTTGCATAGTATTCCATTGTATATCTATACCACCTCTTCTTTATCTATCTATATGTTGATGAACACCTAGATTCGTTCCATAATTTGGCTATTGTGGACATTGCTGCTATAAACATTGGGGTGCATGTACCCATTTGGATTACTACATTTGTATCTTTAGGGTAAATAACTACTAGTGCAATTGCTAGGTCATAGTGTAGCTCTATTTTTAACTTTTTGAGACGCCCACATACTGTTTTCCAGAGTGACTGCACCAGCTTGCATTCCCACCAACAGTGTAGGAGAGTTTCCTTTTCTCTGCATCCTCACTAACATCTGTCGTTTAACCTTAAACGACTTGTTAACTTTAGCCATTCTGACTAGTGTGAGGTGGTATTTCACTATGATTATGATTTGTATTTCCCTGAAGCCAAGTGAGGCATCAGGCATCAAACTGAGTTGAGCAGTTTTACGTGTGTCTATTGGCCATTTGGATGTCTTCTTTGCAGAAATGTCTGTTCATGTTCTCTGCCCATTTCTTGATCGTATTAGTTGTTCTTTGGGTGTTGAGTTTGATAACCTATGATTCCTGTGCCTTGGTTTTATATGCTGAGACTTTACTGAATTCCTGTTTGAGTTCTAGTAGTTTTGGAGTGGAGTCTTTTGGGTTTTCACATAAAGTATCATATCAATTGCAAAGAGTTAGAGTTTGACTTCTTTTTTGCTAATTCAGATGCCTTTTATTTATTTTTTATTTTTATTTCTTTTTTTTTAAATTTTTTATGTATTTATTTTTTTGTCTGTTTGCTGAGACAAAGACTTCTAGTACTATGTCGAATAGCAGTGGTGATAGTGGACATCCCTGCCATGTTCCTGAGCTTAGCGGAAAGGCTCTCAAGTTTTCCCTACTGAGAATGATATTTTCTGTGGGTTTTTCATAAATGGCTTTGATGATATTGAGGTATGTATCCTCTATCCCTACACTGTGAAGTTTTGATCAAGAAAAGATGCTGTACTTTCTACGTTGATTTCTGCTCTGGTCTTTATTATTTCTCTTCTGATGGGTTTAGGCTTCTTTTGTTGTTCTTTCTCTAGCTCCTTTAGGTATAGGGTTAGGTTGTGTACTTGAGACCTTTCTTGTTTCTTGAGAAGGTTGTATCGCTATATACATTCCTCTCAGGACCACGTTTGCTGTGTCCCACAGATTTTGAACCATTGTGTTTTCATTTTCATTTGTTTCCATGAATTTTTTCAATTTTTCTTTAATTTACTGCTTGACCCATTCATTCTTTGGAAGGATGCTCCTTAGCCTCTATGTATTTGGGTTCTTTCCAACTTTCCTCTTGTAACTGAGTTCTAGCTTCAGAGCATTGTGGTGTAAAAATATGCAGGGAATGATCCCAAGCTTTTGGTACCAGTTGAGACCTGATTTGTGACCCAGGATGTGATTCTATCCTGGAGAATGTTCCATGTGCATTAGAGAAGGATGTGTATTCTGTTGCTTTGGAATGGAAGGTTCTGAATATATCTGTGATGTCCATCTGGTCCAGTGTGTCATTTAAGGTCTTTATTTCCTTGTTGATCTTTTGCTTGCATGATCTGTCCATTTCAGTGAGGGGGGTGTTAAAGTCCCCTACTATTATTGTATTATTGTTGATGTGTTTCTTTAATTTTGTTATTAATCGGTTTATATAGTTGGCTGCTCCCATGTTGGGGGCATAGATATTTAAAATTGTCAGATTTTCTTGTTGGACAGACCCTTTAAGTATGATATAGAGTCCTTCCTCATCTCTTATTATAGTCTTTGGCTTAAAATCTAATTTATCTGATATAAGGATTGCCAACCCAGCTTTCTTTAGATGTCCATTAGCATGGTAAATTGTTTTCCACTCCCTCATTTTAAATCTGGAGGTGTCTTTGGGTCTAAAATGGGTTTTTTGTAAGCAGCATATCTATGGGTTTTGTTTTTTTAACCATTCTGATACCCTGTGTCCTTTGATTGGGGCATTTAGCCCTTTTACATTCAGCGTAATTATTGAGAGATATGAATTTAGTGCCATTGTAGTGCCTGTAAGGTGACTGTTACTTATATTGTCTCTGTTCCTTCCTGGTGTACTACTTTTAGGCTCTCTATTTGCTTAGAGGATCCCTTTCAATATTTCCTATAGAATTGGTTTGGTGTTTACAAATTCATTTTTTTTTTTTTTTTTGACAGACAGAGATCACAAGTAGGCAGAGAGGCAGGCTCCCTGCTGAGCAGAGAGCCTGATGTGGGGCTTAATCCCAGGACTCTGGGATCATGACCTGGGTTGAAGGCAGAGGCTTTAACCCACTGAGCTACCCAGGCACCCGGTATTTACAAATTCTTTTAGGTTTTGTTTGTCCTGGAAGCTTTTTATGTCCCATTCTATTTTCAATGATAGCCTAGCTGTATATAGTATTCTTAGTTGCATGTTTTTCTCATTTAGTGGTTTGAGTATATCATGACAGTCCTTTCTGTCCTGCCAGGTCTCAGTGGATAAGTCTGCTGCCAGTCTAATAATTCTACCATTCTTGCTACAGCCTTCTTGTCCTGAGCTGCTTTCAGGATTTTCTCTTTGTCACTAAGACTTATTGGTTTTACTATTAGATGACAGGGTGTTGACCTATTTTTATTGATTCTGAGAGGGATTCTTTGTGCCTCCTGGGTTTTGATGCTTGTTCCTTTCACCACATTAGGGAAATTCTCTGCTATAATTTGCTCCAATAGACCTTCTGCCCCCCTCTCTCTTTCTTTTTCTTCTGGCATCCCATTTATTCTAATATTGTTTTGTCTTGGGTATAACTTATCTCTCAAATTCTCCCCTTATGGTCCAGTAGTTGTTTATCTTTTTCTCAGCTTCTTTCTTCTCTATCATCTAGTCTTCTACATCACTGATTCTTCTACCTCATTTATCCTAGCAGTAAGAGCCTCTAATGTTTATGGCACCTCATTCATAGCTTTTTTTTTTTTTTTTTTCAACTTGGTTAAATTTTAGTTCTTTTATTTCTCCAGGAAGGGATTCTTTAGTATCTTCCATGCCATTTTTCTTTTTTTTTTTTTTTAACCCAGCTAGCACTTTGATAATCGTCATTTTCAACTCTAGTTCTGACATCTTACTAACGTCTGCATGGATTATTTCCCTAGCCATCGGTACTGCCTCTTGTTCTTTTTTCTTTGAAGTGAGTTTTCTGCCTTGTCATTTTATCCAGATAAAAATATATTAATGAGAGAACAAAATACTTAATGGGTAGCAAAGACCCCAGAAAAATATACATTCACCAAATTGGAAAAAGATCTGAAACTGGGGGGAGAAGAAAGGAGGGGGAAAAATCATTCATACACACACACACACACACACACACACACACACACACAAAATTAGATAGGTGACTAGAATAGGGTTACAGACTTGGTTTTGGGTGTATTTTGGTCTTCTGGAAGAAACTGCCTTTCAAAATTTTAAAGATCTTATTTATTTATTTGACAGAGAGAGATCATGAGCACGCAGAGAGACAGGGAGAGAGAGAGAGAGAAGGAAGCAGGTTCCCCGCTGGGTAGAGAGCCCAATGCAGGAATCAATCCCAGGACCCTGAGATCATGACCTGAGCCAAAGGCAGAGAGGTTTAACCCACTGAGCCACCCAGATGCCCTGCTTTCCAAACTTTTAAAGACAGAAAAACATAAATATAAAAATAAGGGTAAACACATGAAGGGATGGGATATGACTGTACAGGTGAAAATTTTTAAAGATTCTAAAAAGGAATTGAGAAGAAGTTCAATGAAAAAAAGAAAAGAGGAAAAAGTGTGACCAGTCTGGAGACTAGAACAAAGCCATGCACTAGATTAGGGAATATTTTGATCTGTTAGAAGAAACTGTATCCCAAAATTTTAAAGAAAGAAAAACCTATATATATTCAAAAAATAAGATTAAATACAACAAAGGGATAGAATATGAGTATAATAATGCAACTTAAAAAATCATTTTCAAAAAATTATTGATAAAATAGAATAGTTAAAAAATGTTAAAATAGGAAAGAGGAGAAATTTTAAAAAATAGAATAAGAATTTTTTTTTTAATTTAACTTTGGAAGACTAAAGGGTTATGGGGAAAATGCCATGAATTCTATGTGCTGTATTCCCGTAGTTCTTAAGTTTTGCAGTCCTCATTGATTGGTAAACTTGGTCTTGGCTGGGTATTCTTGCTGATCTTTTAGGAGAGGGGCCTGTTGCAGTAATTTTCAAATGTCTTTGGTTGAGGCAGAATTGCATTGCCCTTGTCAGCGTCCAGGCTAAGTAACCTGCTCAGTTTTGCTCTTGGTAGCTTTTGTTCCCTGAATGCTTTCTGTACAGCTTTGGAGGATGGGGGTGAAGATGGAAGCCTCCCCATTTTAGGCCCTAGAGGAGTTGAGAACTTGGGACCCCACTCCTAGATACAGCCTCAGAGAAAAGGAGTCAGTCACTCCCATCTCCCTGTTCACCAGCCACACTTCATTATCTCCCAGCCTGTGACCAAGTATTTCTATCTCTGGCACACGGCCCTGTTTGGCATCTCTAAACCCAGCAGATTCCTGCAGCACATGCCCATGCTATTCCTCTCAGAGTTGGAAGGAGGGGTTGACCCTGGATATGCCACATGTGGGGTCCCTTCTCAAAGAGCTGTGGCCTGACTATGCCTGGGAACTCAGTTTAAGGTAACCCTAAGCTGATATTCCAGCCCTTAGCTCTTTCTCTGTAGCCAGCTTTCTCACTCCGATACCTGGGAGCTCTGCCACATTCAGACACCCGGTCTTTTTGTTACTCTATGGGTCCTGAAACCACACTGTCCCAGCAAGGGCTTCACCCCCTGCTTAGCCTCTGGAGCGAGGTCCTTCAGTAAAGTAGACTTCTAAAAGTTCTGATTTTGTGCTCCCCTGCTCTACCACTTTCCTGGAGCCAGCCCCTCCCCCCACAGTTTATCTTCCCATATATTGCCTCAGATTCACTTCTCTGCATGTCCTATGCTCCAGAAAGTGGTAGCTTTTCTGTTCCTAGAATTGCTGCTCTTCTCTTTGGTCTCCTATTGAGTTTGTAGGTGTTCAGAATGGTTTGAGAACTATCTAGTTGAACTCTTGGGACCCGATGATATCTTAGGTCTCCTACTTCTCTGCCATCTTGCTCTTCCCCCAGACACTTATTTTCTTTTCTTTAAAAGATTTTATTTATTTATGTGACAGACAGAGGTTACAAGTAGGCAGAGAGGCAAGAAGAGAGAGAGGAAGGGAAGCAGGCTCCCTGCTGAGCAGAGAGCCTGATGTGGGGCTCGATCCCAGGACCCTGAGATCATGACCTGAGCTGAAGGCAGAGACTTTAACCCACTGAGCCACCCAGGAGCCCCATAGACACTTATTTTCAATATGAGACCTGAAACAAGAAGGGAGTGTGCAGCCACAGGAATGTCAGGTTATTCAAATTTTCAGTGTTCTGAGCATGTATGCTAGTGACTACAACAGTGTCTCCAGTAGTGACTTGAGGCTCACCAATAAATTTTAGCAAGTGGTCAAATTCTCAAATATGCAATCCATGAATAAAGAGGATTGACTGTATATGAATTATATATGTGTACATCTGTATATAAAAATTTAATTTAACAAATAGCAAATATATTTGCTGGATATGAAAATTCCCATGTGAAGTCACATAAGGTGATGGTGCTTTGCCATCTTATTTCATCCTCCTATAGAAAAGCAGAGAATAGAGATGACAGGCAGCAGTGCGATGGAGTATAAGAAGCTCCAGCTCTTAGACCATCTAAAGAGGTTTGATTCCCAACTTGGGTACCTGTTAGTGGAGTAGTAGTCTCAGGTAAGTCACTTAATATTTTGAACCTTGCTTTTTCTTTTTTAAAACAAAGAAAATAGAATCTATTAATAAAAGTTCCTTTTAGGATCTAAGATTATATTCCCCCCATCACCCAACCCCAGGTATAGTGGTTCAACATTCACTAACTTTATGTTCATGGAGATTTTACAGAATAAAACTGCCATGAATAATGAAAACTATATGTATGTTTGTGTCCACGTGGTTTTAGGCCACATTGACAAAATAGGTTACATCTAAACATTGGAACATTATTCAGCTGCAAAAAAGGTACAGATTAAATGCTCATTGCAAACAGACAAATGCTCAAAAAACATGCTAAGTAAAAAAAAAAAAAACATAAGGGACTACATAGTCTTTTATTACATGTATATAAATACTCAGAAAAGGCAAACTTACTAAGATTTAAAGTAGATTAGTGGGGGCTGGGGGTAGGAGTAGGAATTCACTGTAAATTGGCATGACAGAATTCATTGGAGAAAAGGGCGTGCTCTAAAACTGATTTGTGGTGATGGTTATGTGACTCATTAAAGTTATTAAAAACTATCATAGAACTCTATACTTGAAATGCTTAAATTTTATGACAATATCTGATATATAACAAAACTGTGATAATAAGGGTGACTTATTTGTTTAACTGTTTTACTCTTGGGGTAGACCTAGGTAGACCTCTTTGAGCTCACAAACTGTTTTTTCTTCATTTCTGAAACTACATTTGTTGATTGAGATGCTATACACTCTCATCCTACTCTGACTTTTCTGCCTCACTATTTCTTCCCGCCACTACCATTTTTTAAAAGATTTTATTTATTTATTTGACAGAGAAATCACAAGTAGATGGAGAGGCAGGCAGAGAGAGAGAGAGAGAGGGAAGCAGGCTCCCTGATGAGCAGACAGCCCAATGCAGGACTCGATCCCAGGACCCCGAGATCATGACCTGAGCCGAAGGCAGCTGCTCAACCCACTGAGCCACCCAGGTGCCCCCTGCCACTACCATTTTTGATGCCCAAGTCATTGTAGTGTTTTTAAAGTCTAACACATACCTACAAATGCGATGCTGTTATCATTTCTTTAATATATCAGTTCATTCAATAATCATTGCCTCCTGGATTTTAACACAATGCAAATCCCTGGAGATGGAATGTTAAATAAAATAGGCACAGAGTTAACCTCCTGGAATTCATTGTTAAGTCTCTTCATTCTGGGTTCAACTAGAATGGTTCATTGCTCAAGAAATTGAAATAATTTATCTAAATCTTTCCTAGTCTACACATATACTCTGACAAAATTGAGTTTTCACTCCACTTAAATAATCATTTTGAGATGAAATGGACTGAAAAGAAAATGATAGTGATGCCATGAATTTCTCATTTACTGATCTTCTGTTACTGGACCTAAGTAGAACATTCTTTGCTTTCTGTGTTTTCTTCACATTAGTAAATCTGGCAGAGGTTATGATCAGACCATTACTTTGGCTTTTGGGTCTCTTAAACTATAACATGATTCCATTTTTTTTTGAAAGTGAAGTCTTCAAGGTTATATTGAGACTCAAAGGATCATCTGGAGAGGTTAATAGGTTGCTGGTACAGCTCCTACCTTACTAAGATTTAGTCTTTTGGTAGTGCTTTCCACACAGACACAGACACAGAAAAGATGTTTTGTTTTGTTGTTTGTCACAAGTAGGATTGTTTTTATCTCATCCATCCTGCCTAAGACTGTTGACAGGTTTGTTGAGATTATCTAGCTCATAAACACAGAATACTGAATAAACAAATCAATTTCCTGCTCTAAAGTTTACACATTTAGTCCATTATATCCCTTAAAATGCCACAAAAACTGAATCAATGATAGTGATATCTACTCACTTGCTTGGAAATAAGTGTTGACCTGCAGGCAGAGATACAGAAAAATCCTCATGAATCACATTTGTTTTAACAGCATTTGCACAGATTCAAAGGCAAGATGATCATCCTGTTATTGTGCTTTTGGAAAGGTCTACCAGTGCTATATAATTATTCTTGCTATGTTTTCTTTTATTTCAAGTTTCTCTTTCTGATATAATATCTGAGAATCTTGTTTAACAGTAGTAACCTCTTTCAGAAAATTCATAAGATTTTTACATCATAAAATAATGAAGACAAGTCTTCTAAAGAAGCCATTTTCCTTCTGTCCATTAAAATCTATAGGTATCTGTGGGATCTCAAAGGAGGTGTTTAATGCAGTCTGGTGTTGTGATCAAACTACCTTTCAATGTGTCTATACCATTTTGCATTCCTACCAGTGAAAACTGCAGAACTCTCAGCGTATAAAATCTCTGCACAACCTCTGCACTAAATAATGGTGAAATAAATAAATTTGGAAATCTTCTGACCTTCCCTTTATAGAAGTGCCTATCTTAGTTATGTTATGAGATGCAACAGAGATAATATCCATTTTTTCATATTGTGTACTCTTAGCAAGATACATGGCCTCCCATACTATATAACTAACCACATTTATCAAAATTCCTTGTAGGTAAGAGGACTACAGTGGACTTGTAACTAAATTCTGTCCAAAATTATGTAAGCCCAAGTGACTCTATCAGCTACTTACCTTAGGAGATATTTTCCCTTTCTTATTTGTCCTTCTATTTTGCTACCTTTAAAATTGCTGCAGTATCTTGGATCATATGGTTTGGAACCAGGTTTTAGGATTGGTGGAGTGATTAGCTGTTGGTTCTTGAGAATGTTCTGGAATAGAATAGAGTCATCATTTTAACCTTGGATGGCTTTCCTCAGGTTGATTTAGGTGATAAAAAAAAAAATCAGAATAAACTTCTACACAGTTTAAGGCACTGTTATATATTTCTGTTACTTATGGCCAAACTTTAAATTGGAATTTTAGGAATAACTGAAGGTAATCATTACTTTTAAAGTAAGGGAAAATAAATTTACTTCTCAAAGCTAAAGTACAACAATTGCACAATGAATGTCTAAATGTTAATGAACTATCAGAACTGGAATTTTAGGAAAAACAAAGTCATAGAGGCAACCACTGACATGACAAGGGGAACCTAGGCAAATAAGAGACAGTGTTGCAAATAAACTAAAACATAGATTATATTGACCAAAAAAAAAAAAAAAAAAAAAAAAAACAACCTAAATTGATCCTCTGTGAGTCATTTATTCTTAAGTACAATGTTTAAAATTTTCACCATGGTTGGATTATTGTTATAACAGGGTTATAACATCTATCACATAAGGAAACATTTGCTATCTATTATCTGTCTATTATATATTCATTGTACTTAGCACAATGCTTGGAATATAAGTACTTACTCAATGTGAGTTGCTATTATTTGCTTTATTCTATGTCATTTTTTTTTTAAGATTTTATTTATTTGACAGATCACTCAAGTACAAAGAGCAGGAGTGGCAGGCAGAGGGTGAGGGAGAATCAGGCTCTCTGCTGAGCAGGGAATCCAGTGGGGGTTCTATCCCAGAAATACGGGACCATGACCTGAGCTAAAGACAGACACTTAACTGAGCCATCCAGGTACCTCTCCCTGTTCCTTTTTTATTAACACTACAGGATTCATGGCCTTATCTCTTCAGACACTTCAAGCTCTAAGTATAGTGGCTTGCATATTTGATCAAAATAATTATGAAATTTAAAGGCTTTTTCTTCTTCAAATTTTTATTTTAATATTACTGGGAATATCTTAATGAGATTAAAAATAAACAGTTTTTAATGATTATGTGGTACTATCTCATAAAACACTTATTTATAAAAGTAACTGAGCTTTGAAAGTTAAAATTTCTAGCTAAAATCACACATTAATTTGGTTCAAAGGTACAACTGTAGGCTCCAAATAGTTTAATTGTAGCTAAGTGTATTTACTCTGTATCACATTATTTCTTTATTTTCTTTTTGTAACATATTTTGTGAACTGACATTTTTAATACATTTTCTCTTATGTCATAAGAAAATACAAAATATTTAGGGAGTGTCATTTTCATAACAGAGTTTATAAGTTAGCTTTCCCTTAACTTTTTTTATTCTTCTTAAGTTCTTGTCATTGTGTATAAAAAATGAAGAGGCATGTAAATATAAAAGAACTTCTGTAAGTAAGTGTTCTTACTGTATACCATATATTTGCCAGAAGAGATTATATTTAAAATAAAGAAAGATAGTAAATAATAGTGACAGTTCAAATTTTGTACCAATTTCACCTTCCATTAAAAATATATTACTATATTTATATGATTTAGTGGAATTGTCTTGCAGTAAAAAGGCAAACACTCTTTGACAGTTAGACTCTTGCTGTGGTTGTCAACTTTAACAACCACTCAGATGACTAAGGGTTGTATGGAAGCCAGTATATCATGACCTGTTTAAATCACTATTAGTTCCATAGCATGTTTTGCTTCAAGATTCAGCTGAAGCTTGGGAAATAGGGAACTTATATAAGTTGGGAACAAGTTAAAAATAGTTGAAAAAATGTTAAAGTCATTGTCATTTCTATCGTCTAACCAAGTAATATGGATATCCCAAATTTAATATGCTGATTGAAAACACTTGATGTTTAATCTTTTATTTTCCACACATAAAGAAACATGTACTGAAATTTCAAAGAAATACTCTCTTGATATTTATTTTTATTAGATTCAGCATTGGCTAGAAACTAAAGTAACTTTAGGAAGCCTGAGGGTGAAAAAATAAATTTTATGAACTATAAGCTATATTTGCTGAATAACCTAGAGCTACTTCATATGTTTTTTCATTGTGATGCTAGTATTTCTGAAGTTGTCACTAGTCTAGAATATACATTCATACTTTGAAATTCTTCCCTTTAAGCAGACAGTATCGATCCACACAAAGATATGGTAATATCCACAGAGCATGTTGCAAATGTTTAGAAAGTATATATTGAATGGCTATACCATGAAACAGTCACTGTGTTTTAGTATTAATAGTAATGCTAAAGGTCATTTAAGATAAGAATTACAAGGGTATTGGAGACATTTTCAGTGTTTTTGAAACCAGCAAAGGCCTATGATTATACTTCTAGTACAGGGCTATATATGAGATTTTAGTTGTACATGCATAGGCCTTAGTCAAATCTCTTTGTTCTTTGGTGTTTATAGTAACCTATCAAGATACTTACTAAAATAGCACATAAAAAATATTTAATTCAGTTGTTATCTCAGTCATCTAGCAAATATTCATTTATCATATAATTTCTGGGAATTATGGCAGTGAATAATAAGAGGTAGTTTTATAAATCTTGCTTACTTGGCAAGAAAGAATAAATGCATAAACAACTAAGACAGACAAATTTATATACTCACAACAGTTCTAAAGCAAAATGTATGCATACAGGCTTACAATAAAAAATGCACATCTTTATTTACCATGGATCATGGTAAAATTTTTTAAAAAATCTTCTAAGCAGTCTCATTCAGGGATGCCTGGGTGGCTCAGTCAGTTAACAATCTGCCTTTGGCTCAGGTCATGATCCCAGGGTCCTGGGATAGAGTCTCACATCAGGATCCTTCCTCATAGAGGAGCCTCCTTCTCCCTCTCCCTGCCACTTCCCCTGCTTGTGCTCTCTCTCCATCTCTGACAAATAAACAAATTCTTTTAAAAAAGAAATAAAATAAGGTCTCACTCATAGTTTTTAATATATTTCATGTGTTATTCCAATAAGGTTGCACATACAAGTATTGTAACATTTCTTAGGAAAGATATATTCATCTTAAACATATAAAATAATTAGCCGATGCTTATTCTAATTTATTTAATACCTAGCCCAGTTATTTGGATTTTAAGTTGGTAGTTTAATCCATGGAATATATTAAGGTTGATTGGGGAAAAAAGGAAAGGAATTTGACCCTTCAATAATGAGTGCAAAACAGTCCTTAGATTATTCTCCTCTGTAATACTGTGTTTTGTGAAAAATTTATATATATTTGACTTGCGGGGTTTTCTCCAGGCCAGAACAATTATTTCCTGCATGAATTTTCACCTCATCTATGTTTCAATTTAAGTTTAATTAATTTACTTTTTGAGAAAATTCAAGTATAAAATAGAGAAAATTATATAATTAAATATGGAATATCAGAATATTTGAATTCATAAATCAAATTTTGACATATCTTTTATTTACATTTTTTTATTTTGCTCCCAGAAAGAATGTCCTTGACCAGTTTTGTAGTAACTGTATAAAGTCATGAATACAGCTTAAGCTTTTATATTTTTTCTATGAACAGGTCTATTGCAGAACAGCAAACAAAATATATTTTAAACATTGTTCAATTTTCAGCTTAAAATGTCTTCTCCAATTTAAAGTTTCAGAGAAAAGAAAACAACATATCATGACGAGATGTTAAATAAATCATGATAATGTGACATTGATTAACTTTCATTTTACAGAATAGACAGAAGTTTTCACAAATTTTTTAGAAGTTTTAAGTTAACTTTGTAATTTATGAGTAAGATATTTCTAAAATATTTCCTGTTTATTTCAGTCCTTGTCAGTGTTCTATCATTTGGTAGGCATTAAGTACTTAATTTTTGATCATGTAATAAATTAATTATCCCAAGACATTTGCACAAGTTCGGTCAAGAATGTAATACTTAACTATAAGTACTTAGAAGCTCAACCATATATAGCACAAGTAGGCATCCTCTCTATTCACTTAGGAGATGGACTTAAATTTACCCTTGGTGGGGCGCCTGGGTGGCTCAGTGGGTTAAGCCGCTGCCTTCGGCTCAGGTCATGATCTCAGGGTCCTGGGATCAAGTCCCGCATCGGGTTCTCTGCTCAGCAGGGAGCCTGCTTCCTCCTCTCTCTCTGCCTGCTTCTCTGCCTACTTGTGATCTCTGTCTGTCAAATAAATAAATAAAATCTTTAAAAAAAAAAAAAATTTACCCTTGGTGATTATAGGAATATAAAGAACAACTCTAAGAACAGAAATGGCATTGGGATGACATAATCAAGGGAATATCATTTCTTTATTAGGGAGTATATAAATATCTGTATAATTCAAAGAAACAAATATAAATGGGAATATAATAGGCAGAATTTTGTCTCCCATCATTTCTGCCACCTGATGGTACTTCAGAAGTATGTTATGCTACACAGTAAAAGAAATATTACAGATATAAATAAGGTTACTAATCATTTGACTTTGAAATGGGGAAGTCATCTTGGATTACCTGATGGGTGTGGGTAATCACATGATCCCATAAAAACAGAGAGCTGGAGTAGAAGAGAAAATCAGATAAATTTAAAGCATAAGAAAAATTCAATACATCATACCTGATTTGATATTAGGAGAGATTCTGTTAAAGAAGTGGGTGTTCTCAGTCCTACAATTGCAAGGGGCTGAATTCTGCCAGTGAATTTGAAAGAGGACCTGAGTGCCAGATAAGAACCACACCCTGGCTCATACCTTGAAAATCCAGTCACACAGTGTTAGACATCTGACACAGATTAACTATATGACAGATGGGTGGTGTTATAAATTTGTGATGACTTGCTATAGTAGAAATAAAAAGCTAATTCCGTTATGTGCAATATAGAACTACGAAGGCTAAAGATCAGTTTAAATGAAAGAACTAGGAATAATTTGATTCTCTTAAAGAGATTTAAAAAAAAAAAATGTTTGTTCCAAAAGGAAACAAAAGCAAAACAAAACATAAATCAAGGGCTAGGGAATGGTAATAATCATACTGGAGTTTCAACTTGGAAAATTTTGCAACGAAAATTTCTGTTTTCTCTACATAATAATGAGGGAAATGGGAAGCAGCCACGTGATATGAAAGATAGACTATACCATCAGAAAAAAGAGAAGACAATTTTAGCATCAGATTAAATGGTACAAATGAGAATGGAACTTTTAAAGACATAATTATATGTTGGTAGAGTTCATTTTACCTAAACTTTCTAAACACCAGAATCTGCATGTAATTTCAGTTGGGTTCCCTAAGTTCAAGTACTACTGTACAATTCTGGAATATTTATATAAAAATCTCAACATGAATATTTGAGATGAAATATCTCATTATAAAGAATTTCAAGATGTGCTGTATGGTAAATTAGTAGCTTTAGTATACATGTATCATATATATATACTACATTCATACATACATGCATATGTAGCAGGATACATATGTAATACCACATAATCATATCAATTGATACAGAAAAATGAAAAATATATTTATTTATGTAAAAATTATCATCAAAATAAGTATAAATAGAAGGCATTTTCTCAATTCGATAAATGATCTATGAAAATATCACAGCTAATACCATACTTAATGGAAAGCACTGAGTGCTTTCCCCTAAGATTGGGATAAATCAGGTGTGTCCACCCTCACAATTCTGTTTTCTGGTATAGTCTAAATTCTCCACTAATACTATTTTTTTACTGTTAATAATAATGGCAGATGTTTATTGAGTCCTTAAATGTTATAGTAGACACAGATATGAGCATTTCAACTGAATTTATTTATATGATTCCTATAACAACTTACTATCTGTGATATTCTAATATCCATTTTGAACATGAGAAATGTGAGGCATGCAGAGTTTAAGAAATGTTTTTGGTTGTTACACAGTTACTGACACAATTGGGTTTCATACACAAGAAGAAATTCAAATTGAATTTTACATGAAACCGAACACACATTTTTTTTCAAATAGTTCCTTCGTGAAAGACAGTTGAAATATGCTTTCTACCCAATATAGTTTCACTGAATTAAGAGTATGTCACTGTCTTTTTTTATTCCAATTTTTATTTAAATTATGGTTAGTTAACATATATGGTGAAATTGGTTTCAGGGGGTACCTGGGTGGCATCTTCCTTCTGCTCAGGTCATGATGCCAGGGTACTGGGATTGGGCACTGCATAGGGCTCCCTGCGTGGCAGGAAGCCTGCTTCTCCCTCTCCTACTTCCCCTGCTTGTGTTCCTTCTCTTGCTGTGTCTCTCTGTCAAATAAATACATAAAATCTTTATAAAAAATTGGTTTCAGGTGTAGAATTTACTGATTCAACACTTATATGTAACACCCAGTGCTCATCCCAACAATTGAGCACACATTCTTAAAAGTGAGTCTGTAATGTTAACAATAATAAGGCTTTTTAATATAATAAAATATATAAATGACTCAAATGTTATTTGGGAAGATTAAGTGAATAAGAACAACAAAAAAAACATTTAAATTGCTGAGGAATAATGGTGCTCTTATTTTAAATATTTACATATTAAATATTATAAATAATATGGTACATTATAAAAGAGAAAAGAATAAGAGCAATGAAAAGTGAAGAAATTCCAGATACTTACAGATGTACATACACAAGCACACCTCACAACATTCTTATATAAAAAAATACATAGGCATTGTAAATTTCTATACTGTAAATACAGAAAATTACAATTTCCTCACTTTAATCAAACCCTAATTACCAATGTATTATTGTTCCAGTTACCAATTATTGATAAAAATCTCATGCTGATTCATGAAAGCTACTACATCCTATAAGCTATGTTTGGAAATGGGTGCCTGGGTGGCTCAGTTGGTTAAAGCCTCTGCCTTCCTCTTGGGTCATGATTCCAGGGTCCTGGGATTGAGCCCCGCATAGGGCTCTCTGCTCAGCAGGAAACCTGCTCCCTTCTCTCTCTGCCTCTCTGCCTACTGTGATCTCTGTCTGTCAAATAAATATATAAAATCTTAAAAAAAAAAGATATGTTAGGAAATATGGAGCATATATTTACATATGAATTAACATAAAAGGTAACCTAAATCAGTATTTATTTTACATATTCTTAGGATTTTTTTTCATTAAGAAAGGCAGTGAAAATTTCTATGGTATGAAATTATGTATTAATATGATTCTGAACCAGTTAACTTGAAACTTTTTAACCTAAAATTTTTTACTATGGAGAACTATATTGTTTTCATTTAAATTGTACACCATGTGTATTAATTTGCTTGGAGTTACTATAATGTAATATCATATACTGGGTGGCTTACACAATAGAAATGTCCTTTTTTCTGTTCCTAGAGTCTGGAAAGAACAAGATTAAGACTCCAACAAGGATCAGTTTCTCATGAAACTTCTCTTCCTGACTTGCTGATGGCTACCCTCTCCTGTCCTCACACCGCAAAGAGAGGCAATCCCTGGTGTCTCTTCCTCTTTTATAAAGACATTAGTTCTCTCAGATCTGGGCTCCACCTTTATGACCTCACTTCTTAAAAGGCTATATCTCCAGTACATGGGGATTAGGGCTTCAACATATGAATTTTGAGAAAACAGAATTAAATTCAGCTCATAACACGACGTTTGGCAAAATGATTGATTTACCCTATAATTAACTCACAATATTCTCTTCGGTATAGCTAAAATTAACTTGCAGATTCTTGTTAAATACATAACTGGAGGCAGTGATAGTCCTTATAAAAATGTATACAAGAAAAAGAGGAATTGTGAGAGATCATTAAAATAAACACTAAAGAGTTTTTATTTTAAAATGTAAGAAAAAATTCTCAGCTTGGGGCAGTAAATTAATTGTGTAAAGGAAATTATAAAGTTGCCTCATAATGCAAAGACTAATATGAACATATATAGATTTTATTATAGCCTTATCTAAAAGGAGAAAAAATGGAAATATCAAATATTGAAAAATAGGGGAGTAGCTAAAGAAAAACTGGTACTTCCACAAGATAAAATAATATTAACAAATTAAACTTTATTTATGAAATAATATTTACTCAACATGAGAATAGTATCAATATAATATTATTAAGGAATATGTATATTATATATAAAAGTATGTTATCTTTGTTTTGCATGAATGTGACTAAATTTATCAATTTTTTAAAAGATTTTACTTATTTATTTGACAGAGATCACAAGTAAGCAGAGAGTCAGGCACAGAGAGAGAGGAGGAAGCAGGCTCCCCACTGAGCAGAGAACCCGATGTGGGGCTCTATCCAAGGACCCTGAGATCATGACCTGAGCCGAAGGCAGAGGCTTTAACCCACTGTACCACCCAGGCACCCCAAATTTTCTAATTATATTTAAGATGATCTAATTTAAAAGTATGTACTGTTAGATTACATCATATATTATTAGGTCGTCCTGGGGAACACCAAAAGATAGGCAAAATCTTCCAGAGGAGCTATAAAATTGATAACTTACATAAAATCTTTATACATAGAAAACTCTACAAGTATGGGAAATGTATAGTGATAGCAGATTTTTTATATATAATCATTAATTATAATTTTATGAACAAACTTGGCTAGACTATGAAACTCATTTTTTGACCAAACATCCATTTAGATGTTTCTGTGAACATATTTTTTAGATGAGATTAGTATGTCATTAAATAGATGTTGAGTAAAGTAGATTACCCTCCATAATGTGGGTGGGTCTCATCTAATCTTTCTTCAACTTTAGGAGAAAAGACTGTGGTCACCCAAGGAAAAAGAATTCTGCCTGTAGACTTCTTCAGACTCCAAAGTGCAACATCAATTTTTCCATGGGTCTCTAATCAGCTCACCTGCCCTGCAGATTTGGACTGACTTGCTAGATTCTCTCAGTCTTGTAAGCCAACTCCGTAACATAATCTTTCTTTTTCTCTTTGCTATAACTTTATCTATGCTTATATCTATATCCATGTCTATTATCTGTGTAATCTATTGGTTCTGTTTCCCTGGAAAACTCTAATTCTTATATCATGGCTTTTACCTCTAATTTCCCTTAGTTATATGGGAAAGTAATATGTGTGTGTGGTTGTGTGTGACATACAAGCACACACATGTGTATTACACTGATACTTGATGGAAGAATTAGGTACATTTTTTAGCTTTTCAGTGTTTTAGTTCTATGCTAAGTATATATCATTACTAGTAATAGTAGTAAAAAATTTTAAATATGATAACAATGCACTCAGGGTTCATAGCATATTAGTTAACACACTATGAACTTGATTTCTCTTAATCTGTTATCAAAGTTCTTATATCTGTGATAATTTGAATGTGGTTTTATATTACAATGTATAATATGTATGTTAAAGTCAGACTGTAAGAAATAGACATGTTACTAGATGAATAGAAATAATAATTAGGAAAGTCAAAAGCAGTAGATAACAGGCTTTGAAAATGTCTGTTAGTCAAGATTTGAACAATTTAATAACTGGCAACAGTACATGCTATAAGATACTTTGAAAAAAATTTATATATATATATATATATGAGCACACATAACCATGATATATTCATCCAGTAATGTAAGCGTTTTTCAATATTAATTTTAATACCACAGCCAACAACAAACTTTCTGTATAAACCATTCCTATAAGGCACATAACTAGAGGTGCCTCCACAGGGTGCGGCCCAGAATAAAGATGGCGCCAGCTTGCCCTCTCTTCCGGCCAACAAGGCGCCAATTTCACAGTTTCGGTTCCTGAAACCTATGGCACTTCCTCCTCTCGCCCGATCTTATTGGCTCCTCCCCCTCTGTCCTCACTTCCCTTCTGCTGCTCTATATAAGGTGTGCCCCCGCACAATAAAGTGAGATCCTGCTTCGACAGATCCCCCGAGCCTGGTGTCGTCCATTGGTGCGTCCGGGTTCGCGACACTCGCCATCCCGCTCAGCCCCGGGAAGGGGCCTCTGGCTGGTCCGGTCGCCTCCACCCCTCCGAGGGAACCCCAACAACTGTTGCCCCATGTGAGGAACCTCGCTCTTCTCGCTGACGGGCCAATCAGTCAACGGGTGAGTGTACCCCCATAAGTTATGGGGCAGTCCTCTTCTAAAAACGACCCCCCTGTTAAACCAAAGAGGTTCTACCCCTCGCTAGACCCCTTTGACGCGGCTCCTTGGCCCCCGGACCTCCAACCCAGATCTCTGGCTAAGGGCCCCCCTGCGCGCCCCCCTTCCACTAACCCCTTTATTCAACCATCAGCGCCCACTCCTCCGCCTCCTTATTGCCCCCCCCTCCAGAGCATACCTCCCCTGAGCCCTCCAGTTGTTCTCTCTTTCCTGTTAATGTTAACCCAGGAGGCAACCGTCCAGCTCCATGGTACCCATGGGAGCCTGGGGACCTTAAGGAGCTCAAAAAGGCAGTGTTGGAGGATGGGCCCAACGTCCCCTGGACATAAACCATCCTCCGAGGTCTGGCCCATTCCCCATATACGGCGGCTGACTGGCGGTCACTAGCTAGGGCCGTTCTTCCGGGGGCCCTATATATAAAGTGGACAGCCTTATATAAAGAGGAATGTCAGCAGATTGCAGAAAGAAATGCCTGAGCCAATCCAGCCATCCCTATAACTATGGGAATGCTTGCTGGGACTGATGGCCAGTATGTATCCGGAACCCAACAGGCAGCCATCCCCCCCCTTACCAGGACCAGATCCGAGCTGCTGGGCTCGCGGCTTGGAGCAAACTTGAGGAGGGGCCTTCTGAGTCACCAATAGTAGGGTTACACCAAAAAACTAACGAAGATTTGCCCTCTTTCATTGATCGGGTGGAGAAATCCGTTAAGAAAAAGATGCCCCCTGGGGATCTCAGAGACCATTTCGTCACAATGGCAGTATGGGAAAGAATGACCCGAGATTATAAGATGGCCTGTGCTGGCCTAAAAGAAAGATCTATGGACCGCTGGGTTATTGCTACAAAAGACATTGGGTCCACATCGCATCAGGCGCGAGCTATGGCGGCAGCCTTAAGAGAGCATCAACAGGACAGCCTTGAGACGCTAGTGTGTGTAATGCAGCAGGCATCATTGCAGCCCCACCAGGCCAACCTTCCCCACCTGTGCTTTGGCTGTGGGCAAGAGGGGCATTTTAAGAGAAACTGCCCCCTAGGGCGCAAACCAAGCTCCCCACAACCTGTTGATACGCCCCGAACACCATGTCCTAAATGTAGGAAGGGGTTCCATTGGGCCAAGGATTGTAGATCTAAGTTTGATATCCAAGGCAAACCTTTAAACTCCAATCGGGGCAATCCCCAGCCCCGTTAAACAAGGGGAAAACACTTGTCAAGGCTCATTGGACAGTTCCTTTGGTCCCAGGCCTCCGCCCCAAAATGCGTCTTACCATCGGAGACAAGTCCTTTAAATGTCTCATTGATACAGGTGCTGAATGCACTGTCCTCAGGCAAGAGGAAGTCCCCCCTTCTTGGAAACTTGTCCCCGGCCCTCCCCTACTGGGGGTAGGAGGCCAGTCCAGCTTTTATGAAACTGCTAACCCGTTATGTTGGGTAGATCCAGATGGCAACAGAGGACAGATTCACCCCCTAGTGGCCCCTGGCCTCACCGCTAACCTACTTGGTCAAGATATTCTAGGGGCAACGGAGGCCTTCATTACTACTGACCATAAGGCCTTCTTTGATGATGTACTAGATGAGGAAGAATACCAACAGCAGTTCCAGGAAGGAAGGGACTCCCATCCTAATTACCGAGAGGACCCCTATCTTGAGAGCATTAGGCAAAGGTATCAGTCCCCCCAATTCTAAAAGCCACTGCCCTGCCCCAGGTCCCTAAGATTACCTGGAAAGAGGGACCTCCCATTTGGGTGGAGCAGTGGCCTCTCCCTTCCCACAAACTACAACAACTCCATATCTTAGTGCAGCAACAGCTCGACCTAGGACATATACGCCAGTCCCTTAGCCCTTGGAACTCACCCATTTTCGTTATCAAAAAACCCAATGGTACATGGAGATTACTACAGGACCTGCGACAGGTCAACAATAAAATGGTCCCCTTTGGAACCCCCCAAAGGGGACTTCCATGGATTCCAGCCATTCCATCCAACCATTTTATTATGATATGGAAAAGTTCGCCTTTTCCCCTGCCCGCTCTTAATTTCTCCGGGCCAGATCAGAGGTTTGAATGGACGGTCCTCCCCCAGGGGATGGCTAATAGCCCATCAATCTGCCAGAACATATTAGCCCAGATTTTTACATCATTTTTCAGAAACCCAGACATTCTCTTACAATGTTTTGCCACTCTAGGACTCCCCAAACAAATTAAAACTGATAATGGTCCTTGCTTTACTAGCACAACCTTTAAAACCTTCCTCTCAGAATGGAACATCTCCCACTCCACCGGCATTCCTTATAACCCTCGAGGACAAGCCATTGTGGAAAGACAAAACCGTACCCTCAAACACCAATTACAAAAACAAAAGGGGGAATCCCTTCCCCCACATGATCAACTCAAAAGGGCACTGTTCACCCTTAATATTTTAAATTTTTCAAAATACGATCATTTGACAGCGTTCCAAAGACACTGGTCCGCCATAACCCCTTATACCTCAATATCGGTCAGATGGAAAGACCCCCTGACTGGATATTGAAGGGGACCTGACCCCCTCCTCACTACAGGTAGAGGGTTTGGATGCATATTCCCCCGGGAAGAAAAGAAGCCTATTTGGGTGCCCGCACGAGACATCAAATACCTCCCAGCCCCAGAAAACAACAATAACCCAGACCCAGAGAGCCCACAACTCTCTGAGGAACCTTTTCTCCCTATCTGACCCACAGATCTACAGTCAAAAGATGATATTATCAATGCTCCTGACCCTACTGGCTCATGCACAAGTCACTATTGCGGGACTCGGTGACCCAGGTAAAGCCAAGGCCCTGCTCCGAAGAATGCAGGGAACCAATCAAAAATCTCATGCTCAGGTAAGTTCGCTGCCCTTATACTAACATCTCTAGATGGAAATAAATGCCTTGGGGCCATAAATTCATACGTTTGTTGGAATGCTCCCAGAACCGTCCCTACATCACAAGGAAAACCTGGGCCTTGCCCATGCTCCGCATTCCATCCCTCACTCCACACTGCTTGCTACACAGACACCGCCCAACAATGCTCTTTGGATAACAAAACATACTGGTACACAAAGCGGGGGACAAACTCACCCAGCGATACGGGGGCCGGCAGCAACTCGATGCCATCCCCTTGTTATGGCACCCCAGGGCAGGATGTCTGCTTCAACTCCATGGCACCCATAGGAGTATCTGCTGGGGGCGGGCCCCAAGATCAAACCCGCAATGCAATTGTATCGCGCAGGATTGAAATTATGATCAAGAGCCAAGAACCTCCTGTCTATCACCCCCTAATCTTACCTGAGAACCGGGGAGTGCTACAGCTTGACCCCGAAACCAAAAGTATTCTAAACACTGTCTTCGCTCTCATAAACTCCTCCAACCCCTCTCTCGCCCAGAACTGCTGGCTATGCCTTAAGAATGGGCCTCTTCTGGCCCAGGCCATTTTAGTCAACAATATCTCATTATCCCTACTCCCCTCATCATGTCAGCTTCTACCGCCCTGACCCAACATATATATTTCCCCCCTCTCCCCTAATACCTCCTGTCTTTGGGCGCCCCCCCCTTGCTGATAATTCCTCTAACCTAGATCTCGGACGCATTGACGATGTTTTCTGCAGTAATAACTGCCGAAAAGGGAGGCATCTGCTCGTTTTTGCAGGAGGAATGCTGCTTCTATGCCAACAAATCGGGCATAGTTCAAGATAAAATTAGAAAACTACAAGAAGACCTGGAAAAGAGGCGTCGCGAGATGTGGAACAGTCCGTTCGGGACCGGCTTCGGTGGCCTTCTCCCATACTTCCTCCCTCTTCTGGGCCCCCTCTTTATTCTGCTCCTTGTCGTTTCCTTTGGCCCCTGCCTTAACTCAATTTATACAAAAAAGGATGGAAGCCATTCAGTTAATGAATGTTCAAGTACATTACCAGAGACTGGCCACCCCTCATGAAGAAATCTATCATTAATCTTTATTGGCCAATGACGGGTAAGACCCCATATCGTTTGGGGCAACCTAAGACAGGCCTTAAAGGAGATGCCCCCCCGTAGCAGCATGATATTCAGTGACGGGTAAGACCAATGAGAGACACAGAGCAACCTAAGACAGAGGACATACCTATGCTGTATGACCCTTAATGACGGGTAAGCCTGTTGTCTTGTCACTGGCAACCTAAGACAGAAGTCATGCCTACGAAAACAAAAGGGGGAAATATAAGGCACATAACTAGAGGTGCCTCCACAGGGTGCGGCCCAGAATAAAGATGGCGCCGGCTTGCCGTCTCTTCCGGCCAACAAGGCGCCAATTTCACAGTTTCGGTTCCTGAAACCTATGGCACTTCCTCCTCTCGCCCGATCTTATTGGCTCTTCCCCCTCTGTCCTCACTTCCTTCTGCTGCTCTATATAAGGTGTGCCCCCGCACAATAAAGTGAGATCCTGCTTCGACAGATCCCCCGCTCAGCCCCGGGAAGGGGCCTCTGGCTGGTCCGGTCGCCTCCACCCCTCCGAGGGAACCCCAACACATTCCAATAAGACTATTGTGGCACCTGAATGGCTCTGTCAGTTAAGCATCTGCCTTTGGCTTACGTCATAATCCTGGGGTCCTGGGATTGAGTCCTGCATCGAGCTCAGTAGGGAGTCAGCTTCTCCCTCTCTTGCCCCTCTCCCTCTGTCTTAAATAAATAAATAAAAATATTTTTAAAAAGACTCATAACTACTCAGGAGAACAAATCAAATATAAAGTGTTAGAATTCTTCCTCTATCTCTTGGGAGGACTTAGAAATTCAGAGGCTCTGTGACTAGTTCTCTATCACCATTGTTGCCAACACTTTATTCCCCAATATCGTGACCTGTGCCTATATAAGAAATACATTTGAAAAATTAAAACTTCCAACTGGATTAATCTACTGAATATTATCTATTAAAAATCATTTTGGGGGTGCCTGAGTGGCTCAGTGGGTTAAAGCCTCTGCCTTCACCCCAAGTCATGATCCCAGGGTCCAGGGATCGAGTCCCACATCAGGCTCTCTGCTCAGCCAGGAGCCTGCTTCCCTTCCCCTCTCTCTCTGCCTTCCTCTCTGTCTACTTGTGATCTCTGTCTGTCAAATAAATAAATAAAATCTTTAAAAAAAAAAAAAAAGATAGTAACTCCTTTCCTAAATTTAAAAAAAAATCATTTTTTTGGCCTAGCTATGCCACAAAAATCTGCAAAATATTACACATATACCTCACCTTGATTCCAAGTTTACAGAACATGGGGTGACCTTTCAGTTTAGTTTCATTATTACTCTATATATGTAAGTAATAGGATCCTGCATTCTAAGCTTGGGGGCTACCATTAAAAAGCTTTTCATAGATTCTAATTTTTCCTATGTAATATGTGTGGCTGAGGATGGAAAAAATGTTTTGTGTACTTAGATATATACATGTGATTTTGAGGTATTGTGAGGGTGTGTCTTATATTTCAACCATTGAGTATGTAACCATGAGCTCAGATAAAGAGTAAGGTGTGACATTCAAGCTTTATTAATCGACCTTGATGCAAATAGTTTGTTTACAGAAAGTAAGTAGATTTACATAGGACAAAATGAAGATTGTTTTCCTAAATTAACAGATTGCTATTTACTTATGATCATTTTACTTCATGTGGATAGAGTTCATTGAGAATGAGAGTCCATACACAACAGTTTGTACTTCTTAATAGACATATATTACAAAATATTTACCAAACCCTGTAAATTGAGGCATAAGATATCTCTTTGAAATATTATTTATTTTCAGGGATAATAGATTTAAATTAGAATATGTTTTATGCCACAAAACTATTCAGTTCCACTTCCCATCAAATATCTGCTGTCATAGACTAACTGCTTCTTAATCTCCTTTAAAGCAGAATTAATATAAAATCTTTATTACTCATATTTGAATTTTGAAAACTCATTGTCTGAATTTTTCCAAAGACTGTCATGTCAATTTAAAATATAGGCCCCATTCACTATAATACATAATACAAATTATGGTACAATAATTATTTATACTTTTATTGTCTTAAAAGGAATAGCTCCAAAAATTAAGCCATAGTCACCTTTTTCATGTTGATACTGCAAACAGTTTATCTTTTAGCTTCTATGCTTCACTTTATTGGAATTTTTAGTCTTACCAAATGTTTACTTATCAACACACTGATTTTATATCCCTATTAAGCTTTCACTCTGTAGTAAAGAAGAAGCCAGTCTAGAATCCTGGATATAAATTCAAATCCAACTTGGCACAGCTATAACTTACTGAAAGATCTTCTATGTGTTTATTGAGCTATTTCATGCTATTTTGCTGAAGTCATGAAGAAATCAATTGCATCACAGCTGCAATACTTGACCTCAAATGTCTAGATAATGGCAAATAGCTTGAAACTAGCTATGGAAAGAATGCGTGCCTCATCCCATAAAAGTCTTAATCAATACCGAATGCTAAATTGACAGATGTTGTAAGACTTTAACACTATCTGTACTTAATAGTAGTCTCATTTCATGTATTTTCAGTTACTTTCCTAAGTACAGCTAAATTAATTACAATGATTACTTTCATTTCCTTATCTTCCATTAAGAATAAGAGCCTGTTTCAATTTGTAATAATGACTATCTGGGTCTAGAAAGATAATAAATAGCTTTATTCAACTTGAGTTGATAAATGGTAATGTTTGCTAATTAAGTAGTTTTGAAAGGGAGGGATTTTTTTCTTCAATAGCATTTGAGAAAACAAATACTTTTTTAAAGATAAATATTGCATGATAATACAGATTTTTCCTTTCTAAAAAAAAAAATTGGAATTTGTAAGTTTAAAACAATATTGTCCATTATTCCACCCCCCTAGATAATCACTGTTGAAATCTAACTTGGCAACTTCTAGAGCACTGCTTGCTGTGTTTACAATTTGGAAAGCATATTCTATAAGTGCTAAAATAGTTCAGATTCAATAAATTAATCTTTAATCTTAACGTGGTTATGTAATTGCAAAGTTTATTATAGATGACTTTTTCATTTATTTATTATGTGTAAAATATATTACCAATGACTTTCTGCAGAATATTAACACCACAACTGTCAAAGGGGGGTTAAGTGAGTATTTTTCTTTAAAAAAAAAAAAACAGGCATCATATCAACAAATTTATGTGTGGTAATGTTGACATATCCCTAATGCAAAGGAGATGACATTAAACAAATAAGGTAACTACTAAAATTCCTTATTTTCCCTTCCTCTCATAACTTCTAAAGCAGCATTTGGTAACAGTCTTAAACAAAATAACAATTTGTAAAAACAGGTATAATTTACAATGATGCTTAATTTTAGGTGTCAGTTTGACCAGGCTCCAGTGCCCAGATATGTGTTCAAATACTATTCTGGTGTTTCCATGAATGTGTTTTTTATATTAAATTAAATTTAAATCAGTGGACTTTGAGGAAAGCACATTATCCTCCATAATGTAGGTCCAATCCAATAAAGGCCTTTGAAGAACATAATCTGATGGCTCTAAGCAAATAAAAATACTGACAGCAGACTACACTTGAACTCAAACTGCCAACTCTTCCCTGGATCTCCGTCTGCAGGCCTACCTAAACCTTTGAACCCGAGTCTCCAAATCATGTGAGTCGATTCCAAAAAATAAATCTCTTCCTCTTTTTATATGTATGTGTGTACACACATATGTACATGTGTATATGTACACACAGAAGTGAAGCATAGAGACATATATACATACACACATATATCACACACATTCTGTTAGTTCTGTTTCTCTGGAGAACCATTATTAATGCATGCATGCATGTATTTAGTAAAAATAGCTAGGAGAAAACTTTAGTATCATAATTGGAATTTGAACTAAGTTCTTAGCTTCTCTAGGTCAGATCTGTGCCATATCATATTTTTTCTGTTTTTCTCAAGTCCAAGGTCTGCCTCTACCTCCAGCATAAAATATTCTTGTTTCCTCTTATTTGTTTCTCAAACATCTTTTAAGTAGCACTATTCTTGTCAACATCTATATTACATAAAAATAAAATTCACAGTGGCACCTGGCTGGCTCAGTTGGTACAGCATGCCACTCTTAATTACACAGTTATTAGTTCAGGCCCCACCCTGGCCATGGAGCCTATAGACACACACATACACACACACACACACACACACACACACACACACACACCCATTAAGTAAGAGATGTTTGTGTGCCAGCTCTACCACTTAATAACTATGTGTTCTTGAATAAATCATTAAAGAAAAAAATAAAATTCACAGAAAATAAAGGAATTCACTTAAGATGTTCAGTTCAGTGGAACTTGAAATAGATGTGTCAATTCGTGATTAGGACTATAAACCAACTGATCCGCCTGACATTGTCCCACTTTATACTCTCTCTTATTTTTTCTTTTCTCCCCTTCATGGTTTAATTTCTGTAGAGGTGTTTATACTTCCATTCTTTATTTCCTCAATTTGAGTTCTTTTTAAATTACTCCATCTTGACTTCTCTCTATATTATACAAAAATGTCTCCACATTTAGCAAAGATCTTTTTTTTTAATGATTCCTTGACATCTCCATATCATTTAATAAAAATTGAACACTTTGCAAACCCCTGAATTTGTCAGAAAAGTATTGTGATCTCCACATTTTCATCCTAAAAACAGGAGATAAAAACCCCATGTGAATGATGTCCTCCCTAAACCAGGAGAAAAGAAACATTCTTTTCATCAAAGATAGAAAGTTAAGTCTGAGAAAATTCTGTATAAATAGACCTTGTTAAAATAATTTTCATCTTTCTTTAGCTGTCCCATATATTTTAGTTCTGTTTCACAATTGCATCTCTTTGTTTAACACCATATAAAAGCATTCCAAGTCTGCCACTTTTTTGGGTCTTTATTTCCTTTTGGGAGCTTCAGTGTCACATAAAATTTAAACTTGTGCTTTTCTCTTGCTAATCTGTCATTTGTTATTAACACTAGCCTAGGCCTAAAAGGGAAGAGAAAAGAATTTCCTTTATCACCCACTCTCCTTTAGTAAATCAACTCTAAAATGTTGATCTTTATCCAGGGTCTCTGATCTTTTTGTTACATTCTCTCATTTTGATAACTCAATGGGTCTTGTGATTTCTATCACTATATACAATCTAATGACTCACTTTCCTTCCCATCTCATATAGAAAGCTTTCTATTGAGCTCTGTATCCATTTGTTTGCATAATATTTGCATTTGGTGTCTCTCAGGCACCTACTATTTAGAATATCCAAAGCATAGTTTGTCATTTCCTTCAATTTACTAATACCATTCAGAAATCTCTATGAGGCAAATCACCATCAGGTTGCTCAAGTCAAAACCCTGTGAGTTTTACTTGACCCTTCGTCTCTTTATGGTCTATTCCAAGTCAGTTGCTAAAGCCAACCTTGTTTTCTTAGTGCCTTTTATCTCTTCTGCCAGCAGCAAGGCCTAGATTTATGCTAGAGCCTCAAATACTCTCCCTTCTAATATTATTAAAAGTGTTCTCGGAAGGGCCTACTTAGCCAGAGCGGCCCCACCTTGGTTGAACAGCCATTTTGTTGTTTATGCAGTAAAACTTAAACTGACCCTGCCCCCCCCCCCCCGGGAACTTACTTAAAAGCAAGTCGGGGAAACCAGTCCCAGGTAACAAAGCCCAAATACAAGGGTGGGTCAGGTCAGGTGGAGATAATAGCCCGAATGCAGGGATGAGTTGGGTCAGGTGGAGACATCCAATCAGTAGAGTGTGCCAACTGTCTCTCTAGCTACCAAGGAGTGTGGGCCCCACCTTTTGGGTGCCAATTCTCACCAAGGTGATAGGCTAGTTCAAATAGCTACTATGGGGTGAATTGTAATTCAATTGGCCACCTGTGTGTGGCCAGGCTCAACCACATGGCCTTTGCTCTATAAAAGTTAGTCTGTGAGGCAGGGAGGGGTCGCCCTCTCTGTAAGAGATGTGGCCCCGAATGGTCGGTTTGATTCTTGATACTTGGTGTGAAATAAAGCTTTGCTTGACCTTTCCTTTGTATCGGTCTCATTCCTTTGATCATGGACCCATTATTGGGGGACCCAACATTCTCCATAATTCTGTCAATGAGTTTCATTTAATAAAAATCTGATTAGATAATTTCTTAGGTTGAAAAACCCATGTCTCCCTGTCTCCATTAAGCAAAATTTATGGAATGACTACAAGGCAGTATAATTTGACTTTTCTTGTGTTACTTCATTTCTTATTTATGTGCTAGTGTTGTACCCGAGTTTTCCCGTCTGAGAGACCACCAAGGAGCCAACACCAATGCAATCACACGAGGGTTTATCTAAAAAGCTTAAGCTTGGGCCCAAGTATACTCGACACAGTGGAGTAGGGACTTGGACCCTGAGCTTAGTTAAGGAAGGAGTATTTATGGGTTCCTGTTACTAAAGCAGGGTGGGGATTCCTGTTACTAAAGCAGGGTGGGGGTTTCTGGAACCAAAGCAGGGTGGGGCTTCTTGTTACTAAAGCAGGGTGGAGGTCTCTGGAACTAGAGCAGGGTGGGGCTTTCTGTTACTAAAGCAGGGTGGGGGGGGTCTCTGGAACCAAAGCAGGGTGGGGGTTCTTGTTACTAAATCAGGGTAGGGATTCTTAGAACTAAAGTAAAGTAGGGGAAATTTCAGCCCTTGGGCACAGGGGTCTGAGATGGCTGCCAGAGCTAATATGGCTGTACTTATGCTAAGGCTAAACCTGACATGGGAGGGCCTTAATATTTCTCGGCCTCCACATTAGTTGTAATGTTCTTTTTTCTTTTGTACCTCTAATATCTTACCTCTTTCTTTTATAGATTCTTCTGATGAAATCATTCTTCCCTTATGCTGCATTTAATTTTCTCCTTCCCTGGCCATTATTTTCATCTTTACTAAAATGTCATTTTTCATTAAAGCATTTTCTAGATAAAATTAACTTCCTATGTTACCTGTAAGTTTCTTCCATTTCTAATTTGCACAACCAAAGCACATGTAATTTTTTAAAAGATTTTATTTATTTGACAGAGAGAGAGAGAGAGAGAGAGAGATCACAAGTAGGCAGAGAGGCAGGCAGAGAGAGATGGGGAAGCAGGCTCCATCCCAGGACCCTGAGAACATGACCTGGGCTGAAGGCAGAGGCTTAACCCACTGAGCCATCCAGGTGCCCCAGCACATGTAGCTTCTATAAAAATATTTTTTGCCTCATTTCATTAAGTTCTATAAGGAGAACCAAACATATATGACTGCCATATTCAAACCTATAACTCAAGAAATTAACATAGGACTTAATACAGAGGGTTTTCAATATATAGTTTATAAGAAACATTAAATATAATATTCAGATTAGAATCACAAGTTTTAGTAAAATCTATTTTACTCTTTCTTTATTTTTGTATATTATAATGAATACTAAATGACTATGGGGAAATGCATAAATCCTTGAAATTTCTTCTTGAAGGAAGAGCAACAATGAAAAAAGTATTTATTATTATATTATATGGTACTACTTACATGATTAATCTAAAAAAGTCAGACTTATTGAACCAGAGAGTAGAACAGTAGTTAAAAGGAGTTAGGGAGTGGGGGAAGGGAGAGATACTGGTTAAAGGGTATAAACTTTCAGTTATAAGGTGAATATGTTCTAGGGATCTAATATGCAGTATGGTGAGTGACTATAGTTAATAATACTGTATTGTATACTTGAAATTTAATAAAAGAGTAGATGTTAAGTGTTCTTACCACACACACACAAGTTGAATATATTACATGATGAACATGTTAAACAATTAATGGGATTGTGGTAATTCTTTCACAATGTGTGCATGTGTGTCTGTGTATATATAAAGACAAAAATATACATTATAATTATATATAATGTATTATATATATTATATATTTGGAGTCTACAATGTGATGATATATATATGTCTGTATAATTATTATATGTCTGTATACAGATATATATAATGATATGTATTTATTATATATATTAATTTATTATATATGTTTTATTTATATATTATATATATCATTATATTATTATTAATATGTCTGTAGACAGACATATATATATCATCATATTGTAGACTCCAAATATATATAATTTTTGTCAATTATACCTCAATAAAGTTGGAAAAGAAGCTATAAGATGTTGCTAAAATCTATTTCAACTTACTCAAATGTTTTCTCACTGTACTACTCTAGACTCTATTCCAGATTTTTTCTCAGAGAATTAAGATAGCACTCAAAAATCTTCAAATTAGAACACATTTTTGGCAAGAAATTATGAAATGAATGTAGTTTAATGTTTAGCAGATTTTTAAAAAATTTTCTGTCTCATAATGATTTATTGATTGTTTTTCTATAACAGTCAACTCCCTGTCACTTTATTTTTTTATTTTTTTATTTTTTTATTTTATTTTTTTTTTAAAGATTTTATTTATTTATTTGACACAGAGAGAGAGATCACAAGTAGGCAGAGAGGCAGGCAGAGAGAGAGAGAGGAGGAAGCAGGCTCCCTGCTGAGCAGAGAGCCCGATGCGGGACTCGATCCCAGGACCCTGAGATCATGACCTGAGCCGAAGGCAGCGGCTTAACCCTCTGAGCCACCCAGGCGCCCCTCCCTGTCACTTTAAATGTCATTTATATTCAATTAATTAATATACAGTGTATCATTAGTTTCAGACATAGAATTCAGTAATTCATCATTTGCATATAGCACTAAGTGCTTATTACATCACGTGCCGTCCTTAATGCCCAATACCTTACTTCATTCCCCCACCCATCTATCCTCCAGCGATCCTCACTTTGTTTTTTATAGTTGAGAGTCTCTTACAGTTTGTCTCCATTTCAGATTTCGTCTTTTTTTTTTTTATCACTCCTATCCCCTATGATCCTCTGTTTTGTTTCTTAAGTTCCACATATGAATGAAAAATTTCTTTCTCTGATTTACCTCACTTAGCCTAACACCCTCCAGTTCCATCTATGTCCTTGCAAATGGTAAGACTGCATTTTTTGATGGCTGAGTAATATTCCATTGTATACATATATAGCATATTTTCTTTATCCAGTCATGTATTGATAGACATCTGGGCTCTTACCATAGCTGTCATAAACACTGGGGAGCAGGTTCCCCTTTAGGTCACTATGTTTCTATCCTTTGATAACTACCTAGTAGTACAATTTCTGAGTCATAGTGCAGTTCTATTTTTAACATTTTAAGGGACCTCCACACTGTTTTCCAAAGTGGCTATTCTAGCTTGCATTCCACATACATTGAAAAAGGGTTCCCCTTTCTGCAAATCCTTGAACAATTATTGTTTTTTGAATTGTTATTTTAAGCCATTCTGACTGGTGTGAGATATATCTTTGAGTGACATTGAATATTTTCTCATATGTCTGTTGGCCATTTGTATGTCTTCTTTGGAGAACTATCTATTCACGTATCCTCCCCATTTCTTAATTAGGTTATTTGTTTTTTTTTTTTTTTTTTTTTGGATTTTGAGTTTCATAAGTTCTTTATAGATGTTGGATACTAGCTGTTTATCTGATAAGACATTTGCAAATATCTTCTCCCATTATGTAGACTGTCTTTTTCATTTTGCAGACTGTTTCCTTTGCTGTGCAAAAGCTTTTTATCTTGATGAAGTGCCAATACTTCACTTTTGCTTTTGTTTCCCTTTGGAAATGTGTCTAACAAAAATCCTCTAGGATATTGATGGATTCTTATCTTATATTTAGCTCTTTCATTCATTTTGAGTCTATGTTTGTGTATGGTTTAAGGAAATGGTCCAGTTTCATTCTTCTGTATGCGGCTGTACAATTTTTCCAGCACTATTTGTTGAAGAGGTTTTCTTTCATTGGGTATTCTTTCCTGTTATGTCAAAGATTAGTTGACCATATTGTTGAGGGTCCATTTCTGGGTTATCTATTCTGTTCCATTGATCTATGTGTCTGTTTTGTGCCAGTACCATATTGTCATGATGACTACAGCTTTGTAATAGAGCTTAAAGTCCAGAATTGTGATATCACCAGCTTTGGTTTTCTTTTTCAACATTCTTTTGGCTATTAGGGTTCTTTTCTGGTCCCACACAAATTTTAGGATTACTTGTTCCAGCTCTGTGAAAAATACTGATGGTATTTTGATAGGGATTGCACTGAATGTGTAGATTGCTCTGTGTAGCACAGACATTTTAAAAAGTACTTCTTCTTCCAATTCATGAGCATGGTATGTTTTTTATTCCATTTCTTTGTATCTTCCTTAAATTTTTTATAAGTATTCTATAGTTTTCAGAGTATAGATCCTTTACCCCTTCGGTTTGGCTTATGCCTAGGTATCTTATAGTTCTTGGTGCAATTGTAAATGGGACTGATTCCTTAATTTCTCTTTCTTCTGTCTTATTTGTTAGTGTATAGAAATGCAATTGATTTCTGTGCATTGATTTTATATCCCAGAACTTTGTTGAATTCCTGTATGAGATCTAGCAATTTTTGGGTAGATTCTTTTGGGTTTCCACATAAAGTATCATATCATCTGTAAAGAGTGAGAGTTTGCCTTCTTCTTTGCTGATTTAGATGCATTATATTTCTTTTTGTTGTCTGATTGGTGAGACTAGGACTTCTAGTACAATGTTGAACAACAGTGGTAATAGTGGACATCCCTAACATGTTCTTGACCTCAGGGGAAAAGCTCTCAGTTTTTCCCCATTGAGATTTATATTCACTGTGGGCTTTTTGAATATGGTTTTTATGATATCAAGGTATGTTTCCTCTATACCTACAATGAGAAGAGTTTTAATCAAGAAAGGATGCTCTATTTTTTCAAATGCTTTTTTTTTTTTTTTTGCATTAATTGAGAGGATCATGTGATTCTTGTCCTTTCTTTTATTAAGGTGATGTATCACACTGACTGATTTATGGATGTTGAACCACCCTTGCAGGCCAGAAATAAATCCCACTTGGTTGTGGTAAATAATCCTTTTAATGTATTGTTCTATCCCATTGACTATTATCTTGGTGAGAATTTTGGCACCATGTTCCTCAGTAATATTGGTCTGTAATTCTCTTTTTTGGTGGGATCTTTGGTTTTGGGATCAAGGTAATGCAGACCAATAAAATAAGTTTGGAGGTTTTCCTTTCATTTCTGCTTTTTGAAACAGCTTCAGAAGTATAAGTATTTGTAATGTTTGATAGAATTTCCCTGGAAAGCCATCTTGTCCTGGACTCTTATTTGTTGGGAGATTTTTTTTTTTTTTAAATTACCGCTTCAATTTCTTTGCTGGCTATGGGTCTTTTCAGTTTTCTATTTCTTCCTGGTTCAGGTTTTGTAGTTTATTTGTTTCTAGGAATGCATCCATTTCTCCAAGATTGCCTAATTTGTTGGCATATAGTTGCTCATACTATGTTCTTATAATTGTTTGTATTTTTTCAGTATTCATTGTGATCTCTCCTCTTTCATTCATGATTTTATTTATTTGTGTCCTTTCTCTTTTCTTTTTGATAAGTCTGGCTATGGGTTTATTGATCTTATTAATTCTTTCAAAGAACCAGCTCCTGGTTTTGTTGATCTGTTCTACTGTTCTTTTGTTTTCTGTTTCATTGATTTCTGCTCTAATCTTTATTACTTCTCTTCTCCTGCTGTGTTTAGGCTTTATTTGCTCTTCTTTCTCCAACTCCTTTAGGTGCAAGGTTAGTGTGTGTATTTGAGACTTTTCTTGGTTCTTGAGAAAGACCTGTTTGCTATATACCCCTCTCTTAGGACTGCCTTTGATGCATCCCAAATATTTTGGAATAGTTGTCTTCATTTTCATTTGTTTCCATTAATTTTTTAATTCTTCTTTTTTAACTAGTTAACCCATTCATTCTTTAGTAGGATACTCTTTAACCTCCCTGTGTTTGTGTTCCTTCTAAAATTTCTCTTGTGAATGAGTTCAAGCTTTAAAGCATTGTGGTCTGAGAATATGCAGGGAATGATCCCAATATTTTCGTACCTGTTAAGACTTAATTTGTGACCCAGTAGGTGATCTATTCTGGAGACTGTTCCATGTGCACTCAAGAAGAATGTGTATTGCTTTAGGATGAAATGCTCTGAATATATATATAAAGTCCATTTGGTCCAGTGTATCATTCAAAGTTCTTGTTTCCTTGGTGCTCTTCTGCTTAGAGGATCTGTCATTGCTGTGCGTGGTGTATTAAAGTTCCCTACTATCATTGTATTATTATCAATGTGTTTCTTTTAATTTTGTTATTAATTGGTTTATATAATTGGCTGAGCCCAAGTTAGGGGCATAAATATTTACAATTGTTAGATCTCCTTGTGGACAGACCCTTAAATTATGATATAGAGTCCCTCTCCATCTCTTACTACAGTCTTTGTTTTAATAGTTAATTTGTCTGATATACTGATTGCTACTCCATCTTTTTTTATGATGTCCATTAGCAAGATAAATTGTTTTCCACCCCCTCACTTTCAATCTAGAGGTATCTTTGTGTCTAAAGTTAGTCTCTTTCAGCATATTGGTGGGTCTTGCTTTTTAATCCTCTCTGATATACTATGTCTTTGGATTGGAGCATTTAGTCCATTTGCATTCAGAATAATTATTGAAAGATATGAATTTAGTACCATTGTATTACCTGTAAAGTATTCTGTAGATTTCTGTAGATTGTCTCTGTTCCTTTCTGGTCTTTGCTACTTTTGGGCTCTCTCTGCACTTAAAGGCTCTCATTTAATATTTCCTGCAGGGCTGGCTTAGTGATCACAATTTGTTTTGGTTTCTGTTTTTTCCTGGAAGCTCTTTCTCTCTCTTTCCATTCTGAATGACAGCCTTGCTGGATAAAGTATTCTTGGCTGCATATTTTTCTCATTCAGCACCTTAAATATTTCATACTAGTCATTTCTGGCCTGCCAGGTCTCTGTGGACAAGTCTGCTGCCAGCCTTATGTTTCTACACTTGGAGGTTAAGGACCACTTTCCCCTGATTTGCTTTCAGGATTCTCTATCTCTGAAAATTGCAATTTTCAAAATTGCAAGCTTCACTATTATACATTGGGGTATTGAACTTATTTTTATTGATTTTGATGGGTGTTCTCTGTGCCCCCTGCACTTGAATGCTTGTTTCCTTATTAGGGAAGTTCTCAGCTATAATTTGTTCAAATAAACCTTCACCCCCCATTCTCTGGGAGCTCTATTATTTAAATATTACTGTACCTTATGGTATCACTGATTTTCTGAAGTCTCCCCTCATGATCCAGTAGTTGTTTTTCTTTTTCTCAGCTTCTTTACTTTCTGTCATTTTTATCTTCTATGTCACTGACTCTTCTCCCTCTGTCTCAGTAATAGTATTTTTAATTTTAGGCTAATTAGATTTTAGCTCCTTTATTTTGGCAGTATCAGATTCTCCAGTGTCTTTTAGCTTTTTTCAAACCCGGCTGGTATTTTAAAAATCATGCTTTTGCATTCCAGTTCGGACATATTACTTATATTTACATATATAATTACATATTGATCAAATCTATGGCAGAGATTACTACCTCTGTTTCGTTCTTTTGCTGTGAATTTCTCCTTCTAGTCACTTTGTCCAAAAAAGAAAGGAGGAAAGAAAGAGAAAGAAAAAAAACCCAGCAAAAATAGTAATAATAACAAATAGAATCTTTGGGAAGTGATTCTGTTGTATGCTGTACACAGTCTGCTGTTTAGTTTTGGCTGCTTTTTCCCACTGGGGAAAGTTCCTCTACAAAGTTCCTCCTTGTTTGTAGTAGGGAGTGTTTGGTCCTTTAAGTAGGTAGGCCTTGATCTGTTTGTGAAGTTAAGCCAGAAGCTGAAGTTTTGGAGCTTTCTTAAATCAGTAGACTTAATAAATGAGGGAACTTATGTTGGTCTTTTGAGGGAGAGGTCCGCTGTTCTGGTTCATAAGCTGAGTTGCCCTAATAAAAATGTTCCTGCCAGGTCGAGGAGAGGGGTTTAATATAAGGTACTCCAGTCTCCACTACAGGTGTTGTTTTTCTCTCTGGATTCTGACTGTGATGATAAACAGGAGGAGGGAGGAGTGGTGGAGGAGGTAGTATATGGTGTCACCTAGTCCTCTTGTCCCTGGGGAGCAGAACTCCCAGCAGGTGCTGCTCAGAAGGCCCTCTTAGAGAAGTGAGCAATCTCCTTTGACCTGAGCTCTCAGAACTCCTATATTTTATCTCTGGCCAGAGCTGAGATTCAAAACTCCAAGTTTTAAATGGCCTGGTAATGTTTATGCCCACTTTTGTCCTCTGGGAAGGAGGTTCAACATGTGTCCAGCACTGTCCCATCCCCAAAAAGCCATTGAACAGTGCACATGAAGAGTCTAGAGTTTATTGTAATGCTCAGCAAAAAGCTAGAGTCAGGTTATTAGCCATCTGCACTCCACTCAGTCTCCTACACCCCTTTGTCCCAGAAAAGCGTTACAGAAGCTTAAATCTATTTTGACAGACAGCAAAAAGTGTCTGCCAGGTTATCTTCAATCTGCTTCAGTCTCTGCACTCTGCTCAGTCTCAGAAAAGTGGCCAGTAGTTACTTGCACCCAGGTTTAAGCCTATTGTGGCTCACACCAAAAAATTGAAAGGTTTTCTGCCCTCTGCATGTACTTCTGATCCCACTGCTGAGCTCCACTCAAGGGCTTCCTGGCTAACCCTTTGTCTTCAGAGAGGACAAATATGGTCCTCTAAATGCCCTTGAGAAGGGGATCAGTCTCTCCATGAACAACCCAGGGATCCACTCACCACAGCTTATTATGCTGTCACAAACCACTACACTCTTTCCAACTTTCTTGTTTTTCCTGACTTTGCTCTGCAAACTGAGCTTCCTCCCCTTACCAGCTTCAGGGCTTCCTAATCCCAAGTTCAGGGCTCCAAACTTTGCCCCTGTCAAATTCTCTCGTTCCAACTGTACAGACTGTTTCCATGTTCCTCTGATTCTCTTCCTAGTTATTCAAAATAGTTGAAGGTTGGTCTAGTTGTATTCCATAGATGAGGCAAGTTCAGGATCCCCCTAATACTCTGCCATCTTGGAACTGCCCTCAACTCCCTACCACTTTGAGCAGTGATGATCCAGTAAGTTACAGGCACTCAATACTGAGGTGTTTGTTTGTTTGTTTGTTTTAAGAATTTTATTTATTTATTTATTTAGAGACATCATAAGCAGGGGGAGTGGAAGGCAGAGAGAAGCAGCCTCCCCACTGAGCAAGGAGTCTGGGACTTGATCCCAGGACCCTAGAATCATGACCTGAGCTGAAGGCAGACACTTAACTGACTGAGCCCCCCCACCAAGTGATTTTTTTTTAAATTTTAAGAACATTCATAGAAATAATAGGGATTGAATATAATATACAGATTTCCTTAAATAAAGTGACCCAACTCACTTATTTAAAAAGTTGTTAAAAACTTACTTAAATTTTATTATGATTCACAGGACCAAGACCAAATTGACCATCATTTCAGCCTCATTAACCTGATTATGTAATAAGAATTTGGAAAACAATTTATTTAAAAACACCTAACCTGTATGTCATACTAAACTAAGTTTAACACATTCTTAGAGCAATAAATTACCATCTGTTCACTTTTTCTAAGGGCTAGAGTGTTTTAGATTAAAACAGTGATACTGAAGAATTATAGACTGAATTATGCAGTTTACATTTGCTTATTCAAAAGAATATATAAATAATATCAATACATTAGCATGTAACTATATGTGATCTGCTTTTTAAATTCCTTTTAAATATTATCAGTATCAAACATCAAAAATATAAAACAAAGCAGAGACCTTAATGGATCTAAAAAAATATTCTGACCAAGTCATTAAATCATACATAGTATTACTTTCATCTTTGTTTTATTGTCATTACTTTTATATGGGTTTTCTTATTATCTGTTAACACAATTTCACAAATGAGAAGGCAATGTTTTATACCCGACATTAAAGCTCAGAAATGAAATAAATATTTTCAGTTCTCTTTACTGGTTAGCTAAACTAAATTGACTAAACTTAGTCTAGTGAAAACACACTCTATTGAGCTTATACTAGTTGGTATCTAGCTTCAAGTATACAAATAGGTGACATATCATGGTAAGGATCATCCAGTCTGTTTTAAAAGTGACATCTTCAAAATTTAAATGTAACTGATTCTTCTGTATATTGTATCATGAGAAAAACTATAAAGAGACTTAATCTAAATCTGTTCCAAAGATGTATTCACCTAACTTCATTGATTCTTGTTCACATTTGGTCCTCCCATACCTAGTTCTAAACATAAATTCATAAATTCAACAAATATGCTTTGAGTACTTCTAATGTATGAGTCATATTTTCAAGTGATGTGAATGGAGTTCCTGCCTTTCAACGGGCTATATTTCTGTTGCTTTCTGCTAATTCTTGGTTTGGTTACCTAGTTACACCTCCATATATGGCTTTTAGATTTGCTGTTCCCATTCTTTTGTGAGTCATCGCATGTGCTTGATTTTGCTTCAACATGCACCAAAGGCCCCCAAAAGTGCCACATCCACAAATTGAGGAAGATTTAAACATATGGTAAGAATAACTAACCATTTATAATAGACTCTCTTCCTTCTTGATAAAAAGACTCTTATTTTTCATATTCTCAGTGCTGATCAATATTGGAGACAGAGAGTATGTTTAAACCATGTTTCATTTCTATTCTTTCCAACACTGAATTTTATCTTAGAAAATTAATATGTGGAGGGGAACCTGGGTGGCTCAGTCAGTTACACATCTGTCTTTGGTTCAGGTCATGATCTTGGTGTCCTGGGATTGATCCCACTTTGGGCTATCTGCTCTGCAGGGTGTCTGCTTCTCCCTCTCACTCTCCCTCTGTGCTCTCTCACTCTCAGTCTCTCAAATAAATAAATAAAATCTTAAAAAAAATAATATGGGGAAACAACATGTAATAGACATCAGTTACATTTAAAATATTAATATAAATTTGTGATTGTCATGAATAATAGTTTATTTTTGCCCTCAACTAATTTAAAGGAGAAAAACACTAACCCAAATGAATAATTCAATACCTACTCAGTGTTTTATTTTAATATAAGGAAAAATGGAGACTGTACACAAAATAAAACACAGAATATGTTAGGTAAAAAGTGTAATGAGGAAAATAAATTTCATCCAAGTGAAATGGATAGTTGCAGTTTAAAATGGTTGTTAGGAAAATAAAACATAAATAAATAAATAAATAAATAAATAAAATGGTTCTTAGGGTGGGTTGCTAAGAAAAACTGCACTGATATAAGAACCTAAATGCTATGACAGAGTGAGCCACTGAGTTAACAGGAGGGATAGTGGCCCAAGCAGAGGGAAAAGAAATTGCAGAGACCATGGATTAGTTTATGTGATTTGAGTGTTTAAAGAATAGCTAAAGAGGCAGTGAAAATTACTTTTGGAAATAAAAATAATAATTAAAAAAAACAAAAAATTGGAAAAAGAGGAAAAGGGAAAAAGAAAAAAAGAAATAAAAGTAATAGATCAAGTAAGAATCTGGAGAACCACATGGAGGTGAAGACTTTGGTAAGAAAAGAGATACTTAATATTGAATTATAAATTATCATCTATATTGAAGATACAGACCCAGTTGCTGTTGTTGCTATTATTAAATCATATACCTGATACCTATGATCAATATTGGAAGATGGGATCCAGGGGGGGAAAAAAAAAAAAGGCTCCTGAGTGGGTAGATGCTCAAGCACAGGAAAAGGAGCAAATAGAGAATGATAATTTAAAAGAAGAAGAGAAATCATAGAGTTAACTATCATTTATATTCATATATAAATCCTTAAAAATACAGAAATCTTTGGCATATATGAGATGAAGATTTCAGTCCTACAAATCTAAATCCTAAAGCATAGTACTAGTATACATTTGTATTACATATATAATCGACATACTATTTCTTTTTATTTTTTAAGATTTTATGTATTTATTTGGCACAGAGAGAGGGAACACAAGCAGGGAAGTGGGAGAGAGAGAAGTAGGCTTCCTGCTGGATACAGGGCTCAATCCCAGGACCCCAGGATCATGACCTGAGCTGAAGACAGACACTTGACAACTGAGCCACCTGGGCACCCTTAATCAACATACTATTTCTGAGTATCTTATAAAAAATAGTCTATCAAACATTATTGTCACATAACTTGGAGTTTGCATTGCATCACTTTATGTTCTCTTTTTGCCTTTTTTTCTTGAGATCCTCTCTTTAGGTGTCTGGGTTTAGAAATAGTTAAGGATAAAATATACTCATACATCTTAGATTGAGGGAACTGTAACCCAGAATTGTGAAGAGAGACTCAATTTCCAGTAACTGTACTTTACAAGTCCTTCTGAAAGTGTACATTTTTATACACAAGCATATATTTAAATCAGTGTACATACGCAAACTCTCATCAGTCTCAGCAGTTCTAAACAGCCAGTCTAAAGTCCCAAATACTAGGTCACATGTTTTGAAGTAATTTTCTTTTTTTTTCTCCTAGTCTGTGGCTTTTTCTTTCATTTTCCTAACAATTTATTTTGCAGAAGTTTTTAATTTTGATAATGTCTGATAAACCATTTTTGTGTGTAGGTTGTTTTTCACCAATAAATGTTATAATATTTTAAAAAATCGCAAATAGATACTGAATGTTGTCAAATGCTTTACATATCTATTAAGTATTATCATTTGAATTTTCTTTGATATTTGTAATGTGATGCAATTCACTGATCAATTTTTGAATATCAAACATATATTACAAACCCAAAATAAGTCCTATTTGTCCTTGATGAGTTATCCTTTTAAATACTGGTTAAATTTGGATGGATGGATGGATGAATTGATTGATGGATAGATAAACATAAATTTGAGTTGTTTTATGTCACTGAGGATGATTGCATCCTATATATTCATGAAGCATAGTGGTCTTTATAAATTTAGGTTTTCACTTTGTTTTGTTTATTTTGTCTTTTACTGACACCAAGAGTAAGCCTAGCTTCATCAAATGTTGGCAGTATTCTCTCCTCCTCTATCTTCTGAAAACTTTATGGAGAAAGGATCCTAAACAGTTTCCAAATCTAATTTTCAGTGATCCCCACCTCCTGTTATTCATGGCCTTGTGTGATCCTGTTCTATTGAGATGGTCTGGACCTAGTAACTTCTAATAAACAATATGGCAAAGGTGACAGGATGTCACTTTTGAGATTAGGTTATAGTAGACTATGGCTTAGTCTTAGCTTTCTCTTTCATACCCTCTTCTCTTGCTTGATCTGATGATTCAAGATGCCATGTTGTAAGATAATTTATGAAGTGGTCCAAAGGACAAAGAATCTGGGAAGTCCTCCAGACAAGTACTGATGAGGAACTGAAGCCTCAATCCAACAGTCTACAAAAACTAAATCCTACCAATAACAACATGTGTGAGCAAGAAAGCAGAAACTTCCAGCCAAGCCATAATTGACTGTAGAAATGTACAGAGACCCAGAACCAGAGGAACTGGCAAAGTCACAACTTCTCAAGTAAGCACTGGGAGTCTGCATCTTTCCTGAAATTAATTTGTCAAATTTATTGGCATAAATTGTACTTAATGTATCCTGATTATCATTTTAATCTTTATAATTGTATTAATGTCTTCTTTCTCATTTCTGATTTTGGTAATTTGTGTCTTTCCTGCTCTGACTAGCTGAAGGTCTATCAATTTTATTGATCATTTCAAAGAACCAACTTCATTTCCTGAAATATTTTTCTGGTTTCATTGTCATTATCATCTTCTCTAATTTTATTATCCCCTTCCTTCTGGGAAGGGATGAATTTTAACTTATTTCAGTAGTTTCATAAGCTGGAGGCACAGTCATTGTTTTAAGACCTTTTCTCTCTCTTATGAACGTTTGATTCTATTTTTTTGTGAGAATGGTTTTAGTTGCAACCTACAAGTTTTGATTTGTTGTTTTCATTTTTATTTCATTCCAAATATTTGGAGTTTTCATTATGACTTTCTTTTGATGATATGATATTTGCATTTTAATTTCCCAATACTTGGGTAATTTCAAGATATATTTTATAATTGATTTCTGGATTAATTCTGCTTTATTATTGGGTTAATGTAGAGCATTAACTCAGCTATAATACCTGCCTTGCTAAAATGTGACACAAAGGCCACTGAGGGCAGGGAATGGTCTGGAGAAGGGTCTGGGCTTTTGTAATGCTGAGGCCTGCCATGACCACTCTACCTTTGGAAAGCCACAGGGACTTGTCTCCTTAAGCTTTCTTAGCTCAAACAGCTGCCCTGTTATCTAAGAGATGTATGCTTGTTGCTTAGGCTGTGTTTAGCAGAACTCTCAGAACAGGCAGATTAGCATATTGTATCTTTCCTGTAAACAGACCCTCCTAGTTCCTAGTTCCTGCAAAAACCCCTTGTCACACATCACATGCTTGAGAAACAGTGAAAAGAATTTGTGATTATCCTGAAGGACCAATAAAAGCTGGAGAAAAGAAAAGTAAAGGGTCTCCATCTCTCAGCTTTGGCCCCGTTGTCTTCTCCTCTCTTTAACAGCAAAGTTTGGAGTAATCTTTCATTGTTAGCACAGGGATTGCTGGCCATTCCCATTCTCACTTTATGAGAAAATACTTTAAATGATTTTATTCCTTTAAATTTGTCAAGATGTTTTTTTAGAGAGAGGGGCAGAGTATGTACTATTTGAAGACTATTCCACGTGCATTTGAAATGAATGTGTCTTGTGTTGTTGTTTGGATGGATTATAAATATCTGGTCAGATAGATTGAGAATGTCCAGATCTCTATACATAATGGCTTTCTGTGTACCTTTTATCTTTTATTGTTTATTTAAAAAATAAAAATAAAAAAAATCTTAAAAAAAATTAAAAAAATTGATTACTGAAAAAGTCTGAAACTCTAAACGTGTGTTTATCTTCTTTCAGTTTTTTTTTTTTTTTTTGTATCATTTATAATGTCTCTCTAGTTAAGTTCACAAGCACTAAGAACAATTATGTCTTTTTTGGGGTTTTAAAATTTATTTTATTTATTCACTTATTTTAGTTTTTATTTAAATTGTAGTTAGTTAACACATAGTATAATATTGGTTTCAGGAGTAGAATTTAGTGATTCATCACATACATATAATATCCAGTGCTCATCAAAAGTACCCTTTTTAATGTCCATCACCCATTCAGCCCATCTACTGCCCACCTCCTTTCCAGCAGCTCTTAATTTGTTCTCTGAGGTTAATAATCTCTTATGGTTTGCCTCTCTCTTTTTTTTCCCCTTACCTTTTCCTATGTTCATCTGTTTTGTTTCTTAAATTCCACATATACGTGAAATCATATGGTATTTGCATTTCTCTGACTGAGTTATTTTACTTAGCATAGTACACTCTAGCTCTATCCACTTGTTTCAAATGGCAAGATTTCTTTCTTTCTGATGGCCAACTAATACTCCATGGCATGTATACACCACATCTTCTTTTAAAAAAATTTACTTATTGTAGAGAGAGAGAGCATACACAAGCATGAATGAGTGGCTGGGAGAGGTAGAGGGAGAGGGTAGGGAGAGAATTTTCATAGAGTCTCCCCACTGTGTGTGGAACCCAACACAGGGATCAATCCCAGGATCCTGAGATCACGACCCAAACTGAAACCAAAAGCCGGCCACTCAACTGAATGAGCCACCCAGGTATTCCATACCTCATATTCTTTATCCAATCATCCAACAGTGGATAGCTGGGCTCTTTCCACAATTTGGCTATTGATGATAGTGATGCTATAAACATTGGGGTACATGTGCCCCCCTTCAAATCAGTATTTTTGTATCCTTTGGGCAAATACCTAGCATTGTAATTGCTGGGTCATGTAGTTCTATTTTTAACTTTTTGAGGAACCCCCATATTGTTTTCCAGAATGGCTATACCAGTTTGCATTCCCACCAACAGTTAGGTCTCCTTATTGCATAACCTTTCATCAATGCCTCTCATTTTCCTTTATAATAATTAAAAGTTCATTTTCTGTAAGAGGGTTGCTGGGGGGAGGGGGGTTGGGAGAAGGGGGGGTGGGTCATGGACATTGGGGAGGGTATGTGTTTTGGTGAGTGCTGTGAAGTGTGTAAACCTGGCGATTCACAGACCTGTACCCCTGGGGATAAAAATACATGTTTATAAAAAAATAAAAAATTTAAAACATTAAAAAAAAAAAAGTTCATTTTCTGAGGTTAGTGTAGATAGCCAATTCTTCTCTGGATTAATTATGGCAATACCTATTTTTATATTCTTTTCAATTTTATTATCTGTAGACAGCATATAATTGGGTCTTGCTTGCCATTATACATTATCTTTAAGTGATATCTTTATGCTATTAACTTTCAATTCATATAGTTGGTTAATAATCTATTTTCTTACTTGTTTTCAATTCTTTCTGTTTCTTTGCTTGATCTTTCCTTTCTTATAATATATGTGACTTCAAATATAATGTAAGAATTTTACAATCATGGGGTGCCTGGGTGGTGTAGTCATTAAGCATCTCTCTTCAGCTGAAGGTCATGATCCCGGTGTCCTGGGGTCAAGCCCTGAGTGGGGCTCCCTGATTAGTGGGAAGCCTGCTGCATCTTCTCCCTCTGCCCCACTTGTGTTCCCTCTCTCTGTCAAATAAATAAAATCTTTAAAAAAACTTTTTACAATCATATATTGCCAATTCTACCTTCCCAACTTTTGTCTTATTATCTAATTTGTTAAAATTCATAAAACATTATTTTAATAATTAGTCAGCTATATTTTAAGGAAATTAAAGAAAGGAGAATGAATTTTATGTTTATATTTATATTTCTCTACCATTTCTGGCACTCTTCATTTCTTTGTAGATCTAAGTTTCATTTTGTAGCATATGCCTTGTCTGAAAACTTTCCTTTAACATTTTAGAGTAATTTTGATCATTATGGATCCTTCCAGATTATGCATATATTTTTTAAGATTTTATTTATTTATTTGACAGAGATCACAAGTAGGCAGAGAGGCAGGCAGAGAGAGAGAGGAGGAAGCAGGCTCCCGGTTGAGCAGAGAGCCCGATGTGGGGCTCTATCCCAGGACCCTGGAATCATGACCTGAGCCGAAGGCAGAGGCTTTAACCCACTGAGCCACCCAGGAGCCCCACCATATTTTATTTTTTTAAGGCAGTTTTAGGATCACAGGAAAATGGTGAGGAAGGTACAGAAAATTCCCACTACCCCTATACCTGTATAGCTTCCCTCATTATCATTATCCAGCACCAGAGATGTACAACCACAGGTGTACATTTGTTACCATTGATAAACCTACATTGACACATCATTATCATCAAAAGACCAGGGTCTACATCATTACTTTAATTTAAAACATAGTTTTGCTGTTTGTAGAATTCTCATATATATATATATATATATATATATATATATATATATATATATTTTTTTTTTCCCTTTAGCTCTTTAAAGGTGCTCTTTGAAGGGGTTCAGAGCAAGTCTTCACAAATTGTGTCACTTTGAAATGTGGACTATTTTGAGCTGAAGGCAGTGGAGATTTTTTAGGTTCAAGAAAAAACTTTTGCTCCTTAACTGCCTAGAATAATCTACACTGAAGGGGTATTTCCCAGAATCCATGTTATTAAGACAGAACTAGCTGAAATAAATCCAGTAAATCACCAAAATAGTAATTATTAAAAGCTTAATGTGGTCAACGAAAAAGATAGTTTGTGAGTCAGAGCACTCAAACCAAAGCATGGAATGAGGTTCAGGGATATATTTTTATAGAACAGCTTAAATAGTGAGAAAGCAGTGACTATTTATTTTTCACAGTGATTGGTAATAATAATAGAGTTTTCTTAAGGTAGGGAATTGGTTAGTGATTCTCTCATTTTAATTTTCGAAAACTGTTTTACTTACAAATTCCAGAGGTTTAAGCAATAAATGACCTAGGTCAATTAGTCTTGAATAAGCTAACTTGGGCTCTGTATGACTAAACTGGTTTTGTCTGCTTAGGGAATTTTCAAGGTTGGTCTCCATTTGTTTATTTAGCAGTTCTTAGATGCTTGCTGTGTTTTTCCCACTCTTTTATCACTTTGCAATTCTGTTTAGGTAATTTACTTTGACATATATGAAGTTCACAGATTCTTTACTCAGATATGCTGAATTTAAAGACATTTTTTTGCCTAGTTTTCTGTTGTTTTTATTTCTAGATTTCCATTTGATTCTTATTGTTCCCATACCTTTACCAAAATCCCCAACTGATCATCCCTTTTATTTACTTTTTAAAATAAAGCCCTTATCATAGTAATCATAGTTTGCATCCCTGTCTGATAATTGCTACATATGGATCATCTCTAATTCTAGGGCTTTTGATTATGTTTCCTTTTATGCATGTTGTGTGTGTGTGTGTGTGTTCATAATTTTTGTCTTATTCTCTTTGATTTTGCAGAACTTTGTGTAGGAGAGTAAATACTGAGGTACATTATATTTATATTAAGAAATGGGCATGCCTCCTCTTTGCTAGAACTTAATTGTGTGCATGAAGGGTTTCAGAGGTGGGTTGGATTTGGGTGATGTTCTTATGGTTCCCATCAACGCACTTAACTATTGGCTTCAATTTTCTCTAGTCTTACCTTTTGCTTGTGTGGCAATTGAGTTGCTGGAATATTCTCAATGTTCTTGTTCCACTCTCAGCTTTAGGCTTTCCTACGTGCCTGTGTCTTAGAGGTCTTCCTTTATCCTCCTGCCTCTCCCCTAGTGGTAGGCTGCTTTATTTGTTACTCAATGCAATGAGCTAAATGTGTGTCCCCCAAAATCAGATGTTAAAGACCTAACCCCCAATATCTCAGAATTGGTCTCTTTGGAAATAGGACCTTTGAAGCGGTGATTAAATTAAAATGAGGCCCTTCATTCAATCTCTCTGGTCACCTTCTAAAATACCGTTTGTGGTATTAAGTTACCGCAGCCCTTGCAAATTAATAGTTTAGGTTCTCTAGCTTTTATTGGGGATGTGAGGATACCCATCTCTTGCATTGATGCAAACATTGCCTGTATTCCTGGACCATTGGTGTCGGGATTGCTTAGTGATTGTTTTTTCTCCTCAGAATTAGATGTCCAATTGCCTGGACCCAGTACGTCCTCCTGCTCTTTCCCACCTGTAGTGTTTTTTGTTGCATTTGCTCATTTTTCTCTGTTCTTTCTCCCCAGTTGCAATGGATCTTCAATTGTGTCACTGAGATGGCAGTCTTTGGTCTTCTTTTATCAAAGGATTAAGACTTTATTCCTTAGCACACCAAGTTCTAGACAGTTTTTGTTGCTCCTATCATGGTAGCTGCTCCCTTACCCAGGTTTAACACTATTTTGCTGTCCATAATCCTTCTCAGATGCACATAATGAGATTTGTAGAGAGTGTACAAGTGGAACAAATTTGTCTTGTTGAAGGACTACACTCCCACATTAACTCACACTGTCACCAGCTAGACCCAGGACCTGATTTTTACTGCATACCTGTTTGTATTCACTAACCTTGATCTTACATTTTCCCCTAAGCTCTTCTTTCTGATTTCCTCTTAACTCGGGCAAATGAAACCTGAAAGCTCTGTCACCCCAGGTGATGATAATCACCCTAACAAAATCGATGCCCTACCCCCAGTCTGTCCAAACTACCCAGACAATTTGAGCTAAATCTGACTTGCACCTGAGCAGATGGACTATGGAGTGACCTCTGGAATGACCTACAATTACCCTTACCTCACTATAAAACTAAATATCTCCCCAATAAGGGGCCTCAGCCTTATTTACATAATGTACAATGTATGTATAGACATATTCATTGAGGCAATGTAAGACGTTATGGCCAACTCTACATTGGATGACAAGACTACCCTATCTAAATAGTCTTTCTAATCCTAAACAAAAGGAACTCATTCATCCTCAGTAAGGGAGTCATGTCTTTGGTCTCTTTATTTGCTGCAAATAAGTTTTCTTTGTGCAAAAAAAACAGCCTAGTACTGTTTCTGACTCACCAAAGAGTGAACTCATATTGGCTCAGCTACATAATTATCTTAGCGACAGTTTAAAATTTTAGCTGAGTTCTTCTTACCTATGTTGCTCTGTGTACTAGGGTAACTACTGTTAGCAAGTCACATCTCATTGGTGACACTATTTTCCTTGAATTTCTGGCTCTCTGGTTATACTTCAACCTTAACTTTCCGATAGTTTCAAGAAGAGTTATAGATCTGCATTTTATCTGTCTTATACTTGTTGTTAGATTGGGAAATAAACTTTTCAACTTTGTGCATCCTAAGTGAAAGCAGAAAGGGGAAGAAATTAATCTTCACTAGGGGTAGCATTAATATTTGGAAATCCAGCAACTTCCTTGTTGAAATATTTAATAAGTAAATGGAAAGAAAGTAAAGGAGCTAGAATTTCCTGATATATTTTAAATGATAACAAACATGCAATAGCCTGTGCTTAAGCTAAGCCCTGAAAAAACCAGCAAATTTTGGGTATACCACATCGCTTATGCAAATTAAAATAGTTTATTCTGCATTACTCATCAGATTAGGTATCTTGAAGTTTGTCAGAGACTTCCCTCCCAGGTAATTCACTACGATGTGTTTTACATTTATCAACTATTTGACCTGTGGGAGTTCTTTATAATATCAAAGCATACCTCAAGAAGTAGTTATCTGATTAGTTTTGTAATATAGTAAGTTTCTCACTCATTTTTGATGCAAAGTTTTAAATATATTCCTATCTTTCTAAGTTAATGAACTCCAAACACCTGCATTCATAATAAATCTACTCCTCTGAATTGTGTCTTTGAAAGATGCATCAACATTAAACTTCTTTAAATTATGATTCAGTCAGCTGGGATTATAACCACAGAGTTTATATACACAATTCAGAAGGTAAAATCCAAACAGTAACTCATATTAGGTTAGTTCTAGGCAGCATCATGAGATTTTTTTTTTTCCTAACCTCATTTCACCTTTTTATTCCTCTAATGTCTAGTTCATTACTTCCAAATCTATCTTTCAAATGGCTAAGATATTCTTCAACTAAGCTTCTCTGGTTAGATGTTCTTTCAATTTCTTTCTTTTTTCTTCTCCCCTACCTCATTTTCTCAGGTTCATTCTCCTCTTTAGTTTTCAATTTCAATTACTATTTATCACCCGAAAGGATGAATTACAACAAAAGCAGTCTTTACAATCAAGCTATTTAAAAGAAAATCAGTTAATGGAATGTATTTCAAAACTGACAAATAGCTTCACCTTTGCTTCTTCCTCCCGTTCTAAAACTAGGTTTCTTTCAAAAGCAAAGCTCAGTAGGCTTATGAATACATTTGATATGAGAAAGAATGAATAGAAAATGCATTCACTTTGGGAAAATTCTACCAAGGGAACTTGCACTAACAACCCATAATTATGAGTCTAAAAAAACCCAAAATTTTAAAGTTGGGTCTTAAAGACTGTAATAGAATGCTCTACAAAGGCTTTTTTTACGTCTCAGCATACATTTTTTTTATCTTTTCAAAATTTTTAATTCCAGTATAGTTAATATACAGTGTTACATTAGCTTCAGGTATACTGAATATACTGAATATTCAAGTGTACAATATACTGATTCAGCAATTTTATTACTCAGTGCTTATCAAGATAAGGGTACTCTTGATCCTCTTCACCTAGTTTATCCATTCCCAACCCACCACACCTCTGGCAACCACCTTTTTGTCCTCTATGTGTGAGAGTCTGTCTTTTAGTTTGTACTCCTTAATTCCTTTGTTTTGTTTCTTAAATTCCACAAAACAGTGAAATCATAGTATTTGTCTTTCTCTGAATGACTTATTCAATAGCATTATGTTCTACAGATTCACCATGTTGCAGCAAATAGCAAGATTTCATTCTTTTTTAGGACTGAGTAATATTCCGTGTGTGTGTGTGTGTGTGTGTGTGTGTGTGTGTGTGTACCACTCCTTCTTTGTCCATTCATTTATCAATGGACACATGGGTTTCTTCCATAATTTGCCCGTTGTAAATAATGCTGCAGTAAATATAGGGGTGCATATATCCTTTTGAATTAGAGACTATATTCTTTGAGTAAACACCAATGGTGGAATAAGCTGGCTGAATGGTAATTCTATTTTTAATTTTTGAAGAACCCCCCCCCCCCCATAATGTTTTACTCAGTGGCTGCATCAGTTTGCATTCCCACCAAAAGTGCATGTGCAATCCTTCTTTTTTTACATCCTCACCGACACTTGTTGTTTCTTGTGTTTTTGATTTTAGCCATTCTAACTATAGCCATTCTAACTATGAGGTTAGAATGAGGTTATATCTCATAATGGTTTTGGTTTGTATTTCCCTGATGATGAGTGATGTTGAGGTTCTTTTCATGTGTCCACTGGCCATCTGGATGTCTTCCTTGGAGAAATGGCTGCTTATTTCTTCTGCCCATTTTTTTAATTGTTTATTTGGTGTTGAGTTGTATCAATTCTTTATGTATTTTGGATACTAACTCTTTATCAATAGGTCATTTGCAAATATCTCCTCCCATTCAGTATGTTGCCTTTTAGTTTTGTTGATTCTTTTTCTGTGCTGAAATTTTTTTTCACAAAGCCCCAATAGTTTATTTTTGCTTTTACTTCCCTTACCTTAGGAGACTTATCTAGAAAAATGATACTACAAACCATGTCAGAAAAATTACTACCTGTGTTTTCTTCTAGGACTTTTATGGTTTTTGTTCTCACATTTAAGTTTTTAATCCATTTTCAGTTTATTTTTTGTGTTTGGTATAACAACGTGGTCCATTTTCATGCTTTTTCCTGGAGCTGTCCAGTTTTCCCAATACCATTTGTTGAAGAGACTTTCTCCCATTGCATTATCTTACACCTTTTGTTGAAAATTAATTGACCATATAGTCACAGGTGTGTTTCTTGGATTTTAATCCTTACACATTGATCTATGTGTCTATTTTTGGGCCAATACCATGTTGTTTTGGTTGTTACAGCTTTACAGTATAATCTGAAATATGGAATTGTGATACCTCCAATTTTGGTTCTCCTTTTCAATATTGTTTTGGACATTTGGGGTCTTTCACGGTTCCAAAGAAATTTTAGGTTCATTTGTTCTAGTTCTGTGAAGAATGCTATTGGCATTTTGAGAGGGACTGCATTAGATCTGTAGATTGCTTTGTATAGTATAGACATTTTAATAATATTTGTTCTTCTAATCCATAAGCATGTTTTTTTTCCATTTTGTGTGTTTTTACTTCCTTATATTTTGTTTTATATTTTTGTTTTATATTTTTGTTTTGTATTTTTTGTTTTTATATTTTTCAGAGTTTTTATTTTTCAGAGTACAAGTCTTTCACTTCCTTTGTTAAATTTATTCCTAGGTATATTACTATTTTTGGTGCAATTATAAATGGGATTGCTTTCTTAGTTTCTCCTGATTCATTATTAGTATATAGAAGTGCAAAGGATTTATGCACATTGGTTTTTTTGTATCCTGCAAACTTTCTAAATTCATTTATCACTCTACTATTTTTTGATGAAGTCTTCAGGTTTTCTACATACAGTATCATGTCATCTGCAAATTGTAAAAGTTTTACTTCTTCTTTACCAATTTGGATACCTTTTATTCCTCTTTCTTGTCTGATTTCTGTGGCTAGAACCTCTAGTAGTAGGTTGAATAAAAGTGGAAAAAATAGACATTTTTGTCTTGTTCTTAATCTTAGGGGGAAATCTCTCAATTTTTCACCTATGAGCATGATGTTAGCTGTGGGTTTTTCATAAATGGGCTTTAGTATGTTGAGGTATGTTCCCTCTAAACCTATCTTGGGTTTTCTTGTTTTTTTTGTTTGTTTGTTTTGTTTTGTTTTTTAATCATAAAGGGATATTGTACTTTGTCAAATGCTTTTTCTGCATCCATGAAATGATCAAAAAGTTTTTAGCTTTTGTCATGGAGGGATGCATCTTGTTGCTTGATTTGTGAATACTGAACCATGCTTGCATCCTGGGAATAAATCCCACTTTGTGGTGGTGAATGATCTTTTTAATGGATTCAGTTTGGTAGAATTTTGTTGAGAATTTCTGCATCTATATTCATCAGAGATATTGGCCTACAGTGCTTTTTTTGTGATGTCTATTTGGTTTTGATATCAGGGTAATGTTGACCTTATCGAGGCAATTTGGAAGTTTTCCTTCCTCTTCTATTTTTTTGGAATGGTTTGAGAAGAATAGGTATTAAGTCTTCTTCAAATATTTGCTAGAACTCACCTGTTAGCCATCTGGTCCTGGACATTTGTTTTTTGGCAATGTGTATTGTTGTTGTTGTTTTTAAGATTATATTTATTTGACAGACAGAGATCACAAGTAGGCAGGCAGGCAGGCAGAGAGATAGGAGGAGGCAGGCTCCCTGCCAAGCAGAGAGCCCGATGCGGGGCTCGATCCCAAAACCCTGGGATCATGACCTGAGCCGAAGGCAGAGGCTTTAACCCACTGAGCCACCCAGGTGCCCCTGTTGCCAGTGTTTTGATTACCAATTCAATTTCATTGCTGGAAACTTGTCTGTTCAAATTTTCTATTTCTTACTGATTTGGTTTTGGATTGTTAAATGTTTCTATGCATCTATCCATTTCTTTTAGGTTGTCAATGTTGCTATGTAGTTTTGTAAAGTATTCTTACAGTCCTTCATATTTCTGTTATGTTTATTGTTATTTCTCCTCTTTCAGTTCTGATGTTGAGTCCTCTTACTTACCTATTTATCATCTATATATTTTTGATTTATCAGTTCAGTTGATCTTTTCAAAGAAGCAGCTCCTGGTTTCATTGATCTGCATAACTGGTTTTTGTTTTTAGTTTCTGTTTGCTTTATTTCTACTCTAATCTTTATTTTCTTCCTTCTGCTGGCTTTAGGCTTTATTTGTTGTTTTTCTATCTCCTTTAGGTGTAAGATTACATTGCATAGTTGAGATTTTTCTTACTTCCTGGGTGTTTTGGTATAAATTCCCATCTTAAACTGCTTTTGCTACATCCCAAAGATTTTAGACCATTGTGTTTTCATTTTCATTTGTTTCCATGTATTTTTTTTTTAATTTCCTCCTCTATTTCCTATTTGAACTATTCCTTGTTTAGTACCATGTTACTTAACCTCCGTGTATTTGTGATTTCCAGATTTCTTTCTTGAGGTTCACTACAACTTTCAGTGCTGTAGTCTGAAAATATACATGGTATGATCTCAATCTTTTGAATTGGTTGAGGCCTGGTTTATGACCTAATATGTGACCTCTTCTGGAGAATGTATGTGCACTCAAAAATTATGTGTATTCTGCTGTTTTAGAATGTAGTGCTCTAAATATATCTGTTAGATCCATTTGGTCCAATGTGCCACTCAAAGTCACTCTTTCCTTTTTGATTTTCCATTTGGATAATGTGGTGTTAAAGGCCTCTACTCTTGCTGTGTCCTACCAATTACTTTACATTTGTTATTCATGCCTTCTGGTATTTGGAATCTCCCATATTAAGTGCCATGTTACATGTTACAATTTTTATGTCTTCTTTGATCCCCATTATTATATAGTGTATTTCTTTGTGTATTTCTACACTCTTAAAGTCTGTTTTGTCTGAAGTAAGTATGACTATACTGGCTTTCTTCTGCCATCCATTTGCATCACAAATGCTTCTCCATCCCTTCCCTTTCATTCTGCATATGCCTTTATGTCTGAGATGAGTCTGTTGTAGGTCGCATAAAGGTGGGTCTTGTTTTTTATCCACTGTGTCACCATATGCCTTTAATTGAAGCATTTATTTCATTTACATTTAAGTTATTATTGATATATATTGCCATTCCGTACTTGCTTTATGGTTGTTTCTACAGATTTTCTCTGATCCTTCTCTTGATCTCTTTCACGGTTTGTTGGCCTTTTTTGGTGATATTCCTTTCTCTTTATTCTTTGCATATCTATTACTGTTTTTTGATTTGTGGTTACCATTCAGTTTGTATATAACATCTTCCACATATAGCAGTCTATATTAAGTTGATGGTCACTTCAGTTTGAACCTATTCTTTACTCCTCTTACCCCTATATTTTAGACATAGGTGTCATATGTTACATCCTTTCATTTTGTGAGTCCCTTGATTGATTTTTTACAGATAGATTTATTTTTACTGATTTTCTTCTTCCTACTTTCCCTACGGTCTTATTGTCTTTCTTTTCCACTCAAAGAGTCCTCTTTAATGTTTATTGTAAGGCTGATTTACTGGTCATGGATTTCTTTAACTTTCATTTGATAGGAAGCTCTTTATGTCTCCTTCAGTTTTAGAAAATTAGCCATTAGCCTTATGGGATTTTCTTTGTATGTAATTGTTTTCTTTTATCTTGATGCTTTAAGCCTTCTCTCTTTATCATGATTTTTGCCATCTTAATTACTGTGTGTCTTGGTATGGACCTCTTTGGGTTGATTTTGTTAGAATATCTCTACGCCTCCTGGATCTGGTTTTCTTTTCCTTCCCCAGATTTGTGAAGTTTCCAGCTATTTTTCTTTATATATTTTTTCTGCCCCCCCTTTCTTTTCCTTCTTTGGGGATCACTATAATGTAAATGTAATTATGATTGATGGCATCCCTGATTTCCCTAAGTCTGTTCTCATTTTGCAGAACGTTTCCCATCACCTGCTCAGCTTGATTACTTTCCTTTATTTTGTCTGGCAGGTCACTGATTTACTCTTCTGCTTCCTCTAGTTGACTTACTATTTATTCCACCTAGTATATTCTTTTGTTGCTGCTTATAACAGCTTTATTCATTATAGCTTTTAAAGTATAAACAATCTTAAGTGTCCAACAGTGGAGTGGATAAATATATTGTGGAATATTCCTACAGGGGAATAGTACATGGCAAAGAGTATATGTACTACTACTACTACATCTAAAAACATGGATGAATTTCACTATGGTGAACAAAAGAAGCTAGACACAAGATGATGCATATTGCATGATTCCATTTCTATAAATGTCAATAACAGATTAATTTGTGATGGGAAAACAAAACAAAACAAAACAAGCCAGGATGGTGATTGTCTCTGGAGAATAGTGAAACATTGTGACTGCATTGCTAATAGTATTCTGTATATTGATCAGAGAAGTTACAGATATGTGTTCATTCTGTGATTCTTTAGTTGCATTCTTCACCTCTGATTAGTGGTTTTTTAAATCTATTTGTTAAAGGTCACACTGATATCCTCCACCCTTTCCTCAAGTCCAGTGAGTATCACTATGATCATTACTTTAAATTCTCTATAAGGCATATTAATTATCTCCAGTCACCTAGGTCTCGTGCTATGATTTTTGATCTGTTCTTTCATTTGGGACACACTACTCTGTCTCCTCATTTTGTCTAACTTTCTGTGTCAGGACAGTCAGCTATGTCTCCTGCTTTTCAAAGTAATGGCCTTATAAAGAAAAGGCCCTATAGTGCCCTTCAGTGCAATGTCCTGTGCTCACCAGAACCTTGGGGCTTCAGGGGTGTCTCTGTGTGATGCATGCATCCTGCTGTTATGGCTGTGCCACATTTTCCTTTAGTCATCTGTAAAGGCTCTCTTTGCCTGCTGTGGACGGTGCTTGGTCCCTGTAGTGTTAATGTGTCAGTCTGGGGACACCTTGGGCTTGAGTTGCGTTAGACCAGGTATTTGCCGGAGCTGTGATAGCACTGAACTGAAGAATGCTCCCACTGTTTTGTCCCCTGAGAAACTCTGTTGGTTGGTAGAGCATAGAGCAGACCTGATATCTACCCCATGCTCACTGCTGGGGCCACAGTCAAATTAGTTTGTGTAGTTTTTTCCCCTCTTCCCTGGGCAGGAGTTACTTTGGGGCAGCTGGCGGAGGTGAATGCATAGTGCCATCTGGTGGCCTTGCTTTGGACAGACACTTGCCAAGGGCATGGATGGGGCCAGTCTACAGGAGAACTCTGGGGCACGTATGTGGTCCCAACAAGGTGTGCACTGGTCCACTGTGGTAGGGGACTTGCAACTGCCCCAGAAAATTCCTGCCAAAGCCAGGCTGAAGGGAGAGTGTACAAAGGAAAATATGAGAGTGGGGTACCTGGTGTTAGCAAGGGTTTCCTTTGCGAGGGAACTGGTAAGCACCTGGAAAAACTACTGAGGGGGAAGTTTCACAGAAGGGTTCAGGGTCTGGTGCTGTTAGCAAGCCAGGTGGAAAGTGTTTGTGCTGTGCTGGTTCCCACACATATCTGTGTATCTAGGCTGGGGGTGGGGAGGGAAATGACACCTGCCAACCCTTTTGTTCTTGGAGATATGTCCCGAAGATCTTTGGCCCCGCAGCACATGCTCTGAGGTTAGTAAACAAATCTACCTCCTGCATGTATACTCCAGGGTTTTTTCAAATTGCTGTTTCCATGCTGTATCTCCAGAGGATGTTTGTTATGCAATTTCTTTAAGGGGTGTGGGGCTACTCAATTTCTTCTTGCTCTTCTGGCTCCCCCAGAGCCAAGCCTGCTCATTTTTAAGTTTTCAGGTATTAAGCCCCATTGATTATAAAAACTCCCCAAAATGTTGAAAATAGAACTGCCCTATGACCCAGCAATTGCACTATTGGGTATTTACCCTAAAGATACAAATGTAGTGATCCAAAGGGACACATGCACCCGAATGTTTATAGCAGCAATGTCCACAATAGCCAAACTATGGAAAGAACCTAGATGTCCATCAACAGATGAATGGATCAAGAAGATGTGGTATATATACACAATGGAATACTATGCAGCCATCAAAAGAAATGAAATCTTGCCATTTGCAACAACATGGATGGAACTAGAGCGTATCATGCTTAGCGAAATAAGTCAAGCAGAGAAAGACAACTATCATATGATCTCCCTGATATGAGGAAGTGGTGATGCAACATGGAGGCTTAAGTGGGTAGAAGAAGAATAAATGAAACAAGATGGGATTGGGAGGGAGACAAACCATAAGTGAATCTTAATCTCACAAAACAAACTGAGGGTTGCTGGGGGGAGGGGGTTTGGGAGAAGGGGGTGGGATTATGGACATTGGGGAGGGTATGTGATTTGGTGAGTGCTATGAAGTGTGTAAACCTGGTGATTCACAGACCTGTACCCCTGGGGATAAAAATATATGTTTATAAAAAATAAAAAATTTAAAAAAAAAAAAAAAAACTCCCAAAGTTAAGCCCCTCTAGTTTTCAAAGCCAAATGTTATAGGGGTTCATATCCCCAGCATGGGTCTCCCTGCCGAGGGTGCCTGGTGTGAGGTCTGTTCCTCTCCTCTCTACAATCTCATAGCATAGCACCCCTCCCTCTTGTGGACAGTACCATGGGGGCATTTTGGATCCCAGCCACATTTCTGCTCTTCCTACTCTCTTTGGTATGGCCTCTTCTCTACATTTGGCTGTAAAGAGTCTGTTCTGCCAGTGTTTGGGTCATTTTCTGGGTCATCTGTACTGATGTGAGTGTTAACTAGGTGTATCCATGGGGCAAGGTGAACCTAGGTTCCCCCTACTCCACCATCTTTCCCAGAAGTGTCAGTGCATAGACTTTGAATGTTTAGTTTTCTTGCTTTAACATGGTAGGTTAGGTTAAAAAAAACAAAAAACAAAAAACATGGTAGGTTAGGTATGTGTACTAAAAGATGAGGGCAGAGGGCAAAGAATGGATAACAATGAATAACAATGAAAAGCTTTTCTTTTCACGAAGTCTTAAGAATTATTCATATTTTTTAATAATTTGGTATTTTGACCAGCACCCTTTTCTTCTTCATATTATTATTTTGCATGGAAAAAACCCCAGACCAGTGCCTGATCTCCATTATGAATTATAACCTTGTACTATTTGAAAACACAGATAATGAAAATAACAATTTACTTCCTATAATTAGCTGGAAAATGTACTATTTCCAGTTTTTGTGCATGTTTGCCCTTTCTCTTTCTTTATTAAATTTTCTCTTGTTCATGTTATAATTTTCATTATTCTTAGAAAAAGCCTGTTGTATTCTACCCAATTCTGAGAGGAATGATACCTGTAAAGAGATGTAATTCCAGGTAAAATGTTACTATGATTTCACTATTTCTTCAGAAATCACCTGTATAAAACATCTAAGTCAAAGGTATGTTATTGATATTGGAAAGGCACTTTCTATATCAAAGACACCTTCTATGTCAAATCAGTTGTAAAGGATAAAAAGGGAAATGGAGAGAACTTTGGCTCCCTGGGTTGAGGGAGCCAAACACTCTTTGTAGGGTGCATCAGATGCTTTAATCATTCATTAGTTAACAATAGAGGATTTTAGAAAGTTTTAAAAAAACGTGTTCAGGATATTTCTGGAAAAGAGTAAATGGAAATAATTTTCTTTTGGAAAACTCAAATTTAGCATATATTTTAATTTTACCTCCACTAAAAGTAGGAGTAGGAAAACAACAGTAATAAATTTTACCTCTGTTCTCTTACTGTATCCTAGAAACAGCTCTAAATTGGAAAGATAAAATAAAATAACGTGATTATTCTGAGAACTTGGACTAAAGCAGCTATTTGGGAAATATACAGCCTGACTGATCATTTAATAAAATCAGACAGTTTTTTAACCACAGTTACCCTGTTTTTATATTTTTCTGTTCAGCCATCATGGAATATGGTGAGGTAAAAAATACTTTGTGACCTTTTATTCAAATAAGGTAAGTAAAATATTACATGCCATGTGGGCTGTATATTATTATTAAACTGTAGTCATTTCTGTGTGCGTTAAGGTAACACATTTTACTTGAGATTTTATAAAATCAGGCACTATGTTAAATGTCCTACAAACCTTCCAAATTTTATGGGGTGCTCACCTTTCCCTCCTTTGTTTTGTACTATTTTTTGTTAAGTAAACTGTACGCCCAGTGTGGGGCTCATACTCACAATCCCGAGATTAAGTATTGCACGCTTTACCAGCTGAGCCAGCCAGGTGCCTCTCCCTCCTTCTTTATTCAAGAAAAGAGATTTGGATCTATATTAAGAACAAAATGGGATCTTCAAAATAAGGAACTTATCTCCCAATGTGGTAACTAAACTGGAAAAATGTTCAATTTTTCCATATGATGTTCTCTTATATTTTATTCAGTCACTGTGGAAGGAATCTAGGACTGTACACAGGCAGGGCATTCCTTTTGCTTTTGTGATGGGTAGAAACACAACTGAGACATGATCTAAATAGCAAAGCATATGGTGGATGCTCTTCACATCTGCTTATGATCATAATAAGATTAGTCATTAATATTATTATTTATAATGCAGCAGTCACAGTGTGAAGCACTTTATGTGTATTGCTTCATTTAGTTCTCATAAATTCTTATAACTATTATAGATGACAAAAAGAGAAACTGAGGCTGAGTAAAGGATTCAAATCCACTTTTAAACTTAAATATAAAGTTATTCATGTGTTTACACATTACCCAACCTAGCATTCTTGTGAAGAAGACCAGTTATAAATATGAAGCCAAAGGGTTTAGAAACAAGGATTTAAGTGAAATAGGAGGTTGGTGGGTATGTTAGTTTAATATATGTCCACTAATTTTTTGACATTTCTGTGATAGTTAATTTTATGTGATGAGGCTAATTTTATTGACGAGGCTAAGGGATACCAGATAGGTTGTAAAACATTTCTGGTTATGTTTATGAGGGTGTTTCTGGAAGAGAAAAGCATTTGAATCTGCATACTGTGTAAAGATCATCCCAGCTAATGAAGGCAGACATCATCCAATCCACTGAAGCTTGAACAGAACAGAAAGGCAAATGGAAGGTGAACTGCTCTTTGCCTAAGCCCAGACATCCATCTTCTGCCCTCAGATATTGGCACCTTCAAGAGACCTGGAGTTAATTATACCATGAGCTTTCCTGATTCCCTAGGATGAAGACAGCTGATCATGATTTCTGAGCCATAATTATGTGAGCCAATTCTTATCATAAACCTCTCTAACATATGTATCAATATCTACATATATATATAAAATATATATACACATGTGTATTTATTTATATAATATATATGTATAAAATATATAATATATAAAATCTCTCTATAATTATGTGAGTCAATTCTATAATAAGCCTAATATATATATTGGTGTTGTTTCTCTGGAAAGCTCTAATACAACTCCCTACAAAGAGTGAAATCCACCACAAATGTATTCCCCTTAGTGTGCGAGCTAGACTGAGTATCTTCTAATGAAAATAATATGGTGTCTTGGTCACTAGATAGTAAGTCATCATTGTTTCTTCATTGGTCTTTCTCTTATATTACTCATTCTGGGGAAATCCAGCTGCCATATCATGAGGACACTCTTGCAGCCCTATTGGCAGAGCTACATAACCAAGATCTGAGGCATCCTGCCAACTGCCCTATAAGTGAATCATCTTGGAAACTTCTGGTGGCCATATCCCAGACTGACTTGTTTACTGCAGCCTTTTTAAGACCTAGAAAGAGAGCCATCTAGCTATACAAGACCTGAATTACTGGTCCAAAGAAAACATGGTAAGATAATAAATGTTTCTTGTTTTAAGCTGTGATGTTTTAGAATAATTTGTTACCCAGCAATAATTAACCAGTACTTATCAGTTATGAATGTTGAGCCTGTCTTAAAAAAATGACAAGCAGAAGAAGCTTTTAAAATATAATAAATAATGATCAGACTCTCCCTTCTGAGAGGTCAGGATGTAAAAGAACATAAATAAAACACTGTATATAATCCAATGTGACAGTTTTCCTTCTAGGAAAACAGGCAGAACAGGAAAACACAGCCATGTGCAAGGTCGGAGGATTACCTAGGAGGATTAGGAAAGATTTCATCAGAAAAGTAAAATGAGGACTAAGATTTAAATCAACTGTTTAACTTCTCTGAGCAAGTTATTAGACTATGAAATAAAATGATGTGTTTAACATATAAATAAGTCCCACAATTGACAGCCTTTCTCAGGGTCTGTGAGATGAAGATTTATATCTGCTTCATAGAAAAGAAATACAAGAAACCTGGTTCTATTAAGTGCCTGAAATAAAATTTAAAGTAGAAATTGTCAGAGGCAAACATTTGTTTTCACTAAATGAAACTTAAGTAAAATTTAGCATACCTGGTAAGAAAAACTGGTTAATGTGCAAGAAATTTGCATTTTAATAATTCTTGTATAAATAATATTCCTTCTAGGGCAATCATTCTAAATTAATTTTTTTTCTTTTCCATTATATGTAAGATAATATTTCTTTCAAAAATATTTCAAGTAAGTCCATCAATTTGCCTATCTAAAATTATATTAAGAATATGGAGTCACCTTTGGACTAGTATTTTTAGTATTCATGAATGTAAGTCTTTTCTACTTTTGAGTGTAACAATTCTTGGCAATTGGACATTAATAATAACGTGACCAGATGTAGTCTAATGTTAAATGTTCTTTACTCAATTTCACATAATTTCAGTGACTTGTGATTTCAAAATTAATTATCAGATCTGCCTAAAAAGCTGCAATTTCTACATAAGTGATCATTTTAAAATTGAACAAAACCCAAACATGCTCTCTTTTTTATGGGCATACTTAGGATGAGATTCTGACACTGCCTGAATTCACTGTAGCCAGTAGCCAAGAGTGGCAGATGAGAAGATAGAGCAAAACAAAACAGAACATTATTGTTATCAATAATAACAACAGGAAGAAAAACAGAGTAGACCACATTCTGAGGACAGCTTTGGGGGTGGGGGAGGTAGGGGGGGCCACCACACAATTCAGAAGGCAATTGTGGAATGTACATGGTATTGTTTTTGTTTATTTACTTGTTTTAGGGGAGAAACAATGGAATTTTGAATCTGATGAAGGAAATTTGAGTTAGACTGAGCTTCATTTTTACTAAATGTGTGAAGGAGTTTAAGACACTTCTCAGTCTCCATTCCTTTGTAAATGAGAAGAGTAACAATTCCTCATACTTGGCTCTTCTTATTAAGTTGAATCACATCAAAGTATGAGTAGAATGTCAGGCACTATACAGATGTTAATTCTTACTCTTCTAGTCCATTAGGCTTTTGGGTTCATGTCTGATGACAAACATATTTATTCCCAGCACTTATCACAATTACTGCCAAATAAAATGTGGCCTTAAATCTGACGGATTAAAATCTAGAAATAGCTTCATTTTCTAAACCCTTTCATGTAAGTGCATGAGTTTATCTTTTCAACACATGATATTAAGAGAATTATTTCTTACATAAATTATGAATATAAATTCAGCAGTAGAAAATTTCAGATGATATGTTTTATGCTTATATTTTATATATATAAATATATATATAAACTATTTTTCTCATCCAGTTACCTTGAGAAATACTGTCATATATCCTGACACTGTTAAAAATAAAATAGAAAAGTAAGCAGCATGGGTGTCAAACTAATGTAGTAAGAAGATAATAGTGTAAATTAATCTAACTGTAGACTAAGAAAGAGAAAAGAGTATATGGAGATTAGGGTAAATACAATAGGTCAGTCTAACAATAAGTACAAGGTGTCTAGAAGCAGATATTTCCCCATGGGACATGGCAACCAGAATTCTAGGATTAGCCAATACTTGTAAATGCAAATAGGCATGCACTAGTACTTATTGGGAGGATCTTTCAATAATACCTCAAGTAGAGTATATATTATAAGCCAAATCACTCTAGAAATATAAGGTAACATTAAAGCTAATCACTTAATGTTTAACAAGCTCCCCATTTTAAAGAACCACTTTAGATATTTGGGCGGGGGGAAGCACCTGAACCTACTTTTCCCAAAAGTAGAATCTTGGTTTGTGTTCAAGATTCTGATGTTTAGGGGCACCTGGGTGGCTCAGTCAGTTTGGCTCAGGTCATGATCCCAGGGTCCTGAAATAGAGCCCCACATCAGGTTCCATGCTCAGCGGGAAGTCTGCTTCTCCCTCTCACTCTCCCTCTTAAAAAAAAAAAAAAAAAGATTCTGATATCAAAAATGGATAAAAGATTTAAAACAAAAGCATTTCAATCATAGTGTCATTCAGTATATTTTATGTCAGTATGTCTTTTTACAGTATCTATATTTTAGTGTTTGTATTTATAGTAGAATCTTATTTTTTTAAAGATTTTATTTATTTATTTATTTATTTATTTATTTATTTTAACGAAGCCTAAAAAATTGCATGTTTAAGCATGAGAAGGGGGGAGAGGCAGAGGGAAAAGCAGGCTCTCCACTGAGCAATGTGAGGCTGGATCTCAGGACCCTGGGATCATGACCCAAGCCAAAGGCAGACACTTAACTGACAGCCACCCAGGGGCCCCCAATGCAGAATCTTTTGATCGGGCCTTCCCAAGCCTATGTTTTACTGTATAAATGATATTCGGTTCTATATATTAAAAAAAAAAATCAACAAACTTGGGGTACCTGGGTAGCTCAGTTGTTAAGTATCTGCCTTTGACTCAGTTCATGATCCCAGGGTCCTGGGATCCAGCCCAACATGGGCTCCTTAATCGGTGGGGAGTTGCCTTCTCCCTCTGCCCCTCGCCTTGCTCCTCTTTCAAATAAATAAAATCTGTAGAAGATAAGCATTACATATAAGTTATTTTAACGAAGCCTAAAAAATTGCACGTTTAAGACCTTTCACAATTTCGGAGATTAAATACTGTGATGTTTTCATAAGGATTTTGACTCTTCTGGAAGTTTAAATCTTAGGATTTTTAAAAAAATAATGGTCTTGATAAATAAGATAACAATAAGCATATATTTTCACCATATATCCTTAGTTAGAGGACAGTAATTGTACTAATTACATTGTATTGTAGCAGATATTTTTCACAGTCTTAATGATGCAGAGTAGGCAGAGAACACTTCTCTCCTAATTCTCATATATTTGCTTCATGAGAAAAGAATTCTTCCTATGATAGGATTTTCAATCATTTGGATCCCAAGAGCTTCTGGATTTCAGGAATAAAGATAATTTTACATTACCTGTTAGATATTCCTGAAAGTAAAGTCACAGTGCTCATATATACATTTTTTTCTTATGAACAACAGAAATATTGCTTTAATGTGTGGTGACGAGAATAAACACAAGAGTGAAATGATCTTTAAATGCTATAAAACTATTTGTGTGTTCATTATAGCCAGAATTAGAGACTTCTGGATGCACAATGACAGAGGTGTTAGTCACTTAATAAAATTTATACAGCAATGAAAATCAATACCTATTCTGGAACAGGCAAGATGGCAGAGGAGTGGGAGACCCTGTTTCAGCAGGTCTTGTGAACTGAGATAAATATCTACCAAAAAAACTCTGAACCCCCAAGAAATCAGACTGAGATGTAAGATTATATACTTCTGCATCTCTATGAGGACAGAAGATCATAAGTGGAGAGGAGTGGGAGTGCTCTGACTGATATCAGAGGATAAACAGAAGGGGGAGGGTGCCACCAGAAGTGACCCACTGGAAAGTAATACCCCAATATAAAAATGTCCTGTGCTTGGGGACCAGCATTGACTTGGGAGTCTGGATAAATACTCAAAAGGAATAAAGGGTCTTAAGGGGCAAGTGGTGGGGTCAGGCACCCAGAAACACGGCCCTCAGTCCAGGGTCCCAGGGTGGTCACAGTCGGCACCCACCTGTCCCTGAGAGAGCGGGGGGGGGGGGTGGTTCCTGTCAGTGGTCCCTAAGCCCTTCCCCTGCATGCACCACTGCTGGGTGCACCCAGCGTGGGTGTGGGCTCCAGACAGCAGTCCTAGCAATGAAAGCCACTGGGATCAGGCTTGCCCGGACCAACATGGTTCATGGTTTTAGTGGCACAGGGGTTCAGAGACAAGTGGGGGCCTCGGGCAACTGAGACCATGGCTGGAGGTGTGTACTGCCTCTGAGAGATTACAGTGAACAGTGGAGTTTGCAGAGGGGGAGTCTGTGTGTTCTGAACCATCCAGAGGGGAGCAGTCTGAGGCTTCTCTCTTGAGGCACAGGTCTGCCTGTGGACAGTTAACTTTGCCCTGACCCTCCAAAAAGGCGCAAAATGTCACCAAAGAAAAAACCTCCAGAGAACAAAAGCCTGAAAAACCGGTTTCCACAGCCCCTTGACAGGGAGCAGGCCAACTCAGCCCAAGCAAGAGTGACTGAAAAACAGCACAGCAGGCCTCTCCCCCAGAAGACAAGCAGAAAGAACAAGAGGACAACAACCATAGGGTCCCCATAAAACTGTAAAACTCCAACATCAGGGGAAAACAACATATTAAGCTCCTGGTATTGCCCCAAAACCTGTATATTTCATAGATACAACTTTTTTTTTTTTAAGTTCATTCTCACAATTCATGTTTTTTTTTAACCTACTTAACATTACAGCCAGATGTTTAATACAACATAATCCATAACAAATTTTTACCTTGAACTTTTTTCATGCATATACCTTTGTTTCCTTTTTTAAATCTTATATATATATATATATATATATATATATATATATGCATCATAGTAGTCCTTTTTCCCTATTTAATACTACCCCTATATATAAACCAGTTTTAATTTCCCTGTATCTCTAGAAAGTTGAGACCTTTAACAACAATAGTAAGATATACCCTGGAAGAACTGAAATGACCTAACTTGCCCACATCAAGGGTTTATAACCACCTTCCCATCTCATTCTTTTGTCAGTGTTTCTGTGTATTTGTTTTTGTTTTTGTACTATATAAATCTTATTCTTGGGGCCCAAGAACAAGATTTTAGCTGGGTTTTTCTTTTGTTTTCTTTACCTTTTTAGGTCTTTGTTTGTTTTTGATTTTTACCTTGTAAGTCTCACTTTTGGGATTCATTCTGGCTGTTTTGATTTTTTTTTCTTCTCTTTTCTCTCTTTTAGATGATGACTTCCAGTTGCTCTGAAAATTTCCAGAGTGTACCTTGCCTGGATTGTGGTTGATACATTCAGCTATATATCCCCTCAACGACCTCTCACCAAAATGGCTAGGAGGAGGAACACCAAACAGAGGAAAAATTCAGAGACTGTGCCCTTTCCATCAGAACTATTGGTTATGGACATAAACAATATATTGAAAATAGAATTCAGGGTTACAATTATCCAGGCAATGGTGAGGTTGGAGAAGATCATGAGTGGCAATAAAGAATCTCTAAGGGTGGAAGTGAGAGCTGATCTGGCAGAACTTAAAAATGCTATCAGTGAGATCCAATCTAATATAAATACTCTAACAGCTAGGGTAAATGAGGCAGAATATTGAATTAGTGATCTAGAAGACAAATTGATAGAAAAAAAGGATCAGGAGGAGGCTTCAAACAAACAGCTTAGAAACCATTAAAACAAAATTAGGGAAATAAATGATGCCATGAAACATTCCAACATCAGAATTATTGGGATCCCTACAGGGGTGGAGAGAGAAAGAGGGCTAGAAGATATAGTTGAACAAATCCTGGATGAAAATTTCCCTAACCTGGGGAATGGAAAAAGTGTTCATGTGCTAAAGGCAGAGAGGACATCTCCCCTTCCCAAGATCAATGAGGGTAGAAAGACCTCCTGGCATGTGATTGTGAAATTCATGAGTAATAAATTCAGAGAAGATGTCTTAAGGGCAGCTAGGGGGAGGAGATTCCTTACATATTGGGAGGGGTGGTGGGGAAACCATCAAAATAATGTCAGACCTGTCCACAGAAACCTGGCAAGCCAGAAAGGGCTGGGAAGACATATTCAGGGCACTAAATGAGAAGAACATGCAGCCAAGAATACTTTATCCAGCAAGGCTGACATTCAGAATGGATGGAGAGATAAAGAGCTCTCAAGACTGGCAAAGTTTAAAAGATTATGTGACCACCAAGCCAACACTACAAGAAATATTAAAGGGGAGGTCTATAAAAGAAGAAAGAACCCAAAAGTGACACAGAACAGAAATTTAGAGACAATCTATAGAAACAAGGATTTCACATGCAACATGATGCCATTAAAAAACGTATCTTTAAATAATCACTCTCAACGTGAATGGCCTAAATGCTCCCATAAAATGGCACAGTATTGTGGACTGGATAAAACAACAGGACCCATCCATATCCTGTCTACAAGAGACACATTTTAAACCTAAAGATACATCCAGACTGAAAGTGAAGGAATGGAGAAGCATCTTTCATGCCAACGGGCCTCAAAAGAAAGTTGGGGTAGTGATTCTCATATCAGTTAATTAGATTTTAAGCTAAAGACTGTAGTCAGAGATACAGAAGGACACTACATCATTCTAAAGGATCTATCCACCAAGAAGATCCAGCAACTGCAAATATTTATGTCCCCAACATGGGAGCAGCCAACTACATAAGCCAACTGCTAATCAAAATAAAGAGTCATATTGATAAAAATACATTAATTGTAGAGGATCTTAATACACCAGTCTTAGCAATGGACAGATCATCTAAGCAGAAAATCAACAAAGAATCAAGAGCTTTGAATGACACATTGGACAAGATGGACCTCATAGATATATACAGAACATTCCACCCTAAAACAACAGAATACTCATTCTTTTTGAGCACATGGAATTTTCTCCAAAATAGACCACATACTGGGTCACAAATCAGGGCTCAACTGATACCAAAAGATTTAGATAATTCCCTGCATATTCTCAGACCATAATGCTTTGAAACTTGAACTCAACCACAAGAAAAAGTTTCTAAGAATTCAAACACATGGAAGCTAAAGACCATCCTGCCAGGAAATCAAAGAGAAACTTAAATAATTTTAATGGAAACCAATGAGAATGAAGACACACCAGTCAAAAACCTATAGGATATTGCAAAGGCAGTCCTAAGGGGGAAATATGTAGCCATCTAAGCCTCACTCAAAAAAATTGAAAAATCCTGAATACACCAACTCTATTTACCGCCTAAAGAACTGAAAAATCAACAACAAATTAAACCAACCCCACACACAATAAGGGAAATGATTGAGATTAGAACAGAGATCAGTGAGTTAGAAACTAGAGATACAGTAGAACTCATAAACGAAACTGGAAGCTGGTTTTTTGAAAGAATTAAGACTGATAAACCACTGTCCAAACTAATACAAAAGAGAAAGGACCCAAATTAATAAAATTATAAATAAAAGGGTAGAGATCATGAGTACCACCAAGGAAATAGAAAAAATCATCAGAAAATATTATCAACAGTTATATGCCAATAAGTTAAGCAACCTAGAAGAAATGGATGCATTCCTAAAAACTTATAAACTTCCAAAACTGAAGCAAGAAGAAATTGACAACCTGAATAGAACAATAACTGTAATGAGATTGAAGCAGTGATCAAAAACCTCCCAAAAAACAAGAATACAAGGAGGACCTGACAGATCCTTGGGGAATTGTACCAAACATTCAAAGAAGAAATTATACCTATTATCCTGAAGCTATTTCAAAAAATTGAAACAGAAGGAAAACTTCCAGACTCTTTATGAAGTCAGCATTACCTTGATCCTCAAACCAGGCAAAGACCCCATCAAGAAGGAGAAATTCAGACTAATATCCCTGATGGATATGGATGCCAAGAGTCTCAACAAGATCCTGGCTAATAAGATCCAATAGTACATTAAAAAGACTATCTACCCCTGTACCCCTGGAGTTAATAATACATTATATGTTAATTAAAAAAAAGATTATCTACCATGACCAGTTGGGATCTATCCCTGTGATACAAGAGTGGTTGAACATTCACAAATCAATCAATGTGATAAATAAATCAATAAGAGGAGGAAAAGAACCACATGGTCCTTTCCATTGATGCAGGAAAAAGAATTTGACAAAATACAGCATACTTTACTGATTAAAACTCTTCAAACTATAGGAATAGGGGGAACATTCCTCAACTTCATAAAATCCATCTATGAAAAACTCAGAGTGAATATCATTCTCAATGGGGAAAAACTGAGCGCCTTCCCATTGGGATCAGGAACACAACATGGATGCCCACTCTCACCACCGGTCCTCAAAATACTACTGGAAGTCCTAGAAACAGCAATCAGACAACTAAAAGAAATAAAAGATATTCAAATTGGAAAAGAAGTCAAACTCCCTCTCTCAGATGACACAATACTTTAAATGAAAAACCCAAAAGACTCCACCCCCAAACTATTAGAACTCATACAGCAATTCAGTAATGTGGCAGGATACAAAATCAATGCACAAAAATCAGTTGCTTTCTTATAAAGTGACAATGAAACTATAGAAAGGGAAATTAGAGAATAGATTCCATTTACTATAGCACCAAGAACTATAAGATAACTTGGTATAAATCTGACCAAAGAGGTAAAGGATCTGTACTCGAGGAACTACAGAACACTCATGAAGGAAATTGAGGAAGAATCAAAAAGATGGAAAAACATCCCATGCTCATGGATTGGAAGAATAAACATTGTTAAGATGTCCATACTGCCCAGAGCAATCTATACTTCCAATGCCATCCCAATCAAAATTCCACCAAATTCGGGGCACCTGGGTGGCTCAGTGGGTTAAAGCCTCTGCCTTGGGCTCAGGTCATGATCCCAGTGTCCTGGGATCAAGCTCCGCATCGGGCTCTCTGCTCAGTGGGAAGCCTGCTTCCTCCTCTCTCTCTCTCTCTCTCTCTCTCTCTCTGCCTGCTTGTGATCTCTGTCTGTCAAATAAATTTAAAAAAATTAAAAAATCCAGCGAATTCAATGTCATCCCAAGAAAATTGGGTGATGGAACAAACAATCTTAAAATCTGTATGGAACCAGAAAAGACCCCAAATTGCTAAGGAAATGTTGAAAAGGAAAAACAAAACTGGGGCATCATGTTGCCTGATCTCAAGCTTTATTACAAAGCTGTGATCACCAAGACAGCATGGTATTGGCACAAAAGCAGACACATAAACCAATGAACAAAGCAGAGACCCCAGATATGGGCACTCAAATCTAAGGTCAAATAATCTTTGACAAAGCAGAAAATATATAATGTGGAAAAAGGATAGTCTTTTCAATAAATGGTGCTGGGAAAATTGGACAGCTATGTATAGAAGAATAAAACTTGACCATTTGCTTAGAGCATACACAAAGATATACTCAAAATGGATGAAAGACTTCAATGTGAAACAGGAAACCATCAAAAGCCCAGAGGAGAACATAGGCAGTAACGTTCAACAATGGCCACAGCAATTTCTTTCAAGACATGTCTCCAAAGGCAAAGGAAACAAAAGTGAAAATGAACTTTTGGGACTTCATCTAGATGAAAAGCTACTGCACAGCAAAGGAAAGAGTCAACATATCAAAGAGGAAACCCATGGAATGGGAGAAGATATTCACAAATGACATTACATACAAAGGGCTGATATCCAAGATCTATAAAGAACTCTCCAAACTCACCTCCCTAAAAACAGAATCATGTCAAAAAATGGGCAGAAGACATGAACAGACACTTGTCCAAAGAAGACATACGAATAGCTAACAGACACATTAAAAAATGTTCTTCATCATTAGCCATCAGGGAAATTCAAATCAGAACCACATTGAGATACCACCTTACACAAGTTAGGGTGGCAAAGATTAACAAGATAGGAAATAACAAATGTTGGAGAGGATGTGAAGAAAGGGGAACCCTCTTACACTGTTGGTGGGAATGCAAGTTGGTGCAGCCACTTTGGAAAACTGTGTGGAGATTCCTCAAAAAATTAGAAATAGAGCTACCCTATGATCCTGCAATTGCACTATTAGATATTTACTCCAAAGATAGAGATGTAGTGAAAAGAAGGGCCATATGTAACCCAGTGTTCATAGCAGCAATGTCCACAATCACCAAACTGTGGAAAGAGCCAAGATGTCCTTCAACAGATGAATAGATAAGGAAGAGGTGGTCCATGTATACAATGGAATATTACTCAATCATCAGAAACGATAAATACCCAACTTTTGTATCAACATGGATGGGACTGGAGATTGAGATTATGCTGAGTGAAATAAATTAGTCAGAGAGTCAGTTACCATATGGTTTCACTTACTTGTGGAACATAAAGAATAACACGGAGGATATTAGGAGAAGGAAAAGAAAAGTAAGTTGTGGGAAATCAGAGGGGGAGATGAACCACGAGAGACTGTGGACTCTGAGAAACAAACTGAAGGTCTGGAGTGGGGGTAAGCCTGCTGGTGGGTAATAAGGAAGGCATATATTGCATGGAGCACTGGATATGGAACATAAACAATGAATTTTAGAACACTGAAAAAATAGAATTAAAAAGAAAAGAAAATTAACACCCATAGAAAGAGAACAAGATTGACAGTTGCCAGAGGCAGAGGATATAGGGAGTCAGAAGATACAAACTTCCAGTAATAAGTTAAATAATAGGGATGAAATATACAGCATAGTGACTATAGTTAATTCTCTATTATGTATTTCAAAGTCACTGGAGAGTAAATCTCAAAAGTTCTCATCACAAGAAAAAACATTCAGTAATAATGTGTTGTATTGTTGGCAAACAGATTTACTGCAGTGATCATTTCAAAATACATACAAATTTGAATCACTATGTTGTACACCAGAAACTAATGTGATAATGTCCATTTTACCTCAAGAAAAACAAGTCAATAGCTAGAACTACACACAGCAACATGGCAATATGGATGAATCCTCATAGATATAGTTTGAATGAATGAAACCAGATGTGACAGAGGGAATATACACACACAAAGAAAGACACACACACACACACACACACACACATAATCATTTAGTGTTTTAAATACAAAAAAAAAAAAAACAAGTAAAAGATTTCTGCTGTTAGAATTCAGGATGATGGTTATACTTGGTGAGAGAGGGGTGGATGAAAGGGGAAATGAGAGGATTTTCTGGGATGCCAGTCATGAGTGATGTTCTTTGCTTAATCTTTTGTTTACATGGGTGTGTTCAGTATGAGAAATTGAACTATAACATAGTTGTGAGAAATTCTTTATGAGTTCTTTGCATTTCTACATGTTGTGTGAGGAGAGACACTGAAAAGATAGTCTGAAAAAAAGGTAGCCCGAGGTATTAATACAGAGAGGTCCTTGGGAAAGAGAGAAATGGCTCTCTTCAGGGTGGACAGAAGATTTGTTTCTGATTAGGGTAATAAAGATAATGCCTCTCTCTAGGAAAAAACTTTAGTAGGCTGGTTTGCAGCCTTTTATAAGAGATTGGGATTCTCAAAGTTCAAATTTCCTCTCCTCTAACACAACCCACTGCATGTGCAGATGTTACTGGGCCTTCCTGCATAATCATGTAGAGACTGAGGCTAAGGAAATCTTGTAAATGACCATATTTTAGTTATTGTTATGCTGTGAACAATAAACTATCCTTTGCTTCTTCCTTAAAAGTTTCATGACTTTTAACAGCATCTATGAACCCCTGGCATGCTAACTTGTTAGTGTGAGAGTATGGTAAGATCTCAGACCCTTCAAATTAAAAAAAATTTTAATTCCAGGGGCAACTGGTGGCTCAGTCAGGTAAGCATCTGCTTTTGTGTGTATATCTTCTTTATCTACTAATCTATTAATGGATACTTGGGCTGCTTCCATAGGTTGGCTATTGTAAATAATGATGCAATAAACATAGAGGTGCATATGTTTTTTTCGAAGGAATGTTATCATATTCTTTATGTAAACACACAGTAATGAGATAACTGGATCATATGGTAGTCTACTTTTAACTTATTGAGGAACCTCCATATTGTTTTCCATAGTCACTGCACCAGTTTGCATTCCCACCAACAGTGCATGAGGGTTCCTTTTTCTCCATATCCTCATCAACACTTGTAGTTTCTTATATCATTAATATTAGCCATTCTGACAGGTAGAAAGTAATAGATCATTGTGATTTTGATTTACATTTGCCTGATGATGAGTGATGTTGAACATATTTTAATGTGTCTGTTGCCCATCTGTATGTCTTCTTTGAAGAAATATCTGTTCATGTTTTATGTCCAATTTTAACTGGATTTTTAATTTTTGACTTAGAGTTGTATCAGTTTTTTTATATATATTTTAGATACTAACCCTTTATCAGACTTCTTCCATTCAGCTGGTTGCCTTTTAGTTTTGTTGATTGTTTCCTTCACTGTGCAGTTTTTGTTTTGAGGTAGTCCTCTGTGTTAGTTTTATTTCCCATGTCTCAGTAGACATATATAGAAAAATGTTCTTATAAACTCTTAACATTTCTTAACACTAAAATAGCCACCTAAAAATGCAGTAAATGTACCATATTTTTGGATAAAAAGTAAACTACAGGTTTGGACACTTGTCATAATGCATATTTTTTCATGCATAAATTATACTTTAATACGAACTTAAATACTTGGAACAGTCTTGATTCCTTCTGAAGCACAAACCACAATAGGAAGCAAATGTAGAAACTAAAGATTTCTTCTAGAACAGACACAAAATCAAAACACACAGAAATATCACCTAACACTCACAGAGTTACTTTTTGTGTCCCAACACATTAGTTACTCTTCTTGGGAAGAGCATATTACTAAAGAGAATATATTTGTTAAATCTTTATAATTTTATGAAATTTTGATTGAATTTCCATTTGAAAAATTACCCTAGGATATTGTGTCATATATTACTTGATGTTTTTCTTCAAATCAGTAACACTTAAATATTATTTCAAGAGTTTAAAGATTGTAACTTTATTTTTTCATGTTGTTAAAAAAATCCAAGGTGGATGTGAAATTCAATATTTGCCAAGTGAATAGTATTGTTTGTGCCTTTTGAGGGGGTATCTGTTGGAAAAGGATGACATGATGGTTGAAAAATGATTATAATGCCTTATTTGGGCAAAGTTTAAGTTTAGGAGCATGTGAACTCCTATCATATTGAATTCCAAGTCTATTGTGGAAGAAAGTTAAGGTAATAGGTCCCAGCATAGTGATTAGGGAAACTGATTTTTCCAAAATTATTTAACAACTTTATAGAGAAGGCGCCTAACCTTGACTTCACTAAAATGCCTTTTCTTTGTAGTCACAAATTTATCTTGAAAGGGCAAAAGTTCTTAAGTTTTTCTGCTTAAGAAATACATTTACAGTACTGAATGACAAGGATTTCTAAATGTGATAATTCCTTGTCATTTTAATGTGTGAATATTGTGCAATTTCCATCTTCTAAACATAGAAAAAAGTGATTTTTAATGTAACTTATAGACAATAAAGCATTAAAAAGGAAACTTAGGAACTGATGATAACCAAATACACTAGAAAAATAATACATACTCAGGGCTTCAATTCTTAGAGCGTGCAGTTTTCTCTAAAGTAGTGTCAATGACTCAACTCTGTGTAATGATATTTAGATTAATAAGAAACAAAACCACAAAAATGGCCTAATAGAAAATAAGTTATCATGAATGGAAACATATACTATATGAAATATTTTGCATAAGACCCTATGGGATTCCCCTCAGCTATACAAGTAAGCTAGCTCTCACAACTGAGTCTGTACTCCTGGGACTTTTGTGTTGCTTTTCAACTTTGATAGAATAGAAGAGACGGGATGAGGATATTGAGCCTGACTGGTTAACCACCCTAGGGACAAGGGCTTGTGAACTGCTTAGTAGACTTTTCAAAATAAAGTATAGTTTTTGAAATATAAGCAAGTAAAAGGACACTTATAATTTAAAGAGAAAATTTGTTTCAGGTAGTGATATTTTTATGGGTCTTTGATCATTGCTGTCACCTCCCTACACCCCAAATCAGATATTTTTAGTTAATGAATAGCCATCATTCTCATCCTATTATTGTATCCAGAGATATGGTAGTTCAATTACATTGTTAAAATCTTTTGACTTTAACAAGTTATACAGTGAATTTACTAAAATCATGGCAACATAATTACTTGAAATTGCTTTTCACTAAATCATGTTATTAAAGAATTTTCCCCTATAAAAATGTATATTTGCATAAAATCACCAGAAATGTCCAATGGGCATTAAAAGTTCAATAAGCCAGTTCCTGTGAAGATAGCAGAGCAGGAGGACCCTAAGCTCACTTTGTCCCATAGATACAAGTAGGTAACACTCACATTAGTGCAAATAACCCAGAAAACAATCTGAAGACTGGCAGAACAAATTCCACAATTAAAGGTAGAGAAGAGGCCAGCTGGAAGAAGATAGGAAGGGTGAAGACACAGTCTTAGAGTAAAAAGTAACCATGACAATCCTTGGTTGGGACAGAACCGGTAGTGCTGAGAAGGATGAAAAACAGACTTTCACACTGAGAAGCCCATGAGCAGGGAGGACAAATTGCTATAACATGTGCCTTTGAAAGTAAAAGGGGATAAATTTCATGAGCTCTTACAATCATCAGGACGTAAAGCCTGAAATTTAAAAAAACTCATGGGCTCTACTTTGGGAGATCTGAAAAAGCTTTGGGAAGTAGAGCCCCCACCCTTAAAGAGACTACACAACAAACAGCACATGCAGATACAGTATAGAACAAGCTGTTTGAAAAACATGGGGGCAGATGGTTGGACAGGGGGTTGGTTGGGGTGGAGAGAGATTTGCTCATCTTAGAGCATGGTATGGAGAGACAGGGAGATCCCTCCAGGAACAAAGGACCTGCCAGGTGTCATTTTCCTCTCCCATCTCCATCATAAAGAACAGCCACCTATGGTAAAGAGTATAGCATCCAAACTCTTACCTCATTTGTTTACACCCATCCCCCCTCTCTCCCCACCCCTCACTTGCATGAATCCAATCTTCCCAGTTATGCTTACTTTAGTCCCTAGTCCCAACACAGCAGGACCCCCTCCCCTAGAATACCAGTACAGACCCTATCAACACTTCTGCCTTCAGTCATGACCTCAGTCTTAGCAGCAGTGAAGGCAGGTCTCATTCTGTAAGCAGACCACCACACTCCTGCTAGGGACAAAACATTACCCCATAACAGGCAGAGTACCTCTTCAGATACCTGGACTGAAATAAAAAGCGGACTAGAGTCAACAGCAGAGTACACACAATGCAAATAGGTGATGTTCCCTGAAATGCCAGGGCCTAGGGAACAGGGGGAACTGTACTGGAGGGCCCACTACAGGACCTCTTCTTCACAAGACTATTATCATTAAAAGCAAGAGAAGTAGCTGATTTTCTTAATACAAAGAAATAGAAACAGAGTTAGATAAAATGAGGAAATAAATAAACATGTCCCAAATGAAACAACAGAACAAATAACAGCAAGAAATTAAGAAAAACAGATGTAATATGCCTGATAGAGAATTTATAGTAATGATCATAAAAATATTCACCAGACCTGAGAAAAGAGTGGAGGATATTAAAGAGACTCTTAACACAGAGATAAAAAAAAGAACCAATCAAAAATCAAGAATGCAATAATGAAATTAAAAACACACTAATGAAATTAAAAACACACTTGAGGGGCGCCTGGGTGGCTCAGTGGGTTAAAGCATCTGCCTTCGGCTCAGGTCATGATCCCAGGGCCCTGGGATTGAGCCCTGCATCAGGCTCTCTGCTCAGCAGGGAGCCTCCTTCCTCCTCTTTCTCTGCCTGCTTCTCTGCCTACTTGTGATCTCTCTCTCTGTCAAATAAATAAATAAAATCTTAAACACACACACACACACACACACACACACACACACACACACACACACACTTGATTGAATAAATGTCAGGCCAGATGAATGAAGGGGGCAAAGTAATGGAAAGTAACCAAGCTGAGCAAAGGAGAGGAAATAAAATTATGCAAATCAAGAATAGTCTGAGTAAAGAATGGGCTCAAACTTAAGTGACCATCAGCTTATTGCATACTGCTATATTCAAAAGATATTATATGCAGGGTCTCCTGGGTGGCTCAGTCATTAAGCGTCTGCCTTCTGCTCAGGTCATGATCCCAGGGTCCTTGGATTGTGCCCTGCATCAGGCTCCCTGCTCAGCAGGAAACTTGCTTCTTCCTCTTCCACTCCCCCTGCTTGTGTTCCCTCTCTTGCTGTCTCTCTCTCTGTAAAAAAAAAATAATCTTTAAAAAAATGATGTTATATACAAACTTAATGTAAGCACAAATGAAAAAACAGTAATAGATATGCAGAGAATAAAGAGAAAGGAATCTAAGTACATCACTAAAAAAAGCCAACAAACCATGAAAGAGAGCAAGAAAGGATCAGAGAAAATTTATAGAAACAACCACAAAACAAGTAGCAAAATAGCAACAAATACATATGTATTAATAACTACTTTGACTATAAATGGACTAACTGCTCCTATCAGAAGACATAGGGTAAAAGAGTAGATAAAAATGCAAGGCACATTTATATGCTTCCTTCAAGATAACTCATTTCAGACCAAAGTACACCTGCAGTTGAAAATGAGGGGATGGAGAATCATTCATTACACAGATGGATCTCAAAGAAAGCCAGAGTGGCAATCCGTGTATCAGACAAGATGGACTTTAAAACAGTAATGAAGGACACTATTTCATAATAAAGACACTATATCATAGGACACAATATCATAGTGATATAGGACACTATATCATAGTAAAAGAGACAATTCAATAGGAGGATATAAAAAATGTAAATATTTATACACCCAGCAAAGAAGCAAACTAAAGGAAATAATTGAGAGTAATACAGTAAGAGTAGGGGCCTTTAACACTCCACTTATATCAATGGACAGATTACCCAAACAAAATCAACAACAACAACAACAACAAAAACCAGTGGCTTTGAATGACACACCAGATCAGATGGATTTAACAGACATATTCAGAACATTCCATCCTAAAATAGCAAAATATGCATTCTTTCCAAGTGCAAATTGAACATTCTCCAGAATAGATTACATATTAGGCCACAAAATAAATCTCAAAAATTAAAAAAAAAAGTCACATGATGCACCTTTTCTGACCATAATGCTATAAAAATTTGCCACAAGAAAAATCAAAAGAACTCAAATACATGAAGGTTAAATGACATGCTACTTAAAAAGAAAAAAAAAAAAAGGGTGAACCAAGAAATCAAATAAGAAATCAGAAGGTTGTGGTATTTTGAACTCTAAAGTCACAGGGTACAAAATCAATGTACAGAAATCTGTTGCATTCCTATATACTAGTAATGAAGCAAGAGAGAAAGAAATTAAGAAAATCCCATTCACAATTTCACCAAATACAATAAAACACCTAGAAATAAACTTAACCAAAGACATGAAACATGAACAAACATTTCTCCAACGTCTGTAGTCTGAAAACTATAAAACAGTGATGAAAGGAAGTGAAGATGAAACAAAGAAAGGGAAAGACATACCACGCTCATGGACTGAAAGAAGAAATGTTAAAATGTCCACAGTACCCAAAGCAATCTACAAATTTAATTCAATCTCTATCAAAATACCATCAGCAATTTTCACAGAACCAGAACAATTCTAATTTTATGGAGCCAAAAAGATCTCAAATAGCCAAAGCAATCAATCATGAAATACAAAAACAGAACTGAAGGTATCACAACTCCAGATTTCAAGTTATATTACAAAGTGGTAGTAATTAAAACAGTATGGTACTGGCTTAAAAGCAGACACAGAGAGCAATGGAATAGAATAGAGAATCCAGAAGTAAATGCACAATTATATGGTCAATTAATCTTCGACAAAGCAGGAATGAATATTCAATGGGAAAAAGACTGTCTGTTGAATAAATAATCTTGGGAAAACTAGACAGCTAAATATTCAAAGGAAACTGGACTATCTTCTTTCACCATACACAGAAATAAACTCAAAATGGATTAAAGATTAAAATTCAAGACTTGAAACCATAAAAATATTACAAGAAGACACAAGCAGTAATTTCTCTGACATCAGCCATAGCAATACTTTTCTAAGTATGTCTCCTGAGGCAAGGGTAATAAAAGCAAAATAAACTATTTGGGATTTCATCAAAATAAGTTTCTTCATAGAAAAGGAAACCATCAAAACTAAAAGGCAACTTACTGAATGGAAAAAGTTGTTTGCAAATGATATATCTGATAAAGGGTTAGTATCCCAAAAATATAAAGAAATGATACAACTTAACACCCAAAAAACAGTAATCCAACTGAAAATGGGCAGAAGACTTGAACAGACATTTCTCCAAAGATGACATACAGATGTCTAATAGACACATGAAAATATGCTTGACATCACTCATCAGGGAAATGTTTATCATCTCACACCTGTTGGAATGGGTAAAATAAAAAACACAAGAAACAAGTGTTGGTGAGAATATAGAACAAATGGAACCCTCATGTACTGTTGGTGAGAATGCAAACTGGAGCAGTCACTGTGAAAATCACTATGGAGGTTCCTCAAAAATTAAAAATAGATTATTGTAAAATCCAATAATTGCACTACTGGATACAAAAAATGTTAACTCAAAAGGATACATGTAACCCTATGTTTACTGCATCATTATTTACAATAGCCAAACTATGGAAGCAGCCCAAGTGTCCCTGGATTGATAAATGGTTAATGAGGACGTGTGTGTGTGTGTGTGTGTGTGCATGCGCGTGCACACACACACACAATGAAATATCACTCAGCCATATAAAGAATGAAACCTTCCATTTACAGCAATATGGATAGAGCTAGAGAATATTATGCTAAGTGAAATAAGTCAGAGAAAGACAAATAAAAGGTCTCTCTCATATGTGGAATTTAAGAAACAAAGCAAATGAGCAAAGGAGAAAGAAGGGGGGAGATAAAAAAGAGAGAGGAGACAAACCTAGAAATAGACTCAATTATAGAGAAGAAACTGATGGTTATCAGAGAGGAGGTGAGTAGGGGATAAGTGAAATAGGTAATAGGGATTAAAGGGTACACTTACCATAATAAAAAATACATATGTGAAAGTTTCTCAAGACTAGTCAAAAAAGAAAAGATTCAGTGAACCAGTATATGGACAAAGATAGTCAATATAGATGTATAGGAGCACTTTATTGCCATATATATTTCATTTATCATAATAATAGATTCTTGTGAAGTATGGTAAAATTATTCTTATTGAGCCAGTACCAGTGAAGAACAACAATTCAGTTCCACGGTCTGTTTCTCCATGTATTTTTCTGGAGAGTTACTCAACAATATGCAATTTTTCAAAATTATGTTTTGATAATAAGAAATTATTTTATAATATCAGCTATATTCATTGTACTAAAACTTATCCAAATTATTAAAAAGAATATGTTCCCATAAATTTTATGTCATCATAGCCATCCATGGCTAACTTGACCATGCTCATAGTACCAAAACTTATGCATATGATTGAAAAACAGACTTTGAATTTAAATCCACACATCCTGGCTAGGTTTTACTTTCTGTTACAGCCAGATACCTATTGCTTTTCAGCTCCTCTTCTAAAGGATTTTAGAACAAATCTAATATCATCTAGTAATTTTCCTCTTCGTGTTCTGCCTTTCAAAGCACCTAAATTCTTGCATTTCATACAATGTTCTTGCTGTTGACAACCTGAATCTTTTTCTCCACGTCTTCATTCTCTAGCTTTGACACCTAGTCTTCCATTTCTAGGAATTAACAGTAAGGATATTTTCTTGAGGAAGTTTAAAAGAGAAGGACTTTTGTTTTGAATTTGTACCTTTCTTTCTTTTGGAGTTTTTAATGAGAAGCATGTTATACTTTTATGAATAAAATTTAATACAGAAAATAAATTTTAAGATGTCTATAATTTTAGATACCTCAGCATAAAATGCATATTATTATTTTTGTTCTGGTTAATTCAAGCCTTAAATCCAAGGTAATATATTGGAGAAAGTCTACAACACAGGGGTAGTCAACTGGTATTATTTTAAAAGGTCACACTCAGAGGCAATGCTATAATCTACTCAGCCTATCTCTGTCAATATAAGAGTCTTTTATTAGTATTATAAATATAAGATGAGAGTTTTTACTAGTAAAATCATACCTTGTTAATCAGCATTGTGTCTTGCTATTGGTTTGTTGTCTTATGCCAATTACAAACCTGTAGAAACCAACCCATGGGATGTTGTCACATTTGCTCTGTTAGAACTTTCCATACAAGAGGCAAAGTGCATAATAGGAGACAGAAAGTCTAGTGAAGAAAGGTTCTTGAACTGCTGGTGTGTTTTCTAATATATATTTGTATGTATGGCATATATTGATTGGGGATTTACTTTAATTATAATATTTGTGAGGTGAGTGGATAGTCACTCATAAATTCGTATTTATTCTAGGTCAAAGGGGAACTCCTGCAGGGTTTTGAGTAAATAAGAGGCATGATACAATTATCTAATTTGTAACTTAGAACAAGAGCTATAATGAGGAGCTTGCACTGTGATGAGTTAGAAGAACAGAGAGGAAGGCAAATATCAAAGTAGGTCAACAGATTTTATCTGGATTACTTTCCTCTTTTTTCTTCTTTTATTAAATTATTATTGTTTATTAAAATTCCCCTATTAGCCATCACAAAATAATACCTCAAAGGTATTCTTTTTATTGCTTGTGGGGATATTACTAGAAAGGATCTTCAACCCTTCACTGCTAACTCTGGGTTATACAGCAATCAAGCTTTAGAGAAAGACATAACCACACGCAAAGTTCAACAAAATGTCATTTAGACCATAAAAGTTATCAAAAAATAAATGGTGTAAGTTAGGATTTACTGCATGCTCAAATGGAGGGCTGGATTTCATTCTTTTGAACAGTGGAAGAAGGTATAATAAGCCGAAGCTTGGCAGAGGCAAATACTAGAATAATAAGCAATTCAGATATTAGAATATTAGAGTCGATAGACTTATTTACCAGAATGATTCAGATTCATTCAACATCACATTTTCCTTAGAAAACCCTCGTTAACATTTCATGTAAGTGATGACAATCATTAATGTTTCAGTTTTACTTGGCTTCTTGATAGATTTGGATCAAACCAGAAGGTACCAAACCAACTGTGTTAATTTTGATGAAGTGACCGTATCAGTGAGGTTCAACAAACCTCAGTGTTATCATGATCATGGCCAGCTATGTGTAAGTAGACAATGCAAGTTTAGGTTTTTGTATTCTGGTTTTTTGTTTTGTTTGGATTGGTTTCTCCCTGCCCACCCTCCCCTCCTCCACCACCCCCATCCCCCCTGCCAGAACAACCAAGAATATGCTTACTGCATTGCAAATCTTTTCAGGAACACCAGTCTGGCTCTGGGCAATATACAGTAGGGCCTGAACACAAGCTGGCATAAGTTCTTCCATGGAAGGGATATTCAGAATGTTCTATTAATATTAATATTAATCAATAGGGAAGGCAAGACATAACACTAGTTACATGCCTAAATAGGAGCCACAAAAACATAGCCTTCTAAATTTCTAAAAGTCATGGTTCCCTCCTTATACCCTGTACTCTAAAGTGCATTTCAAAATTTATTTTAATCTATTTCAAATTTTCTAGTCTTCTATTAGATCTCCCTGATATGAGGAAGTGGTGATGCAACATGGGGGCTTAAGTGGGTAGGAGAAGAATCAATGAAACAAGATGGGATTGGGAGGGAGACAAACCATAAGTGACTCTTAATCTCACAAAACAAACTGAGGGTTGCTGGGGGGAGGGGGTTTGGGAGAAGGGGGTGGGATTATGGACACTGGGGAGGGTATGTGCTTTGGTGAGTGCTGTGAAGTGTGTAAACCTGGTGATTCACAGACCTTTACCCCTGGGGATAAAAATATATGTTTATAAAAAAAAAAAAAGTGTTGGTAGCATTTATACTATGTTGTTACTTAATTCTTCGTAAATATTTAGGGCATTTTTATTTCATTTTCTCTTAAAGCAGCTAGATGATATCCAAAAAAGGATAAATCTGTTGAATGCAGTATTTTTTCCCTCTAATAGTAGCTTAGAAATGCTCAAAATTCATGGAAATCTTCAGTATGAGTAAAAGAATCACTGAAACTTATCTTCATTATGAAGCACATTTAATTTAAAACCATTTTCTCCAAATGAATGTTATGACCAAATAGCAAACACCTTAAAAGAGAATTCTATAATGAAAATCCTGACATAAAGTTAACTAAAACAACTCTGGAAGTCAAGATTCTGATAAAAATAAATTGGATTTGTGGTTGTGTTGTGTATTGCTTATTCTTCTCAAAGAAACAACTAGGGAAATATCAGCAGTACTTACAATTCTGTTAAGTTTAATGAATTTGAAGGTTTGAGTTTCCAGTTGTCTGTTACACAAAAATCTGCAAAGAAAATAGTATATACAGCTAATTAATTATCACTGTTAATAATCAACCCCCATATGTTTAAATTTTCTTGAACCTAGAAAAGATGCAAGTTAGTGTATAGTTTTATAGAATATCCATGTAGTAAATAAAAATGCTGTGTGCATATAAACTTGTAATTTTATGTTTTATCTCAGACTTAAACCATTTTTATAAAGTAGAAGCCAGTGGGTAGCCACAGCTGGTTAACAGGAGAAAGCACTTGCTACTGCAGAGAACTCATTCATGAACTGCTTGAGCTGACTTAAAATGGAGAGACTCCTATCACAAGCAAAGCAGCCACTGGGAAGACCTAAATATGCTTTTGGTTTAAGATTACACTGATTTTGACATAAACATCTCACTTTTCTTCTTTCTTTCTTTTTTTACTCCTTTCCCTTGGATGTCATTTCTGTGAAATCTGAAGCTCTTAAAAGCAAGAATTGAAGTCTGGGGAGTATCAAGGGAAGTACAAATGTGTAAAAATATTGAGTGCCAGGTTTATCACTAATAATTTATTCTCTTAACACCCTTGCAAAGTACACTTCCACTGTTATTTCCATTTTGAAGGTTAAAAAAAAATCTATAAACTCATTGATTTTCTAAACTTCTAAGTAAGGAATATCTCATCCAAAATAAAATCCCATGAGAATTTTGAGATTTAACAACGCTTTCTTCCATGCCCTCATTCCTGACATCAAGAAAAAAAAAAAAAAGAATTCTTAGGAACGCCTAGGGAAATGTTTAGTGAGTTAGGTTACTCTGTTTTTTGTTTTTTTTTGGGGGGGGGTGTTTAAAAGATTTTATTTATTTATTTGTCAGAGAAAGAGACTGAGGGAGTGCAGGAGCGGGGGAATAGAAAGCAGAGGGAGAAGCAGACTCCCCACTGAGCAAGGAGCCTGATGTAATGGGTACTCCAACCCAGGACACTGGGATCATGGCCTGAACTAAAGGCAGACACTTAAATCACTAAGCCACCCAGGCATCCCAAGTTAAGTTACTCTTAAATCATTTGCGTTATATTATTTACAGGTAATATATGTCCATATATTTTGTATTTAAAAACCTAAAATGTCAGCCATTGCCATTCCAGTCCCCACTATAATTCCTGCTCCTTCAAGTCAACTCATTTTAAATAATATAGGCTGTTTTTTCTTACTTTCCTTTCGGTATTTAATTTCATGTTTTTAAATACCATAACATGTTGCTTTGTATTTATTTTTTTTGGCTCTGGACTTTATATATGGACTTATCTCTAATTAAAGATTAAAATTTAGCTATCTTACATTATGCCCTTGAAATAAACATATCCCCACCAAACCAATCTAGTTCAGAGCTCATTCATTTATGCTCATTCCAGTTGAAATAACAGTATGGCAAAATAAATCTTGGAATGTTGACAAAAGAGGATTTTGTAAAATAGTAACAAGTAAATGGGTAGTGGTTGTAGACACAGATTAATTTTAATGGAGTCCACACTAATTACATAGACCATGAAAATCCTATCTATAGTCCTGTCCAAGATTTCTGTAAATTTCTCAATGCCACTCAATACTGTAGTTTTATAGTCTTTTGTCTATACTTATCTAATGCCAAATTGATTCCACTGATAAACAGTCATAATTTCATTTTCAAAATTTTAAAAAACCTGGCTCTAAGTATTGGTAAACAAAAAATCCTTTATTGCCTAATTTTTGAGATGCTTGCATTTTCATGATCAGAGCATTCTGCTTATGCCAATAGTCCCTCTTCCTCTGTCACAATATATACCCTCTTCAGCTTATATTGAAATTATGTCCTAAAAAGCCATCATACATTGAAAATATTGTAAGTTGAAAATGCATTTTTTCCATCTAGCCTACCAAACATCACAGGATAGCCTGGAGTAGATTAAACATGCTCAGAACCTTTCATTAGCCTACAGTTGGGCAAAATGGTCTAACGGAAGATCAACTTTATAATAAACCATTGAATATCTCATGTAATTTATAGAATGCTGTACTGGAAATGAAAAACAAATGGTTTGTATATGTTCTTGTATATGGCCACAGAATTGTTTTCAGTGTATTGGTTGTTTATCTTCATGATTGGATGGTTGACTGGGAGCTGTGGCTCACTGCCACTGCTCAGAATCATGAGTTTCCTGCCACATAACACTAGCCCAGGAAAAGATCAAAATTAAAAATCTGAGGTATAGTTTCCAACTAACATATATCACTTTTCCATCATTGTAAAGTAGAAAAATTGTGCTGAACCATTTTAAGTCAGGGACCATCTATAGATCCTTGCCCTCTCTTGCAATAATGCATTTGAATAAGGTTGCTCCTTATCTAAGTCCCAATTTGTTTTTTTATCTGATACTTAGTTTGAGAAACATTACTGATGATTTATGGTATTATACAGAGAAACTGCATTCTCCAACCCATGATTTCTTTTATTTTCCTTCCTAACCCTATCTCCATTTGCCCATTAGAATTTGCTAAGAATTTTTAGCATGCCAGCCAAATGAGTTCCAAGTACTTAGGGATTTTTTTTTCCCAAATAAGTACATATTTATATTTCATAAAAATATGAAATTATTCCATATAAGTATTCCATTTGCCAGCAGTGGCAATGAGGTATCACCTCACACCTGTCAGAATGGCTAAAATCAAAAACACAAGAAGCAACATGTGTCGTAAGGATGTGAAGAAAAAGGAACTCTAATGCACTGCTGGTAGGAATGCAAGCTGGTGCAGTCAACTGTGTAAAACATGAAGGTTCCTCAAAAAATTAAAAAATAGAATGTCCCAGTAACTCTACTACTGGGGATTTACCCAACAAATACAAAGACACTAATTCAAATATATATATATGCAGCCGTATGTTTATTGCAGCATTATTTACAATGACTGACATGTGGAAGGAACTTAAGTGTTCATCCACAGATGAATGGATGAAGAAGAGGCCATACATATGTGCAATGGGATAATGCTGAGACTAAAAAAGAATGAAATCTTGCCATGTGCAACAACATGGATGGACTTGAGGGTACAATACTAAGTGAAATTAGAGAAATATGCATACCATATGATTTCCCTCATATGTAGAATTTAAGAAACAAAACAAATGAAGAAAGAAAGAAAAAGCCAAAAAAAAAAAAAAAAAAAAAAGACTCAACTATGGAGAACAAACTGATGATTACCAGAGAGGAAGTTGGTGGAAGGATAGGAAAATAGATAAGGGGAATTAAGAGTACACTTACCACGATGAGCACTAAGTAATATTTAGAATTGTTTATTCACTCTGCTGTACACCTGAAACTAACACTGTACATTCATTATACAGGAACAAAAGGCTAGAAATTTTAGGTGCATAAAATACTTTGCATCAACAACAACAAAAAAGAAATATAATCAAATAAGTACCGTTTCTCATGAAGTATGAAAATTACTCTAAAATTGTATTGCTGCCCTTTGTTCAATACTAATGCATTTCTAAATTTTTAATAGTTACTGATGACTTATATTCTTTTACCTATTTGCAAAGGATTTTACATTAATTCATCATGTTTACTATTTCAAATATATATGCTGGCTACATAGTAAAACTCAGAAAAAAAAAAACCTCTAGAATAAAAATAATGAAAAAGATGTCTATGGACAATTTCAATCTATGCTGCATTCAAAGAAATGTTACGTGCTAAAAAATATTGGCTCAGCACTCAGATTTATCTTCCAGAAAAATTAAAAGATCTTACACAGTTAATTGTCATTAATAGGAAGTGAAATTACAAATAAAGCAAACCTATTTTCTGCCACATTTAATTATATTGGATGTATAGAAGTTTTTAAAAATTTGTTACTTCAAGTCATCTTTTGATTCATTTCCAAAGCTATTTTATGTGAACATGTATTAAACCTGGAGCACTACTTATATATGCAGAGACCTCACTTCTATCTTAGTTACCCATTCTTAGAGCTAGTCATAGGACATACATAACCTAAGAGTTCTTATTCTGGAAAGTACTCCCTGCTAATGTCAGCAGTTCCAGACTGCAGCCGGTGGTTACCTCGTGCCAGCATTTCCACAGGCTCAGGAAATACCTCCATATTATACACCTAAATAGTTCGCACAAATGAAGACTAATCCCTACTGGCAAGTTGGGAAACCTCAAGGCTCTCAAGGAATACCAAATGCTATAACCAGTCAGGGCTCATTGAATTCTATGCCATCTGGCTCCAACTAGAACTATGTGCCTGGACTATTTGACTGTGGTGGGGCTGGTGCTGCCCAGTAAGGGCTGAGTGACAGCTGCCTGTCTGAGAGTAGTTGTGCATAACTTAACATCTTATGCTACTGTTGCTGCCACTGTTCCTCAGACTTACACCTTAAACATATATTCCTATACCTGAAGTCTCTGCGAGCACTCCAGTGTAACATGCATGAGCAGTAGCAGGAGCTCCCGACTGTCTCCATCCTGGCCACAGCTCCCTCACCTACCCAGGAACAAAAACAAATAAAAGAGAATGTTTTTTCCCTCTTGTTGAAACCATGCTTTCAAACCTGGCTGGAAGCATTATGGGAATGCTGCCAGAGAAGGACACTCCAAGCTGTAGCACATGGTAGAGTCTCCTGAATCTCTCCATTCCAAGATGGCTAAACTATGGCAGTTCTACAGGCTCATCATGCCAAGAAAGAAGCTGTCCAGAAGATGGACGCTGCTGCTGTTGCTATCTCCTAGACAAGAAAAAAAAAAAAAATTCAAAAGCCAAATATCTCAGGTGCCTGGGTGGCTCAGTGGTTTGGGCCTCTGCCTTTGGCTCAGGTCATGAACTCAGGGTCCCTCATTGGGTTTTCTGCTTGGCAGGGAACCTGCTTCCTCCTCTCTCTCTCTCTGCCTGCCTCTCTGCCTACTTGTGACCTCTCTCTGTCAAATAAATAAATAAAATCTTAAAAAAAATAAAAGCCAAATATCTCATCGGAAATTCTGCTCAAGGTCTGAAGACTACCTACCTTATCCTTGACTCTCAATACCAAGAATCAGATATTGCAAATTTAATAGGTCATTTTCTATCAAAGATCGATTACAAAGTACCTAGAATTTTCCTTTTTTTTCTCTTTCAGAATTTTTCAATTAAAAAAAATGTATTTTTTGGGTTTTGCTATGGTCCAGACAGTATTAACATTTTTTTTTTAATTTTGTGGATTTCTTTTCTAAAGATTATTTATTTGAGAGAGAGAGACAGCATGAGCCAGAGAGACAGAAGGAGAGAGAGAATCTCAAGCAGACTCCCTGCAGAGCTTGGCCACTGATGCAGGGTTCCATTTCAGGACGCTGAGATCATGACCTGAGCTAAAACCAGGAGCTGGACATTCAATCAACTGAACCACATAAGCACCCCAATCTCTTGTGGGTTTTGATATTTTTCCCCAGAAATTTTACTTGATGAACCCAAGTTTTAAGTTTCTCAATAAAGAAAAAAAAAATCTCCATAAAAAAACACATAAAAAGAAAAGTTCTCATTCTAGGTCTAGGTATATATTTAAAGACCATCACTGGGAGAGTTACCTTAGACTTCCTCATAGTGTCCTTCTTTTATAATATAGTCTATAATACATTTCTCTGGGGCTGCTTGAGTAGCTCAGTTGGTTAAGTGTCTGACTTTTGATTTTGGCTCCGGTCATAATCTCAGGATCATGAGATTGAGGCATGTGTTGGGTTCTGTGCTGGGCTGGGAGCTTGCTTAAGATTTTCTCTCTCCTTTTCCCTCTGCCTCTCCCCACCCTCCCTCTCTAAAATATGTCTATTCTAGGTTTTTTCAAATACATCTTCAAAATTTAGCATCTCCTTTTACAGATGACCTACTTTGCTCTCTATCCATGTAGTGAAATTACAATGTTTTTAATTCCAGAATTTCAATTTTTATTATTTTTCACTATTTTTCAAATAAGCCTATGTATTTTTCATGCCCTCCTGGTCTTGCCTCATACTTTCCTTTCCTATATCTATGATTTCACTGATTCTTGTTATGAAATACCCTTTTAATTGCTACTAACCTATTTATTGAACTACATAGTCTTGTTTTGTCTTGCTGACTATTCCTCAAGGTGATTTATTTATACATGTGATTTATGATTCTTATGTTGAACATATTTTCAGTGAGTGTTATCCATGAGAAACTATGTACCCTGGAATCTGAATATGTTGTTTTAAAATCATTTTAAGTTTGTCTCTTCCTGAGCCTTGTGGTTTTACTTATGCTACATAAGCTCTGATGTTGACCTTTTAGTTATTTCCAACCATCTCATTGTAGGGCAACATCAAACTTGTTTGCCATGCAGTCCTACGGTTGTGCTTTATTTTAAGTTATTGTTGTATTATACCCCAGGATAGGGAGCCAATCTTCATGTTGCCTCCTGGTATAGGAGATAAAGTTTTTCTATAACTCAAAGTACATAATTTCATGGGTCCTGGCATCACTTATCTGGTTCAATCTGGCTGCCTACAAAGATAATATTGTTTTCATTATATCCTTCCTATTGCGGGCCTAAACTGTAACTTCCAAACATGAGGAATTATATCAAGTTCTGTTGTACTGATGATCTCTTTGACCCTATTCATATTGAGTTGACATTGATAATCTCCTTTGCTTTTGTCACCCAGAGTCCATTCTTTCTTAGAAACATTTTCCTATTTTTTTAATCCATTCCTATAGAAAGAAGAGTGATTAAATGAGAGAAAGAAAGAACAGTGCATAGAAGAAGTGCCATTAAGATAGGCTTTCAGATTTTAAACTTGTCACATTTTGAGCACCAAACTAAATCTCTCAGCCCAGTTTCTTCCAAACAAGCTGACCCCTGCCTCTGTCCTTATTATCTCCTGTTTCTTTTATCCTAGTATACATTTTACACATATCCTTGTAAATTATTATTTCCTCCCATCATCCCAACTCCATCCAGCTCAAATGTCCATTAATTTGGGAGGTGTTGTTGAAACATTAGCCTCTTGACTATGTGCTCCAGTTCCCGTTATCGTTCTCTGTAATGTTATTTTCTTATATTCATTAATATTATATATGTATTTGAGTTTTAACTTATTTTTAGTCTTCCCTCATTAAAATGCTAACTTCATGATGAAGACTTTGAATTATATGTCATTGCTATGTCCCTAGAACATAGAGGAATGATGGCTATTTGTTAATATTTTATGATCAATATATAATAAATATTTAATAAAGTATCATTAATTAAACATATGTTCCCTTCCTTAGAAGAGTATTTAATTCTCTTCAAATTTAAACTATGGAGAGCACCTCAGTTTTCATTGAAAATAACCTCCAGATCATTTATTTTTTTCTTAGTTATTATTTTTCTTTTCTTCTCTAGTATAAGAAAAAGAGCCAAAAAGTAGTTTGCTGAAGTTAGAATTTCAAAGCCTATAATAAGAGTTCCTTTTACATTTTGGTGGCAGATAGCCAGTAGACAATCTGTGAAATCATGAAATATTTATTTTTAAGAACTCAAAAGGAATAAAAGAAAAAAAAAATCAATAGTCTTTGTCTTAAGCTCTCTAGAGGAAATCATTGTCCATATTTGCAATACCACATCCACTTTTAAAGCCTAAATACTAAATAAAAAGACATTTGATTCCCAAGATATCCTCAAATAAATTGCCAAACAAGAGCCAAACATTCTCAATACCAGAGGAAATCTTCAAAATTTTAAGAAGAAATTTATTGATAATAAAGCAAATATTTACCAAAATAACACCATATTTAAAAAATATTTTAAAGGGCGCCTGGGTGGCTCAGTGGGTTAAAGCCTCTGCCTTCAGCTCAGGTCATGATCCCAGGGTCCTGGGATCAAGCCCCGCATCGGGCTCTCTGCTCAATGGGGAGTCTGCTTCCTACTCTCTCTCTGCCTGACTCTCTGCCTACTCTCTCTCTGTCAAATAAATAAAAAATCTAAAATATATATATATATTTTTTAGAATTTGGAATTGCCTTATTTTCACTTATTCTTTGGGGTATGTAGTTCCATTTCTCCTTTCCATTTATGCATGTAGGTATGTATTTTCCATTTATATTTAAAAAGCAAAAAATGTTATATTATGCCATGATGCAAGGGATTAGGCCTGGGCTCATTTTCTTGAGCTTTTCCAGGTCCTGCCCTCCGTTGATTGATAGTTACTATTTATATATGCTGTAAACTAAAAAAGAGGCCACAGTTAAAACAACATCTCATTTAAGAAAATGAATACTTATTTTTTTTTAAAGATTTTATTTATATGATAGACGGAGATCACAAGCAGGCAGAGAAGCAGGCAGAGAGAGAGGAGGAGGCAGGCTCCCTGCCGAACAGAGAGCCCGCTGCGGGGCTCGATCCCAGGACCCTGGGATCATGACCTGAGCCGAAGGCAGAGGCTTTACCCCACTGAGCCATCTAGGAGCCCCTGAATACTTATTTTTTAATCAAAATTATGTTTGTTACAAAATAAAATTATTCCTTATTCAAAAGTAAGATTTAAGAATAACCTAAGTACACTCTTTGAAACTCCCCCAAATTTCTTTCATTTAGCAACAAAATAACTTCAGTATTTTTCTGTTTGTGAACTAACTTACATATATATATTCCATGACCCCAATGACACTAAAGCAACCCATTGATCAGGAGAAGTTCTTTATCTGCATATCATTAAAGCAGCCCTAGTGGTCTAACCTGATTGTTCTTCCAGAAATATTAGAGAGGAAGAAAGTCTTTTATTGGTTAATCAATATTATTTTCAAAATATATTTAGACATTGTGTTATTTCTTGATTTACACTTTGTCTACAGGAAGAGGAAAGAGGAAAATAGTAAGAATATAGTAGAGATTATCATGTACTTACATTAACCAGATTCTTCCTCAAATTATATATACATCCTGAAGGTTTAAGAAATAATATTTAAATTTTAAGCTCAGAAATTGAACATGTCAATTAAAATAATAAAACTTGTTTGTTATCCATGTTGGAGATTTTTTTCTCCTGTCATACTTTTACCTGTGATAACTCACTGCTATCTTTCAAACTCTATTTCTTTCTTTCTCTGCCATGTCCCAGGTGTATGCTTATTATACATGAACACTTCCATTGATTAGGAATGGCCCACAGTTCTCTGTCTATATTTGAGCATTGTTACACTTGATCAAAGGATCAAATGTAAAAATATCCTAAAAGAAATGAGATGGATTCTAAGTAAATTCCTTAAAGATAAACATAGGGCTAAAATCACAGATCTCCTGTGTTTTATTTTCTTCTACATTGATTCTCAGAATGCAGTTGAGTTTGTGTGTGTGTGTATAATATAGCCTAAAACAAAATTTGTTTTTGTGTTTTGATGAAAAGAAAAATCACAGAAAATGATTTTTCTTTATCTCTGTATGCAAGTGACCTTTAGAATTGAACTCTGCCCAACAAAAGATCCATAGAATTCTAAAGAATTAATAATCAGATGTGTATTTATTTTTATATTGGATTGGTTGATGAAATCCCTGATAAAGGACAGGATTATAAAAGAAAACAAAATTTAAAGAGCAAACATAACATGGTTTTTACAAAGATAATTTTAAGATAGTTATGAATAGCTACTACAATATAAAGCAATAAAATCATAGTAGATATAATAAGACTTGGTATAGGTTAGAAATACTGGATGTTTGGATTAGAAAAGTTGAATATCTAAAAGTATACTACATTTTACAGCTGTCTTTTACTCCACAGAACCAATTGTTTTGTAGGTCGTGATTAAAAACTACATTTTCAAAAAAAACTTTTAATTACAATTATATTCATACAGATGCTGTAATTTGAAGCCCTAATACTGCCAGCTTTTCATTAGCTCCTACTATCTGATACATCAAAATTGTTCTTTTATATATAAAACATAACAGCTTTCACAACAAATAATTCCATGAAACATAATACTGTGGATAATTATTCATATACTAGTCTTTAGGAACAGTTATGTGGCTATCAGTAGAATTATCTGCTCATTCACATACAATGTCCTTGAAATGAATAGACTCAAAAAATAATAAGGCTTTTAAAATGCACTTATATAGAGATTAACTTTCTAATATGAATATAAATGTTATGGAGCCAATTCCAAAGCTTGAGGTACTGACTAATTGTGTGGATATTTCATTTGAAAGCTGTGGTGCTTGAAGTACTTGGACATACTTTATTTCTTTAAATGAATGCTTTGGAAGCCAATATTCTACCTATATTTTATGAAACAGTTGGACATTTTTAAATTTAACTCCATATGGGTGTGTGTGTGTATGTGTGTGTATATATATATATATATATTTGATAAATGAATGTAGGAGAAGTAAAAAATATTGCAAAATAATTGCTTTCTAGCTACAATAATCAGAAAATGCCATCAAATGTAATATATAAAGTTTGTTCCAGTTCAAGATGGAGATGTAGGTAGACTCTGAACTCACCTCTACCATGGATCATACCAAATTAAATGTATTACTAAAACTATTCCTCTTGAAAAGGAACTGAGGACTAACTGAACAGCTACTGAACAACAAAAGAACAGCAAGAAAACAGCACGAGAGAACAGCAAGAAAATAGCATGAGAGATAAAGACATGGTTTAAATGAGTAATTAGTATATACAGCCACAGCTCTAACCAGCCAGTAAAAGTCACCAAGCACACATGGTCTACAGAGGGAACACTATTCAGACCACTCTGACTTTAGAAGTGCCATTTCACCTACTTCATAGAAACACACATAGAAAGGGAAACAGAATGAGGAGGGAGAGGAATATGCTTCAAAGAAAGGGAAAAAAAACTCAGAAAAGGAAACAAAGGAAAAGAGATAAGCAATATGCCTGATAAAGAACTTAATGATATAAAGATACTCAATGGACTGGAGTAAAGAATGAAAGTGAAAGTACTCAGTGATACCAATAAAGAATAGAAAATATTAAAAAGAACAAATCAGAGCTAAATAATACAATAACTGAAATAACACACACACACATACAAACACACACACAGACACAATGTAGGGAATTAACAGTAGATTAAAGGATGCAGAAGAATATGTCAGTGATCTGGAAGACAGGATAATGGCAAGAACACAAGCTCAATGGCAAAAAGAAAAAATCATTTTTTAAAAAATATGGGAATTAAGAGCTCTCCTGGACAATCTCAAGTAAATAAAATTTGCATTATAGGGGTCCTAGAATAAAATGAGAGAGAGATATAGACAAATTATTTGAAGAAATAATAACTGGAAATTTCCTTAATCCAGGGAAAGAAATAGACATCCAAGTCCAAGAGGAACAGAATTCCAAACAAGATGAACCCAAAGAGGTACACATCATAACACACAATAATGGAAATATCAAGATAAAAAGAGAATCTTAAAAGTAGCAAGAGAGAAACAAAAAGTTACCTACAAGGGAAAATTTATAAGGATGTCAGCTGATTTTCAGCAGCCAAAGGGAGTGCTATAATATATTCAAAATGTCAAAGTAAAACAGAACCCAAAATACTCTGAGAAAGTTGTCATTCAGATATGAAGGAAATATAATAAGTTTCCCAGACAAACAATCATAGTTTATCGACACTAAAACAGCCTTACATGAAATGTTACAGGAAGTTCTTTAAACAAAAATAAATAGGCATAAATAAACATAAGAAAAATATGAAGAAGGTGGCTGTAAAATGTGACAAGATAGACATAAAATGTGGACAATGGAGTAAAAAGGAATGGAAGGGAGAAAAATGATTTCTTTAAAAGAATGTGAATGAACTTAAATGACCATCAAATTAAATTAATATAGACTGATATTTACTTGGAATATTATATATTTATAATATATAATATTATATGAACCTCATGGTAACCATAAATCCAAAACCTATGATATATAAAAAATAAAGAGAAATGAAACCAAACAGATATTCTGTGATCACAAAGAAAGCAAGACAAGAAATTAGTAAAGGACTATAAAACAACCAGAAAACAAATTTTAAAAATAACAATAGATATATATTTATTAGTAAGTACTTTAAAAGTAAATGGCCTAACTACTCCAATCAAAAGACACAGAGTGGCCGAATGAATTAAAAATAACAACAATGCTTATTATATGTTGTCTACAACAGACTCACCTCAGGCCTAAAGATGCTCACAGACTGTAAGTAACAGGATAGAAAAACATTCACCATGAAGTGGAAGCGGAGGGGGGGTCAATGTAGCAATGTTTAGACAAAACAGACTTTAAAGCAAAGACTACAAAAAGGAGACTACAAAATTACATAATGATTAAAAGATCAATCCAACAATAGGATGTAACAGTTTTAACTATCTATGCACCTAACACTGGAGCACCTACATATATAAAACAAATATCAGTTGACATAAATACAGAAATTTATAGTAATACAACAATAGTAGGGGACTTTAACACCCTACTTACAACAACGTTTAGATCATCTGAACAGAAAATCAGTCTATGTCTTCGAATGATACATTAAATCAGATGGACGTAACAGGTAAATACATAATGTTACATTCTAACCAAAGAACAGAATACACCTTCTTTTCAAGTGCATACAGAACATTCTTTAGAATGGATCATGTATTAGGCCATAATACAAGCCTCAATTAATTAAAGAAGAGTGAAAACATAACATGCATCTTTTCTGAACACTGCAGTGTGAAACTAAAAATAAATCACAAGAAAAAAACCTGGTAAATACACAAACACGTAGAGACTAAATAATACGATACTTAAAACTAATGGATCAATGAAGCAATCAGAGAATAAAACAAACAAAAACAAAAAAACAAAAAACGGAGACAAATAAGAATGAAAATAAAACTATCCAAGATATTTGGGACACAGTGAAAGCAATTCTAAGAGGGACGTATACAGCAATACAGGCCTGCTTCAAGAAACAAACAAATAGAGGTGGCGAGGTGTCTCAGTTGGTTAAGTGTCTGCCTTCACCTTGGGTCATGATCCCAGGGTCCTGGGGTCAAGCCCCACATCTAGCTCCCTCCTCAGGCAGCCTGATCTACCTCTCCCCCTGCTGCTCCCCTGCTTGTGCTTTCTCTTCTCTGGCTCTCTCTCAAATAAGTAAATAAAATCATAAAAAACAACAACAACAAAAAACAACTCTAACCCAATGCCTAAATGAACTAGAAAAGGCGGGGGGAGCCCAAAGTGAGAAGAAAGGAAATAATAAAGATCATAGCAGAAATAAATACATTTTTGTAGAGACAAAAAAAGAAAAAAATAATGAAACCAAAACCTAATTCTTTGAAAAGGTAAACAAAATTGACAAACCCTTACCCAGACTCATCAAGAAAAAAAAGAGAAAGGTTTCAAATAAAGAAAATCGGAAGAGATAGAAGCAGCAGTTGGCAACACAGAAATATAAATATTTATAAGATAATACTAATGAAAAATTTTATGGCAACAAAATGGACAACCCAGAGGAAATAGATACATTCCTAGAAACATGGAATCTTCCCAGATTGAACCAGGAAGAAGTAGAAATTCTGAAAAGACCAATTATAAGTAATAAAATTGAAATGATAATCAAAACATTACCAAAAAATAAAAGTCCTGGACTAGATACATTCACAAGTACATTCTATCAGGTGTTCAAAGAGAAGTTAATACCCACTCTCCTCAAACTATTCCAAAAATAGAAGAAAAAAACTTCCATTAATAAATTTTATGAAGCCATCATTATTTTGACACTAAAACCAGATAAAGATACTACAGAAAAAGAAAGTTGTATCCCTAAAGAACATAAATGCAAAAATCCTCAACAAAATATTAGCAAACCAAATTCAACAATGCATTATAAAATATCATTCACCATGCTCAGGTGGGATTTACTCATAGGATTTGAGAATATTACAATACTTGTGAATCAATTTATAGCATACACCAAATCAACAAAGGATAAAAGTCATGTGGTCATCTCAGTAAATGCAGAGAAACAATTTAACAAGATTCAACATTCATTCATGATAAAAATTCTCAAAAAATGGGACTAGAGGGAACATACCTTAACAAAACAAGGGCTGTATATGAAAAATCCATAGCTATTATCATCCTCAATGGTGAAAACCTGAGAGCTTTCCCTCTAATATCAGGAATAAGACAAAGAAGACCACTCTCACCACTTTTATTTATCACAGTACTAGATTTCTAGCACAGTGAACAAACAAGAAAAATAAATAAAATATGAGATCTGAAACTACCAAAATCCTAAAAAAGAACACAGCTAGTAATTTCTCTGACATTGGCCAAAGAAACATTTTTTAGGTATGTCTCTCAAGGCAAGGGAAGCACAAGCAAAAATAAACTATTGGGACTACATCAAAATAAAACTTTCAGCAAAACAAAGGAGTACATGAACAAAACTAAAGAACAATATACTGAATGGAAAGATATTTCCAAAAACATACCTGATATGCAAAACATATAAATTTTTATATAACTGGACACCTAAAAAAATTTAAAAATGAGGAAATATAAACAGATGTTTCTTCAAATAAGACATAAAAATGGCCAACAATACATAGAAAGATATTCAACATCAGTCATCATCAGGGAAATGCAAATCAAGACCACAATGAGGTGTCATCTTATACTGTCAGAATAGCTATAATCAAAAACTCAAGAGCTAACAAGTGTTGATGAGAATGTGACAAAAAGGAAACTTCATAGACTGTTGGTGGGAATGCAAATGGTGCAGCCATTGTGGAAAACACTATGGAGGTTCCTCAAAAAATTAAAATAGAATTACCATATGGCCCAGCAATTCCACCACTGGGTATTTACCCAAAGAAAACAAAATCAGTAATTTGAAAATATGCACCCCTATGTTTATTGCAGCATTATTTACAATAGCCAAATTATGAAAGCACCCCAAGTGTCCATCAATAGAGAAATGTACAAGGATTAAGTGATACACATACATACACACACAATGGAATATTACTCAGCCATAAAAAAGAATGAAATCTCAGTTGCAACTATATAGATACATTTTGAGAGTATAACATTAAGTTAAATAAATCAGAGAAAGACAAATAGTATATAATTTCACTCATATGTAAAATTTAAGAAACAAATGAACAAAATAAAAATAAATAAGAGACAAAAAGAAAAAATAAAAATAGAGACAAACCAAAAAAGAGACTCTTAACTGTAGAAAACAAACTGATGAAAGGATGTGTGGGGACACCTAAAATAGGTGAAGGGGTTTAATAGAAAGACTTATCTTGAGTATTGAGTAACATACAGAATTGTTCAAACACTATATTGTACACCTAAAACTAATATAATACTGTATGTTAATTATACTAGAATTAAAATAACTGAAATTTTAAGTGATCACTTTGATCACTAATTTTATTGAGCTAGAACATGTTCAAATATTTTTTTAAAGACTATCTATTTATTTGACAGACAGACATCACAAGTAGGCAGAAAGGCAGGCGGTGGGGGGAGGCAGGCTCCCCGCTAAGCAGAGAGCCTGATGCGGGGCTCGATCCCAGAACCCTCAGAGCATAACCTGAGCTGAAGGCAGAGGCTTAACCCACTGAGCCACCGAGGTTCCCCCAAATATTTCTAATAATATTTAAACTGCACACTTTCTCAAAAACTTAATGTATTTTTTTACCTGTTTAGTATTGCTGTCTAGTAGACTTAAAGAAACCTTACTTGGCTTAAAATTTCAGTTATTTTCTAGTTTAATTTTCCTGATATTAATGTGACTATCCACCCAGGTATTGACAATGATATGTTGGCAATAAAGTTACATTTATTTTTATTTTTTAATATTAATTAACTTGTTATTGTAGATTAATTTTTTATTTAAATTTCAATTAATTAACATACAATGTTATGTTAATATTAGTTTCAGGAGTACAATATTATGATTCAACCCTTCCATGTAATACTGGAACTCATCACAGCAAGTACACTCCTTAATTTTTATCATTTCTCTGAAAAGACTGGCCAGTCTTCTTACTGCAAGTGGCTGATGTAGAAGATGACTGATTTAAATCTAAATGATACAGGATAATTTCATTCTAATAAGATACTCAGAGATAACACTTTTGGAATTTTGGACTTCATACAAGAGTAATTAGAAATTTGCATTGTAAGCTCTTTTAAATATGACATTATACAAATCCTTAATTAGGTCCTTATTATACAATATTCAGAGCATTCTCCTAAACCCTTTACTTTATTGGATGGATCTAATTTTTAGTACATGTATTTTTATTTCATAAGTTTGATTTGAAAAATAAAACTCAGGATAAATTTGAACAAAATTATTCGAAGATGTTTTTATCTTGTAAAAAGCAGATACATCCTATCAACTATGTACTCATATTATCTTTATACATTATGTGAGTGAAAAATGACACAATGAGTAAATGTATTTATTTATAATACTTATTTACTTTAGAACTTTTCCTTTGGACTCATTTACCCTTACTTCTCCTTTTCTAATTTACTCTCAAAACTTCTGTATTTAAGGGGTGCCTGGGTGGCTCAGTGGGTTAAAGCCTTTGCCTTCAGCTCAAGTCATGGTCCCAGGATCCTAGGATCGAGCCCCGCATGGGGCTCTCTGCTCAGCAGGAAGCCTGCTTCCTCCTCTCTCTCTCTGCCTGCCTCTCTGCTTACTTGTGATCTCTGCCTGTCAAATAAATAAATAAATAGATAATCTTAAAAAAAAAAAAAAAAAAACTTCTGTATTTAAATGCTTTAGATTAAATTTGTCTATTACAATATTATAAAACATTTAGAATTAATCTATTCTCTGAGGTAATTTTTTTACCTCTATCCATAATTAGGTGGATTATCATAGTCTGATTTTTTTTTTTTTAATTTATGTTGCTGAGGATTCCAGTGTCAGGTATGGAGAATTCAAACACAACTCATGAGCCCAGTCAAAAATAGCCTTAAATTCAAAGCATCTTTTATGTAAACATAAATATATTTCCTTCATGTTTTGAAACTGAGCAAGGTGTAGTGTTTATGTCTCTACTCAGTTAAGAAATATCCAGAGCAAAGTAAAGTAATTTTTATAGTCCATTATTATATCCCATAGTAAGAAAATAAGTCTTCAGTATAATAAGACAGAGGAGCTCAAAAAGCTGTGCTTGAGGGGCGCCTGGGTGGCTCAGTGGGTTGAGCCTCTGCCTTTGGCTCGGGTTGTGATCTCAGGGTCCTGGAATCAAGCCCCACAAGCTCTCTGCTTGGCGGGGAGCCTGCTTCCCCCTCTCTCTCTGCCTGCATCTCTGCCTACTTGTGATCTCTGTGTGTCAAATAAATAAGTAAAATTAAAAAAAAAAAAAAGCTGTGTTTGATTTAGTAATGCAATTTTGTTTCCTTCCTGCCTCCCCCACTTCCTCTCGTCTTCTCTTCCCTTCCCTTTCTTTTTTCTCCTTTCCTTCACCTTCCTCCCTCCCTTCCTTTCCTTCTTGGACCAAGTGTTTACCGAGTTTCTACCTTTTATTAAATACAAAAAATTAAAAGTCTGTCCTTAAAAATTCCTATTCTACCCTAAGTGATGAGCTTTATAACTGAATAACAATAACGCAACTATTGTTTTCTAAATTAGTTCATGTATTTTAAAATAATAACATTAGGGGTGCCTGGGTGGTTCAGCTGGTTAAGCATCTGCCTTTGGATCAGATCATGATCTCAGGGTCTTGGGACTGAGCCCCACGCCATGTCCAGCTCCCTGTATAGTGCAGAATCTGCTTCTCCCTCTCACTTTGCCCCTTCCCCCTGCTCATGCTCTGAATCTCTCTCAAATAAATAGATAAAATAGTTCAAAAATAATAAAATAAATACTATTAAATTTTAGACTTGACTTTGTCAATGTAAATTTACTTTGACAGAGAGAGAGAGAGCAAGAGAGGGAACACAGGCAGGGGGAACAAGAAGGGAGAAGTAGACTCTCCTCTGAGAAGGGAGCCCAATGATGCGGAGCTCAATCCCAGAACCCTGGGATCATGACCTGAGCCAAAGGCAGATGCTTAAATGATTGAGCCACCCAGGAGCCCCTCTAAAGGTCTGTGTTTAAAAAAAGAGAGAACTAAATTATAATTGTTAAACTGTCAGGTATCTTCAGGTTTATGTCTTTATGGTAAACAGTAATAAACCTGGATGTAGTAATCATGAAAATTTAATTGGTTTTTCCAAGAATACTTCTTTTGGAAATATCTGTATGAAAAGACTTTTTAATGAATGTATTTCAAAATCAAACACAAACATGTTTCACAAGATACATCATAGAATGCTAGATTAGAAAAAGATCATGTTGTGTAAATTTTATACCATAATAAAAAGATATTGAATATCAGAGACTATTTCTAGGAGCAATGCAGGTTAGAAGCATAAGAAATACTACAAACTGGGATTGACTCCTTAATTTCCCTTTCTTCTGTCTTGCTGTTGGTGTAGAGAAATGCAACCGATTTCTGTGCATTGATTTTATATCCTGACACTTTACTGAATTCCTGTATAAGTTCTAGCAGTTTTGGAGTGGAGTCTTTTGGGTTTTCCACATATAGTATCATATCATCTGCGAAGAGTGATAATTTGACTTCTTCTTTGCCGATTTGGATGCCTTTAATTTCCTTTTGTTGTCTGATTGCTGAGGCTAGGACCTCTAGTACTATGTTGAATAGCAGTGGTGATAATGGACATCCCTGCCGTGTTCCTGACCTTAGCAGAAAAGCTTTCAGTTTTTCTCCATTGAGAATGATATTTGCGGTGGGTTTTTCATAGATGGCTTTGATGATATTGAGGTATGTGCCCTCTATCCCTACACTTTGAAGAGTTTTGATCAGGAAGGGATGCTGTACTTTGTCAAATGCTTTTTCAGCATCTATTGAGAGTATCATATGGTTCTTGTTCTTACTTTTATTGATGTGTTGTATCACATTGACTGATTTGCGGATGTTGAACCAACCTTGCAGCCCTGGAATAAATCCCACTTGGTCGTGGTGAATAATCTTTTTAATGTACTGTTGAATCCTATTGGCTAGTATTTTGTTGAGTATTTTCGCATCTGTGTTCATCAAGGATATTGGTCTATAGCTCTCTTTTTTGGTGGGATCCTTGTCTGGTTTTGGGATCAAGGTGATGCTGGCCTCATAAAATGAGTTTGGAAGTTTTCCTTCCATTTCTATTTTTTGTAACATTTTCAGGAGAATAGGAATTAGTTCTTCTTTAAATGTTTGGTAGAATTCCCCCGGGAAGCCGTATGGCCCTGGGCTTTTGTTTGTTTGGAGATTTTTAATGACTGTTTCAATCTCCTTACTGGTTATGGGTCTGTTCAGGCTTTCTATTTCTTCCTGGTTCAGTTGTGGTAGTTTAAATGTTTCTAGGAATGCATCCATTTCTTCCAGATTGTCAAATTTATTGGCGTAGAGTTGCTCATAGTATGTTCTTATAATAGTTTGTATTTCTTTGGTGTTAGTTGTGATCTCTCCTCTTTCATTCATGATTTTATTTATTTGGGTCCTTTCTCTTTTCTTTTTGATAAGTCTGGCCAGGGGTTTATCAATTTTATTAATTCTTTCAAAGAACCAGCTCCTACTTTCGTTGATTTGTTCTATTGTTTTTTTTTGTTTGTTTCTATTTCATTGATTTCTGCTCTGATCTTTATGATTTCTCTTCTCCTGCTAGGCTTAGGGTTTCTTTCTTGTTCTTTCTCCAGCTCCTTTAGGTTTGGGTTAGATTGTGTACCTGAGACCTTTCTTGTTTCTTGAGAAAGGCTTGTAACGCTATATATTTTCCTCTCAGGACTGCCTTTGTTGTGTCCCACAGATTTTGAACCGTTGTATTTTCATTATCATTTGTGTTCCAGGAGTCAATCCCATTTACAATTGCACCCAAAACCATAAGATACCTAGGAATAAACCTAACCAAAGAGACACAGAATCTATACTCAGAAAACTATAAAGTACTCATGAAAGAAATTGAGGAAGACACAAAGAAATGGAAAAATGTTCCATGCTCCTGGATTGGAAGAATAAATATTGTGAAAATGTCTATGCTACCTAAAGCAATCTACACATTTAATGCAATTCCTATCAAAGTACCATCCATCTTTTTCAAAGAAATGGAACAAATAATGCTAAAATTTATATGGAACCAGAAAAGACCTCGAATAGCCAAAGGGATATTGAAAAAGAAAGCCAACGTTGGTGGCATCACAATTCCGGACTTCAAGCTCTATTACAAAGCTGTCATCATCAAGACAGCATGGTACTGGCACAAAAACAGACCCATAGATCAATGGAACAGAATAGGGAGCCCAGAAATAGACTCTCAACTCTATGGTCAACTAATCTTCGACAAAGCAGGAAAGAATGTCCAATGGAAAAAAGACAGCCTCTTCAATAAATGGTGCTGGGAAAATTGGACAGCCACATGCAGAAAAATGAAATTGGACCATTTCCTTACACCACACACAAAAATAGACTCAAAATGGATGAAGGACCTCAATGTATGAAAGGAATCCATCAAAATCCTTGAGGAGAACACGGGCAGCAACCTCTTCGACCTCTGCCGCAGCAACATCTTCCTAGGAACAACGCAAAAGGCAAGGGAAGCAAGGGCAAAAATGAACTATTGGGATTTCATCAAGATCAAAAGCTTTTGCACAGCAAAGGAAACAGTTAACAAAATCAAAAGACAACTGACAGAATGGGAGAAGATATTTGCAAACGACATATCAGATAAAGGACTAGTGTCCAGAATCTATAAAGAGCTTAGCAAACTCAACACCCAAAGAACAAATAATCCAATCAAGAAATGGGCAGAGGACATGAACAGACATTTCTGCAAAGAAGACATCCAGATGGCCAACAGACACATGAAAAAGTGCTCCATATCACTCGGCATCAGGGAAATACAAATCAAAACCTCAATGCGATATCACCTCACACCAGTCAGAATGGCTAAAATCAACAAGTCAGGAAATGACAGATGCTGGCGAGGATGCGGAGAAAGGGGAACCCTCCTACACTGTTGGTGGGAATGCAAGCTGGTGCAACCTCTCTGGAAAACAGCATGGAGGTTCCTCAAAATGTTGAAAATAGAACTGCCCTATGACCCAGCAATTGCACTATTGGGTATTTACCCTAAAGATACAAACGTAGTGGGCGCCTGGGTGGCTCAGTGGGTTAAGCCGCTGCCTTCGGCTCAGGTCATGATCTCAGGGTCCTGGGATCGAGGCCCGCATCGGGCTCTCTGCTCAGTGGGGAGCCTGCTTCCCTCTCTCTCTCTGCCTGCCTCTCTGTCTACTTGTGATCTCTGTCTGTCAAATAAATAAATAAAATCTTTAAAAAAAAAAAAAAGATACAAACGTAGTGATCCAAAGGGGCACGTGTACTCGAATGTTTATAGCAGCAATGTCCACAATAGCCAAACTATGGAAAGAACCTAGATGTCCATCAACAGATGAATGGATCAAGAAGATGTGGTATGTATACACGATGGGATACTATGCAGCCATCAAAGGAAATGAAATCTTGCCATTTGCGACAACTTGGATGGAACTAGAGCGTATCATGCTTAGCGATAGAAGTCAAGCGGAGAAAGACAACTATCATATGATCTCCCTGATATGAGGAAGTGGTGATGCAACATGGGGGCTTAAGTGGGTACGAGAAGAATAAATGAAAGAAGATGGGATTGGGAGGGAGACAAACCATAAGTGACTCTTAATCTCACAAAACAAACTGAGGGTTGCTGGGGGGAGGGGGTTTGGGAGAAAGGGGTGGTATTATGGACATTGGGGAGGGTATGTGTTTTGGTGAGTGCTGTGAAGTGTATAAACCTGGTGATTCACAGACCTGTACCCCTGGGGATAAAAATATATGTTAAAAAAAAAAAAAAGAAATACTACAAACTAAATCAGATTCTCTTGTTCCATGAATAACCTAAGCAGGATTAATTGAATAAAAAGAAATACCTAAATGCAATGACAAGCATAAAAAGTTGCTTTGTGTAAATACCTCTGATTTTAAATTAGTGGCTAAATAAATCGAGGCTGTGTTCTATAGCAGCAACTCTGCTGGATTACTCAAGTTTATTTTTTTTAGTTTGGTTTTGTCTACAGGTTTGTATGTCTGTTTTTTGATTAAATATCAACTTGTAGCAAATAGTAGAGTAAGTGCTATAAATGGTTTTATCCTTCTCTCAATTTCTTCTTCCTGTTAGCATTACTATACTCTTTTTCAGATACTGTCTTAATATTTAATTATTGTTCTATAATTGTCCTTGGGGGAAAACATCTGCTATTATGTACTCATTTTTTTCTATTTTGCCTCAGATTCCCTGGGGACTATATCTTGTTGACATTGCTTTTCTATTTGCCTTTGATGGCTTTTTACTCCACGGGTCCTACAAAGATCAGAATATCTAGCTGCTTCAGTTCCTATGGCAGTTATGACACTTTTCTATGTTACTGTCATGTTTTTGGATTCATGAAATGATTTTAGTGAAAGATAGCTATCAAATTATTCTACTTTGACACTTGTTCTTTTAATGATTTAATATAATGAAATGTGGGATGCCTGGGTGGCTCAGTCAGGTATCAGCTGCCTTTGGCTCAGGTCATGATCCCAGCATCCTGGGATCAAGTCCCACATTGGGCTGCTTGCTTGGCGGGGAGCTTGCTTTTCCCTCTGCCTCTGCCTGCCATTCTGTGTACTCTCTTTCTGAAAAATAAATAAAATATTAAAAAAAATAAAATAAGATAAAAAATAAAATAATGAAAAGCTTAATAGAGGTCCTAGTTAGTCTTTTTGGCATCCTAATTTTTCAATGTCTTTTATAATCTCAATTATTTAAATTAATTTCTATTATTAAAATGCAACAAATAATCATAAATTTCTTACATTCCTTTTGAAAATATAAATTACTGTTTATCAGAATTATTAGATACACAACTTTTTTATTTTTATAATCAAATTCTGATAAATAATTTTTTTCAGTAATATACTATAGTTTTTAGAATATAGTTCATGTGCATATTTAAATTTAATCCTAAGTACGGGTATAGTACTATAAATGGTATTTAATGTTATTTTCCAGTTATTACTATTGCATAAAAGTACAAATGATTTTTGGTGTCCCTGGACAGCTGAGTTGGTTAGGCATGCAACTCTTTTTTTTTTTTTAATTAATTAATTTATTTTCAGAAAACAGTATTCATTATTTTTTCACCACACCCAGTGCTCCATGCAATCCATGCCCTCTATAATACCCACCACCTGGTACCCCAACCTCCCACACCCCCGCCACTTCAAACCCCTCAGATTGTTTTTCAGAGTCCATAGTCTCTCATAATTCACCACCCCTTCCAATTTACCCCAACTCCCTTCTCTCTAACACCCCTTATCCTCCATGATATTTGTTATGCTCCACAAATAAGTGAAACCATATGATAATTGACTCTCTCTGCTTGACTTATTTCACTCAGCATAATCTCTTTCAGTCCCATCCATGTTGCTACAAAAGTTGGGTATTCATCCTTTCTGATGGAGGCATAATACTCCATAGTGTATATGGACCACATCTTCCTTATCTATTCGTCCGTTGAAGAGCATCTTGGTTCTTTCCACAGTTTGGCGACCGTGGCCATTGCTGCTATAAACAATGGGGTACAGATGGCCATTCTTTTCACTTCATCTGTATCTTTGGGGTAAATACTCAGGAGTAGGCACCCAACTCTTGATTTAACTCAGGTCATAATCTTAGGGTCCTGAGACTGAGCCCCGCATCAGGCTCTGCACTCAATGGGAAGTCTGCTTAAGATTCCCTTCCTCTCCCACTACCCAGCCCCCCACTTGCCACACATATTCTCTATCTAAAATAAATAAAATATTTATAAACATAAAAATAATTGAAAACAGGGTCCCGAAGAAGTATTTGCATGCCCATATTCAGTGCAACATTATCCACAATAATCAAGAGGTGAAAGTAACCTAAGTGTCAATCAACAGATGAATGGATATACAAATGTCATATATACATAAAGGGATTAATATTCAGCCTTAAAAGAGAAAGGAATCCTGCCATTTGTGACAACATGGATTAACCTAGATGTTATGCTACGTGAAATAAGCCAAACATAGAAAAATAAATACTACATGATATCAATTATATGAGGTATCAAAAATAGTCAAACTCATAGTAGAAGAGAGTGGAATGGTAGTTGCCAGGGACTAAGGGGGGGAGATATTAGTCAAAGGGTATAAAGTTTCAGTTACACAAAGTAAAGAAGTCCTGGAGATCTATTATACAGCATAAAGACTATAGTTAACATTTTCTTATATATTTAAGTTCCCTTAAATGTGCTAAGAGGGTAGATCTTATGTTTTGTTCTTATCATATACACCCTGCTCCTCCCCCTCATCATCATCATCATCATGATCATCACAGATACAGTATTAATAAAGAGGGTGAGAAATTTTTGGTGGTAATAGATATGTTTATGGTATAGATTGTTGAGGTTGTGTCATGGATGTATACTTATTTCCAAATCTTCAATTTATGTTCATTAAATATGCATAATTTTTTGTATTCAATAATTTTTCAATAAAGTGGTTTAAAAAACACAAGCAAGTAACTCATTTTTAAAGAATTCTCATGTGGGCACGTGGATGGCTCAGTGGGTTAAGCCTCTGTCTTCGGCTCAGATCATGCTCTCAGGGTCCTGGGATCGAGGCCTGCATCGGGCTCTCTACTCAGCAGAGCCTGCTTCACCTCTCTCTCTCTCTCTGCCTGCCTCTCTGCCTACTTGTGATCTCTGTCAAATAAATAAATAAAATCTTTTAAATAAATAAATAAATAAATGAAGACTCCTCATGTAACCTGAAGAAAAAAATAAAGAGGTATTGTTACTTGTTATGTGAGCATTATGTTGTGTGAGTAGTTTTTATGCTTATTTTCTAATCTCTTTATTTTTTATTTCTTCATCTTACTTTATTTTTTTTAAAGATTTTATTTATTTATTTGACACAGAGAGATCACAAGTACACAGAGACATAGGCAGAGAGAGAGGAGGAAGCAGGCTCCCTGCTGAGCAGAGAGCCCAGTGTGGGCCTCAATCCCAGAACCCTGAGACCATGACCTGAGCTGAAGGCAGAGGCTTTAACCCACTGAGCCACCCAGGTGCCCCATTTTACCTTATTTAAATGGATAAAACCTCCAGTACAAGACTGAATAAAAGAAGTGAGAGTCAACACGTTTTTTACTACAATCTAAATCGGAAGTTTTTAAGCCTTCAACATTAAGTTTGACATTAGTTGAAGATTTTCCAAAGTGTTTTTAATATGGTAATGCTTTTTTTTTTTTTTCTTAAACCAATCCATAGAGCAATAAATGCCAATGCCCTGGGGAGGGAAAAGGTTTGTACTGTAAAATAGAAAGAAGTCCAGATGGGACTGGACTACAGTGGTTGTGACAGTAGTATTTATGTGTTTTTTAATGTATATTATTTTCAAGTATTCCCTATTTTTAATTGCTAAGTATGCATATTCATTTATCATTCAGCATGCTTACTATACTTCATTATTTGTTATAACCACTTATTCTCACTGGATTTTATAAATATTATTTATAATATTTAAATATTATATCATGTTCATGATTAAAATTTATGTTTTTCTTCTCTAATCAAATTGGATAAAACTTTTAGAACACTGCAAGAATCATCTGGCTTTATTTCCAACTTTAATGTAGTCATTTCTCTTTTTTTTTTACCTAAATTTTAGATAGTTAGGCTTTATCACAATAAGGTAAAGATGCTTATTAAGAATGCTGCAATTTTTCATTTCCATCTGAATAATGAAGCCAATATGCTAATAATACATTTTTCTTTTTATTTTTACTAATTTTAATGGTATGAATGAGTAGTATTTATGTTGCCAACCAATAGGGTACTAACCTCCATGTTACAATTAGTTTCTTATATAATAAATATATTTAATATATATAATATAAGGATATAATAAATATCCTTATTCTATTTCTTGAACATTTGGAGTGTTACTGTACATAGTTCCTATAAAAATGTAAAGAGCTTGGAATAAATTCATTTAGTGTGTCCCCACTGAACAAATATAAAATTTCATTTGCCTCACTGATTTTTCTGTGAGATAAATACACCTTATTGAATATGAATCAATTTTTGCCTCTTACTCTCCAGATTTTATCTGAAAAATCACTTCTTCTATAAAGTCTTTCAAATTAGTGCTGCACTTAATGGCTTTCACATGTATCCCTTTGGGTCACTGTGAATGTTTATCAGATGGGTATATATTTTAAAACCCAAGACACAATAAGAGTCTAAGAAGGATGGATTTCACTAGACTCTCATGGATGATATATAATCCTCTCCAATACTGTCGTAAATTTAACAATTTTAACAGAGTTAAAAATCACTAATTATCTACTGTTGCATGTAAGGACAAAAAGGAAACTGTATCTAATATAAAATCAAAAGTAAAATGAAAGACTGTTTTACTGAAATTAAAACAACCTATTTATTTTTAGGGAAATTTTAAGTGTGTATTTATAAATGGCTGGGTGTGGGGGGATGTATTCATATACCAAGAATTTGGATAACTGGCATCCTAAACATTATCTGGATGATAACATATTTTTGTAACTGAATTTAAAGAAAATATAACCAAATATGAATAGTATAAATTAAAAATAATATCCATACTTATAGCTTTATATGTTCATCTCCTCTTTAAGTAAAGCCTATCCTTGTATAATTTCTTTTTTTTTTTTAAGATTTTATTTATTTATTTGACAGACAGAGATGACAAGTAGGCAGAGAGGCAGGCAGAGAGAGAGAAGGAAGCAGGCTCCCTACTGAGCAGAGAGCCTGATGTGGGGCTTGATCCCAGGACCCTTTGATCATGACCTGAGCCAAAGGCAGAGGCTTTCACCCTCTGAGCCACCCAGGCGCCCCATCCCTGTATAATTTCTGATTGTTGCTCTTATTTGTTGGCATTATTTATTCAATAAACTTGATGTGTAATACTATGTAATTTTAAGGTGTATAGTGTGTTACTTTGATTTATGTATATACTATGATTGCTGATGTAGTGTTATCACATTAAATAATAATAGTACAATATTATTATCTATGTTAATCATACTGTGCTTTAGATTTCTGACTTATTTGCCACTTATTACAGGTTTCTACCCTTAAACATTATCTCTCTGATCTCTCCCTCTCCTGGTAACTACCATTTTATTTTTTTTTATAGGTTTAACTTTTTAAAATTCTATATGTAACTGATATACACTATTTGTAGTTCTCTAACTCATCTTGTTTACCATAATGTGTTCATGGTTCATTTATGGTGTCTTAATGGGAGGCTATTTTCTTTTTTCGTGACTGAATAATATTCCATTGTGTGCATGTACCACATCATTTTTAGTCACTAATCTGTTGTTGGACATTTGGGTCATTTCCACATCTTGGCAATTACAGCAATGCTGCAATAAACATGAGAGTGCATGTCATGTTGAAAGCCTCTTTTCATTGCCTTTGGGTGTTTAGCCAGAAGTCGTGTTGCTTATTTCTATAGTATATAGAATGCCACAATTTACATAAAACATCTCTGAATCAGTTTTGATATACATAGTATAATTATGAAATAGGTAATATTATATATATATATACATATATAAGATTTTTGTACATTTTCAACCTTATTCTGCTTTTATAGGCAATAATCAATATATAAATAGAAAAAATGTGATAAAAGTAAAAGCAAAGGTGTAAGAATTTATTTTAAGCTTGAATATACTTTTGTTTCTCTCAGTGAAATTCTAAACTTTGATCTCAAGGTGTAAATGTTGGAAAATTCTGAGTAAGTCCTACATTTTATATTAATAGATATAAATTGTCTTTCACAACAAGTATGTCTATTAATATAAAATAATTATGTTAAGAGGGCAGAATGCTCAATTTGAAAATGTCAACCTTCACAATTGAGATACATGAACTTACATTAATTAATTTTCTAGTCACTTGTTTCCATTACTGAGTTTTATCCATGACCTACACACCTTTTCCCATTTTTCTTATTAAAAATGATTTCAAAGTATAATAAAAGATGAATACAAAGTCATTCTCTGATTGACTTTAAACATATTAATATAACTAAGCTAAAACTTGTGAGTTTTTGTTGGTATTAAAATTTACAAAGTATCTTTTTATAGTTCCTTTTACTAGGGTACATAGAACATCTATATCAAATTTGTATTGCTAATTTAAAACTAATTTAATCTCCAAACCTACAGTGAATCTTGGCAAGCCACATAAATAGATTCATTAACTGAACATTAGAAATAAATAACTTTTTTTTCTTTTTGTGACTTTATTTAGAAAAAGACAGTAACAGTAAATTATCATAATTAAATTTGTATTAATATATTACTCTTCATTAGTTATCTACTGATGTGAATATATTTTGAATTAGAAACATAAACTAACATTTAAAAGAAACTTGTTCTCTTCAACAGAAAGAATTTTCCATATATAACAAAGACATCATAAGTAAATCTCCTCTGAAATACCTTGTTTAAATAACAAATTCACTGCAAGTTTCCTCCTCCTCAAAACTCTCTTAAGTGTAGGCACTTAGAATTAAGTATAGTAAAATGAGAAATGAAGGAAAAGAAGTTCCTGCCCTAAATCTTTTATCTCTCAAAGTTATATCATTCTTTCATGGGGGGAGTGTAGAGAGGCAGTTTTTGCAAACAAGACCCTGCGGACTGCCAAGAAAATATAAAACTGGCCAAAACACAAAAAAGATCTTTCCTTCATGAAGCATGAAGATTAATCACCGAAAGCACTGTTGCATTATTTAATATAGGACATTTACAGTGTATGAACTGTGGTAAATAAACTGAATGAGAGCATATGACATGGAAACTCCCAGGATAAATATAAGAGAAAACATTGTAAAAGAAACCATCTAAAATAGTGCAGTATTATTGTAATGCTTTTTGTGCTATTGTGCAATATTGTAAAATATATTTTACCAATTATCAAAGTAACACAGCATTCATTTTTATATATGAAATAGATATATGTTCTTAAAACAACTGTTGTTAAAGTATGTCTTTAAGTTTTTTCTACCTTCTTTTTTACACATAAGTGCATAAAATATCAAATAAGATACATTTTATTCATTTACTTCTTGCAAATTTGTAAAAGCTACTTGGTATATTCATTACAAACATATTTTTCCAACTCTGTCACTGCTGTTTTGATTAATATAAATGGCATACACTAATTTTCAAACAAACAATAAACTGTCATACAATTAAGTATATCTATCTCTCAACTAAGGTCTTCTTCACAATTGGTATCATATATTATCATCTCACACATATACTTGGATCGATTTCCGGGTTAGCTAAATAATCTACTGCTATGCCAATACCATATCTGTTGCATTACATAGATGGTCTCTTCACTCCTTCATCTTGTTTTTAATTTCCTTGACTTTTTAAAACCTTTTATTATTCTGATGAACTTCAAAATTATTGTATAGAATTAAAATATAAAATCTTGTGATATGGGTTGTAATTACTTATATTTAAATATTGATATGCAGAGAATTGATGGTCTATGAAATTAAATAATCCTAACCAAGGATATTGCATTTTTCCTTTTATTTTCACATATTGTTTTCTATCCACCAATACAGAGTAATGGTTGTTGCATCTTATATCTGGGCATTTCTTAATTTTTATTAATTTGCTGAGAGAGCTTTACACCCCTTTTATTTCAATGTGTTTATTGCTATGGAGAAACATTACCTATTGATCTCTACACATTTAACTCAATAGAGAACATACTCCAATACGCATTAAAATTTTGACAAATTTATCTCAAATGTTGATTTATACTTTTAAATGATTTTTACAATATTTTAGTAGAGTTTTCTAGTAAATACAAATACAAAATGAAATCATACTTCTCTCCATGTGCACTACTTCATTATATGAAACTATACCTTTAAGTTAATCATAAATAATAATTTTAATATTAAGAATTACTCTCAGTTACCTAAGTTTATTAAAATAAATTGTGTTCTTTTCCTTTAAAATGAATTTTTTTAATTTTCTATTAAATAATTTTATAAATTATTTCATTATAAATAACTTTTATAAATTATTATAATTTTTATAAATTATTTCCCTCTAATAATTTCTCATCTTTTTAAGCAGGAAACTTGCTTAAAGATTGACAGATGCCTTTTTAGCACTCATAGATATGACTATTTGCTTTATTTTCTTTAGCCTTTTTTTAAGAGAAAAACTGTGTCAATAAATTTTATACTACCAGATAACTATTAAAATCAAGGGATAAATACAATTTGTCAATGTTTACTATCCTTAGTTATTTTACTCAATTTTTACATTTTATTTAGAATAGCCTGTATACTTTTATGGAGTTTCCATATATATTTCTACTATTTTTATAATAATTTGGGGATATTTCACCTATATTTTTCTTGTAGTTTTTATTTAAATTTCAGTTGTTTAACATACAGTATAATATTAGTTTCAGGAGTAGAATTTAGTAATTCATCATTTACATACAACACCCATTGCTCACCATAACAAGTGCCCTTCCTTAATATCCATCATCCATTTAGCCTACCCACCCTGACCACCTACCCTCCAGCAATCCTCAGTTTGCTTTTTATAGTTAAGAGTCTGTTTCTTGGTTTGCCTCTCTCTTTTTTCCCATGTGTTCATCTGTTTTGCTTCTTAAATTCCACATGAGTGAAATCATATTTTTCTTTGTCTGATTTATTTCACTTAGCATAATACTAATCTCTAGCTCTATCCACATCATTGCAAATGACAAGATTTCATTTTTATGGCTAATGTTCCACTGAGAGTGTGAGTGTGTGTGTGTGTGTGTATTGTTAATAATGCTGTTATAAGTTTCAGGGTTTATGTATACCTTTGAATCAATATTTTTATATCCTTTGGGTAAATACCTAGTAGTACAATTGCTGGATCTTAAGGTAGTTCTATTTTTAGCTTTTTTTTTTTTTTTTAAGATTTTATTTATTTATTTGACAGACAGAGATCACAAGCAGGCAGAAAGAGAGAAAACAGGCTCCCTGTTGAGCAGAGAGCCCAATGTGGGGCTTGATCCCAGGATCCTGGGATCATGACCTGAGCTAAAGGCAGAGCCACCCAGGCACCCCTCTATTTTTAGCTTTTTGAGGAACCTCTGTATTATTTTCCAGAGTGACTATCCCAGTTTGTATTTCCACCAACAGTATAAGAGTGTTCCCCTTTCTCTGCATCCTCACCAACACCTACTGTTTTCCATGTTGTTAATTTTAGTCATTCTCACTTCACCTATTTTTTATTTTAGAATGTTTTTAAAAGCACGGTATTACATGATTTTTAAGAAGTTGTGTGGGAACTCAACTATTTATAAGGCCACTGAAATATCAAATGTTTAATCCTATTTCTAATACCACCTGACTATTGTTCAATGGAAAATAATTTGGATAAATGTATAATATGCTGTGAAATTTCAAGCTCTCCTAAATTTTAGTGAGATACAGACTATATAAACTGACAGAAAAAATCTCTAATAATCATTAAGAGTTATAAAATGCTTTGTCACATAAAATAAAAACCTAGTTACAGTTTAAATAGAAATTTAAAGCTATATGATTCTAACAACTATCTGTGAATTAATATTCCTTGTAAGTATCTGGACTTTTCAGAAGCTTGAACTTACCTCATCTTTAACCTGGTTGATCAGATTCTGCAATGGTGACCCAAACTGATGCTTTTCACACACACCTTTTGAAACTCTTGTCCTCTAAATAAAATAGCACTGAAAATTAGAAGAAAATGAGATTTTGTGATATGAAGATTACATTTTTCATACTAATAGGCAAACATGTATGATATAAATTCTCAATATTTAGTAAGCATAAATGAATGTGAAATTTATCTAATGCAACCCAATAAGTAGTAACATGGGTTTATACATGTGGTAGTTTTCAGAATCTTATTGGTGATACTCAAGAATAAGTTTCAGCTTTACTATTGCTCAGAGAAAGGCAACACTCAATTTAATGGGTCGTTTTTGTAACTTCTTACTTCCTGAATTGTAACAAGCAAGGATCAAAGTGTATTTTCTAGGAATCGATGGCTGTCCAGATAGATGTAATAATTTGCAATACAGATAAAGGTTGTTACCATCAAGCCCTGGGAATGCCCTTTCCCAAGGTTAGCATAACTTTTTGGTTCTATACTTCCTTGTGAGATTCTCAGAGCAGAGGCAATACGGTGCATCCAAATTGGTATAATATAATGCAGTCAGTTTTAAGGAGGGAGCCAAGTGTGGCATGACCAATAATTAAATAAATTTCTCTAAGAAAACACCACAGTTACAGATGCTGATTTGGTAAGTAGGGCTACCATTCCCTTCACAATGAGTTAATATTCCCTAAGCTCTTTAGGTAACCTAGGAATCTGTTTTTTATGAGACTTAGGATGAATTTCAAAGGGATATTTCTATCCATGAATCACAAAATCACATTTTTTCCCTCAAGTGGAATTGTTACCCTATGGAATTGCTCTTTCCTGTAAAATTACTGTCTTGCCATTTTTTTTTTCCCTACAAAATAGTCCATTTAACATGTTTTTATTGTATGTGTGGTTTTTTGGTGTTTTTTGTTTTGTTTTGTTTGTTTGTTTTTTGGTTAACATGCACTAATTTAGCAACCAATTTAAGCTAGGAGGTACTGAATGCAAAAAAAAAAAATTTTTTTGAAATTGTAAACTTCAGACACATTCCCAAACAGAAATATTATAAGAAACTTAATATTGTTGATTAAGTCTATTTCACCATCTTGATATTTGACTCGTGAAAATACTCTAAAATTTTACTAGCAATTCTAAATTTCTAGATTAACATTATTGAAGCACTCATCACTTGTAGGGGGATAACTACTTTTTTTCAAATCTTAGCCTTTTCTATATTCTAATTGGGAATGTGCTACAAGACTCTTCCACACTTTTCCTATTAGAGGGATTAAAAAAAAGGAAGGTATGTTTCCTTAGTTGACAGCATAATCATTATATTTGTAAGTAGCACACCTTTGTGTAGTAGCCATAATGAAGAACCTATGATGCCACAATACACACAGGAGACCACTGGATATGTTAAGGGAGTGAATATGTAAATCTTGAGATGCATAAATCTATCCCTTCCATAATTTTCTGTGGTACGTACTGTGCTTACTGCACAGTGAATAAGTTGGGAAAAAAATTACTGTATTAAATTTCTTTTTTCTTTTCTATTATTCACACAGTAGTCCTGATCTGGAGTTAGACTGAATATTCTCAAATCACATTATTATACCTAGTACTTTGACCATCTAAATATTTATACAAAAGCAGTCATTTATTACAATGCAAACTTTAGTAGCCCTCAATTTGTGACATCACCCACCAGCTACAACTGATTGCCTAGACATAAACCCCAATCCATGCTGGACTATACCTTCTCTCCCTTAAATACTTTCTTACCTTATCTGGATGGCAATTCACAAAAATTCTCTCTCCAGTGGCCAAATCTGTAGCTTCTTCAGCCCTGTCAGTTATCATATTTTTTACTTAAGAGGATAAAAGGAGACTAGAATTAAAGAAGCCAACAAGCAGGGGTGCGGGGAAAGAGGAAATGAAGAGTAGAAAGAGATAAGACAGATAAGACGGAAGAGGAGAGAATGGAAATTAGGGCAAACACAGAAACAGGAAGAAAAAATCAGGCCAATTTACTGAACAATATATGTCTAATGTCTCACCATAATCCCTGGAACAGAAAAGAGCCACAATAAAAATGTGTTGAATCAACGAACAAAAAATGAATGAATGAAGAGGCTGATGACACTGTTTGAGGTTTGCTTCAGTCTTCCTGAAGCCCATTCCTCTCCTTAGATTCTGCAAGCACCTAAGAATGCCAGTTGGTTCCCTCTGTTCTAGTCTGAAGCTGGAATACATACCTACATAGGTGTATGCCCACACAAACCTCGAATCATAGGAATGGTGTTAAGAGGGGTGCATTTAGGAAAACTTGTCCACTGATTCTGACACTTCTAAGTAAGATGTACTTAATTAAAATAAAGATTGTAAAATATTTTGTCTTCCTTGATGTCTACATATATTCAAACATTGCTGTATTAGTGTATCACTTGAATTTTTTCAAAAATAGTAATTTCATTCACCGTTAAACATGATTACTTGATATAAAGTCCACTGAAATAAGCAGAACAGTCATTCTAAACAACTTAAACTAAACTAAACTTAAACTTTACATTTGGCATAAATTCAGTATAAACCCTTTGGGTAAATTAGATGAACATTTCCTAAGCTGTTCAGAAAATGTTATTTTCAATAAATGTTAATAGTTAACATTTATAATTTACTATTATAATGTTAACAGTTTGTAGATACGATCAGGGTATGATCGTCAATTGAGGTATGGAAAATCCTACTTACTAAATCCCCTTGTGGATATTTAAGGTATATTTAAGATAGTAAAATAAAAAAAAGAGTTTAAACAAATATTTAATGTAACCATTAAACAAAAAAATTAATATATTCTGTTAGTTTTGTATGCTATTGAAATGCATATTGATAATACCATGGCCTACAATGGCATTTTGAATTATAAGGAAATGATGCTTAAGTATTTGACTGAAAATATCTTTACTTGATGTTTTATTTTATGAAGATTTACTTGTCTTGAGAGAGCTAAAGAAGTTTCAACAAAAGGTTATCTAGAACTTTTGTACTGTAACTGACCATGAATTTTAACACTGACTTTAAATTTTATTGTTTAAAGTCAAGATTATTTTAGAATGTGGATAATTATCTCAAAATTTCAAAATTCTAGGCCTAATATAAAGCACTTTGATTTTATTTATAATAGTTTACCTCTGTTAATATCGACTTCAAATACTCTGCTTCTATTACTTCTTTAAATACAAACAGATGTACCACAAATCTTTCTAGAAGCTATAGCTTCAATTAAATTTAATGATTTTTCTCTGTAACAAAGGATTGAGGGCAGTTGCTAAATGAAGAAGATTCCTATCAAACTTAATTACTTCCTCTAATACATGTTACATTATAGGTGATACAGATATAACTATCCAGCAAGGTAGGCTAGTAATTTTATTGCCTAATAAAGTTGAGGTGTAAACTTTTAAATAAGGCTACCTGTATTTTAATTTAATATACCCCCCACAGAGGTTTCTTCCTTCACCTCCTATAACCATATTAACCTGTTCATTTTAGACTGCACTGTTTTAAATGCATATATATATACACATATGTGCATATATATAGATCTATTATATCTGTATATAGTTATTACTAATATACTAGTGTATATTGTATACATATATATTCTATATAATATATATACTAACATACTAATATTACTATATTACTAATATTACTATATCTCTAATATATATATATTATATATAATATATATATATATGCCTAAAACTCTTTTTAAGTTTAGGTTAAAATGAAGTTCATTCTATATAAAAGATTCTAGTTTGTTCTAGTTAAAAGCTTAAAGCAGCCACTATAAAGCTGAGTTAGCCTTCCTTGTGGCTTTAGTATGACTATAATATATGGAAGTGCCTGGATATTTGTTCTCTTCAATTCAGTTACCCCCAGAAATAAACATTGAGAAAGAATATGACTTCATGTTTTTTGGAGTCCAAAAGTGAGGGAAGGAAAGGAAGCCAATAAAGGGTATGTGGTTGAGGAGGCCCAAACCTACCAAAGAAACTTTGAGAGGAAACATGAACATTTAGCTATCTTACCAGAGGGAAATGGAATATTTACTTGCCAACTACTCAGTTATTGGTTGAAACCCACTCCTGGAGGGTATAAACTGCCCCTTGAAAGTACAATGGAAGGAATAGATAAATCACCAGATGCTCTGTTTCAGGTGTTTGAAACTGGATGTTTTCTTGGTTGGTGTTCATAGATAGAGTTAGGACCAAGGGTATATGGGAAAGTCATTGAGAATGTCTCCTCTGGTTACTGACTGGAGCTCTCTTCTCTGCATGATACAGAATTCAGTCAGGCTGTCTTACAAGATGGTCCCAAAATGGAGGCCAAGTGCAATCAAATCTTATCAAAACATTTTTTTGGACATCTATGCCAATACCACCATAATTTATCTAACTTATATTTTATTTGAGAAAGAGTATGCAGAAAGATAAAAAAGAGTAGCCTGATGAGGAAGGAGAATAAACTTTTGGTACCAGATTTGAAGAACTGTGCATAATCTGAGAAACAACCTGAGAGTTTTGGAGGGGATGTGGGGTGGGGAGTTGGGTGACCCTGGTGGTGGTATTAAGGAGGTCACGTATTGCATGGAGCACTGGGTATGGTGCATAAACGATGAATCTTGGAAGACTGGAAAAATTTTTAATTTAATTTAATTTTAAAAAAAGAAACTGGAACGAACAAAAAAGAAAACAGGAAATATTTCATATCCTCTAAACTTTGGTGCATGCTAAACCATTTCCTGTTACTTTCTTAATTATTATTCTAATTGCTTCTATAAGCACATTTTTAGTTAAATATTATTTAAACACATTCAACTGATGACTGTCTTTAAACTCACATTGACCTCTTTCTCCATATTTCCTAGGCTGTAATTCCCTCTGCTATAACCACTTTTTGTAGCTCCAGGTTCCAGAAATAATGAATGGTTAACAACTCAGTTATTACTTGGGAGTTCCTTTCTGCTATATCAAGCTGAGTTGATATTTATAGAGTTATGTGAGATCTGAGTATGGCGACTTGTAATGACACCAGAAACTAGGACACTTTAAATTGAGGCAGTCTAATTAGATTTAAAGATTTAGGTTTGGAGAAAAGGCAAGAGAATACCTCCTATATTGTTAATGGCAGTAGAAACAGAGATTATTTTCAAAGGGCAATTTAACAACAGTAATCAAAACCGTGGCTCATCTAATCCACTGGCAATAATTTAGCTTAATAATGTATATCTCTATGTCCACAAATATGTACTTTGAAAGATGTTTTCTGCAATGTAGTTGGTATAGCTAAAACATATCTAGAATGACTTAATAGAATAAAACATAACAATAGAATTAGAGAAAAATGTAAAAACATACAAGTTTAAAGAGAAGAAGTTAAATTTTAAGGCCTGATAAAAGTCTAAATTATACTAACTGTTATGTGTAATATATGCATTATGAAATGTAAAAAGTAAAATCCATTAAAAATATATTTAGATCATTTCTATTTGTATAATTATAAAAAAGATTAAAAACATGACCTTATTTGAGTTGATCCAAAGTCAAGGGTAGGAGAATAGAGATTTCAACTACATATTTCATAACTTTCCACATTGATATTTTTGTATCATATGCATTACCCTTATAATTTAAATGAAATACACTGGGCGCCTGGGTGGCTCAATGGGTTAAGCTGCTGCCTTCGGCTCAGGTCATGATCTGAGTCCTGGGATCCAGTCCCGTATCGGGCTCTCTGCTCAGCGGAGAGCCTGCTTCCCTCTCTCTCTCTGCCTGCCTCTCCATCTACTTGTGATTTCTCTCTGTCAAATAAATAAATAAAATCTTAAAAAATAAAGTAAGTAAATAAATAAATAAATAAATAAATAAATGAAATACACTAAATCTCAAAAGGTTCTAGCCGGGCTCGAAAAAGTCAAAAGATTATTCAGTTTTAATGAATTTCCATCCAGATCGCTAGGAGATACATACTAGATCGATATCAACTTTAGTGTGTTCAAAGTGTTCATCTGTTTTAAAAGGACAATGAAGATGATAGTTTTATTATACCACCAAATAAAAACAATGTCATATGAATTGTGGGAATATATATTAGGTAAAAATAAATTTCTTTTGGAAATTTTCACTTGAGTTAATTTAACAATGCCAAAATCTAAATTTAAAACAAAATATGCAGTATAGAACTATAGATTCTAACAGGATTATAAAGTTATTGTAACTAATTTAAATAGGATATGCAGCATCAGTATCACATTTGTCATATTTAACTCTGGAGTCAGAATTTTTTTAAAGCCATCTTCTACTTTTAAGCTTCCATAATTTCTATAAATCTTTTAATTTTGAAATAATAAAAGGGATTTTCTTTTTCCCTTTAGTTCATTTGTATCATTCCCCTCCTGGATTATTAAAATGTCATGGAAAGGTCATTTATTTAGATTATCCTCCCACATTACACAAACATAAATGTCAGTTGAGCAAATTCATTTGATCTGCATGCTCCTGCTTGTGTGTGTTCCCTTTTTGGGGATGCACCATCACTGGCTGCATCAACATAATATACTAGTAAAAACAATGTATGGCCATTTGTTACTCCATTGTTGAGATCACCAATACTGCTAATAAAACTCTCAGCACAATTTATGAAAAAATGACCCCAGGCCATTTCGGTGGCTCAGTGGATTGAGCTCTTCCTTTGGCTCAGGTCATGATCCTCAGGTCTCAGGATCGAGCCCCGCATCAGGCTATCTGCTTGGCGGGGAACCTGCTTCCCCCCCTCTGTCTTTGCCTGCCTCTCTGCCTACTTGTGATCTTTGTCTGTCAGATAAATAAATAAAAAATCTTTTAAAAAAAGGACCCCCAAGAATGTGAGATGTAGACTTTTATTTCACGTTAGTTTTCCTTCTATTAGAGACTCACAGGATTATTGAATCCATACTGAAAGATTACATACTAAGCCTTAGATATTACCATATAGTACCCTAGATGACTGTGAAATCATGCATGGCCCCTAGGGATTCACTGTGAATTTTTTATGGCCCTTGCTATTTCATAGTAAAGACACTGTCCTACCTTATAAAAAAACGTTTTGCTTGTTTGATTATTTATCTAAACTGTTAGATTTAAGAAAAGCATGAGACTAGGTATTTTAAACTCAGGAAGATAGCTATCAAAAAATAGATGAAGTAGAGATACAAGTAATGAAACATATGTAAAACTTTAAAAATATATTTCTTGTATAAAGTGTGAAGCAACTGAACCAGAATACTCTATTGAGCAAGGCTATCATTCAGAATAGAAGGAGAGATAAAGAGTTCCCCAGAAAAACACAAGTTAAAAGAATTCATTGCCACTACACCAGACTTACAAGAAATGTTAAGTGGATTCTTTTTGAGTGGAAAGGAAGGACCAAAAGCAAGAGTAAGAAAAGTAGGAAACATAAAAGCAGTAAAATTAAGTATATCTATAAAAATCAGTCAAGAGTTTCACAAAATACAAGGGTGTAAAGCAGGACACTGTATACCTAAAGTGTGAGAGAGTAAAAATTTAGTGCTTTTAGAATGGGTTCAAACTTAAGTGATCATCGAGTTAATATGATTGCTATATGCATAAGATATTATATATGTACCAAATGGTAATCATAAATCAAATACCAGTAATAGATACAAAAACATAAAGAAAAATAATCTATACTCAAGAAAGCCCCAAACCATCAGAGAAAAGAGTAAGAGAATAAAGGAACAGAAAAGAACTACAAAAACAACTATAAAATATGTAGCAAAATGGTAATACATACATATCAATAATTCCTTTGAATGTAAATGGACTAAACACACTAATCAAAAGATATAGGGTAACAGAACAGATAAAAAAATCAAGACCCAGCTACATGCAGCCTATAAGACACCCACATCAGATGTAAAGACATGTACAGATTGAAAGTGAAGAGATGGAAAAGCATTTATCATGCAAATGGTAGTAGGAAAAAAAAAAAGCCAGAGTAGGAATACTTACATTGGGCAAAGTAGACTTTAAAACAAAGATTTCAAGAGACAAAGAAGGACACTACATTATCATAAAGGAAACAATCCAACAAGAATATGTAACAATTGTAAATTTGTATGCTCCTAATATGGGAGTACCCAAACACATAAAGCAGCTATTAACAAAATAAAGGAAGTAAGTGATAGGAACACAATAATAATAGGGGACTTCAATGCCCCACTCACATCAATGGATAGATCATCCAAACAGAAAATCAACCGGTAAACACATTAGAACACACAGAACAAGCAGATATATTCTGAGCATTTCATCCTAAAACAGCAGAATATACATTCTTTTGAAACAGAATGAAACTTCCTCAGAGTAGATCAGATGTTGTCAACAAATTCAAAATACAACAAATTCAAAAATATTGAAGTCATACTATGAAACTTTTCAAACCACAATGCTATAAAACTAGAAAGTCACCATTTAATTTGAGTGGAACCAGGAAAGACCTCAAATAGCCAAAGCAATCTTAAAAAAAGAAGAACAAAACTGAAGGTATCAGAATTTCAGATTTCCAGATATACTGCAAAGCTGTAGTGAACAAAACTGTATAGTACTGGCACAAAAAACCCACATACGTCAATAACAAATTGAGAGTCCAAATAAACCTATGATTTGGGGGTCAATTAGTCTTTGACAAGGGGATAAGAATATGCACTGGAGAAGACAGTCTCTTCAGCAAATGGTGTTGGGAAAACTGAACCATTTTCTCACACCATACATGGAATTAAACTCAAATTGGATTGAAGACCTAAATGTGAGACCAGAAACCATAAAAATTCTAGAAGAAAACACAGTCATTTCTCTGACATTGGCAGTGGCAACATTTTTTAAGATGTCTTCTTAAGACAATGAAAACAAAAGCGAAAATAAACTATTAGGACTACATCAAAATTAACAACTTTAGCACAGCAAAGGAAAAAATAAATAACAAAATAACAATATAATGAATGGGAAAAGATATTTGCAAATGATATATCAGATAAGGGGTTAATATCCAACATACATTATGAAGAATTTATACAACTCAACACCAAAATACATACATACATATACATATACATATATATGCATGCATACACACACACACACACACACACACACACACACACACACATATATATATATATATATTCTAATTTAAAAATGGGTAGAAGACATGAATAGACATTGGTCCAAAGAAGACAAAGAGATAGCCAATATACCCATGAAAAGACCTTCAATATCACTCATCATTAGGGAAATACAAATAAAAACCATAATGAGGTATCACCTCACACCTGTCAGAATGGCTAAAATCAAAAACACAAGAAACAAGTGTTGGTGAAGATGTGAGAAAAAAAGTGGGAATACAAACTTGTGCAGTCACTGTGGAAAACACTATGGAGGTTTCTCAAAAAAATAAAAATAGAACTACCCTACAATCCAGTAATTGCACTACTATGTATTTATCCAAAATACTAACTGAAAAGCTGTATGTACCCCTATGTTTATTGTAGCATACTTTTCAATAACCAAAATATGGAAGTAACCTGAGTCCATCAATGATGCACGGATAAAGATGAAGTATACACAAACACATACATACATACATACAAATGCACAGGAATATTATTCAGCCATAGCAAAGGTTGAAATCTTGCCATTTGCAAGGACATGGATGGAGCTAGTACAATGCTAAGTGAAATGAGTAAGAAAGACAAATACATAATTTCACTCATGGTGTATTTAAGGAACAAAAAAGGAAAAAACACACTCATACATATAGAGAACAGATTGGTGGTTACCAAGTTATGAATAGATGGTTGGAGGGATGTTAAATAAGTCAAGGGGATATAGAGTGCACTTGTCATGATGAGCACTGAGTAAGGTATAGAAGTGGTAAATCATGGATACTGTACTCCTGAAACAAATATATGCTGTATGCTAATTATACTGGAATTTAAAAAAAGAGAAATATTTGCTGTTTAAGGCAAACAAAAAGTTCCAAGCAATTTAATTCACATAAGTAATTTATGATAGCCTCCTCTGAAATGTTCTAATTGCTGGAAACAATATGGTATGTGTATCTTAATGTCTTTTCCATGCATTTATGGGTAGGGATGATTACAACATATATACACAAAAGCATAAAACAGATAGAATATTTTGACACTTATTGTCCTACAACTTTTTTCAATTAATATGTTTTTTATTTTAATAAAGGGCTCGATATCACTTTCTTTTCTCCTGAAGGGTTTGATTTAAAAAAGTGGAGGGAACTCTTGGCCTCTTAACCCCTAGAAGATTATGGTCAGTGGAAGTGACATATGAGGTAGCACATTTTTAATATACTCACTAGTTGTTGGTTAAACCTATTTAGGTGTAAAACCCACTAGTTTCTGCTTAAATATATATATATATGAGTGATTTAGAAAGACTCTTTTTTTAAAATGTAAAACGTGTTTCTTAACATCCAAACTCCCTTCATACGAGGCCATATAAAAATTCTTAGCATTTTGATTATATATAAGTCTATATTTTCTACATAGTTACAATGATATATACTTTAGCTTTTCATAATACATTGTTTAAATACACCATTAGTTCTGATAACATAAGCAATTCTTTTCATCCAATACTTAAACAATTTCCTCTGTACATGCTCTTTGTAAAGAGGTATATGATCTGAGTATTGACAATTGCCAAAGTTTGGAATTCTCATACAGCACTTTCTTTTTGCTTTGATCATAACACAAAACAATTATGGATACTGAAATTCAGTAAGTAAAATCCAGAGTCATGTTACTTTAGCTGGTGAATCAAATTCACACATAACACTATAGTATTAAAAACCTTTAAAAAAGCACAACTTAGGGAATCTGTGTTACTACAGACCATTTCTATCAGGGTAAGATACTTGAGAATAGAAAAGAAAAAACTTTGGGCTTCTTTGGGGTGCCCAATAGAAAGGAAAATGTTTAACTGTCGCCTCTCCTGAGTGAAGGCAATTTGGGGAAATGACAGTACATATATATTCCAACCCCAAAACTAGGTAACGTCATGCACATGGGAGTTGGCTTAGCTCATGCTAGGTGACCATAGCGCTAACCTTATAAGATTCCATATACTTACAAAGTTTACCAGAAAAAATGGGCTCTATACATGTGTGTATATAGTCTATACATATGTGTGTTTTGAAGACATCTGTTGTTTCTGGACTTATATATAAAGGTGAAGATAAAGTCTAGCATACCATGTATTTCCTGTTATTTACAAATTTATTTACTAGTTTAATTTCTCTTACTTTGGGGGAGATACTTTGTACTTTTGTTACTTTTTATATGAACTTGAAGAGATTATTGTATTATCTAAGAGATTTAATTATTTTGATAGTAATTTATAAATTAGAGTTATTTGGCATAATTAGTAGGGAGGCTTACAATATATGGGTATAGATATTAAAAACTTCACATCTTCTTAGTTATTAATAATGGAGTTAAAATTCATTAATTGGTATATATGTTTTATTTCATAAAGATTTCCACCCATAGGGGCACCTGAATGGCTTAGTCGTTAAGTGTCTGCCTTCAGCTCAGGGTCCTGGGATCAAGCCCCGTATCTGACTCCTCGCTTTGTGGGAAGCCTGCTTTTTCCTCTCCCACTCTCCGTGCTTGTGTTCCTGCTCTTGCTATCTCTTCTGTCAAATAAATAAAATCTTTTAAAAAATAAAAAATAAAATAAATCCTTACCAAAAAAAAAAAAAAAGATTTCCACTCATAACCACAGTATGATTATATATAAACATTATGATTTTCAAATATTAGTAATTAATCCTTTAATAATCAGTGTATTCGTATGAAGATTTTTGTTTTGTTTTGGAATATTTTCTATAAGAAACAATATATTTTATTATTTAAAAATATTCTCACTGGACACATGCATGCCAACACATGTAACATATTTGGGTTTTAGTTTTCCTGAGCTATTCTAGTATCTTTTTTTTAAAGCTTTTCATTTAAATATGATTGACAAAATCATAAGACATTCAAAGTATACATTGTGATTATATTGATGAACATATACCTTGTAAAAGGATTCCTCCCATCTAGGTAATCAGCATATCCATCACATCACACACCGTGCTATAGATAACTTTATGATTTCCTTCTTTCATGATTGAATAATATCCTATTGGATGTGGCTATATATTCTTTATTGCATTCACCCAATGTGGGACATTTAGTTTGTTTCTATACCTTGTCTATTGTGAGTATGTTGTGATGAACATAGCAAGGCATTATATCTTTTTGATACTCTGTTTCCATTTTCTTTGGTTATATACTCAGAAGTAGGAGTGCTGTATATAACAGTTCTATGTTTAATTTTTTCAGAAACTGCCATGTTGTTTTCCATAGTGACTTGCACCAATTTACATTCTTACTAACAATGAACAGGGTTCATTTTCTCCACATCCTCGCCAACTCTAGCTATCTCTTATATTTTGATTACACCCATGCTAACAAGTATAAGGTGGTATCTTCTTGTGATTTTGATTTGTATATCCCTGATAATTAATGATGTTGAACACCCTCTAATATATCTGATGGCAATTTGTATATTTTCTTTGGAAAAACGTCTGTATTAAGTTCCTCAGTCCATGTTTATTAGGATTGGTTTTGGGCTGGTGAATTATAGGAGCTGTTTATAAATTATGGATATTAACCCTTTAACAAATATATGAATATAGCAAATATTTTCTCCCATTCTATTGGTGGAATTGTCATTTTGTTGATGGTCTTCTTTGCTGTGAAGAAGAGTTTTAGTTTGATGTAGTCATACTTGTTTATTGTTTTTATTTTATTGCCTTGTCTTTTGGTGTCAAATCCAAAATTTAAAAAAATAATAATAAATCATTTCCATGACCCTGTCAAGGAGCTCACCCTTGGTTTTCTTCTAGTATTTTTAAGGTTTTAGATCTTAAGTTTAGTCTTTAATCCATTTTAATTTTTTTTTCCCAAGGTGTAGGATAGATATCCAGTATCATTCTTCTGCATGTGGCTCTCAAATTTTCCCAGGTCCATTTATTGAGGAAACTACACTTTTCCTATTGTGTATGCCTATATTCTTTGCTGTGAATTAATTGACCATATATGTATGGATTTAGTCAAAGGCTCTCTACTGTGTTCCATTGACCTATGTGTCTGTTTTTATGTTAGTACCATATTAGTCAATACCACTGGAATTTTGATTGGAATTGTACCAAATCTGTAGATCACTTTGGATAGGATAGCCCTTTTTTTTAAATTAATTTTTTATTTTTTATAAACATATATTTTTATCCCCAGGGGTACAGGTCTGTGAATCACCAGGTTTACACACTTCAGAGCACTCACCAAAGCACATACCCTCCCCAATGTCCATAATCCAACCCCCTTCTCACAAACCCCCTCCCCCCAGCAACCCTCAGTTTGTTTTGTGAGATTAAGAGTCACTTATGGTTTGTCTCCCTCCCAATCCCATCTTGTTTCATTGATTCTTCTCCTACCCACTTAAGCCCCCATGTTGCATCACCACTTCCTCATATCAGGGAGATCATATGATAGTTGTCTTTCTCTGCTTGACTTATTTCGCTAAGCATGATACGCTCTAGTTCCATCCATATTGTCGCAAATGGCAAGATTTCATTTCTTTTGATGGCTGCATAGTATTCCATTGTGTATATATACCACATCTTCTTGATCCATTCATCTGTTGATGGACATTTAGGTTCTTTCCATAGTTTGGCTATTGTGGACATTGCTGCTATAAACATTCTGGTGCACGTGCCCCTCTGGATCACTACATTTGTATCTTTAGGGTAAATACCCAATAGTGCAATTGCTGGGTCATAGGGCAGTTCTATTTTCAACATTTTGAGGAACCTCCATGCTGTTTTCCAGAGTGGCTGCACCAGCTTGCATTCCCACCAACAGTGTAGCTCTTCGCAGATAATATGATACTATATGTGGAAAACCCAAAAGACTCCACTCCAAAACTGCTAGAACTTATACAGGAATTCAGTAAAGTGTCAGGATATAAAATCAATGCACAGAAATCAGTTGCATTTCTCTACACCAACAGCAAGACAGAAGAAAGAGAAATTAAGGAGTCAATCCCATTTACAATTGCATCCAAAACCATAAGATACCTAGGAATAAACCTAACCAAAGAGACACAGAATCTATACTCAGAAAACTATAAAGTACTCATGAAAGAAATTGAGGAAGACACAAAGAAATGGAAAAATGTTCCATGCTCCTGGATTGGAAGAATAAATATTGTGAAAATGTCTATGCTACCTAAAGCAATCTACACATTTAATGCAATTCCTATCAAAGTACCATCCATCTTTTTCAAAGAAATGGGACAAATAATGCTAAAATTTATATGGAACCAGAAAAGACCTCAAATAGCCAAAGGGATATTAAAAAAGAAAGCCAACGTTGGTGGCATCACAATTCCGGACTTCAAGCTCTATTACAAAGCTATCATCATCAAGACAGCATGGTACTGGCACAAAAACAGACCCATAGATCAATGGAACAGAATAGAGAGCCCAGAAATAGACCCTCAACTCTATGGTCAACTAATCTTCGACAAAGCAGGAAAGAATGTCCAATGGAAAAAAGACAGCCTCTTCAATAAATGGTGCTGGGAAAATTGGGCAGCCACATGCAGAAAAATGAAATTGGACCATTTCCTTACACCACACACAAAAATAGACTCAAAATGGATGAAGGACCTCAATGTGAGAAAGGAATCCATCAAAATCCTTGAGGAGAACACAGGCAGCAACCTCTTCGACCTCTGCCGCAGCAACATCTTCCTAGGAACAACGCAAAAGACAAGGGAAGCAAGGGAAAAAATGAACTATTGGGATTTCATCAAGATCAAAAGCTTTTGCACAGCAAAGGAAACAGTTAACAAAATCAAAAGACAACTGACAGAATGGGAGAAGATATTTGCAAACGACATATCAGATAAAGGACTAGTGTCCAGAATCTATAAAAAACTTAGCAAACTCAACACCCGAAGAACAAATAATCCAATCAAGAAATGGATAGGATAGCCCTTTTAACAATATTCATTATTCCAGGGGGCCTTGGTGGTTCACTCAGTTTAGTATCCAACTCGTGGGTTTCTACTCAGATTGTGATCTCAGAGTCCTGGAATTGAATCCCATGTCAGGCTTTGTGCTCAATGTGGAGTCTGCTGGATATTCTCTCTCCCTCTACCACTCCTGCTTGTGCTCTCTCACTCCTTCTCTCTAAAATAAATCTTTTTAAAAATATCCTTTCTTTCAATCCCTGAGACAGAATATTTTTCCATTTACTTGTGTCTTCTTCAGTTTCTTTCATCAATGTCTTACAGTTTTCAGTAAACAGATCTTTTACCTCCTTGGTTACATTTACTCCTACATATTTCATTATTTTGATGAGACTGTAAATAGGATTGTTTTAGTTTCTTCTTTTTGATCATTGTTATTGGATGGGATCACAATCAGCCTCCATTTTGATATGGATAATGTCAATATTTTCTTGTTAGCTCCACCAAGTATTGGAATAATTCAGCTAGTTTCTGGATTTCCTTTGGGGGTAATTTTTATTTGGGAAGCTATAGATTTGAAGTGTCTGTGGTAGAAGGTGAATTAAGGAAGGTCCTATGTCTCCATCTTGGACCAGAAATTCTCTGAAAGGGTCCATTAAAGAAGTATTATTTAAAACATTACCTATAAATCTATAAATTTGACAAATGTCAAACACACAGGACTGCTGATATTTTAGAGAAAAAAAAATTTAAATTAAAATTCAGGTATTAGGGGTGTCTGGGTGGCTCAGTGGATATAAGCCTCTGCCTTCAGCTCAGGTCACGATCCCAGGGTCCTGGGATCAAGCCTCACATCGGGCTCTCTGCTTGGCAGGGAGCCTGCTTCCCTTCCTCTCTTTCTCCCTGCCTCTCTGCCTACTTGTGATCTCTGCCTTTCTGTCAAATAAATAAATAAAATCTTTTAAAAAAATTAAAAAAAATTCAGGTATTAGAGATTGCATATTATAAAAGGCAATCCTTGTAAATTAACATGATGAAAAATCTCTCACTATCCACACTGGAAATTAGAAGCTAAATTTATCGCAGTTTACACATATAAAGTAACATAATATTTTTGACAGGTTCTACTATGAAAACATTTTTTTTATTTTAATAAAGAATTACAGGCATATATATGTAATATGTGTGTGTGTATATTTACCAAAAAATGCTACATTTTATTTCATATTGAAGCTGGGACAGCTGTAATGAAATAGGCTTTCAAATTTGACAGAAGAAACAAAATATAGCACATTAACCATTGTTGTGAAAACATTTATGATTTGTTTATAGTGAACTATTTATCATTTTAGTCCCTGATCCTGTTATCCATTTGCAGGTTAAATGTCATAATCAAAGTTGTCAAATCCATTTAGTGATCAATAAATTAGAGTTGACCTTCTAATTTAAATGTTTTCAAGTTAATGTAGATTAAAACTAGTGTGTGGAAAAAAGTATCATTTAAATATACAATAAATATCAAATTAATTTACTGCCAAAATTGGTGCATTTAAGGTGCCAGAATGCTAAAGAATAATTTTTTTAGATTTCATTTTTAATACAGTGAAGATATAAGAAGAAAGATGATTTTTTTTAGACTTTTTAACTCTCTATTCAGGAGAATTTATAATAATTTTTAAAGCACCTCATTGCTCCAACGTGCCAACTAACAGGCAATGAGAATTCAAATACTGTCAAGAGACATAAACTTGCTCACCACAGAAAATCTGTGTACAGAATAAACTATGTAAGGAAAAGAAAAAAAAAAGGAACAAACCACCAATAACAAACTTTTGCTTGGGGAGACATCCAAATGACTTATCATTTGGACAGTGAAGAGTCTTTAGTTTTTGTTTACGCCCCAATATTTGTCCCAATTCAGGAGACTGAGCATGCAATCAATACTTAAGTATCGACAAGCCAGAATAGTTCACAATGGCAGTGAAGCAGCAATTAGGTAGGTTAGGTCGGCAGGATTGGTCTTAGATGGTAAAAGGAAAGCACAAAAGGAGAGGTATGGTAGGCTGAGAAAAGTCCAGATCTTCATTCCCTTTGTGATTTTATAAAGTCCCAAAGCACTGATAATTATTGCTCTAAACAGCTTCCTCTAACAATGAATAATTATCTTTCTTAAAGATTTGTTAATATTTACTGGTGAAAGAAAATATAAAGTAATTCACCTTGGTGAAATCCATTATAATGTTTAAATACTTTCCATCTTCATTTTCCCTTAAGTTAACATGAGGCAAAAAAAAAAAAAAAAAAAAAAACCCCTATGTTTATTGATTGCCTACTATATTTCAGTCTTTGAAGCTTTCATATACTGTCATTCCCTTCTCCACAAACAAATACTCACCTTTTAATTTTCCTCATGAGGAAATTTATCAGAGATTAAGTCTTTTGCCAAACAATATACTTTTTAAAAAAAATTTGGTGCCCAAATACAATTGTATATAATTCATAACTCTTATTAATGACATTAAAATACTTCCAATTGGTTTCCTCTGATTTGTCAGGCTTTCTTATATTTAATATGTATTCTGATACATCTGTGAATTAATTCACTCTATTTAAATTCATCAGACATATGCATTGATAATATATGCTATGTATACAGATATGTTAGGAATATAATGTATTTCATACATATGTCAGAGTTAGAGCAAGAGACCTTATAATATACATTCTATCCTGTCAGTTTGAAAAGATAATTTTACATAGTAGATTATGTTATTTTGCTAGCCAAATTTAATTTGGTAAAATCAATATAATGTTATTTGCAGTTCCTTTTTTTAAACTGGTCACACTGCATTATTTCAACATATTGAAATGAGTAACATTAATTTTGATTAAGTCTTTCATTTTCAACATGCTTTTAGGACAGGGTTATTATTTTAATTTTACAAATGAGGTAAGACAAGCTCAGAGGTTAAGTGGTTAAATTACATAAGCTTCATAGAAAATTTTAAATCCAAGAGGCCAAACTACTAGCTAATTATCTTGCTCCACAATTCAAAAGCCATTTTTGAAAAAATATATTACATAATATTTAATGCAGGTATATTTATTTTTAGCTGACTCTGAAGTACTGTGTTCAGAATGATCACTTTAGGGAACAGGTTTTCAGCATATGTCAACATAAAAGATGATGGTGACATAAATAATTATGATAGATTGTCTACATATTTGATCTGAATTTAGGTTTCAAACAAACTAATCTTGCTACTATTATACTTAGGGAATTGTTTAAATTGCTTGCAATATGAGCTAGCTATTTGTAACGTGCTGTCCTCCTAGGTGTTGATAAAGATAAATCACTACACCATTTCATGTGTTTTTCTTTCTACCCCTACCTCACTCATCAGCTGCACAACAAACACATTACTGTCCTGTCATTATTACTGATAATCACTTTTAGAAAACATTACTGCACCATTCCATAATGCTATCTTTTATTAAAATTTTATACATTTATATGTATCTTTTATTTTTCTGGCCCATTCAAACCCTCATTTATCTTTCTATCCCCCAAATTTTGCTCCTCGAATTTATTCCACATCTCCTTTTTTCAGATCTAGATCCACTGTCCATAAAGTAAATCTATTTGTCATCTTCCCACGTTTTATAGTACCATTTATGAATGGTACAATAAGCACTTTAATTAACTCTCCTGTATACCTATTTTGTTCCTAAGTCATTGATAGACTAGAATTACACTTTATTTTCCATTGCTGTTCTCACCCACCTACAGTGGATATTAATCTCTTCCTGACTGAATGGGTCATAGAAGCTTCAAAGTTATTCTAACCTAGTATTTCCTTTCTCTTCCTTCAATAATTCCAAATACCCTAGTTAATTATTGTTTCTCAAAATTTGCTTTTCTCAAACATATTCAAAATCATGTATCTTTTCAACTTTTCAATAAAATAAATGGAAAGTAATTTATCTAGATGTCAATGCACACGATAATCTGACTCTAGTTTACTTATCTGCTTCATTTTGAATTGGTTCCTGTTGTTGGCAATATAGATTGAGTGTTTCTCAATCAACTATGTTGTAGACATGCTTCCAGGAATTTTATTATGTAACATTAACATGTCATTACATTTGGTAATTCCTGTATTAATTGGTATATTACTAAGAATGTGTGGCACATATTAAAAATGATGGAACAGAAAAAGGTCTGAAAAACCCTACACTAGAGTAACCTAAAATTTTATTTTGATGATCCCTATTGTTATGAGTTTATTAATTTTTAATAATGTCCTATTTTGCATGACAATTCCATCATGAGAATAAACTGTATAATTTTATGTACAAAATGGCATCAAATTAGAAATTTATTGACATTAAATCCTCTAAAAACAATTCTAACCATTATATGAGTTTCAGTAAGTCTTAGTCTTTTTGCAGATGGAGGGTCTTGCCTATGTTGATGGCTATTGACTTAACAGGGTGGCGCTTGCTAAAATTCGGGATGGTTGTGGCAATTTATTAAAATAAGACAACATTTAAGTTTGACTCTTCTTTCATGAGAAATTTCTATGTAGCATGTGATGCTGTTTGATAGCATTGTACCCATAGAAAACTTCCTTCAGGATTGGAGTCAATCCTCTCAAACCCTACCACTGCTTTATCAAATAAATTTATGTTATATTCAAAATCCTTTGTTTCCACCTCTACAGTCTTTACAGCATCTCACTAGACATAGATTCCATATCAAGAAACCACTTTGTTCATCCAATAAGAAGCAACTCCTCACCTATTAAAGTTTGACCAGGAGATCTCATCAATTCAGTTATATCTTCAGATACCATTTTTAATTCTAGTTTTTCTATCTCCACCACATCTGTAGCTACTTCCACCCCGAAGTTTTAAACCCCTCAGAATCAATCACCCATGAGGTCTAGAATCAACCTTTTCCAAACTCCTGTTAGTGTTGATATTTTCACCTCTTCTCATGAGTTACAAATGTTCTTAATGGCATCTAAACTGGTGAATTCTTTCTAGAAGGTTTTCAATTTACTTTCCCCAGACCTGGCAGAGGACTCACTAGGGGCTGCTATAGCTTTATGAAACGTATTTCTTAAAAAATAAACTTGACAGCTTAAATTATTAGTTCCATAGGCTAACACAACATGTGTGTTAACAGGCATTAAAACAACATTAATCTCAGTGTGCACCTTCATCAAAGCTCTTGGGTGACCAAGTGCATTTTCAATGAGCAGTAACATTTTGAAAGGACTCTTATTTTTTCTGAGCAGCATTTCTCTGCAGTAGGCTTAAGATATTTGGTAAACTATGTTGTAAAGAGATGTGCTGCCATCCAGGCTTTATTGTTCCATTCATAGAATATAGGCAGAGTAGATTTAGAGCAATTTTTAAGAATCCTAAGATTTTAAAATGGCAAATGAGCATTGGCTTCAACTTAAAGTCACCAGCAACATTAACCCCTAACAAGAGTCAGCCTATCCTTTGAAGCCAGGCATTAACTTCTTGCTAGCCAAACAAGTCCAGGTGGCATCTTCTTCCCATGTAAGGTTGATACATTAAGAATCTGTTATTAAGTGTAACCACTTCATTAATTATCACAGATAGATCCCTGGCTTCAGCTCCTACATCGGTAATTGATGCTTCAGCTTTCATGGAATTGAAAAGAGTTAGGACCTTGCCCTGTATTAGAGTTTGAATTAAGTGGATGTCATGGCTGGTTTGACCTTCTATTCAGAGCATTAAAATTTTCTCCATTATCAGTAATAAGGCTATTGTGTCTTCTTACCACTTGTGTATTCCCTGCAGTAACACTTTTCACTTCTTTCAAGAACTTTTCCTTTGCATTCACAACTTGGCTGTTTTGATGTCAGATATCCAGATTGTAGTTTATCTTGACTTTTCATGCCCTCTTTATTAAGCTTAATCACTTCTAACTTTTTATTTGGAGTGAGAGATGTAAGACCCTTCTTTTCACTAGGATATTTAGATGACATTATAAGGTTATTAACTGGCTTAATTTCAATATTGTTACATCTCAGTGAGTAAGGAGCCTGAGAACTACAGAGAGAATGGCCAGTTGGCGGAGGAGTCAGAACATACATTATCAGCGCAGTTTACCATCCTACATGGGCATAGTTCTTAATGCCCCAATTACAATAGTTACTTCAAAAATCACTGATCACAGATCACCATAACAAATATAATAACAAAAAGTTTGAAATATTATGAGACTCACCAAAATGTGATACAGACACATGAAGTCAGCAAAAGCTATTGGAAAAATGGTCCCAGTAGTCTTGCTTGATGCAGATTTGCCATAAAAATGCAATATCTAGGAAATACAATAAAGCAAAATGCAATAAAATGAGGTATGCCTGTTTCCAAAACACATTAAACTCATGCTCACAGCATCATATTATCAACCTATGTGAAAAACGTTTGCAGGCTGTTTTCCCTAATAACACTGAAATTCACCCATTTGACATTATAGTACATTTAACGATTATTTCATTAGGCCCATCACATGAAGCAATATGCTTGTAATATGGACATAAATAATGAAAGCTAATATCAACTAAATAACAGTATGGTTTCTAAAATCAGGAGAATGATAATTTGACATCTTGTGATCTGAAGCTGTTATGTACTCTTGTAGTTAAAAATAGCAAGTTTATGTTAGACATTCTTAAATTTTCTATTTTGAATAGCCAAATCAGAACATTGCAAAACTTCAGATAAAAAGACTATGAATTATTGATTATTTATGTTAAAGATTTTAGATAATTATTCACATAAATAATAAAAGTTGGGAAATAGTCATTTAACTATTGATAAAGTTGTGTCTATTTTTTTAAGAGAGATGTTATAGCCAATATACCAAATTTTATAGCAAATTTTTGTCTAAAAAGTAAAGTTTATAATATTGCCTTTCCGGCTTTTTCCTGACCAATAAAAATTTCTCTTACATTTGAGGAGTACTAAAAAACTCATATTCTGATACTACCCACTACTTGTTTTTGCTCATTTGCAATGTTAAAAACACATTTTGTTTGGAATTCTACAATGTACCTTATAAACAATTACTCTCTTCTGGTAATTATTTAATATCAATAATTAGGTTCATGTAATTGTTTTCTAAATTCAAGGTTTCTGACACTGTAATTTATATATTCTATATACATGTAATGTGTTTATGTATACATATGTATATATAAGATTTGCATACATGTATATATGATCAAATTGCCTCTCCTATGGTTGCTTTTTTTAAGTGTATTTATTTCATCTAAATATAAGTCATATGATTTGATCAAGGAAAGGGGATCTGAAGTTACTATAGCAACTAGGAAAACAATTTAGATAAGTGATAGGAGGTCACTTGTATGAACTAGTGAGAGCATTTTAAACCCAATATTTAAAGCAGAATCCAGATGCAGTGGACTAAAGTGTTAACAGATGAAAAGAAATTTGAAAATGCATGTAACATCATTTCTCTGGAAAGCTGATTATGCATAGAAAGAGACCAGTAAGTTAGACATTATGAGGAGAAGAGATAAACTTTTTATTTTGTTTATAAAATGATTTCAATAAAACATTTCAAAACAATTAGAAGATAACAAAACTTATACAAAAGCTGAAATCTTCATCAATATTCCACCTACAATCCTAATACCTTTTCTTTCCTGAACCATTTAAAAATTTTTGTATAAAGTCCTTTTTTTTTTTTTAAAGATTTTATTTATTCACTTGACAGACAGAGATCACAAGTAGGCAGAGACGCAGGCAGAGAGATAGAGAGGAGGAAGCAGGCTCCCTGCTGAGCAGAGAGCCTGATGCGAGGCTCGATCCCAGGACCCTGAGATCATGACCTGAGTGAAAGGCAGAGGCTTAACCCACTGAGCCACCCAGGCGCCCCTAAAGTCCTTTTATATTAGCAGAAAATCTGAAAATTCATGACAAAATAGTGTATGTTTTTAACCTAAGTCTATTGGTTATTTTGTAATGTTTGTTTCTATGTTTGTTTATAGATACAAAACATAATAGTACATAATTTGGTACATATCATATAACATGTATCATATATTAATGTAATAATATATTACTAAATATATAATATATTACATAATGAAATATTCAGTATATATTTTACATATATAGTGTATTTGTTTTGTATTTGTGTGTGTGTGTGTGTGTGTGTGTGTGTGTGTGTTTATGGGTATAATCTTTGTCAAATTATATGAGACAAAGGTGCAGATATCATGATCATTAACTTATTTCAACAGATCTTTCCTGGTAGCAAGAACATTCACTTACATAACCACAATAAATTTTTAGTCAGGGAATCTAACTTCCTACAGTATTATTATCAAATATGCAGTACATAATCAAATTCACCATTTATACTAATAATGTCCTTTATAACCATTTTTTTTGTGATTCAAGATCCAAAACATAATCAAGGATTGGATTTAGTTATAATAACTTCTGATTCTCAAGGAATATGTATTGTTTAACCTTTGTGATTAACATAGGATCTACTTAGAGAGATTCTTAAACTGTTAATAGTCTGTTCCCTACTGAACAGCAAATAACTTCAGGATCTGTTCATCAATCCTGCCTAAAACAAATATTATGACTGCAAAGCAGTGCAAAAATTTCATTGTAAATACCTTTCCCTTCTTACCATTGTCTGTATCTGTTATCTGTATCTATCATATCATTGTGTGAGTGCGCATGATTGTGTATATACTTTGCTTCCTATTTACCTACATATTTTTTTTAAGATTTTATTTATTTATTTGACAGAGAGAAAGATCGCAAGTAGGCAGAGATGCAGGCAGAGAGGGAGAAGCAGGTTCCCCACGGAGGAGAGAGCCCGATGTGGGACTCGATCTGAGGACCCTGAGATCATGACCTGAGCTGAAGGCAGAGGCTTTAACCCACTAAGCCACCCAGGCGTCCCTCCCTAGATATTTTTGTATAGATATGGGCATATAGTTCTTCTTAAAAAAATTTAAAAAAAATCCAATATACTATGATTCATTACTAACACTCATCAATTATTTATTCAAATTATTTTACCAACGGGAAATTCTTCAAGCTGAATTTTATGTCTCTTTGAAATATCCCCAGTATGTTTTGGGCACGTCTATACTTTCTCTTGTTAGAGATATTATAGGTTCATCATGTATCTCCCTTGCCCAGCTCTGAAATTTGCTTTTCCTCCAAGGACCCTGATATCTACTTATTAGAAAAGACAGACATATTCTTTGAATCTATTTAAATGCTTTCTCTTTTGATTGTATCTCTCTTTAAAATTTTCAAAAGCACAAGGCAATGATTTGAAGATATTATATTTCAGATAACTGTTTTACTATTATGTTAATTCTTCAAAGTGAGACGATGATTATATGAAAAAGTAACTTTCAAGGTGTAGATTATTTGCAAATTTTTATTATATTCTGGGAAATGAGAGCACAATAATTGGTATCAAGTTACACTTTAGCCAGCAGTTTGTAATAATACTCTTTTCACTTAAACCTCATTTCCTCTGTTGGATATTAAATACTGTTAAGTATTTTATTAAGAAAGAGTTTTTGCTTGCATTTTGCATTCACTGATATGATGAATGCTTGTCAAATGCTTATTACTATTGTATTTCTTCTTGAAAACATATTCACATAAATAATCTACTTGTATATTAGAACAGAAGATGCAAAATCATATATAATACATCAATTACAGTAACTATCTGTAATCTTATTTACATTTGTCCAATTTTTCCAAAATACGTGTTTGTATGTACAGAATATATATATGTGACATTTCTGAGCATGTGCTACATATATATATATACATATATAAAATTTTTTACACTTATGAACTTAACAGAAAAATACCACACAAATGTGTTCAAATATATGTATATGTGTAAATATACATATATGTACATATTCCATATATATATTTAATATAAGACATTCCATAGTAATTGTAAAATCTTCCTTTGCTTTTAAGATTATTCAATTATGGGCGCCTGGGTGGCTCAGTGGGTTAAGCTGCTGCCTTCGGCTCAGGTTGTGATCTCAGGGTCCTGGGATCGAGTCCCACATCGGGCTCTCTGCTCCGCGGAGAGCCTGCTTCCCTCTCTCTCTCTCTCTGCCAGCCTCTCTACCTACCTGTGATCTCTCTCTGTCAAATAAATAAATAAAATATTTTAAAAAAAGATTATTCAATTACAAGTTAATATAATCAACTATATCTTACTTTAAGTTGATATTTTTATTTTATATTTTCAATACACTTACATACTTATTTACATTTGCATGTTTGATTTTTGATGTGATATGAAGATTTTTCTATCAATCTCTTTCTCCTTATTTATCTAATAAATACCAATATGCATTTAATTTTCAAACATCTATAGCTTAGGCCTATTTTAATAATACTCTTTTTGTCCAGTGATATTATATACAATATAGATTTTATAAATGTTTACCAGTATATATATATATATATATATATGAAAATACCCCACATAATATACTAGCACATTTTGCTAGTATATTATGTGGGGTATTTTCATACCTATCTCATAACTAATATTCATGTGTCTGTGCTCTTAAGTAATATTTTACCAAGTTCCACCTAATGATTCTATTACTTCATGAAGTAAATGTAGTTACTTTATATGATTACTTTAGTCTTCTGCATATAAAGATAAATCGTCTATCTTCTTTAACCCTTCTTGGTTTCTTTGTCCTTTGATCTACTCTTTTTGATTTATCTTTAGCTGCCACTGTGTATATCATGGAGGGTGTTATGCTGCTCTTTCCACAGCATCATTTTGAAGAAACACTCCTTATCTCCACCCTAGCTGATTTTCCTACAATAGCTGACAATATTCTCCTATTCTATTCCTTATCAGCTCATTTGATCCTATTTGCAGGTGTCTGTCTTTGCAAAGTAGATCATATAAAAATATTAACAGTGCATATCATTGTATTAAAGTCACCAACTGGTTATGGGAAATTCATCATAATATGCATCAAACTAAGTCCTGGTATTTATAAAATGTTTTCTTAGTCCTTCAACATGTTTCTTTGTGAAGTTATTATTTACATGGTGTTATATCTCCTCTTGATGGCATTTCACTTGACTTCAATTCCTATAGAAATCATGAAAATGCTCATTTTTTAAAAAAATTGTTAAATGAATAACTTCAATGAATACTTTTTATAGATCCTCTTAAAAAAGTCATGTGTTATTCTGATTCATAAATATGAGTGGTTTTCTTCTGTTGGTTTCTTAATTCTGAGATATACAGTGTTTGAGTTTTAAAAATAGGTACATCATTTATGAAGATGTTAAACATATATATGTGAGCATAATTATATGTGGGAGCTAATATATCATCTAATGCTAGTCTGCTTGGAACATCATAATAAAATACCACGTATTGCATGCCTTAAGTAACAGAAATTTACTGCCTAACAGTTCTGTAGGCTGGAAGTCCTAGATCAAAGGTCCAGCAGGGTCAGTTTCTGATTAAAACAATCTCCTAGCTTGCAGACAGTTGCTGTTTAGCTGTAATCCTTAAATGCCTTTTACTCTTCTTTTGTGTGAGGAGAGAAAAAGAGGGCTAAGGAGGGAAGGAGCGAGATGGGGGAAGGGAAAAGAGAGAAAGAGAGGGAGAAGCAAGCCCTCTGAGGTCTCATAATAGCACTAATTCTATCAGATTAGGGCCCCATCCTTATGAACTCAACCTTAATCACTTCTTTACTCCAAATATAGTCTTGTTGTGGGGATATGACTTGCATATATGAATTCTGGGGGACATACACTCTATCCATACCATTTACTCAGTTTGTTTTTTTATAAAATATTTTATTTATTTATTTGACAGAGAGAGAGATCACAAGTAGGCAGAGAGGCAGGCAGAGAGAGAGGGAGAAGCAGGCTCCCTGCTGAGCAGAGTCCAATGCGGGGCTTGATCCCAGGACCCTGAGATCATGACCTGAGCTGAAGGCAGAGGCTTAACCCACTGAGCTACCCAGACACTCCATTTGCTCAGTTTTATATTGTTAAATATACTTTTTTTTAAAAAAATACACTTTTTTTTAAAAAAAAAAAGCATTTTGTTTATATATTTGACAGAGAGAGAAAGAGTGCTCAAGCAGGGGAAGGGGCAGGTAGGCAGGGAGAAAGAGAGGGATAAGCAGGCTCCCCATAGAGCAAGGAGCCTGAAGCAGGGCTCTATCATAGGACCCCAGAACATGAACAGAGCCAAAAGCACACTTTACCAACTGAGCCACTAAGGAGCCCCAGGACTGTGCTGTTCTTAACTATTCTCTATTTTACATTATTTTACTGGTGGGAATGCTATCTAATTCAGACCGTCTCAACTTATATAGTCCTTTGATTTTCAAATATAGGAAATCAAATCCAGCATGACCTTATGTAACCCTTCAAACACTTCTTAGAACCATGAATTTATTTATAATTCCCTAAATTAATAAAAAATTAAAGAGAAAAAAGCAGAACTTATTTCTTCTCAATGTATCTATTGAAATAAAATTTTTCTCTTAAACATAACTGAACTGTTTCATGGACAATATCTTAACACTGTTGGGATCAAAGGTATTCTTTCATTTTTAGTTTTGAAATAAGATGTTTTACTTATTGTGGTTGATTCAGACGGAATCTATCTTAACACATATCCATTCTTCACTTACACTCAACAGTAACCAGAGCTCAATCCAGAATGAAACAGGATGTTTTGTGCCTTCATATATTCATGATTTAATAGAAAGGCACAACTAAAATGAAGAGAAAACATATGGAAAAATTACAAGCTTTCTCCTAACGAACATACCACCTTGTACGTAGAATTTAGAGATATGCCAGGGTATTCCAATTAATTGCAAAATAATGTCACCCTTTCAGAATTTTTTTTTTCTAAGAGGCATATAAATTGATTCCATTATGCCTGCATTCTTTCTTTACCTCAGTCTTCCTCAGAGCTGCAAAGCTTTCATATCAACAAGCTAAAATATATCTATATCCTCACAATATTCTTTACATCTAATAATAATCCCAACCGTTCTTCATTTCTGCACACAGACTCTTACACCAGGCTCACAAAAATTTAAGATGCATCAGCAAAATGTTGATGTTTTCAGCTTCTTCTTTGATGGATCCCTTCACCTTCATTTTTTTTTTTTAAAGATTTTGTTTATGTATTACAAGTAGGCACAGAGGCAGGCAGAGAGAGAGGGGGAAGCAGGCTCCCCGCTGAGCAGAGAGCCTAATGCAGGGCTTGATCCCAGGACCCTGAGATCATGACCTGAGCCGAAGGCAGAGGCTTAACCCTCTGAGCCAGCCAGACACCCCACCTTCATTCTTTAATGGAAATTCAGTGTTTACCTGAGAAAACTGCAGTTCTGGGCTGCCCTCTCAAGAAGAGATTTTGTTTTGTTCAATATTCCAATACCAGGGGTCTGGAAATGAATTTGTTTCATGCACTATTTCTAAACCAATTTATAATTTTTTTTAAACAACTACAGCTCTCTTGAAATTACTGCTAATTAGCTTTACTTATTTTTGTCAATTTCCAACATCTTGATGTTTGCCCACCAAGTTCACTATCCTCCCCTCCACCACTGTTGGTGGTGAAAGAATAATGTCATTATTCTTGAAGTCATTCACTTCCACATACGTGATTCTTTTAGTACTACAACCTCCCTAGATCCAACCATCTTTTCCCCTACCTCCCCATCAAAAATCACTTACTGTTTTTACTATAGGACGTGTTATCAACAATATCTGTACCTCCTTTTTTTTTTTTTTTTTTTGCAATCAGCAAGAGGTTCTTTATTGTTACGCAGGCGCCTGCGGGTGGTCAGCGCACGCCTGCGGGTGGTCAGCAGCTCCTGCTAGCTGAGCACACCCGGCTGGGGTGGTGCTGGGTTTTTATAGACAGGTACAAACAAGTTTTGGGTGGGGCGCAACTGATTGGTTGACAGTTAGAACTTTTGAAAAAGGCATACGTGGAGTTTGCTGATTGGCTTTGGGGACCTGCGCGCGAAGAGAGAGGCGCGGGAAGGGGGAACAAGCTGATTGGTTCTGAGGGCCCGCGCGCGGGAGGAGAGAGGCAGGGAGGGGGAACAAGAAGGGGGAAGGTAGGAATGCCATCATGGCGTCTTCTATTATTTCTATAAGCCAAGCAGTTACAGAAGGGCAAAAGAGCAATTAATAAGCAATTAATAACCTAATTTACGCCTAAAAGCCAGCGGTTCACAGAAAAGCAAACAAGCGGTTAGTTATCCTATCTATCTTCTAGGGGAGGGGTCTTTCATTCCCCCCTTTTTCTTTATCATGGATAGAATCTTCTATCCATTTGTCTTGTTCTTGCATGTCCTGCCCTTGCATTGAGCTAGTCCGGGGCTCTGTTTGTTTGAGGAGTTGGTATCGCTGTGTCAGTACCATAGTCTGAACAATAGACAGGCGATCTTTAATGAACTGTACTAACCTGTTTAAGACACAAGGACCAAAAGTTAGAATTAATAACAGAATGATGAGAGGGCCCGTTATAGATGACAACAAAGTAGTAAGCCAAGGCAATCTGTTGAACCAGTTTTCGCGGTGGAGAAGGGTGAAGAAGGGGTGCAAGGCATCAGCCCCTTCTGTACCTCCTTTAAAACCTCATTTTCAATCACCCATGCCATCTTCATCACTATCCAAACATCAAGCACATATAATGAAGTACCAATACTACAGAATTTTCTTCAACCTTTTAAAACATTACAGTCAACTGGTCACTATTTATTTTTTCCATTATCTATCACTTCACTACCAGTCCTCAGTACCAGTTAGTATTACCTGGGTCAGCCCTATATAACTACTAATTTACCAATATACTTAACCATTCTATCCTTTCATTGCTTTCTCCTTGAAACAAAGAGATGAATAAAGTATTTGGATAGAAGGTAATATGGTGTGGCTTTATGAAATCATCTGTGATACTATATATCACAGTAAAGAGTTTGATGTTTATTATAAGCATGATGAAAGTCAATAAAAGAAGATGAATTAAGAACTGACATATATTGAGTTGTAATTTAAAAACAGGATCCAAACAGGATCCAAACTGGTTTAAAAAGTACAAGATTAAGACTAGAAAAACCGGGTAAGAATTTTTGTAATGGTAGGCATAAAGAAAGAGTGTTATGCAGGTATTTTCACGTAAAACCTCCAGATTGAGATTGCTCAGTCTTAGTCACAGACAACCTTTATTTCTTTGGAGTGTGGTAAGCAGAATATAAAGATGAGCCACATGGAGAAATCATACATTCTATGTAAATAGCAATTTTTGCTGGTAACAAAATTTAAATCAAGAATATAAACTGGCAAGAAAGTACTATATTAAATTACATTGGAAATTTAGAATTCATACAGTTTTTACATATCTGAAGAATGGCCTGCATAGCAAAACTATTCAGGATTCAGAGAATGATAGAACATTCCTGACTACAAATCAACAGATTTGCTGATATGAGCATATATGGATAACTTTACAAAAGAATACTTTCCCAGAAGGAACATAAAATTCATGTTATTTATTTAAAAGATAAATAATTAGAATATCATTAGCCCAAACAACAGCGTAATGTGCTAGAATTTACTAAGAAGAATATACCCTACGTTGTCAAACCCTCATTTAAATATTTGTGGAAGATTTTGTTTCCTTACTAGGCATTTTATATCACAATTTCAGAGTTAGAGATAAAAATTGATGAGTATTTAAAATGTTATGTTCCATTCCATTGCTAATTATATTGAACATATAGCCCAGATTAACGTCAATTCATTAATAACATGAGTCATAGAAATCTCATTAAAACCCATTTTGTTTTGTGTTCAGTCTCTATGATTTGGTTCAAAATCAGGCTTTATTCATCCTGAAACATAAGATGCACTGAGTTGGTATTTGACTCCATTTTGGAGTTCATTTTCTATTTATATGACAGATTCTGATAAGAATAGAAACTTACCTATTTATACTTTCATGAGAAGTATATTATTTTCCTTTAAATTAAATTTCTTTTGTATGAATCTAAACAAAAACTGATATGATAAAGTAATATTTATAAGCTATAAAATATATAAATAAAATATGAACCAATAAGACCTCTAATGGCTTTCAAAATGTTTGATTCATACTCCAATGAATTATTAAAGAATATACTCATTTGAACTGGAAATTCATCCAGAAATTTTAATATCTGCCTAAAGAAAATAGAGTGATTTTGTTTTGAAAATTTCACTATCAATTAGAAGCTGATATTCTGTTTAAGGATAACTCTGTCAAAATTTGTGCATACCAGGAATTATAAAAATATATAATACTATATAACAAAAACATGGGCCCTTTAATGAAAATCAAAAATAGAATAGTGCTTATAAGGAAATTTGCTGTACATAAACATGCACTATTCTTAAAGTCTTTTAAATTCCTTATACATAAGCAAAAAGCACAAGAATATTAAAACTAATGTAGAAATAGAAAAACAAATCATATTTGGAAGAAAATTCCTTCAATTGGGAAAAAAATGGCTGAAAATCTAAGGAAATTGGTTTTTAAATAAAAGATTAAATTTATCAGAAGTAACAAATATCAAGGGAATACTAATACTATTATCTTATAATATATAAAAGAAAAAAGTTAGTATACAGAATCATCTCAAAATGCCCAAGAAATACTTACTGAAATGTTTGCCTTAAATCATTTTCAGATTTTCTATTTCTTTTCTACATATAATTGTGTACTGACAGTTACAAAATAAATACTTTATTAAAATTTAAAAGATGAAGTATAATATTAAATTGTTCTGTTTTCCTAAAAGTACATTTCTGACATTTTTATTACCTATCTAATAAGTTCAAAGAACCATCTGGAAAGATGATGAAACTAAATACAAAATATTATTAAAGATATTTTAAATGTAATAAAATTATAGAGCAAAATGTTTTAAATAGTTATCCATTCAAAGGTATTTATAGTTCAATAAAAACTGCATTTTCTACTAAACTCAGGGAATACAATCATGAGAAAGACCCAAGTTTCCTTTTGTGTAATAGTTCTAGTCATTAACTTCTATAAATATATTTTTTCACTTTATTGCCATGAAAATAAAAATTATCTTCCACAAATATTTTTTTGCCATAAGCTTTTAAATATTTTATCAATGTTAAGTTCAGTCTAATATCTGATGGTTTAAATACGTATTCTATGTAGTTCATTTATAAAATGGCTTATAAATTACATGGGTGATTTGGGGACCTTTGTACAATTGTAGCTTCTCTCTCGCTCCCCTCCACCCCGGCCCCCAGTAAATATCCTACTTCCGAAAGGGGACTACTATGAAACTTGTAAAATAATCGTCGTAGTCTGCTGGAACAGCTTTTTAGACATTTAACCATAAAAAGGAGAAGGAAACATATAGCCAAATCAATTTTAAATTAAATAGAGATTATTATGTGAGTACTGATTCTAATGTAAAAGAGTGAAGTAGAATTCTGGTAATCAATCCTGAATATAAATAAACACCTAAAATATTTAGTGATATATTCACCCTTAGATCCTTGGATTAGCAATTTCTTTTTTTCAAATGCTGCTTTTATCAGCCCAACATTTTATAGATCCAAAAGACCAAACAATTAAGGCAGGTATTATTAGGCTATTATGTTATTGACTAAAGGACAATAAATACACTTCAGAATCCAGACCTAACTCTAAGAGGAGACATTTTACTGCTAGCATATATTCATTGTTTATCCAGTGTATAGGGTATTAACCACTTAAGTACTTTACATATTTATGGGTTTCATATGATCAGACTGAGTTAAATGGATTTTGAGAATACAGAGGTAAAGTGTCATTCTCATTACATCATATTCAGAATACATATTATCTATATGATTTATGAACCTTGGTGTTAACCTTATTCTAAAAATTGCTGGTGAGAAAGCAAAATATATAGTCACTTGAATACTATGCTGAAGTAGTATAGTATTAGGTTTCTCTACTAAGAAGTTGTTCTTTTTAACTCTTTTCTGTACTTTTATTTGAAGATTTTATTTATTTATTTGACAAACAGAGATCACAAATAGGCAAAGAAGTAGTCAGATAAGGGGAAGCAGACTCCCTGCTGAGCAGAAAGCCCAATGCAGGGCTTGATCCCAGAACCCTGGGATCATGATCTGAGCCGAAGGCAGAAGCTTTAACCCATTGAGCCACCCAGGTGCCCTCCGTATTCTTATTTGAAAGGAAGTCAACATACACAACCTATATGTAAAGGAGTGGAGAGTTTTCTTTTCCATTCTTGGAGGATATATACATAGATATTTTGGATAACTTACTTATTTTAAGGTACATAACCTTAATTCCATCTGTAAATTGACTCTTGTCACATTAAGTATAAAATCAAGGCTTAGGGTATGGATATCCCTAAGTGGGGGTGAGCATTATTCTGCCAAAATAATGGCCATCCATTTGTTTGAAAATCATTTGTTGAAAAGGCTGTCATTCACCATTGAATTGCCTTAACATCGTTGCCAAAAACCAGTTAAATATAATTGTGTTTGTGTATTTCTGAGCTCCCTAGTCTATTAATCTTACTGATCAATGTATCCACTATGTCACCAGTGCCATGCTCCCCAGATTACTCTATCACTATAAGTCTTAAAATTGGGGAGTGCCAGTACTATAATTTTGTTCTTCTTCCCTGTTGGGTAATCTAGATTGTCTTAATATATTTTAGATTCAGTTTATCAACATCTACAAAATAGTTTGTAAAGATTTAGATTGGGACTATGTTGGTTCTATAGATCTAGTTAGGATAAACTTACATCTTAGCAATATTAAGTCCTCATAAACATAATAGAGATATAGATCTTCTTTGATTTGTTTTCCAGAGTTTTGTAGTATTCCACATGTAGATCCTGAGAAAGGATGAGTAACTGCCCCCCCAAAAGATGTTCACATTATAATCCACAGACTCTGTGAATGTTATGTTATATAGTAAAGGGATTTTACAGATATGATTAAATAAAAGCTCTTGAAATGGGAAGATTATACTGGATATGGTGGACACATATCATAAAAATCATAAGAACTCATAGAGGATCAGAGCGAGTAGAAGATGATATAGTCAAAGTAGGGGGTTACAATCATATGAGGAAAGACAGCCAAGGAATGTAGGAAGCCTCTAGAAAAAGATAACGTCAGGAAACAGAATCTTCCCTGAAGCTTGCTGAAGGAATGCAGCCTTGCCAAAACCTTTCTGTGTCTGTCAAATAAATAAAATCTTTAAAAAATAAAGTTTGCAAGACTTTGTTTATTTGCGAGACAGCAAGAGTGAGAGAGCACAAGCGGGGGGAGCAGTGGAGGGAGAGAGAAGCAGGCTCTCCGCTGAGCAGAGAACCCAATGTGGGACTCAATCCCAGGACTCCAGGGATAGTGATCTGAAGTGAAGGCAGACACCTAACTGACTGAGCCACCCAAGTCACCCCTAGATTCTTTAAAATTTTCTACATAGACAATCATGTCATCTACAAAAATGGAATTTTTCCCCTATATGTTCAGTGTATCTTGCATTTCTTTTTTCTTTTTTTTTTTTTTTTTGCATTCCATTTTCTTATCTGTTACACTAGCTAATATTTCCAGTACAACAGAGCTTAGAAGTGGTGATACATAGTATGTCTAACTTTTTCCTTATGTCAAGGAAAATATATTCAGTATAAATATTAGCTGTAGGTTTTTTGTAGATGTTCTTTATTTTATATCTTTCCATCTATTCTTAATTTGCTGAGAGTTTTACCATGAATGAGTATTGTGTTTTGTTAAATACCTTTTCTGCATTGACAGGATGATTTTTCTTCTTTAGGATACTGATGATTAGTTATGTTGGTTAGCTTTCAACTATTCTACCATCCTCAGACACTTGGAATTACTTCTATGTGTTCTTGTGTATTATTCATTTCATTCATTGTTGGATTCTATTTACTGATATTTTCTTGAGAATTTTCATCTCTAGGTTCACAAGAGATACTGGGTCTGCACTTTTTCTTATATTTATCTGGGTTTGGTAGTATTGTGATGTTGGCCTTATACTGCATGTATTAATATTGGATGATTGTTCATTCTGCTTCTATATTCTGAGAGAAAGAATAAAGAACTGGTATTATTCTTTAAATGTTAGAAGTCACCAGTGAATCCTCTAAATCCGATTATTTCCTCTTTAGAAAGTTTTAAGTTACTTACTCTATTTCTGTAATAAATATAAAGCTATTGTCTTATTTTTCTTGTGAGCTTTTAGTAATTTAAGTTTTTTAAGAAACAGTCAAATTTGAGGGCATAGAGTTATTCCTACTACTCTCTTAGAATCCTTTGGTATTCATGAGATCAGATGACCCCTTTTTCATTTAAGATATTCTTTGGTTGATCATTTCTTTTTACTTTTGCATTTATTCTGCTTCACATACTCTTGAGTTTTCCGTATCTGATGACAGGTGTTTGTCTTTTATTTTGGGAAACTTGTGGCCGTTATCTCAGATATATCTTCTGCTCCATTCTCTTTCTCTCTCCCTTTTCCTGTCCGTCTCTGTCTTTTCTGCATTCCAATTGCTTGCATGTTATACCTAATATTTTTCCATTGTTCTTGGATGCTCTTTTTTTCCCCTTATTCTCTTCACTATAATGGGAAGTTTTTAAAAAATCCAACTTATATACTGTATTTTTAGCTTCAGAGGTAGAATTTAATGATTCATCAGTTGCATACAACACCCAATGCTCAGTACTTCAAGTGCCCTCCTTAATGCCCATCCCTCAGTTACCCCCATCCTCACACCCACCTCCCCTTCAGCAATAAAAAGTTTTTGCACAGCAAAAGAAACTCTAGACAAAACTAAAAGGCAATCTATGGAATGGGAGAACATATTTGCTAATGTCTTATCAGATAAAAGACTAGTATCCAAAATCTATAAAGAACTTAGCAAACTCAACATCTCCGCACCCCTCCCCCCAAATCTAGTCAAGAAAAGGGCATAAGACATGAACAGACATTTCTCCAAAGCCAATACACAAATAGCCAACAGACACATGAAAAAAATATAATGGGAAGTTTTCATGAACGTATTCTCACACTTATTGAATACTCATTGTATTGTGTCTGGTGATCATCCCATCAAAAGCAATCTCTTTATATGACTGTGTTTTTCATTTCTACCACTTCTTTTTTATTCTTTCTTAGGGTGTCCATCTCTGCGTTTATTGTATCAGGCAATAGGAACTGAGATAAATAGGTCATAACATGAAGATTTATGTTAACCTAGCTAGAAACTCATCTGTGTTTAATGTTTCTTGTACCACTGGGTATCAGAGGTTTTGAGTTCTTCTAGTGTCTGTTTTTGTCTCCCCTACTGGCTTTGACCTTCTTATATATAGTCCAGCTCAGGGAGAATTTGTGTCATAGTCCTTTCAGCTACAATCCCCTCTTGTTATATTCTTGTTTTGTATGGTGGTAAGATGTGGGAGACATGGGTGAGCATGACACCCTTCTGATTAAATCTCAGTATTTTACTGAACCAGTGACTCATAGCTGTGATATCCAGAAGCATTATACATGGTATATGTCTATTTATTTCCCTTTATGCAATTTTCAATCTATTTACTTGAAACCTCTAACCCTTTTTACTATTATTTTTAATTTCGTTTTTCCCAAAGGTAAGACAAAGAGGCTACAGAAGAATAAAGGAGGGACAAACACCCTTTATCCAGGACAGATAAATTTCAGAATCATGTTCTGATAAATTCTTTGCCTCCAGAAAGTAGGATTTCTCCATAATAATGACACTGTTATTGTTTCACAATGGTTAACTTCCCATGCTGCCTGAACACTCAGGGGATCTTTTCTTGGAACTTCACCTTGAGAACCTAGGAATGTTTCTGTAGCCTAAACCAGAAAGTGTGTGTGGGGGGGGCAGGGGGTGGGTATCATATTGGGGGAACCTGCCTAAATACCGTGGACCACAAGAGTTTGTCACACTCATGCTACTCCACATTCAGCTTTCAGCGATTTGTCAAAATTACCATTTAAGTATTCATAAGTTTATGGCTCTAACAATTTGTGCTTCAAACAGATGTGGTCTGTGTTGGAATGGACCTGTTCCTTCATATTGCAGGGGATCCCTTTGCCCTGAGACCACAATTCTTTAATGGGTCCAAGAAAAGTTGTTAAGCTTCAGGTTTTCTGGGCTTTTTCTACTTGTAAGGATGGAAGAGACAACTTCCAAATTTTTCACACGTCAGTGCTAAAGCTGAAAATCCTTTGATTCCTTCTTAACATCTTAAATTTGTTTTGTCCCCAATTGGCTATGTTTTCCAACAAAATTTGTTATTTTTTCTACATTTTTTTAGCTTAAGTCATTACACACCCAAGTTTCTTCAGCAGTGATTTGGTTACTTCTATTTTTCACTTAGACTTGTAAAAATCTTATATATTTTCTGAACAATTATATTTTATCAAGATTTTTTAACAAATAAACATTCATTTAAGATTTATCTTATTATTTTAAGGTTCCCACTATTTATTTTACTATAGAAAATGGTTTTTGTTTTTTCTTGATTAGGTATGCACACCTTCCTCCATATGCAGTAGACTCCTAAATGAATTTTTTTCAGTTATTAACTCTATGATCTCCCTATTTTACATATTGTAATTATTTTTAAATAAGTATATATGCATACATATAACATATACATATGTACATGTATACTCAGTATTTAATAGTTATTCCCTTTACATTAATTTATAAAAACATTTAAAAATATAGCCAATAGGATTCAACAGTACATTAAAAAGATTATTCACCACGACCAAGTGGGATTTATTCCAGGGCTGCAAGGTTGGTTCAACATCCGCAAATCAGTCAATGTGATACAACACATCAATAAAAGTAAGAACAAGAACCATATGATACTCTCAATAGATGCTGAAAAAGCATTTGACAAAGTACAACATCCCTTCCTGATCAAAACTCTTCAAAGTGTAGGGATAGAGGGCACATCCCTCAATATCATCAAAGCCATCTATGAAAAACCCACCGCAAATATCATTCTCAATGGAGAAAAACTGAAAGCTTTTCCGCTAAGGTCAGGAACACGGCAGGGATGTCCATTATCACCACTGCTATTCAACATCGTACTAGAGGTCCTAGCCTCAGCAATCAGACAACAAAAGGAAATTAAAGGCATCCAAATCGGCAAAGAAGAAGTCAAATTATCACTCTTCGCTGATGATATGATACTATATGTGGAAAACCCAAAAGACTCCACTCCAAAACTGCTAGAACTTATACAGGAATTCAGTAAAGTGTCAGGATATAAAATCAATGCACAGAAATCAGTTGCATTTCTCTACACCAACAGCAAGACAGAAGAAAGAGATATTAAGGAGTCAATCCCATTTACAATTGCATCCAAAACCATAAGATACCTAGGAATAAACCTAACCAAAGAGACACAGAATCTATGCTCAGAAAACTATAAAGTACTCATGAAAGAAATTGAGGAAGACACAAAGAAATGGAAAAATGTTCCATGCTCCTGGATTGGAAGAATAAATATTGTGAAAATGTCTATGCTACCTAAAGCAATCTACACATTTAATGCAATTCCTATCAAAGTACCATCCATCTTTTTCAAAGAAATGGAACAAATAATTCTAAAATTTATATGGAACCAGAAAAGACCTCGAATAGCCAAAGGGATATTGAAAAAGAAAGCCAACGTTGGTGGCATCACAATTCCGGACTTCAAGCTCTATTACAAAGCTGTCATCATCAAGACAGCATGGTACTGGCACAAAAACAGACACATAGATCAATGGAACAGAATAGAGAGCCCAGAAATAGACCCTCAAATCTATGGTCAACTAATCTTCGACAAAGCAGGAAAGAATGTCCAATGGAAAAAAGACAGCCTTTTCAATAAATGGTGCTGGGAAAATTGGACAGCCACATGCAGAAAAATGAAATTGGACCATTTCCTTACACCACACACAAAAATAGACTCAAAATGGATGAAGGACCTCAATGTACGAAAGGAATCCATCAAAATCCTTGAAGAGAACACGGGCAGCAACCTCTTCGACCTCTGCCGCAGCAACATCTTCCTAGGAACAACGCAAAAGGCAAGGGAAGCAAGGGAAAAAATGAACTATTGGGATTTCATCAAGATCAAAAGCTTTTGCACAGCAAAGGAAACAGTTAACAAAATCAAAAGACAACTGACAGAATGGGAGAAGATATTTGCAAACGACATATCAGATAAAGGACTAGTGTCCAGAATCTATAAAAAACTTAGCAAACTCAACACCCAAAGAACAAATAATCCAATCAAGAAATGGGCAGAAGACATGAACAGACATTTCTGCAAAGAAGACATCCAGATGGCCAACAGACACATGAAAAAGTGCTCCATATCACTCGGCATCAGGGAAATACAAATCAAAACCACAATGAGATATCACCTCACACCAGTCAGAATGGCTAAAATCAACAAGTCAGGAAATGACAGATGCTGGCGAGGATGCGGAGAAAGGGGAACCCTCCTACACTGTTGGTGGGAATGCAAGCTGGTGCAGCCACTCTGGAAAACAGCATGGAGGTTCCTCAAAATGTTGAAAATAGAACTGCCCTATGACCCAGCAATTGCACTATTGGGTATTTACCCTAAAGATACAAATGTAGTGATCCAAAGGGACACATGCACCCGAATGTTTATAGCAGCAATGTCCACAGTAGCCAAACTATGGAAAGAACCTAGATGTCCATCAACAGATGAATGGATCAAGAAGATGTGGTATATATACACAATGGAATACTATGCAGCCATCAAAAGAAATGAAATCTTGCCATTTGCAACAACATGGATGGAACTAGAGCGTATCATGCTTAGCGAAATAAGTCAAGGAGAGAAAGACAACTATCATATGATCTCCCTGATATGAGGAAGTGGTGATGCAACATGGAGGCTTAAGTGGGTAGAAGAATAAATGAAACAAGATGGGATTGGGAGGGAGACAAACCATAAGTGACTCTTAATCTCACAAAACAAACTGAGGGTTGCTGGGGGGAGTGGGTTTGGGAGAAGGGGGTGGGATTATGGACATTGGGGAGGGTATGTGATTTGGTGAGTGCTGTGAAGTGTGTAAACCTGGTGATTCACAGACCTGTACCCCTGGGGATAAAAATATATGTTTATAAAAATATATATCAAATTCTACTCTCCAAATAATAATATATTTACCATTAGGATTTCTATTTTAAACTTTTAAAAAAAGATTTTATTTATTTATTTGACAAGAGAGAGAGATCACAAGTAGGCAGAGCAGCAGGCAGAGAGAGGGGGGAAGCAGGCTCCCTGCTGACTAGAAAGCCCAATGGAGGGCTCAATCCCAAGACCGTGAGATTGTGATATGAGCTGAAGGCAGAGGCTTAACCCACTGAGCCACCCAGGTGCCCCTAAACATTCAATTTTATCTTTTCTCTCTTTAGTTTTTGATGTTAATGACCACTAGAATGCAATCCTACTGCTACCCTCATCAGTCTATAAATCAATATGGATATAATCCTTTATAGAAATTGTCCAAATACATTGACTATGGTGAAATATGCAGTTCAAATTTGGATTACTCCAGGGTACTGTTGAGGGAACAGAAGGCAAGCTAATTACAAAGCAGAAGCTGACACCCTTCAACCTCCCCCACCCACTATGTGCCATATGTGTGACATTCTTCCAAGAATCTCCAATCTTATATTAATAACTTGCTAGAGGGGAAAATAACATTAACCTGACAATGGCAAGGCCTCAAGGCCTCTGGTATCTTTTAGGTCCCCTTTAGCATATGAAAGTTCTTTTGAAACCTCCCTTTTCCTTACCTCCCCCAACCCCACAATTATTAGTCAGCAACCTCTCACAACCCTGGTGCAGAGGCTCTATCTGCCTGGTCCTGTCCTGAGCTTTAATAAACCACAATTGTGCACCAAAGATGTCTCAAGAATTCTTTTTTGAGCATTGGCTCTGGACCTCTCCTATATTCTAAAATTTCATCAGGACCTGGGTGGCTCAGTTGGTTAAGCTTCAGCCTTTAGTTCAGGTGGTGATCCCAGGGCCCTGGGATGGAGCCCTGTATCTGGCTCCCTGTTCAGCAGGGGAGTATGCTTTTCCCTCTACTTTTGCTCCTCCATCCTGCTTATGCTCTCAATGTCTCTTGCTTTTTCTATATAAATAAATAAAAATCTTTTAAAAAGGCAAACTGGATTATGCCCATGTTTCAATGACAATTTTTATGACTTAATGTCTACCACAACTGCTCTATATCAAATTTCTTGTTTATATATACTACTATGAGAATTCATCTATTTTTAGCATAACATGTCCTGATTATTACCTTGTGTCTAAATTGCTGCTAAACTTCATTTTGTAAATTTTTTTTTGAATATGAAATTTTATACAAAACATAAAGGTCAACTTTTAAAATTGATGGTAACATTTTGGTCATAATAAAATCGTATGAAAAATATAAATATCCCTTGCATAAATTTGATAAATAAACAAAGTTATTTCCATTAAAATTTTTAAGCAGAGTTATACCTAAGGCTTTCAAGCATTATTTTCTAATCTTTAAAATAAATGGATAACTGTCTGATCTGAAAACTGTCAGGACTCAGTAGCTTTAAGAAATATTAACATATTTTCATTTCCAATGTGTTCAATTTTTGTAGAAATATCTGACAAATGAATAAATAAACAGCACAGCAAAACTTTTAGGGTTTTGGTTTAAGGACCTGTGAACACTAGTAAATTTTAGTGCCATTTACGTTCTTCCCAGAATCATTATCACATAAATAATCTTTGTGAAGTGCTTACATAAAGAAACTTTTTCCCGAAGGGAAAATATTTTTAAAGTTAATATAACTTTGATAAGTATATATTAATTTAAAAAATTTTGCTTTAAATAACATCAAAAAATTATGTCTGTACATACTAACAATGTTAATTATGTAGGAAATATCCCCAAAATTACAATGGAGGGATAAATGTTTTAGGCCTTAATATAATGACTGCTATTTAGTTTACAAAATAGTAAAAGTTATTTGCACATTCCTGGGCACAAATAAAGTTTCCTTTATTCCACACCTTACCAGAGTATTTTTTAAGTTTCTGCCAAATTATGTGTTAGTTTTTTTTTTTTTAACTTTTAATGTTCATTTTCCTCTTTCTAGTAATATTAAACATCAGTTACTTTATTTTTTGTCCAGTTGCATTCCCATTTTTGTGCCTGTATATCATTTATTTACCGTTTTTTCCCCCTGCTTTTTTTCTTCTTAATAGAAAATCTCTGGGAAAAAGTATTAAAAATACTGAGAGATTAGAACTTCTGAGAAGGTGGTGGAATAAGAGGATCCTAAGCTCACCTCCTTTCAGTGATACACCTAGGTAACATAAACGTCAGTGTAAATAACCCAGAAAATGACCTGGAACCTGGCAGAAGACTGTCCACAGTTAATCTTAGAGAAGAGGCCACATTGAAAATAGTAAGAAGGGCAGAGGCACAGTTGGGAACCAAAATGACCCTTAAGACTGTCCATGGGAAGGAAGGATGCCACAAGTATAGAGAAATGCCCACAATAGGCACCCCATGTACAGGAAACCTGTACTAGTACTGGGAAGACAACATTTGGCTTAGCCTCACAAGTTTTTGTAATCAGTGGTAATTAGAACCTGGAACTTTAAAAAATCAGACTTGGCTCTAGGAGAATCAAATGGAGTTAGAGAACTAAGATCAGGCTCTTAAAGATATAGCATAACAAACAACCCCACTGAGATAAAGGATAGAAGTAGCTATTTGAAAAATTATGTGGGTTTTCAGTTGGGAGATTTATTTAATAATCTCAAGTGTTTGCTGGAGGGATAAGGATCTTTAGGAGACATCTCCAAGTTCAAAAGAGCTAGTGGGCACCATTTCCCTCATCTACTGCCCAACGTAGATACACTGATAATTGTAGGAACCAGCACTAACACTTTCCATCTAGTTTGGTAACAGGACCCCACCCTTGTATTCTCTGCAGGTGGAAGTGTTCTCCAGAACACTGGTGGAAATGTTCTCCAAAGCAGCTCTAGGTGACATCCTATAGCAAACCAGCAGAAATCTTTCTTAAACCTTGCATCCCTGACAGGGGCCAGCAACATTCCAAAGTGACTTTTGCCCCAGGATAGAGGAAGATAATCACACACACCAGCTCCACTAAAGCCTCACCAGTGGGCTGGGAGAAGACATCTGGTCTGATAGCTGGCATGCCACCAACAAAAACATATTGGGGGACAACCTGAAGTTGTCCATTCCTGAAGTTTAGCATGACTGAAGCTCTGACAAATGCCTGATCTGACCCAACTCACCCAAGGTAGCCCCACATTGACCCATTAACAAACAGGGATCAAACTCTGCCCACAATAAGCAAAGAGAGCCATTGCAGGCAACTGGAATGAAGGCAAATGTAGCTCAGCCAGAATAGTAGGACACATACAACATACACAAAAGACACCTATGAAGTGCCAGGTTCTGATGGAAAGGGAACATTGCACTGCAGGGCACTGTCCTCTTCTTTATAAATACAACCTTCAAGAGCAGAAGACATAGCTGACTTTTTAAAAAGATTTTATTTATTTGTCAGAGACAGAGAAAGTGGGAGAGAGATCAGAAGCAGGGGGAGCTGCAGGCAGAGGGAGAAGGAGGCTCCCTGCTGAGCAAGGAGCCCAATGCAGGACTCTACCCCAGGACCCTAAGATCATGGCCTGAGCTGAAGGCAGACATTTAACTGACTGAGCCACCCAGGCACCCCGGTGACTTTCTCAATATACAGAACAGATAGAGTTACACAAAATGAGGAAACAAAGGAATATGTCCCACATGAAGAACATGTTGAAGAAAAAAAAAAAAAAAAGAAAGAAGAAACATAGCAAAAGAGCTAAATGAAATTGATAACATGTCTCAGAAAATTTAAGTATGGCCATAAAGATACTAGTGTTGAGGAAAGAGTGGAGGATCTCAAAGAGATCCTCAACAAAGAAGTAGAAAGTATTAAAAAGCAGCAATTGGAGATGAAGATCTCAATAATGGAAATAATTTTAAAAAATACACTAGAAGAATGAATAGTAGACTAGAGGAAGCAGAAGAAAGGATCAATGACCTAAAGGACAAAGTAATGGAAAACAAGTTGAACAGGAGAAAGAAAGAAAGAATAAAAAAAATGAGAATAGATGAGGGGCACTCAGTGACACCATCAAGCATAACATTTGAATTATAGGGATCCCAGAGGGAGAAGAGAGAAAAGGACATATAAATTTTATTTGGGGATAGGATAGGTAAAAATTTCCTTGATTTGGGGAAAGAAACTAATTCAGATCCAAGAAGCACAGAGAGCCCCCAACAAAAATCAACCAAAGGAGGTCTATACCAAGACACATGATAATTAAGATGGCAAAAAATAGTGAAGAAGTGATAAATAGAGAATTATAAAATCATCAATAGAAAATAGTTAAATCCAAGGAAAATATCATAAGGCTAAGAAATGATTTTTGGCAAATACTTTGTAGGCTGGAAGAGAGAACACGTTATATTCAAACTGCTGAAAAGAAAAACCTATAACCAAAAATTCTCTATTTAATAAATCTACCATTCATAGTAGAAGGAAAGATAAGTAGTTTTCCAGACAAACATATGTTAAAGGAATTAATTGCCACTAAGCTAGCCTTACAAAAAATGTTAAAGGGGAATCTTTGAGGCAGGAATAAGAAAAGTAGGAAGCAAAAAAGCAGTAAAATTAAGTATATCTGTAAAAATCAGCCAAAGGAGTCACAAACTAAAAGGAAGCAAAGTGGAACACTATATACCTAAACCATGGTGGGGAATAAATAAAATGCTAATGCTTTTAGAATGAGTTCAAGTTTCAACTTTAAGTGACCATCAACTTAATATAGACTGCTATATATATGTTATATAAAAATATAATGGTAACCACAAATCAAAAACCACTAACAGATATGCAAAAAAATAAAGAGAAAAAAAATCAAGTATATCAAAGTAGCAAACCATCAGACAAAAGTGGAAAAGAAGAGAGAAGAACTAAACAACAGCAACAACCACCACAAAAGTAAAAAGTGGCAGTAGGTACATACCTATCAATAATTACTTTCAATGTAAATGGCCTAAATGCTCCAATCAAAGACAGAATAACAAAATGAATTTAAAAAGTAATACCCATCTATGTACTGCCTATAAGATATTCACAAAGACGTAAAACCAGATTGAAAGTGAAAGGATGGAAAAGCACATAGCATGCAAATAGAAGTGAAAAGAAAGCCAGAGTAGCAATATTTATATAAGCCAAAAGAAACGTTAAAACTAAGACTGTAGGGGCAACTGGGTGGCTCAGTGGGTTAAAGCCTCTGCCTTCGGCTCAGGTCACGATCCCAGGCTCCTGGGATCAAGCCCTGTGTCAGGCTCTCTGCTCAGCGGGAAGCCTGCTTCCTCTTCTCTCTCTCTCTGCCTGCCTCTCTGCCTACTTGTAATCTCTGTCAAATAAATAAATAAAATCTTTAAAAAAAAAAACTAAGACTGTAACAAGAGAAAAAGTAGGACCCTATATAATCATAAAGGAGAAATCCAACAAGAATATATAATTGTAAATATTTATGTGCCCTAGATGGAAGAACTCAAATACATAAACCAGACATTAACAAACATAAACAAACAAAAAACATAAAGGAAGTAATAAACAGTAGGGGACTTTAACACCCCATTTACATCAACAGATAGATCATCCATACAGAAAATCAGCAAGGAAATACTAGCTATAACACATTGGACTAGTTGGCTCTTACGGATATATTCACAGCATTCCATACTAAAACAGTAGAATACACATTCTTTTCAAGTATACAAGGATCACTCTCCCAAAGAGATCACGTTAGGTCACAAAACAAGTCTCAACAAATTCAAAGACTAATGCAATACCATTCATCTTTTTCCAACGATGATGTTTATGAAACTGGAAATCGATAAGAAATAATCAGGAAAGAACACAATACATGAGGAAGTTAAACAACATGCTACTAAACAATGAATGGGCTAACGAAGATATCAAAGAGGAAATAAAAAAATAGATGGACACAAATGAAAATAAAAACATGATGGTCCAAAATCTTTGGGCTACAGCAAGGTCGTTCTCAGATGGAATTTTATAGCCATACAGGTTTATCTCAAGAAGCAAGAAAAATCTCAAAAAAACAACTTAACACCTAAGAGAGAAAGAAAAAGAAACAAAACCCAAAACCAGTAGCACGAAGGAAATAATACAGATTACGATAGAAATAAAGTACAAACTAAGAAAACAACAGAACTGATCCATGAAACCAGGAGCTAATTCTTTGGAAAGATCAATTATATTGAGAAACTTATAGCTAAATTCATTTAAAAATATAAAAATAGAGAGAAAGAGAAAGAGAAAGAGAACACACATAAAATCAAAAATGGAAAAGGAGAAAAAATAACCAACCACACAGAAATACAAAGGATACGAGCATATTATGAAAAAAATATATGCCAACAAATTGGACAACCTAGAAGAAATGGATAAATTCTTAGAAACATGTAAATTTCCAAAATTGAATCAGAAAAAAATAGAAAATTTGAACAGAACAATTACCAACAATGAAATGGAATCAGTAAGGGGAAAAAAAAAAACCAACAAACAAAAATCCAAGACCACATGGCTTCATAAGTGAGTTCTACCAAACATTCAAGAAACAGTTCATACCTATTCTTCCCTAACTACTCCAAAACATAGAAGAGGTAGGAATACTTCCAAATTTGTCCTAGGCCAGAATCATCCTGATACCACAACTAGACAAAGACATTACAAAAAAAGAGAAGTACAGATCAATATTTCAAAAGAAAATAGATGCAAAAATGGTCAACAAAACATTAGCAAACAAAATCCAACCATATATTAAAAAAAAACATTCACCATGCTCAAGTTGGATTTATTCCTGGGATGCAATTGAGGTTTGATATTTGAAAATACATCACATCAACAAGAGAAAGGATAAAAAAAACATGTAATTATTTCAATAGACACAAGAAAAACATTTGATAAAGTACAACATCCATTCATAATAAAACTCCTCAATGAAGTAGGTTTTTAGGGAATATACCTCAACATTAAAAAAAGACCAACATGAAAAATCCACAGCTAACATCATACTCAATGGGAAAAAAAAACAGATTTTTCCCTAAAGTCAGGACAAGATAAGGATAGCAAAACTTATCATTTTTATTCAGCATGGAACTGGAAGTCCTAGCCACAGCAATCAGACAACAAAAAGAAATAAAAGGCATCCATATCGGTAAAGAAGAAGCACTTTCACTATTTGCAGATGACATGATACTATATATAAGAAACCCCAAAGTCTACAAAAAAACTAATAGAACTGATAAATGAATTCAGTAAGTTCACAGGATATAAAATCAGTGTATAGAAATGTGTTGCATTTCTGTACTCTAAAAATTAAGTAGCATAAAAAGAAATGAAGAAAACAATTCCATTCAGAATTGCATCACAAATAAAATACTTATTTTTTTATTTAATTTTTTAATTTTTTATAAACATGTATTTTTATCCCCAGGGGTACAGGTCTGTGAATCTCCAGGTTTACACACTTCACAGCACTCACCAAAGCACATGCCCTCCCCAATATCCATAAACCCACCCCACTTCTCCCAACCCCCCTCCCCCAAGCAACCCTCAGTTTGTTTTGTAAGATTAAGAGTCTCTTATGGTTTGTCTCCGTCCCAATCCCATCTTGTTTCATTGATTCTTCTCCTACACACTTAAGCCCCCATGTTGCATCACCACTTCCTCATATCAGGGAGATCATATGGTAGTTGTCTTTCCCTACTTGACTTATTTCGCTAAGCATGACACACTCTAGTTCCATCATGTTGTCGCAAATGGCAAGATTTCATTTCCTTGATGGCTGCATAGTATCCCATCGTGTATACATACCACATCTTCTTGATCCATTCATCTGTTGATGGACATCTAGGTTCTTTCCATAGTTTGGCTACTGTGGACATTGCTGCTATAAACATTTGGGTGCATGTGCTCCTTTGGATCACTACATTTGTATCTTTAGGGTAAATACCCAATAGTGCAATTGCTGGGTCATAGGGCAGTTCTATTTTCAACATTTTGAGGAACCTCCATGCTGTTTTCCAGAGTGGCTGCACCAGCTTGCATTCCCACCAACAGTGTAGGAGGGTTCCCCTTTCTCCACATCCTCGCCAGCATCTGTCATTTCCTGACTTGTTGATTTTAGCCATTCTGACTGGTGTGAGGTGATATCTCATTGTGGTTTTGATTTGTATTTCCCTGATGCCGAGTGATATGGAGCACTTTTTCATGTGTCTGTTGGCCATCTGGATGTCTTCTTTGCAGAAATGTCTGTTCATGTCCTCTGCCCATTTCTTGATTGGATTATTTGTTCTTTGGTTGTTAAGTTTGCTGAGTTCTTTATAGATTCTGGACACTAGTCCTTTATCTGATATGTTGTTTGCAAATATATTCTCCCATTCTGTCAGTTGTCTTTTGATTTTGTTAACTGTTTCCTTTGCTGTGCAAAAGCTTTTGATCTTGATGAAATCCCAATAGTTCATTTTTGCCCTTGCTTCCCTTGCCTTTGGCGTTGTTCCTAGGAAGATGTTGCTGCGGCTGAGGTCGAAGAGGTTGCTGCCTGTGTTCTCCTCAAGGATTTTGATGGATTCCTTTCTCACATTGAGGTCCTTCATCCATTTTGAGTCTATTTTTGTGTGTGGTGTAAGGAATAGGTGCAATTTCATTTTTCTGCATGTGGCTGTTCAATTTTCCCAGCACCATTTATTGAAGAGGCTGTCTTTTTTCCATTGGACAGTCATTCCTGCTTTGTCAAAGATTAGTTGACTGTAGAGTTGAGGGTCTACTTCTAGGCTCTCTATTCTGTTCCATTGATCTATGTGTCTGTTTTTGTGCCAGTACCATGCTGTCTTGATGATGACAGCTTTTTAATAGAGCTTGAAGTCCGGAAATTTGATGCCACCAACTTTGGCTTTCTTTTTCAATATCCCTTTGGCTACTCGAGGTCTTTTCTGGTTCCATATAAATTTTAGCATTATTTGTTCCATTTCTTTGAAAAAGATGGATGGTACATTGATAGGAATTGAATTAAATGTGTAGATTGCTTTAGGTAGCATAGAAATTTTCACAATATTTCTTTTTCCAATCCATGAGCATGGAACATTTTTCCATTTCTTTGTGTCTTCCTCAATTTCTTTCATAAGTACTTTATAGTTTTCTGAGTATACATCCGTAGCCTCTTTGGTAAGGTTTATTCCTAGGTATCTTATGGTTTGGGGTGCAATTGTAAATGGGATGGAATCCTTAATTTCTCTTTCTTCTGTTTTGTTGTTGGTGTAGAGAAATGCAACTGATTTCTGTGCTTTGATTTTATATCCTGACACTTTACTGAATTCCTGTACAAGTTCTAGGAGTTTTGTAGTGGAGTATTTTGGGTTTTCCACATATAGTATCATATCATTTGCGAAGAGTGATGATAATTTGACTTCTTCTTTGCCGATTTGGATGCCTTTACTTTCCTTTTGTTGTCTGATTGCTGAGGCTAGGACTTCTAGTACTATGTTGAATAGCAGTGGTGATAATGGACATCCCTGCCATGTTCCTGACCTTAGTGGAAAAGCTTTTAGTTTTTCTCCATTGAGAATGATATTGTGGTGGGTTTTTCATAGATGGCTTTGATTATATTGAGGTATGTGCCCTCTATCCCTACACTTTGAAGAGTTTTGATCAGGAAGGGATGCTGTACTTTGTCAAATGCTTTTTCAGCACCTATGGAGAGTATCATATGGTTCTTGTTCTTTCTTTTATTGATGTGTTGTATCACATAGACTGATTTGCAAATGTTGAACCAACCTTGCAGCCCTGGAATAAATCCCACTTGGTCGTGGTGAATAATCCTTTTAATGTACTATTGAATCCTATTGGCTAGTATTTTGTTGAGTATTTTCACATCTGTGTTCATCAAGGATATTGGTCTATAGATCTCTTTTTTGATGGGATCCTTGTCTGGTGTTGGGATCAAGGTGATGCTGGCCTCATAAAATGAGTTTGGAAGTTTTCCTTCCATTTCTATTTTTTGGAAAAGTTTCAGGAGAATAGGAATTAGTTCTTCTTTAAATGTTTGGTAGAATTCCCCCGGGAAGCCGTCTGGCCCTGGGCTTTTGTTTGTTTGGAGATTTTTAATGACTGTTTCAATCTCCTTACTGGTTATGGGTCTGTTCAGGCTTTCTATTTCTTCCTGGTTCAGTTGTGGTAGTTTATATGTTTCTAGGAATGCATCCATTTCCTCCAGATTGTCAAATTTATTGGCGTAGAGTTGCTCATAGTATGTTCTTATAATTGTATTTCTTTGGTGTTAGTTGTGATCTCTCCTCTTTCATTCATGATTTTATTTATTTGGGTCCTTTCTCTTTTCTTTTTGATAAGTCTGGCCAGGGGTTTATCAATCTTATTAATTCTTTCAAAGAACCAGCTCCTAGTTTCATTGATTTGCTCTATTGTCTTTTTGGTTTCTATTTCGTTGATTTCTGCTCTGATCTTTATGATTTCTCTTCTCCTGCTGGGCTTAGGGTTTCTTTCTTGTTCTTTCTCTAGCTCCTTTAGGTGTAGGGTTAGGTTGTGTACCTGAAACCTTTCTTGTTTCTTGAGGAAGGCTTGTACCGCTATATATTTTCCTCTCAGGACTGCCTTTTTTGTGTCCTACAGATTTTGAACCGTAGTATTTTCATTATCATTTGTTTCCATGATTTTTTTCAATTCTTCTTTAATTTCCCGGTTGACCCATTCATTCTTTAGAAGGATGCTGTTTAGTCTCCATGTATTTGGGTTCTTTCCAAACCTCCTCTTGTTGTTGAGTTCTAGCTTCAGAGCATTGTGGTCTGAAAATATGCAGGGAATGATCCCAATCTTTTGATACCAGTTGAGTCCTGATTTAGGACCGCGGATGTGATCTATTCTGGAGAATGTTCCATGTGCACTAGAGAAGAATGGGTATTCTGTTGCTTTGGGATGAAATGTTCTGAATATATCTGTGATGTCCATCTGGTCCAGTTTGTCATTTAAGGCCTTTATTTCCTTGCTGATCTTTTGCTTGGTGATCTGTCCATTTCTGTGAGGGGAGTGTTAATGTCCCCTACTATTATTGTATTATTGTTGATGTGTTTCTTTGATTTTGTTATTAATTGGTTTATATAGTTGACTGCTCCCACGTTAGGGGCATAGATATTTAAAATTGTTAGATCTTCTTGTTGGACAGACCCTTTGAGTATGATATAGTGTCCTTCCTCATCTCTTATTATAGTATTTGGCTTAAAATCTAATTGATCTGATATAAGGATTGCTACTCCTGCTTTCTTCTGTGGTAAATTGTTTTCCACCCCCTCACTTTAAATCTGGAGGTGTCTTTGGACTTAAAATGAGTTTCTTGGAGGCAACATATAGATGGGTTTTGTTTTTTTATCCATTCTGATACCCTGTGTCTTTTGACAGGGGCATTTAGCCCATTAACATTCAGGGTAACTATTGAGAGATATGAATTTAGTGCCATTGTATTGCCTGTAAGGTGACTGTTACTGTATATGGTCTCTGTTCCTTACTGATCTACCACTTGTAGGCTCTCTCTTTGCTTAGAGGACCCCTTTCAATATTTCCTGTAGAGCTGGTTTTGTGTTTGCAAATTCTTTCAGTTTTTGTTTGTCCTGGAAGCTTTTAATCTCTCCTTCTATTTTCAATGATAGCCTAGCTGGATATAGTATTCTTGGCTGCATGTTTTTCTCGTTTAGTGCTCTGAAAATATCATGCCAGCTCTTTCTGGCCTGCCAGGCCTCTGTGGATAAGTCAGCTGCCAATCTAATATTTTTACCATTGTATGTTATAGACTTCTTTTCCCGGGCTGCTTTCAGGATTTTCTCTTTGTCACTGAGACTTGTAAATTTTACTATTAGGTGATGGGGTGTGGGCCTATTCTTATTGATTTTGAGGGGCGTTATCTGAACCTCCTGAATTTTGATGCTTGTTCCCTTTGCCATATTGGGGAAATTCTCCCCAATAATTCTCTCCAGTATACCTTATGCTCCCCTCTCTCTTCTTCTTCTTCTGGAATCCCAATTATTCTAATGTTGTTTCGTCTTATGGTGTCACTTATCTCTCGAATTCTCGCTCATGGTCCAGCAGCTGTTTGTCCCTCTTTTGCTCAGCTTCTTTATTCTCTGTCATTTGGTCTTCTATATCACTAATTCTTTCTTCTTCCTCATTTTTCCTAGCAGTGAGAGCCTCCATTTTTTATTTCACCTCATTAATAGCTTTTTTTATTTCAACTTGGTTAGATTTTAGTTCTTTTATTTCTCCAGAAAGGGCTTTTATATCTCCCGAGAGGGTTTCTCTAATATCTTCCATGCCTTTTTGAGCCCAGCTAGAACCTTGAGAGTTGTCATTCTGAACTCTAGATCTGACATATTACCAATGTCTGTATTGATTAGGTCCCTAGCCTTTGGTACTGTCTCTTGTTCTTTTTTTTGTGGTGAATTTTTCCGCCTTGTCATTTTGTCCAGCTAAGAGTATATGAAGGAGCAAGTAAAATACTAAAAGGGTGGGAACAACCCCAGGAATATATGCTTTAACCAAATCAGAAGAAATCCCAAATCGTGAGCGGGGAGAAAGGGGATAAAAAGAGGTTCTAAAAGAAAGAAAGAAAAAATAAATAAATAAATAAAAGAAAAGAATTTGAGAAAAAGAAAACGAATAAAGAAATATATAAAAAAGGAAAAAAATATATATTAGACAAACTAGTTAAAAAACGTTAAAAAAGAAAAGGGTAAAAGTTAAAAAAAAAATTTAGCAGAAGAAGAGAAAAAAATCAAAAAGAAAAAAATTAAATTACCTCCAAGACTTAAAAAAATCACAGGGGAAAAAAAAAAATCACAGGGTGAAAGCCATGAGTTCCGTGCTTTGCTTTCTCCTCCTCTGGAATTCTGCTGCTCTCCTTGGTATTGAAACCGCACTCCTTGTTAGGTGAACTTGGTCTTGGCTGGATTTCTTGTTGATCTTCTGGGGGAGGGGCCTGGTGTAGTGATTCTCAAGTGTCTTTGCCCCAGGCGGAATTGCATTGCCCTTACCAGGGGCCGGGCTGAGTAATCCTCTCGGGTTTGCTTTCAGAAGCTTTTGATCCCTGAGCGCTTTCTGTAGAGTTCTGGAGGACCGGAATACAAATGGTAGCCTCCTGGTCTCCAGCCCAACGGAGCCTAGAGCCCGGGGCGCCACTACTCAGTGCGCCCTCAGAGAACAGTGCCCAGTTACTCCCGTCTGCCTGACCTCCAGCCACACTCCGAGCTCACCAAGCCTGCGACCGGTTCAAAGTAACCCTGAGCTGTGATCTTACTGTCGGCTCTGTCTCTGTAGCCGGCTTTCCCGTTCCAATACCCACAAGCTCTGCGACACTCAGACACCCCTGATCCTTCTGTGACCCTGCGGGACCTGAGGCCACGCTGACCCCGCATGGGCTTCGCCCCGGTTTAGCCTCTGGAGTGATGTCCCTCAGCGGAACAGACTTTTAAAAGTCCTGATTTTGTGCTCCGTTGCTCTGTTGCTTGCCTGGAGCCGGCCCCTCCCCCCAGGGTCTATTCTCCCGTCGCTTTGGATTCACTTCTCCGCAGGTCCTACCTTTCAGAAAGTGGTTGTGTTTCTGTTTCCAGAATTGCTGTTCTTCTTCTCTTCGATCTGCTGATGGATTTGCAGGTGTTTGTAATCTTTAGATAAGCTATCTAGCTGTTCTCCTGCTAGTTGATGTAGTCTCAGCCTGCTACTTCTCCGCCATCTTGACTCCCTCTCCAAATAAAATACTTGTGAGTGAACTTAATGAAGGAGGTGAAAGACTTGTATTATGAACACTATGATGTACTGATAAAAGAAACCGAAGATGACACAAATGGAATGCTATACCTTATTTATGCTCATGGACTGGTTGAACAAATATTGTTAAAATGTCCATAGTACCTAAAGCAATCAACAGAATTAATGCAATCCCTATCAAAATACCAATAGCATTTTTCAAAGAACTAAAACAATCTTTTAATTTGCATGGAACCCCAAAAGACTCACATATACAAAGCAATCTTGAGAAAGAAAAACAAATCTGGTGGTGTCACAATCCCAGACAGAGTTCAGGATATACCAGAAAGCTGTAGTAATGAAAATACTATGGTATTTTTTGGTAATGGCACAAAAACAGACAGAGCAATGTAATAGAATAAAGCGCCCATAAATAAACCCATAATTTTATGGTCAATTATTCTTTGACAAAGGAGGCAAAAATATCCAATAGGAAAAAGGAAGTCTCTTCAGCAAATAGTGTTAGAAAAAACTAGACAGATAAATGTAAAGAATGAAACTGGACCACTTTCTTACACCATATACAAAAGTAAATGCAAAAATATTAATAACCTAAATTTGAGAACTGAAACCATAAAAATCCTAGAAGACAGCACATGCAGTCATTTCTCAGACAAACATTGCAACATTTTTCTAGATATGTCTCCGGAGGCTAGGAAAACACCTCTAAAAACAAACTATTGGGACTACATCAAAATAAAATGCCTCTGCACAATCAATAAACCTAAAAGACAATCTACTGAATGGGAGAAGATATTTATAAAAGACATATATGAATAAGTAATTAATATCCAAAATATATAAAAAATTTACATAACTCAACATTCAAAACCAAAGAATCCAATTAAAATATGGACAAAAGATATGAACATATTGATGGTCAAAACATATTGATGGTCATATATGGACAAAATATCGACAAAAGATATGAACATATTGATGGTCATATATGACCATATAGATGGTCAACAGACATATGAAAAGATGCTCATCATCACTGATCATCAGGGAAAAGCAAATCAAAACCACAATGAGATATCACCTCACATCTGTTAGAATGGCTAAAATAAAAAAAAAAAAAAGCAACAACAAATGTGGGCAAGGATATGGAGTAAAAGTAATCCTCATGCGTTGTTGGTGGGAATGCAAATTGCTGCAGCCACTGTGGAAAACAATACGGAAGTTTCTCAAAAAATTAAAAATAGAATTACCACATGATTCAGTAATTCCACTACTGGATATTTGTGGAAAGAATGCAAAACACTAATATAAGATGATATATGCAGCCCTATGTTTATTGCATCATTATTTACAATAGCCAAAATATGGAAGCAATCCAAATGTCTATTGATAGATGAATGGATAAAGAAGGTGCGGTATATATATATATATATATATATTATTCAACCATAAAAAAGAATGAAATCTTGCTATTTTCAAAAACATTGTTGGACTTGAGGGTATAATGCTAAGTGAGATTAATAAAAGAAAGATACATCCTATATGATTTCATTCATATGTGGAATTTAAGAAACAAACAAACAAACAAAGACATAGGAAACAAAAGTGAAAATGAACTTTTGGGCCTTCATAAAGATCAAAAGCTTCTGCACAGCAAAGGAAACAGTCAACAAAACAAAGAGGCAACCCACAGAATAAGAGAAGATATTCGCAAATGACACTACAGACAAAGGGCCAATATCCAAGATTTATAAAGAACTCCTCAAACTCAACACACACAAAACAGACAGTCACGTCAAAAAATGGGCAGAAGACATGAACAGACACATCTCCAAAGAAGACATGCAAATGGCTAATAGACACAGGAAAAAATGTTCATAATCATTAGCCATCAGGGAGATTCAAATCAAAACCACACTGAGATACTACTACCTTACATCAGTTAGAATGGCCAAAATTAAAATAAATAAATAAACAAATGTTGAAAATGATATGGAGAAAGGGGAACCCTCTTACACTGTTGGTGAGAATGCAAGTTGGTGCAGCCACTTTGGAAAAGTGTGTAGAGATTCCTCAAAAAATTAAAAATAGAGCTACCCTATGACCCTGCAATTGCACTAGTAGGTATTTACCGCAAAGATACAGATGTAGTGAAAAGGAGGGCCATCTGTACCCCAATGTTTATAGCAGCAATGGCCACAGTCACCAAACTGTGGAAGGAACCAATATGCCCTTCAATGGATGTATGGATAAAGAAGATATGGTCCATATATACAACAGAGTATTATGCCTCCATCAGAAAGGATGAATACCCAACTTTCGTAGCAACATGGATGGGACTGCAAGAGATTATGCTGAGTGAAATAAGTCAAGCAGAGAGAGTCAAGTATCACATGGTTTCACTTACTTATGGAGCATAAGAAATAATATGGAGGACATTGGGAGATGGAGAGGAGAAGTGAGTTGGGGGCAATTTGAGGGGAAGACAAACCATGAGAGACTGTGGACTTTGAGAACAAACTGAGGGTTTGAAAGGGGAGAGTGTTAGGGGTTTGGTTGAGCCTGGTGGTGGGTATTAAGGAGGGCACGTATTGCATGGAGCACTGGGTGTGGTACATAAATAATGAATTTTGGAACACTGAAAAAAGAAAAAGAAGAAAGAAAGAAAGAAAGAAAGAAAGAAAGAAAGAAAGAAAGAAAGAAAAAGAAAGAAAGAAAGAAAGAAAGAAAGAAAGAAAGAAAGAAAGAAAAGAGATAAACCAAAACAGAATTGTATTACAGAGAGCATAAGGATGGTTACCAGAGGTGTGTAGGTAGGGGTAATGAGTGAAACAGATGAAGGGGATTAAGAGCACACTTCTCATAAGGAGCACTGGATTTATGTATGTATGTATGTATGTATGCATATGTATATACACATGCAGGCATAACATTAAGTGAAATAACTCAGAGAAAGACATGTCAAATGATTTCACTCATATGTGGAATTTAAGAAGCAGAACAAACAAACAAACAAAACCATACTCAAATATAGAAAACCAACTGGTGATTGTCAGAGGGGAGGCAGTGGGAGGGAGGGATGAAAGAAGTGAGGGGGATTAGAGTTCATTTATCATGACAAGCACTGAGTACTGAATTGTTGAATACAATTGTTGAATCACTATATTGTACATCAGAAACTAATAGAACATTGAATGTTAATTACACAGGAATTAAAAAAAAAATGTGAGGTTAAGAATAGAACATACAATTTAGGAGAATGACTATGAAGGGAAGGCAAGGGAAGTGAAGAATCTAAAAGGAGAAACATGTCAAGAGAGGGTCATTTGTGTATTTATTTAATACGTCTTTTTTTTCTGATTACAAAGGCAAAATGTGCTTTATAATGAAAATCTGGAAATAAATTCAGACATCATTAAAAAGAAACTATGATACTGTCATAAGGACAAACATGTAGGCCGATGGAATAAAACAGAAAGCCCAGAATGAATCCCTAATAAATACACAGTCAACTAATTTTTTAAAATTTATTTTTTATTTATTTTCAGCATAACAGTATTCATTAGTTTTGCGTCACACCCAGTGCTCCATGCAATCCGTGCCCTCTCTAATATCTACCACCTGGTACCCCGACCTCCCAACCCCCGCCCCTTCAAAACCCTCAGATTATTTTTCAGAGTCCATAGTCTCTCATGGTTCACCTGCTCTTCCAATTTACCCCAACTCCCTTCTCCTCTCTATCTCCCCATGTCCTCCATGCTATTTGTTATGCTCCCACAAATGAGTGAAACCATATGATAACTTACTCTCTCTGCTTGACTTATTTCACTCAGCATAATCTCTTCCAGTCCCATCTATGTTGCTACAAAGTTGGGTATTCGTCCTTTCTGATGGAGGCATAATACTCCATAGTGGATATGGACCACATCTTCCTTATCCATTCGTCCGTTGAAGGGCATCTTGATTCATTCCACAGTTTGGTGACCGTGGCCATTGCTGCTATAAACATTGGGGTACAGATGGCCCTTCTTTTCACTACATCTGTATCTGTACTGGGTAAATACCCAGTAGTGCAATTACAGGGTCATAGGGAAGTTCTATTTTTAGAACTCCTATTTTTAGAATCTCCACACTGTTCTCCAAAGAGGCTGCACCAACTTGCCTTCCCACCAACAGTGGAAGAGGGTTCCCCTTTCTCCACATCCCCTCCAAAACATATTGTTTCCTGTCTTGCTAATTTTGGCCATTCTAACTGGTGTAAGGTGATATCTCAATGTGGTTTAATTTGAATTTCCCTGATGGCTAATGATGATCAACATTTTTTCATGTGTCTGATAGCCATTTGTAAGTCTTCATTGGAGAAATGTCTGTTCGTATCTTCTGCCCATTTTTTGATATGATTGTCTGTTTGTGTGTGTGTTGAGTTTGAGGAGTTCTTTATAGATCCTGGATATCAACCTTTTGTCTGTACTGTCACTTGCAAATATCTTCTCCCATTCCATGGGTTGCCTCTTTGTTTTCTTAACTCCTTTCTTTGCTGTGCAGAAGCTTTTGATTTTGATGAAGTCCCAAAAGTTCATTTTCGCTTTTGTTTCCTTTGCCTTTGGAGACATACCTTGAAAGAAGTTGCTGTGGCTGATACCGAAGAGATTACTGCCTAAGTTCTCCTCTAGGATTCTGATGGATTCCTGTCTACATTGAGGTCTTTTATCCATTTTGAGTTTATCTTTGTGTACGGTGTAAGGAATGGTCCAGTTTCATTCTTCTACATATAGCTGCCCAGTTTTCCCAGCACCTTTATTGAAGAGACTATCTTTTTTCCACTGTATATTTTTTCCTGTTTTGTTGAAGAATTCAGTAGAAGAGTTGTTGTTGTTGTTGTTGTTTTTCAAAAAATACTGCCTGAAAACTGGATATCAGCATACAAAATAATGGAGTTGGACCCTTACCTAATGCCGTGTACAAAAATCAACCCAAAACAGGTAAAGAAGCTAAACTTAAGAGTTAAAACTGTAAAACTCTTAGAAACAAATGAGGGAAACTCTCATGGTATTAGATTTTACAATTTAATGGATTTGACAACAAAAACACAGGCAATAAATTAAAAATTAGAGAAACTGGATATCAAAATTAAGATCTTTGTGCATCAAAGGACATGATCAAAATAGTGAAAAGCCACATACAAAATAAGAAAAAATATTTTCCAGTCACACATCTGATCAGGGAATATACATAATATATAATTTCTATAACTTATCAGCAACAACAACAACAACAAAAACCCAAATCAAAAATTGGCAAGGGAACTCAATAGACATTTAAAAAAAAAAAAAAAAAAAGACATACTACTGGCTAAGAAGCACCTTACAAGATGCCCAACATCATTAATCATTAGGGAAATGTAAAGCAAAACCATAATACGATACCAATTCATACCTACCAGAACAGGTATAATGATAGTAAAACAAAGCATACACACACCCACAAAAACAGCTACAAACAGTATTGGCAAGGATGTGGAGAAATTTTAACTTTTATGCACTGCACAAAACATGAAAACACATCTTGATATGAGTGTTAAGCTTTCTCTTTTCTTGTCTCAGGAAATAAGATACTCTTTATATGTAGCCAAGGGGACCCCTTTGGCTTTCACATTTAGTTTACTTAATGATTAATTAACCTCAGCCCTTTAAAATTTTTCTGTAGAACATCAGTTAACCACAGCAACAACAATAGTATTTCACTGGGCTTGTAATTTCCTCCTATGTCCAAATTACACAATAGAATACATTTACTAGTACATTTCTTTCCATTAATACAACAAATCATCTCACTGCAATTGTGAGTTTTATCAACTCATCTCTTATTTTATGCTAGGAGCTATCAGTAGTTTACTTACTACCAGTGATATAGTCTTTACAATCATGAAGCAGCAAATGGTACAGAGCCCAAATCCCAATTCAATATCTATTTTCTCAGGAAACTTGGGAACTCACAGCTGGATTTCAGTTTCCTCAGAAAGAAGATTCTGTGATGGACATTAGTAGGCAGGATGATTTTTGCATATTTATGTTGGGATCAACATATGTGCTAAAAGAAAGCAAAATTGGGTTGGAATCACATCAGTCTGCAGTGTAATCAAGTCCTCAGCCAAGAGCTATGGTAGTTCTCAATTAGCATGGTACTATACACTTGTTTTGAGTTGCTACAATAGGATAAAGCATGAATAGGCATCAGATCCTGGCTGCTCTTGGGAAGAGAATGAGCTTGAATGTGGCAGCTCACTTCAGCTGAAGGTAATATGAGAAGGCTGAAAGCTTAGTGTCAGTAGAAGCATGAGCAGTTTAAGGTAAGTCATTCTGTCCTGAAAAGGGAACTGGATGACACAGCACAACATCTGCTACACTGAGGAACTAGACATATTAAAGAAATTGAATCCACTATTAAATACCTTTCTAAAAAGAAAATCTAGATCCAATGACTTAAAATTATTCCAAATACTTAAGGGATAAATAACCTCCATATTTTACACATATTTCCAGGAAAAAGTTCCAGAAAGAACACATACTAAGTCATTTTATGAGACCTAAGTAATATTGGTATAAAAAACTATAGAGGGACTTCAGAACAAATAAATTTCCAAATCTCTCTCATGAATACAGATGAAACAAACTTAAACATGAGTTGGTAACACAAATCCAATAATATAGATCATTAATAGTGTTTATTATGGGAATGTAAGATATATTAAAAAGTTCATTCTGAGAAATAAAAAAGATTTACAACCACTAAGTTACTCTCTCATAATACTTGAGAAAGTTTTGTCTAAATTTCCTAAGAAGCATGAGGATGAAATTTAAAAGTGAAAAAAAAAGTATGGATTTTCAAGAAATCTGTGAATTTTTGCAAAGACTGCTTAATTAGATGGATTTATGCTTTCAGCCATAATACTATAACTAGCACTACTTATATTATCCTCCATGCAAAAGGATATTTGCACAAAATATACCAGGCAATAGTCTTTTAGTATTTGCTTTTTGTTTGTCTTTTAATTGAACAACAGACTGCACAGGACTATGATTCCTGATATAGAATAACAACTAAACAAATGATACAAATCCAATGATTAATCATTTTTCCCCCATAAGTCATGTTTAATAATGTAGTGCAAGGTAGAGGGCCTAAGCAAATTTTAGTGGCCTTAGTAATTTAAATAGAAGTCTGAGAGTCTAAAGGACAAAGTACAGGAGAAAAGGGAGCTAGGTAGAAAAAGCACTCTAGATATCTGCATAGTTATTTCTGAGTCTGCTGATAAATACTAAGTTGTGCATACTTAGGATGACATTTCATAAAGTCAATCACAAGTCAACTGAGAATCTAGCTGTTTAAAAATGTCCAGATCTCATACAGGGCGGGAGACGTTTCAGGTTCAAACAGCCTGTGTAGAGAGTCCTCTTTAATCACTGAGGACATTCTATATACCTATACCTTAGAGCAATTTACAGCTGCCTTTATACTGCCTAAAACTCCAACTTGATAGACTTGATCTTATCTGCCAAACAAATTGACACTATTAAAACAATAAAATCAGCTCTCAAAAAATGTAAATTTTTTAATTTCCAGCATGTATATGTGTGTGTGTGTGTGTATACATATATATAGGAATGGAATAAATAGAATTATATACATGAATTAGCATACAAGACCTTAAAGACCTTAAAGAGCTAATGTTAATATATTCAAGTATTATAGAATGTGGAAATAATGAAAGGTAAAAGATGAAAATATGGAACTTCTAGATATGAATAACATAGTAAGTAAAATGTCTTTATTTTTTAGTTACTTTAAGATTTTATCCTTATCACAGGCTTTCAGAATTTTGGTGTTTTAATAAACTTTTTAATTTGAAAAGTTATACATTTATAGCAAAATTGAGAGGATAATAGCATTTCCAGATACCCAACACCCAATTTCCCCTACTATTAATATCTTACGATAATATGGTAGACTGGATATAATTAATGAACCAATATCAACACGCTATTACTAACTAATGCTCAAACATTACTCAAATTTTTAAAAAATCACCTAATGTCTTTTTCATGTTCCAGAATCCCATCGATATTATCATAATTAACCATTATCTCTCCTGAGGCTACTCTTAACTGACAATTTCTTAGACATTCCTTGTTTGACACTAAACCTTAGTTTAGGGAACCATGTTCACTAAAACTTGACAATACGGTCAAGTATTTTACAGAATTTAACTCAACTGGATTTTGTCTGATATTATTCCTATGATTAGACTGAGATTACTGATTTGGAAAAGGAAGACCACAGAGGCAAAATGCCATTTCTGATCAAATCATATCAAAGGTGTCCATTATCAACATGACTTACTACTCTTGATGGTAAGCTTAATCATAGGGCTGAAGTAGTATTACATTTCTCTATAGTGAAGATACTCTTTTTACCCCCTTTCTTTGCTGTACTCTTTGGAAGAAATTTCACAGTTTCTTTACACTTAATAAGTGGGAATTATGCTTCATCTCCTTGAAGGTGACTTCAAAAAGGTAACTTTAAAAAGTATCTGGAACTTTTGTACACAGGAGCTTTGTATTTTCTATTTATTCATCTTTTTTTTTTTATATCAGTATGGACTCATGCATAATATAAAATCTGATTTCATTTTTTAATGTTTCACAGTTGTAACTTTAAAGCCACTCTACTCCCTTTCTCCTTATGCTTCACATCTGAGGGGGCTGATAAGAAATTCCAGAACTATTCTGGCTCAAGTGGGAGGTTCAAACTTTGTCAGCCTCAGTCACAGGCCAAAACCCTCACCTAATGCTATCCCCTAAACAAAGTAAATGCCCAGAGCCAATCAACTTTCCTGGCTCTCTTAACCCACTTTGGATCCCAATCTGTTTCATGCATAGCATAGACTTTCATATCCTCTTAGCCTGAATATTGGCATCATTTGTTACAACATCCAAAACAAATTTAGATATTTGAATGATTTTTCAGCATGGGAAAAACAGTTTCTTCAAAACAATATAGATATTTATTTTATACTTTGAGGTTAATAATTCAATACTAATATATTTATTTTCTTGCTCAAATTGTTCTAGTTTTGGCCATTGGGAGCTCCTATATCCCTCTGACATACCTCCATTGATTTATCTTTTATTATTCATTAACTTTTTTAGCATCTTCTTTCTTTCTGACACTAAAAGCATGCCAGGTACATCATGTATAATTCCTGTTCAAATCCTAAACAAGCCAGTTCTTTAAAAATGCAAAGAAATAGACCTTATACTGTTCTAGATATGGTACAGATACTGTATAAAAGGATATTTCTGAATCCTCCCTTCCATCTTTATTACTATCATTTATTTCACTTATTCCTTATTCCCTTATTCTCTTATGATAGCCCAATAAGTTGTTTATCATTTCTTTAAACAGTTATTTGTACATCTACGTAGAGCAAGATTTATTCTACCTCAATTTTTTTCTTCCCCAATGTAAAAAAATTTCTGTAATTCTAGGTATGTGACTTCTTTCTTTCCCCCTGAAAAATGGCTTTTAATATTTTTACAGCCCAGTCTGCTGGAGAAGATAATTCCTCAGTTTTTGTTTCTTTAGAGTAGATTTATCTCTACTTTTAGTATAATTTAACTAGGCATATATAATTCTAAGTTTGCGTGGGTTTCTCTCAAAACTAAATACTGCACTCAGCTTAGCTTACTGCATGATTACTGACCAGAAATCCACTGTAATTCTTTCTTCCACTATAATTCTGCTGTTGTAGGATGTGTATTCGAAAAGAATGTGTATCCTTACTTCTCTAAGGAGTTACTTTCCTATGGCCTTCTCATTTTTTTCTTGCCCCCCCCCCCCAATTTGGGTAGAATATCTCTAAGAATAGCTTTTATTTTTATTTGTTTTTGTTTTTATTCTGCTTGGTATTATTTGAATTTCCTGACTCTATGGTGTGGTGTGTATCATTAATTTTTGAAAGTTTTGGCCATTATTACCTCAAATATTTCTTCTGCTACAGTCTTTGTTCTTTTTTCGTTATATTAACTATGCATATTATTCCTTTTGAAATTGTACGTTATGTTCTGTTTTTGTTTTGTATTTTCTCTTTCTCTGCATTTCAGTGAGAGAAGTATCTACTAACCCATCATTAAGTTTATACATTTCTCTTTGGCCATTTTTCAGTATATTGATGTGCCCATTAAAGGTGTTCTGCATTTTTGTTATTTATTTTTTTTCTTAGCACTTTCTCTTTTTTTTTTACCTTAGGGTTTCCATCTCTTTGTTTGTATTCCCCATCTGCTCTTGCATATAGTCCATATTTTACTTTAGGGTCCTTAATATAATAATCATAGTTATTTTAAATTTCCGATAAGATAATTCTGACTTTTTGCCATACCTGATTCTCATGCCCAAATTGCTTCTTCTGACAGTGTTTTTTTCTTCTTAACATGTTCATAATTTTCTGGTAAAAACCAAATGTGATATATAGGAACTGAGGTAAACAGGCCTTTGGTGAGAAGTTTTAGATTAGTCTGGCTAGGAGTTTGTGTTTAATGTTTGCTATAACTGTAGATGCCAGAGGATTCCTATTTATTTATTATCATTGTTTGTATTTCCCTTGTCAACTGTGGACTTCCCCTATTAAGTACTCCTCTACAAAGAGTGTCTTTGTCTTTTGGATCTTTTAGCTATAATTCATTATTAGCATACTGTAACCTTGGTAAAGTTGTAAAGATTGAGGATGGACATGTGTTCTAAAATTTTATGATTAAGTTGGGTTTTTAGTGTGCCTATATTCCTTGGTGTGAACTTCACAAGAGTTTCTTAGTTTTTCCCTCTATCCTTAGGTATGAAAGGAAGGCTAAACAAAATAGAATGGGAGAAATGGTCTTTCCGCAGATGGAATCAAGTTCTGATAAATTCTACCCCCCCACACACACAAATTGGAGAGTAGGTCTTTATTATGTAGAATGATCTGGAATATGTTACAATGGTTATTCTTACTCTCCTTCTGCATAAACGTGAAAGATTGTTTCCAGCTCCTTACTATGAGACCTGATATGGTTCCTGGAGGTAAAATCCGCAAAAATATAGAAGCTCTGCAAGACTGTCTCCCAGCAGTCTGTCATTTTTAAAGGAATCTACACTTGTCTTCCAGCAATTCACCAAAATTACCACTTAACTATACCTACCAGTGGCTTCAGCTGCTTCTGTTCTAGGTAAGTGAATCTTGGTTGTGACAGTCACATCAGTCACCTGACTCTCCAGGTTTCAGAGTGGTGGTTTGCCCTGAAACTCAGTTATCTGATGGCTAAAAAGAAGTCATTGATTTTTCAGTTGCTCACTCTTTGCTTTTTGTAAGGTGGGAATGAACAACTTCCAGTATCTTTGTAGGTAGGATCAATAACTAGAAGTCCAGCAAACGTGAATTTGATGTGATTTAATCTGGTTTTCTTTCATTTATCCTTATATTTTATTGAGCATCCTGTATCAGTGGGTTTCAAGTTTCATAAAATTCTAAAAAATACTTGATCATTGTTCATTCAGATTTCATCTCCTCCTCCCACCGCTTGCGACTCTAACTGCACATATTTTTGTTTACTTGATAGTGTCCCATAGGCCATCAATTTGTTTTTATATTTTCTCTAATTTCATCTTCATCACTTTAGCCAGTAAATTTCAGTTGCCTCTTAATCTGAGACTGCTACCCTCTGCTATGAATCATATCCCCTGTGCACACAGTGACTTGAAGCAGAATGCCACGGGGTAATACAGCTCATATCATTCAACACTCTTCTCTCACAGATTTTGTGCATTCACTTCTATTAGAAAATGGGCGAGGGTCAGTCAAGTATCCTCCACACTAAGGGGGCATTTTGAGACCAAAAAGTGAAGCAATCCACTCCAAATACCTTACACAACATTGTATTCAAATTAACCTCTTAAGGGGGGTGGGGGGATTGGGGAACAAAGGATCTGTCACTACAGTTATTCTGTTTTATAGAACAAGTTTTTTAGATCAAGGGGCATTGTGGTGAGGTTTGAGGATTGGTATCTAAAGTGGCGCCTCTTGTGCACCACTTTAAGGAATATCAGAACAAGCCTTCCCACATTTTGGTCAGGGCTGGTATTTTTTAAAGTCAGTCCCTTCAATGTAATATGAAAACAAAACAAAACAAAACCAAAAAACCTGGTATATCCAATGAAGGAAATTGCAAACTGTATTCCAAACACCCTTATTCTTGAATGATAGCTATATTTGTGGCAAGATGCTTCATTTATATTTTTTCTGTATAGTACTATATTCAATTTTGTCAGGCCACATTACACTGAGAATAAAGATTTGCTGTGGAAATCTTAAGGAACAAAAACATGTATTTTGGGTCCCTCAATTCTGAAGATCTGTAAGTCAAAAAAAAGGATTACCTAAGGAAGAGAATGTACACAAATTATACTAACATATTAAAGCATATTTAAAAAGTATTGGAAAGTAAATTATATCATCGTTCAAAAATAATTTCCCCTTGGAAGACACACTGTCAGTAGGAACGCAACTGAGATCCACATTGGCGTCAATTCCTTCAGAGTTTTTTAAGAAATAAGAGCATTTACTTACTTGTAGCCTGTGCTGGGGAACTTGATCACAAACAGGAAACTGCCAGTATACTCATGAACTGGACCCTGAGGCTCCTCACCCACTCCCTTGTCCTTGGAATGTAGGTTCCGCCTTACCTTTCTTGCTCCCAGAGCTGTTCAAAAGGCACAGCCTTGAGGGGCACCTGGGTGGCTCAGTGGGTTAAAGCCTTTGCCTTCGGCTCAGGTCATGATCCCGGGGTCCGGGGATCGAGCCCCACGATGGGCTCTCTGCTCAGCAGGGAGCCTGCTTCCTTTCCTCTCTCTCTGCCTCTCTGCCTCCCTGTGATTTCTGTCTGTCAAAATAAATAAAATCCTAAAAAAAAAAAATAATAATAATACACAGCCTTGAGATGGTGATGTGATGTTAGAAACACCTGCAGCGTACACCTGACTGAGCCTAGTTAGGACCTCTTTATAAGCTTTTACGAATCTGCAAACAGGTGTGGGAAGCAGATGCGGGTATCTATTTATCTTGCTGCAACTCCAAATGAGCCTTGTATGTAAGTTTCCTCTGCTATTTTTAAAAAACTGTTATCTACCAGCCTGGAGCAGCCTCTATCTATCTTCAGTTTCTCCCTGCCCTCTGCCCAGGAAAATTCCAGAAAAGGTGGGATGTTTCCTTTATATACAATGATACAAGTTAAGATTCAGCTGTGGCTGATCTGTACAGGATTAGAACTGTCGTGGAGTCCCATAACTGGATCCCTCCTCAGTGGGAAGCCTGCTTCTTCTCCTTCTCCCACTTCCCCTGCTTGTGTTCCCTCTCTGTCAAATAAATAAATAAGATCTTTAAAAATAAATAAATAAAATAAAAGAACTGTCATTACTATTCTCCAACACTCCAGTAAGCTAAAGCATTTTTAAACATGGCATTTTTTTTGTAAATTTGAAGATATCTTTCATTTGAGAAAACTTTATAAAATAAAGTAGAAAAAAATGAAAACCTAATGAGTAATATTTCATCTTTAAAAACATATTTCACTTATAATATTTCATCCCCTCTGTGCATGTTATCTCAAACATTTAATAAGTTAATACTATTAGAACACAAAAAGGAGAATATTCCTCAGTTTCTCAAATAACATGTTATAAAAGGACAAACTGAGAAATTATTGACAGAAAACACCTGTAGTATAATTCTAAAAGTTTTCCTTTGTATTCAGAGTACTTTCCTACATACTACTTATTTAACCTATGCTACAGGAAATTACAACTGTTAAAAAACTATAAGCATTATTTTAAACAAAGATATTTTAAACTTTGCACACAGAAAGAATGTGAAAAACTTATTTTAAAAATAATTAAAAGAATATTTGTGTGTATTATGTATTTGACCAGTGTGGTGCCAGGTCTTAACTTGTTGCCAGGTAATCATTAGTGTTATCCATTTATTTGTCTTGCAGTTATATTTATTATGGTCCATGTAGGAGCTATCAGGATATCAGTTATTAGAGAACCGAGAAATATTTATGGCTTAAAGATTGTCTTTCTCAGTTGACTAACAGAAAACAGAAATCCGAAGTAATGGAGTATGTGATAAACCTGATTGGCTCATAGACTAAAGGAAAAAGAATGCCTGTAATGGAAAGTTTTGGTGTGTCTGCAGTTGAGTATCTGGAAAAAGGGTGGCAGCATAAGGGCCAGATGCTTGAGACAGAAAAACTGAAGGACATACAAGGGTACTAAAAAAGTTTGCCCTGCTTCTCATTTCTCCAGAACTGATTTGTTTTTGTTTTTTGTTTTACATCAGCAATTCCTATTTTAAACAGGTTTAGCATTCTTTTTGAAAGATTTTTATGTATTTATTTGACAGACAGATTACAAGTAGGCAGAGAAGATAGGCAGAGAGAGAGAGGAGGAAGCAGGCTCCCCATCGAGCAGAGAGCCTGATGTGGGGCTCGATCCCAAAACCGTGGGACCATGACCTGAGCCGAAGGCAGAGGCTTTAACCCACTGAGCCACCCAGGAGCCCCAATAGGTTTAGCATTCTTAATTGTATAACCTCCCAGGGTCTGCAAAACCAGTCAGAGAAAACAAAGAAACATATAGAACCATACTGGGTACAAATGATAAGGCCCTTTAAAACATATTCAAAGGCACCAAAGTGGTATCTGCCCCATATTAGCAAATATAATAGTTCACCTGATGAGGTTTTCATAATTGTAATATGAACTGTGGCTTCTGTTAAGTGTGCAGATAAGTTGCTTAATTAGTTTTTCCATTAATTGAAATACAATTTAATAGTAAATTATTTACTGTTGCAAAATGTTGCAAAATACCGATTATGAAAATAAACACACTGAAATGTGTGAGATATATACAATCAAAGGTAATCAATTTCATGTAAAATGTATATTGTGGAAATTGTTTTAAAAACTTTGCTTATAAATTTTATAAAACAATAAAATGACAAAATTTACTTATAACAAAATCTCATAATAACTTATTTTTTTGCTTTATTCATCCCATTGTTTGAATTCATATGATTAAAAGCATTAAGTTTTTCAATTTAGGCATTTTTGACAACTCCAGGAAGCCCGATAAAAATTTTGCTAAAGTCAACAAAAATTTTGACCCTTATTGACTTGCTAATATTCCAAAGGCTTATTACAAATATTTTTGTCTATAGTAACATGAGGGTTGCTGGGGGGAGGGGGTTTGGGAGAAGGGGGTGGGATTATGGACATTGGGGAGGGTATGTGCTTTGGTGAGTGCTGTGAAGTGTGTAAACCTGGTGATTCACAGACCTGTACCCCTGGGGATAAAAATATATGTTTATAAAAAATAAAAAATTAAAAGTTAAAACATGATCTATTTATTTCTCTGCAAGTGATTATATTGTAAAAGGGCCATATTAGGATATAAGACTAGATATTATATATTTTAATATTTTGGAAATTTTATGTATCTCACATATTTTGGATTTAAGGTAATTCATTAAATACCTTCATTTAAGCTATATATGAAGAAATATTGAAATACTAGGTAAAACTAGACTTTTAAAAAACATACATATCTATGGTTTGTCTCCCTCCCAATCCCATCTTGTTTCATTTATTCTTCTACCCACTTAAGCCTCCATGTTGTATCACCACTTCACCTGGGGATAAAAATATATGTATATAAAAAATATATGTTTATAAAAAATAAAAAATTAAAAAAAAATAAAATAAAATAAAATAAAAAAAAACATACATATCTTTAACATTTTACAAATACATATATATGCTCTAGAGGCACTGTAGCCACTAATTCACCATTTATTATTACATTACTTCACTCTATTCCATTGACAAATGTGTGTTGAATTCTTACAGTGTGCCTGGTGGTTATATGTATTTATATATGTGTATATTATATATATTTATATATAACATTTACATTTTTTCCCATATTTTAGGTGCTCTTGCGAGCTCAGTAACTTTAGTTGGTAAAAGTGATCATAATGAGAACATGAAAATATACTTCTGACATATTTTAAATGCAGAAACAAAAACATGAATGAAATTGTATATATTGATAATGCATTGGTAATGCTTTATCTATAGCACTGAAACACATGTTATTTTTAATACACAATACATATATTGTCTAAAAGGAAAAGTATAAAGTACTAGAATATGTTATATATTATGTATATGTGCAGGTATCATATGTTTAAATTGATATTTGATTATTCAAAAATATTATAATGTTTTGTATTGTCCTCAATATTGTTTACTGTACACATTAAATTGCATGCTTACTGTATCTAAGGGTAAAGTTTGATTTTCATTTTGAGGACTTATTTGGCAACGTAGATCAAAAAATTGATCGAAAAATTAATGGACTAATAATACTAAAAGACCATGACCCATCTAGAAGTCAATAATATATATCAAACCACAATTTTCTCTAAATCAGTGTGCAAAATTCCAAATCAGTGCAACAAATTTATACAGGTCTACTAATCCACATAAGGCATAGTAATTAGGTCACTGGGCAAAAGTAACAGAATCAAATGTAGATGGGCTGGCAGTTACTAAGGGAATACCGTTAACCCTAATATCCTAAAGAACCTAGCATCCACAGTTGGTTGCTGGCCCTAAAATATATTCTGTGACAAAAAGCAATAAGCTCTCATTGTTGCCAAAGAATTAGTATGACAATCCTACTCCCGAGAATTTAGCAAACTGAATATGCTGCGGTATTGCTTCTACTCCTCACAAAGCTGCCTGGGTGTATTGCAGGGAGTCAAATTATAGCTAACATCCTATCCCCACTTTCCATCCTGGAATCAGACTCTATGGAATCCCATTACTACTGAAAGCAAAATTATTGTTCCACCATCCATTCACGTCTCTCACAAGTACATCTGCTTCATGAAAATTTGATCACAAGATTCCTACCTGTAAGTAAACTTGGGGAATGTAGTATTTAGGTTGCTTGTTTCTACAACAAAGGAAGACAAACCAGAAAGTGAAGTTTGGTGTTTTATAGTCTACAGTTCTCACCATGGACTTCTTGATTTCCCATATGGCTTTCTCCTACAATCTCTTACCTTCTGAGAACCAAGACTTTTTATTTCAATACAAATGTGATGATATCACTCCCATGCTTAAGACACATCATTTTCCCACTGTTATTGCAAAATAAAGACCAACATCTTTAATGTGACCTACAAAACTCCACCTAGTCTGTTCTTATGTTCCTCAAGGCTCTTTCCTCAGTTTTTCCCAATCTCTTTCTGTGTTCTAGCTGTACTGGTCTTTATCCACTTAATTAATCTCATTTCTCTCCTCTGTGAGGTCTATGTGTATAAGGTCTCCTTTGTTTAGAAAACCAGACCTAAGTCTACCTTTCCACTCAATAAAATTTTATCTTTCTTTCAATGATGAGGTCAAATATCACTTCTTTAACAGATGGTAGAGGGTAGTATCTAAGACTGAGAGCCCTAAGAGCATATGTCCAGTTAGAATTCTGCTCCACCACACAATCTGATGGAGCCTTAGGCAAATTATTCAAATACTTTGTGCCTCAGTTTTTTCATCTATAAAGTGGGGGGATTCATTTAATTCATTTAAGGTGTCTATTAAATGAATTAGAACATGGTAAGGGCTTAAAAGTAGAGTAAGCACCAGAAAGGAGTCAATGTGGCTATTCTATTATGCTTCACAGAAACCAATCTTGATCTTAATAATTAGTTGTTTGTTTTTTTGTTTTTTTCCAAGATGCACTTAGGTCCATCAGATATGTTGTTTTACATGTATTTGTGCCCTAGATACTAGAAATGAAAGATTTTCAAGGGTAGCAATCACATTGCTTTGACTCTCAAATGGTGAAAAAAGACCTGGCACATAATAGGTGCTCCATGTTTGCTGAATGAATGGATGGAAATCAGGGTGAACAGCTTCATCTCAAAATTTCAGTATCTAACAACACTCACATAGCGATTTATGTGTTCATGATGTGAACTACAATCAAACAAATGTAGTACATTGTAACTTCATAGCTTTTTTTCATTCTTTTTTTTTCTTCTTTGAATTTCACTTTGGAAATTTCTATTCATGTATCTTCGAGCTCATTTATTGGGCTCTATTCTACTGATGGACCATTAAACTATTCTTCATTTCTGTTATACTGCTTTTGATTTTTAGTTTTTCCTTTTGGTACTTTCTCAGAGTACCCATCTCTCTGATTGCATTACCTTTCTGATCTTGTATAATGTCTTCTTTTTGTTAAGGCTTTTACCATTTTAATCCTGATTATTTTACATTTTACAGAGACCCCAAATCTGTGTCTTATCTGGGTCTAATTCTGATATTTGCTTTGTCTCTTCAGATATTTCTTTTTTGTCTCTTGTAATTTTTTAAAATCCAGATATGAAATATTGGGTAACAGGGACTACAGTCAACAGGCCTGCAGTGTGAGATTTTATGTTTTCTGGGAGAGTGGGCTGTGTTTAATATTTTCTGTAGCCAGAGGCATCAAATTCCTCTGGTATCCCTTTTCTGATATCTCCTGTTATCTTAGTCCTTCCTTAAAAATCTGTCTTTAAGTAGATCTGCCACAGCTCTTCCAGTTGTAACCTATTGTTACTATAGTTGTGTATTGTAGGAGTGATGGTAAGATGTGGAGATGGAAAGAATTCAGTGATCTTATAATTCAGTTTCAATCTTTAATAGACCTGTGTTCCTGGGTTGTCACTTTTATAAGGGTTTCTTAGCTCCTCTTCCTTAAGTGAGACAGCAAATCTACTGAGAAGGGTCTGGAATCTAGACAATGCCTTTGTCCAGGTTGGCTAAGACTGTGGTAAAGCCTTTCATCCCTATAGGATAATCATTTTTTAGTGGAGAATGCACTTGATGTATTGTATTTCTGGATGATTTCTTTCTCATCCTTCTTGCCACAGCTAAATGAGGATCTTTCTTGGCTCTTCACTGTGAGAACCTGGTGGGGTTCCTGAAGGAAAAGTTCCACAGAAGCGGGGGGCTTAGATTCTAGTTCTTAGAAGTGTTTTAGTCTTATGTTAGTCCATATGTAGCCTCTAGCAAATCATCAAAAAACAGTTAACTGCTCCAGTTCATCTGTTCTAGGTTAGCTGATTTTGGATGTGATTCAGAAGTCACAGTTTTAGGTTGCAGCTTGTCCTGAAATACCAACTCTTAGATTCCAGAAAAGTCATTGATTTTAATCTTTTTATTCAGGTTTTTTTTTTTTTTTTTTTGTAATCATAAAAATGAATGACACTTTACCTGTCAAAGATGAAACTGGAAGTTTAGGGGTGCCTAGGTGTCTCAGTGGGTTAAGCCTCTGCCTTTGGCTCAGGTCAATATCTCAGGTCCTGGAATCGAGCCCCACATCAGGCTCTCTGCTTGGCGGGGGGCCTGCTTCCCCCACTCTCTCTGCCTGCCTCTCTGCCTATTTGTGATCTCTCCCTCTGTCAAATAAAATAAAATAAAATAAAATAAAATAAAAACTGGAAGTTTAAAGGTTTTTAATTTTTTTTTAAATTTTTTATTGTATTATATTATTAACCCCAGGGGTACAGGTCTGTAAATTGCCAGGTTTACACACTGCACAGCAATCACCATAGCACATACCTTCCCCAATGTCCATAACCCAACCACCCTTTCCCTCCCCTCCCCCCAGCAACCCTCAGTTTGTTTTGTGAGATTAAGAGTCTCTTACGGTTGTCTCCCTCCCCATCCCATCTTGTTTCATTTATTCTCTTCTTACCCCCCAAACCCTCCATGTTGTCTCTCAACTTCTTCATATCAGGGAGATTATATGATAATGATCTTTCTCTGATTGACTTATTTCGCTAAGCATAATACCTTCTAGTTCCATCCACGTCATCATAAATGGCAAGATTTCATTTCTTTTAATGGCTGCATAGCATTCCAATTCTTTATCCATTCATCTTTTGATGGACATCTAGGTTCTTTCCATAGTTTGGCTGTTATGAACATTGCTGCTCTAAGCATTTGGGTGCACATGCCTCTTCGGATTACTATATTTGTATCTTTAGGGTAAATACCCAGTAGTGCAATTGCTGGGTCATAGGGTAGCTATATTTTCAACTAGCCCTTTATCTGATATGTTGTTTGCAAATATCTTCTCCCATTCTGTCAGTTTTCTTTTGGTTTTGTTAACTGTTTCCTTTCCTGTGCAAAAGCTTTTGATCTTGATGAAGTCCCAATAGTTCATTTTTGTCCTCGCTTCCCTTGCCTTTGACGATGTACCTAGGAAGAAGTTGCTGCGGCTGAGGTTGAAGAGGTTGTTGCCTGTGTTCTCCTCAAGGATTTTAATGGATTCCTTTCTCACATTGAGGTCCTTTATCCATTTTGAGTCTATTTTCGTGTGTGGTGTAAGGAAATGGTCCAGTTTCGATTTTCTGCATGTGGATGTCCAATTTTCCTAATACCAGTTATTGAAGAGACTGTCTTCTTTCCATTGGACATTTTTTCCTGCTTTGTTGAAGATTAGTTGACCATAGAGTTGAGGGTCTATTTTTGTTCCATTGTTCTGTGTGTCTGTTTTTGTGCCAGTACCATACTGTCTTGATGATGACAGCTTTGTAATAGAGCTTGAAGTCTGGAATGGTGATGCCACTAATTTTTGCTTTCTCTTTCAATATTCCTCTAATTATTCTAGGTCTTTTCTGGTTCCATATAAATTTTATGATTATTTGTTCCATTTCTTTGAAAAAAATGGATGGGATTTTGATAGGGAGTGCATTAAATGTGTAGATTGCTTTAGGTAGCATAGACATTTTCACAATATTTTTCTTCCCATCCATGAGCATGGAACATTTTTTCCATTTCTTTGTGTCTTCCTCCATTTCTTTCATGAGTACTTTATAGTTTTCTGAGTATGAGGCTTTGTAATTTTTTTTAAAGATTCATTTACTTTTTATTTATTTATTTAGAGAGTGCAGAAGCAGGATGATAGAGGGAAAAGGAGGGAGAATCCCAATCCCCTCTCTCCAATGCTAGGCTCCATCTGAGATCAGGACCTAAGCCAAAACCAAGGAGTCCGGTGCTTAATGGATTTCACACACCCCCATCATCCTAATGCCTCTATAATTTTAAATATATTTGAACATCAGTTACTTATTCCATATTCCCTCAGTTATAGGAAATACCTGGAATTTTCTACCTTGTAAAATGAAACTATTACTGTCTTCCTTCTACTACTTTCATTTTTCCAAAATAGCAAATCACTTACATATGAAATAAATATACTGCATATAGTGTACATAACATGCACTATTATGTATGCCTATGAAAGCAAAAATTTTTATTTTGTTATGATTCACTACTAAGTCCTTAACAGCAAGAGAATTATCTGAGATATAATAAGGCTTCAATTAATATTTTTTAGTAAGTAAAAGAATGAATCTAAAGTAAGACAACTAGCTATACCTTCAAATAGTTGGAAATGTATTGTACGAAATGAATAAAATATAAATATATTCAAAGGCAGATGTTGAAGCAAATGTGTAGCCCATAATGACTTCAGAGTAGTTTCTTTAGAAAGGCCAAATGATTATCTTTCAAAATATCTCACAGGACATTTGCCTTGGTTTAATAGACCCAAAAGTAAAGTCAGAATGCTGCTTGTGATGTTGTCAGGGACAGGATTATATGACTCACATTTATAAGAGTAATAAATATTAAAAATATTAATTGAACAGTAAAATATAATTAGCAAAGGACCATAAATTAAATTTCTCTTCTAAATATACTATGAAATCATACCATACGTGGAAAACTAACTTATAAATAGAAGATTGCTTATTGAGCATGAAATCAAAACAAAAAGTTTGTTATGTGATTGACATGTTTACCAGTATCTAGCTAAATAACTGAATAAACATATGTCCACAAGTTTTTCAATCAGATGAGCCTATAAGCCAGAACATCTTATTACCTAAGAAGTACTTCTATTAATATAGTTTCTGCCTTATTACTTTGATATTTTTTATTGTGTTTCCATTTCTGATCAATATTCCTACTGTGATTAATACCCCGTCACCTAATACAATTTTTTTAATATAGGTTTTTATCATACAGTCTATTTACCATAGGCTTCCAAACTTTTTGAATGGTATTTGTTTTTAACATTATTTTGTTTTGATTTTGACTCATTATCCATTATTTCTAAATTTTAAACCCAAAATAGACCAAAATTTTCATGTTTACAAAGATTCTGTGTAATCTACTATATTGTCAACTACATGTTTATAAATAATTAGAGTATAAAACAATGGGATATCTGGTAAAAGAGAATTATAAAAGAGTAGTGTGATTATATATAAGAGGAAATAATAAAGAAACTGAAGAAGTCTTCATAAACAAGATAGATTTCGTTATTTTCTATTTTCCCAGTCCCATTGTGCTATGAAGTCCTACATTTAAGCAGGACATTTAAAAAAAAGAGAGAGGGGCACCTGGGTGGCTCAGTGGGTTAAGCCGCTCGCTGCCTTTGGCTCAGGTCATGATCTCAGGGTCCTGGGATCGAGTCCCGCATCGGGCTCTCTGCTCAGCAGGGAGCCTGCTTCCTTCTCTCTCTCTCTGCCTGCCTCTCAGTGTACTTGTAATTTCTCTCTGTCAAATAAATAAATAAAATCTTTAAAAAAAAAAAAAAAAAGAGAGAGAGAGAGAGAAAAAGAATCACAACACAGTGATGAAAAAGATAAATAGCTTGAGTTATTCAATTCTGCCATCCTTCTAAAGCATTGCATCAGGGGTGCCTGGGAGGCTAGTTCAGTCAGTTAAGCATCTGCCTTCAGCACAGGTCATGATCCCAGGGTCCTAGAATCCAGCCGGACATCTGGCTCCCTGCTCAGTGGGGAACCTAATTCTCCCTCTCCCTCTGCTGCCTGCCCTGCTTGTGCTCTCTGGCTTTCTCTCTTAAATAAATTAATAAAATCTTTAAAAAAATGTGTATCAAATAATATTGAATTTCATCTTCATTAATTACATTTCTGATTAGTTTTAAAAAATAAAGGAGGGGTGTCTGGGTGATTCAGTCAGTTAAATGTTGATTTCAGCTCAGGTCACGATCTCAGGGTCTGATCCCCTGTGCTTGAAGCCTACTTGATTCTCCCTCTGCCCCTTCCCACCTTAAAAAAAAGGAAAAAGAAAACTTTGGCTGTTTTAACTAATACTAGAAATTGTTGTTGGATTTCCAGAAGATATATTTTAATTAGTTTTAACTGAAGTATAATTCACATCTAGTAAAATTCTCCCTTTTGTAGTGCACAGTTCCATGAATTTCAACAAAATTATCCTGTAGTGTGCCAATCACAATGCAGATATAAAATATTTCTATCACCCCAAATAGCTCCCTTGTGATCTAGATGCTGATTCAATTCCCTCTTTCACACCCATTCCCTTGCAATCACTATTTTATTTTTCATCATAGTATATAACTTAAAGTAGAATGCTTTTGAAAAAGACAGTGAATGCTATTAATAATAGTGGGGAAACATGTGTAACCTGAGACTGTATTGGACAAACATTTTCCATGTGAAGAGTTTATATTTATCAGCAGGAAATAAAAACTGCTGAAAGTTAATCACACAGAAATGTCATAAATAGTTATAACTTACTATGATTAAATATGTAGTAGGGAGGATGAGAGACAGGCAGGGAGGATCAAAGATTAAGAGAACAGTTAAGTAGATATTGCCATAATTTTGTTAATGAGATTCTGAGGAAATGGATCAGCAATATATTTCAAATGCAGAATCAATAGGAATGTCAATTACTTGTATTTTAGAAGCATAAGCACATGAGTTGTTAGAAATGATTCAGAAGTTTTTTTGACTTGAACTAAAACAAATTAACCTAAGTTAATAGTGACATTGATTAAAATGGAGATGTGAGATAATAAATCAGTTTGAAAACCTAAATTATGGATTAATCTGTTTGCATGTGCTTTTATTATGTTTCATTTTGTTTGGGTTTTAGTTTTTTGTTTTTATTTTTTAATTTTTTTTAAAGATTTTATTTATTTATTTGACAGACAGAGATCATAAGTAGGCAGAGAGGCAGAGAGAGAGGGGAGGCAGGCTCCCTGCTGAGCAGAGAGCCCAGTGCAAAGTGGGGCTAGATCCCAGGACCCTGAAACCATGACCTGAGCTGAAGGCAGAGGCTTTAACCCACTGAGCCACCCAGGTGCCCCAAGTTTTTTTGTTTTTAGATGCAATGGGTTACTTACTAAGTATACTTAAAAATGCAGAGGATATGTAAGTGACAAATAACTAAATTCTAGTCCTGAATATAATATTACACTATTTGTTAACTAACTAGAACTTAAATAAAAATTTGGAAGAAAAAAATGTGGAGGCTTACTCAACTGAAAATAAGGTGATGCATAATCAGCTCTATGTTAGAAGATTCCACTCAAATCTATGATTGGCTCATTTCTTGCCTTCCCTGTTTTCCTATATGGGTAAGGGCACTTTCTCTAAGCTGCATTTATTTTTGGAAATTTATTTCTTTTATTGTTATTTTCTTTCTAAGTTTTTAAGTTCCAGCTAGTTTGAAAATACAGTGCAATAGTAGTTTCAGGTATAGAATTTAGTGATTCATCACTAACATACAACACCTGGTGTTCATCACAAGTGCCCTCCTTTATACCCATCACCTATTTAACCCATCCCCCTGCCTACCTCCACTTTGCTTACCAGCAGTTATCTTCTCCATAGCTAAAAGACTGTTTCTTGGTTTGTCTCTTTTTTACCTACTATGTTCATTTGTTTTGTTTCTTAAATTCCACATGAGTGAAATCATAAGCTATTTGTCTTTCTTTGACTGACTTATTTAGTTTAGCATAATACTCTCTAGCTCCTTCCATGTCATTGTAGATGGCAAGATTTCATTCTTTTTGATGGCTGAGTAATATTACATTATATATATTTGTCCATTCATCAGTAAATGGACATTTGGGCTCTTTCTATAGTTTGCTATTTTTTTAATTTTTTATTTTTTATACACATATATTTTTATCCCCAGGGGTACAGGACTGTGAATCACCAGGTTTACACACTTCACAGCACTCACCAAAGCAAACGACATATCAGATAAAGGACTAGTGTCCAGAATCTATAAAGAACTTAGCAAACTCAACACCCAAAGAACAAATAATCCAATCAAGAAATGGGCACAGGACATGAACAGACATTTCTGCAAAGAAGACATCCAGATGGCCTATAGTTTGCTATTTTTGATAACATTACTATAAACATTGGGTGCATGTGTCGCTTCAAATCAGTGTTTTTGTATTCTTTAGGTAAATAGCTAGCAGTTCAATTGCTGGCTCAGAGAATAGGCTGCATCTCTTTATCTGAATTTACCTAGGAACGTCTATTTAGGACAGAGACTCTGAGATCCTGCATTTCCTTAAATAACTGCATTTGTATGATGCATTTTTGTTAAGGTTTTGGCTACATTTAGTATGCCTTTGGTAGTTACAGACTTTTATGAAGGCTCAATTGATGGAAGAAAAATTCTTTTTTAAAAAAATTAATTTATATATTTGAGAGAGAGAGAGAGCACAGAGGGAGAGTGAGCAGGGGGCATGACATGGGGCTTGATCCCAGGACCCCTGGATTATCACCCAAGCTGAAGGCAGATGCTTAACCTACTAAGCCATCCAGGCACCCCAGAAAAAAGATTCTGCATTACAATTCTAATTACTATTCCAGGTCTCTCTAAATCTGACTTCAAGATAGTTGGTGAGCTTGGATGACTGCATAGTTTTTAGAGTGATAACTGCATAAGTTTAAAAAAAATATTAGATGAAAGATAACACCTTTGGGAAATAAATTGCTTCCTTTCCATTCTTGATAAAAATCCTAGAACATATTTTGAAACTTCCACAAAAAGATAAAAATATTTTGGCAGTTTAGCACAAAAATTGGCTTAGAGTCAGTATGCAATACATGTCTGCTGAAGGTAGAAAGAGAAGAAGCCTAGTAACAAATAAGAAAGTAAATTGGACAGAATCTAGTGAAAAAAATAGATTCATGGATAAGAAAAAAAAAATAGATAAGATCATAGATATGGGGGCGCCTGGGTGGCTCAGTGGATTAAGCCGCTGCCTTCAGCTCAGGTCATGATCTCAGGGTCCTGGGATCAAGCCCCGCATCGGGCTCTTTGCTCAGCGGGAGCCTGCTTCTCTCTCTCTCTCTCTGCCTGACTCTCCGCCTACTTGTGATCTCTCTCTGTGTCAAATAAATAAATAAATAAAATCTTTAAAAAAAAAAAAAAAAAGATCATAGATATGTTTTTCATGGCATAGTCAGGATTGTCAGAGGAGAAATAAAACATTAAATAACAGAAAAGAGATAAATAATTATAAGAAGGATCAAAGGTCTAGATTATTTGGATTTAAAAATGAGACCATTGATTGCCTTTAATTAAACTTAATATGTTAGAAAATGAGGTAATAGAGAATGACTGAGAATGCAAAACAGCAAAACTGACTGTCATTATAGCTGATGGAATAAATACCATAAAGGGCATATTTTTAGGGTTTAACTTTCAAAAACGTGGGGAAAGAGTTATTCTCTAAAACAAATGGAAAAGAAAATGTGTGTAGTTACAGGGAAACTTTTTAAAATGGGGAACTCAAACTTGTGATAATTTAGTGTTAGATGATTATAATTTTCTTGATGTCAGAATTGGGAGTCACATGCTGAGAGTATCATGAGGCTGGGAAGACTTTGTATTTGGATGACAGAGGTTTAGAGTAATTGCTGTATAAAATCAACAGCAATAATAAAACATCATACTGGACCATTAACAACATACCTATACATAGAATCTATATAAAACGAATACAACTCCCTTTTCATTCCCTGGAAAGAAATGGAAGAGAGAAGGCCATAAGTTTATGAAGCCTTCAGGATATTTTCAATACATTTCTTTTTCAAAACATTAAGGAAACTTGTAAATTAATTCATATTTGTTCATTGTACTGGGACATTTTCTTGGTTGATGTTATGTATCTGTATATCTGTAAGCACTGTGATTTTATGTAGATTAATAGCTTGTATGAATATTCATAGATGCATATATATATACATATGTTTAATAAAAATATTATATTTTATGATGCATACACTCCTTAATTAGTACATCAGAATAATCTGTAACTTTCTCAATCAGAAAACAACCAGACAAGCAAAATTTATAACTGCCATATTTTTATGCTAGAATTGCCTGTACTTCCATTTCATGTTCTCAATTCTTTGGTGATTAAGCATATTTTTGTAAAGTATCACCCATGACAACAATTGCCTCTTTCTAAAAGATGCAAAATAATTTTTTAAAGTTTTTAAGAAAAAAATTGAGCTTAAAAATTACATCTGGCTAATTGTCCCTATTGCTGCCCCATTGTTATGTGCAGATTCCGTATGCAGTTTACTTGGGTTTGAGTTAAGCTTTTGTCACCTGCACATTGTGAGATTTGTGGCAAATTCTTAAATTTTTATTCCTCAGTTTACTCATCCATATAATATAAGAATAACTCCTGTCTCATAGGTTTATTGTATTATATGATTAATGTAAAGAGCACAGAAAATAATCTGACAATGAAACTTCTAAAAATGTTTAAAAGGTAAGAAGTCTTATTAGTTTAGTAGTTTTATATTATCTGATTACAGAATTAATAATCACAATGAATATTATAAAATTGTGTACAAATTATAATGGAAAAGCATTTGATTTGTAATTATATGTTAAACACTATTTTATTCCAGGACCTGTAAAAATAATCAAGTAATTTTTGTCAAATTTTAATTTAAAAAAATCTTTTAAAAAATTATGCTGAGTGAAATAAGTCAAGCAGAGAGTGTCAAGTATTATATGGTTTCACTTACTTGTGGAGCATAAGGAATAACATGGAAGTCATTCGGAGATGGAGAGGAGAAGTGAGTTGGGGGATATCAGAGGGGGAGACAAACCATGAGAGATTGTGGACTCTGAGAAACAGAGGGTTTGGAGGGGAGGAGGTTGGGGGTTGGGTGAGCCTGGAGGTGGGTATTAAGGAGGGCACGCATTGCATGGAGTACTGGGTTTGGGGCATACGATGAATTTTGGAACACTGAAAAAAAATAAAATTAAATTTAAAAAATTCTCCAGTTTATTTACAAATAGTATTAGAAATTAGAGAGAATAGTCTCACTATTAAAGAAATTAGTCTCATTAATTAACTTATAAAATTCCCAATAGATCAATGAGAAGAAAATGATAGACCTATTCTACCTATGTAATCATTAAATATGATTCTAATAATCTATGATTTCCATTGTCAATGTTTTTATAGTGCATTGGAATAGTGGTGTTAAATCATGATTACAGTTGTTATTGTATGTGTGAAAATTGTGGTGACAACTTGAGTTAAGAAGGAAAATGGTGTGGGATTTATTGCTCTTCTCAATATTTCTGCAAAAAGAGTGATGTTGAATTTACTAAACAGAAGAAACATCAGAAATTGGTGGGTGGTGGATTTTGTATATAATCAAGAAGAATGAATTCAGACAGGGGTTAATAAGGGCTGATGCCAGTGAGTAGACATGTGATAACATACATTTCTTCTTTTCCTGAAAATGATTTAAATAAGTATTGATCTAAGACTGGGGCATGAATAAATTAACTTCATGATTCTGCCCAGAACCTAGATTTTGAAAATCTAAAGCCCTATGGTGAGATATATAGAAAAGGAAAAGCAGATTTGTCTATAATAATTGCCTATTCATATTAGATTTTTTTAGTACTTGGTGGATAAAACAGATGAATTTATATTAAGAAAACATCTTTCAGTTACAAATTTCCCACTTATGAACATATAGAATTAACTGGACTGTATTGAGCTTAACAGAAGCATTTAGAATTCTGAATTTGGGAGTAGACCCACTCAAATCCTCCTTTGCACCAAAATAGGGAGGGAAAAAAGGGAAAATAGGTATTCTAAAATTACCTATTGCAAAAAGCAGTTTCCAGTATTTATCACTTCCATCACATTCACATACTTACTTCCTGTTTTGAATTTTTAGTGTTTATATTGTTTCTGGGTAAATTAACCTTACAGATTTTTAATTCATAAATCTTTGTCTGATAGCTCAAAGCATACTTGTTAAAATTCATTCTCACAATTGTATATGACATTTTGATATAAAGATGTATTTATTTCTTCAGCTAAATTTAAACACTAAAGGAAAATTGTAGAAGAAAAAACGATAATCATTGATTTTTACAGGACAATGTTCTTAATTTTTTGACAATATGTATTACAGAAGGCATTATATACAAATCTAATATAAAAGAATGCTAAAACTGTCCAATATACACACACATATACATATACATAGATGGAGTAATGTCTTCTTGTGATTTTTATTCTTTAAAGCAGCATAAGGAAGGGAATGTATTTTTGGTCTGAATTTCAGTAACCAAAGTATAATTATTTCTGTGTGAAATATTATCAGACTTAAGTACCCATATTCTAACAAAAGTGTCAATACAGTTAATGGGAACTTAAAAGCCTATCAGAGTGGTATTTTTAATTCTGCATTGAAAACTATTTAAAATGTTTTAAAATGTCAAAAATCTTATATTGACCAGGTAATTTTATTTTTATATTTTAATGATTATATATTCTATTATTAATTTTAGTAGAGTAACTCATTAGCTTGAGACTTTATATGCTGTTTTAGGAATTAGGAAAAAAAGACCTCTTAAAAGATCAAAAATAAAATGTGCTTAATTTTTAAAATTAATTTTCATTCCCATTAGAATAATGAACAGTATATTTGTCCTTATAGTTGTCCTTAAAAATTCAACTGAAAATACTGATTTTATTTTATAATGGAAACTTTTGACTGCTTAAAATATATGATAACTATTAGAGACAATGAGGTGAACTAGTAACTTGTTGGCACTGAACACATATTTTAGGGTACAGAGAAGGACAGAATGCACATACAAAAACAAATAAACCAGTCTGGCCAGAGGAAGAGTAGAAGTCAAGTGTCCATAAACATAAAGTTTAACTGAATGAATAATTGATGTATTTATTTTAATCTTCCTATCCAGACTAATACTTAAAATGTGTTATGCAAATGAAATGTATGCTCTAGCAATTTGAGAAACAGGAAAAATTTTTGATACCATCAAGTCATTTCATTGCCATCTGCTCTTCACAGGATTCCCTCCTCAATATACCAGCTGTTCATGTGCCTCAGGAATTTGAACTTTTACCTCAAGTCTCAAATCCAAATACATCTCATTTGTAAAGTCTTGCATAAAATCCCAAAAGAAATTTAAGGGTACTTTATTTAAAAAAAAAAAAAAAAAAAACACTCTTACTGTGTTTTTAAGTAAATTTTCATTATAACAAACATACTTTTTAGTAATCATTTGAGATTTGAGTAGATGTCTGTGTGACTATTAGATTGTTAGTCTCCGTAATGGATGAGAATGGCCCTGGCCTGGTAAACTCAACATACACAGAGGCTCAACACACGTTGATTTACATGAGTAATTTACTCTGATTCAAACACTGTTTTGAATAATAGGTTTAGAGAGTGACTACAGGTCATGAAAATAGAAAATTCTGAGTAAAGTACCAAGGATTTTGAAACTTATGAGAGTACGCTGTAATCATGTTATTTCAAAAGGGAGAGTGCAGTCATATTATTTCAGATGTGAGAGGAGACACCTAGACTCTCATGAAACCACTGCTTGTTTTTCCTCTACTCCCCAGATACCAGTAAAATGGCTTCACCTATGGAAATAATAGACAACATTTTCCTAGTAGGAACAAACATTTAAAGTGTACTAGTGAATAGAATTACATAAAAATATCTGTGTGCAGGGGCACCTGGGTGGCTCAGGTGGTTAAGTATCTGACTCTTGCTTTCAGCACAGGTAATGATCTCAGGGTTGTGAGATAGAGCCCTGAGTCCAGCTCCGTGTTTAGCAGAGTCTGCTTTTCTCCCTCTCCGTCGTCTTCCTCTGCCTCGCATGTTTTCTCTCTCTCTCTCAAAATAAATCTTTAAAAAATATATATCTACATGGAAAATAAACTATGTACGATATTTCTGAATTTAATTACTTGTAGAGACATTAAATACCAATGTACTATTAAAACAGCTCAAATCTTTTCTAATATCCCTATATACTAAATTATTGACATCTGTTTCTTTCTTTGTTAAATTATGACACACTGGCCCTTGTGACTGGAATTATTTGTAAATCAGTGATAGACCTTTATACAACTTCTGCTATGTGGAACAAATAGAGGAAATTACTTTTAGAATAGTAGTGTTTCTATGTACTTTCTCCATTTTTTTTTAATTTTGTTAAGGATCTGAATTAATCATATAATTATCTTGGATCAATAAATTGGAGTAAGAAAATAATATTCTTATGTTACATTACAACTGCTTTAACCTATTTCATTGAGGCAAACTTGTTCAATGGAAACAAAACAAGTCTTCCATAAATAACTATTTTTACTGATATGCAAACGCTATGACAAAGAGAACAAAGCAATACTCAAGAGAGTGTCACTGAGTATGCCTATGAGCAGTGCAATCTGTTAATGTGCTTTCTGTTTTGGAAAACTTTTCTGTGAACCTTCTTTTCACTATATTGAATGAAATGCCCGTAAGTGTATTTTTTCTTATAACAATATGAGCCTACATTCAATTCTGTAGGCAGCTTATTGTACCAAAAAATTTGTCTCTGTTTTGAAAACAAAATTCAAAGGTCTACATTATTTAAAGAATAATCAATCTCTTTAAAGTAAATCTAAGACTGTTGTTTTTATTTCTTTTAAAACATTACAAAACTTAAAAGGACTTCTATGACAGCCAAAGAAGACTTCTGAAATAGAGTCATAAAAGGAAAGTGACTTGAAGTATCTACTGACGGTCACCTGTGTTATAGGACTACTAGATGTGAAATCTGGTCCTTAAAAAAAAATACAAACAAAATGACAGGTGGGTATAGTTACCTTTTGACTATCTGATTAAAAACAACAACAACAAAAAACAGTATCAGAGAATCAAGTAAAAAGAGCTGCTAAACTGGTAATTACACCAAATTTTGTTTGTTCTTATAACCCTTTTCTATATTTCATGCCACTTCCTAGGCCATGACAATGTCTTAAGAATACAATGTAATTGTGGACATTGCTGCTATAAACATTCGGGTGCACCAATGTCCACAATCGCCAAACTATGGAGAGAACCTAGATGTCCATCAACAGATGAATGGATCAAGAAGATGTGGTATATATACACAATGGAATACTATGCAGCCATCAAAAGAAATGAAATCTTGCCATTTGCGACAACATGGATGGAACTAGAGCGTATCATGCTTAGCGAAATAAGTCAAGCAGAGAAAGACAACTATCATATGATCTCCCTGATATGAGGAAGTGGCGATGCAACATGGGGGCTTAAGTGGGTAGGAGAAGAATAAATGAAACAAGATGGGATTGGGAGGGAGACAAACCATAAGTGACTCTTAATCTCAAAACAAACTGAGGGTTGCTGGGGGGAGGGGGTTTGGGAGAAGGGGGTGGGATTATGGACATTGGGGAGGGTATGTGCTTTGGTGAGTGCTATGAAGTGTGTAAACCTGGTGATTCACAGACCTGTACCCCTGGGGATAAAAATATATGTTTATAAAAAATAAAAAAATTAATAATAAAAAAAAGAATACAATGTAAGAAATGATTGTTAAAGACAAGTGAAATATTTATAGTCCCTAATAATCTTTTAATGCAATGAGTACTATAACAAGCATAAAGATCCATTGCTCCCATTCAGAGAGGCTTATATTATATGGGATATTTTTTATTAAAAATATGCTCCTGAGAGAAAATTGATAATCATAGTTTAAAATTTTTAAACTGGTTTTTGTGATAAAATAATAAAGTTATGATAAAATACCTTCTCATCATGCAATAAAATACAGATCATTATCCTAATCCTGAGGTCCTGGTGTTAGTCTTTATTTTACATATTGTATTTGTATACAAAATTATCTTTGTCATGGCAGTCTATTATATTAAGTTATTAAAAAAAATCCAGAATTTTTATTTTTATTTTTCAACATAAAATAAAAATGGAATATTATCTTTTACCTACTTGTTGACTATGTACAACTCTTAAAAATATAGCCTGCCAGGAATTTTTTTTTAATTTAATTAATTTATTTGACACAGAGAGAGTACAAGTAGGCAGAGCAGTAGGCAGAAGGAGAGGGAGAAGCAGGAGTGGGGAGCAGGCTCCCCACTGAACAGAGAGCCTGATGAAGGGCTCCATACCAGGACCCTGGGATCATGACCTGAGCCAAAGGCAGATGCTTAAACAACTGAGCCAGCTAGGTGCCCTTGCTAGGGAAATTCCTGACCTTGTTTTTAGAATGGGTGTCATGACCAGGGGAAGTTAACAAAGGGAATGACATTTGAGTGAATATGAGAATTATAACTGATAAAGCAAAGAGAAAAGAACATCTTTGCCAAGATAATAGCAAAGCTTGAAATTTTATTAGTGCACAGAAATTTCATAGGAAATAAAACAGTTATCATCTGGTTATAATAAATGCTATAGTAGTTGTGCATGGAGGGAACAGAGTTAATATCATAAGAATAGAAATGTAGACTGTGTTATATTGAGAAGGTCATGAATACTTGGAGATTTGAGTTAAAATCTATAGTCAATAAGGAATCATAAAATTCTTCGAGTATAAAACAAACACTTTAAATTAGTGTCTAGAAAGTTCATCTTAAAAATGGGTATATTAAAAAAAATAAGTGTATAGGAAGAACTGAATGGTGAGAAGACTACCATAAAGCAAATAATAATTTCAATAATATAACTAATATCTGTGGAGGAAAAGAGGAGGGGGAAATGTAAAAGACACAGTTAAGGTAATTTTGACAGAGTTCAACTCCCCATTATGTGGGTGCTAACAGATAATTTAAAATGACTTGGTGGTTGTAGAATAGTTAGCAAAGAAGATATCAATCTCATGATATTACATATTATATGTTTTGTGTTGATAATGGTTCGGCCATTACAACATAAAGCCTCTATGTTTAGAGCAGAAAGGGAAAAAGAACTAGAGCATCCCACAGGGGTTTTTCAGAGTTTTAGGTTGAAAAACACACAATTTACTTCCCACATATTTCCTGGCCAGGAAAAATCAATTAACTCCACCTAATTATAAGGGTTTTGGGAAGTTTCCCTTCTGCACAGGAATAAAAGAACCAGATACGGGCGCCTGGGTGGCTCAGTGGGTTAAGCCACTGCCTTCCGCTCAGGTCATGATCTCAGGGTCCTGGGATCGAGTTCCGCATCGGGCTCTCTGCTCAGCGGGGAGCCTGCTTCCTCCTCTCTCTTTCTGCCTTCCTCTCTGTTTGCTTGTGGTCTCTCTCTGTCAAATAAATAAATAAAATGTGCTTTGGTGAGTGCTGTGAAGTGTGTAAACCTGGTGATTCACAGACCTGTACCCCTGGGGATAAAAATATATGTTTATAAAAAATAAAAATAAATTTTAAAAAATAAAATAAAAAAAAATAAAAGAAAAAAAAAAGAAAATCTTAAAAAAAAAAAAAAAGAACCAGACGCAAATCACATATCATCACTTTGATTACAAATGATGACTTGTGATCATTATTAGTAAAGTTAGCTACAAACCAAGGGGTTTTCATGAATAAATACAAAAAGATATACTGAAATATACATCACATTATGATATATTTAAGTTAAATATTGTTTGGAAATAATATCCAGCACTCTTAATGAAGGCTGCACTATGGAGTTAGGAGACTGTGGAGTTATAAGAAGTAAGTCAAAATAGGACACATGCATATAAATCCATAAAACACATACCCACATATTTATATATATGTGCATATATATAGATATAAGCTATACAACATATTATCTATTGTACATTATTACATATTTTATATATACACAATATTATGTATATTGTATGTATGTGTATGTATACACATGTTAATGACATATACAATAAACTGCCTGATACAGAAATATGGAATGGAAATATTTCCAGAAAAACAGTAAAGGATTTGTAAAAATAAATTAGTAAGGGATGATATTAGCAGTATTTTGAACCCTCAGAGTGTGATTGTTTAAATCTTAGGGTCTGATGTTAATATGTGTCTCCTTTAGTGAAATAACTAAAATACTGGGGGTTCTGCATTTTTCTTGGAGGGTATGTTTTGAATTTGTATATGAAGCCTTCTTATGGATATATCTTGTATATCTGTTGATAAATTTTCAGTGGCTTTGGTAGGTGGTTTAACCATGTTGTGTATCAGTATTATTTGTGGAGATTCAAGATTTTTTAAAAAAACAATAGAAATAAATCTATCATTATCATTGTTGTTATCATAATCATCATCTACCTAGCTTGATCCTCATCATCATCTACCTCTCTTATCATCATCATCAACCTCTACCTCTATACCTCTGCCCATAAGTCCACATAAAATGTGTGAATGAGGGAGTAGAAAGTGAGTCACTCTTACTTGCTTAGCTATCTGTTTTCTTCTCTTGGATATGAATTAAAACATTTTTTATAAATTATTCATGGTAAAGTAAAATATTTTAAAATTTACATCAATCAATTGTTTGGGGTTGAATTATTTATTAATTTGTTTTCAAATATTTAGATTTTATCTAATTATTTCAATTAACATTCTAATTAAAATACATATTTTGCTTCCATAGTTTAGTGGATGTCTACATTAGATTCTTAGAAGTTGGAGTAGTTAAAGATACATATTGTCAATGTGTTTGTCAAAAAGGTACTTCTAGCACTATATAAAGTTACTAATCTCTAATCATCCCTGCTTATATTATCTATTTTCATTTTCTTGAATTCTTAATTTACCAATCTCATTATTTCCATTTGTATTTCTTTCATTAATAATATAAAAATTTTCACTTTTTTCACAATCTGAGAATTGACTTTTCATATGCTGGACAAATTTAAATTTTTGATATTAGAAATGTTAAAATTATTTTATATCATACTTGTTTTTCTCATAATTTTTAACTGCTTCTCAGGAATTGCTTTCTTTACATATTCTTAAGGATATATTTGGATGTTTAAAAGATAAATTTTACTACATGCAAACAGACACAAACACAGAAGTGTTTTGCTGTATAATTTTGGAGCCATTCTCTCAACTCACATTCTTTCTGATACTTTGTTTTCTAAAAAATGAGACCATTATGTTCTCAATCTTATTCATCCTCCCCCTTATTATTAGTTATGGACTTGGAAAAAACTACTTTTTCTACCAATGCTTTAATTTATCATAAACCAGATTTCTTAATTTTTCTGCCATATAAGGTATACTAAATAAGTTGATACATGTTAAGTACTTAGCACAGTTCCTGGAAGAGAGTAGAGGCTATGTGTATTTGCTATCATCACCATTTTTATTTACTTCATTATTTTTGTGTTTAGGCTCTTTCTTGGTTAATATAACTACTAAAGTAATGACAAGGTAATTTTACATTCATGTGTCATTATAAAACTTTGACAACCTCTATGACTTTCTAGACTTATTATTCTCTGAAAATAAAGCAATAAAATAAAATTGCTGTCATAATTTCAACTATGATAATAGCAATAGAAGTTCTTTATTGTAAGTTTTCTATAATCAACCTGTCTAATGTTTATAAAACAGATAAAGTAACACTAATTAACATACTTTATTTTCTGGCAGAATTGTGACCTCTTTAGAAACATTTCATAATAAAATACTTTAATTCATCATTTCAAGGAAGATTTTTTATAAAATAAAGTAAAATAAATAAAAGAAGAATTGTACTTCAGCTGGCTTCGTAGAGCATTTACACAACAATACAAAATGAAAGATTGAATTTATATAAATATTTACCTATTTTATTATTTATTTATTTATTTAAAAATTTAATTTAATTTAATTCTTCTCAGTGTTCCAGCATTCATTTCTTATGCACCACACCCAGTGCTCCATGCAAAACTTGTCCTCCTTAATACCCACCACCAGGCTCACCCAACCCTCTCTAAAACCCTCAGTTTGTTTCTCAGAGCCCACAGTCTTTCATGGTTTGTCTTCCCCTCAAATTGCCCCCAACTCACTTCTCCTCTCCATCTCCCAATGTCCTCCATGTTATTCCTTGTGCTCCACAAGTAAGTGAAACCATATGATAATTGACTCCTTCTGCATGGCTTACTTCACTCAGCATAATCTCTTCCAGTCCCATCCACGTTGATACAAAGTTGGGTATTCATCCTTTTTTATGGAGGCATAATACTCCATTGTATATATGGACCATATATTCTTTATCCATTCGTCTTTTGAAGGGCATCTTGGTTATTTCCACAGTTTGGTGACTGTGGCCATTGCTGCTATGAACTTTGGGGTACAGATGACTCTTTTCACTACATCTATATCTTTGGGGTAAATACCCACTAGTGAAAAACTCACAATCATGTAGAATAATGTAGAATAGTACTCAGAATAAGTAATGAAATCTTGCCATTTTCAATGACATGGATGGAACTAGAAGGTTTTATGCCAAGTGAAATAAGTCAATCAGAGAAAGACAATTATCGTGTGATCTCACTCCTATGTGGAATTTAAGAAATAAAACAGAAGATCACAGGGGAAGAGAGGGAAAAATAAAACAAAATGAAATCAGAGAGGGAGGTAAAGCATAAGAGACACTTAACAACAGGAAACAAACTGAGGGTTGATAGAGGGAAGGGGGTGGCAAATGGGGAAACTGGGTGATAGCCATTAAGGAGGGCATGTGATGAAATGAGCACTGGGTAATATATAACACTGATGAATCACTGACCTCTATCTCTTAAATTAATAATATACGTTAATTAATTGAATTTAAATAAAATTTTTTTAAAAAATCAAAAATGTCATATGGCATAAATTATATTGATGCAAAGGTTTATATTCTTTTTAATGTAGCCAGATTCATCTAAGCAAAGGGTCAAAGCATCTTTATATTAAAATGACATGGATGGGAGTAGTATTTTGTAATGCAAAAAAGAAAAGGAGTGACAAAACAGATGGAACTGTTATCATAGTTATTAAAGAAATATGAGTTGAGGGGGTGAGAAATGAGATGGGACTCGTTAGAGAAAACTATCCATATTCCAGTGATTTTTATCTCCTTAATCCCAATAAACTCTGTGATCTCTCTTTAAATTCCAGGAAACAAGACTTTTCTATTTATACTTTTCTATTTATAAATGAATTTTCTCTTTATAAACTTTTATATTTATAAACTAATACTTGAGAGTGATATGGCTACTTCTCCAGAGGCCAAAACCAAAAACTGATGCAAATTTTATTCAATTCTTGCTAGAAAAATGTTAGTTTTACAGAAGAATGAAAATGGATTCTAGATTAACTTAAGGCATTATTCAGCTCTAGTTTATCTTTAGAAAGTACTTAAGGAAAATTATTTATTATATTGGTTAATTGATTTATTATATTGGTCTATTTATTTATTTATTTTAAAATGATTTATTATATTGGCTGATGGCTGGTATTGATCAAAGAAATTAAGTCCTTGACAATTCACATATTTTGTCAGGAAAATCAAGCACTATCTAATTATGTGTATATAAATTAACAAAAATTCAAATAAAAAACTAGGAACCTTCAAGACTATTCATTAATGCATATATTAATTCATTGACTTATTTAACAAAAAATATACATATCAAACACATGTCAGGTATTACTTTAGTCTATAGGAAAGTGGTAAGATTTTGGAAAGAAAAAAAGATAATTTCACTGTTGTTCATATTTATAAAACTGTTATATAGAGATATGTAATTTACATGTTAATAAAATACATTCATTCAGTACATAATATATGTTCACCAAAAGTGGCATGGCTGAATCATATGATGATTCTGTTACTTATTTGAGAAATTACCATACTGTTTTCTGTAGTGGCTGTGCCATTTTATAATCTCACCAACAGTGAATAAGAGTTTCAATTTTTCCATATTCTAAACAACACTTACTATTTTCTGTTTGTTTTATTCATTTACTTAATAGTAGCCATCGTAATGGGAATGAGACAGTATTTTATTATTGCTATGATTTACATTTCACTAATGATTAATTATGTTGGGTATCTTTTCATGTGTTTATTTGTCATTTGTATATTTTCTTTGGAGAAATGTCTATTCAATTGACCATAGAGTTGAGGGTCCATATCTGAGCTCTCTATTCTGTTCCACTGGTCTATGTGTCTGTTTTTATGCCAGTACCATGCTGTCTTGGTGATCACAGCTTTGTAATAAAGCTTGAAATCAGGTAACGTGATGACCCCAGCTTTATTTTTGTTTTTCAACATTTCTTTAGCGATTCGGGGTCTCTTCTGATTCCGTACAAATTTTAGGATTCTTTGCTCCAGCTCTTTGAAGAATACCGGTGGAGTTTTGATCGGAATGGCATTAAAAGTATATATTGCTCTAGGCAGTATAGAAATTTTAACAATATTTATTCTTCCGATCCAAGAGCATGGAATGGTCTTCCATCTTTTTGTATCTTCTTCAATTTCTTTCATGAGTTCTGTAGTTCCTCGAGTACAGATCCTTTACTTCTTTGGTTAGGTTTATTCCCAAGTATCTTATGGTTCTTGGTGCTATAGTAAATGGAATCGATTCTCTAATTTCCCTTTCTGGACCCTCAACTCTATGGTCAATTAATCTTCAACAAAATAGGAAAAAATATACAGTGGAAAAAAGACAGTCTCTTCAATAAATGGTGCTGGGAAAACTGGGCAGCTATATGTAGGAGAATGAAACTCGACCATTCACTTACACCGTACACAAAGGTAAACTCAAAATGGATAAAAGACCTCAATGTGAGACAGGAATCCATCAAAATCCTAGAAGAGAACATAGGCAGTAATCTCTTCGATATCAGCCACAGCAACTTCTTTCTAGATATGTCTCCAAAGGCAAAGGAAACAAAAGCAAAAATAAACTTTTGGGACTTCATCAAAATCAAAAGCTTCTGCACAGCAAAGGAAGGAGTCAAAAAAACAGAGGCAACCCACGGAATGGGAGAAGATATTTGCAAATGACAGTAAAGACAAAAGGTTGATATCCAGGATCTATAATGAACTCCTCAAACTCAACACACACGAAATAGGCAAACATATAAAAAAATGGGAAGAAGATATGAACAGACACTTCTCCAATCAAGACATACAAATGGCTATCAGACACATGAAAAAATGTTCATCATCATTAACCCTCAGGGAGATTCAAATTAAAACCACATTGAGACATCACCTTACACCAGTTAGAATGGCCAAAATTAACAAAACAGGAAACAACATGTGTTGTAAGTAAATAGGTAATTTTACTACAGGAGAGATCTGAATGGCAAATTAGCATATGAAAACATCCTCAAATTATCCATCTTTATAGAAATGAAAATTCAAAGCACAGTGAAATACAGGTACCTACCCCCTGAGTAGATAAAACTTAAATGAGTAAGATACGGAGTACAGAGAAACTATGAAACAACTACAGCTCCTATACATGTGGATGCAAAGTGGTATAGCCACTTTGGGGACCTTGGATGGCTTAGTGAGTTAAACTTCTGCCTTTGCCTCAGGTCAAGATTCCAGAGTCCTGGGATCAAGTCCTGCATTGGGCTCCCTGCTCAGCAGGGAGTTAGTTTCTTCCTCTCTCTATGCCTCTCCCCTGCTCATGCTCTTTCTCTCTCTTCTCTAAAATAAATAAATAAAATCTTTTAAAAAAGTGGTATAGCCACTTTGAAACATAGATTGGATATTTCATACAATATTAAACCTACATCTCCCATTAGCTTCAGCCATCCCATTCATAGATATTTACAAACAAAAAATAAAAATACTTGGTCATACAAAGATGTGTACAAGAATGCTTATACTAGCTTCATTTATAAAAGTGAGTACAGGATCAACCCAAATATTCATCAATTGGTGAATAAATAAATACACTGTGAATGTCTATATGATGAGATTGATTCAGTAATAAAATCAAGTGAACTATAGATATGTGCAAAAGCATTAATGAATTTCAAAAAACATACCAAATGAAATTGGTCTAAATGCTGTATGATTCCTTTTAAATGATATTCATTTAAATCCAAAATTATGAAAACATTTCAGATAAGTGGTTGTCAGAAACTTGGTGTAAGATTATCAGAGTCAAAGGGGAACTTGTGAAATAATTATAATGTTCTATATTCTGACAATGGTGGTGATGATTATATGATTATGTCCCTTATCAAAAATCAGTGAAAAATATAGATATAGTTTGTTCAATTTAATTCTCAATAAATCTGACTCTAAAAATATATACCATACAACACACAAAGATATGCCAGGCAGTGGTAAATGTTCCACAGAAAAATGAGACAGATTCTGTGGGTGTGTTTGTGTTTACATTTGTCATGGAAAATATATTTGCAAGTTAAAATACTATGAATCAGAAATTCATCTGAGAATGTAATTTGTGAATATTGTAGATATTGGTTTTATTCCTATTAGAGGAATGGGTAGAAGGCTCTACTGCGGCAGAAGATCAGCAAAGGTGCCTATGTGATTGATGCAGAAAAAGGTAGGAAAATGACAATATGTAGTTGTACAGAGATAACGAGCTAGGCTGCACAGGATTTCAAGGTTATTATAAGTTTTCAGCTTTTCTTTGAATAAAGTAAAAAGCTATTGATAGATGGAATGGGTAAGCTCTATGAAAAGATTACTCTTCTAAAAAGAGCCTTGTGGCTATAGCTTAAGGAATAGGCTAGAGGGAGGAAAGGTCAGGAAAGGAAAATCCTTTAGGGAAACATTGCCTAATTAAAAAAAGTGGGACTTGAGTATGAAAGAATGGGCCAAGATAATTTTATGTTAAAGTGGTAGGATTCTTGATTTTTTTTTTTTTTTGACATAATACAGAATTTGCTGTATGGTTGATTGTGAGGCATGTGAAAACAAAGACTGGTGGTAATTTCAATTTTCTGGATGTAAGAGACATAAAAAAGGGTAAGTAAGATTACTGAAGAGATAGATTGGATTATATTAAAGGATAAAATGTGATTCTGACAGTTTAGAAATACATATCAGGTTTCCAAGAAGAGATTTTAAATAGATGATCGGAAATTTTGATCCGGGTTTGACAAAGAATTGGAGACTAGAGAAATAAATTTAGGAGTGCCCAATATCAATTATTACTGAACAAATTTGGTTACTTAAGGATAGATCATAGAAAAATTCAGACTGAACCCGGGATTTGCCAATATTTCTACTCTTAATGTGAAAATGTCCCTGTGAAGATTCAAGAAAATAATACAGAAAATAAATTTAGTAAAAAAAAACTCAACAAAAATGAAGAGATATTGATTGTTATTTTTAGAAAGGAAATATGAGATGATGGTTAAAATTTATAGCAGTATTAATTTAAACACTTATATGAACAAAATAATGTTATTCAAAAAAGCTGATGTGATACTCTATTTGTAAAAATATTAAAGTCAGAGAGCAAGATATTCATAAAATAAACTGCAATACAGTAAATGTAGAAACTCTTACCAAAGAAATTTTTTTTTTAATTTGTCATTTTATTGATGTTTGATTTTCCCTTGTGGTAAAACATAAGCCAATTTTCACAATATAAATCTTGGAAAGAATGAAAAAATATCAAAGTAATGACCTTATAAACTGGAACCTTTTAAATTTTGGAGATGATATGAGGTAAATCCCTTTGGAAAGAAATCTTAAACCAAAGGTTATGAAAAAGATTATTTTAGGTAGAAATAGATCCAAGACTCAATTTAGACTGCAAGAAAACACAGAAGGTACAATTACTTTTTCCATAATATAACCTTGAAGAAATGTATTTTTGTAGTTTTTAACATATGCTTCTAAGTTTTAATAGTATTTGTGCTTCATTTATATGTAAGTGGAAATACTTAATTTTCTTATTAGTAAAGAGAAAACATTATAACTTTTATAAACATTTTAGGATTTGTAATAAAAGTTTAATTTGGGATGGCATAAAGTTTATAGTTTTAAAATGAAGAATTGTTGAAATATAATTATTATAGCTGAATTTATGGTGACTACCTAATTAAAAAAATAAAAATGCATTTACAAAATTTTACATTTAAATAAAACTATACATATTTTAAATGAATCTTACTTATTATATGGAAAAACCTGAAAATTTTTTATTTTAAAATATTAAATTGGATTTCTACTCCTCTTCTGGATGATTATCCTATATAAAACTATTATAAACAGGGGAGCCTAGGTGGCTCAGTTTTTCAGTTTTTTAACTCACATCATTATCCCAGGTCCTGGGATCGAGCCCCGCTTTGGGCTCTCTTTTCAGTGAAAAGCCTGCTTCTCCTTCTCCAATTTCCCCTGCTTGTGTTCCTGCTCTCACTCCCTGTCTCCCTCTCTGTCAAATAAATAAATAAACAAAATCTTTAAAAAATTATTATAAGCAATGAACACAATAAATAAAAGTAACTGACTGGAGGCACTGGAGAGTGTATAGAGTAGAAGAGACATTCTGTGGCTAGAAGGACATATTGGAGAAAGGGTAGACAGGGCCATAGAATGTAAATTCTTGTTTTCATTCTTTCTCCAGATAAGGACAATCTGGTATAGTGTGTGCATGAGGTAACTGGTATGGCAATAAAAACAAAACAAAAAAACCCCCAAAAGACACAGATCTTTCTGGTCTAGGGAACAGAAAAAAAGGAATCTGAGGATACAGTCTGCTGAAGAGAGTAGGAGAATCTGCTATTCAGAAGGAGAATACACTAATATCTCTAACTGACCCATAAACCATGCATTCATGAAACATGTTCACATTTACAATGTTCAATATGAATTGCCCAGTACAAAGAATAAAGAAAATGAAATGCATTTTCTAGACTAAAGATAATAATCTGACTGATCGGGAATAAATTAAATGTTAAAAGTGGCACACAAAGATTTTAAAATTACTATTTTAATAATCCCAATTAAATAAATCAAAAAAGCTGCACAATGAATAAAAGAAATGGAAATTTCATTATGGAGTAGAAAGATTAAAAGAAATCAAAGAGAAATTCTAGAATTGGAAAATATATTATCTGAAATTAAAAAATGAACTTAAAGACAAATCTTTAGAAATCATTCACAGTGAAGGAGGAGTTAAATTGGTGGAGTAGTAGGGGTCCCTGAGCTTGCCTTGGTCCTTGAATACAGCTGGATTGATATAAGATCAGTTGGAACACCTAGGAAATTGATCTGAGGATGGGAGAATGATCTGCATGGTTGGAGGGAGAGAGTATGGCAAGTGCAAGGTGTGTGGACATAAACTGGGGAGAAAAAAGCCACAGTGCTGCAGAGGCTAGGGAGCCCTTTCCATGGAGACAGTCAAGGGGGCACAGAGTGCTCTATAGTGTTTACACAGGAAAAACACAGTGTTTACATAGGAAAAATACCACCTGGGACCACTGACTAGAGAGTCAAGGGGAACTGTGGTAGAATTTTGTAAGCATTATGTGAAGCTCAAATTCCAAGGTTTTAGAGGTCCATGACATTCACCAGAATCAAGCCATGACATGCACTCCTGAGAAGAAGAAGGGTGTAGCCCAGGAGCCCATGTACTGGTATAGGGATTCCCTGGGTCACACTGGGAGAAAACATTAACCTTCCTGGAGGGTATCTTGCCTATCTAAGAGATTATTATTCTTTTTTAAAAAATGTTTTGTGTATTTATTTTTTTTTAGAGAGAGAGAGAGAGAGAGAGAGAGAGCGCAAGCTGGTGGAGCACCAGGCAGACCAGGACCCTGGGATCATGACCTGAGCTGAAGGCAGCTGCTTAACCAACTGAGCCACTCAGGTACCCCTGTTTGTTTTTTTAGGTTTGTTTTTCCTTCTTTTGGATCAGGCTTCTTTTGTTCTTTTTCTCTTTTCTTTTTGCTTCTCTCTTTTTGGATTCAAAATTCTAGGTTTTTTTGTCTATTTTTTGTTTTTGTTTTTATTTTTTTTTCTCATTCTTTTCCCTTTTTTCTTCTTCTTCTTCTTTTTGTTTGTTTGTTTGTTTGTTTGATCAGGTTTTTTTCTTTTTTCTTATTTTCCAAGCTAATTTTAACAAATCAAAGCACACCTAATTAAATGTTCAAACACTCCCTTGAAAGCAAAGAGCAATTCTGCAGAGGATTGATCTCGGGAAAGAGGAGCCAAAATGCAACACCAAAGTGCACAGAACATACATCACAAACACTTCCTGAAGTGTCAGACCTGGGATGGTGTATGACCCTTTCTTGATATAGCATTACTTTTAGGAACTGAAAATATAGAAAATGACAAGATGAAGAAATTCTTCCCAAAATAAAGATCAAGAATAAATCACAGCCAGAGATTTTCTCAAGATATAAGATATTTTCTCAAGATTTTTATGAAGATAGAAGATACCAGAGAAACCCCTTCTAGAGAGAAAAAAGACCTAGAAACTAGTCAGGTCAAAGTAAAAACAAAAACAAAAACAAAAAACAAACAAAAATAACAATATGTTATAACTGAGATGCAAAACTGACTGGATGTAATAACAAGTATGGAAGGAGCAGAGGAATGAATAGATGAGCTGAAATTAAGAGTCAGACACTTAACCAGCTGAACCACCCAGGTGCCCCAAACAAACTAGATTTTAAACCAAAGGCTATAGGGTGTCTGAGTGGCTCTGTTCGTTGAACACTGACTCTTAGTTTCAACTTAGGTCATGATCTCATGGGTCATGGGATCAAGTCCTATGTCTAGCTCAGTGTTCAGTGGGGAGTCTGTTTGAGATTCCCTATCTTTACCTCCCCACATCACATGTGTGGGTGTACATATGTTGCTCTCTCTCTCTCTCTAATAAATAAATCTTAAAAAAATAAAAAAAAAATTAACCAAAGACTATAATGAGATGAAAAGGCACTATATCATAATAAACAGATCTATCCAACAAGAAGACCTAACAATGGGAAATAATTCTTCTCCCAAGTTTGGAGCAACTAAATATGTAAGTCAATTTATAACAAACTTAAAGAAACTCATTTTTATACTACGATAATTGTAGGGGACTTGAACCCCTCACTGACAGCAATGGACAGATCATCAAGGAAACAATGACTTTGAATGAAACAGTGGACCAGATGGACTTCACAGATATATTCAGAACATTTCATCCTAAAGCAGAATACACATTCTTTTTGAGTGCACATGGAACATTCTCCAGAATAGATCACATACTGGGTCACAAATCAGGCCTCAAACAGTACAAAAAGATCGAGAGCATATGATGCATATTTTCAAACCACAATGTTATGAAACTTGAAGTCAATCACAAGAAAAAATTTGGAAAGACAACAAATACATGGAGGTTAAAGAACATCCTACTTACTAAACAGGAAATTAAAGAAAAAATTAAAAAATTCATTGAAGCAAATGAAAATGAATACAAAATAATCTAAAGCCTTTGGGGTGTAGCAAAAGTGGCCATAAGAGGAACTATATAGCAATTCTATATAGCCTTTGTCAAGATGTAAGAAAAATCTTGAATACACAACCTAACCTTATAACTAAAGGAGCTGGAAAAAGAATAGCAAATAAAGTCTAAAACCAGCAGGAGAAGGGAAATAATAAAGATAAGAGCAAAAATAAATGAAACATAAATTATAAACAACAACAACAACAACAACAGTAGAACTGCTCAACAAAACTAAGAGCTGGTTCTTTGAAAGAATTAAAAAAAATTAATAAACTCCTAGCCATGATTATCAAAAAGAAAAAAGAAAGGACCCAAATAAATAAAACGACAATGAAAGGGGAGAGATCACAAACAATACCATAGAAATATAAACAAATGTATGAAAATATTATAAGCAACTATGTGCCAACAAATTGGGCAATCTGGTAGAGATGGATATATGCCTAGAAGCAATAATCTAATAAAACTGAAACAGGAAGAAATAGAAAATTTGAACAGACCCACAACCAGCAAAGAAATTGAATCAGTAATAAAAAATCTCCCAATAAACAGAAAAGAGTACAGGACCAGATGGCTTCCCAGGGGAATTCCACCAAACACTCAAATATCCATCTGAAACTGTTCCAAAAAACAGAAACAGAAGGAAAATTTCCAAACGCATTCTATGAGGCGACACTACTTTGATTCCAAAACTAGACAAAGATACCTCTAAAAAGGAGAATAACAGGCCAACATCCCTAATGAACATGGATGCAAAAATTCTCAACAGATACTAGTAAATCAAATCAAATAGTATATTAAAAGAATTATTCACCACCATCAAGTGGGATTTATTCCTGGGCTTCAGGGGCAGTTCAGTATCTACAAATCAAACATGATACACCGCATTAACAAAAGAAAAGGACCACATAATCCTCTTCATAGATGTAGAAAAAGCATTGACAAAATAAAACATCCTTTCTTGATAAAAACCCTCAAGAGACTAGGGATAGAAAGAACATCCCTCAACAACATAAAGACCATATATGAAAAACCCCACAACTAATATCATTCTCAAAGGGGAAAAACCTCCCCTGAGGTCAGGAATACAACAGGGATGTTCACTCTAACCACTTGTTCAAGATAGTATTGGAAGTTTCAGCCTCAACAATCAGACAACAGACAGAAATAAAAGGCATGTAAATCATCAAGGAAGAAATCAAACTCTCACTGTTTGCAAATGACATGATATTCTATAGAAAACCCAAAAGACTCCACAAAATAATTGTCAGAATGAATAAATGAATTCAGCAAATCAACACATACAGAAACCTGTTGAATTTTTATGCACCAATAATGAGGCAACAGAAATAAGTCACAGAATTGATCCCATTTACAATGAAACCAAAACCCGTAAGATACCTAGGAATAAATCTAACCAAAGAGGTAAAAGATCTATACTCTGAAAATTATAGAAGAGTTCTGAAGGAAACTGAAGAAGACACAAATAAATGGAAAAACATTTTGTGCTCATGGATTGGAAGAACAAATATTATTAAAATATCTATACTACCCAAAGCAATCTACACATTCAGTGAAATCTCAATCAAAATAAAACCAGCATTTTTTCACAGAGCTAGAAAAACCCACCCTAAAATTTGTGTGGAACCAGAAGAGACTGCAAATAGCCAAAATAATGTTGAAAAGAAAAGCAAAGTGGGAGGCATCACAATCCTAGACTTTAAACTCTATTATAAAACTGTAATCATCACACAGACCTGTACTCCTGGGGTTAATAATACATTATATGTTTATAAAAAATTTTTTTAAATTAAAAAAAACTGTAATCATCAAGACAGTATGGCACTAGCATAAAAACAGACACAAAGATCAATGGAACAGAATAGAGAACCCAGAAATGGACCCACAACTATATGATCAACTAATCTCTGACAAAGCAGGAAAGGTTATCCAATGGTAAAAAGACAGTGTCCTCAAAAAATGGTGTTGGGAAAACTCAATAGCTACATGCAAAAAACAGACCACTTTCTTACACCATCCACAAAAATAATTCAAAATAATAATTCAAAAATAAATTCAAAATGGATGAAAGACCTAAATGTGAGAATGAATCCATCAAAATCCTAGAGGAGAACTCAGGCAGCAACTTATTTCACTTCAGTCACAGCAACTTCTTAATAGCCACATCTCTGAAGGCCAGGAATAAAACAAACAAACAAACAAACAAAAATGAACTACTGGGATCTCATCAAGATAAAAAAACTTCTGCACAGGAAAGGAAAACAATCAACAAAACTAAAAAGCAATTGACAAAAATGGGAGAAGATATTTGAAAATGACTATCAGATAAAGGGCTAGTATCCAGCAACTATAAAGAACTCCTTTGCTATAGTGTTTAGAAGATTCACATCTATAATCTGGGTCATACTTTAAAAATATGTGCATATTTTTAACTCTTCTAATGGTGGCTATGACCATAAAAATTATAGCATATACCACATGGATATCTTTTGTTCAGTATTTATAACAACATTCTTCTTGACAACTTTGGAAGAGCATTATCATATCCTAAAACCAAGGGCCATCTGCTACTGCAGATGCCAGGTTATGGTCTATTGGCAGTTTCAATGGTGGCAGATCTGAAGTATTTCTTTGTTAGGGACAATGAAAAATGCATACATCTGGTTCCTCCAAATTTAATTCAAGTACTACATCTTGTATCATAAAGATTTATAATACAGATGGGCCAGGGTGGCCAGGCCACATTCATCAGATATGGGGTATGTAAGAATAGAAAACTACCGGCAGGGCTAGAGCTAAGGGTTGTCTGAAGACAACAGAGTGTAAGAAAACAAATGTGTTCCATACTTCCTGGTCCAATATCTCATTAGTCCCCCAAGCCCTGACCTCAGACTATCTTTCTGATTCCCACTCCCATCCCTTCTTTTAGTTTTATGTAATGATATTTCCTATTAATTTGGTTGTTAAATTTGGCCTATGACCAACTGTGCTCCCACTTCACCCATGGTAGGTTGAGGCCCTACTAATAATTCTCTCTACATTAGGTAATTAAAAAAGAAAAGAAAAGAAAGGAAAAATCTCTCTTTTATAAATTGGCCTTTAAACTCTCCTATCATTCCTGATATCTTGAAGGAATTCTGACACACAGTATGTGCCAGTGTGGTGAATATTGAAGGCTACGAATACATCCACACAGTATGTGTTAAAATACCAACATCCTCACTCACAAGCCATGCAGTCTTAAGAGAATTAGTTCATTTTCTTCAGTTTCTTATTCTGAAAAGTGTGGATATGACAGTGCCTTCATACAGACTTGTTATAAAGTTGAAATAAATAATCAGTTTTAGAATGCTTAACACAGAAGAAATTATCACATGAATATTAGTATTCATTATTAAGCATAAAGTCCTTCCAAGGTAAATCAAATATGGTGTATCAGATGCTCTACATATAACATAGATATTGCTTCACCCACATATACTTTCATATTCATGGATTCCGTATTTATGAATTTTTCATTTATTTATAACTCCAAAATGAATACCTGATGCTTTGTAGCTATTTGCAGACATGAACACAGCCTCAAAAACTGGGTTGCTCAATGTCCAAGTTCCCAACTAAAGTCTAACAATAACTGTTTGTTTCAGCTCTCATACTGCTAACTAGTGTCCTTTTTGCTAGAGTTAGTGCTACATTTTTTGCTTTGTGTTGGTAATTTGTCTGTTTATAATGGCTCCCAAGCATAGTGCTGAAGTGTTATCTAATGTTCCTAAACACAGTGTGCCTTATGGATAAATACATGTGTTAGACAAGCTCCATTCAGGCATGAGTTATAGTGCTTTTGGCAGTGAGTTTGATGTTAATGAACCAATAATATACACATTTAGAAAAAGGAAGAGAAAATTTTTCAATCTGTATGTTAAGTCCACTCTATAAAGTGCTAAAGTAATGTCTATAGTACATGATAAAGCTATGGAAAAGACAGAAAACTTGCTAAATTTATGAATTCAAGAGATGGCAACTATAAAAAAGTACAGTGTACAGCATTGCTGTAAGGTTGAACGCCAATAAAATATACAGTGACATTACCCAAGATCAAGGAAATCTTAAATCCTTCTTTGTCAATATTGGCTGACTCATCCGTTTCAAAAGGCAACATACCGCAAAAAAAATAAACCCATAGGTCAAGCAGGTTCTGTAGATTAGGAGGCCACAAAATAACTTTTAAATGACTGCCAAATGTTATACAAGAGATGACTTATACAGAAGAACACACTTTTCAATACTATGAGACTAGTATGTCTTATAAAGATGCTAGTAAATGAACCTATATAGTGCATGTGGCTTTTTGGTTGAAGAAAATGTAACCAGAGGTCTATAAGAACCTTACCCTGCCTTTTCCCTGGAAGCAGTCATGAAGTATTTGCTAATTCAATGTTTAAAGCAACTTTATAGAATATAGCTACCATAAGTAAATAGTTAAAATAAATAAGTAAAAGTCAACCAGACTACTGAGAAGAGGAAGCAGAAATTCTTCCATCACTCTGATACACTGCAGGATGGCAGACTTGTACTTTCTCACAAACTGGTACAACAAGATTTTTATTTATTATTTTTATGTACAAGGTTACCTTGATACTGCTTTAAAGAAAGTTATTGATAAATTTAAAAGTTGATTTTTATGTTGGGGTTTCCAATTTAATATAAGTATATTAAGCTTATATATTTGTGTCATTGGTTACATAAGGTGGTGTTAGGTAAGAATGGCTAAATAAATGCCATGAAAAGTTCCCTACATTCCTTACCAGTCTTGAAACACTAACTAATGCACTATGAAGGTCTGATGTCAAAGGTAAATACAAAGGGATTCAACCACTTTATTAAGTTTAAACTTACACAGTCACAATACTCTGCTGGGAAGAAACTGGAAACATCTTGTGCTGGGGATATTTTTAACCTTTGCATTTCTCAGTGTGTCAATTTTAATAAAACAGCAATCATATAAACCATCTTCAGGGAAGGAACCAGAAGTGGCTAATTTATTTTAAACAGTAATTTGCATTTGTTGGTATTATTCTTTGAAGGAGTAACTGTATTTGTGCTAAGTCAAGCACCTAAAGCTTCTGTAAACTAACTGCATTACAATTTGCTATAGTATTAGTAATTGATAGCGATTATGTCTATGTGAGGAAAATTGTTCAACCAAATATGCATTAAAATAAACAATTTTGGATTTATGATTTTTTGTTAAATTTATTATTTTAAATAATGTTAGTTTTGGTTCCCACTATTTTTTTTATAATTTATATTATCTAGATTATGTTTAATTTCTTTTGCCATATTGTAGAACCTCTTCTTTTTATAATGAATATGTTTTATTTAACAAAGATGTCAATCAACAAGCCATTATAATAGTGTTCTCTTCTTTTATTGCATTTCTTGTTTTTTGATTTATTATTATTTTTAAAGATTTTATTTATTTATTTGAGAGAGAGAGTGAGTGAGCAAGAGAGAGAGAGAACACAAGTAAGGGAAGGCACAGAGGGAGAAGCAGATTCCCCGCTGAGTGGGGAGCCTACTGTGGGGTTTGATCCCAGGACCCTGGATCATGACCTGAACAAAAGGCAGACATTTGATGGATGGAGACACCCAGGTGGTTCTCTTTTATTATTTTCTAATACTATAAAAACTTAGCTCCAGGGGAATTTATGTCATATTTTTGCTTTGTAGATTATGGTTTAGAATGTTAGAGTTACTTTTAAAGCAAGTATCACAATGTTTGTGTGACAGTGAAGGCCAAAAATGCAATTCTATAAACACCAATATTAGCAAACACTTACATAGCTTTAACAGCACTTACCAAGTCCCAGTTCTAAATTTAATCAGTGAAGTAACCCTATGAAGTAGGAACCATCTTTATCATTTCCAATTTATAAACTAAAGGAACTGAGCAAAGAGAATTTAACTTATCCTAGGTTACCGAACCAGAAAGCAGCAAAGTCAAAATTTAAACCCAAGGGAGGTTCATTGTAAAATCTGTTCTCTAAAGCATTAAATTATTGTACCCCATGTAAAACTGAAGAAAACAGTTTTAGGTACATTACCTCACTGACATCACAATAAATCTACAAAATAAAGTGCTTCAGAAATTCCCTGTCATTCTTTTTGCTTCAATTTAATTTGCTCTTCCTGACTCTTAGTCTCAACTATGCCCATGTTCCCACATCCAACATTCCTGCCTTGAAGCTGGAATCTGCACTTCCTGGTTGATTCATTTTCTAGAACTGTATAACACATCACCATCCCAGGAGCAATAACCTCTTCTGGCACCCATCTGGGCAACAGTCTAGGGTTTTAATCAAGGCTCTTTTGGTTACAAGTTATAACAAAACAAAACAAAACAAAACTACACAAATGACTTAAGCAGGAAAAATCAGAAAAGTAGAATCAACAGGAGACATGAATAGTCCATGGAACTCAAAGAAAGGAAATACAATCAAAAGAGATTAAGACCTCAAAATATTAGAAACCTATAAAAAATATCAAGCCTCAAACTTTCTCTATCTCTCCTTCCCTCTGTGGCATCATGCCCCAACCCATGTTTTGTTTACATGTCTCCCTTATTCTATTCTTCCTACAAATTGGTTTTCTCTCCTTTTCTGGGAAAAGACAGAAAAAGGTCATCCTAAAGTTCCAACGTTCACAAGCCTTTCATATGTGACCAGTATAATCTAACACCTTTGAATCCCAATTCTAAATCCTGAATATTAGAAAATATGATTGAACCATTTTGGGCACATGTGCCCCCTTTTAATTCTATAAGATATATTACTCTATGTAGATTAATACACTTTTCCTCACATGACTCCTTTAACATTTTTGGGTGCCACTAAAATCCAGGATCAAATTCCCAACCTGAATCTAATGCAAAATAGAAATACTGCATTATGTATCTTTCTATTATGCTACAGTGAGGTAGCCTGCTGTGGGGCTGTTGGGTCTTCAGCATTAAGTGTAATTATCCAAGTCCACAAGAAACACAATATTCAAATCTTTTCTGTGTGTGTGAATTGAGAAGAAACTGCTATATTCACAATGTAAAAATAAAATTTGGCAATTACAGAGTCAAGAAATAAGTGATCTTGACTTCATAAAAATAAGACTTCATAGCCTGGGAGAGGATTTTAGAGTAAAGAAAAGAAATATGAGCAGTAAGCAATTCCAAACTTTAATAGCAAGAAAATTAGGAAGATCCTAAACAGCAGAATGATTCATGAAAACTATAAGCAGAGAAAAATATGAAGAGATGGTATATTTTTATGTGAAAATATTGGAAGTGAAGTAAAAATTAATTTGCTATTAATTTATTGCTGTATTCATGTGAAAAAGAGTGTATCTTGTCTCATTATTTCCCCATCTCTTTTAACTTCCATTTATCTTGTTCTACAAAATGTTACAATATGAATCTTCTTTAAATATCAATTTTATTAGTTTTACTTGATATTCCTATAGCTCTACGCTGCCCTAATGTGTCCTTATTATGATTAAATTGTGCATAAAGGTGAACAAAATTTAATGCAACGATTCAGAATTATATTCAGAGTTACAGTTATAGAAAACTCTAAGTCAAATATTGAAGTTGCTGAATTAAACACTCATATTTACAAATTATATAGAACTAATGTCTCATATTAGCTATACTCTATTTTCTGTAGCAGAATTTCCAAAAAATCTACTATTTTTAAATCAATTTATTTTACTAAAACTATGAAAAAATAAGGACTTTTAAAATGACAAAATTTTCTGAGTTTTAGCTTTTAGTTTACTGTACCAGTTTAACTGAAAGATCTGTGCATAAACATAGGTCAGATAATTCTTTAAGATAATATTCTGAATATGATATTAATAACACAGTATATCTGAATAAAGTCTGGAATACAGACTTATCATAGATATAATTGTTTTTAACCCATTTCTTTAAAGAACATATATACTTCCCAACAGATGAGAATGCAAAAATCTTAATTGTTGCTATTGTTTCTCCTGTACATAAACCTGTATAAATCAACTGTAATTGATTTTGGGAGGGGGCTTTATTTAAGTTTGGGGAAATTGAGCTGAATTTAGCAGAATTGTAAATGTAAATCAATTCAGTTCCATATATCCTCTCCACAGTCTTCCTCTAAGTTTACCATCTGTTGTCATTAGAAACTTATGAAAAAATCTACCCAGAAGAAACCATTTCAAACCAGAAGGAGAGAGCTGAATAAGCAGCTAAGCTGTTTTAACTAGCTATTGTGTAGCGAGGCTACCATGTCCAGGGAAGATCAGTGGGAAGTAGGTGTTATCCACTACAACTCAGGAGAACTTAAGTTGGGAAAAATAGTCTTTAAGTAGAATCTGGGTTTCAGAGAAGGATAGAAAAATGAGGGTTATCACTGGGCTACACAGTCTGAAATAACCATCAGCACATGTAACTTTATATTAAGGTCCATTTTCCCAGTGTTTCTAGGACACAACTTTATGGGGAAAATGACCTGATAATTGATCTTGATTATGATATTTCTTTTTTTTTTTTTTTAATTTTTTATTTTTTATAAACATATATTTTTTATGTAAAATGCAAAATAATAGAGATTACAAATTAGCTGACAGTTTAAGGATACTCAAGGTAAAAAAGAACATGATGGGGGGCGCCTGGGTGGCTCAGTGGGTTAAGCTGCTGCCTTCGGCTCAGGTCATGATCTCAGGGTCCTGGGATCGAGGCCCGCGTCGGGCTCTCTGCTCAGCAGGGAGCCTGCTTCCCTCTCTCTCTCTCTGCCTGCCTCTCCGACTACTTGTGATTTCTCTCTGTCAAATAAATAAATAAAATCATTTTTTAAAAAATAAATAAATAAATAAAAAATAAAAAAGAACATGATGGGCTTAAATCAAAGAGTGTTCCTAAACAAACTGGAACACACAAACATATCTTAAAAATATTATATATACATATGCTAGTAATAAGGGAAAATAATTATAAGCTATTAGAATCCTGCCTTTCAATGTTTGTATTTGAAAAATATTTAGCTATCACTGGGGCATTGATATAGCTACTTCTTTCTTCAAATGGCAAATGTCTATGGTCTCAAGTACGGTACTATAATTGAACATACAGTTTTACAGCCAATAAAACATTTGTTTATAATTTGTTCTGTAGTTGATTTTAAATTATGATGAAATTAAGCACTGATCATGTGAAACTTGCTAACTGTGGTAAAACTGAACTAATCTCCTCCTTGCATTTTAAGATTTAGGATTAAGAACAGCTTCATGTATAGTCTAACCAAATTATTTTACATCCTCATTCATCACATACCATCAGATGAGACTAATAAGGGTCAAGTAAAACTTCACTCTGAATTATAACTTACTGTCTGGTTAGACTTTCATCTTAAAATGTTCCCTTTTCTTAATCAGAAAAAATTGAGAATTTTTTTTATAAATAAATTCTTTTTTGATAAATATTCCAAGAATATGAGACTTAGAGCTTTATGACATTTTGTATTAAAAAGGGTATTTAAAAGAGTTTTTAAATTGTTAGTGATGTTTAAGACTATTTTTTTAAATCTGCATTTCAATTGCCAGTTCTGTGGGAGAAGTAAAAGCATAACACCTACCACTCTAGGTTTTGGGGAGGTCCTTCTGCAGGGGTATTTTGCTTACTAGAACCATCTCAATATTGGGAGGAGAAGCAGCTCCTAATGTGTTCAACTCTTACCCTTCTCTTGACAGTGGCAAGGTTCAAACTTTGTCAGCATGTAGAAAATGACCTCATCAATGCAAAAAAGAAAGAACATGGTTCCTTAAATCACCCCTTACCAGTTATTGAAAAAATGGTAAACAGTACAATGGGAAGGAAATGAAAAGTATCTGAAATCAAATTAAATATTTTTTGGAATGCTCAAACCTCTAAAAGAGTTTTACCTCCTTTTAATAAAAGTTGGGGTTTTTTATCATCTAGTCTTTTATATCACAGATTTTCATAATGCACAGCTTTTCTGAAGAAATATGAAAGCCACTTTTATTCTCTCTGCCATATTCTACCTTCTTTCTTTTCCCAGAGTAAAAAAATATATTACAACTCATATTATTTTTTCCTATGATAAAACCTGGGCCAAAAGAAATCTAACAGAATTTAAAGCTTTATAACGGAGGTAATATTTTTGAACTTTCATCAGACTGGAAGTCTTAGCTCTCTAATATTATTATCCCATTGATTTCCTAGCCCAGTGGCTAAATATAATACAACTCAAGGATAACTATTTCTTCTCCGATACTGTATAGCATAATTACAACTTTGTTTGCCATAATTTTTTTGCTTTATGTCTGTCCTACTTATTATTTTATTACTTATCCAAAATGTCTAATAAAGAAGGAAATACAAACAAAATGGCATTCATTCATCTACATATCTAATTATCATTATTAATCGAAATTGACATTAGGGGTGCCTGGTTGGCTCAGATGTTTGAGCAGCTGACTCTTGATTTCCATTCAGGCCAAGATATCAGAGTCCTAGGATCAGAGGCCTCTGGCTTTGCACTCAGTATGGAGTATGCTCTATCCCTCAGCCCCTCCCCATCACAAATAAATAAATAAATCTTAAAAAAAAACAAGGTTGACATTAATGTCCATATTGTGACGATGCATACTGATGAATACTGCAATAATACATGTTATGTCTGTTATATATAAACATTTTATGCATAAGGCTGTAACTGCCTGTGAAAAATTTCAGGCAATGACCTTCAGGAGTGATGGTTTGGGGATCTTTTATCAATATATGTTTCCTACTCAAATGAGTAGTTATGAATTACTTCATTAAAAAGTTCAGAAAGTGGGGTGCCTGAGTACTGCAGTCAGTTAACCATGGGGTGCCTGAGTACTGCAGTCAGTTAACCATGTGACTCTTGAGTTCTGGCTCAGGTCATGATCTCAGATTGTGAGATGGAGCCTGATGAGTGTCAGACTCTTGGTTTGGGCCTGGGTCATGATCTCAGGGTGGGGAGATCGGCCTGCATGGGGCTTTGTGCTGAGCATGGAATCTGCTGGATATTGTCTCCCTCTCCTTCTCCCTCTCCTCCTGCTTGTGCACACACTTTCTCACTCTCTTTAAAATAAATAAAATCTTTTCTTTAAAGATATATTTTATTTATTTGAAGGAGAAAGAGCACAAGCTGGGGGATCAGAATTTGGGAAGGCAGAGACTGATGCCAGTCTTGTTTTGTCTCTTTAACTTGGTACGTGGTCAGAAAATGTCTTGCACTTAGCTAATAACTAAACGAGAGAATGAAATGATCCTCTACTTCAAGAAGATTCCACTGAAGTCATGTTCAGAAAGGAAATTGTTAAAATGAGTTTTTAAATAAATTTTAAAAAATTTTCTTAATGGTATGAAAAACAATGGAGGGGACAAATAGGAACATGGACTTAGGAAGCACTTAAATTTTGTAGAAAAAACCTAAAATTTTAACAATGGGATCAACATTTGTTTTTTAATGTGAATCACTCAATAACTTCTAAATGTTCAAATGCAAAGCACTATGCATAGATTTTGCACTTACCAGTTAGATTAGGGTAATAATTATATATCAAGTTGATAAGCTCTTGAATAATGAGGCTGAAGAGGATACTTGATCAAATCAAATTCTAAGAATAACAGAATGACATACATTCAAATGAGATTCAAGCAGGAACTATCATAAGTAAATCAAGATTTCAAATTTCTGAATTTCATTTATAACATATCAAAAACTTTCTCAATTTTCCTGAAAGATTAGTTTTTGTTATCAATTGTTTATAAACACATGCTTAAAGTATAAACAGAAGCATGAATATTTGGCCAGGAAAAAAAATCAAGATTATCATTATGTCAATATTAATAAATATAGCTTTTGTGATATAGAAATGAAAGATTTATGTATTTGCATTATCATTAAGAATTTGTTTTTATTTTGTATTAAATAAATACTAAAATTATACACATTTTATACACATGCCTGAAGATAAATAGAGTACATATGCTTTCATGCTAAACATTTGATAAGGTTTATACTTCTTTTAATAAACCTTGATCAGGTTTTTCTACCTCAATCTTTCATACATATAAATAATGAGTAAACATTTGTAAAATAAATGAACTTTGGTATAGAGTGAACTGAATTAAGCCAATTTGGTTTGGAACATCTTTATTTATTTATTTATTTACTCATTCATTCCTTCATTCATTTGGCTAATAATTGTAACCACAGAAAAATTATGAGAACCTTTAGAGAATTAGCTATTTCCCTCCAAAAACTTACTGTTCATAGCAAAAGTCTCAGATTATTCTGCCAATTATCATGCATTTCATTAGCTGAACATGTACTAACAGATGATCACTAAGGTATTTCCTTCAACCTGCTCACCAATCTCAAACAAGTCCCAGCTCCCTGTCCTTTCAGGTGTTTACAGAACAACTTAAATGAATGTTCACTCAAAACAAGATTCCAAAGGCATTCATCCACTACTCTTCTAACAAGAATCAGGTGTTTGGAGTTCCTAGGTATAAGGCTAGCACAGGGCTATTTAGCATTTTAGCCTAAAGCATCATCAATAAGGGTAATGATAGGTATTGCTGTTATACTGACTGTTCAGCTAAGGGGAGGGAATATCCCTAAAATAATTTACCCAATCTGTATTTTTCATTTTCAGTGAGAGCTCATTTTTAATATTCAGCATGCTTATTAACGGTTCACCATGTACACCATTAAAGCCTATTTCTCAAATTTACCATGCTAATTAAGAAAGCGCTAATCACAATAGAAAAAATAAAATCACCTTTTAACCACACCTTGCAGAATATGGAGTATCTGATGAAAAAGTGTATTTTTTGGAATGCTGACTGCACTTGGGATATAGCTTAACATAAGAAACACAAATGCCTGGGCGCCTGGGTGGCTCAGTGGGTTAAGCCCCTGCCTTCTGGCTCAGGTCATGATCTCAGAGTTCTGGGATTGAATCCCACATTGGGCTCTCTGCTCAGTAGGGAGCCAGCTTCCCCCTCTCCCTCTGCCAGCCTCTCTGCCTACTTATGCTCTCAATCTCTCTGCTTAATAAACAAAATCTTAAATACATATATAAAAAAGAAACACAAATGCCACAAGCCATGGTGAATGAAGTGTTTTCAAGAATCACACCTGCCATACTATGATGGGGAGAAATGAGTATTAACAGTGTTAATCATATTTTGTTGTCTTCCTGTTTTTGTTTTAGTAACTTTGGGCCAGTTTTTTGTTTTTTGTTTTTTGGGGTTTTTTTTTAGTAGGAGATTGTCATTCTTACTCTATATAAACTTAGACAAACTTGTTGTCTTCAAAAACAGAGATTATACACCAAAGAACTTTTACCAAAATGGACAAAATGATATTTCTAGACAATATACTGTTTTAGTTAGAGGTTGTCTTGTTTCTTTAGACTATCATTTTTCCAAACTTAAAAATTATGAAAGTAAATAAATTTTCCATGAGTTTATACTAAAAGGTTTTCAAATATATGCATGGTATATGTTTCAAACTATGTGCATTAATTTAAGGCATATCTAAGATAACCACTGGCATTTTAAACTTTTGCAAGTTAAGGAAAATATTTGAATGGAAGAAGCTATTTTAGTCTTTTATCACAAATTGAGAAAAGAACTAGAGAAATGAATAGTTTCTTATAATAGAAATTTTATGCCAGTGTGGATCCACTGAAGGCATCACACTACAGGAGGAAAGTAGAAAGAAATGTACACCTAATAAATAACATTTTCCTTTATAAGTTAGTATAATTAGATCAACTACCATAAAGGGAAAAACAACATTACAAAAGTACTCAATTCTTGAGAATAAAAGGACAGTCAGAGATGTAGCCAATTGCCCTAGATACATGTACTCTTGTATTTTTCTTAGTAATTTCTAATTAGTTCTAAATAATTCTTTCATTCCCTTAAGTGGAAGCCTGAAGTAAAAGCACATGTTGGAAAGACAAGATGCCTTATTTATCACAACAGGTATCTTGATTACAAAGGCCATCGTGTCTCTAGACTTTAGTTTCTCATTTGTTGAAAATATGGACTAGTACTCTAGGTAATTCAATAAATTCTCACTTTTCATCCACTCCCCTCTTCCAAACACATAGAAATGGTTCATAAATTATACAAAAATGAAAAATCAAATGACAGAGGCTCCAAAACAAGACAAACACTTTCAGGCAATGTATGGATGTAGACATAACCACAGTGATCAGTGCTGAAACCACTTCTGCATTCCAGAAGTAGGCAGAGGTATGTAGGAATTTTGTGAGGGTGAGAAATAAGATCTAGTTTCACTTCTTAAAAGCAAGGGGTGGATGGGGGGATAAAAGAGGTAAGAGAAGTTTTTCCCATTGTGAAAGAAAGCTAAAAGCAAACTGATATTGAAAAGAACTGCCTCCCCTCATGCCAGGTTGAGGGTTGGGTGGGGGGAAATGATAGGATAAGACCATGTCAAACCATATTAGAGTCTGAGGCAAAAAGGAAAAAATGTGCATCTTTTTATACACTTAGCCAAATGTCCTCCTATATTTTGAACCAAGAGAAAAAAGTGAATTAATGCTGAATCAGAAAACCTTATAATTATTTATAAAGCCCATGTTGCCCAACCTCTTCTCTTCTCTAATCATTGTCAACCCTCATAAATCCAGAAGCATGGGACTACCACTTCTCAAAGCTAATTAAGAGTATATTTATCACAATGAGCACTGAGTAATGTATAGAACTGCTGAGTCACTATATTGTGCACATGAAACTATTATAACACTGTGTTAACGATACTGGAATTAAAATTTAAAAAAAAGATTATTCCCCAAAACAATATTTTAAGGTAATAAAACAAACACTTTGTCCTTCTTTAATATTTTTATAGTTTCTGTTTTATAGTTGTTCATTATGAATTATTTATATTAATGTTGACTTTTAAAATGTTATATTATTATTTATTTTGACTATTGAAGTTTTTGACATCACCTTAAATCTTGCATCCAAAGAGACTATCTCAGTATCCTCTCCTACTTCTAATTCTGGCCCTCTAGTAGGATATATAAACATAATTCCATGACCATTAAATAAAGTTCTCTCCAAACTTTTTGGATCTGTATTCTCTCTATTACCACTACTAGGTAGCTAAAAAATGACTTTACATGACCTTGTAAATATCCATACTGTAACCTCAGGCAGAACAAATTTAGCACAGCAGTTGTGCATAGTATTTAAGAAGCTACAGTTCAACAAAAGACTACAAAGGAAAGTGAAATAGAGAAGTTTACTACTCACAGGTCTTACACACACACACACATACACACACACACATATCAAGGGTCCACAAGGGGAGGTTAAGTCAAGTTGCTGGCAGAGAAAGCAAGGCAGAATCTGAGGCACATGACTTTATCCAAGTCTGAGAGTGGAGTGCTTTAAGTTACCAGACCAAGGCCAGGTTGACCAGTTCAAACCAAAAGAGTGAGTGGGATTTTTGGTTAGCTTGATTTGGGTCTTATCTAACGGAAGGCTCATGTAAGGCCCTAGAAAGCAGGGGAGAAATGTTCATCACAAGGGTCTTTGGGGAAGTCATATTAGGAACTCATATTTTCTTGTGACTCTGTAGCCTATTGTCTAGGGCATGTGCTCCTAGGATGGGCTGTCAGTTCGAGGCTGCTGCATGCCAACTGGCCACACAACATGGATATGTAGGCAGCAATATTATGGAATAATTCAGCTACACTCTCAATGCTGGAGAACCAGTGTTTTCATTCTCTTGTACTAGTATATGGTTTTCATTCTCATCAAAATAGTTATCCACACAACATATCATTTTCAAAGTAGGACTCAGAAAAGGAAGAAGAGCCATTTCCCCTTTCTCTGGGCTTTAAGGACACATGCTTCTTGTTCCATTAGCTAGAGCATACTCATAAGATCACAACTATCTTTATGCTAGGGAGCTACAATAAACAGCCTATATTTCAGTTGACTGTTTAATTTTGTTGTTACTATTATATTCGCTTTATTTCCTGGCTTCTCTAAAATGGAACACTCGCACCTCTGAAAGTAGCTTCCTCTTTGCAGTGATTTTGCTGGATAGTTAGAGAGCCCATCCACACTCAGAACCAGAGGCTCTGGTACTAAGCTCTTCACCTTTCTTCTGCAGCAGAAATGGAGAGAAGGTAACTTCTGACCTGCTCACCTCATTGGGCAATGGGGAGAAGTTACAATTTTGCATAGATGGAAAATTTCACAAGGATTAACTCATTTGATCTTCACAACAACCCTATGAAGCTAAGTTCTCTGTTAACCTCTTTTACAGATAAGGAAACTGAGACACAGGGATGTTAAGAGATTTGTATAACTCACTAATAAGAGATAAGAGTCAAGATTCAAAATCAATCAACTTCGTTCCAGAATCGCACCATTCAGCACTGTGGTCTGTGCAGGACACCATCTAAACAGGGCAGGTCGAAGGCACCTAGAAGCTCTGAAACCTGAGAACACACAGAACTCTTTGACAATCTGATAAGATCTATGGCTCCTCTTCCCCAGGGAAGCATTCAAACGTCTATTTAGCAAGTTTGTTCATTCTTCAAAACGCGTGAGCTAGTTTTATAAGCTGCTGGAGTCACATGAGACTTGAGACCCTGAGCAGCCAAATCCCGTGAGCCTGTACACTGACTGGGGAAGGACACCTGAACTCTACCATCAGTTCCTCTGCCTGGATATGCACTTTTAATTTCCGTCCACTTTCCCTAGGAAGGAATGGTGTTTAGTGAAATGCCCACTAAGGTGAGCAACAAAGATCAGTGGGCAAAGCCTAAATAACCCATTTTCACCCTGCTACCAACCCTAGCAGCCAAGCAGCTGGCCCCTTGCAACTAAGAACAACCTCTCCTCCCCCAGGAAGCTGGCAGTAACCAGACCAGTCTATCGTCTCCTTAGCACTCCACCCCAGTGCTCCATCCTCATAGCTGGCCACACTCTTTCCCCCTTCACTCCATGCTAATTTCAAATCACTTCAACAACAGGCATACTTCTTCTACTTCAGAAAGCTATCCCTCTTCAACCAAGAACATGAGGCCCCCACTCTTCTTTCTCTGCTTGCTCCATGGTGGTCTCCATCTCTGAGCCCAAAGACAGCTGTTTTACCTTAAAACAGGCATGCCACCCATTTGTAAAACACCTGAGGCTGTGTTAAGTCACCAGCCAGAGGAATACCCCAATCAATACTCTGCAGCATTAAAACAGGTGAAAAAAACAGGGGGGAGATCTCAGTCTCCCACAAGGGAAGGGGAGAGGAGAGAATTTAAAGTTAAATTTGTTTTGTCTTGTTTTGTTTAGGTGTCAAGTTTTAGCAAACCTCTTAAGGGTGTCCTCAAGTCTCTAGCCAAAGAGAAGGAGTGTGTACTAGCCCGAGATGGTGGGAATGCTAGCTACTGCTACTGGTGGATTACTAGCTGCTTCCCATTTAATCCCCACCTGACAATTTAGGTGTGCTATTACTGTAGATAAAAGAAACTGGATCTCTGGGATGACAAGAAATCTCTGCCACAAATTTTGAATTGATAAATGCACATATAGTTAAAAATGCATTGAATTTAATATTAAGTATAAAATATTTTGTAAGGGATATTAAAACTACATGAAATTAAGAGGATGGAAGAGAGAATGATCAATGGTATTTAAAGTAATAATGAGGTAAATAAGCTAAATATTTAATACAAAATAGAGAATTTAAAGCAACAAAATGAATGGCTTGATTTTAAGTATTTATGGAAAAATATTTACTCTTTATATAGAGATAATATATATTAGTTTCAAGTTATCAAGGAATTATCACAAATGTTAACCATTTTCTAATTTAAAATGGAAATATTAACAATTTTTAGTTGAATATTTAACTAAAAATAGAAATAATTAAAAGTAAGCACTATATGCTTATAGACCGGAAAGTACATGTCTTAAGACATGCATGATAGGTAAATTCAAATTAAAACAGAAACATGTAGGAAGAATAACAACAGTACCTCTCCTCCCCACCCTACCTAAGTCCTAAAACTCAGAACTTGTGACCACTATAGGTTACACCACCAAGGGAAATTAAGGTTGCCAGTGGAATTAATTTTCCTAAGCAGTTGACCTTAAAATACAAAGATTATTCTGGATTACTGAGGTGACCCCAATGTAATCAAAGCATCCTTAAAAATGGAAGAGGGTGGCAGAAAAGAGGTCAGAGTCAGTGAAAGAGATATATCAATGAAAACAAGATCAGAGATATACTATTTTTCTGGCTCTGAAATGAAGAAAGAAGCCAAAACTAAGCAATATTTGTAGCTTCTAGAAGCTGGAAAAAGCAGTAAAACAAATTATCCTTCCAAAATTAGCATACTTTTGCAGACACCTTGACCTTAGCCTGGTGAGGAAGATGTGGGATTTCTGTTATTCAGAACTACAGGAAAATAATTACATGTGTTGTTGTAAGCTACCAAGTTTGTGATAACTTATTGCGGTTACAAATAGAGAAACTAGTATGTTATTTAGAACTGATTTGAAATCAGCTTGCTATATATCAATATCATATAGCATGCTACTAAAGTAGTACTTAGATAAAAACAATTAAATATGGGTGTTGGAAAAAGAAGTGTATAGATTAAGTGAGGTATATATTTGAATTCAAGAAGCTAGACAGCCTATGATTTGAAGGCAGCAGCATTTCCTTCTCGTTTCCTAGGAAAATATGTAATATTTGTATTACTTTTATTACTTATAAAAAAGTTGATAAGTAAAAATGTAACTTTCATTTTTCAGAAAAACTAGGACATAGGTAAATATCCATGAAAAACATGTTAAAAAGTGAGTAGAACTGCAGCCCAATACAATGAACCTCAAATAGTACTGACTGTTTTAGGAAAAAGAAAACATTATGGCAATCAATCTCAGAAGTCACTGGAAAAATAAGTTTTTTGAAGGTGATAGCAGTGAATCCCCTTCGTTTATCAGAGAAAGATTTGTCATATCACTGTATGATAGAACTTCTTAGTTTGCTTCCTAGAGAGAAAAGGCAAAGGAATCACACAGGAAGGCTATGTATTCAGGACAAAGCCTGTCTTCCTGTCAGAGAGACAGAGAGTTGTTATCCTCCTCGACTGATGAAAAGTAAGGATAAACAAATTTACCTTTATCCTGGGGTGAAAGGAAAATTATAAGTAACCTGGTACATGGTACTAATCATTTTCCTACTTGAAATTCCTATAAATACATTATCTAATAAATGTTCACCTCCCTCAACAATGAGCATTGAAATATTACAAAAAAAGACTAAAAAAAAAAAAAAGGCAGCAGGTAATTACTAGATTTTGTTCTCTAAAGGAAATGGAGAATTAAAATAATAGTCTTTTCTTTTTTTTTTTTAAGACTTGTTTTATTTGAGAGAGAGAAAGAGCATGAAGAGTGGGGAGGGATAGAGGGTTGAGGGGGGAGCTCGATGTTGGGCTCAATTCCAGGACCTGGGACCATGACCTGAGCTGAAGGCATACTCAACTGACTGAGCCACACAGGCATCCCCTAATTAATTCATTTAAAAGTAAACTTGCTAAACAGTCATATTCAGAAAAATTGGGGCTGCATTCATACCATTCAGTATCTTCCAGGATAATCAGTTCCTTTCCTAATTAGGGCAGAAGGCACACTGAAAATGGGAGTTTTGCTTTAAACATCCCTAACTGAACTCTTGATGTTTTACTGACTTAAAGATTGTGGCATTAGTTTTATAAATCTTTCCATTAAAATCCATAGTAATTATTAGGCATTTCTGCTTTCCAAGAAGTTAACATATTGAAAACAATACAGAGAATCTCTATGTAAAATTTGGATCTGATCCAAGTTGGGTGTTATGCTGATTATTGCCTTTACAGGTTGGTGAAATGACTGTGCAGGTACCTTGTCATCATGTTGCCATATTAAAAAAAAATCAAAACTATTTTATTTGAAAGATAGTTATTCTCCACAGTATTTAGCAAACCTGATTCAGAAAATATCTGAGGTTAGAAGTTAGCATATTAGTAAATTATAGTAATGAGAGTTTATACCAAATTAAGGAAGGAAATGTTGCTGATTCAGGTTTCTCCTCCTATTCTTGCTACTGATAGAAGAATGCCTGTAGGCTCTTCCATGGTTGAATGACCATGGATAGGTCATAAGGTACTAGAGGATCGTCATAAGGTACTAGAAGCTCTTGACTCCCAGACAAACTTTCTAAGCTATGGAGCAGTGTGTAGTAAATGCCATGTAGGCCATTTCCATGCTTTTTCACTTAATATATTTCCTGTGTTTATACATATGTTTGTGTATACATAAACATATATGCATGTTTAAAATTAAAAGACACTAAAATATGAAGTAATTAATTGTTGTGGACTGCTGGTTGTTTCCCTAAATCATCTTATCTTATTCCTACAACATGGCTGCTGTGGTACATAACTCTAATAGGGTTGAATTCACTCTGTAGAGTATATAAATTTTGGCCAAGGTATGTAAGCCATAGTGACCCTGCCTAGGCACCTGTCTCCCTAACTAGATTCTAAACTTGTAAGTATATTAGTTACCTTAGGGTGTTATAACAAAAGACCACAGACAGGGTGACTTAAATAAACCATTTTTTTTTCCCCCTCATATCTCTAGAGGCTGGGAAGTTCAAGATTAAGGTCTGGCTGATTCAGTTCCTCGTGAGGGAGCTCTTCCTGGCTAACAGATGGTCACAATCTCACCATTTCCTCACATGAGCTGCTTGCAGAAAGCAAGCAAGCTCTCTGGTGTATCTTTTTATAAGAGCATTAATCCCATGGGATCAGGGCCTCATCCTTAACAACTTATCTGACTCTAATTATGATGCTTAAGACTATAATTTATTTAAAAATATGATTTAATATTTTTACAGCTTAATAACAATATAAATATTATAAAACAAAAAATACAGGAGATAGAGAAGTAGATAGCAACACTTTAGTATTGGAAGACTTCAATTTCCTCAATGATAAAGTAAAAAATTAAAGATAAAGTAAGGATACAAAGAGACTAAGTCACAAAATAATTATGTAGACATACAAAAAGGAGGATAAAACTTTTCAGAAGTAAGGAAACATTCATAAAAATTGATCATAATTATGCTACCAGGTAAATTAAAATGAATATAGGAAGTTGTGTCAATGGTACTACCTTAAAACAATGTAAGAAAAAATTAAGAAAATTTAAAATGAAAGTAATAAAAACTAGAAATCAGAAAAGGCTCTTGTTCATGGAATTTACACTAAACAGATAAAATTCCCTCCTAAACATATTTTGGGTCAAATTTAAAATATAGGGGTACATGGGTTGCTTAGTCAGTTGAGCATCCTACTCTTTCTTTCAGCTCAGGTCATGATCTCAGGGTCATGAGATCAATGCCCAAGTGGGGCTCCTTGCTCAACACAGAGTCCACTTACTTTCCCCCTTCTTTTACCTCCCCCTGTGCTTCTCCCCATCTGCTCCTTCCTCTCACTTACACTCATTCTCTCTCTAAAATAAACAAACAAACAAAATATTTTAAAATGTAAAATATAAACAAGCAGATAAATAAAAAATAACCCTAGAATAATATGAAAGCCTAAATATCAGGATCTTGACATAGTTAAATTAGTGTTCAGAGGACAATTTAAAGCCTTGTCTATTGCTATAGGCATATCACCAAGATATTGCAGATTCCATTTCAGATCACTGCAATAAAGCAAGTCAAATAAGTTTTCTGGCTTCCCAGGGCATATAATAGTTATGTTCACACTATATTGCAGTCTATTAAGGTGCAATAGCATTATGTCTGAAAAAACAATGTGCATACCTTAATTTAAAAAATACTTCATTGCTGTGGCACCTGAGTGGCTCAGTTGGTTAAGCATCTGACTCTTGATTTTGGCTCAGGTCATGATCTCAAGCGTTGTGAGACTAAGCCCCGAGTACAGCCTCTGAGAGATTCTCTCTATCCCTCCAACTGAACCGGCCCACCTCCCTCACGAGCACTCTCTCCCTCTCTCTCAAAAAAACTAAAAAACCAAAAACGAACACAAAAACAAAACACACAAAAAAACAAACAACAACCCCAAAAAACTCAAAACACAACAACAACAACAAAAACGTCATTGCTAAAAAAATTTTAACCATCATCTGAGCTTTCACTGAATCATAGTCTTTTTGCTGGTGGAGAGTCTTGCCTCGGTGTTGATGGCTGCTGACTAATCAGGGTGGTGGTTGCTGAAGTTTAGGGTGGCTGTGGCAATTTATTAAAATAATACAACAATAAAGTTTGCACATGGACTGATTCTCCTTTTCATGGACAATTTCTCTGTAGCATGTGATGATGTCTGATAGCATTTTAGCCTCATCAGAACTTCTTTCAAAATTGTAGTCAAGCCTCTCAAACCTTGCTGTTGCTTTATCAACTAAGTTTATGCCATAATCTAAATCCTTTGTTGTCATTTCATCAATTTTTACAGGGTCTTTACCAGGAGTAGATTCCATCTCAAGAAACCACTTTTGTTGCTCATCTATAAGAAGCAACTCCTCATCCATTAAGTTTTCTTCAAGAGATTGATCAATTAAATAACCTCTTCAGGTACCACTTCTAAATCTAGCTCTCTTTCTATTTCTACCACACCTATAGTCACCTCCACACTGAAGTATTGAACCCCTCAAATTCACCCACTAGGGTTAGAATTTAAACCTCTTCCCATAAATTTCAAATGTTATTAATGGCATCTAAAATGGTAATCCTTCCCAGAAGGTTTTCAATTTACTTGTCCAAAACATCAGAGGAATCATTATCCATAGTAGCTACAACCTTACAAAATTGATTTCTGAAATAGTAAGGTTTGAAAGTCTAAATAATTTCTTGATCCATGGACTACAGAATGGATGCTGTGTTAGCAGTCATGAAAACAACATTCATCTCTTTGTGTATCTTCATCAGAGCTCTCGGGTGGTCAGGTGCAATTTCAGTGAGCCGTAATATTTGAAAAAGATTCCTTTTTTCTGAGCAGCAAGTCTCAACAGTTGGCTTAAAATAGTCAGTAAACCATGTTGTAAACAGATGTTCTATCATCTAGGCTTTGTTGTTCCATTTATGGAATACAAATGGAATAGATTTGGCATAATTTTAAAGGGCCCTAGAATGTTCAGAATAGTAAATAAGCATTGGCTTCAGCTTAAAGTCACCAGCCCCTAACAAGGATGTCATCCTATCTTTTGAAGCTTTGAAATGAGGCATTAGCTTCTCTCTAATTATAAAAGTCCTACAAGGCAACAAACTTCCTCACACAGGGTTGCCATAAAACATCAGTTTGTAAAAAACACAGTATCTGTGAAGTACATAAAATGAAGGGCATTAAAGCAAGGTATGCCTACAATGAAATTATATTCTATATTAAATATATTAGAAAATCACAACAGAATAAGTACAAGGGCAATAAAAGAAAAATATTTATTAAAATAATAATAGTTATCTTAGTGGGTTATATAATACAAAGTTTATAATTGGTAGCTTAAGTAACATCATCACCTTGTGACCCATGACATCTAATACAAGAGCAAACACTGATATTTTTCAAAATAAGGAAAAATACTTATGAAGGAAGGTGTTGATCCAATACTCTATAGGTCTCCTCTCTAATTCTCTGATTAGAACGTGGCACATTCTCATTAGGCATCTCAGGTCTTCTATGTGCTTACCAACATTTGATCAGCTGATACAAAAGGACCAAGCGTCAGGTTATAGACACACTGCAGTTTCTACCCAGTGAGAGCCTTCTGTCCTCTTTATATTCAAACCTGGCAGACTTCCAGGTTGTTTAATAAATTTTTCTGAATTATATGCCCAGAGGTGATATATGTTGCCCTCTAATTCCTGAAATGTCAACTGCAACAATCAGTCTTGACAATTTTAGGTTCAACTGAATATTTCAAACTCAAAAATTGAAATAGGCCAAATCTAACACTAGTTTTCTCAGATTTATGGAATGATACAAAAGAGGAAACCCAGTGTGCCAGCATCAAGAACACTTCTATGGGAATCCTTACAGATGCTCAGGGGCTAGTTATTAGCCCCAACAACATTAACTAAACATTAGGAAATGAGACCATGGAGAAGTGAGGGGAGTCACATTGACTAAGGAATCCCAAGCTTCATACAGGAATTAATATTTCTTCTCATAGTTTCAAGGGCTTCGTTTCCAATTTACCAAAAAAGGAACAGGCGCATTTAGAAAAATCACCAAGCTCAAGAAAACCCAAAGCTATGGCTTTATCCAGGTTTTTAAGGTTGTTATAATAGTCCCCTAGTCCAGATTCACTCTTTTTATTTGTTTGTTTGCTTTAAAGATTTTTATTTATTCATTTGACAGAGAGAGAGAGCATGAGCAGGGGCAGTGGCAGGCAGAGGGAGAGGAAGAAGGAGGCTTCCTGCTGAGCAGAGAGCCAGACCTGGGGTTCATTCCAGGACCCTGGGATCATGACCTGAGCTGAAGGCAGCCGCTTAACTGCTTAACTGACTGAGCCACCCAGGAGCCCCCAGATTCAAGTTAGTAATCAGTTTTCCTCTTTCCTTCTTTCCCCTCATACCTCTCTCCTTCCCTCCCTACCTCTGTGGGTCCGTCTCTCTCTTTCTCTCCTTTTTCCTTCCCTCCTTCCTCCCTTCCTTTTTTTTTCTTTTCTTTCCCCATAAACAATGCTGCCTGGTAACACAGCTGAAATTCCACCTTTATCAATAAGGTTTCTAGTAACTGCAAGAAGGCAAATTCAAGGCACATTTGCATTGGGAGAAAATAGGAGAAAGGTTTGTTATTATCTTCACCCATGCAGACCATGCAGAAATGATTCTGTAACTATCTTGCAAATATCCTTTAGTGGAGTTATCTAATATCTTTTAGGCCACAGAATTCCGTAATTTGATTGAGATGATAAGCTTAAACAGAGTTATTTTCTTGGGAATTACCTTCCACCCTGTATCACACATGTCCCTCAATAAAACATCAACTCAAGTTCCCCTAGTATCTATTACCACAATGTCTTCAGATCATCATTTACTGGACCACCCCCTCTAGACTAAACTGTGTAAGAGCAAAGAGTTCATCGAATCCTAAAGCAAAAGAGTGAAGATGTAATCAGAGGCAGATTTCTAATGAAGTTCACAAAGTTTAAATTTCAGAACCCCGAATTTGTACATCTCCTTATGTAGCCCTCAGAAATATTTTATCAACTTTGTATTAATATTTGAAATTTTTTCTAAGAAAAATGGTACCTTATTTATAGAAGCTTTAGATCCTAAAATATAAGTCCATTAATGGTATTTTAATTTATTTTAGAAGAAAAAAACAAGGCAACTTCCAGAGCAATAAATAAAATAACATTGGCTATATTAAGTTACTACAATAGAGACACATCCAGAAAAGAAACTTCAACTTGCATCACCACTTGACTAAATATTTTATAATACACAGTAATTTCCCAAGCCCTACCCATATTCTGTACAGTACAAAAGAAAACTAAATGAGGATCTTCTAGGGGTGCCTGAGTGGCTCAGTCAGTCAGTTACCTGTCTGACTCTTGATTTTAGCTCAGGTAGTGATCTCAGGGTTGTGAGCCCTTGTCAGGCTCTGCCTTAAGTGTGGAGCTTGCTTAAGATTATCTTGCTCCCTCTGCCCTCCACCCTATTTAGCACATGCATGCATGTGTCCTCTCTTGCTCTCTTAAAAAAAAAAAAAAAAAAAAAAAAAAAGTGAACCAAAGGGGGATGTCTAGGGCCCAATTAACCTATATGGCATATACTCCTTTCTAGCATAATAGACCTTACTCCATAAACAGTAAGCTAATTGGGACAATATACCAATTGCCAAATGAATCTAGTAAAATTCTATATTCAGCCACCGGAAAAGTAATCAAAGAATCGGTTTGAAGCCTGACAGACAAGCTGTGCAGAAATCATGAGTGAAAACTCTATCACTAGGCCATGCTAGCCCTCTACGTAGAATACAATGTTGTTCTGGATCCCAAAAAATCTGTATTCACTTAAAGCTAATAATCCCTGAAATCCCTAACAATTACCATAGTGCACACTTGACAGGTCTCTTTGGGAAAAGTAAAAATGGAGATTTATATAGTATATACTTAGTTATTATAGGATTTCACTTTGTTACCTTAATTAAACCTCATTAAAGGGGTTCTAGGATTGTAAACAGACCCATTTCTGAGAATTTTGTAAGCTACTCTAAGTTTCTACTATTTCATATTTCATTTTATTTAAATTTAATTAGTTAACATATAGTGTATCATTAGTTTCAGACATAGAGTAGTTATTCATCAGTTGCATATAACACCTAGTGCTTCTTACATCACGTGTCCTTCTTAATGACCATCATTCAGTTTCCCCACCCCCCTACGCACCTCCCCTACAGCAACCCTCATTTTGTTTCCTCTAGTTAAGAATTTCTTATGGTTTGTCTCCCTCTCTGATTTTGTCTTATTTCATTTTTCCCACCCTTCCTCTATGATCTATTTTGCTTTTTAAATTCCACATAAGTGAAACCTTATGATAGTTGTCTTTCTCTGATTAACTTATTTCACTTAGCATAATATCCTCCAGTTCCATCCACATAATTGTAAATGGTAAGATTTCATCCTTTTTGATGGCTGAGGAATATTCCATTGTGTGTGTGTGTGTTTCGTGTGTGTGTGTGTGTACCACAGCTTTATACATTCATCTGTCTATGGGACAGCTGGGCGTTTTCCATAGTTCAGCAATTGTGGACATTGCTGCAATAAACACTGGATGGAGATCCCCCTTCAGATTACAACGTTTGCATCCTTTGGGTAAATACCTAGTGGGGCAATGGCTAGGTGGTAGGGTAGCTTTATTTTCAACTTTTTGACCAATCTCCATACTGTTTTCCAGAGTGGCTGCACCAGCTTTCATTCCCACCAACAGTGTAGGAGGGTTCTCCTTTCTCCACATCCTTGCTAACATTTGTTGTTAGCAAATGACTTGTTAATTTTAGCCATTCTGACTGGCATGGGGTGGTATCTCATTGCTATTTTGATTTGTTATTTCCTTGATGCTGAGTGATGTTGAACATTTTTTTTTTTCACGTGCCTGTTGGTCATTTTTATGTCTTCTTTGGAGAAATGTCTGTTCATGTCTTCTGCCCATTTCCTGACTGTATTTGGGGGGTGGGGAAGTGTTGAGTTTGATAAGTTCTTCATAGAGCTTGGATACTAGCCCTTTATCTGGTAAGACATTTGCAAATCTCTTCTCCCATCCTGTAGGTTGTCTTCTGGTTTTGTTGAGTGTTTCCTTTGCTGCACAAAAGATTTTTATCTTTTTTAAAAATATTTTATTTATTTATTTGACAGAGAGAGAGATCACAAGTAGGCAGAGTGGCAGGCAGAGGGAGGGAGAGAAGAAGCCTTCCCACTAAGCAGAAAGCCTGATGCGGGGCTAGATCCCAGGACCATGGGATCCTGACCTGAGCCAGAGGCAGATGTTTAACTGGGTAAGCCACACAAACACTTCTAGATTTTTATCTTGATGAAGTCCCAATAGTTCATTATTGCTTTGTTTCCCTTGGAAGATTTTATTTATTCATTTGAAAGAGAGAGGGAATAAGATCGAATGGGGATAGACAGAGAGAGAGGGAGAGGGAGATCCAGGCTCCCTGCTCAGCAGGGAGCCCAGGCAGGGCTAGGTCCTTGGATCCTGATATTATGATCAGAGCCAAAGACAGATGCTTATCCAACTAAACCACCCAGGTGCCCCTTTAAGTTCATTTTATAAGGATTCAAGATAGACCTCTACTTCCCTTATCTAGATTTTTTGTTTTGTTTTATTAGTTTTCTGTAACTCTACTATTTTATAATCCATTTGGACTTTAATGATTTGCCTATCTCTTTCTTAGTCCCAAGAACTCCATAATATGCTAATAGTTTTTCATTTAAATTAAATTCTTTGGCCTCTACTACCCTATGGTTATATCATCCCAAATAAGCTCAGGGAACCCACTTAAAAAGTAGAATCCACTAGCAATACCTCTGATTAAAAAATAAATGCCACCGTAATACACCTCGATAATATAATCAATGTAATAAAAATGCAATTCTTAATGCTTTGATGAAATCAGTACCTTGTAAACCATCTCTGGGTACATTAGATAGGAACCAGGTAAGAGTAGATTGCATGTCTTAAATCTATTTTGACAGTCATAAATAGACATTTTCCTATTTCTTCCACTACCTTAAGCCAAGGAATTTCTGGAATCTCATCCTTACTTAGTAAGAGGTAACTTTGAATACAGAGCTCAGTCAACGAACAACTAGAACAATTTATTTATTTATTTATTTATTTATTTATTTATTTATTAATAGTTGGAATATGAAATCTTCAATGTACTCTTTAAAAAACAGCTTTACTAGACTAAAACTCTTTTTTTCTTTGGTCAAATGCTTTCAGAATCCATACTTAAAAACAGTATTCATAGATTTTTTTTCCAATATAAATTTAAAAGCTTTGCAATGTTTTTACTTTTTTCCTCCAAGGTTAACTTTATAATTGGCCCCCTGGGGAATGCTAGATTCTCAGACTCATTATATATCTGTGTAAAATGATAAAATTAGAGTTAGTGGAGGTGTGCATGAGAAGATTTGAATGCTCCAGGGGTTCTTATAAAGTCTTCAAGTAAAGCAAAAACAGCCTCATGAGATCCTGGAGAAAAAAGGTTGTTTCAATTGACAAGAGAGGTGTGGTTAGTGGGGTTTTGGAGTATACCAACAATGTAATTACCCACCCCCATGCAGACATCTCTGTTTTTATGTTCATAGTCTTTTATACACTTCATTAATTATCTAAAATTAACATGAGATAATAAGTTCTATAATTAATAATGGCTAAACCTCATAGAGTAAGTCCTATTTCAGATGCTATTTTGAAGCATGTCACATGTATTAGTTCACTTACCCTTCATAACATTTTATAAAGAAGCATTATTATTCAAATAAGAAAGCTGAAGCACAGAGGTGTTAAGTTATCTAAAATTACAAAGTTAGAAAATAGCAGAACCAGAGCTTACATCAAAGTAGTATAACCCTTATATTTAACTACTATAGATAGGCTCAAAGTTCAGCAGGCATTGTAATTCATAAACTCACAGGATCAAATTTTAATTTAAACTTCCAGGTGCATCACCCAAGAAGATGTAATTGATAAGAAATTCTTTAAATGTAGTCACAGTAATGCTGTGATCAGAGAAACTGGGGGTTTGTGCTTTCCATTCTCTTTCTTCAAGATGTTCAGTGTGGAATTTAAGAAACAAAACAAATGACAACAACAAAAAAATAAAAACGAAAGAAAGAAAGAAAGAAAGAAAGAAAGAAAGAAAGAAAGAAAGAAAGAAAGAAAGAAAAGGCACACACATACATACACACACACACTCACCCCAAAAAACAGACTCCTAACTATAGAGAACAAACAGATGGTTACCAGAGGGGAGGTAGGTGGGAAGATGGGTGAAAGAGTGAAAAGGAATAAGAGTACACTTATCTTGATGAACACTGAGTAATATACATGGCATTGCTGAATCACTATATTGTATAACTGAAAGTAATAACACTTTATGTTAACTACACTGGAATGAAAATAAAATAGAAGATGAAAAATAAAAACAGATGTCCAGTATAGATGGAATAAACCAGCTCATCACATATACTCCTTGGATTCCCCATGTCTTTTCTTTTCTTTTTTTTTTTTTAAATGGAAATGGTTTCCTTTAGACTTTATTCTAGAGGTAGGTAATAATCTAGCTACTTTGTCAATGCATGCCATAGACTGCCATGAATCACATAGGTTAATGTAGCTTTTAAGTGGAAGAATTCCAAGTAAGACCAAATGACCAACTTCAGACTCCCAAATGTACCTTGAAAGTGAATCGTTTCTATTCATATCTGCCACCAAATTATGTAGATTCAGGATAATTAATTTAACAGACATATATTGTTTGTGGTCAATTAAACAGAAAGTCCACTGAGTTGCTTGTTAAATCACTGGAAATTTGAAGAAGTCTTAAAGTTAAGCTACCAGGTGTGATACCCAAAACATCCTAGATACTTTTGATGGCAAAATGAACTCTACAAAGATTCTGAATACTCAAGTCGCTGACTTCTGAAAAGTTTCTGGGGGTAGGTGTATTGATGGGAGTATTGGTCCTAGACCTAAACCTTAACCTTTAATTGGTCCTCACTCAATAATTAACTCTTCTAGATACAAATATGGTGGGATGACTATCATAAGGCTGGGAATTCCACCAAAAAAGGACATTAAGAGATAATGAGCAGTCAGAAAATGGGGCAAGGCAAACATTCTAAGAAGAAGAAAAGAAACATGTGCTATTCTATTTCTAATCATTCTAAAAATACATTTTGTAATAATGATCATCAGATAATGGGTACAAAAGAAAAACCTAAACAAAATAATAACATGAAGATATATTTTTTTAATGGAAAGCATATATAAAGTGACAAACAAAAAGCTAGCACATGCTAAATGAGAAATAGTAGGAGCAATGCCATTGAATTCAGAATCTAGCTGATTTTCAGCCATCATTATTATTATTCGGCCCTTGGAAGTCCCAGTCAATATCATCTGGCAAGATGATACACTAATAGATATAAAAATAGAAAAGGAAGAGTTTTAATGATTATTACTTGCCAATAATTTTTTTAATAATTAGAAAATCCAAGATAATCCAAACAATACAAAAATAAATAAATACATAGATAAAGAGAAAGACTCCAAAATAATGTTTAAAAATATCTCAGGTTTATAGACAGGAAGATTCAAAAGAACAAAATGTCTGTTCTCCCTATGTTAATCAATACAGCCAATGTACTCAGTATAAGTGACAGAGGAGGGTTTTTGTTTGTTTGTTTTGTTTTATTTTTTGTTTGTTTTCATTTTATTTCTTTTCAGTGTTCCAGCATTCATTGTTTTTGCACCACACCCAGTGCTCCATGCATATGTGTCCTCCATAATACCCACCACCAGGCTCACCCAAACCCCCAACACCCTCCCCTCCAAAAAACCCTCAGTTTGTTTCTCAGAGTCCACAGTCTTTCATGGTTTGTCTCCCCCTCTGATTTCCCCCACTCATTTCTCCTCTTCATCTCCCAGTGTCCTCTCAGTTATTTCTTTTGCTCCACAAGTAGGTGAAACCATATGATACTTGACTCTCTCTGCTTCACTTATTTCACTCAGCATAATCTCTTCCAGTCCCATCCATGTTGATACAAAAATTGGATATTCATCCTTTCTGATGGAGGCATTATACTCCATTGTGTATATGGACCATATCTTCATTATCCATTCATCCATTAAAGGGCACCTTGGTTCTTTCCAAAGTTTGGCGACTGTGACCATTGCTGCTATGAACATTGGGATACAATGGCCCTTCTTTTCACTGCATCAGTATCTTTGAGGTAAATACCCACTAGTGCAATTGCAGGGTCATAGGGTAGCTCTATTTTTAATTTCTTAAGGAATCTCCACACTGCTTTCCAAAGTGGCTGCACCAACTTTCATCCTCATCAACAGTGTAAGTTCCTCTTTCTCCACAACCTCTCCAACACTTGTTGTTTACTCTCTTGCTAATTTTGGCCATTGTCACTGGTGTAAGGTGGTATCTCAATGTGGTTTTGATTTGAATCTCCCTGATGGCTCATGATGATGAATGTTTTTTCATGGGTCTGTTAACCATTTGTATATCTTCTTTGGAGAAGTCTATGTCTTCTGCCCATTTTTTGACATGATTATCTGCTCTGTGTGTGTTGAGTTTGAGGAGTTCTTTATAAATCTTGGATATCAACCTTTTGTCTGTAGTGTCATTTGTGAATATCTTCTCCCATTCTGTGGGTTGCCTTTTTCTTTTGTTGACTGTTTCCTTTGCTGTGCGAAAGCATTTGATCTTGATGAAGTCCCAAAAGTACATTTTCGCTTTTGTTCCTTTGCCTTTGGAGACATATCATGAAAGAAGCTGCTGTGGCTGATGTCGAAGAGATTACTGCCTGTGTTCTCCTCTAAGATTTTGACAGATTCCTGTCTCATGTTGAGGCCTTTTATCCTTTTCAACTTTATCTTTGTGTATGGTGTAAGAGAATGGTCAAGTTTCATTCTTCTACATGTAGATGTCCAATTTTCCCAGCACCATTTATTGAAGAGACTGTCTTTTTTCCTCTTTATATTTTTTCCTGCTTTGTCGAAAATTATTTGACCACAGAGTTGAGGGTTCATATCTGGGCTCTCTACTCTGTCCCACTGGTCTATGTGTCTGTTTTTTTGCCAGTACCATGCTGTTTTGGTGATCACAGCTTTGTAGTGAAGCTTGAAATCAAGCAATGTGATGCCCCCAGTTTTGTTTTTCTTTTTCAACATTTTCTTAGAAATTTGGGGTCTTTTCTGGTTCCATACAAATTTTAGGATTGTTTGTTCAGGCTCTTTGAAAAATGCCAGTGGAATTTTGATCAGGACGGCACTGAAAGCATAGATTGCTCTAGGCAGTATACACATTTTAACAATGTTTATTCTTCCAATCCATGAGCATGGAATGCTCTTCCATCTTTTTGTGTCTTCTTCAATTTCTATCATGAGTGTTCTATAGTTCCTTAGGTACAGATCCTTTACCTCTTTGGTTAGGTTTATTCCCAGGTATCTTATGGTTCTTGGTGCTATAGAAAATGTAATTGATTCTCTAATTTCCCTTTCTATATATTCATTGTTAGTGTATAAGAAAGGAACTGATTTCTGTACATTGATTTTGTATCCTGCCACATTTCTAAAGTGCTGTTATGAGTTCTAGTAGTTTGGGGTGGAGTGTTTTAGGTTTTCCATATCAAGTATCGTGTCATCTGCAAAGAAAGAGAGTTTGACTTCTTTGCTGCCAATTTGAATACCTTTTATTTCTTTTTGTTGTCTCATTGCTGTTGCTAGGACTTCTATTAATATGCTAAACAATAGTGGAGAGAGTGAGCATCCTTGTCATGTTCCTGATCTCAAAAGGAAGTCTGTACCTTTTCCCCACTGAGGATGATATTCGCTGTGGGTTTTTCATAGATTTTATGAAGTTGAGGAATGTTCCCTCTATCCCTATATTTTGAATTGTTTTAATCAGGAATGGATGCTGTATCTTGTCAAATGTTTTTTTCTGCATCAAGGGAGAGGACCATGTGGTTTTTCTCCCCTTATTGATTTGCTCTATCACATTGATTGAGTTGCGAATGTTGAACCACTCTTGCATTCCTGGGATAAATTCCACCTGGTCATGGTAGCTAATCTTTTCAATGTACTGTTGGATCCTGTTAGCTAGGATCTTGTTGAGAATCTTAGCATCCATATTCATTAGGTATATTGGTCTGAAATTCTTTTTGGTGGGGTCTTTGCCTGGTTTGGGGGTCAGGGTAATATAGGCTTCATATGAAGACTCTGTAAATTTTCCTTCTGTTTCTATTCCTTGAAACAGTTTCAGGAGAACAGGTATTATTTCTTCTTCGAATGTTAGATAGAATTCTCCAGGGAATCTATAAGGTCCTGGGCTCAAAAAACCTTGGGAGTTTTTTGATCACTGCTTCAATCTCGTTAGTAGATATTGGTTTAACCAGATTGTCAATTTCTTCCTGATTCAGTTTTGGAAGTTTATAGGTTTCAAGGAATGCATCCATTTTGTCTAGGTTGCTTAACTTATTGACATACAACTGTGGATAATAATTTCTGATGTCTTTATTTCCTTGGTGTTAGTCATGATCTCTCCCTTTTCATTCATAATTTTATTTATTTGGGCCACTCTCTTTTCTTTCAATTAGTTTATTGATCTTATTGATTCTTTTAAAAAACCAGCTTCTAGTTTCATTGATGTGTTCTGCTATATCCCTACTTTCTATCTCATTGATCTCTGCTGTAATCTTGATAATTTCCCTTTTTGTGTGTGGAGTTGGCTTAATTTTTTGTTGATTCTCCAGTTGTTTAAGGTATAAAAAGAGCTGGTGTATTTGGGATTTTTTTTTAAATTTTTTGAGGGAGGTTTGGATGGCTATGTATTTCTCTCTTAGGACCGCCTTACCATATCCCATAGGTTTTGGATCAAAGTGTCTCCATTTTCACTGGTTTCCATGAATTGTTTAAGTTTTTCTTAGATTTCCTGGTTGATCCAAATATTCTTAAGCAAGGTGATCTTTAGCTTCCAAATGTTTGTATTCTTTCCAAACTTTATCTTGTGGTTGAGTTCCGGTTTCAAAACATTGTGATCTGAGACTTTGCAGGGAATAATCTCAATCTTTTGGTTGGTTGAACCCTGATTTGTGACCCAGTATGTGGTCTATCTGGAGAAAGTTCCGTGTGAACTTGAGAAGAATCAGTATTCCTAGTAGAGTGTTCTGTATATATCTATGAGGTCCATCTTGTCCAATGTGTCATTCAATGTTCTTATTTCTTTATTGATTTTTTTGCTTGGATGATCTATTACTGAGAGAGGTGTGTTAAGATCCCCCACTATTAATGCATTCATATAAATATGACTCTTTATCTTGATTAACAGTTGTCTTATGTAGTTGATTGCTCTCATATTGGGGGCATAAATATTTAAAATTGTTAGATCTTCTTGGTGGATAGACCCTTTAAGAATGATGTAGTGTCCTGTATCTCTGACTATAGTCTTTAGTTTAAAATCTAATTTATCTGATATGAGAATCACTACTCCAGCTTTCTTTTGAGGTCCACTGGCATAGAAGATGCTTCTCCATCCTTTCACTTTCAGTCTGGATATATCCTTAAGTTCAAAATGTGTGTCTTGTAGACAACATATGGACGGGTCCTGTCGTTTAATCCAATCTGCAATCCTGTGCTGTTTTATGGGAGTGTTTAGGCCATTCATTGAGCATTTAGGCCACTCACATTGAGAGTGATTATCAAAATATACATTTTTATTGACATCCTGTTGCCTGTGAAGTCCTTGTTTCTAAATATTGTCTCTGTAAATTTCTGTTCTAGGACACTTGGGTTTTTCTTTTATAGCACCCCGCCCCCTTAATATTTCTTGTAGTGCCGGCTTGGTGGTCACATACTCTTTTAAACCTTGCCAGTCTTTGAAGCTCTTTATCTCTCCATTCATTTTAAATGTCAACCTAGCTGGATAAAGTATCTTGGCTGCCTGTTATTCTCATTTAGTGCCTTGAATAAGTCTTGCCAGACCCTTCTGGCTTGCCAGGTTTCTGTGGACAGGTCTGACGTTATTCTGATGGACCTTCCTCTGTACAGAAGGAATCTCTTCCCACTAGCTACTCTCAAGAGCTTCTGTCTAAGATTATGATTCATCAATTTAATAATCAGGTGTCGAGGTCTTTCTAAATCCTATGATCTTGGGAAATCTTTCTGCCTCTAGAACATGAACACTGGTTCCTTTCCCCAGATTGGAAAGATTTTTGGAGAATTTGTTCAACTATATCTTCTAGTCTCCTTTCTTTCTCCTCTCCCTTAAGTATCTCAATAATTCTGATGTTGGAACATTTCATGGTGCCATTTATTTCCCTAATTCTGTTTTTATGGCTTCTAAACTGTTTGCTCCAGGCCTCCTCCTGCTCCTTTTTCTCTATCAATTTGTCCTCTAGATCAGTAATCCTATCTGCCTCAGTTACCTAGAAGGACAGATGTACCCTGATGTTCATAGTAACAATGTCCACAATAGCCAAACTGTGGAAGGAGCTGAGATGCCCTTCAACAGATGAATGGATAAAGATGTGCTACATAGATATGGTGTAATTTTATTCAGCCATCAGAAATGGTGAATCCCCACCACATGGATGGAGCTGGTGGGGAATATGCTAAGTGAAGTTAGTCAAGAAAAGACAATGAACATATGGTTTCATTCATATGTAGAACATAAGCAATAGCATGGAGGACCATAGGGGAAGGGAGGGAAATCTGAAAGGGGAAAAATCAGAGATGGAGATGAACCATGAAAGACAATGGACCCCAGGAAACAAAATGAGGGTCTCCGAGGTGGGGGGGGTAACAGGGTGATGGGTATTAAGGAGGGTACATGCTGTGATGAGAACTGGTGTTATATGTAACTAATGATTCACTGAATACTACATCAAAAACTAATGATGTACTATACAGTGGCTAAGTGAACATAATAAAATTAAAAAAAAAAAAAAAAGATAAAAACCTACCGGAGAAAAGTCTACAGGACGAAATTAACCTTCCACAAAGCTATAAGGTACGCTTGCTAAATTTTGATGCAGATCTATTTGGTGTTGAAGTCCATCCTTCTTAAACTGCATCAAGGTCTTTAATTATAGTTTACTTGTACCTTAGTGGACTAGGTACAAAATCCTCACCAGCCATACATTCTCTAGCCTTTTCTTAAAACGGCCTTCTTAGATGCTTAAAGCCATCCATAATTCTTTGATTCCTGGTCATTTCACTAACAAATGCAGATTTTTAATTCTATATTATTCAAGTTCTTTCTCCCAGTAGTATATTAGGATTTTAGTAACACATTTTTAAAAATTTAATTGTTTTTCAGTGTTCCAAATTTCATTGTTTATACATCATACCCAGGGTTCCATGCAATACATGCCCTCCATAATACCCACCACCAGGCTCACCCAACCCCAAACCCCCTCCCTTCCAAAATCCTCAGTTTGTTTCTCAGAGTCCACGGTCTTTCATGGTTTGTCTCCCGCTCCAATTTTCCCCAATTCACTTCTCCTTTCTATTTCCCAATGTCCTCCATGTTATTCCTTATGCTCCACAAGTAAGCAAAACCATATGATACTTGACTCTCTCTGCTTGACTTATTTCACTCAGCATAATCTCTTCCAGTCCCATCCATGTTGATACAATAATTGGGTATTCATCCTTTCTGATGGAGGCATAATACTCCATTGTGTATACGGACCATATCTTATTTATCCATTCATCCATTGAAGGGCATCTTGGTTATTTCCAGAATTTGGCAACTGTGGACATTGCTGCTATGAACATTGGAATACAGATGGAAGAATAAACATTGTTAAAATGTGTATACTGCCTAGAGCAATCTATGCTTTCAGTGCTGTCCTGATCAAAATTCCACTGGCATTTTTCAAAGAGCCTGAACAAACAATCCTAAAATTTGTATGGAACCATAAAAGACCCCAAATTTCTAAGAAAATGTTTAAAAAGAAAAACAAAACTGGGGGCATCACATTGCTTGATTTCAAGCTTTACTACAAAGCTGTGATCACCAAAACAGCATGATACTGGCATAAAAACAGACACATAGACCAGTGGGACAGAGTAGAGAGCCCAGATATGAACCCTCAACTCTGTGGTCAAATAATCTTCGACAAAGCAGGAAAAAATATACAGTGGAAAAAAAGATAGTCTCTTCAATAAATGGTGCTGGGAAAATTGGACATCTACATGTAGAAGAATGAAACTTGACCATTCTCTTACACCATACACAAAGATAAAGTTGAAAAGGATAAAAGGCCTCAACATGAGATAGGATTCTGTCAAAATCTTAGAGAACATAGGCAGTAATCTCTTCGACATCAGCCACAGCAGCTTCTTTCACGATATGTCTCCAAAGGCAAAGGAACAAAAGTGAAAATGAACTTTTGGGACTTCATCAAGATTAAAAGCCTCTGCACAGCAAAGGAAACAGTCAACAAAACAAAAGAGGCAACCCATGGAATGGAAAAAAATATTCACAAATGACACTACAGACAAAGGGCTGATATCCAAGATCTATAAAGAACTCCTCAAACTCAACACACATAAAACAGATAATCATGTCAAAAATGGGCAGAAGACATGGACATATACTTCTCCAAAGAAGACATACAAATAGTTAACAGACACATGAAAAAAAAAAAATCGTTCATCATCATGAGCCATCAGGGAGAATCAAATCAAAACCATATTGAGATACCACCCTACACCAGTGAGAATGGCCAAAATTAACAAGACAGTAAACAAGTATTGGAGAGGTTGTGGAGAAAGAGGAACTCTCTTACACTGTTGATGGGGATGCAAGTTGGTGCAGCCACATTGGAAAGCAGTGTGGAGATTCCTTAAGAAATTAAAAATAGAGCTACCCTATAACCCCGCAATTGCACAACCGGGTAGTAACACTTTTTTTTTTTTTTTTTAAGGTCTATTGTGTAGTTAATTTTCCATCTTGCCTGACTGCATGACAAGCAGAAGGCTGAACCTAAATATTTCTGTACTTTATGCCCATTTTAGCACTTTCCTCACTACAATTCTGTGTCAATTAAGTTTTATGTGCAGAAGGAATCAGAAAAGTTGGTAATGTATATATTACATTCTAGGACAGTCTATTTTATCAGAAAAAGAAAAGTCTTGATCACTTCCCAAGTTTAGTTTAAATATTAGACAATAAATTAATAGTGAATAAGGGAATGAATAAATTAACCCAAAGCCAGTTCCTGCTTCACTACTTAAGAGATACATATCACTATGTCATTTAACCATAGTATATCATTTCTTCTTCTAGTATAGAATGCTAATATGAATTTGCTTAAAACTACTTAAGTGAATTTTAATAAAAGTTATTTTGTGGAGAAATGTGTGATTATTGTTTTTGTTGTGTGTAAATACTGATTTGAAAGATAAAATATGATACTCTTCTCTTTTTTTTTCCTTTTTATTTCCTTTATCTGTGTCAGTATCAATATAATTTAATCCAACACAACCAATATTATTAGAGGACTAGAACTATGAAGTATCATATGCTAGTAACTGGGTAAATAAAGTCTGTCTCTTTAAAGTGTAAAATTTCAGAGTGCTTTGGTGATTTGCAGGTTTTAATGCTACTTCCAGTAAGTCTCTTTGCTTAAGAGAAAAAAATTGATTTTCTAATATATGTCAAATATCCTGTTCGGAGTTGAAAAACCAGTTGAAAATGACAGTAGCTATGAAAGCCTGAAAAGAATGTGGGTGAGAGAGAACAGAATTTACTTACCTTGAAAATAGATTTATATAGAATGGTATAAAAAACCATACCTCTGTCAGAAAGTTCTAAATATGGATCAAAGGGATGAAAGTATAAAAAACCAAACTTTGCTTGCCAAAGATTAGGAACTGGTTTTCAAATACATTTTGTCCAAGCTGGTTAAAAGGAACTGGAAAAAATATCCTTGCTCTTTGAGAAATTATAATTTTGTATTTCTTTTTCATTAGAAGCAGCAGAATAATTTTCTTTTTTTATAAATCTTCCATTTAAAATTTAAGTTAACTTTCTACTTATGTACTTCAACTGCTTTTCTGAATAAACTATTTGAGTGCTTAGGCAGTGAAGAGGTTATGAGCACTAGCTTTAAGGTCAAGTAGGACTCTGTTTTGAATCCTTGCTCTGTTATGTCTTGAGTTTAACAAGTAAGTTATCTGAGCCCTCAATGCCTCAGTAATATAGTTATAATAATACCCCCTTCTTGAACAACTGCTTTAAGAATACAAAGAGGAGGGGGAGGAGTCAAGATGGTGGAGAAGTAACAGGCTGAGATGACATCAGGTAGCAGGAGATCAGCAAGATAGCTTATCAAACCATTCCTAAATCCTACAAATCCAACAGGAGATCAGAGAGAAGAAGAGCAACAATTCTAGAACAGAAAATTGACCACTTTCTGAAAGGTAGGACCAGGGGAGAAGTGACTTGAAAGCGACCGGATAATAGACCACAATGGGGAAAGGCCGGCTCCCAGCAAGAGGTAGAGCAACAGAGCACAAAATCAGGACTTTAAAAAGTCTGTTCCACTGAGGAACATCGCTCCAGAGGCTAAACTGGGATGAAGCCCAAGAGGGGACAGCATGGCCCCAGGTCCCGCAGGGTCACAAAAGGATTGGGGGTGTCTGAGTGTCGCGAAGCTCGCAGGTATTAGAGTGGGGAAGCTGGCTACAGAGACAGAGCCAAGGAATGAACTCTCAGCTTGGGGTCACCTTGAACTGAAATCTGTGGCACAGGCCACTGCTCTGTGATTGGGATCCCCACAAGATCTGGGGAGATCCTCGCTGGAAAAGCTCAGGGATTTGTGGGGTTCAGAAACTCCAGGTGGAGCTGTGTGCCAGAGACAGAGGAGCTTGGTCACAAGCTGGGTGAGCTCAGAGCTCAGCCAGAGGCCACGGAGGTGGGAGTGATTGAGCACTTTTCTCTGAGGGCGCACTGAGGAGTGGGGCCCCGAGCTCTTGGCTTCTCTGGGCTGGAGATTGGGAGGCCGCCATTTTCATTCCCATCCTCCAGAACTCTACGGAAAGCATTCAGGGAACTAAAGCTCCCCAAAGCAAACCTGAGCAGATTACTTAGCATGGTACCTGGTAAGGGTGGTGCAATTCTGCCTCAGGCAAAGGCACTTGAGAATCAGTACAACAAGACCCTCCCCCAGAAGAACAACAATAAATCTTCACTTACAAAGGAGAACGGGGGAATTCCAGAGGAGGAGAAAGCAATGCATGGAATTCAAGGCTCTCTCCCCATGATTCTTTAGTCTTGCAAAGTTAATAAACTTTTTAAATTTTATTTTTTTCTTCTACTGATTTTTTTAAAACTTTTACCCTTTCCTCTATTAATTTTTTTTTAACTTGTTTATCTTAACAATACCTTTCATAAAAAAACTTTTTTGAAGATTCATTATTATAGTCATATTTTATTCTTCATTGTATCTAACTTTAGTTTTTATATACACTTAAGGGTTTTTTTCTTCTAAAAATTTTTGGAGTACAACTTCTTCTAATAGATCAAAATACACCCTAAGTCTAGCACCAGGCTTGTTCTAGTCTCCAGCCCAAGCAAATTCTCTCCACTTTCTTTCTTTTTTTTTTTATTCTCCCAACAAACTTACCTTACCAACTCCTTTTTTAGAAATTAAAAAAAAAAAATCTTTTTTAATCTTTGTAGTCCTATTCCATCACTTCATTGTGTTTACCCTTATATATGTTTTCATTTATTAAAATTTTGGGAGGTAGTTTCTTCTAAGAGACCAAAATACTCCCAAAATTAAGGGTGACCCTGTTCTAGTCACCAGTCTAACATATATATTATTTTTCTTTTCTTTTCTTTTTTCTTTATTTGTTATCTTTTTTAAATATTTTTTTTCCTGAACTTCTTTTTACCCCCTTCCTCCCTCCCCACGATTTGGGGTCTCTTCTGATTTGGTTAAAGCACATTTTCCTGGTGACTTTGCCCCCCTTTTAGTATTTTATTTGCTCCTTCATATATTCTTATCTGGACAGAATGACAAGGTGGAAAAACTCACCACAAGAAAAAGAACAAGAGGCAATATCAAAGGCTAGGGACCTAATCAATATGGACATTGGTAATATGTCAGATCTAGAGTTCAGAAAGACAATTCTCAAGGTTCTACCTGGGCTCGAAAAAGGCTTGGAAGATATTAGAGAAACGCTGTCCAGAGAAATAAAATCCCTTTCTGGAGAAATAAAAGAACTAAAATCTAACCAAGTTGAAAGAAAAAAAGCTATTAATGAGGTGCAATAAAAAATGGAGGCTCTTACTGTTAGGATAAATGAAGCAGAAGAAAGAATTAGTGATATAGAAGACCAAATGATGAGAATAAAGAAGCTGAGCAAAAGAGGGACAAACAACTACTGGATCATGATGGTCTCCCATTCGAGAGATAAGTGATACCATAAGAAGAAACAACATTAGAATAATTGGGATTCCAGAAGAAGAAGAAAGAGAGAGGGGAGCAGAAGGTATATTGGAGAGAATTATTGTAGAGAATTTCCTTAATATGCCAAAGGGAACAAACATCAAAATCCAGGAGGTACAGAGAACTCCCCTCAAAATCAATAAGAATAGGCCCACACCCCGTCATCTTATAGTAAAATTTACAAGTCTTAGCAACAAAGAGAAAATCCAGAGAGCAGCCTGGGAAAAGAAATCTGTAACATACAATGGTAAAAATATTAAATTGGCAGCAGACTTATCCACAGAGACCTGGCAGGTCAGAAAGAACTAGCATGATATATTCAGAGAACTAAATGAGAAAAACATGCAGCCAAGAGTACTATATCCAGTGAGGCTATTATTAAAAATAGAAGGAGAGATAAAAAGCTTCAAGGAAAAACAAAAACTGAAAGAATTTGAAAACACAAACGCAGCTCTACAGGAAATATAGAAAGAGGTCCTCTAAGCAAAGAGAGACCATAAAAGTAGTAGATCAGAAAGGAACAGAGACAATATGCAGTAACAGTCACTGTACAGGCAATACAATGGCACTAAATTTGTATCTCTCAATCATTACCCTGAATGTAAATGGGCTAAATGCCCCCATCAAAAGACACAGGGTATCACAATGGATAAAAAACAAAACCCATCAATATGCTGCCTACAAGAAACCCATTTTAGACCCAAAGACACCTCCAGATTGAAAGTAAAGGGGTGGAAAACAATGTCCCATGCTAATGGACATCAAAAGAAAGCTGGGTGGCAATCCTTATATCAGATCAATTAGACTTTAATCCAAAGACTATAATAAGAGATGAGGAAGGACACTATATCATGCTTAAAGGGTCTGTCCAACAAGAAGATCTAACAATTTTAAATATCTATGCCCCTAACATGGGAGCAGCCAACCATAGAAACCAATTAATAACAAAATCAAAGAAAGACATCGACAATAATACAATAATAGTAGAGGACTTTAACACTCCCCTCACTGAAATGGACAGTTCATCCAAGCAAAAGATCAACAAGGAAATAAAGGTCTTAAATGACACACTGGACCAGGTGGACATCACAGATATATTCAGAACATTCCATCCCAAAGCAAAAGAATACACATTCTTCTCTAGTGCACATGGAACATTCTCCAGAATAGATCACATCCTGGGTCATAAATCAGGTCTCAACTGGTAACAAAAGATTGGGATCATTCCCTACATATTTTCAGACCACAATGCTCTAAAGCTAGAACTCAATCACAAGAAGAAATTTGGAAAGAACCCAAATACACGGAGGCTAAGGAGCATCCCTCTAAAGAATGAATGTGTCAGGGACGCCTGGGTGGCTCAGTGGGTTAAGCCTCTGCCCTCGGCTCAGGTCATGGTCTCAGGGTCCTGGGATCGAGCCCCACATCAGTCCCTCTGCTCAGCAGGGAGCCTGCTTCCCTTCCTCTCTCTCTCTGCCTGCCCCTCTGCCTACTTGTGATCTCTGTCTGTCAAATCAATAAATAAAATCTTTAAAAAAAAAAAAATGAATGGGTCAACCAGGAATTTAAAAAAGAATTGAAAATATTCATGGAAACAAATGAAAATGAAAACACAATTGTTCAAAATCTTTGGGACATAGCAAATGTGGTCCTGAGAGGAAAGTACATAGTGATACAGGCCTTTCTCGAGAAACAAGAAAGTTCTCAAGTACACAACCTAGCCCCATACCTAAACGAGGTAGAAAGAGAATAGCAAAGAAGGCCTAAATGCACCAGGAGAGAGAAATAATAAGGATCAGAGCAGAAATTAATGAAATAGAAACCAAAAGAACAGTAGAACAGATTAACGAAACTAGGAGCTGGTTCTTTGAAAGAATTAATAAGATTGATAAACCCCTGGCCAGACTTATCCAAAAGAAAAGAAAAATGACCCAAATAAATAAAATCGTGGAAAACAAAAAAGAGGAGAAATCACAATCAACATTAAAGAAATGCAAACAATTAAAATAACATATTATGAACAACTCCATGCCAACAAATTTGACAATCTGGAAGAAATGGATGCATTACTAGAGACATATAAACTACCACAACTGAACCAGAAATTAGAAAACCTGAACAGAGCCATAACCAATAAAGAAATTGAAACAGTCATCAAACATTTCCAAACAAACAAAAGCCCAGGGCCAAACAACTTCCCAGCGGAATTCCCAGTGGAATTCCCAGTGGAAACATTTAAAGAAGAATTAATTCCTATTCTCCTGAAACCATTTCAAAAAATAGAAATAGAAGGAGAACTTCCAAACTCATTTTATGAGGCCAGCATCACCTTGATCCTAAAACCACACAAGGATCCCATCAAAAAAGAAATTTACAGACCAATATCCTCCATGAACACAGATACAAAATTTCTCACCAAAACACTAGACAATAGGATTCAACAGTACATTAAAAGGATTATTCACCACGACCAAGTGGGATTTATTCCAGGGCTGGAAGTTTGGTTCAACATCTGCAAATCAATCAATGTGATACAATACACTAATAAAAGAAAGAACAAGAACCATATGATACTCTCAATAGATGCTGAAAAAGAATTTGACAAAGTACAGCATCCCTTCCTGATCCAAACTCTTCAAAGTGTAGGGATAGAGGGAACATACCTCAATATTATCAAAGCCATCTATGAAAAACCTGCCGCAAATACCATTCTCAATGGAGAAAAACTGAGAGCTTTTCTGCTAAGGTCAGGAACATGGCAGGGATGTCCATTATCACCACTGCTATTCAACATAGTACTAGAAGTCCTAGCCTCAGCAATCAGACAACAAAAAGAAATTAAAGGCATCCAAATCAGCAAAGAGTTCAAACTATCACTCTTTGTAGATGGTATGATACTATATGTGGAAAACCCAAAAGACTCCACACCAAACCTGCTAGAACTTGTACAGGAATTCAATAAAGTGTCAACATGTAAAATCAATGCACAGAAATCATTACATTTCTTTACACCAACAACAAGACAGAAGAAAGGGAAATTAAGGAGTCAATCCCATTTACAATTGCACCCCAAACCATACGATACCCAGGAATAAACCTAACCAAAGAGGCAAAGAATCTATTCTCAGAAAACTATAAAGTACTCATGAAAGAAATTGAGGAAGACACGAAGAAATGGAAAAATGTTCCATGCTCATGGATTGGAAGAACAAATATTGTGAAAATGTCTATGCTACTAAAGCAATCTACACATTTAATGCAATCCCTATCAAAATGCCATCCATTTTTTTCAAAGAAATGGAACAAATAATCCTAAAACTATATGGAACCAGAAAAGACCTCAAATAGCCAAAGGAATATTGAGAAAGAAAGCCAAAGTTCGTGGCATCACAATTCCAGGTTTCAAGCTCTATTACAAAGTTGTCATCATCAAGACAGTACGGTACTGAAACAAAAACAGACACATAGATAAATGGAACAGAATAGAGAGCACAGTAATAGACCCTCAACTCTATGGTCAATTAATCTTTGACAAAGCAGGAAAAAATGTCCAATGGAAAAAGACAGTCTCTTCAACAAATTGTGTTGGGAAAATTGGACATCCATATGAAGAAAAATGAAACTGGACCATTTCCTTATACCACACATGAAAATAGACTCAAAATGAATGAAGTACCTCAATGTGAGAAAGGAATCTATCAAAATCCTTGAGGAGAACACAGGCAGCAACCTCTTGGACCTCTGCTTCAGCAACTTCTTCCTCGGAACATCGCCAAAGGCAAGAGAAGCAAGGGCAAAAATGAACTATTGGGATTTCATCAAGATCAAAAGCTTTTGCACAGCAAACGAAATAGTTAACAAAACCAAAAGTCATCTGACAGAATGGGAGAAGATATTTGCAAACGGCATATCAGATAAAGCACTAGTATCCAAAATCTATAAAGAGTTTAGCAAACTCAACACCCAAAGAACAAAGAATCCAATCAAGAAATGGGCAGAGGACATGAAGAGACATTTATGCAAAGAAGACATCCAGATGGCCAACAGACACATGAAAAAGTGCTCTACATCACTCAGCATCAGAGAACTACAAATCAAAACCACAATGAGATACCACCTCATACCAGTCATAATGGCTAAAATGAACAAGTCAAGAAATGACAGATGCTTGCGAGGATGTGGAGAAAGGGGAATCCTCCTACACTGTTGGTGGGAATGCAAGCTGGTGCAACTGCTCTGGAAAACAGCAAGGAGGCTCCTCAAAAAGTTGAAAATGGAGCTACCCTATGACCCAGCAATTGTACTACTGGGTATTTACGCTAAAGATACAAATGTAGATCCAAGAGGGCACATGCACCTATAGCACCATTGTCTACAATAGCCAAACTATGGAAAGAACCTAGATGTCCATCAATAGATGAACATTTGCATCAGTGCAAAAGAAGAGGTGATGTATATTTATACTATTTATAGAATGGAATACTATGCAGCCATCAAAAGAAATGAAATCTCGCCATTTGCGACAACGTGGACGGAACTAGAGGGTATCATGCTTAGTGAAATAAGTCAGTCGGAGAAAGACAACTATCATATGATCTCCCTTATATGAGAGTGGAGATGCAATGTGGGAGGTGTGGGAGGTAGGAAGGGAGGCTGACAAACTATGAGAGACTCTTAATCTCACAAAACAAACAGGGTTTCCAAGGGGAGGGGAGAGAGTGTTGTGGGGTTATGGAAATTGGGGAGGGTACCTGTACCCCTGGAGCTAATAATACATTATATGTTTATAAAAAATAAAAAAATAGAAATTTAAAAAAAAAGAATATAAAGAGATGTTAATGCAAAACACTTTGTAAAGTAACTGGAAAATATTAAGTGTAGTATCATTCATCATTTGTCACCAAGGATAAATATGATGGTGATAATTACACAGTACATACACACACACACACACACACACTATATAGCATAAAAGTCACAAAATATTAATGTGTGTGTGTGTGTGTGTGTGTGTGTGTCTGTATGAGTGATATCAAGTTGGTACCTGGTATCAACAGAGTCCTCTTCAACTAGATGGTGCTTTATAGTGCCTTTATCAAGAAGGACAAACACTGATGCAGTACAGGCAGCAGCTTTTCATCCTATATTAGAAAACAGTGACTTTAGGGCCCCTGGGTGGGTCAGTTGGTTAACTGTCTTCTTTGGCTCAGATTATGATCCCAGGGTCCTAGGATTCGAGCCCCATATCAGGTTCTAGGCTCAGTGCGGAGCCGCTTCTCCCTCTCCCTCTGCTGCTCTCCCTGCTTATGCTCTCTCTGTCAAATAAACAAATAAATTTTTTTTTAAGTGGCTTTAGTGATTGAACACTTCCTTTGTGTTGTTTCAAGAGGCTTAAAACCTTAAATTATATGATTCTTTCAATAAACAAACAGAATAAGTTATTTTTTTATAGTTGTTTTTCTATTTTTTTAAAGATTTTATTTATTTATTTATTTATTTATTTATTTATTTTAAATTTTTTATTTTTTATAAACATATATTTTTATCCCCAGGGGTACAGGTCTGTGAATCACCAGGTTTACACAATTCACAGCACTCACCAAATCACATACCCTCCCCAATGTCCATAATCCCATCCCCTTCTCCCAAACCCCCTCCCCCTGGCAACCCTCAGTTTGTTTCGTGAGATTAAGAGTCACTTATGGTTTGTCTCCCTCCCAATCCCATCTTGTTTCATTTATTCTTCTTCTACCCACTTAAGCCTCCATGTTGCATCACCACTTCCTCATATCAGGGAGATCATATGATAGTTGTCTTTCTCTGCTTGACTTATTTCGCTAAGCATGATACGCTCTAGTTCCATCCATGTTGTTGCAAATGGCAAGATTTCATTTCTTTTGATGGCTGCATAGTATTCCATTGTGTATATATACCACATCTTCTTGATCCATTCATCTGTTGATGGACATCTAGGTTCTTTCCATAGTTTGGCTATTGTGGACATTGCTGCTATAAACATTCGGGTGCATGTGTCCCTTTGGATCACTACATTTGTATCTTTAGGGTAAATACCCAATAGTGCAATTGCTGGGTCATAGGGCAGTTCTATTTTCAACATTTTGAGGAACCTCCATGCTGTTTTCCAGAGTGGCTGCACCAGCTTGCATTCCCACCAACAGTGTAGGAGGGTTCCCCTTTCTCCGCATCCTCGCCAGCATCTGTCATTTCCTGATTTGTTGATTTTAGCCATTCTGACTGGTGTGAGGTGATATCTCATTGTGGTTTTGATTTGTATTTCCCTGATGCCGAGTGATATGGAGCACTTTTTCATGTGTCTGTTGGCCATCTGGATGTCTTCTTTGCAGAAATGTCTGTTCATGTCCTCTGCCCATTTCTTGATTGGATTATTTTTTCTTTGGGTGTGGAGTTTGCTAAGTTCTCTATAGATTCTGGACACTAGTCCTTTATCTGATATGTCGTTTGCAAATATCTTCTCCCATTCTGTCAGTTGTCTTTTGATTTTGTTAACTGTTTCCTTTGCTGTGCAAAAGCTTTTGATCTTGATGAAATCCCAGTAGTTCATTTTTTCCCTTGCTTCCCTTGCCTTTTGCGTTGTTCCTAGGAAGATGTTGCTGCGGCAGAGGTCGAAGAGGTTGCTGCCCGTGTTCTCCTCAAGGATTTTGATGGATTCCTTTCACACATTGAGATCCTTCATCCATTTTGAGTCTATTTTTGTGTGTGGTGTAAGGAAATGGTCCAATTTCATTTTTCTGCATGTGGCTGTCCAATTTTCCCAGCACCATTTATTGAAAAGGCTGTCTTTTTTCCATTGGACATTCTTTCCTGCTTTGTCGAAGATTAGTTGACCATAGATTTGAGGGTCTATTTCTGGGCTCTCTATTCTGTTCCATTGATCTATGTGTCTGTTTTTGTGCCAGTACCATGCTGTCTTGATGATGACAGCTTTGTAATAGAGCTTGAAGTCCGGAATTGTGATATCTCTGTTCAAAAGCAGAAAAACCGAGACCCTGGACAGTTTAAAAATGTGTACAAAAGGGTGCCTGGGTGGCTCAGTGCATTAAGCCTCTGCCTTCGGCTCAGGTCATGATCTCAGGGTCCTGGGATGGAGACCCACATAGGACTCTCTTCCCAGCAGGGAGCAGCTTCCCCTTCTCTTTTCCCGCCTCTCTGACTACTTGTGATCTCTCTTTGTCAAATAAATAAATAAAATCTTAAAAAAATAAATAAAAATATGCACAAAGTCACACAATCAATAGTTGGGTGCAGGGATTATTACATCATATGCTTTATGGCTCCCAGCCTGTATTATTATTCTCTATTGTTTTGGATGGGGCAATTTGAAATTTTAACTCTTCAGAATTTCAATATCAGTAGGAATCAGAAACACTCTGATTTTCATCAAATGATATTTTACCTGCATTCTTTTTATAAGGAGGCATATAAAAACTGAATATTGTACATTTCCAAGATAGTGCATTTGAAAAGAATTAGTAAATACTGTTAAAGAAATGTTATGGCCATCCACTCTCCTTTTTCTCTTTCAAAAAGTGTCCAGGGATCTACAATTGAGCAATAATTTCAGAACATAAAGAGAGACAATCAAGTTTTCTGGCTTTTACCTCAAATGGCTGCCCAAGAGACCTGTTTCAACCACATAGGCTCAATCACAAGTAGTGGAAAATAAACTGATATTAAGGATAAAATAATAGATTTTAAATAACTTTTGATCATCTGTAGGGCTTATAGAAATGATTAGAGAATTCCTAAAGGGATTTCCAAGGCTTGAATTCTGAGAATAAAGCTGAGCTGAGGATCATCAGCTGGACACTTCAGGACTGTTTGTGCTTCTGTGTAAAGTTAAATTATTGATCTAATTCTTCATGACTCTTTTCCCTTAACTACTGACATTTCAAGAGAATAGAGTATTAACTCGATGTCATTTTCATTATTATACACATTACACAAGAATTTATGATTTAAAAAAAATTATTTAAAAAAACTTCTTCCTACATTTAATAAGTTTCAGTTAACTTAGCTATACATAGTTAATCTATTTTCAGTTAGTATTTTTCACTTATGGAAATAGAAAAAAACATACAAAGTCATCTATTATATGACAGCCTATCTACTGAGCAGTGATTATTGTTTTGAACTTGTGAAATGTTTGGGAAAATTTGTAAAGTGCCCTTTGGTTTTCTGAATACCTCATTATAAACAAAGGCTGTTATTTACATCAGAGTGGCCTAATAAGAACAGCTGCAATCTAAACATCAAGAGAATAGTGTACTAGTTTTTATCACCTGAACTCCACAATACCAGACAGACTATTTTTGGAATTCCTTTGCTTGTTTTTATCTTTAAATTTAAGATTGTATTATGTAATTTTTTTAGATTGAAAATCAAATAATAAAGGGAGACTTTCAACTTCCAAGAGGAATTTTTAGCTAGCATAGGATCAGCACTCCCAGAAAAACCACTAGAAAAATGTAGTTAAAACACAGAAATCATGGGGCACCTGGATGGCTCAGTGGGTTAAAGCCTCTGCCTTCAGCTCAGGTCATGATCCCAGGGTCCTGTGATCGAGTCCTGCTCAAGCTCTCTGCTCAGCAGGGAGCCTGCTTCCCCCTCTCTCTCTGCCTGCCTCTCTACCTACTTGTGATCTCTGTCAAATAAATAAACAAAATATTTTTTAAAAAAGATTTAAAAAAACAAAATAAAACAAGACAAAACAAAAAAAAAAACACAGAAATCAACTGGCTTAAGGCAGTAGAGAGCTCCAAAGGCAAGGAGGCCCCAGAGAGGTAAGACTCCAGAGCGGCAAGAACTTGTGTGAGGTGCACTTTGATAGCCTTTTACCTGCATGCATGTGGTAATTCCAGGTATGAACTAGTAAATATTGTTAAAGAAATGTGGCCAGCCACTCTTCATTTTCCCTTTCAAAAAAGCATTCAAGGATTTACAATTGAGCAATAATTTCGGAACATAAAAAGAGACAATTGAGTTTTCTGTTTTTTTCTCAAATGGTTCCCTAAATGACCTGTTTTTACCACAAAGGTCCAAACTCAAGCAAGACAGAATAAAGCCCTGAAACCTGTAAAAGGGCACTGAGGTTGCAGATGCATTTAGGGTTGGAAATCAGCTATCCTCGAGATACAGAGATTATCCTGGATTATCCAAGAGGGCCCAACTTAATTGCCTGAGTCCTTAAAAGTGAAAAGCCTTTCTGGGTATGGTCAAAAGGGGAGGAAAATTAGTAGAAGTGTCACAGAGATGCTATAATGCTGAGTCTGAAGACAGAGGAAGGTTGCAACAAGTTAAAAGATGCAAGCATCCTCTCTAGAATCTCCAGTATCAGAAGTACAGTTAAAAAGCATCACATTAAAAGACATCTTAATAAGTGGCCCTGTCACCATAGATTTGTTCAAACCATGAAATCAGGCATTTTAATTTTAATTTAGTTTTTAAATTTTTAGCTGCAATATAGTTGACTCACAACATTACATTGGTTTCAGGTGTAGAGCACAGTGATTTGACAAGTCATATGTTATACTACACAAGTATACCCACCATTGGTCACCAATACAACACTATTACAGTATCACTGACTATATTCCCCATTATGTGACTTATTCCCCGTGACTTATTCATTCCACAACTGGAAGTTTGTATCTCCCCAAATTAGACATTTTAAAATCCTCTATTCCCCCCTACCGCCAAATCTAAATCATCAATATACCCTATCAACTCCAGCTCTAAAATAAAGCTGGAAAATATACACTTCTCTTCTCCAGTACTTTTACATTAGGCCACACAAATACTACCTAATGCTCAGCATACTCCTCTAGCCCCCTAGCTAGTTTCTGCATTTCCTTTCTCTCTACCTAGAAATAATTTCTACATACAGTTGCCAGAGAAAGCAGTCAAACATAGTAATTAGATGGTGGTCCCTCACTGCTTAACATAATCAGTGGATTCCCAATTACACTTAGAATTATCAAAGATAAATAGAAACTTAAACAACAGAAAAATATTTTTTCGTGTCTTACAAAATATGTAATATAGCACTGCCCACCTCTTATCGCATAACTTATCCTTCTTCCACTATGCTCTAGCCCCTTGCCTTTAGATCCCTCTGCTTCTGCTAAGATTATTCCAGAATTTATGGTAGCCATTCTTGCAACCTGCAATGTTCTTCTATTTGTTATCATCTGGTTTTCTCTTGTCATTTAGAATTCAATATAAACAATAAGTTTTTAAAAAGGCCTTTCCCTAGCATCAAACCTGTTGAATCATCTATTCAATAACTACCATATCCCCCTATTTTAATTTTCTACACAGACATTATATAATATTTTATTATATATATTTATCTTATTTTTTATCTCCTGTCACTAGAATGTAAAGTTACAAAAAGACTGTATGTGTAGTAAACCAGTATCCCAGGTGCCTAGAGTGTAATGGGATTACAGTATCAAAAATTCAAGAAATATTTTTTACATGTATCATTGAATATAAAGGCACAGAAATATTTTTAAGTGTATTTGGTAAACTATTTTGTTTTACATTTTAAAATGAAAATTATAACATATGGAAGAGGAAGAGAAAATAAATATGAATAGGTCAAGCAATGATAGATCATAAAGGATACATATATAATACTTCCTCCTACTTAAAAACTAAGGCTTTCCAAATCAATAGTATAGAATTGTTTTCAGTAAACCTTAGAGGATAGACATTATAAAAGTTGGTATTTTCTTTTATTACTTTAAAAATATGTTCTGGTATGATGTACATATTGTTAAAGTTCACAAATCTTAAGAAAATAATTTGATTAATTTTTAAATATACAAAATTGAGCCATAAGCCAGATCAATGCAGATACCCCTTTTTGGCACCCTAGAAGGCTATCTTCTATCCCATCCAAACCAATAGTCCCCTTCAAACTTAGCATCTATTTGATCACTGTCACCACAAATTAGTTTTTTGGGTGGAATCCTTGAATTTTATGATCTTAATATTTTTGAAGAATACTGGTCAGATATCTGGTAGATGCCCCCTTCATTTGGATTTCTGTAATGTTTTCTGAGTTCCCCTTCTCTATGCATGATAACAAGGGGACATGATATCAATGTATTATTACTGGTGATGTTAAACTTTCCAAATTCTATACTGTGCATATATTATTTTCCCTTTTTAACTAATAAGTATTTATTTGGGGGGATATACTTTGGGCCTATACAAAGAGCCTTAACTGAACACAAAATGGTTTTAGTAGCCATCAGAGGATCTTGTCAGGAGTGATTATTACTATACTATTCTAAGGATAGTTTTCTATTTTACTCATTTCCTTTATACTTGTTAAAATTATCCTTCAAAAAAGACTGCTACCTCTCCTCCCCATTCAGAATATATAAAAAATTTAAAGATATTCATTTCATTTATTAAGATATAATCCAATATTAAGGTTATCTATTTTGCTGTACAAATTGTCTTAGCTAGCATTGGCCACTTTGACCTTCAGACAGGTCCATGTGTTCTTTCAACATGCCCCCTTCCTTTTTTCTTTTTTTCCCCTTTTTAACAATTTCTTGGTTTCAGGCAATATAAGAGAAATGATACAGGCTCATCTTGAATTATCCCTACCCCATCCTTAGAATCAGCTACTGTCTCAGGGTACACTGAAGTGTCTTTCATTGGAGAATGATATTTAGAAAACAAGATCTGGCACTGGGTATACAATTGCTCCTTGGTGTCACTTCTTTCAGGGCTTCTCAACAGACAGGGCTACTTGAGTTTTATATTGTTATGAATGTAACTGAATATAATATGAATATAACAATACAGATTGTTATATGAGTATCAGTTTACACTTATAAAACATGAGTATTGATACTTCCAATTCAGTCCAGCACCATAAGATTTGATTTAGCCTTTCCCCATTCCTTACCCATCACTTTGTAATTTCCTTCATAGAGAGAAATGTGAGACTTATTGGCTACAATAATATGTAGATGCATTTGTTCAACACTATTATACATATAAATTTGTTTAAGAACTGTTTACCCATAGCTTCTGAAAAACAAATTTACCTAAATCACATTGCATATAATTGTCTTTTGTCTTTAATGTCCTGTAAAAACACTGCTTTCCAAAGTTACTTTGGTCAGATCCTTTCTTTATAAGATTCTTCAAGGCACTATTTGACTTTTTTTTTTTTTTTTTTTTTTTTTTTTTTCTTTTAAAGATTTTATTTATTTATTTGACAGAGAGAAATCACAAGTAGTCGGAGAAGCAGGCAGAGAGAGAGAGAGGGAAGCAGGCTCTCTGCTGAGCAGAGAGCCCGATGCGGGACTCGATCCCAGGACCCTGAGATCATGACCTGAGCCGAAGGCAGCGGCTTAACCCACTGAGCCACCCAGGCGCCCCCACTATTTGACTTTTTTGAAGTACACTTATAATCATTTGTCACAGTCTCCACTCAACCATAGGTACTGTAACGTATTGGTTGATTTAAAGAAATATATGTATCAATCAAATTTTACTCTTTATGGTGTGAAGGTACATGATCTTTGACAAATGCACAGAGCCATGCATCCATGACTACTAGTGTTCACCATTACAGTTATAGAACTGTATGGAACAATTGTTTCATAACAAAACTTCTCATATTGACTCTCTGTAGTCAATCCCTGCCCTTACTTCTCAACCCCAATCACTTACCTTTTTATTCATCCCTATAGCTTTACTTTTCCAAAATGTGACATAATTAAAGTCATACAATACATAGTGTTGTATGTTTGAGGTCTGAGTTCTTTCAAGCAAACTGTTTTTAATGTTTTTCCATGTTTTTGTGTAAATCAATAGTTTGTTATTTTGGTGCTACAAGTTAGTATTCTACTGTGAAGTTGTACTACAATTGTTTATTAATTGGTGAAAGGACATCTGTGTTTTCCCCAGTTTCTTGTGATTAAGAATAAATATGATACAAACAACTCTGTCATCATCTTTGGATAAACATATATTTCCATTTCTCATGGGTAGAAGATTCCTAGTAGTCATGGAATTGTGTCAAATAGCAGTTGTATGTTTAGCTTTCTAAGAAACTGCCAAACTGATTTTCAAAGTTAGCTGGTCCATTTTGTTTTCTTACCAGATAAAAGAGTATTGGGTTATGTAAGAATATGTCAGCCATTATAAACCAAATTAATAAATCCATTAGTTTGGATTTTATTTTAATTGAAATAGAAAGGCACCAAAGCTGTGAAGTATATGACTTACATTTTGGAAAAGTTACTTTGGTTTCTATATTGTCAGGAAAAATTAGAGTAGTCAGTAAACTTCCACAAAAATATAGTCAAGAGGTAATAGCACGCACAAAAACCCAAGAATATACATACTGTCTTTCATATACAAGCACATGAACACACACACATACACACACACACACACACGCACACACACACCATCTTGTTTCAAAATGATTTATTTGGGGCGCCTGGGTGGCTCAGTGGGTTAAAGCCTCTGCTTTCGGCTCGGGTCATGGTCCCAGGGTCCTGGGATCGAGCCCCGCATTGGGCTCTCTGCTCAGTGGGGGGCCTGCTTCCTCCTCTCTCTCTGCCTGCCTCTCTGCCTACTTGTGATCTGTCAAATAAATAAAATCTTTAAAAAATGATTTATGGGACTTAAAATAATTTAAAAGTAGTATGTATAACTGAATATTATTCATATTCTCACAAATATATTTAATTACTTACAAGGTATTTGGTGTTATAAGACATTTGGGGGATTATTATGGTAATAATGGAGATTACAGAGAATAGTATTATGTTTTAAACCTATAATATTAATGTTATATAATTTTATGAAATTAAATATATATCTTCTTGGTCATATTCCCTCATTAAAATCATATTAGTATTTTCCTAGAAATGTGTACAAGATAATTATCATAAATATATTGTAATAATTATTGTTTTATATAGTTGGAGAAACATTTGGTTCTAGAAATCACTTACCAGAAAATTAAAACCAAACAGATTTTTTAGGAATTTTCTTTCCAAGGAATATTGGCAAGCCTATTAAATGAAAGTCACCAGCGTGCTTTCCATTTTATATTCCATTTGCAGTTTTCTATTTTATGTATTCCACAAAATAAATGGTGACTATTAGATGCATGCTGTAATATATCAGAAGAGGAAGAAGAAGTAACCTGACTCATCCCTAACAATTTAATTTCACTTTTTTTTTTTTCCTCCGAAAGATAGGTTATTCATTGTTTTGTAGTTTATGGCTGTTTTACAACATCATGGACTTCTAACTTGGAATCTTTCAATTTTGTATGGTTATTTTGAGAGGAAATAATATATAAATTATGTTTAGGTGGTAAATCAGAGTAGCTTCAAATTCCAAAAATAATGGCAAATTGACACTTATTCACCTGTTTTCTATTCTAATTGGTTTTAACAATCCCCTTATTTTATATCCTTTTGTTAACATTTCTTCTTGTTTAAAGTAATTCCTATTATCTTATTCTACAACAGCATATATGTATTTACTATAATTACAATGTGATACGTGAATAGAGTGAAGTAAAGAAATGGAGAAAAATTAGTTTAAGTCTTTCTGCAGAAGCAGAATTTTTATTTGACTTAGTTAGGACTATAACCCAACTTTCTTTATTTATTCTCTCTTCAGTTTGTATTCCTTAAACCAGCCTATGGGTTTGAGGTATTTAGAAAAAGAGAAACAATAAATTAAATATATTTCAATACAATTTAAATAAAAATTTCCAATCACATAAAGATGACTTGAATATTTCTAATTAAAAACACAATATAACTAAAATGCAAAATATTAACAAATAACATTTAATAATAATATTAACAAAATGATCTTCGCAATCAGTTTCTCCTGTTTACTGAGACACAAATATAATCTTGAGAATGAATGACAAGTTGTTTTTCCTGTGTCCTCCAACCATGAATCTGTCATGTTTATTCCTGTTCAAAGAGGGTGACAGCAGATGAGAAGAAACTGAATGGCCTTTTAGAAAAATACAACACACATGACAGATGCCATATGGCTTTCCCCCCCATAACTCTGTTGAATACATTTAGAAAAGAATTTCAAAAAAGGGACTAAAGTGAAAAATTATTTTAGAAATGACTTGTATTTCAAAACAAAAAATACAACAATTGTCAGTTAGCATTTAGTAATGTGATATAATCCGGAGCAGTAATTATAAACTAGCTATAAGGTAATGATATGTGGAGTTGAATAATACAACATTGTATTAAAAAATTAAATGTGTTAAAAAGTAAAGAGACAGGCATAATGAACAATATGCTCATTACCCAAATTAAATGTTTTTCAACTATAGAAAATCATGTGCTTGCTCATCTTTTCCTAAATCTGAATTATTTTGAGGGAAGTCCAAGAAATTACACTTTTATATTATCGCTATAAAATATTAATATCATTTTTAAAGTGTAATAAGGTGTAAATTATCATAAAAATGCACAAAACATATTTAATATCATTTAATATGCCATCAAACAGAAGAAGAGGGAAGAGTTTCAATTCAGTTTATAGAGCTGGTATTAGTCTGAAACTAGAACCAGAATAAAACAGTAAGTAAAAATTATAGCCCAATATTCTTCATGAATACGGAAAAAAAAATCCTTAACAAAATGTACAAAAATATATAATTACAATAAACCCATAAACACATATATAATAGGAACTGTTTTATGTTTTCCTTTTGAATATATATATGTATATGTGTGTGTGTATATATATATATATACACACACACATATTTTTATTTTAAAAAATGGTGAGTCCATTCTGCTCTCACCAGGTTTTTTCAGTAAATTGGTTGTAGGTCTAGCCAGTAAAATGAAGCAAGCAAAGGGAATAAAATGAATATATATCCAAAAGGAAAAAAAATAAAACTGTTCCTATTATCATATAACATGTTTTTCTATTTTGGAAATCCTAAAGAGTCTAACAATAAATAAAATAAAATTCTACAACTAATAAGTTAGTTTAGGAAGGTCACAGAACACAAGATAAACACATACAAATCAATTACATTCTATAGGCTAAAAATGAGCTTATAAATACCGAAACATGAAATACAATACAAATGGCTTCCCCAAAATTAAATATTTAGGTACGAACATAGATTATATATAAACTCTATACGTAGATTATTACAAAACTCTAAAGAGATCAAAGATCTAAGTAAAAAAGAGATACCCCATGTTCATAAATTTGAAGATGCAATATTAAGAGGTCGGTTTCCCCAACATGCTCCCTAAAATTCTATGAAATCCTATTCAAAATTCCACAAAATGTATTAATAGATCCTGAAAACCTAAATCTAAAATTATTCTGGAAATGTAAAAGATCTAGAAGAGCCAACACAACAGTGAAGAAGAATAAAGTTGGAAGACTCACATTTCAAAATGTATTATATAGTTACAGAAATCAAGACAGCTTCATAGTGAAAAAAGAGCCATCTAGATCAGTGGACCAGAACAGAAAGCCTATAAATAGACCCACACAAATATAGTCAATTGATCTTTGGCACAGCAAAAAAGGTAATTCAATGGAGAAAAGATAATCTTTTCAACAAGATCCAGACTTACTGTAACTCAGTATGAAGATACTGTCCTAGGTGTATGTCCTAGTAGGATGCACCTACTAGTATTTTATGTTTGAGATATTAGCAATTACTGATAACCATTACTTAGATTTATCATTTCATTGATAATGAAAAAAATACCAATGGTTTATTCTGTTATTCTTTATCTATTAGCTAGGTTCTACTTTAACAGATACTTTTCCTTATTAATAGGTTGATGAAATTCCTAGATGAATTTAAAGATAGATACTGGATTCTTTTTCTTTGTAGCCCATTTTGAAAATATTGATTTGGATGCTTACCATCATCTAGAGATGAAAATGGGGTGTTTGTTTCTTTTTAAAAATAAATTATGCCCTCATGGATTTTACATACTAAATCAATTTGTTAAGTACATAATAGTTTTTAATAGCACCCTTAGTTTTCTAATTACAGAATATTCCAAGGCTTATCTTGGATATTTTCAACTCCAGTCTTAAGATCAACTAATTCACAAATAAGACTTTGTTATTTTATGGGAAATTATACCAGCATTCAAGATAGATGTACCCCTCAAGACAAGGTTAGTTTTCTGGTAATAAAAGAAAAAAAGAGCAAAAAAACTACTACTAAAGATCAATTTTCATGAATTTACAATGACACTTCCAATTCCAATTTAATTCTACAGGATTTTCCTCCTTAAACTTATATATCTTTTTTCTTTCTCCCATGCCAAAATCTAAGATCCCAACTACAATAACATATTTATTCATTGATCTCAAAATACATTATATTTACACATATATTACAATTACATCATTATATTACAAATGATGGCACAATAAATAGACTTGCATACTTCTATTTTTGTAACTTTGAAGTAAATTTCCATGAGTGAGATTTCCAGATCAAAATCAAAGACTAAGGGTATCTTCTATACTAGCCAGTTCACTGCACATGCACACACACACACACACACACACATGCCAGGTTGTACAGATTAAATATACATAATTTTGTTCATCATACCTCAGTAATGCCGGGCTAAAAAAGAACTAAGTAGTTGGAAAAAAGTAGAATATGTTAGTAGCCTTTCCATATAATGTGAATACCTTAAATAATACACAAAATTTGACAACTGGCCAGTTATTAAAGGTTATTGTTGTATAGGATATGAAACCATATTAATTTTAGAGTCTGTTAAATTGTAACTTATCAGTATATCTTGCACTGTGAATGGATCTTTAACCTATGTTATTATCCAGCATCATGCATTGTCATTTGGAAAATATCACTTCACTGAGTTATACAAAGCTTTCATACACTAACATAATTGTTATTCAATATAAATAATCATATTTGTTAAAATCAATGATAATCTCATTTTAAGGCAATTTAAGAATTGGTAAGCTTCCAAGTACTCAGTGCCATTTATGTTTTCCAAAATTTTAATTTTCACTTTAACGCTCAAATTTTATTACTGGCAACAAATAGTGCCGATTATATTCCTGCAAATGATGCACTTCAGTCATTTTCTAGAAAATACATGCCAAAATCCAAATATGAATAAGCATACATTATCATTCACTTTAGTAAAAATGGTGTTCTATGTAAAATTGAACAAACAAAAACTAATTCAGCTCACAGCTCAATTACACAAGAGTTTTCCCTCAAACAAAAAAAAAAAAAGTGATTTATGTGTTCTTACCATTTTCTCTCAGAAATTATTAAAAATAACTTTACTCTGATTTGACATTAAGGAAGATTATATTTTTATTCTAATAGAAAAAAAGAAAAGCAGAAAACTCTGGATTTAGACCTTCTTTTTTTTTTTTTTTAAAGATTTTATTTATTTATTTGACAGAGGGAGATCACAAGTAGGCAGAGAGGCAGGCAGAGAGAGAGAGGAGGAAGCAGGCTCCCCACTGAGCAGAGAGCCCGATGCGGGACTCGATCCCAGGACCCTGAGATCATGACCTGAGCCGAAGGCAGTGGCTTAACCCACTGAGCCACCCAGGTGCCCAGGATTTAGACCTTCTTTAGTATGAATCTCTTATTTCTCAGAAAACAAAGTTTGGATTCACCAAATGTATTTATTTATAAATGTATACATTTACTCTTTCAACGTGAAGTTCCTTATATTTACTCTAATTTCACTTATATGACATAATGTTCAGTCAAAAGAACCAATTAAGGTAGGACAAGAGGATTTTCGAAAACTATAGGAAAATTGCCTCTTATTGTTAATCACAACTGATGAGTTACCATTATCTGAAAGTAATCTATTTTGACTGAATACTACCTTTTTTGTTAATTATTCATATGAACAATGGGGAAATATTTTCTAATAGGCCATGTTAAAAAGAAAATAAAACATGCACACACACGTACACACACTTTTAAACAGGATTAATTCATCAAAAGTTTGAATTTTCTAAGTTAAATTAGCATGTGTTCTTGCAGGTAATTACCACATGCTTGACTAAGTTATAACTGTGAAGTCACCATCGATTTCTAAAAGCCAGTAATTACAGAGTGTGACCAAACCTCTTAGCTCATATTTTGTTACAGATGTATGAACCTAATAGAGGATGTATGAACCTAATTGAGAAAAAATGATTTGCCAAGGTCACAGAATATTTTATTTATTTTTGTCAGCACAGTAGGTCAGCGTATTGTTCAGAATTTCTTTCTATTTTAATATTTTACTACAAATTGACTCTAAGCTATTTAAATTGTTTGTAAATGTTTAGCTAATGAAGCAATTTTTAAAATTCCCATGAGACAGAACAGAAAGAAATTTTTCTTGTCATTTCAGCACAATGTGGTTTTCATTATTTTATTATGAACTAAGAATTTTATTCACTTCTATTTTTCTCATTTATTTTCAATAAGACAAATTTTGAAATTATGTTAAGTTTTCATCTTTAGGAAATGTATTTTGTCACTGAAAGTATATATAAACATTCAAAATCAATTTTCTCTATTAGGTAATTTAATATTTTTTATTTTATAAACATATATTTTTATCCCCAGGGGTACAGGTCCGTGAATCACCAGGTTTACACACTTCACAGCACTCACCAAAGCACATACCCTCCCCAATGTCCATAATCCCACCCCATTCTCCCAAACCCCCTCCCCCCAGCAACCCTCAGTTTGTTTTGTGAGATTAAGAGTCACTTATGGTTTGTCTCCCTCCCAATCCCATCTTCTTTCATTTATTCTTCTCGTACCCACTTAAGCCCCCATGTTGCATCACCACTTCCTCATATCAGGGAGATCATATGATAGTTGTCTTTCTCCGCTTGACTTATTTCGCTAAGCATGATACGCTCTAGTTCCATCCATGTTGTCGCAAATGGCAAGATTTCATTTCTTTTGATGGCTGCATAGTATTCCATTGTGTATATATACCACATCTTCTTGATCCATTCATCTGTTGATGGACATCTAGGTTCTTTCCATAGTTTGGCTATTGTGGACATTGCTGCTATAAACATTCGAGTACACGTGCCCCTTTGGATCACTACGTTTGTATCTTTAGGGTAAATACCCAATAGTGCAATTGCTGGGTCATAGGTAATTTAAAAAAACAAAAAACAGACAAAAAAAAACAGCAACTAACCTCATCCTTCCCCATGATGAAATCTCTTCAGGTATCATTTTGGGGTTACAAATGGTAAAATTTTTTTAAATAATGTATTGCTGACATCAGGGTAAAATTAGGGATTGTAGTCAATCTTTTTCAGTATGACAATTTTGAGAATCAATTTCAGTTAATTTTGTTTTCAGATTACTATCTCAACATTAATCAAATTGTTTTCCCACATTAGAAAATACATAGAATGCAATATGAAATTAATGTATCACATTACATATTTCCAGTAATAGACTAAATAATTTATTTTCATTGTGAGCATTAACTGACTTTTTTGCTCAAATGTATTTCTTTTTCTCACACTACATGGATTTTCATAACCACTATTATAATCTATTTATTGGAAAGGGTGAAGTGTGATGTTGAAGAAAATAATTGTAGAATATAAATTAAATCTATTAAAGACAAAAATGATACATGATTTTATATGTATCCTGATTTGTACAAAGCTTTCTAGAACATGGAATCTTACCTGAATTGGCTCTCTCTTTATCTTTTCATAATTTTGAAATAATTTGTCAAAATTTCTAAGTTATATAATATGGAGATCAAATGCTTTTTCTGGATCTATTGACAGTATTATATAGTTCTTATCTTTTATTTTATTAAAATGGTGTATCATGTTGGCTGATTTGTGGATATTGAACCACCCCTGCAGCTCAGGAATAGATCCCACTTGATCATGGTGAATGCTTCTTTTAATATACTGTTGGATTTGATTTGCTAGTATTTTATCAAGAATTTCTGCATCCATGTTCATCAGGGATATTTCCTGTAGCTTTCTTTTTTAGTGGGGTTTTTGTTTGGTTATGGAATCAAGGTAATGCTGGCTTCATGGATGAGTTTGGAAGTTTTCCATCAAATTAGCTATTCTCATTTAAAGTTGCTGCCTAGCCACATACATGCTTCTGGAATCCAACAGGATACTTATCTCTTCCCTAGTGATCTAGTTATAAATAACTCTACTTACCATAGATTCAAATTAAAGATGGCATAAATTAAGATGAAAAAAGGGGTTTGTAAAACCTTTTTTGCTTGTTTTGTGAGTGGTAACTTCAGAGTTGGACCCGTTCCATAGCAATTTCATTAAAATCTCATGTCACAGTAAGGAAATATTTCTAGTTCAAGAATACTGTAGTTTTTGTATAACTACTAAAATTGCTTATTTTGATATGTTTATTTTATATGGTCCTTAATTTATTTGGAGAGCCAGGGTTTATGTGTATGTGTGTGTACATACATGTAAACATATTTATATGCAACTTACGTATTATACACTATGTATACTTACATTATTATATATTGTATCACATTATATATAACATAATATATAATGTCTTATATAGATGATATGTGTTTTATATATACACACACACACATATACACACACCCCCACACAAAAATGTTAACCACTTTTATGGGATAATTCTAAAATATTTGCAAATCATTTTGTACTTTTCACAAACTGAAAAGTATTGGTATGAAAAATGTATTGCTACTTTTTTGTAAAATTCTTCTTTGCAATGAGATAATTGTCATACTAGCAAGCACTCCAAAATACTGTTTTTCTTAATTGTCTAATTTCCAAGTTCATATAAAATCATTTGGGTAATATTCCAAATAGGAGTTTTATAAAATTCAACTAAATCTTATAACTTCCATAAAAATTTATCTTTTATTTTACTTAGATCAGCCAGCCTATGTGGTGGATTAAAAAAAAAAAAAAAGTAGAAACAACATGTAAACAACAAAATACTTGAATGTAATATATAAATTCTCTAACTTGATTAACCTACAGCAATACAGGAACAGATATTTTGAAGAGTCCAAAGAGATGCTTACTGGAAAATTATATTATCATTATTAATATCTCATTATTACTATTACAAAATTTTAGAAATGTTCAACATAATACTCTTTAAATTGGTTTAGAAATTTACTTGGACACCAACAACAGCTAGAATCTGATGAGAATACAAATATATACAAACATCCAGGGAGCATAATATTTATAGCACAGAAGTTTTTACTTAAAAACGAACTCTTCTGATTTCACTAGAATCAGAACCCCTCAGGAACTTCACTTTATAATGATATATGGGGCCAAGCCACACTGTATTCTATAAATCTCCATTTTTACCACATGATCCTTAGATAGGATCATGTACAATTTTTGTGGATTTTCATCATGATCATATGAAAATGATTTGATTAGATGTCCTGGAAAAGTTTTTCATCATTTATGTTGCTGTATCAAGTTCAATTTCCTATCCAATCTCTAGAAGGACTCCAGAATATCATTTAATGTGAAAATGCTTATTCAATGAACTTTATATATGGCTACAAATAATACTGTTTATATGTATTGTATATTTATATAAAATATAGTACTTGTTCACTAAAGTTTAAATATATATAGTTTTGTAAATTCTTTGCTCTGGATTTTAGTTATTTAATAAGAATATGTATTTCTTTTTAAAAAGATTAATTTATTTATTTTAAGGAGAGGGAGAGTGCACACAAGCAGAAGGAGGGGCACAGGGAGAGGGAGAGAGAGTGAGAAGCAGACTCCCCACTGAACACAGGGCCTTACATGGGGCTTAATCTCAGAACGCTGAAATCACGACCTGAACCAAAAGCAAGAGACAGAACCTTAACCAACTGAGACACCCAGGCATCCTCTCTTTATTTTTTTTAAGATTTATTTATTTATTTGACACAAAGATAAAGAGAGAGAGTTGGGTGAGGGAAGGAGCAGAGGGAAAGAATCTCAAGCAGACTCCCCAGTGAGTGGGGCTCAATCTCAGAGCCCCGATTATGACCTGACACAAAATCAATTCCTACAGTTAACTGAGCCACAACAGACACCCCAGGAATTTATAGTTCTTGAAGAATAATGATTTGGACACAACAAAGAATACAAAATTTGGGTTTATTTATAGAAGACATTTAGGATATATTTAAAATATTTATTGGTGGGGTGCCTGGCTGGCTTAGTGGATCAAAGCCTCTGCCTTCGGCTCAGGTCATGATCCCAGGGTCCTGGGATTGAGCCCTGCATTGGGCTCTCTGCTCAGCAGGGAGCCTGCTTCTCCTTCCCTATCTGCCTGTCTCTGCCTACTTGTGATCTCTGTATGTCAAATAAATAAATAAAATCTTTAAAAAAATAAAACATTTATTGGTAAGGTTTTCAAAAATAATTTAAATTACCCATGTGAATATAGCATATATGGCTAGATATAATATATACTCTGTGTAGCTACATACATGTACATACATATATACAGATTTCATATATAGTATATATAGCTATATATGCTATATAGTATTTTACATACATTAATAATAATGCAACATAAAACAAAGTATTGTTTCAAACAGTAAATCAAGTAAGCATTGGTAATGTCATCAAATAGTCACTAAGTGAAAGCTTACCTACTAAGATAAAGACACACAGACCTATTTTAGGAATAATGCAACAAACAGTAACAACCATGAGTTGAGCACTCAAAATGTGTTTTTTGTAGGTTCACCAATCCCTTATAAATCATCTGAGTAGAGAAGGATTTGAAACAGTATCAAAAGCTTCATTTTCCCCCTTTTTAGGATTACAGTTTTTCTCCTGTCCACAGCACTATCTGGCTAACCACAACAAAACCTAAATGATAATCATAACACAAATGGAAAAAAATTTCAACAGTCACTTAAAAATATTCAATTAATTATTATTAAACAGCAAAAAAATCTTTCAAAATATTTCAGCATTCTGAAGGTCAAAAATACAATAAACTAAATATTATATTATATGTGCTGGAAATATTTGTTTTCTTTCTTAAATCTTTGTGTGTAAGGTTTTCTTTTGATCTGCTTGCCTAGTACTTGCTGTATGGAATAAATTTAATGAGTATTTCATAGGCTCATTATGAGGAAAGTTGATTTTACACATTATTGAATTGGAAATCACTCATCTAAAGAGAAATCATCTGTGCATTAGCCAGCTTAACTTTATTTTATTACACTTGATATACATTAGGGAGTCATCATGGCTAGTACCATTAAACAGATGGCAGTGAATTTTTCTTCTATCCTCTATAATTCAGAAGGAGTGCCCTTTCTTATTCTACTTCAAAATTAAGTTTAACCTAAAGGGTAATTAAAAGATGACACCATGGTTTTCCTATTTTAATTAGAACATAACTTCACTGATGTCCATCATTTCACTTACTAATAAAAAGTCAAATAGATTATAAAATCTCAGTATCTAAATATAACCATGATAATAAGAACTGAAAAAGAAATTTAAAAAAACAAAATAACTAAATGAATTAAGCTTTGAATAATACCATACCTTTCCATCATAGAGCAATCTATGGTTCTTTTCAGCAGTAAGAGAAGTGAATACAGCGTAAATAATGCTAAGGAGAAATCAACCCAACTTCCATCCATGACGGGAGGGCTAGAAAGTTAACTCAATGATTCATAATTATATGGTGAACCAGCACCCACCTTTCAGAACACACTGATCCTTTCAGAATACCTGACGTAAACTGTGTAGGCTGGAAGCTTCAAGATAGATAGGTAAGAGAGATTCCCCTGTAAGGTGAACAGTACTTTACTGAATATAAACTGTACCTATGTAAAGTATTGATTGAGTTTGGGCAAGAAAACTGAGCAAGATTGTCTCTGACGCACATGGAGCCCCATCTAATCTGAAGGACGAGGATGAGAGAAGAGAAAGGAGAGACAGCCTTCCAAGGTATTTCATACCTTGGGATTTCATAAGGGGCACTATCTAGGACAAATACAAGTGGGTTTGGGAAACAAGGTAGTAAGACAAAGAGACATCAACCAAAGATGACTAAGTTCAAGGTGTGTCTCTATGTAATAAGAGTTCCCTAAGAACTTGAAGTCTAGTTGTCATCCCATAAACCAGAGAGATATATTCCAGACTTCACAGCAGTTTGAATGTAGTATACAGAAACTTGGATATAAAGTATGAAGAGTTTTGTAGAAACTCACTGAAAAAACTTATATCCTTGCTTAAAGGGAAATGATGACCCTCTTACAATTTTTAATGCTGAGTTGAATGCAACATGAACTGAATATAAAGCTCCAATAAAACCCAAATTCACTACAGACATGATTGGCTCACCAGGTTCCTTTCCTATATAAACATCTTGACATATATAGGTATGTGCCCCTTTCTGGAAACAACTAAATTTAATGAATTCTAGATTGTTCTTTTACATGTGCTATCTGGCATATGTTCAAAAGCAGTAAGAAATTTGAAAAAGCAGGAAAATGTTACACTCAAAGAAGGGGACAAAAAAGAGTCAACAGAAATAGACAAAGGTGGCCAAATTATTGGAACAATTGAGCAAAAGCTTTAACATTAGCATAAACATATTAAATAATCCAAAAGGAAAGATTAAAAATATATGTGTGAATAGATGGGTGATTTCCACAGATAAGTGAAAATATAAACAAGTACTAATGATAGACACCAGATCCAAAAAATATCACTGCATGGAACTTTATATGAGGTACAAAACTAATTCACAGTGTTAGAAGTCAAAAATGTTTACCTAAATCAGGTATAGGGATTAAGTGAAAAAGAATAAGAGAGAATTTTCTGGAGTAAAGAAAATATTGCTTTATTTTATGTGTCTGCTACATGCATAGCTACTATCTGGCTTCTGCAGAAAAGAAATTTTTAATTTTAATGAAGTCCAGCTTATCAGTTATTTCTTTCATGGATTGTGCCTTTGGTGCTATATCTAAAAAGTCATTACTATACTTACCTCATCTAGATTTTCTCCTATATTCTACTTATAGTCTTGTATTTTTCATTTAGATCTAGGATTTATTTAATTTCAATAAAACATAAAGGCTATGTCCAGACTGAATTTTTGTCCATGGATACTGAGTTGTCCCATCATTTTTTGTTGAAAGACTGTCTTTCTTCCATTGTATTCTCTTTGCTCTTTTGTCAAAAATCAGCTTAAATATATCTGTGTGGGTCTATTTCTGGGTTCTCTATTATTTTCCATTGATTTGTCTTTTATTTCACTGATCCTACACTGTCTTGATTTCTCAAGCTGAACAGTCTTTTTTTTTTTTTTTTTTTTTTTTTAGATTAAGCTTTTTTTTTTTTTTTTTTTGAGAGTGTGGGGAGGAGCAGAGGAAGAGGGAAAGAGAATCCTCAAGCAGTTCCCCAATGAGCACAGAGCCTGACATAGGGCTTGATCCCAGAACCTGGCATGATCACCTGAGCCCAAACCAAGAGTTGGCCACTTAACCAACTGAGCCACCCAGGTGTTCCTGAACAGTAAGTCTTAAAGTTGGAAAACATCATTCCTCCAACTTTGTTCTCTCCAGTATTGTGCTGGCTGTTCTGAATCCTTTGCCTTTCCATATAAAGTTTAGACTCACTTTGTTATATCCACATGATAATTTTCTGGTATCTTTATTGTGTTTCCGTTTTACCAATAGACCAATTTGGGAAGAACTGGTATTGTGTTCTATTCTAACACACATTTATAATTATTTAAATTTTACTGTTTATTTATGTTTAGTATTTATGTTTAGTATTTGTTTAGTGTATTATAGTATTATGTTTAGTATTTATGTTTAGTATTTATGTTTAGTGTTATTTTTGTTTTAACAGTTATTTCTAGTTAATCTGGATCTTGATATTCTATCAGAATAAGAAATAAAATACATACTACTTTCAACCTCCTCTTCCTCACCAGACCAGCACCATGAAAACATGTTAGGTGAAAAAAACAGAAACTATTATTAAAATTTGTGTTAATATCATTTATTTGCACAATTTAGACAAAATGAGTTCTAGTATTTCCTTTCCATCATCACTCAATTGGCCATATCCTTCTGTATCTTGGAAGAAATATTCCTTATACTGAAATATATTCAAAGATCATATTTTAACAGAGTATCTATGATTACTTAATTTTGCCTATTCTTTTAACTTAAATTAAAAATCATTTCTTCTCAAAACACTGCAAATAGAGCTTCCTTATTTTCTAATACAAACATAGATGCTTCTCTCAATTGGGCAATTATTGCTTTAAAAGTGGGGACTTTAAAAATGCAAAGAACAGATTACAAAATGGTTATTCCTGAAAAACTACCAAATTTGTAGTATGACTAGAGGGAATCTATGCTGTTCCTGTCTAGTAATACTCTTATGTCCCAAGCCAGCTTGGTCATTATGCAAGTCAATATACTAAGGCAAATCTGCCCATAAAAACAGAAAGAAAGCTGCTTGAGGGAGCCGGCTTGATTTGGACAAGGGACAAAACACTTGGAATAGGAACAAGAGTCTGTAGTAGCTCACTTAACCTGAGATTGTGGTCTTGGTAGAGCAGTGGTAAAACAGAAAACTAGCCAGATATATAACAGGATACTAGAAATGAAAAAGTTGTTGAAAGTGGTTGGTAACTATCTATCTTTGATTGATTAAAAAGCTACATACACATACAGAGGAAACTACTGGATAGGACCCATGCTCTCACACAATCACAGGGGATAGGAAGGTTTCATGTAGCAACAGGAAAGGCATGAAATGGACAACATTCTTCACACATTTCTCACTCACTTAGAAGCTATATGAATGAACAGGGAAGGCTTGAGAGGATTCAGTGAAATATAAAATTCATAGCAGAATCAAAAACTGCCTGAAATTTGAATGCAAAACCTGATCTAATTGGAATAAGGTGGAAATTTTACTGGCCAGAGGGGTTTAATCACAGCCTTTGACCAGTGACTGACACCTAAGCTTTGTAGACACAGGATGATGTGTAGAAATGTCAAAATTTAAAAATGATAATAAAATATTCATTCCAGAACTAGAAGCCTGTATCTCCCACTCTCCTTCACTCATTTTTCCCATCCATTCCCATCCGCACACACTCTGGCAACTATGACAGATGGTAATTACACTTGAAGTGAGCACAGCTTTTTTGAATTATTATGTTGTACACCTGAAACTAATGTAGCATTGTGTGTCAACTATTTTCAAATAAAGGAAAGAAATAAAGAAACAGGAAATTAAAAAATAAGATAAAATAATGAAATTCAACTAAGCAGATATATCATTACCCATAGGAAGATAAACTTCATAGATTAAAGGCAGAAAAAAAAAAGATCTGTTTCCCAGAGTTCAGGCACAGGGAAGGATACTACCAAATTATAAATCTGGGCACTGATGGAAATGTTCTATATCTATATTATTATTGTGGGAATAGTTCTATGACTGTATACATTTGTCAATATCATCAAATTGCATACCTAAGATTGGTCAAACTAATTGTACGTAAATTCTTAAAACTATAATTTATTGTGATGAAATTCATTTCATCAAGTAATGATGAATATCATTTCATCAACTAATGATGAACTTCACTTCATTTCAATAATTAATAAGTATTAATATTAATAAGTATTTATACTTTTAAAAACTAATCAAAGTGATTTTAAAATATTTGCTACTGCTCATATTGTGATGATGTTAATCACAATAAGTAATGTTGGGGGTGTCAGGAAAAGTTGTATTTGTAAAATAAAATGTAGGTTCCTCATAAAAAATTTTTTAAAAAAATTCTTAACTTAGGGGCACCTAAGTTAAGGGTGGCTCAGTGGGTTAAGCTGCTGCCTTCGGCTCAGGTCATGATCTCAGGGTCCTGGGATCGAGTCCCACGTCAGGCTCTCTGCTCAGCAGGAAGCCTGCTTCCTCCTCTCTCTCTCTCTCTGCCTGCCTCTCTGCCTACTTGTGATCTCTGTCTGTCAAATAAATAAATAAAATCTTTAAAAAAAAAATTCTTAACTTACATAAAAAATCCTTTAATTTATTAACTTGTTTTCCAAACATGAATACAGTTTCTTAGTTAGAAACACACAATACTAATCATCTGGATATTGTTTGGAGAAGATTAACTTAATGAATAATGATCACTGAATATCAATTTTATCAATAGTGGTACAAATTTTGAATGAAAACTCTGATAAAATTATGTTTTTGTTATTGTGTTTCATTTTTCTTTTCCTTTCTTTTTCGCTGTATTTATTTGTACTGAAAAAATATTTGTAATCACCATAATGTATCCTAAGTATGACAGGATAAGAAATAATCTTATATTAGGACAAGAGACATTTATATTAAAATTTATATAGGTGAATCACTTCCTAGATTGATATTTGAATGAGTAATTCAAATCCCTTGCTTGAACTTGTTATAAAAAAAGGTAGATAACCATCCATCTTGCAGCTCATTTTAAATTAAACATATCTCATGATAGTATATTGTATTCTAGAGTCTTCTTCTAGGATACTGAATATGACAGATGCTTATACTTTATTAAATAATGATGATAAACAGATCTAAATATATTTACTACTAGAAATTCATCATAACTGGAGTTCTGAATGCATTTGTTGCCTTAAATAAAGTTATTTATTTATCCATTTGCATCTCTTGATGCCCATTTTAATTTCTTATTATTTTTTTATTTTTCAGTAATTTTGTTCTGACAAACCATTAATTTTCCATGCACATATCATGAAATCTCTGCTCTTTCATTTACTTGGTTCAGAAGCTGCAACCCACATTGTTTGCACCATCAGCCTAGTCATATTTACTGAGATACTGCCCTTATATTGATTTACCATAGTTGAGATAGATCTGTTTTCTACAGTTAACTTCTAAAATGTCAATTTCTGTTAATATGAAATTTATGTATCTCTCCATATTAATGTAAATATGCTTATGAAATAGTGCCAAAAACCACTATTAAGCGAATTCTGAATTCAATGAATTTTAAGTTGCATTAAGCAAGTACACTTCAACAATTCTAAAAAAACTTAACATGTAGAAAGTAATATGCCTGAGCTTGACCAAGATTGAGAATACAGCAATTCTTCTAAACATACAAAACACAGGAGAAAAACAATGTGAAAATATCAATCAGTTTTAAAAATAGATATCTGATCTACTTAATAAAGGTATTTGATAAAATATATATTAGATAGAATACCTTACCCTAATAAATGACATTGTAAAAACAAATCATTAATTTTTTAAAAGTCTTCAGTGATTATGTGACTTTACACATTTATTATATATGTGCAAATGCTTCAAATATACCATAGAACTTCTAAACATAAATTCTGTTTTACACACAAAATATTCTTGCACATATACTCTTTTCCAATACAGTCCAAAGAACTATTATATTTAAATGATAAAATTATTTAAAAATGGTATAATTACCAAGGAAATGAATTATATGTATATGCATGTTTGTTTCTGAGATATTGATAAATGTCTATTAAGTAGTTGTATATAGGTATCTGCAGTTTAAAAGAGAATTTAGTAGGTGGCTATAGAGATGTAAAAGTCAAGAGCAAATATATAGTATTAAAGTCACTGGTATAGAAAAAATATCTAAGGAGGGAATGTGTAGTATGAGAATAATGAAAAAGATCTAAGCTTGAATAATATGAGTATTTTAAGAAAGACACTAAGGAAGAATAGAATAATAGAAAAAATAGAAACTGTAATAAATAATCAGAAGTAAGAAGATATTCACCATATCATGAATTCTAAGAGTAAGAGTATTTTAAAGGAGATAAAGGACGTGTATTTAAAATAGAGAGCTGCTAGTCAGAAAATTCCCCATCTGCTAACTTCCTACTGAAATAGCACACAGAGGTAGGTGTTAAATTCAACAGCAAAAAAACCAGGAATGGAGACCATAGGGGAAAATTAAATTAACAAAAGGACAAATGGACTGAACCAAAAGAAAATAGGGCCACCCAGGAAGATATTAGAAGATTTCTAATAATCCTCCCTATAGAATATAGTTGGAAGATAACTGTTTTCCAGGTATAAATTCCAAAGTAGCAACTTGTTATTGACATTGAATTTATTTTAATTACTAATTTGGATTATTTTAATGTACTATATTATGGTTATCAAATCATACTGCAGATTGTAGTATGATTCAGTAGGATAAGGAATGGCCAGAGGAGGGAGATAACTAACAAATAAGTCTTAGATTATAAACCATAAAAAAGTTGCAAAAAGGGATAAAGCTAAAAAAAAATTCCTGAGGAAATTTAGGTTTTTTTTTTTTTAAAGATTGTATTTATTTATTTATTTATTTGATAGAGAAAGAGAGAGAGATCGGCCACAAGGGGGCAGAGAGGCAGGCAGAGAGAGAGGGGGAAGCAGGCCCCCAGCCGAGCAGAGAGCCCAAAGCAGGGCTTGATCTCAGGACCCTGAAATCATGACCCGAGCCAAAGACAGAGGCTTAACCCACTGAGCCACCCAGGCACCCCAAAATTTAGTTTTTTAATGATAATTTCAAAAAAGTGTAGAGTATAATTGATCTTTCTACTTTTTTAAAGTTTGAATATCCTTTCATGTAAAAAAAGAATGTGGAATCATTGGGACAGTTTTTTGTTGTTGTTTTATAAAGATTTTTATTTATTTTTATTTATTTATTTATTTTAAAGATTTTTATTTATTTGACAGGTCACAAGTAGGCAAAGAGGCAGGCAGAGAGAGAGAGGAGGAGGAGGCAGGCTCCCTGCGGAACAGAGAGCCCAATGTGAGGCTTGATCCCCAGAGCCTGGGGATCATGACCTGAGCCGAAGGCAGAGGCTTTAAACATTGAGCCACCCAGGCGCCCAGATTTTTATTTTTTATTTGACAGACAGAGAGCACAAGTAGGAAGAAAGGCAGGCACAGAGAGAGAAGGAAGCAGGCTCCCCGCTGAGCAGAGAGCCCGATGTGGGGCTCGATCCCAGAACCCTGGGATCATGACCTGAGCTGAAGGCAGAGGCCTTAACCCTCTGAGCAACCCAGGCGCCCCATTGGGACGTGTTTTGAATCAGATGAATGTCTATTATATGGAATCAAGGAAAACTTTTTAATTTGACACAGATATAAAACTGTCATTCAAAATAAGCACAGTAGAAATTAATAAAAAGTAATTAAAAATTAACCTAAAAGTTTTAGGATGGGTGCCAAAGCAATGATCCTTGAAGTAATACTTACATAAATATACCAATAAAGAATTAATTAGTGAATAAATGGCTTATATATTCATGCAATTCAGAACATTCTTTAGAGATTCAGTTTCAGAATAGTAGTCACCAATACATACTCTAGTCACACTGACAGACTCATTCCTACAGAGAAATCTGAGTTAATCTAAAACATTACAAATCCTGGGCCCAAACTTCAATATAAATGTACCCTATGTGGTACACTGCAATGTTACATTATAGTTACACAAGTTGATTATCACCAATTCTTACAAAGTGTTCTACACAGCGGCACATGGGTAGTTCAGATGGCTGAGCAACTGTCTGACTCTTGGTTTCAGCTCAGGTCATGAGGTCATTGTCCTGGGATTGAGACCCGAGTCTTGCTCTGGGTTCACTGTCAAGTCTGCTTCAGAGTGTCTTTCCTCTCTCTCCCACTTATTCTCATTCTCTCTTTCAAATAAATAAAATCTTTTTTTTAAAAGAAAAAAACAAAAAAAACACAAAGTGTCCCACACATAATTTGACCCTCCTGAGCTCACTTCCTTGAAATTTTCTTGAGAACTGACTCCATGATTTTAATGTATCCAAATATTTATAGTACTATTAAGATGTTGCTTTCTCAGACTCCTCCAAAATCTTCCCTTCCATGGACATCTCTTTCATGGTCTTGTATTAAAAAACAAAAGAAACAAAACAAAACAAAACAAAGAAAACCAACCTGTACCTGATGAACTCAAGCATTTATTAAAACTTATTTTTAGGGACACCTGGGTGGCTCAGTTAGAAGCATCCGATTCTTGATTTTAGCTCAGGTCATGATCTCAGGGTGCTGAAATTGACCCTGTGTTGGGCTCTCTGCTGAACAGGGAGTCTGCTTAAAATTCTCTCCCTCTCTCTCTCTCACTCTCATAGCCCTTCCCTCCCCCATCTTCAATTCCCCCCCTTCACAGGCATACACTCTCTCAAATGAATGAATGAATGAATGAATAAAATCTTAAATAAAAACTTATTTTCAAGATTAAGGCTGAAAAAACATGAGTTGTAATTCTGGAATATCTTCCAGTTCCTTCATAAAATAGCCTTAGATTTATGTGTTTGTATCACAGGTATTCTGTATCTGTTTTCCTGATTCATAAATGTCTTTGCCAAGACACTATCCTGGCATATTATTCAATAAATAGCTCAAGGAAAAACAAACAAACAAACAGGATTTCTGGTTGCTTGGCCAGCATGTTAAGAAGCCTGGAAGTCACCTCTCTGTACTAACAACAAGTAAAACTCCAAATAAACTAAAAAAAATCAACAATTATTCTTGATTAATAAGAAAAGTAAGGTCAGTATCCCTAAAACTGAAGAGACTGACAAATGGATGCAAAGTATCACAATTCACAGGACAGAAATCCATGAGCTGAAATATCCACAGAGAGCAGTGCCAGAAATGCAAATTAAAACAACAATGAGACACTACTACCACACACCTGTTAGAATGGCCAAAATCCAAAACACTGATAACTCTAAATGCAGGAAAGGATGCAGAACAAGGTTGATGGGGGATGGGTGGCCGATGGGCTAGACGGGTGATGGGTATTAAGGAGGGCGCTTGTTAGGATGAGCACAGGGTGCTGTATGTAAGTGATGAATTAGTGAATTCTACTCCTGAACCCCATATTCACTGTATGTTAACTAGTAAAATTTAAATTAAAAAAAGAACAGAAACTCTTATTCCATGTTAACATAAAAGAGAAATACATCCAAACATTAGTAAGGCAATGGATACATTCTATTCAGCAATTATTTAACAGTATAAGAAAGTCTGCACAGACATGATTGCACTTTTTAAAAGGAGAATGAGGATGGGGGAAGTACCAGGGCTCTCATTAGAGAGAAGTGAAAAATTACAAAGGTTTAGTCATTCTAAATGTGTTTAGGCCAGCTGTGTTTCCTAATGGGCATTTGCTGAAATTTACTCTCCTCTCAGAATGATAGGGAGACAGAGGTATCCTTCTCAATGATTACATTTCAAAGGAATGGCCCTAAGGTCCTTAAGGAAGACACTTTTGATTTGGAGAAGATATATATTCACAATTGTAAGCACTTTAAGTAAATTCTCAAAGAAAGAGTGGTCAGGCACCTAGCATCAGAAGTTAACTAAAACAGTACATTCTCCTGGCAGTGTTGAACTTTCTCAGGGTTTTTGTTTTAATTTTATTTATTTATCTGACAGAGACACAGTGAGAGAGGGAACACAAGCTGGGGAATTGGGAAAGGGAGAAGCAGGTTTCTTGCCTAGCAGGGAGCCTGATGAGGGACTGGATCCCAGGACTATGGGATCATGACCTGAGCCAAAGGCAGACGCTTAACCGACTGAGCCACCCAGATGCCCTTTCTTATGGATTGTAATAGGGGTTTGAGATCATCCCAGGAAAATATTATTATGCTGCTAGAAGCCATTCTAGAATTTAGTGCACTAAGCCTCTTAGTGCAGGGGCTCAGACAGTGTTATATGCCAACAGTTGTTTTCACTGGAGGAAATGAAAAATGGAACAAACACGCTGAAAGGTAGTCTGACAATTTCTCACAGACTAAACATTCTCTTAACCATTACTATCTAGCAATCATACTCTTTGGTATTTATTCAAAGGAGTCAAAAGATTAAGTTCACATAAAAGCTTATAGAGATCACTTCATTTATAATTCATTTATTTGGAATTCATAATTCTAAAACCTGAAAGTACCCAAGATGTTCTTTAGTAGGTGAATGGATTAATATACAAAGTACACCAGACAACAGAATATTATTCATTTCTTTAAAAAAAAAAAAGCTATATTAATCCATGAAAAAACACAGAATAAACTTAAATGCATGTTACCCTGTGAAATAAGCTAGTTTGAAGAGGCTACAAACTATATAGTAACTATACAGAATTGTATCCTGGAAAAGGCAAAACTATAGATATAAAACAATCACAGGTAGGGAAGAGGGAGGGGGAGAATAGTCCAAGAACAGAAGATTTTTAGGGCAGTGAAACTATTCTGCCCTAATGATAATGATGTGTCAATGTACGTTTATCAATTATAACAAATGCTCTGCTTTGGTGGAGGATGCTGATAATGGGGAAGAGTATGCATGTGTGGCAACAGGGGAGGTACAGGAAGTCTCTTCACTTCCCTCTCAGTTTTGCTGTGAACTTACAGCCACCTAAAAACCAAATTCTGTTTTAAAAATGGCATGGAATCATGCTGACTGATAAACAAATTGAACCTCAAGAGTCTTCAGAAGTTTCACTTACAAAAAGAATCAACAATGATGATGATCTGGACAATACCTGATGGTTATTTTGTAGCAACAAAAGGAGTGACTGAGAATAAAATTGTCCCACTGAATTTAGGAAAAGAGTATTATACTGTAGCCATGGTAACAAGTACTCACTAGAACATTTTGGGAAACTGTTCAATCAATCAATGACAACTTGGCTAGTGAATATGCTTTCATGAAACAATAAATTATTTTCTCCCTCTACCTTCTGAAAGTTAGCCAATTAAGAATGAACTCATTTTAATAAAGATATCTTCATGTGCCAATCAATATTAATTTCACCAGAAAAAAATAATTTTTATATACGATGGAAATCATTGATGCCCCTGAAAATCCACGAATCTTTGAACTTCATGTTTCTGAAAAAGCCAACATCCTATCATCACGTTACTCTGCTCAAAAAACCAAAAAACAAAAAACCCACATCTAACCAGCATATTTCCCTTTACTATAATAAACAATTTCAGCTTTGTTTTTTGTTTTGTTTTGTTTTGTTTTTTAGTCAATGGTGATATCATTTATGGACATTTTATTACAGTTAAAGTTTCAGTAAATTTTGAAACTTAATTCAAAAATGTCAGAAAAAATGTTAATGCCTCTAAGTATCTGATAAAAAGATAAACTGAATCTATTACTTATTATAGTAAAAAAGAAGATGCTCACAAGTCACAGTTTTGCTAAGCAGGTAGATTGCTGACATTACATAGGACCTTGATAAGTAAGGATCTCAATTACTGGCAGATATTCAAAATTTCAAGTGTTTTAACATCATAAATAGAAATGTAAATACTCAGGTGAGACTGTTGCTAATTGTTTGGCACTGAGATACATATTATTAGAGTTTATTTTAGATATGTTGAAAATTTGAAAATCTTGAAGAAACTGGTATAACGATGAATCATACAAAATAACTGGGGATTTAAAAATCCAAACAGGTAATGTCCATAGAAGAAATGGGAAAAAAATGTAAAAAATTAACTTCAATTAACTTTCCTAGATAAAGAGGATTAAGAATTTATTTATCTTGATGGGAATGGAGTAATGTAGAGAATTAATCAATATATTGTATACCTGAAAATACTATAACCCTGTATATTAATTATATTTGTTTTTTAAAAATCGTTCATTTTCAATTATAATTTCTTTAAAAAATTTAACTTCCAAAATAGCATGGGGAGGGGGGAGGAGTCAAGATGACAGAGAAGTAGCAGGCTGAGACTACTTCAGGTAGCAGGAGATCAGCTAGATAGCTTATCTAAAGATTGCAAACACCTACAAATCCAACGGGAGATCAAAGAGAAGAACAGCAATTCTAGAAACAGAAAATCAACCACTTTCTGAAAGGTAGGACTGCCAGAGAAGTGAATCCAAAGCGACGGGAAGATAGACCACAGAGGGTGGGGGGGAGAGAGGCCCCATCCTGGCAAGCGGCAGAGCAATGGAGCACAAAATCAGGACTTTCAAAAGTCTGTTCCACTGAGGGATATCACTCCAGAGGCTAAACGGGGGTGAAGCCCATGCAGGGTCAGCGTGGCCCCAGGTCCCGCAGGTTCACAGAAGGATCAGGGGTGTCTGAGTGTGGCAGAGTTTACAGGTATTAGAACAGGGAAGCCGGCTACAGAGACAGAGCCGAAGAGTGAGCACTCAGCTTGGGGTTACCTTGAACTGGTCGCAGGCTGGGTGTGCTTGGAGCGCGGCCAGAGGCCAGAGAGAAGGGAGTAATAGGGCACTATTCTCTGAGGGCCCACTGAGGAGTGGGGCCCCGAGCTCTGGGCTCCTCTGGGCCGGAGACTGGGAGGCAGCCATTTTCATTCCCATCCTCCAGAACTCTACAGAAAGCACTCAGGGAACAAAAGCTCCTGAAAGCAAACACAAGCTGAGTACTCAGCATGGCCCTGGTAAGGGCTGTACAATTCTGCCTGGGGCAAAGACACTTCAGAATCACTACCACAAGCCCCTCCCCAGAAGATCAACAAGAAATCCAGCCAGGACCAAGTTCACCTACCAAGGAGTGCAGTTTCAATACCAAGGAGAGCAGCGGAATTCTAGAGGAGGAGAAAGCAAAGCACAGAAATCATTCTTTCTCCCCATGATTCTTTACTCTTGCAGTTAATTTGATTTTTTTTCTTTTTCAATTTTTATTTTCTGCTGTTTTTTTAAACTTTTAGCCTTTTTTAACTTTTTTAAAACTAGTTTATCTAATATATATATATTTTTTACTTTTTTATATTTTTTCTTTATTATAATTACTTTTATTGTGTGAACCTCTTTTTATCCCCTTTCTCCCCACCACGATTTCGGATCTCTTCTCATTTGGTTAACATATTTTCCAGGGGTCTTTGCCACCCTTTTAGTATTTTACTTGCTCCTTCATATACTCTTATCTGGACAAAAAAACAAGGTGGAAAAATTCACCACAAAAAAAAAGAACAAGAGGCAGTACTGAAGGCTAGGGAACTAATCAATACAGACATTGGTAATATGTCAGATCTAGAGTTCAGAATGACGATTCTCAAGGTTCTAGCCGGGCTCGAAAAAGGCATGGAAGATATAAGAGAAACCCTCTCGGGAGATATAAAAGCCTTTTCTGGAGAAATAAAAGAACTAAAATCTAACCAAGTTGAAATAAAAAAAGCTATTAATGAGGTGCGATTAAAAAATGGAGGCTCTCACTGCTAGCATAAAAGAGGCAAAGAAAGAATTAGCAATATAGAGGAACAATGACAAAGAATAAAGAAGCTGAGCAAAAGAGAAACAGACAGCTACTGGACCACAAGGGGAGAATTCGAGAGATAAGTGACATCATAAAACGAAACAACATTAGAATAATTGGGAATCCAGAAGAATAAGAAAGAGAGAAGGGAGTAGAAGGTATATTGGAGAGAATTATTGGAGAGAATTTCCCTAATATGGCAAAGGGTACAAGCATCAAAATCCAGGAGGTCAGAGAACCCCCCTCAAAATCAGTAAGAATAGGTCCACACCCCGTCACCTAATAGTAAAATTTACTATTTTACTATTAGTGACAAGGAGAAAATTCTTAGTGACAAAGAGAAAATCCTGAAAGCGGCCCAGGAAAAGAAGTCTGTAACATACAATGGTAAGAATATTACATTGGCAGCGGACTTATCCACAGAGACCTGGCAGGCCAGAAAGAGCTGGCATGAAATTTTCAGAGCACTAAATGAGAAAAACATGCAGCCAAGAATAATATATCCAGCTAGGCTATCATTGAAAATACAAGGGAAGATAAAAAGCTTCCAGGACAAACATAAACTGAAAGAATTTGCAAACAACAAACCAGCTTTACAGGAAATATTGAAAGGGGTCCTCTAAGCAAAGAGAGAGCCTAAAAGTTGTAGATCAAAAAGGAACAAAGACAATATACAGAAATAGTCACCTTACAGGCAATACAATGGCACTAAATTCATATCTCTCCATAGTTACCCTGAATGTTAATGGGCTAAATGCTCCAATCAAATACACAGGGTATCAGAATGAATTAAACAAACAAACAAACAAAACCCATCTGTATGTTGCCTACAAGAAACTCATTTTAGAACCGAAGACACCTCCAGATTTAAAGTGAGGGGTGGAAAAGAATTACCATGCTAATGGACATCAGAAGAAAGCAGGGGTGGTAATCCTTATATCAGATTAGATTTTAAACCCAAGACTATAATAAAAGATGAGGAAGGAAACTATATCATACTCAAAGGATCTGTCCAACAATAAGATCTAAGAATTTTAAATATCTATGCCCCTAATGTGGGAGAAGCCAACTATATAAACCAATTAATAACAAAATCAGAGACATATCAACAATAATACAATAATAGTAGAGGACTTTAACCCTCCCCTCACTGAAATGGACAGTTCATCCAAGCAAAAGATCAACAAGAAAATAACGGCCTTAAATGACACATTGGACCAGATGGACATCACAGATATATTCAGACATTTCATCCCAAAGCAACAGAATACACATTCTTCTCTAGTGCACATGGAATATTCTCCAGAGTAGATCACATCCTTGGTCCTAAATCAGGTCTCAACCGGCATCAAAAGATTGGGATCATTGCCTGCATATTTTCAGTCCACAATGCTCTGAAGCTAGAACTCAATCACAGGAGGAAATTTGGAAAGAACCCAAATACATGAAGACTAAACAGCATTCTTCTAAAGAATGAATGGGTCAACCAGGAAATTAAAGAAGAATTGAAAAATTTCATGGAAACAAATGATAATGAAAACACAATCGTTCAAAATCTGTGGGACACAGCAAAGGCAGTCCTGAGAGGAATGTATATAGTGATACAAGCCTTTCTCAAGAAACAAGAAAGGTCTCAAGTACAAAAACCTAACTCTACACCTAAAGGAGCTGGAGAAAGAACAATAAAGAAATCCTAATCCCAGCAGAAGAAGAGAAATCATAAAGATCAGAGCAGAAATCAATGAAATAGAAACGAAAAAAACAATAGAACAAATCAATGACTAGGAGCTGGTTCTTTGAAAGAATTAATAAGATCAATAAACTCCTGGCCAGATTATCAAAGAGAAAAGAGAAAGGACCCAAATAAATAAAATCATGAATGAAAGAGGAGAGATCACAACTAACACCAAAGAAATACAAACAATTATAAGAGCATACTATGAGCAACTCTACGCCAACAAATTTGACAATCTAGAAGAAATGGATGCATTCCTAGTGACATATAAACTACCACAACTGAACCAGGAAGAAATAGAAAACCTGAACAGACCCATAATCAGTAAGGAGATGGAAACAGTCATCAAAAATCTCCAAACAAACAAAAGCCCAGGGTCAGACGGCTTCCCGACGGAATTCTACCAAACATTTAAAGAAGAACTAATCCTTATTCTCCTGAAACTGTTCTAAATATAAAAATGGAAGGAAAACTTCCAAACTCATTTTACATTTTAGAGGCCAGCATCACCTTGATCCCAAAACCAGACAAGGATCCCATCAAAAAAGAGAACTATAGACCAATATCCTTGATGAACACAGATGCGAAAATTCTCACCAAAATACTAGCCAGTAGGATTCAACAGTAAATTAAAAGGATTATTCATCACGACCAAGTGGGATTTATTCCAGGGCTGCAAGGTTGGTTCAACATCTGCAAATCAATCAATGTCATACAACACATTAATAAAAGAAAGAATAAGAACCATATGATACTCAATAGATTCTGAAAAAGCATTTGACAAAGTACAGCATCCCTTCCTGATCAAAACTCTTCAAAGTGTAGGTATAGAGGGCACATACCTCAATATTATCAAAGCCATCTATGAAAAACACACCGGAAATATCATTCTCAATGAAGAAAAACTGAAAGCTTTTCCGCTAAGGTCAGGAACATGGGAGGGATGCCCATTATCACCACAGCTCTTCAACATAGTACTAGAAGTCCTAGCCTCAGCAATCAGACAACAAAAGTAAATTAAAGGCATCCAAATCGGCAAAGAAGAAGACAAACTATCACTCTTCACAGATGATATGATACTATATGTGGAAAACCCAAAAGACTCCACTCCAAAACTGCTTGTATACGATTTCAGTAAAGTGTCAGGATATAAAATCAATGCACAGAATCAGTTTCATTTCTCTACACAAACAAGACAAGAAAGGGAAATTAAGGAGTCAATCCCATTTACAACTGCACCTAAAACTATAAAATACCTAGAAATAAACCTCACCAAAGAGGCTAAGAATCCATACTCAGAAAACTATAAAGTACTCATGAAAGAAATTGAGGAAGACACAAAGAAATAGAAAAATGTTCCATGCTCCTAGATTGGAAGAATAAATATTGTGAAAATGCCTATGCTACCTAAAGCAATCTACACATTTAATGCAATTCCCATCAAAATACCATCCTTTTTTTTTTTTTTTTCAAAGAAATGGAACAAGTAATCCTAAAATTTATATGGAACCAGAAAAGACCTCGAATAGCCAAAGGATTATTAATATTGAAAAAGAAAGCCAAAGTTAGTGGCATCACAATTCCGGACTTCAACCTCTATTCCAAAGCTGTCATCATCAAGACAGCATAGTACTGGCACAAAAACAGACACGTAGATGAATGGAACAGAATAGAGAGCCCAGAAATAGACCCTCAACTCTATGGTCAACTAATCTTTTACAAAGCAGAAAAGAATGTCCAATGGAAAAAAGACCACCTCTTCAACAAATGGTGTTAGGAAAACTGGCCAACCACATGCAGAAAAATGAAATTGGACCATTTCCTTACACCACACACAAAAATAGACTCAAAATGGATGAAGAACCTCAATGTGAGAAAGGAATCCATCTAAATCTTTGAGGAGAACACAGGCAGCAACCTCTTCGACCTCAGCTGCAGCAACATCTTCCTAGGAACATTGCCAAAGCAAGAGAAGCAAGGGCAAAAATGAACTATTGGGATTTTACCAAGATCAAAAGCTTTTGTACAGCAAAGGAAACAGTTAACAAAAACCAAAAGAGAACTGACAGAATGGGAGAAGATATTTGCAAACGACATATCAGTTAAAGGGCTAGTGTCCAAAATCTATAAAGAACTTAGCAAGCTCAACACCCAAAGAACAAAGAATCCAATCAAGAAATGGGCAGAAGACATGAACAGACATTTTGGCAAAGAAGACATCCAGATGAAAAAGTGCTCCATATCACTCAGCATCAGGGAAATACAAATCAAAGCCACAATGAGGTATCACCTTACACCAGTCAGAATGGCTAAATTAACAAGTCAGGAAATGACACATGCTGGCGAGGATGTGGAGAAAGGGGAACCCTCCTACACTGTTGGTGGGATTGCAAGCTGGTGCAACCACTCTGGAAAACAGCATGGAGGTTCCTCAAAATGTTGAAAATAGAACTACCCTATGACCCAGCAACTGCACTACTGGGTATTTACCCCAACAATACAAACGTAGTGATCTTAAGGGGCATGTGCACCCCAACGTTTATAGCAGCAATGTCTACAATAGCCAAAGTATGGAAAGAACCTAGATGTCCATCAACAGATGAATGGATAAAGAAGAGGTGGTATATATACACAATGGAATAATATGCATCCATCAAAAGAAATGAAATCTTGCCATTTGCAACAATGTGGATAGAACTAGAGGGTATCATGCTTAGCGAAATAAGTCAATTGGAGAAAGACAACTATCATATGATCTCCCTGATATGAGGAAGTGGAGATGCAACATGGGAGATTAAGGCGGTAGGAGAAGAATAAATGAAACAAGATGGGATTGGGAGGGAGACAAACCATAAATTACTCTTAATCTCACAAAACAAACTGAGGGTTGCTGGGGGTGGGGGGTTGAGAGAAGGGGAGTGAGGTTATGGACATTGGGGAGGGTATGTGCTATGGTAAGTGCTGTGAAGTGTGTAAACCTGGAGATTCACAGACCTGTACCCCTGGGGATAAAAATATATTATATGTTTATAAAAAATAAAAATTAAAAAAATAAAAAAATATCACCAGGGTTAAAAGAAAAAGCAGCAGAGTCAGATTATTTTACAGGTCAATTGTACTATATATTTAAGATATAGATTAATTTATGCTATACTAGTAGCAATAATTACACTAATACCAAGAATAAAGATACAGTATTTGTTTATGTGTTCTATCTAAAAATTAAGTAAATTTGCTATCAAAATCATCAAAGATAGCTCTAAAAAAACCAGGTAAATATTAACTATAAATACTAATGCAAAAATCTTAAATAAAATTAGCAAAACATACATCAGATCCATGAAATAGTATTATAAGACCAAATAGTTGTCTTGCCTGAAATAAAATATAGTTCTATATAAGGAAAACTAGCAATGTATTTTTTCACATTAAGAGATTAAAAAAAAAATGATTATCAGTATAGATACTGATGTTTTTATTAAAACTCAACATCCAATTTTTATTCATACAGGATTCATGATGAAAATACCCTATGAATAATATCCTACAAATGTAGGCTATATCTTTATATTTTAATCTACATGTATGTTAAACAAAATAGAAGAAAACACCCCTTTCACACCAGATTATTAACATTAATTGGATTTACCAACAGCATAAACAGAAGAAAGGAAATAATAACTGATTGTAGTAGCAAAATAATGCTCCTCTCCCAGCCCCCACAATATCCATGCCTTAATCCCTGGAACATATGACTATGTTACCTTACATGGTAAGAAGAATCAAAGTTGAAAATGGGAAAAAGTTGCTATTCCACTGATCTTAGAATAAGAATATTCTGCAATATCTCTATGAGCCCAGTACAATCACATGTGTCCTTTAAATGTGAAAGCTGGAGACAGAAACGTTAAGTTAGAATGATGCAGCATGAGAGACACTTCACTGGCTATTGCTGACTTTGAAACAGAAAGGCACAACAAGCCAAGGAATTTGCGTAGCCTCTAGAAGCTGAAAGAGACAAAAAGACAAATACTTTCCTAGAGCCTCCAGAAAGGATCCCACGCCTGTCAACACCTTATTTTAGCCCAATGTGAACATTTCAGATGTCTAACTTCCAGAACTGTAAATTTGTTCTATTTATTTCAACTAAAATTGTGGAAGTTTATTACAGCAGCAATAGGAATCTAATGCAGTGCATAAAAGTTTAACAGGTTTGTAAATGCTTCGTTATACAGAAATAATATTTATGAAGGTTGAGTTGTATAATTAGAAAATCTAAAAGACCATTGGAAATATTACAAAAAATAAAAACTTCTACTAATGAGAAATTAGTAATTAGGGACAATTAATTTATAAAATCAATGGTTTTCCTATTCAGATGAAATAAATAGAATTAAAGATTTTCTTAAAGTCTTTTTTTTTTTTTATAAAGATTTTTATTTATTTATTTGACAGAGAGAGATCACAAGCAGATGGAGAGGCAGGCAGAGAGAGAGAGAGAGAGGAAGCAGGCTCCCCGCTGAGCAGAGAGCCCGATGCGGGACTCGATCCCAGGACCCTGAGATCATGACCTGAGCCGAAGGCAGCGGCCTAACCCACTGAGCCACCCAGGCGCCCCAGAATTAAAGATTTTCTTAAGAATGAAAATAATAAATGCATAGAAATAAATTTTAAAATGTTATATAAAAGTTCAAAGATTAAGTATTCTTTTTAAAAGATTTATTTATTTTAGAAAGCTAAAGAGAGAGTGTGCACACACACAGGAGTGAGGAGAGGGACAGAGGGAGAGAATCTTAAAGTAGGCTCCCGCTGGAGGAAGGAAGGTCCTCAATCCCAAAACCCATGAAATTGTGATCCTGAGCCAAAACCAAGAGTCAGATCTTGGTTAACTGACTGATGCTTAATTGATTGAACCATTCAAGTGCCCCAAAGATCAAAATATTCCTAAATACTTGAAAAAATCGAAATACACAGTTGAAAAATTTAATTCATGGATATAAGTTCATTCTATATATATTTTTTTTCTTAATTCAAATAAAAAACACAGAGCTATCTTTGTAAACAATCGAGCTTGGTGGACAATATATACAGTAATATTTAACAAAGAATTTTCAAAAAAGAATAATACTCAAGAAAGAATATCCTTTCAAAAAAGAATACTTATTTCTAAAATAAATAGCTTTTCATATGTTAGAAATTCACCATAAATTACACAATGTAGAGCTGCTGCCATAATAAGGTAAAAATATCAACATTATAGAATAGAAAACTTAAAACTAGACTCAGATAATGGCAATATATAATAAGTCTTCACAATTGTACGTAACTTGACATGACTGTCAAGAACACAAAGAATTTTCTTTTCATAATCTCACTCAGAATCAATCTTATTAAAGCCCCAACTCAGTATGAGTAATAAGGGAATATAGCCTGATTTTAATAATTTATGACAATATGTTTTATAAGATATAGCAAATTTTAAATATTTTTAACAGTTCTAATGCTGATAAAGTATCAATTGGAAAATATTTTTATAACCATGCATTAAGCCAGAAACTTGTACAGAAATATGGGGCTTTTGGTAATTGTCATTTTCCAGATTAGGGTTCAATGATAGCTAGGTAAAATTTCCAAATCCTGTCAATAATAATTAACATTTTAATTGGATAGTGACATATTTTAGGGAGAGAAAGTTCTACTTCAAAGAAAATAATGTGACCAGCATTTTTTTAAAGGCATTTCTATATTATGAATTTTATCATTTACATAATTTGAAAACAACTATAAAGATAACTCCAAGTACTTTCATCAGTTGCAATGTTATCATCTGTGATTCCCTGCAATACCTTCAAGGTGTAAAAATAATAAAATAAAATAAAGTAATTCATATACTCCAATAAATATTCATTTTAATTGCTCTAAATGTCTCTCAATTTTTATTCACTTGATCACATGTAATATCTATCTTTCTCTGACTGCAATAATGTCTTTTTGTATACAACCAAGAATCTGCACTCAGATAAGAACAGTTAATTTGAAGAGAGAATACATTTAATAGAGCATAATCACTATTAATAAATTATTCAGTAAAACTTGTTCTTCCCATAAGATCTATATTTAATCTCTACAATATCATTTCAAACAGAAAAATATGACAATCAATGAATCAAATCTAAAAGACTTCTCAGATAACCCATAACAAACCTACATTTCATACTTAATAGGCATAGATGCAGACATTTAAAATAAAATACCAGGAAATCCAGTTAGTACACCACAATGAAGTAAGGTGTAGTCCATAAATGCAAAAGTGGTTTAACAGTATGGCAGATATTAATCTTTTTTGTAGGCTAAAAGAGACAAAGCAACATCTGACTATGTAGGGGTGACCCGTACATCATGGATTGATACATTCATTCAACAAATTTGTAGAGCCAGGCATTACTCTCTGTTCTGGGATAAAATCAGATGTTTGGTTTCAGGACGCTGGCCATACTAAAATAATTAAAATATTGCATGTGTTTGCTCTATAAAAAAAAAAAAAAATAAAAAAAAATAAAAGACTTCTCAGATGGGCAGGTTTATTTTCTATGCAATTAGTTAATTATAAAAAGAAAAATATCCCTTCTATTACCACCTACTTAAAAAAGGCAGTGTCTGTGGTTCCTTTATCTTTTAGATATATTTTTACAGAAAATGATACTATATGTCATAAATTTGGGGATTTTCTGATCCTGAACAATTTTTAAAATACTGGTTATATTCTCAATTTATAAAGAAATATAAATGTTTCAGGAGATAGCAATTTTCAATTTATCATTTTTGTACTTCCATACATTATATCTTATGTATTTTCTTAGGTAATATCTGAGTATCAAAAAACATATGTCTTACAAAGTGGTATATAATAATTTTATTTCCAACTAATTTTCTCTATATTATAAAACTGAAATGAGATTAAAAATGTAAAGAAAGCTTACATCTGTAACAAATTAGAAGACTATCAGGTTACCTACTCCTCTTGTAGCTATGGAGGAATTGGTTGGGAAAAGTCAGAATGTTAGTGTGTTTTGTTTACTCTTGGCCCTCTTCAGCACAATATCACTTTGAATGTTACTTTGTATTAATTTAAATGTTTGAGATTACTTTGCTACCCAAACAATGTTTCAGCTGGCTTTCATTTGGCTATCTTTAAGTTATGACTGATAGTCATAAATCACAGAAAGAAAAAAAAAGTGTGAGAACTACAACAAGAAGACAATTGATAGCAAATGAGTCAGGGGCACCTGGGTGGCTCAGTGGGTTAAGCCTCTGCCTTCTTCTCAGGTCATGATCCCAGAATCCTGGGATGGAGCCCCGCATCGGGCTCTCTGCTCAGCGGGGAGTCTGCTTCCTCCTCTCTCTCTGCCTGCCTCTCTGCCTACTTGTGATCTCTGTCTGTCAAAAAAATAAAATAAAATCTTTAAAAAAAAATGTGCTTGCTAAAATTTGATGTTGCACTGCAAATGAAACATTACACACATTGCTTATAGTTTTATATATATATATATGTACACATATATACATGTATATATACCACACATATATATATACACACACACAATATGTTAAGATTTTTCTCCAGTTGTTCATTTATTTGCATAGAAAATTAATGTTATAATAACAGGTAAAGGATAAATAGGTAAATAAGGTAAAAGAATAACAGGTAAATAACAGGTAAAGAATAAAGGGAAAATATATTTGATATAGGTAAACTTCTCCTATGTGCTTAATTTTATTTATTTTTATTTTTTTAGTTTCAAGCTTTTATTTAAATCACAATATAATGTTAATATTTAAATAAATTCTTGCCTTAATACTTGAATGTATATGAATATAGCTGTGAACATTATGAAATCCTCAAAATAGCGACTCACCATTTATTTCAAATGAGGTTAATGGTGAAGGGAACCTCTGAAAAGACTGAGTCAAAACAAACAAACAAACAAACAAAATTAAATTAATGAATATCCTCATCCCAAAACAGATAAGCTCATATTGTCTGCTCGTGGGATGTCAGAACCTGTAATTACTGTGTCACCCATTCTTCTCTTTTTTACCCAAGAAAGTTTCTTGCAGTTTATGTAATTATGTTCCACCATTGCATATGGGGTGTATTTAGGTTGGGCAGCTTGTCCTTATAGTGGACATGTCTGAAGAAAATGTACCTGAAGGAGTGCACCTTCCACTGTCCATGACTTTGGAACCATTACTGGATAGGATCAGGGCTTTCTTCTATGAAGAAAAAGTAAGTATGCTGAACGTATAACAAAGAAAAAAAGTGAATCAAATAGTTTGTTGAGAAAAAAAAATGGGACTGTGGTAGACATTAATGGCATTTGTCAATATCCAGTTTTTCTTGACTTCTGGATAGGGTAGCCAAATTCAGCACAGTTGATTTTGAATTTCAGATAAAAAATACATTTTTGTATCTGTCTCATTTTTATGAGTTAAAAGAAAAAGGTGTGTGTGTGTGTGTGTGTGTGTGTGTGTGTGTATGATTAAAATTTAACTGGCTATTCTGTATTTTATTCAGCAAGCCCTACTTTTGTGTCTATGTGACATAACCTTCACTTTCCAGACTAATTACAGTTAGGAAAAGTCATTTGACTAGTTTCAGCAATGAGCTTTCAAGAAGGATGATATATGTCACCTTCAGGTAAAACTATTTAATCACGGTGTGCAACCCTCATTTTCCAGGTATGGTATCCAAGTAGACTTCAGTTTGAAATGTTGGAACAAGATGGAAACATCTTATATTGCTAACTCACTGGTCTCTAAGTGAGTGAGAAATCAACATTTGCCATTTATACCACTGATACCTAATCATGACTATCACACCCAAGTTTTAATTTCTTACTTTTCCCTACTGCTTCTTTCTTTTTTTAATTAATATTTTTATCGACATACAATGTACTATTTACCCCAGGGGTACAGGTCCGTGAATTGTCAGGCTTTCATATTTCATAGCACTAAACATAGCACATACCCTCCCCAATGTCCATAACCCAACTACCCTCTCCACACATCCACACCCCCAGAAGCCCTCAGTTTGTTTTATAGGATTAAGAGTCTCTTATGGTTTGTCTCCTTCCTTATCCCATTTTGTTTCATTTTTTCCTTCCCTACCCCCAAATCCCCACATTAACTCTCAAATTCCTCATGTCAGGAAGATCACATGATAATTGTATTTTTCTGATTGGCTTATTTTGCTCAGCATAATACCTTCTAATTCCATACGTGTTGTTGCAAATGACAATATTTCATTTCTTTTGATGGCTGCATTGTATTCCATTGTATATACATACCACTTCTTTATCTATTCATCTGTTGACGGACATGTAGGTTCTTTCCATAGTTTGGCTATTATGAACATTGTTGCTATAAACATTCGGGTTCACGTGCCTTATCAGATCACTACATTTGTATCTTTAGGGTAAATACCAAGTAGCATGATTGCTGGGTCATAGGGTAGTTCTATTTTCAACTTTTTGAGGAACCTCTATGTTGTTTCCCAGAGTGGCTGCATTAGCATACATTCCCACCAATGGTGTAGGAAGGTTCCTCTTTCTCCACATTCTTGCCAACATCTGTCCTTTCCTGACATCTTAATTTTAGCCATTCTGACTAGTGTGAGGTGGTATCTCATTGTGGTTTTGATTTGTATTTCCCTGATCCCAAGTGATGTGGAGCACTTTTTCATGTGTCCGTTGGCCGTCAGGATATCTTCTTTGCAGAAATGTCTGTTCATGTCTTCTGCCCATTTCTTGATTGGATTTTTTGTTCTTTGGCTGTTGAGTTTGAAAAGTTTTTTTTTTTTTTTTTTAAAGATTTTATTTATTTATTTAACAGAGAGAGAGAGATCACAAGTAAGCAGAGAGGCAGGCAGAGAGGGAGGGGGAAGCAGGCTCTCTCTGATCAGCAGAGAGTCTGATCAGGGGCTCAATCCCAGGACCCTGGGACTATGACCTGAGCCGAAGGCAGAGGCTTACCCCACTGAGCCACTCAGGCAGCCATTGATAAGTTCTTTATAGATTTTGGATACTACTCCTTTGTCTGATATGTCATTTGTGAATATCTTCTCCCATTCTGTCAGTTATCTTTTGGTTTTGTTGACTGTTTCCTTTGCTGTGCAAAAGCTTTTGATCTTGATGAAGTCCCAATAGTTCACTTTTGCCCTTGTTTCCCTTGCCTTTAGTGATGTTTCTAGGAAGAAGTTGCTGTGGCTGAGGTCAAAGAAGGTGCTGTCTGTATTATCCTCAAGGATTTTGGTGGATCCTTTCTCACATTGAGGTCTTTCATCCATTTGGAGTCTATTTTTGCATGTGATGTAAGGAAATGGTCCAGTTTCATTCTTCTGCATGTGGCTGTCCAATTTTCCCAACGCCATTTGTTGAAGAGACTGTCTTTTTTCCATTGGACATTCTTTCTTGCTTTGTCGAAGATTAGCTGACCATAGAGTTGAGGGTCTATTTCTGGGCTCTCTATTCTGTCACATTCATCTATGTCTGTTTTTGTGTGAGTACCATACTGTCTTGATGATATCTTTGTAATACAGCTTGAAGTCTGGAATTGTGATGCCACCATCTTTGGCTTTCTTTTTCAACATTCCTCTGGCTATTTGAGGTCTTTTCTGGTTCAATATAAATTTTAGGAATATTTGTTCCATTTATGTGAAAAAAAAATGGATGGTAAATTGATAGGGATTGTGTTAAATGTATAGATTGCTTTAATAGCATAGACATTTTCACAATATTTGTTCTTCCAATCCATGAGCATGGAACATTTTTCCATTTCTGTGTGTCTTCCTCGATGTCTTTCAGGAGTACTTTATAGTTTTCTGAGTACAGATTCTTTGCCTCTTTGGTTAGGTTTATTCCCAGGCATCTTATGGTTTTGGGTGCAATTATAGATGGGATTGACTCCTTAATTTCTCTTTCTTCTGTCTTGCTGTTTGTGTACAGAAATGCAACTGTTTTATGTGCATTGCTTTTATATCCTGACACTTTACTGAACTACTATATGAGTTCTAGCAGTTTTGGAGTGGTGTCTTTTGAGTTTTCCACATAAAGTACATCATTTGCAAAGAGTGAGAGTTTGACTTATTTGCCAATTCATATGTCTTTTATTTCTTTTTGTCTGATTGCTGAGTCGAGGACTTCTAGTACTATGTTGAATAGCAGTGGTGATAGTAGACATTCCTGCGGTGTTCCTGACCTTACGGTTAATGCTCTCAGTTTTTCCCCATTGAGAATGATATTTGCTGTGGGTTTTTCATATATGGTTTTGATGATGTACTCACTATCCCTACACTTTGAAGAGTTTTGATCAAGAAAGGATGCTGTACTTTGTCAAATGTTTCTTCAGAATCTATTGAGAATATCATATGGTTCTTGTTCTTTCTTTTATTAATGTAATGTATCACATTGTTTTATTTGTGGATGTTGAACCAACCTTGCAGCCTAGGAATAAATCCCACTTGGTTATGGTGACTAAACCTTTTAATGTACTGTTGGATCCTATTGGCTAGTATTTCAGTGAGAATTTTCGCATCCGTATTCATCAAGGATATTAGTCTGTAATTCTCCATTTTGATGGGGTCTTTGTCTGGTTTTGGGATCAAGGTAATGCTGGCCTCATAAAATGAAGTTGGAAATTTTCCTTCCCTTTCTATTTTTTGGAATGGCTTCAGGAGACTAGTTATTAATTCTTCTTTAAATGTTTGGTAGAATTACCCTGGGAAGCAATGTGTTCCAGGGCTCTTGTTTGCTGGGAGATTTTTGATGACTGATTCAATCTCCTTTTGGTTATGGGTTTGTTCAGGTTTTCTATTTCTTCCTGGTTCAGTTGTGGTAGTTTATATGCCTGTAGGAATGCATCCATTTCTTCCAGATTGTCAAATTTGGTGGCATATAGTTGCTCATAATATGTCCTTATAATTGTTTGTATTTCTTTGGTGTTGGTTGTGATATCTCCTCTTTCATTCATGATTTTATTTATTTAAGTCCTTTCTCTTTTCTTTTGTATAAGTCTGGCCAGCGGTTTACCAATCTTATTAATTCTTTCAAAGAACCAGCTCCGAGTTTCGTTGATCTGTTCTACTATTCTTTTGGTTTCTATTTCATTAACTTACTGCTTTGATCTTTGATTTCTCATCTCCTGGTGGGTTTAGGCTTTCTTTGCTGCTCTCTCTCTAGCTTGTTTAGGTATGGGGCTAGGCTGTGTACTTGAGAACTTTCTTGTTTCTTGAGAAAGGCTTTTATCACTATGTACTTTCTTCTCAGGACCAAATTCGCTATGTCCCAAAGACTTTGAATAATTGTGTTTTGATTTTCATTTGTTTCCATGAATTTTTTCAGTTCTTTAATTTCCTGGTTGACTAACGAATGACCTACATTCATTCTTTAGTAGGATGCTCTTTAGCATCCATGTATTTGAGTTCTTTCCAACTTTCCTCTTGTGATTGAGTTCTAACTTCAGAGAATTGTGGTCTGAAAATATGCACAGAATGATCCTAATCTTTTGGTACAGTTGAGGCCTGATTTCTGACCCAGGATGTTATCTATTCTGGAGAATATTCCATGTGCAGAATGTGTACTCTTTTGAGGAGAACGTGTATTTTTTTGTTTTGGGATGGAATGTTCTGAATATATCTGTGATGTCTATCTGGTCCAGTGTGTCATTTAAGCCCTTTATTTCTTTGTTGATCTTTTGCTTGGATGATCTGTCCATTTCAGTGAGGGGGGTTGTTAGAGTCCCCAATTATTATTGCATTAGTGTCCATGTGTTTCTTTGATTTTGTTATTAATTAGTTTATGTAGTTCACTGCTACTTTGTTAGGGGCATAGATATTTAAAATTCTTAGATCTTCTTGTTGGACAGACACTTTATGTATGACATAGTGTCCTGCCTGATCACTTATTGTGTACTTTTTTTTTTTAAATATAATTGATCTGATATAAAGATTGCCACCCCAGCTTTCTTTTGATGTCCATTAGTATGGTAAATTGTTTCCCACCCCCCTCGCTTTAAATCTGGAGGTGTCTTTGGGTCCAAAATGAGTTTCTTGTAGACAGCATATTAATGGGTTTTCATATTTTATCCATTCTGATACCCTGTGTCATTTAATAGGAGCATTAGCCCATTTACATTCAGGGTAGCTATTGAGAAATATGATTTAGTGCCATTGTATTGCCTGTAAGGTGACTCTTTCTGTATATTGTCTCTATTTCTTTCTGGTCTACTGCTTTTAGGCTCTCTCTTTGCTTAGAGGACCCTTTTCAATATTTCCTGTAAGGCTCGTTTGGTATTTGCAAATTCTTTTAGTTTTTGTTTGTCCTGGAAGCTTTTTCTCTCTCCTTCTATTTTCAATGACAGCCTAGCTGGATATAATATTCTTGGCTGCATGTTTTTCTCATTTAGTGCTCTGAATATATCATGCCAGGTCTTTTCTGGCCTGCCAGGTCTCTGGATAAGTCTGCTGCCAGTCTAATATTTTTATTATTGTATGTTATAGACTTCTTGTCCCTAGATGCTTTCAGGATTTTCTCTCTGTCACTAAGACTTGTAAGTTTCACAATTAGATGATGGGGTATGGACCTATTTTTATTGATTTTGAGGGGGGGTCTCTGGACCTCCTGGATTTTAATGATTGTTCTGTGCCGTATTAGGGAAATTCTCGACTATAATTTGTTCCAATATACCTTCTGCCCCTCTCTTTCTTCTTCTTCTGGAATTCCAATTATTCTAATATTTTTTCATCTTACGGTATCACTTATCTTTCAAATTCTCTCCTCGTGTCCAGTAGTTTTTTGTCTCTCTTTTGCTCAACTTCTTTATTCTCTGTCACTTATTCTTTTAGATCACTAATTCTCTCTTCTGCCTCATTTATCCTAGCAGTAAGAGCCTCCATTTTTTATTTCACCTCATTAATAGCTATTTTGATTTCAACTTAGATTTTAGTTCTTTTATTTCTCCAGAGAGGGATTTTATTTCAACAGAAGGGTTTCTCTAATATCTTCCATGCCTTTTCAATCTACTGGTTCTTTCTTTTACCACAGCCTGTTATAACTTAATATATTCTTGCCAAATATCTGTGTTTACTTGCCCTTCAAACCCCTGTGTTTTTATGTCATAGTAAAATTGCATAGAGACTAGTAGGGCAAAGAAATAGTCTCAAGAACTTTTTTTTTCCCCCAAAATGCAGCCATGATAGCTTAGAAGAAAGTACAGAATTACAATGAGATTTTGCTTTTAGTAAATTTTGCATGCCCAAATTCCTTCCTTCACCTCAAATAATGTTCTATCTTTTTCCCCCTCCTACAGGAAAAGTAGTAGCAGATCTGGAAATGACATAATGCTTTCTAAAAACCTTAGTTGGTAAAAAGATGGATGAAAGAAATCACCTCAATAGCTGAATTTCCACTTTTCTAGAGATAAAATAACTCTCTACTCTGCTTGTGTAAATAGGCTGAAAATATTGGCTTTGTGACCCGAGACCCTTGCCCATATATCAAATTGGAACAAAACAACATATCCATCCAGGACTAGATTTGGGAGATATGACTCTAAATGAGTATAATTAAGATGGGGAAATTTCTGAAAAGACAGAGAAGAAATCATAAGAAAGAAAATAAGTTATGAGGAGTAAACCAGTAAATTTAATATTACATTAGGAAGAAAAATCATAGGAAAGTTAAATAGAATTTCACACTATTGAACTTTTTGTTGTTTTGTTTTATTTGAAACTGGGGGCTGCATTATTGTGGGCCCAGAACTCATAATTTTTAATATTGGGAAGTTTCAGAGAGAAGCAACTCCGTGTCAGCAATTCCACACAAGAGGAAATTACCTCAGGAATTGAGAGAACAAAAGAAAAAGGAGCTGAATTTGCTTTTTTTTTTAAACATTAGAAGCAGAGACATGATCAAAATCATTCCCTGGAATGAAAATTAAGATATGCATCAAACTTTAGTCTTTCTTGTTTTACTAACACAATGAAGAACTATTTGCATAGTGCAAGTCACTTTTATTTTGATGTCACACTTATATCTGATATTTCAAAAAATCAAATTAAATGTGTTGAACTACCTATTGTAATATGTGCTGTCAACAAAATTGACATAACACATTAAAAAAGACGACTTGTTTCTCATAATAATATAATTGGCATTCATTTGATCAACATATGTAAATATTCACATAAGTCACGAAATCTGCCACTGTTTGGAGCTAAAATTAGAATCCGCTTTTTCATCACTCATTCCCTAATTTTTTTTTAAAGGCTTATTTTTTTTTAAGATTTTATTTATTTATTTGACAGACAGATCACAAGTGGGCAGAGAGACAGGCAGAAAGAGAGGAGGAAGCAGTCTCCCCACTGAGCAGATAGTCTGATTGGGGGCTCGATCCTAGGACCATAGGATCATGACCCGAGTTGAAGGCAGAGGCTTTAACCCACTGAGCCACACAGGCACCTCTCTCATTCCCTAATGTTAAAAAAAATACTGAATAATCAAACAATATGGCATGCTGAAGAAGTAGTTTTATTTTAATATTATCTGTCAAATAACCCATCTACAACCTGTTAAGACAAACCTATTATGAGATGACAATAAGTGCGTACTCATAATTTACAGTATCCCTCAAAAAGAAGAGTCAAACTCCGTTATTCAAATGTGTAGTGCACGCAATACTCCTGTATTACAATGATAGTGCATGCATGCACTCTCTATGGCATCTTACTCTGCTTTACTCTAGTTAAAAAGGTCTATCAAAACTACTTAGAGACAATAGAAATATTTAATCATATCAACATATATTGCTTTTTAAAAAATAAAATTCATATGTATTTTAGGTGTACAACATGATTTGTGTGTGTGTGTATATATGCACATAGTGAATGGTTATTATAGTCAAGCTAATTAATTACTAATTAATATATCTCACCTAGTTGCCTTTTTTTTTTCCAGATAAGAGCATTTGAAATCCACTCTCTCAGCAAATCCAGCATTCACTGAAGTGTTATTGTCTATAATCATCTTGAAGTACATTGGATCATTAGACTTATTCATCTTAAACAACTACCACTTTGTACCCTTTGACCAACATTCCCCTATACCCCTCAGGTCCTGGGCTCCTGGTAATCAGTTTCTATTCTCTGCGTCTAGGTATTTTACTTTAGATTTCATATGTAAGAGTGATCATGTGGTTTTTACCTTTTTGTTTTTAGCTTATTTAATTTAACATTAGTGTCTTCCACATTCATCCATGTAGTTACAAACAGCCAGATATCTTTCTTTATAAAGACTGAATAACATTCCATTGTACATAAATACCACATTTCTTCTTCTTTTTTTAACTTATTCATTTAAAAGACAGAGTTCACAAGTAGGCAGAGAGGCAGGCAGAGAGAGGAGGACGCAGGCTCCCTGCTGAGCAGAGAGCCCAATGTGGGGCTCCATCCCAGGACCCTGGGATCATGACCTGAGCTGAAGGCAGATGCCTAACCTACTGAGGCACCTAGGTGCCCCTAAATACCACATTTCTTCATCTCTTCATCTATTGTTAGACACTTGGTTATTTTCATATCTTTGGTACTGCAAAGAGTCCTTCAGTGAACATGGAGGAATGCGGCTATCTCTTTGAGATACTGATTTCATTTCCCTGGAGGTATATAACCTAAAAAGGGATAGCTGGCATATGGCAGTTCTATTTTTAATTTTTTGAGAACCTCCGTATTGTTTTCCATAATGACTGTAACAGTTTACATTCTCACCAACAGTATACAAGGATTCCTTTTTTTCCCACATCCTCACCAATACTTGTTTGATTTTTTGAAAATAGCCACCCTAACTAGGTGTGAGACATCTCATTTTGGTTTTGATTTGCATTTTCCTGATGATTAATAATATTGAGCACCTTTTCACCTACCTTTTAGCCATCTGTTTTCTGTGTTGGAAAAATGTCTATTCGGATATGACACCAAAATCTCAGGCAACAAAAGCAAAAACAAACAAGTGGGACTAAGTGAAACTAAAAAAAAAAAAAAAAACTTCTAAACAGCAAAGGAAACAATAAAAAATGAAAATGCAACATATTAATTAGGACAGCGTATTTGCAAATTATATATCTTATAAGGGGTTAATATTTAAAATATATGAAGAACTTGTACAACTAGATAGTAAAAAAAATCTGATTTTAAAAATCTGAAGACATTTTTCTATCAATATATTTGAAATTTATTATTGTGTCTCTTATTTTTAAAGAGAAAAAAGGAATTTTAGCTAGATCATCAGATTATCAGATGAATTTTTCAGGTGTTAATGAGGGAAAAGATTGTGTACTATAGAAAATGAGTGAGTATTAGTGTGTGTAAAGTACTTTTAAATATTAAAGTTCTAGATAATTATTTTAATAAAGCATTCTACAATTCTGGCATATAAAATTTATAATCATATGCAATAAGAACTTTCAAAACATAAAAAGAAGGCCTTATATCTATCTGTTTCCAAATCTATAATATCAATGTTATTAATATCATGACATTTTTATGAAAACAAGATTACTTACTTTCTATATTTAATCTTAAATAGTTAAATGAAATAAGTAATATCTTTATATTTGTTGCTCATACTATAAAAAATGAAAGACAAATGTTTTTAATGTTAGCAATTTTGTATAACTGACACATCTCCATCTCTAGTAAATTCAGTTGTATTTGCTGCTAATACTAAATACTGTGCATTATTATCATGAAACTGGAAATGAGAAAATATCATACATGTAAATCTTTTATTTGTGCATTCACTGAAAAAAATATTGAGTTCTAATCATACACTAAACTCTATGACAAAAAACATGACTCAGAAAATTTTAAGGCATAGAATTTTAAGTACTCAGAACAACAACATTCAGATATAAATCATTTATGATAATTTCTTCTTTAGCACATCAGTAGATAGATGATACAAAAATGTCTCATTTACATTATTTGATTACTCAAAATAGTACACAAAAACAATAAAAAATTGTCAAAATCAAGAAAACTTAATGAAATAAATATAAATAATCAAAATCTGAGTAGATTTACAACTTCTGAATTATTGATAGCAGATGACTGATTTTTCATCAATGATTGATATTAGATAACATTCCAATATTCTCCAAAAATGCCGGACATATATATTAAACCAATGCTACCATGGAAAATAATTTATAGGAAACTAAGTGGCAGAAAGATGTAATTTATGATATAATAATGCTGATATTAAACAGATACTTAGTCTAAGATTTGCCCATTTTTAAAAGAAAAACTTAAGAACATTAGGAACATATACAATAAAAATACACCAAAACATTTTAAAGATCTTAAAATTTTCCAGAGACAGGGGCACCTTGGGTGGCTTTGTTGGTTGGGAGTCCAACTCTTGGTTTCCACTGAGGTCATTATCTCGGGATCCTGGCATCTAACCCTGCATTGGGCTCCTCAGTGCTCAATCCCCTTTGAGATTCTCTCTCTCTCCCTCTGCTGCTTACTTTTTCTTTCTTCCCCTCTCTCAAATGAATAAGTACTTAAAAAATTCCAGAGACAAATTATATTCTGAGATATATAAAGGTGTTTTTCCCATTATTTCTGGACCTCTAGGTTTTCAAAATATGGACAAATAAATAGCCCAAATTTTCTATAAAGTATTACTAGGAATATAGGAAATTACAAAATATTAATATAGAGCATTTTATCATTCTATTTTTATGCTTATTCACACTTGTGCATAAAATTAACAAGCATATTGCCCAAAGATATGAGCATTTATATGTTAGTGGTAAATTTTGAGGTTTATTTTTCATTCTGCATCTTCTTTTTTTTTCTGTAACACAGTATAATATGTCTTAAATCATAGAAGCAGAGATTTCTTTTTTCCTACGTTTTAATATTTTAAATTTTATTGGAATACTTTAATCTAAATTTTAATTGTGAACTTTAAAAAATTGTATTAGAAATAAATTTTATGCATTATTTTTCCACTTTATGTAATAAAGCTTAATAACAGATCAATTTTATTATTTACCTCATGTCTATTTTGATTTGAATATCAATGTCATTATTATATTATATTACATATTATATTATATATTATCATATATATATTCAACATAATCATGTCCAGAGTTTATCATGCTTATATATTTTTTTTGTTTTTGTTCCCAACACCACGACTTTCACACTTCTCAAACTTTCAATGCTTTCCAAGTATTTTTAACAAGGCCTGGCATATACACTAAGTACTGAAAATAATTTGATGAAAAATAATAATTATGTCAGCATTTAAACATGATAAAAATAGAGCCAAATTTTAAAATTGTAGGAAACTTGATACGAGGAGCCAATTGGAGATAAATAGTTCAGAGGTCTTATTTTGCTATGAAAAAAGGAAGAGATATTGACTAACTCTAGACTCTAGATTAGTTTTAAAAGTAAAGAATTTAAAGATTAAATATTTTTAAAAAAGGAAGTAAATAAACTCCAGATATTTGGAGGTCGTCTAATGTAATGTCAGTTCCTATTGTGATAGCAGCTCTACAAATAATGTCAATTGAACTTTGTTCTCACTTTAATAACAAAAATCCCATGCCAAATGTGGTTATTATGTTTATTTCATTTCTGCCAAGCAACATCTATAATGATAATTACCAAGGACACAGAATTTCCAGTTAGTAATGCATCTGGCTTAAGTGCCTTATATTCTCACAGAGGAACATAGTAAACATGCAAGCAAAATAATAAATATTTCATACAGTGATGTTAACTGAAGAGATAAAACATTATAATGACAGAATAATTTCTTCTGATGATAGGGCATTGCACTAAATGATAAATCTATTCTTCTGAAGTTAAAATTGGGGTGGAATAACACTTCAGTTTTGGGGAAGAGTTACTACAGAAGCCATGAAGCTTGAGTAGATTCTACGGACTAGAGGAGAATAAAAGGAAACTGTGTTCAGGCAGCAGAGTGAAGGAAGTACACAGAACTGACTGGTGTTTAGTGACTAGCTTTGAAGACATGGCTCACAATCTATGTAGGAATGTAGGAATAATTCACAAGAATACAATTTATTCTTTTCACTTATGTAATTTGTTATTTCAGTTTCTAAAAACTGCAATACAAATTTGTTGCACCTAAGTAAAAATTGAAATATGACAAAAACATTGTTCTGATAACAAGTATTTAAGATCTAATAATTCTATGTTTATCAACTGACTGAAAACTTCAAATTAATTACATATACAATTAGAAACTCTGGGAACAAACTATCCATGCACACGTGTTGTTGCTTACCATGTGGGAAACATTAACTATATTCACCTGAAGGAAATTTGTAGACTAACTGGAGAAAATAAGATTACAGGACTACAGATGGATATTTTTCATTTTATTTCCATGTTTTTAAAATAGAAGGCAACACACAAATCCATTGTTTCCTGAGCTGGGAAGACTAATGATCTCTGGGAAGATTTTAATACCAAATATTTAAAAAAACACAGACTTCATAGTTTAATAAATAATATCAGAGATGAGTTTTTGATAGTCTAACTACATTTTCATGCATACCCTATCATAAATCACACTTTGGATCAGTGGTCTGGAAAATCCTGTCTATGAATTTCAGATATTATGATCAAGATTTCAAATGAATATCCTTGCAAGGATGCTGAAGGAGAAAACAAAAACAGCAACACAGGCAGAAGTAATGCTTCACCAAAACTATGAGACTGTGTACTTATCTGCTTAACTTTTACTATTCTTTTTTATATCCTTCAACCTTTTTTATAAGCATTACTAAAACATAATTATTAATGTGAGCCTTATTAAAAATTACTCTTCTACGAATTTTTAGAAATTTCTAGAAAATATGTACATTGTTTATGAATATAATTGTTCTAAAATCAGAGATATTTGCAAATATAACAATATTCATTGTTTATGAATATAATTGTTCTAAAAATCAGAGATATTTGTTATTTATTTTTTTCTAATTTTCTTTCTTTTGATTTATTAGAACAATATTTTTCTTTCAAACCATTAACCTTCCAAAAACTAATGCTACTGCAGTAAGACAAAATTAAATAAAACTATTTTTAAAAAGTAAACAAGGTTTTTGTTTGTTTTTTGTTTTGTTTTTATATTTTTCATAATATATTGCACAAGGCTTTGGAAGGCTTGGAAGCGACTTTATTCAGATACAGCCAGTGGTAAAGTAAATTTCTTTGCATACTATTTATCCAAAAGAAGGGAGAGAGATAAAATAATCATTATCAATGTAAAGTGATATTATAATGCAAAAAAATGTTATTAATCAGATTTTTTTTGTTCTGTTATTTTTTGGTTTAGGATTTTTTGCATCTGCCAGTTAGCAGATGCTAATTGTCCTGTCCTATCTAGACAGATTGGAAAGGGATATAGGACAGCCAGATAGGACAGGGAGAGCCTAATGCAGAAATACGTTCTTTAAATTATTTTATTCTTTTTTGTAATTGAACTTTAAAATTATTGAAGATTTTATTTATTTGAGAGAGAGAGCATGAGAGAGAGATTGAACAGGAGCATAGTGGCTGGGGGGCGGGGCGGTGTGGGGAGAGAGGGAGGGAGAAGCAGGATCCCTGCTGAAGAGGGAGCCTGAGGACTGGATCCCAGGATTCTGGGATCATGACCTGGGCCTAGGGCAGAAGCTTAACCCTCTGAGCCACCCAGGTGCCCCTGAACTTTAAGATTTTTAATAAGATATTTTAAGAAGGTAACCTCAATCTACTATTTTTTCCTACATAAAATAGTACTCCTCATTCTTAATCATCAGAGAAATGAACATCAAAATGGCAATGAGATAGCCACTTAATACCTATTAAAATAGTTACCATCATAAAATAAAATAAAACAAGTATTGGCAATATTATTCAGCCAATAAAAGGAAAAAAGGAAATAATGCCATTTACAACATAAATGGGCCTTGAGGGCACTGTGCTAAGTGAAATACAGAAAGACAATACTGTATGATTACACTTACATGAATAATTAAAAAAAAAAAAAAAGCTAAACTCACAGATACAGAGAAAAATCGATGATTTCCAGAGGCAAGAGTGGAGGGTAGGTAAAATGGTGGTCAAAAGATACAAACTTCCAGTTACAAGAGAATTAAATGATGTAATGAACTTCATGATGACTAAAATTATCAATACTATATCATATATTTAAAATATGCTGAGAGAAAATCTTAAAGGTCTTATCACAAAAAATATAACTCTCCGAAGTGATAGGAGTTATTTCCACAATAAATACACAAATCAAATAATAATGTTGTATACCTAAAACTAATACAATGTTATATGTCAGTTTTATCCCCCCAAAGTTGGACAAAGTAAATAAAAAAGATGATTGCTTTGCCTTTTAGCCTTAAAAGATCCAGGAGGGAAAAATACAATAAATGTTCTTATATTCTAGCAAAGAAAAAAAATCTTAATTGAATGTTATATTTTATCAGATTCTGCACCTATTAAAAAAACTATATTGTTTTTCCCTTTTACAGTGTCAAAATGGTACATAACATTTTCAGGATTTTTAAATGTTGAAACGTCATAACATTCTTGAGATGTACCCAATTGATCATGTTGTATAATTTTTATTATAATAATTCAGTTGATTAACCTTCTTATAGGGTTTTTCATCCATGTTAAATAATTCTACTTATTGTATTATCGACATACAATAAAAACATGTGTTGAAAATGTACTATAAGTTTTGATGTATGTATTTGGACTTGAAACCATCGTGACAACCAAGATAATAAAGGCATCAATCACTACCCATTAAAAAAAAAAAGAAAAAAATTATAGATCTAACTAATCTTATATGTTTCCAAGAGCCCAAATAAACATAAAGCCCTTCAATGGTTCACAGTCAATGGTCCTTTACATATATTCTAAAATCCAAAAAGCTCTGAAAACTGAAGGCTTTTTGTGGAACTTACCTAGAAGGAAGACTAGAGTGATTTGAACTCCTTTGGTGGTGAGCCTGAACAGCGATCCCTGAAGCTATGCATGATTTTTACATATCCCACCTAATGTGAAAGTTATCTGTGTCACTGAGGAAAATTAATGTGTTTGATCAAAAAAAGTCTGAAAATGGTTAAAAAATTGATTATTAAAATTATCATAGAAATACTAAAGTTTAAGGATAACTTATTCAACAAATTTGTGTTGAGAACCTGCTGTTTACTAAAAATCAGAAATTGCAAAGTACATAAAACATATATAAGAATGAAATACTCAAGGGTGCCTGGGTGGCTCAGTGGGTTAAGCCTCTGCCTTCGGCTCTGGTTGTGAACTCAGGGTCCTGGGATCGAGCCCCACATCGGGCTCTCTGCTCAGCGGGGAGCCTGCTTCCTCCTCTCTCTCTCTCTGCCTGCGTCTCTGCCTACTTGTGATCTCTCTCTGTCCAATAAATAAATAAAATATTTTAAAAAAAAGGAATGAAATACTCAGAATTTTATGCTATCCATATTCTTTTACTAGAAAATAATTCATTTAAATAAAACCACACGCAAAATAAACACAGATTTAATGGATGCTCATTAGGTGAACTTGCTTGTAACCACCATTCAGATAAAGAAACAGAGCTTTGCCAGCCACTTATGCCATTCCTGTTTGTCATCTCACATCCTCTCTTCACCTATAATTAACCACTCTCTTTGCCTTTCATAATCATTTCCTTCTGTAATCACTTTCCTGCCCCATTTCTCAATACTAGTACTCAAGTTTTCATTATTAATCTAATTTCATCATGTATTTTTTCTAAAGATTTTATTTATTTATTTGACAAAGAGATCACGATAGGCAGAGAGAGAGGGAAGCAGGCTCCCTGCTGAGCAGAGAGCCTGGTAAGGCAGAGGCTTAATCCACTGAGACATCCAGGCACCCCATCATGTATGTTTTATGATGATTTTTAAACCTTTTTGAATCCAGATTTTGCTTTCCTGGCTTATAGTTAATCCTTTTCTTAAAGTTTTTTATTGATAAAACTTAAGTCATCAGGCCTAAAGGATTTTTATAGCTTGGATTTTGCTTACTGCCTATTCATTTACTAGATTTACATGTTCTTCCATTTTTTTAAAGATTTTATTTATTTATTTGACAGAGATCACAAGTAGGCAGAGAGGCAGGCAGAGAGAGAGGAGGAAGCAGGCTCTCTACTGAGCAGAGAGCCAGATGTGGGTTTTGATCCTAGGACCCCGGGATCATGACTGGAGCTGAAGGTAGAGGCTTTAACCCACTGAGCCACCCAGGTGCCCCATGTTCTTCCATTTTGATTATTGGCAGTCAAGTACACAGGTTTGGTTAGATGTAGTTTCAATCCAACGGACAGAACAGTAGATAGTATGATTTTCTATTCGTGTTGGAACATATTACCACAATTTAGTACCTTAAAACTATAAATTCTTCTTAGAGTTCTAGTTTTGAAGGGTAGAAATCTTTTTTAGGTTTCATAGGGCTAAAAATCAAATTGTCAGAAAAGTTATGTTTCATCCTGGGGTTAGTTATGTTCCATTCCCATGCCTTTTCCATGTTCTACAGTCTGTATTCGTTACTCCGTTCATGACCCCATTACCCCACTTCCAAAACAAGCATTGCTGCCTCTCTCTGTTTTTCCTAAGTCCTCCCCCTCTCACTACAGCCCAGGAAGGATTCTTTGTTTTTAAGGATTCATGTGAGTAGAAAGACTTCCCCTGAATAATCCAGGTAACTTTCCAATCTCAAATCATTGACAGTAATTACATCTGTAAATACTCTTTGTCATGTAAGATGACATACTCAAGGGTTTCTGTGGCCTATAGAGAATATATTGGGGGTCATTATTCTGCTGACCACATAAGAGCTATCTCATTCTTTCACAAAGACAAGCAAATAATTTCTAGTTTCCTTTGTCACCTGAACAGCTTTTCTCAACTGATTCTCAACTCAAAATTAATTAAATGATGATTACAAAATGAAGATTTTCTAGCTCATTCTTCATTTCTTCTTCATTTATCAAATGCAATGCAAAAATATTTCATTTACTTTCATTTCCTGTAAAACATAAAAGCATATATACGGACATATTTTATCTTCTCAGATTCCTATTTCAAATGAGAGAGGTAGGATTAATGCTTCTTTCCCTTTATGTACAAGTTTTTTAAGGTAATTATTTTCTTCTCTATCATGTTCCTATGATCTCTGTGTATCTAAGTGTGTGTGAGAGAGGCATAGAGAGAGAGAGAGAGAGAGAGAATGCAGTTATTAAATATGGATTTAAGGGGCACCTGAGTGGCTCAGTCGGTTAAATGCCTGCCTTTGGCTCAGGTCATGATCCCAAAGTCCTGGGGTGGAGTCCTGCATCTGGGCTCCCCGCTCAGCAGGGAGACTGCTTCTCCAGCTGCTTCTGCCCTACCTCCCACCCCATCCCACACTCTTCTGTGTGCTCTCGAATAAATAAAATATTTTTTTTTCCCTTTTAAAATTTTATTTTATTTTTTTTTTAATTTTTTTATTTTTTATAAACATATATTTTTATCCCCAAGGGTACAGGTCTGTGAATCACCAGGTTTACACACTTCACAGCACTCACCAAATCACATGCCCTCCCCAATGTCCATAATCCCAACCCCTTCTCCCAAACCCCCTCCCCCCGGCAACCCTCAGTTTGTTTTGTGAGATTAAGAGTCACTTATGGTTTGTCTCCCTCCCAATCCCATCTTGTTTCATTTATTCTTCTTCTACCCACTTAAGCCTCCATGTTGCATCACCACTTCCTCATTTCAGGGAGATCATATGATAGTTGTCTTTCTCTGCTTGACTTATTTCGCTAAGCATGATACGCTCTAGTTCCATCCATGTTGTTGCAAATGGCAAGATTTCATTTCTTTTGATGGCTGCATAGTATTCCATTGTGTATATATACCACATCTTCTTGATCCATTCATCTGTTGATGGACATCTAGGTTCTTTCCATAGTTTGGCTATTGTGGACATTGCTGCTATAAACATTCGGGTGCATGTGCCCCTTTGGATCACTACATTTGTATCTTTAGGGTAAATACCCAATAGTGCAATTGCTGGGTCATAGGGCAGTTCTATTTTCAACATTTTGAGGAACCTCCAGCTGTTTTCCAGAGTGGCTGCACCAGCTTGCATTCCCACCAACAGTGTAGGAGGGTTCCCCTTTCTCCGCATCCTCGCCAGCATCTGTCATTTCCTGACTTGTTGATTTTAGCCATTCTGACTGGTGTGAGGTGATATCTCATTGTGGTTTTGATTTGTATTTCCCTGATGCCGAGTGATATGGAGCACTTTTTCATGTGTCTGTTCGCCATCTGGATGTCTTCTTTGCAGAAATGTCTGTTCATGTCCTCTGCCCATTTCTTGATTGGATTATTTGTTCTTTGGGTGTTGAGTTTGCTAAGTTCTTTATAGATTCTGGACACTAGTCCTTTATCTGATATGTCGTTTGCAAATATCTTCTCCCATTCTGTCAGTTGTCTTTTGATTTTGTTAACTGTTTCCTTTGCTGTGCAAAAGCTTTTGATCTTGATGAAATCCCAGTAGTTCATTTTTTCCCTTGCTTCCCTTGCCTTTTGCATTGTTCCTAGGAAGATGTTGCTGCGGCTGAGGTCGAAGAGGTTGCTGCCCGTGTTCTCCTCAAGGATTTTGATGGATTCCTTTCGTACATTGAGGTCCTTCATCCATTTTGAGTCTATTTTTGTGTGTGGTGTAAGGAAATGGTCCAATTTCATTTTTCTGCATGTGGCTGTCCAATTTTCCCAGCACCATTTATTGAAAAGGCTGTCTTTTTTCCATTGGACATTCTTTCCTGCTTTGTCGAAGATTAGTTGACCATAGATTTGAGGGTCTATTTCTGGGCTCTCTATTCTGTTCCATTGATCTATGGGTCTGTTTTTGTGCCAGTACCATGCTGTCTTGATGATGACAGCTTTGTAATAGAGCTTGAAGTCCGGAATTGTGATGCCACCAACGTTGGCTTTCTTTTTCAATATCCCTTTGGCTATTCGAGGTCTTTTCTGGTTCCATATAAATTTTAGCATTATTTGTTCCATTTCTTTGAAAAAGATGGATGGTACTTTGATAGGAATTGCATTAAATGTGTAGATTGCTTTAGGTAGCATAGACATTTTCACAATATTTATTCTTCCAATCCAGGAGCATGGAACATTTTTCCATTTCTTTGTGTCTTCCTCAATTTCTTTCATGAGTACTTTATAGTTTTCTGAGTATAGATTCTGTGTCTCTTTGGTTAGGTTTATTCCTAGGTATCTTATGGTTTTGGATGCAATTGTAAATGGGATAACAAAATCAAAGAAACACATCAACAATAATACAATAATAGTAGGGGACTTTAACACTCCCCTCACTGAAATAGACAGGTCATCCAAGCAAAAGATCAGCAAGGAAATAAAGGCCTTAAACGACACACTGGACCAGATGGACATCACAGATATATTCAGAGCATTTCATCCCAAAGCAACAGAATACACATTCTTCTCTAGTGCACATGGAACATTCTCCAGAATAGATCACATTCTCGGTCCTAAATCAGGACTCAACCGGTATCAAAAGATTGGGATCATTCCCTGCATATTTTCAGACCACAATGCTCTAAAGCTAGAACTCAACCACAAAAGGAAGTTTGGAAAGAACCCAAATACATGGAAACTAAACAGTATCCTTCTAAAGAATGAATGGGTCAACCGGGAAATTAAAGAAGAATTGAAAAAAATCATGGAAACAAATGATAATGAAAATACAACGGTTCAAAATCTGTGGGACACAACAAAGGCAGTCCTGAGAGGAAAATATATAGCGGTACAAGCCTTTCTCAAGAAACAAGAAAGGTCTCAGGTACACAACCTAACCCTACACCTAAAGGAGCTGGAGAAAGAACAAGAAAGAAACCCTAAGCCCAGCAGGAGAAGAGAAATCATAAAGATCAGAGCAGAAATCAATGAAATAGAAACCAAAAAAACAATAGAACAAATCAACGAAACTAGGAGCTGGTTCTTTGAAAGAATTAATAAAATTGATAAACCCCTGGCCCGACTTATCAAAAAGAAAAGAGAAAGGACCCAAATAAATAAAATCATGAATGAAAGAGGAGAGATCACAACTAACACCAAAGAAATACAAACTATTATAAGAACATACTATGAGCAACTCTATGGCAATAAATTTGACAATCTGGAAGAAATGGATGCATTCCTAGAAACATATAAACTACCACAACTGAACCAGGAAGAAATAGAAAGCCTGAACAGACCCATAACCAGTAAGGAGATTGAAACAGTCATTAAAAATCTCCAAACAAACAAAAGCCCAGGGCCAGACGGCTTCTCGGGGGAATTCTACCAAACATTTAAAGAAGAACTAATTCCTATTCTCCTGAAAATGTTCCAAAAAATAGAAATGGAAGGAAAACTTCCAAACTCATTTTATGAAGCCAGCATCACCTTGATCCCAAAACCAGACAAGGATCCCACCAAAAAAGAGAGCTATAGACCGATATCCTTGATGAACACAGATGCGAAAATACTCAACAAAATACTAGCCAATAGGATTCAACAGTACATTAAAAAGATTATTCACCACGACCAAGTGGGATTTATTCCAGGGCTGCAAGGTTGGTTCAACATCCGCAAATCAGTCAATGTGATACAACACATCAATAAAAGAAAGAACAAGAACCACATGATACTCTCAATAGATGCTGAAAAAGCATTTGACAAAGTACAACATCCCTTCCTGATCAAAACTCTTCAAAGTGTAGGGATAGAGGGCACATACCTCAATATCATCAAAGCCATCTATGAAAAACCCACCGCAAATATCATTCTCAATGGAGAAAAACTGAAAGCTTTTCCGCTAAGGTCAGGAACACGGCAGGGATGTCCATTATCACCGCTGCTATTCAACATCGTACTAGAGGTCCTAGCCTCAGCAATCAGACAACAAAAGGAAATTAAAGGCATCCAAATCGGCAAAGAAGAAGTCAAATTATCACTCTTTGCAGATGATATGATACTATATGTGGAAAACCCAAAAGACTCCACTCCAAAACTGCTAGAACTTATACAGGAATTCAGTAAAGTGTCAGGATATAAAATCAATGCACAGAAATCAGTTGCATTTCTCTACACCAACAGCAAGACAGAAGAAAGAGATATTAAGGAGTCAATCCCATTTACAATTGCATCTAAATAAAATATTTTTAAAAATATGGATTTAGGGCACTTGGGTGGCTCAGTCATTGGGCGTCTGCCTTCAGCTTGGGTCGTGAACCCAGGATCCTGGGTCCTGGGATGAAGCCCCATGTTGGGCTCAGAGGGAGGCCTGCTTTTCCCTCTCTCACTCCTGCTGCTTGTGTTCCCTCTTTTGCTGTGTCTTTCTTTGTCAAATAAATAAATAAAATTTTTAAAGAATATATATGCAGATTTAAATACATTTCGTGGGTTTCAATCCATTTCATTACTATGCCTATTGCAGTTCCACCTATCTTGCTTTTGCTGGAAGAAAGACCTTCAGACTGACTTCTCAGTGGTTTTGACACATAACTCTAGAAATGTTTGATTTTTTTTTTTGCTATCCCATATAATATGGTATGAAGATTGATATTATTTAAGAATTCATAGTTACAAAGCTTTTACTTAGTTTTTACTAATAGATTTCTTTCAAACAAACTCAGAAACTCAAAACTGCAGGGTCCTCTTTTTATATGCACTTCAAATTTTTTTTTTAATGTGAAAGTTTTTCCTAAAATTGCAGATGTTAATGTTTGTTCAAGTTTCTTCTGTTTGTTTTCTGCCTCAGAGGTTCCTATTAATTACGTTTTACCTTTCTTCACTATCTTCAATATTTGTCACTTTAATTTAGTTATCTTTCTTCATCTCATTTTTTTTTAATTTTTTATTTTTTATAAACATATATTTTATCCCCAGGGGTACAGATTTGTGAATCACCAGGTTTACACACTTCACAGCACTCACCAAAGCACATACCCTCCCCAATGTCCATAATCCCACCCCCTTCTCCCAAACCCCCTCCCCCCAGGAGCCCTCAGTTTGTTTTGTGATTCCTTTTCCCCTTCCTTTTCTAAATCTTCATTTTAGTCTCAATTTCTGATATGATTTTTTCTTTTATTTATAATTCTTGCCTGAATTCCATAACCTCACTTCTAAGTTTTCCAAAATCTGATACATTTTATGTTTTTTCATATATGGGATTATTTTTTTAATGACGTTTAACTAATTTTAGAATATAAGTTTGATCTACTTTGACAGCATATCTTTATTTCATTGTCTATAGTAAAGGAGAGAAAAGCAGTCTATGAGCTGGCTTAGTACTATCATCAAATGTTTGGTGTTTTAAGGAGCTAGACCAATAACCGCAGCTAAGCTTTAGTATGCTCTATTTTAACAAATTTCATAAAGCTTCAAGATCACACACAGCCACCTGTGACTATGACAGATCAAGACAAAAATAATAAAAATAATTTCCCAAAATGTCTGAAAGTATATACCCAGATACACATATATATTACATACAGTCTAAACCATAAAAATAACCAAAATGTCCCTCTATCTCAGCTATCGCAAGTGACTGCTATCTCCTAATCAATTATAGCTTTAGGTTTTCTGTAGTCATCCATCTTCTGGATAAGATTTATTAAGATACTCAATCACAAAATTATCCCTGTTTCCTGATACCTAGATTTCCAATCTAGAATAAAACTTCACTTCAGTAGACCGTCTTCTAAAGCCACCTAACATGTGCCCAAATTCTATTTTAAGTCCTTTCTGGCATGCTTTAACTGAAACACTCCACAGTTCACAGCAGTGTGTGGTTACCTTTATATAATGAATAAGCCCAACTTGTTCAACTATAGGTATATTCTTTCCTGGTGATCTTTGGTTTGAAGGCATGACCACTAAGGATACAGATAGTGTTCCTAAACCCTAGTTCTTCTTAACAGGTATAAAATCTAACCTCCCAATCCTTTTCAGATATTTGAGTGTAAAATTAGTTTCACTGAACTTTTAGGAAGAAGTATAGAGTAGAGGAGGGGAGGGGCAAGATGGAGGAGAAGGAGGAGACCCTGTTTCAACTGGTTCCCTAAAGTGATCTAATTATCGACCAGAACACTCTGAACACCAACAAAATCAGTCTGAGATGTAGGATTATACACTGCTGGATCTCTACGGGGGCAGAAGACACCAGTGGAGAGATAAAACGGAGTGGGAACGCTTGGACTATTATCAGAGGATAAACAGAAGGGGGAGGGAGCCACTGGAAGTGACCCACTGGAAAGTAATATGCCAATATGAAAGTGCCTTTTGATTAGGGAAGAGCATCAACTTAGATTCTGGTTAAAAGCACTCAAAAACAGCAAAAGATCTTAAGGGACAACTGGTGGAATCAGGCAGTCATGGGCACAGGCCTAAGCCCATGGACCCAGGACAGCCACAGTTGGTGACCACCTGGACCAGAGAGAGTGTGGCAGAGCCCCCAGGGTTGCATGCCTTGCACCACAGTTCAGCTGGGTGCACTCCCACCCCCACATGAGGCAGTCTGATGTGGGCGCCAGCTTGGCAGACATGGATCTGCACAACTATGAGGTCTGACACCAGACAGCAGTCCCGGCAAAGACAGCCACCAGAAGCGGGCTCCCTGGACCAATAACGCTTGTGGTTTTAGTAGCATGGGGGTGCAGAGACAAGTGGGCACTTGGGCGACCCCGGAGACAGTGGCTAGGGGTGTGTGTGCACTGCCTGTGGGAGGTTGCACAGTTCTGTGGAGTTTGCAGAGCAGGGAGTCTGGATGCAGTTTGTTTTCCACTAGGCCTCTGAAAAGCCAAGCTGTAAAAAGCTGCCAAAGAACAAAAACCTCCAAAGAACAAAAGCCTGAAAAACCAGTTTCCACAGAGCCCAGCCCAATAGAGAGTAGGAGGACTCAACCTAAGTAAGACTGACTGAAAAACAATGTGGCAGGCCCCTTAACCAGAAAGCCAGCCAAAAGAACAAGAGGACAACTACCACAAAGTTCCCATAAAACTGTAAAACCCCAATACCAAGGGAAAAGAATATATTAAGCTCCCGGTATTAGCCAAAAACCTGTATATTTCATAGATACAACTTTATTTTTAATTCGTTCTCATTATTCTTGTTCTTTTTAATTTCTTTAACCAACTTACCATGGGGCGGGGGACATACTTACCATTACAACTAGATGTTTAATGCAACATATTCCTTAATAACCTTTTAATTTAACTTTTTTCATACATATACCTGTGTTTTTCTTTTTCTTTGTCTTTTTATTTTTTTACTATACACATAGATATAAGCTTCAAGGTAGTCCTCTTTCCCTAATCAATACTACCGCTATATATAAACCAGTTTTAATCTCCCTTTATCTCTGGAAAGTTGAGTCCTTTAACAAAGATATCAAAATGCACCCAGGAAGATTTAAAATAACCTTTCTCACCCACATCAAGGATTTATAACCACCCTCCCATCTTTTTCCTCTGTCAGTGTTTCTATGTATTTGTTTTTGTCCTGGTATTATATAAATCTTATCCTTGGGTTTCATTTTGGCTGGGTTCTTTTTTTTTTTTTTCTTGTCATTTACTTTTGGCAGTCTTTTTGTTTGCCCATTTTTGTTTGTATACCTTATAAATCTTACCTTTGGGGCCCACTCTGGCTGGGTCTTCTCTCTCTCTCTTTCTTTCTTTCTTTCTTTTTTTTTTTTTCCTCTCTCTTTTTTGCTCTCTTTATCTTTTTTTTTTTTTCTTTCTTTTAGTGGTGACTTCCGATTGTTCAGAAGCATTCCAGGGTGCACCTTACCTGGATAGTGGTTGATATATTTATCTATAAATCGCTTCAAGCACCTCTCACCAAAATGAGTAGTAGGAGGAACACCCACAGAGGAAATATTGAGAGACTATGCACTCTCCATCAGAACTACTGGATCTAGACATAAACAGTATGTTGGAAAGGGAATTCAGGCAATGGCTAGGTCGGATAAAACCATTGATGACAACATAGAATCTCTAAGGGCAGAAGTGAGAGCCACCAGGACAGAAGTTAAAAATGCTATCAGTGAGATCCAATCTAATCTAAATACTCTAACAGCTCAGGTAACCAAGGCAGAAGATAGAATTAGTAATCTAGAGGACAAAATGATAGAGAAAAAGGATCAGGAGGAGGCCTGGAAGAAACAGCTTAGAAACCATGAAACAGAATTAGGGAAATATATGATGGCCATGAAACATTCCAACATTAGAATCATATGGATCGCTGAGGGGTTGGAGAAAGAAAGAAGACTAGAAGATATAGTTGAAAGAATTCTGGATGAAAAATTTTACCAATCTGGGGAATGGAACCAACATTCCTGTCCTAGAGGCAGAAAGATCACCCCCCCCCCAAGATCAATGAATCTAGAAAGATTTGGAGACACGTAATTGTGAGACTGACAAATCATAATTTAGACAAGAGTTCCCGAGGGCAGCTGGGGGGAAGAAATTCCTTCTGTCCAGGGGAAGGTCCATCTGAATTATGTTAGACCTGTCCACAGAAACCTGGAAAGCCAGAAAGGGCTGGCAAGACATATTTAGGGCACTAAATGAGTAGAGCATGCAGCCAATAATATTTTATCCAGCTAGACTGACATTCAAAATGGATGGAGAGATAAAGAGTTTCCAAGACCAGCAAGGTTTAAAAGAGTATGTGACCACCAAGCCAGCACTACAAGAAATATTAAAGGGGGAGATCTATAAAAGAAGAAAGAACCCAAGAGTGACATAGAACAGGAATTTACAGAGACAATATTTAGAAACAAGGACTTCACAGGCAACATGATATCAATAAAAATGTATATTTTGATAATCACTCTCAATGTGAATAGCCTAAATGCTCCCATAAAATGGCAAAGGGCTGCAGGTTGGATAAAATGACAGGATCTGTCCACATGATGTCTACAAGAGACATATTTGAAACCTAAAGATACATCCAGACTGAAAATGAAGGTATGGAGAAGCATCTTTCATGTCAATGGGCCTCAAAAGAAAGCTGGGGTAGCAATTCTCATATCAGATAAATTAGATTTTAAGCTAAAGACTGTAGTCAGAGATATAGAAGGACACTACATCATTCTTAAAGGGTCTAACCACCAAGAAGATCTAACAGTTATAAATATTTATGCCCTCAATATAGGAGCAGCCAACTACGTAAGACAACTGTTAGTCAAGATAGAGTCATATTGATATGAATACATTAATAGAAGGGAATCTTAACACGCCATCCTCAGTAATAGATCATCTAAGCAAAAAATCAATAAAGAAACAAGCTCATTGAATGACACATTGGACCAGATGGGCCTCATAGATATATTAAGAGCATTGTACCCTAAAACAACAGAATACTCATTCTTCTCGAGCATACATGGAACGTTCTCCAGAGTAGAACACATACTGTGTCACAAATCAGGGCTCAACTGATACCAAAAGCCTGAGATTATTCCCTGCATGTTGTCAGACCACAAGGCTTTGAAACTGGAACTCAACCACAAGATGAAATTTGGAAGGAATGCAAACATTTGGAAGCTAAAGACCATCCTGCTTAAGAATGTTTGGATCAACCAGGATATCAAAGAAGAACGTGCACAATTCATGGAAAACAATGAGAATGAAGACACATCAGTACAAAATCTATGGGATATGGCAAAGGTGGGCCTATGGGGGAAATACAGAGCAATCCAAGCCACACTCAAAAAAATTTAAAAGTCCAGAGTACTCAAGCTCTCTTTACACCTTAAAGAATGGGAAAATCAACAACAAATTAGGCCAACACCACATACATGAAGGGAAATAATTGAGATCAGAGCAGAGATTAATGAGTTAGAAACTAGAGATACAACAGAACACATCAACAAAACTACAAGCTGTTTTTTTTTTTTTTGAAAGTATCAGTAGAATTGATAAACCACTGGCCAAACTAATCCAAAAGAAAAGAGAGAAGCCCAAATTAATACAATTATGAATGAAAGGGAAGAGATCACGACTGACACCAAGGAAATAGAAACAATCATCAGAAATTTTTAGCAACAGTTATATGTCAATAAATTAAGAAGCTCAGATGAAATGGCTGCATTCCTGGAAACCTATAAACTTCTAAAACTGAATCAGTAAGAAATTGACAACCTGAATAAACCAATCACTAGTAATGAGATTGAAGCAGTGATCAAAAACCTTATAAAAAAACAAGAGCCCAGGACCTGATGGATTCCCTGGAGAATTCTACCAAACATTCAAAGAAGAAATAAAACCTATTCTCCTGAAACTATTTCAAAAAATAGAAACAGAAGGAAAACTTCCAGACTCTTTCTATGAAGCCAGCACTACCCTGATCTCCAAACCAGGCTAAATCCCCACCAAAAAGGAGAAGTCCACACCAATATGCCTAGTGAATATGGATGCCAAGATTCTCAACAAGATCCTAGCTAATAGGATCCAACAGTACATTGAAAAGATTATCCACAATGACCAGGTGGGATTTATCCCAGGGATGCAAGGGTGGTTCAACATTCACAACTCAATCAATGTGATAGAACAAATCAATAAGAGAAGAGAGAGAAACCATATGGTCCTCTCCATGGATGCAGAAAAAGGATTTAACAAGACACAGCACCCATTCCTGATTATAACGCTTCAAAGTATAGGGATAAAGGGAACATTCCTCAACTTCATAAATCTATCTATGAAAAATCCAAACCAAATATCATCCTCAATGGAGAAAAGCTGACAGCCTTCTTTTGAGAACAGGAACACGACAAGGATGCTCACTCTCACCACTGTTGTTCAACATATTACTAGAAGTCCTAGCAATAGTAATCAGAAAACCAAAAGAAATAAAATGTATTAAAATTGGCAAAGAAGAAGTCAAATTCTCTCTCTTCACAGATGATATGATACTTTATATGGAAAACCCAAAAGACTTCACCCACGAACACTAGAACTCACACAGCAATTCAGTAATGTGGCAGGATACAAATCAATGTACAGAAATCAGTTGCGTTCTTATACACTAACAATGAAAATACAGAAAGGGAAATTAGAGAATCGATTCCATTTATTCTAGCACCAAGAACCATAAGATACCTGGGGAAAAAAACCTAACCAAAGAATACTCATGAAAGAAATTGAAGAAGACACAAAAATATGGAAGAGCATTCCATATTCATGGATCAGAAGAATAAACATTGTTAAAAAATCTATACTGCCTAGAGCAATCTATACTTTCAATGCCATCCTGAGCAAAATTCCACCAGAATTTTTCAAAGAGCTGAAATAAACAATCCTAAAATTTGTATGGAACCAGAAGAGACCCCGAATTGCTAAGAAAATATTGAAAAAGAAAAACAAAACTGGGGGCATCACATTGCCTGATTTCAACCTCTACTACAAAGCTGTGATCACCAAGACAGCATAGTACTGGCACAAAAACAGACACATAGACCAGTGGAACAGAGTAGAGAGCCCAAATATGGACCCTCAACTCTATGGTCAAATAATCTTCAACAAAGCAGAAAAAATATATACAAATAAAAAAATACAATCTCTTCAATAAATGGTGCTGGGAAAATTGGACAGCTATGTATAGAAGAATAAACCCAGCCATTCTCTTACACCATACACAAAGATAAACTCGACATGGAAAAAAGACCTCAACGTGAGGCACGAATCTATAGAAATCCTAGAGAAGAACATAGGCAGTTCTTTGACATCGGCCACAGCAACTTCTTTCAAGATCTGTCTCCAAAGGCAAAGGAAACAAAACTGAAAATGAACTTTTGGGAATTCATCAAGATCAAAAGTTTCTGCACAGCAAAGGAAACAGTCAATAAAACAAAGAGGCAACCCACAGAATGGGAGAAAATATTCGCAAATGACACTACAGACAAAGGGCTGATATCCAAGATCTATAAAGAACTCCTCAAACTCAACACACACAAAACAGATAATCATGTCAAAAAATGGGCAGAAGACATGAACAAACACTTCTCCAAAGAAGACATAAAAATGGCTAACAGACACATGAAAAAACATTCATCATCATTAGCCATCAGGGAGACTCAAATCAAAACCACATTAAGATACCACCTCAAGATACCACCTTGTTGGCCAAAATCAACAAAACAGAAAACAAAAAATGTTGGAGAGGATATGGAGAAAGGGGAACCCTCTCACACTGTTGGGGGGAATGCAAGTTGGTGCAGCCGCTTTGGAAAGCAGTGTGGAGATTCTTTAAGAAATTAAAAATAGAGCTACTCTATAACCCTGCAATTGCCTACTGGGCATTTATCCCAAAGATACAGAGGTAGTGAAAAGAAGGTCCATACATACCCTAATATTCATAGCAGCAATGGCCACAGTCACTAATCTGTGGAAAGAACCAAGATGCCCTTCAATGGACAAATGGATAAAGAAGATATGGTCCATATATACAATGGAGTATTATGCCTCCATTAGAAAGGATGAATACTCAACTTTGTATCAACATGGAAGGGACTGGAAGAGATTTTGCTGAGTGAAATAAGTTAAGCAGAGAGAGTCAAGTACCATATGGTTTCACTTACTTGGAAGCATAAGGAATAACATGGAGGACATTGGGAGATGGAGAGGAGAAGGGAGTTGGGGGAAATTGGAGGGGGAAACATAACATGAGAGACTGTGGACTCTGAGAAACAAACTGAGGGTTTTGGAGGGGATGCGGGTGGAGGTTGGATGAGACTGATGGTGGGTATTAAGGATGGCACATATTGCATAGAGCACTCGGTGTGGTCCATAAACAATGAATTTTGGAACCCTGAAAAAACATAAAATTAAATTCAAAAAAAGTAAGTATAGATTAGAATACCTTTTTAAACCTTAAGCAGGTTCTTTCTGTATTGTTTTCTCAAAGCATGAAAAAATATGGTGGCTTGTTTTCTGAGAGTTCTTGTTTGCATTCTCACAACTCATCTATCTTTAGCATTTTAGTCATTCTCAATTTTTTGTCCATTCCTAGCAATCTAAGTGTGGGTGCTATCTTGAAGAAGCCAAGCTTGTTTATGAAATTCATAGTTTATAACCTTTTCAATATAACTTTGGGAATAGAAGGCAGATACTGGGCCTCCTTGTCTCATTCTTTATCAGATGGAAAATTTTCAATATTAACCTTTAAGTATGAATTTTGCTGAAATTGTCTTTGATTCATATTTTGTCAAAATTTTTATTTAATTATACTGATTTACCTTTATCTGTCAAGATAATTACATGAATACTTTTTATTTTATCTGTCAATTTTATTAATCATAATGATAGATTTTCAAGTGTCAATCTGTATTTGCATTCGTTAGTCCCCCTTGTTGGTGTTATTTTGTTATTCTCATATAACTCCAGATTCATTTAGTGATTTTTTTTTAAAGATTTTATTTTTTTTATTTGACAGAGAGATCGATCACGGGTAGGTAGAGAGGCAGGCAGAGAGAGAGGGGGAAGCAAGATCCCTGCTGAGCTTAGAGCCTGATGAAGGGCTCGATCCCAGGACCCTGAGACCATGACCTGAGCCAAAGGCAGAGGCTTAACCCACTGAGCCACCCAAGTGCCCCACCCAGTGATTTTTTTTCTTAATGCTTTTGCATCCATGTTTGAGAGAGGTTGGTTTCTAAATTTCTCTCTAATGTCTTTGTCAAGATTTGTTACCTAATGTATGCTGGATATATTAACTGCTTTCAGATACAGAGGTGTTCCATCTTTTATTTTTTTTTTTAATAAAGTCTTTTTTCTTAAGATTTTATTTATTTATTTGACAGACAAAGATGATAAGTAGGCAGAGAGGCAGGCAGACAGAGAGGAGGAAGCAGGCTCCCTGCTGAGCAGAGAGTCTAATGTGGGGCTCAATCCCAGGGCCCTGGGATCATGACCCAAGCTGAGGGCAGAGGATTTAACCTACTGAGCCTCCCAGGCGCCCCTAAAGAGGTGTTCCATCTTTGACTAACCTCTGAAAGACTGCATTATTCTTTTAAGATTTGGAAGAATTAAATTTATTGTTTAAGTTATCTAAATCTAAACCTTTCTGTAAAAGAATTTTTTAAAGGATTCTGCATTCAAGAGATATGTTTCAAATATTATATTTATTTTACTTTTAATAAATTATCGTTTTCAAAAAATTTGATTTTATCTGTTATTACATTTACCATCATAAATACTTTACATAATACCTCTTTATATGCTGATGTTTTAAACCATATTGAGCAAAATCTGTACATAATATAATGCACCCATATCAGTGTACAGTATGATGACTTTTGACAAATGTCTATACTCCTTTAACCACTTAATATTTTGATTCAATTTTGATAAATTTTCCATGTTCATATATATATCAAAATAATGCAATTCCTTTGCTGGATTTAAGTTTAGTTTAGTAGGTTTAGGACAATTTCACTACTTATGTTCTCAAATCTACTAAAGCATTACTGATTATCTTTATTAGCTATTAACAGTGGTGTATGAGTATTTCCCATTACAATTCTGATAGACATATAACATGTATGTGATAAACATATATATAAGTATAATATATCCCTATCTGGGATTTACATATTTAATATCTATATTAATTTGTGCATACTATTTCTGAATTGTGATATGTTCCTGTTGGGTTTCCTTTAGTTACAAAATATCCCTCTATCTTCTAGAGGTACATTTTTTTCTTAAAATGTTCTTTGACTATAATTAGTATAGCTACAGTATCTTTATGTTTTGATTAGTGTCTACATGATGTATCATATTTAATTATCTTACTTTTTAACTTTTCTGTGTCCTTATCTTTAACATACCACTCTTGAGAGAAGCATGCAGTTGTGTTTTGTATTTTTTTTTCCAAGATAATTTTTTATTGTGAAAAAGGATACAAATCATAAAATTTTCCATTCAACCCTTAAAAAATAACGGAATTCTGGGGCGCCTGGGTGGCTCAGTGGGTTAAGCACAACTATGTGTTTTGTATTTTATCCTTTCTTAAAGCCCTAGCATTTTTCTTTAAGTATTTTCGGTTCAACACATCCAATATTTTTTAATATTCCTTTTTCATTCTTCCATTTTGTGGTTATATTTAAAAAATTGTCATTCCATTTTACCAATGGTAATTTGTGAGTTATGAAATTTTTACAATTGTTTTAGTAGTTTCTTTAAAGATTATAAGACAATACTTTTGGCAATGTAATGTAAATTATTACTTTTTCCACCTTACCAAGCATACTTATTAAATTCTTCCAAATCAGTTGTCTTTTGATTTTGTTAACTGTTTCCTTTGCTGTGCAAAAGCTTTTGATCTTGATGAAATCCCAGTAGTTCATTTTTTCCCTTGCTTCCCTTGCCTTTTGCGTTGTTCCTAGGAAGATGTTGCTGCGGCAGAGGTTGAAGAGGTTGCTGCCCGTGTTCTCCTCAAGGATTTTGATGGATTCCTTTCGTACATTGAGGTCCTTCATCCATTTTGAGTCTATTTTTGTGTGTGGTGTAAGGAAATGGTCCAATATCATTTTTCTGCATGTGGCTGTCCAATTTTCCCAGCACCATTTATTGAAAAGGCTGTCTTTTTTCCATTGGACATTCTTTCCTGCTTTGTCGAAGATTAGTTGACCATAGATTTGAGGGTCTATTTCTGGGCTCTCTATTCTGTTCCATTGATCTATGGGTCTGTTTTTGTGCCAGTACCATGCTGTCTTGATGATGACAGCTTTGTAATAGAGCTTGAAGTCCGGAATTGTGATGCCACCAACGTTGGCTTTCTTTTTCAATATCCCTTTGGCTATTCGAGGTCTTTTCTGGTTCCATATAAATTTTAGCATTATTTGTTCCATTTCTTTGAAAAAGATGGATGGTACTTTGATAGGAATTGCATTAAATGTGTAGATTGCTTTAGGTAGCATAGACATTTTCACAATATTTATTCTTCCAATCCAGGAGCATGGAACATTTTTCCATTTCTTTTTGTCTTCCTCAATTTCTTTCATGAGTACTTTATAGTTTTCTGAGTATAGATTCTGTGTCTCTTTGGTTAGGTTTATTCCTAGGTATCTTATGGTTTTGGATGCAATTGTAAATGGGATTGACTCCTTAATATCTCTTTCTTCTGTCTTGCTGTTGGTGTAGAGAAATGCAACTGATTTCTGTGCATTGATTTTATATCCTGACACTTTACTGAATTCCTGTATAAGTTCTAGCAGTTTTGGAGTGGAGTCTTTTGGGTTTTCCACATATAGTATCATATCATCTGCGAAGAGTGATAATTTGACTTCTTCTTTGCCGATTTGGATGCCTTTAATTTCCTTTTGTTGTCTGATTGCTGAGGCTAGGACCTCTAGTACGATGTTGAATAGCAGTGGTGATAATGGACATCCCTGCCGTGTTCCTGACCTTAGCGGAAAAGCTTTCAGTTTTTCTCCATTGAGAATGATATTTGCGGTGGGTTTTTCATAGATGGCTTTGATGATATTGAGGTATGTGCCCTCTATCCCTACACTTTGAAGAGTTTTGATCAGGAAGGGATGTTGTACTTTGTCAAATGCTTTTTCAGCATCTATTGAGAGTATCATATGGTTCTTGTTCTTACTTTTATTGATGTGTTGTATCACATTGACTGATTTGCGGATGTTGAACCAACCTTGCAGCCCTGGAATAAATCCCACTTGGTCGTGGTGAATAATCTTTTTAATGTACTGTTGAATCCTATTGGCTAGTATTTTGTTGAGTATTTTCGCATCTGTGTTCATCAAGGATATCGGTCTATAGCTCTCTTTTTTGGTGGGATCCTTGTCTGGTTTTGGGATCAAGGTGATGCTGGCCTCATAAAATGAGTTTGGAAGTTTTCCTTCCATTTCTATTTTTTGGAACAGTTTCAGGAGAATAGGAATTAGTTCTTCTTTAAATGTTTGGTAGAATTCCCCCGGGAAGCCGTCTGGCCCAGGGCTTTTGTTTGTTTGGAGATTTTTAATGACTGTTTCAATCTCCTTACTGGTTATGGGTCTGTTCAGGCTTTCTATTTCTTCCTGGTTCAGTTGTGGTAGTTTATATGTTTCTAGGAATGCATCCATTTCTTCCAGATTGTCAAATTTATTGCCGTAGAGTTGCTCATAGTATGTTCTTATAATAGTTTGTATTTCTTTGGTGTTAGTTGTGATCTCTCCTCTTTCATTCATGATTTTATTTATTTGGGTCCTTTCTCTTTTCTTTTTGATAAGTCGGGCCAGGGGTTTATCAATTTTATTAATTCTTTCAAAGAACCAGCTCCTAGTTTCGTTGATTTGTTCTATTGTTTTTTTGGTTTCTATTTCATTGATTTCTGCTCTGATCTTTATGATTTCTCTTCTCCTGCTGGGCTTAGGGTTTCTTTCTTGTTCTTTCTCCAGCTCCTTTAGGTGTAGGGTTAGGTTGTGTACCTGAGACCTTTCTTGTTTCTTGAGAAAGGCTTGTACCGCTATATATTTTCCTCTCAGGACTGCCTTTGCAGAAGACATGAACAGACATTTCTGCAAAGAAGACATCCAGATGGCGAACAGACACATGAAAAAGTGCTCCATATCACTCGGCATCAGGGAAATACAAATCAAAACCACAATGAGATATCACCTCACACCAGTCAGAATGGCTAAAATCAACAAATCAGGAAATGACAGATGCTGGCGAGGATGCGGAGAAAGGGGAACCCTCCTACACTGTTGGTGGGAATGCAAGCTGGTGCAGCCACTCTGGAAAACAGCATGGAGGTTCCTCAAAATGTTGAAAATAGAACTGCCCTATGACCCAGCAATTGCACTATTGGGTATTTACCCTAAAGATACAAATGTAGTGATCCAAAGGGACACATGCACCCGAATGTTTATAGCAGCAATGTCCACAATAGCCAAACTATGGAAAGAACCTAGATGTCCATCAACAGATGAATGGATCAAGAAGATGTGGTATATATACACAATGGAATACTATGCAGCCATCAAAAGAAATGAAATCTTGCCATTTGCAACAACATGGATGGAACTAGAGCGTATCATGCTTAGCGAAATAAGTCAAGCAGAGAAAGACAACTATCATATGATCTCCCTGATATGAGGAAGTGGTGATGCAACATGGAGGCTTAAGTGGGTAGAAGAAGAATAAATGAAACAAGATGGGATTGGGAGGGAGACAAACCATAAGTGACTCTTAATCTCACGAACCAAACTGAGGGTTGCCGGAGGGAGGGGGTTTGGGAGAAGGGGGTGGGATTATGGACATTGGGGAGGGTATGTGCTTTGGTGAGTGCTGTGAAGTGTGTAAACCTGGTGATTCACAGACCTGTACCCCTGGGGATAAAAATATATGTTTATAAAAAATAAAAAATTAAAAACTCTCAAAAAAAAAAAAAAAAAGAATCCAACACTTAAACCACTGAGCCACCCAGGCACCCCTAAAATGTATGATTAAAGTTAATTTTACCTGAAAAAAAAATAAATAAAAAAAAATAAATATATTCTTCCAAATCATCTAGCCTTTTAAGTAAGTTTTTATGAATTTTATATTGAAAACAGTACTTGGTATTTCTATTGGTGTTTTGGGGTAGGCAGTAAAGCCTTTATCTTAATTTATTTTCTACATATTTATTCTTATATTATTATTATTTTTTTCTTTTTTTGCATCTGGGATAAGCTTTATGTTCCTGTCTGGAATTATTTTCCTTCTCTAAAGAAATGTCCTTAAAGATTTGTTTTGGAGCAGATTTTTGTGCACAAAATATTTCAGCATTTATTGAACATATCCCTATTTTAATATTAATGGATAACAGGATCCTGTCTTTGGGAACAGAATTGTAGATACTACACTTGATCTTAGGCAAAAGGTCAAGAAAGTGATGGGAATAGATAGATACTGGATAATTGGAGAATGATATTTACTTCCAGCACTTTAAAGGTGTCACTTTATTGCTTAGTAACATTCATTATTTTTGTTGAGAATTTCAATAGGCTTCATTTTGCTGTTGCTTTTTCTAAAGTAATGTTTTTATTTGTCCTGTCTGGCTGTTTGTAAGATTTTCTGATTGTCTTTGGTTTTCAGCAGTTGAACTATAATGTCCCTAGATGCTATTTTCTGTGAATTTATTTTAGTCACTGCCTGAAAAGTCTTTTAAGTCTCTGGATTGATTTCTTTAAGCGTTTTGGGCTATTTGAAAATAGATACCTCTTCCAGTGTTGTTCTTTCCCCATTTCTACTTTTTCGCTAGGACTGCATTTACACCTATTGGGGTCTTTGTTTTTCACCTTATTTTTACATCTACAGTATTTCCTTGCCCCCCCCCCCCAATTAGGTTCTAATATGTTTACACAATCATTTCTTTTATTACGATTGCTCTCCTTTCTGAAACAATAAAATAGTGGCTAGTCATATTAATGAAGTAGAGATTTAATTCTGGGTTAGAACTCAGCTGAGATTCAGGAGGTCTTTTGTTCATTTCTGTACTATTATTTTCAATGGAGAAGGTTTCATATTTTCTGGGAATCCTTCTCCTCTCTCCTTCTAATCTCTAACAGTTGGATCTCAAGATTGTTGAAACTTCTCCTTTAACAGAAATGTTCCACTAGGTTATGTTAAATTAATTAAATAAGGAGGCCATTAGACCTAGATGGCTCTATTGCCTAGCTAAGTAAATAAACCAAAACCCAAGCCTGTAAATGCTTCAAGTTTATAAAATCAAAAGGTTAAGGACAACTAATCACAACCAACCAACTAGACTTCAAGCTATAGACAACGAAATCATTTCCTGTCTTTGCTTCTTTACTTTTTCTAAGTCTTTCCCTTGGTTCCTGTCAGCAAGAGCTCTCCTAACCACTTTCAGTTTGTAGCTGCCACATTCAAACAGATTTTTGCCCGAACTCTTAAATTTTTTAATATATCTCAAGTTAATCTTTTAACAGTTCTTAGCTTCTTATCCTGCACAGTCACAAATGCCCTCAGGATAAAAGTACCAGTATTTAAGTTTCTCCCAATTTTCCAAAAAACTTTGTTGCCAAAAGCTCCACAAGATTTTAATCCAAAAGCTTTCTTTTTCTAAGTAGGGGTCTTTCTCAGATGTAATGCCCATATCCGTAGCTTTCTACCTTTCCAGAAATTAAGAACTGTCACCAAATAAAAATAGCTGTAGATATAAATTCACTTTTCTAAGACTGCCTTTTCTCTGGAGTTTTAGCACCTCCAGTTCTCATTTCTCTGCTTCCCCTGCCATCACACAGATGAGTTAGATATTTATCTAGATTATTCCAGTTTTCTCAGAAAAACATAGTTTCTCTACTCTCCCTTCTCCAGTTTGAAAGTCTGAAATGCATTTTCCACAAAAAGTCTTAAAGGTAATGGAAGCCTGTTGTTTATTTTATGAGGCCTATGGAAAGTTGGGGTCATTTACTATTTTCCTGAAAATGTAAAGCCAAGGTAATTATAAGCTTTGTTTTCTTCCTTTATTTTTATCATTTTAAAGCACACATTTACAGTATAATACAAAATTAACCTCCTTTCCTCTCTGCTGAATATAAAAATTTAGAATTGAAAAAATATTTTTTACTTCTCACTTTTTAGCATATATATAAAGGATAATTAATTCTTGCTAATTAATGTGTGCTCTGGTTTATAAGGAATACCTGTTTTCAGAATTAAAACATGAAATTAGTATTTCTTTTTCAGTCTAAGAATGTCCTTAGGGAAATTAAATCCATACATCCTTCTAGAAAAAAATTCCCCTTTTGCTCAATTTTTTGGTAAAAGATCTTATTTATTTATTTGAGAGAGAAATTGAGGAGGGAGAGGGAGAGAAAATCTGAAGCAGACTCCACACAGCTCAGAGCTGGACATGGGTCAACTCAGCCAACACCAAGAGCTGAATGCTTAACTGAGCAACCCAGGCACCCCTCATGATCAAATTTTTTAATGCATATAGAAATACAGGTATTTATTCAATTATCTGTTAATAGATATTACAGGTACATTACTAGTTACTGGATATACAATGGTACCCAAATAATCATAGTTACCTCATTTGAACTCTGATAATTAAACAAAGGTGGGGTCAGATTTTGAACAAAACTAGCTTGCAGATACAAACTAAAAATCAAAAGAACAATAAAATAAAAGTACTGACACCACGATATGTAGGGAGGGGATGTTAAGTGTATTTCGATGATAGAGAAGACATTCCTAAGGATATGACATGCAAACTGATGAATGGATGATGATTAGGAAATAATCACTTGAAGTTTTGTTTTGTTTTGTTTTTTTGAAAAGGGTTATGGATAGGACAAAATAGCATAAGCAAACTTCCACATACAAACAAAAGTTTGTCATTTGAAAGGAACTCAAATATGGCCTAAGTGACTACCTCATAGAATGGAAGAACTGGCATATGAAGAAATTAAATAGCCTATAAAACATTCTAGTAGCAACTCATAAATTTGGAGGTAAAGAATTTGCATGTAGGAAATTATTTGACTTCGATCTAATTTTTTTAAATCAAGTTCTAAAAATATTCCAAGGTAGTACTTATCCAAACATTCTCTACAAGTGTTCTTATAATTGAAATATGAGGTAATTTTAACAAATAAAAAAAATGTGTAAGTCCTTAAATATTAAATTAGTAGGTGTCATGTGTTCTACAAGGTCTATAATATGGTACAAATTGCTTGATTCGGATGGTATTTGATGAAATGGCACACAAAAGTTTTTTTAAAGAATGTAGTTATGTTCTGCATATGAAAATAATAGATAAAAATGTTTCCCCAAATTATGCTAAATTGTCATACAATACTTATGGGTATAATTTAATTGGTAAAAGTGTATCTTTCTAAATAAGCACGACTCAGGGAAATATCCTATTAACTTTGTGAAATAAAAATGGCAAAGGCATTATCTCAAATAATCTCCAGTAGTATTTTCTAGATAAAAAGCATTTATTTTTCACTTTAGGAAAATATTTCACATTTTGTATTTTTGATAAAAATCTCAAATTTCACATATAAATGGGTTAATAATGTATTCATAAAACATTTTTCAAATGATATTCCCATTAACCTTGGTGTATTCACTGTATCAAAGATTATAAAAAGAAGTAGCAATTTCCTGTCATACAGTAATTTTCTTGTGCTCTGATGTTAAGAGAAAATGAGGATTTTTTTTGAAATGAATCAGAAGTAATCCTGCAGAGATGATACATGACGATAATGAAGTATATTTTACCGTGACTTATTTTTTAGATCTTTATGGTATATAGTACTAGAATATTACTTCTCATAGTACAGGTTCTTAATATTAAACTTCAGTAAATAAAAGTTTTAAAATTTTCATTCATGTTTTTCATGCCTGCCCAATATGAGAATAAGCAGGAAGGGTAAATTATAAGGAAATAAATGACATAAAACAAGACAAACAGGGAAATGACTACCCCAGACTGGAGCTATATTTGACTATGAAATGTCTATGTTTGGTTTTACTCTTTATTAATGGATTAGTAGAATTACTTTCTCATGTTTTAAACATACTTATAGAAACATACACACACAACCCATATATAATTCCCAACCTTAAATTACGTAGGATCTTTGATTTGCTTAGCTCGTTGATAATTTTTTTTTTTTTAATTTGACAGACAGAAATCACAGATAGGCAGAGAAGCAGGCAGAGAGAGGAAGGGAAGCAGGTTCCCCGCTGAGCAGAGAGCCCAACGTGGGGCTCGATCCCAGGACCCTGGGATCATGACCTGAGCAGAAGGCAGAGGCTTAACCCACTGAGCCACCCAGGCGCCCCCATTGATAATATTTTGACTCTTACCTACTAGATTATGATTATGCAAAAAATGGAATCTTTAAAATTAAACAGATATCGTTTTAAAATTCTAACTCTGTCACTTGATAGTTTTTTGACTTCCAAATACTTCAAATATTTCATTTGTAGAGTATGAAAAGGAGCATTTTTCTCACAGACTTCTGAGCGGAAGCAAGATAGAGAAATAATAATAATATTAGTGTGCACTGAAGGAATGGCTATATAACAAGAATTATTCTAGATACTTATTTAACCATTTAGATTAAACACTTTAGTAAGATAATGTATTATTACCATTTTATGGAAAAATAAACTAAGTAATTGACAAAAATGTCTTAGTTAATGCATGGCGAAGAGAAGCTTTTAAGTCCACAATAACACAAATTACCTGTACTAAACAAAGTAACACAAATTTTAATAATACAATCTACCTGTACTAAACACTGAAGTACTAGTGCATACATAAATCCTATAGTCTCTAGAGGTATGGAATGATGATTACACATGAAATATATTTGTGTGTATGTATGTTTTTGCTACAATGTCACACAGTTGCCTGAACATTTTCTTCCAGTCTTTTCTTCATTTGGTTGACACAATTACATATCCATTGATTCTCTTTCATAAATATGGGGTTTTGGCTAACTATAGGCCTAAAATAAACATAATTCGGGTTTCTTTTCTAGCAAGATGCAGATTTCTTTTGTATATTTTTTCTCTTACCTATCTCATTTGTATTTAAATATGATCAATACTTATTGATATATAAAATGTAGTCAATTAAATAAACATACTACAAATCCTCTTGATTCGTACCCCTTTCCAATTACATTGTTCTTTTTTCTCATTTTCACAGTGAAAGAGGTTGTCTGCATATTCTGATGCCCTGTTTCCAACTGTCACTCTACTATAATATGCTTACTGGCTTCATCATTTTCTGAAAAGATGCTTAGATAAATAATGAACAAAATCCTATAGAGACCCTTAACTTCTTGTCTTGCTCTTTTCCTTCATAGCATTTGAAACTACTCAGTTAGATATGAGGAGACATGACGAGGAAAACAAGGGCATATGGAAAAGAACATGACCAACATCAGGATATCATAGGAACTCTAGAGCACAGTGCATGATTAGTATGAAGTAACCTGAGGTAAGATGATCTAATTCATCACATCTTTAATTCCTGTTCACATGAACTTACTGCAGTATTTCACAGAAGAGCTATACAGCCAGTTTGTCTAAACTAGTGGTTTCCAAGCCTGACAAATCACATCTAGATACTTAGATGTAAAGCTTTCAGCCTTTGCTGACCAGGAATGGGTTTAGAATAAGTGTTGAACAAAATAATTAGCAGCATCAGCCAAAGGAGAAAAATCAAGAAAGACACCTAATTATTTGGCAGAAGCCTCTGGGTAGATAGACAGAAGCACTATTAATTCTAATGAGGAAGACAAGAAATGTAACAGATTGAAACACAAAAAAAATGGTATTCATTTTGAACATGTTAAAGATAGGATTCCTATAAAACAACTAAGTTGAAATTTTGACACATGGCATATAACATGGCTTAGACAATTGGACATATTAATTTAGTTTTGAGAAATAGATACTGGCAAGAGAAATAAACTTTAGATATGTGAATAAAGGTTTTACGGGGTAAAATACCACTGCAAGAAAGAGGTTCTATATAAGACAGGAGAGTATATAACGAAGATATGCATACTGATCCAGTATATACTCTAAGTAACTGTAGTTATAAAGGAGGAAAACCAGCATTATAACATATGGTGAAAATCTAGACCAAAAAACATACTTATTTTTTTAACTGAGAAGTTAATTTAAAAATTTACATGGAAATGCAAAATACCAAGAACAACAAAAACAATGAAAATAAAGAACAAACATTACCTGATTTCAAGTCTTAATAAAAGATAACCAGTAAGAGAATGGCATTTAATGTAAAATAATAACAGATAGATTTATGGGAAAAAAAAAGAAAGTCAATATACAGACCTTCAAACATCTGGCTTTAAAGAAATCTTCCAAGGGAATAATACAAAGACAAAAGAAAATATTACAAGTGATGCCAGAAAACTGAACATCCATTTATAAGAAAAATGAAGTTCCAGCCTTGCCTAACATCACATACAAAAATTTAACTAAAATAACTCATCGACCTAGTTGGGAGCATTAAACTTCTTATACCTTTAGAAAAAAATCTGAGAGAAATCTTCATGAATTTGAGTTTGACAAAGATTTCTTGAATAGTACACCCCAATCATAAAGCATAAATAAAAAATATATATGTACACAGGTGACCTTTATCAAAATTAAAAAAAAATTAGCTCTTTAAAACATACTCATTGGAAAATAAAAATGAAAGATAGAAAATATTTGCTAAACAAGTATCTAATAAGAAATTTTATGCAGAATGTTTTAAAATGTTACAGTAACAAGATAAACAACCTTATAAAAATGGGCTAAAGTGTTAATTAGGCACCTAACAAAAGAAGATACACAAATGAAAAGAATATCAACCTAGTGACCAGAATAACAAAGGTAAAACCATGATGAAAGACTACTGGCAACTCAGTGGCCAAGTGTTAGCTTTATAAAGTGCTAGCTTTATAAAGCTAACAACACAAAGCGTTAGTGCAGAACATGCATATTGGTGTAGTTCTCATTCATGGTTTGTGGAGATGGCAAAGTGATAAAAACAGTTTGGAATGCAATTCTACAGTTCTTGTAGAGTTGAACATGAAATTGCCATTGACCCAACAATTTCACTCTTAGATACTAACCCAAGAGAAGTGAAACTTAAGTTCCTGGTAAAGGGTTGCTCTAGATTGTTCTCAGAAATATTAGCTATAATTTCCATAAAGTGGAAACAGCAGGGAGTATGTGGAAAATCTCTGTTACTCCCTCTCAGTTTTGTTTTAAACCTAAAATTCCTCTAAAAATAGTCTTTTTAAAAAAGGGTAGAATCCTGAAGTAATGATAAGTTACTTATTAGGCTGGATTCCAGTGATTAATATCACTTTTTTTGAAAGTATCACAAAATATTGAAATACTTGAAAACACTGGGTAATCTAAAACTTATTCTTGTGACTTATTAGTAATGATAATGTATTCAAATTTGTCCATGAGGCTTTAAATATTTGTAATTCTTATGGGATATACACTTTATTCACTCTACAAGGGAGGTACCAGTGATAGTCTCTCTGCTCATTTTTAAAAAGAATCCTAATTAGAATTATATAGTTCTGAGTAGGAAAAAAACAAAAACAAAAACAAAAAACAAACAAACAAACAAAACAGATAAAATCCAAGAAAATTTAAGAGTTAAGCACCACAAAATGATGATTTGGCAAGTGGATGAGCTTATTTATTTTTACTATTTTTAAAAAGGTAAAGGGCCCTCATTTGTATAATGTCAAATTATCTTGTTCAAATTCTTAGTATTATAAAATATTCAACATGTTGAATTTTCCAGGTTAGTAAAAATCAAATATGAAAACAGAAAAATGAGTAAGAAGAGATTATTTCATAATTTCTAGACACTTGTGAAAATGTGAAATAACATTTGGGTCAAAAGACACCCAATGCTTTTCTGAGATACTTAATAGAAATCCTTTCTAGTTCCCACAGACTTTAAAATGCTCTGATTTAATGTGGGAGAGGATGAGAAATCATGACATGCATGAACAAAATTGAATAAAACTAACAATATCCTGGAAAAAATTGTAGAAACAATACAAATGTCTATTGACTGATGAAACAAATAATGGAATACCAATCATCAATAAAAAGGAATTACAGTATAAATATATAAACAGTAACATTACTAAAGCACAAGAGCTTAATGCTTAGCAAAAAATCCAAATAAAAAATATGGCATATTGTAAGAGTACATTTGTAAGAATATCACTAATCATCAGGTAATGAAAATTAGAACAACAGTGAGATATTGCTTTATACTTGTTAGGATGGCTATTATTAAAACAAAACAAAAGATAATAAAAAGTGTTAGCAAAGATGTGAAGAAACAAAAACACTTTATACTGTTGGTAGGAATGTTAAATGGTATAGTTAATATGGAAAACAGTACAGAAGTTCCTCCAAGATGAAAAATAGAAAATAACATGACTCAGCAATCCCGTTTTTGAATATATATCTAAAGGAGTTGAAGTCAGGATCTTGAAGAGGTATATGTACTCAGATGTCTATTACAGATTATTCACAATCGCCAAGATATGGAAACAATCTAAATGTACATCAATAGATGAATGGATAAAGAAAATGTGGTATTTACATGAAATGGAATATTAAAAAGTCTTAAAAAAGAGGGAAATATTGCCATTTGTAATAACATGGATGAACCTGAAGGATTTATGCCATGTGAAATAAGCCAGATACAGAAAAAAAAAAAAAAAAAAACTTCATGCACTCACATGTGGAATCTAACCCAGCCAAACTAATAGAAGCAGAGACTAGAAAGTTTTTGTTAGGGCTTGGGGGAGGGCAAATTGGAGGGGTAGTGATGGTTAAAACTACAAAGTTTAAGCTATATATGATAAATAAGTTCTAGAAATCTACTAAACAGTAGATACAGTATACAGTATGATTAATGATACTGTATTTTACACTTAAAGTTTGCTATGAGGTTAGATTTCAAGTGTTCTTACCACTACTATTACTATTAATAATAAAGGAGGTTAGAGGTGCCTGGGTGGCTCAGCTGGTTAAGTGTCTGACTCTTTATTTTGGCTCAGATCATGATCTCAGGGTTATGAGATCAAGCCCCATGTTGGCCTCCATGCTAGGTGTGGAGCCTGCTTAAGATTCTCTCCCTCCTGCTGCCCCTCCACCCCCACTCTTAAAAATAAATTAATAATAATAATAATAGAAGTGGGAGGAAGCTTTGGGAGATGACGAATATATTTATGGCCTTGATGGATATGATGGTTTCAGAGGTATATACTTAACACCAAACTCACTGAGTTGCAAACATCAAATATGTACAGGTTTTTATCTGTTAATTATACCTCAATGAAATGATTAAAAAAAGAAATGATACAAAATGCAAGCTATAGTAACAAAAAGCAGATCAGTATTTGCCATGAGTCATGAAGCAAGAGGAAGAGCTGACTGCAAAGAGGTGAAAGAGAAATTTGGGAGTTCATGGAAATTAGCTATATAATGCTTAAGCTATGGCTATATGACTTAATACAGTCACAGCTCATCAAATTGTATATATAATTTTTCTGACAAAATAAAAAACACATGTGAAGAATTGGGGAAACTGTTAATGATAGCATATACCAGAAAATATAATCACTTTATCAAAATACATAGCACCACTTGGGAAAATTAATAAAAACTATTTTAATAAAGAAAAATGCAAACCTAACCCTAGTGAATTAGTACCTTGTTTAGAATAGTAAAATGATTTTTGGTGAGATTACAGATATAACATAAATAGAAAATGTGTTCTCTGCATCTTTCCAAGACAATTATTGAATGAAAGAAGGCAATACTCTGCAATGAGTAACAGACAACATTGAGGAAGTAAATTTTATAAAATTCCTGACTGTTAAAACCAATTTTATCTCCAATAACCACAGAATGTCACTTGTAAAACTACTAATTAGTGTACAAATGCAGCCTTCAATAGAGAATTCTTAACTGTTAAAAACTTTCTGAATGGATTTTCAACTTTTCTCTAAACTTCTGTTGTAAACATTATTTAAAACGTTACACCACTGGGGCACCTGGGTGACTCAGTTCAACGTCCAACTCTTGATTTTAGCTCAGGTCATAATTTCAGGGTCCTGGGATAGAGCCCTGTGTTGGGTTCCATGCTCAGCACTGAGTCTGCTTGAGATTCTCTCCCCCTGGTCCTTCTACTACTCCTACCTTCTCTCTCAAATCAAATTTTTTTTTTTTTTAAGATTTTATTTATTTATTTGACAGAGAGGTTAGGAGACAGTGAGAGAGGGAATATAAGCAGAGGAAGTGGGAGAGGGAGAAGCAGACTTCCTGCTGAGCAGGGAACCTGATGTGGAGCTCAATCCCAGGACCCTGGGATCATGACCTGAGCCAAAGGCAGATGCTTAATGACTGAGCCACCCAGGTACCCCTAAGATCTTTTTTTCTTTTTAAAATTACATTATCTGTTTAGAAGTCAATCTAAAACACTGAGATCAAGAGAAAACTTGGAATTCTGAATTTTTGGATCTGAAAAACTTAGTATACACATACATCATCTATTATGGAACCCTCCCCACAGAATCTAAGAGAGCTACCCATAATTAAACACATTAATTTATCTATATCAAAAGTTATTATTATTCACCCTAAAAGAATAAATTAAAAAAATCTTCTCAGATGAAATTATATTTAATCACTAAATAAACCATGGAAAAATACAATTTTTCAAAGCTTTTTATATTTTTGAAGATTGGACAGGGCAACATGGACCAGCGGAAGACCAATTTATCTTTATTCCAAGCACAGAGCAAGACTATTTTACTTTAAATTATGTTGAATTAGTATGATCTGTATGTAAAGTGATTTCATGACTGATGTGATTTTAATTGTATATGTAAATTAGAAAACATATTCCAAGTTAGAAATAAATCTGAGAGTATGTTGTCTAAATAGGATATTAAATATGTTCACTTATTTTTTTTTAAGATTTTATTTACTTACTTGAGAGAGAGAGAGGGAGGATGAGAGAGAGAGAGGAAAAAGCAGACTCCCTGCCCAGCAGGGAGCCTGATGCCGGACTTGAGTATCATGACCTGAGATGAAGAAAGTTGCTTAACCAACTGAGCCACCCAGGCACGCTGTGTTCACTTCTTCATTACAATGTTTGTCTTACAGTGTTTTTTAACTATTTAACATTGGGAAATGTCTGACTTGAAATTTTGTACTGCCAATTTACAGCCTATTTTATGAAGAAAATACCTCTAATATAAAAAGCTTTATGAGGTGACTGTATCCACCGTACATCAGTGACCTTTTCAATATTCTGTGTCTTGATTGAGTAGCCATTCAGTTCATTCCCTGAATGCTAGTGTAAACACAGGGAATGAGTTAATCAGAATATATTGTTTCAAAGGTCACCAAGCATTTTTTAATGCATTACTTTACACAATTAAAAATATATAAAAAGAAAATGCTAATAACCTGTCTTGCTTCAGCATAAGATTAGCAAGGAAATATATATATATATATATATACATGCATACACACACACACACACACACATATTTATAATATTTCAACTGTATTTGAAATACTATATGTATTTTTCTGTTTCTATGTATATGGTTTAAGTGCCCCAAACTGAATAGAAATATATATCCCAAGCTATATCAATGATAAATCAAATAGCATATAAAACATTTTCAGCATTATTTATTTATATTAGAACAATTATTTTAAATGCATAAAATAAATTTTAAAAAAATGTCAATTCATACTATGCCATGTATTTCTCTTCATTTGCTGAAAAATTATTCATTATTTAAGAAAAAAGAATTCTGGACTACTAATGCATTTCCATTTCAAAATAATTATGGGAATGAAAAAGCCAACCAAACTAGGACATTTTTAAGAATGTTGCTATCACTAATAAGAAATGCGGAATAAGGCTGATGATAAATAACTAAACATATAATATCATGTATGTTTGTAGCATTTGTGATGTTTTTCAAGATTGCATTACACTGTTTTGGGGGAAACTGTCCATGAGAGTCAGTGATTTGGGAAACTGAAAGTTTCTTGAGAAATGTATGCAGAAAGGGGAAAGGACTGAGGCACATGAGGTCATATCCATACCTAATGTGAGCAGAGCAGAACAAATCAACTTTCTTTAGATTAGATAATTATTGACAGATTCTAGAGCTAAGGGGAAAAAGAAATCTTCCAAAATACATCTCATAGGCTGCTTTATTTCATAATAATGTACATTGTATTATTAATGTTATATCAAGTATTTGTTCATTTATTATTTGATATTCTGGATTTTCCATAATTATGTTAATACTGAATCCAGGTTACAACCAAGAAAATTAAAATATACCACAAAGAGAAAATTTTAGGAGTAGTGTGTTTTCTAAGAAAAAAAATGTCATGTAATTGTAATGATATTTCTGTTATCATTGCACTATATAAGGAATGTTCATGCTTTGGATATTTAAATTACACCAATATTTCATGGGTTTACAAGGGGTTATTTGAATATTTATGCATTCATTATATATCTATTGTTTTCCTTCAGGAGTTTTAAAGTCTAATAAAACTGTCAGAGAATTTTCAGCTGAAATGAATAAGTAAGTGGCTGCTTGGATTTGTTTTCATTCTATAAATAAGTTAAGAGCATTATAACTTCTAAAAATTTCTCTTCACCACAAAACAAACAAATTGAGTCTAACCCTAATATGATGAGATTATCAAGTTTGCTATGTCAAACTTCTTAAGACCTATCTTGGAATCATATGTCCATAATTGTTTTATGTAAAAGAAAAAATAACTAGGTAAATTAACTCCTCATGATTTTCTCTCTGCTAAAATATGAGACATTAAAGTGAATTCAGTACTTTCAACTCTTCTTAAACACCTTAAATATATCCAAATATAATCAACAGAGAAGCACTTTTGGAATGGGACAGTAAAAACTTCTGAAAATCTGCTCTTTCACCAAAGCAAGAACACAGGGAAAATTTGTAAAAATTAACTTATTTAGAAACCTGAAAATTTATCAAAGCTTGTAACAATCCAAGAATGATTTAACCACAAAAAGCTGCTGATTCTCAGACCACCTAGGTTGGTGGTATTAGAACATGCCCTATCTCCTAACCATCCTCTCTCCAAGTACACAGTAGTATATAATCAGCAGCACACACTGGAGTGGTGATGATGGTTTGGAGTGCCCCAAAAACCTCATCTCCAGAGTACTGTCACTCTGTGACCAGTCTTAAAACTTTCTGGAAGAACTCCATTCACTGGGCTTATCATTATTTGATCTCAGAGTTACCTCTGATGGAAAAGATCCATCCTGAGAGCATTTATCAACAGCAATCACTGGCAGAGGTTTACCTTTGCAGCTACATGAGAAAGCAATACCAATTAGGGAAAACAATAGGATGATCAAGAAGCATAAAAGAAAACTAAGAAATGACTTATCCATAGAGTCCTTGAAAAAGCTCTAATATATTCTTAATACTCTAGAAGAATTGCTATTGCCACTCTATCAAGAGAAAGGTAATGTATCATCCCTATAAGTACAGAAAACCAACTCAAGCTATTTTGACTTTACTGTTGGAATTATTCCAACCCTTAGTAGGTTCCCTTACTGTCCAATATTTAATAACATTTTTTAACATCAAACAATCTGGAAACTGCTAGAAGAAAACAGAGGGGGGAAAAGTTCCATGACATTAGCCTTGGCAATGATAGCATGGATGTGACTCTAAAAGCACAGACAAGAAATGGAAAATAGAAAAGTGGGACTACAGCAAATGAAAAACTTCTGACAGCAAAGAAACAGTAAATGAAATAAAATAGCAACCTATGGGATGGAAGAAAATATTTATAAACCATTAAACCATGTGTTTGATAAGAGATTACTATTTAAATACGTAAAGAATTCTAACACAGAAATAATTTAAAAAAAATAAGAACCCCGTTAAAAAGGGGCAAAATACCTGAATAGACTCTCTCTAAAGACACACAAATGGCCAGCAAGTACATAAAAAGATATTCAGTATGGAATATCTGAAACAGTATGGAAGTTCCTGAAAAAAAAAGAAAAATAGAAGCACCATCCCATTTCTGGATATTTATCCATGGGGACTGAAATCAGGATCTTGAGGAGGTATCTGTACTCTAATTTTCACTGCAGCATTATTCCATACTAGCCAAGGTATGGAAACAACCCAAATGTCCATCAACAGATAAATAAATAAAGAAAATGTGATATAGATATGTATATATGGAATATTCTTTATATAGTAAATTTATTCTATTGTATCTCATTGTATAGACCTTATGGGTTATATTATATCTTACATATTAAGTTATATATAACACATAAAATTATTATAATATATGGGATATTATTAGGCTTCAAAAGGAAGGGAATAATATCATTTGTAACAACACAGGTGAACTTGGAGGACATTATACTAAGTAAAATAAGAGAGACAAATATTGCATGAGTTCACTTATACCTTATTGAAATCTAAAATAGTAGTAAGTAATAGAATCAAAGAATAGCATGGTGGTTGCCAGGGGTTGGGGAAAGGGGAAAATGGGCTGATTTTGATCAAAGTATATAAAGTATCTGTTACACAAGATGAATCAATTTTTGAGATCTAATGTATGGCCTTGGTGCCTACAGCTAACAATATTGTATTATATACTTGAAATATGCTGTGAGGGTACATCTTAATAATATTAAGTCTTCTCACCATAAAATAAAGAAACAAAAAGAAAACAGAAACTATGTGGATAGGGTAGATATATTAATTATCTTGATTTATGTGATCATTTCACAATGCATACAATATGAAAATGTCAAGTGGCATAACATTTAAACTTTTTAAAATTCTACTATTTAATTGACAACTTTATTACAGTTTACTTTCTGGATGACATATTTGGAAAGTTTGATGACTCATTCATACATTTTATATTATACCTCATTTATTATCTTTAAATATAAAATTAGAAATACCATAGAAAAATAAATATTATCATTAATAGAGAATTCACAGATATTTTAGAAATTATTACAGCAGTACAGTATCCTCCTTTTTTTCTGATATAAACCTTAGCTAGTAACCCAGGAAATCAAATCTCAAACATGAAATTTTAACTGGTTTAACTCTGAGATCTTTAAGTGTATCATTTAGTGTCACTTAATGAATTCATAAATTATGTGTGCTAGATAATAGTTTTATTTTTATGAAAGACAGTAAGTTTAAGTTACTTAGATTAGAAGAGCAAAAAAATGCAAAAATTTAGTTTACTTAAAAACAACAAATGAATTAAGTTAACAATTCTGTATTTTTTTATTTTGTATTTTATTTTATTTTATTTATTCATTTGAGAGAGAGACAGAGAGAGGACAAGTGCGGGGAGGGACAGAAAGAGAGGGAAAGAGGAAGAAAGACTCCCCATTGGGTGGTGGACCCAAAATGGGGTTTGATTGAAGTACCCCAAGATTATTACTGGAGCCAAAGTCAGATGTTTAACAGACTGAGCCACCCAGATGCCCCAAAAATTGCTCTTAAGCAATTTTAAGATTGTGAAAGAAGGAGAAAAAAAAAAATCATAACGTCATTCTCAGCATGCATAGAAAAAATAAAATGTTATATTGTAGAGCTTAATTTTTGATGATTTGGAATATATGGTCAAATAATGAGTCACTGAAACATCACTGAAACCAAAGCAAAGACAACATGTTGATGAACACAGCAGTATTTTTATGTCTATCCTAGAAAGAACCACTTTATCTATGTTATCTATTTTCTTAAGTAATATTTCCATCCAACCTGGGGCTGGAACTCAAGATCCCTGAGATCAAGAGTTGCGCACTCCACCCACAGAGCCATCCAGGTGACACTATCTAGTATCTCAATCAAACCTTTGCTTATAAAAAGGCTTTCCTGTAAATCAAATCTTTTTGAAGGAAAGAAAAAAGAAGAGTTGCTCACTAAATTTAACCTAAGTACTGAACTAAAAATTCCCAAACTGAATATATACATAATTTCATTTATACTGTTCAATAAAAGTGAAAATCTGTCATGCACTATACTCCCATTAGTCTTAGTGTATTTTATATTATTCCATTGTAAATACAAATTTTGCATTAAATTTTCTAAGGAAGTTACTGCTTAACTATGAATCAGAACAAACCTCTAAATTTGCTTTTTCAGTTTTGTGTTACATTATATGTAATGTGTTATATACAGTAGACACTATGTAAGATTTCTCTATGGTATACTAAAATTATACAGTCATCCAATGAAATACGAATATTTCACAGTACTTTCTTACTATTTGTAAGAGCAAGGATGCTGAAGAGACATTTCATGTTTCAATTTCCTTATTTTTTTAAAGATTTTATTTATTTATTTGACAGAGACTACAAGTAGGCAGAGAGGCAGGCAGAGAGAGAGGAGGAAGCAGGCTCTCCGAGGAGCAGAGAGCCCGATGCGGGGCTCGATTCCAGAACCCTGAGACCATAACCTGAACTGAAGGCAGAGGCTTTAACCCACTGAGCCACCCAAGTGCCCCTCAATTTCTTTATTTTTAAAACCCTATAAAGATACACATTAGGAGCACCTGGGTGGCACAGTTAAGCAACCCCACCCTTGATTTCTGCTCAAGTCATGATCTTAGGCTCATGAGATCCAGCCCTGCATTGGGCTTCATGCTCAGCTGAGAGTGTGCGCACTCTCTCTCTCTCGCTGTGTCCCTCCCATTCCTGTGTGCTCTCTCTCTCTCATAAATAAATAAATCTTAAAAAAGATACACATTAATAAAAATCCATTAAATGATAAAAAGACCGTGCCATATTTAATATTCCTTTTAGAATGAGAAAAGTGTGTCTCTATTATCTTAAAAACTTAATAGATTTTTAGGCCTTCTGTCCAATGTAATAAGGTATAGAACAACTACTGAAGCAACATTTAAGTGAACATAAATAGCTGACAAAATATTTGGATAAAATAAACAGATACAAAAAGCAACATTTTCCTTTGAGGATTGGACCATTATCAAAAGTGCACTGGAAAAGATTGGTTAAATGTAAAGCATAACAATACAATGCTAATGAACAGAGGAATAGTTGGAATTTTAGTTAGCCACAGTTTTTAAAAATACATACACCCACAGATATATATGTTTCTGCCTATATATGCTGTTAGGGTCCGTGATCAAAGGAACGAGACTGATACAAAGCGAAGGTCAAACAAAACTTTATTTCGCGCCAAGCATCAAGAATCAGAGCTATCTCTTACAAAAAGGTGAGGACGATGATCCCGACAAGGTCACTCCCAAGAAGGCTGCTCTAGATGAGGCTGCTCCGCAGATGAGGCCGCTCCCTGATCGGAGCCACCCCCAAGATGAGGCCACTCCATGAGGTTGCTCCCCAGACAGGGCCGCTCCCAAGAAGAGGCCATTCTGGACAAGACCGCTTCCCGGACGAGGCCACTCCCGACGTCAAAGAGGCAACGATGACAGAGATGATGACAAGGAGGACAACCCGGATGACATAGACTCTGCTCCCCACGATACCACTCTGACAAGGCTGCCACCCAGAGGAAGCCACCGCTGTGGACAAGGCTGCTCGTGGCTCGGGGTGGGGAGGCATTTTGCGGCAAGGCTGCTGGCGGCTAGGGGCCATTGGCATCTCAGGGCCACTGGCGTCTCAGGACCGCTGGCATCCAGGGGCTGCAGGCGTCAGGACCGCTGACTGCTGGGGTGCTGGACTGCTGGTGTCTCGACACCACTGATGTCTAGGGGCTGCAGGCGTGGGGACCGTTGACCACTGGACTGCTGGACCACTGGTATCTCGGGACCGCTGACCCCTGGGCCGCTGGACCACTGGAGTCTCAGGGCCGCAGGCGTGGAAGGATCGCTGACAGCTGGACCGCTGGTGTCTGGGCAGCTCAGGGTTGCTGGAAGCTGCACGGGGCTGAAGGCTGCAGGCGGCTGCTCAGGGCCACCAGAGGCAGGACCACCACAGGCGGGGCTGCAGGCGGCTGGAGGCTGCAGGCGGCTGGAGGCCACAGGTGGCAGCTCAGGACCGCCAGAGGCAGGACCGCCGCAGGCAGGGCCTCAGGCGGCTGGAGGCTGCAGGCGCAGGGACCACCGGTGGTGGGACCGCTCCTAAGAGCTGTTACAGCTCCTCCACTCCGCTGACTCTTTGCTCCCCTCCACTCTTCTGCTCCCGTCACAGCTCTCCTCTCTCCTGCTAGTCTTGCACAGCAACCTTTATGCGGTTGATTGAGCCCCACCCCTATACAGGTGGCCCATCGGATCTCAATTCACCCAAGTGGATATACACATGCTGCACGGATTGGACATCTCCACCTGGCCTGCCCCACCCCTACATCTGGGGTCCACAAGCAAGTTCCTCTGGGAGGGGCAGGCCCTTACATATGTGTGTATAGATATATAGATATATATACTGCCTAGGTTATTATTAAATTTATTCTTAAATTATTAAAGAGAACAAACCTCTCTATCTACTGTTTTTTCTCATGTCAAAAGCAAGAATATGTATCTCATTTACAGGTATCACTACTGCTGTGATAAATTACAAAAGAAATTAAAATCCAGGTTCAAACTGAAAGCTCAATGTTAAACTTTTAATAGGGTGTGTTCAAATAAACGACTAGATTAGTATTTTGATAGAAAACAGCAAAATGCTAAAAGTATGTCCATCACACCGCCTAATTATTGATACAGTAAAGATCAACGATCCTTCTCTTAAGTATATTTGATATACTAGGAGCATACGCTTACCTGGTCCTGAGCTGGCAGTTTACTATGTAGGTGACAGAAAAGCCGGTATGAAAGGAAAGCACGGAAAGACGTCCGGAAACGCAGTCCACAGACTAGGTGCTGGGGGACTGAAATCCTAAGGCCGGAGAAAGTTCAGGAGTCCTGCCTGCCTCGGGGCGTCTGAGCCATAGGTCTTCAAGGTTGTGCCTGAGATTAGTGAGGGTCGCAGCAGTATGCACTCCAGGGCCAATGGCTGACCCTGGGCCTCCACGTGCAAAAAGTGCTCTCAGGAGGAACGGAACGCCCTGGGCAGTGGGCCTGGCTGAGGCAGTGTGTGGGCACAGACCGCCCCTGAGCACTGCCGCTTGCACAAGTCCTCCTGGCGGGCCAAGGGCAGCAGAGCCTCGTATGCTCAAGTTCACCACAAGGCCTATGGCCAGGCCCAACCACCCTCATCTCCTCGTGAGAGCCGCGACCTATGCTCACAATATTCACACACCCAGACGCCCTGTCCTGTTCCCCGGATGAGAGAGGGACGGGGTTCCAGAAACTCCAGGACCCCCGCAGGGAGAAGATGAGGAAACAGAGCTCAGCTTCTCGCTGTTCTTTAGGTAAGTTCATACACTTTGTGGTATAAAGGTTCTGTATTATCCAAGATTTATGTCCAGCAACTACACTTTGGGAAATTATTTTAAGGAAATAATTCTTAAATGAACAAGTATTTATGTAAAAAGGCATTAAAACGGTCCATTACATTAGAATGCTCTTGTAAACACTGAGTGTTCAAATATTTTGCTGTTATTGTCCTAATAATATCACACCTGTGACCTGTAATTAATACAATGGAAATATATTAAAAATTAAAAATATTTACATGGAACTTTTAATGCCACCAGAATATTCTAATTATATAGTGTTCACTGGGAAAATTAGAATAAGAATTTATAATTGTGATGAGTCAGCAAAAATATGGCACATATTTATACACATGAATGTATGATCAAATATATATTATCTATTTTATATTAAATTATCAAAAAATTAATAAAGTCTTATTAATTTAAGATACTCAAGTGTATTGAGAACATTTATTTCTCAAATGACTCCAAAATGTGCATTAGAACTTGCATAAGGAATGTTAATATTTAAATTGATCTCTGTACAAATGAAATCAATAAATTTTTAACAAATAATAAAATAAAATATTAAAACAATTTAAAGTGACAGAAAGCTGAAAAAATATTGCTTCATTTATTCCAATTGAATTTTCAGCGGTTTCATTTTATAAATCCATCTTAAATATTAAATATCTAAACTGTATACTTTTTGTCTTATATTGATGTGACTTGAACAATTCTGTGCTGAATAGCTAGTTTTATACACACGTACAAAAATATATAATTTCTGCAATAAACTCTAAACTAATCCTTTATTATAATGAAAGTTTCTTCTTAGAAACAAAGCACCATTTCCATTTCTTTCTTTTCTGAATAGGTGAAAATGACAGCAAAATCAATAAAGAGAATTGTAAGGTCAGGATAAAGAACATTCTCAGTTCAGATCTTAATTTCAGGAACAATTTGCCATGACATCTGTGTAGTCTCTTCATGAAAGTTTAGCAGATCTGACAGCTAATTAATTATAAACCAAGATTAGAGACTGGACAGAAGTGCTGGCAGAGGAGAATTCATCTTTTGTGTCAACATGTTTCAGTATATTCATTTTCTTAAGCCTGAAAAGCATACCGCTAGTAAATTATTGTTTATCTTTAAGCTCAGAAAGGAAATCGAACATGACATGAACAGTTACCAAGATATTCACAAAAAAATGCATTTTCAAAAATAAAAAAAACAAATTAGAATTGTGACATCTGAGATTTCCCAGTGTTTTTGTCTGTTATTTGCAATGTGCAAAATTACTTGATTTTAAAAATCATAACAGATGGAAATTTAAAACCATCAATAGAAACAAAGTGTATATAAAAGATCATGAATTAAATATAGATACAGAAATTATAGAATACAAAGTTCAACTTAACAATACTATTATAAGAATTTAAATGGGAATATTCTGCTGATAGGAAACTAATATTCCCCCTTCTCAGTAATTCAGAAATATGTGTTGAGCAAATCAAAATCCTGTTTTTATGTATCACTGAATAAAATAAAATAAAAGATCTTGTTACTCCCCAGTGAAGTTTTTTTTCAAAATTATGCCCTATTAAAAATAAATGCATCTTGGTTCTTTCCACAGTTTTGCGACCGTGGCCACTGCTACTATAAACATTGGGGTACAGATGGCCCTTTTTTTCACTACATATGTATCTTTGGGGTAAATACCCAGTAGTGCAATTGCAGGGTCATAGGGAAGCTCTATTTTTAATTTCTTAAGGAATCTCCACTCCGTTCTCCAAAGTGGCTGCACCAACTTGCATTCCCACCAACAGTGTAAGAGGGTTCCCCTTTCTCCAAATCCTCTCCAACACACGTGGTTTCCTGTCTTGTTAATTGTGGCCATTCTAACTGGTGTAAGGTGGTATCTCAATGTGATTTTAATTTGAATCTCCCTGATGGTTAGGGATGATGAACATTTTTTCATGTGTCTGATAGCCATTTGTATGTCTTCATTGGAGAAGTGTCTGTTCATATTTTCTGCCCATTTTTTGACATGATTATCTGTTTTGTGAGTGTTGAGTTTGAGAATTTCTTTATAGATCTGGATATCAACCTTTTGTCTGTACTGTCATTTGCAAATATCTTCTCCCATTCTTTGGGTTGCCTCTTTGTTTTCTTGAGTGTTTCCTTTGCTGTGCAGATGTAGTCCATATACACTATGGAGTATTATGCCTCCATCAGAAAGGATGAATACCCAACTTTTGTATCAACATGGATGTTACTGGAAGAGATTATGCTTAGTGAAATAAGTCCAACAGAAAGAGTCAATTATCATATGGTTTCACTTATTTGTGGAGCATAACAAATAACATGGAGGACAGAGGGAGATGGAGAGGAGAAGGGAGTTGAGGGAAATTGGAAGGGGAGAGAAATCATGAGAGACTATGGACTCTGAAAAACAACCTGAGGGTTTTGAATGGGTGGGGGGTGAGAGGTTGGGGGAGCCAGGTGGTGGGTATTATGGAGGGCATGTATTGCATCGAGCACTGGGTGTGGTACATAAACAATGAATTCTGTTACGCTGAAAAGAAATTAAAAAAAAAAAAAGTTAAAAAAGAAAAAAAAGAATGCAGAGACATCTGGTTTCCGCTTCAGTATGTAAGAGCTTGAAGGTTGCCACTCTGTCCTAACTGCAAGTAAAAACCTATACAAACTGAAAAATCAATGCTACTAGATCTGGAAGTGAAGTTAGGTCATAAGACAAACAGCTGCCTCCAAAATTGAAGAGACAAACAAAAAAATCACAACTTACTGTTGGAGAAACCCGCTAGAAGAAACCTTAGCAGGAACCAGTGCCATGCTAAAAAAACCTAATCTTTAATTAATGAACTGCAAGAAGGTCAAGGTACACAGCCCTGAGAGTCAAAAATTCTTAGAGGACCCAGTAATAGGAGGACTTTTGTGAGTTTAAAAACACCAGGAGTTCAACCGATTATAGATTAAGTAACAGGAAAAAAAAAATCCTTTTAGGTTTCCATGGTTCCATGAGGGGGAGGGGAACGGAACCATTTTAAATATGCTAGAGAATTCTATTTTTAGTCAAGTCTGCTCTCAGAAGTAACAATTTATCTAGAATCTAACAAATGTGTTTAATTAGAGTCTGACTAAGCCAGGGAAATGGAAAGACCCAACTCACTGGCTATAGCCTTTCATGTGGAGAAAGGATACACAACTCCAATCCACTTTGGCCATCTTGTCCCACCTAAGAGTTAGGGACTGAAAAGCACTTGTGAAGTACATACTGCAGAGGCACAGTCTCATTAAAATATGGGAGGACTTTTGTCCTCTTTTGTCCTCTCATTAAAAGATGGGAGGGCTTTAGAACACTTCTTATGTCCCAACATCTTACTACCACATTACTAATGGTTCCTTTAACCCAGTATATCACACCTGGCTATCAAGAAGAAAATTCAAGGGTGCCTGGATGGCTAAGTGGATTAAGCCTTTGTCTTGGGCTCAGGTCATGATCTCAGGGTCCTGGGATCAAGCCCCTCATCGGGCTCTCTGCCAAGCAGGGAGCCTGCTTCTTCCCCCTCTCTCTCTGCCTGCCTCTCTGCCTACTTGTGATCTCTTTCTCTCTCTGTCATATAAGTAAATAAAGTCTTAAAAGAAGAAGAAGAAGAAGAAGAAGAAGAAGAAGAAGAAGAAGAAGAAGAAGAAGAAGAAGAGAATCCACAACCTACTAAAAGGCTGAAAACAGTTGGAAGAGACAGACCAAGGATCAGAACAAGGTTCAGATATGGCAGGGATGTTGATATTATCAGACAGGAATTCAAAACAGCTATTACTAATATACTAAGAACTCTAATAGGTAAGATAGATAGCAAGAAAGAATGTATAGGCAAAAACAGATTAAATTCTAGGAGAAAGTAAAAAAGAATTACTAGAGATCAAAAGTACTATAATAAAAATGAAAAATGCTTTTGATGGACTTACTAGTATGGCTAATTGGACAGGCTAAAGAATTTTACACTTGATATCCTCAAGTGCAAAGATTCTTTCTTTAGCCTGTAAGTTCTTTCACAATTGTTATTTGGTTGGGCAGAGAGTTCTTAAGGAAAATTCTTTTCTCAACAGAGCACATAGATGCTGCTCTTTGTATTGACTTCCTGTTGCATGTGAGAGGCTTGAACATGATAATTACCTTTGTCCCATAAGTAAACTATACTTTCTCTCTGGAAGCTCGTAATATTTTCTCTTTATTCTTGAAATTGAGGAATTTTCACCAAAATATATATATTTTTAAGCTTTGTTGGTATATAATTGATATGTGAAAAATTATACATATCTAATGCATAAATTTTTATGAGTTGCACATATGCATACACTTGCGATACTAGCAACACAATCAAGGTACTAATCATATCCAAATATATCCTCCATATACAAATCATATCCTCCCCGTGTTCTTCTGTGTATGTGTATGTATGTGTGTGTGTTTTTGTTTCATTATGGTAAGAACACTTAATGAGATTTATCCTCTTTACATGAAGTGCACAACACCATACTATTAACTATAGTGTGTTATATAACAGATCTCTAGAATGTATTAATCTTACCTAAATTAAACTTTATACCACTGAGTGATAATTTTCTATTTCCCTCTCCCTCTGCTGCTGACAGTGATCATTTTATTTTCTGTTTTTATGAGTTTGACTATTTCAGATATCTCATATAAGTGGAATCATGCAGTATTTGTCTTATGATTGGATTAAGTCACTTAATATAATGTCCTCTCGGTTTAATTCAGGCCACAAAATAGACTTCCTTCTTATTTAAAGCTGAATAATATTTTATTGTATGTGTGTACCACATTTTTTAATCCACTCAATTGTCAATGGATACTTAGATTGTTTCCATATTTTGTTTTTATGACTAATACTGCAGTAAATGGGAGTGCAGATATCTCTTCAAGATCTTGATTTCATTCCTTTGGATATGTGCACAAAAGTAGGATTGCTGGATCACTAGTTTTATTTTTAATTTTTTGACAAACCTCTGTACTATATTTCATGCCAGCCAACAGTGTATAAGAGTTCTAATTTCCCCATATTCTTGCTAGCCCTTATCTTTTGTTTTTGATAGTAGCTAAAGATAGCTAACTATCATACCTAACAGGTATAAGGAAATATTTCATTGTGGTTTTGATTGGCATTTGCAGTTTCCTGATGATTAGTGATGTTGTGCACTCTTTAATATACCTGGCAGTTATTTGTGTGTCCTCTGTTAAAAAGAAAAAAAAAATTAGACTAAGAAAATTTAAATATCTAATTGGTTCTGTCAAATGATGCAACTAGCAATAGTGATGCTGCAAGGAGTTGTAAAAAATGAAAGGTTGTTTTTGGTTTTAGGAAAAATGGAGGACAGGGAAGTTACTAGGAGAAAAAAAAAAAAAAAAAAAAAAAAAGGATTGTTCCCAGAAAGATCACTTTCCTTTTGGGGGGAGGACAAGGAGTCTTTTTTTTTTTTTTCTTTTAAGATTTTATTTATTTGACAGAGCGAGAGAAATCACAAGTAGGCAGAGAGGCAGGCAGAGAGAGAGAGGGGAGGAACCAGGCTCCCTGCGAAGCAGAGAACCCCATGTGGGGCTCGATCCCAGGACCCTGAGATCATGACCTGAGCCAAAGGCAAAGGCTTTAACCCACTGAGCCACCCAGGCATCCCAAGGACAAGGAATCTTACCATGCAGTTTATTTCCTTGTCTTTGCATTATGGAGAGGGCCCACATGACAGATTACTTCTTTGGTGCTGATCAGAAAGCTCTTGACTGACTGGTTAAGGCCACATTTCTGGGGGAGGTTGAAACTGCTGTTGGGTATTAACCCAGCTTTGGGAATTTGATCTAAATGATACTATTTTGGACCTGTGGTTTTCTTCTTTAGAGAAATTCAAGTCCTTTGCCCATGTTTTATTTGAGTTATTTACTTTGATACTGAGTTATAGGAAATACTTCTATATTTTGGATAGTAACCCTTTTATCAGATGTTTTGCAAATATTTTTATCACTTTATAAGATGACTTTTAGATCTGTTGCTTCATATTTTAAAAAATCTGACTAATTAATATCTAAAATGTATAAAGAACTTACATAACTCACTAATTAAAAAAATGGACAGAGGAACTGAATAGAATCTTTTATTCAAAGAAACCTGATGAATGGTCAATAAGTTCATGATAAGATACTCAGCACTCTTAATCAGGGGAAAAACAAAGCAAAACCACGATGACATATTGCTTTGCACTTGTTAGAGTGACTAGCCTCAAAAAAAAAACAAGAGATAACATGTGTTGACAAGGATATGTATAAAAATGCACCCTTATACACTGTTGATAGGGTTGTAAATTGGTAGATCCCGTATGGATGATTCCTAAAAAAATTAAAACTGTTTGCACTTCCATGTTTAGTGTAGCATTATTCACAATAGCCAAGATATGGAAGCAACCTAAATGTTTGTCAATGGATGAGTGAATAAAGAAGATGTCACATACACACACAAACACGCACATACACACCGGAGTAGTATTCATCCATAAGAGAGACAGAAATTCTGTCATTTGCAAGAACATGGATGGACATTGAAACCATTACGCTAAGTATAATAAGTCACACTGAGAAAGACAAATACTATATGAAACTAGAAAAGCCAAACTTGTAGAAACAGAGTAGAATGGTAGTTAACGTGCTGGGAGGGAAGGGTAGGAGAGATGAGTACATGTTAGTCAAAGAGTACAAACTTCTAGTTGGAAGGTAGATAAGTTCTGAGGATTTAATGTTTATCATAGTGGTTATAGTTAATAATACTTCATTATATACTTAAAATTTGCCAAGACTGATTAAATGATTAAATTATCATTAAAAAAGGGTAATTGTGTGACTTGATGGGAGTGTTAGCTAACTCTATGGTGGTAATCATTTTACAGTAAAAAAAATGTATCAAATTAACATGTTACACTTTAAATTTACAGAATGTTATATATCATTTTATCTCAATGTAGCATTAAAAAATATATATATCAAAAGATAACCAAGTATGGTCTTATCCATTATATATTATCTATATCTATCTATATTTGTCTATAATATGGATATTTTCTTTTTTTTAAGATTTTATTTATTTATTTGAGAGAGAGACAGGGAGAGAGAGCATGAGTGAGAAGGGCAGAGAGAAGCAGACTCCCCGTGGAGCTGGGAGCCCGATGCGGGACTCTATCCCGGGACTCCGAGATCATGATCTGAGCCGAAGGCAGTTGTCCAACCAACTGAGCCACCCAGGTGTCCCAATAATATGGGTATTTTCATAGATGTCTAATTTTCATTTTTTATCTGTATGCATACATTAACTTTAAGTACATATATATATATATATATATTTTTTTTTTAAAGGTTTTATTTATTTGCCAGAGGGAGTGTACAAGCAGGGGGAGCGGCAGTTAGAGGGAGAAAGCAGGCTCCCCACTGAGAAAGGGGCCTGATGTAGGACTTGATCCCAGCATCCTGGGATCATGACCTGAGCCAAAAGCAGATGTCTAACTGACTACACCACCCAGGTGTCCCTAAAAAATTGTTTTTTTATTGAAGTATAATTTATAGTGTTATATTAGTATCATGTATACAATATAATGATTGAACAATTGTATACATTACCTAGCACTTTTCAAGATAAAGTACTCTTAATCTCCTTTATCTATTTCACCCACTGACCCACCAACTTTCCCTCTGGCAATCACCAGTTTGTTCTCTGTATTTAAGAGTCTTTTTGCTTATCTCTTTTTTTCTTTGTTTACTTTGTTTCTTAAATTCCACATATGAATGAAATTATATGGCATTTGTCATTCTCTATCTTACTGACTTTATTTAGTATTATGTCCTTTAGGTCCATCCATATATTGTAGATGGCAAGATCTCATTTTTTTTAATTTTTATTTTTTTTATTTTTTAATTTTTATTTTTTAAATTTTTTATAAACATATAATGTATTTTTATCCCCAGGATAAAAAGGTCTGTGAATCGCCAGGTTTACACACTTCACAGCACTCACCATATCACATACCCTCTCCAATGTCCATAATCCCACCACCCTCTCCCGACCTCCTTCCCTCCAGCAACCCTCAGTTGGTTTTGTGAGATTAAGAGTCACTTATGGTTTGTCTCCCTCCCCATCCCATCTTGTTTCATTTATTCTTCTCCTACCTCCCCAACCCCCCACGTTGCATCTCCACTTCCTCATATCAGGGAGAATATCTTGTAGAGTATCTCATTATTTTTTATGGCTGAGTAATAGTCCTGTGTGTGTGTGTGTATTGCCACTTCTTTATCCATTCATCTATTGATGGACACTTGGGTTGCTTCCATGTCTTTGCTATCATAAATAATGCTGAAATAACCTTAGGACTATATATATTTTTTAATTGTTTTCATTTTTTAAGGATAGATACCCAGTAGTGGAATTACTGGATCATATGATAATTCAATTTTTAATTTGTTAAGAAAACTCTATATTTTCTTTAGTGGCTGCACCAATTTGGATTTCTTTTTTTTTTTTTTTTTAAGATTTTATTTATTTATTTGACAGAGAGAGATCACAAGTAGGCAGAGAGGCAGGCAGAGAAAGAGGAGGAAGCAGGCTCCATGCTGAGCAGAGAGCCCGATGCGGGGCTCTATCCCAGGACCCTGAGATCATGACCCGAGCTGAAGGCAGAGGCTTTAACCCACTGAGCCACCCAGGCGCCCCACCAATTTGGATTTCTACAAACAGTGCAGAAGTGTTCCTTTTTCTCCACATCGTCATCAACACTTACTATTTCTTGTCTTACTGATTTTAGCCATTCTGACTGCTGTAAGGTGATATCTTATTGTGGTTTTGATTTGCATTTCCTTAATGATTAGTGATGTTCAGCATCTTTTATGTATCTATTGACCATCTTTATGCCTTTTTTTGGAAAAGCATCTATTTAGATCCTCTCTCCGATTTGAATCAAATTATTTGCCTTTTTGGATGTTGACTTATATAAGTTCTTTATATATTCAAGATATTAACACATTATTGCATATATCATTTGCAAATATCCCCTCCCATTGAGTAGTTTGCCTTGTTTTATTGACGGTTTCTTTACTATAAAAATGTTTTTTTTAGTATAGTGCTTATAGTTTATTTTTTATTTTATTTCCCTTGCCTGAAGAGACATGTATACAAAAATGTTTCTACAGCCAATGTCAAAGAAATTAGTGCCTGTATTTTTTTCTAGGAGTTTTATGGTTTTAGGTCTCACATTTGGGTCTTTAATCCATTTACATGAATTAACCTTGTGAGTAATAGTAACAACAAAAATTTAGCCAACACAAAACTTTTGAATAATTTATATAAAATAAAATATTTTAATATTTTAATAAAATATTAAATATTTCAATATTTATATTCATATTTATATATTATATCATATTACTTAATAAAATATTTAAAATTATAATTAAATTTAATATTTAAATTTAAAGAAATTAGTGCCTATATTTTCTTCTAGGAGTTTTATGGTTTTAGGTCTCACATTTGGTCTTTAATCCATTTACATGAATTAACCTTGTGAGTAATAGTAACAACAAAAACATAGCCAACAAAAAACTTTTGAATAATTTATATAAAATAAAATATTTTAATCAAAATGGTTGAATGGAAAAACATTTAATAAATTAGAATCTTGTGATTCAATTAAAATATTCACTTTGAAGAAACAGGTTTTTCTTCATCTTTGTGATATTTAATTCTATTATTGTTTTTGTCTAATTTTGGTTTCTATACCATGTTTTTTCTTCATTCTGAAAAGGTCCATTTTTTCATATTGTAGGTGACAAAGACTCTTTGACCCAAACTTTAGTCATGCTTCTTTGAGCCATCCTCTGAACTAGCTCTAGACTTTAGCCCCTTTACTGAGCTTACTTTGTCCAGATGTAGTAAAAATGCTATTCAGTCAGTGAGAATCTCCCCATCCGTGATATATATGATCACCTTGTCCTTTCTTCATCAGGAATCATGTTCTACTGGTTTGACAAAAATCTCCTACCCATTAAGTCTTCTCTTAGTAACTTCTTATCACTTATTAATCCTGTTCTATAAATCCCCACTTGTCCATGCTGTGTTCAGAGTTGAGTCTGGTCTTTCCTCCAACAAGATAGTCTTAACACCTGTTTCAATAATCCTTAGTAAAGCCTTCTTCACTACTTTAATGAATATAGGAATATTTTATTTCTTTAACATAAGATTCCTTTATTTGCCTGCCATTTCTCTTACAGTGTCACTCGTATTTGCCATCATTTTTTTTTTATAATCTTAATGTATTAAATTTTCACTTGGTCTTCTAGAACTTAAGTATTGATCATATTCTTTCTTATTGATTTGTTGTCAGTTTCAATTATGAATATTGTTTTTATAATAGCATATGTATAATTGAGAAAGTTTTTCTGTTCCACTCATGATGTCTCCAGGAAAGTTGCCACTTTTTTCAAATTTCCTTTTGACTCAAATTCTAAGTTTTTAATTTAAATAAGAAAGGTTTTTTAGGTTGCTAAATCTACATAAAAATAATTGCAAATTTTCTTTCATGTTCATGGTGGTCAATTTTCTCAGTACAAGCAAATAGCAGAATATTGGGTTTTTTTGAGTAGCAGGAAGACAAAATCATTTGAGCATCTTACATATCTGTATTGTGAGTCAGGACAAAGAACTTGGTACACAGTTACGTCTGTTGAACTGCTGAAATATCTGGAGCAGAAGTGGTGCAAATCCTTCTCTATTCCAGTTCCCTCTGATTGCAAGAAGCAATTTTCTACGATTTGTAATGATCAGGAGAAATTCACCTTGCACTGCAAACACCTGGACATTTTCAATATCTGGAAAATGTGCAAGCTCTACCAAGGCTTACTGACAAAAACAATGAGTGCATCACTGCTCATATTAAGTGAGAAAATATATATAAATATATTAGAACTATATCTGGCATTCAGCAAATAGTACCTATTATTTGTTATTAAAAGAATCCATAGACTCTTAATAGTCAGGCCTCCTCTGGGAGTTGGACAAAATATCTGTCTTTCACACAGCTGATTACGAGTTCATTTCATCCAGAGGACTTCAAAATTTATATGTTGAAGATCACCACCAGGCAGAACCAGCATATTTTTTATTGGTGTATTATTCTAGACAAGGAGTGGTTAAGGGAAGGGCATGTAAAAATCTATGCCACCATCTTCCTAGAATTTTCCTTCTTTTTTTTTTAACTTTTTAAGAATTTTTAAATTAATATTGCATACATACAGAAAGATGTGGACATCATAAGCTTATATGTTGAAGAATTCTTACAAGATTAAAACTCCTATATAATACTACCAAAAACAAGAAATAGAAAATTATCATGGGATATTTGGGTGGCTCAGTGGGCTAAAGCCTCTGCCTTTGGCTCAGGTCAGGATCCCAGAGTCCTGGTATCGAGCCCCGGGTCTGCAGGGAGCCTGCTTCCTCCCCCCTCTCTCTCTGCCTGCCTCTCTACCTACTTGTGATCTCTCTCTCCCTGTCAAATAAATAAAATCTTAAAAAAAAAAAAAAGAAAATTATCATTACCACAAGAGTCTTTCTCAACTCTTTTAGTCAATATACCTCCCCAAAGATTACGATTATTCTCACCTCTATTCCCAAACATTGTGTGTTTTTTTATTTTGTTTATAACTCTATATGAATGAAATCATTGTGATTTTTGTCTGGATTTTTTTGTTATAGTTGTTAACATTATATCAGTGATATTCTTTATCTACACTGTTTTGTTTATCCAGACAGCATTCATTTTTTTTTTTTTTATTTTTATTTTTTATAAACATATATTTTTTATATACATATATTTTTATCCCCAGGTCTGTGAATCACCAGGTTTACACACTTCACAGCACTCACCAAATCACATACCCTCCCCAATGTCCATAATCCCACCCCCTTCTCCCCAACCCCCTCCCCCCGACAGCATTCATTTTTATTTCTGTGCAGTATTACCTTATTTTTTTTAATTTTTTATTTTTTATAAACATATATTTTTATCCCCAGGGGTACAGGTCTGTGAATCACCAGGTTTACACACTTCACAGCACTCATCAAAGCACATACCCTCCCCAATGTCCATAATCCCACCCCCTTCTCCTAAACCCCCTCCCCCTAGCAGTATTACCTTTTTAATGAATATGTCACAATGTATTTTCCATGTTCCTGTCAAATTACTTTCATTGTCAATTACTACAGACTATATTGCTGTCAATACACTTGCCTTCTTTGGTGCAAATATATATGTATTTTTGTTGGTTATATTGTTTGTTTGATGATAGGGCATGCTTATGTTCAACCTAGTAGATTTCATTAGTTTTGCAAAGTACCACCCACAGCAATATTCAAGGACTATCATTGTTTCCCATCCTTGTAAAACTTTAGTAAGTTTATTATTTCTGTGAAATTTATTCCAGTAGATACATAGCTTCCTCACATTGTTGTTGAAGTTTAGAACATGCTATCCCAAAATATGCCACCCTGGCACATTAATTATTTTGATAAAGGCACTTGAAAAACAGCAGATGCAAGAAGTACACTCTGGCCTTGTTGCTTTTCCTTAAAAGTAGAAGATGAGATTCCCATGTGGAAGGTGTCCTCCCTATATACCAGAAGGAAAGCAACATTCTTGTGACTCTGGGAAATCGATGTGGAGAGAGTTCTATACAGACCTTGTTAAAGTAATTCTTATTTTCCTTTAGCATCCTCACATAGTTTTAGTTACTTTTCCACAATTGTCTCTCTTTTTCAGCATGGTATAAAAGCATTTAGGTCTTGCCACTTCTTTTGGTCTTCATTCCCTAGTAAGGCTTCCATTTTACATAGAACTTATATTAAATAAATTTCTATGCCTTTTCTCCTTTTGATCTGTCCTATTTTAACTTGATAATCAGGCCCAGGAAAAACCCTACCCTAACTCTATCCTAACAGTGTAGAGATAAAATTTTGGCTCCCTATATTGTTTTAATATGTCTCCCCAATCATTAAGGAAGGTGAGCCATGTTTTCATGTTTTACCAGCCAATTACATATGCTTTTACCAGCCAATTACATATGCTTTTATGTCCATTCTGAGTTGACTTTTTTCATTTATTTTAGGAGTTATTTCTGTTGTTAATAGGTAAGGAAAAAGGATACTCCAGGATACTTAATTTCTAAATCTAAATCTAACTTATCATTGTCTGGCAAGCACAGTGCTATTCATGTGTGAGTTCAGGGGACATTTCTAAGCAGCAATTTGAAAGGGCAATAGCAGAAAAGCATATATCCCAAGTAAGGCAGGATTATAAATGTAAGTTTTTGCTCACAAGGTGGACTGTAAATTCGTCGTGATTGATTGGACATGTTCAGTTTTCATATCACAGATGCTGGGAAATCTGGTTTCAAAATAAGTCTGATATAAGTTGCTTAAGAGCCAGCAGGCCTAAGATTCCTTAGGGAGGTGTGCATTGCTGGAGCATAACAGAGTTTTTATTATCAATATATTTGGATACAAGAACTTATGTGTAATGCTGTTATATCACCATTCTGATAGGCCTTTACACAAGGTTAAATGGGTTTTTTTGTTTTGCTTTGATTTAATTAAGAAAACTCTAACTTTAATGTAGACCAAATCTATTAACAGCTTTGTCTCTGAGTAATTGGGGCTTTCTTGGGCTTTTTCTTTGTTTTCTTTTGTTTTTCTTTGTTTTAAGGAAAAAGTTTTTCCTTAACCCAAAGTTAAGAACATTTTATTTATTTTATTTTCTCATTAGATTGGCAGTTTACCTAGAGTTGAATTTTATGTAAAAGGTTAGGTAGAATAAGGGTACTTTTGTCCATTTCGATATCTACTGGATGTAGCACCTTTTGTTGAAAATTCCTCAGTGTTCTGCAGTGCCACATTTGTCAAAAATCAGGTATCCTTTCATTCATGAGTCTTTCTGTGAAGTTTTAATTCTATTTTTTGTCTTTATTATTGCTTCAAAATCATTCTTTTCTACACATTAGCTTTGTAATTCCTTATGATACAGTAATGAAGATCCTAATGTATTAGCAGACTTTGTAAAGGGCTGTAAATGTGTTAGTATTAAATTAGCATAATGCTACTCCAATTCCAAAGGATTTTGGCAGGCATCATTTTATTTTATTTTATTTGATACAGTAACATTCTGATGTAGTCTGACCTCCAACCCTACGCGTTGTTCACAGTAATTATGAACCTATGACCACTAGTAATGGCCAACCAGCAAGTTTTTCCTATCCTTGTCTGAGTTCGCTAGTTGTAAATCAGAAGTAAGATCTGTAGTAGAAAAAGTTCTTTGACATAAAAATACCCAGGAAGTCAGAGAATTTGTAAATCTGTGTGTCATTTATCTAATTTTGTTTTTGACCTTTATTTTCACATTATTTGTTTTGTTTTGCATATATTTCTTCTACCTTACACAATTACTCTCACACCTCACATGACTAAGTTTCTCTAGTTGGGGATTGTGTGGGGAAGTTAAAGTATATACAACCCTGGTTTTCTGATATTATAAAAACTATATTCAAATCTTAGCTCTATAATCAGTAGATATGTAACACTGAACAAACTGAAACTACATTTATAAAACTGGAACAAAATACCACGTTTATCTCTGAATTTCCAGAAACAAAGATGCTTTCTTTGTATGATAAAGATTGAGTTATCATAGAATTATCATTAAAGAGCCATGAGACAGTTCTTGTTAAATTCTTCTAGGGTGTGCTTAAGATGTTACCTTTTCAAGAGCAGACTACAAAAAAGCTTAGAAAATATTTAAAGAGTACCCAAAATCTCAGAGATGCGCTTTGAAGCACAACCTGAAATTAACTTGATTTCCTTAATTTATTCCCAGTTAACAAATAAAATCGAGACATGGAAATTCTTAGGTATTCAGAATGATTTATTTGTGTTAACTTCATTAATTTATAGGTAGATTTTTACAAACTTAATGTCAATAAATTAAGCACCGTTTAACACAAACACTGGGAAAAGAAGTATGGACTCTGATCCTTTTCCCAAGGCAACAATTTTTATTCTGCTGTGTGGATAAAGGGCTCACAGCATGTGTACCCTTGGAATGGAAGGTTTGTGGTACTTAAGTTTAACTCTTATCCTAGACCACAGGTGCATATTGCTCCATCTCTCCAATCCTAGGAGTGCTTTGGCAACAAGGTTAGGGCTCAGAATATTCTGTCAGTAGAGCATATTTAATGCCAGTAAAGCAATCCTATTCTGAGAAGAGGCACAGATATTTGAGTAACTGTCCATGTTGCTCAAACTGCATTGTCTCTGTCTGTCAAAGTCATATACATTTTTCACTAATGTTCATGGTTTTTTCCCGAGAATATGGGTCATAGGAATTATTCCTCTCCTTAATTGCTTTCAAGTATTCAGGGGAAGAGGGACAGATGTAAGTATGTTTAGCTCAACTATTTTATATAATTTTGAGAGATCAGTTTAACAAATAAAAAACATTTTTTTAATTTATTTTTTTTTAAATAAACCTATAATGTATTTTTATCCCCAGGGGTACAGGTCTGTGAATTGCCAGAAAAACTTTTTTTTTTTTTTTTATCTGGGTCATCTTGACTAGCTTAAAATTATTTTTAATTCATGATACATATTGAGCCAAAATATACTTGCTGTAAGAATGCTAAACACTTAAATGACCTTGACTCTTCTCTTAATAAGGTAACCATCTGTAGAGGAAAATTGCCATATGCAGACAGAAACTTCAACACCTTTTCTTTCCTCAAATACAAATTTAGATAATCACAAATAAGCCTTACAGAAAAATATTTTATACTCCCAAAGTTCCTTAAAAACGCCATTCCCTTGAGACAACTTTAACTTATATCTATGTGTTAGTCTAAATATTTCCCACACGGCAGTCAACTGTTTTGTTTTATTTTAAATTTTATACATCATATTGTATTGAATATAAAGAACCAAAAATATACCCAAATAACAAAATAGATACAGTCCACTTGTACACTAGCTTAATTAACTTTGGTTAGGAATATCTTCCCAGTGCGGAAGACTATAACTCTTAAATGAACAAAACATGTTACTTTGAGTTTAACAAAGCTATGAAAATATCGCTATCAAATTCTAGAGCCCCTGACTTCTTTCCTTATAATCTCTTTGATTTGTACTATGAGATTCTTCTTGTGTAGAATTCTGACAAATGGCTCTGAGGCAGTCAAATAGACGCCAAGCTTATGGTTTCCTGCTGACTGTTGAGAACAATAGTATATTTTGCAATGTAAGATCTTACATAGGTGTGATACATGGGTATAGTTGCAAAAATGTGGATGAATCTTTTCTTTTTTATGCTTAAGCAAAGGAGGAAGCATAACTCCTAGTTTTAAGTAGCATTTTTTTTTAAAGATTTTATTTATTTATTTGACAGAGATCACAGAGAAGCAGGCAGAGAGAGAGAGAGGAAGAGAAACAGGCTCCCTGCTGAGCAGAGAGCCCGATGCAGGGCTCAATCCCAGGACCCTGAGACTATGACCTGAGCCGAAGGCAGAGGCTTAACCCACTGAGCCACCCAGGCGCCCCTTAAGTAGCATTTAAAATAAAAAATAAATTATATTAAAAAAAAGAAAAAAATTTTTTTAAAGATTTTATTTATTTATCGGGGGGGGGGGGAGCGAGCACAGGCAAACAGAATGGCAGGCAGAGGGAGAAGCAGGCTCCCTGCTGAGCAAGAAGCCGGATGTGGGACTCGATTCCAGGACTCCGGGATCATGACCTGAGCTGAAGGCAGCTGCCCAACCAACTGAGCCACCCAGGCGTCCCAAGTAGCATTTTTAAAAGTCATTTATACTCTAACATATACCTGTTGTTAAAATATTGAAAACATAAGGGAGTTTTGAAGAAAAACAATAATAAGCGATTTTTTTTTTCTCTCAGAAAGCATGATTTAAAGAATTGTCAGATATCATCTGGTCTTATAATTCAGCTGATTTTAAGGATTTATGCTGCAGTAGTTAGTATGATTACTTTGAGACTAAATTTTCATAATTACTTTTTTTGTTCAAAGATTTTATTTATTTATTTGACAGAGAGAGATCACAAGTAGGCAGAGAGGCAGGCAGAGAGAAAGGGGGATTCATAATGACTTTTAATAGAAGCTGTACCAGTCAGAATCTAGTGAGCTTTTTGGAAGATATCCTTCATCATATTGAGGAATTTGTATGCTATTCTTAGTTTAGTGAAACTTACTAGGAATGATTATTGGAATTTGTATGTTTTTCTTAGTTTAGTTACTTACTAGGAATGACTGTTGGAATTTGTGCAATACTTTTTCTGCAACAATAGGGATGATCATACATTTCTGCTTTTTCAGTCTGTTAATATGATGAGTTACTTTTATTGATTTCAAAATGTTAAATCAGCCTTGCATTCTTTTTTTTTAAATATATATATAAAACAATGAATCATGGAACACTTCATCTAAAACTAATGATGTACTGTATGGTGACTAACATAACATAATATATTAAAAAAAAAAGACATGGACAAAGCCATGATTTAATAAACAAATGCAAATCACTGGTATTAAAATTCTCATTAAAATAAAATAATATCTACCTGCAAAAAAAAAAAAGAATGCAACTTTCTTTTTTTATTTATATTCGGTTAAACCCTGTTGGTTGTATTTTATGCACTTGTACATTATTGGATTTAATTTGGTGAAATTTGCTAAGAATTTCATATCTAGACTTGAGGCCTATTAATTTCCTTTTCATAAAATTACATTTATTTGGGTTATTTCCCTTTGCATCTACTTTTAATGTGTATATTAATATATTTTGTCTTAGAAATGCCAACTTGATTATTGTTTTCCTGGTTTGTTTTATCTGTTCTTTTATTTTCATTTTCCTCTCCTGTATTGAGCTCATTGTATTATTTTAAGTCTTTATTGGTTTCTTGTCTATACCTGTTTGTTATTTATCAATTGTCATAAGGGTTATATGATATGTACTTAATACCAGGTATTTTAAAAAAATGTAGTGCTTCACATGTATTCTAAGCACTTTCTTGCTACCCTTCGCTTTACTGTTGTTATATGTTAGTTTTCTTGCTTCTTATTTCAGAACAGTGGTAGACTCGTAAGATGAATTGGATAGTATTCCTGTCTCCTCAGTTTTTTAGAAAAAATATAATCTCCCCTGTGAAATGATATGAAGAGTTATTTGTGGGAAGAATTTTAACTGCAAATAATTACTTTAATAAATATAAGAAAATGTATTTTTGTATTCTTGAGTTTTTGTAACTAGTGTCTGTCAAAGAATTTATCCATTTCATCCATGTTCAACTTTTTGACATTACATTATTTGTAATATTAACATATTATCATTTTATTATCTATATATTCTCAGTCTACTGAGACTTTTTATTAGGGTATATATTTGTATATTTATTATGGTGTATATATTATGACACATATTTTATTATGATATATATTCAGTATATAGTCTGTCTTGATAAATGCTCATATTCACTTGAAAAGAATATGCATATTACCATCCCACCTAATATCTATTCTTTTTGTAATGTATGTTCTAGAAATGTAAATTATGTTAATTTTGTTGATAATATTCAAATTTTCTGTATCTTGAAAGATTTTCTCGCTATCCTAACAATTATTGAGAAAAGGAATTTAATTCTATAAACATAATTGCAGGTTAGGAATTTGTCTATTTTATATATTCTTACCAGTTTTTGCTTTATGTGTTTTGAAGCTCTGGTATTAGATGCATAAACACTTAGGATTGTTATGCCTTCCTAAGAATTGACACCTTTATCACTATTAAATGGCCCTTTCTTCCCTGTTCTTTTTTCTGGAATCTACTTTGGTATCAGTTGAGCTAATCCAGCTTCTTTTGGTTAGTACTTGCATGATCTATCCTTTTTCCTTCTTTGAATTAGAATGTATTTGTGCTTTTATATTATAATTAGGTTTCTTATATATATTTCATACAGTTAGATTTTGCATTTTTATCTATTTTGGCAATGTCTGTCTTTTAATTGAGTTCCTTAAGACATTTTAAATTCATGTGATTTTTTTAATATATTTAGATTTGATGGACTGACCTCGGTCTTGTATCACGAAGATAAAGGCCATACTTCAGTGTGAATCAGAAAGCTAGAGACAATATGGAACAAAGACAGCTTAGCTGCCATATCTGCCTGGGACTTCTATGTGAGTGTGATTTTGCTTTTTTAAATTTTACTTCTCTTATTCTATGTACCTATTACAGCTGAGTATAAATATAAATATATATATATTTATATTCATATAAAATTAAATGTATATTTATATTCATATATATATACATTTAAATATATATAATTTTAAATAAATATAGCATTACTTCTGGACTCTGGAGCTGAAGCAAATTTCTCTATTTTATATCTTAGTATTTTCATCAAAATTAAGTTGGAGAGAGTCAGACAGAGCTATGATAAATTATCAGAAATATATAAAAATAGAAAGAAGATATTATAGACCTTTTACTATAAGTCAGCTACTGAAATAAACTACAAGCAGTTTATTCAAACATATACAATGACACTATGTATGTTACTTAGGAAATTGTATGTTATTTTTATATAAGTATATGATGGATATTGCCTATAAGAAGTATATTGACATCAATAATCTTGTACCTAAGATTGAAGATTAGAAATAAAATTTATAAATATTTTTCTCTAAAAGGTAAGCTTCGTGCATTTTTGAGGGGACACTTTTCATATCTATGTCTTATATTTTATGTAATACTGCCATTTGAATGAATAATATGACTTCAAATTTAATTACAGAACAACTTGTGATTGCTCACTTTGTAGTTTTAGCAATATCTACATAGTATATTATTTATGTGGTGCTGGAATAAGACATTTCTGATTTTAAATAAATAAATAATTTTAGGACTTACCTTTTTTCCCCTTTTCCCTTTTGGTTATGTTATTTTGTAAAATTTTGGTAACTCAAAATGCTACTTATACCTTCAAATATATTTTTGAAATATTTGAGGGAACATTCAATAAATACTAACTAAAAATGCCAAAATATGTACGAATAAGCTTTACTATTTTTTCAAGATAGAGTAACCCAAAATGTGCACGTCACACCTAGACACAAAATAAAATCTCTGATAATTGGACAAATTTTACCCATCTTTGACTATAAATTTATATTCTGTATATTGCATTATTAGCAGTGGCACTGAACATTAAAAAGCATATTTGAACTCTTATTACAGTATGTGTGTTACATTATGTGTTTAATCTACTTGATTATAAATTAACATAGTATTAAGTTCAAACTGTTATTTAGAGTATTTGCCATGTATCTCATGATGTCAGCTTCTGAACACATTATGCCAAAGGAAATATTATTTAGTTATTCAGCAAATTGGCAAAGATGTGGAAAACTAAAAATTCAGTTTATTTCAATAGCATAAACTTTTTAAATTCACTATCACTATTTCCAACATTGATTTAAGCATATAAATTAGATGTAGTTTATATAACTTAAAATAAAATACAAGTTTCAAGAATGAGCTTTGAAATACAAAACTGTACCATATGCATTCCCTGACTTTATTTTATGACCTTAACACTCCAGCCATCTAGGATGTATTTTTATGAGATGATATACTGATGGTAAAAAGGAGGAAAACAGAATTCCGAGTTCACATAGTCTTATGTTGAAATAGATTAAGCATTATTCTTACTTTTTTTTTTTTTTAGCACAACACGTATCTTTGATGAAATCAAATATTCCTTGTGCTTGATTGGAGATTATTTAAGTAGTTTCTTTATTCTCTGTTGGCAAGCTTTATTTTTACCCAACATTTCTTTTTTTACCTACACGCTTAGATTTCCAACATCTTTTCTTATAGATCTAAACCAAATATGTTAAATATATCCCTCAGAAATCTAAAGGTATTTTTCTTCTATTTCTCTGCAGTGACCTTTCTCATCAGTAGATAAATAATTGCTGACTTCACTATTTTAGTTTTGACAGCCAAAGTATAAATCCTTCTGAGAATATTTGCTTTAAGAGAGAACAAGATCTTTTGTTCTTAGAATATTCTCTGTTGATAAGATTCATGTTGTTTCTCTTTGTGACCTTTTTATAGTTGATCACATCTTTCAAGTTACCTCTTTTTTGAAGGTTTGCATTTCTGAAGTACTCTCTGTTTTCTTAGACATAATTCATTACTAGACACCTCAGGTGAAGGTGAAATTATGTAACTAACTGCATTAGAAAACTTGTATTTTTCTGCTACCTTTCACCATCATCTGCATGGTTACTTTTTCTGTGGCTTTAAAGTTTACATCAGATAATTCAAACTTGTGTGCTATCATTCATTTTTTTTAAAATATGTACTTGCTTTTGCTCTTGGATATCTTAGTTTTTCTGAAAATAGTACATGAAAAAAATCTTTGTCTTTTAAACTCTCCCTATATCTTAACTACAATATGAGTGGTTCTGACTTGGATTTTTTTTTTTTCAAATCCATTCTGTATTTATTACACTATAATATGAAATTTATGTGAAAATCCTGTGTTAATTCAGTGAGTGATGATTTATTTTTGCCTTGGCTTACTTAATCATGTTTTCTTACATTTTATAATATTAAGTATATTATCATTGGCATTAAGGTGTGTCTGACTTTGGTCTCTGTTCTCACAAACTCATTCCTTTTCTAACTATTATGTAAGAATAATCTTTGTTGTTACAAGTCTTTTTTTTTTTTTAACTTACTCCCTTTTTTTTTTTTTTTAAGATTTTGATTTATTTATTTGACAGAGAGAGTAGAGCACAAGCAGGGGGAGTGGAAGGCAGAGGGAAAGGAAGAAGCAGGCTCTCCACTGAGCAAGGGGCCCAAGGCAGGGCTCGATGAGGACCTCGATGTGGGGCTCGATTTGGGGCTCAATGTGAGGCTCTATCCAGAACCTTGGGATCATGACCTAAGCCAAAGGTAGATGCTTAACCACTGAGCCACTGAGGCACCCTTCTTATAGGTCTTTTTAATGGACATCATATTCTTAGTTGTAAACTTAAATGCATTTAAAACTTAAATGCATTTATAGAACTCTGTCATGTTCAAAAACAGTGATCAGTGAGATGTCTTTACTTCTGTATTCAGTGAGTATTTGTTAAAGATTGATATTTAATGAAGCTACTTAGGAAGTTACATTGACTTGTTTATATGTTTTTTCACACTCATTAAAATATTAATTAATGAAATTACTTTTTATTTAAATACATATATTGATAATTGTGATTAGCAATAGAAAAACATCATTACCATAACATAACTGATAGTCTGTTCTGCTCTGAAGACACCTCAATCTCTCTGAAGTCATCAACTTCGAGTCATAGCATAATACCTCTATTTCTCCTGAGAGATAGAAAAACGGGATTTCTTTTTCTATAACATCTTTTATGTAGTTATTGCAAACTCAATGTGATGTGATTTTCACAAGTCTTAGTTTCATACTCATTCAGCAATTGTATGTAGGCAATTATTCAATTACATTTTGCTTCTAAAACCCTGAGACAATTATGATAAGAGCAACAATATACTCTAGACAGTTTTCAGTGACGAGCACTTTTATAACATGTCTGTACAGTTGAAGACAAATTTATCATATAGTCCTTGTTCCTCATCTTTGTGAACCTTGAAATAATTTTCTCTCTTTAATCTTTAAATGTGTCTAAAATATCACATGTTTTTAGAAAAAAAAAATAAAAATACTGAAAAACACTTCCAGTAATTCTCAAAAGTAAATTCGAGATGGATAAATATAGAGAGAAATGTTGAAAGTATTAATTGAACACCTACCAGGATTTCATATTAAGTAATTTAATTGTATTTAATTTGATACTTAGAATCCTATGAAGCAGGTTGATATTTCTCACTGGATGTTCTGATGTCTAGAATGCTCTTCTCTTCAGACCTCCATTAGATAATTTCTTTTCATTGTTCATGTCTCAGCTCAAGTTAAAATAAAAATGTGAAGGTGGTCTTCTTCATTGATCTCACAACATAAATAAAATAACTTTTTATTTTTTTTTTGTAACCCCTTTTGTCATTCCTATCAAATAGTAGATTTTTAAAATGTCTTCATATTCTCAGGAATAGTTAGAATATTTAGAATATAATACCATGATTTCCTCATGCCTTCCATACTAGTCAATCAGAGCAATCAGACACTGCTAGACTCTTTCCTTCAATAGGTACCTCAGGTGAATTTAAGAACTCATTAAGTGACTACATTGTCACAATAGGACATAGGTTAATAAGGTCCCATTTTTCTTTGGCCACCTGATTTGATTATTCCTGGCTTCAGTTCCAATAGTTGTGACAATTTAACTCAGATTCTCAATATTGGTATATTTTTATACTACTTCGAATACCAAATACTGAATCACTTTTCTTTCAGCATAGAAAATGGAAAATTCGGTGGGTATTTTAACAAAATAAGGTTTACTCAACATGGAAAATCAATGCTTACAGAAATTTTTAATGAGTTGGAAGAGCAACATCTAGGCCAGATCTCCAGAAATTTCTTCTCAAACTGACATTGGTGTTCCCACATCTGAAGTCTTTTCTGGAACTAGTAAGAACAAAAGCATACCCATGACACCACTGCTCCTGTGACTGACCTCTTTATACCCAAGAATTGAGTCTTCCTGACATTTTCATAAGAAGTCTCAAAACACTCACAAAACTGAAGAACAGGCACTGGAACACAGAGTATGAGCCATTTGACCCCCAACTGCCTCTAGACACTAAGAAACATGGAAAATATGCAATAAAATGTTGCTGCAAAAAGTCTTTACTCTCAATAATTTTTCTAGTTGAGAAGTAGGACATTAGCCTTGGCCCCTCAGCCTCATTTCTCCCTTCTAAACCATATGTCACTTGGCATAACTTATATTTTAATATTTATTTTGAACTTTTACTTGGTGTAACTTCTATTTTACCCACTGGTAAAAGGAGAAGCTAGATAGCAAACACTCTTTTACTGCTACTCCTCACCATTAGAAAATATAATATTCAATGTCAACAAACATTCTAAAGCACTTAGGAATAAATTTAAGAACCATTTTATAGTGTTATTTTGGAAAAAATGCATTACATAAAGGAAGGTAAATATAATTGGAATAACACACCATATTAGAGCATTAAAAGTTAATATCACAAAGAAGTAAATTCTCTGTATATGCATTTTAATAATAATCATCATCAAAATGCAGTTTTTAATATAATTTGGGAAAAAAGACTCACATGAAAGTATAAAAAAAAGAATAAGACAGTGTTTTACAAAGAAAAATGAGGAAGAATTGCCATAGCAACATTTATGGCAAAGCATGGCAAACAAAACATTGTATATTTACTTGGGTAAAATGAATTTATGAATTTATGATCAGAACAAACAATCCAGAAACTGATACATGATGATAAGGATATTTATTATAGTATAGAGGTGATATTATAAATCACTATGTAAAGCTCTATTATCCCAGATAAAACAAAACATTTATAAAAACTAAGAATGACTAGACTTCTGTAATAAAAATAACAAGATTAGATACTAATCTCACACCATACACAAAATGAAATCCTACCTGAATTAAAAACCTAAGTGCAGAAACATTTTTTATGTGTTTTCATTTTATTTAGGAATATTGATTCATTAAACAAGATACCAAAATATAAAAGAAAAGATTGAATATAGCAATGTTAATACAAAAGATACTATATACATATTTATGGGGTGCTTGGGTGGCTCAGTTGGTTGATTGTCAGTCTCTTGATTTCGCCTCAGTTCATGATCTAGGGCTATGAGATAGAGCCCTGGTGTGGAGCCTGCTTAAGATTTGAACTGTCCCTGGGGTGCTTGGGTGGCTCAATTGGTTGAATTCAGCTCAAGTCATGATCTCAGGGACCTGAGATTGTGTGCCACATCGAGCCCAGGTCCAACTCTGCACTCAGCAAGCAGTCTGCTTGAGGATTCTCTCTCCCCACCTCTTCCCCTCCCCTCACTTGCATGCACTGCCCCCCCAATAAATCTTAAAAAATAAAAAATATTCCCTCCCTCTTCCTCTGCCCCTCCCCTGCTAAAAAATTATATACATATTTAAAAGACAAAAGGCACATTGATGGAAGATATACACAATATATGTGTATCTATTTGTTACAATAGAGATCTTTTCCAGTTTCACAGTAAGTGCCAAATGTTCCCACATCTCAAACTAAAAATCCAGACTATCTGTGATAAGAAGGCCAAGAACTATTCCACCCTACCCCCCATAGTTCATTGCTTAACCCAGGTTATATGAGGATCCATGCTTTTCTGAAGATATTGATCCTTACATCGCAGAGGATCAGAGGTGGTTTGAATCTAGTGTGAGATCATTGGAGAGTATAAAAATTTCCTCCTAGACTTTGAGAAACACAATATACCATGAATTTGGCTTAAAACTGAAGGAAAAGGGGCACCCGGGTGGCTCAGTGGGTTAAGCCTCTGCCTTCGGCTCAGGTCATGATCCCAGCATCCCGGGATCGAGCCCCACATTGGGCTCTCTGCTCAGCGGGGAGCCTGCTTCTCCCTCTCTCTGCCTGCCTCTCTGCCTACTTGTGATCTCTCTCTTTCTCTGTCAAATAAATAATAAAGCTTAAAAAAAAAAAAAACTGAAGGAAAAAAAAAAAAGAAGGGAAGAAGGATATTCAGCTGAGTTACTGTATCATAGAATAACCTGGAAGTTTAGGAGACTGTATACAAATGGATTGTGGATGAGCAATATTTTCCGTAAAACCAAGAGTATGGCAATAGGCTTTGGAGAACTCAGAACAAAGTGGAATTCATAGATGGTCAGCAAGAGTCAGACAATTCCAACTCAGAAATCCTTAGCAATGGAAAGAAATCTATTAAAAACTCACTGAGTGCACCAAAAGAGAGACATTTTTAGACACCTGCAAAGGATGAAAGAACCAAATACAATTCATACTGGTGTCAGCAGAGAAAAACACTTGAGTTTTTTTAATGTTTCTCTTTCCTCACTTCAGCTAGTTGCTAGAAGTAGCTTAGTGAGGAGTAGAAGTGCTAGTCCAAGACAAGGAGCAGGGGAGGTGTATACCCTGGACTAAGTTCAAGCTGAAAGAGAGGAAATTAACTAATTTAGAATTTTTAATATTTTATGAGACTACATATATTAATAAGTAACTTAAGACTATTTAGGGGAACTCAGTGAACAGAGACTTTACTGTTCATTTATTTTATCTCTAGAAAATTATGAAGAGTAATGGGACTCATTTTAGATTTGATGGGAGGAGGGTGGAAAAAAAAGACCTTATATAGATGATTTGAATGGTTAGCATGGGTAGAATATGGTGCAGAATAATATAAATACCACTTTTTCAGTTTTTTGGTTCAGGTGTATTATTCAGATACCAAAGATTATTATTCAGATGAGATAAATAACATACCCATTAATGATAACAAAGCAATAATATAGTAAAATTTTTAAAAAGTGAATAACAATATGCTAATGAAATTCACTGAACTAGAAGGAAACATACTTTAACATATACAAATATTGTCAAAAGAAGTAACCATGGTGGTAGCAGGTTACTTCTTTTGTTCATAGCTACCATAATTTCAGACACATACTATAGCAGATATTAAAATATGTTGAACCATAAAAAATTTCTAGAAGATAGTAGGGATACATTTTTATATAATTTTAACATGAATACAGATTTTCTTTTTATGCATGGATTTCAGAAATGTCATCAAGAAGGTTTCAAAACCATTGATTCAATAGGATTTTAATCAGCATCTACTATGCTTAAGGAACTGTGTGCTAAGTAATTAAATAAAATAGTGGAAAAAAGACATCTTTTCTATACTCATGGGAAGAATAGCCTTTAAAAGAGACCAGTTAATCCAAAAAAAAAAAAAAATCACACAAGGAAAGAGCTGTAAAAGACATGGTCTGTGTAGGATGATATTTGGAACAATGTGGCCAATAATGAGATTTAACATAAAGAAGTTCAGGGATAGATTTCTTTATAAAATAATGCTTGAACTGATAGAAAGGAGGAATATTGGAGAATGGGGAAAGCAAAAGGACTTGTAACAAAGGTGAGAAGGATACCTTCTGCTCCCCTCTCTCTTTCTTCTTCTTCTGGAATCCCAATTATTCTAATGTTGTTTTGTCTTATGGTGTCACTTATATCTCGAATTCTACCTTCGTGGTCCAGTAGCTGTTTGTCCCTCTTTTGCTCAGCTTCTTTATTCTCTGTCATTTGGTCTTCTATATCACTAATTCTTTCTTCTGCCTCATTTATCCTAGCAGTGAGAGCCTCCATTTTTGATTGCACCTCATTAATAGCTTTTTTGATTTCAACTTGGTTAGATTTTAGTTCTTTTATTTCTCCAGAAAGGGCTTTTATATCTCTCGAGAGCGTTTCTCTAATATCTTCCATGCCTTTTTCGAGCCCGGCTAGAACCTTGAGAATTGTCATTCTGAACTCTAGATCTGACATATCACCAATGTCTGTATTGATTAGGTCCCTAGCCTTCGGTACTGCCTCTTGTTCTTTTTTTTGAGTTGAATTTTTCCGTCTTGTCATTTTGTCCTGAGAAGAGTATATGAAGGGGCAAGTAAAATACTAAAAGGGTGGCAACAACCCCAGGAAAATATGCTTTAACCAAATTAGAAGAGATCCCAAATCGTGAGGGGGGAGAAAGGGGATAAAAAGAGGTTCAAAAAGGAAGAAAGAAAAGAAAAAAAAAAAAAAGAAGAAAGAAAAAAAAAAAGAAAAGAATTTAAAAGAAAAGAAAACACCTAAGAAAAATATAAAAAAGAAAAGATATATATATTAGATAAACTAGTAAAAAATCGTTAAAAAAGAAAAAGGTAACAGTTAAAAAAAAATTTACCCGAAGGCGAGAAAAAAAAAACAAAAAATCAAAAAGAAAATTAAATTAACCGCAAGACTAAAAAAAAATCACAGGGAAAAAGCCATGAGTTCCGTGCTTTGCTTTCTCCTCCTCTAGAATTCTGCTGTTCTCCTTGGTATTGAAACCGCACTCTTTGGTAGGTGAACTTGGTCTCGGCTGGATTTCTTGTTGATCTTCTGGGGGAGGGGCTTGTTGTAGTGATTCTCAAGTGTCTTTGCCCCAGGCGGAATTGCACCGCCCTTACCCGGGCCTGGGTGTGTAATCTGCTTGGGTTTGCTTTCAGGAGCTTTTGTTCCCTGAGCACTTTCCATAGAGCTCCAGAGGACGGGAATACAAATGGTGGCCTCCTGGTCTCCGGCCCTGGAGGAGCCTAGAGCCCAGGGCTGCACTCCTCAGTGCGCGCTCAGAGAACCTTGCCCAGTTACTCCCGTCTGCCAGACCTCCGGCCGCGCTCTGAGCTCACCGAGCCTGCGACTGGTTCAAGGTCACCCCTAGCTGCGAGCTTACTGTCGGCTCTGTCTCTGTAGCCAGCTTTCCCGTTCCAGTACCCGCAAGCTCTGCGACACTCAGAAACCCCCGATCCTTCTGTGACCCTGCGGGATCTGAGGCCACGCTGACCCCGCGTGGGCTTCGCCCCGGGTAGCCTCTGGAGCGATGTCCCTCAGCGGAACAGACTTTTAAAAGTCCTGATTTTGTGCGCGGTTGCTCCGCTGCTTGCCAGGAGCCGGCCCCTCCCCCCGGGGTCTATCTTCCCGTCGCTTTGGATTCACTTCTCCGCTGGTCCTACCTTTCAGAAAGTGGTTGTTTTTCTGTTTCCAGAATTGCTGTTCTTCTTCTCTTCGATCTGCTGATGGATTTGCAGGTGTTTGCAATCTTTAGATAAGCTATCTAGCTGATCTCCGGCTAGCTGAAGTAGTCTCAGCCAGCTACTTCTCCGCCATCTTGACTCCTCCCTCAGGCATCACAATCCCGGACTTCAAGCTCTATTACAAAGCTGTCATCATCAAGACAGCATGGTACTGGCACAAAAACAGACCCATAGATCAATGGAACAGAATAGAGAGCCCAGAAATAGACTCTCAACTCTATGGTCAACTAATCTTCGACAAAGCAGGAAAGAATGTCCAATGGAAAAAAGACAGCCTCTTCAATAAATGGTGCTGGGAAAATTGGACAGCCACATGCAGAAAAATGAAATTGGATCATTTCCTTACACCACACACGAAAATAGACTCAAAATGGATGAAGGACCTCAATGTGTGAAAGGAATCCATCAAAATCCTTGAGGAGAACACGGGCAGCAACCTCTTCGACCTCAGCCACAGCAACATCTTCCTAGGAACAACGCAAAAGGCAAGGGAAGCAAGGGCAAAAATGAACTATTGGGATTTCATCAAGATCAAAAGCTTTTGCACAGCAAAGGAAACAGTTAACAAAATCAAAAGACAACTGACAGAATGGGAGAAGATATTTGCAAACGACATATCAGATAAAGGACTAGTGTCCAGAATCTATAAAGAGCTTAGCAAACTCAACACCCAAAGAACAAATAATCCAATCAAGAAATGGGCAGAGGACATGAACAGACATTTCTGCAAAGATGACATCCAGATGGCCAACAGACACATGAAAAAGTGCTCCATATCACTCGGCATCAGGGAAATACAAATCAAAACCACAATGCGATATCACCTCACACCAGCCAGAATGGCTAAAATCAACAAGTCAGGAAATGACAGATGCTGGCGAGGATGCGGAGAAAGGGGCACCCTCCTACACTGTTGGTGGGAATGCAAGCTGGTGCAACCTCTCTGGAAAACAGCATGGAGGTTCCTCAAAATGTTGAAAATAGAACTGCCCTATGACCCAGCAATTGCACTATTGGGTATTTACCCTAAAGATACAAACGTAGTGATCCAAAGGGGCACGTGTACTCGAATGTTTATAGCAGCAATGTCCACAATAGCCAAACTATGGAAAGAACCTAGATGTCCATCAACAGATGAATGGATCAAGAAGATGTGGTATATATACACAATGGAATACTATGCAGCCATCAAATGAAATGAAATCTTGCCATTTGCGACAACATGGATGGAACTAGAGCATATCATGCTTAGCGAAATAAGTCAGGCCCAGAAAGACAACTATCATATGATCTCCCTGATATGAGGAAGTGGTGTTGCAACATGGGGGCTTAAGTGGGTACGAGAAGAATAAATGAAGGAAGATGGGATTGGGAGGGAGACAAACCATAAGTGACTCTTAATCTCACAAAACAAACTGAGGGTTGCTGGGGGGAGGGGGTTTGGGAGAAGAGGGTGGGATTATGGACATTGGGGAGGGTATGTGCTTTGGTGAGTGCTGTGAAGTGTGTAAACCTGGTGATTCACAGACCTGTACCACTGGGGATAAAAATACATGTTTATAAAAAATAAAAAAATTATATTAAAAAAAAAAAAAAGGTGAGAAGGAAGGAAGAAGTGAGTTAAGAATGAGGTAATTGAGAGCAGTGTGCAGAGTTTAAGAAAAGACCTGATATGAAATGAAATGAAAAATTTAGGTAGGGGCTTAACATGGAGGCTTTTCTGGGCTATGTTAATGAATGTTAACTCTATGCTGTGTGTATCAGAAAGATGGTGAAGGAGTTCAAGTTTGATTTGGATAATAATTTTAGTTTATAAATACAATTTTAAATGATCATTCTGGTTATAGCCTGAACAATATGTGATGTCTTTAGGTGAGTGATTTTACATTATCTCTATGGACTTTTCATGGGTAGTCTATCTCTGATAGACTTTTGATGTTAGCTAAGGAAGAGATTAGTAAATTTGCACAACTTTGAATGAGAATACTGCAAAGAAATGAGGAAAGAAGGTAGTAAACTTTTAGTAAAAAAAAAAAAAAAAAGATATAATCAGACTCTGTCCCTTTTGTAGCAACTGGGATATTGCCAGAACAAACAAAAACACAAGCTGTCAGAGGCCCTCAGCCGTGGAAAGGCAGAATCTGTACTACTGACCTAAGACTAACAATAGAATCTAGACGCAGAATGAGAAACTGGCTTAAACAGTAGATGATTAAAACATATTCAGATGAGTGGTCCAGATGGCAGTTAACCCTTAGTCACTGTAGTTAAACTGTAGCCTTCCAGAGGCAAATCCTTGATCAAATAGAATTACTGTAGATGAGAAAAATGAAATATCCAATTGTGTAGGACATATTTACAACTTAGATACTGTGTAAGACAGCCCCTGCAACAATAGCGTATAATTTTTTTTTTCCTTTAAAGATTTATTTATTTATTTATTTGACAACGAGAGAGATAGAGAGAGAGAGAGAGGATACAAGCTTGAGCTAGTAGAGGGAGGAACAGAGGGAGGGGATCTTCAAGCAAACTCTCCGATCAGCTAGGAGCCTAGTGCAGGCCTCCGTCTCACAACCATGAGATCCTGACCTGAACCAAAACCAAGATTCCGGATGCTTACAGACTGAGCCACCCAGGTGACCTTGTTTGTTTTTACTTATGAACTAGTGAAACCCTTTTAGGTTGCCTATTTTGGAAAACAGGACTGATAAATTTAGATCATGTTTGCATAATTTAATATTGGATGAGGACTCTTAACAATGGAGAAGAAAAAACTCAAGTAGAAAATACTGGGCTTTTTATGATTATTCATTTGATGATGTGAGTTATTAAATGAAAAATATATATAAAAGAAGCCTTTAAGTCGTTAACTCCATGGTGATAGAGCTGATGTGTTTTTTTCTTAGTGATTAGGTGTTATTTAATTTTTGGTGCTTTTAGTTTTATTTTTACATACTTAGAGTTTCTTTTTTTAGCTTCTAATTTTTTTAATAATAAATGTGTATTGCTGTCTTTTGTTAAATTATAATCAGTTATCTCCTTCAGACAATAACTTAACTGCTTATGTTGCTTGAAGCTAATGTCTTTCTGAGAACAGCCAGAAAATCTGGGGGAACAAATAGAAACATCTGTCTGAAGGCACAGAGGAGCTACTCCCAAGGCAGTGAATGAACTTTTTCAGAATGAGATAAAGAGGTGAACCAAGAGAGTTAAATCCAACGGTTAGATGTTTTCTCCTTGAGGCAATTATGAATTCTAAAGTAAAAGTGTCAGTGTAAAGGCTAGGAGGCAAGCTGACTTACACGAACTAGAGGGGAAAAAATGGTTTACAGGACACCAAGGAGAGGGGCCTGGTAAAGAACAAAGGCTCTCATTGTGGCACTGCTGCTGTACCCTAGAAGTAAGGAAGGACAGGAAAGAACCAGATCTCAAAGGAAGAAAGCCTTGCTTTGACTCAGTTCTTTCTGCCTTGAGCAAAATTCTCTGCCAAAAGTTAAGCAGATTACTTCTGGAGGAAGATAAAATTACCCAGAGCCATCATTATTTTCAACAAAATTTGATACTGTGCTTGGCATCTTAAAAAAAATTAGCAAAATATAAAAATAGCTAGACATTAAAAAAGAACTGTCCAAAAAATTATGAAATACACAATATAAATATTCAAGCAATACGTAAAAAAGTGAATATATGTTTAGTTGAAGTTGCAGAAAGAGGACAAAAACAAAGCCACATGTAAATTTAAAATAGGAAAATGACTAAAAACTACAAAGCAGAATCATTAAAAAAAAACCTTAATGTTTTCTACTTTAGCACATTTATTTTAAAGATTAAAAGAAAAAAGATTTTATTATTTGTCAAAGAGAGATTGAGAGAGAGTGCAAGTGTGTGCACAAGCAGGGGGAGCAGCAAGCACAGGCAGCGATGGAGGACTGGATCCTAGGACTGTAGAATCATGACCTGAGCTGAAGGCAGAAGCTTACCAGAATGAGTCACCCAGGCATCCCTTTAACACATTTTTGTTTGTTTGTTTGTTTTGTTTTGTTTTGTTTTGTTTTACATTGTCATTTCACACTTGTTCATGGACACTTAGAATGACATATACTAAGATATATTTGACATTTTGTTTCCTTTTTTATACCAATACTTCATCAGGTTTGTCAGTGTTAGGTGGATTTCTAAATATAGTGCTTCTCATTCAGGAAAAGCATAAAAGAAAACCTCAATCAAGAGCTGCCCCTTGTCATTCACGTCCTGGTTGGATATGGGGTGATAATATACATAAAGAAGTATTTTTTTTATTAACATGTAATGTATTATTTGTTTCAGGGGTACAGGTCTGTGAATCTTCAGTCTTATATAATTCACCCTCCCCAGTGTCCAACACCCAGCCACCCCATCCCTCTCCCCTATCCCCCAGCAACCCTCAGTTTGTTTCCTGAGATTAAAGTCTCTTATGGTTTGTTTCCCCCCACACAGATCCCATTTTGTTTCATTTTTCCCTCCCTTTCCTCACCATCCCCACTCTGCCTCTCAAATTCCTCATATCAGTGAGATCACATGATAACTGTCTTTCTCTGATTGACTTATTTTGCTTAGCATAATACCTTCTAGTTCCATCCACATTGTTGGAAATGGCAGGATTTCAGGTTTTTGATGGCTGCATAGTATTCCGTGTTTGTGTGTGCGCGCGCACGTGTGCCGCGCGCATGCATGTGCGTGTATCAGCCACAATTCCTCTGTTGATGGACATCTGGGCTCTTTCCATAGTTTGGCTATTGTGGACATTGCTGCTAAAAACATTTGGGTGCACGTGCCCCTTCGGGTCACTACATTTGTATATTTTGGAGTAAATACCCAGTAGTGCAATTGCTGGGTCATAGGGTATCTCTATTCATAAAGAAGTATTTTTATACATAATTGGGCATTTGAAGTCAGCAAGTACAAAAATATTGCATTTTAAATTACAAAATGTACATACATGATTCAAAAAAATTCATAATTATGCAGAAAGTAAAAAATAAAGTCTTAAAAAGGAAATATCTTCTCCCCCAATGAATCCACTAATGATACTATCCTATTTAAGGCCAGTGAAACCTGCAGTAGACAAAATAATGGCCTCCCGGAGACATCCATGCCTTTATTTCCAGAATTTGTGAACATCTTAAGTTACGTGGAAAAGAGATATTAGGTTGCAAACAAAATTAGGGTACTCATCAGCTGACCTTGAGAAGATAAACTTATTTTTGAAATATTCTTAAAATGTTGAGATTATTTGGCTGTTCTCAGTATAATCACAAGAGTCCTTACAAGTGAGAGAGGGAGGCAGAAAAAAGAATAAGAGAGATGGCAGCACAAGAAGGACTTGCTTTATGATTACCAGCTTCAAAGAGGAAGAGAAAAGACTACAAGCTAAACATACAAGTAGTTTCTAAAAGCTGGAAAAGACAAGGGAAATTATTCTCTTATGAATACTATGCAGCCATCAAAAGAAATGAAATCTTGCCATTTGCGACAACATGGATGGAACTAGAGCGTATCATGCTTAGTGAAATAAGTCAAGCAGAGAAAGACAACTATCATATGATCTCCCTGATATGAGGAAGTGGTGATGCAACGTGGGGGCTTAAGTGGGTAGGAGAAGAATAAATGAAACAAGATGGGATTGGGAGGGAGACAAACCATAAGTGACTCTTAATCTCACAAAACAAACTGAGGGTTGCTGGGGGGAGGGGGTTTGGGACAAGGGAGTGGGATTATGGACATTGGGGAGGGTATGTGCTTTGGTGAGTGCTGTGAAGTGTGTAAAGCTGGTGATTCACAGACCTGTACCCCTGGGGATAAAAATATATGTTTATAAAAAATAAAAAATTAAAAAAAAAAAAGACTCCAGAAAAAATGCAGCACTGCAGACACTTTTGTAGTAGCCATCTGAGACCAATTTAGAATTCTTACCTCCACAACTTTGAGGTAGTCAATTTATGTTGTTTTAAGTCACTAATTTTTTGGTAATTTTGGCAATTTGTTACAACAGCAATAGGACAATAATCTGATATGTTAAAAAAAAGGTATATTTTATTTACACAGATTGGAAACCCATGGAGAGCAATGCAACTTACCTGGAGTTCTTCATAGTTGTATAGTATACAGCTTAGGGAACTACATGTGATGATGGCCATGATTCTGTACCTCATTATTTTTGCTTATGTGATAGAGATATTTCTTTATCGGTACATACAGAGCTTTCTTCCTCATTAATAATGCATGATATTCTATTTTATGATGGTACCATAATTTAACTATACTTTAACCCTAAATTAAAGCCATTGAAGTAGAAAGCCTATCATCTATATTCATAATTAAGGGAAGCATAACTTAATACATATTGAAGATACTTAAATTGCTCACAGTATTAGTTGTTGCAAATAACACAATCACTCTCTGTAATGTATTGGCTTATTTTTAAAAGTGTATCTGTAGGCATCATACCTAAGGTACAAGATGCAGTCTTCATTTCATAGTCAAATGACCATGTGCTAGACATTGTAAAAGTCATCCCACAGGTGTGTTTTATTGTGTGTGTGTTTTGTTTTGTTTTGTAATTTAATCTCAAGAGTATCCCATGGAATCTAGGTACATTTGTTTTCATTTTATACCAAAAGAAGCTAAAGTTAAGATATATTGTTTTTATATGCCCTAAGAGTTTGAACAAAGTTAATTGCTCTTAAACACCTTTCCCTGTAATCATGCGGCACTTTTGCAATGAAGTTTTCAAATTTGAAAACTCAAATGTCAAAGCAAGTTGAACAAATAGTTTGATCAACAATTGACTGTAACTTAGCTTGTTTAAAATATTTTCAGGTCATTATTGGAAAATTTAGAGAAAAGCAAAGTCATTTAACACAGTGGTACAGTAGTTTTAATGCTATTTTTCTTAATGCAAAGAAAAAATGGCTTTCAATAGAGATAGCTATGGCTAGAAATATACTATATATTAAATATGTGATATATATTTTTTAAGTCAAGGGACGTTAGAGGGAAGAATATATATTTCTTGTGTGTATTATAGCAGTTTTTCAGACTAATTTGTCTGCCAATTGGGTGGTGAGAGCTCTGCAAACTTTTTAAATAATTTCCCTTGTACTTTTGTTCATGTCAGTTCAATTAAGGTGACTTTTATATCTCTGCATAGATTTACATGATTCCATGTATTAATTTTCCTACATTAGGACCAAACACTAAACCATTCTCCTCAAAAACACTGAGATTTGTTTGTAAGAGACATTTTATTTTTTTTAACACAAATAGAGAGATGCATATATTAAAAATGTAGCTAATGTTATTGTTTTATTATGGATCAAATTTCAATGGTACAGCTGTAGTTTCTAGTTTCTATTTATAGTTTAAAGTCAAAACTAGGTTTTCAGATTTAACTTTAATGTTAATTGAAATTTTGAGATGCCTGCATGACTCAGTGGGTTAAAGCATCTCCCTTCAGCTCAGGTCATGATCCCCAGGGTCATTGAATCCAGTCTGCATCTGCCTCCTTCCTCATTGGGGACCCTGCTTCTCCCTCTGCCTGCCACTACCCCTGCTTGTGCTCTCTCTTTCTTGCTCTCTCTCTCTGACAAATAAATAAAATCTTTAAAAGAAATATTAGTTGAAAATTTGGCTCTTAAACAATTTATATTTAAGTTAATCATGAACCATGAACATTAATGTTTACCTTTGATTTTTTTTAAGATTTTATTTATTTATTTGACAGACAGAGATCACAAGTAAGCAGAGAGGCAGGCAGAGAGAGAGGAGGAAGCAGGCACCCCGCTGAGCAGAGAGCCTGATGCGGGGCTCATGACCTGAGCCTAAGGCAGAGGCTTTAACCCACTGAGCCACCCAGGCGCCCCTGCCTTCTTTATATGTAAAGCATATCAGATTCATTGAAAACTCACAATAAGAATGGCGTAACTGGGTGGGAAATGGTGGGAGATGAAGAAATAGCAGAGGCTATATAATTCTAAAGGATAAACCAGGAATACATATGAGTGTGAAATGAAGTAGAAAATTGGATATTGGAACAAAAAGGAGAATCTCAGAAATGAGAGGAAAAAAAGCATTATAAAAACTAAACCTTTGTTCTAGATTCAGAAAAATGCTAATATCCTATTTGCAATTCTTATTTTAAATTTATGGCTCGAAAACACCTTATATTCAATATACTGGCTTTATGCAAATCTTGTAGTTACTTCTTAATTCTACTCAGGTTTATAGGCATGTGATCTCATTTAAATATATTCAGAAAAAAAGAAAAGAATTTCTTTTGTCTGGGACAGTTTTTCTTTTCTTTCCTCTTCTCTCTCTCTTTTTTTCCTCTTCTCTTCTCTTCTTTCCTTCTTTCTCTTTCCTTTTGTCTCTCTCTCTATATCTTTTTTTTTTTTTGGCTGTGCTTTAAGTTATACTGAGAAACCTAGTTTTATTTTTTTATGTATTTCTCATCTTCTTCCATTCTGATCAGCTCAGCTTTGGCCTCTGGTTTATGTTCAGAATTCTCCATATATATTTTTAAAAGATTTTATTTATTTATTTGAGAGAAGGAGACAGCATGAATTGGGGGGAGGGCAGAAGGAGAGGGAGAAGCAGGTTCTGGGCTGATCAGGAAGCCCCATGCGGGACTTGATTCCAGAATCCTGGGATTATGACCTGAGCCAATGACAGAGGTTCAACAGACTGAGCTACCAAGTGCTCCCCCAGAATTCTCCATAGATATGTTTTATATAACCTAGCTCTGGGATGTAAAAAGTATATAGCTACACAGTACGAATGTTTTAAATATCTAAGAGATTCAAACTTGATTATGTTTAAATTAGTTACTAAAATGCAGTTTTACTAATAAGAAATTTCAGTCTGAAAAAATTCTCCCTCACTGGATTCACACTGTCAGTATGTATGTTAAAGTGAAACTGATTCTTTATGTGAGGGAATAGCCTTTTGTTGTTTTCCCTTTTTTCAGGAATAAACAGCTTTTGGAATTATTGTTTATTAATATGAATGCGAGATGGGAAAATCACATGTATTTACAGATGATGAGACTCGTATTCCTTAGGGAGATTAATCTGTCATTTTAAATAAGGGAGCCTTGAGAAAGATTTTAGTGCAAAGCCAAAGGAGGCATATGATGATACTAAGCTCAAATCCAAGAAGACAGTGGCACCTGGGTAGCTCAGTGGGTTAAGCCACTGCTTCAGCTCAGGTCATGATCCCAGAGTTCCTGGGATCGAACCCCACATTGGGCTTTCTGCTCATCACGGAGCTTGCTTTCCTTCCTCTCTCTGCCTACCTCTCTACCAACTCGTGATCTCTGACTGTCAAATAAATAAATAAAATTAAAAAAAAAAAATCCAAGGAGACAGTTCTCAGAATGATACTGCAGCAGGGAACTTGGGGCTTCAGGAATTTATAATGCTGATATTCTGGCCATTTGTTGAACTTTCAGCTTCAAAACAGTAAAAACAAAACAAAAAATATTAAATCTTGGAAGTGACAGATGTCACAGATTAATTTATTTTGGGGAGAATTTCAATCAATCGTTAATCTCCTGCTAAGAAGTAGATTTACTAAAGAAAATAGCTTTGTATTGTATTACAATTGTTCTCCTTTTATTACACACCTATCATTTTATTTTAGAAATATACCGTATGGGGCTCCTGGACAGTTCAGTTGGTTAAGTGTGAGACTCTTAATTTCAGTTAAGCATTCTGAGATCAAGCCCCACCTTGGGTTCTACGCTGGATGTGGAGCCACTTTAGATTCCCTGTCCCTCTGCTTCTACCCCCAACTCTGCTCACTCACGCTCTCTTTAAAAAGAAAAAAAAGAAATATACCATATAAATGCATAATCCCATAAAATCATATGATGAATCATACTTGAGTTTATAAATTATTTGTGACTAGATGAAATAAATCATCTATTTTACAACACTGCTATCTGAAACCTCAAGGCCACCAGTTTATATATATATATATATATATATATATATATGTATATATTTACAAATCAGTGATACATAAAGTGGATATAGATGTAAATAAAATGGTTCTTGGCCTCATTGAACTTGAATTAACAATTTTTTGCAAAACCAAAAGAACAATTTTATATTTATAATTCCTTTCTTGTATTTGTAGGAAAAATGAAATATAATGAAAGGCAACAAGGCACAATCTGCACACGAAGAATCTGAAATATAAAAAATATAAAAATGTTGTAAGCCATGTTTTAAGGAAGTAAGGACTTGTTAAAAGGCCTTTCTAAATTTTTGAGCACTGTACAGTTATCAGTTTTATTAGTCTAAACTTTTATATCACTTTTGTTTTAACATTAAAGGTCTCACTTCTTACTGTTTTCTATATCATTAACTAACTTTCAGTTGCTAATAATTTTTAAAAGTCTATTTCAAAATTGGTGCTATTGCAGTTTTGTAAATATCAAAACAGTTATCTGTACTCTGTTAGGTGAAGCTTCTTAAATGATTTTCCTTTAAATCGTAAATCCTCTTATTTCTGCGCCCATTCTTTTATTTATTCACTTGATTATCATTTTTAAATTTTGATATCTTTTCCTGTTTTTGATAACCTAACTTTAGGCTAAACTTGAGAAAATGTTTATTTTATCTTTGCCTATGCTTTTTTCTAGTCTATGTCAAAGATTCTTTTTATTTCAATAAAAAGTTTTGAAGAAGTCCCTGTTTAAATAGATTTTAATTATCTTTCCTGGTATTTATTATTTTTTACATTTAGTGGCAATTTTGTGATAGTTTATTTTTTTCTGCTTTTTAAACAATTTTAAGTTTGACTTTTTAAAATATATATATATTTTTTAATTCAGTGTTCCGAGATTCATTGTTTATGTACCCCACCCAGTACTCCATGCAGTATGTGCCCTCCTTAATACCCACCACCAGGCTGACCCAACCCCTCACCCTCATCCCGTTCAAAACCCTCAGTTTGTTTCTCAGAGTCCACAGTCTCTCATGGTTTGTCTCCCCCCTCTAATTTCCCCCAACTCACTTCTCTCCAACTCTCAGTGTCCTCCATGTTATTCCTTATGCTAAAAAAGTTAAGTGAAACCATATGATAATTGACTCTCTCTGCTTGACTTACTTCACTCAGCAAAATCTCTTCCAGTCCCGTCCATGTTGATGCACAAGTTGGGTATTCATCCTTTCTGATGGAGGCATAATATTCCTTTGTATATATGGACCATATCTTCTTTATTCATTCATCTGTTAAAGGGCATCTTGGCTCTTCCCACAGCTTGGCAACTGTGGCCATTGCTGCTATGAACATTAGGGTACATATGGCCCTTCTTTTCACTACCTCTGTATTTTTGGGATAAATGCCCAGTAGTGCAATTGCAGTGTCATAGGGTAGGGGTAGCTCTATTTTTAATTTCTTAAGGAATCTCCACACTGTTTTCCAAAGTGGCTGGGCTTCACCAACTTGCATTCTCACCAATGGTATAAGAGGGCTCCCCTTTTTCCGTATACTCTCCAACACTTCTTGTTTTGACAAGATTTTGTTTTGACAATGATTTTGACCATTCTAACTGGTGTAAGGTAGTATCTCAATTTGGTTTTGATTTGAATCTCCCTGATGGCTAGTGTTGATGAATGTTTTTTCATGTGTCTGTTTACCATTTGTATGTCTTCTTTGGACAAGTGTCTCTTCATGTCTTCTGCCCATTTCTTGACATGATTATCTGTTTTGTGTGATTGAGTTTGAGGAGTTCTTTATAGATCTTGGATATCAGCCCTTTGTCTGTAGTGTCATTTGCAAATATCTTCTCCCATTCCGTGGGTTGCCTCTTGTTTTGTTGATTGTTTCCTTTGCTATGCAGAAGCTTTTGATCTTGATGAAATCCCAAAAGTTCATTTTCACTTTTGTTCCCTTTGCCTTTGGAGATGTATTGTGAAAGAAGCTGCTGTGGCCAGTGTTGAATAGATTACTGCCTATGTACTCATCTAGGATTTTGATAGATTCCTGTCTCATGTTGAGGCCTTTTGTCCATTTCAAGTTTATCTTCATGTATGGTGTAAGAGAATGGTCGGGTTTCATTCTTCTATATGTAGCTGTCCAATTTTCCCAGCACCATTTATTGAAGAGACTTTTTTCCACTGTATATTTTTCCTGCTTTGTCGAAGATTATTTGACCATAGAGTTGAGGGTCCATATCTGGGCTCTCTTCTCTGTTCCACTGGTCTATGTGTCTGTTTTTGTTCCAGTACCATGCTGTCTTGGTAATCATAGCTTTGTAGTAGAGGTTGAAATCAGGCAATGTGATGCCCCCACTTTTGTTTTTCTTTTTCAACTTTTTCTTAGCAATTCGGGGTCTCTTCTGGTTCCATACAAATTTTAGGATGGATTGTTCCAGCTCTTTGAAAAATGCCAGTGAAATTTTGATCAGGATGGCATTGAAAGTATAGATTGCTCTAGGCAGTATAGACATTTTTACAATGTTTATTTTTCCCGTTCCATGAGCATGCTTTTCCATCGATGATTCACAAATGACACTACATTCCCGATTCATGGAATGCTCTTCCATCTTTTTGCGTCTTCTTCAATTCCTTTTATGAATGTTTTGTAGTTCCTCGGATACAGGTTAGGAACTACACCTCTTTGGTTAGGTTTATTCCCAGGTATCTTATGGTTCTTGGTGCTAGAGTAAATGGAATCAATTCTCTAATTTCCCCTTCTATATTTTCAATGTTAGTGTATAAGAAAGCAACTGATTTCTGTGCATGGGTTTTGTATCCTGCCACATTATTGAATTGCTGCGTGAGTTCTAGTAGTTTTTGGGTTGAATCCTTTGGGTTTTCCATATAAAGTATCATGTCATCTACAAAGAGAGAGAGTTTGACTTCTTCTCTGCCAATTCGAATATCTTTTATTTCTTTTTCTTATATGATTACTGTTGCTAGGATTTCTAGCAACTGAACAACAGTGGCAAGAGTGTACATCCTTGTCATGTTCCTGATCTCAAAGGGAACGTTGTCAGCTTATCCCCGTTGAGGATGATATTCACTGTGGGTTTTCATAGATTGATTTTATGAAGGTGAGGACTGTTCCTTGTTTCCCTGTATTTTGAATCTTTTAATCAGGAATGGGTGCTGTATCTTGTCAAATGCTTTTTCTGCATTAATGAAGAGGACCATGTACTTCTCCTCTCTTTTCTTATTGATTTGTTCTGTCACATTGATTGATTTGTAGGTGTTGATTGACCCTTGCATACCATGGATAAATCCCACCAGGTCATGGTGCATAATCTTTTTAATGTAGTGTTGGATCCTATTAGCTAGGATCTTGTTGAGAATCTTGGCATCTGTATTCATCAGGGAGATTGGTCTGAAATTCTCCTTTTCAGTGAGGTCTTTGCCTGGTTTGGGGATCAGGGTAATGCTGGCTTCATAGAAAGAGTCTGGAAGTTTTCCTTCTGTTCCTATTTTTTGAAACAGTTTCAGAGAATAGGTATTATTTCTTCTTTGAATGTTTGGTAGAATTCTCCAGGGAATCCATCAGGTCCTGGGCTCTTGTTTTTTGGGAGGTTTTGATCACTGCTTCAATCTTATTTCTAGATATTGGTTTATTCAGGTTGTCAGTTTCTTCCTGATTCAGTTTAGAGGCTTATGGGTTTCCAGGAATGCATCCATTTTGTCTGGTTTTCTTAACTTTTTGACATATAACTGTTGATAATAATTTCTGATGATTGTTTCCTTTTCCTAGGTGTTATTCATGATCTCTACCCTTTCATTTATAATTTTGTTAATTTGGGTCCTCTCTCATTTCTTTTGGATTAGTTTGGCCAGTGGTTTATCAATATTATTGATATTTAAAAAAAAAAAAAAACATAGCTTCTAGTTTTGTTGATGTGTTCTACTATATCTCTAGTTTCTAACTCATTGATCTCTGCTCTAATCTTCATGTGTGTGGGGTTGGTTTAATTTGTTGTTGGTTTTAAATTTCTTTAAGATGTAAAGAGAGCTGGAGTATTCTGGATTTCTTAATTTTTTTGAGTGAGGCTTGGATTGCTATATATTTCCTTCATAGGCCTGCCTTTGTCCTATCCCATAGGTTTTGGACTGATGTGTATTCATTCTCATTGGTTTCAATGAATTGTTTAAATTCTTTTTTGATTTCCTGGTTGGTCCAAACATTTTTTTTTTCCTGTCCATTTTATTTTATTTTATTTCTTTTCAGTGTTCCAGCATTCATTGTTTATGATCCAAAGATTCTTTTTTTTTTTTTTTTAAAGATTATTTATTTATTTATTTATTTGACAGAGAGAGAGATCACAAGTAGACAGAGAGGCAGGCAGAGAGAGAGAGGAAGGGAAGCAGGCTCCCCGCCGAGCAGAGAGCCCGATGTGGGACTTGATCCCACGACCCTGAGATCATGGCCTGAGCCGAAGGCAGTGGCTTAACCCACTGAGCCACCCAGACGCCCCTATGATCCAAAGATTCTTAAGCAGGGTGGTCTTTAGCTTCCAAGTGTGAATTCCTTCCAAACATTTTCTTGTGGTTGAGTTCCAGTTTCAAAGGCTTGTGGTCTGAGAATATGCAGGGAATAATCTCAGTCTTCTGGTATCAATTGAGGCCTTGATTTGTGACCCAGTATGTGGTCTATTCTGGAGTAAGTTCCATGTACACTTGAGAAGAAAGAGATTTCTATTGTTTTAGAGTGGAATGTTCTGTATAAATCTATGAGGTCCATCTAGTCAATGTGTCATTCAAAGCTTTTGTTTCTTTATTGATTTTTTGCTTGGATGATCTGTTACTGAGGGTGGCATGTTAAGATCCCCTACTATTAATGTATTCATATCAGTATGACTGTATTTTGACTAAGAGTTGGCTTATGTATATGGCTGCTTCCGTATTGGGGGCATAAATGTTTGCAATTGTTAGATCGTCTTGGTGGATAGACCCTTTGAGAATGACATAGTGTCCATCTTATCTCTGACTAGAGTCTTTAGTTTAAAATCTAATTTTTCTGATAAAAGAATTGCTACGCCAGCTTTCTTTTGAGGTCCGTTGGCATGAAAGATGCTTCTCCATTCCTTCACTTTCAGTTTTTGTTTTGTTTTGTTTTGTTTTTTAAGAGATTTTATTTATTTATTTGACAGACAGAGATCAGAAGTAGGCAGAGAGGCAGGCAGGGATAGAGAAGGAAGCAGGCTCCCCGCTTAGCAGAGAGCCCTATGCGGGGTTCAATTCCAGGGCCCTGGAATCATGACCCAAGCCGAAGGCAGAGGCTTTAACCCCCTGAGCCACCAGGCGCCCCCTCACTTTCAGTTTTGAGGTATCTTGAGGTTCCAGTTGTGTGTCTCCTAAGATTCATGTATTCAAGGCTTTTTGCAGAAACATCACACACCAGTTGTCTATGTCAGAAGAGGACACCATTACATGAATACTAACAAAGATCATCACAGTGCCAGCCACCAAGAGTAGAAGTCCACACACTTCTGTCCTCTGCATCTTGGTACTATGGTTGCTAAGGGAAGTACAAAACAAGTAAGTTCAGGTAAAGCAATACTCAGAAGAGACAGAACAAAATCAATTCTAATAGTGTCCACAGGTTTTCACAGCTAGCAGATACTCCTGGCAGCTGTCACAGGGTGCTTGGCCTATGAGCCTTCCTCTTGTACTATAGTAGAAAGACCCCTCTTCTTCCCCCATAAAATAAAAAATACTGAATTCTGGAAGTGAGTCAGAACAAAACAGAGCAAATAAGTATAGTCTGAATCTGAAATAGGGAAAGATAGTCTCAAACAAGGTGATAATCCCAGACAGGTTTTGTGGGCTCTTTAATTCTTAATAAGGGTGGTAGTATAGACCAAAAGCAACTTCATAGGTAGCCCAGTAAGTTTTCATGACCTCCGTTTCCCAACAAACCCTAGCTTCCAATGTGACTGGTTAGAGACTGATCCTTTAGGAAGGTAATTAGGGTTAAATGAGATTGTTGGAGTGGGACCTAATCCAGAAGGACTGACATCTTAGTAAGAAGAGGAGACACCAGGGGGAATGCAAAATAAAATTGATACAGTAAGCAAGTGGCTATCTGCAAACCAAAGAAGAGAAATTTAAGGAGAGACCAAATCTGCCAACAACTTGATCTGGGACTACCAGCTTCTAGAACTGAGAAAATAAATTTCTATTGTTTAAGCCTCCAAGTCTGTGGTATTTTGCTATAGTAGCTCTAGCCAATTAATACAATTGATCAAGTTAAGAGATCATGAAAAGTTCTGCTCCCTTCCTACCACTCCCACATATATAAGGTGTTAGTGATATTTCTTTGTGTGTTTATAGCACCTCACACAAAGGGGACATTATTTTTTTTTCTTTTGAAAAATGAGAAGATATGTGACATTTTCATTGCCTTTGTATTTGAAATTAAACTTCCAACAGGAAATGCAGAAATAGATTAGGTTATGCTATCCTGAATAAGATTGTCATCAAATTTTGGCCTGTAGTATCTTTTAACTCAGACTATAATTTTCTAATTTTGACATATCACAAATTAGCACAATTACGAAAATACATCAACTACATGAAGGCATACTTGGTGAAACTCCAAACAAAGTTAATTGGGAAAGAAAAGAGATGGTTTGTGTTTTGTAAAAAGAGATTCCATACCCATGATATTTTGGATAGCCTAACTCCAAATATGTCTCTGAACAAAGTGTATGACTATAATTAATTTAAAAGCAAAACTGTTGAATTGTATGCATTAAAAGACATTAAATGATTCAAAACAAAAGAAAAACGTTAAAATGGTAATTTCAGATTCAAAGTTACAACCACACATTAACTAAATTGGTGTACCACTGATATCTTTAACATCTGAATAAGTCAAAGTTTCCTAAACTTGATGTCAAAGTGATCAAATTTTATAAATGTAGTAAAATAAATTTTAGAAGAACTAAGATTTTGTAGATAAATTGAGAGCTACACAAGAAAGTAACTGAGCTCATAACTGAATTATTCTGAAATGTTGCTACTATTGTTAGAATACAAAAGAATATTTTAAGCTCTAAAGTGTATTTTAAGGGGTGCCTGGGTGGCTCAGTCATTAAGCATCTGCCTTCAGCTTGGGTCATGATCCCAGTTCCCTGGGATGGGGCCCCACATCTGGCTCCCTGATCAGTGGGAAGCCTGCTTCTCCCTCTCCCACTCCTTCTGCTTGTGTTCCCTCTCTCACTATGTCTCTCTCTGTCAAATAAATGAATTAAATATTTAAAAAATAAGGTGTGTTTAAAATAGGAATGTTTAATGCATTTTGATTATAATTATTTCTAAAATAGCCAAACCACTAGAAGAAAATGCAATAGTGGTTGCTATGATTGAGCTGAAGTGGGGGTTGGGGGAAGAAGATGAGTAGTTGCTCGATGACTATAGAACTTCAGTTATATTGAACGAGTAAATTCTGCTGTTCAACATAGTTGGTATAATTAACAATACAGTATTGTACATTTTAACATTTGTAAATAGAGGATAGATCTCATGTTAGGTGTTAGTAACTGTAGAAAGCAAAATGGAATCTCTCATGTCAAGCAGGAGCCTGTGTCAAGCAATGATGTAAATAGTTCAGGTACTGCAACTAGGAGATATTACCGGGAGCAACATCAGCTGACACCCCAGAACTGATAATAAGCAGAACCAGAGGAGGTCTCCAGAGATCCAAAACTGATTAAAGTCCTTTAAAAAGGGAAGGATTTTAGCAGCAAACTGTCAGATTCTTCAGACCTGACCCTTCTAAGTCTGACCACTTAAAATATGCAACTGTTGCCGATGACTCTACCCAATTGATCTTCAGATAGAACCAAGATCTTTCACTGATAGCACATCAGAAGCAGTAAGTGCCAACAGCTGACTAGGACCAGACTGGCCTTATCTTAACTGTGTGCCCACAGACCGACTTTGTGGTTAGTTTGTTAACTTCCTGCACCCTTCTGCTATCTTGTTTATTGTGTAACTTGTCTTCTATCCTGTTCTGTGTGCCATGTAAGAAGCCAAGTTTAATCATATGCTGAATTGTCATTGAGTTTAGGACCCTGAACCTGCTTTATCAATGTGATTTAACTTCACTTTATGATTGAATGAAGCTGACATTGTGTGAAGACATAACTCATGTGTGTGCCTTCATAACCTGCTCATTACCACACACATACAAGTTACCTAAGGAAACTTTGGGTAGTGTTGGATATGTCTGTTACCTTAATTGTGGTGATAGTATCATGGGGGTTTGCATATGTCCAAACTCTTCAACATGTACCCATTAAATACGTGCAATTTTTTATGTCAATTATACCTCAGTAAAGCTGTATTGGAACTTCATCAAGATCAAAAGTTTTTGCATAACAAAGGAAACAGCCAACAAAACCAAAAAACAACTGACAGAATGGGAGAAGATACTCTCAATAACATATAAGATAAAGGGCTAGTATCCAAAACCTATAAAGAACGTATCACACTCAACACCAAAGAACAAATAATCCAATCAAGAAATGGGCAGAAGACATGAACAGATATTTCTGCAAAGAAGACATCCAAATGACACAACAGACACATGAAAAAGTGCTCAACATCATTCACCATCAGGGAAATACAAATCAAAACCCAGTGAGATACCACCTCACACCAATCAGAATGGCTAAAATCAACAAGGAAATGACAGATGTTGGCAAGGATGTGGAGAAAGGGGAACCCTCCTACACTACTGGTGGGAATGCAAGCTGATGCAGCCACTCTGGAAAACTGTATGGAGGTTCCTCAAAAAGTTGAAAATAGAGCTACCCTACGACCCAGCAATTGCACTGCTGAGTATTTACACTAAAGATACAAATGTAGTGATCTAAAGGGACACATGCACTGAATGTTTATAGGAGAAATGTCTGCAATAGCCACATTATGGAAAGAATGTAGATGTCCATCAACAGATGAATAGATAAGGAAGATGTAGTACATACATACGATGGAATACTGTGCAGCCATCAGAAGAACCCAAAATCTTGCCACTTCCAACAACATGGGTGGAACTGGAGGGTATTATGCTAAGCTAAATAAATCAATCAGAAAAAGACAATTATCATATGATCTTTCTGATATGAGGAATTTGAGAGGCAGGGTGGGGGGTCATAGGGCGTAGGGAGGGAGAAAATGAAAAAAGATGAGATCAGGAGAGAGACAAACCATAAGAGACTCTTAATCTCATAAAATAAATGGGGTTGCTGGGGAATGGAGGGTGGATAGGGTGGCTGGGTTACGGAGATTGAGGAGGGTATGTGCTATAATGAGTGCTGTGAAATGTGTAAGCCTAATGATTAACAGACATATACCCTGGGGGAAAATAATACATTACATGTTAATATAAAAAAACCAAAACAAACAAAAACACAAAAATTTCTAAACTGTATATATCCAATGTCTTACAGAAAGGAATAAAAATGGTTTATAAATTAGTAAGTATGAAAAAAATGTCATGCCTATTGCTATTCCCTTGGTACCTGGACTCTACATTTATTAGAAGGTTATTCTAACATTCTAAAAGGCTAGATACTATTGGTAGCTGGGGAACAGTAAGCACAATAAGACCCATGTTCATCAGCCCATTGATTTTCCTCTCTCACTAAAAATAACTAAAAGTTATTTACTCTCATAAACAATATTTTAATTCTGTAGTGTTCTACCTCCAGTTGGTGCCAACTTATCATACAGAATCATCTGTAAAGCAGATCATAACAAGAAACCATGGTGGTAGATTGAGGGTCAGAGGCAGTGTAGCGGCTGTAGGTGTTCTGGGAACTCAATCCACAAGCTTGGGCAACTTGATGGTTGAGCAACTTGTGCTTTCAGGACAGACTTGAGGCCAGTTCCACTTTATGGTACCAGGATGCTGCTCACACATTTATGAATTGGTATATTAGCTAATTAAGTCCATTTATTTGGCATGTTCCCTTGCAAACCGATGGTCTTGGTCTCTCCTAGAACCTCAAAGAGGTTTTCTTCAAAACACTTAAGGGCCCCACTGCAGTTTTCTTTGAGGATTTCCAACAGACCCCATGTATATCCTTTGTTACAGGACTTCTGAGTGTCATTAGGTCTGCCAAATCATTTGTGATAGAGATCCATTCACTAAATCTTGTGCTAGGTTTATAGGATTTGTAAGTCTAGAATCCTAATTAAAAATCTTGTGCCCTTAGAAATTACTTGGCAAAAGAAGGCACATTCAATTTGTCATATGTTATCTCTCAAGTAAAAAGAAGCTGAGTGAGTCTTGTATATGCCCTTTTCTTAGTCCTAAAGAGTGTAATGGGAATCAATTTTGCCTTTCACTTTGAAGGGGAAATCCTAATATGATCCCAGCCAGGAAATAACCAAAAATTGTGAAGGGGAAAACTCAAATTTGGTAGGATTTATCTCCCTTTAGCAAACATGTTTCTTGCCAAATGTTAGAAGGTATCAACTGTGTCTGTTCTGTCAACATACAGATATAAATGTGGTGGATCAACTTAATGTTCTTTTGAGATGTTGAGTTAATCTAGATTTCCCAAACTAAATTATGAGAGTGAACTATATAAAGAGAAAGACAATAGGAGGTTTACTACTGTCATTGAAAGTTGAAAGCCAACTGCTACTGGTGTTTTCTACTTATTGGTAAAGAGCAAAATCTTTGGCAGTTTGATAGTTGCATAATATGTTCCATGGATATGCTAAGTGTTTCTATAATGAGACTACATCTGGAACACCACTTGTGTCTTCATCAGATTTTACTGGTCATCTCCCATGCCTGCCATGTTTCATTTGCACAGGCCAAACAGACATGTTAAATGGATCTGTGATAGAAATAACCACCCTGAATCTTCTTCACTTTCCTCAAGAATGCAGCATTGTTTTTATTGTTCTTTTTTTGTTGGGAGAGGCAGGTTACAGGGTTAATCTGTGAATTCTCCTACCTACTGAATCCACTCTGAAAATGACTCTGGCCAACACCTTCTTTATCAACTGAAAATGAGCCCTACATTTGGTTGAACCCAGTGGTTTTGTAGATCTGCAAAGATAAGTATGGTTTCAGAGCCATTGAACAGTTATACCTGTAATTATACCAATAAATATTGCTGTTTATTATCGTGTTTTTATTTAGTGTGGGCTACCTGTAAGAATGGGTTTGGTCAAACTAAAATGTTTGAACTACTGGCTGCTCTGGGTAGCACATTACAAACCATATCAATTAAATTGTCCTAATCTAATCTATTATTTCCTTCCCTTTCTGGCATATTGAGAATACATTTCCACATAAATTGCTCTGGTTCAGCCAATATAAAAGATAAAAATAATGCAATATTTGTCACCTAGTATATTTATACTTATCTTACTCTTACTTGCCCTCTAGAATAAACTATTACCAGAATTTACTTACTAGGGGATGCCTGGATGGCTCAGTTGGAAGAGCATGTGACTCTTGCTCTTGGGATCATGACCTCAAGCCCCATATAGGCTATAAGATTACTTAAATAAATAAAACTTAAAAAAAAAAAAGAATTTACTTATCTGCCTGGAGACTATAACATAGTAGTAATGGTAACAGTAATGGGAATTGATACTCTATTCTGAAGCAGTTATCTCAGGTGAATGACTAAAAGATTTCCATCAAAACAAGTTAGGAAAGACTCAGGGGTTGGTGATAGACAGAACTCAAATCCAAATAAATCGACCTATATGACTTCATTCCAGTTCTCAAGCTCCACTTATTCCCAATCATTGCCACATGAAAGACCAGCAAATTTATTAATTCAGTAACAGAATAAAACTCTGCATCTGCTTTTGGCCTTTATTAACCCTAACACTACTAAAATGGAAAGTCCACTCTGAGCTTACAGCTGTCTTTTTTTAAACTTTTCAGTGTTGTCAGAAGCAGCCCAGCCCATCTCCCAGCTCATATATTCCTCATCTTCACCATAATATTCTGTGGGTAGCAGTCACTGTATTCACTGAATCCATGTCTTTCTTACTTTTCTTACCATTGTTTCTCATGGACTGCAGAATTGTCATGCTCTACTTGTAACTACCAGACCATTTCATATCCATGTTAAAAAAAAAAAAATGCCAGATTCCCATTATTGTGCATATGATTTTTCAACCACTCTGGAATTAATCAAGTACAGGAAACAGAACCAACTCTAACCAGGTGTTTAAACAGGTACTATCACAAATAATAAGCATTGAAGGTCTCGGATACAAGTAAGGAATAGCTCCCAGATACCACAGCACTCTCTTACTAGCACTGAGAATAGGAGCCATGACTTCAAACATACACCCATGAAAGTTAAATTCAAGAAATGAAAATCCAGAATCAAGAAATTTGCTATTACTGATGCCATAGCTGCTTTTCAACACATTAGAAGCTGGTTGAAGAGCTGTGAATGGTGGCTACAGAAAATCATCAGATATCTTCACCACTTGTTTGCCACCAGAAAACCCCCAAATAACTAGGATATTGGGCTCTGCTTCATTTTTATCTTTCAAAACTCATTGCATTTTCTTATGGTTTGTTTATATATATGTAATTATTTTTTCACCCAGACCAATGCTGCAAGGGAATATGGAAAGTAAAGTTGTAACTTTCCAACCTCTCTAAGAAAGAAGGAAGGAATGGAAATATAGGAACTGAGGATAATCCACCATATCTGCTTCACAGTTAAAAATAAAAACTTTATATTAAATGAAAACAAGTAAATTTAAAACCTGCAGAGGTACATTTTCCAAGAAATCACTAAAATTAAATTATTTTAATAATTGGAGTTTTCAAGATAATTGAATAACATTTCTACAGTAGTGTCTTAGAGATTTGGTTTTGTGTCTGTTTAACTTGTGCTGGAGGAAACTAATCCAATAAAGTTGCTCGGGGTTTTTTTTTTTTTTTTTTTGGTAATTTTTATTTTATTTTTTTTTCTGTGTTCCAAGATTCATTATTTATGTACCACATCCAGTGCTCCATGCAACACGTGCCCTCCTTAGTACTCACCATGAGGCTCACCCAACCCCCCATCCACAGTCCCCTTGAGTCCCCTCAAACCCTCAGTTTGTTTCTCAGACTCCACAGTCTCTCATGGTTGTTAGATTTTGAATTTAGAATTATATATTACACTAAGGCTTCTGGTATACATTTCCATGTCTTGTTCTCTGCATTTTCTGTTTACATTCTTCATTACTGTCTTGAGCTCTGAGCATAAATTTATAAACCACTTATAAACGGTGTCAGAAATTAAATCCTATACTGATGTTTCCAAATGTATTTTTCCACTAGACAGGAAACAGTTACTTAATTGCAGCCTTAAGTTTTAAATTTACAGTACTATTTTGGTGTGCTTTAGTTGGATCTTTTAGTATATATTTTCCTTCACTTTAGAGAATTTATTCTCTTTTGCTTTATTACTCATAATTTTAATCATAATACAGACTGCTTATTGAAAAGAGTGTAGACTTTAAAACAAGATGTAATTGGTTTTTAAATCCATATCCATTCTTCTGGACATCATGACCTTAATGAACTGATTCTTCTCTTTAAGCCTACTTCTACATCTGCCAAAAAAGAATAGGACCCTTGTGAGATGTAAATGAAAGGGATAATGTTTGTAATTTACTCATAACATTTTCTGTCCTAAAGAGTAAGTGTTTATCCCGGAAATTTTTTAAATTATTAATTGAAATAGTGCTTTTCAAATTTTGTACAACCTCATTTATATTAAGTGAGCATTCACTTATCTCCTTACAAATTATTTGAATGGAAAATATTTTCAGTTATTCATACATTCCAATATTTAACAAAGATGTACTGCCTACATAATGCCTGGTACTATGTACCAGGAATTGTGTGAGATAATGGGAAATGTCATTAGAGAAGTTTTCTCTGATGATAATATTTAAGGGAGACCTTCTTTCAAACCATATTACTGTTCTATTGCCTTCTAAACAATACCACTATCTGAAAATACCTTCCAGTTCTTCACTTTTTGTCTCTCTTTTTGATAAAATGTAAATTCTCTGAGATCAAGAACATTATGAGATTTTTTTTCATCATTTATTTTTGAGGTTGAGAAAGATCCCTAGCAAGCCAGGAGTGCCCAGTAAATATTCACTAAATGAATAAACTGAACAAAAAAAAGTACTTTCCTTGTGGAATTTAGATGCTTGTGAGTCATACCTAGAGGTGGAAAGACACTTAAAGTACAATGAAAAAAATATCATTAGAGTTGAAGTACAGGGTACTGAGAGCACATGGAGTAAATACCAACTATGCTGAGAAAAATTGCCATCCTTTCTAAGAACTAAGTAATGATTGCTACAAGCCTTGAACAAGCAGAGAGAACATGATTAATGAAAAACGATAGATTCTGAACTTTATGGTTTGGGATAGAGAATGCTGCAAGTATGAGCCGAGAAAGAAAGAAAGAACGAAAGAAAGAGAGAGAGAGAGAGAGAAAGAGAGAAAGAAAGAAAGAAAGAAAGAAAGAAAGAAAGAAAGAAAGAAAGAAGGAAGGAAGGGAGGAAGGAAAGAAAGAAAGAAAAGAGAGAGAGAGAAAGAAAGAGAAGAAAGAAAAGAAAGAAAGAAATATATATGTATATATATGTATATGTGTGTGTGTGTGTATATTTTTTTTTAATTTCATGCTACAAATTTTAAGAAATGTTTTAATTAGGAAGTTTATAAAACTAACATTTTATTTTGATGGAAAGAAAACTACTCAGGCTGAAATGCAGAGAATGAGTTGAAATGAGGATGATAATAGATTTAGGAAGAATATTTAAGGGGATATTGCAATAATCCAGTGTGATATGATGAGAGCTTGGAATAATATAATGACAGCAATGAAGAATAGTTGATAGATCTGATGGATGTTTAGGAGGTACAGTTCATAATCCTCAATGATTGGAAATTCAGATAGGAGAAAATTAATCAAGCATGTTTCTTCTTGTTTGGACACTTGGGTCAGTGGTGATTGCAATAAAAGAGACCAGAAACAGTTTGGACATGTTAGATGCCATGTTTGCATTTGCAATGTGTCAGGCTTGAGGTGTTTGTGGGACATATAATGAAGATCTCTAATGACTACTCATGCCTAGGGAAAGAGATATCCTTCATCTCAGTAAGATAGCCATTGTTCCTTGTTTCATTCTATGACATTTCATAAAATATGTCATATATGTGCTTCAAACATAGTATACTTAATTAGGGCATTCATTTGCCGTATACTCAGGTGATTTGTACATACCAATGTAAATCTTATAGAAATTATTGGAGAAAAATGAAAAACAATTATTTTTCTCCAATCCAGGAAACCTCTCCAAAAAGATAGTAGAAAAAGTAAACGGTTTTATTATTGAAAAAAGCATTAAACCAGAAGATGATTGGCATCACAGTTATATATGTAGTTCAATATATATGATACTTATTATATATATTACAGTGTGAAATCAGCCTTGACTTCCTGAGATAAATCTCATCCATTCATGCTGTGTAATCATTTTTACATGTTATATTTGTCTTGGTAATAATATTTTGTTAAAGAATTTGCATATTATATCCATAATGGGTATTGGTTTTTAGTTTTCTGAACGTGAATTTATCTGGTATTGGTATCAGGGTAATACTGGTCTCATAAAATAGTTATGAAGTGTTCCTCTATTTTCTAAAAGAGTTGGTGAAAGATAGGTGATTTTATATTTCTTTTTAATTCAGTTTTGGTATTTTGCTTCTTTCTTAGAACTTTCATGTCATCTTCAATGACAATTTTATTGGCACAGAGTTTTTATATAAAATTCCCTTATAATTATTTACATTTTTATAATTTTTAATGATTCCACTACTCCTTTTAATCTTGATTTTGTCAATCTGTATATTCTTTTTAAATTTTTTTAAATTTATTAAATTTTTTATAAACATATATTTTTATCCCCAGGGGTACAGGTCTATGAATCTCAAGGTTTACACATTTCACAGCACTCACCTTAGCACATACCCTCCCCAATGTCCATAACCCCATCCCCCTCTCCCAACATCCCTCCTCCCAACAACCCTCAGTTTGTTTTGTGAGATTACAAGTCATTTATGGTTTATCTCCCTCCCAATCCCATCTTGTTTCATTTATTCTTCTCCTACCCTCTTAACGTCCCATGTTGCATCTGCACTTCCTCATATCAGGCAGATATATCATATGATAGTTGTCTTTCTCTGATTGACTTATTTGGCTAAGGATGATACCCTCTAGTTCCGTCCACATCATCGCAAATGGCAAGATTTCATTTCTTTTGATGGCTGCATAGTATTCCATTGTGTATATATACCACCTCTTCTTTATCCATTCATCTGTTGATGGACATCTAGGTTATTTCCATAGTTTGGCTACTATGGACATTGCTGCTATAAACAAGGTGCATGTGCCCTTTCGGATTGCTGCATTTGTATCTTTAGGGTAAATACGCAGTAGTGCAATTGCTGGGTCATAGGGTAGCTCTATTTTCAACATTTTTAGGAAACTCCATGCTTTTCCAGAGTGGCTGCTCCAGCTTGCATTGCATTCTGACTGGTGTGAGGTGATATCTCATTGTGGTTTTGATTTGTATTTCTCTGATGCCGAGTGATATGGAGCACTTTTTCATGTGTCTGTTGGCCATCTGGATGTCTTCTTTGCAGAAATGTCTGTTCATGTCTTCTGCCCATTTCTTGATTGGATGCTTTGTTCTTTGGGTGTTAAGTTTGCTAAGTTCTTTATAGATTTTGGACACTAGCCCTTTATCTGGTATATCGTTTGCAAATATCATCTCCCATTCTGTCAGTTGTCTTTTGGTTTTGTTAACTGTTTCCTTTGCTGTGCAAAAGCTTTTGATCCTGATGAAATCCCAATAGTTCATTTTTGCCCTTGCTTCCTTTGCCTTTGGCGATGTTCCTAGGAAGATGTTGTTGCAGCTGAAGTCGAAGAGGTTGCTGCCTGTGTCCTCCTCAAGGATTTTGATGGATTCCTTTCTCACATTGAGGTCCTTCATCCACTTTGAGTTTATTTTCCTGTGCGGTATAAGGAAATGGTCCAATTTCATTTTTCTGCATGTGGCTGTCCAGTTTTCCCAACACCATTTGTTGAAAAGGCTGTCTTTTTCCCATTGGACATTCTTTCCTGCTTTGTCAAAGATTAGTTTACCTTAGAGTTGAGGGTCTATTTCTGGACTCTCTATTCTGTTCCATTGAACTATGTGTCTGTTTTTGTGCCAGTACCATGATGTCTTGAGGATGACAGCTTTATAATAGAGCTTGAAGTCCGGAATTGTGATGCCACCAACTTTGGCTTTTTTTTCGATATTCCTTTGGCTATCCAAGGTCTTTTTCTGGTTCCATAAAAATTTTAGGATCATTTGTTCCATTTTTTTGAAAAAAATGGATGGTATTTTGATAAAAATTGCATAATGTGTAGTTTGCTTTAGGTAACAAAACATTTTCACCATATTAATTCTTCCAATCCAGGAGCATGGAACATTTTTCCATTTCTTTGTGTCTTCCTCAATTTCATTCATGAGTACTTTATAGTTTTCTGAGTATGGATTCTTAGCCTCTTTGGTTAGGTTTATTCCTAGGTATTTTATAGTTTTGGGTGCAATTGTAAATGGGATTGACTCCTTAATTTCTCTTTCTTCTGTCTTGTTGGTATAGGGAAATGCAACTGATTTCTGTGTATTGATTTTATATCCTGACACTTTACTGAATTTCTGTACAAGTTCTAGCAATTTTGGAGTGGAGTCTTTTGAGTTTTCCACATATAGTATCATATCATCTTCGAAGAGTGATAGTTTGACTACTTTTTTGCCGATTTGGATGCCTTTAATTTCCTATTGTTGTCTGATTGCTGAGGCTAGGACTTCTAGTACTATGTTGAATAGCAGTGGTGATAATGGTCATCCCTGCCATGCTCCTGACCGTAGCAGAAAAGCTTTCAGTTTTTCTCCGTTGAGAATAATATTTGCAGTGGGATTTTCATAGATGGCTTTGATAATATTGAGGTATGTGCCCTCTATCCCTACACTTTGAAGAGTTTTGATCAGGAAGGGATGCTGTACTTTGCCCAATGCCTTTTCAGCATCTATTGAGACTATCATATGGTTCTTGTTCTTTCTTTTATTAATGTGTTGTATCACATTGATTGATTTGCAGATGTTGAACCAACCTTGCAGCCCTGGAATAAATTCCATTTGGTCGTGATGAATAATCCTTTTAATGTACTGTTGAATCCTACTGGCTAGTATTTTGGTGAGAATTTTCGTATCTGTGTTCATCAAGGATATTGGTCCTTAGTTCTCTTTTTTGATGGGATCCTTGTCTGGTTTTGGGATCAAGGTGATGCTGGCCTCATAAAATGAGTTTGGAAGTTTTTCTTCCTTTTCTATTTTTTGGAACAGTTTCAGGAGAATAGGAATTAGTTTTTCTTTAAATGTTTGGTAGAATTCCCCCTGGAAGCCATCTGGCCCTGGGCTTTTGTTTGTTTGGAGATTTTTGATGACTGTTTCAATCTCCTTACTGGTTATGGGTCTGTTCAGGTTTTCTATTTCTTCCTGGTTCAGTTGTGGTAGTTTCTATGTCTCTAGGAATGCATCCATTTCTTCCAGATTGTCAAATTTGTTGGCATAGAGTTAGTTGCTCATGGTATGTTCTTATAACTGTTTGTATTTCTTTGGTGTTAGTTGTGATCTCTCCTCTTTCATTCATGATTTTATTTATTTGGGTCCTTTCTCTTTTCTTTTTGATAAGTCTGGCCAGGGATTTATCAATCTTATTAATTCTTTCAAAGAACCAGCTCTTACTTTCATTGATTTTTTCTAATGATTTTTTGGTTTCTATTTCATTGATTTCTGCTCTCATCTTTATGATTTCTCTTCTTCTGCTGGGTTTAGGATTTCTTTATTGTTCTTTCTCCAGCTCCTTTAGGTGTAGGGTTAGGTTTTTGTACTTGAGACCTTTCTTGTTTCTTAAGAAAGGCTTGAACCGCTATATATTTTCCTCTCAGGACTGCCTTTGTTGTGTCCCGCAGATATTGAACCATTGTGTTTTCATTATCATTTGTTTCCATGAATTTTTTCAATTCTTCTTTTCAGTTCTTTGACCCATTCATTCTTTAGAAGAATGCTGTTTAGTCTCCATGTATTTGGGTTCTTTCCAAATTTCCTCCTGTGATTGAGTTCTAGATTCAGAGCATTGTGGTCTGAAAATATGCAGGGAATGATCCCAATCTTTTGATACCAGTTGAGACCTGGTTTAGGACTGAGGATGTGATCTATTCTGGAGAATGTTCCATGTGCACTAGAGAAGAATGTGTATTCTGTTGCTTTGGGATGAAATGTTCTGAATATATCTGTGATGTCCATCTGGTCCAGTGTGTCATTTAAGGCCTTTATTTCCTTTTGATCTTTTGCTTGGATGATCTGTCCATTTCAGTGAGGGGAGTGTTAAAGTCCCCTACTATTATTGTATTATTGTTGATGTGTTTCTTTGATTTTGTTATTAATTGGTTTATATAGTTGACTGCTCCCACGTTAGGGGCATAGATATTTAAAATTGTTAGATCTTCTTGTTGGACAGATCCTTTGAGTATGATATAGTGTCTTTCCTCATCTCTTGTTATAGTCTTTGGCTTAATATCTAATTGATCTGATATAAGGATTGCCACCCCAGCTTTCTCTGATGTCCATTAGCATGGTAAATTTTGTTCCCACCCCCTCACTTTAAATCTGGAGATGTCTTCAGGTCCATAATGAGTTTCTTGTAGGCAACATACAGATGGGTTTTGTTTTTTTATCCATTCTGATAAATACCCCCATTTTGATTGGGGTATTTAGCCTATTAACATTCAGGGTAACTATGGAGAGATATGAATTTAGTTCCATTGTATTGCCTTTAAGGTGACTGTTACTGTATATTGTCTCTGTTCCTTTCCGATCTACTACTTTTAGGCTCTGTCTTTGCTTAGAGGACCCCTTTCAATATTTCCTAAAGCTGGTTTGGTGTATGCAAATTCTTTCAGTTTTTGTTTGTCCTGGAAGCTTTTTATCTCTCCTTCTATTTTCAATGATAGCCTAGGTGGCTGCATGTTTTTCTCATTTAGTGCTCTGAATATATCATGCCAGCTCTTTCTGGCCTGCAAATTTTCTGTGGATATGTCTACTGCCAATCTAATATTTTTACCATTGTATGTTACAGACTTCTTTTCCCAGGCTGCTTTCAGGATTTTGTCTTTGTCACTAAGACTTGTAAATTTTACTCTTAGGTGACGGGGTGTGGACCTATTTTTGTTGATTTTGAAGGGCGTTCTCTGCACCTCCTGGATTTTGATGCTTGTTCCCTTTGCCATATTAGGGAAATTCTCTCCAATAATTTTCTCCCATATACCTTCTGCTCAACTCTTTCTTTCTTCTTCTTCTGGAATCCCAATTATTCTAATGTTGTTTCGTCTTATGGTGTCACTTATCTCTCAAATTCTCCCCTCATGGTCCAGTAGCTGTTTGTCCCTCTTTTGCTCAGCATCTTTATTCTCTGTCATTTGGTCTTCTATATCGCTCTTTCTTCTGCCTCATTTATCCTAGCAGTGAGAGCCTCCATTCTTTATTGCACCTCATTAATAACTTTTTTTTTATTTCAACTTGGTTATATTTTAGTTCTTTTATTTCTCCAGAAAGGGCTTTTATATCTCCCGAGAGGGTTTCTCTAATATCTCCCATGCCCTTTTTGAGCCAGCTAGAACCTTGAGAATCGTCATTCTAAACTCTAGATCTGACATATTACCAATGTCTATATTGATTAGGTCCCTAGCCTTCGGTACTGCCTCTTGTTCCTTGTTTTGTGGTGAATTTTTCCGCCTTGTCATTTTGTCCAGATAAGAGTGTATGAAGGAGCAAGTAAAATACTAAAAGGGTGGCAAAGACCCCATGAAAATATGCTTTAACCAAATCAGAAGAGATCCTTTCAGAAAGTGGTTGATTTTCTGTTTCTACAATTGCTGTTCTTCTTCTTTTCGATCTTCTGTTGGATTTGTGGGTGTTTGCAATCTTTAGATAAGCTATCTATCTGATCTCCTGCTACATGAAGTAGTCTCAGTCTGCTACTTCTCCACCATCTTGACTCCTACCCCTGTCAATCTATATTTTCTCTTTCATTTTCTTGATCATTCTAGGTAAAGTTTTTCAACTGTGTTGGTGTTTTCAAAAAAAACAACTTTTATTTCCATTGATTCTCCTATTATATGTCTTTTTCATTGATTTTCGTTTTCAGTCTTTATTATTTTCTTCTCTTGATTGATTTGGTTTACTTTTCTCTTCCTTTTTTAGTTTCTGAAGACGAATGTTAGTTTTAAGATAATAAACCTAAAATCTTGTTTTTTGATCATGCCATTAAAAGCTATAAATTTTCCTTGGGTAGAATGTTTGTAAAAATGGCAGCAATAATGCCTCTCTACAATAGCACACTCCCTTGTAATGTGGCTTTACCACTTCTATAGTGAGGTGTAATTTATTTCCACATGCCTTATATCTGGATTTTCACTTTGATATTCTTTGAACAATAGATATAGAGTGTGTGGTGTTGCTCAAGTTGCAGAGCCTAAGCCTTAAGAAGACTTGTAGTTCTTATTCTCATTCTGTAGGAACACTTCCATGAGACAACTTGTTAAAAAAGCTTCAGCTAGTTTGTTAAGGGTGAGTTCTCTGCAGAGAACAAAGGATCTACAGACAGAACTTGACAGCCAGAATCAGCACACAGCTATGTATGTGAAACTAGCTGAAACCATCCAGCACCAGTAGAACTACCAGGTGTCTGAAGTTGCATAAGTGACCCCAGGTGAAAACAACAGAAGAACTACCCAGTTGAGTCCAGACAAAAGTGCTGACCCACATGATTGTACACAAACAGTTGTTTTTTTAAAGTTTGGGGTGGTTGTTTATGCAGCAGTGGATAACTGAAAGGCAGATTAAACTTAAACTCTCTAATGCTTAGTTTTCTTATCTGTAATATTGGAGAAATAAATTGGTCTTGAGTCAATATTTACAAAGTGCTTTAATCAGTGCCTGATAGCAAATATTCTATACATAGATGAAGCAGAGAGTATATGGGAAATTTTAGACAAAATAGAAAACTGTTGCCTCACATAAAGACTGAGTGCATCAGGACCTAAGAGGATTAGGGCCTAACTAGACACAAAAAATGTAAGGCCTCCATGACTCCCTCTATTTCCTAGCTTTGCTTCTTGCCATCATGTTCCCCCAATAGCTTGTTTTGCATAGCTGTAAATGTGGTTGCCAGCATGATTTTCTTTGGGACAGAAATCTCAGCTATGTAAAGAAAGCATTTCCTGAGTAAGTATTCTCTTCACCTAGCATTTTAAGGTTCTACAAATAATTTTAGAAGCTATGAATGATTAAAATATCAAATGTCAGTTTTTAAGAATAGGGCATGTGTAATGCATTATCTTATTACTTTGTATACATCATTAAATACTGTACAATTAATATACTTAGATAAATTTTACTTATAACCTTTGTGTTAAGAATAGTTAAAGCTAGTTTAATTCAGATGTATAACCATGAAATAGTTATATTGGAATTGTAACTAGAATAGTTACATAAGCCAAGAACATAGTTCAAAAGCACAAAACAAAGATGTGAATGTGACTGTACAACACAAAAATAATTTATAATTTTCCTATTTCTAGTCTTCTCTCTCTTTCTGGATAACATATCAATAAAAACACCTGCAAGTATGTCTTGATCAAACAATTCAAAAAGGAAGGTGCTCAAATGGCCAATAGGCACATAAAAAATGATAAACGCCATTAGTTACCAAAAATGAAAAAAAAGTAATTATATAATACTACACATATACTAGAATTGTAATTCAAAAAGATTGACAACACTAGATGATGATAAGTTCGTAGAGCAACTGAGACCCATAAATTGCCAAAAGACGCATACAACTACTCAAAAAAAAAATTTTTTTTCACACTCTCTTAAAACTATGACCCATAAATTTCACTTCTGGTTATTTATCCAAAAAATAAAAAGAAAAAGAAGACCACAAAAAGCCTTAGATAAGACTTTTTATAGCTTTATTTGTGATAGGTAAAATCTGGAAAAAAAACAACAGTAGGTATTCATCAACAGAAGAAGCAAGAAAACAAACTGTGGCATATTCATAAAAAAGAATACTTCTCAGCAATAAAAAGGACCTAAACATTGATATATGCAACAATATAGATGCAGAGATGTTGCCGAAAGCCACTTTGGTGAGAAATTGAATTGGAACATAAGAAAGTAACAGACTGTCTGATCCCATTATTATGAAACTCTAGTATAAGGCAATACAAATCTAAGATGATAGAAATAATATCTGGGAGTCAGAGGTACAGAGGATTGACTGGAAGGGACATACTGGAACAACAGAAAGTCTACATCTTGATAAGGGTATGTGTTATGTGGTTGTGTGCATTTTTAAAATCTCATTGAACTGTAGACTTATCTGTGTATTTTAGCATATTTATAACTTATTAAAATGAATTATGGGGGGAAAAACAAGACAAAAGCATCAAAACCTACAAAAATAAACAAGTTGAACTAGTACTAGATTAAATTTGCCTCTAAAGTGACGTTAATCCTTGGAGAATTCATTGGCCATTGTCAAAATAACTAGCATGGTTGTAAACATGAATTGTGATGCATTGCCACCTCATTCCTATTAGGGGACATCAGTCCTTAGATGGAAGTACTCAAGAAAGGATAAGAGAGAAGACACCTTTCATATTTACAAATAAATCAACACAGATACTAGTTAATTAGTTTTGAGCTTTTCTATATTCAGAATGTTAACACAAATATTGGAAAGATTTATAAATGATTATTTGAACCATTACAATGGCAGAATTATCTATAAAAACTCTGAGTGGCCTTTTTATTTAAAGCCTATCTATGATGTTAAAAGATTATATACTTATCATTTTGCTCTAAGTGTATCACTTACCTTGTCATTATAATCAGTAAATAATTTGTAGTTCTCTTATAATTTATCTTATTGTGTTTCATTGGTATTCAACTTTATATCATAATTATCCCATAAAATGTTAAACTTCTAAATATTTTATAACATTAATCAAATGTTATCAATATAAGGATTTTAAGTAATTATTATATTTATTAATTTCAAAGTAATTGGTTCACAGATATAAAGATGTGTGACAGCCTGACTACTGAAAGAGATGCTATTAATATATTTTATATACATTGCTTGAAACGTTGAAATAAGCCAGTTATATATTGCTTATGATACTTGGGAACCAACCATAAGATTTTAGACTTTGTTATATGGGAGATAAATTTGAGATGAAAATCTGCTGTATTTTAAGTGGTTCATTAAGCCCACCCTTAGAGTGCAAATTGAAAATAGCATCAGTGAGCAACCCCCTGAAGTAAGGTAATCTGAAATCCATGATAGCAAAGATAACAGGTTTCTGTCATCAATAAATGCGTAACAAAAGTATAGGACAATAAACTAATAGCAGCAGAGGTAAACTACAAGAAAATTTGTTCTTAAAGGTACTTGATTTAACATTATACCATTTCACAAAGAGTGTGATTCAAAGTGATCGTATTTCACGTTGTAGGAGAGTCAATAGGACACTACTTTTGTCTCTTAAAATATACAGTTATATAAGTTGTTTCTTTGTCATTATTATTTTTATTTCTGTCTATAAATAGAGTGCTTGTATCCAAAAGAGTGCTATCTATACAGAATAGGAAAAATAAAATTCTTGCTTTTATCTGTTCTCAAGTTTTCCCTATTGGCAGTTATATTTTAATATGTTTCCAGTTTACACCTAGAAGTTTTAATGAAGAATGCTGTAAGAAAAACAACTATAGGGGCACCTGGGTGGCTCAGTGGGTTAAGCCTCTGCCTTCGGCTCAGGTCATGGTCTCAGAGTCCTGAGATAGAGCCCCATATCAGGCTCTCTGCTCAGCAGGGAACCTGCTTCCCCTCCTCTCTCTCTGCCTGCCTCTCTGCCTACTTGTGATCTCTGTCTGTCAGATAAATAAATAAAATCTTAAAGAAACACACACACACACACACACACACATGCTAACGCAGGTATACCTCCATATGTATGTTCTCAGATATGTATCAGTTTGTCCGCTGAGGAGGGGCTTATTTTTTCTTTGGATGAATAAATTCACATACTTACGATTGATAATGAGCAGAAGAGACAACTATTTATGAAGAGCCAAAATGCCTTCCTGGAACACAAGAACAAAGGCCCATTATCTTTCTCCTGAAATGTGTATTTCTTTAAACATGCAAGAGTGAACCACACGGCTTAATAGAGCAATGGGTCCCTGATATAAAAACTACCATATGAAAGTGGAAGAAATGAAACCTGTGGACTTGATCCTGCAGAAACAGAATAGCAGTTGTTTATATGAACCTGCATTTACAGTGTGGTTGACAATGGAATCTGGTATGGTCCAAGCTTCCTGTGGGGATTTAAACTTAAATAGCAACTAGGTTGAAATGTCTGGCTAGGTATCTATGAAATATTCTCACCTGATTATACCACTATATTGGCTGATGGGATATATTTTTCTTTCCCTTAAACTTTGGAAGACTGTAGAAGGGTGATCATTTACAGTAGTTGTTTGTAAACAGAATAGACTGATGCAGCCTTATTGCCTGGAAGAGAAACAATGTGTCCTAGAGGTGACAAAGATGGTACTGGCCACCAGTGAAGAATTTCTTGAGACCTCTGATCAGCTGCTCCCAAGCCAGATGACACAACTGGTAACTATAAAACACTCCAAGTTCGGAGAAGCAGACCTGACTAATCTTTTGAATAGGAGTCAGAATTCAGGTGTTCTATTGAATTGACATAGGAGTAGGAAAGCCAGGCAAGAAAAGAGAACATTATAGGATAATTAAGACTGAAAACCATTCGCAACATGCTTTGGAGCTTAAAATGGTGTTGTAGAATACATCCATTACTGATAAGTTAATAGAAGCTTCCTACGCTCCTACAGTATATATTTGATGCATGTAAACTATCTTCTCTAACAAATGTCTAGAAAGACTCATCTTATTTTTTTCACAATTCAAAAACTTTACTAATTAGAGAGCCCTGTAAACATTGTACATTCAACCAAGCACTTAGTTTAATGAGGATCAAGCAATAACCAAAGAAAAACTAGTTGCCTCTCTAGATCAAAACTGTCCCTGTAGTGTACAGTGGTAATAATATTTATCACTAGGGGCCCTGGGGTGCTCAGTCACTTAAGCTTCTGACTATTGATTTTGGCTCATGATCTCAGGATCATGAGATGGAGCCCCGCATCAGGCTCTGTTCTGGGTGTGGCGCCTGCTTAAGAGTCTTTCTCCTTTGTCTTTCTCTCTCTCTCTCAATTTAAAAAATAAAATAAAATAATATTTAGCATGAGTCACAGCTGAAATCACAGAAATTTATATCCTACAACTAAGAAAACTGAAGGAGTAAAAATGATTTTTAAAAGTTAACCTCAAAGTCATTGGAAATGAATAAGCTGTTATACTTAATTAGGAGAAAAACCTTGCCATAAAATGCCTATCTTCCTTTAGCTACATGATATGTGTGCTAATTAATAATCAAAGTACTGCCTGAAGGAAGTTTGGTACAGCAATTTGTTAAAGTAAAAGTAGAATTTGAAATGTGCTGTCAGTTCTAATTGAGTTATGACAAAATCCCCAGGATGAAGATTTTTTGAAAATAACAGTTCAAATTCAAAAGAAATCTTTTAACAAGAAGGTAAAACTGACTGGGGACTAGTTTTATAAAATATATTCTAGAATTTTATTTTTTTCAAATTATTGTTATTGACAGGAAGTAAGTCTTTTCAGGAAAATCATCGTGAGTTAATGGCAGATAACAGAGTAAGGTAAAGCCCTAGCAGCAGTAGTCACTCATCTGAAGAGTCTCTCTCTCTCTTCCTCAAGGGGCAGATAAGCTAAAGTACTTCTGGCACCTCTCTGGATATTGTCTGAGATGCTGTCGACAGGTACTTTTGTATAGATAATTCAACTGCATAAATATTACATTGTGCTCAGGATTATCCTGAATGATATAAGTTTTTAAGAAGAGTATAAAATCTTATTCACTCAAGAGAATTATATTCTTCTAAAGAAAAACATTTTATAAATATAAACCATTTGCTAATAATTTAGAAAATATGTCAGGTGTACAAATTGGTGGTTAGAATTATTACAGTGAGTTAGAGTTTTTGGTGGTCTCATAGTCAATAGGGTAAGACATTAATGAGACCTAGAGAGATGGAAATTACTTGAATATTGAAACAGTGGGGCATGTGCAAAATACTGGATAAAAACATTCACCATAAAAAGAAAATGAGTAGAATGTGTGAGGTAACTCTCTTGACCTGATGAAAACTTTTAAAATTAGGAAAAATGAAAAATAACTTTTGAAAAGTTATTTTGAAATTTGTTTAAAAGCCAGTTTCAGCAACTTATTGGGGGAGCTTCTGAGAAAAATGCATGTGTATTAGCAATTTTATTTCCAACCTTCCTCTTGATATTAGTTTAGAACTAAATAGTGAACATAGTCTCCAATATGGGCTTTAATGACCCTCATTATGGTATTCATATTCCTCTATAATCCTCTCCCAATCAAATACAGCTGACCTGTGTAATCAACAAGAGTACTGCAAAAATTACAATGTGTAATTCTGAGACTACATAATCAAAGGCCTTATGGCCACCTTGTGGTTGAAGAAATCCCTTACTCTGGGGGATATCATGAGTACATTCAAGCATCCCTATGGACTGGCCTATGCGATGTGCAACTGTGACTGTGTGCTAAGTGAGAGTAACTGAGGAGTTGGGGCCTGCTCTTTCTGTGATCTCTTTCTGGGATCACAACTGAAATCAAGAGTCACATGTTCAGCCGACTAAGCCATCCAGGTTCCCCGAAGCTTACTCCTAACAGCCATGTATGAACCCCTCTTAGAAATGGATTCCCCAGGCCAGTCAAGCCCTCTGTTGACTGCAAACTATGTGACATGGAGATTTCAACCTTATAAGAGATCCTAAGATATAACCACCCAGCTAAACTACTCCCAAATACCTGATCCACAGAAATAGTGAGATAAAAAATATTGTTCAAGCTGCTAAATTATGGAGTAATTCGGTAACAAATGAAAAATCCTTAATCTTAAATATCAGTGGCAAATGAATGTGAAAAGGAAATAAGGAAGGGCCAACTCTCTATGCTTACTCTACCAGATATTCTACTTTCTGCTAAACAGTTACCTTTTCCTCATTAAAATATTTATTTTAAGAGCTAATGAATTGAGACAAGTACATATGTACATAAGAGTACATATGTTGGATTATTACATTAGCACAAATGTTTCCCTTGTAGAGACTGAAGAGAAGAAATTAAGGAGTGATTAAGGAGAGTCATCTAATACCAAAATCAGAGATACCAACAATACATTATTAATATGGTCTGCATATTCTCAGAGCACCTGAGCGAGCCACTCCTTTATGCTATCTTGGCTACCTTGGCTAAGTTAAGGTTTGTTGATCTTAGGCAAATGCTAATCAAATGCTTTAAACAACTCTAATACAGAACTAGCTTAATTGTTACGTTTGGAGAAGTATGAATATTCTTTATTCTAAGACAGATAATGTGCTACTTGCGCAGGTGGCAAAATTCTGGAGGGGATGAAAATATGCTTAACTCAGAAACTATTTTACTTATTAAAATTCTCCTTCACTGACATTTATTGTAATTTCATCAGAATAACTGCAGTGCTGACAAGTTTTAAATAGCATAGAATCCACTATTAGAGGTTTTGAAATTCTGAATAGAAAATTAAAATTGCAAGCTTTACAGGGAGTTTTCATGTTTAACTTCCAAGTCTTACTCATTTAAGCAACCTGATTCTTAGTTGTGAGGGAGGAGACCTGCTTCCAATTATAGATTAGTTTTGATTATGTGCTTTCACATAGAAGAATGATAAGAAGAGAAGTAAAATAATCTCTTCCCAAATATAGTGGGAAAAGCCATTCTTCCTGACCTGCAGAGAATAGAAAAATTTCTCTAGGAAAGATTAAGAGTGCGATCATATCCCTTTCTCTATTTCACAGCTTCTCACATTCCATATCAAAATAAGTGTAGTGTTTTTCTGTTATTGTTTTAAGTATGCTCAGTAAGTATTCCTTTAAGTTATTTCATATCCCTCTTAAAAGAAAAATTAGAGGTAGCTAATATTTTAGACTCCACAATATTCCATCTTTCAAGTATAAGAAAAAGTGGTGATAGGAAATTACTCCTATTTCATCCTTTTCTAATCTGAATTCCTTTGCTTCAAGAGGTTCTGAGTTATATACCTGGTTGCTTGAATGTATATAAATTTAACAATGCTCAGGTAGAAACAGACTGACACATTTATGCTCATAACTATTTTGAGTCATGAGGAAGAACAACTTTATACATGTTTAACATGCTTTTGAATGAGGTATCTTTATGAATAGATGAGTTAGTATAATCACATCCCATTTAGAATTTAGTACACATTTCAAATTTACCATTCAATTTATGTGTATTATGGGTAAATGCACATAAAATAAAATAGTGTCCATAATACTTTTTACAGGAAATTAAGGAATACAAGAAACATTAATTATTGAATATGTTCAAATTTTCTTTAAACAAGTATCTTGGATATCTTGGATGATGTAAGCATCAATAGATTGGGCTAAGAGAATAATAAAGAATAATATAGATCTTATATTCATGCACTAAATGCTAATTTTAGAAAAATAATTGAATCAAGCTATTGTCTTGCTGATACATGACAAGGAGAGAAGAACTTTGAAAAGGAAATGTAAATTACACAAGGAAACAACAGAATTTATTAATCAGAAATGAAAATATGAAAGTCCAATCATCATTATAAATTTTAAGTTACTACACTACATATTCTGCATTCTTGCTCAAAGTATTTTTATTTTTAGTAAATCTTGTTATTTAATGTAATCATATACTTACAACAATTAGAAAATGTGCGCAAATTTCTTAAATTTTTTTGTGCATTGAATATATATATATTTATATTCTTCAGCAAGAGATCAGAAGTTGGCATCAATAGAAATTAAATATATCTGAACTTCCCAAAATGAACATAAATACTATCTATTTGGCTATACTTAACAAGAACAAGTAATGCTTGAGGTAGTAACACAAGTGATATATTTTAAAAGCAAATAATCATAAGGGCTAATGAATTCCTTTATTGGTTACACTTAACACTAAATCATGAGATAAATGCCATGTAATTTATTTAAGTTGGTCAGTTCACACAATATTTTAAAGAAAAGAAATTTTCATATCTTAAATGTATGTAGTTAAAAAGCTAAGGTTGAGAGTGTTAAACTGTTTACAATAGAAGTGAAATCAGTCCTTATTGAAAAGGCAATTTCATCCCATAAAGCCATTTGTAATTACAAAAGGAGACAGGAGAAAAAATGCTATCGTTAAATAAATGACAGTATTGTAGTAGGTTCCAAACTTAAAGATACCTTAAATATTTGGAACCATCATTCAGTTACATGATTGCTAGCAATATGAAAAAGTAACCTAATTACTACTGCATTTGTCTCAGTGCCAAATTTTACTTAGGACAAAGAGAGTTGAAAACTAAAATTTTGGGCTAAGAGTTTGGGAAATTGGTATTTATTACATGCAGTTGGAACAAAGTGATAAATTGTTAGACATTTTTCATCTACATTACTTTTAGAAATTAAAATAGAGAGACTACCATCTAAAATGCTATTGAAATTTGAGAATTTTTCATCTACACTTTAGAAAATAAAAATACATTTTAAGGATATTTCAGTTCTAAAAGGTGAAATGCAAGTTGCTGATATATTCTATAAAGCACAATTTTTTTCATAAGCAGTTTTTATTTAGAAGCACTTTTTAGTTGCTAGTTCATTTTTACAGAAAGGGCATAAAACAAACAATAAAAATTGTAAAATCACTGATTCACAATATTGCTTATTTTTTAGCTAAAAGGATGAGGCACATTCTGTCTATAATAATAGAAAGGATCCTTTTATCATATTTCAAAAATGGCAAGTTTTTTTGAAGTAAATTATTTTTAGGTTATGTAGTTTTATGACAACTGAAGAATATTTGTTGCTTGATCAAACCTAACCTCTGAGATTACATCTAGAAAAGAATTACATGATACAAACTTTGATTTATAATTATATTTATTAAGGAAAACCATATAATTGTAAACTGTTTCATTTAGAGGCCATCATAATACAGGATTTCTATTCTATTTCATGACATAAAGGATATTCACTATCCAACTGAGAAGAGGACTATTCACCTACTAATAGAAAAATCTCTGATATTTGAGAACATATTATGATACAAGTTCAGTGTCCAGAAGGTTAAGTTCATCATTTAAATTGAGCCAACGTTTTCCTCTACATAACTCCCAAATTTAGTCATAACTATTCTTTCTAGAAGAATATTTGGTCTATGGGGTGCCTGCATGGTGTCTGCCTTCAGCTAAGGTCATGATCGCAGGTCCTGGGATCAAGCCCAATTAGGGCTCTCTGGTCAGAGGGAAGCCTGTTTCTCTTTCTCCCCCTGCTGCTCCCTCTGCTTGTGCTCTCTCTCTCTCTCTCTCTCTCTCTCTGTTCAAATAAATAAAATCTTTAAAAAAAAAAAAAGAATATTAAGTCTACCACCTCCTCTGTACACCATTTCTTTTAGTAGTTGAGTATACCCACCTTTCTTCATTAAAAGTACCTAACTCCTGAATTGTTTTTAAAGGAACTTTCTGAATGCCCTCACTTGTTTTTATATTTAAATTTATTCTAGTTTGTAAATGTTATTTTTTAAGTGAGACATTTTAAAATGTTTGTTCCACTTAAGATTTTAATATATTACTATGCTTTTCAAATGGACTTTATTATTTCAGATATTGCAACCCAAACTTGCCTTAAATTTTATTCCATTGTTTGACAGTTATTAATAATTCTGTAGGTATGGACTTATTAAGTAACACAACAATTCAGATCTCCAAAGTTACCACCACACAACTAAAGTATTATTTTAAAGCTTGTCTAATAGTTGATGTTATTATGAAATTGTAAATCTTGAAATTGTTTGTATTTAATAATTTCCCATTGTTATCAGTTTGTGGGGATACATTTTAAGAAATACAAATTTAAGTCCAGTGACATGAGCAAAATAGCCAAATAAGACATACCTTTCATGTATCCCTAAACCCCCACAATAATTTGGTAACCATTTATGTACAAAAGCACTTTCGTGGGAGCTTTGGGATCCAAGTAGGATTGTGAAACCCTGGTGCAGTCCCAGACTGAGGAGAGCTGTTTTGAGAAGTCAGGCTTGCAACCAAATGGCTAACATACCCTCTGTGGTCCCAGCTGCAGAAACAGAAATATCTCTATACCCTTGAGAACTCTGCTAAAGCTCTGTCTGGTTTTGTCTATCACCAGCACCATATGTCAAGGGACCTGGGAAGAGTCATGCCCACCAGTGCTTTGCATAATAAACATGCAGAACTCAATCCTGGCTGTGGACACTGCAGAGGCCTGGGAGCTGGCTTTAACTCCTCTCAGCCTCTGTCCAGAGCTCCTGGAGGTAAGCCTGCCAAACTTGCCAGACTGTGAATTCTGAAAGAATAGTGTACCTGAGCCTGGCTATGTCATCTGTAGTCACATAGAATCCTGCTGGCACAAGGACCCAGTAGGAAAAACCTCCTTCTGTGTCCCCCAGAGCCTAAAAGGGTCTTGTACTAAGCATGGCCACAGTTCATCAGCAGGACTACTGGCATAGGGACCATGCAAGGGAAACTGCTGTCTGCACCTCCAGATCCTGAAAGAGCCCTACAGTTCCATTTTCTGTACAGCCACGGTCTGTTGGTCTGCCAACAGTTCTGAGATTTTGGGGTTCCAGTGGGAACCACTCCTGTCTGCAGTCCCAGATAATCTTGAAAAGCCCTATTCTTAGTTCCAGCCCCTCCCAGCCACATTCTACAAGAAGTTCTACTGGCACAGGTACCAGGTAGAAAACACATCTGTACTTCAGAAGATCTTGAAAGTGCCCTACAGTCAATTGCAACCCCTCTAGCTGTAGTCAGGGAACAGTGCAACCTACTTGGGGACTGGTGGGAGACACATACTTCTGTGCCTCCAAAGCCAGGTCTACATTCCTCAATCTTGGCTGTAGAAACTGGAATAGCTCTTGAGGCTTGATTCCAAACCCTCCCAGTCATGGTCCATGACCAGTCCTGTCCACTCAGAAACTCCTCCATTGACCAGGCAACAGGGACCAGGTGGGAGTCTCATCTGCTCATATGTGGTGACAAGCCCACTGTCAAAGGACCGAAATGAGGACCCTGGACCTTTGCTCCAGTGCCATTTGCTAAACAAGGTATTGGAGGCCATCGCATCTAAGAATCAGACAAGATCTGCACCTGCCTGAGCCCCTAGAAATAAGCCTGCCAAACACAGATCCTGTTGCTCACGCAGCCAACAACTGCGTCTGGCTCTAACTCAGCAGGACTGCAGTTTTAGAGGTAATCTTAGCAGCATTGCATATCTAGCGATAAACTCATCAGTTTGGGAAACAGATAGAAAAAGGCCTATAGCTGCTACAACCAGTGTGTGGAGACTGAAAGAGATACTTGATAATTCAAAAGCACAGATACCACAAGACTACACAGATCACAAGGAATCAGGCAAATATATCATTAAAGGAAACTAATTAAGCCCTTGTAACTGAACCCAAAGAAATGGAGATCTCCAATTTGCCTGAAAAAATGATAATCTCAAAGTAATGGAATCGGGGAAACAATTCATTTAAAAAATGAGAAGTTTAATAGAAACCATAAGAAAACAACTCCTGGAGCTGAAGAATACAAGGATAGAACTGAAAAATTTAATAAAGAACTAAGAACAGACTTATTACTCAGAAGAAAGAATCAACAAACTTGAAGACAGATTATTTAAAAGTAGTCAGTAGAGGAACAAAAAAGAAAACAAAAGAGTGAAAAAAGACTATGTGAATCATGGAAAAACATCAAATGAATGAAAAATTCAGGTCTTTTATCACATTCTGCATTCCATCCTGAAATCCCCAAACTCCTAAATAATTTTTAATTGCATACATTAGGGTTGTATCTTTGTAAAGTTCTGTGGGCTCTAGACACATGCTTTAATTGTGTCTTGTATTCACCATAATAGTGTTCTATGGAATGGTTTTGCTGTGCTGCTTCCATTCAGTTCTCTACATCACTCCCTCCTAGATCCTTGGCAAATATTAATCTTTTTTACCATTGGTATAGACCTGCCTTTTATAGAATGTTATGTAATTGGAAGCTTCTGTGGATTGCTAGTTTGTTTGTTTTTTTTTTTTTAACTTTAATCATAGAAAGATATTTTACTGAACTGATGTATTTGTGTATACAGTCACTTTTTTTTTTTTTTTTTTAAGAGGTGGGGAGAGACAGAAGGAGAGGGAGAGAGAGAATCCTAAGCAGGCTCTACATCCCATGTGGAGACCCATACAGGGCTCAGTCTCAAGATGTTGAGATCATGGTGTGAGCTGAAATCAGATGCTTAACTAATGATCTTACATAAGCATCCCATGTAGTCACCTGTTGAAGGGTTGATTCCAGCTTTGGTGATTATGAACAAAGCTGCTATGTATATTTTCATATATACTTTATGTGGCTATCAGTTTTAGGGTTGAGTAAGTAACTTGACATGTGATTGCAGATCATATGGTGACTATTGTATAAGCTTCCTAGAGCTGCCATAATAATTAGTACAAACTTGAAAACTTAAAACACCAAAACTTATTCTCTCATAGTACTAAGGACTAGAAGTCTAGAGCTAAGCTTTCTTCAGACTTGGTTCCTTTTGAAAACTGAAAATCTATTCTATTCCACTCTCTTAACTTCTAATAGCTATTGACCAATCTTGACTTGCTTTGAGTTGTAGATACATCTCTCCAGTCTCTGCCTCCATCTTTACATACTTTCTCTTTTAGATATCTCTGTGTCTTTTCCTTTTGTGTTTATTATAAGACACTCATAACTGGGTACAGGGCCCACTGTAAATACAGGATGATTTCTTCTCAAGATCCTTAACCTAATATATCTTAATATATCTTATTTGGACCTACCTCCATACAAGGTCGTATTCTCAGGTACAAGGGGTTAGGACTTGGACATATTATTTTTCTTCCTCCATCATTAACTAAAGAAGTTATTATTCTAAAATCTTTCTTAAATTTTTTTAAAAGATTTTATTTATTTGAGAGAGAGAGAGCATGCATGAGCAGGGGGGAGGGGCAGAGGAAGAGGTAGAAATAGACTCCCTGCTGAGCAGGGAATCCAACATGGGTCTTGATCCCAGGACCTTGGAGCATGACCTGATTTGAAGGCAGACACTTAATTAAGTGAGCCACTCAGGTGCCCCTGTTCTAAAATCTTTCTTACATCTCCATCCCATGTTCAAAATATACTTACCCCACCCCAATATCCCCCATATTCTCAAATTATTACAACATCAGCTCTAAGTTGAAAATCTTGTGTAAATAACATCCCCTCTCCTAAGTTATTTTAAATGATAGAAATCAATTACAGCTGAAACTCTGGATATGATCCACAATGGGGCAAAATTTCTTTTCATCTGTGGAGCCTGAAAAACTGATACGGTTACCTTCTTTTACAATACAATGATGGGACAGGCACAACATGATAAACCTCCTTATTCTAGGAGGGACACGGTGGACACATTGTTAGTGTAGAAGAGGTATGAAACAAAGATGAAAGGAATGTAATTGAGGGAAAGAATAAAGGGGTAGAGGAGGGACTAAAGAAAGTACAACAGCAACAACAAAACAGGCAACCAGATGAAAATGAGACAAGAAGGAGTTTATTATGAATAACCTCACTGTAAAATAAAACTCAAAACAACCTATGCATAAGCCATTGTAGTTAAATTAAATATGCTTGGCTATACTTCCTAGTGATAAGTTGTTCAGAATGATTATATTAATGTAAACCTAACTTTAATACATGGTCAGAGCACAAGCAGGTCTGGAGGCGTGCAATTTAATTGAAGATTGTGGGTAACCTTCTATGTCTACTTACTTAAAGATGTCAGTTTTAACTAAAAAATTCTATGTAATTTTTTTTATGCTAAATCTTCCCACAGAGGGAAGTTGAACAGGTGCATATGTGATGTACACATTGCTATGTCTTTTTAGGTAAACATCTTTTTCTTCGTGATCAGAGAAATCTTAAATAGTCTCATTATTATGGATTAAGAGTAAGATTTCTGGCTGGCTAAAATGGAGAAAAATCTCAATATAAATTAGGGCTGCTTTTGGTTGTTATATATTGGAAGAGTGGAAAAAAAACCCAGGTGCTTATAAGAATATCTTGCCCATCAAGCAAGAACAGTTGTCTTCTGAAATTAGTGGAGTACAAACATGCACATGTGACATTCAAACACATTATTCTAAAACTGGGAGCTAAATCATGTAATATTCTTCAGAATGTTATGTAAGAAGCCTTATTTTCTCTATTCCTTTTAAATCCTTATACATTTTTGGTAGTGGTTTTCTTATAAGCTGTGTCAGAATTATTAGGAAATAAGCAACTTATTCTGTAACAAAGGGCGAAAGATCACTTAACAATCAACACAATTGGTAAATATGTTATTTTTGTATAGCTTTGCCAATGAAATTTGCTTTAATGTTTCATAATATAACAACTATATGCTACCTTGGCATTGCTAATATGCTTCTGCACATAGGTACTTGATGATGCATGTTTTAGAATATAAAATCAGGAGCAAATGTGTGGAAAGGTATACTTTTTTGTACTTTGTTGAAAACTCTTAAAATACATAGAATTGAAGTCTGAAATTAATATTAACATTTCTTCTAGTAAATTTCAACAAGAGGAAACATATTTTGGTTTAAAGCATTCAAGTTCAAACAGTAACATAACAGGAAAATTGCTTATAATATTTCTACATATGAATGCTTTATTACAAAGAAAATATTGACATATCCAGATTAAGATGTTCTGATTTTAGATTAGATAAAAAAGGAAAGCCAACTATTTTGATATATTTTGATACCCTGATTATTTATTCTCCTTTATAAGTTGTTCTGACTCTAATGCTTTATGTTTGGTTTTACTCCTCCCCCTGCTACTTGTACAGGGAGAAAATAGTAGCTTTCCATAATTTTGTCACAGCAGAAGAGATAGGAATCCATCAATTAATGTTTTCGTGCTCTGGTCCCTTATTATATTCTCTGGGAGAGGCTGGTTTGAGCTACTCCAGGGTAGAAAAAGCTGAGGCAAGACTAGTCCTTTCATGGATGAGAGTCTGGAATTGCTGCTGAAGCCCTTGGCTGCTTTAATGCATGCTCTGGTCATTCACTTGGTTTGCTTAGGGCCCAGAAACCTCCGTAAGTGCCTCTGCAACATCTTACATCACCTTTTCCCTGTAAGCCTCCTTTATATTCTTTCTATAGCCCCAGGCCCAGGATTTCTATGCCACATTCTAAGTTGTAGAATCACCACATCTCCGGCTAGTGTTGGTGGTGGCAATATAGGGACTTTTTAATCTTTTTTTAAAATTTTTTATTTTTTATAAACATGTATTTTTATCCCCAGGGGTACATGTCTGTGAATCGCCAGGTTTACACACTTCACAGCACTCACCAAAGCACATACCCTCCCCAATGTCCATAACCCCACTCCCTCTTCTCCCAACTCCCCTCCCCCCAGCAACCCTCAGTTTGTTTTGTGAGATTAAGAGTCACTTATGGTTTGTCTTCCTCCCAATCCCATCTTGTTTATTGATTCTTCTCCTACCCACTTAAGCCCCCATGTTGCATCACCACTTCCTCATATCAGGGAGATTATATGATAGTTGTCTTTCTCTGCTTGACTTATTTCGCTAAGCATGATACGCTCTAGTTCCATCTACGTTGTAGCAAATGGCAAGATTTCATTTCATTTGATGGCTGCATAGTATTCTATTGTGTATATATACACCACATCTTCTTGATCCATTCATCTGTTGATGGACATCTAGGTTCTTTCCATAGTTTGGCTATTGTGGACATTGCTGCTATAAACATTTGGGTGCACGTGCCCCTTCGGATCACTACGTTTGTATCCTTAGGGTAAATACTCAATAATGCAATGGCTGGGTCATAGGGCAGTTCTATTTTCAACATTTTGAGGAACCTCCATGCTGTTTTCCAGAGTGGCTGCACCAGCTTGCATTCCCACCAACAGTGTAGGAGGGTTCCCCTTTCTCCACATCCTCGCCAGCATCTGTCATTTCCTGACTTGTTGATTTTAGCCATTCTGATTGGTGTGAGGTGATATCTCATTGTGGTTTTGATTTGTATTTCCCTGATGCCGAGTGATATGGAGCACTTTTTCATGTGTCTGTTAGCCATCTGGATGTCTTCTTTGCAGAAATGTCTGTTCATGTCCTCTGCCCATTTCTTGATTGGATTATTTGTTCTTTGGGTGTTGAGTTTCCTAAGTTCTTTATAGATTTTGGGCACTAGTCCTTTATCTGATATGTCATTTGCAAATATCTTCTCCCATTCTGTCAGTTGTCTTTTGATTTTGTTAACTGTTTCCTTTGTTGTGCAAAAGCTTTTGATCTTGATGAAATCCCAATAGTTCATTTTTGTCCTTGCTTCCGTTGCCTTCCGCGATGTTCCTAGGAAGATGTTGCTGCGGCTGAGGTCGAAGAGGTTGCAGACTGTGTTCTCCTCAAGGATTTTGATGGATTCCTTTCTCACATTGAGGTCCTTCATTCATTTTGAGTCTATTTTTGTGTGTGGTATAAGGAAATGATCCAATTTCATTTTTCTGCATGTGGCTGTTCAATTTTCCAAGCTCCATTTATTGAAGAGGCTGTCTTTGTTCCATTGGCCATTCTTTCCTGCTTTGTCAAAGATTAGTTGACCATAGATTTGAGGGTCTTTTCTGGGCTCTCTATTCTATTCCATTGATCTATGTGTCTGTTTTTGTGCCAGTACCATGCGGTCTTGATGATAACAGCTTTGTAATAGAGCTTGAAATACGGAATTGTGATGCCACCAACTTTGGCTTTCTTTTTCAATATCCCTTTGGCTATTCGAGGTCTTTTCTGGTTCCATATAAATTTTAGAATTATTTGTTCCATTTCTTGAAAAAGATGGATGGTACTTTGATAGGAATTGCATTAAATGTGTAGATTGCTTTAGGTAGCATAGACATTTTCACAATATTTATTCTTCCAATCCAGGAGCATGGAACATTTTTCCATTTCTTTGTGTCTTCCTCAATTTCTTTCATGAGTACTTTATAGTTTTCTGAGTATAGATTCTGTGCCTCTTTGGTTAGGTTTATTCCTAGGTATCTTATGGTTTTGGGTGCAATTGTAAATGGGATGCACTCCTTAATTTCTCTTTCTTCTGTCTTGTTGTTGGTGTAGAGAAATGAAACTGATTTATGTGCATTGATTTTATATCCTGACACTTTACTGAATTTCTGTAAAGTTCTAGCAGTTTTGGAGTGGAGTCTTTTGGGTTTTCCACATATAGTATCATATCATCTGCGAAGCGTGATAATTTGATTTCTTCTTTGCCGATTTGGATGCCTTTACTTTCCTTTTGTTGTCTGATTGCTGAGGTTAGGATCTTCTAGTACTATGTTGAATAGCAGTGGTGATAATGGACATCCCTGCTGTGTTCCTGACCTTAGCGGAAAATCTTTCAGTTTTTCTCCATTGAGAATGATATTTGCGGTGGGTTTTTCATAGATGGCTTTGATAATATTGAGGTATGTGCCCTCTATACCTACACTTTGAAGAGTTTTGATCAGGAAAGGATGCTGTACTTTCTCAAATGCTTTTTCAGCATCTATTCAGAGTATCATATGGTTCTTGTTCTTTCTTTTATTGATGTGTTGTATCACATTGACTGACTTGCAGATGTTGAACCAACCTTGCAGCCCTGGAATAAATCCCACTTGGTCGTGCTGAATAATCCTTTTAATGTACTGTTGAATCCTATTGGCTAATATTTTGGAGAGAATTTTCGCATCTGTGTCCATCAAGGATATTGGTCTATAGCTCTCTTTTGTTAGGGGATCCTTGTCTGGTTTTGGGATCAAGGTGAAACTGGCCTCATAAAATGAGTTTGGAAGTTTTCCTTCCATTTCTATTTTTGGAACAGTTTCAGGAGAATAGGAATTAGTTCTTCTTTAAATGTTGGGTAGAATTCCCCCGGGAAGCTGTCTGGCCCTGGGCTTTTGTTTGTTTGGAGATTTTTAATGACTGTTTCAATCTCCTTACTGGTTATGGGTCTGTTCAGGCTTTCTACTTCTTCCTGGTTCAGTTGTGGTAGTTTATATGTTTCTAGGAATGCATCCATTTCTTCCAGATTGTCAAATTTGTTGGCATAGAGTTGCTCATAGTATGTTCTTATAATTGTTTGTGTTTCTTTGGTCTTAGTTGTTATCTCTCCTTTTTCATTCATGATTTTATTTATTTGGGTCCATTCTCTTTTCTTTTTGATAAGTCTGGCCAAGGGTTTATCAATTTTATTAATTGTTTCAAAGAACCAGCTCCTAGTTTCGTTGATTTGCTCTATTGTCTTTTTGGTTTCTATTTCATTGATTTCTGCTCTGATCTTTATGATTTCTCTTCTGCTGGGCTTAGGGTTTCTTTCTTGTTCTTTCTCCAGCTCCTTTAGGTGTAGGGTTAGGTTGTGTACCTGAGACCTTTCTTGTTCCTTGAGAAAGGCTTGTACCACTATATATTTTCCTCTCAGGACTGCCTTTGTTGTGTCCCACAGATGTTGAACTGTTGTATTTTCATTATCATTTGTTTCCATGATTTTTTTCAATTCTTCTTTAATTTCCCAGTTGACCCATTCATTCTTTAGAAGGATGCTGTTTAGTCTCCATGTATTTGGGTTCTTTCCAAACTTCCTCTTGTGGTTGAGTTCTAGCTTCAGAGCATTGTGGTCCTTTTGATACCGGTTGAGTCCTGATTTAGGACCAAGGATGTGATCTATTCTGGAGAATGTTCCATGTGCACTAGAGAAGAATGTGTATTCTGTTGCTTTGGGATGAAATGTTCTGAATACATCTGTGATGTCCATCTGGTCCAGTGTGTCATTTAAGGCCTTTATTTCCTTGTTGATCTTTTGCTTGGATGATTTGTCCATTTCAGTAAGGGGAATGTTAAAGTCCCCTACTATTATTGCATTATTGTTGATGTGTTTCTTTGATTTTGTTATTAATTGGTTTATATAGTTGGCTGCTCCCATGTTGGGGGCATAGATATTTAAAGTTTTTAGATCTTCTTCTTGGACAGACCCCTTGTGTATGATATAGTGCCCTACCTCATCTCTTCTTATAGTCTTTGGCTTAAAATCCAATTGATCTGATATAAGGATTGCCACTCCTGCTTTCTTCTGATGTCCATTAGCATGATAAATTATTTTCCACCCCCTCACTTTAAATCTGGAGGTGTCTTTGGACTTAAAATGAGTTTCTTGGCGCCACCATATAGATGGGCTTTGCTTTTTATCCATTCTGATACCCTGTGTCTTTTGATTGGGGCATTTAGCCCATTAACATTCAGGGAAACTATTGAGAGATATGAATTTAGTGCCTTTGTATTGCCTGTAAGGTGACTGTTTCTGTATATGGTCTCTGTTCCTTACTGATCTACCACTTGTAGGCTCTCTCTTTGCTTAGAGGACCCCTTTCAAGATTTCCTGTAGATCTGGTTTGGTGTTTGCAAATTCTTTCAGTTTTTGTTTGTCCTGGAAGCTTTTAATCTCTCCTTCTATTTTCAATGATAGCCTAGCTGGATATAGTATTCTTGGCTGCATGTTTTTCTCGTTTAGTGCTCTGAAAATATCATGCCAGCTCTTTCTGGCCTGCCAGGCCTCTGTGGATAAGTCAGCTGCCAATCTATTAGGTGATGGGGTGTGGGCCTATTCTTATTGATTTTGAGGGGCGTTCTCTGAACCTCCTGAATTTTGATGGCCATTTCGCCTGCCATATTGGGGAAATTCTCCCCAATAATTCTCTCCAGTATACCTTCTGCTCCCCTCTCTCTTTCTTCTTCTTCTGGAATCCCAATTATTCTAATGTTGTTTTATCTTATGGTGTCACTTATATCTCGAATTCTACCCTCTTAGTCCAGTAGCTGATTGTCCCTCTTTTGCTCAGCTTCTTTATTCTCTGTCATTTGGTCTTCTATATCACTAAATCTTTCTTCTGCCTCATTTATCTTAGCAGTGAGATTCTCCATTTTTGATTGCACCTCATTAATAGCTTTTTTTATTTCAACTTGATTAGATTTTAGTTTTTTTTTTCTCCAGAAAGGGCTTTTATATCTCCTGAGAGGTTTTCTCTAATATCTTACATGCCTTTTTCGTGCCCAGCTAGAACCTTGAGAATTGTCATTCTGAACTCTAGATCTGACATATTACCAATGTCTGTATTGATTAGGTCCCTCGCCTTCGGTACTGCCTCTTTTTCTTTTTTTTGTGGTGAATTTTTCTGCCTTGTCATTTTGTCCAGATAAGAGTGTATGAAGGAGCAAGTAAAATACTGAAAGGGTGGCAACAACCCCATGAAAATAATCTTTAACCAAATCAGAAGAGATCCCAAATCCTGAGGGGGGAGATAGGGGATAAAAAGAGGTTCAAAAAAAAAAAAAGAAATTAAAGAAAAAAGAAAAAAAAAAGAAAAGAAAAGAATTTTAAAAAAGAAAACAAATAAAGAAAAATATAAAAAGGAAAACATATATATATTAGGTAAACTAGTTAAAAGAGATTAAGAAAGGAAAGGTAAAAGTTAAAAAAGAATTTAGTAGAAGAAGAGAAAAAAATGAAAAAAATTAAATTAACTGCAAGACTAAAACAATCACAGGAAAAAAAAAAAAATCACAGGGAGAAGGCCATGAGTTCTGTGCTTTGCTTTCTCCTCCTCTGGAATTCTGCTCTCCTTGGTATTGAAACTGCACTCCTTGGTAGATGAACTTGGTCTTGGCTGGATTTCTTGTTGATCTTCTGGGGGAGGGGCCTGGTGTAGTGATTCTCAAGTGTCTTTGCCCCAGGCAGAATTACACAGCCCTTACCAGGGGCCAGGCTGAGTAATCCGCTGGGGTTTGCTTTCAGAAGCTTTTGTTCCCTGAGCACATTCTGTACAGTTCCGGAGGTCGGGAATACAAATGGCGGCCTCCCGGTCTCCGGACCGGAGGAGCCGAGAGCCTGGGGCTCCACTACTCAATGCACCCTCAGAGAACAGCGCCCAGTTACTCCTGTCTGCCTGACCTCCGGCCGCGCTCTGAGCTCACCGAGCCTGCGACTGGTTCAAGGTAAGCCCGAGCTGTGATCTTACTGTTGGCTCTGTCTCTGTAGATGGTTTTCCCGTTCCAATACCCGCAAGCTCTGCGACACTCAGACACCCCTGATCCTTCTGTGACCCTGCGGGACCTGAGGCCACGCTGACCCCTCTTGGGCTTCGCCCTGGTTTAGCCTCTGGAGCGATGACCCTCAGCAGAACAGACTTAAAGTCCTGATTTTGTGCTCCATTGCTCCACCGCTTGCTGGGAGCCGGCCCCTCCCCCCGGGGTCTATCTTCCCGTCACTTTGGATTCACTTCTCCGCCGGTCCTACCTTTCAGAAAGTGGTTGTTTTTCTGTTTCCAGAATTGCTGTTCTTCTTCTTCTCTGATCTGCCAATGGATTTGCAGGTGTTTGTAATCTTTAGATAAGCTATTGAGCTGATCTCCTGCTAGCTGATATAGTCGCAGCCTGTTACTTCTCCACCATCTTGACTCCTCCCCCGGGGCTTTTTAATCTTATTGCCAGATTTTAATTAGGCTGACCTTTGTAGTCATCAAAGAGATTTGAGAAATCATGCATGCTGATGCACTACAAGCAAATTTAGTGAGGTTTGGGGCTATTGAATAATCTCTCTCTCTGTGTATTCACTCTGTTCTACCCTTTTTCCTTTCTGAGACTACCTCATGTCAGTGCAAGGCCTCCCCATTGAGAGTTTCCTCCCATTGTCCCAAATGGTAAGGAAGGCAGTAAGAACAAGTCCTGGCGTGTCCATCCACTTACCAATATACCAAGTACCTTCTTGGATTTATCGTAATGGGGGTGTTCCATCTTAATCTTAAGGCTTTCTTTTACCTCAGACTCTTTTTTTTGTTGTTGTTATTCTTCCTTCCACCAGCCCTCAGTCAACGAAATTCTTAATTTACCATGAATCTTTGAATTTCTTCTTACATTATGAAGTAGTTTGTAATCTGGTAATATAATTCTCACTCTTGATATATTAATCCATGTTAAAGGATAATTTATGTTTTTCTTATAAAAAAAAATTGACCAGGCTTTCCAGACTATGATGTTGATACAAAGTTAAGGAATATAAATTTTATGTTTTTCTTTATGTATTTTTGTTATAGGGGTTATGACTTCTTACCATGTCTCCCCCACCCTTAAAAGAGCAAAGTCCATTGTCTAGAGAGATAGAAACTTTGACTAAATACAATGTTATGGACAAAAAAGCTGCAAAAAAGAGAGAATATATTCAGATATTTCATGTCTTACCTCTTACACAGATGTCTACACACATAGAATGTACTTACTTGCCAAGGGCATTACTAATGTTAAGAATGATAATATAGGGGCGCATGGGTGGCTCAGTGGATTAAGCCTCTGCCTTCGGCTCAGGTCATGATCTCAGGGTCTTGGGATCGAGCCCTGCATCAGGCTCCCTGCTTGGTGGGGAGCCTGCTTCCCCCCTACCACCCGCCTGCCTCTCTGCCTACTTGTGATCTTTGTCTGTCAAATAAATAAATAAAATCATAAAAAAAAGAATGATAATATAGATCACAACCAGTTTTCCAGGAAACCAAAATGAATCTGGAAGGAGATTCCTATTATGAATTCCAAATAGCTAGCTTGCAGTTCAGTGAGTTTCAGAGAAAAGAGTAGATTCTCTCTCTTCTCTCTCTCTCTCTCTCTCTTCCTATCAGTTTTTTAGATACAAGACACAAAATATTAAATACGAAGAATTAACGTGCTAAAACCCACTCTTAACACTAATATTCTAAAGTCATTTGTTTTTCATATCAGGAAAGTTATCATGACTTTTTTTTTTCTCTGAGCATCTTCAACCATTGTTCTTTAGACATCTTTCTAAGTATTCACCCACACAGTATAGATTTCTCTGTGTTCTGAAATTTTCCAAATCCCCTACAAAAATATTAAACATAAACATAAATAATGCAATTCACCTTTGTCCAAGTATATGACACAAAAACAGTTGCTTTTTAAAATTGGTTATTGCTTAGTAGGTTTATATGAAATAGATTCAAGTATTTGTTCTAATACTATCTATTGGACTTTGAGCCACAAAAAATTAATTACTTGGGTCCTCAGTTACTTTACCATAAAATAAAAGTAATTATACTGCTAAATATTATATGTGGTTGTTTCAAAGTTCTGTGAAGTGATGGATGCAGAGGACATTTTACTGTAACTGAGGATGTTTTGATAGTGTATTAAATTGGATTTTCTTTTCTTTCACCATTAGTAACTCTTACTTGGAAGGAATATGATATAGAACATTCCAGGTAAATTTATTTTTATTATCTTAGACTTACCCTCTTCTGTCTAGATATTTTATGGTACAGATTTGACACATATATCCTGGAATAATTTCTCCTTTACTTACACTTAGCAAGTATTACCAGCATTTATGCATGTAATTTGTGGCATTGCTGGGTATGAATTGAGGAGAGGATTCTATGACTACAGACTTCCTTAAAGTTTGATGATAACACATTTCTGGTAGCACTACTGATGGGTTCTCTTGACCATATTTAAGTGAAATTTTTGCACAGATATTTAAATCAGAGAAACAGAAAAGTGAGTGATATGGAAAAGGAAAAAAAAAAAACAAGAAATAAAATTAGTTTGTTGTTATTCTTTAATCCTGCAGCTGAGAAAAGTTAAAGTTGGATGGAAAAGTATAATTAATCTGTAATTTACAGAAACCATTGGGGAGGGTGTTCACTTTTATTAATTTGTAAGGATTGAGATACTAATTTTTTTAAAGGTGGGGAGGCATACAGGGAGGTTTCTGGTTTCAGCTCCAACATGTGAAGAGCTTAGAAGTTTCCACTTTTATCCTAAAAATAAAAAACTAGCAACATTTAAAATCAGTGACTTTTCTTATGTCCTTTAAGTACTGAGATTGCAGGGCAAACTGTCACACAAAATCTAGAGATACAGATGAATATAAAAAATCAAAGCTGAAATCCTCTTCGTAAAATTAAAGAGGCTGGTATAAAAATTGTTATATACCACATGCAAGTAAGATCTATCCCATTACTACAATTGTTTCAACATTAAAATCTAAGAAGTGTAACCTAGGATATCAATTGGCTAAAAAAGAAAGCCTATATGAATATAGTAATTGAGGCAGAAAAAGCATTTAACAAAATCCAATACTGATTCATAATAAACACTCTACGAAGTTGGAATAGAGGCCAACACTCTCAACTTAGTAAAGTCTACCCACCAAAACTCTACAGATAACCATTATAGTTTGAGTTGACAGACTAGAGAGTTTTTATTAAATTCAGAAAAAATGTAAGGATGTTTTCTCTAACTAGTCCTCATCAACATCATACTGAAAGCCCTAGAAATTACAGAGATTGGAAAAAGAAATAATGGTTTTGTAGATGACATGATGGTCTAAGTAGAAAGCTCCCAAAGAATCTTTCTGCCTGAAAGAAATCCTGAAACCAGTAAATCAGCCTTGCAAGTTCCAGCATACATAAAAAGTCATTACTTTTTATGTATACCAGTATTGAATAATTGAAAATTTAAAACATTATATAAAATACTTATAAAATACTGAGGTATAAATCTGAAAGAAATATATACATGATATGTATGTTAAAATCTATAAAACATATGAAAGTAACAAAGAATTAGAACTCAATATTATAAAAAATCAGTCTTTCCTAATTTGATTGATATAGTGAATTCAGTACTAGTTAAGGTCCAAGTGACCTACTTCGTAGACCCCTACAGACTCATTCCAAAATGTACAAAGAGGGCACCTGGGTTAAGCATCTGACTCTTGATTTTGGCTCAAGTCTTGATTTCAGGGTTGTGAGATTGAGCCCTGCCTTGGCCTTGTGCTAAGTGTGGAGCCTGCTTAAGATTCTCTCTCCCTCCCTCTCTCTGACCCTATGACGTCCCCCCTCCAAAAAAAAGTACAAAGAAAAAGACCTAGGATAGCTAACAGGATAATAACACCAAAATTGAAGAACTCATGATACTGGATTTCATTATGAAATTAGTGTACAGACCATGTGGTATTAGCAAAATAACAGATATCTAGAAGAAAGCTCAGAAATAAGTTTGTAATGATAGAGAGGTGACACTATTAAATTGTCACAATTCATGGGACGTTACAGCACAAACAATGGACCTTAATATATGCAAATTTTAAAATTTGTTTATGAGACTGAGATATCACAGGACAGAACACATTTTTTTAGATTATATTATGTTAGTCACCATACAGTACGTCATTAGTTTTTGATGTATTGTTCCAAGATTCATTGTTTGCATATAACACTCAGTACTCCATGCAATATGTGCCCTTCTCAATACCATTAGTGGGACAAACCATCCCACTACCCTTCTCCCCTCTAAAATGCTCAGTTTGTTTCTCAGAGTCCACAGTTTTTCTTGGTTTTCCTTCCCCTTTGATTCCTCCCTCCTTTATTTTCCCCTTCCTCCTCCTAATATCCTCCATACTATTCCTTACATTCCACAAATAAGCGAAACCATATGATAATTGACTTTCTCTGCTTGACTTATTTCACTCAGCATAATGTCTTCCAGTCCCATTCCTTTGTTGATGCAAAAGTTGGGTATTCATCCTTTCTGATGGCTGAGTAATATTCCATTGTGTATATGGACCACATCTTCTTTATCCATTTGTCTGTTGAAGAGCATCTTGGCTCTTTCCACAGTTTGGCTATTGTGGACATTGTTATATGAACATTGGGGTGCATATGGCCGGTTTCACTACATCTGTATCTTTGGGGTAAATACCCAGTAGTGCAATTGCTGGGTCATAGAGGAACTCTATTTTTTAATTTTTGGAGGAACCTCAACACTATTTTCCAAAGTGGCTGCACAAACTTGCATTCCCACCAACAGTGTAAGAGGGTTCCCCTTTCTCCACATCCTCTCCAACATCTGTTGTTTCTTGTCTTGTCAATTTTGGTCATTCTAACTGGTGTAAGGTGGTATTTCCATGTGACATTGATTTAAATTTCCCTGATGGCTAATGATGGTGATTTTTTTTTTCATGTGTCTGTTAGCCATTTGCATGTCTTCTTTAAGGAGTGTTGGTTCATGTCTTCTGCTTATTTTTTAACTTGATTGTTTGTTTTTTGGGTGTTGAGTTTGAAAAGTTCTTTGTAGATCTTGAATATCAGCCCTTTGTCTGTAGTGTCATTTGCAAATATCTTCTCCCATTCTGTGAGTTGCCACTTTGTTTTGTTGACTGTTTCCTTTGCTGTGCAAAAGATTTTTATCTTGATGAAGTCCCAAAAGTTAATTTGCTTTGCTTTGCTTTGCTTTTGGAGACATGTTTTGCAAGAAGTTCTGTGGCCGATGTCAAAGAGGTTACTGCCTATGTTCTCCTCTAGGATTTTGATAGATTCCTATCTCACATTGAGGTCTTTCATCCATTTTGAGTTTATCTTTGTGTACGGAGTAAGTGAATGGTTAGGTTTCATTCTTCTTTATATAGCTTTCCAATTTAACCAGCACCATTTATGGAAGAGATTGCTTTCTTACACTGTATATTTTTTCCTGCTTTGTCAAAGATTATTTGACCATAGGGATGAGGGTCCATATCTGGGCTCTCTACTCTGTTCCATTGGTCTGCTTGTCTGTTTTTGAGCCTGTACCATGCTGTCTTAGTGATCACAGCTTTGTAATAGAGCTTGAAATCAGGCAAGGTGATGCCTCCAGCTTTGTTTTTCTTTTTCAATATTTCCTTGAGGATTCAGGGTCTTTTCTGGTTCCATACAAATTTTAGGATTGTTTGTTCTAGCACTTTGAAAAATGCCAATGGTATTTTGATTGGGATGGCATTGAAAGTATACCTTGCTCTAGGCAGCATAGACATTTTAACAATGTTTATTCTTTCGATCTTTGAGCACAGAATGTTTTTCCATCTTTTTGTGTCTTCAATTTCTTTCATGAGTGCTCTGTAGTTCCTCGAATACAGATCCTTTACCTCTTTGGTTAGATTTATTCCAAGGTAGCTTATAGTTTTTGGTGGTATTATAAATGGAATCGATTCTCTACTTTCCCTTTCTTATATTTTCATTGTCAGTTTATAAGAAAGCAACTGATTTCTGTAGATTAATTTTGTATCCTGCCACATTACTGAATTGGTGTATGAGTTCTAGTAGTTTTGGGGGTGGAGTCTTTTGGTTTTCAACATAAAATGTCATTTGTGAAGGGAGAGTTTGACTTCTTTGCCATTTTGAATACCTTTTATTTCTTTTTGTTGTCTGATTGCTGTTGCTAGGACTTCTAGTACTATGTTGAACAATAGTGGGGAGAGTGGGCATCCTTTTTGTGTTCCTGATCTTAAGGGAAAGGCTCTCAGCATTTTCCCATTAAGAATGATATTTGTGGGACGCCTGGGTGGCTCAGTTGGTTAAGCAGCTGCCTTCGGCTCAGGTCATGATCCCAGCGTCCTGGGATCGAGTCCCACATCAGGCTCCTTGCTCAGCAGGGAGCCTGCTTCTCCCTCTGCCTCTGCCTGCCATTCTGTCTGCCTGTGCTCGGTCTCTCCTCCTCTCTCTCTCTCTCTGATAAATAAATAAAATCTTTAAAAAAAGAATGATGTTTGCTGTGCATTTTTCATAGATGCATTTTATGAAATTGAGGACTGTTTCCTCTATCCCTGTACTCTGAAGTGTTTTAATCAGGAAAGGATGCTGTATTTTGTCACATGCATTTTTCTGCATCAGCTGAGAGGACCATGTGGTTTTTCTCTCTTCTCTTATTTTAAAAAATTTTTTTAAAAATATTTTATTTATTTATTTGACAGAGATATGGTGAGAGAGGGAACACAAGCAAGGGGAGTGAGAGAGGGAGAAGCAGGCTTTCTATCTAGCAGGGAGCCTGATGTGGGGTTCAGTCCCAGGACCCTGCAATCTTTTTTTTTTTTTAATTTTTTATTTTTTATAAACATATATTTTTATCCCCAGGGGTACAGGTCTGTGAATCACTAGGTTTACACACTTCACAGCACTCACCAAAGCACATACCCTCCCCAATGTCCATAATCCCACCCCCTTCTCCCAAACCCCCTCCCCCCAGCACCCCTCAGTTTGTTTTGTGAGATTAAGAGTCACTTATGGTTTGTCTCCCTCCCAATTCCATCTTGTTTCATTGATTCTTTTTCTACCCACATAAGCCCCCATGTTGCATCACCACTTCCTCATATCAGGGAGATCATATGATAGTTAATATGTTTATAAAAAATAAAAAATTATATAGACATATTAAAAAAAAAAAAAAGCAACAAACCACTATCATTCTAACTCAGGACCCTGCAATCTTGACCTGAGCTGAAGGTGGGGACTTAATGACTGAGCCACCCAGGCACCACATTCTCTTATTAATTTGTTCTACCACATTGATTGATTTGCAAATGTTGAACCATCTTCACATCCTCGGGGTAAATCCCACCTGGTCATAGTGGATAAACTTGTTAATGTACTGTTGGATCCTATTAGTTAGGATCTTGTTGAGAATCTTGGCATCCATACTCATCAGGGATATTGGTCTGAAATTCTCCTTTTTGATGGGGTCTTTGCCAGCATTACCATGATCAAGGAAATGCTGGCTTCATAGAAAGAATCAGGAGGTTTTCCTTCTGTTTCTATTTTTTGGAACAGCTTCAGGAGAATAGGTATTATTTCTTCTTTGAATGTTTGGTAGAATTCCCCAGAGGATCTGATAGGTCCTTCTTGGACTCTTGTTTTTTGGAAGGCTTTTGATCACTGCTTCAATCTCATTATAAGTAATTGGTCTATTCAAGTTGCCAATTTCTTCCTGATTCAGTTTTGGAAGTTTTTGGATTTCCAGGAATGCATCCATTTCTTCTAGGTTGCTTAACTTATTGGCATATAGCTGTTGATAATGATTTCTGATGATTGTTTCTATATCCTTGATGTTAGTCTTGATCTCCCCCTTTCATTAATTGTTTTGTTAATTTGGGTCCTTTCTCTTTTCTTTTGAATAAGTCTGACCAATGGTTTATTGATCTTATTCTTTCAAAGAACCAGCTTCTAGTTTCACATGTGTTCTACTGTATTTATGGTTTCAAACTCATTGATTTCTACTCAAATCTTAATTATTCCCTTTCTCATGCATAGGGTAGGCTTAATTTGTCACTGATTCTCCAGCTCTTTAAGGTGGTAAAGAGATTTGGTATATTTCAGATTTTTCTAGTTTTTTGCTTGAGGATTGGTTGGCTATGTATTTCCCCCTTAAGACTGCCTTTGCCATATCCCATAGGTTTTGGACCAGTGAGTTTGCATTCTCATTGGTTTCCCTGAATTGTTTAAGTTCTTCTTTGATTTCCTGGTTGACCCAAACCTTTTTGAACAGAATGGTCTTTAGCTTCCAAGTGTTTGAATTTTTTCCAAACTTTTTCTTGTGATTGAGTTCCAGTTTCAAAGCATTGTAGTCTGAGAATATCTAGGGAATAATCAGTCTTTCAGTATGAGTTGAGATCTGGTTTGTGATACAATATATGGCCTATTCTGGAGAAGGTTCCATGTGTGCTCAAGAATGAATAAGTATTCTGTTGTTTTAGGGTGGAATGTTCTGTATATATCTATGAGGCCCATCTGGCCCAATGTGTCATTCAAAGCTCTTCTTTCTTTTTTGATTTTCTGCTTAGATGATCTGTCTATTGCTGAGAATGGAGTGTTAAGTTTCCCTACAATTAATGTATTTTTATCAATATGTCTATTTGTTTTGATTAACAGTTGGCTTATGTAGTTGGCTGCTCCCATGTTAGAGGCATAGATATTTATAATTGTTAGTTAGATCTTGTTGGATAGACCCTTTAAGAATGATTTAGTTTTGGGGCGCCTGGGTGGCTTAGTGGGTTAAAGCCTCTGCTTTAGCTTGGGTCATGATCCCAGAGTCTTAGGATCAAGCCCCACATCTGACTCTCTGCTCCACAGGGAGCCTGCTTCCTCCTCTCTCTCTACCTGCCTTTTTGCCTACTTGTGATCTCTGTCTGTCAAATAAATAAATAAAATCTTTAAAAAAAAAAAGAATGTTGTGGTTTCTTTCTATATCTCTGACTACAGTCTTTAGCTTAAAATCTAAGTTGTCTGATATGAGAATTGCTACTCCAGCTTTCTTTTGAAGTCTGTTGGCATGAAAGATGGTTCTCCATCCCTTCACCTTCAGTCTGGATGTATCTTTTGGTTCATAATGAGTCTCTTGTAAACAGCATATGGATGGGACCTGTCATTTTATCCAATCTGCAACCTTGTGCTATTTATGGGAGTATTCAGGCTATTCACATTGAGAGTGATTATTGAAAAATATGATTTTATTGTCATCACATTGCCTGTGAGGTCCTGGTTTCTGTATACTTCTGTTCTGTATCACTCTTGGGGTCTTACTCATTTTATAGAACCCACCTTAATATTTTTCTTGTAGGGCTGTCTTAGTGGTCACATATTCTTTCAGTCTCTGCTGGTCCTGGAAGCTCTTTATCTCTCTATCCATTCTAAATGACAGCCTTGCCAGATAAAACATTCTTGGCTGCATGTTCTTCTCATTTAGTACCCTGAATATGTCTTGCCAACCCTTTCTGGCTTGCCAGGTTTCTGTGGACATGTGTGACATTATTCTCTGTTTCTTCTTCCTTACATAAGGAATCTTTTCCCCCTAGCTGCTCTAAAGATGTTTTCTCTAGTTTTAAGATTCACAAGTTTCACTATCACATTCCTGGGAGTTGGTTTACCCTCCTTGATCTCGGGGGGTATCCTCTCTGCCTCTGGGACACAAATATTTGTTTTATTCCGGAGATTAGGGATGTTCCCAGCTAGGAGATATATATATATATATATATATATATATATATATATATATATATATATATATATATATATATCTTTCTCTCTACCCCTTCAGGGATCCCATTAATTCTGACATTGGAACGTTTCATGGTGTTATTTATTTCTCTAATTTTGTTTTCATGGAGCCTAAGCTGTTTGTTCCACACCTCCTCTCGATTCTTCTTTTCTTCTCTTAAATCACTAATTAATTCTTCTGCCTCATTTATCCTTTCTGTTAGAGTATCTAGATTAAATTGGATCTCATTGATAGCATTTTTAAGTTCTGCCAGATCAGCTCTCGCTTCTGCCCTTCTAGAATCTATGTTGCCATTAATAGTTTCTCCAGCCTAGCTATTGTTTGCATAACCATTACCCTGAAGTCTATTTCTGACATCTTGCTTATATCCATATCCATTAGCTTTGTGGCAGGGGTCACAGTCTCAGAATTTTTCCTTTCTTGGGGGTTCCACCTTCTAATCATTCTGGTGAGAGGTGGTTGAGGGAATGTAGAGTCCTAACTATTAACCATGACCCAAGCAAGAATCATACCTGTTTTATAGGGACCTTAGGGTTGTTGGCCTCTTGTTCTTTCAGCCTGTCTTCTGGGGGAGGGACCTGGCACACTATTACTCAGGCAACTCTGGACAGAGTTTCCCAGCCCTCTGTGGGTATGATGAACTCAGTGAAAACCGGTTTTGGGGGGCTTTTTTTCTCTGGCAGCTTTCCCTGGTGGCTTTCTGCATCTCTTCCAAAAGTTAGAGCAAAAGTGACCATATCCAATCCTCTGTCTCAGAACAGAGAGATCACAGTCTGTTCTTCAGAAAGCCCTCCAGGCCACGTGACTGTTTTTGTCTGCACTGCTAAACACCACTGTGTCCTGGGTTGTGCACCCGACAGCAGTCTTCACTTCCAGGTCCAGGCACATCTCTGCCCTTTGTGTTTCTAAAAATGTCAGCTGCCCCCAGTTTGCCCATGTGCCCCCACAGCTCCAGGTTTGGGTATGGGTTGATGCCCTAAAGTGAAAGGGAAAGGTCCCTGCCACTACTGGTCTGTGAGTCTGTGCCCAGGACATTTTTGTGTTCCTGTGTTATTTCACCTTCCCAGTGCCAGCACTTAGGGTGTCTCCCTCCCCCTTCTACTTATCTTCCAACATCTGCCCACAGAATTGTGGCTCCCTGCTTCATACCTCAAAACCAGCTGCAAGAGATATTCTGTTTGTATAGATCCTTATATATCTTATTACAGCTCAGGCTGATTTTGTAGGAATTCAGAATGGTCTAGTAGATATCCAGCTCAGTTCAGGGGACCAGTTGAAATAGGGTTCCCTACTCCTCAGCCATCTTCACCCAATCCTCAATGAGATGGAATACATTTTTGACATGTGAACCTAACTGTTTTATAAATATATGAAAAAAGCTCACTGAAGGCATGAGAGAAATGCTGATCTAAGTAAAGTTGGAAATGAAGAGTCTGTAAGACTATGGGAAAAATGAACTGAATATAAGCAATGTACTGCAGTTGATAAAATTGTTTCCCATAGGGATATTGATTAACAATTCTGAAAACACTGTAAAGTAAAAGAATCACAGATAACAGAGGCCAGTTTTTTCACTGTTATAGTCTGAGGTTACAAAGAAGAGGATAAGCCACAGATTATCCATGTGCTAAAGGATTAAAAGTCAAAACATTATTATGAATCTGTGTTTAATTTATTATCAATACAGGTAAAGACAAATACATATATACACATATTTCATATATTTGTGTATACAGATACTCATGGGTTAGTGTACACATACACATCTCTTTTACTTGTCAGTTGAGAGGACCTAGAACCAATGGCCCCTAGTAGTCATGAATGTATCTGTTTGCAGACTGGTTTTGAATACCTTTTTTCAATTAAAGGAGCCATGGTTATTTGAAGAAATAGCTGATTCTCAAAATAAATTAGTAAATATGCCAGATGAGCCTGAGGCACCTTCTACTATCAAAAAATAAAAACATGATAAAAAACAGAAAACACACACTTACACAATGATGGACATAAAACAGACCAACTAAACTGCACATAAAACAGACCAACTAAACTCCCAATTACCAAAGCTAAAACAATTAATAAAACAAGTATCATTTGCGTATAACCTAAAATAATCGATATCTGTGGGCCCATAATTACTTAAATATTTGAATGAATAAATATTGAGGAAAAATAGACAAATATTTTGTGCAAAAGAATTCTAAATAATTCATGTAGGTACTCCGCCTTTATAATGGTGATGCTTGACTCTCCACTTCTTAAATGTGGGTTGTGCACAGGCACTTCTTTCAAGAGTACAATATGGAAAGGAAGAAAAAGTAACTTTATGGTGTTGAAGTTTAACAAACACTATCTCAGTCAGGTGATCAAAATTAACATTAACAGTGGTTTCATATTAATAGTGTGTACCACCTTCTGACATGATGTGACCAAAAAATAATTTTCCCTCTGTTATCCCTCTGTTCTCTCCCAAAAGAACAAAAACAAAAAAACAACAAAGACAAAACAAACCCTAGTATTCATGAGTAAAACTGAAAAAAAATTAAGAAAGGGGCATCTAACAAAATTATCTGACCAACATTTCTCAAAACTTAAGCTCATCAAAACAAGTCTGAGAAAATATCAGCCAATAGGAAACCAAAAAGACACACAGCTAAATGTAACATGATATCCTGTTTGAGATCAGGAGCCTAGAACCAAAAAAAAAAAAAAAAAAAAAAAAAAAAAAAAAAAAAAATTAAGTTAAAAACTAAGGAAATCTAATTAAAGTATGGACTTTAGTTAATAATGTATCAATTCTGATTCATCTGTTATGTCAAATATACTACACTAATATAAAGCATTAATAGGAGAAACTGGGTATTGATATGTGAGAACTTTCTGCATGTCTTCACAACATTTCTAGAAATTTTAATCTATTTATTAAATCTGTTTATTCTAAATAAAATATTTACTTAAAAATTAAAAAGAGAAAAAAATAAACACATCTCAGCTTCTCCTTTCAGGCAGAGATAATAGATACACATAAGTTTCATTTCTGAAAACTTACTGAAACTGAAATGTAAAATAGAGAAGAATCAATTTATAACAACAGATTTCTTTGATAAATTAGATAGGCATGTTTATTGGATGAAACTTATAGAAAAATTACTGTGTATGAGGATCTGTAACTGAAGTTCTAATGCAGTCCTCCCCTCTATCCAAAGGTGCTCTCAGCTCTGATTCAGCAAGTATAAAGTTGCATAAGGGTAAAAGTTAGGATTGAAAACAGCTCACTTCCCCTTCCTTTCTTCCACAGGTTCATTATGAAGAATTGAGGCAATTAGCATTTACATAAAAGAAAAATAGCAACGCATTTTTCTATAATAAAATTGACTAAAGAGTCTGGAGAAATCTAAGGAGCCGGTATGTATCTTGTTTCCTAGGGAAAAAACTTTCTCATTCTGGCCCACTTCCTTACAGAAGCCTCTCAACTAAGTCAACATAAATTGAAGTCTAGGAATCAACATATCCCATTCTATCTTGGATTGAGATCCCTATCAAATTCTTACCTATAATTATTAATGATTATTGTTAATTTCTGTCTTTATTCTCTGATTTTCAAGAAGCAAATGATAGGATTGCAGTTTGCCAACTTCTTGTGATTGAATATTGTCCCTGTACCTGGTTGTAGACAATGAGAAACTACTTCCAGGATAGGGCATTTAACTGTTGACAGAAGAGTCTCGTATTCTTTTTTGCCATGAAGACTAATGCAAATCGAAATAGTGACTGCTGTGGCAGAGGTCCCAAAGTAAGAGTAATTTAAAATGGAGGACTGATCTACATCCTAGGTGGAAATTCAGCAACAAAAAGAAATAAACGTGTGTGTCAGGCCACTATAATTAAAGATTTGTTATTATAGAATAAGTTAGCTTACTCCTTGCTGCAACATCTACTGGAAAAATATATCAGGAAACAAGCCTACTGACCAGACAGCACAGGAAGCCCAACCAATTATCCATTCCTTCTTTCTTTCTTTCCTTTTTTTTTTTTAAATTATTTATTTATTTGAGAGAGAGGGAGAGATGCAAGCCTACACACCCACATGAGTGAGGTGGTTGGGAGAGGGAAGCAGGGAGAGACTCTCAAGCAGACCCCTGCTGAGTGCAGAGTCTGTCTCTGACTCTGGACTCCATCTTGCAACCCTGAGAACATGACCTGTACTGAAATCAAGAGTTGGATGCTCAACGACTCAGGTTCCCCTTATTCCTTCTTTCTTAAATATAAATTGTCAATGACAGTAATTTGGCATGTGAAAAAAAATCTAAAGGAAGATATTTTCAAAAATCAATAAGAACATAACTAATTTTGGGGCACCTGGGTGGCTCAGTGGGTTAGGCCGCTGCCTTCGGCTCAGGTCATGATGTCAGGGTCCTGGGATCGAGTCCCGCATCGGGCTCTCTGCTCAGCGGGGAGCCTGCTTCCTTCTCTCTCTCTCTGCCTGCCTCTCAGTGTACTTGTAATTTCTCTCTGTCAAATAAATAAATAAAATCTTAAAAAAAAAAAGAACATAACTAATTTAGTAAGCATTTCAAGAAATGGAGAGAAAACAATACAAATAAAAACCCTTAAGAAATATACTAAAAAGTGATCAGAGAAATTTTATCCTTAAAATAACAAAAATGATGCTATTAAAAAGAACATAAAGAATCTGAAAGATCGCTTTGAGATTAAAACTATGATCACCAGCCCCCATCACTAACAAAAAATATTGGAGACCTTAAAAATATGTTCAGATAATCTTACAACTTATCTAGCAAACATGGCAAAGGAATTAAAAATATAGAAAAGGTTAAGAGACTAAGATGTTCAACCTACATTGATCATTATAATAATATCCAGAAATCTCAGGAGTATTTTTTTCCATTAAAATTACATTTCAAATCTAAGAGTTTTACTCTCTCCAACTTTAATAACTTTTAGCTTGCTCAGTACTATTTTTTGACATTGAGATATTTTTCTATTTCTTTTTTTTTCAATTTTTAATAATACATGCCCACTTGGTTTGGAAAAAATGTTTATAAACATGAGCAAATATGTCCTCCATGGAATCCAAGATAAAAATACCCGTTTTTCTTTCTTTCTTTCTTTTCTTTAACCATTTTGAAAATAATGTCACATTTAAATATATATATATAGTAAAAGGTAAAGAAAAAGGAAGGACATGCAAGATAAAAATCTTGTTCTCCTTAAACTATGAAATTAAGGGGCACCTGGGTGGTTCAGTGGGTTAAAGCCTCTGCCTTCGGCTCAGGTCATGATCCCAGGGTCTGGAATCAAGCCCCGCACTGGGCGCTCTGCTCAGCAGGGAGCCTGCTCTCCCTCCTCTGCCTGCCTCTCTGCCTACTTGTGATCTTTCAAATAAATAAATAAAATATTTTTTAAAATTATGAAATTAAAATTATGTGAAACTTACTTGATTAATAAAATTTACCAAATATATTGAGTTGGCAAATTCAAAACAGAATTATTTATAGGTAGGAATATATATATACACACACACACACATATATACCTGAGCAATGGGCCTAAAACAATTGCAGCTTTATTACCTTTATCTAAATTAAATCACTTATGCTCAGATGAGTAGTTGTAACTCTAAATATATTTTCTACATATGACTCATCTCTGAGAATGTTATGCCTGATATAAATTCTACTTCTAGAAATCAGGAAAATGGTGACATAATTGTAATGATAGTGGCCATAATATGGATGCTGTACTGTACACTTTTTAATATTGAAAGATATTTACCTGCCATTTGTTGCCATGCTAACTTTCCATTGTTCTGTTTCTTTAATACTGGTCTTGGCAGGTGCTAGAAGGCTCATTGATATTTCCTGTGGTTTATGACCCAGGTTGACAACTGTGACTTCTTCTTTGTGGCATTCTGATGGTTATGTCATATAAGAATCACCTTATATCATTTGAGGAGCTGCTGACACAGAGCACTGGTTTGATGGATGACTTGAGCTGCTGCTATTCCCTCAAAGGTAAGCAGCAAGTTTTACAGGAAATTATTGGAGGAAGATAGAGTGAGGGAGAGAAAGAGAAAGTAATGTGAATTAGGTGAGACTGACAAAGTGATTTGCTTACAGTTCCAAGCTTGCATAGCTGAGAACAGCAGTGAGGAAAAAATGTCTCATCAATATTTAAATAGCTGATCATGTAACCAGTCTGACAGTCCATTTGTAAGTACAAATTATAAAGAAAAATTGTAAGCTGTGTGGGCCATTCTGACCTAACTTAAATGCTATTCCTATTTTAGGTTTACATAAACACAAAATAAGACAAATCATACAACTTCTTCTTTATACCAGTGATTCTCTAGTTGTAGTCCCTAGAAGTGTTGTTAGCGGTGAAAACTTTCTAGAAGTGCAAATTGTTAGACCGCACTCCAGACCTTCTGAATCAGAAACTCTAGAGTGGGCCTAGCAGTCTGTGTTTTAGACTGGTTTTCATTCTTATCCATCCTCCTAAACCATAGTTATACGGCATCGTACTTCTGCCTTATAAGAGATAATTACCTCTTTTACAAGTGAAGATACACCTTTTTCCCAGAAAGAAAGGAACATAGTTCCATTTATTAATCCTTCCAGGTGATTCTGCTATCCTGAAATTTCCAAACCTATAATAGCTATGTTTATACATCTTTAATTTCCTTTAAAGGATTGTATAAAATAATTAATTTATAAGGAGAAAAAATAGCACCAGCAAGATTAAATTAATCCAGCTCTACTGTATATGTATGCACAAGCATACACATGATGTGCGATGCTGTTTGGTAATTGTTTTAGCAATATAGTTATCACATTGGAAATACGATCATAGAGCCACAGATTGGAAAATTACTTAGAAAACACATACTGTGTTTAGAGTAGATTAACTTCTCCATAATCAAGATGATAATCCATTCAATAAAATGCCTTGCATGTGTTTATCCAATTTGCAATTTAGCATTCCTGGTAATAGAAACTTCACTACTTTGTAAGGTAGCTCAGCTGATTGTTAGCCAAGCTCCAGTGGTGGGGAAAACAAGTCAGTTACATTACAAAACACAGGTGGGGCTTTAAAGACATCTGAGAACTATGGAAGGAGTGGGAACCAGATAAAAAAAATTCCACTTTGGTGAGTGCTGTGAAGTGTGTAAACCTGGTGATTCACAGACCTGTACCCCTGGGGATAAAAATATATGTTTATAAAAAATAAAAAATTATATAAAAAAAAAATTCCAGAAGCAGAACCATTCTTAGATGAGCAAAGAATTACCAGCAAAAACTTTCCTTTAGGGCATCTGCTGATTTAGGGGAAGAATACTAGGCCTCTGGTAGAGAAAAGAAAGACCAGTAGAGCTTTCAGTAGTTTACTTCTAGATTCTAGTTTACTTCTAGTTTACTTCTAGATTGAGAAACTGGAAGGTGCCTGAAATGTATGGCCACTTTTCCCACAGAATAATGCTAAATTCTGAGCAAAATAGGCAATGGGCAACTAGGGCAACTAGGCCAGAAGCTTCTACAAGACAAGGTAAACTTTTCTGCAGTATTTCAGTGTCCAGTAAACAAAGTTTGATAGAAGTGGGAGATAGTAGAGGGGAGCAGAACAGGCAGGAAGTTTTCTTCAAGCATTATACTGGCTATCTACTATTGCTGAGTTTACTTTAGGAAAACAGAAAACAATTCAGGAACATCGAGGAGAAACAGGTTTCTTTTTTTTTTTTTTTTTTTTTAAAGATTTTATTTATTTATTTGACAGAGAGAAATCACAAGTAGATAGAGAGGCAGGCAGAGAGAGAGAGGGAAGCAGGCTCTCCGCTGAGCAGAGAGCCCGATGCGGGACTCGATCCCAGGACTCTGAGATCATGACCCGAGCTGAAGGCAGCGGCTTAACCCACTGAGCCACCCAGGCACCCGAGGAGAAACAGGTTTCAAATGGTGAATTAGAGGCTTATGAAATTGTTAAAAGAGCTAGAGGAATAAAGGTTAGAGACACACTCGTTAGTATTTAGGAAATCAAAAGTATGGAATTTCTGGGAGTTGCCTCCAGTAACTCCAGCTGCCTATGGCAAAAAATGTGTAGTTCAAGGGAAAATGATGCAGAGGCTGCTGGCAAAACTTTACTTTTGTCATGTGCTAAAACCTATTCACTAGAGTACCACTGCTAGGGCTATACTGGCTTATCTTTATGCAGTACATTCCACATATGCTTCTTGTTGGTTAAGTCCTTGGCAATACACTGGCAAAAGGGGCTTGAAAATTAATTTCTAGTCTTCCAGCAGCTATGATACTGCGGAGAGCCTAGAAAGGAACAGAATGGTGTTGAAATGTAAACAGACTTCCTGGTACTATCCACCTCTTAGACTGATTTTCATTCTTATCCATTCTCCTAAACCACAATTAGATGGTATCATACTCCTGCTTTAAAAGATGTAATTATACCTTTTGCAAGTGAAGACACACTCATCTTTTCCCTGAAGAGGAAAGGCACATAGTTCCACTCATTAGTATTTTGCCTAGCTCTACCTGTAACTTGTATCCATTTTGGGATGGATTTTTCTCCTAGGGCATCCATAGTCTCACTGGCATATAATGTAATCTAATGTCCAAGTAAGAACGTGAACATGACTTATATATACTAAATATCATTTTTATTAGTAAGATATACAATGTAACTATAACTAATAACTTTTATATAGAATAGTAGAGATAGAAGATAGAGGAAGAGTGTTAATGAACATTGTAAGTATGTACACAACTAAGCAAGGAAAATGATGTCTGTTTGCTCTAGTTCTCATTTTTATAGTTCATAAGGTATTTATATCTCCTGCTATTTTTACTACTCATTCCGTATTCTCTTTATCCTCAACCAGAAATGCCTGGGTAAGATTTTAACTTAGCTGGAAAGTCCAAGTTCATCTTTGAGTAGTATGAACAAGCTCTTAGTGCCCCCTGCTTGTGTTTGTTTTGTTTTGCCTGTGTGTGTGTGTGTGTGTGTGTGTGTGTGTTTAACCACTTGACAGAGATATAGCTCCTGTGAGAATGGATGCATGGCCAGTACACTTTTGGACCTTCTCCATCATCCTGGTCCTTGGTATCACCAAACCTCCAGGAAGCTGAAAAGCTTGTGAAGTATCAAGAGGCCAATGATCTCTCAATTATAGTATCCAACTCCTTCCACTCTAGCAAGATCTAGCTACTGTTGGATGAGGATTGACCATTGTGAATGGTGGGGCTCAGGAAGCACCATCCTCCCTGCCCCCATCCACCTTTGTACCTTCTCCTTAAAGCACCTAACTACATGTACCGAAAGTCTTAAAAAATCCAATTATTTGGATCTTACATGTCTGCAAATGTTCATACGTAATTTTTGGAGAACCTGGAAAAATCATAACTGTTCCACATTCAGCTTCTTTTTGAAGCATCTGGAAAGTTTCCTCCCTGATTCTTAGTGACTTTGCAGCCTCACCAACATCAAAAACTCAGTTCACCTATCCATTTACTTCTTAACTTTGGTGACCTGGAATTATAGACACACTTAAGCAAGAACAATGTGGGTTTTCACAATAGTGAAAGCTTACATATTTTAAGTCTAGATTCTCTAAAACTGGTTTCCAGAGTGACCCTAAGCCTTATGAGAGTTATCCCTGTACTGCTATTTTCCACTTGAATATTATCAGGTCTCTTGAGGCTTTGCTTCGACCCTATCTTATGTGCTGAGCCACTGGTTGGATCAGTAGTGGGTGACTAAGTGAAAATAGTAAAGGAGATCACATTGAGGTGGACATTGTCCTAAAATTGCTCTTAATTGTAACTGAGTCATTCAAATTTCTATATTTATTGAATATTCACTAAAAATATAATAAAAATTATATTCAAGTAATTGACTACCTAGAAAGTGTTTCAAATAATTCAGGAGAAAACAAGCCATGCAGTGGTTTTTTAAATACCTTAAATAATTATTTTAATTAATTTAAAATATTGTTTAGCTGACATATATTGGGATTTTAAAAACTACATAAATCCTTTTAGTAATAACTAAACTTCCTTAACTCAGGACAATTATACTCTATACTTTTTACTATGGTGGATTTTAACATAAGCTATTATAAAATATACTGATAGATATACATCTTAATTCCGTGTTTCACCCTATCATAATTCCTTTATCCTACAATAAATTAGTATCTTAAAAATCAAGACATTTAAATCTTAACATAAGTAAAAACTTCAAAATTAAATGCATTGGTAACTAATTTAAGAAAAGTTAAGGGGTACCTGGGTGGCTCAGTGAGTTAAGCCTCTGCCTTCGGCTCAGGTCGTGGTCTAAGGGTCCTGGAATTGAGCCCTGCATAGGGCTCTCTGCTCAGCGGGGAGCCTGCTTCTCTCTCTGCTTGCCTCTCTGTCTACTTGTGATCTCTCTCTCTGTCAAATAAATAAGTAAAATCTTTAAAACAAATAGTTCATTAAAAAAAAAGTTAAACTTCAAGTCAAGTATGATAGCATGATTGCTGTATTTCCATCTAAATGCACATTGTTATACTTAAAAGTGTTTATTATTAAAATGATCTTCACTCTGATTATGGGACAAATTTTATAATCATATATTTTATTGCTATGGATGCCATGTTCTTAGTGAATGGAAGAGAATATCTTTGTAAAAAGAAATGTGCCTTTACTGAAGCTTGTTTATTTTCTTTCTTTTCTTCCTTTTTTTCCTTCAAAATATTGCTGCTTGATTAAAAATAAATAAATAAATAAAGACTTCTCTGTATGGAGTGAAATGCTGGTTTTCAGTGGAAATAACATCAATTCTGCTAGCTAAGGAAGTCATAAGAAACCATAGGCGGAAAAAAAAAAGAAAGAAAGAAAGAAACCATAGGCGGAAGGTAGGTAGAAAAAAAAGAAAAAAAAAAAAAGAGTAGTGCCAGTGGTTTGGAAAGAGACTTGCGACCTGTAATTACCACTTAGTTGTATGTAGTAAGACCTCTCCTATGAATTGTCATCCCTAATCTAAATTTCCTCCTAATCAAAGTATGCCTTTCAATTTGTATTTCTTTTGGAAAACAGTGTTGAGGCTAAGTTTTCTGTCAGGTTTACATTAGATTTTACAAAGGCTACCCCCTGTATACTTAAGTCACAAATTCATTTTTTTTAGGAATGTGAAAAATTGCATTTCAAAATAAAGAATAAATAAATAAGCAAACAAACAAATATATATAACCTTTGATATCTAGGAAGCAGACAGGATAGAACATTAACACAGATATATGATGATTAATCTAATAATGTAAGATATCAATACATTTGTTAAATTCCAAGCACATATTACATGTTTTTCATGTTAGAAAATAACTTACATTTTGGGAATTTAATTTCTCTGGAAATCAAAAGTACTGAGTTCAAATTTTGAACATACTAGCTCTGTGACTGTGGACAAATAGCATGTTTCTGAATTTCTTCACAAAGTTGCAATAACTATACAAACCATGTATTCCTCTCAGGGTTGTTTTGAGAAATAAATGAAAAAATGGTATCTGAAATTATTTGGCAAAACTAAAAAACACCTTTAGGTATGGAATTCTTAGAGAAATTGATACTGTACAGCATATGTTGATGTAGCAATTAGGAAAATTTACACAAACACTATGCTTCAGAATCAAATGTTATGTATTTTAGTTTCATTAATTTATACTTTTCTATAAAGTGAAAGTGTGTGCCAACAAAAAATAGTGAGAAAAACATGGAATTTGACATAGACAGTTTTAGAATTGTCATTTTCTTTAACAATAATTCGATAGCTAAGCCTACATTTTCTTATATGCGAAATATAAAGGGGACCACGTGAGACTTGTGATGCATAGTGTTTAAGTGCATAAACTACTAGTAGAACTTCTAGCCTATTCAATGGATTCAACAGATTTCAGTTATTATTATTTGCCTAGTAAATAAAATTTGTAAATTTCATCCTAAGAAAATTATTAATCAAAATAAGATTGTGAAAAATGATACATAGCATTAAAATTATTATTAAATGCATCATAAATTAAAATTTATGTAACAAAAATCTGCTGCACCAACCATATATTTTTATCTAATTCTAAAAGAAGTATTAATAGAAACGTAGTAGACATAATGGTTATAAACTGCACCAGTACTAGAAGTAATAAAATTATTTCTTATTCAACAAAATTTATTATAAATTGTTGACAAAAAATTATTTTTGTTCCTAATCCAGATTGGTCTTTCTCTAAGGTAGTCTGATTTGGAGAACTGGACTTTTTAAAGGACCAATCAGCATTTTCACTGTGAAATTATAAACCAAATTCTTTCCAATAGCTTAGGTTTATCAAATCTTAACTAGTTCTCAGTTCCATTTCTTGGCTATGATTACAACTTCAGGACCAAGGAACAGGCCCTACCCTCTGCCACAGTTCACTTTCATTTTCCGAGAAAGCTGCCAAGCAATTTGTTCAAAGTTCAAAGTGTCACAAAGTGCAGCGTCTTTCAGCTCAAAAAAATATTCCTGAAAAAAATATTATAACTTTATGTTCTTTCATTGCTTGCTTTTTAAAAATGTGTTGCTATTAAATATTGAGTAAAAGGAGAAGAATATATGGATATTTTGTGTAGAATGTAGAGAATAATGAATGAATGCATGCAAAGTGGTTAGCACAGTGGTTGCCAAATAGTAAAATGCTGAAAAGGTGACTTTCTAACATTATACACTTGTTTCATAATAATAAATACAATCAGTAGAAAATACAGATAAACTTAAATGTCTTCTTTACTCCTTGATCATCTCTCAGATATCAGCAAACGCTCCTCTGAATATGGCCTCTGCCATTCCTTTCATGGTTTAAATCATTACCAGTTTTATGTAATAAGAATATTATATGAGTACTGTCATTTATTTTATAATTTCTTTTTATTGATTTGTTTTCATGATGTATACATCATGACTTACGTCTTTCTAATATATTTACTTTCACTGCTATTTTTTTTCTGTAGTGCCATAATTTATTTTTCTATTTTACTGCCTAATTTAAGTTGTGCCAGTAGTTTTTATTGTCACAAGACAAATGCTACAATAAATGTTCTTCTATATCTCTCCTTACACATATTCAAGGAATTATTTTAGTATGCATAGGGAGAAATGAAATCGCTGGATCAAACAGAATACATCATCTATTTAAAGGGTACTGTTAGGGCGTCTGGGTGGCTCAGTGGGTTAAGCCTCTGCCTTCGGCTCAGGTCATGATCTCAGGGTCTTGGGATCGAGCCCTCATATCGGGCTCTCTGCTCAATGGGGAGCCTGCTTCCTCCTCTCTCTCTCTCTGCTTGCTTCTCTGCCTACTTGTGAACTCTGTCTGTCAAGTGAATAAATAAAAAATCTTGGAAAAAAATAAAAGGTACTGTTAACTTGATTTATATATGTTGATACCAATTTATGCTCTCATTAGCAGAGTCTGCATTATTTTTGCCAAGATTTGGCATTGCCAGATTTTTTACTTTTTAATCAGACTTTTGGGTATAAAATGTAGAATCTTAATGTGTTTCCACAGTTATTTACAAGGTTGAGCATCTTTTCTCTGGGTTTATAGGCCACATGTGATTCCTTTCCTGTAAAGTGCTTATTCACTACTTTTGGCAATTATTCTCTTGGCTTATTTGTCCTTTCACCAGTTGAAATGGTGAAGATGCTTATATATTTTGCATATAAATGCATAATGATTTCTTCCTCTCATAATATTCTCATGCCTTCTCTATTTATTCTCCTTATGTTTTAAAATTAATATACTTTTAATATTAATGCTTTCAAAATCACCAACTTTTTTTTCTTTCTGGTGTTACTTGTTTAAAAATATTAGGGGCACTTGGGTGGTTCAGTCTGTTAAGCAACTGCCTTCGGTTCAGGTCAGGATCCCTGGGTCCTGGGATTGAACCCCACATTGGGCTCCTGGCTCAGTGGGAAGCCTGCTTCTCCTTCTCCGTCTGCCTGCCTCTCTGCCTGCTTGTATTCTCTCTCTCTCTCTGTCAAATAAATAAATAAAATCTTAAAAAAAAATACCTGATCCTACCCCATGGTGAATAAATACAGTTTTCTATAAGTTCCTCTAGTGATTGCAATTTGACTTTTCAGTTTCACCTTTAAAACTTATTAAAAATTGTTATGAGTAATAAATTTGTTTTCTGTAGATAAAATAATTTGCCTCAGCACCATTTACTGAAGAGTGTATATGGTTACTCAATTATCTGAACTGCTTTAAGTAGTTAATACATTTCAGTAAGATAGGTACTATAGACTTAGGGGAAAAAAGCATTTAAAAGTTTATTTAAATGTATTTTCTAATTAGCTTTACAAATTTTAAATCAGAATTAATTTTTTTTTGTATTTCAGCCCCTCTGATTTATAATTGCAGAATTTAGCATATAGAAATATAAGATGTTCAGATAAATTTCAATTTCAGATAAACAATGAACACATTTTCACTATAAACATGTCCTAAATATTGCATGGGAGACACTTATTCTAAAAAGTATGCATTGTTTATCTTAAATTCAAATTTACCTGACTGTTCTGTATTTTGCCTAAAAATCCTATCTGGTTGAAACAGTAGTATAAAACTAAAAACTCAGTGCTTCTACATGGAAGAAAAATAAAATCAGAAGTTAATTATAGAAAAATTCTCAAAGCTGAAATTTTAAAATAAAGTTGCTTAGTTAAACTTTCATATTTATTTTACTGTGAGTTTGTAGCACGTACTACTTACTTTTGCAGTTTGAGATACGCTGTGTAAGTGCAGTTCTCTGAATATAGGTTTATTTCCATTCTATTAAATCTTTTACATTTTAACTTTTACATTTTTAAAAATAATTAGCGTCTCATGTCTATTATTGCTACGCATTTGAAGCGTAAGGGATGCATTCAACCACAAGCTTATCCAAATATTTTAACCAGAAATTTACTCATGAATTACTAATTACTAGATCTACTAACCATTTGACCCCATATTTTTATGTGTTTAGGGAAGTATTTGACATTTCTGGACAATCCTATTTTATAAAATACTCTTCCTTTTGCTTCCTTCTGCTTTCCAGTATCTTCCAATTTCTGTCCCTTTATCCATTTAGTATTTGTATTCTTTCCATTCAGACTTGTCATATTTATGATCTCAAAGGATTTTTTCCCTAAACAACTTTTAAAAAGTATATTTTCCATCCTCCATAATTGAGCTTGTTGCAGATTTATAGTATAAGCTACACTTACACACTTAGAGCCCTAAATGTATGTTTCAGTTCAGTCCTTTCTTCCAGTTATTACAATCTGGACACACATAATTCTAATTGCCTTCTGAACATCCTCTATTAGATTACACCTACTCAGCCTGTTATCAATGGAAGTGCTCACCTCCCCACCAATTTTTGTTTAACTTTTCTTGTTCCTCTATCTTGTAGGAGGGTAACCAGTACTCATAATCGCCCAAGTCAAGTATATGAGTGTTAAGACCTTTGCTCCTTTGTCATTGCTCTCAAATTGGCCACAATTTCTGAACAATTCAAACTCTTAATTATTTAGCCAAATTATAATTCCCCTTCCAATGGTTCCTATTTGATTTTATCTCATTACTATTACTTAGTGTAGTGATTCATAGCAGACACCCTTGTTACTAATCCTGCCTGCCTTTTAGAAACTAGTTCTCTGTCAGACTGAATATTTTTAATAAAAATTAGATCATACATATAATCATTCAGTGAAACTCTCTGGTGTGTTACACAAAAGCTTTCATAGTCTAACTCCTATTAACTTTTCCAAATATATCTACCACTTCCCAAATGTGTATTGTGTTCCAAGCCTAACAAGTTTTATGTGCAACCATCAAAATACTCTATGGTGGTATCTGTCATTGTTCAAATTCCTTGCTGTCCCTGATTGCCAAGACTGCCTCTATTACAAAATTATACTCCCTTACCCCAGTGATATCTGACTTGGCCTGTGGTCTCCTCTGAACACTGCTAAATATGCAGATGTGATATATGTCACTTTTGACCAAAAGCTATAAAAGAGCTCGATCCTGAGGTTGCCATATGTCTTTTTCTTGTGCCACAAGGTTATTCCATCCACCGTGAATAAACTTCTGTTGTTATAAATTACTGAGATGGGAGGATCATTATTTAGCATAACAGCTCAATTTGATAAATTATCCATGGTCTCTTATGACTTTGCCTTAGAATGAACTGTCTGCCTAGCTTAGAGATTATTTTTATGCTTGCTAACACTACTTATAATTGATATATCAAGTAAGGCATTATATCTTACAATCTAATTTGGTGGTTGTTCCTGTCTTCTTAGGCTAACTTTCTAATATAATTATTTTAGGATATATTATAGTAGCACATAGATTCTGGGTAACTTATCTATGTTCTCTCCTTTTAAGTCCCTTCAAAGCAGTATCTTTCATGTCTCACATCAGTAATTATTGATGTATTCAGTACAAGGTTTATATTCAATACGTGTTTGTTGAAATAATAAGGATTAAAAACTAGCAAAGGAAAGAATAAGTCTCATGTATTTTGATCCTTGTTGAAGTTAAAGGAGATTGACTAGCTTTCATAAGGTTATAGAGAAGTAAGAGAGAGGCAGAAACTTAAATCTTAGTCTATTTTCAAATCTTGTGAATTTTTCCCCATACTTGAAGCTCTGTATTTTGGCTCCATACTCAAAGAAACAATCTCTAGAAACACCAAACTTCCTGCAGAAATAATGATAGTCACTGAAAAGCATGCTAGAACTTGGGGTTGATTTCCTTAATTATTGAAATATACAGATATGGGAAAGCTCCTATGGCCATAAATATATGAAAATAACTCTGAGTAATGAATTCAAATTCAGTACAGAATTATAGGTTTCCCCTGCTATTCAAAAGTAGAGGTTTTTTTTTTAATTTTTTATTTTTTATAAACATATATTTTTATCCCCAGGGGTACAGGTCTGTGAATCAACAGCTTTACACACTTCACAGCACTCACCAAAGCACATACCCTACCCAATGTCCATAATCCCAACATTTTGAGGAACTTCCATGCTGTTTTCCAGAGTGGCTGCACCAGCTTGCATTCCCACCAACAGTGTAGGAGGGTTCCCCTTTCTCCGCATCCTCGCCAGCATCTGTCATTTCCTGACTTGTTGATTTTAGCCATTCTGACTGGTGTGAGGTGATATCGCATTGTGGTTTTGATTTGTATTTCCCTGATGCCGAGTGATATGGAGCACTTTTTCATGTGTCTGTTGGCCATCTGGATGTCTTCTTTGCAGAAATGTCTGTTCATGTCCTCTGCCCATTTCTTGATTGGATTATTTGTTCTTTGGGTGTTGAGTTTGCTAAGTTCTTTATAGATTCTGGACACTAGTCCTTTATCTGTTATGTCGTTTGCAAATATCTTCTCCCATTCTGTCAGTTGTCTTTTGGTTTTGTTAACTGTTTCCTTTGCTGTGCAAAAGCTTTTGATCTTGATGAAATCCCAATAGTTCATTTTTGCCCTTGCTTCCCTTGCCTTTGGCGTTGTTCCTAGGAAGATGTTGCTGCGGCAGAGGTCGAAGAGGTTGCTGCCTGTGTTCTCCTCAAGGATTTTGATGGATTGCTTTCGCACATTGAGGTCCTTCATCCATTTTGAGTCTATTTTTGTGTGTGGTGTAAGGAAATGGTCCAATTTCATTTTTCTGCATGTGACTGTCCAATTTTCCCAGCACCGTTTATTGAAGAGGCTGTCTTTTTTCCATTGGACATTCTTTCCTGCTTTGTTGAAGATTAGTTGGCCATAGACTTGAGGGTCTATATCTGGGCTCTCTATTCTGTTCCATTGATCTATGTGTCTGTTTTTGTGCCAGTACCATGCTGTCTTGATGATGACAGCTTTGTAATAGAGCTTGAAGTCCGGAATTGTGATGCCACCAACGTTGGCTTTCTTTTTCAATATCCCTTTGGCTATTCAAGGTCTTTTCTGGTTCCATATAAATTTTAGCATTATTTGTTCCATTTCTTTGAAAAAGATGGATGGTACTTTGATAGGAATTGCATTAAATGTGTAGATTGCTTTAGGTAGCATAGACATTTTCACAATATTTATTCTTCCAATCCAGGAGCATGGAAATTTTTCCATTTCTTTGTGTCTTCCTCAATTTCTTTCATGAGTACTTTATAGTTTTCTGAGTATAGATTCTGTGTCTCTTTGGTTAGGTTTATTCCTAGGTATCACCACGACCAAGTGGGATTTATTCCAGGGCTGCAAGGTTGGTTCAACATCCGCAAATCAGTCAATGTGATACAACACATCAATAAAAGAAAGAACAAGAACCATATGATACTCTCAATAGATGCTGAAAAAGCATTTGACAAAGTATAGCATCCCTTCCTGATCAAAACTCTTCAAAGTGTAGGGATAGAGGGCACATACCTCAATATCATCAAAGCTATCTATGAAAAACCCACCGCAAATATCATTCTCAATGGAGAAAAACTGAAACCTTTTCCGCTAAGGTCAGGAACACGGTAGGGATGTCCATTATCACCACTGCTATTAACATAGTACTAGAGGTCCTAGCCTCAGCAATCAGACAACAAAGGAAATTAAAGCATCCAAATCGAAAGGAAAGAGAAGTCAAAATTAGGGTTAAATCGTGAAAATAGATTAGTTAGGTAGGTACTAGATATGATACTATATGTGGAAAACCCAAAAGACTCCACTCCAAAATTGCTAGAACTTATACAGGAATTCAGTAAAGTGTCAGGATATAAAATAAATGCGCAGAAATCAGTTGCATTTCTCTACACCAACAGCAAGACAGAAGAAGGAGAAATTAAGGAGTCAATCCCATTTACAATTGCATCTAAAAGTAGAGTTTTTATGACAACTTTTGTTAGGTCAAGATGTTTTAAAGCAAAAAACCAATTACTATAAGTTTATATGGAAAATTTTTGTGTTGCTGGAATTTGTCCCCAAAAACCTCTCTTCCGCTTTTCTGGTGTCTTAGAACTCATCTTGCTAATGGATGCAAAAAATAAATTGAGATAAAGCACAAATGCTCACAGACATAGTTCAGTGCTGTGTTGGTTTGATGTGAAATGCTGGGTGTAGCTGCAAGGGAAGGGGCTTGGCAGGGCCACTACCACTGATGCTCAGTTGTATGCATCCTCAATAAAGCCTTTCTGCAAAACAATGGCTGAATATTATTTTCATTTCTTGCCTTTTACTGTAAAAGTGAAAATCTCCACATTTCTTTTGGTTGGAGAAAACAGGTACTAATGTAGGTCTTTTGTGAAAATAAAGTGGTAGAACACAAATTTTTGAAAACTGGGGGATACCTGCAGTTACCAAAAATAAAATCAAGGAGCAGTTTATATTCATTATTTTTTGGACATCGTCTAACCTGAACCTACTGACGGACAGCAAATAAAATGTACTCAGTGTGGTCCATTATAGTGTTTCCTATCCCCTTCCTATTCTTTACATGTCAGTGGCATTCATACAGCTTAATCTCATTTGAATTATTCTATTGCATATGTCAGTCCCCAAGCCATTTTTTCAGTCCCCAAGCCATACCATTTTTAATTTTAAGCAAATGACATAAATTTCCTTAACTTTATATTCTCACTGATGTCACCTTAAGTCAAGGCTTCCACTCTGTCTGTAAAGGTATTTCACTGCTCCTAAGTTATCCATCTTTATTCAATATATCACTGTTATGCAAATATCACTTTCATAGGATCCTCCAAACTTTATCATTTGTTGTAACTTACTGAACACAAATTGTTGTACACTATATATGTATCGATAAAATTTAGGGAGGATAATTAATAAAGATTGGATCAACCTGGTTACTACATTAGGATTCAGGATCCGATCCCAATCCCAGATTACTAGAGGTTGAAGAATAATATAGTAATGAAATATTAAGTGGCTATAATTTAAAGAAGTGACACCTTTGGGTGAGACATCATAAGGATTTTCATTCTTTGCAATAAGATTGACTGGTATAGACTTCATGATTCCTTCCTCAATGTAAATAAGTAAATTCTGGATTATCAACAGAATTGAAGAGAACTGAATTTGTATTTTTCCAAAAAACAGACACCATTGTGTACCTCATCATCAAAAACAAGGCAAAACAAAACATGGGCAGTATGAGACCAGGATGTCCAGTGTTGTCAGGTTGTATAATTGTGTCCCATCCTTACTCTTTTTAATATTTCTGAGTATCGTTGACACACAATGTTACATTAATTTCAGGTGTACAGCATAGTGATTCAACCATACAGATCCCCAGTTCTAGGCAACCACCGATCTCATATTTCTATAGATTTGCTCATTATTTCAAATAAATGGAAACATACAATTTGTGACCTTTGATGACTGGTTTCTGTCATACACCATAATGGCTTTAAGGCTTATGGTATATGTATCAGTACATCAATCTTGTATGGCATTGTATTATATGGGTATGTCGCATTTGTAATCCATTTATCATTTGATGGAGATTCACATTGTTTACATTTCTCATCTGTTATGAATTATACTGCTATATTAACATTCAGGTACAGTTTTTGGGTACATGTGTTTTCATTTTTTCTTGCACATATATCTAGGAGAGGAATTGCTAGGTTATATGAAAACTGTACATGCAAACTTTTGGAGAATATGCCAGAGTTACTTTTTTTTTTTTTTTTTAAACAGCAGCTGAACTATTTTACATTCACCAGCAGTGCCTTAGGGTTATGATTTGTCCACAGCACTGTTAACACTTGTTATAACATCTGCTTTTTGATTATAGCCATCCAAGCAGATGGGAAGTGGTTACTTCACTAAACTTTCATCTGCATTTCCTTGGTGGCTAAGAATTTTGCATATCTTTTCACATGCTTATTGGTTATATTTAATACCTTCTTTGAAGAAATGTCTATTCAGATCCATTGCACATTTTAAAATTGTATTATTTATCTTATTACAGAATTATAATAATTATGTTTACATATTGTAGTTCCAAGTCCTTTATCAGATATATTTCTGGCAAAAATTTTCTCTCATTCTTTGGGTTGCCTTTTTAATTTTTGAATGTCCTTTGAAGCATAAAAGTAGTTCTTTGATTTTTTTCTTAATCCTAATGATGTCCAATTTACCTTCCTTTTTATTTGTTTGTTTTTGTAGCTTTTGTTTGGGATATCAGATTTAGGTAATTGTTGCCTAATCAAAGTCAAAAAGAATTACACCAGGGTGGCTCAGTGGGTTAAGGCCTCTGCCTTCGGCTCAGGTCATGGTCTCAGGGTCCTGGGATCGAGCCCTGCGTCAGGGTCTCTGCTCAGCGGGGAGCCTGCTTCCCCCTCCCCCGCCTGCCTCTCTGCCTACTTGTGATCTCTCTCTCTCTGTGTCAAATAAATAAATAAAATATTTTTAAAAAATGAAAAAAAGAATTATGCCTGTGTTTTCTTTGCAAAGTTTCATGGTTTCAATTCTCATATTTAGGTCTGTTGTCATAATAATATTTGTAGATGATGTGAAGTAGGGGTTAAACTTTATATTTTTATATGTAGATATTCAGTATCACAGCGCTATTTGTTGAAAAGACTGTTTATTTCCCATGAAATTATTTTGACACCCTTTTTGAAAATCAGTTGATGAGGAGTTCCTGGGTGGTTCAGTGGGTTAAGCCTCTCCCTTTGGCTCAGGTCATGTTCTCAGGGTCCTGGGATAGAGCCCTGCATCTGCTCTCTGCTCAGCAGGGAGCCTGCGTCCCCCTCTCTTTCTCCCTGTCTCTCTGCTTACTTGTGATCTCTCTCTTTGTCAAATAAATAAGTAAAATCTTAAAAAAAAAAAAAATCAGTTGACGATAGAAACATTGTTTTATTTCCAGAATCCTATTCTATTGCATTGACTTAAACTGTCCACTCTTATGCCAGTAGTTCATTATGTTAATTACTGTTGTTTTTTAGTAGGTTTTGAAATAAAGAAGTGTGAGTTATGTACCTCTGTTTTGTTTTCAAGATTATTTTGGCTATTCTGGGTCATTTCCTGTTCCATATGAATTTTAGAATCAGCTGGTCAATTTCTCCAAGAAAATTGGCTGGGATTCTAGTAGGGATTGCACTGAATCTGTAAATAAATCGGGGGACTAATGACACTTTACCAATATGAAGCCTTTTAATCCATGACCATGGGATGTCTTTCCATTTAAGTCTTCAGTTTCTTTTAACAATGTCTTCTAATTTGCAGAGTATAAGTTTTGCACTTCTGCTTCTGCTGTTAAATGTATTCCTCAGTAGTTTATTATTTTTGATGCTACTGTAAGTGAAAATCATTTTCTTAAGCTCATTTTCACTTTGTTCATTGCAATGTATCCAAATTTATTTTTGTATGTAATGATCTTGTATCCTGAAAACTTTCTAAACTAATATATTAATTCTAAGTGTTTCTTAGCGTATTCCTTAGGATTTTCTATATATATATGAAATTATGCCATTTGTGGACAGAGGTAGTTTTCATTCTTCCTTTCCAATCTGCATAAATTTTATTTAATTTTATTGTTAAATTTCCTTGGCTAGTATAATGTATAATCTTAAATACAACTTGTGAGAGTGGAAATACTTGTCCTGCTCTTTATCTTGGGGGAAAATATTCAGTCTTTCCCCTGGAAGCCTGATGTTAGCTGAGTGATTTTTATATATGTAGTGTATACAGTTGATGAAATTCCCTTCTATTACTAGTTTGTTGAGTGTTTTTATCATGAAATTCTGGTAAATATTTTTAGCAAATATTGAGATGATTCTATTTTTTTGTCCTTATATATGTTAATTGATTTTCACATGTTAAACGAACTTTGCATCCTTGTGGTAAATCCCACTAGGTTGTGTTGTATAATTAATTTTTATATATTGCCAGATACCATTTCCTAGAATTTTGTTAAGAATTTTTTGCATACATTTAGAAGAGATATTAGTCTATAGTTTACTTTCCTTGTGATGCAATTCCCCGGTTACCTGGATAGTAATGGCCTTCTATGATATATTTATATCTTGATCTTGATTAATAGATGGATATGAAGATATAGACATACGCACATACACATTGCTTTTTAATATGTGTATAAATGTATAATTTTCAAGAAATCAACAGAGGTTACTTAATGTAACTATGGATTTTAAGTAAGGATAATTATGATAAAAGTAACAATTGACTTGGACAGTGTAAACTTGCTCTATCCATTGGAAGGTGGAAAAAGAGAATAAAAAGAAATAGCATATACAGTAGGTGGTAAATGTGAAGTATATCAGACGTAAATGTGAATTATACAGACTGACATTAGATTAGTTAAACTCACTTATATAAGAACTAAACTTCAGAGTGTGTAGAACAACCAAATATCATAATTTGGTTTTTACAAAAGATTAGATCAATACAAAAATACACAGAAATGTTACAAATAAAGTAATAGACAAAGTTATATAAATCAAAGATAAGTCAAAATAAAGTTAGTGTAGAGATTTCCTATCTGACAACTGAATTCAAGAAAAAAAATAGGGGAATATATATACTGTAGAAAAGTAACAATAGTAAAAGATATAGCCATCAAGAAATATACATAGGTAACACTAAAATTTTGTATTATGTTAGCAATAATTAATAAAACTTTTAAAAAGATGGATATAATTTATTTTTAAAAGATTTTATAAATTTATTTGAAAGAGACAGTGAGCGAAAGAGAGAGAGAAAGCATGAGCAGGGACAGTGGGAGGGAGGAGAGGACAGAGGGAGAGGGAGACGCAGACTCACTCTTGAGCAGAGAGCCCAACACAGGGCTTGATCCCACGACCCTGGGATCATGACCTGAGCTGAAGGCAGACACTTAACCAACTGAACCACCCAGATGCACAAGACAGATACAATTAAAGAAATTTTTTTTTTTTCCAGAAAGAGATCAAGAATGAGCATTGGGGGAGGGGCAGATGAAGAGGGAGAGAGAGAATCTCAGGCAGGCTCCACACCTAGTGTGGTGACCAATGATGGGCTCAATCTCATGATCTTGAGACCATGACTAAGCTGAGTATCAAGAGTCAGACACTTAACCAACTGAGCCACCCAGGTACCTCAGTAAAGGACAGATAAACAAAAAATTATAGCTTGAGATCTTTAACTCTTCCATCTCACTGAGAGCTGAAAGACCGAAAAAGAATAAAGATACAAAGACTTAAATGCTACTATTAATACTAATAAAAATAAAATCTGTGTAAAAGGATGCAGTCCTAAAAAAGTATATAACATACTGAGAAGAAATTAATAAGACTAACTATGGCAATAAATATTTTTAAAATACTACATACCCTTTATCACAGTCTAAATAATTTCAAAGTTTGATATTATTCCATAATTCATATTTATATTAATATGAACACAAATATTATATCCATATTATATTAATATGAATATTTCATAATTCATATTCAAATAATTTCATATTTAATCAAACTAGTTTCACAATTTCACATTTTATTTCTACCAAATAGTGAAATGTCCTTGATACCCATCAAATAGCTAGTGCCCACCTCAAAATTGTCCAGAACTATGACTTTTTTTTTTCCCCTAAACTCCATACTTCACCTGTGAGAATTAATGTGTCTCTGGGGAAGCTGACCACTGTCATTGCCTCAAAAAGAGTCTTGATTAATAAAATAACCCCTTGCCAGTGACTAGTTTAGAAATGAGTATTTAAATCTGTATGTAAAAATAAAACATAATTTGTTTGCTAGTAACCATTAGGAAATGTTTCCTTTCTCTTAACTGAAAGCTTTATCACAAAACTGTATTAGTTGCTATGAAGTACAGGCAAGAATCTGAAACTACAGCAACCATTTCAATAAGAGAATGACTTTGTAGCAAACATATGAAAGAGAACTGAAATGAGATAATTCCAGGGACATAATCAGGTCAAAATCAAGGCTTACCCTTTTTCCTAGAGATAATGTGTTTTCATATTATTTATGTAATTTCAATTAGAAAGTCTTAAGTATGTTCTCTTACTGTTTCTTTCCAAATTAAAAATCAGTTGTTTCATGCTAACTTGACTAATAAGGTTTGTAAACTGCGTCCATGTGCTCTTCCATATCCTGGAAGTTTAATCAGGTAAAGGGACATCACCCAAGCACACTAGTATTCAAAGTGGCTGTTTTTAATAAATTAAAGTGCTCCCTCTCTTTGTCTCATGGTCCATTATGAACAGCTCTAATGGAGCTAGCAATAAGGGCACAAAATGACAGCTTTCAAAGTCAGACTTAGTTCCCTTTCCTTGTTCAACATTTCAATTCAAAGTGACTTCTCTTTTCTCTCAATTATAACATGTTTCACTAAAAGTATAATGTGTTATTCTATGTCTTTCTCCTTTTCTTAAACACTCATCTGTTATACTTGCTTATACTCCCAAACATAAATTTGCAATGAATAGTACCATACCATATTAATACTATTTTTACTGCTAAAATATTTGCATTTCTAGGAAATTTGCAGTTCAGCATTATAGAGTTGGTTATGTAAAAGCAATTGGTGAAATTTTACTGCCAAAGCAATTGTCAAGTGAACACAAAGAAGGCAATTATGCTCTTGTAGGCAACATAAGTGAGACTCTAGTACTTACCGAAACACTTTTGTAAGCACAAAACCACAAAGACATCCATGGCTAGGAGGAGATCAACAGATGTATCAACAGTGTGAATAGCTTGATGTCTTTGGATAAAACTAGTGCATGCATGGAAGTCAAAAGATAGAAGTACCATTACTGGGGTGCCTGGGTGGCTCAGTGGGTTAAAAAGCCTCTGCCTTCAGCTCATGTCGTGATCCCAGGATCCTGGGATCCAGCCCCTCATTGGGCTCTCTGCTCAGCAGGGAGCATGCTTCCTCTTCTCTCTCTGCCTGCCTGTCTGCCTGCTTGTGATCTCTCTCTGTCAAATAAATAAATAAAATCTTAAAAAAAAAAAAGAAAAAGAAAAAGAAATACCATTAGTCTATGGAGGTAGCTGGCAAGGAAAGCACTGTGGAAAAAATTATTACTAGTTAGATATCTATCATTTCACCAGCACATGTACATATATAATCAGTATCCACTACTTCAAAGCAGATTGTACAAAATGTTCAATAAAATTGGATAATCCTGATATCTTATTAAACTATGAGTAAATATTATAGAATGAGTTGTTCATAATACACTGCTATATCAGTACTTTAGGTTAATTATCATTGTTTACTGATTGATTTATAGGATATGTAGATAAGATTTTTCTATAGTGGAAGAGAATAACACAGAATAGAGTATATACTCTAACATTTAATTGTAACTAAAATGACTTAATAAGATGTATAGAGAGCATATTATAGGAAAGTTTCAAATGTTTATGAGGGATAGAAAAAACATAAAAGATTAATATTTTCGCCTTCTTAGATAAGAATCCTCCATGTTGAAAATTGGCCATTTTTTTCCAACTTAAAATATATTGATGCAATTCAATTAAACTCTTAATTTTGTGATATAAACAAAATAATCATGAAATGTCCAAAAAAGTCAACTAAAATAGTTTGCAAAGTCACACTTACTGAATTAGATATTATAAAGCATATTAAGTTATTTATTAATCTAGTGCAGTCTGTGTATTTGATGGGCAGATCACAGGAATTGAACATAGTCTTAAAATAGATCCAAGTACTTATAATATTTGTACATGATACATGTGACATCTAAATACATGGACAAAAGTTTGTTTCCACAGTAAATCATAGGATAAGAAGTTAACAATAGAGAAAGAGGGAAGGATCAGACATTGTCTCCTGCTTCCTGCTCCTAGTTTTTATAAAACTGAAGTTCTAGACTGAAAGATTGACACATGATCAGAGAAGATTATTGCCACAGAACTAGCTCACCTCTCTGGGAAAAAGAAAATTGTTTCTCCTTTTATTCCTGTGTGGAGTGGGAGCTATTCTGAGTATTCTCCTTACTTTTTTGTCAGCTAAACTACATTTAAAATAATTTTATCCAGCATTTTAAAGTGTTTTGTATCAGAAGATCATTTTCAGGATACTTAATCCACTAGATGATAAGAAACAAAATGTTACACACATTACTTCATATCCAAGAGGTCTAAGATAAACAAGATACCCAGGGAGATTTTTTTCAACAGCTGCCTGTGTCTTTGTTTAAATCAAGGGTGGGGGTAGGGATGAAAACTAAAGACTGAGCTCTGATTTTCATCATTTAATGAAAATCCACAAGTTACATCACTGAGGTTGATTTGGGGGAATGAAAAAGGAAAAGTAGAGAACGTAGTTTAGGGCTTCACGGAATTCACGTAATTTACAGTTTATAAATAGTGATAGAACAAACACCTAACTTTAGTTGGTCTTCCCTATTCTGAAACAGATGTTTTACTTCACATTTACTGTTTCTTTTAAAGCTAACTTAAAATACAGCTAATCTTTTGGCTTTTCTTCAATATCATATAAATCTTACATTATATTTTTGCAACAATAAATACAAAATAAATAATTTAGCTTACAGTTCTCAAAGTTCTTAGTGTAGAATTAGTTTTCTGTTAATTGTGCATATAAAGATAGCTATTTTATTTACTTATGTTACTAATGTTTAATAATAAATTAGACAATAATAGATATTTACAAGTAATCTTGAGAAAATATTGAAACAAATTGTTTTATCATTGAAAGTATTAGAGTATTGGACATTAAAATACCACCAATATCTATATTCATAACTAGATAATTTTATGTGAAAACAGACATGTCTTTTTATTTCTAGTTGTCTTATTGTTACCTAGATAAAGTTCAGAATGGCCAAATGACTTGCCAAAGACTCTTGAGTGAATTTATATTTAAACCTAGACTCTAACTCAGGTGTTCCCAGAGTCTTAACATGTTGAGATTATTTGGCTGTTCTCAGTATAATCACAAGAGTCCTTACAAGTGAGAGAGGGAGGCAGAAAAAAGAATAAGAGAGATGGCAGCACAAGAAGGACTTGCTTTATGATTACCAGCTTCAAAGAGGAAGAGAAAAGACTACAAGCTAAACATACAAGTGGTTTCTAAAAGCTGGAAAAGACAAGGGAAATTATTCTCTTATGAATACTATGCAGCCATCAAAAGAAATGAAATCTTGCCATTTGCGACAACATGGATGGAACTAGAGCGTATCATGCTTAGCGAAATAAGTCAAGCAGAGAAAGACAACTATCATATGATCTCCCTGATATGAGGAAGTGGTGATGCAACATGGGGGCCTAAGTGGGTAGGAGAAGAAGAAATGAAACAAGATGGGATTGGGAGGGAGACAAACCATAAGTGACTCTTAATCTCACAAAACAAACTGAGGGTTGCTGGGGGGAGGGGGTTTGGGAGAAGGGAGTGGGATTATGGACATTGGGGAGGGTATGTGCTTTGGTGAGTGCTGTGAAGTGTGTAAACCTGGTGATTCATAGACCTGTACCCCTGGGGATAAAAATATATGTTTATAAAAAATAAAAAATTAAAAAATAAATAATAAATAAATAAATATTCTCTAGTTGTTTTAAAAACTACAGCTGAGAAATAGTAATGTTTTAAATTCTACTTTGAGAATGGTATCATTTCTAACAATTATTTGCACTTGTATTTCTTTAAATGTTTTCAGGAACTATTGAGTTGATTATGTTTTGCCAACCTAAAATTCAGTTTAAAGCATTATTAATTACTATTTCTGTAAATTGTATATGAAATAATTTCATTAAAAATAAAATAATAACAAAGTAGTTCTTCAAAATGAAATCTAAAAATTAAAATATTGAATTACTTTTATTTATATCTTGTATACGTTTTGATCATATGCATTACATAATATTAAAATCATCAAAGAAATTAACATACTAGCCAATTAATAATTAAATACATTCTATTTCTAAAATAATAGCTATGTATAAAAGAAATTTTAAAAGTTAATTAAGTATTAACATTGTTCAATAATTTTAAGTAAATATGGGTAAGCAGTTTGAAATGAAAAATATCTTAAAACATTGGGTTTTATGGGTATATAGGATATGCTATTTTTGTCCTACGAGACAAGTAAAAATATAAAAATAAAATGTAAATATAAATATATATCCAGTTTGCTTTCCTTTTAGTGCCCTCATATGGACTTTTATACATCCTGATTCAGGTCTGTTATGTCTTTATATTTCATAGGTGATTTGATATAGTAATCATTTTTAAAATGAGAAATATAGAACATATTTTTATACATTAACATACTTCTTTAGCTTTATGTGTTATAGTGGTTGACTGATTATAATATTCTGATTAATAAGAAATATGTATCCAGAGGACCAAAAAAAAAAATATATATATATATATATATATATATATATATATATATCCAATATATATTGGTCTTCCTTCACAGTTCCTGGTTCTTACCTCCCCAAACCCTGAGAATTTCCAGTTGTTGAGAGTGAGTCTGGTGTCTTTTGTTATGTTAATGAGGTGACTTTTGAAAGCACCTAAAGATGGGGGCTAATCACTGGGAAACCCAACCTTGTGATTAGAAGGTTGGAACTTTCAGTCCCAACCCCAGAAGTCCAGGGAGGAGAGATGAGCATTGCTAGAGACCAGTGATTTAACAAATCATGACTATGTACTGAAGCCTCTATAAAACCACCAAAAGAATTGGCTTTAGAGAGCTTCTGGGTTGGTGAACACATGGAGATTTAGGGATAGTGGTACACCAGGAGAGGGCCTAGAAGCTTCTTGCTCTTTCCCCATACCTTGTCCAATACATTTCTTCCATCTGGCTATTCCTGAGTTATATTATTTTATTATAAACCAGTAATCATGTTTCTCTGAGTGCTGGAAGCCACCCTAGAAATTAATCAAACTTAAGGAAGGGGTCATGGGAGTCTCTGACTTAGAGTTATTCAGTCAGAGCACAGGTAATACCCAAGGCTTATGACTGGTGTCTATAATTGGGGAATGGGTGTGGGGTAAGACTGGGCATTCAACCTATGGAATCTGAATGCTATCTCCAGGTAGATAATGTCAGAATGGAGTTGAAGTCTCACATTTATAACTGGTGTTCCAAGAATCTTTTTCAAGGTGTGGGAAACCCCCCTCCAATTCGGGCAGTTGAGTCTCCAAACATCATTTACTGAATAATTTGAATTTTCTTCAAAACTTATAATACTTTTGTATTTTAATTTAGAAATATGTCAATTTAGAATTCATCATATAAACTGAATTAAGGCAAATACAAGTAACAATGCCATTATAGTAATAAAATAAGGCAATATAACATCATTTCCAATAGATTTTTAAAAGAAAGTGGAATTGCTCACATAATGTAATGTTTGGTGGCTGTCTGCAGAGTATGAATATCTCTGTGGTACTGAAATATTCCATTTCCTTGCAGGCACTTGCTATAAATGTGCATGACAACTCTTTCATGCAGGTGAACAAATGGAATAACATTTTAATCCTCACTCTAAAAGAAGGATAGGTCACAGAGAAAAGTGACTTCAACTGTTTTCTAAAAAATAAAAAGTGAAGGAAATTGTACTACTTATAGAATGGTCATTTCTTACACAGTGACAGTTCATTCAACATACATCATTCTAAAAAATAAAATAAAGTAAAATAAATTGACAAGCTATTATGCTCCACATATCCTTAGAGTCCTCTCAATTCCAAAAGGAAGACTATATTGATTTGTTTTTTTTTGTAGAATAGTTCCATATCCTTCAGAGCTTAGTCATTATAGATGACAATAGGATATGAGGAATGACAACAAGATGCTTTATTTTCAATGTATTTTTCTACTTCAAATGAAACTCTTTCAGAATCATTGCTAGTATAATATAGCACCTGGGGAAAGTAAAATAACAAATTCAAAAATAACCAACATGTTGCTAAGTCCAAAGGACATCATTTCTTCTAATTCTCTCAAAAACGTCTGAAATAGAAAGGCAAACATTGATAAATGAGAACATCACATTTCAGAATGACATTCACATAACATTAAGTCTTGTTAGAACTGTATTTTTTCCTTTTTTGTATCATACCACATTCAGTATCTCTCTTTCCTTCTACCTGAGGTTAAGCGAGGTTAAGTATTAAAGTATTTATAAGTATATAAATGCTCCTATTTATTTATAGATATTTATATCATCTCTATATATAGATGCGTATATAGAGATCATCTATAAATATATATAAAGTATATATATATATATATATATATATATATATATATATATAAGTACTTATATATATAAAGTATTTATAGATTAGGTGGATAGTGTAGAAATCAAATAAAATTATAGGACACTCAGCTGATGTCCCACGGTATTGCTTGGTGTGGGAAAAACCCCTACACACCTGGTGTCAGAAGTGTTATGAGTGAGCTGTTAGTATGAGAGTAAAGGAGACCCAAGTAGGAGAAGTGGGCTTTTCTTACAGATGTGGTTAAGAAACACTAAATAGTTCTATACAATAACTAATCACTAAGAATTCAAAATCTGTGCTAAAGTAAATATAGCTAGATGATGATGATAGATGATAGACATCTTCTGTTGTGTCTTTAAATAACCTGCTGCTTGGTTTTATCAGGTTTTTTTTTTACTTGCACATTTTATTTTTCAACAAGGACTAAGCTTTTTGACATCAGACTCAGGTTCAATTGCTATTTGCATTTCCTAGAACACATACTTCTAATTAGTACATAATAGTTGATAGGAAGAATATAGAAATAAATAAAAAACAGATTACAGGTAGGTAGATAGAGTGAAAGAAATTGATTAATACCAGTTTTTAAGTCACAAATTTTATGAGAAGAAGGCATGTAGAATTCTCCTTGGAGTGAGGCAATCTGTGTGAATAATAACTTAGTCAAAGTTTCTAATAAGACCCCTCTAAAGAGATCACAATTAATAGGCAAGAATGAGGGCAAGAAGTAGAGCTTATTCATTATTTAGTCCCAGGATTTATCGTGATGTATTATGGGCACATAAAAGATGTATCTTTTATGATTATCTAAAAGAAAAATGATGTTATAACTTAACCATAAATTTTCTTAATCTCATAGTTTTTAAAGAGAAATCCCCATTCAACTTCATAATAAAGGAAAAAAATTAGAGAAATGCCAATTATTGGTAATAATATTATCAATGTTTTTTTCATTATCTGAATCAAGCTACTAATAGTTAAGAGGAAAATGTATCATTAGCAAAAATACTAGTATTTATTTCTCATAAATATTTATAAGGGTATTTTCATATACTTAATTGGATATGAATCTTAAAACACTCTAGCATAATCACCATTAATTTAGAAATGAAGGAATTAACATTCAAAGGGTGTGTTTCAAATGGTCAGGACTGGAGACCATATAACACAAAAGTTTAATTATATAAATTTCCTTTCTTCACATGTTGATAATTAGGACTTTAATAAGTGATAGATTGTGTTACCTTAGTTGATTTCTTCTAATGGGGATTATACCTATTTGTATTTTTTAATAACCAAAAGTTGATTATATAGTCATTTTTATATTGTTCATTTTATGAGCTCCCATCCCTATTAAATACCTTTTAACATTTGAGATGATCATATCACTTAGAAATATAATAATTATTTGGGGGAAACAATAATTAATTAATTTTTAATTAATTAATATGGGCTCCCATCCCTATCAAATACCTGTTAACATTTGAGATGATCACATCACTTAGAAATAAAATAATTAATTTGGGGAACCAGTGGGATTATATGGATCAAAAAGATATTTAAAATAAAAAAATATGAAATGATCAACTTGTAAATTTTTTAAAAATAGGTTAAATTTGTATTTATTTCCCAGAAGGGTCAAATTGTTAGTTGTTAATATGCAGCCTTCAATATTTTGTAAAAAATTAAAAATCTAACAATTAACAAAATCTGTTTTACATTTTACTACATTTTCTAAACATGAGGATTAGTATGAGCTGAAAAATTTATTTTCATAGGAAATATACTTATTGAAACAATATATTACATCCAAGCTCTCAGAGAGCCTAGTGTGGACCTTGCATATTGACAATGGTGTGGAAATAATAGGACAGTGTGCAAATTAACAGGGCAGAATCCAATGGGAGTTACTAGTTTATATAGAGAAAATAATTAAGATGGTTGGTTTTCAAGAATGATGACATTTAGAGACCTTTGAGTATGCATATATTTCATTTGAGGCATTTATTAAAATGTACAGTATTAATTTTAAAAACTTACATCTGTAAATGGAATTGTACTAATAAGTCATGCCTTTCTCTAATGAAGAGATCACTTTGTCAAAAGTTCAAGAAAAAAAATAATAAAACCAAGTAATCATTACAGTAGTAATTAGTAAAAATTTTATTGTGCACACAACTAAAAGGCAGTTTGCAAACCAGAAAGACACAGACCAAACCATAAAATGAGGCTCAGAGATATATTGTTATAAAGCAGCTTACGAGGTGTGAGGATCTGTGAATTTTTATTCTTCACAGAGTGGTTAGTTATAATATTAGAATTTTCTTAAATGAGAAGGAATTGGTTAGTGGTTACTTCATATCAATTTTAGGGAACACTTTCAGTTTCACTTGTGATTCTAAGAGGCATAAACAAAAAAGTTATGCTGGTTAAATTAGCCTCCTTGGTCTTGAAAACAAGCCAAATTAACGTTTGCTTATATCACTAAGCTGGTTTTATCTGTTAAGGAAGTTTTCAAGTCTGGTCTCTGTGTTGAAGTTTAACAACTTGATTCCCAATGAAAAAGGATTGAACAAATTCTTAATGTTCACGGTCATATCATTGTTATTAGAATCTCATTGCTATTATATCATTCTTCAGTTTATGCCAGATCCTCATTGTTACACTTCCCAATTAACTTGATTCTTGATTTGATCATGATAGACACTGATTTCAAAACTGTAGAAAGCAACCATTTTAAGGAATGAATTCCAGTGAATTATTAAATCTAACAGATGACTAATGGTCATTACATTTATATGCCAGTAACACTGTTGGAGATATTCAAGAGATTTTGAATTGAATAAAGGTAGAAGAGAAACACAGTTACCTCTTCAGTAGTAGGCAGTAGACATAATTTACAATGCTGGCAAACTGTGCTATTATATTTTGAATGTACTTAGGATTATTAGTTCTGATGCTTGAGAAATCAACCCTATTTCAAAAACTATTGCAATTAATTAACATATAAATTAATAACATCATTTATATGGAAAAACAAACCTCTATTGCTCTTAAGCAGTTATCTACCTACATGCCTGAAACTACTCTTTACAAAATTACCCTTTAGAATTCTTTTGTCATTTGAATTATTTGACAAAATAATCCATATTCATGCTGAAAAGTTGAAAAAATCTGGAAAAAAATGGATGGTTTAGAGAACAAACTCTCATCAAATAATTGATTTATATCTTTATAAATATCACTTGATAAAATGATTTCTCAATAATACCTAAGGTCTGTTAGATATGTTTATTACAATCTTTGTCTTTATAACTAGTAAAATAGTTTACTAATATTAAATTGTGACTCTAGGACTTCCAGTTTAACTCCAACATGTAAAGTACTTGAAAGTTGTCATTTTACCATTATAAGACAACAGCTAAATGAAATCATGCCAGTGACTTTTATTAGATTCATCATTAAGGTCAGTGGATACACTATTAACTGGACACAGGAAAGACAGACAAACACAGTAAATTGAATAGCAATCTATATCAATTAACTTATAATAGAAAATGGAAGAAACACATATGGACATTTTGACAAATTGTTGGACACCAAGTGTGGAATAGTTTGAGAATGAGAAGTTCTTGGGGCCATGGCCCAAAGTTCTGTGAATTGCATCTCCAGGAATTCTACGAAGTTCTCATGTTGAAGATCTGAGGGAAATGCTCTCACATTCTGGGTGGGGAAAAATGCTCTCACATTTAAAATAAGCAAAATACTTCCAGAGCATTCTCCATAACAAAGACCAAAACTCCAAGTGAAATACTTTACTAAAGAGTTTATCAGAGCAATAACAATTACCTAACCCCAGAATCTTGTCTTACACTACTGCTTTATGTAAGGGAAGGGGGGAAAAAGCTTAAAAACACTAAAAACCACTGAAAATCATTTGTGAAGGACACAGTCCCAGTAAAAGATTCAGCTATAATTATAGCTTAATCCTCTCCCACACACCCTGCCCCCATTCATTTCAACAGAGCTAGAGTATAAAAGAGATTTACAACAGCAAGCGCTACAGAAATAAAACATATTTAAGAAAGAGTTCTTGGGGGGCACCTGGGCAGCTCAGTGGGTTAAAGCCTCTGCCTTCAGCTCAGGTTGTGATCCTGGGGTTTTGGGATTGAGCCCTGCATCAGGCTTTCTGCTTAGCAGGGAGCCTGCTTCCCTTCCTCTCTCTCTGTCTGCCTCTCTGCCTACTTGTGATCTCTGTCAAATAAATAAATAAAATATTAAAAAAAAAAAAGAAAGAAAGAAAGAGTTCTTGGGAAAATCCAAAACAACAGTTGTGTAGAGAACAAGAACACTAAAGGAAACTGAAGCTTCTTGACACTTAGAGCTACAATAAATACTAAACAGAACAACTACCAAAAACATCGATAATTTGACATAACAAACTGCAGCAAAACAAAAATGAGAAAATCTCAAAGGAAGCTGGAACCTTACTCAGAAGGAACAGGTTAAGAATTACACCAGACTCCTCATCGCCAGCCATGCAAACAAGAAAATAGAATGAAATATTTAAAGGGCAGAAAGAAAAAAAAAAAAATTACCAACCTAGAATTTCCTATCCAGTGAAATTATACTTTGGAAGTGAAGAAGAAATAAATATATTTCTCAGACAAACAAAACCTAAGGGGTTTATTGCAGTAGACCTGTGTAGGGTCCTAGGGCAGTCTTTCCTAATACTGGCCACTTTTCCATAAGCATTCATTTTCAGCTAAAAGTAATCAAAACATAACAGATGCAGAAAAAATTCTCTCCTCAGTCCTCAACTGCCTAAATTTACATTGGAAAGGAGAGCCTGTACCAGAAAGAGAACTATTAACAGAGACTCTCCTTTTCCTGAGAAACTTACCTACTTAGGAGGGCATCCTTTGTTTTTCAAAACATCTCCTCTCACCTTACTGTTAATGGCCTATCTCTCTTCTACATCCTCAGATCCCACCCCTTTCCCTAACCCATATAAGCTTCATGTTGCTCATTGTCTTTGGAATTTCTTATCTCTATGAATTCCCCAAATGTACACTATTAAATTTGATTTTCTTTGGTTAATCTGTCTTGTGTCAGTTGGGTTCTAAGTCTAGCTAGAAGGACCATAGGGCAGAAAAGCTTCTTCCTCCCCAACACCTGGCTTGCAAAAAGGTTTAAAAATCTTCAAAGTGAGTGAAAATTATACAAATTAGGTCTACATAAAGGTAGAATGTCAGAAAAGGAATAAGTGAAGGTAAAATAAAATATTTTCTTTTCTTATTCTTATTTGATCTAATAGGTAACTGTCTGTCCAAAATAACAATAGCAATGATTGTAACATAAAGAAAAGTGAATTAAATGGCAGGGATTTTATAATGGGAAGGAGGAAACAATAGGAAATTCTCTTATAGAAAGTACTTGTTCTGCCTGTGAAGTTGTGTACTGTTATTTGAAAGTGGTCATAGATTAGGGTACAATTTTTTGAAAAAAATATAATTGATACACTAATGGATTAGAGGAAATAAGCTAATTTAAATGCTTACTTGAAACCCAGAAATCAGAAAAAGTGGGGGAAAATTAAAAACAGAAGACTGGGATGCCTGGATGGCTTTTGATTTCAGCTGAGATCATGATCTCAGGGTCCTGGGGTCAAACCCTGAGTCAGGCCCCATACTCAGCAGGGATTCTGTCTGCTTAAGGATTCTTTTTCTATCTCCCTCTCTCTCTGCTCCTCCCCCCCATGTGCACTCTCTCTAAAATAAATAAATAAGCCTTAAAATAAAATTTTTAAAAAGGAGAAACAAAGAGCAAGTACAGCAAATAGAATTACAAAGGTGGTAAATATTGGCTCAACAATTTTAATATTAACTTTAATATGAAAGGTATAAATGTAACAAGTAGAAGAGACAGACTATGTAAAATAAGAAAACTTACTGTATATTTTCTTTAATAAACCCTCTTTAAATATAAGGACAGTAGAGCAGTGGGTGTGGTACATAAACAATGAATCTTGGAACACTGAAAAAATAAAATAAATATATATATAAAGGAAGTGATAAGATAAAAAATATATAACATGCTAATCAAAAGAAAGCTGGAGTAGCTATATTAATGTGAGACAACAGACTTCAGAATAAGGAAAATCATCAGAAGTAAAGTAAAACACTACAAGAATGTTCTGATACCTTTTAGAGTGTATAAGCCTGGGGTACTTTTGGGCCCTGCAATCTCAACCACAAGCCAGTTCTGTACTTTGCCTCAAGAAAGAATTCAGTGATGAGTCAGAGTAAAGTATAACAGAAGAAGCATTATTGCAAAGCAAAAGTACCCTCTAGAAATGTGAGAGGGGGCATGTTCAAAGGGCAGACATACCCCTGGAGGTTTGGGTTTCTATCTTTTATTGAAAGTTGTTAACATTCAATGGAACATTCATTACTTCAGGTGGGGATTTCTTGGAAGTAAGGTACTTGCTTTTTCTTCCTTTTTTGGCCAGGGATTTCCTGTCATGACACCTTTAGGGAGTAGATTTTAGTATGTTAATGTAGTATAATGAAAGAATAATGCGAACTTTGGCCTACTTTGTCAGCCATATTGGGCCAGTCTGATTTGATCCACTTTAATGTGGTCTGGCATCAAGCTTATCTGGGCAGGAATATCTGTAGGGAGTATACTTTTGAGCAAAGTGAGAAGAGGCCTCCCAGCCAGGACAGGTCTCAGACTTACTTATGGTTGGCATTGACTTCCTCTTTGCTGGCCTCCAGGCACCGTGTTAGAACCTAATGAACTGCTTATTTTAACAGTTCATCATTTGCAGATCAATCAACATGATATACCACATTAACAAAATTAAAGATAAAACCATATGATCATCTCAATAGATGCAGAAGAACACATGACAAAAATCCACCATCCATCATTAATGATAAAAATCTCAACAAAGTAAGAGGGAACATATCTCAACATCTTAAAGGCCTTATATGACACACACACAGCTATTACCAAACTCATAAATGAAAAGCTTCAGGATTTTTCTCTAAGATCAAAAATGCCCACTCTCCTCACTTTTATTCAACATAGCATTGGAAGTCCTGGACAGAGCAATTAGGTAAGAAAAAGAAATAAAAGACATACAAATTAAAAAGGAAGAAGTAAAAATGTCACTATTGTCAGATAGTATAAAAGTATATATAGAAAACCCTTAAGATGCCATCCAAAAAATTGTTAGAATATACAACAAAAGTGAAATGGCAGGATAAAAATTAGTATAAAAATGTATTTCATGACGTGGATGGAACTAGAGGATATTATGGTAAGCGAAATAAGTCAATCAGAGAAAGACAATTATCATATGAGCTCTCTGATATGAGGAATTTGAGAGGCAGGGCAGGGGTTAGTCGGGGGAGTGAAGAAAAAAATGAAACAAGATGGGACTGGGAAGGGAGACAAACCATAAGAGACTCAATCTCAGGAAACAAACTGAGGGTTGCTGGGAGGGTGAGGGGGGAAGGGATAGGGTGGCTGGGTTATGGACACTGGGGAGGGTATGAGCTATGGTGAGTGCTGTGAATTTTGTAAGACTGATGATTCATAGACTTATACCCCTGAAGCAAATAACACATTATATGTTAATTTTAAAAAGTTGCATTTCTAGGGAGAGGAGTCAAGATGGCGGAGAAGTAGCAGGCTGAGACTACTTCAGCTAGCCGGAGATCAGCTAGATAGCTTATCTAAAGATTGCAAACACCTGAAAATCCATCAGCAGATCGAAGAGAAGAAGAACAGCAATTCTGGAAACAGAAAAACAACCACTTTCTGAAAGGTAGGACCGGCGGAGAAGTGAATCCAAAGCGACGGGAAGATAGACCCCGGGGGGAGGGGCCGGCTTCCGGCAAGCGGCGTAGCATCGGCCGCACAAAATCAGGACTTTTAAAAGTCTGTTCCGCTGAGGGACATCGCTCCAGAGGCTAAACCGGGGCGAAGCCCACGCGGGGTCAACGTGGCCTCAGGTCCCGCAGGGTCACAGAAGGATCGGGGGTGTCTGAGTGTCGCAGGGCTTGCGGGTATTGGAACGGGAAAGCTGGCTACAGAGACAGAGCCGACAGTAAGCTCACAGCTCGGTGTTACCTTGAACGGGTCGCAGGCTCGGTGAGCTCGGAGTGCGGCCGGAGGTCAGGCAGACGGGAGTAACTGGGCGCTGTTCTCTGAGGGCGCACTAAGGAGTGGGGCCCTGGGCTCTCGGCTCCTCCAGGCCAGAGACCAGGAGGCCGCCATTTGTATTCCCGTCCTCCGGAACTCTACGGAAAGCGCTCAGGGAACAAAAGCTCCTGAAAGCAAACCCGAGCGGATTACTCACCTGGGCCCCTGGTAAGGGCGGTGCAATTCCGCCTGGGGCAAAGACACTTGAGAATCACTACAACAGGCCCCTCCCCCAGAAGATTAACAAGAAATCCAGGTAAGACCAAGTTCACCTACCAAGGAGTGCGGTTTCAATACCAAGGAGAGCAGCAGAATTCCAGAGGAGGAGAAAGCAAAGCACGGAACTCATGGCTTTTTCCCTGTGATTTTTTTTAGTCTTGCAGTTAATTTAATTTTTTTCTTTTTCATTTTTTGTTTTTTTTCTCGCCTTCTGGTAAATTTTTTTTTTAACTTTTACCTTTTTCTTTTTAACGTTTGTAACTAGTTTATCCAATATATATATATATATATATTCTTTTTTATATTTTTCTTATTTGTTTTCTTTTTTTTAATTCTTTTCTTTTTTCTATTTTTTTTCTTTCTTCCTTTTTGAACCTCTTTCTATCCCCTTTCTCCCCCCTCACGATTTGGGATCCCTTCTAATTTGGTTAAAGCATATTTTCCTGGGGTTGTTGTCACCCTTTTAGTATTTTACTTGCTCCTTCATATACTCTTATCTGGACAAAATGACAAGACGGAAAAATTCAACACAAAAAAAGAACAGGCAGTACCGAAGGCTAGGGACCTAATCAATACAGACATTGGTAATATGTCAGATCTAGAGTTCAGAATGACAATTCTCAAGGTTCTAGCTGGGCTTGAAAAAGTCATGGAAGATATTAGAGAAACCCTCTCACGAGATATAAAAGCCCTTTCTGGAGAAATAAAAGAACTAAAATCTAACCAAGTTGAAATCAAAAAAGCTATTAATGAGGTGCAATCAAAAATGGAGGCTCTCACTGCTAGGATAAATGAGGCAGAAGAAAGAATTAGTGATATAGAAGACCAAATGACAGAGAATAAAGAAGCTGAGCAAAAGAGGGACAAACAGCTACTGGACCACGAGGGGAGAATTCGAGAGATAAGTGACACCATAAGACGAAACAACATTAGAATAATTGGGATCCCAGAAAAAGAAGAAAGAGAGAGGGGGGCAGAAGGTATACTGGAAAGAATTATTGGGGAGAATTTCCCCAATATGGCAAAGGGAACGAGCATTAAAATTCAGGAGGTTCAGAGAACGCCCCTCAAAATCAATAAGAATAGGCCCACACCCCATCACCTAATAGTAAAATTTACAAGTCTCAGTGACAAAGAGAAAATTCTGAAAGCAGCCCGGGAAAAGAGGTCTGTAACATACAATGGTAAAAATATTAGATTGGCAGCTGACTTATCCACAGAGACCTGGCAGGCCAGAAAGAGCTGGCATGATATTTTCAGAGCACTAAACGAGAAAAACATGCAGCCAAGAATACTATATCCAGCTAGGCTATAATTGAAAATAGAAGGAGAGATTAAAAGCTTCCAGGACAAACAAAAACTGAAATAAATTGCAAACACCAAACCAGCTCTACAGGAAATATTGAAAGGGGTCCTCTAAGCAAAGAGATAGCCTACAAGTGGTAGATCAGTAAGGAACAGAGACCATATACAGTAACAGTCACCTTACAGGCAATACAAAGGCACTAAATTCATATCTCTCAATAGTTACCCTGAATGTTAATGGGCTAAATGCCCCTGTCAAAAGACACAGGGTAATAGATGGATAAAAAAACAAAACCCATCTATATGTTGCCTCCAAGAAACTCATTTTAAGCCCAAAGACACCTCCAGATTTAAAGTGAGGGGGTGGAAAAGAATTTACCATGCTAACGGACGTCAGAAGAAAGCGGGGAGTGGCAATCCTTATATCAGATCAATTGGATTTTAAGCCAAAGACTATAAGAAGAGATGAGGAAGGGCACTATATCATACTCAAAGGGTCTGTCCAACAAGAAGATTTTACAATTTTAAATATCTATGCCCCCAATGTGGGAGCAGCCAACTATAAAAACCAATTAATAACAAAATTAAAGAAACACATAAACAATAATACAATAATGGTAGGGGACTTTAACACTCCCCTCACTGAAATGGACAGATCATCCAAGCAAAAGATCAGCAAGGAAATAAAGGCCTTAAACGACACACTGGACCAGATGGACATCACAGATATATTCAGAACATTTCATCCCAAAGCAGCAGAATACACATTCTTCTCTAGTGCACATGGAACATTCTCCAGAATAGATCACATCCTCGGTCCTAAATCAGGACTCAATCAGTATCAAGAGATTGGGATCATTCCCTGCATATTTTCAGACCACAATGCTCTAAAGCTAGAACTCAACCAAAAAAGGAAGTTTGGAAAGAACCCAAATACATGGAGACTAAACAGCATCCTTCTAAAGAATGAATGGGTCAACCAGGAAATTAAAGAAGAATTGAAAAAAATCATGGAAACAAATGATAATGAAAATATAATGGTTCAAAATCTGTGGGACACAACAAAGGCATTCCTGAGAGGAAACTATATAGCGGTACAAGCCTTTCTCAAGAAACACGAAAAGTCTCAGGTACACAACCTAACTCTACACCCAAAGGAGCTGGAGAAAGAACAAGAAAGAAACCTTAAGCCCAGCAGAAGAGAAATCATAAAGATCAGAGCAGAAATCAATGAAATAGAAACCAAAAAAACAATAGAACAAATCAATGAAACTAGGAGCTGGTTCTTTGAAAGAATTAATAAAATTGATAAACCCCTGGCCTGACTTATCAAAAAGAAAAGAGAAAGGACCCAAATAAATAAAATCATGAATGAAAGAGGAGAGATCACAACTAACACCAAAGAAATACAAACTATTATAAGAACATACTATGAGCAACTCTGTGCCAATAAATTTGACAATCTGGAAGAAATGGATGCATTCCTAAAAACATATAAACTACCACAACTGAACCAGGAAGAAATAGAAAGCCTGAACAGACCCATAACCAGTAAGGAGATTGAAACAGTCATTAAAAATCTCCAAACAACAAAAGCCCAGGGCCAGACGGCTTCCCAGGCGAATTCTACCAAACATTTAAGGAAGAACTAATTCTTATTCTCCTGAAACTCTTCCAAAAAATAGAAATGGAAGGAAAACTTCCAAACTCATTTTATGAGGCCAGTATCACCTTGATCCCAAAACCAGACAAGGATCCCATCAAAAAAGAGAGCTATAGACCAATATCCTTGATGAACACAGATGCGAAAATACTCAACAAAATACTAGCCAATAGGATTTAACAGTACATTAAAGGATTATTCACCACGACCAAGTGGGATTTATTCCAGGGCTGCAAGGTTGGTTCAACATCCTCAAGTCAGTCAATGTGATACAACACATTAATTAAAGAAAGAACAAGAACCATATGATACTCTCAATAGATGCTCAAAAGCATTTGACAAAGTACAGCATCCCTTCCTGATCAAAACTCTTCAAAGTGTAGGGATAGAGGGCACATACCTCAATATCATCAAAGCCATCTATGAAAAACCCACCGCAAATATCATTCTCAATGGAGAAAAACTGAAAGCTTTTCCGCTAAGGTCAGGAACACAGCAGGGATGTCCATTATCACCACTGCTATTAAACATCGTACTAGAGGTCCTAGCCTCAGCAATCAGACAACAAAAGGAAATTAAAGGCATCCAAATCGGCAAAGAAGAAGTCAAATTATCACTCTTCGCAGATATGATACGATATGTGGAAAACCCAAAAGACTCCACTCCAAAACTGCTAGAACTTATACAGGAATTCAGTAGTGTCAGCATATAAAATCAATGCACAGAAATCAGTTCCAATTCTCTACACCAACAGCAAGACAGAAGAAAGAGAAATTAAGGAGTCAATCCCATTTACAATTGCACCCAAAACCACAAGATACCTAGGAATAAACCTAACCAAAGAGGCACAGAATCTATACTTAGAAAACTATAAAGTACTCATGAAAGAAATTGAGGAAGACACAAAGAAATGGAAAAATGTTCCATGCTCCTGGATTGGAAGAATAAATATTGTGAAAATGTCTATGCTACCTAAAGCAATCTACACATTTAATGCAATTCCTATCAAAGTACCATCCATCTTTTCCAAAGAAATGGAACAAATAATTCTAAAATTTATATGGAACCAGAAAAGACCTCGAATAGCCAAAGGGATATTGAAAAAGAAAGCCAACATTGGTGGCATCACAATTCCGGACTTCAAGCTCTATTACAAAGCTGTCATCATCAAGACAGTATGGTACTGGCACAAAAACAGACACATAGATCAATGGAACACAGTAGAGAGCCCAGAAATAGACCCTCAACTCTATAGTCAACTAATCTTTGACAAAGCAGGAAAGAATGTCCAATGGAAAAATGACAGCGTCTTTAATAAATGGTGATGGGAAAATTGGACAGCCAAGTGCAGAAAAATAAAATTGGACCATTTTCTTACACTACACATAAAAATAACTCAAAATGGATGAAGGACCTCAATGTGCGAAAGGAATCCATCAAAATCCTTGAGGAGAACACAGGCAGCAACCTCTTCGACCTCTGCCGCAGCAACATCTTCCTAGGAACAACGCCAAAGGCAAGGGAAGCAAGGGTAAAAATGAACTATTGGGATTTCATCAAGATCAAAAGCTTTTGCACAGCAAAGGAAACAGTTAACAAAATCAAAAGACAACTGACAGAATGGGAGAAGATATTTGCAAACGACATATCAGATAAAGGACTAGTTGTCAAAATCTATAAAGAACTTAGCAAACTCAACACCCAAAGAACAAATAATCCAATCAAGCAATGGGCAGAGGACATGAACAGACATTTCTGCAAAGAAGACATCCAGATGGCTAACAGACACATGAAAAAGTGCTCCATATCACTCGGCATCAGGGAAATACACATCAAAACCACAATGAGATATCACCTCACACCAGTCAGAATGGCTAAAATCAACAAGCCAGGAAATGACAGATGCTGGCGAGGATGTGGAGAAAGGGGAACCCTCCTACACTGTTGGTGGGAATGCAAGCTGGTGCAGCCACTCTGGAAAACAGCATGGAGGTTCCTCAAAATGTTGAAAATAGAACTTCCCTATGACCCAGCTATTGTAGTATTGGGTATTTACCCTAAAGATACAAACGTAGTGATACAAATGGGCACGTGCATCCGAATGTTTATAGCAGCAATGTCCACAATAGCCAAACTATGGAAACAACCTAGATGTCTATCAACAGATGAACAGATCAAGAAGATGTGGTATATATACACAATGGAATACTATGCAGCCATCAAAATAAATGAAATCTTGCCATTTGCAACAACATGGATGGAACTAGAGCGTATCATGCTTAGCGAAATAAGTCAAGCAGAGAAAGACAACTATCATATGATCTCCCTGATATGAGGAAGTGGTGATGCAACATGCGGGCTTAAGTGGGTAGGAGAAGAATCAATGAAACAAGGTGTGATTGGGAGGGAGAGAAACCTAAGTGACTCTTAATCTCACAAAACAAACTGAGGGTTGCTGGGGGGAGGGGTTTTGGAAGAAGGGGGTGGGATTATGGACATTGGGGAGGGTATGTGCTTTGGTGAGTGCTGTGAAGTGTGTAAACCTGGTGATTCACAGACCTGTACCCCTGGGGATAAAAATATATGTTTATAAAAAACAAAAAAAATTAAATAAAAAAATGAAGAAAAAAAAATAGTTGCATTTCTATATTCTCATAACAAACTATCAGAAAGTGAAATCCAGAAAACAATTCCATTTAAAATTACACAAAAAGAGTATCTATACATAAATTTAATCAAGCAGATGAAAAACCTATTCATTGAAAAGTAAAATGAAAGAAATTGAAGAAGACACAAATAAATCGAAAGATATTCTAGGCTCGTGGATTGAATTATTATTGTTAAAATGTCCTTACTACCCAAAGCCATCTACTGATTCGGTGCAATTCCTATCAAAGTATTAGTGACATTTTTCACAGAACTAGAACAATGACTTCTAAAATTTGTATGACACCCACAAAAGACCCCAAATAACAAAAACAATCTTGAGAAAGAAGGGCAAAGCTGGAGGGATAATTCTCTGATTGCAAACTATAATACAAATATATAGTAATAAAAATTTGGTAAAAAAATAAACACAAGAGAACAAAATAAGGAGCTCAGAAATAAGCACACAAAAATCCTGTCAATTAATGTATGGCAAAAGAGTCTGGAATATACAGTGGAGAAAGGACAGTCTCCTCAACAAATGGTGTTGGAAATACTGGACAACTACATTCAAAAGAATAAAAGTGGACCAATTTCTTACACCATATACAAAAATCAACTCAAAATCTGTTAATAATTTGAATGTAACACTGAAGCCACAAAATTCCTAGAAGAAAACATAAGCAGTAAGCTTCCTGACATTGGTCTTAGTGATTTTTTTGGATCTAACTCCAAAAATAAGGGCAATAAAAACAAAATAAACAAATGAGACTGTATCAAACTAAAAAATTCTGCATAGTGAAGAAAACCATCTACAAAACAAAGTAGCAACTTACTGAATGGGAGAAGACATTTATAAGTCACATATCTCACAAGGGTTAATATAAAAAATATGTAAAGGACCCATATAACTCAGTAACAGAACAAAAAAAAATTCAGATTAAAAAATGGGCAGAGGATCTGAAAAGACATTTCCTTAGGAAGACATGCAGTTGGCCAATAGGCACATGAAAAGATGTTCAACATCACTAATCATTAAAGAAATGCAAATCAAACAATGAGATATAATCTTACAGCTATTATCAAAGAGAGCACAAAATAACAAGTGTTGGTAAGGAGGTGGAGAAAAGGGAACCCTCATACACTATTGGTAAGAATGTAAATTGGTGTAGCCACAATGAAAAACAGTATAGCTGTTTCTCAAAAAGTTAAAAATAGAGCTACCCTATGATCCAACAATTTCACTACTGGGTATTTATCTGAAGGAAACAAAAACACTAATTAAAAAAAAAATGTGACTTTATTCTCATTGCTGCATTACTTACAACTGTCAAGATATGGAAACAACCTAAGTGTCTATCAATGAATAAATGGTCAAAGGAGATGTGGTATATGTACAATGGAATACTACTCAGCCATAAAAAAGAATGGCATCTTACCATTTGCAACATGGATGAAACTTGAAGGTCTTATGCTAAGTGAAATAAATCAGACAAAAACCACATGATTTCACCTATATGTAGAATCTAAAAAACAAAACAAAACAGTGAACAAACAAAACCCAATCTCATTGATGCAGAGTACAGATTCATTTTCAGAAGAGAGAGGACTAGGAGGAAAGAAATAATAAAGTATAAATTTCCAGTTTAAATAAGTAAGTCATGGGTATGTAATGTGGGAATATAGTCAATAACATTATATTACATTTGTAAGGGGATATGGTAACTAGACTTATTGTGGTGACCACTTTGCAATGCATATAAATGTAAAATCATTATGTACCCCTGAAACTAATGGGGAAAGGGTATAAAGTTCCATGCTCTCTCTGGAGTATCATTCTTCCAGCACCTCCATGTGTTTACCAGCCAGGAAGTTCTCTGAAACCCTTTGGTTAGGGTTTTTAATGGAGGCTTCATTACATAGGTGTAATTAATCAAATCATTGGCAACTGATTAATTCAACCTCTAGTCCCTCCTCCTCAACTCCTGGCCAGAACTCCTAAAACCATGATAAGGATTATTGGAGCATCTTTTGTTATAATGTTTTTCTTTTCACCTACTGCTCCTAAACAGCTCCAGAGCAATAAAGGTGAAAAGACAATCTTCTGTTCATCATAACAAATCCCTTCCAGCCACACCTGAATTTATGTTAATGAGATGACTTCTGGAAAGCCCTTAAGGATGGGGGCTGATTTTCAGAAACTACTTCATGCCACAGCCCTGGAACCTATATTCTTCTCAAGCTCACATGGAACATTTACCAAGATAGATCACATTTTGAGCCATAAAACACACCTAAACAAATTTTAAAGAATAGGAACTATATGAATGTATACTTTCAGACCACAGTGGAAGAGAACATAAAATAAAATTCAACAATGGTAAGCTATAAAATACTAAAATATTTAGAGACTAAAAACAAACAAACAAACAAAACAAACAAACAAACAAACTTCTAAATAATGTGTGCCACCAAAGGAATCACAAAAGAATTTTCCAAATATTTTGAAAAAAATTTGAAAATACAATGAATCAGACTGTGTAGAATACAATGAAGGCAAGAATTAGAGGGAAATTGATAGCATTGCTACATTATTAGAAAAGAAGAAAGATCTAAAATCAATAATCTAAGCTTCTATATTAGCAAGCTAGAGAAAGAAGGGCAAGTTAAGCCTAATGCAAGCAGAAAAATGAAATAATCAAATTTAGACCATAAGTAAATCAAATTGAAAACCAAAAATCAATAAAGTTTAAAGCTGGTTCTTTGACCAGGTCAGTGCAATTAAAAACAAAAACAAAATGCTAACCAGCCCCTCCCCCCCCAAAAAAAAAAAGTGAAAAGACAAAAATTACCAAACCACAAATGAGAAATGATCCCACATGAATGATCCCACATACATGAAAAATAACAATAAAGGGATATAATAAACAGCTCTATGCCCAGAAATTTATTATTAAATTTTAAAACTAAAATTGTAACACTTAGAAGAAAATGTAAAACAAATCTCTGTGACTTTAACTTTGGCAAAATTTCATAAATATAATAGCAAAAGCACAGTACCTTTAAAAAATAATAAATTAGACATAACAAAAATGTTAAATGCTCCTCAAAATGTAGCATTGAGAAAGTTAAAAAAACATTATAAGCTGAAAGAAAATATTTTTGCAAACCACACATTTGAAAAGACTTTTTATCTTTATTAAGAGTTCTTATTATACATTCAAATTTGCAAGAAGATAAATGACATTTAGTCAAATAAGATATATATATATCTCTTATTTGGCTAAATATATATATATATATATATATATATATATATAACCCTATAAAATGTATAGTTTGTGCTACTTAAAAGATCCTTAATACCAGTTGTTTGGTCTATAACATAAGATTGACAACAAATAATTCTTGCAAAGATGTGTAGAAACTGGAACTTTAATATATTGATAATGGCAGTGTAATATGGTACATCTGCTTTAGAATAGAATTTGACAGTTCCTTAAAAACTTATACGTATAACTATTAAATGATTTGATTTTTCTACCCTTAGATATCTATCCCTAAAATATGTAAAATTATATCCATACAATAACTTGCACATGAATGTTCATTGTAGCATAATTCATATAAGCTAAAAATAGGACATAATCCATATGTCAGTTAACTAATGAATAGATAAAATATTTTATCTCTATAAACAATTCAGCAATTAAAATGAATTACTAACATATGCAACAACAGAAACCTTAAAAACATGCTAAGTGAAAGAAGTTAGATCAAAAAAGACTACATTATTCAGAAATTTCCACCAATATAAATGGTGTGAAGTAAAACTTACTGGTGTGTTTTTAAAACAAAATTTTATCAAGGTCTTTCCATGAATGCCACCTAAAATCAACTTCTTTGTATATACCTTTGTGATTCTTAAGAGAATTGATTACACTAGCCTCTGAAATTACGAACAATTGTTCAGTAGCTTCTGGGTTTCAAAAATAAGAAAATTCTCCATTATATCCTGCTAAAATCTGTTGATTGTCTAACAATTGGCTGAATCAAACACCTCTGAGAAGTATTTTCATGCTAGCAGTAACAGATGAATTAAATGTGATAACTTAATATCTAACCAAGCTGAATTCTAAGTATAAATGTATAACTGTATCATTTATTTGACAATATGTAATGAAATCACCAGTGTCATTTTTAAACATTCTACAAATATCCTAATATGATTTTTTAATATAACAGAATAGGCAACAAAAGACCAGAAGATTCCCAGCTGTCTGATTTATTTAGCAAGTAAAGGGAAGATAGTTGAACAGCTTAGAATTTCTGAAGAGAAAATCATTTTACACCACATTGAACTTAGATCAGAGTAAAATGAATAGGATGAATTCCTGAGTGTCTCTAGAGATAAGATAAACACCACAGACTGTCTCCTTTCGAGAGAAGAATATTGGGATGAAAAGGTCATAGTGATCAAGCCCCATCAGGTGATTGACTATTAAATTCAGTAGCCTCTGCTGTTTTCTTATTGACTTCCCAGTTCTCTATTAAGGAAATGTCTCAAGGGAGGGAGACAAATAAACCACAAGGAAAGTGATTTGAAATAAAGCCAGCTCCAAAAATAAATTTTTAGTTACCAATGAATCTGAAAATTTTTTTAAAAAGTATTACAAAATAAAAACAGATTATACAAAATATGAGCAGGCTTAATGTTGCTTAAATCATTATAAATGCATATGTATATATACATATACATATATACATAAACACACACATCCAGGCATATAAATTTAACATCAATGGAAACATGTGAGAGAAAAATATGTTTCAAAGAGTCACAATCTAGTTTGACTCCCACTGAATAATTTATAGTAATATAGAAATAGCCTCAAAATGGGAAAGTAATCTAGACAGATTCCCAACTCTTTCATTTGGCAACCCTTATAACCCTAAATTTTATTTGGAAATACATAAGCACACTATTCATGGTATAAATGATACATTATTCACATTTTCAATGTCATGGTATATCTGAAAGGGATTCCAGTGTTTTAGGAAACAAAATAACTCTCAATTGTTCTATTCTAGCTCATCTCCATCATAAAGATTATACAGTACTGAAAAAGCACTCTCAATTGGGAAAAAAGGTTGATTTTGATCATTTTGTGCATTTAAGAGTTATTGTCATATAATCTAATATCTAAAATTTGGTACATTTAATAGTATGTCATTATAATTAAAGTGTATAAGTTGCCTATTGATACATTATTATCAGCAACTTAATTTCTAAAGGAAACTATTTAATAAATTCAGTACACCTTACGATAACCTAAGAAACTATACTAAAATATGACCAGCAGTCAGTAGATTTGCAGTTGTCTAATGTTACTGCAGCTTCATTGCAATTTAAAAGGTGTATCCTGAGGGACGCCTGGGTGGCTCAGTTGGTTAAAAGGTGTATCCTGTATAGCTCGTGGTTCCCTGTAACTTTTCCACTGCTCACTTTACACAATTGCTTGTGATGGTGATTTTTCATTTATAGTTACACTCCAGGTGCATATAGTAATCCAGTTGCAAACATTTTGATATAGTATTTTGAAATCCAGATTTTCTATTTGAGGAAATAGTTGTAAATGAAGTTTCCTGTAATGAAATAAACTTTTGATAATAAATGAAATTAACACCCACAATTTTGAGCAAAAATTGTCAGATTAAAATAATACATCCAGATTAAAATAATACATCATACACAATCTTTATCTATGGAAAAATATCTGTGTTGTTTAGTGAAGTCTTGCGAAGTCTTAGAGTCTTGTGATGTCTATGAGGACTCATCTGTGAGCTCTGCAGGCTTGGAAGCCCTAGAGCCTCTTATCCACACAGTGGTCATAGTGGTGGAATTGTACAGATACAGTAGTGTGAGGATTGTGAGGATCCACGCAGAGAGCACCTTGGCTCTTCTCAGCCCCAGCTTTTGACTTAAATGGGGCTAACAAAGCTATCGACTTTGAATGAAGCTATTTTACCTGTCCTGGGTAGAGATCAGTTATCATCCATAGGCTCACTAATTCCTCCATCTTGTACTATCACATTTTCCTACCAGCTTTCATTCCAATTGTTTTGTGCCATTCTCATTCTTTTTAGGAAGGTTGATATTCAGGGGGTATGTTCAAAGTGTCAAAATTCAGAAAGCCCTGCATTTATGATGCCTGCTTTTATATGCATGCATATTTAATAAAGTTAAAATATTCAAGTAACCAAGAATAAATCTATTTAATGACTTCTAATATCTCTACACCAAGAACTATAAACTCTTTTGAGAGAAATTAAGAAACCCCAAAGTAAATGGAGGGTCCTACAATGGGCATGGCTTCAAAGACAATAATGGAAGGATGCCAGTTCTCTCCAAATTGACATTCTGCCCCATAAAAATCTTAGCAGATTTTTGTATTGAAAGTGACAGGCTGATTTGTGTGGAAATGCAAAAGTCTCAGAATAGACAAGGCTATAAACCTAAGTACTACTATATGATAGAAAAGTATAAAATGAAAAGTGTGAATTTGACACAAAAATAGAAAAATAGACAAATGGAACAGAAGAGATATTGTAGAGAAAGGTATAGCTACATACTCAGTCTTGATATGTTGCAATGCTAACAACAGATCAGAAAAAAAAAATAAATCATTTGCTAAAGAATGAAAGTAAATTTTAAAATCTAGTCTTCCTTTCCTATTCCAAAGGTACATAAATTAAAGTATGGTAATTTAAAATAGGATTGTCTATGCTATACTTTGAAAATGAAAATTTGCATTACATCACAACTATGTGAGAACATGCTTTGATTCAGTGCTCAATTTACATCATTTTTGAGTTGAGTTTAGTTTCTGATGCACAGCTAAATTATTATAGTATTTTTTAAAATGTTTTTTAGTCCTTTATAGCAAACAGTTGTTTCTTCAATTCAGAATAACCCAGATTATGACTTTAAATTCTTATTCTGCTGAATTCAGAGAAAGTAATTTTAATTAGATGAGATAAGTGATGATAAAAGTAAACACACAAGGCAGGTTTATCAGTTATTTGATACTCCATTATACCTGAAGCTTATAGTTTCAAGGAGTATCATAGATTACATAGCCAATCACTTCCTAAACAGTCACTTTTTATAGTATATTTTTGTAGAATACCTGGGAAATTCTTTATTCCAGGTGTCCTCAATATCCCTTAATGCTACTTTTGACTTCTCTGTTACCAGAAATTGTCTGTTGAATTAAAGAAAGACTATTTTACTTTACAATACTTTCTTAGGCCTTCATATATGAACAAGGTTAAGTTGGTGTTTGTGTCAAGTTTTCTTTGAAGCAGGCCCAGAAAGCCTTTTCAGCAAAATGATCTCATTTTCAGTGTGGTTTGTGACAATATATGACAATTTTCCAACTTCTAACTGAATCAAATGACTATATTTTAGTTTTCCCCAACTGGCCAGTTTTGTTTTGTTTTGTTGTCCTTTAACAGATTTGTTCTTTTTAATATACTTACTACAGACCAGGTGGATATTTTATTTAAGGACATAGAACTAAAATGTTAAGCCAACAGAACTATATTTTCAGCATGGAATAGCTTATTACTTTTAATTTATGACTAGTAGGAAAATATCTGTAAAACAGAATGAATACATGACTCGATTGATCCACATTTTTAAAATGAACTCAAATGACAATTAAACAGTTATGTGTACTAAAGGTTTTCATCATGAAAGTGACTCTAGGGGCACCTGGGTGGCTCAGTGGTTGAAGCCTCTGCCTTCGGCTCGGGTCATGGGATCGAGCCTCACATCGGGCTCTCTGCTCAGCGGGGAGCCTGCCTCCTCCTCCTCTCTCTCTGCCTGCCTCTCTGCCTACTTGTGATCTGTCTGTCAAATAAATAAAAATCTTTAAAAAAAAAAAGAAAGAAAGTGACTCTAAAGAGATGGATTACCATGACCTCCCCTAACTTTGTTCTTAAATTAGAAATTTTCAAGTGTATTTATTTACGGTTTTATGCTTTTTTATGGTTTCACCAAAGCCAGACATACTGGAAGTAGCTAATTTGTCTGCACAATCCCTAAAATAGCAGTAACTGACCTAACTAAGCAGAAATGTCTACCACATCCCAATCATAGACATAACATGTTGATACCATATATACAAATGTTTGAGGAGAATGAAAGAGAGGAAAAAGAAAAGAGAGAAGGAAGCTAAAATTTCATGGGTCCAACTCATATAAGAACTTCTTGATGTGCCATCCTAAGAAATGTAGACATCTTCTATCAGTAGTAGAGACCTATATAAGACTTCTACTAGGGAAACAAATTCACCAGATCATAATTTCTTTTTTTTTTTTTTTTTTAATTTTTTATTTTTTATAAACATATATTTTTATCCCCAGGGGTACAGGTCTGTGAATCACCAGGTTTACACACTTCACAGCACTCACCAAATCACATACCCTCCCCAATGTCCATAATCCCACCCCCTTCTCCCAAACCCCCTCCCCCCAGAAACCCTCAGTTTGTTTTGTGAGATTAAGAGTCACTTATGGTTTGTCTCCCTCCCAATCCCATCTTCCTTCATTTATTCTTCTTCTACCCACTTAAGCTTCCATGTTGTATCACCACTTCCTCATATCAGGGAGATCATATGATAGTTGTCTTTCTCTGCTTGACTTATTTCGCTAAGCATGATACGCTCTAGTTCCATCCATGTTGTTGCAAATGGCAAGATTTCATTTCTTTTGATGGCTGCATAGTATTCCATTGTGTATATATACCACATCTTCTTGATCCATTCATCTGTTGATGGACATCTAGGTTCTTTCCATAGTTTGGCTATTGTGGACATTGCTGCTATAAACATTCGGGTGCATGTGCCCCTTTGGATCACTACATTTGTATCTTTAGGGTAAATACCAAATAGTGCAATTGCTGGGTCATAGGGCAGTTCTATTTTCAACATTTTGAGGAACCTCCATGCTGTTTTCCAGAGTGGCTGCACCAGCTTGCATTCCCACCAACAGTGTAGGAGGGTTCCCCTTTCTCCGCATCCTCGCCAGCATCTGTCATTTCCTGACTTGTTGATTTTAGCCATTCTGACTGGTGTGAGGTGATATCTCATTGTGGTTTTGATTTGTATTTCCCTGATGCCGAGTGATATGGAGCACTTTTTCATGTGTCTGTTCGCCATCTGGATGTCTTCTTTGCAGAAATGTCTGTTCATGTCCTCTGCCCATTTCTTGATTGGATTATTTGTTCTTTGGGTGTTGAGTTTGCTAAGTTCTTTATAGATTCTGGACACTAGTCCTTTATCTGATATGTCGTTTGCAAATATCTTCTCCCATTCTGTCAGTTGTCTTTTGATTTTGTTAACTGTTTCCTTTGCTGTGCAAAAGCTTTTGATCTTGATGAAATCCCAGTAGTTCATTTTTTCCCTTGCTTCCCTTGCCTTTTGCGTTGTTCCTAGGAAGATGTTGCTGCGGCTGAGGTCGAAGAGGTTGCTGCCCGTGTTCTCCTCAAGGATTTTGATGGATTCCTTTCGTACATTGAGGTCCTTCATCCATTTTGAGTCTATTTTTGTGTGTGGTGTAAGGGAATGGTCCAATTTCATTTTTCTGCATGTGGCTGTCCAATTTTCCCAGCACCATTTATTGAAAAGGCTGTCTTTTTTCCATTGGCCATTCTTTCCTGCTTTGTCGAAGATTAGTTGACCATAGATTTGAGGGTCTATTTCTGGGCTCTCTATTCTGTTCCATTGATCTATGTGTCTGTTTTTGTGCCAGTACCATGCTGTCTTGATGATGACAGCTTTGTAATAGAGCCTGAAGTCCGGAATTGTGATGCCACCAACGTTGGCTTTCTTTTTCAATATCCCTTTGGCTATTCGAGGTCTTTTCTGGTTCCATATAAATTTTAGAATTATTTGTTCCATTTCTTTGAAAAAGATGGATGGTACTTTGATAGGAATTGCATTAAATGTGTAGATTGCTTTAGGTAGCATAGACATTTTCACAATATTTATTCTTCCAATCCAGGAGCATGGAACATTTTTCCATTTCTTTGTGTCTTCCTCAATTTCTTTCATGAGTACTTTATAGTTTTCTGAGTATAGATTCTGTGTCTCTTTGGTTAGGTTTATTCCTAGGTATCTTATGGTTTTGGATGCAATTGTAAATGGGATTGACTCCTTAATATCTCTTTCTTCTGTCTTGCTGTTGGTGTAGAGAAATGCAACTGATTTCTGTGCATTGATTTTATATCCTGACACTTTACTGAATTCCTGTATAAGTTCTAGCAGTTTTGGAGTGGAGTCTTTTGGGTTTTCAGATCATAATTTCTGAAAGGTAATTCATGGAGTTGTAAAGAATGGAAGTCAGTTCTTTGTAAAAAAATTTGTGTACTGAAAGACTGCTGATTCCTAGCTGTACCCGGTTCATCTATTTTATTTTCCAGGAAATAACTAGAGTATGTACATAATTATTTATGTACATAATTAGTTACCACCTCTGCATGCCTAAATACAATTAAAATGACTAAGTCTTGGGCATCTGGGTGGCTCAGTCAGTTAAACCTCTGCCTTTGGCTCAGGTCATGATCCTGGGATCGAGTCCCCCATTGGGCTCCCTGCTTATTGGCGAATTTGCTTCTCCCTCACCTTCTCCCTCAGCCCCTTTCCCCTGCTCTTACTCATGCGTTCTCTCTCTCTCAAGGAAATAAAAATAAAATATTTAAAAGAATAAAAAATAAAATGCCTAAGTCTCCTGAGAAATTCACTTTATCTTTAAAATAGATCCAAATGGCATTTGCAACATTTGATACCATTATCTCCTCTTGCAACCATGTTGTAGCTACTTCCTATATCATCTCAAGATTAATTCTCTTTTATACAAATTTTTACACTTAGCTGATGAAGGGGTATAAAAGGTCTATATATTTTCCTAGTCAAAATTAGTAGTTAGCTCTGCTGTGTCTCAGCAAGGTTATAGTAGAACTGTCCAATCCTGGCCATGTTTGTAAATCAGCAGCACTGGAAACACACAACTGCAATAAGTTCTCAAAGAAAAGCAGTGACATTTCATCTGGTCTAGTATATTCCAATATGCCTAAAGGTTCTCTCAATAGATGTGGCATAAGAGGCTAAAAAATTTAAATGGCCTACTGTAATAACTGTATATCATAACTCATACTTTCATTTTAGAAGATAATTTTATATAATAAATAAATATCCACTCATCAAAGATATTTTGGCAATGGAAGCCTAGTGACAAGAATCATGGTAAAAGTCAGAAAAATTTCTTTGTGTGTGTGTGTGTGTGTGTGTATGTGTGAAAATTTATTGTCAGTCATTCTTAACTATTTAGCAATACAGATCTCATTTCAGTGCATACTTTGCTCCACTAAGTATCCATGTGTTCTCATTAAATAGTTTCAGTTAATAAAGTTTTGAAATAGACACCTTAAAGGTAATGTATCTGCTGTAATCTCTGGAATGTCTAAGTAATAATAGCTAATAATTACAACTGTGGCAGTCAGAATGTGGATAGTTCTGTGAAGTTTTTTTTTTTTTAATTTAGTAAAACATATATAAAATTTACCATATAATTATTTTTAAGTGTACATTTCATTGTCAGTAAGTACCTTCCAATTGTTGTGCAATCATTACCACTATCTCCAGAACCCTTTCATTATCTCCAATGGAAACTTATTAACCCATTCAGTAATAATTCCCCATTCATTCCTCCCTTCTCCCTGGCAACCACCACTCTGCCTTCTGTCTCTATGAATTTGATTCCTTTAGGTATCTGATGTAATGATAAAATACTTATTTTTTGTGATTGGTTTATTTCACTTAGCATAATGTCTTCAAGATACTTCATGTTGTAGAATGAAGTAGAATTTCATTCATTTTTAAATCTGAATAATATTCCATTGTATGTGTAGATCACATTTTGCTTATCCATTTATTCACTAATGGGCACTTAGTTTGTTTCTATCCTTTGACATTGTAAAGAGTTCCACTGTGAACATTGCTATACCAATATCTGTTTAAGTCTTTGCTTTCAGTTCTTGTGGGTACATAACAAGAAGTGGAATTGCTGAATCATACAGTCATCTGCTGTTTATTTTTGGAACTGTCATAGTGCCTTCCACAGTGACTGCCCAATTTTATAGTCTCACCAGCAGTGCACATGGGTTCTAATTTCTTCACATCCTTCTTCACTTTTTATTTTCTGTTGCTTATAGTAACTATCTAATGATTGTGTAGTGATTTATTTTGACTGCCTTAAATTTTATGATTGATGTATTTTCCCAAGACAAAAGTAATAATATAAGTATTGAATATTTCCACAAAAAGAGCCTTTAGACATCAAATGGTTCAAAAGACTATTTTACTATGAGATATCACTCTGGGACTGTCATATCACCACTTCTTATAACCTCATTATAATACTCTTTTGTGAAAGAAAAAGTAAAGAGAGAAACTTCATGGATTTTCTAATTCTGTTAGTATTGCTTCCAAAGAGAATATTTTACCATCAGTATTTCCCAACAGTGTTAGCACTTGTGAGATAAATGCTATAGATATTATTATAAATGATTGTATCTTTAATACATATTTTATCTGATATGTAAGGACAAGTAATAGATACAGAAACATCAGGGGTTGGAGATGAATTAGATACATTTAGACTTCCAAGTAATAAAGAGAGTCATCTTGACAGCAACAAGAGAGTCAAAGTGTTAACTAGATGATTTCTAGGAGTGTCTTTCCTACTTAATGTAACATACTATATACTGTAAAAATCTGTGTTCTAATAATAACACATAATAACTAGGAACATATAAAATCTAGTATATATCAAAATATAGTGAGAATAAAATTTTCTGTGACTGGCGAGTAAATGTAAATTATCAGTACTCGTTTTGATAAAGAATGCTATGAAGACAATAAAACTAATATAGTTAGCATAGTAGTATATTTAATTGAAAACATGAAAACTTAAACAATACTACATCAAAAGTATATATAAAGATAAAAATAGCTTATTTTAAATTTGCTTTTTAAAATTTGAGTAAGGTGGACACACAATGTTACATTGATCTCAACTGTACAACATTATGATTCAACATCTCTACATTTTATTCTATACTCACCACAAGTATAATTACCATCTGTCACCATGCAGTGCTATTAAAATATCATTGACTATATTTTGTAAGCTGCACTTTTTATTTCTATGACTTATTCATCCCATAACAGAAAGCCTGTATCTCATTCCCTTTCATCCATGTTGCTCATACTGCACCCCCTTCAAAACAGATATTATATTTCTCAATGAAAGCCTCCAGGCCTGGATGATAAGAATAATACCATAGGCACATCTGGAGACACAGGAAGGAAATTCAGAAATAAGAAATCTGGAGTATATATTTTTATTGACTTTTATTAACTTTAGGGCCCTGAGATGTTCACCTTTCAATTTTTGGTTTCTAGATTTCTCAGTATCAAGCATAATCTTTTTATTATAGTAAATCTGATTTATCATTAAATTTTTTAAAAAGCCACAGTGATTTTAAATTATTAAAATCTTTCTGAATCTTGGACTATAGTTTTGAAAAGTGATTCATTTAAATAGCTCAGCTATTATCCCCTTCAAAATTAAGTAAAATTTAATTAATCTATTTTGTCTACAAAGAAATGTATACATATATTTATATATAGTGAATTATAAATATAATAAAATATATAGATATATATATATATATACATAGATACAGATATATACTCTTAAAATAAAAGCCTTTAGCTAGACATGTTAAAACATTGTGAGGCCATTTTCTCAATAAATAGGTATTTTGATAGATAATTTTACAAGAAAAATTATCGAACTTTATATGTAATTTTTTTCTTTTTGAGGATTTTTATATTTTTTTCCTGAAAAGAATATAAGTATACCATATACTTATAGAATATAACTGTTCTGTAAGTATGGTATAAGTATATAGAATACATATACCATATGGATATGTTCTATACAAAGTATTGGTCTCCTGACATTTTCTGACTCTAGACAGACTTTGACATTAAGCAAATATCTTATATGACCCTAATGGGAATTATTTTTTAAATTTTATTTATTTTAGAGAGAGAGAGAGAGAACATGCATGCATGCATGAGCAGGGGGAGGGGCAAAAGGAGAGGAAGGGTGAGAATCTCAAGCAGACCCAGTGGTGAGCTCACAGCCTGGAACGGCTTGATCCCATGACCCTGAGATCATAACCAGAGCTGAAACCAAGGGTCTGATGCCCAACCAAATGAGGCACCCAGGCACCCTTTAATGGAAATTCTTTAAAAAATAGCACTTAGTAGAAATAACAAGCAAAGATCACTTTTTTTTTTAAAGATTTTATTTATTTATTTGAGAGTCAGAGAGTGAGTGATAGAGAGCATGAATTGGGGGGAAGAGAAGAGAAAGAGGGAGAAGGAGAAGAAGACTCCTGGCTGAGGGTAGAGTCCCACACCAGGCTTGATTCCAGAGCCCTGAGATCATGACCTGAGCCAAAGTTAGATGTTTAACTGACCGAGCCACCCATGCACCAAAGGATAATTCTTTATATGTTATCCATGACTTGCATTGTCAGTCAATATAAAATAATATAGGAGAAATTCATTTCTTACCTGAAATAACTGAATATTCAGATAAAATATCTGAAACAACAATTTTCAAGACACTGAATATCAGGCCATGAAAAACATGATCCCTGAGGGACAGGACACAGACAAGTTGATCCTTATGATTTCCTAAGCTTACTGGCTTGAGTTTCCAGATGGCAGTGTTGGGATTGGGGTAGGAATCTAGTCAGAACAAGGGGAGTTCCTGATTTAAGGAGGTGGAGTTGAGATTCTAGAAGATGAAGTTGTTTAGAATTTGTGGGATATATATCAGGTACAGTTTCATAGGGAGAACTTTGGAGATCTGCAGAGGGTCCTCTTCAGTTATTCAACAGGATATTGATCAGCACATGAGCTTGAGAAAACTACACCATGTTTAGGGAAGAACTATCAAAAAAGATTAAAAGAAATACTGTCTGGCACTCACACAAGGCTGGAATACTTCCTACATCATGGAACACTTGGCAGAGTACTCAGAATAGTCTTGTCTTAGTTGTAAAGAATAATGCGCTCTAGACTAAACACTGATTTTGTCTTGCCTAGCAAATCCTAAAATTAGGGCCTAAGAGTTTCTAACTCTTTCCAGGCATATTAAATACATCTCAGGAAAAAGCTCAAGAATGTTTATAGGATTACAAAAATATCCAGCATCCAACAAGGTAAAATAAACATTGTTTTTTAATTCAGTATAAAATTACCACATTACCAAGAAATAGTAAAATATAATCTACAAAACATAGAAAAATCAATTAATCATGTCGGACTCCAGTAGGTTTTGCGGGCCGACAGGCACGAGGAGAGCGTCCGGGCCAGCCGGTAGCTCCCCTTGGGGCTGAGCGGGATGGCGAGTGTCGCGAGTCCAGGCGCATTAACGAACCACACCAGACTCGGGGGATCTGTCGAAGCAGGATCTCACTTTATTGAGCGGGGTTGCAGCTTATATTGGGTAGGGGATGGGAAATGAGGTCAGCAGGGAGAGAGCCTATGGGGTTTGGTTACGTAGTCAGTAACTGGGTAGGGTGTGTTGGGCGAGAGGAGGAAATATCAGAGATACGCGGAACCGAAACAGCCACGTTGGCGCCAATACTGCCACAGTGGCGCCTTTTCTAGCTGGAAGAGAAGGCAGGCCAGCGCCATCTTTGCTGTGCCCAACAAATCAAAATAGTCTAAGAATTACTACAGATGTTAAGGTTAGCAATCAAGGATTTAAGATAGCGCTTATAACTATATGTCATATATTCAAAAAGATAACTACAGACATAGAAGATATAAATATGAAACAAGTTATGGTTCATGGAGATGAAAATTATAATGTATGTGATGAAAATCACACCAGATGGGATCAATGGCAGATAAGCAATAGAAACTGTCCAAAATAAAACACATAAAGAATAAAAAATTACTAAAAAAATGAATAGAGCTTCAACTGACTGCCAGAAAACGCGAAGCAATCAGATATATGTATAATAGGAATCCTCAAAGAAGGTAGAGTGGAGGAAGTGAAAAATTATTTGGAGAAATTATGGCTGAAAACTTAAAACTTGATATAAATTATAAAGCAATAGATCCGATAGACCAAAATATTTCCAGCATAAGACAAATTATAATAAAGTTGATCAAAGCCAGTGATAAAATCTTAAAAACAGCTTGGTGGGGGGGCAGCCATGTACATACAGAAAATTAAAATAAGTATTACAACAGGTTTCTTATTGGAAATAATTTGAGAAGAGAGTGGAGAAACATCTTTAAATCAATAGATGGTCAACCTATATACTGTAACTGAAAAAACTATATTTAAAGTAAAAAAGAAAGATTGCTCCAACTATACAGAAGCTAAAAATTCATAACTAGTAGACTCACACTATAAGAAATGTTGACATTCTTCTGCACAAGGAAAATTATGCCAAATGAAAATATGGATTTATGCAAAGAAATGAAGAGTCACAATGGTATTCTCATTCATGTCAGGGTATGACAATTACATAAGAGCCAGGAAACCAACACAAGTTTAGTTACTGATACCAATACATAAAATTTTTTATTCATAAATAAACCCAACAACCAAACATGACATTAATTTTAAGTACATTATGGTGTTAGAAGGATCAGGATGAAAGGCTGATCATCTGAGTTGATTTAAAGATAAAAAGATGTGTAAGAGAACAACAATAAAAAGAGATTTCTTAAATATTAAATATACATGACCAAATAACATAATAAAACAGGTTTAATAAATAATATAGTGGGCTGTTCCGACAAGCATTTAGTTAACTATAAGTATTAAAGGATAATCATGTATTTTTATCTCAACCAAATGAACACCGCTATGAATAAGAGTTATTTTGGGGTGTAAAAGAATATATAAAATTTACTTTTTATAAATATTATGTTAAGAAAAACACATTTTTAAATTTTTTTAAGGATTTTATTTATTTATCTGACAGACAGAGATCACAGATAGGCAGGGAAGCAGACAGAGAGAGAGGAAGGGAAGCAGACTCCCTGCTGAGCAGAGAGCCCAATGCAGGGCTGGATCCCAGGACCCTGGGATCATGACCCAAGCCGAAGGCAGAAGCTTTAACCTACTGAGCCACCCAGGCGTCCCAAAACATATATTATTTGACGAAATACTCCACAAAGAAAAGCCATGAAAAAGAGAATGTCAGACAAAAGAAACATTGGTACCTAGTATATGCTTTGTTTTCTTCTTTGAATGTTGTCGCACATAAGACATGAATTAATGACAAGAATACATTTATTTTTCTATTGGATCCATTCCACTATATAATTCCATGGGTAATGCTGATTTTATAAATATAACCAGTAAACACAACTACTAAAGACATAAATTTCTAGAACCAATCATCAAATCTGAGAATTTTATATGGTTTAAGAACCAATTGTGAGATGATAAAAATACACTAGTAATAAAAATTTGGATGAAGAGGTAGAGAAATTGGAAACAGAGTAAAATTGAGGGAAAATGCATTAGACATTTAAAGGAAAAAAAAGAAGAGCCACAATTTCTAGAATTGGAACATATTAAAATCCCTCCATAAAATTCCTCAATTTTTATGGCTAGGAGGCAATGAACCTCTTTTCTTAGTAAGTTCTTTCTTCTATCTCTCAGTAATACTCGTCTTTATATTGCTACGTCAGTTGAATGTAGTCTGTTACCTGTTTGGTACTCTTTTCCCATCCCTTTCCATCCCTTTTTGTAGAACTGTTTTAGGATTTTTTTTTCCCCCTTAGGGATTTTAAGAACAGTCTTTAACTGGAATTTCTTGTGTTAATTTAATCATATATGCTGACTGGTAAAAGCATATGCAAGTTAAGAAAATCTCCAGTTAATTAATATTTATGGTCTTCTCTTAGTCTGCTTCCCATCTATATTCCAAGTTGATTTTTTGCCAGTTTGCTCCTGCCCTATATTTACCCAGCATCCTTAGACCAATTAGTAATGCTGGGAGAACATTCCTCACTACCATGAAATTTATAAGGTCCCTGCTTAATGCTTTTATCAGAAAATAAAAAGAAATGAATGAAAATAACCCTAGCTTCTGGTTCAAGTCTGAAGATACAGAAATTGATTCCAATTCCAAATTGATTCCAAAATATATTTATACATTTTTCATTTATTTTTTGTAGATTGAGGATCTGAATTGGACTTTAAAACTAGAATCACTTTAAATCTAAGTCATTTTAATTTTATTGTGTAGAATTTTAAAACCATAAAGGAAACATGTTTTAATCAGGTTCCTAATTTTAAAAAAATCTGAGCAGCTGTTTAATACAGGTTGAATTCAGGAGAATTTCAGTAGGGGCTTAAAATAAGTTAATGATTCCAATTAACTCTCTAAATCTTATATGTGGATAAACACAGAATTCTGTCTAGGTAGAGAAGCATAGTCCAATTTTTAAGTGAACAGATATATTTTCTCCATAAATATTTTACTAAATGTATTTTTATTTACTGGGCATATTAGTAATGAAAATATAAATCCAAGTTACTGGAGTTCTTGAAACAAACATCTCAATGTTAGAGAAAAGTGTTTCCATTGCTTAACAGATTTTGATGGTTGCCATCATATCTTTCATGTATTATACACTATTGTTCTTTATTTAACATTCTCTGATTCAGGATCTAACTTGTTAAAGATGATTCTTCCAAAATTTTCTCAGCAGTGACCTGGTAGATTGAAACTCTAACATTGTGTCTTAGTTAATACATTTCTGATGCTCTTTGTTTAGCCCTTTCTTCAGGCATAGTTTAGGTGAGCAGTTGTTTGCCCCCCACTCCCTTTGCAGTTTGAATATGTTTTACCACTGATTTATTGCATGTATGGGGCTGATATGAAATATACTGTGGGTGAAAATCTTATTTTTATAGGTAATTCGTAATTTCTCTGTTATACAGTTTAAGACTTTAAGATTTAGTTTCTCATTTTGTAATTTAGGATTGTCAAAATATTATATTTATATGTGATTATTATATATAAAGGCTATCATCTTTTAACATTTCTAGAAAATGTTATGCCATTGTACCTTTGAAAAATAACTCCCCCAAATTCTCTCAATTATTCTCTGTAAGAGTTAAGCTTGCTATCATTGTAACCTCCTACTGAGTTTGGCTGCAGCTCTGTAGCCAAAAAGGGAAACAACAACAACAAAAAAAAACAAACAAGCCAAGCCAGTGTCATTCTTCACTGGGTACCTCAGTGCTGGCAGAGTCTGCTAGGCTTGACAAGACCACTTGGTCTTCCCTGTTTTCATAGTTCTATATGATCACTCTCCTGTTCTTTTGAGTGGCCCAGTTCACACAGGGCTGCTGCCCAGTTCACACAGGGCTGCTGCGCAGTTCACACAGGGCTTCCATTAAGGACTAGTGTGAGTGAATAAGATGAATATCTTCTTACCTTTGGCTTGGGTTTTATCATCTATGAATTACCAAAGTAGGGTAGCAGGTGCCATGGTTTTTTCTGAATTACTTTTGTAAGACTCTTTTGTCCTAGGCCATACATGGACACCCAAAGGTCCTGACTCAGGAAAAAAATGGTATGACAGACAATATATACTCTATAATAAACGATTATTTCTAATATGATTAAGGGTTCACATTGGGTTAAGCCTATTATGTCTGGATCCTTCTCTCAGAATGATGTAAATCCTATCTTCATATTAAAGGTCTCTTAGCCTTACATCTCCCTGATACATCAAGAAATATGTCTGAATCCCAGTGTTTGATATGTTTGTGCTTGTGTGTGTGTGTGCACATGTATATAGTATAGTCGGCTGTCTTATGATAGTCTTTAATGAAAATAAAGAGATGCTTTGATGTGGTTAAATTATAGAGATTCAATACGGCTATAAGTCTTTACCAGTCAAAAGTCTTTTAAATTCTCCTGGATTCAGAATAGAGATTACAATTAGCAGTACATTTTGGGTAATGGCATCCATAATTCCATAGTCACAGACATCCTGCCAAAATGTGGGTGGCTTGATTGGAACCATTCATTGCCTGGCTCCATCTACACCCTGCAGAGCAATTTAGCTCTTTAAATAACCATTCCCTACTGCTAAAGCAACAATGTGCCATGCAAAGTAAATCAATATATAAATCATTTGCTTATATCAACAAATCCTTAATTTGCCTCATCACAAGAAATGTCTAAGAAATCTTAATTGAGATCTTCTTATTAAGAGAGAATTTGATCTACCTTAAGATGAGAATATTCCCAAAGAAGATTTCATAAGTAGCATATGTACTAGCATTATAAAGTAGAAGTGCTAATTAAGTTTTTTATAAAAGCTGTCTTTTAATCCATTTTAGGAGGGGAAAAAAAAGACTTAAATCAGGATTTAATTTATAAGAGTTTCCTGAGGAAATCAGTCAGTGAATAATTTATTTTTCTAGTATACTCAAGGAAGTTTCAAATGGTTGTAATTTGTAATTTATGTTGGGACTTACTCATCTTGTTTTAATGTTCAGGCCTGAATTCAAATATTTAGATTTGAAATTTTGGCTGTTAATTTATTATCCATTCAAACATAAAGTCCTCAGCTGGATTTTTAAATTTTGTACTTCATTTACCCTTCGTTTTCTCATGTCATAATATCAACTGACACTGTCATCTTTATATGTAAAGTAGTATGAAAGTAATAATGCACATCAGTCTTTACAAAGGTAATCTTCATACTTACCAGTTTAAACTGTGCCACAAATACCATATTATAAAAATTTAATTCTTATTTAATAATGGATTTCAAAAGAAGATAACTGTACAAAAATAATGTGTAAATTATGTTTGTCAACAAGATTTAACGGATAGCATCTCTTATACAGTGTCTGAAAAAATTAAAAGTAATACAAAGGAATGGTAGAAGGAGCTCAACAAATTTAACATTATTTATCCTAAATCTTAGGTCAGAAAATATAACAGTTTTAATACCAAGGTCCAGAAATAAGTTGACTCACCCACCCAGTTACATGTAGCACTGATCAGGGCAGGCCCTTAAATATTGGACAAAAATTGCAGAGAAGCAGCAGCTCTGTAGATTAAGCCCAGTGTTTTATTTTTCCCCCAGATTTAACAACTATGTATGTTATTCCATGTGGAATGAATGAAGAAGACAAAGGTGTCATAATTGTCTTAGAGAAAAAGCCTCTTTTTTATAACCAAGGGCAGAAAAAGAGCAATTCCTCAAAAAATTTGGTTCATTAGTCATGTTTTTCTCTTTAGCAAAATAAAAATCACAATAATTACACCATAGTGTAATTTCTGTCTTTGTTATTTTGCAATCTAATTACATTTAATATTATTGAAATTCTTTTAAAAATTGGTCAAATAATCATTTCTCAAAATTTCTTCCTGTATGCCTAAAATCATTAACTTATTAAAAATAGACAACTTTAATAATGATATTATTAATAGTCAACACTTATTTTTCAAACTAGAAAATTCTGGTAGCTTACAGATAGAAACTATAATTTCTACAACAGGGACAGCATTAGCACCCACCTCAGAATGACTTCTGAGAAAGAATAGAGTTCAACCATATAAAGTACTTAAACAATGTCAACTATATAATAAAGTGCTCTTTAAGTTTTCTATAATTATTGGGGCACCTAGGTGGCTCAGTCAGGTAAGCATCCAGCTCTTGATTTCAGCTCAGGTCATGATCTTAGAGCTATGAGACTGAGTCCAAGTCGGGCCCTGTGCTGGGTGGGCATGGAGCCTGCCTAAGGTCCTCTCTCTGCCTCTCTATCTGCCCCTTCCCCCTCGCTCTCTTAAAAAAAAAAGTTTCCTATAACTGCTTAAACAATAAAAACAATAATAATAATAATAGTATTACATTTGTGGGATCTATTTTAAAAATTTAATACAGGCTACTTTAATATGACATAACACTAAAGAGCATGAAAATCTTTTAAAATTATTCTGTGAACTTTCAATTATTCATTCAAAAATAATCATTCGGGAAATGTTTATATTTTTCTTAAAAAGTATTCCTACAATAAATCCATTTGCTCTTTTTGTCATAAAACTCAACGCTTTTGACAAATCCTTTTAATGACAGTCTTCTTCAGGAAACCATAAACTCCATGAAGACAGATCTTGTCCATCCCTATGACCCAGCATTATATAGTGCAAAACAAGAGGGGGTTTCTAATAATTATCTAATAATAATAAAATAATAATAATAATAAACGAATCTCTTACTGAAAAGAGAAGTAAAATCAATTTTATTTAGGTGAATTAAGCAAAATACATCATCTGAAATAAGGCATGATCTTTTTGATGATCCTATCCATTTATATAATCTTTGGAATATAGGTGCCTGGATTAGAAATGCAAGCGCATGACCAGCCAGAGAGGAGCTGAGTACTTGACTGCAACTCCCTTCAGAGACTGCAGTGTGTTAGCTAGGTATGCCAATTCTGTTATGGGGAGTACAGCTTTCCCCCCAGAGGCCTATCAGATAAACCTTCCTAATTGTCTATGATTAGGCCTGAAAAACCATGCATAGGTTTTTGACCAGAGTTGAACCCCTCAGCCACTAGCGCTGTATTTGAATTTGCATTCCTCTAACAACTAATAAGGCTAAATCCTTCTTTTTTTTTTTTAAGTTTTTATTTATTTATTTGACAGACAGATATCACAAGTAGGCAGAGAGGCAGGCAAAGAGAGAGGAAGGGAAGCAGGCTCCCTGCGGAGCAGAGAGCCTGATGTGGGGCTCAATCCCAGGACCCTGGGACCATGACCTGAGCGGAAGGCAGAGGCTTTAACACATTGAGCCACCCAGGTGCCCCTAAATCCTTCTTTATATACTTATTTGTAAAATGTATAATCCCTTTCTGAAGTCTTTATTAAAATATTTTGCTGATTTTATCATTTATCCATTATTGATTTGTGGGAAGTCTTTGTGTATTTTGGAAACATATCTTTTGCTAAACATAACATTTATTTTCTCCCACCTTTGTGGCTTGCCTGTTCATTTTCATACCTGTTTTTGTTGCTTAGCTTTTTTTTTTTAGAGGGGGGAAAGGAGCAGAGGGAGAGGGAGAGAATCCTAAACAGGTTCCATGACCAGTGCTGGATCTCATGACCCTGAGATCATAATCAAAGTTAAAATCAAAAGTGGGCTGAGCCACACAGGTGAACTGAGCTTTTTTTTTTTTTTTTTTTTTTTTTAAATAATGATCTTTGTTCATAATTCTTAGGTTCTCTCTAGGAAATCTTGATTATTCCCAGTTTGTAAAGATACTCTACTGTGTGGTTTTACAAAAGATGTGTAGTTTTAGCTTTGAGATTAATGACAAAGATTAATCTCAAATAGTGTGGGAGATGAAATAGGAGTTTATTTTACATATGAATAGCTTGTTGTACCACAACAATTTGTTGAAAAGACTTTCTTTCTCCTCTAAATGGATTTAGTGCTAAAAAAAGAATCTAAATTAAATCTAATTAGATTCTAAATTCTAGAATTTAATTAGATTCTAAAAGAATCTAAATTAAATTAAAGAATTCTAAAAAAAGAATCCATTGGCCATATAAATATGTTTCTTTCTGGACACCTTATTTGTTTCAGTCGATCTACTAATCTATCATATGTCAATACCATAATATGTCTTGATTATGAAATAAAGTTGTGTGATTTTTCAAAATGTTTAAGATAATTCTTCAAAAAGCTTAAAAAAATAAAATTTCTTCAAAATTATTTGAACTATTTTTTGATTCTCTGAATTTCTATATGAATTTTAAGAATCACTTGTGTTGAGCACTGGGCATTTTATGTAAGTGATGAATCACTAAATTCTACTCCTGAATCCAATATTACACTATATGTTAACTAACTAACTATGATTTAAATTAAAAAAAAATTAAAAAAAAAGAATCATTTTGTCAGTTCTTCCAGAAACTTGTCAGGATTTGTACTAATTACAATAATAATTTCTGGGATAACAGATTTCATAACAATATAGAGTCTTTGAGACTATAATTTAAAACATGAATTTAATTTTAAATTAAAACATAAATTTAAGTTTTCCTTGACTTCTATCATTAAAGTTCTGTCAGTATTACTACAGAGGTCTTACACTTATTGTTACATACCTCCAAAGATGTTTTATATTCTTCAGTACTTTTTTTAATGATATTTTCATCTTAGTTTTATTTTATAGTTGTTTATTATAATATACAGAAATACAATTGTATTTTAGGTAGTGATATTGTAACAAATGAACTTAACAATTTTTTTTAAAAGATTTTACCCATTTATTTGAAAGACAGAGATCACAAGTAGGCAGAGAGAGGAGAAAGCAGGCTCTCTGCTTGGCAGAGAGCCTGACCGGGGCTCGATCCCAGGAGTCTGGGATCATGACTGGAGCCAAAGGCAGAGGCTTTAACCCACTGAGCCATCCAGGTGCCCCTGAACTTACCAAATTAATCCTATTAGTATTTTTTTATATCCTAAGAATTCACATGTAGATTATTATATTTACTGTGACTAAAACTGCTTTATTTCTTCCTTTCTAAACTGTACACATTTTATTTCATTTTTTCTATTGTTGAGCTTGCTAGGATCTCAAACATAATGTTGAATAAAAAAGGATAAAAGTAAAAATGCTTACCTTATTCTCAAGCTTATGGGAAAAGCATTCATGTTTTCACCAACAAGAACGTTAACTGTTAAGTATAGAATATACATAAATGATATTTATAGCATGAAGGGGTTTCCTTCTACTTCTAGTTTACTTCAAACCCATTTATAACTATTTTATATTTTATTTTTATATTTCTAAATCCCAATAAGTATTCAAACAGTTTGGCTAAACAAGAGCATATAGGATGAAGTAGAAATATGAGTAGATGAAAATAATATAGGTGGTAAAACAAAGGGTAACTACCATGGAACATTGAGTCTTCTCTTGAGAGTATATCTGTACATCCAATACGGAAAATGGAAACACTGCCATAAAATTAGTTTCTATCATCTCCCAACCAGGATTTGTATAGAATCAAATATTCTAGAATCAGATGCTCCTTACATTCTTTGGCTAACTGGTCAGTCACATTTTCTTCAAAAAATATAATGACCTAGAGTTGTTCTGATAAATAATACAAAAAGAATGTGTTTTTACAATAGAGAGAATAACATGGAATAAACATTGCTAAGAGAGTTATTTAAAATGGAGCCAGGAGAATGTAGAGGAAGTCAGGCTTATGTACATTTTCTTTCTCAAATTCTTGGACTTTTTGCTGAACTCAGCTAAAAGCCAAGACATCTGCTGTATGTTAGTTAAAGTGGACATAAATAGACTTTCTTTTTTTATTTTTTTAAGATTTTATTTACTTATTTTACAGAGAGAGAGAGAGATCACAAGTAGGCAGAGAGGCAGGCAGAGAGAGAAGGGGAAGCAGGCTCCCTGCTGAGCAGAGAGTCTGATGCGGGGCTTGATCCCAAGACCCTGAGATCATGACCTGAGCCGAAGGCAGAGGCTTAACCCACTGAGCCACCCAGGCGCCCCATAAATAGACTTTCTACTTAACACTAGCTCGAGCAACCAATCACATGTAGATAGTGTAACTGTAGCTATACCAACACCAGTCAATCACCTTTTCTTAAAACATCATGTAAATCACCTCTTTCCCCTTTAAAAACTCTAGTATCCCTTGTCCTTCCAGCATGTTTTCAGTTTTTCAAATCTGTGCTTCCTAGAGAGGGAGCTTGCAGTTTTGTGTTTCATTGGTTGACAGTTTACATTCTCAATTCATCCACTGACAGATAGCAACTTTTTTTTTTAATTAATTGCTCTTGTGGTGATATTTCAGATGACACAGATCATACTCAAGGTTATCATGAAGCTGATGGTGATGGCAAATAATGATTATTAAACCACTGGACACACAGTTCTGTTGAATGCCTGTTGTAGACTAATAAAAGAATAACTACAGAACTTAATAGAAGGAATAAATAACTACTTAAAAGTAAAGTACATTGCCTTAAGTGGAAAAGTAGCAGCAAGATCCAAGCTACCTTCCAACCAAGATGTCTTAAGGTAAAAGTAACTGACATTTTAAAAAATCAACATAAACTTTGAGTCTGCAATGAAAAATGCTTAAGCAGTTCCTATAATTTTTCTTCACAGTATGTAAACTTCCAGCTGAATCAATCTAGTACTTTTTATTCTATTTTTTCATTTATCCCCTACTTCATTCCAAACAGGTGATTTATTACACACAGTATCTCAAGTTGAAATGATTTAAACTGGAAGAACAAGGAAGCAAAGTTAAAATAAGTTGAGTAACATTTGTACAGTGTGTGCTCTTTTGCTGAAAGAGGTCCACTTTAACTCAATGTGAAACTTGGTAGCTAAGAGCCAAACAATTATGTAGTTCAGCGAATACACAAGATAAAACACAAGCCAGGGTTTTGTTTGTTTGTTAGTTTTGTTTTTTGTTTGCTTGTTTGTTGTTGTTGTTGTTTTAGAAAACCTTGAAAAGCATTGTGAAACCTAGTAACATCTAACAGAAAATAGTAACATAAGACAAGTTTATATAATAAAGTAAAGCTGCACTGAAACATTGAATGAATTCAATGTGATGAGATTCAACTACATAATTCTGTTTGATTTTATAAAATTTAAGCCAAGTTGAATATCTCTTTATGCCTTGGAATTTTTCTTGTGCCTGTCATATTAGAGATTTGACCACACTCAAAATCTAGTATTTGCACTTTGTCCTTAAAAAATAGCTCCTTTGTGGCAAGGGAAGCAAGGGCAAAAATGAACTATTGGGATTTCATCAAGATCAAAAGCTTTTGCACAGCAAAGGAAACAGTTAACAAAATCAAAAGACAACTGACAGAATGGGAGAAGATATTTGCAAACGACATATCAGATAAAGGACTAGTGTCCAGAATCTATAAAGAACTTAGCAAACTCAACACCCAAAGGACAAATAATCCAATCAAGAAATGGGCAGAGGACATGAACAGACATTTCTGCAAAGAAGACATCCAGATGGCCAACAGACACATGAAAAAGTGCTCCATACTCCATATCACTCGGCATCAGGGAAATACAAATCAAAACCACAATGAGATATCACCTCATACCAATCAGAATGGCTAAAATCAACAAGTCAGGAAATGACAGATGCTGGCGAGGATGTGGAGAAAGGGGAACCCTCCTACACTGTTGGTGGGAATGTAAGCTGGTGCAGCCACTCTGGAAAACAGCATGGAGGTTCCTCAAAATGTTGAAAATAGAACTGCCCTATGACCCAGCAATTGCACGACTGGGTATTTACCCTAAAGATACAAACGTAGTGATCCAAAGGGGCACGTGCACCCGAATGTTTATAGCAGCCATGTCCACAATAGCCAAACTATGGAAAGAACCTAGATGTCCATCAACAGATGAATGGATCAAGAAGATGTGGTATATATACACAATGGAATACTATGCAGCCATCAAAAGAAATGAAATCTTGCCATTTGCGACAACATGGATGGAACTAGAGCGTATCATGCTTAGCGAAATAAGTCAAGCAGAGAAAGACAACTATCATATGATCTCCCTGATATGAGGAAGTGGTGATGCAACATGGGGGCTTAAGTGGGTAGAAGAAGAACCAATGAAACAAGATGGAATTGGGAGGGAGACAAACCATAAGTGACTCTTAATCTCACAAAACAAACTGAGGGTTGCTTGGGGGAGGGGGGTTGGGAGAAGGGGGTGGGATTATGGACATTGGGGAGGGTATGTGCTTTGGTGAGTGCTTTGGTGAGGGTATGTGCTTTGGTGAGTGCTTTGGTGAGTGCTGTGCTTTGGTGAGTGCTGTAAACCTGGTGATTCACAGACCTGTACCCCTGGGGATAAAAATATATGTTTATAAAAAATAAAAAAATTAAATTAAATTAAAAAAAATAGCTCCTTTGTATTAATGATGACAATTTTCTTCCCAGAACACCAACTGATTTGTTTTTTGACAAACACAAATCATTATTTACAAACTCTTATACATTTTTCCTCTGAGGAATTGATGTAGGATATAGTTGTTCATTCTATCTGTGATAAAAGCCATCAAAGTTGCCTGTAATTTGAAAAAAAAAATGACATCAAACTTTTGAGCTGATATGGCTATACAAAAATTGATGCTAGAATTTGTTCAGGAACGATATTTAATTGAAAGAAAATGCTCTGTGAAACTGTAAGAAGTGACAAATAATGGAGTTATTGAGTTATTTTTCAATAAAAATCTATGTTATGTTATATGGTGTGTGATCAACAATTAGCTTGATTTGTGGAAGAATCAGTAAAAAAGCTGCCTGGAAAATATTTTCTAGGATGCCCATCTTCTTTGTCATGTGAGCTAGTAATTTATTCTTTCTTATGCAATTGTCAATTTAACTGTCAATTTCTCATTCTTGAAGGATCCCAACTGATGAATTATCTTCAGCAAACTTGATTACTCAGCAATGTTGAACTTATAAAATATAAGCAAGCTCTCTTTTCTCAAACTTGCATCCATATCACGGACTTCCCAAATTCGGTTTCTCTAAAGCATATTAACATTACTCCACTGCATATTGACCATTCATAATCCAAATGATGTAAGGCATGAAACGAATGCTTCTAAGTTCTCTTCATTTTATGTATAAAGTAATGTTATTGTTGGCAATTAGAGACAGAATTAACTGAAAATTATTTGGTTATTATTGGACAGAGTGCATAGAAGTTAGTTTTGTTTAGGACACAAAGTCCTTTACCTTTCATTTTAATATTGGTGTTTTATTTTCATGCTATGCGTGAAGATGGTGTATGGAATGTTTTCAGAAGGAACTTTAAATGAAGAAACAGTAAATTTTATTTTGGCAGCACATGTTTCACCATTTCCTTTGTTAAAAAGACAAATCACTTTCAAGGTCACACTTTGTGAAAACCAAGTTAAAATTAAAATTTTCTTTGACAAATGGCAACAAATTAACTGCACAATTATTTCTTGTGAGAAAAAATGATGTATCCTAAAAAGAATTTCTCCTACAAATATTCAAACTGTATGAATAGTAAATGCTTATATTTGAATTGTGTAATCAATTTCAAAATAAAGTAATATCATATGCATTCTATATGTTTCCATACTTACAAATTTCATTTGATAAGAGGACCATGCTTCTATGAATTCCATGCAACTGACATGATGATTTAACCAACTTCTACTTGGAGATTTTACCATAGAGCAACTTGAGGTAAGATGGCAGAAATGGAAACCTAAGAAAGAAAGTGACAAATAATGGGGTCACCAGCCAGCCTGGGGAGCCACTGTTGCTGCTTTCTACTACTGCTGCCCTGCCCTTTTGGGTTCAGGCTCCCAAGGCCAGGCTATCATTGCTTCATTGAATAATCTCAAGTGTACAAAACAGCTGGCCAAGCTATAGGCAGAACTGAGAAAACAGAACACCTCTGTGAAGATTTTTCACAGCTCAAGCTTCACTTGGACAGGGTGCAGTTTATTCGCCAACATTTCTACAATTACCTGATGGTGTGTTCCAGGGCCAGCATGGCAGAAATGCCAGAGGAGGCATAGAAGAAGAACTTTGACAGTTTTCACTTAGACTTTGAACAAAGCATCAGCTTAGCTAGAAGACTTTCTCTTGGGAAATGGTAGACACATGTGGGGATGCTGAGAATCAATTGGTTCTAGAACTCTATAAATTCTTTGTTGAAAAGATTTTGGGCCTTCTGCATGACATAGCAGATGAGAGCCAAGACTAAGCTTGCAGATCTTCAGGAGTCAACTTTCAGGCCTTCCATGTAAAAGAGAAATCATGAAATATTTATCATCTAGCATAATACCCTCTAGGCCGATCATGCTGTTGCAAATAGCAAGATCTGATTCTTTTCATGGTGAGTACTATTCCATTGTGTGTGTCTCTGTATATGTGCATGGGTATATGTGTGTTTCATTTTTACCCATTAATCCATTGATGAACATTTAGGTTGCTTCCATATCTTGGCTATTATAAATAATGCTATATATTTTCAAATTACCATTCCTATTCCTTGCTCTAGCCTCTCTAATTTTCTTGAAAGGAAAAAATAAAAGAATAGTAACAACAGCTTTCTCATCAAGGAACAGGAGTTTGAATAAATAAATCAGGAATGTTGCAGTTAGAGAAAGGAATAGGGTATGAGGGAAAAACAACAATGGAAAAGGGATGGAAACACCTATGACACAAGGCCATTAAAAAATATATACTAAAGCTGAAGTTTACAGAATGTTCATACAAACTAACACCTTACCACCACTCCTGCAAGGCTCCAGTTTAATTATGGTGGATTACACCTGAACATTTTCAAAGACAGTCTATCTCCAAGAGCAGCATATAAGAAACGCCATAAGTCAAGAAAGATGACAAAACAAAATACACTAGAGGAGTAAGTTGAAGCTTCTTGTACGGAAAGCTAACATAAATATTAGACATTTTAACAATTAAATTTATAAAGTAGCATACGTTTTTACTAAAGATTTGTGTATCTCCATTATATTACCTGATACATCTTGTCCAACAAAATATTAAAATGCAAAAGACAATTTGGATACCTTTTATTTCTTTTTGTTGTCTGATTGCTGTTGCTAGGACTTCTAATACTATGTTGAACAAGAGTGGTGAGAGTGGACGTCCTTGTTGTGTTCCTGATCCAATGGGAAGGCTGCAAGCTTTTTCCCATTGGGGATGATATTTGCTGTGGGTCTTTCATAGATAGATTTTATGAAGTTCAGGAATGTTCTCTCTATCCCTATACTTTGAAGCATTTTAATCAGGAACGGAAGCTGGATTTTGTCAAATGCTTTTTCTGCATCAACTGAGAGGACCATGTGGTTCTTCTCTCTTCTCATATTAATTTGTTCTATCACATTGATTGATTTGAGAATGAACCATCCTTGTAGCCCAGGGATGAATCCCACTTGGTCATCCAAATTGGCAATGAAGAAGTCAAACTCTCTCTCTTTGAAGATGACATGATTCTTTATATGGAAAACCCAAAAGACTCCACCCCCAAACTACTAGAACTCATACAGCAACTCAGCAATGTGGCAGGATACAAAGTCAATGTACAGAAATCAGTGGCTTTCTCATACATTAACAATGAAAATACAGAAAGGGAAATTAGAGAATCGATTCCATTTACTATAGCACCAAGAACCATAAGATACCTGGGAATAAACCTAACAAAAGAGGTAAAGGATCTGTATTCGAGGAACTACAGAGCACTCATGAAAGAAATTGAAGAAGACACAAAAAGATGGAAGACCATTCCATGCTCTTGGATCAGAAGAATAAACATTGTTAAAATGTCGATACTGCCTAGAGCAATCTATACTTTTAATGCCATTCTGATCAAAATTCCACCAGTATTCTTCAAAGAGCTGGAGCAAATAATCCAAAAATTTGTATGGAACCAGCAGAGACCCCGAATCGCTAAGGAAATGCTGAAAAACAAAAATAAAACTAGGGACATCACGCTACCCGATTTCAAGCTTTACTACAAAGCTGTGATCACCAAGACAGCATATTACTGGCATAAAAACAGACACATAGACCAGTGGAACAGAGTAGAGAGCCCAGATATGGACCCTCAACTCTATGGTCAAATAATCTTCGACAAAGCAGGAAAAAAGATACAGTGGAAAAAAGACAGTCTCTTCAATAAATGGTGCTGGGAAAACTGGGCAGCTATATGTAGAAGAATGAAACTTGACCATTCTCTTACACCGTACACAAAGATAAACTCAAAATGGATAAAAGACCTCAACGTGAGACAAGAATCCATCAGAATCCTAGAGGAGAACATAGGCAGTAATCTCTTCGATATCAGTCACAGCAACTTCTTTCAAGATATGTCTCCAAAGGCAAAGGAAACAAAAGTGAAAATAAACTTTTGGGACTTCATCAAAATCAAAAGCTTCTGCACAGGAAAGGAAGGAGTCAAGAAAACAAAGAGGCAACCCACTGAATGGGAGAAGATATTTGCAAATGACAGTACAGACAAAAGGTTGATATCCAGGATCTATAAAGAACACCTCAAACTCAACACACACAAATTAGACAATCATATCAAAAAATGGGCAGAAGATATGGACAGACACTTCTCCAATGAAGACATACAAATAGCTATCAGACACATGAAAAAATGTTCATCATCACTAGCCCTCAGGGAGATTCAAATTAAAACCACATTGAGATATCACCTTACACCAGTTAGAATGGCCAAAATTAGCAAGACAGGAAACAACATGTGTTGGAGGGGATGTGGAGAAAGGGGAACCCTCTTCCACTGTTGGTGGGAATGCAAGTTGGTGCAGCCTCTTTGGAGAACAGTGTGGAGATTCCTCAAGAAATTAAAAATAAAGCTTCCCTATGACCCTGCAATTGCACTGCTGGATATTTACCTCAAAGATAAAGATGTAGTGAAACGAAGGGCCATTTGTACCCCAATGTTTATAGCAGCAATGGCCACAGTTGCCAAACAGTGGAAAGAACCAAGATGCCCTTCAACGGACAAATGGATAAGGAAGATGTGGTCCATATACACGATGGAGTATTATGCCTCCATCAGAAAGGATGAATACCCAGCTTTTGTAGCAACATGGACGGGACTGGAAGAGATTATGCTGAGTGAAATAAGTCAAGCAGAGGGAGTCAATTATCATATGGTTTCACTTATTTGTGGGGCATAACAAATAGCATGGAGGACATGGGGAGTTGGGGAGGAGAAGGGAGTTGGGGGAAATTGGAAGGGGAGGTGAACCATGAGAGACTATGGACTTTGAAAAACAATCTGAGGGTTTTGAAGGTTTGGGGGGTGGGAGGTTGGGGTACCAGGTGGTGGGTATTATAGAGGGCATGGATTGCATGAAGCACTGGGTGTGGTGCAAAAATAATGAATACTGTTATGCTGAAAATAAGCAAAAAATAAATTAAAAAAAATATGTGAAAACTTATAAATTTAAAAAAAAAAAGTACAAAAAAAAAAAAAAAAAAAAGCAAAAGACAAGAAGAAACTCGATCCAGAAAGAGAAACCAAGAATCAGAACCATATACGGACATGAAGTCGATATTGGGATTGTGAGACAAGTAACTAATAAAGATAATGTTGAATATGGTAAGAGTTCTAATGAAGAGAGAAGGCAACCTACAAGAACAAGTACATAATATAAACAAAGATGAAAAGTTATAAAATAATCAAAAGAAGTGTTCACACAATTTAATTTTTTTAAAAGGCTAGAAGTAAAACACAGTAATAAAAATAAAGAATGACTTTAATAGACTCATTGGTAGATTCAACTTGGCCAACAAAAATAAATGAAGAGTAAGAAGAATCAATAGAAACTTTAAAAACTGAAATGCACACAGAAAAAAGGATTTAATAAACAACAAAAGAAAAAGAACATTCAAGAATTGCTTAACAATATCAAAAGATGTAACATACACATGTGTAGTACAAGAAGTATACACAATAGAGCAGAAGAAATATTTTAAGAAATACAGCCTAAGAGCTTTCCAAAATTAACAGCAGAAAACAAACCACTCATCAAGGAAAATCAGAGTATCAAACAGGATAAATACGAAAAACCCATACCTGGGCATGTTATTTCCAAATGCAGAAAACCAAATACAGAGAGATAATCTTAAAAAGAAGCCTGGGAAGCATGTGTGATATCCAATATACAGAGGGCAAGGATGAGAATTACAGTGGAATCATTGAACAAACTCTGCCATCGATGAGGAGTTAAATATTTAATATGTGGATAGAAAAAGAAAAAATGCAGAATTCTATCTCCAGGAAATTACCTTTCAAAAGTGAATGTGAAATAAAGACTTCTTCATATGAATAAAAACAGTCCTGCCCTGCAAGGTATGCTCAAAGTTCTTCAGGGAAAAGGAAAGTTCTATTGAATTGACACAGGCTCTAAATAAAGGAAGAGTAGCAGAGAAAGAATAAATGAAGATAAAGTATTTTATTTTTCTTATTTTTCAACCTTCTAAAATAATTCTTTGTTAAAAAATAGTAGTACACATGCTTTGAATGATTATGGCATATGGATAAGCGAAAAAAATGAAAGCAATATCACAAAGGATGGAAAGGAGAGATGGAAGTTATAAGATACCTGCACAGGTGGATATAGTTGTAGTGGATGTAACAGTAAAGTATTACTCAAAGTCGAATTTAGATTGTTTTTAAATATATATTTTAAGCTCTAGAGCAGCCACTAAATATTTTTTAAAAACAGATATAAATGGCATATATGCTAAGGGAGGAGAGAAACGGGGTCATATTAAATATGCAGTTAAAACCAGAAAATGCAGGAAAAAAAGGTGGGTAGGGAGAAACAACAAAATGTAATGAATAAAATATACAGATATGATACATATTAATCCAAGTATAGTAATAATCTCTTCAAATAGGAATATTCTTTAAATACAACTAAAGAAGATGCCACATGAGTAAATTAAATAAGTCTGAATTATACATTATGAATAAGAAACCCACTTGATTTTTTAAAGTTTTTATTTAAATTCTGATTAGTTAACACATAGGGTAATATTAGTTTCAAGTGTACAATATAGCAATTCAACACTTTCATACAACACCCAGTTCTTATCACAATGAGTGGACATACTTTAATTCCTATCACCTATTTAACCCTTAAAGAACCCACCTCCTTTCTGGCAATCAACACTTTGTTCTCTATAGTTAAGAATCTGTTTCTCGGTTTGCCTCTCTCTTTGGTCCCTTTACTCATTTGCTTTTTAAATTCCATGAGGAGTGAAGTCATATGGTATTTGTCTTTCCCTAACTGACTTATTCACTTAGCATAATACTCTCTCTAGCTTCACCCATGTCATTGCAAATGGCAAGATTTCATTCTTTTTTTATGGCTAATATTCTGTTGTGTGTATATACCACCTTTTTTTTTTCTTTTTTTTTAAGATTTTTTTTTGTCTAATTTTTATTATGGAAATATAGTCAACATACAGTGTTGTATTGGCTTCAGGCATACAACATAATGATTTGACAATCCCATACATTATGCAGCGCTCGTCACCACAGGCATAGTTGTCATTGTCGCCATACGTTATTACAATGTAGACTGTATTCCCTATGCTGTGCTTTTCATCCCTGTGGCTTACTGCTTAATCCATTCATGAGCTGATGGACACTTCGGCTGTTTGCATAACTTGGCCGTTATAGATAATGCTGCCATAAACATCAAGGTGCATGCATCCTTTCAAATCAGTATATTTGTATTCTTTGGGTAAATACCTAGGAGTGTGGTTACTGGTTCGTAGGATAGTTCTATTTCTAACATTTTAAGGAACTTCCATACTATTTTCCAGAGTTATTCTACCAGTTTGCTTTCTCACCAACAGTGCAGGTGTGTTCCCCTTTCTTCCTATCCTCACCAACATCTTTTGTTTCCTTAGTTGTTAAATTTAGCCACTCTGACAGATGTGAGGTGATATCCTATGGTAGTTTTGATTGGCACTTTCCGGATGATGAGTGATGTTGAGCATCTTTTGACCATCTGTATACCTTCTATTGGCCATCTCTATTGGCCGTCTGTCTATCTTCTTTGGAAGAATATCTTTTCGTGTCATCTGCCCATTTTTTAAATTGGATTATTCATTTTTGGGGTATTGAGCTTTATAAATTCTTTATATGTTTTGGATATTAATCTTTTATCAGATATATCATTTGTAAATATATTCTCCCATTCTGTAAGTTGCCTTTTAGTTTTGTTGATTGCTTCCTTCATCGTGCAGAAGGTTTTGATTTTGACGCAATCCCCATAATTTATTTTTGCTTTTGTTTCCCTTCCCTCAGAGACATGTCTGGAAAGAAGTTGTTAAGGCTTATGTCAAAGAAATCACTGCCTGTGTTTCCTTCTAGGATTTTTATGGTTTCAGGTATCACATGTAGGTCTTCAATCCATTTTGAAGTTGTTTTTATATATGATGTAAGAAAGTGGTCCAGTTTCATTCATTTGCATGTTGCTTTCCAGTTTTCCCAGTACCTTTAGTTGAAGAGATATTCTTTCTCCCATCACATATTCTTTCCTGCTTTGTCAAAGATTAGTTGACCTTATAGTTGTGGGTTCCTTTCTGGGTTTTCTATTCTGTATCATTGATCTATATCAATGTATAGATATACATTGTGCTAGTATCATACTGTTCAGATTACTACAGTTTTGGAATATAACTTGAAATCCAGAATTGTGATGTATCCAGCTTTGCTTTTTATTTTCAAGATTGCTTTGGCATTCAGGTCTTTTGTTGTTCTGTACAAATTTTCGGATTGTTTGTTCTAACTTTGTAAAACACAATAGTGGTATTTTGATAGGGATTGTATCAAATGTATAGATTTCTTTGGTTATTATGGATATTTTAACAATATTTTTCTTTCAACCCAAAAGCATGGAATGTCTGTCCATTTCTTTGTGTGATCTTCAATTTCTTTCATCAATGTATTATAGTTTTCGGAGTACAGGTCTTCTGACTCTTTGATTAGGTTTATTCCTAGGAAGATTATCGGTTTTGGTGCAGTTGTAAATCATATCAATTCCTTAATTCCTCTTTTTGCTTCTTTGTTATTGTTGTATTAACGAATGAAACTGGACCACTTTCCTACACCAATACTTTGTTATTGGTGTAAATACAACAGATTTCTGTACTTTGATTTTATATCTTGTGACTTTACAGAATTTATGAGTTGTAGCAGTTTTTTTGTGGTGTCTTTCAGGTTTTTTATATATACTATCATGTCCTCTGTAAATAGTGAAAGTTTTACTTTCTCCTTTCTGATTTAGATGCCTTTTATGTCTTTGTGTTGTCTGATTGCCTTGGCTAAGGCTTCCTCTACTCTGTTAAATAAAAGTGGCCAGAGTATTCATCCTTGTCTTCTTCCTGACCTTAAAGGTCTCGGTTTTTGTTTGTTTGTTTGTTTGTTTTCCATTTAGGATGATATTAGTTGTGAGTTTTTCATATATTGCCTTTATTATGTTGAAGTATGTTCCCTCTAAACCTACTTTGTTGAGGGTTTTTATGAATGGATGTTGTTTTTTTCAAATGTTTTTCTGCATCTATTGAAATGATCATATGGTTCTTCTTTCTTTTATTAATGTGATGCACTATATTTATTGATTTGTTAATATTGAACCACACTTGCAACCCAGGAATAAATCCTATTTGATTATGACAAGGGATTTTTTTTAATGTATTTTTGGATTTGGAAGATACCTATTTTAAATATAAGACATAAATGAGTCAAAACTAAAGAGGCAGAAAGTATGTCATGATAATACTATTTTTTTATAATACTACTTTAAAAACGGAAATACCTTATTCAAAATGCATTAAAGTTTACTTTAAGCTTTAATGCTATAATTTCTCTATTATCACTATAGATTGCACATTCTGAAGTTATAATTATGACATAGTAAACTTTTACTGCTATAGAACCTTTGTTTTGAGGTTTTGTACATTTGAATTAAAAATTTTGGCAACTGAGTAAAAACAGTCAATATCAGTTTCAGCATATGTGTCATACTCTGAAAAATCATGTTCCTTAATAATAGCTTCAGCTTTCATTTAAAGTCTCAAAGATACTGAATATTTCTTAAGAAGATTCTTTAAAGAATATTCAATTATTTTTAGGTTTAATTCACAGGTTAAATGTTCTACAGGTATTTTGATTAAACAATGAAGATGATATTTCAAGAATATTAAGAAGGCAAAAAAAAAAAAAACTATGAATAAATGTAACCCCCAAAAGCTGTGTATTCACATTCTGTTTAGATATATTTAAAGTCAGTTCTATGCTGATGAGAGATTAACTGCCTGGGGCAAGGTCTAATTTTGTTTTATTCAAATAGTGAATTAAAATGCACATCAGATAAATTCTATTTTTCAACTTTAGAAATTGGTTTCAGAGGGGCGCCTGGGTGGCTCAGTGGATTAAGCCGCTGCCTTCGGCTCGGGTCATGGTCCCAGGATCCTGGGATCGAGCCCCGCATCGGGCTCTCTGCTCTGCGGGGAGCCTGCTTCCTCCTCTCACTCTCTGCCTGCCTCTCGCTGACTTGTGATCTTTGTCTGTCAAATAAATAAATAAAATAAATCTTTAAAAAAAAAAAAAAAAAAGAAAAAGAAATTGGTTTCAGAAATGTTTGTGAGGAAAGAGTGAAGGACAACAAAGTAATTTTTATCAGAATTGTTTGATAATCCTTCTCTATTTTGTAATCTTTACATCTTTATTAATTTCTATCTGTTCTTGTGCAATCAGTAACAATTATATTATTAAGTTATATTGATTGAGCACTTACCACATGCTGGCTGTTGTATGAAGTGTTGAATATAGATTTTTTCATTTTAAAATTTAAGCCATAATTTACATAGAGTACAATTCACCATATTAAGTGTTCAGTTGTGTCAATCTTTACCAGTCTTATAGCTTCAATAAATTCAGAAGTAGAGAAGCTCATCATTCCAAAAAATTTCTCGTATCTTTTTCTAATCAATCCCTCCGCTTTCTTCCAGACTCTGGCAAACATTGATCTGTTACCTGTTTCTAAAATTTGTCTTTGAAAGGATTCTATATAAATGAAATCATACAATATGTAGCTTTTTGAATCTGGATTCTTTCATTTAGCAAAATGTAATTTAAATTCATCCTGTTGTCACATACCCATAGTCCATAGTCTGTTCCTTATTGTGGAAGAATTGTATTCCATTATTGAGATTTGGATGTATCATAGTTGAAGGACATGTGGTTGATTGTAAGTTTTTAGTAATATAAAGTCTCTATACACATTTACATACAGGTTTGTGTAAACATAGGTTTTTGTGCAACTTGGTCACATTTGTGGAAGTGTGATTACTAGATCATGAGTGTATGTTTAACTTTATCAGTAGCTGCTGAACTATCACAAAAGAGATGTATAATTTTGCATTTTCTTAATAATATGAGAGTTCCAATTGCTCCACATCCTTTACCAGTACTTAGTATTCCTGCATTTTAGTCATTTTAATACATGTGTTTAGTTTGCATGTCATTAATGCATAATGACGTTGAACATCTTTTAATATGATTATTTGCCATGTATATTTCTTCTCTAGTTAAGTATCAGATTAATTTTTAATTGTATTAGTTATTTACTTAATCCTGAGTTTTTAGTGTGCTTTACATAATTCTATAAACAAGTTCTTTATAAAGTAGTTCATTTACAAATATTTCCTCGCAATCTGTGCTTGATTTTGCATTTTTTAAAGGTTTTAATTTCAATAAAGTCTAATTTATCAATGTTATATTTTATGGTTCATGTTGTAATTAATCTAGTATCATGCAAATTTTCCCATATCTTCCTCCAGAAATTTTTATAGTTTGATCTCTTACCTTTAGGTCTACAATACAATTTGAATTCATTTTTAAATGTATTTATCTGTAAGTGTGTCTATATGAGTGCCTATTCAAAACACATTATCAGTACAGTTGTAGAAAGAATAAACAAAAATTTTCACATTTTCTATGGCAGAAGCAGCAAATTTCACTAATTTTTAAATTTGATGAAATATGATTTTGGATGTGTATTAATTAAAATAACAAAAATAATTATAAATATTATATAAATACCTAGTTGAATTCAGGAAGAATCTTCTAAATGAAAACGTGATTTCTATTAATAGTGTGTGTATCGAAGTTTAAAAAGGAGAACTACAGTGGTGCTTCTCTTATCTGAATACAGATATTGTAATTCTTAAAGAACACATTAAAAAATAGATATAAATAATAGATAAAATGTGTATCCTAAATTAAATTCTGTTTAATTGTAATTTTGAATAAATTCACAAGGATGGTTGAACCTTTGCATAGCACATGTATTTGATGACTGAAAATGTTCTAGGTTGGATATTGTAGCTAAATATATTTATATTTTATAAATATAAATTATATTTTATATAATATTTACTTATTTTCTCATTTGAATTTATTAATATACAGGAACATAGTAGAATAATTTACCTCAAAGAATTCCACAGAAATCATTTTGGTAAGGTTTTTGTTTCTTTTAGCTGCACATGGAATATCTCCCAACTGCCTTCTTTGTGGAAAATTATTGCCAAGTAAACATTATCTAAGTAGTATTATATAGGGAAAGTGAGAAAAAGCAGTAACAGAGGTGTATTATTAAAGAAGTATTTGATATTTGCCTTTGATGTTTTTTATTAACATACAATGTATTATTTGTTTCATAAATAATTTATTTATTACCAGTCTTATACAAGTCACAGAGCTAACCATAGCACATACCGTCCTCAATGTCCATCACCCAGTCACCCCATCCCTCCACCCTCTCCCCTCCAGCAACCCTCAGTTTGTTTCCTGAGATTAAGAGACTCTTAGGGTTTGTCTCCCTCTCCAGTTTCGTTTTGTTTTGTTTTTTGTAGGAGATTTTTCTTGCTGATCTACTTAGATCGTTACCTTTTATAAAATTTATATTTGTATATTTACAGAAAAAAACAAGTTTATGAGATTATATTTATTCTTAAGTTATCCAATGAATGAAATCATAAAATGTCTCTTTTCTTTCAGAAGATTTCAAAAGTGTTATTCTCTAACACACTTACATATCCATTATCATGATAAAGATAGATTCATATAATACCTCAGCTATCAGAATTTCTCTAGAGTGCACCAGCAGTTTTATAAATGTCAACTCCTGAGTATTACTTGTGAAAGTGCAGCAGCGCAGTAAAGCATCGAGCTGGCCTTTTGGCAATCACTGGAGTATTACATTTTAAAGGCCAGATGTACATGATTATTTTACCTGAGCCACCTTGTTGGGAGGAGAAGGGCCGAATCACTCACTTGTTGAAATTTTCCTTAGTGGTTCAAAAGTTAAAAGAAAGAAACCTGTAAATATGAAGTGAAAAATCCAGATATTGAAAGTATAAAATAAATTAATTTATCACAGGACTGTAGTTTGTACACATGAGAACTTGGTGTTAAAAGCTGAGGATGATATAAACAATTTATATTTAATTAGAGTATAAATATGATGTAGCTTTTAAAATGTTATAGAATCAATAGACAAGTCAGTTGCATCTCTATACACTGGCAACTCTGTCCCAATAACACTAAAAAGAGTAAAATAGGAATAAGTTTCACAAAGAAAACTTAAGAGTTGTACAAAGAAGATATCTAGGTAAAAAAATTTAACTAGACCTCTGCCTCAGACCACATGCAAAAAATTCCTTAAAACAGATCAAGTTTCTAAATGTAAGAGCTACTCTTAAAACTTAGGAGTAAATTTTCCGGACCTTGGATTTGACATTTTATTCGATATGACAACAAAAGTAAAAGCAACACAAGAAAACATATATAAATTGTAATTATAATTACTTAGGGATGTAAAACTTTTGTGCTTGAAAGAACATTATCAAAAAAGAAAAGACTCAAATATGGAAGAAAGTTTTTGCAAATCTGATTGAGATATAGTTCCAAAGTACATAAAGAACTCTTACAACTCAACAATAAAAGGCAAAGAAATAAATAAAAAAGGGAAATAATTTAAATAGATATATATCCAAAGAAGATATGCAAATGCCAAAAACACATGGAAAGATACTTAACATCATTAGTCACTAGTCCGATAAAAATCAAAACCACAATGACATACTACTTCATATTCACCAGAATAGCTATTCTCTGTAAGGTAACTATTGTTGGCAAAGATATGGAGAAATTAAAACGCTCATATGTTGGTTTTTAAGTTGTAAAATAATGTGGTTACTTTGGAAAACAATCTGGTGGTACCTCAAAATATTAAATAAGCAATTACTTTATGATACAGGAATTCTACTACCAGATATATATTCAAGAGAATTTAAAGCATGTTCACACAAAAATGTGTACCAAAATGCCCATAGAATTGCTATTCATAATAGTCAAAAAGTGTAAACCAATTGTCACATCAACAAAATAAAATAGCTAAATAAAATACATAGCCATACATGGGAATACTGTTTGGTAATAAGAAGAAATCAAGTACTGAGACTTGATGAATGGATACCTGTATGAGTGTTGAAAACATTCTAATTGAAAGAAGCCAGTCACAAAAGTCTGCATTATTGTGTGTTCCCAATTAATATGAAATATCCAGAATAGGGAAATTCATAAAAAAAGAAAATACATTAACAGTTGCCACAGGCTAAGAATGGGAAGAATGTGAGGGACTACTAATGGTGCTTCATTTTGAGGCTATAAAAATATTCTGAAATTAGGTAGTTAAATAAAATGTATACATTGTAGTGGTGATTGCATAACCCTATGAATATACTAAAATGCACTGAATTGTATAGTGTAAATGGGTGAATTGTACTTTTTGTGGATTATATCTTAAAGCAGTATTTGAAAATGAAAAAAATAAAGGTCTGGACAGATCCTCTTATATTTATAGGAACTATATTAAAGACTCTCCTTCTTGTAAAAAAATATTTAAAGAAAATGAAAAAAAGTATCTGACAAGTTAACTTTAGAAACAATGCAGAGGAAACAATGTGAATAATTCTATGACACGATTGTCTTGGACTCTTCAATATGTCCATGTCCTGAAATATTAAAAAATGTAGTGGAACTGTGCTCAGATTTAAAAGAGAATAAAGAAAACCACCAACAAGTGCCAAATGAAAAAAAATTTCATTCAAATTAACTGTCTTACTAGCCTATTCAATTTTTTCTCAATGTTTCAAAACTTGAAAGAACTAAAAGTGAAAATATTAGTGATCTATCATTTATTGAAAAGAGGTCAAGCAAATAACAAAATATTCCACACAGTTATTACATATGGTAAAACAATACATGCTATTCCACAAAAAAATAAAGCTACTTACCTCAGGGAAATAGAATCATTTTATATGATAATAAAAGGATTATGTTTTCTGTAGTCCCAGGGTCAAATGAAATCTGTTTATATAAGAACATAGACCATAAACAGTTACCTAAAGTCTTAAAAAACAATTCAGAGATCCAACCACTGTAACTCAATGAACATTATTATCAACAGACATTCCATTACTCTTCAGAAGATGAACGATACACTCACCTTGTGGCCAAGTCTATTCAGTCCATTTTATCTACCTGGAAATGAACAATTAAGCAGAGAATTACCAGTATACATTGCAAGCAAAAGCAGTACACTGTTTTCTTATGTGAACATTGCTATTTATGTAGTCATGTTTGCTAATTTTATCCAATACTCCCTTCTCACCAAAAATGACCACTTCTCCCTCTTCATGAATGCTTACAAACACAGTATTTGATTTCCAAGAAAATAAGGCAAGTCGAAGGAGGTATTTCCTCTGTCTGAGGTAGAAACTTCAAAAAATGAAGAATAGAAGAGATGAAATATCATCCTTCCACCATTATTCCAGTTCAGATATTTACAATTTTCTACAGTTAGAAACTCTGACACTCCACAAATTAGAAATTATTTGAATATACAGCATCCATATAGGTTTGGCATAATGGTTGGAATTCTCATGTTTTTTAATTATAGTGTCAAAAGTCATTATAAAATTCTTTTTGAATTTAAATAAAATTCTTCAATTTTTAAAAAGAAAACATTTGGAAAATAGCATAACTATAGTCATAGCTATTTTAGATAACACTAATTATGCTTTTTATAGATTTCATTATGTCCTTTAAACAAAAAGTTGTCACCTAAAACTGTTGTCTAAAAGTCTGAAACTTTCTGATTCTTTTCTATTTCTTTCCTATTCACATTGCATATGTGTTCCTACTATAATGCCACACGGTGTATACACACACATGCACACATGCATATTTGTTTTCTTCAATAGCCACTAAGTAACTAATGAAAAAGGGCACTTAAGGACAATCACTCAAAACCTTTATAACCAAGACAAATATTAATAAGCTCACTATAATATTGACACGTTCAGTATATTAAAAAACCTATAGAAATTGCCATGTGACTCAGAGAAGTAGATGCTGTAGCAAAAGAATATGTCATATCCTGAATATGGTACATTTATTTTAGGAATAGTTTGGCTGAAAATATCAGAAATCCAAATAACAATAGCTTATAAATCAATATTGTTCATTTTCCTTATAAAACAAAATTAAGAGGGTCACTTCTTGGCTTTGGTTCAGCTATTCAAGGACTCAGACCTCTTGAGTCTTCCTGCCTAGTATATAGTCAATTATTAATCTCTCACATTGCTTTATAAAATACTAAAAGTTCAAGTTTCTATAAATGTGACTTTTCAGTAATGTAGTTCAATTCCTCTATATTTTGCTATTTATTTGAATATATTCATTTATCAGAAATAGGAACTATACCAAACTCCATTTCTTTTTTTTTTTTTAAGATTTTATTTATTTATTTGACAGAGAGAGAGCATAAGCAGGGGGACTGACAGGCAAAGGGAGAGGGAGAAGCAAGCTTCCTGCTGAGTGGAGAGCTGGATGTGGGGTTCAATCAGGATCCTGGGATTATGACCTGAGCTAAAGGCAGATGCTTAACCGACTGAGCCACCCAGGTGTGCCACACCGCCCACCCCAGCTCCATTTTCAATAATGTATTACCTTACCCAAAACTGCATAATTTGGGAGTTTGGCATAGGAGCCTGCCTATAGTCAGTCTTATATAGGGCGTACAGCAGCTAGATTTTGTACTTATTATATGTTTAATCTGAGAACCTAAATATTAATGAACATTTAAAAAAATTCTCTACTTGATGATGACAGCTTTGTAATAGAGCTTGAAGTCCGGAATGGTACTGGCACAAAAACAGACACATAGATCAATGGAACAGAATAGAGAGCCCAGAAATAGACACTCAACTCTATGGTCAACTAATCTTCGACAAAGCAGGAAAGAATGTCCAATGGAAAAAAGACAGCCTCTTCAATAAACGGTGCTGGGAAAATTGGACAGCCACATGCAGAAAAATGAAATTGGACCATTTCCTTACACCACACACAAAAATAGACTCAAAATGGATGAAGGACCTCAATGTGCGAAAGGAATCCATCAAAATCCTTGAGGAGAACACAGGCAGCAACCTCTTCGACCTCTGCCGCAGCAATATCTTCCTAGGAACAACGCAAAAGGCAAGGGAAGCAAGGGAAAAAATGAACTATTGGGATTTCATCAAGATCAAAAGCTTTTGCACAGCAAAGGAAACAGTTAACAAAATCAAAAGACAACTGACAGAATGGGAGAAGATATTTGCAAACGACATATCAGATAAAGGGCTAGTGTCCAAATCTATAAAGAACTTAGCAAACTCAACACCCAAAGAACAAATAATCCAATCAAGAAATGGGCAGAGGGGGGCGCCTGGATGGCTCAGTGGGTTAAGCCGCTGCCTTCGGCTCAGGTCATGATCTCAGGGTCCTGGGATCGAGTCCCGCGTCGGGCTCTCTGCTCAGCAGGGAGCCTGCTTCCTCCTCTCTCTCTCTCTGCCTGCCTCTCTGCCTACTTGTAATCTCTGTCAAATAAATAAATAAATCTTAAAAAAAAAAAAAAAAAAAAAAGAAATGGGCAGAGGACATGAACAGACATTTCTGCAAAGAGGACATCCAGATGGCCAAGAGACACATGAAAAAGTGCTCCATATCACTCAGCATCAGGGAAATACACATCAAAACCACAATGAGATATCACCTCACACCAGTCAGAATGGCTAAAATCAACAAGTCAGGAAATGACAGATGCTGGCGAGGATGCGAAGAAAGGGGAACCCTCCTACATTGTTGGTGGGAATGCAAGCTGGTGCAGCCACTCTGGAAAACAGCATGGAGGTTCCTCAAAATGTTGAAAATAGAACTGCCCTATGACCCAGCAATTGCACTATTGGGTATTTACCCTAAAGATACAAATGTAGTGATCCAAAGGGGCACATGCACCCAAATGTTTATAGCAGCAATGTCCACAATAGCCAAACTATGGAAAGAACCTAGATGTCCATCAACAGATGAATGGATCAAGAAGATGTGGTATATATACACAATGGAATACTATGCAGCCATCAAAAGAAATGAAATCTTGCCATTTGCGACAACGTGGATGGAACTGGAGTGTGTCATGCTTAGCGAAATAAGTCAAGCAGAGAAAGACAACTATCATATGATCTCCCTGATATGAGGAAGTGGTGATGCAACATGGGGGCTTAAGTGGGTACGAGAAGAATCAATGAAACAAGATGGGATTGGGAGGGAGACAAACCATAAGTGACTCTTAATCTCACAAAACAAACTGAGGGTTGCTGGGGGGAGGGGGTTTGGGAGAAGGGGGTGGGATTATGGACATTGGGGAGGGTATGTGCTTTGGTGAGTGCTGTGAAGTGTGTAAACCTGGTGATTCACAGACCTGTACCCCTGGGGATAAAAATATATGTTTATAAAAAATAAAAAATTAATTAAAAAAAATTCTCTACTGCTTTCTTTACACTGATTTTTTTTCACTGATAAAAATGTGAATAGGCTCATATATTATATTCTTTTTGTATTCTATAAAGATTTTTGTGGTTGTTTTTCCCTTTCTTTTACTCCTTTGGACTGATCCCTTACTCCATTACTTTTACCCCTTTTTCACCATTATCTTAGAGAATTTTTAACTTGCATTTATAATATGAGTAAATCTCAAACAAAATTCACATTTTCCTGGTAAATAATATAATTACAGTTATCTGCTGTTACAGATATTCAAAAAGAATGGTTTTTAAAACATAACCATCCACACACATGGGATCATTTCTGAATGGTTAAAGTGATGCTCTATCATGCATATTCACCAACTTTATGGGTTTGCAGAAGAATGTGTGAAGGTGCCAGCAGTAACAGGAGCATCACAAACATACATCCTCATCTCTGAAACAACAGTTTCTGGGAGATTTGTGTCACTTATTAAAACAATATATGCACACATACATATACACACATAAAAACATATATAGCATGATGAAGAGAGATGGAGTTGGAGGAAGAATACCGAGAATTCAGCTGGGACTTTCCCAGTTTGGAAATATTTATATAAACTTACTTTAAACCACAACTTCTCTGTCACCTTCTTTGTTCTTTCTCTGCTCACTTCTTTCTGTGCACACCCTCTTGGCTTCACTCCACAACACGTGAACTCAAGCCCTATCTTGTCATAGTTATTCATACACACACACAAACACACATACACACCACCTAAGGGCTTAATGAGTTAGTAACCATCCTGAAGATTTCAAAGTCAATTTAGTAATAAAATATTCACATTGGATAATATTGAAAATATAGTGAAAATAAACAGCAGATCATTGAGTTAATTTCACATGATCGTAATTGTTCAGTAATTCTGTTCTGTTTTAATTTGATCATCCACCTGAGCACCAGGGCTTAAAACATAGAATTATTTTGTATAACATAGAAGTTTAATCTGGAATGTCTTCCTTACATGGTTGACTACTCTTATCACTTTGTACAGTTGTGGAATTGTTTTGATATGATTTCAAGAAGAATATTAGACTCTTTAAGCTTTCAATTGGAGTTTTCATTATTTCAAACTGCATTTTTTAAAAGATTTCTAAGCAAAGAAAATATTTTGTAATCAAATGGGATTGTACATTTGTACAGCTTATATACCATTTGAAACTAGAAGTTAACCTCTAAGAACCTCCAAATAATAAATATTAGAGATTAAGTCTATAAATTATTGATATAAGCTTCTATACTTTAAAGTAATTCCTCTACTTAACTATAATCAATTGTAGTTCTTCAGTTAAATATACATATATATACAATATGTATATATTGTATATATAAATTTCAGAATTGTGTTCTTATTTTACATAAGTCAAGAAACTATTGAAGCTACCTAATTTCTTAATATATATACATATACAAAATTTCAGAATTGTGTTCTTATTTTACATAAGTCAAGAAACTATTGAAGCTACCTAATTTCTTAATACATATATATATATATTGTATATATGTATATATTGTATATACGTATATATTGTATATATACATATTGTATATATGTATATATTGTATATACGTATATATTGTATATATACATATTGTATATATGTATATATTGTATATATGTATATATTGTATATATACATATTGTATATATGTATATATTGTATATACATATATATTGTATGTATACAATATATATGTATATGTATTAAGAAATTAGGTAGCTTCAATAGTTTCTTGACTTATGTAAAATAAGAACACAATTCTGAAATTTTGCTTAAGAGTATTTTTAATTTGAGTTAAATTTGCTTCTTTTAGAGAATAAGATGTTTTCATGACATTCAGACTGTGAATTAATGAAGAAAAGGTGTATCCTGAAGATAAGAGGAAAATTAATTTTGGGTCCTTGAGTTTCTACTATGAATGTATTAACTGTCTTCCACAGGATAATACAGTGTGGCATGATACTTTAGTATTTCATTCAAATGGTAAATATTTCACTAATTATTGTAAAGAAGTGGTAGTCTATTAGAAGTGCCAGCATTAATGAGGAATTTCATATTTAAGTGGTATGGGGTAATCCATAAGAATCATTCTCTCCTTCACTTTTTTTAGTATACTTAATCACTTTTAAAGCTCATGACTTCATCTCTAGCTAACTAATTGTTCCAACCTATTTGTAGGTAGACAATTGTTAGATACATTAAAATTAAAATATCTAATTTTTACATTAAAACATTACAATCTTTATAGATTAGTAAAAAGCTACTCAATTGTGTATTATTTCTGGGTCATTATATTAGTAATGTAAATATTAATTACTAAAAATTAAAATCACTATGTCAAATAATTATTTAACCTTTACGATGTAATCAAAGGATATCTTGACAATCACACAGCAAAGACTGGGTGTGGTAGCAATGATAAAGTGACTAGTAAATTCAAGAGAGGTTTAGGCAAACTTTGGAATAAATCATATGTATCAAATTGTTTCTGTGAAATGTCTAAAAATGTCTGAAAAATGTAGTGCCTACTTATTGAGCAAACTAATAAACAGATGTTCACTTTGGTATTGTAGCATAATTCTGAAAAGTGATTAAGTATTAGCTTCTCTTATAATTATGTTAAAGTTAATATGACCAGGGCTAAAAAATGCAGCCTGTTATATACTTCCAAGCAATAATATTTAGAGTTTTTCTCAAACAGTGGTGATGTCCACAAACTTCATCATTTAAACTGTGACAAGATATTTTCTCTAAAGACAAAAATCTGATTAACTGCTCAATCTAAAATGTTTTAATGTGTTCCTATCAACAAACAGGATAAAATGCAAATGCATTAAAATGATCTACAAAGCTCTTCATGGTCTGATCCTATCTCATGCCCAGTTTCAACTCCTGTCATTTTCATAATAAAGCCTCCATGTCAGTCGTATTGAGCAGGACTCCAAATGCTTGATGAGCTCAAAGCCTGTAAGATTGGAATATATTCTGTCCCCTCTATTTATATTATTCTTCCAACACGTGTTTTTATAGCTGGAGGATACTTGTGCAATGTTCAAATTTCAGCTTAATTTCCATTCTTTCTGTGCATCTTCCCCAAATCATGATAAGAATTACTTAGGTTGCCTTCTGTCACATGAAAAGTTTATGATAACAGTGCTAATCAAATACATTACTAAACTCGAAATTTGTGAATTTACTGTGGTAAAATTTTTATATACATTATTTCAATAAATAATCATAAAAATTCAATTTAAAAGTGATGAAATTGTGTTTTCTGGATAATACGGAGATCAAACTTACAAGACTAGCATATCATATAATTAGTGCTTGATTCAGAAATTTCTGAAGTCAAATCTCTATGCTAGAAATCACCATATTGGTTTGTTTTCTTGCCAATCAGTACATATCCCCTGTACACAATTAATGTAAATATTTGTATATTTATGTGTTTCTTACATTGTATCCCTTGAAGGCAGTGTTCATTCATATTTATTTTCAGATTCTGGCAAATAGGTAAGATATTTGTGACACATTTTTATGACTTTTTTTCATTCTAAGCAAAAATATATTGAGTATTTATGTATTACTAATATCCTATCCTTTTTTCACATAAAATGCATCGGTAAGATTATCACCTTTAAAGATATATACAAACCACCATTAAAAACTACAGCTTGGACTTCTAGAATAATGGCTGTTTAAATTGCAATTTCTTACTTACAGACTGGAAGTTAGCCAAAGCGGTGGCGGGGGGAACCTTCAATTTTAGGACCTCTAAGAGAAAAGTATAGTCCTAAGATGCCAAAATATATTTAAAGCTATTAAGTGTGTCTCAACCTAAAGTAGTGATGATAGTCATAACTTTCTCCCAGTGAGAAAGTTCAGGGATGAAAAGTTCAACAGCAGTAGAATTATACTTATACCAACAATAAGGCAAAGCTCTGTCTGCTTATTATTTATAAAACTGTATCAGATAAACTATCCACCAAGAACAAAGGCTGGAACACAGAAAAAAAGTATGTCCTAAAGTCCTTTGAGAATTACAAAGGAAGGCAGCACTTAATTGGTCAAGGGGACTGAAGAGAAAGAAAACACCTGGTGTTTGTTGAGTCCTACACTGTACTAAGCCTTTTTTTTCTCTAAGTATTTTCTTATTCAAAGACAGCTGCCTAGAAGCTGAGAACTGAGCAGGAATCTGTGGCTAAAAGGCTGGCAGCTGTAAACGATTTTGGTAGGCTCATGGAACTAGAGAGACAGAAATCAGAACTGGGAGATCTCAAGCCATGCAAGGCCAAGAAGCAGAGAAGTGATCTCAACAATCAGTGTACATGTTCCCCCTGAGACATCTGATTATTTATAAGCTGCTGATAAAATGTTGAGAAGCCAAGCAGAGCTTTGATCTCCCAATAGTGGGATGGAGTATGTCAATGACTGGTAAAACTCAGGCTTTCAGTTGGAATTCCTTAAGTACTATACTACAGGAATAATGGCTAATTGGTACTAAAATATCTTACAAAGAAACTTAATTCTAAATCAGCTCAACTCTCATGCTAAATTTATTTTATCTTCCCTTACTCTGCCTAAGAACAACACACAGTGTAGAAAGACAACATGAAGCAGAGCTTTTACAAATTTTAATACAGAGTGCCTAGCATTCTATGAAAAATTATGTAGTAGGGATGCCGGGTGGCTCAGTTGGTTAAGAGGCTCCCTTCGGCTCAGGTCATGATCCCGGTGTCCTGGGATCAAGTCCCACATCGGGATCAAGTCCCTGTGTCCTGGGATCAAGTCCCACATCCTTGCTCAGCAGGGAGCCTGTTTCTCCCTCTGTCTCTGCCTGCCATTCTGTCTGCCTGTGCTCTCTCTCTGACAAATAAATAAAATCTTAAAATAAAATTATGAAGTATACATGAAGGCAGGTATAAGAGACACAAATAGAAAAAAACTACAGATGATATAGATAATGAGGTGTTTAACATGAACTTTAAAATAATAGGATAGGGCGCATGGGTGGCTCAGTTGGTTGGGCAACTGCCTTCAACTCTAGTCATGATCCTGGAATACTGGGATCTAGTCCCGCATTGGGCTCCCAGCTCCATGGGGAGTCTGCTTCTCCCTTTGACCTTCTCTCCTCTCATGCTCTCTCTCACTCTCTCTCTCAAATAAACAAAATCTTAAAATAAAATAAAATAAAATAATAGGATAGATAGCAAGATTTTCCATTTCATCTGAGAACTAGAATTTGACATATCAAATGGACATTATAAAACTAAGAAAATATGATATCTCAAAATAAGAATATAATACATAGAATAATAAGCAAATTAGGTTCAGAGAAAGAGTTCACGAACTGAAATATAGCCACTGCCAGATTGAAGCAGGAAAGGAAAAATGGATTAAAAACAAAGAAAGGAAAAAACAAGTCATATGATGCAAAAGTTAAAAAGTTTTTCATAAATGATGTAAGCCTCAGGAAAATAGGGGAAAGAGAATGGGGGGAAAAGCTATTCTTAAAGAGATAATGATCAAGGATTTTGAAACACTAAAACCGACTTCAAGATATAGATCTTGAAACATCAAGATAGATAAACAGATAGATAAACAGAAAGAACTCCTGACCTGAAAGTATCCTAGTAGGAAACCTAAAGTAAAAAATGCCAAGGCATGCAGAGAATAAAGACACATTATCTTCAAAGGAACAAAAATAAAACTGAAAGATACCTACCAAAGAAATGATTCCATCCAGAAAGGAATGGGATGGAATATTTATGGGATTAAACAAATTAATAAATGGATAAATAAGTGACATATCTTTATCAATCCAAAGGAAAACAGGAAAGAAGTTGTCCTTTTTTTTCTTTTTTAAAGGAGTACAATTTAGATGATTCATGTAGGACACAAATAAAAAGGTGGACACAAAATAAATTCTGTCAACTATTATACTGAAGGCAAATATAACAAGTATACATGTAAAATGATAAGATAAATAAACTGATTTAGAAAAGAAAAAACTCATGCTCACAAAAACCTATTTTTATACCCAGGAACATAATTTCAAGAGATATAGAGCAAGTTGCAAAAGGAAGAGTAAAAAGGGAAAATCCTGAAACATAGATGGTAATTTTTTGATTGTTTTTATTTATTTTTATTTTTTTATCATGTTATATTAGTCACCATACAGTACATCATTAATTTTTGATATAGTGTTCCATGATTCATTGTTTCTGTATAACATCCAGCAGCCCACGCAATATGTATTTTTAACAAATTTCTTTCAATAGGTAATAGAGAAGTAGAGATGAAATCCATGTAACATGGAACCTTCTTTATATATCCCTGAATTAAATTACTTCTGTGTGAAATAATGTGGAGAGTTCATTGGTGAAGCCACCTGTATCCAGATTTTCTATAAAATAGCTATGCCCCACACTGGGTTAGTGATTACTTAAAAATAAAATCTTTAAAAAAATTAAGTAAAATAGCATCCAATATGAAGGTTATCAATTTTTTATTCTTTTCTAACTCTTCACTTGTATCCTTAAGAATTTTTTTAATTTTATACAATAATGTTTATTGATAAGTTTTTAAGACTACCATCTCCTTTTTGATGTCTGTAGTATTTGTAGTAATATATCTTTTTAAAATTTTAAATACCAACAATTAATGTTTTTATCTGATAATTATTACTACATTTTAATAATTTCATTAATCTTTTGTCTTTATAAACTTTCAGCAGGTGCCTTGATTTTCTATTTTAAATTTTTTCTGCCTTTTTTTTTTCTTTTAGAGTGTGTAAGGGGGAGAGTATAAGGGAGAGGGAGAGAAAGAATCTTGAGCAGGCTCCACACCCAGGGTAGAACCAGACTCTAGGCTTAATGTGGTGCTCCATCTCACAACCCTGATATCATGACCTGAGTCCATATCAAGAGTTGAATACTTAGCCAACTGAGCCACTCAGGAACACTTTCTTTTCCTTTTATTATTGTTTTCTTTTACTTTAAGTTTTTTGTCTGCCCTTTTACTAATATTATTAGAAGGAAAATTAAATCGCTGATTTTAACTTTCAGATTTTCTGCTTTTCTAACAAAGGATTATGTTTACACATTATTTATTTAACAGAGAGAGAGAGAGCAAGAGAGGGAACACAAGCAGGAGAGTGCGAGAGAGAGAAGCAGGCTTCCCACTGAGCAGGGTGCCTAATGCGGATTTGATCCCAGAACCCTGGTATCATGACCTGAGCCAAAGGCTGACAGCTAATGACTGCACCACCCAGGTGTCCCAATTTACACATTTCTATCTAAACACTGTTTTAGCATCTTCCCAAAGATTCTGATACATAATTTCTATACTTGTGTTTAGTTAATGACATTTCCTAATTTATACATTAAAGTCCTCTTTGAAATATGGATTTTTTAGAACTGATTTTTTCCTATACAGTTAGGGATTTCCTTTTTATTTTTAAAAATGCGTTTCTAGGTTCATTTAATTATTGTCAGAGAACATTCTCTGAATAATTTCAAAGTTATTAGATTTATAGAAATTTCCTTTTTTGACTAGCATATAGGCATTTTGGTAATTGTTCTATATGCTTTTATAAGGAATATTTATTCTGTTGTTAGATTCTATTATATATATATATATGTATATACTATATCTATATAAATAACATATTTGTAATACATATTTGTAAGAAAAATAGTTGATTTACCTACACATTGAACTTGGGTCTTTTTCTTCCTTCAACAATTTGTCATAAGGGACCACCTGTGCAACTATATGCATGACCAGAGGGAAATGTCCCAAGCAACACTAGTAGCTCTGGGCTACAAATTCATATTGCTTAATTGTGAACATGGTGATTGGGATAAAGGCAATACATGGCTCAACAAAATGAACTTTACCAATGCTGACCTTGCTGTTGTTACTGCTGTTAAGTGCATATGCTATCTATCAAAAGCAGAGATCAGCACTGAGCCCTAGTATGGCACCATTCACATGGAAGACTAGCGCTTCTATTGGGCCTTCATCAGGCCTATTTCACCTAGAGGGGACTTAGTTCTTCATGTGCATTGACACATATTATGTATCTGGATTTGTCTCCCTTGCCTGTATTGCTCCTGTTAGCGCAGTCTATCATCATGGTAACTGCCATACTGATACCATCTGACAAGGAGTTCATTTAACAACAAAGTGATTAAATCAATTAGCCTCTGATCTAGCTAAAATATGGCTTACTGAAGATTCTGATATGTTGGCAGAGAAAACATCCTTAAAAGAAAGAGATCTGTTTTATAAGACAGAGTACATGCTTCAAATCAGTGACCATTATCTAATGGCATCTCCCTAATAGCCAGAATATATGGCTCCACAAATCAAAGAATGAAAGTAGAAGTGGCTCCTCTCACTATTAAACTCAATTACTTATAGAAATTTTGTTTCCTATTCTAGAAAAATTCAACTCTGATGGTGTGGTGTTCTTAATCTCTGAGGTGGTAATGTTTTAATATGGGAACTGAGAATCAGTTCCATGGAATTGGAAGATGAGACTACAGGCAGAAACAGGTCATTCTACAGGTTTGAGAGACTAATTTTAGCTATCAAAAGAAGTTATGGGGGCGCCTGGGTGGCTCAGTGGGTAAAGCCACTGCCTTCAGCTCAGGTCATGATCTCAAGGTCCTGGGATCGAGCCCTGCATCTGGATCTCTTCTCAGCAGAAAGCCTGCCTCCCCGCCCCTTTCTCTGCCTGCCTCTCTCCCTACTTGTGATCTCTCTCTCTGTCAAATAAATAAATAAAATCTTTAAAAAAAAAAAAAGAGAAATTATGTTACTTCTACAAAATGTGAGAGGGCGAACTATTTCAGAAACTCAGGGAATTCTCTGAGGCAACACTTAGTACCTTCATAGCCAAGAGCTATTGGAAAACTACATCTTAAAAAACAGGAATTAGGGGCTTTAGGTCACTCTCGCAAGTAAAAGAATTGACCATCTGAGGTGCTGGCTGAGAGTAGAGAAGTATAAAATAAGTAGTAGAAGGAAGTCATATGTATCAATTATATCCTATGACTAACACAAAAACAAGAACTTTAGTAATTTAGCATATTTTCTCTTTGACTATTATATGTTTGAGTTTGTCAATGCTAACCATTTAATTCTTCTCTATTCTTTTTTCTTTTATAAATATATAACTCGGAGGTTTAGTCTTTAGGTAAACACAACAATTCAGTGGGATTCCAATGAATATAATGCATGATTAATATTCAACAGTAATGGCTGTAATGATTGTTGGGATTGTGAATTTCCTCATATGGGAAAGATAGTGAGAACTTCTTCACTTTTTAGAAGGATGGTTTTACCTCATTGTGAAAATATGAAGATATTGTATTAATGTACAGAAGCTCAAAAGTATGTAGAGAGGTACATATAGAAGCTGAGTATCCAAATAGGTGGACAGTGTCATTTACCAACTTCCTGATTCTCAAATTCAGATTCACCTTACATTGCTTGATCTGAACAAAACAAAACAAAGAATGGAACTATAAATATTTCTACTTTGCTAGCTGACAACATGTTAAATTTTATCAATAGAGAGCACTGAGGAACAACAATAGGAGACAAGATTCCCCTCCCTTGTTTGGTGTGCTTCTCTCATCAGAGAGTAAGTCCAGTTTTGTTTTGTTTGTTTTCTTCAGCCATCTGCAACTAAGAGAATGGGACACCTTAACAAAAAAGTGGTCTCCCTCAAAACACACTAAGGCAGCATTGTAGCGGAGTGACAGACTTCTCTTTTCCTCTTGCTAGTCAACCCTTCATTACCCCAATATCTTGCTTATAATAGTTGTGGTAGGTTGAATAAAGGATCCTAAAGATAGTTGCATTCTATCCCTGCAACCTGTAAATATGTTATTTTATGCATCAAAAGGGACTCAACAGATGTGATTAAGAACCTTGAGAGAGATTATCTTGGATTATTAAGGTAAGTCTTAAATGTAATCACAAACATCCTTGTAAAAGTTAGGCAAGAGATATTTGACTACAAAAGAGGATAAGATCAGGTTGTGTGACTAGGGAGACAGGTTGAAATAATGCAATCACAAATAAAGTAATCCTGATAGCCTCCAGAAGCTAAAAGAGGCAAGGAATAGGCTCTCCTCTGGATCCTCCAGAAGGAACTAGCTTTATCAGTACCTTGACTTTAGCTCAGTGAAATTGAATTCCAGAACATCCAGAACTTAAAAAGAGTATATTTCTGTCATTTAAGACACTAAATTTGTGATAACATGTTACAGAAACAATAGGAAGTTAATATAATACTTAATATTAAACTTTTCTTTTTTTTTTAAAGATTTTATTTATTTATTTGACAGAGAGAGATCACAGTAGGAGAGAGGAAGGGAAGAGATCACAGAGAGAGGAAGGGAAGCAGGCCCCCTGCTGAGCAGATAGCCCGATGTGGGACTCAATCCCAGGACCCTGAGATCATGACCTGAGCCGAAGGCAGCGGCTTAACCACCTGAGCCACCCAGGCGCCCCAATATTAAACTTTTCTATTCAAATAAATGTATGGTTTCTGTCTACTGACAGGATTGTTAGAGTCTTGCAAAAATATGAGGTGTTCCTCATCTTTCTTCGTGACACGGAAGGGGAAAAAATGCAATTATAGATCAGTGACTACCTCTTTCATATTGAAATTGTTAACCTGTTCCTCATAGTTGCTCATCTGGTGTAGAAGCTTCAGATACAGATACTTCTTAATTGGACTTTGTAGTATAAACTTTATATGGGAGGATCCATTTGGCTCTAGTAGATTATGAAGCAGTGAATTAAATGGGGTTATAATGGGACTACCATGCTTGCATCTCTTAATAGTGTCACTGTTCTTTGCCATAAACTGTGATGTGACATTTATTGATTTACTATCTTGATCAGAATGAAGATCAAAATAGGAAGCTTCTATTTGACTTTCTCCTTTATACTAGTTTTAATTCCATATGTCAAGAACAAATATGAGGGTATTTTTTTCAATGTAAGATTGATTTTATTTTATTTTTATTTTTATTAACATATAATGTATTATTAGCTCCAGCGATACAGGTCTGTGAATCACCAGGTTCACACACTTAACAGCACTCACCATAAAACATATCCTCCCAATGTCCATAACCCAACCACGTTCTCCCTACCCTCCTCCCACCAGCAACCCTCAGTTTGTTTTGTGAGATTAAGAGTCTCTTATGGTTTGTCTGCCTCTCCATCCCATCTTGTTTCACTTTTTCCTTCCCTACCCAACAAACCCACCACATTGCCTCTCAAATTCTTCATATCATGGAGATCATATGGTAATTGTCTTTCTTCGATTGAATTATTTCACTCAGCATAATACCCTCTAGTTCAATGCACATCATGGCAAAAGGCAAGATTTTATTTCAATTGTGTATATATATATACATATCTGTATATATATATACACACACATATATATATCATATCATCTCCATCATTCATCTGTTGATGGACATCCAGGTTCTTTCCATAGTTTGGCTATTGTAGACATTGCTGCTACAAACATTCAGGTGCACGTGTCCCTTCGGATCACTACATTTCTATCCTTAGAGTAAATTAATATCCTGTAGTGCAAATGCTCTGTCATACGGTAACGAAATGGTCCAGTTTCATTTTTGTGCATGTGACTGTCCAGTTTTCCCAACACCATTAGTAGAAGAGATTGTCTTTTTCTCATTGGATATTCTTTGCTCCTTTGTCTAAGATTAGTTGACCATAGAGCTGAGGATCAATTTCTAGTCTCTCTATTCTGTTCCATTGATCTGTGTGTCTGCTTTTGTGCCAGTCCCGTACTGTCTTGATGATGACAGCTTTGTATTAGAGCTTGAAGTCTGGAATTGTGATGCCACCAACTTTGGCTTTCTTTTTCAACATTCCTCTGGGTATACGAGATCTTTTCTGGTTCCATATAAATTTAAGGTTATTTGTTCCATTTCTTTGATAAAAATGGATGGGATTTTGAAAGGGATTGCATTAAACCTGTAGATTGCTTTAGGTAGCATAGACATTTTCACCATATTTGTTCTTTCAATCCATGAGCATGGAACATTTTTCCATTTCTTTTTTTGTGTCTTCCTCAATTTCTTTCATGAGTACTTTATAGTTTTCAGAGTGCAGAATTGCCTCTTTGGTTAGGTTTATTCCTAGGTATCTTATGGCTTTGGGTGCAATTGAAAATGGGACTGACTCCTTAATTTCTCTTTCTTCTGTCTTGTTGTTCATGTATAGAAATGTAACTGATTTCTGTGCATTGATTTTATACCCTGACACTTTACTGAATTCCTATACAAGTTCTAGCAGATTTGGAGTGGAGTCTTTTGGGTTTTCTACCTAAAGTATCAGATCATCTGCAAAGAGTGAGAGTTTGACCTCTTCCTTGCCAATTTGGATGCCTTCAATATCCTTATGTTGTCTGATTGCTGAGGCTAGGACTTGTAGAACTATGTTGAATAGCAGCGGTGATAATGGACATCCCTGCCTTGTTCCTCACCTTAGTGGAAAAGCTCTCAGTTTTTCCCCATTGAGAAAGATATTTGCTGTGGGTTTTTTCATAGATGGCTTTGATGATATAGAGGTATGTGCCCTCTATTTCTACACTTTGAAGAGTTTTGATCAAGAAAGGATGCTGTAGTTTGTCAAATGTTTTTTCAGAATCTATTGAGAGTATAATGTGATTCTTATTCTTTTATTAATGTATTGTAGCACATTGATTGATTTGTGGATGTTGAACCAACCTTACAGCCGAGGATTAAATCCTCCTTGGTTGTGGTGCATAATCCTTTTAATGTGCTATTTGCCAGTATTTTGGTGAGAATTTTTTGCATCTATGTTCATCAACAATATTGGTCTGTAATTCCCTTTTTAGATGGGGTCTTTGTCTGGTTTTGGGATCAAGGTAATGCTGGCCTCATAAAATGACTTTGGATTTTTTTCTTCCATTTCTATTTTTTGGAACAGTTTCAGGAGAATAGGTATTAATTCTTCTTTAAGTGTTTGGTAGAATTCCCCTGGGAAGCTGTCTGGCCCTGAGCTCTTGTTTGTTGGGAGATTTTTGATGACTGCTTCAATCTCCTTACTGGTTATGGGTCTGTTTAGTATCCTATTTCTTCCTGGTTCAGTTGTGGTAGTTTATATGTCCCTAGGAATGTGTCCATGTCTACCAGATTGTCAAATTTGCTCGCGTATAGTTGTTCATAATATGTTCTTATAATTGTTTGTAAGTCATTGGTGCTGGTTGTTATCGTACCTCTTTCATTCGTGCTTTTATTAATTTAGGTCCTTTCTCTTTTCTTTTGGATAAATCTGGCAAGGGGTTTATAAATCTTATTAATTCTTTCAAAGAAGCAGCTCCTAGTTTCATTGATTTGTTCTACTGGGGTTTTTGTTTTGTTTTGTTTTGCTTGGTTTTTTTGCTTTTTTTTTTTTGCTTTGGTTTCTATTTCATTAATTTCTGCTCTGATCTTTATTATTTGTCTTCTGCTGGGTTTAGGCTTTCTTTGCTTTTCTTTCTCCAGCTCCTTTAGGTGTAGGGTTAGGTTGGGTACTTTAGACCTTTCTTGTTTCTTGAGAAAGGCTTGTATCACTATATATTTCCTCTCAGGACAGCCTTGGCTGAGTCCCACAGATTTTGAACAGTTGTGTCTTCATTATCATGTTTCCATGAATTTTTTCAAATCTTCTTTTATTTTCTGATTGACCCGTTCATTCTTTAGTAGGATGTTCTTTAGCCTCCACGTATTTGGGTTCTTTCCAAATTTCCTCTTGTGGTTGAGTTCTAGCTTCAGAGCATTGTGGTCTGAAAATATGCAGGGAATGATCCCAGTTTTTTGGAATCAGTTGAAATGCTATCTATTCTGGAGAATGTTCCATGTGCACTAGAGAAAGTGTGTATTCTTTTGCTTTGGGATGGAATATTCTGAATATATCTGTGATGTCCATCTGGTCCAGTGTGTCATTTAAGGCCTTTATTTCCTTGTTGATCTTTTGCTTGGATGATCTGTCCATTTCAGTGAGGGGAGTGTTAAAGTCCCTTACTATTATTGTATTATTGTCATTGTGTTTCTTTGATTTTGTTATTAATTGGTTTATATAGTTGGGAGCTCCCTTGTTAGGGGCATAGATATTTAAAATTGTTAGATCTTCTTGTTGGACAGATCCTTTTAGTATGATATAGTGTCCTTCCTCATATTACACTCTTTGGCTTAAAATCTGATTTATCTAATATAAGGATTGACACCCCAGCTTTCTTTTGATGTCCATTAGCCTGGTAAATTGTTTTCCACCCCATTACTTTAAATCTGGAGATGTCTTTAGGTCTAAAATGAGTTTCTTGTAGGCAGAAAATTGATATGTTTTGTTTTTGTTTTGTTTTGTTTTGTTTTATCCATTCTGATACCGTATGTCTTTTGATTGGGGCATTTAGCCCATTTACATTCAGGGTAACTATTGAAAGATGTGAATTTAGTGTCATTTTGTTGCCTGTAAGTTGATTGTTACTGTTTATTGTCTCTGTTCCTTTCTGGTCAACTACTTTTAGGCTCTCTTCATTGCTTAGAGGAACGCTTTCAGTATTTCCTGTAGAGCTGGTTTTGGTGTTTGCAAATTCTTTCAGTTTTTGTTTTTCCTGGAAGCTTTTAATCTCTCCTATTTTCAGTGATAGCCTAGCTGGATATAGTATTCTTGGCTGCATGTTTTTCTCATTTTGTGTTCTGAATATATCATGACAGTTCTTTCTGGCCTGCCAGGTCTCTGTGGATAAGTCCACTGCCAATCTAATATTGTTACCATTGTATGTTATAGACCTGGGCTGCTTTCAGGATTTTCTCTTTGTCGCTAAGACTTGTAAACTTTACTATTAGATGATGGGGTGTGAACCTATTCTTATTGATTTTGATGGGGGTTCTCTGCACCTCCTGGATTTTGATGCTTGTTCCCTTTGTCATATTAAGGAAATTCTCTACAATAATTTTCTCCAATATGCCTTCTTCTCCCCTCTCTCTTTCTTCTTCTTCTGGAACCCCAATTTTCTAATGTTGTTTTGTCTTATGGTATCACTTATCTCTCAAATTCTCCCCTCATGGTTCAGTAGTTGTTTGTCTCTCTTTTGCTCAGCTTCTTTATTTTGTCATTTGGTCTTTTATATGACTAATTCTTTCTTCTGCCTCATTTATCATAGCAGTAAGAGCCTCAATTTTTTATTGCAACTCATTAATAGCTTTTTTTTATTTCAACTTGGTTAGGTTTTAGTTCTTTTATTTCACCAGAAAGGGCTTTTATTTTTCCAGACACAGTTTCTCTAATATCTTCCATGCCTTTTTTGAGCCTGGGTAGAACCTTGAGAATCATCATTCTGAACTCTAGATCTGACATATTACCAATGTCTGTATTGATTAGGTCCCTAGCCTTTGGTACTGCCTCTTGTTCTTTTTTTGTGGTAAGTTTTTCCCACCTTGTCATTTTGTCCAGGTAAGACTACATGAAGAGCAAATAAAGGGTGGCAAACACCCCAGAAAAATGTGCTTTAAACAAATCAGAAGAGACCCCAAATCGTTGGTGGGGAGAAAGGGGGTAAAAAGAAGTTCAGGAAAAAAAAAAATTAAAAAAAGAAAACAAATAAAGAAAAAATTTAAAAAAGAATATATAATATATGTATATTAGACTGGTGACTAGAGCAGGGTCACCCACTTAATTTTGGGAGTATTTTGGTCCCTTAGAATAAAATACCTCCCCAAATTTTAAAGACTGAAAAACATATATAAGGATAAACACACTGAAAGGATGGAATATGACTATAAAGATGAAAAGAAAAAAAATTAATTTCTAAAAAAGGAGTTGATAAGGTAAGTTGGTTGGGAGAATAAAGAAAAAGAAAGTGGAGAGAATTTGCTCAGGCTTGAGATTAGAACAAGCCTGGTATTAGATTTGGGATGCATTTTGATCTACTAGAAGAAGTTGTACCCTAAATTTTTTAGAAGAAAAACCTTATGTGTATACAAAAAAAAAAGTTAGATACAATGAAGGATAAGATATGACTATAATAATGAACGTTCTAAGAAGATTTTTTTATGAAAGATATTTTTAAGATAAACTAGTTTAAAAAATGTTAATAGAGGAAAGGGTAAAGTTTAAAAGAATTCAGTAGAGGAAAAAAATTTAAAAAATTTAAAAAATTAAATTTTAAAAATTTAAAAAATTCTTTAAGACTAAAGAATCATGGGGAGAAAGCCATGAATTCCATGCTTTGCTTTCTTCTCCTTTGGAATTTTGCTGTTCTCCTTGGTAAGTGAACTTGGTCTTAGCTGAATTTCTTGTTGATCTTCTGGGGGAGGGGCCTGTTGTGGTGATTCTGAATTGTCTTTGCCCAAGACAGAATTGCACCACCCTTACCAGGGGCCAGGCTAAGTAATCTGCTCGGGTTCACTTTGGGGAGCTTTCATTCCCTGAACGCTTTCTGTAGAGTTCCGGAGGACGGGAATGAAAATGGCTGCCTCCCAATCCCCATCCCAGTGGAGCTGAGAGCTCGGGGCCCCACTCCTCAGTGTGCCATCGGAGAAAAGCACTCATTCACTCCCATCTCCCTGGCCTCCAGCTGTGCTCTGAGCTCACCCAGTCTGTGACCAAGCATCTCTGTTTTTGGCACACAGCTCCACCTGGAGTCTCCAAACCCCTCAGATCCCTGACCACTTCCCGTGGGGGGGGTCTCTCCAGATCTTTTGGGGGACCCCACTCACAGAACAGTGGCCTATGCCATGGATTATGGTTCAAGGTAATCCCGAGCTGAGAGCTCACTCCTTGGCTCTGTCTCTGTAGCCAGCTTCCCCACTCTGTTGCAAGCTTTGCAGCACTCAGACACCCCTGATCCTTCTGTGACCCTGCAGGATCTGAGGCCATGCTGTCCCCAAATGGGCTTCACCTTGGTTTAGCCTCTGGAGCAATGTCCCTCAGTGGAGTAGACTTTTAAAAGTCCTGATTTTGTGCTCCATTCCTCTGCTGCTTGCCAGGAGCTGGCCCCTCCCTCTGGAGGGGCCTTCCTGTCACTTTGGTTTCACTTAGCCGGTCCTACCTTTCAGAAAGTGGTCAATTTTCTGTTTCTAGAATTGTTGTTCTTCTTCTCTTTGATCTCCTGTTGGATTTGTAGGTGTTCGGAATGGTTTGATAAGCTATCTAGCTGATCTCCTGTTACCTGATGTTGTCTCAGCCTGCTACTTCTCTGCCATCTTGACTCCTCCCTCCAAGACCCTCCATTTTTTATTGTACCTCATTAATAGCTTTTTAAAAATTTCAGCTTTGTTAGATTTTAGTTGTTTTATTTCTCCAGAAAGGGCTTTTATTTCTCCAGACAGAGTTTCTTTAATATCTCCAATGTGCTTTTCCAAGCCCAGCTAGCACCTTGAGAATAGTCATTCTGAAATCTAGATCTGACATATTACCTCATTCTTTTTTTTTTTTTTTTTTTTTTTGTAGGGAGTTTTTCCACCTTGTTATTTTATCCAGATAAGAATATATAAAATACTAAAAGGGTGGCAAAGATCGCAGAAAATTGTGCATTAACCAAGTTAGAAGAGACACCAAATCATGGGGAGAAGAATGGGGGTAAAAAGAAGTTCAAAAAACATTTTAAATAACTTTAAAAAAGTTTGTTTTAAATATATATATATTAGACTGTTGAATAGAAAAGAGCCACTCAATTGATTTTTTTGTGTATTTTGGTCTCTTAGAAGAAATGACCTCCCAAAATTTTAAATAAAGAAAAACTTACATATAATATACAAAAATAAGGGTAAACACAATGAAGGGATGGAATATGACTGTAAAAATGAAAATTTAAAAAAAAATTCTAAAAATTGAGTTGACAAGATAAGTTGGTTGGGAAAAGAAAGAGAAAGAAAGTGGAGAGAATTTGCTTCTCTGCATATCCTACCTTTAAGAAAGTGGTCAATTTTCTGTTTCTAGAATTGCTGCTCTTTCTTCGATCTCCTGTTGGAGATCACCTTTGTAGGTGTTCAGAATGGTTTGGTAACTATCTAACTGAACTCCTGTGACCTATAACTGAACTCCTGTAACTGTCTAACTGAACTCCTGTGACCTGATGTCATCTCAGCCTGCTACTCCTCTAACTTCTTGACTCCTCCCCTCCCAAATATGAGGTTTTTACCAAGTAATAAATGCGTACATTCTAACTTTACAATTTCAGAGCAGGGAAATGACTAATGTGTGGGTCTATGAACTATTCCAAGGTTGCAACTATCTTTTAGCCTTCATATCATATACTCTCTCTCTACAGGAGGGAGGGACATTATGATACTTTAGATCCATGGGTATTAATGTCAACTTGAATCCTATCTCCACTAATTCTCAGAATGTCAGGTTATTCTCATTTTTCTAGATAGGATTACCCAAATAAATAGCTTTAAATAATTTAAAATATCATAACCATATACAAGGACTTTTATAATGTAAATAATACCTCCTCTTCATTCAAAGGTTTGCAGGTCCATAAACTGGCTAAACCACAAAAACAATGTATGGGATGATAGCTTTATGATATGACTTAGCTGGCTAATCATCCATTTCTTGTTTCTTTTTATTTTATAAGTTAAATAATAGCCCTGTTGGCTGCCAATAAAGTAAAACTTTATTTTACTAAAGTCATCACATCTATTAACAATCTCCATAATTCTCTGAGCTCAGGCTCCTCTGTTGGCCACTTTGAACTGGAAACCCATTATAATAAATGCTCCTTCATACCTTCTGATGACTGAGCACCATCTTTTGACCTCTATTACTTCAGGATCTCATTATCCCCATTACTAAAAGTGAGCCCTGTTGTATAATAGCATCATCCCTGATCATCATCTTTGGCCCACACAAGGCAGTTACCACTGAGAGTCTCACTGTTCTTGAAGCCCCCATTAGCATATTCCTTATCTCTTTAATAAATAGTGAGTCCTCTGTGCCCTTCCATAGGCATCTTCTAATGGTGGTTTCCAGCTATAAGTAATGTATTCATACTAATATGCCTGATTATCTAAGTCTTTTTATCTCTTCCTCTAATTCTCTTCTATTGCAGTTCTGGTATATCTGTATCTTTTAATATGGGCCACCTTTCTTCCTTCCCCAACTCCTTCTACCTTTTCATCATTTAATGTGGACCATTACAAGGTTCTCAAAAACAAAACAAAACAAAACAAAACAAACCAGAACAGAACCAAGGGAAGAGTTTCTCTCTTTCTTTCTTTCTTTCTGCCTTTTTTTTTTTTCTTGGAATTGTCTCACACTATTATGGAAGTTGAAAAGTCTCAAGATCTCTACAGTCAATAAGCTGGAGACTCAGGAGAGCTGATAATATAATTCTCTCTAATTCAAGTCTGAAGGTCTCAGAAGCAGGAGAGCCAATGGTATAAGTTCCAGTGTGAGTTCCAGGAGAAGACTGATGAGCTAACTCAAAGAGAGTCTGGAGGTGAAAGACAGTGAATTCTTTCTTCCTCAGCCTTTTTGTTTTATTTAGGTCTTTAATAGATTGAAGGAGGCCCACTTGCATGAGTAGGGTGCAATTTGCTTTACTAGGTCTACTGATACAAATGTTAATCTCATAACGAAACACCCTTACAGAGACACCCAGAATGCTTAACATCTGGGCACCTTGTAGCTCAGTGGAATTCATACGTAAAATTAACTGTCACAGCACTGTTTTCTGAGGATATTGCCAAGGTATTAAAAAAGGGGAGTATTTCCACGCTGATACATGTTCTCTGATACAACTTTATATTTCACAGATCTGAATTAATACCTTTGACCCATGCATACTCTCTTAGATCCTGCAAGACCTTGTTGGCTAGTCCTCCAGGCACTTCAAACTTGTAGTTTCTTTCTTCCCTTAGAAAGCAGAGATTTTCCCTAGTTGTGTTATGTCATGACTTGGCTTAATTAAGGGTTTTGGAGCTGGGAGGTAAGAATGTAGACTTGATTCTTGAGGGAATGTATGTGGGCTTAAGGAATGAAACTTCTGTATCATTTTCATGGAGGGCTAGCCTGTAAAAGGAAGGGAGAGAGATTTTTGTAGACTCAGAGAGTACAGCAAAACCTAGGGTTTCAAATATATTAAATGTCTTGACCCGTATTTCTGTATCTCACATCTTAGGATCTCATTCTTTCCAATCCAGGCTAGGCCTTGCTGCAGGAAATTTCCCAAATAAAGAATACAAACTTTTACGGTTCTCTCATACTCAATAATTAAATCTTAGTCCATATCTTTAGCTTTCTCAGTCCCTTGAATAAAGGAGAGAAGATTTTTTAAAAACATTTTATTGATTTGACAGAGAGAGAGACGGTGAGAGAAGGAAAACAAGCAGGGAGAGTGGGAAGCAGAGAAGCAGGCTTCCTGCTGATCAAGGAGCTGAATGCTGGGCTTGATCCTAGGACCTTGGGATCATGACCTGAGCTAAAAGCAGACACTTTATGACTGAAAGACCCAGGCACAGAAGGAAGAGGTTTTTTTAACATGCTTCTAAGGAAAGTCTTTAACTTTCATACTTGTTAAGTTGGTGAGTAATCACCCTCAGACTTTGGCTGCCATTGGTCAGTGGCTTTCTTTAAAGCATTGTTATAACCATTGTATGTCATATAATTTAAAAGTACTTATATTTACTTCCAAACTACTTCAAAAATGCTGAGATACAGTTCTCCTTGTGTATTTTTACTCATCAATATCTCATCTTAGTCAAACTCCAGTGAAAGTTTAAGTAATTGCACCACTACAACTTTCTTGCTACTATCAGTATTCCACCAACACCAGTTATTTGGCCCTCTTCGAGAGCTGACCAACAGGTGATCTGTTCTAAAATCTAAAATAAAATTTAAGTCTGCTTCCAAGGATCACTCATGACAGCAACTGGTAATAGGTTGGGACTCCTGTGAAAGAGGCACTGAAATAAAATTTTCATGCAGATGGTATATTGGGAAATACTCTTAAAGACAACTGCAAGAGACAGAAAAACAAAATTGGTCAGAGATAGAAATTGAAATGGTAAGCAACTGCAACATAGACCTTATTCACTCTCTTGAAGGGTTCTGGAGCTGTAATAATATCCCCTCAGATATGTCCCTGATTTGAAATAATGAAGTTACATATTAGCTAGTCACTGGGTATAGGATTCCCCTGGAGAAGGGATACTTCATTAAAAGAATATTTAACATGAATAGGTGCTCAACTTTATTAGTCATAGAGTAAGTGCAATTAAACTTATAATGAGATACCAGTACACACCACAAGAATGTCTAAAATTAAAAAGCTGAGAGATCAGGTATTTTCAAGTATGTGGGACAATTAAGAAGTCTACAATGTGGATGTGAGAGTAAATTTGTAGAAGTACTTTGAAATATCATTTGACCATATTGACCAATGTTGGATAAATCACATGTACTGAATGGCTCAACAGTTCCAGTCAAAGATATATACCCAGTAAAACTATTGACATACATTTACCAGAAGACATATAATAAAATTTTCCTTGCTACACCATTTATAATAACATCAAACTTCCAGGAACCTTAAAAATATTCATTATTTGAATGGATAAATAGATACTTATATGTTCATATTATTTAAATAAATGAGAAACAATGATCTACAACCACACACATAATATGGAGGATTCTCGCAAATATTATGTTGAACAAAATAAGTGAGACATAAATGTGTGCATAAGGTATAATTCTATTTATATAAAGTACAAATAAATCTATGCTGTCACATGCAAATATATGGTCAATTAATCTTTGACAAAGCAGGAAAGACTATCCAGTGAAAAGAAAGTGTTTTCAACAAATTGTGCTGGGAAAACTGAACAGAAACATGCAAAAGAATAAAACTGGACCACTTTCTTATGCCTTACACAAAAATAAATTCAAAATGGATTAAAGACGTAAATGTGAAATAGAAAGATATTAAAATCCTAGGGCGAACACAGGCAGTAGACTCTGACATCTGCCATAACAGCTTCTTTCGAGATATATCTCCTTGGGCAAAGAAAACAAAAGCAAAAATAACCACTGGGACTTAAAATAAAAAGCTTCTGCACAGTGAAGGAAACAGTCAACCAACAAAACTGAAAGGCAACCTACCGGATGGGAAAAGATATTTGCAAATTATATATCAAAGTGTTAGTATCGAACATCTATAAAGAACTTATAAAACTCAACCCTCAAAAAACAAGTTAAAAATGGGTAGAAAATATGAATAGTATTTTTCTAAAGAAGATATGCAGATGGACAACAGACACATGAAAAGATACTCATCACTGATCATCAGTGGAATACAAATCAACTACAATGAGATCTCACCTCATACTAGTCAGAATGCCTAAAATTAACAACACAGGAAACAACAGGTGTTGGCAAGGATGAAGGGAAAGGGGAACTCTCTTACACTTTTGGTGGGAACGTAAACTGGTGCAGCCACTGTGGGACACAGTAAGGAGATTCCTAAAAAAGTTAAAAATAGAACTACCCTAGGATCCAACAATTGCATTATTACATATTTGCCCAAAGGATAAAAAATACTGATTTAAAAAAGTACATGCACCCCAATGTTCATAACAACATTATCAACAATAGCTAAATTTTGGAAAGAGTCTAAATGTCCATTGACTGATGAATGGAAAATGTATATATACATACCACCACTTCTTGATATATATATATATATATATGCATATTATATATATATGCATATATCATACATATATATAATATATATGTTATATATTATGATATACCATCATATATATTATCATATATAATATATACATATATAATATATATTATACATCTATAATGCATATTATATATGATTGTTATATATCATATATAATATATATATAATATATATTCCGTTATATAATAATATATAATATATAATAGTATATATACTATATGTAATATATAGATATATAATACTTATATATAATGGAATATAAATCATTAAAAATGATATCTTGCCATTTGCAACAAGTGGATAGTACTAGAGATCATTATGTTAAGTGAAAAAAATCAGCCAGAGAAAGACAAACACCATATGATTTCACTTAACGTGTTTGTTAAGAAACAAAACAAATGAATATAGAAGGAAAAAAACAAAAAACAAGAAACAGACTCTTTTTTTTTCATTTTGTATTTTTTTTAATATAATTTTTTATTTTTTATAAACATATATTTTTATCCCCAGGGGTACAGGTCTGTGAATCACCAGGTTTACAGACTCTTAACTATAGAGAACAAACTGATGATTATCAGAGGGAAGATAGATGGAGGAATGGGTGAAATAGGTGATAGGGATTAAAGAGTAGCCTTGTGTGATGAGCACTGGGTATTATATGTTAATTATTGAATCACTGAATTCTATGCCTGAAACTAATATTACACTGTATGTTAACTAACTGGAATTAAAAAAAAAAAATTAAAGATTTTATTTCTTTATTTGTCAGAGAGAGGGAGAGAACAAGCAGAGGGAGATGCAGGTTTACCACTGAGCAGGGAGCCTGACTTGGGCTGATTCCCAGAACCCTGGGATCATGACCTGAGCCAAAGGCAGATGCTTAACCAACTGAGCCACCCAGGCATTTCAACTGACTGGAATTTAAATGAGGTAGTGTATGGAGATTAACATAACATAAAAAATAAAATAAATAAATAAATAAATAAAGCAAACAAAACAAATATATGCATTTAGAATACAGAAAGAAAAATTAGTGCCTTTGAAAGATGTGAAAAGATCTATAGCCTCAATAGTAATAGTACAAATAAAAATTAAAATGACACTATGACACTATTTTTTCCTTACCAATTTGGTAAAGATCCCAGCTTGATAATACCATAAATTATGTAGGGAATATATTACTAAAAAAAATGGAAATTTGTACCATCCTTAAAGAGTAAGATTTGACCATAATGTATGAAAATGTTTTCTTTGACCAAGGTGCATAAATATCACTCATAGAGCTCCTTAAATACAGATGTTGAGTTGTACTATAGAAATCTGGATTCAGCAATTCTGGGATGGAGAGTAATCATTTTCATATTGTCAAGAATCATGCAAGGGTAATTCACAAAGCCAAAGTATTCCCCACTCCCATGATTTCACTTGCAGGATAAAGGTGAAAGCATTTTGCATTAGGTATGGTCAAGCTTTGGACTTGTCTCATTATTCAAATCAGACAGTAAGAACTATTAATGGGTTTTATGGAAGAATAAAAGTTTTAGGTAAAATAATTTTTAAAAGTATCTCCATTCTTATAAATTACACAATAGCATCATCCCATGTGAAAGTGGTAGGCTTGTCTAGAGAACTGAGATACACAGTAGTGCCTCAAGAAATGACAAATAATTATCCTGAAATAAAACATATTAATTATATTTTTATGTATCTGTACTACACATGAGCCTCTAAATTTGTGTGATAAATTGGGATTTTTTTAAAGCAGTGAGTACTTATTTCTAGAAATACTAAGTTATTATTTCTATCCCACCACAAATGTACATTATATTTCTAAGAGTCTTGAGATCAAAGGGAACATGACCAATGAGAATTAAATAACACTTCAAAACAGACTATATTTCAAGCAACACCAACTGATAAGAATAAATAGCCACTAAAAACAAATAGTATTAAAAGAGGAATTGTCAAATTTATATTCACCTAGTTGGTTTAAATCCTAAACTTTCACTGGAGCCCATATTACATGAGTTCTTCAGAATATTATAGTCATCATTTCATTAATACTGAAGTACAATATCTTCAGCCCTTTTAGAACATTCTATTAGAGATAGAGAACCCTTCTTTCACATTACACACACAGACTTTAAGAAAATTGGTTTCTCCCAGAACTATTATGCACCATGCTCTGTTTTCACAAAATTCTACATCTCCATTTTGGTCTCACTTCTCAAAAATTCGTCATCTTCCCAGTTTTAATTTTTGTCTCCTTCTGCTTTACTTAATAAATTTAATTTATGTTCACTATTCCTGTTTGGAATAAAAAACTCCAGAGGATTAAAGCATTGCATAATACAGGCTCCAACTTAAAACTGAATATTACACATCTATGTCTTAAAAGTTCTTACCATGAAGACCTTTCAACTGGCTGTTTATGGCCAACTTTTGCAACAGCCTATCACTTTCTCTTTGTCTCTTACAGACTATTTATCATCTTCCCTGGCCCCACTCCCTGCTCCAAATACCTCATAAGATCCTTTCTGTTTCCTCTCTCATGCATTTAGGGTTGAACTCTCATAGATTTTATATTTAATAGAGTTTCACTTCCTTCCCTAAGCCCCAAACTCTTTCTTGACTTACCTAAACATTGTAAAACCATTAAGATGGTCTTCTAAACAAAGGAAAATCTACTTGAGACCATTTTTATTAAGCTCTAAGAGATTCTAATTTCTAGCCTTTTATTTACTCTAGCCCCAAATGAACCATAAGGCAGGGCTTCAATCCATACTTACCAAGATAAATTCATAAGCTATGTGGAAATTTTATTTTTTGCCTTGTAAATGTAGGCCTGATCCTAAGTAAGGTTATTTAGGGTAATCAGTTCTATTCCAAAGGTCTTCAAATGTTAACTTATCACAAATGTCTTCACCAAATTTCTTTCATTGCAGGGGTTGGAATCCTTACCATGACTGTTATATCTCTTAAAGTTACTCTATAAAATATAAAATGTTCCCCATGAGAGTTTAAACTTAAACCACTATCACTTTCCAAACTAAAACATTCTAAGACCAACCTATAAAGGATGGAGAAATAAAGGGAATATGGCCTTACTTAATAATCAATTGACTCTACTTATATATACATCAGTAGATCCTTTAAGAAGAAAGTATGCTTATGGTTGCATACAACCTGGGCAGACATTTAAATGAATGGTAGCCAAAGCACATTAGTATGAGGACAGCCCAAAAAAACCCAAAACCAAAACCAAAAACACAACAACAACAAAATAAACCAATAAGCCAAAATCAAAATATAGCCATTCAGGACTCCTGCTAATTTCTATGAATTGAGAAAGATAATTCAGATCTTACAGCATTGTAAGAAAAAAATCAGATTTTTCATCATCTGAATATTAGATCATATGCTGAACCACACAAAGGAAAGGCTTTTTCTCTTTCTGTTCTTACCTTTATCTTTACTTATGAGACTATAAACATAGCCCAGATCCTTTTACATTTTTTTAAAAGATCTTATTTATTTATTTGAAAGAGAGAAAGATCACAAGTAGGCAGAGAGAGAGGGGAAGCAGGCTCCCTGCTGAGCAGAAAGCCCTATCTGGGGCTCGATCCCAGGACCCTGAGATCATGACCTGAGTTGAAGGTAGAGGCTTAACCCACTGAGCCTCCCAGTTTCTCCTCCCAGATATTTTATATCTTAATGTGTTTTTCCTTAAAGTGTTCTCTTTGTTATATCCTCAGTGTCACTATTACTTTTCAGGACATATATGTGATTTTTAAATAAATAGTTTGGTTTTAATTGGTTAACTGATCATTTAGGAGGATGTTGGAAAGATTTTCTCCCATTATGCTCATGAAGATTTAATTTGTTGCATATGAGACTATTTCTTTCTCTAACATTTTAGAGCACATTGAAAATATTTTCACAAAATAAACATTGGAAAGAAGTTGAAGAAAAAACAAACAAACAAACATGCTTAAATGTAAATAATTGTCCTGGGCAGCCTTTTTAAAGCAATTTTAGTAGATTTTAATAGATCATATTTAACTCCAGTTTGTCTCATTAGTGCAAAATTATTTAAAAGTTTAAATATAACCATTTGTCTTTGCTGGTATCATTATCATTGTCACCATGTTATGGAATTTAACTTTTAATATCACTGTATTTTTATTTCTATTTTATTTTTCACTTTCTTCCTTTATATTTCCATTTTTCCATTGATTTATTTTACCTTGTTCTTGTTTAATTCAGTAGGTCTATAAAACACATTCTGCTTTTATTTCTTTTTTTTATGCTTATACCTTGAATTTTTTTAAATTTTTAAATTTTTTATTTTTTATAAACATATAATATATTTTTATCTGCAGGGGTACAGGTCTGTGAATCACCAGGTTTACACACTTCACAGCACTCACCAAAGCACATACCCTCCCCAATGTCCATAATCCAACCCCCCTTCTCCCAACTCCCCTCCCCCCAGCAACCCTCAGTTTGTTTTGTGAGATTAAGAGTCACTTATGGTTTGTCTCCCTCCCAATCCCATCTTCTTTCATTGATTCTTCTCCTACCCACTTAAGCCCCCATGTTGCATCACCACTTCCTCATATCAGGGAGATCATATGATAGTTGTCTTTCTCTGCTTGACTTATTTCGCTAAGCATGATACGCTCTAGTTCCATCCATGTTGTCGCAAATGGCAAGATTTCATTTCTTTTGATGGCTGCATAGTATTCCATTGTGTATATATACCACCTCTTCTTTATCCATTCATCTGTTGATGAACATCTAGGTTCTTTCCATAGTTTGGCTATTGTGGACATTGCTGCTATAAACATTCGGGTGCACGTGCCCCTTTGGCTCACTATGTTTGTATCGTTAGGGGAAATACCCAGTAGTGCAATTGCTGGGTCATAGGGCAGTTCTATTTTCAACATTTTGAGGAACCTCCATGTTGTTTTCCAGAGTGGCTGCACCAGCTTGCATTCCCACCAACAGTGTAGGAGGGTTCCCCTTTCTCCGCATCCTTGCCAGCATCTGTCATTTCCTGACTTGTTAATTTTAGCCATTTTGACTGGTGTGAGGTGATATCTCATTGTGATTTTGATTTGTATTTCCCTGATGCTGAGTGATGTGGAGCACTTTTTCATGTGTCTCTTGGCCATCTGGATGTCTTCTTTGCAGAAATATCTATTCATGTCATCTGCCCATTTCTTGATTGGATTATTTGTTCTTTGGGTGTTGAGTTTGCTAAGTTCTTTATAGATTTGGACACTAGCCCTTTATCTGATATGTCGTTTGCAAATATCTTCTCCCATTCTGTCAGTTGTCCTTTGATTTTGTTAACTGTTTCCTTTGCTGTGCAAAAGCTTTTGATCTTGATGAAATCCCAATAGTTCATTTTTCCCTTGCTTCCCTTGCCTTCGGTGATGTTCCTAGGAAGATGTTGCTGCGGCTGAGGTCGAAGAGGTTGCTGCCTGTGTTCTCTTCAAGGATTTTGATGGATTCCTTTCGCACATTGAGGTCCTTCATCCATTTTGAGTTATTTTTATGTGTAGTGTAAGAAAATGGTCCAATTTTATTTTTCTGCACTTGGCTGTCCAATTTTCCCATCACCATTTATTAAAGAGGCTGTCTTTTTCCCATTGGACATTCTTTTCTGCTTTGTCAAAGATTAGTTAACCATAGAGTTGAGGGTCTATTTCTGGGCTCTCTACTGTGTTCCATTGATCTATGTGTCTGTTTTTGTGCCAGTACCATGCTGTCTTGATGATAACAGCTTTGTAATAGAGCTTGAAGTCCGGAATTGTGATGCCACCAACGTTGGCTTTCTTTTTCAATATCCCTTTGGCTATTCGAGGTCTTTTCTGGTTCCATATAAATTTTAAAATTATTTGTTCCATTTATTTGGGAAAGATGTATGGTACTTTGATAGGAATTGCATTAAATGTGTATATTGCTTTAGGTAGCATAGACATTTTCACAATATTTATTCTTCCAATCCAGGAGCATGGAACATTTTTCCATTTCTTTGTGTCTTCCTCAATTTCTTTCATGAGTACTTTATAGTTTTCTGAGTATAGATTCTGTGCCTCTTTGGTTAGGTTTATTCCTAGGTATCTTATGGTTTTGGGTGCCACTGAAAATGGGATTGACTCCTTAATTTCTCTTTCTTCTGTCCGGTTGTTGGTGTAGGGAAATGCAACTGATTTCTGTGCATTGATTTTATGTCCTGGCACTTTACTGAATTCCTGTACAAATTCTAGCAATTTTGGAGTGGAGTCCTTTGGGTTTTCCACATATAGTATCATATCATCTGCGAAGAATGATAGTTTGACTTCTTTGCCGATTTGGATGCCTTTAATTTCCTTTTGTTGTCTGATTGCTGGGGCTAGGACTTCTAGTACTGTGTTGAATAGCAGTGGTGATAATGGACATCCCTGCCTTGTTCCTGACTTTAGCGGAAAAGCTTTCAGTTTTTCTCCTTTGAGAATGATATTTGTAGTGGGTTTTTCATAGATGGCTTTGTCAAATTTGTTGGCGTACAGTTGCTCATAGTATGTTCTTCTAATTGTCTGTATTTCTTTGGTGTTAGTTGTGATCTCTCCTCTTTCATTCATATTTTAATAATTTGGGTCCTTTCTCTTTTCTTTTTGATAAGTCTGGCCAGGGATTTGTCTATCTTATTAATTCTTTCAAAGAACCAGCTCTTAGTTTCATTGATTTGTTCTACTGTTTTTTTGGTTTCTATTTCATTGATTTCTGCTCTCATATTTATGATTTCTCTTCTCCTGCTGGGTTTAGGATTTCTTTCTTGTTATTTCTCTAGCTCCTTTAGGTGTAGGGTTAGGTTTTGTACTTGAGACCTTTCTTGTTTCTTGAGAAAGGCTTGTACAGCTATATATTTTCCTCTCAGGACTGCCTTTATTGTGTCCCACAGATTTTGAACCATTGTGTTTTCATTATCATTTGTTTCCATGATTTTTTTCAATTCTTCTTTTCAATTCTTTGACCCATTTATTCTTTAGAGGATGCTGTTTAGTTTCCATGTATTTGGGTTCTTTCCAAATTTCCTTCTGTGATTGAGTTCTAGCTTCAGAGCATTGTGGTCTGAAAATATGCAGGCAATGATCCCAATCTCTTTATACCAATTGAGACCTGGTTTAGGACCGAGGATGTGATCTATTCTGGAGAATGTTCCATGTGCACTAGAGAAGAATGTGTATTCTGCTGCTTTGGGATGAAATGTTCTGAATATATCTATGATGTCCATCTGGTCCAGTGTGTCGTTTAAGGCCTTTATTTCCTTGCTGATCTTTTGCTTGGATGATCTGTCCATTTCAGTGAGGGGAGTGTTAAAGTCCCCTACTATTATTGTATTATTGTTTATGTGTTTCTTTGATTTTGTTATTAATTGGTTTATATAGTTGGCTGCTCCCACGTTGGAGGCATAGACATTTAAAATTGTTAGATCTTCTTGTTGGACAGACCCTTTGAGTATGATATAGTGTCCTTCCTCATCTCTTATTATATTCTTTGGCTTCAAATCTATTTGATCTGATATAAAGATTGCCACTCCTGCTTTCTTCTGATGTCCATTAGCATGGTAAATTCTTTTCCACCCTTTCACTTTAAATCTGGAGGTGTCTTTGGGCTTAAAATGTGTCTCTTGTAGGCAACATATAGATGGATTTTGTTTTTTTATCTATTCTGATACCCTGTGTCTTTTGACAGAGGCATTTAGCCCAATAACATTCAGGGTAACTATTGAGAGATATGAATTTAGTGCCATTGTATTGCCTGTAAGGTGACTTTTACTGTATATTGTTTCTGGTTTTTTCTGATCTACCACTTGTAGGCTCTCTCTTTGCTTAGAGGACCCCTTTCAATATTTCCTGTAGAGCTGGTTTGGTGTTTGCAAATTTTTTCAGTTTTTGTTTGTCCTGGAAGCTTTTAATCTCTCCTTCTATTTTCAATGATAGCCTACCTGGATATAGTATTCTTGGCTGCATGTTTTTCTCATTTAGTTCTCTGAGTATATCATGCCAGCTCTTTGTGGCCTGCCAGGTCTCTGTGGATATGTCTGCTGCAAATCTGATATTTTTACCATTGTATGTTACAGACTTCTTTCCTGGGCTGCTTTCAGGATTTTCTCTTTGACACTAAGGCTTGTAAATTTTACTATTAGGTGACAGGGTGTGGGCCTATTCCTATTGATTTTGAGGGGCATTTTTGAATCTCCTGGATTTTGATGCTTCTTCCCTTTGCCATATTGGGAATATTCTCCCCAATAATTTTCTCCAATATACCCTCTGGTCCCCTGTCTCTTTCTTCTTCTTCTGGAATCCCAATTATTCTAATGTTGTTTCGTTTTATGGTGTCACTTATCTCTCGAATTCTCCCCTCGTGGTCCAGTAGCTGTTTGTCCCTCTTTTGCTCAGCTTCTTTATTCTCTGTTATTTGGTCTTCTATATGGCTAATTCTTTCTTCTGCCTCATCTATCCTAGTATTGAGAGCCTCCATTTTTAATTGCACCTCATTAATAGCTTTTTTCATTTCAACTTGGTTAGATTTTAGTTCCTTTATTTCTCCAGAAAGGGCTTTTATATCTTCCAAATGTGTTTCTCTAATATCTTCCATGCCTTTTTCGAGCCCAGCTAGAACCTTGGGAATTGTCATTCTGAACTCTAGATCTGACGTATTACCAATGTCTGCATTGATTTGGTCCCTTGCCTTTGGTACTGCCTCTTGCTCTTTTTTTTTTTTTTTTTTTTTTTTTTTGTGGTGAATTTTTCCGCCTTGTCATTTTGTCCAGATAAGAGTATATGAAGGAGCAAGTAAAATACTAAAAGGGTGACAACAACCCCAGGAAAATATGCTTTAACCAAATCAGAAGAGATCCCAAATCGTGAGGGGGAAGAAAGGGCATAAAAAGAGGTTCAGAAAGAACGAGAGAAAAAGAAACAAAAAAAGGAAAGCAAGAAAGGAATTAAAAAAAGAAAACGAATAAAGAAAAGTGTGTGTATATATATATATATATATATATATATATATATATATACACTAGATAACTAGATAAACTAGTTTAAAAACATTAAAAAAAGAAAAGGCTAAAAGTTAAAAAAAAATTTTGGCAGAAGAGAAAAAAATGAAAAAGAAAAAAAAATTAAATTAACTGCAAGACTAAGGAATCATAGGGAGAAAGTCATGAGTTCCATGCTTTGCTTTCTCCTCCTCTGGAATTCTGCTGCTCTCCTTGGTATTGAAACTGCACTCCTTGGTAGGTGAACTTGGTCTTGGCTGGATTTCTTGTTGAACTTCTGATGAAGGAGCCTGTTGTAGTGATTCTCAAGTGTCTTTGCCCCAGGTGGAATTCACCTCCCTAACCAGGGGTCAGGCTGAGTAATCCGCTCGGGTTTGCTTTCAGGAGCTTTTGTTCCCTGAGCGCTTTCTGTAGAGTTCCGGAGGACGGGAATACAAATGGCGGCCTGTAGGAGCTGAGAGCCTGGTGCCCCTTTCCTCAGTGCTCCCTCAGAGATCAGCGCCCAGTAACTCCCATCTGCCTGACCCCTGGCCACGCTCTGAGCTCACCGAGCCTGCGACCAGTTCAAGGTGAACCCGAGTTGTGAGCTCATTGTTGGCTCTGTCTCTGTAGCCTGCTTCCCCGTTCTAATACCTGTAAGCTCTGCGACACTCAGACACCCCCGATCCTTCTGTGACCCTGTGGGACCTGAGGTCACGCTGACTCCACGTGGGCTTCACCCCGGTTTAGCCTCTGGAGTGATGTCCCTCAGTGGAACAGACTTTTAAGTCCTGATTTTGTGCTCCTGTTGCTCTGCCGCTTGCTGGGAGCCGGCCCTTCCCCCCGGGGTCTATCTTCCCTTCACTTTGGATTCACTTCTCCGCCAGTCCTACCTTTCAGAAAGTGGTTGTTTTTCTGTTTCTAGAATTGCTGTACTTCTTCTCTTCAATCTGCTGATGGATTTGTAGGTGTTTGCAATCTTTAGATAAGCTATCTAGCTGATCTCCTGCTAGCTGACGTAGTCTCAGCCTGCTACTTCTCCGCCATCTTGACTCCTCCCTGCTTTTATTTCTTTTTGAGTTACCTTTATTGCTTCCCACTTGAGATTTCTTTCTTTTCTTTTAGTTAAAAGAATACTTATCAACGTTTTTCTGTTTCTTCCCAATATAATATGTTTTCTATATAAACATTTTTAACCTGTTTCTGTAGTATGATTTCAGAACTTGATATTAAAATTTATTACTTCAGCCTCAAAGGCTTGTTATAAACTATTTTGAAACAACAACAACAAAAAAATTAAACGTTTTTTTTTCTTTGTGATTTATATGTAATAGCTAAACTGATTCCTATTCTGTAAGGTTTAGGTTACAGATTATGCACTTGTTTTCTGTGTGTATGTTTTGTTTTGTTTACCACTAGGTAGGCTTGGGTTCAATCAGATTTTATATAATTCTGTCTTTATTAGAATTTTTCTTACCAGCAGTTTTAAAAAGGTAATCCACTGAGACCTTATTTATTGTTAGCAAGAGAAATAGTAAAAAATTTCTACTAAAAAATAAAGAATAATGAAGATTATGCTGAGTGAAATAAGTCAAGCAGAGAGAGTCAATTATTATATGGTTTCACTTATTTGTAGAGCATAACAAATAGCATGGAGGACAAGGGGAGTTAGAGAGAACAAGGAAGTTGGGGGAAATTGGAAGGGAAGGTGAATCATGAAAGACTATGGACTCTGAAAAACAATCTGAGGGGTTTGAAGTGGTGGGGGGGTGGGAGGTTGGGGTACCAGCTGGTGGGTATTATAGAGGTATTATAAATCCACGGATTGCATGGAGCACTGGGTGTGGTGAAAAAATAATGAATACTGTTATGCTGAAAATAAATAAATTTAATTAATAAAAAAAGAGAATAATGAAGACATTGTCTTAGTCTTATTTTAGATTGGATATCTATGAATTTTAGAGGCATGCCTATTGAGTTTATTCCACATTCAACTATTTGTTCAGCTATTACTAAAATATTTTTTAAGGACCATTTATTTGAGAGAGAGAGTGTGTGTGTGTGTGTGTGTGTGTGTGTTTGTGTGTGCAGGAGGGAGAGAGAATCTGAAGCAGACTCTCTTCTGAGAGTAGAGCCTAATGCAGGGCTCAATCTAACAACCTTGAGCTCATGACCTGAGCCTAAACCAAGAGTCAGATGCTTAACTAACTGAGCCTCCCAGATGCCCACTAAAACTTTTTTCCCCCATTTGTAAATCATTTTGACCTGTCTTTGAATGATTCTCAGTTTTATTTGTTCTTTCTTTTTTTGTTGGTGTTTTCCCATTAGGGGGTTCTGTACCTCATTCAGTGTAGTAGCTTCTACTGTGTTTCAGGTTAACTTTGTTCTCTCTGTTGAGCTTAATATTTTATAGTTTAAGGTACAAATTAATTACACATCTTTCAAAGTACAATCTTCGAGGAAGATAAAAACAAAATAGGTGATGAAAAGGTATCAAATATTTCTTTAATTTGTGAATGTGAAAACTACTGAAGTGGTAAAACTGGTTCAATGAACATTTGAGAAATAACATTTATTGAATTAAAGAATGTTAGAGTGATTTTATTTATAAGATAAACTCATATAAATTAAACCATAAACATTGTAATTATCTTTTCTACTGGAGAAAAATCTATAAGTTAACATCTAACCTCATGGAGACTGAGCCTTAATAAATATGTTTCAAGTAAAACAGATACGTATTAGAGGATTAATATAAACATAAATATAAGTATCAACATCTAACCTCATGGAAACTGGACCTTAATAAATATAAATATCAAGTAAAACAGATATGTATCACTTGGAAGATTAAAATATCTTCTAGTATGATTATTAGACAATGCTACTGTATGGCATTCAAAAGACAGACAACCATCTTTTGCCCATATGTGTAATGTTTGAAAACTTTTTGCAACCTCTTTCCTCTCTAGATTCTAGACCAACTGAGAGGATATAGGAATATGAAATAAACTAGCTATATTAGCCAAAGCCAATAATAATTCTTGTTCTCTTCTCACTCTTGTCAAAAAATACTTAAACTCACTCAGAGACAACAGCCTAGCTGGATAGCTACAGGCTTTTCCCCAAATGACAAGACTTGCTGTGGTGGTGTTAACATGGAGGAGACAAATACTTGGAAACTTGAGATAGAGAGGATCTATGTATGTCTCAGTTATAGGTATGCAGCAATGTTTCTCTCCCTCAGGCCAGTGCAGAGCAAGATTTCCCATCCTTAATTCACTGATTTACTAATGAGAAGTGTTGGGTAAAGAGAGTGAAGAAATGGGGGAAATGTTCTAAGGGGAGATCTATTCAAATATTATAGGCCAAACCATAATAAAACATAATCATCAGGGTTATCTTTTCTCCTACATAAAAACTGCAATATCACATCTAATTTTACAAAGACTGGACCTTTATAATAAATAGTAAACAGCAAACAAAGCAGGAATATACTCTCAGATATTTAAAATCTCTCTGATTCCTCTTACAAGTCACATATTCTTCTCTCTTAATACGCACAGGATTTTCCTCTTATGGGTTTCTACCTCCACACTGAAGATAATCTATTTTAACTTCATAAGGATGATTCTAAACCTCCTGCTATATTATGACCCCGTCCCATACCCCTAACATTAAGGCCAAAAGTCTTATCCAGTTCCTCATTCTGTTATTTTTTTTCTTATTTCTCATTCTGTCTTAATATTATCACTTTTTCCTATTTGGTAATGAAGAAATAAAGTACACTTTTTGGAAGAATGTCATTAGGTAATATGATAAAGGCAAAAAGAAAGAAAGAAAGAAAGAAAGAAAGAAAGAAAGAAAGAAAGAAAGAAAGAAAAAAAGAAAGAAAGAGAAAGAAATTTCTGTGTAAACATTTTTTTTTTTTTTTACTTTAACCTCTTACTAGATCCAAGAAATAGGCTTGAATGGTTTGAGTTTAGGTAGTATATACAATGAGACTGAAGTAAAAAAAAAAAAAAAAGAATTAATCAAGAATATCTATAAAAATTATTGATATAAACAGTGAATAACAGTGAAGGATCTGAGATTTTATTATGACTTCATGCTAATAATTTAGTTTTCCATAGTTCATGGATGCTGATAGAAGACATTAAGACTCCTGGGTGAGAAGAGAACAGTTTATTAGCATAGCAATATCACTAGCCAGAGGATCATAATGTTGGTTATTCCTGCTTCTATCCCCACAAGCAATGGAAAGAGGTTCATGAGAAACCTGGAAACTTAGTGGGTCTCATTTTAGGACAGGAACTATGAGCTTAAAAAACTCGAAACATTTTAAAATGGATATTAAGCATGTATGTCCTTTGCATCAAAGATATACTGTCTTTCTTTCAAGTCTGTAATTAAATCTGTCCTTACCCTATCTTCACACACACTATCACTTTCTCCAAAATTGTTTGCTAAACAGACATTCTTAAAGACATATTCAGAACAGATACAGAGTCTTTGCATGCCAGATGTGCAGAAATGCAAGAAGATATCCATGGAGACTCATTTTCTAACAATACATACTCCTCAGTCTAAAATCATCTTGGCTTCTAGTATATTTTCTATAAGTCTGCCAATATATCAGTGCTCTGACAAATCTGATTAATAAAGGCTGAGAGGAAGTCCCTGCAGTCTCGCTGAGGCCAACATTGAAGTATTGACATTAATAATGCTCCCAAGAGGACAGGCCCTATTAGCTGAAAAAAAAAAAATTATAAACCACCAGAGAGTTACCATATAATGCTATTATGCCTTCTCCTATGTTGGCTTTTCCTCTGAGATCAAGGCATTAATTAATTAATTAATCCAGGTTAAGCTGGATTTCCTAGTGATTGTTCAGACTCTACCTTGTCCACAGGGAGAAAGTCAAGGACAGTTCTATCATCCAAAATAATAATGACCAGTGAGTTTATGTTTACCTGAATGTCTTATCAGGGCAGAGGTGATGTCACTGATCACTTTTGCTAAAGTCAGGAACAAATTTCAAATTACAGTTTCTAATTAGATGACTCTATTTATAAGGATAACTGGCTACTGCTTGTAAATAAATAAGTTATGTATCCTTCTAGGGAGTTTCTCTATGTGAGTAAGTAAGTGAGTAAGTAAGTAAAATTGTACACTCAATTTGAAGACATCACCAGGCTTCTGAAGGCTATGTAATCTGGTAGTATGTCCTTAAACACTTGCAGCTCTCTTAAAATCCCCCTAAAGTGCAAGCACTATATTTGAGAAAGGGTCAAGTTAATGCCTAGCTTCTACACAGTAAGTACAATTTGGGGTATGTTGGAGGCCACGGCACGGTGGGAGTCGTGGATCAAATCAGGCCCTGACTTGTGTCCCTTTTAAAGTCCAGACGCCTTGATAAGGGGTTAAGTGCAGGAAAGTTGAGTAACACTGAGAAAGGGTCTGTGCTATGTGTCGTGCACTCGCCTACGTGACTTCCCAATGTTCTCCCTACATAAGAGAACAATGTTGTCAGGGTCATAAATTCTTAGTTGGTCCTCGTTGTTCCTGTACTTCCCATAATCCACTCCCTGGTTGATTGTAACTTCTTGTTACAATCAGCTAATGGCATTAGCTGTGATCACCTGGCATCATGAGATTTCTTTGTAGTTAATGTAAAACTTGTTATAGGAACTTGCGGTTATCTGACTAGATACAGATGTATTTCTCCTTCTATTGTGGTCTGCCTTATAAATGCTTGTAAGATGTAGAATAAAATCAGCACTGTTGGACATCCGCCGCAGTGGACCTCCTGCCCCCACCTCTCTGCTTCTCAAGTTCTTTTCTTCATCCTCTTACCCTCATATTCCTGGTCGATTTGTCACGCCGGCCATAAGAGGGGTACAAGTGTTATACCTAGAATAAAGTATTGCTTGTAAATGTTGGGGCTTTCCATGTAGGACTTGCATCAGTCTGTGTACACCAATGCATTTCCCCACATGCAAAACAGCCAGGTATCTGGAAAGTACAGACAACATTAATATCCCCACTGGTCCTGGCTCTCCTAGATGTTTGGGTTATTACTCTTCCTTCAGCAATATAAATCAGAGTTTCCCATTATGGTAATTAAAAATTCACTACTTTTCCAATCATACTCTACTTGAATAGACTTTTTTTTTTTTTTTTTTTTTTTTTTTTTTTAATCCAGAAGCATTCTGTGTTTGAGGAAGGAAAGTTTTAGAAAATTTACAGAAAAATAATGTACCCCCTACCTTGGTCTATGTATGCCAATGAGCCATTATGAGGTGACTCACTAAGCAGTGTACTCTACCAAGTGGTCATTATCCTTCCTGTATAGGGCTATATAATTCCAACAAAGGGACTGAGATAACTGCAAAACAGAATTAGGTTTGAATCTAGGATCCTTTTTGACCAGACTGTTACCAAGAAGATTATACCATTCAGATAAAATTGAGTGGCAAATAGAATAAAACAATGATCATGCAAAAAAATAGAGTAGAATCTCAAATTTTCAAAATGGGCCTATGTAACTTCATACCCTTACATCCTGATCATTATCTAGGAATTGGTCAAGAAGTGATCCCTTTTTTAGGACAGCTGTGTTTAGTGACCCAACTGCTGTACTAATGGGAGGAAGTGAGGGAGGTACAGTGGGGAAACTTATTGCATCAAATTTTCAGGAGGCCATTCTTTTTTTTTTTAATTTATTATTTTTTATAAACATATATTTTTATACCAAGGGGTACAGGTCTGTGAATCACCAGGTTTACACACTTCATAGCACTCACCAAAGCACATACCCTCCCCAATGTCCATAATCCCACCCCCTTCTCCCAAACCCCCTCCCCCCAGCAACCCTCAGTTTGTTTTGTGAGATTAAGAGTCATTTATGGTTTGTCTCCCTCCCAATCCCATCTTGTTTCATTTTCAGGAGGCCATTCTAATACTCAACAATATCAGAAGCTTATAGATGGTATGAAACATGGAAAGTCTATCAAATACCTTGATTTTCAGCCCAGTAATGGGTAGTATTTGTTATGAAAGTCACACTGAGAGCAGACTAAAGATTGTCTGGAAAGCTGGAAACATAACACAGTCTAGTTTCAAGAACCAACAATATGTGGCTAGAATCAACTAAGTGGACTATAACAGCAATACCATAACTTGAACAAATATCAAGAGCATTATGCCCCTTTGATAAACCCAAGACTGGTTTAAAGTTTTAATGTAGTCTATCAGGAACAGGTAGCATGCCCAGTATGTTGTGGCTTCCTTCACCACAAGAGAAAAAAAAAAGCTAAGTTTGACATTATTCATAAGACTTTCATACAATTGAAGCCTCTGAATTTGAAACAGGGCCCTTTATTTAATGTCCACTTTATGACAACGGATGCGTAGCCAAATCTGTTTGATGATGGATTCAGGCAGAAATACTTGCAGTCTGCTGTGTACAGACTCAGTCAGCAGCTCAAGTCCAGATGGCCTTATCACAGAATGGTCCTATACCAAGTCTCTATATGAGTGACCCAAATGATTAAATCAACAGCTGTGATTTGCCTCCCCAGTGTGTGGCCCCAAACAAGAGTATATTTAATATGCTAATCTATAGTTTTCCACGTGGCACACTAAGCCATTGGTAATAACTTGAGAATTAATAAAATTAAACAAGGTTCATCAAAGAACATTGACCAGAGCAATGATCTCTGGAGTTTTGCTCAATGAGCAGAGCATTTACATCCATTTTTAAGTTCTGTAAGGCTGACACTGAGTTTGAATTGCCATATCAGTACAATGGATATCATCTCGTTTCAGCTTAGTTGAACCATCACTAGGTCAAGATCAAGCACTTGGAATATCTGTGTCTGGAAGAGCTCAATGAGCAGCCAGCTTTGCTTCAGATGTCAAAGTGAGGGATAAAGATATACTAAAAGATAGTTGCAATTTTATTTACTTTCTCATGTATAGCCAAGATAGCTGCCATTTCCTTCACACATAACATTTATTTTCTACAAGCAAGACTTACTGGCTTGTGGACCGGAATATTCTGCCCATCCAGGGTAAATCTTAGTATTAGTAATTTTAATAACCAGAGGCTGATTACCAGATTAACAATGAAGGTTTCCCTATGTAGAGGAGAAATAGTAAAAAATGGGACACTTTTGAACCTACTTCTTAATACTCAGGAAGCAAACCTTTACTTATCCATATTAACAATAGTGTATATGATCATTTACTGTCCAGTGGACTATACTATTTAGCCAATATGTTCACTACTAATTTACAAAGACTTAAATCCTGTTAATTGTCCGGGTTAACATCTTTCTTCTTTCTTATTCTTTCAGAAAACCTCCAATTAACAGCTAACATGTTAGTCTGCCACAGTAGCATGGATGCTGGTAGAACAAGAATCCTGGGTCACAGACCAATGAATTTATTACTCATAGCTGTAGCAATAGAGAGAATTTCAGCATTTTCCTGTAATAGTTTCCCAAGTCTCAGATCAGATTTTAAGTTTGAATATAGTTGACATGCAAATTTCCATTAGTTTCTAGTGACATCATTATGATTCATCTTCTGTATCTCTTATGCTATGTTTGCTACAAGTGTAGTTACCATCTGTCACTATATAATACTCTTATAGTATCATTGACTATATTCCCTATGCTGTGCATTTTATTCCCATGATTTATTCATTCCATAACTGCAAGCCCTTATCTCCCACTCTCTTTCACCCATTTTGCCCATTCTCCCACCCCCTTACTTCTGGCAACCATCTGTTCTCTCTATTTTTTTAAAGATTTTATTTTATTTTATTTATCTATTGGAAAGAGAAAGTGTGAGAGAGAGAGAGAGAGCATAAGTGGGGGGGGGGGAGCAGAGGCAGAAGGAGAGGGAGAAGTAGGCTCCCCACTGAACAGGCAGCCCAACATGGTGCTCAGTCCTGGGACCCCAGGATCACAACCCAAGCCAAAAGCAGATGTTTAACCAACTAAGCCACTCAGGAACTCTCACACAAATTTTTCTAAAAAAAAACAAAACAAAACAAAACCCACAAAACACAAAAACCACAAAATCACAGTGTTTTTCATTTTTAATTTTCATTTATATTTCTTAAACATCTACATCATTTGTGTATCCTCCCACTACTGTGATGTTCAGGTCTTAGAGCATTTCATAACTTCTTGGTGATCTCAGTTTTTAATTTTATTTTTAAAAAATTAACTAGTTTATTTTTTAAAAAGTTTTCTACCTTTTTTTTTTTTTACAAATTTCTTTTTTAACTATTTTCAGTTAGGCATTGTGTAGTATATTGTTAGTTTTTGATGTAGTGTTCAATGATTCATTAAGTGTAACACCCAGTGTTCATGACAGCACAAGCCCACCTCAATACCCATCACCCTTTTACCTTTGCTTCCCACCTGCCTCCCCTCTATAACACCAGATTGTTTCTCGGGTCCATAGTCTCTCATGGTTCATCTCCTCTCAGATTTCTCCCCCTTCGGATTTCCCTCCCTTCCCTTATAGTCCTCCTTGCTATTGCCTATGTTCCACATATGAGTGAAACCATAGATAATTTCCTTTCTCTGCTTGACTTACTTCACTTAACATAATGTCCTTTAGTTCCACTCATGTCAATGAAATGGTAGGTATTCATTGTTTCTGATGGCTGAATAATATCCCATTGTGTATATGTACCACATCTTCTTTATTTATTCATCTATTGAAGGGCATTTCACCTCCTCCCACAGTTTGGCCATTATGGGCATTGCCACTATGAACATTGGGGTGCACATGACCCTACTTTTCACTATGTATGTATCTTTTGGGGGTAAATACTTAGTACAATTTCTGGATCATAGGGCAGCTCTATTTTTAATTTTTTGAAGAACCTCCATACTGTTTTCCAGAGTAGCTGTACCAACTTGCCTTCTTACCAACAAGGTAAGAAGTTTCCCCTTTCTCCACATCCTTGCTAACATTTGTTGTTTCCTGTTTTGTTATTTTTTTGTCATTATAACTTGTGTATGGTGGTATCTCATTGTGGTTTTGATTTGTATTTCTCTGATGACTAGTAATGTTGAGCATTTTTTCATGTGTCTTTTAGCCATTCAAAAAGCTAATAACCCAGTCAAAAATGGGCAGAAGACATGAAAAGGCACTTCTCCAATAAAGACATACAAATGTCAACTAGTTTTAAATAAGATATTTTAGTGATAGTGTCTAGTGGTGTAACATCTTAATCTTCAGTTAATTGTTATTACTATTTTCTCTTTTTGTGACTATTAACAAAAATAACTCTAATTGGCTATGGATAAGAAAAGTGTTTCAAAGAATCAGATTAATAATTTTTGCCATTAAAGGGATAGCTCATAACAAAATAATAGTAATATATTTTAAAATAAGAATAACTCAGATAAAGTGCATTTATTATTTTCTTGCTTAATTTTCCCTCTTTTCTATCTTATTAGCTATTGAATAGGTACAATCTTGATGTTAAGATTTTCATTAAATTGAAAAACAAAGTAGGTATTATACAGTAGAGTGTTTTAATGTAAATTTTAACTGAAACATTATACAAGCTTTATAAATGTTAGCCTAAAATAGAAACCTTTAGGAAATTAAAATATCACCTTTATTAATTGCAAACTATATTACAAACTTATATAATAAAATTTATTTAATTTCTTCATTAGGATTTGAAAATAATGGAACTATCTGGGATAGAATATGCTACAATTCATTAAAAGGAACTTGAATCATTACAAGCAATTTCACACTCTCTTTTAATTCTCTGCAATTTGAGAATATTTTACAGACTTGTTATAACTGGGATTGTTTTTCACTGGTGTAAGTTTCATGCCCTTAATGAAATCCAAAAGAAGTACATGTGCTGTATCTTACCATAAAAATAAAACAAAGTAGAGAATTATTTTGAGCTTTTACTTTTAGCAATGTCTCATTCTGTTTTCAGTTTCTACTCTAGATCAAATTTTGGGATTGGGTAGTTTACTATTAAATCATAATTTTTATAATTCAGAGTCAAATATATCAAAGATGCACGGTTGATATTTCTCACTAACATGATAATATTTCAAAGCCTTTAACATAATATAACCCCAAAGAAACAAACAAACAAAAACAAACAAATAAGCAATGAGAGAAAGAGAGAGAGAGAGGAATAGCACTATGCACTAACAAGTGAAGCTTTTCTTATACAATTATAAAAAGTACACTAATTCAGGATGTAGAAGGCAAATGGAGAGGAGAAAATGCTTCTTAAAGAATTTTGATCCAGTTCATTTGGGAGTGGCTAAGTTGAAACTTTTCCAACTCAGTTGGTATATCTGTGACACGGGCCATGCGGCATGGGCATTTATAGGCAGATGTTTTGGGTATTATTTCCTGCCTTATTCTCTACCAAGAATGGGTTCTGTACTTTTCCATCCATCTCATTGGGTCACTTCTTTAACTTACCTTATATTAATTCTGAGAATATATATATTAATAGTTAAGTAATAATTAATTCTGAGAATATAATATATCTATCTACCTATTTATCTATACACACACATATATATATTATATATATGTACCATATATATCATATATACATCATATCATATATATATAATATATACATCAACCCAGGAGGCAAGCAAAAAAATTTTCATCTCTATCTTAAACCTAGAAAAAGCTAAAAACATAGAAACATAAACAACAAGTCTAAAGTCATATAGTCAAGAAAAAGAAAAGTATGGGGAGATAGAGAGGAGAAGGGAGTTGGGGGAAATTGGAAGGGGAGGTGAACCATGAGAGACTATGGACTCTGAAAAACAATCTGAAGGTTTTAAAGGGGTGGGGAGGTGGGACATCGGGGTACCAGGTGGTGGGTATTATAGAGGGACCGGATTGCATGGAGCACTGGGTATGGTAAAAAAATAATGAATACTGTTATGCTGAAAATAAAAAATAAATTAAAAAAATAATATATCAGCACACACTCTTATATAAAAGCATATGGAATTAAATATATTGTTGCTGTTATAATTCTCAATAAACTGTTACCTGTTAGATAAAAAAAAAAGAAAAAGAAAAGTAAAATTAAAACCAAAGTAATCTTTCCTCAACATATTCTTTAGTTTCATAATAATAGCTGAGTTAATCCTGCTTTTCATTCATTAAACAGATTGGAATGTATATTTTAATTCCCATCATATATTTTGCCTAATTGAAATAAATTCTCATATTATAAATTTTCTCATATAAAAATCCATAACCACAGCACATTCACTTCAACTCAAGTTTTGGTCATTGCATGAGATTGTGAAAAGTTTTCAAACTCATTATTATTGAAAGTAAAACTTTAGAAAATTTTTATACTACTTAAATTTATTATGAAATATGTATTTACTTTCCTACTTACTTTTATATTCTATTTTATCCATGTGTAAATATGGATAAAAACTACTGCTAAACTCAATGCTTTCTAGGGTTGTTTTTAGCTTTGAACAATAATTCAGTATTAACTGTCAACAAAAGTCATAAAATTCAGGACTGTTTAGCAAATGCTTTTGGCTGATCACAGGGCTAAAGAGTGCCAACGTGTTGAATAAATGTGTGAAATCCAAACACCAACTAGAATTTTAAAAGCAGAACAGCAGATATTCATAACAACCATTTTTTGTAATAATTTTTGGCTTTTAAAAGTACAATTAGAGAACTTACTAAAAACACTACTGTGTGAACATTTAAACTTATAGAATCAGCAATCTTTTAGCACCTCATGTTTAGATCTGCCTCCTTTATCACTTCTTTTATTCTTGCAATTTGATTAAGTCAAAAAATAAGTTTTGGTGTGCCTGCATGGTTCAATCAGTTAAGCATCTACCTTGGGCTCAGGTAATGACGCTAGGGCCCTGAGATCAAGCCCCACATCAGGTTCTCTGCTCAGTGAGGAGTCCTCTATGTGCTCTTTGTCTCTCAATATATATCAATAAGATCTTGAAAAAAGAAGTAAGTTTTATTTATGCCACAGCCATTTATGGGGTAATACATTTTATAAGTCTCACATTGGGCTATGTAAATGTCTGCAGTTATAAAGTTGAATATTTTCAGAATGTAAATTTTTATAGAATATAATAGCAATTCCATAATAGCCCTTTTAAAAATTATTTTATTTATTTACTCATGAGTGATACAGAGAGAGAGAAAGAGAGGCAGAGGGAGAAGCAGGTTCCCTGTGGATCAGGGATCCTGATGCAGAACTCGATCCCAGGACCCTGAGATCATGACCTGAGCTAAAGGAAGACACTTAACTGACTGAGTGACCCAGATACCCCTGTGATAAGGCTTTTGAGTAACAGATAACAAGGCTGATTTTTCAGGTCAGGGTTAGGGTCAGGGTTTGGACTGGTTCAAGTGCAAAGGGATACCATCCACTTAACTTATCCATCTGCTGGGGGAAAGGAGAGAGGCAGATAAAGTTTTTTGTCTTTTTCCTTTTTTATAAATGAAGAATGAGGGAAAAAATGGTGAGATGCCTTTTCAGTATTTGAATTTAAGAATTCAGTGTCCTTAGAAAGAATGGGAAATAATATAATACAGGGTAGCAGAAACACCAAGCTTAAGGGAAGTGGTATTTTTTTATACTGGGGGAGTCAGGGAAGAATAATCATAACCCTATAGTTTCTAGGCTAAAGTTAGCTAGATTTAGTGCAACATAACTGCAAATAGAAAAACCCTTCTCGAGAAAGGAAGAATAACATTTGGGCCAAGCACAGACATTGGCTGGAAAATTAATCATGGGATGAATTAGAATTTTGTTTTGCTTTTCTCCCCCAAACTAATGTTAAAAGTGGTATTGGTTGCTACTAGCAAGGAAAACTTTACAAATTTATAGAAAACTTGGAGTGCTTTGGAACATGCCAGTCCACAAATTGGGAATTTAAAACTATCTTTTTTAGGTCTCATGCATTATGGAGGCCACGAAAGCTGTTAGGGGCATAAAAGTAATCTCCATTATATATACTAAATTACGTTGGGGCATCTAGGTGGCTCAGGGCGTTAAACCTCTGCCTTCGGCATGGGTCATGATCTCAGAGTCTTGGGTTCGAGCCCCACATGGGGCTCTCTGCTCAGCAGGAAGCCTTCTTCCCCCTCTCTTTCTGCCTGCCTCTCTGCCAACTCGTGATCTCTCTGTCAAATAAGTAAATAAATAAATAAATAAAAATTTTAAAAAGTGAATGTTATATTTCTTCTCTCAAAATTGTTTTAAGAACATAAATGTAATTTAATTTATCATTGATCATTATAATTTAATCTTCCTTCAAATTTTCATAAGGCATATATTTATAAAATAAATGATTCAATGGCCAGCTGGAAACAGTTTATTATTGCTGATCCCTTATGTCACTCTACTATTTTTATAACACTGAAGTTAAAGGCTTGTTCAACACTATTTATTTATTTATTTTTCTTTTCAGCCTTCTGTCTCCTTAAATAATAGAAAATGAGTAAAATAAGGAGAAACTCAAGTAAATTATTCTTCAATGAAAATATTCCAACTTTATTCCATATTTCACAGGTACACTTTTACTATAAGAGAAGAAATATGTTTCAATTTTTTGTGGTTACTTCACAGTTTTGTTGTTAGGATGTACATATTAGTGAACAAGGGAGAGTGTAGCGTTGAAGATAATCTAGTAGACAGAAGCCCAACATTTCTAAAAGACATGAAGTCCTTTTTCACAAGCAGTTTTCAAAAGTGACATTCATTCTCTATAAAGAATCTGAAGCTTGACCTAGAATAGTAAAGGAAACCCCACAGGACTTGCAAACCTACTTTCTAAAACTTGAAAAGAGAAAGTATGCTTTGAGCTCTACTGCTTAGAAAATTAATGAAGCAATTCATCCCAGTTAAGAAAGAGTTAGTTTTAGCAACCCACTTTTCAGACCCTGTTGAGTGTGTTATATATAAACAGGAGGTGAAAAGAGCTTTATGTTAATCATAACATTTAACCTCTTAGACTGAATTACTTGTTTTAAATAAATAAGTGTGTCACTGTCAGCCACTTCAGACTGAATTTTTTTCTTCAGATTTTTTTTTTTAATTTAAGATATGAATACAGCCTTGATAAATACAACTTTACCTGAGGGAATTTATTTTTGGGCATGGGGACAAATGCCCTATAAAGACAAAATCTTCTATTTTAATGGAAAGTCAGATCACTTGGTTTTCTTATACACATCACCTTTTCATTTCTACCTTTACTTAACCAGGAATCCAAGACAGAGATGGAAGTCATTAGCTATGTACTGAGATAATGAAGGATTAGAGTTTTAATCAACCTGAACATTCAAATCAAGCTTAACTTACATTTTATGTATTGGAGATGCCCAGAACACATACATTTAGAAAGTAAAACCAATTCAATTCTGATGAATAATTTGAAATCATTATTAACATTTGAATAATAAAACAATTTCTAAATGCTTAATTTGATATTCTAATAACATGATGGTGGTAGTGCAGGTCAAAAGCATTTCTTCCTCGGTTGTTTACATTTCCATTTCTCTTGGGATCTGCTTCTTGTACAATAGTGTATAGTTTGGGAAGCACCCACACTGTTCCCATGAATGTCAGCTAATAAATGGATTAGTGAACAAGATAATAATTTTTGTTTTAAATTTTATTATTTAGTTATCTAGTTATTTTCTCTGAATACCTAATTCCTAGAGTAACCTTGTAATTGGATTCAGATTTGAATCTTCTCCAACTCCCTCCTCCTCTGTAGCAAAGTTCTCATTTCTTGAAAAAAGTTTACAGATAAAAGAATTCTTATATTTATAATAGAGAAAAAAAAAATCTCTTGGATTCAGTCTTTCACAGTTTCTTCTTCCAAGCCAATGATTTTTAACCTATTTTAAGAACACATACCCTACCAACAACACCAAAATTCTGGTATATATTCACCTCCTCCATCCATAGGCATTGAATTATTAAGCTACGGTACTAGCCTCCATAGTTACCAGAGGGGGCAAACAAGGTACTCCAAAAGATGAAGAACAAAAATATTAGAACTCTTCTATACACTTACTTTTAGAATATTCTTTGAAGATGCTTTTTACAATTTATATTGTGTATATCATATTAGTAAATATGAACATGGATATTATTAAATATATATATAAATATACACTTGTATATTATATATATCAATAAGTAAGTGTATGCATAAATATGTTTATATATATATATTTCAAAAATTGGGGTGTTCATAGTAAAATAACTCCAATAAAAATTCACATTGAAATTACTAGAGACCATGGGAATATATATGATGTGCAATCCAATCCATATATGTAGGTAGATTATTTAAGTAACTTTAAAAACCACATGCATTACCTTTCAGAGTTTCTTATAAATTCTTTGCTAATGTCATGGATGTGTCAGTAATAATAGGTATGAAAGTTATAAAATTCATGTTTATTCAATTGTTCATTATCACTATATGTCAATCTTGAAAAGTTATTTGTGAAAATTAAGCTATGTCTGTAGTCAAATTACACAGCTGATTTGCAAAAATATACACTTATAAATATGCCCATAAGGAGAACACCCTCACCCATGACCAAATCAGTGTCCTATTGACACCTATAAGTTACATGGACTTTATAAGATATATAAAACCTATAGATACAAGTGAATTAACATGAAAGGAATTGATATATAAATATAAAGGAAAACCCTTAATATATATATTAAACATTATCTGGATATTTTATAACAATCTGATATATTAACCATTTAATTTGTTGTATTTAAAATAAAATTATATTTTATTAATCTAAAATTTAATGATTTTCCACCCTATGAATTTTAAGTCGTATATTTCTTCAATCCTGGTATTTATATAGATATTGAAACAAAAAATTATAATTATTAATCTTGATTTTATTTGTACTTAGTTGTCATCCTACTTCAATATGTTTTGTTATTAAAATGTAGGTTTAGAGCACCTGGATGGCTCAGTGGGTTAAGCCCTTGCCTTCAGCTCAGATCATGATCTCAGGGCCCTGGGATCAAGCCCCACATTAGGTTCTCTGCTCAGCAGGGAGCCTGCTTCCCCCTCTCTCTCTACCTGCCTCTTTGCCTACTTGTGATCTCTCTCTCTCTGTCCAACAAATAAATAAAATCTTTTAAAAAATAAAATAAATAAAATGTAGATTTACCTACATGACATGGCTTTACCAGTACTCCAGGGGTTCTAACTAATTCTAAATTATTTTCAATATACTAAGCATAAGAAAATGTATATTTTGCATTATAAAAGTAACATTTTCTGTGATTCCATCTTCTTTTTATCTCTTGAACTCTCCTATAACATTAATTTACAAACATTTGACAATAACCTCTTCATTTAAAAATAGTCTCTCAGGTGCCTGGGTGGCTCCATGGGTTGGGTTTCTGCCTTAGGCTTGGGTCATGGTCTCAGGGTCCTGGGATCAAGCCCCGCATCAGAGTTCCTGCTCAGCGGGGAACCTGCTTCCCCCTCTCTGCCTGCCTGCCTCTCTGCATACTTGTGATCTCTCTGTCAAATAAATAAATAAAATACTAAACAAAAAAAGTCTCTCTATCTGTCTCTATTCTTTCACTATAAAAAAGAACAAAAGAACAAACAAGAAGTTTTAATCTAGTACAGTGTTTGAAACATGGTAAATACATAAATCATTGAAGATCTAGTACAGTGTTTGAAACATGGTAGGCACTTAAACCATGTGAAGGTGCAATTAACAGGAGGTGCTGTCATCAAGGAAGGTTTTATTATTCTTACACTAAATGCTTTATAGTAATGTGTGTTAAAACATTTTCCCATTATACTTTTCATTTTACTTAAGTTTACCTTTCCCTGATATATTTGAAAAACTCATAAAATTATTGGAAAAGAAAAAGAATTTTATATTTCCACAAACAGTAAGGTGACTGAATTTTTATGCATGAATAGGTTCAATCACTCCTTTCTGTCCCTAAACACTAAACTATCACAATACAAAATCTTCTATGCTAGTTTCACCAACCTGTTTAACAGTAATGAAATTGAATATTTCCTTTTTCTGTTTAATAGATATAATTTCTCCATTTAAGAAACAAACTTATCCATGACTTCAAAATTCATCTCTTCTTTGAAATATGTATAATTCTAAAGAGTTTCAGATGGCAGAATTGGCCATAAGTGCCATTTTAATGCCTCAAATGTGTTTGAAAGATTTGTTTACAAATTTCATATCAATCTCTAATTGATCTAGCTTCTCCTCTTTGAAATAATCTTGCTTGTGAAATTTTTATAGAACTAGGATTTACTTTGAATAGCTCATTTAGGCTTGAATGCTTTTTTCCTTCCTACCAGGGATTCAACATCCAGAATTCTGTAATAAAATAGTAATTGCTAATATTTTATACAACTTCATTTTGATTGTACTTTTTCCCCAATACATCTTAGTTTTCAAAATACTTCCAAGGCTCATATTCTTGTTGGTTTGAGTCCACAAGAAGAGAAACATATGTCACTCTAAATGCAAATCCTTTTAAACACTAAACTCTATAAAATATAGATAATGTTGACACTTGTTTGAACTTGAAATACAATTCTCACTTGGCATAAATTTCTCAGTGTGAAAAATTTGTAGAGAAAATGTCCCAAATAATTTTCATGTGTTTTAGGTTTACCTATACCAAATAGTCTTCTACTTAAAAATAATCTTAGAAATAAGTTAGCCCAAGTATATCTGAGCATGTCAGGTCCAAAGAATCTAAGTGATCACATGTCTAGGCTTATATGTGGTTTAAACTAGAAAAAAAAAAAAACTATTTAACAGTGTGCATTATTATTCATTATGTTTCTGGTTAAGGTCTAATGTCCTTAAATCATTTTACTTTTATATTTTATTAATTATTTTTATTAACCTATAATGTATTATTTGCCCCAGGGGTACAGGTTTGTAAATCGTCATACACACTTCACAGCACTTGCCATAGCAATGTCCATAACCCAAACACCCTCTCAACAATGTCCATAACCCAAACATCCTCTCAACATCCCCCACCCCCTAGCAACCCTCAGTTTGTTTTATGAGATTAATAGTTTCATATGGTTGGTCTCCCTACAAATTCCATCTTGTTTCATTTTTTCCTTCCTTACCTCCCAGCCACCCCACTCTATCTCTCAAATTCCTCATATCAGTGAGATCATATGATAATGGTCTTTCTAGGATTGACTTATTTTGCTTACCATAATATCCTCTAGTTCCATCCACGTTATTGCAAATGGAAAGATTTCATTTCTTTGGATGGCTGCATAGTATTCCACTGTGTGTGTGTGTGTGTGTGTGTGTGTGTGTGTGTGTGTATACCACATCATCACTTTCCATTCATCTGTTGATAGACATCTAGGTTCTTTCCACAGCTTGGCTATTGTGGACATTGCTGCTAAAAAACATTTGGGTGCACATGCCCCTTCAGATCATTACATTTCTATCTTTAGGGTAAATACCCAGCAGTGAAATTTCTGGATCATAGGGTAGCTCTATTTTCAACTTTTTGAGGAACCTCCATGCTGTTTCCCAGAGTGGCTGCACCACCTTGCATTCCCACCAAGAGTGTAGGAGGGTTCCCCTTTCTCCTCATCCTCACCAACATTTGTCATTTCCTGACTTGTTAATTTTAGCCATTCTGACTGGTGTAAGGTGGTATCTCATTATGGTTTTGAATTATATTTGTCTGATGCTGAGTGATATGGAGCACTTCTCATGTGTCTGTTGGCAATCTGGATGTCTTCTTTGCAGAAATGTCTGTTCATGTCTTCTGCCCATTTCTTGATTGGATTATTTCTTTGGGTGTTGAGTTTGATAAGTTCTTTATAGATTTTGGATATTAGCCCTTTATCTGATTATGGCATTTGTGAATATCGTCTCCCATTCTATCAGTTGTCTTGGTTTTGTTGACTGTTTCCTTTGCTGTGCAGAAGATTTTGATCTTGGAAGTCCCAATAGTTCATTTCTGCCCTTGCTTCCCTTGCTTCTGGTGATGTTTCTTGGAAGAAGTTGCTGAGGCTGAGGTCGAAGAGGTTGCTGCCTATGTTCTTCTCAAGGATTTTAATGGATTCCTTTCTCACATTGAGGTCCTTCATCCATTTGGGGTCTTTTTTTGTGTGTGGTGTAAGGAAATGGTCCAGTTTCAATCTTCTGCATGTGGCTGTCCAGTTTTCCCAACACCATTAGTAGAAGAGACTGTCTTTTCCCATTGGATATTCTTTGCTCCTTTGTCTAAGATTAGTTGACCATATAGCTGAGGATCAATTTCTAGTCTCTCTATTCTGTTCCATTGATCTGTGTGTCTGCTTTTGTGCCAGTCCCATACTGTCTTGATGATGACAACTTTGTATTAGAGCTTGAAGTCTGGAATTGTGATGCCACCAACTTTGGCTTTCTTTTTCAACATTCCTCTGGGTATTCGAGGTCTTTTCTGGTTCCATATAAATTTAAAGTTATTTGTTCCTTGTCTTTGATAAAAATGGATGGGATTCTGAAAGGGATTGCATTAAACCTGTAGATTACTTTAGATAGCATAGACATTTTCACCACATTTGTTCTTCCAATCCATGAGCATGGAACATTTTTCCATTTCTTTGTGTCTTCCTCAATTTCTTTCATGAGTACTTTATAGTTTTCAGAGTGCAGATTCTTTGCCTCTTTGGTTAGGTTTATTCCTAGATATCTTATGGCTTTGGGTGCAATTGAAAATGGGACTGACTCCTTAATTTCTCTTTCTTCTGTCTTGTTGTTCATGTATAGAAATGTAACTGATTTCTGTGCATTGATTTTATACCCTGACACTTTACTGAATTCCTATACAAGTTCTAGCAGATTTGGAGTGGAGTCTTTAGGGTTTTCCACCTAAAGTATCATATCATCTGCAAAGAGTGAGAGTTTGATATCTTCTTTGCCAATTTGGATGCCTTTAATATCTTTTTGTTGTCTGAGTGCTGAGGCTAGGACTTGTAGTACTATGTTGAATAGCAGCGGTGATAATGGACATCCCTGCTATGTCTCTCACCTTAGTGGAAAAGCTCTCAGTTTTTCCCCATTGAGAAAGATATTCGCTGTTGGTTTTTCATAGATGGCTTTGATGATATAGAGGTATGTGCCCTCTATTTCTACACTTTGAAGAGTTTTGATCAAGAAAGGATGCTGTACTTTATCAAATGCTTTTTCAGCATCTATTGAGAGAGTATCATATGGTTCTTATTCTCTCTTTTATTAATGTATTGTATTACTTGATTGAGTTGTGGATGTTGAAGCAACCTTTGGCCTTTTGGCCAAGAAATTTTGCCAGTATTTTGGTGAGAATTTTTGCATCTGTGTTCATCAAAGATATTGGTCTGTAATTCCCTTTTTAGGTGAGGTCTTTGTCTGGTTTTGGGATCAATGTAATGCTGGCCTCATAAAATGAGTTTGGATTTTTTCCTTCCATTTCTGTTTTTTGGAACAGTTTCAGGATAATAGGTATTAATTCTTCTTTAAATATTTGGTAGAATTCCCCTGTAAGCCATCTGGCCCTGGGCTCTTGTTTTTTGGGAGATTTTTGATGACTGCTTCAATCGCCTTACTGGTTATGAGTCTGTTCAGGTTTTCTATTTCTTCCTGGTTCAGTTGTGTAGTTTATATGTCTTTAGGAATGTATCCATTTCTTCCAGATTGTCAAATTTTCTGGCATATAATTGATCATAATATGTTCTTATAATTCTTTGTATGTTGTTGGTGTTGGTTGTGATCTCTCCTCTTTCATTCATGATTTTAATAATTTGGGTCCTTTCTCTTTTCTTTGGATAAGTCTGGCCAGGATTTTATCAATCTTATTAATTCTTTCAAGGAACCAGCTCCTAGTTTCATTGATTTGTTCCACTGTCTTTTTGGTTTCTATTTCATTGATTTCTGCTCTCATCTTTATTATTTGTTTTCTTCTGCTGGGTTTAGACATTCTTTGCTGTTCTTTCTCCAGCTCCTTTAGGTGTAGGGTTAGGTTGGGTACTTGACAGCTTTGTTGTTTCTTTAGAAAGGCTTGTATCACTATATATTTCCTCTCAGGACTGCCTTTGCTGAGTCACACAGATTTTGAACAGTTGTGTCTTCATTATCATTTGTTTCCATGATTTTTTTCAATTCTTCTTTCACTTCCTGTTTGACCCATTCATTCTTTAGTAGAATGCTCCTTAGCCTGCACATATTTGGGTTCTTTCCAACTTTCCTTTTGTGATTGAGTTCTAACTTCAGAGCATTGTGGTCTGAAAATATGCAGAGAATGATCTCATCTTTTGGTACCTGTTGAGACCAGATTTTTGACCCAGGATGTGCTCTAATCTGGAGAATGTTCCATGTGCACTAAAGAAGAAAGTGTATTCTTTTGCTTTGGGATGGAATGTTCTGAATTTATCTGAGATGTCCATCTGGTTCAGTGTGTCACTTGAGGCCTTTATTTCCTTGTTGATATTTTGCTTAGATCATCTGTCCATTTCAGTGAACGTGACTGTTAAAGTCCCCTACTATTATTTTATCATTTTTGATGTGTTTCTTTGATTTTGTCATTATTGGTTTATATAGTTGGGTGCTCCCTTGTTAGGGGCATAGATATTTATACTTGTTAGATCTTCTTGTTGGACGACACTTTAAGTATGATATAGTGTCCTCCCACATCTCTTATTATAGTCTTTGTCTTAAAATCTAATTTATCTGATATAAGGATTGCCATCCCAGCTTTCTTTTAATGTTCATTAGCATGGTAAAACCCCATCACTTTAAATCTGGAGATGTCTTTGGGTCTCAAATGAGTTTCTTGTAGGCAGCATATTGATTTTTTTTTTTTAATCCATTCTGATACCCTGTGTCTTTTGATTGGGGCATTTAGCCCATTTTCATTCAGGGCAACTATTGAAAGATATGAATTTAGTGCCATTGTATTGCCTATAAGGTGACTGTTGCTGTATATTGTCTCTCTTCCTTTCTGGTCTACTACTTTTAGGGTCCCTTCATTGCTTAGAGGACCCCTTTCAATATTTCCTGTAGGGCTGGTTTGGTATTTGCAAATTGTTTTATTTTTTTGTTGTCCTGGAAGCTTTTTTTTTTTTTTAAGATTGTATTTATTTATTTGACAGAGAGAGAGAGAGATTACAAGCAGGCAGAGAGACAGGCAGAGGGAGAGGGGGAAACAGACTCCCCACTGAGCAGAGAGCCTGATGTGGGGCTCAATCCCAGGACCCTGAGACCGTGACCTGAGCTGAAGGCAGAGGTTTAACCCACTGAGCCACCCATGCGCCCCTGTCTTGGAAGCTTTTTATCTCTCCTTCTATTTTCATTGACAGCATAGCTGGCTCTAGTATTCTTGCCTGCATGTTTTTTTGTTTGTTTGTTTGTTTGTTTGTTTCAATTTAGTACTCTGAATATATCATTCCAGTTCTTTCTGGCCTGCCATGTCTCTGTGGATAAGTCTACTGCCATTCTAATATTTCTACCAATGTATGTTATAGACTCCTTGTCCCAAGCTTCTTTCAGGATTTTCTCTTTGTTGCTAAGACTTGTAAGTTTTCCTATTAGATGACAGGGTGTGGACCTATTTTTATTGATTTTTGAGGAATGTTCCCTGTGCCTCCTTCTTGTTGCCTTTGTCATATTAGGGAAATTCTCTGCTATAATTTACTCCAATATACCTTCTGCCCTCCTTTCTCTTCTTCTTCTGAGTTCCCAATTATTCTAATATTGTTTCATCTTATGGTATCACTTATCTCTTGAATTCTTCCCTTGTGGCCCAATGGTTGTTTTTCTCTTTTGCTCAGCTTCTGTATTCTCCATCTTTTGTTCTTCTATATCACCAATTTGTTCTTTTGCCTCATTTATCCTAGCAGTAAGAGCCTCCATTTTTCATTGCACCTCATTAATAGCTGTTTTGATTTCAACTTGATTCGATTTTTTTTCTTATATTTCTCCATAAAGGGACTGTATTTCTCCAAGAAGCATTTCTCTAATATCTTCCGTGCCTTTTTTGAGCCCAGCTGGCACCTTGAGAGTCATCATTCTGAACTCTAGTTCTGACATATTACCAATGTACATATTAATTAGGTCCCCCTAGACATCTGTACTGCCTCTTGTTCTTTATTTTGGTGTGTTTTTCCGTCTTGTCATTTTATCCAGAAAATAATATTGAATGAGAAGACTCCAGAAAATGGAGATCCAAAATAAGTAGGAGAAGAAAGGGTGAAAAATAAATACAAAATAAATAAATAAATAATAATTTTATATATATATATGTGTGTGTGTGTGTGTGTGTGTGTGTGTACACACACATATATAGAACTGGTGAATAGAACAGAGTCACCCACTTGATTTTGGTCTCTTAGAAGAAACTACCTCCCAAAATTTTAAAGAAAGAAAATTATATATATATATATATATATATATATATATATATATACACAAAAATAAGGGTAAACACAATGAACAGATGGAATATGACTGTAAAGATGAAAATTAAAGAGCACATCTTAATAAAGACATTGATAGAGTAAGTTGGTTGGAAAAAGAAAAAAAAAAGAGGAGGGAATGTTCTCAGGTTGTTGTCTAGACAAAACCATATGCTAGAATAGGGTATATTTTGATCTATTAGAAGAAATTGTATCCCCTGATTTTTTGGGGAAAAAAACTATATGTATACAAAAAAATAAAGTTAAATATATTGAAAGGATAAAATATGACTATAACAATGACAGTTTAAATATTTTTTTTTTCTTTCAAAAGGTATTAAGATAAACTATTTAAAAACATTAAAGGGGTGCTTGGGTGGCTCAGTGGGTTGAATCCTCTGCCTTCAGCTCAGGTCATGATCTCAGGGTCCTGGGATTGAGCCCCACATCAGGCTCTGTGCTCTGTGGGGAGTTTGCTCACCCCCCACCCCCTGCCTGCCTCTCTGCCTTCTTGTGATCTCTGTCAAATAAATAAATAAAATCTTAAAAAGAAAGTTAAGAGAGAAAAGAGGATAAGTTAAAAAACAGAATAAGAAAAAGATAAAATTTTTAAAAAAATTTAGCTTTGCAAGACTAAAGGATCATGGGGGGAAAGCCATGAATTCTCTGTGTTGCTTTCCCCTAGCTCTGGAGTTCTGCTGTTCTTGATTGGTGACGTTGTTCTTGGCTGGATGTTCTTGCTGATCTTCTGGGAGAGGGGGTTATTGCAGTGATTCTCAAATGTTCTTGTGTGAGGCGGTATTGCACAGGTCTTGCCAAAGACCAGACTAAGTAATATGCTCAGGTTTGCTCTCAGAGCTTTTGTTCCCTGAACACTTTCTGTAGTGCTTTGAGGACAGGATTGAAGACTGCAGCCTCCCAGTCTCTGGCCCAGAGGGGGCCATAGCTTGGGCCCCCACTTCTCAGTGTGCCCCCAGAGACAAGCAGTCAATCACTCCTGTCTCCTTGGTCTCTGACCACACTCTGAGTTCACCCGGCCTGTGACTTAGTGTTTCTATCTCTGGCACATGGGCCCGCCTTGAATCTCCAAACCCAAAAGATTCCTGCCACACTGCTCCTCCCAGAGTAGGAAGGTGAGTCTCTCCAAATCTGCAACTTCTGCAGTCCCTGCTTGAGGAACAGTGGTCTGACTGTGCCTTGGATCACAGTTTAAGTTAATCCTGAGCTGAAAACTCATTTTTTGGCTCTGTCTCTGTGGTTAGCTTCACTGCTCCTATACCTGTCGGCCACACTCAGATACCCCCAATCTTTCTGTGACCCCACGGGACCTGAGACCACACTGTCCCCATGAGAGCTCCACCCCTACTTTGCCTCTGGAGCTACAACCCTCAGTGGAGCAGACATCTAAAAGTTCTGATTTTGTGCTCCACTGCTCCATGGCTTGCTAGTACTGGCCCCTCCCCCCATGGTCTCTCTTTCCACCATTTCAGATTCATTTTTCCACATGTCCTACCTTTCAGAAAGTTGTCAATGTCTGTTCTTATAATTGCTGTTTTTCTTCTCTTCTATCTCTTGTTGAGTGTGTTGGTGGTTTAATACCTATATAGCTGAACTCCTGGGGTCTGATGTCGTTTTAGTCTTCTACTCCTCCTCCATCTTGCCTCTCCAACCTCCTTAAATCATTTTAAATTGGAACATTCAATTGTGGTGAAACAGATGTGAAAAGATTCAACTCAAGGATGTATAGCATATATTAAGAAAACTTGAACATAAAATATAATTGCTGTTTTTTGAATGTCACAGGCTGTACCACAGGGGCCAGCAAAGTGTAGCCTGCAGGCCAAATTAGCCTACCACCTGTTCTCCTTATCACCAACAGGTTAAGATTGTTTTTCACGTTTTTACATAATTGAAAAAATACAGAAAAATTTTGTGATACACAAAAATTATATGAATCTCATATTTTAGTATCCATCAATAAAATTTTATTAAATATAGCTTTATTCCTTTTTTTCTGTATGCTTTGTATCTACATTTGTAGTATAATGATAGACTTAAATAGCCAACATTAGAGACTAAATGAATTAAAAATTCTAAATATATTTCTCTAACCTTTCACACACACAAACATGTACACACACACACACACACACAAACACACCCTCAAATAGGTGTGATGACCCCTGGTCTAAGAGGTCGACTCAAGTTATTTAACTTTCTATGGAATATGCCTTTGATTTACAATTGACTATTGATTAGAGGGTGGTTTCTTGAAGTGACATGCTAAGATGTAGATTTTTGTTGGAAGATATGTGAATGATTTCTATTGAGTAAGGAAGGTAACCCCAAATATTGTGATTTTTGGCCCAATAGGGCAATAACCAGTTTGTTTTCCAACTTAGCAAACTTTCATTAGATGACTATAAAAATTTTCTTAAGTGATATTTTTAGTTTCACACTTTCAAATTCTTTCTTTAATTAGTTAAATAAAACTTTGACTAATGTTCCAGTCTACATATGTATAAGAAACATATTTGTAAGTTTTGAAAATCTTACTTTGACAAATGAAATTATTTCATTTTTCTTGTGAGTCTAACAGATGCACTCTGTTAATCCAACTTTGTAATTTCTAAGTTTCCTAAATAGCAAGTTTTTATTTCAGTCAATATTAAGTATTAAGAAACATCTATTTTGGGACACCTGGGTGGCTTGGTACTTAAACATCTGCCTTCAGGTCAGGTCATGATTCCAGGGTCCTGGGTTTGAGCACTGCATCAGGCTCCCTGCTCAGTGGGAGGCCTGCTTCTCCTTCTCCAATTCCCTTTACTTGTGTTCCCTCTCTCACTGTGTTTCTCCCTGTCAAATAAATAAAATCTTTTAAAAAAATCTATTTCAACACTTCAATTTTATTTGATTTAAAGTGCTACTCTCAGGTGCCTGGGTGGCTCAATGGGTTAAACCTCTGCCTTTGGCTCAGGTCATGATCTCAGGGTCCTGGGATTGAGTCCCGCATCGGGCTCTTTTCTTGGCAGGGGGCCTGCTTCCTCCTCTTTCTTTCTCTGCCTGCCTCTCTGAGTACTTGTGATCTCTCTCTGTCAAATAAGTAAATAAAAGCTTTAAAGTGCTACTCTCATTCACTAAGAAATAACATTGTTCTTTTGCCTTAGAGAGGTGAAATTCTGTAGTATGCTTTCTCATACTTTCCCTGTCTTCCCTTGATGTCTCATGCATCTGGCACTAAAGAGGTAATGCAGATACATGCAACCCACATGATTTGGCAGTACAAGTCTTTTTATATAGGTCGGAATATGAACAGCTCCTAGTAAATAATGGCAAGGTTGCTGTTTTCTTTCTCCCCATGCACCTTAGTTTTGTCCCATCCAAGTCCATAGAACAGAATTTCTTGTACAGTTGAGTGCCTTCAGCATGGATATATCTTATACATCCATCTCACATATCTCTTTAGAACCAAGACTATGAGCAAGTAAGAATTATCTGATTCATATCAATGTATTACTTCTCCCTGGGACACTTTCTACACAGCTGAATAGCAAGTGTGGTGGCTAAGCTCTCAGTAATCTAAGGCACTGAATAACAGTACTCTTTTCTTCCAGATCCCCACACCAAAATTCTTGTCTTTCCCCCTTCAGCTTCAGGAGGAAGAACCAGCTGTCTAATGCCTCCATCTCTCATTTGAGATAAGGAAATAGGGGAAAATGGGATCTCATGGCAAATACTGAATGCTACTGCCAAGAGAAAAGCCTTTTATTCATGTTTGCCCTCCTCTTCCACAGCCACACCTTCCATACCCACCCATCTCTCTTCTACAATGTTTTCAAACAGTTTGGAGTCTTTAGTTACCTGGATTTGTGGGAATGGGCACACCAATAACCAGACCTTGGAACTTAGCATATGAAGTGATAATGATGTTATTCTTAATAATGTGCATTCTCAGTTCTTAAAATCTCAAACAGTATTTGCCTCATCCTCTTACTTATGAACAATGTGTGTGTGTGTGTGTGTGTGTGCACGTGTGTGTGTGTGTACATTGTATGAGTTTATCGGAAGTCCCATTAAAATGTCAGAGATCAACATTCTCAAATATAGCAAAATATATTAAGGCTTTGTGAAAAAATATGGTGAAAGTTACATGTCCCCAGTTTTCTGAGCTTTGTTTGTATGTTTTGAGCAAGAGGGGCTGGCAGGAAAAACTTTTATGTTCTTATAGATAAAGGAAGTAGGAAATTTTAATTATAGGAGAAAGAATTTAAATTCACAGATAATTTTGTATCTTAAATATATTATTTAGTCAAAACAAAAGCTATATGCTTAAAGGAAGCCCCATAGGTCTAGGTGGTGATTTGTCTCCTCCCTCTGACATAGAACTCCAACTGGCCCAGAAGATGCTGTTAAGCCTCAGAGAGCCTCACTATATACCCTGTTGCCACTTCCTGATGGCACACGGGAGAAGAATGAGGCACGAACAAGTCAGCTGCAGGAGAAAGGGAGCAGGGGACAACAGTAGAAAAGACTGTTGCCTGGAACAATTCCTCAGTCCTGCATTTATTAGATATAGATAGTAATCAACAAAGGAACAGAAGAAGGCTACACATTAATCATATGCCTTGTAGATAAACAAGAGGGAAGGCAAAATATATCTGGTCAAGCAGTATAAAGTTTATAGTTGAGCAAGCACATTCAAAGGTCTCATCTAATTAGCCACAGGTCCTCTCAGGGGAAAGGAAAAATAATGGAAAAATAAAGCAGGCAGATTTCAGCCCTGAGCGGGCCAGGCATCCGCAGCTACTCGGCTTCAAGGACGTATATTGTCCTCTCCCCCAGAGGCCTATTGCCAGTATATATTTTTCTGAAGGCTATATCTAAACATGCTTGGGAATAGTATAATTTCTCCTGGGTTATATTTTTAAGTAATACATTGTTCTGAGGGACAGTTACACCCTGTCAAACCCACTCAAAAAGAATGATCACAGATTACAGATTTCTAAGTCATCTCAACATGCTTGATACTATGTTGTATTTTTGTTCTAAACTGAGGAGTTGAAATAGTACCTACTGTCCATAATTTTATCAAATAACATTGTCATTGTAAAGATATATTTTCATAGCTAAAGAATAAACAATAATCATCATATATGCTTGGAAAGTTTGCAACCATTTAATCTATCAACAAATGTCACCATTCCCCAAAATCAGACTCTTAAATTATTAAGGTTAAAGAAAGCAGTTCATATTTAAAATCACATGTTTACAAAATTCAATCCTTTGTGACTGATCATTAAGTCATGTAGATACCAAATAAAAAAAAATGTGCATGTTTTGGAACCTCTAATCTTTTCAAGTAAACTTTATATAGAAAAAAATGACATGAACAGAATTTAAATAGTCCCAATTTATTCAACAAATGCTCACAGAATACCTAATGTATGCTAAAACCAGTTAAATATTTTAATATTTTGTTTTAAGCATGCAGTACATGAGGCACAATTTTAAGTAATCTTTTTGAACAGGACTTTAATGCTTGATTTGGAAATTTCACTCAGTAATATTTTTAGAAAGATTGTTATTAAATTATAATTTTTGAAACATAATGTATATATGTATTTGGTGAGATGTTATGCCATTGATCATTTGCTACAGTACATAATGAAGTACATTTTTCTATTAAAAAATATCATTTCAATCTTTTTAGTTCACACTGTCTTCTAAAGCATCCCTCAAATAATGGTTAGACTATGAAGCAATTGAGTTAAAACAAATTTTATTAAAATGTCTAATTAAATTAAGTCATACAGCAAGTGAAGATCATTCCACTTTCCAGCCCTGATGCAGCATCTACTTATTTATGGTTTTCTCTCTCAAATCTGTTGTGTAAAATTAAATTATAGACAAGTTTTACACACACACAAACTTTCAAAGGCCAAGGCACTTACGTTTTTTTGGTAATTTTACAATTAATCCTGACCACAGCTAAGTATCTTTTACCTTTAATTGATCTCATACACGTGAATTGCCATTAGATCTTTTACCTTTACTACATGCAGAATTTTAAAACTAGCTTGATGAAATGCAAGTGAACAACATAATCCAAATGAGCAATTTCCTATGTATATCCAGCATAAGTAGTAAACAAAGATTTCACTCTAAACCAGTTTATTGATTTCTAGGAATTAACTGCACCAAGAGTTAAAAATACTTCTGTCCAAAGATAGACAGTAGTTATTTTCAGTGTAATTTTATGTGTTTCACGAAGTTATTATTATGGAAAGACCTTAGAGCTTAACTGCTTAGGATATTTAAATGTATTTTGTGTAATTAATACATTGTTGAAAACATCACCATCTTATAATGATGCATTCAAATAGTGTATTTTAGTGAGCATTAATCTCTAGTGTTCTAATATTTTCATCTGAAACAAGCCAAAATCTCTCTCAGAGGTCTCAATTAAAATAATTCCCACTCTTCTGGCATAATAAACACATTCAAGTCTTTTTTTGCTAACTCCCTCATGACAGACACATTGATTTTTCTAAGTTTATTTTGACTTCAGTTTTTTTTTTCTTTGTGTCTTTATTTTTCAGTACATTTTCCTACAAAAATCTTTATTTTTTTTACCTAACCTTACTGCAAAGAGTAGTCTAGAAGTGTTGGTATGTATTTGAAATGGACTTTTTATTCAGATCAGTTTGCTGTCCGGTAATTCACAGTCCTTGCCAATTTGTGTGAGGGGCTCTTTTCCCCATTGATTTGAGTACGTGTTGGCCTTGTGGTGGGATATGAAGAGTGAACATAGCATATGTCATACTGCAGCTCTTTCACCCTGGCAGAGAATCAAATCTCTGTGGATTACCTAGAAATGGATAACAACAATGTTATAAGCATATTAGAGATGTGCCAGCGGGTTGGTATCAAAATGAGAAGATCATGTTCACAGAAAGATGCCAACAGACACATTTGAAAGACATATATTTGTTAATAACAAAAAGGACATGGTAACATCTCTGGATATTCCCAAAGTAGGAGACACCAAAATGTGTGACTCATCTGAAATGCCAGATACTTAGAACTCTCCAAATCCTCCTTGGGATGCACATCAGCTGATATGGTAGCATGTGTGGAATATAATTGCATCACAAACGCATCCAAATAGTCTCCTTCTCTGAATTCTCTCAATATCCTCCAGACTCTTCCTGCCTTCTTTAATCTGGCCTGCTTTCCATATGTAATTCTGTATCAACTCTGAGTGTTCAATGAAAGGCAGGGAGAATTTTTGAGCAATGTTCATGGTGTTTACATGGATTTACTATTCTTTAGCAGAATCTAGCTTCAATTTTGCTGGAAGCTATATCAAACTTTAAAAAACACTGACATATTTTCACCTACTGAAGAGGATCCTTTGATATGGACCATAAAATATTGTTTGGATGAAATAATATTTTTAAACTAAATTTGGCAAAGTTAAAAATGGCATGGGAAAATTTTAATTGAAATATAAGTACAAAAGCCACCTCCTAGAAAAGGTGTTTATGTGGCATTCTTTCTATACTACCACAAGCTCTTTGAACAACCTAATTTCTGCATAAACAATGCTGAGGAGAAAATGAAAAGAAAGAGTATTATGGCCAGTCTGTCATTATGTGCTTTGTATCAAATGTTTATAGTATTTTACCCTTTCTTTCTCTGCCACTTAAGATAATAAATACATCAAGTAACCAGGCATGACTCTGTGTTTTGAGGTGAGAGGAGGGATTTTGTGCCTACATTTAAAATTTGTTTTTACAAGTGACTTAAGGAGCAACATTTTGATACTATGAACGTTGCCTCTTCAAAATCTGATCCATACTCCTAGAAGCTTGAGCTTCATTTCATTGCCTAATGGAACATAAGTTAGAGTTTCTTTTGCTTCAAACAGGCATGGAAAACATGAAAGATAGTGAAGAAAAATAAACACAGACTTAAAAATTGTACTCAGGTGGCATTTGAAAGGAGGAAGACAGATAAGCTATATTAGACAGAATAAGCCCATAAAAACTGGATCCTGGGGGACGTGCCAACCAAAGCTTAGTCTCTTTAAAATTTTTGCTGTTTGTTGAGTTTCAAACATTCATGTTAAACTGCAACTCTGGGGAGTTTGCCAAGTTAGGAAGACGAGATATGTGAGTCAAAACTTTAAGTTCTAATATTAAATTTTATTTGAATGGAGCACCAGGTACACACATAAAAATCAGTTCCTATAGCAAAACAAAACTTCGCATCATATGTCTTATAAAAATGTGATGGAAGTAGGTGCTGACAATTTTCTGGAGATTAAGGCAGGGTACCCAGAAATTATCTGTAGAATTTTACTATTTTTTGTTAAAAGCATATTTTCATTAAGTTTGGTGTGGCATTTGTGTTATTTTGTTGACCACCAGAAACCTTCTGAGATCTATCATAGCTTTACTTCCACCTTAGCTTTGGGAACCCTATGTTGCAGGTAAGATCTCTAGTATGTCCACTGTGGTTACTGCTAACACATTAAATATTGTGGAACCTCAGACATTGTACTGAGAACACATCTACCATGTTGAAAGGACTGGAGCTTCAATCATTCTAGGTTCAAAGAAAGAGGATGTCAGGATTTATTAGTTGGTTTTTCTTTTTGTAGGAAATAAACTGGACAACTAAGTTAAAGGAAGTGCAGGGAGACAAATAAAATCCAACAGGGAAAGGGAGTCCAGGTAGAAAGAAAAAAAGAATATTAAGGCTGAGAGGATACTAAAGAAGTATCAGGTTATTTTTCTTTTTTTCAAATTTTGCTAACTCTGACCTTAAGGAGTGTTTACAACCTAAAAAAATAAGAAAATCTTGTCATTATTTTATCATAACAATGCTCTAACTTTTATGCCTTCTTCTGGAACTGTCTTTATGGAAAAGCCTGTAGGAAATGCTATTAGTACATAGAGAAGCAGATTTCTTTTTAATCTAGCTCTGCTTCTGTGGCAGTTCCATTATGTGTCAGCAGAAAACCACAGCTTGAGCAAGGTTAATTTTTAGAAACCTGCTAATGCAGAAATATGAGTAAAAGAACATGGAATGCAATGCAACTTTATTTTCTGATGCAGAAAAAGCTCTGGAATTAAGAAGTATAAGCCTCATACAACGAAAACACAGCATGGGAAACATAAAACAGATTAATAGAAAAATGAAATAAAAAAGAAAATATTCAAAATACCTTTGGAACAATTTTGCTCTTGAGTATGAGAGGCAAATTACATAAAAATTAAATTTGACAAAGCATAAATTGGCAATACCTATTAGTTTTCACATATATTCCTAAAAAATATTACATTATCAAAACAGTTGTTACAATAGGCAAAATCTTTTGGTGGCTAGAAATATTTAGTCTGATATGATAAAAATATTTTCTTGAAAAAATGTTAAAAAGATAACTTTTTTGCTAGAAACTTTTAACTGCAATATCTAAACTCTAATATAAAAATTCAGGTAACGTTTACTTGCAATTTTAGATGCAATAAAGAGATTTTCTTATTATTATTCTCACAATTATCCAGCATTTCTTGAAGAATCTACTTAATTCCATAGCACTGTGACTTTCAGAATTTAAGACTATTCAAAGTAACACACTGAATTGGTGTACAATCTTTATTTTTTCTGTTTTGCTATTTCAAAATCACTATTATAGCATATAATACTTAATACTTCTCTATCCAATATAATTTGTTTTCTAGAATTAATGTCTCTATTTTATTCATTTCCATAGTGAAAACATGTAGAAATTATGATTAAAAAAGAACCAATCTCTTGCTCTCTTGAACTTCAGTAGCCCAATGCCCCTCTCTGACCTTTCTGTGAGCAGAAAAGATGACTGCAGGAGCCACATTAAGAGATGATTAGAGAAGAAGTTATTTTGTGATGACTATGCATAATAATTACAAGTAGAATAGAGGCAGAAAGACAGAAAAAGAGAAAGACAGACAAACAGAACTAATAAAGGAACAAATTTTAAAAAAGGAAGAAAGGGAATGAGAAGGAAAAAGGGAGAGAGAAAGGAAAAAAGAGGGAAGGGAGGAAGGAAGGAAGGAAGGAAGGAAGGAAGGAAGGAAGGGGATAAAAGAAGAACAAGAGCAGGAGATAAAGGTGGGGTAAAGAAGTTGGGGGAAAAAAGCTAGAGTGTTAGGGCACCTGGGTAATTCAGTAGTGTAAGTGGCTGCTTTTGGCTCAGGTCATGATTCCAAGGTCCTGCGACTGAGCCCCACATCAGGCTTCCTGCTCAGCCAGAAGTCTGCTTATCCCTCTCCCTTCCCTCTTCCTCTCCCACTTCCCCCATGCTTGTGTTCCCACTCCCGCTGTGTCTCTCTCTATCAAATAAATAAATAAAATCTTAAAAAAAAAAAAAAAGCCGGAGTGCTCTTTCTACTTTTCCCTTTCCAAATCTCAGTATATACACAAACAGTACAAAAATGTATTTGGTCCAATTTTAAGAAGTAGTCTGACCTAGAATATAAATAAGCAAAAGTGATCACTGAATTACCCTTTAAAATTAAAGAACAAAAGAAGCATATTTTAAAATAATAACATAATTTCATTGATTTCATTGGAAACAGAAATACTAATTTCTTGTGATGATTAATTTAATAAAATGAAATATTATTGTATTATTTAAATCTAAATTATATGTTACAATTAAAATTATGTTGCTTTGTTTTGATTTTTTTAGTTACCTTAACTAAAAGATTTTATATACAGTTGACTTTGGAAAACTCCACTGAGCATGAAAATCAGTCTCCTCAACAAATGGTGTTGGGAAAATTGAACAGCCACATGCAGAAGAATGAAAATGGACCACTTTCTTACACCATAGACAAAAATAGATTCAAAATAGATGAAAGACCTAAAAGCAAGACAGGAATCCATCACAATCCAAGAGGAGAACCGAGGCAGGAACATTTTTTACCTTATCCATGGCAACTTCTGCCAGACACGTTTCCAGACACACAGGAAACAAAAGCAAAATTGAACCATTGGGACTTCCCCAGGATAAAAAGCTTTTGCACAATAACAATCAACAAAACTAAAAGGCAACATACAAAATGGGAAAAGACATTCACAAATGACATCAGATAAAGGGATAGTATCAAAAATCTATAAGGAACTTCGCAAACTCAACACCTAAAGATTGAAAATTCCAGTCAAGAAATGGGCAGAAGACATGAACAGACACTTTTCCAAATAGGACATACAAATGGCTAATGCACACATAAAATAATGCTCAACATCACTCTGAATAAGAAATCAAAACCACAATGAGATACCACCTTACACCTATCAGAATGGCTAAAATTAACATCTCAGGAAACAACAGATGTTGATAAGGATGCAGAGACAGGGGAGCACTCTTACACTATTGGGGGGGGAATGCAAACTGGTGGAGCCACTCTGGAAAACAGTATGAAGTTTTTTCAAAAGTTAAAAATAGAACTACCCTATGACCCAGCAATTGCATTACTAGGTATTTATCCAAATGATACATAGTGATCTGAAGTTACACCTGCACCCCAATATTAATAGCAGCAATGTCTACAGCAGCCAAAATATGGAAGTAGCTCAGATGTCCATCAACAGATGAATTGATAAATGGATAATAAAGATGTGATACATATATATATATATATATTTTATATATATAGATGTATTGATACATATATATGTATACATCTATATATATAAAGATAATAAAGATGTGATACATATATATCACATCTTTATTATATATATAAAATATATATAATAAAGATATATATGATATATATATAAAGATATATATATATATATGATGTAGTTACTCAGCCACCAAAAAGAATGAAATCTTGTCATTTTCAATTGATAGAACTGAAAAGCATTACACTAAGAGAAATAAATCAGACAGAGAAAGACAAATACCATACGATTTTATTCGTATGTGGAATTTAAGAAACAAACTAGATGAACATAGGGGAAGAGAAGGAATGGTAAAATGGGATAAAATCAGAGGGAGGCAAACCATAAGAGACTCTGAACTATAGGGAATATACGGAACAAACTGAGGGTGGCTGGAGGGTAGGTGGGTTGGGGGATTGGGGTAATTGGGTGATGGACATTAAGGAGGACACTTGATGTAATGAGCACTGGCTGTTATATACAACTGGTGAATCACTAAATTCTACCCCTGAAACTAATAATACACTATATGTTAACTAAATTAAATTTAAATAAAAATTTTTAAAAATCAAATGGAAAAATCAAAATGTAAGTTTATATATGATCAACATTTCTGAGAATTTAGTGATATTAATGAATAAATTCCAGGTCTGAGGTTTAAGATATTTTGTTCTTAGAAATTTTTGAAAATTTAGAAAATAAAATTCTGGCAAACAATATTAATATTCTTTAAGCTGATGTAATATATAATAATATAAAATATGTATATATTTCTTTCATCTTTGCATTTCTTCAAAACTCCTCAGATTAATGCAAAGGAACCATAATCATTGTGTTACAAAATATTGTATCCTTTGTATGATATTGATAGAATGGATGGAAAAAGTATCATAAGAAAGTGAAAGGCAAGAGAGGGGAATCTGGATTTACTTTGCACTACAATTGATTTGGAGTAGGTTCCTGCAGCCCTATCTCATGCAGAATTTAATGGCTGGCATCGGATTTCATGATAAAAGACACCATGGCAAATTAGCAACATCTCTCAAGGGTAAGGGAAGGAAGATGAACATTTTGTGTGGATAGATACTTTACCTCATAATACAAATAACAGTAGGTCTACTAGAGAGCCACATAACTGGCTTCCAAGTTAATAGTAATTTTCAAAACATTGCTATCCTTACCTCACATCTAAACACATGGTTTCTTTAGTAGGAATTTTCTGTTGCTAATTTTATTTTATTTATTTATTTTAAAGATTTTACTTATTTTATTTGACAGAGAGAGAGATCACAAGTAGGCAGAGAGGCAGGCAGAGACAGAGGGGGAAGCAGGCTCCCTGCTGAGCAGAAAGACAATGTGGGGCTCGATCCCAGGACACTGAGATCATGACCTGAGCCAAAGGCAGCGGCTTAATCCACTGAACCACCCAGGCGTCCCTGTTGCTAATTTTATACAGCAAATGCCTTCTCACCTGTTCTTTTATGATTGGCCTAGGCATGAATCAATATAATGCCCTATCCGGGGAAATTAGAAGAGAACAGAAAGGATAGCATCTGCCCAGATAGATGGACATGTAATATCCCAAACTAGGGACTATTGATATCCTTATTCTTCCAAATATAAAAAGGGGGAGGGAAAAAATCATGCTTCCAGTTTCAAGTCTTCATATAAAGCAAAGAATAAAGCAGAGAAAGAGAGGTCAGAGGGATAAAAAGCCTTCTGAATGTCACTGTTTGCTTTTGGTTTTTGAAGCAAATTGTATTTTTATTAGAATTAATATTTTTCTTAAGCTAGTTTCAGCAGATATTCATTTTCTGCAATGAAAATTTCTATACACTCAAATAAGTGAAGAGAATGAAAAGATATAGAGAAAGGTTTCCCTTCCTGTCTTAGAAGAAAAAAGAAAAAGGTATGTTAGAGAATCAGTAAATACAAATGCAAGATACATACCAAAATCAGTCCTTGGTTATTAGGAATCAGAAATGTTGGGATTAGTACATAAATTTATGTATTAAAAGCATTTTTTATTTTTCAGATCAATGAAATGAAAATCAGATCTTCATCGTTTGCCCTTTGTTTCTTATTTATTTATTTTCAAACCACTGCAGATTTGAGCATTCTGTTTCTCCCACCCATAATATTTTGGAAAATATTATGACTAACAGCTCTCAAGTTTGCATGCAATATGTCCATTTATGTGGAGAAAGAACTTTCTTTCTTCAGTTCCTCTTCTGGTTTTTCAGGGAGAGAAGTCATAGTAGCCCCGTCTCAACCAACTTCCCTAGCCTATAGCCCCCTCTTTGTTTTCCTTTGGAGAGCTTCAGGTAGCTGCTAAAAGTCCTACCAGGACCATGGGGGAGGCTGGTGAGAATTACAGAATTGTTTGTGGCAGCCCTTTCATTCCCAGTAGATTTAATTTAACATCATAACAAATAAATTTCTTCATTTATAAAACACATATGCTAAATTTCATGTTAAAAAGCAACCATTAATGATTCATTTAACATTGGGTAGTCCCTGTTGATTCTGTGTTCTCTAACCTTAGAAAATGATTGAAACATAATCAGATATATTATTTCACTTTTTTCTCTTCAAACTAGATTATTATATTTTAGTATAAATCAAAACAAACACTTTGTAGAATCTTGGAAATGGAAGTACTAATATTTATGGAATATAAACACCATATCTTTGTTATTCAGATTTTTAATAGGATATTTGAAAATTATTTTAGAAAATAAGCACTTTTACCAGTAAATATAAATGGAAGTCAACATTATTGGAGTCTATTTTGTGAAAATAAGTGATTTCCATATAAAATGCCTTCCAAAAGTGCTATTAAATTATCCCTAACCAAATATCCCTAATAAACAACAAATGATATCTAGTGAATCATTATTTATCTAGAAACCTGTTCAAAATGAAAATATTAACTTTTTGTTTTAATCATCACAAACTAAAATTTACTGACATTTATTAATGTGCTTGTCTTTGAAACTTGGTAAAGCCTTAACATGTTTGCTAAAATCAGAGTCATTCAGAAAATGGAATAAATGAATAGGTAACTAGTAGTATTTAAGCTTTCTTCATTTTCTGATAAATGCCTAAGCTGTCACAAGATATTATATAATATTATGAATATACAGAAACAGCATGCTTGAACCAATAACTCTAATAATTCATATAAGACTATTAGTAGAAAACATGTGAATGTCAGTTGAAATAGGAAAGCTAATATGAAGAAGAAAAAATGTGTATTTTTTACAGACAATGTAATAGTAGTGTGAATGTGAATAATGTTTACAAGAAAATATAGGAAGTATTACAAACCAGATGTTAAGAATGATTTATATAGTTTCACATAAACATCGTCAACTGATCTTTGACAAAGGAGCAAAAGCAGTTGCAATTATGAAAAGATAAACTTTTCAACAAATAATGTTGAAGCAACTGGACATTCATGCAAAATAATGAATCTAGATACAATCTTTATAACTCTTATGAGTATTAAATTTAAATGAATCAGATGTAAATGCAAAACACAACACTATAAAATTACTAGAAGATAACACAGAAAAAAATTTAAATGACTTTGGACATGGCAATGACTCTTTAGATAAAATAGTAATGGCAAAACCCATGAAAAAAAATTGATAAACTGGACTTCATTAAAATTTAAAACTTCTGTCTGTGAAAGATAGTGTCTTTGTGAAAAGATACTGTCAAGAGAACCAGACAAGCCACAGACTGGGGGAAAATATTTGCAAAAGACATATCTAATAAAGGACTGTAATCCAAAACATACCAAAAAAAAAAAAAGAATTCTCAAGATTCAAAAGTAAGAAAATGGACAATCTAAAACCCAATTACAAATGGGCAAAATATGTGAAAAAAAAATTTGAAAAAGAAGATATATATCAAAGATATATAGATGGGAAATAAGCATTTGAAAACATGTTCATTAGGAAAAATGGAAATTAAAACAAAAATGAGTGCCCACTACACACCTCTTAGAATTTAAAAAAAAAAAAATGATCCCATATTCCACTTATAAGAAGATATTCTGAGGAAATAGAAACACATAAAAAGATCTACACGTGATTCTTTTACAATGCTTAAATAAATAATACATAATACATATAACTATAGTATCATAGTTCAAATATTTTGAGTATAATAGTGACATTACTGATACTGTATGACACTGGCATTACAAACTCTCAGAGTGATAAGACAGATTGATAGTAACACGTTCTTGAGAGAAAGAATAAGTGACAAAAAGAAGAAAATATAAAACGATTCCAAAAGATGCGTGAGGAAAATATTGGAATAAAATGTAGCAAAATAAATATGATGAATTTTTAGATAATTTTTGTTTTCTCCTTTCGTTTTTCTATGTTACAATTTCTTTTCAAAGAGTTTACATTACTTCAAATTGAGAGAAGTATTTGAATATTAGAGTTCATGAAAATGTTGTAATAAAACACAGAAAATAAAATTTTAGAATTTTCTAAACACTTTGCTTTACAGATTAAATTGCTATTAAAGTGTATTAAAACTTTAAAAAAAAAAAAACACTGATAACGCCAAATACTGGTAAGGATAAGAAGAAACGGGAATTCTCTGTCATTCAATGCTGGTGGGAATTAAAGAAGTACAATCACTTTAGAAGACAATCTAGTAGTTTCAAAATCAAACATTATCTTTTCATATGATCCAGCAGCAATCACACTCGGTATTTGCTCAATGAGTTGAAATATTATATTCATACAAAAACTTGTACATACATGTTTATAGAAACTTCATAATTGCCAAAACTTAGAAACAACCCAAGGATGTCCTTTAGTAGGTGAATGGATACATAAACTGTGGTACACTCAGACGGAATATTATTCAGGACTAAAAAGAAATGAGCTACTGAGCCATGAAGAGACCTGAAAGAACTTAAAATGTTAACATTATGTGAAGAAGCAAGTCTGAAAAGACTACATACTGTATGTTTCCAATTGTATGACATTCTGGAAAAGGTAAAACTATGGACACAGTAAAAATATCAGTGGTTGCCAAGGCTTAAGAGGTAGGGAAGTATGTATAAACAAAGCACAAAGGATTTATAAGATAGTGAGGCTATTCCATATTATATTGTAATGCTGGATACATGTCATTCTACATAGACATGTACACATTCACTCTTCCATAGGATGTAGAGTGCCATCAAAAGTGAATCATAATGTAAAGTACAGACTTTGAGTGATAACGTGTCAGTGTATGTTCCTCAGTTCTAACCAGTTATGTTATGGTACAGAAATTGATAGTGGAGAGGCTGTATGTATGCAGGACAGGGGGAATATGGCACTTGTTTTTCAATTTTACTGTAAATCTAAAGGTGCTCTTAAAAAGCAAAGTCTTAAAAAGTTTAAAAAAGGAAAAGATGATTGACAAAATTTATCTGTCAGATTTTTAAAAAATTTTTAATATTATTATTATTCATATATAATGTATTATTTGGTCCAGGGGTACAAGTCTGTGAATTGTCAGACTGACATATTTCACAGCACATCACATACCCTCCCCAATGTCCATATTCCAACCACCCTCTCCATACCCCGGCTCCCTTCAGCAACCCTCAGTTTGATTTGTGAGATTAAGAGTTTCTTGTGGTTTGTTTCCTTCCCAATCCCATCTTGATTCATTTTTTCTCTTCCCAACACCCATAACTCCCCTGCACTGTCTCTCAAATTCCTCATATCAGAGAGACCATATGATAATTATATTTCTCTGATAATTATACTTCTCTGACTTATTTTGCTCAGCATAATACCCTCTAGTCCATCCATGTCATTGCAAATGGCAAGATTTTCTTTCTTTGGATGGCTGCATAGCATTCCATTATATATATATATATCACATCATCTATCCATTCATCTGTTGATGGGCATCCAGGTTCTTTCCAGTGTGGCTATTGTGGACATTGCTGCTATAAACATTGGGGTGCACATTCCCTTTGGATCACTACATTTGTATCTTTTAAGATAAATACCAGTAGTGTGAATGCTGAGTCATAGGATAGCTCTATTTTCAACTTTTTGAGGAACCTCCATGTTGTTTCCCAGACTGTACACCACCTTGCATTCCCACCAAGAGTGTAGGAGGGTTCCCCTTTCTCCTCATCCTCACCAACATTTGTCATTTCCTGACTTAATTTTAGCCATTCTGACTGGTGTGAGGTGGTATCTCATTGTGGTTTTGATTTGTATTTCCCTGATGGCAAGTGATGTTGAGGAATTTTGCATGTGTCTTTTTGCAATCTGGATGTCTTCTTTGCAGAAATGTCTGTTCATGTCCTCTGCCCATTTCTTGATTGGCTTCCTTGTTCTTTGAGTGCTGAGTTTGATAAGTTCTTTATAGACTTTGTATATTAGCCCCTTATCTGATTATGGCATTTGTGAAAATCTTCTCCCATTCTGTCAGTTGTATTTTGGCTTTGTTGACTGTTTCTTTTGCTATATAGAAGCTTCTGATCCTGATGAAGTCCCAATAGTTCATTTTTGCCCTTGCTTCCCTTGCCTTTGTGATGTTTCTAGGAAGAAGTTGCTGTGGCTGAGGTTGAAGAGGTTCTCCTCAAAGATTTTGATGGATTCCTTTCTCACATTGAGGTCTTTCATCCATTTGGAGTCTATTTTTGTGTATAGTGTAAGGAAATGGTCTAGATTCATTCTTCTGCATGTGGCTGTCCAATTTTCCCAACACCATTTCTTGAAGAGACTCTTTTTTTTCTTTTCCCCCATTGGACATGCTTTCCTGCTTTGTCAAAGATTAGTTGACCATAGAGTTGAGGGTCTATTTCTGGGCTCTCTGTTTTATTTCATTGATTTATGTGTCTGCTTTTGTGCAATCACCATACTGTCTTGATGATGACAACTTTGTAATAGAGCTTGAAGTTGGAGTTGTGATGCCACCAGCTTTGGCTTTCTTTTCCAACATTCCTCTGGCTATGCAAGGTCTTTTCTGGCTCCATATAAATTTTAGGATTATTTGTTCCATTTATGTGAAAAAAATTGAAGGTAGTTTGATAGGGATTACATTAAATGTGTAGATTGGTCTAGGTAGCATAGACATTTTCACAATGTTTGTTTGTCCAATCCCTGAGCATGGAATATTTTTCCATTTCTTTGTGTCTTCCTCAATTTCTTTCATGAGCACTTTATAGATTTCTGGGTACAGATTCTTTGTCTCTTTGGTTAGGTTTATTCCTAAGTATCTTATGGTTTTAGGTGCAATTGTAAATGGGATTGACTCCTTAATTTCTCTTTCTTCTTTTTGTTTGTGTATAGAAATGCAACTGATTTCTGTGCATTGATTTTATATCCTGACACTTTACTGTACTCCTGTATGGGTTCTAGCAGATTTGGAGTGGAGTCTTTTGGGTTTTCCACATAAAGTATCATATCATCTGCAAAGAGTGAGAGTTTGTCTTCTTTGCTGAGTCAGATGTCTTTATTTTTTGGTTGTCTGATTGCTGAGGCTAGGACTTCTAGTACTATATTGAATAGCTGTGGTGATGGTGTACATCCCTGCCATGTTCCTGACCTTAGGGGAAGAGCTCTCAGTTTTTCTCATTTGAGAATGATATTTGCTGTGGGTTTTTCATAGATGGCTTCTATGATATTGAGGTATGTGTCCTCTATCTCTACCCCATGAAGAGTTTTGATCAGGAAGGGATGCTGTACTTTGTCAAATGCTTTTTCAGCATCTATTGAGAGTATCCTATGGTCCTTGTTCTTTATTTTATTAATGTATGATATCACATCGATTGATTTGTGGATGTTGAACCAACCTTGCAGCCCAGGAATAAATCCCAATTGATCGTGGTGAATAATCCTTTTAATGTATTGTTGGATCCTATATAGTGGCTACTATTTTGGTGAGAATTTTCACATCTGTGTTCATCAAGGATATTGGTCTGTAGTTCTCCTTTTTGCTGTGGTCTTTGTCTGGTTTGGGGAACAAGGTAATGCTGGCCTCAAAAATGCGATTGGAAGTTTTCCTTATATTTCAATTTTTTAGAACCATTTCAGGAGAATAGGTATTAATTCCTCTTTAAATGTTTGGTAGAATTCCTCTGGGAAGCCCTCTGGACCTGGGCTCTTGTTTTTTGGGAGATTTTTGATGACTATTTCAATATCCTTACTGGTTATGGGCCTGTTCAGGTTTTCTTTTTCTTCTTGGTTCAGTTTTGGTAGTTTATATGTCTTTAGGAATGCATCCATTTCTTCCAGCTTGTCTAATTTGCTGGTGTATAGTTGCTCATCTTATGTTATTATAACTGTTTATATGTCATTGGTGTTAGTTGTGATCTCTCCTCTTTCATTCCTGATTTTATTTATTGGGTCCTTTCTCTTTCTTTTTGATAAGTCTGGCCAGGGGTTTATCAATCTTATTAATTCTTTCAAAGAACCAGCTTCTAGTTTTGTTGATTTGTTTTACTGTTCTTTTGGTTTCTATTTCATTAATTTCTCTTCTGATATTAGGATCTCTCTTCTGCTGGGTTTAGGTTTTCTTGCTATTCTTTCTCCAGCTCCTTTAGGTGTGGGGTTAGGTTGTGTACTTGAGATCTTTCTTGTTTCTAGAGAAAGACTTATATCACTATATACTTTCCTCTCAGGACTGCCTTTGCTGTGTCCCACAGATTTTGAACAGTTGTATCTTCATTATCCTTTGTTTCCATGAATTTTTTCAGTTCTTCTTTCATTTCCTGGTTAACCCACTCATTCTTTAGTAGGATGCTCGTTAGCCTCCATGTATTTGAGTTATTTCCAACTTTCCTCTTGTGATTGAGTTCTAGCTTTAGAGCATTGTGGTCTGAATATACGTAGAGAATGATCCCATCTTTTGGTACCAGTTGAGACTGGGTTTCTGACCCAGGATGTGCTCTATTCTGGAGAATGCTCTATGTGCACTAGAGAAGAATGTGTATTCTGTTGCTTTGGGATGGAATGTTCTGAATATATCTGTGATGTCCATCTGGTCCAGTGTGTCAGTTAGGGCTTTATTTCCTCGTTTATCTTTTGCATGGATGATCTAATCATTTCAGTGAGGGTGGTGTTTAAGTCCCCTGCTATTATTGTATTATTTTCAATGTGTTTCTTTGATTTTGTTATTAATTGGTTTATATAGTTGGGTGCTACCATGTTAGGGGCATAGATTTTGAAAATTTATAGATATCCTTGTTGCACCGACCTTTAAGTATGATATAGTGTTCTTCCTCATCTCTTCTTATAGTCTTTGGCTTAAAATATAATTGATCTTATATAAGGATTGCCATCCCAGCTTTCTTTTGATGTCCATTAGCATGGTAAGTTGTTTCCCACACCCTCACTTTAAATTTGAGTTTCTTGTAGACAGTTTTTTTCTTTCTTTTTTTTTAATCCATTCTGATACCCTGTTTCTTTTGATTGAGGCATTTAGCCCATTTACATTCAGGGAACTATTGAAAGATGTGAATTTAGTGCCATTGTATTGCCTGTAAGGTAACTATTATTTTATATTGTCTCTGTTTCTTTCTGGTCTACTACTTTTAGGCTCTCTCTTTGTTTAGAGGGCCCTTTTCAATATTTCCTCTAGGGTTGGTTTGGTGTTTGCAAATTCTTTTAAGTTTTGCTTGTTTGAGAAGCTTTTTATCTCTCCTTCTATTTTCAATGATAGCCTATCTGGATATAGTATTCTTGGCTGCATAGTTTTCTCATTTAGTGCTCTGAATATATCATGCCAGTTCTTTCTGGCCTGCCAGGTCTCTCTGGATAAATCTACTGCTAATCTAATATTTCTACCATTGTATGTTATAGACTTCTTGTCCTGAGCTGCTTTCAGGATTTTCTCTTTTCACTAAGACTTGTAAGTTTCACTATTAGATGATGGGGTGTGGACCTGTTTTTATTTATTTTGAGGGAGGTTCTCTGTGCCTCCTGAATTTTAATTCTTGTTCCCCTTGCCATATTAGGGAAATTCTCTACTATAATCCACTCCAATATACCTTATGCCCCTCTCTGTTTTTCTTCTTCTCTGGGGTCCCAATTATTCCAATATTATTTTTTCTTATGGTATCACTTATCTCTTGAATTCTCCCTCTGTGTTCCAGTAGTTGTTGTCTCTCTTTTGCTAAGCTTCTTTATTCTCCATCATTTGGTCTTCTCTATCCCTAAATCTCTCCTTTGCCTCATTTATCCTAGAAGTAAGAGCCTCCATTTTTTACTGCACCTCATTAATAGCTTTTTTAAATTTCAACTTGGTTGGATTTTACTTCTTTTATTTCTAAAGAAAGGGTTTCTCTAATATTTTCCATGCTTTTTTTTTAGCCCAGCTAGCACCTTGATAATCATCATCTGAACTCTAGTTCTGACATCTTACTAATGTCCATATTGATTAGGTCCCTAGATGTTCAGCATTGCCTCTTGTTCTTTTTTTTTTTTTTTTTTTTTTCTGGTGGTGAGTTTTTCTACCTTGTCATTTTATCCAGATAAGAATATATGAAAGAGAGAATAAAATAGTGAAAAGATGGCAAACAAAGACCCCAGAAAATTGTATGCTAACCATAACATAGGAGATCCAAAACGTGGGGGAGAAGAAAAGGGGAAAAAGAAATAAAAACTAAAAAATATATATATTAGACTGGGTGATTTGAACAGAGTCACCCCCTTGGTTTTGTATGTGTTCTTGTCTCTTACAAGAAACTCCCTCCCAAAATTTTAAAGAAAGAAAAACATATATATATATATATATATATATGTATATATATATATATATATATAAAATAAGGATAAACATGATGAAGGCATAGAATATAACTGTAATGATGAAAATTTAAGAAATTTCTAAAAAAGGAATTGAAGGTAAGTTGTATGGAAAAAGAAAAAGAGGAGGGGATATGATCAGGCTGGAGACTAGAACAAAGCCATGAGCTAGATTGAGGGTATATTTTGATCTATTAGAAGAAATTGTATCCCAAAATTTTAATGATGAAAAACATATATATATATATGTATATATATATATATACACATATATATATATATGTATATATATAAAATACAGTGAAGGGATAAAGTATTAGTATAACAATGAAGATTTTAAAAGATTTTTTAAAAAGATATTGTTAAGATAAACTAGCTAAATACCATTAAAAGAGAAAAGAGGAAAATTATAAAAATAGAATAAGAAAAAAATTTTAAAAATTTAACTTTGCAAGGCTAAAAGATCATGGGGGGAAAGCCATGAATTTTATGCATTGTTTTTGCCTCGCTCTGGACTTCTGCAGTTCTCGTTGAAAGAACAAGAACTGGTCCTGGCTGGATGTTCTTGCTGATCTTCTGGGAGAGGGGCCTGTTGTTGTGACTCTCAAATGTCTTTTTCCAAGACAGAATTGTACCGCCCTTGCCGGGGGACAGGCTAAGTAATATGCTTGGGACTGTCTCCGTCGCTTTTGTTCCCTGAACACTTTTGGTAGAGCTTTGGAGGAGGGGAATGAAAATGGTAACCTCCCAATCTCTGGCATGAAGGAGCCAAGAGCTCAGGGCCCACTCCTCAGTGTGCCCTTAGAGAAAAGTAGTCAATCCCTCCCATCTCCCTGGTCTGCAGCCACACTCTGAACTCACCTGGCCTGTGACTGAGCATTTCTATCTCCAGTGTACAGCCTTGTTTGGAGTCTCCAGACCCAGAAGTTTCCTGCCATGCTCTCACACACCAATCCTCCTGGAGGAAGAAGGAGGTTGTCTGTCCAGATCTGCCACTTATGGGGTCTCTGCTTGAAGAGGCACAGGTTTGTGTCTTGGATCATGGTTTAAGGTAACCCTGATCTGAGAGCTCACTCCTTGATTCTGTCTCTGTATTCAGCTTACCCACTCCGATGCCTGGCAGCTCTGCCACAATCACACCCCTGGTCTTTCTGTGACCCTGTGAAACCACACTGTCCTCGCAAGGACTCCATCCCCGCTTAGCCTCTGGAGTGGTGTCCCTCAATGGAGCATACATAATTCTAAATGTTCTGATTTTGTGCTTTTCTGCTCTACCACTTGCCAGGAGCCAGCCCCTCCCCCTGCAGTCTACCTTCCCATCATTTTGGATTCACTTTTCCTCATATCCTACCTTCCATGTAGTGGTTAATTTTCTGTTCCATGAATTGATGCTCTTTTTCTCTTCTATCTTCCAGTGAGGTCAGTGTTTGGAATGGTTTGATAACTATCTAGCCGAACTTCTGGAACCTGATGTCATTTCAGTCTGCTGCTCCTCCACCTTCTTGTTTTGATCCTCCAATTAAGTCAGATATTAATTACTAGACTTAAAATAAGGGACTTCTGAGTATCAGCACATAAGTAGCAATATAAAATTTTTCAACTTGCATTTTTTTCTGTCTTAATAAAGCATTAAGTGTAAGAAATATATTGAATCAATTAATATGTACTTCTATGACTCTTAAATTTCTTATATTCATTATTAAATTTCTCTACATATTAGATGTGAGGCAATATTTTTCACAATTTATTTCTGCATTTGTTCTTACTTGAATATGAAATACATGTTACATTTATAAGATACAGTTAGTAAACTCGAATTTCAAAAAATATTTTGACATCATTAATTCAATTATTTTTAAAACAAAGTCCTTCTTTCTTAAGGCTTAGGCAGGTCTATTCCAAAATTCAAAGAAATGAAAATCCCAGGCTAACACAACTTTTAGGTAACAGCAACATAAAGCCAAAAATTATGTTAATATCAACAATTAAATATTTTTATTGTTAAAAATGGAGTGATATCTACACTCACTATTTCTTTGTTTCATTATGTAAACTTAATTTCGAAGGAAAATCTATTCTGTATTGATTTTCATCCTATAATTATATATATACATATGAATATTTTAAGCAGATTACATAACAATAAACTATCATCAACTGGAAATAAAATAATGAATAAATGTGTACAATTTTAGTGTTTTTTGCTGAATTAATAATAAACATTTTTTTCTGCATGTTTCTAAATTAAGTCTCAAAGTGTTCTACTTTGAATTAAAATATGGGATCCAAACAGCATGTAGTCAGGTATCACTAGAATGTCAGTTAAAAGAGATAGTTTTGTCTTTGTTGTTCATTTATGTTACACATTATTGTACATCCCACAATTATAAGCAAGCTTGGTGCATGGTAGATAACAAATTGAAGCATAAGTGAGTATTTGGATAAATGAATACATGTTTACATTTCTGGCCAAAATAATTGTCTTTTATATCTGTCCCACTTTTAGCTTAAAAACTTCAAATACATTAAATTCACATTTAAACGTGGAATTTCTTATAAGACAATTTAATTCAAATGTCAGCAATATGACACTGTATAGCAAAGGAAAACTCTTATTACCAAATACTTAGAAACACTGGTTATAATAAAATCTCCTTTTAATTGCACAGGTAAATTAATTACAAAATAAAGATTATCTCAGGGGCTGACTTGTAAAGTGACAGAGAGCATAGCTGAAGTTAAAGGTGTTTTCAACTTTAATAATAGTAATAGCATATTACTTTAGTAATGCGCATATCCCAGAAATACTTTGTAAAGCCAACTGATGCTCTAAATTGTGTACATGCATAACTCTGATAAAATAAGTAAGAATCAATGTATTTAGAGTAAATTATTATAAAGAAAATAAAAGTAACAGAAGAAGAAAGAAGAAGAGAAGGTAGAAAAGAGGGAAGAAACAATGAACATAACTCATATTGTCCTTGGTTCAGATGTAGAGTGAAGTAACAAAATTCAACATTTTATAAAATATTTCAGAAATAAACATTTTATAAAATAGTTCCCAATAACACAGCTGTCTCTGGACAGTAAAGTTAAGTGTCTTTTTTTTTTTTAATCTTATTAATTTATTTGACAGAGAGAGACACAGTGAGGGAGGGAACACAAGCAGAGGAAGTAGGAGAGGGAGAAGCAGGTTTCCTGCCGAGCAGGGAGCCCAATGTGGGGCTTGATTCCAGGACCCTGGAATCCTGACCTGACCCTAAGGCAAATGCTTAATGATTGAGCCACCCAGGCACCCTAGGTGTCTTTTCTGATTTGTCAGTGTTCATTTATACTGTTGATTACAAAAATCACCTGAGTTTGTCTCACAGACTATAGGGCCTCTTCTTCAGTGGAGAGTGCTGTCTTAGTTACCTCCATCCTGTATTAAATGTGTTGTATCCTGTATTGAATGCATCCTCATTGTGTCTAGACTTTCCTTATGAGTTTGGGACACTCTCAGATTTTGGAGAAAAACAAGAGTGAGGGTAAAAGTGCAAGATGAGATTCACACAGGTCTGATATTCTATCTGGGCTCTCCTTCAGATAGGGGAGATGCTGCTTGGTTGACCTGGAAAAAATATGTTGTTACATACATGTATGTATTTACATACATACATATTTATTACATACATGTAACACATGTATTTTGTTACATATGTGTATGCACATACATGTGCATACATGCATACATATTTGTTACATACATGTAACAAATGTATTTTGTTACATACACAAATACATATAACAATAAAGTAACAAAACTAGATTGAAACAAGTGCACTTAATTTACTGAGGGTGACTAGTCAGGAAATAGGTACTTAACATTAGATGATAACTGAAATTTGCTAAATCATGGTGAGAGATTAGATCACATTGTATCACATAGCTCTGATTTCAGAAAATAATATGATTTCAAAGGATGAAACAGATAGTGCAGGTAACAGATAATGGACTCACTAGAGTCCAGTAATTGAAAAATAGAAGTATAAGAAAAAGAGATAAAAGCTGTCTAGGGTTATGTGTACATTGTTGTGAAAGATAATGATTAGGTTGTGTAAAATATGAATGAAGCCACAAGGAGGCTGAGGACTAACACGTCTGTGATGTATGTTAAGCAGGAGTCACCATGAGTAAAATTAATGGGAATGAGACTGGCAGAAAGACATGAGTATGTAGTGAGAAAAATTATTTCAGAATTGAAAATAGAAGAAATAGGGCATGCTGATAAAGATACATTTTAATGTAAATTGTTGGTTGTCTAAAATACAGTGAAGATTATTATAACAAAAAAAATTTAAGAAACAGTGAGACCAGAATTTTAGAAGAGTCTTAACTGTGTATTTATAAGATTTCAAAAATTATGATAAAGGATGAGTCAATTAAGAAGATTGTGATCCAAAAACAGAAATCATTGAAGGAAGTGAATGAGTGTCTTGGAGTTTGGTGGATGGTTCCAATGGGAAAGATGGTAAAAAAATGTTATCAGGGAACAAATGACATGGAAAGGGATTATTAGGAAATAGAAGATTTGGTGGCAGAGAGAACAAAAGCAAATTCAGTTCCTTTGCCAAAGTTATCAAATATGAAAAAGACATTAGAAGAAAATATGGCTTATTTTGGAGAACATCTCAAAAGCTATAATAAATCTAGAACAAATGTTCAATTAATGAGCAATTGACTATCAATAGAAAAATCAAAATGGTGAGGGAATTTGTTCATGATAAAGATGTTATCAGGGAGTGATTCCAAAAAAAGTATAAGAGGATCATGTTCTAATACACTTTCTATTTAGACTTTGATTTAGTACCTTAAAGCAAAGAGAGAGCCACTAATATTCAGCAATTTTCTGTGCATCACAAGACGTCTTTATTTTTTCATTCAAAGTTAATAAGGACAGGGACACCTAGGTAGCTCAGTCAGTTAAGCATCTGCCTTCACTCAGGTTATGATCCTAGGGTCCTGGGATTGAGTCCTACATCGGGCTCCGGTGGGAGCCTGTTTCTCCCTCTGCCTGCTGCTTCTACCCATGTTTGTGCTCTCTAGCTCTCTCTCTCTGACAAATAAATAAAATATTTTTTTAAAAGTTAATAATAACACAGAATTCTACCATGATTTTGTAATGTCTAACAATTATTTGACACTTTGCCACTGGCATAGTAAAAATTCAAACACACTCAAATAAATTCAAGGATCCACAAAAAGTAATACATGATTGTTATTGAGGTATGTGGATTAGACCTGCCTGGAATACCAAAGATCTGAATCTTGTTGTTATGAGATATTTACATTCAAGTCCATGTGCATCATTAACAAAAGTAATCACATTCAGTATACTGTTACATAAACTTCAGATGCCATTCAACTGGAACTTGTGGTTTGCTGTCAAAATGACAAAAATAAAATATTACTGTGATTATTAATTATAAATCCTAATATGATACTTATCATGCTAGAAAAATAGGTTTAATTATAAATGGCATCTACTTATCTAATTCTGAAAGTACTAAGTTACAATAGCAAACAGGATCCAACAACACATTAAAAAGATTATCCACCATGACCAGGTGTATCCCTGGGCTACAAGGATGGTTCAACATTTGCAAATCAATCAATGTGATAGAAAAAAATCAATAAGAGAAGAGAGAAGAACCACATGGTCCTCTCAATTGATGCAGAAAAAGCATTTGACAAAATCCAGCATCCATTCCTGATTAAAATGCTTCCAACTATAGGGATAGAGGGAACATTACTGAACTTCATCAAATCTATCTATGAAAGACCCACAGCAAATATTATCCTCAATGGGAAAAATCTTGCAGCCTTTCCATTGAGATCAGGAACAAGACAAGGATGCCCACTTTCACCACTCTTGTTCAACATAGTATTAGAAGTCCTAGCAACAGCAATCAGACAACAAAGAGAAATAAAATGTATCCAAATTGGCAATGAAGAAGTCAAACTCTCTCTTCGCAGATGACATGATTCTTTATATGGAAAACCCAAAAGACTCCACCCCCAAACTACTAGAACTCATACAGCAATTCAGCAACATGGCAGGATACAAAGTCAATGTGCAGAAATCAGTGGCTTTCTTATACACTAACAATGAAAAAATACAGAAAGGGAAGTTAGAGAATCGATTCCATTGACTATAGCACCAAGAACCATAAGATACCTGGGAATAAACCTAACAAAAGAGGTAAAGGATCTGTACTTGAAGAACTACAGAACACTCATGAAGGAAATTGAAGAAGACACAGAAAGATGGAAGACCATTCCATGCTCTTGGATCAGAAGAATAAACATTGTTAAAATGTCTCTACTGCCTAGAGCAATCTATACTTTTAATGCCATTCTGATCAAAATTCCACCAGTATTCTTCAAAGAGCTGGAGCAAATAATCCAGAAATTTGTATGGAATCAGAAGAGACCCCGAATCCCTAAGGAAATGTTGAAAACAAAAATAAAACTGGGGGCATCACGTTACCTGATTTCAAGCTTTATTACAAAGCTGTGGTCACCAAGACAGCATGATACTGGCATAAAAACAGACACATAGACCAGTGGAACAAGTAGAGAGCCCAGATATGGACCCTCAACTCTATGGGCAAATAATCTTCGACAAAGCAGGAAAAAAGATACAGTGGAAAAAAGACAGTCTCTTCAATAAATGGTGCTGGGAAAACTGGGCAGCTATATGTAGAAGAATGATACTTGACCATTCTCTTAGAATCTTAAGTAGTCTTATATTTACTTATAACTAGAAAAAGAACTATCATAAGAGGTATAAACTTATATTTTATTAAAAATAGATACATGTATTATCTTTCAGTAATAAAATATTATGTTCTCAAATCAAAGGCAAATTCATCAGTTTAAATCAATTACTCTATACTTCACATAATAATTTTATACATATTTAACTGCTAACCCTATTCTAATCCTATGCTAGTTGTCAGAGATGTAAAGATAAACAAGAAATACTAAAGATGACTTGTGTTAAATTATAAAAATCTCTAACTCTTGTTATATTTAACATATTTGCCAATACTATGTACTTAGAAAAGTTTAAATACATGTCAATCAAGTTGTCTTGGAGGGATTATTCAGTTCTTGCATAAAATAGTAAATATTAACCCCTAAGTATGCTATCCCAGATATATACATTGGTTACTTCTGACCATTATGATCTTATGTAATGAACTGTATAAAGTCTCAGTGATGTATGATAGTGGTTTTATGCATCTTCATGGCTCTATGTGTTGACTAGAGTGTCTCTGTTTTACATGTCATTCCACATGTCCATTCCTGGACTGAAAGGGCAGAATCTCCTAGGGTTATTGTATTCTTGTGGAGGAGATAAATGTGCAAGTAGAAACACAATGTCACTAAAAAGATCCAGGTTGAGAACTGGCTGCCATTGCTTCTGATAACATTATGTCTGGCCAATTAAATCATGTGGCCAAGCCCAAAGTTACTGGGCAGAGACATGTACACTACCACAAAAGTGAAAAGAACTACAAAAGTCACATGACAAATGCTATAGATTCAGGGAAAGGGAAAGAAATGGGGATGATAACACTTCCAATATTTTCCAATATAGGCAAAAACGGTATACATTGATTCTACCTAACTGCATTTTCTGAAGAAGCTCAGTTTAAAAAGAGAGAAAGTATGAAACTTTAGGCTGACTTACAATGAAAAAATAAAGATAACTTACATACACTTTAAATAGTTACAAAAGCAAACAAACAAACAAACAAACTACTAGAAAACTTTAGTGTAGTCCTAAATCCATGCAGGGTAAATACATTTTCTATAGTAGTAATTTCCAAATTATGTTGCATGTCAGAATCACATGGAATCTATACTATGTAAAATATTGATGTGCAGCCTTTTCCTTTGGAGATATTTACTTAACAGGTGTTAGAAGATTCAGATTTTTTAACAAAGTCCTCAACTTATTATGATGATTAACAGTATTTCAAAACTATAGGTGTATCAATATACTTAACTGGTACTGTCATGAAATTTTGTTAAACCCAATCACTTTTCAATTATTACAAGGAGAGTTCCCACGATGTCTTCCTTTAAATAAAAGATGATAATTTGGGGCACCTGGGTGGCTCAGTGGGTTAAGCCACTGCCTTCAGCTCAGGTCATGATCCCAGGGTCCTGGATTCAAGCCCCACATTGGGCTCTCTGCTCAGCAGGGAGCCTGCTTCCTCCTTCCTCTCTCTCTGCCTGCCTCTCTGCCTACCTGTGATCTCTGTAAAATAAATAAATAACGTCTTAAAAAAAAAAAGATAATAATTTAACAATAGCTGTATATAATCATTTTTAAGTTTGGGCTTTCTTTTTTTGAGCATAATTGAGTATATTGACATACAATATTACATTAGTTTCAGTTGTACAACATGGTGATTCAACTTCTCTATACATTGTGTTGTGCTCAGCACAAGTGTAGCTACCTTCTGTCACCATACAACACTATAATATAATTGTCTATATTTCCTATTCTATGCCTGTTCCTGTGACGTACACATTCCATACTGCAAGCTTGTATCTCACATTCCCTTCACCCATTTTGCCCACCTTTCCCTCCACCCTCAACAACCACTAGTTTCTTCTCTGTATTTATTGATCTGATTCTACTTTTTGTTTGTTTATTCATTTGTTTTTGTTTTATTTTTTATTTTGCATATACAAGTGAAATCATATGGTATTTGTCTTCCTGAGTCTGACTTATTTCACTTAGCATGACACCCTTTATATCCATCCATTTTGTTGCAATGGCAAAATCCCATCTTTTTTATGGCATAGTAATAATCTATTATATATTAATTTAATACTCACATATACATACCACATCTTTCTTATCCATTCATCTATACAGAGACTTTTGGGCTGCTTCCATATCTTGGTTACTATAAATAATCCTTTAATAAACATAAGGGTGAATATACCTTTTCAAATTAGTGTTTTTATTTTCGTGGGTAAATAATAGTAGTGGAATTACTGGATCCTATAATATTTTTATTTTTAATTTTTTGAAGAATTTCCCTACTCTTTGCTATTCCAAAAGTGCATGAAGATTCCCTTTTCTCTACATTCTTACTAATGCTTATTTCTTGTCTTTTGATTTTAGCCATCTGACAGGTGATATCTCATTGTGGTTTTGCATTTGTGGACTTACATTTCCTTGATGATTAGTGATGTTGAGTATTTTTCATGTGTCTGTTAGCCATATATATGTCTTCCTTGGAAAAACATCTATTCAAGTCCTCTGTCCATTTTTTTAACTGGACCGTTTTCTTTTTGTTGTTGTTGTTTCGGTGTTGAGTTGTACAATTCTTTACAGAGTTTAGATATTAACTCCTTAGCAAATATATAATTTGCAAATATTTTCTCCCATTGAGTAGATCGCCAACTGTTTTGTTGATGGTTTCCTTAACTGTGCAAATCTTTTTATTTTGATATAGTTTCAACCATCTATCTATTTTGGTTTTTTCCCCTTGCCTTAAAGACGGATCTAGAAAAATGTTGCTACAGCAGATGACAGATAAATTACTGTGTTCTCTTTTAGGATTTTTATGTCTTTAATCACATTTAGGTCTTTAATTCTTTTTAGATCCTTAACTCATTTTGAGTTTATTTTTGTGTATGGTATAAGAAAATTACATTTCAATTTGCACATGTAGATATCCTATTTTCCTAACATCATTTATTGCAGAGACTCTTTTTCTCCATTTCATTATTGCCTTCTTTTTCAGATTTTTGTAAAGATTGTATTTGTTTATTTTAGAGACAGAGAGAGACCATGGCGGAGGGGCAGAGGGAGAGGGAGACGCAGACTCCCCACTGACGAGGGAGCCTGATGTGGGACTTGATCCCAGGGTCCTGGGAACATGACCTGGGTGAACATAGATGCTTAACCAACTGAGCCACCCAAGCATCCTTTCTCTGTCATAGATTGATTGACTATATAAGCAAGGGTTTATTTCTGGGCTCTTTCTATTCTGCTCTTTTTATTTGTGTTTCTATTTTTATGTCAGTACCATACTGCCTTGGTTACTGGAGCTTTGTATTATATCTTGAAACATGGAATTGTGATACCTCTATCATTTTTTCCCCCCGTCATCATTGTTTTGTCCATTCAGGGTCTTTTGTGGTTCCAAAGAAATTTTCATATTATTTATTCCAGTTCTGTGAAAAATGCTATTGGTATTTTGATAGGGGTTGCATTGAGTCTGTAGATTGATTTGGGCAGTATATAAATTTTAACAATATTAATTTTATCAGTCCATAAGCATAAAATATCTTTTTATTTTTATTTTCAATCTCTTACATCATTTTTATAGTTTTATATAAATTTATTTCACTCCTTGGTTAAATTAATTCCTAGATATTTATTCTTTTTGATGGGATGATAAATGAAATTATTTTGGCTAAAATTAAGAATACAGGAAAAAACAAGTGTTGGTGAGGATCTGGAGAAAGGGGAATATTTTTGCACTGTTGGTGGGAATGCAAACTGGTGTGGCCACTCTGGAAAACAGTATGGAGGTACCTCAGAAAGTTAAAAATAGAACTATGCTATGCCTCTGCAATTGCAATACTAGGTATTTATCTAAATGATACAAAAATGTTGATCTGAAGGGGCACATAATCCCCCAAAGTTTATAGCAACAAATAGCCAAATTTTATATATATACATATATATATATATATATGTGTGTGTGTATATATATATATATATATATATATATATATATACTCAGCCATCAAAAAGAACATAATCTTGCATTTGGAACAACATAGATGGAATAAGAGTTTATTATGCTAAGTGAAAAAAATTATCAGTGAAAGCAAATATCATATGATGTCACTCATGTAGAATTTTATTAAAAGATTTTATTTATTTATTTGTCTGAAAGAGAGCAAGAGAGAGAACAAACAGGGGGGAGTGGCAGACAGAGGGAGCAGCAGGCTCTCCACTGAGCAAGTAGCCCAATGTGGGACTCAAGCCCTGAACCCTGGATAATGTCCTGAGCTGAAGGCAGATGCTTAACAGACTGAGACACCCAGGTGTCCTCACTAATGTAGAATTTAAGAAACAGAACAAATGCATATATGTGAAGAGAAGGGAGAATAAAATAAGAAAACCAGAGAGGGAGACACACCATACAGACTTTTAACCATAGAGAGAAAAACTGAGGTTTGCTGGAGGGGAGATGAGTGGGGGGAATTGGCTAAATGGGTGATGGTCTTAAAGAGGGTACTTGTTGGGATAAGCACTAGGTGATGTATGTGGGTGAGGGATCACTGGATTCTGCCCCTGAAACCAGTGCAGCACTGTATGTTAACTGACTTGAATCATAAATAAATAAATAAATAAATAAATAAATAAGCAAGCTAAGCACTAATAATGGCTTCAAACTCCACCAGTGTCATATCAGAGAAATGATTAAATTAATCAGTTTGTTAATTAATAAGGTGACAAATACAATGGTAAGACTATAAACAAACTGCTATATTTCTTCAGGTATTATATGGCATGTAGCCTGAACCAACTAGTTACAAAGTCATTTGAGATTAGATGTAAAAAAAAGATGCTGGATTTCTGAGCTATAAGTTTATATTAAAATGGAAAATGTGAATAAAATGAAAAATTTAAAAAAGGATTAGTGCCAGCCTTTCATTTGTGTTTGTTCATTTGTTTAACAATTACATCTGTTATGGGTTGTACATTAGGAGAAGTCTAGGGAATATAGGAGTGAGTAAAACAATCATGGTGATTATATTGATGAATATTTACTGCTTTACCAAACACAAGAAGATTGATTTGCTTAATAATTTAGCTCCATTTTCCTCTGAATCTTTACATTTTAATTTTGGATATTGGATCCAACTTATTTAAATAAGCATTTATTAATTTCTAGAGATGTGAGAAATGCCCTTTTCTTTCTTCTTTCTTATTTATTTATTTATTTATTTGTTTGTTTGTTTGAATTTTATTCTAGAGAGAAAGAGAGAGAAAGCCTGTGGGAGGTGGCAAGGGGAAAAGGAGAGGGAGAGAAAGAATCTTAAGCAGACTCTTCCCTGAACGCCAAGCCTGATGCAGACCTTGATCTCACAACCCTGCAAACATGACCTAAGCCAAAATCAAAAGTAGATCACTTAACTGATGAAGCGACTCAGGTGTCCCATCTCTTTTCATCTTTAAATCGCATTTTGATAGTTACATTTGTTTTTGAAATATTATATGGTATAATTGTTATACATTTCCAGGGGTATCAATTTTTAACTGATAATTTCCATGGTTACTAGTGAACTGAAAGATTGAATTGGGAATTTTTTTCTGCACCAAACACTATCCAGGAAATAGAATGTGTGAATTTGGCAGCAATATAAAAAATCTATGGTTAAAAATAGACATTATTAAAATTATCTTTGAAATAGTGTATACTTAGAACTGAACAAATAATATGAATGTGTTTCAATTGAGAAATACTTTTATGGGAAATTAACATGCATAGTTACTCAGTTTCTATTTTATTTCTAGTTTTTTTTTCTTTTAAAAAATACATAAAATCAGATTAGAAGAGAGATATAACAATTTCCTGGGCAAAAAAAATGAGGTCTATTTTGTAAAAATATTCCAACCAGCATCTATAAAATATTCTAGCTGAAGGAAACCAGGCTACTGGACAGAGCATACAATTAGGAGACAAGTGACCTGAATTTTACTCCTGGAAATGCCACTTATGCTATTATAGGGTAATTCATGGCAGACCAGTTACTTACTTATTTTTAAGAAAAGTGATAGAATACTTTTTATCTAATTTTACTTATTTACTTATATTTTTTTAGTTCAGGCTGAAAAATAATATTTTTATTCTTAATTTGTTTTCAGGGAATATAAAAAAATAATTATCAAACACAATTTTATCAATGCAAAATGCTTTTTAAATAACAAATTACTGCTTTTTGTCAGGCTGAAAAATAATATTTTTGTTCTTCATTTGTTTTCAGGGAATGTAAGAAAAATAATTATCAAACATAATTTTGTCAATTGCAAAATGTTTTATACATAACACATTACTGCTTTTGAGTTGTGACTTGAAATCAAATATTTCAAAAACCATTATTCTGAGAATGCATTTTAAAAATTTATTGTCTTTCTGACTTATAAAAATTAATTTTTTTTCATTTTAAGGAATGCCATATAAAAGTTAAACATTTAGTTTCATTGTCCAGAAATGATGATTCTATCTGTTTTTATGCAAAAAAATTATTATGCTAATTGTTTCCCATTGGACTTTCTCAATTCTCAACAAGAAAAAGAACAAATGCAAAGAATTTAAAGCCAGAGACTGATTGCATCTGGATCTTCACATTTGCAAGATCGTTAATAGCCATACATAATAGTTTGTGTTTATATGCACTCACACAAGAAAAGTAACTACTTGATATATACATAGAGCTGATGTTCACACCACCACTACCATTCACCACACCCTCATTCAGAGTACTATTCTCCCAAATACATATTTTAAAATGTTCTTGGATGTCATGATCAACTAGGGGATGGGGATAAGTATTGAGATTACATTTATAAGTAGGGCTTAATGAGCATGTAAACTCTGGCAATTTGTGCTCAAATAACATTATCACTTCTGCAGGCTGAGGTTACATAATTCAGTAGCACAAATTTACTTATCTTTTTTTCTAAAGATCTCTCTTTTAATGACAACTAATTTAAACAGAAGATGTTATATTATTATCAACATCACAGGGAGTTTTGAAGATCTGAATGAATCCACACAAAGTGTTTAGAACAGTATTTGAATAGTTCACTGTTATTATTACTACTATAATATATTATTACTTTTTTTCAGTTTTTGCTTGGGTTGTACATGTTACTACCTAGTTATTTCTAGTTGCTTTGACCCTTGGGTATTACCAATATATGGGGATAATAGAAATGTCTTTTAGATTGAGTAGTAGAGAAAAAAATATATATCTCTATACATTATATGTGTATTATATATATGTGTATACCTATATATATAGTCTTGTGTTTCGTCTTAAAAATATCATCAATACATCTTTATTTTATTTTAATTCTGTTTTTAGATAAAAAGGAGAGCAGAGCAGTGAAGAATTTGTATTTATAGAAAGTGTCAAAGAACGGGTTCTCCTCTTTCAGGTCATTGCTTATAATCACAGAAAAAATAGCTATTAAGAAGGAAATAAAAAAACATATCTCTAGAGGAATGTGCACCACATGTTTGGAAAGAGATTCATTGACTGATTCACAAGGGCTTATAAAACTGTGAAAGAAAATATTTTACGGAACAGCTGCTTAAACATAGCAAGAATAACAGTGAGTGCATTAATTTAAACAAAATTTAAAAAATCACAGGGAAGTGAAAGGCAGTAGTTTTGATCTCATAGAGTTGTAGGCCAAAAAGTGGATTTGAATAGAATCCCAGAGACTGAACATTTTAACACAAGGATGTAAATATAATCTTACAGTCATACTATGTATGATAAGATAGGATTTATAATTGAAACATTCCATAGTAAGTATATGCCTTATAACAAAAAAATGGTCTTGATAGGGTGAAGAATAACTTGTTATGAAGGTGTATATTTTCAGGAGAAAACATAAACCTGGGACTGCAAAAAGTAAAATACACTAAAGGGAAGCCTCACCTTCTAGTCTTCTGTCTAGATTATCTCCCCAGGCAACCCATGTACCAGTAACACAGGATTACTCTCTCTACTCTGATCATTCCATAGAGCTTAGCAATTCCAAAAATTGCTATTTTACTTTTCTTTTAAAATCACTAAATGCACTAAAATAAAAAACTAACTGTTCACTCCACTTTTACATCTTATCGGATTAATGCTCTAAACTTCTCCTAATGCCCTTCTCCTCTTCAAAAACAACACAACATGACACAATAAAAGTTCCATGTAGTGTTATGTAGATTCTATTCCAATCTTTGAAATATCTATAAATCTGCCTTGCTTGTTCAATGGAGCTCCTGAGGGGCAATAATGTAGTCATTTACTTCATGACTATTTGTATAGATATGTGTCAAGCATTTTGCTAGGCACCGAGGATACAGGAATGAAAACATTGGCATATGTGAGGGAAACAGTGAATGATCAAAGTTGGGGCTAAGAGAAAACATACGTTGGTACTAGAAAATCTTGGTAGGTCAAAGGTTGGAAATTTTATCCTAAAGGAATGGAAATGCACTGAAGTACTTTCAGATTTGAAATGCTACAACCAGATTTGCATTGGAGGATGAACAATGGATCTATGAATGGGAAGAGTAAAAGTTAAATATGGACAGAGCAATTAAAGAGTGACTTTTAGAAGGCTGAAAATTAATAGGCTACTAATTTAAACACCTGGAGAAGGACCAGGGCTGTATCAATGGAGAAATATGGATGGATTCAGGAGTAATATAGTCAAACATAATGCCATTTCTCATGATGTTTCCTCTCGCACCCACTTTTTCCTTTCTTAATTTGGTGAACATCTAGTTATTTTTCAACACTAATGTCAAGCAGCATGCACAGGATTAAGTTTATGGATCATTCCAGGTTTGTTTACTTGAATTCTTTTCTGGTCAAACCTACAAGTTTGAACCTATTACACAAGTCCCAAACCTATTACACAAGTCCCAACATAGACTTGTGTAATATGGTAATATGAGTTACTGCTGTGGCTACTGCCACAACTATTACTACCAGTTAAGGGGTCTCTGAAGTCCCTATTCCTGATCCCTCTCCTTGCTTCCAGTTATACCCTACAGAGTCACACTTTACACAAATGTTCCTGCCACCTCTTGCCTCCAAATCTGGGGCATCCCTATTATTCCTCCAGCATGAAAAGTAGCACAATTCAATAGGTAATCAGCATACTACATGGAAATGATGGAGAGTTATTACTCATGGTGGCAAATTCTGATCAAGGGGAGATAAGAGACAATTGAAGAGTATGGCTGGCTTTCTTATCCCTCTGCTTCATGAATCATTCATAGGGTCTTTGTGAAGATCTCTGTGGAAATAGGAAAAAAGAGTTTGTCAAAAAGTTATGGCCAGCTTTTATATGTCCTCCTACTTCTCCTCCTTCTTCTTGTTTTTAAGATTTTGTTTATTTATTTGGCAGAGAGAGACAGAATGAGAGAGAGAATACAAGCAGGGGGAGTCAGAGAGGGAGAATTAGGCTTTCTGCTTAGCAGGGAGCCCAATGCAGGGCTCAGTCCCAGGACCTTGGGATCATGACCCCAGCTCAAGGCAGATGCTTAGCAACTGAGTCACCCAGGTGCCCCTGTATGTTCTTCTTTGAGTTTCTCTCCTTCACTGCTTCCTAGGTGTTGTACTCCCTAATATAGTTTTATTAATAAGCTTCTGTCCTTCTGTCTTTGTTTTCTAGGGATCCTAGTCTAAGTTCCCAATTCCTCTTCAATGAAGTGCATCATGGCTTAACTCTAGGTAAGCATGAGACACTGCTTTGTTCTTCCTTTTACAGAACCCCATGGATATCCACACAATATGTATAAAATAGTATTTTCCTAATTTTAATTAATTTACTTAGATATTTCTACAAAACCTTAAGTTCTTTGAAGATGCTGATGCCTCTGACATATATCACAGGATCCTCCTCCCCCAATGTAGTAGAACATTTAACCAATAACTGTAAAATGCAGGAATAAATTCAAAAGGTAATACAGTCATAAAAAATGTTACTCTGGGAGTTTAAGGTATAAAAAATGTTTGTCTCCCCTAAATAATTATTGTGCTTCTTAATGTCAGAATCTCAAGATTATAAATTAATCATCCTCTCCTTTATGATTTTGTTTCTTTTAATTTTTGTCACACACACATATGCACAATGCCTTCTTACTTAAATTTCTGAACTTCAAATTTATAGAAACTTTGTTTTTGTTTTCCCTTATTTATCACTCCTATTTTCTCCAGTGCTTTTTGTATTTAGGAAAAGTATAAATTATTAACATTGACAGTAACATTGACAAACTGGAGTCTCCAGGGATCATTAAATGTTAAAAACTCTGTAAAATAGGTCACATAACGGATCTTCAAAAGCAATGAGTATTTTTTCAACAACTGCTAAGATAGGATAATGTCATTTGTTGAAGAGGAATAAAGAAACCCATGTAGGTTTCAAATAACAGAAACATAAAATATAAATAACCATTTTTAACTATAGAAAAATATACCAAAGAAGATATTAAAAACACTGCTGAGTTATATAAATGCATTCTACCCACTGTGGAATCACTTTTCATTCCATTTATAACCTTAATATTATTTTTCTTCTGTATAATTTAGGCAATAGACAATCTTCCATTACAACCAGACCAAAAACATAAAAGAACCTAAAGCTCTTAAATAACTACAATTAAAATCATTTAATTTGTTTTCTTTTAAAAACAGCTTTAAAAAAAACTTCAGCCTGATTTATACATTTAATTTCTATTTCATAATTTCAGTATTTTTCTTATCTTAATAGGACATTGTAAAACTATGAGATTATGGACATTGTGAACAGAATTAGTTACATTCTCAAAAACCTCTTTTCAGAGAATTCACTACTATCATAACTAAAACTGATACATATGACTTATGCATGGTAATAGGTTTTCGAAGAAAGGTTATGAATTAAAATAATGATATATTTTAAAATGGGAGAACAGACCATAGAATTATTTCCAATATTTCAATAAAAACGAGCAAGTGTATCTTTGTCATTGTGTTGCTCTAATCATGAGAGGTCACCACATAGTTCCAATAGTGGTTAAAACTTAGCATTATTCAAGCTGATAATTCATAATTAGGTCTGAGTCACTAGCCTCCTTCTTCCCGTTTCTTTGTTTAAAAATAAATATGGTTATTATAATTTAACATTTCAGGATTAGCATGAAACTTGCTCAAAGATTATTTTAATTGTGTAGTGTTGTTCCTATGGTTCCACTGAAACTTAATCATTGGCAAGAATTTGTTAAACTAATAAAAATAGCTCCACATTTTTTGCCATCCCCCCCATCACCTCTACAAATAATTTTGCCAGTCACTGAAGTGAGGAAAAAATAAATACATTTTAAAAATTTATTTTATAAATAAATAAAAAAATTTTCCTCAAAGTGAGGAAAAAATAAATAATCAGTGAACCACTGAAGTCTTAAAATTTTGACTCATTCATCTTAATTGTCTGTGACAATTTCAAGGAAACTAAAATCTTCCTTTGCTTCTGGACTTGAATTCTTATGTTTTACCGTCTTAGCTAGCACATGATAATGTGACTGCAAGTGTCTATACTGAAATGTCCACAGGAGAACAGGCACTGGTGGATATATCCACAAACCAAGACATACTTTGCTAGTTCAGAAGTTTCCTACTAATGATGCTCTAGTGAAAACATATTTCCTCTATCTTCTAATTAGTGCAGGTTAAATGGATTTTTCTTATTTTGAAATTTGTTTGTTGCTACTTGGCACTTCAGTTATTACTGTTCATTTTATCAATTTAAATAAATCAGAATGTACTTGATAGCATGATTAGACTCCTGAAAATGATAATTAAGGCTTGGTAATAGATCATGCCTCTATAAATGTAGAAAACATTATTATCATTTCAGTGATTTTAATTCAATATAACTTCTATCTCTTTTAATCATCTCTTATTCTTTCTGGTCTCCTTCATTCTTAATTTTTAAATGGCATATAAAGGCAGATTATAATGATTTGAATTCTACTATACATGAACTTACAGATCTTTTTCCAAAAAAGTACTCCCCTCCCATGTATCTGCCACTTCCATGATGTTTGATCGGCTATCAATGTAAATAATTTTATTTGTTTATTTGTAGACAGATTGCTATTTTATGATTATATAAAATTAATTTTCATGAAAGCCTTTTGATTTAAAAAAAATGCTCAACCATTCCAAAAAGTTGTCCACAGAGAGTTCTTATGATTAGACCAATATCGTGTCCAGAGAACTGCTCTAAGATGGCATTACCCAGGAAGATTATGACTGTGGCTCAAAACATTGTCTTTCAGAGCAGCATCACCTAGAAAACCCAGAAAGCATGGGACCTGCCAAAGTTACTCAGGGTTTACTTCCCATAGCCATAGAAATTCTTTTTTTTTTCTTTTTTCTTTTTTTTTTTTAGATTACTAATTCTGTTTGTTTTTTTAATTGTGTTTTTTAGTCACTATACAGTACATCATCAGGTTTTGATGTAGTGTTCCATGATTCATTGTTTGCATATAACACCAAGTGCTCCATGCAATCCATGCCCTCCTTAATACCCATCACCAGGATTACCTATTCCCCCACACTACCCCCTTTTAAAACCCTGTTTCTTTCCTGGAATCCATAGTCTCTCATGGTTTGTCTCCCACTCCAATTTCATCCCCTTCATTTTTCCTTTCTTTCTTCTAATGTCCTCCATGCTATTCCTTATGTTCCACAAATAAGAGAAACCATATAATAATTGACTTTTTCTGTTTGACTTATTTCACTTAGCATAATCTCTTACAGTCCCATTCAGTCTCTTCCAGTCCAAAAGTTGATTACCCATCTTTTCTGATGGCTGAGTAATATTCCATTGTATATATGGACCACATCTTCTTTACCCATTCATCTGCTGAAGGGCATCTCAGCTCTTTCCATAGTTTGGCTATTGTGGACATTGCTGCTATGAACATTGGGGTGCCTATGGCCTTTCTTTTCACTACATCTGAATACAAAACCCAACACAATTAGCAAATAGCTAATTTTGGGTAATATAATTATATAAGTTGTACTAAACAGTTAACATACAGTTTCAAAACTACATTGGGGCACCTGCGTGGCCCAGTGGGTTAAGGCCTCTGCCTTCAGCTCAGGTCATGGTCCCAGGGTCCTGGGATCAAGCCACACATTGGGCTCTCTGCTCAGTGGGGAGCCTGCTTCCTCTTCTCTCTCTCTCTCTCTTTCTCTGCCTGCCTCTCTGGCCTAATTGTGATCTCTGTCAAATTAATAAATAAAATCTTTAAAAAAATGCATGAACAATTTCTTCTTGGTCTTAAATCCCACTAGTCTGCTTAGATGCTAGAAAAAAAAATCTTAATTTTGTCCTAGTCTTTCTCATACAGAGAATTTTATAAACCAGAACTTACTTTAAATACTACTATCCTTTGGGGTGCCTGGGTAGCTCAGTAGGTTAAGCAGTTTCCTTTGGCTCGGTTCATGATCCCAGGGCCCTAGGACCCTGAAATGGAGCCGAGCATCATGCTCCTTGCTCAGCAGTGAGTCTGCTTCTCCTTCTCCTTTCACCCCTCCCTGTCACTTGTGTGTGCTCTCTCTCAGATAAATAAATAAACTATTTAAAGAATTAAAAAAAAAAAAGAATTACTAACCATCTAGTTTATAACCTCAATATCATGAATTCTACATCCAGTTGGAAGCAGCTTGAAAGCTTCTCAGAAAGCAAAAATTGTGTGAAGTAGGGTTTGGCCCATGACCACCTCTTTAGAATTCAGATGTCATTTGATTTGTACTTTATTTTGGCATACTGGATGATTTGGGGAGTCACCAGGTATATGTTTCCAGAATTCCTTTGATCAAATCATGTTGGCAGGGCATGTCCTTTTTCACAGTCCTCACCCCAGCAGTAAGAATCTATACCATGTCTTCTTGCTTCTTATGGCCATTTGTTTGTCTGATATGCTATGTTCAGCTCTGGCTATTCAAGCAAGATAGCATAAACTCAACTACCCTCCTTGCACCTATTACAACAGAAAAGATCCTCTCATCATATCCAGCTCAAATAAGAAAGGCACTCCCCTCTATAATTTTTGCCATGTGTACCTTATTTTTATATTCTGGAATTATTGTATCCATTTATCAATTTAATTACTCAGCAAATTCCAGAGGAAAGATAATCACCTTCTTACTTTTGTGAAGGGGAATACTTGGCCATTCATAATGAAAGAGATGGACCTACAACCACTATTATCATTGCAAGCAAGGGAGGAGGAAAAGCAGAAAAGCTAAACTTTTTCTGTTTGTTTAAATCAAATTTCATGAAACCTCATGAGGAAGAATATGTTAAGGGTATATTTAGCAAAAGTTGAAGTATTTTGTGTTCTGGCTTAAGCAGCAGCTGTCTAGAGGCAAATCTGCTCTGGTTTAAGGTCTTCTTATTATTTTCCCATATTAAATAATATTGTACACTCAGCCATGGAGTTCAGACCTTCATGATTTATGTTATATGAATTATATTTACGCTTCTTATAGTTGATATTTAAGAGTGATAAGATTTAGAGGTTTTGTTTGAAGTTTGACAATGGTGAGGAATGCAGACATCATGTTGTTACTAGAAAAATCACCGAATCTGAATTTTCCTCAAAGTAAGATACCTAGAGACAGATAAGGACAAATATCTTTGAAACAGGGGTCAAGTTTGTAGTGATATGTTGACTCTTCCCTGATAAGAGTCTGATTGCCACAGTATTTGGAGGGGACTTAAACTGGGAAGAGAGTGAAGTGCTACCATGAGAGAGAATGGGGTCACACTGAATTATATGACTCTGTTCAAAATAAACAATTTATAGTTCTAGTAGGAAATTATACATATGCTTTCAAAGAGACAAAGATGACACACACAAAAATCTAATTTCAAAGATATGTTGTCATCTCTTTTTGCATATGTTGTAGCATAGTGTGCACTGTGTTCTGCAATCTTTAATATATATATATTTTAAAGAGTAGAAGAAGAATCAATGAAACAAGATGGGATTGGGAGGGAGACAAACCATAAGTGACTCTTAATCTCACCAAACAAACTGAGGGTTGCTGGGGGGAGGGGGTTTGGGAGAAGGGGGTGGAATTATGGACATTGGGGAGGGTATGTGCTTTGGTGAGTGCTGTGAAGTGTGTAAACATGGTGATTCACAGACCTGTACCCCTGGGGATAAAAATATATGTTTATAAAAAATAAAAAATAAAAATACAAAAAAAAAAAAAAAAGAATGGGGAAGGAAGTAATTGGCAGAGCCATAGTATGTATAGAATGTTCAATTATCTCAAGTTCCTAGTTTTTTTTTTCTTTTTTACTAGATCAGCTTAATTTCCCTCATTTGTTTTCTTATGTGAAAATTATTTTTATTAAATACACATCTTTTAACTCATCTATGTAAGTCTTTGGCATCTTCTGTTCTAGAAGTAACTCAGAGGGTGGTAAGGTTTTGCTATTATTAAAGGCCCCAGAGAAGTGTAAATATCACTCCGAACTTGAAACATAGGAAATAAGTTTCTTGGATACAATAATTTTTTCCTCCCTGGAGCTCTAGGAAGAGGCAAAAATCACTTGCTGCTTTCATGGAACAGCAAATACAGCTTTATTAAGTGGATGAAGACAAAACTTACTTTACAAAGTAAAGCTTGAATGATAGGTGTGAACTGGTGCCTCTCCTGAGAGAACTGCTCTGTATGGTCACTTTGAGATCCTCTTAAAGCCTTTGATCTATAAATGTTCTCAGTCCCAACTCCCTGCTTTATAAACCTTTCAAAATAAGGGCAGAGGGTAGCCCTGAGGTCAGCAGTGTGAGGACAAGGGGAGGAAAGGACAGAGGCTCTAACATAAAGCTTATATGTAATACCTATGTCTAATGTCAATATGCCTGCTTTTAAGAAAGCCAAAATTAGACTCCGAGCAACATCTTCTTCACACAAACTCTGTTTCTTGGCTTCCACACATATTTTTCTAGTAACATTTATTTCATCACATTACAAAACACTTTTCCATAATATTTTCTCACTGAGACTCCCAGGGCTTTTAATATCTCCAGAATATATTTTTCCATTTTTCCATAAGACTAAAAAGTAACATAAGTTCTAAAAAGATCCACTAAAAAGATTCTGCAAAAAGTAGATGAAGAGGACTGTGATGGAGAGCAGGAAGAGGAGGTTAAGGATAACCCCGGTATGCTCAGAGATATAAAAACTTGGAAGAAAAAAAAAAAGTTCAGTCTTTTCTGTACCATGTTACCCTCAATATAGGCCTAGATATTGGAAGAAAATGAGAAAAGTTATTCCCAAAGAAGTCAAGCAACTGCCTGCAAATCCCATGTGTCACATTTCCTTGATTCTAAGACAATGTTAATGTAAGATGAACCATTGATTTAATAAGTTTCTTGAAAGGAAAAGGAATCACCACATATATGTGACAAAATGCACCTGATTTCACAAATGTTACAACATAAGAAGTAAATTGGAAGTTGCATTCTACAAAGATGACCTCAGGCTGCATGGGGACACATTATGGACAAAAAAACAGAATGGCGAACCTAGTACATGCATTGGATCTTCACACTGGAAAGATTGAAGAAGCAAAAACAGAGATAATAATGATGTGGATTATTCTGAAAAATCTTAAAGAGATGTTTGAAAAACATCTTATTTGTACCTAGGAATGATCATACAATGCTCAGAAGTCACAGAATAAGAAGGAAACAAATTTTAATAAAGAAAAACCTTATAATTCAGGTATATTGAAATATAATTCTAGTGCTTCCTATAAAATATTTTTAAAATTCATCATTATTAATTCCAGATACATACAGTACAATACATTTTTATTAACATATAATGTATTATTTGCCCCCAGGTGTACAGGTCTGTGATTCATCAGTCTTAGACATTTCACAGCACTCACCATAACACATAACCTCCCCAATGTCCAAACCCAGACACCCTATACCTGCTCCCATCCCCACAGAAACCTTCAGTTTGTTTTGTGAGATTAAGAGTTTCTTATGGTTTGTCTCCTTCCCAGTCCTTCTTGTTTCATTTCTTCCTTCCCTACCTCCCAAGCCCCTGCCCTGCCTCTCAAATTCCTCATATCAGAGAGATCATATGACAATTTTCTTTCTATAATTGACTTATTTCACTTAGCATAATACCCTCTAGTTCCATCCACATCTTTGCAAATGGCAAGATTTTATTTCTTTTGATGGCTGCATAGTATTCCATATATATATATATATATATATATATATATATGTGTGTGTGTGTGTGTGTGTGTGTGTGTGTGTGTGTGTGTATATAACCTCTTTATCCATTTATCTGTTGACAGATATCTAGCAACATTCCATAGTTTGGCTATTGTGGATGTACTGTAAACACATGCCCTTTTGGATCACTACATTTGTATCTGTAGAGTAAATACCCAGTAGTACAATTGCTGGGCCATAGGGTAGCTCTGTTTTCAACTTTTTGAGGAACCTCCATGCTGTTTGCCAGAGTGGCTGCACCAGTTTGCATTCCTATCAACAGTGTAGGAGAGTTCCCCTTTCCCTGCATCCTGCCAACATCTGTCATTTCCTGACTTGTTAATTTTAGCCATTCTGACTGTGTGAGGTGGTATCTCATTGTGGTTTTGATTTGTATATCCCTGATGGCGAGTGATATTGAACACTTTTTCATGTGTATGTTGGCCATCTGAATGTCTTCTTTGCAGTAATGTCTGTTCATGTCTTCTTCCCATTTCTTGATTGAATTCTTTGTACTTTGGGTGTTGAGTTTGGTAAGTTCCTTACAGATTTTGGATACTAGCCCTTTATCTGATTATGGCATTTGCAAACATCTTCTCCATTCTGTCAGTTGTCTTTTGGTTTTGTTGACTATTTCCTCTGTTGTACAAAAGTTTTTGTATTGATGAAGTCCCAATAGTTCATTTTTGCCCTTGCTTCCCTTGCCTTTGATGATGTTTCTAGAAAGAATTTGTTGCGGCTGAGGTTAATGAGGTTGCTGCCATCCATTTTGATGGATTCCTTTCTCACATTGAGGTCTTTTGTCTATTTTGAGTACTTTTCTGTGTAGTATAAGGAAATGGTCCAGTTTCATTCTTCTTCATATGGCTGTCCAATTTTCCCAACACCGTTTGTTGAAGAGACTGTCTTTTTTCCATTGGACATTTGTTCCTCCTTTGTCGAAGATTAGTTGACCATAGAGTTAAGGTCTATTTCTGGGTTCTCTTCTGTTGCATTGATTTATGTGTCTGGTTTTTTGCTGGTACCAAACTCTCTTGATGATGAAAGATTTGTAATAGAGCTTGAAGTCTGGAATTGCGATGCCACCAACTTTGGTTTTCTTTTTTCAACATTCCTCTGGCTATTCAGGGTCTTTTCTTGTTACATATAAATTTTAGGGCTGTTTGTTCCATTTATTTGAAAAAACTGGATGGCATTTTGATAGGGATTGCATTAAATATGTAGATTGCTTTAGGTAGCATAGACATTTTCACCAAATTTATTCTTCCAATCCATGAGCATGGAACATTTCTCCATTTCTTTGTGTCTTCCTCAGTTTCTTTCATGAGTGCTCTATAGTTTTCTGAGTTCAGATTCTTTGTCTCTTTGGTTAGGTTTATTCCTAAGTATCTTATGGTTTGGGGTACAATTGTAAATGGGACTGACTCCTTAATTTCTTTTTCCTTTGTCTTGTCGTTTGTGAATAGAAATGCAACTGATTTCTGTGCATTGATATTATCTCCTGATACTTTACTGAATTCCTGTATGAGTTCTAGCAGTTTTGGAATGGAGTCTTTTGGGTTTTCCCCTTAAAGTATCATCTCATCGCCAAAGAGTGAGAGTCTGACTTCTTTGCCAATTTGGATGCCTTTTCTTTCTTTTTGTTGTCTGATTGTTGAGGGTAGGATTTCTAGTACTATGTTGAATAGCAGTAGTGATAGTGGACATTCCTGCTGTGTTCCTGACCTTAGGGGAAAAGCTCTCAGTTATTCCCCCATTGAGAATGATACTGTGGGTTTTTCACAGATGACTTCTATGATATTGAGGTATGTACCCTCTATGCCTACACTGTGAAGAGTTTTGATCAAGAGAAGCTGTACTTTGTCAAATGTTTTTTCAGCATCTATTCTCTCTTTTATTTCTTTGTCATTTCTTTGTCAAGCATTTCTTTGTCAAATGCTTTTTCAGCAGCTATTCTCTCTTTTATTAATGTATTGTATCACATTGATTGATTTGGTAATGTTGAACCAAGCTTGCAGCCCAGGAATAAATCCCACTTGGCTGTGGTGAATAATCCTTTTAATGTACTGTTTGATCCTATTGTCTAGTATTTTGGTGAGAATTTTCGCATCCATGTTCATCAAGGATATTGGTCTATAGCTCTCTTTTTTGATGGGATCTTTGTCTGTTTTTGGGATCAAGGTGATGCTGGCCTCATAAAATGAGTTTGGAAGTTTTTCTTCCAGTTGTATTTTTTGGAGCAGTTTCAGGAGAATAGGAATTAGTTCTTCTTTAAATATTTGGTAGAATTCCCCTGGGAAGCCATCCTGCCCTGGGCTCTTGTTTGTTGGGAGATTTTTGATGACTGCCTCAATCTCCTTACTGGTTATGGGTCTGTTCAGGTTTTCTATTTCTTCCTGGTTCAGTTTTGGTAGTTTATATGTCTCTAGGAATGCATCAATTTCTTCCAGATTATCAAATTTATGGATGCATAGTTGCTCATAATTTGTTCTTATAATTATTTGTATTTCTTTGGTGTTGGTTGTGATCTCTCCTCTTTCATTCATGATTTTATTTATTTGGGTCTTTTCTCTTTTCTTTTTGATAAGTCTGGCCAGGGGTTTATTAATCTTATTAATTCTTTCAAAGAACCAGCTCCTAGTTTCATTGATATGTTCTACTGTCTCTTGGTTTCTATTTCATTGATTTATGCTCTGATCTTTATGATTTCTTTTCTCCTGCTGGGTATAGGCTTTCTTTGTTGTTCTTTCTCCAGCTCCTTTAGGTGTAGGATTAGGTCGTGTACTTGAGAGCTTTCTTGTTTCTTGAGAAAGGCTTGTATCACTATATACTTTCCTCTCAGGACTGCCCTTGCTGCATCCCAAAGATTTTGAACAGTTGTTTTCATTTTCACTTGTTTCTATGATTTTTTTTTTCAATTCTTCTTTAATTTTGTGGTTGACTCATTCATTCTTTAGTAAGATGCTCTTTATCCTCCATGTATTTGAGCTCTTTCCAACTTTCCTCTTGTGATTGAGTTCTAGTTTCAGAACATTATGGTTTGAAAAATATGTAGGGAATGACCCCAATCTTCTGGTACTGGTTGTGACCTGATTCATGACCCAAGTATATACACACACATACACACACACACACACACATATATATATGATATTTTAATATATTTTTGTACATTATTTATATTATATATATGTGTATATATATATATATCTTACATATTATTAATGTCTATATTGATTAGTTCCATAGCCTCTGTTACTGCCTCTTCTTTTTTTTTTTTTTTTTTTTTTTTTTTTGTGGTAAGGTTTTCTGCTTTGTCATTTTATCCAGATAAGAATGGATGAATGAGAGAACAAAATACTAAAAGGGTGGCAAAGATTCCAGAAAAATATAGACTAACCACATCGGAAGAGACCCAAACTTGGGTGGAGAAGAAAGGGGGAAAAATATATATATATATATATATATATATTTGTGTGTGTGTGTGTGTGTGTGTGTGTGTGTATACACTGGTGAATAGAACAGAGCCACCCACTTGATTTTGGGTGTATTCTGGTCTCCCAGAAGAAACTACCTCCCAAAATTTAAAAGAAAGCAAACACACACACACAAGGGCAAATGTGATGAAGGGATAGAATACAACTGTAAAGATGAAAATTTAAAAATATTCTTTAAAAGGAATTGATAAGATAAGTTGGTTGGGAAAAAAAAAAAAAGGAGAGTCTCCTGATCAGACTGGAGACTAGAACAAAGCCATGCACTAGATTTAGCATATATTTTGATCTATTAGAAAAAGTTGTTTCCCACATTTTTAAAAGAAAAAAACCTATATGTGTATAAAAAATAAGATCAAATATAATAAAGAGATGAAATATGACTAAAACAACGAAAATGTTAAAAGATTTTTTAAAAAGGTACTGATAAGATAAAATAGTTTTGAAATATTAAAAGAGGAAAGAGAAAAAATTTTTAGAAATAGAATAAGAAAAAAATAAAATTAAAAAAAATTAACTTAGAAAGACTAAAGGATCAATGGTAAAAAGCCATGAATTCTATGTGATGCTTTCCTAGCTCTGGGGTTCCAGAGTTCTCATTGATTTGTGAATTGGTCTTGGCTGAATGTTCTTGCTGATCTTCTGGAGGAGGGGTCTGTTACAGTGATTCTCAAATGTTTTTGCCAGAGGCAGAATTGCACCAGCCTTGCCAGGGGCCAGGCTAAATAATCTTCTCAGGTTTGCCCTTGGTAATTTGTTTCCTGAACGACTTCCATAGAGATTTGGAGGATGGGAATTAAAATGGCAGCCTCCTAGTCTCCTGCCCAGAGAAGCTGAGAGCTCAGGACCCCACTCCTCAGTGCACCCACAGAGAAAAGCAGTCAATGCCTCCCTTCTCCCTGCTGTCAGGCCACACTCTGAGCTCACCTGGCCTGTAACCAAGCATTTCTAACTCTGGCAACTGGCTCTGTTTGGAGTTTTAAAACCCAGCAGATTCCTGCTGATTCTCCCATGCCACTCCTCCCGCAGAAGGAAGGAAGGGGTCTCTACATATCTGCCACTTATAGGATCCCTGCTTGAAAAGCAGTGGACTGACTGTGCCTTGGATCAGGTAACCCTGAGCTGAGAGCTCACTCCTTGACTCTGTCTCTGAGGCTGGCTTCCCAACTCTAATACCTGGCAGCTCTGCCATACTCAGACACCCCTGGTCTTTCTGTGACTCCATGTATCCTGAGACCACACTGTCCCCATGAGGTCTCAAGCCCCTGATTAGCCTCTGAAGCAATGTCCCTTGGTGGAGCAGACTTCTAAAAGTTCTGATTTTATGCTCTGCTACTCTCTCACTTGCTGGGAGCCAGCGCCTACCCCCATGGTCTATCTTCTTGTCACTTTGGATTCACTTCTCTGCACATCCTAACTTCCAGAAAGTGGTCACTTTTCTGTTCCTAGAATTGCTTCTCTTCTTCTCTTCTATCTCCTGTTGAGTCTGTAGGTATTAAGAATAGTTTGCTAACTCTCTAGCTGAACTCCTGGGATCTAATGATATTTCAGTCTCCTACTCCTCTACCATCTTCCTTCTTCCTTAGTATAATACATTTTTAAATTTTTTTTATTTTTTATAAACATATAATATATTTTTATCCCCAGGGGTACAGGTCTGTGAATCACCAGGTTCACACACTTCACAACACTCACCATAGCACATACCCTCCCCAATGTCCATAAGCCCACCCCCATCTCCCAAACCCCTCCCCGCAGCAACCCTCAGTTTTTTTTGTGATATTACAAGTCACTTATGGTTTGTCTCCCTCCCTATCCCATCTTGTTTCATTTATTCTTATCCTACCCTCTTAACCCCCCCATGCTGCATCTCTACTTCCTCATATCAGGGAGATCATATAATAGTTGTCTTTCTCCAATTGACTTATTTTGCTAAGCACAATACCCTCTAGTTCCATCCATGTCGTCACAAATGGCAAGATTTCATTTCTTTTGATGGCTGTATAGTATTCCATTGTGTATATATACCACCTCTTCTTTATCCATTCATCTGTTGATGGACATCTAGATTCTTTCCATAGTTTGGTTATTGTAGACATTGCTACTATAAGCATTTGGGTGCACGTGCCCCTTTGGATAACTATGTATCTTTAGGGTAAATACCCAGTAGTGCAATTGCTGGGTCATAGGGTAGCTCTATTTTCAACATTTTGAGGAAACTGCATGCTGTTTTCCAGAGTGGTTGCACCAGCTTGCATTTCCACCAACAGTGTAGAAGACTTCCCCTTTCTCTGCATCCTCGCCAGCATCTGTCATTTACTGGCTTGTTAAATTTTAGCCATTCTGACTGGTGTGAGGTGGTATCTCATTGTGGTTTTGATTTGTATTTCCCTGAAGCCGAGTGATATGGAGCACTTTTTCATGTGTCTGTTGCCCATCTGTATGTCTTCTTTGCCGAAATGTCTGTTCATGTCTTCTGCCCATTTCTTGATTGGATTCTTTATTCTTTGGGTATTGAGTTTGCTAAGTTCTTTATAGATTTTGGATAGCCCTTTATCTGATATGTCGTTTGCAAATATCTTCTCCCATTCTGTCAGTTGTTTTTTGGTTTAGTTAACTATCTCCTTAAGATGCAAAATCTTTTGATCTTGATGAAATCCCAATAGTTCATTTTTGCCCTTGCATCCCTTGCCTTTGGCGATGTTTCTAGGAAGACGTTGCTGCAGCTGAGGTCGAAGAGGTTGCTACCTGTATCCTCCTCAAGAATTTTGATGGGTTCCTTTCTCACATTGAGGTCCATCATCCATTTTGAGTCTGTTTTCATGTGTGGTATAAGGAAATGGTCCAATTTCATTTTTCTGCATGTGGCTGTCCAATTTTCCCAACACCATTTATTGAAGAGGGTGTCTTTCTTCCATTGGACATTCTTTCCTCCTTTGTTGAATATTATTTGACCATAGAGTTGAGGTCTATTTCTGGGCTCTCTATTCGGCTCCATTGATCTATGTGTCTGTTTTTGTGCCAGTACCATATGTCTTGATGATGACAGCTTTGTAATAGAGCTTGAATTCCGGAATTGTGATGCCACCAACTTTGGCTTTCTTTTTCAATATTCTTTTGGCTATTAGAGTTTTTTTCTGGTTCCATATAAATTTTAGGATTATTAGTTCCATTTCTTTGAAAAAAAATGGATGGCATTTTGATAGGGATTCCATTAAATGTGTAGATTGCTTTAGGTAGCATAGACATTTACACAATATTTGTTCTTCCAATCCAGGAGCATAGAACATTTTTCCATTTATTCATGTCTTCCTCAATTACTTTCATGAGTACGTTATAGTTTTCTGAGTATAGATTCTGAGCCTCTTTGGTTAGGTTTATTCCTAGGTACCTTATAGTTTTGGGTGCAATTGTAAATGCGGTTGACTCCTTAATTTCTCTTTCTTCTGTCTTGTTGTTGGTGTAGAGAAATACAACTGATTTCTGTGCATTGATTTTATATCCTGGCCCTTTATTGAATTCCTATACAAGTTCTAGCAGATTTGGAGTGAAGTCTTTGGGGTTTTCCACCTGAAGTATCATATCATCTGCAAAGATTGAGAGTTGGACCTTTTCTTTGCCGATTTGGATGCCTTTAATTTCTTTTTGTTGTCTGATTGCTGAGGCTAGGACTTCTAGTACTATGTTGAATAGCAGTGTTGATAATGGACATCCCTGCCGTGCTCCTGACCTTAGCGGAAAAGCTTTCAGTTTTCTCCATTGAGAATATTTGCGGTGGGTTTTTCATAGATGGCTTTGATACTATTGAGGTATGTGCCCTCTATCCCTACACTTTGAAGAGTTTGGATCAGGAAGGGATGCTGTACTTTGTCAAATGCTTTTTCAGCATCTATTGAGAGTATCATATGGTTCTTGTTCTTTCTTTTATTGATGTGTTGTATCATATTGATTGATTTGTGGATGTTGTAGCCCTGGAATAAATCCGATCTCTTTGTGGTGAATAATCCTTTTAATGTACTGTTAGATCCTATTGGCTAGTGTTTTGGTGAGAATTTTTGCATCTGTGTTCATCAAGGATATTGCTCTGTAGTTCTCTTTTTTGATGGGATCATTGTCTGGTTTTGGGATCAAGGTGATGCTGGCCTCATAAAATGAGTCTGGAAGTTTTCCTTCCATTTCTATTTTTTGGAAGAGTTTCAGAGGAATAGGAAATAGTTCTTCTTTAAATGTTTGGTAGAATTCCCCCAGGAAGCCATCTGGCCCTGGGCTTCTGTTTGTTTGGAGATTTTTGATGACTGTTTCAATTTCCTTACTGGTTATGGGTCTGTTCAGGTTTTCTATTTCTTCCTGGTTCAGTTGTGGTAGTTCAGTTGTGGTTATGGGTCTGTTCAGGTTTTCTATTTCTTCCTGGTAGTTGTGGTAGTCCTGGTTTTTATGTCTCTAGGAATGCATCCATTTCTTCCAGATTGTCAAATTTGTTCGCGTACAGTTGCTCATAGTATGTTCTTATAATTGTTTGTATTTCTTTGGTGTTAGTTGTGATCTCTCCTCTTTCATTCATGATTTTATTTATTTGGGTCTTTTCTCTTTTCTTTTTGATAAGTCTGGCCAGGGGTTTATCAATCTCATTAATTCTTTCAAAGAACCAGCTCCTAGTTTCAGTGATTTGTTCTATTGTTTTTTTGGTTTCTATTTCATTGATTTCTGATCTGATCTTTATGATTTCTCTTCTCTTGGTGGGTTTAGGGTTTCTTTCTTGTTCTTTCTCCAGCTCCTTTAGGTGTAGGGTTAGTCTGTGTACTTGAGACCTTTCTTGTTTCTTGATAAAAACTTGTACTACTATATATTTTCCTCTCAGGACTGCCTTTACTGTGTCCCACAGATTTTGAACAGTTGTGTTTTCATTATCATTTGTTTCCATCATTTTTTTCAATTATTCTTTAATTTCCTGGATGACACATTCATTCTTTAGAAAGATGCTGTTTAGCCTCCATGATCTGGGTTCTTTCCAACTTTCCTTTTGTGATTGAGTTCTAGCTTCAGAGCATTGTGGTCTGAAAATATGCAGGGAATGATACCAATCTTTTGATACCAGTTGAGACGTGATTTAGGACCGAAGATGTGATCTATTCTGGAGAATGTTCCATGTGCACTAGAGAAGAATGTGTAATCTGTTGCTTTGGGATGAAATGTTCTGAATATGTCTGTGATGTCCATCTGGTCTACTCTGTCATTTAAGGCCTTTATTTCCTTGTTGATCTTTTGCTTGGATGATCTGTCCATTTCAGTGAGGGGAGTGTTAAAGTCCCCTACTATTATTGTAATATTGTTGATGTGTTTCTTTGATTTTGTTATTAATTAGTTTACATAGTTGGCTGCTCTCATGTTAGTGGAATAAATATTTAAATTTGTTAGATCTTCTTGTTGGACAGATCCTTTGAGTAGGATATAGTGTCCTTCCTCATCTCTTATTATAGTCTTGGGCTTAAAATCTAATTGATCTGATATAAGGATTGCCACCCTTGCTTTCTTCTGTTGTCCATTAGCATGGTAAATTGCTTTCTACCCCCTCACTTTAAATCTGGAGGTGTCTTTGGGTCTAAAATGAGTTTCTTGTAGGCAATATATAGGTGGGTTTTGTTTCTTTTATCCATTCTGATATTCTGTGTCTTTTGATTGTTGCATTTAGCCCATTAACATTCAGGGTAACTATTGAGAGTTATGAATTTAGTGTCATTGTATTGCCTCTAAGGTGACTATTACTGTATAATGTCTCTGTTTCTTTCTGCTCTACTACTTTTAGGCTTTCTCTTTGCTTAGAAGACCCCTTTCAAGATTTCCTTAGAGCTGGTTTGGTGTTTGCAAATCCTTTCAGTTTTTGTTTGTCCTGGAAGCTTTTAATCTCTCCTTCTATTTACAGTGATGGCCTGGCCTACCTGGATATAGTATTCTTGGCTGCATGTTTTTCTCGTTTAGTGATCTGAATATATCATGACAGCTCTTTCTGGCCTGCCAGGTCTCTGTGGATATGTCTGCTGCCAATCTAATATTTTTACCATTGTATGTTACAGACTTCTTTTCCCCAGGCTGCTTTCAGGATTTTCTTTTTGTCACTAAGTCTTGTAAATTTTACTATTAGGTGACAGGGTATGGACCTATTCTTATTGATATTGAGGGGGGTTCTCTGCCCCTCCTGGATTTTGATGCTTGTTCCCTTTGCCATATTAGGGAAATTCTCTCCAATATTTCTCTCCAATATGCCTTCTGCTCCCCTCTCTCTTTCTTCTTCTTCTGGAATCCCAATTTTTCTAATGTTGTTTCATCTTATGGTGTCACTTATCTCTCAAATTCCCCCCTCATGGTCCTGTAGCTCTTTGTCCCTCTTTTGATCAGCTTCTTTATTCTCTGTCATTTGGTCTTCTATATTGCTAATTCTTTCTTCTGCCTCATTTATCCTAGCAGTGAGAGCCGCCATTTTTTTTTACACCTCATTAATAGCTTTTTTTGATTTCAACTTGGTTAGATTTTAGTTCTTTTATTTCTCCAGAAAGGGCTTTTATATCTCCCAAGAGGGTTTCCCTAATATCTTCCATGCCTTTTTCGAGCCCAGCTAGAACCTTGAGAATTGTCATTCTGAACTCTCGATCTGACGTATTACCAATGTCTGTATTGATTAGGTCCCTAGCCTTAGGTACTGCCTCTTGTTCTTTTTTTTGTGGTGAATTTTTCTGCCTTGTCATTTTGTCCCGATAAGAGTATATGAAGGAGCAAGTAAAATACTAAAAGGGTGGTAAGACCCCAGAAAATATGCTTTAACCAAACCATAAGAGATCCCAGATCATGGGGGTGAGAAAGGGGATAAAAATCGGTTAAGAAAAAAAAAAAAAAAAGAAACAATTAAAAAAAGAAAACAAATAAAGAAAGAAATATAAAAAAGAAATATATATATATATATTAGATAAACTAGTTATAAAACGTTAAAAAAAGAAAAGGGTAAAAGTTTAAAAAATTAGCAGAAGGAGGAAAAAAATTGAAAAAGAAAAAAAATTAAATTAATTGCAAGACTAAAGAATCATGGTGAGATAGCTATGAGTTCCATGCTTTGCTTTCTCCTTCTCTGGAATTCCGCTGCTCTCCTTGGTAATGAACCTTCACTCCTTGGTAGGTGAACTTGGTCCTGGCTGGATTTCTTGTTGATCTTCTGGGGGAGGGGCCTGTTGTAGTGATTCTCAAGTGTCTTTGCCCCAGGCGGAATTGCACTTCCCTTACCAGGGGCTGGGCTGAGTAATCAGCTCAGGTTTGCTTTCAGGAGCTTTTGTTCCCTGAATGCTTTCCATGGAGTTCTGGAGGATGGGAATGAAAATAGCGGCCTCCCAGTCTCCGGCCTGGAGGAGCCAAGAGTTTGGGCCCCACTCCTCAGTGCGCCCTCAAGGAATAGTGCCCAATTACTCCCGTCTCCCTGGACTATGGCTGTGCTCCAAGCTCACTGAGCCTGCGGCCGGTTCAAGGTAACTTGGAGCTGAGAGCTCACTCCTCGGCTCTGTCTCTGTAGCCAGCTTCCCCGTTTTAACACCTGCAAGCCCTGTGACACTCAGACACCCCTGATCCTTCTGTGACCCTGCAGGACCTGAGGCCATGCTGACCCCACATGGGCTTCACACAGTTTAGCCTCTGGAGCAATGTCCCTCAGCAGAACAGGATTTTAAAAGTCCTGATTTTAATTTGAATCTCCTTGATGGCTAGGCATGATGAAAATTTTTTCATGTGTCTGATAGCCATTTGTATGTCTTCATTGGAGAAGTATCTGTTCATATCTTCTGCCCATTTTTTGATATGATTATCTGTTTTGTGTATGTTGAGTTTGAGGAGTTCTTTATAGATCCTGGATATATCAACCTTTTGTCTGTACTGTCATTTGCAAATATCTTCTCCCATTCCGTGGGTTGCCTCTTTGTTTTCTTGAGTGTTTCCTTGGCTGTGCAGAAGCTTTTGATTTTGGTGAAGTCCCAAAAGTTTATTTTCATTTTTATTTCCTTTGCTTTTGGATACATATCTTGAAAGAAGTTGCTGTGGCTGATATCGAAGAGATTACTGCCTATGTTCTCCTCTAGGATTCTGATGGATTCCTGTCTCATGTTGAGGTCTTTTATCCATTTTGAGTTTATCTTTGTGTACGGTGTAAGAGAATGGTCAAGTTTCATTCTTCTACATATAGCTGTCCAATTTTCCCAGCACCATTTATTGAAGAGACTATCTTTTTTCCACTGTATATTTTTTCCTGTTTTGTCAAAGATTATTTGACCATAGAGTTGAGGGTCCATATCTGGGCTCTCTACTCTGTTCCACTGGTCTGTGTGTCTGTTTTTATGCCAGTACCATGCTGTCTTGGTGATCACAGCTTTGTAGTAAAGCTTGAAATCAGGTAACATGATGCCCCCAGTTTTATTTTTGTTTTTCAACATTTCCTTAGCCATTTGGGCTCTCTTCTGGTTCCATACAAATTTCTGGATTATTTGCTCCAGCTCTTTGAAAAATACCTCCATCAGAAAGGATGAATATCCAACTTTTGTAGCCACATGGATGGGACTGGAAGAGATTATGCTGAGTGAAATAAGTCATGCAGAGAGAGTCAATTATCATATGGTTTCACTTATTTGTGAAGCATAACAAATAACATGAAGGACAAGGGGAGTTATAGAGGAGAAGGGAGTTGGGGGAAATTGGAAGGGGAGGTGAACCGTAAAAGACTATGGACTCTGAAAATCAATCTGAGGGGTTTGAAGCGGTGGGGGTTGGGAAGTTGGGGGAACCAGGTGGTGGGTATTACAGAGGGCACGGATTGCATGGAGTACTGGGTGTGGTGCAAAAACAAGGTATACTGTTATGCTGAAAAAAAAAAAAAAAAGTCCTGATTTTGTGTTCCATTGCTCTGCCGCTTGCCGGGAGCCAGCCCTTCTCCCCATAGTCTATATTCCCGTGGCTTTGGACTCACTTCTCCGCCAGTCCTACCTTTCAGAAAAGGGTTGATTTTCTGTTTCTAGAATTGCTGATCTTCTTCTCTTTGATCTCCCGTTGGATTTGTAGGTGTTTGCAATCTTTAGATAAGCTATCTAGCTGATCTCCTGTTACCTGATGTAGTCACAGCCTGCTACTTCTCTGCCATCTTGACTCCCTCTGTACAATACATTTTTAATAAAATAAAATAATGTATGTAATAACTTCAGCACATGGGCCAACAAAAATCCTACATAGGAAAAAAAAATTATCACTTGTATCACTGCAAGATGAGGTAAACATTTTCAATTACTCTGAGAAAATATACAAGAAGAGATCTAATGTGTGGTCAGCCCTGAAGATACAAAATCTCTTTAATGGTACTCCAAGCTGTTTTTTGAACAATATCAGATGCTTTCAGCAATCTGCATTTGATGTATAGTATTCAACTTGCTATAATATATTACTCAGAATTTATGAAAATTAGAAAAAATTAAGAGTTTGTGCTCATTTTTCAATGTGTACCAGAATAGTAAATTTTTGTTTCAACTTACATTAATTTGAATGTAGACAGCCTTATTTTCCCTGTTAGACTTATCTGCTTATCTAGTTTTACTTTTATTGTTCTAGTATGGTGAAAGGGTAACCTTATGTTACTACATCACTTTCTCTTAGCTAATTCTGAGGCTCATGTAGAATGTGGTGAAATATAAGTTTCCTTCAAACATTTATTTATAAGGGTACACAATAAAAAGTACTATATTTCTCAATAGATATAATCAATGACAATGTTGTTTTAACATTTGTCTTGAGGAAATATGTGTTAGTTTGTTGTAAACCATACGTTGCACTTTGAACTTTTGCCTGCAGAAAATTCTTGCAATCTCTCTTCAAATAATTCCAGATGGAGATTGATGATACTTTCTTGTATTTTTAAAAGAAAGAGTGATATAAAACATATGAATAAGCATTTTCCATTCCATGTCCCCTTAACTCTTGATTCCATTGTCACACAGATCTCCTATTCACTCATCTTCTCCCTGAGGATATTTGGTTCACAAACTAATAGGATCCCCAGTATTGTTCCTTTATTTTTTTTTAAGATTTTATTTATTTTATTTGACAGACAGAGATTACAAGTAGGCAGAGAGGCAGACAGAGAGAGAGGGGAGGAAGCAGGCTCCCTGCTGAGCAAAGAACCCGATGCAGGGCTCAATCCCAGGACCCTGGGATCATGACCTGAGCCGAAGGCAGAGGCTTTAACCCACTGAGCCACCCAGGCGCCCCCCAGTATTGTTCCTTTTATTCAATGTATTGTGCACTACAATCTAGGCTCTGTTATTTGTCCTATGTTCTCCTGGTGCCACTAACACTTTAATTCCCCGCAAGTAGTTGTCCTTAGAACAATGGAGCTAACCAGCACTGGGAAAGGTGTGTGTGTATGTGGGTGTGAGTGTGTGTACAGGTTATTTCTGTGATCGTGGTGTGGGTCTGTGTGTGTGTGTGTGTGCACTTAAGTGAGAGACAGGGTCAGTGTTGAGATTCATTGAGTACTTTCTTAATGCTGTAGAAAGTTGTGTGTTTCTAGGTCACCACTTGGTAACAGGGCTGTGCAGTTGAAATCTGGTGCATTGGCAAGGCTGACTTTTTTAATGTAAGTGTGTTTGGCTTTGTTGATTTAGACAGTAGCCTGGGAATAGGTATGAAAGGCAGATATTAAGTGAGGATAGGTAGGTAGTGAGAGAAGAAATATGAAGAGAGGAACTTTAAGAGACAAGCTATTTAAAAAGATAACATATCTATGAGAGTGTGAGTGACAAGGAATTGCATGTCAGAGAGAATTAGGGTAAAGCAGACAGGCTGCAGGCATCAGAAAGGGAGAGCACATGCATGACAATAGAAGAGGGAAGCAGACAATAAAAGAAATAATGGAGAGCATAAAATAGGAATGTTTTGGAGTCTAAACAGAAGACAGGAACTAGAAGGAAAATGTTACTTTAGGAAACTCACTTTAATTATCACGGCTGTTCAGATTTTTAAAAATACAAACAAAAAAGGCTTTTTATGATAAACATAATTGATTCAGATTATATGGGGAATTTTTAGGAAACATGATTTTAGAAGTGGCAAAGACAAAGATTTTAAAGATCAAAATAATCCGTGGTATTTTACTGTCTTTATTCATTTCCAATCACCCAGAATGATGATAAGGTATGATGTATGGAACCTAGAAAAAAAACTGAATTCCTTTCTTTTTATTTTTTTTTTTTAAGATTTTATTTATTTGTTAGAGAGAGAGAAAGCAGCAGAGGGAGAGGGTGAAGCAGGCTCCCTCTAAGCAGGAAGCCCAACAATGCAGGGCTCAATCCCAGGATGCTGGGATCATGACCTAAACTAAAGGCAGACACTTAATGATGGAGCCACCCAGGAGTCCAAAAACTGAATTTCTTTCCAGTATTTACACACAGAGTTATAACATTTGATTCTGAAAACAAACAAACAACAAAACCAGTATTCTGCCTCAGATTTTCAGTGTGAAAGAGATTTGATGCCATTGTTTCACTGACCTAGGAAATCAGCTTCCATAAAACTTGGTGCCCTATTCTTAGTGCTCCTCAAAATTATTTCTCTGCATTCCCTCTAGCTCACCATTCATGCTCAATGCAGCCTTACCGTGTGTTTTCTTTTTCTTTTTGCCACCATAGCTTCCAGTTCTCCAATTCAAGGACTGTGCCTTATTCACCATTTCATTTGGAAGCCCAAGAATTAATGAATGGAAAGGGAGGGAAATCCTTGTTAGGTTATACAACTCAAAATCTTTTCCTGCGTTTGTGAGGTAGACTTGTCCAGAGAGAGCTGGCCAGATATTAAAATTCCTCAATACAAACTCATCTCTGAATACAAATCTGCCTTGTTCACTGTGTCTTTGAGGGTTGTTTCTTCCTTTGGACCAATCTTCTGTTCACAAGAACACAGAACTCTGGAAAGCTTTCCCCTTGCATAACATCAGATATTATATTTTAACAATATTCAATCCATAATCTTTTGGGATTTATAAATACATTTAAAGAGAGAATTTAATTGTATTAGTGAGATGTCAGCTCTCTATTTTCTCCATGGTTTTTACATGTAGATAAAAGAAAATACATGTTGGGGTGCCTGGGTGGCTCAGTGGGTTAAAGCCTCTGCCTTTGGCTCAGGTCATGATCCTGGGGTACTGGGATTGAATCCTGCATAAGGCTCTCTGCTCAGAACGGAGCCTGCTTCCTCCTTTCTCTCTCTCTCTCTCTCTCTGCCTTTCTACTTGTGGTCTCTGTCAAATAAATAAATAAATAATCTTTTAGAAAATACATGTTTATTAGTATGGAGCCACCATAAAATATTATATATCATATTCAAATATACTTTTGACAACATATTAAGTGCCAAGTAATCTTCCAGTAGATTGGGGTATATAGCAGCAATGAAAAAGATGTTACTCTTCTGTAGAACAAGGAAAATGATAGATATCTAGCAGACAATTGTATTTTTTGTTTAACTTGAAAGATACTGTTTGTCATGTTCTATAATTATAGACTTGTAAAATTTATTTTCTTTATTTGTAATAGCAGAAAAAGTAGTTTTTTTTTTTTAAGATTTTATTTATTTATCTATCAGACAGAGAGAGAGAATACAAGTAGGGGGAGAGACAGAGGGAGAAGCAGGCCTCCACTGAGCAAGGAGCCCAATTCAGGACTCGATCTCTGGACCACTGGGATCATGACCTGAGCCGAAGGCAGATGCTTAATGGACTGAGCCACACAGGCGTCCCCAAAATTAAGTATTTTAAAACAAGTTGTTTTACTTTTTTGTGGGTAGCACAATACTAAAGTAACAGAATCTTCAGAGAACAAGGTCGTGATTTTTAAGTGACATTATAAAAAAGGAGTAATTCAGGAGGTATCTATAAGACAGAAATCTAGGTCGCTAATTCTCTATTGATACGAGGAAAGCAATGACAACATCAAAATCTTTTTCCATTATATAGCATAATGTCTCAGATTGAACCACTGCACACACAATTACAGATAACTAAGAAAGGAAAAAGGCAAAAGACAAGAAAAATAATTTTGTCATAGCTATAAATTTTGCAGAGTAATTATTATATTTAAAATATAATATCCTAAGGCAATACTACTAAAGCAAATCACTACTAAAAGCACCTTTGGTATCTCAAAATTGAATCTCAGCTCAATTTTAAATTTATATGTAGTGCGGTGACTGCACGATGGATTTCTTTGTGCTATGCAGTGTAGCAATTGCCTGAGCTGTGCAGTAAATAATGCACTAATCAATTTCATATGGATGCCACTACTTTGCTTCATTTTGTGTTTCCTCCTTCGATATTACCTTTTTAAACTTATTCTGGAATGTGGTCATGTCAGCAATATTTGATGCCACAAATTTATTTCATAATTTTTTTTAAAGTGTCCCTTTTAAAGACAAACATATTCTTGTGCAAACATCTTTTGACTTTTTAGGACTTCCTCTTCTTTCACCTTCTTTTTTCTTCTTTTCTTTCCTTTTTTTTTTTTTTTTTTTGTTCTTTCTTTTCTCTTGTCTATCTTTTTCCTCTTGAATTCTTCCCTATTTTCCCTGAGCCTGAGTGGCTCAGTGGGTTAAAGCCTCTGCCTTCAGCTCAGGTCATGATCCCAGGGTCCTGGGATGGAGCCCTGCATCAGGCTCTCTGCTCGGCAGGGAGCCAGCTTCCTCCTCTCTCTCTCTGCCTGCTTCTCTGCCTATTTGTGATCTCTCTCTGTCAAATAAATAAATAAAATCTTTAAAAAAAATTTTAAAAAGGTAACATTTTCAGTGTCATTCTCGCTAATCATATCAGTCTATTTTTGTTCCATACTACTCTATGTTGAATACCTACCTCATTGTGATGTAAGTTGATCATAACAGGCCTCAAAAGATTTTATGTCCTTACTTTTTCCACGGCCTTATTACTATACACCCTTTCAATGTGTGTAGCTAGTAATTTTTCACTTTATTTTTTTTCACTCCATCTACTACAGGAAACAAAAGATATTTATACTCCCACCATTATTTGCAATAAATAAACTATTAACTTCCAGAGAAAATTTAACACATGCAGGTGAAAAAAATTTTGGAAGTATGTATGTCATTAATATGATATAAGCATAAATACAATAAGAATAAATCATCTATTCAAGGATAGCTTCCTTCTCTCTATGTAGAAAAAACTAGTCAAGGACAAAAATTTCTGAAAGGAACCAGAAAGAGGGAAAAAAAGTAGAGTAAGGAAAGGAGAGGAAATTTTTAAAAAGAAATTTCCCGGGGCGCCTGGGTGGCTCAGTGGGTTAAAGCCTCTGCCTTCAGCTCAGGTCATGATCTCAGGGTCCTGGGATCGAGCCCTGCATCGGGCTCTCTGCTCAGCAGGGAGCCTGCCTCCCCCTCTCTCTCTGCCTGCCTCTCTGCCTACTTGTGATTTCTGTCTGTCAAACAAATAAATTGAAAAAATAAAAAGAAATTTCCCTTTCATGTATTTTTCTTCCTAGAACTACAACTGAACCTTATTGTTCTAAAATCAAGGTCTTCTATCCACTCTGGTTTAAGGACCATGGAGATCATCTCCCAATATCACCTTTTGCCTTGAAGATTTTTTAAAGATTTTATTTATTCATTTGAGAGAGTAAGCAAGAGAGAGAGAATGAGTTGGGGAGGGGCAGAAGGAGAGGGAGTAGCAAACTCCCTGCTGAGCAGGGAGCTTGACACAGGGCTCAAACCCAGGACCCCAGGATCATGACCAAACTGAAGGCAGATGCTTAACTGACTGCACCACCCAGGCACCCCTGCCTTTGATGAACTTTATTAAAGAACTAAGATGAACTCTATTAAAGAATGAAACTCCTGTAGCAGGATGAGGGAAAGCAGAAGAAAGGCTGGTGACTTGGGTGGAAGGGGAGAAATGATCAGCTCCTAGAAGGCTATTACTTTGACCAGGTACTAGAAGACCAGATAACTCTAAGACTGGGGCAAATGGCCCATGATTCTGTCATTGGCAGGAACTGAGACTCTATCACAAAGTGACCCAAAGATGGCGCCCTTCACAGGGAAGAGGATGTGTGCCTGCCCAAGAGAGCATGTCGTGAAGCCTAGTGAAGAAGCAAGTGGAGAACTCAGTGCCCAACAGATGGAAAGCATTCTTAAATGGCAGAAGCAAGAAACAATACTGGTAGTAACATCAACCACGTAAGCCTGTCCACGTACCTTGCTGTAGGCAGGAAGTTGTCTCCCTTCCCCAAAATACCTGTGTCCAGATTTCCCGTAACTTTGAATATTTAGCTTAACATGGCATAGGGGAATTGAGGTTGCAGATAGAATTTAAGGTTGTTAATCAAATGAATTTAAAATTAGGAGATTATCCTGGACTATCCTGGTGGAGCCAGTGAAATCAGTGTTCTCAAAAGTCAAAAAGGAAGGCAGAGGAAGTCAGAACTAAGGGTTGTGAAAAGAACTCAACCTGTCATTGGTTTTGGACATGGAGAAGGATTACAGGCCAAAGAATGCCAGCAGTTCCCAGAATCTGGAAAAGGTGTGGAAAAACTATTCCCCAATAACCTCCAGAAAGAAATGAAGCCCTGTCAACACCCAATTTTAGACCCATGAAACCTGTGTTGGGACTCTGACATCTAGAATTCTGACATAATAATTTTTGTTATTGTTATAAATTGCCTAGTTTGTGGTAATTTGTTATAGCAGAAATAGAAAATGAATACCAAAACAAAGAGAGAGAGAGAGAAATCCTGAAAATTTACTACTAACTTTCACCATCAAGTTTAGATTCCTAATTTAAAAAAAAAAGTATTATTTCATGTGTGTAAATATTATGGAGCAAACTCACACCTATTCTATTAATTCTTGTCAAAAGAGTCACCCATACGGAAAGCCTCACTTAATGTTGAATCACCTCCTTAGGACCATCAACTCAAATGTTTGGTTTAATGTGTGTTCCTAGCTAACAAAGAGAAAAACTGTTTACAGCAAATAAGCAGCATTATGCATATGTATCCTGAAAAGAGTTGCATTGGAAGGTTGAACTCCCGAAGCTGAGCCCATTTATAATGGAGCACAGGAGAGCACTCAGCCTGACTCAGCTCACCAGGGTCAGCTCCAGACTGACCCCAGTCAAGTCTGCAAACAGTCCTTGGGGAACCATTTTATTGCTCAACTATCAACTGCAGTTGAGCAATCTCCTGCAAATGTCATATAATGAGATTTTGTTCTAGAGTGTGGCTACTACATGGACAAGAACTACAGAAATCCTGTGTTTATATTGTAGATCAAATTCTCCGCAAGCTTATAGTCACCAGCCTCCTAAGCATAAAAGAAAAGTAAAATACTTTGTACTTCCCCACAATCTGTTTTTCCTTCCTGTCAGGTTTCTGCCTAAAATACGGTCTAGTGACTGAAGTTAAACTGCATCCAGGTGCTAATACTGGCAGAGGGCTAACAGTAATGAAGTTCTACCTGGAGCAGAGCTGCTGGGCAGCAGATGGAGAGTGATTCCGTGCAGTGATTCCTGGCACATATATACGACATAGAACATCCCATAGATATGAGCCAGAAATGTGAGAAATATTTGCTCAGATCTGAGTGCCTTTGCCCATAAACTGGTGCTTAAGAAGAAAAAAAAAATTTCTCTCTGAAAGGAGTAAAAGGGGCTCTGGTATAATTCTATCTCATGCATGGTGAAATATTTATAATGCACTATACTCAATTTCTCTCTTACTTCATTTTTATATGAAGACAAATTTAACATTCACCTCACCGAAATCCATTTTGTGCTTCCCTTTAATCAAACCCAGTACCTGATCGAATCACATCTTTCAGATTCTGAAAGGCCTCTCAATGTCAAGAGGTCTCAATCTGCTGATCCCTTCCAGCAAGATACAGTTGAACTACTTTTTATCAAAACTAGATAAAGTCCATAGAAATGTTTTCCTTTGAAAGGAGGAAATAGAAGCTTTCCTCTCCCAGGGTTAACTAATATTATTAATCCCTCTCACATAAGGACACAAATACTTTATTCTTTGAAGAGAATACTAGATAATGCCTTAAGTTTAGGTACTCATTCTATACCATTTATGAGTCCATATGGGGCTTTGAAGGCCAATTCCAATTACATGGGAGGAAGGTCTAACTTAGCAGACTCTGTTAACTCAGCAGCCTTCCAAAGTGGACCCACGGGTTCACTCTTCATATCAAAGTTTGCATCAACATAACTGTTATTACTGTGTACCAATGGGGGCAATTTCTTCTTATTTGGAAAAAAAAATTAGATGACTAGGGAATGAAAAATTTGTTGACACATTCTTAAGGAACATATATAATAAAAATCACTCAGTATGGAGTTGCAATTTAGAGATGCATTATTTAATGAGGAAGGGTTAGCCTTCAAGATATAGTAGAATTAAAATGTCTATTAGTTTTTATTTTTTGCTAGTGCAGTTAGATAAATGTGAAATCTGTAAAACTCAAGAAGTATATAGCTATACTGCAAACTCAATAGCAGTGAATTATTGCAGAAAATAACTTCCAACATGAAAGAAAATATATTTCATAGGATATTGATCTTTAGCTAATGATACAACCAAAGGCAAGAACATCTTTTTATGTACATGTGCAAGCAATGATGCTTTTAAGTATTGTTTTCATTATTCAATGTTAGGAGAAACACAACTGTATTTCAGTTTTTTTTTTAATGTAAGTAAGAATTAGCTAAGTTTGGAACAAGAATATATAAAACCTAATTATTTATACTTAAAATACATTTACCAATGGAAAAAATACGGACATATAGATAGTCAAAGAAAATGATCCAATGGAATTATTTCTTCCTTTTGTCCAAAGAGACCTTTTATAAAATAAAGACAGGGAAAAAGCCCTAACAGATAAATAGTTTTTTAAGACTTGTGTTCTTAGAACAGTTTTAGGTTCACAGCAAAATTGAAAGCAAGGTAAATATGTTGATAATAATGGTGGGTATATGATAAACAAGTACAATAATGCCTTCTCAGCTATGGCTTCCCACATCTCAGAAAATCAGATCTACCTGGACTCATTAATAATGATTTTTGAAGCTTAAAGTAGTTTTAGTTTCAATATATGAAAAAAAAAAAAAAAAAAAACCTGTGTCACTACATTAATGTGCTGAGGAGTTAATTAATCACAAATTCTTCATTAACATCTGGAATTCTGGGAGCCTCTTTCTAGGATTTCTTTCTTTCTTTTTAAAAATTGTATTTATTTACTTGACAGAGAGAGAGACAGGGAGAGAGGGAAAACAAGATTGGGGGGGTGGGCAGGGAGAAGTAGGCTTCCTGCTGATCAAGGGGCCCAATGTGGGGCTGGATCCCAGGACCCTGGGATCACACCTGAGCTGAAGGCAGATGCTTAATGACTGAGCCATCCAGGGGCACCTCTTTCTAGGATTTCTAAGTAACCATGCTGCCCAGTTTCTACTCCAAAATCCAAAAGATGCAGAATAGACTTTCAACTAATATGGGTATTCTAGGGCTAGAGCCTTATACTAGTTAAGTACAAGAATATTAAGAAATGTGATATTATTTGTACTCTAAGAACAAAGGAACAAGTAATTCTTACTTCCTATGCTACTTGTACTTTTTAGTTCCCTTCTGGAAGGCTCCAGCATGAATCCAGATGACTGTCCAGCACGTCACTCCCCATCTTTGTCTTTCTATGTAAAAATATTCCTTTTTGCCATTTTTCTGACAGGAAGAACTTTTAGAGGAATTTTCTAAAAAAGGCTTTTCTAAAAAGTTATTCACACTTTTTTTTTCTTGGTCATTTTACTAGTTTGGACATAAGGAAGAATGATAGGGATGACATATTTGGAATGTTATAAAAATGTAAAAAAATCTTACTATTTTCCTAGCTCATGAAATCTAAGATGGATTGCAAGTTAGGGTAGACCATCTGACAAGGGACAAAGGAAAATTGACATATAGAGAAAACATGATCTGGAGAAGAAATGGAAAAGACATCATAACCCTACATTGTGTCTGACTCCTCTGTGATGGTTAATTTTATGTGTCAACTTGACTAGGCTAAGGGATGCTGAGGCAGCTGGTAAAACATGATTTCTGGGTTTGTCTGTGAGAGGTGCCTCTGGAAGAGATTAACCTTAGACTGAGTAAAGATTGACTTCACCTATGTAAGTGGGCATCACTCAATATGATGAGGGCCTGGATGAAACAAAAAGGTGGAGGAAGGTGAATTCATTACTCTGCTTGAGCAGAGATATCCGTCTTCTCCTGCCTTTGGATATCAGTACCCTTGGTTCACAAGCCTTCCACCTCAGACCAGGACTTACATTATTGGTGTCCCAATCTTGGGTCTTTAGACTTGTATTTACCCTTGTCTCCCTGGTTCTTGGGCCTTTGGATTCAGACTGAATTATAATACCTGCTTTCCTTATTTTCTAGCTTTCTGACAGCAGACTGTGAGACTTCTCAGGTTATATGTCTATCTAGCCTATATCACATTGTTTCTGTTTCTCTGGATAATCTTGATTAATATGTCCTCAATGTGACTTTATTTTGTTCTTCTCCACCCCCAATTATATACAAACAAAAGAAGAAAGCTCTGATTAGGGAACAGGGGAATTTTGTACTACCTGGGAACACTAGATTGAATCATGGGATAAAAGGAGAGTATTAATAGTTGTCATGAGAAAATTGAGTCTAGCCCAAATACAGACATTTTTTAGGCCTCAGTAATTGGAAATAGTTTTCAAACCTTTATAAAAGATTATTGTAATAGTATTAGAATAATTTTAACTATTAATATGTTAACCATATCAAGACTTAATATGCAAAAGAATAAAAGTAAATGGTAGTAAGAGGTAAAAGCATTTAAAATCTCTGCTCTATTCCTTTTTTTTTTAATTTTAAAAAAGATTTTATTTATTTATTTGACTGACAGGGTGAGATCACAAATAGGCAGGCAGAGAGAGAGGGGGAAGCAGGCTCCCTGCTGAGCAGAGAGTCCTGTGTGGGGCTTTATTCCAGGACCCTGAGGTCATGACCTGAGCTGAAGGCAGAGGCTTAACCTACTGAGCCACCCAGGTGCCCCTATATTCCTTTTCTTTTCTAATAATAAATTTGTACTTAAAATCAATTGGAATTTTATTCATGATAGAACAAGTCATTCTGTCAGTTAAAACAGATAAAATATGTATTATTTCATATTTATGATGTTTAATGACCTTTGGACAGGAAATTGTTTTCCCCCATCATATGTATGAATACAAACACATAGACACACACACAAAATTTAGGTAATTTGAAATTCTAATGTTGAATTTTTAAAGATTTTTTTTGAGAGAGAGAGCACAAGCAGGGGAGTGACAGATGGAGAGAGAGAAGCAGACTCCCCACTGTGCAGGGACTCCCCCCCAATGAAGGGCTTGATCCCAGGCCCCTAAGATTATGACCTGAGCTGAAGGCAGATGCTTAACCAATTGAGCCACCCAGACACTCCCCCAATGTTAGATTTAAAATATTATGTTAAATGCTAGAAGACCTCATAAATGTATGTCATCATCCAAATTTCTTTATTGATCATGCTACACTTAATGGAATATTAAAAATAAGACAACTATAAAGACAAAAATTTTACAAAATTATGGTTTGGTTTTGTTGTTCATTAAAGAGTATAGGTTGTTTGGAGAAGGGTATTGAGAAGAGATGGGTTATGGTCTAATGATGAGCAAACATGCAGTTTTCAAAAAGTGATTTAAAAGTTTATTGTTTAAAATAAGCTTGAAATGTGATATATATTTTATTGATCTAGCAGACAAAACAGAAATTTATAATATATTTTATTATCCCTCACCAAGGCCAAGGGGAAGTTTTCTACATCAAACAAAAATCTAAAGGGGTATGGGTCTCTTATTCTGGTTAATATCCACTATTGTTTAATCTATAATAACATAAGTTACAAAAGAAATTACAAAATCGATTGGTGTTACTAAATGAAAGCCTAGGGGCACCTGGGTGGCTCAGTTGGCTAAGCATCTGCCTTCAGCTCAGGTCATGAACCCAGGGTCCTGAGATAGAGCCCCACATTGGCTCCTTGCTCAGTGAGGAACTTGCTTCTCCTCTGCCTGCTCTACCCCCTACTTGTGCTTGCTCTCTGTCTCTGCCTCTCACTCAGTCTCTCCATCAAATAAATAAATTAAATCTTTAAAAATTAAAAAAATAAAATATAAAAATAAAGAATGCTTGAGGTTTCTCTTTGACAAATGTAGTACCAATAATAATACCCATTTCCACAAGTGATTTGGTTGAAGAATGGCAAAACAGTGAACCAGGTAAATTTACATCTTCCTATATTGTCATTGATAATGTAAGGGCCTATTTAGCCAGAGCAGCTCCATCCTGGCCCTGCCCCTCCCCCTTCAGGGAACTTACTTAAAAATAAGTCCCAGAAACCAGTCCGAGGTAACAAAGCCCAAATACAAGGGTAGTTCAAGCCAGGTGGAGGCATTCAATCAATGGGGGTGCATTCTGTCTCCTAGCTCCACCCTTTGCGTGCCTTTTGGGTGCCCATTCTGACCAAGGTGATAGGCTAGTTCATATATCCACTATAGGGTAAATTGTAATTCAATTGGTCACTTATGTGTGACCTAGCAGGACTGTGCAGCTTTCTCTGTGTTATAATATCATTGGTCACCTGTGCGTGGCCAGGCCCAACCACATGGCCTTTGCCCTTAAAAGCTAGTCCATAAGGCAGAGGGTCGTCGCCTCTTTGCAAGAGATGTCTCGGTCAGTTTGATTCTTGATACTTGGCATGAAATAAAGCTTTGCTTGACCTTCGCTTTGTTATCTGTCTTGCTCCTTTGACCATGGACCGAACTATTGCATTTATTAGAAAAGGAAAGTAGGCCTTGGGTTGTAGCCATAAAAGGGACCAAAGATCTCTTCTTCTCAGTTAAAATATGTATTTTCCCCCTTTTCAATACTATTTTTATTCAAAATGAATATGAGTCTCTATCAAAATTTTGGAGACATAAATCGAGATAAAAATGTTAAACTCAGGTAACAAATGTAGCTCGATCTGTTTTGGAAAGCAGTGTGTTTGTAGGTCTGGCAGAGAAGTGCAAGGATATAAAGAGATAGGAGTAATGCTTCTCCCACACTTTTAATATTCTTCTTAAGTTGAAGAAGCTTCCTGAAATTAACAATACTAAATTAGGTACATTTATTGACCCAATGAAAAAATGAAATGGTTTATGTAATTGGTGGGTTTAGAAATAATGGGAGGGCATGTGTTAGTCAGAAACATTCTCATCATTTTTATTAGTGAGTTACACACAAGGAACATGATTCTGCTCTTTTCCAAATGAAGGTTCTATCCTGCAAAGGATAATCTGCTTGTATTAAACAAATCCTCAAAGTCTGTAAGGGCTAACCCTAGTACTCACTACTAGTGAAACCACTCACCAATATCTGCTTTGTCTTTAATATACATTTTTTTTGTCATTATTTTTCAACTAGTTTAGCATTTAGGTGCTGGAGGAAGGTGATATTAATTCATCTCCCTTTTACCCCAACATGAACTTTGAGAAAGATACAAGGAATAGAATATGGAGGAACAAATGAACATGATGGGTTATTGTTGGAATTAGGGTTACAAGTGTAGTGCCTAGAGCTTTTTTAATAAGCACAGTGCTTTCCGAATTTGCTGTTTGTAGATGCCTATTTCAAGCCATGAGGCTGTTTTCAACAATTGTGTAAATGTATAGTTGTTAAAATTTGTCTTTGCATGTTGGCCTGGGTGAGATGCATGAAGCCTTAAGCTTCTTTAATGTTTTATCTTAATGTTTTTATCTAAAAATTATAGATGCTTTGTCCCCAGGTAAGAAGTGGTTATTTCTATGAATCATGAATAATTTCTTAATATATAGGCTGAATGTGCTGGACCAGAAATAAATGACTATGGCCCTCAGCAGTCACAGTAGACCTACCTATAGGCTTCAGCAGAAGCAAAAGCATGGGGGATGTTTCATTGCAGCTAGGGGTTGGCTCAATCCAACTTGAAGTTCAATGTGACCTCAGCAAGTGCCACCCACAAGGGGGTTGTCAAGTTAATGCCAGCTAGGCAGGCCTCAGGTAAGGGATGGTATTTAGTAGACTCGAATAGCCCCAGGATGCTGACTACTGGTGCTTGACCATGAATACAGTTACAGCTTTTCCTATATCAATTACAGGGAACAGAATCTTCCACATACAAGCCTTTCATATATAGGAGGCTAAGAAATATTTGCTGTTTTAAAACTTTAACTCATCCAAGTTCTGAGTGTACTATAGCATACTTAAGAGGGTTTAGCTTTAAATGATTAATATCATGCCTTGCTAAGCATTTATTCTTGGTTGTCCCAAGAATCCATTTCTATTTAAGCCATGAGGGATTTTTGAGCATAGAGTTTACCCACGTACTCAAAAGTTTAAAAGAAAAAAATCAACTCAAAGAATTGAGCAGGAATTTCCCAGACCACACAAGTATTCTAAATGAATACAGCAATTGCCTGTTCCCTAAGAAAAAAGGCCAAAGCAATTCTTAAAATTAATACTCTAAAGGAAAAGAGTAAAGAGGGAGCACATGAGAGGAGAATCAGGAAGTATCTTAATATATTGTCCAGATCTGGATTCAAAGCTGGTTGAGATTTTGCAGCTCAAGAAATTGAAAGTTGGTAAGATTCATGCCATTAGTGAATATTTTGTGCAGATCTCCTGAGATAAAATCCAAAAGGTTATATTACTGGTATAGGTCAGCAAGTAAAAGGGAAAGTAAAATAGAGAATGATTTTGCAAATGTTACTTGCCTCATCTATATCCTGGAAAGTAAAGGACAAAATTAAGAAACATTAAACTGCAATTCAGAGAAGTCTTTATGAAATGCATGCATGTATAGTAGAAAGAAATAAAATATGACAGGCATTCCACACTACTGCCAAAAATATGTAACTAATAGAAATGTAGCTTTCTGCATTTCATAGAATGAAGAAAAATTTTATATACTGCTATAATATAATGAAAGTAGACAAAAGGTGCACACTAATGTGAATAAGAGTAGGATGTATTAATCACACATATATCTAAGAAATATATTTGGAACACTGCATAAGAAATTGATAACCTGGGGAAACAATGCCTGAAATAAAAAAGAGAGTCTTTTCATTGTATATACTTTCGTACCATTTGATTTGCACATGAGTGTTTATTAAAAATAAATAAATGAACTGAAGAACTCATGCAAAAAACTATTAGAATTAATAAACAAACTTAGCAAATTTGCAAGATCCAAAGTCAGTACACAAAAATTAGTTATATTTTTCTATACTAACAATGAACAATCCCAAAAGGAAATTAAGAAAAATTCCACTTCAATAGTATCCAGAATGATAAAATAGGAATAAACTTAACCAATGAGGTGAAGTATGTGAACACAATAAAAGATTGCTGAAAAAAATCAAAGAACAACAAATAAGTTAGGATATCCCATGTTCACGTATTGAAAGATTTATATTGTTACAATGTCAATAGTATTCAGAATGATATATAGATTTAATTGGATCTCTGTTAAAATTTGATCTCTGTTAAAATTCCAATGATGTAAATTGACTTAAAATTAAAAACTTTTGTGTATCGACGAACACTAACAACAGCTGGAAAAGGCAACCTAGAGAATGGGAGAAATATTTGCAAATCATACATCTGTAAAGGGTTTAATATATAAATAGCTTCCAAAATTCAGCAACAAAATACCAACAACTCAATTAGTAAGTTGTCATAGGATTTGAAAAGATATTGTCCAAAGAAGATAGCCAATAAACACATGAACAGAAGCTCAACATCACCAAATTATTATGGAAATACAAGTCAATACCACAAGAAAATACTACTTCCTACCCATAAGGACAGCGATTATAAAAACAAAAACAAACAAAAAAAAAAATCAAGAGGTGGTAAGGATGTGGAAAAATACAAACACTTGTGTGTTGCTGGTGGGATTATAAAATGGTGTGGTGTCTGTGGAAAGTAATATAGTGATTCCTCAGAAAATTACACACAGAATTACCATATGATCCAGCAATTCTGTTTCTGAGTATACACACAAAGATACTAAAAGCAGAAACTTAAATAGTAATTCAGCATCCATGTTCATAGTAGCATTATTCATAATAGCCAAAAGATGGAAGCAACCCCATTATCTACTGACAGATGAATGGATAAACAAAATGTGGCATATGCATACAATAAGACATTATTCAGCCTTTAAAATAAAGAAAATTCTGGCACGCTACAAAATAAGTGAATCTTACAACATTATCCTAAGCAAAATAATCCAATCACAAAAGGATAAAATAAAGGAAATTCTGACATGCTACAAAATAAGTGAATCTTCCATTATCCTAAGCAAAATAATCCAATCACAAAAGGATAAATAATGCATGGTTTCACTTAAGAAAGGGAATTAGAAGAGTCAAATTCATAGAGAAAGAAAGTAAAATAATGTTTATAATGGGACTTTGGGAGGTGATAATGGGTAGTTATTGCTCATGAGGGTACAGATAAAGTTTGGGATAATAAAAGTTATGGAGATAGTAACAATGGTTGCTCAACAATATGAATGTGCTTAATGTCACTAAGCTGTACATTTAAAGATGTTTAAATGTTAAATTTTATGTTTTGTATATTTTAATACAAAGTAAATAAATAAAACTGACATTTTGGAAAGAAAAAAAAATATATATATATACATGTAGCCTGTTTCTAATACTGAACCCTATCTCAGTGTTTTGAGATAACTATTGCTTTGAGGTAACATGTTCTTCAATGATTTTCCAGGCCTCCTTTTGGAAAAGCACTTGTGTGTGTGCATACCTGTAGGTATTTGAGAAATAATGAGTGACAAATATTGTCAAATTCCAAAGAGTGAAACTCCCCCCATGACTAAGGAATGAGATTAAAATCAATTCTTTGGGTACACCTGGGTGGCTCAGTTGTTAAGCATCTGTCTTCTGCTCAGGTCATGATCCCAGGGTTCTAGGATCTAACCCTGCATTGGGCTCCCTGCTCAGTAGGAAGCCTGATTCTTCCTCTCCCTCTCCCACTCCCCCTGCTCATGTTTCCTCTCTTGCTGTGTCTCTATCAAATAACTAAATAAAATCTTTTAAAAACAATAAAATAAAATTAATCTTTGGATATCTATTCTCAATGCCAAAGTCCAATCTACATAAGACATTTCTTTAGAAAAATCTTATGATTCTGGAGAGTACTATTTTATCTCCTTATTAAGAAAGGAAAGATGCTTTTGCATCCCAAGGCAAGGAGTAGGGTATAAAAGAATGGGTGCTTACAGTAAGACAATATTGGAGAAATATAATCAAAAACAAAATTTCCTTCAAATCCAACAAACCTATCCAAAGAGGTAGAAGAGAAAGAAAACAATTCTATGTTGAATATGCATTAAACTTTAATTATGATGGGCATCACAGGCAATCTGTTAGGAAATTACAAAGACAATCTTTTATGATAGGAATTTTGCACCTTAAAACTAGGCACCCTGAGGAAGCTAGTGCTTTACCTTCCCACAGAAACTGTAAGATAGGGCACTATTTTCCTTGATGTTTACATTTCAAAGAGATGGCGACCATGTCCTTAATAAAGAATTTCAAGGACATAAAGCTGGCAAGATGCTTATTTTTAGCTTATATTTGCCCTTACAATAGACATCAGAATCTTGGGTTGAATTCTTATCAAATTTCAAAAATTAGTAGGCCAGATTCACCCTGCCATGGGAACAGAATACAAGACATTTCTTGACTTTAGTATCTTGAAAAATAAGGTGCAGGACTCTCACCTGAAGGCAGGAGAGTGAAGAGAGCAATCTTAATGCAAAAACAAAACAACAACAACAAAAAAAAAAAAAAAAAAAAAACTAGAGAGATACAGTGGTATAAGGCATGCTTTCATGAGGATGGCATCTTGAAATGCTAACTGCTAGGAATGTAGATGTCAGGTAACAACTGAAGTGAAACCACAGAGGGACTTCTGAAGAGGTCAAGCAGTGGAAGCAACATGCAGGAAATGCTGTAGTTTGGAGCTGATGTGTTGATGGAGTCATCCTAGGAACCCATTAATGTATTGTAATTGAAATACTTGTATTTAAATGCCTGTCATAAAAGAGAGAATTCAGGGGCGCCTGGGTGGCTTAGTGGTTTAAGCTTCTGCCTTCAGCTCAGGTCATGATCTCAGGGTCCTCGGATCGAGCCCCACATTGGGCTCTCTGCTCAGCGGGGAGCCTGCTTCCCCCTCTCTTTCTGCCTGCCTCTCTGCCTACTTGTGATCTCTCTCTGTCTATCAAGTAAATAAATAAAAATCTTTAAAAAAAAAAAAAGAGAGAATTCAAATGTGAGAGAAAATTACTAATAGCATGGACTACATAAATGCTTTTCCTGTAGAAGTTTTATTTCTCTCTTTTTTATCCTTAGGGTTAAGCTACAGAAGCAAGGAAAAAGGGAGGTACAACAAAAAGGGTGAAAATAATCAATCCTTCCATCTCTCTGCTATTCTATCCCTTGAGAGGGAAAGTAAAAGAGCACTGAAATGAATCTGAGATTAAAGACTTATTTAAATTGTGTGAAATATTTTAATGCCTGAAAGTGACTGGAAAGCTATGGAATCTTGTCAAAATGTAGGTGAAAGGGAGTTAACAATGTTGAAGAAAGAAATCCAACAAAATGTTCGTTTTCCACAATACCATGTCTAGACCAATTCAGATATTAAACTATATCCTGAACTGTATATAGCATATACAAATTTTTGCTTTAGAGGAAATGCCATTATAAACTCTTTCTGGTATTTCCTTTGTTTCTTTGGCTGCATATCTGTGTTTTCTTTTTTTGTTGTTTTATTTTGGGGTATGTATGTTGATGTGTTTTGCCCTATGTAAAGTGTGCAGATGTCTTTTAGTTATTTTCAGAGTTATTTTCATAAATCACATCATTTAATTACTTTGCACACTACTTCCTCCACCTTCCCTCTCCCACTTTATCTCAATGTTTTTGTTATTATATAATGACATAATATTATCCTGCATTATCATGGTTTGTAACATTTTTGTTCTCTTGTGTACCATAATCCTTGCAATTATAGTACTTTTATACATTTAAATGGATTCATTGGTGAACAGCTATTTCTTTTTTGTAAATTTATTTATTTTCAGCATAACAGCATCATTATTTTTTTACCACACCCAGTGCTCCATGCATTCCGTGCCCTCTATAATACCCACCACCTGGTACCACAACCTCCCACCCCCCCCCCCGCCACTTCAAACCCCTCAGATTGTATTTCAGAGTCCATAGTCTCTCACGATTCACCTCCCCTTCCAACTTACCCCAACCCCCTTCTCTCTAACTCCCCATGTCCTCCATGCTTTTTGTTATGCTCCACAAATAAGTGAAACCATATGATAATTGACTCTCTCTGCTTGACTTATTTCACTCAGCATAATCTCTTCCAGTCCTGTCCATGTTGCTACAAAAGTTGGATATTCATCCTTTCTGATGGAGGCATAATACTCCATAGTGTATATGGACCACATCTTCCTTATCCATTCATCCATTGAAGGGCATCTTGGTTCTTTCCACAGTTTGGCAACTGTGGCCATTGCTGCTATAAACGTTGGGGTAAAGATGATCCTTCTTTTCACTACATCTGTATCTTTGGAGTAAATACCCAGGAGTGCAATGGCAGGGTCATAGGGAAGTTCTATTTTTAATTTCTTGAGGAATCTCCAAACTGTTCTCCATAGAGGCTGCAGCAACTTGCATTCCCACCAATGCAAATTCCCACATCCTCTCCAACACATGTTGTTTCCTGTCTTGCTAATTTTGGCCATTCTAACTGGTGTAAGGTGATATCTCAGTGTAGTTTTAATTTGAATCTCCCTGATGGCTAGTGATGATGAACATTTTTTCATGTGTCTGATAGCCATTGTCTGATAGAGGTAAAGGATCTGTACTCAAGGAACTACAGAACACTCATGAAAGAAATTGAAGAAGACACAAAAAGATGGAAGACCATTCCATGCTCTTGGATGGGAAGAATAAACATTGTTAAAATGTCGATACTGCCTAGAGCAATCTATACTTTTAATGCTATTCTGATCAAAATTCCACCAGTATTCTTCAAAGAGCTGGAGCAAATAATCCAAAAATTTGTATGGAACCAGCAGAGACCCCGAATCGCTAAGGAAATGCTGAAAAACAAAAATAAAACTAGGGACATCACGCTACCCGATTTCAAGCTTTACTACAAAGCTGTGATCACCAAGACAGCATGGTACTGGCATAAAAACATACACATAGACCAGTGGAACAGAGTAGAGAGCCCAGATATGGACCCTCAACTCTATGGTCAAATAATCTTCAACAAAACAGGAAAAAATCTACAGTGGAAAAAAGACAGTCTCTTCAATAAATGGTGCTGGGAAAACTGGGCAGCTATATGTAGAAGAATGAAACTTGACCATTCTCTTACACCGTACACAAAGATAAACTCAAAATGGATAAAAGACCTCAATGTGAGACAGGAATCTATCAGAATCCTAGAGGAGAACATAGGCAGTAATCTCTTCGATATCAGCCACAGCAACTTCTTTCAAGATATGTCTCCAAAGGCAAAGGAAATAAAAGCGAAGATGAACTTTTGGAACTTCATCAAAATCAAAAGCTTCTGCACAGCCAACGAAACAGTCAAGAAAACAAAGAGGCAACCCACAGAATGGGAGAAGATATTTGCAAATGACAGTACAGACAAAAGGTTGATATCCAGGATCTATAAAGAACACCTCAAACTCAACACACACAAAACAGACAATCATATCAAAAAATGGGCAGAAGATATGGACAGTCACTTCTCCAATAAAGACATACAAATGGAGAATAGCAGCTATTTCTTGACAAGATCCTTATATTTCTGAATTCTTTATTTTACTACATCTATTGGCAATCTTTCATTTTCAAGTCACACCTTTCCAGGGTATATGGGTGCTATATGCCCTGAGCTTTTGTAGTTGTTTGTCAAGGTCTTTCTTCTGCATCTATGCATAAGTCAGAGTTTGCTTGCATTTAACATTTGACTCACCTTTTGCATCATTTAGAATTCAGGCCATTACATTACTATAAATAGGAAGTGACTGTTGCTATTGAGACATATGAGACAAACTCAAATTTTTCCTCTTTATTGGTTGGCTTACATGTTTTTCTGCCTCACAGCTTGGTTGATTCTCTCTTCATGTTTAAAATACACTACATTTTCCCCTGATCAGTAGCAAAGTACTGGATGCCCAAGAGTCTTCAGGTAGAAAGAGTTCTCCTTAATGATAGTAGCAGTAGCATAAGGTCTTTAGGATAAGGGTGGTGTCAGGGAGGGGCAGAAGAAAACAGTGATAGACCTACTGTGGCCTTCTGGTGGGGCCACATTTTCCGGCACTGCTCCTACCCAGAGGGTCACAGAATCCAGTAATCTGCACATCAGCTCCAACGAATGCTGCCATGACAGCCTCTAAGCCCCAGACCATCAAGAGAGATGGCAATTAGAGTCCAGTATAACAAGGTTAAAAAAAAAATCCTTCACTGAACCCATAAATTTCATTTCTTAGATAATAAACACAGAAAATGTTGACTAGTTTTAAGAGCATATAAAGGATTTATGTAGATAGTGCATATCAGTATTTAATCTGAAATTTCATGCACAAGAATGGAGAGAAAAACATTTAAAAATAAGGTATGATTTGTATTTCCCTGATGATTAGTGACGCTGAGCATCTTTTCATGTCTCTGTTGGTCATCTGTATGTCTTCTTTGGAAAAAAAAAATGTCTACTCAGGTCCTTTGCCTATTTATAATCAGATTATTTTTTGAGTTGTGTAAATTATACAGTTTAGTATTAACCCTTTATTGGATATATCATTTGCAAATATCTTCTTTCATTTGATAGGCTGTACTTTTGTGTCTTGATGGCTTCTTTCACTGTGCAAAAGCTTTTTATTTTGGTGTAGTGTCAATAGTTTGATTTTGCTTTTGCTTCCCTTACATGTAGAGACATATCTAGAAAAAAGTTGCTAGGGCTGATGTCAGAAAATTTACTGCTTATGTTTTCATGGGAGTTTTCAGGTTCAGGTCTCACACTTAAGTCTTTAATCCATTTCGAGTTTATTTTTGCACATGGTGTGAGAAAGTGGTCCAGTGTCATTCTTATGCATGTAAGTGTATAGTTTTCCCAGCACCATTTGTTGAAGAGTCTCTTTTCCCCACTGTGTATTTCTGCATTCTTAGTTATAGATTGATTGACCATGTTTATGAGCTCCTTATTTGGTTTCATTGATCTACATATTTATTTTTGTGCCTGTACTCATACTGTTTTGATTACTACAAGCTTGTAATATATCTTGAAATTTGGGATTGTGGTAACTCCAACTTTGTTAGTCTTTCGTAGGATTGCTTTAGCTATTTGGAGTCCTTGTGACTCCATACAAATTTAAGGATTATTTGTTTTGATTTTGTGACCAGTGCTGTTGTCGTTTTGATATGGATTGAGTTAACTCTGTAGATTGCTTTGACTAGAGTGTACACTTTAACAATGTTTGGTCTTCCAATTAATGAACATAGGATACCTTTGTTTATGTTATCTTCAATTTCTTTCATCAATGTTTTGTGCTTTTCAGAGTAAAGGTCCTTCATCTTCTTGGTTAAGTTTATTCCTCAGTCTTTTATTCTCTTCGTGTGATAGTAAATAGGATTGTTTTCTTAACTTCTCTTTTTGCTAATTCATTATTACAGCACAATTCTTTATATTGATTTTATATCTTGTAACTTCACAGATTTTATCTATCAGTTCTAGTAGTTTTTGGTGGAATATTAAGTATCCAAACCACAATGACATATTATCTTGCACCTGTCAGAATGGCTAAAATAAACAAAAAAAAAAAAATGTAAGAAATAGCAAGTGTTGAGGAGGATGTGGAGGAAACAGAACACTCAGGTACTGTTGGAAGAAATGCAAACTGGTGGCCACTGTGAAAAACAGAATGGAGTTTCTTCAAAAGTTTAAAAATGGAATTACCATATAATCTAGTAATTATATTACTGGATATTTACCCAAGGAAAACAAAAACCTAATATGAAAGATATAAACACCTCTGTGTTTATTGCAGCATTATTTACAATGGATAAGATATGAAAGCAATGCAAGTATCCATCCACAGATGAATAAACAAGATGTGGTGCATATATCAATCACTCAATCATAAAAAGAATAAGGTCTTGCCGTTTGCTACAGCTTGGATGGTCCTAGAGGATATGATGCTAAGTGAAATAAGTCAAATACCACATGATTTCCCTCATATGTGGAATTTAAGAAGAAAACTAAATGAACAAAGAAAAAAGGAAACAAACACACAAAAAATAGACTTTTAAATACAGAGAACAAACTGATGGTTATCATAGAGAAGATGGGTGGGAAAAACAATGAAATAGGTGAAGGTGTCTGTCTTTAGCTCAGGTTATGATCTTAGTGTCCTGGGATTGACCCTGCTTCTCCCTCTTCCTCTGTTCCTGCCCCCACTTGTGCTCGCTCTGTCTTACTCTCAAATAAATAAATAAATAAAATCTTAAAAAAAAAAAAAAAAGAGTATTGACTTTGGGGTTATCCTTCCTGGGATCAAATCTTATCTCTGCTATGTAACTTTGATTGAGTTACTTTACTTCTGTTTAATTCAATTTTCTTATCTGGAAAAATATAATAAAATAATGCTATTTACTTTATTAAAGTATTGCTGTGAGAATTAAATGAGTGCTTTGGGTATTTGACAGGAGAGGATTGGAGCACTTAGTAACTGAGTATATAGTAAGGACTATATGGGTGTTACTTGTTATCTCTTCTTTGAATATTCTCTTTTATTTTTTGAGTCTTATATAACTGAGGTTTTCTTGTTTTGTTTTGTTTTATGGTATATTTAATTTTTTTTTAATATGTCTACTCTTTGCCTAAGAAAATCAGTTAGGTATGAGCTAAGGCATCAGCAAGTAAATTATACCAGAAAGCTATACTAAAATTCAGCTGAGTATATCATTGAAAATATCTGGACAGAGTTGTTCAAAGGTCTTTGTGATGCCTCATCTATTTCTGAAATGCAGTTGAAAGTGGGTTAATTATCCAAATAAAAGGCACAAAGTGACTGAATAAAAGAACCAAGGTTCAATAATATACTGCTTACAAGAAACTCCCTTTAGCTTTAAGGGCACACAAAGTTTCAAAATGAAGGTACAGAAAAATAAATTCCACACAAATGGTAACCAAAACAGAGTGACTGTATTTAGATAACAAAGACTTTCAATAAAAATCAGTCACAGTAGACAAAGAACTTCACTACAGAGTGATAAAGGGGTCCGTTTATTTACGAGGTTGTAACCATTGTAAATATGTATGCACTCGACATTGAAACACTTAAATATTTAAAGCAAAAATTAACAAACCTGAAAGAAGAAATAGATAGCAATGCAAGAATAGGAGGGGACTTCATTACCCCAGTTTCATACTGAATAGATCATCCAGACAGAAAATTAATAAGGAAATAGTGTTTCTGAATAACACTATAGATCTAGTGGACCTAAGAGACATATAAAGAACATTTCATTCAATAGAAGCAGAATACATATTCTTTTCAAGTGCATATGGAACATTATCCAGAATATGTTAGGTCACAAAACAAGTATTAATAAATTTAAGAAGGTTAAAATCATATCAAATGGCTTTTTTGATCTCAATATATGAAATTAGAAATCAGCAAGAGGAGCAAAACTAAAAGATTCAAAAGTAAACAAGTGGAGGGTGCCTGAGTGTCTCAATCAGTTAAGAGTCTGACTCTTGGTTTCTGCTGAGGTCATGATCTAAGAATTCTGGGATTAAGCCCTGCCTTGGGCTCTGCACTCAGCAGGGAGTCTGTTGAGATTTTCTCTGTCTCTTTACCCTTCCCCACCTAAAATAATAATTAAAAAAAAAAAGTAAACAAGTGGAACTATATTAAACTAAAAATGTTTCTGCACAGCAATGAAACCAATCAACAAAGTGAAAGACAAACTATGGAATAGAAAAATATTTGAAAACCATGGGTCTCATACCAGGTTACTATTTAAAATATGTAGGGAACTCACGTCAATAGCAAAAACAAAAACAAGAACAAATACTTCAATTAAAACATAGGCAAAGGACCTTAATAGACATTTTTCTAAAGAAGACATACAGTTGACCAGCAGGCACATGAAAAGGTGCTCAACATCACTAATTACCAGAAAATGCAAATCAAAGCCATAAAGAACTATTACCTCGTATCTGTTAGGATAGTGATTATCAAAAGACAGGAGATAACATATGTTGACAAAGATGTTGAGAAAAAGGGAATCCTTGTACACTGTTAGTGAAATGTAAATCAAATGTGTAAAGAGAAGTTGGCATATATATACAATGGAATTTTATTCAGCCTTAAAAGAGAAGGAAACTCTGACATTTGTTGCAACAGAGATGAAATTGGAAATAATTATGCCAAATGAAATAAGCCCAAAAGATCAAGATAAATACTATATGGTATCATTTATATGTGGAATCTTGAAGGAAGGAAGGAAGGAAAGAGAGAGAGAAGGAAAGAAAGAAAGAGAGAGAAAGAAAGAAAATGTTAAACCTACAAAAGCAAAAAGGATAATGGCGATTGCCAGGGGCTAGGGGCTAGGGTCTAGAAAAATGGAAGATAATGATAAAAAGGTACAAATTTTCAGTTTTAAGATAAAGAAGTTCTGAGGATCTAATGTACAACATGTTGACTATAATTAATAATATGATGTTGTATACTTGCAATTTCATTTTACTAAGTAAAAGAAACTTCTGTAAATAAGTCTTTAACACTGTGGTAGTAAGGTGCTCAGGGAGGGGAAACATTCTATACTTGTTTTATTAGCTCTGTTTTTAGTGAACCTGTGTTTCTGGACTGCAAATTTCACATGTACTTCTCAGTGCCTCCTGCCTTAGGCAGGTAGGATGGCTAGAGTAGGCTGGATTGGGGTATTCTTTCCTCTTTGTGGAAGACTAAAGTCACCTGGAATTGGCAATTTTTCTTTCCTTGGTTAGGTAGGCTTTGATAAAAACCCTGTAGGTCCAGCTGTAGTTAAATACTTTCTCCTGAGGGCATGCTTTATTAAGAAAAACACTGTGCTCTAGCAAATTTCAAAATGGTTCCTTTTCCCTTCTTCCTGCTGGAAGCATGAAGGACTTGTTCTCCACCATTCACTGTGAGAACCACAGAAAAACCCAGGAGGTAAAACTCATAAATGTGTGTTCTCCTACCTTGACAAAACTTGCCCCCCCTGGAGTTTTTAATTCTCAGAGTTGTCCACCCTGAGACTCGAAAAATTTGTCAATTGCAGCTCTGGTTTCTTTACTCTGATGCTGGTTCCCCTGGAGGTTTTAGCTTGTAGATTTCTGCACAGGTAAATTGTGATTTTCTGTATTCTTTCATCAGTCCCTCTAATTTGGGAGTAGCATTTTGCTCTGTAACCTCACTTCCCTTACAGATTGTTGATGCCTTAGTATTTTTAGCTCTTTACTTGCAAGGACAGAGTGATAAGTTTCAAGCTTTTACATGCCTGACTGGACTAGCAGTCTCAGCTTTTAGTATTTGAGGTGCTTCTAGGATCTGCTATTTCATTTTTGATAATCATAAATATGTTAAAGTAATTAAGGGCTTCTCTCCGAAAACAATAAGTCTTTCAAAGAGTGCTTTTTCTTTTAATTTTCTAGTATTGAAATACTACATTTAAAAAAAAAAAAGATTTTCTATATTTATTTGACAGAGAGAGAGATCACAAGCAGGCAGAGAGGCCAGCAGAGACAGAGAGAAGCAGGCTCCCTGCCAAGCAGAGTCCGGATGCAAGGCTCGATCTCGCGACCCTGGGATCATGACCTGAGCTAAAGGCAGAGGCTTTAACCCACTGAGCCACTCAGGTGCTCCTGAAATACTACATTTTACATAAAAATCTCTTTTTTGTTTCTCTTCATATCCTCTGAAATCAAGGAAAATTTTTGGCCATGCAAATCTTCATGCAGTATTTGATCAGTCCTTCAGACTACAATGACTGTTTATTATCCCTCCACAACAGCAAATCACCTTCACCCATCCAATATTACTCGCTGACAACTGTTCTGTGTTACTCTGAGCATTTCCTTGAGGGTTTTCCAAACCACTGTAAACCTTGCACTTTAATACACAGCATGACACCCTTTATCTTTTTGCAACAAGTCCAGCACTATCGCTTGAAAGCATTTTATGAGTTATTGGTCGAAACTGTTGGCCCAAAGACACAATTTGTGAAAGAAGTGAAACATATTGATATAAAGAACACAGGTTTTAGAGCACATTGAAATCAAACTAGTAGAGGAGAGCACTGAGACCAGTTTCCCACACATAAAAAAAAATATGTAAATTTAAGTGGCAAATAGAAATGAAGCATCGGGTAGAGTTGAATTTTATATGTGTATATTTCTGTTTTTCCACTGCAGGTGGTGTGTTTTCTAATGCACTTATTTAGGTGGGACACCACATCTGAAAATTTCCTGGGAACTCCCTTTTAGAATCCTGGTATGAGCGCTAGAGCAAAATTCCTCAGGCTAAGATGATGATTCTCATTTGCTTTTTAATTTGGTAAGTCATTAAATTCTGTCTTCCTTAGTTTCCTCATTTATAAAATGGGAATTAAAAAAAAAATTATGGTGATTGAATATGGCAAAAGTGTGTGTGATATATTCCAGGAGGAAAAAGGAATACTCAGGAAAATGAAGAATCAGTTGATAGTACTGAGAAATGATAAGTAGAGCTGGAATTTAGACCCTGATAGTTGTTCTGTGGAATGAGACAGCAGATGGAGCTGATTATTGAGATTATGATGAGATTTATAATCTACATTTTAAGAGTAGTACTTTTTTTCTGGGAGTAAAGCAAGTCTACCGAAGTTATTTTTTTGAACGATCAAATCATATATTTAAGTTCAGAAAGGTTTTGTAACTGAAATCCAGAGGATAAATTTAAAATGATTAAGAATGGAGAAAAGGAGGTATGTGTGGGGATGGGTGAAATAAAGGAGATTAAGAGCTACAAACTTCTAGTTTTAAATAAATCACAGAGATGAAAAGTACAGCATAGGAGCTATAGGTAATATTATAGTAACCTCATCATGGTGAGCACTGAGTAATGTATAGAATTATTGAATAGTATGCTGTACACCTGAAACTATATAAAATTGTATGTTAATTACACTCTAATAAAAAATGTGTTTAAAATAAGAAATAGAAGCAGGAAAACAAGCTGAAAGAATAGAGATGTTAGTGGACATGTAAAGAAAGGAAGACAGGAGATTTTGATAGCAAAATCACTAATTAATAAAATTTAATGACTATAAAAACATGGAATATTTTGTTTTATATAGGATATCATTAATAATATTAAATTAACTAAATAGAGCACTATTGATAGTCTTGAAAATAAATAGTAAATGAAATATTTTACCTATTCAAAGGCATTTTTTTTTAATTTTTTATTTTTTATAAACATATATTTTTATCCCCAGGGGTACAGGTCTGTGAATCACCATGTTTACACACTTCACAGCACTCACCAAAGCACATACCCTCCCCAATGTCCATAATCCCACCCCCTTCTCCCAAACCCCCTCCCCCCAGCAACCCTCAGTTTGTTTGGTGAGATTAAGAGTCACTTATGGTTTGTCTCCCTCCCAATCCCATCTTGTTTCATTTATTCTTCTCCTACCCACTTAAGCCCCCATGTTGCATCGCCACTTCCTCATATCAGGGAGATCATATGATAGTTGTCTTTCTCTGCTTGACTTATTTCGCTAAGCATGATACGCTCTAGTTCCATCCATGTTGTCGCAAATGACAAGATTTCATTTCTTTTGATGGCTGCATAGTATTCCATTGTGTATATATACCACATCTTCTTGATCCATTCATCTGTTGATGTACATCTAGGTTGTTTCCATAGTTGGCTATTGTGGACATTGCTGCTATAAACATTCGGATGCACGTGCCCATTTGTATCACTACGTTTGTATCTTTAGGGTAAATACCCAATACTACAATAGCTGGGTCATAGGGAAGTTCTATTTTCAACATTTTGAGGAACCTCCATGCTGTTTTCCAGAGTGGCTGCACCAGCTTGCATTCCCACCAACAATGTAGGAGGGTTCCCCTTTCTCCACATCCTCGCCAGCATCTGTCATTTCCTGACTTGTTGATTTTAGCCATTCTGACTGGTGTGAGGTGATATCTCATTGTGGTTTTGATTTGTATTTCCCTGAAGCCAAGTGATATGGAGCACTTTTTCATATGTCTGTTGCCCATCTGGATTTCTTCTTTGCCGAAATGTCTGTTCATGTCCTCTGCCCATTTCTTGATTGGATTCTTTGTTCTTTGGGTATTGAGTTTGCTAAGTTCTTTATAGAATTTGGACACTAGCCCTTTATCTGATATGTCGTTTGCAAATATCTTCTCCCATTCTGTCAGTTGTCTTTTGGTTTTGTTAACTGTCTCCTTAAGATGCAAAAGCTTTTGATCTTGATGAAATCCCAATAGTTCATTTTTGCCCTTGCTTCCCTTGCCTTTGGCGTTGTTCCTAGGAAGATGTTGCTGCGGCTGAGGTTGAAGAGGTTGCTGCCTGTGTTCTCCTCAAGGATTTTGATGGATTCCTTTCGCACATTGAGGTCCTTCATCCATTTTGAGTCTATTTTTGTGTGTGGTGTAAGGAAATGGTCCAGTTTCATTTTTCTGTATGTGGCTGTCCAATTTTCCAAGCTCCATTTATTGAAGAGGCTGTCTTTTTTCCATTGGACATTCTTTCCTGCTTTGTCGAAGATTAGTTGACCATAGAGTTGAGGGTCTATTTCTGGGCTCTCTATTCTGTTCCATTGATCTATGTGTCTGTTTTTGTGCCAGTACCATGCTGTCTTGGTGATGACAGCTTTGTAATAGAGCTTGAATTCCGGAATTGTGATGCCACCAATGTTGGCTTTCTTTTTCAATATCCCTTTGGCTATGCGAGGTCTTCTCTGGTTCCATATAAATTTTAGAATTATTTGTTCCATTTCTTTGAAAAAGATGGATGGTACTTTGATAGTAATTGCATTAAATGTGTAGATTTCTTTAGGTAGCATAGACATTTTCACAATATTTATTCTTCCAATCCAGGAGCATGGAACATTTTTCCATTTCTTTGTGTCTTCCTCAATTTCTTTCATGAGTACTTTATAGTTTTCTGAGTATAGATTCTGTGCCTCTTAGGTTAGGTTTATTCCTAGATATCTTGTGGTTTTGGGTGCAATTGTAAATGGGATTGACTCCTTAATTTCTCTTTCTTCTGTCTTGCTGTTGGTGTAGAGAAATGCAACTGATTTCTGTGCATTGATTTCATATCCTGACACTTTATTGAATTCCTGTATAAGGTCTAGCAGTTTTGGAGTGGAGTCTTTTGGGTTTTCCACATATAGTATCATATCATCTGCAAAGAGTGATAATTTGACTTCTTCTTTGCCGCTTTGGATGCCTTTAATTTCCTTTTGTTGTCTGATTGCTGAGGCTAGGACCTCTAGTACTATGTTGAATAGCAGTGGTGATAAGGGACATCCCTGCCGTGTTCCTGACCTTAGCGGAAAAGCTTTCAGTTTTTCTCCATTGAGAATGATAGTTGCGGTGAGTTTTTCATAGATGGCTTTGATGATATTGAGGTATGTTCCCTCTATCCCTACACTTTGAAGAGTTTTGATCAGGAAGGGATGCTGTACTTTGTCAAATGCTTTTTCAGCATCTATTGAGAGTATCATATGGTTCTTATTCTTTCTTTTATTAATGTGTTGTATCATATTGACTGATTTGCGGATGTTGAACCAACCTTGCAGCCCTGGAATAAATCCCACTTGGTCGTGGTGAATATTCCTTTTAATGTACTGTTGAATCCATTGGCTAGTATTTTGTTGAGTATTTTCGCATCTGTGTTCATCAAGGATATTGGTCTATAGCTCTCTTTTTTGGTGGGATCCTTGTCTGGTTTTGGGACCAAGGTGATGCTGGCCTCATAAAATGAATTTGGAAGTTTTCCTTCCATTTCTATTTTTTGGAACAGTTTCAGGAGAATAGGAATTAGTTCTTTTTTAAATGTTTGGTAGAATTCACCAGGGAAGCCGTCTGGCCCTGGCCTTTTGTTTGTTTGGAGATTTTTAATGACTGTTTCAATCTCCTTACTGGTTATGGGTCTGTTCAGGCTTTCTATTTCTTCCTGGTTCAATTGTGGCAGTTTATATATCTCTAGGAATGCATCCATTTCTTCCAGATTGTCAAATTTGTTGGCATAGAGTTGCTCATATTATGTTCTTATAATAGTTTGTATTTCTTTGTTGTTAGTTGTGATCTCTCCTCTTTCTTTCATGATTTTATTTATTTGGGTCCTTTCTCTTTTCTTTTTGATAAGTCGGGCCAGGGGTTTATCAATTTTATTAATTCTTTCAAAGAACCTGCTCCTAGCTTCTTTGATTTGTTCTATTGTTTTTTTTTGTTTTTTGTTTTTTTTGGTTTATATTTCATTGGTTTCTGCTCTGATCTTTATGATTTCTCTTCTCCTACTGGGCTTAGGGTTTCTTTCTTGTTTTTTCTCCAGCTCCTTTAGGTGTAGGGTTAGGTTGTGTACCTGAGACCTTTCTTGTTTCTTGAGAAAGGCTTGTACCGCTATATATTTTCCTCTCAGGACTGCCTTTGTTGTGTCCCACAGATTTTGAACAGTTCTATTTTCATTATCATTTGTTTCCATGATTTTTTTCAATTATACTTTAATTTCCCGGTTGACCCATTCATTCTTTAGAAGGATGCTGTTTAGTCTCCATGTATTTGGGTTCTTTCCAAACTTCCTTTTGTGGTTGAGTTCTAGCTTTAGAGCATTGTGGTCTGAAAATATGGAGGGAATGATCCCAATCTTTTGATACCGGTTGAGTCCTGATTTAGGACCGAGGATGTGATCTATTCTGGAGAATGTTCCATGTGCACTAGAGAAGAATGTGTATTCTGTTGCTTTGGGATGAAATGTTCTGAATATATCTGTGATGTCCATCTGGTCCAGTGTGTCATTTAAAGCCTTTATTTCCTTGTTGATCTTTTGCTTGGATTATCTGTCCATTTTAGTGAGGGGAGTGTTGAAGTCCCCTACTATTATTGTATTATTGTTTATGTGTTTCTTTGATTTTGTTATTAATTGGTTTATATAGTTGGCTGCTCCCACGTTGGGGGCATAGATATTTAAAATTGTTAGATCTTCTTGTTGGACAGACCCTTTGAGTATGATATAGTGTCCTTCCTCATCTCTTATTATAGTCTTTGGCTTCAAATCTAATTGATCTGATATAAGGATTGCCAATCCTGCTTTCTTCTGATGTCCATTAGCATGGTAAATTTTTTTCCACCCTTTCACTTTAAATCTGGAGGTGTCTTCGGGCTTAAAACGAGTTTTTTAGAGGCAACATATAGATGGGTTTTGTTTTTTTATCCATTTTGATACCCTGTGTCTTTTGACAGGGGCATTTAGCCCATTAACATTCAGGGTAACTATTGAGAGATATGAATTTAGTGTCATTGTATTGCCTGTAAGGTGACTGTTACTGTATATGGTCTCTCTTCCTTTCTGATCTACCACTTTAGGCTCTCTCTTTGCTTAGAGGACCCCTTTCAGTATTTCCTGTAGAGCTGTTTTGGTGTTTGCAAATTCTTTCAGTTTTTGTTTGTCCTGGAAGCTTTTAATCTCTCCTTCTATTTACAGTGATAGCCTAGCTGGATATAGTATTCTTGGCTGCATGTTTTTCTCGTTTAGTGCTCTGAAAATATCATGCCAGCTCTTTCTGGCCTGCCAGGTCTCTGTGAATAAGTCCGCTGCCAATCTAATATTTTTACCATTGTATGTTACAGACTTCTTTTCCCGGACTGCTTTCAGGATTTTCTCTTTGTCACTGAGACTTGTAAATTTTACTATTAGGTGACGGGGTGTGGGCCTTCTTATTGATTTTGAGGTGCGTTCTCTGAACCTCCTGAATTTTGATGCTCGTTCCCTTTGCCATATTGGGGAAATTCTCCCCAATAATTCTCTCCAATATACCCTCTGGTCCCCTGTCTCTTTCTTCTTTTTCTGGAATCCCAATTATTCTAATGTTGTTTCGTCTTATGGTGTCACTTATCTCTCGAATTCTCCCCTCGTGGTCCAGTAGCTGTTTGTCCCTCTTTTGCTCTGTCATTTGGTCTTCTATATCACTAATTCTTTCTTCTGCCTCATTTATCCTAGCAGTGAGAGCCTCCATTTTTTATTGCACCTCATTAATAGCTTTTTTTATTTCAACATGGTAAGATTTTAGTTCTTTTATTTCTCCAGAAAGGGCTTTTATATCTCTCGAGAGGGTTTCTCTAGTATCTTCCATGCCTTTTTCGAGCCCGGCTAGAACCTTGAGAATTGTCATTCTGAACTCTAGATCTGACATATTACCAATGTCTGTATTGATTAGGTCCCTAGCCTTCAGTACTGCCTCTTGTTCTTTTTTTTGTGTTGAAATTTTCCATCTTGTCATTTTGTCCAGATAAGAGTATATGAAGGAGCAAGTAAAATACTGAAAGTGTGGCAACAACCCCAGGAAAATATGCTTTAACCAAATTAGAGGAGATCCCAAATCGTGAGGGGAGAGAAAGGGGATAAAAAGAGGTTCAAATAAGAAGAAAGAAAAAAAAAGAAAATAGAAAAAAAAAGATAAGAAAAGAATTAAAAAAAAAGATAACAAGTAAGAAAAATATAAAAAAGAAAAAATACATATATTAGGTAAACTAGTTAAAAAACGTTAAAAAAGAAAAGGTAAAAGTTAAAAAAAAAATTTTACCAGAAGGTGAGAAAAAAAACAAAAAATGAAAAAGAAAAAAATTAAATTAACTGCAAGACTAAAAAAGATCACAGGGAAAAAGCCATGAGTTCCGTGCTTTGCTTTCTCCTCCTCTGGAATTCTGCTGCTCTCCTTGGTATTGAAACCGCACTCCTTGGTAGGTGAACTTGGTCTCGGCTGGATTTCTTGTTGATCTTCTGGGGGAGGGGCCTGTTGTAGTGATTCTCAAGTGTCTTTGCCCCAGGCAGAATTGCACCGCCCTTACCAGGGGCCGGGGTGAGTAATCCGCTCAGGTTTGCTTTCAGGAGCTTTTGTTCCCTGAGCACTTTCCGTAGAGTTCCGGAGGACGGGAATACAAATGGCGGCCTCCTGGTCTCCGGCCCGGAGGAGCCGAAAGCCCAGGGCCCCAGTCCTCAGCGCACCCTCAGAGAACAGCGCCCAGTTACTCCTGTCTGCTTGACCTCCAGCCGCCCTTGGAGCTCACCGAGCCTGTGGCAGATTCAAGGTAACACAGAGCTGTGACCTTACTGTCAGCTCTGTCTCTGCAGTTGGCTTTCCTGTTCCAATACCTGCAAACTCTGCGACATTCAGACACCCCCGATCCTTCTTTGACCCTGCAGGACCTGAGGCCACGCTGACCCCACGTGGGCTTCGCCCCGGTTTAGCCTCTGGAACGATGTCCCTCAGCGGAACAGACTTTTAGTATATGTGCTGCCGAAGCAAGCACCGGAACAGACTTTTAAAAGTCCCGATTTTGTGCGCCATTGCGCTGCTTGCCGGGAGCCAGCCCCACCCCCGGGGTCTATCTTCCCGTCGCTTTGGATTCACTTCTCCGCCGGTCCTACCTTTCAGAAAGTGGTTGTTTTTCTGTTTCCAGAATTGCTGTTCTTCTTCTCTTCGATCTGCTGATGGATTTGCAGGTGTTTGCAATCTTTAGATAAGCTATCTAGCTGATCTCCGGCTAGCTGAAGTAGTCTCAGCCTGCTACTTCTCCGCCATCTTGACTCCTCCTCAAAGGCATTTTTTTAAAAGATTTTGTTTTTATTTATTTGACAGAGATCACAAGTGGGCAGAGAGAAAGGAGGAAGCAGGCCCCCTGCCGAGCAAAGGGCCCAATGCGGGGCTCGATCCCAGGACTCTGGGATCATGACCTGAGCCGAAGGCAGAGGCTTTAACCCACTGAGCTACCCAGGTGCCCCTCAAAGGCATTTAATGTTACTTCATTTTCTTTAGCAAATACAACAAAGCAGTTTTACATAGTTGAGACAGGTCTTCATAATCTGCTCCAGTGTAGCTTGTACTTCTTCTGCAACCTTTATACTAAATTACCAAGTTTTACTTAAAATCCTTAAATCACTATAAGTGTTTAGTCCTCCATTGCTTATGTTACCATCTGATCCTAAAGTTAATCTTTTTTTTCTTTTCATTTGCAATCTCTAAATCCCAATTCCAGTGCCCTTTCTTCTTTTAAAAAAAAAATGTTTTATATCTGTACTGATGTTTTCATACTTATGTTCACCAATTTAACAATCATGTCTCTTAATATAGTACTGATCACAGGGTGACATGCAATCATTTTTCCCTCTTGTTTTTCTAACATATTAAAAGAGTCTCAAATGCAAGAATTTCAACCTGTATCCGTTTATAATTCAAAGAGTTATTAAAATAGCTTACATCTTTAAACTTGTTATTTTTCTCTTCTCATAAGTTTAAAACACAGGCAATGTTAACATTGGTTCTGTTAAGACCTCTCAAGTTGGTGTTTCTGCATTTCTACAGTCCTATCATTATTTAATTCCTTGGGACTTTTTTAATTAAAAAATATGAGAAGATTAATACATATTAATACATATGAATTCTCCCACTTAGTACAGTTGGCTATTGGGTAATCATGTAATCAAGCATTTTAAAAAATGTGGACTAGGTAGAGTATATTGTGTAGTTAAGAAGCCTATAAAGTCTCAAGCAGTATTGTCCTAATATATGCCTATAGATCATTGCCTTCTCAGTCAGTTGGTGTCCTTACCCCTCAGAACTTAGAGCACTATTCTGTAAAAACCTCCATTATTTTCCAACACCTGCAAGCCTTAGCACACTGAAGTGGTTGCCTGAGGAGAGATAGATCTACTCAGCGACAATCTCAATATCCTTCAAAATCCCCTAACATGAAGCTATTGTAATGGTCATTTAGCTATAAAAAGTTGGTTAATTATTAAATCACCAGAACTCAAATAAAATTGATACATATTATATAACATTTGTGACAATATTAGCCTCAGTGGGAGAGGAAGGGAGGGAGAAGAGGAAAGAGAGAAAGATGAGACAGATATACACACACAGACATACACACAGGAAATGAAAGACAGAAAAAGCTATAAAAAATTAAAATATATTAAGTTTATAACCTATGTTCAGCATAACTAGATACAGAGGTCACAAACTATGCATTTTTGGGGGTGTCTATTGGGCATGTCAATGAAAATGGAAGACTGGACAATGGTGTCTTCAACAAATACTGTTGGTAACAGAATCAGATATTGCTTTATTGGAAGGGTTAGAAAGGGGCTTTGTAAGCATCCCAGAGTCAGAGCTCAGGCTCACATATATTAATGTCCAGACATCTCAGCTGCTGCTCCAAATTAGACAAACAATCTACTGTAAGACAAGATGAAACTAGTCCTAATAGATGTTATACACAAAAAGACTTTGTCTTTGGAGGTGTTTTGTTGATTTATGTATTTGTTCCTTAAGACTTAGTTCAAATTTTTTGTGTTCTTGAAAACTGTCAGTATCTAAATATCTTTAAAACTTTATTTTCTTTTGCACTTAAGTCTATAAATACAAAAAGAGAAGAACAGTTTTCTCCCCTCTAATGGAAGACTTAAGAAAATTTCTGCTGTTCTTCCCTAAGCAATGAACATTATGATTTTGGTATCAAACATAGGGGTCTTTCTTAGAACCCCTTCAACTAAAGACTGATGGCATCAATATCAAAATAAACTTCCCTAAGTTAGTACTGGGGCCAAACTCTGTGCATATATAAGGTAATTCAATTATTTAATCAGATTAAAAATTAAGTGTAATATTATAAATTTAGAAGTATTTATGTATATCTTTTAAGTAAAATCTCTAAGGTATTTATTTAAAATAGTGTTTTGATTGAATATAACAGTAGAATTCCAGGCTGTATTATACAATTCATTGAATTACAGGAATTCTGTGTTATAGATCAAGGGCAGGTACATATACCTTGACAATTACCAGACAAGAGTAGAACTAAAATGATCCAATTCATGGTAAATTAATTAACCAAATTATTTATTGATGCATTACTTCAGAAAATGTTTATTGATTGTGCATTCAAAAACTATTGATATTGGAGTAAAGTGGTAAACATACTTTCATGCTTATTTCTTGATGAGTATCAGCCAAAATCAGTATATGAATGTATGCTCTAATAGTGCTTATGAAAAGGTCCAAAAAGATCTCTGAGGTTTTATTTAATTTTTTCAAAGATTTTATTTATTTATTTGACAGACAGAGATCACAAGTAGGTAGAGAAGCAGGCAGAGAGAAATGAAGGGAAGCAGGCTCCCCACTGAGCAGATAACCCGATGCGGGGCTCGATCCCAGGACCCTGGGATCATGACCTGAGCTGAAGGCAGGGGCTTCACTGAGCCACCCAGGTGCCCCAGATCTCTGAGGTTTTAAAACCTCTAAATTCCATATCCTAGAATATGGCTAAAAGATTTAATTGAAATATTTTCAATCTTTGAAGTCCAGTAAATAATTAACATATATTTTGATGTTGAATGCACTTTATTAGTTTTTCCTGGGACGCATGTAGCTTTTCCTTCTGAAGATATGCTGTCTCAGATCTGAAGGTTTTACAAAATTATATTTTTAACAATTGATTTTTTATTATGAATTAACTTTTTCAAGAGCCCAATTATGCATAAACTAAATCTTATTCTCTTATTTCTATAATCTCATTAATCATCTTAATGCTTACTTTTGCCCTTATCATTTTGTTATTTTTTTCATTTTTGTTCCCTTCAGACTTCGTTTCCAATGATTACAAAGGCATCGCAACTAGTTTGTGCATTGTGCAAACTTTTGTATGATTTTTGAATTTTTTCCACTGCTTGCCAGCTTTTATACCTTTTTCTGTTACCTCAATATTTCTTCTTTGTCTTATATTTCTACTTTGTACTTTAGCTCCATAGAGGGTAATACATTACTGCTCTTTAGAGTTAAAATTTTTAATGAGGTCTTCAGTCAGGGTTCTCTTAATTATATTTTTCTGTCAAGTATTCTCTTCTAGAGAATGGTTTTTTTTTTTTTTTTCACCCTAGAGAATGGGGTGGGGTTTTTTTGGTACGTTTTCTTCTGTTTCTGCCTGCCTACCTAACACTTCCTTTCTTTCCTCCCATTTGTACTCTTTCCCTCCTCCTTCCTTCCTTTCTCTTTCTAATAGAAGCGTATTTATTCTGGGTTCTTGTTAGATTGTTTATCTTCTTTGAAATAGATGCATATTTTTCCAGAACTAACTGAAGGTAAGAGAGAAGTGTAGGTGTGGGAGAGTGGGGTGAGAGGGGTGTAGATGTGGGTGGGAAAAGGAGGGTTGGCTATTTTCCAAGTCTAGAACACAAGTATTTTTCTGAAATCTGGGAGTTCTGTTTATATAGGCCTACTGAGTACATTTAGCCCTCACTCCCCCCATCCCTGTCCAGTTCCCTGGGTTTTGTAGCTGTGGAGCTGTCCAAAATGCAGTCTTCTTCCTTCCAACAGCAGGAACAAATATGTCCTGTAAGTAAATACAGCCTGCTTATAGTGTTTTTGACTTAAGTCCATTTCTGCTGCATCTTAGGCCAAAATAGCATTAAAAACAAAAACAAAAACAAAAAAACAAAAAAACCTCTTAGAGACAGTGCCCACATTTGTTGCAAACATAGGTATGCCCCTTCCTTCTAGAGATTCTATTCCAAAAAATCCTCTCTTTACTTCCACAGCCATTTGTCTTGCTTTATCTCCTCTGTTTTGGCAGCTCTGCCACCTAATTTGCATTTTGTGGTTTTTAGTTCCCTTCATTTTTGGTAAGATGGTGATTGCATTTTTTATTCTCTTCTACAAAATAACATTTCTCTCTGTTTATAAAAGCTTGGGATATGTAACAAAAAATGATATCAAATCATAATGCAAAAACAGTGGTTTCAAAACACTTTTACATTTTATACTATGTGAATTTTTTAGCTAACCAGGCAAGAAACTATTTCTTAAAACTCTTCTTCTTGAAACGTTTTAATATTAACATTCTATATAAATACCAGTAACTAGGGTTCCATTTTGTCTTTTACATCTCTAAGCAACATGATGCAAAATGATGCATGCTTTGTCAAAAATAATGACTTCATAATGCTTTTTTGTATTAGTCTGTCTCATTTCTTTTCTAGATTATGAAGCTCTTTTGTTAAAAACATTTTACACATTTTATGCCTTAGCAGAGAGCCAGACACATATTTGACATGGAAACTATACTTGTAAATTAAAGCTATGTAGATGAATGTTAAAAAGCTAAAAACTAATTTAACAAAATATTTAAGATAGAGGGCATTTATATATTCAGAGCCACTATTATATAAAATTATTAGGAATAGGTACATAGTATGATATTTATCATAGAAAGTGTCTAAACCTAATCATTATTCTCGGGGATGTTTAAGGTTAAGCACTATATTTTTATAGTGTTTAATCTCACATAACTAAAAGTTATTTTCCAAATCCCTATCCAGGTGACATTTCTCATGTCTATTAATTACAGTTTTTGTTATTCAGTGATACAGCGGACCTAAGGGTTTGGACAGTACTTTTAAAACAAAAGATAAACCAAAGCAAATTTTTATTTATATATAAGTTATATATATATTAATATGTAAGTTAATAAGCATATATGTTAGTGTATGTGTGTGTGTATACATGATCAAAGTTTGTTGGCTTTTTAAAATAGCTAAGTTTGGGTTTCAGTAAATATCTTGGAAATCATAAATCACTTACACAATCTTCATTTTCAATATAGTTTGTTTAAACAAATCTAATTTTGCTTGTTTTTTAGCACATGATTTTTAAAAATGCCCTCATTTAACATTTTCCTCTTCATCTGATGTGTCTTCTCTTCCCTCTAAAACTTTTCTATATATTTTCCTTATTTACAAGTAGTTTTTGACCTTATATAAGCACACTATGAACTGTTCAATAAAAATACCATAATTCATTAAATATGTATAATTCATCAGTCAACTATATACTAAACTCACAGCTCTTCCCTGACTACCTGTCTGAATACTGTGAAGAAAATCAAATACAGATATGAAGCTTTTTCCTCTAAGTAGATAGGCTCCAATGTCCCAGATACATAAAAGAGGTAGAGTTCAGGTATGTAGTATGCAGCTAGACATCTGGACCCACATCTGACCTCCCCAAACTCTGATCTGAATTTATGCTACCTTCCAATTCATCAGCAGATCCATTTGGAGCAGCAATCATTCTTTCCCAACTTATTTTATTTGTCCCAGAGAAAAGGAGATCACAGTTCCATTTTTGTGACATTATCTCTGATTCTTAACAATGGAAGTAGCTGCTATTATTAAAAAATGACAACAAAACTTTTGAACAAATTGCATGCACATAGTACAGCATTTGAAAGAAAATAAAGGGGCGCCTTGGTGACTTAGTCACTTAGGCTTTTGCCTTGGGCTCAGGTCATGATCCCAGGGTCCTGGGATTGGGCCCCCATTGGGGCTCAGGCTCAGTACGGAACCTGATGCTCCTTCTCCCTCTGCCTACTGCTCCCCCTGCTTGTGCACATGCTCTCTCCCTCTCTCTCTCATAAATAAATAAAATCTTTTTAAAAAAGTAAAAGAAATTTTCTTCCTTGCATTTTTTTCCCTCAACACCTCAAATAGAGGTAGGTTATATTTTCTCCCTGTGTATACTTTTAGTGATATTATTTGTTTACAGAGAGGTAATGTTTATATTCTATACTTTACAAAAATGGACCCATAACACGCAAACTATCTGGGCCTTGGTTTTTTCACTGTTATGGATTACTATTCCATATATGTACACTGTGGAGTTTGAAAATTGGGAAGTGGAGCATGAATCAGCCAGATGAGCCATCCTTAATTCAAACAAGGAAACAAGAGGTTTGGCTTTTTGTACCTCAATGTCAATCAGTCATTGCGGGGAATGAGAATTTAACCTTCCTGGGGAGGCAACTGCAGTCAGCATGTCCACTATGAGCAATCCATCATAATAGAAGGGCAGCCATAATCTGTGAACAACCACACTCACAACAACTGGGTACACTGACCTACTAACAGAACTGGGTGGAACCTTATATATATCTGTTTTACTTTAATATTTATGATAAAAGATACTTATTTTTTTACCTACAATTTTAAAAATCTTACATTTTCTTTCTTTTTTGCATGTTAAAGCATTTACAAATTTTACACCTTTATTTAAAATAATGCTACACTGGCAAATGAATTCTTCCTTTGTTGTTAATTTTATTTTAGTTTAGTTCCAAGTTTTTATTTAAATTCCAGCTAGTTAAGATACAGTGTATGTTTTAGGAGTAGAATTTAGTGATTCACTACTTAGATATATTACCCAGTGCTTATCTTCATAAATGCTTGATGAAAATATTAGTCAAGTGATTGTTGAATTATTTGCATTCAATTATATTTCAAATCTCATCTACATCTATGGGTGGGATTTGAAGACTCCTATCATTCTCACCACTCCCCACTCAGACATTTTATGAGGCTTTTAGGAGACTATAATATCCTCAAGTTTTCTTCTGCCTTTACTGACTCCCTTTGTTTAATCACTTTTATTTATTTCTTCTCCTGTTCCCAGACTTATTGTTGATGTCTTCAGGTTTCCAATCTTGCTCCTCTTTAGTTTCTATGTCATTTAATCTTTTGATTATCTCATCCAGCCTCACAGCACTAAAATACATCTACCCACTGTGAATGAAAATTCACACTTCCTCCCCTGACCTTGTCCAAGAATGTTAGACTCCTATTTGAGCAACTTCTGAATCTCCTATCCATCTCCAGTTCACCATTTTCAACATTAGCTCTACTCCCAACACCATGTTTGCATCTTCCAACATTTCTTCATATTAATTCATAATTGCTCCATCTTTCCAATTGCTTGGGTCAAATTTTAGGGGCATCTAGAACCCTTTTCTTCTTTCCTATCTGACCTCAACAATATTTCATTGGCTCAACATTCAAAATAGAACTAGAACCTTACTTTCTCGTATTGCCCTTCTACCACCTCAAATCACAGTCACCTCTCATCTGGAAATGACAAATGCCTTAGAGCCTGATGCAACTCTTGGTCCTCACCTGTTGATTTTCCACTCAGCTGCCAATAATATCCTGTTAAAAGAGCAAATCAGATCTTACCACGCTGCTCAAAAGCTGCCCTGGTTTCTAGTATTACTCAAAGTAAAATATAAAGCTTTAAAAAGCCTATAAGGCCCAGCATGATCTACAATCCCAGTTAACTCACTGAAGTTATCTTTTAAGATTCTCCCATTACTACCCATTCTCCTCACACTGGCTTCCTTGCTGCCCCAGAGTCTTTGCACTTGTTCCCTTTAGCTGAAACTACCATTTCCCAAGTAACTGGGAAAATCTTAACTTCTCAAATCTTAACTTCTCAGGGGTTAACTCCCCACGTCCAACACCATCATTTCTTTTCAGATTCATTTAGAAATCCAAACATCTATTATACTATATATTTTTTATTATAATTTTTTTATCTTCCTTTCTCTCTAGAAGATCCATGAAGATAGAGGAATTTTTCTTTTTCTTTTCCTTTTTCATTGCTATATGTTTGCTTCTAGAACAATACATGGAATATATTTATGCACTTAATAAATAATTTAATGATGTTAATGCCCTAATTATGAAAAGCATGAACATACATGTACACACGTTTCTCTTTATTGATATTGATATATAAAGAAAGGAAGGAAGGAAAGAAATGAAAGTTCTTGAATGTGAATGTTTAACTATAGATCATACAGATAGATAATAGATAAATAACTATGGATAAGTTAGTTTACAACTTGTTTTGGGTTTGTATTGCTGTTTACATTTAAAAAGCTATATATATATATATATATATATATTAATTAGAAAATATGTTAGTTGTTTCTTCACACATTTAGTATGTAAATAAATTTGGCAGACCATGTCACAAATTGACTTGAAGTGTAAATTACTTCATTTAGCAAGGTTCACCAGTTGGATTAAAACATTTACTGATATTTGGAATGTGTCAGGACCAAGAGGAGTTACAGTCTTTGCCTTCCTACTTTCTCAAGGATTTCACACAGTTTTATTTTTGATACACTGAGAAAAGTTTTGTGGGAAATATTGAATTTCTCTACTAGCAGGAAGTCCAGTGCTGTGAGTGTGCAGAGATGCAAACCCAGGGGAGACTGGACCAGTCAGGAGAATCAGGAAGGGCTCTTCTCTTAAAACCAGTGAACGATGCTCTAGAGCGATCTATTTTTACAGGGTCTTATAAAGTCTATCTGCATTAACTGTGGCTATAGGGCTTTGAAATCTGTGACTAAATTAAATCATTACGACAATAGGTCTAATAAACATCAGAGCAATCCCAGGGGGCACATAGCGGGTCTGTTCCTGAGGACGCAGCCTAGAAAGAATCTGATTTATTTTAAGCCACGTTGGTAATTGACTGTAAGTGTGAGCTTCTCAGCTTGTCAGGCAGACACACCGGAGTGGATGGAGTGACCTATACCAGGACATCCCACATGAAATCGTGCCCTTTTGTCTCTGTGACATACTCCGTACCCAGAGCAGCAGGAATTTATTAGGCCAGGACTCCAGACCCCACACCCCATCCCATTTGTTGTTTGCTTGCTGGATCTGAATACCAGCCATTTCTTGACCTCTCCTGATGCTCTCTCTGCCCACTGGTTCATAATCAGGTTTCATACCACATTGAAAATCTCCTCTCAAGTTTTTTTTTTTTTTTTAAAGATTTTATTTCTTTATTTGACAGAGAGAGATCACAAGTAGGCAGAGAGGCAGGCAGAGAGAGAGAGGAGGAAGCAGACTCCCTGCCAAGCAGAGAGCCCTATGCGGGACTCCATCCCAGGACCCTGAGATCATGACCTGAGCCAAAGGCAGCGGCCCAACCCACTGAGCCACCCAGGCACCCTCCTCTCAAGTTTTAATCACATACAGGATGAGGGAAAATAATTTAGACCAAAATTAGAAACACAATAAAGATAGTGCAAAAAAGCCCCTGAAGAACTAACGGAAATATGCAAAAACCAAGTTCATGAAAGTGTTTTATCAAAGAGGTCTTAAATATTTCTGTTTCTACTAAAATGTAAAGTTGGTTCTGAACAACACAGGGGTTAGGGAAAGTCGAAAATCCATGTATAATTTTGATTCCCCTAAAACTTAACTCTTAATAGTCTACTGTTGATGGGAAGCCTTAATGATGATATAAATAATTGATTTACATGTATTTTGTATGTTATATGTATTATATAGTATATTCTCACAATAAATTAAGGTAGAGGAAAGAAAATGTTTAAGAAAATCATAAGGAAGAGAAAACACATTTATAGTACTGCACCATATTTGTCAAAACGATTCACATTAGTGCATCTATACAGTTCAAATCTGTATTGTTCAAGGGTCAATGGTATTTCATTATTTTATACACCTGTCTTCAGACAAATACATCTTGTAGTCTGCAAGTATTTTATGACCTTTTAATTTCTCCAATGAATATTAAGACTAAAGAATCATTCATGTTCTTGGCAATATCAAGATTTTCTATGTTAACATGCCCCTTTGCCTTTTAATGGTGTCACTTATTGCCTTTCGTATAAAGTATTAAATGCAGTTTAATTTCTGACTCATTTTTAGATCTTTTCATGCCATTTTTTATACTTCTGAGGTTTTGCTGTTGTTTTTGTTGAGGTGTTTTTTTGTTTGTTTTTGTTTTGTTTGTTTTTACATTTTAACTACAGATAAATATTTCACTGTTACACAACGACATTTCAAGGACATTTTTTTCTACATGGAGTATCAAAAAGCCATGAAGTCTCTACAAAATAGTGCTATTTTAAGTGGAAAGATAGAGGGAAACAAATTTTGCAAAAGGAGTTCAAGTTAGTTTAGAGACATTCTACTCCTCACTAGCTTTCATTACACCCTGGTAGCCTATGCCCTCATATAATTTCCATTAACCAAGAGGATGACCTAAAGGTGACAGGCCAGGAAACCTGCAGGAAGTCATGGAGAATAGGATTGAGTGATCTCACCTCCATGTAGTAAATGATAAGGTTACAAGGAGCTCCAAATGTGGAGGAAAATGATTTCATTAACAGTTGAAAAGTAGGTCATCATAAAGGTCTGAAATTCAATTCATTCCAATTTTATGACACAAACCACTTAAAATCTCTTTGTAATATTGAGGCTGGAAAATGTGGTTAACCACACCAAGTTTGAACTTCCATAAACAAAGTCAAAGGAAGAGTTGAACATATGTAATGTATTATTTTATGATTTAGAGAATTTTAATTTCCTTCAGTTTTTTTTTATAAATTTGCCTTGTTTCATCTCTTAAACTCTTTAAGCTATTACATCCTCTTTACATAAATAAACTGTGAAAATTGTAAATGACAACATGAACAGGTATGAAAGAGGTAAGATTGGAGCAAAGACTATGAGTTACATGACAAATTAGTCTTTTATTTTTTTAATTTTTAAAAATATTTATTTATTTGACACAGAGGGAGAGAGAGAAAGAGAGAGAGCACAGAAACAGGGGGAGAGACAAAGGGAGAGGGAGAAGCAGACTCCCTTCTGAGCAGGGGCCAGATGTAGGGCTCTATCCCAGGACCTTATGATCATGACCTGAGCCAAGGCCAATGGTTAAATGACTAAGCCACCCAACACCCCATATTAGCTTTTTAAAAAAATATTTATGGTACAAAGTTCAGAAATATATGTGTCTCTTAAACAATTTTGCTTTCACATCTAACAAAATAGGAATTACAGATATGATACCCTCTCCCCCAAAAAAGATAACAGAAAAGATAATATTGGGGGAAAAGAAAGGAAAAACTAAATAACAAACATCTAAATAATGTAACTAGGCTATTTTAAAAATAGATTTAATAAAATAAGATTTGTGGAAATTGATATTACTACTGCTTCCCTAAAAATGTTGACTGCTATTCCAGGCTATTTGTTTTAACCTCTCTCAAATACTTATCAAATGGCATTAAGTGGGGCACCTGGGTGGCTCAGTGGGTTAAGCCACTGCCTTCGGCTCGGGTCATGATTTCAGGGTCTTGGGATCAAGTCCCGTATCGAGCTCTCTGCTCAGCAGGGAGCCTGCTTCCCTTCCTCTCTCTCTGCCTGCCTCTCCATCTACTTGTGATTTCTGTCTGTCAAATAAATAAATAAAATCTTAAAAAAAATGGCATTAAGTGCCTTCAAATAAGTGATTACTAATATTTTGTTGGTTGGTACTTCATTTTATAGTCTCATCTTTTAAAATATATATATTTTTATCAATGCCTAGCTTATTCCCTACCCTATAGTAGATATTGAGAGAAGAAAATAATGAATAAGACAATGAACCTGCCTACTGTCAAAAAACTTGCCATCTTTTGGGGAAGACAATAATACAATATAAATTACAACAATGCAAGGAAGAAAGAGCCATACAGGAGACAGACATAAACATTTTTGGACTTTGGTGGAAAAAGAAATTATTTCCTCTTAAAAATATGAATTATGGCTTTCTTTTCGCATGACCAGGAACCAAATAATAAATACAAAACATCATCACTATCAAATCTTATGTTTGATATATCTTAGTATTTTAGTGTGCTTTATTCCTTTATTTAGCACAATAACCCAGAAAGGTTCAGTACAGTTTTGTCTAAAGTGAATGACTAAATTAAGAATAACAATAATAATAATGTTAATCTTAGATAATAGCTATTTTGATATCATATAACCTGATAAATTGACATAATTTACAAGAGGCTGATTTCTAAAAGTAGTTTCTTTGAATGCAAGTCATGTTTTAGGTTAATTTTGTCTGTTCTATTGGAAATATAGAATCAAATGTTTTGGGTTATGTTTTTTATCTTTTTAATTTTATGTTAAATTTTATAGTATAAATTAATTTTTAACACTTTTTAATGACCAGACTTTTAAAATTTGAGGTATGGTTGATATGTCATGTTGTATTACTTTCAAATGTATAACATAATGATTTAATATGTCTATATATGTTGAAATGATCACTGTGATAAAGCTAGTTAACATCCATTACCACATATAGTTTGAAAATTTATATTCTTGCCATGAGAACTTTTAAGATACATTCTCTTAGCGACTTTGAAATATACGATATTGTATTATTGCCTGTAGTAATCAAACTATACATTATATTCCCAGGAATGATTATTATACAACTGAAAGTTTGTATCTTTCAACCACTTTCACTGTTTTTTGCCCACTTCCTATCCTCTACTTTTGCTGATCACCAATCTGTTCACTGTATCCATGAGTTGGACTTTTTTGTTGTTTTATCTTCTAGATTCCACATGTGAGATCATATAGTATTTGTTTTTCTCTGTCTCAATTATTTCACTTAACATAATGCCCTCAAGTTCCACTCTTGTCACAAATATTAAGATTTCCTTATAATTTATGGCTGAGTAATATTCTGTTGTATTCTTATATGACATTTTCTTTATCTATTCATACAACAATGAACACTTAGGTTGCTTTCACGTCTTGGCTATTGTAAATAATGCTGCAATGAACATGAGGGTGCATATAACTTTCTGAGTCAGCATTTTGTTTTCCTTTGGATAAATAAACAGAAATGAAATTTCTGGGTCATATAGTAGCTCAGTGTTCATTTTTTGATGAGTATTCTGTTTTCTACACTTGTCATACCATTTACATTTCCACCATTAGTGCACTTAGGTTCCCTTTTCTGCTCATTCTTGCCAACACTTGCTATTTTTGTCTTTTTGATAATCGCCATTCTGACAGATATTACATGATATGTCATCACAGTCCTTGATGATTAGTTGTGCTGAACATCTTTTCATTCACCTCTTGTCCATCTATATGTTTTCTTTGGAAAATATCTATTCAGATAATTAAGATTATCTGCCTTTTTCTCTTTTCTTTTTTAGAGAGAGAGTGCACATGTGATTGGGGAGGGGAAAAGGGAGATATAGACTCTTAAGCAGGTTCCTTCTCTACCATGGAGTCCAAAGTGGGCCTTGATTTCATAACCCTGAGATCAAGACCTGAGCTAGACTCTTAACCAAATGAACCGCCCAGGCACCCTTGTCTGCCCATTTTTAATTGTTTCATTTTGCTATTGCATTTTGTGAGTTATTTATATATTTTGTATATTAACTCCTTATTAGAACTATGATTTACAAATATTTTCTCCCATTTGGAAGACAATCTAGGTTGTCTTTTCATTTTGTTGATGAATTTCTTTGCTGTGTAGATGCTTTTTAATTTGATATAATCCCACTTGTTTATTTTTGCTTTTGTTGACTTTGCTTTTGATATCAAATCCAAAAAATCATTGCCAAGACCAAGGTTGAGGACTTTACTGATTATGTCTTCTTCTAGGAGTCTTCTGGTTTCAGATCTTAACAATAAAGTCTTTAATCCATTCTGAGTTAATTTTTGTGTATCATCTAAAATAATGGTCCAGTTTCATTGTTTTTCATGTGACTGTCCAGTTTCCCCGCACCATTTATTGAAGAGCTTATCTTTTCACAATTGGGTATTTTCGACTCCTTTGTCATTAAAAAACCATATATATGTGTGGGTTTATTTCTGGGTTCTTTGTTCTGTTCCATTGATCTGTGTGTCTGTTATTATGTCGTACTATTTTGCTTTCTATAGCTTTGTAATATTATTTGAAATTAGCGAGCATGATGCCACCAGCTTTGTTGTTTTTTGTCACTATTGCTTTGGCTATTTAGAGTCCTTTGTGGTTCTATATACATTTTTGGATTGTTTATTTCTGTGAAAAATCTATTGGAATTTTGATAGGATGCCACTGAATCTTCAGATTGCTTTGGGTAGTATGGACATTTTAACCACATTAACTCTTCCAACCCATAAGCAAAAAATATCTTTCTATTTATTTCTGACTTCCCCAATTTCTTTTATCAGTGTCACAGTTTTCAGTGTATAGCTCTTTTATCTCTTTGGTTAAATTTATTCTTAGGGATTTTATTCTTCTTGATGAAATTGTAAATGGTATTATTCCCTTAATTTCTTCTTCTGGTAGTTCATTATTACTGTGTGGAAATGTGATAGATTTTTGTTTTTTGTATAATTGATTTTATATCATGCAATTTCCTGAATTCATTTATTAATTCTAAGAGTTGCATTCTTTTCTCTCTTTCTTTTCTTTTCTTTTCTCTTTCTTTCTCCTCCTCCTTTCTTCTCTTCTTCCTCTTCTTTTTCTCTCTTCCTCTTCTTCTTTTTTCCTTCTCCTCCTCCTCTTCCTCCTTCTTCTTCATCTTTTTTGGTTGCATCCTTAGGGTCTTCTATATATTTTATTGTATCATCTGCAAATAAAGATAGTTTTACTTCTTTTCTGATTTGGATGTCTTTTATTTCTTGTCTGATGACTGTGGCTATACTTCCAATACTATGTAGAATAGTAGTAGTGAGAGTAGGTTCTTTTGTCTTATTTCTGGTCTTAGAAGAAAAGTTTTTAGCTTTTAAGAATTGAATATGATGTTAGCTGTATATCTGTCATATGAGACCTTTTTATGTTCAAGAACATTCCCTCTATATCCACTTTTTTTAGAGTTTTTTATTGTAAATGGATGTTGAATTTTTTCAAATGCTTTTTCTATATCTACTAATGATCGTTTGATTTTTTTTCATTTTGTGGTGTGTTACTCTGATTTGTGGGTTTTGTATCTTCTTGATTCCCTAGAATAAATCTCACCTGATCATTGTGTATTATCCTTTTAATATATTGTGAAATTCAGTTTGTTAATATTTGTTGCTAGTGTTTGCATCTATGTTTATCAGAGAAGTTAGTCTATTTTCTTTTCTTATGTCATTCTTGCCTGGTTTTGGTATCATCGAATTCTGAACATGTAAAATGAGCTTGAAAGTATTCCTTCCTGTTCTATTTTTTAAAGAGTTTAAGAAGAATTAGAATTAATTCTTTTTAAAAATATTTGGTAGAATTCACCAGTGAAGCCATTTTGTCCTGGGCTTTTCTTCTTTGGGAAGTTTTTGATTACTGATTCAGTCTCATTACTAGTAATTGACTTTCTTAGTTATCTTGGTAGATTGTATATTTCTAAGAATTTATCTATTTCTTTGAGGTAGTCCAGTTTGTAAGCATATAGTTCTTCATAATTGTTTCCTATGATCCTTTCCATTTCTGTGGTATCAGTTGTAACATCTTTTTTATCTGATTTTACATCTTCTCTTCCTCCCCCCTCCTTGGTAAGTCTAGTTAAAGATTTGTATGTTTTGTAAATGTTTAAAAAAAATTCCAAAAAACTAGCTCTTATTTTCACTAATTGTATTTCTACTCTGATCTTTGCTATTTCCTTTCTTCTACTAACTTTGGGCTTTTTTTTCTTTTTTCTATTTCCTTAGAGTATAAAATTAGGCTTTTATTTGACATAACTCTGTGTCTTAATGTTAGCTATTTTTTATTTTAACATTGCTTATTTAATGGTTGAGACTAGGATACTTGGATGGCTCAGTCAGTTAAGTATCTGCCTGTGGCTCGGGTCATGATCCCAGGGTCCTGAGATCAAGTCTCACAATTGGCTCCTTGCTCAGCAGGGAACCTGCCTTTCCCTCTGCTTGCTCAGCTGACCCCTCCCCCTGCCTGTGCTCCCTCTCTCTCTCTGACAAATAAATGAAAACCTTTAAAACAATGGTTGAGACTAAAGCCCTAGGGCCAAAGGTCTACATGAATATATTTGGTTAAGCAGGGAATTACATTTCCCAGAATCCCTTTCTTTCTGCTTCTAGTTAGAATTGGCCTAAAAATGATATTATGTGACATCTGGAAGGTAAAAGTTGAGAGTGGCCATGGCTTTATAAAGATGGCAGTTAAAGTTTGCAGTGACAAACAGAGGCAGACAGGTGGATTCCATCTCAGACATTATGCTCTTCTGTTCTGTGTACTGTTTTTCCTGCCTACTGTGTGTCCTGTTGAACAACTGTTGCTGACCCACAGGTGCTAGACTATTGGCTATAGGTAGAGGTAGAATCCACATAGTGGCAATAGCTTCCAATAGACTTCCTTATCAGCATAACACCATGGAATCAACATTCTTGGCATTACAAAATGAGCTCAACAATCTTCCCAACTGTCCAACTCTTGTGTGTACCTTCACTCTCCTTTCTCTTTTCACAAGGGTATAAATTTTAATCCTCATAATAATACCCTTATTCCATAATACAGCTAATTTGCTTTGCTGGTTGAAACCCAACTGATAAACAACTAAATTTTCTACAATTATTTGCATTGCCATAGAGTTGCAGTGACTAGAAAATCAAATAGTTATCACAATAGAATGTGCTAAAAAACAGGCTACAGGGGGCGCCTGGGTGGCTCAGTGGGTTAAGCCGCTGCCTTTGGCTCGGGTCATGATCTCAGAGTCCTGTGATCGAGTCCCACATCGGGCTCTCTGCTCAGCAGGGAGCCTGCTTCCTCCTCTCTCTCTGCCTGCCTCTCTGCCTACTTGTGATCTCTCTCTGTCAAATAAATAAATAAAATCTTTAAAAAAAAAAAAACAGGCTACAGAATGTTTCATCTTGATACTTTATTTTTAGGTAGACAATACAGGGCAAGTGGTAGAATTACTGTAAGTTTTATAAAAAATAGAACTATTAATTCCATGCTCTTCATTTTCAAAAAACCATAAATTCCATGCTCTTCATTTTCAAAAAAATTAAATGTACCTTTGACCTTACTAAGAAATTAAATATTAGTGAAAATATTCTTGAATGGAGTATAACAAAATAGGTTAACAAATTATAGACTTAAAAATTGAAATTGCTCTATAGTAGATTTATCTTGAGGATACATGTTTTAAGATGTCATTGTCAACAGTATGTCCCTACTAAATTTCTTATCTTTCTGTACACTGTCATGTTTTCCTTATCATAATTATAATAATATCCATCTGAATTAAAACACAATATCCTAAACTGTAAAATATGAGGATGATCTTACATGGACTAAAAGAAAACTAATTTCTGAAAAAATTAAAATATTTTTATGTTTATCTGAACTAAAATAGAAAGTTAAATAGATCATTCCACAAATTATGTCAATACATTCTACATATGATATTCTCCTAGCATCAATAATAGAATTTTCTAAATATTTAAGGATAATATGATATTTATTTGGCTCTGTGAGAAAGAAAGCACAATGAAAGCCTTCTGATATTCTCCTTCCTTACCCAGAGTTACCTTAAGAAATGATTGATATCAGCAATATCCAAAAGAATGAATGATCTTTATCAGCCTCATTATATACACTCTAGTAACATTGATTAGTGTAAATATGTTAAGGGATCCTTACCCTAAAACTTTCCTTATAACAATAAAAAATTGGGGGGCTTCTCAAATTCATGTAATTAAACCTGGGGTTCATAATTTGAGAACTGGCTGGCTGAAGGATGGATGTCATTTACATTTCTTTTATATGTGTATGACTCAGAGCTAAGAAGCCACAGAGCAACTTCCTCAGAGGTCAGTGTTCAGCACACATTGTTAGGGACTCATTTGTTACTCTGATACCAAAACATAGTCATGAACAGAGAAAGGGATAATGAGGAAGTTGTACCTCACAGACTGAAGGTCCTGCCAGAAAGATGTGCTGTGTTTGTGTCTATGTTTTATTTGTAGACTTTGAATTATTATTTTTTTTAAGATTTTATTTATTTGACAGACAGAGATCACAAGTAGGCAGAGAGGCAGGCAGATAGAGAGTGAGAGAAGGAAGCAGGCTCCCTGCTGAGCAGAGAGCCTGATATGGGACTAGATCCCAGGACCCTGAGATCATGACCTGAGCCAAAGGCAGCAGCTTAACCCACTGAGCCACCCAGGCGCCCGACTTTGAATTATTTTTAATGTTTATTAAAAATTATTATTTGTGTGAACCTGCTTTCATAATTCAATCATTTCTATTATATATATATTCTATAGTTTAATCTCCCCCAAAATAATCAGGTATAACTAAAATGAGTCACCATTACCCTTACAAGTATCAGAAGTTTTTGGAAATGATAATCTCTTTAGAATTCTTGTTTTGATAACATTTGTTAAAAACATTGAGATACATTGCATTAGGATACTGTCAGGCATAGTCTTTATGATTTCCTGGAACTTAAATCAGTAACTGAGGCAAGCCAGCTGCTTATTATCCAGGGTTTTAGTAGCATCAAAGTCATGAAAATCTCTACTCTATATTGTTTATTAATATCATCATATTTTGTATTTTTATCATCTTTTGCTTTTCCTCCTTTATTTTTATCTCCACATTAGTATTTTCTTTGCTTGTTTTTTTGTTTTATTAGTTATTTTTATTAACATATAATGTATTATTTGCCCCAGGGGTACAGGTTTGTAAATCATCAGGCTTACAAATCACAGCACTCACCAGATCACATACCCTCACCAATGTCCTTAACCCACTCTCTACACACAACCCTTCCCCCCAGCAACCCTCAGTTAGTTTTTAAGATTAAGAGTCTGTTATGGTTTGTCTCCCTCCCAATCCCATCTTGTTTCATTTGTTCCTTCCCTACCCTCAAACCCCCACTCTGCCTCTTTTGAGGAGATATCAGGGAGATCATATGATAATTGTCTTTCTCTGATTGACTTATTTTGCTCAGCATAATACCTCTAGTTCCATCCACTACATTGCAATGGCAAGATTTCATTTCTTTTGATGGCTGAATAGTATTCCATTGTGTGTGTGTGTGTGTGTGTATCTGTATGTGTGTGTGTGTGTGTGTGTATATACATATATATACATATATACATATACACACACACACACATACAGATACACACACACACACATATATATATGTATATATATACACACACACACAACATCTTCTTTATCCATTCATCTGATGATAGACATCAGGTTCTTTCCATACTTTGGCTATTGTGGACATTACTGCTATAAACAACCAGGTGCATGTACACCCTCGAATCTACATTTGTATCTTTAGGGCAAATATCCAGTAGCGTGATTGCTAGATCATGGGTAGCTCTGTTTCCAACTTTTTGAGAAACCTCCATGTTATTTTCTAGAGTGGCTGCACCAGCATACCTTCCTGCCAACAGTGTAGGAGGGTTCCCCTTTCTCCACATTCTCGCCAACATCTGTCATTTCCTGATATCTTAATTTTAGCCATTCTTACTGGTGTGAGGTGGTATCTCATTGTGGTTTTGATTTGTATTTCCCTGATCCCAAGTGATATGGAGCACTTTTTCATGTGTCTGTTGGCCATCTGGATGTCTTCTTTGCAGAAATGTCTGTTCATGTCTTCTGCCTATTTCTTGATTGATTCTTTGTTCTTTGGGTGTTGAGTTTGGTAAGTTCTTTATAGATTTTGGATACTAGCCATTTATCGGATACATCATTTGCTGATATCTTCTCCCATCTGTCAGTTATCTTTTGGTTTTGTTGACTGTTTACTTTGCTGTGCAAAAGCTTTTGATCTTGATGAAGTCCCAATAATTCATTTTTGCCCTTGCTTCCCTTGCCTTTGGTGATGTTTCTGTGAAAGAAAGTTGCTGTGACTGAGGTTGAAGAGGGTGTGTCTGTGTTCTCCTCAAGGATTTTGATGTATTTATGTCTCACATTGAAGTTTTTCATCCATTTTAAGACTATTTTTGTGTATGGTCTAAGAAAATGGTCCAGTTTCTTTCTTCTGCATGTGGCTGTCCAATTTTCCCAATAATATTTGTTAAAGAGATTCTTTTTTCCACTGGACATTCTTTATTGCTTTGTCAAAGATTAGTTTACCATAGAGTTGAGGGTCTGTTCTGGGTGATTCTATTCTGTTGCATTGATCTATATGTCTGTTTCTGTCCCAGTACCATACTGTCTTGATGATTACAGCTTTATTATAGAACTTAAAGTCTGGAATTGTGATGCCACCAACTTTGGCTTCCTTCAACACTCCTCTGGGTATTTGAGGTCTTTTCTGATTCCATATAAATTTTAGGATTATTTGTTCCATTTCCTTGAAAAAAGTTGATGGTATTGTGATAGGGATTGCATTAAATGTGTAGATTGCTTTAGGTAGCATAGATATCTTCGCAGTGTTTATTCTTCCAACCCATGTGCATGAAACCTTTTCCCATTTCTTTGTGTCTTCCTCAGTTTTTTTCATGAGTACTTTATAGTTTACTGAGTATAGATATTTTGCCTCTGGTTAGGTTTATTCCTAGGTATCTTATGGTTTTGGGTGCAATTGTAAATGGGATTGACTCCTTAATTTCTCTTTCTTCTATCTTGTTGTTGGTGTAAAGGAATGCAACTTATTTCTGTGCATTGATTTTATATCCTGACACTTTACTGATTTCCTGTACAAGTTCTAGCAGATTTAGAATGGATTCCTTTGGATTTCCCACATAAAGTATCATATCATTTTCAAAGAGTGAGAATTTGACTTCTTTGCCAATTCAGATGCCTTTAATTTCTTTTTGTTGTCTGATTGCTGAGGCTAGGACTTCTAGTACTATGTTGAATAGCAGTGGTGATAGTGGACAGCCCTGTTGTGCTCCTGACCTTAGAGGACAGGCTCTCAGTTTTTCCCCATTGAGAATAATATTCACTATGGGTTTTTCATAGATGGCTTTGATGATATTGAGGTATGTACACTCTATCCTTACACTGTGAGTAGTTTTGATCAAGAATGGATGCTGAACTTTGTCAAATGCTTTTTTTAGCATCAATTAAGAGTATAATAAGGTTCTTGTCTTCCTTTTATTAATGTATTGTATCACATGGATTGATTTGTGGATGTTGAACCAACCTTGCAACCCTGGAATCAATCCCACTTGGTCGTGGTAAATAATCCTTTTAATATACTGTTGCATCCTTCTGGCTAGTATTTTGGTAAGAATTTTTGCATATGTGTTTACTATGGATATTGGTCTGCAATTTTACTTTTTGATGGGTTCTTCGTCAGGTTTTGGGATCAAGGTAATGCTGGCCGCATAAAATGAGTTTGGCGGTTTTCCTACCATTTCAATTTTTTGGAACATTTTCAGGAGAATGGTATTAATTCTTCTTTAACTGTTTGGTAGAATTCCCCTGGAAAGCTCTCCGGCCCTGGGCTTTTGTTTGTTGGGAGATTTTTGAAGACTGCTTCAATCTCTTTACTGGTTATGGGTCTGTTCAGGTTTTCTATTTCTTCCTGGTTCAGTTTTGGTAGTTTATATGTCTCTAGAAATGCATCATTTCTTCCAGATTGTCAAATTTTCTGGAGTATAGGTGTTCATAATATGTTCTTATAATTGTTTGTATGTCTTTGGTGTTGATTGTGATCTCTCCTCTTTCATTCATGCTTTTACTAATTTGGGTCCCTTCTCTTTTATTTTGTATAGGTCTGGCCAGGAGTTTATCAATCTTATTAATTCTTTCAAAGACCCAGCTCCTAGTTTCATTGATTTGTTCTACTGTTTTTTGTTTGTTTTTTGTTGTTGTTGTTTTTGTTTTTGTTTATTTGTTTCTATTTCATTAATTTCTGCTCTGATCTTCATTATTTCAATTCTCCTGCTGGGTTTAGGCTTTCTTTGCTTTTCTTTCTCTAGCTCCTTTAGATGAAGGTTTAGGTTGTCTATTTGAGTTCTTTCTTGTTTCTTGAGAAAGGCTTGTATCACTATATATTTCCTCTCAGGACTGCCTTTGCTGAGTCCCACAGATTTTGAATAGTTGTATCTTCATTATCATTTGTTTCCATGAATTTTTTCAATTCTTCTTTAATTTCCTGGTTGACCCATTCATTCTTTAGTAGAATGCTCTTTAGCCTCCTTGTATTTGATTTATTTCCAATTTTCCTCTTTGATTGCATTGTAGCTTCAGAGCATTGTGGTCTGAAAATATGCAGGGAATGATTGCAATCTTTTGGTACCAGTTCAGACCTGATTTGTGACCCAGGATGTTATCTATTCTGGAGAATGTTCCATGTGCACTAGAGAAGAATGTGTACTCTCTTGTTTTGGGATGGAATATTCTGAATATATCTGTGATGTCCATCTGTTCTACTGTGTCATGTAAGGCCTTTATTTCCTTGTTGATCTTTTGCTTGGATGACCTGTCCATTTCAGTGATGGAGGTGTTAAAGTTCCCTACTATATTGTATTATTGTCATTGTATTTCTTTGATTTTGTTATTAATCGGTTTATATAGTTGGCTGCTTGCATGTTAGGGGTATAGATATTGAAAATTGTTAGATATTCTTGTTGGAAAACACTTTAAGTATGATATGGTGTTCTTCCTCATCTCTTATTATACTCTTTGGCTTAAAATCTAATTGATCTGATGTAAGGATTACAATCCCTGCTTTCTTTTGATGTCCATTAGCATGGTAAATTGTTTTCCATCCCCTCACTTTAAATCTGGAGGTGCCTTTGAGTCTAAAATGAGTTTCTTGTAGACAGCATATTGATGGGTTTTGGTTTTTAATCCATTTTGATACCCTGTGTCTCTTTATTGGGATATTTTGCCCATTTACATTCAGGATAACTATTGAAAGATGTGAATTTAGTGCTACTGTATAGTCTGTAAGGTGATTGTTACTTATATTGTCTCTGTTCCTTTCTGGTCTACTACTTTTAGGCTCTCTCTTTGCTTAGAGGAGGGATGGTTTGGTGTTTGCAAATTCCTTTAATTTTTGTTTTTCCTGGAAGCTTTTTATCATTCCTATTTTCTCTGATAGCCTAGCTGGATATAGTATTCTTGGCGGCATAGTTTTCTCATTTAGTGCTCTGAATATATCATGCCAGTTCTTTCTGGCCTGCCAGGTGTCTGTGGATCAGTCTATTGCCAGTCTAATATTTCTACCATTGTATGTTAGAGACTTCTTGTCCTGAACTGCTTTCAGGATTTTTTTTTTTTGTCACTAAGACTTGTAAGTTTTACTATTAGATGACAGAGTGTGGACCCATTTGTATTGATTTTGAGGGAGGTTCTCTGTGCCTCCTGGATTTTGGTGCTTCTTTCCTTTGCCATATTAGGGAAATTTTCTACTGTAATTCGCTCCAATATACCTTCTGCCCCCCTCTCTCTTTCTTATTCTTCTTGAATCCCAATTATTCTAATATTGTTTCATCTTATGATATCAGTTTTCTCTAAAATTCTCCTTTTGTGGCCCAGTAGTTGTTTTTCTCTCTTTTGCTCAGCTTCTTTATTCTCTGTCATTTGGTCTTCTATATCACTAATTCTCCCTCCTGCATCGTATTTCCTAGCAGTGAGAGCCTCCAATTTTTTTATTACACCCATTAATAGCTGTTTTGATTTCAACTTGGTTAGATTTTAATTCATTTCTCCAGAAAGGGATTGTATTTCTCCAGAAAGTGTTCTTTTAATATTTTCCATGCCTTTTTCAAGCCCAGCTAGCACCTTGAAAATCATCATTTTGAACTATAGTTCTGACATATTACCAATGTCTGTATTGATTGGGTCCCTAGCATTGGTACTGACTCTTTATTTTTTGTTTGTTTGTTTGTTTTTTGGGGTATTTTTGTGCATTTTTCTGCTTTGTCATTTTATCCAGATAAGAATATATGAATGAGAGAAAAAATACTATTAGTGTGACAAAGACTCCAGAGAAATGTATGATAACCATCTCAGAAGAGATCCAAAACTGTGGGGAGAAGAAAGGGGGAAAAAGAAATAAAAATAAAAATTAAAAAAAAAATTACATTTATCTTTACACACACACACACACAGTTGAATAGAACAGAGCCACGCACTTGATTTTGGGAGTATTTTTGTCTCTCAGAAGAGACTACCTCCCAAAATTTTAAAGAAATAAAAACTTATATACATACATAAATAAGAGTAAACGTGATGAAGGGATGGAATATGACTGCAAACATGAAAATTAAAATAAAATTCTAAAAAAGGAATTGGTAAGATAAGTTGGTTGGAAGAAGGGGGAAAAAAATGAGGAGGGAATGTAATCAGGCTGGAGACTAGAAGAGATCCATGTGGTAGATTAGGGTATATTTTGATCTATTAAAAGTAATTGTATACCAAATTTATTAGCAAAGAGAAACCTATATGTATACAAAAAATATGGTTAAATACAATGAAGGGATAAAATATGACTATAACAATGAAGGTTTAAAACTTTTTTTAGAAAGATATCTTTAAGATAAACTCGTTGAAAATGTCAAAAGAGGAAAAGTTACATTAATATAATTTAAAAAATGAAAAAATATTAACTTTGCAAGACTGAAAGATCATGGCAGAAAAGCCATGAATTCTGTGTTGCTTTTCCCTAGTTCTGGAGTTCCACTGTTCTCCTTGATTGGTGAGCTTTGTCTTGGCTGGATGTTCTTCCTGATCTCCTGGGGAAGGGGCCTGTTACAGTGATTCTCAAATGTCTTTGCCTAAGGTGGATTTGCATGGGCCTTGCCAGGGACCAGGTTAGGTAATCTTCTTGTGTTCACTCTAGGGAGCTTATATTCCATGAATGCTTTCCACAGAGCTTTGGAGGACAGGAATGAAAATGATGGCCTCCCAATATCTGGCCCAGAGGAGCTGAGAGCTCAGGGCCCCACTCCTCAGTGTGTCCCCAGAAACAAGCAATAAATCACTCCTATCTCCCTGGTCTCTGGCCACACTCCACACCCACACAGCCTATGACTGAGCATTTCTATCTCTGATGCACAGCCCCACCTGGAGTCTCCAAACTCAGCAGACTCCTGCTGCACTGCTCCTCCTTGAGAAGGAAGGTGAGTCTCCCTGGATTTGACTCCTGTGGTATCCCTGCTCAAGGATCAGTGGCCCAACTGTGACTTGGAACATGGTTTAAGGAAACCCTGATCTGAAAGCTCACTGTTCAGCTCTGTCTCTGTAGTTGTCTTCCCCACTCTGATACCTGGCATCTCTGCCACACTCAGCCACTTCCAATCTTTCTGTGACCCTGTTGTACCTGAGGCTACGCTGTCCCCGCAATGGCTCCACTCCTGCTTAGCATCTGGAGCAATGTCCCTCAGTGTACATGACTTTGAAATGTTCTGATTTTGTCCTCCACTGCTCTGCCGCTTGCTGGGAGCCGACCCTCCCCCCCATGGTCTATCTTCCTGAGGCTTTGGATTCACTTCTCCACATGTCCTACCTTTCAGAAAGTGGTCGATTTTCTGTTCCTAGAATTGCTGCTCTTCTCTTCTATCTCATTTTGAGTTTGTAGGTGTTCGGAATAGTTTGATACCTATCTAGCTAAACTCGTGGGATCTGATGTCATTTCAGTCTGCTACTCCTCTGCCATCTTGCCTCTTTCTCCACCTTAGTATTTTTTTATATATCCTTTATCATCTCTCATATGGAAGCTAGAAATTAAACTCCTCAACTATAAGAACTTTTCCTTAATGTCTGTCTCTCTCCTCTCAGATTATGAATAAATATATGTGTATATAATTTTAAAGTTTATAAGTTATATATGATAATATATATTAATTTTAATATATAGTATAATACATAAAATTTTATACTCTACATATTTTTTTTTCTGATCCGTTTGCAAGAGATTTGGGGACTTTATGCCTTTTTACTTCCGTTTTCTTTTTTTTAACTTTCAATAGTTTTTTAAAATTCAAACTCAATTAACTAACATTCAGAGGTAATTAGTTTCAGAGGTAGAGGTCAGTGTTTCATCAGTCTTATATCATACCCAGTGCTCATCACATCATGTGCCATCCTTAATGCCCATCACCCACTTACCTCAACTCTCTACCTCCTTCCTCTCCAGCAACCCTCAGTTTGTTTCTTGTAATTAAGTTTCTTATGGTTTGTCTTCCTGTCTTATTTTGTATCTTACTCTCTTCCCTTATGATTCTGTTTTGTTTCTTAATTTCTACATATGAGTGAGATCATATGATATTTGTCTTTCTCTGATTAACTTATTTCACTTAGCCTAATACCCTCTAGTTTCATCCACATTTTTGCAAATGGCAAAATTTCATTTTGTAATGGCTGATTAGTAGTCCATTGTGTATATACACCACATCTTTATCCAATCATCTGTTGATGGACATCTGGGCTCTTTCTGTAGTTTGGTTATTGTGGACATTGCTGTTATAAACATAGGTGTGCAGGTGCCCCTTTGGATCACTATATTTTTATCTTTGAGGGAAATCCTCAGTAGTGCAATTGCTGGGTTTTAGGGTAGTTCTATTTTCAACTTTTTAAGAAACTTCCATTCTGTTTTCCAGAGTGGTGGCACCAGGTTACATTCCCACCAATGGTGTAGGAGGAGGATTCCCCTTTCTCCACATCGTTGCCAACATCTGTCATTTCCTGAGTGGTTAATTTTAGAAATTCTGATTGATGTGAAGTGGTATCTCATTGTGGTTTTGATTTGCATTTCCCTGATGCTGAGTGATGTTGAGCATTTTTTTCATATGTCTGTTGGCCATTTGGATGTCTTCTTTGCAGAAGTGTCTGTTCCTGTCTTCTGCCTATTTCTTGATAGGATTATTTTTTCTTTGGGTGTTATATTTGAAGATTTTTTAATAGATTTTAGATACTAACCCTTTATCTGATAAGACATTTGCAAATATATTCTCCCATTCTGTCAGTTGTCTTTTGTTTTTGTTGACTGTTTCCTTTGCTATGGAAAAGCTTGTTACCTTGATTAAGTCTCAATAGTTCATTTTTCCCTTTGTTTCCCTTGCCTTTGGAGATGTGTCTAGCAAGAAGTTGTGGCAGCTGAGGTCAGAGAGGTTGGTGGTGCCTGTGTTCTCCTGTAGGACTTTGATAGCTTTTCTCACTTTAAGCCTTTCAGCCATTTTGAGTCTATCTTTGTGTGTGGTGTAAGGAAATGGTTTGGTTTCATTCTTCTGCAGGTGGCTGTTCAATTTTCCCAATACCATTTGTTGAAGAGACTATCTTTTATACATTGGGCATTCTTTCCTGCTTTGTCAAAGGTCCATTTCTGGGTTGTCTTTTCTGTTCCATTGATCTTTGTGTCTCTTTTTGTGCCAGTACCATACTGTCTTGATGATCACAGCTTTGTATTAAATCTTGAAGTCCAAAATTGTGATGCCATCAGGTTTTTTGTTTGTTTGTTTTTAACATTTCTTTGGATAGTCAGGGTCTTTTCTGGTTCCATACAAATTTTAGGGTTATTTGTCCCAGCTCTGTGAAGAATGTTGAAGGTATTTTGATCGGGGTTGCTTTGAATGTATAGATTGCTCTAGGTAGCGTAGACATTTTAACAATATTTTTTCTTCCAATCCATGAGCATGGAATATTTTTCCATTTCTTCGTGTTTTCCTCATTTTCTTTCATGAGTGGACTGTAGTTTTCTGAGTATAGATCCTTTGCCTCTTTGTTTAGGTTTATTCCTAGGTACCTTATGGGTTTGGGTGCAATTGTAAATGGGATCAGCTCTTTAATTTCTCTTTCTACTGTCTCATTTGTGCAACTGATTTCTGTGCATTGATTTTATATCCTGCCACTTTGCTGAATTTCTGTATGAGTTCTAGCAGTTTGGGTGGTGGAGTCTTTTGCATTTCCCACATAGAATATCATGTCATCTGCAAAGAGTGAGAGTTTGACTTCTTTGCTGATTCTGATGCTTTTTATTTCTTATTGTTGTCTGATTGCTGAGGCTAGGATTTCTAGTACTATGTTGAACAATGGTGGTAATAGTAGATATCCCTGCTTAGTTCCTGACCTTATGGGAAAAGCTCTTAGTTTTTCCCCATTGTGAATGATATTTGCTGTGGGCTTTTCATAGATGGTGTTTATGATATTGAGGTATGTTCCTTCTATCCCTACACAGTGAAGAGTTTTAATAAAGAAAGCATGCTGTACTTTGTCAAATGCTTTTTCTACATCTATTGAGAGGATAATTTTGTTCTTACCTTTTCTTTTTTTAAAGTAGTCTATCACACTGTTTGATTTTTGGATGTTGATCTATGCTTTAAGGCCAGGAATAAATCCAACTTAGTCGTGGTAAATAATCCTTTTTATGTACTATTGGATCCTGTTGGCTACTATCTTGGTGAGAATTTTTTTTTTCTTTTATTTATTTTCAGCATAACAGAATTAATTTTTTTTGCACCACATCCAGTGCTCCATGCAATCCATGCCCTCTCTAATACCCACCACCTGGTTCCCCCACCCTCCCACGCCCACCACTTCAAACCCCTCAGATTGTTTTTCAGAGTCCATAGTCTCTCATGGTTCACCTCCCCTTCCAATTTTCCCCAACTCCCTTCTCCTCTCTAACTCCCTATGTCCTCCATGCTATTTGTTATGCTCCATGAATAAGTGAAACCATATGATAATTGACTCTCTCCACTTGACTTATTTCGCTCAGCATAATCTCTTCCAGTCCCATCCATGTTGCTACAAAAGTTGGGTATTCATCCTTTCTGATGGAGGCATAATACTCCATAGTGTATATGGACCACATCTTCCTTATCCATATGTCCGTTGAAGGGCATCTTGGTTCTTTCCATAGTTTGGCGACCGTGGCCATTGCTGCTATAAACATCGGGGTACAGATGGCCCTTCTTTTCACTACATCTGTATCCTTGGGGTAAATACCCAGGAGTGCAATTGCAGGGTCATAGGGAAGCTCTATTTTTAATTTCTTGAGGAATCTCCACACTGTTTTCCAGTGTGGCTGCACCAACTTGCATTCCCACCAACAGTGGAAGAGGGTTCCCCTTTCTCCACATCCCCTCCAACACATGTTGTTTCCTGTCTTGCCAATTTTGGCCATTCTAACTGATGTAAGGTAATATCTTTTTTTTTTTTTTTAATTTTTTTTTAAAGATTTTATTTATTTATTTGACAGAGAAATCACAAGTACATGGAGAGGCAGACAGAGAGAGAGAGAGGGAAGCAGGCTCCCTGCGGAGCAGAGAGCCCGATGCGGGACTCGATCCCAGGACCCTGAGATCATGACCTGAGCCGAAGGCAGCGGCTTAACCCACTGAGCCACCCAGGCGCCCGATGTAAGGTAATATCTTAATGTGGTTTTTAATTTAATACAAGTCTTTCTCAAGAAACAAGAAAGCTCTCAAACACCCAACGTAAATTTACACCTAATGTAGTTAGAGAAAGAACAGCAAGTGAAGCTTAAACCCAGCATTAAAAGGGAATTAATAAAGATTAGAGCAGAAATCAATGAAATAGAAACCAAAAGAACAGTAGAATATATGCTTAACAATTCGCATCATCAGGGAAATACAAATCATAACTATATGAGATAGCACCTCACACTACTCAGAATGGCTAAAATAAACAACACAGGAAACATCAGGTGTTAATGAGGATTCAGAGAAAGGGGAAGCTTCATACACTTTTGGTGGGAATGCAAACTGATGCAGCCACTCTGGAAAATAGTATGAAGGAGCCTCAGAAAGCTAAAAATAGGACTACTTTATGACAGCAATTGCACTGTGATGTATTTACCCAAAGGATACAAAAATGCTGATTTGAAGGGATACACACATCCCAATATTTATAGCAGAGTTATCAACAATAGCCAAGTTATGGAAATAGCCCAAATGTCTATTGAGTGATGAATGGATAAAGAAGAGGTGCAGGGTGTGTTTGTGTGTGTGTATGAATATTAGTCATAAAAAAGAATGAAAAATATTTTTATTCAACACTTTAAGCTATTAATTTTATTGTTCAATAATTTTTGTTGCTGTTGATGAGAATTTCCACGTCAGTCAAAATGTCATTTCTTTATTAGAAAATTTGTCTTTTATTTCTGAACGTTTTCAAGGTTTTATTATTAACCTTAATGCTCTAGAGATTAAGTATGGTGTTTAATTATGCCCATTATATGTTTTTTTTAATTTTTTATTTTTTATAAACATATGTTTTTATCCCCAGGGGTACAGGTCTGTGAATCACCAGGTTTACACACTTCACAGCACTCACCAAAGCACATACCCTCCCCAATGTCCATAATCCCAGCCCCTTCTCCCAAACCCCCTCCCCCCAGCAACCCTCAATTTGTTTTGTGAGATTAAGAGTCACTTATGGTTTGTCTCCCTCCCAATCCCATCTTGCTTCATTGATTCTTCTCCTACCCACTTAAGCCCCCATTATATGTTTTAATGTTCAAATTGCTCTATATTTGAGTTGTACTTAAAGTTTTAGTAATAAGTGCACTTTAAATAGATCATATCACCTCTTCAATTAATCAGTATGCCCAATCCCTCTGAAGTTTATACTGAAGGTTTATTTATTTTTTTAAAAGATTTTATTTATTTATTTCACATGCAGAGATCACAAGTAGGCAGAGAATAAAGCAGAGGGAAAGGAGGAAGCAGGCTCCCAGATGAGCAGAGAGCCCAATGTGGGGCTCAGTCCCAGGACTCTGAGATCATGACCTGAGCCAAAGGCAGAAACTTTAACCCACTGAGCCACCCAGGCACCCCTGTGCTGAAGGTTTATACTCAAGTCTTTTATCTCCTCTGTTTCCTTAGTTTTAGAAAATTCTCAACAGTTATTTTTCCAATATTGGTTTTCTCCAATCTCTATTTCTCACTTTCCTTCAACTATGTTCTGTCTTCTTTGCTATTTTACATGTTTAAGCATCCCTTGGTTTTGGTATTATGAATCATTTACACATATTTTTAATTTTCTAAAATAGTTTTTATGTCTCATTTTATTTTATTTTTAATAAGAGACCTAAGTTCTTAATAAATTTAAGAGTACAGCATATTATTTTAAATTTTTACTGAAGAATAATTCACAAATATATATTTGACATATAAACATAAATATATTGACATATATTTAAAATGTACAATGTGGATGATTTGATAGATATTATAGAATTATTACCAAGATTAAGATAATTAACACATCCATCATCTCAGAAGGTTAACACTTTTTTGTGTGTTTTGTGAGTATGTTTAAAATCTACTCCAAGTGGAATACCTGGGTAGCTCAGTCAGTCAAGTTTCTTACTCTGGGTTTCAGCTCAGGTCATGATCTCATGGTTTGTGAGATTGAGCCCTTTGTTTTGCTCCCCACTCAATGGGGAATCTGCTTGAAGAATCGCTCTCTGCCCCTCCCCCACTCATGCATGCACATATGTACTCTCTCTATATAAAATAAATAAATCTTTAAAAACAAAGATCTACTCTCAGCAGTTTTCAAGTACACAACAATTTATTAATTACTATAATTACCACCATGTTGTACATTAAATCCTCAGAACATATTCATCATATAGGTGCAAATTTATAATATTTCACCTATGTCTGGTCATTTTACCCTCACCCCAGCCCCTAGCAATCATCAATTTTTTTTCTCTTGCTATGAAATTGGCTTTTTTTCAAATTCCACATTTAAGTAATACCATATAGGATTTGTCTTTTCCTGGCTTATTACACTTAGCAGAATGCCCTCCCATTTTTTTATTTGTTTTGGTTTTGGTTTTGGTTTTGGCTTTGGTTTTTTTAATGGTAATAATGGTGGATCTGGAATTTGAACTCAGATAATTCATATTCTAAAACTCCATTTCTTTCTGATCTACCAAAATTACCCTCTCAGAAACTAAACAAATGCACTTTCCTTCTCTCTTCCACAAATAAAACCATTGGGGAGGGTTTGATTTCAAAACTGAATTTTTTTCTAAAACATCTCTTTTAAGTTTCCTGTTTTCATATAATCACCTTCTAAATCCTGGGGAGCTCCAGGAAAGTTGACTATTCAAACATGTTTTCATATGCAGCTGTAAATACTATCACACAATAGTGCCTTCCACAGAGAGCACTATAGCAAAATTTGATCCACATTTTAACACCAAAGTCCCATAGCATGTCAAAAGATAGGGAAACATGGGGGTATTTTTATTTTATTTTGAGAAGCATAGTGAAATTCTAAAATGGTAACAAGCATCTATTTAAAAAGCTTACGTAAAACACACTTAACAAATATTTCCACCAATGAACAGTTCAGTCATTCCATTTTTTTTTTAAAGATTTTATTTATTTATTTGACAGAGAGAGTTACATGCAGGGGAATGGCAGGCAGATGGAGAGGAAGAAGCAGGCTCCCCACAGAGCAGGGAACCAGATGCTGGTCCCTGGACTGGATCCCAAGACTCTGGGATCATGACCTGAGCTGAAGGCAGTTGTTTAACCAACTGAGCCACCCAGTTGCCCAGTCATTCCATTTTTAATTGAAAGCAACTTTTTTTGCTCAATACTGTGTAATGTGATTCTCTTAAAATATATTGCTTTATCTGTCTCTTTACACACACACACACACCCCTAATATCAGAAAGTATTTGGTATGACTTACTCTTGCATAAACATTTCTTCTCCAGGGTAAAAAAAAATCCTACAACAAACAGGTTAATTTATTCACACATAGGAGAAGAGAAATTACAGTTTTATTAATAAATTTAGTTTTCTTATGACCTTTTTTTTGTAAAAAGGAACAATGTGCTTAAACAAAGATTAACATATTTTTAAAATGATGATGACTTCTTACAAGAAAAGTTGTAAATGAAACATACTTGAAATAGGTATATTATTAATATTACATATATATTTTTATGTATGTTTTTTGAGAGCTTCTTATAAGATCTTTCTACTATTTTTGTTTTTGTTTTTGTTTTTAATGCAGTTTTGAAAATGCTACTAGCCTGGAAACATTATTATTTTTTTCAAATGTGTCATGCATCCGGTGTTTACTTTTAGGAATAGATGCTATAAAAATGAGCAGGAAAAGGGGTGTCTGGGTGGCTCAACTGGTTGAATGGCCTACTCTTGGTTTCTGCTCAGGTCATGATCTTGGACTCTTGGGATTGATCCCTGCCAGGAAGTCTGCTTGAGGATTCTCTCTCCTCCCTCTCCCTTTGCCCCTTACCCTGCTCATGCTCTCTCTCTCTGTCTCAAATAAATAAATGAATCATTAAAATAAATGAGCAGGAAGAAACATTTTTGTGAAGATACTCTTTCTTTCCCAGGGCACTGAACAATGAAAGGTGATTTTTCCCATCATGTACATATTTTTATAAAATGCATAGTTTCTCCTCTATGACCTTGCCTTCCTTTGTTAATAAAGATTATTATCTATGCATTCTATATTTATGGGTACTCAATAAATATTAAGATGATAGCAGCTAATATGATGATGTTATAAATATTAATGCCCTGAAAAACCTGGAGGAAATCTTTTCCATGACTTAGTTTTACTTATGATTATTTTAACTTATATTTTACTTGTATTAATCTATTTTAAAATATTATTCTTATTGTTAATAAAACATTAAGAGAGAGATTTAGCAACATAAAATATATATCTATATGTATCCCCTGCATTTAAGTATCAATTTCAATTGTTATAGTTTCTTTTAGGGTGTGCCTGGCTGGTTCAATCAGAAAAGACTGAGACATTGATTTTGGGGTTGTGAGTTTGAACCCCATGCAGGGTGTACAGATTACTTCAAAATAAATAAATAAACCTTTGAAAAACTGAAGCATAAATAAAAATAAAAGTGAAATAAAATGTGAATGGCAAGATGTAATAGTTAAAAAAAGATAACTTTTTAAGAGTTTAAAATCCTTTTTAAAATAAAATCAAAATTATTTTACATTAGAGGCATGTGTCTGTATATTTTAGTCAGACAATAAACATAAGTTGGTTAAGAACTCAAGTTTTTGTTTTAGAGAGACCATGTTTCAAGTTTAGTCTTGCCAATTACTTTTAGAGCTTTTGCAATTTAATCTCAGAGGCAATTTCCTTATCTGAATTTAGACCAACAATAATATAACTTTAAGAGTTTTGTTTCTTGAAGTGTCAAATAGAGTAACAGCTTAATACTAATGGCACTGTTAAATTTCCCATTGGAATGTAGTTTTATTGTCAATCTTGTTCATGGCCATTAGGCTATGATGTATGGACCAAGAATATGGCAGTTAGATTGTCTGGTTTCAAATCTCAAATCTTACACTGTGTAAATCTGAGCGAGTTACAGTTAATAATAAATGTGAGCTTTAGTTTGCTTGTCCAAAATGTAGGGTAGAAAATAATAAGAATTATCCATGGTGTTTTTGTGATGAATAAGATGAGGTAGTTGTTTAAAACACTCAGAATAAAACCTGATGCTATCATTATCACAGCACATAATGACTCCTGTCATACAGTAGATGCCAATTAAATTCTATTTTCATAAATGAATAAAAGCTAACATTTATTTTTATTAATTTTATTTTATATTTTAAAGTTATATTAAATTTATGTAATACTTATTACTGAAATTTATTTCAGGCATAACTATTAACTTCTTCCCATTTGGAGCAAAGGAAAATTATAGGAAATTATAGGAAAATATGTCTCAGAAGATTCTCTAAATCCAAAATTCCAGATAGAGAAGAGGTCTCACATCAAACTTGCTTTTCATTCAATCTCACCCTCATTTCTTCCCCCTCTTTGTGTTCATCTTCATAACTACATAATTTGACTGCAATATCTTTTACTTAGAATTAATTTCATTCATGGCATGTCTCTAGTTGATATTGTTTCAATTGCCTAGATGCTAAAAAAGAAACAAACTCAAGGAAGCTTAAAATTAAGTTTGTATCTCCCCTGACACACTAATTCATTGGCTCAGTCCTATTATGGATCTGGCTTCTTTCCATTCCTCTGTTCTGCCATCCTCACTGTGTTACCCTCAGTCCTCACAGTAACTACTCTTGATGAGGTGACTGTAGTGGTTCTAGACACAAAACAAAAGAAGAGGGATTATTTATTTCTAAATTATAAATATATTTCTCTTGTGCAAAACCTTTATTCAAAATTTTCACATTACTGTGTATCTCAAGCATTCCTCCTTTTATGTATTTTTGACTAGAACTAAGCTATTTATCCCCCTCAAAACCCATCTCTTCAGAGGGAATGATTGGCTTGTAGCAGTTTTTAGGATCGAGCAATGAGTTTGAGGGGAAAGGATGGACACCTTAAACAATAGAGGCTTTTTTTATGTGACACATGGGAAACGAGGGTATGAAACTTGAGATACCAATCTTTCTACCTTTTTTTTTTTTTTTCACTTTTCTGGATTTCTTTTATTATTTCTTATAGTGACCAACCTCGAGCAGTATTTTTTTCAGTAGCTTCAGGGAAACTGTAGGCTTCAAGAGCACAACTTAAAAGCTATTGGAATATGTAGCCACCAAGGTCTATTTCAGCTTTGAATCCTAGAAAAAGAGAAAGAATACAAATTAGAGGGCTACATTAATTTCATGTGGGTGTGGTGACGAATTGCTAAAAAGTTCATGGCTTAAAACAGTAAAAATGTATTATCCTATTTCTGAAGGCCAAAAGTCCAAAATCAGTTTCACTGAACTAAACCAAGTAGGCCATGCTCCATCCAGAGGCAGCAGGAGAGAATCTATTCATTGCTTCTTTCAACTCCTCTCTCCTCTAATGTGCCTGACCATTTTCCTGTCCCCTTTTCTATAAGAATTCATGTAATTACACTTAAAGCCCACCTAGATAATCCAGAATAATCTACCCCTGTAAAGATTCATAACTTAATCACATCTGTAATAAACTTCCTTTTAAAAAATTACTTATTTTATTGATGTATAGTTGATGCAAATGTTATATTAGTTTCACATGTATTACATAGTGATTTGACAGCTCTGCATGTTACTCTGTGTACACTACAGGTGTACCTACCCTGTGTTATCTGGACTCTGTTGCTGAAACTGTGAGACTTGTGACATCTTTTCCACTTTAGAAACCTCTGTAGGAATAGGTGGGGTGTGGGAATTCAGACCTCCATCTATAATTCCACTATAGCATTCTAAAATGTGCCTCAGACATGAATCCTTTGTCTAAACTGCAGTGGATGTATTTACGTATTCTAATTTATCTAATAACTGACCAGTAGGGTAATAGCCTCGGAGAACTATTTTACAAAATTTTCCCTTCTCAAATTCTGATTTTTTTTTTTAATTCTTGGGGGAGGTGCTAAAACTCAAAAGTGGTGGACCAGTTTCTCTGAAAAGCTCCATATGGGTATTGGTCTTACAATCATTTTGGTATCTAATTTTGTCTCACTGATATTTGAATGGAAACTGAGGAAGAACAAGTCCTTTTTAATGTCCTGTTATGAAGATTTTAAATACAGAAACCTGGCATATTTTTGTACGTCATGGAAATGGTTGGAAGTACTATATTTTTAATGGACAGTATAAATGCAGATTGAAAAAAATAATTCTTAAGGTTTTATATTTTACTTTTATAAAGAAAGAGTATCAGATTCAGATTAAACAGAGACAAGCACCATCACATCAGAGTTACTCCACGGAGAGGAAATTAAAGCCCGAGAATTCCAAGTAAAAGGCACATTACAGCTTTTCAAACACCTAATTTCTCTCAGTGGTGTGGGAAATATAATGACAGGTAGCACTTCTGCAACTCAAGTGGCTCTTATACACCATCTGCTTTTAAATGGCATAAAATGCTTTGCAGTTTTTAATTTTCAGTCTTCAAGGAGGTATAAGAGTAGAGCAATCATGTATGTAAGTATTCATATCTTTTTAGTCTTTCAAAGCAACAATTTGTGACTCTAAAATACAGAGTTGTATTTAATATGTTTGCATTTTTTTAGACTTTTTCTCCAGTTAGGCAAAAATAGTTCAATTATTTTTTTCCTTATACAAATATATATCACTGGACCATGTGATATGGTATGGTCTGGTTGCCTTTAAAGAGAAAATAATATATATAAGAAAAAATAATGCCAGGTAATAAAAATAAATGGCCATTATTTTTGATATATATATATTAACACCCATATGGAAGAATATCCAATATTGGAGATATAAAAATTATGATTTCTCTATGGTATTATCAGCTGGTGTAGAAAAATGACACTAAATATCTCTAATGCTAAAGACTCAATTCTAATGAGTATTTGATAGTGACAATACATTGGCATAGTAAGTCTTTATTATACTGTAGATTTTACCCTTGTTAAATTTAGAGATCTTGACTTTGATGAAATTTAATTTCATCTTTACCTAATTTATGTTTTTGGAATAGAATAATGAGGGTTTGTTTGTTTGTTCATTTGTTTTTACTTTAGATCTTTAAATATTTTGGTTTTACATTGCAAATTATCTTCTAAATTTTGAATACTCAATAAAAATCTATAAAAATTGATTACAACTCTACTATATATTAATCCTAGTATTAAAAGACTAAGAAATAATAGATTAAGCCACATACAGTGCCATTTTATAGGTTAAATAATCAAATGTTAGCAAGATCATAATGGTACAAACTAACAGGGAAGGTGTGTAGTATAATCTCTATCTTTATTTATGACTTCAGGGAAACTTTGGGAAATTAAGAAGAGTAATGAAGTAACATAGTACTCAAAAGAAGAAAGGTGAGTCATTATAGTAGGTGAGAGAGTGAATGTACATTAGACTGAGTGGATAGCACAAGCAAAGGGGTTCTGCAAGTGCCTGGAAAATGTAAAGGGGAGGTCAGAAATTCATTAGAGACCACATCTGAGTAGGATCCTTGAATAAGGAAGAAAGGGAAGAATATGGAGTTTCTAAAAGAGAAATGTTGTAATGATTAGGAAACTTGACAGGTGTTCTGATTTTTCTTTCTTCTGGTCCTTGATGTTTTACAGTTAGGAATGAGAAAGTGATCTACTTGGGACAATGGCTGGTAAATTAAAAGGATATGTCGTGCTTTCTAATAGAAATTTGAAGAATCTCACCCATATCAACTTCTTATTAGACGTATCTCTGGAGGCGCGGGAAACAAAAGCAAAATTAACTCTAGGGATTTCATCAATGTAAAAAGCTTCTGCACAGTGAAGGAAACAATCAACAAAACTAAAAAGGAGCCTACAGAGTGGGAGATGTTTACAAATGACATCTGATACAGGGTTAGTATCCAACAACTATAAAGAACTTCTCAAACTTAAACCCCAAAAGAAAAATGATCCAGTTAAGAAATGGGCAGAAGGGGCATCTAAGTGGTTCAGTCAGTTGCACATATGCCTTCAGCTCAGGTCGTGGTTCCAGGGTCCTGAGATCTAGCCCCACATTGGACACCCTGCTCAGTGGGAAGTCTGCTTCTCCCTCTCTCTCTCTGCCCCTCCCCTTGCTTGTGCGCACTCTCTCTCGTAAATTAAATATCAAAAAAAAAAAAAAATTAAAGAAGACATGAATAGACATGTTTTCCAAAAAAAAAGACATCCAGATGGCCAACAGATATATGAAATATGCTCAACATCACTCATCATCAGGGAAATACAAATCAAAACCATGATGGGATACCATATCATACCTGTCAGAATGGCTAAAATTAACCCAGGAATTTATAGATGTTGACAAGGATGTGGAGAAAGGGGAACCTTCTAACACCGTTTGTGGGAATGGATAGTGGTGCAGCCACTCTGGAAAACAGTATGAAGGTGTCTCAAAAGTTAAAAATAGAACTACCAAGTGATATGGAGCACTTTTTCATGTGTCTGTTGGCCATCTGGATGTCTTCTTTGCAGAAATGTCTGTTCATGTCCTCTGCCCATTTCTTGATTGGATTATTTGTTCTTTGGGTGTTGAGTTTGCTAAGTTCTTTATAGATTCTGGACACTAGTCCTTTATCTGATATGTTGTTTGCAAATATCTTCTCCCATTCTGTCAATTGTCTTTTGATTTTGTTAACTGTTTCCTTTGCTGTGCAAAAGCTTTTGATCTTGATGAAATCCCAATAGTTCATTTTTGCCCTTGCTTCCCTTGCCTTTGGCGTTGTTCCTAGGAAGATGTTGCTGCGGCTGAGGTTGAAGAGGTTGCTGCCTGTGTTCTCCTCAAGGATTTTGATGGCATCAGGGAAATACAAATCAAAACCACAATGAGATATCACCTCACACCAGTCAGAATGGCTAAAATCAACAAGTCAGGAAATGACAGATGCTGGCGAGGATGCGGAGAAAGGGGAACCCTCCTACACTGTTGGTGGGAATGCAAGCTGGGGCAGCCACTCTGGAAAACAGCATGGAGGTTCCTCAAAATGTTGAAAATAGAACTGCCCTATGACCCAGCAATTGCACTACTGGGTATTTACCCTAAAGATACAAACGTAGACGTAGTGATCCAAAGGGGCACGTGCACCCGAATGTTTATAGCAGCAATGTCCACAATAGCCAAACTATGGAAAGAACCTAGATGTCCATCAACAGATGAATGGATCAAGAAGATGTGGTATATATACACAATGGAATACTATGCAGCCATCAAAAGAAATGAAATCTTGCCATTTGTGACAACATGGATGGAACTAGAGCATATCATGCTTAGCGAAATAAGTCAAGCAGAGAAAGACAACTATCATATGATCTCCCTGATGTGAGGAAGTGGTGATGCAACATGGGGGCTTAAGTGGGTACGAGAAGAATCAATGAAAGAAGATGGGATTGGGAGGGAGACAAACCATAAGTGACTCTTAATCTCACCAAACAAACTGAGGGTTGCTGGGGGGAGGGGGTTTGGGAGAAGGGGGTGGGATTATGGGCATTGTGGGGGGTATGTGCTTTGGTGAGTACTCTGAAGTGTGTAAACCTGGTGATTCACAGACCTGTACCCCTGGGGATAAAAATATATGTTTATAAAAAATAAAAAATTTTAAAAAAAATAGAACTACCCTACAACCCAGCAATTGCCCTACTAGGTAGTTACCCAAAGGATACAAAAACTGATTCAAAGGAGCACATTCCCCTGATGTTAATATAAATATTATGAACAATAGCCAATTATGGAAAGAGTGCAAATGTCCATTACTTGATGAATGGATAAAGAGGTGATATCTATATATAATGGAATATTACTCAGGCATAGAAAAGAATGAAGTCTTGTCATTTGCAATGACGTGGAGCTAGAGTAAATTATGCTAAGCAAAATAATTCAGAGAAAGACAAATACCATATGTTTTCACTCATATGTGGAATTTAAAAAACAAAACAGATGAACATGGGAAGGGGGGTGAGGAAGAGGGAAGCAAACCATAAAAGACTCTTAACTATAGAGAATAACCTGAGGGTTGATGGAGGGGGAAGTAGGTGTGAGATAGGCTAAATGGATTATGGGTAATTAGGAGGGCACTTGTTTTGAGCATTGGATGTTAAATGAAAGTGATGAATCACTAAATTCTACTTCTTTTTTTTTTAATATTTTATTTACTTATTTGACAGAGAGAGATCACAAGCAGGCAGAGAGGCAGGCAGAGGGAGAGGAGGAGGCAGGATCCCCGCTGAGCAGAGAGCCTGATGTGGGACTCGATCCCAGGACTCTGAGATCATGACCTGAGGCGAAGGCAGCAGCTTAACCCACTGAGCCACCCAGGCGCCCCCACTAAATTCTACTTCTGAAATGAATATTATACTATATGTTAACCAGAATTTAAATAAGAATTTGAAAAACTAAAATTTTGAATATTTAAAAATAGAAGTAATAGGAAAGATGAAGAGTCTGAATCAATTTTCAGTGACCACAATTCAGCATCATAGTGAATTTGAAAAGCATGTGTTAAGATGCAGCTTCACTCAGCTAGGACACCATCTGAGCCTATAAACAAATGAATTGCACTGTTCCTGACAGATAAAAGTAATTATTTATATTAACTGATTTTAGGCAAATATTTTTGATAACTACTCTAAGGATTTAACTAAAGATTCAAAGAAATATTTATCAACCTAGTTGTTCATTTACAATTTGTTTAAACTGCAAATGGAAAAATATTAAATGCTTAAAAATGTATTAAATTATAGATACCACTTTATGTATCTATAATTTACTATTTAGCCACTAACATGATTTTACTTTGATTTTATGAATATATATGTTGATTATATATAAGCACATATCTATCCTCTATGACTGTTCTCAAGGGATATGCACAAAAATACTAGCAATCTTCACTGTTGAATAAAGGAAGGACTAGTGTTTGCTTTCTTTTATGGCTTTTATGTATTTTTAAATATCCCAGAAATAAACTAACACAAAGAAAACGAAACAAAAATATATTTAAATTACTCAGCAAGTCTATTTCCTGTTTACAAGGGAGGATAGACTAATCTTAGAAGAGTTTTAGAGTTTTAATGAAGAAGAGCTACTGCTTTCATTCATTCAACAAATAATCATTAAATATGCTATGTTAAGCACTATGCTTGGCACTGAGAATAAGTTAGAGTACCAGACAGGAAACACATGTTTCCTGAATTTGTTCAGCTTAAAAAACTGAGGAGGCATGTAACCATGATGATTTATTCCAGACACTAGTAAATATAAAATAACAAATTATGATAGGTTCTGTGAAAAAAAAAAATACTGAGTAAGAATGAAGGAACTGATTTCTGTTTGAGAATCAGGGTTATCTTTCTCAAGTAGCATTGAACCCTGGATATGCACTGGACTGTGTGACAGGTCATAAACCCTGAGAGAAGGAAATCCAAATCTTTTTTGATAAGGGCGTATACCTCCCTGTTCTTATTTTTGGAGGGAGATGTTACCTTTATTTTACTGGATATTAAGCATGCTTCCAGAGTAACACAATATTCTGATCATTCTAGAGTAAAATAGAGAGCAGTTAGTGCCTCGTCCAAAATGTGCACAAATGCAAAGACCTAGAACACATTTTTTCTTAAAAGTGAAGAGACTGAATATGACACTAGGTTGAAGCAAGAGGAAAACAGATGTAGAAGCCATGAAGAGTGTTACAATAATGGAAAAGTCAGTGGTGGAAAGTGTTACTAAGAAATAAAGTCATATAATGACTGAAGTGCTCAGGGTGCCTGGGTGTTCAGTTGGTTGAATGGCAGACTCTTGATTTTGGCTCAGGTCATGATCTCAGAGTGATGAAACCGAGCCTTGTATTGGGCTCTGTGCCAGCATGGAGCCTGCTTAAGTTTCTCTCCTGATCCCCCCTCTGTGCCCACACTCACTCTATTTCTCTCTCTCAAAAGAAAAAAAAGAAAAACAAGACTGAACTACTCACTGTATTTAGCAACATGGAACACATTATAAATGATTTGGTTCATGCTTTTTGTAGCGTATAACCAAAAATGACTGACGAATAAAAAGAAAACTTTACCTCCTCTTCTGTTGGGGGTTGGGATGTCTTAGCTGTACATGTCTTGATATAATGACTAATAGCATCCTCATTAATTTTCAAAAAAATGTCCTGGTTAAAGAAGTAAAATAAGAGCAGACTATCTAAGACCAAGAAAAATAATGTTACAGGATTGCAGGGTTTCTGTGTCATGGAGTTGAAGAATGAATATCAAGGACAAAGAGTGAACAAAGTGATAGAATTTTATTAAGCAAGGATGCAGAAAAAGATTTCTAGAGTGAGAGGGGTCCCGAATGGGTTGCCACTGAAGACTTTTAATGGCAGTCTCACAGGAAAACTTGTGCTCGCAGGAAAACTTGTGCCTTGAGTTTCTTGTGCTATCTTGGTTTGGGCACGGACTATTGATAACACCCTTAATAACTTAATTATTTGAAGTTTGGCCATTTTCTATGATTACACTACAGCCACCACAAACACTCCTGAACATTCTGTGGCCTGTTTTCTTATCTCATGTTCACTCTTAGTGCTTCTGCCTACCAGGAATAGTTTCAGAGCCCAGCCAGGGGTCCCCATCTGTCCCTGCCTATACCTTAACACTTTCCTTATTCAATAAGAACACTCCACCCCAAGGTCTTTCAGTGGAATTTTTTATGGACAATTTCCAGAGGAGTACTGATCAATGACAGTTTTTAGTTTTTGTATCTCACTATTTAAGTATTTAAAATCCTATTTAAAGATTTATAAATAGTTCACTTTGGTTTAGCTCACTCTGCACTTTTCTTAATCAGCCCTAGCCAAGAAATATCAAAAAGATAAAAGAAATTTTCACTGGAGGAATGTTAATGAGCCATGAGCCAACAGCCATCTCATTTCATGTTTCCTACAGTGATCATAAAAAGAGAACGATTTAGGTGATGCTGTGGGAGTAAAAGCCAAATTAAATTGGATGGAAATATGAGTGGGAAAAAATAGAGATTACATATACAGACAATTCCTACAAAAACGTTTGGCTATGAAAGGATATAGATGAAGCTATTGGTCATAAGATCATAAGATCATAAGTGGCAAGTTGCGTTTTCAGGAACGATGTTGATGGGAAAGGGGTTGAAGATATAGGAGAGTCTATAACAGTTTATGTAATTTCTGAGACACCAACAATGGTGAGGTATCACTGCATTTAGAGTATAATTGGTTCTTCACAGGAAGAAGGCATTTCATTCATTATAACCAGAGGTAGGAGGGAAAACAGCTGTAGATACCGGTGAGTGGGAGATTTAATGTCAGGAAGGTGTAAAAGCTCTTAGCTGATGGCATTTATCTTTTATGTTAACCATAAAATAAGAATCAGGTTGTTAAGGATCAGGTTGGGGAAGGACAGATTTAGGATTAAGGGTAGAGTAAACATGAAGTTGTTTCAAAGTCTAAGAAAATGAGAACAAAACAAGATTTGGGGGTAGTGGGCGCCTGGGTGGCTCAGTGGGTTAAGCCGCTGCCTTCGGCTCAGGTCATGATCTCAGGGTCCTGGGATCGAGTCCCGCATCGGGCTCTTTGCTCAGCAGGGAGCCTGCTTCCTCCTCTCTCTTTCTCTGCCTGCCTCTCTGTCTACTTGTGATCTCTCTCTGTCAAATAAATAAATAAAATCTTTAAAAAAAAAAAAAAAAAAAAAAAAAGATTTGGGGGTAGTTCTAAAACTATGGCCCATATTAGTATTTATAAATGCATGGTGTTAACATTGACATACCACCTTACACCAATTAGAATGGCGAAAATTAACAAGACAGTAAACAAAAAGTGTTGGAGAGGATGTGGAGAAAGAGGAACCCTCTTACCTTATTGGTGGGAATGCAAGTTGGTGTAGCCACTTTGGAAAACAGTGTGGAGATTCCTTGTGAAAAAAATAGAGCCACACTATGAACCTCCAACTGCACTACTGGTTATTTACCCCAAAGATATAGATGTAGTGAAAAGAAGGACCACCTGTACTCCAATGTTCATAGCTGCAATGGCCACAGTTGCCAAACTGTGGGAGGAGCCATGATGCCCTTCAACAGATGAATGAATAAAGAAGATATGGTCCATATATACAATGGAATATTATGCCTCCATCAGAAAGGATGAATACACAACTTTTGTATCAACATGAATGGGACTGGAGGAGATTATGCTGAGTGAAATAAGCCAAACAGAGGGAGTCAGTTATCATATAGTTTCACTTACTTGTGGAGCACAAGGAATAGCATGGAGGACATTGGGAGAAGGGGAGGAGAAGTGAGTTGGGAGAAATGGGAAGGGGAGATGACCCATGAGAGACTGTGGGCTCTGAGAAGCAAACTTAGGGTTTTGGAGAGGAGAGGCATGGGGTGAGCCTGGTTTGGGTATTAAGGAGGGCATGTATTGCATGGGGCATTGGGTGTGGTACATAAATAATGAATCTTGGAACACTGAAAAAAATATAATTTTAAAAAAGTAAAAAAAAAAAAAGTATGGTGTTATCAACTTACCAAATATGGGATTCATAGTGACAGCAGCCATATTTATGTCAATTCCATGTGAAATAAGAGCATATATACTCTATTAATGGTACGTAAGAATTTAAATTTCAGAATAAGGGATTGCTAAATCTATATTTTTTCAGCTTTTATTTTTAAATGATATTAGTAAGACTGATTGGATGATTCATTTCTTTTATTTTTGAACATAAGTTAATTTTAAATCTGGAGAGTAAATATACTATTATAAGAAATAATAGGATTATACAAGCAATTTTTTTCCTCCCTAAATGTCATTTATCATACATTATTCACAAAAGGCAAGATTTGGGTAGTTTCACTCTCTTCTGGTTAGAAGAATCATTCTACTCAGACATCAAAAAGTACTAGGGTGAACCAAGAAGAGGACACAAAATGCTGCTTACAGGGCTTGTGTGGCTTGTAGGTGAATGATTGACAGTATTCACTTAACAGCCATTAGTTGAATGGAAGGATATGTGGGAAAGAAGTAAATGAGTGAATAAGTAGGATAGAGGCCAGAAGAACAGACCAGAAATTTAATTAGAAACTTTTTTTTTTTTATTTAGGATATAGAATTCTCATTTGGCTAGACCGTTCCCTAGAAACTGTTTCTCAGAAATATGAGCCTGGTATTAGTGCCAATACAAATTCATCTTTCTGTATCATTATGCAACAATTATCCCCTGCCCCTAAGGCTTGTATTTTATAGGTTGGGTGGGAGAGGGGAATCAAGTCGGTTAAATTGCTAAAATAGTTCTCTTCATTCTTTTCTCATGGGGCATGAGGTTTAAATTGTAGGAATTAATCATATTTTATTTGAATCTGGTTATATCACTTGTGATGCATATTCCTTGTCATCCTTTAAATTCTTCCCTCTTCATATTCCTAAACTGTCCATTTCTCTAGAAACCTGTAATTTCCTTTAAGAAATAATTGGGGCGCCTGGGTGGCTCAGTGGGTTAAGCCGCTGCCTTCGGCTCAGGTCACGATCTCAGGGTCCTGGGATCGAGTCCCGCATCAGGGTCTCTGCTCGGCAGGGAGCCTGCTTCCTCCTCTCTCTCTGCCTGCCTCTCTGCTTACTTGTGATCTCTCTCTGTCAAATAAATAAAATCTTTAAAAAAAAAAAAGAAATAATCAAAGTATATGAACATTCCCACTCAACCCTGTGTTTGATTATATAAGAGTGAATTGAAAACTTATTTATATATCTTTATCAATATTTGGTTGTTTTTTTTCCCCCAAACTTATCTGCTGTACACAAGAAATGTGAGTTCATGTATTGTCATAATCTGAGTCTATGTATTGGTCCTATTGTCTTTGTACCATTTAGGAAGAAAAATAACTATATATATATGTATATGTATATTTATATGTATATATGTGTGTGTGTGTGTATTATATGCATATACAGAGTGGAACATTACTCAACCATAAAAAGAGAATAAAATATATGTAATACATATATACATACCACATCTTCTTTATCCATTAATCTGTGGATAGACACTTGGGTTGCTTCCATGTCTTGACTATTGTAAATAATGTTGCAGTAAACGTAGGAATGAATATATCTTTTTGAAATAGTGTTTTTGTTTTCTTTGGGTAAATATGCAGTAGTAGAATTACTGAATTGTATGGTAATTCTAGTTTTAATTTTTTGAAGAACATACTGTTTGCATAGTGGCTGCATCAATTTTCATTCCCAACAACAGTGCACAAGGGTTCCCTTTTTTCCCCCACATCTTCACCAACACTTGTTATTTCTTGAGCTTTTGATTATAGTCATTCTGAAAGGTATAAGGTAATATCTCATTGTGGTTTTCATTTACATTTTCCAGATGATTAGTGATTTTGAGCATCTTTTCATGTGTCTCTTGACCATCTGTATGTCTTCTTTGAAAAAGTGTCTAGTCAGGTGTTCTCTCCATTTTAATAAGAGTATTTGTTTTTTGGTGTTATGTCCTATAAGTTATTTTTTTAAAGATTTATTTATTTATTTGACAGAGACAGAGAAAGAGAGCATACAAGCACAAGCAGAAGGAGTGGCAGACAGAGGGAGAGGGAGAAGCTGGCTTTCCCTGGAGTGGGGACCCCAATGTAGGGCTCGATCCCAGGGCCCAGGGGTATGACCTGAGCTGAAGGCAGAAACTGAGCCAACTGAGGCACCCTGGTGCCCTGAGTCCTATAAGTTCTTTATTTACTTTGTATATAGCCTTTTTTTTGGATATATCATATTCAGGTATCTTCTACCATTTAGGTTGATGGTTTTCTTGGCTCTGCAAAAGCATCTATTTTGGTGTAGTCCCAACAGTTTAATTTTGCTTTTGTTTCCCTTGCCAAAGGAGACATATCAAAAAAAAAAAAATGTTTCTAAAAATCTTTCTACAACTGATGTTAAAAAGACTATTGCCTATGTTTTCTTCTAGGAATTTTAGGGTCTCAAGTCTCACGTTTTTAAGTCCTCAATCCACTTTGAGTTTATTTTTGTGTATGGTATAAAAAGTAGTCTAGTTTCATTCTTTTGCAGGTAGCTGTCCAGTTTCCTCAATACCATTTGTTGAAGAGACTGTGTTTTCCCCATTGCATATTCTTGGTTAATTTACAGTATGGTAATTGACTAAATAATTGTGGATTTATTCCTGCACTCTCTATTCTGTTCCATTGATCTATATCTATTTTTGTGCAAGTACCATGATGTGTTGATTACTACAGATTTCTAGTTTATATTGAAATCTGGGATTGTGATACTTTCAGTTTTATTCTTCTTTTTCAAGATTGCTTTGGCTACTAGAGGTCTTTTCTGGTTCTGTAAAAATTTTATTCTTTGTTCTAGTTCTATGAAAAATGATGTTGGCAGCTTAACAGGGATAGCATTAAATCTGTAGACTGCTTTGGGAACTATAAACATTTTAACAATATTTGTTCTCCTAATACATGAGCATGGAAAATCTTTCCATTTGTGTCATCTTCCATTTTTTATCAACATCCTATAGTTTTCAGAGTATAAGCTTTTCATCTCTTTAGTTAAGTTTATTTCTAGATATTTTATTCTTTTTAGTGTATTGTAATGGGATTTTCTTAATTTCTCGTTCTGCTACTTCATTATTCATGTATGGATACATGCAACAGTTTTCTGCATATTGATTTTGTTTCCTGTTATTTTACTGAATTCATTCATCAGTTCTAGCAGTTTTTTTGGTGGAGACTTCAGAATTTTCTATATGTAGTAGCATGGCATCTGGACAAATAGTAAAATTTTTACTTCTTCCATACCAATTTGGCTTCCTTTTATTGTTATTTGTTGTCTGACTGCTGTGGATAAGACTTCCAGTACTGTGTTGAATAAATGTGGTGAGAATAGACATCCTTGTCTTCTTCCTGATCGTAAGAGAAAAGCTCTCAGTTTTTCGAATATGATGTTCACTGTGGGTTTTTCACATATGACCTTTACTATGTTAAGGTATGCTCCCTCTAAACCTACTTTGTTGAGAGTTTTTATCATGAATGGATGTTGAATTTTGTCAAATTCTTTTTCTGTATCTATTGAAATGATCACATGGTTTTTATCTTTTCTCTTAGTAATAGTTTTCTTAATCTATATTATACTTTATGGGAAAGTTCAAAAAGATATTTACCATGGAAGAACAATGAACAGGTAATTCCAAGAAAAATGAAAAGAATGAAAACTGCTATAGATAAAGTTATAATTACAGTTATAATGATAGATATTGATGTATATTCATTCCACATGCCAAAATGATGTGGACAGCTTTAAAGCAACCAGTTGCCACATCTTCAACTTGTATGAATTCCATTTCCTAATACTAATCTGTCAAACACCTGCCTTCAGTCAAGAAATTGTGAGGTGCTCCTTTTTCTTTCCCACTTTAAAAAAAATAGTGTTTTTCACTTCTTCTGAATTTTGGTATCATGTGTTAAGGTGTTAAAACTTCCAAACACCATGGAAAAGACAATTTTAAATATTTATGTTCATAAAGCGTCTTTCGATCAAGACAGGATATACCAATTCAAGTTTCATATGACTCCCCAGAGAGATTTCTGTTATAGAAAAGCATTACATTAAAAACATTATCCTTAATCCATAGTGGCGTATTCTGAACTGAGATAATTTGTTATGTAGGACAGCAAGCAGGATGATAATTTCAATATGACCTTTTTTTCCCCCATACCATTTTATTGTCAAAGATGTATTGTTCTATAAAGTGTCCTGAGATAACAAAAATACCAGATCTGAGCACTTATTTTGCTCACATGACAAACTAATAGCAAAACACTATGGCTTGCTGTGTGCTGGTGGCTCTTATCTCCCTCCCTCTCTCTCTCTCCCATTTTCTTCTTCCTTTGCTTGCTTCCTTCCTTCTCTCACTCCTTCCCTCCCTTCTTTCCTTTCTTCTTTCTTTCTTTCTTTCCTTTGTCTTTTTCCTTTTTTTTTCTTTGTTCCTCTCATCTATCTATCTACCTATCATCTATCTAACTAGTAAATAGAATATTCAACTATGTAACATACATACATGCTGGAAAATAAAGACTTGGTCTCAACTTGAGTATTCACTTTTTTCCAATCATAGGAATGAGAATCATCTTACTGAATATTTTTGTTTATGAGTCAACTGTTTTCCAGTTGCATATTTTGCATGATTTCCAAAAATATTTCAATAAAAACATAATATGCAGAACTTTATAAAACCAAATTTTATTAATAACTACAAATTCTTATATCTTAAATCTCTACTCTCTTCCAATTCTCTCTTAAACATAAGCAAAAGCTATTATTAATATTTGTTATATATTAATTTTATCACAATTAAAATTACATTTATAACTTGTAGCTAAGATGCCAAGTTATGCCTTCTGATTCCAATATGATTTATGAATAAGTGTACAATCACAATATTTATGGAAATCAGCTTAGAAAGAAATAAAGAAGAACTTTTCAGGAATAATCAAATTAGCTTAGAATACAGGTTTTCAGGATTATATAAAGTCAGCAAACTTGATTCTTTGCAAGTCATTGGCATTGTAAATTGACATTTACAAACTAAGTAAAGTACATAAATATGTCTGAAAGTCAAGTCAGTCAGATATATAAGACTAATTAATATAATAACAGAATCACATATACAAAGAATAAAACTAACCCAAAATGTCTGTTGAATTCAGTGTGTTCCATCTTAAGATATAAAACCTGGACTCCATTTCATTTTCCCAAAGTAGAGAGATGGATCATTGTATTGCATAGTGAAAATAAAATATAATTTTATTTAAGATTAAAAATGCTTTTGTAATCCTTTCAAAATATTCTCACTGTTGAGAATTTTAATTAAGTACATTGTAGTGAAGAAGATCATTGGTTTTTCTTTATTAATTTATTTAGGATGTCTTGTAAAAATTTTGTGTCATGAACTAATCAGCAGTAAATCAATTTGATTCAGTGATTTAAAAATTCTATAAATGTTTCTTTTTGATCACTTCAAGAAATCTACCATGTTGAAAATAATAAGTTCAACCATTGAATAGTATTTCTTTTATCATTCAGTATAAATTAGCCATTTTTCTTAAAGACTTCTAATCATTTGAATATTTTGAATTGTCTTCAGTAAGTAGGAATAGTGGTAGCTCAGATTATTAAAACATGTATAAATGGTAGTAGAACACCTGGGTTAAGTTCCAATTTCTTTAAAAATGACATTATAATTCATGTTACTAGTGATGAAAGATATCCATAATAAAATATTCACTGAAAATTGGAGTTTGAAACATTTGTCTGCTAAATCTATGAGAGGATGATAGGAGAGAAAAAAGAAACATATGCTAAATGAATTCTGGGTCCAACTCAATGCAAGGAAATAGTATTTTAAATCAGGGAACTTAGGAAATATATATTTTAACAGTTCCCCTGATTGTTAGCTAAAATCATAAAACTGCAAAGCCAACTATATGTATTTCAACTGATTCCGTATTTGAATGATTACTCATTTTAAAAAATCTGCCTGCTTAAGTTAGTCCATCATGATTTCCAGGCAAGTCACTGAAGCTCTTTGTTTTAAATTTGTAAAGATAGCATAAAAGACCAAAGTAGATGAAGGGATGTGAGGAAGATAAGGATTTTAATTTTCAATTTGACCTGAGATGATGATTGAACTTTTGATCAATTATCTTTGAGCCATTTGAATTAATAACTGCTTTTTCCTGATAACCATTTGAGCAAACTATTTTCTTTTCAATTCAATGTAAGACATTTTTATTAATATGTTTTTATAAAAAAAAACAACCCTAGAGCATTAAATAAAATACTCATTAAAGCCAAATGAAATACTTCAAATTAGTCTTGGTTTCTTGTACACACAGAGATCTTGTGTCCCTACCATCACAGTTAACCTACTGAGATGAAACACTGCAAGCTCTAGTGCTAACTACAACATGGTTTCTTGGTTCATGTACAAAGTCTTTAGAAAAGTTTAAGTATTTTCTTGTATTATAAAGGGTATGTCTCCAGCCTCATCATTTTGATCACATTTATCATTATAATTCTCAGCCATTACTACTGTTAAACATTCATTGCTAGCACATACTACATACTACATTAAACTTGAATATTACTTTTTTTGATACTTAATTCCTTTTATGCTCTCAATTTATAGTGATTCAAATTGAATCATAACGCTTTTGTAAAGTATATTTTTAAGCCTGACTTGATGACTGACTTGTCACTCATATATGTTTTCAAACATATTTGTGTAATGCAAACCCAATTTTCTCTACTACTATCTATAATCAGGGCAAACTCCACAGTTGATGTGAAAGTGCTAGCAATCAGTTTTACTGTTAACTTAAATAATTCTGGGTATTTATTTTCCAGACAAATGGAAGGTTTACACCTTCTCACTTTTTTTTCTAACTTTGTCATGGTTGCATGTTTGCTTCGGCAAATAATATGCAAACCAAAGTGACTTAGCAGCCATTATGTTGTGTCAGTTACAGGTTGGAGATTTAAGAGCCAATATGTGACTTATTATATCCCTTGGCCTCTGGTGCAGTGATGGAAATATATATAGGAAACCAAATCAGAAATGTAAGAGAATTAGTTAGCAAAATAATTTCTAGCTGAAATCAAGGATTCATGCTCTAATTTCTGCAAATGAGCATGACTTTGAAAATATCCATTTAATATGTTTACTTATAAGGAAACATTAATTACATTCATGTTCAGACATTATTGAAAGATGAATAAACTCCATCAAAACTCATTCCCCAATTTTCATCTTTCTCTTTCTCTTCTTAAAAATGTTTTAAAATACCAATTTAAGCAATATGCTAGGTCCTCAATTTATATCTGTCTTTTTGGATTCTCTTTTGCATCCTTTCTGGATCACTGAAACTGCTCTGTGTGAAACCACTCCATCTAATTGCAGACTTTGATCTGTCTGAAAGCTTTATATTTCCCCTTAGGCAACTTCAACCCTCCCCATGACTTTATCAACATCTATTTCTCTATTATTGTTTTATATATAACTTCCAAATTGAGCTCTCTAGCCATGGCCTTTGTTATGATATCCTTTCTTAAACTTTCAAGTGTGCTTGGACATTTTAAGGTATGCTTAATACTGAACATAATTTTAATCAAATATATTTTCACAGGAAGAATTTGTCAGACTGATTAATTGATTAGATTTTAGTAAATTTTCAATATTCCCACTTTGAAAATTGAGGGGGAAATTAGTTGTTTTATTGACTGAATCATCTTAATCAAAATATTATTTTATTTATAATATCCTCTGAGAAATAGAAGAATCAGAATTATCTTTCATAAGTTTTTACCTCAAAGATCTTACTAACAAACTTGATTAATTCTTTTGCTTAAATTGAATCTTATTTATTCTAAACTCTCTCATCAACCTATCCTATGACCCTTTTTCTCACATAATCTTAAAGATTCCAAAATGATCCTTTCTCCTCTTTCTCCAATATATATAAATTTGTCTATAATCGAGATTGTCAAACACGTTTGACAGCAAATTCATGTTTAGTTGAGGAAAACAAAAAAATATTTAAGTTTGTACTACATTGTATAACACTAAGTCAAATTGCATGTAAATACTTTTGCATTAGCAGTAAGTCATTAGATTACTGTTTTTTCAATAATGGTTTTAGGAAAATTCTGCAATATTATGAAAATAGATTTTTAATTTTGCCCAGATTGGGGTAGGAAAAGTTAATAATTGCAACTTCTTTCTGTATCAAAAGGACAATAGTAATAACACATATACATGCACACATTTTATTTAGTAAAAATAACAATAATTAAATATTGCTTACTTGAGCATACATTTTTACATTTCTCTTAACCACTTTTGTTCTTTCTCCTCTATTTGTACTCCTAAGGAATTTTAGTAAACTACAGATCATGAATTGTGTCAATTTTTGTTCAATCAAGAGGGTATACCACTTTATATTGCATTGCTACTGTACAGATTTTATTAGAATTAGTTGATCTGCATTTCCGTTGGCATCTCCTCAGGTTATTTGATTTCTTTTTCCTACGCCTCTACAATTTTATCCCTGTTTCTATTATATGATGAAGCAATGCCTGATGGCAATAGAAAGATGTCCTGTGGTATTTCTATTTTGGATACCATATTTCATAGATTTAATACCAATCATAAATAATTGTTAGATTTGAAACTACAAGGTATATTTTGCCTTGAGATTTTACAGGTGCTGAATTAGTTCAGTTTAGTTAAACTTTGCTGCTATTTTTCAATCTGTAGATGTTAACTGGTGATTCTGTGGTTTATGTTATTTAAAGTTATGCTAATTTTAGAAAGCATACTTTAGTCATCCAGGATTATATAAGTATTTTACCTACAGAAGACAAATTTTTTTATGACTTTCCTTTATTTCTAAAATGGAAACTCTACTATAAAATTATGTTATTATTAAAAACATTCTGTGGCTTAAATTGCAAATTTATGTTTGTAATATAATATGTGTTGAAAATTACTTTTCTCCTTCACATTCCCTAAATAATGTAGATTTTTGCCCAATACACTAGATTGGGTCTTTTCATTAAGCCTTAATAATGGGAAGGCACAGGTAGGTAAATGCATTAGCTGCTCAGGGACATTAATTTTCAAGTCACTAAATACCACACCATCTCAATGGCGAGAAAAGGAGGCATTGCCTGATTTATTCCAAGGAATTACTGTATTATTGGAGAGTTTTGAATAGAAATATTGAAAATAAGATGATTTTATTGTTGTTGTTTTTTAATTTATTTTAACCATAGTTTTTGATGCACATTTTCAAGTTCTTCTAAAGCAAACTTTAATGTAAAAAGAGCAAACTACTCCTGGTGAGCAGCATGTAAGATCAGGATATTTAGCTTTTACCTTGACTGCTATATTTTGAATAGAATAACAAGGATGTATTTAGTATTCAGAAGAAAAATATTTTTGTTGATCAATAGTTAACATTTTTATCAAGTACATAAAATATATCTCCTTTTATATCTTCCATTGATAATTTTGGAGCAAAAGTACAAAATGTTCAAACTTAACTTCACTTTAAAATAGTTAATCTGAGAGTTGTTCAAATTCCATCTGGTAATTGCGTTTTCTCTTATTTAGTTTGACAATCACAGTATGTTAATATCATTCTCATAAAAGAGAAAGTATTTACCAGAAATGTTACATATGTTTTAACAGAATTACAAGAAAGTTTGGCACATCTCCTGCCCTTAATGAGTTTAACTAAAATCAGGGAGTGACTATAGACTTGTGAAGAGCTAACCATCCTCCAAATAGTGTTAATGGTGTGAAACCTGGGAATTACCATATAATCTGCAAAGAATAAAGTCAATTCATCAAAATCTAGGTTGACTATATAGCTTCTACTGATCCACTTTTTTTTTCACTTCTAGCCAATGTGATAGATTCTCAAATTTGTACCTAAAGAAATAGGAACAAGTATGTGCATTACACCAATGCTCATACTAGAAAATTTTAAAAGTTATTACCCATGAATATATTAGTTTTTTAGAGCTACAATATAAAATACCACAAACTGGGGACCGTAAAGAGTAGAAATGAATTTTCTCACAATTTTACAGGCTGAAAGTCCAATATCAGTGTGTCACCAGTTTAGTTTCTTTGGAGGCTTCTTTTTGGGGCTTGCAGATGGCTGCCTTCACACTGTGTCCTCACATGATTTTGTGTGTTTCCCTTGTGTCTCTTCTTACAAGGACACCAGCCCAACTGGTGTTATCGCCCAACCTTCGTGACTTCATTTAACCTTAATTACCTCTTAAAAGGCTGTATTTCTAAATACAGTATGTAGGGGGTGAAGGCTTCAACATGAATTTTGAAGGGACACAATTCAGTCAATGATAATCAACCAAAAGAATGGATAAAGACTTTAAGTCTATTGGGACACTTGTGTGGCTTAGTCCCTTAAAGTGTCTGCCTTCAGCTTAGGTCATGACCTGGGGTCCTGGGATCAGCAGGGAGTCTTCTTCTCCCCCTGCCCCTCCCCCCACTCATGCTTTCTCTCTTTCTCTCACTCATAAATCAAAATCTTTTTTTAAAAGATTTTATTTATTTGACAAACAGAGATTACAAGTGGGCAGAGAGGAAGGTAGACAGAGAGGGGGAAGTAGGCTCCTGCTGAGCAGAGAACCTGTTGTGGGGCTCGATCCCAGGATCCAGGGATTATGACCCGAGCCAAAAGCAGAGGCTTTAACCCACTGAGCCACCCAGGTGCCCCATAAACCAAAATCTTTAAAAAAAAATTTTTTTTGGTCTATTTATGCAATAAAATTTTCAATAGCAATGAAACTAAATGATATCAGTCAGCTTAACCTAAGTTATTCTGTGCTAACAAATGATCCCTGTTGTTTATGATAAGATTTATTATTCACTCACACATCATAGGTTATCTTCTATTCTGTTCCTCAATCTTTGCATCTTGGAAATAAATTGATGGATATGTCCCTATATAGTTTATCAAGCTTATCATGGAACAGAAAAATACATCACAAAGGCATGTCATTGACACTCATCACTTCCTCCACGTTTCATTGTCTAAAACAAATCTCAGGACCACTTCTGATGTTAACAAGACACAACCAATTCCTTCACTGGAGAAGTAGTAAATATTTTATACTTGACTACAAAAAAATTTCATTTTTTATATATTAGTATGGATAAATCTCAGTTGGGCAAGGGATAAAAAAAGAAGCTTAGGATGGATAGATATAGTATAATATAGTACTAGCATGAAATACAACTGAATATTTTTAAGAGAGTTACTTAATAACACTATAAAGGCATGCAATGGAAATAAATACAAAATTGATGTTAGTGGTTACTTTTGAAAAAAGCCCATGAATATGTGTTTGGGAAAACAGACACACAGATATGTGTTATATTCTATATATCTTTCTCATGTTTAAAAAGATTCAATAAAAAAATGTAAGGAAAGCCAGAAATAGTTGTTATGAGAATAATGAGATCTCTGTTGGATTTTCACACACACACATTCATGGTTTATTTTTATTTTTAATTTTTGGTATTTAATTAAACCTAATGGAAAAGGAGTACGTGATAAATTTTCCTGGTTTATATAAGGCACATAACTAGAGGTGCCTCCACAGGGTGCGGCCCAGAATAAAGATGGCGCCGGCTTGCCGTCTCTTCCGGCCAACAAGGCGCCAATTTCACAGTTTCAGTTCCTGAAACCTATGGCACTTCCTCCTCTCTCCCGATCTTATTGGCTCTTCCCCCTCTGTCCTCACTTCCCTTCTGCTGCTCTATATAAGGTGTGCCCCCACACAATAAAGTGAGATCCTGCTTCGACAGATCCCCCGAGCCTGGTGTCGTCTGTTGGTGCGTCCGGGTTCGCGATACTCGCCATCCCGCTCAGCCCCGGGAAGGGGCCTCCGGCTGGTCTGGTCGTCTCCACCCCTCCGAGGGAACCCCAACAACTGGTGCCCCGTGTGAGGAACCTCGCTCTTCTCGCTGATGGGCCAATCGGTCAATGGGTGAGTGTACCCCCATAAGTTATGGGGCAGTCCTCTTCTAAAAATGACCCCCCTGTTAAACCAAAGAGGTTCTACCCCTTGCTAGACCCCTTTGATGCGGCTCCTTGGCCCCCGGACCTCCAACCCAGATCTCTGGCTGAGGGCCCCCCTGCGCGCCCCCCTTCCACTAACCTCTTTATTCAACCGTCAGCGCCCACTCCTCCACCTCCTTATTGCCCCCCCCTCCAGAGCATACCTCCCCTGAGCCCTCCAGTTGTTCTCTCTTCCCTGTTAATGTTAACTCAGGAGGCAACCGTCCAGCTCCATGGTACCCATGGGAGCCTGGGGACCTTAAGAAGCTCAAAAAGGCAGTGTTGGAGGATGGGCCCAACGCCCCCTGGACAGAAACCATCCTCCGAGGTCTGGCCCATTCCCCATGTACGGCGGCTGACTGGCGGTCACTAGCTAGGGCCGTTCTTCCGGGGGCCCTATATATAAAGTGGACAGCCTTATATAAAGAGGAATGTCAGCAGATTGCAGAAAGAAATGCCCGAGCCAATCCAGCCATCCCTATAACTATGGGAATGCTTGCTGGGACTGATGGCCAGTATGCCTCCGGAACCCAACAGGCAGCCACCCCCCCCTTACCAGGACCAGATCCGAGCCGCTGGGCTCGCGGCTTGGAGGAAACTTGAGGAGGGGCCTTCTGAGTCAGGGTTACACCAAAAAACTAACAAAGATTTGCCCTCTTTCATTGATCGGGTGGAGAAATCCGTTAAGAAAAAGATGCCCCCTGGGGATCTCAGAGACCATTTCGTCACAATGGCAGTATGGGAAAGAATGACCCGAGATTATAAGATGGCCTGTGCTGGCCTAAAAGAAAGATCTATGGACCGCTGGGTTATTGCTACAAAAGACATTGGGTCCACATCGCATCAGGCGCGAGCTATGGCGGCAGCCTTAAGAGAGCATCAACAGGACAGCCTTGAGACGCTAGTGTTTGTAATGCAGCAGGCATCATTGCAGCCCCACCAGGCCAACCTTCCCCGCCTGTGCTTTGGCTGTGGGCAAGAGGGGCATTTTAAGAGAAACTACCCCCTAGGGCGCAAACCAAGCTCCCCACAACCTGTTGATACGCCCCGAACACCATGTCCTAAATGTAGGAAGGGGTTCCATTGGGCCAAGGATTGTAGATCTAAGTTTGATATCCAAGGCAAACCTTTAAACTCCAATCGGGGCAATCCCCAGCCCCGTTAAACAAGGGCAAAACACCTGTCAAGGCTCATTGGACAGTTCCTTTGGTCCCAGGCCTCCACCCCAAAATGCGTCTTACCATCGGAGACAAGTCCTTTAAATGCCTCATTGATACAGGTGCTGAACGCACTGTCCTCAGGCAAGAGGAAGTCCCCCCTTCTTGGAAACTTGTCCCCGGCCCTCCCCTACTGGGGGTAGGAGGCCAGTCCAGCTCTTATGAGACTGCTAACCCGTTATGTTGGGTAGATCCAGATGGCAACAGAGGACAGATTTGCCCCCTAGTGGCCCCTGGCCTCACCGCTAACCTACTTGGTCAAGATATTCTAGGGGCAACGGAGGCCTTCATTATTACTGACCATAAGGCCTTCTTTGATGATGTACTAGATGAGGAAGAATACCAACAGCAGTTCCAGGAAGGAAGGGACTCCCATCCTAATTACCGAGAGGACCCCTATCTTGAGAGCATTAGATGCCCCTAATTCATATAGTTTTTAAAAAGTAACAAACTAATGTGAAACAGGAAATACTCTTTTTAAAAGACAACAATTTGATTTAATTAAAAGTATATTCTATAGAAGAAAATGTAATAAATTCTTCTGAGAGATTATGGTATATAATTGCTCTAGCAATCAGTAAAAAAAAGTATCTAATAAAATGACATCTTCATATTTTTGATCAACATATTCATATAATTTATCTAAATTTCTAGTCTTTTTGTATATAACATCTTAATATGGAAGTATCCTATATTAATTGTTCTCTTAAAAAAGTCATTTGATTTTGGCTGAGTTCAATATTTCAGAATGATAACAAGGAAAAATATTGTTTTCCACAAATAAAATAATAATCACAGTACTTTCAAATAAATATTGGTCTCTAGGTTACCTAAGAGCTTGTTGTATAGGATTTTTATGGATACTCTAAAGCAGAAGGAAAATAACAGAAAGAAAAATATTATACCATATATTTGCATATTTTATATTCTCTTCAAGAAATAATTTGAAGCTATCATGAAATTATGGCAAAAATTATTATGTTTTTGTTTATTGACTTCTTTATTGCAAAAGGTGAAATTACTAATTTATATGCTTACAAAAATAAGGTAGAGTACAAAGGATAATATCAAAGAAAAATTTCAATTCATCTGGAAGCATGGTATACTGTCAGGAAAGTTTAGATATCACTGACTTGTAAGTAGTTGTACTGAGATTTGCTTTCTAAAACATTTCCAACCTGACTGAAAATGATTCTACAACTTTGAAAGAGACAGACAAACTCTGAAATTGGTTTCTTACTACCTAAAAGAAATTCCCATCAGTATACAGTGTGGAAAGAATGAAATAGCATTGCTTTTGACTTATAATTGATTAGTTGTTGAAAGACACTAAACTAATAAATAACCTTAATAATGGCAGGAACTAGCATCTCATGTTTGCAAGTTCATGTAAAAAAAATATTTGTATTCAAAGAAGTATGAATATAAAAGTCATGAGAGTTGAGAGAAATTGGAAGGGAAGGTGAACCATGAGAGACTATGGATTCTGAAAAACGATCTGAGGGTTTTGAAGGGGCGGGAGGTAGGAGGTTGGGGGAACCAGGTGGTGGGTATTAGAGAGGGCACCTATTGCATGGAGCACTGGATGTGGTGCAAAAACAATGAATACTGTTACGCTGAAAAGAAATAAAATAATAATAATAATAATAGTTGTGAGCTCTCTACCATGAAATGCCTCTCCAAATCACAAATCTCCAAATCCAAATTGCACAGTGATGAACAAGTTGATATATATCTAAAGAAATATGCAGAATCTTCCAATTGAGTCCAATAGTAGAAAGTGGCACTAAAATAAACATGAAAATCAAAACTCTGAATTTTGGTTAGTCTACTTTTGGCTGCAAGTATAGGAGAACCAAATCTAATGGATAAAATAAGCAAGTTTATTTGCTCACACAACTGGAAGTACAGAGGTACATTTAATTCAATCCAACTAGATCCATTGGATCTAGTCTATATCTTTGCATTTTCTTGACCATGAATTCACCTGTCTGTATCCCTAAATTGGTCTCTCTTATAAGAACAAAATAGCTATGGAATGTCAAACTTCACAGTCACATAACACAAAAATCAGCTGAATGAGAAAAAAAAATCTTCTGGTGATTTATTTTAGGAAATAGAAAACTTCTTTATCTTTAGCCTCTTTAACCTCTATTTTATCACTTTGTCTCAATGTCACCATATGCCAATCCTAAAGCCAAAGGGATTTTTGTAGTTAATTGGCTTAGGGATTACCACTGGATTTATCAGGCTCATCCTTGGACCTATAGATGAAGGAAGCTTCTGTTTTTTGGGTTTTTTTTTGTTGTTGTTTTGTTTTGTTTTTAATGAAAGAAACATGGTACCTTGAAAAAACAAAACAAAACAAAAAAACCCTGAGTAATCCAAAAAAGTAGAAATGAAAAAGAAAGTTTCATATGTTGGCAAATAAAAATATTACTAAACTTTATTTCAGCTATATTTCCTGAAGCAATATAAAATGAGTTCAAAAGGCAAGTATAAGCTTTATCTATAAGATAAAGATAAAAAAGAAAATAAAGGTCTGTATCCAGGTAATCTCTACTTAGTCTATTTACACATTCTTTAATGAGGCCTTCTCTCATTGAGATCATATTCTAGGTAGGAAGACAACTTGGTAATTAAATGAAAAAGATAACTACATAATACTGAAGATTTATGAAAGAAATAAACACAGCTATAAGATCAAGAGTAATAGGTGAAAGGACTGACTACTTTTCATAGAATAACAAGACAAAGATTCCCTGAGGAGACAACAGTTAAGCTTAACATCAAAGCTGAAAAAGAAGCGAAGAGCAGTAGAAAAGGTTGTTTCAGAAAAAGGAAGCAGAAAAGGTGAACACCCTGGGAGACACACACACACACACACACACACACACACACACACACTGTCCAGGCCTTACAGAGTCAGGACTCACTCTGTTAAGGTTGAAAGTGGGTTAGTGGAGACATAGAATAATGAAATAATATAAAATAGTAAATATGTAATTGATCAGTGTTTTAGACAAAAATAAACTGGAAAGGGTTAAGTAAGACAGGAATGATGGAGACAGGAAAAGGGATGAGATGTTAAATAGAGTGATCAGTAAAGAGCTTCAAAAAGAGGTGAAATTTGAACACCAAGAAGTAAGTGAAAGGGGCACCTCGGTGGCGCAGTTGCTTGAGTACCTGACTCTTAGTTTCAGCTCAGGTCGTGATCTCAGGGTTCTGAGGTTGAACTGGCTGGAGCTCTGTACTGAGTGGGGAGACTGCTTCTCTCCCTTTCCCTCTGTCCTTCCCTTGCTCTCTCTCAAATAAATAAGTACATATTAAAAAAAAAATAAATAAATAAATACAAGGAGTTAGGAGGAGGAGGTGGTGGAGGAGGAGGAGAAGGAGGAGGAGGAGGAAGTGAAAGAACAGGGTGTTCAGAAATCTGGAGAAAAGAAATTTAGGTAGAGAAAAATGTAAATTTAAATATAGAAGCTGAGGGCTTGCCTGAGATTTTTTATAAAAGTTGGAAGATCCAGTAGCTAAAGCAAAATGCACAAGTTAGAAGAACAGAAGGAGCTGAAGCATTATAGGGCCATTGCAGGTCTTTGCAAGCATTTTGACTTTTACTCTGAGATCAAAGCCATGGGAGGATTGGTTACATAAGAGAAGCAATGATCTATACAATCTGACAGACTTAAAAGATCACTCAGCCTGCTGTGTGGTGAACTAGAATGCAAGCGGGCAAAGGCAAAACCGGGGTCATATCAGGATGCTACTGAAAAGTCTAATGGGAAATTATGGTTGTTGAGACAGAGCAGTAGCAGTGAAGGTGGTAGGGATGGGCTGAATTCTGGATGCGTTGTAAAGCAAACACTAAAAGGATTTGCTTATGGAATAGATGTGGGTTTGAGAAAACAGTATAAGGATAAAATGGCAATTTCCAAGAGTCTTGGGGAAATGGCTGTTTCCAAGTGTATATAAATACCATAATAAGATAACAATTATTTAATGTAGTATAATTTCATGTCTTTTTCAGTAACTTCTCATTTTATTACTTTCATAAAGAAAAGCTCATAATGGTGAGCCTCATTTTATCTTTGGAAATAAGTTCTTTTGTGCTAAGTAAACAATGAACAACTATGTCAGCATTATTTTTACAAGGATTATTTGTAATGATGTAGCATACTTTTTTGTGGGTTTTGTGCAAATGTATAATGAGTGAATGAAAAAGAAACTATAAAACAGTGCATGAAGAAAAATGAGAAAAAAATAAATGATTCTATTATACTGACAAAAACTATATATAATAAATATAAATAAATTGAAAGGGTTTTTCTTTTTATTTTAACTTTTGTTGAATTACAAATATATACAGCAAAAATGCTTATACCACAAGTGAGTTTTCACATGCTGAATATGCAAAACGTAATCTTGTAACTAGTACTCAGAAAAGAAACATAAATAATATCTCAGAAACGATTTTACTTCCCCTTTTTAGTCATTATCCCAATGGGTAACCACCATCCCAACCTATAAAAGCATAAATTGGTGTTGCCTATTTTAATACTTTCTGTACAAATGGACTTACTCAACATGTATTTTGTCTGTGTGTGTGCCTGGCTTTGTTAACTCAATATAATGTTTGAAATATTCACATATATTGATGGGTGAAATTGTTAATCTCATCAATGTATTTTGTGGGAGATTGTGTCTATAAAAGTGGCCCCAGCAACATCTCCCAGCCCAGATGATCTTCTGCAAAGTGATCTTGCCATTCAAAGGGACAGAATCTATTTCTCTTCCCCTTGAATCATGGTGATCTTAATGAGTTACTTGTAATCAATACAATGTAACAACTTAAGGATAAGGTGTGATTGGTGACTTCCATGGCTAGGTGGAAGAAATAGTATAGCTTTTACCTTCTTTCCTTGAAATGCTACTGCTTAAATACTTTCTGGGATTCTCCCTTCTTAGAATGAAGCAGAAATGCTCAGAGAAGTATAATATGTGCATATGTTTTAGCGGAGGACAGCTTTCTAAGCTTCCTATTCAGCCATCACATATATAAGTGAAGAAGCCTTCAGAAGCTAATGGTTTCTAGCCACTGAAGTCACCCCAGCCATTGGAGTCCTTCCAGCCGTGGCCCTAGAGATCCTAGAACAGAGAAAACTCTATCCCAATTTTACCTTATTCCAAGTCCTGATTTATAGTAACTGTGATCATAGTGTCTGTTATTTCAATCTACTGAATTTGGATCAGATTTGTCTGAAAAGTGTAGTGTCCATTCTTTGAAGGTATTACAATTTATTATGTCAACTGTGGTTGAAAATCTGGATTGTTTCCAGTTTTTGACTCTTATGAGTAGTGCTTCTATGAATAATATAGAGTCTGTTGTTGAACCTGTGCATATATTTGTGTTGGGTGTATAAACAGAGATAGAATTAATTGAGTACTCACTTACACAGATTAGGAGATGGAGCAAAATAATTTTCCAAAAGAGATGTAACAATTTGCATTTCTTTAAGCAGTATATGAGTTCTAATGATTCAAAATCTTCTCTACACTTGATTTTTAAATCACTTTTAATTTTAACTATTCTAGTAGACATAGAATGGTATCACATTGCAGTTTTCATTTGCATTCCCCTGATGTCTTATGTTATAAGCAGCTTTTTTAAATTGGTTACTTGTATATCTTCTTTTCAAAACTGAGCCTTTTCCAATAGAATTTTCTTTCCTTATATTTTAAAAAAGAATTCTTTATATATTCTCAATATATGTATTAAAAATAGCTTCTCCTACTTTGGGGGTTGCCCTGTCATGCTTTTAATAATGTCTTGAGTGAACAAAATATATTAAAACAGTATAGTACATTTTATCATTTTTCAAAGCTTTTTGTACACAATATTAAAAATCTGTGCTAAGACCAAAGTTACAAAGTTATTCTCTCAAAGCTTTATTGTTCTATCATATTTAGGTTTTCTATACAACTAGAATTTTTGTATTTGATGTGAGATAGAAATTTTCTGTATGTAAGAAGTAAGAGATCTTTTTACTTACTGATAACCATTTATTAAACTGATTGTCATTTCCAAATACGCTGCATTACTGCCTTTGACATAAATCACTATTATATTGCAAAACTTTGTCATTGCTCACCTGTACTTTTCCAATAGCTTCCTAACTAGTCTAGCCTGGTCTCAGTGTTCTCAAATTATACCTAAAAGCTAGAAATGTGATCATACCATTTCCCCACATAGCAGCTGTCAAGAGGTTTTCAGTGCTTAAAACTGTATTCCAGTGCAAACCATAAAAATGCAAACTCTGGATCCTCTATCAAACAAAATAAATCAAATGGGAAGAAAAGCTGGTGGTAGCAGAGCTCTTAGGAATCTACATTTTTAATAGGGAGTTCAAGGTATTATGCACTTAGAAATATGAGAACCATTGATTTAACAAATTAAGATAGAATTCCTTAGTATAGATGGAAATATACAAGGCCTTTTATGATCAAATTCCTCTTTACATCACCTATTCTATGTTCTTTCCATTTATATGTCCATTTACACCTACTGCTCCAAAATTATATAACATTTTATTTCCCAACACACATGCCATGGTATTTAATTTATCCATGTCTTTGTATATATAGTGCCATGTGTCTAGCACATTCCGACATCAGCCTACGGAGTCCTAGTAAACCGCTGCTATATTTCAAAACCCAGAACAGTAATTACCTCTGCTGTTCTGCTTTCAGTAATACTGTTCTGCAATTCCTTCATTTCCTACATAAAAATATCTCTCACTTCTTTAATACTCCTAACTTGAAAATGCTTCCATTATTGCATGTGTCTGTCCTTCCTTGAAAACTCTAAGTTCCTTCTTGGCAGGATCATACATTATATCTGAGAGTTAATATATATGTAACATTTTTAAGTAGAACTAAGATCACATTAATATTATTTTTATGAAAGTGTATTTCTAAAATTCTTTAGGGAAATATAGTATTAGATTAACTTTGTAGTCATAAATTATAAATAATCCAAAAAATAATATTAGAATATTATGGTTCCATATAATACTCAGCAGATTATTAAAATAATGTTTTATTTCATATTGAGAAAAAATATTGTTTATGATTAACTTCTATCTGCCAGACTCACCCAGAAACTAACCTGTTTTGCTTTTGATAGTGCGCTCTGTAAAATTGAACAATGACTAACAGAAGAGCAAAACCTATCCTGATGAGTAACCACCTTCATTAATCTCAATAGTCTCATCCTTTTTTTTTTGCAAAGAAATATTCATCTGTACCTATTAGAAATCAATGGAAGAGCTCATTAAAAACTAGACTTTCTACAACTGTTTTTGAAAAGATTATCTGAGAAAATATTCTGGAAAGATGTATATGACTGACTGACAAAATGAACAAATGTTAGGTCTTCTTTCAAACTTTTATATGTTCACAAATTTAAATTTTCCAGTTTAATAAGTCCAGTCAAGTGGTAGAACTATGAAGCAGAAGATATCACTACTTTTATAATCAGATTCCAATTTGTTCTGTTATTAAAATATTTCCTGAGACTCTGCAGTTTGTATCTGAGCACCTTGAAGGATAGGCAATGATGATTGTGCTTATTTTGCATTCTTTGTGTAACACAGAGTAATGCTGAACAAAGAGCTGTCACTTAATAAATTATTAATTAATAGGTATTAGTTACTGTGCCAACTATGCATACCAAGTTTATGGGGCATCAGTGAAATCCAGAGGGACATGTGGTACGAGATTGCATAGGTTGGAGCAGAGCCTGCCAAGTGACTCACAGTCTTGACTTACTCAGGCAATCATTTAAGTTCATATAGAATTTAAATTTTAACTCTATTAGCACCCAGGCAAGGGGGGGCCAAATTAATGTCTATCAAACACTAAATTTGTTACATACTTTTCAACATACATTATTTTATTAGTATTTCTATAAGAATGTATGATATAGTAAACATGACTTTTACAGATAGAAAAGCTGAGGGCCAGTTAAATTAAATCATATGCTTAATATTACTTAGTAAAAAAAAAAAAAAAAGTAGTGTGAACAGAAATTTAATGCCAGCTGGACTTTAAAGTAAATACTTAGCTCTACTTTACTTCTTCTGTTTCACTGGTAGGATAGCAGTTCAAAGGTAATTGAAATACTGAAGCTGAACCACTTGATTTTCCTTTGGAGCACTTCTCAGTCTCTTTGTAGGCTCAATCTGTTGGCTTTTGCAGGAACTCTGTCCTACAGGCGTCCTTAGCCTCCCTGAGAATAGCCAAAACTCATGCATCTTTTCCCCTATTCCATCTATTCAGGATCTCATCCATTTTTTTTTTCCTATTCCACAAATAACTGTAAGAGGAAGAAAGCGACAGCAAAATTCTTTTTTCTATGAATATGAATTATGAACCAACATTAGAAGGCAGAAACTATTACCAGTTTTAATTTTAACAAGAAATATTTTCCCCTTTGTATTTTTATTAACTCAGTATGGTAAATCCAACATTAATTTATAATGATATAGGCCATTGTGAGCAAATTCATTGTTTTAGCATTATGATAAAATGAAGAAATGAATAAGTACTACATTTAAAAGCTATTATTAAAATATTATATAGAGAAAAATATTCCTTTCAAATATTCTGAAAAATTTTTATGCATGCATATACTTCTAAGACTTTGTTTATAACTGCATATAGGCTTACCCATAATTTCTCACTAATAGTAGGAAAGTAAAAACTACAATTACACATCACATTTTAGAATGTCTAATCATTATTCAAAAGTACCTTGTATCCTATGCATAAAATTTTATTTTGAAGAAAATATATGGCATACAAACAAGGAAACATTTCTTCTATATTTTTACTATAGAGAATTTAATATTCCTATATAAGAAAATTTAGCTACTTGAATTTAGAAACAGTTTATGTTCTTTGGCACTGATTAGCAATATTTGTGTGGGAGGGAGGAAAAAAAGGATTCATTATTTATTTATTTATTTATTTATTTTGGAAGATTTTATTTATTTACTTATTTGAGAGACAAGAGAGGGCGAGAGAAAAGGTGAAGGAGGGAAGGGTAGAAGGAGAAGGAGAATCAAGCTCCCCGCTGAGCAAGGAACCCAACACAGGACCCTGCTGAAGGCAGATGCTTAACCGACAGCCACCCAGGTACCCCAAGAAGGCATGTAGTATAATTTGAAAATATAGAAAATGCATTTGCACATTACAATATTAACTGTATGAAGATGACTACATATGTACTACATAATTCATTAAAACCTAATAAATGGCAATACTTTGAGTCCATTATTTCTGTTACAAAAAGAAAACTTTAATACCACTTACTGTGCTCTTTTTTTTAAATTAACATATAATGGTAATTTTTGTCCCAGGGATATTGGTCCATGAATCATCAGGCTTACACATGTCACAGCACTCACCATAGCACATAGTCTCCCCAATGTCCATAACTCAGCCACCCCATCCCTCACACCCTCCTCTCCTCCAGCAACCCTATATGTTTCCTGAAATTAAGAGTCTCTTATAGTTTGCCTCCCTCCAGATCCCATCTTGTTTCATTTTTTATCCCTACCACATACAACCCACTGCCCTGCCTCTCAAATACCTCATAACAGACAGATCATATAATAATTTTCATTCTGTGATTGACTTATTTCACTCAACAATATACCCTCTTGGCAAGATTTCATTTCTTTTGATGGCTGCATAGTATTCCATTGCATATTTATATCACATCTTCTTTATCCATTCCTCTTTTAATAGACATCAGGTTTCTTTCATAGTTTGGCTATTATGGACATTGCTGCTATAAAAATTCGGGTGCACATGCCCCTTTGGATCACTACATTTGTAAATGTAATGTAAATACTCAGTAGTGTGATTGCTGGCTCATAGGGTACTCTTATTTTCAACTTTTTAAGGAACCTCCATACTGTTTCCCAGAGTGACTGCACCAGCTTGCATGCCTACCAACAGTGTAGGAGGATTCCCCTTTCTTCACATCCTCTCTAATATCTGTCAATTCCTGACTTGTTAATTTTAGCCATTCTGACAGATGTGAGGTGGTATCTCACTGTGGTTTTGATTTGTATTTCCCTGAGGCCCAGTGATGTGGAACACTTTTTCATGTGTCTGTTGGCCATCTGGATATCTTCTTTGCAGAAATGTTTGCAGAAATGTCTGTTCATGTCTTCTGCCTATTTCTTGACTGGATTATTTGTGCTTTGGGTGTTGCATTTGAGAAATTCTTTATAGATTTTGGATACTAGCCCTTTATCTGATATGACATTTGCGAATATCTTCTCCCATTCTGTCAGTAGTCTTTCAGTTTTGTAGACTCTGTTTCCTTTGCTATGCAAAAGCTTTTGATCTTGATGAAATCCCAATAGGTCATTTTCCCTTCCTCCCCTTGCCTTTGGTGATGTTTCTAGGAATAAGTTGCTGTGGCTGAGGTCAAAGAGGTTTATGCCTGTGTTCTCTTCAAGGATTTTGATGTGTTGGAGGGAATGGGGAGAAAGGGGAACCCTCTTACACTGTTGGTGGGAATGCAGGTTGGTGCAGCCTCTTTGGAGAACAGTGTGGAGATTCCTCAAGAAATTAAAAATAGAACTTCCCTATGACCCTGCCATTGCATTCCTAGGTATTTACTCCAAAGATACAGATGTAGTGAAAAGAAGGGCCATCTGTACCCCAATGTTTATAGCATTTTCACAATATCTGTTCTTTCAATCCCTGAGCATGGAACGTTTTTCCCATTTCTTTGTTTATTCCTCAATTTCTTTCATGAGTACTTTATAGTTTTCTGAGTAAAGATTCTTTGCTTCTTTGGCAAGGATTATTCCTAGGTATCTTATGGTTTGGGGTAATTGTAATTGTAAATGGGACCGACTCCTTAAATTCTGTTACTTCTGTCTTGCTGTTGGTGTATAGAAATGCAACTGATTTCTGTGCATTGATTTTGTATCCTGACACTTTACTGAATTCCTGTATAAGTCCTAGCAGTTTTGAACTGGAATCTTTTGGATTTTCCAAATATCATCTGGGTTTGACATCTTCTTTGCCAATTCAGATGCTTTTAATTTCTTTTTGTTTTCTGATTGATGAGGCTAGGACTTCTAGTACTATGTTGATAGATATCGAAATGGATAGTGGTGATATTGGACATCCCTGCCGTGTTCCTGACCTTAGGGGGAAAGCTCTCAGTTTTTTCTCCATTGAGAATGATATTCACTGTGGGTTTTTCGTAGCTGACTTTGATGATATTGAGCCATGTACCCTCTATCCCTACACTGTGAAGAGTTTCAATCAAAAAAGGATGCTGTACTTTGTCAAATGTTTTTTTCAGCATCTACTGAGAGTATTGTATAGTTCTTCTTCTTTCTTTAATTAATGTGTTATATCACAATTATTTATTTGTGGATCTTGAACCAAACTTGCAGCCCAGGAATAAATCCCACTTGGTCGTGGTGAATAATCCTTTTCATGTACTGATGGATCCTATTTTGGTGAAAATTTTTGCACCAGCGTTCATCTATAATTCTCCTTTTTGATGTGTTTTTGTCTGCTTTGGGGATCTAGGTAATTCTGGCCTCATAAAATGAGTTTGGAAGCTCTCCTTCCATTTCTGTTTTTTGGAAGAGTTTCAGGAGAATAGCTACTAATTCTTCTTTAAATGTTTGGTAGAATTCTCCTGGGGAGCCATGCCCTGGACTCTTATTTGCTGGGAGATTTTTGTTGACTGCTTCAATCTCCTCACTGGTTATAGGTCTGTTCAGGTTTTCTATTTCTTCCTGGTTCAGTTTTGGTAGTTTATATGTCTCTAGGAATGCATCCATTTCTTTCAGATTGTCAAATTTGCTGGCATATAGTTGCTCAGAATAGGTTCTTATAATCGTATTTCTTTGGAATTGGTTACACTCTCTCCTCGTTTATTCATGGTTTTATTAACTTGGAAACTTTCTTAACTTTCTTTTGGATAAGTCTGGCCAGGGGTTTATCAATCTTATTAATTATTTCAAGGAACCAACTGCTAGTTTCATTGATATGTTCTACTGTTCTTTTGGTTTCTACTTCATTAATTTCTGCTCTGATCTTTATTATTTCTTTTCTCCTGCTGGGTATAGGCTTTCTTTGTTGTTCTTTCACCCGATTCTTTAGGTATAGGATGGCATTGTGTATTTGAGACCTTTCTTATTTATTGAGGAAGTCTTGTATTGCTATATACTTTCCTCTTAGAAATGCCTTTGTTGTGCCCCACAGATTTCGAACAGTTGTGTTTTCATTTTCATTTGTTTACATGATTTTTTTTCAATTCTTCTTTCCTTTCCTGGTTGACCATTCATTCCTTAGTAGGATGTTCTTTAGCCTCCATGTATTTAAGTTCTTTCCAACTTTCCTTTTGTGAAGTCTTGTATTGCTATATACTTTCCTCTTAGAAATGCCTTTGTTGTGCCCCACAGATTTTGAACAGTTGTGTTTTCATTTTCATTTGTTTACATGATTTTTTTTCAATTCTTCTTTCCTTTCCTGGTTGACCATTCATTCTTTAGTAGGATGCTCTTTAGCCTCCATGTATTTAAGTTCTTTCCAACTTTCCTTTTGTGATTGAGGTCTAGCTTCAGAGCATTGTGGTCTGAAAATATACAGGGAATGATCCCAGTCTTTTGCTACTGGTTGAGACCTGATTTGTGACCTAGGATGTGATCTATTCTGGAGAAATATTTCAGGTGAACTAGAGGAGAATGTGTATTCTGTTGTTTTGGGCTGGAATGTTCTAAATATATCTGTAATGTCCATCTGGTCAGTGTGTCATTTAAAGCCTTTACTTCCTTTTTGATGTTTTCCTTATTTGATCTGTATATTTCCGTGAGGCATGTGTTAATGTCCCCTCCTATCCCCTCCTATTATTGTATTATTGTTAATGTGTTTGATTCTATTATTAATTGGTTTGTATAATTGGCTGCAGGCATGTTAGAGGCAGAGATAATGAAAATTGTTAGATCTTCTTGTTAGACAGACCCTTTAACTATGAAGAGATTCTTCATCTCTTATTATACTCTTTGTCTTAAAATATAATTGGTCTGATATAAGGATTGCCACCCCAGGTTTCTTTTGATGTCCATTAGCATGGTAAATTTTTTTTCTGCCCCCTTACTTTAAATCTGGAGGTGTCTTTGGATCTAAAATGAGTTTCTTGTAGACAGCATATCAGTGGGTTTTCCTATTTTATCCATTGTGATACCCTGTGTCTTTTGATTAAGGCATTTAGCCCCATTTGCATTCAGGGCAACTATTGAAAGATGTGAATTTAGTGCCATTGTATTGCCTGTACATTGATTTTTACTGTTTATTGTCTCTATTCCTTTCTAGTCTACTACTTTTAATCTCTCTCTTTGCTTAGAGGACCCTTTTCAATATTTCCTGTAAGGCTGGTTTGATGTTTGCAAATTTTTTAAGTTTTTGTTTGTCCTGGAAGCTTTTTATCTCTCCTTCTATTTTCAATGATAGCCTAGCAAGATATAATATTTTTGGCTGCATATTTATCTCATTTAGTGCTCTAATATATTAGGCCAGTCTTTTCTGGCCTGCCTGGTCTCTGTGGATAAGTCTGCTGCCATCTAATGTTTCTACCATTTTATGTAACACCTCTTGTCTTGAGCTGTTTTCAGGATTTTCTCTTTGTCACTAAGACGTGTACATTTTACTATTACATGGTGTAGACCTATTTTTATTTATTTTTATTGATTTTTGTGGGAGGTTCTCTGTGCCTTCTGGATTTTGATGCTTGTTTCCTTTGGCATATTAGGTAAATTTTCTATTGTAATTTGCTCCAATATAAGTTCTGCCCCTCTCTCTCTTACTTCTTCTGGGGTCCCAATTATTCTAATATTGTTTCATGTTACAACATCACCTATCTCTCAAATTCTTCCCTTGTGGTCCAATAGTTGTTTGTCTCTCTTTTGCTCAGCTTCTTTATTCTCCATCATATGGTCTTTTATATCACTGTCTCTTCTGCCTCATTTATCCTATAGTAAGAGCCTCCATTTTGGATTGCACCTCATTAATAGCTGTTTTGATTTCAGCTTAATTAGATTTTAGTTCTTTTATTTCTCCAAGAAAGGATTGTATTTCTCCAGAAAGTGAGTCTCTAATATCTTCCATGATTTTTTTCAGGCCTGGCTAGCTCCTTGATAGTTGTCATTCTAAACTCTAGTTCTGAGATCTTAATAATGTCTGTATTGATTAGGTCCTTAGCCTTTGGTACTGCCTCTTGTTCTTTTTTTTTTTTTTTTTTTTTTTTTTTTTTGTGGTGAGTTTTTAGTGCCTTGTCATTTTATCAAGGTAAGAATAGATGAATGAGAGAACAAAATACTAAAAGGGTAGTAATACTAAAAGGGTAGCATATATTAAAAGCATTGCTACCTTTTTATATATGCTAACTAAATCAGGAGAGATCCAATACTGGGGGGGGAGAAGAATGGGAGGGAAAATAAATATATATATATATATATATATATATATATATATATATATAGAGATATATATATATATGTTAGACTGGTGAACAGAACAGAGTCACACACTTGATTTTGGGTGTATTTTGCTCTGTTAGAAGAAACTACCTCCAAAAATCTTAAAGAAAGAAAAACACACATATATATATATATATATATATATACAAAAATAAGGGTAAACATGATGAAGGGATGGAATATGACTGTAAATGTGAAAATTTGAAAAGATTCTAAAAAAGGAATTGATAAGAAGTTGGTAGAAAAAAGAAAAAAGAGGAAAGAATGTGATTAGACTGGAGACTAGAACAATGACATGTATAAGATTTAGGGTATATTTTGATCTATTAGAAGAAATTGTATTCCAAAATTTTAAAGAAAAAAAAAAACCCTATATGTATATAAAAATAGGGTTAAATGCAATGAAGGGATAAAATTGACTACAACAGTGAAAATTAAACAGAATTTTAAAAAAGGTATTGATAAGATAAAATACTTAAAAAACATTAAAATAGGAAAAAGAGGAAAAAATTAAAAAATAGAATAAGAAAATAATAAAATTAGAAAATTTAACTTTGTAAGACTAAAGAATCATAGGGAAAAAGCCATGAATTCTTTATGTTGCTTTACCCTGGCTCTGGAGTTCTGAAGTTCTGTTTGACTGGTGAACTTGGTCTTGGTTGGATGTTCTTGCTGGTCTTCTGGGGAAGGGGCCTGTTGCAATGATTCTCAAATCTTTGTCCAAGGCAGAATTGCACTGCCCTTGCCAGTGGCCAGGCTAAACAATCTGCTCGGGTTTGCTCTCAGTAGTTTTTGTTCCTTGGACACCTTCCATTCAGCTTTGGAGGCCGGGAATGAAAATGATGGCCTCCCAATCTCTGGCCTCATGGGAAATGAGAGCTCAGGGTCCAAATCCTCAATGCACTCCAGAGAAAAGCAGTCAATCCCTCCCATCTCCTTGATCTCTGGCTGCACTCAGCTAACCCAGCCTGTGACTGAGCATTTCAATCTCTGGTGTATGGGCCAGAAATCTTCAAACTCAATAGAGCAGTACAGAAGCTCTTCCCAGAGGAGGAAGGTGGGGTTCTCTCCAGATCTGCCATTTGTGGGGTCCCTGCTCAAGAGCATTGGCCTGACTCTGCCTTGGGTCACAGTATAAGGTAATCCCAAGCTGAAAGCCCACTCCTTGGTTCCTCTCTGTAGCTGGCTTCCTTGCTCCAATACCTTGGAGCTCTGCCACACTCATGCATCCCCGGTCTTTCTGTAACCCCAAGTTTCCTGAGACCATACTGTCCCTGCCAGGGCTCCACATCCCCCTTAGCCTCTCGTTGACATCCCTTGGTGGGCCAGACTTCTTAACGTTTCAATTTTGTACTCTGCTGCTCCCTCACTTGCTAGGAGCCAGCTCCTCCTCCTGCAGTCTATCTTCCCATCATTTCAGATTCATTTCTCCACACATCCTACCTTCCAGAAAGTGGTAGCTTTTCTTTTCCTAGAATTGCTGCTCTACTTCTCTTCTATGTCTTATTGAGTTTGTAGGTGTTCAGAATGGTTTGATAACTATCTAGATAAACTCCTAGGGCCTGATGATATTTCAGTCTCCTACTCCTTCACCATCTTGCTCCTCTCCCCCATTTACTGTACTGTTCACTGATTTTTTTAAAATATTCTTCACATTAGAATTCTATTTCAACTTTTTAACTACACACATACTTACCATTGTTTAATACACTGGCATTTGCTGAGATTTATTTTTAGAGTCATCCATTCACTTTTGCTCCAATTCTTAGGTCACAGGTGTTTCTTCTGAGATCACTTTCCTTCTGCTTGAAGGATATCCTTTCAAACTATCTTTACTAAGGGCAAGTTCTATGAATCTCTGAAAATATGTTTGGGAGTATAGATTTCTAGGTAAAAACTTTTCTTCCTCATTACCCTGGCTTCCATTGTTGCTATTAGGAAGTGAACTATTAGTCTTACTATCACTGCTTTGAAGGAAGTTTGCTTTTAAGATTTTCTTTTTGAATTTTTCTTTGTTCAGTTTCACCAAGTCATGCTTAAATGTATATTTCTTTTATTTATCTGGCTTGGGATTCATTGGACTTCTTTCATCTGTGCTTTTTGTTCTTAAATTCTGGAAAGTTCTCATCCATTAACTCTTCACTATTGCCTGTGACCTATTCTTGCTGCTCTCCTTTCACTTTAACTAACTAGGCTTTCTTACCCTACTCATCATCTTACCAAACTACTCTGAAATATTTCCAGTGTTTACTATCTGCCGTATTCTAGATCACTTTGCTTCCCTATTTTCTAGGTTTTTTCTTTTTATTGTTGTTGTAGTATCTGTAGCTACATTTAATTAGCTTGTAAACTCCTTCACTGAATTTTTATTTTAGATTACTCAATACTTAATTTATTCAATTTCTATTTATTTTTTACCCTCCAAATCATCCAGGTCACTGTGTTTAGTGTCTTTTGGTAGACATTTTGAAGACTTTTAAAAAATATTTGAACAAAGGAAGCCAAGTTGCTTAGTGTGTGTGTGTGTGATAATTTTTATACATACAACTTGGTAGATCTATGTTTACTGTCTGTTTTCAAACTCTAATTTTTTTTTCTCTTGTAGTGCTTTGTTATTTTTTATTCTGAGCTTCAGGTTTTTCTTGAAAAAAAAAAAAATATTGGACTACTTTGAGTCTTAGGAAGAAGTTTTATTTCTCCAGAGAGAACAACTTAACTTTGCTTTGAGCATTTTTATTTGTTTTTAGCAGGATGGTTTGTCTAAATAAACTAGTCTGCCATAATATGGGAAATTAAAGCCTTCATGCTATCAACTACTAAATCTTTTAAACATAAATAAAATCTCTCTAAAAATTTATGGTGCAGTTAGTGAGTATATCCTTTAGCTAATGTTCAAGTTTTAACACTAATTTGTTTTCTTTTGAGAAAATAGTAGAAAGGCCTGCTTGTAGCTTTTCTTTATTTTCTCTCATGCTTTTTAATTTGTTTTTGTTCTTTAGGACAGAATTTTCATGTCCCCCTTATTTGAATATATGTTCTATGTTTTGAAAATGTTACCTTAACAGCTTTATTACAACAGATGTAAAATAATTTTTAAAAACTGAACCTTTTAATGTATGCTAATTTGATATTTTAATGTATATTAATTTGATGTGTCTGGAGATATGGCAGGTATGTTATCATCTTGATGTGATGACTGTGTGTGTATGAAAATTTTAATATTCAAATTTAACACTCTTATTTTTTCCATTGCTTAGGAAATAAGTTAGTCTACTGTTGTTTCCATAAAAAGATTCTAAGGCAAACCCACAAATATCTATTTAATTTCTAGAGTAACTGAAATATTTTGCTTTTGTAATAAAGATTAAAAGCAGGGATGCCTGGGTGGCTCAGTGGATTAAACCTCTGCCTTCTGTTCAGGTTGTGGTCTCAGGGTCCTGGGATTGAACCCCAGAGAGCATCAAGCTCTCTATTCAGTGAGGAACTTGCTTCCCCTCTCTCTGCCTGCCTCTCTGCCTACTTGTTATCTCTGTCTCTGTCAAATAAATAAATAGAGTCTTTTAAAACAGATTAAGAGCAACAACAATAATGCAAGACAGCATAATTAAATGAATAAAAGAAAAAAAATTGGGGGCACCTGGGTGGCTCACTTGAGTAAGACTTTGACTCTTGGTTTCAGCTCAGATCATGACCTCATGGGTTGTGAGATCCATTCTCCACACTGGGCTCAGTCAGCACTCAGCAGAGGGTCTGCTTGAAGATTCTCTCCCTCTGCCCCTCTCCTCTCTCTCTCTCTTTCTCTAAAATAATCTTTTAAAAAAAGAAAAAATTAAAAATGTATGCCTTTTTAATTTTGTATAGATGTTGATGCTAGAAGAAAGATGCAGGTCTAGTTGGAAATTTTATCACATTTTTGAACATATTTTCTAAAAAAGTTTAATGGATTTAAAGATTTATAACAGTATTTCTTTATAATATTTCATTTCTCTTTAAAGGCTTATTAATGTATCATTAAGATAGAACAGTTTATCACTAGTATCTTTTGGGAAAGTCATATAAGAAGTAGTGCGAGGGAAAATCAAGAGACGTTTGAATTTTTTTTTTTTCTTCTGTGTTAAGCAGGTGAGATAAAGGAGAATGGAAAAGGAAGAGTATTGAAGGCACCTAAGCCCTTATTACATAAGTCAGAAAGGAAAATCTCCACTGATTAAAGTTTCAAGGAAAATCCAGGTCACTTATCTATAAGGGTTCCAGAGTTGAGGAGTGGGTATGAAATCATAGAAAGAGTTCTGCTATTTGTTCAGTGATCCTGAACATGTTAACTCAGTCAACATCAGATTCTCTATGTGTAAAATGGGAGTGATAATACTGACTTTTTTAAACTACTAGAAATATCTAAAATATTACATGTAAAATACTATACATATACTAGGAATTCAAGAATTTTTACCTGCTGGTATTAATGTTGATTTTGTTGTGGTTAATTTGACCCTCCTGCTGTTTTATGTATGTATATTTCACAGTTAAAATTATATTAATTCAATTTTCTTTCACTCATTTAAGCAGTTATTTACCTGGTAGGTAGAGCATTATGCATTATGCATTGTGCTGGGCATGCTGGCACACACAGGAGACTCAGAGGCTGTGCAAGGGTTCTGTAATTCCAACAAGAAACATATGTTTTCTGGAGACTAAATAATATCTTCCACATATAAGTACTACTATTTTCTAGTGTACGTAGTTGTGATTAATAAAGATGATTAAAGTAGACATTTTTAAGGAGAGGTTTTTTTTTTTTTTTTAATCCTTTGTTAGTAAAATAGTCAATAGAGGTGAAAGCACACTAACTGAGGAAAGATTGTATGCATAAGTGCATATAAATGTGCATATATTGGGCACCTGGTGACTCAGTCGGTTAAGCATCTGCCTTTAGCTTGGGTCATGATCTCAGGGTCCTGGGATTGCGCACCCTGGGTTGGGCTCCTTGCTCAGGGGAGCCTGCTTCTCCCTCTCCCTCTGCCTCTCTCTCTCTCTCTCTCAAAGAAATAATTTTTTTTAAATGTGCATATGTTTAGATGAGCAAAAAAGACAATCGCAGGGAAAGAAGTTGATTAGTTCCCACTCAATAAATATTAAGCATCTATTCTTAACAAGGCACAGAACTAAGTGCTGCTCAAAGTTAGGATTATAGCTACTTGACAGGTAAACCATGATGTACATGGTTCTCTGATCAAAGAAGAGAAGAGATGAGGTATTGTTCCTATCTTTAGTTCCCCACAGTGTTCCCTCAGGTAGTTCAATCAGCCCTAGAACAATTTGCGCATCTAGGCCAAAGCCCAAGATGTGTGCTAGCCCATCAAGTTCATAGACAGAAATAGTCTGGTCTGCTGAAGAACAATTATATCAGAGCATCTACCTGTCTTCACCCTCGTTTTACCCCAGGGAGGTGAAATTTGAAGAAGGACCCGTTTTTTATACAACAAACATGAATTTATTGAATTGTCTTTGAAAATTTTTGCTAGTGAAGTTGTTGTCTTTAGGTATGGAAATAGAAATTTTTATAGAATTTGTGAATAAGTATCATATTTTTCAAGGTACTCTAATTTGCTAGAATGTATTTTATAAACTACTTAGTTTATATCTATTGAGATTTTAAAAAACTATTTGGCAAAGATTTTTTCCTGATTTATTACTCCTACTAATCCTTTGTCCTCAACTCCACTTAGTTTCTAGTGCCTTTAGCAATTGTTAGAGTCTCTATTAAAAGATCCTAAATTGTGAGAAGAATCCCAAATCTTGATGATTTATTAACATTAAGCTTATTACATATAGATTTATACAGATTATGATGTGAAAATCCAGGATAACTATATTTGAAAGAAATTATATAGCTCCTGTCAAATCTCTTGTGTGTGTGTGTTTTTTTTTATGATCATTCAAAGGAGAATATTACCCAAATTTAGATAAGCAATGCATGTATCAGTTTTGTCTAGTTTAGAAAAAAAAGTAGATATTCAGTGAAGAAACATAACAGCCTGAGTATTTTTCAGTTTTTTTTTCTTACTATGTTTTTATCTCTAATAAGAATGAAATCTCTCATCTTTACTTTCACCCCCACCCCATGATCTAAATCATCTCTAAATTCCTTATACTGTTACTTTTTTTAATTCTAAAGAAATTGTAAAATTTATATATGGTAATATCTATAGTTTAGACAGATTCATATAAAAATATATATTTATTAAAGATTTATTTATTTAGTTTAGAGAGAGAGAGAGCACACAAGCAAGCACTGGAGGGAGGGGCAGAAGAAGAGGGAGAGAGTTTTAAGCAGACTCCACACTCAGCTGGAAGCCTGACACAGTGCTGATCTCAGAACCCCGAGATCAGGATCTGAGCCAAAACCAAGAGAACCATGCTCAACCCCATATACCACTCAGATGCCCCTAGAAAGTATATTTTTAATAAAATTTCAGTTGATCTCCAAAATGTTACTGTGAAAATACACACTTGCATTGATAATTTCTACTTGTCACAAATAATATGACTTTTATTTTGATAATTCTATAATTAACACAAATTATAAATATTAGGTGCTTTAGCCCAAACTTATTTGAAGTAATAATTTATAAAATCTTAAAAAACTACATGGAAGTCATATACATTCGTATTATGAATATTAGGCTGTCCCCACATTATTTAAGCCCTAATGAGAAAACATGGTTATTTCTTCATACAGTGTTTTTGTTTGTTTGTTTGTTTGTTTTACTATGGTGAGTTTTTAAGTAATTTATATTTTTTGCTTGCCTTTTTTTCCTTTGAAATTTTATAGACATTTTTGATAATTGACTGAAATGTTTGCTGTAGTCTCTCTTACAGATTGTTTCCTAAGTATCCATAAATAATGCACAAAAATTTAAGCTATGGGGCAATGCCTCAAAAGCTTGAACAACAATAAAAAATCATAAACCCTTCTTGCTAAAATAAGAAAACAAAGACGGGCAATCTACCCTGTCAAAAAAGAAAGCAAGTTCTTAAATTTCAGTCAAAAGTCATTTAGAGGTGACAGAAGTTGTAATCAACAGTATTAATGTATCAAAAACATAATAGATTACCAGAGCAAGAATGGCCACCTGGAGTAACTTGAAAACAGTGATGGGAGGGCAATGGTTAGGTACTATTCTTCCATTTTTTCCATGTCTAGTTTTTGTTTGTTTGTTTGTTTTGTGGTTTTTTTTTTTGTGAACATATCTGTTTATTTACAGCTTTTGATGTTTAAAATTTCAAATAAAATGATCTGTCCAATTGTTGTACTTTTAAAAAAATAAATCATTTTTCCATTCTCTTCTAGAAAAAGCTGCAGCACAAATTAATAAAGACTAGTGAAAACATAATTACATTTAAAACAATTTAGGAAACATTATGTACCTCTTTTAGATTAGTAAGCATAATATATAATTGTTGGTAACAAAAGCCAACAAGAATGAAATACAGACATTTATATCTTATGTTTGCATGTATCTTATAAAGATAACAAAAAACAGTAAGTTTAAAATTTTTATCAGACATGAATATAAACATATAAATAGGCAAACCCTTCCTTTATTTTTACCCCAAATTCAGTAAAACTACTTTAACTTTTCAAAAGTATATGACAGGTCTCAGTACAAATTTCTCACTTCTTTTTTTTTTTTTTAAGATTTTATTTATTTATTTGATAGACAGGGATCACAAGTTGGCAGGGAAGCAGGCAGAGAGAGAGGAGGAAGCAGGGTCCCCGCTGAGCAGAGAGCCCAACATGGGGCTCGATCCTAGGACCCCGGGATCATGACCTGAGCCAAAGGCAGAGGCTTTAACCCACTGAGCCACCCAGGTGCCCCTAAATCTCTTACTTCTTTAACATGTACTTTTCATTCTATGATACACACAGTTTAGATATTATGATGCCTTTTTAAATGGAACAATTGAATGCCAAACCCACGTTGCTTCAATGTAACTAGAGAAGACTTAAAGCTAGCACTGTAACATAGTGAATTGCAGCATACATACTGTATTGCTCCGTGCTAGTCTGATATATGCTAGTCGGTACTGCCATGGTAGCGATGTTAGGTGGCGTTCCTTCTTCCTCTGATTTTTCTTCTTCAATTTTGGGAACACCAGGCACATCAGAGGAAAGTTCATTCAGTATTTTTCTATAACAGGGTCTTCGTGAAAGGATTTCTCTATGTTTTTGAGAATCAATTACACCTTCTGATTCTGCAGACTCCTCTGTCTCTGCATGCCTAGTTTTGAGGGATGCTCGTACTGTGAGCACTGTGTATCCCGGGAGGTGATCTCTACCATAAGACACACATGGCACATTGTACCCATGATAATCTTACCTCCTTTTGTTCAGTTATGTTCAGGAGCAAAACCTTCAGATTCTTTATCCCATTTTTTTTAAAGACTTTACAATTTTAGAAATAGATAAAGGGCAGAGGAATGTCAGTCACTAAAGAAATGATGTAGTAAGAAATTAGTAAATTGATCATATAGTTTATTCATCATTCTTATATAATTTTAAGATTTAGTTAAATACAACCACTTTTTTTCCTGTTGACGTTCAACTTAAGAAGCTTGATTGAGTTTTTGCACATGCATGGTGAGAATACAACTCTGAGACACGTGTCTAATTACTTCTACCCTAATAGGCTTTGCCCTAGAGGCCGGCCAGTGCTTCACTCTCTGTATCCACAGCATATATATGTTGTACACTATGGAGTGTCTATTTACAGCAATTCCATATGCCATAAATACAATATTTGAAAATTCTAAAGGGAACAGTATTAGGAAGCTATGGAGTGTCTATTTACAGCAATTCCATATGCCATAAATACAATATTTGAAAATTCTAAAGGGAACAGTATTAGGAAGCTCATATCAGTTATCAACAAACATTCACTATGTGCAACTGAGAAGGGTGGGAAATACAAATAAATCCCAAGTTGTTTACATTGTGGGGGGTGGAGGAGAGTAAATTTCAGAAACTCTTCTATAAAAGTAAATAAAATGAATCATTAAAAATCTAAGAACACAACATAAGATATACTCACTTAATTTTTTTTCTTAACACATTTTTAAGTATGCACTATAGTATTGTGGTTAACTATAGGCATGATATTATGCAGCAGATAACTAGAATTTATGCATCTTATGTAACAGAAACTATAGCCATTGAACAGCAGCTCTCCATTTTCCCCTCTCCCTGGCCTCGGGCAATTAGCTTTCTTTTCTATTTCTGTAAGTTTGGCTATTTAATACATCTCAAGTAAGCAGAGTCATCTAGCATTTGCCCTTCTGTGACTGACTTTAGAAATAGGCAGGAAGAATAAATCACTGAATTTTACACTTGACAGTAACTAATATTATACTATATGTTAACTAACTAGGATTTAAATAAAAACTTGAAACATTAAAAAAAAAAAAAAGAAAAAGAAAAATAGGTGAGAAGAGTACTATGATGTTTGATGAACTGAGCCTATAACAGGGTGAGCCATAACTTGTTGGAAGCTTTTTTCTCTACGATACAGGAATGTACATCAACATCCAATAAATAAGCATTAAATTTAAACTTTTAAGAATTTTTAATCCTTTCTGTCCCCACCACTATCTTATATCTTATTATTTCCAGAATTGTCACTAAACTGGCCAGGCTTTTTTGGTATATAGCTATAAATGTGTAGCCTATTTTTGACTACAACAGCAAAGAGCTAAGCATGATCATGTTTTTTGCTTATTTCTTTCTTGGTTTTTTTTTTTGGGGGGGGGGTGGGTTCGTTTGTTTGTTTTCTATTTCTTTGAATTTTGAGTAGAAATGGTTAAGAGAAAAAAAATACTATTCTTATCCCCCTTAATAGTCTCTGGCTCATTTTCATATCTCTGTCTACTGTGCTGTGTGTTGATATTCCAGTGCTCTTTGATTCCCTCAAATCAAAGAGCTATGGTGATACTAATTGTTTGTGATAGAAGGTGATTCTGCCAGAACAAATTTTTAAAAGAACTTATTTATTTCACAAACATCAAAAGCCACCTATAAATATGCGAAAACAAGCTTGAAGTCCTGAGATGCTGTATATTTTTGTAAAAAATATTTCTTAGAATTTAAACTTAATTTCCAAAAGTGCTTTATTTATGTATTCCCGTATTGTTTATGGTAAATTACATTATTAAACTAACAAATAACCAACCTTAAAATTAAAAAGGAGTACTTGTCTAACACATTATCGGTAAATACATTCTGAGTCTGTTGCTTTGATATAGCATCACCCCTTTCCCAATGACAATCACCATAGACTAGACTATTTCAGCACTCTGAGTGACATTGTGGTATCTCTATCATTTTTGGTAATATGTTCAGAGATTAAGAAATGTGGGGAAAAAAAGGAGAATAAAAGTTTAAAAGTTGGAAGCCCCTGGCAATATTCATTAAAGGGAATGGCACAGAAGTTCAAAAGCTCATTGTGGAGCTATAGTCAGCATTAACACTACAGAGCTCTAGCATTTTCCCAGAAAATGCAACACCTCCAGGCATTCTTTGAATTCTAGTTGCCAGCCAAAGCAAAGCACCACAAGCCAAAGAGAGTAAGAGAAATTGATCTTCTGTCAGCAACCCAAGGACCCCATAATCTTTGCCTACTTGAAAATTGTTAGTAAGCTATGAAATGGCTTGGGAAAAGGAAATTTGGTAGCATCATCTTTCCTGAGATCTTTCTAAGATACTCTTCATCTTTGAGAAATGTGTGCCCTTGGATGGTTAGGAAAAATAACAAGAAAAATAATATTTTATGTTTGCAATATAAGAGATACTATGATAAGCACCTACAATGGATAATTCTACTTAATATTTACATCAACACTATGAAGCTGGTACTATTACCCCCCCCCCCCCCCATTTTACAAGTGATGAAACTGAGGTGAAATGAAATCAAGTAATTTGCTCAGGTTGCATAGTTAACAGATGATATAAGTGGGACTCAAGACAAGTGTTCTGAGGCCAAATCTTACCTAACTTCTATAATACATTGCCTCAAAATAATACCAAAATAGAATAGTTCAAACCCTTATTTCTTCGATGCCAGTTAGAGGCTACTCCTTGCCTTCAAATATTCCCTAGAATAATTATTTATTAAAAAACTAAGTGTTAAAAAAATCAATTGACAACAAAACAACTAATTTATATGCAACCACCTTTGCTCAAGAATATCATTAAATCTTTCATATTCTTTATGACCAAATAATGTATTTCTGTCACACAAATGTATTTCTACAGTTCTAACAGTTATGTTCCTTCTATGTTCCTTTTAGAAAGAACATGGTCTCATTAAACAAATCCTGTACATTTTCTAAGTATAACACTGTGAGACCACACCACTGATAAGGTGAGTAAGGAATTTATTTTTTCTGCCAGAAACTTCATTAATTTTGTAAAAAGTGGCAGCAGTTCAATAATACAGGGTGACGTTCTAAAGTTCCACCAGGAGATAAATATAACTACTGGTTTGAATAGTTATATTCAACCAAATGGGTTAAAATTGAAAAATATTTTATGACACCCACATCTTGGGCTAGAATTTTAGAAAAACATTCAGACGTGAAATATATCTGTAGAGTAATTATTTTCTCATTCATTTTCATGTTTCATTTTAGATATATTTTTAAAGGTAGTCAATCAAATTAACTCATTATTTGAATTGGATTTTACATGTGTATTTTACCAGAGTCACTTTCATTATGCAAATTATTTTCTTAAAAAAAAAAAAAGAGTACCTGTGATTTTGCCTGACTCCCTTTACAAGCCTACTTCAGATTTATCAAGGATTCATAATTCAAAAGAGCAAGTATTTAGGTCACTGTTAGGAACATTAAGAGCAGCATTATCTTGCCACCAAGTGGTAGTTTCTGAATTACAAGGAATGTTATATATTTTTTTTTAATTTTTATTTTTTATAAACATATATTTTTATCCCCAGGGGTACAGGTCTGTGAATCACCAGGTTACACACTTCACAGCACTCACCAAAGCAAATACACTCCCCAATGTCCATAATCCCACCCCCTTTTCCCAAACCCCCTCCCCCCAGCAACCCTCAGTTTGTTTTGTGAGATTAAGAGTCACTTATGGTTTGTCTCCCTCCCAATCCCATCTTGTTTCATTTATTCTTCTCCTACCCACTTAAGCCCCCATGTTGCATCACCACTTCCTCATATCAGGGAGATCATATGATAGTTGTCTTTCTCTGCTTGACTTATTTCACTAAGCATGATACGCTCTAGTTCCATCCATGTTGAAATCTTGCCATTTGCGACAACATGGATGGAATGTTATATTTTTACAAGTATATCTTTTATATCATTTTAACAGTTACTAAACATCAAATGTTATATTTTTACAGGAATGTTATATTTTTACAAGTATATCTTTTATATCATTTTTAACAGTTACTAAACATCAAACCCATCACCAAAGTAAAAATTACATAATAATATATGCTTTCCCAAAAATATTTGAGAGATCTTTATGATAAAAGGACTTGGTATTTGTGTTTCCCAAGTTGTTGGATTGATTCAAATTCCATCAAGTTTTATCTAAGATAAACAGAAGGTTATTAGGTATAAGTACCCTGAGAACTTAATTATGAGCTATGAATTTGAAAACATGGTATCATCCTTTAACCTCTATTAAGGGTTGAATTCTGTCCCCCCAAAGATATCTTGAGGTCATGATGAAGTCCCAGAACCTAAGTCAGGTTCGGTGGGGAGAGGTTCGGAGCTGAAGACTAAAGAAAGAATTCTTAAGACATCTTTGGTGCAAAATGGTGGTTTATTAAAGCACGGGGACAGGACCCGTGGGCAGACGGAGATGCTGCTGCCCCGGGTTGTGAGGAGTGGCTGGTTATATACACAGGAGTTGGGTAGGTGAGGACAAAGGGTTGTTCAGAAGGGCTATTGGGATAAAGAAGACTGTCAGGATATGGAAGGCCTGGTTACTATCAAGCCAAGGCCACTTTCCCTCTAATGAGGCACTAACATAAAGACAATTGGGAGTCTCCTGGTGGAATGTTACATTCCTGCTATCAAACGTCCTTGTTAGTGAGATTTAGGTCTTAAAAGAAATTTAACTTTATTTACTTTTCCTTCTACCTCCGTCTCCTTCAGTTTTTTATGGAGGGGAGGGTGACATTAGGGCTTGAGAAACTGAGTTATGTATCTTTGGAAATTGGGCTATTGATAAGGTAACTTCTTTGTTGTAAATCTCAAGGACATTTATAAACCAAGAGAGACTCCTGCCTTGCAGGACTATGATCTCTGCAAGTTAACTATTTGTTCTTCTTTTAGGGCAGTCAGGGGTGCCTGTGGAATGTCACACATATTACCAAGGGGAGTGGGTGGAGAGGGGGTGCAAGGTGCCAGCCCCTGCTCCATCCTCAGCCAGCCTCCTGTTCCCTCATCAGTCATAACATCCAGTACCTCAGCATGCGACTTTGATTTGAAAGTAGAGTTGTTCCATATCAAATTAGTTAAAAAGACCTCATAGTGGAATAGAGTGATCCCCTAGCCCAAGACAGCTCCTCCTTATGAGGAGAGGGGAATTTAGAACCAGACACTTATTAGAGGGAAGATGGTGTGAAAATACACAGGGAGAAAATGGCCATGTGCAGATGGAGGAACCAATTAAAGTGATGCATCTATAAGCCAGGGAACATTAGGATTGCCAGTTTCACAGAGTCCTGAGAACACCATGTATTGGACTTCTAACCTCTAGACCAGTGAGACCACAAATTTCTCTTATTTTAAGCCATGCAGTTTGTGGTACTTAATTACGGCAATCCCAAAACACTAATATAATTTCCCTTTCAAAATTTAATATTTGTGCTGGATGAACAGATAGACACAGAAACTGAGAAGGCAAGTATTGATGGAATGCTTAGTCTTAACTGAGTACCCCAAATGAAAAATACATCTTTACTGAGTTATTAGTTCATGCACTGTTATCTGAGATAAAAATCAATAGAAGTTCAGAAAAGCAAATGTCAGGGTAGAGCTAGAATGACAAAATAACAAGACCAACAGAATAGCTGGAGTGACCATCTGTCTTAGCCAATTTGCTTTATCCAAAAGGAAAATAATCATCTCATATCATTATCATAAAAGGTGGTTTTGCAAACTGGAGATAGATGACTGTCTTCCCACAGTGACTAAAGGATAGGGATGACATTTTCCTTGATGATTACATTTCAAAGAGCAGGTTTTCAGGTCTGTGAGAATCACAGCCTTGGGTTAGGAAACTGGCACGAGGCTCTTAAAATGATTTATATCTCAAAGGGGCACAGAAAAATATCTGCAAGTACTAGTTTTCTAAGTAAATGATCCAAGAGAGAGAGGACCTCTGTGGTTCAGCATGGGGGATGGGCAGAAATGAGGGGCCTAGAGGCAGAAAGAACTTTCATAAAGTTTAACAAAGCTGAGAGAAATGTGAAGGCAGTCTTTCACTCCTTAGTTCTTCACTTCTGATAGAAGCTAGAGGTATTATTCTCAATGTCTTCCTCTTCCCTCAGGTTCAGTCCCAAAACTGTCATTTTTATCTCCCCAATGTTTACCTCATCTTTCCACTTCAGACTATCACTCTATCATTGGGAAAGCTCTCACATTTTGGCCTGTACCATGAGAACAACCTCTTTATTGCTCCCTTTTTCCAAGTGTCCTTCTCATCACTGTAATTATGTTAGAATTTAAGCCTGATTCAGCCTTTTGGCTTCTTACGGTCTGTCACTAATCCATAACCATCAAAAGTAAAAAACTCAATCTTTGAGGAAGTTCATTAACTTGGCGAACTGGTATATTTGTCCCCACTATTGCAAGACAAATGTCATCATCTGTGTCAGAGGAAGCAACTGGTAGAGACCATCGCATTCTTATAATTAAATTCCTACTGATAACTAGCTTTGTGACATTGAGGAAGTGATACAACATGACCATGTTGCCAACCCTGAACATAAGGAGGTAAACTGAGGCAAACTCAAATGACCAGAAATTACGTCTTTTCAGGAATAGCAGAGGAACTGCAGTTTGGGAAATGCATGCCATAGCAAGCTACAGGCAAGCTCATTGATGGTTTGGATCAGGCTGTATTTATGGGCAAGGAGTACAGAGGGGCAAGTCCATCCAGCCAGAGTCTAAGCATGAAATTCATTGGCTTGAAGATGGGGAGAGATTCTTCATCAATGTTCATTGATCAGGGGGCAAGTCTCTGTCTTTTGCAAATCAGGCATTTAATGTAAATTAGTCTCGCAGTTCTTAGGTTCCATTCTTTTGAGGGCTCATGAAGGAGAAGCTCCATTTCATAGTCTCCAATTCATCTGAGATTGAAATCCTTTCATAGTGTAACCAATCTATTCAAGTTAAATTAGTGAAGGGACCTCCCACTCTTTTATCCTGTAGTTTGTCAAAGGGGATTGGCAGCACAAATGTTTTCTTTTTCTTCTTCTTCTTTTGCCTTTTCTTTTGGTTAAGTATGTCTTCTGAAGATACAAGAAAACATAATACCACAGAGATTATCTATACAAAAATTTTAGGGACCTTACTTTTTTCTAAAAAGATCTATGTGGAAAATTAAAATGACTCACAAAGCTGTTCCCTCAGGTAGTTTTTCTTGGGTTCTAATTACTTAGATCAATAAAAGAACACTTTTTACTATTATCTATGGTATTAGTACGAAAATTTTTGATAAAAGAATGGAGGAAAGAATAAAGTTTATAACCCTTACTTGCTAAAACACCTACTCTGGTAGGATTCTAAGATCTTCAGTAAATTTACTTTAACACTTGCTAATCTCCAGAAATTATTTTAAAATTTGATTGTACAACAGGTATTTGACCTTAAGAAGATTGTGCAAAGAGGGAAAATAATACTGAACACTAACTCTCCTGAGTAGAAAAACTCAGAAGTATTTTAGAAGCTAAATTTTCTATCCCAATTAAAATGAAATTTTAAAATCAGAAGATAGAAACATTACATGTTTCCCATGTTGTGATTAAATCAGAATGTTAAGAATATATTTTTAAATTATTGCCAATTGGAAATTGTTTAAAGAAGTTCAAGCAATTGTTTAGTAAGAAGGAAAATAGCAATTAGTCTAGTCTTCACATAATGATAGTTTTAACTATAGCTCCAGAAGCCATTGATGTCTCTGATATTAGAGCAATTTTGAATCAAATACTAAAATTTCATGGTGATTTTAGAATAGTCAGGAGTTTTAATTTGTTTGGCATTTTTCTTCTTGAGTTTTACTTTCAAAGAAAAATTTTCACTTTCATAATATAACCCACTTCATGTTGGTAATGTTTATAAAAGGCATCTTCCACAAAATATATGGTTCCTTATATGTAAAGACATAAAAGTAAACACTTGATGACAGCATGTAAATATAACTATAATAATTGTATTCTTATTTACCATATGATAATGCTCCCTAAGAATAAATAATACAAATATAAAGAAATAATGTGCAGTAGCATATTATGCAAAATATTCTCATATTTTCCCACTTGACAGGTTTTTTCTACTAATTGAAAAAAACTGAAAACTATACTGGCATTTAAGAGACATCATTGAAATTACATAGAAAATTAGGGTGACTATCTTTTCTCATATTCTGCTAACTGATTACTTGACATAAAGCATCAATTTTCTAAATCTGAGATAACAAAGTACAATCTAACAGTAAATGTAAGAAGGGTTTATGTAAGTTAGTATATAAATTATATTCTGTAAAGAATTAATTTTCTACAAAAGGGACTGTAGGTTTGGTTTGAGTTTTGAATACTCAAGTAGCAATACAAAGCAGTACAAAAATGATCAATTTTTAACAAGCCCTTTCTTAGCAGAAACAACCCTGTTCCTAGAACAGAAACCAGAAAGAAATTTCTTCTCCTTTAAGAAATTTGAATAATCTAATGAAAGATGCAATAAACAATACCTTGCAGTTAGTTAAGCAATGAATTTTATAGGATTGTTTCTGTTACTAAAAATAGTAATGATAACCTAACTAGCATTTTTATATACCAAGCACTATCTGAGGCTCTTTACATATTTTATCTTCTTTAATTCCCATGGGAAGTCTATGGGATAGCTACTATTAATAGTCCCATTTAGCATATTAGGAATCTAAAAATCAGAGATGTTAAATACCTTTCCCAGGGTCACACAGTTGGAAAATGGTAAAACTAAAATAATAAACTCAGGAGCTCCAAATTTGTTTTTGTTTTTCTTTTCACCACTACATCAATTACTTCCTGACCTAAGATGACAGACATAAAGCTAAAATATTACTCCTGAGTGGGAGAAACACCGTTTATTAGGAGCTAATGTAATTAAGCCATTCAGCTAATTAAACATTTTTTTTTAATACTTATCTTTGAAAGGATAGATCTTAGAGAAAAAATGAGGAGCAACTAATCTAGGGGCCCATTAGTACATACAAGAATTTTTAAAAGACTCTGATAATTAAATGCAAAACCACACTGGATCTGGGTAGAAGTTGACAGAGCAAATGGTTTAGAAAAGAGTAGACTGTGGACCCTATCAAAACACCTATTCCTAGATGGGAGGGTGGGGGGTCTTTGTTTAGTATACCAACTGTAAAGTCCTGCTGAATGGCCCCAAGGCAGAGAGAGGCATTTCCCTTGCCAAACTGTAGCCTAAAGAAGAGTAAAAATAATTGAAAGAGTGAAAAAGAAAAATTTTTTAAGAAGTGTGAAATCAGAAAGTATAATAATTGGTATAGTTGGGGAAGACCTGTGCTATGTGAGCTACATTGTAAGAACACATGCCTTGTGTGCTAAGACTTGGAAAAAAAGTTGAGTAAAACCAGAAAACAATTTGATGTCCTTGTCCTTTCTCAAGGAAGAGCATATCTCCACAATGGGTAGATTTCACTCAGTGTTGTCGTCAGAGAGATTTGGCTTTGAAGTTTAAGTAATCTGACTCTCAGAGGACAGAAGTTGTGGCTAATGATTTTCTCAAAAACAAGCAAATAGACAAAACTTTAATTCCCCCCACACACTGAACATGAGAACTGGTATAACACTTAAAAAGAAAAAAAAAAAAATGAAAAGCCACTTTTTATTCACTGAATGTCAAATACTGAGCACAAGCAATAGCTTTCTTGAGTGTTTGCTGAATTCCAGTTCTAGAAGAAAGCATGTTTCTGAAAGGTCCCGCAATAATGGGTCCGTGATTAAAGGAGTGAGACTGATACAAAGCGAAGGTCAAGCAAAGCTTTATTTTGCACCAAGCATCACGAATCAAACCGAACGTTGGGGGCCGTGCCTCTTATAGAGAGGATGACCTCTCTCTGCTTCACAGACAAACTTTTAAGGGCAAAGACCATGTGGTTGGGCCTGGCCACTCACAGGTGGCTGATGAAATTGTAACACACAGAGAAAGCTGCACAATCATGCTAGGTCACACATAAGTGACCAATTGAATTATAATTTACCCTACTAGATATTTGAACTAGCCTATCACCTTGGTCAGAATTGGCGCTCAAAAGGTGGGACCCACACTCCTTCATAGCTAGGGAGACAGTATGTGCCCCCACTGATTGGATACTTCCACCTGGCCTGACCCACCATTGTATTTGGGCTTTGTTACCTGGGACTGGTTTCCCAGACTTGTTTTTAAGTAAGTCCCCTGGGGGGAAGGAGGGCAGGGACAGTTTAAGTTTTACTTCATAAACAGCAAAATGACTGTTTAATCCAAGATGGAATCCCTCTGGCTAAATAGGCCCTTACAGTTTTGTATCTAATTTTGCTGTGTGTTTCCACTTTAAGTTCTGTTAATTAAAAAGAAAAAGTACATAGGGCACCTGGGTGGCTCAGCTGATTAAGCAATGGCCTTCTGCTCAGATTATGATCCAGGAGTCCTAGAATCTTGTCCCTCATCAGGGACTCTCTCTCTCTCTCATCGAGTCTGCTTCTCCCTTTTACCCTTCCCCTTCTCATGCTGTCTCACTCTCTCTCTCAAGTAAATAAATCAAATCTAAGAAAAAAAAAGTACATAAATCAAAACAGGAGAGGGGAAAGTATAGATCAAGAAGACTGCTTAATAGATCAAATAATGAAATGTCTAAAAATCTAACCATAATATATTTTTAAAAACACAATTTTTTTTCTCAGCAGTTTACTCAGTCCTACATATTTAATTCTTATTCTGTTAGATCAGGCATCTTTTACTTGGAATGATAATTGTCTATTTAAAAATATAGCAGAGATAATATAATTGTAAAGACTTTTAAACTGTTTAAGCTGTAAGGAAGTTCTGTCATTTGTATGTAATTTTTTAAATAATGAAAGCCAAGACAAATTCAGCATAAAAGCCCATGAAGTTATTCTAATATGACAGAAAGTTTTCACACCTGGGCAGATACACTACCTCTCCTTAAGAGCAAATGAGTATTCAAAACCAATTTGTCTTTTAACAATGAAAAAAACAATATTCGAGTCTTGCAGTAATACAACAATTGGCAGTAATGAACTCATAAGATCTTATTTTTCTTTTGAATAAACACATTCAAACAGAGCTAACTTCGTCAAAATTTTAACATATTTTATTGTTTCTTTTTTTACTCATTTCTGCAGGTATTTAAACCCAAAGACATCAAGTGCAATTTTTTTCAAGCTTTTTATCACTTTTCGTATTCCCACAAATTTATGTTTTAATATATTTTTTCAATTTCTAGTACAACCACACGTTTTTACTTTAAGATATTAGTCTCTCTGTATTTTCCCTTTGATAATTAGAAACTGTAGTCCTAATTAAGACATATACATGCATACCCCTTAAATATACATTGTATTTCTTTAATATCATTGGTTCTATTGTAGTCTTGATTATCCACACTAATTACAATTGTAAATGAAATAATTCTATTTCTTACAGATATAGAGAAAATTGGGAAAGGGGTAATTTTATCTGTTGTACATAGGATCTGCTTGGTTCAGAAATACATACTGTATGTTTCCCTATAATCACATATACCTATTTACATTTCTTCAAGCAAGAAGGGTGTAGCATGTACACTGTATTAATTTTCTGTTCCTGCATAATGAATTACCACCATCTTTCCTGCTGAAAAGAATATAAATTTATGGGTCCCTGGGTGGCTCAGTGGGTTAAGCCACTGCCTTCGGCTCAGGTCATGATCTCAGGGTCCTGGGATCAAGTCCCGCATCGGGCTCTCTGCTCGGCAGGGATCCTGCTTCCTCCTCTCTCTCTCTGCTTGCCTCTCTGCCTACTTGTTATCTCTCTCTGTCAAGTAAATAAATAAAATCTTTTAAAAAAAAGAATATAAATTTATTATCTCTGGTTTCATGACTCAGTAGTCTGGGTCTGGCTTAGTTGAGGTCTATGCTCAGTCTCATCAGGCTAAAATCAAGGTGTCTGTCTGACCAGGACTGACTGTACTCTTAACAAAGTTTGGAGGCCTTTTTCTGAGCTCATGCCAATTGTTTAATTAAGGTCCTTGTGACTGTGGTACAGAGGTCTCATTTACTCCCCCACCCCCGGCTACTGGTGGGGGTTACTCTGAGCTCCTTGAAACTGCCCTTTGGTCTAAGCCACATGACTCCACAATATGGCATCTTCTTCACATCTATCAGGAGAATCTCTCCTCCGTTGCTCTATTGTTAACTTGCGATTTCTGTGCGCAGCTGAGGGATGGAACTTCTATCATTTCACCTTGCTGACTTCAGTTTAGGAAATTCTTTTGTTAACTAGGATTTCCATAAAAAAAATCTTAAAAATGTTAAGTATGCTCTTTTATTATATTCCATACAATATTTTCAAAATTAGTGACTGGGCTAACAGCTTCTGTGAGAAGGCAATTTTCTGAAAAGTCTAGAATATCTGACATACCAGTTTAGCTTATTTCTTCGTTATATACTCAAATTAGATTCCATTAGATTTATATGAGCATTTCCATTAGATTTGTAGAAGCATTTATTCTCTTCAGAAAAAAAGCTTATTTTAAGTTAAGAAACTTTATAATCTAATGTGTTATATACTAGGAAGAGATTTCACACTAATATTAACACAACAAGAAATAAAACCTCTTCTTTTACAGATAAAATGCCCAAGATCACAAAGGGCTTGCAACCTCTGTTTTACAACTTTATCTCTAGATGAAATAAAATAGGGGCACAGAAAGATATAAAAACAATTCCTGTGGGGTTAAATGGACCAACACTACCCCCCCAACACACACACAAAAACCTTTCAAGTAGGCAGACCTCTAAGAAAGGATAGTTTCTTACCCTGAATATATTATTTATTATGTATTTCACCCTTTCTTCAGTTGTAAGACATACAGTCTCCTGTGGGCTGCTGCTTTTCTTCCACTTTGTGAAACTAAGTCCCCCCCCAAGCTATGAAATTCCTGGAACAAAAGAAACACTAACACACACCTGAAAGTTGATGACTTGATTTTACCTTTGGAACCTTTCACAGATTTTCACATTGAAACAGTGGCATCACATGCAGTGAGTATACCTGTTTCAAAACCAGAAAGAAAGGTGTCCAACCAGAACCAAATATACAAGACTCTGAGTGAGTCTGGATAAAAGATTGCTGTGATAAACTCCAGATCTAGCCACACCAGATAATTTCAGACTCTTCTTTGAAAGATAAGAAACAAAATAATGAGGCATTAACCATTTTGCAACCAGTGCTCAATTATTTGTAGGTTTGTCATTTTATAATTTTTGAAAGATTAAGACATCACAGGTATTAGAAATTAACATATAAGAACTCAGAAAATGAAGGTCTTCTGCCACAACTCAGCAAGGAGTCACTGATCAGGAAGGTCAGAGATTTAAAGCTGCATTTGTGATTTCCTTGAACCATGAGCTGTTTTCCAATCCAGTGAATGTAACAGCTCAGTGGGACTTCCATAAGAGTCAGTTATAATTCTCAAAATGTTAAAAACATAATGCCCAAACAAATAAAATACATGTATCAGAATTTCATTTACTTAATGAGGGAAACAGCAAGATGCAAAGCTAGTTCAAAAGAAGATTTGGGAACTGACATTTTATATAGTCAGTGAAGAAAAGGAACAATAAAGTGCGTTCAATACATAATAAAAAATTAACTTTTGTTAAATTTGGGGGTATTTACTCTGTACTGGAAAGAAACACAGCATACTTTATCAATTTTATAGGATCATAAACTACACAAGCCCCAAGCAGTTGTTCAAAGCTGCATTCTTCCAGAGTGAGGCAGCTTCACTCACTCAGTCAGCCTTCTTAGCAAATGCTCTAGCATGGTCTTTTACAATTATATCATCATTTTTTACCTTATCTTCAAATTTGGATAATTTTATTATCATGCATATTTATTAGCAAGGAGATACAAATCCATCCTATAACTTGTCATCTGAAGTTCAGTGAAGTACCAGTGCTCTGCATTGAGGCACTTTATCCAAAACCTTGCATGAGAGGTTCATTATAGAAGCAGATAGGACAATATTCTGTTGCGGAATTAAGCATTCCTTTCCATTGGCCCAGAAACAGAATCTGTCCCTAGGTGGAAGAACTCAAGAGTCCAGGGTGTACTGCCAAGTGTGACATGTAGATTTGCCAGATCCTTGCGCCCAGGACAGAGGCCTGCACAGCATGTCTAGACCTTTCCCTGGTAGGAACACCATGCACTTCACCAAAGAAAGCATGATGTCTGTCATTTCCTGTGCCTACTAAAGACTCCTCCAGGGTAGATGAGAAAAAGAAAGTTGAAGCTCTAGTTAAAGCTTTTGTGAAACTCATAGTGTGGACCCCTAAAAATCTTTCAAATATCAACCTATTGCAACTTTTTTATTGTGGCAAAATATACATAACACAAAATTTGTCTTCTTTACCATTTTTAAGTATACAGTTCAGTGACATTAAGTACATTCATGTCTAGTACAGCACTCACCACTCTCCATCTCCAGGACTTCATCATCCTATCCTGTACACATTTCTCCCCACTAATACCAGGCCCTGGTAACCCCTGTTCTGTGTTCTGTCTCTGCATGTTTGACTACGCAAGGTATCTCATATAAGTAGGGTCATAAAATACTTATTTTTTTATGTCTGGCTCATTCCACTTAGCATGATATCTGTAGGGTCCACCTATGTTATAACAAGTGTCAGAATTATATTCATTTCGGGGGCACCTGGATGGTTCAGTCAGTTGAGCATCTAATTCATGATTTTGGCTCAGGCCATGATCTCATGGTTGTGGGATCAAGCCCTGCGTGGGCTCCATGCTCAGTGGGGAGTCTGCTTGAGATTCTCTCTCCCTCTCCTCTTTCCCTCCCCCCAGCCCCAGGTACTTTCCTCTCTAAATAAACAAATAAATCCTTAAAGAATTGTATTCATTTCTTTTAAAAAATATTTTTTTAGTTGAGGTATAATTGACGTATAACATGTTAGATGTACAACATAATGATTCAATATTTATTTACATTGTGAAATGATAACCACAAGGTCTAGTTAACATATATCACTTCACATATTTACAAACTTTTTTTTTCCCTGTGATGAGAATTTTGAGATCTGTACTCTTAGATACTTTCAAATAAGTAATTTAATATTTTTTACCTGTAGTTACCATACTGTATCTTGCATCCCTGTGACTTATTTATTATACAGGAAGTTTGTATCTTTTGACCCTCTGATAACTACCAATCTGTTCTCTATGAGCTATGTTTTTGTTTTGTTTTTATTTTTGTTTTCAAAATTCCATATATAAATGAGGTCATGTGGTATTTTTTTTTATTTATATGACTTATTTCATTTAATATAACACCCTTGATATCCATTCATGTTGTTATAAATGGTATGTATATACAGAGGTTTTCTTTATCTATTCATCCATTAATGAACATTTAGTTCGGTTCCACAACTTGGCTATTGTAAATATGCTGCAGTGAACATGGAGGAATATTTATCTTTTCAAGTTAATATTTTCATTTTTTTCAGATAAGTACTCAAAAGTGAAGTTGATAGATTCTATGTTCATTGTATTTCTAATTTTTAGAGGAATCTCTATGCTGTTTTCATGGCACTAATTTACATTCTTGCCAATAGTGCACAAGGGTTGTCTGTTCTCCAAGTCCTCATCAGCACTTGTTATTTCTTTTCTCTTTGAATAATAGTCATAGTAACACATGTGAGGTGGAATCTCCTTGTGGTTTTGATTTGACTTACCCTAGTGATTAGTGATGTTGAGCATCTTTACATGTACCTGCTGGCTATTTGTATGTATTCTTTGGAAAAATGTCTGTTGAGATCTGCTTATTTTAAAATCAGATAGTTTTTTGTTTGTTTGTTTTTGTTTTTTGGGTTTTTGTTTTTGTTTTTTGTTATTGAGTTGCATGAATTCTTTCTCTATTTTGGATATTAACCCCTTATCAGATACATGATTTAAAAATATTTTCTCCCTTTTAATAAGTTGCCTTTTCATTTTCTTGATGGTTTCCTTTGCTGCACAGAATCTTTTTAGTTTGAACATGGCTTACTTGTTTATTTTTGCTTGTTGCTTGGATAGGTTTTATTAGGGACTACAAGTCAATATTTTTCTTCTTACTGTAACAAAAGGTTTATATATATGATCTATCTATATAATTTGTGCATGACAAAAATATAATAACATAATAACTTATTAATTCACAACCCAAGTTAGCTATCAGGAAATGGAAAAATAACTGTATTTTTGAATTTTGCTTATGCAATTACTGATTCCAACTTTGTCTCATCTTATTCAGAGGAAACTACTTGCCAGAATATTGTGTTTATAATTTTGTGGTTACAGTTTTTGTATAAATCTACATATGGCCAACCATATGCTGTCTAGCTTTGTGATTTGCTCTTTATATGTAGTGGATCATATGGGTTGTTTTCTTCTATGACCAAATAGGCAATGCATCTGTTTTGATGCATGGGACTGTATTTTATTAATTTTCAGTATATTAACGTGCTGTAATTTAATCATTCATTTTCCTATTGCTGAAACAAATTATTACCAGCTTTTTCCTATTATAGGTAGAATCGCTTGAGTATATTGGAGATGTTACATTGTACATATAAATTGAATATATATCAAGGAGTACAGGTTATAGGTTTTTACATTCTCAAGTTTACAAGATAATACTAAAATGGTGGTCAAAATGTTTGTACATTTTTTTTTTATTCTCAAGGAGAGCATTTAAGCATTGTTTTTCATTTATTCTACATCCTCACATGATAATCTTATAACACATATAGAAGAAATATATAAAAATGTCAATGCCCTTTAACCAACAACCAACAGGAAAGCATCTGCAGTTAAACAACTTGAGTTTATTGCTTGTTGCAATGGGCGAGAACACATAGCATTGGGACCTGTAGAATGTCTCAGTAAGAGAATGTTAGGAAAAAACCCATTATGGAATTTAGGTTTTGGTTGGGTAATTTGGAGAAGGTACCAAGGGAGTGGGAGCTCATTCTGTATTTCATGCTATCAAAAAATGGGTCAAATATATAAGTGGGCATCTTAATAAATCTCTTCTGTAGGAGGGCAGACCAGAATGAAGATTAAGCTGTAACTGGTAAAGTCGCTTAGTGAGAATCAGAGGTTTGTTTTTTTTTTGTTGTTGTTGTTGTTGTTGTTGTTTTTTAAGATTTTATTTATTTATTTGACAGAGAGAGAGATCACAAGTAGACAGAGAGGCAGGCAGAGAGAGAAGGGGAGGCAGGCTCCCTGCTGAGCAGAGACCCTGAAGTGGGGCTCAATCCCAGGACCCTGAGATCATGACCTGAGCTGAAGGCAGAGGTTTAACCCACTGAGCCACCCAGGTGCCCCAGATTTGGGTATTTTTTGAATTGCATGGAGAACTTGTTTTTGTCACATTTTCTCATGGTCTCAGAGTCATTTCATTTGATATAGATATTCTGTCACATTGTTATGTTCAACACCAGAATAAAATGACTGAGCTACATGTATTAAGTCAGTCGGTAATAACATCAATTTAGCTATGAGCGTCAGATTAGTTCCTGGACATCAGGAACTAATATTTTTTCCTTTTTTTTTTTTTAAACAAAATCACAAAATCAAGAAAGAGAGAAATAGAAGTATAACGTTATGAGGTTCTTTTTTTTTTATAATTTTTTTATTTTTTATAAACATATATTTTTATCCCCAGGGGTACAGGTCTGTGAGGTTCTTATATTAAATAAGGTGCCTGGGTGGCTCAATGGGTTAAGCCTCTGTCTTTGGCTCAGGTCATGATCTCAGGGTCCTGGGATAGAGCCCCCCCCTCAGGCTCTCTGCTCAGCAGGGAGTCTCCTTTCCCCTCTCTCTCTCTGCCTGCCTTGCTGCCTACTTGTGACCTCTCTGTCAAACAAATAAATAAAATTTTTAATAAAAAATAAACATAAGGTAATATAATATCACTTGACAATAAGGTATGACAAATTATAGATGTATATAAATCCTAAAGCAACCATTAAAAGAATACAACCCATAAGCCAATAAAGGAGGTAAGATGAGACTGTAAAAAAATACTCAATTTATTTAAAATAAGGTAGGAAAAGATGAAAAATGAAAAAAATAATGGATGGTATGCACATCAAACAAAAAGAAAAATAGTGGATTGGAGCTTAGCAATATAAAAAATCAAAATACAGTAAATGATCTAAATATCTAGATTAAGAGACAGAACTTGTCATATTGTATATTAAAAAAAACAACACCTAACTACATGTTGCCTCATTGGATATAGTAGTAGAAATATTAAAACCTCATTGAATATAGTAGTAGAAAACCTCATTGAATATGGTAGTAGAAAAAATTAAAACTAAAATAATAGAAAAGATAGATATACCATGCTATATCTTTCCAAAAAAATAGGGGTGGTTTTATTAAAATCAAAGTTGAGTTTAAGGAAAAAGAGTAATTAGACAATGACAATAAGATAAATTCTTCAAAGCAAAATAAAACAAAACAAAAAGTCATAAATGTTTTTGAACCAAATAATTAGATTCAAAGTACTTAAGCACAAACTTATAAGACTGAAAGGAGAAATAAGCAAATCCACAATATTACTTATGAATTTCAATACTCCTCTCATGATAGAGCAAAAGAACAAAAAAGAACAAAAAGAAAAAACAGTAAGAATAAAAAAATTGAACAGTATTGAATAAATTAATCGAATTGATACTTATGGAACTGAACTGAATACTTATGGAACACTTAACCTAATAACAAAAGAGTGTACACAACTTCTCCAGTAAATAGAAAACCTTTATCAAGAATATTCATCATATTCTATGCCATAAAACAAATCCCAATAAATTCAAAGGGATTCAAATAATACAAAGTAAATTTCTGTGACTTAGAAATCAGTCACTGAAAGATATCTGGAAAATCCACAAATACTTGGAAATTAAGTGGCATTCTAAATAATATATAGGTCAAAAGGTCAAAAATCAAAAGGGAATTTAGAAATATTTTAAACTCAGTGAAAATAAGAACACAACATATCTAATTTTTGGATACAACAAACATGAAGTAAAATTTATAGCAGTAACAACTTAATTAGAATAGGATGAATATTACAAATTGTGTGTGTAGATGATATTACCTTGAGAAACTAGAGAAATAAAAGCAGATGAACCAAAATGTAAACAAATAAAAATAATAATAAATATCATAGTAGAAATCAATGATACAGAAAACAATGATAAAAAATTAAATGAAAACAAAATTTAGTCCTTTGAGAAATTTAATGAAATTTATTAACCTCTGACCAAATTGATATGAAAAGAGAGAGAAGAAAGACACAAATTAAAAATACCAGCAATGAGTGGTGCCACTTATAGTAGTATCAAACATACAAACTACTTAGAGATAATTCAGGAAAAAAAAATCCAAGAACTGTTCACTGAAAACTACAAAACATTTTAAAGAATTATGAGACCTAAATAAATCATGATATAGACTGTCTTTATGGATCATGAGATTTAATATACTTATTATTTCCCATTTTTCTAAATGATCTTTAGATTTGGTACAATCCCAATCAAAATCCCAGCAGGCTTTTTTGTAAAAATAAATCAACTGAATTCATATTGAAATACAAAGGGCCTATGAGAGGATCTATTGTGAAAAGAGTGATGGCTAATTTTATGTCACCTTGACCAGGCCACAGGGTACCCAGATATTTTGTCAAACATTATTCAGGGTGTTTTCTGTGTTTTTAGATGGGACTGACATTTAAACTGTCAGAATGAGCAAAATGGATTGCTCTCCCTAATGTGGGTGGGCCTCATTCAATCTGTTGAATAGAACAAAATGACTGACCTTTCCCCAAGTAAGAATTTTTCTGGCTGACTGCCTTAGAACTAGGATATTACCGTTTTTCCTGCCTTAGGACTCAAACTGAAATAATGGCTCTTCCTGGATATCAAGCCTAACAAGTTTTGGCTCTCCAGCTTGCTGACTCAACATGTGGATTTTGAGATTGTCAGGATATATATGGAGATTAGATATATATAGAGGTAGATAGATTTATTCTATTATTTCTGTTTATCTGAAGAACACTTACTAATACAATAGCTAAAAGAACTTTCATAAAATGGCAAAGTTGAAAGATGTGTTACAAAGTTCTAGTAATCAATAGAATGTAGTCCTGTCATAAAGATAGAAAAATAGGTCAATATAGAGTTCAGAATTAGACCATAGTGCAGGGTATAGAGTTCACAACACAACCCATGCATATATGGTCAATTGATATTTGTCAAAAGTGCAAAATACAGTTAAGTGGGGAAAGAACAGTCTTTTCAACTAGAAGAAATATCTAGAAGAAAATATAATAAGAATTTTTTTGTGCATTTTTATTAGGTAAAGATTTCTTTCATAAGACAGAAAAAAACACAATCACTGAAAGAGAAAGAGGATAATTGCTCTAAAAAATTTTAAGAGCTTTTGCTCCTCAAAAAACACTCTTAAGAAAGCAAAAGGCAAACTACAGAGTGCAAGAAAATATTTGCAAATAATGAATTTGATAAAAGGCTTATATTCAGAATATATATTCTCAAAATTCAAAAAACAGAAAACCAAAAAACTGTTTTAAATGAATAGAAGATTTAATCAGTTCAAAGAAGATATATGAATGGCAAATGAGTTCAGGTATATTTGTTCAAAATCATTAGTCATTAGGGAATGTCAATTAAACCACACTGAGGTGCCATTGTATACATTTTAAAATCGTTTAAATTTTAATTAACAAGAACAAAATCCCAAGTAGTGTGAAGATGTAGAACTAACAGAGTGCTCAGGTAGCTAAAACAGTACAACACTTTGTAATAAAAGACAAGGTAACAGTTTGGAGTATTATAAAAGATAAACCTATGATTATCATGTGACTCTGGCATTATATTACTAGAGATTTACTCAAAAGAAATGAAAGACTGTCCATACAAAATTACTATGCAAAATTTCACAAAGAATTTATTTGTAATAGTCAATATTATAAACAACGTAAGTATTTTTCAAGTGGTGACTTGGTAAACACATTGTGGTATGTCTGTATGATGCAAGACTACTTAGACATAAAAGAGTTTTAAAAAATGGGTACATGCAGCAACAATCAACCTCAAAATAGTTAAGCTGAGTAAAAGAAACTAAACAAACCAAAAGATGACATACTAATGATTCCACTTGTATAACATTATGGGAAATGCAAACTAATCTATAATGATAGAAGATAAAACTGTGAAGACTGAGTACTGTGGTGGAGAGTTGGAAGGGTGATCATGGAGAGGAAGAATGATTGGATGGATGTAGGAATCCCAAAGTGACACGGGGGAACTTTTGTAGGTGATGGGTGGCTTCAGTTTCTTCATTGTGATGGTGGTTTCATACATTTGTTAATATATCAAACTTACCAAAATGTACACTTTATGTTTTTATTTTTTAAAAGAGTTTTTTATTTTTGGAGAGAGTACATACAAGCAGGGGTGGAGGACATAAGGAGAGAGAGAGTCTTAACTACCTAGGCAGAATCCCAGGACACTGACATCATAACCTGAGCTGAAACAAAGGGTTGGCCACTCAGCTGACTGAGCCACCCAGGGGACCCCAAATTGTATACTTTATATATGCATGTTAACTCCACAGTAAAGCCATTTACAAATCTTATATGACCAGTTAAAGAGGGCATTCTAGATGACTAATAGAATAAAGCATCCTTTTGGGTGCTTGGGTGGCTCAGTGGGTTCAGCCTCTGCCTTTGGCTCAGGTCATGATCTCAGGGTCCTGGGATTGAGCCCTGCATTGGGCTCTCTGCTCAGCGGGGAGCCTGCTTCCCCCTCTCTCTGCCTGCCTCTCTGCCTACTTGTTATTTCTCTCTCTGTCAAATAAATAAGTAAAATCTTTTTAAAAAATTGTTCAAAAAAAAAAAAAGAATAAAGCATCCTTTATATATGTACTAGCATTAGGTATTTTTCCAATTCTCTCAATCACTCACTAGCTTTGCATTTTGACTTTGTCTGCCTCTGGTACTAATGAGCAATTTCCTTTAGAATTATAAGGCCATAGACTACTTTTTCCCAGCTTCTTTGAGGCATAAATAACAAAATTGTATATATTTAAAATGTACCAAAAAATGAAATAGAAATAAAACAAGAGATACAACTTGATTTGAGACACACACATGTATATACATACACACACATATATTCACATATTGTGAAATGATCACCACAATATTGTTAATTAACACATCCATTACCTCATGTAGTTACCTTGTATATGTGGATGGTGAGAATGCATCAGATTCTTATATGTTGTGCTAAGCTGTTGCCCTGGGGCAGGCAACACCATCTTTTGCATTCATTCATCCTTCTAACTTAGTTTCTGGTTTCTAGAAACATCTTGTTTGGGGGTGTTGTTTCTTTGTTTCTCTAGGTTGTTTCTTTTCTAAGTTCTTAAAAGCTTGGCAATACATTTATAATGTATTTGTTTATTCAACCCCTAGATGTTTTGTTCATAATATCTAAAATCCTATCCTATTCTAACCAAATAAGATGTCATAGGTAGATTTGAGTGTGTGTATGTGTAAAAGATTCATACATGTTGGGGATCTGGGTGGCTCAGTTGGTTAAGAGGCCGACTTTGAATTTCAGCTCAGATCTTGATCCCAAGGTCCTGGGATCCAGCCTGGTGTCCGGCTTCACACTCATGGGGTGTCAGTTTGAGAATTCTCCCTCCCTCTACCCCTCCCCCCAGTCTCCTACTCTCTCTCTTTCAAATAACTAAGTCTTTGGGAAAAAAAAAATCATGTGTGTTGATGTGATTCTGCTGGAACCCTGGAAGAACAGGGAAGAAATCTTTGATATAATCTATACATTCATAAAAATTTCAAAACAACAAATTATTCAGATATGAAAACATTTCCTAACTAGGAAATAATAGGAGAGATTATGCCTGTCTTAGGCATATTTTTGTTTCTTTTTGAGTGAAGGATGGGAATCCCCAGAAGTTGCTACAGAAGAGTAGAGCAGAATCATTATGGATTATAAATTGGAGGGGAGGAGGGAGAGAGAGAAAAAACAAGATTAAGAACCAGGAATTTGTGAAAGAGCAGATTATCTAGAAAAAGAGACAAGAATCTGAATCATGACCTTCAGTACACACAGAATCAGATATGAAACTTAATTTTCTTTCTGTAAATTGTCAATGGTAATTGTACTTAATCCATAATTTGGTCATGATAAGACAGGGACTTTCAAATGTTTGGCTAATGCCCTACTGTAAAATGCATATGAGATCAAGAAAAAGTAAGCACTTGCAAACACTTGCAAATACAGACAAACAGAATTGAAACAAAAGTTACACAGAATAATGCTTAATCTTTCTAAAAGTGATGAACTCTGACATGTATATTCTATTCTATCCTATTCTACTAAAATATGTGGTTTCAGACACACTAAGATGACTCCATGGTATACCAAGGGATCATGAAACATAGTTTTTAAAATGCAAAAACAATGTTCATGAAACACTGACCAGTTATTTTATTCCAAGCAATTTAAAAAATATATGTTATTTATTTTTTTGACAGAGGATAAGCAGGGGGAGCAGCAGGCACAGGGAGAAGTGGGCTCCCTATTGAGCAAGGAGCCTGATATGGTATTCAATCCCAGGACCTAGTTTGAGACACCCAGGTGTCTCAAGCAATTAAAACAAAACAAAGCAAAACACCTTTTAATGTTTTTGTTGTACAGTATTCTATTTTTCATTCTTTTACTTTCATTTCTTTTTTAATGGTTGTTGATCTTGATGTCCATATTCAGTAGCCATTGTATAAACATTTAATTTCTCTGTATTTTCTTTTAAAAGTTATAGTTCCAATACTTTAAATCATGACCAAAACAACAAAATGCTATTTCTGAAAATTGTACTTGATAAAACCCCAAACAATCTATTTTCAAAAAATGTTTACAAAATTTCAGAAGAATCATTTTAGTGGCTAAGTATATAAACTATATCCTCATCTTGCTATATTTCAAATTTTAACTCAACTCTTGCTTTGAGATACAAAATTGATTTTTTTTGGAAAAAAAAGTTATTGACTTTGTCATTCATTGGGTAACTATCTATTGAGTATAATGAGTCAGATTCTGTTTTAAATGCTTAAGAGAAAATACAAAATCTTCTCAGTGATACAGAAAAGTTTATAATCTATTTGGTTTTATTCCTAAAATGGCTCCAAACATTCATTACAGAATTGTTTTTGTAAGAACAAGATATATTTTACATTTTCCTGTGTTTCCAAAATGCCCATGATTATGAATTATAAACAAGCTTTTAATAGACTTATAGGAGTTCAGCTGAAAAAAGGCTCACACTACAGTTATCTTAATATACAGAACATATTTATACAAAATTAATATATAGAGCGTATTTACACAAAATTCTTTGACAACTTCTATGCCTAATATAATTATACCTTTAAATTACATGGGTGTGGAGATATAGGATAAGCATGAAAAGCCTTCATATTATTTGCATAGGCTCATTACTACCTTAAATTCTAATTTAAAATATTATGCATTATTTTTCTGAGTAAAAATAAATATATATCCACACAAGAGTGTTTAAAAAATTTAAAGATGCCAAAAGGAAGTCTCTTATGAAAACAGCCAGTAGGGGTCCCTGGGTGGTGCCATTGGTTAAGAGTCTGACTCTTGGTTTCAGCTCAGGTCTTGATCTCAGGGTCCTGGGATTGAGCCTTGCATGAGGCTCCACACTCAGTATAGTATCTGCTTGACATTCTCTCTCCCTCTGCCCTCTCCTTCATGCTCTCTCTCTCTCAAATACATAAAAATCTAAAAAAACAAACAAACAAACAAAAAAAACAAAAACAAAAAGCAAAAGTAGAAGAAAGGAAATAATCAGTGTGATAAGTCCTGCTAATAAGACCTTATCAATGTACCATAATTTATTCATGCAGCTCAGTATTATTTGAGTTCTTTTCTATTTTAGTTATGTGCATTCTAAACCATCACATACTAAACTTGTTTGATTGAATATATTAATTTTCCTCACCTTGATAAATTATCCTACAAAACAGTTGTGTACATTAATTACTCCAAACACGTAGCATGAAAGGGCATTTTTCAAACATAGGTGAACATTTAATGCTCTCTCTCTTACTGTTTGATAGGCTGACTTATTTATTTATTTAATTCACATTTCGTTGATTGCTATAAAATTACCTGTATTTCAAAGTATATTTGTCATTTTTAGTTCTTTTAGTTGTCTTTTTCCTTTGCCCATTTGAGTTGTTGTTGCTTTTTTTTTTTTTTTTTTGCTTTTATGTCATTGCTTTCATTGATGAATGTAAAATTTGAGCAAATTTACTATACTTATGGTACATGAATTTCAAAATTATCCACTTTGAGTATTAAAAAGACTGGATGCTTCATATTATAAAAGTTCTATTAAGTATCTGAATAAAACTTAAATGAAGATATCATGATGTCACAACATCATACACTTCCTAATATTTAAAGTACTTATAACTGAGGGAAGAAAATAAGATTTTTTTTTTTGCATTTAACTTTTACTTTCTATGTTGAATTACTAAACAGATTTTTTAAAATCTTAATTACTATTTGTGGAAGCAAACCTTAGCAACTGGCTATTTTTTGCAACCTCATACCATTTGAATATGTCTTATTTATATCTGTCTCCACAGTTCCTAAAACACAAGATATGCTGTAGGAGCATAGTAACCTTGAATTGCTGGGCAGTTTTAAAAACTTATCAAGATAAATATGATTTTTAATTTAAATGTTACTAAATCTTAAGAAAGCAATAATATAACTAATGTTTTCAGACAGAATCAATAAAAAATCTATATACATTGTTAATAAATATAAAGTTTCCATGACTGTTTTAATGTAGTTTTCTTTAAAAATAATTGATCCCATTGGACAAGGAACTCTTCTGGAACCAGGACCGTGTCTTTTTCATCTTTACTCTGTCTTTTTCATCTTTATATCTCCGCCATTTAACACAGCTCCCAGAACACAGAATACACTCAATAAAAGTGGTTTGAACAACTGAATCATTAAGGTCCAAAAATATATTAAATACAGGATAAATGATGATTTAGAAACAGTATATATTAGGAATCTATGACCATCAATTATCACCAACTATTTTATTTTGAAAGTCCACTTCTAAATATGAGTCATAGGTAATATAGAAGACATTTTATTAATGAGTTTAAATTTTTTTTAATTTTGAAAATATTTGTCAACTTTTTGAGACAACTAAAATAACCTAGAGTACTACAACGATACAAATGAAAGAAAAATATCTAGAGTTATTAAGAGAAAAAAACCTAAATTTATCAGGGAAGATATTAATTAACTATGTTTTTCTGTTGCTGTTATTTTAAATTATACTTCAACAACCCACAAAAATAAATTCTTATTATATGGTATGTATTCAATATTTTTATATTCATAGGCCTTTATAGTTGATAGGAGGTTTAATTATATCCATATTCTACATACAATTATAAATCCTTTTTTCACAAAATAAAATAAGTTTTTCTGAAGTATTTTCACTTGTATTTTGTGACAAAATACACTTGGCAACTGTCGCCAAACTGTGGAAAGAACCAAGATGCCCTTCAACGGACGAATGGATAAGGAAGATGTGGTCCATATACACTATGGAATATTATGTCTCCATCAGAAAGGATAAATACCCAACTTTTGTAGCAACATGGATGGGACTGGAAGAGATTATGCTGAGTGAAATAAGTCAAGCAGAGAGAGTCAGTTATCATATGGTTTCACTTATTTGTGGAGCATAACAAATAACATGGAGGACAAGGGGAGATGGAGAGGAGAAGGGAGTTGAGGGAAATTGGAAGGGGAGGTGAACCATGAGAGACTATGGACTCTGTAAAATAACAAGAGGGTTTTGAAGGGGTGGGGAGTGGGAGGTTGGGGGAACCAGGTGGTGGGTATTATGGAGGGCACAGATTGTAAGGAGCACTGGGTGTGGTACAAAAACAATGAATACTGTTACACTGAAATGAAATAAATAATTTTAAAAATATATAGTAAAAGTAAAAAAAAAAATGTGGCAAAGTATTCCAACAATGGCAAAGAATTCCAACAAAAAGATTTTCTATGACTTATTTAACTATTTTTAATGAATTTTGACAATTTTTGCACATTATAGAAAACATTATTATTGAGACTCTGTTTGCTCATTTATATTGTGAAGTTAGTCGTATAAGAGCTGCAGGATTTTCAATGGGAGGAAAATCAGATAACTTATGTAAAGCATTGAGCAGAATGCTTGGCATATTATTTTTTATTTTTTCAAAGATTTTTATTTATTTATTTGACACACAGAGAGAGATCACAAGTAGGCAGAGAGGCAGGCAGAAAGAGAGGGGGGAGCAGGCTCCTTGCTGACCAGAGAGCCTGATACAGGACTCAATCCCAGGACCCTGAGATCATGACCTGAGCCAAAGACAGAGGCTTAACCCACTGAGTCACCCAGGAACACCTGACATATGATTTGTAATGAATAAATGTATTGGTTATAAACAACATTACTCTGAATAGTGATATTTTATTAGTTTAGATCCAGACTAAAATGAAATAGTGATGATATTAAATGATACTTCATTCTTTATTAAATGCTTATGCACCAATACAGATGCAGGAGGGCTATCTAGATTAGATACATAATTCTGCTTCATGAGGTCATTTAAGGTCAATGTTGATTATTTCTTCTTCTTCTCTTCTCATTATCATTATCTTTACTACTATTAATATTTTATTAATTTTTTGCTTTCCCATTTATTAAGATATTAATATCCACTTGACTAAAGCAGATGAGGCTTACCAAGAGACAGTAATTTTGTTCTGCCGTTCACACACACACACACACACACAAAAGTCACAATAAAAAGTGAAGGATCAGTATCTTCTTTCTAAAGACTTGCTCTCAGAAATGGAATGCAACACTTCCAATTAAATCCTGTTGGCCAGAAGTTAGTCACATGGTCATATCATCCCTAGTGGCAAGGGATGCTGGAAAATGTAGTCTCTGGCTATATGCCCAGAATTTGGAACATTCTTCCTGAGAAGGAAAAGATAAGTGATATTAAGGACCGGTCATCTGAACACCCCCATGCCCATAAATACACTTCTTGGAATACATGGAATATTTCATTTCCTCCAAAAGGAGATAATTTTAAAGTGACACCATAGACTCTATATCCAGGTCTAAACTCAAGATTTCTGGGAAATATATAGATGTGCAATGCTCTACCAAGTCCATATATTTTCATTTTTCTATGACCTATAAACTAAAACATAGTTTTCTTGCCTACACATACTACAACTGATACATACTAATGTAGTAGCTAGTGTCAATAAAAAATCCCATTCTAGAAATGAGGATGGAGAGGACAGTAATTTTTCTATAGAAGTTATTAAATTCCGCAGGGCAGGGATTATAAAATTCTCTGACCTGATATAGGGGCTTCTCTTTTGTCATTATCATTATTATTATAAATATTATTGAACCAAAAAAAAAAAAAAAAGACAAAACTGTCCACTAATCTTTCCAGGTTTTAACTTTGCCATCTAGGAGTTTCTTACTTTCCCATTATCATGCATGGTTGCATCAAATGACATTGGGGTATATATAACATTTTTTTAATATAATTTTTTATTTTTTATAAACATATATTTTTATCCCCAGGGGTACAGGTCTGTGAATCACCAGGTTTACACACTTCACAGCACTCACCAAAGCACATACCCTCCCCAATGTCCATAATCCCACCCCCTTCTCCCAAACCCCCTCCCCCCAGCAACCCTCAGTTTGTTTTGTGAGATTAAGAGTCACTTATGGTTTGTCTCCCTCCCAATCCCATCTTCTTTCATTGATTCTTCTCGTACCCACTTAAGCCCCCATGTTGCATCACCACTTCCTCATATCAGGGAGATCATATGATAGTTGTCTTTCTCTGCCTGACTTATTTCGCTAAGCATGATACGCTCTAGTTCCATCCATGTTGTCGCAAATGGCAAGATTTCATTTCTTTTGATGGCTGCATAGTATTCCATTGTGTATATATACCACATCTTCTTGATCCATTCATCTGTTGATGGACATCTAGGTTCTTTCCATAGTTTGGCTATTGTGGATATTGCTGCTATAAACATTCGAGTACACGTGCCCCTTTGGATCACTACGTTTGTATCTTTAGGGTAAATACCCAATAGTGCAATTTCTGGGTCATAGGGCAGTTCTATTTTCAACATTTTGAGGACCTCCATGCTGTTTTCCAGAGAGGTTGCACCAGCTTGCATTCCCACCAACAGTGTAGGAGGGTTCCCCTTTCTCCGCATCCTCGCCAGCTCAAATAAAAAGCTGTCATCATCAAGACAGCATGGTACTGGCACAAAAACAGACACATAGATCAATGGAACAGAATAGAGAGCCCAGAAATAGACCCTCAACTCTATGGTCAACTAATCTTCGACAAAGCAGGAAAGAATGTCCAATGGAAAAAAGACAGCCTCTTCAATAAATGGTGCTGGGAAAATTGGACAGCCACATGCAGAAAAACGAAATTGGACCACTTCCTTACACCACACACAAAAATAGACTCAAAATGTATCTAACATTTTTTTAAAGATTTTATTATTTATTTATTTATTTAGAGTGAGTGAGTGAGTGGGGAGAGGGGCAGAGAGAGAGAGGGAGAGGATCTCAAGCAGACCACACTGAGTGCAGAGCCCAATAAGGGGCTCAGTCCCATGACCCTGAGATAATGACCTGAGCTAAAATCAAGAATTGGTCATTTAAGCTACTGAACCACCCAGACACTGCTGGAGGGTGGATCCTCATCTTCAGAGCACAGCTTCTATAGCCTGTTACTTAGTGCAAAAGTTATGAGCCCAGAGATTTCAAATTGCTTTAGGAGATGAATTGAGGGTATTAGGGTTGTTGGTTTTTTTGGCAATATATTTACTCGAAAAGTTTAGGTTTCTGGACCATTCACTGTCAGTCCTAACTGTAATTCACTGAAACTAAAATTCTCATTTACAGGGCTTTATAATATAAAGTAACTCTTTTATTTACTTTTTCTCCTCTTTTTAGCTCATGCTCTTCTCTTTCAATTTAATGAAACCTTGTGGCCATTTACACACTAAATTTGACCAAAAAGGATATATTGTTTGGGCTGGATCCCACTGTCTTATGGAGAACACTTCACAGGAGGTTCTTAAGAAAATCTCTGAGTTTATCTCCTTATCTGTGTCTGTTGGAAAAATAAGTGTTTCCTCTCAATTTTGCAGGGCTTAGATTCTGGTTCCTGATAAATTTAGACTGCAGGCAGCTGACAGACTCTCTTAGCAGAGCCAGGCAAAGGTTTGTTGGCAAACATGAAACTGCTTGAGGTTTTAATGACTGCTGTTTTTGAAAATTATAGGCTACTTAATTGTAGACTGTCATTTAGCTTGGGTTCGTCAGATATTTCCTTATAAGTAGATTAATCCTATGTACCTTTGGCATAACTTTTGTAGTAGCCTTCTAAGGCTACCATAAAGAAGTGCCACAGGCTGGGTAGCATAAACAAAAATTAAATTTCTCACAATTCTGGAAGCTAGTATTCTGAGATTAACATGTCAGCAGTGTTGATTTCTTCCATGGTTTATCTCCTTGGCTTGGAGATGGGTATCTTCTCTCTTTCTTTGCATGGTCTTACCTCCATTATGGGTAAATATTAAGGGGAGGAGACTTTTATACCATGTATATATTTGTAACTCTTCTCACTCACCATAAAAAAAACGTATTCTCCACCATGTTTAATATACTGAGTGGTTTATTTTCTCTCCCTGTGTTCATCAGTCTTCATCCTCCTGGGTTCAGGGCCCAAACCATGTGAGGAGGGAGTTCCATGGAGGCACAGCTGAGACAGAGGAACCCAAAGACAGATAAAAATAATGTCCATGAATAGTGATGGTCTGATGAGAGGAGTCAGTCTGAGCAGAATTAAGAGGGCTGCCATGTGTAGGGGCATCCTGGTGTCTACTGTCAGAACTAGAATGGGTGAGAAGGGCATTAACATATGATAGTGGCCCAGAATAGGGCCCTAAGCCCATTGAAAGAAGAGATCATCCATATGAGAGAGCAGCAATGGCATGGGGTGACAGAACAAAAGTGTGGTGAAGAGGGTGTCCACGGCTTTGGGGAGGTCCTAGTGTAGAGTTGAAGAGCTGAAGCTGAGTGAGGACAGCATTCATGCTGGGGGTGTCCTTAGTGAGGTTTTTGGAATCCTGCCAGGGTGATTGAAGGCAGTTGTACGGGGTGTGTGATGGGTTGTAGATACAATCCAGCATGGGATGTTAGAGCCCAAGAAGGTGAAAAGAGTAGTTGCAACAGAGACCATGACCTATATAGCTTTAAATATTTACTATCTTACCCTTTAGAGCAAAAATGTGATGACCCCTGATTTACAGAAAAAAGTCTAAAGTCTATAGTCTTAAGCTTTTACCAGTCTTTAAAGACAGTACTTAACAGTTTTTCAACTTTCTTAAAGATAGTCATGTTTTCCTACATGTCCATGTGATAAACACAATTTTTTGAAATCCAGCTTAATTATTACTTACTCTGCGAAGCAATTGTTTATTACCTCTGGCCCCTAGTAGAGAAATGTCCTACTTTGTTTGTGATAATATTTTTTACCTATTCCTCTACAACTCCTCTTCCCACATGTCACAGTTTTGTGTAAGGTCTGTATACATGTATGTGAATGTGTGTAGGGTAAGGTATAGACATATATATGTATTTATGTACACATTAATATTATTGTATGTGTACCATACCTTAGACTGTGAGATACATGAGAGAGAGTTAAAGTTCTACAAGAAATTTTTCTCTGCCATATGCAATGAATGATTGACAAATACATGAGGCAATATAGCAACATCTAAAATTACTGATATCATTGAGGGAAAATATGATCTACACAATGTCATGTTTCATCTGCCTGAGTCCTGCCTATGTTTTTTTAATATTTTACACATTTTTCTGGTCATTTTTTTCTAATGAAAAAATTTTTCCATTAATATCCTCTCTTCCTTCATAATATGACCTGACTGTAATTCAAACTTAACTTGATGACTCCACAGTCTCATTAACAATCTGTATCTTTTTACTGTATGATATTATTCCAGGCTAATTTTTTTACTTTTTTTTTCTTCTTTCAGTCTCAGGACTGTCAGCTAGCATCCTTTTACCTCTCCTAATATCCTTTTTCTAGTTTTCTCTTCTGATCTGCTGTATGCTGATACCTAGTAACTAATTTTAAGAGTTATATATTAAATGAGAATTAATGAGACACTGAGTAGGAAATAATACAGTGGCTGTATTCCTTTAATAAATTTCATGGCAAAATTATATATATTCTGAGGCATTCTGTTATTTGCTACTAGGTTTATGATTATTCCTAAATATCAAAATTTTATTGCTAAACATCTAACCTTGAGACTTACATGTACATTTTGTGTTGAATTCAAAACGTTAGGGTTTTTTTAATGACACATATTTCTCTGCACTTTAAAATTCATTTAGAAGAGATATTTCAAGTAGTTTATGTAATATTTGCAGATATTGAGTTAACTTTGCATTCAGAAGGTTAACACTGAAATATGTATAATTATTATCCCACTACCAACCCTAATATTGTGTTTATACTATGCATTAGTGACTCAGAAAGCAAATGTTTGTGTGCCAAATATTCTTGCTCTCCCATCCCTGCTTCAAAATGTCATGTCTTTCAGCTGTTCAAGTTCCAGCTGCCAAAAATCAATGGGTTTGCATCTGCTGGTTCCATTTTGTTGTTCTAAATAAAAATCCATTGCCAACTAGAAGCTTAATTAACAACAACTTATCTATATAATATTGCTTCTGATAATAATAATAACAAATATTTACTGGGTGCATGAAACATCTAAAATTATATTTTTCTATTTATACTTTTCAAATAGTGAAAAGAAAGTAAAAAAGTTTGGTTTTTAAAAACTCTAATAAAGAAATCTGTCATATATATGCATATATTATATATATATATATAATACATATTATATAGGTATAGCACATAGTATATCCATCCATATAGCCATCTATCTATCTATAATGCTGTTGCATTTATTGAGGGGCTTAATCACAGGTTAGTTTTTATGGCAGTAAAGCAAAGTCCTAAATTTAGCAGTGTAGAGGCAGAAGTAGAATTAACTGAAGGAATGGTATTTCTGTCACTACAAACTCACATTTATATAACATCAATATAAACTCAACATTTTGTAAACCTTTTTGAGATTTCCTTGCAATATAGCTAAAGTTTCACCATGTAGAGAAGTGGAAACTATTAAATTCTGTGATTAAAAGTTTTCACACTAGAACCAGTACTTAAAATTTCTAGTGTATCCTTTTACTGAAGTGCTTTCACAAGCCTTAATTTTCACCAAAACCAAGTGTTATATTCTATTTATAATGATTTAAAATTGTCAATTTTTAAGATGCCAGAAATTTCCACATTAAAATTAAAGTTGGCTATAGGTAAATTGATTGGTAGAATGATGAAGTTAGATATAAGGGAAGAATACATAAACATACATGTGTATTTTTCATCATTTCTGTGATGCAAGGAAAAAGATTGAATTCTGAGCTGAAATTTAGGCCTATAAAAAAAATGGATCTAGTCCACATTTATAAATTAAGGCTCTTATGATGTCTTTAGTAATCTACTTCAGCTATCATTTTTCCCAATGGATAAAGCTTATATTAGATATATCTCTCCTGCCTGACACCAGAAAGGATTAAAATGAAAAGTAAGAACAATTTGGAACTAGGGGTAGCAATTTTTCCACACAAAACATGAATTCTAATTAAGATATTGTTTTCTTCTTCTCTCAAACTCTTTGCACTACTTATGCAATAGGTATCTATCAACCACTATTAGCCAGAAATTTTCTCCAAGCAAGACGTAAGAACTTATGTTAAAGAAACAATTTAGAAGTAAAAGTATTCCAGCAGGATTAACAGGAAGAGACCTAGACACACAGACATTTACATTTCTATCTAAAAGGCTTTGCATATACTAATTTCATTGCAGTAAAGCTGAAGATGACCTGTGTAAGAGGTCAGATTATTCCAGCATATAAGTGAAGTAGCCTTGAACACCTCACCATGCTGAACAATATGAATCTTGCTCACTTATTTATGATTTATTCTTATTAATGATTGCAAAGTCAGCATATTAGTCAAGCTTCAACTAAGATGTATTCAAGAAAATAAATTTATTAGAAAAAGTATAGATAATATTTATGAATAGCACTTGAAAATTAGAGAATGTTTTAAATGCCACATTTTAAAAAAATAGACTTATTGCTATCCTTTGTTTTGTAATTGATGATAGGGCCCTGTATAATGATTATATTCATTCTATCTGTTTTCTTTCAAGGTAACAATGTTTGGATAAATTTCAATTTTATTCACAATATAATAACATAGATCTAAACTTGAAATACTATGTATTCATAAAACAGGTTTTAATTTTTCTTTGCCAAAGGAAGATTTTTCCCCACACGCAATTTGGTTTTCCAACTGAACAGCTTTTCCTAGATTTTATTGCTGCCTACAATGATACCAAGTAACAATGCCCTGAATATAGCATCTGTATAGTTATGTATTTCCAGTAACTGACCACATAATAACCATCACTGGTTCACTACAACATTTCAAAATTGTGATTATTATCTGCTTAGTTGTATCTCCCAACCCTACTCTCTCTCTCTCTCTCTCTCTTTTGAGCACACAATTCTGTGGCTACTATTGTCAAGGGTCTATTTTGAGGCATGTCATCAATTCTAGTGTTGTTGCCAGAAAATAGTTGGCGAGATTCTATTATGGAATTTTATAATTTTTTTTAATTTTTTATTTTTTATAAACATATATTTTTATCCCCAGGGGTACAGGTCTGTGAATCACCAGGTTTACACACTTCACAGCACTCACCAAATCACATACCCTCCCCAATGTCCATAATCCCACCCCCTTCTCCCAAACCCCCTCCCCCCGGCAACCCTCAGTTTGTTTTGTGAGATTAAGAGTCACTTATGGTTTGTCTCCCTCCCAATCCCATCTTGTTTCATTTATTCTTCTTCTACCCACTTAAGCCTCCATGTTGCATCACCACTTCCTCATATCAGGGAGATCATATGATAGTTGTCTTTCTCTGCTTGACTTATTTCGCTAAGCATGATACGCTCTAGTTCCATCCATGTTGTCGCAAATGGCAATATTACATTTCTTTTGATGGCTGCATAGTATTCCATTGTGTATATATACCACATCTTCTTGATCCATTCATCTGTTGATGGACATCTAGGTTCTTTCCATAGTTTGGCTATTGTGGACATTGCTGCTATAAACATTCGGGTGCATGTGTCCCTTTGGATCACTACATTTGTATCTTTAGGGTAAATACCCAATAGTGCAATTGCTGGGTCATAGGGCAGTTCTATTTTCAACATTTTGAGGAACCTCCATGCTGTTTTCCAGAGTGGTTGCACCAGCTTGCATTCCCACCAACAGTGTAGGAGGGTTCCCCTTTCTCCGCATCCTCGCCAGCATCTGTCATTTCCTGACTTGTTGATTTTAGCCATTCTGACTGGTGTGAGGTGATATCTCATTGTGGTTTTGATTTGTATTTCCCTGATGCTGAGTGATATGGAGCACTCTTTCATGTGTCTGTTCGCCATCTGGATGTCTTCTTTGCAGAAATGTCTGTTCATGTCTTCTGCCCATTTCTTGATTGGATTATTTGTTCTTTGGATGTTGAGTTTGCTAAGTTCTTTATAGATTCTGGACACTAGTCCTTTATCTGATATGTCTTTTGCAAATATCTTCTCCCATTCTCTCAGTTGTCTTTTGATTTTGTTAACTGTTTCCTTTGCTGTGCAAAAGCTTTTGATCTTGATGAAATCCCAGTAGTTCATTTTTTCCCTTGCTTCCCTTGCCTTTGGCGTTGTTCCTAGGAAGATGTTGCTGCAGCAGAGGTCGAAGAGGTTGCTGCCCGTGTTCTCCTCAAGGATTTTGATGGATTCCTTTCGTACATTGAGGTCCTTCATCCATTTTGAGTCTATTTTTGTGCGTGGTGTAAGGAAATGGTCCAATTTCATTTTTCTGCATGTGGCTGTCCAATTTTCCCAGCACCATTTATTGAAAAGGCTGTCTTTTTTCCATTGGACATTCTTTCCTGCTTTGTCGAAGATTAGTTGACCATAGATTTGAGGGTCTATTTCTGGGCTCTCTATTCTGTTCCATTGATCTATGTGTCTGTTTTTGTGCCAGTACCATGCTGTCTTGACGATGACAGCTTTGTAATAGAGCTTGAAGTCCGGAATTGTGATGCCACCAACGTTGGCTTTCTTTTTCAATATCCCTTTGGCTATTCAAGGTCTTTTCTGGTTCCATATAAATTTTAGAATTATTTGTTCCATTTCTTTGAAAAAGATGGATGGTACTTTGATAGGAATTGCATTAAATGTGTAGATTGCTTTAGGTAGCATAGACATTTTCACAATATTTATTCTTCCAATCCAGGAGCATGGAACATTTTTCCATTTCTTTGTGTCTTCCTCAATTTCTTTCATGAGTACTTTATAGTTTTCTGAGTATAGATTCTGTGTCTCTTTGGTTAGGTTTATTCCTAGGTATCTTATGGTTTTGGATGCAATTGTAAATGGGATTGACTCCTTAATATCTCTTTCTTCTGTCTTGCTGTTGGTGTAGAGAAATGCAACTGATTTCTGTGCATTGATTTTATATCCTGACACTTTACTGAATTCCTGTATAAGTTCTAGCAGTTTTGGAGTGGAGTCTTTTGGGTTTTCCACATATAGTATCATATCATCTGCGAAGAGTGATAATTTGACTTCTTCTTTGCCGATTTGGATGCCTTTAATTTCCTTTTGTTGTCTGATTGCTGAGGCTAGGAATTTTATAATTTTGGTTTCTTTATATTTTAGAGCAGTCCAGTAACTTTTCAGAGAAATAGATTCTGAATCATTATCCTTATTCATAGATAATTCCCCAGCCATTATGTCTAGTTTTGGTATAGTCATATATTCTTTAGTCATCAAAACACCTTAGACACATTCCTGGTTGATCAGGCACTTTAGGACAAAAAGCATGATCTCCCTGATATGAAGAAGTGGTGATGCAACATGGGGGCTTAAGTGGGTAGGAGAAGAAGAAATGAAACAAGATGGGATTGGGAGGGAGACAAACCATAAGTGACTCTTAATCTCACAAAACAAACTGAGGGTTGCTGGGGGGAGGGGGTTTGGGAGAAGGGGTGGGATTATGGACATTGGGGAGGGTATGTGCTTTGGTGAGTGCTGTGAAGTGTGTAACCTGGTGATTCACAGACCTGTACCCCTGGGGATAAAAATATATGTCTATAAAAAATAAAAAATTTAAAAAAAAAAGCAAGAAGGAACGTGGAGATAAGAAACCCTAGAAATTTGGATGTTTTCCTAGAAGGAGGATGAAATAAATTATAATAGAGGTATCATTTAGCAAGTTGGGTCTCAATGAAGTGAAGTAAATTTTAGAAATACTAAATACATTATCAGTGAAAACAAGTTCCCGACTCAGGAGTTACATGTCCTTCGTTCAAGTTCCTAGAGCTATTTAATGCCTGCATTGGTGGGCACAAACCCTCATGAGTCAAGTGAAAGAAATAGCTAACTCAAAGAGGTGTTATGTAGACTAAAATTTAAAGATTGTAGTTGATTAATAATTATAGTTATTTCCTTTTTTTCTTCAGCTTCCAAGGGCTTGTTTGTGTATAAAGTTCTTTAAGAATATGTATCTTACATACTTTAGGATATATTATATTTTTATAATAATTTAATTTTTCTTGTTTTATTCCTCAAATTACACCCTTCCTTAGGGCAAAATCATGCATTATATTTTTTTATTATCTCTCTAAGTGTAAAATAATAGTTAAGCATTAGGTTCTTAATTGTTTGAAATCTAGAGGAAAAGAATACTCTTCCCTCTTGAAGAATCATTTTAATGTTCCCCCTAAAATCCTGCATAATCATCAAATGGACTTGTTATGCCATTTTTTCCCCACCATCAACATTAACTAATACCACTTCCTTTGGTTATTTATAGAATTAGATACTATGAAAAATGATAAATAAAACAATATTGTTTATGTTATAAGTGTTATTTTATTATGATAAATGGGTGCATGAAATTCAAAGTTTAATTCACAGGGTAAGGTAAAAAACTGATAATAATAATGCAATAAGTTATGTAATAAATACATGCACCAGGCCGAGGAGGAGAGGAAAACTGTGCCTAAAGAGGTCTTGCCAGGTGAGGCAAAAATTGACCCAATCATTGTAGGATGCAGATCAAATTAGAAGGGCACAAAAATGAAATATAATTCCAAACTGGAGGAATATATATGAATCAATGAAGTGGTAAAAGAGCATTAAACACACAGGAACACACAAACTTTTTAGAATTCCTGAAATACAAAATGAGAAGAATAGTTTGAAGGATTAGAGCCTAGTGAACCTAGTATGTCTTCCTAAGGAGTTTGGATTTTTTTCTAGAAATAAAATAATGCTAGATGATCTTAAGACAGGTAGAGGCTTGATAAGATTCACAATTTTGAAAGATCATTTTATAGCCCTTTGAGGATGGGTTTAATGAGGAAATAAATAGAAGCAGACAGAGCAGTTGGAAGAAGTCAGGTAAGAGTCTGGTGTAGCTTTGTAGCAGGGAGAATGGGAAAGAAGTAGCAGATTTTGGAGCTATATGTGAGATTAAAGGGCATATTTTAATTATTAATAGAATGCGAGTAAAGAGAATGCCATGGGTTAGACTCCCTGGAAACAGATTTTATGGCAGAACTGTGTGTGCACAAGTTCATTTAGGAGTACACTAGGAATCATCCCTACGCAAGAAAATGGAAGCAGGACAGGGCAGAAGATAGGGGAAGTTACAAAGTCTGACAAAGGTCTTTCAATACCACAGGGAGCATAGAAACCTGACTGGTAGTTTGGAACTGTGCAGAATTGGGCAGAACCAGTCATTGAGCTTGACCTTGGGACTGTCCTTGAGTAAGCTCAGAGCTATGGGGTGGAGAACTCAGGTGTGAGCTCTTCACCCTAGGGAGATGGTTGCTTTAGTCCTAAGAGGACTGGAGATCTGGGCAATGCACAGCTGCATTTGGTGTAGAGAAGGGAAGGGAGAGGCTGCAGATTACTCTGAACTGTGCCATTAGGATCATCTAAATGTGATTTAGGGACAGTTTCTTAAAAATCCATGTTTTCAGGGGTGCTTCGTGGCTCATTCAGTTAAGCGTTCAACTCTTGATTTTGGTTCATCTCAGGGTCCTGGGATCCAGCACTTGCCAGGTTCCATGCTCAGCAGGGAGTCTGCTTGAGATTTTTTTCTCTCCCTGTCTCTCTACCCCTCTCCCATCTCTTTCTCTCTCTCAAATAAATAAATCTGAAAAAAAAATCTATGTTTCTAACAATAGCATTAGATATCATATAGTATTATTCAGGTTCTTTTTGAGAACAATCAAGAGCAACAAAACCCTTTTTAATGATTGTCCTTAAACAAATTGAAAATGCCAGTAAGACTTCTCATGCCAAGTCATTGAAAATGTGTCCTCATTAGAGTAATCAGAAAGCCAAACTCAGAAAACTGCAAAAATTTAGCAAACTTCAGTTATTTCATCTCTTGACTAACAAAGTCCAGTCAAGCACTTAAATGAAATATTTCAGATTATTTTTTAGAATTTAAATCCAATTAATTAACATATAATGTATTATTGGTTTCAGAGGTAGAGTTTAGTGATTTATCAGTTTTGCATAATACCCAGTGCTCATTACATCAGATGCCCTCCTTAGTCCATCACCCAGTTACCCCATCCCCCCACCTCCCTCCCCTCCAGCCTGTTAGTTTCCTGTAGTTAAGAGTCTCTTATAGTTTGTCTCCCTCTCTGATTTCAGATTCGAATACTGAAACACTAATATGACTTATGCTCAAAGAGATGGGACCAAATTAACTGTTAAGCAAATAGTCTTTCTTAAGAATGAATAAAGTTTATGTCTAACATTACCAACCTTGATGTTTTTTGCACTAATGCCAATGTTCTACAAATATTTTTGCTAACATATCTTTAATTTATTAAAAAAAAGTTATTGCCTATATAATTTAAAGTTAGTATCTAAAATTTTAAATAATTTCAATACACAAATGTTCTAACATATTGTATATTATGTATTAGATTTAAACATTTTTATCAAAATCTTGGATCTACAGACTTCAGTCATTCAATTTATAAAAAATATTTACCATATGTTACCTACTGTACAGCTGGTCCTCACTGTTCAATCTATCACCTAAATTAGATTAGCTTTCTGCTGAAAAGTAATAACAACCTATTCTCCATCTAACTCTGAATTCTAATTCTAAAATAAATGGAGTAAAGCAAAGAAAGAAGAAAGTCATATTCAGGTATAAAAAGTATTTATTTCAGTTGAGGATCTAAAACCAGATTCTTTTAAGAAATCCTTCCTGAGCACCAGCTGGAAAGTCTGTTTTTCCAGTAGTACATATACTCCAGTATAAGTAGATCACTATTTTATGAAAAGAAGTCGATGGTTACTTAGCTTACTTATTTTGTATAATTATTACCTTCTTGTGGTCACTGACCAGTTATATTTTAAATACCAAGAGGAAAAGTTAGTTGATTTTTTTTCATAAAATTTATCATTACATTTCATTCTACCATATACTTATTTGCTTATTTCTTTTCACTAAAATGTAACTTACTTGAGAGTACCTTGTTCACATTGAGTTGCTTGCACATCTTGCCTAGTGTAAATAATGCTGCAATAAACACAGGGATGCCTATATCTTTTCAAATTCATGGCTTCCTTTTTGGTGAGTAAATACCCAATAGTGGAATTACTACTGGATTGCATGACATTTTTATTTTTAATTTTTGAGGAACCTCCATACTATTTTCCACAGTGGCTTCTCTGATTTTCATTCCCACCAACAATGCACAAATGTTCTCTTTCCCTAATCTCTCACCACTACTTGCTGTCTTTTGCTTTCTTGATAATAGCCATTCTGACTGATGTGAGGTGATATCCCATTGTGGGATTTTTTTGATTTGAATTTCCCTGATACTGAGTGATGCTGTATATCTTTTCATATGTCTGTTAGTCATCTGTATCTCTTCCTTTGAAAAATGTCTATTTATATCCTCTGACCATTTTTATTTTTTATTTTTCAAATCACTTTATTTTTTAAAAAACATTTATTTGAGAGTGGAGCAAGCATGAGTGAGGAAAGAGATGAGGGAGAGGAAGAAGCAGACTCCCAGATGAGCAGGGACCCTGACGTGGAGCTTGATGCCAGGACACTGGGATCATGACCTGAGCCCAAGGCAGATGCTTAACCAACTGAGCCACCCAGGTGCCCAAAATCACTTTATATATAAATCTACATTTAACAGTTTCTTGCCTAGAATAGACTTAATTGCCTTTTATATGTAGGGTCTCTTTTTAAAAATTATTATTATGTTCAGTTAGCCACTACATAGTATGAAATTGGTTTGGTTTTTTGTTTGTTTTTTGTTTTTTGCTACTGAGTTCTATCAGTCATTTCTATATTGTGGATGTTAATTCTTTATCAAATTTATGATTCACAAATATTTTAACCCATTCAGTAGGTTCTCGTTTCATTTTGTTGATTATTTCCTTCACTTTTTAATTTGATGTAGTCCCAATAGTTTATTTTTGCTTTTGTTGTCTTTGTGTTTGATGTCAAATCCAAAAAGTCATTGCCAAGATCAATGACAAGGATCTTTTCTGTTTTCTTCAAGCAGTTTTATAGTTTAAGGTCTGACATTCAAATCTCTAATTCATTTTGAGTTAATTATAATATGAAAGTGATTGTTTTCAAACTCCTTACATATCAGAATTGAAACCAAAATCTGTATCACCTTACTGACGAACTTATATTAAGAATTCAGTAATAATTGGTGAATAGGAAAAAAAGTGACTAAATTATGTATTATCTCTTCATTTGACTCATTCTATATAGATTTAGAAAAACCAACATTTTCTGTGAAAAATTTTATGACACAAATATTTTCCAGTGTTTTTTTTTTATTTAGTTGTTTACTTTTATTTTTATCAGAAGACATAAATAAGGGGGGGCCAATAACAAGGACAAAGTGATGACAGAATAGTTAATTTTGAGATTTGAAGTTTCTTTCTCAACTCACCTTTATTTAGCTCTTCAAGTAAAAAAAAAAAAAAAAAAAGTTTCTCTTTGTTCTTTCCCTTTTTTTCTTTCATTTTTAAGCCTGGAAGTGTTATCTGCACTGCAACAATTAAACTAACAATTTGATAATTTCAGAAACAAAACAAATAAAGGGAAAAAAAGAGATAGAGAGAGAGAAAAACTAAGAAACAGACTCTTAACTATAGGGAACAAAATGGTGGTTGCCAGAGGCGAGGTAGGTTGGGGGGATGGGTTAAATAGGTGATGGGGATTAAGGAGTGAACCTGTGATAAGCACCATTTGTTGTATGAAAGTGTTGAATATTGTATATCTGAAACTAAAATGACACTGTGTATAAATTAACTGGAATTTAAATAAAAACTTAAGAAAAATAACACATAACTTAAAAAAAATAAAAAAATTAAGCAATCACTTAATAGACTTAGAAAGCCACATTAAAAGGACCATATTTTTTTTAAAGGACCATATTTTGTCTAATATCTATTTCCATCATGTTTTGACCCCATATCTGTTAAAGCTCAAAAGCTCTCCCTCTGCTTTGGATCCTGTATAATTCCATAGAAGTTGTGGTGGTGGCAGTGTTTATTGGACATGTGAAATGGGCATTTTTGTATGTGGGGTGGCAGGAGAGATGGTTGGTTCCCCTCATTTGTGGTCTCACATGTAAGGGTTTTAGCTGCACTGGCTTTAGTGATGAGGGAGCAGGAGGCTGGCTGAGGACAAAGCAAAAGCTGGCGCCTTGCACCCCGCCTTCACCCGCTCCCCTCCATATGTGTAGCATTCCTCAGGCACCCCTGATTGCCATAAAATGATAAATAGTTAACTTGCTGAGATCACAATCCTGCAAGACAGGAGTCTCCCTTGGTTTGCAAATGTTCTTGAGATTACAACAAAGAAGTTACCTTATCAATAGCCCAATATCCAAAGACACAGAACTCAGTTCCTCAAGCCCTAATGTCACCCTCCCCTCCATAAAAAACCGAAGGAGGCGGAGGTAGAAGGAAAAGTAAATAAAGTTAAATTTCTTCTAAACCTAAATCTCACTAACAAGGACGTTTGATAGCAGGAATGTAACATTCCACCAGGAGACTCCCAATTGTCTTTATGTTAGTGCCTCATTAGAGGGAAAGTGGCCTTGGCTTGATAGTAACCAGGCCTTCAATATCCTGACAGTCTTCTTTACCCCAATAGCTCTTCTGAACAACCCTTTGTCCTCACCTACCCAACTCCTGTGTATATAACCAGCCACTCCTCACAACCCGGGGCAGCAGCAGCAGCAGCAGCTCTTCCTGCCCATGGGTCCTGTCCCCGTGCTTTAATAAACCACCATTTTGCACCAAAGATGTCTTAAGAATTCTTTCTTTAGTCGTCAGCTCCGAACCTCACCCCACCGAACCTGACTTAGGTTCAGGAACTTCATCATTAGGACCTGGGATTTATACCACTGAAGCTATCCCATCAATAGGTATATTAAACTTTTTGTCTCTGAGACAAATGCTTGTGATGTCAAATAACAAAAAACCCAAACCAATAGTTTAAATTCTCATTGTCACAGAAAAGTATTAGGCCATTACTTAGGTGGTATATGAAGTATACAAAATGCTTCTATTCCAAAATGGTAATTTTTGTAGGCTTGGTCATTGTTATGCAACTTTTACATATATATTTTAAAAATTCTCTTAAGAGGTGATCCATTTATTTGATATTCTGCCCTATCATGGAACCATCTGTACTGAATACTGACTGCAAGAACATTTACTTTATACCTACAATGTCCTATACCCTATGCCCTATGTTAATAACTTATGTGTATTCATACTTACAAAATGATGTGTATGTATATATGTATAACATATATAATGTGTAAATGTAATGTCAATGCTATCCAAATTTTTTTATATTCTCTAAATGTTCCTTTTAGGAATGATGACAATTGAATATAGATTATATATATATATATTTTTTTTTCCATATATTCCATCCCCCATTTTGTCTCCTATATTCATATTCCATCCATTTCTTTTTTTTAAATTTTATTTGCACATATTTTATTTTTTAAATTTTTTTTAAATTTTTTATTTTTTATAAACATATATTTTTATCCCCAGGGGTACAGGTCTGTGAATCACCAGGTTACACACTTCACAGCACTCACCAAAGCACATACCCTCCCCAATGATGCAAAATAAAAAAAATTAAGGGGGAGTAGTTTAAGGCACCTTAATTATTTGGGCACCTACTCTTCTTGATTGATATGCTAAAACTATATTCTCCTCATGAATCTTTTGTTATTTCCACTGTCTTTATTTCATCCTTATTCTCACATTATCTTTTTTCTTCCAAATATTTACCATTTTTCTTTGTTCCATGTGTTTCTATATTTAATGCAATATCATCCTTCAGAGATCAGATATATTTTATATATTTGTGCACATGTGTGATTTCAAAAATCATTTTGACCTATATAGTTGTGATTTTCAAAGACATTATTTTTCTAGGTTATAAGGTTGGTCTAAGTGTAACTGAAAAATTATTTTCTTTAAAAAGAAACAGACTTCCAATTTAGATGTTTCTTTGAAAGGTGTGGTTTGAACTGTGCTTTTCTTTGGTATGAGAAAGGTTTTTAGTTAACATTGTTCCACTTTTTTTAATGTTGAAAACCCAAATATTGACATGATAATACTTACTTTTAAGAAGCTTTGCAAATTTAGTAGCTGTATTCTAGTTTCATTTATTCAGTAACTATGGTATGGCTTTTGTATAGTTTCTTTTAGATAGAAACAATTGAGGAAAAAGTGACATAAATTTGAAGATACATAAATGGAATCTGAAAGATTAATGGTTAATATATTTGGAATGGCTACTTTTGCTAGGTACTGTGCTAAATATATTATCTCTGTGTATTTTCCATTCATACCAGCATTATGATATAAAAACTATTATTATCCTCATTTAGAGAAGAGAAAATTGAGGCAATCAGTCATTAAAATGTTTACCAAAAGTCACATAGCTCATCACTGACAGAGTTACAGTTACGAGGTAAAACAACTTGATGACTCCAAGTACTCTTAGCACAAAATCATCTTTTTATCTTCATATTCAAAGTAATAGCACAGTGCCTCACACAGAGTTATCATTCAATAAATATTTATTTAGTGGGTCAAGTGTAGCTACTTTGCTGAGCCAAGGAGTTAATGTATATTTACTTCATTTCTTACTGACAGTAGGCTCTATATATCTCCCTCCAAGTTAGGGAAGTTATACGTTTTTTTTCTTTTTTGCCATTTATTTCTTTAAAGTATATGGCTTTGATACTCAGCAATTCCCTTTGAAACTGTTGCCTAGCAAATACAGGTAGTAAGACCTCATAAATAATATGCCTCTCTTCATTGTATTATGGGAGTCATGAAGAGAATAAAATTCTAGATTTGCCACTAACAAGCTAACATGGGTAGGTAATTTATCTTTTCTACTTTTATTGTCTATAAATGGAAAGTTGGGACTAAATTATTTTTAAGTTCCCAACTATTTCTATAAATCTATAAATTAAAATAGTATCAGGAGAAAATCTCTGAGAAGACAGACTGAAACTCCTACTATCCATATTTTGGTTACTGTGAACAAACCACTAAAAACTGGTAACTATGTGATCTCCTATTAACACAAACTTTTAAAATATTTTTAAAGAAAATTTATGTTTTCATTTCCTTGTTTATATAAGCATGTATGTTTGTGTATATGTATATGTACATGTATGTTAATTATATAAGAATGAGCTTTGGCTGACATAGTTGGTGAATAATAATGACAAGATTGATTATATCAGGAATCCTATCTTCCTGAAATAGTATAGAAGCTATGCTGCATGGAAAAAGAGGAATAAGCCCTATGATTTTTTTGGGTTCCAGCCAGAATTATCTTTCAAGACTGAAGTATTCCTGAGAATATCAAAATAACAATAACAATAACAAAAAAAAACCAATAATAATACAATAAGATAAATATAAAGAGGAATACAAAATTTGTATCATTTCAGCAAGTGGGTTAATAAACAGTAATTTTAACTTTAAAAATTCCTCAGGATGTCCACTTGTCTGAGATCAGTATCATTCTCTAGATGAAGTTTCTGCTTGTTCAAATGGAAAAGTAAATGAAGTAAAATCTTATTATTATTGGGTATTTTTCATATATTGAGTTACATAATAAGAATTTTACCTAAATGATATTTTCATTGAATAATGTAGAAGCACAGTGACTTTGCACTTGCACTTATATTACATTTGATTTTCATTAATTTTGTGAAATGTTAAATTTATTTGTATTTACAGAAAATTATACTTTCTATATGCTTAGTATCATTCAAGAAAATAGAAACATAGAAGTGAATAAAAGTAAAGCCCCTACCCTTATATATCATATATTCTGGAAAGATTAGAAGTAAAAGTACAAAGTAAATATAATAAATCAAGTAGATAACTGTTACAATGGCAAATAATTTCTGATAAAAATGTGTTATCAACTTTTGTTTCAATCCAGGTGGTATAGTCTTGTCTCTTCCTATTCCTTCCCACCAAGTACAACTACAAAACCTGAAAACAACTCAAGAGGTGCCCAAAAGAGAATTCCAAAAGATGGAAGAGAAAGTTGCACTGGTTTGAGACTCTAGGATTACAGTTAAACAGGGGTAATGTCAGGGTGTCTGGGTGGCTCAGTGGGTTAAAGGCTCTGCTTTCAACTCACGTCATGATTCCAGGGTCCTGGGATGTGGCCCCCCATTGGGCCCTCTGCTCAACAGAGAGCGTGATTCCTCCTCTCTCTCTCTGCCTGCCTCTCTGCCTACTTGTGATTTCTCTCTGTCAAATAAATAAATAAATAACCTTAAAAAAAACAAACAGACAAACAAACAAACAAAACAGTGGTATGTCTTATCCCCACCCAACCAAAGAAAGTAAACTGAGCTTGGCTTTTCCTGACACCCAATCTAGCAATGGTAGGCAGCCCAGATAGGCTCATTTTCTCCCCTAGATCAGCCTATACCACGAGGCAAGTCTGGCAGAAGAGGCAAGAGGAACTTATGGGAAGGGCCAGTGACAAGTGGCTATGGGAAGATATCTCTTTCCCAAGTTGACATGAGAATCCCTTTATATTTCTCATATGAAACCATATGAAGTAGAAAAGAATTGTGCTGAAAGAAAAGAATACCACATATGAATTCCATATATGAGGAAATGATCTTTTGAGTAGAAAGGGAAAATAAAGACATTCTCAGATGAAAGGCAATGAAAATAATTTTTCTGTAGCAAAATTACCACAAAGAATAGCTAACTTTTTTAATTGAAATATGTGGAATACAACTAAACCAGTGCTGAGAGGGAAATTTGTAGTATGAAATGCTTACATTAGAAAAGAAGAAAGGTCTCAAATCGATCATCTAATTTTCTACTTCAGGAAACTGGGTAACTGAGAGCAAAATATACCCACACAAAAGTGGAAGAAAAAAATAAAGATAAGAGCAGAAATTAATAACATTGAATATATGAAAAGAATGGAGAAGGTAAAATAAAAATCAAGTTCTTTTAAAATAATCAGTGGGGCACCTGGGTGTCTCACTTAAGTGTCTGACTCTTGATTTTAGCTCAGGTCATGAGCCTTGATCTCAGGATCTCCGCTGGGCTCTACACTCAGTGAGGAGTCTGCTTAAGATTCTCTCTCTCCCTCTACTCCTTGCCCACATGCTCATTCTCTGTCTCTAAAATAAATACATCTTTTAAAAATTTAAATAAAAATAAAAATAATCATTAACATTGAAAAACAAAAACAAAAACAAAAATATGGACCAGATTAATAAATAAAAAGAGAGAAGTTACAAATCACCAATATCATGTTTGAAATGGGATACCATTATAGATTCTTTAGCCATTAAGTGAAAAAGCATGCAATATTATTCATAAGTTTATATTCATAAATTCAGCATATGTAAGAAGACAGAACAAGTCCTCAAAAATCACAAAATAACAAAATCCAAGATGAAAAAGATAATCAGAGTTGTACTAGATATATTAAATAAATTGAATTTATAAATAAAATATTTATGCCAATTGTTCCACTGTAGAAGTCAGCCAAACATTTAAAGAAGAATTCAAGCCATTTTATATAAACTCTTCCAAGCAAACTCAAAAGGAAGGAGCACTTCTGAAATCACATCACAAGGCCATATTAGCTTGTAATTCAAAATTTAAAAAAAAAAAAAAAAAGAGAAAATTGCATGGGGTGCCTGGGTAGCTCAGGCAGTTAAGCGTCTACCTTGCACTCAGGTCCTGATCCCAGGGTCCTGGGATTGAGCCCCACATTGGTCTCCCTGCACAGCGAGTGCCTGCTTCTCCCTCTTCTCCCCATTCATGCTCTCTTTGGCTCTCTCTGTCTCTCTTTCTCTCTCCCTCTCTCAAATAAATAAATAAAATATTAAAGGAAAAACAAAAAAAGAAAGAAAATTTCAGGTTAACCTCTCTTATGTATTTAAATGCAAAAATATTCTGAAATAGAAGCAAATAGAACTGAAAACAATGTATAAAAAGAATTATACCCTATGATCATGTGTGATTTATTCCAAGTTTGCGGATTTGGTTCAGTATTTGAAAATCTACCAATATAATTGAACATATCAATTTGTTAAAGAGGGAATAATCATATGACAATTTTAATTGACAAAGTCCAAAACTCATTCATGATGTTAAAAAACACCACCATCAACAAAACATGAAAAAAACTCAACAGCTAGGAATAGAAGGAAATGATCTAAACTTGATAAAGAGCTTCTAAAACAAACAACTTACAGCATCTAATGTCACCTGAATGTCAGAGGAAATACTAAATGTTTTCACCTTAAGATCAAGAACAAAACAATGCCTGCTCTTAAGACTTTCATTCAACATAGACTAAATAAGCTAGCTAGTGAAATTAGGTAAGAAAAAGAAATAAAAATACATACAGATTATAAAAGAAGAAATAAAACCATCACTGTGAGCAGATAGCATGATTATCTGCATAGAAAATCCCAAGGGATCACTAAAAATGAAACAATAAAAAAACTAGAACTAATAAGTGAGTTTAATAAATTCACAGAATAAAAGTTCAACTAACAGCAATCTCATTTCAATTTGTTAACAACAAACATACTGACATCAAAATTTAAAATACAGCAATATCACAATTTTTAAAAACTTATGTAAATGTTCAATTCTGAACAGATTTCCATTTTGTATTCCAAACCAAATACCATGGTTAGATCTCAAATTTAGAAATTTATAATCCCAGAAATCCAAGTTAAAAAAAAAAATGAAATCAGCTTGGTTCAGCACTTAGTTTTCTTTCTTTCTTTTTTTTTTTTTTTTTAAGATTTTATTTATTTAACAGAGAGTGAGAGAACATAAGTAGGGGAATAGGGGAGGGAGAAGCAGGCTTCCTGCCAAGCAGGGAGCCCGATGTGGGGCTTGATCCCAGGTCCCCAGGATCACGACCTGAGCTGAAGGTAGTTGGTTAACCATTTGAGCCACCCAGACACCCTGGTACTTAGTTTTCCAATATTTTCCTTGTCTTTTGCCTTTTTAGGAAGTGCAAATCATCGTCAATAAAATCATGGTCTCATTTCCTTATTTCCTATTGAGTTTGCAAAAATACTCTAGAAATTTAATCTGTCTACTTAAGGGATGTAGAACTGAATGATTGCAAAAAAGGTATTTTAACCATTGTTCTTAAACTGTGCCCTCATAGCTCATAACTGAAACAACCATTTACAAATATGGTTACTTCAAATGTGGAACTTCATAGAATGAGTAAAACAAACAAAAATAACAGGTTATAGAACAGGATATTTTCATTTTTGCCATGCACACACATACACGTAGAAGGAAAATTTTCTATTGTTTAGCAAAACAAAACTGTAGTTTTCTTTTTTGATAGGATTAAGAGGATTCTTATTTTTTACTAATTTTCCAGAAAACATGTATTGATTAATGATTCAAAAAAATTAATAGTTATATACCAAAATGTTTTTCTCTAAAAAATATTCTTAATAAAACAGAATATTGAAGTGTAAAGTTTTTTTTTTAAATGTAAAAAACATTTATTCTTCTACCCACTTAAAAAAAAATAAAATAAAAAAATAAATGTAAAAAACATTTATGGCATCTGTGTCCTGAAAATTAAAAAAAAAAAGAAAATCAAGATGGTCTAAGTAAATCAGCATATACACCATCTTCATATTTTGGAGACAACATTATAAAGATATCAATTCTCCCCATGTAATTCCTGTCAAAGTCCCAGTAAAGTTTTTGTAGGCTACAGAAATTTAGAAAAATTATGTGGAAAGATATAGCTGTATAATAACTAAAATAACATTAATAAGTGAATACAGTAGAAGGAATAATTTACCTAATATAAGACTTAGTATATGGATACAGTTCTTAAGATGGTGTAGTGTTAATGGAGGGATAAGCAAATAGACCTCTGAAACAGAACAAAGAACCCAGAAATATATCTCCACAAAGTTACAAAACACTTCAGTGGAAAAAGGACAACTTTTCAACAAATTATGCTGGAGAATTTGGGTATGTATAGGAATAAATAAATAAACTTTTACTTATACCTTGTATAATACACAAAAAATAACTAAAAATAAATCAGTGTAATTTATTTAAGTGTAAAGTATATAACTGGAAATGTTTTAGGGGAGAAAAAAAACAAAAATTTTGGTATCTAGGTCTAGGCAAAGACTTATTAGACTGGACACCAAAACTTCTAACCATATAAGGAAAAAATGATAAACTTATCTCACAAAACTTCAAAACTTTTCCCTCCAAAAGACACTGATAAAAAGAATGAAAAGACAAGCTACAACAAATAGTGCTGAGAAAATTGGACAGCAACATGCAGAAGAATCAAACTGGACCACTTTACACAAAAGCAAACTCAAAATTGATGAAAGACCTAAATGTAAGACAGAAAACCATCAGAATCCTAGAGGAGAACACAGACAGCAACCTCTCTGCTATCAGCCATACTAGATATGTCTCCTGAGGAAAACAAAAGCAAAACAAAACAAAACAAAACAAAACAAATAAAAAAACTATTGGGACTTCATCAAGATAAAAAGCTCTGCACAGCAAAGGAAACAATCAACAAAACTAAAAAGCAACCTACAGAATGGGAGAAAATATTTGCAAATTACATATCTGATAAAGGGTTAGTACCCAAAAAATCTATGAATCATACCCAAAAATCTATGAAGAAATCAAATTTATCAACCAAAAACCAAACAACTCAGTTGAGAAATGGATAGAAGGCATGAATAGACACTTTTCCAAAGAAGACATCTAAATGGCTAACAGACACATGAGGAGATGTTCAGCATCACTCAAAATCTGGGAAATACAAATCAAAACCATGATGAGATACCACCTCACACCAGTCAGAATAGCTAAAATTAACATTTTAGCCATTATTAAGCCAAAATTAACAACACTGAAACAACAGATATTGGAAAAGATGTAGAGAAAGGGAAACTCTTGGGGCACCTGAGTGGCTCAGTGGGTGAAAGCCTCTGCCTTCTGCTCAGGTCATGATCCCAGGGTCCTGGGATCAGGCCCCGCATTGAGCTCTCTGCGCGGCGGGGTGCCTGCTTCTTCCTCTCTCTGCCTTTCTGCCTATTTGTGATCTCTCTCTCTGTCAAATAAATATATAAATAAATAAGCTTTAAAAAAAAAAAAAAAGAAAAGAATGAAAGGGAAACTCTCTTGTACTGGTGGTGGGGATGCAAGCTGGTATAGCCACTCTGGAGAACAGTATGGAGGTTCCTCAAAAAGTTAAAAATAGAAATACCCTAAAACCCAGCAATTCCATTACTAGGTATTTAACCCAAGGACACAAAAATACTGATTCAAAGAAGTACATTCACCACAATGTTCACAGAATTATCAACAATAGCCAAATACAGAAAGAGCCCAAATGTCCATTGACAGATGAACAGATAAAGAAAAGGTGGTATTGATACACAATGGAACATTACTCAGCCATCAAAAAGAATGAAATCTTGGCATTTGCAACAATGTAGATAGAGCTAGAGTTTATTATGCTAAAGGAAATAAATTAGAGAAAGACAAATACCATATGTTCTCATATGTGGAATTTAAGAAACAAAACAGATGAACATGTGGGAGGGAGTAAAAAAGAGTGAGAGAGAAGGAAACAAACCATAAGAGAGTCTTAAAAGATAGAGAACAATCTGAAGGGTGATGGAGGTACATTGGTGGGGGGAAGGGCTAGTTGTATGATGGGTATTAAGGAGGGCACTTGATGTGATGAACACTGGATATTATATGTTAAATGATAAATCACTGAACGATCCTGAATCAACATTGTGCTCTATCTTAACAGACTAGAATTTAAATAAAAACTTGAAAAACAATAATTAGAAGACAAGCTATAGGCTAGGAGAAATTACTTGAAAACAACTTACCTGAGAGAAGAGTTGTATTTAGATCATATACAATATCTCAAATTTAAATAATAAAAAACAGTTTAATGATAACATTTCAAAACACATGAAAAAATATACAGCAAAGACAATCAAAGACCATATACCAAAAAGCAAGTAAGCACACAAACAGATGTTCAGTATCATTCATTAGGGAAATGTAAGTTAGAAAAATAACGAAATATCACTACATATCTGTAAGTAGGGTTCAAATAAAAAAAAAAATAGTGGCAACACTTAATGCTGGCAAGAATGCAGAGAAGCTTATTTGTTACATATTGTTGGTGGAATATAAAATGCTATAGCTACTCTGAAGAACAATTTGGCAAGTTATAAACTAAACTTGTCTATGTCTACACATACAACACAACAACAGCACACTTGGACATTTATCCCAGAATATCTGGAGACATATGTTCAATCAAAAATCTGTATATAAACACTTATCAACACTTATAGTATCTTTATTCCTAATAACCCCAAACCAGGAATCCAGAAATATCGAAGTGAGTTTCATGAGGGAATGGTTAAACAAACTATATAGATTGTTTATATATAGTATATATATATATACATATATATATATATGTATGTATAAACACACACACATATGCACATATACACACACAATGGAATAATACTCTACAATATAGGGAACAACCTTTTGATACAACATGAATTAATATCTAAAGAATTACACTGAGAACAAACAGATAATACCAAAAGCTTACGTAGTGAATGAATCCATTCATATAACATTATTGATATGACAAATTTATAGTAATGGAGAATATACAGTCATTTCCAGGGACTGGATTTGCCAGGAGGGGAAATGTTGAGGAGAAATGCAAATTTGGCTATAAAGAGCAACAGGAGGGATCCTTGCTTTGATGAAACAGCTCTGTATTTAGACTTTAAATTCTGGTCGTGATATCACACTACTGTTTATCAAGATGTTACCATTGGGGAAACTGGGTAAAGGGTACATGGGACATCTCTCTATTGTTTTTCACAATTGCATGTGAACCCACCATTTTCTAAAATTTTTTAAAATTTAATTTTAAAATGTGCTTATCATGAAATCTTTGTTTAAACTATCACAACTACATTTGGGTATAATTGAAGCACTCACATATTTCTTAAATAGTTTAGAAGTTATTGATTAGTAAATGAGGGATACCCTGTTCTACTCTTTTGTATTTGCCTTTTAGAAGTTTGTATTCTTTGTGACCAAAGGTAAAATTTTCCTATTGTAAAAAAAATCATAGCATGGATAAGTATAATGAATAATCGTTTCTACATCAGCCTCATCCTGTTTTCATTCTTTTCAATTATAATTAAATCATTTCTTCTCTTAAAGTTGAACTGATAATTTCTCTTTACACTTCATCCCTTCATTTTTCTACATTCTCAGTAACCTTGAGCTATCAATTAACCATTATTTTTAAACTTCTACATAGCTCTTATTTGTCTTTCCTTAGCAATTATATAGGCTCAAGACAGTCTTCAGAACATCAGGTCAAAGTAAAATGAGGCTTCCAAAGTCCTGTCTCACTCTCTTCATTTAATTGTTCCTTCTTACCAAATTCTATTTAGTCCTTCTGTACTACAGTAAAATTTCTATCTCTAAGTTTCCACAAATGTTGCAATTATTAAACATACCAATAACCTCAGTGTTGTCAAAATTATTTGCAAAAGTTACTGCCAATTAAAATTTTTATTATAAAAGTCTGTTTTTCCCAGTCCCAGGCAGCACTAAGCATAGTAAATTTTGTATTTAATAATAAAAAATATATAATGTGATTATAACACTTAAGCTTTAGGACCCATCACTTAAGCTTTAGGACCCATCACTTACATGGAAAGAAGCACTAGCAAGTATTCACTTTTTTATGTGTTTTTGTACATTTGGGGGAAGTAAGATATTTTTTATTGCAAAAGATTAAATCTATTCTTTTATACTCTAAATTGTTTTCATTCATGGTTTTCTTTCATTTGTGTGGCATTGCCATGGCCTCAGGTGTTGAGTTTTGGCTTTTGTGGGATATATTTATGTGGTTCATAGCTGCTTTTTTAATGTAATAATTGTAAGCAATTCCACGAATATTCCTATCACCCAATGTGCCAAGGCACTTGATATAAGCTCAAGAAGTAAAGGACCAGAAATCTTACAAATATCTAAATATAAAAGAGTTCTGAGATACCCAATCCTAAATATGTATGAGAAAAAACATCTTAAAATATGCAAAGCCAGAAGCTAGTCTTTAGAAAATTCTTTCAGGAATCACATGTGAAAAATTATAAGCAGAAGATTTGGCTCTCTTTAAAGCATGGTCAACCCAGAAGTTCTCTCCTGACAAGAATATTTAAAGAAGTGATCAAAGATTGTACATCCAAACCTCTAGAGAAAAATTTGTCTGAGTGGTTTATCAGGAAATTAACTATTTAAAAAATTGTGCCTTTTTTTTCATTTTTCTAGATATTTTCAAGTTTGTGGTGAATCATTAACTTTTTTTTTTTTTTTAAAGATTTTATTTATTTATTTGACAGAGAGAAATCACAAGCAGATGGAGAGGCAGGCAGAGAGAGAGAGAGGGAAGCGGGCTCCCCGCTGAGCAGAGAGCCCGATGCGGGACTCGATCCCATGACCCTGAGATCATGACCTGAGCCGAAGGCAGCGGCCCAACCCACCGAGCCAGCCAGGCGCCCCTCATTAACTTTTTTTAAAAAATTCTATTTTGTAGTTATTTTTTCTCATTCTAAATGAATATTTTAATATGTGATTTTATACCTGTAATTTTCTACTTTTTAAAAACAATGAAAATTTTATCGATATTTGGTTTTCACAAGACCTGAAGCTACCTGCATTTATCCTAGTGTTTTTTTACACTTCACGGAATGAGTATTGACATCAGCTGGTGGACATGTCCTAGAGCTCCCAGCACTACCACTGTGTTGATGATTCCAGCTAGACATTTCTCGTCTGAGCTTCTTATAGGTATGTATATATACTACAGCCTCTTTGCTTCTAATGAATAATGTTGTAACCATGGATGAAGAAACACTAGGCACAGATCAGTAACTATTGAGAAGAAGGAAAATAACTGGACATGGAGAGTCATATTTGAGCAGAGATATGCAATCAGATTAGCTTCTCTATTTGCAGGACATGTAAAAAGAGAAGGTCAGAGCAAGGGACTATGTTTAAAATAAGATGTGTTCAGGAATTACACATGTATAGCTATCAAATGACAGGGTAAGTAAGGCAAAAAAGTCAAAAGGTGAGAAGACAAGCCAGAAATAAAAATATTCTCAAGAAGAAATCTGCCCTCTTTGCCCTCAGGAATAGTTTAAAAATATAGATAGAAAACATGACAAAAATAGCATATTATTATTAATATTCAGAATATTGGTGAGTCTACCCTTGTCTTATGTAAGTGCAAACTTGGTTTCACTAATTAGCACCTAACTTCTCCCCAGAATGACTGCATCATTCTTCATTCCCACCAGCCAGCGAGTATTCCCTGATGCTTGACACTCTCCATATTTTATGTTTGTCACCAACTAATAGGTATAAAATCACATACCATTTTAATTTGCAATTTCAGTGTGTGTTTATGCAACCCTTTATGTACTCAGCGGAATTTGGCATTTGTTTTTCTGCATATATCTGTTGTCTTATTATACATTGAGGTTACTGTCTTTTTGTTTCTCCTTTGCATGTGTTATTGATGTTTTCTAGATAGCTAATCATTTTTCTGTAATCGCTACATATAATTTATCATTCTGTTCCCTATATGGTTACTTTACCTACGGTAGATTTCCTTGTACAAAATCTTTGTGTGCATGTGCGCGAGTGTGTGTATACACACACACACATATAAAAATGTATATGTAAATATATAAATATATAAAAACATACACAGATATATGTATGTACACACTCTAGATTTCATATATATTATATTATTATATAATATAATATATTATATATAATATTATATATTATTTATTATATAATATATAATAAATATATAAATATAAAAAATATATACATGCATATATGTATGTACACACTCTAGATTTCATATATATATATTATATATAATATATATATATATATGGAAAATTATTCTTTTAAGTAAGAGGCTAAGCTACAAATGGAGCCCATTCATAGGGGCTTAGAATAAGTAACTTCACAAGAATTAGCACTCCTGAGCTATCTTCTTAACCTAACTTGGAGACATTCCTAATAAGATAGTTTCTAGCTCAGGATCAGCTTCCCCATTTTCAGGCATTGTGTGATTCTAAAGATAGAGGCTGCTATTCATCCAGGCCTTGATTAGACCAGTCTACACCAGGGCTATTAGCTGAGTAAAGTTCATCTACATTTCCTTAGGCCACTGCCATCATTAGTACAGAGATAGAGTTTAGAAGTTCTCCATTAGATTCTCTATCAGGTCAAATTAGTTAAAATTAACTTATTTCTAGATGATTTTTAAAATCTGATCTTTTGAACTTCTAAAATCCAGAGAGTTTGGCAACAATTTTCTATTTACATTGTCTAACTTAAAAAGTTAGGAATCTGCGTAGCATTTTTTAAAAGATTTATTTATTTTAGAGAGAGTGCACATGTGCATGAGTGGGTTGAGGGAGAGAGAGAGGGGAAGAGGAGAGGGAGGGAGAGAGAAAATCTCAAGCAGAGATTCTTTGAACATGGAGGCCAATGTGTGGCTTGATCCCACAACCCAAGATTATGCCCTGAGCTGAAATCAAGAGTTGGATGCTTAATAGTCTGAGCTTCCTAGGTGCCCCTGAGTAGCATTTTTAAATATTCCAATACTCAGTTTAAAAAGCAGACAGGGCAGCTGTGTGGCTCAGTCAGTTAAGCTTTTGTCTTGGCTCAACTCATGATCCCAGAGTCCTGGGATCAAGCCTGGCCTGGAGTCCCTGTTCACCAAGAGGCTGCTTTTCCTGCTCTCTCTACTGTTACCCCTGCTTGTACTTTTTGGCTCTCTCTGTCAAATAAATAAATAAAATCTTAAAAAGAAACAGACTGTATAAGCTTATCCTTATTGTTTTGACAAACATATCATATTTCTATGACTTTCGACTTCAGGTTTTCTAGTACAAAAAGTGTTCTCTATTATATTAACCTGGTAAGTGTTACTTTATAATTATGATAAATATTGATAACAGAGATCTCAAAGATCAATCAATCCATACCTCAATGTTTCAAGATAGTTCAGCAAAGTCCAGTGTAAAATAATAAGTCACACTTCTTCCTCTTCTTTCCACCCAAATATTTAACACATTTAAACACTGATAATATTTTAAAAATATATGGATGCAAAATATAAAATTTTTATTTTTATTATATTAATAACTAATTTAAAACTAAGTATTGTTATTTTCTAATGGTAAGCAAGAAGGAAAAATGATCAGAATGTGAGTATGTGGGCAGATGTCATAACAAAGAAGAATCCCTGTAGCCACTTTGTGTGTGTGTATGTGTGTCATGAACATGCAAAAATGGGATGATGAATAAATAAAATTTGAAAAAAAAGAATAAAATAAATTGGACATTACCTAAGTGTATAGCTATTTCAATCTGACTGTTCCTGATTTAGACTTCATATTTTCTTTCTAAACATTAATTAAAAAATAATTAGCTTTTTATAAAAGTAATTTTATCAGAAATGTTATATACTGTTATACAATAGAAAGTATATAAAGAATCAACATGTTGTTACTTTGTTTAATTTTCAACATCTGTTTCAGCCATAGGTATCATTTTAATTTATAAAAGTCATGCTTGAGCAAAAGCTACTAGTGTTATCTAGTTCTGTATACTCCATATGAAAAAATCTGCTTTATGTTTCCCCAAAGGAAGCCAAATTAGCATGTCATTCTTTAGGTCCCAGCTCCATAAAACTACCCATAAAATAGATTACATGTTTGGTTTTAGAAAGTAGGTATTATCAAACAGGTTCACAAAAACAGGAAGTAAAGGAAAGACAGCACTAGAAAAAAAACTGGGGATGCTAAGAACACATTTCCTGAAATTCTGTCTGGTTAAGCAGCCATTAAAGCACCTGGATATTCCCAGGAGAGTGACAAAGAGAAGCTAAAAGATTTTGCTCAGAGTCCGCGGTGAGAGATTTGATTTTGACTAAATGTTCTCTGACAAAGAGGAGAAGAAATAGTCTGAAACAAGTTTAGGGATCTAAGTTAAAGCTGCCTAAGCACAGACATGTGTACTTGTTTGAGGCTTTGCAAACTGGCTTAGAATATTGTAAAGCCTTGCCAAAATCACTGAGTTAGAGTTTTCTTTGATGCAGCAATAGTATGCTTGGGTTTAATGAGACTGCCATACACAAAGTGTGAAAAAATATATTTTAGGCAACTATGGATATAGCTCAATTGACAGTTTTTCTGCCAAAAAAAATCATCTGTAAATTGATCTTTGGAACTCTGAATCCATTTCTTAAAATAGATAGTGGTGATTAGTCCATTGAGATTAAGCCACAGATGCCTAATTTAATCCTTAAAAATATATAAAATATAGTTCTGATTAATGCTTTTACCCTATCAGATATTTTTTATATTTTGAAATTGATTTCTAAGTTCCAAATGAGGATGCCAAATACATACTTCACTGGCTAACGATGCAGGACCCACAGGATCCTGCTGTCTGGAGTAGTTATCATTTGGGATGGGTGAGGATAGTCTAGGGCCCCTGAGAAAACCAAGCATGACATATCCTCTGAGTGCTAATCAAAGTTATTTTTCTTTATAGCAATAAAAGCTCTTTATAATACTTCATAAGATAGTTTCACTAAAACATGGAATAGCCTTATAAAATGGAATTATATTTATGGTCCTACAGAATATTACTATTTTACTCAAGAAATCGACATCTACTAGAGAAGACAAACATGAAACATTTAACAGAGGTGGGATTATTTTTACAAAAATGGTGATTTACAGTGTACTGTGGAGTACATAAAATAGGTTTCCAAATGTAGGTTTATATTTGGGTTAGTACTCAAATTAGGGAATTTATCATACTTGGGGAAATTAGTCCACTTAAAACTGATACTTAGAATTATATGCCAATATAATCTATTTGTTTTATTTTGTTTAATAGTGTTTGAGAGCAGTTGCAGAGAAAACCAAAGGAGTGATTCAGTGCTGGGGATTGACATGATAGAATGGCAAAGGGAATTAGACTTTGGACTCCCAGAAAAGTCTTCTCTTAAAGTTATGGCTGCCATCAACTCTCTGCCTTGCAGGTGTTCTGTTATTTGTCACTGTTCACAGGTGCTTTATGCCAAGAAACATAAAACAAAAGGTGAAGGAAGGTAGTCTCTAATCTTCCATCAGTGGTTGTTATACTGTTGCTAGTGCCACAAGTCCCTTTCCTCTTTGTCTCTTACGTATCATTAGTTTGTAGACATCCAATGCTTAAAGTCCTTTCCTTTAGGTCTCTACTTCTATTAACCCAGGTTCTTGTGTCTGGATATTTGGCTGCTTTATATCTCAAACTAACTTGACTTATTTATCTCTCTTATACTAATAGTGGTTTTCTCTGTAATCATCCCTTCCTTCTTAAAAACAAAACAGAACAAAAACCCCAAAAAACAAAAAACCCTGGATGTGACCCAGCCTGCCTTGTTGAAATCGTCACCATTTACTGCTCTCATTTGACATTTGCCAACTGCTTTCCTATGTGAAACAGATTTTATGCCTGCTTCTCTTCACTTTTGGCACCTTAGGATCTAGAATCTGCTATGCCCATAGATGTGTTATAGTCTGCCAATTGTCCCCTGTGCCAGCTGCTCTGCCTGTGGGCATTTTCAATTTAAATCTTCATAGTTCTCTATACCTCTGAACTTGATTTTTCCTGATTGGGGCTGGTCTTTCTGTCATTAGGCAATAGTCTCCTTGAGGTCACCCTGTTTCCATGTTAGCCTCAACTGAATGATCAGTGTTCAATAAATATTTCTGAATTAATAATTTGCTTATTTTACCTTAAATCTCTATGTTTATTTAAAAATTACAGGATGCCTGGATGGCTCAGTTGGTTAAGCCTCTGCCTTAGGCTTTGGCCATGATCTCCAGGTCCCAGAATTGAGCCCCCTATTGGGCTTCCTGCTCAGCAGGGAGTCTGCCTCTCTCTTTATCTTTCTCTCTCCCTCTGCCCCTCCTCAATGCCCATTCTCTCTCTCTCTGAAATAGATAAAAAATCTTTTTAAAAATTACATATAATTCTGTTTACACTCCTTCAAGTACGGTTATGTTTCACAACACTTTGTATTTCACATTGATCCCTCAGATTCACTAAGCATTTAAACCAACATTTCCATATGGTGGGAGAAAGTATGCTAAAGTTTGCTTTCCTGATTTTATATGTCATACTATGCTCAAGATAACATGTGACTTGGATCCTTAAAAACAAGACTGCAATGAATACTAATTGTATAGCCTTCTTAATGCCACACCTATCACCAAAGCATCACACATTGCCTATTGCATAAGCTATATCATGCCTTCATAATGGCATGAGATGATTCCTGAAGGGTCAAAAATTGCTGGTGTATGAGGGTTAAAAAAAAAAAAAAAGCTTACTTTTTAAATGCATAACACACAGATATGTATACAGCACATAACAAATTGTGTGTGATATTAAGGGTTCATGGAAGTAATTAGGAAAAAATGTTTAAAGAGTCTCTTTGTGGAGGATGATAATGAAAAAAAACTTTGAGAAACACAGTAGTAAATAAAGGCCAATTAAAGGGCTTCATTCCTCTTTTGCAGACAGCATGTAAGTCAACAGGCAAAACTTACCAGGAAGTGACTCCTTTAAGAAGTGGCATGTTTTGAGAAAAATGTAAACATAGCCTAGAAAATAATGTGGTGCCGCACAGGAACAGAGTTAAGACATACTTTCTGAATTGTCAACTTCTCTCAAACTTGAAAAAGTTTTCAATTTATTATTTTCTGATATAACATTCAAGTTTTTAATTATTTCATCCCATCTTCTACATCAAATAGTCATTGATATATGCACACAACCATCTTACTAACGTCATACGACTTCTTAAAACTGTATAGTTTTGTAAAGTCATATTTATTTTAGTTTTAAAGAGCAAGACTGGATTCAAATAGATCCCTCTGTTGTCTCATGAATCACAAATTCATTTAGTCACAGCAATTCCTAAGAGCAAACTCTTTTCTCCAGAAACAATTCATTTCGGTTACAGCCAACTTTGTACAAGTCTCGAAAGTCTGATATACTCTAATAAGTGAGCAGTCTTCACAACCCAAGTGTAATCAGAGCCATGACTCAAATATTTAAAAATATTTTCTTTGGATTGATGATATATTAGCTTCACCATCCCTAACCTTTCCCTCTTTGCAATGACTTTTTCTATTCTGCCAATTAAATCAACACACTTCAATACTTTCAGCCTTGAAGTTCTGGAACACTGAATTTTTATATTTATTTGTTTGACATTCCTATTACTTGTCAAAGAAAATCAGTTAAGTAATATTTTTAAAAATCTCAACCACTTGATTCTTTGGTAACATTTGACAGATTTTAATAGGCTTCAATTTCTAACTTTTGGTACATTTTGTGGTACTGCTTTCTCTGGTATTATATTTTCCAGATTCCTTTTGACCAATTTAAACATCATTTTGAATTTCTTATCCTTAGCCCTTGTGTTCTAAACCATCATATTTTTTTCTGTTTATTGACATTCTCACACACTTTCATAAGGTCAACATCACTCATGTACCAAACTATATTAATATTAATTAATAAACTGCCTTCTAGAAGCCCTAATAGCATATTTACTAAATGTAATATATATATTTCCAATGTACTTCTAGAAATCTCCACTTTCAAACCCTGTGAACATCTCAAGCTTGCTATAAACAAATCTGATTACTTTAATCCTAAAACATACCCTTCTTCATGTTCTACTTTAGTTAATGGCACAATACTCACCCTAACACCTATACAGTTAAATGTATCTCTTGTCTCCTCAAAGCTCAAATAAAGCTCAAATAAAATGAGAGAGAATTCCATTCCAAAATCTGTATCCTTTTCCTATGGCCCTGACATAGATTATATACTTATTTAGCGCCATCTGGATATTCTGACACAGATTTACTTACTTCTATTATTTGTCAATATTAACTAAATACCATATTTACTAAAATACCATAATGTTATTAAATTGATTATTCTGCTGAAAGCCTCCTAGAATTATCAAACACCCACAATGAAAATATTCTATATTTTCAAAATAGCGAAAAAAGAATATCACATCTATGTATACTCAATAGAGTATATATTTGTCATAGGCATAGATTACATATTTGTCAATGTCTTTAGATTTTGCTTACCTCCCTTTATACATAAAAGCTCTACTGGACCTTTTGTAAATATTACTCATTTTTAGAAGAGGGCTGTTATAGTCAAGCTGATATTGATTTAAGGATTGTACAGGTGAAGGAAGAGAATTGAGTTAGGGCACAGCTTCCAAATGGATTTACAGAATTTAATGTCCTTTTATCAAGTCTGTTTTGTCTTCTGCTTTGTTGGCATCTTGATGTGCGGTTTTTATTGTTTAGGAGATTAAAGAAAAGGCCCACAGTAAAGTCACATAATCTATATGCTCTCAGATGGAGCTAACACTTCTCTTACTCTCCTTCTCTCATTTCTACTACTCTTCCCTGGACTGTAGATTGATTGGATAATGCTGCTGATGATAATAATAATGGGTTGTACAAAAACTCCACCATTGAGCCGTACCTCCCCTGTAGCCCTGTGATGGATATGACCTTAGTCACTATAAGAAAATCTACATTCCAGCTATTGTTTTCATATGACTCTAGATCCTTTGGATATGACTCTTAGTAATACAAGACAATTGGGAAAAATCCTCCTTTCACTTGAGAACAGAGGAATTATAAACCACCTTTAAGTGTCTTCTATTTCTTCCAGATTTAACAAAATATGGCATTTTTTTTCTAGTTTATAGTTTTATGTTAGAAGGGCTCATTTGATTATTTCCACAGGCTTTAAATTCTGATTAAGTCAAGATTCTTCATTACATCAGTAATTTGGAAATGTAAATTATTTCATAGATGGCAAAATATGAAAACCCCTGGTAGTCAAGTTATCGTCTCCAGCTCTACTGAAGTGTATTGCAATGATCCAACAAGATTTCTTGAAGTGTTTTATTGTATGGACTTTAGGAGGTAAATTTTTATTTCTAACATTTTAGATAATATAACTTGTGTCCCTTTTATATCTTTAATTTTGTATAGCATAAGCATAGAACATGGTTTATTATTTTTGTGGCAGAAGAAATTTGCAAGTTATAATTTTCATAACTCATGCAGAACAAAATGTGAAGAATAAATGTTCAGTTCCTTAATAAATTGATATATTTGGTTACAATATGTTTTTCAGCTCTCATTCCACTCTTTAACAAACATGCTGTTCGCCATGCAGATCACAGTAGTGCTAAAGCTGCAAATACATTCTTTTTTAATTTTAACCCTGTGTTTTGCTACTGCCAATATTGTCTTTATCTAAAGCACTCATCTTCATATCCATCCAGCTAAAATTTAATTAAGATTTTCATTTTTTTTTTTTCTGTCTCCTCAGAGCACTCTGTAACTCTAGGTTAGCGCTATCATATTCTGAGGTAAATTAGTGTTGATTTGATATGTGTTGCTCCTTTTACCAAATTGAAGACTTTGGGGGGGGGTAATAACCACATTTCCTTCTTTTTTAAATTCTCAAATATGATTTGGATTTTTTTAATATTCCTATATTTCTGTCAATTTCATTTTTTTATACTTTGAAGTTCTCTATTTAGGTTCATACATACATATTTATTTAGGTTCATACATACATATAAGTTTTTGACAAAATTCACTTACATATCTTACAAAATATCCATTATTATCTCTAGTGTATCTTTTTGTCTTCAAGGTTCCTCAATTTAACATTGATCTGGCCATACCACTTTTCTAAGGTTTATCATTTGCATAGAATGTTGTTTTCTATTATTGTATTTTCAGTTGGTCTGGTTTCTTTCTTTCTTTCTTTTTTTAAAGATTTTATTCACTTATTTGACAGACAGAGATCACAAGCAGGCAGAGAGGCAGGCGGAGAGAAGGGGGGAAGCAGGCTCCCTGCTGAGCAGAGAGCCCAATGAGGAGCAGAGGCTTTAACCCACTGAGCCACTCAGGCACACCAATTGGTGTGAAGTATTTAGTTTAGAAGTATTTCTTCTAAACAGTACCTTATTTTTTAATCCAATATGACAATCTGTCTTTAAATGGAAGTGTTTGTAGGCCTTAATTTAAATTTATCATGTTGTCGTGTGTCGTCTGTTTTTTCCGTCTGTCCTTTTCCCCCTTTTCTTATATTCTACTTTCTTTTTTTGTTTAATCAATTTTTTTTTTTTTTAGCATTTCAGTTTATGTCATCTACAAATTTTTAGTTAGTTATTTGGATTGGGCATCTGGGTGGCACAGTCAGTTAAGCATCTGCCTTGGGCTCAGGTCATGATTCCAGAGTCCTGTGACTGGGTCCTGCGTTAGGCTTCCTGCACAGCGGGGAGCCTGCTTCTCCTTCTGTCTCTACCCCACTCCCTCTGCTTGTGCTCTCTCTCTCATGCTGTCTCTCTTAAATAAATAAATAAATAAATAAAATATTTAAAAAATAGTTATTTGGTTTATTCTAGAAATTTCTCCAGAGATTCCAGTATGCATTTTAACTTCTCTATTTTCAAATAATATCATTAGACTGACTTTATTAACACAGTAAAGACCTTATAATAGTAGGGTTCCATTTACCCTCCTCATGCACTTTGAGCTCTTGTCTATCACCATGTTTTTCTACATATGTAATAATCCCATGCTACTTCCTTAAAATAGTTGCTAGTATATATATATATGTGTGTGTGTGTGTGTATAAATGTGTATATATATATATACACACACACATATTTATGATTTTGTGCATAAATTAATTTTTAGAAGTATTTCATAATTATCCAAATATTTACTTTTTATTTGTTTCATGAAAGTTCTACATATAATCAATTCCCTCAAGTTGAAGAACTTTCAATATTTCTGGTGCAGGTCTGCTGGAGATGAAATCTCTCAGCTTCTTTCTCTCTGAAAATATTGTTATTTACCTTCATATCTACCCAGTGCTTTCCCCAACATAGAGTTGTAAGCAGGTAGCTTCATTTTTCCCCCATTTTAACACTTTAAAGTCTTTTCTTGATTTCTGGCCTTCACTATTTCTTATGAGAAGTAGTTATCTTTTTATTTTTGTTTCCCTCTATGTAATTGTCTTGTGCTGGACTCTGGATGTTTTAAGATTTTCTCTGTGTCTTTTGTTTTTGAGCAGCTAGAATGATGTCCCTAATGTGATTTTTTTTTTCATCTTCATTTTTTTTTAACTTTTTATTTTTTATAAACATATATTTTTATCCCCAGGGATAAACATATATTTTTATCCCCAGGTCTGTGAATCACCAGGTTTACACACTTCACAGCACTCACCAAAGCACATACCCTCCCCAATGTGCATAATCCCACCCCCTTCTCCCAAACCCCCTCCCCCCAGCAACCCTCAGTTTGTTTTGTGAGATTAAGAGTCAGATTTTATTTATTTTTTTTTACTTAAGACATGTTAATCTTCTTGGATCTCTGTAATATTTTTCATGTTCTTTGGAAGAATTTTGTTCATTATTTCAAATAATATTCTATCCTATTTTCTCTCTTCTCTTTATTTTGTACTCTAATTAAACATACACACACAATATTGTTCCACTTATTTCTAAATAATCTGTTATACTTTTTCACTTTTCGTTATCTTTATGTTTCAGCTATTTTTGTTTTCAATTTTAGGGATCTTTTCTCTGTTGAGTCCAAAAGAAAATTAAATGACTACTTTAAGATGAGTAAGTGAATTATTTTTGTAGTATATTTACATATTTATTTTTGACATTTTTATTTTGGCTTTTATAGTCTCTGAAATTTTCATCTCTTTATACATATTGTATATTGTGATGGTTAATTTTATGTGTCAACTTAACAAGGCTAAGGGATGCTCAGGTAGCTAGTAAAACATTATTTCTGGGTGTATCTGGGAGAGAGTTTCTGGAAGAGGTTAGTATTTGAATCAATGGACTGACCAGTGTGGATGAGCAGTATCCAAATTGCTCCAGTAATATCCAGCAATATCCAAATCATGAGGGCCTGAGCAGAATTAGAAGAATAGAAAAAAATAGAATAAAAGGATGAATTCTCTCTCTCTCCCTCTCTCCTCTTGAGCTGGGACATCCATCTCCTTACGATCTTGGACATTAGAGCGCCTAGTTTTCTGGCCTTCAAACCCTGGGGTTTACACCAGTAGCACCCTAATTCCCAGAATTTCAAATTCAGGTTAAATCATACCACAGGCTTTCCTGGTTCTCCAGCTTGCAGATGGCAGATTATGGTACTTCTCAGCCTGCATAACCATGTGAGTGAATTCCTGTAACAAATCTCTTTATCATCTCCTTTGATACACACATACACATATGTATATATACACACAAATATATATATACATACATATATATAATCAGTATATATTTACTATAGATACATTTCATATACAGTTCTGTTTCTCTGGAGAAACTTGACTAATACATACACCTTTACCGTACACGTTCATTTAATTTTTATAGTTATTCCAAGTTCTCTGTCTGAAAATCACTGTACAGGGCCATTTGTGAGCTTGTTTCTAGTGTTTACTTTCCTCGTCTTCAGTCCCATTTTGCTGCTTCTTCATGAGACTTTAAAAAATTTATGCTATGCTAGGCATCATATGTAAAGTGGCAGTAGGGACTGGAAAAAATAATAAAAAGAAGTATGTCCTTACCTCTGACAGGTTGATAGTGATGCTGTGTCACTCTGTTCTGTAGTTAAGCTGAGCTGAGGCATCATGCATCTTTTGATAGATTCAATTCACTACTAGCTTTGAATGTTTTAAGGGGGAAATAATCTCAGGATATCTCTTGTTTTATAGTGTAGTGTCCAGTTTTTAAGAATATTGGGTAATTCTCTTAGCCTTTTAATAACTGCTTTAGCTTAATCTCTCATCTTGCTGACCAGTCCCCAGTACTTGAGGGTATAATATGTACACTTGGAAAAGGTCCCATGTGACCCATGAGCTGATCTCTTTGCTTCCATGGCCTAGCCTAGCCTTCAGTGGAAGGCTATATACTCACTGAAGATCAATGATAAGAAGTTGGAGGTAGATGCTGACCTGCTTTTTAGCTGAGGTTCCACAAGATTTCTTCTTCTCCCACCGTTTTACATGTGAAAATAGCCATGAGGTCCTTCCTTCCTAAAATGGGCCTTCATATTTTGAATTAAATTAATTTAAATTCTTTTTAAAAAATATTTATGTTTTTGAGATAGAGAAAGAATGGGGGGGAGTGGAGGGTGAGGGTTGGAGGCAGAGGGAGAGGAAGAAGCAGACTCCTCACAGAGCAGGGACCCTAATGGGTGGCTCAATCCTAGGATCCTGGGATTATGACCTGAGCAGAAGGCAGACAGTTAACTGACTGAGCCACTCAGGTGCCTCCAAAATTCATTTAAATTTCTTGAATTAAATTCATCATCAGCCATCTAATGAATTTTAAAAGTTACTATGACTTGGTAATTTATTTGGTTTATTTTCACTTGCATTTTGTTTCTTTAAAGGGCAACAATCTTTTGTAACTTTATATAATTTAATCAAATTAAAAGTCTCTTTTTGTTCTTTTTGTGTCTCTTCAAGTTCTACCAAGATAATTTACAGATATACGGTACCCAAAATGCTATATCTAGCAACATTTATCTAACTCAAAGTTTTGTTTTCATGTTTGAGGTTTAAATATTTCTGGTAAAGAAATAATTATGAATTTCTAAAGGAACAAATCTGTGGTACCACACTGAAATGCCCATGAGAGTTTTCTTAGGGTCCACTAAACATTCAGATTCACAGAATGTCATAGGCTATGTTTGACAGTAGATTCACTTAGAAAAATTCAGGTCAGAAAACACAATTTTCTAGCAGGGCAGTGATGCATATTCTATGTGTTTAGGTATCCTTCAGGTATTCTGTGTAGCTCCCAGAAGTTATTTTCTTTGGTTCTTCAGATGATAGGTCATAGATGAGGGAATGAAAGGAAACTTACACTGGGGAGATACAGAAGTCACTCTGGGTTAATACTGATTCCTAATAGGAACTATCTCTTGTAACAATTCCACTGGTATTGTCTTCAGGTTTCAGCAAAGGACAGGCCAGTTACAAGGGTTGCTGCAATTAGGATTGTTCAGTACTGGCTTCCCACCAGATATTTATAATTCTCTCATTCCAAATTCAGTGTACCTAAAAGTGGTCAATTTCACCATAAGAAATAGTCTACTTTAATGCTCCTAAGAGAAAATAAATAGAAAATTGACTGAAAGTCAAATTCTCTCCCCATATCTAACATCATGATTTAAAAGTGTTTGTACTTTCATGGTTCAACACTGAAAATTTCAAAACACCTATATTATATTTTTCACAGAACATTTTCTGAATCTTCAGCAGCTAAACATGAAAGATAAAATTTTTATGAGTACAAAAAATTTTCTCTTCATCTGAATACTGTTTGATATGGCAGCAAAATAATTTACTAAACACACAAACTAAATTGATAACCTCAGTTTACATATTTAAAGAAATCAGAAACTAAAAGCCTATAGGAAACATATTTATTTGCATTACAATCATCTCAAGCAAAAAAAAAAAAATCCAAATTTATAACTGAATAGCCAGTATGCATTCAAAAAGTACATATTTATTGCATATTATATATTATTCATGCACTAAATGCTAATTCTCATTTAGATATCATAAGAGACAATAGAGATATTATGATATCCATCTCAGAAAGAAGGAGTATGAGCCTTAGAAGAGCAATAATAGTAATAAACTCTCAGTCACAAAACCTAGTAAGTAATGAGACCTCAGTCACAAAGCCAACAAGTTTGCATTACAGAGCTACATTTAACCCAGATCATTTCTTCACCACTATCTACGTCTATACATAATGCTTTTGGGATATATGTGTGCTATTTATTGAGTAGTGCTAAATATTTATACTAAATCTTGTGAATTGGCTGCCACTTGTCCTCTCACATCCTTACAAATTCGAGACCTCTCAAAGACAGAAATATAATACACATTTCTTTAATAAACAACTTGCTTTTTTGGTTAACTAGATACGCTCTGTGCAGGATATTTGGAAGGGCGCAAATAAATTTTTATAGTGCCACTGACTAAGTTTGTATTATTCCTACAATATTTTTAAAATCCCTAAAATATTATCCCTAAAATACTACATATAACTATATATATAAGAATATTATTATATATATTTTAAATAGGTTTAATTTAAATTCTGGTGTAGTGAATTTGAATCTTGGAACATAAATTGGAAATAATTGCTTTTAATGGTTATGTATTCAAATATAGAATTTATTATGCAATACTTTTATAAGATTTTTTATTAATATTTTACTTATTTATTTAACAGACAGAAACCACAAGTAGGCAGAGAGGCAGGCAAAGAAGAGAGGAAGGGAAGCAGGCTCCCTGCTGAGCAGAGAGCCCAATGTGGGGCTCAATCCCAGGACCCTGAGACCATGACCTGAGCCTAAGGCAGAGGCTTAACCCATTGAGCAACCCAGGTGCCCCGATTATGCAATACTTTTAAAACTTGGTGGGGTAATGGATACAAGGATTACAAATAAAATGTGAAATTTAAGATGAAGGCATTCATATATCTATTATAATATTTTGAAAGCAAAACCAAGAAAATTCCAACTCCACAGGCTCGAATACTAAGAAGGAACTCATTTTCATATAAATAAGATTCAAGGAAAAGTATGCTCCAGATATGATTAATTTAGCAGCACAATCACATCATCATGGTCCCTATTATTATCATCTTTCCATCCTGCCACCTTTAGTGGGTTAAAAATGTCCTTAGGCTCCAGCTACTATAAGCACAAGATCAGAGATACAGTTACAGATATAAAATACAGATCACAAAGTATTCAGAAGAAGAGGAATTACTCCTTACTGAAATTTGTAACACTAATTTCAACCAGTCTCTCAATAGATGTTTTTCTTTATCTCACTGGCCAGGATTTCATCACATGCCCATACTAAACCAATTACTAGCAACAGGAGTGAGCCACAAAAAATGGGCTTTTTAGACTATTTGTGATTCATTCACCCTTAAATTTTGGATTGGCTTCCCTGCTCTGAATGATAGAAGGGGGAGAGGGAAAACAAACTTGAAGAAAAAAAAAATTATTGTGTTTTGTTAGTCACCATAAAGTACATCATTAGTTTTTGATGTAATGTTCCATGATTAATTGTTTGTGTTTAACACCCACTGCTCCATTCAATCAGTGCCCTCCTTAATATCCATCACCAGGCTCACCCATGCCCCCATTCCCCTCCCTTCTAAAACTCTCCATTTGGAACTTTAAAAATATTATACATGATTGCAAATCATGTCATTTTATTACATTCATGAAAAAAATTACTTTTTCCAAGAATGGCTAGGAATTGCATTAAATAGTTGGTCAATATCTGTATAGTAATGTGATTTTACAACTACAGCCTCTAATTATAGTTGCACTTATGAATTTTCATTATGAAAAAAGTCAGTTTTAAGTTTGAGTATTTAGTTCAGGAGCATAGATACCAAGTAATATTGTAAAGGTTACATGGATTATGGGCTTATAGAAATTATCCAACATAAACTGTTCAGATGAAAATTATCTAATTCTAGTGACTTCTACATTTTTACTTAAAATTAGAGACATAATTTATGATTTAGAGAAAGTTTCCTTTTATGACATGTTTAATCTTTTAACTGGAGAGTGTTTGTGAATAAAATATTGAGAAATCAAAACAAATACTGAGGAAATGGTAATATTACAGGAAGAGGTTGAATAAGAATATAGTATTAGGAGAAATTTCATTGGCTCTCACAAAACTTTTATCTATATTTAATCTATGATTATTTATAAAATTGGTCAATATTTTGCTTATATTGTTAATTTATAAATGTATTCATAGTTGTTTAATGAATGCCATGTACACTATATAACTTAGTAAGATTACTCAATAGCTATATTTAAGTATTTTTAATCTTTAAAGTGCAATCTTTAAAGAAGCAAAAAATGAGACATTTTAGAGAGAATCAGCTATCTTTGTATCTATAATCTTCATTATCATCTTTATCATGATCTGTAGCATAAAAACATCATCTATTTTAGAGGGAAAGATGGATTTGCTTTTTGTCAATTGTACCACTGTAAAATACTTCTGTAAATATACTTAAATATATTCCAAATATAGTCTAATATATTCTAAATATAGTCCATCTATAATTTTTTAGATGACCCTGAAGAAAGAGGGGTAGGTTCTGATTCCAATAATGAAAGGTAACTTAGAGTTTTGTTTTGTTTTTTTTAGTATAAATGTGCTTTGTTATAACATTTTTACTTTTCAAACAATGATTTTGGTTTAGCCTTATAGACCAACCCCAAAAGCTGTGTGTGTGTGTGTTCCTTGTTGGTTTGTTTCTATTTATAGAAAGTATGTATTTTGGGAGTTATGGGTGTGTGTATGTCTGTGTTTATGTATTTTTAAAAATATTTTATTTATTTATTTGACAGAGAGAGAGAGCACAAGTAGGCAGAGAGAGAGAAAGGGAAACAGGCTCCCACTGAGCAGAGAATCTGATTCAGGGCTCTGTCTGAGGACCCTCAGATTATGACCTGAGCTGAAGGCAGAGGCTTAACCCACTGAGCCATCCAGGGCCCAGGTTTATGTATTTAATTCTATTCACATTAGGAAGAGAAGTTTAAGAAACATTAGAGACTTTCCCAGGGCAATGGACTGGCTTGATTTTTCTTTACTTTTGGCTCAAGAATAATGATATGAAAGAGACTGCCATTGGTTTAACACTGTACTACCTGAACCCCATTACTTATGTCTAAATAAATCACCCATTAGAAATCTATCAGTATCTATTGTCACTGTATACTGAGCCTGAGAGGTCTGTCCATTGCATATGAGTGGGAAAAGATCTCTAAGGAAGACCTCTGCCAGGCATGCTGGGAATGGAAATGGGGCAGAAATGGAACCAAGGGAAAAACATTGGTACATTTGATTGTGACTAGGAGTTTTCAATGGCATAAAAAATGAGATTCATCAGCTGAAGGTGAGGAGAGAAAGCTGTTGGAGATTTGAGGAGGGAGAAAATAGACAAGATTTCATAATGTTATTAGTATTAGGAAGAAAATGTTGGTAAGACAAGAAATATATATACAAATATACACATGGACATTTATATCATGTTTATAATTTTAAAGGGCTTTCTAAGAAGGAAAAAGGTCTTTCATTTTTTTGTTTAACTACATGTAGTATTAAATGTGCATTTTCTGAGTTTAATCTTAAATGGTTTTTCAAAATAAAATACTTTCTGTAAAAAATTAGGCATGATCACACACAAGAGTCATAATTTACTTGTTATTAATACAGCCTAATGTTTAAAGTGGAGGCAAAGGAGGCTAGACTATTTCAGGAATTATAATTCTGGTGAAAGACTCTAGAGCAAAATGTGTTAAAAAAGCAGATTTATCTGAATACATATAAGCATTTAGTATATAACCCAGGAATTACTGTTTTATGTCCATTCAATTTTATTTTTCACCCAGTAGATTTCTCTAAAGGAAGGTATTTAGGGTTATTCCCTACTGAAGTTTATTTGAATCAATGCTGTATTCTTCAGATGCCATGTAGTGCCAGAGCACTTGGATGTACAGCCCTGAAGAGTTGCAGGATGCAAAGGAAAGAAGCAGTGCCTCTAGGGAATTGTGACTGCTGGTGCAAGACCTGTGAAATCAGGGGAAATAAAAGGTACCTACTCTCAACAACTATTTTTCCACTGTGGCAGAGCTGAATATGGGCACCATTCTACAAATGTGTATTACTGCAATTGCCTGCTTAAGAAATCTGGAGAAGTATAAAAAAAAAAAAGCATAATTTAATTAAAGGCCAGTAAATTAAATGAGGAAATTAAGCAAGAAATTAATGGTGAAGAAAATTTTAGGAAAGGTTTAGATTGGCAGAAATACCTAGAATTACATCTGGCTCCTAATTAGAAATACTCTATGCACCATTTTATTCAATTGTGCCCCCTCTGCTGTGAACATATTTTCATTCTCACTCAGAAAGATAATTCCAGGGATGCCTGGGTGGCTCAGTTGGTTAAGCGTTTGTCTTCTGCTCAGGTCATGATCTCAGGGTGCTGGGATCAAGTTCCACATTGGGCTCCCTGCTCAGCGGGGAGTTTGCTTCTCCCTCTGGCTGCTCTGCCTGCTGCTCCCCTGCTTGTGCTCTGTCTCTGACAAATAAATAAATAAAATCTTTAAAAAAAAAAAAAGAAGAAAGAAAGAAATTCCAGGGTACTGCCAATAATCCACCTTTCTTCAGTCACATCATTCACTTGTTACAAACGAAACAAATTAAAATAGTTATTTAGAAGCATAAAGCATTATGCATCCCCATTTTACAATTGATTATAATAATGTCTTCCTAGCCAGAAGACAAATACCCAGGAAAATCAATTTATTGAGTTTCCCTCCAGTGCTAAGATTTTTATTATTTTTTTTTAATGTGACATGTCAATTTATTGCTGTCTTACATCACTGGTAAGTTGTGATTACCAATGATTGTAATAGTTAAACTTCTCAAAGATTTTTGGTGAATGTAATAATAAAATGACAAACTTTAGTTATGATTTACTGTGGTACTCAGTCATGAGTCCTTGAGAACTGGGCCTGGAGGATGACTTTATTTCAGTACTCAGAATCATGCCTGATCCCAAGATAGGCCTTGAACTGAAACTACACCATCAACCTTCTAGTATTTCTTTACAAAGACCTTCCTTAGAACAGACTCTAGTTGAACGCTTCCTATCAATTCCCTGGAAACGCTCAAACTTGGGGTAAATTGTAATATGAACCCAGGTCATCACATGGAAATACCTGACATTTAGCTAACTTAAATATAGCCACAGTGTTATGCTCATGGAAACTCTTTAGGACTGCGTTCAGAAGTGGCAGGGGCGGGGATAATTAGAGGAATATGCTTCTCAAAGGTATGAAGGAGATGAATTGGACAACTCTTTTTTTTTAAATTAATTAATTTTTTTTTAAATTTTTTTTATTTTTTATAAACATATATTTTTATCCCCAGGAGTACAGGTCTGTGAATTACCAGGTTTACACACTTCACAGCACTCACCAAAGCACATACCCTCCCCAATGTCCATAATCCCACCCCCTTCTCCCAAACCCCCTCCCCCCAGCAACCCTCAGTTTGTTTTGTGAGATTAAGAGTCACTCTTTTTTAAAGAGCAACATTCTAAGAACAAAAACTACATTTGAAGCTAATGAAAGGTTATATCATATGTGAATTATTGAAAACACTTTTTGTTAGGAGGTAATCAACTAGAAATGGATATCCCAGGGAACAATGGAAGCTATGAAGCATGAATACATAAAAATCAATAGGAAAAGAGAAATCATTATAGGCTAATACCTTTGCTACTATGTAATCATGGAGAACTTTTTCATTATTTTCTTAATATTTAAAATATTGCTTCAGTTTAAAAAAAATAATAAAATATAGGGGCATCTAGGTGGTTCAGTTGGTTAAGCATCTGACTCTAGGTGTGCCTAGGGGCTCATTAGGTTAAGCCTCTGCCTTCAGCTCAGGTCATGAGCTCAGTGTCCTGGGATCGAGTCCCACATCTGGCTCTCTGCTCAGTGGGAAGCCTGCTTTCGCCCCTCTCTTTTTCTGCACCTGACTCTGCCTACTTCTGATCTGTCATAAATAAATAAAATCTTAAAAAAAAAAAAAAAAAAGCAAAAAGCATCCAACTCTTGGTTTGGGCTCTGGTCACGTTCTCAGGCCATGAGATTAAGTTCTGTGTCTGGCTCCAGCTGGGAGTTGGCCTGAGATTCTCCCTTCCTCTCCCTCTGCCCCTACCCCCGGCTTTGCGCGCACACACACACACACACACACACTCTCTCTCTCTCTCTCTCTCTCTGAAATAAATAAATAAATCTAAATATATATATATATATATGCTTTAAAAATAAAATATATACTATCACATTTTTATTTCCTAAATTCAGTATTTTTTCTGAAATCTTTAGAGAGTAGCAGTATCTCTCTATGAAAGTTTTAATTTATTATGTTTCTCCTTTATTTTCTCCACCCCTCTAAGAACCTTATTTAAACCTTACTAACAACTTTTTCTTCAAAATATTTAATGCAATCCAACTAACCCAGATTCTAGTTCCTACCCACAAATGTGAATGGGATGGGATATAGCTACTATAATTTTCATTTCTTTATTCTCTCCAATCAGTATTTTACTTCACTCATAATTATTACCTACTTTTTTAAAGATTTTATTTATTTATTTGATAGAGATCACAAGCAGGCAGAGAGGCAGGCAGAGAGAGAGGAGGAAGCAGGCTCCCTGCTGAACAGAAAGCCTGAAGCGGGGCTCAATCCCGGGACCCTGAGACCATGACCCGAGCCAAAGGCAGAGGCATAATCCACTGAGCCACCCAGGCACCCTGGTTCTCAACTTTTAAGTGTTCATGTGATTAGAAGAAGGGATTGGGAGGGAGACAAACCATAAGTGACTCTTAATCTCACAAAACAAACTGAGGGTTGGGGGGGAGGGGGTTTGGGAGAAGGGGGTGGGATTATGGACATTGGGGAGGGTATGTGCTTTGGTGAGTGCTGTGAAGTGTGTAAACCTGGTGATTCGCAGACCTGTACCCCTGGGGATAAAAATATATGTTTATAAAAAATAAAAAATTTAAAAAAAAAAGATATAGAGCCACCCAGATAATCCAGAGTAATCTCCCATATAAATGTTTTTAGCATAATTACATTGGCAAAGTTCCTTTATAGTGTGAGGTAATATACATACAGCTCCCAGAAATTAGGATATGGACAAATTGGGGGTGGGGAGGCATTATTCTGCCTACAACAAACTAATTGAGTTTAAGTTGCCTTTGATATAGATTTGTTTCTGAGTTTTGGGTTTTTTTTTTTCTTTTTTCTTTTGTGGGGTTTGATCCCAGGACCCTGGGATCATGACCTGAGCCCAAGGCAGAAGCTTTAACCCACTGAGACACCCAGGCACCCCAGTTTTGAGGTTTTTAAAACTATATTTAAAAATATCTGCTCCCTGTGTTGAAAAACATATTGAGTTTCTTTCTAAGCAAAGTTTTCAGAATAGCTTACTGGTGTCATTTAATTGATTTTAAGCTTTGGGCATGGGAAGATTACCAGGAAGGATGGAAAATTCATTTTTTGGAACCCACTAAATATTTTGATTAGAGCTCAAAAGGATGAAACCGTTGCCTTAACAAGTTTCATGTATGTAGACCAAAGATCTTTAATCATATTTCTTTCAGATTTTTAAACAGAATTTAAATCAGTATGTTTCCAATAGTAATTTTAAGACCCTAAAGATCTCATTTTTCTGTTGACCATGTTGTGTCAATAAAGGCTCTTAGGAAATAACTTACTATGGAATGCTTAATGCTAGATTCAAACCTAAGCAATTCAGGGAAGAATTAGCAATCATGACCTTAATTATCTGAGGGCACATGCTGACCAGAATGATGGTAACCTCTATAAAGATTTGACAATTTATCTTGAGATGAAAGACTTAATGAAGGAGTAGTATTCATCTTTGAAATAAATTTTTGTGGATCTTTAAGTCAGTTAAATTGTTTTTATTTTTCAAACAAGTTGTTATTTGTGAATAAAAACATATTTCTTATCAAAATATGGATAACAAGAGTATTAAATATAATATCGGTGGGAAGAAATGTTATCTCTAATAGTGACCTCACGGAAAAACACATTATGTTGTAAATATCACTTGAGAAGTAAAACAGATATGCGTATTCAAAAGAAGTTTAAAGTTTACACATTTAAATAAAGTTCAATTTCTAGGAATGTTAGAACAATGTTTAAATAATTAATGAAACAGAAAAATGCATTTTATAAATATTATTTAAAAAATATTTTTCCTTAAAGCATATAACTAAACTAAGCAACTTAACTTCAAGCATAAATACTTACACCATGCTAAATCATTTTGGGGAAAAAATGTTTATATAAAAGGACTAGTATAAGAAAGCACGTTGTTTTGAACAGCAAACAAAATAAAAAATAGTACAATATACTCATAAATTGTTTCATGTATTAAGTACAAGAAAATATCCAAATTATTACTTAAATAGTAATAATTCATTAAATTCAAGCAAAAAGAAGTGAAGATTTTCAAAATTCTGTTAATGTAAATCATATTCTAAAATATTTTAATGCTCTAGAAATGTAACCAGAGTATGTTATATCAGTAGTTTTATAGTGTAGGTATTTTAAGCAGTCAAAATACAGCCATAACTGGAATTCTATGTTGATATCTTTCTAACTCTAAAAATATATTGTGAGTAGCTTAGAGTGGAAAAAAAATCTCAAAATTTCCAAATTTGATTAGTATGGGATTTTTAACAGTTCAGCTTTCAATAATAAAGGGAATATTTTTGAAATGGTTACAGGAGCCATCATCTTGGTTTTCACCTTTGAATTATAGATTTACTATAATTTTCGAAACACAAACATGAAGATGATTGTTTATTTTTAGGCTTCTTCTGGGATTTGTCTGAATTTATTTCTTCATAATTAGAATGGGGTTATGGATTTTTGGGAAAGAAGACCACAGAGATAAAGTATAATTTCATCACAGCATATCCAAAAGTATATATGATCAACATGATAACAAAGTATATGTTTACTTTGATCTCCTAACAAAAGCACTATTTTTCAGGTTTCCAGTCTTAAAGCTTTTTTCCCTTCTTTTCCATACCTTACAGTTTAAAAGGAAGTAGTATGTGCAATGTACACTTAAGCATTAGGGAGTAATACTCCACCTCCTTGAGGGCAGATTATCTACATAAATTCTTAAAAATACTATATAAGACAATTATCTCTTTGCCCCCAAGTATCTATTTTACAAAAATAGGCCAATATGGACCCATGGGTATTTACTTTAATATGTCTGGTTTTAATCCAATGCTTCTTTATTTGGTGGCTCATATTGTTAATTGCTGGGATACAGGACAACGTTTGGCTTTGTATATTATCTTGTATTTTGGAAGTATGCAGTTGGCTCCAGGAAAGATGCAATTAATAGTTCCAGGAAGTTTTCTTTGTTGATTTTTTGGTATTTTCCTTATAGATAATCATGTCATCTATGAACAAAGATAGATTTATTTCATCCTTTCAAAGCTATATAATCCCATTATTTCTTGTCTCATTGCACTAACTAGAACTTCCATGGCAATTTGAATAAGGGCGTTGAAAGAGGATAACCTTGCCTTATTGCCAATCTTAAAGGAAAAGTGTCAAGTTTTTTACAATTAACCATGGCCTTAACTATAGTTTAATTTTTTAATGTTATTTATCAAATTTAGAAAGTTCCCTTCAATTCCTAGCTTGTTCACTATTTTATTATTAATGGGGGTTGGATTTTGCCAAATCCTTTTTCTGCATCTATTGATATGTGTATTTTTTTTTCTTTAGTCTAGTGTATTGCACTACATTGTTTGACTTCCAAATTTGAAATAGTCTTACAAACCTGGAATAAATATCAGTCATGTATACAATTTTTGATACATTATTGGATTTAACTTGCTAATATTTTGTTGAGGGTTTTTTTAGATCTATATCCATGAGAAATATTGGCCTGTAGTTTTTCTTTCTTGTAAGTATGGTTTACTTTCTTATAATTAGGCTTACTTTATTTTTATCTGTTTTCTTGCCTATCTGAAAACTAATATTAGTGATTTTAGATCTTCCTTCTTTCCTTGTGTGTGTTTAATACAATAACTTTCTCTCTAAGCAGCAATTTCACTGCATTCCACAAATAAAGGTAAGTAATACTTGCATTTAAATATTTTAATCTCTCTTGAGACTTTGACCTATATGCATTTAGAAGTGTGCTGTTAAGTTTTTAAACATTTGGGGATTTTGAGCATTCTCTCTCTTATTGACTTCTAGTTTAATTCCTTTGTGGCATTCAAACATACTTTATATGATGTCTGTTTTGTTAAATATGTGAGGATGTGTTTTGTGTCCCACTACATTTTATCTTGATGAATATTGCATGAGAGCTTGAAAAGAATATGTATCCTACTGTTATTGGATAGAGTTTTCTACAAATATCAGTCAGATCAAATTAATTGAAAGTGCAGTTTAGGTTAGGTCAATTTTCTTACTGATTTTCTGCTTGCTTATCTACCATTTACTAAAAGAGAGGTGTTTAAATCTCAATCATAGTAGTGTTATATCTAATTCTTCTTGCAGTTCTATTAGTTTTTGCCTCACAAATTTTGATACTCTGTGGGTAGTGTATACACATTAAGGATTGTTATAATTTGAGGAGACTTATTATGGCATTCCTCTATTACTGATAATTTTCTTTTGTTCTGAAATTGGTTTTGTCTGTAATTAAATAACTACTTTTTCTCTTTATTGGTGTTGGTATAATACATACTTTTCTATGACTTAATTTTTTAAGTGAAAACTATTTTTAGAGCAGTTTTAGGGTCACAGAAATATTTAGTGGAAATTAGAGAGTTTGCATTAACCTATTGTACCCACACATGCGCCTTCTTGGTATTGACATCCCATTCCACACTGTTACATTTGCTACAATTAATGAATCCATACTGACCTGCCATTATCTCACAAAGTCCATAGGGTTACATTAGGGTTTATTCTTATTGTACATTCTATGGGTTTGGACAAAAACACATATTAACCACTATAGTATCAAAAAGACTAGTGTTTGTGTTCTAAAAATTCTCTGTGGCCTGTTTTTCCCTCCCCTCCAACCCCTGGAAATCTGTGTTGAGAAATTGAAGCTGGTGTATTAAGAATATGCAGATCATGACGTGCTGAAAGAGAAGATACAAACCACCTACAAGGGGATAGCAGGTAGCTCCCTCAGTATCTAAGCTCCCACTTTATAGAAGTGAAACTCACAGGGTCTGTGTGGATGAAGACACAGTTTCAGTACACCCACACAAAGAAAGTAGAGTCACAAGATTTATTACATCCATATTCTGGAATTGGAGGGGCACAAATGAGCTGGGGAAAGGGCAATCTTTCATCCTAGGCCCAGAGGAAGCAAGAGATATACAGCAGGGTGTCATGCACATATCACTTGTAAGGTAATTGGGGCAGAAGTCACTATTTTTTTTTTTATTGAGGTATAGTTGACACATAATGTTACATTAGTTTCAGATGCACAATAGTAATTCAACAACTCTATGCCATGTTCACCATAAGTGTAGATACCATCAATCAATTATATTTTAATTCCAGTAACTATATCCCCCATGCTGTACCTGTAATCATCCCTGTAATCTATTCATTCCATAACTGGAAGCCTGTATTCCCCCATTCCACTCCTCTCTGGAAACCACCCATTTATTCTCTGTATTTTGGGGTTTGTTTCCGCTTTTATTTGGTCTGTTTGTTCATTTGTTGTGTTATTTAGATTCCATGTATAAGTGAAATCATATGGTATTTGTCTTTGACCTTATTTCATTAAGCATAATCTCTGGGTCCATTCATATTGTTATGAAAGGTAAGATCTCATCATTTTTATGCCTAATAATCCATTGTGTGTGTGTGTGCACATACATATCACCTCGTTGTCCACTCACCTACAGATTGACAGTGAAGTCGCTTTCATATCTAGGCTATTGTAAATAATACTGCTATAAATATAGAGGTACATATGTCTTTCAAAATAATGTTTTCATCATCTTTCAGTAAATAACAATACCAAAATTATTGAATTATATGGTATTTCTTTAACTTTTTGAGGAACCTCCAGATGGTTTTCTACAGTGGCTGCATCACGTTGCATTTCTACTCAGTGCATGAGGGTACTTCTTTTTTTACATCTTCAACAACACTTGTTATTTTTTGTGTTTTTTACTTTAGCTATTCTGATAGGTGTGAGATTATACCTTATTGTGGTTTTGATTTGCATTTCCCTGATGATTAGTGATGCTGAATATTTTTTCATGTGTCTGTTGGAGAACTGTATGTCTTCTTTGGAAAAATGTCTTTTCAGATCCTCTGCCCATTCTTTAATCATATTATGTGCTTTCTTGGTGTTGAGTTGCCTAAGTTCTTTTTGTATTTTAGATATTAACCTCTTATTGGTTATATCCCTTGCAAATATCTTCTCCCATTCCATAATTTTTTGATGGCTTTCTTCACTGTGCAAATCTTTTTTTTTTTTTTTTTTTTTTTTTTTTTTTTTTTTTTTTTAGTTTTGGTGTAATCCCAATAGTTTATTTTTTCATTAACTCCCCTTGTCTAAGGAGAGATATCTATCAATTTATTGCTAAGACCAATGTCCAAGAAACTACTACCTATGTTTTCTTTTAGGAGTTTTTCGTCACATATAGGTCTTTAAGATTTTGTGTATGGTAAAAGACAATGGTCCATTTTTCTAAGCACCAATTATTGAAGAGGATTTCTTTTCCCAATTGTATATTTCTGCCTTCTTAGATGTCCTAGATTAATTGACAATATAATTTCAGGGCTCTCTATTTTTCTCTACTGATCTACATGTCTATTTCTGTGCCAGTACAATATTGTTTTGATTACTACAACTTTGCAGTATATCTTGAAATCTGGGATTATGATACTTCCAGCTTTGTTCTTTTTTAAGATTCCCTTGGTTATTGGGGGCCTTTTGCAGTTCCATACAAAATTTAGATTTGTTCTAGTTTGTGAAAAATACTTTTGGCTTTTTGATAGGAAATGTACTGAATATGTGGGTTACTTTGGATAGTATAGACATTTTAACAATACTAATTCTTCCAATAAGCATGTTAAATCTTTCCAATGTGTCATTTTCAATTTCATTTATTAATGTCTTATAGTTTTCAGAATATGGGTCTTTTACCAAATTTGTTTATTGTCAGGTATTTTATTATTTTTGGTACAAATGTAAATGTAATTGCTTTCTATTATTTCATTATTAGTGTATAGCAATGCAACAAATTTCTGTGTATTAATTTTGTATCCTGCAACTTTACTGAATTCATTTATTACTTTTAATAGTTTTTTTGTGGAGTCTTAAGGATTTTCTATATACAGTATATCATCTGCAAATAGTGACAGTTTTATTTTTTTTTACCAATTAGTCTGATTGCTGTGGCTGGGACTTCTAATACTATGTTGAATAAAAGTAGTGAGAGTAGACGTCCTTTTCTTCTTCCTGATCTTAGGGGAAAAGCTCTCAGTTTTTCACTATGGAGTAGGATGCTTGCTATGGGTTTTTTATATATAGCCTTTATTATGTTGAGGCATGTTCCCTGTAAACCTACTTTGAGAATTTTTATCATGAACAGATGAATTTTGTCAAATGATTTTTCTGCATTTATTGAGATGTCCACATTTTTTTCCTTCCTCTTGTTATTGTGATCATATTGATTGATTTGATAATATCAAACCACCGTTACATCCCTGGAATAATGTCCACCTGATTGAGGTGAATGATTTTTTAACATATTTTTGGATTTGGTTTGCTAATATTTTGTTGAGGATTACTGCATCTATGTTCATCAGAAATAGTGGCTTATAGTTCTCTTTATTTGTAGTGTCTTTATTTGGTTTCCGTATCAGGGGAATGCTGGTCTCATGGAATGAATTTAGAAACTTTCTTTTCTCTTCTATTTTTTGGAATAATTTGAGGAGAATAGGGCATTAACTTTTCTTTAAATGTTTGGTAGAATTTACCAGAGAATCCATCTGGTCCTGGACATTTCCTGGGAGCTTTTTGATTACCAATTCAATTTTGTTTCTAGTAATCAGTCTGCTCAGTTTTTCTATTTATCCCTGATTCCATTTTAGAAGGTGGCATGCTTCTAGGAATTTATCAGTATATAATTTTTATAGCATCTCATAATCCTTTGTATTTCTATGGTGTCAAATGTTATTTTTCCTCTTTCAATTCTGATTTTATTTAATTAGGTCCTCTCTCTTTTTTTTTTTCTTTCTTTTTTGAGCATGGCTAAAGTTTATCAATTATCTTTATCTATTCAAAAAAATCTCTTGGTTTCATTGATTTTATTTTTAGTCTCTATTTCATTTATTTCCACTCTGATCTTTATTATTTCCTTCCTTCTAACACTAGGTCTTCTAAGGTGTCAGTTTAGATTTCTTATTTGAGATTCCTCTTGTTTCTTGAGGCAGGTCTGTATTGTTATAAATTTCTGTTTTAGAACTGGATCCCAAAGACTTTGGATCACGTTATTTTCATTTTTATTTGTTTCTCCCTCTCCTCCTCCCTATTTATTTATTTATTTATTATCTTATTGCTTCATTAACCCATTGGTTAATAGCTTGTTTTTTGGTAATTTATTTCTAGCTTTATGCCACTGGGGTCAGAAAGGATGTTTGATATGATTTTAATCATCTTAAATTTATTGAGACTGTGACCTTAAATGTGACGTATCCTAGAGAATGTTCCATGTGTACTTAAGAAAAAAAGTATATTATGTGGTTTTGATTCTATATATATGTTAAATACATCTGGTCTAACATGTCTTTCAAAAACAGTTTTCTTATTTTCTGCCTGATTTATCCATTTATGTAAGTAGGGTATCCTATTATTACTATTATTACTGCCAACTTCTTCTTTTATGCCTGCTTACATCTGCCTTATATATTAAGGTACTCCTTTGTTGGGCATATAGATATATATAATTGTATCCTCTTGTTGGATTAGTCCTTTTATCATTATGTAATACCTTAATTTGTCTCTTGTTGTAACCATTTTAAAGTCTATTTTGTTCTACATATTGATATAAGTATACCCTGGCTTTTTTTTTTGGGGAGGGGGCTTCCATTTGCAAGGGGTATGGCAGATTGTGGGGCAACTGGAGCCAAAGTGGATGTGGGTCCAGATGTTCTGGGGTGCTCTGCACCATGGTACCCTTGCAAAACTCTGGTAGGTAAGTGTTCTAGGGTGTTTTGTGCCTAGGTCACTTTGGCAAGATCGCTAGAGTTACAGTGAGCACTAACCAAGGTTGCCCTGCTGTAGACTGGGTTGGGACCACCTTGACAGGATGGCTGAGGCTGGTATGAGCTAGGGTCTTTGGGCTCACTGAAAGAGTTGGTCAGCTAGGGTGCCTGGAGCTTGCTCCCACCTAAGCCATCAAGGTATAAGGGGGATATAAAGAGTGCCACTTACCAGGCCCTTCAACTCAAAAAAAGTTCTAGTACCTTCCCTGTATATTGGTATCAACAGACTGACTCCCTGGCACCTGACACAGAAGCAAACATACTGTAAGTTGAGGGATGAAGTACATATTTGACAAATCATATATGTGTGACCTCTCCAAAGTACTAGACACTGTGCTTGATTGGGGATTAAGTTGGAGTTACCCGTGGATGTCTGCTCTGGGAGGCCCAAGACCATAGAGATTTATGCTCCTTGGGATGAGGTGTAGGTAATATTCATCCATGTGATATCGGTACCTGGGAAGATACAGAAGATTATAAAGGGCATGTGGGGGCTCCTGCCAGGTGCCACATACAGTATTGCAAAATATCCCGCATGGAAGCAGTTGAGCACCATCGAGAATGGCCAGGCAAACAGCAGAGATGCAGACTGCTTTCTGTTGAGCAAATAGGGACAGGGTCAGTAAACTAGCCCGGTAGGCCATTAACTCAGGAAACAGCATTTGTTGAGCCTGGTAATATTCCCAGCAATTATTATGGCCCCCAAAATGAGTTCCAATTTCTATCCATTGTACAGAAAAATATTAAACCTACTGAAATGATTAAACAAGAGGATTGTGGAATCCTGATTAGTGACCATAGGAAATGGCCCTGTTGAGGTGTTTAGGGAAGTGACCTTGTGGTTGTAATCCTGAAAAGGTGGTGGCAGCATCTACCACCAGGGAAGGATACTCCCACCAAAATTAAACTTAGTAACTTCCAGTAGAATGCATAATGTAGGTCAGTCTAATAGAGTGTGATGAAGTCAAACAGCTCAGTGGAGTATTCAAGAAATTCCCATAAGTATGGGAATTTCAGTATATACCTTGGCCTTCCAAAGCTCAATGGTACAACAGAGAGCAGTTTGACAGTCACAGTACTGCCTCAAACTGGAGCAGCAAGCACTCTAGTAAGCAAGGGGGATTCTGAGATAAAACACATAGTCAGTTCTACAAAATGTCAACCAAGGGGGTCATCAGCAGAGACTTTAAATAGACAAGCATTTAGTACAGCAAACAAGTCCCAGGAAGGGCTCACCATCATCAACTACCACGTCATCTCTATTACAGCAGAAGGCTGTATCTGGATGTGGTTGCATCTTGTGATGTCTGGGGCCAGGGTGTTGTTATCTCTCAGTTCTTTGTGTCCTGAGCTGTCTGTATTGTCATGACCTGGGTTTGTCATCTCCAGAATTGTCATAGCTGGAGGAAGCCATCCCAGAGAAGGATAGCACCTCAGTTAACCACCCATGAGGGGAACTGAGGGACCAAGGGTTGCAAAGATTTGGGGTGCTCTGATTAAGGTTTGCTTGCACCATTAGGAGCATTTACTGACATCTCAAGTTTTGGGGTCCTCAGGATTACACCTCACAAATGACTGGACAGTGCTTTCCTCTAATCCATAGGTTTCCATCCACAAATAGTAAAGGTTGGAGGCACATGTGCAGCCCTGTTTTAAACAAATTTTATTTATATGCTCCAGACAATTTAATGTTTGGCTTTCTATTACCAGAGATGGGTCTGAACTACATAAGCCTATCAGACTATTAGGATTGATATGAAAATGACCAGTTCCTGGGGGTCAAGATGTCAGTGACTATTTGAACAGGACTGGTGGTCTTTAAGCATTTGTGCCACTGGTTCCATTTAAAATTGCCCAACTAGTATCCACACTTGGTGTTATTTCAGTACAGCCCCACTATGGCTGACTTCCTACATTCCCATCCTCTGATCCTGGATGATACTGCAGGCAAATGCTATGTGATTCAGCAACTTACTAATGTTGATGCTCTCTGAGGTCAAGGAGAAGCCCGATGACCCAGATGTTACAAAAGTCACAGAGTAAGGCCAACAGCAGCAGGCATATTCATTTTATAGTTGTGCACACTCACCCTGATGGCTCCATGTGATGATTTACTATGGGGCTGTTGTAGTTCTACAGCTCATTTGTGGCCTCCTCCAAAGGGGAGTAGAGACAAGGGCTGCAGTTGTATCCCCATGCTGTCATCCTCTAATGTTACGAGTATCAACAAACCTGAGTTCCTCTTCCTTCTTCTATAGATCCACACCATTCCTTCAGTGGATCCATGTCCCCCTCTCCCTGCCTGCAGAGATGACACAACACCAACACACACATGCAGGTCGATGCACAAGCTCTTATTTATTCCCTGGTCGATCTTTCTCCTCCCCTGCAGGGAAGTTCTCTTGCCTTATATAGGGCATAACAGCCAATCACAGAGATGTTCACATGAACAGAAGGTATACAGCCAATCACAGAGGTGTTCACGTGAACAGGAGGTATCTGGGGCTCGTAGGCAGTGGTGGCATGCGGTGTTCATGTGAAAGCACAAGGTCACGTGTGGCCAGGGCGGATGTTTTTCAGGCTGTCCGTGCTGCTTGGGCTATGTAGCCGGCACCATCTTAGGGACACGACCCCGACAGATCCAGCTGTAATCATTCCCACTCCCCATGGGAAGGTATGGTCAGGAGAAATGAGCTATCTGGTAAAGCCACTACACACTGAAATTTCAACTGGAACATATCAAGTGGGTAAGTGTCCATCAACAGCATAGTGGGTCTTTTTTCTAATGGGCCAGGGGGTATAGCCCATCAAAACCAACCTTGATTGTATTGCAATGAATATTAGAAGGTAAGATAACTGGCATTTTAAATTTGTACAAGAACTCAAAAGTGTTGGGGAAGATGTAAACAGCATTATCCTATGAAATAAAGTCATCAGATTTCCCATGATAATAATCACAGGCAGCATGGCCAGATGAACACAGTTGATATAAGAAGAGTGGTGGCCATAAGGCCAAGAGTTTAAAGTGACAGGAGTCTCTGGCAGCAAGAAAATACATTAAAGAGTCCATCTAATGCCCTGTAACTTAAGGAACAAAGATTTTATAAGAGTAGTGAGCCATTTAATAATGCCAGAGGCCTGTGGACAGTATGGGAAGTAGAAGTTCCATCAGATACTCTATAAGAGAATCCAGTGCTATGTCACATTGATAGTAAAATAAGATCCTTGATATCAGTCAGTAATGTCAGGAGGACAAAAATAGAGGTAACATACACTTACAAAAGAGATTACCTGTGCCTCGTAGGTGTTCCTGGTGGGTGTACCATGCAGTAAACTGGTGAAAATATCCACAAATGCGGTGTCTTGTTGATGGAAGATGGGCCCTATGACATCACCTTTCCAGCAGCTAACCAGTGGTACCTTAATGGAACCAAAGAATGAAGAGGCAGTGTCTAGTATTGAGTTTGGGAACATAATTTGTAACTCAGAACAATGCATTAAGCAAAATGGTCCTACTTCAGGCCCAGACCATTGTGACAACAGCTTCTTAATGACCCAAAGAGATATGGGACCATTTGGCCAGGGAGAGTTGAGGTTTAACTGATGCTGGTGATGGGAAGGGAGCAGTGGTTTTGTGGTAGGGGATAGAGCAGGCAAAGGTGTTGGTTGAGAGCCCCAAATAGGTAGTGACCCATATTAGAGCAAGGAAATCTACCTTGAAGTTAAAGATAGCCTCTGATGGGGTAATTTTTGTATGTTTTGAAAGTGGGTAACTTTAATTGTGATTTGTAGATGGGTAATATCCTTCCAAACTGGAGCACCCCCATAGGTCTGCCTAGAATGTAAAAATTATCCCATTGCCATTGACCTGATCATACTGCTAGCCCATTAGCACCTATCCATGAGTCAGTAAAAATATGGACCAGAGACCTGTCATAGGCAAAGGCACTGTACACAGCCATTGTGTAGCCACATGCTCAGCAAGCTAAGCAGATCCTAACTTGCTGTCTTTGAATAGCGTGAAGGTGCTGCCAGAATGGCATGCTCTCTAGTAGGCTCCATCTTGTATGGTTCTGGTGCTGCCATCCATGAACTACACAGACTCCTTTTCTGCATCAGCTCTTCCTAGGGGCTAGCCCAAGTTGCCATGGGCTCAAACAACTGTGGCACTGTCAGCAGTTCCCCAAGATCTATGATCAGGAAGATGAAGAGTAAGGAAGCCACATTCACATGTAATTTGGAAAGGCTTGTCAGTTTTAGCTCATTCCTAAAGACACCATATCCAACTTGGCAAAGATGAATTTATGGCAATGTCAACCTACTACTGTTGAGACACATCTCTTATTCATGATTTAATAGGAGTGTTGTACTCAGAAAAACAGACCATACTCCAATGAGGGCCTCTGTTTTTAAAAAAGCTCAATAAGTAGCCAGAATTTGACATTTTAAAGGGATCTAATGGGTACTTGTCTGGTCCAAAAGCCCATAGGCAGCCAGGAGGAGCCATGTTTAGCCTATCAGCCCCAAGGCATATAGTTCATGGTGGCCAATACATCTGCCCAGAAAGAGAGGCTGGAGGGAATCAGAGAGGGTTTAATTAACTGACCTTTATGTTGCTCTTAGCTTCTCCCTAATAAAATATGGAGGATTTGCACATGACTAAATAAACGCATCTAAGAATGTTGGTTCTAAACATAAAGAGCCCTAAGATGTGCTGGGCTGGGCTTGCATGTGGGAGGACGAATAGTTAACAATTGATGTTTAAATGCAAGTGGAATTCTCCAGCCTTTAGAGGATAAGTTAATGCCCAGAAATTTACAGTTGCAGCTGGCCCTTGAATTTTATGTGAGGGAATAGCCCAACCTTTATGTTGTAAGTGGGTCACCAGCCATGTAGGGTCCCATATACCATATTCTCTTAAGGGCCTCAGATGAGTATGTCATCAGTAGAGTGCCATATGGTAAAAGGGCACACAGTAAGGGAGTCCAGGTCTTGCTGGCAAAGATTATGGGCAATAGCTGGACTGTTAAGGTAGCCCAGAGACATCCACATAAAGGTATATTGAGTACCTTCAATTGTGAAGGCAAACTGTGGTTGGGACTCCTTGACAATCAATACTGAATAAAACATGAACTAGACAGATCGTGGTGAAGTAGTCTCATGGTAGGTATCCTGAACTGGACAATGTTGGGTATGGGAGCCTTAATAGAGGTACCTTTTGCATTTAAATTTTAGTAGTTGATTGTAAGGCACTACTCAGCAGGCTTTAATAGTGGCCAAATGGAGGAACTGAAAGGAGAAATGGTGTTTATAACTCCTTTATAAATCTTGAATTATGGGCCTATGGACTGTACTCCCTTTAGTCCCTTGTTCCAAGCAGGATTGGGGGATATTTATCATCTTTATCAGGTGTAGCAGATTTGTGGGTTCCCAAAGTGCGGTTCCCATGAGGAAGCCAGGAATGTGGGTTTGTTCCAGATGACATGGTGGCATACCAAGAAATCCATCCTATAACAGGAAGGGAAGGGTCAAAGGCACTGCCACTAAGAATTTTAATAGACTGTTCTAACAGTGACATCCAAGGGAAGCTGAATGCCTTCTACTATCCTACCTGTTATACCTTGTAATTTAAGGGGTGCCACTTATTTATGTTTGGAAGGGTTGCCAGGAAATACTGTAATTTGGGTGTTAATGAGAGCAGTAAAATGTCTATTTTGTGTGTCCTAATAGATAATTAAAAGTATCTATGCGATTGTCTCTGGAGGTGGGACAAACTCCAGGGCACTGCTGGATCTTTACAGCAGGATTCATAGAAACTAACACTCTCAGTCAGGGTCCAGGATCTCAGATCCTGAGGCTGAGGCTGGGTAAGAGCATCTAACTCAAGAGGAGCCATCAATCTCTTGAAGTACTTGTAGAGCCTGAGCAACATTTTCTAATTTGTATTTGGGCTGTCTTGAGATTAAGTCAGTAGGGATCCCTGATCTTCAGAGCTACCAAAATAAAGAGGTCTGTTGATCATCTCATGAGGGAAGGTATTGGTTTGAAGTGCCTACACTTCTTGGGGACAAATAAGAGGCCTTTTCTAGACCCCAAAGTCCCCTAGTACCCCTCCATTGAGTCCCCTAGTACTCCTCCATTGGGTCCCTGGCTGAGGGGGGCAGTGGGGTCCAACTGCCTTTATAAGCAAACAAGATTTGAACTTAAGAAAAATTCTCTTTCATGTCTAACTACAGCACTGACACAGTCTAATGCTTGTTCTCCAGTATCTGACATTTCTATGAATTGCAACAGCATGGCTTTATAATTGAAGCGAGGGGGGTACCCTTTAAGAAGAACTCCTTAGATTTTCGTCTCAGGGGTACTTCCTCTGGGTTGGAAATGGTCAGGGGCCTGGTGCTCAGCAAAAACATGTATCCATTGAATCATCCCACTTTACATAAGAGGAAGCACACTTTATCCAAGGTTGTCTACTTGCAGTGGCTATAATAAATGTGAAGGGCATATGAGGCTGGTACTAAGTCATAAAGAGTCATAAAAATCCAAGTCAGGAGAAGTAGGGATTCTTCCTCATAATCCCTTTGGGCTCAGGAGGCTTAGGAAGTTACTTCTCAGAGTTCAACACCTTTCTTGTTTTGTCTGTGTCTCATACCTTGGGGGCTTGACATATTTGGGAGCACCCTTACTATGGCAACAGGTCCCAGGTCTCCTTTAGGGTGTTTCTAATAAAATGGGCCCTCAGTACCATGGGTTTTGTTTTATTTTTTAACAAATTATGAATTTTGGTGTCTTTGGCCAATCTGAGCCAGTTTCAAGGACCTATAGGAGCTGATCAGCACTCTTCTCCCCCTCCCTTTAGACAAACTATTCTAGCAAAACTTGCACTTCTATAGTTTCATGCCTCCATTACTCATTCAGACTAGTCATCATTGAACATTTTGGTACAATCAATGGTAATAAGGAACACCTTGGAGAAAGGTTGCCTCTTCCCAGACTCATATGTTACTGTTCTGTTTCTAGGGTATCCCAATCAACACCCAAGAGATTTGATCTACCTATTCCAGTGCAATGTAAACTGATGTTTTTGAGAAGGCCTCCCCAAGCCGCAAGAACATAGCACCAGTGATTTGGCATGTCAATATGCCACTGTGCTCAGTACAGCTCAAGCTATCTGATCATGGTCATAAACATTTAGTAATTTTCTTTACCTCCTCTTGGGACTCGGGAAGAACTGGTAGCAAGTGCTCAAGGGCCCCACTTTTCACTAGAATTTGTTTGTCTGTACTATGCCAGGAGTGGAATTCCTGATATCCTCCCAAGTGCCTTGGTCCCATTTGCCCATCCTGGGTACCACGATGCCCCCTAGTAGAGTTGTCTCTGTCATGGGTTAGGGTTGGCTCCCTGGGCTCAACTACCTGGTCCTAACCACCAACCCAGCAGGCCTAGCAACAAACCTCTTCTTCCAGCACTAATCTAAGGGAAACTTTCCTTGGATCCTAGGACTTGATAATATATGCCCCTATTCCCTGCCTGGATGAAAGAGACTGAGTCCTATCTTCTTGGTTTTCTCATCTTGGCTTAATACCAGGAGTTTTACATAGGATCATAGCCATCGACCAACTCTAGACCTGATATCTCATCACTCTCATTTAGAGACTGATGGGAAACACATTTACCTCAGTCTAAGGCTTGCTGGTTGGTCTCTGTATTCTGCCATTTTACAGCACTGATGATTTGGGGTGGATATTCATGGCAACATCTGATAGCAGCAGCACCCAAAGCAGTGCCATAACCTGACAGTAAGCAGCAGTTCCTTCTCAAAGAGACTGAGCAGTCTGGGAAAGAAAGCTAGGCCTTTTCAGGGTCAAGGCATTGTGTAGGGGTACAAACTGCACCTACAATTCTATCTTCCTATTGCCAATTGTGTTGAGAAGGTGGCGCTGGTGTGCTGAATTAAGAATATGCAGAATACGACCTATTGAATGAGGAGGCATAAGCCACCCACAAAAGGGCAGCAGATAGCTCCCTCAGCATCCAAGCTTTGACCTTGGAGAGGTGAATCCCACAGTATTTTTTTTTATTGAAGGTGCAGTTTCAATCCACCTACACAACATAAAGACATAAGATTTTTTACTTATGGAGCCCAGAAGTCAGGGTGTCCAGTTAGCCTGGAGGAGGGGCAATCTTCCAACTCAGGTCACCAGTGAGCAAGAAATAGAAAATAGGGTAGCAACCAACTATTATGAGGTAGTTGGGGTGGGAGTTATTTAGTTTTCCAACTTAAATCTAAAGTGATTATTTTAAAAGGTGCCTGAGAAAAGTGGGAATTTGGGGGGCATCCTAAAGTCAAGCCCTTATCTAAATGGTCAGGCCCTGGATGTGAGCAGGGTTATACCCTCAAAAAAACAAAATTGCTTTCTCATCATACACCCACTAATATTTCTACTGTCTTCACAGTTTTTCTTCTTCTAAAATGTTATAGAGTTGGAATAATACAGTATGTAGCCTTTCAGATGGGCTTCTTTCACTTAGCAATATGCATTTAAGTTTCTGCCATTTCATGTTTTATGGCTTGATTGCTTATTTCTTTCAGCGTGTTGAATATATCAAAAATTACTCTTGCCTTTTTCAATTTTGATGCTTTTTATTTCCCTTTTGTGGTCAGGTAATCTTCAACAAAGGAGGCAAGAATATAGAATGAGGAAAAGACAGTCTTATCCACAAATGGTGCTAAGAAACTGAACAGCAATATCCAGATTTAAAAGAATGGAACTAGACCACTTTCTTATACCATACATAAAAATACACCAAAATGAAATAAAGACATAAATATTACACCTGAAACCATAAAGTTCCTGGAAGAAAACATAGGCAGTAATCTCTTTTGCCATCAGATAAAGAAACATTTTTCTAGGTAGATCTCCTTTGGCAAGGGAAACAAACAAAAAATTAAACTACTGGGACTATGCCAAAATAAATAAATGCCTTTGCACAGTGAAGGAAACAATCAACAGCAACAAAAAAAAGCCTACTGAATGGGAAAAGACATTTGAAAATGATGTATCTAATAATGGGCTAATATCAAAATATATAAAGAACACCCAAGAAACAAATAATGTGATTTAAAAAATGGGCAAGGGACCTGAATAACAGTTTTCCAAAGATGATATGCAGATGCCAGCAGACATGTGAAAAGATGTTCCATATCACTAATCATCTGGGAAATGCATATCATAACTACAATGAGATATCTCTCAGAATGGCTGAGAAACACATGAAACAAAGTGTTGGCAAGACTATGGAGACAAAGGAACCCTCATGCACTGTTTGTGGGAAAATAACTAGTGCAGCCACTGTGGAAAACATTTAGGTTCCTCAAAAAATTAAAAATAGAATTACCATATGATCTAGTAATTCAAATATTAGGTATTTATCCAAAGAACATAAAAACATTATTTTGAAAAGTTATATGTACTCCTTTGTTTGTAGAAACATTATTTACAATACCTGAGATATGGAAGTAATCCAAGTATGCATCCATACATGAATGGATAGGAATAGTGTAATACACACACACACACACATCCCAAGTGGACTATTAACCATAAAAAACAAATACAATCTTGCCATTTGCAACAACAGGATGCATCTAAAAAGTATAATAATGAGTGAAATAAGTCAGACAGAGACAAATACCATATGATTTCACTCATAGGTGAAATTTAAGAAACAAATGAACAAAGAAAAAAGGGACAAACACTTAATATAGAGAACAAACTGGTGGTTGCCAGAGGAAGGTTGGGGAGATGGATGAGATAGTTGAAGGGGATTAAAAGCATACTTATTATGATAAATCCTCAGTAATGTATAGAATTGTTGAATTTGTGTACACCTGAAACAAATATAACATTGTATATTATAGAAAACAAATGTTGTAAAAATAAACATAACTACAATAATCTATTAGTGAATATATAATAAAAATATTTAAGCTGTAACGTTGATAACCTAAAATGTGACAGGAGACAGTAAACATATAAAGTTTACCAATACTATTGAAGGTATCATTTTTAAAAAGGGTGCTATAATTTTTTTGAAAACCTGCATTTTAGCATATATATTTTTTAATTAATTAACATACAATGTATTATTTATTTCGGGGTACAGGTCTTTTATAATGAGACTCAACATCTGTCTTATGTAGTACCCAGTGCTCATTACAACACATACCCTCCACAATGTCCATCACCCAGATACCCCATTCCTCTACACCCATCACCTCCAGCAACCCTCAATTTGTTTCTGATGATTAGAGGGTCTTATGGTTTATCTCCCTCTCTGGTTTTGTCATGTTTCATTTTTTCCTCTTTTCCCCGCCTTTTTTCTTAAATTCCTCATATCAGTGAAATCATATGGTAATTGCTTTTCTCTGATTGACTTATTTTGGTCAGTATGATACCTGTAGTTCCAGCCACATCATTGCAAATGGCAAGATTTCACTTTTAATGGCTGCATAATATTCCATTATGTGTAGATATACCACATTCTCTTTATCCATTCATTTGCTGATGGACATCTGGGCTCTTTCTATAGTTTGGCTATTGTGGACTTTGCTGCTATAAACATTGGAGTGTAAGTACCCTTTTGATCCCTACATTTGTATCTTTGGGGTAAATACCCAGTAGTGCAATTACTGGATCACACGGTAACTCTATTTTCAACTTTTTAGGAATCTCCATACTGTTTTCCAGAGTTCCTTTGCACCAGCTTGCATGCCCACCAGCAGTGTAGGAGGGTTCCCCTTTCTCTGCATCTTTGCCAACATCTGTCATTTCCTGATTTGTTAGTTTTAGCCATTCTGACTGGTGTAAGGTGGTATCTCATTGTGGTTTTGATTTGTGTTTTCCTGATCCTGAGTGATGTTGGCCACTTTTTCCTGTATCTGCTGGCCATTTGGATGTCTTCTTTGCAGAAATGTCCATTCATGTCTTCTGCCTATTTCTTGACTGGATTATTTATGCTTTGGGTGTTGCATTTCAGAAGCTCTTTATAGATTTTGTATACTAGCCCCTTGTCTCATATATCATTTGCAAATATATTCTCCCATTCTATCAGTTGTCTTTTGGTTTTGTTGACTGTTTTCTTTCGTGTGCAAAAGCTTTTGATCTTGATGAAGTCCCAATAGTTCATTTTTGCCTTTGTTCCCCTTGCCGTTGGAAATGTGTCTTGCAAGAAGTTGCTGTGGCCAAGGTCAAAGAGGTTGTTGCATGTCTCCTTGAGGATTTTGATGGACTCCTGTCTCACATTGAGGTCTTTCATCCATTCTGAGTCTGGTTTTATGTATGGTGTAAGGAAATGGTCCAGTTTCATTCTTCTGCATGTGGCTGTCCAATGTTCCCAACACCATTTGTTGAAGAGACTATCTTTTTACTTTGTAAGTTCTTTCCTGCTTTGTTGAAGATTAGTTGAACATAGAGTTGAGGGTCCATTCATGGGCTCCCTATTCTGGTCCATTGATCTATGTGTCTGTTTTTGTGCCAGTACCATACTGTCTTGATGATTACAGCTTTGTAATAGAGCTTGAAGTCTGGAATTGTGATGCCACCAACCTTGGCTTTCTTTTTCAACATTTCTCTGGCGATTTGGGGCCTTTTCTGGTTCTATACAAATTTTGGGATTATTTGTTTCAGTTCTGTGAAAAAAGTTGATGGCAACATAGACCAGAAATGAACAGAGAAAATAAACAATAATAGTCACTTTACAGGCAGTACAATGGCACTAAATTTATATCTTTCAATAGTTACTCTGAATGTAAATGGGCTAAATGCCCAATCAAAAGAAAATGATAGAACACTGAAGAAAGAAATTGAGAAGGATACAAAGAAATGGAAAAATGTTCCATGCTCATGGATTGGAAGAACAAATATTTTTAAAATGTCTATGCTACCTAGAGCAATATACACATTCAATTCAACCCTATCAAGGTCCTATTATTTTAAGATAGCTTATAAAACCTGTAGCAATTCCATGGAAGAACATGATAAAGAAGTCAGAACATACTGATATCAAAAGATATCATAGCTCAAAAAATAGCAAACACCAGAAGAAAAAATGAATGGATAAGAAGGAAGAAAAAATGGAGGTGCAAAGGAATCAGAAAATAGTTAACAGAATAGCAATATTAAGTCCTTAGCTGTCAATTATTTAAATGGGGAAGCTGTGAAGATATAGTAGTAGGAGAACCCTATGCTCGCCTCCACTAGGTAACACTCAAATCAGCATAAGTAACTCAGAAAATGACCTGAAGACAGGCAGAAAAAACTCCACTAGAAAAGAGGCCACACCAAAGAAGGTAGGAAGGGCAAAAATACAGTTTGAGAACAAAATGGACTGTGTCTATCTGCAATTGGGAGGGAGCCAGTGGTATAAAGAAGGATGAAAAACAGACTATCACACTGGAGAGCCCTCATGGAGAAGATGATTGCCCATAACATATGTTTGAAAGCAAGAGGAGCTTACTTTCGTGAGTTCTTACAACTAGCAGGAGTTAAAACCTAGAATTTTAAAAATCCACTAGTTGAGCCCTAAAAGAGCCTACAGGTCTTAGGAAACTGAGTCCCCACCCTTAAAAAGACAGCACAACAAACAGCCAGTAGAGATACAGCATGGAAATAGCAGTTTGAAAAATACCTGCCAGGGGGGAGACAGGAGAGAAAGTTATTTACTCAACTCAGAGCATGGCCTAGAGAGGCAGGGATCATAGGGAGACCACTCCAGGAAGAAAGGAGGTAGCATACATCATTGCCTCATCCCCTCCTACCCCTTGGCATAAACATGAGGCTATCTGTAGGAACCAGCTCAGTGAGTTCTGACACTCACTGCCTAATTTGCTTTCACCAAGCCCATATCCCCATGATTTGAGGATGTGCCCTTCCCAGTCATGCTTGCCTCAGTCCCTGTGCTGTGAACCCCTCCTTGAAAACAAACAAACAAACAAAAACAAAAACAGCACAAACCCCACCAACACATTATGATGAGATCCCAAGTGTTTTGTGGGACCTCAATTCCAGCAGCAGCAGGTCTCATTCTGCAAGACCAGCACACACTTTTTTAAACTGCCCCACCCAGATGGGTATCAAACACTGCCCACAATATACAAAGAGAGCCTCTGCAGACAACTGCACTGAAGTAAAAGGTGACCAGAACTCAACAGCAGGGGACACACAACAAATGTATGAGAACACCTTGAAGCACCAGGCCCCAGGGAATAATGGGAACTGCACTGCAGAGCACTATAGGACCTCTTCTTCATAAAGCTGTTACCTTCAACAGCAGGAGGTAGATACAGAGAGATGGACAAAATGAAAAGGCAGAGAAAAATGTCTCAAAAATGAAAGAATAGGACAAAAGCACAACAAGAGACCTAAGAAAAATGGGCATAAGTAATATATTGGATAGAGTGTTTTAAAATAATGATCATGAAGATCCTCACTGGACTTGAGAAGGGTGGAAGACACCATTGAGACCCTTAAAAAAAGATTAAAAAGTAACCAATCAGAGATGAAGAACACAATAATGAAATCAATAATACATTAGACAGGGCTGCCTGGGTGGCTTAGTCAGTAAAGTGTCTGATTTGACTCAAGTCATGATCTCAGGGTCCTGAGATCAAGACCTGCATCAGACTCTCAGCTCAGCAGCAAGTCTGCTTCTCCCTCCCTCTCTGTGATCTCTCTCACTCTCTCAAATAAATAAGGAAATAAAATCTTTTTAAATAAGGAAATAAAATCTTTAAAAAAAATCAAACATTTAAAAATGTTTGATTAAATAGCAAGAAATAAATAGCAAGTTTGAGGAAGCAGAGGAGCAAATGAGCTACCTGGAAGACTGAGTAATGTAAAGCAAATTAGAGGAAAAAGAATTATTCAAAATGAAAACAGACTTAGGGAACTCAATAACTCCAAGTTTAATAACATTCCCATTATAGGAATCCCAAAAGAAGAAGAGAAAGAAAGAGGGGCAAAAAAATCTATTTAGTAATATAACAGCTGAAAACTTCCCTAATCTGGGAAAGGAAACAGATATCTAGATTCAGGAGGCACAGAGATCCCCCAACAAAATCAATTCAAGGAGGTCCCCACCAAGACACATAGTAATTAAAATGCAAAACATCCTGATAAAAAAATTTAAAAGCAGCAAGAGAAAAGAAGACAGGTACACAGAAGGGGATATCCATAAGGCTATCAGTGGATTCTTCAGCAGAAATTTTACTGACCAGTACAGAATGGCATGATATATTCAAAGAAGCTTAAAGAAAAACATCTCCAGCCAAGAACAGTCTATCCAGCAAGGCTATCATTCAAAATAGAAAGAGAGATAAAGACAAACAAAAACTAAAGGAGTTCATAGCACTAAACCAGCCCTACCAGAAATATTAAAAGGAATGTTGAGTGAAAAGGAAGACCATAAGTGAGATTATAAAACTTTGGAAGCACAAAGGCAGTAAAAATAAATTGATCTATAAAAAATCAGTCAAGGGATTCACAGATGAAAGGAAAGATACTATGACAACATATACCTAAAACATGGGGGTTTGAGGTGGGGAGGAGTAAAGAATGGTTCCAACCTAAGTGACCATTAACTTAATATAGACTGCTAAAGGCAGAAGCAGTTATATACAAACCAAGTGGTAATCACAGAGCAGAAACCAGTAATAGGAAAGAATAAAGAGAGAGAAAGGAATCCAAGTGTATCACTAAAGAAAGCCAACAAACCATGAAAGTAAAAGAAAGGATCGGACAAAAAAAAAAAAAAAAAAAAAAAAAAACCAAAATGGTAATAAATACATATATAATCTATAATTACTTTGAAGGTAAATGGACTTAATGCCCTAATCAAAGGACATAGGGTGACAGAATGTATTAAAACAACAACAACAACAACATCAAAATCCATCTATATGCTACCTCTAAGAGACTCATTTAAGACTTAAAGCCACATGCATATTGAAACTGAGGGGATGGAGAAATATTTATCCTGCAAATGGATGTCAAAACAAAATATAAAAAATGAGTAATATCACATGTTGGAAAAATGTTATTTTTAAAAATATTTTATTTATTTATTTCACAGAGAGAGAGATACAGCAAGAGTGGGAACATAAGCAGGGGCAGTGGAAGAGGGAAAAGCAGGCCTCTTGCCGAGCAGGGAGCCCAATGTGGGGCTCGATCCCAGGATCCTGGGATCATGACCTGAACCAAAGACAGATGACTAGTGACTGAGCCACCCAGATGCCCCAGAAAAAATAGACTTTAAAAGAAAGACTCTAAAAAGAGACAAAAAAAAAAAAAAAAAAGGACTCTATATAATAACAAATGGAACAATCCAACAAGAAGATATAATAATTGTAAATGTTTATGCATCCAACATGAGATACCAAAATACACAAGACAGTTAATAATAAACATAAAGGAACTAATCAATCATAGTACAGTAACAGTAGGGGCCTTAAAACCCCCACTTACATCAATGGACAGATGACCAGACAGAAAATCAACCAGAAAATGTAATCTACCAAATGTAAATCAGTAAGAGATAGAAAATCTGAACAGAATGATTACCAGTAGTGAAATTGAATCAGTAATAATAATAATAATAATATTAACTCCCAATATACAAAAGGCCAGGACCTGGCAACTTCTCAAACTCTACCAAACATTTTAAGAAGAGTTAATAACTTTTCATCAAAAACTATCCTTAAACCCAGGAGAGGAAAGAAAACTTAAAAATTCATTCTATAAGGCTAATATTACCTTGATACCAAAGTCAGATAAAGCCACCATAAAAAAAAAAAAAAAGAGACCTACAGGCCAATATCTCTGATAAACATAGATGTAAAAATCCTCACCAAAATATTAGCAAACTAAATCTAAAAATACATTAAAAAATCATTCACCACGATCAAGTAGAAAATATTCCCAGGAAGCAATGGTAGTTCAATACTTGCAGATTAACATATGTCACATCGATAGGGAAAAGATAAAAAAAAATATAAAAATTTTAATACATGCAGAAAAAAACATTTGATAAAATATAGCATCTGTTCATGGTAAAAACTCTCAACAAAGTAAACCTAGAGGGAACATACCTCCACATAATGAAAACCTTATATGAAAAATCCACAGTTAACATCATAGTCTTTTACCCTAAGTTCAGGAGCAAGACAAGATGTCCACTCTCACTACTTTTATTCAATATAGTACTGGAAGTCCTTATCCACACTGATCAGCCAACAAAAAGAAACAAAAGGCATCCAAATCAGTAAAGAAGAAGTAACACTTTCATTATTTGGAGATGACATGATACTATACATAGGAAACCCTAAAGACTCCACCAAAAAACTACAACAACTGATAAATGAATTCAGCAAAGTCAAAGAATATAAAATCAATGCATAGAAATCTGCTGTATTTCTATACACTAGTAACGAAGCAGGAGAAAGAGATATTAGAAAATAATCCCATTTATAACTGCATAAAAAAGAATAAAATACCTAAATAAACTCACCCAAAGAGATGAAAGACCTTTATTTTGAAAATTATAAAAACACTGATGATAGAAATTGAAAACACAAAGAAATGAAAATATATTCCATGCTTAGGGATTCAAAGAACAAATACTGTTAAAATGTCTGTATTACTCAAAGTGATCCATAAGGATACCACAATCCCTATGAAAATACCAACAGAATTTTTCAAAGAACTAGAATAAACAATCCTAAAATCTGTATGGAACCATGAAGGTCTTGAAAAAGAAAAACTAACCTGGAGGTATCGCAATTCCAGACTTCAGGTTGTATTTCAAGTGTATAGTAATCAAAATAGTTTGGTACTGGCACAAAAATAGACATATAGATCAATGAAATAAAACTGAAAATCCATAAATGAACCCATGACTATATGGCCAATGTTTGACAAAGCAGGAAAGAATATTCAATGGGAAAAAGATAGTCTGTTCAACAAATGGTGTTGAGAATACATGCAAAAGAATAAACTAGATAACTTTCTTACACCATACACAAAAATAAAAGCAAAATGGATTAAAGGGCAGAGAAAGGAGCAAGATGGTGGAGGAATAGGAGTCCTAATATCACTGGCTCCCAGGAGTTCAGCTAGTTATCCAACCATTCTGAACATTTACAAACTCAACAGGAGATAGAAGAAAAGAGGAGCAGCAATTCTAGGAACAGAAAATTGACCACTTTCTGGAATGTAGGACTTGCAGAGAACTGAATCTGAGGCAACATATGGGAAGAAAGACTGCAGGGGGAGGGGATGGCTCCTGGCAAATGAAAGAGCAGCAGAGCACAAAACCGGAGCTATTAGAAGTCTGCTCCACTGAGTGATATTGCTTTAGTGTCTAAGCAGGGGGTGGAAACTTCACGGGGACAGTGTGGTCTCAGGATCCCTTGGGGTCACACAAAGACCAGAGGTGTCTGAGTGTGGCAAAGCTCCCAGGTATTGCAGTGGGAAAGCTGGCTGCCCAGATGGAGCTGAGGAGTGGGCTTTCAGCTGGAGGTAACCTTAACCTGTTCAAGGCACAGTAGGATCACTAATCTTTGAGCAGGGACCACATGTGGCAGATCCAGAAAGACCCCCTCCTTCCTCCTTTGGGAGGAGTGCCAGGGAGCATGCTGGGTTTGGAGACTTCAAACGGGACCATGAGCCAGAGATAGAAATGCTCGGTCACAGGCTAGGTGAGTTCGGAGTGTGGCAGGAGACCAGGGAGATGGGAGATGGGAGAGGTTGACTGTTTTTCTCTGAAGGCACATTGAGAAGTGGGGCCCTGAGCTCTCGGCTCCTAACAGGCTAGAGAGTGGGAGGCTGCCATTTTCATTCCTGTCCTCCAGAGCTGTACAGAAATTTTTAGGGAACAAAAGCTACCTAGAGGAAAAGCAAGCAGATTGCTTAGCCTGGCCCCTGGCAAGGGTGATGCAATTCTACCTCAGGCAAAGACATTTGAGAATCACTACAACAGGCTCCTTCCCTAGAAGATCAGCAAGAACATCAAGCTAAAACCAAGTTCACTGATCAATTAGAATTGTCAAACTCCAGAGCTGGGATAAAGCAACACATAGAATTCATGGCTTTTTCCCCATGATTGTTTAGTCTTTTAGAGTTAATTTTTTAAATTTTCTTATTCTATTTCTTCAGTTTTCCTCTCTCCTATTTTAACATTTTTTAACTATTTTATCAATACCTTTAAAAAATCTTCAAAATTTTTCATTGTTATAGTCATATTTTATCCCTTCATTGTATTTAACCTTATTTTTTTATACATATAGGATTTTTTCTTTAAAATTTTGGGATAAAGCTTCTTCTAATAGTTCAAAATATACCCTCAATCTAGTGCATGGCTTTGTTCTAGTCTCCAGTCTGATCACATTCTTTGCTTTTTTTTTCTTTTTCCAACCAACTTCTTATCAATTACCTTTTTAGATACTTTTTAAAATTTCATCTTTACACTCATATTCCTTACCTTCATCATGTTTACCCTTATTTGGGATATATATATATATATATATATATATATATATATATATATATATAAAATTTTTTTCTTTTCTTAATATTTTGGGACATAGTTTCTTCTAACAGACCAAAATACACCCAAAATCAAATGTGTGGCTCTATTCTATTCACCAATCATTATACATATATGTCTGTATATATACATATATATATATGTATATATGTATACACACACATACACACACACACACACACACACACACATATTGTTTTCTACTTTCTTTTTTCTTCCCCACCTCTGCCTTATTTCCCCCTGGTTTTGGGTCTCTTCTGATTTGGTTAGTATATATTTTTCTGGGGTCTTTGCTACCCTTTTAGTATTTTGTTCTCTCATTTATCTATTCTAATCTGGATAAAATAACAAGGCAGAAAATTCACCACAAAAAAAAAAAAAAAAGAAGAGGCAGTACAGATGGCTAGGGACGTAATCAACAGGGATATTAGTAATATGTCGGAAATAGAGTTCAGTATAATGGTTATCAAGTGTTAATTGGGCTTGAAAGAAGCATGGAAGATAGTAGAGAATCCCCTTATGGGGAAATAAAATCCCTTTCTGGATAAATAAAAGAAATAAAATCTAACCAAGTTGAAATAAAAAAAGCTATTTATGAAGTGCAATAAAAAATGGAGTCTCTTACATCTAGGAAATATGAGACAGAAGAGAGAATTAGTGATGCAGAAGACCAAATGATGGAGAATACAGAAGCTGAGAAAAAGATAGACAAACAACTACTAGACCACAAGGGGAGAATTCGAGACATAAGTGATATCATAAGATGAAACAATATTAGAATAATTGGAATCCCAGAAGAAGAAAGAGAGAGAGGGGCATAAAGTATGTTGGAGTAAATTATAACAGAGAATTTCCCTAATTTGGCCAGGGAACAAGCATCAAAATCCAGAAGCCACAGAGAATCCCCCTCAAATTAATAAAAATAAGTCCACACCCCATCATCTAATAGTAAAATTTACAAGTCTTAGTGACAAAGAGAAAATTCTCAAAACAGCTAGGAACAAGGAGTCTGTAACATATAATGGTAGAAATATTAGATTTTCAGAGACCTGGCAGGCCAGAAAGAACTGGCATGATATATTCAGAGCACTAAATGAGATAAATATGCAGCCAAGAATACTATATCCAGCTAGGCTATCATTGAAAATAAAAGGAGAGATAAAAAGCTTTCAGGATAAACAAAAACAAAAAGAATTTGCAAACACCAAACCATCCCTACAAGAAATATTGAAAGGTGTCCTCTAAGAAAGGAGGGAGCCTAAAAGTAGTAGACCAGAAAGGAAGAGACAATATACAGTAACAGTCACCTTAGAGGCAATACAATGGCACTAAACTCATATCTCTCAATAGTTACCCTGAATGTAAATCAGCTAAATGCCCCAATCAAAAGACATGGGGTATAAGAATGGATAAAAAAACAAAACTCATCAATATGCTGTCTGCAAGAAACTCATTTTAGACCCAAAGACACCTGCAGATTTAAAGAGAGGGAGTGGAAAACAATTTCCCATGCTAATAGACATCAAAAACTAGGGAGGCAATCCTTATATCAGATAAATTAGATTTTAAGCCAAAGACTATAATAAGAGATGAGAAGGACACTATATCCTACTCAAAGGGTCTGTCCAATAAGAACATCTAACAATTTTAAATATCTATGCCCCTAACATGGGAGTAGCTAACTACGTAAACCAATTACTAACAAAATCAAAGAAACACATTGCCAATAATACAATAATAGTAGGGGACTTTAACAACCCCCTTACTGAAATGGACAGATGATCTAAACAAAAGATCAACAAGGAAATAAAGTCTTTAAATGACACACTGGACCAGATGAACATCACAGATATATTTAGAACATTCCATGCCAAAACAGCAGAATATACATTCTTCTCTAATGCACATGGAACATTCTCCAGAAATGATCACATCTTGTGTCACAAATCAGGCCTTAACCAGTACCAAAATACTGAGATCATTCCCTGCATATTTTCAGACCACAATGCTCTGAAGCTAGAACTCAATCACAAGAGAAAAGTTGGAAAGAAATCAAAGTTAAAGAGCATCCTACTAAAGAATGAATGTGTCAACCAGGAAATTAAAGAAGACTTTTAAAAATTCATGGAAACAAATGAAAACACAGCAATTCAAAATCTGTGGGACACAGCAAAGGCAGGCCTGAGAAGAAAAAATATAGCAATACAAGCCTTTCTCAAGAAACAACAAAGGTCTCATAACCTAACCCTACACCTAAAGGAAATGGAGAAAGAATAGTAAAGGAAGTCTAAACCCAGCAGGAGAAGAGAAATAACGATCAGAGCAGAAATCAATGAAATAGAAATAAAAAGAACAGGAGAACAAATCAATGAAACTAAGAGCTGGTTCTTTGAAAAAATTAATAAGATTTATAACCCCCTGGCCAGACTTATCCAAAGAAAAGAGAAAGATCCAAAATTAACAAAATCATGAATGAAAGAGGAGAGATCACAACCAATACCGAAGAAATACAATTATAAGCACATATTATGTGAAACTATATGCCAGCAAATTTGACAATCTGGAAGAAATGGATGCATTCCTAGAGACATAGAAACTACCAAAACTGAACCAGGAAGAAATAGAAAACCTTAATAGACCCCAAATCAGAAGGAGATTAACACAGTCATCAAAAACTCTCAAAAACAACAACAACAACAACAACAACAACAACAACAAAACAAGAACCCAAGGCCAGACAGCTTCCCAGGGAAATTCTACCAAACATTTAAAGAATTAATAGCTATTCTCCTGAAACTCTTCCAAAAAACAGAAATAGAAGGAAAACTTCCACACTTGTTTTATGAGGTGCATTACCCCAATCCCAAAACAAGAGAAAGACCCCATCAAAAAAGAGGATTACAGACCAATATACTTGATGAAGATGGATGCAAAAATTCTCACCAAAATACTAGCCAATAGGGTCCAATAGTACAGGATTATTTGCCACGACCAAGTGGGATTTATTCCTGGGCGGCAAGGTTGGGTCAACATCTGCAAATCAATTAATGTGATATAGTATATTAATAAAAGAAAGAACAAGGACCATATGACACTCTCAATAGATGCTGACAAGGCATTTGACAAAGTACAGCATCCGTTCTTGATCAAAACTCTTCACGGTGTAGGGATAGAGGTACATACGTCAATATCATAAAACCATCTATGAAAAACCCACAGCAGATATCATTCTTAATGGGGAAAAACTAAAAGCTTTCCCCCTATGGTCAGGAACACAGTAGGGATATCCACTATTACCACTAGTATTCAACATAGCACTAGAAGTCCTATCCTCAGCGATCAGAAAACCAAAAGAAATTAAAGGCATACAAATCAGCAAAGAAGAGGTGAAACTCTCACACTCTGAAGATGATAGGATACTTTATATGGAAAACCCAAAAGATTCGACTCCAAAACTGCTAGAACTCATACAGGAATTCTGTAAACTATCAGGATATAAAATCAATGGCTAGAAATGAGTTGCATTTCTATATACCAACAGCAAGACAGAAGAGAGAAATTAAGGAGTTGATGCCATTTAATTGCACCCAAAACCATAAGATACCTATGAATAAATCTAACCAAAGAGGTGAAGAATTTGTAACTATCAAGTACTCATGAAAGAAATTGACAAAGATGCAAAGTAATGGAAGAATATTCCATGTTCATGGATTGGAAGAACAAATATTGTGAAAATGTCTATGGTACCTAAAACAATCTACACATTTAATGCATTCCCTATCAAAATACCTTCAATTTTTTTTTCAAAGAAATGGGACAAATAATCCCAAAATTTATATGGAACCAGAAAAGACCCTGAATACCCAGAGGAATGTTGAAAAAGAAAACCAAAGCCAAAGCCAAACTACTGGGTATTTACCCTAAAGATACAATATAAGGATATTGTATAAGGATATAAGGGGTATGTGCACCCAAATGTTTATAGCAGCAATGTCCACAATAGCCAAACTGTGGAAAGAACCTAGATGTCCATCAGCAGATGAATGGATAAAGAAGATGTGGTGTGTATATATATACAATGGAATACTATGCAGCCATCAAAAAATGAAATCTTGCCATTTGCAATGATGTGGATGGAACTAGATGGTATTATGCTGAGTGAAATAAGTCAGTCAGCGAAAGACAATTATCACATGATCTATCTGATATGAGGAATTTGAGAGGCAGGGCAGGGAATAATGGGGGTGGGTAGGGAAGTAAAAAATGAAACAAGATGGGATCAGGAGGGATACAAAGCATAAGAGTCTGTTAATCTCACGCCACAAACTGAAGGTTGTGTTGGAGGCCACGGCACAGTTGGAGTTGAGGATCAAACCAGACCCTGACTTGTGTGTCCTTCAAAGTCCAAACACCTTGACAAGGTTAAGGACAGAAAGTTGAGTGCGCTGAGAAAGGGACTGTGCTATGTGTCATGTGCTCGCCTACGTGACTTCCCACACAACTCTCCCTACAGAAGGCAACAATGTGGCCAGGGTCCTGAGTTCTTAGTTAGTCCTTGTTGTTCTGTACCTCCCATAACCCACTCCCTGGTTGATTGTCTTGCTAATGGCTTTACTGAAACTACCTGGCATCACAAGGTTTGTTTGTAGTAAATGTAAACTTGTTATAGAAACTTGCAGTCATCTGACTATGTACTGATGTAATGCTCCTTCTATTCTGGTCTGCCTTATAAATGATTGTTAAGATGTGGAATAAAATTGGCACTGTTAGACATCATCCTCAGTGTCCCTCCTGCCCCTGTCTCTTAATTTCTTTTCATCATCCTCTCAGCCCTCACGGTTACCCTGGTCGATTCATTGCACTGGCCACGACAGGGTTGCTGGCAGGGGTGAGTGTTGGGTGGCTGGGTTATGGACATTGGTATGTGCTATGGTGAGTGCTGTGAAATGTGTAAGCCTGATGGATTTACAAACTTGTACCCCTAGGGCAAATAATACATTATATGCTAATAAAAGAAAAAGAAAAAAGAAAAAAAATGGATTAAAGATCTATGTGTGTGACCTGAAACCATGAAAGTCCTAGAAGAGAGTATGGGCAGTAATTTCTCTGACAATGGCTGTAACATTTTTCTAGATATGTCTCCTGAAGCAAGGGAAATAAAAGCAAAATAAACTATTGAAACTACATGAAAATAAAAATTTCTGCACAGGTAAGGAAACAATCAACAAAATTAAAAGGCAATCCTATTGAATGAATAGGAGAAGATAATGGCAAATGGCATATCCAATAAAGGGTTAAAATAAAATATATAAAAAATGTATGGAACTCAATACCCTCCCCCAAAATAATCCAATTAAAAAACAGGCAAAAGACATGAAAAGACATTTTTCTAAAGAAGACATACAGTTGACCAACACATACATGAAAAAATGCTCAACATCACTCATCATCAGGGAAATGCAAACCAAACTACAATATCACTTCACACCTGTCAGAATGAAAAGCGAAAGAAAAGAAAAAAAAAAGAAGAAGAAACAACTGTGAGGGTCTGCAGGAAAAAAGGAGCCTTCTTGCATTGTTGGTGGGAATGCAAACTGGTGCAGCCACTGTGAAGAATAGTATGCAGATTCTTCAAAAATTTTAAAAGAGAACCACCCTATGATCCAGTAATTGCACTACCAGGTATTTGCCCCTGGAATAGTAAAACAGTAAACGAAAGGGATATTGGAACCCCTATATTTGCTGCAGCATTATTTACAACAGCCAAATTCTGGAATCAGCTCAAGGATCCAGCAATAGATTACTGGAAAAAAAAGAAGTTATATCTGTATCTGTATTTATAGATATATAGATAGGTGATAGATAAATGCATATATCATGCAGCCGTATAAAGGGATGGAATCTTGCCATTTACAAGGACATGAATAGAGCTAAAGAGTATAATCTAAATTAAAAAGTCATAGAAAGACATATAACACGACTTCACTCATAGGTGAACTCTAAGAAAGCAAACAAGCAGAGGAAAAAGAGAAACTAAACAATCTTTTAATGATAGAGAAAAAACTGATGGCTACTAAGGGGTGGTGGGCAAGGAGATGGGTCAAATAGCTGATGAGGATTAGAATACACTTATGATGAACATGGAGAAATGTATAGAAGTGCTAAATCACTATACTGTATGCTTTAATAACACTGTATGTTAACTATAGTGAAATTAAAATTAAGAATAAAAGAATAAATTATTTTAAAAATGAAAAATAAATAATTACTTAAATGTGAACAGATTAAATTTTCTAATAATGTCCAAAGGGATAAATAATAAGAACCACTATTAGGCTGTTTAGAGAAGGCTCACTTTAGACTTAAAGAAACACATGAACTGACAATGAAGGGAAAGAAAAAAATATTTAAGCAAATAGTAATCAGAACAAAAGTAGAGTAGCTATACTTAACTTAGACATAATAGACTTTAATCTATATTTGGTAAAAAGAGACAAAGATCATTGTATTGTGATAAAGGAATGAATCCATCAAGAAGATGTAACAATTGTGGAAATTCATACCCAACATCAGAGCACCTAAATATATAAAGCAAAATAAATTGCAATAATATTTGGGACTTTAATATCCCACTCTCAACAATGGAAAGATCACACAGAGTTCATAAGAAAGTAGCATATTTGGATACTATAGACCAAACAGTCTGACAGACATATATATACAGAACATTCTGTAACAAAAGCAGAGCACACATTTTTCTCAAGCCCACATGAGACATTTTCTAGGATAGAACATATGTTTAGCCACAAAACAAGTCTAAGCAAATTCAAGAAGATTGTAATTATGCCAAGAATCTTCTCTGAAGACAACTGTATAAAACTAGAAATCAATAACAGGAGGAAAACTGAAAAACTCATTAATACTTAAAAATTAACATTCTACTCAATAACTAATAGGTCAAAGAAAATATTAAAGAAATTATAAAGTGTATCTTGAGACCAATAAAGTGGAAACACAACATACCAAAACATGAAATGCAGCAAAAGCAGTCCTAAAAGAGTTGATAGCAGTAAACACTTTTATTAAGAAATAAGAGATTTCTTAAATAAACAACACTGCACCTCAAGGATTTGAAAAAGAAAAACAAACTAAGCCCAAAGTTAGCAAAAGGAAGGATATAATATAGATTAGAGCAGAAACAAATGAAATAAAGAACAGAGAAAGAATAGAAAACATAAAACTGAGTACTTGAAAAGAAAAAAAAAAAAAACTGACAAACTTTTAGCTAGACTACCCAAGGGGAAAAGAGAACCCAAATTAACAAAATTATAAAATGGAGACATTACAACTGATACCATAGAAATTTAAAAAAAAAAATCATGAGAGGATACTATGAATAATCATACTCCCAACAAATATGACAGCCTAAAAGAAATATTAGGTATTCTGAGAAACATAGAACTTAACTGACTGAATCAGGAAGAAATAGAGTTTTTTAATAGACTTACTACTTGTAAGAAGGTTGAGTCACTAGTCAGAAATCTAATAAGAAAAGCCCAAGACCATATGGCTTCACTGATGAATTTTACAAATCATGTAAGCAAGAAATTAATGTTAATCTTTCTAAAATTCTTCCCCCAAAAATCAAAGGTAAGGGGAAGTTCCCAAACTCATAATTTTAAAAGTCCAACAATACCCTGATAAGAAAGCCATAAAAGGACACTTTAAGAAAACTATAGATCCATATCCTTGATAGAAAAGTATAGATGCAAAACTTTTCAGAATACTAGCAAGCTGAATTCTGCAGCTCATTAAAAATATTATCCACCATGATAAAGTGGGATTTATCTCTGTGATACAAGGAGGTTTCAATATACACAAATCAATAAATGTGATATATATCATTAATAGAATAAAGGAAAAAATCGTGTGTTTATCTCAACAGATACAGAAAAAGTATTTGACAAAATTCAACATCTGTTCATGATAAAAACTCTTTTAAAAATTGGGTATAGAAGAAACTTACCTGAACATAATAAAAGCCATACATGACGGACCTACAGCTAACATCAAACTCAGTGGAAAAAGGCTAAAAGCACTTCCTCTGTAATAAGGAACAAGAGTGCCCACTCTCTTCATTCCTATTTGACATAGTACTGGAAATCCCAGCCAGAGTAATCAAACAAGAAAGAAAATGAAAAGGCATAAGACTTGAAAAGAAATTAAATTATCTCTATTTGGAGATGACATGATTTTATATAGAAAATCCTAAAGACTTCACTAAAAGACAATTAGATTTAATCAACAAATTTACTAAAGTTGCACGATACAAAATTAACATATCACAATCAGTAGCGTTTCTATATACTAATAATGAATTATCTGAAAAAGAAATAAAGAAAATCACATTTATAATAACATCAAAAACAATAATATGCTTAGGAATAAATTTAACTGAGGAGATGAAAGAGCTCTACCCTAAAACTATAAAATATTGATGAAAAAAGTCAAAGACCAAACAAATAAATGGCAAGCTATCCCATGTTCATGTATTGGAAATAAAATTATATTGTTAAAATGTGCACCTTACCCAAAGCCATCTATACATTTAATTGCAATTCCTATCTGAATTACAATGACAATTTTCAGAGTAGTAGAAAAAAACAAAGCTAAAATTTATTTGAAACCATTCGAAGACTCTGAATAACCCAAGTAATCCTGAGAAAGAGGAACAAGGTGGGAGTCACCAGACCTCCTGAATCCAAGTTATATTATAGAGTAATCCAAATAGCTTGCTATCAGCTCTTTCCCACTCCCCATGCTTGTGTTTCCTCTCTGGCTCTCACTCTCTGTCAAATAAATAAACAAAATCTTAAAAAAAAAAAAAAAAAAAAGGAATACTCAGTGGAGAAAGACCATTTCTTCAATAAATGGTACTGAAGGGAGAAAAAAAAAAGCGTATTCACATGTAAAAGAATGGAACCAGACCCTTATCTGATGCCACTTACTTTTTTTTTTAATGGATTGAAGACTTAAATTTGAGGCCCGAGACAATAAGACTCCAAGAAAAAAAACAGGGGGAAAAAAAAAAAAACTCAAGGCATAGCAAAAAATAAAAAACAAATTCGGGACTATATCAAACTAAAAAGCCTTTGCATAGAAAAAGAGATCATCAAGAAAATAAAAAGACAGCTTACAAATGGGAAAAAGTATTTTGAATAGATATCTTATAAGAGCTTAATATTCAAAATATATAAAAAACTCATACAACTTAATAGAAAAATAAACCATGAATCTAATTAAAATTGGCAAAGGATCTGAATAGATATTATTCTATGGAACATATAAATGGACAACGGTATGTGAAAGAGTACTCAACATCACTAATCACCTGGGAAATGCAACTAAAAACCACAATGACATACCACCTCACACTTGTTAGAATAACTATCACCAAAAGGACAGGAAATAATAAATAATGGCAGGATAGGGAGAAACAGGAACTCTTGTGAATTTTTGATGGGATTGTAAATTTTTTTAAATAACATATTTTTTTGCATACCATATTTTTTTATAAACATAAAACATACTGCTTTATGTAATATTTGAAAGTTGCTAAAATAATAAACTGAAAGCTCTCACCATAAAGAAAAATATTTAATATAGCCACTATACAAGAGAATATAAAATTTCCTCAAAAATTTTAAAATAGAGCTCCCATATAACACTAAAATTCCACTTCTGGATAGATATCTGAAGGAAATGAACACACTACATGAAAGAGATATGTGCAATACCATGTTCATCGCAGCATTACTTACAATATTAAAGACATGGAAACAACCCAAGTCTCCATATATGATAAATGGATAAAGAAAATGAGATATATATACACACTTATATATTAATGTATATTTATTTATATATAATATATACAATGAAATACTATTCAGTCATAAAAAAGGAAATCTTAACATTTTCAACAACATAGATGGACTTTAAAGGCATTATGCTAAGTGAAATTAAGTCAGAGAAAGACAAATGCTATATGATATCAATTATATGTGGAATCTAAAAAACAAGCAAACTAATGAACCCAAAACAAAAACAAAAGAATTCACTCATAAGAAAAGAGACTGATTTGTGGTTACCAGAGGTGAGAGTAGGGGAACTGGATGAAAGATGTTCAAATGCATTTTAAATTACCATATAGTAATTATAGCTAATAATGCTTCGTGTTATATTTGAAAGTTGCTGGAATAATAAACTGAAAATTCTCACCATAAAGAAAAAAAAAACATTTTCCCTTTTTTTCTATTTGAGATGACAGATATTAAGTTATTGTAATCATTTCAGAAAATATCAAAGTGAAGTCAATATGCTGTATAGCTTAAACTTCTACAGTGCTGTGCGTTAATTATATTTCAATATAACTATAAAAGACTGCATCAACTCATAGTTACACCCCTTTTATTCTTATTTGACAGAAATTGTTTTTTCTAGTATAATACCTATGCTTTATGCTACCAATTAGATATGTAAAACAATGAATTATAACATGAAATATGCTAATAAATGAATGCTGCTCAAATAGCCCTGCAAGCAGCTAAAATAGTTTTGAGTTTGGGTGAGTGGATGATTTCCTGGAGTAGCTGACATTTTAGTTAGATTTTTAGAGTAAGTACAAGAAAGTCAATTAGAAAAAAAAAAATCTAATGGGAAATCCAAGTGAATAAAATAACATGTGAATAGTCCCCAAAGCTTAGGTGAGTGAGGATTAAAAAATAATTTTTATTTAGTATAGGTAAAGCATGGCATATAGATCTAGAAATGGCAATGGGTGTAGATGGAAAACTAGAGAAGATTCAGATAAGAAGAATCTTCAGTTTCACTTATTTGTGGAGCATAACAAATAGCATGGAGGACATGGGGAGTTAGAGAGGAGAAGGGAGTTGGGGGAAATTGGAAGGGGAGGTGAACCATGAGAGACTATGGACTCTGAAAAACAATCTGAGGGTTTTGAAGGGGTGGGGGGGTGGGAGGTTGGGGTGCCAGGTGGTGGGTATTATAGAGGGCACGGATTGCATGGAGCACTGGGTGTGGTGCAAAAATAATAAATACTGTTATGCCGAAAATAAAAAAATAAATAAATAATAAAGAAATAAAGAAATAAATAAAATCTTGGGGGGGGGGGAAGAAGAAGAATCTTCAGTGTAGCATCAGGAGTTTTATGCTTCCCGTAAGGACAAAACTGGCAGATATAGAAAGATGTAACATGGTTAAATTTATGTTTTAGATACATTCTGGCAACAAGAAAAAGGATGAAATAGAGATGGAAAATGCTGGAAGCAGGAAAATTAGTTAAGAGACTATTACAGTATCCGGAAGACACACGAGGGATTTGAACTAAGAAAATGACATTCAAATAAGTAAAACACATACAAAATTTAGTGACTTAGCAGATCCTGTTAGGTCCTGTCCAAATCCCCAGTGATCTCTTTTACTGGTTGGTAAGCCTATTTTTTAACTTTTACCAGTGGCTCCCACCTACAAACTCCTCCAGAGAACTGTTTTTGCATAAATGGATCCTTCTTGCCAATTACATCATCCCGCAATCTACTAATGTGACTGATCAATGATAGTATTTGGAGTGGAAATGGGGAGAGAGCTAATACAAAAGCCTACCTCTCTAGCCTCAGCAAAAATTCCACAGTGCAATTTATACTTCCTTAGCTAAAGGCTAAGCATAGACTTTAGCTAAAACTGATGGTTTGACTTTCCCTTCCAAATGGACTAAATTATGTCTCCCTCCCAAATTTGTATGTTGAAGTATTAATTCCCAATGGGACTGTATTTGAAGATAGGACTTTTAGGGAGATAGTTATTAATTCTACTACTCTTGTTACTTCTATTATTATTATTATTATTATTATTATTGCTATTACTATTATTATATAAGTATTACTATTAGGGAGATAAGGTTAAATGAGGTTATAAAGGTGGCATCCTAATCTGATAGAGCTGGTGTCCTTATAAGAAGAATAAGATATCAGAGGTCATTTTCTCTCTGCACATGTGAAAAGACCATGTAAGCACATAGCAAGAAGCCAGGAAGGCCTTACCAGGACCTGAATATGCTGGCAAGTTGATGTTAGACATTTAGCTTACAGAACTTGAGAAATAAATTTATGTTGCTTAAGCCACCCTTTTGTGGATTTTGTTATGGCAGTCTAAGAAGACTAGTATATCCCCTTTCCTATTTTTTTTTTCTCCAAGTTTCTCCTTAAAGTATCACTTACATGAAAATCCCCATCTCAGGCTCTGGATCTAGGAAAACTGAGTTTACAGAGTGACTTATTGGAATATTAGATTGGAGGAAAAAGTATGGGGAGATCTCGAAGTTTCAGTTGTAGTATTAGATGTAGATATTGGAGAGAAACATGAAACTTGATTCTTGTTGAGTCATTAATTGAGGGGTAGTCTAATTTGTCAACTCACTTTCTTAGGAATCAACTTCTCCATCTTTAAATTGGATTACTCTGACTCAAATAAGTCAGTGTTTTGCTTTTACTATATTATTAACATCTTAAGTGCATTAAATGGCATCTCACCTATTTTGGTTGAAGATGCCTAGTTTGTTGAAGGTAGTAGCTGATCAGTATGTTATTCACTTACTAATCTCACAGAAAGCAGTATAAAGAGGTCAAAGGAAGTCTTCATACATTAAGTCAATGCATATAACTTAATGTCCATTTTAAAAATTTAAATTAGATAACATAGTACATCATTGGTTTTTTATATAGTGTTCGATGACTCATTAGTTGCATATAATGCCCAGTGCTCATCATGTCACATTACCTGCTTAATGCCCATAACCCAGTTACCCCATCCCCCTACCCACCTGCCTTTCTGGAACCCTCAGTTTGTTTCCCAGATTCAAGATCCTCTCATGGTTTGTCTCCCTCTCTTATTTCTTCCCATTCAGTATTCCCTCTCTATCCTTATGATCCTCTGCACTACTCTTTATATTCCACATATGAGTGAAATCATATGATAATTGTCTTTCCCAAATTGACTTATTTCACTTAGTGTAATGTCCTCTGGTTCCATCCACACTGATGTAAATGATAGACATTCATCCTTTCTGATGGCTGAGTAATAGTCCATTGTATGTATGAACTATATCTTCTTTGTCCATTTATCTATTAAAGGACATCTCAGTTCTTGCCACAGTTTGGTTATTATCATTAATAATATTGACATTGTTAATATCAACATTGGGATGCAGGTGGTCCTTCTTTTTACTGCATCTTTCACATCTATACATCTATATATTTGGGGTAAATAGCCAGTAGTGCAATTGCTGGGTCATAGTGTAGCTCTATTTATAATTTCTTAAGGAATTTCCATACTGTTTTCCACAATGGCTGTACCAGCTTTCATTCCCACAACAGTGTAAGAGGGCTTCCTCTTTCTCCAAATCCTTTTCAACACTTGTTCCCTGCCTTATTTATTTTGGCCATTATAACTGGCATAAAGTGATATCTCACTGTGGTTTTGATTTGTATTTCCCTGATAATAAGTGATGTGGAACATTTTTTCATGTGTCTGTTGGCCTTATGGATGTCTTCTTTGGAGAAATGTCTGTTTCTATCTTCAGCCCATTTCTTGACTGGATGATGATGATGATGATATGATGATGATGATGATTATCAGTGTTGTGTTTGATGAATTTTTTTATAGATATTGGATACCAGCCCTTTATCTGTCGTGACATTTTCAAATGTGTTCTCCCAGTCTGTAGGTTGCCTTTTAGTTTTGTTGACTGTTTCCTTTGCCATGCAGAAGTTATCTTGATGAGATCTTAATAGTTCACTTTTGCCTTTGTTTCCCTTGCCTTTGGAGATGTGTCTTGCAGGGAGTTGTTGCAGCCAAGGTTGAAGAGGTTACTGCCTATGTTCTCCTATAGGGTTTTGATGTACTCCTGTCACACATTGAGGTCTTTCATCCATTTTGAGTTTATGTATGGTGTAAGAGAATGATCCAGTTTCATTCTTCTGCCTGTGGCTGTCCAATTTTCCCAACACCATTTGATGAAGAGACTGTCTTTTTCCCTTTTGATATGCTTTCCTGTTTTGTCAAAGATTGGTTGACCATAGAGTTGAAGGTCCCATTTCTGGGTTCTCTATCCTGTTCCATTGGTCTACGTATCTGGTTTTGCGCCAGTATGATGCTGTCTTGATGATCAGAGCTTTGTAACAGAGCTTGAAGTCAGGCATTGCGATGCCCCAAGATTTGGTTTTCTTTTTGAACATTCCTTTTGACTATTTGGGGGTCCTTCTGGTTACACACAAATTTTAGGATGTTTGTTCCAGCTCTGTGAAAAATGTCTAATGTTATTTTGATAGGGGTTGCAATTGGATGTAGATTGTTCTGGGTAGCATAGACATTTTAACAATGTTTATTCTTCCAATCCATGAGCATGGAATGTTTTTCCATCTCTTTGTATCTTCCTCAATTCCTTTCATAAGTGTTCTGTAATTTCTAGAGTACAGCTCCTTTACCTTTACTTCGCACATATCTTATGGTTTGGGGGCAATTTAAGTGGGATCAATTCCCAGCATTGTTTCTGCTCTCTTTTTACCAAAATATGCAATTTTCTTCTTAGATAGCTGAGTTTTGGTGCCCTGTGGCATCAAAAGGCTTCAGAGTATGAATTAAAAATGGACCCACACTTGACCATTGATATAAAACATCTTTAATATCATAATTCTCCTATAAGGATTGCTATGGAATCATTCAGAACTTTAGTTAACTCATAACCAAGATTATGATGGTTATATGTACAAATGAATTAATCATGGGAAGACCCAACAAATAGAGCCAAACTATTTTTAATAAACATTTGTAAAATGCATACATTGTTTTGTGACACAAATTATGTGACACAAAATTTGGCAAGCTCTTTTCTAGGAGGCCAATAGTTGGTAACTGAAGTTGTCACAAAAACAGACTTAGAAAAACCTGAATGTCCATACATTTCTGAAGAGGAACTCCACAAGTTTTAGTACCTTCTTATATTTATCTGCTTAGAGCAACTAGTTCTTTAAAGAAAACCTAATTCCCTTGCATACACTTGCATTTTGCATAAGAAGTTTTAGACTCTTTATAAATGAAGTCTTTCTGAAATAAGCCAATGGTCTTTCTCAGGTATACTTATTATGAAAGAAAAGATGAATTTACACAAGTTAGATTTTTTTTAAGTACTTGACAAAGACAATTGTATTTTAATAAGAATTGTGAAAAAGGGAACATTTTGTGAAATCACCAGTAAAGCTTTGAGAGATAGCATATGAGGTCCTTTTGACCTTTTCCCTACCAAAATCTTGAAATATCTTTCTATTGTAGAGATCAAGAGAATAAATTAAAGTTATATCTGTGACTATGTTGGCTTAGAAATAAATGATAACTTCAAACAATCACTTGGTTCAAATAATGTTACTAAGAATAATATGGCTCTGCATGGTCTTCAGTTATTTTGACCTCATTCTTTCAAATTATTTTTAAAGGTGAAGAGGACTATAGAACAACCTATGGCAGAGGACACTTATAATAAGAAAAACAAAGCACTAGAGAGAAAAAAGTAGGGATTCTCGGCCAATTCAGCCACTTACTTACAACATTCATTTCATGAAATATGTTTTCTTGTCTACAAATCTAGAAAACTCCCAGTTATGACAAGGGAAAAATGCAATTATTAAGCATGAAAATAAATTACTACACAAAAGCATAGACACTGTTATTATCATTATCTTTATCAACTGCTGAGTTTCTGAAGAGTCCACCAAAGTAACCAGTTGGTCAAGCAAAGATGTAAAGCAAAGCAAAGATTACTGCAGTAATGGACAATACCACTGACAATCTTAGTAGTATCTCCAAAAGGTAATTAGTGGTATTTATAAAGATTAGGCTTTGATTAAGGTGGATCATCTTTCAATGCAATATTCTCAAATTCATGATATAACAATAGAATTGATAGAGTGATAAGGGTTTTGCAGGTGTCTTGATGAGTAACCATTGATTTGTTAAGAGAATGGTTTCCCTGGTTGCGTGATCCATTGCCCTGAGAAGTCAGGCCAATGGAACAGCTTATTATTTGCATAAATAGACTTTTAGGAAGTTTCTGAAACAAACAATAATGTTATTAGAATATTATCTTTGTGGGAAAGAATTTCCTGAGAAAGTAAAATCAGTGTCAATTTCAACAGTCTCATTTCTTGATCCTATTAACTTTGTGTTTGCATGAAGCTTATCATCACAATTACTGAGTTAAGTAAATGTTATTAAGTATGAGATAGACTGAGGCATTCATCTACTTGATGATGTACATATCAAATTTTATTTAATTCTAACAGTTATGGTGTTATTTTCACCATTTTAAAGCTCCAGAAGGTAAAGTTATGGCCCTTGTTCAATGTTACAAATCCTGATTCCTCTAATCAGAAAGCAAACAAATATATTCATACAAGCACACACACACTCAGAAAACAAACTAAACCATTATTTGATAAGGCACTAAACTTTTAAAAACATGTATTTGCCCTCCCATTAGTTTATTTAGGATGAGGTTGTACATGGGTGTTCACTTCAATCCAGGAATGCTAGAGACACAGACTGGACTACTACTTGCTAGCACCCCAGGAAAATGCTGACGAAAACTGTGAAATAGTTTAAATTTTTTGACTCAGGGGAGCCCAAGTCTTTGATTGAGCATCTAACTTTGGCTCAGGTCAGGGTCTTGGGGTCCTGGGATCTACCCGGGGTGGGGCTCAACACACAGCAGGGAATCTGCTTCTCCCTCTGCCCCCCACCCCCCCGCAGCCCCTGCCACCCCTGCCCGGAATCTCTCTCTCTCAAATAAAGAAAAAAAAAAATCCTTTGACTCCTAAAAAAAAAATCTTTTGACTCTTACTCAAGTTCTTATAAAGTGAAGACAGTTACAAAATTGACTTGAAATTCTATTGCTATTACAATAGTGAGAAAATACAGATTAAAAGCTGCAAATATGTTAATTAGTGGCTCTCTAGCACATGAACAGTACAATATTCAGTGAGTTAAAGGTAGCAGGTTGTATAACTATTGAAAAGTACTGCCTGTGTATGAAATGTGAAAGTCTTCATCAGGCTCTAAAATGGGAAAAAAAACTCAGATTTGGATAAGCTCCGTGCACAAATTCTAGTGACTACCTCACTCTCTAATCCAAGTATCTTCTCATAAATAGAATTATTACTAAGAAGAGGGAAAAACATAAAGATCAAGAATAAATCTGACTCATTTTAAAGAGACTGTTATTTAACAAAGAGCAATATATTTCAAATTCATGAGTTCATATATATTTTATTTATGGTTAATTCATGCAAATAATGAATTAAAATTAATTTAAAAGAAAATATCTCTATGAATTGGTTTGTAATTCATTGGTTTGATCTTGATTTGTATTCCATTCAGGAAAAGTTTTTCTATATCCATGAAAAATAAACATTTTGATTACAAAAAATCTAGAAGTTTTTACTATACTAATTACTGCTTATAATTAAGCAAGCTTATTTAAGAACTTACCTGAGTAAGATGATAGTTCTGTATCAATAGATTTTGAGAAAATTTGTGAACTATAAAAGGACCATATAAAATATAAAGTGAAAATAAAACTGAAAATCTGTTGTTGAATTTGAACATCAAGTGCGGTAAGAACAATTTTAGATTTCTATATTTAGAGATACACTGAGAGAAAATCAAAGAGCAGTTAGGAATATCACCAAAGTTATAAAAATCCTTTACTTAAGTGTTCATTATATAAAACCAAGAGATGCTCTCTTTGTGCTGCAAAATAATATATACTTTTTGAGAATACAGAAGATGCAATATCTTAAAGTCATATATTTTCCTAATTTTGATACTTGTGCAAATAGTATAAATTATTTTTATAGTAACAGAAAGGGTTATCACTAAAAAATTATTTATCATATGTCTGTGATAGCAAAGAGCTGTGTATTTTATGGGGTCAGGAAGAGAGAGCTATAGTGAAAATCTACTTTGGATTATCAGAACATGTTTAAGGAAAGCATTTGATAACAAGAGTAATATAAAATGTATCAGGAATACAAATAGTACATTTGGCTTAGAGAAATACTAAAATAAGTTTTGCTTTGCTTTTTCATTTTTTGTGTGTGAATTGTGTTTCTAGCTCTATAAGGGGGGTATTTAATCTTTTAAGTGTAATTCAACTAATTCAAGTTTCATTTATATACATAATAGAGAAAGCAGGGATAAAGCAATGGTTTTCAACTAAGTGACCCTTACTTATAGATATGACATAAGTAGTTATGGATCCACACAGTATGTGAAAACTTAGAGAAGCTTAATATAATTCATGAATTTACATGCAAACAGTGGAACAAAAATTCTAAAATTACTAATGGGGTCTGTGACATACATGTATACATGTATACAGGGTATTTTTCTTCTTTTTGCTTTTTACATGTATTTCAACCTTTGGTATTCTGGTAACTATTTTTAAATTTAAATTTAAATGTTAAATTTAAATTTAATTTTGTTTATTTAAAAATATAAAAATAAGAAAAAAAATTAAAAATATAAATCCCTGATCATTTAGGGATTCCATTCTATTAGGTTATTCCATTTAGAAATAACATAAAATATTAAATCAACTAATAAATTTATTAAATAAGAGTAAATTTAAAAAATAAGCATGAGTAGGATGAATAAGCCAAAGAAAGAAACAAATGATAAAAACATTCTTGGTGAGAAAATTTGGCTAAATATATAAACACAAATAAAATATATTTAATATAGAGGCATTATTTTTAGTTTTTGATTTTTACTTATTTTTAATCATTAATAATTATACCATTTTATAGCTACACTTGTTGCTTTTCTACATTCTTAAATTTTTGGCATTTTAAAACCATGCACACAATTTCTGTTTCTTCTCTCTACATTCTATTTCATTCACACGATAACATTTCTTAACTTCGACTACCATTCACGAAGAAACAGAATGAATGTATTTGCATTTTTAACACACTTTTGGACAGAAACAGTTTTGCAGAGAGGCCAAAGACCTTGAGGGCTCTCTCTTATTTAGTGTGTTGATTTTGGTCACACATGGGCTGCTGAGTTTCAGTGCCAGTTACAACCAGGCATTACTTTAGTATATCTGTGCGAGAGAATTAAACTTGGTAGCAATTGGAGAACATTTTTAAGTTGTTTTTAAATTGTTTTTGTTTTTAAAACCTGTAACTGGGCGCCTGGGTGGCTCAGTGGGTTAAGCCGCTGCCTTCGGCTCAGGTCATGATCTCAGGGTCCTGGGATCGAGTCCCGCATCGGGCTCTCTGCTCAGCAGGGAGCCTGCTTCCCTCTCTCTCTCTCTCTGCCTGCCTCTCCATCTACTTGTGATTTCTCTCTGTCAAATAAATAAATAAAATCTTTAAAAAAAAAAAAAAAACCTGTAACTGTTTCTGAGGATTTTAAAAGTTTCATGAATAAGGCAAAAGTCAGAATACTCAATAATGACATATTACATACAAACTTCATATTAATAATCATGCCTTGTGTTCTCAAGGAAATTACAAGGTCAATACATTATAGTGTCACATTTAGCTTGATAATTTTAAGTATTTTTGACAGACTATTTATGAATCTAATTAGATAGGTATTGTTTCTAGTTTCACAATATAACTGAGAAAGATTTTTATTATGAGAAGCTGAAAATTCAGCTCTATAATTGTTTTTTGTTTTTCTGGTTGTTCGACTTTCATTAAAGACACTTTTTTTTCATTTTTTCCAACCTGAGACCACACCTTTCAGTTGGCTTTTGGAAGTGTACATTCTGTGACTTCCAGATATGAAGGACATCCACTTTTTTTCCCTTGAATTTTTTTCAATACTCCAAAGTGCTTAATCATTCAATTATTTAAACAAAGAAATAAAAATATTGAAACAATCTCAAGTTTCAGGTTTGAATTTGAATATTTAGTCTATCTCTGATGCCCAAATAAAATTCTTATGTTATTCTTTAGGAACAAGTTTTTATCATGTCTCTGAATTGAATAAACATGATCTCTCTTCCAAACAAATGGTTTTTGCTAATGGAGTAAGGGCAGCCACTTGCTTTTTCTCCTTAACTTGCTGCTATGAGTATTTGTTTATTTCCAGAGTATAGATTTGTGCTATTCTTATCTATGAAAACAATCTGGTTCTCTGATCACTTTCTAACTTTGTAACACTGGTAAATTCACTCAGTTTCTCCTAATCTGTTTTTTCTTCTTTTTTAAATCAGTTAAATGGGTATGATTTTAGGACATGTATACTTTGCAGGGTGGTTATAGGAGATAAGATAATATATGTTAAGCTCTTAGAGGAAGATTCAAAAAATGTGAGTAGTTTATTAGTACTAACTATAATATTAGATATGTAATAAAATTATTTTTTTAAGATTTTATTTATTTATTTGGCACACAGAGATCACAAGTAGGCAGAGAAGCAGGCGGAGAGAGAGATGGAGGAAGCAGGCTCCCTGCTGAGCAGAGAGCCCCATGTGAGGTTCGATCCCATGACCCTGAGATCACGACCTGAGCTGAAGGCTGAGGCTTTAACCCACTGAGCCAACCAGGCACCCCTAAATATGTAATAAATAGTTCATTTACTGATATGTGATTTATTCACTGCTTTTGTGTTAGGTAGTGATAAATCCAGTAAAGGTAAGATACAGTCAATCAAAAGAGATAAGAAGCCAAAAACAACAGCATTGCCGACTTAACAAATTTTTCTGGAGCTCACCATGACACAGCTACATGGGAGCAATCAAAGACACAGATCACTTATCACATGCCAACAACAAAAACAATTCAGCCTCAACATTTGACCCATCTATGCATTTTGTTTTTAATTTATCAAACATTTAACTGATAGGTTGAATCATTTTGTTGTCTTCTAGATACTTTGTTTTAATGTAGTCATGCTCATAGTCATTTCTAAATTTAAGCTCTTTCATATCTGTAGGATTTTAGTTGGAAAGTTATAGAGTGTTGGCTACCATTAGAGGGGAGGTGAGTAGGGGGATGGGTGAGCCTGGTGGTGGATATTAAGGAGGGCAATATTGCACAGAGCACTGGGTGTTATATGGAAAACTTGTTGAAAACCAAGTTTTCATGCTCAAAAGAAATACTTCTAAAGTCATAATGCCTACTGCCTACTATATGCAAAATAATAAATGATGCATGATCAATATGATAAATATTTGCATAATAATGATCAACTACAAGATTTCATAACAGTGATTATAAGAAAAAATGAAATTTTAAAAATCTGTCAAACAACACAAATAATATGTTCACATTTTTAAAAAAAACCTTTTATCCTCATAGCTTCTGACCAATTTTCTACTATGTTGATATATTAACAGCTGATACACAGGTTTTTAAAAAATCAGTATACAATGAGATTTGAAGCTAAAAGCTATAAATTCTTCAGCAAACTAGTAGCAGCTTCTACATAAGAGCTAGTCATAATACTTTAGGGATTATTATCAAGCTTCTAATCATAGGTTAAAGATCCCAGCTTCATCAATTCACAAAAGAAACTAATAGAGATATGGTGGTGTGCATTCTCTAAAGATAGTTAAGAAATAGACTGAAGCACAAACACTCAACTTCGGTGCAATTAACAATACAGTAACCTCTGGATCAGGAAAGTTTAAAGTCAATAGCTGAGAACCACCTGAATGTACAGAGATTGATTTTACTTGCTCTGGACTATAGGGGAATGATTGATCTAAGCTTTATTTTGTGCTAGCCTTTTCTCTATTGCAAGCCTAATGAGGCATAAGGGGTGAAGTGAAAATGGAAACAATAGAAATAGATTTGTGTCTGCATGGGGCCAACAAGACAGTGATGAAATAAAAAATTAATCCCACCAGCTATTTGGTATCAAAATGTTATACTCTCAAATGTCTAGAAACTTTTTCCAAAATCATTATTACTTTCTTACATTTTAGCAGTTCAATTCTCTTCGATCAAACATGTTGCAAATGAGTATCTTCTATGAACCTGGAACTGGCAGGAGATTTTATTTAATACATTTTACAGAAGAGTCATTAAAATTGAAGATTCTGTTGCCAGAAAATATAAAAATGTACTCCTGGCTGTCTGCTATAAACATTTGTAAGAATCAATTCTGTTGGTAAATACTTGTTTTGATGATTTATTGAAGAGGTTAAAAATAAATGATAGTTGGAGAATCATGGAAACTAGTAGGTCTAAGACTCCATTGGGCTCATATAGGATCTCAAACCATAAGCAGATGATACCTTGAAATTTGAAACTAGACATGTTTACAACAAGAAAAGTACATTTAAATGGTTTTGTGGAGATGGTAGTTAAGATGTAAATACAACATTCCCTGAAAGAAAAAATGCATTAAATGTAATTGCTCACAAATAAAGAAAGATTTGATGTGGCTAATAAAAATTGTTGCATTTGTCTCTGGAGTGTAATTTTATAAACATAAACTACATTATTTGATTCATTCAATAAACATCATGTTTCCTCCTCCTTCAGTTAATTAACTTTCACTCAGCTTACAAAATTCAGCTTATATAAAATTTGATCAAAGCAATTTTTTCAGACCTTTTTATGCCAGGTCCATCCTGCATTTTATATCTTTATGATTTTCTCCCTTTCCTTGACCTACAATAGTAATAAAGATAAATAACTGTGTGACAAATTTAAACACACATACACACACCTACACACAGAATGAGGGGAAAAAAAATATTTTCCTTATTTACATCTCTACCTCCAGCAGCAAGAACAGGGCCTTTTACTTAATAAACACTAAATTAACTCTGTATTATCAGTAAGTGAGTAAATTTGCCAGGTATAATTATAGGCACTAAAGTCAGTATAACAGACAAGTATAGGAACAATTATAGTTCAATGAAAGCATGAAGGTGAAGGCATCCATCAGACTTTAGTTTACAGGGAAGTCTGAAGGGACAAGATGAAACTCCATGAAAAGGAGAGAAAGCAGGCATTCCTGGCTGAGCAATCACAGGATCCCTTGCATGGTACGCAGGCATATGAACATTTTAACACTGGGTTCATCTGGAAATGGAAAAGGAGATGGAGCTAAAAGCCAACTGAAGAATTAGACCTGTGAAATGAGAGAAAGGGATGCAGGATCAGGAAGGGAAATTAAAACTGCAATACAAACCTGGCAAAGTCTCTGACAGGCTCACATGGAGCCTGGAGCAAAGATTCCTAGTTAGAGGGTCCTGCAACAGGCAGAGGTGGTCCGGCACTGGTACCACCATCTTATTCAACCACTGACTGGGGACCCCAGAAAAGAGTCTGACTCCTCTTGAAAGCTGAGGCAGACAGGAGGTGCAGCTGGGCAATCTGCACACACAGCAGTGATGCCTCTCTTGGAAGGACTCCCTATCTAGCCTTAAGCCTGACTGGTGCACGCAGCAACTGTCTGTTCCATACACATGCAGAGTGTGCATGTTAGCACAGAGCAAGGCATGAGGAGGGGCCAGAGAGAGGACTTGAAGGGCTTGTGCAGGTCTCAGGATTTTGGATCTTATCCCATCGGCAGTGAGGGTTGCTGGAAAATTTTAGGTAAGGAAGCAATGGGATTTGCAGATTTACAAATTGGTTGGTTCTCTACAGCACTGAAATAAAACCTGAATGCAGGGCCATTGGTGAGTAGGTGCTGGAAAAGCCCCTATGAAAGCATAAACAAAGAACCTGGTGTAGAAATGGGGGGCGGGAGAGAATTAGAGAGGCTCTAAGTAGGCAGGCACTTCTGCCTGTGATGATGGATTAGACTTGAGGAGTAAGTAAGAGCAAGAAAGCTGGGACACCTTCTTTATTTTCTAGGACATAAAATTTTTGTATGCTCTGAGAATAAGCTTTAAAGGAAATAATAAAATGAGGCTCACTGCAAACTTCTACCACACAAAAAGTTAAGTTGTCTAATTATCACAGTCAGATCCTTGATCATCTCCCTGTAATCTAGCTCGTGCTGTGATTACACAGCACCATGTCTCAGACTGGTGCCAATTGTCAAACAAAGAAACACAGACTACTCAATGTGATTTGGAGCATGGGGATGGGGAGTCCCAGGATCTCAGTCTCAAAGGGAAGCCTTAGAATGGAGGGGAGAGAATGTAAAGGCACACAGGTAAATATTTAAAATAATAAAAACACAAGAAAACAAAGACACCCCCACCACACAAACACATAAAATGGATTGCTATGTATCATATTTATTGGCACTGAATTTGAAAGCAAAATGAAATGCCAAAAATTAATATTAGGTTATAATGTTATTTAAACTAAATATTTAATGAAGCCTTTATATACAGAGTACCCATGTGAATTAAATAAGCACATAAGGCCATTTATTCCCTGATTCCAGGATACTTATCCAGCATCATTAAAAAAAAAAAAGAAGAAGAAGAAGAAGAAGAAGAAGCATATTTACACCTCTGATTTTACTTATATTTTTTGGTGCTTCTTCTTTCCTCTGTCCTAGAATTCTTACTCATTCACAGTGTTGAGCCCAAATTTCATATTTTCTTAGTGTTTGTCTCTCATGTTCTCCCATGGAATGAATCAATTATTCATTTATGTCTGCCTCTTTCATGGACATTTACACATACAGATATGCATGTGGATATGGATGTACATATAGGTATTTAACTAAAAATTCTCAAAAAATTCACTATTTTAGTTCCTGAGTCTAGCAACACATTTTGAAAAATTACTAAATAATTTCAATTAATTTTATTCATTGGAGATTGTCACTTGATCATATTAAATAGTATAAAAAACTATGAATGAAATAGAATGTAAAGATAGAGGGGGAAAAGAAAATAAGAATAGAGAAAGATTTTACTGTTCTTATTACAGAGTTTGGAAATCCTTTCCTCTGACTTAACATGTCTAAAACCTATTGAATCCCTTAAGATTAAATAAAGATAAAGCTTTCTTTGGGACGCCTGGGTGTTAAGTGTCTGTCTTCGGCTCAGATCATGAACCCAGGGTCCTGAAACTGAGTCCCACATCGGGCTCCTTGCTCAGTGGAGCACCTGCTTCTCCCTCTGCCTGCCGTTGCCCTTGCTTGAGCTCTGTCTTCGACAAATAAATAAAATCTTAAAAAAAAAAAAAAAGTCAAAGCTTTCTTCAACATTTTTTCTAGCTTCCTACACAGATTGAAATAATTCCTTAAACTGCCATATAATTTCCAGTTTTTTCTACCTCAATAATGCTGTCTCTATTGTTATTTATATTTCTCTGAGTGTACATGTAAATCTTACAATAAATAGTCCCTTTTCTTGGTAGATTGGATCATAAAACCTTTGAAAGCAGATTTCTTAGAGAATCCATTTGTTTTTCCCAATAGTGCCTAGTACAATGTGCTGTGATACTTGTCTTAAGTATTTGATGAATGCATTAATGAAATCTATTTTCTCTATTGGAGTATTTCCCAACATAAGATGATATCTAAACTAGGGTCTTCCAACCCCAGCAGTATTGACATTTTGGGCTTTCCTAAAGATCTCTCTGATCTTTTGGAATTTGTGGGCTGACCTGTGTCATTGTACAAAGTAACACCTCTGCCTCTATCCACTAGATGACAGTAATTCCCAAATTCCTCTATACTTCTGACAATAACCAATGTCTCCAGACATTGTCACCTGTTCTCTGTAGAGGAGTAGGCAAAATTGCTGAGAGCATCTGATTAAAAAGAAGAAATTACAATTATATAATACGTTCAATTTAGACAGGCAATAATCACTCATTGACCCTAATATCGTGCAGGGGACATGCAAATAATGGGCTGGGGGGATGATACCTATTGCCAATAGGTATTTATCTGAAAAATGAGAAAACATGAAGGACACAGAAACTCAATTTGAGAACACTGCTGCTATACATATTTAAACAGCAAAAATTTTTGATAGTGATATAAACTGACATAACAAATATTTCCAGGGTCCAATGAAGAGCTTTGTGGCTAGATTTATTTGTATGTTAAAGAAAGCAAAATCTACCTCTGATTTGTGTAAACCATCAACCCATATGGAAGAATATAAGTGTAAGCACTCAGCATAAAGGATAATATTTTGAATATATTCATATATATATATGTGTGTGTGTGTGTGTGTGTGTGTGTGAGTATAATTTTGAGAGTTAGCATCTTGCTTCATCCCTTGCTGTATAAATTGGATGGCTTCTGCCATTAGTAATCTGAATGATTTATTTTATTTATCAAGTACTCACTAAGCACCTTTTTTTTTTTTTTTTCAGAAGCACTGTTAGAAGCAAACAGTTAGATAAATATGACCATGGTTCTCAAGGAGCTTATATTTAGTGGAAATAAGCTATCCTATAAAATAGTAGCAATATAATATACTTAGTTCCATGAGACAGTGAAAACACTGTAGAGGTGTAGAAAAGACACTTTTCACTTAGTCATAAAGACGGTGTAGGAGATACCTGATAGTTTTTAAGCAAAAGAATGATATAGTTATGAATGTGTTGTCGATAAAGCTTCAGCACTGGAGGCAAGGAAACCACTCCAAAGCCTTTTAAAATAATATAGATAAGTTATGTTAAGGCCTGAAATAGGCCAGTGGTAGAAGGCTGGGGAAAAAGACAAGACAAACTTGAGAAATACTTAGAAAAAATATTGGACTTTTCATTAATGACATGATGTAAAGTTTGGGGACATAAAGGATTTAGATTGTCTCCTCAGATTTTAGCTGTAGAAGACTAAGTAGTTAGGTGTACCACTAATTAATAAGAGAAAAAGATTTAGGGGGAAAAGATTATGGATTCCTTGAATCTCCATTGGCAACAGTGCACATGACTGATGCATTTTACCTGGTCTAGATTTAGGACACTTAGAAGCAGAAAAGACAAATATCAAGAGTGTTTCAAGGTTAGGGTGGTTTTCTGTTGGGTATAGTAGAATGGATGAAGATTGGAGAGATTTCAGAGTGATGGTGAAAAGGTGTGATAAGTGATGAATTGAGGGTCTTGGGCTATATAGAAAAATGAATTAATAAAGCTCCTCTTAGATCCTGAGAAGATTTTGGGATCTACTGATCAATACAATGGAAGTTTATAGAATTTTATAGTGTGTACATTCACTATATGTTGTGGTATAAAAGGTTTAGATGGGAAAGCAATTCTTTTTCCAGCAAGTGAGGGATTAAATTCAAGATTTATGATTTATAATAGTATTAGGTGGCAACATGTATTTGGTGGCTAACATTATTGGTGTGAGCAAGAAATGGAGTCAAAGTAGTCAGGAAATAGAAGATATTGTTTGAATATTAATTAAAAAAAAACAAAACACATGTTAGCTTTGCACTAAGCTAGTGTTGTGGCAGGACTTAGAGTTTAAAAAAATTAGTATCAGTGTTTTCAATGACTGACCAGATCTTCAGTATAAAAAGGAGTGGAAAAACAATATGGAGGGTACTTCCAAAAAAAATGATAGTTGTGTTTATTCCCTCAGTAAAAGAAGAGAAATAATTTAGAACTTGCACTCAGCATTGAAGAAGTATTCAAGGATCCTCTTTGAGGGAAAAATATCTTCCAATTGAGAGAATGGCAAACTTCTCAAGGGCTGAAAAAAAAAAATCACAGGAAGAATCAAAACTGAAGCAATAATTGCTCACTGATATGTACCAACATTGACTGCACTATTTCACATTCACTTAAATGCTGTTGGGGAGCTACTATATAAAGAACCTGTCAGAATGTTTTTTAAAATAAAACCAAGACTAGGAAAGCACAATAAAATTCAATTTGTCCTGATCAAAAAACAAAGGAGATTTAATGAGAAAATTTGTCATAAATAATAGAGAAAAGTATCCAAGTTTCATGGTGCAATTTTCTTATAAAATATTTAAGTCTTCTTTTTTTCCCTTAAGGTTTATATAAAGATCATGAAAACTCCATTTGAGTATGCTTCTCTGTTTCATTGTACTGGGTTGCTTCTCTAGTAATAAACTTATTTTAAGATCCTTGGGATCAATAAATAGTTGAAATGTTAGGAATATTTCAAGGCAAGGTAGATAATCAAAATGAAGACATTGACTAGAGGAAGGATTAAAGCAATTAACTGAATGTGCATGGGAAGTGAGAACAGATTAAAATAGACTTTATAGCTAAGAGTGTACTCATATCTACAGTCTTTAAATAACACAAATTATTGGCAGGGTGATAAAGGTAACTGAGTTAATACAGCTATGAAAATATAATGTAGTTTGACAAAAGACCACATTTTACACTAGTCTTGTGGACAATGTAAGATACTGGCATATTTTTCCAAAACTCAAGAATGGTATTCAAGGGGTGCCTGGGTGCCTCAGTGGGTTAAAGCCTCCGCCTTCAGCTCAGGTCATGATCCCAAGGTCCTGGGATTGAGCCCCACATCTGGCTCTCTGCTAAACAGGAAGCCTGCTTCCCCCTCTCTCATTGCCTGCCTCTCTGCCTATTTGTGATCTTTGTCTGTCAAATAAATAAATAAAATCTTAAAAAAAAAAAAGAATGGTATTCAAAACCGAGTTGCTCTAAATAGTCATAGCTTTACAATTTTATTTATTCATTTGTTTATTTAATCCTTCCGAAGAGCCCATGAAATAGAACCAGTAGCATTCCCATTACATAGCTTGAAAAAGAGAGTTTTCATTATTTTTCCAAGTTACACAATTAGATTAATTAAATGCAGGTTTTATTATTTCAGTTGAAGCCCAAACTAATGAACACCTTACTTATGTTATGCTTAAACCTCAGCAGTTCTTTGCAGTTACCATTTTGCCAACTTACATTTTTATTCTTTTTATAATCATATTAACACTAGGAAAGCTCACCACTACATCAAGAAGAGAAAGAAGATGGTAGAAAGTAAGAAAATGAAACAATAGATTTACCTATAAAACATCTCTTCACATGGGTGCCTGGGTGGCTCAGAGGGTTAAGCCTCTGCCTTCGGCTCAGGTCATGATCTCAGGGTCCTGGGATCGAGTCCTGCATCGGGCTCTCTGCTCAGCAGGGAGCCTGCTTCCTCCTCTCTCTCTCTCTCTGTCTGCCTCTCTACCTGCTTGTGATCTCTGTCTGTCAAATAAATAAATAAAATCTTTAAAAAAAAATCTCTTCACAGACTCATTTTTAGATGTTTCATCCACAAAAAGGGGGATACAATTTTATTGGAGAATTCAGATCAGGCCTTCACAATCTCTAACTGCTCAGTCATGAGGAAAAGATTCCACACTCAGAACACTTGGAAGCCCCTTTTCTTATGCTATTCGTTATTTCATTCAATATATATTTATTGAGCCCCTATGTGTCAAATAGTAAACAAATGCCCCTTACATTCATTTTTACAAGGAAAGGATACAGAGACAATAAAGAAGATGGATAACTAATACATATATGTGAGCCAGTGATAAGTGTATGAGAGGAAAATAAAGGAGAATAAGTAGGGTTGAAAGGTGGTGTTGCAATTTTTAAAAAGGGCAAATCTTAATGAGAATGTGACATTTACCCAAAGACCTAAAGGAGTTGGGGAAATGAGTCATACCACCGATGAGTAGAAAAGATTATAGGCAGAGAAATCAGCAAACACTAGGTCCTAAAACGAGGGTGCCTCTTATATCCTGAGGAGAGGAGGACAGGATCGAGGCAAGAGTAACAGAAAACAAGACAGAGAGCTGTGTGTGAGAGGGAACAAGCCACATCTCCTAGGGCCTCTCACAGCCCATTTTCATGAATTTGTCTTTTTTACTCAGAGATAGGAAATTATGATGGCTTTGGGCTGGAGTAGCACAATCTAACATATTTTAGCAGGCTTCTTTTGTATAAAATAGACTCTAGGGAGCAAGGGCATAAGACAAGAGCTAAAAACTGTAGCAAGAACCCAAGCAAGTCCTGCAGATGTTTCGGATTAGAGTCAGTCAAGACAAAGAACAGCTGGACTCTGCATAAACTGTGAAGGTCGAGTTATCAGGGCTGGATAAGGGATTGCACATAGGTTCTAAGAGAAAGGAGTAAAAACTGACTATATTTTTTTGGCTTGAAGAATTAGGATGAAGCTACCATTCAATGAGATGATTAAAGATAAAGGACTATCATTTAGGCTCCAAGTGTTTGCCAATAGTAATACTTTAGAATCACCTACCTTTTTGTGTTTTGGTTTTTGGTCTTTTTATTGTTGGTTTGGTGCCAAGTTATATCAAACCATCTCATACATTATGTCCATTAATAATGAATATCCCTATTCTTTTCATGTTTCTTCAGTATGATCATATAATAAATGAATAATGGTATTTTAACTCATGTTTGCTTTTGCAGTTTGAAAAGGCTATGATAATTTTAGTCTCATCAGCAAATCAGCCTCTCTCAATCATAATTGTCATTCTCTTTATTTTATCCATAATTTAGCAATTTTAGGAGACTAGTGAAATGTTAACTTGCTAATTTTAAGTTTCCTGAACTTCCCATGTAAGAAGATGCACAGAAGGATACAGATAGCTCAGCAATATGTTACAATGTACTCACCTTTTTTTTCCCCTTTTGTCTTCATTAAAGAACGATGAGCTTTGGCAATAATATTCTAAATGACTCTAGTTATGAACAAGAAGGAGGCAAATGACATAGATAAAAGACTGAAGACAGTGAAGTTAAGTTATCCCTATCCATTATTGAAGAGCTGAATCTTTAGGTAGAGTCACATAATCTAGCTGACCCTCAGCTTTCATTATTATAACCATGCATTTGTTGAGCATTTTTTTAAAAGATTTTATTTATTTATTTGTCATAGAGTGAGAAGCAAGAACAAGCACAGGCAGACAGAATGGCAGGCAGAGGTAGAGGGAGAATCAGGCTCCCTGCCAAGCAAGGAGCCTGATATGGGACTCGATCCCAGGACGCTGGGATCATGACCTGAGCCGAAGGCAGCCGCTTAACCAACTGAGCCACCCAGGCATCCCTTGTTGAGCATTTTTAATTACTAAGACAATAAAAGCAAAATATCTCATGACACCTGAAAAATACAAAGGGCTAAACTAATGTTAGCTTATAATTCTCACAGCTTCAAAAAGCACAGACCCAACAAATGTAAAAAGATTTAGATCCCTGAAAAAAGAAAAAAAGAAAAAAGATAGGTGGTTTATAACCTCAGGTATGAACCACTTATACTCTATTCCTATTCTTTATACTTCTTTATGTTTCATGAAAGCCATTCACTCCCCAATATAAATCATTTCAAAAATGCTGTTTCTACATGTTTTGGGACATAACTCTTGCATTTACTTTTAGCACAACTATTTGGCCATGAGCAATCATAAAAATGAGGTAAATGGCAAAGAATGTTCACTACCAGTTACTCTCATCATGTTAAACAATCACAGGCACTTTATTTTCATAGTCTATCTTTTTTTTAGATTTATTTATTTTAAAGAGGAAGTGAGTGTTCAACATGAATAGAGGTGGGGGGGCAGGAGTTAAAGGGGAGACTCTCAAGCAGGCTCTTTGATGAGCACAAAGCCCCACATGGGGCTTGATCTCACCATCCAGAGGTCATGATCTAAGCCGAATCCAAAGTCTGACCCTCAACTGACTGCACCACTCAGGTGTCCCTATAGTTTATCTTTTTTTTTTTAACCTGAAAATTATTCCATGTTATTAAAAAATTAACTATGTGAAGAGGGCAGACAGACTGAAGAAACTAAAGGTGTGTGTACATATGTATTTGTGCAGCACTGTACTTATACTTTTAATGGTTGGGGAACAAAATAGTATTGTAGAAGGTATAGTAAATATAAATCACTCAGCTGTAATAATGAAATGTACTTTTGCAATTTTACTATATCAGAACAGAAATTACCATTACAGAAAGCAGAAAACAAATGTGATTTTCTATTTCTATGACAGATTTTATATTGTAGGATTCAGGCAAACACAGGAATACATTTCTTAAATCTATGTAATGTTAAGTTATAAGTAGGTATTAGAGGACAGACTGAGAAATATCATGAAAATTTTAAGTCGTTTTTCAGATTCATTTATGCATTATTTTCTACAAAATGTTAACAACTAAGGTATTTACTTCTCAATAGCAATGCTGCTAAAAAGTTTGATAAAGTAGCTTTGACAAAATCAGGCCAAAAGAGCCATATAAGATCACTGCAATATTTCCTATTTGTTTCTTCTAGCCACAAGAGTTTTTTAATAATGATACTAATTTTTAAGTGCTTCCAAAAGTTAATTTCCAACATGTACACACCTTGAATTAAATTTAAGTCAATATTATATTTATAACTTACAAATATATAACTCAAATTCTACCCTTATGTCAGCTTGAAAAATTTGACCAAAATTTATCCCATCACTGGAATCTACATAATCATTATCAGAAAAGTTGCTAATAGATATGAATACAAGTATGTTAAAAAGAGCAACTGCTGTCATTTCATCCTAAGGTTTTTTTGTTTTTGTTTTTGTTTTTGTTTTTCATTGCAAAAGCTATTTAAAAGATACCCAGACATCTTTTCTTCAAAACTATGTTCCTCAAAACCAGAGTCCATTCACTATCTGGTACTAAACTCACATTTTAGATTGAGCAACTATTCATTACTAAAGGCAGACTATATGTTGGTGAAGTAATGCATTTTTTAGTATTTTCAATTTACATATTTAAACAACTTAGCTGATTTTTTCCACTTGAACTCAGCATCTCATTATAAATTATTTTGAATAGAAAGTGAGATACACAGAACATGAAAACCCTGCACAGTAATAAGAATAAATACAGAAAGATGCTTAAGAGAGAGACAAACAAACATGAAAGGCATTTTTTTCTACTTTATAATCTTGTCTAGATCTAGCTGCACCTCCCCTTGCCGCTAACACCAAAAGGAATTGCAATCACGTAATTCCTTTACTAATGTTTTTTTTTTTTTTTTCCTTAGGCAAGGTACCCAATGTCTGAGATGAAAGCATGTTCATAAGAGCAGAAATGAGGGAATGAGGGAGTGACACAGAGAAGGAAGGGATGTTTATACATGGTTGGATTATTGACTTAGTCACTATTGTGTGTGTGATATATTCTCACCTGTTGAGGAGTCAAGCTATATGTTGGCTAACTGAACACAATTTAAAAAAAGAAGGAAGGAAGGTAAGTAGGTAGGTATCTTAGAACCAAGCCTTTCAAGGATGATGAAAAGAAACATTTGTCACTCTCTCCTCTCACAGAATAAAATATTGCTCATGGAACATTAGTACTTCCAAGTTGTATATGTGTGAGAGAAATGAGGCTCCTATATATTCTCACATCAAGGTATCAGAGAAGAACTAGGGTAAGAAGCAAGAGGTGCAGAATATGCACTTAACATGAGAAATTCATGTTCTATTCACTCAAAATTAGTTGCCACAGCTATACTAGCATATGAGATGAAGCTAAGAGGATTTTAAGTGAATTAAAGAATTTTTTAGACAATCCACCCTGTGTCCCACTCAGATATGTGTATGTGTGTGTATACATATATACATATATATACATTCTCAATTAATACCGATGCATCCTATAATCCCTTTCAGCCAGATTTATATTTTATGAGACTTCATAAAAGATAATTATTATGACTAATTATAGTCCCTGATCCTGCAAGTCACCTTGACGCCTTAACTGGTATTATCCCTCTCATCTTTCTCTACTGTGCATTCTAGACTCCCTGATTTTTCATTTATTATATCAGCTGGTCCAGAATTTTTGTTTTGTCTATTGATGCAACTCAGAACATCATCCTTCAGGGAATCCCTCAACTGCCCTGCCTTTTTGAGGCCATCGTTGCTGCAAGTGAAGGCCTGGAGAAATTAGGATGAATGGAGCCTACCTTACATCCACTTTTTGGTTCCCAGATGAGAGTTTTGGTGTTTGTTTGTTTGTTTAAGATGTAGCATGCTGTATAATTCATTGGTTCAATATTGACAACACATCCCAGAAGATAGAACTCCAACCCTCAGTGGTAGCCACTGACTTAGCATTTTAGCTGAGATTTTATGATGTCATAGTTCTATCGTAGAGATGTTTCTGAGTAAAGAGATACATGGGAGGACTAGTGGAGCCCCTAGTCATGTGTGTATTACAGAATCTCCTTTATTAAAAATTGAAACCTCTTTTTCAATGTTATATTATGCAGGTGCCATGGTAATAAATCAGGATTTTGTAAACTCTCTCATGATGATGCTATCTGGCAGCACTTACAATCAGTAAAAGGCCCCTGTTCTCAGATGACTAGTAACACAGTCCCCAACTACTAGCCTGTGAGTATGCTTTCTAGGGCTACTTCCCATATTAATCCTCTCACCCAAAGCAAAGTCTGAGACAAAGACCTATAGTAAGGTAGTTAGTAAGGTAGTTTTCTTGGGGGAGGGGGTGGTCATTTCTTTGTTTTTGTAATGCTAGGGAGTTGGTGAAAAGGAGTGAAAGTCAATATAAAAAAGGTTATGATGCGGGGCGCCTGGGTGGCGCAGTGGGTTAAGCCGCTGCCTTCGGCTCAGGTCATGATCTCAGGGATAGAGTCCCACATCGGGCTCTCTGCTCAGCGGGGAGCCTGCTTCCCTCTCTCTCTCTCTGCCTGCCTCTCCATCTACCTTGTGATTTCTCTCTGTCAAATAAATAAATAAAATCTTTAAAAAAAACAGTTTATGATGGTGGCTACATTTATAGGGAACTTAGTACTCAATGCTACCAAAACCTTCTGAGAAGCTAATGAAAGTATCTCAAAAGTATCCACTCAGGATATATAAAGGAAGCACATATCTATTGACTCCTATCCTCCTTGGATAAAGTGTTGCCTGTGGAGTATTAACTCTCTCACTCTTCCAAGTAACTCATTCAAGATGATCAAGCAATTCCTGTAGGCTTCTCAGATGGCCTCCTATACTGTCCTCAGAGAAGCCCTAGGGCAGGAAGTGCCAGGTGTAGGGGATGCCAAAGCAAGGAGGGTGGAGGTCAAGAAAAACAAGGCTGTACCCACCTCGAGTCTAGCTCTGACATAAGTGCAGCCATCTTGATGTTCCAGATTATCTCGGGTTCTAACCTACTCAGGTTAGCACTTTAAACGGTTCCTCTCTCCTTTAATGATTGATTTTAACCTCTGGATTTATCTGTCTCCATCTTTCATAACTCCCCTACACATTCCCCAACTGATCAATGTTGACCCAAGTAGGTAGGGACAACTCTACACCCCTATTCAGCAGGAAGAAGTTTCACAAGGTGAGACCTTCAACAACCTTAAAGATTTAAGGGTCAAAATTGTTCAGGGGGAAATGTGGAGGCTGAGAAAATTAAGGCCATCCCACCTCAAGTTTAGCTGATGTGGGAAACAGAGGCAGAAGAAAATCATTAAAATTCCTTACCTACTGAAAAGCCCTTGAAAAAGGCAGAGTGGCTCTCCCTGTGGACTTAACTGCCCTCCCTGAGGTTTTGCTAAGGACAATGCTAGCCTGACCAACCCCCTACCCCAACAGGTTCGACCAGGATCCTGTAAGTCTACTTTAACAATTTCTTTAGGAAACTTTATCTCAAACCTCCAAGATAGTGTGGAGAATTGTCCCCAAGTATATGGCCCACTGATATACATCTAAAGGGTCTTACAAGAAGATTTTTATTATTGGTAATAAATAGCCTTTCTCCCAACAATAGCTAGCCCCTCAAGGTTCTGGAGACCTTGCTTCCAAAAATCCTTGGAGACTTACATCATCCATAATACCCTTTGTCCTCACCCACCCCAGAGTCCACCCCTACTCTGCCTTTAAAAACTCTGACTGTAATCTGGTTTGGGGTCCAAGTCCCTACTCCACTGTGTCAGGTATAACAGGTATACTTGGGCTCAAGCTTAAGCTTGTCAAATATACCCTCGTGTGATTGCACTGGTGCTTGGCTCCTTGGTCGTCTCTCAGACATGAAAACTTGGGCATAACAGGTGTAATCAGGTTAATCTGTGCAAAGTTTGTGAAAGACTACACAGATCCATTGCAACATGGCTGAAATAGGTGGTGAGGGCAAGAGGCTACCAAGCTGGCACAAAAGCTCTCCAGAAACTTAGTACTTTCTAATAGTTAAGGGGGTCATAGTGAAAATGAATTCTCATTCCATAGTCACTTTATCAGTATTTATTTTTCTTGGTCTAAGAAGGATCCAGTTGAGCCTTCAATATGTCCTATATATATATATCCATAACTGTATAACTATAATAAGTCATAAACTAACATACTACTTTAAGAAAATAACTGGCAATTCCAAAAGATGTCTATAATATGTAGTATATTTGAATTATTTTTCTTAGCCAGTGAGAGGCTTTGTTTTATTAAGTTAGTAGATGAATATCTTTCCTCTAAAACTAATATTAAACTAAGTCATTAAAATCAGGTATATTCTTTCATATAAATCTTTTATCTCAAATCAAAGAATCTCAAAGCAAAGAATCAAGGTTTGCCAATTCATCTATTTTTTGCACCAATAGTTTGATGAAGCAATTGTTTTTCTTATTTATTTCCCATTCAAAATGAGGGTAGGTGAATTAAAGGCATTAATAATTATATAATAATAATTATATTCTTGATTTCATGGCATTTTTTGTCATAATTGGGTGGGCTAAAAGAATATCAAACTAGTTTATTGATCTCTGCTATCCCATAGGCTTGTCATTTATCTTGATTTAGTAAAGACACCAGGTGGCTTTATTTCATTTATTAAAAATGGATATTATTCACTCTTCTAATGATATACCAGGGGCCAGATATATATTATAAACTGGGTTTCACATGATTGAATACACCATAGTTTAGGAATGTGAGGGTGTGATGGGATTAGCATTATTTTCCCTAGGCCCATGCTATAGTTGTTTGCCCTGATCTCAGGAAATTTCTTATCTCACTTGAGAGCAACTACTCATTTATCCAGGAAGGTTCATCATCCCAGTGCTGGCTCTCTTCTCCACAAAAGTTGTGATCTAACTTTTTCATATTCTCTAAACCTGACTCCTTTGAATCTAGGCCCAATAACTTCCCTGTCTGGTCCTTACCTGAGGCAACTTGTCATCTAGTGTATAAAAGAAGAATACAGATAAATTAACTAAATTCAGTGTAATAGGAACTATAATAAAGCAATGCACAGGTCAAATGGAGAATAAGCTTGGCTATCTATTTCCCAAATCTAGGGTAAGCTTGGAAAATACTATGCATGAATATTTGATAAGTAAACCAATTCAGTGAAATAATAATGGATAATTAATTTCAATGATCATTTTCTTATAACAGTCCTTTCTTCTATGGTATTTCAATCATTTTAATAGTGCTGAAATGTGGGGTTATGGGAATACTCTACAATTTGTAAGGCAAGATTATTATCTTCCAAGTCATTATGATTCATTGTAAATCTTTAAACCTTTTACAAGACTGGATAAGCTAATGAACAGTCTATAGAACACAAACTAATGCCATACAGATGATAACTTTCATAATAAAAGCTAAACATATATATCAAAATTTGATAAGTGAATTATTCAAAACTACTATACTGTGTGTATGGAACTTTACATAATAAGCCAACCCTACTAAGTCCTCCTTGCTCACCAGAAGACTTGCATATCAGTCTGTTTTCTCTGAGGTCCCAGTATCCATGGTAACTATAACATACAGATCTTAAAATTTCTGTCCTCTAGATGGTACTTCTGAGCAAAAATACCTTGGTAATGGTTTGAAAGAAGCAAAGAATCTTTAAAAAAAATTTAAATGAGTAGCTATAAAACTATAAAAAGTGGGAAAGTCAGAAAGTTATAGATCTTTACATATGAGTCTGTCAGGGAATCTCCTTGTTCTGTTTCTGTCATTTAGCTTTCTCTCACTCTGTATTTGCACAAAGAAACATTGGTACATTTAAAAAATACAATTAACAAAAGGTTGATATCCAGGATCTATAAAGAACTTCTCAAACTCAACACACACAAAACAGATAATCATATCAAAAAATGGGCAGAAGATATGAACAGACACTTCTCCAATGAAGACATACAAATGGCTATCAGACACATGAAAAAATGTTCATCATCACTAGCCATCAGGGAGATTCAAATTAAAACCACATTGATATCAGTTGAGTCCTGATTTGTGACTCAGTATGTGGTCTATTCCTGAGAAGGTTCCATGTGCACTTGAGAAGAATGAGTATTCTGTTGTTTTACGGTGCAATGTTCTGTATATATTTTTGAGGTCCATCTGTCCAATATGTCATTCAATGCTCTTGTTTCTTTATTGATTTTCTGCTTCGATGATCTGTCTATTTCTGAGAAAGGCGTGTTAAGATCTCCTACTATTAATGTTTTCATATCAATAGGATTCTTTATCTTGATTAACAGTTTTCTTATGTAGTTGGCAGCTTCCATATTGGGGGCATAGATATTTACAATTGTTGGATCATCTTGGTGGATAGTCCCTTTAAGAATGATGTAGTGTCCTTCTGTATCTCTGACTACAGTCTTTAGTTTAAAATCAAATTTATCTGATATGAGAATCGCTAACCCAGCCTTCTTTTGAGACCCATTGGCATGAAAGATGCTTCTCCATCCCTTCACTTTCAATCTGGGTGTATCTTTAGGTTCAAAATGGGTCTCTTGTAGACAACATACAGATGGGTCCTGTCATTTTATCCAATCTGCAACCCTGTGCCGTTTCTCCAATGGAGATATACAAGTGGCTATCAGACACATGAAAAAATGTTCATCATCACTAGTCATGAGGAGATTCAAATTAAAACTACATTGAGGAAGTGGTGATGCAACATGGAGGCTTAAGTGGGTAGAAGAAGAATAAATGAAACAAGATGGGATTGGGAGGGAGACAAACCATAAGTGACTCTTAATCTCACAAAACAAACTGAGGGTTGCCGGGGGGAGGGGTTTTGGGAGAAGGGGGTGGGATTATGGACATTGGGGAGAGTATGTGATTTGGTGAGTGCTGTGAAGTGTGTAAACCTGGTGATTCACAGACCTGTACCCCTGGGGATAAAAATATATGTTTATAAAAAATTAAAAAAAAAAAAAAACCTACATTGAGATATCACCTTACACCAGTTAGAATGGCCAAAATTAACAAGACAGGAAACAACATGTGTTGGAGGGGTTGTGGAGGAAGGGGAACCCTCTTACACTGTTGGTGGGAATGCAAGTTGGTGCAGCCACACTGGAAAACAGTGTGGAGATTCCTTAAGAAATTAAAAATAGAGATTCCCTATGACCCTGCCATTGCACTACTGGGTATTTACCCCAAAGATACAGCTGTAGTGAAAAGAAGGGCCATCTGTACCCCAATGTTTATAGCAGCAATGGCCACGGTCACCAAACTGTGGAAAGAACCAAGATGCCCTTCAATGGACGAATGGATAAGGAAGATGTGGTCCATATACACTGTGGAATATTATGCCTCCATCAGAAAGGATGAATACCCAACTTTTGTAGCAACATGGACGGGACTGGAAGAGATTATGCTAGTGAAATAAGTCAAGCAGAGAGAGCCAATTACCATGGAGCACTGGGTGTGGTGCAAAAACAATGAACTCTGTTAAGGTGAAAAGAAATTTAAAAAAAGAAAGAAAGAAAGAAAGAAAGAAAGAAAGAAAGAAAGAAAGAAAGAAAGAAAGAAAGAAAGAAATACAATTTAAAAATGCCTGAAGAATAATCAGCATTTTAAAAGTATCCCAAAAGGAAAGTTTTAAAATATTATCTTTGATCATTTCCTGTGACTACTTTCTTTTTGTTTTTAAATGGACATTTTTTTTTTTTAATTTCTTCTATTCAGGTCTCTAATACTAATTGTAGATAAAGGTAGGCCAGGAGAAACACAAGATGGGTAGAAATGTACTAACAAAAATTTAGGAAATATACTCCCATCTACCTACACTCTAGTCCTGTCATGTATTTTTAGAATACACTTTGCTAGTTCCTATTAGTGCTGGCAGGTGTGTATTAGTAGTATTTGGAAACAGTAGAGTCCAAGTCATGTCAGATTAAAAGATGAAATTCCCCATCTGGCTCCTCAGCTTCCTGTATGGGTGTTTGGAAATCAGTAATACTAGGGGTTAGTAAGGTCAACGCAGATTGGTATAGGCCACCTGACAAAAAAGCAAATGTCTCAATAAGCATGGCTGTCACCACTCATGGAAGACAAGAGTCAGCTGTGAAACCATAAGAGACTCAATCTCATGAAACAAACTGAGTGTTGCTGAGGGGTAGATGGGTAGGGATAGGATGGCTGGGTTATGGACACTGGGGAGGGTGTGTGCCATGGTGAGTGCTATGAAATATATAAGCCTGATGATTCACAGACCTGTACCCCTGGGGAAAATAACGTATGTTAATAAAAAATTTTAAATATTAAAAAAAAGAGTCAGCTGTGAAACTGGGCAAGAAAAAGCAGAGCAACCACAGCTGTAATCAAGAACATAAAAATGGGAAAATGCTGCACATTGAGAGAATTAGGCAATTTGGCCATCTATGCCATTGAGTAATGGAACTGGAAAGTCTGAGGGAGCTGAAGAAACATAACCAAAGACATGTAGGCATGTTAATATCAAGGAGGCATGATTCAATAAATATTTTTCTGCTCTCTGTGGTCATAAGAGCTGTTACCACATGACCAAGGGTAGTATGTATCTGGATGAATTGTTTATTGATTTATTCATTAAATATGTTTTTGTTAAATAAGATTAACATCTCTTTGTAACAAAAAAGGAATTTTGTCTCCTCTGTGATAGTATTAACTAAAATAAAAAAATAAATTACATTGTTACATTCAGATACTTAAAAATTTTCTTTGCTCAGTGCAGCCCAGGGTATGCTAGTTGCTCATTAAAGTATATGTGACACTTCTCCTCTTCCTCCTAAGCACATAGCAAGATTGCATTTCTCAGCTTCCTTTCTTTCTTTCTTTCTTTTATTTATTTATTTATTTATTTATTTTTAGCTTTCTTTCAATTATATATGTCCAGGTTACTGAGCCCTAGGCAATGAATTTTGAGTGGAACTTATTTGTGGCTTTTTCAGACAAGGCTTTTATGAAGTGGCTATGTTTCCTCTATACTCTCCTACTCCTTCTTATAGCTAGATAAAGACAGCATCAATAAAACCCTAGATTTACACTGTCTAATACCCACTAGCTACATGCGGCTATTTATATTTAAATTAATGAAAATTAAATACAATTATAAGTCAGTTCCTCAACCAAACTAACCACATTCCAGGGGCTCAAAAGCCACAAAAATGGTGGCCACTACCATTTAAAAACAGATCCATCACTGCAGAAAGTTCTGTAGGACAGTGTTGCCCTAGACCATGGTGCAGCATAAATACAGAAAGACTTGTCACTGAATCATCACAACAAAAACCACACAAAACCACCAACAACTACTTGCAACTATTATATGAATGAAAAATAAACATGCACTGTGTTTGAGGCATTCCATACTAGCTGCCAGTTACCCTAACTAGTACAATCAGTAGGATGTATTTACCAAAAACAGAATTCCAATTAACCCCCAAAATAGCAGCACACACCAAACATAAGCCTATGTTAGCATCAGGTAAGATGGACAATACTCCATTTACATGACAGATAACATGATACTTAGGTAGAGTATAAGTTCTTTATTAACTAGTGTAATTTCAGTATCCATGTAGGACTTACAGCAAGTAAACCAATGCAGTTTAGGGATTGAGGATATATGGGAAATGGATTTATTATGTAAACACACCATTTCTATTACAAAGTACAGGACGCTCTAATGACAAAATGTGGGAAGATACTGGTCCATGTACTGGCCGCTGGTCTATTCAAGGACAGACAGAAATTGAGGCTATGCCATTCCTTTCTTTTTTTTTTTTTAAGATTTTATTTATTGGACAGAGAGAAATCACAAGTAGGCAGAGAGGCAGGCAGAGAGAGAGAGAGAGAGGAGGAGGAAGCAGGCTTCCCACGGAGCAGGGAGCCCGACGCGGGGCTGGATCCCAGACCCTGGGATCATGACCTGAGCTGAAGGCAGAGGCTTTAACCCACTGAGCCACCCAGGTGCCCCAGGCTATGCCATTTCTTTAAGACAACAAGCAATAGCAGATTTACACTCACAAACCTAGGAAAGGTTAAAGGAAGAAAATATCTAAACATTCAATGAGAATAACAACATTAAATTGATGAAAGGACTTAGAAGTGGATCTTGATCATTTAGTAGGAAACCTCCATAACATTCCTGCATTTAGTTAGTGCATTTTATGTTGACATTCTTTGTCCTCATATTGAAACTATACCTTGGTCTTTGGCCAAAAGCAGAACAAAACAAAAATCAACACAAAAAGCACAACTGATAGATAAGTCAAATACAAAAAAGACAAAGAATCCCTTATTTTCTTTTTATTTCTACAAGAAAAAATGGTGCCTAGAAAAAACAGTAAAGAGAATGCTGTGAGATAGAAAGTGCATCTTTCCCCCTGCACTGAAAGAAAAAAAATTCAATTGAAGTATAAATCTTCAGAGGATGAAAAATAACAAATTCCATTCAGACTGAAGGTGTTTTTCCCCCAGAGTTTACTGCAAGGAAAGTAATAAAAATGTGAAGAGGATTTCATGTGATCTTATAGTAAAAACAGTAAAATAGTAAAAACAGTAAAAAACAATCACTCTCAAACCACTAAGCAATGATATGCAAGAGAGTAATTTACTCTATGAGCCTTTTACTTTAGGCCAGAAGACACTTGTAATAGCTTCTTAATTGTAACCTCAGGATTTTACAGCTCATGAACTTTTGTATTGACATTAATGAACAGCCTAGGCAAAGTAAAATACGGATCAACACAGACATCTTAGTTTCTTTAGAAAATTAATAAGGAGATTCTCTGAATTCTCTGAATGAGAATTTACTGTAGGTACCTTGAGAATTAACCACTTTAATGGTGAATCTTGATTGATTGGAAAACACACACACACATTGTGCAGGTGATAGTGTGGGAAATTATCACACTGTATCAAGTCATCTCCAAAGTTCATGGTTTTAGTTTTTCCTGTTATCATTCTTTAAATAATAGGTGCAAATAAGATAGTAGATTGGCAAATAGAAATTAGAAACCTTGGGGATGAATTGAGTTCATTAGCAAAGTAATTAACTGTTTCTTCATACAAATAATACTGTAAGGAAGTATAATTAATGGTACTACACTTATTGATACCGAGAAATAGAATTTTCTGAGAATAGCACATATACTAATAATCCTCTCTTGCTCTTTCATAGGGACAGCACTATTTATAACTTGTAGAATACTAGCCAATCTGACCCTAACCCTAACTGTCCATATATCCGAATAAAGATTAGATGCAGGAACTGAATCTGAAGTTTATTTCTTAATAGCCTCAGTATCAAGTAAACATAACTGTCTGGCAGTCAGTGAGTAGTGGAAATTGAGCAGTTCTTGCCCTTCCTGTGTCATGCATCTTTCTACACCATGTGCCTGAAAATGCAATTGTATTTTTACCATAAACACAAAATAAACAGAATTTTGACTGTAGCTATAAGGTTGCAACAACACTATGATTCATGTGACACAACTATACTTTTAAATAAAATTGTTCATCCTAGTCCCAAAGAGGCAGAAATGATCCCCGTTACCCAGTATCCCAGTTTGGGCTGCTATAGAAAATTACTGTAGATTGAGTGGTTCATAAACAACAGGAATTTATTAAATACACACACACACACACACATACATACACACACATACAGCTGCACTTGCCCTTCTAGCCCTTTTGTCAATTTATATATACTTATATAAATGTGTATATATTTAATCCTGAATTGTATAATAAATAATTTATATAAATATATATATCCTGACTTATAAATACATATATATCCTATTTATATAAAAATAAATAAATCCACATATTTATAGCACAAACAACTGACTACGTGAATCACTCTGTCCATAAGAAGTCTGGGTTATCTTTAGAAAATTTCACCTTCCCTGTTCATTTTCAAGCAGACTTTAGTTTCTGAATCTACATATATTTTATCAATAATTCACAACAATACATTGTTGTTAATTTTATTGCAAGCAATTATATATAAAGATCTATTTGAGGAGAATTCAGATTATTAAAATATTGGGCCCTCCTATCAAAATATGTTATTTTCAATGGTTTTCTGAAGTTTAAAAATATTTTATATTGAGTTTTTTAAATATTTTATTTATTTGAGAGTGAATGAGTGAGAGAGAGAATGAAAAGGGGAAGGGGCAGAGGGAGAAGCAAACTGCCTGCTAAGCAGGGAGCCCAATACTAGACTCCTCCCAGAATCTTGGGATTTTTTTTAATTTTTTATTTTTTATAAACATATATTTTTATCCCCAGGGGTACAGGTCTGTGAATCACCAGGTTTACACACTTCACAGCACTCACCAAAGCACATACCCTCCCCAATGTCCATAATCCCACCCCATTCTCCCAAACCCCCTCCCCCCAGCAACCCTCAGTTTGTGAGATTAAGAGTCACTTATGGTTTGTCTCCCTCCCAATCCCATCTTGTTTCATTGATTCTTCTCCTACCCACTTAAGCCCCCATGTTGCATCACCACTTCCTCATATCAGGGAGATCATATGATAGTTGTCTTTCTCTGCTTGACTTATTTCGCTAAGCATGATACGCTCTAGTTCCATCCATGTTGTCACAAATGGCAAGATTTCATTTCTTTTGATGGCTGCATAGTATTCCATTGTGTATATATACCACATCTTCTTGATCCATTCATCTGTTGATGGACATCTAGGTTCTTTCCATAGTTTGGCTATTGTGGACATTGCTGCTATAAACATTCGGGTGCACGTGCCCCTTTGGATCACTACGTTTGTATCTTTAGGGTAAATACCCAGTAGTGCAATTGCTGGGTCATAGGGCAGTTCTATTTTCAACATTTTGAGGAACCTCCATGCTGTTTTCCAGAGTGGCTGCACCAGCTTGCATTCCCACCAACAGTGTAGGAGGGTTCCCCTTTCTCCGCATCCTCGCCAGCATCTGTCATTTCCTGACTTGTTGATTTTCGCCATTCTGACTGGTGTGAGGTGATATCGCATTGTGGTTTTGATTTGTATTTCCCTGATGCCAAGTGATATGGAGCACTTTTTCATGTGTCTGTTGGCCATCTGGATGTCTTCTTTGCAGAAATGTCTGTTCATGTCCTCTGCCCATTTCTTGATTGGATTATTTGTTCTTTGGGTGTTGAGTTTGCTAAGTTCTTTATAGATTCTGGACACTAGTCCTTTATCTGATATGTCGTTTGCAAATATCTTCTCCCATTCTGTCAGTTGTCTTTTGATTTTGTTAACTGTTTCCTTTGCTGTGCAAAAGCTTTTGATCTTGATGAAATCCCAATAGTTCATTTTTGCCCTTGCTTCCCTTGCCTTTGGCGTTGTTCCTAGGAAGATGTTGCTGCAGCTGAGGTCGAAGAGGTTGCTGCCTGTGTTCTCCTCAAGGATTTTGATGGATTCCTTTCGCACATTGAGGTCCTTCATCCATTTTGAGTCTATTTTTGTGTGTGGTGTAAGGAAATAGTCCGATTTCATTTTTCTGCATGTGGCTGTCCAATTTTCCCAGCACCATTTGTTGAAGAGGCTTTCTTTTTTCCATTGGACATTCTTTCCTGCTTTGTCGAAGATTAGTTGACTGTAGAGTTGAGGGTCTATTTCTGGGCTCTCTATTCTGTTCCATTGATCTATGTGTCTCTTTTTGTGCCAGTACCATGCTGTCTTGATGATGACAGCTTTGTAATAGAGCTTGAAACCGGAATTGTGATGCCACCAACATTGGCTTTCTTTTTCAATATCCCTTTGGCTATTCGAGGTCTTTTCTGGTTCCATATAAATTTTAGAATTATTTGTTCCATTTCTTTGAAAAAGATGGATGGTACTTTGATAGGAATTGCATTAAATGTGTAGATTGCTTTAGGTAGCATAAACATTTTCACAATATTTTTTCTTCCAATCCAGCAGCATGGAACATTTTTCCATTTCTTTGTTTCTTCCTCAATTTCTTTCATGAGTACTTTATAGTTTTCTGAGTATAGATCCTTAGCCTCTTTGGTTAGGTTTATTCCTAGGTATCTTATGGTTTTGGGTGCAATTGTAAATGGGATTGACTCCTTAATTTCTCTTTCTTCTGTCTTGCTGTTGGTGTAGAGAAATGCAACTGATTTCTGTGCATTGATTTTATATCCTGACACTTTACTGAATTCCTGTATAAGTTCTAGCAGTTTTGGAGTGGAGTCTTTTGGGTTTTCCACATATAGTATCATATCATCTGCGAAGAGTGATAATTTGACTTCTTCTTTGCCGATTTGGATGCCTTTAATTTCCTTTTGTTGTCTGATTGCTGAGGCTAGGACCTCTAGTACCATGTTGAATAGCAGTGGTGATAATGGACATCCCTGACGTGTTCCTGACCTTAGCAGAAAAGCTCAGTTTTCTCCATTGAAAATGATATTTGCGGTGGGATTTTCATAGATGGCTTTGATGATATTGAAGTATTTGCTCTCTATCCCTACACTTTGAAGAGTTTTGATCAGGAAGGATGCTGTACTTTGTCAAATGATTTTTCAGCATCTATTGAGAGTATCATATGGTTCTTGTTCTTTCTTTTATTGATGTGTTGTATCACATTGACTGATTTGCAGATGTTGAACCAACCTTGCAGCCCTGGAATAAATCCCACTTGGTCGTGGTGAATAATCCTTTTAATGTACTGTTGAATCCTATTGGTTAGTATTTTGTTGGGTTTTTTCGCATCTGTGTTCACCAAGGATATTGGTCTGTAGTTCTCTTTTTTGATGGGATCCTTGTCTGGTTTTGGGATCAAGGTGATGCTGGCCTCATAAAATGAGTTTGGAAGTTTTCCTTCCATTTCTATTTTTTGGAACAGTTTCAGGAACATAGGAATTAGTTCTTCTTTAAATGTTTGGTAGAATTCACCCAGGAAGCCGTCTGGCCCTCGGCTTTTGTTTGTTTGGAGATTTTTAATGACTGTTTCAATCTCCTTACTGGTTATGGGTCTGTTCAGGCTTTCTATTTCTTCCTGGTTCAGTTGTGGTAGTTTATATGTTTTTAGGTATGCATCCATTTCTTCCAGATTGTCAAATTTGTTGGCATAGAATTGCTCATAGCATGTTCTTATAATTTGTATTTCTTTGTGTTAATTGTGATCTCTCCTCTTTCATTCATGATTTTATTTATTTGGGTCCTTTCTCTTTTATTTTTGATAAGTCGGGACAGGGGTTTAACAATTTTATTAATTCTTTCAATGAACCAGCTCCTAGTTTCGTTGATTTGTTCTATTGTTTTTCTGGTTTCTATTTCATTGATTTCTGCTCTGATCTTTATGATTTCTCTTCTCCTGCTGGGCTTAGGGTTTCTTTCTTGTTCTTTCTCCAGCTCCTTTAGGTGTAAGGTTAGGTTGTGTACCTGAGACCTTTCTTGTTTCTTGAGAAAGGCTTGTACCACTATATATTTTCCTCTCAGGACTACCTTTTTTTGTGTCCCACAGATTTTGAACTGTTGTATTTTCATTATCATTTGTTTCCATAATTTTTTTCAATTCTTCTTTAATTTCCTGGTTGACCCATTCATTCTTTAGAAGGATGCTGTATAATCTCCATGTATTTCGGTTCTTTTCAAACTTCCTTTTATGGTTGAGTTCTAGCTTTAGAGCATTGTGGTCTGAAAATATGCAGGGAATGATCCCAATCTTTTGATACCGGTTGAGTCCTGATTTAGGACCGAGGATGTGATCTATTCTGGAGAATGTTCCATGTGCACTAGAGAAGAATGTGTATTCTGTTGCTTTGGGATGAAATGTTCTGAATATATCTGTGATGTCCATCTGGTCCAGAGTGTCGTTTAAGGCCTTTATTTCCTTGCTGATCTTTTGCTTGGATGATCTGTCCATTTCAATGCGGGGAGTGTTTAAGTCCCCTACTATTATTGTATTATTGTTTATGTGTTTCTTTTATTTTGTTATTAATTGGTTTATATAGTTGGCTGCTCCCACGTTGGGGGCATAGATATTTAAAATTTTTAAATCTTGTTGGACAGACTCTTTGAGTATGATATAGTGTCCTTCCTCATCTCTCATTATAGTCTTTGGCTTAAAATCTAATTGATCTGATATAAGGATTGCCAATCCTGCTTTCTTCTGATTTCCATTAGCATGGTAAATTGTTTTCCACCCCCTCACTTTAAATCTGGAGGTGTCTTCGGGCTTAAAATGAGTTTCTTGGAGGCAACATATAGATGGGTTTTGTTTTTTTATCCATTCTGATACCCTGTGTCTTTTGACAGGGGCATTTAGCCCATTAACATTCAGGGTAACTATTGAGAGATATGAATTTAGTGCCATTGTATTGCCTGTAAGGTGACTGTTACTGTATATGGTCTCTGTTCCTTTCTGATCTACCACTTGTAGGCTCTCTCTTTGCGTAGAGGACACCTTTTTAATATTTCCTGTAGAGCTGGTTTGGTGTTTGCAAATACTTTCAGTTTTTGTTTGTCCTGGAAGCTTTTAATCTCTCCTTCTATTTTCAATGATAGCCTAGCTGGATATAGTATTCTGGGCTGCATATTTTTCTCATTTAGTGCTCTGAAAATATCATGCCAGCTCTTTCTGGCCTGCCAGGTCTCTGTGGATAAGTCAGCTGCCAATCTAATATTTTTACCATTGTATGTTACAGACTTCTTTTCCCAGGCTGCTTTCAGGATTTTCTCTTTGTCACTGAGACTTGTAAATTTTACTATTAGGTGATGGGGTGTGGGCCTATTCTTATTGATTTTGAGGGGCGTTCTCTGAACCTCCTGAATTTTGATGCTCGTTCCCTTTGCCATATTGGGGAAATTCTCTCCAATAATTCTCTCCAGTATACCTTCTGCTCCCCTCTCTCTTTCTTCTTCTTCTGGAATCCCAATTATTCTAATGTTGTTTCGTCTTATGGTGTCACTTATCTCTCGAATTCTCCCCTCGTGGTCCAGTAGCTGTTTGTCCCTCTTTTGCTCAGCTTCTTTATTCTCTGTCATTTGGTCTTCTATATCACTAATTCTTTCTTCTGCCTCATTTATCCTAGCAGTGAGAGCCTCCATTTTTTATTGCACCTCATTAATAGCTTTTTTGATTTCAACTTGGTTAGATTTTAGTTCTTTTATTTCTCCAGAAAGGGCTTTTATATCTCTCGAGAAGGTTTCTCTAATATCTTCCATGCCTTTTTCGAGCCTGGCTAGAACCTTGAGAATTGTCATTCTGAAATCTAGATCTGACATATTACCAATGTCTGTATTGATTAGGTCCCTAGCCTTCGGTACTGCCTCTCGTTCTTTTTTTTGTGTTGAATTTTTCCGTCTTGTTATTTTGTCCAGATAAGAGTATATGAAGGAGCAAGTAAAATACTAAAAGGGTAGCAACAACCCCAGGAAAATATGCTTTAACCAAATTAGAAGAGATCCCAAATCGTGAGGGGGGAGAAAGGGGCTAAAAAGAGGTTCAAAAAGGAAGAAAGAAAAAAAAGAAAAAAGAAAAAAAAAGAAAAGAATTAAAACAAAAGAAAACAAATAAGAAAAATATAAAAAAGAAAAAATATATATATTAGGTAAACTAGTTAAAAAACGTTAAAAAAGAAAAAGGTAACAGTTAAAAAAAAATTTACCAGAAGGCGAGAAAAAAAAACAAAAAATGAAAAAGAAAAAAATTAAATTAACTGCAAGACTAAAAAAAAATCACAGGGAAAAAGCCATGAGTTCCGTGCATTGCTTTCTCCTCCTCTGGAATTCTGCTGCTCTCCTTGGTATGGAAACCGCACTCCTTGGTAGGTGAACTTGGTCTCGGCTGGATTTCTTGTTGATCTTCTTGGGGAGGGGCCTGTTGTAGTGATTCTCAAGTGTCTTTGCCCCAGGCGGAATTGCACCGCCCTTATCAGGGGCCGGGTTTGCTTTCCGGAGCTTTTGTTCCCTGAGCGCTTTCCGTAGAGTTCCGGAGGACGGGAATATAAATGGCGGCCTCCTGGTCTCCGGCCCAGAAGAGCCGAGAGCCCAGGGCCCCACTCCTCAGTGCGCCCTCAGAGAACAGCGCCCAGTTACTCCCATCTGCCTGACCTCTGGCCGCGCTCTGAGCTCACCGAGCCTGCGACCGGTTCAAGGTAACCCCGAGCTGCGAGCTCACTGTTGGCTCTGTCTCTGTAGCCGGCTTCCCCGTTCCAATATCCGCAAGCCCTGCGACACTCAAACACCCCCGATCCTTCTGTGACCCTTGCGGGACCTGAGGCCACGATGACCCCACGTGGGCTTCGCCCCAGTTTAGCCTCTGGAGCGATGTCCCTCAGCGGAACAGCCTTTTAAAAGTCCTGATTTTGTGAGCTGTTGCTCCGCCGGTTGCCGGGAGCCGGCCCCTCCCCCCGGTGTCTATCTTCCCGTCGCTTTGGATTCACTTCTCCGCTGGTCCTACCTTTCAGAAAGTGGTTGTTTTTCTGTTTCCAGAATTGCTGTTCTTCTTCTCTTCAATCTGCGGATGGATTTTCAGGTGTTTGCAATCTTTAGATAAGCTATCTAGCTGATCTCCGGCCAACTGATGCAGTCTCAGCCTGCTACTTCTCTGCCATCTTGACTCCTCCTCCAGAATCCTGGGATTTTGACCTAAGCCACAGGCAGATGCTTAACCAAGTGAGCCACTCAGGTACCCCATCTCTAGATGTTTTAATTTGAAAAATACAACACTAGCAATAAAGTTGAAAAGCTCTTAAGTAAAGACAGAATTCTTATCATTCATGCTTAGAAATGCTATTTATTTTATACATCTGGTTTGTTACTCTTTAAAAAAATATATCTTTACATGCGTAGTATTTCAATGTAGACAACTGCATTATTTGTAAATATGTTTCTTTCTTTTTAATCTTTATGTCTTTAGCTTACCTTACTGAACTGATTAGAACCTGTACTATGATGTTGATTAAAAGGGATGGTAGTTGGCATGTTTGTATATAGTATTGATTTTAAGAGTTAAAAGTTTCAACATATAGAATGTTGAACTTTTTTTGTTTTTAGCCTTTCTACTTAAGGATATTCACATCTATGTTTCCTAATTTTAAAAAAAAAAATGAGTAATGGTATTTTTTTATCTTTCTTTTACCTGCATCTATTAAGATTACACTATGGCTTTCCCCTTTTAATCTGATAACATATTAAATTGATTTTCTATGGGCACTATCCCTGCACCCCTGTGGTAAATCTAATTTGGATATAATATATTTTCTTTATAAGATTCTGTTTGTGGCCCATAATTTAAAACTTGCCCTATCATTTTATTTCCTTAATATTTTGAATTTAAGGTTTGAATAGCTTCACACAATTATTTGAAGAAACTGTTCTTTTTCTATTCTCCAGGAAAAAAAAGTGGGGGATTAAAGACATGCATTCCTTGAAAATGTATTTAAAACATTTCTATCTGGTGATATTTCTCTTTTTCCTTGAGTTGACTGTCAAATTTTAGTTTTCTAGCAATTTTACACTTTTGTCTAAATTTAAAACTTTTAATCTCATTCTTAAAAGCTTTCTCTGATACATTTTATTCAGTAAAATTTACTTCTGATTTCTTTTTTCCTATGTCCTACCCTTTAAGAATTTTACCTATTTTAGAAAATATATGTATATTTTATGTAGAATATAGAAAATACATTTTATATATATAGAAAGAGAGGTATATATGCCACCTCTTCATCATTATATATAATATGGAATATTACTCAACCATAAAAGGAATAAAATCTTGCCATTTGCAATGACATGGATGGAGCCAGAGTATATTATGCTAAGTGAAATAAATCAGAGAAAGACAAATGCCATCGGATTTCACTCATATATGGAATTTAAGAAACATAACAAACAAAGGAAAAAATGGAGAGAGACAAATGAAGAAAAAGACAACTATAGGGGACAAACTGATGATTACCAGACAGGAAGGGGCTGGGAAGATGGGAGAAATAGGTGATGGAGAGTACACTTCTCATGGTGAGAACTGAGTGATGTATAGAGTTGTTGAATGACTATATCATACACCTGAAACTAATAAAACTCTGTATATTAACTATACTGTAATTAAAATTAAAAATTAAAAGTAATAATCTCAGTCTCTACTATAGGAAACTAGAGAAAGGAAAGCAATATAAACCTAAGCAAGAAAAAATTTAAAAATTAATAAAAATTAGAGCAGAAATCAATTAATATGAAGTCAGAAAAACAATAAAGAAAATAAGAAAAATAAGTGCTGCTTCTTTGGAAAGATAAGTAAAAGTTGACAAGGCTCTATCCAAGCTAACCATGATAAAAAGAGAGATGATACAAAGTACCAACACTATAAATGAAAGAGGGATCCTCACTGTTAAATCCATGGATAGCAAAACAATAACAAGGGGATATTATGAACAATTCTATGCCACATATTTGCTAATTTGGATGAAATTGACCAATTTCTTGAAAGACATATACTATAAAAATCCACACAGGAGAAATAAATAATCTGAATATGTTTATCTCTGTTAAAGAATTTAAATCAATAGTAATCTGTCAATGATTTTAGAAAACACACCTTATGGTTTCACTAGGGAATCCTACCAAATATTTTAGGAAGAGATTATACCAACTCTCTAAAATCCTTTTTTATTAAACAGGAGTAAAGTGAAAACTTCTCAACATTACCCTAATATCAAAGCCAGATAGAGACCTTAGAAGAAAAGAAAGCTACTAACCATTACCATGTTAACATAGAATAAAAACTTCTCAACAAAATATTAGCAAATTGAATCTACCAATCTACAAGGAGAATTTTACACCACAGCCCAAGAAGATTTTATCTCAGTTATGCAAAACTAGTTCAACATTTGATTATGAATTAATGTAATCTATCACATTAACAGACTAAAGAAGAAAAACCATATGATCACATCAATAGATAACAGAAAAAGCATTTGACAATGTTTTCATGATTTAAAAAGAAACAAAAACAAAAACAACTCTCCAGAAGTTAGGAATACAGGAAAACTTCCTCAACTGATTAAAAAACAAACAAACAAACAACTGTAAGGGGCCTACACAGCCAAAATCATACTCCATAGTGAGAAACTGAGTGCTTTCCCTTAACTTGGGAACTAAGCAAGGATATCTCCTGTCAGTTCTCTTATTCTATATTGTGCTGAAGTCTAGCTAATGCAGAAGACAAAAAAAGGAGATAAAAGGCATGTGGATTAGAAAGAAATAAACCTGTTCTTATTCATAGATAAAATGATTATGTTGACAAAAAACCTTGAACTTGCCAGCGATTATTGCAAGTTTGCATGATACAGGTTTAGTCTACAAAAGTCAATTATTTTCTACATACCAACAATTAACAATAAGAATTTGAAATTAAAAACATTAAAATCTATATTAGTATCAAGAAAATGAAATGCTTAAGTATAAATGTAACAGAATATCTACAAGATTTACATATTACATACATACATACATACATACTACAAACCTGTGATGAAAGACTGTAAGAAGGTCTAAATGAATAGAAAGATATTCCATGTGTATAAATAGGAAGACTCAATATTTTCAAGATGTCAATTCTTCCCACCCAATCTATAGATTCCATGCAATATATCAAACTCCCAACATATGGATATATGGATATCAACAAATTGATTCTAAAATCATATCCAAAGGTGAAAGATTCAAAATAGCCTCACAACACTGAAGAAGAAAAACAAATTTAGGGAACTGACAATACCAATTACAAGGTTTAATATAAGAGTATATTCATTACATTATGCTCCTAAATTTATATAGTGTTACAGGTCTTTATATCTCAATAAAAATTGAAATAAAATAAAATTCAGTCAAAAAATATAAGCCAGTGAAATGGAATAGAAGCCCAGAAATAAATCCATGAAAAGATAATCAATCTATCTTTTATAAAAGAACACAGACAACTCAATGAGGACAAAATAGATTTAAATGTTATTCAAAAACTTGATGTCCAAATCCTCCAATCTATTAACCTAAACCAGACCTTACACCTTTCACCAAAATTAACTGAAAATATAAAAATGTAGACCTCCATGTAAAAATGTAAAATACAAAGCTACTGAGCTTCTAGAAGATAACAGCAGAGTCAATATAGGTGACTTTGGATTTCATGAAGAGTTTTAAGATACAATGCCAAAGGGGATCCATAAAAACAAAAGTTATTAGACTTTATTACAAGTCTTTAATAAGGAAATGTTCTCTGCAAAAGACACTTTTAAGAAAATGAAAAGATGACAATTAGGAAAAACATAGTTGTAAAACACATACCTAATGAAAAAGTTATATGACAAACTCTTAAAACTCAACAGTAAGAAAAGAAACAATACAGGGAAAATATGGGCAAAATATTCTAATGGATGCCTCATCAAAGAAGATATGTAGATGTCCAAAAATCATTTGAAAAGACATTCAACATCATATACCATTAGATAAATACAAGTTAAAACAACCATGAGATAGCAATATACTTTTATCATAATGCCAAATATTAAATATCAAGAAAACCCTGACAATATCAAATGTTGGGGAGGATGCTGAGCAACAAATTCATTGCCAATGGAAAAGGCAAATGTCACAGCCACTTTGGAATGTAACCTAACAGCTTCCTATAAAACAAAATATTTTCTTATTATATAATCCAGAATCTCTCTCCTATGAATCACCCCAAATGAATTGGAAAATTATGTTCAAAAAAATTCTGCACACAAGTGTTTATTGAACCTTTATATATAATTGTGAAAAATTGGAAGCAACTAAGATGGCCTTCAATAAGTGGATAAATAAGCAAACTATTCTTTTTTATTCCACTAAACTATTATATTATAAACTATTATATTCTATTTAATAGAATATAATCTATAATAGAATATAATAGATAGAATATAATCCCACAATAGAATATAATCCCGCAAGAAAAAATGACCTATCAAGCCACAGTAAGATATAGAATAACCTTAAATGTATATTTTCTGGTGAAAGAACACAAAGTGAAAAGTATTATTATTACAACTATATGGCATTCTGCAAAACTATAAAGACAGTAAAAAGAATGATGGTTGTAAGATTTCAAGAGGAGGGAAAGGGGATGAATATGTTGAGTACAGATGTTTAGAGTGATTATTCTGTCTGTGATGCTGTAATAATTGAAATATTACACCATGCATTTGTCAAAACCCAAAGAACCTACAATACAGAGTGAAATTTAATGTAAACTATAGTCTTAGTCCATTATAATATATCAAAATTCATTCATTATAACAAGTGCACCACACTAATGCAAGATGTAAAGAACAAAGGAATCTGTGTGGAGGCAAGTGGGGAGGGCACATAAAAACTCTTTATCTTTTTACTTCTCCTATAAATCTAAAACTGTACAAAAATAAATACTATTAATTTAAAAGTTTAGAAAATTTTAGATTAAATGTTCTTTTCAGCATTCAGCATAGTTTTATAATATAAGACCTTTTTGTGAAGTGACTCAACACTTAGATTTTAAGCATTGTCAATACCCTATGTCAATAACAATTAGTACAATACCAGACAAACTAATTGTTATTTTATTGGAGAGAATAATTATGTCATTAAAGTCTTCCCACTGAGATTTCTCATTAGAATAACTTACAGTACTATAACATTTACCAATTAAGTAACAGATTTATATCCAAACCAAATAGTTACTTCCTTGATTATTCATCAATAGTTCACTTAAAATTTTTTCACTCTAAATAGGTTACACTTTCTATAAACAGCAGGGGAGGGGCAAAGGGAAAGGAAGAGAATCTTAAGGAGTGAAGAGAATCTTATGGAGTCTGACTTAAGGTTCAATCTCATGACTTTGTGATCATGACCTGAACCCAAACCAGGAGTAAGATGCTCAACAGACTGAGCCACCCATGGCACCCCTGTCCATTCACATATTTACTTTGTACCTGTATTACTCTGATAAAAGTATCTCCTTAAGTTTATAGAGGTGAAATACTAACTGGTTTTTATCCGTTGCTATAATCCAAAAGATGCATAGAATATTTTCATTCATAGATATTTTTCTCTAGGAATTTCTCTAAGAATCCCAGCATTCTCATCTTTATTTTTACGGGAGAGAAAATTTAAACTCAAAGAAGGAAACTTGTAGGAAGTGGTAGAGTTGAAATTTATGTTAAGTTCCATCTAAAACAAACAAATTTATAACATTTTCATTACACTACGATACTCTTTTCTCATCAAGATGGAGGGAAATCTGTAAATTATAGCACCTCTCAAATTAAATAGTAAAATATGAATCAAGAAAGCTGAAAATGTCTCCAGTAAGCTGTTCTGGCTATATTTTCTCAAATGACTGTAGTGAGAAAAGAAGGGATATCTGGAGAAATCAATTGATTTGTATAGAGAATCTTTCAGTCATTTCAGACTTTTAAAAGTTTTATACAACAGACAAAAAGGAAACATGACAAGAGACTGATAAAGTTGGTACCAAGGAGCTGAAGAAATGATGGGAAGAAGACTCAAGATTCAAATTAATATACTTGCAAACATAATCCTATAATAAAAGAAGAAAAAGAAACATAAATGAAGATGACCATAGTATAAGTCTAATGGATGGCAAAAATCTCCTTTCTTTTTTCAATTAAAAAAATAAAATATGAACTAAATACTACTAATAATAGCAGCAGCAGCAACAACAACAACAACAAAAACAGTACCTAATAGAAATCTGTGATGGGTAGAGGAATCATAAAAATAACTAAATAACTTTAATTTAATTTAATTTAACTTAAAATCTGTTGGTCTGGAAATATGTCCAGTTTTCTTCCACCATACACAAAAATAGGCTCAAAATGGATTAAAGACACAAATGTGAGACAGGAATCCATCAAAATTCTCAAGGAGAACACAGGCAGCGACCTCTTTTACCTCAACCATAGCAACATTTTGCTAGACACATCTCCAAAGATAAGGGAAACAAAGGCAAAAGTGAACTATTGGGACTTCATTAAGATTGAAAGATTTTGCACAGCAAAGGAAACAATCAACAAAACCAAAAGACAACTGACAGAATGGGAAAAGATACTTGCAAATGACATATGAGACAAAGGGCTAATATCCAAAATCTATAAAGAACTACTCAAACACAACACCCAAAGAACAAAGAATCCAGTCAAGATATAGACAGAAGACATGAACAGACATTTCTGCAAAGAAGACGTCCAAAGGGCCAACAGTGTCACTCAGCATCAGGGAAATACAAATCAAAACTACCATGAGATACCACCTCACACCAGTCAGAATGGCTAAAACTAACAAATCAGGAAACAACAGATGTTGGCAAAGATGCAGAGAAAAGGGAACCCTCCTACACTATTGGTGGGAATGCAAGCTGGTGCAACCACTCTGGAAAACAGTATGGCATTTCCTCAAAAAGTTGAAAATAGAGCTACCCTGTGATCCAGAAATTGCACTTCTGGGTATTTACCCTAAAGATAGAAATGTAGTTATCCTAAGGGGCACCTGCACCCCAATGTTTATAGCAGCAATGTCCACAATAGCCAAACTATGGAAAGAGTCCAGATGAATTGAAATCTTGTCATTTGCAATGTTGATGCAATCTTGATGAAATTAGAGGGTATAATGCTAAGCAAAATAAGTCAATCATAGAAAGACAATTATCATATGACCTCACTGAGATGTGAAATTGGAGAAACAAGTCAGGGGAGAGGAAAAGATGAAACAAGAGAGGGAGATAAACAGTCAGAGACTCTTTAAATCTTAGGAAACAAACAGAGGGTTACTGGAGGGGAGGAGGGTGGAGGGATGCAGTAACTGGGTGATGGGCATTGGGGAGGGTGTGTGTTGTGGCTAGTGCTGGGTGTTGTGTAAGACTGATAAATCACAGACCTGTACCCCTGAAATAGATAATACATTTTATGTTAATTTAAATAATTTTAAAAAATCTCTTGGTCTGAATGGATTTAAACCTGTATAGCTAGATTTAGGGAAAAAATGTTATAGAATAGATAATCTTTTATCAATTATGGAGCAAGGGAGAGGTGATAAGAAACTGAAGGCTATAAAAAGCTGTTCCAACTTTTTAACAATGAAAATACATGGACATTTTTTTTTTTAAGATTTTATCCATTTATTTGACAGAGATCACAAATGCAGAGAGGCAGAGAGAGAGAGAGGAAGGGAAGCAGACTCCCTGCTGAGCAGAGAGCCCAATGCAGGGACCCTGGGACCAGACCTGAGCTGAAGGCAGAGGTTTTAACCCACTGAGCCACCCAGGCACCCTGAAAATACATGGACTTTTAAAACTAGAAATAAGTAAACTTGACATCCATTCAAGGTAGATCTCCCAAGAAAGATCCCTGAGAAATTAGGAATTAGAAATACCAGTTTGTATAGCGGTTGGACACGATAATACAGTTTAAAGCAGCATAATATAGTTAAATATTTATGTAAAAAAAAAGTCAACATTCTTTACCTCCTATGGATGTTTGTACAGAAGTCCTGGTAGTTAAAGTGCAAAAAAAAAAAAAAAAAAAAAAAAAAAAGCGGGGTGTGGGGGGAATAAGCAAAAGAAAAAAAAGTGTTCTATGCTAAAGATAGAAAAATCACTTTAATCTGCAATACATATGCTAATAACACACACACAAACTAAGAGCCCCAACCTGTGCTTTCTTCTCTGTGTTTTTTAAATTATTAAACATAAATGGACAATCAAGAATCATCATTTATTTGACAAACACACCCACATGAAACAGAGAAGAAAATAAGCAAATAAAAATATGTATTGGGAAAGAAGCAAAAATAAATAAGGAAATACAACTAAACCTTTACACAAAACATACTACCTCACAAAATTACTTTTAAATAGTTACTCCAGATCAGGAGAAGATAATTTATTAATAAAATGGAAAGAAAAAATAAAATATAAAACTGCTATTTACCTCCTGAGATACTTTCTGCTAGACAATAAAGACAACTTATATATTTCATTTAACAGTTTGTTAGATTTTTGTTTCAGTCTAATTTCAATTTATTTTGTTGCTCTTTCAGAAATATTTTGAAACTATAAATAATGAGAAAGTCAATATAGGTTCAAAGAAAAATATTCAGTAAAAGTGAGTTTGGATTTAATAGTATCTACTTTTTTTAATTTATTTTTTATTTATTCATTATTTTTGCACCACAACCAGTGCTCCATGCAATCCTTGCCCTCTATAATACCCACCACCTGGTATCCCAACCTTTCACGCCCCAGCCATTTCAAACCCCTCAGATTGTTTTTCAGAGTCCATAGTCTCTTATGTTTCACCTCCCCTTCCAATTTCCCCCAACTCCCTTCTCCTCTCTAACTCCCCATGTCCTCCATGCTATTTGTTATTCTCCACAAATAAGTGAAACCATATGATAATTGACTCTCTCTGCTTGATTTATTTCACTCAGCATAATCTCTTCCAGTAGTATCTACTTTTATACGACTAGTTATAAAGAGTACACAGGATCCCCTTAAAAGGCTTCTTGTGTTTGTTTAGTGTTTCTCCTTGAGGGATGCAGACCAGATTGCTTAAATGGCTCTCAATATTCACTATGGAATAGGAATAAATGAACAGTTAAGCTCAAACTCAAAGTTTATCAGAAGAGAAAACTTCACTGAATTCAGTGCTGAAGGGAAAATGTTTGCCAGGTCACTAAGGATTTATTTCAGTTTGCTACAGCCCAAGGCGACAATGCTGAAAGTACATTTACATGTTAGTGCTGACTACTGAAAGTCCTTTTGCAACATGTATGGATCCATTTTCCATTACTTATTTATAAAAGTAAGTGCATAAAAGTGGTAAGAGACAAATTGATTTTGTTGCATTGAAATTATCAGCTACTGTATTTTCAAGCAAAATAATCTCTTTTTAAACATTATCTGCTATAATCAGTTGAGGCTTGATTAATTCAAATAAAATAAATAAAATAAAGCCATCTTTATAAGAATGAAAATTAGTATTTTCCATTTTATTATAAAATACAGAGGTAATTTTATTTAGATTTTTATGATAGCTCCAGTATTTCACAGTGATTTTGAGTTTTAGGAAAACGTTAACATTGGAAATTGAAAATATAAAGAGCAAACATCATCTTTGACATTCTATTAATTAGTCATCATTTAAAATGATTTATCTTAAGACTCCAGTATTACAAGAACTGATTTCCATAAGAAGAATAGGATTTGGAAATTTTACAAAATCAAGACAATTAGAACATTTCTTTTAAAATACTTCATTTAAATGCATATCAGGTCTAGATAATCATAGCAATTATTTTCTCATGAAGAATAACCCAGATTTTAGCCTATAATTAATCACCTTGCCAGTCACTGAAATACATCATGCATTATTTTTATTACCAGGAAGCTGTTTTTAGTAGTCATAAAAATGTGTGATTAAGAATGGAAGCAGAGAGGTAGATTAAAGGGAAGCTAATGAAGCTTAACACAGTGCTGTTCAGTTTCATGGGCCCCTTCCGGATCTTGGGAGAAACGCCAGCAATGTGTTCCTGTGATCTTACATTTAAAAAAAAATCAGGAATAATATTTTTATCTGAAATCAAGCAAAAACCCTGTACTTTATAGACCATTATGTGTTGCTAGAGTGGTTGTGAATACTTTGGAGATCCAGGAAAGAAAATGGATTTGTGCTACATTCAATTAAAGTATAGAGGGATGTCTTTATGTGAATTGCAGTGACTTCGATGTATAGTTAGGTCATTAGTGACCATCTGGTAGAGAGGAGTTCCACTATGCTAGTTTACCTAATGTCACCTAATGTCACAGCACAGAGGCTCAGGGGATGAGCATTTATGATAGAATGTGCCCTATAATTCTCTGCATGGGATGTATACACACAGTGGAAGAGTAATAAAGTTTAAAATGAACAGAATAAGAAGGGAATCATGTAAATTCTTCCAAAAATTTCATGAGCAAAATTATAAATGGAATATTTAATTCTAGTCAATATTAATCGAATTCTCCTATCAGGAATACACAATGTACTATGTGTAATGTAGTATATGCAATATATTATATATGGAAAATACTTTTTTTTCATTTAGCTTTTCTCGTAGGAGTCACACAAAAGAGAAATTATCAGAATTTCTGGTTGGTATAACATACATCTGTAGTGTTACTACAGGGCTATTCTTTAGTGAACATGTCCATGTGGAGAGTCAAATCTCAGTAATTAAAAACAAATTTTAAGTGACTCTAATAGAGAAAACTCCAAATTACTTTTCCCTTTCTTCTATAGAAAATTTTTTTATAAAATCATGGTCATATGAAGATAAAATATAAATATGTAAGACAAAGATATGGGAACAATTAGAGATGTCAGATTAATTATTTACTTTTTGAATTTTATTATGTTTATTGTATTAAAAAGCATCTTATAATTTATATTTTTGTCATCTCATTCTCAATGTATATAAGTGGACATAAATTATAAATTTATTATTTATAATTTTATGTCGGTTTTTTTTTTTTGTTTTTGTTTTTGTTTTTTTTTTAAAAGCAGCTATCAGGGAGCCTGGGTAGTGCAACTGGTTGGGCGTCCAACTCTTGGTTTCAGTTCAGGTCATGATCTCAGGAGTCTGCTTAAAACTCTCTCTTCCTCTCTATCTGCCCCTCTCCCCCCACCCCCACCACATCTCTCTCTTTCTCTCTCTCAAATAAATAAATCCTTCAAAAATAAAAAAATAAAAGGGGTTATCAAAAATTATAAAAACTTTAGGACACCAAACACAGAGTTCTTCTCTTATTAAGCAATTAATATTCACACAAATAATTAGATCAATATTTTTCAAAACTTATAAATTCTTTCAAAACAAATCTAATGTCATTCTCCTAAATATAAATGTCTGGAAAATTGTATTACTAAGCTTCTTATTTGTCCCAAGGATAGTCTACTATTTCAAAAAAAAAAAAAAATCACACACCTGCTTGTAGCAAGCAGAACTTCCCATGATTCTAGGTAGTTTAGGAGACCCAGGTACCCTAAATTTTTGTGCAACAGTGAGAATATAAAAAATAATATGGTAGAATATTTATAAAAAATATATAAAACAAGTATCTCATTCAATTAAAAATGTTAATCTTGCAATATTTTGAGTACTTCCTAATGAATACAAATCTTATTACATAAGAAATTTTAAGCTTATATGGTTTATATAATCCAAAAAGAAGTAACAATTAAGTAGACTGTAAATCACTGAATAAGAAAATAGGAACATATTTAAAGTTTTTTCCTAGTGGAAGACTGACCAGTGAAATAATTGCAGTGCTTAAAATCATTGCAGTTTTCTAAGTCTCCCTCCCTTTTCCTTAATATTCTTTTGTTCCATCAACACTCCCTTTCTTTTGTTTACTGTATGATTCATATGGCAAAATGTTATTCATTTTTTATATTAATATTCTGCATTTCATCTCCAGAGACAAGTGACAATAAAGAGTCTCGTTGTAAGCTGAAAAAGAAAGGAAATAATTTTTCTCCATATTTTTCTGTCATCATCTTGGTGGTGGGACTTAAAAGATGCACTTTAATTTCACAGGAGAGCACTTTAAAGTAGAGTCTATATAAGTTATGTAACTATAAAATAAAAATAAAATGTATTTAAATATTGAGAAATTTAAAACTTAATATTCAAGTCACCATATTATTATTATAAAACCTGTCATTTTTATCCCTTTAACTAATATAATTATGTAATCAAGTATTTTAGGATGAAGGCTTTACTCATCATTTATTTTAATTAAATGTTCTTTTCTTTCTTATTCTAATATGTATAAATAGAATTATTTTGGGGCACCTGCCTGGGTGGCTCAGTGGGTTAAGCCTCTGCCTTCAGCTCCGGTCATGAATTCAGGGTCCTAGAATTGAGTCCTGCATCAGGCTCCCTGCTGAGCAGAGAGCCTGTTTCCTCCTCTCTTTCTCTCTGCCCTACTTGTGATCTCTCTCTGTCAAATAAGTAAATAAAATATTTAAAATTATTTCTTACATCTTTATATTTTTGCAATAGTGAAATATTTTTTGTTAAATAATTAACAATATTTTGCATAATACACATTAGATATTCTTTGTAAACATGTGACTCCTGTGCTTGTTTAGGGCCCACAAAACCATGTCTATAAAGGGGTTCAGTGTTGTAAGGTAAACATGTTTTTGATGATGGATACATTCTGAAATTAAAATAATGTCTCATATTAGAAGCATTTCTACATTTAGGCAGCTAAGGTGGATATCAGAGTAGTTTTATTTTCTTTCATTTTTAAATTAGATTTTGATACGTAGAAAAAGTATTTGAATAGAGGTTTATAGCTTTTTTCATTTTTATTGAGACATAATTGGCAAGGAACATTGTATAAGTTTAAGGTGTATGCCATGAGGATTTGGTATAGGTACACACTCTGAAATGATTACTACATTTAGTTAAGAATCCATCACTTCACATAGTCACAAAATTTATTTGCTCCTTTTGATGAGTACTTTTAAAGATTTATTCTCTCAGTAACTTTCAAATATATAGACACTGTTATTATCTACAGTCAACATGTTGTACACATCATCCCCAGAATTTACTTTCTTACAACTGAAAGTTTATACATTTTAACCACCATCACCCATATCTTGCTCTTTATGTCAGGTTTAGAAAGAGGAAATGTCTTTCTTCATGTTTTAAAGAATTATACTATGTCCATTTGAAATAATTTTTCATATTCCCATTTTTCCTTCCACTAATTCTTCCACAAATATCTCCTTGCTTTATGTTTCCACTCTATGATTAGACACATTTCATTGCAAGCTCTTTGGCACCTCTAGTCTTTTAAATTGTTTTCTTCTTTATAAGGTCTGTTTTTTAGGTTCTCTTCTCTACTATGTTTTTTTTTTTTTTTAATCTCCCCATGGACTTAAGTCACATATAAATTTAAATGAAGAGCAATGGTATATTTCTAGGTCATCTTTCTCCTCAATTTTCAGATATATATACATATATCTCTCAAACTGCTTCTTGGATGTTTTTGTTTGATATCTTATAACATTGGACTCAACATGACCAATACTGAACACTTCATCTTTCCCCAATAGCTCAAATTTGAATTTATAGTCATAACATTCTACTATGCAATTAGCAATAAAATTCTGCCAATCTACATTTTCAAATAAATCTAAACCTTCCATGGCTACTTCTCCACAATAGCCTACAACCATATTTCTACACATGCTCTTGCTTAAAAACTTTAAAAGTCTCTTCCTTCAGCATAGAATGTATACTAATTGATAAAGCATGTTGTCTTAGTCTGCTTGGGCTTCTGTAACAAAAAAAATACCACTAACTACGTGGCTTAAATAGCAATGCATCTTCTCACAATACTGAAAGCTAGAAACCCATGATCAAGGTGCCAGCAAATTTGATTTTTTGTGAAAACTCTCTTCCTGGTTATAGATGGCCACCTTCTCTTCATATCCTCACATGGCCTTTTCTCAGTGCACGTCCATCAGAGAAAGATAGAGCCAGCTCTCTTATGTCTCTTCTTATAAGGACACTAGTTTTATTGGACCAGAGCCCCAACATGGTCTCATTTAACCTTAATTACTTTGGACCCTATTTCCAAATACCATTCACCCTGGAAAGAGAGCTTAAACATACAAATTTTATAGACACATTCAGTCCATAACACATGGCAATGAATCAAGAGTTTGTTTCTGCTAGTCACTTTTTCTCTTTATGCTGAACTTTTTCAATGTATGCTCAATTTGACTGAATATTTTCATTTTCTTTTACTCAATAAATTTTATTTTTTTAAAGCATCTGCAGCCTTCTAGACAACATTCTTATTATCTGGGGCAACATCAGAAGGAAAACCAAATACCATTTCTGCTTTCATGAAGCTTTAATTTTTGTGGGAAAAGACAGTAAATGAATAACTAAATGCAATGTTCCTCAATATATTTCTAAAGCTGGAATATTCTCTACCTCTCTCTACATCCCCAAGCCTGCCTGCCTTTCTGTGTGTGTGTTTCTATTTATCTCATGTACTACACTATACATATATACACACAACTATTCATAATTCAGATCTTAATTTACCTCATTTCTAAAAATTCTCCTCTGGTTACTTTAGAATGAATAAGATTGCACTGGCACATAATGTCACATCATAGTATGGTGATAAAACATGCCCAAATTTTATTTCAGCAGCTTATTGAGCTGACTGTCTATTTCCAGGAGGATAAGAGATTATAACTACCTATATTCATCACTGCACACCCAGCATTTAGCAGTGACTAATATATAATGGACATTCATTCAATCAATACTGAATGCTGTTGAATATCACATTTCTTACACAGCACTTCTCAAAGTATCTAGCTAGGAGTGCTAATTATTTGGACTAATACTGAGTGTTACCTTGAAAAAAAAAATGAAATTTTGGTAGTCTATCACTGAATTTAACATTGTTTACCTTGATTACTTAGTATAGATATACTCAGGGTGCTTAATATGAAATTGAAATTATGAATCATGAAGATACATTGTATCCTGCTTTTTCCAAATGATTTTATTGTACAACCCTTTTTCCTCATGGCATGTCTCATACTGATTAATCTGTATGACTAGCTTTAAATCAACACTCTCTACAATCTTTTTCTTTCTCCATAGCTGAGCCGGAGGTAAGTCTTCCTGCAAAATTTAATGGTGTCCTTTGCTCTCAACATTTGTAAACTAATGAATGACAAAATTTTAACATTTCCTCAGATCAAAGAATCATATGGAAGTCCTTTTTACAGAACTACTTTATACTATCTCACTAATACCATCAAAGGCACATGTAGAATATAAAGGCCTATTGTCAGAAGAACAAAATAAATAAACTCATTTAAATTTAACTGAGTACATGTATAAAGGAACAATTAGAGTTTTCCTGATAAACATTTTAAGTGCTAATTGGTTCCAATGGGAGGTCTTAAGATTACAATTTCTTTGAAACCTGTGCATTGCTGTAAAAATTCCCATATACATATAATAATGAAAATAATAACAACAACATTAATATACCAATTGACCATAATCAATTCGAGTAATACAATTAAGGTGAATTTCATGAGCTCTACAATCATTAGGCAAAGAATAATCCCAGGCACTAACAAGGAATAATTCTGAAAATGTAATTGTAAATTATCAGAGTCAGTGAGGATGCTTGTTAAACTTCTGGATGAACTCTATGAAATTTAGATCCTGGTTCAATGACTCTGAGGTAAAGGAAGCCTGGAATTGTACATTATTAAAAGCCATAAATAAGACATTCCCAACTCTCTCTCTCTCTCTTCTCAGCACTCTTAGTGTTGTGTTTTATTCCACAGCATCCTTAGGCCAAAAGAAATACATAATTGTTGGGTGCCTGGGTGGCTCAATCAAGAGACCATCTAATTTCAGCTCAAGTCATGATCCCAGGGTTCTGGGATTGAGTCCCACATGGGACTTCCTGCTCGGTGAGGAGTCTGCTTCTACCTCAACACCTTCCACTGCTTGTGCTCTCTCTCAAATAAATAGATAAAATCTTTAGGAAAAAAAAAAGAAATACATAATTGTTTATTGAGTGGCTAAACAACTTAGTATTTGTGTCTTAAAAACTTCATAACTACTTCAAAAATTAATGAATACAAATATTATTGTCATGTAACATCTATTACTTACTGGGGATACAAAAGGAAAAAAGGCTCTATAGGACTTTTCAAACTTTGGAATCAGATTGAACACTATCACCTTCATTTCAGGTTCCATGCTAATTTCTAGGGGGCATTTGCTTCTCATCACAACAGCTATCCAAATCCAAACTATTGACTTAATATTGTTTTTCTTATTTTAACACAAGTGACTCATTTTCAGAATCTGCTTCTCAAAGCCCTAGAGGTGCCTTGGTAATAGTAGATATGTGTTGAGAGCAAGTAGGGTGATATGACAGGTATTGAACCAACAGGTATAAGAGCAGCTCCACATTTTTATAACTTTTATATGTGTATGGCCATTAAGCAATATGATTATTTTTAATATTTTATTTATTTATCTGACAGAGATCACAAGTAGGCAGAGAGGCAGGCAGAGAGAGAGGGGGAAGGAAGCTCCCTGCTGAGCAGAGAGCCCGATGCGGGTCTTGATCCCAGGACCCTGGGATCATGACCTGAGCCGAAGGCAGAGGCTTTAACCCACTGAGCCACCCAGGTGCCCCAAATAATATGATTTTAAAATTATTTGCAAACTAACTCTAAAGGACATACATTTCTGTTTATAATATGCTATATAATTTTTACTATCAATAAAAACTATCAAATTGTCATGGATTTATTCATCTACATAACATTAGGCATTTTTAAATATTATATTTAAAGGTCTTTTGTTAAGGTGGAAAAAATAGGTTATTTAAGCTAGGTGGGGTCCCCAAGATTCACTAGGATTCAGAAGTCAGAAAAACTGTTCTACTGATATATAATACTGATTTATTGCAGAAAAAATACAGATTAAAATCACAGCAAAGGAAAGAGTCATATGGGTGAAGTCAAGTAAGAACTCTATTTCACACCTTCTTTCCTCTTTTGGCATTATAATCTATATATTTTTATATAAAAATTACCCTTTCAAATCCACCAAGTATATTGATATATAAAATATATTTCACATTATACATATAATAGAATTGGGGGAAAATAAATTAAGTAAATTTTTAAGTCTCTCAATATTAAAATCCAATATGGACTTAAGTGGGAAAATAGTGACACCTCAAACATATGACTTTCTGTTATATTTTCCTTTCCTACTTGAAAGGTAGATGGAATTGTCATCCTTCTAATTCATAAAAATAAAGATAACCCACTGAGGTCAAGTATAAATAGCCTCTTTTCCTAAATTAACTGTCAAATAGTTAATTAATTCTACATACATAATATCCATTATTTTGGTTTGAAACAGTATGTTTTGACATACTATAGGAATTCATTTTTCATATAGATTGAATAAGATTTTTAAAACTAAATGTAAGTTAGGGGTTTTTCTGTTTGGTCTACTTATTTTACACATTAGAAAATTAAAGAGGTGTCATAATTGGCATCCGTTTCAAGACATGTTTTGATGAAAAAATATACAAGAAAAAAATAAGTTCATAACTTAGGAAATTAACAATAAATATACATTAAGCATCAGATAAATGTAAATTAAACCACACTGATATAATACACACTCATAAAAATAAAGTGAGAAATGAAGGAGTATAACAAGTAATGAAAAGCATTTGGATTAACAGGAAATTTCGCATACTATTGTTATTGGTGATAAGGGGTACTTAATTTGGCAAACATTTTAGACAGCACTTTTCTAGTATCTACTAAAACATAACATATTTAGACCTTATGCCCCAGAAACTCCCAACTAATGTGTTTAAAACAAAAATTAAATTATACATGCTCATAGCACTCACATGTTAATAGCACCAACCTGGAAACCACCCCAAAGCTCATCAAGCATAGATTGAATGAATAACTTCTATTAAGTTCATAAATTGGAATACTATACAACATTGGGAAAAAATAATTGAAAATGACATGCAATAATATAGATGAATTTCACAAACCTAAAATGAATGTTTATCAATAGAAATCAGGCATCCACAGAAAATACCAAAATGACAAAAACTATGCTCAAAAAAGTTAAAAGTAGAACTACCCTACAACCCAGAAATTTCACTACTAGGTTATGTAAAGGATACAAAAATAAAGATTCAAAGGGACACATGCACCCAGAAGTTTAGCATTAGCATTGGAAAGAGCCCAATTTCCATTGACTGATGAATGGATAAAGAATAGGTGAAACCACCCACACACACACACACACACACAGGAATACTACTCAGCCATCAAAAATAATGAAATCTTAGGGCACTTGGTTATCTAAGTCAAGCATATGACTTTAGCTCATGTCATGACCTGGGCTCTACATAGGGCTCTGTGCTCAGCAGGGAGTCTGCTTGTTCCTCTGCTGCTCCTCCTGCTTGTGCTCTCTCTTTCTCATAAATAATTAAGTAAAATCTTTTAAAAAATGAGATCTTGCCATTGCAATGACATGGATGGAGCTAGAGTATATTATGTTAAAGCAAAATTGTCAGAGAAAGCCAAGTACCATATTATTTCATTCACATGTGGAATTTAAGAAACAATACAAATGAACATATGAAAGGGGGGGGGAAAGAGATAGAAACAGGGAAACAAGAGACTCTTAAAGATAGAGAACAAACTGACAGTTGTTAGAAGGAGGTGGGCGGGGGATGGGCTAAATGGGTGATGGGTATTAAGGAAGGTACTTGTTATAATAAGCACTGGGTATTACATGTAAGTGATGAATCACTAAATTCTCTTCCTGAATCCAAGATCATACTATATGTTAACTGCCTAGAATTTAAATAAAAATTAAAAAAAAAGAATTCTATACAGAACATAGAAGGGGTAGTGGGTGGGAGCAGTGATGACTACTGCATGAAGGTTCTTTAGACTGGGGAAGACTCTTTCTTCATCCAGATGTATTACCTAGATGTGTCTAGTTTGTGAAAACTTATTGTTATATAAATATTATGTGCACCTTTCTTTGTATAAATATTAGACTTAAAATACTAAAATACAAAGCAAAAATATAATAATAACCAAAAATGTAAACTTCTGGCAGAGTTTTAAGAGAAAATTAAGATGTAAGCAACATTAGGAATAAAAAGGACATCATTACAACTACAAGAAAGATTAATAAGATAACAAAATAATAATATAAAAGTGACAATGTATTTCAAAATAAAAAATAACTAAACAATTGGCTAGAAAACTACCACTTTCCAAAACTGATTCAAATAGAAGAAATCCTGAATGGGTCAGTAAGTATAAAATAAATGAATAAGTATTTCAAATCCACTCCCTATTAAAAACAGTGAGTTTAAATTTTATTTTATAGAACAATTCTGTCAAACCCAAAAGGAAAAATAAGTTGTGATCTTATTATTAATCTCCTTGATAGACTAGTAAAAGAAGAAACACTCCCAACCTATTTTATGAAGCTAGTATAATAGTATATATAAGAAAGGAATATTAAAAAACAATATTATTTATGAAATTACTGTATGTATAAAATGTGTAATAGACAAACTAGGTTTTCCCAAGGAATCTAAGGAAATACCAATAATAGAATATCTAGTAAACTAATTCTATCATAAAAAGAGTAGTTTAAAAATATCACCTACACAAATACAGCAAAACTATTTGATAAAATATAATGTATTCAGGACTCAACCAGTATCAAAAGATTGGGATCATTCCCTGCATATTTTCAGACCACAATGCTCTAAAGCTAGAACTCAACCACAAAAGGAAGTTTGGAAAGAACCCAAATACATGGAGACTAAACAGTATCCTTCTAAAGAATGAATGGGTCAACCGGGAAATTAAAGAAGAATTGAAAAAAATCATGGAAACAAATGATAATGAAAATACAACGGTTCAAAATCTGTGGGACACAACAAAGGCAGTCCTGAGAGGAAAATATATAGCGGTACAAGCCTTTCTCAAGAAACAAGAAAGGTCTCAGGTACACAACCTCACCCTACACCTAAAGGAGCTGGAGAAAGAACAAGAAAGAAACCCTAAGCCCAGCAGGAGAAGAGAAATCATAAAGATCAGAGCAGAAATCAATGAAATAGAAACCAAAAAAACAATAGAACAAATCAACGAAAGTAGGAGCTGGTTCTTTGAAAGAATTAATAAAATTGATAAACCCCTGGCCCGACTTATCAAAAAGAAAAGAGAAAGGACCCAAATAAATAAAATCATGAATGAAAGAGGAGAGATCACAACTAACACCAAAGAAATACAAACTATTATAAGAACATACTATGAGCAACTCTACGGCAATAAATTTGACAATCTGGAAGAAATGGTTGCATTCCTAGAAACATATAAACTACCACAACTGAACCAGGAAGAAATAGAAAGCCTGAACAGACCCATAACCAGTAAGGAGATTGAAACAGTCATTAAAAATCTCCAAACAAACAAAAGCCCAGGGCCAGACGGCTTCCCAGGGGAATTCTACCAAACATTTAAAGAAGAACTAATTCCTATTCTCCTGAAACTGTTCCAAAAAATAGAAATGGAAGGAAAACTTCCAAACTCATTTTATGAGGCCAGCATCACCTTGATCCCAAAACCAGACAAGGATACCACCAAAAAAGAGAGCTATAGACCGATATCCTTGATGAACACAGATGCGAAAATACTCAACAAAATACTAGCCAATAGGATTCAACAGTACATTAAAAAGATTATTCACCACGACCAAGTGGGATTTATTCCAGGGCTGCAAGGTTGGTTCAACATCCGCAAATCAGTCAATGTGATACAACACATCAATAAAAGAAAGAACAAGAACCATATGATACTCTCAATAGAGGCTGAAAAAGCATTTGACAAAGTACAACATCCCTTCCTGATCAAAACTCTTCAAAGTGTAGGGATAGAGGGCACATACCTCAATATCATCAAAGCCATCTATGAAAAACCCACCGCAAATATCATTCTCAATGGAGAAAAACTGAAAGCTTTTCCGCTAAGGTCAGGAACACGGCAGGGATGTCCATTATCACCACTGCTATTCAACATCGTACTAGAGGTCCTAGCCTCAGCAATCAGACAACAAAAGGAAATTAAAGGCATCCAAATCGGCAAAGAAGAAGTCAAATTATCACTCTTCGCAGATGATATGATACTATATGTGGAAAACCCAAAAGACTCCACTCCAAAACTGCTAGAACTTATACAGGAATTCAGTAAAGTGTCAGGATATAAAATCAATGCACAGAAATCAGTTGCATTTCTCTACACCAACAGCAAGACAGAAGAAAGAGATATTAAGGAGTCAATCCCATTTACAATTGCATCCAAAACCATAAGATACCTAGGAATAAACCTAACCAAAGAGACACAGAATCTATACTCAGAAAACTATAAAGTACTCATGAAAGAAATTGAGGAAGACACAAAGAAATGGAAAAATGTTCCATGCTCCTGGATTGGAAGAATAAATATTGTGAAAATGTCTATGCTACCTAAAGCAATCTACACATTTAATGCAATTCCTATCAAAGTACCATCCATCTTTTTCAAAGAAATGTATTCATAAATTCTTTTAAAAATCCACCAAACTAGTAATAAAAGATGATTTAACTTGATACTAACATTGGCCAAATCCTAAGTTACTGATAAAAATTTTAATTTTTTCATGTTGTACAAATTGTATATTCCAAGATTAGTCACTGCCAAAATAAAGAGAAATAATTAGTTGTACTTTTTCTTTTCTCCAAGAACCTTCAATTTTCAATTATATTTAATATGTCTTTTTTGTATCTCATTATCTTAGCATAACTAAAATAATTTTAGCTCAATTTTCAAGATTTACTAATTTCATATTCAGATTTTATTACAGTTGCTACCACTTCTAAAAAATGTTTTAAAATAGTTCTGAAGGGGGTGCCTGGCTGGCTAAGCCAGTTAAGTATCCAACTCCTGATTTCAGTTCAGCTCATGATCTCACGAGTCCTGGGATGGAGCCCTGCCTTGGGCAATGTGCTCAGCAGGGATTCTGCTTGAGGATTCTCTCTCTCCTCCCTCTGCTCCTCCCCATGTGTGTGTTCTCTCTTTCAAATAAATAAATAAATCTTTAAAAAAGAAAATAAAATGGTATGGACAATGGATATCTCTCTCTTTTGACTCATATAAGTTCATTTATTACTTTAGCATTTGGTATAAGTATTATACTTTATTTTTTTACAACACTCAGCATTATACTTCATTTTTGATAAAACGCCATTACTGTATTTAGTAAATTTCTTTAGTGCATTTTTTTCTCTTTGGATTTAATTAGAAATTACTACCAGATTATGTAAAATATTATTTGTATCAATGTAAGTACATATACTTATATATGATTTAATCAGTTGGGTACAGAGTTATTTCCTTTTTTGAACAATTTTATGTTTCATTAATTAACTACACTTATAGTATCCATGAGTGTGTTTTAATATCTATAAGCCTATACATTATCATACAAAATCAACAATCTATTGTTCAAGTAAGAGGTGTTTACAGAGCAGTGGCAAACCAGAAGGACAGGAAACCACATACAAATATATTATTACTTAGGGGCAGAAATACACTGTCAAATGCTTTTTTCTTTATCTATTGAGGTGATTATACTTTTATCCTCCTTTCTGTTAATGTGACATATCACATTGATTTGAAGACATTGTACCATCCATATATCCATGAAATGAATCTCATTTTGATCATGGTGTATGATCCTTAAAATATATTTTTCAATTTGGTTTACTAGTATTCTTTTTTTTTAATTAAAGATTTTATTTCTTTATTTGACAGACAGAGATCACAAGTAGGCAGAGAGGCAGGCAGAGAGAGAGAGAGGGAAGCAGGCTCCCTGCCCTGCAGAGAGCCGGATGCGGGGCTGAATCCCAAGACCCTGAGATCATGACCTAGGCCGAAGGCAGAGGTTTAACCCACTGAGCCACCCATGCACCCCGGTTTACTAGTATTCTGTTGAAGTTTTTTGCATTTATGTTTATCAGGGATGTTGGCTGGTAATTATTTTCTTGTGGCATCCTTATCTAGTTTTGGTACCAGGGTAATGTTGTCCTCAGATATGAGTTAGAAAGTCTTCCCTCCTCTTTTCTTTTTTGGAAGACTTTGAAAAGGGTTGGTATTGATTCTTCTTTTAATGTTTGGTAGAATTCACTAGTGAAGCCATCTGGTTCTGGATGTTTTTGTTTGAAGGTTTTGGTTATTGATCCAATTTCCATACAACCCAAGGCAATCCAGAGATTTGATGACATATCTTAAAATTCAATTGGCATTTTCAAAGAAATAAAACAAATCATCCTAAAATTTCTATGGAACCACAGAAAAACATGGATAGCCAAAGCAATCTTGAGAAAGAAGAAAAAAAGCTGCTCCCTGATTTCAAACTATATTACAAAAATATAGTAATTAAAATATTATGGCATTGGCATAAAAACAGACACATAAATCAATGGAACAGAATATAGAACCCAGTAGTAAACCGAAATATATATGGTCAATTAATTTAAAATAAGAGGGCCCAGAATATACAATGGACAAGTGATAGTCTCTTCAATAAATGATGTTGGGAAAACTGGACAACCACATGCAAAAGAATGAAACTGGACCACTGTCATACCATGCAAAACAAAACAAAACAAAATGGGTTAAGATTTGAAAATAAGACCTGAAACCATAAAACTCCTAGAAGAAAACTTAAATGGTAAGCTCCTTGGCATACATCTTAGTGATGATTTTCTGAGTTTGACACCAAAATCAACAGCAACAAAAGCAAAATCAGGTAAGTATGACTACATCATATTAAAGAGCCTCTGAACAGCAAAGGAAACCATCAACGAAATGAAAAGACAACCTACTGAACAGGAGAAACTATTTATAAGCCATATATCTGATAAGGAATTAATATCCAAAGTATTAAAAAAGTAAAGAATTCACATTAACTCAAGAGTATAAAAACCAACAATTCAATAAAAAAAATGGGCAGAAGATCTAAAGAAGACATACAGAGAACCACCAGGCAAATGAAAAATTGTTCAACATTAATAATCATCAGGAAAATGCAAATCCACACCACAATTAGATAACACCTCACACCTGTTAGAATGGCTAATATTAAAAAAATAAGAAATAACAAGTGTTAGTAAGGATATGTATGTAACCAACTGTCAGAACAATGTACTGCTTAAAATATAACCTGAGAAATTATACTAGTTACCAAGCATGTTTAGATATAGCCTTAAGAAAAACATGTACTGGCAACAGGACTCTGGGGGAGAGGATGATATATGTCATTGAAGCCGAGCAGCTGGGGATGCCAGACTCACTCAGGGCAGAACGCCACCTGCTTCATTTTTTTATTGTTGCCCCTTCCCCGGAGCATCAGCAGTTAGTAAAAGAATCCTTTCATTTGGGCTTGCTCACTATGGGTCATGTACTACGTGACCAGACATGTTTTGCCTTTCTTCTTACATACCTACAAGGCTCATGGTCAATGTGTAATCTACTCTGGCTTCTTTGTTGGTTGTTACTCACTTTCTAATAAATATGAGTCTGAGGAGTTGTTCAGGGTGACAGTCTTCTTCTACTGTTGCCCTCTTGCTCCCATTCTCTTGCAGCTGACTTGTTTGTGCCTCATTATTCTCCCGTCCATCATCAGGAGGTGGCATATGGAGAAGAAGGAATTCTTAATACTGTTGGTGGGAATGTAAATTGCTGGAGCTACTATGGAAAATGGTATGGAAATCTTAAAAAAAAAAAAAAAGAAAGAAAAGAAAAAGAACTACCATATGATCCAGCAAATCCCTTCTAAGTATCTGAATTTAAAAACAAACAAAACAAAAACAACAACAACAAAACCCACCAACGAGAAAAGATATATACATCCTGATGTTCACTTCAGCATTATTTACAGTAGTGTAAATATGGAAAGAAATCTTAAAACAATAAGAAAACAAAGAGCTGAGCTTAACAATGGGCCATAACCTTAACATACACCTCACCAGAGAAAGTATACAGAAGATAAATGAATATATAAAGAGGTGGTCCACATCATATAACATCAGGGAATATAAATTAAAACAACAAGATACCTGCACATGTCCGTAAGAATGGTCAAAAATCCAGAACACTGAAAACATCAAATGCTAGTGAGAACATGGAACAAAAAAAGCTCTCATTCATTACTGGTGAGAATGTAAAATGATAAGTCACTTTGGAGGACAGTTTGGTGGTTTATTACAAAACTGAACATACTCTTATATGATACACCAATTATGTTCCTTGTATCTACACAAAGGAGTCAAAAACTTAAAGCATTGCAAAAACCTGCAGCTTTATTTATAGTTGCCAAAACCTAGGAAAAAAAAAACAAAAACAATCAAACAAAAAAAACAAGATGCCTTTCAGTTGGTGAATGGAGAAACTGTGGTGCATCCAGACAACTGAGTATTATTCAGTGCTAAAAAGAAATGAGTATCAAACCATGAAAACACATACAGGATATATAAATGTACAGTGCTAATTTAAAGAAGCCAATCATAAAAAGCTACATATTATATGAGTCCAACTACATGACATTCTGAGAAGGTAAAACTATAAAGACAATAGTAAAAAAATAGTTGCGGGAGGTTGGGAGAAGGAAGGGAAGAATATGTGGAGCGTAGAGGAGTTTTAGGGCAGTGAATATACTCTGTACAATACTTTAATGGTGGATACATGTCATTTGTCCAAACGCATTTGTCCACAACCATGGAATATATAACACAGAGAGTGAACCCCAATGTAACATATGGACTCTAGGTGATAATGATGTGTCAGTTAAAGTTCATCTGGTGGGCAATGTCAGTAATGGGGAAGCTGTGCATGTGTGGGGCAGAGAGTTTATAGGAAATCTCTGTACTTGCAATAAAAAGGAGGACATAATTCCATTCCCCTAATTTTAACGAAGATAAGTAGGAAAGAATATTAAAGTTTCTAACTCATAGTTCTACCACGAATTCCTTGTCCCTGGCCTGTCTCCTTTCCCATTAAATTTTGTACCTAGTTCCATTGTGAATTTTGAGAAGCCTCATGCTTGCTGAGGCCCAGCTTGTACCGCATGTCTATTGCTCATACGCAGCCCCACGGTTTCTTGAACCTGAGGTGTGCATACCAGCTATGTAGTCCCTTTTTGGGAAGACAGACTCAATAATCAGCTACCATAGGTTTCTGAAATAGGTTCAAGACCATTTGGGTAGTAAATACTGATTTGCAGGGTAGAAGCAACAGTGTGAACTCATATAGATAATCCCTTTGGTTCTAGAGAATCCTCAACCTGAAATGGGCTCCACCTGATAGAAGGCCAGAGTAAGGCTATCTGAAGTACATAGCCTCGTTAAAAGTCTCTTCTTATCCAGGTCTAAGGTAGGTATTTCAAATGGTTGTTTTTCTAAAGCATATAAATTGGAAGTAGTGAAGCATATACCAGTTGCACTGGCTCACTACATACCCTTCCAGTTTCAGCAATATTAGTATAATTATGCCACCCATCCAAGAATCAAAACCACAAATAGCAGTATCCCATCTCTGAAAAGCATCCACAGATTTCTAAATGCCAACCTCCTTCAGATAATCAGGAAATCACATGTCTTCATCCCAGACATAAAGAACAATATTCTTTCCCATTCCACTGGTCTAGCAGGTGCAGAGAACGTAAAGTTCTATTCCTCCTCTCTAGAACTCCATCTTCCTGAAGATATACAGAGAATGATATCTCTGGTCACACACTTTCTCTCAACTTGCTTTAGTTTATGTGAGTGACAAAACATTAGTTTGTTAAATCACACTGACACAGCATCAAGTGTTATAATAAGTTCAGGAATATAAGAAATCAAGAGCCACAGATGAAATAGAGATCTAAGACAACTCAAGTGGCTCCACAGATCTTCCTTTTCTGCATCACATTCTATGGCTCAGAAAAGTAGATGATATCTTAAGTGAGACTTGCAAATAATCTCACAAATGGAGAGGATTTAGAATATGAAAAGTGTCCATTTCATGTTTAGATGCTCAACCAGTTTATGTGACATTAGTCAGGAAGCCATACCCGCTTGATCCATAGACTGGGTTCAGTTATCCTGAACCAAGGACCTCCTGCAGAAAACATTCCATAAATGAAGATGCTCCTGGCAAATAATTAGTCTATTTACCAGGAGATCAGTTAACACACTGCTTACAAAGATATTAGACTAGATCACCTGTCTTCTTTTTTTTTCCCCCCAGGAAAATCCTCTCTCTGCTCCAATTATAATCAGTACTTAGAAAAGCATGTCATAATGTTTAAACTTCTTTGTCTCCATTATTTTGTTTCAGAGAATATGGAAGAGAGAGTGTCAGGGTTTTATTCCATGTCACTATTTACCCGAAATCTATTTTTTTCCCTTATGAACCATGAATATTTTGACTAGTTACAGGAACATGCATTATTTTTATAATGGGAATAAAATCAGTGGAGTTTTTTTTTTTTTAAGTCTTTATGGGCACAGAACATAGGAAGACATTGAGTCTTCAAAGACTTGACTACCTGTTACAATTTGTATTTCCTATTAAAATTATAAATAGAATTTGTCATCCTTCAAATTCTGAAAACTATAAGTAACCAATTGAAATCAGTTATTAATGGACTTTTCTTCTAAATTAATTACTAAATAGCTTATTCTACATATATCATGTATGCTAATTTGTTAATTAATTAACTTTCTTTAACAAAAGAGAAAGAGTAAACAAGATAAGGCTCTTCCTTAAAAGATAAAGTCTATTTTTGGCATACTGTAGTTCATTATTTTCCATAGATTGAGATGTTTAAAACTGCACAATAATTTATAGGTATGATATTATTATATTCTACTTACTTTACAGATGAGGAACCTGAAGGTGTGAAGTAAATGGACTGTCACTGAGCTCAATAGTCTCTGTCTTCTCAATACTTTTTATATAGTATATAGTAACTTAGATAATTCTTGAATTTGCAATTGTGCTCTCCAATCACATTCTACTATTTACTCACTTGCTCCTAAACTCAATTCAACATTTCAGTTTTAATTAAAATAGGATTTATTTCATTTAAAACCCTGTGTATTCAATCTTCTTATCTCTTGAATATATCATAAATTTTATGCATCATATTAAGCAACAGAAAAGAGTGGTGATTCTTACTTTTTTGCAACTGAAACTGATGATTGATTTAATGTTTTAAAATATTGCTTTAAATCATCTAAAATTCTTATCTCATTTTTAATTCAGAAAGGTCACAAATGAGAATTCCTACAAAATGAAAAAATGATGGCTGATTGAACTGAAATTTAAATGAGTCAGAGAAAAAACAGTGGAATTTGGGGAAATGCTCACTATCTTAAAGTACTTATTAACTTTCTATTTCCTTTTTACTTACACCCCAAATACAAAGATGATTCATGCATTATATGCCTCATCTTTCAGGCTAATTATATTTTAAAATAATCTCTAATAACAGTGTAATAATGATACTGTGTAATTATAATGTCTACTTTCAGACAACACTTCTACCTTAGAATCAAATGCATATCCTCAAAACATGAATTTTTTGCTTTTGTTAGGCACATAAAATAAATGGATTCATATTTTAGCAGTTAGAATACTTGTGCAAATAAATATGAAATTATGTTATTTGTAGGAGGGTATCTTATAAAGATTTTGATAAAACATGTAAAGCAGAGCACTTTGAAAATTATTTCTAAAGATTAGAAAAAAATACTTATATATAATCCAGTTGTATCTGGATGAGATATATTTATCTGGATAAGATAAATATATCTGAGGCATATTTATTCAATGCCTAACAAATATTTATTTAATATCTAACATATAATAAACACTATATCATGGGCTAAAGATCACAGAAAACCATTTTTTTTCTAGACCAGAAAAAAGTAAGCTAAGTACTTGACACACCCTCTAGAAGACTTTATCCTACATTATTTTTTTTCTATAATACTTTATCCCACATTTTTTGGTTGCATACTTTTGTCCACCTCTTGTAACTGATTTTGTAAGATCTTGCTAAATCATATTATCCTTTATGCATAAGAAAGATAATTTAGACTTTCCTCTAGCATGCTTGATCAAAACAGTTTTTTCCCAGGTTTTTTTTTTTTTTTTTTTTTTTTTTTTTTTAACTTTATTACAGGCAGAGGGCCACCTTCCAAGTGAAAGGCCCAGGTTAAAAGTTTGAATTCATACATAATATAGTAGAATGTCTGAATATTATGTATGTTCAGTGTCCTATGAGTACATAGTCAAAAAGAACTAAATTCATCTAATGGGATAGTGTCAAGGTAAATATATCTAAAAGGAAACGAGAGATCACAAGTTGGAAAAAAAGGGAGACAAATGTATTTGTTGCACTGTTAAAGATTTTTCCAACTAAAAGCAATAGCCAATTTAAGACTACTTTTACCATTTCTATTTTGTGATTTTTAGCAGTACTAATATACATGAAAGGAAAATAATCAAAAGCATATTGGAATAGAGGAAACAAAGTAACAATTATGGATAAATGATATATTGTTACTAATGAGAGATTATTTACTCACTACCATTCAAATGAACAATTATATATTTTATAGCAAATCAAGTCTCATAAGTAAGTATGGACCCCACTGGGTAATACAGGAGAAAGTTTTAAACTTGAGTATCTTAGGAATTCAAATATTGTCTAGTTTAAACAATCTTCTCTGGATAAGTCAGTCTCTGCAAGGTATGTACACAGTCTTTCAAATATAATCCCTCACTCCTACCCAATTGCTACTCTTCAAGATAATACATCATTGTATTTGTAAGTGCAGATAGCTTAAATGTTCTCATAACTGGGAGAACGGGAGTTATACATCTACACAGTGTTTGTATTGTTTCCTGTTTCAGTCTGATCCAATCACTGGACTAGAGACTGCTGTGAAAAAGTGCTGACCTGCTTTAAGGGTCAGTGTGTCATCACTCACTGCTGTGGTACATGTTCCCAATCATTTCAAGAAGGAAACCTCTTTGTTCTACTTCAGATCTCTAGTGGATCATCATTCTTTTAGCCCCTTCTTCCCCCTACCTTAGGATATAAATGTCCCTTGATTTTCTATATGGCACAGTAAGACTGTGGGGAGTCAAAAGTTGAATCTTACTTGTCTTCCTCATCTCCCTAGCCACTACCTTCAATTTCCCCAGCAGAGTGCCATTGCTAGAACTCTATAAAGGAATTGAGATAGAATATTCTGGCTTTTTGTTTTGTTTTGTTTTCCCTTCAATTTATCAAGTGAAACCAACCTTCAAGGGGAGATCCATGCACGTGTATCTAATTATTTGTCCCCCTTGCCTCCATATCCCTAATCTCTTTTCCATAACCCTCAGATTTAGAGTAGCAGGCTTCTTCCCTCATCTCCCTACAGGATATAGGAATTTCTCCTATGTCACATCACCTGCCCAATGCCCACATGGAATTTGCTTTGATCTTTTCACAGATTCCCCAATTATAGATGATAAGAAAACAAACAAATTGAGAAATAAATTTGCAGCAAGAAAGTTACCAAAAATATTATTCCCATTGTAGCCAGAAAACTCAAGAACATCAATTAAAGTTTTAGCTATACAATATGTAAAGTCAGAAATTTTCCACATGCCAGTAATAACTAGCTAGAAAATATCTAAGTATGTGGTATATTTCTGTATATGAAGCTAAATGTGAACATATTTGTACTGATCCATTTGATTAAGTTTAAACTGATTAATCTTATAAATAATAGCATTTAAAAATAAATTATGTTAATTTAGAACAGTGTAAAATTACCCATAACTTTGGAACCTGGTTGCTAATCAAGAAATGAAATTACTTCAAGCATCCATTACTTAATAATTTCATCCAAACTTTTATATGAATATTTTTTTATTCTTAAGAACATAATGCAAACAAGGTATGGGATCTCTACATAGACTCTTTTTCTTCTATATTTTTACTTTTATTTAGTCATATGTAATTATTAAGGAGTAGATCAATGAAGAAAGTATCACTATTTTAAATGGTTTTTGTCTCTGACTTTTATCGTTTTAATATTCTAATGTTAAAATATAACTATGGTGCAAGACACCATCTGTTTGCAGATATGAAGAAAATCCCCATATGTGAACTCTAAAACTCTATAATTGTTCAAATGTTAAAAAAATAATAATCTTATAAGATTGACTGAAAGATCAATTTTGGTCCTCTTGTTTAATGTCAAAGCTTACAAAAATTAGTCTCTCTTCTGTAAGCTCAATAATTCCTACTTTCCTAGTGAAACTTTAAAATTTAGTTGGCTTTATGGTTACCCTGATTGGAAATGCTGACTTTTCTACCAAGCTCACACACAACAGAAATAATTGCCAGCATTTAAGGCAGATGGCTATTTCTTTTTTTTTTTTTAAGATTTTATTTATTTATTTGACAGACAGAGATCACAAGTAGGCAGAGAGGCAGGCAGAGAGAGAGGAGGAAACAAGCTCCCCCTGAGCACAGAGCCCAATGGGGGCTTGATCCCAGGACCCTGGAATCATGACCTGAGCTGAAGGCAGAGGCGTTAACCCACTGAGCCACCCACGTGCCCCAGATGGCTATTTCCTAGTGTTACATTAAACTACCTCTAACTCTAAAGACTGCTTTCACAGGAATACCATGAATGTGCATGGTGCATGAATACCATGAATACCCTGAATACCAATACATTCATGAGACCATGAATGTCCATGACTGCCTAGTGAAAACCCAGCAGTTTAATACATCTCTCAGCATGCTTCTTCTGTGTCACTGATATAAAGACAATGTCATTATTTAGCTATTATTATTTAGCTGTTACTTTTAGCTAAATATTTTTCAAATAAATGTGTTCACTTTGGAGTTTTATATATTTACACAAACATAATTATATAAAATTAAAAGTATACATATAATAATGATATAGTTCCTATACATACTCAATACTGAAATATATGTGTCATGAATGACAATGATCAATCATTAATGTATACTTGGCTTTCTAGTTTCTGTAATTTAAAAGGTCTTTAAAATTTTTATTTTGGTTCTTAGTCAACTACTAACCTGCAAATGATTATAATTTCAACCTTCATATTTTATCATGATTTGAGACAGGATAATATGCAGTAAGAGCCCAGGCTCTGAAGTTTAAGAACCCTAATTTGCGGTCAGATTTACATCATTATTGTAATATTGACATTGAAAAAGTTACATAACATCTTTAGGCCTGTGTTACCTGACCATAAAATTGGTTATCTACCATGTAAGTTTGCTCTTATAGTTATTTCTAAACGTAAGGTAAATACTCGGTAGATGTTAGCTTTAAATAGTTTACTAGCCCAAACATTCACAACATCTTTTCCAATGTAATACCAGTTATATTTGAGTATCAGACATTTGCAGAATATCTTCAGAATCAAAAGTCATCCTTCGGAAATGACAAACGCATCCCTTCAAATCAATAGAAAACACAATGTCACTTCAACTACTAAATCAAATTCAAAATCTAATATCTTCTGAGTGTGTTAGAAGTATTAAACCTTAAGAAAAAGTCATAAACAAACAATAATCCGAACAATAAGAACAAAGTGCATGATCTATATAATCATATTTGTGGAGTTGTCCATCAGAAAGCTGAGAAAGCAAGCCAAATTGATTAACCAAATCCAAAGAATGGCATGTGGCTCTCTGCAGAGATAGGTCATATGTTATCTTGGCAATATTTGCAATATCGCTTTTCCGCAATGAATCTTCTTTTCCAAAGGATCTCAATTTCTTTCTCCCAAATATCTTCTCAAAATCTTCTCCATATTACAAACTTATAAGCTCTCTAATGTTGGGAAGTCTAGTTTATCAGCACAGTGTTTTATAGGTTACTGACAGTACATATTTGATTAGGTCTCTAACTATAAAACATTCAGCAGCTCTCTGTATTTGTTCATCTGATTTTTGAGTAGGAGGTACCATATGGGAGGAATATCATAGTCACTACACTACTGCCAAAGGGGCTAAATTACTTCTGGTTATTACTTAACTTATAAACTAGATCAAATAAATTCTCTATGTGTCTATCAATGTCTCATAGTTTTACTTATTTTTTGTACAGCTGTTTCAGTCATATTTAAAACAACCATTCAGAATACCTATCTACCCATTGGCTAGTTGAATTTAAATTAAAAAAAAAAAGGAAAAAGAAACCTACCTACCTACCTATCTATATATTTCTAGAGCAGTTTTAGGTTCACAGCAAAGTTGAGTGAAAGGCACTGAAATCTTTTACAGAATATCTTTTTGTAGAGTATCTTTTTTACAGAGTATCTTTCAGCTCTAACCCTCTAGAAAAACAGAAACATCTGTTCTATCTTGAAGCCATTCACACTTAACAGTTTTTATGTAACATGGATCCCATTAGAAGGGTATAGTGCATAAACAATGAATCTTGGAACACTGAAAAAATAAAATAAAATAAAATAAAATGAAATAAAAAAAAAAAAGAAGAAAATGCTCTCACTTTACCATTCAGTAAAACGTATCAGGTATGTTAAAATACAATCATAGCAAAAAGGTAAACCCTACATTTCTCTCTGTTAACAAGAGTACTTATTGAAAGAAACGATTATGGTAGAGCTGAAGAAAATTTAAGGTATTGTATTGAGGTATAAGATGTACTGTTTCTTCTTTTTTTTTTTTATAAAGTTAATCAGAAAATCAAAGCAAAGAAAGAAAATAAACTTAAAAATGAAGATGCTAAACAAGTGTGGAGAATTTGGGGCAGTAGATCATGGATAGAAAATTGATAAAATATTTTATGTTATTGTCATAAATTTTAAGATCTAGGTTTTGTTGGATTTTTTTTTTAACATTTCAACCCCTCTGAAGATGGCAGTTTTCTTATAGTTCATGACTCATTGATAATTACGTGGAGTTTCTTAAATTTCTTGATGGTATATAAAATAATGGCTTGTTTTATAGATTGCAACTTAGAGTCCATGAAATATGGTAAATGTATGAAGTATTTTAGGGTTTGTAATGAACATTAATTTTACAACAGTTATAATGATTGCATTCAGGAGTCATTCATTTCCAAACATTTAACTTCATATTGTATTATGAAATGTGTATAATTTACATGATTACTGGAATTGTCGATAACCCATTTACAGCCCTATCCCTATACATATATATAACATTAAACATTCCAGGAAACATTAAAGCATTTATAAAGATCCTTTAAAAAGTGTATGTATGTATGTATATATACACACACACATACATATATATATATTTAAACATTTTACTCTTTGACATTATGAAATATTTATGCTCAAAATCCCACAAGTGGAAAGAATAAGGTCAGCAAAAACTGAAAGATAAATGTCTCCTTTACAAGATCATTTTTGGAAATAAAATGTGAAGATTTATCCCCCCAAAATACATATATTAATGCATGAATTCACCCTATACTTACAGGTTTAAATATTAAAATTTAGTTGAAAAATATTCATGGCTTTTGTTTATGATTTAGAAGGTTATCTTCCAAAGCTAACACTATGGAACTTAGTTTAAAAACTTCTCATGTTTTTATATAGGTAATTAACAGAAAGCTTATTTCTTTTCTTTATTCTATATATTTTTTTTAAATTGATTTTTTATTTTAAATAAACATATATTTTTATCCCCAGGGGTACAGATCTGTGAATCACCAGGTTTATACACTTCACAGCACTCACCAAAGCACATACCCTCCCCAATGTCCATAATCCCACCCCTTCTCCCAAACCCCCACCTCCCAGCAACCCTCAGTTTGTTTTGTGAGATTAAGAGTCACTTATGGTTTGTCTCCCTCCCAATCCCATCTTGTTTCATTGATTCTTCTCCTACCCACTTAAGCCTCCATGTTGCATCACCACTTCCTCATATCAGGGAGATCATATGATAGTTGTCTTTCTCTGCTTGACTTATTTCGCTAAGCATGATACGCTATAGTTACATCCATGTTGTCGCAAATGGCAAGATTTCATTTCTTTTGATGGCTGCATAGTATTCCATTGTGTATATATACCACATCTTCTTGATCCATTCATCTGTTGATGGACATCTAGGTTCTTTCCATAGTTTGGCTATTTTGGACATTGCTGCTATAAACATTCGGGTGCATGTGCCCCTTTGGATCACTACGTTTGTATCTTTAGGGTAAATACCCAATAGTGCAATTGCTGGGTCATAGGGCAGTTCTATTTTCAACATTTTGAGGAACCTCCATGCTGTTTTCCAGAGTGGCTGCACCAGCTTGCATTCCCACCAACAGTGTAGGAGGGTTCCCCTTTCTCTGCATCCTCGCCAGCATCTGTCATTTCCTGACTTGTTGATTTTCGCCATTCTGACTGGTGTGAGGTGATATCGCATTGTGGTTTTGATTTGTATTTCCCTGATGCCAAGTGATATGGAGCACTTTTTCATGTGTCTGTTGGCCATCTGGATGTCTTCTTTGCAGAAATGTCTGTTCATGTCCTCTGCCCATTTCTTGATTGGATTCTTTGTTCTTTGGGTGTTGAGTTTGCTAAGTTCTTTATAGATTCTGGACACTAGTCCTTTATCTGATATGTCGTTTGCAAATATCTTCTCCCATTCTCTCAGTTGTCTTTTGATTTTGTTAACTGTTTCCTTTGCTGTGCAAAAGCTTTTGATCTTGATGAAATCCCAATAGTTCATTTTTGCCCTTGCTTCCCTTGCCTTTGGCGTTGTTCCTAGGAAGATGTTGCTGCAGCTGAGGTCGAAGAGGTTGCTGCCTGTGTTCTCCTCAAGGATTTTGATGGATTCCTTTCGCACATTGAGGTCCTTCATCCATTTTGAGTCTATTTTCGTGTGTGGTATAAGGAAATGGTCCAATTTCATTTTTCTGCATGTGGCTGTCCAATTTTCCCAGCACCATTTATTGAAGAGGCTATCTTTTTTCCATTGGACATTCTTTCCTGCTTTGTCGAAGATGAGTTGACCATAGAGTTGAGGGTCTATTTCTGGGCTCTCTATTCTGTTCCATTGATCTATGGGTCTGTTTTTGTGCCAGTACCATGCTGTCTTGACGATGACAGCTTTGTAATAGAGCTTGAAGTCCGGAATTGTGATGCCACCAACGTTGGCTTTCTTTTTCAATATCCCTTTGGCTATTCGAGGTCTTTTCTGGTTCCATATTAATTTTAGAATTATTTGTTCCATTTCTTTGAAAAAGATGGATGGTACTTTGATAGGAATTGCATTAAATGTGTAGATTGCTTTACGTAGCATAGACATTTTCACAATATTTATTCTTCCAATCCAGGAGCATGGAACATTTTTCCATTTCTTTGTGTCTTCCTCAATTTCTTTCATGAGTACTTTATAGTTTTCTGAGTATAGATTCTGTGTCTCTTTGGATAGGTTTATTCCTAGGTATCTTATGGTTTTGGATGCAATTCCTTTTCTCCTGAAACTGTTCCAAAAAATAGAAATGGAAGGAAAACTTCCAAACTCATTTTATGAGGCCAGCATCACCTTGATCCCAAAACCAGACAAGGATCCCACCAAAAAAGAGAGCTATAGACCAATATCCTTGATGAACACAGATGTGAAAATACTAAACAAAATACTAGCCAATAGGATTCAACAGTACATTAAAAAGATTATTCACCACGACCAAGTGGGATTTATTCCAGGGCTACAAGGTTGGTTCAACATCCGCAAATCAGTCAATATGATACAACACATCAATAAAAGAAAGAACAAGAACCATATGATACTCTCAATAGATGCTGAAAAAGCATTTGACAAAGTACAGCATCCCTTCCTCATCAAAACTCTTCAAAGTGTAGGGATAGGCGGCACATACCTCAATATCATCAAAGCCATCTATGAAAAACCCACCGCAAATATCATTCTCAATGGAGAAAAACTGAAAGCTTTTCCGCTAAGGTCAGGAACACGTCAGGGATGTCCATTATCACCACTGCTATTCAACATAGTACTAGAGGTCCTAGCCTCAGCAATCAGACAACAAAAGGAAATTAAAGGCATCCAAATCGGCAAAGAAGAAGTCAAATTATCACTCTTCGCAGATGATATGATACTATATGTGGAAAACCCAAAAGACTCCACTCCAAAACTGCTAGAACTTATACAGGAATTCAGTAAAGTGTCAGGATATAAAATCAATGCACAGAAATCAGTTGCATTTCTCTACACCAACAGCAAGACAGAAGAAAGAGATATTCTATATATTTTTAATATTAAATATTCGAGTCATGTTCTCAAGTTATTATGAAAATTTTTCTTGATTTTTATGATAGGCTTTGACATAAGAGAAGATTTAGGTTTCTGAAATGTATTGGTACAAACTTCAATATAAACAAAAAAAAATGGTCCAAGATTTTTAACGTTTTACTGGCCTATTGAACACTGCCATCAAAGTTCTATCACAGTTAATGTTATATTCAAATATTTCATATGGCAATTTTTATAACCATACTTTGTATAAAGTAATATGTGCAGCTTATAGATAAAAAATAAAGCAATCTTTCAACTACTAAAAACAAGACAGACTATGAAAAACAATCTGAGGGGTTTGAAGTGGCAGGGGGGTGGGAAGTTGGGGTACCAGGTGGTAGGTATTATAGAGGGCACAGATTGCATTGAGCACTGGGTGTGGTACAAAAATGATGAATATTGTTATGCTGAAAATTAATAAAAATAAATTTTAAAAAAAGTAAACAACAGCATTATCTTTAAATTTCTGTATCTGCCTCCAAAAAAGCATTATTGTCCCTGTGCCTAGAAATAGCTGCTACTCTGGATATTTTTTTTCATAATCTCCATGCTCCCTTTTATTTCTAAATGTGTATTATTTAATTATGGCAGTTTTAATATGTATTTTCTTCACTTTAAAAAGTTATTTTCTTAATGTTACACTTCTATATAATAGTAGATCTATTGTTCCTTCACAAGGTCATTTACTTCACACCACCTCCAATTGTTCATACACTTGCAGGCTTTTCATCAGAGTTGATAAGTCACTGACAAATGTCATGAGGAAAGATAATTAATCTATACAGCTTGAACTGCTATTCATTGGCCTTTTTCATTTGTTTGTTTGACCAGATAGAGTTGCTGGTGAAAATTGGTCCAGTGCAGCCCAATAGATTCATATCCACTGCTATTAGTAATGACTTAGAACTGCAATGATGTGTAGAGTTAGTAACATAACTTTAATGCACATCATAAGAATACATATGACTGTAGCTGAAAGGTGTGTAACCCAAGGATTTCAACTTAGGCATTGGATTTAGCTTCTTCAAAGTTAGAACCTTATGTAGTAGTTGCATCAGAAAGTCTTTGTTTGCTGGCTGAACACATGCTTCTTTGTGGTTTGTATTTTTTTCAACTGGTATTTCTGCTGTTGCAAAATGAACCATAGTGGAGGAGAGTGAAAATTTGATTTGCCATTGGAAAGACATGGACAGGAATGTGTCCAGCATTTTTCTTACACCTCAGTTACCTGCTTCCTTACTGAATTAATTTCTTTTCATTTCCTCTTCTGCCTTTTGATAGTGATTAAGTGTTTTCTCCATATAACTATGTATTATCAATTTTAATGGTTAAGGTATAATGTATTAATATATCAAAAAGGTTCCTAATTTCTTTTTTGGAACTGTGCAGCAGACCCTTGTTAAAGATATGCTTTTCCTCTGAGTCTTCCAGAATAGGAGTCAGGAGTAAAGGGCCAAATATTAAAAAATTTAGGCTCTATAAGCCAAACAGTCTCTGTTCTACCAAACTCTGCTTGTGTAATACATAAGCTACCACAGACAAAATGCAAATACGTAAGAGTGGCTATGTTTTTTAAAACTTTATTTATGGGAGCTATGATTAAAATCGCATATAATTTTTGTGTCCTCAAATATTCTTCTTATTCTTTTTTTAATTTAGCTCTTTAAAATTGAAACAAACAAACAAAAAAAGACCAAAAAAAAAAAACTACTCTTGGCTTCTGAGCTGTGCAAAAAAATAGGAAGTGGGCTAGATTTTGCCCAAAAACTATAGCTTGCCAACCCCTGTTCTAGATCTGTACTTTTCAGTTCTAGCCGTATATTGGAACTAGAATCTAAACTAATCAACTGAATCATCATCCCTGTAACTGGAGCCTACAGAGCTTTGTTACACTGAAAACATTCTTATATGATTTCAACATTGAGATTCTAATCAATTCTGGTAACAAAGTCTTTCTTCTATGCCACTGTTTGATTTTTCCCCCTCTCTACCAACTGTCCCCAAGTATCTATACAAACTCAATCCATATGTATGACAAAAGTGGGAGGGAATTGCAGACTGCTCTGTTTACCTTCTTAGAGCTGAATAATGAATACCCTTCTTAGAGCTGAAATTGGGGTACACATATTTTAGTCCCATTCCCCTTTTATAGCAAAACACAGTTGAGTTATATCTTTATCCTATCCTTCACCTCCTGGTGCTCTGGTGTTCTGAAACAATGTAATACATGAAAAACTATTTTCAAGTATAAATCATTACCCTCCTTCTTTCTGACATCCCCAACTGCACTCTATTCACAAAAGCTAAAACCAAGGAATGTATTGATCTACTTCACAGTCCTGACTTCTTGTTGCTTTATTGTCCAGGATTCTTCATCTGGGTGCAGTAAGATCTCAGCACAGCTAATGGTAAAAATGTAAACTCTCCAAAAGACCACTAGGAGAAAACAAAACAAAACAAAACAAAACAAAAAACCCTACTACTAATCAAATAAAGCTCAGTTTCCTAGCTTTCTGCAGTAAGGAGGACATTATTTTGGCTGACTCTTAGAGTCTCAGTGGCTGAAGTACACTTCAAGGGCTGTAGAGACTGGACTGAATGGTTTCAAGGTTTTATTTTTGGTTTGGTTTTGGTGGGAGTGGATGCTAGGATAAATAATTTTAGGGTAAATTTTGCAAGGTGGGAAACTAATTATGATCAGTAAGTTTATAACAATAGTTTTAGCTTCTTTGACATGGTGAAGTCTTAAAGCAAGTCTTGATGACTAGCAAATAGTTTAGAAAAGTAAGCTATGTTAGTTCTTTACCCAGTCTTATCTTTTAGAAACAAACATTTCTTTTTTTTTTCTTTCAAAGATTTTATTTATTAATTTGACAGAGAGAAATCACAAGTAGACAAAGAGGCAGCCAGAGAGAGAGAGAGGGGGAAGCAGGCTCTCTGCCGAGCAGAGAGCCCTATGCGGGACTCGATCCCAGGACTCTGAGATCATGACCTGAGACGAAGGCAGCGGCTTAACCCACTGAGCCACCCAGGCGCCCCAAGAAACAAACATTTCTTAGGGCAAATTGCTAAATTGTTTTGCCTGGTCACAGTAGTGTTTAGCTCATGGATAGAAAATTATGTTGCTATTAGTATTCAAGACAAATAGAAGGGAGAAAACAGCACTCTGCTTACTTCATAAAGCAACTCTTCAGAAAAAGTGGGCAACAACAGTTTTAAGTTTATTCAGATCTAAAAATATGAATCACAGAGATTATGGTAAAAAGGAACAAAGCATATTTGGGATTTTCTGGTTGGGTTTATTTTGTATTATAAAGTACAAATTTTAGAAATTAAAATAGATTTTTTTCAATATATATTAATTTATCTTATGGTTAGTTATGAATTATTACTGATTCTATATTAGATTGTCCAATATATTTTTTTAAAACCACCAAGAAATTCTCAAATTCTTAGCAGACACAGACTGGGTATCAGATGCCAGTCACAAGTCCATTTTGTTAATCTGTGCTTCTGATCAACTGATTATAAATCAGAGGTTCCCACTATCTCCTAGGGGTCAATTAATTTGCTAGAGTGGCTCACAGAACTCAGGACAACATTTGCTTACTAGACTGTCATTTTATTTATCTTTAGTAAAGGGTTCAAATGAGCATCTAGATGAAGAGATGTGGGACAAGGTCAATAAGGATCCAAAACACAGAAGCTCCTGTTCCTGTAGAGTTTAAGGTATGCCACCCTCCCCGCACACAGATGTGTTCCAGTTTGCAAACATGGAAGCTCTCTAGTCCCCATCATTTTGGGGTTTTGTGGAGGCTTCATTACATAGTCATACTTGATTAAATCACTGGCTTTTGTTCATGGAACTAAACCTTCTCTAATTCTTCACCCCCATGGGGCTGGGACTGAATGTGTCAATCCTCTCACTACATGATTTACTCCCCTGGCAACCAGACCCCATACCTGAAGTCTTTCCAAAACTCGCCTTAACTCATATAACAACTACAACAACAACAAAAAACCTTTATTACTCTCATAACTTAGGAAATCTCAAGGATTAGGAGCTCTGTGGCAGGAATGAGGATGAAGACTGAATATATATTTCTTATAATTCACAATATCACAGGTTGCCTTTACTGCTTCCATTTGCATATAGAATTTTCTTTTCATGTGTCTATTTATGAACATTTTATAAGAAGATAGAGAGTCTGCTTAATTGTATAAAATTTTAGAAATTATTTATGTAATAACTTCTAAGATAATACATGTATAGATCACATAGAGTCCAGTATATGTAAGTACTAAGTCACTGGCATGGTAAGTAGTTGCTTTGCAAGAATAGCTGGGTTGAGAGGACTATTTATATGGTAGATAAATAACCCACAATGACCTGGCAAAGAAAACACTATGGGAAAAGAATATTCCAACATCACTCTCTTTTCTACTTTCAACCTTCTAGTATCATTAGCTGAAACAAACCAGAAATCAGAGTTGGTTGAAGTCCATTTCTGTTATTCCTCTGTGTCACAGAATGACTAGAGAAGGGGCAAAAGGCATCTGGAAGGGAAAATGGAACATATGCAGGACAGTCTTTTTACAAGGTTCTGAGTGGGCATATTTACACATATAAATATCTTTACACAAACATCAGATCAGAAAGAAACCAAAATCACACAAGTATCAGACCAGAAGGAAAGATGTTACAAACACCCTGATCATAATAACCCTGGAAATTTGGTGACAATGCTGAGCCACACAATCATATGTGAAGCCAACCTACCTCAAACTGCATGAAGAATAATAAATATCTCCTAGAAGATAACATAAAAAAAAATACCTACATGACCGTGGGTATGACAATGACTTTTTAGAAATAATAGTAAAGGCATGATAAATGAAAAAAAAATTGATAAACTAAACCATTAAAATTTCTGCTCTGCAAAAAACACAATGTCAGGAAAATGAAAAGACAAGAAAAAGACATATTTGATAAAGGACTATAACCTGAAATAAACAAAGGATTCCTAAAACAATAATAAGAAAGCAAACAACCAGATAAAAAGTGTGCTATGGAGTTTAACAGACACAACTCATCAAAGAAGATAAATGAATGACAGCAATAACCATAAGATACTATACACATGCCATAAGGGAAATGCAATAAGATACCACTACACCTATTAGAATGTGCAAATCCAGAACACTGATAACACTAAATGCTGGCAAGAATGTGGAGTTTTATTCATTGCTAGTGAGAATGTACAACAGTAGAGTCACTTCAGATAAGAGTTTGGTGGTTTCTTATAAAACTAAATATACTCTAAGAGAGGCAAGATGGCAGAGGAGTAGCAGACTGAAATTACATCAGATCCTAGGAGCTCAGCTAGATAGGTATCAAACCATTCCAAACACCTACAAACTCAACAGGAAATAGAAGAAGAGCAGCAATTCTAGGAACAGAAAATTGACCAGTTTCTGAAAGGCAGAACATGCAGAGAAGTGAATCTGAAGCAATGGGAAGATAGACCATTGGGGGAGGGGCCAGCTCCCAGCAAACTGCAGAGCAGTGGTGCACAATATCGGAACTTTTAGAAGTCTGCTCCACTGAAGGACATCACTCGGGCTAACAGGGGGTGGAGCCCTCTGGGGACAGTATAGTCTCAGGTTCCGTGGGGGTCACAGAAAGATCAGGGGTGTCTGAGTGTGGCAGAGCTGCCAGGTATTGAAGTGGGGAAGCTGACTACAGAGACAGAGCTGAAGAGTGAGCTTTCAGATCGGGGTTACCTTAAACCATGATCCAAGGCACAGTCGGGCCAATGCTCTTCAAGCAGGGACCGAACAAGGGCAGATCTGGGGAGACTCAACTTCCTGAACAGGAGGAGCAGTGTGGCAGAGATCTGCTTGGGTTGGAGACTCCAAATGAGGCCCTGCACCAGAGACAGAAATGGTTGGTCACAGGCCAGATGAGCTTGGAGTGCAGCTGGAGAGGGAGACAGAAGTGATTGACTGCTAATCTCTGAGAGTGCACTGAGGAATGGGGCCCTGCGCTCTTATCACCTCTGCGCTGGAGATTGGGAGGCTGCCATTTTCATTCCCATCCTCCAAAGCTCTACTGAAAGCTTTCAGGGAACAGAAGCTGCAAGAGCGAACCCGAGCAGATTACTTAAACAGGTCCCAGGCAAGCGGGGTGCAACTCTGCTTGGGCAAAGACATTTGAAAATCACTGCAACAGGATTCTCCCCTAGAAGACCAGCAAGAATATCCAGCCAAGACCAAGCTCATCTAACAAGGAGAACAGTGGAACTCCAGAGCTAGGGAAAAACAACGCCTAGAATCCAGGACTTTTTGGGGCGCCTGGGTGGGTTAAGTCTCTTCCTTTAGCTCAGGTCATGATGCCAGAGTCGTGGTATCAAGCCCCACATCTGGCTCTCTGCTCAGAAGGGAGTCCGCATCCCCCCACACACCTCTCTTTTGCCTGCGTCTCTGCCTACTTGTGATTTCTGTCAAATAAATAAATAAATAAATAAATAAGAATTCATGTCTTTTCTGCTATGATCCTTTAATCTTACAAAGTTAAAATTTTTTAATCTTATTTTTTTCTTATTCTATTTTTTAACTTTTCCTCTCTCCTCTTTTGGTGTTTTTTAACTAGCTTATCTCAACAATACCTTTCTAAAACTAAAAACAAAAACAAAAAACCTTTTTAAACCTTTATTGATACAGTCATATTTGATCCTTCATTGTATTTAACCTTATTTTTTATATACATATAGGGTTTTTTCCCCTAAAAAATTTTGCAATATAATTTCTTCTAATAGATCAAAAATACCCTAATCTAGCACATGGCTTTGTTCTAGTCTCCAGCCTGAGCACATCCCTCCTTTTTTTCCCCCCAACCAATTTATCAATTATCTTTCTAGAAGTTTTTTAAAATTTTCATCTTTACAGTCTTATTGCATCCCATTGTCATGTTCACCATTATTTTTGAATATATACAAAACACCCCAAATTAAGTGGGTGGCTCTGTTCTATTCAAATGTCTAATATATATATTATATATTTTTTAAATTTTTTAAATAATTTTTATATATTTTTTAATTTTAATTTCTTTTTTCCTCCTTTCTTCTCCCCAGTTTTGCATCTCTTCTGATATGGTTAGTGTACTTTTTTCTGGGGCCTTTTGCTACCCTTTCAGTATTTTATTCTCTCGTTCATATATTCTTTTTAGGATTTTTTAAAAATTTATTTTATTATTTATTTGATGGAGATCACAAGTAGGCAGAGAGGCAAGCAGAGAGAGAGAAAGGAGGAAGCAGGCTCCTCGCTGAGCAGAGAGCTGGACGTGGGGCTCAATCCCAGGATGCCAAGATCATGATCTGAGCTGAAGGCATAGGCTTTAACCCACTGAGCCACCCAGGCACCCTATCATATATATATTTTTTATCTGAATAAAATGACAAGGCAGAAAAACTTACCACAAAAAAAAAAAAAAAAAAAAAAAAAAAAACAACAAGAGGCAGTACTGACAGCTAGGGACCTAATCAATATGGACATTGGTAATATGTCATAACTAGAGTTCAGAGCAACGATTCTCAAAGTGCTAGCTGGGCTTGAAAAAGGCATGGAAGATATTAGAGAAATATTTCTGGAGAAATATAATCAATTTCTGGAGAAATAAAAGAACTAAAATCTAGCTGAGTTGAAATTTTAAAAAGCTATTAATAAGGTACAATTAAAAATGGAGGCTCTTACTGATAGGATAAATGAGACAGAAGAGAGAATTAGTGATATAAAGAATAAATGGGGGTGCCTGGGTGGCTCAGTGGGTTAAAGCCTCTGCCTTCGGCACGGCTCATGATCCCAGGGTCCTGGAATCGAGCCCCATGTCCGGCTCTCTGCTCGGCAGGGAGCCTGCTTCCTCCTCTCTCTGGGCCTGCTTCTCTGCCTGCTTGTGATCTACATCTGTCAAATAAATTAATAAAATCTTTTAAAAAAAAGAATAAATGATGGAGAATAAAGAAGCTGAGCAACAGAGAAACAAAAAACTACTGGACCATGAGGGGAGAATTCGAGAGATAAGTGATACCATAAGATGAAACAACATTAGAATAATTGGGATCCCAGAAGAAGAAGAAAGAGAGAGGGAAGCAGAAGGTATATTGGAGTGAAATATAGTTGAGAATTTCCCTAATATGCCAAAGGGAAAAAGTACCAAAATCCAGAAGGCACAGAGAACCTCCCACAAAATCAATTAAAATAGGTCCACACCCCTTCATCTAATAGTAAAATTTACAAGTCTTAGTGACAAAGAGAAAATCCTCAAAGCAGCTCAGGACAAGAAGTCTGTAATATGCAATGGTAGAAATATTAGATTGGCAGCAGACTGATACACAGAGATCTGGCAGGCCAAAAGGAACTGGCATGATATATTCAGAGCACTAAACAAGAAAAACATGCAGCCAAGAATACTATATGCAGGTAGGCTATCACTGAAAATAGAAGGAGAAATAAAAAGCTTCCAGTACAAAATAAAATTAAAAGAATTTGCAAACACCAAATCAGTCCTACAAGAAATATTGAAAGAGGTCCTCTAAGCAAAGAGAAAGATTTAAAGTAGTAGACCAGAAAGGAACAGAGACAATAAACAGTAACAGTCACCTTAAAGACAATACAATGACACTAAATTCATATATTTCAATACTTACCCTGAATGTAAGTGGGCTAAATGCCCCAATCAAGAGACACAGAGTATCAGAATGGATAAAAAGCCAAAACCCATCAATATGTTGTCTATAAGAAACTCATTTTAGACCCCAAGATACCTCCAGATTTAAAGTGAGGGGTGGAAAACAATTTACCACACTAATGGATGTCAAAAGAAAGCTGGGATATCAATCCTTATATCAGATAAATCAGATTTTAAGCCAAAGACTACAATAAGAGATGAGGAAGGACACTGTATTATACTTAAAGGGTCTGTCCAAGAATATCTAACAATTTTAAATATTTATACCCCTAACATGGGAGCAGCCAACTATAGAAACCAATTAATAACAAAATAAAAAAACACATTGACAATAACACAATAATAGGGGACTTTAACACCCCCCCTCACTGAAATGGACAGATCATCCAAGCAAAAGATCAATAAGGAAATAAAGACTTTAAATGATGCACTGGACCAGATGGACATCACAGTTATATTCAGAACATCCCATCCCAAAGCAACAGAGGACACATTCTTCTCTACTGCCCATGGAACATTCTCCAGAACAGATTACACCCTGGGTCTCAAATCAGGTCTCAACTGGTACCAAAAGATTGGGATCATTCCCTGCATATTTTTATACCACAATGCTCTGAAGCTAGAACTCAATCACAAAAGGAAAGTTGGAAAGGACTCAAACACATGGAACCTAAAGAGCATCCCACTAAAGAATGAATTAGTCAACCAGGAAATTAAAGAATGATTGAAAAAAATTCATGGAAACAAATGAAAATGAAAACACACTATTCAAAACATTGAGACAGAGCAAAGGCATTTCTGAGAGGAAAGTATATAGCAATACAAACCTTTCTCAAGAACAAGAAAGCTCTCAAGTACACAAACTAACCCTACACCTAAAGGAGCTGGAGAAAGAACAGCAAAGAGAGCCTAAACCCAGCAGGAGAAATCATAAAGATCAGAGCAGAAATTAATGAAATAGAAACAAACAACAACAAAAACACTAGAACAAATCAATAAAACTAGGAGCTGTTTCTTTGAAAGAATTAATAAGATTGGTAAACTCCTGGCCAGACTTATCCAAAAGCAAAGAGAAAGAACCCAAATTAATAAAATCATGAATGAAAGATGAGAGATCACAACTAACTCCAAAGAAATACAAACAATTGTAAGAGCATATTATGAGCAACTGTACTCTAGCAAATTTAACAATCTGCAAGAAATGGATGCATTCCTAAAAATGTATGAGCTACCAGAGCTAAATCAGGAAGAAATAGATAACCTGAACAGACCCATAACCAGTAAGGAGATTAAATTAAATTAAATCTTCCAACAAACAAGAGCCCAGAGCCAGACAGCTTCCCAGGGGAATTCTACCAAACATTTAAAGAAGAATTAATTCCTATTCTCCTGAAACTGTTCCAAAAAATAGAAATGGGAAGAAAATTTCCAAACTCATTTTAAGAGACCAGCATTACCTTGATCCCCAAACCAGACAAAGACCCCTCCAAAAAGGAGAATTATAGACCAATATCCTTGTGATATTGAAATGTGAAAATTCTCACCAAAATACAGGCCAATAGGATCCAACAGTACATTAAATGGATTATTCACCATGAGGAAGTGGGGTTTATTATTCGGATGCATGGTTGGTACAACATCTGCAATTCAATCAATATGATATAATACATTAATACAAGAAAGAACCATATGATACCCTCAATAGATGCTGAAAAAACATTTGACAAAGCACAGCATCCTTTCTTGATCAAAACTCTTCACAGTGTAGGGATGGAGGGTACATACCTCAATATCATCAAAGCCATCTATGAAAAACCCACAGTGAATGTCATTCAGAATGGGGAAAAACTGAGAGCTTTTCCCCTAAGGTCATGAACATGGCAGAGATGTCCACTATCACCACTGCTTTTCAATATAGTACTAGAAGTCCTAGCCTCAGCGATCAGGCAACCAAAAAAAAAAAAAAAAAAAAAAAAAAAATTAAAGGCATCCAAATTGGAATAGAAGAAGTCAAACTATCACTCTTTGCAAATGATATGATACTTTATGTGAAAAACCCAAAAGACTCCACCCAAAAAGTGCTAGAACTCATACAGGAATTCAGTAAACTGTCAAGATACAAAATCAATGCACAGAAATCAGTTGCATTTCCTTACACCAACAAGACAGAAGAAAGAGAAATTAAGGAATCAGTTCCATTTGCAATTGCACTCAAAACCATAAGATACCTAGGAATAAACCTAAACAAAGTGGCAAATAATCTATACTCAGAAAACTATAAAGTACTCATGAAAAAAATTGTCAAAGACACAAAGAAATGGAAAAACAGTCCATGCTTATGGATTGAAAGAACAAATATTGTGAAAATGTCTGCAGTACCTAAAGCAACATACAGGTTTAATGTAATCCCTATCAAAATATCATAATTTGTTTTCAAATAAATGGAACAAATAATCCTAAAATTTATATGGAACCAGAGAAGACCCCAAATAGCCAGAGGAATATTGAAGAAGAAAACCAAGGTTGGTGGTATCACACTTCTAGACTTCAAGTTCTATTACAAAGCTATAATCAGTATGGTACTGGCAAGAAAAGAGACACATAAACCAATGGAACAGAACAGAGAGCCCAGAAATAGACCTTCAATGCTATGTTCAACTCTTCTTTGACAAAGCAGGAAAGAATTTCCAAAGGAAAAAAGACAGTATCTTCAACAAATGGGGTTGGGAAAACTGGACAGCCACATGCAGAAAATTGAAACTGGACCATTTCCTTACCCCACACACAAAAATAGACTGAAAATGGATGAAAGACCTCAATGTGAGACAGGAATCCATCAAAACCTGAGGAGAACACAGGCAGCGACCACTTCAACCTCAGGCCCAGAAATTCCTTCCCAGAAACATCATCAAAGGCAAGGGAAGCAAGGGTTAAATGAACTATTGGGACTTCATCAAGATCAAAAGCCTTTGCACAGCAAAGTAAACAGTCAACAAAACCAAAAGACAATTGACAGAATCAGAGAAGTTATTCACAAATGACATATCAAATAAAGGGCTAGTATCCCAAATGTATAAAGAACTTATCACTCTCAACACTCAAAGAAAAAGGAATCCAATCAAGAAATGGGCATAGAATATGAACAGACATTTCTCCAAAGAGGATATCCAGATGGACAACAGACACATGAAAAAGTGCTCCACATCACTCGTCATCAGAGAAATATAATTCAAAACCACAATGAGATACCACCTCATGCCAGTCAGAATGGCTAAAATTAACAAGTCAGGAAATGACAGATGTGGAGAGGATGTGGAGAAAGGGGAACCCTCCTACACTGTTGGTGGGAATGCTAGCTGGTGAAGCCACTCTGGAAAACAGCATAGAGGTTCCTCAAAAAGTTAAAAATAGAGCTACCCTATGACCCAGCAATCACACTACTGGGTATTTACTCTAAACATACAAATGTAGTGATCCAAAGGGGCATGTGCACCTGAATGTTTATAGCCTCAATGTCTCCAATAGCCAAACTATGGAAAGAACCTAGATGTCCATCAACAGATGAATAGATAAAGAAGAGGTGGTATATATATATATACAATGGAATACTATGAAGCCATCAATAGAAATGAAATCTTGCCATTTGCAATGATGTGGATGGTACTAGAGGATATTTGCTGAGCGAAATAATTCAATCAGACCAAGACAATTATCACATGATCTCCCTGATATGAGTAATTTGAGAGGCAAAGTGGGGAGTTTGGGACAGAAAAAAGTGAAACAAGATGGGATGAGATAAACCATAAGAGACTCTTAATCTTACAAAACAAACTGAGGGGTGCTGGAGGGAGGGGGGTGTGGAGAGGCTGGTTGGGTTATTGACATTGAGGAGGGTATGTGATATGATGAGTGCTGCGAAGTGTGTAAGCCTGACATTTCACAAACCTCTACCCCTGGGGCAAATAATACATTATATGTTAATACATTATATGTTAATAAAAATTTTTTAAAAAACTACATATACTGTTTACCATACAATCTAACAAATATTATATGTAGCAAACTACATATACTCTTTACCATACAATCTAGCAAATATTCTCTTTGGTATTTATCTGAAAGTAGTGAAAACATATCCACACCAAGACCTGGACAGACGGGGTTTTAGCAGATTTATTCATTAATTGCAAAGCTTGGAAGCCATCAAGATATCCTTCAGTAAGTAAAGAAATAAATAGCTACATTCAGACAATGGAATATTACTTAGCACTTAAAAAAAAAGGAACTTCCAGACCATGAAAATACATGGAGATGAAGGAAACTTACTTTCAATACTAAATGAAATAAATCAATAAGAAAAGACTATGTACTATATGATCTATTCTGGAAAATGCAAAATATGGAGGCCATAAAAGGATCAGTGCTTGCCTGGGGATGGGTGAAAGGGACAGATAAATAAATAAAATACAGAGGTGGTTATAGGACAGTGAAAATGCCATGATACCATAATGATGAATATTATGCCATTATTTGTCCAAATCCATAGATTGTACAGCACCAACAGTAAACTTTAATGTCAGTTATGGACTTTGCATGATTATGATGTGTCAGTACAGGTTCATCTGCAGTAACAAATATACTACTCTGGTAGAGACAGTGATAATGGGGGAAGGTATGCATGTGTTGAGGTGGGGTGTATATATGGGAAATCTCTATACCTTTGTAATGGTATTTTGCTTTGAACTTCAAACTCCTCTCAAAAAATAAAGTCTTAAGTTAAAAAAATGTTTATGTTATTTATGCCACAAATCTGTTATTTGTGGTTGAAAGTATCTTAACCAATACTCAATTAAAGTCACACAGCTGATAAGTGTCAACACCAAACTAAGTATCAGCTATATCTGATTCTAGTGCACAAGCTATTAACTTCATTGCTGTATTGCATTCCATACCACTCTATATGTAATTAAGTATGCATATCAAAACAACGACTTACAGTTGAAAATGGTTCTCTTATACCAGATTTGGAAGGAAGAGATATCTATGTCTTTCTTAATTTGTGAACATTATTTTAGTGAGCTTCATTTTCCTTATCTGCAAAAGTGAAACAAACTATATCAATCAAGCAGGCATGGTTATTATGTTACTTAAATAACATATGGAAAATATTTCAAAGCAGTAAAATCCTATACCAACATGCAAACTTAACAATATTTATTAAGGTATATTTTAATATTTGTTATGTGTTTATATATTTCTTTATCAATCAACAGATTTCTCAGTCAAAATAATCTTTTTTTACATTTTATTGATGGCTTTTTCTTGCTGTTTCTCCACAGTTTCTTGTCTCCTCTAATGTAATGTAAGCTCTGGAAGCTGAGGATTATGATTTCACAGCTTTATATCCCTAAAGACTTCTGAATCATAAAGTGATACACATAATACATGTTCGATACATTATGTTGAATGAACATGATGGTATTTTATCCCTTCACATCCAGCATATACATTTCTTCTTATATGGCATAAAGTATGAAATGATGCTTATTTCCAACATTAAGTAAAAATAAATTATCAACAGAAAGTAACATCATTCCATAGCTTAGGTTAGGAAAAATGTTCTCAGTTGTTATTATTACCAAATAAAGCAAACCTACCAAATAACATTTTTGAATTCACTTCATTTGGCTCAGATTTTTGGAAAAGCTGAAGTTTGTAATGAGAAGAAACCTGCTGTGTATCAGTAAAGTTTCATTTCCACTTCCAGCCTTTTTTCCGCATTTTTTCTTCCCACCTATCTACCCAACCACCCATGGTCCACAGCACTCTTAAGGAGATCAGCTTATTGAAAGAGTTTTGAAAATGCATTTGGAAACACAGTGTTCTTTCTTATTCTTACAATTTCCATTGCTAAAATGTATCTTTTTTTTAAAGATTTTATTTATTTATTTGACAGACAGAAATCACAAGTAGACAGGCAGATAGAGAGAGAGGGGGAAGCAGGCTCCCCACTGAGCAAAGAGCCCGATGCGGGCCTCGATCCCAGGACCCTGAGATCATGAGCTGAGCCAGGCAGAGGCTTTAAACCACTGAGCCATCCAGGAGCCCAAATGTATCTTTTACTATAGATAACTTAGGGTTTTAAAAAATTAAGTCCCACCATGTGTGAGCAAATAATTGAACTATACTTATCTCCCAAAACAATAAAATGTAATACAAACACTAGATACCTGATATACCTGACTTTTGAATATGATAATTCCACTTAATAGAGGAGGAAATCAGATGAAATAGAAAGATGGTTTAAATAGTTTTTAACTTTTGACATAATTTTTGAAAAGGAAGAAAGCATCTACTATCTAAAACAAATTTGTATAAAACTCATTCATCACATTTGTTACTCCCTTGACAATTAAGAACAGATCTGAGAATGCATTTGTTCATAAGCCTATAGATCAGGAGTAACTTTTATCGAATGCTTATTTAATTCCATGTAACCTAGAAGCAGTGAGTATTTAAGGTAAGTAAATTCTAAAAATATAAATGTTATTAATTTTTTTTTAATTTTTAAAGATTTTATTTATTTGAGAGACAAGAGAGAGAGAGAACATGGCAGGGGGGTGGTGATCAGAGGGAGAAGCAGGCTCCCCATGGGACTCAATCCCAGGGCCTGGGATCATGATTTGAGCCAAAGGCAGATGCTTAACTGACTGAGCCACACAGGTGTCCCCAAAATATAAATGTTTTAAAAAATTAAAATTAAAAGATAAAACAAAATATAAGTGTTTATTATACACTTTAAATCAGAATATGTTGAAAACCATCATATTATTTCAATAACAATTCTCTAATATAGATAAAATATACTAATTTTACAGTGTAGGAAGGTAGGATTATGGGACAAAATTACATGACTCCATCTCTAGAGCTTTTGCAGAGTTTCATAAAGTGTATAGGCTTTCTGATTTAATAGTCAATAATAACCAAGGTCTTACTTTTGTGGTCCATCACTGCATAGCCTTAAGCAATCTGCAAGTACTCTGTGCTCTTCTATCTGTCCTTATAAAATGAAAAGTAATTCACTCATTCCTTTTTTCCTGTATCATTCATTCAGTCAGTCAGTCAATATTTATTGAACATAATATATCTAGCCTGGTCCTAGCTCTCAAGATCTAGAAATATTACATGCACATGCTGCCTTAAGAGACTTCCAGTGTACGGATAGAGACACAATTTAAAACCCTAATTACAATGCAGGAAGATAAATGCTGTAATAGTGGCATGTACTTGGCTCTAATTAGAATATAAGGAAGGTGCATTTAATTGAGGCCCAGTCTTTTATCTGGAAAAGCTTCCCAGAGGAAGTAGCATTTGAAATGAGCAGTTGTGGTGCAATATCCTCAAGCCAGGATCCAATCCCTAAAGTAAACTCACCGTTTTGAGCACTCAGTAAAATTTTCCTTTATCAGCTTCATTTGCTGGGTCAATTAAAATAAGTACTTGGCTCTTAAAAAGACTTATTTCTGGTGTTGAAACGGACTAGGCCATACAGCCCCTTACTCATCCACTTAGATTTAGAGACAGGGGACTCAACAGGGAAGAAGAAATTAGGCACATGCGTCCTTCTGATGAAGAACTTGTGAGTGAAATAAAGGGAACTCCTTGGTGTCAGGCCAAAACGTGATTGATAAACTTTAGATCCTTTAAAGTTTTGATTCTATATGATCTACATGATCTACATCCATCTTCCTAAGTTTTATCCTCACTGGCCATTTTCTTAAAATATAAGAGTAAACAATTTGAAATTGGTCAATTCCTTGTGCTTATAAGAATGAAGACAACTCCAGACAGGCTGTCCATAGTTTTCTACCTTTTCCCAGGCTGATGCATAAAGTTAATAGGTTTTGAGCTTCCTTCAGTCTTTAGCATTGCAAGTGGCTTAACATTTCTAGAATTTCAGGCTTCCTACTGTGTATTCCAGGAAAGAGGAAGGAGAATAAAAGAGAAAACAAAAACAACTACAAAAAAGCCTTGATTCTGTGGGTCAGCTCCTTTAAACAGCTTTTCTCAAGTTAATACACAATACTTCTACTCATATATTATATGGCCATTTCTAGTACAGATGAAGTAATAGTAGTAGTAGTGAGAGTTATTATCTCTGTAATGTAAATATGGACTCAAATCTAGGGTCAAGGTCAATAAGAGTTAATAGTGTTGTGAATATGAGAATTGAAGCAAGCAAGACCCTCAGGATAACTTGTACATTTGGGCCTGTTTTGACATTATCAAGTTTACAGTGCTTAAAAGGCCTACCAGGCCTATTTGAAGTTAGTCTATATTTAGGAGACAGGTTATCGTTAGGGTTATAAATAATCATTTATATAATGATGACATGAAAAACCATGGAAATAGATAAGATCACCAGAGAAATTGTTGGGAAACAATTCTCCAAAACATTTCTACAGTTTTTGTTTATGATTATCTTTTTCAAGGATGTTTATGCCATAGACTGCCTTGGAAGACAGAGATGAGTAGACAGAGATCTACCTGGAGCAGAAGTAAAATTTACTTTCTAATCAGGGTACCAGAAATAATGGCTCCATCCAGCAAAAATGCTGAGCATGTTTGCTAGTAGCCCTTAAAAGATCAGTTGAGAGGTTTCCTGAACATGTGATGGATCTGTGCCATAGCATCCAACCAGATCACTCTCTATTATTTTTACGCACATTGAAGGAAAAAAAAAAAAAAAGAAAGTAATGGAAACATGAAACCAAGGTGCTACATGTTGTGCCATGAGAGGTCAAGTCCACTGTCTCTGACTTAGTTCAATGTCTTCTGCTAGCTTCTATAAAATTAAGGTAAAATGTCAGAACTTTCACAGTTCTTAAAAATGGAAATGAAAAAGAAAAGAGAGAAAAAGAATGATATTTTGGACTAATCAATATGTATAGAACAAGAGAGATTGGGAGTGAAGAAAAGGAGAATAAGAAGTAATAGCCAGTCATATTGGAACCAAACCAGAATAATTTATTTTACTGTTTTCCACAAAATTCTATTTTTAAAATATCTTGCAAATGGGAGATCATCTTTGTTCTGATGCCAAGTGTTTGAGTAAGTGCTTGGCCACTGGATCCAATAAATTGTAGGAACTAATTAAAGAACTTAACCAATAATCCATTATCATTGACCATAACTTATTCATGTATCTGTGAAAAACCTCAGTCTCTTTAATAAGCAGTCACTGCTTATGTCACACAAATAATACAAACATTTATGGACATCTGGGAAAGTTATTTTTAAAGCTTTTTTTTTTTTTTTGAAACAACTGTAGATTCACATGCAGTTGTAGGAAACGATACAGAAAGATCCTCTTAACCCTTCACTCAGTTTCCTCCAGTGGTAACATTTTGCATAACTACTGTACAATACTCAACTAGAAAACTGAAGTTAATTAAACCCAATCAGAAAATCACTAGTTTTATATTCATTTGTGGGTACCAGTATATTTAGTCCTATGCAATTTTATCATATTTATATGTTGATATGATCACTACATTTAAGACAGAACAGTTCCATCACAAGGATCCCTTGTGCTACCTTTTTATAGTCATAAACACCTTCTTCCTTTGTAAAATAAGAATTAGGCAAATAAAACAGAGAACTTGGGCAGGAAAAGATGTACAAAAACTATGACGCTTGAGAAAAAGTGTTAAACTTAAAGAGCAGCAACTTTTATTCTATACAGTGAATTTATTTTCCTTTGCTTTATTAGAAATGGACTTATAATAATTTGTGTTGCTTTTTGGGTGAAAACAATTTGTATGATGGATGGCTAAATGTCTAAATAGCAGATGGATAGATGGATGGATGGACTGATGAATGGATTGATAAAGTAAGTACTTTTTTCATTATCATCCTTTTTTAATCACCTATGCTCTATCTTCAATAATGTACTAAACAAATGTTATCAAATGTCTCCCATTTAAAATCTAAATTCTGGTGAACTAAGACTATTTAATCAGTGCAAATGTCATCTTTTATCCAATCCTAGATCCCTGGTTATAAATCAAGATATGGCAGAACTGAGAATCAGAGTATGAATCATCTGGTTAGTATATTCTTTTTTATTTTCCCACCCACGTGAGGATGACATATTCCAGTTCCTTTAAACTCTCTGTTCAGTTAAGCATATATACATTCCCAAGTACAAATATTAACTTCCATGAGTAATATAGTTTGTATCCTTATTTTTAAAATGTACTTTATTAATTAACAAACTGACCACCCCTTTTTCTAAAACCATTAGATCTATTTAATGTAAAGATTAACATCAAAAGCCTTTCCTTTACAGACAATCTTGCTCTGGTAAGGTAAGAGCAGTGGAGAAGGAGAGGCCAAAAGATGGATATAGAAATAGGAACAAAAAAAAAAAAATTCCTCAGATGTTAAAAGCAATGAGTGCCTACATATAAAATCAGGAAGTTGTAGGGAATGCAGCAGGGAAGAAGTGAATAATTCTGCTTTGTCGGACAACAGTGCCATGGAAAACAGAGAACATGAAGCCTAGGAAACAGGTAGAATTACAGAAAATTATTATAGAAAGGACAAGATTATAATTACTCTTTATGAACCCAAAGGAAGCAGCATGCATGGAAAACTCTAAAAAGGACTAACATGAAGTGAAAACTGGTCAGAGTGAGACTATGAAAATAATCCAGGTGAGTGAGACCTCAAATACTTTTCATCCATATTATCTCCAAGACAGTAATGTCCTCTCTACTACACAGAAATTAGTGAATTGTATAGATAGATTCTAACAAGTTAACATACAAAACATAATAAAACTGTGTAATCTCTAGGGATTTTGCAAACTGTTAACTTTCCCAAAGCATTAGGATATAATCTTTTAACAGATTAAAGGAAAAAAAAAAGATATTATCTGAAATATTTATCATCTTCATTTTCTGACTGTGCCCTGGTCTTGAGAGAATATTTTAGATAAACTTGGCAAAATATGTTTTGATTCCTCTGACTTATCTGATAATGGCACTGTATTAAAAGTATTAGAAGTATCCATTACTCAAGTACACTACAGTAATCTGTTATTAAACTAAATTTTTACAATTTATACCACAATATATGTGTTTTATAAAATGCCTTTTTTGTAATGAAATTTGAGAAAATAGAATCATAATAAAAATTGCTAAATGCATTATAAATATTCACTTAACTTTAATAAAGCAAGTCTTTTTTTATTCCATTTTACAGATAAAGAAATTGAGGCTCAGGGAAGCTGTGTCAAATATTCAAGTTAATAAGTTGCTAAGCTGTGGTTTTAAATGGGTCTGTCTCCAAACCCAGTGCTAAAGTTCATAAGGAGAGTTATATATCATAGTTTTCACTGGAAAAATGTTAATTTTAAGCCTTAGCAACTTCATTCAAAATATCAGTTTAGCAGGTCTTCAAAGCCAGGACCCCCCATTATTAAAAGCATCCGTGAAGCTCTTTTAAAATCATAAACAGAAGTAGACTTGCCTTCTTTATAGTGTACCTGATTTAGTTTAGGAAGATATTTCCAATCTAAAACGGAACCTGTTTTATTCATCTCAATCTGACAAATGCATAGCATTGTTGCTATGCATTTGTTCCAAACTTGTCTTCTATTTAAATCCACTGCTCAAGGAAACACTCAACTCTTTAGACAGAATAAATAAGCAAAGCAAGAACTGGATCTTTCTCTTTAACCTTTCTCTTCTCCAGGTTCATTACTAAATTGTGTCAGAAGCTTTTTCCCATTTCCCACTTCCCTCTTAAACACCTTTGTTCTAACTTTTCTTCAACTTGAATAATAGTCTCTTCTTTCAAAAAGAACCCTAGGACACATTGAGAAGTAGGAAGATATTTTTCCATTATCAAAGTCCAACTAATACCTGACAATACTAGTTCTTTCTATTCACCTCCTCATTCTTAATTGTCAATATCAAAGCCTGATTTCAGGTCCTCATCTAATTAGCACAAATACATGAAGTTATAAAGAATACATTATTTGCATTTTAAAAGAGGATAACTATCTAGGCTGTGGAAAGGAATCTCAGTTATGGAATTTAGTCCCTAGAGAGGTGGGAAAAGCTCTTTTGGGAAGATGGTTACAGCACAGAGATTAACATCATGGATCTTTTCTCATTTCCTCTAAAATCACCAAACTATGGGACCACCTGGGTAGTGAAGTTGGTTAAGGGTCTGACTCTTGGTTTCAGCTGAGCTCATGATCTCAGGGTATGAAATCAAGCCCCACATTGGGCCCCATGCTCAGCACTGAATCTACTTATGACCCTCTTTTCCTTTCCTTCTGCCCTTTCCCCCCATCTAAAATTTAAAAAAAAAAAAAAGTCTTAAAAAAAATCACCAAACTATGAAGCTATGAAGCCAATTTCATCCCTAAGAAGTAAATGAAGCTCTGATGATTTTAAAGTGCTGACATAGACCATCCCTGCAAAAACAAACTTGGATGACACATAGTGCACTAAGTCAACTATGGGAATTATACTTGTAAATCCTTAATCTACTCCTTCCCAAGCCATTTAGATAATCAGTAAAACACTAAACAATAAACCTTAGGAGACAGCTGCCTACAGGGGACAGCTGATAACAGAAACACGACTTTAATTTTACAAACAAAAAAAGCTTGATAAAGGTTAACTGAAAATGACCCATACTCAGGACAAAATATAAGATCTATCTTATAACCCACAAATATTGGTAAATGAACTATTTTAATAGAAAAATATGTATTTATTATTGAAAGTATACTTTCTATGTGTAGAATATCTTTCTATGCCCCTTCTCATATCCTTGAAGATCATTTGTTTTTGCTCTAGCCATTGCTGTGGTATCCAGCTGTGTACAAATGTAGTCAAACATCACCTAGCCTCAGCTAATATGAATACATCACTTGTTTTCTGTCCTGGACATTTCTGCTGCCACAATACAGGACGCAATAGCCTTGTAACCACTCTAGCCATGAGGAAAACAAACATGGAGTTATGAGGTATTTATCCTCCCTGGGCAGCCCTTGACAAATGGGAAACTTAATGTTGCCAGTGCAAAAGTCCTTTTGCGTCCCAAGTAGGTAATGCTGAGGGATATTTTACATGCTTCAGCAGAGGGCACATTGTGCAGTTGAAGCCCAACTGCTCTCAGTGGTAACCAGCTCAATGATGTACTCTTGAAGAGTTTTCTCTCTTTCCATATTTTGTTCTTTCTTGCTCTTCCCATTCTATTCCTGACCAGGAAGGTAAATACACTCAAAGCATATTCTCTGGTTCTGAGACAGCTGGTTACTACTATTAGGAGTGGCCCTAATAGTAGTAAATTGATTGATCACTTGCCCAGGGGCCTGAAAAAAAGAAGTTTAGAAGATGGTGGGTAAGAAGTTTGGGAAAGAGACAGTAATGGATAGAGGTACAAAAGTGGGCAAACATGAGAATTTTTAATCACATAAGAATTCAAATGTTCCATGCTCCTGGATTGGAAGAATAAATATTGTGAAAATGTCTATGCTACCTAAAGCAATCTACACATTTAATGCAATTCCTATCAAAGTACCATCCATCTTTTTCAAAGAAATGGAACAAATAATTCTAAAATTTATATGGAACCAGAAAAAACCTCGAATAGCCAAAGGGATATTGAAAAAGAAAGCCAACGTTGGTGGCATCACAATCCCGGACTTCAAGCTCTATTACAAAGCTGTCATCATCAAGACAGCATGGTACTGGCACAAAAACAGACACATAGATCAATGGAACAGAATAGAGAGCCCAGAAATAGACTCTCAACTCTATGGTCAACTAATCTTCGACAAAGCAGGAAAGAATGTCCAATGGAAAAAAGACAGCCTCTTCAATAAATGGTGCTGGGAAAATTGGACAGCCACATGCAGAAAAATGAAATTGGACCATTTCCTTACACCACACACAAAAATAGACTCAAAATGGATGAAGGACCTCAATGTGCGAAAGGAATCCATCAAAATCCTTGAGGAGAACACAGGCAGCAACCTCTTCGAGGAGAACACAGGCAGCAACCTCTTCGACCTCAGCCGCAGCAACATCTTCCTAGGAACAACGCCAAAGGCAAGGGAAGCAAGGGCAAAAATGAACTATTGGGATTTCATCAAGATCAAAAGCTTTTGCACAGCAAAGGAAACAGTTAACAAAATCAAAAGACAACTGACAGAATGGGAGAAGATATTTGCAAACGACATATCAGATAAAGAACTAGTGTCCAGAATCTATAAAGAACTTAGCAAACTCAACACCCAAAGAACAAAGAATCCAATCAAGAAATGGGCAGAGGACATGAACAGACATTTCTGCAAAGAAGACATCCAGATGGCCAACAGACACATGAAAAAGTGCTCCATATCACTCGGCATCAGGGAAATACAAATCAAAACCACAATGCGATATCACCTCACACCAGTCAGAATGGCTAAAATCAACAAGTCAGGAAATGACAGATGCTGGCGAGGATGCGGAGAAAGGGGAACCCTCCTACACTGTTGGTGGGAATGCAAGCTGGTGCAACCTCTCTGGAAAACAGCATGGAGGTTTCTCAAAATGTTGAAAATAGATCTGCCCTATGACCCAGCAATTGCACTATTGGGTATTTACCCTAAAGATACAAATGTAGTGATCCAAAGGGGCACGTGTACTCGAATGTTTATAGCAGCAATGTCCACAATAGCCAAACTATGGAAAGAACCTAGATGTCCATCAACAGATGAATGGATCAAGAAGATGTGGTATATATACACGATGGAATACTATGCAGCCATCAAAAGAAATGAAATCTTGCCATTTGCGACAACATGGATGGAACTAGCGGGTATCATGCTTAGCGAAATAAGTCAAGGGGAGAAAGACAACTATCATATGATCTCCCTGATTTGAGGAAGTGGTGATGCAACATGGGGGCTTAAGTGGGTACGAGAAGAATAAATGAAAGAAGATGGGATTGGGAGGGAGACAAACCATAAGTGACTCTTAATCTCACAAAACAAACTGAGGGTTGCTGGGGGGAGGGGGTTTGGGAGAAGGGGGTGGGGTTATGGACATTGGGGAGGGTATGTGTTTTGGTGAGTGCTGTGAAGTGTGTAAACCTGGTGATTCACAGACCTGTACCCCTGGGGATAAAAATATATGTTTATAAAAAATAAAAAATTATATTAAAAAAAAAAGAAAAAAAAAAGAATTCCAACAAGAAAACATCTGCAGTGGAATAGGCAATGAGCAACCAATGTACAGGAACATATATCAGAAACATTTCACAAACATGTCCTCACAAAGAAGATTACCATTTTCCAATAAAACTTAGAGCCTTATCATGATTCCAGATTTCAAGGTATACTACAAAGCTGTAATAATCAAAACAGTATGGTACCAGCACAAAAGCAGACAGACTCTCAGAATAGAGAACTCAGAAATGGACCCACAGCAATATGGTCAACTAATCTTCAACAAAGCAGGAAAGAATATCCAGTGGAAAAAAGTCTCTTCAACAAATGGTGTTGAGAAAACTGGGCAGCAGCATGCAGAAGAATGAAACTGGACCACTTCTTTATGCTATACACAAAACAAATTCAAAATGGATGAAAGACCTTAATGTGAGACAGAAAACCATCAAAATCCTGGGGAAGAACACAGGAAGTAACCCCTCTGACCTCAGCCATAGTAACTTCTTTTTAGACACATCGTTGGAGGCAAGGGAGACAAAAGTAAAAATTAACTATTGGGGCTTCATGAAGACAAAGCTTCTACACAGTGAAGGAAATAGTCAACATAACTAACAGGCAGCCTATGGAATGGGATAAGATATTTGAAAATGACATATCTGATAAAAGGGTTAGTATCCGAAATATATAAAGAACTTCTCAAACTCAGCACCCAAAAGACAAATAATCCAATTAAGAATTGGGCTGAAGACATGAACAGATGCTTTTCTAAAGAAGGCACCCAGATGGCTAACAGACACATAAAAAGATGTTCAACATCACTCATCATCAGGGAAATACAAATCAAAACCATGATGAGATACCACCTCACACTTGTTAGAATGACTAAAATTAACAACACAGAAACAATAGGTGTTGGTGAGGATGTGGAGAACACAAACCCTCTTGGACTGGGTGTGGAAATGCAAACTGGAGCAGCCACTCCAGAGAAGCCACTCTGGAGAATATTCTGGAGGGTCTGCAAAAAGTTAAAAATAGAACAAACCTACCACCCAGCAATTGCACTACTAGGTAGTTACCCAAAGGATACAAAAATACTAATTCAAAGGTACACATGTACCGCAATGTTTATAGCAGCATTATCTATAATAGCCAAACTATGGAGAGAGCTCAGATGTCCACTGACTAATGAATGGATAAAGAAGTGGTACATATACACAATGGAATATTAGTTATCAAAAAGAATGAAATCTCACCATTTGCAATGACATGGTTGGAGCTAGAATGTATCATGCCAAGTAGAATAAGTCAGTCAAAGACAAATACCAGGGCGCCTGGGTGGCTCAGTGGGTTAAGCCGCTGCCTTCGGCTCAGGTCATGATCTCAGAGTCCTGGGATCGAGTCCCGCATCGGGCTCTCTGCTCAGCAGAGAGCCTGCTTCCCTCTCTCTCTCTCTGCCTGCCTCTCCATCTACTTGTGATTTCTCTCTGTCAAATAAATAAATAAAATCTTAAAAAAAAAAAAGACAAATACCATATAATGTCACTCATATATGGAATTTAAGAAAGAAAACAGATAACAACGGGAAGGAGGAAAAGAAAAAAAAAGGGTAGATGGAACAGACCATAAGAGACTCTTAATGATAGAGAACAAACTGAGGGTTAATGGAGGGAGGTAGAGGAGGGATGGGCTAACTGGGTGGTGTGTACTACAGAGGGCATTCGTAATGAGCATTGGGTGTTGAATGTAACTGATGAATCACTGAATTCTATGCAGAAACCAATATTGCACTGTATATTAACTAAAATTACAAAAAAAAAAAAATCAGAGCCTCATTGATGAACATCTGAGCCTGTAGTTATGGGCACACCTAACACCTAAATGTCAACAAATATTTCAAAGAAAAAGAACATTATAATGAATTTCATAATTCCAGCTCCCTTTTTCTTAATACTTCAGCTGTTAGTATACTTGACACCAAATAATCTGAAAGTTTTAGAGATAAGAAACACGATAACTTTGTATACTCACCCACACATACAATGGTATAGTCTCTTGAATAAGAGAAAAATATAAAGCAACATAGAATTACATGATGAAATCTCTAAATGTTATTCACATTTAAGGTTCCACAGAGGGGAAAGAAGATTATTGGGATGAGATTAAAAATGAATTTCAAATTGGCTTTTGAAGGAAAGGAAGAGTCTGGGATGACAAGGAGTAAGAGCAAAGTTAAAGGTACACACAGGAAAGAAATATCAGGTATGATGGAAAATCAGAGCTAATACTTACTGTGCTCTGTAGGAACCATGTCACACTCTGGGCCATGTCTATCCCATGCCCCTCCCCAGCTAAAGTCCTATTCTGTCTCAGCCTTTCTCATCTCAATAAATTTCAAATCTTACAGGTGCTCAGCTGGAAACTTGGAGGCTATCAATCCAAATCTTGCTAGCTGTACTTCAATGTATATATAGTGAGCCTAGTGTTTTCAATCACATCTACCACCAACAGTCTCATCGAACCCACATCATGTTTCTCTTGGTGCAATGGTGCTTCTGTTTGGTCTCACTGTACTTATCTTGCCCTCCTATAGTCTCCTCTTCCACAAGAAACCAGAGTAACAATTCCTTAAAATTCCAAGGAAGATCATTTTACTGCTCCACATAAAACTCTGATAGTTTCTCTTTCTGATTCAGAATAAAATCCAAAATCCTTACTATGGCTTCATGAGGTCTAACACTTACCCCCACTAGCTCTCTCATCCAATTGTCAACTGATCCAGCCGCATTTGTTTTCTTGCTTTTCTTTAAACATATCAAGCACATGCCTGTCTTAGGGCCTGTGCTCTTATTTACTAGTATCTTTAAAAAACAAAACAAAAGACCAAAAACCAAAACCCTCTTCTCCATATAACTATTTGGTTGGTTTCACATTATTCAGGCCTCTATTCAAAGACCACGTCCTTGAGAGAAGTCTTTTATAGTAACTGAATCTAAAATAGTTATACTTACTCTCAATGACTTTACCTTGCCTTATTCTTCTTTAAGACATTTATACTGCCTGTAATACTATATATTTATTTATTGCTTATTTCTTCTTACTAGAATTTCAGTGCTATAAAAGCAGGGATTTTGTCTATTTTTACTTCACTGGTGTATATTCAGATCTAAAACAGGGTTTGGTGTGTAGTGAGTAGTTTACAAATATTGAGTTAAAAGGTGAATTTATTACTTTAATTCTTTAAAATCCCCATGAAATAGGTAGTATTCCCCCATTGTATTAAGAGGAAATTGCACAAAAATATATTAGATGGCCTTACCACAGTCAATAGCTATTAAGGCTTAAAATTTAGATATATACTCTGGCTTCAGAATCTACATTTTTAATGACTATTCTATGCTGCTTTTCCAGGAAGGGACCATAAGAAGAGGTATAAATGACCTGGAGTTGCATATCAGTTAGTACTAAGAGGTAAAGTGTGATAAATTGATTTTTATACTAGAACATAACAAAATCCCCACATTTAAATCTCTTATTTATAATGCTTGACCCAGGGACTACAGATTTTTATTTCAGCCCACAAATCTAAATTTAAAAAGATGCTAAAGATAATTAGTGCTGAGATTTTAAATGTTATACATTTTTTTTTATTTCACTACAATATCATAAAAAATCTTGAACTTATTTTTTAATTCAAAAAACAGAACTCTTGGTATTTAAGTGCTCTTTGAAAATTCTGCAATTTCCCAAGGAAAAAAAAATATTAACAATTACAGATTGAGTAACTGCCAGAGGGAAAATAATGGAAACATCATTTAGGAACTACTATTTGCTGATGGCTATAGTTTGGAAGTGCACATATAAGAAAATGTGTTCAATACCACAGTAAGGATAAAGCATTTCAGAATGGTGTTAATCAGCTTGGTGACTTCTGAGGCTGTAATCTCCACTTCCATGTAACACCATAATTATCCTTAAACTTCTTGTACTGAATAATATCCCTAAATTGTCTTACTTTCGCTGAGATACATCATCTGAAAATGCTAGCATACATGCAGGTGGTGTGTCAACCACAATTTAATTTTTTTAAACTCCAAATCGTATATTTAAAATAATAAACATTTATATTGAGATTGAAAAAGTTGGATATTTAGATTAGAACAGGTTTAGGAATGAGAGAATTTTCATGGTCACCTTTCTTTCTGAAAGCATAAATTCCTTTCCTAAAAATAAAATGAAATCTTAGAAATACTTAAAAAAATAAACATTTAGAAAACTTAAAAGCTACCCTCAGATACACCAAAAATTGTTTAAAAAGTTTTTCTTGTGAATGTATTTAATTTATAAAATAAGACAATTTAATTTAATGCCTTCACTTTTGTCCTGGTTTCATGCTCTACATGTTTACGTGGACTCCAAAGTACATCATTTCTTATACTGATGTGGCTTTAAAAGCTATTTTTCACTCACTCACTTTCATCAGTAAGTAATCTTTTTTTTTTTTTTTTTTTTTTTTTTTTTTTTTTTTTTTTTTTTTATTTCAGAGACAGTAAGATTTGTTTCTATTCCCTGGGGATTAGATTTTGTTTGTTTTACTCCTATTTGTAACTCCAACAGCACCAACTTCAGTACTTTGTGAGTCATTCAAAAATTAAATGTATGAATATTAGCTTTTCTTAACTTCCATTATCTGAGGAGAAAGCCAAATGAGAACTAAGGTCACAGGACAAATAGCCTTTTTAAAATCTGGAAAGACAGAAGATCCAGACTGTAAGAGCTGAGATCCGCTTACCTAGAGCAGAAATCTCTGGAAAAATAAGCTGGTGAGGGTGGAAAACTTAAATAATAATTTTGACAAATTGCTAGAGACTCACAATGGACTAACATAGGAGTGAGAACCTGGAAGCCATAGTCTAAGGGAGACCCTAACACCTAAATTCATTTTTTATCTCTAGGAATCCCGGCAGATTCTCTTCAGTAAATAGCCAAAAGATCTGCTTGTGGATCAGGCAGCAGGAGAAATAATGATCACACCTTTTCCTATAACAAAAACCTATTCTCTAATTGGGAAAAACTTAAACCTACATCTCATAAGGGTATTTCTCAGACCTCAGCATCTTCCAGTTTTCTGCATAAACTAGTGGGGTGGGGGTGGGAAAGCTAAGAAACATTCATAATGGTCAGAGACACAGACCCACTTAAGCACTCATATAATCACACATGTACAGAACACTTTCTCTCTTCTGCACTTCTTCACAACCACATCAGGGATACAGTATAATAACAATGGATTATAGCAGAAAGAGTGCAAAAGGTAGACTGTCTAAGAGATAGTATTTAGTGTAGTAGAAAGACATCAGGAGAGACCAAAACAAGAACACTAGAAGATTTTGAAGACTCTGGAACCCATAACTACATCAAACACTAAATACAACCAACTCCTTGCCAGATTAACCTGCATTCTCACAAAAAGGGTCTGTTTAGCTCAGTTTCCTTTACTCAACATGTGCTTAGCTTCCAAAAAAAAAAAAAAAAAAAAAAAAACAACAAAACAAAAAAAAAAAACATAAGACATGTTCAAAATTAAGAAAAAAATAGTCTGAAGAGACAGATTTTTGGAATTATAATACAGGGAACATCAAATAACTATGATTAATGTATTAAATCTCTAATGGAAAAAGTTGAGAACATGTAAGAATGGATGAGTAATATAAGTAGAAAGACAAAACTAAGAAAGAATCAAAGGGAAATACTAGAAATCAGTTACACTAGGCCAAAACAATACATTTGATGAGCTCATCAGTGGACTAGACAAGGCAGAAGAAAGAATCAGTGATCTTAAAGATAGGCCAACAGGAACTCCCCAGACCAAATGCAAACAGAAAAACAAAACAATAATAAAAATGAACCAGAACATGAAAGAACCATGAAAAAACCATAAAAGGTGTAACATACACATAGCTGGAATACCAGAAGGAGAAGGAAGACATAATAGAGCTGAATAAATAATGGAAGCAAAAATGGCCAAATTTTTCCTAAAATTAATGATGGACACCAAGCTATATATCCAGAAAGCTCAAATGATTCTAAGCCAAATAATTACCAAAAAATCTACACCTCTGCACTTCATATTCAAATTGTAGAAAACTATAAATGAAGAGCACATTATGGTATTAAACCTCATTCTGATTTAAAATGAGATTTTTGAAGATTATCTTCAATAATAGAGTGCTTTCTTGAGATTAAATCTTACATGGAAGCCCAGCATAAAAAACAAAAGTATAAGAGAACAGAACTTATTTCAAAGAAGTTTGACATGGGAAGGATAATACAGCTAACCCTCATTTCTACAGACACCCAGGTTCTAAAACAGCTCTATCCAGTAAAAACATAATATGAGCTCCATGTGTATAATTTTAAATTTCCTAGGAGTCACCTTTTTTAAAAAGTAAGAAGTCATGATAAGGAACCAACACAGAAATTATTAATGAGAGAGTGATATCAGCATCATGGCACTGTGAGTCCTTCCTTTTTTTCTCTCCCTTGGAATTTACAATTATCAGACACCTATACCAGACAAAAAGCACCTCTGTGCAACACACCAGGACACCTGAGAGATCCAGTCATCTGTGCACCCAAAAGTGAGTGGACTGGACCGCAGAGGAGGCTGTGGAGCATGGGAAGCGCTAGCAGAGCTAACAGCAGGAGTGGCAGTAGTAGCGGAGAAGGTGGTGGTGGCAGGTCTGACAGTGGGCCAGCAAGACTTTGTGGCAGAAGAGGTGGAGGATGAAGGCAGTGATGGAGGGTTTTCTCATCTACATGTCCTAAAGCTGGAGGGACAGCTGCTTTCTCTGGGGAGAGAGGTGTGACCAGGGAGATTGAAAAGAAAGGGAAGTAGCCAAAAAGAATTCAAGAAAAAATGTCTCCTGCTGTCTGCCCTAGGAGGCAAGAGGACTCCCCATGGACCTCTGTAATTCACCGCCCACCCCGCCCCCCATTGGAGGATTCCCCCACTGGTCTGTGAGCACACCCAAAACCCCAAGTGCTAAGTATACCCCCCACCCACTGCCTGTATGCATTCATTCGTCCGTCCCTTCGTTCGTTCATTCATTCACTCATTCATTATTCAGTCACTCCCAACCTTAGCTGGGAATCAGCACTGGTTAAAATAAAAACTTGTGCTATGGTGCCACCTTCTGGAAATCAAAAGGAAGGCTCTTAACTACCGACCTGTTTAATTTAAGGATCAAAGAAAACAAAACCACGCCTAAATAAAAAGGTATTAGCTATTTCAAATGTGATAGCAGAGGCACTTTTCATCAAACACCATGAAAAATCATGGTACTACTGTAGTGCTGGTACTACTGTATCACAAAAAGAAACAGGCAATTTTCCAGCAACTGAATCCAGTGATATGGAATATTGCAATCCAGCTTATAATTAATTCAAAGAGCTGCTATGCAGGAATTCAACAAGCTACAAGAAAACTCAGAAAGGCAATATAATGGTCTCAGGAATAAAATTAACAAACCGAAGGAGTAATTTACCAAAGAGATTGAAATTCTAAAAGATAACCAAACAGAACTCAATAAATGAGATAAAGAATGAATCAGTATGCACTGGAAATAGAGTGGATCATATGGATGGCAAAATTAGCAAGCTCAAGGACAGGAATATAGAAATCACTCAGGAAGAAGAAGCGAGAGAACTAAGATTTGTAAAAGTAAATAAATCTTATGAGAACCATCCAACTCCATTAAGGAAGCCAACACATAAATAATGGGTAGACCGGAAGAAGAAGAGAAGGGGAAGGAACCTAGAGCATAACTGAAGAACAGCTGAGAACTTCCCAAACTTGGAGAAGGAATTGAATATACAAGAGTCCACAAAAATAGCCAAATACCTAATCTCAACACAAAAAGGATATTTTTCCGAGGCAGTATTTTAAAGCTGTCAAGAGCAATGAAAAATAAAGAATTTTAAAGGCAGCCAGGGGCTGGGGGTGGGGGGTAGACAGTAACCTACAAAGGTACCACCATTAGGCTATCAGTAGATTTCTCAGCAGAAACTCTACACACCAGGAGAGAGAAGAATGACCTATTCAAAATATTAAATATTAAATATTAAAACAGAAACTGTCAACCAAGAATATTTTATCCAGCAGTTATCTTTCAGATGTGAAGGAGAGACAAAATCTTTCCCAAGCAAAACTTCTTTATGAGATATTTTACATTCTTTTTCTTTAATTAGTTCTTCAAATTCAGTGTGCATTTTTCCTTAACATATATCTCAATTCAAATGCTTAGTTTTCAGTAGAAATACGAGATCTGTATAAAGATTTCAGGAAAATTTGAGTTGCAAAACTACATTGCATACTCATGTTCTTCTAAACATGATTATAAGTCTTCCAAATTAAGTATTTTTTAACTTCAATCTCAAGTAAAATTAAAATTCTGACTTAAAATTCTGCTCCTTACTTTTACTAGCCATGCTTCAATTGCTCAATATCCACATATAGTTAGAAGCTGCCATACTGGATAATGATTTCTAGAGTTTCATGGAATACAGCTTAAAAATCACTAGCCTGATCAAAATACTTCTCAAAACTATCATTCAAGAGGCTAATACCTTGTTCACTAAGAAGCATTCCGCTTAGTGTTTGGCACCTGGGTGTACTGATAAAATCCTGTCCCTAAACCTGTAAGGCAGAGTTTCAGACCACAGACCTAGTTAAATCCACTGACATAATAATATTCTGTGAAGGATCTGGGAATCCAGCCGGCTAGCCAAAATTTCCCTGGCAGTGCTCCCTTTCAGCATGCATATTGCTTTCAAAATGTCAACATAACACCACTTTGAGATGTGTTCATCTCACAGATGGCAAAGTAAGCTCCTTAAATTAATCAGCCTAACCTGGAAGTTATAATAAGTATGAAATAGATTAAGCGAGAGTTATTCCCCAAAGGCTTGTCAGTCCACTAACTTAAAGCAAAGCTGATCACTGCTCTAATAGTTGCAGGTAGTTGCTGAAGATAGGCAAATAATTCCCAGATGGACTGTTGAAAGGAAGGAGTAAGGACTGCATCTGCAGAAGCATAAGCACAAAGCGAATTATAATTTCAAGCAATGTCACTTAATTGTGAGCAACAGAGAGTAAAGTAATATGAAGTGAAGCCATCAAATGAAAGTAATGCTGTCTTAACTTAGGCTACTGTAATTTGTGAACTGTGAAAAGTAATTCTTCAGGAAGCACTAAATCTTGGAAATGGTAAAATCTTTACAAAGGACCAGTTTCACTTGGAATTTAAGCAAGTAAAATATCCCGAATACTAGACATTGACCACCTAGTAAAGAAATAGACAGGAGGAATTCAATATGGAACTCCCTTCCTGCTCTCCTCGGTTTTTTCTGTCTTTGTCCTTCTATAACCATAGAGAATACAAATGAACACAGACGTGGTGATGCAATTTGTTGCACTTAAATCAACTCTCCCCAGCTGTCTTCCCATAAAGAAGACTTGATCTCACTTGTTTTACATAAGTTGACTTGATCTCACTTGTTTTACATAAGTTTATGAGTAATGTGAAAAGAAATTCTATTTAATGTAATTAGAAACAATACAGATTACATATAGAAAGAATAAGGATATATTTCAAAAATTACATTGGATGGAATCTATGTGATTTCATACTCTCTACTGTAATTTAACTTTCTCCTAGCCAGCTTGGACAGTTATGCCAAATATCAAATCCATGCACTATCTTATCATTTTAGCTATTTTACAATAATTACAGCATATGATCATGTCACCTACTTCTCATAAAGAAAAGAAAAATATTAAACTCTTCACAAATCCTGAGCATTAGAGTCAAAGCCCATCACATCATGTTTTCAATCTTATTTTCCAAATATATACTTCATTCTAATCTATCTACCCAGGAATTAAACTCAAAGTATGTAATAACCACTATGGTAAATTCATTGTCTGACAAAAATTGATACTAGGCAGCTTTGGTCTGAACCAGGTTCTTTGAAATCTCTGCTGTGCACAAGCAGGTTTTTGCTGTCATTATTAGATCTGAAGAGGTCTGGTGAATTCCAAGGAAGGCTCTGGGTTGGACAGAGCAGAGCAACATACTTCCCATCAAGGGCTAAGGCTGTGACTGTTGATCAAGTGGAATCACAGCATTTCAGTATTTTAACACCCAGAATGTATCAGTGTTTACCAGTTGAATGTCAATCTGAAATGCACCCTGAATTATAAATTTCAGAGTTCTAATCATTCCTCATGCACAGGATCAAGCAAGTAAATACCTCTTAAAATGAATATAAAATTTAGGTTCTTTCCATAGTTTGGCTATTGTGGACATTGCTGTTATAAACATTCGGGTGCATGTGCCCCTTTGGATCACTACGTTTGTATCTTTAGGGTAGATACCCCATAGTGATCAAGAAGATGTGGTATATATACACAATGGAATACTATGCAGCCATCAAAAGAAATGAAATCTTGCCATTTGTGACAACATGGATGGAACTGGAGCGTATCATGCTTAGTGAAATAAGTCAAGCAGAGAAAGACAACTATCATATGATGTCCCTGATATGAGGAAGTAGTGATGCAACATGGGGGCTTAAGTGGGTAGGAGAAGAATCAATGAAACAAGATGGGATTGGGAGGGAGACAAACCATAAGTGACTATTAATCTCACAAAAGAAACTGAGGGTTGCTGGGGGGAGGGGTTTGGGAGAAGGGGGTGGGATTATGGACATTGGGGAGGGTATGTGCTTTGGTGAGTGCTGTGAAGTGTGTAAATCTGGTGATTCACACACCTGTACCCCTGGGGATAAAAATATATATTTATAAAAAATAAAAAATTTTTAAAAAAAGATATGGAAGCAAAAAAAAAAGAATATAAAATTTAAATATTCTATGGATTTTTCACACCTCTTAATACTTGCTGATAAGATTTTTTTTAGATTACTCTTTAGTTTGTCCACCATCTAGTTCAACCCATCTTCTGTAAGTTAGCTGCAACAGTAGCTCTACTCTTAGGCCTTCCCAGAACCCTGTGGTGGGAATTAATAGCTGCCTTCACAGGGTAACGATAAATAAAGTATACCCCTAGTGGAAGCTACCACAGGACGACTTTAATTATGGTTACTTCTAAATGTATTTAGGATAGACTTTCTGATTTATTTGCTTTGTAAATCCATAATGAGAGTCTAGCTGAGTCCTTTCCATAACAATGCCAAATGAAGAAATTTTTTAAAAAGTCACAAAAGCTGGACAAATAACCATAATGAAAATTTATATCCATTTGAGAGTGTGGCAAACAACTCTTTTATGTATATTAAGCCCAAAGAGTTTATGCTCTTGGGAAAAGATAAGCAATTGTGAGCACAAAGGAGGGAAATACAGAAAGAAGTAGAACTGTACTTTTAAGGTGAGAGCTTTATGCTTTTCCTATGCTGCATTTTTATACTTTTATGTTTCAACCTCATATTGCTTTAATAATTCAGAGTGGTTTAATTTACTTTTAATAGTGGAATAAATACTATAATGACCTTTTTACTGGAAAGGGAAAGAAACATAATTTGTTCCCATTGCAATACTGTGGTTTTTTTCTTGACTTTTTGCTGAATGGGTCATCCAAGGGCAAGATAAAGTAACTTGAAATAAAACTTCATTAGGGCAGTGATGTCAACTTGCAAGAAACATGAAAGTCTCATTACACTTTCTTTTCAAGATGACCTTCCTGTGACCCATTTTGCTTTTATATTTTCACATATTTTATGTATAAAGATTTGCTGAAAACTATAAAAATTATTCCAACTTTAGGGCAAAATTGTTCTTTTAGCAGTATAAAGAGAACCTGGCAAACTCGTATCCTTTATAGGCTTACTTTCCAACTGTCTTTCAAGATACTCACTACATCAAAGATAAGAGCTCACTTTTGAGATAAAGTCCATAATATGCACACCCAGTTGCTGTTCCATCCTATATATCCTCAGCTTTTTATTTGCTTCTGGGACAGAATAAGGTAATTTGTTAAAAAATGCTTTATCTTTTCTTTCTCATCATTTCATTTGTTTCCAGTCTGAGTTTCCCACCTCTTTGTCACAAATGTCTAAAGGAACTGTGAATAATGAACCTTCTATTATTACTTTTCCATTTTCTAACTTTTGGCTTTTCATTTCAGTGTAATCTCTTCTAAGAATGACTACTACGTAGCATCCAGCGGTTTTGTCTGGCACAGGCAACAGAAATTATTTACAGTGTTGGGTCTGTCCTCCATGGTTTCCCTTCAGCTTGTGGTAAATAAATGGCTAAGTAAATTCTTTACCATAACTTTTCCTCCCCTTTTCTGATACCTACATACACCAAATAAGAGAATTAGTAATGATTGCCTCTAAAGTCATCCAATATCTCATTTCATTTTGTCGATCCTTTCCTTTCCATATGGTACATTGCTACTAAAATAGTTGTGGGTGCAAATACATAAGCTAATGAGTCTTCTCTGAACTTGGTATACCTGTATTCTTTAGTTTTTAGTTCCTATGTTTACCAAAAGTTAATGAAATCACAACTTGTCTGGTATCTTTGTGAGGCCCATTTCACATACACTTAAGTTTCACATTTTCAAAAATTTAGACAATTTTTATTTTGTTTTCTCTGGGGTATTTAGAAAATTATGTGAGCATGTTGACGGGAGGGGACACCTTGTAATGGGTTTATGTTTGGAGAACAGAATAAGAACTAAGAGATATTTTATGTCTAATTCATATTAGTTTTTGCTGCAAGTTAAGCCTTTTTCCTCTTGTTTCTTAAGATGAAAATAATTTACATTATTCTCTAAAGGCATGTAAATTTCATTTAACACATTAAACACAGCAAGGATAATTTTTAAGATTTCTACTTCTTTGCCAGAAGAAAATTTATAATGTATCACATACAGCTTTAAGAAGTTAGCGCTAGTAAATTTTTTGAGATTTGTAATCTGTAATTATAGTCATAGCTACATAAATTATTTTTATGCTTATTCATAAAATTATCCTTGCTTAATCTTTCCAATGGTTTGTAATCCAAGTCAGAAAAAATAACTGTTATGATTAACACAAATTATTTGTGCTGCAATTTAAACTTTCAGTTTCTGGTTTGTTATTGAGATGGTGACAACTGCCCTCCTCTCATAATACTTTATTAGGTACTTAGAGAAATGAAACTATCACCTGGGTCTGTTTGTTTGTTTATTCTAGTGAACCCAATGCTCCCATTTGGGTGGCAGTCCCCTGGATACTCTATCATTCATCTTTGGATGTCACACTTTTTGACTACATACTGACTCAAGAATACACGCAGATTGCTGCTCGGTTAGGAGATTAATGAGTGTTTTGTTTTGGTTTCATATTTCTTTGAAGGTCAAGCTGGCTGAAGATATCTCATCTACAGGAATGGATTTATCTGTAAATATATTTTGATTTTTTTCTCTTTTGTTCTTAGCTTAACTATAATACCCTTTCCCATTACACAGAATAATGAAAAGAGCATTTATTTTTTTCAAATTTTTTAATATTTTATTTCTTTTTAGTGTAACAGTCTTCATTGTTTTTGCACCACACCCAGTGCTCCATGCAATCTGTGCCCTCCCTAATACCCACCACCTGGTTCCCCCAACCTCCCACCCCCCCCATTCCCCACCCCTTCAAGATCCTCAGTTGTTTTTCAGAGTCCATAGTCTCTCATGGTTCACCTCCCCTTCCAATTTCCCTCAACTCCCTTCTCCTCTCCATCTCCCCTTGTCCTCCATGTTATTTGTTATGCTCCACAAATAAGTGAAACCATATGATAATTGACTTTCTCTGCATTTAAAAAAAATACCTTTTCCATTTTTCATGTAAGCAAAGAAGGGAAAAAGATTACCAACAGATTATGATATTTCCTAAAAACAGTCCTGGTAAAGCTCTTAAACTGCCAGGCAGTGCCTAAGGCTCCAGAGTCCCAATATTCAGAAACAAGGTGTGTCTGATAAGGACCTAAGGGACTGACCTGGATTACTTATAACTTAGAAGTAGTTGGACTAGCCTGGAGATAAACTTTGATGTTCATGTTCATTCTACAATAGACCTAGGTGTATTAAATCTCTGTCCTATTTCCTAAATTACCTAAGTTTCTCAATTTTCTCAGATTTTGAATAGAATTCCCTTGATCTGCTTTGCACTGAAACCAAATTTCTTGCCCTAGTCATCCATGTCCAGTTTTCTAAATTAGACATGTTTCCCATAGAAGGTCATAACAAGCAGAATCAGTAGGCTGTATGTCCATCAGAACTAATAGCTCAATTGATATCTGAGTAAACAAAATATAGCTTTTTTCTAATACTACATTTATAGTGCAAGAATACAAAAACCCAGGATTGCCTTTCATTTATATCGCCAAACAGTTGAATTTTTAAAGTTGACAAAGGAAATTACCATTTTTACCTTCTTTCTAAAATGGGAATTCTGAAAATAAAAATATAACTCCCACCACTTAATAATTTGTTTAAAAGTATATATCCTGGGTTCATCTTTCAACAAACTTCCATCATCCATATTGGGCTCTACCTTTTGTCTTGATTACTTCTCATCTTTCAAGTTTCTTTCTTTCTTTTTTCTTTTTTTTTTAAGATTTTATTTATTTATTTGACAGAGATCACAAGTAAGCAGAGAGGCATACAGAGAGAGAGGAGGAAGCAGGCTCCGAGCAGAGAGCCTGATGTGGGGCTCGATCCCAGGACCCTGGGATCATGACCTGAGCCGAAGGCAGAGGCTTTAACCCACTGAGCCACCCAGGCACCCCTCATCTTTCAAGTTTCTTACTGCTTCTTGCTCCCCAGCAATTTTCTCATTTGGCAACACCTTGAGAAGGCCTAAACACTTTCCTGTATGATAAAGCATGGCACCTTTGTCCTGTCACCCTAGGGAATGTGTTATATAAGTCAATGGATATGACTTGTGTGATTTTCTCCCAAATGATTAAAACAGAGAAATTGTATAACTGTATAGATTTACTTATAGATTTATAAACTGTATAGTTTATTTATTGAGTCTCTGATACCAGGCTATACATATTATTGAATGTATAATCTACAAACATCAGATTAGGAATACTACTATTGGATAGAATGTGTTGGTCTAAGAGGACATTTAGTACCTTTCAAATTGATTATAAATGTTAATGTTTTAAATATGCAAAATGTATGTAACTATATGTGTAGTTTATAATTAAGAGAACATTCTTCCCTTATTATCTTGCAAATGAATGTATAGAATTCTAGGATTAACATATGCCTAGATATTATTAGTTCCAACAATTTAACACATGAAGGTATCAGGTAGAAAACAAATATTACATAAATAATTACCGAAAGAATTGGAACTTAATTTCAGATCTTTTGATTCCTATCTTTCAAACCCCAATTATTTTTCAAAAATAGTAAAAATAGCTTCATCATAGGCAATATTATGATATAATATGCTATTTTTTAAAAAAACAGTTGAAAAGTGTTAACAATGAGAATTTTTTCTATGACTCTTAAAAGTACACAATGAATTTTATCACCATTACCTGGGCTGAGGGGGTGGGGAGACCAAAATTTAAGATAAAATGGAACTCTAGGGTGCCTGGGTGATTCAGTGGGTTAAACCTCTGTCTTCACTCAGGTCATGGGTCCTGGGATTGAGCCATATTGAGCTCTCTGCTCAGCAAGGAGTCGGCTTCCCCCCACCTCTCTTTGCCTGTCTCTCTGCCTACTTGTGATCTCTGTCTGTCAAATAAATAAATAAAATCTTTAAAAAAAAATAAAATGGAACTCTAAGTTTGTAGTTCAATAAATGTATTTTATATTTTAAAAGACATACTGTATTTATCAACTTCAATAAAGCCAAACCTTATACATTGCTTTAGTCTAAGCTGATCTTTGATGCTGCTAACATAAGAATTTAAAGATGCTCTTTAAAATTACTTATTTCCCAACCCATGTTGAAAAACAGTTTGGGAGATATTCTCTCTCACAAGCCAGGAGAGGATTAGTCATATTTACTAATTAGTACAGAAGGAAGATCATTTTTTTATTTAAAAATTTTTTTAATTTTTAAAAATTCCAGTATAATTACACTGTTACATTAATCCCAGACAGACGGAAGATCGTTGACCTTTCCTCTGCCACAATCTCATCTTATGGCCCAGCTGAGAATTTTGCTCCACAATTAACTGTGCTATTATGGGCAGCAGAGAAGAGTTACTATGCTCTCTCATATTAGAAGGCACATGTCTCCTTACTTGAGAACATTTCCCCGTGCTGAGTAGTCTTTCTGCCATTTGGGTCAATGAATTATTTCTGTCCAGGTGGATTATCAGGAATATTTAATAAATATAAACCTCCCTTGATATCTCTCAAAGTTAAACTATATATATTTGTTATTTAGAATTTCCTCTGAATTTATGAAAAGCATTATTGGTAACATTTCATATCCAGCTGTCTTTACATTTTAATACGATGTAAACCAACAAAAGGGTCCTGGAATTGGGTTCCTTATCTTTTGAATAATTAAGCTCTTAATTCTACCCAGTCAATTTGTCTCAAGATGGAACTCTCTAGATTTAGGTACCAAATTCTAAAATTATAAAGATAATCTTACAGAAGGAAAAGTTAATACTAATGTTTCTAGACATTTAGATGAAGGACAATGTGAGAAAAAATTAGGTCGATGAAAGTTAAGTTCAAAATTAAATAAAAAGCTTAAAATCATAATTGCATAATTTAGGGAATTCTAAGAAAGTAAATATAACTTTTCAAAAAGAAAATATTTTATTGAGTTATGTGATATTAATAAGAAAATGTTATTATATTATAGAAAAACTATTAACTATTAAAATATATTAGTTAATAAAATATATCAGTGAATTAAGGGAATATATATATTGTGTGTGTATATGTGTATATGTGTGTGTATGTGTATATATGTACATATATATATGTATACATATATATACACATATATATGTATACATATATATACACATATATATGTATACATACATATATATACCTATATATGTACATACACACACACACATATACACACACGCAATATTTCAAGGAAAAAAATTAAAATAAGGAGGAAATCATGGACCCCTGTCCTGGACCCAGTCTTTAGAATGTGCACTTTTGACCTTACCCTAACCACACCTCTCCCCAATGGATAAGAAGTCTTTGGGGCCAATAAGATGTGCCCACCTTGAGCCTTTTACTTATTCTAGGCCATGCTCTGGATTCCAAGACACTGGTATAGCTGCTTGAATTGTCTGTGTCCATTTCTAGGGTCTATGCAAATCTCTTCCTGATTCTGTCTACTTGAGGGACAATGAAGCTATTTGTATGCCTATCCACAGATTATACTTGGCCTTTTTTATAATGCACAGGTGCTGTCACATGCAATGGTAAATTGGAAGGCAAAAGACGGAAAGTATAAAGTGAGTATGATTAACGTAGACATTTTACAATGTATGACTCTTGTCTTTCCTACCAAGAGACAAAACAAATATTCTTTTCTTTGACTCAGCGACATTCAGTACCATATTCTAATAAAGTTTGTCATAAATTGCCTTAACATATGACTTGCTACCCTTTGCTGAGATTATACTTTTATTTTAACAAAAATTCCCAAGATTTAACTCAGAGTTCTATACCTTATGAGAGAGAATTCATGAGAGTCAGAAATTTTTTATTAGCGCTTCATATCACACTGAATAATGTTGTGAATTTGTAGGCCGTGGAATCGAGGCTGCGTTGCCTTGACAAAGTATAATAATATGAACTCTCTTTCTTCATGCTAAGTGTCTTCCAGCACTTATGCTTCTTAATATGATGGTCTTCATCAATTTTGGAATTTTATATTGGGCTTTTTTTGTATGCACAAAATGAGATCCACATGCATTCAGTGTCATCCTCAAAAGTCTTCATTTTTTTTAGTTGATCAAAGAAATACATTAACAGATAGTCCCCACTGTTTTTAAGTTATACTGCTTGATAATTGACCACAGTGGGAGTTACTTATAATGGCTATCAATTCAAGAGCAATTAATGGGCAGTAAAGCTTACAGAGAAAGCAACATGGGCTGGAAGAAAGTGCTTTTAGATCAATACAGCTTTTAAAGTCTTCTAAATTTTAGGGGAGAGAAAGAACCCCTGACGAACATAGAATGTTCACCTACTTATAAACATTTCAATCACAATAATATGAACATTCCAGGGAGTTGTCACAGGAAGAAATTCTGGTTTAATTGTGGAAAGATTATTTTCTAATTATGTATAACCTCTTAGATGGTATTTACAAGACAACAGAATGTAGTATCTGAATAATGGACATCCTTATGTAACTAAGGGTAGTTTCCCTAGTCAAAGCTCTCATCGTTTGGTCCACTCAGAAAAGTTCCAAATTAAAGGAGGAGACAAAGACAGAATTTCTATTTTGCTTATCACATGAATTTCTACTATAACCTAAGTTGGAAATAAAAACGGTAAAATTCAAGCTAAAGGTATAATCTATAGACTGGATTCAATCAAGTTATAAATAACATATTTTAAAACTTTAAATGCAGTATGTTTTTACTAAAAAGGACGACAAATGTTTTTGTACATTAATTTCAATCTAGGGGCACCTGGTGGCACAGTTGGTTAAATGTCTAACTTTGGCTCAGGTCATGATCCCAGGGTCCTGGGATGGAGCCCTTATCAGGCTCCCTGATCATGGGTTGCCTGCTTCTCCCTCTTCCTCTGCTGTTCCCCCTGCCTCTGTGCTCATTCTTTCTTGCTTTCTCTGTCTCTCTCTCTCTCAAATAAATATATATTTTTTTAATTTGAACATAGTTATATAGGTTCAATAGGTGTGATCTAAGGCATAAATATATCAAAATAAAAGATTATTCCATTATAGAAATACTTCCATGCACGTTAATGTTTTATTTATTAATAACTTTCAGTAAACCACTAGGATTTTAAAACAAAATCCAGTATAATGCAATGAATTCTCTTGACTATTTTTCCCATTTCATGAAAGACTGAAATGATCTTAAATTCAGGAAAGTATTATTTGATAACATTAGACACTTTTTTATTATGCAGTCTAAAACACAAGTAGAGCACAAGCACTCCTTGACTGATATGGATAAATGTTAGAATATACTAAAAGTCCAAATGATGGGGAAAATCTTTTAAGATTTCTCCTTCTTCGCATTATGAAAGTGTTCAAGTATATCCACATTTATAGAGGGTCTCTTTTCCAAAGCATCAATTCTGAATTAGGTCAAGTATCTGAAGAATACTTCTATAGATTATGTTAAAATTACCTTAATAAGAGAATGGCCACAAAAGTCTTTTAGTTATGATGAAAAGATAATAAAACTTTCATAAGCAGTGTTACTTAAAATTTGTAAAGAGTGTTTTTTAATACTTTTTGAATACTTTTTGACATAGATCACAAGTAGACAGAGAGGCAGGCGGTGGGGGGAGGGAAGCAGGCTCCCGGCTGGCTGAGCAGAGAGCCTGATGCGAAAGTTGATCCCAGGACCCTGGGACCTGAGCCGAAGGGAGAGGTTTAACCCTCTGAGCCACCCTTTTGAATACCTTTTTGAATGCTTTTTGAATACTATCTTGCTGGTTACAATTATGTGTGAAAAGTACAAATTAAGATAATTATAAACAGAATATTCCTTGCTCTCCCCTAAACTATTTTTAAACTATAGTCACAGAGTATGTAGGCAGATTTATAAAATGGTCCCAGTTATTCCCACTCCTGATATCCTCTGTTTAATCCCCTCTTTTTGAGTATGGTCTGTCTGAGGCTTGCTTCTAATCAATGAAATATGGCAAAGGTGCAAAGGTGGAGGTATTTTGAAGATATAATTAAGGTTTCTAATCAGTTAACTTCATGTTAATCAAAACGGAAATTATCTTGGGTAGAACTGATCTAATTAGATGACCCCATTAAAAGGAAATATAGAGATCACAGAGATAGATAATACTACTGGTCTTGAAGAAACAAGCTGCCATGAATTCTAGAACTGTAAGAAAGTGAATTCTACCAAAAGCAAAGAACTTGAAAGAGGACCTTGAGCCTCAGATGAGAATGTATCCCTAGTTTCCCTTCTGACTAAAGTTTTGTGAGATAGTGAGCAGAGAAATCCAATAAGCAATGGTTAGGTTCCTGACCTATGGAAATTATGTGATAACTTTACATTGTTTTAAGACACTGACTTAATTGCAAGATGCTACTTAGGGGGGGAAAAAAAACAACTAAGACACAGAGAAACCAAAAAAGGAGAAATATGGGTATTGAAAAAAATGAATAACAACATTATAAATAATATTCATAAGGGATAAAATGTATTTTTCCTAACACCGCAATTGACATCTTTTGGATTTATGTGTTATGTATTTATTGCATAAATTATCCACTAGGCTGACAAAAAAATACCAACCTACTATAAAAATACATGAGAGGACTAAAGAGTATTTTGCTTAATTGAAAAAAAAAACAACTTCTATTTAACCTATATTAACCTTCATCAACCTATAACAGATAATCTAGGTTAAGTTGTTAAAGATGTAATATATAGTTGGACAATATGTTCAATTTTGTTCTCTCAATAAGTAGAAAATACCAACATTAGGTAAAATTCCAAAATATTTTTCTTATAGCTTTTTAAGATTGTGTTTTCATGAAATTATTATTGTATATTAAGTACTGATATTTGGAAAACTGCATGCAACAAAACACATACTTCTGAGGAACTCCTGGGTTTGCGAAATGAAATTCTTGTTTTTAATTGTGTGAGAGCAGCGCTGAAAAGTGAACAAATAGAGAGCTCTATGCACAGGCACTGTCTACCTCTGATGCTTAGAAATTACTTCAAACAACTTTAAGAACAAGAGTATTTAGCATTTTAAAGACAAAACTTCAGGGCGCCTGGGTGGCTCAGTGGGTTAAGCCGCTGCCTTCGGCTCAGGTTATGATATCAGGGTGCTGGGATCGAGTCCCGCATCGGGCTCTCTGCACAGCAGGGAGCCTGCTTCCCTTCCTCTCTCTCTGCCTGCCTCTCTGCCTACTTGTGATCTCTCTCTGTCAAATAAATAAATAAAATCTTAAAAAAAAAAAGACAAAACTTCAGTTGAAATTATTTTATTCTGGATCAAAAATAATTTGTAAAAATGCATCATTCCACTTTACATAGGGGGAATGAAAGCATTCATTTATTTAACAGATATTTATTGTGTTTCTTATAAGTACTAAGGGGTACAAAATATACTTTAAGACCTTAGTCCTAATGTTTTCCCTAGTTTTGGAGAGAATAAACACACTAATAAGTAACTGTAATGAACAGTGGTAACAAATTAAAATGAATGATAGTGTCATTAGGTTGGTCACAGACTGGTTATAATAAATAACATATAGGGGCAGCTGGGTGGCTCAGGTCATGATCCCAGGGTCCTGGGATCGAGCCCCGCATCTGGCTCTCTGCTCAGCGGGGAGCCTGCTTCCTCCTCTCTCTCTCTCTGCCTGCCTCTCTGCCTACTTGTGGTCTCTGTCTGTCAAATAAATAAATAAATAAATAATCTTAAAAAAAATAAATAACATATATATTCACTCCATATACACATTCCCATAAATTCATTTGTTGTATACATTTCATATATCATATATAGTAAAATTATATCTACTGATACCTCTATATCTTCTTGTTTCTTGGCATAGAACCATCTTTTGTTCTAACATTTGGTCTTTGACTCTAGTTTTTAACAGAGTTCCGAAATTCCCTGGAATTCTCTGTGTAATAGGAATGTATTTTGTTCTAATGAGGCAACTTTTGATGGACTTCTGGATAACTTCAGGATGAATGCCAGTCATCAGAAAGACCAAGCCAGGATTAGAAGCTCAGAACTTTCAACTCCACTCCCATCCTCTCTGAAGGAGAGAGAAGCTAGAAATTGAGTTAATGATTGATCATGACTGTCTGATGAAGCCTCCAAAAATTCCAAAAGTTCAGGATTCTGAGATTTGCTGTGTTGGTAAGCACATCTCTATGCCAAAAGTGTGACACATACTAATTCCTTTGGAAGAGAAATTCCTATACTCAAGACCCTTCCAGACCTTGCTCTAAGTATTTCTTCTCTGGCTGCTCATCTGTATCATCGTATCCTTCGTTATATATAATAAACTGGCAAATGAAAGCAAATGTTTCTCTGAGTTATGTGAGGCACTCTAGCAAATGATCAAAGAGGTGGTGGGAATTTCTGATTTGTAGCCAAGTAGGACAGAGATGTGAATAATCTTGGGACCTATGATTTATAATTGGCATTTCAAGTGAGGGGCAGTATTATGGGAATGATTCCCTAACCTGTGAGATCTGCATTAACTCTGGTTAGTTAGTGTCAAAATTGAATTGAATTGCAGGATACCAAGCTAGTATTGGAGAAATGGTGGGTGTGGGAGAAAAACACACAACTATCATAAGAAATATTGTGTGGCAGCAGAATAAAAGCAGAACAGGAGGAGCACAAGTGTGTGTGGTGTGTGTGTGTGTGTGTGTATACATATATATATATATATATATATATATATATATATACATACACATATGCAGAAGCTCTTCATTAAAATATAATTATTACTAGGCACATAAATTTTGAATAATTAAAGGTCTGTGCCACATTCTGGATGGGATATTAAAATTGTTAGAGTGTGAACTGTCCAGCAGTAACCTTGTCTATTTTAAGCCCATTAACATTCAGGGTAACTATTGAGAGATATGAATTTAGTGCCATTGTATTGCCTGTAAGGTGACTGTTACTGTATATGGTCTCTGTTCCTTTCTGATCTACCACTTGTAGGCTCTCTCTTTGCTTAGAGGACTCCTTTCAAGATTTCCTGTACAGCTGGTTTGGTATTTGCAAATTCTTTCAGTTGTTGTTTGTCCTGGAAGCTTTTAATCTCTCCTTCTATTTTCAATGATAGCCTAGCTGGATATAGTATTCTTGGCTGCATGTTTTTCTCGTTTAGTGCTCTGAAAATATCATGCCAGCTCTTTCTGGCCTGCCAGGTCTCTGTGGATAAGTCAGCTGCCAATCTAGTATTTTTACCATTGTATGTTACAGACTTCTTTTCCCGGGCTGCTTTCAGGATTTTCTCTTTGTCACTGAGACTTGTAAATTTTACTATTAGGTGACGGAGTGTGGGCCTATTCTTATTGATTTTGAGGGGCGTTCTCTGAACCTCCTGAATTTTGATGCTCGTTCCCTTTGCCATATTGGGGAAATTCTCCCCAATAATTCTCTCTAGTATACCTTCTGCTCCCCTCTCTCTTTCTTCTTCTTCTGGAATCCCAATTATTCTAATGTTGTTTCGTCTTATGGTGTCACTTATCTCTCGAATTCTACCCTTGTGGTCCAGTAGCTGTTTGTCCCTCTTTTGCTCAGCTTCTTTATTCTCTGTCATTTGGTCTTCTATATCACTAATTCTTTCTTCTGCCTCATTTATCCTAGCAGTGAGAGCCTCCATTTTTTATTGCACCTCATTAATAGCTTTTTTTATTTCAACTTGGTTAGATTTTAGTTCTTTTATTTCTCCAGAAAGGGCTTTTATATCTCTCGAGAGGGTTTCTCTAATATCTTCCATGCCTTTTTCGAGCCCGGCTAGAACCTTGAGAATTGTCATTCTGAACTCTAGATCTGACATATTACCAATGTCTGTATTGATTAGGTCCCTAGCCTTCGGTACTGCCTCTTGTTCTTTTTTGTGTGTGAATTTTTCCGTCTTGTCATTTTGTGCAGATAAGAGTATATGAAGGGGCAAGTAAAATACTAAAAGGGTGGCAACAACCCCAGGAAAATATGCTTTAACCAAATTAGAAGAGATCCAAAATCGTGAGAGGGGGAGAAAGGGGATAAAAAGAGGTTCAAAAAGGAAGAAAGAAAAAAAAAAGAAAAAAGAAAAAAAAAAGAAAAGGAAAGAATTAAATAAAAAAGAAAACACCTAAGAAAAATGTAAAAAAGAAAAAAAATATATATTAGATAAACTAGTAAAAAATCGTTAAAAAAGAAAAAGGTAACAGTTAAAAAGAAAAAATTTTACCTGAAGGCGAGAAAAAAAAAAAATGAAAAAGAAAAAAATTAAATTAACTGCAAGACTAAAAAAAATCACAAAAACAACCATAAAAAAGTAACAACATGGCAAGAAATACATACCTATCAATAATTACTTTGAATGTAAATGGAAAAAATGGTGCAATCAAAAGACATAGGGTGACAGAATGGATAAAACAATTAAGACTCAACTATATGCTGCCTACAAGAGATTTATCTACAGACAAATGAAGATTGAAAATGAGAGGATGGAGGAGTATTTAAAGAGTAATAAGTGTGAAAAGAAAGCTGAGGCAGTAGTAGGTGGATTATAATACCAGACAAAGTAGACTTTAAAACAAAGACTGCAATAAAGAAGAAAACTATAAAATCAGCAAGGGGAATCCAACAAGAAGATATAACAGTTGTACATATTTATATGCCCAGCATGGAGCACCCACATATATAAAATGTCGATTACAAAAAAAAAGGAACTGATCAATAGTAATACAATAATAATAAGGGACTTTTAACACCCCACTTACAACAATGGGCAGATGTAGAAAATCAACAAACAGTGGCTAATTGAACCTAATAATAAAAAAATCAAAATAAATGTCAAACTGGACCAGATGGATTTAATGGACATATTCAGAACATTCCATCCTAAAACAACAGAATACACATTCTTTTCAAGTGCTCATGGAATATTCATTCAACAGAATAGGTCACATAATAGGCCATGAAGCAAGTTTCAAAAAATTTGAAAATTTCAAAATTACACCATGCAACTTTTCTAACTAAAATATAAAGCTAGAAATAAACCCACAGGAAAAATCTGGGAAGAGCACAAATACATGGAGGTTAAAAACATGCTACTAAAACTGAATGGGTCAACCAAGAAATCAAAGAGAAAATTTAAAAAATACATGCCAATAAATAAAGACACATTGATTCAAAATCTACCAAATGCAGCAAAAGTGGTTCTAAGAGGGAAGTTTATAATAATAAAGGCCTGCCTCAAGAAGTAAGAAAAATCTCAAATGACAACCTAACCTTATACCTAAAGGAGCTAACAAAAGAACAAACAAAAGTCCAAACTAGCAGAAGAAAAGGAAATAATAAAAACTAGAGAAATAAATATAGAAACAAAAGAACAAGAGAACAGATCAATGAAATCAGGAGCTATTTCCTTAAAAAAAAAAAAAAAATTTAAATAGACAAGCCCTTCACCAGTCCTAGCAAGAGAAAAAGAGAACAGATCAATGAAATCAGGAGCTATTTCCTTAAAAAAAAAAATAAATAAAAATAGACAAGCCCTTTACCAGTCCTAGCAAGAGAAAAAGAGAACTCAAATAAAGTAAAAACCCAAGCAGGAGAAATAAAGATAATCACCACAGAAATGCAAATGATTATAAGAGAATATTGTGAAAAATTATATGTCAACAAATTGGAAAACATAGAATGGAAAAATTCCTAAAAACATATAATCTATCAAAACTGAAGCAGAAGAAATAGAAAATTTGAGCAAACTGATTACCAGCCATGAATTTGAATCAGTAATTTAAAATCTCCCAACAAACAAAAGTCCAGGACCAGGCAGCTTCACAGACAAATGCTACCAAACATTGAAAGAAGAGTTAATACTTAGCTTTGCAAATTGTTCCAAAAAACAGAAGACATAGGAAAGCTTCCAAATTCATTCTGTGAGGCCAGCATTACCCTGATACCAAAACCAGAAAAAGACACTACAAAAATAAAAAAGAAAAGAACAAAGAAAAAGAAACTATAGGCCAATATCCCTGATAAACATAGAGGCAGGAATCCTCAATAAAATATTAGCATATCAAATTCAACAGTACATTTAAAAAATCATCCACCATGATCAAATGCGATTTATTCCCAAGTTGCAGGCATGGTTCAATATTTACAAATCAATCAGTATAATACATCACAATAGCAAGAAAAAGGATAAAAACCACATGAACTTCTCAATAAGTGCAGAAAAAGAACCTGACAAAGTACAACATCCATTCATGGTAAAAACTCTCAAAAAAGTACCTTTTAGAAAGAACATACCTCAACCTATGAAAAACCCACAGCGAACATCATATTCAATGATGAAAAATTGAAAGCTTTCCCTCTAAGTTTGGGATTAAGAAAAAAGATGTCCACTCTCACCACTTAACATTCAACAAAGTAATAGAAGTCCTAGCCTTGTAATAGGGCTAGAAAGAGAAATAAAAGACAACCAAATTGGTAAGGAAGTAATAAAACTGTCACTACTTACAGAAAACACATACACAGAAAACCCTAAAAACTCCACCAAAAAACTGCTAGAACTGATGAAGGATTCAGTAAAGTAACAGGATACAAAATTAATACATGGAAATCTGTTGCATTTATATATACCAATAATGAAGTAGCAGAAATAGAAATTTATAATACAATCTCATATATAATTGTACCAAAATGAATAAAATCTATATTTTTAAGCTAATTTGACAGAGAGAGAGCACAAGTAGGCAGAGGAGCAGGCAGAGGGAGAGGGAGAAGCAGACTCCCTGTTGGGCAGAAAGCATGATACAGAGCTCAAGCCCAGGACTCTGGGATCATGACCTGAGCCAAAGGCAGATGCTTAACTGACTGAGCCAAGCAGGCACCCCAGAAAGAACAAAGTATTAGGAATAAACTTAACCAAGGAAGTGCAAGGCTTGTACTATGAAAATTATAAAACACTGATGTCAGAAATTAAAGACAACACAAACGAATGGAAAGATTTTCTATGCTCATGGATTGGAAGAACCAGTATTGTTAAAATGTCCATATTACCCAAAGCAATCTACAGATTTAATATAATCCCTATCAAATAGCAACAAGATTTTTCCCAGAACCAGAACAAATAATTATAAAATTTGCACGGAACCACAAAGCAATCATGAGAAGGAACAAAGCTGGAGTGATCATAGTACTTGATTTCAAGATACACTACAAAACTGCGGTAACCAAAACAGTATGGTACTGGAACAAAAACAGACACACAGATCAATAGAACAAAACACAAATAAACCCATGTTTATATATGGTCAATTAATTCATGACAAAGAAACCAAGAATATGCATTTGAGTAAAGACAGTCTCTTCAACAAATGGTGCTGGGGAAAGTTGGACAACTACATGCAAAAGAATGAAACTGGACCACTGTTTTACACTACTATCTTAAACAATAATAAACTCAAAATGGATTAAACACTTAAATGTGAGACCCCAAACCATCAAATTCCTAGAAGAGAACATAGGCAGTAATTCTTTAGTATTAGCTATAAAAACATTGTTCTAGTTATGTCTCCTCAGTTATGGGAAACAAAAGCAAAAATAAACTATTGGGACTTTTTCAAAATAAAAACCTTATGCATGGCAAAGGAAACCATCAGCAAACAAAAGGCAACTTACTGAGTGGGAGAATATATTGGAAAATGAGATATCCAATAAGAGGTTGATATCTAATATGTACAAAGAATTTATATAACTCAACACCCCCCAAATAATCTGATTTAAAAAATGATCAGAGAAACTGAATAGACATTTTTTTTTCCAAAGAAGAGATATAGATGGCCAACAGACACATGAAAATATGCTCAATGTTACTACTTGTCAGGGAAATACAAATAAAAACTACAATGAGATATCACATTATATCTGTCAGCATAGCTGGAATCAAAAAGATAAGAAATAACAATTTTGGTGAAGATGTGAAGAAAAATGAACCCTTGTGCACCATTAGTGAAAATGCAAATTGATATAGTCACTGAAAAGCATCAGAGATTCCTCAAAAATTAAAAATAGAAATACCATATGATCCAGGAATTCCACTACTGGGTATTTACCCAAAGAAAATGAAAACAATAATCTGAAAAGGTACAGGCATCCCTATGTTTACTGCAGCATTATTTACAATAAATATGATGTGGAAGCAAAGCAATTGTCCATCAGTAGACAAATGGATAACATGTGTGTGTATACAATAGAATATTACCCCACCATAGGAAAGAATGAGATACTGTGATTTGTAACAACATGGATGGACATAGAGGGTAATGGTAAGCAAAATAAATCAAAGAAAAACAAATACAAAATGATTTTACTTTTTGTGGAATTTAAGAAAAAGAACAAAGAAAAAAAGATGAAAAAAACAGACTCTCAAATGCAGAAAACAAACTGATGGCTGTCAGAGAGGAGTTAGATATACACAGAGGTAAAATACATAAAAGGGATCAAAAGTACACTTTTTTGATGAGCACTGAGTAATGTACAGAATTATTGAATATACATATTCATTAGTTATATATAATATGTAACATATTCATTAATAATATTGTACACCTGAAACTAATATAACACTATATTAATTATACTTTAAAAAATTAATTACATTGTGCAAACACAGCTACAATAGCTTACAGTTGGTCAAGAACATCTTACTACATTAAAATTAAATACTTTTGTTTTATTAAAAGCCAAAAAAAAAAGTTTGAAGCAACACAGGTGGCTGACTCAGTCTCCCCCATGGTTAAGCTTGGCTTCAGCCTGCCCCCCATGAACCACCATAGCAGGATTCACAGTCCCTCTGCTGCCCACATTTAACTTTGCCTGATGACTGGAGGCAGTGATTCTTCCCACTTTGCTATAAGGTGTGACATCTGACTTCCCCATTAGCTATTAGAAGGTTCATAAATACAGGGGATATTAAAAAACAAAATAAAAGCAAACAAAAAAACCCTTCCTTTTTTTTTTTTTAAGATTTTATTTATTCGCTTGAGAGATAGGCAGGAGAGTGCACAAACAGGGCAGAGGGAGAGGGAGAAGCAGGCAGGCACCCCACTGAACTGGAACCCCAATATAGGGTTCAGTCCAGAACCTAGAGATCATGACCTGGGCTGAAGATAGATGTTTAATCATCCAGGTGATAGGTATTAAGGAGGGTATGCGTTGTGATGAGCACTGGGTGTTATATCAACTAATAAATAGCTGAACGCCACCTCAAAAACTAATGAAGTACTATATGTTGACTAGCTAAACAAAATAAATAAATAGTAAATAAAATAAATAATAAAATCTTTTTAAATGTAAAAAAAAAAAGTGGGGGGGATAAGGTCCAGTAAACAAGTAAAATTTTGGCTTAGTCGAGGGGAAATGAAGAATACCCTGCTGGTGTGCCTCTCACGGTGACTAACATAAACAGGAATTAAGTACACAGTGAGAGCACTAGTAATGGCTGAAGGCAGATAATGTGAACAAGGCAGTAAATTTTGGAAGGGTAAGTGTGGGGGCCTCTACCATTCTCCACTTTGGCAAGTAAAGATGTGGAAACTAAGTGCATGGAGGCCAATATTGGCCTGCCTCTGAGAAGGTGGAGATGGCTCTTAAGAAATGCTGTCAGAAGTTTGGAGGTTTAAGATGAGAAAGTCTTATTTTCAGCACTCAGGAATCTCTGTAGACTCCTGCTGATGGAGACAAAAATGCCAGAGAGAGAGATGTCAAGAAAAGTAGGAATATTTGCTGGGGGAAAATAAAAAGCCCATAACTTAAAAGGAACAACATAGTAATTAATAAAGGCTGATCCTAAATTCAATGAGGAAAGTGACATGAAAATGAGATAAAGTTGAAGTGACTACCAGTGAGAAGAATATGAAGGAACTTAGAGCACATTTTAAGCACAGTGGACTTTTTCCTAATGGAATTGGGAGAATAGCTATTAAAGAGATTGAAACAGAAGGTGCCATGGAAAGATTGTACTGTTTGAAAACATATCTCACCTATATATGGATAACGGATTGGAGACACAGGTGGGCTTTATATAGTTTTATTTAACTAAACTAAAATTTTTGACATGAAAATATGTTTTTAAAATCATTCCAGGAAAGATCAGAAAATGAAATATGATTAGTTCCTCATAATAGTAAAGTTAGGGATGTTATACATTGGGTCCTTCCCTTTCGAAAACATTTGTGTGCCCATTTCCTCCTAGTTCCTTTACCTACATTTTTAAGGACTGAGCTCAGGAATTATTTCCCCTTTGGACTTCTCAGACTGCCAAAGTTCTTTTCTCTTCTATCATAGCAAGCAGTATCATGAATGTTATTGAATGAATAATTCAAACATGTTCTCCTCTCCAGAACCTGAACTCCTCAAAATCAGATTGTATTTATTTTCGAGTATCAGTATCTCAAAGAATGTTTTAAACTAAGAACTTACTAAAAGATGAACTTAATTTTCATTAATTTTACATGGTATGCATGCTTTATGGGTTATTGCATTATAGATGCAAATCTCTGGCTCTCCATTAATGAGGACAAGGGAGGAAACCCCATATGTCCCTTTTAAAGAATGTAAAATCATCCCTATTATATATTTAATGTGTGTATATCTCCATGCATTTCATTCCTATTTTGCTGTAAAGACAAAAGCAGCATGGAAACACATTAGTGATTTCTTTTAAACACATATCTCAACAGGCATTAGCACTTTGTCAGCTAAAAAAAATTGATTCAAAATTGTTTTCAAATAAATATTTGATTGTGTATGTGTGTATGTATAAAATTTCCTTTGAAGCCTTTATCATAAAAGAGTATATTCTATAGAGTTGTTTAGAAAGTTTCTTCTGAGGTAAAGTTTAAATCAACAATGGCCAAAAAATAGATTCTTAGCTTTTAATCTTTCAGCCCTCTGGAGTCCAAGATTGGTATAAGTTCTATTAACAGAATTAAAAAAATAAAAAAACAACTTTAAGGTCACTCTTTTTTGGCATAGCCCACTTTTATGGTGTGGATATAGATTTTAACTAATTATCTTTACTCTCAAATAATTTACTTTCAGTTAGCAAGTCACTGGATTTGATTCATTACCCCATAATGTGTTAACCATAAAAGTAATTTTTTAAATGAGTCTAAGACAAAAATGTTATTTTTTTCTAAAAAAAAAAAAAAAAAAGTAAAGGATCACTTCTTCAAGGCAAGACACTGCAGAAAGAATATGATTCACTTTTCTATCTGAAACAATAAAAAATGTAGAAGAACTAAATGAAACAATGGTTTTCAAGACATTGGCTATCATGCAACAAAGGACAGTTATCCCTAAAAAACAGGACCCCAACAAGTGACCCTTTAAGAGTTGCAACTCACTGTTTTAAGAGAGTTTCTGGGTCATGGCATAGGTAAGAAGAATCCATGTGAACTGATGGAGTTCCTTAGTTAACAGCTTAAGATGACTAGAACAGAGAAACACTCAACAAAAAAATGAACAGAAAGAGAAATCCAAAGATTTTAAGTGGCTTTCACTTAAGTACTCAAGAGAGTGCTGGTCAACGCATGCAGCGAGTAAACTACCAAAGACCAAGTAAAGTGCTACCTGAAATGAGTAAATAGTAGTTAATATTCCTACAGGGCCATTCATACTGAAAAAAAAAAATTTACAGGGCATTGGATAAAACTTGACTCATTATAGGATGAAATCAGCTTTAGTCTACATGCTGCTCTATTCCTAACATATTTTAAAATTAAGAACAGAAAGAATCAAATTATTTCCAAGTAGTTTAACTGCATCTCAGAGCAAAGCTCAAATATGCTTATAGAAAGACAAAAATATCCAATCAAAAGATAAAATTCAAAATGCATGACATTGAATCCAAATTACCAGTCAGCAAAGGAGAAGGAAAAAATAAACCATAATGAGGAGAAAGAATTAATCAAAACAATCTAGAACTGACACAGCTGTTAGAATTAGTAGCAAAGGACTTTAAACAGGTAATAAAATACATTCCATATGTTCAAAAATTAGCAGAAATACTGAACAAGTATAGACACAGATGAAAGAAAAGAGACTCAAATAAAATGTCTAGAAATGAAAACTGCAATGTCTTAGAGGAAAAATATATGGATGGAATTACAACAGATTAGATATCACATAAGAAACATATATTTTTTATATACATATATTTTTATCCCCAGGTCTGTGAATCACCAGGTTTACACACTTCACAGCACTCACCAAATCACATACCCTCCCCAATGTCCATAATCCCACCCCCTTCTCCCCAACCCCCTCCCCCCGGCAACCCTCAGTTTGTTTTGTGAGATTAAGAGTCACTTATGGTTTGTCTCCCTCCCAATCCCATCTTGTTTCATTTATTCTTCTACCCACTTAAGCCTCCATGTTGCATCACCACTTCCTCATATCAGGGAGATCATATGATAGTTGTCTTTCTCTGCTTGACTTATTTCGCTAAGCATGATACGCTCTAGTTCCATCCATGTTGTTGCAAATGGCAAGATTTCATTTCTTTTGATGGCTGCATAGTATTCCATTGTGTATATATACCACATCTTCTTGATCCATTCATCTGTTGATGGACATCTAGGTTCTTTCCATAGTTTGGCTATTGTGGACATTGCTGCTATAAACATTCGGGTGCATGTGTCCCTTTGGATCACTACATTTGTATCTTTAGGGTAAATACCCAATAGTGCAATTGCTGGGTCATAATAAAAAATAAAAAAAAAAAAAAAAAAAAAAAAAAAAGAAAATGCAATAAACATGAAGGTATAATAACAGAATTGATACAAATGAAATACATATATACAAAGGAAGAAAAGCAATCAAAGAATCATTGTGCTATTGGACAACTTCAAGATATATAAAATATACACAGAAAGAGAAGACAGGAAAGAATAAAGAAAAGAGGGGCACCTGGGTGGCTCAGTCAATTGAGCATCCAACTCTTGGTTTAGGCTCAGGTCATGATCTCAGGATCAAGCTCCATACAGGACTCCACACTGAGCTTGGAGCCTGTTTAAGATTCTCCCTCTCCCTCTGCCCCTCCCCTGTTCTTTCTCTCTCTCCCTTTTATATTATAAAAATATAATAATAATAATAACAACAACAATAACAACCACCACCACTTACGTGGGGAAAAAGAAGAAATACTGGTTGAAATCAGGTAATGTTTAGAAACCGTTGACTATTCTAGGTCTTTTGCATTTTAAATTGCAAATTTTAAAATTTTAAAATTAGCTTCTCAGTTTCTTTTAGAATGCTTCTTGAGATTTTGGTTGGGATTACACTGAATCTATATATCAAATTTGGAGACTGGCATCTTCCTTCTATTTGGTTTTCTAATGAATGCAGTTTCACTTTCTCTTCATTTAGGTCATCTTCAACAATGGTTTGTAGTTCAGTGTTTGGGTCATACACATACGTTGTCAGATTTAGGCCTAAGTGTTTCAGGTTTTTTAAAGCTATCATAAAAGATAGTGATTGTTTAATATTGATTTCTAAGTGTGTGTGGCTAATATATTTAAATATAATTAATTTTTGTGGATTGATCACATACCCTCCACCTTACTAAACATGATTGTTAGTTTTTACAGCATTCGTGTTGCTTCCATTGAATTTTCAACATAGATGATCATGTTATCTTATCATAAAGACAGTTTTACTTCTTCAATTTAGATGCCTGTTTAGAACACAAAGGCAGACATACACAGAGGAGAGATGATGTGAAGACACAGGGAAAACACCATCTATAAGCCAAGCAATGCCTGAAGCCACCAGAAGCTAAGAAAGAGGCATATAAGAATTTTTTTTCCTTCACAGCAAGAAACCAGCCCTGCTGATACCTTGATTTTATACATCAAGCTTCCAGAACCACGAGACAATAAACTTAAGTTATTTAAGGCACCCAGTTTGTGGTATTTTGTTCTAGCAGCCCCAGGAAACTAATACACTTTATCTGGTTGAGGAAATTCTTTTATGCGACTACTTTGCTGAAAGATTTATCAAGAATGGATCTTGGATTTTGGCAAATGCCTATTCCCCATTTATTAAATTGAGCATATAGTTTTCTTTATATTTTATAACCTGTTTAATTTTATTAACTGATTTTAAATGTCATCCCAATATTGTATTCTGAGGAAAAATGTCAGTTGGTATTTTCCTTTTTCCTATGTATTTTCCTTTTTATGTATTACTGAATTAAATTTGCTAAAATTGTGTTTCCTAGGAGCATAGTACATCCTAGAGTCTTAAATATCTCAATATAGTTCTTTTATAAGAGCTACAGGAGAAAAAAAATTGCTAAATCAAAAATATTTTTGTATAGCTGAAATGTTATTAATACCTATGTATGTGTGAGAAATTATGTGCTTTTAGAAAGGATTGAAAGGCATAGATCTGGTAGTGCTACCATTGTGCATAACATATTCTGAACCCCAGGAGAATCAATGAAGAAATACTGATAAAATCATTATGTAATTTACTCCAGGAAAGGATTTTAGTCCTCTCTTTTATTATTTGTTACTATATTAAATTAGTCACATCTATTTAGTTTCATCTACAAATGATCTTGGCCCAACTTAAGGCTCACAGCCTAGATTTCATGACTTTAACAAAGAAAGGCAATCTTAGAAAATTGTAGAAAAAGTGAACCAGATACTCTAAACTATTGATATTTAAAAGAATAGACCAGGATTCAAAGATGAAAGCTGGCATAGCTTAGACATTTGTCAGACAATAGCTTAAACATTTGTCAGAACTCACTTTAGTCCAAAGTATGACTTTATTGTAAAGGAGAGGCTCATTCAAAACCTACTCTTACAAGAACAAATTACACAGGAGTGAAGTGGCTAATGAGTGAAAAGTAGTGTGATAATTTGTTTTGGTATATTGTTGGTATTATTTCTTAATATTCTATTTTCCAATAGACATAAGAAAAGTCTCTATTTCTGTTTTCAACTGTCAATTTAATTTGTAATGTTTTTATGAACTGAAATTAAACATTTTAATTACTACTTGATTCTCATTGATAATTCAGAAACAGATTACTCAGAAACCTTTGTAAAGACTTTTCCCTTAAAATCATTCTGTGTAGAATTCTTTATTTAATTTTTTGATTGATCCATATAATATAAAATCAACCATTTTAAGGGTACAATTAAATGTCACTTGGTGTGCTTGCACTGTTTTTACAACCACTATCCATATCTAGCTCCAAAATATTTTTTATTCCCCCACAAAGGAAATTCTGTACCCTTCAAATCATCATTCCCTATTTCTCTTCCTCCTAGATGCTGGTGATTGCCAATCTATTTTCTCTATATATAGATTTACCTATTCTTGATATTTTATATAATATGTGATCTTTTATTTATGCATGTCTTCTACTTAGCATAATAATTTTGAGTTTTCTTCATATTATATTATGTTTCACTGCTTCGTTAATTTTTAAGGTTGAATATTATGTACATCGTATGGATATGCCACATTTTATTTGTGTATTTTTACATTGATGGACACCTGAGTGTTTTCTATCTTTTGGCCATTGTAAACAACACTGCTAGACATTGAATATTATATAAATACTATTTTTGTTTGAATGATAAAATCTGTAATGTATAAAAGGACAATATATATTGTTTTTTATACATGTCCTTTAATAGAAATTTATTATGCCTTCTTTTACTCAACGTTTTGGAGAATTTATTTGAAACTGTCATCTTCAGAAATAAAATGTCATCCATCCTGCTTAATAGTTGTATAAACAAGGCCATGGGGGATTACTAGTGTGGCTGTGCTGAAAGGACACTTTATCTGGTGAAGGGAGTCTCTAGGATCTATCTTAAAGTTTTTGGACGAAGGGTAAGAAATATATTGTTACTGAGGAAATGTATAGGGCAGAGAGGAGAGTATGCAGTCTGTGAATGCAGTTTTGATATGACTGAATGTGAGGGAAAATAAAGGAATGAATAGGGAAGACATAGCCAGTCTTATTTAGGTAATCTCAGAGTTCAGTTTTATATAGATCTAACTTATATCTGGTAACATAATGTAAAATTCTGCAAGAAGACTACAAACATTTCAACAAAATGTTTATCAAATTGAAAAAAAAAGTAGGGTACTATCCTCACATTTACTATTAGCGTTTTGTTTAGATTAATGAGTAATAGCTACAGTTCTGAAGTCACTGTTATTGAACTCTTTGGTGCTTGACCCATAATAGATGCTAGAAGTATTTTTGGCACAAATAACTAAACTGTTAAGTCTTAGGCTTACATCATTGTTGCAGTCCTATGGTATCTTTAAAAAGTTAAAATACATGCGTTTACTAAGGAAGACTGTTTGAAAGATTTAAATATAATAGCACCAATTGGTGATTATTCACATTAGTGAACAAGCTGAATGGCTAATGACAGCATATCAGTAACTCAGAATAAGTTACATATAGATCTACTATGTGTGCCACATAAGCAAAGTAAAATGGATAGAAAATATACATGAAGTTACTAGTGTAGTTATTTAAGGGGATTGAATTTGGTGTGTTTTCCATTTTCCTTCCTTGTTTATAGGGTAATATTTCCCCCCAAAATTTGCAAGTAATGCCTGTATTTTAATAAAATATATTTTTATTCTGAATTATGTTTTCAAACTGCCTTAGTGAAGGGAACACTGGATTGATCATGTATATAGATACTCAGAGATAGGATTCACTGACTGCTTTTCATGGCCTGCTTATACATTGCAGGAAGTTTCCAATTACTTCAGTATTGCTCCATCTGTCTTCTAACAACTTCCACGAATGAGGGTTCCACTTTAAATCGAAATATACTTGATTTATCTTAGAAAAAATTCAAACAGCTATTACATTTTAACAGGTTTCTTTTCCCTCTTTGTCGAGTATTCATTTGAGGGGTTTCATTGTGCCATAGTCCTATATTTTGTCAGACAGGGAGCAAAAAGATTTATTCTTCTAAATGTTCTTTGCCTTTACTAGGTATTCTTTTGAGCAGACTACTGGACTGAAATTTTTCTCCAATCAAGTTCCACAGTAGGAAAAAAAAGAAAGTAAGAACAAAAGATTAAGGGAAAAAAAATAGAAAATCTATTATCTTGAAAAACAGACTCCTGCTTGAAACGTTATTGTTTTAATGTCCTTCACATACACAGAATTCAGTTGAAGACTCAAAGTCAACTTTAATTCTTAGCTAGAAATTCTCAAATATTCTTCCATGGAAGAACATGACAAAGCCTCACTTTGCAAATACCTAAGCAAGAACACACTGCCATCTCTTCCAAAGATCACTGAGTTCAAATCCCAGCTCTATTACTTCTAGCAGACAGTGCCACTTGGGCAAGTTAAAGAACCTCCTTGTGCCCCAGACTACATATGTAAACTATAGATAGATGAAAAAAGTACCTGCCTTAGAGGTGATGGTGAGGATTAGGTCAGGTAATTCATGTAAGGAATTCAGAATAGTACCTTACTCATATAAATACCAAAGAGATATTAAATATTATTACATTATTATTATGTTACCAATATTATAAAATAGGAAACATTTATCTCTATGGTATCCTTGTTATTATAGGCAAAATAATGATTTTTTAACTTATCTACTAAAAACTTACGTAGTATAAAAATAAAACATCCTAAGTCATTCTATTAACAGAAGACACTCTAATACCACGTATTGACATGGGTAAATGAGTTGTTTTCTTTTCATTTGCCAGACTGTACCCTTTTCATCTATGATCATAGCCAATTCATGATTAAGTTTACCAGGAGAGGTAGACCAGAAACTAGAGACTCATAAGGTCAAATGAATTATTACCTGAAAAAACACCTCCAAATATTTTATTGTGCATTTACACAAAGAATGTACTCTCAGGCATCAGGTATTAAAAAAGAATCAAGACACTTGTATTTGACCATTAGTTTACAAGTAATAATTCAAGAACCTATAGATATTATTGCTGGATACAAGATGAATTCTAGAAAATGTTGTTACTATTAGATATTTTCATATCTATCTATATATATACATACACATATATACATGTGAAATATACACATAGATACCTGCATATTTATCTACATATACACACACATGCATACATGCATAGGTTTTAGTTTTCATTTAGACTATCCCCTTAGGATAAACACTAAAATTAAAATTATTGAGTCAAAAACAGAAAAAAATGAGTTTACACATGTTTCTATGTTTGCTATCTACTTTTCATAAGACTGTATTAATTTATTGTACTATAATAATGTAGGAATAAACATCTTCCTGAAACCTTCAACATTATCATTAGGGGAAAACATGCTATTTAATAAATTTAAATATGGTATTTAATAAACAAATATGTTATCTGATAAAAATGTGCTGTTGTAATTCACACTGCAGTCTCAATATACAATTTCAAATAAGGCTGATCATTTTTGTAATAAGTAAGCAAGTATATTTTCTCATTATTCATCTTATCTTTATGACCTAGTGTCAAGAATTTTCCTAGGGACAATTGTCTAAATGAAATATAAAACCTGTATGTGTATGTATGTGTATATGGAGATATATATGACAGCAGCACTAAGTTACACAGAAATGAAATACCAAAGTGATATGTCAGATGACCAAGATGACTTTAAGGTTCCCCTAAGCCTGACTAGACTTCAGATTTCTTCCTGCCTATAGGTCCCTGACCTCCCTTTTCTTGGAACATAGAATTGAGAAAACTCGCCACTGTAAATTTTTTCTCTGTCCCTTTGAGATGCAAATCTTCTCGCAGTCTCCTGCCAGTTTTACAAGCCAAAAATATCATTCTCAAATACCTATGAGCCATCTCTTTGAAATGTAATTATCAAAGGAATTTAGTCCCACTATCTCTCAATGTCTGTTAGAGGATAGGAGCCAAACCTGCCTACGAACCAACTAACAAACCCAGATAGCCTAATAACATTGACTAAATTGTCTTAATACTTTCCCCCAAACTTTCTTACTAGATCACCCCAACACTTAACACACTCTCCTGCCTTTGGTTCCTAGAGAATTGAATTAATCCCCCACCCCTATTGCAACAGCCTTGACCCTCATGGCTACTCTTCAGTAACATACTGTCTTCTTGAATAACTTTTCTTCCCTGACTTCATCTGGTACAATTTTTCTTTGGCACAGATTAAGATACACATTTTCCAAAGGAAATCTGAAATCACTCTAAAATCTCTCACTCAGAAGAATAAATAGATGGCATGGGTTTCAAGAAAAGAAGGAAATTTTCTTTGAAGATAGTTGCACTATGAGTTGACTGATAGTTGCGTTAAGCTTCACCTCTAGAATCTGAAACCAGATCAGTCCAGAAAGGGTAACAGCAGGATTATGGCAGGGCAGAAGAGAGGGATGGCAAAGGTACATAAGAAAACTTTAGAGGGAAACGTTCATTATCTGATCATGGTAATGATTTCACAAATGTAGACATATGTCTGTACTTATCAAATTGTATACTTTAAATTAAGGCAGTTTACTGTAAGGAACATAAAAGAAAGGAAAATGAAGAAAATAAAGAGCATAGCTTCAAAGACAACTACCCTGTCAGTAAATTCAACATTAAAGAAAGGTGGTAAATAATTGATTACATTAATTTGGGGATTCATTTTATTCTTGATGTCATTGTTGCTTTTAGAATTATATGTCTGGAGGAACTGAGGAATATAGCAGAGACTGAGTAGCTGTAGTCCAAGCAAAGACAATGACATTTTAGATCTAGGCAGAGAGGATGGAGAGGAAAACACACACACACACACACACATATATATAGTACACATACACACACACATACACACTGAGAAGACATGTTGATGAAAACTTGTTGCATTTGGAAACCAAATGAACCTGAATGGGGCAGATGGAGAGAAAGAGATCTGGGCCCTTTTAAGAAAAAGGTATTGAAGCAGGCTAAGAAAATAATCATGTTTTGATTGTCAGTAGTGTGACTGTTAATTTTTCAGCTATGTGTTTCTAAATATAAATATAGCAATGTGTCTGGAATTACAATTAAAGTCTAAAATAAAACAGATACAAGTTTATGCAGTATAATGCCAAGAGTAATAGACTGAGTATACCTCATACATAGCCTGCTGCTAATTAGCCCTGAGACTTCATTTTGGGGTCCTTATGGATTTCTATACCAAAAATGTCCGAATGTTAACAAAACCATCTTCCGATTCAGATAGACCTGAACGTGGCTCCTGGTACATTTAGTAGCCATGCAATTTTCAGCCAGTTTTTCTTCCTAATCTTCAGTTTCCTACACTGAAATTTGAGAACTAATATCCCAAATTCTCAGAGCTGGTATGAAGATAAAATTACATTAATGTATATGAACTGTGTATAATGGTTTGCACATTATAAGTGCTTAAAACTAGGACTAGTTTTATTATAATCTATATTCTCCACCACCCCTGAAAATCAATCAAACATTTCCACTGTTGTTTTTATTTATGACTTTGTAGCTTGTGATTTTATGTTCATAAAACTGCTTTTAAAAAGATATGAATAATAATAAAATTGTGACTGTGAATACAGAGAAGAATAACTGAAATATGAAAAACAATTTAAGTTTAAAGCTCATAAAATATCCCTTGTGTATTTTAGCAGAAAATATTTTGGATTAAAAATGTTTTAATCTCTCATTTTTCATAACTATATAGAAAAGTATTTTCAGCCAATAGCATCTCATAAGGCGATTTTACTTTTTCCAGTAATGTTTAATGTTTTCATTAATTTCTTCTGAATGAAAAACAGTTCTGAAGTGGTAAAATTAAAAATATATCTCTTTGCACATACTTGGCATCTCAGACAGTTGTTTCAGTGTGTTCAACAAAGTCACCTACTACTTTGAAAGGAAGGTGACTTCTTTCTATTGCATTCTTCCTTTTCAGTCATTGGATCACAGTTTTGTTTTACATAAGCCACTTTCATATTGACTTTTAGAGAAAGTTTCTTACTACATAAATTTTATATTCATTATATTGTATTTTTCACCAGGTTATCTTCTAACTAATAAAATTTGGAATCATTTGCTTAAAAGTAAAATCATATTTATCAAGTCAGGAATTCCTATGTTTTCCTATGTAACAATTTATAAGTTCAGTGGAAGAGCCTCAGACCTCAGATGATAACTATAATACAAAGAGTAATCATCTCCCTTTTAACTACAAAAGGTGTAGATATCTAGTTGTAGTGTAATGTCAACCACTCACACAAAATTAACAAAATTACCTCATCAGACTATTATAAATATCAATGGAGTATAAAATATACTCAAACAGTGTCCTCAATGTTATATTCATTCAATGTTTAATAAAGAGTAGATTTTTTTTTACTCACAATTAATAATGTGAGCCAACAGTTGTTAGTCATAGATATACCTTATTGGGATTAGTTGTTTTATAGAAATAAGAGAAAATACTATTTATATATGAACATTTTCTTGCCAGAGGGAAACAGGTATTATTTAACATTATTTAGGATTCCACTTATTTTTTTTAACATAAAGTCAGACTCTAACCATCATGTTAACCAGCATTCAGACCTAAACAAATACATTTATATGAATAATATCTTAATTTTATACCCTTTACTTATATGGTCACACATAGTTGGTATTTATTCTTCTTTGTAGCCCCTATTTCTCCATTAATTTATTTTCCCCAGCAGTAACCAGCCTCTTAATTCCTCTAGTTTGCAAAGTAATCTTGACGCAAAGGACCTTGCTTTCCATTCCTATCTCTTTTATGGTATGAGACCCAAGGCTTTGTGTTATGTGTCCAGCATAAATCTGAATGAGAGCCAGTTATCCAACTCATTTCATTTTTTAAATTAACATATAATGTATTATTTGTTTCAGGGGTACAGGTCTGTGATTCATCAGTCTTACACAATTCCATCTCATTTCATTTTAATTGTGTGCTCTCATCTTTCAGACATTCATCATTTAAAAATCTTATTTTCTTCAGTGATCAAAGAATGTTGAATTTAAAAATATTCAATAAAAATGTGATTTGTACATTGTCATTTGGATCCTCTATAAATTACTTCGAGAACATTTAGGAAAAGTTTCATGATATTTATGCCAAATCTATTTAAGCCGTATTATTTCAGTAGGTAAAACTGGCATAAGATCTCACATAGATTGGGAAAACTATTTTTACAAGCCTGGTTTTCATAGCCTTTCAGTTTCCCAGGAAATAATAATCATCTTGGAACTGTGGTAAACAGAAAGTCTTTCCTTCTTGATTCATCAAGCTTCTAGAAATATTCATATGCACCAATACAAAATACTAAATATTTGTAATAATTATGTATCATCATATACTTTGTGCATAAACTCTAGATAACTATAAATATTTTCTTCCTTGTGTTTTAAAAAAGGTGCATGTTAAACACCATATTTTAAATGTTTATACCAGCAATGTCCACAATAACCAAACTATGGAAAGAGCCCAGATGTCTATTGACAGATGAATGGATAAAGAAAATATGGTATATATGTACAATGGAATATTACTCAGCCATCAGAAATTGAAATCTTGCCATTTGCAATGACGTTGATGGAACTAGAGGGTATTATGCTAAGCACAAAAAGTCAGTCAGAGAAACACAATTACCATATGATTTCACTCATATGTGGAATTTCAGAAACAAAACAGAGGATCATAGGTGAAGGAAGGGAAAAATAAAACAAGACGATATCAGAAAGGGAGACAAACCATAAGAGACTCTTAAATCATAGGAAACAAACTGAGGGTTGCTGGAGGAGAGGGGGTTGGGGGGATGGGATAACTGGGTAATGGGCATTAAGGAAGGTACGTAATGTAATGAGCATTGGGTATTATATACAACTGATTAATCACTGAACTCTATCTCTGAAATTAATAATATACTAGATGGGGGCGCCTGGGTGGCTCAGTGGGTTAAGCCGCTGCCTTCAGCTCAGGTCATGATCTCAGGGTCCTGGGATCGAGCCCCGCATCGGGCTCTCTGCTCAGCAGGGAGCCTGCTTCCCTCTCTCTCTGCCTGCCTCTCTGTCTACTTGTGATCTCTCTCTGTCAAATAAATAAATAAAATCTTTAAAAAAAATAATAATATACTAGATGTTAATTGAATTTAAATAAAAAATAAAAAACAAACAAGTAAATGAATGAATGAGTGAATGCAAGCTCTGTCTTCCATATTCTATCCATCTCTTCTCTTTGACTTTAACCAAAGGACCCAAGTCTTTCCCACACATCAGCAATGCCTCCTTCATGTTATCACAACTCACTGGACTCTTCGTTCTCTATAACCTTGGTTCTACTGAACTACTAACTGTCTTCAGAGACTCCATATACCCACGCTACTTCCATTTTTTTTTTCCTATCATACTCAAACAAACAACATCAAGATCAATTCTAAAACTGTGCTTCTTTACTTTTATGACAGGACCACAGGGAAATTCTGGAGAAAAGCAAAAATATAAGTTTTTTTGTGTGTTGACAGCACTTCAAGCCTTGATTCCCTCATCTTCTTCAAATCAGCTTAGGTTTATCTGATGCTAATCCATCATTTTTTTAACCAATTTATTTGTTCTTATTTGACTATCTTTTGATAGCTTTTCATGGTTATTCAAAAGATAGGGTGCTGATTAAAATGCAGGTGTCATGTCCTGCCCTACATGTACCAAATCAGAATTTCTTGGAGGAAACTGGGCCTCTGCATTTTGAAGAGATCCTCAACAGATTCTTACAGACACTAAAGTTTGAAAATTATAATGGTGAAAAAGATATATATATATATATATATATATATAAATGAAAATAAATTTTAAAAAATTTAAAGATAAACAATAAACCAAAACATGGAAGTGGGTAGGGTACAATCAGTAGTTGTGAGTTAAATCTCCATCTTTCATAGTACTGAATTAATTGTATACAAAAACCCCCTCATATTTAGTTATTATCCCATACATATTTACTTATAGCCAAGAGAGACAGTAAATAAATTGTTGTCTATGAACATAGACAAACACAGGATTTGAAATATAAGAGGAGAATTTAGATCAGTAAGAATAATTTTGGAATGTAAAACTTCGTATTTTTTTTTTTAATATACTGATTAACTAGTTCTTAACAAAGGTGCTTTGTGGTCAGACCCTTCCTGCTTAAGTTCAACTACTACCACTCATCCTACTCCCCCATACCATTTTTTCTAGCCTTATTTACTCCTCCTGCTAAAAGAAAAATTTGTTTTGCCTGCTCTTTGATGTGTTAAGTCTTGTAGTCAGGGTGTTCTGCCTATGTATTAGTCTTTTGGAATAAATTCTCTCCTCATGTCCAATTTTATTATTGTTGTTGTTGGTTTTAGACAATAAAACTCACACAACTTCTACTTGACTGCCCCTCCTTTAGTAACAGGCAATATACTTTTTTTTTTAAGATTTTATTTATTTATTTGACAGACAGAGATCACAAGTAGGCAGAGAAAGAGAGAGAGAGGGAAGTAGTCTCCCTGCTGAGAGGAGAGCATGATGCAGGGCTCAATCCCAGGACCCTGAGATCGTGACCTGAGCTGATGGCAGAGGCTTTAACCCACTGAGCTACCCAAGCGCCCCGGCAATATACTTTTGATTATTTCTTTTCTAATATGGGTTATCTGGTAGAATGTTTTGATAGTTTTTCTACCCACTGATTAATGTTGATGAGGGAAACTGATCAACACCGTTAAACAGAATATTCCATGACATCTGGCAAGTAACATGCATTTGTTGAGCAATGCCCAAATACTGTTGTATAGAAAATACCTTAGAAGGGACTATAATAGTTGTTCTACAAAGAAATGCTTGGGATTAATTGCTTAATAGTTTGGCTGACCAATTAACAGGTAGGTCCAATAAAATACATTTACCACTTATTCACTAGCATTCCCTTTCCTTCAAACACGCTGGTCATGGGGGGGTTTAAATCTGTCTATTGAAAAAATAATAATTGAAAAAAGTTAGTCCTAATATTAACTTTCATCTTGCTAAGAAGGAAATCTTCCAAAACCATTCCTCTCCCTCCAAGTTCCTATCTCCATGCTTACTAACAGAGTGACTATGAAAAATGGATGAAATATAGCTTCAGACTACAGGAAAAACTTCAGTAAAAGGAGATTAGAGATGTGATGAAATACAAGACATAGTCTTCTCATACTACATCCAGATATCTGAACTATGTCAATGGTGAGAAACTTAAGATGATCATTCTCCAAAATTAACTGATTCTCAATTCCTAAATCTTTGATTATTGCTAAAAACAATTTTAATTTTAATGTATGTTATTATATATTGTAGTTACTCTACCAAATTTTCTCAGTTGTGCTCTAACAGTTTGATTATCTTCTACCTGGATCTCAAAGCTCTCACAGAGGCACTTTTTTCCATGGATGGCTGTCAAATTACTATTACTGAGAGAGAATGCAAGCAGGGATCTCCTATTTTGTCATCTTGCTGGTATCTCAAGTGACTATGAACTTTTTAAGAGGGAAATATGTGGTAGATTGCTTTCTTGGGCCCTATTCTTCAAGTTCTGTGTATCTATACCATTTTACCTCTTGACTCTAGATTTGGCCATTTCACTTTCTTTAGCCAATAAAATTAGGCAAAATGATATCCTAAGCCCAATCTTCAAAAGACCTTATGGGTTTTTAACTGGTCTCCTGTGCCTTCATCCTTGCTGGGAGAGGAATATACCCAAGCAATCATTCCTGGAGAAGAATGAGAAACAAGTGAAACTGAGCCACTCCAGCCAAGTCCAGCCAGACTAGTCAACTCCAACCAGCCAAAGAAGCATGAAGTAGCCAGACTAGATCAACAACTCATCAAAGAACCCCAAATCTATAGGAATAAGTCATTACTGTTTTAAACCACTGCACTTCTGGGTTTTTTGCTTCACAGTATTTTTGCAACGAGGCCTAATAAACTGATACAGACTTTACAAAGTAAACTTCTCTGAACCTAAAAGCCAAGCACAACTGTTTTCAAACCAATACCCATCTTAGTACTTATAACCATGTACTCAAGACTACTATTTTTTATATCTGCCGCCTATGGTATCTATCATCATTGTCATTCGATCTTTATTACCCATCCTTATATTTTACTTATTTATGTCCCATTTTTAGAAAACTATATAAAATATAAATATACAAAAAAAGAAGTTGAGAAAAAAAAGTCAGAAGCAATTAATACACAAGATGAAAAATATAAGCAAAATGACATAAAAAATGAGGTTACTATATAAAAGTCCTATCACCAAAGACCTATGTATATACTAGAGATAGATCACAAATTCATTTTTAAACTTCTGAAAGTATTGTGAATAGAGAAAAGATTATTTGTAAAGTACCCACTATTGTAAAAAGTATTGCAAAAAGAGAGAATATTAAAGTACAGAACACCCATAAAGAAAATAGCTACTCAGAAAGAAAACTATTCTAATAACAAAATCAGAGAAATTTCTCTCAAAAATATCTATAGAAAAGTATGGTTTCTATGACATTTGGTCCTTCATCTCAAGGATATTACAAGATAGCAATGGAGATACCATGAACTGAAAAGATATTTTTTGTTGGCTATGACATTCAAAAATGGCTCGAACAAATGCATCATGGAAAACAGATGTTTTCAGTACAATTTGCAAAATTTTGAAACCCACTGCCTATTAAATGGGTTAAACAAAAATTTTATTCACCGAAGTAGTTTTTTCATAAATTTTTTATAGATTGCATTAAAAGTAGCCTTTAAACATGTGGAAGCATATTAAAATAATTTAGCCTATACTCTTGTCAAAAAATTCTGTAACAGGAAGAAATCTTAGAAGGTATAATTTAGATATGGTCTCAAATCAATTCTAAAGGCCCACATGAAAAAGCTTCCATTTTGAGGACTTACTGAAAAGCAGTGAAATCTAAGTTAAAAGGAGAAGTTTAAAAAAAAAAAAAGAGGAGAAGTTTTCATTTTAAGAACAAATTTTATAGATACATGGGATTCATGTGTGCATATGCCAGTGTGGTAATTGGCAGTAAGTTTTTAAGTGGTTTATATTTTTTTAACAAATAAAATTTACTTAAGACAAAAATTGAAATACAGTAAATTTCTAATTTTCCTATACCTATTTAGCTTGAAAGTAAAGGCTTAGCTATACAATTATTTATCTTATTTTCATTAAGAAATAACTGAAATATGAAAAAAAATACAGGGCGCACCTGGGTGGCTCAGTCAGTTGAGTGCTTTCAGCTCAGATCTTAGGCTCCTGGGATCAAGTTCTGCCTGTGACTGCCTGCTCAGCACGGAGTCTGCTTCTCACTCTGCCCCTCCCCACACTTGTGCTATCTGTCTCTCATTCTCTCTCACAAAAATAAATGAAATCTTAAAAAAAAAAAAAAAAAAAAAAAAAAAGAAACACAGTGAAGTAAGATTTTTCCCATGTATTAAAAAGATAGAACTATCTTGTTGATGTATAAAATTCTGATTTTCTTTCACCTCTCCATGCAGCTATTAGACAGTATGTGAGAAAAATTATTCTTCATTAATGGGGTGATGTTGGAAGGAGATAGTATCATGGCCAGAAAGTGACCATTCAAGTCATCTAAATGGATTTTATCTCTCCCATGTATTTCAATTATTTATGATAAAAAGTATTAAATAACCAAGCTGGTAAATTATACAGAGATATTAATATAAATAATGTAGTTAATCCTTTATACAATTCCTCATATTTTTTAAAATTTTTTAATTTTAAAAAAGATTTTATATTATTTAAGAGAGAGCATGCATGAATGGTGGGGGGGTGGGATGCTGAGGGAGAGGGAAAAGCAGATTTTCTATGAGCAGGGAGCCTGATATGGGACTCCATCCCAGGACCCTGAAATCATGATCTGAAAGGAAGGTAGATGCTTAACCAACTGAGCCACCCAATGTTCTATTTTTTATTTTTATTTTATTTTATTTTTTACTTTTTAACCCTCTTTTTATTTTATTTTATTTTATTTTTTGATATATATATATATATATATATATATATATATATATATATTTTTTTTTTTTCTTCTTAGACTCTACTTTATTTGGTAAAACTCAGAAACTAACAACCAATTCACGGCCCCCCACCTCCTTCCCTCTGAAGAAGGCAGTTCCCCAGAGACAAAAAGGCTACGGTGGCTTGGAAATCACCCACCATCTCCAGCTTTCAGACTCGGGCAGCTCACGGCCTGGTCAGGCCTCCAGACCCAAAGCTCTCAGGCAATAGAGAAAGCAAAAGGAAGCTCTCACTTCAGAGACAATGAACCCATCCCGCCCCTCCTCCCCCCTACCCATAGCCTCCCCACACCCCAACCTAAATAAAAAGATAGCAGAGGACAATGCATGAGTGTGAGATACACACACACACACACACACACACACATGCACGCACGCACAGCACACACACGGAGCTTCCTTTCAGCCCAAGAGCTGCAAAATCCCTCCCTGGAAGGAGGACAGCAGGCAACACCAATCAAGGCTTGGTGTCCAAAGTGATGGTTGGAATCCTCTGGGACTGGTAAAAATCCAGGGAGAAAATATTTCGCCTTCACCCCATTCCCAGGTCTCCAGTGAACTGGTTTTAGTTCAAAGAAATCCCCATTTTCACACAGGTAGACTGTGGCTTCTGGGATAGCTGGCGTAGGGAAAGGCTTCCCATGGCCGAGAAGACAATGGTGGGGGAGGGGAGCAGGGCAGAAGAGCAAAGCCTTCGGGGAGGGCCTGGGCTAATGGATCCGCGTCTGCTCCTCCACAACCATCTGCGGTGGCCTCTCGCTTCATCCCGCTGCCATCATCATACTGTAGGTTTGCCACCACCTCCTGCATCTTGGGCCGGCTGATGTCCAGGAAACTCTCAATCAAGTCTCCATCAATGAAGCCCGTGGCGGGTTCTGTCTTTCGCTCAGTATGAAAAGATCTCCAGAAGGAGTGCTCGATCTTGCCCACGCTCTTGATGACTTTATTGAGTCGATTCTGCATGTCCAACAGGAGATTGTACCAGCTCTCGGACAGCGAGGTCACCAGCCCAATCATGCCGTTGACTGTGCCAAAGAGCACCGAGCCCTGCGTGGGGGTGGAAGTCTCGCCCAGGTTCTGCATGACCAGAGAGCCGTGACAAAAGACGTTGACAAACTCGCCCAGGTGGAAGAGACCGACTTCCTGGAGGTGTTGCCGCTCCTCATTGGTGGTGGCAGCACTATCCTTCTGACACACAAACAAGTTAAAGGCATTTTCAGCCCCCAGGAAATTGTCATCATCCAAGATCTCCACAGCACTCATCCAGTTAGGATTAAAGTCTCGAGCGATCTCTTCAAAGTTCCCCTCCATGGGCTTGTAGGCAAGCAGCAGCACTGAGCGCATCAGGTCGCCCACCAGGATGAAGTCGCCCTTGGTCTTCAGGTAGAGGGCCATGATGTTGTTGTAGTGATTGCACTCCGTGCGAAGCTCCTTTTCTGTTGTCCACTCATAAAGCCGCACCGTGCTGTTGATGCTGGCTAACAGCTTCCCGTTAAATTCCACCATGGAGTACACGGCTCCCTTCACTTCCTTCTCGGCCACAGTCTGTAGTTTTCCATCGGAATACTGAAAGACCACGATGCGACCCTGCTTGGGCTCCGCCTCTTCAGGATACACCATGGCCGTGCCCACGATGAAGTACGTGTTGGGGTCTTTGCCCAGCTTGCAGGAGACCAGGCTGAGGGCATACTCATTCTGCAGAAACTGGTGGGCATGAAGCACTTCGAAGGTGTGCTGGTCAATGATGAGGAGGTTGTGCACCTCCACCTCCTCTCCGAAGGAGGTCTTATGCAGCGCCGTGCTGCTGGAGAACAGCTTGCTGGAGCTGACGCTGCTGGACAGGGCCTGGGTGCTGGCACTGGGCCTCAGGGCCGTGGTGCCGCCACTCGTGTCCTGGACTTCGATACGGCTGGAGAGGACCCCGAAGCACTGGGACACTTCCTGATAGCAGATCTTCCTGGGAGACTCATAGAGGGGAACCGTGCGGATATGCAGCTTCTGGATCTCGTCAATGGTGCCAATGGTGAGGGTGCTGTTGTTGGCCAGTGCCAGGCTGTCAGGATAGCCATCAGAATTGAGGGGACACATGTAGTTGACTTCCTTGAGGTTGACATTGGAGAAGACCAATTTGTGGTTGCTGCTGTAGATGACAGTGGGGCGGTCAGAGCAAGCAAAGACGTTGGTGGTAGAAAGAGAACGGAAAGTCCTCAACACCGTGGGCTGGGTGCCCAGGGTCACCTTCTTACGGTCGCTCAACAGGCCTGTCTCAATGTTGCGTCCGAAGTAGAAAAGTGCCCCATCTCCCAAGGCACAAAGGAGGTAGTGGCTACTCTCAAAAGTGGTCATCAGGATGGAGCGAGGAATGATCTCTCCACCCAGCATCTCTTTGTGCAGTAGCTCAAAAGAGGGCAGCTTCAAGATATGCGCCGAGATGTCTGTCCAGAGGCCAATGGCACAAAGAGGGGACAGCCCATTGCTGTCGCCCAGCGGGGTGATGTCCAAGCAGGCCACTTCGTGTTCCATCTCTGTATGGCTGATCTGCCGGAGCTCCTGAGGATGGATCTGCAGGTAGTAGAGGGCCCTTCCCACCGCTACGACCACCTGGCTGCTGTTGCAGGAGGCCACACTGATGTTCTTGCCCTGAGGCTCTTTCCACTCACTGACCAGAGCTTTGGGTTCCTGAGAGACCAACCTCACAGATGCTGAAGTGATCTGGATGAGTTGCTGGTGAGCCACATTGCCACAGAAGAAAGTCTGCTGATCATCCACGAAACCCATCAGTTCGGTTTCTTCCACCTCTTCTCCGTTTAACATGAGAACTCTTGTCTGGCCCACAAAAGAGAGCACCAGAGTGTCATCAGTCTCCCGGTTAGGGTCAGACCGCAGCGGCCACAGACCTTTGATGCCTGGTAAGTCAATGCTGGCATGCTCATGGATTCCAATTCCATTCCGGATGATTCTCAAGGAACCTTCCTTGAAAGCCCCGGAGCAAGTAACCAGCTGCCCCTGCCCCTGCCTCTCCAGATCCACCATGCACATGTCCACAATGGGTCCTAAATTGGTGAAGGTTTCCATGGCCACTACATAGAAGCCTTGTTCATTGCTGTCAACGTTCAGCTTCACAAGCTGGGAGTCCCCAAGGCGAGACCCAACGAACACAACACCGTTATCGAGGTATGTCAAGCATTCAGCAATAGAGGTCTCTCCGAGGAGCTCCACACGGAGATCTTTGAGGGTGACGGTGCCATCCATCTGTTCCTCCTTCTCCAGAAGCAGCATGAAGAGCCGTCCTTCCATGTCTCCCAGCAGATAGCGGGAACCATTGGGGTCCACACGATTGTGACACACAATTGTGCTTTGCTTGATGATAGGAGGGGCAATTGCCAGGTATTTATCTCCATTGTGGTAGGTGATGGACTCCTGTCCAATGATGATGGCCCCTCCGAAGGGCTCTGGGACTGCAATCACCATGGAAGCTTCAGCTTCTACGTTCTCCTGTTTCCAAGGGCCCTTATTGAACTCCTTCTCACGGAGAGACACCTCATAGGTTTTCACGTGCCGCCCCTGAGGGTCCTGGTAGACAAAGCAGATGGTAGGTGCCTGGCAACCATATAGGAGCTTGACGTCGATGACATGCAGTTCCTCGAGGCGGATGTTAAAGGCCTTGAGCTCTTTATTGTCCCGGTCTAGCGGAATAACCTTGAAAAGGCCATCATAGAGTCGCAGGTCAATCATCCGGCACTCAGGGTCGATGATGCCAATAATGCCGGTCTCTGAGGGGCGGCCAATACGGTCCTGGACCTTGCCATGGGCTCGTGTTATGATATCAATGCTCTCGCCACTCTGCTTATATTCCAGGATGCAGGCGTTTTATTTAGCTGTTAGGATAAACAGTAGGTCCTTGCTCTCCCCCTTGGGCCTGAAAAGCTCCATGACTGCAATCTTCCCATACATGCCCACCTCTTTGACGGGGCGAAGACCCTCAGCAGTGACCACATAGATCTCTAACCTCGTGTTTTTGGCAATCAACAGGTTCAAGTCTTCAGCTGAAGTAAAGTGTCCGGTCATGCAGCCGTTCACGGCGGTGGGCTTCTGCGCCGTTACCACGTAGTTGTACGACATGTCGAGGTCTGGGACGGCCCGTCGGCACTCGAGCGCATCGATAGAGAAATGGACACAGGCGAAGAGGTATTTTTTGATATATATATTTTTTATAAACATATATTTTTATCCCCAGGGGTACAGATCTGTGAATCACCAGGTTTACACACTTCACAGCACTCACCAAAACACATACCCTCCCCAATGTCCATAATCCCACCACCTTCTCCCAAACCCCCTCCCCCCAGCAACCCTCAGTTTGTTTGTTTTATGGTTTGTCTCCCTCCCAATCCCATCTTGTTTCATTTATTCTTCTCGTACCCACTTAAGCCCCCATGTTGCAACACCACTTCCTCATATCAGGGAGATCATATGATAGTTGTCTTTCTCTGCTTGACTTATTTCGCTAAGCATGATACGCTCTAGTTCCATCCATGTTGTCGCAAATGGCAAGATTTCATTTCTTTTGATGGCTGCATAGTATTCCATCGTGTATATATACCACATCTTCTTGATCCATTCATCTGTTGATGGACATCTAGGTTCTTTCCATAGTTTGGCTATTGTGGACATGGCTGCTATAAACATTCGGGTGCACGTGCCCCTTTGGATCACTACGTTTGTATCTTTAGGGTAAATACCCAATAGTGCAATTGCTGGGTCATAGGGCAGTTCTATTTTCAACATTTTGAGGAACCTCCATGCTGTTTTCCAGAGTGGCTGCACCAGCTTGCATTCCCACCAACAGTGTAGGAGGGTTCCCCTTTCTCCGCATCCTCACCAGCATCTGTCATTTCCTGACTTGTTGATTTTCGCCATTCTGACTGGTGTGAGGTGATATCGCATTGTGGTTTTGATTTGTATTTCCCTGATGCCAAGTGATATGGAGCACTTTTTCATGTGTCTGTTGGCCATCTGGATGTCTTCTTTGCAGAAATGTCTGTTCATGTCCTCTGCCCATTTCTTGATTGGATTCTTTGTTCTTTGGGTGTTGAGTTTGCTAAGTTCTTTATAGATTCTGGACACTAGTCCTTTATCTGATATGTCTTTTGCAAATATCTTCTCCCATTCTCTCAGTTGTCTTTTGATTTTGTTAACTGTTTCCTTTGCTGTGCAAAAGCTTTTGATCTTGATGAAATCCCAATAGTTCATTTTTGCCCTTGCTTCCCTTGCCTTTGGCATTGTTCCTAGGAAGATGTTGCTGCGGCTGAGGTCGAAGAGGTTGCTGCCTGTGTTCTCCTCAAGGATTTTGATGGATTCCTTTCGCACATTGAGGTCCTTCATCCATTTTGAGTCTATTTTCGTGTGTGGTGTAAGGAAATGGTCCAATTTCATTTTTCTGCATGTGGCTGTCCAATTTTCCCAGCACCATTTAATGAAGAGGTTGTCTTTTTTCCATTGGACATTCTTTCCTGCTTTGTCGAAGATTAGTTGACCATAGAGTTGAGGGTCTATTTCTGGGCTCTCTATTCTGTTCCATTGATCTATGTGTCTGTTTTTGTGCCAGTACCATGCTGTCTTGATGATGACAGCTTTGTAATAAAGCTTGATGTCCGGAATTGTGATGCCACCAACGTTGGCTTTCTTTTTCAATATCCCTTTGGCTAAATGAATGGTTTTACTTCCTTATTTCCCTGGTAAGTCTTGGCATTAAAACCAGTTTTCTGCAATTAACCATTTTATTTATGTTCAACCTTGCATATGTGTTATCAACTCAATGAGGTCTTTGATTCTTTTTTTCATTTAAGTAAATGAAAATCATCTAGAAAATCAGCATTCATTCCATTGAGTTATTCTTAGTAATAAGGTAATAGTTGTTAAAAGCTTCTTTGTAAAATGCAAAACATTATACATATAGAAAGGATTATAACAGAAATTTCTGTAGGGTAATTAATGATAAAATATTATTGCGAGCCATGCTCAAATTATTAAGAATATCTTCATGTCACCTATAATAAATACTCATATTTTAAGAAGTGGATTTTATAACACACGATTTAAATATAAATAAATCTTAGTGAAAAAAATAAATATTAGTGTTTATTGTTATATTTGTTTTTACTATTTTATTTACTTTATTAGAATTTTCTTTCATTTTAAGATTTTATTTATTTATTTGTGGGGGTTGGTGGGGAAGGAACAGTGGGAGAGGGACAAGCAGACTCTGTGCTGAGTGGGGAGCCCTCTGGGGGGCGCTCAATCCTATACCCTGAAATCATGACCTGAACAGAAATCAGGAGTCTACTGCTTAACTGACTGAGCCACCCAGGCATCCCTATTTTATTAGAATTTTCTTAAATTGTTCAAGCTTATGTGTAAATTAAACATAATAAAATATAACATTATTAATAATAAAAATAGAAATTCTATTGGTCCCTGAATATTAAACATTCTTTTGTTGGTTTCCCTAATTTTTGCCTATACATTGGTAAATATTCAACTTTTAAAACTATTCCCAGTTAATGAGCTTGAAAGTGTATCCTGCTCCTACTAAGACTTCAGTGGGTTGAAAGACCACCTTCACTATCAACAGGAGTAGATATCAGTAAGTCACATAGATGAATTAATTACCTATACCTTATAAATGTAAATGCCTTTAAATTGGTTACAAAGGGGGTAATGTAATGTTATAATTTGCTTTTATTTCCTAAAAAGAAAACCAGTAATAATCTCAAGAGGTTTTTTCTGAGATTACACTGAAATATAAATATACCTTATAGACTTAAATAGAAAGGATACTAGGTATCATGGTGGACAATATTTAAGCTACATGTTTATAAAAGATGCAAGAATTATTTAAATTGATTCTTTTGTCTTTCTAGAAAAGACAAGATAGTATTAATTCATATTGTAGTGATTTTCTTTTTTTAATGCAGGATCAGGGGCACCCGGGTGGCTCAGTGGTTAAAGCCTCTGCCTTCGGCTTGAGTAATGGTCCCAGGATCCTAGGATTGAGGCCCGTGTAGGGCTCTCTGCTCGGCGGGGGGCCTGCTTCCTCCTCTCTCTCTGCCTGCCTCTCTGCCTACTTGTGATCTCTGTCAAATAAATGAATAAAATCTTTTTAAAAAATGCAGGATCATGATCGAACAGTCAGATAGCCCTTGGTGAATGAGGAATTGCTCTTTGTTCATGTCAAAAATTAGTTTACTTTTTTTGCCTATATGGCTAATCTAACTGCACTCTGTGCTCATTCACACATTTTCTAGCACTTTAGGAGAAATAAAGCATAGATACATAGATAGAACATGGCCAACATATTATATTATTTATTAGGTAAATGAAAAAGCTTTATGAACTATTTAAAAAATTTAAGTCAAATTCAATGTAGAAATTGAAGAGTATATAGAAAAATCAACCCATGATCATGTTTCTATTGTTGCTGTTGGTCTCGAGAGCACCAAAAATTCTGTCACCTCTCTCTGGTCACCTTATCACCTTCTGTTCTAATAATTCTGTCCTTCAGCCTTCATGAAGAAATTCTCCAAGATGAAAAAATATATACACATATGTGTATATATGTATGTATGTATGTATATATAAGATAAAAAATATGTATATATATACACACATATATATATACATACATATGTGTGTGTGTGTGTATATATATATATACACACACACACTTTTTTCATCTTGGAGAAAATATATACACATATGTGTATGTATGTATGCATTTATATATAAGATAAAAAATATGTATATACATACATATGTATGTGTGTGTGTGTATATATATATATATATATATATACATACACTTTTTTCATCTTGGAGAATTTCTTCATGAAGAAATTGTGTTCATAATTGTTTATATACACATATATACACACATATATATGATATATTCATTTTCGAATGCAGGAATGCTTCTGTAGAACTCAATAAATTTTGTCAGTATACAAATATGGGAAACTTATTAATGTATTTGTAAAACAAATATAAAATAGCAAAATTAACTGATTCAATTTTAGCCTGTAGAAGCACATAAGCCATACTTTCTCTTTCACAAACAAAAGTTTGCTACACAGGCTTATTACCTTACAAAAATACACTAATTCCAAGAAAACTGTTTGCCAAAATAAGGCAATATCTATATAGCATTGGTCTTTTTCATCTGTCAAACAGTACAGACTGGGTGGCTTAAACAATACCTTTTTTTTTTTTTTTTTTTTTTTTTTTGCCAGTTTTAAGATACAAGTGCATGATCAAAGTGCAGGCAAATTTGATTTCTGATAAGTGCTCTCTTCTTGACTTGCAGATAACCACTCTCTCACTGTGTCTTCACAAGGAAGAAAGAGAGCTCTGATAATGAGGACAATAGTCCTACTGGATTAGGGACCCATCCTTATGATCTCATTTAACCTTAGTTTTCTCCCTAAAAGTCCTATCCTCAATATTCTCACATTTCTGGTTAAGTATTCAACATATAAATTTGGGTAGGACCTCACTCATTCTAAAACATCTGTCTTCTAAAAAAATAAAATAAAATAAATCCATCTTCTTTCTTTTCTTTTTTTTATTTTTTTTAAAGATTTTATTTATTTGACAGAGATCACAAGCAGGCAGAGAGGCAGGCAGAGAGAGAGGAGGAAGCAGGCTCCCCTCTGAGCAGAGAGCCCGACTCGGGGCTCGATCCCAGGACCCTGGGATCAGGACCCGAGCTGAAGGCAGAGGCTTTAACCCACTGAGCCACCCAGGCACCCCTCTTTATTTTCTAAGCATGGTTTCTTGAATCACGTGGGATAAGTTAAATCTGTCTTATATAACAACAATCTTTTAAAAATATATATGATGCTGGGCGCCTGGGTGGCTCAGTGGGTTAAGCCGCTGCCTTCGGCTCAGGTCATGATCTCAGGGTCCTGGGATCGAGTCCTGCGTCGGGCTCTCTGCTCAGCAGGGAGCCTGATTCCCTCTCTCTCTCTGCCTGCCTCTCCATCTACTTGTGATTTCTCTCTTTCAAATAAATACATAAAATCTTAAAAAAAAAAAAAATATATATATATATATATGATGCTATTTGCAATTCCACCTCCTTACCAAATTAATTCTCATTGTGATATCTCCAATTACTTCAATTACTTGAATTACTTGACTTTTTAAAATTTTTTTAATTTTTTTATTAACATATAATGTATTATTAGCCCCAGGGGTACAGGTCTGTGAATCACCAGGTTTACACACTTCACAGCAGTCCCCATAGCACTTACCTTCCCCAATGTCCATAACCCCACCCCCCTTCCCCCAACCCCTCTCCGCTGAGCAACCCTCAGTTTGTTTTTTAAGAGTCTCTTCTGCTTTGTCTCCCTCCCGATCCCATCTTGTTTCATTTATTCTTTTCCTACCCCCCAAACCCCCCATGTTGCATCTCAACTTCCTCATATCAGGGAGAGCATATGATAATTGTCTTTTTTCGACTGACTTATTTCACTAAACATAATACCCTCTAGTTCCATCCACGTTGTTGCAAATGGCAAGATTTCATTTCTTTTGATGGTTGCATAGTATTCAATTGTATATATATACCACCTCTTCTTTATCCATTCATCTGTTGATGGACATCTAGGTTCTTTCCATAGTTTGGCTATTGTAGACATTGCTGCTATAAACATTCGGGTACAGGTGCCCCTTTGGATCACTACATTTGTATCTTTAGGGTAAATACCCTATTTGCTGGGTCGTATGGTAACACTATTTTCAACTTTTTGAGGAACGTCCATGCTGTTTTCCAGAGTGACTGTACCAGCTTGCATTCCCACCAACAGTGTAGGAGGGTTTCCCTTTCTCCGCAGCCTCGTCAGCATCTGTTGTTTCCTCACTTGTTAATTTTAGCCATTCTGACTGGCATGAGGTGGTATCTCATTGTGGGTTTAATTTGTATTCCTGATGCCGAGTGATGTGGAGCACTTTCTCATGTGTCTGTTGGCCATCTGGATGTTTTCTTTGCAGACATGTCTGTTCATGTCTTCTGCCCACTTCTTGATTGGATTCTTTGTTCTTTGGGTGTTGAGTTTGATAAGTTCTTTATAAATTTTGGATACTAGCCCTTTATCTGATATGTCATTTGCAAATATCTTTTCCCATTCTGTCAGTTGTCTTTTGGTTTTGTTAACTGTTTCCTTTGCTAAGCAAAAGCTTTTGATCTTGATGAAATCCCAAAAGTTCATTTTTGCCCTTGTTTCCCTTGTCTTTGGCGATGTTCCTAGGAAGAAGTTGCTGTGGCTGAGGTCGAAGAGGTTGCTGCCTGTGTTCTCCTCAAAGATTTTTATGGATTCCTGTCTCACATTGAGGTCCTTCATCCATTTGGAGTCTATTTTCATGTGTGGTATAAGGAAATGGTCCAATTTCATTTTTCTGCATGTGGCTGTCCAATTTTCCCAACATTATTTGTTGAAGAGACTCTTTTTTCCATTGGACATTCTTTCCTGCTTTGTTGAATATTGGTTGACCATAAAGTTGAGAGTCCATCTCTGGGCTCTCTATTCTGTTCCATCGATCTCTGTGTTTGTTTTTGTGCCAGTATCATGCTGTTTTGATGATGACAGCTTTGTAATAGAGCTTGAAGGTCAGAATTGTGATGCCAACAAATCTGGCTTTCTTTTTCAATATTCCTCTGGCTATTCGAGGTCTTTTCTTGTTCCATATAAATTTTAGGATTATTTGTTCTATTTCTTTGAAAAAAATGGGTCGGATTTTGATAGAGATTGCATTAAATGTGTAGATTGTTTTAGGTAGCATAGACATTTTCACAATATATGTTCTTCCAATCCAGGAGCATGGAACATTTTTCCATGTCTTTGTGTCTCCCTCAATTTCTTTCATGAGTATTTTATAGTTTTCTGAGTATAGATTCTTAGCCTCTTTGGTTAGGTTTATTCCTAGGTATCTTATGGTTTTGGGTGCAATTGTAAATGGGATTGAGTCCTTAATTTCTCTTTCTTCTGTCTTGTTGTTGGTTATAGAACGGCAACCGACTTCTGTGCATTGATTTTATATCCTGACACTTTACACTAACAGAAATTAGTAAATCTGCCCAATTAACAATTGAAATGCATGTGTAAAAGAAGAAAAATATTTATTAGTAAAAAAACCTTATTTAAAGCTGTATATTAAAAGTGACATCTGAAAATCGAATATGGGCTATATATGCAAAACTCTGAACATAAATTTTACACACATAAGAAATTTTTCTAAAGTAGTTGAAAAAAACATTTTTCATATTCAAAATCACTATGTAATTGGTGTGTATGACAGATTGTATTATTGTTCCCAACATTCACATTATACCCTCCCCCATATATTTGCTTTGGCCATATGATCTCATTTGAGCAATGGAGGTTGAGGAGATAGGACAGCCTAGATTTTATCTGAGATAGGCCCTTAGAGTAAACCACTTGAAATCACAGGAATGGTCTTCACTGGCATTCTCTGAGTTCTGAAGGAATCGTTTTTACCTCATTCCTCAATCTGAAAAAAAATTTTAGCAAGAACTTACTGCTTTCACAGCCAACTTCCTTTACAGAGAGTTTAAAAAAAAAAAAAAAAAAGGAAGCTGTTAATCGCTACTTACTTCTTTACAAAATCACACTGAAAAGAAATGTACTTATGGCCGCCATTTGATCAAAATGATTTTTTTTTTGCTATGTCCTTCAAGATGATTAGGATTAGAAGGACTTTTTGTGACCACCTGCTTTTTTGTGCATATATTTTATTTAGGTGTAATTCTGTTTTGTTTGTTTGTTTTTCCAAATAGAAATGTCCTTCCTTACAGTGCATACACCTGGAGCCCATCATAATTAATCTCACCTATCATTCATAAAATTGTACTAAATAATTAAAGATCACTTCTGTGAGAGAGCACATATATGCAGCACATATATGGGAAGTGAAGATTCATCCTCTTCCCAGATTTATCCAACTGAAAATGCAAATTTCTGTAAGTATACACACGTGGTAATCATTATTTTTCCACATTGTGTTTTGAAACCTTCTGTCTTATATATTAATGGTGTATATATAAATGTTATTCTTTCCATTCTATTTCGCTTGGTCTCCTCAACATAACAACACTTTTAGTAACATATAGCTTATAATTGTTATTTACAATATAGCTTTGGATTCATTTTCTACTGTTAGTAACTTGATCTTTGACAGATTACTTTCCATCTTGTATTATCTTTTACAAAATATATTTTAAAGCTTTGACAATCTCTTTAAATTTTGGTAGCTTTTAAAGAATGCTTTTTTTTTTTTTTTTTTTTTTTTTTTTTTTGGTATATCACACACACATGCACACAAAAACCTGCCTCACAATTGTTCTTTTCATGTTATTCATTTTTGGATGGGGCTAAATATTTGTTGAGTAGTATAAAAAGGGAGAGGAAAATTAACTGAAACAGATTTCTATTAAGTTTACAGTTAGTGTCAAATAAAACTGGCCATTTATATGGAACTTAGAGTATATCTCTTAATTAAAACCTTCTTGCTTAAAGAGCTAGTTTTGATGGTATATCAGCATGCTTTTCCCTTTTCCATCATCCCCTTCCCTACTTACATATGTTATTTGCCCAAGTCTCCATTGAGACCTTGCTCCTTTAATCTGATGACCCACCCACAATTTTTTTAATATAATTTTTTATTTTTTATAAACATATATTTTTATCCCCAGGGGTACAGGTCTGTATGTTGCTAATCAAAGTATCTTCCCAACCATTAGCCTTCCTTTTTTGCACATGTGGTTTTTACTCTAGGTAATAAAAGGCATGTATAATTATGGAACAGATTTTGTATCAGTATCAGGAATATATTTCTTCTGGATGACTTTTCTTTTTTCATTAACTATGGAGGGTTTATAGCCTCTCAACTTTTTATTCTTTGTAAATTATTCCAGATTTCTGGAGGAAAGTGGATTAATATAGCTTTACTTGGCTTTCTTTTAATTGAAGACTTTTATATCCTTTGGGATATGAGGAGATAGGGGAACTAATTATGCTTCAAAACATTTTATACAATCCAGTGTTTTTCAGTGAAATCCCTATTTTTTATTCATTTAAGCATTTTATGACAATTTATGATATGTCAGACTTAGTACTAGACCATAGAGATAGACACAAGTAAGACAAAATGCTCACAAACTAGTGAGGATGTCAGAATGCAGAACAGTAAGTATGATTTCCAAATCATAATCTCTACATAAGTAGAAATACAATGGAATCTTTGTGGCTAGATTGCCTGATTTTTTCTGGGTTGGTAAGGAAAGGTGATAAATAAGGTAACATATGAGCTTGAAGAATATTCTTAAAGAATGAAAAATATTCACATGGAGAGTGATAAAGGAGAATTAAAGATAGTATTAACAGTATGTAGGCATGGTGTTGTGAAAGACACAGTACTTCTGTAGAACTATCAGTATTCAATGTGGCTGGAGCACAAAGACCTGGCTAATGAATAGTGGGACTGGATCTCCTCCCTTCCCTCCCTCTCAAGGACTTGGCTGGAGTAAATGGCACTTCTCTATGGAGCTCAATTTTTCTTCTCTACTTGAACACTTCCATTAACTTACAGTGAAGCAAAACAACCCATCCAAATGCTCACCAAAATAAAATCTCCAATAAAAACAAAACTATGAAAGCTTCTTTTGGGCCACATTATTCCATCTACCATCTATATCACTTCTTCTTTTACAATAGAATTATTTGGAAGAGCTGGATATACTTACTTCCATTTATTGCCTCTAATTTTTGTCCTTTAAAATCATGTTCAATACAAATTGCTTAAAAACAAATATTTTTGTTTTTTGTGTGAAATATACAAAATAAAAATAAAATAACACTTGCATGAGTTCCAGTTCAAGATAACAATGTAGGCAAAGCTTGAACTCATCTCCTTCCACTAGCACACAAAATCTATAACTGCACGTGGAACATTTTTTTCAGGAAAAAAAAAAGCTAAGAACTCATTGAGTGAGTGCTACACATCAAATACACAAGAAAACTCCACATCAAGTGGGCAAGAGAAGCTGAGACACAATATCACCATAAACCCCACCCCTAGCATTATAACCCACAAGAGGCACTATAACTCAAAAGCTCAAATGTCTCCCTATAAATCAGAGGGTTTGAAACCCACATCAGACACCCCAACTTTTAAGACTTGCCACTGAGAGACCAGCTCCCAAAACATCTACTTTTGAAAACCAATAGGGTTTGTGTCTATAAGACCCACAAGGCTATAGTGAAAGGAGAAATGGTTCTAAAAGGGCTTGCAATATAGACTCACGCACTCCTAGCTCCATCCTAGAAGCAGCTAACTGCAAAGCACTTAGACCTTTTGTTAAGGAGGCTTATTTGTTTATCTTTTTTTTTTTTAATTTTAATAAATTTTTTTATTTTTTATCTTAAAGCCCTAACCAGAGTGGTAGGAATTTAACATTACAACTAGGGACTTACTGAAATATTCTCTGGAGACAGAACTCAGTGGGTGGCCTATTTGTGCTTTTCCTCAGCCTCACTCCTAGAAAGGAGCTTGGACCCTTGTCTGGTGCCCTGATTTTTAGAGCTGCCACCCAGGCAATACATCTTAGTTGCTAGTATCTTGTGGCCAGCAGGTCTTATACTAGCAAGCCGCACAGGACTATAACTAATGGACAAAGCATTCTTAACCAGCTACCATCCCCAGGGTACACAGAAAGGCAACAAATTAAGGTACCCAGTTTTTCTGTGAAAAAAGTCCATCAGTTCATCTTTAAAGTTGCTGCCTGAGGAGCAGGCTTCTAATTAAACATACATCTAAGGGCCAACTGAAATCCTCTCCAAAGACCTTGGAAGACAGGTGCTAAATTCCTTCCTCTGTTGAGCTCCAGAGCTCCCATATCTCTCAAAGAAAAGCTTGTACATGGATCTGGCACCCTGGTTTTTACTTCTAGTGCTCCACTTTTTGTGGCTGCAACCCCAAGGTGCCCCTTGATCACCAGGCTTTGCTGCCAAGCAGGGTTTGCATTCCTAGATCCCATGAGACCATAAAAAATGGTGAGACAATTCTTGGTCAGCTACCACCAACAGGGCACAGCATAGATGGCAGAATAAAACATACCTTCAGTCTTCTGTTAAAGAGGTGCATTTACTTGTCTTGGAGCTTCAACCAGATGGGCAGGTTGCCAATATTAGAGGACAGCTCTAAATTTTCTAACACTGGTGACCAGCAGGAATATCCTTGTAGTCCCTCAGGACTGTATATATTTGCATACTTTAAAAGCTGCTGCCTGAATGTTTGTTTTCCAATCAGTTTGAATCTAGGTGCAGATTGATATTCTCCCCTTTGGGACACTAATAGGTCTTAAACACTCTTAAATACTGAGATCAACTAAAGAAAAAAAAATTGGATGCTTGGATCATCACAAAGACTTGAGAGACAACAAAGACCAAGGGCACAGCTGAATGACAAGGCCCATCTCCTACATAAGACCACTTCTTCAAGACTGGGATATGTGGCTCTTTTATCTAATGCATAGAAACCAACAAAGGGAATCAAGGAAAATGAAGAAAATGGGAATATGTTCCAAATGAAAGAATAAGATAAAACCTCAAAAACAGGCCTTAATGAAATGGAAATGAGTGATTTAGCTGATAACCATTCAAAATAACAAGTATAAAGGTGCTCATCAAGATGGAGAGAAGGATGACTAAGTTGAGAACATGAATAACAAATATAAGAAAGTACCAAATAGTCACTAAGAAGAAAGGAGAGATCAATATTGGTTGTGATGCTGTGATATAATAAATATCTATATCTATATCTATATATATATATATATATATATAGATAGATATGGTTTTGTCTTCATATCAAAAAAAAGTGACAAATTTAAGTCACAGAACTGAAGAAGAATACAATAACTTAACTGAAAAATACATTAAAGGGGTCCAACACTAGACTAGAAGAAACAAGAAAAAAATTAATGAACTCAATACACCCCAGAAGAACTCACCTAATCAGAGCAGCAAAAAGAAAAAGAAATGATAAAAGCAAAGATACTGAAGGTCCTTACAGGACAATATCAAATGAACCAATGTTTGCATAATAGAAGTCTCAGAAGAGAAAGAGAGAAAGGGGCAGAAAACATTTTTGAAGAAATAATGGCTGAGAACTTCCCTAACCTGGGGAAAAAAACAGACATTCATATCCAGGAAGTCCAGATTATTCCCAATAAGAGGAAGCAAAAAAATACCCATACCAAGACATTATAATTAAGGTGTCAAAAGTCAAATAAAAGGAGAAAATCTTAAAAGCAACAAGAGAAAAACAGCATATTACATACAAGGGAACACCTGTAAAAGGATTTTTCAGCAGAAATATTGCAGACCAGAAGAGAATGACACAATGTATTCAAATCCTGAAAGAAAAAGAAACTTACAACCAATATTTTTCTAACCAGAAAAGCTTTCATTCAGAATTGAAGGAAAGTTTTCCAGACAAGCAAAGCTAAAGGTGTTCATCAACATCAGATTGGACTTAAAAGAAATGTTAAAGGGCTTTTTTTTTTTTTTTTTTTGTAACCTGAAACAAAAAGGGACTGGTTGGTAACATGAAAACATATGAAAGTGTAATTCTCACTGGTAAACACATATATATATATATATATATATATATATATATATATATATATATAGTAAAATTCAAAATTATCTAATTTGTATAGGTGGTAAGCTAATCACTAATAAAACTAATATGAAGGTTAAAAGACAAAAGTAGTAAAAATAATTTTAACTACAGTAATTAGTAATTAGGGAATACACAAGACAAAAAGATATAAATTGTGACATCAAAAACAAAGCATGTGGGGCGCCTGGGTGGCTCAGTGGGTTAAAGCCTCTGCCTTCAGTTCAGGTCCTGGGATCAAGCCCTGCAATGGGCTCTCTGCTCAGCAGGGAGCCTGCTTCCTTTCCTCTGTCTTCTCTCTCTTCCTGCCTGTCTGCCTACTTGTGATCTCTGTCTGTCAAATAAATAAACAAAATCTTAAAAAAAAAAAAAAAAAAGTGTGGATGTGAGTAAATATATAGAGAGCTTTAAAATATATTCAAAGTAAGTTGCTATCACCTTAACATAGGTTATTATGAATTGTTTTATAGAAGATTCATGGTAACCACGATGCAAAAACCTACAATAGAACACAAAAGACAAAGAGAAAGGAATGTAAGTATAATACTATAGAAAATCATCCATCACAAAGAAAGAGACCAAGAAACAAAAGCACACAGGATCTACAAAACAGGCAGGAAACAAATAAAATGGCAAAATACATACCTATTAATAATTATTTTAAATATAAATGGACTAATTTTTCCCACCAAAAGATATAGAGTGGCTAAAATAATAATAATAATAACAATAATGCCCATATATGATTGTGCAAACTTAACTACTAAAATTTGTGAGTGTTCTGACTGATCCACTAAATGCTCCACTAAATGGCCATTCCTTCCGTTTCTCTACCTCTACTCAGACCTCCTACTCTATGAGACACAATATTTTAAGATTTTATTTATGGGGCACCTGGGTGGCTATCATTAAGCATCTGCTTTTGGCTCAGGTCATGATCCCAGGGTCCTGGGATCAAGACCCACATCAGACTCCCTGCTCAGCAAGAAGCCTGCTTCTCCCTGTCCCATTCTCCTTGCTTGTGTTACCTCTTTTGTTGCATCTTTCTCTGTGTCAAATAAATAAATAAAATCTTTAAAAAAAAAAAAAAAGACCACACACAATGGAATATTACTTATCCATAGAAAAGGAGGAAAAGGAGGAAAGAAAAGGAGGAAATCTTGCCATTTTCAACAATGTGAATGGATCTTAATGACATTCTGCTAAATCTGTACTTCCCCCTCAAAGCACCTATCACACTACATTACATGATATATTTACATAAATTATAATATAAAAAGTGTGATATAAATGATTATATATACAATTGCACTTGTAATATAAATGAATATATATGCATATAGATGTAAATTATAAATATAAATGAATAAAATATATTTATAAGTAAATATATTTATGTTATTTACACATTTCTTTGATAGAATATAAGCTCCATCAGGGAAAGGACTGTTTCAATTCTAGCATGTGTCACCATTGACTAGAAAAATGACTGGAATATGGCATGTGCTAAATATTATTCACTACTGAATAAAAAGTTATATTGGACCAATCATGTGCCTTTGTAACACCCTACCTTCTTTTGGCAAAGAGGAAAAAAAAAAAAAACAACCCTTAAGTATGGCAGTACTTCAAATAATAGTGTAATGATGAAAAAAAACATGTTTGTGATTTATACTCCTAGAACCTGAATTTGCTCTTCTACTATGCAGGCTACTTGTCCACTTTGAAAATTATGATCTTATCTAAAAATTGAGCTAATCATAGTTTTTAAAGGTTTGCTGTGAATCTCAGATAGATCATGTTTATAGCTGAAAGTGTACAAATTTTCAAACTCTTTCCTAATGTTGGGTTTAATTAAAGACAGCTTTTATCAAAAATCTTCTGTTAGATGTTTGTGGGAATTACATTAAAAGAATTACATTCCATGTCTTTAGTCTGTTTAAAATATTAAGCAGAATCCAACACAGAGATGAATAAAGGATAAGACTCTGATATTTCTGAATTTGCCTGGAAAATTATTGGTCAAAACATTAGAAAAAAGGAAAATTGTAATCATGATTAGACATCCAAGGCTATGCAAAACCAAATAAAATAAGATAAAAATTGTGTTTAATGCTGCATCAATTTGGATAGCTTTCTTACTGGAGGAACATAGGAATATGAATTAGATTATCTTAATTATCAGGGCTTTTCTTTTTTAAATCAGTAAGAATTATTTGTCAAATCATACCCAAGTCAATTGTTAGAACTTCATAATGAAATATTTACCCAACATCTAATTACTGCAAGTGGAAATACCTCAACTGGAAATGGTTTTTGTTAGAGCAATTGTTTCTGTGAGCCAGCCTATGTTGTTAGTCATTCTGCCATAAGAAAGTGGTCTAAAGAAGGAAAACTTCAAAATTAATTCATATATTTTTATATGCTTATAAAGACTATAAAAATAAATGTTCATTTTAAGTGCAACCAAGTTATAGAAAGATGTAGAATTTTCCTGCTACTGCAATTATGTACGAATTGCCATAATCCAATTGCTTACTGAAGACATATTTCCTTAAAAGTTGTCTTTCCTATAAACCCAATAAACTAACTCAAATAATTCAACTATGTTTTTATTAAAAAATAAAAATTTATAAATACTATTTTATTATAACATGGGCCATTTCTAGTTTTTTTTTCCAGGACTATTTTTCAATCTTAATAAGATATAGAATTTTCAAAAGCATTTAGAATTGTTTAATAAGCTTCATAGATCACATGTTTTTTTTGTGTTTTCCTTTTCACTATTCAGCAATCATTTTTAAAACTTCAGAAGTTTGTTTTCTAAATTTTACACCATACTCATAAACAATCCATTGTTTGTTTATAATCATTAACTCATATGCTCAGTGCCACTCACCATCTCATCTCATGTTCCTTTGAGAACTTGAAATAGCCTTTCATAATACATCAAACCAACAAATAAACTGAAATCATGAATGACTGCCCACAGCAGTTCTGCACTGCCAATGCCTCATACTTGTTTTGTTTTTAACAACCCATCACACTTCTTTATCCATTCATCTGTTGATGAAAGAAGATGTGGTATATATACACAATGGAATACTATGCAGCCATCAAAAGAAATGAAATCTTGCCATTTGTGACAACATGGATGGAACTAGAGCGTATCATGCTTAGCGAAATAAGTCAAGCGGAGAAAGACAACTATCATATGATTTCCCTGATATGAGGAAGTGGTGATGCAACATGGGGGCTTAAGTGGGTAGGAGAAGAATCAATGAAACAAGATGGGATCGGGAGGGAGACAAGCCATAAGTGACTCTTAATCTCACAAAACAAACTGAGGGTTGCTGGGGGGAGGGGGGTTGGGGGAAGGGCGGTAGGGTTATGGACATTGGGGAGGGTATGTGCTTTGGTGAGTGCTGTGAAGTGTGTAAACCTGGCGATTCACAGACCTGTACCCCTGGGGATAAAAATATATGTTTATAAAATATAAAAAATTTAAAAAAACCCATCAAACTAAAAATAGTCCAACATTGTTCATCATTTAGCCCCTGTGATACAATAAATTTCTCTTCCTGACTCTTCTATTTCTGCCGCCATTTTTCTAGTCATCCATGCTAAAAATGCTGTGCATATATTTTAACTTTTTTTCCTCAGATAGCACATGTCATTAAACATCTTTTGTGTAGTGAACCTCAGTAAGGTTACTTCAGTTTTATTTTATTACCTCCACAAACTTAAGTCCCTCCTTACCTCTCCCGTTTTGTCTTTTATGAGAAAATCTAAAACAGAACAGCTTCCACTGGCTGGCCCACCATTCATCTTTCCTGTCAGGTAATATCATCTAGGCTCACACTGACTGTATGTATCATTGTCCTGCCCACAAACTCCAACAGCTTCTCCTTACCTTCCCCCAAGCCCACAACATCAATACTTGGTCCTAGTAGGGAGAGAGGGTAGGGTTCTTGTGGACCACTACAGTAAATTCTAAGATCTAAGGGACCCAATATAGGAAAGAGTTATTTGTCAGCTACCCAATAGGAATGTAAGGAAAAGTAAGGAAGACACAATTATCAACTTTTCTGTGGACATTGTCTTTTTTAGACTTCCTATTATGAAAATTTCTTATTTAGGAGATTGTTATTCATCATCATCAACATTCCACCATTTCCTATGTAGTCAATTGCAAAGTCAAAACTTGGAAGAGACAGCCACACCAATGGGCTGCAGGACTTTGCTAGCTTCCATCAGCAAAAATCTAGGGAGTAATATATGAAATTGGATTACAAAGGTGTTTGTAAATAACTTTAAAATGGGATGAACTTTTTAGGGGTGCATTTACCAGTGATTCTGCACTGAAGGTCCTCATTTACAGATCTAGGAATAATTAACATTTTTTTCTTGATGTTTTATAGAAACCTGGACTCAGAAGTGTTGCACACTAAAGATGGTGGTAGTATATGGCAAAATATGAAGTAAAAAAAAATTCAAAGGTTTCTGGAGCATTTTAATTTTATAAATATAAGTAAAAATGATGAGAAAGCTGGGTAGTCAAAAGGTAGACCTAATGGGCATTTGTCATTTTTATTTTTGTTCTGTATCTGAATCTTTATATTTTGAAGGAATGCTCCATTTTCTAAATTTTGGTAGCAGGTAGAACCGAACTTCTCATGGCAGATTTGAGGATGAGGGCCATAATTTTATGGTTAACCATATGGTGTTTTGGAGAACTTTTCAGTCTGGAGTGAATGATGCAATGAAAAATGGACAGGGTGATTATACTCAAGGCAGAGGATTGAACAGCAGCTGTATCTAGTGGCAGTATCAATGTCTACTCCATCTACATAGAGACCTGTGGATGGTTCCTGGGATGAGGAGAAGTGGCAGCATTCTAGTATGTCCTAACTCCATTGGCTCCTTTCTTTTCACAAACCTTATTCTTCACAAGATTTTGTTGTTGTCAATCTGTGATAGTCCTCAAATCTTTCCAATGAATTGCTTTCTGTTTATTTTTTTTTTTAAAGATTTATTTATTTGACAGAGAGAAATCACAAGTAGACAGAGAGGCAGCCAGAGAGAGAGAGAGAAGCAGGCTCCCCGCTGAGCAGAGAGCCCGATGCGGGACTCGATCCCAGGACCCTGAGATCATGACCTGAGCCGAAGGCAGCGGCTCAACCCACTGAGCCATCCAGGCGCCCCTGCTTTCTGTTTAAAACTACAATCAATTCTGTAACATGTCACCAAAATCTTATTAGTCCAAAGTCAAGTATAGACTTTGCATATTCACTGCAGTCTATTTCAAGTGTTGGAAATGCCATGAAAGAACTCATTCTTGGGAATGGAGCTTTTCTCTAAGTGGAGAGCAGTGGTGACAGGTGTGTTAGAGTCAGGATCACTCCAGACATTTATCTCAAAAAAAGGCAGAGGAAGCCAGAAAAAAGGCCAGTGTCCTCAATATGGTCTATCATTAACAAAGAAGATATCTTGCATAGATTTTTTTTCTTTTTTCTCCCCACAGTTTGATTAGGTTCCTACATGAGGATAAAGTACCTGCCTTTGAGAGTTCAAAGCAAAGCAAGTCATAGAGGTAACCTGTCCCAGGAGAATAACTGGAACTTGGAGGACAGCAAAACATGTGTTATGTGGAGGTTAATTTTAGAGTGAAACTCAGAAATGATATTCTTAAAAATTACCGGTCTCAGGATATGCTAATCAGTGTGACTAGTTTCTAGCAAAGATTATGAAAATATTAAATGGTTGGTATTCATTTTGAAGAACTGGAATGAGGTCTGATATGGGGTAGTCTATAATCAGATAAACATTCTTCTCTAGTAGTAGTTTGGTTTCTTACCCATGACCTACTCTTCAAACAAGACTTTTATGACTCCTTAATTTTCCTGTATACACTCTAGACACTGGCTTGTATTTATTTTTTAAATACTGTTCTTTGTTTAGAGAGCACTCTCTCAGTGGCTTTGTCTATCAAAATCCTATCTATTCATCAAAGCTGAGTTCAATAGTAAATTCTTCCATGAAGTTCTAGCTGGTCTGCAGGGCTGGAATTTCTTCCACTACTAAATTCTCTCATTAGTTTGTACCAGGATGGATATTGTGGCCCTGCTTAAGTGACTGGTTGAAGTCCACTGATGAGTAGCAAAAATCAATCAAGGCAAGGAAAGTTTTGAGGTGTGGATTAACACCGGACTTGCCTTATCATGGTGATAAAAAAATTCAGAAGTAGGAGAGTCAGCACTGGGCCTGTTATCTGGATCACTGCACACAAACCAGAGAAAGAAGGCTAAAGCTAAGGTGCACACAAAGCACACTGTGAGCACCATCCCAAACCCTGAACACAATTTATTTCTTTCTTCATCTCACTAGGAAATGGAAAATCTTTCCATTTTTTCAGCCTGATTCTCTAGTTGAAGAGAAGGACAGGGCTGCACAAACATATTATTGCCTGCACCTGGGTAAGGCAGGATAAACAGATTGCAAATACAGCTTTCTTGTGCTATATGCATTACCGCCTATTTAGTTATCACCTAAGTTATAAAGGCAAACAAAACTATCTTTCCTTTTGAGTTTCCAACAAAGTATAATGCTGTGTAGGTAGGAGAAACTCAATAAAACCTTTTTGAATAGGTAAGTGAACAATTATCTTTATAAAATATGTAGCTGTGGCTATAAAAGTATAGAGGTAGGTATATTAATGTCTATTACATTCCCCCTATTTCCTCTGTAGTATATAATACAGTAAACTACAGAAATTATTTATCATGCTCCACTTAGATTTCACACTTAGAAAATATCACTCCAGTTCATCTTACCCATGTTACTTCTATATTTTAGAGGTCAGTACTTTGGTACACTTTTGTGATTAAATTTTAATAGCAGAGTAAACTTCTCTGAAGTACACACACTCTTCATCACATCAACCCTGAGATCAATGGCATTTGAGTAACTTCCAATGTATTCCTGTAAATTAGTAGGGACTGATAATTATCACACATTTCACACCTTGAAGTAATAAAATCCCCAAAAATAAAATCAGATACTGTAGAAAATATAGTTAACGCTTCATGAAAAAAAAAAAAAAAGTCTTAATGTCTTAAATCAAAACTGCATTTTCATCTTTATGCTTGTGTTTGGGGAAAATAAATAAGCCAATGAATTGCTGTATTCCCAAATTGCATGCTTTTAAAAGAGTAACAATCATCTGATCAATTTTGTTCTAGGCAATTATGTTGAAATGGTCATCATGAGATATAAAGAGCAACTGGCTTTTTTTAAATCAAGTGTACATCAGAGATATGAAAAAAATTTAGAGAAAATGCCACTTAATTATATTATCAATCTATAAAAATTAAAGAATCTAAAAATGAGAAATTTTACTTGACATTATGACTATAGCTAAAACAGTAATTTGACTTAAAATTTAATTTGACACAGAATATCCAAAACTACTAAGTTTTCAAAAAGATATTTAATAATAAGACATCTCAGTGACATATACCAGAGTTATTCCATTTCTATTTTGGCACATATTATAAAAAATCATTTAGAATTTTACTGCATATTATATTTCAAACAATCTATCAAACAATCAAATACTTTTGATTATAAAAACCATATCTAACCAAATGCAATTTTCTAATTTACATACTCAACTATACTTGAGTATATACAGTTTCACTTCAGAAGACTTAAAATGGCACTCCCGATGTGCTAGGTAGTATGCTAGATAATTTAAAAGATCAATGTCATTTCATTTAACCCTTTCAGTAAAACTGTAAATGAAAAAACTTCAATTTCAAAGCAGTTTAATAACTTTCCCAATGTCAAACAACCTGTAACATCATTTGAAATTGTATCCTCTGACTAAATCACAATTTTTAAAGATACTTTATTGTATTTCATTTGTGCATTATATATACAAAACCCACACAGAGAACAATTTCATTTATCCAGCATCAAGGAAATTTCCTATGAAAGAATTTTCTAGCAGTTTAAACCCTTATGTATAAAGATGTTAGTTTTACAACTTTAGTGGAAAAAAATTTTTAAAGATTTTATTTGAGAGAGAGAGAAAGCAAGCACATGCACAAGCAGGGAGAGCAGAAGAGGGAGAAGCATGTTTCCCATTGAGCAGGAAGTCTGATGAGGGGCTCAATCCCAGGACCCTGGGATCATGACCTAAGCTGGAGGCAGACAGTTACCACCTGAGCCACTCTCTTGCCACCCCACTTTTGTGGAATTTTTTTAAGAAACACATTGATTACACTTTAACATCCGTATTAGATTTTGAATAAAATATGTGTAATGTTTTTTGATGCTTCAAGTCACCACCATGACCATCAGTTTCTGTTGGAATCAGTAACATAGTCATGTTTTAATGATACTGAAGGTTTATTTATCCTCTAGTGGAACTTGGACTATGCTTTTGGGGGTATTTTTTTTTTTAGCCTTCATTACTGAATGGCTCAATCAGTTTCTCTTGGTTGTGAGTATGCCTATTTGTTTGGATGCTTCAGTTTTGTATGTCCAACCAGTTCTTTGGAATTTGCAGTATGCAGAAATAAAATTTCACCTAGCATTTTTAAATTGTATCTGAAATATAAATTAACTGGCTCTGTGGGAAGGAATGAACATCTCTTAAGTAAAATTTCTCTATCTCAAGGTACACTCTTCAGAGCAAGACCATTTTCACAGTCACTATCTGCACAACTATTCAGTCACAAATATTTCAGGAGCAATTACTACATGCCAGATATAGTTCTAGATGCTAGAGAATCAGTAAAGAATAAAACAAGTAATGGTCTACACTCTTAAGAGCTTACATTCTAAGAATGCCTGGGTGGTTAAGTTGATTAAGCCTCCAGCTCTTGGTTTTGGCTCAGGTCATGATCTCAGGGTTGAGGGATCAAGCCCTGAGTTGGGCTCCATGTTCAGCGCAGAGTTTGCTTGAGAGTCTCTCTTCCTCTCCCTTGCCCCTCCCACTCTTTCTCTCTAAAACAAACAAACAAATCTTAAACAAACAAACCACAACCTCACATTCTACTTGGAGAAACCGGTAAAAGAAAACACTTTACTTTTAATTTTATAAAAAAGTAAAACATAATGTTTAATGATAATAAATAAATACTATGGAGAAAAAAACTACATAAGGAAAAAGAAATCATGGGGGGTGGTTAAGAAGGTTGTTGGTGTGATTTTAGATGGAATATTCAGAAAAGGCCAGACTGAAGAGGGGTTTTATGAAAAAAAGATCTGAACAAAGGGATGCAGGTTGAAACATGTTTGTCATCAGATCCATTGCTCAGTCTTCCCTTGATCTGCTCTGTATTTGGGGATGCTGATTTAGGCCAGCCATATCCAGCTGGGTTTAGCTAATGGCAGAACTAGAGAGTAGGAGGAAGAAAGAAAATAGGGTACTTCCTGTCCCCCCAAACCCTTTTAGGCAGTATGTCTAGCACTGCCTTGCTTCTTTGGCTCTGACTCCTATTGAAGAGGAGGATATAGGCTAGCCCTATTTAGGAATTTTCTGGTTGACTCCAGGACTTAAGTTCTGATAACATTGCCTCTTTCTGCTTTTGCCCAAGACTGGATGGTTTCCTCCTGTTGCTAACCTGTGGGTTCTTAGCATTTCCAACACTTGTAAAACCAACTTTATGTGTTAAGTCTCCTACTTTAAGTATTTAAATGCTTTTTTCCAATACTTTAGAAAGTTTGTGAATCAATATTTGGACCCTAATACTATACTACAGAAGGTTGGAGAACAAGATTCATGGTCATCTAGGTGAAGATGATCCTGAATTATGGGAACAAGAAGTCCAGAGATGGTAAGAAATAGGTCAGAGAAAAGAAGGGATTGGGGGTGAAGCCTGTCTTCCACCTTTCTGATTTTGGTTTTTACTCTAAAAGAAATGGAAAGTTACCAAGTCTTTTTAACTAGGGAGAGAAATTATCTCATTTTTGTTTTTAACATAACCATTCCTTCCTAAAGGGGCAATAGCAGAAACAGACAGATTCAAAAGGGTGAAATATTTTGTTGAGAAATAACTGTGGCAAGAAAATAACTGGCAGTGGCAAGGAGCAATCAGGTCATGAACAGATGTTGGTGGTCAAGCCAACAGGATTTGAAGATGAATTACACATGTTAAACAAGAAAGGATATGTTAGGTTTCAAAAGTATATTTGAAATCTCAGTGGAGATCTTGAGTATATGAAAGCGAGTTATAGGAATATGAACTCAAGTGGAAAAAGTCTGACCTATAGACATAAATTTGGAAATCACATATAAATAGTATTTTTATATGTGATAATAGAAACAGTATTTTATATTTTAGACATGGGTCTCAAAGACATTACCAATCATCACCCTTGCTTATTTGTAGTGTCATGGAGTAGCTGAGTCTATCAATAAATATTACAAGATCTATAGATTAACAATATAGAAAGAGTATAGATTTCTTTTAACTTGTAGAATCTTGTATTTTAAACACTATTGCTAAAGTATTCACAGTGAGTTGTCATACATTTATTCCAAGTATTCTTGAACTGGTCTTTTGTTATATTATTTAAGTCTGTTACAAATCTAGCTCATATTGAGCTGGAACTTTATAAGATACTTGTGGTATCTAACAAAATCCTAGGACAGTACTACTAGGGCTATAACATTGTCAGGACTTATCTGAGTCTCCTGCCTTAGAGTCTCTCCACGTATATCTACCACTTATGGTGTTTTTCCTTCTCCCTGAAGACCAACTTTCTGCACATGGCAGAGTATATTCACCAAAAGATCTACATCTTAACACCTTATGGCTTTTAGATTCAGAAAAAAATAGTTCTCAGAAAAATAAGAGGGAAAGTGCCAGAAAAAAAAAGAGTATGTTCAGTACAGTTTTCAAAGCCAATTTAAGAGTCTCTTAAGAAAATGTGTTTTTCATTCTTTCCATTCATTGCCTACATATATATTCAACATGAAGTTTTTAGTATTTCTCCATCAAAAACGTAAGGATAAAAATAATAGTAGCACTAGAAATCATTTTCATTTTATATAATTTTTTATAATTTCTTGCACTCTATCAAAAATCTCATAGAGTTAAGACTGATGTAACAATTTATCTGCAGTTTATTTGATCAGTATACAACAGTAAAGGTTAAGCCTGGTGTATTTAAAAGACATGATATCAGCTAGAAAATGACATATGAAAAGATTATTTAGTTTAAATCCAACACTCCATGCCACATTTTAGGAGTACTTAAGATAATTACAGTGAAAAAAAATGACCTTTAAGCTATGAAGCATGCTGAACTTACCAGAGTATGATGTAATGATAAATTAGTCAATATTCAACATTCCATGTGAAGATAGATATACAAAACAGAAAAGAGATACATTTCTCTCATTTATTTATTCAACAGACATTTATTGAGTTGTCTCATTTTCAAGAGATAACAGCATTCTGGTTCTAAAGAAAGAAAAAAATAAACTGAAAAGTTAGATTTGCTTAACTGCAAATATTATGAAGAAAAGAATCATTATGAGTTTATTAATTAGGAGTCCAACCAATATATCTAATCAGTATTTCCAGAATTATTTCCACCATTGCTATCACATAGTCTAACTCCCATCATCTCTCCCAATGAACAATGCAGAAAACAAATACAGCCTTGATTCTACTTCTGCTACACTATCTTCCACACAAAATTCAAAGCCATCCTTATTAAATAGGAATGAGATAGAGGTACTCTGTTTGTCTCAACTTTGATGGTATTTTATTCCATAAAATCTTTGATATTTTGTTTGTCTTCAAGGGCCAGAGAAATAAATGCATAGGGATAACGTTTAAGATGAAATGAAAGTAAATTGTCAGTAAGCTTTCCTTTTTATTATCAATGGCAGAATAAACTTTAATGAATAGAATTTACTTTCTGTGTGCTTTGCTTTTGAGGAAAAAGGTAGAAGATATGAGAATATGGTATCAGTGTATGTCTAAAGATCAGTGCATATTCAGTCAAATTTCTCATACCTTTTCACGCAGACTTCTTTGCAATAACTTATCTTCTAGTGATGATCATATGACTGTAAATGAAGTTCCTTTGGTATGTTACTGTATTATTCCATATGGATACAATCACAACAAAAATTTCTCTTGAAACTAAGAAATATTGCAATTATTTTGCAATATAAATAATTAACACTTTGAACATTTATACACATTTTCTTGCATTGACCTGTCAGTACTATTTGGAGAATTGATTTTGCTGAGGACCTATTTTCTTAGCATTCAGCCAAATATTAAAATGGAACCCTATAAATAGCATTAATGTACTATGAAGACAATAAAAGCAGCATCCAAATCATTAGTCTAATTAGTCAAATTTTTCTACTATTGCTGAAAGGAAAATATCTTCAAATACTGAAGTTGTCTAAGCTTGTTAACAAACATAGCTTAATACCCAGTATCTATAGTATACAGATTACCAGACAGTTTTATTGGTTTTGGATATAGATTTATTTTAGATGAGTTTAATTATGATGTAAACAAGAATCTTACAAAAGTTGACACCATCAAGGAACAATTAATTTTACAGAATGGGAGGATATAGTTACTATTTATCATATACCTGTTGGATATCAACAAGAAGGCTGAAAATATCTTATTACTCATTACGTACCCATTTAAACAGAAACTAGTATTACTAAAAAGTTACTTTTTTATTTTGTTATTTTACTATGTAACAAGTACATAGGAATAGTTTGCATAACTATCTTAATTATTGTAGCAACAGTGTTTAATACCTACATTTATAATTGTGGAAACTGAGGCTTCTGGTTTTTATTTAGTTTGCTCATGTGGGTGATAGAATTTGTAGTCAGGTGTTATCCGGCTCTGTGGCTCATAATTCTTATCACTTAATTACACTATCAAAATAGACTAAAATTTAATGAATTTCCTTTATTTTCTTAATGAGAAATATTTTAAATAAATAATTGATTCAAAGCATTGCTTTTTCTATTACTACTGGGGCATAATTTATATCATAAGGAGTTGATATTTGGAAAAATCAATATAACTAAACTAAGGAATGTTTCTTCTTTGTAATTGAAGGTTGGAGCCTTTTCATAAGAAGTTCAAGTAACAGTGACAGGAACAGGTTGACAACTATAAAGGTATTATAAATTTAAGTGGTTGTGATAGAACCAGAACAATTAAATGCTCCATGGTAGAACTGTTTATTGTTAATTTTTAAACTGTACAATTGAATACTCAACAGAAGTATGTGACTAACCAGACAAGTAATCTGAAAATACAAAAATGGAATTAGCTGATATGATGCAATTCATATCAGCTAACCCATAAACTCATCATATCAGTGCAAGCCAAGCAGTTATGCTTATTGTTATTGGAGTGCATAACAATAAGTTACACACTAGGAGGAAATGTGCTGAATTCAAAGCTGTAAGTAAAGATAACCTTTTCTGAAGATTGCTTTGAAGGTAAAACTATCAAGGTGGACACACAAAGTTTATGGCATTTGTAGCACAAAGTTTCAGGCGTTATTTAAAAGAAGCCAGGAGGTGGTAGGGAAATACTTATTACTGGATAATAAATTTTTATTTTGTTATTTTTGAATATATTTTCCATTGGTCATTATCTCACATAATTAAGATTTTCAAATATCTGGACTTCTGAGAAGATGGTGAAGTAGAGGATCCTGTGCTTACTTCATGCCACAGACACGCTGAGGTAACAACCATATCAGTGAAACTCTGACAACGACATGAAGACTATCAGAACAGACTTTCCAAAGTTAATTGTATGGGATAGACCATATATAAAAGGATAGGAAGCACAATTTTGAACCAAACCCCTGCAACAGTCACCACGAATGGGAGCGCACATTGCAAGCTAAAGCACAGAGAAGTGAGATCACCACACCAGGTACACTGCACAGGGACCTGCACTGAGAAGACAAGTCCACATAATATTCATCTTTGAAAATCAGTGGGGCTTAACTTCCTGGGTTTCTACTATCAGCAGGGTTAGCTCTAGGAAAGCCTGAAGGCAATAGGAAACTGAGTCTCTGTCTAATAAGCCAGCATAACAAATAACCCAGCAGAAATAGAGCATTGGAGCGACAGTTTGAAAAAATGTGTGTGGGAGGAGCAAGGATTTTTAGGAGACTTCACCAAGAAGAGAAGTACTGGCGGGTGCATTCACCCAAAACTCATCTTAACCTAGATAGAGGGACACTGGCAAGAACCAGCGAGAACACTTTCTACTTATCTTGCTACTGCCATGTGCTCTGTTCCTCTGTTCTCCTGCAGATCTGCCCCTATTTAACCCACTCCACTCTGCAGGCATTCCTCCAAGGCAGTTCTTGCCCCATCACACCCTGTAGGTGACCCCAGTGGGGACTGGTATCCATTATAAAGTGACCTCTGCCCTGAGGAGAGAGAAAAATAACCACACACACCAACTCACCCACAGTCTCAGCAGGTGAACCCAGTAACTGGCAGCACAGAGAGTATGCCCTGCCAATCAGTACAATTGCAGTCCTAGCAGGTTGGACTGGGGGCAGGCATCTAGTCAGATTGCCAGCCTTACCTACCAACCAAAGGTTCTCAGAGGACAGCACAGAGAGCACACTGCACTGCAGGGTGTGTGTGACTGCAGCCTTGGAAAATAGGCGAAGGGCAGGCATCTGGTACGACTGCTGACAATACCCAGCTAAAAGCCCTCTACAGCCCTAGACTAACCCCTTAACAGCACAAGAACTAATCCCTGCCCAGTGCACCCATAGCAGACAAAATGCTGTCCCTGCTGCCAACTGGACTGAAGGCAAACATGATGCAACAACAGGACACATCAAACACACATAGGAGACACCCCTGAAGCTCCAGGTTCCAGTGAACAGGAAACATTGCATTACAGTGCACTCATTACAGAACCTCTTTTTTAGAAGGCCACCACTTTCAAGGCCAGGACATAGAGATGACTTTCCTAACACACAGAAACAGATAAAGAAAGTTAGACAAAATGAGAAAACAGAAGAGTATGTTCAAAATGAAAAAAACAGGGGAAAAAGTCACAACAAAAGATTTAACAAAACAGAAATAAGCAATGTACCTGATAAAGAATTCAAAGTAATGGTCATAAAGACACTAGGGACTTGAGAAATGAGTAGAGTATTTCAGTGAGATCTTCAACAAAAGATAGACAATATAAAAAGAATCCATCAGAGATGAAGAACTCTGTAACTGAAATAAAAAATACACAAGAGGGAATAAATAGTAGAATAGAGGAACCAAAAGAGAGGATGAAAGAGCTGAAAGAGTACACCCACATACACACAGAGGAATATAAGTAGCTTTACCTCTGGGGAAAGTAATCTAGAAAAACTATCAAAATTGTAAATGCAGGGCGCCTGGGTGGCTCAGTGGGTTAAGCCTCTGCCTTCAGCTCAGGTCATGATCTCAGGGTCCTGGGATCGAGCCCTGCATTGGGCTCTCTTCCCCCTCTCTCTCTCTGCCTACCTCTCTGCCTACTTGTGATCTCTCTATGTCAAAGAAATAAATAAAATATTTTTAATGTAAATGCATGTAACCTGTAACCCAGAAATACCACCCATCTATTTTCTATGTTCTTTATTGCATATTTTTCTGCCATCTGGAATGTCCAATTTTATTTATTTTTTTCTGGGTCTGCTCTTCCAACACTGCAGAAAATAGTAGATCAAGTTGACAAAGGAAATGTATTCGATACTGAACTATATTTAGGGCCCAGAGGATGTAGTGGTTTGGATTTCACAGACTGTGTCACTACCATGCCTGGTTGGGTGGTTCTCTATAGCAGCGTTTAGTTGCTTAGATGTAGGTATAGAGGGAAAAAAGAGTTTGCTTGAACATTGTGCTTGGTTTGGCTTGATTTACCCAAGAGTGACAGAAGAAGAACTAGGCAAATATTAATAGGAATCACACAAATGTAATTAAAAGACAAGTCAAGGCATGCTGACTAGAAAGAGAAGGATGTAATGGGAAAAAATAGTGCATGAACAGGGAGAAAATAATTAGTCTGCGGGCTGAAAGTTGTCTTGAAGTTGGAGGATAATAACAGTGGGAATTGTTGGCCAGGTAAAATGTAACGAGAAGTGATCATCATCATCAGAAGGAATTCTGTAATTTCAAGGTTTTGATGATGAAAATGTCTGGGATTGTCAAGGAAAAGCTCTTACCTGGTAATGAGCCACGCTAGACTTTCTGTCTCACCAGAAAGGGGTTAGGAGCACAAAATATCTTTCCTTTCTCATATATAGTATTACAATGCCATTCATATGAAATGGAGGGAAAACGAAGAAAAAAAAAATTCCTGGAGTGTGATCGTGGGAGTGTGTAGTTAAGGTAGGTTAAGCAAAATGATCATGAGAGGAGAGGAGATCAAAGAAACAAAATACCAGATTATTACAAGGATTACCATGCAAAGACATCAAAGTCCCTCAGAATGACTGCAGAAATTAGAGTGGGCTAGAAGGTTGAAAAACAAAATCATCAAGGAAAGCAGGAGATTGTCTAAATGGTTATAGATACCAACATTTAATAGATGTAAAGCCAAATATTTTAAGTCCTAAAAAACAGTTTTTTTTTTAATGGAATGGAAGAATCTATCATACATTTGATAACACCTCAGTGTATCAGAGAAAATGAAGTCATAAAGTTTTAGCCTTAGTAAAAAAAAAATGAATGAACTTGGAGGTTAAAATGTAATTAGCACGTAGTAGAATTAAATGGTGACCTGGTCAATGTTTGTTGAGTTTCAAGTGACTTCCACTCTGGCCAGTTAGTCTCCCTAAAATTAAAAAAAAAAAAATTGCTCTCAAGAAAGTTAGAAACCAAGGAAAATCTGAAATTCTTTTTGAACTCTTTTAAAAACATACATTATTTCTCAAAGGATTAGTTCAATTAGAATCTCCAGCTTTAATTTGTGTATGACCAGTGATTTTTCCAGAGAAGTTTCTGCATAGTGCTACATTGTGGTTGCTGAAGGCTCAGGTACTCACATTAAGGCTCCTTTTAACAAATGATTATGCTTTTCATTATAAATACCACAGCAGTAACAGGCAAACAAAATGCACAACTATAAAATCATGTTGTGTCATTGTACAACAATTAACTTCAATATATTTTAACAAAAAAAATTTTATTTTTTTTATTTTTATTTATTTATTTGTCAGAGAGAGAGAGAGAGTGCACACACAAGTAGGGGGAGTAGCAGGCAAAGGAAGAAGCAAAACCCCACTGAGCAAGGACTCTGAGATCATTACCTGAGCCAAAGGCAGATACTTAACCAACTGAGCCACTCAGGAGCACCTTAACAAACAAAATTTTAAAAGGAACTTTGGGGGGCACCTGGGTGGCTGAGTGGGTTAAACCTTGGCCTTTGGCTCAGGTCATGATCTCACGATCCTGGGATCAGCCCACATTGGGCTCTCTGCTCAGCAGGGAGCCTGCTAACCTCTCTCTCTCTCTGTCTCTCTGCCTACTTGTGATCTCTCTCTCTCTCTCGGTCAAATAAATAAAATTAAAAAAAAAAAATAAAAGCAACTTTGGGCCCTATGTAACTTAACTCACACATACTACACATATTTTCTCTGAATATACCTGTAATTTTCATGAGAGAAGCAACAGCGATTTCTTGTTCACCACTGTATTCTGGTGCCTATCAAAGTGTATGGCATATTGTAGGTCTTACTGCATATTTATTAAATGAACAGATTTCTAGTCATGTTGCCTGCTTCACTCAAGTTGGATGCACAAGTGGATACCCCATTCTATACTACTTTTAAAGAGTATTTAGACAGATTTTCCTCACTTTAACCTCAGATGTTTTTCTAGGCACAGTTGAGAGCACATGCTATTATCCTTGCAGAGAACACTCAGGTAGGCATATCTTGCTTTTCAACCTAGCCAGCTTACTCCATTGATAGAGAAGAGGTGATTAACTTTGCAAACAGAAAATCCATTCCCTGTTGAGCCAGCCTTTTCCATTATCAACTTCCACTATCAATGAAGACTAGTTTTACCACTTTTCCCCGACTTTAATATATCACCAATATTTTGTTTTAATATATAAAATCCCATGATCATTTTAATCATCTAGTAAATGGTTACTATAATCTCATTTCCTAAACTTTTTAGCTGGCATTATTGAGGTATGAGTATGCTGTATCCTTTCTTATATCTTCTGTTTCACCTAAAATAAGCAAATTTGTATTCTGTGAGCATTCATTTCAGATTTGCTTCCATTTGTGTTTTAACATTTCATATTGAAAGCCAAAGGTAGGATGTTCTCATATTCATAATCCCTTAGGGATCTTTTGTTCTTGACTATACTTTGAAAAAGTAACACTATGCTATTCAATCTAATTTCTTTTCTCTAAAAGTTTTTCTAAGTGGCTATAATATTAATTTAAAGTTTCTTCAATAGATTTTGTCCTAAATAAATCACCAAAAACTGCACGGGTTTTTACTACCAGCCGACATCCTCCCGAGAAAAAGAAAAGTACCAGGATCCATTCTCCATTTTTATTGCAACAGACTGAGAAAGATTCATGTTTAAAACTCAAAAGACTGTGATTATATTAAAAATACATGTTGTTTTTTTTTTTTTTTTAAATTCCACTGGTTGATGTATTAGTCTGATTTCTTTTGAGGCTTTTGTGTTTGTTTTTCTACCATATGCTTCTGCTTGGGAAAAAGTCATTAAAAATTAATGTTCAAAAAACATTTTTCATCAAGGGTTATTTCACTTACTGAAATACTAGAAAGTCTACCAAATATCAATAAATGGATATGCAAAATTAGAGCAAGAATGAAAGTTTTTTCCATATGTCTACAATTTTAATAACATTTTGGGGAAAAGATACAATGGGGATTGAAGAGAGTTAGAATTTAGTGATTTAAACCCACATTTACTGACCACTAATGACAATAAATAAAGGAACACATAATGAATTGAATGAGTGAATGATAAAACCTTTAAGACTAATAGCCTTCTTGGCCAGTCATTTCTTAATATTCCTCACCAACTCTTCAACTTACATAAATTCTTTATATTCCCTATAAATATTTTATAGCATGATTCACCATTCAATGAAACACAACAGAAAGAAAATATGAATACCTATTTGTGCTTGAGTTTCTGTTTCATTATGTCTATGATGTTTATGCAATTGAAAGTAAATTATATGTTCCCTGATGAATATCAGTAACCCCTTTAACCTATCAATCTAAACACTCTTTCTCTATTTCTCCTATGATGCTTCATAAACAAAGATGGGAGAAACATAACTCAGAATGCCAACAACCAGTAAGGAAAGGCAGGATGGCCCATATTAAAAAGGAAAAAATGAAAACACAGCAAATGAAAAGTTTAACTTCCTGCTTTTATCTCCTTTGTGACTAATATTGAGGTAATAGAATGCAAGAATAAAAGAACGCTCTTGGTGTTCTCATTAATTGAGCACTGACTAGCAGTTCTTTTCATAAGGCTTGTGAAAAATGTTCCCTCTGGTAACTTTAAATCCATTTTTATAATTAGCATTTAGTTGTATTCTTGAAACAAAACCAGCTTCTTTTTGTCTGCCAACACCAATTTTCAGCTCAGCATCTAAAAAATAAGTCCTGTGCATTAAAACCCAGCAGGTTTGATGACAAGTTGTAATGACTTATGGAAATTCTGTCATAATTTTATCCATTGAAAATTAAATTAATTTCTCCTAAATCTGATATTTATTATACATTCAAAATTCTATTTGTATTCACTTTTGACAAAATTATATATCCTATGCTTATAAGCTAAAGACTATTAAGTGGAAACAATTATTTGAAATACAAAGACTATCCTTTCTAAATCACTTTTTTAAAATCATTTTTCTAGTATAGTTCTGAATAACTATGTAAAAATTTACTTCAAATATAATAGGATGAGAGAGAAGCAAGATGGCATAGTAGCAGACGGAAATATCATTAGGTCCCAGGAGTTCAGCTAGATAGTTATCAAACCGTTCCAAACACCTATAAACTCAACCAACAGGAGATAGAAGAGAAGAAGAGCAGCAATTCTAGGAATAGAAAATCAAACACTTTCTGGAAGGTAGGACAGGTGGAAAAGTGAATTGAAGTAACAGGAAAATAGACCATGGGGGCAGGGGTCAGCTCCCAGCAAGCGGAGGAACAGTGGACCACAAAATCAGAACTTTCAGAAGTCTGCTCCACTGAAGGACATCACTCCAGAGACTAAGAGAGGGTGGAACCCTCGCAGGGTCTCAGAAAGACTGAGAGTGTCTGAGTGTGTCAGAGCTGTCAGGTATCAGAGCAGGGAGGCCAGCTACAGAGACAGAGCCAAGGAGTGAGCTCTCAGCTCAGGGTTACCTTAAACCATGATCCAAGGCACAATTAGACCACTGCTCTTCGAACGGGGACCCCACAAGTGGCAGATCCAGAGAGACCACCCCTCCTTCCTCTTCCATGAGGAGTAGCACAGGAGCATGTAGCAGGAATCTGCTGGGTTTGGAGACTCCAAATTGGGCCTAGCACCAGAGATCGTAATGCTTGGTAATAGCTGGCTGAGCATGGAGTGTGGCCGGACACCAGGGAGATGGGAAGAATTAACTGTTTTATCTGAGGGTACACTGAGGAGTGGAGCCTCAAGCTCTCAGCTCCTCTAGGTTGGAGACTGGGAGGCTGACATTTTCATTCCTGTCCTCCAAAGCTCTATGGAAAGATTTCAGGGAACAAAAGCTACACAGAGTGAATCTGAGCAGATCACTTAGCCTGAACCCTGCAAGGGTGGTGTAATTCTGCCTCGGGCAAAGACATTTGAAAATCACTGCAGCAGGCACCTCTCCCAGAAGATCAGGAAGAATATTCACCCAAAACCAAGTTGACCAATCAGCAAGAATTGCAGAACTCCAGAGCCAGAAGAAAGAAACACATAAAGTTCATGACTTCTTCCCATGGTCCTTTAGAATTGCAAAGTTTTTTTTATTATTATTTTATTTTTATCTTATTCGAATTTTTTAACTTTTCCTCTTTCCATCTTTTAACACTTTCTATCTATTTTATCTTAAAAATATCTTTTTAAAAACATCTTTTTAAATTTTCGCTCTTATAGTCACATTTTATCTCTTCATTGTATTTAACCTTATTATTTATATAGTTTTTTTTCTTTAAAATTTTGGGATTCAATTTTTTATAATAGATCAAAATATAACCTAAATCTAGCATATGGCTTTGTTCTGGTCTCCAGTCTAATCACAATATCTCCTTTTCTTCTTGTTTTCTTTTTCCAAATAACTTATATTATCAATTCCTTTTTTAGAAACTTTTAATTTCCATCTTTACAGTCATGTTCCATCCCTTAATCATCTTCACACTTATTTTTGTATATGTTTTTCTTGCTTTAAATTTAGAAAGGAAGTTTCTTCTAAGAGACCAGAATACATCCAAAATCAAGTGATTGGCTCTGTTCTAGCCACCTGTCTAATATATATTTTTTTAAATTATTAATTTGTTTATTTTTATTTTTCCCCTCCCCCCCACCAGTTTCCAGTATCTTCTGATTTGGTTTGCATATATTTTTCTGGGGTCTTTGCCACCATTTTAGTATTTTATTCTCTCATTCATATATTATTATCCTGATAAAATAATAAGGTAGAAAAACTCACCACAAAAAAAAGAAAAAAAAAAAAAGAGGGAGTACCAAGAGCGAGGGACCTAATCAATACATACATTGGTAATATGTCAGATTTGGAGTTTGGAATAATGATTATCAAGGTGCTAGCTGGGCTCCAAAGGGCATAGAACATATTAGAGATTCCTTTTCTAGAGAAATAAAATCCCTTTCTGGAGAAATAAAAGACATAAAATCCAACCAAGTTGAAGTTAAAAAGCTCTTAAAGAGGTGCAATTAAAAAAAAATGGAGATTCTCACTGTTAGGATAAATGAGGCAGAAGAGAGAATTAGTGATATAAGAAAATAAATGATGGAAAATAAAGAAGCTGAGCAAAAGAGAGACAACTACTAGACCACAAGGGGAGAATTTGAGAGAGAAATCATACCATAAGATGAAACAATATTAGAATAATTGGGATCCCAGAAGAAGAAGAAAGAGAAAGAGGGGCATAAAGTATATTGGAAAAAATTATAGAAGAGAATTTCTGCAATATGGCAAAGAGAACAAGCATCAAAATCCAGGAAGCACAGAGAATCTCTCTCAAAACCAATGAAAATAGGTCCACAACCCACCATCTAATAGTAAAACTGACAAGTCTTAATGACAAAGAAAAATTCCTGAAATAAGCTCAGGACAAGAAGTCTGCAATATATAATGGTAGAAATATTAGACTGGCAGCAGACTTATCCACAGAGACCTGGCAGTCCACAAAGGACTGGCATGATATATTCAGAGCACTAAACGAGAAAAACATGTAGCTAAGAATGCTCTATCCAGGGCGCCTGGGTGGCTCAGTGGGTTAAGCCGCTGCCTTCGGCTCAGGTCATGATCTCAGGGTCCTGGGATCGAGTCCCGCATCGGGCTCTCTGCTCAGCAGGGAGCCTGCTTCCTCCTCTCTCTCTGCCTGCCTCTCTGCCTACTTGTGATCTCTCTCTGTCAAATAAATAAATAAAATCTTTAAAAAAAAAAAAAAAAAAGAATGCTCTATCCAGCAAGGCAAACGTTGAAAATAGAAGGAGAGATAAAAAGCTCCAGGAAAAAAAAAAAAAAAAAGGAAAAAATATTAAATTGCAAACACCAAACCAGCCCTACAAGAAATATTGAAAATGGTCCTCTACGCAAAGAGAGAGCCTAAAAGTAATAGACCAGAAAGGAACAGAAATAATATACAATAACAATCACCTTACATGCGATACAATGGCACTAAATTCATACCCTTCAATAGTTACCCTGAATGTAAATGGGCTAAATGTTCCAATCAAGAGACACTGGATATCAGAATGGAAAAACAAACAAACAAACCCAAAATACATCAATATGAACTCTACAAGAAACTCATTTTAGACCCAAAGACACCTCCATGTTTAAAGTGACGGGGTGGAAAACAATTTACCATGCTAATGGACATCAAAAGAAAGCTGGGGTGGCAGTACTTATATCAGATAAATCAGATTTTAAGCAAAGACTATAATAGGAGATGAGATGAGGAACAACACTGTATCATACTTAAAGTCTATCCAGGAAGATCTGACAATTTTAAATATTTATACCCCTAACATGGGAGCAGCCAACTATATATACCAATTAATAACAAAATCAAAGAAATACAATGACAATAATACAATAATAGTAGAGGACTTTAACACCACCCTCACTGAAAAGGACAGATCATCCAAGCAAAAGATAAACACAGAAATAAAAGCCTTAAAGGACACACTGCATCAGATGGACATCACTGATCTATTCAGAACATTCCATCCCAAAGCAGCAGAGTGCACATTCTCTCCTTATGCACATGGAACATTCTCCAGAATAGATGACATCCTAGGTCACAAATCAGGTCTCAACTGGTACCAAAAGATTTGGATCATTCCCTGCATATTTTCAGACCACAATGCTCTGAAGCTAGAACTCAACCACAAGAGAAAATTTGGAAAGAACTAAAAAACATGGAGGCTAAAGAGCATCCTTCTAAAGAATGAATGTGTCAACCAGAAAATTAGAGAAGAATTGAAAAAATTTCATGGAAACAAGTAAAAATGAAAACACAACTATTCAAAATCTGTGGGATACAGCAAAGGCAGTCATGAGAGGAAAATATATAGTGATACAAGCCTTTCTCAAGAAACAAGAAAGGTCTCAAATACACAACCTAAGCCTACACCTAAAGGAGCTGGAGAAAGAACAGAGAAACCTAAAGAAACAAACCTAAAGAACAAAGAAAGAACAACCTAAAGAACAAAGAAAGCCTAAACCCAGCAGGAGAAGAAAAATACTAAATATCAGAGCAGAAATCAATGAAATAGAAACAAAACAAACAAACAAACAAAACAACAACAAAAACAAAAACAGTAGAACAAATCAATGAAACTAGGAGCTGGTTCTTTGAAAGAATTAAGAAGATTGATAAACCCCTGGCCAGACTTACCGAAAAGAAAAGAGAAAGGACCCGAATTATTAAAATCATGAATGAATGAGGTGAGATCACAACCAACACCTAAGAAATACAAACAATCATAAGAACATATTATGAGCGAGATACACCAGCAAATTTCACAATCTGGAAGAAATGGATGCATTCTTAGAGACATATAAACTACCAAAACTGAATTAGGAATAAATAGATAACCTGAACAGACCCATAACTGTTGGAAATTGAAGCAGTCATCAAAAAATCTTCCAAGAAACAAGAGCCCAGGGCCAGATGGCTTCCAAGGGGAATTCTACCAAACATTTAAAGAAGAATTAGTTCCTATTCTCCTGAAACTGTTCCAAAAAATAGAAATGGAAGGAAAACTTCCAAACTCATTTTATGAGACCAGTATTATCTTGATCCCAAAACCAGACAAAGAACCCATTCAAAAAGGAGAATTGCAGACCAATATCCTTGATGAACACAGAGGCGAAAATTCTCACCAAAATACTAGCCAAAAGGTTCCAACAGTATATTAAAAGGATTATTCACCACGACAAAGTGGGATTTATTCCTGGGCTGCAAGGTTGGTTCAACATTGACAAATCAATCAATGTGATACAATACATTAATAAAAGAAAGAACAAAAACTATAGGATACTCTCAACAGATGCTGAAAAAGCATTTGACAAAGTACAGCATGCTTTCTTGATCAAAACTCTTCAAAGTGGAGGGGTAGAGGACAAATACCTCAATATCATTAAAGCCATCCAGGAAAAACCCACAGTGAATATTATTCTCAATGGGGAAAAACTGAGAGCTTTTCCCCTAAGGTCAGGAGCACAGCAGGGCTGTCCACAATCACCACTGCTGTTCAACATAGTACTAGAATTCCTAGCCTCAGCAATCAGACAACAAAAAAAATTAAAGGCATCTGAATTGGCAAAAAAGAAGTCAAACTCTCACTCTTTGCAGATGAGATGATACTTTATGTGGAAAACCCAAAATACTCCACTCCAAAACTGCCAGAACTCATAGAGGAATTCAATAAACTGTAAAGATTTAAAAGAATTAGTTGCCGTTCTATACACCAACAAGAGAGAAAAGAAATTAAGTAATCAATCCCATTTACAATGGCACCCAAAACCATGGGATACCTAGGAATAAACCTAACAAAGAGGCAAAGAATCTACACTCAGAAAACTATAGAGTACTCATAAAGGAAATTTAGGAAGGCACAAAGAAATGGAAAAATGTTCCATGCTCATGGATTCGAAGAACAAATATTGTGAAAATGTCTATGCTACCTAAAGAAATCTACACATTTAATGCAATCCCTACCAGAATACCATCCATTTTTTTCAAAGAAATGGAACAAATAATCCTAAAATTTATATGGAACCAGAAAAGACCTCGAATACCCAGAAGAATGTTGAAAAAGAAAGCCAAAGTTGGTGGCATCACAATTCCAGACTTCAAGCTCTATACAAAGCTGTCATCATCAAGACAGTATGGTACTGGCAAAAAACAGAGACATAAACCAGTGTAACAGAACAGAGAGCCCAGAAATGGACGTCAACTCTATGGTCAACAAATCTTTGGCAAAGAAGAAAAGAATGTCCAATGGAAGAAAAGACAATCTCTTCAACAAGTGGTGTTGGAAAAATTGGACATTGACATGCAGTAAAATGAAACTGGACCATTACCTTATGCCACACACAAAAATAGACTAAATGGATGAAATACCTCAATGTGAGACAGGAGTCCATCAAAATCTTTGAGGAGAACACAGGCAGAAACTCTTTGACCTCAGCCGCAACAAATTCTTCCTAGAAATATCACCAAAGGCAAAGGAAGCAAGGGCAAAAATGAACTATTGGGACTTTATCAAGATCAAAAGCTTTTGCACAGCAAAGGAAATAGTCCACAAAACCAAAACACAACTGACAGAATGGGAGAAGATATCTGCAAATGACATATCAGGTAAAGGGCTAGTATCCAAAATCTATAAAGAACTTATCATACTGAACACCCAAAGAACAAAGAATCCAATCAAGAAATGGGCAGAGGACATGAACAGAGAAATTTCTGCAAAGAAGACATCCAGATGGCCAACAGACACATGAAAAAGTGCTCCACATCACTAGGCATCAGGGAAATACAAATCAAAACCACAATGAGATAACACCTCACACCAGTCAGAATGGCTAAAATTAACAAGTCAGGAAATGCCAGATGGTGGTGATGATGCAGAAAAAGGGGAATTATCCTGCACTGTTGGTGGGAATACAAGCCTGTGCAGCCACTCTTGAAAACAGCATGGAGATTCAAGGAATTGACAATAGAGCTACCCTATGACCCAGCAATCGCACTACTGGGTATTTACCCTAAAGATACAAATGTAGTGATCTGAAGGGGCTGTGCACCTGATGTTTATAGCAGCAATGTCCACAATAGCTAAACTATGGAAAGAACCTATATGTCCACTGACAGATGAATGGATAAAGAAGAGATGATTTATATATATATATATACACAAATTATCTCTTCTTTATATATATATAAATCATCTCTTCTTTATCCATTCATCTGTCAGTGGACATCTAGGTTCTTACTATATACTAATATATTAGTATATATATATACTAATATATATTGTGTATATATATATAGTGTGTATATATATATGTATACACACACACACACACACACACAATGGAATACTACACAGCCATTAAAAACACCAAAATTTTGCCATTTGCAATGATGTGGATGGAACTAGAGGGGATTATGTTATGCAAAGTAAGTCAATCAGAGAAATACAATTATCATATGAACTCTCTGATGTGAGGATTTTGAGAAGTAGGGCAGGGGGTGGTGGGATGCAGGGAGGGAAAAATGAAACAAGATGGGATTGGGAGGAAGACAAACTATAAGAGATTCTTAATCTCAGGAAACCAACTGATGGTTGCTGGGCGGCGGGGGAGGGAGAGTGGCTGGGTTATGGACATTGGGGAGGGTATGTGTTATTGTGAATGCTGTGAATTGCATAAGACTGATGATTTACAGACCTGTACTCCTGAAGCAAATAATATGTTATATTTTAATTAAAAAATGAAAAAAAGGGACCAGTAAGCATGCATGAATATAATGAGATTGCCCACTCATTAAGACAAAGCCCAAACGTGACTGCTTCCAAGAACTCTGATTGGGCACTCTAATTTGAAATAATTTATAACTCATAGCATTTTCTGTACTTGTCCCACACTTTATACTCTGTATTATTATAATAATTTGCATACTTCAATATCTCATACCTTAGTACCTTTCTCATGCTATTAACTTTTGTTAACCTTTCTTGAATAGGTAAGACAACATCTATACGTCAGAAAGTTTTGGCTCAGGCGTTATTTCCTTTTGAAAGCCTTGTTAGTCTGTTTAGTGTTCCAAAGAACTCCCTCTTCGTTTGACTCCCTCTGTCCTACCACATATTACACTTTTAAATTACCTTTTGCAAGATCTTTTTCCTTTCTATTCCTATTAACATTTGAGGAGTACGTTACATATTTCATATCATTCAACCTTGACCACAACCCTGTGAAATAAGGAGTAACCTGAGGTCCCTGGTCATTAAATAACCTAAGTCAAAAACCAAACAAGACTGGATTTGACTCAAAGCCATTGGATTGTATGGTTGTACACTTAATCTCTATGCTATGCTATTGCCCACAAGTTAATATTGATACTGACTTCTAGAATTTTGAGTCTAAAAAACTGCACAATACTTCTACTATCAGATAGGAAATCCTTAGACTTGTTCTTGGAAGGACTAGAGATACTACTGCTTATCTAAGTCTAATCCATCATAACAACTCACCTTTGAGAAAGAGGATTAGTATTTCTAAATCTTAGTCTAAATTTATGAGCACATAAAAAGCTGCTTTGAACTAGTATAATTAGCCTCAATTATATTAGAGAGCAACTAGAAACAAAATAAGAGGAAACAGCATTTCCTAAATTTTATGTTCTAATTCATAAAAGGATAAGACTATGATATAATAAAGAATGATGAGTCAGTGTCTTCTTAATTATATCAATTAAAATAGTCTAATGTCTTCGTCTTACCTGTTTCAATAATATTGTTAAGCTTATACTGAAGTTCACTCAAAAGACATCCCTTAATCCTTACTTTTTTATGTCATTCATTATTGTAAGTTAAATAAACTTAGTCATATATTTTTTCTTTTCTTTTTAATTTTATTTTAATTCTGGAATATTTTTAAACTTGGTCATTTGAAAGTATTCCAGAATTATCCTTGCTGCTTTATAACTATAATCTTAAAAAGTAGTTAATAGAGAACAATCATTGTTTGTCCAAAAGAATGAACAATTTTGATTTGTTTCAGTTTACCTGAAAAAAATAAGACACATTTTTAAAATAAATAATAAAAAAATAAACTTTAAAAAATCAATCATAGCTTAAGCTATTCCTCCTTGAAGTCAATAACCAGATTTAGGTACTATAATCCAAGAACCTAATATAGATACTTGTCATTATTTTTCTTAAAGAATACTATCAATTGGAGGGAATAAGTCACTTCTAAAGGAAAGGTTCTTACTCTTCTCATTTATCAGGATACATTATTTTATTTTATTTTATTACAAATTTTATTTTATTTTATTAAAAAAAAAGTCCCAAAGAGTTTTGTTTCTAAATGTGATTTCAGGACATGACTTAATGGAAAACTTCTGAATAATGACAAGCATTTTGCCTACCTTGCCTCAATTAAATAAAGAATAAAAGTTAAGTGGCTTGTCAATATTAATTTGGGGCCATTCTTACCACTAAAATAGATAAGCCACCAAATTTTAGTATGTTGCCATTTTAATTTAAATCTATAACTTACAGATTTGTAGTCTGGCTAAAAAATAATTTTTAATGTACTAAGCACCAATAGGAATTCACCATTTATCAGTGTGCCATGATAGCAACACTCCAAAAGGGAACTTTAAATCTGTTCTCACAGCACTTAACGTGTGCAAGTAACTAATCTCAAGGCAAGAATGTTGTATGAATGTATGTTTCTAAAAGAGCAGCTGGTGTGCAATCTTAAAATGCAACTCAGAATAAAAGGAATGAGATTAAAGTGAGCCCCAGTGGGGCTTCTAGCTTTGCTGATTACCAGTTATCATGGGACTAAACTCCAGGATTGTATATTGCTTCCTGCCTTTAAAAAGATTCCCTAGTTTGAGAGAACATATGTTTTGTTTAGTTTTGTTTTTATTGTGGTACAAAAAGCTTATTCTAACTGGTTTCTCCATTTACTAGTAATATTTTGTGTTCTCAAGAAAATAAAATTTGGAAATACAGAAAAAGGATTTTAAACTATGACTACTTTGGTGTACCCTTTCCTGGGGCAGCTTATGTGGGTGATATGTATGCTATGATGACTGAAATTTAACTCAGAGTTGTGTAATATCTTAAATTCCTTATGATCTTTGTTAGGAGTCTAAAATCATGCACTATGAAGATGTAAAATAAGTGTGTCCTTTAAATAATTTATTTTCTTCCAAGATAGAACATCAATGAATTTACTTTAATAATAAACTATTTAGAATATCATATTTTATATGGGTGGTATAGAATGTGAATAATTTAAAATGTTAAACAAAACTACTGCATTCCAGTTTGGTATTTTTCTGTAGAAGTACACTTGTCCTTTTTGATGTTTCTAATAGCTTAATCCGTATTACCTTTATAGATTAGTACACAGCAGTATGTAAAACAAAATTTAACCTATAGTCGTGCACTATATATTAGTAATATGAAAAGTATTTAAGTACTTATCAATTATATCTTAGAAGTCATTATTTCAAAGTAATATACCTCATACCTCACATAATTTTTCTCAGAATTTTTAAATGCCTAGTTATTATCTACATATTAGTGTAGTAGAAATAATATTGTTGCCTTTGATAAAAGCATTTTTATTAATTTTATACTTCTGATACTGTGGCATTACAACCGTATGCTTAAGATCAAATAGAAAGACCTAATACCGGGACACCTGGGTGGCTCAGTTGGTTAAGCAGTTGTCTTCGGCTCAGGTCATGATCCCAGCATCCTGGGATCGAGTCCCACATCTACAAAAGTACCTGGGATTTCAAGTACTTGTTTTACACCAAAGAATCAAGACAGACTTTGTTTCATGTTGTGTATTTCTCCTTCTAGTTGATGAAGGAAAACACACTAGAACTAGACAACCACAAGCAATAAGATTAGATTACAAAAAATTATGTCTTATTATATATATGTCTATATACACAAATACAAAGATATATATAATAATTTTATTGAATATTGGACTAATGGAATCGTGTGTTATTTCTATAGAAAACATTAAATCCATATAGAAATTTTCAACTTTATTAAAAATTCTTAATGTCTAAAAGCAGATTGTCATTGATATTCATATTTATAAACACTGAAGTATGAAAATATATCAAAATGCTTCAGCAGAATCCATCTTTTATGTATCAACTTTAAGAATAATTTTTTTGATAATAACAAAGATATGTTCTCTAGCTTTATCATTTGCAGCATATCGTGATCCTTGATCTCAAACTCTCTTACTAATATGCTACAATATAACTTTTAGATAACAAGTTCACAACCATTATAAAACTCAGTGAATTATGAAACACAAATAAACCAACATTATAAAATTAGTATACCTTTTCTTCTATCCCTTAGTCTATCTCTAAAATTTATAAAAAGCTAAAAAGAAGTTCTAATTCTAAACTTAATATTTATTGCTATAATTTTAAGGAGATGACATACATGAATAATTATGTTATACATTTATAAGGTGCTTTACAATTTTACAGAATTCAGGACAGACATCTTTATTCATTAATCTTGAAGAAGTTTTGATTTTTCCTTCATAAAACCAATCATGTAAGAATGCCACTACATCTCACACTTAGATCATCATAATTAAACTATCATCAGTTCTATAATTGCCAGATTGCAAATAAATTGCATCTATCAAACCAGAAGAATACATTTTATGTATACCAGAGAATAAAATGTTCTTCCACATCATTACAGTCAGTTTAAATCTTAGGGCCCCATAAAGCATTTTGTTTAGACTTCATTTTAACAGATTCTCTCAACTTTCCCTTGCCATGTATATTGAACACCCTTTCATGTTAATGTTAACCACTTTCTAAAATGAGTTAAAATAGGTCTCTACGTCATGTTCAAAAGGATAGATAAGTATTTTTTTTTTTACTTTCTAGATTAAATATCACTGATAAATAAAACTGCTTTTAAAAAATACTATTTGAAACTATTGCTTCAGTTCAAATCATAAGTATTTTACCAAATTTCTCTTCCAGTAAGCCTAGTTAATATGGTTAGAAAGTCAGCCTAAAAGTCAAATATATGAACATGTATGTAAATATATATAATGCTCTAATAATTTTCACATACAGTTTAACAAATGGAATCAGCTGACTTCGATAGTATGATAAAGCAACAATCCTAGCAACAATTCAAAATCATCAAGGTAGACAGCTTCTTTGCAACTAACTTCATGATGGATGTCAAGTTTTGTAATTCAATTTCCCCAGTAGATATATCAGTACTGTATGTAATAATGTTAGGAGTATTTAATAACTTCTTGAACTAAGCACTGAAAATAAGGTCCAAAGTAATTAATTTCAAGTCCATAGAGTTAAATATTTTAAAGCTTTTTACTAGTTATATAAAAATTTATCATTAAACCCTTGGTAGATCATCAAAAATATATCTGAATGAAGATGGCGGAGGAGTAGCTGACTGAGATAACATCAGGTTTCAGGAGTTCAGCTAGATAGTTATCAAACCATTCTGAACACTACAAACCCAACAGGAGATTGAAGAGAAGAGCAGCAATTCTAGAAACAGAAAATCAACCACTTTCTGAAAGGTAGGACGTGCAGAGAAGTGAATCCAAAGCAATAGGAAAATAGGCCGCAGGGGAAGGGCCTGGCTCCCAGCAAGCAGTGGAGTGGTGAAACAGCGGAGCACAAAATCAGTTGGCTCCACTGAGGAACATCTCTCCAGAGGCTAAGTGGGGGTGGAACCCCTGTGAAGACAGTGTGGTCTCAGGTCCTACAGGGTCACAGAAGGATCAGGGGTGTCTGAGTGTAGCAGAGATCACAGGTATCAGAGCAGGGAAGCCAACTACAGAGGCGGAGCTGAGGAGTGAGCTCTCAGCTTGGAGTTAACTTAAATTGTGATTTGCAGCACAGTCAGGCCACTGCTCTTTGAGCAGAGACCCCACAAGTGGCAGATCCAATAAGACCCACCTTCCTCTGCCAGAAGAGCAGGGCAGCAGGAATTTACTGGTTTTGGAGACTCCAAACGGGACCATGCACCAGAGACAGAAATGCTTGGTCACAGGCTGGGTGAGCCCAGAGTGTGGTCCGAGACCAGGGAGATGGGAGTGATTGACTGCTTTTCTCTGAGCTCTCGGCTTCTCTGGGCCAGAGATTGGGAGGCCACCATTTTCATTCCCATCCTCCAGAGCTCTACAGAAAGCGTTCAGGGAACAAAACCTCCCAAGAATAAACCCAAGCAGATTACTTAGCCTGGTCCCTGGCAAGGGCAATGCAACTGTGCCTTGGGCGAAGACATTTGAGAATCACTACAATAGGCCCTTCCCTCAGATCAGCAAGAACATCCAGCTAAGACTAAGATCACTGATCAAGGAGAACAGCAGAATTCCAGAGGAGGAGAAAGCAAAGCATGGAATTCATGGCTTTCTCCCCATGATTCTTTAGTTTTATGAAGTTAATTAATTTTTTAATTTTATTTTTTTCTTATTCTAATTTTTATAACTTTTCCTCTTTCCTCTCTTAACGTTTTTATAACTAGTTTATCTTAAAAATAACTTTCTAAAAAAAAAACTTTTTAAACCTTCATTATAATCGTATTTTATCCTTCATTGTATCTAACTCTCTTTTTTGTATACATATAGGGTTTTTTCTTCTAAAAAATCTTAGGATACAATTTCTTCTAATAAATCAAAATATACCCTAAATCTAGCACAGGGCTTTGTTCTCATCTCCAGTCTGAGCAAATTCTCTCCACTTTTTTTTCTTTTTCCAACCAACTTATTTTATCAATTTGATTTTTTGAGTTTTTATTAAAATTTTCATCTTTACATTCATATTCCATCCCTTCATCTTGTTTACACTTATTTTTGTATATATATAAGTTTTCTTCCATTAAAATTTTTGGAGGTAATTTCTTCTAAGAGACCAGAATACACCCAAAATCAAGTGGGTGGCTCTGTTCTAGTCACCAGTCTTTTTAATTTCTTTTTAACCCTTTCTTCTCTCCCCAATATAGGGTCTCTTCTGATTTGGTTAGCACACATTTCTGGGGTCTTTGCCATTTTTTTAGTACTTTATACTCTCATTCATATATTCTTATCTGGATAAAATGACAAGGTGGAAAAACTCACCACAGAAAATGAACAAGAGGCACTATTGAAGACTAGGGACCTCATCAATACCAACATTGGTAATATGTCATAACTAGAGTTCAGAATGATGATTATCAAGGTGCTAGTTGGGCTTGAAAAGGGCATGGAACATATTAGAGGAAACCTGACTAGAGCAATAAAAGTCCTTTTTGAGGAAATAAAAACTAAAACCTAACCAAGCTGAAATTTTAAAAAGCTATTAATAAGTACAATAAAAAACGGAGGCTCTTACTTCTAAAATAAATGAGGCAGAAGAGAGAATTAGTGATATAGAAGACCAAATGACAGAGAATAAAGAAGCTGAGCAAAAGAGAGACAAACAACTACTGGAGCATGAGGTGAGAATTCGAGAGATGAGTCATATCATATGATGAAACAATATCAGAATAATTGGTATTCCAGAAGAAGAAGAAAGAGAGAGGGGCAGAGAAGGTATATTGGAGCAAATTATAGTAGAGAATTTCCATAATATGGCAAAGGAAACAAGCATCAATCCAGGAAGCACATAGAACCCCCCTCAAAATCCATAAGAATAGGTCCACACCCCATCATCTAATGGCAAAACTTACAAGTCTTAGTGACAAAGAGAAAATTCTGAAACCAGCTCGGGACAAGAAGTCTGTAATATACAATGGTAGAAATATTAGATTGGCAGCAGACTTATCCACAGAGACCTGTCAGGCCAGAAAGAACTGGCATGATATATTCAGAGCACTAAATGAGAATAACATGCAGCCAAGAATGCTATATCCAGGTAGGCTATCATTGAAAATAGGAAAGATAAAAAGTTTCCAGGACAAAAATCAAAAGAATTTGCAAACACCAAACCAGCCCTACAGGAAATATTGAAAGGGGTCCTCTAAGTAAAGAGAGCCTAAAAGTAGTAGACCAGAAAGAAACAGAAATAATATACAGTAATAGCACCTTACAGGCAATACAATGGCACTAAATTCATATCTCTCAATAGTTATTCTGAATGTAAATGGGATAAATGTCCCAATCAAGAAAGACAAGGTATCAGAATGGATTAAAAAAAACACAAACCCATCAATATGCTGTCTATAAGAAACTCATTTTAGACCAAAGACACCTCCAGATTTAAAGTGATAGGGTGAAAAAAAATTCACCATGCCATTGGACATCAAAAGAAAGTTGGGGTGGCAGTACTTCTATCAGATAAATCAGATTTTAAGTTAGAGACTATAAAAAGAGATGAGGAAAGATGCTATATCATACTCAAAGGGTCTGTCCAACAAAAATATCTAACAATTTTAAATATCTATGCCCCTAACATGGGAGCATCCAACTATACAAACCAATTAATAACAAAATCAAAGAAACACAATGACAATAATACAATAATAGTAGAGGTCTTTAACACCACCCTCCCTCAAATGGAAAGATCATCCCACAAAAGATCAACAAGGAAATAAAGACCTTATATGACACAGTAGAACAGATAGACATCAAAGATCTATTCAGAACATCCCATCCCAAAGCAACACAGTACACATTCTTCTCTGGTGCACATGGAACATTCTCCAGAATAGATGACATCATGGGCCACAAATCAGGTCTCAACTAGTACTAAAAGATTGGGATCATTCCCTGCATATTTTCAGACCACAATGCTCTGAAGCTAGGTCTCAATCATAAGAGGAAATTTGGAAAGAACTCAAATACCTGGAAGCTAAAGAGCATCCTACTAAAGAATGAATGGGTCAACCAGGAAATTAAAGAAGAATTGAAAAAATTCATGGAAACAAGTGAAAATAAAAACACAACTGTTCAAAATCACAGCAAAGGCAGTCATGGGAGGAAAACATATAGTGATACAAGCCTTTCTCAAGAAACAAGAGAAGTCTCAAGTACACAACATAATCCTACACCTAAAGGAGCCGAAGAAAGAACAGCAAAGAAAGCCTAAACCCAGCAGGAGAAGAGAAATCACAAAGATCATAGCAGAAAATAATTAAATAGAAACACACACACACACACACACATACACAACAAAACAACAGTAGAACAAATCAACGAAACTAGGAGCTGATTCTTTGAAAGAATTAATAAGATTGATAAACCCGTGGCCAGACTTATCCAAAAGAAAAGAGAAAGAACCCAAATTAATAAAATCATGAATGAAAGAGGAGAGATAACAACTAACATCAATAAATACAATTATAAGAACATATTATGAGCAACAACACGCTAGCAAATTTGACAATCTGCAAGAAATGGATGCATTCCTAAAAATGTATATACAACCAAAACTGAACCAGGAAGAAATAGAAAACCTGAACAGACCTATAACCAATAAGAAGATTGAAGAAGTCATCAAAAATCTCCCAAGAAACAAGAGCCTAAGCCCAGACAGATTCCCAGGGGAATTCTACCAAACATTTAAGGAAGACTTAATGCTTATTCTCCTGAAACTGTTCCAAAAAATAGAAATGGAAGGAAAACTTCCAAACTCATTTTATGAGACCAGCATTACCCTGATCCCAAAACAAGACAAAGACCCCATCAAAAAAAAAAAAAAATTATCTCATCTTTGATGAACAAAGACCTTAAAATTATCACCAAGATACTAGCCAATAAGTTCCAACAGTACATTAAAACGATTATTCACCATGACCAAGTGGGATTGATTCCAGTGCTGCAAGGTTGGTTCAACATCCACCAATCAATCAATGTGATATGATACATTAATAAAAGAACAAAAACCATAGGACACTCTCAATAGATGTTGAAAAAGCATTTGACAAAGTATAGCATGCTTTCTTGATCAAAACTCTTCAAAGTGTAGGGATAGAGGGTACATTCCTCTATATCATCAAAGCCATCTATGAAAAAGCCACAGCAAATATCATTTTAAACAGAGAAAAACTGAGAGCTTTTCCTCTAAGGTCAGAAGTACAGCAGGGCTGTCTACTATCACCACTGCTATTAAACATAGTACTAGAAGTCCTAGCCTCGGCAGACAACAAAAAGAAATTAAAGGCATCCATATTGGCAAAGAAGAACTCAAACTCTCTCTCTTTGTAGATGAGTTGATACTTTATGTGGAAAACCCAAAAGACTCCATTCCAAAACTGGTAGAACTTGTACAGGAAATCAGTAAAGTGTCAGGATATAAAATCAATGCACAGAAATCAGTTTCAGTTCTCTACACCAACAAGAAGACAGAAGAAAGAGAAATTAAGGAGTCAATCCCATTTACAATTGCACCCAAACCAATAAAATACCTAGGAATGAACCTCACCAAAGAGGGAAAGAATATGTACTCAGAAAACTATAGAGTAATTATGAAGGAAATTGAGGAAGACACAAAGAAATGGAAAAATGTTCCATGCTCATGGATTCGAAGAACAAATATTGTGAAAATGTCTATGCTACCTAAAGCAATCTACATATTTAATGCAATACCTATCCGAATACCATCCAATTTTTTCAAAGAAATGGAACAAATAATCCTAAAATTTATATGGAACCAGAAAAGACCTCGAATAGCCAGAGAAATGTTGAAAAAGAAAGCCTAAGTTGGTGGCATCACAATTCTGGCCTTCAAGCTCTATTACAAAGCTGTCATCATCAAGACAGTATGGTGCTGGCACAAAAACAAACACATAGATCAATGGAACAGAATAGAGAGCCCAGAAATAGACCCTCAACTCTATGGCCAACTAATCTTTGGCAAAGAAAAAAGAATGTCCAATGGAAAAAAAGACAGTCTCTTCAACAAATGGTGTGGGAACATCAGACAGCCACACGCAGAAGAAAGAAACTGGACCATTTCCTTACACCACACAAAAAAAATAGACTCAAAATGGATGAAAGACCTCAATGTGAGACAGGAGTCCATCAAAATCCTTGAGGAGAACACAGGCAGCAACCACTTTGACCTCAACCTCAGCATCTTCTCCCTAGAAACATTCAAAGGCAAGGGAAGCAAGGGCAAAAATGAACTATTGGGACTTTATCAAGATCAAAAGCTTTTGCACAGCAAAGGAAACAGTTAACAAAACCATAAGACAACTCACAGAATGGGAGAAGATATTTGCAAACGACATAGCAGGTAAAGGGCTAATATCCAAAATCTATAAAGAACTTATCAAACTCAACACCCAAAGAACAAAGAATCCAATCAAGAAATGGGCAGAGGATATGAACAGAGAAATTTATATAAAGAAGAATGGCAAAGAGACACATGAAAAAGTGCTCCACATCACTTGGCATCAGGGAAATACAAATCAAAACCACAATGAGATAACACCTCCTGCCAGTCAGAATGGCTAAAATTAATAAGTCAGGAAATGACAGCTGCTGGGAAGGCTGCGGAGAAAGGGGAACCCTCCTACACTGTTGGTGGGAATGCAAGCTGGTGCAGTCACTCTGGAGAACAGCATGGAGGTTCCTCAAAAAGTTGAAAATAGGGTTACCCTATGACCCAGCAATTACACTACTGAGTATTTACCCTAAAGATACAAATGCAGTGATCTGAAGGGGCATGCGTACCCCAATGTTTATAGCAGCAATGCATAAAATAGCCAAACTATGGAAAGAACCTAGATGTCCATCAACAGATAATTGGATAAAGAAGAGTTTATATATATATATATATATATATATATATATATATATATATATATACACACACAATGGAACACTGTGCAGCCATCAAAAGAAATGAAATCTTGCCATTGGCAATGATGTGGACAGAACTAGAGGGTATTATGCTGAGTGAGAAAAGTCAATCAGACTAAGACAATTATAATACGATCTCCCTGATATGAGGAATTTGAGAGGCAAAGTTGATGGGATGGTTGGGGAGTAGGGAAGGAAAAAAAATGAAACAAGGTAGGATTGGGAAGGAGAAAAACCAGAAAGATTCTTAATCTCACAAAACAGAGTTACCAGTGGGAGAGGGGGTATGGAGATGGTTGGTTGGGTTATAGACACTGGGGAGGGTATGTGCTATATGAATGCTGTGAAGTGTGTAAGCCTGATGATTCACAGACTTGTACCCCTGGGGCAAGTAATACATTATGTTAATTTAAAAAACATAATAAAATAAAATAAAAACAACAAAAAAATCTATCTGAAGATTTGGTTATAGTGGAAAATAATTAGATGTTTATTTTTGATGATGCAACAGTAGTAAGTACTTAGAAAAACATACAAAAAAATAGACAAGCATAATGCAAATTAATTGAAGGTACATTTATAACTGACTATTTAATTTGTACATAGATTTAGTTAGAAAGCAGGCTTATACTTTCCAACGATATGAAAAACTGACAAGATCTTCAATATATCTTATAAATGTTATTTTTCCCCTCAGGGGAACTAATGCTTCTGATTAGCTAAAGTAAACAGCAAGTGATATGCAATTAAAAGTGGTTCTCACTGGCAGCACTTTTCCTTTGCAAACATAAAAAAGTTTAAAACAAACATGTTATTCTATACACTCTGGAGAAAAAATGAAATAGGATTCCAGAATTCAGGTTGTGTTTTATACCTTTGCTACTAATTATCTTTGTGCTATATAACTTAAGTCTGATTCCATATTAGTTAAATGCATTATAATACTGTCTTCAGATTTTAAAAGGTATTTTAGAATTTCCAAAAAGATTAACTTTTGAAATAAAGTTTTTGTGCCCAACACCTTTTAATATAAGGACTGTTTATCTTGGAAATTCATCATATACAATTTTTCAGCATTATAATGTGTCTTAATTCCAGGGAAAAGAGAAAGAAACTACAGAGCTGGTGCCTAGTATAGAAAAGGAGAAATCAATTAGTTTGGGTTTTTGTTATACCTATATAGCACAAAGTTTATTTTACAAAAAGAGAGAGAGAGATTATATGTTAACTTCTCAAACTATTTAATTTCATAGTTAAAACATGCTGTAAGCAACATAGGTATATTCAATATTATCCTTATCTCCTTGATCAAGAAACTAGATTTCCAAGAAAGAAAGCCTAAACCCAGCAGGAGAAGAGAAATAATAAAGATCAAAGCAGAAATCAATGAAATAGAAACCAAAAAAACAAGAGAACAAATCAACAAAACTAGGAGCTGGTTCTTCTAAAGTATTAATAAGATTGATAAACCCCTGGCCAGACTTATCAAAAAGAAAAGAGAAAGGATGCAAATAAATTAAATCATGAAAGAAAGAGGAGAGATCACAACGAATACCAAAGAAATACAAACAATTATAAGAACATACTATGAGCAACTCTACGCCAACAAGTTTGAAAATCTGGAAGAAATGGATGCATTCCTAGAAACATATAAACTACCACAACTGAACCAGGAAGAAATAGAAAACCTGAATAGACCCATAACCACTAAGGAGATTGAAACAGTCATCAAAAATATCCAAACAAACATAAGCCCAGGGCCAGATGGCTTCCCAGAGGAATTCTAACAAACATTTAAAGAAGAACTAATTCCTATTCTCCTGAAACTATTCCAAAAAACAGAAATGGAAGGAAAACTTCCAAACTCATTTTATGAGGCCAGCATCACCTTGATCCCAAAACCAGACAAGGATCCCATCAAAAAAGAGAACTACAGACAATATCCTTGATGAACACAGATGTGAAAATTCTCACCAAAATACTAGCCAATAGGATTCAACAGTACATTAAAAAGATTATTCATCACGACCAAGTGGGATTTATTCCAGGGCTGCACGGTTGGTTCAACATCCGCAAATCAATCAATGTGGGACAGCACATTAATAAAAGAAAGAAAAAGAACCATATGATACTCTCAATAGATGCTGAAAGAGCATTTGACCAAGTACAGCATCCCTTCCTAATCAAAACTTCAAAGTATAGGGAAAGAGGGCACATACCTCAATATTATCAAAGCCATTTATGAAAATCACACAGCAAATATCATGCTCAATGGAGATAAACTGAAGGCTTTTCTGCTAAGGTCAGGAACACGGCAGGGATGTCCATTATCACCACTGCTATTCAACATAGTACTGGAAGTCCTCGCCTCAGCAATCAGACAACAAAAAGAAATTAAAGGCATCCAAATCGGCAAAGAAGAAGTCAAACTATCACTCTTCACAGATGATATAATACTATATGTGCAAAACCCAAATGACTCCATTCCAAAACTGCTAGAACTTGTACAGGAATTTAGTAAAGTGCCAGTATATAAAATCAATGCACAGAAATCAGTTGCACTTCTCTACACCAACAAGACAGAAGAAAGAGAAATTAAGGAGTCAATCTCATTTATAATTGCACCCAAAACTATAAGATACCTAGGAATAAACCTAACCAAAGAGGCAAAGAATCTATACTCAGAAAACTATAAAGTACTCATGAAAGAAATTGAGGAAGACACAAAGAAATGGAAAAATGTTCCATCCTCCTGGATTGGAAGAACAAATATTGTGAAAATGTCTATGCTACCTAAAGCAATCTACACATTTAATGCAATCCCTATCAAAATTCTACCCATATTTTTTTCAAAGAAAAGGAACAAATAATTCTAAAATTTATATGGTACCGGAAAAGACCTCAAATAGCCAAAGGAATACAGAAAAAGAAAGCAAAAGTTGGTGGCATCACAATTCCAGACTTCAAGCTCTATTACAAAGCTGTAATCATCAGGACAGCATAGTACTGGCACGAAAACAGACACATAGATCAATGGAACAGAATATAGAGCCCAGAAATAGACCCTCAACTCTATAGTCAACCAATCTTCGACAAAACAGGAAAGAGTGTCCAATGGAAAAAAGACAGCCTCTTCAATAAATGCTGTTGGGAAAATTGGATGGCCACATGCAGAAAAATGATATTGGACCATTTCCTTACACCACACATGAAAATAGATTCCGAATGGATAAAGGACCTCAATGTGAGATAGGAACCCATCAAAATTCTTGAGGAGAACACAGGCAGCAACCTCTTCGACATCAGCGGCAGCAACGTCTTCCTAGGAATATTGCCAAAGGCAAGAGAAGCAAGGGCAAAAATGAACTTTTGGGATTTCATCAAGATCAAAAGCTTTTGCACAACAAGGGAAACAGTTAACAAAAGCAAAAGACAACTGACAGCATGGGAGAAGATATTTGCAAATGACATATCAGATAAAGGGCTAGTGCCCAAAATCTATAAAGAACTTAGCAAACTCAACACCCAACGAACAAAGAATCCAATCAAGAAATGGGCAGAAGACATGAACAGACATTACTGCACAGAAGATATTCAGATGGCCAACAACACATGAAATAGTGCTCCACATCACTCAGCATCAGGGAAATACAAATCAAAACCACAATGATATAACACCTCACACCAGTCAGAATGACTAAAATTAACAAGTCAGGAAATGACAGATGCTGGCGAGGATGCAAAGAAAGGGGAACCCTCCTACACTTTGGTGGCCTCCTACACTGTTGGTGGGAATGCAAGCTGGTGCAGCCACTCAGCAAAACAGCATGGAGGTTCCTCAAAAAGTTCAAAATAGAGCTACCCTATGACCCAACAATCGCACTACTGGGTATTTATCCTAAAGATACAAATGTAGTAATCCAAAGGGGCATGTGCACCCGAATGTTTATAGCAGCAAAGTCTACAATAGCCAAAGTATGGAAGGAACCTAGATATCCATCCACAGATGAATGGATAAAGAAGAGGTGGTATATATATACAATTGAATATTATGCAGCCATCAAAAGAAATGAAATCTTGCCATGTGCGACGACATGGATGGAACTAGAGGGTATCACGCTTAGCGAAATAAGTAAATTGGATAAAGACAACTATTATATGATCTCCCTGATATGGGAAGTGGAGATGCAACATGGGGGGTTTGGGGGGTAGGAAAAGAATAAATGAAACAAGATGGCATCGAGAGGGAGACAAACCATAAGTGACTCCTAATCTCACAAAACAAACTGAGGGTTGCTGGGGGGATGGGGGGAGGGAGAGGGGTGGGGTTATGGACATTGGGGAGGATGTGTACTATGGTGAGTGCTGTGAAGTGTGTAAACCTGGTGATTCACAGACCTGTACCCCTGGGTATAAAAATACATTATATGTTTATAAAAAAAATAGTAAATAAAAAAATTTAAAAAAAAATAAGAAACTAGATTTAATCTCTTGTGCAAATATCACACACACAGTTATGTCAACCAGTGTACCAGAATGGAAATTTCCTGATTCCCAGATTATTCCTAATTTTTCTGCTTGGCAATGAGTAGCACACAGCTTTGGTGAAAATCCTACCACAGGATAGTTATATTTTTAAATTTTGAGTAAACTCCATACTGTTTTCCAGGGTGGCTGCATCAGTTTGCATTCTCACCAACAGTGTTAGAGTGTTCACCTTTCTCCACATCTGTGATACAGCAATTGCACTACTAGTTATTTACCCAAAGGATATAAAATACTTATTCAAAGGAATACATAAAGCCCAATGTTTATAGCAGCACTATTAACAATGGCCAAATTATGGAGAGAGCCCAAATGTCCATCACTGATGAGTAGATAAGATGTGGTATATACATACCACATGGAATGCAGAATTTTTACTCAGTCATAAAAAGAATGAAATCTTACCCTTTGCAACAATGTGGATGCAGCCTGAGAGTATTATGCTAAGCAAAGTCAGTCAGTCAGAGAAAGACAAATACCATATGATTTTACTCATATGTGGAATTTAAGAAATAAAACAGATAAACAGAAGAGAGAAAAAGGGGAGAGAGACAGAGAGAAAGAGAGAGAGAGAGACAACCAGAAAACAGACTCTCGACTATAGAGAATAAACTGAGGGGAGGTGGGTGGAAGGATGGGTTAAATGGGTGATGAGTGTTAAGGAGGACATTTGTTTGGATGAGCCCTGGGTGTTGGATGTAAATCAATCACTAATCCTATACCTGAAACTAGTATTACACTGTATGTTAACTAGAATTAAAATAAAAACTTAAAAAGAAAATCCTATCACAAACATTCACTGCTACAATGTCAATATCTGCACAAGAAGATCAAAATGAGTTCAATTCATCTTTAGATATAGAGCCTGCTGTCTTCATTTGAATTTCCTCCCCATTCTTTGCCTTATCGTTTTCCATTTTTTTCTTATACTGCTTATCATAAACTCTCATAAATAGAAAGGACTACTCCTTCTGGTCTTCTGTAGAATCTATTGAGTGTGATAGTAAGCTTGAACTTATTATATGGACCCTGTATGGCTTTCTAACTTTCTTGTGTTTCTCATCTCACTAATTTTCAAAAATGGGAGGTTCGATGATTATGAGATCATTCTCTGTAAATCAACTGTCTCTCTTCTCTGCTAGATATCTTTCATAGTATTTCCCATGAAGGTTATTTCTGCACATGTCTGCCTCCAATATACTGTGAGTTTCTGGAGGATTGGAATATCCAGTTGAAAATTATCACAAAACCAATAGAGTCACAAGTGCTATTTAGCACTTAACAAATAATTAATGAAGACTTAAATATTCAACAAATACTTGCTCTATATTTTATAATGGAATTAGCCAAGCATTTATTTAAAATTTTTAGATAAATCAATTTTTCCAACTGACATTTTAAAATAAGATTAAAATTAAGAATATAGGTAAAAATTGTATTTTCTTTTTCTTTAATTTCAGATAATTCTGTTGAAGTTTTGCTGAAAGGAGGATGAATCGATGAGCATAACTTATTAAGAAAAAAATAAATTACACAGCTAAATAAAAATGTTTTCATTAATGATTTTTATAGATAACTGAATTTGTTCAAATGTGTTTTGGAATTGGGAGATGAAGGATTTTATGATCAATCATGGTCATTCTTTTTTTTTTTTTAAGATTTTTTTGAGAGAGAGAGATTGCATGAGTGGTGGGGGAGGGAGAAGCAGACTCCCCACTGAACAAAGGGACCCAACAGGGGCTCAATCCCAGGACTTTGATACCCTGACCTGAGCCAAAGGCAGACATTTACCTGACTGAACCACCCAGGCACCTGTCATGGCCACTCTTCTAAGATCACACAGCATAGGTTCTTATATTGGAAGAAGAAGAAAAATCAAAATTAAAGAAATGACTATGTGGGTAGCACAGCACCATTGTAAGTATTTAATGTTAGGAAGGGGGAGAGGGAGGAGACTAGAAAGCAGCAGTGGGGCAGGAGGAAGCCTATTAGAAATTTAATTTGGTCAGAGCAAGTGAGAGGATTTGTTTGGGTTTCTTTGTCCTTCACCTTCATACACAGAAGACAGAGCAAGACCATATTGGGGGGGTGGGGGGAAACACCATCATCCAGATTCAGCAGTATGTCACTGTTAACTAGATTTTAACAGTCATGTTATACGGCGAAGATGTGTTAATTAACCCAAAATAAAAAGAAAGATTACTATGATTATGTACCTAAAGCTTTCATTTTATTTTTTATTTTTTTAAGAAATTACTTTCCCCTAGTTCTTTTTTTTTTAAGATTTTATTTGTTTATTTATTTATTTGACAGAGATCACAAGGAGACAGAGAGGCACGCAGAGAGAAAGGAGGAAGCAGGTTCCCTGCTGAGCAGAGAGCCCGATGCGGGCTCGATCCCAGGACCCTGAGATCATGACCTGAGCCGAAGGCAGGCTTAAACCCACTGAGCCACCCAGGCACGCTAAAGCTTTCATTTTAAAAGTCATAAAATATTTGCAAATTTGCTAACTACTTACTGTGGTCCTTAAATTTCACTTTGTCTCTTTAGTAGCTTACATCACAAATGTAGATATAAATGTTGACAATATTTACATTCTGTACGACTCTCTAGCAGTAATTCTCTAGCAGATGTAAGTCTATTTGAATTTTTATAAGGCAATTCAGAGAAGTGAAAGGGTTTTTTCTCATTTGGAAAAAACAAACACACAAACACATGAGAATAGGTTTTATCTAACATTTATTTTTAAAATACATAGATTATGTTTATTATCTAAAAATTTTAAAGGGAAGCAACCCTGGCTATTTGTGATAAAGACCCTACATAAACGATAATACTAGACACACATAGGAGCGCCTGGATGGTGCATTCGTTTAAATATCAGACTCTGGATTTTGGCTCAGATCATAATCTCTGGGTCCAGGAATCGAGGTCCATGTCTGGAGCTCCAGGTCAGGATCCAAGCAGGGCATGGAGCCTGTTTAAGATTTTCTCTCTCGAGGTACATGGATGGTTCAGTCAGTTAAGCAGCTGTCCTCTGCGCAGGTCATGCACTGGGCTCCCTGCTCAGGGGCGAGTCTATTTCCTCTCCCTCTGCCCATGACCCTACTCTGGCTCACTTCCTCTCAAATAAATAATAAAATATTAAAAAAAAAAAAAAAAGATTCTCTCTCTCCCTACTTCTGCCCCTCCCTTGCTCTAAACAAACATATAAATAATTTGTTTTAAAAAGTTAAAATAAAAGAAAGTTATATAGGAGAAAATAGCAGCAGCTTGTATTTAATCAGTATTTATTAACTTCCTTAAGGATTTTAAAACACCTGCCTTAACACCTTTAAAAACTTTAACAGTGAGATTAAGAGTCACTTATGGTTTGTCTCCCTCCCAATCCCATCTTGTTTCATTTATTCTTCTACCCACTTAAGCCTCCATGTTGCATCACCACTTCCTCATATCAGGGAGATCATATGATAGTTGTCTTTCTCTGCTTGACTTATTTCGCTAAGCATGATACGCTCTAGTTCCATCCATGTTGTTGCAAATGGCAAGATTTCATTTCTTTTGATGGCTGCATAGTATTCCATTGTGTATATATACCACAAAAAAAATTAAAAAAAAAAAAAAAAAAAAAAAAAAAAAAAACTTTAACAGTAGTTTGATGCTGTCATTTCAACATATTTATCCTATGGTCCTGTTTGGTCTTTTTTGGCAATGACATTTTCCCTTTTCCTTTTGCAAATTCACTCTGATCCACCTCCATTTACTGCTTTATATAATTTCCCTTGGTCATCCTATGGTATTTTATGGGATAACCTACATATGTCTATGTCTTTAAAGCATGCATTTGCATTTTCTTCAGCACTGTTCTTTGAATTTCCATTTTTCATATGTATCTTAGATGAATAACTCTTAGTAGTTAAAATACAAGAGAGAGGAAAAAAGGGTGGAAAAAAACTAAATTTAACTTGAATTTAAAAAGTTGTCAAACTGATGCTTCCACTACTCAATACATTGCACATTAATCTTTTGGTTGGATTCAAGTTATTCACAGTGGAGTGAAACTTCTAATTCACACACTTACAGTTCTGAGAAGCCAACATGGCAAGAGTGACCAAAATGATCAGGGTGTTATTTATATCCATCTATGAAACAAATATTAAATGTTTTATCTTTTTTTTCTATACTAATTTCTTAGATAATGACTAGTGATACCACCACCACATCCTAGTATAGAGCTTTTCCTACATGGTATGATTCCCACATACCCATACATCTAGATGTCTTTCATATATAAAAGCAGAAGGTAGATGAGAAAATGGGTGAAATAGGTGCAGGAGAGTAAGAACACACTTATCATGATAGGCACTGAGCAATGTATAAAATTCTTGAATCACTATATTGTGCACATGAAACTCAAATAACACTGTTTGTTAATTATACTGTCATTAAAGAGGGAAAAAAGGCCCAGTCAAGAAATATGCTTCAACCTGTTTTAATGCTATATTGAATCACTTCTCTCAAGATAATTATAGACACCAACTATTATTCTGTGCTTGGTATGGTTCATAGATTTATTGCCTTTAGGCTGACTTGCTTTAAAAATCTTACTTAAATCCTACCAGGGATGATAAACATTTCAATATCTACTTTAAGGACAGGGATAGCACAACTATAGGAACAATTATTTCATATATGCACATCTACATATTTGGGTGACAGTCTAGAGAATTTATCACATGAAAATGCAGCTAATACAAATGCACTGTGTTCAGATAGAAGATATCTAAAAACAGTCCATTTACCTTATTAAGTCCTAGGTTAACCTGAGAACAGATATTCTTGCACCAAAATAAAGCAGCACAGCCTTCCTACACATTTAGGAAATAGTGTTAGCTCTGCAACAGAGATGATAACGGGTTTACACGCTGTTTCTCTTGCTAATGGAATGAAGACAGACATACTGACTAGAAATTATTTTTCCATTTTCTCTCACCATCTACTTTGTTTCCTCCTCTTTATCTCTTTTCAATTTGTGTTCTTCTCTCTCTCTCTCTCTGCCCCTCAATACCCTTCCTCCACAAATGTCTCACATATCCCAAAATTTTAAAAGCCTCACTTTTTCTAGGAAATTTATTGGGGATCCCCATCCATGGGCAAGAAAAACTGAAGATTAGGAGTAGGCTGTACTCTTACATAATACTGTAAGACATGGGATATGAAAGAGCAAAATAACAAAACCTCTCAAAGAGATCTGGATAAACTCCTTAACCATGTAGTGAAATGCAACATAAAGTTGAAAAATTACTGTTATCAACAAAAATTATACAGAAAATAGTACACTGCTTTCCTAGACAATATGGTCTTGATCCAGCAAAAATAATATGCAACCTACAGGGCAAAAAAGCTAAAAACAAGGGAATGCCCAGAAACAAAGTAATCCAAAGTCAAACCTAAAGCTTGCCAAGTCATCCAAAGAATATTCAATGTGTCTGTCTTTAAGTACACTGAAGCCTAGCATTGAATAATGTCATGATTTATATATCTCTCTTTTGAACTTACACATACTAAGCTATTCCTCCAGCAATTTTTATTTTTAAAATGACCTGCTTATCAAAATAAAATATGCCCGTTGATTACATATTTTAAGAGAAAAGTATAAAAAAACATTGTTCTGAAAAACACCTAAGATAACTATTACTGTTAACATTTTGGCATATTTTACATTTTCCTTTTCATTTTCCCATTTTTTAAAGAGGTTACTGCTGCATTTATAACTAGGGTCTTCTATTTTATCAATGTATAATTTACTTTTATATTATCTCTCCTGGGAAATTTAGGGTTTTTTTTAAGGTTTTATTTATTTTGGGGAGAAAGAGAGAGCTTGCATGAGCCAGCCAGAGGGGCAGAGGGAGAAGCAGACTCCCTGCTAAGCAAGGGCCCACTGTGGGACTTGATTCCAAGACCCTGGGATTATGACCTAAGCCAAAGGCAGATGCTTAATAACTGATTGAGCCACCAGTTGCCCTCTCTTGGGAAATTTAAGTGATTTCATTTCACTGCATTAGTGCACTGTTTAAGCCATTATTAAATTAGCATCACACTTAAACAGTTATTTTCATGATAAATAAAAAAGCATATTAAAGTCCTGTATAGTCACCAGGATATACTGGTTTATTGGACAGTAGTAAAGGCTAGGGTGTACCACATATATTTTCCCTAACTTCAGATTAAGGGCACTTATTTCCTCAGTTGCCACGTGTTACCTGCTGCCAGTTCACAACTGAATCCCTCCCCTAGAACTATCACCAGCCCAAGGGAATGGCTTTATCCTGGCTTGAAAATCTTCCCCAGTTTCTTATCTATACATGGATACTAAGCCCCAGCCCTTTTGTGTGTGTAGCAATTCTCAACTCCCAGGGCCACCCAGTTGCAGCACTCTCCATAGCACTGCAGTATGTGTACCAGATTCTGCGTCCCTCATCCCCTTCCTCACAGGATGTTTTATTCCATTAGGGCTGTTATAACAAATACTATAATTCAAAAGGCTGGGAATTCCAAGATCAAGGCACCAGCAGATGTGGTATCAGATGAGGGCCCTCTTTAGTCTGTAACTTCACTTGGCAGGGATGAGGGAATTCTCTGGGATTTTTTTTTTGGGGGGGGTGGTCTATGACATACTTTCTTTTTTATTATGATTAACATATAATGTATTATTTGTTTCAGGGTACAGTGATTCATCACTCTTACACAATACACAGTGTTCCCCACAACCTGCCTTTCCAACGTCCATCACCCAGTCATCCTATCCCATTCCCCCTCCACTTCAGCAACCCTCAGTTTGTTTCCTGAGATTAAGGGTCTTTATGGTTTGTCTCCTTCTCTGGTTTTGTCTTGCTTCATTTTTCCCCTCTCTTTACCTATGATCTTCTGCCTTGCTTCTCAAATTCTACGTATCAGTGAAATCATATGATAATTGTTTTTCTTTTATTGACTTATTTCACTTACCATAATACTCTCTAGTTCCATCCATGTATTTCAAATGTTAAGTTTTCATTTTTGATGGCTGTGTAATATTCCAGTGTGTGTGTGTGTGTGTGTGTGTATGTGTGTGTATGTATATATATATATATATATGTATGTATGTGTATATACATATACATATACATCACATCCTCTTTATCCATTCATCTGTTGATGGATATCTGGGCTCTTTCCATACTTTGGCTATTGTGAATATTGCTGGTATAAACATTGGGGTGCAGGTGCCCCTTCGGATCACTACATTAATGTCTTGAAGGTAAATGCCCCGTAGTATGATTGCTGGGTCATAGGGTAGCTCTATTTTCAACTTTTTGAGGAACCTCTATACTGTTTTCCAGAGTGGCTACACCAGCTTGCATTCTCACCAACAGTATAGGAAGGTTCCCCTTTCTGCACATCCTTACCAATATCTGTCATTTCCTGACTGGTTAATTTTAGCCATTCTGACTGGTGTAAGGTGGTATCTCACAGAATAGAAATAAATAATTCTATAATTTATATCGAACCAGAAAAGACCCCAAAAAGCCAGAGGAATGTTGAAAAAGAAAACCAATGCTGTTGGCATCACCATTCCAGCTATATTACAAAGCTGCAGTCATCAAGAAAAGTATGGTGCTGGCACAAAAACTGACACATAGATCAATGGAAGAGAATAGACAACCCAGAAAAGGATCCTCAACTCTATGGCTAACTAATCTTCAACAAAGCAAGAAAAGAATATCTAATGGAAAAAAGACAGCTTCTTCAACAAATGGTGTTGGGAAAATAGGATAGCCACATGCTGAAGAATGAAACTGGACCATTTCTTTACACCATACAAAAAAATAGATTCAAGGTGGATGAAAGGCCTCAATGTGAGAGAGGAATCCATCAAAATCCTTGAGGAGAACACAGGCAGCAACCTCTTTGACCTCAGTCACAGCAATTTCTTCCTAGACACATTGCCAAAGGCAAGGGAAGCAAGGGCAAAAATGAACTACTGGGACTTCATCAAGATCAAAAGCTTTTTTTTTTTTTTTTAAGATTTTATTTATTTATTTGACAATGATCACAAGTAGGCAGAAAGAGAGGCAGGGAAGCAGGCTCCCTACTGAGCAGAAAGCCCAATGCAGGCTCCATCCCAGGATCCTGAGATCTTGACCTGAGCCAAAGGCAGAGGTTTAACCCACTGAGCCACCCAGTGCCCCCAAATCAAAAGCTTTTGCACAGCAAAGAAAACAGTCAACAAAACCAAAACACAACTGACAGAATGGGAGATGATGTTTGGAAATGACGTATCAGATAAAGGGCCCATATCCAAAATCTCTAACGAACCCATCAAACTCAACACCCAAGCAACAAATAATCTAATCAAGAAATGGGAAGAAGACTTGAATAGACATTTCTGCAAAGAAGACATCCAAATGGCCAACAGACACATGAAAATGTGCTCAACATCACTTGGCATTGGGGAAATACAAATCAAAGCCACAATGAGATACCACTTCACACCAGTCTGGGATCTCTTTTACATGGGTAGTAATCCCAAGAATTAGCGGTCTACTCATAAAATACTCACCTTCAAAAATTCCACTTCCTAATACCATCACCTTCAGGGTTAGGATTTCAGTGTATGTATTTAGGAGTCACATTCAATCTATAGTATAGGTTTTGATACTGAGAGGGCCTCCCAATAAATTTCTTCTAAGCAAATGGCCATTTCAGGGTCTAGGACTAAAGGGAGTTGATTGCAATTTTTGTAAAGACCAAACAATCTATAGGAAATAGTGTCTATTTGTTATTCATTTGGAATATGTAAATAATTCATTCATGTCCTGTGATTCAATTAATGATTGCTTATCTTATAATATTTTCTTATATTATAATTTAACTGAATTGAATTATACATTATTACTTAGCAAAATTAGACAATATATATTCCTTTTATGTGTACTCATGATGGTGTTCATAACATGAATCCTGGTTTTTACCCATTTAATATTGTTTGTTGTTTGACAATATGACACATACTATTTCCTGTATGTGTTATACAATCATTTCATAATTATGATAAAAATCACTATATATCTGTTCAAAAATTTTTGTAACTGTTAATTTATACTTAAAAGATTCAAAAGTAGATAAATCTTCTTTTAAAACAATTTTATGGGAGAATACAAAAAATTCCTTAAAGATGTTAAGTGAAGAAGATCTGGTCTGCTCCTTCTCTTTGAGAGAATGTGTCTAAAGAAATTAGCAGAATAAGTAGGATGTGCCCAGTAACATCAGTAACCTAATCACACAGATAATCATAACTTGATATGACCCAGAGGGATGGCACAGGAGATAGAATACCATACATCTTCATTACAATTGTGACATATGAGGTGAAATAAAAGAATTAAAAAGAGACCCAGTTGTCTGAAAAGCATAGTTTTGCTCTGAACATGAAAGAAATATAATCCACAGAGGAAATTTATATTGAATTAACATATTGAGTAAGTAAAATCTGACACCTTATAGCATTAGGACAAAGGGTAGAAAATGATCATTAGAAAAAATTTAAAACACAGTATTTTGTATTCTCTGATGTTTCTGAGCCTAAGGAGTAATGATTATGTAAAATTCAACTGATAACAAATATTCATAATTAACACTGTAGTGTAATTAGGTACCCCTAGACTTTAAATTCCATTATCCCAATGATCAACAGATTTTTGTGTGATTTCTTGCTTGAAGATAGGTCAAAGAGGGACACCTGGATGGCTCAGTCATTAAGCAGCTGCCTTCAGCTGGGATCATGATCCCAGGATCATGGGATTGAGCCCCACATCAGGCTCCCTACTTAGACGGGAGCTTGCTTCTCCCCCTGCCTGCTGCACAAGTGAGCTTCTGCTCACTTACTCTCTCTCTCTCTCTCTGACAAAAAAAAAAAAAAAAGAAAGATAAAAACTAATTCTTTAAGAAAAAAAAAATGTAGGTCAAAGAATGTCTGAGATTTCACCCTTTAGGCCAATGTCTACAATAAATGTTTCTAACTGCACTCTTCAATCTTAACAGTCACCTGGAAAAAAACGTATTATGCTTCTCACAAGTAGGTCTGGCCAAATGAGTAAAAATATCTCAAGCACTTCTTAGCCATCAAAATGTTCATTCAAAATCCACACCACGAATGAGGATCTTAGACAAAGCTCAGCCCAGTGTATCAGACCTCAAATGTAACAAAATTCACCATTCCAAATCAATTGCATTAGAAAACAAAAAAAGAGAAAAAAAGCAGAGATAAATGTTTCATTGGTCTCTGAAACATTTTTTTTTAATTCTTCAATGAATACATTGAACTAATAAAAAATAATCCCTTAAGCGTTAATCATAAAATCAGATTTCATCTGAATTGATTTTTCTCATGGTATTACGGTTTCAAAACACTTAGAGGTGCCTCTTTCTAAATTTTTTTTAATATGGAACACTTCACAAATTTGCATGTCATGCTTGCACAGGGACCATGCTAATCTCCCCATCATTCCAATTTTAGTATTATACTGCTAAAGCAAGTATAATATTCTCTCTGTAATATAAATCTTGGCTTTTCTATATATTGTGTGGAAAGACTAAAAACAAAAACACTGTAGAAAGTATTTTACGTATATATTTTTTTAAAGATTTTATTTATTTTATTTGACAGACAGAGATTACACATAGGCAGAGAGGCAGGCAGAGAGAGAGAGGAGGAAGCAGGTTCCCTGCTGAGCAGATCCCAGGACCCTGGGATCATGACCTGAGCCGAAGGCAGAGGCCTTAACCCACTGAGCCACCCAGGCGCCCCTATTTTACGTATATTTTAAGTAATTTTTATTTTGATCATGTTAGCAGAGAGAAAAAGTTGACCAACAAATTAGTTGAGCTTTAAATATCAGACTAGAAATTGATTCCCTAAGTAGTCTTTATGGTAACTTTCAGTTTGATATTATTTTAAAGACTGAAGACTGCAATAAAGAAGTATAGAACATATATCTGATATACAGTAAGCTAAGATATACCGGCAGAAAGAGTATGTCACTAATACACATATCATTAAACAGATTATGAGTATATAATGCCACCTACTTTACAAGTAGGTTAAAAAGTATGGTTTTGGTTTTCAAAAAATATGGGTAATAGGTATTGTACAGGATGTTTACTTCACAGAGCAAATACAGAAATAGTCAAATTATATTACTAAATGTATTACTGTTAAGCATCTTGAAATTAAGATGTTGCCTAATATTCTGAAATAGTAAAATGTAAGAAGGTAAAAGAGTTATTATTCAAATGATAATAGTGCTAAATTTTTAGAAGGATATAGAATTTATTAATGCTTTAGTGTCATCAAAAAGTATGTATTTGCTCCCCAAATATTCCCTAATAGATACACAGATACCAAGGCTTTACTTTTTTTTTTAATTTTTTATAAACATATATTTTTATCCCCAGGGGTACAGGTCTGTGAATCACCAGGTTTACACACTTCACAGCACTCACCAAAGCACATACCCTCCCTAATGTCCATAACCCCACCCCCCTTCTCTCAACCCCCCGCCCCCCAGCAACCCTCAGTTTGTTTTGTGAGATTAAGAGTCACTTATGGTTTGTCTCCCTCCCAATCCCATCTTGTTTCATTTATTCCTCTCCTATCCACTTAAGCCCCCATGTTGCTTTGCAGGAATTGTTACAATAACATCTAAATATAGGACACTCCAACTCATTTTTGAACTGGCAAATGATAGGTTATATTTGGTTTAAAAAAAAAAAGTGGGGGTGCCTGGGAGGCTCAGTGGGTTAAAGCCTCTGCCTTCGGCTCAGGTCATGATCCCAGGGTCCCAGGATCAAGCCCCACCATCAGGCTCTCTGCTCAGCGGGGAGCCTGCTTCCTCCTCTCTCTCTGCCTGCCTCTCTGCCTACTTGTGATCTCTGTCTGTCAAATAAATACATTTTTTTTTAAATGTGTGGGAGGTGGGGGAAGATGATACCAAAAAAGGGGAGCTTATTAAGAGTACTTGCATTATTTTAAATACATTAAGTATGGGGGAACAATTCCTATTTCTGAATACTACACATCTAGAGATATGACACAAGCTATAAAATAACATCTGTATCATACTTGACAAAATATGCTTGGTCTTCATGTACATGTAACTCAATCCCCCATAAAAACCTCTTAGTCGTACCAATAAATCCCTCTCCTAAATTCAGTTTACTTCTCCAATTCTACCACCACAAATTGACCTAATTCAAATCTCATCTGGAATACTGAATGATTTCATAAAAGACCTCCACAAATTTACTGTTTCCTCTTCACCTCTATCAATAAATTAAAATCTATTTAAAAATCAACACTCAGACTAAAAATATTATTCTTTTTTTGGAATTTTTCCTACTGTATTCTTTTTTTATTAGAAACCGTTTTAGGTAGTCTAACTTCATTGCATTTCCAAATAAATTTTAGAATAAAAACTATTATTCTTTATGTTCTCTATAACATCTACATTCTGTCATGCTCATTTTTATCACAGGAACATTTTACGTGCCATTTTCATGTGGGATTTTTCTGTTTCATTTCTCGTTTTTTAGAGCTTGAAAGATTATCAAGCATATGCCAAAACTCAATAAACCTTTTCTTAAAGAATATTAGGAGAACTTAGAACACAAATCAATGAAATTGAACACATAAAATCAATAGAGACAAATAAACAAAATCAAAGTCTGGTTCTTTGAAAAGATGAGTAAAATCTGTAAGGCTCTAGCCAGGGTAACTTAGAAGACAGATAGTACACAAACTACCAATAGCAGTAAGGAAAGAAGAGACATCACTACAGATTCCATAGAAATTAAAAGGGCAATAAATAAATACTAAAACAACTCTATGCTCATAAATGTAATAACTTAGATGAAATGGACCATTTCCTTGCAAGACACAATTAGTCAAAATTCACACAAGAACAGACAATCTGAATATGCCTGAGCAAATCTCTTTTACAAGCTCTTTCTTGTCTATTAAACAAATTGAACAAACAGTAAGTAAACTTCTAAAATAGAAAGCACCAGACCCAGATGAGTTCACTGGTGAAACTTTTTGCTTTGTTTTGGTTTGTTTTTTTAAATATTTTATTTATTTATTTGACAGACAGAGATCACAAGTAGGCAGAGAAGCAGGCAGAGGGGTGGGGTAGAAGGCTCCCTGCTGAGCAGAGTGCTGATGAAGGGCTATATCCCAGGATCCCAAGATCATGACCTCAGCCTAAGGCAGAGGCTTTAACCCACTGAGCCGCCCAGGCACCCCTCATCAGTGAATTTCATCTGGCATTTAAGGAAGAAATTATACCTATTCTCTACAATTTGCTCCAGAAAGATAGAAGAAACAGGAATAGCTCCTAACTAATTTTATGAGACCAGAATTATTGTGACACCAAACCAGATAAATATATTACAAGAAAACTACAGACCAGTATCTCTCATGAACACAGATATAAGTTTCTCAACAAAATATTAACAAATCAAATTCAGCAATGTATGAAGAATTATATACCATGACCAAGTGGGATTTAAATGAATCTAGACAAAGATTTTATACTCTTCACCAAAACTAACTCAAAATGGATCACAGACCTAAATATAACATATGAAACTGTTGGAAGATAACATAGGAAAAGACCAAATGACTTTAGGTATTTTTAGATACAACACAAAATGTATGATCCATAAAAGAAATAATTGAAACACTGGACTTCATTAAAATTAAAACCTCTTTTGTAAAAGACAATAGAGTATTAAAAGAAAAGTCATAGAATATTTGAAAACAAAATCTGATAAAGCACTGTAATCTAAAATATATAAAGAACTCTTAAAACTCCTCCTTTAGAAAACAAACAACCCAATCATGTTCACTACAGCATTATTCACAATAGCCAAGACATAAATGATTTAAGCATCTGGTGATGAATGAATAAAGAAATTGTAATTATACACAGACATATACAAGCACTGGGATATTTTTCAGCCTTAAAAATGAAAATCATCTTGTTGTTGACAATAACATGGATGAACCCAGGGAATATTTTTCTAAATGAAATAAGCAGACGCTTTAAGAAAAATACCACATGAATTCACCTATATCCCAAATCTAACAAACTCAAATTCATAGAAACAAAGTAAAACATTGATCTCTATGGATAGGGAGGTGTGGGAACAGGGACATGTTAGTCAAAACGTACAAAGTTGCTATTGTATAGGACAAATAAGTTCTAGAGATCCAGTGGACAACTTGATAAGTATAGTTAATAATATTGAATTATATACTGGAAATTTTCTAGAAGTAGATTTCAGATGATCTTACCACACACACAAAAAGTAACTATGTGAGGAAAGGAATATGTTAATTAGCTTGATTATAGTATTCATTTCACTATGTATATCAATACATTGTATTATACACTTTGAATTTTTATTTTTAAAAAGGAATATTACATAATTTAAAAATTAGCCTAAGATCTTTACAGACACCTCATCAAGGAAGATATATAGATGGCAAATAAGTGCACAAAAAGATGGTCTATGTCATGTCATCTGGGTAATGCAAATTAAAACGAAGATACCATCACAGACTTATTACAATGAAAAATCCAGAACACTGGCAACACCAAAAGCTGGCAAGTATGTGGGACAACAGGAATTCTCTTACATCATCAGTAGGAATGAAAAAATGGTAAAGATACTTTGGAAGACAATTTGGCTGTTTCTTGGAAACTTGCTCTTATTGTAGGATCTAATAGTTGGGCTTTTTGGTATTTACCAAAGAGTTTCCAACTAATATTCCCACAAAAAACTGCACACGTGGATGTTTACAGCAGCCTTATTCATAATTGCGAAAGTGTGGAAGCAACCAAAATACCCTTCGGTAGGTGTATGAATAAATAAACTTTGGTAATCTGTACAATGGAATATTATTCAGCTCTTTAAAAATGAGCTATCAATCCACTGAAAAACATGGAGAAAGTTTAAAACATCTATTATTAATTGAATGAAGCCAATCAGAAAAGGCTACATACTACACGCTTCTAACTGTATGACATTCTGGAAAAGGCAAAACTATGTATATAGTAAAAACTTCAGTAGTTTCCAGATATTAGGAGGGAGGAAGGGATCAATTAGTCAAGGAGAGGATTTTTAGGGCATTGAAATTACTCTGCACGATATTATGAGTAGGTGTTATATACATTTGTCCAAACCCATGGAATGTACAACACCAACCATGAACCCTAATATAAATTACAGACTGTGTGATAATGATGTGTCAATGCATCAATTATAATAAGTCTATCACTTAGATGAGGAATGTTGATAATGGGGGAGACTGCATAAGTGGGAGGCAGGGAACTTATAAAAAAAATCTTTGTGCCTTCTACTCAGATTTGCTTTGAAACTAAAACTGCTAAAAGAAACTAAAGTATATTTTCACTATATCTGTATCTTTGGGGTAATTACCCAGTAGTGCAATTACAGAGTCATAGGGTAGTTCTATTTTTAATTTTTTGAGGAATCTACACACTGTTTTCCAAAGTGGCTACACCAACTTGCTTTCCCACCAACAAGGTAAGACAGTTCCCGTTTCTCCACATCCTCTCCAACATTTGTTGTTTCCTGTCAATTTTGGCCATTCTAACTGGTATAAGGTTAGTATCTCAAGGTGGTTTTTGATTTTACTTTCCCTGATGGCTAATGATGATCAACATTTTTTCATGTGTCTGCTAGCCATTTGTATGTCTTCTTTGGAGAAATGTCTGTTCATGTCTTCTGCCCATTTTTTGACATGATTATCTGTTTTTTGGGTTGAATTCGAGGAGCTCTTTATAGATCTTGAACTGGGGGAAATTGGAGGGGGAGATGAACCATGAGAGACTGTGGGCTCTGAGAAAAAAACTGAGGGTTTTTTAGAGAGAGGAATGGGGAGATGGGTAATCCTGGTGGTGCGAATTAAGGAAGGCATGTACTGCATGGAGCACTGCGTGTGGTGTACAAACAATGAATCTTGGAACACTGAAAAAATAAAATAAAACACTAAAGTATATTAAAAAGGAACTTTGAGATCCTTTCTTATCCTAATATTTGATAACCACTGGAAAAATGCAATTGTTCTTTACTTTCTAGAATAAAGTAAGGAAAAATTATATGCATAATGTTGCATTGTTAGCAGCACTACACAGCAGTTTCTTAATAAGCAACAGAGGGAGGAGGACGAATAAAGGAGTGGGAAGAGGCACTGGGTGCAGAAATAGAAAGAAGAGAAATTAAGTTAAAGCAGTTTATAAATGTAAATACATGACCTGACCAATTCAGAAATGCGTATTATCTTTGAATTCCTCCCCAAGAAAAGAAACATTATTGTTCTGCTTCAACTTGAAAACTGGCAATGAGCAATTTTCAACTTGCTATAACAAAAGATAGAATTTTTATTTTTTTTAATGAAACTCATTGTTACAATTAGCTTTGCTATAACCTACACTCAGTTTTAATTCCACATTTTGAAGCTAAAATCAATCTAATTATACTCCTATCTAATTCTATCCTATCTAAACTCCTATTCTATCTAAAAATCAATCTAATTATACTCCTACACAGTAGCTTCTCCCAATGATAACTACTACATCTCTACTATGTCTTCTCTCTTTCTATATATGTACAATTCCTTTTGTGTTTCTAATATAATATGGTTTCTATGAATGTCTCCTTCCCATTTTACATCTCCATTCTTACACAGTTAGTCAAGTAGCTCAATTCCCATCATTTGGTAATTTCTTTTCTTCATTAAAAATGCATTTTCTTATTTTTATTTTTATTTTTATTTTTAAATATAGACTGGTTACCTTAGTTTGCTTGGCAGCCATATAACTAAATAATATTGAGTTTATCATCTACTAAAGTTGTATATTTTCTAAGTAAGATTCTGATTTTTAAAAAAAGCACCTTCTATATCCTATATATTCAGTTTCTTTTTTTTTAATTCAGACAGTTTTATTTATGCCATTTAAAATCACACTTTGTTAAAAAATAAAAAGAAATAAAAAGAAAATAGAATCACACTTTGGTTTCTTGCCTATGCCAAACGCTTTCCTTCTCCGATATGTTGCACCTGTTGCTGCTCTATCTTGAAATCTTTTTCCTCTTTTAGTCTTTCTTATCCATAGCTTATTCCTTTAAAAAGGTTTTTCCTGACCACTTTATATATCACCTCTCTTTCTCACCATCATTTCCTATGTCAGAAATCTCTGTACTACTTACAAACATTTACAGATATTATTTGTTTGCTTGTTAGGTTTCCTCAATAATAATTTCCATAAAGTCAAGACCTATATCTGTTTTGCCCATTATTTCATTCTAGCACCAGTACATTGTCATGTATCTACTAGATATTAAGAAAATTGATCAAAATTTGGAAATAAGGCAGTAGGAGGAGGATATGACCTCTCAATATCATGCTAGGATGATGTTTAACAAGCTGGCCTTAGAATTATTCAGAACAATTGAAGGCAATTTACATCATGGTTGGTTTAGCTATTTATTGTACAACTGGAGCCCAGACACTGTGAAATTACATGTTAATTTAGATTTTTGTCATATAAGAATGATGACTTCAAAGTTTATAGATGATGACTTGTAAAACATTAACCAGATCTATATTTATCAAGTAACCTCAATATTTTATTTTCCATAATTACATTTCATTCTTCTTTGAGCTGGATTTACCATTTCTGTATTTTCTCCTTAATAGAATTAATATAGCTTTGGCAAATATTAACTTGATAATTGACTAATAGTTCTTTTTCAACTCTATGAAAATTATATTTTGAAACCTATTGAGGATCCTTCAGAACGTCCAAAAGAATTTGATTGTAGGGTCCAATAAGCTTTGTTGTTCACAAGTGCCTTTTTTTTTTTCTTTTCACCCCCTGAAGGCAACAGGAACAAAAGAACTTTATCTTCATGGATTCTCTTCAAAACAAACTTAGTTACTTTGACACTATACACTTAAAGAGGCTTATATAGTCAATTAGCAAGTCTTGCTAAACCTATGTTAGTAAGGAGACCTACACATAAAAAGCACAACCTTTTTGTCATCAAGACTGTTTAGAAATTTTTTCAAAATGAGAGAATACTGTTATTAAAACTTATTTAAATATCATTTAAATATCTAAGGCAAGGACACGCAAACTTTTTCTTAGAGTAGTTTAGGTTTTGCAAACCATATAGTCTATATTTCACCTACTCAACTCGGCCCCAAACAGGGCATAAATTAATGGATGTGGCCGGCTGTGTTCCATTAAAACTTCGTGAAAACAGGAGATTGAGCAGCATGGATAATTTGTTGGCCTTCAATCAAGGGAAATATGCTTTGTGTTTATCTTTGTTGGTTTTTTTAAAGATTTTATTTACTTATTATTTGAGAGAGAGATTGAGAGAGTGAGTGGGCGGTGGGGCAAAGTGAAAAACAGACTCCCCACGGTGCAGGGAGTCTGACAAAGGGCTTGATCCCAGGATCCTGGGATCCTGAGCTGAGCCTAAGGCAGATGCTTAACTCACTGAGCCACCCAGGTATCCTCTTTATTGTTTTCTATAAAGCACAGACCTAGGTTCTACAAGTTTACATATTCATTTGCACATTTCTGTTCAGCATCAAGGATAATATCCAAAGATTATTATTCTATTATCTTGTAGAATATTAACCATTTGTGTATCTGACTAGCAATCTTGTCTTTTTTAATGCCTTTTTGGGAAGACTGTATAATCCTTATTTTGCTAATTCCCATTTCTGATTTACTGTTTTCCTGGTTCCTTCAATAATGAGTTGACTAATTTCAACATTTTATTCTATATCTCAAAGATGTTTTAAATTTTTGAAAATTATACATGGACAAGAAAAAAGATATGGTGCTTTTTGAATCCTAGCTCTGCTATTTTAGGTACATCAGATTCCAAGTTTCAACTTTCTCTTAGATTTGGGTCATCTTTAGTCCTAGGATCTGGGGTTTCCAAATAGCAGCCTTTCATCTCTGGAAGAAATTGAAGTGTGGTTATTTAAATGTATCAAGACCAAAATGCTTGAGACAAAGAATCAAGGACCAATTATACTGTTTCATAGTACCTTTAATTCCTATGAAATATAATATATATTTAACTTGCATTTAGTCTTCTACATTAAGGAGGTATTTTTTTAACTCTATGAATAATTATAAATCTTAAATTGTAGTTGGTTCTCAGACCTCTAAGGCAATAAATAGATTAGGCCTATGCATAGAGAATATTCAACTTTGCAGGTCTGGAAGACAATGGTTACAGGGTGAAACATCTTTACTTTTCTTTAGGACACAGAATTTGAGCCTTTGATCCATCCAGTAAGATTTCTCTTAAGTCAAGGTAAGATTCACTCATAGTTAAATTGGCGCAGAGCACAGGATTTCTGAGTAATAAGCATGTCCCTTGGTCTTCACTAGGCAAAGTTCTTTATGGTTCAGAAATCTATGGTTAGACATGTAAAGCTTCATGGACTAGTAACCAAAATTAGAGATTTAGTCCAATCACAATTCTAGAATCTAGACTGTCGACTGGGAATTCCTTTCTTTTTACAAGAGGCTTTGGTGTTCTGCCATCTCCCTTGCACTAGGTATGATGGCCACCATCTTGGCCACTGTTCCTGCAACAATGCAACTAATACAGTTCTTACTTTAAGGTTGTTTCCCAGTGGATTGTACTCTATAATGGTAGTTATTTTTATGCTTGTCAGACAGAAATTGAAAAACTTAGCTACATGGGGGAGGAAAAAGTTTTCACTAGGGTTTTGATCCTATCTCTCTTTTGCTTCTTACTTCCTTTGCTGTGTTTTCTACCACGAACTCTAGCTCGGGGCACGATACTAAGATTTACAGTCATGTCAAACTGAGGAATATCAGATTCTTAGCCAACCAGTGTTGGCACCAAGAGCTTTTCTACCTTAGGTTCTATTTATTCCTTCTGTTTTCAGAGAGACTGTTTAGAAAAACTAATCTCTTTCTTGGAGGAACTTACTGAAAGACACACATACATACACACACACAAAACAGTTGACACATTCTAGAAATACTGCCATTTCTCTACAGAATTTCCAAGCTAGCCTCAGAGAAGTAAAAATCTGAGAACCAAGTGAATCTGCCTGAACATGGTGGTATAAGTACTTTTCCTACTTTATAACAGTTATCACTCATTTTTCAACTAAAGTTTGGGAGAACCCTCATTCTGTGTTAATAAATAACCTTAGCCCATAGTTTAAGTGTTCCAATTTTAATAATCTACTTCCACAGATCAATTTCAGAATTAAAACTCTAAGTTCCAACTAACTCAAAGTGGCATAAGCAAAAGCACTGTTTCATTTACCTGAAAATGCCAAATAATCAAAACTTGCTGTTAGAGATCTGCCTCTCTCAGCCTAGAAATTCTCTTTTGTTGGTGACATTCTCAGTTACATTTTCCTCACAATACAAAATAGCCACTAGAAGGACACAAACTCATATTCCTCTAGTTTAGTGCCAGAAGAAGGGATTTTCCTTTTTGCAAATGGTTGCAGAAACATCCCAGGCCTCTGCTTGTTGTCTAACTGATTCAACTGGCTTGCCTGAGAGATGGAATTCTTTGACTGCAAAACCTAGTCCATGCCTGACCAACACCAAGGACCAAGAGTAGAGTGGGGATGGTTCCACAAAAGAATGTAAGGGTTCTTTTACAAGAAAAGAAATGGAAAAAATTATAGTAGAAACAGTCATAACCTGTTAAAGCATATTGTAATTTTTAATCCATTTGACTTCTGTTGAAATTTGTTGATAGGCCTGTTGTGACTTTTAGTAAACACCATTTTTTGTTTGTTTTGTTTTATAAACCATCTGCTGAATAATCTCAGAGTTTGATTAGGTTTACCACTGATAGCTTATAGAATGTTCCTTTCTTCCTGAGGGGGGAGAAAAAGTAGGATTCTTTCCCCAGTAGTTCTTAACAATAAGTGGTTGTGAAAGCCTATCTTAAACTTCTTCCAATAGTTGTTAAAAAAAAAAAAACACCCCAAAAGTTGAACTCATTAAAACAGTTATGTGGTCTCTTATGTCCTGGGTGTCATTCTTTCCTAAGAATATTTTTCTTAAACACATTTAGATTAAAGATTAGTTTCCTGTTTATGGTGTTATTCCATTTATTATTTTGTTAATATTGTATCTTCAAGTGATAGAGTTCTCTGCTTCTGTATTAGTCTTCACATAGTTAAAACACACACATCCTTTTTAAAAATAATTTTCACAGGCTTTTGGCACAGACTATTATTTAGTATTCCTGACACTATAAATGTCTTGTACATCTATATTCTAAGTCATTTGTTCCAACATTGATGCAATCTTGTAAAATCTGTGCTCCTTTAAAATCCTCACATATTTGATTTTTTTTAGTTGATCTCTCTTACATTTTACTTCTTTATTTGGTAATTTGGGTTTTTTTTTGTTTTTTATTTAATATTTTATTTATTTGAGAGAGAGAGATGGAGTGAGAGAGCATGAGAGGGGAGGTCAGAGGGAGAAGCAGACTCCCTGTGTAGCTGGGAGCCCCATGTGGGACTAGATCCCAGGACTCCGGGATCATGACCTGAGCCAAAGGCAGTTGCTTAACCAACTGAGCCACCCAGGCATCCCTTTATTAGGTAATTTGTAATAAAACTGAAGTATTTCCAATTATTGGAAATCCTTATTCTCAAAAAAAAATTATTTTCCAAAGTATAAAAGTATGCCATCTTGAATGTGGCATCTTAATCCCTAAATTATGGAGCTTATGTCTGCCTGTATCTAATAGCCTCTCCTTTAAGTATTATAAACTTAAAGGATTACATGGTCCCACTTTCTCATGGTGTTTTTCTACTCTCAACAGTACTCCAGGGAGGTATTACAATTCAACAGGAAGACTACAGGTTTAAGGATTTCAACTCCTCTTACTGAAATGATTAATAACTTGAGTATTATCTTATTTGATGCCTTTATGTTCTTCTCTATAAAATGATTGTACTTTATGCATCTTGGAGGTGTTGTGAAGATTAGATACAATAACCTGAATAGGGTACTTAGTGTGAAATATGGGAGCACTTAATAGGTGGTTGTCTTTTATTACTGCTGTTATTGCCATAGTCAGATTTTTTACTCTAATGCCTCCATCATGGATAATTTTAACAACTAAGAAATGTTTTTCCAATATTAGCCTATTCCTGAGTTTAGTTCCCCCCAATAGATTATCTTCTCATGCACAGAGGACTACCAACTCACACTTCTGTCTTCCTTCTAAATTCCTTTTTCTATTCCTTATCTGTTCTTGTCTGAAAATGCTTTTGTTTCTTGTGGATTAAAACATGCTATTATTTTTATAAGAAAAGAGTACCTTTTATCTCCTATTTGAAAAATAATATAGCAGATACAAAAATCCTATAATAATCCTTTACTCGCCTTTTCTTTGTTTTTCTCTTCACCAATCTCTTGGTTCTGGTTTACATTCCCATTTCCTCATTTTTTTTCTCTTGTTTTTCACCCCTCAAGTCATTCTGCCAAATAGAAAAGTAACAAACACTCCATCCTCTGTTAACATTTCAGAATCAGAAAGACATTCTGTGAACATATTAAATTTGTCATCATTGTTAAGGATTAGTGCCTGTCATTTTGAGTTATTTCTTTAGCCTGGATCTCCACAATTGTCCCCTGTTACCTATATTTACTTCTGCTTACTCTTCACCTGTCCAGAAGTAATAATTCTAAAGGACTAGTACAATTATGACATGTAAAGTTTTTAAAAACTAGACCTTCCCCAAGATCAAGGTTAGTAGCATGAAAAAGAAAGCCCTCCATTATCCTACTGTATTGTTAATGCCAATGTATATATACCTGCCATACTGAACAAATTATCCTCTAGTAGTACCCAATAGATTTAGTTAATGGATGTTTGTTTATAGACTTCACAATAGGATGCGTCATACCTAACTCAGTTTCTGGATATATAGAAGGTACTAGAGATAACGTGTGTGCTGTGGCATGAAAAGATGGCCTAGGCCAATAAGATTTCTCTGACAACTTACAATACATACACTGAAGAATAAATATAGTAATCCATGGGAACTCAGCTACAAAGTTATGTAGGTTGAGGCCAGAAAGCCATTAGCTATGTGTGTGCAGAAAAAATAACAGAGTAGGAAGTCAGTCAAAAGGGAGAAACAAAGTGATGCAGGCTCAGAAGTTTAGTCATTGAGGACATTCAGAGACAGACAGGGAAATATGGACAGACTGCCTTGATTCATCACACTTCCTGGATGCTATTTCACTGAGATTTTTATGCCTTTTTAAAATAAACTTTCCCTTATTTCTTGAGCCAGCTTTAGTAAGGTTTTGCTCTTTTCCACTAAGAAAATCCTCACATGAATAGAACAGATGAGGTATTCTTGGACATCTTATATTCCCCCCCCTACCCCAGCAAATTTTTCTCCCCTCTAAAATTCCTACCTTTTTGTCAAAACTTAGCTCAAACATTGCCAACTTTATGAATTCATTTTCTACCTTCTTAAGGCAAACTGGTTTCTGTCCCCACCATAAATGAATAATACTATTTACTTACTTACACTATGCATATCACATTTTATTTTAATTACTTAGCAGTCAACTTACCTGGCCATGCTTCTATCTCTACATTTAGAAAAAGTAAATACTAAGAGTATTTTTAAAAAACTTTCTTTTCTTCTCTCTCTCTCTTTTTTTTTTTTTTTAAAGAGAGAGAACACAAGCAAGAGGGCACTTGCAGGGGGAGGGGCAGAGGAAGAGAGAGAATCAACAAGCGGACCCCACACTGAGTATGTAGTCCAACCCAGGACCATGAAATCATGACCTGAGCCAAAGCCAAGAGTCAGCTGCTTAACCATCTGAGCTACTCAGGCACACTACTAACATTATTTCTTGTCAGAGGGTCATAGTCATAATTAAAACTATTTGGCACATGTAAAACACTTACAAATTAGCTATTATAGTAGTCACTTTCCCATCTAGACTATATTAATTCTGTTAGAACCCAGTTTCTAGTATGATTTTGTAGCTCAATAATTAAGATAAAAGTATTAAATATTTTAAATTATATCTGATAAGAAATCTATTTCTATATAATTGTACAGGTGAATAGATAGGTATAAAGTGAGCAATACTTATGGACAAATATAAAGTTACAACTAAGGGGCGCCTGGGTGGCTCAATGGGTTAACCCTCTACCTTTGGCTCAGGTCATGATCTCAGAGTCCTGGGATGGAGCCCCACCTCAGGCTCTCTGCTCAGCGGGGAGCCTGTTTCCCCCCCCCCACCCCTCCCCGCCCCCCGCCCCTCTCTGCCTGCTTCTCTGCCTACTTCTGATTCCTCTCTCTCTCTCTCTCTCTCTCGATCTATCAAGTACATAAATTTAAAAAATCTTAAAAAAAAAATTGAGGATGGAAGATAACTTTCTGCAAGATTTTTTTTTTTTAAAGATTTTATTTATTTACTTGACAGACAGAGATCACAAGCAGGCAGAGAGGCAGGCAGAGAGAGAGGAGGAAGCAGGCTCCCCGCTGAGCAGAGAGCCCGATGTGGGACTCGATCCCAGGACCCCGAGATCATGACCTGAGCCGAAGGCAGCGGCTTAACCCACTGAGCCACCCAGGCACCCCTGCAAGATTTTTTAACCACAAATTTTTATCTTAAAATGATTAATAAGAACATTGTTAGTTAAAACATGTTTTATACATCACATACCTTATTTTCCATAAAACAGAACCAAGGACAAAGGAGGAAGGAGAACATTTATTTTTTAATATGTAAATGTAGAAGCACTTAGAGATATTTTATATGGAATAGTAGATCAGTCATTTATTTGAAAATTCCATTTTTATAAAGTACTGAGACAGTTTGTCATAAACCCTAGTGTAACAATGCCCAGAATGACATTGTGTGATAAATAGGAAAAAAAGAGTGCTATTCCTTGACAATGAAGTGCATTCCCACTGTGCTTTAGCCTTTTGCTTATACTATTTGTGAACTCTGCTACTTCTTTTATTGCAAATTCAGAAACAAACATGTACACTTCAATCGAAAAAAATAAAAAATAAAGGAACTAGATCAAACTGATTAGCCAGCTCCTCTGACCATGATCAGATGGGTTAGTCATATTCTATCTGAAATGTCCTTGGAATAGGAAAATGAACCCTCTTCCCCAAATCTTCTGTAGCTTGTAGAAACTGGAGAGAAATTGTTTTATTTAGAGTTCTAACAGAATTAACATCAAAGAAGTGTAGATATCAAAGCCAGGGAAATTCTGCATCTTATATGCTGTAAACCTATAGCCTCACTGTGCATTAATTGTATGTTTGTTAGGAATGGTTTGACTTAGTAGACCAGGCTAGAAACTGATGAAAAGAAACCTCTCTTTGCAAGTGGCTTTAAAATTAGAGCTTCCACTTAAATATTCCTTAGAAAATAAATAGAAATGTGCCAGTGAGCATAAGAAGGAAAAAAAAAAATAGCCCAGAAAAAAATAGATCTCTGTTAAGATTCAGAATAGTTTTTGGAAACCTACGGCAGATAAAGTAATATTTATTCTTGAGTGAAAACTCCTTTAAAACATCACAGTAACCATTCTATTGTGTAAATTAAAGACCATAATAAAGTACTACCAGTTGAGTGGCTTCAGGAAAAAAAAAATTGCTTTCTCGGCTTTGAAAGCTAGAAAGCCACAATCAGTGTCAACAGGGCTACAGGGTTTGGTCCTTCTGAAGGCTGACAGAGGGGCCTCTTCACAGCCTTGCTCCTTGCCTTATAGATGTCCATCTTTTCCCTATTTATATCCTCTTCATTCTGTGCAGGTCTACTTATGTGTCCAAATATTTTATAAGCATACCAGACATATTGGATGAGGGGCCCCCCCTTACTCCAGTAGGAGTTCATCTCTACTGCATCTGCAAGGACCCATGTCCAAATAAGGTCATGCCCTGAACTGTGAGAGTTGGAGGGGTGGGTATGACTTCAATACTTGAATTCTGCTGGGACAAGCTCAACCCATAGTACCTTACTACTTAATTTTGCTGCAAACAGTCATTTCTTTGGCAATTGCCTTTTTCAGTGGGGCTACATGTGCCCTTCACCCATGAGAGATTCAAACACATTCTTTAAATTTCCATGTTCAGTAACACAAATTGTTTAAAGGAAACAAAACTTGCCTGCCAGTTGACCATCTTTTAATACCATATCTACAATGGCAAGGCACTTGCCTTCAAAGAGAAACCCCAAAGCTACCATTAACTACCCCTTTCCCACCCAAAACCAAACCCAACCTTTAGGTCTTTTAGCTTCACTTTCCAGCCTTTTCCCACATCTACATCCTCATTTATCTCTTTCCAAATACTTCTAAATTTTGTCCTTTCAGGGAACACCAAGTGCCAATTTGCCAACTTATTCTTTGGTAGTTCCTTTCCGTTTTATCTGTATTCTCTTTGGAAATTTTTCATGAGGTCAATTTTCTTCTTAATTTAGTAGTCTCAAAGTGCTCTTAAAGTTCATAGTTTTCAACATTTAAAATAGGATTAAATTGTATAGGTAGAGACACTGAAAGAAAATACCTTTATATGGTTTTCACTGGCAATTTAAGTTTTTTTTTTTAATTTTTAAAAACATTTATTTGACAGAAAGAGACACAGCAAGAGAGAGGGAACATAAGCAGGGAGAGTGGGAGATGGAGAAGCAGGCTTCCCCACCAAGCAGGCAGCTGATACAGGGCTCGATCCCAGAACCCTGGGATCATGACCTGAGCTGAAGGCAGATGCTTAACAACTGAGCCACCCACACACCCCCAAGTAGCTAATCTTCAGAAAGTGTAGAAAATATGTGTGTGTGTGTTTTATAATTTAAAGAAATAAGCCATTTGATTATCTTTCAAAGAATAAACGAGTACTTTTATTTTCTTCTATGACACAGAGTCCATGGTTATGACATACTCTCACTACTTAGCTCCTAATCATTAATCTTTAATTAGATTTTTTTCCAGTTACTTTTCAGTGGAGAAAGGACAACAGTACTCAACTGGCCTTCCAACTCTAATATAATCTGCACACCATATTTGAGTTACCCTTTATAAAATTCTAACCTAGAAAACCTACATCAATTCATTTAACAACAAAAAAATAATAATAATTATAGATCACTATGCCAGGCAGTATTCTAAGTACAGAAAATATAGCAGTTCAATAAAATCTCTATGCTCATGACACTTAGGATTTTATGGGAGCAGAATGCATGCAATAAATAAGTTAATTGTAATAATCGTGCAGTAGAAAGTGATAATGGCTATGGAGAATAATAAGAGATGAAATGCTGTAAATTGTTTTAACAATGACCAAAAAGTAAAAAACCCAAAACTGAGAAATTTAACTACAAGAAAAATGAAAATTCCCAACATTTTTAGAAAAAATTAAAAGGAGAATAAAAATCCTATAAACAATGTCAAAACACAAATACTAAACTAGGTTAAAAGTATTTGTAGCATGTATGAATATATGATCTCACTTCTACAAAGTGAAATTCAAATCAAAACTACAAAAAGCCTTTAAAAAAACTAACAGATTAAAAAAATCATAATAAAAATTGAATTTCAATAAAAATTGAAAAGGTCTACAACAAATGTAGTTGTCAGAGCTATATGGAAAGGTTGGCCTCATGGATTAATGATGAAAATTTAAAAATGATACATGCCCTCTAATTTTACCTGGTTGTTAAATTACCAGAAATATTTTCCACAGCTGTCTCTCTTAATGTAAGCTGACATATATGCAACATTATTTGTCTTAGAGATATAGAAGATACCATTAAAATTATCTATAAGGAACTTAATAATAAGATATATGGCATGTCTCCAAGAAGGAAAAAATGAAGAGTGTGTAAATGGTGAGAATAACCTAAATCTGCACTTCCATAAAATGTAAAATGATATTAATAATGTCATTATTAATAAGTAATAAGTAAATAAGTAAAAGTAAAAAGTAATAAGGTAATAAGTAATAAGTAAATAGGTAATAAGTAAAAGTAAACACTAAATCACTTAAACTGTAGAGGATTAGATCTAGCTGTATATGGACAAGGTAGGAGAGAGAATTTAAAGTTTATTCACAATGCATTTTTATTTTTGGATATGCAAATATAAGAACTAGTTAAAATTACCTTTCTTGTAAGAAAAAAAAGCACTCATTATTTAAGCACTCTTTCACAAAATAACATACCGATTAAACTGTTCTCAACTCCAGTTCTGCTACTGAAAGATTCTTAATCTTTTCCCTTAAACAAAAATGGGCATATTAGGAAACATCAATATAATAGCTGATTTCTTGCTCTATGTTTATTTGGGAATAAGTGGATATGCCCCTAAAAATAGCCCCTTTGCTAAAAGTGTTGGGCAAATGTCACAAAAGTAAAAGGTGTTAGAAAGAACACATAGTTGAAAAAGAAATAAAAACAAAAAATCAAGTCATACAATATACTTTTTTTTTAGGTTTTCTAAACTGATGTTCAATACAAAAAGTATAACCGTATAACAGTGTCTGATGTAGACTTTAATATATATTTGTACATCAAGTATGTATGTATGCAGAAAAAAATTTTAAGACAATTATATTACAAACTGGAGAAGAGAAAGGGACTAAGGTTTCTACTCTTTACTTGACTGAACTATAGACATTAGTACATCTCTGTGGAGATAGAATAGTTATGTATCCTGATGGCAGTGGTGGTTACACAATTCTATATGTATGATAAAAAGGCATAGAATTTTATGTATACACATTGTACCCACATCGATTTCCTAGTTTTGATACTGCCCTATAGTTACCTAATGTATAAACTTTGGAGAAACTGGGTGAAGAGCATATGGCACTTTTCAACTTTGATACTGTTTGTGAATCTGTAAATAATTGAAAATAAAAATTAGTTATAGTACAAATTTGCTGAAGAAGTTGACCAGGTCCTTCATTCTTCTAGTACAAAAAAATTTGGGCAATGTTTTATATATCATTCTTCAAATTATATTTTTTAGTGTGATGTGCACTAATTGAAATCTGCTTCCTGTTTTTTAATATATACAGAATTGAAATAGGTGGTCTTAGATTGTAAATGGCAGTTCAATATATGAGTAGTGTTCAAATTGGGCTTTCAATCTTTATCAGTATTTACTTAGCAAGTATCACTTATTCAATTTAAATATTATTTTTGTTAATAGTTTTTTAAAGAAAATGTTAGGTTATACCTGATTTACTCAGCTACTAAGCAAAAATACTTCAGAAAGAACTTCTATATTAAGCTTAATACATAGAAAATACACATTAGTTTGTGTTAGAAGTTTATAATCCTCTTGCTTTCAGAGATTTCTCTGCCAACATTTCCATATGCAAATCTTCCAGTTATATCTTTTTTTTTTTTTTTAAGTTTTTGTTTATTTGTCAGAGAGACAGAGAGAGAGAGCACAAACAGGCATAGGGGCAGGAGGAGAGGGAAAAGCAGACTCCTTGCTGAGGAGGGAGCCTGACATGGGAATCCCAGGACACTTTACTTTTAAACCATCTTTCTAATCATGTGAAACACACTGAGACTAAAATGTTTGGTTTTTTTAATCATGTTAAATCATGGTTTAATTGTGAAAAAATTTGTTTTAGCCGAAAATCTCATTTTATTGCCTCTGTCTTTTTATGTGTCAGTTTACTTAAATGGAAAATTAGTTGATAAGGAGCACCACAGCTAAAATATCCTATAAAATTGTTATCTGATTGTCTCATATTGAATTATAGTTTGTTTTCTTCTACTTAGTCATTAGACCTTGGCATAGTTAATCACATTTTGTTTTAATAATATAGTATTGTTCTTAGTTTACTTAAGTTTCTATACTTAATATAAAAATGCTAACTATAGAATTTTATATATATAGCAATATATAAAGTAATATGCTTTTTCTCTTATTAACTGATTTTTTATATTAGGCTGCCAAATTGAAAGAGCTTAATATTTTAAATTTCCAATACATGAAACATACACACAAAGATATACAGGGCTGAAAAAATTAGAATGGGCTTGTGAAAGCCATCTCTCAGTATAGTCAGTTGACAGAGTAATTTCTAATCACATAGACACAACCTTGTGTCATCTTTATAGCAAATATCTAGAAAGTTAATTAACATAAGAATGTTAATGTTTTATACACACAAATTGTGAAAGTAATGAATTTTAACTACTTTTATGGTATAAAACTCATATTTAGTTTTTGCTCTTAAGGCTAAACATGGAAGAAAGACGTTTAAGTCTCCCTGTGATATATCCACATGCAGTAATAGGCAACCGTCTATCAAAAGGAAGTTGCCTAATAAGTTAAATGAATTCTTCATCCAATCTCATTCTTTTGTGTGCCCTAGTATATTTATATTTTAGTGAAACACAGAATTAACACACACACACACACACACACACACAAATGAGATCTGCCAAGTAGGTATTAGATATCTACTTCAAGGTAATGTTAAGACTTACCTCATCAACTATCATTTGATTACCTGGAGTCAATCTTCTAACACAATTTGGTCAGTAATACCTTGAAAAATAATGTTATCATCTAAGAATGTATGCCTATGGAGAGGATTCATTATGGCACTAGGATTCAGATTTCCTGAGATAATATCAGTTCACAGCTAAAATGACAAAGACTAAAGAAAATCAAATTGAGTAGACATGTAACAGAGGTGTATGCATCTTGACAAAAGGAACAGAAGTACTAAATTATAATTTTACTATCATTGAGTATCTACTAAGAAATGGTAATTTGCCAGGCAACTCATAATACACACATATAATAGAAATAGCAAGGTTGGTAAATCTCTCTTTCTAGGAGAAAATTGTATATGTTGGCAACAATGATACTGAACTTTTTTTTTTTTTAATGTGACTTTTAGGGAAATAGGATTTGGGACAATCAGAAATTCCAAATATTTGCATTTAGAACCATTTCCCAACACATCTCATCAGGAGGATATCACCTGTCTTAGAAGACGATCTTATAATGTCCATGGTGTAAAGGAAAAGGAAATCATTAGATTTGGGGAATTTAAGTTTTATAGCTGAAGTTTCAATGACACTACTAGAGTTGAATAGATCCCAAGTATCATATTGAGAAGTCAGTATAAATGACTAATTCTGTGTGCTGAGAAAGTCGATGGGCTTCATATTCTAAGCTATCTAAAGAAAGAGGGAAGAGACAACTCTAGAGGACTATTTCATTGTACTAACTGGGGAAATGGAGCATCTGAATATCTGACCATGCAGAAACATATTGCAAGAAATAATATTGTGAGAGAAATTTGACAGCATTAACCATTAATATCAATGCCAATGGGTCGATTCCATGAATGAAACAAGGTTTGCAATTAAAAAGGTCCTTAGGATACAATGGGTTAGATATAAATAATGTCAGATGTGGTAAATTACATTTAAAAGCATTGTCATTTCCATCTGAATCCCTACAGTGACTCAAGTCTGCTTATCACAGCGTCCTACCATCCCTTTGAAAATAAGAAACAGGGAAACCTCGTGATGGGCTAAACAAGAGAAACACAGATTTGTCCTCTTGCTGACTGTAGATCATCCCTGGTTGACTCATGCAGTCTCTATTTTTATAGGCAGTCATGATCAAACAGATATAGAAACTTCTCATTTAGAAATAAAACTACCACCACCAGCACCAACACAGCACAAAATCTTTGGTGAGGGGGAGATCTCTTTCCATCACTTTCATTAGAGAAGGATACTGAGGAACACACATAAGACAATAAACCTGAACTTGCACCTTGATGGAAGACAAATGTTTGATACTTGCTCTAGGGCAGGTAAAATGGGCTCCGAAGTCATGTTTCCTGATCCTCCACTTTGCTTCCTTTGAAGAAAGCCTTAGTGGCTGGTGAAGAACTGTTTGATTAACTGCCAAGCTAAGCCTGAGGGAGCATCCTCAGAAGTCCCTCTCTGACAGGCTCTTCTAACCTGTCTTTCTCCTATTATGCTTGCACATATTGGCTGATGTCCATTAATCACATAAATTGGAGACAATGGATGTTGGATAATTTTCCCCCTTTCTCATAAAGAGAATAAATTGTTCCAGACAACATGCACAAGCAATTCAGCTGAATTGTAACCTAGGGTAGACTTATTGCTGTCAAGGGGGGTAAGTTTGGGTTGATGGTTCTTCTGAGCTGCCCAGATCAGTGGTTTTTCTGTTCACATTGTCAGCTTTTTCTTGCAGGCTGTGTTGTAATGGAGATTTCAGCCACAGAAGGAATGTGGGGAAGTACTTCTGTTGGGGAAAAGAACATTCAACCTCCTTAAGTTTTAGCATTAACTTTCCACATAATACTCCCCCTAAGTTAGAATTTCTAGTTTGCCATTTGTGAAACTGAAATGAAAAGAGGAAGTATAATATTAGCAATCAGTTGCAACAAAGGAAAGCATATGAAATTTCTTTTTCTTTTCTTTTCTTTTTTTTTTTTTAAAGATCTATCAGCTACTTTTCCAGGCCTAAAAAGTCTAATGATTAGACTAAAAAGTCTAATGATCAACTACCACAGAGCAGCAATCAGGATCTTGGAGTTCAGCTGTTAGCAAATGACAATAAGGCTGTATTTGTGGTCAAATAAACACGGATATAAAGCCAGGGGCAGACACCGTTAGGCTTCCAGGAAGCATAATCCTACAGTCATTTAATAGCAGTACAGGAAGAACGTGGTCTAATTAGATTTCTCCATAACAACTTCAGCATACAAAACTTAGAGCCTCAGCAAGCAGCCTCAACCAGATGCTCTTTTTCTGGACCCACTGGCATTCAGAAACTATTTGAAAACCAATTCTTTAAATGTAAGAACTAAACTACTTCTAAAATTATTGCAAAAAAAAAATTAAATAGATGTTTTCACTGAAAGAACATTTTAGTTATTTTTATGTCAAATAGATATTTTAAATCAAACAATTAAAGCAATACTTCAAATGCTATTTACCATAATTAAACTTGTAATTGATGTACAATATTTATTACAAATGAAATAAAAGATTCCACTTTTGATATGGCACCAATAACTCCTGTCCCTAGCAAGTTTTACAGAAGTATCATACAATAACAAAGGGAAACAGCAGATGCCTGCATTGGAGTCTACTTTTAAAATATTTTCTTGCTATAAAATTGAAGAGTAGTTTATAGTCACAGTATTAATAACAAGAAAAAAATACACTGACGTATAAAATATATACTCCCTTCTAATTTTGCTCTAAATGTTAGAGATGCTTATTGTATTTAAGTCTTCTGACAATAAAAAAAAAGTACAAAAAATAGCATAATTACCCTTATATTTTTCCATAAAAATTGGATCAGTGTATCATTTGACTAAAGTTTTACTTTGTTTATACTTGTACTTTAGAAATAACAAATTATTAAAGAACTATTTGTGTAATAAGACAAAGCTCAAATTTAATATAGAAATTTTAATATAGAAATGATAATGATAATATTAAGAAGGTACTGAATTTTCTATATATTTTCAAATTGTGGTCTGATCCAGATATTTTCCCCTAATATACCAGTTTTGAATATTAATGAACTAACATTCCAAAGTATTAAGTAAACAGTTAAAACAGAAAAGTCTAAACAAAATTTAAGGGAAACCTCAGTATTGAGAAATTGGACAAAGAATCAGTCTCTCCAGTGTTTGATTCTGTACATATAAATTTAGAGGGTTTTGTTTTTCCTCCCCTTTCTCCAGAGAAATAGAGAAAATACCTGAGCAGGAAAAAAGAAAATACAGAATATGAAAGCTAAGTGAAGAATGTAGGCTAGGAAAATAAAAATTCTAAAGGATAGCAAGATTTACCACAAGTCTTTTACACTAAAACATTTTTTTATGAGAACAAATTTGATAAATAAGAATTCAAATAGGAGGTGATAAAGAAACTGAATTAAAGAGAAACAGGGAACTAAAATATATTATGGAACAAAATCACAGTATCAAATAATACAGACTAGGTACAGCAAGGAATGAAAGAGACATCATGGACAATTGAAAAGCAAATTATTAACAATGAATAAGGCTTGAATTGATCAGAGCAAGTACAAACTATATAAAGAGATTCATATAGGTCAGAAAAGAGTGGGGATAATGAAAGATATCCTTTTTATTTTAAAGACTTTATTTATTAATTTGACACAGAGAGAAAAACAGCAAGAAAGGGAATACAAGCAGGGAGAGTGAGAGAAGGAGAAGCAGGCTTCCAGCTGAGCAGGGAGCCCCCCTCTCCCCCCACAGGGGCTGGATCCCAAGACCCAGAGATCATGCCCTGAGTCAAAGGCAAACGCTTTACCACTGAGCCACCCAGGTGCTCCAAGAAAGATATTCTTAAAATGAAAGAAATGAATCTGTAAATTGACAGACCACACAGAGTTCCAGACAAATTCAGTACAAAGTGCTCAAAACCAAGACTTCTTCTGATATAGAATTAAAGAGAAAAAGAAAATTCCATATATTCAAGTGGACAAAGCCTATCACCTATAATATCTCTGCATCTGTAGCACGTATAGATTCCTCTGGGGGAAAAACTAACTTACATTTAACCAAACAATCCTGTTTATTAAAACATACATCAAAACAAACATTCAGAATGAAGAAGCCATTTTAAATATACAGTGGTGAACACCAAACCCATTTAAATATAATGCTCCTACAAAATAATTGTGTGAATTTTGGTTATGTAATATACCATAACTATTAGAAGCCTGACCACATAAAAACTTAATAAATCAAGAAGTGTAGCAATGGAAGAGAATGTCAGAGTACAAATTATTTTTACTTTCAAGCAGTGAGTTAATCAATGATGTCTAAATTTTTTTTAAGTTTGAAAAATATATTAAGCTACAATATCTAATTTATTACATAATCTCACTCTTAATATTAGAGAGCTTCTTAATGTTCAATTTTTGTGAAGATGTATAAGAAGATAAGATATTACTAAAATTTCATTCCTATATCTGTTTTAAGAATAACATACTACCTTTTATTTAAATAGCACATATTTAAATATTATTTAAATGCCACTTTCAAGGCACACAGTGTTGAAAATAAATATCAATTCTAGCATGATTCATTTGGGAAAGCTGCGAAATTAACAGGAAGTGTTTTGACTAGCATGACAGAAAAGATGAAATATGGTCTTGAAACTAAACTCCTCATTTGCTCTTCTATGCTCCTTTCTCAAAAATTAAAAATCAAAATCTCAAAAAAATAAAAATTCTCAAAAGTGCCTTTGAAAAGCCTGGGATGATTGCTTGTGCTTTACAAAATTTGTTAATTTGCTATTTGTTTCAATTTCACACAGAAACTATAAGAGCTTCTAAATGAGACTATTCATCACCATCACTCCTATCTTCACTCTCTCTAATAGGCCAAATTTTATAACTTAAATATAATTAAAAATAATCCACAATAGTGCATATTTCACCATTTTATTTGATATAAAGAAAAATAAAATGGTGAAACATGCACTATTGTGAATTGTGTTCTGAGACCCAAAGTAGCCATAAATTTGAGTGCTTTCATTTTATTTGATCTAAAGAAAAATAAAATGAAAGCACTCAAATTTATGGCCACTTTGGGTCTCAGAACATAACATTTAAAGGAATAAATTGTCATGTGATTATTTTCTCATTTTCAACATTTCACCCTTCTAAACAAGTTTAATTACTTAATTTGTAGCATTCAGTTCCTACTCCATATACTACCTATTAGATGCACAGGTCCTAAAGGGTTAGGATTTTAGTTTTCTAAGTCCTGGGTCAAGTCTGTGCCCAGCTGTACAATCTTTGATTTGTTATGGGAGATAGCATATTTCATGTAAAGAATATACTCTCTAGTCTGACAGAGCTATTTTAAATCTCAGCTATTTCCCTTACAAATACTATGAATTTGGGTAAGTTAGTTAATAGTATTGAACTTTAGTTTACATCTATGAAAATAAGAATAATGATAACATTTCACTGCATGCATGTTACAAGGATTAAGCGATATTAAAATGTTTTTCACATCTAAGATATCATTTATTGTAAATGCCCTAATATCACTATCTATACCACAATAAATGCAGCTAATTAGGCTATGACACGATGCTTTCTAATCACTTAATTTTTGTACTTGAACTCTCGAATAATTTAGTCAAAATATTTAGTGTTTCTCTCAAACAGAATCTTTTAAAAAAATTTAAAAAATAAAATTTCCTTCCAAGATAGTGACCCTCTCATTCTATAATCACCTTATTTTAAAGGAACTTTAGATTTAAGAAAGAGTTACAAAAGTAATACTGAGCATTTCCATGTAACTTCACCCAGTCCCTCCTCATGTTATCATGGATGGCACTATAGTATAATTCCCAAAACTTAAAATATTGGTAGAATACTATAAACCAAACTGCAGATTTTGTGGACTCTCAACAGTTCTCCATGATTATTACTGTTCTGTTTCAGATCAAATCCAGAACTCATACTGCACTGAGTTGCTACTGTCACTGTACTCTCCTCTATTTGTTACTGAACCTTGTGTTTCATGCCTTTGACACCTTTGAGGAGTACAGGAGTATTCTATATTTGTTTGAACTTTTCTCATGATAGAAGTTATTAATCATTGGGAAGAATACTGTATTCATTTTCTATTTTGGTCACATTACCACGAACCTAATGACCTAAAACAACAAAAATTCATCTCACTCTTCTATAGGTCAGAAATTAAAGTTGCCTTGCCTTGTTTTCTCTGCTCCAGATTTCACAGGCTGATGTAAAGATGCTGGCAAAGTTGCCTCTTTACCTTAAGTTTTGGGAAAAGTCTACTTTTACCCTTATTTAAGGTTTTTTTGTTGTTGTTTTGTTTTGTTTTCATTTAGTTCCCATTTCCTTCCTGACTATAGGGTTGATTTTAGCTTCCAGAGGCTATATACATTCCTTTTGTTGCCCTCCATCTTTACACTAGCCAGGGAGAGTATATCCTTCTGATTTTTCAAGTTTGCCTGATAATGTACTGAAGAGCTGGCCTAACTTTTAAAAATAGGGTTTTAACTAGGAGGCTAAATAAAATATACTGTTAAGCAACACAGTAGTCTAGTTGGTAAAATAGTTTCTCACATAAGTGTGGATTAGCAATTCTGAAACTATTTTATGTTACCTTAGGGTTGAACCAACATGTAAATAAATGTATAATAGATAATGAGAGCCAGGTGCCTTCCAGTTGTATAAAAATAGTGAAAACATTAGCAATAGGCAACACCTCGGACCAAATCTTAGTTTCTAAATACAATTTAAGTCTACACATTTTAATGATTATTTTATTATAATGTATCAATGGAAGGTTTTCAGGCAGCAACTGTACTCCTTTCTCAAATGATCCTTAAGTTATTGACATTTAAATGTTGAATTCAACATTTACAGTAATACAATGCATATATTCAGTTGATGAGGAAATAAATCTCTATGACCCAGTGCCTGCACGCACAATAGTAACTACATTGCAACTGCTTTCTGGTCAACAATTATAAAACACCATAATTGTATGCTGACCTCTGAAATTGAGATGCATTAATGATAACCAAAAATGTGTAACTTAGAATGAATGAAATACTACAAATATAAAATGCCTGCGATATAGTGGGCAATTAAGCCAATCAAGTCTGTCTGGATCATGAATTTACCCTTAATTCCCTCTACTAGGACAAAGACTGAAAGATCTTCTCTTAATCCTTGTAGCCCAGGGATGAATCTCACCTGGTCATGGTGGATAATCTTTTTAATGTGCTGTTGGATCCTGTTTGCTAGGATCTTGTTGAGAATCTTAGCATTCATATTAATCAGGGATATTGGTCTGAAATTCTCCTTTTTGGTGGGGTCTTTGCCTGGTTTGGGGATCAGGGTAATACTGGCTTCATAAGAGTCTGGAATTTTTCCTTCTGCTTCAATTTTTTGAAACAGCTTCAGGAGAATAGGTGCTATTTTTTCTTTGAAAGTTTGGTAGAATTCCCCAGGGAATCTGTCAGGTCCTGGGCTCTTGTTTTTTGGGAGGTTTTTGATCACTGCTTCAATCTCGTTACTAGATATTGGTCTATTCAGGTTGTCGATTTCTTCCTGGTTCAATTTTGGGAGTTTATAGTTTTACAGGAATGCATCCATTTCTTCTGGGTTGCTTAGCTTATTGGCAAATAACTGTTGATAATAATTTCTGATGATTGTTTCTACTTCCTTGGGGTTAGTTGTGATCTCTCCCTTTTCATTCATAATTTTATTAATTTGATCTTTCTCTCTTTTCTTTTGGATTAGTGTGGCCAATGGTTTATAGATCTTATTGATCAATGAATGTGATAGAACAAATCCATAAGAGAAGAGAGAACCACATGGTCCTCTCAATTGATGCAGAAAAAGCATTTGACAAAATCCATTCCTGATTAAAGTGCTTCAAAGTATAGGAATAGAGGAAACATTCCTCAACTTCATAAAATCTATCTATGAAAGACCCACAGCAAATATCATCCTCTATGGGAAAAAGCTCGCAGCCTTCCTGCTGAGATCAGGAACACTACAAGGATGCCCACTCTCACCACTCTTGTTCAACATAATATTAGAAGTCCTAGCAACTGCAATCAGAAAACAAAGAGAAATAAAAGGTATCCAAATTGGCAAGGTAGAAGTCAAACTCTCTCTCTTCGAAGATGACATGATTCTTTATATGGAAAACCCAAAAGACTCCATCCCCAAACTACTAGAACTCATACAGCAATTCAGCAACGTGGCAGGATACAAAGTCAATGTGCAGAAATCAGTGGCTTTCTTATACACTAACAATGAAAATACAGAAAGGGAAATTAGAGAATAGATTCCATTTACTATAGCACCAAGAACCATAGATACCTGGGGATAAACCTAACCAAAGAGGTAAAGGATCTGTACTTGATGAACTACAGAACAAACATGAAAAAAATTGAAGAAGACACAAAAAGATGGAAGACCATTCCATGCTCTTGGATCAGAAGAATAAACATTGTTAAAATGCCTATACTGCCTAGAGCAATCTATACTTTTAATGCCATTCTAATCAAAATTCCACTGGTATTTTTCAAAGAGCTGGAGCAAATAATCCAGAAATTTGTATGGAATCAGAAGAGACCCCGAATCACTAAGGAAATGTTAAAAAAACAAAAATAAAACTGGCAGCATCATGTTACCTGATTTCAAGCTTTACTACAAAGCTGGGATCACCAAGACAGCATGGTACTAGCATAAAAACAGACACATAGACCAGTGGAACCGATTAGAGAGTCCAGATATGGACTCTCAAGTCTATGGTCAAATAATCTTCGACAAAGCAAGAAAAAATATACAGTGGAAAAAAGACAGTCTCTTCAATAAATGGTGCTGGGAAAATTGGACAGCTATATGGAGAATGAAACTCAACCATTCTCTTACACAGTACACAAGGATAAACTCAAAATGGAAAAAAGACCTCAACATGAGACAGGAATCCATCAGAATCCTAGAGGAGAACATAGGCAGTAACCTCTTTGATATCAGCCACAGCAACTTCTTTCAAGATATGTCTCTAAAGACAAAGGAAACAAAACTGAAAATGAACTTTTGGGACTTCATCAAGATCAAAAGCTTCTGCACAGCAAAGGAAACAGTCAACAAAACAAGGAGGCAACCCACGGAATGGGAGAAGATATTTGCAAATGACAGTACAGACAAAAGGTTCATATCCAGGATCTATAAAGAACTTCTCAAACTCAACACACACAAAATTGATAATCATATCAAAAAATGGGCAGAAGATATGAACACTTTTCCAATGAAGACATACAAATGGCTATCAGACACATGAAAAAATGTTCATCATCACTAGCCATTAGGGAGATTCAAATTAAAACCACACTGAAATACCACCTTACATCAGTTAGAATGGCCAAAATTAGCAAAACAGGAAACAACGTGTGTTGGAGAGGATGTGGAGAAAGGGGAACCCTCTTACACTGTTGGTGGGAATGCAAGTTGGTGCAGCCACTTTGGAGAACAGTGTGGAGATTCCTTAAGAAATTAAAAATAGAGCTTCCCTATGACCCTGCAATTGCACTACTGGGTATTTACCCCAAAGATACAGATGTAGTGAAAAGAAGGGCCATCTCTACCCCAATGTTTATAGCTGCAATGGCCATGGTCGCCAAACTGTGGAAAGAACCCAGATGCCCTTCAATGGACAAATGGATAAAGAATATGTGGTCCATATACACTATAGAATATTAGGCCCCATCAGAAATAATGAATATCCAACTTGTATAGCAACATGGACAGGACTGGAAGAGATTATGCTGAGTGAAATAAGTCAAGCAGAGAGAGTCAATTATCATATGTTTTCACTTATTTGTGGAGCATAACAAGTAACATGGAGGACATGGGGAGAAGGAGAGGAGAAGGGAGTTGAGGGAAATTGGAAGGGGAGGTGAACAATGAGAGACTATGGACACTGAAAAAGAACCTGAGGGTTTTGAAGGAGCAGAGGGTGGGAGGTTGGGAAAACCAGGTGGTGGGTATTGGGGAGGGCACGTATTGCATGGAGCACTGGGTGTGGTGCAAAAACAATGAATACTGTTATGTTGGAAAAAAAAAAAAAGACTGAAAGATCTTATCTTAATTTACATTGAAATTACCCATCCAATACAACTCCTTTACCTCTCTACACATTGCTGACAAAAACCATTATTATAATGTGTATATGTGTATGTGTATCCAAAGAAATCCTTTTCCCAATGGAAACACTGATTAATTTAAAAAAAAGTAGAGAAATGCATTTCAAGGTAGACTAACATAGAATTGTATGAATTGGTAATTCATTCTGGTAAGGGGACATTTTGCACAGATCCACACATGTGCACATACATATATATGTATAACTGGTAGACATGACAGTTACATCAGCTTTAATATATTAAAGATGTCATTAGAAAAGATACTTAGTAAATTAAGCCTTAAATCAATTTAACTTAGATAGTAATTGTCTCCATTAGTTTAAAATATTTCTACTTAAAATCACTATTAAATATCTCTGAAATTTTCATGGAATGCAAATATATATTGTGCTTTAAAGCTTTCAACATGGGCTCTTTTGGGGTCCAATTCATTGATTTTAGTACATAATGTTCTCACATTGAAGAGTTAATTAGTAGAAGTTTATGCCATATTTCTTCCACAAATAAGTCCTGAGAATGATTCAAATGGTAATTCATAATCTTATACAAAAGCACACAATAATTTCAACTAGAATTAAACCTTGCCACTTATGGCTCCTTTCCATTATCAACAAATGACTGCTGGATGAACAAATGATTACTTAGCAGGAATTCTGATTCTAGGGAAAAACCATTTGAAAACATTTTAATAACTATATAATTAATGCAAAAATGCTGTAGTCTGCTTATGAACACACTTCTAATTTTTCAGTTAATTACTGATCTGCTTCTACTACTGTTCCTCTTTTATTTACATCATAGGTGCTTGCTTAAAATCATTTGGGAGGCTATTCCTTTCCCTGGAAGAAGGTATTTCTCAAAGTAAAATAGTAGCAAATAAGCTTCAGAGGTGTTTGCACCTGATAAAATATTGCTAGCATCTTTATAAGTTTATAAATAGTTTATAACAGGATAGGAAAACTAGACAATTTCTATCCAGAGAATGGCAATACAACAGAGAAGAATAAACGTGTACTTCAGCATCAAAAGCTCCTGGTTACATTATCATAGGTGACTTTCTAGCTTGTGATTATCATTATGTTATCTAAGTTTTCCCTTAGTTTCCTGGTTTATAAAACAGTAAAAATAGTGATACTCCATACCATTGTTGGGATCATTACACTCATGCATATGAAATTCCCTATATAATAGTGCCCAATAAGTGATGTTATATACATTCAAATGATTCATAATCCATACATACAAAAAGGTTTTCTTTTTACCTTTATATATTATGCATTTCAGTGAAATATTAAAACATACTGACTTACTTGCAAATTACCTATATACATACTATGCTTTTGCACTGAATTCTATTTTATTCTAACATTTAACTTTCAGACATAATCTCTAGTGCCAGTTAATATCAGAGCCCCTCAATGACAGGGACATTTTCCTACACTTTAATGTCCTTGTCCACACTGGCACCACAGTCTTTCTGACAAAAATCCTTAAGAGCTTAAAAATAATTCTAACAAAAACCAAAGCCAAAACAACAAAAAGCATTTGGAAGTGTTACAACTGCATCAGGTAAACAGCATTCCATGAAGAAATTTTTTTTGTTGGAGTGCATGAATATACTATACAAATATGTGACATTGCTTATAGAAAGTGATTAAATCTTACCAAATTTAACAAGTATGCATATAAACCTAGCCAGTCACATAAAAATCATCCCCTTTTTCTTTCATTCTATACCAACTCATTCTGTTCATATTTTCTAGATATGTCCATACATTATTCCTATTTCATGTGTATGAAATGTCAACAGAGAATCATTTGGTCAGTGGAATTACAGACCCTTTTTCCACACACTCATCTCTAAATTCTGTTAATATTTTGAAAATAAAATGCTGAAACTAAAAAATACAATTTATAAGTGAATACATATTTTAAAGATATTTATATCAGTATGTAAAATATATATACATATACACATACACATATGCATACACACATATATATATATTAGCTAACAGGTATACAAGAAACTATGGGAGTGCTGGGGTGGCTCATTCGGTTAAGCATCAGACTCTAGATTTTAGCTCAGTTCATGATCTCAGGGTTGTAAGGTGGAGTCCCATCTCAAACTCTGTGCTCAGAAGGGAGTCTACTTGAGATTCTCTTTCTCTTTTTGTCCCTCCCCTTGCTCACAGTCTCACTCTCTAAAATAAACAGAATCTTAAAAACAAAACTATAATGTAATATTTTTTCAAAACAAATGACAAATTTAATCCTGTTTGTCCAAAATGTTTTGAGTTGTTGAAAAAACAAATCTTATTCAAGAAACAGGTCAAGGGGCACCTGGGTGGCTCAGTGGGTTAAAGCCTTTGCCTTCAGCTCAGGTCATGATCCCAGAGTCCTGGGATTAAGCCCTGCATCAGACTCTCTGCCCAGCAGAGAGCCTGCCTCCCTACATCTCTCTCTGCCTGCCTCTCTACCTACTTGTGATCTCTGTCAAATAAATAAATAAAATCTTAAAAAAAAAAAAAAAAAGAAAAGAAAGAAAGAAACAGGTTAAGCAAAAATTAGTTTCTGTCAGCAGAAAGTCAGTTCCGTAAATGGTCAGTAAATTCTTAACAGGCACAGAAGGAGAGTACTACTTCAATTAAATGAAAGAACCTAAGCAGCTGAACTTCAGAGGCAGGTACAAAGGCTACAAAGCTCACATTTGAAAAACAAAACAAAACCCTCACCTGTTTTGCTACAAAACCTTTCTGCTATAGAAACACTCCTAAGAACTGAGGACATACACAGCCAACAAATCCTCACATTTTAGTCTGTGACTTTGACACATTAAGTCATGATATCTTACAGCTAGAAGGACCTTAGAGAGCCTATCATCCAACCACCTCAATTTACAATAAAAAGCCCACTGGATTTGGAGTTCAAATACCTGAGTTAATTTCCTTGTCAGTATTTAATGGTCCAGTTTCCCTAATATGCCATTTAAACTCTAAGCCTCCTCTACACATCCACAAAACAAGGATAATGTTTTCTGTTACAGGTTTGTAATGGTAATTAAATTAGTTTCCTATTATTGATGTAAAAAAAATCATCACAAACTTGGTGAATTAAAACAACATGAATTCAATATCTCACAATTTCGGAGGCCAGAAATCTGAAAGGGTCACACTGGGCTAAAAATCAAGGTATTGGCAGGCCCAAATTCCTTTTGGAGACTCTAGAATAAATGTTACCTTACCTTTTCCAGCTTTAGAGGCTGCCTGAAGTTCTTGGCTCCTAGTACACTTCTTCCCACTTTAACATCGGCTCTCCTGCCTTTCCTGCTCTCCTTCTCTTAAAAAGACTCATTGATAACATTGGGCACACTTGAATAAACCAGGATACCCTTCCTATCTCAGGGCCAGCTGATTAACAACCTTAATTCTATGAATATCCTTAATTCTTCTTACCCTTTAACAACATATTCACAAGTTCTGGGGATTTGGATGTGGACATCTGGGGGTAGGGAGTGCATTATTTTGCCTACCATTACAACTACTTAAATAATACATCATAAAATACCTTATAGACATAAAAAGATTCTGTTAGAAGAAGTAAGAAAACAATTGTCTGAGTCATATTGTTAGTCAGGAGCAGAGCTCACCTTGGCCTTGGGTGTCCTATGTACCTGACTAGAATGTTATACACTGCAACATGAGGGATCTGGCAGGAAGCATATACAGGCAAGACCAAAAACTTGGCTTAGATTCAGTAACAGACATTCTTAAGGCATAGCTGCTGGTTTCAAGATGAATTTCTGACATCAAACTGCCTAGATTCACTGTAGTTCCATAATTATTAATTCTGAGAACTTTATCAAGTTTCTTAATGTATCTGAGCCATATGTAAAATCAGTACAGTAGTACTTACTCCAGAGCTTTATTGAGAAAGTTAGAGAATATTCATGTAAAGTGCTTAGTAAACTGACACACAGATAGCAAGTACTCAATAGATGTTAATTATCTTTAATGCCCTAGATCAATACATCCACCTGCCATCACAAAATAGTTACTCTAGGCACCCTGGAATATAAAAATTTAATTTAGACATGCTATGGCCTTAAGAACTTTATAGTCCTATAGTGAAATAAATTAAATATATTTGTTTAGCTAATTAAGGTATTTTCATATATAAAGTGGCCTTCTTCATATTATTCTCTAACACTTAAACCTACAAAGTGGTAAGAGCTGCCAAGTCACAGGGAAATCCTATAAAAGCTCATTGCTGAGCATGACCAAATCCAAAAGTTTCTGATGGAGAGAATGAAAATTAAATTACCAGTTCAAGAAAAATATCAACTGCTAAAAATTAGATCTACAGAAATTATATAAAATTATAATTTATAAAATTATATTTTAAAATATAAATATATTTCTATATATATGAGTATGTATATGCATGTATATACACACACACTCATATATATACATACACATATATAAAACCAAGGTTAATTTACATAAATTCAAGGGCTGTTATATCTTTAGAAATTGATTTGTGAATGCTCTTTGTGCTCAATGAGGACTTATTTAAGACAAACTTGTGGACTCTTTCAAAGGTGTAAACTGGATAATGAGTTTATAGTTTTCTTAAATAAGAAAAATCTGATGGAAGATTCTGAAGGACAAGGACACAACAGGATCTTAAAGTGAGTCAATGACCTAGTGGTCATTGTGGGTGAGCTAAGAATGTGAACTTTTATACAGTTAGAAGGACTTGATTCCCAAAACTCAAGAAAACTTAAATAGTAATGCCAAATAACTCCCCATTGAATGAGTTATCCTATTCTGTAACATAAATAGCTATCCAACTCCCATCAAAGTAAATACCATGTTCTTGGATGAAACCCAATATCTTAGTAGTTAGTGTTTCACAAATTCAATTTAATTCCAAACAAGATCACAGTAAGAAGTTTTAAGTACCTTAAAAAGCTGATTCTCAAGTTAAACTAGAAGAAAATTTGCCTGAAATATAAAAATATTTTCTAAAAAATATAAATAGGAGATTTGATCTATAAAATATTAACTAAAATATTGGGGAAACTGCCAGTTTTCATTTCCACATATAAGAAGCTTTACAATCACCACTCTCACTGAGCAACAAACTAAAAAATTGAACAGACTGAAATATCAACCTTTCTTGGATCCATAGAAGAAGGGAGGACATACTGCACACTTCTGCCTCCAAGTTTAGAGAGACAGAGTTGAAGGTAGGGAGCCATGAAAGGTAGAAGTCATGACTACTTGGAGCAAATACTTATTAACAGAAATTGCCAGGGGGACCAGTGCTGGAGTAGGAAAATCTGAACTATAATTGACAAATTGCTGGAGGCTGAGTGCTGACAACACAGAGTTAAAAACTCCAAAGTGCCTTCGCAGTATTGTGGGATTTTACCCTGAGATCTTGATCAGATGCCCATAGTAAATATAGAGGAAAAAATATTACCTCTTGCTTACTGAAGGGAAGTGCCAAACTCCAGCTGGCTCTAGCATTTCACATGGAAAAAGGAAAATACTCAAATCCAGCCCAACCAAGGGGAGAGGAAAAAACTGAGAAATACTTGTGAAGTTCACAGTCCAGAGGCATGGGCTCTCTAAAAGACTGAGACCTAATTATACAAATACAAAACACTTCCCCTCTCCCATACCTCACAGTTACATAATTAAGGACTAGTTATAGTCATTCCTTTTACTTGGTATACCATGTCCAGCCATCAGGAACAAATAAGGGATATCAATTGGAAAAAAAAAAAAAGAAAAAGGAAAAGAAAATGTGAAGAGGCAGAGCAACTATCAGAACCAGATATGGCAGAACGTTGAAATCATCAGACTGGGAATTTAAAACAACTATGATTAATATACTTAGGGGTCTAATGGATAAAGGAGACAATACAAAATAACAGATAGATAATATAAACAGAGAGATAGAAATCCTAAGAAAAAACCAAAATAAATACTAGACAAAAAACAAGATAAAAGAAAAGAACACATTGGATGGGCTTATTAAGTAAACTAAACAAGACTGTGGAAATAATCTCTGAGCTAGAGAATATATCAATAGACTCCTCGAAATCTGGAGAGCAAAAAGAACAAAGATTGAAAAAAAAAGAGAACAGAATGTTTAAAGACTATGGGCAACTATAAAAGGTGGAATATATGTGTAATGGGAATAGCAGAAGGAGAAAAAAGGGGGGAATAAATATTTGAAACAATAATGATGAGAATTTCCTCAAATTAATGTCAGATACTAAACCATAGATCCAGGAAGCTCAGAGGACACCAAGCAGGATAAATGAAACAACAATAACAGCAATAACAAAAACCCACTTAGGTATATCATGTTTGAATTATAGAAAATCAAAGATTAAAAATACTGAAAGAAGTTAGAGGGAAAAACACCTTATTTACAAAAGGACAGATAAGAATTATATCTGACTTCCCCCTCAGAAACTATGATATCAAGAATAGAGTGGAATGAGGGGCACCTGGATGGCTCAATGGGTTAAAGCCTCTGCCTTCAGCTCAGGTCATGATCCCAGGGTCCTGGATCAAGCCCCGCATTGGGCTCTCTGCTCCGTGGGGAGCCTGCTTCCCCCTCTCTCTCTGCCTGCCTATCTGCCTACTTGTGATCTCTGTCTGTCAAATAAATAACCAAAATCTTAAAAAAAAAAAATTGAGTGGAATGAAATACTAAAAATGCTGTGAGAGAAAATCCCACCAAGCCTGAATTCTGTTCCCTGTTAATTATCCTTCAAGAGTGAAGACATTAACACTTTCTCATATTAAAAAAACTTGAGGAAACTTATTACTGAGAAACCTGACTCAAAAAGTGATAAAAGAAGTTCCCTAGAGACAAGGAAAATAATACAGGTCAGAAACTCCGATGTACGTAGAGAAAGAAAGAACAGTAAAGATGGACTAAATATATGTAAACTAAAAACCTAAATTTTCCTATTCTTAATTAATCTAATATTTAATAGCTTGTTCAAAATAATAATAGCAACACACTTACACAGTCAAATGAGTGACAGCAATGGTTTAAGAATGGAAAAAGGAATTAGAATTATTTTATAAAAGATATTCACATTACCTGGAAAATGGTATAATATAATTTGAAAGGAGACTTGGATTAGTTGTAAATGTATATTAAAAACTCTAGAATAACCATTTAAAAAAAGATAAAACAGAATAACTGATATGCTAAGTGTTACAATTTTGTCAGATTAACATTTGCTGAGTGGTGCTTGGAGCTCCAGATGGTGAGCTGTGGTTCAGCAACAGACCACGAAAGAAACTGAAATAGAGAATTTAATGACTTATTCAAGGGGCCACCTGGACAGTTCAAGGCAGAATGTAGACAGAGGGAGAGATGGGTCTTGGGGTAAATACCTTTTTTAAGATATGTGCACAGGCTGCTTTATAGTTCTTAGACTAAGGCTATATTGGTCAATTCAAATGAATAGAATAAGATTTTAGTAAATCTCAGAGTTCTTTTCTAAGGAGTGCATAAGAGGAAGGTTCTGGGAGACAGGGGAGACTGTTGATCATAAAGGCTGTCATATCAGGAAGCCATATCCAGGAATTTAGCATGTATTTATGATTCTGTAGGCTTCTATCTAGGGCATGTAAATGAAGGGCTAGAGTTAGTCACTGCAAGCCAATTGGTCAAATAAAATGGATGCAAAGGCAGCAATAGCTTGGCAGCTTAGTTGAACTCTCAACATTAAGGAAGGAGAGAAAAAAAGTGGAATCATACAAATGTTCCATTAAAATCACAAAAGGCAGAAAAAGAGAAGAAAACAAAAATAGGAGCAAAGAATGAGGGTCACAAATAGAACACAGTAATGGATATGGTAGAAATTAATCCAATTATATCAATAACCACATGGTATATTGATAGTCTAAATGCACAAATTAAAATATATAAATTATCAGAATGAATCAAAAAACATGTCCAAACTATACCGTGTCTATAGAAACCCATTATAAATATACAGACACATATAGATTAAAAGTAGGAGAAAATATGCCATAATAACACTAATGAAAAGAAAGAGGTAGCTATTTTCATTTTAGTTTTCCAGGAAAATGTAACAATTCTTAACAAGTATGCACCTAACAAGAGAGTGTCAGACTACATGAAGCAAAATCTTATAGGTCTACAAAAAAATTAGATGAATTTACTATCATAGTTTATTTCAACACCCCTCTCTCAGAAATGGCTAAGTCTGAAATTTAGTAAGGACATAGTTTAACAACACAATCAATCAACTGGATATAACTGATACCTATATACTACTTCATCCAACAATGGTAGAATTTTTCTGAAGCTCCCATGGAAGAGTTTCCAAGACAGATCACATTCTGGATCACAAAACATTCCACCATACATTTAAAAGAATAGAAATTATGTATTATCTGCTTTCAGACTACAGTGGACTGAATTAGAAGTTAATAATAGAAACATAACAAGATAAATATAAAATAAAGAGATTTAATACCATACTTCTAAATAAAATCAAAGAAGAAATCTCAAGAGAAATTTAAAAATTTTCTAAACCAAATGAAAATGAAAACACAAATTATCAATATTTGTGCAATGTAGTGAAAGCAGTGCTTTGAGGGAAATTTATAGAATTGAATACACATCACATATTGGAAAAGAAGAAAGGTCTAAAATTAATAACCTTAGAAAACTAGAAAAAGAAGGAGCAAATTAAAATCCAAAATAAGTAGAACAAGAAAATACTAATAATTATTGAAATAATATATCAATGGAAAAAGATCAACAAAGCTAAAATCTGGTTCTTTGAAAAGTTAAATAAAATCTACAAGTCTCTATCCAGGCTGACAAAGAAAAACAGAGAGGACACAAGATAGCCCAGATGAAATGGACTAATTTTTTGAAAGACACAATCTGCTAAAACTCACACAAGAAGGAACAGACAATATAAAAAGGTCTATAACAATTATAGAAATTGAATCAATAATAACCTTCCAAAGCAGAAATCATCCTACCTAGATGGATTCATTGAAACAAGTCGTGCCAGCTTTCCTCAGTCTCTTCCAGAGAGTAGAAGTAGAGGGAATACTCTAATCCAACTCATTCTATGAAGCCAGTGTTACCCTAATACTAAGGGTATTACAAGACATTACAAGAAAACTGTAGACTGATACTCTTTTTACATAGATGAAAAAATACTCAATAAACTATTAACACAATGAATCCAACAATGCATGAAAGTAATCATATACCACAACCTGACTGGTTCAACATTCAAATATCAATGTAACTTGTCACATCAACAGATTATAAAAAAGAAAAATCACATGTTTATATCAACAGACACAAATAAAGAATTAACAAAATTCAACACTCATTCATGATAAATACTCTCATTAAACTTGGAATAGCAAGGAACTTTTTCAACTTAATAAAGAATGTCTACAGAAAAAGTATAGCTAATGTCACACTTAATAGTGAGATACTCAAACCTTCTCCACTAATGTCATACACAAGTCAAGGATGTCCCCCCAACACTCCCTTTCAACAACATACTGGAGGATCTTGTTAACATGATAAGGAAAAAAAAAAGGAAAATAAAAGTATGCAGAATGAAAAGGAAAACATAAAACTTCTTTATTTATTTTTTATTTTTTTGCAGATGACATAATCATCTATGTAGAAAATCTGAGGGAATAAACAAAAGAACTCCTGGAACTCATAGTGATTATAGCAAGGTTACAGTATGCAAAAATATCTTGATTTATTGTCCTTCAGTTTATTGCACTTCACAGATATTGCATTTTCTACAAGTTGAGTTTTAAGACTTCAGTGGAGGAAGTAACAGCAGATATGGTGGAAAGAGCAAGAAAAGGAGAAATGGATCCTGAAGATGTGACTGAGTTGCTGCAATCTCATGATCAAACTTGAACAGATATTTTTATGGATGGACAAAGTGTTTTTTTGATATGGAATATCCTCCTGGTGAATATAGTGTGAGGATTGTTGAAATGACAACTAAGGACTTAGAATATGGTGTAAACTTATTTGATAAAGCAGTGGCAGGATTTGAGAAGATTGACCCAATTTCGGAAAATGTTATACCATGGGTAAAATGCAATAAAACAGCATCACATTCACATGAGTCACACAAAAGTCACTCATAAAAGAAAAAATCAACAATGCCAACTTCATTGTTGTCTTATTTGAAGAAATTCCCACAGCAACCACAACCTCTGGCAATCACCACTTTGGTCAATCAGCAACCATTGAAGTCTGGGCAAGACATCCATTAGCAAAAAATGATTTCTGAAAGCTCAGTGATGGTTAACATTTTTTAAAGCAATAAGTTAGTATTTTTTAAGGTATGTACATTGTTCTTTTAGGCATAATAATACTGCACATTTAATAGACTACAGTATAGTATAAACATAACTTTAACATCACTATGAAGCCAAAAACATTTAATTTGCTTTATTGTGATATTATCTTTATTGTAGTGGTGTAGAACCAAATCCACAAATCTAAGTGATGTTTGTACTTAATTAACACTTAAAAGCCAATGACCTTCCTGCATACCAGCAAGAAACAAGTAGAATTTGATATTAAGAAAATAAGACGGGGGCGGGGGATAAGAGAGCTGGGAAGTAGGAGGAGGTGCCTTTTCAACTTGTACCCCAAAGTGAGCTGATTACCTACCAAAGAACTCCAATCACCCATGAAATCAGCCTGAGATCAGAATTATACACGTCTGGATCTCTACAGTGGGAGAAGACACCAGTGGGCAGGTAAAGCGGAGTGGGAATGGCGGACTGATATCAGAAGATAAACAAAAGGGGGAGGGAGCCACCAGAGGCCACCAGTTGGAAAGCAATACCGCAATACGAGCCAGAGTGCCCTGCGTCTGGGGACCAGCATTAACTTGGAGACTGGTTGAAAGGCACTCCAAAAGAGTAAAGGATCTCGGGGGAAATTGTGGGAATCAGGACGGCTAGGGACAGGGGCTTAAGTCCCCGCTCCCAGGACAGCCTCCCCTCTTTGAGGCAGAGAGAGTGTGGTGGAGAAACCAGCTCTTGGTCCCTAAGCCACCAGTGCACCCAAGAACACATGTGGGGTCCATTTCCTGGAGGGGATGGGAGTCATGCCTGGCGGCAGAACTCAGGAGCCCTGCTATAGAGCCTGAGATACTTCCCTGAGAGAGGTATAAAGGCCCAGCTGGTGCCCTTTGATATGCGCCACTGTTTGCCTGCACCAAACTCTTCCCCCAGAGAGGTGTCCGAAGGCCCAGCCTGGTGTTCTCGAACCTGCGCCCCGTTCTCAGAGTCTGAGACCCGCGTGCGTACCTCAGCCTCCCCTGAAATTGGTGCACGCAAGGAAGCCGGGCGCTCTTAGACCCAGAAAGACCAGGTACTCCCAGCCTGGGCCAGCTGGAAAATCTCAGTGTGTGATTGCTGCTTGGAACCTCTCTGGCGGTCTGAAGCTGCCCAGACAGCCGCCACTGCCTTGGCTTTGGGTACAAGCAAAAGATCCTGCGTCCCCAGGGACCGCGACTTGGAACCTGCTCTGCCAGCGGCAAGGGGGAACTTATTTAGGTTCTGCAGCCAGTCTGAGGCTTCTCTCTGAGAGGGAGATCAGAGTGCGGTTTGTTTTCCTCTAAAACTACAAAAACCGTCAAAAGCGGTCAAAGTGAGGAAAAAAAAAAAAGTGAACATAAAAACCGCCAGAGAACAAAAGCCTGGGGAAAAACAAAAACAAAAACAAAAACAAAAACAAAAACAAAACAGTGTCCTCAGAGCCAACCCCCTTGAAAGGGGCAGGAGGACTTAAGTCAGGGAACATCATTGACAGAAAATCCACGTGGCAGGCCCCTCCCCCAGAAAACAAACCAAGAAAGAAAAAAAAAAAAAAAAGAGGAGGAAAAAAAAGGACTACAAGAGAACAACCACTACTTCATAGGAAAACTTTTATTTTTCATTCATTCCCACTATTTTGGTTCTTTTTTTTTATATATAGGTAATATTTTTAACCTAATAACCATCACAGCGAGCTGTCCAGTACATCAAATTCCATAATGACCTTCTAACCTGAACTTTTTGATACATACACCTATGTTTTTCTTTTGCATTTCTATTTTTTGAATTCCTTCTTTTTTTTTTTAATTTTAGTTTAGTTTAGTCTAGTTTATTCCTTTTTATTTTTATCTTCTAATATTCGTATAGAGTTAAACTTCAAAGTAGTCCCCTTTCCCCAATCAATACTACTCCTATAGGTAAACTAATTTTTAATCCCCCTTTATCTTAGGAAAGTTGAGTCCTTTACCAAAGATATCAAGATACATCCAGGAAGAATCAAAACAAACTGCCTCGCACACACTGAGAATTTATAAACACTCTCCCATCTTTTTCTTCCACAAGTGTTTCTGTGTTTTTGTGTTTGTCCTGATAGTATATAAATCTTACACTTGGGGTTCTTTTTGATGAGGTTCTCCTTTATTTGATATATTTTTTTTTCTCTTGTCATATACTTTTATCAGTCTTTTTGTTTGTCTACTTCATAAATCTTACATTGGGGCCCATTTGGGCTGAACCTTCTCTTTCATCTTCCCTTACTTTCCTCTCTCTATATATATATCTCTTTTCTTTTTCTTTTCTTTTGTCTCTCATTTGGGTGGGGAATCCTGATTTCTCAGAAGTGTTCCAGGGTGCACCTTGACTGCACCACGGATAATACATCCAGCTACATCTGTTCAGTCATTTCCTACCAAAATGACTAGGAGGAATGCCCAACAGAAGAAAAACACAGAGGATGGACTTTCTGCAACAGAGCTAATGGATATAAATATAGACAATATGTCAGAAAGAGAATTCAGGCTAACAATTATCCAGGCAATAGCTAGGTTGGAGAAAGCCATGGATGACCAAACGGAATTGATTAGGGCCAAGCTGAAAATGACCAGACAGGATGTTCACAATGTTAGGGCGGAGCTTAAAGATACTAGGGAGGAGGTTCACAATGCTCTCAATGAGTTCCAATCTAATCTAAACTCTCTCAAAGCTAGGGTAACTGAGACAGAGGATAGAATTCGTGATCTGGAGGACAAACAGATAGAGAGAAAGGATCAGGAGGAAGCCTGGAACAAACAGCTTAGAAACCACGAAAACAGAATCAGGGAAATAAATGATGCCATGAAACGTTCCAACATCAGAATTGTTGGAATCCCTGAAGGGGAGGAGAAAGAAAGAATTCTAGAAGATATAGTGGAACAAGTCCTTCATGAAAATTTTCCCAATCTCACGAATGGAACCAGCGTTCATGTACTAGAGGCTGAACAGTCTCCACCCAAGATTATACATTCCAAAAAAACAACACGACACCTGATAGTCAAATTGAGGAATTGTAACTGTAGGTATAATCTCTTGAAATCCATTAGGGCAAAGAGGCTCCTTACTTACAGAGGAAAGCCCATCAGAATAACATCAGACCTGTCCACAGAGACCTGACAAGCCAGAAAAGGCTGGCAACATATATTCAGGGCACTAAATGAGAAGAACATGCAGCCAAGAATACTTTATCCAGCAAGACTGAATTTCAAAATGGATGGAGAGATAAAAAGCTTCCAAGACCGGCAAAGCTTAAAAGACTATGCAACCACCTTTCCCAACACCATTTATTGAAGAGGCTGTCTTTTTTCCATTGGACATTCTTTCCTGCCACAATGAGATATCACCTCACACCAGTGAGTATGGCTAAAATCAACAAGTCAGGAAATGACACATGCTGGCGAGGATGCGGAGAAAGGGGAACCCTCCTACACTGTTGGTGGGAATGCAAGCTGGTGCAACCACTCTGGAAAACAGCATGGAGGTTCCTCAAAATGTTGAAAATAGAACAGCCCTATGACCCAGCAATTGCGCTACTAGGTATTTACCCTAAAGATACAAACGTGGTGATCCAAAGGGGCACGTGCACCCGAATGTTTATAGCAGCAAGGTCCACAATAGCCAAACTATAGAAAGAACCTAGATGTCCATCAACAGATGAATGGATCAAGAAGATGTGGTATATATACACAATGGAATACTATGCAGCCATCAAAAGAAATGAAATCTTGCCATTTGCGACAACGTGGATGGAACTAGAGCGTATCATGCTTAGTGAAATAAGTCAAGCGGAGAAAGACAACTATCATATGATTTCCCTGAAATGAGGAAGTGGTGATGCAACATGGGGGCTTAAGTGGGTAGGAGAAGAATCAATGAAACAAGATAGGATCGGGAGGGAGACAAGCCATAAGTGACTCTTAATCTCACAAAACAAACTGAGGGTTGCTGGGGGGAGGGGGGTTGGGAGAAGGGGGGTGGGGTTATGGACATTGGGTAGGGTATGTGCTTTGGTGAGTGCTGTGAAGTGTGTAAACCTGGTGATTCACAGACCTGTACTCCTGGGGATAAAAATATAAGTTTATAAAAAATAAAAAATTAAAAAAAATAAAATAAAAAATAAAACATTTGAAAATCTTAAAAAAAAAAAAAAGACTATGCAAATACCAAGCCAACAGTGCAGGAAATATTAAGGGAGGGGTTCTATAAAAGAGGAAAAATCCTAAGAATAGCATTGAACAGAAATATAGAGACAATCTACAGAAAGGTAGATACTTTAAAGGTAACTCGATGTCAATAAAAACGTATCTATCAATAATCACTCTCAATGTGAATAGCCTGAATGCACCCTTAAAATGGCACAGGGTTGCAGACTGGATAAAACGACAGGACCCATCCATATGTTGTCTACAAGAGACCCATTTTGAACCTAAAGAACACCCAGACTGAAAGTGAAGGGATGGAGAAGCATTTTTCATGCCAATGGGCCTCAAAAGAAGGCTGGGGTAGTGATTTTCATATCAGATAAATTAGATTTTAAACTAAAGACTGTAGTCAGAGATACAGAAGGACACTACAGAATCCTTAAAGGGACTATCCACCAAGATGATCTAACAATTGTAAATATCTATGCCCCCAATATGGGAGCAGCCAATTACATAAGAAAACTGTTAATCAAGATAAAGAGTCATATTGATATGAATACACTAATTGTAGGAGATCTTAATGAAAGACCCCTCTCCCCTTGCTAAAGGCTTGTTTAAGTAACCTGATGTCCCCAAAGCACCCCCTATCCCCTTGCTGAAGGCTTGATTGTTCCCATAGCCAGATGGCAACACATACCAGGATGTCTATTGTCTGTGATCACCCGGTCTGTCAAAAGAAAAGACAAATGAGGAATAGAGTGTACCTGGGATTTTCCAGAGTGCTGAGCCAAGGCCCACCAGAACAAACCGTTGTGTCCTTGCCTTAAACCCAGTGCCTGACAATGCTTTATTTAAGTTAACCAATCAGATCCCTGTAACCAAGCATCTGCTTCTGTAAGCTCGCTTCCCGCCACCCCAACCTTGCCCTATATAATCTGCTCCCCAACTTAGCCCGGACCGCTCAGTCCACAAAGGCTGATGCGTCCACAGGCGCCTGTGTAACCAATAAACCTCTTGCAACTTGCATCCAGTGGAGGCTTGGTGTCTGCTTCTTGGGTGCGGATCGAGGGTCTTTCATTAACATGTCTCTCTCAGAAACAGACAGATCATCGAAGCAGAAAATCAATAAAGAAACAAGAGCACTGAAAGTCACACTGGAACAGATGGACCTCATAGATATAAAATACAGATAGATACATAGATAGAATAGAATATAGAGAATATAGAATATAGAATACATAGATACAGAACATTCCACTCTAAAACAACAGAATACTCATTCTTCTCAAGTGAACCCAGAACCTTCTCAAGAATAGACCACATATGGGTCACAAATCAGGACTCAACCGATACCAAAAGACTGAGATTACTCCCTGCATATTCTCAGATCACAATGCTTTAAAACTGGAGTTTAATCACAAGGAAAAGTTCAGAAGGAACTTAAACACCTGGAAGCTAAAGGCCACCTTGCTTAAGAATGCTTGGATCAACCAGGAGATCAAGGAAGAACTGAAACAATTCATGGAAACCAATGACAATGAAGACACTTCAGTTCAAAACCTATGGGATACAGCAAAGGCGGTCCTAAGGGGGAAATACATAGCCATCCAAGCCTCCCTCAAAAAAATTGAAAAATCCAAAAAACAGCAGCTTTCTCTACACCTTAAAGAACCGGAGAATCAACAACAAATCAAACCAACTCCACACATAAGAAGGGAAATCATCAAGATTAGAGCTGAGATCAATGAGGTAGAAACCAGAGATACAGTAGAACGTATCAATGAAACTAGAAGTTGGTTTTTTGAAAGAATCAATAAGATCAATAAGCCACTGGCCACACTAATCCAAAAGAAAAGAGAGAAAGCCCAAATTCATAAAATTATGAATGAAAAGGGAGATATCACAACTAACCCCAAGGAAGTAGAAACAGTCATCCGAAGTTATTATCAACAGTTATATGCCAATAAGCTTAGAAACCTTGATGAAATGGATGCATTCCTGGAAAACTATAAACTCCCAAAATTGAAGCAGGAAGAAACTCACAACCTGAATAGACCAATATCTATTAACGAGATTGAAGCAGTGATCAAAAACCTCCCAAAAAACAAGAGCCCAGGACCTGACGGATTCCCTGGGGAATTCTACCAAACTTTCAAAGAAGAAATAATACCTATTCTCCTGAAGCTGTTTCAAAAAATTGAAGCAGAAGGAAAACTTCCAGACTCTTTCTATGAAGCCAGCATTACCCTCCTCCCCAAACAAGGCAAAGACCCTACCAAAAAGGAGAATTTCAGACCAATATCACTGATGAATATGGATGCTAAGATTCTCAACAAGATCCTAGCAAACAGGATCCAACAGCACATTAAAAAGATTATCCTCCATGACCAGGTGGGGTTCATCCCTGGGCTACAAGGATGGTTCAACATTCGCAATTCAATCAATGTGATAGAAAAAATTAATATAAGAGAGAAGAACCACATGGTCCTCTCAATTGATGCATAAAAAGCATTTGACAAAATCTAGCATCCGTTCATGATTAAAACTCTTCAAAGTATAGGGATAGAGGGAACATTCCTGAACTTCATTAAAACTATCTATGAAAGACCCACAGCAAATATCATCCTCAATGGGAAAAAGCTTGCAGCCTTCCCATTGAGATCAGGAACAAGACAAGGATGCCCATTCTCACCACTCTTGTTCAACATAATATTAGAAGTCCTAGCAACAGCAATCAGACAACAAAGAGAAATAAAAGGTATCCAAATTGGCAAGGAAGAAGTCAAACGCTCTCTCTTCGAAGATGACATGATTCTTTATATGGAAAACCCAAAAGACTCCACCCCCAAACTACTAGAACTCATACAGCAGTTCAGCAACATGGCAGAATACAAAGCCAATGTGCAGAAATTAGTGGCTTTCTTATACACTAACAATGAAAATACAGAAAGGGAAATTAGAGAATCAATTCCATTTACTATAGCACCAAGAACCATTAGATACCTGGGAATAAACCTAACCAAAGAGGTAAAGGATCTGTACTTGAGGAACTACAGAACACTCATGAAAGAAATTGAAGAAGACACAAAAAGATGAAAGACCATTCCATGCTCTTGGATCAGAAGAATAAACATTGTTAAAATTTCTATACTGCCTAGAGCAACCTATACTTTTAATGCCATTCCGATCAAAATTCCACCAGTATTCTTCAAAGAGCTGGAGCAAATAATCCAGAAATTTGTATAAAATCAGAAGAGACCCCGAATCGCTAAGGAAATGTTGAAAACCAAAAATAAAACTGGGGGCATCCCGTTACCTGATTTCAAGCTTTATTACAAAGCTGTGGTCACCAAGACAGCATGGTACTGGCATAAAAACAGACACATAGACCAGTGGAACAAAGTAGAGAGCCCAGATATGGACCCTCAACTCTATGGTCAATTAATCTTCGACAAAACAGGAAAAAATATACAGTGGAAAAAAGACATTCTCTTCAATAAATGATGCTGGGAAAACTGGACAGCTATATGTAAAAGAATGAAACTCGACCATTCTCTTACACCATACACAAAGATAAACTCAAAATGGATAAAAGACCTCAATGTGAGACAGGAATCCATCAAAATTCTAGAGGAGAACATAGGCAGCAACCTCTTTGATATCAGCCACAGCAACTTCTTTCAAGATATGTCTCCAAAGGCAAACAAAACAAAAGCGAAGATAACTTTTGGAACTTCATCAAAATCAAAAGCTTCTGCACAGCAAAGGAAACAGTCAACAAAACAAAGAGGCAACCCATGGAATGGGAGAAGATATTTGCAAATGACACTACAGACAAAAGGTTGATATCCAGGATCTATAATGAACTCCTCAATCTCAACACACAAAACAGGCAATCATATAAAAAAATGGGCAAAAGATATGAACAGACACTTCTCCAATGAAGACATACAAATGGCTATCAAACACATTAAGAAATGTTTATCACCAGCCCTGAGGGAGATTCAAATTAAAACCACATTGAGGTATCACCTTACACCAGTTAGAATGGCCAAAATTAACAAGTGAGGAAACAACATGTGTTGGAGAGGATGTGGAGAAAGGGGAACCCTCTTACACTGTTGGTGGGAATGCAAGTTGGTGCAGCCTCTTTGGAGGACAGTGTGGAGATTCCTCAAGAAATTAAAAATAGAACTTCCCTATGACCCTGCAATTACACTCCTGGGTATTTACCCCAAAGATACAGATGTAGTGAAAAGAAGTGCCATCTGTACCCCAATGTTTATAGCAGCAATGGCCACAGTCGCCAAACTATGGAAAGAACCAAGATGCCCTTCAATGGACGAATGGATAAGGAAAATGTGGTCCATATACACTATGGAGCATTATGCTTCCATCAGAAAGGATGAATACCCAACTTTTATAGCAACATGGATGGGACTGGAAGAGATTATGCTGAGTGAAATAAGTCAAGCAGAGAGAGTCAATTATCATATGGTCTCACTTATTTGTGGAGCATAACAAATAGCATGGAGGACATGGGGAGTTAGAGAGGAGAAGGGAGTTGGAGAAAATTGGAAGGGGAGGTGAATCATGAGAGACTATGGACTCTGAAAAACAATCTGAGGGGTTTGAAGTGGCGGGGAGGTGGGAGGTTGGGGTACCAGGTGGTGGGTATTATAGAGGGCACGGATTGCATGGAGCACTGGGTGTGGTGAAAAAATAATGAATACTGTTATGTTGAAAATAAATAAATCTAATTTAAAAAAAGAAAAAGAAAATAAGACCATTTACAGTAGCTTCCCAAATAATGAAATACTTAGATATAAATATAACAAAACAAATGTAAAAAATACATATATATATATATGTATACATATATATATATATGTCATATATATATATATGACAAAATATATTTGACAAAAGAGGTGCTGGTGAAAGAATAGACAAAAAGATCCATTGAACAAAATTAAATAACCTGAAATAGGCCCCTATAAATATAATCAATTTATATTTGACAAAAGAACAAATACAATACAATATATACAATATATATATACATATATATATATATATATATATATGAGAGATATAGATAGGTCTATATATAAATATATGGAAAACTATAAAACTGTTCATGGAGTAGAAGATTTAATATCAAGATGTCAGTTCTTCCTGAATTGATCTATACATTTAACATAAACCTCATGAAAATCTCAGCAGTAATTTTGTGGATATTTATAAAAAACCTAAAGTTTATATGAAGAAGCGAAAGACTCAGAAAAACCAGCACAGTATTGAGAGAGAAAAACAAAGTCAGAAAACTGGTACTACCTGATTTCTATAAAGTTACAATAATGAAGACAATGAGGTTCTGGTGAAAGAATAGACAAAAAGATCCATTGAACAAAATTAAATACCCAAAAATAGGCCCCTATAAATATAATCAATTTATATTTGACAAAAGAACAAATACAATACAATACAGTGGAGTAAAGATTGTCTTTAAATAGTTCTGGAACAAGTGGCATCCACTGGCCAAAAAAAAAAAAAAAGAAAGAAAGAAAGAAAGAAAAGAAAAAAAAGAAAAATTAAATACAGACTTTATCCTCAAAAAAAATTTTTTTTTCAAAATACATCATAGACGTAAATGTAAAATGCAAGACTATAAAACGTCTGGAAGATAACATGAGACAAAACTTAGATGACTTTGTGTAAGATGATGCCTTTGAGATATAACCCAAAGATAAAATCCATGAAAGAAATAATTGATAATCTGGAATTCATTAAAAATAAAGATATCTGCCCTAAGAGAGACAATGTCAAGAAATAAAAAGTGACAAACTAGGAGAAAATATTTGCAAGAGACAACATCTGTTAAAGGGCTTATTCCACAAATATGCAAAGAACTCTTAAATTCAGTAATAAGAAAACAAACCATTTTAAAATGGTGCAAAGACTTTAACAGACACCTTAACAGATATACAGATGGCAAACAAGCAAATGAAAAGATGTTCCACAACATATGTTATCAGAGAAATGCCAAATAATTATGAGATACCATTACTCTCCTCTCAAAATATTCAAAATCCAGAATACTGACAACACCAAATGCTGACAGGATGTGAAGCGACATAAACTCTCACACATTGCTGGTAGAAATGAAAAATAATACCTCCATTTTTATCTTTTTTAAGTAGAGTCCACACACAGAGTGGAACCCAATGTGGACCAACTGAGGACCTTGAGACCAAGACCCGAGATCAAGTGTTGGGTGCTTAACCAACTGAGCCACATAGGCCATACAGCCATTATTGTGTGTGTGTGTGTGTGTGTGTGTGTGTGTGTGTGTGTTGCCCAAATGAATTTTTTCTTTCTCTCTTTTTTTTATTAATTATTTTTATTAACATATAATGTATTATTTGCCCCAGTGGTACAAGTCTGTGAATCATCAGGCTTACATACTCACCATATCACATAACCTCCCAAACGTCCATAACCCAACCACCCCCTCCACACGTGCCTTCCACCCAGCAACCATCAGTTTTCTTTTTGAGATAAAGAGTCTCTTATAGTTTGTCTCCCTCCCAATCTAATCCTGTTTCATTTTTTTCTTCCCTACCCCCTAAACCTCCCATTCTGCCTCTCAAATTCCTCATATCAAGATCATATGATAAGTATCTTAGTCTGATTGACTTATTTCACTCAGCATAATACCCTCGGGTTCCGTCCACATCATTGCAAATGACAAGATTTCATTTCTTTTCATGGCTGCATAGTATTATATCATTATATATCAATACCAACTCTTCTTAATCCATTCATCTATTGATGGACATCTAGGTTCTTTCCACAGTTTGGCTATTGTGGACATTGCTGCTATAAACATTCGGGTACACATGCCCCTTTGGATAGCTATATTTGTATCTTTAGGATAACTACCCAGTAGTGGATTGCTGGATCATAGGGTAGCTCTATTTTGAACTTTTTGAGGAACCTCCATGCTGTTTTCCAGAGTGGCTGTACCACCTTGCATTCCCACGAACAGTGTAGGAGGGTTCCCCTTTCTCTGCAGTCTTGCCAGTATCTGTCATTTCCTGACTTATTAATTTGAGCCATTCTTACTGGTGTGAGGTGGTATCTCATTGTGGTTTTGATTTGTATTTCCCTGATGCTGAGTGATGTTGAGCACTCTTTCATGTGTCTGTTGGCCATCTGGATGTCTTATTTGCAGAAATGTCTGTTCATGTCTTCTGCCCATTTCTTGAGTGGATTCTTTGTTCTTTGGGTGTTGAGTTTGCTAAGTTCTTTATAGATTTTGGATACTAGCCCTTTATCTGATATGTCATTTGCAAATATCTTCTCGTATTCTGTCAGTTGTCTTTTGGTTTTGCTGACTGTTTACTGTGCAAAAGCTTTTGATCTCCATGAAGTCCCAATAGTTCATTTTTGCCTTTGTTTCCCTTGCCTTTGGAAATGTCTCTTGCAAGAAGTTGCTGTGTCCGAGGTTAAAGAGGTTGCTGCCTGTGTTCTCTTCAAGGACTTTAATGGACTCCTATCTCCCATTGAGGTCTTTCATCCATTTTGAGTCTATTTCTGTGTTTGGTATAAGGAAATGATCCAGTTTCATTCTTCTGCATGTGTCTGTCCAGTTTTCCCAACACCATTTGTTGAAGAGACTGTCTTTTTTCCATTGGACATTCTCTCCTGCTTTGTCAAGGATTAGTTGTCCATAGAGTTGAGGGTCCATTTATGGGCTCTCTATTCTGTTCCATTGATCTATGTGTTTGTTTTTGTGCCAGTACCATGCTGTCCTGATGATTACAGCTTTATAATAGAGCTGGAAGTCATACAGCCACTATTAAAGACAGTCTGGTGGTATCTTAGAAAACTAAACATACTCTTACCATATGAGCAAACAATCATGCTCCCTGGTATTTACCTAAAGGAGTTGAAAAATTACGTCTACATAAAATTCTTTACATGAGTGTTTAACAGCCTTATTCATACATGTCAAAACTTGGAAACAAGTAATATGTTCTTCAGTGGGTGAATGGATTAATAAACTGTGGTACCTCCAGACAACAGAATATTATTCAGCACTAAAAAGAAATAAGGTGTCAAGCCATAAAAAGACACAGATGATTCCTTTTTTTAAGATGTGGAGGCTTTTTTTAAGATGTGGGTGCCTGGATGGCTCAGTGGGTTAAGCTGCTGCCTTCGGCTCAAGTCATGATTTCAGGGTCCTGGTATTGAGTCCCACATCGTGCTCTCTGCTCAGCAGGGAGCCTGCTTCCCTCTCTCTCTCTCTCTCTTTCTCTCTCTCTCTGCCTGCCTTTCTGCCTACTTGTGGTCTCTCTCTGTCAAATAAATAAATAAAATCGTTTAAAAAAAAAGATGTGGAGGATTCTCAAATGCATATTACTAAGTGAAACAAACCAATCTGAAAAGACTATATACTTATTATTTCAAATATATGACATATTGGAAAAGACAAAACTATGGAAACAATAAAAGGATCAATGGTTGGTAGGCATGAAGCTAGGGAGAGATTAATAGGCAGAGTACAGAGGATTTTTAGGGCACTGTGATATTACAATGATGATGTATGCCATGATACATTATACAAGCCCATAAATTATAAAACACAAAGAGTGATCTCTCAGACTATAGACTATAGACTTTAGGTGACTATGCTGTGTCAGTTCCTCCTTTTGGTAAAACTGACAATTCTGGTGTGTGATGTTGATAATAAGGAAGGTGATATATGCATAAAGGCAGGAGGTATATAAGAAATCTATTATCTTTCTATCAATTTTTCTATAAATCTAAAATTGCTTCTAAAAATTTGCATTTATACCAAAAATGATTGTAGTGTTGATACAGGATTAATACACAAATCAATCACTGAAATAGAATTCAGAAACAGTACTGCAATATTCAGCTGATACACGCTAGTATATTTCAGTTTACATCCTGCCCAGGGTGCCCAAGAGTCTCATTCCAATCCCAGTCCTCTCCAAGAACCCTGGTAGTACTTCCACAAACCAGGACCCAGTAGCAGTAGGCATAATTCATGGCAAAACAGGGATTTCTGGGACTTTCTTGAGCACAAAATCAGGTCAATTCTGATTTACCAGTGCATGTGTTAATCTGGTTATTAAACATACTGAATATCATCTTATATACACATATGTTTAAATATTTGTTAAGATTAGAGTATGTTAAGATTAGAGTAAGAAGGTGACATTTTATATAGTTGTAAGAAGTTGATTCCCAAAGTAAGACATCAATTTTTATTTATAGTGTTTCCAGTAATTTTTCTATTCTTTTGGGGTTTTATTACTTATATATTATATACATAAAATATATAATAGAGAAAACATTATGGACTATATATTGGCATCCCCCAAACTCGTGCTGAAATCCAAATTCCCAATGTGATTGAACGTGGAGACGGGGCTTTGACAGTAATTAAGTTTTGAGAATAGAGTCTTCAAAATGGAATTAGTGCCTTCTAAGAAGAGACAGGAGAGGGGCTCCTGAGTGGTTTAGTGGTTTAGTGTTTGACTCTTGGTTTCAGTTCAGGTCAAGAACTCATGGGTCTTGGGTTCGAGACTCTCAGAGTGCTCCATGCTCAGCAGAGACCCTGCTTGAAAATTCTCTCTCTCTGCCCCTTCCTCTACTCATGCACTCTCTCTCTCTTCCTCCCTCCCTTCTTCCTTCCTCCCCCCACCATATGAGGATACAGAGAGAGGCAGCCCTCTATAAGCCAGAAAACAAGGTCTTCCCAGATACCTTGATCTTGGATTTCCTAGCCTCTAAAACTGTGAGGAATAAATGTTTGTTGTTTAGATCACTCAGTCTATGAAACTTTTGTTATAGCAGGCCATATTGGCTATGCCAGAAATGGTCACTGAGGAGTAGGGTGCTGATTTTACAAATGCCTGAAAATGGGAATAGCTTTGCAAGTGGGTAAAGAGAGAGGCTGAAAGAGTTTTGAAGGTCATGCCAGAAGAAGCCAATATTGTTGTGAAAGGAATTTTTGAAGGTGTGTCTTATGAGAGCTAAGAAAGAAAAGAGGAAATCTGTAGAGAAATTTTTAATATTTCTAAAGAATATATAAATACTCCTGTGCAAAATGTTGGTTAAAATATGGACATTAGGATCAATTCCGATGAGATCTCAGACAGAAATGGGGAACATGTTCAATGGAAAATAGAGAAAAGCCAACCCTTTTTCCAAAATGGCAAAGAACTCAGCTGAATTGTGTTCCTGTTCTAATGCTTTGTGGAAGTTAAAACTTACAAAGGATGCAACTGGATATTTAGTTGAGGATATTTCTCTGCAAAGTTTGGAAAGAGTGGCTTAGTTCCTCCTGACTGCTTATAGCAAAATGCATGAGAGAAATGAAATGAAGAAGAAATTGTTAAGCAAAAAGGAACCATAGATTAAAAATTTGGAAAATGCTCAGCCTATCCATATTGCCACAAAAAAAAAAAAAAATGAGGAGTTTGTTCTGAAGAAGATTAGTACAATGTGAACCATAGACTTAATTAGCTGCCCCTAAAGGGAAAACCTGGTTTGAACTGAAGATGAAGGAGATGGGAGAAATGAAGGAAGGCTGCCAGATTTCTTGGATTTTACAGGATTGGTCCATTGAGGTATTGCACCATGAATATGCTCTATTCTTCAAGACAAGGGAAGAATGACAGGGATTTAGAGATCACCAGTGCTGTCTTCCAGGTTTTAAGGGTGAAAGGCATCACCTCTGTTTCAACAGGCCATGCATCAGCCACCAAGAGCTTTGAGGCTACTTGGAAGGACCTGGCAGCTGCAATGCTTTCCAACAGTTGTGGAAAGAGGAACCACTACCTCAGTGGGTTTGTAAGGCAGAGCATCTAGCCAATAAGGATTATTCTCAAACCTTAACACCTAATGGATTTTGCTTTGCTAGGTTTAGGACTGACTTGGGATCCATCACCACTTTCTTCCTTCCTATTTCTCCCTTTTGGAATGGGACTATCTATTCTTTGCCTACCCCATAACAATATTTTGGAAGTACATAACTTGTTTCATTTCACAGTTACACAGCTAGAGAGGAATTTTGCCTCAGGAGGTACCAGAGGTACTAGAGGTGAGACTCATTTAGATGATATTTTGATGATACTTTCGACTTAAGATTTTAGAATTAATGAGGGAGTGAGTTAAGACATTTGAGGGTACTGACATGAAATAAATGCATTTGTCATGAGGGAAAGACATGAATTTTGGGTATCCAGGGGTAGAATGCTGTGGACTGCATGTTTGTACCCCACCTCAAATGCATATGTTGAAACCCTAATTACCAATATGATGGTATTTGGAGATGAGGTCTTTGGGAGGTAATTAGGTCATGAGGGTGGGGCCCTTAGGATTTGATTACTTCTCTTATATTAGAGACATCAGAGAGCTTCTCTCTCTCTCTTCTGCCTCTCTCCCTTTCTTTGTTCCTCTCCTAACCCCCAAATCCCCTGCCAATGAGGATACAGGAAGAAGGCAGCCATCTACTAGCCAGCAGCTCAACCTTACTAGACACCAGATCTTCCAACACCTTGATCCTGGATTTCCTACCTTCCAAGACTGTGAGAAATAAATATTTGTTGTTTAAACCACCTAGTCTATGGTATTTTTTTTTTTAAGATTTTACTTACTTATTTGACGACAGAGCTCATAAGTAGGCAGAAAGGCAGGCAGAGAGAGAGAGGAGGAAGCAGGCTCCCTGCTGAGCAGAGAGCACAATGTGGGACTCAATCCCAGGACCCTGGGATCATGACCTGAGCCAAAGTCAAAGGCTTCAACCCACTGAGCCACCCAGGTGCCCTATGGTATTTTTATTATAGCAGTCCAAAATGACGAAGACAGAAAGTAATACCATTTCCTTTCCAATTCTGAATGGTTGTATAAAGTCAAAGATTTGAATTGTTATAGTTAATATAAATTGTGCTGCTCAACACAGATTCCAAGCCCTTTCTCTTTTCCTTACCTACTCCAGTAGCTGGAAAACTAGATTTACCTGTGCTGCTAGGTAGGGCAGTATGACAGAAATATAAAAGTAGGGGCACCTGGGTAGCTCAACAGGTTAAAGCTTCTGCCTGTGGCTCGGGTCATGGTCCCAGGATCCTGGGATTGAGCCCCACATTGGGCTCTCTGCTCACCAGGGACCCTGCTTCCTCCTCTCTCTCTGCCTGCCTTTCTGCCTACTTGTGATCTCTGTCTGTCAAATAAATAAATAAAATCTTAAAAAAATATATATAAAAGTACACAAGTGTCAAATTTTCTCATTCCATCCTTCCTATTTCCTGGAACATGTGTTATATTTGTAACATAGCAGTTGTCACTGGGGATGATGGAGCAGAAAGAGAGAAAACTTTTGGGTCTATGAAAATTTTGGATTACTCTAATGTCCCTGGACCACTCACTCCTAGACTACTGTCATGCAAGAAAATTAAACCTTTCATTTACATAAACCTCTATAGTAGAGCTTTCTGCAACCCATTAAAAAACAAAAACAAAACAAAATAAAAACTATCCTAACTGATATACAAGACCCAGGAAAAATTTTACTTCTATTCTAACCCTTTCTCCAGAGGACTTAGTGGATTCCTATATATGTAATTAAAGTTTGGCTACCTTTCTTCCTTTGTAATTTGTAACTTTAGAGTAATGGTAGTATCAGTGGCTTTATGTTTCATTTACCTGAATAGATCTCACAGAGTTGTATGCCTTTGAAGGACAAAGAGTGCCTTCACAATATTTACATTCCTTATGGTGTTTAGGACATACCTTTCTTTTAGCAGATGCACAAAAATATTTTATCTAAATTGAAGAATAAAGTAGAAAGTCACAGTGAAAGAATAGAGTAGGTATAAAAAAGAATAATTAAGGAAAATAGGTTTATAAAACAAGGAATAAAAATCTTTGGACCATATTTTTTGGTTTTTGTCTTATCTCAGAAATGCAATAATGATTTAAAAATCTGTGTTTTATTAAGAGATCAGTAGCTATTGGCTTACCCTAAGGCATCAGCACTTCATAGCATCTATTAATTTTCAGGTAATGTCTTATATCTCAACCATTATTGCCTAATTAAAATAGCATAGTATTTCAACTTTGTCTTCAGAACAAAAAGGTGACAGAGATACCAAAATTCTTTTGTGCTTAAAATATTTTTTTAAATAGAGAAAATGAGCAATGGTATCGCCCTCGCCCCGCAAGGACGACAAGAACCCTGGTTCGGATGCATCTTCTCTCTCTTTATTTCCACAAGTCTACACACTTATATACGCTTACATGACCAATCAGTGAGCAGGGTACAGGAGGGAGCGAATCAGGCTATGCACCTAAATGAACAACTTCGCTAGCAACCAATGCTGTTTACTTCCTCTTTGGGTGTTCCGCTTAGTCTCACGAGGCAATCCTAACCTGGCAACTAGCCAGGCGCCATCTTTTAATGGCGGAGGCCACCCTGGCCAGGGGCCTGCCTCCAACATCTCCCCCTTTTTTCTTTTATGGCAGGGATCTTGCCTGTCTTAGGTTGTCAGTGGCGGGGAATATCCTTACCGGTCATCAGACGGCAGATATCAATGATCTGCCTCCTGTCTTAGGTTGGTATATTTCCCCCACCAATCTTACCCGTCATTGACTACCGATCCAGCATACTTAGCCACACTTGGGGGGATGTTCCAGCCTCGATGGCTAACAAGGCCTGCACCATGGCTTGCTGTTGCCTATGTTGCTGTCGCCTCCAAATTTGCAATTTCCTTACTAGTAGAATCAAGCCCACTACGAGGATTGTCATCAGACCAATTACGCTAGCCCATTGTTTCGTAAAGGTTAACACATCTTGCAATGTTTTGATTATCTCTGGGAGGGTTGCAAGCTCAACTCTGGTGTTATTCATCCTTGTTATGCCTAGTAGCAGGTGCTGAGTATAGTTTTGGAATTCTGCAGACTAATTCCCCCACAAGTATTGGCAGAGCTGTCGGGAGACATTCTGTAAGTCACTCATATTAGTATAGGCTATGGGAGTTACACAAATTGCCAGGAAGGGTACTATACATCCCAGTCCCAATAGGGACCCCCATATGTCCACTTGTTCTTCAACCAAATCCACTCTCTGGTTGACTATCAGGATTCCTGCTTGCAGATGTGCATTGATCTGAGTCTATGTTTGAAGGGCAGCCGCCGTTCCTTCTGCAAGGGTGTTCACAGCTTCCGCAGTGGGTACAGTTGCAGCAAGCGAGACTGCTGCTGCCGTGGCAGCTGCTGTAGATATAGCCAATGCTGTCACAACGGCGGCTGTGATACCAAAATCTCTCTTCTTTCTGGATAGCACCACCGGTAACTTGTCCTCTGGAATGGAAACTGGGATAGGAACATGGGTAGGGATACGCATAATCACAGCCAGCTTGAAGGCTGTAACATTCAAGATAGCAAATTCTTACTGCAATTCAACGTATCATTCAGCTCGCTAGCATTTGTTACGAGGAAAAGGAATGGTGGAGAGACCCATATGGGAGTGGGCTGATAAGTAATATTATTAGGACAAGACACATTAACTGTTGTCTCAAAGGTACTAGAGTCATTTTGTTTATAAGAACAGTTGAGGAATTTGCCACCATTTAACATGGACACTGCTGAGATATCAGTACATGCTCCTAGCAAGTTCCAGACCTGCCATGCATCAAAGGGAGAGGAGGGAATATGAGAGAAGAGTTAGTCACTGGTAAAGGATATGGCCATGCTTTAACCACTGCTCACACCTCTCTGGCTTGAGTCTGCCGCAGGAGGTGTAGCATCCCCAGAGTTATCATAAGCATCTTCAGCATCATGACTGGTGTTTTAAGGCAAGGCTGCGTGCACCAGCCACTCTGGGATCCAAATTGGAGCCTCCTTTTCCTGTGGAAAAACACATACAGACCCCCTACTCCATACTAACACTGGATCTGGTCCATTCCACTTTCCTGTGAGGATGTCCTTCCAAAGTACTAAAGGCTTAGGGGAAGCAGCAGCATCACTTGCATGTCTGTCTGCAGCTGATTTACCCGTTTTGTCCAACGTTAAAAAATTCAAAATAAAGAGAATGGTGTTGAGCTTATCTTTAGGGGACCTGAAGGTGTCCCCTATTCCCCCTTTGTGTTTATAAAGCACATTTTTTATTGTAAGATGCGCGCGCTCCACAAAACCCTGTCCTTGTGGGTATAGGGTATTCCATGTATCAAGTGAATGTCAAGTTGTTGTAGGAAGGCTTTAAAGGGTTGTGAGGTGTAGCCTGAACCATTATCTGTCTTTAATTGGCGTGGCTTTCCCCATGCCGCGAAAGCCTGTAGGCAATGGGTGATAACATCTCTGGATTTTTCCCCCGTATGCACTGAGGCGAAAATTTTTCCAGAGCAGGTATCTACAGAGACATGAACATATCTTAACTTTCCAAATTCTGAAACATATGTGACATCCATATGCCATATATGATTAGGTAACAAACCCTTAGGATTAACCCCCAAGGACAGTGCAGGTAGTAAGATCACGCAATTTCTGCAGGAGACTACTATGTCCTGTGCCTGTGCTTTTGTTATGTTAAATTTGAGGTGAAGAGTTAAAGCATCCTGTTTCTTCAAATCCTCCCCTAAGTGGTCCCATTGAGGTATGTTTAGCAAGCCTTCATCTAGGAACCATGGAGCCGCCTTTTCCACTGTATTCAAAAAGGCCCAAGCAGATTTTGCTTTTAGTGGAGTTCCATTGGCTTTCAGCATGTCTTCTAAAGACCCTTCCAACCGCACTTTAGATACTTCAGATCCCATTATGAACACACAGACAACAGACGCAGACGTTAAAGACTCGCTGCTAAATCCCAGCTCTAAGGCCACCCCGCTTCTTATTGCGGACTTGCTAAATCCCGGCTCTAAGGCCGCCCCGCTTCTTATTGAGGACTCGTACAAGATTCCCACCACTTTGATCATGGTCCCTTCCCCGCTTACCTGCGGTTTCGATAAGAAAATCCCGGCTCTATGGCCGCCCCGCTTCTTATCGCGGTCTTGTACAAGTTTCCCACCACCTTTGTCATGGTTTTACCCCGCTTACCTGCGGACTTCTCCCTTGCAAGGTTTTTCTATTTTTACTCCCCGCTTTACCGCTGAATTCCCACTTTTGAACGTGGCTAATGTCCCCGCTTACCTGCGGACCTTTACTCCCTGCTTTCCTGCGGATTACCTTGCAAGATTCCTTTATTTAGTTCCCGGGTGCCGGCGCCATTTATCGCCCTCGCCCCGCAAGGACGACAAGAACCCTGGTTCAGATGCATCTTCTCGCTCTTTATTTCCACAAGTCTACACACTTATATACGCTTACATGACCAATCAGTGAGCAGGGTACAGGAGGGAGCGAATCAGGCTATGCACCTAAATGAACAACTTCGCTAGCAACCAATGCTGTTTACTTCCTCTTTGGGCGTTCTGCTTAGTCTCAGGAGGCAATCCTAACCTGGCAACTAGCCAGGCACCATCTATTAATGGCGGAGGCCGCCCTGGCCAGGGGCCTGCCTCCGACACAATGGGACAAAATGAGGAAAAGGCAAATCTAACTTTGTAACTGACAGCTTTAGTTAGTGTAGGAAATATGAAGACCAACAAAATAAATGTAAATTTTTAAACCAGTCCTCCTCTTTTCATTTAGTTTTCAGTATAAAATGTGGGTCATAGAGAATTTTGCAACCATTTGGACCAGAGTCAAGCAACCTTCTCAGCAACATGTATTAACTTTTTATATCATCACCATCATTTATTAAAGAACTGTTACCAAAATTCAGCAGGAAAGTTAATTGAATTCTTGATTTCTACCTGCTTTCAGTTGGTTATCCATGCATATGAGGAAAATTGAGAGGTGACTCATAACAGTTTATAAGTAGTGTAGATATTTATTGTTACCTTCCTTTTCACTCACCAAGATTTAGACTGGCATAATTACCTTTTTCTCCAAAGTAAAAAAGACACAGCAACACTTGTAGACCCATGTTCCATGAAGTCTCCATAGGTGCAAAAGGTTTGAATCTTCTGTTCTCCATTGAAAAAGAAAATTAAAAGAAATATCCTCTTAGACAAAGTGAGAAATACACAACTCTCAAAGAATAGCAGAACATTGCAGTATATTCTGTGCTTCACCTCTTCAACTAATAAGTAAATTTTAAATCAGTTGATCACTTACTTGTTAGACATAAGTATGACTTAGGGATCGTCTAATGGCTATAATTTGAATTTTTTTAAGGATGAGAAAATTACATGAACAAATTATTTTTTGCCTTCAATAATTTTAATTTCCTGAAACTATTGGACATTAAACCAGAGAGTGCATAGTTTATAGAATTATACTGACACAAAGACAGAATTTTCAAGAAAATAAAATTTCACAATTCCAGTTCTCATTTTAATTACATTTTGAGATCAAAGAGGATCTAAAGAGAACTCCTGAGTATCTTAATTTATAAAAAAGTCTAGCCATGTTATAATGCTTTGAAGATATTATGGACTCTCTGGTTATATATTATTGACCTTACAGATACCAGGTAACAAATATATGTACCTTGGTCCTAGGAAAATCAATTTAAAACTCAGCATTCAGATAGTCTTGTTACAAAGTCCCTATTGTCTACCTAGGGTTGGCTCTTCAGCCTCTTGCCTTTCATAACCTGTAGAACTCATTCTTGAGCATGCAGGCTAATGGGGGCACAAAATTCCTCACCATCAGAGCTTGTCATTTTCATATGGAGATTAAAACTAATTAATTAAAGTTTTCTTATACCTTAAAATTAACACAACATAATATAACTTTGTTATTCTTTACAGATAGACACTTACACATGTGTTATTTAGTGGGACACAGAAATTTTACAAATAAATTTAAATGTGGAAATCTCACATTGAATAAATAGAGCAACTTACTCTCTCAAGGACATTTAAAGTTCCAGAAATCAAACACATAACAAATGTTAGCAATGAGTCTTAAAAATGGTCTGTGTAGTTCCAGGTTCAGTGTGCACCCACCTAGTGACCATTTTCTTTCATGAATTCTTATGAAAGGAAATGGTTCTAAAATATATTTGATAATTTTGTATTTGTGGCAATTTTTTGATATTTTGAAATAAAAGAATTGTATATCAAAAAAAGGAGGAAGAGCTTTAAGATATTGTACAATGAGAAAGAGAGAGAGAGGAAAATATGTCATGAAGGAAAAAGAAAAATAAGATATAGATTGATCAATACAAAGGGATAAAATAAGGGAAAGCAGAGATTCATGTTTGCCTGCTTTTAAAATTATCCTAAAGTCCTAAAGACATTGACATATTACATTCAATCTTCTCTTAGAGTTTAGAGAAACAATGGATACTTTTCTATGATATTCATAGCTCTTCTCTGATAGGAACTTGCAAAAAGAGATTAATATTTATCCAAACCCTTACAAATGTTACTAGTAGTATAACCAGATGCCTTGTTCCATCAAGAAGCTCTACCTAAAGCCAAATTTGCCATGGGGCTGTATTAGTCAGGATTCTCTAAAGAACAACCATCAAGAGATGTATGTGTATATATTCATTCATTCATTCATTCATAGGAATTAGCTTATGGTTACATGATTATAGAGGCTAAGAAGCTCAGACATCTGCAGTAAGCAAGCTGAAGACCCATGAGAGCTGATGGTATAGTCCCAGTTACAGTCTGAACACCTGAGAACTCACTATGGTAAATGATGATGTAATTTTCAACTGGAGAGCCAGCAGGCTTAAAACCAATAAAGAGCAACTATTTCAGTTTGATTCTGAAGGCAGGAAAAGACCAAGGTCCCAACTCAATAGTTGGGCAGGAGGAGTTTCTTTTTATTCAGGTTTTTTGTTCTATGTAAGTCTTCAGTTCATTGGATGAAGCCCACCCACATGGGGAAGACAATCTGCTGTGCTAAGTGTACCAATTCAAATGTTAATCACATCCAGAAAAGTCCTCACAGATGTACATGTCCAGAATAATGTCTAACTGAATGTCTGGGCACTTCATGGCCTGGTCAAGTGGACACATAAAATTAACAATGACAGGGCTCTACTGCCCACTCCAAGAGAGAAGAAAATCTGGGCTGGATAACCACAGCAACCATGATTCATCAACTAATTGTTTTTTTTAATGTTATTCACTGTTAAAACAGTGGTTAATACAAATAAAATTTGTTGTTATAACTTATTTTTAAATTCTATATTGTCAAAAGAGAAGTTGTAGTGGACACTTGTTAAAAATGGGAAGGAAACATTTATTTAAGAATATTGCAAAAAAAATAAGAATATTGCATATGGATCAATACTACTGCAAAAAGGGGATCAATACTACTACATTGAAATGAAAGGCAAACTTACTTGTGGAGCATAAGGAATAACACAGAGGACATCAGGAGATAGAAGTGAGTTGGGGAAAATCAGAGGGGAAGACAAACCATGAGAGACTGTGGACTCTGAGAAACAAACTGGGGGTTTTGGAGGGGAGGGTAGTGGGGGGTTGGGTGAGCCCGGTGGTGGGTATTAGGGAGGGCATGTATTGCATGGAGTACCAAGGTGTGGTGCAAAAACAATTAATTTTAGAACACTGAAATAAAATAAAATAAAATGTTAAAAAAAAAAGAAAAATAAAGAAATGAAAGGCAAAGAGTATTCAGCATTGAGGGGAGTTAATGGAAAAGTACTAGAAGACAGTAGTGGAAATATTGGTCATCATGATTAAGTCATCTTTGTTTGCTAACTGGTTATAAAAATTAGGCTCCTACCCTCTCACAGAGACTGGGAGACAGGGGCCTTATGTTTTTTGGTGATTACATTTCAGAGGGACAGCTTCCAGATTTCTAAGACATTCCTGGGGTCTAAAACTTGCAAGAGGCTGGGAGAAATTTTACATCTCAAAGAACAGAAAAAAATTTACAATTCCAAGTTTTCTAAAGTATATGCTCTAAGAAAATGGAAGTGAGAGGCCAATAGTCAGGAAGAATCCTGTATAAAGTTTAGTCAAGTTGAGGAGAATATTAAGGACATTTTGGTCAATACCAAAACTTTACTCAAAACTTTCCAGTTTATCATTTAAAGGAAAAAATAAGGTGTGGGATTTAATACATGATACATATAGAGCAGGATTGCAAAAACAAAGAATTTTTAAAATTAATTTGCTCATTTTCAGTGCCCAGTATTTAAAATTTTGCCTATTTGTTATGTCGATCAATCTCAGGATATACATTGTAGTGTGCTATGAATATATATGAGATATTATTAATTAGCTAAAGCTAGTGATACTGAATTACTAGGTAATAACATTGAGCTTAAGAGCATCCAGGGGACTTTTACAACTGCAAGCAGATGGAAGTGTTTTTAATGCATGTTGAATGAAATTGACAGATAAAATGTGTACCTACTATTCCCTCTTGTTTCTTGCTTCTTCTTTATATTGCACTTGCTTTCTCAGATATTTTCTCCAAAATATCCTACATACTCAGTGTTAATATATCCCTTTATAGTCTTAAAATTAGAAATAACAGCTGAATTAAAATGATTTTGCTCTAAACAGTAGACAGTGTACACATGCTCCAGGATCTTTGTTGTTTTTTTTTTTTAACTTTACATAGATGATTGCCCAGAGAAACAAATCTAGAGACTAAATATTTGATATATAATAATAATATATAATAATATATGACATAAAATAGCACAATTATTTATAACAATATTTTACATTTGTTTCAAAAAATGTTAAATAAATGTGTGAATTATGTGCTACCTTTCATCAATTTGTATTAGGTCCAGAAATATCCTGGTTTATTCCTCAAGTTATAATACTTTTTTTTATATCCACTGATCAATCTTAATTGTACTTCTATTCCATTTCCTTCACTGAATAATTTATACATTTATTCAATAAATAATTATTGAATACCACATATATATTAGGTGTCATGATATTTACTGAAAATACAGGAATTAAGAAAATCTACATTCAGTAAATACTCATAATTTTCAAATAATTATAAGACAATATAACAACTGCTCTAAGAGAAATTCCTTAAATTTTATATAATCACAGAAAGCAAAGTATCTAGGCTTGAGAGTGTTAAAAAAAAGTTTTCACAGAGAAAGTGATATTTGATTTAATTAATTAAAGAAGAGTGGAAGCTTCTACATTTTCTAGCATGCATTAAAAAGGGGAAAAATGAAATATAAATTCATTGTAGTAAAGAGTACTACTCCTTTTTTCCAGATTGCAAGAGATATATACTCAGAGAATATGTAAGTGAGGGGCTAGGGAAGATGAACTCTGTTAATAATGCTCTGCTAATTGTAAGCACAATATATAGCTTGTGTTACTAGTGTTACCAAGTGTCTTATTGTGGTAAAATTATTTTTGATGGTGATACAATGAATGAATATCTAAAACTACAGCATTTATTTATTTAGGCTCCACACTAAGCACGGAGCTCAACATGGGGCCTAAACATGACCCTAAGATCAAGACCTGAGCTGAGATCAAGAGTTATTGTGTGTGTGTGAATTATGCATTCTAAGCATATCTTATATATAATATGTATAATTTGAACATAAATTTAATCAATGTGAAAAAATATTAGAAAATTTTAAAATGCCTCAATGTATAAAATCTCTGAAAAACCACAGAAGACATGTCAATGAAACATTCGTGTGTTTTAAATTATATTTTTAATTAATTGTGTATTAAATTAATATTTATTAATGGGTTCACATAGGAGTAATGTATTCCCTGTGTTAAATAGCACCGATTTAAAAATTAACAAATTTAAAATTTTATTTTACATGTCAATGAATAAGGTACAATCAACAGTTCGGTACTGGCACAAAAATATACACAAAGATCAAGAGAACAAAATAGAGCACCCAGAAATGAACCCACACCTATATGGTCAATTAATCTTTGACAAAGCAGAAAAGAATATTCAATGGGAAAAAGTCTCTTCAACAAATGGTGTGGGAAGACTAGACAGCAACATGCAAAAGAATAAAACCGGATCACTTACTTTCTTATACCATCCACAGAAATAAACTCAAAATGGATTAAAGAAATCAATGTGAGAATTGAAACCATAAAAATCCTAGAGGAGAATGCAGGCAGTAACCTCTTTGACATCAGACATAGCAACTTTTTCTAGATATGTCTCCCAAGAAAGAGGAAATAAAAGCAAAACTAAACTCTTGGGACTTCATCAAAATAAAAGCATCTGCACATCAAAGGAAACAATCAACAAAACTAAAAGGCAACCTCCTGAATGGGAAAAGATATTGCAAATGATATATCTGATAAACTGTTAGTTAGTATCCAAAATCTAAAGAACTTTTCAAACCCAACACCCAAAAAACAAATAATCCAATTAAGAAATGGGAAGAAGACATGAAAAAGATTTCTCCAAAGAAGACAGATGGATGGCCAATAGACCTTGACATCTTGTCGAGGATGCAGAGAAAGGGGAGCCTTCTTGCACCGTTGGTGGGAATGCAAACCATTGAAGCCCCTCTGGAAAACAGTATGGAATTTTCTCAAAAAGTAAAAAATAGTACTACTCTACAACCCAGCAATTGCACTACTAGGTATTTACCCAAAGAATACAGAAATACTAATTTAAAAGGATATATCCTCCCCAGTGTTTATAGCAGCATTACCTGCAATACTCAATTATGAAACAGCCCAAATATCCATCTACTGATGAATGGATAAAGAAGATGTGGTATGTGTATATACATATATATTTCCACACATAAATATGGGAATATTATTCAGCCATAAAAAAGAATGAAATCTTGCCATTTGCAATGACACAGACAGAGCTAGAGATTATTATGGTAAGTGCAATAAGTCAGAGTGAGACAAATCCATATGATTTCACTCATATGTGGAACTGAAGAAACAACACAGATGAACATAGGAGAAAAATAAAGAGAGGCAAACCAGAAAACAGACTCTAATGGCCATCATTTAATTTATAAAAGGCTTTTGACAGTTGTCAAATTGTTATTGGTTCAAATTAACAGTCATTCTTCAGCTTAACTTATCATGGTTTTATCAATTTATTTTTCCAGCTATTAATGGTACATTTCCCTTATTCTAAATTTTTCTACAATAAACCTGGCTACTAACATAAAGAGCACTTGGGATCATCATTGCTTAATTTTTTTTTAATTTTATTTATTTGACAGATAGAGATCACAAGTTGGCAGAGAGACAGGCAGAGAGAGAGAGGAAGAAGCAGACTCCCTGCTGAGCAGAAAGCCCAATTCAATTCGGAGCTTGATCCCAGGACCCTGGGATCATGACCTGAGCTGAAGGCAGAGGCTTTAACCCATTGAGCCACCCAGGTGTCCCACAAATTTTAATTAGATAATACATTAGACTTGTTATTACAGTGAGTGCCCAGTCAACAAAATATAATAAAAGTCAGTTGTGGTAGTGGTGTACACATACATGTATAATGAATATGTATCAGAGATGAAGATGAAGTCTGCTGTTAATAGCAGAAATTCAAATCTCTCTTGTATGAGCTAAACCTCTGAATTTGGGGCCTGGATGCAAAGGAAATGTCTTAATTGTCTCGGATTATTCAACAAGAAGTACAAGGAAAGGTAAAGTAGCTTCTGTATTATAAACTGTAAAATATTATGATGATTTCCTCTTTAGAAAATCAAGCAAATTTAAGCTAATTATACATAGGTTTCAAACAGTGAGTATATTTTCACTTAAAATGCTCTCAGAATTATCAATAGCATTGCACTCATAAATATAATCTGACAGACGAGTTTTGATTTATGTTATTAAATTGTTCCCTTGAGTAATAAACAAGACATAAAAAGAGTCTCATTCTTTTGAAGAAGCAAAAGTAAAGAAAAAAAAACCTGAAGAAATAATCGCCCACCACTTCCCAAACTGTAATCAAGGAGAAGGACTACTTACAAAGAATCAGCATCTCAGGGGTGGGAACACAGGAGAGAACAGTATAACAGGATGAACTGCAGTCCTAGCTGGTATTCCTGGGTGACATTCTGTGTTTAGATGATGCTTTGAGACCTGACTGAGACCCTCAAGACCCAGGACCTTAAAGTGGTCCAGATTAGAGGCCCTAAAGTAGCCAAGTCATCCTACTAGTTAGCACCTTTCTGAAGAGGATGCCCAGATTGTAAGGAATATTTTTCTAGGACCAAGAAGGGAAGCAAAAGAGTAATAGCTATTGGTCCCATTTTTCTCATTTCCTTTTTCTTATCCATGATACCCAAATTAATAGTGTTTTTTTTTTTTTTTCTATATAGAATTTGGTGTATAGAAGTACCTAGTTTATTAAAAACATCTGAGGATACTGGACAAATGTATAACTGGTTCTCTTAAGATTTTGTATCAATACTTCAATAGCTTGTAAAAGCTAATTAACATTTGCCATCTCAGTTTCCTCATGTGTGAATGAGCATATAAATTACATTTATTTCACAGAATCATTATGAAGATTAAACGTCACAAAGCTAAAGTGAGCAAACTTTGCACATAAAGGGCCAGTTAGTAAATATTTTATTCTATGTGGGCCATATAGTCTTGGTTTCCCCTCCTCAGTGTTGCTTTTGTAGCATGAAACCAGCTACAGAAAATATACTAAAGAATGGAGGTAACTGTGTTTCAGTAATACTTTATTTACAAAGACAGGCAACCCACAAGATATAGATTATTGACCATAGTATGCTGATTGCTATTATCATGCATGATAAATAATTACCATAGGTCTTGGAACATGGCACAACAATATCAGTAAATGTTATTATTATCACTGGATCTTAATTTAATATGGCTATGTAATTCAGTAATAATAGCTAATGGTTATAGGAAGTTCATTCTTTCTTTATTCAACAAATATTTAAGTCAGTGTGCCAGGTTATGTACATACTATTTCTTCTCTGGAGTAGTCTATTGGTTATAGGCCATGAAGGTAGGGCTCCTAGAACAGACAGGAGAGGTGAGAAATGTAAGAAGCAGATCTGAAGATATAAAAGAAACACATTACCAGATATATGTTATCTTAATTAATCTTTACTACAACATTTTGCTTGAATACTTGGATCCTCATTTTCTGAGGCAGAAACTGAAGCCCCAAAAAAGCAAAGTATTCTGCAGAAAGTCACATAACAAGTAAGGAAATATTATGTGAATTCAGGGGCATCAAAAAATAAAGCCTATGTTTCTTTTTGTTTGTTTTGTTTTTGTTCTTTGGGTGTTTCTTTTTTTAATTTTGCCTTTCTGCCCTGCTGCCTGCCTTGAAATCTTAATAAGATTTTAGAAATACTGAACTCAAGAATTTCCGTACCTCATATAATTCTATAAAGGTTAAAATAGGGGTATCATTAAGCTTTATCTGAGAACCACTGAGGAGGCAGAAAAAATTACATGCCCATTAGATGAATGGCTCAGAGTGGCTGAGTCCATATGTCTATTTCCTAACATGTCCCCAAGTTACTTAACCGCTAGAAAATTTATTTAAAAAAATAAAAAGAACCCATTTCCCATTTCTAACAACTTGTAAAAATGTAATGAAAATATTCTCCCCTAAAAATATATACAAATAAAATGTTAAATTTTATTTTATTTTTTTAAAGATTTTAATAATTTATTTGACAGAGATTACAAGTAGACAGAGAGGCAGGCAGAGAGAGGAAGGGAAGCAGGCTCCCCGCTGAGCAGAGAGCCTGATGTGGGGCTCTATCCCAGGACCCTGGGATCATGACCTGAGCCAAAGGCAGAGAGGCTTTAACCCACTGAGCCACCCAGGTGCCCTGAAATGTTAAATTTTAAAATATCTTCTCAAAACATGGATAAGACAGAGAGAAGACAGAAGATATAAAGAAGCAAGATTTTAAAAAGATAAGAGAACACCCAAGCAGATATTTTCCCTGAAGGGATCTTCTAAATCTGGCTTACTGCCTGGGATTCAACTGACCTCAAGAACATTGAAATTAGGAGATAAAGTGGGTTACTACAGTACAAACAGCACATAAATATAGTTTATAACTTCAAAATTAGTAAAGGTAAAAAATAAATTGAAGCACTCAAATCAAAACACCATTAAAATAAAAAGAAATCAAGTAAGTGCTAAAAAGGAAAGAAAAGAAATTATAGACCAAGGAGGACAAATAAACATAAATTAAGACAATGGTACATAAACTTTTCATGTACTAATGGAACATTTATGAAAACTGGCCATAATCCAGAAATTTGAAATATAAAACCAAAAAATTTACTAGTTAATAATAAAATGTGACAAATTATACAATTTTAAATAACCCATGCATTAAACAAGAAATTGTAATGACAATTATAAAATCCATAGAACAACATAATGAAAATACTACCTAATAAAACCTGAGGTACAGCTAAGTAAAGTCTAGAAGTAAGTGTATATAAAGTTCAAAAATAGGCACACTTTAACTGGAATGGAAGCCAGGATAGTGGTTTCACACCGGGTTTGCAACTGGGAGTTCTATGATACTAGTGGTATTCTATTTCTGGATCTGAGTTCTAGTTACTGGTTACAATGATATATTTACTTTGTATACAGTGGTACCTTAGGGTTTCTGTATGTGAACAAACAAAAAGCTTATAAATGAAGAAAATTCCAACACCCAAGTTAACCCTAAAGATAAATCAAGCAGAGGATTTGTTCTGGAAGATATTAAAACAATATGAATATATAAGTAATATCTGTAATATTGGCATATTGGCACACAGACAAATAGATGGAATAGAATAGAGAACCTAATTCCTACATATAGAAACTGAAATATAAATACAGCTGACTTACACTACATAAAAGTATCAATTCTGGATGGATTAAGGTCTTATATATAGAAGCCAGCACTATAAAACTTTAAAGAAAATGTAAATTAGCTTTAATGATCTTCAGATATGAAGAGAGTCTTAAGAGAATTCAAAAGTCTTAAATCACTAAGAAAAATAAATTTAGGAATATCTGTTTATCAAAAGATACCATCTCATCATTGGAAAAATAAGCCAGAAGCTAGGAGATTTTGCAACCTATATAACTGCTTAAAGACTAGTATCTAGAATATATAAAGAACTCCTATGAGTCAATAAATAATCCAAAGACTTAACAAAAATTTGATAGAAAAGGGAAAACAAAAAGTGAGTAGGGGGGGGAGGATTTAAGATGGTGGAGGAACAGGGGGACCCTTAGTTTGTCTTCTCCCTGGAACACAGCAAAAGAGTTATCATATAATTCTAGACACCCAAGAAATCAATCAGAGGTCTGAGAGAACAAAAACCACAAGTCTACAAGTAGAAAGTGACCACTTTTTAGAAGATTCAGTTGGAGGAGATATAGCTGTGGATGCAGCAGCAGGGAGAGATCCTTACTTATGGAGGCTACCTCAAAGTATTAGAAGCCTCAAAGTGTGAAATCTGAACTTTTGGAAATCCTTTGCCCTGGGGGACATCCCTGGCTTAAAGGCGCTCAGTGGGAAAGGAGGGACAAAATACCAGGAAGAAGGAGGAGATCTGAGGATCCTCTGTGTGGCAGGAAAAACAGGTGGAAACAGGGTGCTATGCTGTTCCCAGGCATAGGAGCCAAGAAGGAAAGCAATGGCTAGAGAGTAGTAGGTCTTGGTGCTGGCTTTCTGCTCTATACTGCAAATCCCAGCCCAGTCATATGACTGGGACAAACCAGCAAGCTTGGCAAGAACCTCCCCAGGAAGAACAGTGTGGGTCAGTCCCAAGGGCATCCCTGAAATTTGGAGTTTTGAAACTTGCTTGCACACCCAATATTAAAGTGTCTTGGACATGGGCAGGGTGAATGCAGGGTTCAGAGAGAACCAGGGACAAAAGTGGGGTAATTGACTGCTCTTCTGTGAGGGCTCACTGAAGAGTAAGGAGCTGGAATTTTTGGCTCCTATGCTAGAAAGAAGGGCTCAATCACTTTCATTCTGCCCATCAGGCTGCAAGCCTTCAGGGAAAAAAACAGCATCACCTAGTGGAGGCCAGAGCCAAATACACCAAATCCCCACCAACTCTATGCCCTGAAGCCACATTTCTACTGAAACAAGTCAGGCTGAGAATCAAGTGCAGCAGGCCCTCTGCCAGAAGACCAGCAGGAACAACTAGCCAACAACAAGTTTATTGATCATACAGTGCAGCAAAGCTTTAGCTCTACAGGAAATAGGATCTAGCTTCCTTTTAAATTTAATTTTTTGTTATTATTTTTCATTTATTTTCTTATATTTTTCAGTTCCTTTTTAAAGTCTTTATTATTTTTTAAATTTTTATTTATATATTTTTATTTTGATTTAATTTTATTTATTTTGGGGGGATAGAAGTGGGGAGTATCTAGATTCTTTTAACAAATAGACCAAAATACACCCAGGACCCAAGTTTGTTCTTTTCTTTGTTTTGCTTTGGTTTTTGGTTTTCTAATTTTTTTGTTTTTCTCTTTTTTTTTTTTTGTTTTGTTTTGCTTTTGGCTTTTTTGTTGTTCTTTTTTCTCTTTCTTCTTTTCTTTACTGGACAAAATGACAAGATGGAGGAATTCACTCCACAAGAAAGAACATGCAATAGAATTTATGGCCAGGGATTTTATCAATACACATGTAAGTAGATGTCTGAACTAGAATTCAAGACAATGATTATAAGTATACCAGCTAAGTTAAAAAAAAGCACAGAAGACACTGGAGAATCCCTTACTGTGAGATAAAATGACTAAAATCCAGTCAGGGTGAAATTAAACAAATTAAACTGAGATGCAAACACAAATGGAGCCCATAAAAAAAGAGGATGGATGAAACAGAGGAGTGAAACAGTGATACAGAAGATAAAGTTATGGAAAATAATGAAGCTAAAAAGAAGAAAGAAAGTTGATGGACCATGAAGGTAGACCTAGGGAACTCAACAACTTACTAAAAAGTAATAACATTCATTTCATAGGAGTCTTGGAAGATGAAGAGAGAGATAAAAGGGCAGAAGGTTTATTCAAACAAATTGTACCTGAAAAGTTCCCTAATCTAGACAGACATCAAAATCTAAGAAGCACAGAGAATTCCCATTAAATTAAACAAAACCTGGCCATAACCAAGGCATATCATAATCAAACACACAAAATACACAGACAAGGAAAGAATCCTAAAAGCAACAAGGGAGAAAATCTCTTTAAGCTATAAGGGAAGACAGTTCAGGTTCACAGTGGATCTGTCTATAGAGACTTGGCAGTCCAGAAAGGAGTGGAAATAAATAGTCAGTGTGCTGAATGGGAAAAAAAATATGCAGCCAAGAATCTCTTATCCAGCATGGCTATCATTCAGGATAGAAGGAAAGATAAAAATTTTCCAAGACAAACAAAAACTAAAGGAGTCTGTGACCACTAAACCAGTCCTGCAATAAATTTTAAGGTGGATTCTCTGACCTGAAAAAAAAAAAAAAAAAAAAAAAGACCAAAAGCAATAAAGACTAGACAGTACCAGGGAACATCACCAGAAAAAAACTCTACAGGTAACACAATGGCACTGAATTCATATATTTCAATAATCACTTAGAATGTAAATGGGCTTAATACTCTAATCAAAAGACATAGGGTATAAGAATGAATTTTTAAAAATCCATCTATATGCTACCCACAAGAGACTCATTTGAGACCTAAATATATACCAACAGATTAAAAGGGGTCGGAGAACTACCTATCATCTTAATAGATGTCAAAAAATGTCAGAATAGCCATACTTATATCAGACAAACAAGATTTTAAGCCAAAGACTGAAACAAGAGATGAAGAATGGAATTATTAAAAAATAAGGGTCAAGATCTAACAATTGTAAATATTTAAGCTCCCAAAATGGGAACACCCAAATATATAAATCAAATAATAATAAACATGAAATTTACTGATGATAATACAATAGTAGGGAACTTTAAAATCCTACTTACAGCAATGGACAGACCATTTAAGCAGAAAATCAAAAAGGAAAGGATGGGTTTTAATAACACACTGGACTGGATGGAATTAACAGATATATTCAGAACATTTTATCCTAAAGCAGCAGAATACACATTCTTCTCAAGTGCACATGGATCATTTTCCAGAATAGATCACACACAAGATCACAAATTAGCCCTCAACAAGTATAAAAATATTGAGATTATTTTCAGACCAAAAGCTATGAAATTAGAAGTCAACCACTAGGAAAAAAATGGAAAAACCTCAAATAAATGGAGGTTAAAAAAATCTTACTAAAAAATAAATGTGTTAACAAGGAAATTAGAGAAAAATAAAAATAAAAAATACATGGAAGGAAATGAAAATGAAAGCATGACAGCCCCAAACCTTTGGGATGCAGCAAAGGCAGTCCTAAGAGGGAAGTATATTGCAACACAGGCCTACCTTAAGAAGCAAGAAAAATCTCAAATATACAACCTAACCTTACACCTAAAGAAGCTAGAAAAGGAACAGCAAATAAAGCCTAAAGCCAGCAGAGGAAGGGAAATAATAAAGATAAGAGCAGCAACAATGATACAGAAATAAAGGACAACAACAACAACACAGCAGAAGAACAGACTAATAAGACTAAGAGCTGGTTCTACAAAAGAACTAATAAAATTGATAAACCCCTAGCTAGACTTACCAAAAAGAAAAGAAAAAGGACCTAAATAGATAAAAATCACAAACAGAAGAGGGGAGATCACAATCAACACCACAGAAATACAAATAATTATAAGAGAAAACTATGAAAAATTATATGCTAATAACCTGGGCAACCTGGAAGAAATGGACAAATTCCCAGAAACTTACAACCACCAAAACTGAAACAGGAAGAAAAAAGAAAACTTGAACAGACCCATAACCAGCAAAGAAATTGAGTCAGTAACCAAAAATCTCCCAAATAGAAGTCCTGGGCTGTATGGATTCCTTGGGGAATTCTATGAGACATTTAAAGAACTGTTAATACCTACTCTTCTCAAAATGCTCCAAAAAATATAAATGGAAGAAAAACTTCCTAACTCATTCTTAAAGCCAGCATTACCTTAATTCTCAAACCAGACAAATACCCCACTAAAAAGGAAATCACAGGCCAATATCCCTGATGGATGCAAAAATTCTCAATAAAATATTAGCAAATTGAATTCAACAGAACAGTAAAAGGATTATTCACCATGATCAAGTGGGATTTACTCTTGGACTGCAGGAATGGTTCAATACCCACAAATCAATCAATGTGATATACCATATTAATCAAATAAAGGATAAGAACCAATAATCCTGTCAATAGATACAGAAAAAGCATTTGACAAAATACATCATACTTTCTTGATAAAAACCCTCAACAAAATAGGGACAGATGGAACATACTTCAACCTCATAAAGGCCATATATGAGAGACCCACAGCTAATATTATCCTCAATGGGGAAAAACAGAGCCTTTCCTCTGGTCAGGAAAAAAACAAGGGTGTACACTCATATCACTACTATCTAACATAGTACTGGAAGACTTAGCCTCAGCAATTACACAACAAAAAGAAAGAAAAGGCATCCAAATTGGCAGGAAAAGCTCAAACTCTGATTATCTGCAGATGCCGTGATACTCTACATAAAAAATACCAAAATTCTCCACCCAAAGTTGCTAGAACTCATATACGAATTCAGCAAAGTAGCAGGATATAAAACCAATGTGCAGCAATCTTGTATTTCTATACCTGAATAATGAAGCAGCAGAAAAAGAAATCAAGGAATTGCAATTTGCAATTGTACCAAAAACAATAAGATACCTAGGAATAAACCCAACTAAAGAAGATGAAGATCCCTATTCGGAAAACTATAGAATACTTAAGAAAGAAACTGAAGAGGACACAAAGAAATGAACACACAGTCCATGCTCATGGGTTGGAAGAACATCGTTAAAATGTCTATACTTTACAAAGTAATCTACACATTTAATACAATTTCTATCAAAATACCACCAGCACTTTTCACAGAGCTATAAGAAAACTAAAATTTGTCTGGCACCACAAAAGACCCCAGCAATTATGAAAAAGAAAGACAGAACTGGAAGCATCACAATTCTAGATTTCAAGTTATATTACAAAACTGTAATCATTAAGACAGTATGATACTGGCACAAAACAGACATAGATCAATAGAACAGAACAGAGAAACCAGAAACTGACCCACAACTATATAGTCAACTACTCTGACAAAGCAGGAAAGATTACCCAATGGAAAAAAGGCAATCTTTTCAACAAATAGTATTGAGAATACTGGAATGCAAATCCAGAAAAATGAAACTGGACCACTTCTTACGCCATACACAAATATAGATTCAAAATGGATGAAAAACCTAAATGTGAGATAGAAAACCATCAAAATCCTAGAATAGAACATAGGCAGAAACCTCTTCGACTTTGGCTGTAGCAACTTCTTACTAGACACATCACCGCAGATAAGGGAAACAAAAGCAAAAATGAACTATTGGAACTTCATCAAGATAAAAATCTTGTTTTTATTTCTTTGCCTTTGGGGACATGTCTTGAAAGAAGTTGCTGTGACCAATCTCAAAGAAGTTACTGCCTATGTTCTCCTCTATTGTGATAAACTCCTGCCTCACCTTGAGATCTTTTATCCATTTCGAGTTTATCTTTGTGTGTAGTGCAAGAGAATGGTCGAGTTTCATTCTTCTACACAGAGCTGTCCAATTTCCCCAACATCATTTATTGAGGAGACTTTTTTCCACTGTATATTTTTTTTCTTGCTTTGTTGAAGATTATTTGACCACAGAGTTTGAGGGTCCATATCTGGGCTCTCTACTCTATTCCACTGGTCTATGTGTCTGTTTTTGTGCCAGTACCATGCTGTCTTTGTGACCACAGCTTTGTAGTAAAGCTTGAAATCAGGTAACGTGATGCCCCCAGTTTTATTTTTCTTTTTCAACATGTCCTTAGCAATTCAGGGTCTCTTCTGGTTCCATACAAATTTTACCATTGTTTGTTCCAGCTCTTTGAAAAATGCCAGTGGAATTTTGATCAGGATGGTACTGAAAGTATAGATTGCTCTAGGCAGTATAGACATGTTAACAATGTTTATTCTTCCAATCCATGAGCATGGAATGGTCTTCCATCTTTTTGTGTCTTCTTGAATTTCTTTCATGAGTGTTCTGTAGTTCCTCGAGTACAGATGCTTTACCACTTTGGTTAGGTTTATTCCCAGGTATCTTTTTTTTTTTTTTTAGATTTTATTTATTTAACAGAGAGAGATCACAGTAGGCAGAGAGGCAGGCACAGAGAGAGGAAGGGAAGCAGGCTCCCTGCTGAGCAGAGAGCCCGATGCGGGACTCAATCCCAGGACCCTGAGATCATGACCTGAGCCGAAGGCAGTGGTTTAACCCACTGAGCCACCCAGGCGCCCTATTCCCAGGTATCTTATGGTTCTGGTGTGATAGTAAATGGAATTGATTCTCTCATTTCCCTTTCTATATTTTCATTGTTAGTGTATAAGAAAGCAACTGATTTCTGTACATTGATTTTGTATCCTGCCACATTACTAAAGTGCTATATGAGTTCTAGTAGTTTGGGGATAGAGTCTTTTGGGTTTTCCATATCAAGTATCATGTCATCTGTGAAGAGAGAGACTTTGATTTCTTCATTGCCAATTTCAATAACTTTTAATTCTTTTCATTGTCTGATTACAGTTGCTAGGACTTCTTGTACTCTGTTGAACAAAAGTGGTCAGAGTGGACATCTTTGTCATGTTCCTGATCTCAAATTGTCAGATTTTCCCCACTGAAGATGATAGCTGCTGTGGGTTTTTCATAGATAGATTTTATGAAGTTGAGGAATGTTCCCTCTATCCCTATACTTTGAAGTGTTTTAATCAGGAGTGAATGTTGTATCTTATCAAATGCTTTTTCTGCATCAATTGAGAGGACCATGTGGTTCTTCTCTCTTCTCTTACTGATTTGAAATGTCATCAAGATCAAAAGTTTCTGCACAGCAAAAAAACAAAAACAAAAACAAAACAAAAAAACAGTTAACAAAACAAAGAGCTAACCAACAGAATGGGAGAAGATACTCACAAATGACACCAGACAAAGGGCTGATATCCAAGATCTATAAAGAACTCCTCAAACTCAACACTCAAAAAACAGATAATCACATCAAAAAATGGTCTGAAGACATGAACAGACACTTCTCCAAAGAAGACATACAAATGGCTAACAGACACATGAAAAAATGTTCATCATCATTAGCCATCAGGGAGATTCAAATCAAAACCACATTGAGATATCACCTTATACCAGTTAGAATGGCAAAAACTAACAAGACAGTAAACAAGTATTGGAGAGGATGTGGAGAAAGAGGAATCCTCTTACGCTGTTGGTGGGAATGCAAGTTGGTACAGCCACTTTGGATAACAGTGTAGAGATTGCTTAAGGAAGTAAAAATAGAGCTACCCTATGACCGTGCAATTGCACTACTGGATATTTACCCCAAAGATACAGATGTAGTGTAAAGAAGGGCCATATGTACTCCAATGTTAATAGCAGCAATGTCCGCAGTCACCAAACTGTGAAAAGAACCAAGATGCCCTTCAACAGACAAATAGGTAAAGAAAACATGGTCCATATACAATGTAGTATTATGCCTCCATTAGAAAGGATGAATACCCAGCTTTTGTATCAACATGGATAGGACTGGAAGAGATCATGCTGAGTGAAGTAAGTCAAGCAGAGAGAGTCAATTATCATATGGTTTCACTTACTTGTGGAGCATAAAGAATAACATGGAGGACATTGGGAGATGGAGAGGAGAAGTGAATTGGGGAAAATTGGTAGGGGAAGACAAACCATGAGAGACTGTGGACTCTGAGAAACAAACTGAGGTTTTTGGAGGGATGAGGGGTTGGAGGGTTGGGTGAGCCTGGTGGTGGGTATTAAGAAGGGCATGCATTGCATTGAGCACTGGGTGTGGTGCCTTAACAACTAATTTTGGAACACTGAAAGAAATTAAATTTAATTTTAAAAAAAGATAAAAACCTGCACAACAATGGAAACAATCAACAAAACTAAAAGTCAGCCTATGGAATGGGAGAAGGTATTTGCAAAGGACATATCCAATCAAGGGTTAATATCCAGAATCTATAAAGAACTTATCAACTCAACACCCAGAAAGCAAATAAGCCAGTTAAGCAATGGACAAAAGACAAGAACAGATACTTTTCCAAGGAAGATATACCCAGATAGCTAATAGACATATGAGAAGATGCTCAATATCATTCATCATCAGGTAAATACCTGATGAGTATACCATCACGATGAGTATACTTGATGAGATACCACCTTACACCTGTTGGAATGGTTAAAAGTAACAATACAAGAAACAAAAGGTGTTGGTGAGGATGCAGAGAAAGGGGAATCTTCTTGTACCATTGATGGGAATGCAAACTGGTGCAGCCACTCTGGAGAACAATATGGAGGTCCCTTAAAAAGGTAAAAATAGAACTACCTTACAATCCAGCAATTGAACTACTAGGTATTTACCTAAAGGATATAAGGATAAATATTCAAAGGAATACATATCCCACTGTTTTTAGTAGCACTATCAACAACAGTCAAACTATGGAGAGAGCCCAAATGTTCACTGACCAATAAATGGATAAAGAAGAGATGGCATGAGTGTATGTGTACACACACACACACACACAATGGAATGTTACTCAGGCAGCAAAAAAACTGAAATCTTGTCATTTGCAATGACATGGAGTATATTAGAGTATATTATGCAAAATGAAATAAGTCAGTCAGAGAAAGATAAATATGATCTTACTCATATGTGGAATTTAAGAAACAAAACAGATGAACATAGGGGAAAGGGGAAATGAAAAAAAGGAGAGGGGGAACAAACCATAAGAGACTCTTAAAAAGGGAACTTCGGTGGCTCTAAGTGTCTACCTTGGCCTCAAGCCATGATCCTGGGGTCCTGGGATTGAGTCCTATGTCAAGCTCTCTGCTCAGTGGGGAGTCTGCTTCTTCCTCTCTTTCTGTCCCCACCCCCACCCCAAGCTTGTGCTCTATTTCCCTTTGAAATAAATAAGATCTTTTAAAAAGACAGAGAGAGGGGCACCCAGGTGGCTCAGATGTTTGAGCTTCTGCCTTCAGCTCAGGTCATGATCCCCAGGTCCTGGGATCGAGTCCTACATCGGGCTCCCTGCTCAGTGGGGAGCCTGCTTCTCCCTCTGCCTCTCTCTCTGTCTCTCATGAATGAATAAATAAAATCTTAAAAAAAAAAGAGAGAGAGAGAGACTTAAAGATAGAGAATAAGCTCAGGGTTGATGGAGGGAGGTGGGTGGGACATAGGCAAGACAGGTGATGAGTATTGTTATGATAAGCATGGGTATTGTAAGTGATCAATCACTGAATTCTATTCCAGAAACCAATATCACACCGTATGATAATTACCTAAAACTTAAATTAAAAAAAAAAAAAAAAAAGTGAAGAGTGCCTGGGTGGCTCAGTGGGTTAAGACTCTGCCTTTGGCTCAGGTCATGATCCCAGAGTCCTGGGATTGAGCCCGGCCTGCATCAGGCTCTCTGCTTGGTGGGGAGCCTGCTTCCCCCTCTCTCTCTGCCTGCCTCTCTGCCTACTTGTGATCTCTGTCTGTCAACTAAAATAAATAAAATCTTTTAAAAAAAAGTGAGTAGACCTAAGAAAATATTCACATCCTATTTCAATTCAGATAAGTCTATATTAAAACTACAATGAGATTCAATTGCACCCTTCCAACTGGTCAAAATCAAATACATTCAATGTGTTTATATTAATATGACTTAACCTATTTATATTCATATTACATATATTCTTAATAAGTCGTAGTGAAAATGTGGATCAATAGTACTCACATAGTACTGGCTGAAGTATGATCTCATCCAATTACTTGAGAAAATAATTTGAGATGACCTACTGAAATTTCAATATGACAATCCTCTATGATCTAGCAATTCTCATAGGCCTAGCAATACATATTCATATGCACATTGAAGGATGGACATATAGATATAGATACATATATAGAGACAGAAATAAAGAGAGATATGAGGGAGATAAAGATAAAGACAGAGGCTGAGATAGAGATAGAGATAGAGATAGAGATAGAGATATATACTTAGATGACCAGAATTTGGACAGTAAGTGTGTGTGTGTGTGTGTGTGTGTGTGTGTGTGTGTGTGTATCTGAACAAGAGGGTTGGGCAAAGATACCAAACTCAAAGCATGAAGTTAAAGTCAAGATACAGAAAAAAGAAATTCCTACCTGCCTTTCCCTCTCATCCCCCCCAAAACATTGTACTAAGACAATTTTATATTTCTCAAAAACCCATATAAAGCATCTTCTCTGGGAAAAAATAAGAACTGGAAATACTACCAATTTGAATATATACTTATATTAAATATTACAATTTAAGAACTATTAAAAATTAATAAATGACTTCTCATGGTTAAAAACACAAAGAGAAAACTAATTTGGGGGGATATAGCTTTTTTGAATATAGTTGACACACACAGATTTATACCACCCCAAACCCAAGTCCTCTGAGCTCTTCTCTTACTACATCCATTCTTCTGTTGATCTTATCTATTTCTAATGACTTTCATGCAATCACAATCACCACTGAACCAGACCATATATCTGCTCTACCTGTGTACAACCTCTCTTAAACTTAATAAAACAATTCAAATTTAAAATGTCACTAGAACTCTTGATTCTGCAGTCTCTATTGACTGCTTGTTCGTACATTAGGAATCCTTAACTTTGGATATGACATTACCATTCTACCTTTGCTCAGGTCCCAGATCTGGAGCCTTCTTTCGTGCCTTTCTTTCACACATGTCAGCAAATTCTTTTTACATCAAAAGCACTTCCCAGCATCTCATCCCCTGCTCAAACTCTCATCCTCTTTGATCTTGACTACTGTGTTTCTGGACTGGCAGCGCCACATTCCCTCTTGCACCCTCAACACTGATTATCCATGCATCAGCCCGAGTGCTTCCTTAAAATATAAAATTAACCAAGTTACCACTCTGCCAAATACCTTTTAGTGGTCTCTCATTTCACCCAGAGTAAGAGCCAAAGATTTTTACTATAAGTCTTCCAAGGTCCCTAACACCTGGACCCTGACAACTTCTCCCATGTCACCTCAGTCATTTGTGTCTTTTCTTCGTCTCCTTGCTGTTTCTCAAGCATACCATTAAGTCTTTGCGTTGGAGACTAAAGGATTTTGTTGTCCCTGCTACCTACAGACACTTATCTACAACATACCCATACAGCTCTCTTCTTCACTTTATTGTTTCTTGCTCATGTGTTATCTCTTCTGAGACATTTCCCTACATGTAGCTCATAATTAGCATTGATTTTCACCTGTTATCCCTTTTGTTTATTCATTAATTCTTTATTCATTTTAAAAATTCAAATACAAATTGAATAATCTATAGTGAGTCAATTCCATTTTAGGTATTGGAATACAACATATATAATCAGACATAAATTTGGAAGGACATGTGCCAGATGTAACTTCCAGAATTCAACAGAAACAACAGGAAAACTCCATAGGTATGTTTATATCTAAAGGAAGAGCAAAACAGAAAACAAACACATACAACACAGGAGGATATAAAAATATATAAAGAAGCAGTCACCAAGATTCCTCCACTGTGGCTTCAACAGTATTATGCCTGCAGTACTTTCCCAGTCACTGATTTTCAGGCAACCTATCCCTACTCCTAAAGCCTGTGTGATTAGGTGGCTATCTTTACTGTTTTAATTCCAAATCTGACAAGTAAGATCCCATTTCACTTTTTGCGATTGTGAAACTGCTCTCCCCAGATATATTCAACAACTATTAAATTAAGCAGCCTTCCATTAGCAAAACTAATTCTCAGCCATAATCACTCAGGAGGGAAGAGAGTAGAAAATAAGAAGAAACTTAACATCACTTTCATTTCCTGAGACAGTTGATCAGAAATCAATATGACTGAGCTATTATTCTATAAATACTCATGAAAAAAATTAGGCAAAATAATTTAAGTCTAAAGGAAAATATTTCTCCTTTTTATCTCTTAGAAATACATCCTTTATAATAAATAATAAAAAATTAAAAATTAAAAAAAGAAAGAAATACATCCTGCATCTGTGAAAGAAAATACCTCACAATTAAATCATACAATTTAACTGATATGTTTATTTTCTAAAGTAAATATACATGATCTACCCAACAAAAAAATCTCTAAAGTAGTCCAAGAGCTAAAAATCGAAAACAGTGAGAAGTGTTTTATTATACAAAAAGTAAATCAACACAAATGTCATCTACCATTGACAAAAAATAGGAGGATTAATAGTCATTCTTATAATCACTCTTGTATTTATATTTATCCATTCATCTAATCTTTAGTCAGTCTGTACAATGCAATTAGTCAGTCACATGTAGATATAATTATTAAACAGTTTTAAAATTGGTTTCTTATCATTTCAAGTTTTATTACCCAAATTATGCATTCATTTTCAGTATTTCTTAACAAATGAATAAAACCATGCATTTTGAATATTTATTAACATGGTCAGAGAAACCGTAACAACAAAAAGAAAACACAAGGCAGGTATATGAAGGATTTAAACAAAACACACAAACATTTTGACATCTAGATTTAAAAAAAAAAACTATTTTGCTTTAATTTTATGTCACTTATTTAGATTCAGTTAATTACCTTAACTCTCAGGGGTATTTTTTTCTTCAATAAAACACTTGTCATGTACAAAAATTAGCAGTTATATCATTTTCTTCATGTGATAAATGAAGACAAATTTAGTTGAAAAAGCATACATTCATATGCCTTTGATGTAGGTCTTCTATTCTTACCATACAAACCAGAGAATGCCAAGTCTCTACTTCACTGTTTTAAAATATGTCCTTCTAATGCAGAATGATCATTCCTCCTCCAGACCTGTGAGAGGAGCCTACTACACAAAAACAATACTCTAGAGAGATGTCCCAGGAACTAGAGGGAGCACATCTACACGAAAAAAACACTGCACTTTTCAAGGTGTTGTTAGTCTTCTAAGGAGTAGGCAAGATGACAAAACTATACAATACAGACAACAAAACTGTACCCAAACCCTTTACAGTTTATGATCTGCGAAAAAATCCAGCAGAGTTTACCAGCCTCCTTGACCCAGTTTATGCTACAAGTCCACTCAGGGAAAAGATATGGGTGTCATAATGATGGAGTAAGGAGTGGAGAAAAAACCCAAAGATGTTAATTGCCTAATAGATTTTGATTATTCTTTCTTTTGGAGTGAGAACACTTCATTTCATTACACTTCAGGCTAAGTGCAATGATTTAAAAGCTTTTGCTTTTCATTAAGTGACAGATATCAGAAAAAAAAAGTATGCCTTTAATAGTATCATTATATTCTCCCTGTTGTATATCTAAGATGTAATCATGGAGAATTTGAAACTAGCAATGTACTCAAAGTCTCAAAATAACTTGTAATGACAGATAATACTCTTTACTCCTGAATAAGTATAAATGACGACTACATGAATACACAACGTGCTTTATAATCTCATGCTGTTTCCCTAATCTATCGTAATTCCAATAGCCTTAAGTAAAAGTAAGTCATGATGCTTTTTATGTTGTCATAAAAAAGCTTCTCACCCAAATGAGGCATCCCTCCCTGAGATTTAACTATCTGGCTAGGGTGCTATAACTTCTAAATGATGAAAACTGTTAGTGCTTATAATAGTTAAGTAGCAAAATCAATAGATACATATTAAAATGTGAGAAATAGCTAGAGTAAATTACAATTGTTGCTGTATGCTGTAGAACTTGCCTTATGGTTAAGAGTAAGCAGTTAATTGAATCAGTAACAAAAGCCAAAGATTACAGTTAAATTCAATAGATAATTACTTATTACATCACTTTAATAACATTTAGCAAAATAAATGCTAAATAAATGTTTTATTTAAATTTCAGTAAGCAAATAAAAATTTTAGAGAAGGATCTGTTTTATAAATTGTTGATAAGAGGTTTTAGATGTGTGCAGAAGAATCAGTAATTAGCATATTCTATTCTTAACCAGGCAATTAAGTTCTAGTCTACACATGAAAGTTTAATGTAAGGGAAAAACGAAAGGCATCAGTGTACAATTCCAGGATCCCCTGGCAAGGCAACTTACAAATCATTTTGTAGTAAAAGAGATAGTGTTCTGTAGTAGATGATTTCATTTCTTCTATTAAAATTAGACCTTAGACTACATAAGGCCATTTGAACAAAATAATTAGAATATTTAACTTCTTGGGATGTCTGGTTGGCTCAGTCATTAAGAGTGTGTGACTCTTGATCTCAGGGTCATGAGTTCAAGCCTCATGCTGGGTGTGGAGCCTCCTTAAAAAATAAAAAATAAATTTAAAAGATATTTAACTTCTCAGTCTATAACCCTTCTATGTCAATTAATATTACTGTTTTTGATAATTTATGGCTACATAAACCAAAGAATTAAAGAGAAAGGAAGGGGTGCCTGGCTGGCTCAGTCAGTTAATCATCTGCCTGTGGCTCACGTCATGATTCCAGGGTCCTGGGATTGAGCTCCACGTCAGGGTCCTGCTCAGCAGGGAGTTTGCTGCTCCCTCTCTCTCTGCTCCTCCACCAACTCATGCTCTTTCTGTCTTAAATAAAGTCTTTTAAAAAATAAAAATTAAAAAAAAATAAAGATAAAGGAGAAGAAATCCTTAGTATTTGAACTGTTTTTTCTATTTCTAAAGCCAGAGGTATTTTCTAGCATTCATTATTCACTACAATGAGATTTATCAATATAGTAATAATTATTTATAAGTGAGTTCCAACATATAGTAACCACATATATGCAGCATTATACTACACACTGAGTATTATCTTACTTTTTATCTTAATACTTTAAAACAAATACTACTATTATTCCCATTTTTTAAATGGGGAAGGTGAAGTTAAAACACCTAATAAATAGTACTGCAGGACCTAAGCCCATCTGATTGAAAGGCGTGTCCTTAACCACTAAGCAGGAATGATTATATCACACTGGGTCGCCTATGTATCACTTGGGAAACCTGCAATCAGATATTTTCTAGATCAGCTTTAATTAAGGCATATCATGCTATTCCCGCAGTCATTCACATATATTTTTTTTTTATTTGTCTTCCTCTGCCAGACTACAAACACTCCAGGACTGGGAAACTAATGTTATTTATATTTTACTGATCTTCTTCCTTTACTATCCCCTGTGCTTAATATATAACACATACTATGCACTAGAAAGATTTTCAAATTTATTTCCAAACTTTTTAATTATGTAAAGGAAAGCAAAAGTATGTGATTCTATATATAATTACTAACAAACCAAAAAAAAAAAAAAAAAAAAAAAGATCTAGTATTCCTGGAAAAGAATATGTATACACATTATAATTCTGGCATTCTTGATACACCAGGAACCATTCTTTATATTAGGATGGCATAAATTAATTATTATATCTTCCCTGATAACCTGACACCAGATAAAAATCCAGGAAGCAGATGCTTACTAAGTTATATAAATATATGAGTTAATTTTCTACTGTTAAAAATAAAAAGCATCAAAATTGGGGTTGCCCAGAATATACACTGGATTGTATCCTCTATCTCCAACTATAGTCATAAGATTCAAGAGTTGAAAGAAATCTTTGAAATGGTCTAGTAAATTGCATCTTTTAAATTGGGGGAAATTATGGCACAAAGAGGTAAATATCTTTCACAATGCCACATATGTGTGACATTAGGCTAAAGTTTGATCCAGAACTTCAAATCAGTGTGGAAGACTACCCCACCTTAAGTAGAAGTAGAAGAAATACATGGTAATTCGAGAAATGCTATACTGATGCTTAACTTTCAGCAAATCCTGGCAATATTTTACTATTTTTAAGTAGAATTGTTTCTTTGTTGACACTTGGTCAATAGTAAGGGGCTGTATGTGGAAGATATTTATTTTTGGTAGGCTAAATTATACATTCCTAGGTGCATATTTGATATTTGAAAAGATAATACATGATAGATAGATAAATAGAGCTTTACTTTGGCCGTGTGAGACCCTCTTATTACTCTTATGATTCTCATCTAAGCTGTTTCTATTTCTTTCTCAAATTCCAATGGCCTAGTGCTCCCATACATTCCCTCAACGTCTTTTGAAATTCTGATGATGTAAAAAAGAGTTACTCCTTTATGAAATAAGCCTGGAACTAATAAGGCAAGGTCACAGGCTATATATTTAATATACAAAGGACAATTGCCTTCCTACACACCAGCAATGAACAGATGGAATTTGAAATGTAAAAAAACAATACAAAACAAACAAACAAACAAAACAGTACCACTTACATTAGCTCCTGAAATAATAAAATACTTAGGTATTTATACTTAGGTATAAATCTAGCAAAATATGTACAAGATCTATATGAGGAAAACCATAAACCTATGATGAAAGAAATCAAATAACTGAATAAATGGAGGGATATTCCATGTTCCTATAAAACTATGATGAAGGAAATCAACTAATAAATGGAGAGACATTCCATGTTGATGGATAGGTAGACTCAATATTGTCAAGATGTCGGTTCCCTCCAACTTATCTATGGATTCAATGCAATCTCCATCAAAATTCCAGGAAGTTATTTTTGTGGTTTACAAAATGAATCTAAACTCTGGATGTAGAGGCAAAAGACCCCGAACAGATAACACAATATTGAAGAACAAATTTGGAGGACTGAAACTACCCAACTTTAAGACTTTCTGTAAAGCTACAGTGATGAAGACAATGGGGTATTCATAAAAGAATATACAAGTAGATCAATGGAAAGGAATAGAGAACTCAGAAATAAACTTCCATAAATATAATCAACTTATCTTTGACAAGGAAACAAAGGTAATACAAAGGAATAGAGGCAGTTTCTTAAACAAATAACTGGATATCTACATGCAACAAAATCAATCTACACATAGAATGTATACTCTTCACAGAAATTAACTCAAAATGACTCATAGGCCTAAATGTAAAATACAAAACTAAAAAACTTCTGGAAAGAACAAGGATAAAATCTAGATTACCATAAATATGGTGATGACTTTCTAAATATGACATCAAAGTTATGACTCATGAAAGAATTGATAAACTGGACTTTGTCAAAATTAAAAACTTCTGGGCAAAAGACTTTGTCAAGAAAATGTGAAGACAAACTGTAGACTGGGACTAAATATTTGCAAAAGACATAACTGAGAAAGGATTGTTATGCAAAACATGCAAAAACCTCTAAAACCTTAACAAAAGGAAATATCTCAGTTAAAAATGAGTCAAAGATCTGTAGAGATGATTCACCAAGGAAGATATACAGATGGCAAATAATCATAAGGAAAAAATCTTCCATATCATGTTTCATCAGGAGATGGCAAATTAAAACAACAAGATACCACTACACACCTATTTCAATGGCCAAAATTCAGAACACTGACTACATCAAATGCTAACAGGGATGTGGGGCAATGGGAGCTCCTAGTCATTGTTGGTAGGAATGTAAAATATTATAACCACTTTGGAAGAGAGTTTGGCAAATTCTTACAAAACTACACACTTTTAGCATACAACTGAGCAATCACATTTCTTGGTATTTGCCCCAAAGAGCGGAAAATTTATGTCCAGTCCACACAGTAACCCGAGATAGATATTTATAGCAATTTTTTTCAGAATTGCAGAACCCTGGAAGCAACCAACATGCCCTTCAGTAAGTGAATGAATAAACTCTGGTACATTCAGACATTGAAATCATTCAGTGCTAAGAAGAAATGAGCTATCAAGCCATGAAAAAACATGGAAGACTCTTAAATGCTTATTAATAAGTGAAAGAAGCCAATCTGAAAGGCTATATATTACATGATTCCCATTGTATGACAGTCTAAAAAAGGCAAAATTATGAACATAGTAAAAGAATGACTGGTTTCCATGGGTCAACAGAGAGGGAAGGAAGAATCAATGGAGCACTGAACATTTTTAGGGCAGTGAAGTTGTTCTATACGACACTAACATAATGGTGAACACAAGTCCCTATACATTGTTCAAACCCACTGAATGTACACCAGCAATGAATTCTAATGTAAACTATAAACTTGGGTGATGGTGTCAGTGTAGGTTCATTGACTTTGACAAATGTACCACTCTGGTGTGGGATATTAATTGTGGGAGAGGCTGCGCATATGTAGAGGTAGGGGTTATTGGAAAATCTGTTCAGTTTTGCTATGGACCTACTGCTGCTCTAAAAATTCGATTTAAAATTTCAATTAAAAAACTGTGCTGCTTTTTACCTTTCTTTTGTTCCCCTGCCCTTTTCTCAGAGTAGCTGTTTCTTTTTTTAACTTTTTTTTCCACTTATGCTTCTGCTTCTAGGCTTCTTACTCTTTGTTATCATTTCTCTCATCTAACCCCCTGACTGATGACTATTTTTAAATTTAAAACTCTCTCTTGGTTAGTATTTTTTAAAATATATGGTTACTTGCTGAATTAGTAACAGTTGCAAGTTCATAACACCTAAAAACATTGAAGTATCTGGGTCATAAAACTGCATTTCAAGCTTAAAAACTTAACTTGCATACATAATTGTAAAGATGAAAGCAGTGCCTTTAACAGAGATGTCATTAGTAAGAGTAACAATGAAATTCCTACCCCCATTTTCTTATCATCTCATGTGTTAGAGCCATTAACCCTCTCCAAAATATTAGGGAAGTTCTTGCCCCTTTTCCTGTGCCTGCTGCCAGAGAGAGCAGGTGGGGTCCCTGGCTGTTGAGACTGGAGATGGGCTGCCATCTGTCAGTCAGTATTTTCCTACTAGTTAGAACCTAAGGTACCGAGAGTGGCAGCCCACATATGGTTTACTTCGTGCTCTCTGATCCTTCCCAGTGGCGTGTGAGGGAAGACTTGGCTCTACATACCTCTCACCAATTATTGGTACCAAGGTTCGTGAGGAGGAAATAGAGAACTCTGGTCCAAGCTGCATTCTAGAAATTAGATTTAGCCATCATAAAACCTATATTTTTTATTCCTGTTTTCTGTGTCCAGTTCTAGGTTGGTTCATAGCTAAGAGAAGAAAATAATATGCTTAGTTATGCTCTCAAGCACATATACCATCCAGGAATTTATTGCATTTTTTAATATTGATACAGATTTACAGAATATGAAAACATATTCAACATGTACCATTCATATCAGAAGTTTGCAGGTCATCTCTGAGGAAAAAGAGAAGGGGGAAAAAAATCTCATTTTCTAATTTATAAAACTTTCATTATTTTCTTCAATCCTCCTGCCCTATTTTCATGGCCAGTCCCTACCCCCAAAGTCATTACCTGCTTTCTAAAGCCTTATCACAAATTTATTGGAAGGCAGAGCAAGTAGGCTTCATGAAAGCTTGTTTGGAAGTGGACAAGCTTTGCTGAGGAGAATGTTGAAGAGGAAACACAGTAATAAATAAATAAAATAATACGAAGAATAAGATCTTAAAGAAGCTGTTTGCTGCATATGTGATAACTTCTCTTTCTCTGAACCTCTTCCTAAAACTAATGAGCTGAATAAAATATTAAAATGTTATAAAGGTAACTTGTCCTTATTGTCATCTTTAAATACATAACAGAAAAGCTTAATGTAATGTGTAAAATAGTTGAATCTGTATCAAATTAGAAAGTACTATATGAATACACACACACACACACACACACACACACATATATATATACCCACACAAACAGTTTTTCATAGCTCTTTATATAAACATGAGATTTATGAATGAAAATATCAAAAGTACTCCTTGGTATAAGGTGTGCTCATGAAGAGATAATTTAACTTGAAGGATAAAATGTTGTTAGTATCTGGCCTTCCTGGATACTTAATCGAATCAAAATAAGTTGTGGAGAGTGGCTTGTCATTATAGTAAATGAGATGAAGGGGAGCAAGTGAAGCAGAGTTCAAGACAGCAGGAAATAAAAGGCATAGAAAATTATTGAGCCAGAAAGGGGAATTGAATCAGACTTGCTGTAGCACTAGTCATTAGAGAGTGAAGTAATGAACTAGGAAAGAGATGGGGCTTTAGTTATGGCCTACCAAATGGAAATGAGAAATTTCCAGATGTTCCATATGGTCTGTAATTTAAATGTTTTGTGCCTTCAGGTCAGAATTTTCAACCCGATAACAGATGTAGAAAAGACTCAAAATTTCATGCACACTCCATGATGGTTAGCTTTCAAAATCTCAGAGCTTGCATGTAAACTCCTCACATAAGAAGTAGGGTTTAAAATAAAGCCTGTCAGACCTCAGGCAGAATTCCAGTTGAGAAAAAAAGTTCCAGGTTAATAATAGCTTTCGTTTTACATACCAATTCAAATGGTACAAAACAGCATTAGGGATTTTAACTTGACGGCACCAATTTAAGAGCTATGGGGTTCAAAAGAACATGTCATGCCAAATGGCCTGTTTGCTAAAGAAAATAACATAAATCAAAGACCTTGATATGGAGAGTTTGATTCTGTATACAATTGGACATAACGTTCAACGATCAACATATCAATTTTATCCTAAAGAAAAGGTAACCAAAATTTTCTTTACAATGACAAATTCTCACCCTTTTTTAAAAGTCAGAACTAAAGGAGTTATTAAATTTCCAAAAGCAAAATTTACATCACTGCATAAACACTGGTGAGGTACTTACTATGCGGTATACCATCATTTTTATGTGAACCCCTCCCCTGTTCTCCACTTCTCAATCACTCCTCTCTACCACATTAGAATCAATAGATGATTTTGGAAAAAAAAAAAAAAAAAAGAAAGAAAGAAAGAAAGAAAGAAAGAAATTGATCCAGTGCTGCCCAGATTTCTCCCTTTCTCATCTTGCTTTCAGTTAGTCATCCACAAGTAAAGTAGATTCTCCTTCCTTCTTCTGATAAATCCAGATCCTTAGCTGTCCAGTCTATTACTTCATGGTCCGTGAGGCAGGGTATGATCCTTTCCATTGGCTTCCTGGCCAAGCATCAACTTTGCAGATCCACGTCCTTAGATTCAGGGTGAGGGGAGCATTAGGAATGTTCCGTTTGCTTTTGAGCTGGAATGTTTTTCTCCAAACCAGCTTTACATGTATTTTCCATATATCTTGAATTTTCTACTGGTCTAGAAATGAAGAAAAGGATTATTATTAACTAGATCCTCAATATTCTGAATTATCAGGTGATGCCTTGGGGAATATACGGATAATTACATGGGAATGAGCTTCACAAAATAGAGAATCTAAAAGGGAAAGAGCAACACATGTACCTCTGTATAAAAGAATGGGTCTTCAGAGTAGAATAAGGGAGAAACCTTAGGCGTGGGTGCTTGACTCCCTTCTGCTTGGTAGGACAAAATATGATTCCCTTCTTACTTTGGTTTGTTTAAAACATATAATATTAAAATATACAAGCTTATTTTCTGTATAATTAGCTAAACTTTCTGAGATACCTATTTGATTATATATAGTATGAGAATATTTATCTTTGCACAGATATCTCTGAATAATATAAAATCTCCAAGGAAAGGATATCTCAACCTTTGCTACAAAGAAAGATTGTCCTACACATTGCAAGGAGCTCATTCCAGCATTAAAAATACATATATTCTGGAAGCCACTTCCATTACCTATGCAAAAAAGTACAGAAATGCACTCCTGTGTTGTGCTCCCTAAACTCACTTAGGGAATATTCTGCTCTTCCACTAAAGTACTGATTGCCTATATCTGAGGGAAAAGCCCTGTGTCGCCATTTGTACATATCATAATCCTTTGTCTTCATTTGTCCACAGGTAAGAGCAACTGCCTCCTTAAACTTCATGCCCTTGGTGTCTTGCTTTCCTTATCCTAATCCCAGTTCTGCTTAGTTGACAGATACAGATACAGATACACACACACACACACACACACACACACACACACACACACATATACATATTTCAATATGAACCATGAAGTACATTGAACCCTAACTTCCACCAAGACTGACCCTTCAGGTTATGAGAAACACCACCCATATAAGATGTATGATACAGCAAAATGTATAAATTTGGACCAGTGCCCTATGCCAATCCTGCTTTGGGGTAGAGGTGGGGAGGAAATTAACAAACAAAATTATTTTCTAATATATTGTCTCCCCTAAGCTAACTGTGGTTGGATTTCATAATAAATTCAAACTGGGTGAAAACAAAAAGTAGACTGTAAGAGCAACATGAAAGGACCTTACATTCTTTTGAACAAAAAGCAAAGTAATAATAATACTTCAATTTGATGTGTTTTTTTTTTAATCTGCTGTGAAGGAAGGTGATTTATTAAAATTAGTACAGTTTCTCTCTCTCTTGGTTTCTCTCTCTTTCTCATATACACAAACATGCACAGAATATTATTTTTGAAAAGAAAAATAAATGTGAACATGTCAATTGTTCCAATTGTTCATATGATGTTTCACTTGATGTGACTATATATAGTACATTTATGTGCTAGATATTACATTAATATTAACATTAGGGAGCAGAAAGTAAAATTGTCCATATTTCCTAACAAGATACCATAGCCCTTGGGTATTTTAAATTTTTCAATGGCAAAGACAAAAACTGCATGGATTTCATAAGGAATCCTCAGAAAATGTGAGTGTGCTTTCCAATGTGCAGGTGGTGTTCTCTGGTTATAAAATATTGAGAAAATCCTGGGTTACATATACATATATACAGGGTATACAGATACATATATCTGTCAGCAGACGGGTGCTATGTATACCTCCCATCAGATGCATAGAAAAGAGAGGAGAAGAGATCCTGGTTTCAGTCTTCTCCATCTCTAAAACTGCTTTGTATTCTTTTTTCTTTCCTTCTCCTTTCTTGATTAGATCCAGTGCCTAAACTCCAGTAGGAACTTGGCTGCATTGATGCTATTTCCCCCCACTTGAATACCCATAATTGAGATTACCTTTGGTAACATATACTTCAAAGTCCTAGATTTTATTTTTTAACTGAATATATTTTAAGTTATTTTTACTGAACTCAGTCATTTCTATATCAGAGGCTAGCATAATATAATTTAATTTAGCCAATAACGTGCAATATTTAGGATCTTGTTCTAAAAACTGAAACATTCAGAGAAGAGCTTCAGGATAAGACAAGCACAAAGCTAAGACTAAAAGATAAGACAGGATCTGCCAAAGTGTCTTCATAAAATGCAAATATCATGGAAATTCAATGAAGGAAGTTATCAAATCTGCTTGATGGGTTAAAGATCCTTTGGTGAAGAGGCAGGTCTACAAGCTGACAGGAGGATATTGAAAATGTTTTTTAGACATTACTGGTGTAAGTATAAATTCATGTTGGAAAATTTGGGAATGTTCTGATGGAGAACCAATGTTAGATATAATGTATTGCAGAACACTGGAAATTCTGGCATAAGCTTTGAAATGTTATTTAGGACAACTCTACCTTGGACCTTGTATGCCAGGGTACAAGAAATCTCCACTATTTTCAGGCAGCACTAGCAAGCAGTGAATACTCACTACAAGGATAGCTTGAGGTGAGTGTTGCCATCCTGGCAGCATGATAAGGAAATGACTCAGGCAACTGTTTATCAAGCAAGACTGAGTGGGAGGAAAAATTAATGGGAAGAAAGTTCTGTTAATAGGTTATCTAAAGTTCTTTAAATCTCTGAAATTCAGATGCCTCTTTGAAAAATAACAGCCCTATAGCATTGTTGTAAAGGTTAAATAATATGTGGTAAGTAAAGCAGGCACAGAAAAAAAGGGTAGCTCTTGCTATTACTAATTATATAGACTTAGGAAAGTTTTGTAAAACCAGAAAACATAGTTTCTTTAATAATTCTGGAATAATAATGTTACCTGAGGGTTTTTAAAGAGTACAGGTAAATAATGTTTACTAAAGATCTTTGTAAGGAATGAAGTTCTACACAAGCATGGCATGATGTTATAATTATTTGATTTATAATCTTCAATAATAGGTGAGAGGAAGAAAAGTGTTGCCACAGGAAAAAAAAATGTTTCATTGGGTAGTAGCATCCAGGAAAGGGGACAACTTTGCCGTAGGAAAACAAAGCTTGAGATGGTGTTAACTGTTGAAATGTCTAACCGACAGATATAAAAAGATTTGAGGGCCAAAGAGAGCAGGATGACAGGAACTCATTCACTTGTGTGTCATCTGAAGCTTTGGATATGATAGGTGTGACTAAGGATGGAGTACCTAGAAGAAGTAAAAGACTAAAAGCCAAAACTTCAAAGGTTTTCTATATTTGCAGATGGAATTATATGAGGAGCCAGAGAAGTTCTCAGAGAGAAGGAAGGATTGCTGGAGTTCAATAATCTCTGCACATACCTGTTTAACTAATATCATGTACCTATAAGCACAATCTCTATATACTCATTGCACACTGAATCTCAAGGAACAAAGACCTCACTAAGGAGTAAAGATACAAACATGCCAACAACTACCCATCTCTGATTTATGCATCATACTAGGGGTTGTTGAAGGAAAGGCAAATGCCTAATCTTCCAAAGAAGTCCTAGGAAGACTCCAGAGAAAACCAATGGTTAGCTCTGCATTATCTACTCAGCAGAACATTGGGGAAGGCATTTTGGGGTGGAGGAGCCATATGAGAGGGCCATCTAAGAGGGTCATATGAGCTAAGACAAAAAAAATAAATAAATAAATAAATAAATAAAACAAAGAGAAAGAAAGAGAGAGCACTCATGTGATACCTGGAGCAGCACTTAGTTTGAAAAGTTTGTGTAACACCAGAAGAGGCAAGGAAAAGATTTTCAAAAAGGGAATAAGTAATAATAGTGTCAGACTTACTGTTAAATAGCAATAATAAAAATAACTGCTTAGGGAATACTCAGTGTCAGGCATTTTATTAACATAGAGTTATTGTGTTTAATCCTTACAACTCTGTGATATCAGTAGCATGCCTATTTAAAAGATAAAAGCACTGAGGCACCAACAATGTAAATAAGTAGCCTCACATAAGTATTGCCCACAATTAAGTGTGGCAATTCAGTTCAATACCAGTTCTACCTGCCTCTGGAGAGCTTCAGTATTCCTAACCATTATTCCAGGAAAGAACGATGTCAAGACAGAAGTAAGCAAAGAAACTGTATTTGACGAAGGAGTGAATAATGAGGAAGGGAAGAAAAACTATCTTTCAAACTGAACCATACTAGCTGAATAAATGATGTAAAGACAGAGATTATGAAACGGAGTTGTCACAAAAAAACCACAAGTGAGGGGGTGCCTGGGTGGCTCAGTGAGTTAAAGCAAAAAAAAAAAATAATAAAAAAAAATAAAAAACAAAATTACATATATATCAAGGTAAACAAGAGCCATATCCTAAAATATGTTGCAAGAAAATTCATTCTTAGAGTAAATGCATGCATTTTTAAAAATATGACAATTCAAAACTTTTTCAAACTAAATTGAAAATTAATAAAAACCAGAAATTTTCACCAAAAAAAAAAAAAAAAAAAAAAAGCCTCTGCTTTCGGCCCGGGTCATGATCCCAGGGTTTTGGGATCAAGCCCCACATCGGGCTCTCTGCTCAGCAGGGAGCCTGCTTCTTCCTCTCTCTCTCTCTGTCTGCCTCTCTGCCTACTTGTAATCTCTATTTGTAAAATAAATAAATAAAATCTTAAAAAAAAAAACACAAGTGAGAATAAAAAATAAATATATGTACTCATTCCTTAACATGTGAAACATTCAGAGGTCTCAGTAATCTCCTATTTCCATGGCCAACAGCCCTACCAAAGAACTCTGAGGATCTTTAGGAAGCTCTGAGCTACCCCTAGACCGCACATTTCTTAGTTACTGCTCAACTCTGTGGTTTCAAAGAAAACATTTCCAAGGAGGATTACTATAGTTGTTTTCTGAAAACACCAGTGTCCCGAGAATTAGTAAGGATTCCCTGCAACACTGTTTCCATGGGTCACGGTGACATTAGCAGTACATTGCCTCCTGTGCTCTGAGAGGTGTGTGACTCCTTTTAGTTTTACATTATTATTGCTTGGTTTATTGAAATCAGATGCCAGTGTCCTATTATTTCTACAACATATGCAACATATTGATAAGCACTATAGTATAATTCTCAACCCCATTTAAAAATTTTTATAGGAAACATTTATTCAAATTACTATCCCACAAGAAATGGCCTTATAAATATAAATGTGTAAGACATATTACATATGTCTATTTTTAAAAGAGCTAGTATTTCTCATATTCATATTTTTTTCCATCAATACAAAGCTAACAATGAAAACCATAGTGACCACAAACATGTCATCTGCCCTGGTTTCTGTGTAATTAAAAAGATGCTGCCGCCAATAGCACTGACTCCTCAGGGAGAATTTATAGAAGCCAATAAAGCATGTCAACACTGAAAACAACAGAATGGAACATGCGAATTGCTTTGGGGTATGTGTACCCCCAAAAAAGTACAGAAACATTTTGGAACTAGCAATTAACCTGTCACTGAAATTGGCATTGAATTGAAGCCCCCTGATATAGCCCTTTCCCTTAGACCCCCTAAAGGAACCTACCCATAAAAAGCGCTCATTTTCTGCTGGTAAAACACTGCACAAGGGGGCGAATTTCACAGTTCACCAGAAGGATTATATCACTTTCTTTCTTTGGAAGAAGTCCAGACTTCATCATGAAGGTGCATCACATTGTTACACTGCAGAAAGTAGCATATGGCAAGATGTCTCTTAGGAGCTAAAACTGGACTTTCTGCTAAGAAACTTAGTTGTGAAATAAACAGTAAATGTTTTATATGTGTAAAGTTTATCAGTTCAGAGTATAATGAACTACAGATTATGAATAAATAAAGCAATATATAAGAATACATTTATTAAAAACATGTTATAGGAGAAATGCATGTGTAATTTATCTTGCGATAGAAGTTATTACATTCTTTAATTGGTAAAAGATATTAAAGTTAGGTAGTATTTAAGTGACCAATAAGACTGCCAAAATTCAGGAAATAAGTTATCAGATACTTGCTTATAAGGCATTTGTTGCAACCATAAGCCAAGCTCCATTCTTTTGTTTGTTTGTTTTTATTAAATAAAACCAAACCCACCACACATACTTACAATAGAAGAGACAACAAATGAATCACTGACTGAAACAGTTACTCATACAACATTATTTTCATGAATTCTGTCAACTTCTCTGGACAATCAAGTATTATTAAAACCAGATCATCAGTTACAGACAGCAAACCACACACTCCTAAGATTAACAAACTCAATATAAAGGGCACATTTCTGTTCTCACATTTTTCTCAGTTCTCGGCGGCTCTGCAATTGTTATCTATGGTTCCAGAGTATACTACAGCCACAGTGTGATTTGGTGGCCAAATAGCCAATGCTACTCTATATCAGATGCTGAAGGAATAGGCCCAGCAGCAGTAGGAGATGGATAATAGTAGTTTCCTACATAACCATAAGGACCATAACCTACATAACCTTAAGGATCTTTAAGACAATGAAATCTGAATTGTGTGGCATTTCCAAAAAGAAAAGAAAAGAAATGCATGCATACACTTTTTTTTTTTTTTTTTTTGCATGCTGGAAAACATAGCAATATAGTTCATTAAATCAGGTGGTATTTCCATTTGTAGGCTATGGTGAAATGTGCTAATTTCCCAAGAAACTGAAACAAAATTACTAATGTCATAGATTGGTACCTCTACTTCATTTTGTGTGATTTCCTATAGCATAATATAATGATTGGCTTGGGTATGAATACTGCCACTTCCTTACATTGTTCTCTCTTGGTTATAGTTAAATATTTGAGCATTCATTTACTGTAGATGTGACTGATGGCATAATCCCTGAATCTGAATGAAAATACCTAATAGAATAGTACATATACTCTTGGGTTTCTTTGGCCTATCACAACCTATACATTGCAAAACTTAAAACATATCTAAATAAATAACAGCAAATAAATGACAGAATGCAAATATGAGCAGCAAATTCTTGTTTTGCATGAAATTCCTTAATATCTGAGTTATTCCCATTAAATAAGATACAGCATCTTACTTTTGGATTCCTTCAGAAAGTTCTTCACTTCCCATATACATAAACACAGCCAGCTGCTAGGCAACTCTTGAAATCTAAAAACCTATCTCATAGGCTGCTTTCTAGAAGTTCCCAATGTCACTGGCAAGAAAACAGATATATAAGGGGTGCCTGGGTGGCTCAGTGGGTTAAGCCACTGCCTTCGGCTCAGGTCATGATCTCAGGGTCCTGGGATCGAGTTCTGCATCAGGCTCTCTGCTCAGCAGGGAGCCTGCTTCCCTCTCTCTCTCTGCCTGCCTCTCCATCTACTTGTGATTTCTCTGTGTCAAATAAATAAATAAAATCTTTAAAAAAAAAAAAAGAAAAGAAAACAGATATATAAGAAAATTAGAAACAGATTCCATGTTGTTTCCTCACACTAGATGTAAAAATTACTCAGACAAATACGCACACACAGACACACACACACACACACAGACACACACACACACACACACACACACACACTATGTGTGTATCCAGAGCACTAACCCAAGTATCCTATGCAATTAATCCTGATTCCAAAAGCTTTGTTTTTATCCTGTGTAATAAAGAAAAATGTCTAGATAACACATTACAGTACTGATATTCAAATGCCACTTAAAATTTATCAGGTCCCATCCAGAGTTCAGTTTCCTTCCTCCCTTCCTTCTTTCCTTCCATCCATTCTTTCATTTGTTTCTATTTTGTGTTTTTGTTTTGTTTTGTGTTTTGCCTGAGTCATCCCCAATATACCAAGCACAAAACAAGGCTTTACTACCTGTTGTATCAAATATTTTGATAACATATTAAACCACCTTTCTAAACGCTGAGCAGTGCATCTTTCTATAATTCTGCTATTGGTCAATAAGATGATGTTCACTCTGATGATAGAACTTCATCATCCCACTTAATATTTATTTTTCTTTTCTTTTTTTTCCCAGGAGAGAAATAACCTGAAATCCTTAGAAATTCCCAGTTGAGTCCTAGATCTAACTTGATAAGAACAGAATGGTGTTTCAGAATAGTTTTGGTCAAGAGTAGCTTTGGAAATTTGTTGTATTGTTATTCCAGATATAAGTTTGTTCCAAAACCTACATTTCTTTCATGATGGAATTTTAATGAACAAGGAAAAAATTAAATTGAAGAAAATTTGCTCTTTGTCCATTGTCAAACAAACAACTTTTACATACATTATTTTCAAATCATCTAAGGGCCTGTCATCCTGTGATAATATTTCCAATACAGGGTAGCATGATACACACACACACACACGCACACACACAGAGTTTATTAGCTTCATAGTAGACTTCAGTATAATTATAGGTATGCAACTACTGGCCAAAGATTTTGTACTTCTAGTGGCTTTTCTTCACCTTTTGTTACAGTGCTGTTTGATCGTATTTATGAATGTGACCTTATATCCTAGAGTAGCAGGCAAAAGTAAGATAAATTAGACTCTAAAACACATACACAATAGCAGACAGTACTGTTTGAAGATTAATAAGTGAACTTACCACAGCACTTCAACTGCCTATAGCCTAAAAATACTTTTCCTGTGGTACTTTCCAGGCAGTCCCTGAGGGACCAATAAACTGAGAGCACTAGACAGATCTGAACTTCTCTATCACAGCTCTGATTGTGCTCTGTGCACTATATGTTTCTTCTAAAAAGCATCTAATTCACTGCCTGTTCATAGCATTCCTTACTTGAAGCAAAGGACACCAGAAGAAAACACAACTTTTAAGACATTATAAAGTGAATTCACTCCATTTTCCCTTTTTAACTAACAAAAACCCCAGCCCATGCATTTCCTGCTCTAGTGATGTGATTTTCAAACCTCTTAGTTTTTGCCCAATATAAAAACTGCACATTTCTAACTATACTTCGCCTCCTAGCACTCGGTCAGTCTGCATTGCACCAGGAGGTTCTCTTGTCTTATCTCAAAACTTCCAAGCCATTAGAACCTGAGGGCCTTCAGCTTGGTTTCTGAGGACACATAGCCTCTCTGCAAGGGAATCTTAGAAATGAAGAACCCAGTGTAAAGAATTTCAAATTCTGCCCAAAGCCCATCTGCTCCCTCCACCATACTACAGATTTTGTAATGAGAAACACTCCCACAGTGTTTGAGCCTCCTCTCCAATCTCTGATCTCCAGATTCATTCTTGAAGAGCTTCAGGGAGGCCTCCTAGGACAGTAAATGGCTGCAAAATCCATCCTGCTATCACTTCACACCAGCATGAATAATTCTCACTATGCAACTGAGTATTTCACAACTGTTTGACTAGCTGAAATTTATAATAACGCTGACTTGAGATTTCTTTTTGCAAAACTAAGTATCACACATAATAACACACACTACAAACATGAGAAAGTGTCTCTAGGTATTTCTTTCTTTCTTTATGCAGACACGTTGAGAAGCATAGTCAGGATTATCTTTAGCCTGGAGAAAAGGCAGGTGAAAAGACCTGATTCAAAGAGACAGCTAAAAATTAGAGATGAACCAGATAATTCAATACCAAACAATTTCCTTTGGAAGCTAAGTGTTCTAATTTGTCTCTATTGATGCATTAACCACGCACTTTTCATGCCATTTCTTTTGTGTGCATGGAGGCTGCCAATACAAGTCCAAACAAGAAAATGGTACTGTTCTCTTATAAACCTCCACTAAACTGAATTTCTAGCTAATATAGTTATTTTGAATTAACTGTTTACATTTTCTTCAACAACAAAAGTAGTAAAATAATTCACTATTTAATATTCTAAAATAATTATGTTTGGCTGCGGTAACCTGTCTTTTTTGTTCTATTTTATACAAAGCTATTTTGATATTTCCAGCATTCCTTAAATCAAACAGGGTTTCTATCAAATAATTTTCATTTACTGTTTCCAAGATAAGAGAGTATCAAGAGAGAGTATAACAAAGTTTCCCAATAAATAACTATTGTTATAAAGATTATAATTTACCTTTAGAATTGCCTATTTGCAGCCATTATGAATGACACCCGGCGAAGTTGTTGTTGAATGATTGCATTACCTATCAATCAACATCAGCTATGTTATGAATAAACACTCTAATGAATAGACTGATGCAGAATTGATGAGTTTCACCTTAACAAATACTTTCAAAATTATTTTTCAGCTGTAGAAATGAAAAAGGCATTCAATTTTCAGTTTAATTTTTTGACCCCATGGTAGGATAAAAATAAAAGGAGAAAAAAAGAATTTTTAATTTGATAGCACTGGAATGAACTTTTGGAACTAGCACTTTGATCCTTGTGAAAGCACTGAGGCTTCTGTAGTGTAATCTGTACTCAGTGTTGCATTAATGAAGATATATAAGCTGTGCCAAGCAGCAGGAATCCTATTACCACTCCTATGAGAAGGAAAGACATCTCAGTAGCTGGTAACTCCCTACTGAGTCTTTCAAAGATGACCAAGCCTATTTCTTGACATGGCTTTTCCTGGGGAATTACAGCATCCTTGCAGCCTACATCGTGACACATATCACACAGCCTGACAAGATTTCATTAAACGAAGGTAGACTTCGAAGGTGTTATTGCTTTGACATGTTTTCTAATTTCATAATTCACATGAAAATGAATGACACATTGCAGTTTTTTTCTCTGAATATGTCAGAGATTTGTAAAAGTTTTAGGCACAAACACCACAGGAATAATAATAATAATACTTGGCTGAAAGAACTCTATTGAGGACACTGGTCATTAAAACACTGGGAACTATATATGAATTGCCACATAAAATATCCTTTCAAAATTTATGTCAATGGAAACCCCTGGAACTTATGGAGGAAATTAATGTAAGCAACCATGTCATCTATTTTCACTTTTATTACTAGGAAGTACAGAACTTAATTGAAGATGAACCACAAAAACATCATAGCACATAGATTTTCTGTTTATGTCTTTCCCAGTGTTGTACTGATTTTACAAACATTGATTTTTCCTGGTTATGATTCTTTTTGTTTATATTTCATCGTTAGGTAATCAAATACATTATTCTCACAAACCAATTTTTAGGACTTAATTTGGGGAACAAAAAGGCATTACAGCAGACTAAAACATCCAAAACACTGTCAAGTAAAATAAGTAACTAATGGATACTCTGCTGTAACACAGGCGCCAAGAGATTGAATTTTAAAAGAGCATCTGTTAGATATATAGGAGCAAGAATTTTCAAATCATTCTCTTAGCCCCAAAAGAAATAGGTTTCCCTTAAAAGCTGTAGAATCTTCAATGCTGCGCATGTTTAAGCAGTAGCTAAATAACCATCCATCTGGCATGTTGACAAAAGTTCTTGGATTGGAAGAAAGGTTAAACTAGAAGCCCTCAAAAATCTCTTCCACTCTATGATTCCATAATTAAATATGCTCTACTTAATGAGCCATTTGTTATCTCCACAGGGTGAGTAACTTATGGTACATGTCTCCATGCTATCTCCCTGCCAGGTCTAGAGACTAAATTAAATTAATCTATCACCACCTGAAGTTAGAAATGGGGGAAAGATATGTTATAATGACTTAAAGAGTCTGGAGTCTGAATATTCACCCAAGAACCTCAGCTTACCCATTGGCAAAATGTCACAGTCTGTCTATGTCATATCATTATCTTAAATATAAAGAATAAAAATGAAACATTGATGTTTTCCAAGTTAAAATCTAAAAGGAGTTAGGTAAAATATATTTTAATATATTGAATATTAAAAAGTAGATTATATAATTGGCTACATTACAGACACATTTTTAAAGTACTTCCTATAAAGTAAAACATTTTAAAGACTGTTATCACTGGAAGGGTATAAATATTTGTTTTGGAGGGTTGAAAGTCTACTATAAGCCAGTAAACTAAATTAAAATAGCATAGTTAATCTACTCTTCTCTCTCATTAAATTTATGCAATATAAGAAAGGTAAACAAATCCTGAAGTCACTAAATTATTCACCGAAGTAAATTATCTTAAGTGAATGAACTGCCACATGGTATATAAATATTTTAAGTGGACAAGAGCTTTATAAGTATATAGAATTTTTTTTGCTTCCTTTGACATTTGATGGTCTCAAAAAGGTGTTATTGCTTTGACATTTTTGTTAGGGATAATTTCAAAAAGTAAATATTTCTCACAGGAATATAACAATAAATTAATATAACCAGAGTTGTGTGTACATATGTGATTACAATATTTTCAAACCATTAAAAATTCTAGGACTACCCAAGTATGAAAATTTTACATCCTGATGTATGCTTGATTTTAATCGAATTTGAAGCATAAATGAATCAAAAACAACTGGAAAAAGTGACTGAAAAGAAATCAGTACAAAAGCAAACTGAAATATGCAAATTAAAACATGTGACTATGCCATTATAGGATAGGACTGGCTGATACTTATTTTTTTTTTTTTTTTAATTTTTTATTTTTTATAAACATATATTTTTTATATACATATATTTTTATCCCCAGGTCTGTGAATCACCAGGTTTACACACTTCACAGCACTCACCAAATCACATACCCTCCCCAATGTCCATAATCCCACCCCCTTCTCCCCAACCCCCTCCCCCCGGCAACCCTCAGTTTGTTTTGTGAGATTAAGAGTCACTTATGGTTTGTCTCCCTCCCAATCCCATCTTGTTTCATTTATTCTTCTACCCACTTAAGCCTCCATGTTGCATCACCACTTCCTCATATCAGGGAGATCATATGATAGTTGTCTTTCTCTGCTTGACTTATTTCGCTAAGCATGATACGCTCTAGTTCCATCCATGTTGTTGCAAATGGCAAGATTTCATTTCTTTTGATGGCTGCATAGTATTCCATTGTGTATATATACCACATCTTCTTGATCCATTCATCTGTTGATGGACATCTAGGTTCTTATTTTTAAATTTTACAAAGGATGGTATCTGTTTCTTGGGAAGCAGTTATATACGCAAACCTAAAGGACACTAGTTGTTATCAAGGTCTTAACTGGAATGAATTGCAACATCCCTAATCTTTTAAGATCAATAGTCTCTTGCCTCAACCACTTTCTTTTTTTAAGATTTTATTTGACAGAGAGAGAGAGAGAGAGAGTTCACAAGCATGAGTAGGGGGAGGGGCAGAGGGAGAAGAAGAGAGAGAATCTCGAGCAGGCTTCTTGCTCAGCAGGGAGCCTGATGTGGGGTTCAATCCCGTGACCCTGAGATCATGACCTGAGCCAAAACCAAGAGTTAGTGCTCAACTGACTGAGCCATCTAGGTGCCCCTCTTTCCTTGATCACTAATCAAGAAAAAAATAATGGAAATATAAAAATGCAAACAATGCATCCTGGCACTGCCTAGGAAATGGTCATGTTACCCAAACTCATGGCAAATACCATCAATACTTCAAATTTGGTGATTATGCCCAAGAAAGACTAAGTCTGAGTATAAGTTGGGCATCTCAGGTCATAGCTAAAGTGTCCTACAGTTCAGAAAATACCTTGGGACAAAATAGTAATTCCATTTGTAAGATGGAAAAATAGTAGAGGCTTAAAAGCAGATAAAATAAAAATTTTCATTGGAAATTTTTCATTTCAATTACAAAATATTTTAGAGAAAATGGTTAAAAAATGTAGCAGATACTCTTATCAGATTTAGCAAATGTTTAACATGTTTTCATGTTTCAAATCCTCATGTTTTTTAGAGTAAAATTTTAGAGATATATACAAAAATCACCATCTATCCCATTTCCACTCCTATTTTACCAAGAGGAAAAGATTTACATTAAGTTCTTTCATTCAAGAATCACTACAGACATGCATGTATCTATAGTCAATATAAAGGATATTTACTTTAATCATACATATGATAATCTACAATTTCCATCATTCTGTAACTTGCACTATTTTCCCATTATTATTATTATTTTAAGGCTTCCATGAAACTTGTACATCTAGTTTAACTTCTTTAATAGTTTTCAAACATATAACTAAACCACAGCTTAATTCTCCATTGTCCTATTACCTATATATTGTTTGTAATTTTTTTATTATGATAAAACTGCTACATTATTCTCTACAAGTTTTCTTATGAACATAAACCAGAATTCATATGTGAGTATGTGTATACACAGAGAGAGACAAAAAGACAGAGACAGACAGACAGAAAGGGAATATATGGAGAGAAAGATCCTGAAATGAAATAGATCACTGATATGTAGGATTTTGCAAATTCAGTTATTGTCAAATTGCCCTCCAAAATAGTTATTCTAATTCAAGTTCCCACCAGCTCTATGAGTGTCCTATTTCCCCATCTTAACAATGCTTATAGTTAAGCATTATTTTAGTTTTATCAAATTAAAAAATTCACCAACTTAATAGAAATGGTCTATCATTGCTATTTTAATTTGTATGTAATGAGTAGTGAAAGTAGCTGTCCTTATATAATACAGTATCAAACTTTCAGTTTTTTCTTCTGTGGTTTGTGGGTCTGTAGTCTTTGCCCAGTCAAGAGATTTCCATAAGCTTTTCCTTTGTGATTTATCATTACAAATATTTTGTACAAATCTATGGTTTGTCTTGAACTTTGTTTTATGAGCCTCGCTCTATAAAGAATTTTAATGTTAATGAACTCAATTACTCAATGAAATATTTCCTATTATGTTTTGTGCTTTTAGGTCTTATTTAAGGAATTCTATTTTACCTTGAAAAAATATATATTTTTTAAGATTTTATTTATTTAAAAAATATTTTATTTATTTATTTGAGAGAGAGAGAGTGTGTGTAAGAGAGAGCATGAGAGGGGAGAATGTCAGAGGAAGAAGCAGAGTCCCTACGGAGCTGGGAGCCTAATGCAGAACTTGGTCTGGGAACTCCAGGATCGTGACCTGAGCCAAAGGCAGTTGGTTAACCAACTGAGCCACCCAGGTGCCCCCAAAAAACAGATATATTAAGTATTCTTTGATAATTCCACTAATAATGTTAAAGTTTAGCTTTTCAAGTTTAGGGCTCTAAATAATGTAGTAGATAATAGGGATCTAATTTTTATTTTTCCCATACACAGTCCCCATTCCTTCCCCACTTCTTGAATAGTCCATTAATTTCCAATTATTTATATTTTTGTCATACCAACTCCCATAAATTGTGTTAGTTATGCTGTTCCATTATCTTGCTTGACTCTCCTACACTATAAAATTCATGATGTCTATTAAAGCTAATCCACACATCCTTGCTGCTTCTCCTATAAAACAGTCTTGATCCTTATAGTTTGTAAACATTCAGTTATAAATATTTTCTGATTGACCTGGGGATTTCTTCTTCCACAATAAATTGTTTCAATTTTTTATATGTCCTATGCTTATATGCAAACAATGAATCATGGAACATCACATCAAAAACTAATGATGTGCTACTGTATGGTGACTAACATAACATAATAAAAAATAAACAAATAGGAGAGGTGAATTGGGGAAATTGGAGGGGAAGACAAACTATGAGAGACTGTGGAGACTGTGGACTCTGAGAAACAAACTGAGGGTTTCAGAGAGGAGGAGGGTGAGGGGTTGGGTGAGTCTGGTGGTGGGTATTAAGGAGGGCATGTACTGCATGGAGCACTGGGTGTGGTGCATAAACAATGAATTTTAGAACACTGAAAAAACTTTTAGAAAATAAATAAACTTAGAATATAAAAATAATTTTAATATAGTTTTAAAAATTAAAAAATAACTATCCTATGCTATTTTATTGTTTTTTTATTGTTATTAATTTTTATATTTCACTGTGGTTTGAGAATATGTTCTCTATGCTCTAAATTCTTTATTATATTTGAGATTTTTTTGCAGCTGCTAGTCAATTTTGTAATTATGTTATGTGTGGCTAAAAATAGTTTTACTCTATTTGCTTGATATCTAATATACAATAAAACAAGTCTGCTAATTATGTTACTCATGCAGTTCCTATTCTCTTAGTTTATTTGATTTCTGAACTTCAGAGAACATTGTTTAAATCTCCCAACATGATCTTAAATTTACAAATTCCTCCTTATAAATCAAACTATATGTATGAAAAGTACTACTTATATTTGTCTCTCACACACACATATACATACACACAGCTATATTTTTATGTCTTCAGATTTGGGCTTTGCATGTAGTCCAAGTCTCTTTTATAATTGTAAAATGACCTTTATCTTTAATAATTGCCTTCTTCTTTAATATCTATTTCTCCTGAAAGAAATATAGATATTAGTTTCTTTCTTTTGCTTAGTACTTCTTGGAATATCTTTATTAGCTCTTTATTTCAACATTTCTATATTATTATGTTATAGGTAACTCTGTAGGTCTCATAACTGCTTAATACATATGGTTATTTCTGTCTTTTAATAATCAAATTTAATTAATGTATATTTCTTGTGACATATATATATTCAGTATCTTCTATTTCTGATGATTTTTATTTTATTTTGTTCTTCATTGACCCTTCAATTTATTTTTAATAAAGATGCCAGGACAATTATTGAAAAGGAAAAAGAATAGGCTTTTCAACAAAGGGTACTAGGACAGTTAGAAACACACATGCAAAATTTGAACCCCTATCTCATAATATATACAAAATTAACTCAAAAATATAACAATGACCTAAATGTAAGCATTAAAACTATAAGTATTTGTATTTGTTTAAAACTGTAAATATTTGTAATATTGGATTATGCAATGGTTTCTTAGATATGACATCAAGATTATATGTAATAACAAAAAATTTGACTTTTTTGGAATTAAAAAAAATTGTGCTCCAAAGAACATCATCAAGAAAAAGCAAAGACAACCCACAAAATGGGAAAAAATATTTACAAATTATTTATCTGATAAGGGACTTGTATCTAGACTATATAAAGAACTTTTACAAGTCAATAATAAAAAAGTAAATAACCCAGTTAATGGGCAAAGGATCTGACATTTCTCCAAAGAAAACATACAAATTGCCAATAAGCACATAAAAAGACTCTCAATATGGGTGGCTGTCAGTGAAATATAAATCAAAACTACAGTGAGATATCACTTTACACCCACCTGGAAGCATAAATAACAAAGACAGATAATAACAAGTGTTGGTGAGGAAGTGAAGAAATTGGAAACATTATGCATTGCTGGTAGAAATTTAAAATTGTTCAGCCACTTTGAAAAACAAGCCAACAGTTCCAAAAAAGATTGAACATAGTTACCATATAACACAGCATTCCAGTTCAAGGTAGATACCCAAGAGAAATCAAAATGTGTTTCTCTAAAAGAAGTTGTACATGGGGTGTCCAGGTGGCGCAGTCAAGTAAGCATCTTACTTCGACTCAGGTCATGATCTCAGCGTCCTGGGACTGAGCCCTGTGTCGGGCTCTGTGGTGAATAAGGAGTCTGCTTCTCCCTCCCACTCTCCCTCTGTGCTCTCCCCCTCTCTCTCTCAAGTAAATAAATAAAATCTTTTTTTTTTTTTAAAGTTGTACATGAATATTCACAGTAGCATTATCTGTAATAGCTAAAAAATGGAAATAACCCAAATGTTTACTAGCTAGTGAATAGAATATACTCATAAAATGGAATATTAGCAATCAAAAAGAATGAAGTACTGATACACGCTATAACATGGATGATTCTTGAAAATATACTAGGGATGCCTGGGTGGCTCAGTCGGTTAGGCCTCTGCCTTCAGGTGGGGTCATGATCCAACAGTCCTGGGATGAAGTCCCATGTCAGGCTCCTTGCTCAGTGGGCCAGCATCTCCCTCTGCCTGTCATTCCCCCTGCTTGCACACACTAGCTCTTTCTCTCTCTAACAAATAAATAAATAAAATCTTAAAATATATATATATTATATTAAATGAAAGGAGCCAGTCACAAAAGTGTGAGGAAGGAACAGAAGGAGCTGAAAGTTAAAGGTTATAGAGTTTCTTTTTGGTGTGATTAAAAATATTCTAAAATTGATTGTGGTAATAACTTGTACACTTTAAATGGATGAATTACATGGTATATAATCTATATTTTAATAAAGTTGTCTTATCCTCCCCAAAAAAGAAGAAACCAAAAAAATGGAAGCATAGATAAATTGAAAAGGATATAATGAAAAAAACTAACAGTCGGGGTGCCTGGGTGGCTCAGTGGGTTAAAGCCTCTGCCTTCAGCTCAGGTCGTGATCCCAGGGTCCTGGGATTAAGCCCCACATTGGGCTCTCTGCTTGGTGGGGAGCCTGTTTCCTCCCCTTTCTTCCTGCCTCTCTGCCTGCTTGTTATCTCTGTCTGTCAAGTAAATAAATAAAATCTTAAAAAAAAAAAAAACTAATAGTCACAGATATAAGAACAAAAATTAAGAGACTGTATTTTATTCAGAGAGTTGATTTAAAAAAAAAAAAAAAAGTTTCCAAAGAGAAAAAAGTCTTTGATCAACATCTTCATAGATTTTTGAATAATAAACATTTAGAAAGAAAATAGGTCCCTGATTTTGATCAATTGAATATTCAGCTTAAAATCCACAGAAGATATATTTACATTAAGTCACTAATACTATACTCCTCTGCAAGAGAATATTTGTATAAAAGTTAATTTAGCAGAAGCTTTGAGGCCTCTTATAATAAATTCTCTCTTTTTATAGTAATTGATCATTTTGTTCACACAACAAAATTCCAAAAGAGAAGTTTGGCATACTTTACTGTTGCAGACATCTCATTTGTGGTTTTACTATAATCTGGTTGCAACATACCACTCTAGTGATCAGTTTAGTTTGGTTTATCTGATTGGCTTCATACGGTCACCTTATTCCCTCCAGCCCATGTGAACTCTTTCCAGTACAAAGTTACAAACACAAACATACTCACTAAAGGGAAATATAGGCTGTGGCAGTTGAACTTTAAGGGATATTCAGAGCTAAAACAAGTATCTTAAAGTTAAGTATAAATTTAGCTATCATTTCATGTGACTAGACACTACTAAAAATTACTAGAAGTCAAGATAAAATTGGGATCTGTTCAATAGTTATTTATTGAACACCTATTATGTGCCAGTCAGCCTTCCAGATACAACAATGAACAAAATTAACAAATTATCTCTCTTGTGGCGACCTCATTTTAGTGAGGTGTGATAGACAAAAATGGAATGAATGAATGAAAAAATGCATGAATTGCATTTCAGAAAGTTAAGAAATACTATTAATGAGTCTTCAGCAGAGTAAGGAGATAAGAGTAACAGTAAACGAGGTGCTGTTTTATATAAAGAAGTAAGGAAATTTCTTCCTGATGATCCGCCAGCCATCTGAGCAAAGGCCTATAGAAATCAGGAGTAGAATCATGCAGATTTTTTCTTTCCTTTCAGAGAAAGAAGAGATGGAAAGCCTAACAATAATAAGGAAGAAGAATACAGGTACAGAAAAGTGGAAATTAGAAAATTGGTATTGCAGTAACTCAGATGAGAATTGAGGTGGTTTAGGGTTTGGATGTATATTAAGGATAAAACCAACAGTTCATGCAGGCACATGAGAGAAAAAGGGTGGTTATGGCTTGCTCTAGTAGTTTTGTCCTGAGCAATTGGAAGAATGGAGCTGTTATTTTTAGACTAAGGATGACTCAAGAAATCAAGAACTGTTTTGGATATATTAAATTTGAGATGCCTATAAGAATGCAAGTAGAGGGGTGCTCAGAGGATTAAGCCTCTGACTTCGACTCAGGTCATGATCTCAGGGTCCTGGGATCCAGCTCTCTGCTCAGCAGGGAACCTGCTCCCCTCCCTCTGCCTGCCTCTCTGCCTACTTGTGATCTCTGTCAAATAAATAAATAAAATCTTAAAAAAAAAAAAAGAATGCAAGTGGATTTTATGTGGTTTGTAGAGAGAAGTTAGTAGTGAGGACAAAAATTTGGGACTCATCAACATACAGATGAAATGTACATGCACCTTACTGATTGAGCACAATTAGAAAATTCCTATTAATAAATAAACAATGTTCAAAGATTGAGCTTTGTGGCACCCTAATATTTAGAGGTCAGGCCAATGAAGATACACAAGAAAGGATACTTTAGTATTTCTTTTAAGAGAGCCTTCAGTGACATAGGAAGAGAAACAAGAGATTTTCTAATAGTCAGGTGAAAGAAGTATCTCAATAAAGAATAGTAATTTTTGTTGAATGTTCCTGATAGGTCCAGTTACATAAGGTTTTAGAATCTATCATTAACTTTAACAACATGGAAGCTATTGATGATCTTAAAACCAGCATTTTTTGTGCATGGATAGACATGAAACCTAGACAAATTAAGGAAAGTGGTGATAATGGGTATAAACATTTTGAGGAATTTTACCATGAAGGTAAGGAAAGAAATGGGGAAGTGGCTGAAAGGGTATATTAAAATGTATGTTAAGAGATATTAGGGGTGCTTAGGTGGCTTGGTTGAGCATCCAACTCTTGATTTCTGCTCAGGTCATGATCTCAGGGTCATGAGGCTGAGGTCCCTATTAGGTCCCCTACTCAGTGCAGATTCTGCTTGAGATTCTCTCTCTCCCTCTGCTCCTCCCTCAACTCAGGTGCTCTGAATAAATAATAAAATCCTTTTTTTAAAAAGAGAGATGTTAAGTCAATAAGAGAAAGACAATTATCATATGATCTTTTTGACATGAGGAATTTGAGATGTGGGAGAGGTTTGGGGGATAGGGAAGGAAAAAATGAAACAAAATGGTATCAGGAGAGAGACAAACCATAAAAGACTCTTAATCTCACAAAACAAACTGAGGGTTGCTGGGGGGTTGGGGTGGATAGGGATAGGATGGCTGGGTTATGGACATTGGGGAGAATATGTGCTATGCCCTGAGGAAAATAATACACTATATGTTAACAAAAATAATTTTTTAAAAGAGAGACATTATAACATACAGTAATGGAAATTTTCCAGTAACAGGAGAAAAAGTGATGTTGGAGAAGAAAGAAAGGACAAGTGTAGGGACAAATGGAATTGAAAGCACAGGGTTTGAGTTGTCATGTGAACTTGATTATATAGCTAAATATTGGCTATTCCTTTTTATCTTTAAAAAAAAAAAAAAGTACTTGGTATTTCTTCTAAACTCCTGAAAGAAAAAAAATGTAGCATAGGGACCTAATAACAGAATGGTTTACTCTCAAATATCCTAACTTTATTCCAATTATAGAAATGTTCAGACTCTTTTTCAACATACTGTATACTCTTGTCCTTTGGTTTGTCTATTCTAAACATGCTTCAGTTAAAGGCTATCATAAACCCCCCAACAGAGAATTGGATGACATTTTTTTCAAGCTTCAGTACAAGATTAACATGACAGAAATTATGCTGATACCTATGAAATGTTACTTACTTTTTTTCCCCTGAGCTTTGCAGCCAGATAATTTAGCTCAGGCAATCAAAGCATATTCCACTACAAGGCTGATTTTTCTGAAAGCAGCTGTTTGTAGTCTAAAGCTGCATTTGTGTGCGAGTTATTAGCACAATGTTTACAAGTTTTCTCTCTCTCTCTCTTTTTTTTTTTTCTGTATGGTTTCTGTAAAAGTACATCATGGGTTATATTCTAGTTCTAAAAATTCTCCTATGTTAATCATCTTCTGGTATAGGAAGATATGAAGCATGAATTCAATCATTTGCCTGTCAGATCTTTTTGATGTTTAATATTAAATGTCTAAAAATATACTACATACTCCTTTGCTCTATTCTACATGTATTTAATGGAGCAATATCTAGGACAACTTTGACCCAAGTGAAAATTAGTTGAATTTAAACAATGATTGATGAATTTAGGCACCTAAAAGGGCTAAGATCAACTCCAGGAGCTAATATTTTTTTTTTTTCTGTACCACATCATTTATGCCACTACTGTAACCAAGCACCATTAATCCTAATAGTCAATTATTCACATTTGTGATCCCTACCCTCAAACTGTTCCATTTAAAATATTCAGAATCAAGTTTTTATTAATTTGAGAATCTTTGAGGGAAAAAAATGAAGTTCTCAATATAAATAGAAATGTTTTTAAAGTTTGGATATTTACTCCACATAGAAGTTATTTTCACATATGGTGTGAGAAAGGGATCAAACATTCATGTTTTTTTATCTAGTGACCTTAGAGAAAATAAGTGCTTCCCATGCACACAATATACAATGAAGGAATAGATTACTTATCATTACAATAAATATTTCAATTTGGAAAATGGAAGAGTAGAAATATGCCCAACAGCCACTTGCAACATTCTGAAATCTCTCTTGGCAGACATTTAAAGACTCCTTACTCTATCATAAAGAACATTTCTTAAATACTTTGTAATTCTCCTTGGAAGGAAGTTTCCATTCACTGTTTTATTTCATCTTTAGTTCTGTCCTTTGAGGGATTATTTCATTTCCATTATTCTACTTAGACACATACACTGGACATTAGATGACAAAAATGTCATCTTTTTAGGCTCAACAGGCTTCCATAGCCTATTTACTACCTAGAGAATTTGGGGCATCCAATCATCATTTTAAGCTTCAAAGAAATAATTTTTAAATTTCTTAAGTCACTTAATGTTTTCTTTGGCAGTAAAATAGTCTTAAAAGATTCAAAGACTTCTTACTTAGTGGAATCCAACCTATCACATGTATCAGTTATAGGCATACCTCAATTGATAGCAGTTCACTTTTCTGAACTTCACAGGTATTTCATTTTTCACAAATTGAGATTTTGTGGTACTCTACATCAAGTAAGTTGTATTAGTGCCATTTTTCTGGCAGCACTTGTTCATTTTGTGCCTGTATCACATTTTTATAATTCTCACAATATTTTAAACTCTTCATTATTATTATATTTGTTATATGATCTATGATCAGTAATCTCTGATGTTACTATTCTGACTGTTTCGGAGCATCAAGAACTGCAGCCATATAACAAAATAAAATTCATTGATAAATGTTGTGTGTGTTCTGAATGCTCCACCAACCAGTTGTTCTCCTGTCTCCCTCTCCTTCAGACAGGCTCTCCCTGAGATATTATATTTAAGGGAGGCCAGTTAATAACCTACAGTGGCTCCTAAGTGTTCAAGTGAAAGGATGACTCACATTTCTCTTACTTTAAGTCAAAGGTAGAAATAATTAGCTAAATGAAGAAGGCATGTCAAAAGCCAAGATAAGGACTCTTGTGCCAAAGTTGTAAAGATAAAAGGAAAGTTTTTTAAGGAAATTAAAAGTGATACTCCACTACAAATTCCTAGAAATATATAAACTGCCAAAGCTGAAACAGGGAGAAATAGAAAATTTGAACAGACTGATAACCAGCAAGGAAACTGAATCAGTAATCAAAAACTCCAAACAACAACAACAAAAAAAATCCATATGGCTTCACAGGCAAATTCTGCCAAACATTTAAAGAAGAGTGAATACCTATTCTTCTCAAGCTATTCCAAAACATGGAAGAGACAAGGAAAGGTTCAAATGTATTCTATGAGGCCAGCATTACCCTGATACTAAAACAAGATAAAAACAGCACTAAACAACAACAACAACAACAAAACAATAGGTCAACATACCTCATAAACACAGATACAAAACTCTCAGTAAAGTACTAGCAAACTGAATCCAACAATACATTAAAAAAAAAAAAATCATCCACCAAGATAAAGTGGGATTTATTCATGGGTTGCAAGGATGATTCAACATTTGCAAATCAATCAACCTGATGTACCACATTAATAAAAGAAATGATAAAAATCATAAAATCCTCTCAATAGATGCAAAAAAAAAAAAACATTCGACAAGTATAACATCCATTCATGACACAATCCTCAACAAAGTAGTTTTGGAAGGAATGTGATAAAGGCCATACATGAAAAACCCACCCCTAATATCATCTTCAGTGGGAAAAAATTGAGAGCTTTTCCACTACAGTCACGAACAAAATAGTGATATCCACTCTCACCACTGTTATTTGATATGTACTGGAAATCCTACCCACAGCAATCAACCCCCTAAATAAATAAATAAATAAATAAAATACAAGACATCCAAATCAGCAAGGAAGCAGTCAAACTTTCACTACTGGCAGACTTGATACTTTATATAGAAAACCCAAAAGAATGTACCAAAAAGTTGCCAACTGACAGATGAATTCAGTAAAGTTTCAGGATACAAAATTAATGTAGAGAAATCTGTTGCATTCCTATACACCAATAATGAAGCAGCAGAAAGAGAAATTAAGAAAATAATCCCACTTACAGTTGTAGCAAAAACCATATGATACCTAGGAATAAACCTAACCAAGGAGGTAAAAGTTCTGTACTCTAAAAACTGTAAAACAGGATCTATAATGAACTCCACAAACTCAACACACACAAAACAGACAATCATATCAAAAAATGGGCAGAAGATATGGACAGACACTTCTCCAATGAAGACATACAAATGGCTATCAGACACATGAAAAAATGTTCATCATCACTAGCCATCAGGGAGATTCAAATTAAAACCACATTGAGATATCACCTTATGCCAGTTAGAATGGCCAAAATTAGCAAGACAGGAAACAACATGTGTTGGAGGGGATGAGGAGAAAGGGGAACCCTCTTACACTGTTGGTGGGAATGCAAGTTAGTGCAGCCTCTTTGGAGAACAATGTGGAGATTCCTCAAGAAATTAAAAATAGAACTTCCCTATGACCCTGCCATTGCACTACTGGGTATTTACCCCAAAGATACAGATGTAGTGAAAAGAAGGGCCATTTGTACCCCAATGTTTATAGCAGCAATGGCCACGGTTGCCAAACTGTGGAAAGAACCAAGATGCCCTTCAACGGATGAATGGATAAGGAAGATGTGGTCCATATACACTATGGAGTATTAGGCCTCCATCAGAAAGGACGAATACCCAACTTTTATAGCAACATGGATGGGACTGGAAGAGATTATGCTGAGTAAAATAAGTCAAGCAGAGAGAGTCAATTATCATATGGTCTCACTTATTTGTGGAGCATAACAAATAGCATGGAGGACAAGGGGAGTTAGAGAGGAGAAGGAAGTTGGGGTAAATTGGAAGGGGAGGTGAACTATGGAGACTCTGGACTCTGAAAAACAATCTGAAGGTTTTGAAGGGGTGGGGGGTGGGAGGTGGGGGTACCAAGTGGTGGGTATTATAGAGGGCATGGATTGCATGGAGCACTGGGTGTGGTGAAAAAATAACGAATACTGTTATGCTGAAAATAAATTTAAAATTTTTTTTAAAAAACTATAAAACACATAAGAAAGTAATTAAAGATGACACAAAGAAATGGAAAGACATTCCATGCCCATGGATTAGAAGAACAAATATTGTTAAAATGTTTGTATGTGAAAATGTTAAAAAAAGCAATCCACATATCTAATGCAGGCTTTATCAAAACAGCATTTTTCACAGAACTAGAACAAACAATCCCAAACTTCATATGGAACCACAAAATACCCTAACTAGCCAACACAGCCTTGAAAAAAGAAAAACAAAGCTGGAGTCATCACAATTCCATATGTCAGGTTATACTACAAAGTTGTGATAATCCAAATATTATGGTATTGGCACAAAAATGGACACATAGATCAACAGAACAGAATAGAAAACCCAGAAATAAACCTACAACTATATATCAACTAACCTTTCACCAAAAAAAAAAAAAAAAAAAAAAAAAGAGAGAGAGAAAGAAAGAAAGAATATCCAATGGGAAAAGGATAGTTTCTTCAACAAGTGGTGTTGGGAAAACCAGATAACAACATGCAAAAGAATGAAACTGGACCACTTTCTTAAACCATACATAAAAAATAAATTCCAAATGGGTAAAAGACCTTAATGTGAGACTTGAAACCATAAAAATCTAAGAGAACGACATGGGCAGTAACCTCTTTGCACTGGTAGCAACTTCTTATTAAACATATCTCCAGAGGCAAGGAAAACAAAAGCAAAAATAAACTATTGGGACTTCTTCTGCACAGCAAAAGAAACAATCAACAAAAGGCAGCCTATGCAATGGGAGAGGATATTTGTAAATGACATATCTGATAAACAGTTGGTATCCAAAAGACATAAAGAACTTATAAAACTTATAAGGAACTTATAAAACTCAACACACAAGAAACAAATAATCCATTAAAAAATGGGTAGAAGACATGAATACACATTTTTTTCTGAAGACATACAAATGACCAACAGAAACATGATAAGACACTCAACCTAACTGGTCATTAGGGATATGCAAACCCAAATTGTAATGAGATATCATCTAGCAGCAGTCAGAATGGTTAAAATCAACACAAGACAAGTGTTGGTGAGGATGCAAAGAAAGGGGAACCCTCTAGCACTATTGCAGGGAATGCTGGCCCAGCCACTCTGGAAAATGTATGGTTGTACCCCAAAAAGCTAAAAACTGAACTACCCTAGGATCTAGCAATGGAAGTAGTAGGTTTTTACCCCAAAAATATAAAAATACTAATTCAACAGGGTACATGTACCACCAATGTTTATAGAAGCATTATAGACAAATTACGGAAACAGTGTTTCACTGATGAATGAATAAAGAAGATATATAAAGATATATACACACACATATATATATGATGGAATATTGCACACATATATATGATGGAATAGACATATCATATATATGTGATAGAATATTACTCAGCCATCAAAAAAGAATGGAATCTTGCTATTTACAATGAATGGATGGAGCTACAGAGTATTGTGCTAAGTGAAGTAAGTCAGTCAGAGAAAGACAAATACTATATGATTTCACTCTATAAGTGGAATTTAAGAAACAAAGAAGCAAAGGGGAAAAAAAGAGAAAGAGAAAGGTAAATCAAGAAACAGACTTGTAACTATAGAGAACAAACTGAGGGTAACTGAAGGGGAGGTAGGTGGGTATGAGTGAAATAGGCGACGAGCATTAAGGGGAGCACTTGCTATGATAAGCAATGGGTGTTGTGTGGAAGTGCCTAAAAACTATATTGTACACTTGAGACTAATATTACTTTATGTCTTAACCAACTGGAATTTAAATAAAAATTTTTAAAAAGTAATACTCTACTTAAGACAAAAATGATAGGAGAGCAAAACAGCCTTATTTTTTAAAATATTTTATTTATTTGACACAGAGAGAGAGATCAAAAGTAGGCAGAGAGACAGGCAGAGAAGGGGAATCAGGCTCCCCACCAAGCAGAGAGCCTGATGTGGGGCTCGGTCCAAGGACCCTGAGACCATGATCCAAGCTGAGGCAGAGGCTCAACCCACTGAGCCACCCAGGCACCCCGTAAATAACCTTTTGACAGAATGGAGAATGTTACAGTGGTCTGGACAGAAATCAAACCAGCCACAGCATTCCCTTAGACCAAAGCCTAACCCAGAGTAAGGCCCTAACTTTCTTCAGTTCTATAAAGGCTAAAAAAGGTAAGGAAGAAGTAGGAGAAAAAACTGAAGCCAGATTTAAGGAAAGAAATCAACTCCATAATATAAAAATGCAAGGTAAATCAGCAAGTGCAAGCTGTAGCAAGTTGTCCAGAGTAGCTAAGTAAGTTAATGAAGTAGCTAAGAAAATTAATGAAGATGGCTACTCTTAACAACAGATTTTCAATGCAGATGAAATAGCTTTCTATTAGAAGAAGATGCCATCTAGGACTTTCATAGAGAGGAAAAGTTAATGCCTCATTTCAAAGCTTCAAAGGACAGGCTAACTCTCTTTAGGGGCTGGGCAGCTGGTGACTTTAAGTTGAAGCCAATGTTTATTACTATTCAAAAATCCTAGAGCCCTTAAGAATTATACTAAATCTACTCTGCTTGTGTTCTGTAAATGGAACACCAAAGCCCAGATGACAGCACATCTGTTTACAACATGGTTTACTAAATATTTTAAGCTCACTGGTGAGAGATACTGCTCAGGAAAAAAAAAAAAAAAAAAAAGATTCCTTTCAAAATATTCCTATTCATTGACAATGCACCTGGTCACCAAGGAACTCTGATGGAGATATACAATGAGAACAATATTGTTCTCATGCTTGCTAAAACAATGTCCATTCTGTAGCCTGTGGGTCAAGGAATCATTTTGATTTTCAAGTCTTATTTAGGAAATACATTTTAAAAGGCTATAGCTACCACAAAAAGTGATTCCTTTGATGGATCCAGGAAAAGTAAACTGAAAACCTCTGGGAAAGATTCACCATTCTAGATGCAATTAAGAACATTTATGATCCATGAGAAGAGGTCAAAGTATCAACATTAATAGGAGTTTGGAAAAGGTTGATTCCAACCCTCATGGTTGACTTGAGGGGTTCAAGACTTCAGTGGAGGAAGTAACTGCAGATGTAATTGCAGATAGAAGTAACAAGAGAACTAGAATTAGAAGTAGAGCCTTAAGATGTAACTTAATTGGTACAATGTCATGATCAAATTTGAATAAATGAGGAGTTGCTTCTTACACATGAGCAAAGAAAGGGGTTTCTTGAGATGGAATCTGCTCCTGGTGAGATGCTGTGAAGATTACAGAAATGACAAGAGAGGATTTAGAATATGACATAAATTTAGTTGGTAAAATAGTGACAGGATTTCAGAAGACTGACTCCAATTTTGAAAGAAATTCTAATATGTGTAAAACAGCATTCCACGCTACAGAAAAGTTACTCATGAAAATAACAGTTAATTGATATAGCAAACGTCACTGTGTTCTTATTCTAAGAAACTACCACTCTCATCCCAACTTTCAGCAACCACCACTCTCAGCAACCATCTCAGTCAGCAACTATCAACACTGAAGTAAGACTCTCCAGCAGCAGAAAGATTAGGGCTTAACTGAAAGCTCAGATGATGGTTGGCATTTTTTTTTTTTAGCAATAAATTATTTTTTAATTAAGGGGAGTAAATTGTTTTTAAACATAATGTTATTGCACACTTAACAGACTACAATACAGTGTAAACATAACTTTTGTATGTACTGAGAAACCAAAAAATTTATTTGACTCATTTTATTGTGATATTTGCTTTATTGCAGTGGTCTAGAACCAAACCAAAAATATCTCTAATGTATGCCTGTACTACATACACAATCTTTTCTAGACTTCTTAGATCTTTTCTAATATCTCATTGTTTTCTCATCCCCTTTGACCCTTTTTTTCTCAAAATCTTTGCAGTTCTTTGCAACCTATCTGGCTTTTGTGAAAGAACCACACATTTAGTCTCTTTTCCTTAAGCTATTTTTTTTCCTAACTAAAAAGATTTATTGAAACTACCCTCTTGGTTGGACTTTTACTGAAACATCTTCATCTTAGTTGATTTAGAGATTTTAACAAAATGGATGGATGCATCAGCCATTCTTCTTGATGTAGGTAATGCCTTGTGGCTGAATTTTCTCTTTCTTGGTCAAAGAATTTCTTCATTTTATCTTTAACTGTATGGGATTAAGAAGCAGTTACCTTTCTACCTCTGTAAGTCCCCAAATTTCTGAAATCTCTTTTTTTCTCTTTTATAGCAACATCTGAATCAATGATAGCAAATTCTGGGTTTATTTCTCCTTCGTAATTTCTTGTCAAATGCAATCAAAAACTAATAGAAACTAATATGCTCTTTTAAAATATATTTTATTAGAGTTAAATGCTCATTCAGTATATTGTCTCCCTTCCAACTTACTGAAAGAATGCCATTTTAGACCTACCTCTCCAGTGAAAATTCTAGAATGTCATCCTTCTGACCTCTAGTAACAAAAAGCTAAAATCACTATAAGTGAGTACTAAGATAATGAGAACCTATGGTATCAGTCACTATAGTGCCTCTAAGTATTTTTTATGGAATTAAAAAAATAGGACAGTGAAGATTATGCTACAGTAACTAATAATCCTGAAATATCCATGGTTTAAACAAAGGTTTATTTCTTACTCTGGTTACATGTTTAGTGTGGTTCTTTAGGAGGATTTACTCTACTCGGGAACTTAGCTGATAGAAATTCTATATTCCCACATGTTTCAAGAAGACTCAAAGAATGGAAAGCGATCTAGTAAACTACCCAAGGCTTTAGCCAGAAGTAACACATATCACCTCCTTTCACGTTTTGTTGGTCAAAGCAAATATGCCCCAACTTAAAGGTAATGTAACCCATGCCTAGAAAACAGCACTAATCATTTCCAAACCCATGTATGTGTGTGGCTTTCTGCACCCTGACTACAAATTATTAAGTTATATTTTATGATAAAATATTACTTTATACCCCAAATCACTACCATTGTTTTGTGTAACTTAATGAGACTCTAATGGTAGCCTTGGTAATTTAGGTTCTAAAATAATTTAAGATATATAGCTTTGGAACAAAAACATTACGATTCATTATTATTATTAATAAAAGTTACATAAGTTTCATGGAGAACAGAGGGTTTGCACTACATGCCCAAATAAAAATGTTTGGTCTCTTTCTTTCTGCTCACTCTCTCTTATCCACAGAAGGAAATGTGGTTCCCACTTGCAAAATCCTAGCTCCATTGTGTAATTTAACTAGGTTAATATATTGAAGGTCATTGCTCAACTATTAAGCTTTTTGTTCTCTCCCTCTCTCTGTGAAGTGCCTACTTGCAAATAGTATATGCTCCCTCTGCCTTGTCCTGTATATCAACTTTTTCCTTTGTATTAACTTCCTTCCCAAACTGTAGAGGAAGCCAACTATTCTGCCAGTGACAGAATGAGTGCATAAATTCAACTTACAAAGAAAAGTGCACAAAGCTGGGTTGTGGCCTCTAGTTCAAGCTACATTACCCAATCTACCTTAATTCCCACCTGTCTCCTGCTCATATTTTCTATTGACTCAGCTCTCACAGGAGGTATGATTATTTAGACTGACTCAAAATGAGCAAAACATGGTGAAAAGAAATTACAAAGAGGGATAAAGCAGAAAATTAAGGCACCAAGCAACGCATACAAAGAACAAAATATTTTAGTAATGTAATGGCAGGTTTCTGCAGCCCTGAATCTGGTTTCAAGAGATACATGCTTTAGGAATAGGGACTATTAGCTGGTGGAAAATTAAGTACAGATATGACTATACTCCTGCCAAAACCTGGCCTTTTCTTACAGTGAGGATGAGGCTGAGACAGGTAGTCATTTAATTTCAGTTAAGGCTCACATCAAAATTAGCAAGATTCTGTATATAGGATTTTAACATATTACTAAGTAAAATTACTATATTCTGTTTTCAACCAGGGCTGTAGTCCCAGATCTTAAATTGCAATGGGCATATAAATTCCTTACAGACCACAGAGTTCTAGTGCATGACCCTCTGTAACAACTATCAACTATAACCATATTTCTGCATAACAAACCACTCAAAAGTCAATGGCTTAAAACAGTATCTATTTAGTTTTAACAGGAATGTGTAGGATTTTAGTAGGTCATCTACGGGACCTCTCTGGTATCAATCATATGTCTATATCAGGTATAGGTCAGGCAGACTCCCAGCTAATTTTGCCTAGGCTCTCCCATACATGTGAGGATAAGCTGACTGTTGGCTATGCCACAATAAGCACATTTCTCTTACATGCATCTCTGTCACCTCCAGTAAGTGGGGACTGTTCCTATGGTAGAGGCAAGGGTCCAAGTAAGCAAATAGTAGTTCTCTTAAGGTCAAGGTTCAGAACTAATACATCATTAATACCACAGCATTCTAATAGCCAAAATAAGTTACAAAGTAAGCCCAAATTCAAAAAGAAGGCAAATAAAATATACCACTCTAGCGAGAGAAACTATAAAATCTCAGTATGTGAATATAATAAGATGTAAAGAAACCTAGCTATTTTGCAATCTATTACCACTTTTAAACTTTAATACACGGATACACGGTCTCAATTATTGCTCTATAAATGTACTTAATTTCACCTAACAGCAAAGAAGAAACTGAAGATTCTAACTTTAGATTCATGTGGTTTACTACTGACTTCTGGACGATAATCTCAAATTGGTTCATCATGGTTAATTAAGCCCTGACAAAGGCTTTTGATTTTAGAGACCTAGGCTCTGCGGCCATCATAGTGGAGTGATTGTTTTTGTAAGCCTGTTGTAAAGCAGTCTCTGAAAAGAGACTCTTTTGATTGAGATATTCTTCTTCTTAGGTTCAGGTGGATGAAAAAATACAAAATCATTAATAATGTTTATAAAGTTTAATTCTCTGATTATAGGATTCAGGTTTGCTCAGAATATCAATAAGAAACCATATTAATCTTAAAAGCAAGTTGAATCTTGTTTTCAGAACAAGAACAGTGGGATAGTGAAAGCAAATAAAAGGAAATAAAGTCACACTTGTGTATATTATTTTATTAATACATAATGGAGGGTGTGGGGCTCCAGAGAGACCAAAGAAGAAAAGAAAACAAGATAATAGAAAAAAATAAAATAAAATTATGCTCACAGGGACAGCCCAGACCCAAAAAAATAAAAAATATATATATTGAAAACACTCCGAACTACACATGGAAAGTCTGTAATAAGTGCAACTGGGAGCCCTCAGCTTGAAAACAGAGATAGCCAGGTGGTTGAAGAAAATTCAGAAAGATTTCAGAAGGGAGGACTAAGAAGATCAGTCTAAAATACTTCAAGCGGTATTTGATTGTTTCAAGGTAGCACTTTTTGTTGTTATTACTTTTGTTGTTTGTGATACTTTTGTTTGGCTTTGCTTTTATCTGAGAAAATATATCTATATATTTCTTGGGGGAATATGGTCAGACAATTTATCAAGTTAGATCTCTAAAGAAGACACACTGAAGATGAACTATCCTAAAAAGACCCATAATAGACAAAAAATGGATAAAATTCTGGTCTAGGTTATATTCTGTGTAGAATTATCCAATACTATGGTCACAGGTTGGTAAGATTTGTTTCTTAGTGTCTTCATATCTCACCATGTAACACACCTCAAAGGAGAGTCTAGAGAAATATAATAGGAAAACAGATGTGTGGGCCAAAGAAGCAAACGGGTAAAAAAAGAAGGCAGAGATTATGACCTAGCCTTGTACATGGTAGAGAAAGAAAAAAATGAACATTCTAAAAAGCACACTAAAGATTTAAAACCCAAATAGCCCACTGTAAATGATTAAGAGTATACAAAAGAAATAAAATACTAGGGGCATTCCACAGCTACAAAGAAAGAGATGGTAAGTAGAGTTGATTCAAACGCTACATGAAATAATACAAATTTCAATGCACACTACCTGGATATCTGAAAATATGAAGTAAGGTTATAAGTGTACATTTTTAAAAATAAATATCTTTAATATTTAATATTTAATACTTTCTCAGCTCTAAATTACACTGGCCATAATTTGGGTATTATGGTTTGACAGAATGTCTATTTTATTTTCAGATTTTCATATGGAAATATGACGAGTGCACTGATACTCTGTTTTGTCCTCTTGACTAACTCTTCGGAAAACTCAGTCCCATCAGAGATTTGAGATTGGGTTGATTTAACTTTGTAAGTACAAACTATAGCCATTCGCCAGGAAGAAAGCCCAAGCTGCTGCTGCTGATAGACATCTCTACTCAGGCAGCTGAATGAAATACATTTGACAGCAAATGAGTAGAATATGGAATTGAAAAAGGCGGAAATTCATACTTTAATTTCACTGGATTTAGTAAGGGATTTTAGATTTCAATTTATCCCTGTAAAATAATGTGAGAATACACACACACACACACACACACACACACACACACACACACACACCTCTGCTGGAGAATTCTTACATTACATTCCTCTTGGTATATAATGACTTAGGTTGACATCTGATCTTGCTGCCTAATCTCAGCTCAGTTATATTAAACTTAAGGCATAATTTAAGTTTGGAAATACAACAAGCAACACAAGTTTAGTTAATAATGAAGAGTGCTTTAAAGTTTACTTATGTCTCATTGCGGCCTCATTTCAGAGATTTCTGGGGGAAAAGCTGAGACGCTTACTCGATCCTAGGAAAGCATATAACAGAACAGAAGTTGTTATTTAAAAAGCACCTTGATAAAAATAGACTCAGCTCTGTGTAAGCTCTCCTCTACTGATGGAGAAAACCAAATACTTTTTGTCCATAGATTTGACAGGTAAGTTCAGTGAGATAAGGGGATAATAATCTGGAGAAGAATAGAAAAGACGCTCATCTAGGGGCACCTGGCTTAGTAAGTTAGGTGTCTACCTTGGGCTCAGGTCATGATCCCAGGGTCCTGGGATCAAATCCCACATTGGGCTGCTTCCTGCTCAGCAGGGAGTCTGCTTCTCCCTCTCCCTCTGCCTCTCTCCTCAGCTTGTACTCTCTCTCTCAAACAAATAAATACAATCTTAAAAAAGAACAAGAAAAATAAAATATACGTTCATCTAAAGAGTAAGAAACATACATCCTACTCCCAGAAGAAGGACCGGTTTTGAAGTATCACTTACGATTCTTCTCTTCTTCCACCTCATCAGAAAAGAAGACACTCAATGCAGAAGAGGTCTCTGCACATGCATGGCCCAGCCTTTTGGCTCCCTCCCTCTCTTTCTCTCTCTTCCTGCAGTGTGTGTCCTCCTCATGTGTCCCTCTTGCCAGTGTCAAAAACTTGCAGGGAGATTTCCCACTCTATGGAAATGTCCTGTTAACTTCTCAGTTCTTCAAGCTGACTAAGTGGGTAGATGATTGTATTATTTATATTTCATATAGCATTGGCCATTCATTTTAAAAGCAAATATCTGTGACCAATAGGTTACTGTAGTGAACAATATCGATATGAAAATATCTGCCACTTCCACCAACTGGATGAATTTCATATTCCTACCGATTGATGTCAGGTTTGACCATGTGATTTGTTATAGCCAACAAAATATGAGAAATAATAATTGTGCTACTTTTAAGCAGAAGTTTCAGGGGACATCATGTAATGATCCTTTTTTTTTTTCCCCTCCAAAATAAACCTGATATTGTTCCTGCCCTTCCGTCTGGATCCTAGATGAAACAGAGACCAGAGCCACAGGAAACTTGCAGTCAAACCATAGTTGTCATGTAATTTCAGCAAGCTTTTATTGTGCTAAGCTATTAAAGTTTGGGGTATACTTTTTAACATAGAACAAAGTGACCAATACAAGTGATAATTATAATTAGGGCACTGCAGTAAAAATTCTGAAATATGCAGCATTGGCTCTGGGATTAGACAATGGATATCCAGCCAAATATTATTAGAGTCAAGAAAGATGGGGACTCATGTTCTGCAGTGGTAAATATCTGGTGAAACTATTTCCCATTAATAACTTTACCTAATGAGATTGGGACTTTAGGTAAAATGAGAAAGCAGAATTTGGTATATGATTTAGTTTTATAAATGAATTTGATATGTGTTTTAAAAATCTGTAAGAAAGAGATGAGCTCAGTAAAAATTGGCTGGTTTGCAAATAGAATAAAAGGGAGTTTAGAAAATCTAGAAATTCTTTGACCTTCAGAGACAAAAAGTGCAACTGGTTCTCACTTCCAACCATAAGATAAAATTGAATAATACAAAGGCCTACAAAACCTCAACTTAATGCCAAAACCAAATCAGAGGGGCACCTAGGTGGCTCAGTTGGTTAAGAATCTGCCTTCAATTCAGGTCATGATCCCAGGGTCCTGGGATCGAGCCCAGCATCATGCTCTTTGCTTGGGGGAGAGCCTGTTTCTCCCTCTGTCTCCCAGCTCGTGTTCTCAGTCTCCTTCTCTCTATCTCAAATAAATAAATAAAATCTCTTTAAAAAGACCAAATCAGAGAGAAGCTATAAAATGTGTTTAAAAGCCTCTGAATTGGTTAATGTAGCACCCGTTAAATCATTTTAATTTGAGAAAATAGCTTAGAAGAAAGAGACTAAAGATCTGGCTCTCCCATAGAAAACCTGGTCAATTCAAGTTGTCCTTAATTAAATCTAAAGAAAGAGGCATATTTTAGAAAGAGCTACGTGTGTAGCTAGAAGCAAAAGCTACATGGTATCATATAGATAAGAACCTAATCATGTTTTTGAGAGAGCTGAGTTAAAAAGAAAGTACCCTCTATAAAGGGCTTAATAAAAGTATATTCCACATATCGTAAGGGAAGGCCTTGGGACATCTACACAGAACTTCCTCAGCATTACTATGGTGAATTTACTGCTGAGCACTTCACACCCCTTTGCTTTCTGGAATTGTAGTGTTTATTGTTACTATATGTCCTGCTCCATTCCATGATATAAATGGATTCTGTAGAAAGCAGATGCATTCCTTTTATGTTCATAGGTCTTCCTATAAACAAAGCCACATCCAGAGCTGATACAAAGATAATCACTTACATACCTAAACCTGGATCCATGATGTTCTACTTAAGAAAAGGGTGAATGCGAGTGGGAGGAGGCAAGATGGCGGAGAAGTAGCAGGCCGAGACTACTTCAGCTAGCCTGAGATCAGCTAGATAGCTTATCTAAAGATTGCGAACACCTGAAAATCCATCGGCAGATCGAAGAGAAGAAGAACAGCAATTCTGGAAACAGAAAAACAACCACTTTCTGAAAGGTAGGACCGGCGGAGAAGTGAATCCAAAGCGACGGGAAGATAGACCCCAGGGGGAGGGGCCGGCTCCCGGCAAGCGGCAGAGCAATGGCGCACAAAATCAAGACTTTTAAAAGTCTGTTCCGCTGAGGGACATCGCTCCAGAGGCTAAACCAGGGCGAAGCCCACGCGGGGTCAGCGTGGCCTCAGGTCCCGCAGGGTCACAGAAGGATCGGGGGTGTCTGAGTGTCGCAGAGCTTGCGGGTATTGGAACGGGAAAGCCAGCTGCAGAGACAGAGCCGACAGTAAGCTCACAGCTCGTTGTTACCTTGAACCGGTCGCAGGCTCGGTGAGCTCGGAGCGCGGCCGGAGGTCAGGCAGACGGGAGTAACTGGGCGCTGTTCTCTGAGGGCGCACTGAGGAGTGGGGCCCTGGGCTCTCGGCTCCTCCAGGCCGGAGACCAGGAGGCCGCCATTTGTATTCCCGTCCTCCAGAACTCTACTGAAAGTGCTCAGGGAACAAAAGCTCCTGAAAGCAAACCCGAGCGGATTACTCACCCCGGCCCCTGATAAGGGCGGTACAATTCCGCCTGGGGCAAAGACACTTGAGAATCACTACAACAGGCCCCTCCCCCAGAAGATCAACAAGAAATCTAGCCAAGACCAAGTTCACCTACCAAGGAGCATGGTTTCAATACCAAGGAGTGCAGCAGAATTCCAGAGGAGGAGAAAGCAAAGCACGGAACTCATGGCTTTTTCCCTGTGATTTTTTTTAGTCTTGCAGTTAATTTAATTTTTTTTCTTTTTCATTTTTTGTTTTTTTTTTCTCGCCTTCTGGTAAATATTTTTTTAACTTTTACCTTTTTCTTTTTTAACGTTTTTTAACTAGTTTATCCAATATATATATTTTTTCTTTTTTATATTTTTCTTATTTGTTTTCTTTTTTTTTAATTCTTTTTTCTTTTTTTTTCTTTTTTCTTTTTTTCTCTTTCTTCCCATTTGAACCTCTTTTTATTCCCTTTCTCCCCCCCTCACGATTTGGAATCTCTTCTAATTTGGTTAAAGCATATTTTCCTGGGAATGTTGCCACCCTTTTAGTATTTTCCTTGCTCCTTCATATACTCTTATCTGGACAAAATGACAAAACGGAAAAATTTAACACACACACACAAAAAAAAGAGGCAGTACCAAAGGCTAGGGACCTAATCAATACAGACATTGGTAATATGTCAGATCTAGAGTTCAGAATGACAATTCTCAAGGTTCTAGCCGGGCTCGAAAAAGGCATGGGATGAGGAACCCTCTCGAGAGATATAAAAGCCCTTTCTGGAGAAATAAAAGAACTAAAATCTAACCAAGTTGAAATCAAAAAAGCTATTAATGAGGTGCAATCAAAAATGGAGGCTCTCACTGCTAGGATAAATGAGGCAGAAGAAAGAATTAGTGATATAGAAGACCAAATGACAGAGAATAAAGAAGCTGAGCAAAAGAGGGACAAACAGCTACTGGACCACGAGGGGAGAATTCGAGAGATAAGTGACACCATAAGACGAAACAACATTAGAATAATTGGGATTCCAGAAGAAGAAGAAAGAGAGAGGGAAGCAGAAGGTATACTGGAGAGAATTATTGGGGAGAATTTCCCCAATATGGCAAAGGGAATGAGCATCAAAATTCAGGAGGTTCAGAGAACGCCCCTCAAAATCAATAAGAATAGGCCCACACCCCGTCACCTAATAGTAAAATTTACAAGTCTCAGTGACAAAGAGAAAATCCTGAAAGCAGCCAGGGAAAAGAAGTCTGTAACATACAATGGTAAAAATATTAGATTGGCAGCTGACTTATCCACAGAGACCTGGAAGGCCAGAAAGAGCTGGCATGATATTTTCAGAACACTAAATGAGAAAAACATGCAGCCCAGAATATTATGTCCAGCTAGGCTATCATTGAAAATAGAAGGAGAGATTAAAAGCTTCCAGGACAAACAAAAACTGAAAGAATTTGCAAACACCAAACCAGCTCTACAGGAAATATTGAAAGGGGTCCTCTAAGCAGAGAGCCTACAAGTGGTAGATCATAAAGGAACAGAGACCATATACAGTAACAGTCACCTTACAGGCAATACAATGGCACTAGATTCATATCTCTCAATACTTACCCTGAATGTTAATGGGCTAAATGCCCCTGTCAAAAGACACAGGGTATCAGAATGGATAAAAAAAAAAAAAGCCCATCTATATGTTGCCTCCAAGAAACTCATTTTAAGCCCGAAGACACCTCCAGATTTAAAGTGAGGGGGTGGAAAAGAATTTATCATGCTAATGGACATAAGAAGAAAGCAGGAGTGGCAATCCTTATATCAGATCAATTAGATTTTAAGCCAAAGACTATAATAAGAGATGAGGAAGGACACTATATCATACTCAAAGGGTCTGTCCAACAAGAAGATCTAACGATTTTAAATATCTATGCCCGCAATGTGGGAGCAGCCAACTATATAAACCAATTAATAACAAAATCAAAGAAACACATCAACAATAATACAATAATAGTAGGGGACATTAACACTCCCCTCACTGAAATGGACAGATCATCCAAGCAAAAGATCAGCAAGGAAATAAAGTCCTTAAACGACACACTGGACCAGATGGACATCAAAGATATATTCAGAACATTTCATCCCAAAGCAACAGAATACACATTCTTCTCTAGTGCACATGAAACATTCTCCAGAATAGATCACATCCTCGGTCCTAAATCAGGACTCAACCAGTACCAAAAGACTGGGATCATTCCCTGCATATTTTCAAACCACAATGCTCTAAAGCTAGAACTCAACCACAAAAGAAAGTTTGAAAAGAACCCAAATACATGGAGACTAAACAGCATCCTTCTAAAGAATGAATGGGTCAACTGGGAAATTAAAGAAGAATTGAAAAAAATCATGGAAACAAATGATAATGAAAATACAATGGTTCAAAATCTGTGGGACACAACAAAGGCAGTCCTGAGAGGAAAATATATAGTGGTACAAGCCTTTCTCAAGAAACAAGAAAGGTCTCAGGTACACAACCTAACCCTACACCTAAAGGAGTTAGAGAAAGAACAAGAAAGAAACCCTAAGCCCAGCAGGAGAAGAGAAATCATAAAGATCAGAGCAGAAATCAATGAAATAGAAACCAAGAAAACAATAGAACAGATCAACGAAACTAGGAGCTGGTTCTTTGAAAGAATTAATAAAATTGATAAACCCCTGGCCAGACTTATCAAAGGGAAAAGAGAAAGGACCCAAATAAATAAAATCATGAATGAAAGAGGAGAGATCACAACTAACACCAAAGAAATACAAACTATTATAAGAACATACTATGAGCAACTCTACGCCAACAAGTTTGAAATTCTGGAAGAAATGGATGCATTCCTAGAAACATATAAACTACCACAACTGAACCAGGAAGAAGTAGAAAGCCTGAACAGACCCATAACCAGTAAGGAGATTGAAACAGTCATTAAAAATCTCCAAACAAACAAAAGCCCAGGGCCAGATGGCTTCCCGGGGAATTCTACCAAACATTTAAAGAAGAACTAATTCCTATTCTCCTGAAACTGTTCCAAAAAATAGAAATGGAAGGAAAACTTCCAAACTCATATTATGAGGCCAGCATCACCTTGATCCCCAAACCAGACAAGGATCCCATCAAAAAAGAGAGCTATAGACCAATATCCTTGATGAACACAGATGTGAAAATACTCAACAAAATACTAGCCAATAGGATTCAACAGTACATTAAAGAATTATTCACCACGACCAAGTGGGATTTATTCCAGGGCTGCAAGGTTGGTTCAACATCCACAAATCAGTCAATGTGATACAACACATCAATAAAAGAAAGAACAAGAACCATATGATACTCTCAATAGATGCTGAAAAAGCATTTGACAAAGTACAGCATCCCTTCCTGATCAAAACTCTTCAAAGTGTAGGGATAGAGGGCACATACCTCAATATCATCAAAGCCATCTATGAAAAACCCACAGCAAATATCATTCTCAATGGAGAAAAACTGAAAGCTTTTCCGCTAAGGTCAGGAACACGGCAGGGATGTCCATTATCACCACTGCTATTCAACATAGTACTAGAGGTCCTAGACTCAGCAATCAGACAACAAAAGGAAATTAAAGGCATCCAAATCGGCAAAGAAGAAGTCAAATTATCACTCTTCGCAGATGATATGATACTATATGTGGAAAACCCAAAAGACTCCACTCCAAAACTGCTAGAACTTATACAGGAATTCAGTAAAGTGTCAGGATATAAAATCAATGCACAGAAATCAGTTGCATTTCTCTACACCAACAGCAAGACAGAAGAAAGAGATATTAAGGAGTCAATCCCATTTACAATTGCACCCCAAACCATAAGATACCTAGGAATAAACCTAACCAAAGAGGCACAGAATCTATACTCAGAAAACTATAAAGTACTCATGAAAGAAATTGAGGAAGACAAAAAGAAATGGAAAAATGTTCCATGCTCCTGGATTGGAAGAATAAATATTGTGAAAATGTCTATGCTACCTAAAGCAATCTACACATTTAATGCAATGCCTATCAAAGTACCATCCATCTTTTTCAAAGAAATGGAACAAATAATTCTAAAATTTATATGGAACCAGAAAAGACCTCGAATAGCCAAAGGGATTTTGAAAAAGAAAGCCAAAGTTGGGGGCATCACAATTCTGGACTTCAAGCTCTATTACAAAGCTGTCATCATCAAGACAGCATGGTATTGGCACAAAAACAGACACATAGATCAATGGAACAGAATAGAGAGCCCAGAAATAGACCCTCAACTCTACAGTCAACTAATCTTCGACAAAGCAGGAAAGAATGTCCAATGGAAAAAAGACAGCCTCTTCAATAAATGGTGCTGGGAAAATTAGACAGTCACATGCAGAAAAATGAAATTGGACCATTTCCTTACACCACACACAAAAATAGACTCAAAATGGATGAAGGACCTCAATGTGCGAAAGGAATCCATCAAAATCCTTGAGGAGAACACAGGCAACAACCTCTTCGACCTCAGCCGCAGCAACATCTTCCTAGGAACAATGCCAAAGGCAAGGGAAGCAAGGGCAAAAATGAACTATTGGGGTTTCATCAAGATCAAAACTTTTGCACAGCAAAGGAAACAGTTAACAAAATCAAAAGACAACTGACAGAATGGGAGAAGATATTTGCAAACGACATATCAGATAAAGGACTAGTGTCCAGAATCTATAAAGAACTTAGCAAACTCAACACCCAAGGAACAAATAATCCAATCAAGAAATGGGCAGAGGACATGAACAGACATTTCTGCAAAGAAGACATCCAGATGGCTGACAGACACATGAAAAAGTGCTCCATATCACTCAGCATCAGGGAAATACAAATCAAAACCACAATGAGATATCACCTCACACCAGTTAGAATGGCTAAAATAAACAATTCAGGAAATGACAGATGCTGGCGAGGATGCGGAGAAAGGGGAACCCCCCTACACTGTTGGTGGGAATGCAAGCTGGTGCAGCCACTCTGGAAAACAGCATGGAGGTTCCTCAAAATGTTGAAAATAGAACTGCCCTATGACCCAGCAATTGCACTATTGGGTATTTACCCTAAAGATACAAACGTAGTGATCCAAAGGGGCACATGCACCCGAATGTTTATAGCAGCAATGTCCACAATAGCCAAACTATGGAAAGAACCTAGATGTCCATCAACAGATGAATGGATCAAGAAGATGTGGTATATATACACAATGAAATACTATGCAGCCATCAAAAGAAATGAAATCTTGCTATTTGCGACAACATGGATGGAACTAGAGCGTATCATGCTTAGTGAAATAAGTCAAGCGGAGAAAGACAACTATCATATGATCTCCCTGATATGAGGAAGTGGTGATGCAACATGGGGGCTTAAGTGGGTAGGAGAAGAATAAATGAAACAAGATGGGATTGGGAGGGAGACAAACCATAAGTGACTCTTAATCTCACAAAACAAACTGAGGGTTGCTGGGGGGAGGGGGTTTGGGAGAAGGGGGTGGTATTATGGACATTGGGGAGGGTATGTGCTTTGGTGAGTGCTGTGAAGTGTGTAAACCTGGTGATTCACAGACCTGTACCCCTGGGGATAAAAATATATGTTTATAAAAAATAAAAAATTAAAAAATAATATATCAAAAAAAAAAGACTGATAGATGGATGATAGATGGATAGTATATATTTTGAGGAAACAAAAAATGTTAATTTTGGAATCGAGAGAGTAGTTTTTACCACAAAATTGTTTCAACTTTTCTATATGTCTGACATATTTCATAATAAAATGTTGGGAAAAGCAAAAAAAAAAAAAAAAAAAAAAGCGTGAATGCACTTTGTTTGTGGGGATAAAAAAAAGTAATAAATTTTTATACCCAAAATATGGACTCTTATAGACTGTTTTACTTTTAAAATATTGATAGCTTCTTTTTAAGAAATAGATTATACATCTTTGCCACATTGATACCAGGCTTGTTACATGACTTGTTTTGACCAGTGAAAAGTGGAAGTAGCACGTGCTACATGTAAGCAGTGCTATTTCATGGTTCAACCACTTCTTTCTCTGTGCTACCAGCATAATAATGTCCTGAATAGTGTCTGCACATTTATTGTAGATCCCAGAAAAGAGAAGACATAGAGCAGAAACTAAGATGACCTAAGGCCAACACATAATGGAAACAGAAGATAAATCTTTGTTTTTGTAAGTCACAGGTATTTGGAAGAATTTGCTACCCCAATATCACCTAACAAAAGCTGACTAATACAATGAGTTGGTTCAATTAAATAAAAATACCAATGATTGCCTCTTGTCTAAGTTGAGTTCTCCAATTCAAATGCGGATATTAAAAAAGATAAATTTAATTCCAATCTAATACCAAAGTCTATTTCCCAACTGATTGAAAACCTTCCAATCCCAAAATTATTTGTTTTCTTTGTCTCAGACTCTCTGCTAAGTGTTTCACATATATCATCTCATTGAAACACACCAAATTCTATCATTTGCCCACTAAACAGATAAGGAATCTGAATAGGAGAAATTATGTAATTCTTCCAAGGTTGTCTGCATGGTAAGGGCTCTGATTCCAGGTTCTTAATAGCAAATTACTATTCTCAAATACTCAGGATAAGCTTTTAAAATGTTCTCTCTCTCTGTCTCTGTCAATAAACAATATCTATTATGTGAAATTAGTATATAATTTGAAATATGCTTATAGGGATCCTGTCTCTAGAACAAATATCAGAACATGGTCTGACAGCAAATTTTGTTATAAAAGGTAGTCTTAAAAATGATACTGTTCCCCAAACTGAGCAACATGAAGCAACAAGCAACATTAAAGTCATTCACCTTTCTGTTTGCATCCCTGTGATAGAGAGTATGCCAATGTAACCTTCTAAACCTAAGAAAAACCAAATCCTTCTAAGCACATTCAGCTGGTTTTCTCCCCTCAGGCTAAGCATCAACCTAAGGAGAGTATCTCCAACAGCTATAGCAGGCAATGAAGATAGCAGATGTTTTCTCTTTGGCTAGACTAAAACTGAATACTAAAAATCACTGCAGCTCTGCTCCCTGCTTCTCCTGAATTGCTCTTTTTGTAACCCTGTGTAATCCAGCGAACCAATACAGTTCTGATACAAAACACAATGCAGCTGTATTTTATAACTGTCTTTACAACGCAGCTGAAATAGAAGGAAGGGTTCCGCATTTGGAATTAGCTCCCATTTATTATCCTTGCAGACTCAAAAGCCTTGAGAAATTGGTCCTTTTAACTTTTGGAATTTGTGTCTTCATCTGCAAAAGAATAATAATTTCTCACAGATATGTTGTAATGTTTAAACTATTATCTTATGAAAAATAATATATTGATCAGAATAGGCTAGTCTATGCTCTGTTAATAAACAATTTTGATTGTTTAAAACAATGTGAGTTTCTGTTTACATGTGCAGTCTGTGGTTGTGGGGGCTAATTCATAAGGGCTACAAAATGTTATCATCTTGTAGTTGCACTATCTGGCACGGTAACCTTTTTCACTGTGGCCAGAGAAGAGAGCACTAAAGGGTCTCATACTAGAAATTAAATGCCTCAGTCAGAAAGTGACAATGTCACTTCCAATGACAGATCACGGCTCCAACTAACTTAGGTACAAGAAAGCACAACCTTTCTATGTTCCCAGAGTAGATGAGGACAATAGACAAATGAGTTCCAAAAGACTCTTCCAGAGCTGAAGCTGCAGCAGACCCTATCAATATAAAATCATATCATTTGAACAAAAATTTTTATCTTTCCATTTAGCTGTACCTTCCCCCAACATGATCATTATCTGAAATCAGTTACAGTGTTCTGGTTTTTCACAAAACGGAGTCTTAACTAAGCACATCTGATCATTTCTGGAATTTTCTGGGGGAATATTATAAATCATGTAAGAAACAAGCATTGGCTCATGAAAGTGGCTAGAACTGAACGCTGAATAAATGAAAAACACCAAGGGAAAAAATGTACACAATGGCACAGACTAACCTCTAGTACAGAGTCAAAATCAGAAGATAATTAAATTTGCTGATATTTGAGATTCTTTTATTTGAACTCTTTCGCCTTATGTCCCTGTCTGATAGCTAATTATAATGGTCAGTGTTCATTTAGATTCTATTTGTTTTGTAATTTTAAAACTTGGTTGTTATATAAGAGGCAATTGCAATGCTGTAAGACTGTAAGTTTATACTCATTTTAATTGTAACTTCTCTAGTGGCTAAATATCTTGTTTTCCAACTGCTTCACCTAGAGAGTGTTAATAAGACTCTAAATTGGACCTATAAGCTGGTATTTATGTTTAAAAATCAATTTGCTTAATTTGAGGGTCCCCCCTCCCATGACTACATGGTAAACTACAAGGACATGGTAGAGCCATTTAGACTATTTTAAGTCTTAAAAATTCTTCTTAATGACTAAAGTACCTATTGATTGAATCACAAAGAAATTTCAAAGGTTGTCTTTATTGTCACAGTGTGGGGGAACTATATGTAGAAAACCAGAGGCCTATATGTTCAATAGTTTTTTAGGATGTTTATTAAAATTCCAACATTTTTAAGTGTTCAGAAAAAAATCACTGCTCCTAAATTAGACAATTATAATAATAAGAATAGACTTTAATATATAAGATAACTCTTTTTAGAGAAGAAAGCTATTAAAGCAAGGTAGATGATAGTCATGTAGGAAGAGAGGGACTCTTCCTCCCATGATGCAGCTTATATATGCCAGGTCTTCCTTGTTAAGAAGAGATAGGAACAGAGATCAGAAATATGCTATTATATTCTTGTCAAGAATGATGATCCCACTTGAAAAGAATATTTTTCTATATACTTGAGCCAAAGTCAGAATCTTAAATTAAGCCAGAAAACCTGAAAGTTCTAGAGAGTGACAACAGAGAAAGAGAAAAGTCTTGAGAACGTGAGTTTACTTACCCTCTGGTGCACAGTAGAGGCACTAAACAAAGAACCCTTGGTGAAATCACAGCAACCTAGACACACAGCTGTTTCTATTCCACTAAGAGGTAGAACAACGTGAAGCCATATAATGACAGCAATGACAGAGTAGAAGGCTAACTATGCTCAGACCTAGAGCTAGAATTGCTGACTGTTTCCTGGCACTTACAATCTGAGTTTAAAACAAATTTGACATTAAAGCTAGTCCGTACTAGCTTTAAAGCTAGCCTGTACTAAGAAATAAGCGAAGTTAAAATAATCTACCCTTCTGTGTTTAAAACAAATTACTTTAAAAATAATTTTTTAATAGCTACTCATTGTTAATAGTCTACATAGATCAACAATGGCACTTTTATTTTTTTTTAAGATTCTATTTATTTATTTGAAAGAGAGAGAGAGAACGAACAGGGGGTAGGAGCAGAGGGAGAGGAAAAAGCAGATGCCCTGCTTAGCAGGGAGCCTGACCCAGGGCTTGATCCTAAAACCCTGAGATCATGAGCCGAGCTAAAGGAAAATGCTTAACCAGCTGAGCCACTCAGGTGTCCCAACACGATTTTAAAAAAGAGTTTATTTTTATAAAGACTAGGTCCTGATTTATGCTACATGTTTCATGAGAGACATATAGCCTATTTTTTATGTAATATATTCATATTCTTTTACTTGCTAAGAAATACTTAAAGTGTAAGCATATATCCTAAAGAAATATCCAAGGTTAGGATGATACATTCTATCCTAATTCAAGAAATCAAATAAAAAGAGTGCTATTGTTTAATTATATAAATTATATGTTATTACTTCTAGCTGTTTCTCTCTTCCAAGGCAATTAAGCTACTACTACTCTTCACTACTCAGTGGCAATGAAACGTTTCCATCCTAATAAATTTTAGACTACTAATCTAGATTTAATACAAAATTGATAGGGAAGGGGCATGATAATTATCTCATACAATACTGCTCTATGATTTTTAAATTTATTCCTAGAGTAAATTTTCTAACGTGGTACCTAGTCATTTAGAAAATAAACTGATAATAAATTCTGCACAAGTAACCTAAATGTCCTCCAGCCTTTTCTAGGACAAACTTTCTCTGTGCTATGTGAGAACAGAGCCATTTGATCATTCCTGAGCTATCCCAATGGGCAACTTCATCTTCACATCAGGTGTGCTCCCCACTGTTCTTAACTCTGCCACAATTGGCACTGCTTTTGTTTCTCTATCGACTCAGCACTTCATAAAATGCTGAACTGGCCTCAGGTAAAGCTTCCAAAGCAGAGGAAAGAGCAGCCCTTCTCCAAAGCCACAAGTAGTCTTCAAAGCTCCAGATAAAGTCCAAGCTTTTAGTCTACAACTACGTAAAATGCAAAGGCTCCTGGGGAAATTTTCAGTGTAATTACATTGCATTAGAATAACCTGTTCGGTTAATCACCTCCTACCCCCACATGTATATTAGACACCTGGAAACAGTGTTCATACCCTCAGGCTAATATCGTGAAAACTGTCCTCTAATGCATAAGAATATCCAGGTATCTGTTAGAAATTCATATTTCCAACCCTCTTTCCTTCCCTGTAATATGTATTTTAATTATTGCTCCAGGTGATTATTATGATCTGACAGCAGAGAAATACTACTCAGAAAAACTGAACAATCTCTCTGGAAGACATTCTAAGATATAGTTTGAGGCTAGAGAAAGAATCAGATTAGAGCCTGAAGTAGCCACAAACAGGCACAAGGGAAATACTTGGGAGGAGGAAGAGAGAAAAAAGAAAAGGAGAGGGACGAAGGACAAAAAGGAAAGATAGATCGTGGAAAAAAGAACTGGGAGCTCCTGATAACAAAATTCATGATATTCTGACAAGCTAAAAGCTTAATTTCTCTAAGAAAAAAAAAAAAAAAAAGGAAAACATATAGAATAGGACCTTAGACTGGTGAACAAGTTAATAGAATTAATTTTTTCTACAGTTCCCACCGCCATTAGCATTCAAATATAAGGACAATAATTAGAAATTTAAAAAATCAGTTTGTAGAAATGGTACTTGAATTCAGTATGGTCTACATAATAAAAAAGTGAGAAAATCAAAGAAATAAAAATAAAGAATAAAGAAGAAGCGAAACTGGGAAATACAGCAGTGGAAGTTAAGTTTCATTCAACATAATTATTAATGCATAAAAGTATATAAAACTCTGGAAGAAAAATCTGATATAATCTCAAATGGAGAGACAGGGAATGTAAGAATTTGTTTATATTATTTAACGGCAGGATATAAATATAATATAAATCTAAACAATCCTAGAAATACAAAGGTTAAATACTCTTTTTAAACATTTGGGTATAATCTATATAAATACAATGACAGAATGTGTACCCTGCATACAACTAGAGGGAAAAAAAAGAAAATATTTGAAATAGTCTGACAGTAGGCATGAAATACTAACAAAATAAAAAGAAATGATGATAAATTGAAAAAGAAAAAATAAGATTGCAGAAATAAATCCAAAAGCAAAATAAGAATAAGTTAAACCTCCTATTGTAAAGCAGATTCTCTAAGATTCGGGGGATTTATACCTACTCATGAAAGTACTTGCATAAAACTTAGAATGAAATAATAAAAAAAAAACGGTTAAGAAAATGGAAAAGGTGTCTAGAAGGATTCTGGTTAAGTATTTTGTATTAAAAATATCCAAATGCTTTGATTCAAAGGTAATAAATTCCTCTTATTTGGAAAAAAAAAAAAAAACAAAAACGCTTTCCTAAACCCCAATGAAATGAGAATAAAGAGGAAAAAATATGCTTCTACTAACAAAGAAAAGAGGAGACAGTAGTTGAAGAGGTGTAATTTCTGAAAGCAGAAAAGCAAATGAGTGGAGGCTTTACAAAGCTCATAAAACTTTTACTTCAGTTTTAAAGGTCACTGGGAGTAGGAGGGCAAGTTTATTCAAGCTACAGTTTTTGGGAACATCTCAAGTATGAGAGCCAACACCTTTGAAGACTAGTTTGTAGATGAAGCAGAAAACAGGGAGATTTATTAAAGTCATATGAAAAATTATTGGGCTTCAGATTCCTTTTTCAACTTAGTATCAATATGACTAAACCTACAAACTCTACAGAAACATGAAAATATGAGATTTCTTATTTGGAGTTATTAGGTGTGACAATGTTGTGCTGTAAACCGTGATTATATGAAAGTCAACATATAATACAGAAAACTTCCCCTCTACTTAGCTGTTCTTGATTGTTCCTTCCCCAATTTGGCTCAATAATCATACCCTCTAGGAAAAAGGTAGGAAGATTTCTGTCTGGGGAAATGAATCAACCAAAGACAAACACTGAGAGATAACTGGCAGTCATGTCCCCCAGTGAAATATCTCGTCAGCGGGAAGGTCTCAGATTTCCTCATAAAAAGCTAGTATTGCTTAATTGCTAAATATGAATAGAAAATCAGAGTTCCACACATTAGAGAAAGATGTTGTCATGGATGATACAAATCAAAACAAATGGGAAAAAGGAAAATGAAGAAACAAAGACAATGATGGGAATCAATTAAAATAAAACCAATTTATTTAATTACAACTTACATACTCAGGGAGGGAAAAAGAGATCAAGCCTCTGTGAAATAATAGGGCACTCTTAAAGGAAGAAGTATTCGGAAAACAAGAGTGGCATTTTTCTTCTGTTGGGAGGATGTGGTTAGTTATTGAACTATCCGGGGGAAGGAGCAGGAGGAAGAGGTAAGCCAAGAGGGAAGGTCTCTGCATTCTCTGTGTTGACTGAATTTTATTTAACCACTGACACAGCATGAAACTGTCACACCTAGTTAATTCCCTGTTTTGGGGGTGAATGGTTTTGCTTCTATATCCGAGTGCCTAGAACAATCCTGTACAAGTATTATCATGATAAATAAAAACTTGAGACTTTCTTACTAAAAATTCAAATAAATGACTAAATTTTTTAAATTCTGAGCCATTTTTGGAGCTGAGTCTGGGACAGCTCCAGGTCTGCTGTTTCTCATAATTTTTATTGAGTGCCAGACATGGGTCATAAAATAAGACTGATGTAAATAATGTTGTTGTACAAATACTACATTTGTTGAGTGATTCATTAGAGATAGGTGGGGAGGATAAAAAGGTTTAGTCAAAAATTAAGTGGAGTTTGTGTTTCATTATTGCTAGAGTTCACTTCAGTGGACCAGACTGGGATCCTCCATTGTTGCTTACTGTGAGGCCTACAGTTCAAAAGAATTTAAGAGGAATGACTAGGGGATTTTAGGGGAGATGGTCCTGAAATAAGAACCAGATACCAGACATACATCATTTCTAGAAACCCCTATTATGTGCCTGGAGCAAAAAGAAGGGCAAGGGACACAATTGTGGATGGGTTGCTGGTTTCTCAAAGCATAGTGATTAAAAATTGGTCATTGGCTATGACAAGCACATTGACAAAAAATGATTTGACTTAATGAGGTATGTAGATCAGTAATAGTATGTCCCATGTAACTGTAATCATTTAATAGGTACCATGAATATTCATGTGGTAAAGAGTGTTATATACAATGAAACATTGTATATATTAATATTAATATTAAATAAAATAAAATTTTATGGAAGAATGAAAATGGGACAATGATGAAACAGTGTTCTAGTAGTAACAAATACAAGCACTTGGTTTTATTATCATACTTAGTTTCTGTCCTAATAATTTTTCAAAATGTCAATATTTTCAAAAGATTTTAATCTTATTTAAATACCTCATTATTTAAATTCAGTTTAAATAATCAAATTATCATTTAAACTCCCTATCTTTACCTATAAGCTTTCTTATAACATAAAACACCTACAGTATTTCAATTTTATTTGCTATGTATTTTTACCATAGGAATATTTCACCAGACATATTAATAAAGCATCAGTAAATCTTTAAATAAATTTATCTTTATTTTGTATTTATAAATAACAACCTAAGATATGCAAAGATTTCTGCTATAATAGACAGAAACTAGTTTAGTTTTTAACAAGTTTGACAAACTGTATATTGTACTTTGGGTGTTCATTTGTATTTATCAAATAAACTATGACAAATCAAAAGAATAATACCTAAATTCAACTTTATAAGATGGATATATATATGTTAAGAATTGTTTTGAGCTCTAACAGAACACACTCTGCCAAAAACAAAATGAAACAAAACAAACAAACAAACAAACAGCTTTAAATTAGTGGTTATCGAACTTTGCTGTATCTTAGAATCATTTGGGGAGCTTTGACAATTCCCTATGCCCAGGCTGCATCCTATATAAATTAAATCAGTATCTCTTGAGATAGAAACCAGACATTTCAAGTATTTAAAACTCTCCAGGTATTTCCAATTTGCAGCCAAGTTTAAGAGCCAGTGGCTTAAACAAGATAAAAGATAATTCTCTCTCGTGTAAAAAGTAGTTTAGAGCTTATATACAGCTTTACAGGGTCATCAGGGACTCAGGCTCCTATTTTTCCACAGTTCCATCATTCAGAGCCTAGTTTCTTTCCATCTTCAGAGTCAACTCATTATAAAAGATACCTAATATATCTCTAGTGATTATAGCCTTGTTTCAGGCAGGCAACAGAGAAAGTAGGAGGCAAAAAAAGTTTTGCATCCCTTTCCTTTATGCAGCCTTCCCTGAAGTCATACCTAACACTTACACTTTCATGTTGGTGAACAGAAGTCAGACATATAAACATAATGCCCAGTTTTCTCCTACAAAAGACAGATGCTGGAGTCAAAGCACAAAGCACATCATGCTTAAAACACCACCAAAATGTTTACATCTACCTCCCACATTGAAAATACGAAAATTTTATAATTTTAAAATCTAGTCAAAGATACCATAACATATCTTATTGATGTAGAATCAGACTACAATAAAAATTAAAAAATAACAAGTTAAATGCTTATTCCTACAAATCTGATTCCTTGGTAGGTCTCCTCATTGGTTGAGACTAATAAAGAAAAACAGGGAAGAAAGTTTTGATTCAATATTACAATGTAGATGCTCCCAAAATATGCAGAATGTGGATTGGAATATTATAATGGAACAAAAATGAACAAAAGTGGAAAAGATAAGAATTATTGTGTATAGTCCCCAAAAGGATCAATGGAAAAATGTTTTTAAATAATATTTTAATTACACACACATACACACACACACACAGTGTTCAATTTTTTAAAAAATGTTATGATAAATATTAAAAATGGTTTGTGCTATGGAAATATTAGAATAGGATGGTGTGAAGACAGATGTGAAGATATGTATGTTGTTAATATGTATATCAGCAGTTGGCCAGAAGAGCCAAAAATGTATAATTTTAAAATTCTCAGCTTTAAGAGTTCTTTAAGAAAAATGGTAGGTAATGATGACCATACTTGAAATTAATATCTAGCTCTTCAATTTTATTGTCAATGGGAACCTAATGTCAAGGACTATGAAGAGTCTGAGATTTTGCTACACAAATTAGCCTGCCACAGTTTTATTAATGCTGGGGAAGACTTTGGAATCACAAATAAAGAATGACTTACTATCACAGCAAAAACTACCCTATCAACATTTTTATGCCACTTCCGTGAGCCCCATTCCCATAATGTAACATAAAGAGGGCCAAATGACACTGGGACACGTGGTCGGTTGCATTAATGGAGATGATCCCTAGGCTTCATGAACCCAAATATTTTATAATGGTCAGTAGGTATACTTGCCCTTTTCCTGGGGGTAAACTATCCCTACTTTACAAAACAGTAAACAATCTTTCAGTTTTTTACAGAGAGTGGTGCGGTCCATGTCTTTCAGGGCTATTTGCTATACAAATATCCTTGAAAAGATAGCCTGAAACAAGGGGCAGACAGTGTCTCACCGTATTCCTTTGAATGAATGGTGTCCAGTGCCAGATGTATGATACGGTTTTTTTCTGTCCTTTCTATATTCTTACATTTACTCATGTTGATATGTTGGGGTGCCAAGTATTCTAAGCTTATAACCATCCTTGACATCACCTGTCTGAATCTTAGGGGTTTTATATCTTAAGTATGTGTTAAATCCCTCATTTTCTCCCATTTCTACCACCAATGCATTAATCCACATTCCTCAGTGTTCTCTTGCACCCTGACATTAACCTCCCATCTAGTGAAACATGTGCCCACACTGAAGCAGCACAATCTTTCTCATAATGCAAGTCTGCCTGTTCATGACCTCCTATCCCATTAGGCCTAGAAAAAAATCAAAGCTATTAATGTGGCTACCAGGTCAGGCGGTTATATCCTTGCATTCTTTTTCCAATCTAATCTCATATAAAACTACTCTTGCTCTTGCTACTACTTCCACATTTGGCCTTCTTCTGGTCCTCAAGTTTCCCATATGCTCACTTGCCAGAGAGAACCATAGAATTTAATGTTTCTTACTCACCTGATTAACTTGTCCATGTCTCAGTTCAAGAATCACATCCTTGGCAACTTTTCCCTAACTCTCTAGGTGTTAAATGCCCTTATTATGAGGTTTTAAAGCCCTAGGTATTTTTCCATTATAAATACTTTAAACTCACCATTTAACATTTGATTTTATGATCATTTTATTAATTTCTGCTTCCCCCCCAATAAATTATAAGTGATTTGAGAATTAGAATAATATCTGTGTTCTCTCACCATTATCTGTGACACTTCACTGAATGCCCTAGTATTAGTACGCACCCAACAAGTACGTAAAATAACTTAATTGCTGGATTTACTGCTGTATGCATTATGATAAGAAAAAAAGGAAATGTTTGTTTTAGTAATGGCTGGTTACTAGGTAAATAATATAACCATATATTTGAGCTTGATGTAGCAATTATAGTATACAGAAATACATATATTATATATGATGTTCATAATGTACTATTAAATAAATAGACTAAATAAATATAGACTATTTATAAGTAGACTATTAAATAAATAGAACATTGCAAATGATATAATCTACCTTAAATGTACAAACATAAAGAGTATATGAAAGTATATACACCAAATCTCTGAATGATTGATTTCATTTCTTTTTTTAGCTAACTAGTATTTTCTATATCTTTCATACATCTTACATGATAAAAATTGCACATGAAATGTAGAGTTTTAAAAATTTGTTACCAAATAACCAAGCTTTATTGATAACACACCCACAATAGTCATTTCAGAAAATACCATGCATCAGTTGTAGTCCAATGAAATAATTTTAAAGAAATAATATAATACATATAAAACCATCCAATGGAGACTAGAAACACATACATTGTGTGTGTATTGTATGTGTACTGTAAGCTCATTGTAAGCAATTGAGCTTACAGTATCATCATAATGACATGAAAGGCTACATAAAATTGAATCATGTTGGAGATTTGAAAATATAATTCTTATACTTCCCAACTTTTATTACAGAAGTAAATCAATGGTATTTTCCTCTCCTTACATAAGGACCCACAGTTATAATCAATATCCTCAAACATACCTGAATTTTCTCTTACATTACAAATCTATAATTGACAATATAGAACAATAGTGGCATTTATGCATTATTTGCTATAGTATGTTTTAAATGGGGCTTAAGGGAATTTTCTAAATTTTAGTAAGTGACTTTACTGCTGAATAAAAGGATATTTCAGATAGTGATTTTGATTTTTACTCAATGCTGAAGTTTACAGAAAAATTTGGGAGATAACAACCAAGAGCTGAGTTGGACATTTTCTGGATGTAGGTACAAGGGCACACTGAAAAAGAGTATTTACCAGAGAACAATCTGAAACAGGAACTAAAATTGGAAAATAAATAAATTTTGTTCTTACCACAAACAAAGAGATCAATAGAATTTGATTTACTGAATTTCACATTGGGGAGCCAATTTCAGTCAACATATTCAAAGTGATTGTAATCAATGTATAAAGAGTGGCCTAGTTAGGAATTTTAGAGACAAATTATAAATAACAGGGTGAACTTATGAATGACCTCAATGTTTTCCTTGTTTCTATCATTTACTTGTTATAAAAGTAAGTTTTATGTTTAATTATTTATAAATAATGTTTAGTTGTTTGAGAAATAGTGGTTTTTTTAAAAAAGTGTATTGACAGGAATTCTGTTAAAGGTAGTTGTCTAAATGCTTGCCTCTATTAATCCCTTCCTTGAAATTAACCCTAAGTGAGCAGAGAGGAGAATGAATAAGTGGGAGAAAAAATTTGGAAGCCCAAAGCTAGGGAATATTTTTAATGCATATTACAAATATTGAGAGATTTCTTCCAGGTATAGAAGATATAGTTATAAATTAAAAACAATGAAAGCATTCATTTGGAAATCTGGGTAGAGAGAATTCTGGCCATTTTTGTTACCCTCTTATTTAGGGAAATGGAATCTAGAAACTTCAGCAAGACAAGGAAAAGATGAGAGTCACTCCCAATTAATACACTTTTTATGTACCATATAAAGAAAGGCAAACTTGAAATCACTTTGAGTGGTTTGCTCTAACAATGATTATCAAAAGGGAAATAGGGACCTACAAACAAATAGGTTAGGTAATTTATCTATTATGGATGACAAAAAGAAAGTTGAAGTCTGGAAGTTTGATAAGCTCTGAGATAGATGAGCTCAGTCTACCAATAGATATTTTCCTTACTGAGAACTAAAAAGGCAGAAAACTACAAGTGGCCTCTAAAAACAAACAAACAAACAAACAAACAAACAAACAGGAGGTAGTACTCTTCCTTTTATTTCACTCAGAAGTAAGAGAAAGTTTCAAAAGGTGTGACAGGACAGACACTTTCAGAATTGAAGAGGACAAAGCTGTAAGTAAGGACTGAACAGAAGCACACTATATACCCGGAGTAGAGGTATAATGAGTGGGACTATGTCTAAAGAACACTCACTACTGGGGCATAGTAGTGCCCAATCTGGTACTGCCCAGGCTCTCAGTTTCTTTTCTTGTATTTCTTGATAGAAAATGGTATAATATAAATATTTACAGACATCCCTCTTAAGGAAATTATGTGAGTAAATGGAATGGGACCAAATGCAAAACTGCCCATGCTATTTTTTCCCCCTAAGATTATATTTATTTATTTGAAAGACAGAAATCACAAGTAGGCAGAGAGGCAGGCAGAGAGAGAGAGGAGGAAGCAGGCTCCCCGCTAAGCAGAGAGCCTGATGCAGGGCTTGATCCCAGGACCCTGGGATCACGACCTGAGCTGAAGGTAGAGGCTCTAACCCACTGAGCCACCCAGGTTCCCCAATGCTACTTTTTTTATTAAACAGCTTTATGGAAGTTTAACTGATATACTGCACATATCTAAAGTATACAATTTGATGAGTATCGACCTATGTATATATCAAAGAAACCATCACCAAAATCAAATTAGTAAATATATCTCTGTCCACCCAAAATTTTGTTCTGTCTCTTTGTGTTTTTGTTTTGTTTTTTTGTGGTAGAAATAATTAACATGAAATTTACCCTCCTAACACATCTTTAAGTGCACAGATTGTCAACTATTGACAAGTATTGTACAGCAGGTGTCTAGAAATTATTCACTTCACATAGCTGAAATCATTTAACTACCGAATAACAACTCACCCAGCCACTGGCAACAACCATTTACTCTTTGCTTCTATGAGTTTGACTATTAAAGATACCTTATAAGTAGAATCATGGAGAATTTTTCCTTTTTATGGCTGCCTTACTCTCCTTACCATAACGTGTCACAGGTTCCATGTTGTCACATATGGCAGGATTTCCTTCTATTTTAAGGCTACATGATATTCCTTGGTATGTATTTACCAATTTTTTAAAAAAGATATTATTTATTTGACACAGAGAGAGAGAGAGAGATCACAAGTAGTCAGAGAGGCAGGCGGAGAGAGAGGAGGAAATTAAGAAATGTGGGGCTCAATCCCAGGACCCTGAGATCATGACCTGAGCTAAATGCAGAGGCTTAACCCACTGAGCCACCCAGGCACGCCTCACCACATTTTCTTTATCCGTTCATCTGTCAATGGACATTTAGGTTGTTTCTACCTCTTGACTACTGTGAATAATGAACATGGAAGTGCAGATATCTCTTCAGGATCCTGATTTCAACTATTTTGGATATACACCCAGAAATAGATTACATGGTAGTTCTCTTTTAATTTTTTGAGGAACTTCCATACTGTTTTCTAGAGTGGCTGCACCATTTTACATTCCTACCAACAGTGCATAAGGATTCCAATTTCTCCACATTCTCACCAGTACTTTTTAACTTTCGTTATTTTTTTTTTTAAAGATTTTATTTATTTATTTGACAGACAGAGATCACAAGCAGGCAGAGAGACAGGCAGAGAGAGAGGAGGAAGCAGGCTCCCTGCTGAGCAGAGAGCCCGATATGGGACTCGATCCCAAGACCCTGAGATCATGACCTGAGCCGAAGGCAGTGGCTTAACCCACTAAGCCACCCAGGCGCCCCTAACTTTCGTTATTTTGTTTTTGTTTTTTTTAAATATCCATCCTAATAGATGTGAGGTAGTTTCTTATCACAGTTTTAATTTGCATTTGCCTGTTGATTCATGATAATTTATATATTTTTACATACCTGGAACCTGGAGGACCTTTACACATCTTTGAAGAATTGTCTACTCAACTTCTTTTCCCATTAAGCAAATGCCAGCCCTGATTAAAGGATAAAACACAAAAAATAGGACAATAAAGTACAGATAAGGCAAAAATTCTGTGTCCAACCACCCAACTCATTTCTTCATCTTTAAGACAAAAATTTATTCCTTGGTGAGAAAAGTGTAGGTAAGTGAGGGAATCCCTGAATATACTGTCGAAATAATCCAATCCTTATATGGTTCTACTACTGCTCAAGTTTATAAAATAAGAATTGAATTTAAAAATGGCCATGTGGGGCGCCTGAGTGGCTCAGTGGGTTAAAGCCTCTGCCTTCGGCTCAGGTCATGATCCCAGGATCCTGGGATCGAGCCCCACATCGGGCTCTCTGCTCAGCGGGGAGCCTGCTTCCTCCTCTCTCTCTGCATGCCTCTCTGCCTACTTGTGATTTCTGAGTGTCAAATAAATAAATAAAATCTTTAAAAAATAATAATAATAATAATAAAAATGGCCATGTGATCTATTAACTCTATCTCTGGGTTTATATTCAAAGGAAACAAAATCACTATCCCAAAGAAATACCTGCACTCCATGTTCACTGCAGCATTATTTACAATAACCAAGACATGGCATGGAAACAACCAAAGTGTCCACAGATGGATAAATGGATAAATTAAATGTGATATAATTTTACTCAGCCATAAAAAAGAAGGGAATTCTGCCACATACAATACCGTGGACGGTACTCAAAGGCATTATGCTAAGTGAAGTAAGTCAGACAAAGAGAAATATTGTATGATCTCACGTATTATGTGGAATCTAAGGAAACAAAACTTGTAGAAACAGAGATCAGATTGGTAGTTACCAGAGATCAGATGGGAAGTGGGGGAATTGGGTAAAGGTGGTCAAAAGGTACAAACTTCCAGTTATAAGACAAATAAATTTGGGGGATGTAATGTATACTATGACAACTATAGTTGACATTGTAGTACATATTCAAAAGTTGCTAGGGGAGTAAATCTTAAAAGTTCTTATTACAAGGCAAAGAAATTTATACCTATTGTGAGGTATATAATGTTAACTAAACTTATTGTAATCATTTTGCAATATATTCATATATCAAATCATGCTATATATCTTAAACTTATAGAATTTTATATGTCAACTACATATCAATAAACATGGAAAAATAACAATAATAATAACAAAAAAACAAGCTTAAAGTACTCTGGGGTTTCTATTGCCCAAGATGTCAATCAAAAAAACCAATATTTTCTGGAGAAACACCTCTTCATCACAGGCCTTGAAGAATTATCAAAGTTAAGTTCCAGGAAAAACAAGAAGCTAACAAAGAAGTCACCATGGTGTGACAAAGAAAAATAAAGACAATAGAAAAATATCCAAGAATTAACTCCTAGAATTATGAGATTTAAAAAATATTAAAATATATACCTAGTATGTGTCCAAAAATAAAAATCATGCTTAAAATATGGGTTCAGTGCAAGAATATTTAAGAAAGAAAAATAGTACCTAGATATTATTTTCATATATACAATTGAAATAAAAACTCAATGCAAAAGTTAATCAGTCTGAGCTAAGAGAATTAGGAATCTGTAAGACATAGTTAAAGGAATTATCTATAAAACAAACAAAAGAAGGGACAAAACATGAAAAATTACAAAAAGTCATCAAGAGATATAAGGTAAAGTGAATGGATTTAGTACAAGTCTAATCAAAGTATTAAAATGAAGGGAAGGATTGAATAGAGGAAACCTACACATAAATAATTGGTGAGAATCTTCCAAAAGAGGTAAAAGATCAATCCACAAATTTAGAAATCCGAATTAACTATCAGGAAGATAAATAAAAATAAATACACACACATATATGTATCATAGTGAAATTATAGAACATTTAAATTGAAAATATTAAATGAAGCTAAAGAAAAATGATTAAAAAATTGTAGAGAGATAGAGTGACAGCTGACTTCCAAGCAACACAATGGAAGCAAGAAGCACTATCAAAAGAGAAAAAAATTGAATTATAGGAAATAACTAATTAATTCACAAGAAAGCAAATAAAGCTCCAGTTTGATCTTTTAAAAAAAGTCATACTGCATAAAAATTAAATCTAGCTATATGCTCTGAACAAGACACACATATAAATCATGAAGATACAGAAACTTTGAAAGTAAAAATACAACAGCAAATTTTTAACTAAAAGAAAACTGATGTTGTTATAGTAATATCAGACACTATACATTTAAGGCAAAAAGAATTGCTAAAGAAAATAAAGTCACTTGTGAGTAAAGGACAAAAAAATTGTGTCTCTTTCTCTAAGGACACATTTGACCTTGAACTAACTTACTTACTATCTCTTCACCTGGAAACCTGATAAAAGTTGACTGTCAGCTCTGTTGCCAGGCAAGATTACTTATGGCAAAAACAACCACTGATTGGTAAATTACCTTTGACCTAGAGGTATGGATGTATTCTAAATACCTAGAAGGAAGCCATAGCTTTAGACTTCCTTAAGGATAGTGATTTTTGTGCAGATATTTCTTATAGGTACATTGGAATATACAACTAGATATGTGATGAGATATATTGGTTCTATTGCATAAAGCACTGAATCAGCGTGGATCCTATACCCACTGATGTGATATGGTCTCCTTGCACCTGAGCTAACACCTGAAGGCCAAAGGTATAATAACTCCTATATAGCTTTGTAAACAACTGCAAAGAATAATGCAAAAACCACTTTTCCTAAAGAGGATGCTGCACTGTTGGCAAACTGTGTTTCCTGTCTCTCTGAGTAAGCCAGTTCCATATTTGGCCTATTCTGGTGCTGCGAGTCTGAATATGCAATTGTCCTTAAAATATTCCCTCAATATATAATGATAAAACATTTAGTACTTTATTGATGCTTCAACACATAATGATTTAATTCCTCAGAGAGATATAACAATTCTAAGCTATAAAATTCTCACTTATTATTCACCAAATGTAATAGGCTCACAGCCTCAATATATACAAAGTTAAAATTGTTAAATGTATAAAGAGAAATATATAAATCATATTGTGGACTATGCTCTTATAGTCCACAATAGCAAGATATTAAGAAAACACAAAACCCATTAAGAATAAAGAAAAATTGATAATATAACAAACAAACCTGTTTTAATGCATAGGTACAGAACATAGTATCTAATAGCTACAGACAACACATTATTTTCCAGAACACACAAGTTTACTAAAACTGTCACATACTGGGAAATAAAGCATATATTAAAAATTTTCATTAGTCTAATATCATCATACTACCTTGTCAGTCCAAATTATTGGAAATTAAAAATAACAATTATAACCGGAATATTTTCAAATGTTTTGAAACTAAGAAGCACACTATCAAGGGGCATCTGGATGGCTCAGTCCATTAGGCAGCTGTCTTTGGTTGGTCACAATCCTGAGGTCTTGGGATCCAGCCCTGCTCAGCTGGGAGTCTCTGTTTCTCCCACTCCCTCTCCCTCCTCTCCCCTCCCCGCAAGCTTGCACACACACTCTCTCTCTCAAATAAATAAATACAATTTTTTTAAAAAAGAAATATACTATCAAATAACTGGTGGTCAAATGGGTGTGGCACATAACAATGAATTATGGATCACTTAAAAAAATTAAATTAAATTGTTGGGGTCGATTCCAGGTTAAAACATGTTAACCCCCTGGGCCTGCCTGGGCCTACTTAGCCATAGTGACTCCATGTTGCCTAGGTAGACATTTTGTTGTCTAGAAAAGTTACTGCTCTCGGTTCCAGGTAACTGTTACTAAAACACAACACCTAAAACAAGGTAACTGTTACTAAAACACACACCTAAAACAAGGCCAAATCCAGGTAACTATTACTAAAACACATACCTAAAACAAGGCCATTGGTAACCGTTGCTAAAACACACAGGTAGGAAACATGCAATCAGCAAAAGCCACATATGCAGATGTCTGCGATTGTGCCCTATAAAAACTAGCCTGTAAGACCAAGGGGCATCGCTCTATTCAGAGGCAGCCCTGGCCGGTCAGTCTGACTTCTAATGCTTGGCATAGAATAAAGCTTTACATAACTTTCCCTTTGTCTCAGCCTCATTTCCCTGGCTGGTCAGTCTAACTTCTAATGCTTGGCATAGAATAAGGTTTTGCTTTGTAATATAATTTTTGAATTAATCACCAAGCTAGTTTATTATAACTTATGAAAAAATAATTTCTCATGTTGATTTAATTCTGCTCTTATGTTATGGTCATGACATTTTCATTAAAATAAAGTAGAAAATAAAAGTAAATAATAAATGAAAAATAAAAAATAATAAATAAAATAATAAAAGCAAAAAAAAAAAAAGAATAAAGTTTTGCGTAACTTTGTCTCAGTCTCGTTCCTTTGATAATGGACCCAACAAAATCAAAAAAATAAATTTGGAAAATAGAAAATATTTAAAATAATGAAAAGTAATATATTAAAATTTATGGACTGCAGTTAGAAGTATTTGGTTGGAAATTTATGGATTCAAATGCTTATATAAAAAAAGAAACACTGAAGAAGAATGATATAAACATCCACTTGAATAAGTTATTAAATATTTATATATAATAAAATGAGGGTAGAAGGAAGGAAATCTTGAAAATAAGAGCAGAAGTTGATGCAACAGAAAACAACCTTAGAATAGAGATCAACAATGGTTTGGAATGCACTAAGTGCCAAGACAACACCAACATCTCAGTAAATAAACACAGTAAGGTTTATGCGTTGATATGCCCAATGAAGGGAATGGGAGTTGGGAGAAAAAGGGACAGGGAACCCTATTAGAGTCATTCCTTCTCATTCTTTGTATTACATAAGGAATTATATGTATCCAATCATCAGAGAATTATTGCAAGCAAGAGATCATGGAGGATTACAAAGACATTTGAGTTTTTAATGCTAGCTCTGGGAATGGTCTAAATTATTCCTGCACAACTAGCATTTCTACAGTACTATAGTGGCTAAAACTTAAACTATAACTTCATGTCTTAGGGGGCCTGACAAATTTTAGTCAACTTGCATTTTCTAGAGTAACTGAAAAGGGAGGCAACAAAGCACTACAGAATTTGACTCAGTAAAACTGATAAGCTTCTGAGTATAGATTCTGTGTCTCTTTGGTTAGGTTTATTCCTAGGTATCTTATGGTTTTGGATGCAATTGTAAATGGGATTGACTCCTTAATATCTCTTTCTTCTGTCTTGCTGTTGGTGTAGAGAAATGCAACTGATTTCTGTGCATTGATTTTTATATCCTGACACTTTACTGAATTCCTGTATAAGTTCTAGCAGTTTTGGAGTGGAGTCTTTTGGGTTTTCCACATATAGTATCATATCATCTGCGAAGAGTGATAATTTGACTTCTTCTTTGCCGATTTGGATGCCTTTAATTTCCTTTTGTTGTCTGATTGCTGAGGCTAGGACCTCTAGTACGATGTTGAATAGCAGTGGTGATAATGGACATCCCTGCCATGTTCCTGACCTTAGCGGAAAAGCTTTCAGTTTTTCTCCATTGAGAATGATATTTGCGGTGGGTTTTTCATAGATGGCTTTGATGATATTGAGGTATGTGCCCTCTATCCCTACACTTTGAAGAGTTTTGATCAGGAAGGGATGTTGTACTTTGTCAAATGCTTTTTCAGCAACTATTGAGAGTATCATATGGTTCTTGTTCTTCCTTTTATTGATGTGTTGTATCACATTGACTGATTTGTGGATGTTGAACCAACCTTGCAGCCCTGGAATAAATCCCACTTGGTCGTGGTGAATAATCCTTTTAATGTACTGTTGAATCCTATTGGCTAGTATTTTGTTGAGTATTTTCGCATCTGTGTTCATCAAGGATATCGGTCTATAGCTCTCTTTTTTGGTGGGATCCTTGTCTGGTTTTGGGATCAAGGTGATGCTGGCCTCATAAAATGAGTTTGGAAGTTTTCCTTCCATTTCTATTTTTTGGAACAGTTTCAGGAGAATAGGAATTAGTTCTTCTTTAAATGTTTGGTAGAATTCCCCCGGGAAGCCGTCTGGCCCTGTTACAAAGCTGTCATCATCAAGACAGCATGGTACTGGCACAAAAACAGACACATAGATCAATGGAACAGAATAGAGAGCCCAGAAATAGACCCTCAAATCTATGGTCAACTAATCTTTGACAAAGCAGGAAAGAATGTCCAATGGAAAAAAGACAGCCTTTTCAATAAATGGTGCTGGGAAAATTGGACAACCACATGCAGAAAAATGAAATTGGACCATTCCCTTACACCACACACAAAAATAGACTCAAAATGGATGAAGGACCTCAATGTACGAAAGGAATCCATCAAAATCCTTGAGGAGAACACGGGCAGCAACCTCTTCGACCTCTGCCGCAGCAACATCTTCCTAGGAACAACGCAAAAGGCAAGGGAAGCAAGGGAAAAAATGAACTACTGGGATTTCATCAAGATCAAAAGCTTTTGCACAGCAAAGGAAACAGTTAACAAAATCAAAAGACAACTGACAGAATGGGAGAAGATATTTGCAAACGACATATCAGATAAAGGACTAGTGTCCAGAATCTATAAAGAACTTAGCAAACTCAACACCCAAAGAACAAATAATCCAATCAAGAAATGGGCAGAGGACATGAACAGACATTTCTGCAAAGAAGACATCCAGATGGCGAACAGACACATGAAAAAGTGCTCCATATCACTCGGCATCAGGGAAATACAAATCAAAACCACAATGCGATATTACCTCACACCAGTCAGAATGGCTAAAATAAACAATTCAGGAAATGACAGATGCTGGCGAGGATGCGGAGAAAGGGGAACCCTCCTACACTGTTGGTGGGAATGCAAGCTGGTGCAGCCACTCTGGAAAACAGCATGGAGGTTCCTCAAAATGTTGAAAATAGAACTGCCCTATGACCCAGCAATTGCACTATTGGGTATTTACCCTAAAGATACAAACGTAGTGATCCAAAGGGGCACATGCACCCGAATGTTTATAGCAGCAATGTCCACAATAGCCAAACTATGGAAAGAACCTAGATGTCCATCAACAGATGAATGGATCAAGAAGATGTGGTATATATACACAATGAAATACTATGCAGCCATCAAAAGAAATGAAATCTTGCCATTTGCAACAACATGGATGGAACTAGAGCGTATCATGCTTAGCGAAATAAGTCAAGCAGAGAAAGACAACTATCATATGATCTCCCTGATATGAGGAAGTGGTGATACAACATGGAGGCTTAAGTGGGTAGAAGAAGAATAAATGAAACAAGATGGGATTGGGAGGGAGACAAACCATAAGTGACTCTTAATCTCACAAAACAAACTGAGGGTTGCCGGTGGGAGGGGGTTTGGGAGAAGGGGGTGGTATTATGGACATTGGGAGGGTATGTGATTTGGTGAGTGCTGTGAAGTGTGTAAACCTGGTGATTCACAGACCTGTACCCCTGGGGATAAAAATATATGTTTATAAAAAATAAAAAATTAAAAAAAAAAACTGATAAGCTTCTATCAATACTAATTAAGAAAAAGGAGGAGCACCTGGGTGGCTTAGTCAGTTGAGTGTTCAACTGTTGGTTGCAGCTGAAGTCATGATCTCAGGGTCCTGATATGGAGCCCCAATCCAGGCTCTGCACTCAGTGCAGTCTGTTTGAGATTCTTTCCCCTTTTCCCTTTCCCTCTCCCTCTATTCCTTACCACCCCTCCACTCACGCACACTCTCTCTCTCCTCTCTCCCTCAAATAAATAAAATCTAAAAAACAATAAAAGAAAGAAAAAGGAGACAAGGCACAAATTAAAGACTGTTCTATCTAAGGTTTAACACTCTTTACTGGTTTGGCTAGGAAATCCATGTTTTAGAAATCAATGGAAATTGCATTTTCCCTGCTAGAAGGATGTATTACCAGTTTCTATGGGAAACTGAGCTCAGGTACAATCTCAAACCCTGACAGCATAAGCAACACACATAACTTTATATAGCACTCATACCCATTATATGCAAAGAATTCCTACAAATCAATAAAATATGAAGAAAACTTGAACAGCTGCTTAGCAAGAGAGGTAGTGTAAGTGACTAACATAAAAATTGCTCAAATTCATTAACAATCACAGAAATACCAATTGTAATGGACATATTTAAATATATCAGAATAACAAACATTAAAATCCCAATAATAACACCAAATACTGATGAAAGTATAAAGCGACACGAAACTTGCAGTGCAAATTTCCCTCCTTTTAAAAATGGTTTGGTATGGGGGTGCCTGGGTGGCTCAGTTGGTTAAACCTCTGCCTTCAGCTCAGGTCATGATCTCAAGGTCCTGGGATCAAGCCCCACATCAGGTTCTCTGCTCAGCAGGGAGCCTGCTTCCCCCTCTCTTCCTGCCTCTCTGCTTACCTATGATCTCTCTCTCTCTCTCTGTGTCAAATAAATAAGTAAAATCTTTTTTTAAAAATGGTTTGGTATTATTTGGTATAGTAATCTTTTGTATATTCTAGAACACAGCATTCCATCCTTTGATCCAGACATATTCAGTGCCTAGCTATATTAGAAAACATGTATGAGAATGTATATAACAGCTTTGTTAACAATAGTTAAAAACTGGAAACATTCCAAATGTCTCTCAACATAATTATATATAAATCATGGTATTTTCTTGTAATAGAATAATTTACATGCATCAACATGGACAAATCTCAACAGCATAATTTTCAGTGAAAGAAGGAAGTCAAATAATTGAATTATATATATGGTATGACCCTTTATATACTTATCTCTATACTACATAGTTTGAATGTTATATAAAGGGTCATACTATATAATGAACTATAAAGAAAAGCAAGAAAATAGTTATCACATAAGTCAGAATAGTAGTTACCTCTGAAGGGAGGAAAAGTCTGCCATCAGGGAAGGACACTAAGGGAGGTTTTAAGGAACAGGTCATATTCTCTTTCCAATTCTGGTGGTTATAAGAGGGATGTTTAATTTAAAATTATTCTTTAGTCTAGAATTATGCTTTTATAAATTTATTGTATATATGGTATTTCACAATAAAAATATGGTATTTGCAAAATAATCAAAATACATATCAACATATCCATACATATCAGTATATAGAATCAAAAATCAAAAATATTGAGACGCCTGGGTGGCTCAGTTGGTTAAGTGGCTGCCTTCGGCTCAGGTCATGATCCCAGCGTCCTGGGATCGAGTCCCACATCGGGCTCCTTGCTTGGCAGGGAGCCTGCTTCTCCCTCTGCCTCTGCCTACCACTCTGTCTGCCTGTGCTCGCTCGCTCACTCTCTCTCTCTCTAACAAATAAATAAATAAAATCTTTAAAAAAATCAAAAATATTTGAAAATAAATCTAACACAAGTAATGCACAAATTTTATAGAAAAATTATAAAATTTATGTGGCCTGAAATTAAAGATGGCAAGAATAAATGGAAATATACCATTTTTGTAAGTAAAGAACTCAATTTTATAAAGATGTCAAGTTAATTTATAAACTATTCCAATCAAAAGTATTTTATTGGGCAAGTGTGAAGCTGATTATAAAATTCACAGCAAAAGTCCAATGATAGCCAACATATATTTTTAAAAAGAGAAAATAACAGTAACTACACAACTAGATATCAAAATTTATATGAAATAAATTCAGAACAGATTATCTAGATTCAAAAGCTTTTAAACAGGAAACTGTGTCCAGATTGTAAGAAGAAATAAATAAGAATTTGATTTAAAAATGAAGATTTATATGAAATGAAATGGAGTGTGCAGAAACAAATCCATACATATTTGTCCATAACTGGACACTGATATATTCTATTATAAATTAATGGAGGAAAAATTGACTTTTCAATAAATAGAGCTGGGATACTTATTATCCTTAAGGGGAAAAGGAATTCTTTATATTACACCAGTTATAAAACAGCCCCAGGTGAATTAAAGAACTAAATGCAAAAGACAAAAAAATAAAACTTCTAAAGACAATATATGACAATATTTTTATGATCTTAGGATCATAATTATTTTTTAAAAGATTTACTTATTTATTTTAGAGAGAGAGAGGGTGAGAGAGCCTGTGCAGAGGGGAAGGGGCAAAGGGAAAGAAAGAAAATCTTAGGCAGACCCCCAGCTGAGCGTGCAGCCCAACAGAGGTCTTATTTGCACAACCCTGAGATCATGACCTGAGCCACAATCAAGAGTCAGATGAGAGTGAGATGTTTAACCAACTGAGTCACCCGGGTGCCCCCTAGTATCATCATTCTTAAACAAGTTTAAAGTATAAAAGGAACACTGAAGAATTTTACTAGGTTAAAATTAATTACTCCTATAACTAAAGATGCTGAAAGACAAAACACAACTTAGAGAAGACATTTACAATTCATAGTACTATCAAAGGATTTGTAGCTAAAGCATATGGAAAGATTTTTTTTTAATCAATAAAAGAAAGGTAAACAACCTGCTAGAAAAATAAATGCATAATGTGAAAAAAAGTCACAGAAACAAAAACACAAATGACCTAACCCTAAAGATAGATATTCAACCACATTAATCATATGAAAAATTCAAATTTCAATAGTTCCCATCCATCGGATTGGCAAAAAAAAAAAAGGAAATCTGACAACATCAAATGTTGGTAGCAATGTGAAACGATGGTAAATACGAAAGACACCCAGTGGAAAAATAAACTGGTACACCCACTATGAAAAATAAGCTGGTATTATCTGATAAAAGTAAAACTACACAAATCCTGTAATGTACCCACACATTATATGTTTATATTTTAGCACCCTATAATTTACAACAAGCCCATACCACAAAGAATAATTTACACTTCATTTGTCATCCGTATATGTGAGGACCAGTTTTTCTTCACTGATTGGCCAAAAACCAAACAAACAAACAAAACAAAACAAAAAACTAATCCTTTGTTTTTCACACCTTTCTTGTCACACTTCTAAACATTTGCACCTTTTTTTTTTAAGATTTTATTTATTTATTGGGCAGAGAGAGAGACAGTAAGAGCAGGAACACAAGCAGGATAAGTGGGAGAGGAAAAGGCTTCCCGTCGAAGCAGGGAACTCTACGTGGGGCTGGATCCTAGAACTCTGATCATTACCTGAGCGGAGGGCAGACACTTAATGACTGAGCCACCCAGGCGCCCCTAAACATTTGCACTTTTATGACAAATGAATAACACATAACCAGGCATTTTCTCTAGTCATCTGACAGTAATGTGTGATTCTGAATTTAAATTATAATGATTTGAAAAATAATAACGTAATACTATTTTTGAGAGTGATTCTTAAAGGTAAAACCTTTTTTATATTAAAAAATTTAAATGTCATATAAGATTTTGAAGATCAAAAAGAGATATTTGACAAATATTTTTTCAATATAGAGGCTTTTATAAAAACTAAACATATGAATTTAAATATTTTGCCATCAAAAGTAATAATCATATTGCTCTTGGAGTCTAAAATTAGAACCTACTAAACTCATTGAAAATGCATAAAATTTGTTTCCTCTAAAGCTGGTTCTTTTTAAAATTTTTTTTTAGTTAAATACAATTAATTAACAGATAAGGTATTATTAGTTTCAGAGGTAGAGGTTAATGATTCATCAGTCTTATATATACTCAGTGCTTATTACATTAAATTTGCTCATCACATTTTTTTTTAAAGATTTATGTATTTATTTGAGAGAGAGAGTATGAGCAGGAGAGGCAGAAGAAGAGGAAGAGAGAATCTGAAGCAGACTCTGTGCATAATTTTAATATTTAATTTTAATAATATTAAACATATTTTTGATTTTTGATTCTATATATTGATATGTATATATATGTTGATATGTATTTTGATTATTTTGCAAATACCATATTTTTATTGTGAAATACCATATACACAATAAATTTATAAAAGCATAATTCTAGACTAAAGAATAATTTTAAATTAAACATCCCTCTTATAACCACCAGAATTGGAAAGAGAATATGACCTGTTCCTTAAAACCTCCCTTAGTGTCCTTCCCTGATGGCAGACTTTTCCTCCCTTCAGAGGTAACTACTATTCTGACTTACGTGATAATTATTTTCTTTATAGTTCATTATATAGTATTTTCTTCAAATTTCACACAATTACTTTACTGCATAAGATCAAAAAAACTTTTTTCAGAGTATTTGTTGGTATACATGCTATTATGATAGTAAGTGCTGTTTCCATCTTTCTCAGGTGTTATAAAACAGAATTAAATTTGCTCATCACATTTTTTTTTAAGATTTATGTATTTATTTGAGAGAGGGAGTATGAGCAGGAGAGGCAGAAGAGGAAGAGAGAATCTGAAGCAGACTCTGTGCTCAACATGGAGCCTGACTTGAGGCTTGATGCCACAACCCTGAAATCATGACCTGAGCCAAGATCAAGAGTCCGTAGCTCAACCAACTACATCACCATTTAGACCTTTCCTCACTTGGAAGTTTTAGTATAATTTTTCTCCTCTTATCTACCTTTATTTCTTTCTGCTTTCTTTGTTGTTCAATATGTTTGACCATATTTTAAGTACTACTTTAAGCAAAGGCATATTTGTGTTTATTACTGTGTGAGTTAATTCATAAATAAAATAAACATTTTTCTCCCTAATATTTGAAATAATATCATCTTGATTGTTATTGGCTATTGGAATACTATTTGTTTTTATCAGATCTTTTGGCAAAGTTGCAAAGTAGAATGAAGATTAGAACATTACTCAAAGTTCTTGAAAAAACAACTTAAACTTTCTGCTTAAAATTTTAGAATTCATAAAATGCTATCAATTGCATACTTCATTTAGTTAGTGTATTTGGCCAAGTGTAGGAGAACAAGATAATCTCAATTTTTCATATTAAATATATGAAATATATATAAGTAAATAGAAAAAGTTATTAAAATGTTTTTTCAATATAGAGGCTTTTATAAAAACTAAACATATGAATTTAAATATTTTGCCATCAAAAGTAATAATCATATTGCTCTTGGAGTCTAAAATTAGAACCTACTAAACTCATTGAAAATGCATATAATTTGTTTCCTCTAAAGCTGGCTCTTTTTTAATTTTTTTTTTTAGTTAAATACAATTAATTAACATATAAGGTATTATTAGTTTCAGAGGTAGAGGTTAATGATTCATCAGTCTTATATATACTCAGTGCTTATTACATCATATGCCCTTCTTAATGTCCATCACCCAATTACCTCATTCCCCCCGACCTCTCCCCTCCAGGAACCCTCAGTTTGTTTCCTATGATTAGGAGACGTTTATGGCTTGTGTACCTCTTTTATTTCATCTTGTTTTATTTTTTCCTCTTCCTCTATGATCCTCTGTTTTGTTTCTTAAATGCCACATATGAGTGAGATTATATAATTGTCTTTTCTGATTGACTTATTTCACTTAGCACAATACCCTCTAAGTCATTGCAATACCATCCATGTCATTGCAAATGGCAAGATTTCATTTTTTTAAATATTTTATTTATTTATTTGACAGACAGAAATCACAAGTAGTCAGAGAGGCAGGCAGAGAGAGAGAGGGGTAAGCAGGCTCCCTGCTAAGCAGAGAACCCAATGTGGGGCTTGATCCCAGGACCCTGGGATCATAACCTGAGCCAAAAGCAGAGGGTTTAACCCACTGAACCACCCAGGCACCCCAAGATTTCATTTTTAAAAAGCTGTTTCTTAATAGGTTTGTTTCTCTAGCCCCATAAATTGCCAAATTTCACATCCCATTCTTCCACACATTCACTATTCAGAAATGTATAAAGTAAAACATTTAATAATCCACAAGTCCCTAGGGAAAATGAGACTGAGCAAAGTTATTTTGAGTCAAAAACATAATCCTAAGAAAAAAACAGTTATCTTGAGTCACCATATCTAATCACAATGAAAAAATGAATATATAGAAAACCCAATTCTTAAGTGTGTCTAACATGCATTTTTTTGAAAAATGAAGTATGTGAATGTAAATGAACTGTGAAAAGTAAATTTTGAAATCTTTGTCTGATAAACCCCAGCAAACTCTTCAAAGTTATAATCTCCATTTTAAATACATACATCTACATACATTTTTATCTGCTTTTCGCCTACAAATGATCACAACACTTGTTACATAAGATGTAAATGAATATTCAAGAGTTTAGATAATTATTTGTATGAGAATTCGAAGATCAGAGAGTATGAGCAGCTGTCTGTAGGCCAAAAACTTTTTTTTGAGGGAACAGTTGATGAATTTAACTCTTTACACTGAAATGCCTTATGGCTGTTCCTTACTGAATGTTTATATAGTATCTAGGCAGGAATACTAAATAGATACACTAATAGATCATAACTCACTTTAGTTTACAAAGTAACTTCACATTCACACTCATCTTCCTAAAATTGAATACTTTAACTATTGTTAAAATATGTCATTTTCAGAAAGCCTAAAGGCACTACTCTACCATATAAATTAATGACCTGAAAAAGAACTCAAAGTAGATTCTAACAGACTGAAAAGAAACAAAGTTTTCTGAAATTATTTCTATGAATTCTATATTTTGAAATGATAGAAGCAATTTTTCACCTAGATAAAAAATAAGTTTACAACTGGCTGCAAATTTATAAACCTGTTTTATTTTTTCAAAAAAATAAGAGAACATCTTATCAGTTTTTTATATCCATTGTTTTTTCTTTTATAATATAATCATTTAAAAATACAAATATCTTTCCAGGCATTTCCTCAGTTATATACAAAAAATGTGATATCTTGTAATTTTAGTTTTGAAGAGTATAAAATATTTGCTATTTTTTCTTTGTTCCATTTGCTTTTTAGAGGTATATTATATAAAAACAAAAAAGCATATTGTAATTACCAAGTACTTGACATTTTCTCAGGTTTATATGTGTAATTAATTCTGTTTTGATCAGAAATCATACACTGCATGATTTTAATACTTTTTAATTGACTGCCTTCTTTATGGACAAGCATATGGACCCTTTTGGTGATTTTACCAACAGAACTTGAAAAAAAATGTGTGTTGTGTTCTAAAATGTCAGTTATTTAAAGTAGGCTGATAATGTTAGTCTTCTGTATCCTTATTGATTTTTTTTAAGATTTTATTTATTTATTTGACAGAGATCACAAGTAGGCAGAGAGGCAGGCAGAGAGAGAGAGAAGCAGGTTACCTGCTGAGCAGAGAGCCCCATGCGGGGCTGGATCTGAGGAACCTGGGATCATGACCTGAGCCAAAGGCAGAGGCTTTAACCCACTGATCCACCCAGGCATCCCTGCATCCCTACTGATTTTATGCCCATTTATCCTATCAATTTATGAGACAGAGGGTTTAAGTTTCCAGATGTAATGATAGATTTGTCTATTTCACTTTTTAATTTTGTCATCTACTTCATGTATTTTGAAGCTTTGTGATTATGTGTCTACTCAAACAGAACTAACGAATTTACCCTTTATCATCATGCAATGTTCTTCATTGCCTGTGGTAGGGTTCTTTATTCTAAAATCTATGTGGATAGAGTTACTGTAGCTTTCTTATAGTTATTTGTTGAATATATCTCCTTTTTCAATTTTATCCTGTGTGTAAATTTATATTTCATGTGAATTTTTTCTAGACATCATAAATTAAGGTCTTGGGTTCTTTTTTCTTTTTAATCCAGTGAGATAATATCTTTTAATTGGTGTTTGGATCATTTATATTTAATTATTGGTATAATTGGGTTTAAATATATTGGTATTTGTTTTTTTACATTTTATATTGGTTTTTGGTTCTTTCTTAGATCTTTACATGTATGTAGGATTTTTTAAAATATTTTTATTTATTTATTTGACAGACAGACAGAGATCACAAGTAGGCAGAGAGGCAGGCAGAGAGAGAGGAGAAAGCAGGCTCTCCACAGAGCAGAGAGCCCGATGCAGGGCTCCATCCCAGGACTCTGGGATCATGACCTGAGCCGAAGGCAGAGGCTTTAACCCACTAAGCCACGCAGGTGCCCCAGGATTTTTTTTTAAGTATTTTATCTTCATTGTTGGCATAGTAAATATAAGCTACTTTTTATTACATTTTTACTAATTGCTCTGGGGCTTACGACATGTAGATATATCACATTTTACCTATAAATTACATTACACTACTTTACCTATAATTTTAGACTTTTATAATATTATACTCTCAGCTGTATAATTTGTTAGATTCCCTGTTTGCTGTTGTAGTGATAATAAAAGCCTATGTTAAGAAGGAGACTCCATCAGCTTGGGTTAACAGAGTCTACCAAAAGCAGATTACCTATACTGACCTGTGGTAAATGCACAGCATGATATTGTGTTAAGCTACTGAGACTTGAGGGCTGTTTGTTACTGCACAACACAGCATGTGTTTACTGTCACAGAGATACCATTTTTGACACCTGAATTCCCCAATACCACATAGACTCATTCTGTTAGGGCTCAAACATCTCTCTGTACTGTCTTTTGGTTGTAATTATAAATACCTCCAGGTTTATCTCTCCTATATGGTTAACATTAGATCTAAGGGAAGTTCTCATACATCCCTGCTCTTGATGTAAATAGGTATGTATTTTCTATCCCACTGCAAATCTCTTTACTGTTATATAGAATGTTCAGTCAGCTTCTCATCTTTAGGTACTCAGTGTTTTGTTTTGTTTTTAGGTACTTATGTGCTTTAAATGCTACCCACCATGTCACCAAACTATCAAGCTTCTGTGTGTTTTTCTCAAAGCCCCTTATGAAGATCTTCGACTTCAACCCTGTTTTCGGTACCTCCCTCTGCTCACAATGATCAAATTGTTACTTCTTCCTTAGGAAGTTAGACATAAGTGATCTAACCACTCACTTTGGAATGCACTTAACATTTTTTTCCTTCTTTTGTTATTTTGAAGCCTTAGGCTTATTATAATACCTTGTTTTTCAACAATAATTAAATCTAAAAGAGAAAATCTAAAAACTACTGTCAGTTTCAATAAAGAAGTAAAACACTTTACAGAATCAGAAAAGAAAGAAATCTGAAGGGTTAAAAGTTAAGAACAAAAGAAGTCAAGACAGTTTTTGCTTTTGCAAAAAAAGGCAAAAAGCAGAAGTGTATTCAGTGTTGATATTCCAACAAGCCATTACACAGGCAGTGTACACCTCAAGCAGTAAGCATGGGCATCACCAAGTTCTTTCTCTCAAAACTGCTGTCAATATCTCAGAATCAAGCCACAATAGCTTTGAATTTTTTTCTGTAAGCATCTGTGCTTCATCTCGATTTACTTTGTGTCCCCATTAGCAGGATTTGTCTTAAGATAATAGAAAAGCCTAACAGAGTTTATGTTTGGGGTCTGTGAATGCTCAACAATTTTTTTCCATATAAATTAGTGATAATTATTCTTTATACCATTTTGGGTTATGGGAATTTTCATAGGAATGCTTTGTTTTTGGATAGCAGAGTAAACTCATACTTTGTTGGCATATAATTGATAACAATACTTTGTTGGCATATAATTGATAACCATAGTCCACTATGATCTGCTGTATTACTATGGTATTGGTTATTATGTCTTCTATTGCATTTATAAATTTATTTATTTGAGTCCTCTTTCTTTTTTTCTTGGCCAGTCTAGCTAAAGGTTTGTCTATTTTATTTATCTTTTCAAAGAAGCCTTTCTTGCAGGTCTTTTCTATTATTTTTCTATTCTTACTTTCAATTTCTTGTAATAATCTTTATTCTATCTTTTTGCTAATTTGGGGCTCAATTTCTTTCTTTTTCTAGTTTCTTGAAGTGTATGTAGTGTTAGGTTTGAGCTCTTTTTTTATTAATATATGCATATATAGCTATTAACTTTCCTCTTAGAACTGCTTTTGTTGCATCTCATAAACTTTAGTATGTGTGTTTCCATTACCATTTGTTTCAAAATATATTTTGGGGCACCTGGGTGGCACAGTCAGTTAGCTGTCAGACTCCTGGCTTCAGCTCAGGTCATGATCACAGGGTCATGGGATCAAGTCCTATGTTGGGCTCCATGCTCAGCAGGGAGTCTGCTTAGGATCCTCTCTCCCCTCTCCTCTCACCCTCTATACTCTCTCTCTCTAAAATAAATAAATCTTTAAAAAAATATATATATTTTTTATTTACCTTCTGCTTTCTTTTTGATCCAGTGATTGTTGGGGAGTGTGCTAACATCTTCATATTTGAGAATTTTTCAGTTTTATTCTTGTTGTTGATTTCTAGTTTTATAACACTGTGTCAAGAATACTTGACATGATTTCTGCCTCCTTGAATGTGTTGCAACTCATTTGGTGGCCTAACATAGGATCTATCCTAGAAAATGTTCCAAGTACACTTGAGAAGAATGTGTATTCCACTACTGTTGGATGGACTATCTCATATACGATGTTAGGTCCATTTGGTCTATATGTTATGCAAATGTAATTTCTTTATTGATTCTCTGTCCAGAAGACATATTAACTGTTGAGAGTGCAGTATTAGTCTCCAAATATTACTGTATCCTGTTTATTTCACCTTTCAGTCCTGTTAGTATTTATTTTATATATTTAGGTGCTTCACTGTTGGATACATAAATATATATATAATTATTATATCGTTATTATTCACCCCTTTATCATTATATGACATTATTTGTGAACAATTTTTAGCTTAAAGTTTCTTTTTTCTAATATAAGTATAGGTACTGCTGCCTTCTTTTCACTACTATTGGCCTTTTTATTCAAATATAATTAAAAGTGTTATATTATTTTCAGCTGTACACTATAATGATTGAACAATTCTATACATTACTCAGTTTTCATCATTAATAATTGTACTCCTAATTTCCTTCACATTTTTCACTCATACCCCCCATCCATTCCTCTCTAGCAACCACCAATTTGTTCTCTATACTCAAGAGGCTTTTTCTCTTTTTTTAAAACTTTCTTCATTTGCTTCTTAAATTCCACATGAGTGAAATCATATATTTGTTTTTCTCTGACTGACTTGATTCATTTAGCACTGTACTCTCTAGGTCCATGTATGTTGTTGCACATGGCAAGATTTCATTGTTTTTATGGCTAATATTCCATTGTGTTTATATACCACCTCTACTTTATCCATTCATCTATAGATGGACGCGTGGATTGATTTCATATTCTGGCAATTGTAAATAATGCTGCAACAGACACAGGGGTGTATTTATCTTTTTGAACTACAGTTTTCATATTCTTTGGGTAAATACACAGTATGAGAATTACTAGATCATATGACAATATTATTTTTTAATTTTTGAGAAGCCTCCATACTGTTTTTCACAGGGCTGCACCAATCTGCATTCCCACAATGCACAATAGTTCTTTTTTCCCATATAACATCCTCACCAATGTTTCTGTGTTTTTTATTTTAGCCATTCTGAAGGTGTGAGGTGATATACTATTGTGGCTTTGATTTGCATTTCCCTGATCATTAGTGATATTGAGAATCTTTTCATGTGTCTGTCACAAAGAACACTTTGTTTCTTTAGTAAATGTGTATACTATTTTATATTAAGTTCTATGTGTGGCATATATTGATACACATGCATAGATAACACATATACATCCTTTACATATAAATCATATGGATAAAGCTATATATATTTATATAACTCTTACTGTAACATAAATTACAGCAGATAGCATAATTCAATGTAATTATGTAATAGGATTTCAGGAGAAATACAAGGGAAAGTACATAAAAGTCTGTGTGTGGCACTAGTTCAATAGAGTAAGTAAAGTCTGAGCTGAGACCTAGATGGTGAATAGGAAGCTGAAGCATACATTAGTGACAAACCCACATTAGAAAATAGCAAAGGCAAGAGTATAAATATTATTCATTCAAACCACCAAAATGAGGACTGTAAGAGAATGGAAGGAGAAACCAGCATAGTTTAATGGTAAGGCAGGAATTTTGGATTTCAACCTATGAGAATGGGGACACTGAGGTTTGAGGAGAGGGTTAGCATCACATTTCCAGTGAAGAAAGAGGCTCCACAGCAATATTAGGGTAAATCGGAGTATCAGAATTAAAGCTGAATTGAAAAAAAACATGATCTCTGCTCTCATCCTGCTGGAAAAGGAACAGATCTAGAACAAAAAAATTCATTCACTTTGGGTTAGGTTAAATGCCAATATGAAATATTCACGTGAAGACCATCCTTAGCCTCAAGCAAAAGAGGCCCAGTCTGAGGCCTGGTTATTAGAGGGATTCATTCACATATCACAGATACACAAACACACACACAAAAAAAAAACCCAAATGTGTTAAAGCATTAACACCTAGATTGACACCTTTATCTCTTGGGATGGGATGCTCAGCACTACCACCACAAGCTGTAGCCCTAAATTTTTGCTCTCATTACTAACTTGGCTTATTCTCCAGAACAATGGTTTTTTATATCTTTTGACTTATACTGATTATACAAAAGATGATTGTGTCCAAATACCACAAAAGTGTATGGATTAGAGATTAAACAGCTTCAAATAAAAGCTTGAAGGGCATGAAGTGGTTTCATCAGTTCTCACTTTTTTCTTTCTGCTGGGCAAACAGCATTTCCCAAAAAAGTTTCTCTTTCAGAATGGGTCCTAGAATAAGATACAGAGAGAAGAGCCAAAGCAGCAAACCACCAGTAGTTGACATGTAACATGAGCAAGAAATAATGTGCTTGTTGCTATAATCTCCTGAGACTTGGGGGTTATGTATTGCTGCAGTGACGCTAATAAAATTAGAAAGGATGAAAGGCAAAGGTAAAATGACAAAGAAAGGAATAAAGACAGTGAGAAGACCTTTCAAAGAATCTTTGTTGTGAAAGGATACTGTCAACTCTAAAGAGACTTGGTACAGAAGAATTATTGTAAGATAATAGAGAACTGAACATGTTAAAATACTGATCTAATATAAGGCATTGTTAAGAAAAGAATATTGACATAGAAGAGAAGGAATAAGCCTCCGAAAGTAAGGCCCCTGATAAAGTGAGTTAACAGGGAGTTCAGAGGATAGATGGAAGGGTTCAGTGAAAATTAACATGTTTTCCTCTGTAACTAATGGCCAGTAGGAAATATTGAGTGAAAATGCAAGGAAGTGGGTAAGTGAGGGAAAAGGAAAACTCACTATGTACATTTACTCCCACATCACTACCACACTCACAACATTTCTGATGCCAGATGTGCAAGAATTCTTACACTAACTGCCGGGATAAAAAAAAGTTCCTCCCAAGATTTATGTAGGGTTGGTGTTTTGCCAGGGTAGCAAAATAGGATAACAGTGATACAGATCTCCTAGGATATTGGTGAAAAAGTTATCAAAGTGATAAAAATAATACTTAAAACTGAGGAATGAAGTGAGAAGTAATATGCTAATATTAAAAAAGGAAAAAAAGAAAACAGCAAGCAATGGGTATTTTCTACAGGTTTGATGAAGATAAGTGAAGTAATTGAATTAAAGTGGGTTTGGGGCTCCTGGGTGGCTCAGTTGGTTGGGCGACTGCCTTCAGCTCAGGTCATGATCCCGGAGTCCTGGGATTGAGTCCCACAACAGGCTCCCAGCTCCATGGGGAGTCTGCTTCTCCCTCTGACCTTCTCCCCTCTCAGACTCTCTCACTCTATCTCTCTCTCAAATAAGTAAATAAAATAATTTTTTTTTAAAGTGGGTTATAAGAAACTGTGGCTATCAGAGATTTAAATAGACAAAATGGCTAAAGAATGATTTCCTACCCTCTAAATTTTATGTAGAATAGTTTATGACATCCATTCAGAAGTTCCCCTTCTATGTCACTCCACACAGCTTCTTACTCAGCTATTGTGTAAAGTCAACTAAGCTCATGTCAATTTCAAAAACTTACTCAAAAAGAATTTCAAACCAATTGGAGTGCTCTTTTTAAATCTATTACTACTGATTTCTACTACTTCCAAACATAAAATGAGTTTTCCTGATGAGACATAGATTAGCTTGTTTCAAGTCTAAGTTTGATAAAAAAAACTAAGTAACAGATCAGAAACAAAATAAAAAGCAACTTAGTATATTTGCTGTAATTGATTTTATCAGTCATTTTTTTTGACATATTGCCAAGATTAATAGCAAACATGCTAACATCCTTGAATATTTTTTGATCACAGGCATGGAATTTCTATAGGAGATAATCATAGGGAACACACTTATCCATTCTCCTTGACCTCAAAAATCCAGAGATCATTGAAACTTAGGCCTGTACAAAATTGGGCTCATATTGAGAAAATCATTTTATAGCTAATTTGCCAGGAAAAAAACTTTGAGGTTCAAAAACAACCTTCTATCATCTTCCATTCTTTTGGAATGATGTGTGTTTTCCATCTCCATGCACATAATGTTTCTCCAGTTTCAGTCTTAAAATGTTTAATCTATAGTGAAGCCCTTTTGCAAGGGCAAGGGGAAGAGGTTTAAAAAAGATCTGAGGTGTAAGAGCCTATTTAGCCAGAGTGGCTCCACCTTGATTGAACAGCCATTTTGTTGTTTATGCAGTGAAACATAAAATGACCCTGCACACCCCACCCCCCACCCCAGGGGAACTTACTTAAAAGCAAGTCCGGGAAACCAGTAAAATATGGTCAACCAGTCCCTGATAACAGAGCCCAAATACAAGGGCGAGTCAGGTCAGGTGGAGGTTACAGCCCAAATGCAGGGATGAGTCAGGTCAGGTGGAGACATCCAATCAGTGGGGCACACATACTGTCTCCCTAGCTACCAAGGGTGTGGGCCCCACCTTCTGGGCATCAATTCTGACCAAGGTGATAGGCTAGTTCAAATAGCTACTATGGGGTGAATTGTAATTCAATTGGCCACCTGTGTGTGACCTAGCATGACTGTGCAGCTTTCTCTGTGTGTTACAATCTCATTGGCCACCTGTGTGTGGCCAGGCACAACCACATGGCCTTTGTTCTATAAAAGTTAGTCTGTAAGGTGGGGAGGGGTCGCCTCTTTGTAAAAGATGACTCTGGCCGGTAGGTTTGATTCTTGATGCTTGGCATGAAATAAAGCTTTGCTTGACCTTCGCTTTGTATCAGTCTCTCTTTTGATCACAGACCCATTATTAGGGGACCTAACATGAGGAACCACAGAAACTTATTTAAACCCAGTTCTAATATCCATCTTTAATCTCAGAGATCTCTGTATGATTTTTATGGGTTTTATAATACACAAGGATAAAAATAAATGGACTCCATATTTCCAAATCTAGAAAATATCCTCACATATTTATACCTTAATTATTTTTTATTAATTGGGATGCAAGGTATATTTCTTAAAAAAAACAAATCATCTAGGGGCACCTAGATAGCTCAGTCAGTTAAGCATCCCACTCTTGCTTTCATCTCAGGTCATGATCCTATGAGATGAGGCACCGAGTTGGACTCTGCACTCAGTGGGGAGTTTGCTTGCTCTCATGCTTTCTCTCTCTCTCTCTCAAATAAATAAATTTAAAAAAAAAAAAAGAATTCATCTAAACAGCTCCTTTTAGCTATTAGCTATAATTGTGTTTCCCATTAGCTCTTTTGCTAAAATTACTCAGAAATAGGATTCGTCTTTGTCATTTGTTCCTTCATCTTAAGACAGGGATAAATAGGAAAACCAAGAACTGATGTAGAAGTTTTCCTAACCCGTAAAATGACATTCTCTAGAAAGTTAAGGGTATTAATCTTTTATCTAAGGGTTTCAAGATGCCATTAGTTAGAAGGTTAATAAGACCTTCAGATATCTGTAGTCATAAGGTCACTAAAAGATAACAGGCATATAGATGATAGATGGGCAGGTAGGTAGATGGGTAGTGGGTGGGTGCATGGATGGGTAGATGGACAGACAGACAGATGAACAGACAGATAAATAGGTAGATACGTAGATTTTAGAATTTTAAAGTCCTTTTCAACCTCTCATCTTTAGATTTATGTATTCCCTGCTTCCTTGGATTCACCGGGCTCTTTATTGTTGATCTTGACTCCTTTGCTACCATCCTCTTTCTAAAACTCTTCATCACAAAATAAACACTATCCAAAGAATGCTTTCCATATGAGGTTTCAATACCAAAAAAGTTATCTCCTATCATTTTCTATTAGCCTTTCTAGCTGTATATTTTTCTGGCTGTATATTTTTCTCTTTTCTCCATCACTGTTTCTCACCATCACCATATCTAAAAGAAACAATTTTTTCTTCATTGACTATGCAAATCAATTTAGTCAACATTTAACTTACCTCTTTCATCCAGAATAGGAGCTATAGTTGAGGTGGAAAAACAACCATCAAGGTACTTTCTTTTTTTTTTTTTTTTCTTAAACAAAAAAGCCATTGGATGTCTGGGTGGCTCTGTCAGTTAAGCACCTTCCTTCAAGTCATGACCCTAGGGTCTTAGAACTGAGCCCCATATTGGGATCCCAGCTCAGCAGAGGGTCGGCTTCTCCCTCTGCACCCACCGCCTTGTGCATGCTTTCTCTCTAATAAATAAAATCTTTAAAAAAAAAAGAACCATCTAACTACAATAATTATTTCAACACACATATAGAAGGCATTCATATTTTGTTTTCAATGGCCATTTATCTGCACTACTACCTAAGGGTTAAAAGTTAGCAGTCTGATAAGGAAGGACAACCACGTATAAATTTTTGGCAAGGAAATGTCTGCTGCTACAATGTGACAAAACTGCCTAAAGCTAATTTCAGATACTAAATGTATATAATGATTTGTGATCAAAGTTCCACTGTGTTAAAAGCAGAATATTTATAAATTCATTCTAGGTTAACAAGTATCCAAAACATCTGGATCAAAAGCAAAAAGAGTGTATCATATGGCAAGAAACTGACATTTTTTTTTAACTGCTTCAGAATGATTTCTCTGAGTTAACTTCAATAATTTTCTTTCAATCTGTCCACTTTGTCCTAGCCCTCCTATATAGTTCAAACCAAATCAACACTTCTTAACAGAAGGCACTTGAAAAAGAAAAATAAGCCTATTTAGAGAGCACATGGACAAAAGGGAAAGGTAGAAGTAATGTCAAGTATTCAGCTTTTCAATAGCTCATGCCTGGCCCCTGAGTGGAAGACTTAACACAGGGCTCCCACTCAGAGTTAATGCACTTGCATGTTTTGCAGGGCTCCTCTGGACATGCTACAACTTTATTTACCTGTTTTGCTGTCTCAGTTGAAGCTCAAGGATAATGTTTCAGTATCAGCAGAGCACCTCAACAAGGTGGATATCACCGCATCTCTAGTGAGTGAGCAGCACTCACTAGTCTAAGCCCTGGGATGGGGCCTTCTGTAGTGCCTTATCTCTTAGTTTCTCTCCATCAAGGCTTAACTTACTATTTCTCCTTTCAAAAATGGGGCATATTCTCATTTATTTATACTCTCAAAACTCAGTAAGAAGGTAAGGACTCACCAGCTCAACTTCCTTTTCCATCAATCTGTCTATCTAATCCTATACCATGATACAACTTCAGCTTCTCTTTTCCCCAGGGAGGAAACCATATCAAAAGAAGAGTCAAATACTAGATATCAAATTTAAATCATTATAAAGAGAACTTCTATATCTACTATATCAACAATTATATGTTTTCTAGTGCTCAGGCTTTTTTGTACTCAGAACCACCACCACATTACTTAAAATGTAAATGTTTAATGTCATATAAGGGGAGAGCACTAAGCAATGCCTTAATGATCAGTATCACCTAGTATTCTTAAAACTTTGTTATAGTAGCAACAGCATGGCTTTTTCAGTGATATCTATACAGTCAAATTTTCTTTTTACCATATCAGTATTTGGGGTTTTTTAGGCACTGGAAATAATGCAACTTACTTTCTTTTTTAGTGTTGTTTCCCTTATAATAGTAAATGTAGCTCTGTCCAAATTCAACAACTCCCAAATGATAGGGATTGGGAAGGAATAAGAACTACCAGTACAAAAAGACAAAGAACTACTAAATCCTAAAAATGAATTTTGAATAGATATTGCCCAATTCAATACATACTGCCATTCCACCTTTGAGCTTGCTTAGCCAAGCACTAATGTCAGCAATAATGCTAAGATATCAGCATTATTCACACTCCCTAATAAGCCATACCCAGACTGGAACTAGTCCTTTGGAGTCTACATTATACAAGAACATTAATTTAAATTGAGGCAGCATAGGTAGAACTCATATGGTAAAACAAACTTTTGACTCGGTGAAAATAAGCCTCCATATTCTCATTGTATCACTGGCTTTTGTATCAAAACAATCTATCCTAGGTATCTTATGGTTTTGGATGCAATTGTAAATGGGATTGACTCCTTAATATCTCTTTCTTCTGTCTTGCTGTTGGTGTAGAGAAATGCAACTGATTTCTGTGCATTGATTTTATATCCTGACACTTTACTGAATTCCTGTATAAGTTCTAGCAGTTTTGGAGTGGAGTCTTTTGGGTTTTCCACATATAGTATCATATCATCTGCGAAGAGTGATAATTTGACTTCTTCTTTGCCGATTTGGATGCCTTTAATTTCCTTTTGTTGTCTGATTGCTGAGGCTAGGACCTCTAGTACGATGTTGAATAGCAGTGGTGATAATGGACATCCCTGCCATGTTCCTGACCTTAGCGGAAAAGCTTTCAGTTTTTCTCCATTGAGAATGATATTTGCGGTGGGTTTTTCATAGATGGCTTTGATGATATTGAGGTATGTGCCCTCTATCCCTACACTTTGAAGAGTTTTGATCAGGAAGGGATGTTGTACTTTGTCAAATGCTTTTTCAGCAACTATTGAGAGTATCATATGGTTCTTGTTCTTCCTTTTATTGATGTGTTGTATCACATTGACTGATTTGTGGATGTTGAACCAACCTTGCAGCCCTGGAATAAATCCCACTTGGTCGTGGTGAATAATCCTTTTAATGTACTGTTGAATCCTATTGGCTAGTATTTTGTTGAGTATTTTCGCATCTGTGTTCATCAAGGATATCGGTCTATAGCTCTCTTTTTTGGTGGGATCCTTGTCTGGTTTTGGGATCAAGGTGATGCTGGCCTCATAAAATGAGTTTGGAAGTTTTCCTTCCATTTCTATTTTTTGGAACAGTTTCAGGAGAATAGGAATTAGTTCTTCTTTAAATGTTTGGTAGAATTCCCCCGGGAAGCCGTCTGGCCCTGTTACAAAGCTGTCATCATCAAGACAGCATGGTACTGGCACAAAAACAGACACATAGATCAATGGAACAGAATAGAGAGCCCAGAAATAGACCCTCAAATCTATGGTCAACTAATCTTCGACAAAGCAGGAAAGAATGTCCAATGGAAAAAAGACAGCCTTTTCAATAAATGGTGCTGGGAAAATTGGACAACCACATGCAGAAAAATGAAATTGGACCATTCCCTTACACCACACACAAAAATAGACTCAAAATGGATGAAGGACCTCAATGTGCGAAAGGAATCCATCAAAATCCTTGAGGAGAACACAGGCAGCAACCTCTTCGACCTCAGCTGCAGCAACATCTTCCTAGGAACAACGCCAAAGGCAAGGGAAGCAAGGGCAAAAATGAACTATTGGGATTTCATCAAGATCAAAAGCTTTTGCACAGCAAAGGAAACAGTTAACAAAATCAAAAGACAACTGAGAGAATGGGAGAAGATATTTGCAAACGACATATCAGATAAAGGACTAGTGTCCAGAATCTATAAAGAACTTAGCAAACTCAACACCCAAAGAACAAATAATCCAATCAAGAAATGGGCAGAGGGGGCGCCTGGGTGGCTCAGCGGGTTAAGCCGCTACCTTCGGCTCAGGTCATGATCTCAGGGTCCTGGGATCGAGTCCCGCATCGGGTTCTCTGCTCAGCAGGGAGCCTGCTTCCCTCTCTCTCTCTCTCTGCCTGCCTCTCCATCTACTTGTAATTTCTCTCTGTCAAATAAATAAATAAAATCTTTAAAAAAAAAAAAAAAGAAATGGGCAGAGGACATGAACAGACATTTCTGCAAAGAAGACATCCAGATGGCGAACAGACACATGAAAAAGTGCTCCATATCACTCGGCATCAGGGAAATACAAATCAAAACCACAATGCGATATTACCTCACACCAGTCAGAATGGCTAAAATCAACAAGTCAGGAAATGACAGATGCTGGCGAGGATGCGGAGAAAGGGGAACCCTCCTACACTGTTGGTGGGAATGCAAGCTGGTGCAGCCACTCTGGAAAACAGCATGGAGGTTCCTCAAAATGTTGAAAATAGAACTGCCCTATGACCCAGCAATTGCACTATTGGGTATTTACCCTAAAGATACAAATGTAGTGATCCAAAGGGGCACATGCACCCGAATGTTTATAGCAGCAATGTCCACAATAGCCAAACTATGGAAAGAACCTAGATGTCCATCAACAGATGAATGGATCAAGAAGATGTGGTATATATACACAATGGAATACTATGCAGCCATCAAAAGAAATGAAATCTTGCCATTTGCAACAACATGGATGGAACTAGAGCGTATCATGCTTAGCGAAATAAGTCAAGCAGAGAAAGACAACTATCATATGATCTCCCTGATATGAGGAAGTGGTGATACAACATGGAGGCTTAAGTGGGTAGAAGAAGAATAAATGAAACAAGATGGGATTGGGAGGGAGACAAACCATAAGTGACTCTTAATCTCACAAAACAAACTGAGGGTTGCCGGTGGGAGGGGGTTTGGGAGAAGGGGTTGGGATTATGGACATTGGGGAGGGTATGTGATTTGGTGAGTGCTGTGAAGTGTGTAAACCTGGTGATTCACAGACCTGTACCCCTGGGGATAAAAATATATGTTTATAAAAAATAAAAAAAGTATATAAAAAAAAAACAATCTATCACGTTGTTTTACAATGATATAAGAGTATAAATGTCATAGGAGTTTTCTGAGAATCATATGAGCTACTGCAAGTAAAGCACTGAATAAAGTAAAAAGAAAAATACTTTAAATATATAAATTGTAGCTATTTTTTTTAAAGATTTTATTTATTTATTTGACAGAGAGAAATCACAAGTAGATGGAGAGGCAGGCAGAGAGAGAGAGAGGGAAGCAGGCTCCCTGCTGAGCAGAGAGCCCGATGCGGCACTCGATCCCAGGACCCTGAGATCATGACCTGAGCCGAAGGCAGCGGCTTAACCCTCTGAGCCACCCAGGCGCCCATAAATTGTAGCTATTAATATTAATTTTTTTTTACCTTTTATTAAACTGACACTGGAGAGAGAATAGTATATAATTAATACAGAAAAAGTGAAATTTGTATGTTTGTGAGAACATTTAACATTTTCTCATTAATATCGTTCCAAGATCAATGATCGATAACAATGACCTATAAGAGCCAGTTATACTTTCAGTATATCCACATTTTATTTTTTGTATCTCTTCAAAAGCAACAGACCAGCCACATTTGTAAACTGTTTTGACATGGGAGTTTTCTTCTTGGTATATATCCTAAGGCCAATAATTCATTGCACTAACCATTCAAGTGAACTTAATGTTAAAAAAAAAAAAATGAAACAAAGCTTGGGTACTTAGATGAGCAAAGAGTTATATGGGAATGAGAGGCTCTATGAGTCACCAATATTTAAGCCCAGCTCTAAAGTTCAAATTAAATGTTCTGTACAACTTTCCAGAAAAAGTCAATATATTTGCGGTTAATCCTCATAGACATATTAAAAACATAAAAAAACATAAAAATTAAAAGCATTTCAGGACAACTAATCCCAAAGTTATAGATAACATGAACATGGTGTGAGGTGCCTGGGTGGCTCAATCAGTTGGACAATTGAGTCTTGATTCTGGCTCAGGTCATGATTGTAAAGATTTTTCCAGCGAGATAAATACAACACCAGGCAAAGTGGGTGCAAGGCAAGATTTATTGAAAACACTCTCCGGCGAAGTTTCAGGGCTCAGGAGAAGGGGAGCCAGGAAAGTTGCACCAGGAGGAGGTGGGCACCCTCAGGCGAGGTTCCGCGACTCTGGAAAGCAGAGTGACGGAAGTCGTGCCCAAGACAGGGAGAAGGGGACTTTTAAGGGGCCTTGAGGGGAGTTCAGTGGTCTTTTGGCAAGTTTCCCTTATTTGGATATTTCGCCTGCTTGTCGGGGTCCCATTGGTCCATGGGAGCCCCTGGCAGGGGGTCTCAGATTCCCGCTTGTCAGGGTCCCATTGGTCCATGGGAGCCCGGGGCGGGAGAGTTTTCAGATTCCTGTTTGGGTCTTTGTTCTCCTATCCAAGCTCAGGTTTTGTGGCAGGGACTTTAGCCATCTTAAGTAGGCCTTTCTTTCTGTCAGCCCAACAATGATCTCAGGGTTGGGGGATGGAGCCCCATGTTGGCTCCCTGTTCAGTATGAAGTCTCCCTGTCCCTCCCCTGCCTCCTTTGTTCCTCTGCCTGAATGCATGCTCCTACTCTTGAACTCACACTCTTTCTCTCACTCTCAAATAAATAAAGAAATAAAATCTTGAAAAAAAAATGCTTGAAGGGTAGGATGAACACCTAAATGATGTGACTACATAATAAATTAACTCTTGGTGGAGAGAAAACAGATATTAATAAATTTCAAAAATTAAAAACATAATCACAGAAGAAATAATGTGAATGGCAAAGACATGAATAAATGCTTAAATTCAGTTTTAAAAGAGAATACCAAATTAAAACAGTGTGATATAATTTCATGCCCATATTAGCAGAAGTTAAAATACTAGATAACCTAAATTCTTGGAGAGAACACCAGAATATAGAAAGGTTCATGAAGTACAGATAGTAGTATAAAATGTGCAGCTATTCTAGAGAGCAATCTGACAGTATTCAGGTTAAATATACAAATACTAAGAACCAGAAATCCTCTCCTGAGCATATATCCTGGAGAAATTGCCCACAAGTCTGGCCATTAATGGAGAATGGACATAAAAATATGGTGGACACAAACTATGGAATATTAGAAGGTTCTGAGAAGCAACAGACTAGATGTAAATGTAATTTAAATAGCTCATAAGAACATTTTCATGTTAAAATTATAAGATTAAAATGAGACCTATAACACAATAGCTTATAAAATAAAAATACACATATATAAGATAATGTACTTTCCAAGAATATACACACATAATAAAGGGATAGAGAATAAATAGAATGATTACTTTTTCAGGATGGTAGTTGGGTAGGCAATATGATAAGAAATGGGGATATAAGAGACTTTATAAATATATAGAAAGGGATGTTTTACATCTCTTTTGCTAGACAACAAATTACCAAAAAGTTAGCACTATAAAAAAATGCAAATTCATTGTCTCACAGTATCTATATATCAGAAGTCCCAACAGGACTCGGATGGACTCTCTGCTTAGGGTTTCACTGAAATCTAGGTGACAAATGGGGCCTCACTGAAATCTAGGTGACAAATGAGGTTCTAAACTAAACTTCTAAACTAATGTGCTTATTGGCAGAATTCATATCCTTACAGTTTAAGAAGTCTGGACTTTCAAGACCATCAAAAGGGCTTCTACCTCTATGTATTTATTTTTTTAAAGATTTTATTTATTTATTTGACAGAGATCACAAGTAGGCAGAGAGGCAGGCAGATAGAGAGGGAAGCAGGCTCCCTGCTGAGCAGAGAGCCAGATGTGGGGCTCAACCCCAGGACCCTGGGACTATGACCTGAGCCAAAAGCAGAGGCTTTAAGCCACGGAGCCACCAAGGTGCCCCAAGCTTCTAACTTTATTTAAAAGACTCGCCTGATTAGATCAGGACCATATGGAACAATATCTTCTTTGAGTAATTAAAAATGAATAAGTAACCTAATCACAAAACGACTAGTCTATCACACTACTAGATCTGTTCACATGAAGGGAACTGCATTAAAGATGGCATGTATGTTCAAATTGTATAGTATAACATTTTAAAATTTTCAAATAGATACTTTATCAACTATATAAAGCAGATAAAAATGATTAAAGATATAGAATAAACATTATCATTAACAGTTTGATTGAATGAACATACATGGAATTTTACACCTGCCCCCCCAAAAAATGGAGTATGAGAAAGGATTTTTAAAGACATGCAATGCAAACTGGAAACAAAAGGAGGAAACTAAAACCTGTATAGTTATATTGATATTAAAAAATTGACAATATTAAATACCTACTAATACTATTTTGTCAAATCTAACTTAAGTATTATGTAGTATAAGAAAGTAAAAATTATATGGTTTTGAAAAGTAGTTTAAGACACTGTCATTATTACATATATGTCTACACAAATATGAAGGAAATTATTAGAATAATATTTATTTTAATATTACTTAAATTATTTTGTGGTATCTGGGTGACAGTTGGTTAAGCATCTGCCTTCAATTCAGGTCATTATTTCAGGGTCCTGGGATCAAGTCCTGCATCAGGCTCGCTACTCAGTAGGGAATAGGCTTCTCTCTCTCCCTCTGCCTCTGCCCCTGCTTATGCTCTTGCTCACTACCTTGCTTGCTCTTTCAAATAAATAAAATCTTTAAAAAATAAAATAAAATATTTTGATATAAAAGTATAAATTATTTCTATTTTTATATGGTTAGAACAAGAAAGTAGAAAAAAAGTAATTTCAAAAAGTTGCTGTTTGCAGGGTGCCTGGGTAGCTTGGTAAGCTGAGCATCCAACTCTTCATTTCAGTTCTGGTCATGATCTCAGAGTCATGAGAGCAAGCCCCAGGTAGGGGTCATACTGAGCATAGAGTCAGCTTGAGATTCTCTCTCTCCCTCTGCCCTTTCCCCCATTCATACTCTCTCCCCCCACCAAAATAAATAAATAAATCTTTATTAAAAAGTTGTCATTTGCAATAACAGCTACAAAATATGAGGCATCAAAGAATAAGTTTTGAAAAGACATACATGAAAACCATGAGCATTTATATTGATATACAGTTAAAAAATCTTAATAAATGGAGGGCTATGCCAAGTAAGACATTATTATTGGTTTAAATTGACTTTGGGTGTGAAGAAAATTCTAACAGAACATCCAAGCAAGGTTTCCTGTGTCTTCTTTCCTTCCTACAATCCTTTTTTCCTTCCTTCCTTCCTTCCTTTCCTTTCCTTCCCTTTCCTTTCCTTCTTCGGTGGAATGACAACCTCATTCTTAGATATATATGAAACAGCAAAGGATAAAGACAGGCCATAATACCCATGAAGAGAAAGGACTACATGATAGGGGAAAGATTGAAAATCATACGCTACCAGATATTGAGTCATTTTCATATTACTCTGAGTACTCTATTGGTATTGGCATACGAAAAAAACCAGACAGAGCAGTAAAATAGAACAGGTACCCAATAGCAGATAAACACACAACACACACACACACACACACACACACACACACACACACACAGTCCAAGGCCCAAGGCCCTGTGAATACTAGATCACAGGCTCAAAGTAGCAGGGGAACTTATACCATAGGTGGTCTTATTCTAATGCTCACTCTAGGCTAGGAGTTGTATGGTTTATCTACACAATGGGTCAGAGCAGCTCACTGCAAGCTTTGTTTTGCTTCCCAAACCTTATAAGGCCTACCAAATACTGTATCTTCTATCTTTATGGTAGACACTGTAAAATGAAATATTTTTTCTTCTTACTTTGGAAAGGATATCTCAACATGTCCCAAATTAGTAAATACCAGAAATCTCACCCATGGGACTGACCTTGAACTTCTACAAGATATGTAATCTCCCCGGAATTTATATTTCTTAAGGCAAATAGGGTCCTTAGTCCTTTATACTCACCAGGTGTGTGGTAGGATAAAGAAAACTACAAATCCTGACATTTTTTCCCACTGAGATGTGATATCTAATTCCATTCCCTCTCAATCAGCTGGCCTTAGTAACTAACCAGCAATAAAAGTAAGACTGTATGCCTTCCAAAGCCAAGTCAGAAAACTTGGAGCATCTTCCTTGGGCCCTTGGGTTATTCATTCTTTGTCACCTCCTCTTGCGAATCCCTCAAAATCCAATTGTCATGCGCTAAGAAGTCTAAGTCACATGAAACAGCAATGTGAAAGTGTTTGGTCTGTAATTTCAGCTGAGTTCCCAGCAGATAGCACATATCAACTGTCCCCAATGTGAATGAGCCATTTCAGCTTTCAAATGACTAAACCCCCAATCAACATACAAAGGTGACCACCTGAGAAATCTCAAGCCAAAATTATGCATTTGAGCCATTGACAAATTTGATTTCCAAAACTGTGAACAAAATAAAAATGGTTGTTTTAAACTGCTAAGTAATGGGTAATTTGTAATACAGTAAGAGATAACCAAAGAAAGGTCTAATTAACATAACATCATCAGGGGTGCCTAGGTGACTATCAGTTAAGGGTCTGCCTTCAGCTTAGGTCATAGTCCCAGGACCTGGGATTGAGCCCAATGCTTCTCCCTCTTGCCCCTACTTGTACTCTCTGGCTTGCTATCTCTCTCAAATAAATAAGATATTTAAAAAAAAAAATAACACCATCAGATATTCTTTGTGCTATCATCATTATGAGATCCTGAAGCAAAAATCAATATATCTTTTTGTCACTGCCATGTGAGGGTAAACTGATTCTTATTTTCTTTAATTACATAGGTGAATGCAAAAGTATTTGCTAGGGAAACAGCATCATATGTTGTTATTAGTAGTTATGCTCCCTTGTACCAGTGAATATCCTACAATTGGAAATGGAGCTGTAATTATCAAAACCACCTGATTACATTTGTCATAATCTATAGCACTAATTCTAAAAATGTGGCCCCTAGATGACTTTGATGTGAAAAGACTTCTTAATAATACAAAAGCACAAATCATAAAAATATATATATATATATATCGACATTAATGTATAAAATCCTTCATAAAATTATATCACTAAAAAACACAAAAAGAAGTCACACAGGAGAAGATATAAGCACATTTCCAATTAGAACATAAAAAACTTCTAAAATAATAAGAGAAAGGAAAGAATCCAAATCACCTAACCACCCTCAGAAAATGGGCATAAAACATAAACAAGGATTTCACAGATTAAGATACATGAAGGACCAATAAACACTTCAAAAGAAGTTAAATCTCATTAACAATTTAGGGAAATGAACATTAAAACCACAAACCATTTTATATTCTCTAGAAGAGCAAAAATTAAGTGTGGCAAGGCTAAGTATCAACAAGAATACAGAGTAAAAGTTTATAAACTGTTAGTGAAAATAAAAGTCAATACAACTACTAATCTCACAAAAAAATTTTAATTACCTTGTAAAAGTTAAATATGTGTCCCCCATAACCCACCAGTTCTACAATGACAAAGCAGAAAAGCACATGCACATGGACACCAAAGTCATGTATATGAATTGTTTCACTGCCTGAAACAACAAAAAACTGAAAACAACTCAATATCCACAGTCTTGAGACTAAATAAATAAATCCTGATATATTCATACAAAATAATATTCTGTAGCCTTAAAAAATGAGCAACTATAGCTACATACAAAATGTGGATAAATGTCAGATATATAATGTTGGTGGAAAAAGCAACTCTTATAAAAACATATATCATATCACATATTTTACATAAATTGTAAACATTAAAATCCAAACACCATATAAAATTTAGGGAGATATAATGTTTAATCATTTGAAAATGCCCATTTTTATAGGTGAGTATTAGAAATTTCATATGGTTCAACCTAATATAAGTACATATAGAAAACTTATAAAGAAATGCAATGAAGTGCTTAATATAAAATTCAGGATTTATTCATTCACATACTTGGTATGGGTGAGTCAATGGAGCAGTCAACAAAAGTTCTTTAATAAAACTTCTCATGCAGCAGTCATTTTAGTCAATAAACAGTACCCATGGTAAATATGAAGAAAAAAATATGATAAAGCTGCCTTATTAGTGATTATATAATTGACCTCTACTAATATTAGAGATTATTTTCTCAAGTCCCATTTGAATGTGTGTCAAAGGAGTAATATCAAAAGAAAGAAGGGAGGTTTCCTGTAGTTCCTGAAGGAGGCATTGCTAGCCTCCAGCCATAAGCTTAAAGTAGAATTAGCCACGCTATGTGGATTAATTTTCTATATTGAAACTGCGAGAGTGGAAGCTAATCCTGGAGATACTTGATTTGTACATAGCTGAATCTGGAAGTACAACTGATTGGATCTATTCAGTTAATTATCAAATTGATAATTTGACATCACTCTGGGAAAAAAGAAAAAGTATTAGTTGGGGTTTTGTGGGCTTTTGTAATTTTTGGAGCCACATAGACAGCCCATGAATGATGGTGACATTATATGGAAAAAAATGATAAACTTACAAAGGAGTTAAGATGGCAGAGAAGTAGCAGGCTGAGACGACATCAGGTAGCAGGAGTTCAGCTAGATAGCTTATCGAACCATTCCGAACACCTACAAATCCAACAGGAGATCTTAGAGAAGAAGAGCAACAATTCTAGAAACAGAAAATTGACCACTTTCTGAAAGGTAGGACCGGCCAAGAAGTGAATTCAAAGCCATGGGAAGATAGACCATGAGGGGAGGGGCCGGCTCTCCTCAAGTGTCAGAGCAACGGAACACAAATTAGAACTTTTAAAAGTCTGCTCCACTGAGGGACATCGCTCCAGAGGCGTGGGATGAAGCCCATGCCAGGACAACGTGGCTTCAGGTCCCGCAGGGTCACAGAAGGATCGGGGATGTCTGAGTGTGGTAGAGCTCACAGGTATTAGAGTGGGGAAGCCGGCTACAGAGACAGAGCGGAGGAGTGAGCTCTCAACTCAGGGTTACCTCGAACCATAATCTGTGGCATAGGCCACTGCACTGTGAGTGGGACCCCACAAGATCCAGGGAGACCCCCCAGAAGAACTCTGGGGTCTGTGGGGTTCGGAGAGTCCAGGAAAAGTTGTGTGCCAGAGACATAGATGCTTGGTCACAGGCTGGGTGAGCTCGGAACACAGCCAAGGGCAGGGAGATGGGAGAGATTGAGTGCTTTTCTCCAAGGGTGCACTGAGGAGTGGGGCGCCAAGCTCTAGGCTCCTCCAGGCCGGAGATTGGGAGGCTGCCACTTTTGTTTCCATCCTCCAGAACTCTACGGAAAGCATTCAGGAAACAAAAGCTCCCAAAAGCGAACCTGAGCAGATTACTTAGCCTAGTCCCTGGTAAGGGTAGTGCAATTCTGCCTCGAACAAAGACACTGAGAATCACTACAACAGGCCCGTCCCTCAGATCAGCAAGAAAATCCAGACAAGACTAAACTCACTGATCAAGAACAGCGGAATTCCAGAGGAGGGGAAAGCAAAGCATGGAATTCATGGCTTTCTCCCCATGATTCTTTAATCTTGCAAAGTTAATTAATTTTTTTCAATTTTATTTTTTTTCTTCTGCTAAATTTTTTAACTTATACCATTTCCTCTTTTAATGTTTTTAACTAGTCTATCTTAATAATACCTTTCATTAAAAAAAAACTTTATTGAACCATCATTATTATAGTCATATTTTATCCTTCATTGTATCTAACTTTATTTTTTGTATACACATAGGGCTTTTTCTTCTAAAAAATATGGGTTACGACTTCTTCTAATAGATCAAAATATGCCCTAAATCTAGCACCAGGCTTGTTCTAGTCGCCAGCCCAAGCAAATTATATCCACATTCTTTTTCTTTATTCTCCTAACTTACTTTATCAACTCCTTTTTTAGAAATTAAAAAAAAAATTATCTTTACAATCATATTCGATCCCTTAATTGTGTTTGCCCTTATATATGTTTTTTATTCTTTAAAATTTGGGGGGTAGTTTCTTCTAAGAAACCAAAATACTCCCAAAATTAACTGGGTGAACTTGATCTAGTCACCGTGACCAAGTGGGATTTATTCCAGGGCAGCAAGGTTAGTTCAACATCTGCAAATCAATCAATGTAATACAATACATTAATAAAAGAAAGAACAAGCACCATATGATACTCTCAATAGAGCTAAAAAAGCATTTGACAAAGTACAGCATCACTTCCTGATCAAAACCTTTCAAAGTGTAGGGATAAAGGGCACATACCTCAACATTATCAAAGCCACCTATGAAAAATTCACCACAAATATCATTCTCAAAGGAGAAAAACTGAGAGCTTTTGCACTAAGGTCAGGAACATGGCAGGAATGTCCATGATCACCACTGATATCCATCATAGGACTAGAAGTCCTAGCCTCAGCAATTAGACTACAAAAAGAAATTAAAGGCATCCAAATCAGCAAAGAAGTAGTCAAAATATCACTCTTTGCAGATGAGTTGATACTATATGTGGAAAACCCAAAACCCAAATCTGCTAGAATTTGTACAGGAATTCAGTAAAGTGTCAGGGTATAAAATCAATGCACAGAAATCAGTTGCATTTCTTTACACCAATAACAAGACAGAAGAAAGAAATTAAGGAGTCAATCCCATTTACAATTGCATCCCAAACCATAAGATGACTAAGAATAAACCTAACCAAAGAGGCAAAGAATCTATACTCAGAAAACTATAAAGTACTCATGAAAAAAATTGAGGAAGACAAAAGAAATGGAAAAATGTTCCACGCTCATGGATTGGAAGAACAAATATTATGAAAATGTCTATGCTACCTAAAGCAACCTATACATTTAATGCAATCAATCCCTATCAAAATCCAATCCATATTTTTCAAAGAAATGGAACAAATAATCCTAAAACTTATATGGAACCATAAAAGACCTCAAATAGCCAAAGAAATATTGAAAAACAATGTTCCATGCTCATGGATTGGAAGAATAAATATTGTGAAAATGTCCATTCTACCTAAAGCAATCTACACATTTAATGCAATTCCTATCAAAGTACCATCCATTTTTTTCAAAGAAATAGAACAAACAATCCTAAAATTTATATGGAACCAGAAAAGACCTCAAAAGCCAAAGGAATATTGAAAAAGAAAGCCAAGGTTGGTGGCATTACAATTCCAGACTTCAAACTCTATTACAAAGCTGTCATCATCAAGACAGTATGGTACTGGCACAAAAACAGACACATAGATCAATGGAACAGAATAGAGAGCCCATAAACAGACCCTCAACTCTATGGTTAACTAATCTTCAACAAAGCAGGAAAGAATGTCCAATGGAAAAAAAGACAAGTCTCTTCAACAAATGGTGTTGGGAAAATTGGATAGCCATGCAGAAAAATGAAACTGGACCATTTCCTTACACCATACATGAAAATAGACTCAAAATGGATGAAGGACCTCAATGTGAGACAGGAATCCATCAAAATCCTTGAGGAGAACATAGGCAGCAACCTCTTTGACCTCAGCCGCAGCAACTTCCTCCTAGGAACATCGCCAAAGGCAAGGGAAGTAAGGAAAAAAATGAACTATTGGGACTTCATCAAGATGAAAAGTTTGTGCACAGCAAAGGAAACAGTTAACAAAACCAAAAGACAACTGACAGAATGGGGGAAGATATTTGCAAACAACATATCAGATAAAGGGCTAGTATCCAAAATCTATAAAGAGCTTAGCAAACTCAACACCCAAAGAACAAAGAATCCAATCAAGAAATGGGCAGAGGACATGAACAGACATTTCTGCAAAGAAGACATCCAGATGGCCAACATGAGAATATGCTCCACATCACTTGGCATCAGGAAAATACAAATCAAAACCATAACGAGATAACACCTCACACCAGTCAGAATGGCTAAAATTAACAAGCCAGGCAATGACAGATGCTGGTGAGGATGCAGAGAAAGGGAATCCTCCTACCCTGTTAGTGGGAATGCAAGATGGTGCAGCCACTCTGGAAAACAGCATGGAGGTTCCTCAAAAAGTTGTAAATAGAGCTACCATATGACCCAGGAATTGCACTACTGGGTATTTACCCTAAAGATACAAATGTAGTGATCTGAAGGGGCATGTGCACCTGAGTGTTTATAGCAGCAATGTCCACAATAGCCAAACTATGGAACGAACCTAGATGTCCATCAACAGATGAATGGATAAAGAAGAGGTGATATATATACATATATACATATATATATACATATATATATATATATATATATATTTATAATGGAATACTATGCAGCCATCAAAAGAAATGAAATCTTGCCATGTGCAATGATGTGGATGGAATTAAAGGGTACTGTGCTTAGCAAAATAAGTCAATCAGAGAAAGACAACTATCATATGTTCTCCCTGATATGAGGAAGTGGAGATGCAACATGGGGGGTTTGGGGATAGGAAAAGAATAAATGAAACAAAATGGGATTGGGAGGGAGACAAACCATAAGAGACTCTTAATCTCACAAAACAAACTGAGGGTTGCCATGGGGAGGGAGGACAGGTGAGGGTGGTGGGGTTATTGACATTGGGGAGGGTATGTGCTATGGTGAGTGCTTTGAATTGTGTAAACCTGGAGATTTACAGACCTATACCCCTGGGGCTAATAATACATTATGTGTTTATAAATAATTCAAAAATCATTAAAAATGATAAAGTTAATGAATCAATCCTTTTTGCCTATGTACCTACATGCTTATAAGTGGAAAATGTTTTCTATTTATGTTTCTCCAACTCTTCTATTTATTCATTTCCCATAGGTATTTATAGTATATGAGGCAAAATAAATGTTGTCTTAAAAATTAGTATTTTTCTATTTATACCTCCACCATGATTAATTATTCCTATTTCTTTTTAGTAATTTATTCAATACCATGTGCTCATCAATTTTCCAGCTAATACATCATCTTCTAAATTGATTATTTTCGTCTTCAGTGTTTTAAGTTTTCACCTCTTTGACAAGGATTAGGAGAAAGAGGAACCAATGCTCTTCACTATTGGTGGAAATGCAAATCTGCAAAACAATATGGAGGTTCCTTAAAAAGTAAAAAATAGATACCCTATGATCAGCAAATGAACTAGGAGGTACTTACCCAAAGAATATAAAAATTCTAACTCAAAGGGATACATACACCCCAGTGTTTATAGAAACATTATTTATAATAACTAAAATACAGAAACCACCTGACTGTCCATCAACTGATGAATGGATAAAGAAGGTGGTGTGTATATATATGCAGTGGAATATTATTCAGCCATAAAAAATGAAATATTGCTATTTGCAACAACATGCATGGAGGGAAAGAGTATCCCACTAAGCAAAATAAATCAGTCAGAAAACGATAAATAGCATATGATTTCACCCACATGTGAACTTTAAGAAACCGAACAAATGAGCAAACAGAAAAAAAGAGAGAGGGGAAAGCAAAGAAACAGACTTGTAACTATAGAGAACAAATAAATCGTTACCAGAGGGGAAGTTAAATAGCTGATAGAGCTTAAGGAGTACATTTGTTGGGATAAGCACTGGGTGTTGTATGAAGTGTTGAATCACTATATAGCATACCTGAAACTAATATTACACTGTATGTTAACTAACTGGAATTTAAATAAAAACTTAAAAAAGAGTAAACCTAGCAGAAAATTTTTTAAAAGACAAGATTAAATTCAAGTAGAAAAATATATAATTTTCCTCAACACTCACAATTACTTGGAAAAATAAAACAATCCTATTATTAGTTTCATCTATGGTCATGCATTATACTAATTACTAAATACAGTTATGAAGCATTACACACATCTAAACAGACAACTAGCTCAAAAGTTTAGTACAATTACAAAAGTTTATTACAAAGCTTATACTCAGCTGAGTGAAACTAAGTCAGTAAATTCTTTTATCATTTCAAGACACAGTATTAGTACCCTAGAAGGAAATTAAATTAAATGTATTAATTTAGGTTCTCTTTACAACCCTGTAGTGAACAATTTATCCTGTAATGGTCTTCTAAAGTATTAATATCTGTTAGTGAATTTCAATAAGCTTAAATTTCTATAAATATGCTAAGACAGATGTAATTAAATATGAAATAATCATTTGTTTAATGTCTGCCTACTTGACAACAAGAGAAAACAAATATTTGCTTTTATTTCTCCTGAGCATCTAATGAATAGTATCAAACAAATGAATAAATGATTGATTGGATTAATGTATATTACAATGTCTGATTTAAGTCAAATTTCCTACCTACTGGTAATATCACATTTTTTATCAAAATTTTATTCTTCAGGACACAATGATACACAACTTCATCACAAATTTGTTCTAATGATTTTTTTCCTGCTTCAGTCAGGTGATCCAGAATATGTTTATATAATTTTTAAGATTATCATCAAAATTAAAACACAAATATAAAATCACTTGAAGGGAAAACTTGAAAATCCCCAATAATAAACACCTAAGAGTCAGCCAACTCCAGCATGGGAAATATAATAAAAGAAAATTCAATGCTATAATAATTGAAATTGAAGACAATGAGAAGTCAGGAAGAGAGATATTTAAAAGAAGTCACTGTTCCCAAATCACACTGCACAGTAATCAACTCTTCAGCCATTTATAATATCAGCTCTGCTCTACAAACTTCTAATACATGCTAGTATACAAGGTATATATATAAATATACATAGTAAATACATACATTTAAAAGAAATGGCTCTGGACATTTAGTCCTATTTCCTTCAATTCACCTCTATATATGTGAAGAAGACAGTCTTTTCTTTATCATGTGAAGACTATTCTCTCACTCACTAGTGGATACAACCCTTACTAATAGCATGGTCTGCACAGTCTAGCAAAAGGGTGGATTCAGAAAAATACAGGAGGAAGAGGAGAGGACAGAAAATGTCTGCTAAACTTCTACCAAACACAAAGTTCCATAATAGTTAATTTTAAGTAACTAAAAGAGAAGTTTGCAAAAGTTTAGTACAAAGTACTAAATAGTACAAACAGTTCATTCAAGCTCACCCATAGGTAGGCTAATAGTATCTTTTTCTATTCCTTTTTTGTAGCACTTTGCCCTAGTCTAAAAAATAGTTTTTTGTAGGTAGCAGCACAAAGCCTAAAATCACAGGTTGCTACACAAGCCAATGGCAATGCAAGGTTAGAGTCCTCCCTATTGGTCACCAAAGTGGCAAAAATCAGGATGTGATTATGGAATTTCAATGAAAAGCTCAGGGTGGTTCCTGGTAGCTTAGTTTATATATAACAAACAGAGGTGAAAATGCTTGTCAAGTTAGAGCTAATACTAAAGATATGTGAGTATTGAAAAAAAACAAACAGGGACAACTGGATGGCTCAGTCAGTTAAGCATCTGGTTCAGGTTTCCTGAACTCAATCAAGACCTGCACTGGGCTCCACTCTGGAAGTGGAAACTACTAAAACAGAGAAAAAAAAAAAAAAAAAAAAGAGAGAAAAAGAAAGAACTCCATGGCATAGGGGGGAAAAAGGTACTTATATCAAAGAAAGACTGCACATTTTTGTTTTTTAATAGTGAATGCAGCTGTGTGAAGCTAGACCAAATGTGTGCACTAATAAAATGAAAATCTCTTCATGGTATTTTAAAAATTTGTACTTACACAAATAAGTTTGGAGGTGGTTTGTTACACTTCAATAGATAACTGAAACAGGAAATTGTAACCGAAAGATAGTCTATACTAATACTAAAGAGATTGGGGGGCGGGGGGGAGAAGAGGTAGAAAATATGCAATGAGAAACAATACAATTAGGGGCTCCTGGGTGACTCAGTGGGTTAAGCGACTAACTCTAGGTTTCAGCTTACGTCATAACCTCAGGGTTGTGAGATCAAGCCCCACATCGCACATCCATTCAGCACGGGGTTGGCTTGAGATTCTCTACCCCTCCCCTTGTTCACCCTCCCTCACCCTTGCTCACACATGCACTCTCTCTCAAATAAATAAATAAATAAAATCTTAAAAAAGAAAAAGAAATAATACAGTTAAATTCTAACAAGCTGAGTACTTTAATTTTTCAGATGAAATACACTGCCTTGTACCAAGCATAATTAATGAAAAGAGAACAACACTAAACATATCCTTTTTTTTCTTTTCTAATTTCAAAAATAAAGAAAAAATCCTAAATTTAGTATCAAAGGGAAAATATTTTAATTTAAAAATTAACCCATCTAAGCTAATAGTCTCACCTGAAAGTAAGTGAATGAAATGCTCAGGCATGCAAGTACTTAAGGAAGTATAGGAAATACACTCTTCACATATAGTTTCCTGAAAAAAAAATATTCAAATACATATCTAAACCAAAGAACTGATCAAAATAATTATAAGTAGAGAAAATAAACAGTATGGAGAAATAAAACCTTTTTAGTTATAATGTCTTTTATAAGTTGAGAATACTACTAGGTATTTAGTGAAACAGGCAAACACATGCACAGGACAACAGGTGGTCAAAGAGAAAATCCAAAAGCATAATGCTTTTGTTCCTAAGTATTAAGTTCTCTACTAAGACCGACCAGATTGAATGTACTAAATATTTTTCCTAGGAGAGGACATCTAACCTCCTCTTCCAGGAAAAAACTACCACCTTTTCCTCCTTCCCTTCCCAATGTACTGGGATATTAGAATTCTGAGACTGAAATTATCTCCAGTTTCATTACTTAACTGAATGAAAATTCAGATATAAAGACAAATATCAATTAACCTCACTAAAAAATCAAATACATGATTCCTTGTTTAGAGAAAGTTAAAAAGCTTCACAAGGCACTGAAAGAAAAAGAATGATGGCCAAGAAGTGATGACATTCAGTAAGCTTATCTCCTATACAAACCAAGGACTTTTTTGTTGATGTTGTATGTGCAAATCGAAATCAGAGATTTCTGGTAAGGAAATACAGGATCTTGATATTTTGTTACTGTGAATTTATTATACCTGGGTTTAATTAAGAACTACTACAGAAAGATAATTTGATTATGATTAATCTATGATTTGGGAAAGTAGTTTACCTCTTAATATAATACTTGTCTAACTTCCAGGGGAGAAAATGAAGTTCAATGTACTTATCTAACAATCAAATCTAGTGTTTCATAAAATGCTTTCCCATAACATGTGAATAAATATTCAACAGAAAAATAAAATATTATTTTGGAAATTTCACACAGCTATTATTATGCTAATACAAGCACACATTATTCAAGGCCTTTGCATTTGCAATTCTTTTTTTTTTTTTTTAAGTTCCAGTATAGCTGATGTAGAGTATTATTTTAGTTCCAGGTGTAAATATAGTGATTCAACAATTCCATACATCACCCTGAGCTCATCACAAGTGCACTCCTTAATCCTCATCCTCTATTTCACCCATCTTCCCAACTAAGCATCAATTTGTTCTCTATAGTTTCTTGACTTGTCTCTTTCTCTCTTTCTTTCTTCCTTTGCTCATTTGTTTTGCTTCTTAAATACCACATACAACTGAAATCATATGGTATTTGTCTTTCTCTGACTAACTTATTGCAATTCTTTATTGGGAAAGCTCTTCATAGAAGGGAATGATGCGCAGCATTTTCAAAATCTGTTTGACAAAGTATTTTCTTCAAAAGATGTTAAAATGTCTCAAATAGCATTCCGTGGAACCCATGCTTGAAATGCTGCCATAAAGATCTTAAGTCTTATACAAACTCATGCAGTGGCTTCCACCACCATTTCAATATACCAATAGCATACAATAATAATCAAAAAGTGTGAAAGTTGCTATCTGTTTGTTCACCGATATATTTAAGTGTTTACAAAATTGCCTAGCTCAAAAATAGTGGTTGAGCAATTAATCAAAGGGAATACAGACTAGTAACTTTAATTTGAGCCATTTTAGTACTTCAGTGAGGAGTCACCCATTATTAAATAATTAATAGAATATACAGACTCTTAAAAAGGAAATTTAGCAACAATACACACTTTTTAAGAACTGACATCATACAAGAACATACTGGCTTCAAGCCCTTTGCATTTGTATCTCCCACTCCTTGGTAAGCTTTTCTTCCAGACAGTTGTGTGGCCCATTCTCAAGTTTTCCCTGATCTAAAAGTCACTTTGTCAGAGGCCTTTCTGACACATTTTGTAAAAGAGCAACCACCCCACCCATTCTTCACCATCCCTTTACCTTTTCTCAGTTTTAAGATATTTACACCATCTGACACACACTGCTTGCTTTCTGTTGCCTCTTTACAAGAATAAAAACTTTAGAAGATAAAGACAGTTATTTTGTTCAGTGATCTAATACTAGGACACAGGGTACTAGGACAGTACTAGTTCAGTGTACTAGGACTAGTACTAGTTCAGTGAACTAGGACTAGTTCAGTGATCTAATACTAGGACACAGGGTACTAGGGTATCTAGTACTAGTACCTAGTACTAGTTCAGTGGACTAGGACTAGTTCAGTGATCGAATACTAGGACACAGGGTACTGCCAGCACATAGAAGGCATTCAATAAATATTCATTAAAGAATAGGTTAATAAATGAGTATTTTAAATATCTAATGGAAATATAACTTAGATACAGCTTTTTTTTTAAAGCTCTAAATTGTGTTAAGGAGTAAAAAGAGAAGAAATTTCTTACAGTATAACTTCACAGATTTCATTCTTAGTATTCAAAAGTATGCACCACCAGAAATATGGGGCAAGGAAAATGAAAGACAATTCAGTACAGAAGAAATAAAGAATAATCCATAAACATGTAAAGATTATCAAATTCAAAAATAATTTAAAAAAACATGAATTGGAATGAGGAAAAAAAGTCTTTTACTTTTTACTTCAGAAATAAATATGTTGTTTAAAAAAAATGTAGTTTTGGCAAGCCTGTGATGAAAGAAAGGCTCTTATGCAACTGATGGCAGTATAAACTTACATAAAACACTTCTGGACAAAAAATTTCTAGAAAAAAATTTCTCTTAGCTTTGGTTCAGTATTTCCACATATTGATTTAACCAGAAAAAAATAAGAGATGCCTGTGCCTAAAGAATTCCAGTTATATCAATAAAATAATAAAACATAAAGAATATTAAATAGTAAAATAGTAATAGTAAAACATATAAGATAAATTAAATGTTCATAGCAGGAAGTCTTAATCTGCTTGGGCTACCATAACAAACTACCATAGACTTGGCATTTTGTTAAGACAAAAGAGAAATTCATTTCTCACAGTTCTGGAGACTGGAAGTTTAAGATCAAGGTGCAACCAGGGTTGGCTTCTGGTGAGACTCTCTCCTTAGCTTGCATGCTGCTTTCTCACTGTGTCCTCGCATTGCCTTTCCCCTGTGGAAAGAGAATAGTTTCTGGTATTTCTTCCTCATAAAAACATGTAGTCCTACTAAATTAGGTCCCCACTCTTAGGACCTTAAGTTAAACTTAATTATTTCCTTAAAGGCCCCATCTCAAAATACAGCCACACTGGGAGTATACCTTCAACATACTGGGGGCAGGGTTGCAGGGTCAGGGGGATGGGACATAGTTCAGTCCATAAGGAGAACGGCTAAATAGCTCCCTATATAATCACAAAATGAACTGTTATGCAGCTACCAACAAGGACTTAATGAGAAGATTTAATGACCTAATAAACATTAACTGTTATGATTAATGAAGAAATTAGTTTTAAAAAGATAAACATAATAATTTCAAATTGTTTAAAGTAGCTCATATTTTTAAAAACTTAATATGAATCATATTTAGAAAAGCTCTATTAAATTGGTTCTTAATCTATTGAAAAGGATTTTGCCTACTTTTATCTCATGTCATCTTTAATGTATGGGCAAATAGCTGGCAAATAGTAAAGTGCTATTTGAATTATTTTGTCTGTCTAAAATACATGAACAAAACTATTTCCAACATTTTAAAATAAACAGTGGAAAAGATTTAAGTTGGCATCCTGGACAATACAATACAAGCAAAAGAAATTTACACAGCTAAGCCTCTCAGACCTTCCTTCATTGGTTTGACATAAGAATCGATCCCATTTACCATAGCACCAAGAACCATAAGATATCTGGGAATAAACCTAACCAAAGAGGTAAAGAACTATGAGCTCAATATATCAACATATCCAAAAATATTTACACAGGAAAACTGATGCTATAATAAATTATATTCTCCCTCACAGCTTTTTTATCAAAGAATTTATTCCATGAGGAATGTCTAGATCAAAAAAGGAAAATGCACCTACACCTCCTTTGCTTAGAAAAAATATGAAGTTAGGAATTGTCTCCCAAAGATTAACAGATTGAGATAATATGAGAGAGGGAATTCATCTGTTCCTAAAGTTTTCTAATTTACTTTATTTATTTAATTATTTTTGTAGCTTTGGGGGGCCTATCTTGAATAAAGAGAGTATAAATAAACTATAAATTTGGAATACTTCACTTGTTAAATCAGAAGTCTGTCAAAGGTACCAAATGAAGTACTTTTGTTCTTATAGCCAGAATTCAGAGGCACAGAGGGAGTATAGCTCAGTGGTAGAGCATTTGACTGCAGATTTCAGAGGCACAACATGAAGGCCAGGTAACTCCATGTTCCTAGCCCTTAGAGAGAAAAAGGTAGTAAGAATACAGAAGAGTTTAGAGTAAGAGTGGTACCATGAAGAAATCTGTTTACAAAGTGAAAAGAACAGCAAGAAAAAGTCCCCTCCAGCATTTTGGATGAAATAAAGAACTATTAATTTGCAGAGCCAAAGCTAACTAAATTCTTAAAAATAGAAACACAACTCTATTGAAGTAACAATATGAAACATATGACAGATTCTTGCCTTCCTTAACCAAATTAAATTTATAGATATATTTTTTAAACCAATTACTTAAATGTTAATGTCACAAAGGAGCATACAGTTAACATTTTTAGTAATTTTATTATTACTACTGGCATTAGTCCAAATCATGTAATTAGCAATATATGTTCAAATAAAACAAAATATGTCCTTTTTTATTATATTGAACACAAGCTTCCATAAATGTATGTTCACATACATACACAAAGCAATTTATGTTTTCCTGCCTAATTGAGATTTTTCTGCATTTAAGGAGAAAATGCTTTAATGATGTAAGATGTTTTAGCCACCATGGGCCTTGGGCTACAAAATGGTATTATATTTTTATTGCGATGACTAGTGTATCAATTACAAAGAAAGATTACACATATACTTATTTGTTCACATATAAAATACTTTATTGCATGCCTACACTATTTTAGGCAATGGGGATAAATTATAAACTAAACAGACATGATCACTACCCTCAGAAGACACAGTATTAAATTGACCTGAGTGAAAATTAACTCTCTCACAATGTACCCAGAAATTCAAAATATTTTCAAATAAAATCTCAACAGAATTTTTATGGCATATGAAAATCTAATTGCATAGCTCATGTGTGAAAATATTAGAAAGTACAGTCAAGAAAATATTGTCCCATCTGATGTTAAAATATATAGTTACTATAAATAAAACAGTATAAACTAGCCCAGAAATTGACAAAGATGTACAGGGAGCAAAGTATAAATTCCATGAAAAAGCAAAAAACATTTACACAGAACTATATTCTAAATAAAGCTGGCAGACATTGACACAAATGGAGAGACAAAGATCATTTAATAAATTATATTGGACAATCTTCTATCCATTTGAAAATCATTTGAAAAACCTGACCACCCTACATCTTACACACACACACAGACATGAAATTGATTAAAAGGTTAAATATTAGGGAGTGAGCACTGGGTGTTATATGCAACTAATAAATCATTGAACACTACATTAAAAACTAATGATGTACTATATGTTGGCTAACTAAACATAATATAAATAAATAAATAAATAAAGTAATTATTATTGAATATCAGAAGCCAAATATTTTAATTTTATCAAGGTAGAAATAAACTTTCTAAGCAAAAACAAAAACTTAAGTGATTTGTATGAAAAGACTGATTTTTTTTCAGTGTTCCAAGATTCATTTTTTTATGCACCACATCTAGTGCTCCATGCAATATGTGCCCTCTTTAAGACCCACCACTAGACTCACCTAACCCACCATCCCCTTCCCCTCCAAAACCCTCAGTTTGTTTCTCAGAGTCCACAGTCTCTCATGGTTTGTCTCCCCCTCTAATTTACCCCAATTCACTTATCCTTTCCTTCTCCTAATGTTCTCCATGTTATTCCTTATGCTCCACAAGTAAATGAAACCCTATGATAATTGACTGTCTCTGTTTGACTTATTTTACTCAACATAATCTCCTCTAGTCCCATCCATATTGATACAAAAGTTGGGTATTCATCCTTTCTGAAGGAGGCAGGATATTCCATTGTATATATGGACCATATCTTCGAAACAAAGAGGCAACCCACAGAATGGGAGAAAAACATTTGCAAATGACACTACAGACAAACGGCTGATATCCAAAATCTATAAAGAACACCTTAAACTCAACACTCAAAAAAACAGATAATCACACCAAAAATGGGCAGAAGACATGAACAGACACTTTTCCAAAGATATACAAATGGCTAACAGACACATGAAAAACTGTTCATCATCATTAGCCATCATGGAAATTTAAATCAAAACCACATTGAGATACCACCTTACACCAGTCAGCATAGCAAAACTTAACAAGACAGTGAACAACAATTAGAGAGGATGTGGAGAAAGGGAGACCATCTTATGCTGTTGGTGGGAATGCAAGTTGGTGCAGCCACTTTGAAAAATAGTGTGGAGATTCCTTAAGAAGATAAAAATAGAGCTACCTTATGATCCTTCAATTGCACTACTTGGTATTTACCCCAAAGATACTAATGTAGTCAAAAGAAAAGTCAGGTACCCCAATGTTCATAGCAGCAATGGCCACAATTGCCAAACTGTGGAAAGAGTCAAGGTGCCCTTCAACAGATGAATGGATAAAGACTCATAGATTTTAAACCTCAAAAATTTTAAACTTATCTACTACAAAAGATATAAAACAGAAAACTGACTGAAATTCCCACTAATCATGACACGTTGGAGCCTCACCTGAAACCTATTACAATTACAGAAAAAGTATTTGTTTCAAGTGGAGGCAGGGGAAAAAACTACAAGGATAATTAAAACTAAAATCGGAAAGAAAAAAATAATTGACAAGAAACACAAACTTTTGAAGCTTGAACCCACGTGGAACAGTAAAAACGGATTTGGTTGATTTGAAAAAATGCACACATAAGCACCTGAATTGGTGAAAGGAGAAAGCTAATCTTGAGTCTCAGCAAATCAGAAAGAAACAAGAATCAGGAGTGGTTATAGAAGACATAATTTATCCTTTTCCAAAACTCAAAAGTAAAGAATTCAATATTCTATCATTAACCATGACGTTAGCTGTAAGTTTGGGATATATAAGCTTGAGGAATCGCCTCAGTTTTTCTGGCTTGCTGAGAGATTTTTACCACACATGAATATTGAAATTATCAAATTCTTTTCCTGTACCTACTATATCATCCTATCACTTTCCTCTTTTATTATTACTGTGGCAAATGAACTGATTTTCAAGTTTATCCCAACCTGCCTTCCTCCAATAAACCCCATTCAGTCATGATATATTTGTTTAGCATGTTATTGAATTTAAACTAATATATTGATTGATACAGGAAATTCCACATTAAAGTAACAGGATTTTCTTGGAAGAAAATATCAAGTATATTTTAAATTTCTCTGAAACTGAAGGGTATGGTTTTTCAAAATAAAAATTCTACCGAATTCCTAACTCAAGGAATAAGAAACAGAGTCACACTAAAATTCATCATTGTGAAATTTAAGAACATGAAGATAAAGTAAATATCCAAAAAGATTTCAGAGAAGAGGTTAAAAGGCTCAAAAACAAATAAACAGGAATCAGAATGGCTTTTGACTCTTCAACAATCAAATGGAAAAGTAAAGGACAATGGAGCAATGCTTTCAAAATATCAAAAGGTAATTACTATTAACTAGGATTCTTTATCCAAACTTTTAATCAAATATGATACCAAAGAAATGGGATAATTTTGTGAAGGGAATAATCCAAGGCAACAGTTGTTTCCCCCTATCCCATCTTTTTGTTACAGTTTTTATGATGAAGAACCTGGGCCATTTAACCTATAGCTTTTCCAGTCTGCTTTGTGCTAATTGTATATTCATAGTGCAGTTGAACATGTTTGCTGAATTTCCTGAAAATTGACATCTGGATTTAAATGTTTGACCAAATTCAGATTCAGTCCCTTTGAGGAAAAGAAAGTGCTTTTACTAGGTTCTATCATCAGGAAGCACATACTATCTAGTTGCTTGCTCTTTTGCTCTTTTTTTTTTTTTTTTTTTTTTTTAAATGTTGGCAGAGGTGGATGCCTAGGACTAGATCCACTAATTCAATTCAGTGAGGTTGTAAAAAGGTGATTTTCTAATTCTATCATTTTTTTCATGTAGTAGCTGTAATAATTTTTTAATGAAGCACTTCTCTTTTTCTTTGTGGCTACATAGTGGAATGGTTCTTACGGAAAAAGCAAGATCAATGCTCAATTCTTTCTCTTATTTAATAAGTTTTCAAGAAAATGAATTTTTCTCTCTCATCTTCAAAATATGATCAGTTGGCATGTTTTAAAATATCATTTTAAACTTAAGGATTTTTTAAAAAGCTTTATGAGTTTAAATTCATCTAATTCTTAACCTTTTTTTTTTTTTTCACCTCAAATCGCTCAGTCTTCAGCTACTGGAACACTCGTTAACTCCTAAATCTTTTTGGTATAGCCAGAGTATTTTTGATAGCTACCTTGACAACCAAAAGGTCAAGATTTTTTAGGTTCATCTGTTATATTACCTGCTCTAAAATCAGTCACCTATTCAAGAAGCCATAGTCCCTTATAATGGGAAGTGATATTTCAAGCTGGCAATTAGTGTGCAAGGCATGCTCATTGCTACTGGTTTGGTCATTGTTTCCTTTTCAGTGGACAGAAGAGGATACAGATAAGTACAGACACTCAGATAGTGACAGATTCAATACCTGATGAGTAAATAGTATTTCCAGTTCAAATGTATCTTCCTTACCCTATACCTTCCTTCTTCCATACTGAGGCTCATGACTGTTAAGAACAGAGATGATGGGATTAGGATACTCATAATTACTTTTTTATTTCGCACCATAGTAAAAATACAAATGCTTCAGATATAATAACAGTACCACCACTATTATAAATAATTAAAGCAGTTGTAATTTTTTGCTATGCTACTCTTATTCCTTCCCCATTTTTATAATTACATTTATATTGTCAAATCATGTATCCACTCCATATTACATATTATAATATCCTACTCTTCACATGTTCATTTGACCTTAGTCTTACTAAGAAGCATACATTTTATGGTTATCTCCAATCTTACATGCCTGTCTCAATTCATTCAGATACTCTGAAATTCACTTTGTAGTAGATTCTTTAGAAATAACTCTGGGAGGGAGAAATCAAGATGGCAGGGGAGTAGAACACCTTAGTTTCATCTTGTCCCAAGAACTCAGGTAGCTAGCTATCAAATCATTCTGAACACCTGTGAACTCAACAGGAGATCTGAGAAAGGAATAACTGCAACTCTACAAATACAAAAGCAACCAATTTCTGCAAGGAAGGAGGTATAAAGAAGTGAATCCAAGATGATATATAGGAAGATAAACCATGGCGGGAGGGAACTTCTGTAAGCTGGCTACCAGAAAGTGATACAGCAGCACAGCACAAAATCAGAACTTTTAGAACTCTGCTACAGTGAGGGATGTCCTAGCCTGAAATATGCTTGGGTGGTTAAGAGGTGAAGAATCCTAGGAAGGACAGTGTAGTCTCATGATCCCTGGGGTCACAGGAAGACAGGATGCCTGAGTACAGCAGAGTTGCCAGGGATGGGAGTGAGAAAGCCAGCTGCAATGAGCCCAGGAGAGAGTTCTCAGCTCAGTTGCTATAAACCGCAAACCATAGCATGGTCTGGTGACTGCTCTCCAAGCAGGGGCCCAACAAGTGGCAAAACTGTTGAGACATCCCACTTCCTCCCTGGGGAGAAGCAACGCAGGAGAGGACCACAGGAGTCTGCAAGGTTTGGAGACTTGAAAAAGGGTCGTGTGCCTGAGACACAAATGCTCAATCACTGTTTGGGTGAACATGGAGTGCATCAGGAGACCAGGGAGACGCCAGTTATTGACTTTTTCCCTCAGGTTCACTGAGGAGTAGTTCACTGAGGGTCCCAAGCTTTTGGTACTGAGGTTATTGATGGGGGGGCCTCCATTTTCATTCTCATTCTTATCCTCTAATGCTGCGTGAAGGAGGGGTAAGACAGCAGGAGACCTAAATATCATCAGGTCCCAGGAGTTCAGCTAGGTAGTTATGAAACTATTCTGAACACCTACAAACTCAACAGATGATAGAAGAGAAGAGCAGTAATTCTAGGAAGAGAAAATCTACCACTTTCCAGAAGTTAGGACCTGTGGAGAGGTGAATCCAAGGCAACATACAGGGAAGAGAGACCACCCGGAGAGGGGCCAGCTCCTGGCAAGCGGTAGAGCAATGGAGCACAATATCAGAACTTTAAGAAATCTGCTCCACTGAGGAACATTGCTCCAGAGGCTAAGCAGGGAGTGCAGCCTTCACAGGGACAGTGTGGTCTCAGGACCCATGGCATCACAAAATGACCAGGAGTGTCTGAGTCCAGCAAAGCTCACAAGTATCGGAGCTGTGATGCCAGCTGCAGAGAGATTGCTGAGGAGGGGACTCTCAACTCAGGGTTACCTTAAACTATGATCCAAGGCACATTCAGGCCACTGTTCTTTGGGCAGGGACCCCACAAGTAGCAGATCCAGGGAGATCCCTTCTTTCTTCCTCCTGTGGGAGTGGTGGTGCAGGAATGGGCTGCAGGAATCTGCTGGGTTTGGAGACTCCAAACGGGTCTGTGCACCCAAGATAGGTCACAGGCTAGAGGAGCTCAAAATGTGGCCAGAGACCAGGGAAATGGGAGGGATTGACTGCTTTTATCTGAGAGCACACTGAGGAGTAGGGCTGTGAGCTCTTGGCTTTTAAGTGGCCAGATACTGGGAGGCTGCCATTTTCATTACCATCCTCCAAAGCTATATGGAAAGCATACATGGAACAAAAGCTCCCAAGACCAAGCAATTACTTAGCCTGGCCCCAGGTAAGGGGGGTATAATTCCACCTCAGGCAAAGACATTTGAGAATCACTGCAATAGACCCCTCACCAGAAGATCAGCAAGAACATCCAGCCAAGACCAAGCTCACCAATAAATGAGAACTGCTGAACTCCAGAGCTAGGGGAAAGCAACAAATAAAATTCATGGCTTTTTTTTCCCATGATCCTTTAGTCTTTCAAAGTTATTTTTTTAACTTTATTTTTTGTTATTCTATTTTTAAAATCTTTCCTCTTTCCTATTATAAAGTTTTTTTAAACCATTTTACCTTACTAATACCTGTTTAAAAATATTTTTTCATTTTCATTGTTTAGTCCTATTTTATCCCCTCATTGTATTTAACCTTATTTTTTGTATACATACAGGTTTTTTTTTTTTTCTTTAAAACGTTGGGATACAATTACTTCTAAAGATCAAAATATACACTAAAACTAGCATATGGCTTTGTTCTACTCTCTAGGTTAATCACATCATTTTCTTCTTTTCTTTTTCAACCAACTTCTTATCAATTCCTTTTTTAGAATCTTTAAAAAATTTTCTTTACAATCATATTCAATCCTTTCAACATTCTGTATAAATATATTTTTTTCTTTAAAATTTTGGGAGGTAGTTTCTTCTAACAGACCAAAATACACCCAAAATCAAGTGTGTGGCTCTGTTGAACTCACTAGTCTCATTCATATATATATATATTTTTTTTTCCCCCTTCCTTTCCCCCTTTCTTCTCCCCCCAGCTTCAGGTCTCTTCTGATTTGGCTAGTGTATATTTCTCTGGGATCATTGTTACCCTATTATTATTTAGTTCTCCCACTCATCTATTTTTATCTGGATACAATGAGAAGGCGAAAAAACTGACCAAGGGGGGGGGGGGGACAAGAGGCAGTACTAATGGCTAAGGACCTAATCAATACAGACATTAGTAATAGGTCAGAACTAGAGTTCAGAATGATAATTATCAAGGTGCTAGCTGGGCTCAAAAAGGGCACGGAAGATATTAGAGAATCCCTTTCTGGAGAAATAAAAGAACTAAAATCTAACCAACTTGAAATCAAAAAAGCTGTTTGTGAGAAGAAATCAAAAATAGAGGCCCTTACTGCTAGGATAAATGAGGCAGAAAGAAAGAATTAGTGATATGGAAGAACAAATGATGGAGAATAAAGAAGCTGACCAAAACAGAGACAGACAACTACTGGACTATGAGAGGACAATTCAAGAGATATGTGATACCATAAGATGAAACAATATTAGAATAATTAGGATCCCAAAAGAAGAAGAACGAGAGAGAGGGGCAGAAGGTTGAATGGAGTAAATTATAGAAGTGAATTTTTCTATTATGGCAAAGGGAACCAGCATCAAAATCCAAAAGGCACAGAGAACCCCCACCTCAAAATCAATAAAAATAGGTCTCCACCCTGTCATGTAACGGTAAAACTTACAAGTCTTAGTGACAAAAGGAGAATCCTGAAAGCAGCTCAGGACAAGAGGTCTGTAACATACAATGGTAGAAAGATTAGACTGGCACCAGACCTATCCACAGAGACCTGGCAGACAGCAAAGGACTGGCATGATATATTCAGAGCACTAAATAAGATAAATATGCAGCTAAGAATACTATATCCAGCTAGGCTGTCCTTGAAAATAAAAGGAGAGATAAAAAGCTTCCAGGACAAATAAAAACTAAAAGAATTTGCTAACACCAAACCACCCCAATAGGAAATATTAAAAGCAAAGACAGAGTCTAAAAGTAACAGACGAGAACAGAACAGAGACAATATACAGTAACAGTCACCTTACAGGCAATACAGTGGCACTAAATTCATATCTTTCAATAGTTACCCTGAATGTAAATAAACTAAATGCCCCAATCAAAAGACACAGGGTATCAGAATGGATTAAAAAAAAAAAAAAGACCCATTGATATGTTGTGTACAGGAAACTCATTTTAGACCAAAGTCACCTCCAGATTTAAAGAGAGGGAGTGGAAAACAATTTACGATGCTAATGGACATCAAAAGAAAGTGGGGGTGGCAATCCTTATATCAGATATGTTAGATTTTAAGCCAAAGACTACTATAAGAGATGAGGAAGGACATTATATCCTACTCAAAGGGTATGTCCAACAAAAAGGTCTAACAATTTTAAATATCTATGCCCCAATATGGGAGCATCTAACTATATAAACAAATTAATAACAAAATAAAAGAAACACATTGACAATGATACAAAAATTGTAGAGGATTTAACAACCCGCTTCTGAAATGGACAGAACATCTAAGCAAAAGATCAACAAGGAAATAAGGGCTTTAAATGGTACAATGAGCCAGATGTACATCACAGATGTATTCAGAACATTCCATCCCAAAGCAACAGAATACACATTCTTCTCTAGTCCACATGGAACATTCTCCAGAACAGATCACAACCTGGGTGACAAATCAGGTCCCAACTGGAACCAAAAGATTGGGATCATTCCCTGCGTATTTTCAGAACACAATACTTTGAAACTAGAACTCAATCACAAGAGGAAACTTGGAAAGAACTAAAATACATGGAGGCTAAAGAGCATCCTACTAAAGAATGAGTCAACCAGGAAATTAAAGAAGAATCTAAAAAATTCACGGAAACAAATTAAAATGAAAACACAACTGTTCAGAATCTTTGGGGCACAACAAAAACCATCCTAAGAGGAAAGTATATAGCAAAACCTGCCTTTATCAAGAAATAAGAAAGGTCTCAAGTATACAACCTAACCCTACACCTAAAAGAGCTAGAGAAAGAACAGGAAAGAAAGCCTAAATCCAGCAGAAGAAGAGAAATCATAAAGATCAGAGTAGAAATCAATGAAATAGAAACCAAAAAAAAAACAGTAGAACAAATCAACGAAACTAGGAGCTGGTTCTTTGAAAGAATTAATAAAATTGATAAACCCCTGGCCAGACTTATCAAAGGGAAAAGAGAAAGGACCCAAATAAATAAAATCATGAATGAAAGAGGAGAGATCACAACCAACACCAAAGAAATACAAACAATTATAAGAACATAGTATAAGCACCTATACACCAGCAAATTTGACAATCTGGAAGTAAAGGATGCTTTTCTAGAGACATATAACCTACCAAAACTGAACCAGGAAGAAACAGAAAACCTGAACAGACCCATAACCAGTAAGGAGATTGAAGCAGTCATCAAAAATCTCCCAACAAAAAAGAGCCCAGGGCCAGATGGCTTCCCAAGGGAATTCTACCAAACATTTAAAGAAGAATTAATTCCTATTCTCCTGAAACTGTTCCAAAAAATAAAAATGAAAGGAAAACTTCCAAACTCATTTTATGAGGCCAGTGTTACCTTGATCTCAAAACCAGACAAAGACCTCATCAAAAAAGAGAATTACAGACCAATATCCTTGATGACACAGACACGAAAATTCTCACCAAAATAATAACCAAGAGGATCCAACAGTACATTCAAAGGATTATTCACCATGACCAAGTGGGATTTATTCCTGGGTTGCAAGGTTAGTTCAACATCTGCAAATCAATCAATTTGATACAATACATTGATAATAGAAAGAACAAGAACCATATGACACTCTCAATTGATGCCGAAAAAGCACTGGACAAAGCACAGCATCCTTTCTTGATTAAACTCTTCAGAGTGTAAAGATAGAGTGTATATACCTCAATATCATCAAAGCCATCTATGAGAAACCCACAGTGAATATCATTCTCAAAGGGGAAAAACTGAAAGCTTTTCCCCTAACTTCAGGAAGACGGAGGGATGTCCACTATCATCACTGCTATTCAACAAGGAAATCCTAGCCTCAGTATTGAGACAACAAAAAGAAATAAAAGGCATCAGAATTGGGAAAGAAGTCAAACTCTCATTCTTTGCAACTGATTTCTATGCACTGATTTTATACCCCAAGACTTAAGCGAATTCCTGTATGAATTTCAGCAGTTTTGAAGTGGAGTCTTTTGGGTTTTCCACATAAAGTATCATATCACCTGCAAAGAATGAGAGTTTGACTTCTTTGCCAATTCAGATGCCTTTGAAAGAAATGGGTGGTATTTTGATAGGGATTTCGTTAAATGTGTAGATTGTTTTAAATAGCATAAACATTTTCAGAATATTTGTTCTTCCATGAGCGTGGAACATTTTTCCATTTCTTTGGGTCTTCCTTAATTTCTTTCATGAGTAATTTATAGTTTTCTGAGTATAGATTCTTTGGCTCTTTTTTTCAAAGAAATGGAACAAATAATCCTAAAATTTGTATGGAACCAGAAAAGACCCAGAATAGCCAGAGGAATATTGAAAAACAAAGCAAAAGTTGGTGGCATCAAAATTCCAGACTTCAAGCTCTATTACAAAGCTGTCATCATCAAGACAGTATGGTGTGGCACAAAAACAGACACATAGAGCGATAAAACAGAATAGAGACCCCAGAAATAGACCCTCAACTCTATGGACAACTAATCTTCAACAAAGCAGGAAAGAATGTCCAATGGAAAAAAGGCAGTCTCTTCAACAAATGGTGTTGGGGAAATTGGACAGCCACATGCAGAAGAATGAAACTGGATCATTTCCTTACACCACACATGAAAATACACTCGAAATGGATGAAGGACTTCAATGTGAGAAAGGAATCCATCAAAACCCTTGAGGAGAACACAGGCAGCAACCTCTTCCTTCACAGCTACAGCAACATCTTCCTAGGAACATCGCCAAAGGCAAGGGAAGCAAGGGAAAAAACGAACTATTGGGATTTCATCAAGATGAAAAGTTTTCACACAGCAAAGTAAACAATTAACAAAACCAAAAGACAACTCACAGAATGGGGGAAGATATTTGCAAACAACATATCAGACAAAGGGCTAGTATCCAAAATCTATAAAGAGCTTAGCAAACTCAACACCCAAAGAACAAAGAATCCAATCAAGAAATGGGCAGAGGACATGAACAGACATTTCTGCAAAGAAGACATCCAGATGGCCAACATGAGAATATGCTCCACATCACTTGGCATCAGGAAAATACAAATCAAAACCATAACGAGATAACACCTCACACCAGTCAAAATGGTTAAAATTAACAAGCCAGGAAATGACAGATGCTGGGGAGGATGCAGAGAAAGGGGAACCCTCCTACCTTGTTGGTGGGAATGCAAGCTGGTGCAGCCACTCTGCAAAACAGCAGAGAGGTTCCTCAAAAAAGTTGAAAACAGAGCTACCCTGTGACCCAGGAATTACACTACTGGGTATTTACCCTAAAGATACAAACATAGTGATCCAAAGGGGCACGTGTACCTGAATGTTTGTTGCAGCAATGTCCACAACAGCCAAACTATGGAAAGAACCTAGATGTCCACCAACAGATGAATGGATAAAGAAGAGGTGGTATATATATACAATTGAATACTATGCAGCCATCAAAAGAAATGAAATCTTGCCTTGTGCAATGACGTGGATGGAACTAGAGGGTATTATGCTTAGTGAAATAAGTCAATTGGATAAAGACAACGATCATATGATCTCCCTGATATGAGGAAGTGGAGTTGGGGGGTTGGGGGGTAGGAGAAGAATAAATGAAACAAGATGGGATCGGGAGGGAGACAAACTATAAGAGACTCTTAATCTCACAAAACAAACTAAGGGTTGCCAGGGGGAGGGGGGTTGGGAGAGGGTGGTGGGGTTATGGACATTAGGGAGGGTATGTGCTATGGTGAGTGCTGTGAAGTGTGTAAACCTGGCAATTCACAGACCTGTACCCCTGAGGCTAATATTACACTATATGTTTATTAAAAAATTTTTAAAAATTAAAAATAATAAATAAATAGATTCAAAATGGATGAAAGATCTCAATGTGAGACATGAGTCCATCAAAATCCTTGAGAACACAGGCAGCAACTTCTTCAACCTCAGCCACAGCAACTTCTTACTAGGAACATCGCCAAAGGCAAGGGAAACAAGGGCAAAAATGAACTATTGGGACTTGACCAAGATCAAAAGCTTTTGCACAGCAAAGAAAACAGTCAACAAAACCAAAAGAAAATTCCCAGAATGGGAGAAGATATTCTCAAATGACATATCAGATAAAGGGCTAGTGTCCAAAATCTATAAAGAGCTTATCAAACTCAACACCCAAAGAACAAAGAATCCAATCAAGAAATGGGCAGAGGACATGAACAGACATTTTTGCAAAAAGACATCCAGATGGCCAAAAGACACATGAAAAAATGCTCCACATCACTCGGCATCAGGGAAATACAAATCAAAACCACAGTGAGATGCCACCTCACACCAGTCAGAACGGCTAAAATTAACAAGTCAGGAAATGACAGATGTTGGCGAGGATGAGGAAAAAGGGGAACCCTCCTACTCTATTGGTGGGAACACAAGCTAGTGCAGCCACTCTGGAAAACAGCATGGAGGTTCCTCAAAAAGTTGAAAATAGAGTTACCCTATGACCCAGCAATTGCACTATTGGGTATTTACCCTAAAGATACAAATGTAGTGATCCAAAGGGGCATGTGCACTTGGATGTTTATAACAGCAATTTCCACATTAGCCAAACTATGGAATGAGCCTAGGTGTTCATAAACGAATGGATAAAGAAAATGTGAGATACACACATACACACACACGCACACACATATGCACACACACACAATGGAATACTATGCAGCCATCAAAAGAAGAAATTGCCACTTGCAATGATGTGGATGGATAAAAATTAAAAAATGAAAATAAAATAGGAAAGGTAGGTCGTTGGAAAAAAAATCCAGTAAATTCACTAAAATATGTCCCTGTGTTAATCATTCTAGGTTGATACTCTCAGGCACAAGGTATATTCTTTCAATATTACTTTCATTTTTTTAAATAAATTTCAGTAAGGGCTTATTGAATTACAGCTTTTAGTATTTGTCATATATTGATTGCTCTGATTATTTTCTTTAAGGATACCTATTTGCCATATGTTGCCTATTTTCCATTAGTTGTCTATTGTATTAGTGTTTTGTGGCTGTTGTAAATAATATTGCAAACTTAGCCTCTTAAGCAACAGAAATTTATTCTCTCATAACTTTGAAAGCCACAAGTTTAAATTCTGGATCACTGATCCAAAATCAAGATATTAGCAGGGCCACTGCTCACACTGCCTCTGGAAGTTATAGGGAAGAGTCCTTTCCTTGCCTCTTCCAGCCTCTAGTAGCTGCTAGCATTCCTTGGCATGTGTCCACATCACTCCAATATCTATATTTATCTTTACCACATCATCTTCTGATTTGTTTATCATCAAATCTTCCCCTGCCTCCCTCTTAGATAGATATATGTGATTGAGTTCAGAACCCACCCTGGTATCCTGGATAATCTTCCCATGTCAATACTCTTCACCACATTTGCAAAGGCCCTGTTTTTATATAAATAATATGTATAGGTTCCAGGGATTAGGACCTGGTACCATTATTTATTTTTTTTTTTGAAAGGGGGGTTGGAAGGGGAGTATAGGGAAGAGAGTAGGGGTATTATTCACTTATAATATCTGTCTTCAATAATAATTTCTTCTTAAATTTCCTCTAATCTTTATTTCTGAAATTTTTTCTTTTGTTTCTAATTTTATTTTAATTTTTTTCCTCTGAGATTTTGTAATTCTGATTTATATTATTTCATAATGTTTTAAATTCTTTTCTTCATGGCTTTTGGCTCATTTATTTTTAATTTTTTTGTTTTGTTTTGTTTTAGTTTTATTTATTTTTGCAAGAGAGAGAGAGATAGAAAGAGAGAGCACAAGCAGAGGGGTGGGGCAGAGGGAGAAGCAGACTCCTGACTGAGCTGGGAGCCCAATGCTGGACTCAAGCCAGGACCCTGATATCATGAACTGAGCTGAAGGCAGAATCTTAACTGAGCCACCCAGGCAGTCATCTTTTGGCTCATTTTTAAATAATATGCTACAGTTTTTATCAGTTTCTTGAACATGTCTTTCCACAGAATTAAATCCTTATAGCAATGTTCTTTTCTCCTTATATGTATTTTTCCTATGGCAACTATATCTTATATTTGATAATTTTCTATACCTTATTTTTGTGTAAATTTCATTTTTCTACACTTTTAGGAGACTCAGTTCAGATATCTTTTCTAACATTACAAAGTCTCTTCTTTTGCTTTTTGTAGTGTCAAAAATATGGCACCTTGATTTCTGAGATCTCTGACTCTGTTCTCCCTAACGTCTAATTATATATCCCACTTTTTTTTTCTTTCTGTTCCTTTCAGTTTTCATTCTACTGTCAGTACTTCCCCTGAGGGTGGAATCCTGTCTTGAAAGAAAATTACTGCCTGTGCTCTTTTGTAGGATTTTTATGGTTTCAGGTCTCACATGTAGGTCTTTAACTCATTTTGAGTTTCTTTTGGCATATGATGTAAGAAAGTGGTCCAATTTTCCCAGTGCCATTTGTTGAAGAGACTGTTTCCCATTGCATATTCTTTCCTGCTTTGTCAGAGGTTAATTGACCATATAGTTGGGGATTCATTTCTGGATTTTCTATTCTGTTCCACCAATCTATGTTTCTTTTTTTGTGCCAGTTCCATACTGTCTTGATTACTACAGTTTTGTATTATATCTTGAAATCTGGGATTATAATACTTACAGTTTTGTTCTGCTTATTCAAGATTGCTTTGTCTACTCATGGTCTTTTGTGGTTCCATACAAATTTTAAAATTATTTGTTCTACTTTAGTGAAAAACTCTGTTAGTATTTTAATAGAGATTGTTTTAAATTTGTAGATGGCTTTGAGTACTATGGACATTTTAATAATATTTGTTCTTCTATTCCATGAGCATGAAATATCTTTCCATTTGTGTCATCTTCAATTTTTTCATCTGTTTTATAGTTTCAGGAGTACAGGTCTTTCACCTTCTTGGTTAAGTTTATTCCTAGGCATTTTGTTATTTTTTAGTATAATCAAAAATGGGATTGCTTTCTTAATTTCTCTTTTTGCTACCTTATTATTAGTGTATAAAAAAGCAATAGATTTCTGTGTATTGATTTTATATCCTACGATCTTAGTGAATTCATTTATTAGTTCTAGAGGTTTTGGGTGGAGTGCACTCCTATGTTTACTGTAGCATTAATTACAGTAGCCAAATTATGAACAGCCCAAGTGTCCCTCAATAGATGAATGGCTAAAGATGTGAGACATATATAGAGATAAATGGATACACACACATACAAACATAATGGAATACACCCAGTCATAAAAAAAGAATGGAACCTTGCTATTTGCAAAAACATGAATGGAGCTAGGGAATATAATACTATGTAAAGGAAGTCAGTCAGAAAAAGGCAAATAGGGACACCTGGGTGGCTCAGTGGGTTAAAGCTCTGCCTTCGGCTCAGGTCATGAGTCTAGGGTCCTGGGATTGAGCCCCACATCGGGCTCTCTGCTCAGCAGGGAGCCTGTTTCCTCCTCTCTCTCTCTCTCTCTGGCTGCCTCTCTGCCTACTTGTGATCTCTGTCTGTCAAATAAATAAATAAAATATTTTAAAAAAAAAAGGAAAGAGAAAAACAAAGAGCATATGATTTCACTCATATGTGGGAAACAAAACAATTGAACAAAGAAAAAAAGAGATAAAGCAAAACAAAAAACAGACTCTTAACTATAGAGAACATACTGATGGTTATCAACGGGGAACAGGGTGGGTGATGGGTGATACAGGTGATGGGGATTAAAGAGTACACTTAACATGTTGAGCATTGAGTGATCTATAGAATTGTTGGATCACTACACTTTAATCTAAAACAAATATAACACTATATGTTAACTACATTAGAATTAAAATTCAAACAGAAAAAATCATGGAGTACCAGTTTCAAAGTCCTTGGGTCTATACTAATCACATAACCATATGTGGGTCTATACAGATCTGTACTCAATTCACTTTAGAGAAACCAGCACCCACTTCCAGTTGCAGTTGCTGTCCTAAATTTCCCCAACTACTTTTTCAAGTTTACTGTGTCAGAGTTTTCTTAATATGGGCAGGGGTCCCAGACTCCCAGGGACAGCTGCATACAACACAGATGCACACCAAGGTCAGCCAGCCTCAGACTAGACCTAGGGCATTTCTGTCTCTAACTTTCTAGTCTGCTCCCCACCCTGCATGGGGCCCCCAGAGTCCACAGAGGGTATGTTGAAGGAAACAAACCTCCTAACTTAATTTAGTAGTGGTCCCTTGATCCCATCCAATCAACCCCCACGGTGGGCCTTGGCCACCAACAACCTTGAAACAGTGCCTCCAGCTGAAGTAGATGAACTGCCCCCACTCCACAGAAACCCACGGCTCTCCTCTTCCTAATTGTACATGCATATGAAAACTCAGCCTAGGAAAAGAAGGAATGAGACACAGAAAAAAAGATAAAACAAACCACCTCCCACCCCCCAAAAAACAGGTGCCTCCCTCTGATTTTTCTTGTACAGATACTGATAACAGGCATGTTCCAACTTATTTGCACTTAGGGATTTGGGGGGGATATGCAGTTTGACTGAAAATATTACCAACCAGTATTTGATTATGCTATCTAGTTGCCCTGTTTTTATGTAAGGACCTGGTAAGATCCAAAACATACGCTGCCACTATGATCATGTTTTCCCCAAATCCTCTTTAGTATAATATTTTTTAATTAGTGGTTCTTTTAAGACACAAATATGGAACATGTTTCCCTTTTGTGACCCCATTGTGCAGTATTCCATTTAGTAAAAAAAAGTTAATGTGTACTGGAATTTCTAGAAAAAGCTGGAGGCATCAGAATTGGTGATATACACAACCCCAAAGACCACAGAGTCTATGTTCAGCCCAGGAGCTGCTCTACTTTACTGATCAAGACCATCTTTAATTTGTGAATAAAAGAAGAGACATTGTTGGGGGTAGGAGTGCTAGGGTAGGACTAGACTGCAAAGGGAGAAAGACTAAGGATATTACAATTAGAATTTGCACCATAAGATTTATCTTTAAATTTCTGAGCCTTTTAATAAATGGTATAGTTGTATAAAATTTTCAAGACTCCTAATAATCTGCATTTGTTTTTAAATTACAATTAACATCTTAATTAGTACAACCTCAACCAGACACAGCTATTCCTAATCATTTGGGAATTATAAAATTTTAAAAGATATGAGTCCTTTAAAGATGCTTATATGTTTTTATTGAAGATAACTACAGTAAGGAAAGAGCAAACACACTTATTTATGATATTAAGATGGGTATGAATACTCTATAAAGTATAAAGGAGAAGGATTATAATAGACAACAGGAAAATCAGTATAGCTTTAAGGGAAACCAATAAAGATGTTCTGCTCTCTCTGCAATGAGAAAACAAACTGATACTAATAAGTTTGGGGGGGGGGGTTGCAATAGCTGCATATTAGGTGCAGGGAATATTTTTATTTCCCCCAATAAAGAACACAGATCTGGAGCTACAGATGTGATTAGTATTTCCAGCTGTAATAGCTGATAGCTGTTCTCCAAGACCTACCTAATTTTGTACCCAACAGGGATTAAATTTCTTGCATCTTTCAAGATTTTGTCAATACATATAAACTCTTAATGACTCCATGGTTGCAATATTGATTCAGGGATCAATATTGGGATTCAGGAATGGGATTCAGGAATGGGAGCAAGGGTAGAAGGCAATTCCTGAAGCTTGACAATTCCAAACCTAATGGCCTTGACTCCGTGGATCATGAAAGTACTTTGGAGTTCTTCCAATTGCTTAATAGATCAATTCTTATTCTACAATCTGAGTATGGTTCGGTGGTAGCATTAAACACAATGTGGGACCTATCAGTCTAAGACTTTACTTGTCACCTGACCTATAGGTCTCCATTCTGATTACCAAAACATGTAGAGTTTGTTGTCAGTGGGGATTAGTGTTGGTTAAGATCGATAATCTCATAATCCCTGAAAGATCTCGTTTTTCCCTCTTCCCAATATGGCTAACAGCCACAGGCCCTGGTAGGAAAGGCTTTGCTCAGGGAGGAGGGCATATGTATCCCTCTGGGCCACATTATATGGTCCTTTGCTACAGACTTGGCACCACTCTCAATCAGAGCCTTTTAAAATGCAAACTCTCTGAGAGAGAAATGGTAAGAAGCCACAAATCCCCTTGCAGGCATCTCAAGTTGTGTCAATGCCCAGAAGATCTAGATTTTTTCCAACCTATTTTAGTGCAGCAGTCCCTTCATATGCTATGTATATATACAGCTATCTATGTGTGTGTAGATAGGTGACTGGTAGGTGATAAAGAGATATTTATATGTATAATACCTTTAAAAGCCCAAACATTTTCTATTTTCCATTTAATAGAGTGGTTTTTCAGAGAGGAATTATCATGAAACACTTTTCAGGTAAGAGGAAGAAAGAATACAATAGATTTCAGTATCTACTTACTCATTATAGCTACTTTCATTTCCAAGATGAATACAGTCTAATAGTGCTCCTTTTCCTAAAGAATGAAAGATGTGGTAACTTATCTTTTCTTAAAAGAGAAACACTTAAAGAGCTTCTATGAAGGGCAGGCTCTATTATTAATGCAAAGGAGAGCATAGTGACTACAGACAGACATGGCCTCAAAGAGTCTACATTCTTGTATGATAAGAATATATAAAATAAATAAATAAAAATAAATGTCAAAGGCAACAACAAAAAGATAATTTTATATTTTGATTAAGTATATGACAATATACTCGGGATTACAAATAGTAACTGGGGTGGGTTTGAGTAGTATTAAGTAAAGTAAGGGTGGTTAGTAATGTTTCCTTGAGAAAGTAATTATTAAGCTGAGACCTGAGCCATGAGAGTATCTATAAAGACAGTAGAGTATAAACATTAATAGCAACTCTGGAGCCAGACTCTTGGGCCAGAAGATCTGCTCTACAATTATCAGATATAAAATGTTGGGGAAGTTACTTAACTTCTTTGTGACTCAGTTTCCTCATCTGTAAAATGGTAACTATCATAATACCTGATAGGCCTGTTATTAGAATTAAGTTAATACATAGCAAAAATATTCCAGAGGACACAGAATGTTCAAACATTCGGGGTAAGAAAGGCCTCAGTGTGTACAAGGAAATTAGAGAGCAGTGACTGTAAAGAATGGTGCTAAGAGATCAGTTTGAAAATTTAAATGAGAACCTAATACACCCAGAGCCTGGAAAACTGAGCAGGCACAGAAGCTTACACCCAAATTCATCTTTAAGGATGCCCAGCTGCAAGGAATGTGGTTAACTAACAGCTTTCAGCAGTCATCCCTACGAGATCCACCTCAGCTTTTAAACTAATGGCATTCTTTCCTTGGGGTAGCACAAGTAGGGGACTGAGCAAGACTCTAGTACAAGGCCATACCCATGTCCACCCAATGCAGGACTCCTCTAGTGAGCAACTGTCATCCCACAGCAAGCTGTTGAGGGTGCAGAGACATTTTGAGCTGTATATTGCTCTTTCATTTCTATCTCTGCCAAATCCTGCTCTCCCCTTTTTTCTTTCAAATGTTTCTCTCTCTAAGCTTTAGCATTTCTAATTCCTTCTCCGAAAGGACCCAACTGATACAAAGACTATGGTAATTGGTTTATATTTTAATCTGAATGCAATGGGAAGCTACTGATGTCAAAATCTCTGCTGTGGAGAATGGATTTTAAGAGGAAAGAGTACAAGCAGGAAGACAACTTAGGGAGACTATTGAAGGTGCTCCAAAAGTCACAGCACAGACATAGGCTATGACAGAGGATATGGAGGGAAGTATTTATATTAAATACAAAAATTTTAAAAGATTTATTTATTTATTTGATAGAGAGAGCAGGGGAAGGGGCTGGAATGAGGGGAAGCAGACTCCCCACTGAGCATGGAGCCCGGAAACAGGGCTTGATGGCAGGACCCTGAGATCATGACCTGAGCAGAAATTGGGAGTTGGAACTTTAACCAACTCAGCCACCCAGATGCCCCCCATATTAAATACATACTCTGAAGCTAAAAATCAACAGGACTTGCTACTGGTTTGGATGTGAAGATCAAAGTATGGTAAGGCTGACTTCCAGATTTTTGTCTTGAAAAAATTTTTGTCTTGAGAAAATTTTTGTCCTGAGTGAACTGTGAGACAAAAAAAAAAAAAAAAAAAAAAGATAGGAACCAACTCTGAAATACATAGGAAATCCAGAGTTCTATTTAGAGATAAAAATTTGGAATGCTTATTAAACATTGAACTGACAATGTCAGATGGAGCACTTGGATAAATGTATATGTAGACACATTAATATAATAGAGAGCTGTATTGTAAATTTGTTTGCTGCGTTCTTTGTTTTTTGTTTGTTTTCTTTTTAGTGTGAAACAAGCATTTGAGCATTTTTATATTTGAGCATTGTTATATTGAAAAGGACTTCTCCAATTATGTTCAACTCTCCATTGACATGGTTTTGTCAAGGCAAGGGTAATTTTGATGATTTATTTTACTATAAGTTATGAGAAAGATAAATCCATTTAAGTTTCACTGATCAAGACTCAGGAAACAAAAGGTTTATAGATTTTTCGCCTTAGAGGTAATGCTAATTTCTTTTAAACTGCTAAAAGGAATGTTCATTTAATTTTACACAATTCAACTTGATAATATGTAAATATATCCTGTATTAATGTATAGCCATAGCCATCATGTGAAATCAACAAAAGATTAGAGGAGAAATAGCCTTTAAAAATAATTCTGAAAGAATTAATTGCATTTTATCACAAAAGTAATGATGGCAGATATTGTAAGAACCCCAAAAAAGATACTACATTTTTTAGTTTAATTATGGGAGATTTGTTATTGTTAATTATACCTAATGACTAGTATGGACTTTAAGAATAAGACAAACCTAATATTTTATTCATTCCAAAATATTTATTGATTGCCAATCATGTTCCAGGTACTACTAAGTGGACATAAAACCCAATTCTTGCCTGCTGCAATAAACTTCAGTCTAGTGGGGAGGAATATATTAGCAGATAACCCCACAATTATTTTTCATTATAAATCTGTTTTTCATTAAAATCTTTCTATGGGGGCAAAAATACTGAGCGCTAATCTAGTCTTGGTGAATGTGTGTATGTCTGCGTGGAGATTTCCCTTCCAACTTCCTTCCATTTAGCTAAGATTTTGAAGATAAGTAAGTTGTAGAGGTGACACTGAATAGGTCCATGGTAACCTATTCAGAGCTTTGTGGTATATATTTATTTGTGCCTGCTACTTTCTCTGAAAAAAAAAGAAAAGAAATAGATATTATCTTACGCTTCACCCCCTCCCCACCCAAAAGGAAACAGATCAGAGACTATCAGATAATAAAATAGGTGGAAAAACTGAAGAACTTGTCCTCAGAAAGTACTGGAACTATACTGGTCTGGGATCTGCATTATAGAACCCTCTCTATTCTTGTGAAAATGTAAGGCTCTTTCATTTGTGAGCCCTTTCACCAGTACTCAAAGGCCCAGAGGATCACTAAAAGTATTTTTTTACAGGGTCTTCTGCTGTATCAATCCACTATTCAAGGCAACTCTGAGTAGGTATGTAAGATAAAGGGTAGATTTAATCCAGAGTTCAATTATTCAAAGTTTTCTTTTTCTTCCTCATCAAAAGAAATCATGAAATCAAATTTAAATGAGTTCAGTGGACTGAAATAGGGTTGCCATAGAAGGGGATGGGCCTAAAGCAAACTGAAGCACACCTGCCCCATCTTAAGTAGACAGAAGCAAATTGTTGCCACATAGGAATATGAGCTCAGTGTTGCCAGATCTTTTTAACAGATGGTAGAAATAGAAGTTTTTATGAAGGTTTTTTGGCATATAAATCAACAGTTTTAAAAACACTATGTGGACCAAAATTATGAGGGCCAAATAAAGCATGTCAACAGGCCAGATTCAAGCTTCAGGCTGCCAGGAGCAACCTCTGTTCTACACAACACTAGGAACTCCTGGCCAACTCATCCTTTTTAGAATGGGCCAACTTTGAATCTGGATTTTTGTTATTCGACCCAGAAACCATTAGAATCACACCTCTAGCTCTGGCTAATCCATCAAATTCAGAATCTCAAAAATGTCTAGCCACAGCAATAAAGAAAACATAATTACAATCTTGTTGCATCTACCTTCAACTCCCTCGATTTTTTTTTTTTTTTTTTTTTAGCTCTTTGATTTATCAAACTGGCCAACTCATCAAATTTATCTGTATATAATCTTTCATTCCCTCCTCTGTATACTTCAGTGTCTGGCAATGTGGAGTTTGGATTCTGGTTACTAACAAGCAACAGCATGGGCATGAAGGGAATTGCTAGCTTCCCCCTATTAGCAGAAGAGGAATTTCTCTAACAAACAACATGCCAATAGTGAGTTTCAGATCACTTCCAATTTGGCACATTCCATGTCCTGATTCTCTAAACCTTTTTAGGTTTTTTTTTTTCTTATAGTGAGATCTTCATCAGTAATTGATTATTTCCATAATATTCATACAAGTGATCTGGTGAGGTTATGATTTCAATTGATATAATTCAGCAATCTTCAGAATCAATAATTAGTGACTTCAGCAAGTATGTTATTTAAAAAAAAAAAAAATGTCTTTTAAGAGACTGAGGAAAGCCCCTGGATTTCATTCTGTTATACTTGGAGAAAATTTAGTGACTTGAACTTTTATCCTCTTTAAGCGATTTAATGTTATTAGAAGTCCTCACCATACACAACAGTCTTGGAATTCATACTCTTAAATTATTCTATGGCAGCAGCTGCTTGAATCTCAGAACTTCAACATCATGGTTTGATTTTGTCTGATGGGCTATTAGTTCCTTTTCCCAGAATATAAACTGGAATCTTATTGTCTTAGAATACCAAGTCCCATTTCCAAGAGAATAGCATAGTCAGCTAATTCATTCTCTGAAAACAATTGATTTAGTAAGCTTCTTGGTTGCAAGCAACACTGGCCAAGTTAGTTTTATGCTGTTGGAGACAAAAGAATTCTAGTGAAGTCTAGATTTTAGTTCTGAAAACATAATTCAAGTGATCAAAATTTAAAGAACTAAAATTTCCCCATAACAGAATTTAACTTGTTCATAAGCTCCTATTTCTCCTAATTCCTTTTTCTTTTAGAGGTGGTGAATAAATTTTGGAGGTATTAAATGAATGCCCTTTTAGAATCATCTTTTTGGTTATGTATAGAGTCAAATTCAGAGTACCCTTCCTTTCTCCATGCTTTGGGCAGGCTAATGTCAGAGGAGGGTATCTAGTCACTGCATAGCCCTCAGACCTTTAAGAGCCTCCAATTATTATGTAGCTTGTCCTGCTTACTTTTTGTTGAATGAGTGGCACTCATTTACTAAACAAACTTATCATGCCTAATTTTTTATATTTGTATAGGATGGCCATACTACTTTAAATGCCAGTTTCTTCTAGTCCAAAATCCGGAAGGAATAAAGCATGTCCCTTACTAATTCTAAATTTCAGTCATATCACTTCAGAATATCTTTATATGAAATATTTCTGGTATCTTGGTGTTTAGTGCATATCCTTAAGGCCTCACTTCAGTCAAAATTGGAGAAAACAGTTCCATTAGGGCTTTAAGTCAGTTCATGCCTCTAGCATCCCACTATAAAGACACACTGCCCCATTTTACACTTTGTTCCCCAGGACTTTCTCCAGTGCTGTGATAGCCTGAACTACATATACAGCTCTGAAGTACAAGGAAGCTGGGGTGCCTGGGTGGCTCAGTGGGTTAAAGCTTCTGCCTTTGGCTCACGTCATGATCCCAGGGTCCTGGGATTGAGCCCAGCATCAGCAGGGAGCCTGCTTCCCCCTCTCTCTGCCTGCCTCTCTGCCTACTTGTGATCTCTGTCTCTCAAATAAGTAAATAAAATCTTAAAAAAAAAAAAAAAAAAAAGAAGTACAAGGAAGTTAACTCTTAGGAGTCACTCAATCAATTTGGGATGAAAGCCAATAAATAAAGGATTCTGTCTCTCCTCCTTGAAAGTTAAGTTCTATAAGGCAGACTGTATTTCTCAGGAAAATAAAATCTTTATTGTTCATAACAGAAGTTTCAATAATACGCTTATATTGGCTTTCTTCAGCTTTATCTCACTCTCTGGTTTCTCCTCCTGTCCCTAAAGATCACCTCCCCACATAAAAAGGCACATGTTTATATGTAAGCCCTTATCACAGCGTCTGTTTTTGGAAAACCCAGGTTGTAATGCTCCCCACCCTAGACTACTCTCCCCTTGCCACACAGGTATGATTTTTCACCTTAGTCCATAATTAAATGAAATCACTCCCATAATACTGTGTCTACTCTTAGACTAAAATGCCAAAAACACATTTTCAAGTATGCTTTCTTGCTATTAAAAACAACTTTGGATGTTCAGAAAAAAAAAAGAGAGAGAAACTTTTCTCACTCTCAAGTGCCTAACTCTTGCAACTGAAATCAGTTTTCACAACCTTTGACACTCCTATGAGATTTTAAAATTGTCTGTGGAACATTAAAGCTGAACATTGACTTCCTCACATTTAACTGTGTTCTGTCCTCTCCCTCAGATAATAGTTGCTTCCATTTCAAGGAAAAGAGCACCAGAATGTAAAAAAAAAAAAAAAAAAAAAAAAAAAAGAGGGAGAGAGAGAGACAAAAATATTATCCTGCCACATTGTCTAATGAATTTATTTATAAGGAGGAAGTTCATATTCAGTAGGATTCCAATTGGAATGACTACAAAATTAGAGTGAAACAGAAAGTCTGGGCTACCATTTTGATAAGCTTGAGAAGGGAAAAGCCAATAAATGGTTTGTGGTATTTGTCTGTATTTCACTTACTCATTTAGCTATTTTAAGTGAAATAAATAGTCAAAATTCACTGTACTTATGGAACAGGGGTTATGGACAGCTAGGTATTCATGAAATACTGAGTTTCTTTGTAGCCACTGGAGGGTAGCTGCCCATCCAGGGGCTACATTCCCCACACATTTTCACCCAAATGCTGCTATCTTAGTGGGTACCTTCACTGGAATTCATAGGGAAATAAAATAAGTCATTTCTGTGCTATGGCCTTTCAGAAATAGGAATTGCCTCCAGAATGGCCTTAGATGATGAAATCAGAAGATGATAGGGCTTTTGTCAGCCTGGGTTACTAAATGACTATTTGTGGGGAGAATACCCTCTTGAACCACAGATCATAAAAATAAATTAATATCTATATAAGCCAAAAATAAAATATTATGTTAACCCACTGAAATTTGGGGACTTATTTGTTATAACAGTTAACATTATTATAAGACATATTTTATTAGGGGCCATTTTTTCTATTATGAAAAAAACAAAGTGTTGTGCCAAATAAATATCTGGGGAAAGACCACTGTGGGCAGAAGTATTATCAAGTAGGAGAGTCTCAGTTGCAAGCATGCTGACATGTTTAAGGAAGAGCTGAAGACTCAAAGGGCTATTATGGCTTGAGTACAAACAAGTTAGAGATGATAACATAGGAGAGATAATTTGAAATGAGACTAATATAAGGTGCTGTGTCACTATGAGGACTTAGATTTTTATTCAGAATGCAGTAAGAAATGGAAGATTTTCAGCATGACCTGCTTTGGGTTTTACCATAATTACTCTGATTTCTTCATAGTCTGGGAATAAATTGAAAGTAGACATGAGGAGACCAATTAAGAGATTTGGGGTAGTGATAATTAGGATTTTGATCAGCATGGAATTACAGTGGAGATATAAGAATTTGTATCCTGGCTATATTTTAAAGGTAGAGCATAAGATATGAAGGATGAAGGAAGAAGAGACATTAAAGAGAATTCTAAGTTACCTACCTTTTATGCAATTGACAGTAGTTTAAAGAAACCAAATAAGAAAAACAAAGAGACAGAGAGAGACAGACAATTTTCACTCTTGAGAACTTTGCTAAAGAAGTTAACACCTTTCACAGTGCAGCAACATGGAAAATAAAATAATTTTAATACCACAGATAATATGTTGCTCTATCAAATACCAGTGAACACAAGCTAAGACTCCAGAGAAAAGCAAATGTGAAACTGTACTGTGTGTCAAGGAATTGGGATTTTTTTTTAACTTAATTTTATGCAAAATGAAAATGAAAACCTTTGGACATGGAGAAGTTAATAGTCAAACAGTAGTTAGAAGAGAGTTTAGCAGCAGGTTAAATTTTTTTGAGAAATAATCCTTGAGTAGGTAAATATAAAGAGAAAAGACAAATACTCTTGCCCTTAGCTATTTGTCTATTTTAGAGAGACACAATAATAAGGGCCTAGAGAAAAAACTCGAAGCAAGATTTGTCCATTCATTCATTCAACCAATAATTACTTAGTATCAGTAACTATGTGCCAAGTGCTCTTCTAGACACTGGGGAACTAAAATGAACAAAGAAGGTCCTAATTCTTATAAGATTTACATTTTAATTGAAGAAAAAGATGTAATAAATGGTAAACACATTAAGATTGTTTCAGATAACAAGTGTTTCACTAAAATAAGATGATGTGACACAGAATATTTAGGAGGGCAAAAAATTATCACAAAATCTAGCTACTTAAAAAAACATGTATGTATTTTCTCATAATTTCTGTAGGTCAGGAATCTGGACCCATATTAGCCAGGTCCTCCAGCACAGGGTCTCTCACTAGGCTGCCATCAAAGTATCCACCCAATCAGCTGTTATCCTCAGGTTCAACTAGTGTGAAATCTGCTTCCACGCTTACTTGGTGGTTGTTGTCAGGATTTAGTTCTCTGTGAACTGGTAAACTAAGGCTCTCAGTTTTTGCCAAATGAGTTTCACCATAGGACAGCTCACAACATGGCAACTGGCTTCATCCAAGCCCACCAAAGAGGGAGGAGTGAACAAGAGAGGGGGAAAGACAGAAGTCAGTCTTTTATAGCCTCATCTCAGAAATGGCATCTGTCACTTTTGTCATGCTCTATTTCATATGAAACAAGTTACTGGGTGTAGCCCCCACACAAGTGGAGAGAATTACATAAGAGTATGAACAACAGAAATCAGGAATCTTGTCATTGGGAACTGTTTTAGAACCAGCCTACCTCATAGGGAATCAGAAGGCAGAAAAGGACATGAAGTTTTAATATCAAAAAGAGAAATGCAACCCTAAATAACACTTGGATGAATCCAGATTTAGCTAATCTCTTTTACCTAAGAAACAAACCTTGGCATGGTAAACAAAAATAATTCAAAAAGAGAATATTCTGCTCAACTTTCACAAATTTTATACTTTTATTATAGTGCTGACACTTCCATTTTTCTCAATATCTATTCAACATTAATTATTTGAATAATTAATCATCTCTTTCAATTCCAATTCCTATTCTCTTATCTAATCTACATGCTTTCCTCCAAAAACACAAAAACAGCAAAAAAATTTTTGATTAAATTTAGATCTAGACGAGCCAAAGTAGGTTAACTCCAATGCTACATTTGGTCTAGCCAGACTCTAGTCAAAAGACAAATGAGCTTAAAGTGTTCCAACTTAAAAAATAAATAAATAAAAAAAGAAAAAAAAAAAGACAAATGAGTTTAAATAATTTAGGATTCTATAACATCAAAAGATTTGAGGGGCACCTGGGTGGCTCAGTCAGTTAAGCCTCTGCCTTCAGCTCAGGTCATGATTGCAGGGTCTTGGGATCAAGCCCCGCATCAGGCTCTCTGCTCAGCGGGGCAGCCTGTTTCCCCCTCTCTCTGCCTGCCTCTGTGTCTACTTGTGATCTGTCTCTGTATCAAACAAATAAGTAGAATTAAAAAAAAAAAAAAAAAAAGACTTGAGTCTGCTAAATTCTATATCAGCTTTGGGCAGATAATTTAACCTCACTGAGCCTCAGTTTCCTGATATACAAAATAAGAACATAAAAGTAGTAACAGTATTATTTCTTACTTCAAAGGACAGATAAAGACTAATGATATATGTGTTAATATTTTGTAACCCTATAAAATACTGTGCATATTTAGAAAGTTTTATTTAAAAAGTAGTTAATACAAAGAAATTGGAAAGTGATAAGCTTAGGAAATTATACAAGGTTTTTAACATCACCACTCATTTCACTCCTACACAGAAAAATGAGAACATCATGACCCAGTTTTCTTCAATTTGCAATATTCTTAAATGTTAAGCAAATGCTTTATATCTTTAACTCATTATTTATACCACAGAGTACCCAAAAACATAGCAATTTTGAAACTCTGAAAATTCTTAGAACGTATATTTGTTTACTAAACCACAATAAAGAGTCACAAAAGAGTTAATCAGAGAATGAAAGCAAAGGAGACTATGATATGTATTGGAAAAAATAACTATATTAAAATGAGCTCATTTTTATCTGAAGAGAATCGTTCTTATTTTAAAACAGATGCATGTCCTTTTACAATTACAGAAGCTGAAATATAACTGTAATCTACAACCATAAGGTAAGATTTCCATCTTTATGTGACATGAAAAATGTGCCAAGCCAAGACTTTTCCATAAACAAAATTGCTTTCTTCAACTCACACTTTAATGCAAGATATCAATCATATGGTGGATTTTATTACTCAGAATTTAGCTTTGTTTTTTGACAGATTACTTGCAGTCAGCTTGAAGTACAATTGTATATCATCCCTATTATATACACATCTGAATTTGTGGACCCTTTTTTATTTTAAGAAGAGCATTATAAATGGGAAGAAATACCTGGTGAGGTAGAATTAGTTTGACATCAACCATTTTAACTCAATGGTGTAGTTTTGATAACATGCCATTATTTATCAACAGTAGGTCTGAGGTGGCAGGCTTTCGATAAGACACCAGGGGATAGCAATGTCTCACAGCTATATGAACCACCCCTCTATACTGACATTTCTTCTTCTTCTTTTTTTTTTTTTACTTTTCCACATGCCTCTATTTATCAAACTATTCTCATTATGAATAAAAAGGCAACATTCATATCATACAATGCACTGATTAGACAATACATACAGAGGATACAAATGGCAGCAAGATCATGAAAAGTATAATTTCTTTTTGGTAAAAATCAATCTGCTGTGGCCTAATGGAGAAATAAAAGTAGTAGTAATAAAAACTACACGTGCTCTCTATGGCCAGGAGTTCTTACACTCCATAAGTAGTCCCAATTTCAAGTAAGCTACAATGACCCATGTTATTCACAGCCTACCATGAATTTAGTATTCCTTGGGCACACACATAAAGAACAGCAATGCATATTAAAATGAAGATGTAGAGCCTGGAAATGAAGAGTTCACAGCTAAAGTTGCCATAAAATTTGCAGTCTATTTCCAGGTAGAAAAAGAGTAGAGAATTTCTAGTGCTGTCCTTTACAGGGCCAAATTGGGGATGATATTTGCTAAAGTCGTGGCAGTATGCAATCCTACTGAATTTCAGCTGTCTATGAATAAGTAGAATACTTTAAAAACCTTTTAACCTATCTGTGATGAAAAATGCATGCTGATTTAAACTTCCTTAGAACTTTAAATTAGCCACTGCAGCACATTCTGCTCCACAGCCCAGTAGTCCTCAAACCACCAAATGGTAAGAAGAAAATAAGCTCTGAGGTTCCTAAAAAACAAATAAATAAATAAAAACAAAACAAAACAAAAACCCTTCAGCAAGCCCACTTGTGAGGCTTTCCTTCTTCTCAGCAAAATACTTAATTTTTAGAGCCGCTTTAGCTGTCATACGGCTGGGTGTGATTTTTGTTATTGAAAATAAAGGATAAAAGCCTGAACCCAATGCAATCAAATTTAAGTTGGGATCAGTGACTAAGAACCACATTCGAATGCTTAGAAGTGCTGATACTTTCAGATAACTCATCTCTATGTAATCCCTACTTAAACATGCTTATACAGATGAGTCTCATTTCCATGGTTTTACTTTAATATTCTTTTAACAACTCTAAAATGAAATAAAAGAGCTGCTAAACACACTTCATTATTGTTTTGAGAAGCCTGGTTTAACATTTGCATTGTGATATATCACAGGCTCAGTGTCTGCATGATCAAGTATTCAGCTTTTCTTGAGGCTGAAACCTATCAAGCTTAGCTTTCAGTCATGTAGAAACTTGTCTCTAAAGGATAGGTCCAGATTCCTAAAGAGTCTTTCCCTGCTCTAAGAAAGAGTGAAAAAATTGGGTAAGAAATACCTTCCTTCTGGTAATGCACATTCCTTTAAAATTCTGATCTTTTTAAGAAATTAGTACATAATATATTAGTATAGTGGCTACAGGAGGAGTTTTCCACAATGATGAGCTTATACCTCCAAGTTCCTTCTTGGAAAATCTTTTGTATTATTAACTCTTCTTAGTAACATGTCATCATATTCAATTTAATCAGAGCATTGTGTTCATTTGCCAATGATTAGAAGTATCACATAGTCTCATAAAGGTTACCTGAGGTAACAGATGATCTAGGAATTACTGAAGTTAGAAGCAGTATCTGTCACATACAAAGTGCTTAATAAATATAAGGTATTGACTATGCCTTTACTAACCATAGTGACTAGTTTAACATAAATAATATATAAATCCATCTTCTCAGTCTAGATTTTGTGAAGATTATAAATAATGCTGTTAGTAGCATATCTATATGTCATTGTTTAATACAATGACATTGTTTAACACTGTACTAAGACTTTTACACGTCTTATTTTAGCAGATGTATAAAAGACCTAAACCATAACCAGCATGGAGAAGGCACTTAATAGTGATACTTATCATCTGCGTACATCACACACTGCCCAATGTAAACTGACCTGCTTAGAATTACTCAGCTCCACTGTGAGTCAGTTATATCCTGCATTACATAAAGACAAACTATGGTGAAGTCCTACACTGTGTAAGCTAAGTATTCCTATTAATAGTACATGTAATTAGATTTAACCTATAACGCTGTGTTAAGTTTAAACCTATAAATAAGACACACTTGTATAAAACTTCTTGTAGAGTTATAACAGAATCATAATAGCAGGTATTAGTGCTATTACTCCCATTTTCTGATGGAGGAAACTGAGGCCAAGAGAGTTTAAGTTACTTGCCCAAGATCAGGCAAATAAGAAGTGGTAGAATAAAGTTTCAAATTGACACTGACACCTCAATCCTGAAACTTAGCTACCATACTCTACTGCTTCCTATTTGTTGAAGCAGTGGTATAATTTGAAGGACAAAGGCAAGTTTCTAGTCCCTGGAATAAGTCCCAAAGATTTCTTTTTTTTTTTTTTAAGTTAACTTCAGGGAACATTAACATCTTGATAATCTTTGATAATTTCCTATCTGAAGGCATTTCTTAAAAAAAAAAAATTATTGCTGGAATGGTGTCAAGGTAGATAAATGCTATTTCTCCCTATCTCCTACCAGGCCCATAATAAATATTAATAATAAATTCCACAATATTTCCACTGAGCCTAAATGTGGCCTTAGAAGTCACGTTAAGACAATGCTCCAGGTAGCTCCTCAAACAGTGAGAACAGCACATAGACAAAATCTTTTCACATCTTGGCCTTCGGCTCTCTTATTTCTGTTAATAGACTGGGAGGCATTATTGATATTTATCCAATTAAGTTTTGTTGTAGGTCCATTGTTACCCACGCACTATGCTAAATATGGGACTACAACAATAGCAAGTAGTACTTGCCCTGAAGAATCTCATGGCCACTGGGAAAATAGAAAGGAAAAAAGTAAAAATCAACCATTACTATACTGCCAAAATCATACAGAAGAAACAAGATGTACATATGTAAAGATGAGGGTAACTAATCAGATACTAGAGTGTAGGGAGCTGTAGGAAACAATTCCAAGGGAAGGCAATATATGAACTAATCTTCAAAAAATAGGTAAGAGTCAGTCAAAGGCAGGCCATGAGGAATAGGTCATCCTAGGCAGAAAAAAAAAAATAGCATACAGCAGGTTGCTTTAGAATGTATGACAATATATAAGGCTGGGAAAATGAACAAAGTGAAATTATGAAAGGCTTTGTTTGATTTGCTATAGTCTTTGTTTTATCCTGAAAGAGTTAGGGAGACATTTAAGCATTTCAAACAGGCTCATGACAGAATCAGTTTCACATTTTATAAAGTTCCCTGGCTGTGCTATGGTAGATCCACCAGAAGGGAGCAACATTTCAGTAGAGGACTTCCCTGGGGCTAGAACTGTCATAGCCCAAGTGAAAAATTATGAGAACATGAACGAAAGTAATCACAGTGAAAATGGAGAGCAAAGGGCTCTGTAGAGAAATACTGAACAAGTAGAATTTATAGGACTTTGAGATTAATTAGAGGTGGTAGAATATGGGAAGAGAAAAAAAATCTACAAGGAAGCCTATTCTCTAGTTTGGGCAAATTGATGTAAAATGATTCCATTTAATGCAAGAAGGAACGTAAGGCCAGGTAGGGTTTTGAGTGGACAATAATTGACTTATTTGGGGCTAGTTTAAATTTGACATGTAATAGTTCTTCTATATTGAGTCATACATTTTGCAGTTCAAAATAAAGATATGAATGAAATGTAGGTGATAGACCTGATATTTAAGTGACACTCAAAAATGTGCACAGATTAACTCATCCAAGGAAAGTATGTTGAGAGTCAATTCAAGTTCCTGTTTTACATTTTGGGAGATAAGGTAACATCGTGGTTAAAAGAGTAAGCACTGAAGCCAGACTGCCCAGATTCAAATCATGGCTCCAGTACTTATTATGTGTGTAATCTTAAAAAAATTGCTTGATCTCTAAATGGCTAGGTGTCCTTATAAGTAAGATGTGGGTCATACTACTACCTTTTTCATGAGGCTACTTTGAAATGTTAATACTTGTGAAGGCTTAGAACATTGTCACGTAGTAAGCATATAATAAATGTTAACTATTATAAAGTTGAAAATGATCATTTATGATGATACCAAGAAAATACAGCTTTTCCCTACTTTCAAGATCTTTCAATACAAGTAAAAACACAAATACACCTCTAAAATAAATAATAAAAATAATGGAGAGCTAATATCAAAAGTGTCATGGCTTCAACTGATTAGTGAATGCTGGGATGGATGGAGTTTTTGGTAACTGGGTGGCAACAAGACTGTACCTTAAGTGGCACATGGCAATCAGTGGGACCAAGAACATTTACCTGTGTGGATGCCCTAGAAAGATGTTAAAGACAAATACTCCCTGATGAACAATTTTGTTCAAGGCCAACCTTGCCCATAATCTCATTTCTTATGTGGTACAGAAGACAACCCATGATAAAAAATAACCTCAAAAAGCATGATGACTTAAAAATAGACAGGTTATCCTGTGGAAGGGGGAACTGACATTTTTTATTATGGTTCACATAGCTCAAACCCAGGATACTGGCTAAAAGTCCTATGAAGACACACAAGAGAGAAAAACTAAAACCAAACCTTTCCCTAAATAAGAGGGAGCTGTCCTGAAAGGTAATAAATAAATGACCTTTCACAGTAGGTATACTAGCAAAGGATAGGCTGTGCTTGTCGGGAATTTTATAGAGATGATCCCAACACCAACTTCTTGCTATTCTGTAATAAGGACAACGCCTGAAACACTCTGTGTCTCTAATATGCATGGAAGAGATGGAGTTACTAAGGAATGCCATTCCCCCTAGTATCATAACTTACGGGTATCAACACTAAATAGTATCAAGGCTAACTAGTATCATTAACTTTTCTTCTTTTATTGCACCTTCAATGTTAAATAGTCTCTCCCTGGTTCTCATAAGAAACCCTGTGAAAAGGACATATCCTTTCTCAAAACAGATGAAATCCCTTCTGACATCTTTAGTGAGTTCAGCAGGTTGGAATGACTTGCTCTAATCTGATTTTTACTGCATTCTGGAAAAGTTCTATACTCAGGCCTGTGGCCAGTTTTATGCTAATTCTTGCTCTTCTTATACCAGCTACAGGGAGGAATAAGATTTCTTTTGCTGTTTGTTTTTAAAGTAAATCTCCTAGCTTTGTTTCTTTCTGGGTCAATCAAAATTAATAGTACTCTAATTAAAGGCAAGTCTAAGCCACAACTAACATTTTTACGTGATTACCACTATTCAAAGAAACTGCTCCTCTCCCCCCAAAAAGTGCATAATTAATCAACCACAGAAATGATCTCTATGTAATATCATGCTAAGTATTTAATTAAAAATAGTATTTTATGGAAGAGTTTTGCAGTAAGATGATAAAGTGTCTCTTCCACTTGTTTAGTGTGCACTGTTCTCTGCCATGCATGTCAATCAGGTAACTAAGAAGCTATACAGCTACCTCCACTATAGAGCACTTTATTTAAGCAATGGTAGTTCCCACTACCTGTCCAATGAGATACTATTTTATTTTTGTTCCCTATTGAAATTAGATGTTTCTGCACAAAACTGAATCTTCATCGTCCTTTGATCATTATCACTAGCGTTGGCAGTGGCCAAGTCATTCGAAATCCCATGAATTCAGAAAAATTCTGAAGTTATCAAAATATTTCATGAACTGTATGTGATAAATTCCACTTTAATAAAAAAGAATAACTTAGATGGTATATCATAGTGATAATATGGCAACAAGGTTTTAGCAGTGCATTCTTAAGTTTTACAAACTGATCCACAATTAACACCATCATTTGCGGTAAAACTAGATATGACTTATAAATATAGAATATATAATGTTGGGCTTTTTCAGAACAGCCAACTTCTGTTTAATGAACCAAATTCATAAAGCTTACATAAGGGTACACATTCTCTATTATGTCTGAAATGTGTCCTATGTCAATGAGAGAATAAGCCTTTCTTACCATTCTATGGCCTTTCATTCTTCAACTAACTAGCTTATGATATGTTCTTTTCAAGTCTCCCTCTTCTCCCCCAACCCACTTTCTCATTTGGCTAATATACACCATATCACTCCAAAATCTTACCAGCTTGCCCATTACCAAACTAACTACTGACATAAAGGGCCCATAGTAATTTCTTGAATTAGAGGTCCTAACTATAGGCTAATGTTGGAGCTCCAATCTCAGCCATGGGTATTTTTGTTGGCAAACAATCTGACACCCTATTAACAACATACACCCAAATCAGTTATTTTGATTTAAATTTATTTCTGACAGAATTCCTCTCATCATCCATCTGGACAAAATTTTAGACTCTTAGAAACTTAGATTTGGCCACCCTTAATTGGAGATTTGGTTGGGCAATTTGGGTGCTGACTTCCATCCCTCTGGCTTCCAGGTTGCTTTCCTCAATGGAAGACATTAGCAGAAAATCCAGAGATTAGGAAGGGAGTGATATTAGATATTTATCTCACTGTCCCACTAGCACTCTCTTTGCTGGTTGAGTGGGTTGGTATGTAACCCTCAGAGGCTACAGCTCCAGTCAGGAGGCTTTCTTAACTTTTTTACATTCTGGTAATTTCTCTCTTCTTTTACTCCATTTTTCTTTCTTCTGCTGCTGAACCTACAGAACTGGTCTGTTCTAGCTAATTTCCTGAGTCCTGCCCTTGCCTTTGTAAGTAGTTTATGTCTTAAACTCTAAATCCCCCTTTGTTCCTACCGAACCCTGACTGATACAATATGCCTTCGTTAATTTTCCATTCTGCATTTTCTCTTTTCAATTTGCAGAAAAAATTTTCATACTCTGCTTACCAACTTTTTGTCAGTTGTATATATTACTAATGCTTAACTGTTTAATCTGCAGCTTGCTTTGAACACCATTTTGGTATTTTGTGGTACAGATATATGTAAATATAAAATTTAAAGTTACAAGATACATTTTATTTTTTGTCCCTTGTGTAAGAAATTCTTCTCTACCTCAGTTTTATGAAGATTTTCCTATAATTCTTTTTAGAGATATAGATGTGCTTTTACAAACAGATCATCAAATTATTTTTATTTTTTATCTTCAATTTATTTTTATGTAAAGATAAAATATAAATTAAAGTCAGTATTTTAGAAGTGTCTAGGTGGGCTCAGTCAGTTAAATAATGAACTGTTGATTTTGGCTCAGGTCATGATCCCAGGGTCATAAGATCGAGCCCTTTGTAGGGCTCCATGCTGGGTGTAGAGTCTGCTTAAGGTTCTCTTTCTCCCTCTCCCTCTGCCTTTTCCCTCCCTCAAGCATGCATCCACATGCACATATTCTCACTTTCTCTCTCTCTCTCTTTCTCTCTCTCTCTATATATATATAGTATGTTTTCCCACCTGGTTGATCTACTATTTTAGTGCCATTCATTGCTAGGTTGCTATGAGGACAAGCTAAAACCCCTGCCTTTTCTATAGTTTTGTGTTTTTTTTGTTGTTTTGTTTTGTTTGAACTTAATCAGACTTACCTGTTTTTCTATTGACTGCAATCAAAACAGTGTGGCTCATATTGACCATATGATACGTTTTAAAATGAGAAGAAAGTAAAGATAGGAAAGGCCCAATAAATTAGTAAAAATAATAAATGAAAAACAGGAAAGAAAGAGAGTGAGAGAGAAAGAAAGAAAGAAAGAAAGAGAGGGAGGGAGGGAAGGAAGGATAATGGGGAAAGACGGAAGGGAGGGATCAACTGAGGCTTTAGAAGTCTCCATGAGATCAGACTCAGTGAACATGGTAGGCAAAGAAAACTGCTTCTAACAATTTCAAGACAGTAATTTTAAAAGACAAAAATCCAATGTATGTTCACGGGGCTGGATTGTTAAAATGGTTTGAAGGTGAAGGTTATTGGAGTTGAAGAAGGCAGGAAAATTAAGGTAGAAGTATTTATAAATATCCACATCCTGATGCTGAAAATATCAGAAATAGCCAGCTATTTATTCTATCAGATAAGAACACACATGAACTCTCATCCATGCCAATTTTCTAATGAATACCAAAAAAAACCCATATATTTCAATAATGGATTCATTAATATCCACCAATATCTTCAAATATTTTCCAGATTTTAAAATGAGAGAATGGCTACCCCCCAAAGTTTTTAAAACATCTAGTAATAATGAATTTATAAAAATAAATTTTAAATGTAAAATTAAATAACATTCATTGAGTACCTGCTTCATTTACTACATGATGTGCTTTGCATTGGTTAGCTCATTCAGTATTGTAACCTGTAGGACAAGGAATCAAATCCAAAACTCATCTGGCACTAAAACATGTCTAATAGTTTCATGACAAACCTACTCTCATCTGCAGTAAAAATTTTACAAACTAAAGCTTAATGTTTTGATAAAGAGAAACTTGAGTTACTAAAACATTTTTCCCAATTGCCTTAAACTTATTTTACTCAGTAGCACATCAAAACAAGTTGTAGCATTACCAAACGTGTTTACAGTGAAGTTTTTTCACATTAAACCTCTGCTGAACTTTTTTCTAATTAATTAAAAATCTCATCAGGAGATAAATTTAACTTTGACCCAGCATCTTTCAAAATATATTCTTGAAACTCTGTTTGTTATATATTTTAATATCAAGTAAGAAAATCTTAGAATAGAAATAAAAGGGTTGAATTAATTAGTCAACAACAATTAATTAGACATTTATCCAAAGTGAGATTTCAATTCTCTTCATCCCCTTGGCTTGATGCCACATTTTGTTTGTTTAATGAGAACTCTATCTTCTGCGAAGTTTATAAGTAAAAATTCTGGCATTTATATATATATATACATATATATATATATAAATACATTACTATATATAAATAATAAATATATAAATATATATAAACATAAATATATATATAAATAGTAAGCATATGTATATATTTATTCTGAGAATAGTTGGCAGTGACAGTAACAATCCAGATTCTGTATAATTTGGGTAGATTTTTTAAAAATACTACTTAACCATTTTCTAAAATACATTTTAAGAGGATGAAGTATCTGACCTTAATTATATCAGTTAGTTGCTCTTTTAAATAGATATTTGATAAGTCTAAACAGATAAATTTGGAGCATGTTTCTGAGTCAGCCTAATTAGAGCATAAAATCATCTCCAAAAAATATGATGGAATTCTTTTGACTTGATTTTAAATAACTGTTACATACATGATGAAACTGCTAATTGTGCAAATAATAATTGACTGAAAATTAGAAAGACTTTATTCATAAATATTGTTTGCTACTAGCTATTTAATCTCACAGAAATTAATATCATTTGGTTAATAACTTACATTCTACTTCAGCATTTAAAGGTTTCCCCAGTGACTTTCCCCTTAAATATTTATGTTTCAGGAAGTATTTTCCCAAGATATTTTAGATGGTTGGATTCCAAATTAATTTTCGTGTCTAATCAGTTTCTGCTTATAAATTTTGACTTTACCATATCCATTTATATTATTCCTCTATCTTCAATGGTGTTGGAACACAACATAAAATCAAGAGCTGTTGCAAATTCAATTAATTTTTTTAAGCTTGTTATTATAGATATGAAATGAAAGTAGGGATGACTCATTATTTAGTTAATCCTCTATTTAATTCCTGTCAAATCAATATGCTGTAACTACTTTTCGGTTTTAGTTTTACAATCTGACATTTTAGTCTGTGCAGAAGTGTGTTAGTTTACTAGAGCTGTTCTAATTTTCACAACTTGATGACTTAAAAAAAAAAGGTCAGAATCCAAAATCAGTGCTGGCAGGATTGGCTGCTTCCTGAAATTCCGAGGGAGAATCTATTCAGGATTCTTTCTTAATGGACACATTACTCAAGTCTCAGCCTCCATCTTCACATTGTTTTATCCTGTGTCTAACAAAATGACAGTTCCTAGGACTGGGCGATTCAGGATGCCCTTATCTTGGGATATTTCATTCATTCATGCATTTGTTCATTAATTCATCTATTCATCCATTCATTTAAATTTCTAAACCATAGTTTATTATTTCAGCATTTTACAGAATTAGCCTCCTACCTTACCCATATTTCCTTAGATCAGCTTCTCTTCATAATATTCTGTTTAATGTACTTATCCAATACATAGTTCATACTTCTTTTTTACTCTCTTTTAAGGACCTTTATTTTAATTATTTCTTCAAAGACCCTTTTTCCACATAAATTTACAGTCATAGCTACTGAGGATTAGGATCAGGGCATATCTTTGGGGGGACCACAAATCAACCCACTACGATATGCAACATGTTTCATTACAAATTATTCTAAACTAATTATTTGAATGAAATATCTGAAACCAAACACATTACTATGGAGTATAAATCTATTTTAACTAGGATCCATTCCTTTATGAACTCTATATATGAATCACTAACCAAATCAACTTGCTCTACTTGATCTTTCCACAGTCACATTAAAAATTTTCAGACATTTTTGAGTAACATTCTCATTAGTTGATCACCACATAATCATTTTCTGATTACTTTAAGGTGTTAATTGTGATCAAAATAGCTACCCCAGAAATTATATCCTCTTGAAAAGTAGAGCACATGACCACATTCCTGTTATTTTTCACAAATCAATAAAATATTTATCTAACCCTTTCATTATTCTCAGTGATTATTTATCCCTATGCAGAGTTGAATCATATCTAACTCTCTATTCAATAAATAATGTACATTTTGACATTGATTCATTTTAGGAACTTCTTTGCTTCAACCACTCATTCATAAGAATAATCAATATAAAATAAATAAATCTTTTAAAAAAATTAAAAAGGGGCATCTGAGTGGCTCAGTGGGTTAAAGCCTCTGACTTCAGCTCAGGTCATGATCTCAGGGTGCTGGTATCAAGTCCCACATCAGGTTCTCTACTCAGCAGGGAGCCTGCTTCCCCCCGCCCCCCCGCCGCCTGCCTCTCTGCCTACTTGTACTCTCTGTCTGTCAAATAAATAAATAAATATTTTTTAAAAAATTTAAAAAATAATCAGTATATCCCTATCATAGAACAATCAAAGAGCTTCAGCTTGAAATGTGATTCTTAGTATTCCCAAGAATATAGTGGTATTAAAGTCAAAGTAGAGGACTTTAGAGAAGTGCTAACTCATAGATCTAAGAAACCATATAACTAGAGGAAGGCATGAGGAAAATAAACTTACTGCTGTATATGCAAAAAATACTTGACAATTTTGCAGGCAAATGGAAATGGATGTGAATCCATTTTGTGTGTATGTGGCTTTCCTGTCTAATATTTTTCTAATTACTGTTCATATTCTATTTACTGCTTTCAGTCATTAGAATAACAAAAACAAGAAAAATAATTTAAAAGTAAAGAATTCAACAAGCCAATTAATTTACCCACATAAAACTAGGGAAAATAGGGAAATGTGACTACTTTCAATCATATTGATAAAAAAAAACTGCTTGGCCATCAACTAGTTGGGACCATTAAAATTTCTAATTCATTCTTTAAGGTAAAAACAACTAACTAGCTTTGTTTTTAAATAAAGCCAAAGGACTCTTAATCATAGGAAACAAACAGGGTTGCTGGAGGCAAGGTAAGGTGGGAAAATGGGGTAACTGGGAGGTGGGCATTAAGGCAGGTGCATGGTGTGATGAACACTGGGTATTATATGCAACTGATGAACCACTAAATTCTACCCCGAAACTAATAATACACTATATGTTAATGAAATTATATTTAAAAAGAAATTAAAGAAAACAGTAAAATAAATAAAGCCTTTACTGACCCATATTAAAATCTAAAAAAATAAAGAATAAAATAAGCTTTTCATAAAGTGATTTTTTTTTCATTTTATTCTTAGCTTGTGTTCATGGTTTTGATGTTAAACTATCTTTTTTTAATGGAAAGCTGATTACAGTAGATAATAGTTGTGTTGATGGTGGTGGGTAGTTTTTTATGATCTTACTTGGCGAAACTACTCTGCTACAGTCTTCCATTCTTTTTAATTTTAAATTATACTCAGATCTAAAATATAAGAACCAGTGATTTAGATAATCAAAATAATAAATCCAGAGGAAGTGTAAGAAATTATTATACTTACCTCCCAGAACTGGTGTAAGGACTACATGAGTTCATACCTCCATTCTTAGAACACCAGCTGGCACATAAGTACTATGTGTGTTTGCATTAATATGATGACGATGACAAAGACTAGAAAAGGTTGAGAACCATTAGGAAATCCTTGGATTTCCTTATTGAGATGTACATTAACAGATTGTTTTTCACTTTTGCTTCTTCTTTTTCTTCTTTTTTTTTTTTTTTTAAAGAGGAAAGAGTATTCAGGAGGGAAGGTGGGAGCAGGGTGCTGGGGAGAGGCAGAGGGAGTGAAAGAGAGAGAGAACTTTAAGCAGGCTCCACATCCAGTTCAGCTCAGAGACGAACATGATTCTGAAATTATGACCTAAGTGAAATCAAGAGTTGGACGCTTAACGAACTGAGCCACCCGGGCTTCTGTTTCATTTCTGAAAGCCCCTAGAAAAGTTCTTTTTGCATTGTCTTTCATAATTTGTGTTTGAATGTAACTAAATAATAGTCCAGGAGAAAACTACAGTTTTATAAAGATAAGTGCTTCTGTTATTTAACAGAATAGACTTAAAGTATTAGTTCACAAAAATAATTAGTTCAAAAACAATATGAACATAGTGTGTTTATGGTTCTTAAGGCAGATCCAATTTCTTGAAATGAAATATATACTTAAAAACAGAACTGGTTCAGCTATACATTAAAATGAAATGGTATAGTGCCTCTGGCTCTCTGAACTCTAATCATCTTGGCTTCTATGAAAAGATAATTGAATTTCTTATCTAAATATTAGATATTCCTTGCCAACTAACTGAAAATCAAAATTCTTTTCTAAATAAAACTTTAAATTATCAGGTATAATCCTGGGTTAATGACTCAAAGGCCACTATAAATTATACATTAAAAAACTTTCAGGTGATCTCAGTTAATTTTTAAAAGTGTAAATGTGAAAATCTGTATTTTAAAATCAAGGAATGGTTGGAAAGTTATTGTCTGAATTAGGCACTGAGATTCACCAAATTTTTACATTCATGAGATTATTTAATATTGTGTAATTATTAACTCTGTTGGAATTTTATAACTTTCAATATCCCATACATGTATATTTCCAGATGTGGAAATAAATGAAGACTACCCAAATTAGAACAAGTAAAGGCTATTTAATCAGACATTACTATAGCAATGGATTCATCCACCATCACTCACATTTGGCAGAGATTCATAGACCATCAGGGAAGTGTAAAAGTTTTCAAGTGGAAAAAAGGGAAGGCTTCAGGTATGCCCTGATTAGAAGATGATCATGTGAGGAATCAAGGACAAGATTCTTCTATTCTACTCTGATTCCAGATTAGTATAATATCCCTGATAAATTCACTGTCCCACTGGACCCTTAGTCCTCTCCAGCTGCTGCTGCTACTCTCAACAGTCTGGCTCCAGCAGAAAAGGAATGTGTATCTTATAAAGCTCTAAACATTCTACTGGCCTAATCTTTCAGTATTTATTTCTTAGAGATATTCTAACATACTCACATGTTCATCTCCTCACCAATGAATAAGACAATTTATGGAACATCCATAGATAGTACTTGTTATTTTTTGTTAAAATAATGGAAATTTCAAAGCATTATAAATTGATAAATACAGCCAAAGCAGAGGGTGGTGAAAAGTATATATTAAAACCAGTTATGCTTTAAAAGCATACTCCAAAAACAGGGGGAAAACTTGGTGAAAGTACCTTCTAAGCTAAATGTTGACACCCAAAAACATAAAATGTATTTTTTAACATTAAAATTAAACTGAAGAACTGGAGCGCCTGGTGGCTCAGTGGGTTCAAGCTTCTGCCTTCTGCTCAGGTCATGATCCTGGGGTCCTGGGATCCTGGGATTGAGCCCCATATCTGGCTCTCTGCTCAGCGGGGAGCCTGCTTCCCCCTCTCTCTGCCTGCTTCTCTACCTACTTGTGATCTCTCTCTCTGTCAAATAAATAAATAAAATCTTTTAAAAAATTAAAAAAATAAAATTAAACTGAAGAATAAAATAATGGAAAACTGAGTTAATATCTATTTTTTTCTCCATATATAAAACTTTTGTCCACTTATATAAACTGAATACACATTATTAATTATGCTTGGATGGTCATAAAAATTTCATAAGATATTAAACAAAAATGGCCACCATCTTGTTATTTCCCTGTTAACCATTTTTATAGTACATGCATATTTAATAAGTTTTTGAAATATCACAAAAGCAAAAAAAACCTTTAAAAAGTTAAGTACCTTTTTGTATATTTTTTTCTTTTTTACTTCTCTATTTGATCTATGTGAAATAATAGATATCAAGCAATTCATGTTAACTGTATCTTTACTTGTAATCTGTGCTTACATTGCTTAAAATATTTAAACAAAAATAAAATGAGTATTACAAAAATAATGAGAATAAACAATAGGTAATTTTACAAATAATGGAATGTGAAAAATTTCTGCCCTCTTCTAGACTGAGCTGGTTTACAACTTTGTCCAAAGGAACAATTCAAATTGTGTATTCCACAGGTAGCACATGGTTCAAAATGTAATATCCATGGGTATCTACTTTACTAAAGTCTTAGAAGGACTCCAAATCTTAGAGTACCAACAATAATTAAAATTACAATAGAAACCAGTTTTTTCTGCTATCCCATACCAGGACAAATCAATCTGTAGTCAGTTTTCTTTGCTTAGACATGGAAGGAGATTTAATACAGACAACTATAAAGCCACCATGTAGCAAAGGTCCTATAATAAAATCTCCACAATGCCACATAGACCACCTAAAAATGACAACTCTCAACAAAGTGGATATAGAAGGACAATACCTCAAAATAATAAAGGCTATATATGACATGGCCACAGCTAACATCATACTTAACTGTGAGTAGCTGAAGTTTCATCCTCTAGATCAAGAATAAGACAAGGATGTCCACTCTGAACATTCCAATTCCACATAGTATTGGAAGTCTTAGCCAGAGCAATTAGACAAAGAAAAAAGAAAAAGAAAGAAAGAAAGAAAGAAAGAGAATAAAGGCATCCAAATTGGAAAGGAATGAATAAAACTGTCACTATTTGTAGATGACATATTATATAGAGAAAATCCTTAAGACCCCACAAAAACACTTTTAGAATAAATTTAGTGAAGTTGTAAGATACAAAATCAATATATAAAAATCTGTTATATTTCTACACATAATAACAAAGTATCAGAAAAAGAAATTAAGAAAACAATCTGTGGGAGGCCATGGTAAGGCTTGAGATGAGGACCAAACCAGGCCCTGACTTGTGCCTCCTTTAAAGGCTGAATAGCCGAACAAAAGGCTTGGGTCAATAAAGTTGAGTAGCACTGAGAAAGGGTCTGTGCTATGTGTTGTGCGCTCCCCTATGTGACTTCCCACACATTTGCTAGTCAGCTAGAGACGATTTGGCCCGGGTCAGAAATCCTTGGCTGGTCCTTGCTGTCCACGGGCTATAGACTACACCACTGTAAGACTGTGCTGTGCTTATACAAACTATGTCTTGAGTGGCCTTGAAGTCAGTACATCTGGAGCTAGAAGGTCTGCTATTGATGTTTAGGAAATAGATAATGGGAAAGCTTGAAGGATTTTCTGTGCTTGTTGCAAACTTTAGTAATCAGCTAAAATTAGATACTTTTCTTATGATTGTTTCTGTTAGCTATATAATGCCTCACAGCCTTGAATAAAATCGGCACTATTGGACATCCTCCTTGGTGCTCCCCCTGCCCCCATCTCTTTGTCTCTTAATTTCTTTTCACCATCTTCTTACCCTCACGTTCCTGGTCGATTTGTCGCTCCAGCCGCGACAACAATCCCATTTACAAACTGTGTTCAAAAGAATAAAACACCTAGGAATAAACTTAACCAAGGAAGTGAAAAAACTTACATGCTGAAAACTATGACATCGGTGATAAAAATTGAAGACAACACAAAAAAATGTAAAGATAGTCTGTACTCATGAATTAGAAAAATTAATATTGTTAAAATGTCCACATTATCCAAAATAATCAATGCAATCTAAAGAAAATTCCAATGGCATTTTTCACAGCAACAGAAGAAACAGCCCTATAATTTGTATGGAACCACAAAAGATCCCAAAGCAGTCTTGAGAAAGAACAAAACTGGAGGCATTATGCTCCCTGATTTCGAACTATATTACAAAACTACAGTAATCAAAAGTAAATATATTGACATAAACACACACACACACACACAGATCAATGGAAATGAATACAGAGCTCAGAAATAAACCCACACATATATGACAACTGATTTATAACAAAGGAGCCAAGAACATACAATGAGGAAAGGACAGTCTCTTCAACATATAGTGTTGGGAAACCTGGACCACTTTCTTATACCATACACAAAAATTAATTCAAAATGGATTAAAGACTTGAACATAAGGCCTGAAACCCCCAAACCAGAATATAGGTATTACCCCCCTTGATATAAATCTTGATTTTTATATATGACACCAAAAGTAAAGGGAACAGAAGCAAAAATAAACAAATGGAACCAAATAAAGACAGCCTCTCCACAGCAAAGCAAAGCATTAATAAAATGAGAAAATAATCTATCAGATAGAGAAAATTCTTGCAAATCACATATATGATAAAGCTTAATATCCAAAATATATAAAGAACTCATACAACTCCATAGCAAAAAAAAAAAAAAAAAAAGTCATAGGATCTGAATAGACATTTTTTTAAAGATGATATAGAGATGGCCAACAGATACATGAAAAGATGCTCAACACCACTAATCAACAGAGAAATGTAAATGAAAATCAGAATGAGCTATCACCTCACATTTGTTAGAATAACTATTATCAAAAAGACAGAAAATAACAAGTGTTGGTGAGGTTGTGGAGAAAAGGGAACCTATATGTACTTTTGGTGGGAATATACTGGTGCAGCCACTATGGGAAAAAAAATTTTTTTTATTCAAAAAAAAACTACGTGATGGAGAAATTTCAACATTGGGTATTTATCTGAAGTAAATGAAAATGCTAGCTTGAAAATGCTACCTCTGTGTTTGTTGTAGCATTGTTTGCAATAGCCAAGGCATAGAAGTAACCTAAGTGTCCAATGATGGATGAACGGATAAAGAGAATGTGATACATGTACACAAATGGAGTATTATTCAGCCACAAAAAATTAAAATCTTGCATTTGTGACAACATGGATAAACTTTAAAGGCATTATGCTAGGTGAAATAAATCAGACAAAGACAAATACCATATGATCTCATTTAAATATAGAATCTAAAAGAAAAAAAATAAACTCATAGAACAGATTGTTGGTTGTCAGAGGTAGGGAGTGAGGGATGGGTGAAATGGATAAAGCAGATCAAAATGCATAAAATTCCATATATAAAATAAATAAGAAATGGAATGGAATGTACAGCATGGTGACTCCCACTGTTACTACAGTATTGTACATTTGGGGAACCTGGGTGGTTCAGTCAGTTAAGTGTCTACCTCCGGCTCAGGGTCTGGGATCAAGTCCCACCTTCGACTCCCTGCTCAGTGGGAAGCCTGCTTCTCCCCCTCCTTCTCCCTCTGCCCCTACCATCACTCATGCTTGCACACTCTCTCTCTCTCGCTATCAAGTAAATAAATAAGATCTTTAAAAAATACTGTGTTGTATATTTGAAAGTTGCTAAAAGTAAACCTTTAAAGTTCTCTTCACAAGAAAAAAAATTTTGTAACTATATGTGGTAATGCATTACAGACCTAGTGTAGCTATGATTTCATTATATTATACAACTGAAACTAATATATGTCAATCATATTACAAGTAAAACTCTAAATAATCTAGTCAATAATAGCCAAGCAAAATAATAAAATATCTAGAAAAAGTAATAAAAGTTAAGAAACCTATATAAAAAACAGAAAAATCTTATTAAAGCAAGATAAAATATCTTGATAAAACAGAAGTGGAATCAATGGAAAAAGAAATCAATTCTAAATGTGAAAAAAGAAAGGAAATAAATAAAGCTCTATATGTTAACTGGCTCTATTTTCCTAATATTAAACACAAAAACTATATGGGGGAAAAAACAGAAGTTCAAATAGAAGTAACATATACATTCATAAATTGTAAACAAAAAACTACTGGTAGGGCATTATGGATGACAAATTATGCCCTGTGTAAATTTCAGAATAAAATATATTAAAACTGGGAGTCTGGTAAATTTTTCCCTCCTTCTTCTGCTTTTTCTTCTTGGGGATCCTATGCCCACATGACAAGCTACTTCTCTGTCGTTGCATTAATAGCAAATTTCCCTTGTGTGACTCTATCCTTAAAATATCAAGTTCAGCAATGGTTTCATCAAAAGCTGCCTTAGCAGTTTAAGTTTCTATCTATAGACAAGTGGATAAAGAAAATTTGGCGTATACTAGCATATACACATGCCCAAAAACAGGAATACTATTCAGCCATAAAAGAGAAGGTAAACCCTGCCATCTGTGACACCATGGATAGATCTTAAGAGAATTATGGTAAATAAAATAAGTCAGACAGAGAAAGAAAAATACTGTATGATTTCATGTATATGTGAAATCTAAAATAGCCAAACTCATAGAAATAAAGTCAGATTAGTGGTTACCAGAGGTAGGGGTGGGGGATAGGTATGAGAGAATTGGGTAAAGGTGGTCAAAAGCTGCAGACTTCCAGTTATAAGATGAATAAGTTCTGTGGGTGTGATGTACAATATAATGACTATAATAAATAATATCATATATTTGAAAGTTGCTAAGAGATTAAATCTTAAAAGTTCTCATCACAAAGGGAAAAATTGTAACTATGTGAGATGTTAACTAAACTTATTATGATAATCATTTTGCAATATATACATATGTTAAATCATTAATCTATATATTTAAACTTACACAATATTATATATTTGTTGCATGTATTTCAATTAAACTGGAAAAGAAAGCTATCTTTACAAAAGAACAGTCTTTATCCATGAAGTTCAGAATTGCACAATAAAAACAGAAAAGACAGCCCAGACCCAACACTATAGGATGTTTTGGTTGCATTTCCTTTTTCTGATTTAAACAGACTGCCTGGTATGCTTGTTGTGATGGATCTATAGTTTCTTTCTGGTCACCATCAGCAGCAACCTAAGCCAGGTATCAGTAGTAATCTTCTTATATTTTTAAGCAGAAGACTTTGCTCTGTGCTTGTGAAGCAACTTTTCCAAAGATAGACAGTACACCATTGCAGACAACTCTGAGATTGCTTTCTGTATTCTCAGGCCATCTGCTGTTTTTCTAAGCACTGCACATCATTAGCTCAATACTTGAGATGAACCTCCAAGATGACCCACAGGCTCCTATGACATTTTTTTAAGCAACTGAAAGAAGATTCCTCTCCTTATTGGATAATACATTTTTCTGTTACAGACTTTGTGCAAGTCTGTTACAGACTTTGTGCAATGTATCACTCAGCTTACTTGCCCAATTTGGCATTCTACACCAGCATATTTTTATCCATGAGTAGATGTTCTGTGTCAGAAGTGACTGGCAGTGGATGGAAAAGGGTTTTGTGGTCTCTGAGCCATGGTAGTGGCAAGGCTGAAACCTGGATCTCACGGCTCAGAGGCTCTGTGTTTATATTTTCAATTTGTGGTGACGTGTATAAGAAAGTACTATGAAAGATATATTACTTGTATTACTTCCTCATCCCTAAATTCAGTACAGCAGCTTCTTTTACTTTGTGAAAGAAAGTTCTAAACTGACCCTATGAACTCCTGTAGAAATATTGGCTCAGGAAACAATGAATATTTATCCCATCATGAACCTCTTCAGTAAAGTTCTCTCCAGTCTTTTACAGAGTTTGGGAGTATGTCTTAACTTATTCAGGTGCTTGGGTGGGTTTCACCATCTTGGGTCTCCCTGCATCCTTCTAAATCATTATTAGCACAAATACTGTATTTGAATAGAAAACAGCTTCTTTTCTGACTATAGTTTCCTTTTAAATCATCTTTGATATTTTCACAGTTACAATCAAGTTGGTTATAATAGAACAAAAGTATATATAGTCAGCATTGCACATAATTATCTACATCTAATTATTAAATTGACCTAATTAATATAAAAATTTCAAAAATGCATTTTTCCCCTCAAAAGTAACATGCAACATGGTTTACTACCCTATGTTAGAGGAACTACAAAAGTTTAAGTTGCTATTATCAGAATACATCATTTCAATATGATAATTTAGCAAATGTGGCATAAATGGAAGTTTATTAACATAATTTAAAATTTTATACATTTAAAATCCCCCCAAATTTATAACTTTTTAAATCCATTTAGAGTAAAGCTAACTGTATTGAACAACTGAAGTCGGATACATGAAAAGGACAAAAAATTAAAGTACATTTAGCTATCTAAAGAATTATCATCATAAAACCAAATCATCATAAACCACAATAATGAGGCTCAATCAGAATCATTATATTGCATTTTCTGCAGTATTCCAAGTCCTTAGAATACATAAAATTACATGAATTTTCATATAAAAAGATACCATACACCCATCTTCTGAGTAACTATCCATCATGGTTATGTTAATCTTTCCAGCCTCTTTTGTGTGGTATAAATCTACATTTGTGAAAAGAGCAAAGGTTGAATGTGTAGAATTCTAGGAAATATCCCCAGCAATCTGTTTCACAAGATGGCCTTAGACCTTTAAGTACCCCTCAGTTCTAATGGCCTCTGACCTCCCTTTTCTTAGACCATGTACTTTAAAATTTTTTTCTCTGCCTCTTTGAAATGTAAATCTTATCCCAGGCTTTTGCCCATTTTACTACTCTAGAATATCTTTCTCAGGGTGCTGGGAGACATCCCTTGGAAGTGTGATCATCAAGAAAGACACTGCTATTTTCCTGTCTTAAATACCAATTAGCAAACATAAGATGGTATAATCACATTGCCTACCATTCCCCTTCAAGTCTTCCAGTACCTTCTCATTAGCTCACTTCAATGCTTAAAAATCCTCCTACCTTTAAGAGTTCAATCTCCCTACCTTACTGTAATAGCCTTGAATAAAGTCTTGCCTATTTAATTTGTCTAGTTCAATCTTTATTCGACAATTTCTCACCTTATTCCAGAAATATACTTATTAATAGCCAATTACTTGCTAATCACCATCTTAGGCACTATCAAAATGAATGCTCCTCCTTCAAGATTAAATTTGAATGTAAATGTGCAGTGTTCTAATCAAAATTATCATTTAGGCAAATTTGTCTTCAATGTTTTTTACATTCTTTTTTTTAATTACCTTCTCTAGTTAAGGGGAGGGTGTGCTCTTTCCTACCTCTAGGTGCTTCAAGAAAACACATGGAATTACAAAATAAGGAAAGGTCCAAATCCTCTAGCCAAACTTATATAAGAGCAAACCAAGGATGGATGAAAACTTCAATTTGATAAAAGACATCTACAAAAATCCTACTGTTGACATAATACATCATGGCAAAAGACTTCATTTCTTCTATGATCAAGAACAAATCAAAGAGGCCTATTATAACTTCTATTCAGCTTGCATTGGAGCTGTATATAAGTTTATCAAGTTTACAAGAATAAGAGCAATATATAAAATTAATTGAATTTGATACACTAGCAACAAATATTCATAAATTGAAAAAAAATGTGCTGTTTTTAAAAATTGTGCCACTTATAGCATAAAGTTATTAAACACTTAGAAATAAATCTGACAATGTAGTAACTAGGAACTTACTTTCATTAAAATCATAAAATGCTACCAAGAGAAATTAAAGAAAACCTAAATAAACAAAGAAATATACCATGTTTATGGGCCAGAATTATAACATTCAAAAGTCTAGCAGATTTGTTTTCAGTAGATACTAACAAGCCAATTCTTAAGTTCAGATGGGAAGTCTATGAAACTAAATATAGCCGAAAATTTAAAGATCCTTAACAAAGAAAAAAGCATTGTCTGTGGCTTTGTCCTGTTCTCTCATTTGGGACATATCCTCTGTTTCCTCATTTTGTCTGACTCTCTGTGTTTGTTTCTATGTATAGGAAAGTCAGCTACATCTGATTTTGAAAGTAGTGGCCTTATGAAGAAGAGGTTCTGTGGTACACTGCAGCACAATGCCCTCTGTTCACTAGAACTAGGCATGTTAGAAGAGTCTCCTATGTGGATTGTGTGTGCCCTGCTTTTGTGGCTGAACCATGTTTGCCTTCAGTGTAGTCACTGCAACAGCCCACTTTTCCTATTGTGGGTACACTGAAGAGGGTTTTATCCCTGTGCTGTTAAGGGACCATTCCAGGGCTGCTTCCAGCTTATAACTGAGCCATGTTAGCAGTCAGACCAGATACCTGCCCTCAGTCTATCTGCCTGGGCTGCAGTTGCACTGAACTGTATGGTGTTCTCTCTGTTGTGCTCTAGAGGCTTTTGTTGGTGGGCAAGCTGGCAATCAGACCAGATGCATGCCCCAGTCCATCTGCTGCAACTGCACATTCACTATTCAGCAGGGCACTCCCTTTGTGCTGCCAGCTATAAAATTTGGCTGGTGGGACTGTGGGCACACTGGTGTGTATGATTATCCTCCCCTCTCTCCAGGGCAGGAGTCACTTTGGAGTGGCACCCTTCCTGCTAGGGAAGCTTGCAAGCTGTGTCAAGACTGGGTCAAGACAGGACCCAAAGCCAAAGAGCTAAAGGAAATGGAGGTAAGCAATATACCTAATAAAGAATTCAAAGTAATATTTATAAAGATATTCAACTTGAGAAAAGAGTGGAGAATCTCAATGAGACTTTCAACAAAGAGATAGAAAACATAAAAAGGACCAATCAGAGTTGAAGAACTCAATAACAGAAATAAACTAGAGGGAAGCAATAGCAGGTTAGAGGAGGCAGAGGAATGAATCAGCATTGTGGGGGAAAGGGCGATGGAAAGCTACCAAGGTGAACAGCAAGTAGAAAAAAAATTAATGATAACAAATGAGAATAGGTTAAGGGAACTCAATGAAATCATCAAGCTTAACAATGTCTGCATTATAGGGATCCCAGAAGAAGAGAGAGAGAGAGAAGGTAGCAGAAAAAAAAAGTGAAGAAATACGAGCTGAAAACTTCCTAATTTGAGGAAAGAAACAGACATCCAGATACAAGAGGCACAGAAAGCCCTCAAAAACATCAATCCGAGGAAGTCCACACCCAGACACGTAATCATTACAATGCCCCCCCAAAGAAAAGAGACAGAGAGAATTTTTAAAACAAAAGGAAAAAAAAAAGAAAGACAGACAGAAGGAAGGAAGGAAGGAAAATGGAAAGGAAGGAAGGGGAAGAAAAGGAAAAGGGAAAAGAAAGGGAAAGGGGAAGCAAAGGGAAAAAATGGAAAAGAAAAGGGAAAGGAAAGGGATGGGAACGAAAGAGAAGGGAAAGAAAAGAAAAAGGTAAAGAAAAGGAAAGGCGAAAATGGGAAAGGAAAAGGAAAACAATTATATACAAGTGAAAATCCATAAAGATATCAGTAGATTTTTTTTTAGCAGGCACTTTGCAGGCAAAAGAAAGTGGCAAGATATACTCCAGGTACTAAAAGGAAAAAAAAAACTTTCAGTCAAGAATGTTCCTCTTAGAATAGAAGGGGAGATAAGGAGTTTACCCCCACAAACACAAGCTAAAGGAGTTTGTCACTGCTAAACCAGCCTTTCAAGAAACATTAAACGGGGACGCCTGGGTGGCTCAGTTGGTTAAGCGACTGCCTTCGGCTCAGGTCATGATCCCAGCGTCCTGGGATCGAGTCCCGCATCGGGCTCCCTGCTCAGCAGGGAGCCTGCTTCTCCCTCTGCCTCTGCCTGCGCTTGCTCTCTCTCCCTCTCTCTCTCTGACAAATAAATAAAATCTTTAAAAAAAAAAAAAAGAAAAAAAGAAACATTAAACGGAATTATTTGAGTGGAAAGAAAAGGCCATGATCAGGAGTAAGAAAACTAGGAAAGGAAAATTTTCACTGGTAAATGCAAACATATGATATCAATAGTAGATTCATCACATAAAACCAGTACAAAAGTTAAAGCACAAAGCAGTAAAATCAATTTTATCTACAAAAATCCATCAAGGGATTCACAAAATAAAAGGACATAAAGTATAATACATACATAAAACATTGTGATGGGGTAAAAATTTAAGGTTTTTATAATGGGTTCATACTTAATTACCTTCAACTTCATATAGACTGCTATACACATAAGATGCTACATATGAACCTAATGGTGACCACAATTCAAAAATTTATAATAGGTACAAACACAAAAAAAGAGAAAGAAATCCAAGCATAACAATAAAGAAAGCAATCAAATCACAAGGGAAGAGAGTAAGAGAAAAAGAATGGAACAGAAGAACTACAAAAATCACCATAAAACAAGTAACAAAATGGCAGGAAGTACATACCTAACAATGATTAAATGAAAGTAAATGGACTAAATGCCCCAGTAAAAAGACATAAAGTAACTGAATATAAGAGACTCATTTCAGACCTAAAGACACTGGCAGATTGAAAGTGAAGAAATTGAAAAACATTTACCATGCAAATGGAAGTGAAATGAAAGCTGGGGAAACAATACTAAATCAGACAAAATAGACCTTAAAACAAAGACTGTAATAGGAGACAAAGAAGGATAATAATAATGATAAAGGGAATAATCCAATAAGAAGACATAACAACTGAAATTATTTATGCATCCAACATGGGAGAAATAAATAGATCAAGAAACTATTAACAGACATATAGGAAGATATTGACAGTTATTCAATAATAGTAGAGGACTTTACCACCCAGCTTACAGCAATGGATATATCATACAGACAGAAAATCAACAAGGAAACAGTAGCTTTCAATGATATGTTGAACCAGATGGACCTATCGTATATTCAGAATATCCTATACAAAACAGTAGAATAAATATTTTTTTTCAATTGCACATGGAACATTCTCCTTAATAGACCATATATTAGGTCAAAAACAAGTCTCAATAAAGTAAAAAATATGAAAGTCTTTTCTGGACATGACACTATGAAACTAGAAGTCAATCACACACACACAAAAAAATCTGGAAAGAACACAAAGACATGGAAGTTAAATAATATGCTACAAAAAAAGTAATGGCTCAACCAAGAAATCAAAGAGGAAATCAAAAACTATGTGAAGACAAATGAAAATGAAAACAAACATTTCAAAATCTTTGGGATGCAACAAAGCTGTTCTAAGAGTGAAGAGTATAGCAATGCAGGCCTACCTTGAGAAGCAAGAAAAATCTTAAATAAACAACATAATCTTACACTAGTAACGGAAGAACAGATAAAGCCCAAAGCCAGAAGAAAGAAAATAATAAAGAATAAAGCACAAGTAAGTGAACTGGTTCTTTGAAAATGAAGCTGGTTCTTTGAAAAGATAACAAAATTGATAAACCTTTAGCCAGACTCATAAAAGAGAGACAGAGAGAGAAGCCAAATAAAATCAGAACTGAAGGAGACATAATAATTGATACCACAGAAATACAAAGAATCATCAGAGAATATTATAAAAAATCATATGTCAACAAACTGGACAACCTAGAAGAAATGGAAGATGACCTCAGGGGTAAAAATGCAAAAGTAGTATTTTTCAACTAATAACAATGTAATTTAATATAACTTTATCCTCTGTAAATTCCATTACTAATATAATTAAATGTCAAACTTCCTGTGGAAAAGTTCTGTGATGTTACTAAAATCAAAGAACATGGTCATACTCAGATTCATACTCTCTGAAGGAATGGACTTTAAAAAAACAGAAAATTTTACAAAATCGATACCATACTGCTGGATTCTTAATGAGAATACATCCATGTCTTACCTGAAAGATTTTTTGAAAAGTAAAATGTGCTTTAAAATAAATAGATTTTATTCATGATTTAAAGTATGTTATATATTATATTATATTATATTTATATTATATCACATTATATTATATTATATTCATGTGTGCCTAATCCCAATTTAGGAGCATATATCCAAACCAGGAAAAAAAAATCTATTTATTCCCAAATAGCCTTTGAAGCTGGTACTTTATTTCATTCAGATATATTGTGAGGACACATCACTCTCCTCAGTTCTAGATAAATTCAGTGAAACTATCTCAAATTCTTTTTAGAAAATATCTATCAATCTTTAACAAACACAAGCCCATCCCTCATCAACTATAAAATATGATTTCACTCTCTTCCAAGCAGTTAGTAGCACCCTCATCTCTGCACCCACTGGCACTTTGAACAACAAATTGTTTGACTGTATAGTTTATGTTTTTGTTTTTAAGTAGTGAAAAACAACTCTCTCCAGCTACATTACAACTTCTTTAAGAGTAGGGAATGTATTTATTTTCATCTTTATCCTTCAGTTCTGGCAGGCTATCTAGCCTATTTTTAGGGACTTACTAATAATTTACTGAGATCATGAATGAGTTAGGGAATAAATAAAATAAAGATTTAATACAAGTGGATAAACCCTATAGCTTTCCAGAAATCAAATATTCACTTCTCTTTTATATAAGTACACTGTTTTCTAGCTGTCTTCATTTATCTGGCTATCTAAGAGATACTGTCTACAGTAAATTAGAACTCATTTCTTCCTTGCTAACCAAGTCTATAAACCTGTCCTCTTCTAAATTACCCACAGTAGAAAGGTATTAGCTCTAAAACAAATGTGTCTGAGATTCTAGGACCAAATTTCAGCTTTGGGACTATTCTTAGAAAATGGTGGTTGGGAACCAAATTTCAAACTATTCCATTTATTTTGTTTTTCAAATCAAATGTGTTTGAGAATGTTCATAGAAATTAGATGTCATGAACATGTTTTAAAAGTATGTGGCAGAAACAATGCTATATATTCATCAAATTATATCATTTTCTTTCTATTACAGCTAAACTTCATTTCCCACCCCCTCTGCATCTAGAGGCAGTCATACAAACAATTCTCCCCCACAGAATTCTAGCAAATGCATGGGCTACAGCATTACAGCCTGCGGCAATGAAGATCAAGCGTGCTTTCTCTCTGCTCTTGGTTTTCCTTTCACACTGTTGGAATCAACTCCAAGATAACAAAGTTGCAAGATGGATGAGCTCCTCTAGACCCTTTTACCATACCTAGAGGAAAGCTGTGCAGAACAGCAGAGTGAACTGCAAGGTATTGTTGCCTTAGCATGAAATAAATCTTTGTTGTTTAAAGCCACTGAGATAACAAGAGTTTAAATTGTTTCCCCTCAGAATAGCTAAAGCTACCTGAATATAAAATTTAAGACTCACTAAAATTAAATGAACTTTGCTGTTGAAATAATTATAATTGAAATAACTATAATTTAAGGCATTATTTTTCAGTCATATTTGAGATTCAATAAATGTTTGACTCAATGTCACAGCTTAAAAATTGTTCAAATTAATTTTTAAGAGATATATGACTACATTTTATCTTTTTAACTAGAAATAAAGGCAAAAACAAAACTGCAATGGAATAATAATTGCTAACAGGTCTCTGCAGGGAAAACATTTTCTAAAGAGAAAAAAATTATCACTTTGAGTAATGTTATTGCACAACTCTTCCTTCACCATTGCCTTAATATTACCATAAATATTAAGAACACTGACTAAGCTTCTTCCTGTTTTATACTCCTGTATGCAGGTTTGCCCTCTTCACTGTATTTTACTTTTAACAACTGCCCAGGGAAGAATATTCTCCAGCAGTAGTAACACCTGGACTGAGTCTCTATCTCAAGAATGTCCTCTCATTTTGAATGCAAAAACAGACTACTAATTATTTCAGGTGATAAGCAAATGTCCACCTTCTCAAGATCTGTTTTGGGTGTATCTCTCTGACAATTTTGACAAAACTTCACAGTCTAAATTTGTAAGATTATAAAACTTCAAAATATTAAGTCAAATGAAAAGTTAAGAGGCATCTAAAGTAAGTAATTATGCAGTTTCACTTCTTAGGGTTTTCTTACATAGATCTAATTTAATTTAAGGCAAATATAATGGTAAATATATTATCTTAATTTAAAGGCATATTTATTCAGAGGAATTTATATTAGTTTCTAGATTCAATTTTAATACTGTACTTAGGTAATCTTTATTTTATTAAGATATTAGATATTAAATAAAAAGATATTTTAAAAATATTTAAAAGATATTTTAAAAAATATTAAATCAAAAGATTTTATTTAGATATTTAGACATCTAATATCTTTTATTAAGATATTAGATATTAAATAAAAAGATATTTAAAATCTTTTTATTTAATATTTTTTATTTAAAATTGAAGTACAATTTTATATTTCCAAATGTGTCTGAAAATAAAAAATTCACAAGATGTTCAAAGAGTATGAAGCTATGAGCAATATTACTAAATTTTCATTTCTGAGCCTAAAGTGAGTAGGATGACATTATACCTGTCCCTTGATCAATCTAAATATCATCTTTTCCAAATGAGAGGGGTAGATCAAGAAAAACTTTCTCAGCAACAGAATCCAAAACTAGCAATAATTAAATGATTTTCTCTCTGGGTCCAAAAGGGAAACAACAGAGAAGTAAACAAAGCTAACCACCTCTTGTTACCTAACTAAGTCTGAGAAATACAAGGCAATGGTAGTGATAACAATAATAAATACACACATACACATGCATGCGCCTGCACACACCTACACCATGCCTTGCAGGTGTCAATGGTAGCATATACTATGGTTATCCTCTGCTCATTTCTTTATATTTCATTTGTTTAAATTTTTACCTTTTTATGTTTTAATTTACAGACATAAGTTTTCTTATTTTTAGTGAAGTCTGAGTTTCGATGAATTCAAAGTCTTGTGACAACCACCATAAATATAGAATAGTTCCATCAGTCAGAGAAAATTTCCCCACGTTGCCCCTTTATGATCCTCTCATATACTCCCAATTCCTGAACCTATTACTTATAGACTTTTTTCTCTGTGCTTATGGTTTTGCATCTTCCAGATGTTATATATACAGAGAATCATACAATAGCCTTTTGTATCTGACTTTTTTCATTTGGCATAATTCATTTGAGATTCATCCATGTTACTGGCTTATATCAATAGTCCATTCCTTTTTATTGCAGAGTATTATTATTTTTTAAAGATTTTATTTATTTATTTGACAGACAAAGATCACAAGTAGGCAGAGAGAGAGAGGAGGAAGCAGGCTCCCTGCTGAACAGAGAGCCCGATGTGGGGCTTGATCCCAGGACCCTGGGATCATGACCCAAGCTGAAGGCAGAGGCTTTAACCCACTGAGCCACCCAGGCACCCCGTAGAGTATTATTTTATTGAATGGATATACCATAGTTAGTTTATCCATCCACATGGTGAAGGACATCAGCTGTTTACAATTTGGAGCAATTATGAGTAAGGCTGATGTAAACAGTTACTATAGGTTTTTATGTACACATAAACTTTTGTTTCTCTTGGACACTCAAGAGTGGAATTGCTGAATCTTGTGGAACAAATATATTTAACTTTGTAATAAACTGCCCAATTGTTTTTCAAAGTAGTTGCACCATTTTGCAATCCCAACAGCAATGAATGAGAGTTACCATTGTTCCACATCCTCACCAGAATTGCTATTGTCAGTTTTTTGTTACTTTGTTTTTTCTTGTTTTATTTCAATCATTTTAATATGTGTGTAATGGTACCTAGCTATGATTTTAATTTTCATTTCCCTAATAACAAATTATGTTGATTATCTTTTCAAATGCTCATTTTCCATCCTTATATCTTCTTTGGTGAAGGTCTATTCAAATATTTTGCCTACTTTTGAATAGGGTGATTTTCTTACTTTGGAGTTTTGAGTCGTTTTTTTTTTTTTTTTTTTTTTTTTTTTACATGTTCTATGGCTACTTCTGAATTGTAAATTACAACAGGCATTAAATCTCCAACCAGGATGTTATCAATAAATTCTTATACATAGGTTAGATGGCTTGCTTAGAATATTAGGCAAATCTGTTGTAGCAGTAAATAAAATCTATGTTTTAGCTAAAGATGATTTTTTCTTTTTTTTAATTTTTAAAAAAGATTTTATTTATTTATTTGGCAGAGAGAGAGCACAAACAGAAGGAGTGGCAGGCAAGGGAGAGGGAGAATAGGCTCCCTAGTTCCCCAATGAGCAGGGAGCATGACGTAGGGCTCCATTCCAGGATCCCAGTATCATGACCTGAGCTGAAGGCAGACACCTAAGCAACTGAGCCACCCAGGAACCCCATAAGGATTTTTTTCTACCTCAGGTCCATCTGAGGGGAGCATAAATTGGTATACCTTTCTAGGATTTTATCAGTGTTTACCAAAACTTAAAAATGTACACACCCTTTGACCTAGTAATGCCTTTTCTTAAATAATTTGGCATAGCTATATACAAATAAATAAGTATGGGACATGCCTCCCAACACTGACACTACTTAAAATTTCAAAAATGGTGGACTGGGTAAATTATTTATGGCACAGGCATACCAAGGAATACCACAGTTCTATTAAACATGATGTATGAACTTATTGACTTAGGAGGTTGTTCTGACTGACATTCTAAACTTATTTGAAAATAGGTATTAGGAAAATTGTGTGCACAGTTTGACCCATTTTTAAAGTAAAAATTTTATGTGAATATACTCATTCAGTAAATATTTACTAAGTGTCTTCCATTTGCCAGAAACTGTGCTATGCACAGCTAATACAGAGATAAGCAACTTTCTTCTCAGAAAAAGAAAAAAAAAAAAAAACATAAAAATGCATTAGACCTTATGGATAGAAAATAAAGTGACAATTTGGGGGATAAAAAGAAAATCATTATCATGCAAAATATGGATCTGAAAGTCCAAAATAAATCAATTTACATTCATCTTCAGAGGCACCTGGTTAGTAAGGTAAATGAAGGACAAATTATACTATAAAGATTGAATGTGTGGGTAGAAACAGGGAGAAACAGGTTTTGGCATCACTCACAAAGACAGGGGTTCAAATCCTAGTTATGTCGGTTTCTGCCTATGCAAACTGGGGCAAAATACTTAAACTCATCTATAAAATGATATATTACAATTACTATGTGAATTAATAAAATAGTCCAAGTAAGGCAGCATAATGGCTCTCACAGGTACAAAATAAATTTTAGTCATTATCATTATTATTACCCTTATCCATGTGAATAAATAGTAGTGATTGTCAGCCAGGCATACCAATAGAAATTATAGAAAAGTTAGTAAGAACTAAATAGCAGTATGAATAATTTTGTCTGCATCTAAAGTGGATTTTTACTTCTAGGCATTTAATTTTAAAAAGTTATGTTTCTTTACATTATTTATCTTTATTAAAAGCAAATATTTTGTGGGGATGGTAGAGGTGGAGAGATCATTTGAGATATATTACTCATAAATATTATGTACTTCTATATGGAAAGGAAAGGAAAAATTTAGCTATTAAAGAATTACATTTGAATATCAGAGCAGCAATATTGGCATTCCTGAAATAAAATACTTGGTTTACAAATAATAGGAAGGTTGCAAAATGCTTTGAGATCCTACAGAGTCTACCAGCTATACTTAAGGGGTCAGTAATGACCACAATTACATATGGATAATACAAGAAAATGAGTCTCACACCCTAATCCTTAATGATACAGAAAGAAAAGGTTATGTATTGGCCAGTTTGTTAGCATTTTCATCACATCACAAATCTGTTCATGAAAGATAATGCAGCTACTACAAAGAAAATTAAAAGATAAGAGCAGTTTTGGGCTCTATAAAACTTAAGATAAAGATGTTATCTCTGAGGTCTCCACTCAGTGCATATGCACTAAGCCTCTGCAATTAGCATTGGCAGTTGATTTTACAAAAACGAGCTACTGAAAGGATGCCATATCAAGTAAGGGAATGCTTTAGACAGAATTAGACAGAAAATAATAAAGAAAGCAAGGGGGATAATAACAGGGATTTGTAGAGCATGTTTTGATTGCAAACTGGTTACCTAAGAGTGGTTTTTGCACTTCTCATTATGCTGCCATTTGCTAAATTCTTTCAACTTGAAAAGATAAATATCCATAAGACAGAAATTCTTCAAATATCTTGCTGAAATTATTGATTATATGATATAGGGCAACTATAACAATGTTTTTATTATTTCCCCTTTTTATACTCTTCTAGCTGTATTTTCAGGTCAGAAGAAAAATGAGAATGGTTAATGCCACATCAGAGAGACAGTTTCAAAGATCTGTCCCCTGTGGTCTTCCAATCCCACTCTCTGTCTCTATAATTCAGGAAGAAACAAGGCTACCTGTTTCATTCTAACAACTTGATAGCTTTCCTCCTTGAGCTAATAGATTTTAAAGTCAGTCTTCAGTACATTAGACAAAGAATACGGTTGAAGATCTGGTTTCTGAGATTCTTAATAATTAAACGTGAATTGGCTATCCCTAAAGACTTTTCTCCTTCTAAACCCCTTTGCATTTAGTTTCTTCAAACAAAGCGAAATTTTCAAGGCTGTTTAACTATTAATTGCAAATCCCTTAAAGACAGAGGCTACTTATCTTTTTCTATCCTTTGCACCAAACAATGGCTACCTATACAGTAAGTACTCAATACATGTGCAAGGAAAGGGACAAAGAAGAGGGAAGAAAGTGCTTCCTTTGAAGAATTCCTGCTGTGAAATAACTGGATAGAGCACTGACCTGAATGCCAAACCTGTTCATGCTTAAGGAATTTTAAAAGTTAAACTGAATTTTCTGCTTTAATTTAGCCATGAATATGAATTTAATATAAATTATGTAAAGCTTATCATAGCTGAGCCAACATGTAGTTACAGGAAACACTTAGTACTATGGTTTTCAGTCTCTGTCCTTCTTGCCATTATTCCTAACAATGTCATTTATTGAAGTCACCATTATTTCTTTTTTAAAAAACATAAAATTATTCTCAAACCTTAACAAAACAAATGAAACAAAACTGAAATCTTTCAATAATTTCAGGATAAATTTAAAAATTGATAATTTAATTGCAAAGTGGTAGAACATTTTGCCCACTGTTAAACCTTAGCTGACTGGATGGTATTAGCCTAGCTATAATTCCCAATAAACTTCACTCTAACTTTTCTTTGCTCACTTCATTCTGTTTGTAAAAGGTATACTATAGAGACAAGATGGCGGGGAAGTAGGAGGAGCCACCACAGGCGACCTGTTGGAAAGTAATATCCCAATACTAGAGTGCCCTGCGCCTGGGGACCAACATGAACTCCGGAGTCTGGTAGAAAGCACTCAAAAAGAGCAAAGGATCACTGGGGGGAAATTGCGGGAATTGGGGTCTTGGGGACAGGGGCTTAAGTCCCCAGATCCAGGACAGCCACCCCTGGCGCAGAGCCAGAGAGAGTGCAGCAGAGAAACCAGGTCTTGGTCCCTGAACCACCAGCACGCCTGAGAGTGCGTGGCGCCCAGCTCCCGTGAGGGGCTGGGAGCCTCGCCAGCCAACAGAAGCACAGCCTTTTTGCAGTCCCAACGTGAGTGCCTACCATGCCATCAGAGTTCGAGTCGTGCCCCACGCCCTTCCCTGAGAGAGGTGCGCACAGGCGTCAGCCCGGTGCTCTTGGACAGGAAAGACCAGGCACTCCCAGCCTGGGCCAGCAGGAAAATCTCAGTGTGTGATTGCTGCTTGGAACTTCTCTAGAAGTCTGGAGCTGCCCAGACAGCCGCTGCTGCCATGGTTTGGGGTACAAGCAAAAAATCCTGAGTCCCCAGGGACCAAGACTGGGAACCTGCTCTGCCAGCAGCCAAGGGGGGAATTTATTTGGGCTCTGCAGCCAGATTGAGGCTTCTCTCTGAGAGGGAGGTCAGGGTGCAGTTTGCTTTCCTCTAAACCTACAAAAACCATCAAAAGCGGTCAAGGCGAGAAAGAAAAACAAAAGTGAACAAATATAAAAACCTCCAGAGAACAAAAGCCTGAAAAAACCAGTTTCCTCAGAGCCCACCCCCTTGAGGGGGGCTGGCGGACTTAACTGAGAGAAGATCATTGACTGAAAACCCACGTGGCAGGCACCTCCCCCAGAAAACCAACCAGGAAAGAAAAAAAAAAAAAAAAAAAAAAGACGATCCCACAATTCTGGCTCATTTTTTTACATAGTTAATTTTTTATTATTATGTAGATAATTTTTTTAACCTATTTACGGTCACAGTGAGATGTCCAGTACATCAAATTCCATAATAACCTTCTAACCTGAACTTTTTGATACATACACCTGTGTTTTCCTTTTGCATTTCTATTTTTTTAATTTCTTTTTTTTAATTTTAGTTTAGTCTAGTTTATTCCTTTTTTTAATTTTTATTTTCTAATATTCATATAGAGTTAAACTTCAAGGTAATCTCCTTTCCCCAATCAATGCCACCCCTATAGATAAACCAATTCCTAATCCCCCATTATCTTAGGAAAGTTGAGTCCTTTAACAAAGATATCAAGATACATCCAGGAAGAATCAAAAAACCTTCCTCACCCACACTGAGAATTTACAACCACTCTCCTATCTTTTTCTTCCACCAGTATTTCTATGTTTTTGCGTTTGTCCTGATAATATATAAATCTTACATTCAGGGTTCTTTTTGACCAGGTTCTTCCTTTATTTGCATATATATATTTTTTTCTCTTGTCATAGACTTTTATCAGTCTTTTTGTTTGTCTGTGTCTGTTTGTTTACTTCATAAATCTTACCTTGGGGATTATTTGGGCTGAACCTTCTCTTTTATCTCACCTTTCTTTCCTGTCTCTCTCCCTCTCTTTTTTTCTTTTCCTTTTCTTTTTCCTCTCATTTGGGTGGGGAACCCTGATTGCTCAGAAGCATTCCAGGGTGCACCTTGACTGCACCACAGTTGATATACCCAGCTACATCCATTCAGTCATCTCTCACTAAAATGACTAGGAGGAGGAATGCCCAACTGAAGAAAGATACAGAGGATGGACCTTCTTCAACAGAGCTAACGGCTATCAACATAGATAATATGTCGGAAAGAGAATTCAGGCTAACAATTATCCAAGCAATAGCTAGGTTAGAGAAAGCCATGGGTGACCAAATGGAATTGATTAGGACCGAACTGAAAATGACCAGAGATCATGTTTTCAATATTAGGGAAGAGCTGAAAGCTACCAGAAATGAGCTTCACAATGTTCCCAATGAATTCCAATCTAATCTAAACTCTCTCAATGCTAGAGTAACTGAGACAGAAGATAGAATTAGTGATCTGGAGGACAAACAGATAGAGAGAAAGGATCAGGAGGAAGCCTGGAACAAACAGCTTAGAAGCCACGAAAACAGAATCAGGGAAATAAATGATGACATAAAATGTTCCAACATCAGAATTATTGGAATCTCTGAAGGGAAGGAGAAAGAAAAAAGTCTAGAAGATATAGTGGAACAAGTTCTTCATGAAAATTTTCCAAATCTCATGAATGGAACCAGCGTTCATGTACTAGAGGCCGAAAGGTTTCCCCCCAAGATGACAGATTCTCAAAAGACCTCAAGACACCTAATAGTAAGAATGAAGAATTATAATTGTAGGCAGAACCTCTTGAAAGCAGGTAGGACAAAGAAGATCCTTACATACAGAGGAAAGCCCATCAGAATAATGTCAGACCTGTCCACAGAGACTTGGCAAGCCAGAAAGGGCTGGCAAGATATATTCAGGGCACTGAATGAGAAGAACATGCAGCCAATAATACTTTATCCAGCAAGACTGACATTCAAAATGGACGGAGAGATAAAGAGTTTCCAAGACCGGCAAGGCTTAAAAGACTATGCAACCACCAAGCTGATACTGCAGGAAATATTAAGGGGGCTTCTTTAAAGGAGGAAAAAGCCCAAGAATAGCACTGAACAGAAATATAGAGACAATCTACAGAAAGAAATACTTCAAAGGTAACACGATGTCAATAAAAACGTATCTGTCAATAATCACCCTCAATGTGAATGGCCTATATGCGCCCATAAAATGGCACAGGGTTGCAGACTGGATAAAACAGGACCCATCCATATGTTGTCTACAAGAGACCCACTTTGAACCTAAATATATACCCAGACTGAAAGTGAAGGGATGGAGAAGCATCTTTCATGCCAATGGGCCTCAAAAGAAGGCTGGGGTAGCGATTCTCATATCAGACAAATTAGATTTTAAACTAAAGACTGTAGTCAGAGATACAGAAGGACACTACATCATTCTTAAAGGTACTAACCACCAAGATGATCTAACAATTGTAAATATCTATGCCCCCAATATGGGAGCAGCCAATTACATAAGAAAACTGTTAATCAAGATAAAGAGTCATATTGATATGAATACACTAATTGTTGGAGATCTTAACATGCCTCTCTCAGAAACAGACAGATCATCGAACAGAAAATCAATAAAGAAACAAGAGCATTGAATGACACATTGGACTAGAATGACCTCATAGATATATACAAAACATTCCACCCTAAAACAACAGAATACTCATTCTTCTCAAGTGCACACAGAACCTTCTCAAGAATAGCCCATATACTGGGTCACAAATCAGGACTCAACCAATACCAAAAGACTGAGATTATTCCCTGCACATTCTCAGATCACAATGCTTTGAAACTGGAGCTCAATCACAAGGAAAAGTTCCGAAGGAACTCAAACACCTGGAAGCTAAAGACCTTGCTTAAGAATGCTTGGATCAACCAGGAGATCAAGGAAGAACTGAAACAATTCATGGAAACCAATGACATTGAAGACACTTCGATCTAAAACCTATGGAATACAGCAAAGGCAGTCCTAAGGGGGAAATACATAGCCATCCAAGCCTCCCTCAAAAAAATTGAAAAATCCAGAACACAGCAGCTGTCTCTACACCTTAAAGAACTGGAGAATCAACAAGAAATCAAACCAACTCCTCAAATAAGAAGGGAAATCATTAAGATTAGAGCTGAGATCAATGAGGTAGAAACCAGAGATACAGTAGAATGTATCAATGAAACTAGAAGCTGGTTTTTTGAAAGAATCAATAAGATCAATAAACCATTGGTGACACTAATCCAAAAGAAAAGAGAGAAAGCTCAAATACATAAAATTATGAATGAAAAGGGAGAGATCACAACAAACACCAAGGGAGGAGAAACAATCATCAGTAGTTATTATCAACAGTTATATGCCAATAAGCTTAGAAACCTTGATGAAATGGATGCATTCCTGGAAAACTATAAACTCCCAAAATTGAACCAGGAAGAAATTGACAACCTGAATAGACCAATATCTAGTAACGAGATTGAAGCAGTGATCAAAAACCTCCCAAAAAAACAAGAGCCCAGGACCTGATGGATTCCCTTGGGAATTCTACCAAACTTTCAAAGAAGAAATAACACCTATTCTCCTGAAGCTGTTTCAAAAAATTGAAGCAGAAGGAAAACTTCCTGACTCTTTCTATGAAGCCAGCATTACCCTGATCCCCAAACCAGGCAAAGACCCTACCAAAAAGGAGAATTTCAGACCAATATCACTGATGAATATGGATGCTAAAATTCTCAACAAGATCCTAGCAAACAGGATCCAACATCACATTAAAAAGATTATCCACCATGACCAGGTGGGATTCATCCCTGGGCTACAAGGATGGTTCAACATCCACAAATCAATCAATATGATACAACAAATTAATATGAGAAGAGAGAAGAACCACATGGTCCTCTCAATTGATGCAGAAAAAGCATTTGACAAAATCCAGCCTCCGTTCATGATTAAAACTCTTCAAAGTATAGGGATAGAGGGAACATTCCTGAACTTCATCAAATCTATCTATGAAAGACCCACAGCAAATATCATCCTCAATGGGAAAAAGCTTGCAGCCTTCCCGTTGAGATCAGGAACAAGACAAGGATGCCCACTTTCATCACTTTTGTTCAACATAGTATTAGAAGTCCTAGCAACAGCAATAAGACAACAAAGAGAAATAAAAGGTATCCAAATTAGCAAGGAAGAAGTCAAAACTCTCTCTCTTCACAGATGACATGATTCTTTATATGGAAAACCCAAAACACTCCACCCCCAAACTACTAGAACTCATACAGCAATTCAGCAACGTGGCAGGATACAAAGTCAGTGTACAGAAATCAGTGGCTTTCTTATACACTAATAATGAAAATACAGAAAGGGAAATTAGAGAATTGATTCCATTTACTATAGCACCAAGAACTATAAGATACCTGGGAATAAACCTAACCAAAGAGGTAAAGGATCTGTACTTGAGGAACTACAGAATACTCACGAAAGAAATTGAAGAAGACACAAAAAGATGGAAGACCATTCCATGCTCTTGGATCAGAAGAATAAACATTGTTAAAATGTCTATATTGCCTAGAGCAATCTATACTTTTAATGCTATTCCGATCAAAATTCCACTGGTATTCTTCAAAGAGCTGGAGCAAATAATCCTAAAATTTGTATGAAATCAGAAGAGACCCCGATCGCTAAGGAAATGTTGAAGAACTCTATAGTCAAATAATCTTCAAAAAACAGGAAAAAATATACAGTGGAAAAAAGACAGTCTCTTCAATAAATGGTGCTGGGAAAACTGGGCAGCTATATGTAGAAGAATGAAACTCGACCATTCTCTTACACCGTACACAAAGATAAACTCAAAATGGATAAAAGACCTCAATGTGAGACAGGAATCCATCAGAATCCTAGAGGAGAACATAGGCAGTAATCTCTTTGATATCAGCCACAGCAACTTCTTTCAAGATATGTCTCCAAAGGCAAAGGAAACAAAAGCAAAGATGAACTTTTGGGACTTCATCAAAATCAAAAGCTTCTGCACAGCAAAGGAAACAATCAAGAAAACAAAGAGGCAACCCACAAAATGGGAGAAGATATTTGCAAATGACAGTACAGACAAAAGGTTGATATCCCGGATCTATAATGAACTCCTCAAACTCAACACACACAAAACAGACAATCAAATCAAAAAATGGGCAGAAGATATGGACAGACACTTCTCCAATAAAGACATACAAATGGCTATCAGACACATGAAAAAATGTTCATCATCACTAACCCTCAGGGAGATTCAAATTAAAACTACATTGAGATATCACCTTACATCAGTTAGAATGACCAAAATTAGCAAGACAGGAAACAACATGTGTTGGAGAGGATGTGGAGAAAGGGGAACCCTCTTCCACTGTTGGTGGGAATGCAAGTTGGTGCAGCCTCTTTGGAGAACAGTGTGGAGATTCCTCAAGAAATTAAAAATAGAGGTTCCCTATGACCCTGCCATTGCACTACTGGGTATTTACCCCAAAGATACAGATGTCGTGAAAAGAAGGGCCATCTGTACCCCAATGTTTATAGCAGCAATGGCCACGGTTGCCAAACTGTGGAAAGAACCAAGATGCCCTTCAACGGACGAATGGATAAGGAAGATGTGGTCCATATACACTATGGAGTATTATGCCTCCATCAGAAAGGACGAATACCCAACTTTTGTAGCAACATGGACGGGACTGGAAGAGATTATGCTGAGTGAAATAAATCAAGCAGAGAGAGTCAATTATCATACGGTCTCACTTATTTGTGGAGCATAACAAATAGCATGGATGACATGGGGAGTTAGAGAGGAGAAGGGAGTTGGGGGAAATTGGAAGGGGAGGTGAACCATGAGAGACTATGGACTCTGAAAATCAATCTGAGGGTTTTGAAGGGACGGGGGGTGGGAGGTCGGGATACCAGGTGGTGGGTATTATAGAGGGCACGGATTGCATGGAGCACTGGGTGTGGTGCAAAAATAATGAATACTGTTATGCTGAAAATAAAAAATAAATTAAATGAGCTTACTAAAAAAAAAGGTATATTATAAAAAAAAGTATCTGTCTATATCACTCAGATAATTTACTACAGAAACATATGTATAGGTTTTTAAAGTACTTTGTTATATTCTGCTATAAGATCAATTATAAATATGAAAGGATCACTGAAATACTGTTATGGTTCTTTCATTAGTCTCAAATGCATGGCTTCAGCAAAGTAATCCCAGTATAAAATCACATTAAATATTGCCTAGAATTATTTATCACACAAATTAAGTTTTACTTAATCTATAGCCATTGTCTGCCTTCTGTATAATTATTAAACACTCCTTAGTTTCAATGTTATCTTATTTTTCATGAATTTAGAATGTTTTACTGAGTTAGATAGCATCAACTACAAAATAAAATAATCTATAAAAATCACACAGTGCACAGTTGATTTCAGGTAAGAATGTTAGTCTTCAGAAAATCTTTTTAGAGATTTATTTATTTTTCTCTACTCTTGGTTTAGGCTAATGTTAATCTGATTTCTAAATTTAGTATCCCAGAAGTATCCTTTATTAAAACTTAAAATAGTATTTTTTTAAGATTTTATTTATTTATTTGACAGAGATCACAAGTAGGCAGAGAGGCAGGCAGAGAGAGATAGAAAAGGAAGCAGGCTCCCCACTGAGCAGACAGCCTGATGTGGGCCTCCATCCCAGGACCCTAGGATCATGACCTGAGCCAAAGGCAGAGACTTTAACCCACTGAGCCACCCAGGTGCCCCTAAAACTTAAATAGTATTTTAAAAATTAAAAATATTTGAAACTTTCATTCATAGCCTATATTTTTAGTACAACTAAACTAATAAAAAGACCTATGAGTACTTTCTTGCCTTTTCTTCTCCCGTATCTCCTATCCCTGATCCTTTCATTACTACAATGGCTAGTGAGGAACTGAGTTCCTGGAGAGCCCTCCTGTGTTTTTATAAAGAGAGCCATCAATCCAGTGTTTTCCACCCTAGAATGAGGATTTGAGACCATATGCTTTCTAAATTGTTAGTTCAGAATATTCCTTGATCTGGGTTTCTGCACAGCTGGTAGTTCTCACAGAGACAAAAATGTCTGCATTCTTGACTGACTGTTTTAGTTTTCAAATTTCAAAATTTGACATCATGTAATTAATTAACTCAAATACATGATAAAATAGAATAAAACTGAAGGTTTCAAGTCAATAGCCTTTGTATGGTTGTTTCCTGAAACAAATGACATTTTACTACATTTAATATATTTACAACAGTCATTTTTGGATTCAGAAGACCTAATTTAAAGTATGATTCTCACACTGGCAATGTAAGCTCAGGCAAGACAGAGTGATTACTAAAGCCTATTTTAGAGCTAAAAAACACAGAAACTCAATGAGATTAAGGGATTTAATGACTCTTTTCCTAATTGACAAATTCAAATAAAATAATTGTGTTGCCTGTAATATAATCTGTAATATTAAATATTATTTTATTAATGTCTTACTGTTACATCATTATCACATTATATATAATCATATTTCTTAATATAATGTTACCTATATATATTATTGTAAATCTATGATATTATCATTACTTAATTAGTACCTCTATTAGGGGAAGGTCAGAGCAACAGATCTCTGATTGGTGAATCAAGCATAAATAAAATTCTTAGTCCTGGCTTTTAATGAATGTTTCTATGATTACTACATTATTGCAGATTATTGTGTGATGATGCACAAGACTATACACACAAGGCTCCAGGAGATGATACTGAGGAAACCCTGAATCTCCCCTCATTACAAAAGAATCATAAATGTCTCTGAATAAATGTCCTGAAGTTTCTAGGAACTGATTCATATTCAAGTAAGTTTTTAGAAGAATATTGCGTGCAAATTTATTATTACATCAAAATTTCTCTAAGTTCATTAAGACATGAAGGTAGGGGCACCCGAGTGACTCAGTTGGTTAAGTGTCTGCCTTTTGCTCGGGTCAAGATCCCAAGGTCCTGGATTTGAGCCCCATATTGGGCTCCCTGCTCAGTGGGGAGCCTAGTTATTCCTCTCCCTCTCTTGCTTCACCCTCTCCCTCTCTCCTCGTGCTCTCACTCTCTTTCTCTATCTCAAATAAATAAATAAAATCTTTTTAAAAAGACATGAGAGCAATATTTCACTATAAATAATTTTAAACATATTCTCAAATATACCTTTCAACACAAATATTTTCTTCTCCTTGGGTTCCTATACCTTATTATCTTTTTCCTAGTAGAGGAACTACCTATAAACCACCTCAGGAAAATCTAGTTCAAAAGTTCCACTTCCCAGAAATAATAATTTAAAAACAAAAAAAAAGCAAATCAGCAGCTGTTCACTTCTCCTGAGTTAATTTCAAAACTATTCCTTTGTTATGACACTTAAATCATATCACAATATTCCTCTAAACATCGTATTTCCTGCAGTGAATGATATATATAAGAAATTCCAGTGCACACAGTAAAAGGCAGAAATGAAAAAAAATGTATTTTATTGATATGGAAGATGTATATTTTGGCAATAGCATCACATGAGTTCCTTAAGAGCAATGAACATCTGCTTCCTTTCATTATGACTGTCTTACAATTTCAAATGTCCATGTGATAGTGTTTCTATATATTGGAAATGCAATGTTCGAGAAAAATTCTGCAATACTTCCTATAAAAGTATAGGCAAGAAATAATTTTTAAAATGATATATGAGGGCATCTAGGTGGCTCAGTCATTAAGCGCCTGCCTTTAGCTCAGGTCATGGTCCCAGGGTCCTGGGATTGAGCCCCCACATCAGGCTGCCTGCTCCGTGGGAAGCCTCCTTCTCCTCTCCCACTCCCCCTGCTTGTGTTCCCTCTCTCACTGTCTCTCTCTCTCTCTGTGAAATAAATAAATAAATAATCTTTATTAATAAAATAAAATAAATAAAATGATGTATGAAAAGTATAAACAGATATTAGGGAATAAGATTTAAATGCATACTACATACATGATTTCTTATCATCAAACTTTATTACCCAAGTATCTTGATGGCTTCATTAGAAAACAAATAGTTAAATAATTTTAACTTTAAGGGGATGTAAAAAATATCTAAGTTTATTCCAGTCACAAAAAGGTAAATCTAATAAATACAAGTGAGATTTTTACAATGTTTGCTAAAAGGATTACCAAAGTTATGTCTTCTATTTCTAAATCAAATTTGGGTTTAACTTAAGGTACTTACTTAATAACCCTACCTTTTAAAATCTGGCACATTTACCTAAAATAATTTTATAGTTTTCATTTTCAATTTGTTTGAGGAGATTCAGGTACTTTATTGTAGAGCATTTTGACAATTCCACAGATTAGAGGATATAAATTATTCCTTTTGTTCTGATTCTAACAGAGCATGTTAAAGCCCAATCTTCCTATATTTTTCAGTCTGTACTTCACATTATCATTGATTCAGAGTAGTCACTAGTCACCTAACACCTGCCCTGTGTCACCATCTCTGTGCCTTATTTCATGTGACTTCTCTTTGTATGGACTGCTCCTGAATCCATTTCTGACTGCTAAAATTGTTCTATCCTACAATGCCATCTCAAGAATCCCTTTGAGATGCAGCCTTCCTAGGTTTCTTCCCCTCCCCAGTCTTAATAAAATATGATCGCTGTCGCCTTGGAAGCATCACATCACTCTGAACCTTCCTAAGACATTTATTATATTCTTATGTCCCTTTTGTGCTATTTTTAACAGTGCATTTTCCTTAGATCTATTCCCCATTATATTCATTATGGATCCACTCTTATATTCAACATGTACAACATATAATGAGCATCTTCTATGTATATATAGTCTGTGTGCCATGATTTAGCTCAATGAAGATGAAGATGACATTATCCCATCCTCATGAAATTTACCTTGAAGGCATGACCCAGTTATTTTCTTCACCCTTCATGTCTTTCACAGTATTGTGCATATTTTAGTCAAATGACAGACATTTCTATAACTGAATTAATTCATTATAACTTGAGTGTCAGCAGCATACAAAAAATAAAAAAATACATTTGATAATTTGATATGTTGTGTAAAACCATTAATACCTGATATAAAGTCAGTGTTTCCCTCTAAAAATTAACATGGTAAAAGTAATTACTTTTTTTCCTTAACTTTGCGGATGCTACCTAATATGAATAAAAATTGAATGTCACGCAGGCTAATTTAAAAAATAATTTTTTTACAGGACTGTCCTATCCTAGAGGCAAGATCAAACTTAATTAACATCATTAGAGGTTCCTTAAACACATTAAATTTTATAAAGCACCCTCTAGGTCACATTATATGCTGCTGTATAAAACAGAAGGGGGATAAACTAAATTCAAGTCAAATCACAGTAGTTCCAGCAATTAAAACTATTTTCAAATAATTTACAGATACATGTACTGCATAAAGTTATTATTCCATGCATAAGTACACAACATTGAAGTTGTAATACTGACAGATTATCTGGCAAATTTAAATTAGAGAATAATTTCAACTGTTTATGTATTTCCTCCCTCCATAATTTGCATATAATCATATACATAGGATTTATTCCAGAAAGTCCCCTTAAAAGACCAATTTTTTGCTTGATTTTGGATTATCTACCTTGTGCAGGACAAAGAAATTACGAATACCCATAACTGACTGCTTCTGAAAAATTACTTCTCATTTGCGATGAGAGATAATTTTGTATCTTGCATGTATAAAAGGCCACAATTTCCTGACTAAGCAGAAAGATAAAAATAACACAAAGCCCCTTACCTATTAAGCAAAGTATTTTTTACTTTACTAATTAAAAAAATAGGTCATGTGCAAAAATACACCCATGCACATTCCACTATCAAACTATTGAGATATTTTAAAAGTTCTTTACATTCCTTGATGGAATTTATAAAGAGATATTTTCACCCTATATTTGAATTTACTCTCAGTCAAATCTTGGATCTTTACTCAGACTGCCACTATATTTACATGTTTCTAACAGGAATCTACTCTAAGCATTTTCCTAAGCACCACTTCATTACAGGTGAAGTGATAGCCAGAATACATTGTTTTGAACTAACACCTGCAAATAAATGAGAAGATGGTGAAATGATTGCACTTATTTATTGAAAAGTTATTTTTTTCTAGAATAATAATGGCTTCTAAAACTTTAAGTGACAACTTAGAGATAACATAAATTCTATTATCCATTAAACACAAGCAAAGAATTGTTAAGAAAATGTTATTTTCCTTATTTTCTGTGGAAATGATTATGCTAAAAAGCATATCCAGGAGTGTCTTGTAGACAACAGATTAGAGTGTGTGTGTGTGTGTGTGTGTGTGTGTGTGTGTGTACACATGTAAATACATGCACACTACAGGTATGGCATCTGGCAACTTAAAAATCTTTTCCTATTACTGAAGAGTTCTCAGGTTGCAGTATTTTGCCCTAAATGGTTCTTCTGATAGTATTATTGATCTTGGTGTAAAGTTCTGAATTAGGATCAGTACACATATTCTGTAAAGGCCCAGGTAGTAGATATTTTAGGATTTGCAGGCTGCTTCTGGTCTCTATTGTATATTCTTCTGTGTTTTCTTAAAAACTCTTTTAAAAAGTGAAAACCATTCCTAGTTCCTCTACTATTCAAAAACAGGACACAGAACAGTTTTGGTCTGTGGGGCATAGTGTGCTGACTCCTGCTTTAAATTATCAATAGCCAGTAAAGCATGTTGCAAGTTAAATAATAGGTTTCAGTAAATGTTTACCATATAAAATTCTTTTATTATTTTTTAATGGAATAAAATCAGCAGACCTGGATTTACATTAGAAGGACCTTCTAAATTCTGCTTCTTCCATGAACTTCACTTTAGACTGTAGTTACCTACTCACTCATGAGCTCAGCTGCTACACAGTGCTCAAGGATCAAGAAGTTTAACCTTTCAATATTTCTAAAGCTCACTGGGTGTGGTGCATAAATAATGAATCTTGGAACACTGAAAAAATAAAATAAAATTTGAAAGGAAAAAGAAAAACTCACTAGTTCTCTGTACTCTGTCCTCACCCAATCTTCTTTCTTGATTTTCCTCTCTCTCTCTCTCTCTCTCTGCTCTTGTATCACACACACATGCACACATTCTTCCCTGCATCAGACAGACACAGAGCAGCTTGGTGGAAACTATCTTCTACACATGAGGAAGTTTGGTGGCAGTTTTAAGCTGTGTGTTTTTAGCTATGTCACTCCAGCCTTCAGACAATCCAATCCTTATGCTTTCTTCTGTCTAGCCTTCTTGATAAAGGGGAATTTTCTATTTCATTGAACAAATATTTATCAAGTTCCTGTTAGGACCACACCAAGATTCCCAATTTTAATGCTGATATGAATCACCCTGGAATGTTGTTAAAATTCGGATTCTGACTCAGTGGTCTAAAGTGGAACCTGTGGTTTTGTATTTCTAAGGAGTTCCCAAGAGATGCTGATGTTGAGGGTTTTGTCAGCCATATTTTGGGAAGAGTCAGGAACACACATGAGTATACAGGTGATTACAACACTTACAGTGCTAGCTGAGGGAAATGTGCTGTGGAAGCATATAAACTTGGACATAACACATTTCAAAAACTCGGGAAAAACTTCTCAAAGACATAAGAACAAACTTTTTAGGAAGAGTGGCGGTTGTGCAGATAAAGGGCAGAGAGGGAGGGAACGATAAGAAGGGAAAGAAAGGAGGGGCTGGAATTCCTGGAAGAAGAAAAAGACCCTGCAAAGCAGATTTTTAGTGGCTATCAGAAAAAAAAAAAAAAATGTGAAATAGCAGGGCAATGAGTAATCTAGAAGACAAAGAAACGAGTAAAGAGGAGAGTGAAAATCAGTGGTTCAGTTTAGAAAAAAAGTTGAAAAGTATTCATTAGAGTTAACAACAAAGATACATTTGGTAATGTTGGTGAAAACAATTTTAGTACCTGGATGAACACAAAAGCTAGAGCACAGCAAGTTAAAGAGTGTTTGGGGATAAGGAAGGCAGAACTAGCTAAGTTGTGTTTTTATGAGGTAGGAGGCTAAAGTCTGTTTAAATTCTTTTGGGAAGAAGGAAACAGGGAGAAATTAAAGACACAGGAAAGAGAGGAAAAAGGCAATACAATAAACTTCCTGAGAAGGAGGAAGATGAGATCCAGACCAAAACCAGGAAGGTTATTTTAGGAGATTTCTCAGTATACTTCATTTTAACAGGAATGAAGAAGAGAAAAATGAATGCTGATTTAGCGGAATCTGTTAGTAGAAAGCTGGAGTGCCTCCCTGTGGCTTCTATGATCATTGGAAATTAGAAATTACATTTATATGACAGAAAAGGCAGCAAGACCAGGAGTTTCAAAAGTTATGGAATATGGAAAAGAAATTTTACAGATAAAAGAATAAAGAATTCCCATTAGCATTGGATCCCTCAATTGTCCTATGCTTCTAGAGCAGAAAAGACTATAGATATGACAGTGGTCCTAATCTGCATTCCCTTCCACACTAGAGGGAACCCTGTTTTCCTTTTGTCAAAGTAGAACTTCTAAACCAGGTCCTGGTGTTCTGGATGGAGTTCACTCTACCTTCCCTGTTCCAAAGCCTGAGGCCCTCCGTTCACATCCTACTCTTTGGACCTAAACTCCCAGGTTATTTGTTCAGACCTCGAGTTAACTATGTCCTAGAAGACTTATTTCTCAAGTCCTCTCATTATTCCACGCTTACTCAGTTCTAATCCCTACACTTACACAAAGATATACATAAGCACACACACACACTTGGTTAAGCTCAAAACTCTCCACTTAGCTACCTACTAATGCTAATAGATATCTATTGCTATTCGTATAGTCAGGGCTGCACTAAATGTCTTCTGGAGGAATCTCTGACAGTCACACTTCTAAGGATGTTAAGTTATCTCCGAATGACATTTTGATAAGGTTATACGTCTTATGTGCAGAAATCCTCATATTTCCATTTACTCATTGCCGGTTGCAGTGCAATCTTTAACCACTCAACCTAACTTTGGAGAAGAGTTACAGAATGTTGTATTTTCTTTATAATACAAGCTTTTGGTTAAGCATCACATCTGACAAGGATCTAATAAAATCAGTCATAGACATATGAGTGACTTTTCTGAGAATAAAAATCTGGAGCTTGAATTTTGTTCACAAATGCTATCATAAGGCTTTACCTAGGACGGAAAAGTGTCTAGAACAGGGTCATCTGAAAGAAATTAATTTATGGAATGATCAAATTTCCTCCACCTAGATTAGCAGAAAAATATATGTGGGGCAAGGAGGAGGTCAAAACAGTTTATTACCCACGACTATTTTAGGAAAGCAATACAGCGTATCAATTCTAAATGTGGCCCCTCCCAGCACCACCCTGATTTTATTATTTAGGCAAATTAACCTCTTTAAGCCTCAGAGCCTCCCTTTGTAAAAGGGGGATATTAATAATACCTACTTCATAACATAGTTGCAAGGTTTAAAGAGGAAATTCTAAGGCCTGAGGCAGTTCGCCCAGGCAGGGAGGTGCATCCCATTACTGACGTTTAGAATTGCCCAAGTGCTTGATGATAACAAATAGAAGACTGATTTTCACTTAATTGTGTAATTGTTTTTAAACTCTCTATAGACAAATCACATCTTTTTTGTTTGCCCCTTAAAGTAGACCACATCTACAGCCTGTGCTTATAGGCCTTGTCTATAAATGGATAATTGTTATTATTTTGTTAATGACATCCTTTCTCTTACCCCAAAAGATTAAATTTGCCAGTCATTAACTCGATAAAAGGTCTACTGCCCATGAATGGTGGTTGTAATATTTTAATGAAATGTGTATCAAGTCCTTAATTTACATTCATAGAAGAATGAAAAAAACAAATAATGTTGATGATATAGCATTTTAAAACATAAATTTCTGAAAAAATAAAACCTGTATTTTATACTGTTAATTTATGTTACTTAATATTGAGTTAAGTTAGGCCAGAAAAATGTGCTCCTGTGAAATGGAATTGAGTGTGTTCATATCCTGAAGTACAAATATACCTTAATTCCTTGAAGACAACTAACGCACTGATATGAACCAAATTCAGTGCAGTCTGGGGAGAGTTAGACAGCCCCTTACATGTTTACAAAAAGGCTGTAAAATTCTGGTTATCTACTTCATCTCTCTATTTTGCATCCAGGCATTTCCTGAGTTCTAGGGCACAGAACGACCAAAGCAAATAGTTGAGCTCATGCACAAGCCTCTGACCTCTACTTTTCCAGAAAAAGGAAAGTAGAACATCCCTTCTATGAGATCTTCAGAGATCTGTTGAGTTTTAGGCCTTTGCTCCCTGAGATGGGCTTAGGCCTTTGCTCCCCCAGATGGGCTTCCACTTTCAGGGAAACGTGTTTAAACCAAACCTCCTGAAAAGGAAATCAACCAATCTTCCTTCCTTCCTCTCTCCTTCACTTGCTCTTTCTCTTCTCTACCTCTCTGCCTCTCTCCTCTCTTGTTCTTTCACACGTGAGCACACACACAGACATACTTGTGGATGCAGTTTTCTTTTCTCCTGCTAAAAATAAATATTTAACAAGCATCCAAGTTTAGCACCTAAAACGTGAGAATGTTTCTCAAAAGTAACTTGTGGACAGTTGTGTTTTGCTTTTCATTTTTATCAACATGTGTTTTCCTGACATATCTATTGTTTTAGAAATCTATAATTAGTAAAACATAAACCCACTATTTTTATTTTCTATCTGCCAGATGCCAAGTTCTCTCTAGAGTCTCTCAAAGAACAGAAGCCAACATGGTTCTTTTCATTTGCATTCTTGTTTACCAGAGTGGGTGATAATGACAGCTTAAATGAATAGCCACAGCTCAGAGAAATGCTTGTTTTTTTATTGTTACTGGGCTATGATCAGGAAAAGCCCAGGGGTAAAACATAAACCAGTTTCAAAAAATGGTATCTCACTGTTTACTTAATTTTTTAAGAATCTGCTATTTTAAATTTTAAGAGTATTTTCTTTACTTACTGAAGCAAATTCCACCTAATCTTAAACTATTCTCACGCTACAAATGAGATGACTCTGAATTTGAGTATATCATTTCAACAGTTATCATTCTCTTTAATAAAAGAAGGTATTTGAAAATAACTTGGAAAAAATGTGTCCCTTACAAGAGTTATTAATGGAACAGAAATATGACTTTGAGGTGCACATAGAGGTGACAGGAATTTAAGAAAAAGAAATAAATGACCTAATTATTCCCATATGGTAACCTGTGCCTATATTACAGTCACCTAATGATTTAGTTTCCCTACCAACTCAGCTCTCTAGATTACTCTTTTTGTTTAGTGTTTTTTTGTTGTTGTTGTTTTTCAAGGAACATTTAATAAGGTAGGTAACATATATTTAACTGACTTGGTACTTTTATGTCTCTGAAGCTAAAGCAAAATATCTTGTTCATTGGGTAAAGATGGCCTGCTTACTGTGTGTACAATGTAGTGCAATTTTTAAAAAATACTGTAATTATAATTTCAGAACTTCAGAATTGGAGTATCCGTATTCTTGTTTCTCTTTTCTCATATGGAAAAAGGAAATTCTTTTTAAAATCATTTGAAGCTTGGACAAAAATTCCATACCTATATTCTTAGAATCACCTTGTAGAATGTTCATGATTCAGATGACACAAGAGAAGCTACAGTTCAATCTATTCGAGAAGATATTCCAGTTCACGATCCAGCTCATTGTCTCGTCAACCAGGAGAATGTAGGTAAAAATCACAGTAGTGCAGGAGGGAAGAAGCTGTCTCCTTACACAACAGTTATCCCTCATGCCAATTTTGCAGCTACCTCCTGTGTTCAAGTCCACACCCTCAAGCTGACCTGATTCTAAATGTTCTGCCTGAACTTTTAACTAGTGTTTCCTGAAGGTAAGAAGCAGAGTTCTGAGCAAGAACCTTGGAGATAAAGAGCAATGCATCAGCAAATGCATGAACTCCAAGTTGGGCCCTGCCCTTTATACTGGGCTTATATTTAACGAAGCCTTCTCCACTGCCACCTCCACTGCCCCAGCACCTGGAACTACATAGCTGCCATTAGTAGCATTTTTAATAGCTCTCTGGAATATTCTTGTACTTACCACTTAAGACAAGAACACTGAAGTGGAATCAATTATTTTAAAAAGGTATTTCCATCAGTTGAAGATAGTAATATTAGAAAACTAATCCAACACACTCAAACACTAATCCAACATACACTCTGGTTAACTCCCCCCTCTACGTGTTATCATTCCTTTGGATGGGCTGCTGGTTGGCAGCAAGGGGTAGGGAAAACAAATAAAACTAGTTGTCATACTAATAACATAAACCATTTCACAAAAGCCACTACCTGCAAGTCTTGATTTCTTAGTAAAACTTCTGGGTATGCAATACTCAAAAAATTCATGAACTCACAATTCAATACAATATCTTTTATTTATGAGATATTCTATTTATATACCAATCTTTTGGTATTACTTATTTATAGATCTTGGGACTTCATTCTTTGCTCACAGTGAAAGATCCACCCAAACTTGCCCTTTAACCATCCTTCAATCCAGAAGCCAGCTGGTACAGTTTTGTTACTCCACCTCTAATTACAATTTACATTATTTGTTGTAAAGTGGATCCTTACAACATCATTAATATGATAAAGAGATCCCACAACAGGGCAAACAGCATAAGTGCTTCCCCAGATTAATCTTACATAGATTATCTCTTGCATTTGGTTAAACTCCCACAAAGTTTGCTTTCTTCAGTCTTATCACAGCAAGAATATAAACCCTAAACATTCTATTCATTCAACAAATACTTACTGATTACTTATTATGTGTCAAGCACTGCCTTAGGTTCTTTGGATAATACACTGATCAACAGAATAGACAATATGCCATCCTTCAAGAATACTACATTCTTTTAGGAGAGAGAGACAATACATTTTAAAATTAATAAATGAAAAAATTATATAATATGATAATAGTAATAAATGTTCTGGAAGAGAAAGTAAAGCAGAGAGTGATAAGAGGGAGAAGAAATGGCTAGAACTGAACAGAGAGCATTGTTATTTTACCTAATGTGGTTGGATTAGGCTTCATTAAGAAACTGACTTTGGAGCAAAACTTCTCCTATGTTTACCCTTAAGTTCTACTGCTGTTCAAAGCATTGTACCCAATTCAGAGCATTTATATTCTCTACTAATAAAAATGAATACATTCTTCTTTTTTATAATTTTTTAAATTTTTTTATAAACATATAATGCATTTTTAGCCCCAGGGGTACAGGTCTGTGAATCACCAGGTTTACACACTTCACAGCACTCACCATAGCACATACCTTCCCCAATGTCCATAACCCCACCACCCTCTCCTAACCCACCTCCCCCCAGCAACCCTCAGTTTGTTTTGTGAGATTAAGAGTTTCTTATAGTTTGTCTCCCTCCCGATGCCATCTTGTTTCATTTATTTTCCTATCCCCCAAACCCCCCACGTTGCATCTCCACTTCCTTATATCAGGGAGATCATATGATAGTTGTCTTTCTCTGATCAACTTATTTCACTAAGCATAAAACCCTCTAGTTCCATCCACACCATCGCAAATGGCAAGATTTCATTTCTTTTGATGGTTGCATAGTATTCTATTATATATATATATTATATATCACCTCTTCTTTATCCATTCATCTGTTGATGGACATCTAGGTTCTTTCCATAGTTTAGCTATTGTGGACATTGCTGCTACAAACATTCAGGTGCACGTGGCCCTTTGGATCACTACGTTTGTATCTTTAGTGCAAATACCCAGTAGTGCAATTGCTGGGTCATAGGGTAGCTCTATTTTCAACTTTTTGAGGAACCTCCATGCTGTTTTCCAGAGTGGTTGCACCAGCTTGCGTTCCCACCAACAATGTAGGAGGGTTCCCCTTTCTCCTCATCCTCACCAGCATCTGTCATTTCCTGACTTGTTAATTTTAGCCATTCTGACTCGTATGAGGTGGTATCTCATTGTGGTTTTGATATTTCCCTGATGCCGAGTGATGTGGAGCATTTTTTGATGTGTCTGTTGGCCATTTTGATGTCTTCTTTGCAGAAATGTCTGTACATGTCCTCTGCCCATTTCTTGATTAGATCCTTTGTTCTCTGGTTGTTGAGTTTGCTAAGCTCTTTTTTTTCAATATAATAGATTCCACTCTGATCTATCTGCAAAAGCAGGTCCTTTTAGCATTAAAGGTCGACTTCTAAAACAGAAATTCATTAAATACAGGATAATCTCTAAAACCTATCCTTAAAATACCCATTTCATCACCATGTTATATGTGAAATAGAACGATAATTCTTTCTTTGGTGCTCCTAGCAATAAATCTGCTTCAGGGTCTTTAAAGAACCTATGTCAGATACCAGTGATTCTCAAGCTTTAGCCTACAGCTTAATCACCTTAAAGACTTACTTATTAAAACACAGGTGGCTGGGCATCTACCCCCAGAATTTCTGATTTAATAGGTTGGGGGTAGAGTGGGAATTTGCATTTCTAACAATTTCCCAGGTCATGCTGATTAGAACAAACTGAGAACTACTGCTTTGCATCAATTCTGGTAAATCTATAATGATTTTCCAACTCAACTGTAGAATGCCAAAAGGAAGCTACTATTCTCAATTCTAATTCTATATAGCAGAAGAAAATGATATTATTTATAATTTGTAATTTTATTGCTATTTTAATTTTTTCTTTTGGCCAGGAAATAAATGGGAAAATAAACTACATTTTTCATAACTCTACTATCTGTCAGCTATAATACCATCTACCAAACCAAAAGAAGCAAATTCCTTCTTTCTGGGACTCAAACAATATACCATTTGCCTGAAGATTACATCACATTCCTTAACATACAGTATTTTCTTTCCAAGATGTTCATAGGCACTCAAGCAGGTTAGCTTTAAGCTCAGCAAAAATTCACCCTCCTCTTTACTTTTCTCATCAACTGTGAAAAATCCATTCTTTGTGTATAAGGAACTAAAACACTCTAAATGAATATAAATTGAGAGTTTATGGGTAGGAAAAGTAGAAAGAACTCCTGCATGAAAGACCCTAACTTCAAATACTTCTATATTTGTCCCTAAGCAATCTGATGTTCCAGAAAAAAAAAAAAAAAAAAAAAAAAACCATACTCCAAATTGATGGATGAATTGAAGAGATGACTAGAAGCAACAAGTGGTTTCATGCTACTTTCAGAAACCCTGTGAAATGAAGGATAGCAAGTTGTGTTTTGAAGAAGCTGTAAGATTGTCTCAGCTCATTTTTGTGGAACTGAAGCCTTGCCTGTAAAGGCTTCTTAGGCAGAAGTGAAGCACCACTCCTATCACTACAGAAATAAGCTTTATGTGCTGTACCTGTCAAGGTCTGCTGCATATGTCAGAGAGATAGCAGCAATGACATGGAAAACACTTTTGCCTCCTTATAAATGAACATGGGTAATTGTTGACCAGGAGTAACTAAAGATTCTTTTCCTTGGTAAAGTGACTATGGATACTTTATAAAGTCATATTCTTCAAGAATATAATAAGATGTTCATTAAAATGTGATAATTAATCAGCCTCCTTAAATCCTACAAAGAAATAATATTGGAGCAAAGGCCAAAGACCTGTATCAAGAGACACAGCAAGTACACTTGCTGGTTGAATAAAATTGTTATATAATTACTCTCTACATTCTAATTCTATATAACCTGGGATACCAAAACCAGGCTTAAAAGGGGCATATAAAATAGGTCATATTAGGTAATGACTGGATATCACTGGCTTTGCTAGTCCATTGTTACTCCTATAAGATTTCAAGTTCCTTGTAAAAAAAAAAAAAAAAAAAAAAAAAAAAACCCGGAATTATTTCAGAGATACGGGAAGGGGTTTCATCTGTATATCTGAATTGGTCCTGTCTGTTACCACTTGAATCTGCCATATTTCCTCCTCTTCCACTCTGTCCACTCCAATGACAGCTTGCTTCTGGCACTTCTGTCAAAGCCTCTGCAGCTGGGTCAGCTGTATGCAGTTGCTTCAATCCTGCCTGTTGTGTTCCTGTCAATAAAGTTTAGGCTTAAACTGAGTCTCATACTATATGTAAAATACTTCTGTAAGTGCAAAGTTTTTGTACAGCTGACACCAAAAATGATGGCATGTTTGATGCATTTTACTTTTGATTTAAAAGGCATAAAATGATACTTATTATAAGCAGAGAGGAAAGTGGGAAAGGAGAAGCCAAACAAATTTGAGCATGACTAAGTCTATGCTCTTTTGCCCTCTTATTAGAAATTAATTACCAATAGATTTTTCTCAGTTTTACATTTTTTAGTTGTTAGATTTAGCAAGTAGAAGAGACAGGAAGGTATGAGTAAGCATTTAGGTTTTCCTAAGAAAGAATGGTGGAGAATGTGGAAGTGGGAAAAGGGGAGAGAGAGAGTGATAGAGTTGCCTATACCCAACTTTCTTGTGCACTTTGTTTGACCACAGCTAAAAACAGACCAAAAGTAGAGCAGCCTAGGACAAATATTAAAGTTGTGTGCTAGTGAAGAAAGCTTGGCTAGGGAAATCTACCCCTGAAAAGATGGACAAGTGTTTTCCTACCTATCCCACCTCAGAGAACTTTAGTAGGAGGTAGGAAGAGCCTTTAAGAAACTCTACAGTTTGAAGTTAAGGAGACCTGGGAATAAGTGGTGTCAAAAGGGTCTGACAAACCTATCCCTTTCCTGTCAATACTTTTCAAAGGGGCAAAGACGATCACCCAAAAATCATATATTTAAGCAAGACATCATTCAATTAGGAGAGGGAACTGAAGATAATTGTACACTAGCAAAACTCCTCAACAAAATATCAACAAACTGAATCCAACATTGTATAAAAAGAATTATGCAACAAGACCAAATAGGATTTATTTCATGTATGCAAGGCTGATTTCAACATTCAAGAATCAACTAATGTAATCTATCACATTAATAGGCTAAAGGAAAAAAAGCATTTAATAAAATCCAATACCCATTTACAATAAAAACTCAACAAACTAGGAATAGAGAGGACATTACTCACCTTGGTAAGAACATCCACAAAAAAACTACAGCTAACATACTTTATGATGAAAGACTCAGTGCTTTCCCTTTAAGATAGGAAGCAAGAGACATCTTACTGAAAGTGTTATATAGTGAAGTAAAAAAAAAAAAAAAAAAAAGGTATTCATATTGGGAAGGAAGAAATGAAATAGTTTTAGTTCACAGATGATATGATTGCCTCTACAATAAATAACCAAAGAACTGAAAAAAAGAATCACTTGGAACAAAACTGATTTTAGCAAGGTTTCAGAATATAAAACTAAAAACAAAAGTAAATCTATTCCTACATACCAGCAACAAACAATTAGAATTTGAAATTTAAAATATAATGCCATTTACATTGGTAAGAAGACAATGTATATATCTAGCAAAATATTATAAGATCAAATGAGGAAAATGACAAAGCTCTGATGAAAGCAATCAAAGATTATATAAATGGAAAGATATTCCATGCTCACAGATAGGAAAGCTCAATAAGATGTCATTTCTTTCCAACTTGATCTATAGACCCAACACAATCTCTCCAAAATCCTTGCAATTTATTTTATGGGTTTCAGCAATCAGATTCTAAGGTTTATATGGAAAGTCACAAAACCCAGAATAACTAGCACAATACTAAAGAAGGATAAAATTGGCAGACAGATACTACCTGACTGCAATTCTTACTATAACAAAACAGTGTGGCATTGGCAAAAGAATACAAATAGATCAATGGAACAGAATAGAAAGCCCAGAAATAGACTCATACAAGTACAGTCAACTGATCTTTAACAAAGGACCAAAGGCAATCAAATGGAGAAAGAATAGTCTTTTCAACAAATGATGCTGGAACAATTGGGTGTTCTTATGCAATAAATGAACCCAGACATAGATCTTCTACCTTTTACAAAAACCAACTTAAAATGGATGATAGAATTATATATAAAATGTAATGCTACAAAATACCTAGAAGGAACATAGAAGAAAATCTGTATGACCTGTGTTTAGCAATGAGATTATACAATATCAAAAGCATCATCCATGAAATTAAAAAAAATGTTAGACTTCATTAAAATTAAAACTTTTGAAGGAACCTGGGTCGCTCAGTCATTAAGCATCTGCCTTCTGCTCAGGTTCTGATCTCAGGATCCTGGGATCAAGCCCCATATCAGAAGCTCCCCACTTAGCAGGGAGCCTGCTTCTCCCTCTCCCTCTGCCTGCAGCTCCCCCTAATTGCGCTCTCTCTGTGTCAAGTAAATAAATAAAAAATATTTGAAAAAAATTAAAACATTTTGCTCTCTAAAATACATTGTGAAAAGATTCAAAAGATAGCCAGAGACCTGGAGAAAAAGTTTCAAAATACATATATGATAATGCACTGTTATCCAAAGTATACAAAATATACAAAAAGCACTTAAAACTGAAGCATTAAAAAAAAAAAGTTTTTTAAATGGGCAATTGATCTGAACAGATATCTCACTCAAGAAGGTATAAAGATGTTGGCTTACATCTAACATCTAACATAATAAAAATAAATAAATAACATCAAATAAATAAATGAAATTTTTAAAAAAGAAGCTATATAGATGGAAAATAAACACACGAAAAGATGCCATCATCATTTGTCATCAAGTAACTACAACTTACAAAAACAAGATACCACACCCTCACTAATGAGACAAGCCCACGCTGCGTTTAAAGGCAAAGAAATTTAACTGAGTAACCCAACAGGTGGCAGACATCTCTGAGAGCAGTAGCAAGTCTCCTGGCTGGAGTGTAATGACCACTGGCACAATGGACAATGGAGTTGTACTACAAACCAAGAGAGCCCCAGAAAATGCAGAAATTGTGAGTGAATGACTAACCAAGATAACAGTAATCCAGATTTGAACCCTGGTTTCTCCTAATCGGGAAGAAAGTCTTACTGAGCTCCATGGAGGGAAAAGGATGGCCTAGGATGAGGGAACAGAAGGAAACAAGAAACACTCCCCTTTAAGCATCAGGTATAGTGGATAGTTTGAATGCCCTAGAAATGAGAGCAACAGGGCAGCCCCCAATACTTCTATTGTAGTCACTGAGGCAGCTGACAACTTGTAATTTAAAACCCATTACTTACATGTCACAGGATGATCTGAAATATGGCAGCACCAAAACAAGAACTATGCTCCCCTGAGATTGCTGTCATTAGCATCCCCAGAATACTGGAGACTTGAATTGTTTGCTTGCATGCTGAAGGGGTTATGTTGCTATTATTGAATGAAAGAAAGTGACAACCACTGAAGGCAATTGCCCATTTGATACAGTGTCTTCTGTATGTTGCCTAATAATCCAGGGCCAGGAATTCCTCTCCCATTCTCAAACTGGATGTTTGCTGGAATTGGGTACATATTCTACTATCAGGGAGATTTCCTTGAGAACATAAATATAAAAAGGAATATCAGCCTTGTGACTACAGCCTCTTAAGGCAGCTTGCAGTCTTCACATGATTTTATGAGAAACTGGGTGTCAGGGAAAAAACTTCTAACAGTGTTTTTGTTAAAAACATGTCAAAGATGTGCAGCTATCATTGCTGCTATACTCCACTAGATTCTTGTTTGAAGGTTCACTTGTAATGGAATCACTACAAAGGACTGCAATACCCAAAAAAGTAATTTGGGGGCATATTTAGAAGTCAATAACAACCCACAATACCTGTACTATTTGCCAATTTATCAACCTCCTCAACAAAAACCTCTGTAGGGCCAGCTGGTTTGATTGTCTTTGGTAATTTACAAGCAGCACACTGTTGTATTTTTCTCAGCCTTGAGTAAGTTACAAGGATCTATAAATCAGGGAAATAGAACATGAAGATGTCAAGTTTTCAAATGATACAAATTTGAGGATGAATAGTATAAAACTCTCTGGTTTGTTATTTTTCATTTGACCTCAGCAGATGAATAAACAGGCTGAAGTGTTTAGATCAAGGGCATCAGAATGGACACAAACTTGAAGGCTAACTTGACCTCAGGTGGTTCTATGTCATCCTCTTTCTACCCTCAGTGATCACTATGATGACAAAGCAGTAATTCCTGCTCTTTCCTGAAAAAGGAGAAATGGTTTGCTTCATCTCCAAGGGGAAATGATAGGCCTTGATTGGTTATGTGTAAACCCACCTCCGCTCATAAACTGTGTTGATGGTTAAGGAGGAATTATGAACTTTACGTCTCTTACTGTATTTCAGATAAAGACAAATCACTCTAAACTGTCTTAGACTCTTCAAGCAGAGATTTTCAATGCAACTCCTTTTCATGTAACATTTGTCATTCATAACCCCTCCCAGATTTTCCATATAAATTTCACCACTTCACCAAAAGAAAAAACAGATTCTGTTGTTGTTGACTTTTTCACGTTACTGGGTTGTTGTTTTTTTTTTTTTTTTTCATCTCATCCACTATACATTAATGGCTTTCAGTTTTTAAAGAAGGTATTCATATCTTCTTTAGGAAATGCAATCACTATATTGAGTATCACTGGACTGAATGTGGATTAAAGAAAATATCACCCCTGGCGCATGTTCTGGCACTGCATGACAAACTTATGTTCAATTAACTATATTTTGTGAAGTATTTTAGTATAGCATAACTTTCATATTAGAGTTACCATTCTACCCAATAATAATTTAAAATGTTAATAGCATTATTAAAAATAGTTTTACTCACCCATTCCTTTGGCAAATATTTGCTGAGAACCTAATATGTGCCAGTGCTCTTGGTGTTAGAACAGTGTTAGAACAGTAAACAAAAAAAGTTCCCACTCTCAGAGGGCTTATATTCAGTGAAAGGAGACAGACAATAAACAAATAAATATGCAACATGTCAAATGGTGATGAGTGATATGAACAAAATCAAGGTAAGGAATAAGGGGTTGGAACAGATTTGGGGAAAGATGAAAAGAGCTGGGCTATTTTAGATAGGGTGCTGAGGGGAAACCTTAATAGATTAGATGATGAGATGTCATTTAAACAAAAATATGAAGGAAATAAGGGACCAGGCACTATGGATTGAGAGAGAGAGCAGCACATGGCTCGGAGAGGTTGCCAGCCAGAGACAAGATCTGTAGGGGTTTATAGGCAATAGTAAGAACACTAAATTTTATTTTGACTAAACAGAAAAGTCACTGGAAATTCTGAGCAGAGGATTGGCTTCACTGGACTTAGATTTTCCAAAGGTCATCATGGGAGTGGGGAAGCAGGGGGAGGGAGCAGAGATAGAAATGGAGAAACTGGTCAGGAAATTCTAAAATCAAAACCATAGAAATGGAATATAACTGTATTTATGAAGCAACTGGTAAGAAAATATTAGCTTGCAAATTTTGCTGTGCACAAATATTGTGTGGTATTAGTGATTCACAGAAGAAAAAAGGCCATGTTACTGGGTAGGTCCAGAGAATTGCTCTAAACTGAAAAGAAAAAAAAACTATATCCAATTTTCCTTAAAATGCAACAATATCAAAAGGTCAGTTAAGTAACAAAAGCTACAAACCAAATCAAACCATCATTACGAAGGCCAGGCTTACTGCATCTCTCATCTCACAATGCACAGAGGCCAGTTCCAGTAGGATTACCTCCTGTCATTTCCCAGACTTACCAAAAAAAAAAAAAAAAAAAAGAGTTACCCATGGCTGTTCCTTGACTTATGTTATTTTTCTCTTTCTGGATTATTTTTCTAACTCTGTTTCTCTAATTAATGCCTACAACTTCATTCTAATCTCTCCGTAAGACTCATTTCCATCAGTATACTTTGTGATTAATGTCACCACATGCTGAGCATACCCCCTACTTTGCAAGCATAAGTACTAAAGTGAATGTAATTTGTACAACATTATACATTACGTGAGAGAGAGCACAGTCAAGTGAAAAAACTGCAGGCTGCACAATCAGAAATCAGAATCTTAATCTACCTCAATTTTGTAATCTTATGCAAGACATCTAACCCCTCTGACTCTGCTTTCCTTGTTTATACAATGGGAGTAAGAATGCCTGCTCCATGTGTCTGTTGAGAAAATCAATTAGATGATAACAATCGCCATCATGTATGAGGCATTTAGACTCTGGTTCCAGATCCCATACTCTTCATCATCACCTGATATTGCTTCTGTGATAAGGTTTATGAAACACCCCGCCTGACATCTGATACCTGGTAGACCTTAACACAAATAATGTTGTCTTTTCATTTTTGCTTATCGTTCCTAATTGTTGTACTATTTATCATCTCCTTCCAAATAAATGGACAGTTTGTGGCAGGCAGGAACGGCAACTTCTTCCTTCGCCACTGGGACTGATGAAGTGCCACACATCATAGGCAGTGAATAAGTGCCTACAGAATAATAAATAAAAGAAAAACTTGTTTTCAATCAACTACTTAGTGATACATTTACTAAATTGATAAGGTTTTCCCTGAGGTAAACACTGACAGTAACAATGCTACAAATGCTCGACCTCATTTGTGAAAGCTTTGATAAGTGCCTATATTTCCTTAAACTCCCATCCCCAAATTGATCAGGTGATTCAGCAGATACAAACTGACAGTCATGATAAAAAATTACCTGCTGAAGAAATAGTTAAGTGAATCTATCATGCAGATGCCTCTAACCTCAACTAATACATCAATGTTTCCCAGAAACTCTGTAGTTTTTTTCTTTTGTTCCTCTTAAAATTCCCACCAATAATTCTTTTTTAACTTTCACCACCAATGATTTGTCCCTTTAGTTTTAGCAGAGACATTTCTTTCATATAAAAAGGAAATCCAAGTGGATCAGGTAATAATATTCAATTCCTGTCCCCTTTATAAATGATCCTTCCCTCCTGGGAAAAGGAACTGTTCCCTTCCCCTTCCCCCAAAAAGGCCAGTGCCTCTCCCTGCTGCCACCAGCATTTCAGGTACCTTGCCTCAGCTGTTAACTCACCCCTTCTCTTACCCACGGCCCCATTTTTTTCCTTTCTGGTTGCCCTTTATACTAAGCCTACAAACATTCAAATTGCTACTCTTTCCAAAATCAAAGACCTTTCTGTCTCTTTCTGCCAAATTTCCAGAAACAGAGTCTAAATGTACTATCTCGATATTCTCCATTTATAAATTATTGAAGTTGCTCCTGCCAAAGGCACTGATAATGTTCCTGTTGCAAATTGGTTTTGTTCTCCTACCTACTTGACATTTGTACAGCATTAGTCATTAACCATTGCTTACTCCTTCAATACTATCCAGCTTCTACTACTTTTCTGTTTACTTTGTCTTATTCCCAGTCTCTATGTTTATGTTTTAAACCCTCTTTTCCCATCCTAAATCTTCTCCGGTGAATTCATTTCTTCCATGCCTCAATTTCCATCTGTGCTAAGGACTGGTAAATCAGTATCTCAACTCTGGTCACTGCTGAGCTCCAAACCCATCTGCCAATAGGATATAGCAGATAATCAGGCATCTCCAACTCAATGTATTCAAAAGTGACCTCATTTTCTTCCCAGTTCCAAACCCATTCCACTTCCTTTATAAGCAATCCTAGTAATGATGCCATATTCTCCCCCTCATCCATACCACAAACTTGCAAGTCACCCCTGACTGATAACATCACAAATCCTAAGTTTCCAAAGGAGCATAAGGATTTCAGAGAGCCTATGCTTTATTCAGAGACCTGGCAATAGAGTCTCCTGAGGCAACCATGAGGTAGTCAAGGCAGAAGGAACTCTGCAGGAAACTCAGAAAATTTCCTTCAAAAAAGACATTATCTCCTCATTAATTACCCTCTACTTATCCTCATAAAATTCCATGTCCACAAGAATGACTGCCTGTCACATGCACCCAAATGTTTATAGCAGCAATGTCCACAACAAAACTATAGAGAGAGCCTAGATATCCAACAACAGATGAATGGATAAAGAAGATGCAACACACACACACACACACACACACACACACACACACACACACAATGGAATACTATGCAGCCATCAAAAAATGAAATCTTGCCTTTCGCAATGACACGGATGGAACTAGAGGGTGTTATGCTAAGTGAAATAAGTCAATCAGAGAAAGACAATTATCATATGATCTCACTGATATGAGGAATTTGACAAACAAGACGATCATAGGGGAAGGGAAAGGAAAGTGAAAGATGAAATCAGAGAGGGAGATAAACCATAAGAGACTCAATCTCAGGAGGCAAACTGAGGGTTGCTGGGAGGAGAGGGGGATGGGAGGGATGGAGTGACTGGGTCATGGACATTGAGGAAGGTATGCGCTATGGTGAGAAAAAATAATTAATTAGTTAATTAATTTAATTTTTTTTTTAAAGAATGATTGCCTGTGCTTCTTATTCATAGCATTTCCTTCATGGCACTTGTCACAATTGTAATTATTTCTTCAGTGATTTAATATCTGTCTCTTTTATTTCTCTGAAAGTCCATATAGATAACATATCTGACTTGTTTACACTGTGTGAATACTCAGTAAATATTTTTTAAATGAATGTATAACCTTCTATTAGTTTTCTATGCTTAATTAACTATGAAGCTCATCCAATGAGTTTGTTTTTAATTTTAGTTCTATAATCTTCATTTTGTTGTTTTTTTATAACTTTTGTGTCTTGACTGAGAGTTTCTAATTTTTTTTATTTATCTCAAGAATTTACAATTGATTTTTTTTTAAAGATTTTATTTATTTATCAGAGAGAGAGAGGGGAGAGAGCGAACACAGGCAGACAGAATGGCAGGCAGAGGCAGAGGGAGAAGCAGGCTCCCCGCCGAGCAAGGAGCCCGATGTGGGACTCGATCCCAGGATGCTGGGATCATGACCCGAGCTGAAGGCAGCTGCTTAACCAACTGAACCACCCAGGCGTCCCTACAATTGAATTTTGAAGCACTTTCATTATAGCTGCTTTAAAATCCTTGTCAGACAATACCAAGATGATTTTTTTTATTGTATCCTGAACATTTTGTCTATTATGTTAAGAGACTTGCATTCTTATTTGAATCTTGTATTTAACAAGCAGTCACCCTGTTTAGGTATAGCATGTGGTAGTTGCCCTATATTTGTAGGCTCTGATACTAATGGCTATTTAAGTTTCAAAGCTTTGGAAATGTTATTTTAGTTAATTTAGTCTATCTGGTGCCACTAACACTCCCACTGGCCCCAGGCGGGCCTATGTGAGGAAGCTGAAGGAGTTTCCCAAAGAAGACCACTAGATGTCTCTCAGTGGGAGAAAATTATAGTGGGATCTCCCTACTGATAGCTTCTGGTGGCCCTGAGTGTGAAAGATGTCTCTCTCTCCCAGGGAAAAACACAGGCTACCAGAGACCAGGTTGCCTGCTAAATCTCCCCTGCAGGATTCATCTGCCCTCCTCAGTATCTCTTCGCAGGTGGGGTGAGGCGGGTGACCCTCAGGCCCACAGAAAAACAGTATCTCCTTGGATGTGTATTTCTGGCGGGGTTTCCCTGATGTTGTCAGTCTCACCTGATGCTGTCAGAGGTACTCCATTCCATCTGGGGCTTGTAGGGAGGAAGAACATACTTGGGCTATCTTCCATTGCAGTTTCATGGTCTAGAAATGCTGGACCTAAACACCAACCTTTATTGGATGGGGGAATTCCAGACACTCTGCCACTGTGCTATGCCTCAAATTCTGGTGTCCCAAATCAGCTCGCCTTCTTAACACCTTTCAGGTTATTATTTATTGTACCATTTCTAGGTTTCTGGTTTTGCTCACAGGAAAGAGCAAAGGAAAGATGGATTTATACCAATATGTATACCAAAGTTCCACCATTACTCAAATTAACAATTTTCTTATCTTGCAGAGTATCAAAAATCATTGAGCATCCTGATCCTCTCAATTACACAATGTGTATGTCTACTCAGAAGCCATAGTGTTCCATTTCTCAAGTTTCTATTACTGGCCATAGATGTCCATCATGCTTCCCCAAGATATGATCTAAAATACACTGGTCAGAAATTCACTGTTCTAAATTAATCAGGGGCTTGATATTAAGCACTTGGTTACTGTCAATTCTGAAGCTGACTTTGTATCAAACTTCACTGAACTATACAAACTTAGTGACTAAGTTCTAGTCTTTCAACTGAATGGGATTTTATATTCATCTCTTCAACACAATTTACAGAGTGCTAAATATTTTTCTAGATGATGGTGATAAAACCATAAACAAAACAAAGACTCCTCTTCCATTCTAAAAAGGGGGAGGTAACTAGTAAACAGAAAAACATATCAAATGTTAGTTATTGACACTAATAAGTAAAAAGCAAGGAGACAGTATGACTGGAAAGATGTTACTCCATGTTTCACATTTTCAGGAAATGCTTCTTTGGGAAAATGGTATCTGTGTAAGCCAAGCAGTTATGGAAGAGAAGATGATTCCAAATGAAATAAATTGAAAGGCATAGAGGAAAAGGTATGAAGAGGTCAGTATGGCTGGAACAGAGCAATTTAGAAGAAGACAGGTAAGAAGTGAGGTTGGAGAGTAAGGGGCACCCAACTAGGTAAAAATTTACCCACTTCCTTCTAATAACACACTGTTTCTAGACATTTGGATATTTGGTGTTTCCAGAGGCCCTCAAACTACTCTGTGGATCATATAATGCTGTGTAGATTCTGATTCAGTAGGCTTAAGACAGACTTCAGGGATCTACATTCTTTCTACAATCTGTTAGTGATTCTAATACACAGACTACTTTGATAATCATTACTCTAGACCTAAACTGTGCAATACAGTTACCACTGGCTACATACACCTAGCACTGCTGAGGAACTGAATTTGAAATTTTATCTAATTTCACTTAATTTAAATTTTTAAAACTGATACTCAGAGTTCAGTTTTCAGGAAACTTCTCTGTATATTTTGAACAATTCTGGATATGTAAATCTACCTATTCAACTCTAAGTCTTATGAAATTAAAATACAGACAAACTATTTCAATGAAAATGTAGCATCCAAATTGAGATGTGCTATAAGTAATTATATCACTGATTTCAAATACAATTTCAAATACAATTCAGACTTAGAAAGCTTAAAGCTGAGCTTATAGAAAAGCTAATGAAGCAAACATAAATTCAGAGGAACTATACATGCAAACACTTCATATAATATGTACTATGTATTTATACTTTCTTTCCCATATATAGGTCATATTTAACACACACACACAGGCATAGAAATACACACACATAGGTTATATATAGGGAACTGCAGCCGCCAAATTCACGGAACAACCAGATTCTGAGCTCATAATCAGAAAATATCACCCTATGGATTTGAGACTAAACATCAGTATATAATGGATTAGAGTGGACATATGAAAGAGTCATATACTGTACTTGGCATGTTTATAAGGCAAAATTCTTCTAGAAATGTTTTGTTTTGTTAAGAAGTGGTTTCTAAGGAAAGAATCAATGATATAAATAACAGATGTTTAAACAAAGGCTTTCATTAGATATTATCTATACAATTGAAATTTGGGGAGAATCCCAATAGCCACCAATAAAATGTAGTAAATTATGACATCTCCATATAGTAGAATAATATTCATCAATCAAAAAACAAATATAGAAGAATATTTGTTGCCACAGGAAAATATACTATTCATAATAAACGTCAGCGCATAAAATAGTATGTTCAACATATTACCATTTTTGTAAGCAAGACTATGTAAGAGAATATTCTCCATTGTAAATACATTTTAGAGTTTTAAATTTTTTCTTAGTTTATCATTATCCTGTATTCTTGCATCAAACTTGGGTTTTCAGAGTAATAAAAAAAATAATAAATGGTATTTTATAAATGTGGTTGTATACTAAGAAATTATTTTTTCCAATGAGAATAAGGCATATTTCTTAAATATAAAGATCAAACTTCTCTTAAATAGCATCAAAATGTCTAAGGTTTAACTACTGTTGAGGTAAACTATGACATAATAATATCCAACTGATCCAGAAAATATTTTCATAACAGAAATATGCTAGTTTGTGTAAAGCTGGGGAGAAAAAGAGAGCTGGGGATAACCATGCTGTGAGTGGTTTGCCAGGGCTGTGTAAAAACAGTGTTTGAGAGGCCAGTGTGAGCCAGGCAATACGGAACAACATAGGAGGAAGGTCATCAGTTTCCACATCAGCCAGTCCAGATTAAATGTCCTGCAAAAACCACACAAGTCCCTTTGCTCACTGAGCATACTTCTGATTAATCATTGGATTTTCCTTGTATTTTGATGGAAGAAAGCATGGGCCCATGAGATAAAAGAATGATGATGGTCCCCAGGAAAGCACTATTCTCCCATAGTATAGTACCCCCACGCACTCCAGTTCTAAAACTCGCATGCATTTATAAATCATTTTTCCATTAGTTTATTTTTTTACCATGTAATTATCCTGTACACTCTGATTAACCAAAGTGAGAAGGAGACAAAAAAACAAGATTCTGAACCAGAAAAATTATCTACCTAGGTGTCATTACAAGGGGTGTGTGTGTGTGTGTGTGTGTGTATACCCCACTAATTTAACCTGGAAAGGCCTCTCTTTACCAAAGCCTCTAAATATTTCAAATGAAAGGTGGCTGCTCAATTTATAAATCCCTGATATCTTAGCATTTTTTCCAAGGCCTAAATTGTCATGTTTGCCATTTGGCTTGACTGATGACAAAAACTGTAAATATAAATATTATACAACTCCAGCAAGAATAATTTGTTATGAATGTGTGGTTAGATAAAAATATGTAGAGGATATTTCTTAGGGTTTCACGTGTGAGTCTCTGGAGTCGGATGATATATGGGAGAGCAGATGCTAGCCTGTGTACAGAGGCCTCCCCTGTGATATATCATCAGGAACCTCCTGATCTCTATTGAAGAGACAACAAGGTTATACTAATGCTTAAGTTGAGATACTATACATGTTGTGCCTTAAATTTATAATAGATTAAAGGTATTTTAGAGAGAAATGTTTTGATTTCTAGGACCACCACATCTTATCTGGATAATCAAAGAACCTCAGCTGCCACCTCTACTTCTAATAATGAAGGGGAAAAAAAAAATTAAGAAGCTGGCCTTCCTCTGGTAGACTGTAGGTCAAGAACTTCACTAAGTACTATTTCACAGCTGTGAGTAAGATTTTCACAAATTCCATCTTGATCAGATGATACAATTACTTAACATTTATATCTCCCCACTAAAATCAAACCATGCAACAAAAAATTGACGCAGCCTGAACAATTACAATAGCTCTTTATTGGACTTACTGCATCTGTGCTTATAGTCCTCTAGCCTAACCTTACACTATCACCATTATCTTTTTAATCACACACACCAAACATGTCCCTCTCCCTACAATGTTTATGGATTTTCCACTAAACACAATCTTACAGAACACAGTCTAAATTTCTTGACAAGATAGATAAGACTTTTCATTATCTGGCCCCATTATACATGTGCAGAATGTCCTGATCACTCCAACACCACACACACATGTCCTTACCATACAGAAAAGCATCTCCACAACTGACAGAATGGGAGAAGATATTTGCAAACGACATCTCCACAATTCTCAGAAAAGCCAATGTTTTTCCCTGTTTCCAGGGAAAATTGCCAATTTTTCCTTCTCCATCCTTTCTCATTTATCTATCTTCATTCTTCAACTCAAATTCTTTCTCTATTCTTTCTCCAGTCTTCTTCAGGAAGACTTAAAAGTGCAGTTTTCCTTGTTTATCTCTTAACTTGGTACCTAACTAAATTAAAGCAGCTTTCATATAACCTTATAATCATTTCATGTCTGTTAATCTGCTAACTCCTTCTCTTGAGCACCGTTGTTAAACCAGCAGCAGCAGCACCTAGAAACTTGCTAGAAATGAAAACCTTTGGCATCCACCTTTGGATTTACTGAATCAGAAACTGGGAGGCCCAGTAATCTGTGTTTTAACAAAATCTCCAGGGTTCCTGGGTAGCTCAGTTAAGTATTTGCCTTTAGGGTCCTGGGATAGAGCCCCATGTCAGGATCCCTGCTCAGTGGAGAGTCTGCTTCTCCCTCTCTCTCTCTTCCCGTCACCCGTGCTTGTGCTTCTCTTTTGCTCTCTCTGCCTCAAATAAATAAAATTTTTTTAAAAAGACCTCCAAATTATTCTGGTGCTTATTAAAGTTTGATAATACCCCCTCTTTGGGCAGTATGTCAGGAATTGACATTAAGTGACATATAACAGAAATTCAACTAACACTGGCTTAACCAGGGGAGGGTGGGGCAAGTGTTTTTGTCATATAAGACAAAGCATGCAGGTAGGCAGTCCAAGGTATCTCAGAGAAGTTAGTAAGGACCTACGTTCTGGGCAGCTCCCTGCTTCATGATTATTAATATATAATTTTGTCCCCAGGCTCATAAAGTGACTCCTTGCTAGATAACTGTTTTCCTTCTATGATGAAACTTTTAACTTTTCCCAGAAGCCCACTCATTAGACTACATTTATGTCACAAAACTATGCCACCTAACTATAACCAATCACAAAACTCTTGGAATACCAAGTTTTCTAGCTGGATACTTTGCTGACTTTTACAAAAACAGGATTCTGACAATAAGAAAGTTTGGATAGGCAACTAGCATGTTTTCTTTAATCTGAAATGTGCTGCTAGTTTTTGCTTTCCTTATAAAAACATTAGTCACTATACAGTCATTAATCCTAATAATTAGGTTAAACTCAAAATTTATCTTTTATTTGATCCCTATTAAATTATTATTTTTATTTTCCAAGTACAAGAACTGAGATCTCAAGAGGATACATGAATAACTAAAATTTCATGATTTGTAAGCAAAATGACAAGACCTTGAATTTAGATCTGCTCATACTAAATGAGTATAGCATAGCAAATACTATAAAGGCATGCACATACAAGCTATACTCAGTAATGCTTTCAAATGATGACAAGCATGGGCCTAAAAGTCAATGATGAAGACCAAACTCCTTACCATGGACAGAGAAAGGCCCTCTAAAATCTGGCTTCTCCCTATCTCTGCAGCTTGTCATCCTTTCCTCCTACCCATCTTCTTAGGTTGTAGCCTCACAGAACTGCTTTTACTTCATACTTGCATTCAACTGTCCTCTTCTCTCTCTACCTACAGTCACTTACCCCTTGTTTCCCACTTTTACTCTCCCACAGTCATCAGTCCTTCAAAAGCACCTATCTGTCCGTGACTCAACTTAAAGGTTACTGCCACCATGACGACTCTCTGTCTTCCTGTCTCTCCCTTCCACTTCCTTTGTATCTACACAGTATCATATAGCTACATACATCTACATAATGCATACACACAAACTATAATATTAAAGTTGCATTTAACTGATTATTTTTACTATATACATATACTCCAATTCACAATTAACAGAGCACTTTCATATGTTATTTCAATTAATCTTTAATGGATGTTCACATCTCCTTTGTGAACGGAAAACTAGATCATAATTCATCTTTCTATTCTTGGCTTCCAATATTATAACTGGAATAAAGTAGATTTTTAATGAATATCTTATGGCCAAATAAGGATAAAGATATAGAGATATAAAATAATGGCCTGGTACATTTGGGGAAGAGTGGATGTCATGTAAAAAAGCAAACATAATCACCAACACTAATATCAAATGTAAGTTTTACTCACCATGCTAAGTAAAGCAGTTACACCACATTTCTCCACATGCATAGCACCCTCAGACATCTAATAGGAAACAAATAAATAAATCCATATGTAAGGAAGAAGAGCTATTTATTTAATTAAAAGGATGATGTTAATTTTTCTGCCAGAATTGACAACTTTGGCTATTTATGAGTACTGTTTTATAATGTAAAGCACATTAAACTCCAAGCCTTGAAACTTGAATTCTCCCTGCTTTGCCACTACTAATTAGCTAAGTGAAACTGAAGAACTCCTTTAACCCCTCTGGCTTCAATTTTCTCTCATATAAAATGAAGAGGTAAGACCAGAGTAGTTCTAAAATTATTTGAAGTGCTCAAAGATCTCATACATTTTTACATCTTCATTTTTTTGATTAACATGATTATATAAAATAACTTTTACCTACCACTTAATGAAAATCACCAGTGAGGCACAGGATCTATAATGGTCCTGGGGCTTCGTAGTTTACAGAATCTTATTTTTCTATTCAACTTTCCAGGAACGGGTCACATCTGAATACAAATTTATTATGTGTAATTTAAAGTTATTTCTTTAGCTTTGGTTTTCAAAAAATAATCTCTGGAAAACTACAGTTGGTAAAAGTGGCATCTGTTTTTATCTTTTGTACTTTATGAGAAACTTTCTCAAGGCAGCATAAGCACACACTGTCACAGAGACTATTTACAAGTATCATAAAGCTGCTGAGTGCCTAGGATGTATAAAAACCCTAATCCTGAGTCTTTCAGGGAATCAAAGAAGGACAATTTTAGCTCCTATGGAACGTATAATCTCTTTTACGGTACCTTTTGATTCTAATCTATGTACTAAAATTAGCCACACCATAATCCATGTAAATTGTTAAGAAGATTGAAACAATTGGGGTCAGGTGATATCTTGAGAATAATATCCACGTATGTGACTACTGTCTGGTATCATAACTATCTGATGTTTGTATTTTGTATTAGATTTCTTAGTAGAGAGAGATATGTTGTTTACTGTAAACAGATGGAATTTGAAGTCATGGGAGGGAATAAGAATGTCTTGGAGTATGTATATGTAGAAAACAGAGAGAGGGGAAAACAAGAGAAGCTATTCTAGATTCCTGAGAATCACAAAGTAACCTCAGTTAGAGAACCCTGTGAAGGTGCTGAAAAGGAATATTCAGAGAGAAAGAAGCAAGCAAGAGAGATTAGTGGCACAGAAGCCATGAGAGAAAATGAGCGAGGCTAGTTAGTGTTACAGAAAGGAAATGAATGAAAATACTTAAAATAGACTTTCTGATTTGAAAATCCTCGGTGCCCCTGGGAAGAACTGTCTCAAACCTCAAATAATAGTAGATTGACATTTAAACTAATAGTGAAGAAATGGAAACAAAAATGTTGGCTAGTTTGTCAAGGTGTTTAATAATAGAGGTAAACAAAGATGAGCTGCAGGTTGAATGAAAGTATGTCAGGGGAAGTAAAAATAATGTTATAGGAGGGAAAAACTTCAGCTTTATTTTTAAACTGTGATAGAGAAATTTTAAAAAAAGAAAAAAAAATAAAGCTAAGAAAGAGGAAATATTTAATGGGATAAAACTTGAAAAAGAGGGAAACTCCCCTCTAGAAGAGGAGCAAAGGTGTCTGAATCCGTAAGTGCATTTGCAAATCAAAAGGAGGCAGGACAGAGGGCTCCTAATTGATGTTTGCCCAGAGAAGAAAGGTGGTTAGTGCTGACAGCAAGAAACCCAATACGGAATTAAGATGTTTCAAAGATTTATGTACCTAAAACTTATGCAACACTGTGTGTTAACTATACTCAAATAAAATAAAATTAAAAATTTTTAAATGATAAAGGCTTAGAGCAGCTGGGGAATGAGAAAGGAATAGAAATAAAGATGAACAGAACAAAGGAGCAACATAGCACTATGCTGAATGTATAAAAACATTATATATTCAAATATATGTGTACAGGCTTGAATAATTTAGATCATTAAAGTCCAAAAAATAAGATAGGATTAATTAATTAATTAATTATAATAAGGAGCCCAATAGGTAAGTAAGTGACAGCTGTGGGTCAGTTGAAAAAGATGGAGATTAGATTAACAGGAGTTCAAGAAAAGCTACATAACACAGACAGGAGATAAATGCACAATAACTTGTGGCATCTTGGGAAAACCTTACCTCTCAGAACAGCTAGTCTAGAGTTAGATGAGAGCCTTGTCTCCTAAGCTCTTCCAAGAAAAAGAAATAGGATTGAGAATGAAAAGAGCACTGGTTGAGGTTAAGGGTTTTGACATTTAGAGAGGCATGCTTCAGTTTTTCTTCACACACTGCAAGGACCAGAAAAAAGATGGTGACACTACAAAATACCTTTCTAAAGGACTGATTTCTCTAGAAAGATATTACATGTTTTCTAGGTGATTAACTTTAGGAGGTCATTTTAGTGGATCCAACCACTGTGAACAAATTATTTTAGAGTTATGCTTTAAATTATATATTGGCAAATGTTTGTTTTTCAAGTGTACTAAGTTTAACTGGGTTTAGAGGAATGTTTGCTTCACAATGATGTAATAAGTAGCACTAGTGGGTTTGCCGCTTGAAACGCACACCTTAAAGAAGTATGTGTCTAAATTATTTGGATTATTAAAAAGTACACTTAATATATACAAAGTTGAGTAGCTCCCTCTGTAGTCCATGATATAGCCTCTAGCAGTATGTGAAAAGGTATCAGTTACTACAATAAAAGCCTCAGCTAGGGGCACCTGGGTGGCTCAGTGGGGTAAAGCCTCTGCCTTCAGCTCAGTTGGGATCAAGCCCCACGTTGGGCTCTCTGCTCCACAGGGAGCCTGCTTCCTCCCCTCTCTCTCTCTCTGCCTGCCTCTCTGCCTACTTATGATTTCTCTCTCTCTCTCTGTCAAATAAAAAAAAATCTTAAAAAAAAAAAAAAAAAGGCCTTAGCTACTACAATAAAAGCTCTGATAGAAATAGGCTTGGTGTTCCAATCACAGGAGTCTGTCAGTGAAGAGCTACAATCCAAGGGTCCCACCACAGCTCAAGAAAAAATCAAATAACCAGCATCCTTGAGTCTCAGATCTCCATGATCATTACTCTCTTCTCTGCTGCACAGACAGCAATCATGCGGTAAAAATGTGTTTTTTAAAAATGAAAATAAAAATTTCCAAAATCATTTGCAAAATAATTAGTCTAACTAGGAACAAAAGAAAAGCTACTTATAAAAATGTGGTAGTATATTTCACCTATAACATGGAATATGAATAAAACCAGTGTGGGTGAGTATGCAGTGAAATGAACTCTTTCAAAGTCAGTGAGAGTGTAAACTAAAACTCCTATTGAAAAAAAAAAACAAAAACAAAACAGATGTATATATCAAGAGCCTACAAAGACTGCATATATTAACTCATGAATTAACTCAGAAATTTACACTAAGGGAAAAATAATAGATGTGCATAACAAAGTTTGAAAATACAATTCATCACAGAAATATTTATAATAGATAAATATACAAACAACTCAAATATTCAACAACAGTGGTATCGTTTTACAAATTTTGATGTGTCTATGTAAGTGGTATATTATACAGCTATTTAATATTTTTTACCAAAAATATCTAATATCTTAAAAATGTCCATGTTACAAAATTCCTACAACTAGGCAAAAAATCCTAAAAATGTTTGCATTAAGGTTTTGTGGGGGCTTGGAGGGGCATGCATGTAAAAATTCAGTATTAAGCACAAAGAAGCTTTTACTTGTGCTCAGCCCCACGGAGATAAAAGGTATTTGTTGTCTGACTTAAAAAAGGCAAATTTGGCTAAATTTTAAAAGATCTCTCACAGGACTTTATTTCTTACGTTGGTGAATTTGATTTGCCCCCCTTTTTTAAGAACTAGAGGTCAGATTATGGGGGGTTCCTAGGTGGTCAGTCAGTTAATTGTCTGCCTTTAGCACAGGTCATGGTCCCAGGGTCCTGCGATAGACATAGATGACCACATCAGACTCATTGCTCAGTGGGGAGCCTGCTTCTCTCCCTCTGCCTATCGCTCCCCCTGCTTCTGCTCTCTCCCTCTCTCTCTGACAAATAAATGAATAAAATACTTAAACAAAACAAAACAAAAAAAAAAAAAAAAAAAGGAGATCTGATTGTGTTGGCACACACCATTAAATAGAGGTATCTTTCACAAGCAGAAATTCACCTAACTCATAAGACTATGATATAAATCCTGATTCGGCTTCATTAATTCACAACAATAAATAAAAGTCACAGAAATCAGGATATTTGTAAGCCCATGTGACAGGGCATATCTACATGAGAAGCTAGATGATAAGCAGAAGGTTTCTGGATAAGCCTAAAATCTGTGGAGAAAATTAGATGAATAAAATGTTTAATGGCATTAGGGGAAAACAGCCTGATGTAAGACTAACCACAGGGATGGTCTTTCCAATAGGACCAGAATATTTGACTATAGCTTCCCTCCTTTATCTCTAAGCCAGAAACAGCCTTGCTCTGTCAGTAACTGAGAAGGGAAGTTAGAAGGGATTTCCATCTCCGAAATGGGGGGAGGGGCTTCATACAAGGCATAGGCTGACAAATGTGGATAAAACAAAGACAGCTTTCATGCAGTCTCCCAGGACGCAGTAGGAATGAAAAGGATGCCTACCTGAAGAGGAGAGATAAGGGTTACAGTTTGTTGTTGCTACAGAAAGGGTCTGGTATACATGGACAGCAGAATGTGGAAGACAGATTTATCCCCATGATCCATCAGTGCTTGAAGAGGCTGAGTCCCTTTCTGTCTGGCAAGGGCCATACAGCCTCACTTATATGAGCCGTCTCAGTCTGCTGCTAAGAGCCTGCAAGGGCAGAATGTGTCCAATTCATTGCCTTCAGCTGTCCTGAAGAGATAGCCTCTGCACTTGGTTGGCTGGCTGGAAGGCCTCTCTCTTACTGATGGGGCCAGACAAGCCAGAGGCAGGCAGCTGAATCATATTGATCACAACTAGGTGCTTAAGTGTGGTGTACCAGGTTTTTTACTAATCCTTGTGGTATTGTCAATATTGGACAATTTTGACCTATAAAATGATAATTTTACACAGCTGAATCTATATATCAAAGTTGGCCATAATAAAATCGAAGACTGTACTCCCCCACCAAAAAATAGGCAACAATAACTTTAAAGAATATAGTCAAATCCAATTTAGATTTTAAGCATAGCAAAGAAAACGAAATCCCAACTGCTCTAGAGGAAGTTAATCAACCAAATTTCCACTACAATCTTGACCTACTTTAGAGGACTATCTGGTACCAATAAAAAAGAAAAAGAAGAAAAAAAGAGGATTTTCTTTTCAAACCATAAGTCCCTAAGGTTCCTTTTCAGAGGATTCCTACCAAAACAGAAAAGAACACTGAGATAAGTTATCAGACTGAAATTCACTCCCTCTTTGGAGTGTTTGGATATGAAACACCAAAATTTAACCGATGGCTCTCCTTTTTCTACACCTCCATGGCTAACAAAGCCAAGATATGACTGATACAGTAATCTTTTAATTTTATTAATCCATGCAAAAAGTTATAACGCAGACTTTTGTCCCAGAAAACTATCCTTTGTTTTTGAGACAACTCGTGCATCTCTATTCTGATATATTGATTTTGCAGTCAAATAGTGAAAACAATCTTATTTCCATGTTCTCAGAGGATTTGTTAGTGTAGAAATTTGTCAAGTATTAATAAAAGTAACATATTATTTATTAAGCTCTTATTTTGTGGCCAGCAATGTTGTCTTCTCCATGCCTTAACTCATTTAATCTCCATGTTGGTTCCAACTGGGAGTATCAGAACTCAAACCTATGAAATTCTACCAGTAGTTCACTTCTTAACAACCATTACACTAATAAATACAGGGGAAAAAAGACAAAAACATCTATGAGTTGTTTTTCTATTAATATATATATTTAATTTATATGAGCAGGAAAAGTACTTCTAAAAGTTAACTTTTTATTCTTATTTATTATTTGTCTCTCCTCACTCCAAATGAAAGTCCCTTAAGGGCAGGGACTTCAGCAATTTTGGTCCCTGCTGCATCGCTGGAGTCTGGAAGAGACATAGGAAGCACTCATTAAATACAATGACCATCCTGTTGTCTCATCCTATTTTCCATTTTATTTCTTTTCAGAAAAAAAAATTCTTGTGATTTGTACAATAAGCTATATGGCCAACCTATCGATAAATATGTGTTGAATGAATAAAATATCTGAAAAAACTCTGACATTTTAATTTTTCAGGTACTTGCATGTTCCACAACATATCCCCAAAATCCATCAATTCCAGGGGCACCACACAAATAGAAATCCATGCCTACAAAAGAAAGCAAAAACCAGTTGACGGGCAGGACTTGTGACTTAACTCCAACTCTGTGAGACAGAGTTCAGAAACAGCAAGCCAACAAGCTCTGTCCTTTCCCCATGCTTTAGATATTGATGGGAGTCCTTCCATGCTGCCTAAGGAATGTCTATTCCTTGCAAGTCAGCATCTCATAAGACCTCAAAGAAAAAGTGTTGATGCTACATACTACAAGATCAGCTGTGGTTGGTAGGATCTCATAAAATGAGAAAGAAATTTATTAAATAAGAAAGATACACAACAAAGAGTATGTTACTCATGTGAGATGACAGGAAAAGAGGAAAGACTACTTAAAATGTGTTGATGAGGGAGGAGGAGTTAAGATGGCAAAGAAGTAGCAGGCTGAGATAACATCAGGAAGCAGGAGATCAGCTAGATAGCTTATCTAACCATTGCGAACACCTACAAATCCAACGGGAAATCAAAGAGAAGAAGAGCAACAATTCTATAAACAGAAACTCCATTACTTTCTGAAAGGTAGGACCAGTGGAGAAGTGAATCCAAAGTGACAGGAAGATAAACCACGGGGGGAGGGGCTGGCTCCCGGCAAGCAGCGGAGCAACGAAGCACAAAATCAGGACTTTTAAAAGTCGGCTCCACAGAGGGACATCGCTCCAGAGGCTAAACCAAGGGGAAGCCCCCGCGGGGTCACAGAAGGTCAGGGGGTGTCTGAGTGTCCCAGAGCTTGCAGGTATTAGAGCAGGGAAGCCAGCAACAGTGACAAAGCCGAGAAGTGAGCTCTCAGCTCGGGGTTACCTTGAACTGGTCGCAGCTTGGGTGAGCTCAGAGCACTGCCGGAAGGCCACGGAGACGGAACTGACCAGGCGCTTTTCTCCAAGTGCTACCGATTGAGCGCTTTCTTACAAGCATGACCAGAGACCAGGGAGATGGGGACAGTTGGGTGCTTTTCTCTGAGGGCGCACTGAGGAGCAGGACCCCGACCTCTCGGGTCCTCCCAGCCGGAGATTGGGAGGCCGCCATCTTCATTCCTGTCCTCTGGAACTCTATGGAAAGCGCTCAGGGAACAAAACCTCCGGAAAGCAAACCTGAGCAGATTACTTAGCTCAGCCACAGGTAAGGGTGGGGCAATTCTGCCTGGGGCAAAGACACTTAAGAAACACTACAACAGGCCTCTCCCCCAGAAGATCAACAAGAAACCCAGCTAAGACCAACTTCACTCACCAAGGAGAACAGCAGAATTCCAGAGGAGGAGAAAGCAAATCTTACCTGGACAAAAGACAAGGTGGAAAAACTCACCACAGAAAAAAGAACAGGAGCTGGTACTGAAGGCTGGGGACATAATCAATACGGACATTGCTAATATGACAGATCTAGAGTTCAGAATGATGATTCTCAAGGTTCTAGCCGGGCTTGAAAAAGGCATAGAAGATATTAGAGAAACCCTCTCCAGAGAGATAAAAGCCCTTTCTGGAGAAATAAAAGAACTAAAATCTAACCAATTTGAAATAAAAAAAGCTATTAACGAGGTGCAATCAAAAATGGAAGCTCTTACTGCTAGGATAAATGAGGCAGAAGAAAGAATTAGTGACATAGAAGACCAAATGACAGAGAATAAAGAAGCTGAGCAAAAGAGAGATAAACAAATACTGGACCACGAGGAAAGAATTCGAGAGATAAGTGACACCATAAGACAACACAACATTAGAATAATTGGGATTCCAGAAGAAGAAGAAAGAGAGAGGGGAGCAGAAGGTATATTGGAGAGAATTTCCCTAATAGGCAAAAGGAACAAACATCAAAATCCAGGAGATGCTAAGAACTACACCTCAAAATCAATAAAAATAGGGCCACACCCCATCACCTGATAGTAAAATTTACAAGTTTTAGCGACAAAGAGAAAATCCTGAAAGCAGACTGGGAAAAGAAGTCTGTAACATACAAGGGTAAAAACATTAGACTGGCAGAGAACTTATCCACAGAAACCTGGCAGGCCAGAAAGAACTGGCATGATATATTCAGAGCACTAAACAAGAAAAACATGCAGCCAAGAATACTGTATCCAGTTAGGCTACCATTGAAATTAGAAGGAGAGATAAAAAGCTTTCAGGACAAACAAAAACTGAAAGAATTTGCAAACACCAAACCAGCTCTACAGGAAATAATGAAAGGGATCCTCTAAGCAAAAAAAGACTCTAAAAGTAGTAGATAAGAAAGAAACAGAGACAACATACAGTAACAGTCACCTTACAGGCAATACAATGGTACTAAATCCATATCTCTCCATAGTTACCCTGAATCATTTCTTTACACTAACAAGACAGAAGAAAGAGAAATTAAGGAGTCAGTCCCATTTACAATCGCACCCAAAACCATAGGATACCTAGGAATAAACTTAACCAAAGAGGCAAAGAATCTATACTCAGACTATAAAGTACTCATGAAAGAAATTGAGGAAGACACAAAGAAATGGAAAAATGTTCCATGCTCATGGATTGGAAGAACAAATATTGTGAAAATGTCCATTCTACCTAAAGCAATCTACACATTTAATGCAATCCCTATCAAAATCCCATCCATTTTTTTCAAAGAAATAGAACAAACAATCTTAAAATTTATATGGAACCAGAAAAGACCTTGAATAGCCAAAGGAATATTGAAAAAGAAAGCCAAGGTTGGTGGCATTACAATTCCAGACTTCTAGCTCTATTACAAAGCTGTCATCATCAAGACAGTATGGTACTGGCACAAAAACAGACACATAGATCAATGGAACAGAATAGAGAGCCCAGAAATAGACCCTCAACTCTATGGTCAACTAATTTTTGACAAAGCAGGAAGGAATGTCCAATGGAAAAAAGAGAGCCTCTTCAACAAATGGTGCTGGGAAAATTGGACAGCCACATGCAGAAAAGTGAAATTGGACTATTTCTTTACACCATACATGAAAATAGACTCAAAATGGATGAAGGACCTCAATGTGAGAAAGGAATCCATCAAAATCCTTGAAGAGAACACAGGCAGCAACCTCTTCAACATCAACCGCAGCAACTTCTTCCTAGGAACATCACCAAAGACAACAGAAGCAAGGGCAAAAATGAACTATTGGGATTTCATCAAGATCAAAAGTTTTTGCACAGCAAAGGAGACAGTTAACAAAACCAAAAGACAACTGACAGAATGGGAGAAGATATTTGCAAATGACATATCAGATAAAGGGCTAGTGTCCAAAATCTATAAAGAGCTTAGCAAAGTCAACACCCAAAAAACAAATAATCCAATCAGGAAATGGGCAGAGGACATGAACAGACATTTCTGCAAAGAAGACATCAAAATGGCCAACAGACACATGAAAAAATGCTCCACATCACTCAGCATCAGGGAAATACAAATCAAAACCACAATGAGATACCACCTCACACCAGTCAGAAAGGCTAAAATTAACAAGTCAGGAAATGACAGATGCTGGCGAGGATGTGGAGAGAGGGGAACCCTCCTATGCTGTTGGTGGGAATGCAAGCTGGTGCAACCATTTTGGAAAACCGTGTGGAGGTTCCTCAAAAAACTGAAAATAAAGCTACCTTATGACCCAGCAATTGCACTACTGGGTATATATCCTAAAGATACAAATGTGGTGCTCTGAAGGGCACCCGAATGTTTACAGCAGCAATGTCCACAATAGCCAAATTATGGAAAGAACCTAGATGTCCATCAACAGATGAATGGATGAAGAAGAGGTGGTATATATATACACAATGGAATACTATGTAGCCATCAAAAGAAATCAAATCTTGCCATTTGCGACAACGTGGACGGAACTAGAGGGTATCATGCTTAGTGAAATAAGTCAATCGGAGAAAGACAACTATCATATGATCTCCCTGATATGAAGAAGTGGAGATGCAATGTGGGGGGGTTGGGGAGTAGGAAAAGAAAAAATGAAAGAAGGTGGGATTGGGAGGGAAACAAACCATAAAAGACCCAATCTCAAAAAACAGACTGAGGGTTGCTGGGGGGAAGGGGGATGTGAGAGGTTAGGTGAGGATATGGACATTGGGGAGGGTATGTGCTATGTTGAGTGCTGTGAAATGTGTAAACCTGGTGACTCACAGACCTGTACCCCTGGGGATAAAAATACATTACAGGTTTATTTAAAAAAATAAATTTAAAAAAAATGTTTTGATAAGTAAAATAAGGAGAAAGATTCCAAATGGGTGCCAGCATAATAAAGTTGAGGAATTAGATCCCACTTACCTTCATTTGCAGATAACAGGTGAATTTGGTGGCATGAAGTTCTCCACAAATATTAAAATGGACATGAACTCTCCAAGTTAAACAAGTGTAGAAACAGAGCCCCCTTACCCATCTTGTTACAACTAGACAATCTCCATGCAAATGAAAGAAACAGTAATCAGGGATGTAACAGCATGAATTTTAGCCAGCTCGACCTCCCAAAAATGACCTCCCAAAAAACCTCCCAGAAAGTTGGTAGTATTTAAAAAACTGAGTTTCAGAGAAAGTGTTTTTGGGTGTTTTAATTTAATGAGCCCTTATTCTGGGGATTCTTGAATGATGCAAATTATTTCACTTACTGGCTTCAACTGTTAGAGTATGTAAACTAAATGTTGCATGTGGCCAATATGACATAGTTGGAAATTCCATGACTGGTAAAGCTCATCCTCCTGTTCTGGTGCCTTTAGGTATTTGCTAAAATATGAAGAAAACTGGAACAGCCCAATGACTTGATCCTCAACCTGACTGCTGTCATCAAGAAAAGTTCAGCTAAACAAAGGCTTAGAAGAGTTCCCAAACTACAATCTGCTGGCCAAATCAGGCCTGACATTTGTTTTTGTAAATATTTACTGAAACACAGTCACATACATTAGCTTACATATTATCTATGCTGCTTTCGTATTACAAAGAGAGAATTAAGTAGTTGAGGCAGAGTGTAATATGGCCCACAAAGCTAAAAATATTTACCAAGTGCAGGGGCACTAGGGTAGTTCAGTGGGTTGAAGCCTCTGCCTTTGGCTGGGGTCATGGTTCCAGGGTCCTGGGATCCAGCCCTGCATCGGGCTCTCTGCTCGACAGGGAGCCTGCTATCCCCACTCCCCCACCTGCCTCTCTGCCTACTTGTGGTCTCTGTCAAATAAATAAATAAAATCTAAAAAATTAAAAAAAAAAAAAGTTTGCCAACCTCCTGAATAAAAAGAGGACAGATTTATTATTGGATTTCTATGAAAGTAAGCCTGTTATCACATACTTAAAGCATTCTCTTTCCAATGTATAAGTCCCTTTTTGGTGACATGATCAATATTTTGAGAGATATTTTTAATTTTCCCAGACTCTAGACCCAGGCACCCATTTTATTTATGTATAGTAAGTGGTAGGTAATGAACTGAAAGAATCAGTTCACCTAATAATCATTGGAGAAAATCTAACTCATCTCAGAATAAAGTTCCATAAAATATAGTGATTACTCTGTTTAGTATTCTATCAAACCGAATTTTATAGGACTCTCATAAAACTTTAATGTTCTTCCAATGCTATAATGAACAAAGCCATATATTAACACAAAACACTTCTGATTATATGACATATTAAGATTTTAAAAACATATGTTCAATCTATAATCTGAAAGCAACAGGATTCTATATGGTTGATGGCTATAGTTAAATCTGTTGTAAACTACATTATTCTTTTTAAATCTGAATAAAATTTCACTGACAAAAATGGTTTATGCTCAGCCATTAATGTGAACAGGCAGTATGAGTCAACTATAATGTATTAAACAAATTACAGCTGCAAACTGTTTATTAACTAATTTATTTCATGCCATGTTTATGTTACTCATCAAGACATTTTTACCTCATGAAATGATATTTTTTCTTTTATTTGAATGAAAATATATACATATTTACAGTTTCATAATTTTTCACTTCTGTCATGGAAGAAGAAGACTTCTTAATCATAATAGTTGTTCAATATAAATAAAACATTTAGAAATAAAAAAAAGATTTGCATTTTTTATAGTGAGGAAAATGCCATTTTCTAATAGATTCTTCAGAGAACAATAAATAAATGAAGAGATTACTTTCTCTCATTTAAACATTGTGTATTCAACTGCATGACAAGAATAGGACTCTGTCTCTGCACACCATGCAGCACATCCAGATTTTTTATAAAATCGTTTATTAAAGCAGCATTCTGAAAGGGATGGTTCTTACAGAATTTTGGTTTTATTGGTTTCACCCATATAGATGGGAAGAATGCATTCAATATCTATCTTTAACAAAAACTAGAGGGGTTCTCTAATTGACAAGGCTCAAAGAATTGCAAAGGATTCATCAACAATGACCAGACCCTCTGGAGTAAGATCCTCCACGTTTTTCTCTAAAATTAATAAGCACAAGTTCTCTTAATACATCATAGTAGGAAGAGAAAGGTTTAACATAAACTGATGAAAATACTTAAACCACTGAGTGAAAGAGTAGTCTTGACTCTGGTTGCATCCAGATGCTGTAGTCCTCTCGTACTTCCTCTTCAGAGTATCCTACCAAATGTTTTACTTTATTTTCTATAGAAAGTTTTTCAGCCTCACTTCCCCATGACCTAGGTTGTTCAGGACTGCAACTTTATCCTCAATTTTACAACTAGCTGTTTTATATTCTGTGGTTGTTTTCAGCTACCATGGGAAAAAATATCCTTCTAATTGGAGTCTTGAATTTCCTTAGTTTCCTCTGCTAGAAAGTTGTATTGCCATACTGTGCAATTTCATTAAAATATCTGGGGCTGCTAAGATCATGGAAAGAAGAGTGTTTGCTGTTTAAGCATCTCAGGCTCAAGAATGTGAGGCCTACCTCACACATGAAAGACTAAAGAATAAAACTGAATCATTTTATTAAAGGTTCTTTTTTTATATATTGTTAAATCCTCTCTACTAGGGGGAGTGGACTTCAAATAAACCAAACAGTCTTGCTTCTCTAATATAGAACTTCCAGAGGGAACTAGAAGTACAGTGTCTAAAGGGGCTCTTAACAATATGTTTCTAATTTCTGTTGTATCATGAGTCTAGTCAAGCCACTGATTGATTTTCAATATCTTCTTGCATCAAATATCTTGTTTTAATTTTCCATATTTTCCTTATTTTGATATATTACAACAGGTACCTGTATTAGTCAGAGATCCAACAGGATTAAGTAATGAGAGTTTAATGAAGGGACCAAAGTAGGTTGAATAGTGGCCTCCAAAAATATTTCTACCTGCAACTTCAGAATGTGACTTTATTTGGAATAAGGGTCTTTGCAGATGTAATCATGGTAAAGTTCTCAAGATGAGATTATCCTAGGTTAGGGTTGGTTCCAAACTCAATGACAGATGTCTTTAAAAGAGACAGAAAAGGAAAAGACACAGAGACACACAGAGGTTGGAGTCCACATGAAAACCACAACATAGATTGGAGTTATGTGTCCACACACCCAAAACAGCAATTCCTGATAACCGCCAGAAGCTAAGAGGCAGACATGGAATAAATTCTTCCCCCGTCCTCCACAAGAAGCCACCCTATTAACACCTTCATTTTGGACTCTGAACTTCAAAATTGTGAGAGAATTTCTGTTATTTTAAGCTACCAACTTTGTGTTAATTTGTTTTGGCAGCCGTTGTGGATTAATACAGAGACTATTAATAAGGAAAAAGAAATAATTTAAAATAAATATCAAGATATGGAGAGGCAAAAAAGAGCAGGAGGTCTGAAAGGCAAGGGACAGAGAATTTACTACAATCCAAAGAAAAGTGGTAGCTGTAGCACAGGGCCACCTGGTAGGAGCTGCGGCCTTAAACAGAAAAAGAAGTCACTGATAACTCATGACCCAAAAGGGCAAAAGGGGAGAAATAAATCCACCTTCTCTTTACACCTGGATCATCTGCCAATACTTCCCATTGGTCAAATCAGAAAAATAAGATGGCAAGAGCACAGAATAGGTTGGAGAAAGAAGAGTACATCTGAATGAGCAAATAAAGAATATCTAATACCATATAATATGAGTAATACCATATAATTATCTTTGCAGCCAATATTTCTATCCAGAGTAAACTAGAATGAAAGATATAGAATATAATTGCTTTTTAAATTACCAAATGTCTTAATTCATGAGAAATAAATTGCCTCTATACATGTCTCTCAAGGCTTATAGACTGCTAAAGATGATCTAACTTCAAATATAAGGAGTTTGTGTTATAAATCAAAAGAAGCAGTGTTGGGGCACCTGCGTGACTCAGTGGGTTAAAGCCTCTGCCTTTGGCTCAGGTCATGATGCCGGGGCTCCTGGGATCGAGCCCCGCATTGGGCTCTCTGCTCAGCCTGCTTCCCTTCCTCTCTCTCTCTGCCTGCCTCTCTGCCTACTTGTGATCATTGTCTGTCAAATAAATAAATAAAATCTTTAGGAAAAAAAAAGAAACTGTTTTCTCTATAAACACTAAAATAAGTATATTTTTTACAAACTACTGACTGGTTTTCAAATGCAAAACTAATATTGCGTGCAAATAATATGAAGTAATTTACTTTTATTTAAGTACTTACTATGTGACAGTATTTAATATTGCTTAGAAGTTTATACAGTTATGCATTTTCAACTTATTTTAAGGTCTTAATCTTTGTCACTCTACTGAAATCTTATTTTCTGGTAATTAAAAGAAAAGTTACTAAAAATTGTGAATGTGGTAGATGATATGTTCTCTTAAAATCAAACTATGTTGAGCATATTTCTAATTATCAACTCATAACCTACCTGTTTAGCTGATATGTTGTTAATAATCATTAAAATATGCTAGTGGAATAATGATATTCCCTGATTCATTAAGTCATTCAAATTTCATTTTGTACTTAAGTTGATAGCACAGATTGTAGCCAAACTTTAAAATGTGTCTGCCATAATGACATTAATTTCTTTCATTTAAAACTTCATTTTAGAAGTTTTACTTCAATACAACCAGTGTTTCCATAACCAGCTAATAGGATGACCTGAAACAATAAAAAGTGTGGGCCAGGTAACATGTCATATCAATTTTCTTCCCATTCTAAGTTTAAAAACTTGTCCAGCAGCACAGAGAGGTTAAAGAGTAAAACAATGAGAGCTGTGAATAAGTAGGGGAGAACTACAAAGATATTTTCCAGAGATAGCTTCTCAACTACTGATCTCTGATGATGCAGAGCTCAGGTGGTGAAGGATAATATTTTACAGAGGGAGCTTTGTGGGCCACAATCAGGAATTATGGTCCCTAGGCCACTATGAAGAACTGAAAAGAGAGAAAGAACGAAAATCAATGCTTCCAACAGAGAATATGTTGCAGAGAATGACTTCCTGCCAGACTAGATCTTGAACAGTCTATTTCAAAAAGAAAAAAAAGAGATTTCATCAAGCCAGCAAGAAGAGAAGGCACATCAGTGAGTGTCGTTCTTCTGGCTCATTTATCTTTGCTAAAGATAAGATGTTTCAAATAAGAAAGGAAAATCTATTTGAAGGTCTTAAAGTGAGAAAAACAAATGAACTTAACTTTGGAAACAAGCAATTAAACATAAAAATTGGGCTTTCATAAAACTTAGCAATGAATAAATATCCATGAATATATTTCTGAGAGTGACATACAGTGAATCATAAAGAAGGCAAAGGGGAGAGTTAGGCTCATGATCATTGCTGCTTCATATGGATACCCCTCTAGGGTCTCCAAGAATCAGGGACTTGTTTCCACTCTTGCCCCATGACCTGTGCAGTGGTTACAGTGATAGTAAAACACCTTAAGCCAAAAACTATGGACATAAATAATTATATTCTCAATTTCATCTCAGAACATTAGTTGAGCAACAGGAGCATTCTCAATAAAGAAACATTTCACAGTCCACATTTTCTGTCCCTAAGAGAAAAATTGACAATGTGCCAGGGGCCTATGCATCAATACTATGTGCAATAAGGCAAAATGTGGAGAAAATGTTATCAAGAAAAACTAATGCAGGAAACCATGCTGAACACAAAGGATTTAGGATTAATAGGTGTACCCTTGATGGACGCTTGGCAGGATCAGTCAACTTTTAATATGCTGAATTTCCAAGTCAGAGTATCCTCAGGCAGAAAGACAACTAAAAGTCTGAAGGCTCAGAAGAGAGCCAAGAGCTATTCTAGTCTTCAGGATTAAAAACTGGGTTTAAGGCACATTTCATGTACACTGGAAATTTGAAGCTCATTTTCCATTTTCCTAAATCCTGAGAAGCAATTAAACTCATCTCCAGTTTCTCAGATACCAACTAGTCTGACTCATTCTATTCATTGTTTTTTTAACCATTTTTTTGTTGCAGTATAATTAAAGTCCAAAAATACTCAAAATTTTACTATACATAAATCATAAATTGAATTTTGTAAGAAGCTATAAAACAGTTTAGATTGATAAAATTTGGAAACACTCCTATAAAATCAATAGCTTATGTTTACACCAAACTTCAATACTAAATTGTGAAAATACCAGTTATTCATTAACTTTTCTAAATGGTTCTCTTCTAGAACTTTTATTCAACTTGGTTTTATATAATTCAAAAAGGTATATGCATTAGCCAAGTCTTTCAAATAAACATGGATTTTCTGAATGGCAAACAAGTAATTATTTCAATTTTCAGGATCTGACTGTACAGCTTCAAAAAAGACTATAAAAATACCTTGTTCTTATAATTTAGCATTGTTTTTCCTTTTCAAAATGATTTAAAATAATCTAGTTTAATTCAATATTATGTGTACCTTGTGCTACACCTTGTGCTATTCGATAAACCACTGTTTTTCTAATCTCAGGATTGAATTTTGCACTTTTCATATCAGAAAAAGGAGTCTCACTGTTCACAAAAAAATTGGCATGAGATTCTAATCTTTGTACAAACTATGATTAACCATAAACTTTGTAAAATTCATGATTAACCATAAAATGCAAAGCATTTGCATTTTTTCACTACAGCATCAAAAAAGAATCTTGTTTTACTTGAATTAGCATTAGATTAGGCATCTCACATTATATTAGATCCTATATTCATATTTGTATGAAAACAGCATGATACGAATAGACTGTGATAAGTTATGTATGCAAATGTACTACCTAGACCACACATTGAAATATCTATACAAAAAGATCACTCAGAAATATCATAGATAAATCTAAATGGAATTCTAAAACATGTTTAACCCATAGGAAGACAGGAAAAAGGTAACAGAGAACCAAAAGCAAAGGGAACAGATAGAAAACTAAAAGCAACATGGCAGACTTAAGACATAAAATACCAATAATTACATTAGATGTAAATTTTCTGAAACGACCAATTAAAAGACACAGATTGGCAAAGTGAATTAAAAAAACATGATCTAATGATGTGTTGTAGAAGAAATTCATTTCAAATAAAATGATATTATAAACAATGAGGGTAATGAAAACCAAAAAAGATTAAAAAGACATGAAATTAATTTTTTGAGTACAACTGACACACAATGTTATGTTACTTTCATGTGCACAGGATATTGATTCAACTTTTATATGTGTCATGCTATGCTCACCACAAGTGTAGCTATATTCTGCCACCATGCAATGCTATTACAATATCATTCCTATACTATTCCCATGGTTTATTCATTCCATAATGGAAGCCTGTGTCTCCATCCCACTTTTCTTCACTCATTGCTCATCACCCTAATCCCTTCCCTCTGGCAACTGTCAGTTTTTCTCTGTATTTACAGGTCTGATTTTTTGTTTGTTTGTTTACTCATTTTTTTTTAAATTCTACACGAGTGAAATCATACGGCATTTGTCTTTCCCAGTCTGACATTTCATTTACCATACTTGTAGGTCCATCCATGTTGTTGCAAGTGAAAAAAACAAACAAAAAAAAAAAAACAAAAAAAACTCATCCTTTTTTTATAGCTGCATAATATTCTTGTGTGTGTGCGTGTGTGTGTATATATGTGTGTGTGAGAGAGAGAGATAGAGAGACTGACTTCTAGCTTATAGCATTGTGTCCAAAGGTGCATGGTATAACTCTGATCTTCTTGAATTTGAGACCTCCTTTATGGGCTAATGTGTGAACTATTCTGGAAAATGTTCCACGTGCACTTGAATATTGAAAAGAATATGTATTCTGTAGTCTTAGGTGGAATATTCTAAATATCTGTTAAATCCATCTGTTTCAGTGTGTCATTCAAAGCTATTGTTTCCTTGTTCATTTTCTGTTTAGATGATCTGTAAATTAATGTTAAGTGGGGTGTTAAAGTCCCTTACTCTTGTTATATTATTATCTGAGTTCTTTCATATTTGTTAATAACTGTTTTATGTATTTCGGTGTATATTGGGTGCATAAATATTTACAATTACATCTTCTTGGATTATCCCCTTTAATATTATAGTGCCTTCTTTGTCTCTTCCTACAGACTTTTTTTAAAAGTCTACTTTGTCCTGGGGTGCTTGGGAGGTGAAGTTGGTTAAGCATCCAAACTTGGTTTTGGCTCAGGTTATGATCTCAGGGTTCTGATATCAAACACTGTGTTGGGCTCCATGCTCAGCACAGAGTCAGCTTGATGTTCTCTCTCCATCTCCCTCTTCCACTCCCCCTTCCCTCTCTCTCTCTTTCTCTTTCTCTCTCTCAAATAAATAAATCTTTTTTAAAAAAATGAAATAAAGGGGGAGGAGTCAAGATGTTGGAGAAGTAGCAGGGCGAGATGACATCAGGTAGCAGATGATCAGCCAGATAGCTTATCTAACTATTGCGAACACCTACAAATCCTATAGGAAATCAAAGAGAAGAAGAGCAATAATTCTAGAAACAGAAAATCAATCGCTTTCTGAAAGGTAGGACCTGCGGAGAAGTGAATCCAAAGCGACAGGAAGATAGACTGCAGGGGGAGTGACCAGCTCCCGGCAAGCGGCCAAGCAATGGAGCACAAAACCAGGACTTTTAAAAGTCTGTTCCACTGAAGGACATCCTTCCCGAGGCTAAATGGGAGGAAGCCCACACATCGTGAGCGTAACCCTAGGTCCCGGGGGGTCACAGAAGGACTGGGGGTGTCTGATTGTCACAGAGCTCACAGGTATTAGAGAGGGAAGCAGACTACAGCAACAAAGCCGAGGTGTGAGCTCTCAGCTAGGGGTTACCATGAACCAGGCACAGACTGGATAAGCTCGGAGGGTGGCCAGAGGCCAGGGAGGCAGAGCGCTTTTCTCCAAACACGAATGATTGAGGGCTTTTCTCCAAGTGCTACCAGAAGCCAGGGAGACGAAAGCGATTGGACCCTTTTCTCTGAGGGCGCACGGAGGAGCGGGACCCCGAGCTCTCAGCTCCTCCAGGCCAGAGATTGGTAGGCCGCCATTATCATTCCCATCCTCCAGAACTCTAAGGAAAGCACTCAGGGAATAAAACCTCCGGAAAGCAAACCCCAGCGGATTACTTAGCTCAGCCCCTGGTAAGGGCCAGGCAATTCCCCCTGGGGCAAAGACACTTGAGAAACACTACAACAGGCCCCTCCCCCAGAAGATCAACAAGAAACCCAGCTAAGACCAACTTCACTCACCAAAGAGAACAGCAGAATTCCAGAGGAGGAGAAAGCAAATCTTACCTGGACAAAAAGACAAGGCGGAAAAACTCACCACAGAAAAAAGAACAGGAGCCGGTACCGAAGGCTGGGGACATAATCAATAAGGACATTGCTAATATGACAGATCTAGAGTTCAGAATGATGATTCTCAAGGTTCTAGCCGGGCTTGAAAAAGGCATAGAAGATATTAGAGAAACCCTCTCCAGAGAGATAAAAGCCCTTTCTGGAGAAATAAAAGAACTAAAATCTAACCAATTTGAAATAAAAAAAGCTATTAACGAGGTGCAATCAAAAATGGAAGCTCTTACTGCTAGGATAAATGAGGCAGAAGAAAGAATTAGTGACATAGAAGACCAAATGACAGAGAATAAAGAAGCTGAGCAAAAGAGAGATAAACAAATACTGGACCACGAGGAAAGAATTCGAGAGATAAGTGACACCATAAGACAACACAACATTAGAATAATTGGGATTCCAGAAGAAGAAGAAAGAGAGAGGGGAGCAGAAGGTATATTGGAGAGAATTTCCCTAATAGGCAAAGGGAACAAACTTCAAAATCCAGGAGATGCTAAGAACTACACCTCAAAATCAATAAAAATAGGGCCACACCCCATCACCTGATAGTAAAATTTACAAGTTTTAGCGACAAAGAGAAAATCCTGAAAGCAGCCTGGGAAAAGAAGTCTGTAACATACAAGGGTAAAAATATTAGATTGGCAGAGGACTTATCCACAGAGACCTGCAGGCCAGAAAGAACTGCCATGATATATTCAGAGCACTAAACAAGAAAACCATGAAGCCAAGAATACTATATCCAGCTAGGTATCATTGAAAATAGAAGGAGAGATAAAAAGCTTTCAGGACAAACAAAAACTGAAAGAATTTGCAAACACCAAACCACCTCTACAAGAAATATTGAAAGGGGTCCTCTAAGCAAAGAGAGACCCTAAAAATAGTAGATCAGAAAGAAACAGAGACAACATACAGTAACAGTCACCTTACAGGCAATACAATGGTACTAAATCCATATCTCTCGATAGTTACCCTGAATGTTAATGGGCTAAATGCCCCAATCAAAAGACACAGGGTATCAGAATGTATAAAAAGCAAAACCCATCAATATGCTGATTACAAGAAACTCATTTTAGACTCAAAGACACCTCCAGATTTAAAGTGAGGGGGTGGAAAACAATTTACCATGCTAATGGACATCAGAAGAAAGCTGGGGTGGCAATCATTATATCAGATCAATTAGATTTTAAGCCAAAGACTATAATGATAGATGAAGAAGCACACTATATCATACTCAAGGGGTCTGTCCAACAAGAAGACCTAACTATTTTAAATATCTATGCCCCTAACATGACAGCAGCCAACTATATAAACCAATTAATAACAATGTCAAAGAGATATATCAAAAATACTACAATAATAGTAGGGGACTTTAACACTCCCCTCACTGAAATGGACAGATCATCTAAGCAAAGGGTCAAAAAGGAAATAAAGACCTTAAAAGACACACTGAACCAGATGAACATCACAGATATATTCAGAACATTCCATCCCAAAATAACAGAATACATATTCTTCTCTAGTGAACATGGAATATTCTCCAGAATAGATCACATCCTGGGTCACAAATCAGGTCTCAACCAGTATCAAAAGATTGGGATCATTCCCTGCGTATTTTCAGACCACAATGCTCTGAAGCTAGAACTCAATCACAAGAGGAATTTTGGAAAGAACCCAAATTAATGGAGACTAAACAGCATCCTTCTAAAAAATGAATGGATTAAACAGGAAATTAAAGAAGAATTGAAAAAATTCATGGAAAAAATGATAATGAAAACACAACGGTTCAAAATCTGTGGGACACAACAAAGACAGTCCTGAGAGGAAAATATATAGCAGTACAAGGCTTTCTCAAGAAAAAAGAAAGGTCTCAAGTACACAACCTAATCCTACACCTCAAGGAGACGGAGAAAGAACAAGAAAGAAACCCTAAACCCAGCAGGAGAAGAGAAATCATAAAGATCAGAGCAGAAATAAATGAAATAGAACCCCCCCCCCCAAAAAATGGAACAAATCAATGAAAGTAGGAGCTGGTTCTTTGAAAGAATTAATAAGATGACAACCCCCTGGCCAGACTTATCAAAAAGAAAAGAAAAAGGACCCAAACAAATAAAATCATGAATGAAAGAGGAGAGATCACAACCAACACTAAAGAAATACAATTATAAGAACATATTATGAGCAACTCTACGCCAACAAATTCGACAATCTGGAAGAAATGGATACATTTCTAGTGACATAAACTATCACAAATGAACCAGGAAGAAACAGAAAACCTGAACAGACCCATAACCAGTAAGGAGATTGAACCAGTCATCAAAAATCTCCAAACAAACAAAGTCCAGGGCCAGATGGCTTCCCAGGGGAATTCTACCAAACATTTAAAGAAGAATTCCTATTCTCCTGAAACTGTTCCAAAAAAATAGAAATGGAAGGAAAACTTCCAAACTCATTTTCTGAGGCCAGCATCACCTTGATCCCCAAACCAGACAAGGATCCCATCAAAAAAGAGAATTACAGACCAGTATCCTTGATGAACACAGATGCAAAAATTCTCACCAAAATACTGGCCAATAGGATCAAACAGTACATTAAAAGGATTATTCACCACGACCAAGTGGGATTTATTCCAGGGCTGCAAGGTTGGTTCAACATCCGCAAATCAATCGATGTGACACAATACATTAATAAAAGAAAGAACAAGAACCATATGATACTCTCAATAGATGCTGAAAAAGCATTTGACAAAGTGCAGCATCCTTTCCTGATTAAAACTCTTCAAAGTGTAGGGATAGAGTGCACATACCTCAATATTATCAAAGCCATCTATGAAAAACCCACCGCAAATATCATTCTCAATGGAGAAAAACTGCAAGCTTTTCTGCTAAGTCAGGAACACAGCAGGGATGTCCGTTATCACCACTGCTATTCAACATAATACTAGAAGTCCTAGCCTCAGCAATCAGACAACAAAAAGAAATTAAAGGCATCCAATTCGGCAAAGAAGAAGTCAAACTATCATTTTTTGCAGATGATATGATACTATATGTGGAAAACCCAAAAGGCTCCACTCCAAAACTGCTAAAACTGGTACAGGAATTCAGTGAAGTGTCAGGATATAAAGTCAATGCACAGAAATCAATTTCATTTCTTTACACTAACAACGAGACAAAAAGAGAAATTAAGGAGTCAATCCCATTTACAATTGCACCCAAAACCATAAGATACCTAGGAATAAACTTAACCAAAGAGGCTAAGAATCTATACTCAGAAAACTATAAAGTACTCATGAAAGAAATTGAGGAAGTCACAAAGAAATGGAAAAATGTTCCATGCTCATGAACAAATATTGTGAAAATGTCCATTCTACCTAAAGCAATCTACACATTTAATGCAATCCCTATCAAAATCCCATCCATTTTTTTTCAAAGAAATAGAACAAACAATACTAAAATTTATATGGAACCAGAAAAGACCTTGAATAGCCAAAGGAATATTGAAAAAGAAAGCCAAGGTTGGTGGCATTACAATTCCAGACTTCAAGCTCTATTACAAAGCTGTCATCATCAAGACAGTATGGTACTGGCACAAAAACAGACACATAGATCAATGGAACAGAATAGAGAGCCCAGAAATAGACCCTCAACTCAATGGTCAACTAATTTTTGACAAAGCAGGAAGGAATGTCCAATGGAAAAAAGAGAGCCTCTTCAACAAATGGTGCTTGGAAAATTGGACAGGCACATGCAGAAAAATGATATTGGACTACTTCCTTACACCATACATGAAAATAGACTCAAAATGGATGTAGGACCTCAATGTGCGAAAGGAATCCATCAAAATCCTTGAGGAGAACATAGGCAGCAACCTCTCTGACCTCAACCGCAGCAAGTTCTTCCTAGGAACATTGCCAAGGGCAATAGAAGCAAGAGCAAAAATGAACTATTGGGATTTCATCAAGATCAAAAGTTTTTGCACAGCAAAGGAGACAGTTAACAAAACCAAAAGACAACTGACAGAATGGGAGAAGATATTTGCAAACGACATATCAGATAAAGGGCTAGTATCCAAAACTATAAAGAGCTTAGCAAAGTCAACACCCAAAGAACAAATAATCCAATCAGGAAATGGGCAGAGGACATGAATAGACATTTCTGCAAAGAAAACATCAAAATGGCCAACAGACACATGAAAAAATGTTCCACGTCACTCAGCATCAGGGAAATACAAATCAAAACCACAATGAGATACCACCTCACACCAGTCAGAATGGCTAAAATTAACAAGTCAAGAAATGACAGATGCTGGCGAGGATGTGGAGAGAGGGGAACCCTCCTATGCTGTTGGTGGGAATGCAAGCTGGTGCAACCACTCTGGAAAACAGCATGGAGATTCCTCAAAAAATTGAAAATAGAGCTACCCTATGACCCAGCAATTGCACTACTGGGTATATATCCTAAAGATACAAACGTGGTGCTCCAAAGGGCACATGCACCCAAATGTTTATAGCAGCCATCTCCACAATAGCCAAACTATGGAAAGAACCTAGATGTCCATCAACAGATGAATGGATAAAGAAGAGGTGGTATATATATATATATATATACAATGGAATACTATGCAAAATCTTGCCATTTGCGACGACGTGGATGGAACTAGAGGGTATTATGCTTAGAGAAATAAGTCACTTGGAAAAAGACAACTATCATATGATCTCCCTGATATGAGGAAGTGGAGATGCAATGTGGCGGGTTGGGGGGGGTGCCAAAGAAAAAATTAAAGAAGATGGGATCTGGAGGGAGACAAACCATAAAAGACTTGATCTCAAAAAACAGACTGAGGGTTGCTGGGGGGAGGGGGGACGGGAGAGCGTGGTGGAGATATGGACATTGGAGAGGGTATGGGCTATGATGAGTGCTGTGAAATGTGTAAACCTGGCGAATAACAGACCTGTACCCCAGGGGATAAAAATACATTATATGTTTATTAAAATATTTAAAAATTTAAAAAAAAGAAATAAAGTCTACTTTATTTAAAGTTCAATATAAGTATTGCTACTCCAGCTTTCTTTTGACATCCATTTTCCCATTCCCTCACATTTCAATCTATAGGTGTATTTAGGTCTAATATAAGTCTCTTGCAGGCAGCATGTAGATGGATCTTGTTTTTTGTTTATTTGGTTTTTTTAAAATCTATTCTGACACATTATATCTTTTGATTAGGACATTTAGTCCATTTACATTCAAAGTAATTATTGATAGCTAGGTATTTCTTGCCATTTTATAATTTGGTTGGTGGTTTCTGAAGATTTTCTCTGATCCTTTTTCTTCTACTTTTTCAATTTTGCTGATTTCCTTCAGTGATATATTTGGATTTGTTTTATTTTTTACATATTTATTAGTTATTTTTGATACATGGTTACCATTAGGTTTATAGATAACCTCTTCTGCATATAGATATCTATATTCAGTTGATGGTCATTTAAGTTTGAACCCATTCTTCTCTCTTACCATGTTTTAGGCACACTTTATTATATTTTAAATCCTTTTTTCTGAGTTCCTTGAGTGATTTTTTTTTTACAGAAATATTGATTTTAACTGCTTTTGTGTTTCCTGCCTTCAAACTGACACTTTTAGTCTCTCCTTTTCACTCAAAGAGTCCCCTTTAATATTTCTTTCAGGGCTGGTTTAATGGTTATGAACTCCTTTAGGTTTTGTTTGTCTGGGAAACTCTATCTGTCCTATTCTGAATGATAGCCTTGCTGGATAGAGTATTCTTGGCTGCAGATATTTCCCATTCAGCACTTTGAATATATCATGCCATTTTCTTCTGGCTTCCAAAGTTACTGTTAAAAATATCCTGCTAGCCTTATGGGTTTTTCCTTGTAAGTTAATGACTTCTTCTAATGAATCTCGACCATTTTCTTACACCATATACAAAGATAAACTCAAAATGGATGAAAGACCTCAATGTGAGACAGGAATCCATCAAAATCCTAGAGGAGAACATAGGTAGTAACCTCTCTGACATCAGCCACAGCAATTTCTTTCAAGACATGTCTCCAAAGGCAAAGGCAATGAAAGTGAAAATAGACTTCTGGGACTTCATCAAGATAAAAAGCTTCTGCATAGCAAATGAAACAGTACAAAACAAAGAGGCAACCCATGGAATGGGAGAAGATATTCACAAATGACACTACAGACAAAGGGCTGATATCCAAGATCTATAAAGAACCTCCCAAACAGAAATAAGTCAAAAAATGGGCAGAAAACAGGACACTTCTCCAAAGAAGATATACAGATGGCTAACAAACACATAAAAAAGTATTCATCATTAGCCATGACGGAAATTCAAATCAAAACCACACTGGGATACTACCTTATACCAGTTAGAATGGCAAAAATTAACAAGGCAAAAAAACAACAAATGTTGGAGAGGTTGTGGAGAAAGGGGAACCCTCCAGATGCAAGTTGGTACAGCCACTTTGGAAAACAGTGCAGAGATTCCTTAAGAAGTTAAAAATAGAGCTACCCTATGACCTGGCAGTTGCACTACTGGGTATTTACACCAATGATACAGAAGTAGTGAAAAGAAGGGTCATATACATCCCAATGTTTATAGGAGCAATGTGCACAATAGCCAAACTGTGGAAAGAGCCAAGATGACCTTCAACAGATGAATGGATAAAGAAGATGTGGTCCATACATACAATGGACTATTACTCAGCCATCTGAGAGGATGAATACCCAACTTTTGCATCAACATGGATGGGTCTGGAGATTATGCTGAGTAAAATAAATCAAGCAGAGAACATCAATTATCATTTGGTTTCATTTATTTGTGGAATGTAAGGAAGAGCATGGAGGACATTGGGAGAAGGAAGGGAAAAATGAAAGGGGGGATTCAGAGATGGATACAATCCATGAGAGACTATGGACTCCAAGAAACAAACTGAGGATTTTAGAGGGGAGAGCGGTGGGGGGATGGGTTGGCCTGGTGGTGTATATTAAGGAGGGCACATATTACATGGAGAACTGGGTGTTATAAGTAAACAACGAGTCTTAGAACACTACATCAAAAACTAATGACATACTGTATAGTGACAAACATAACATAAAAAATAAAAATAAAAAGTTAATGATTCTATCTTGCTGTTTTTGAATTTTTTTATTACTATATTTTTCTAATTAAATTACAATATATCCTGCTGTGGGTCTGCTGTGGGTTTGTGTGTGTGGGTGTGGGTCTGCTTCTGATTCTGAGGGGAGTTCTCTGCACCTCCTGGGTCTAGATGTCTGTTTCCTTCCCCAGATTAGGTAAGTTTTCAGCTATTGTTACTTCAAATAAATTCTCTGGCCCTTTTTCTCTCTCCTTCTGGGACTCCTATAATACAAACATTATTACATTAAATGGAGTCACTGAGTTCCCGAGTCTGTTTTGTTCTGTTTTGTTTTGCATAACTCTGTTCTGTTTTGTTCAGCAAGTTTTTGTTTTCTTAAACAAATCCCATATGATCCAATAATTCTATTACTGTGTATTTTACATCAGTATTAAATCAAGGATCTTAACTTGGGTGATAAAATTGTAAAGAAATTCAAAGAAGTGATTATTTTAAATGTCAAGATAGTGATTAGTTATGTTGTGTGGTAGAAGGTTGAAAATTGAGATGGGCACAGAGTGGCAGGGGGATATTCTGGAGTGGCACTATTCATTCCTTACTTCTACCTAAGTTCTATTCCTTCCCTTGGATGGTGGTTATAATGGTCTTTATAATAGTTTATTTAGCTTTTTGTTTGTTTTGTGCAGCTTTCTGGGTCTCTGTCCATTTATTTATTTATTTACTGGAAAGAGTATAAGTGAGTAGGAGCAGGGAGAAGGGCAGGAGAGAGAGAATCCTAACCTGATACAGGGCTCAATCTCATAACCCTGAGATAATGTCCTGAGCAGAAATTAAAAGTCAGACTTAACCAACTGAAACACACAGGTGCCCCTGTGCTTTATTTTAAGATAAAAAGATACATTAAACAATTGGATAAGGAAAGAAAATCTCTCATAATTAGAAGAAGATTTGAAAGAAAAAGCTTCAAAAAATATGAAAACCATAGCAAAGTTGAGAATCATGGTAAGAAAAGTTAATGACACTTCCTTCTCCACATATGCCATGATGAACCATCTCTAAATATTTTCTGTCTTGAGATGTTATAACTTATGATCAAATTCCTGGGAGAGTGACTGTGATTGGTTTATCTTAGGTAGAATGACCACTCTCTTTCTATAGTATATAGCTCTTAGTAGCACTTCTACTAAGAGTTCACAAAATAAGGAATTGTTAAGTCACTAAAGAAACCAAGTTTCTCTTACCAGAATAAGAAAAAAATAGAAATGAACTCTAATTTATTACAGAATAAACTGAAGAAATTAAATATCAGTAAAATATTACCTAATTATACAGGCATTTGTAATCTAGGATTCTTAATCCTGTTAATATGAAAATCCCTTATACCATCTTAATAATACTGAAGGCTATTAGAATTTTCAGGAGAAATTTTACATTTCTCTCTTAATTTTGCATGTTAAACTGGGAAATGGCTAAACCTGGAACTATAGCAGTTTGTAAGGAGGGAAAAAATGGTAGATAAGTAGGCTACATTCTCCTAGAGCATCATTTGCACTTGAATATTTATAGACAAAAGTTGGTTTACATTCTTAATTTTTGTATTCTTAGATTTTTTATATGCACATACAGGTAAAATCAAACTTCCTCCATCGGCCAGTTTATTTTTCACTGATGAAATGTTTATGTGCATAGAATAGAGAGGAGTATAGTATATGACACTTCTATTCTTGAATTCAAAGTCAACATAAACATAGGAAAGATGAACAAATGATGTTTCTATCACTGCCTCTAACAGCTATCATTAATCTTCCAGAGGAAAAAGCTAGACTGAAAATTGTTCCCATATTTTCTCTTACTATGAAACTAGTATGTATTTATTTTTTAAAAAAATTATATAGAAGGTTTAAAAAGGAGAAAGCTTAAAATTATCCATAATCTCATTACACAGAATGCATAGCCTGAATTATCCCAACTATAAGTTCACTATCTCATGAGTTACAAAATATTTCATCATAAAAGTTTGAGGCACCTAAGTGGCTCAGTCAGTTGAACATCATACTCTTGATTTAAGCTCAGTGGGGAGTCTGCTTAAGATTCTCTCTCGGGGCGCCTGGGTGGCTCAGTGGGTTAAAGCCTCTGCCTTCAGCTCAGGTCATGATCCCCGGGTCCTGGGATCGAGCCCCACATCAGGCTCTCTGCTTGGCAGGGAGCCTGCTTCCTCCTCTCTCTCTGCCTGCCTCTCTGTGTACTTGTGATCTCTGTCAAATAAATAAATAAATATTCTTTCTCTCTCAGATTTGCTCTCCATTTGCTCCTCCATCCATTCACATGCTTTCTTGTTAAAATAAATAAATCTTTTTTAAAAAAATAAGAAAGAAAGAAAAGTTGGAGATCGTAGTTCTAAATCATCTGAAAGCAGATTATTTCTTTTGGACTTTAAACTATTTCAAAGATAAAACATGAGGGCTTGTATAATCCTCTCCGACCGGCAGAACGAAAATAAATTGGGATTTACTACTCTTAATTTTATGGAATGGGAAGATTGGTAGAAAGAGAAAATTCTTTGAGTACAAATATTACTTTATAAAATAATACATTAATGTAATTCCCCAAACAATATGTTCAACAAAAATGTATCAACTCTCTCCAGAATAAAATCACTAGTTTTAATACTTCCATGGAAATATGGACACAAAGATGTCTTCCAAACTAACTAATTAGTATACTTGCTTAACTCTTGTTTATTTTAAAATAAGAAGGGAAATGGAACTGCAGCTCAGGAATTTTAATACAGAGAATGTAGTCACTATAGAACTCACCAGCAAAAAATTATTCAAAATTCTCTTTCAAAAACCACTTAGCAAATAAAACTCTTATCTGCTCTTCTCACAAAGGAGACTAAATTTCTGTTCTCTGTCCTTTGAAAACAGCTAATTGAATGAGAGATTCATAATGGGATTCTTTTGCAGTGTATCTAAATATTTGGCTTCAAACCAAAATGGAATAGTTCTATGGCCTTAAAAACTAAAAAAATTAACCTTAAGTTGAAAATAGATGATTTTTGAAATGTTTTTAAAGTTACTCAGTGTTTAATATCACTCAACTCCCAAAATAAGTCACTTTTCCAAATAGTAAAGAAACTTTAAGATTATAGAGTAATATTAAATTCATTCTTCATGGAAAGAAAAAGGGCAGGCTAGGAATCCTTTTCATGGCTAAATCACCTGACATGTCAGGAGATCAAAGAATTCATCTAACAACCCTAAAGGAAAGTGTCTAATTTGAAAATATAAGATCTATCTAATGAACCAAAGAAATAGAAGAAGCAAAATAAGACGATTTAAAGAAAGAAGTTATAACCTGCCAACCATTCAGTAGAAACTACTGACTACTCAGCCAGCAAAAGTAATCTGAAAAAATATGTATTTATTACCCTAACTATCTGAAGAGGTGATGAAGCACCTAGAAAAATAAAAATTTACTAAATTTAACTGTGAATAAAACTTGTTGGCCAATGTTCTAAAGAGTACTGGCTCATAGTATATTGTTATAAAGAGTACCAGCCATAGTATACTGACTACTCAACAAGTAATAATATAAGCTATAAGACAGCATGTTCCATCTATGGATGGACTGAGGTTTAAATAACAATAACTGAAATACCTACACTTCTGTCAAGTCATATTTGAATAACAAGGAAAAGAAATCTCAAATTGATTTCAAAAATGAACTTTAAGGAGACAAAGATCAGAATCCTGGAAAAATCTGAACAATCCAGGCATCTAGTTGGTACAATTAAGACTACAGATTGATTTCTTTGGAACCAGGTATTTACCCATAGCCTAATCATATGTGGATAGTGGTAAGTAGTTACCTGGTGTAATAGGAGAACAAAGGCAGGAAGGAAAATGGGAGTGGAGGAAGAGTGGATTTATTAGAAAAAGAATGGAAACAGGGTGCCTAGGTGGCTCAGTGTGTTGCACCTCTGCCTTAGGCTCAGGTCATGGGTCAGGGTTCTGGGATCGAGCCCCACGACAGGCGCTCTGCTTAGCGGGGAGCCTGCTTCCCCCTCTCTCTCTCTCTGCCTGCCTCTCTGCCTACTTGTGATCTCTGTCTGTCAAGTAAATAAATAAAATCTTACAAAAAAAAAAAAAAAGAAAGAGAATGAAAAAGCATCTATAGTCTACTTATCTAGTATATTAAACCCTCTATGCTTGCTTTCAAACACACCCTCTTCCAAATTTTCAATAATTGTCTCCCCTAAATGGTCTAATGACTCATCCTTAACTATAAACACACTGTTTTAATAGAAGAATAGAGTGAGATGGGATGGGATGGGATGGGACGGAATAGAATAGAATAGAATAGAATAGAATAGAATAGAATAGAAAATATCACAGTGAATCACGGTTAGTATTGTTTCTGCAAACTTTTGCTTCTATTTACCCATACACACCATACATACCTATGTGCTAAAACATGATGCAAAATGTACTCCTTTTTTCTTCAAGGCAACAGAAGTTTATTGAATACACTGCAAGGGAATTGTGGGCAGGAGACCAGAGGAGAGGATATCTGCCCAAAATGTACTCCTTAAACTTCAATTTCTGCAATTTCTTTTTAGCAGTCTCAGTGCACCAACTGCAGGCAGAAGGGAATTCCTGCAACATAATTACATAATGCATTTCCTTTGGTTTCCTGAGCTAGATATTTTGGAGCTAAGTTTGTTCTTACATGCTGTAAGTTACCCAATGCTCCAAAAACAAGCATTTAACCCCACCATTCTTGCTTTTTCCATCCCTTTAAATTAGTCTATGATAGTAAATTCCCAAGCACCCTAAATAAACCACAGGCAACATAAAGACTGTTAGTGTCCAATTTTCAGATACAAATGAATGTTTCATTGCCATTTCTCTTGATGAAATCCAATAACAAATCCAAGCATTCCATATTCTCTATGCCCCTTACTTCCTGGAATTATTCTCTGCCTTAGTGTCTACTCATGCAAGGATACAGATTTCTCAGAAGCTTAGAGCAAAGAGAACCACCAGCCCTCAGTAAGGATAGGGCCTGAAAGGCTGTGAAGAAATGTGCTCTTTCTCTTAAAAGACAGTTTTAATATTTTATATTCATTATTTTTAAAATTCTGAATTTTGCATAGTGTTTAAAAAGAAGTTTCTACTAATAGTCAATTATAGTACCGAATGATGTTAGGCAAGAAGAGCATAAAATGCAAAATTAAAATCAGTAAATATTTCCCTCAGAAATCCTAACCACAGGTGCACTGGATGGCAAGTCAGTTGAGCAGCAGACTTGTTTTTGGCTTAGATTATGATCTCAGGGTCATGGGACTGAGCCTCCTGTCTATGCTCTGTGTTCAGCACAGTCTCCTTGGGATATCCTCTCTCCCTCTGCCAAACTAGCTCTCTCTCTACAATAAATAAATAAATCTAAGAGAGAGAGAGAAAGAAAGAAAGAAAGAAAGCCAGCCTAACAAATCTTGCCAGTGTCTTAGCAAACAGAGACTAAAAGACACTATCTGAAACACCATAGGTATAAGGTATGTAGTCGATTGCATGTCTCTATCATAGTAATCAACCACATAATGAAGATTCTCTGTGTACATCTTACCCCATTAGATTATAACCTCATTTGGGAAACAATCCATAACTTACTCAGCTTTGTCTAACAGAATGTCAAATGCATATTAGGTACTCCATACTGTTCTATGTTCCATATGTAGTATAGTGTACTCAGTCTTAGGAAATCTATTTGGTGTATTTATAAATCTTTGAACTAATGAAGTCTTCTAGATATCACAACTACTACATGTCTGGACAGGTAGACTGCAATCAACAATGGAGTTAAGATTATAGCACCTATAAAAGACAAACGAAATAAGAACACTGATACAGAATGTCTTATAAAACAATCCTGATACCCATCAGTGTGACTTACACAAGTATAATAGCAGAAAAAATCATGTTTCATGTTCCAAAGTTCATGAACCTGTGATTTCCAAAGAAGTACATCACAGTTGATGAGAGGCAGAAAAACCTAGTGTTGGGTTCTATCCATCACATATTACCCCCAGGATTTCAGACAAATAGTAAGATGCTCTTGTTTTATACTTAAAACATGCCATTTATAAAATCAGGGCAAATTAATTTTTGTCTCATATAATCCAGTAAAATATTTTTAAGCATGTTATGCAACACACAGCAAGCAAGCAGTAACTCATAGTTTCTATCACCATCAATACCATCATCACCACCATCATCACTATTAGAAAAGAAAGAAAAAGGATTAAAAAATGCCCATATTACATTTTGAAGGAGGGCAAAGAAGTTCTTTAAAGAATAGACCATATATAATAACTACAAAAGTCTTCCACAGGCATTCTATCAAAATAACATGGTCCAATCAACATATATTAATATGAGAAAAAATAGTCATACAAGAAAATTTATAGGTATAAGTACTTTATTTTTGATTCAGCAGTAGCTGATTATAGAGATTTTTTTTCTTAAGGAACACATAAATTTACCTTTTCTAATTAAAATAAGCTTTCACAAAGGTCTAAAAAGATGTCTCCAAAAGTGAAATTGTGCAAAATATGTATCTAAATTAACACCATGGTCAAAAGGATAGTGCAATAGTTTGGGAAACTGTATGTGGAACTTAGAGGCTCTCCAGAATCATGAGAAGCTCCACAGATTTAAAACGTAATCTTAAAACTGGTGAGCCTAAATTTCTTTTTAAATTAAGGGATGAAACACATATATTTGAAATCAGTCAATAAAATAAGACTGAAATGGTTCAAAGTCACAGAAACACTTGTGGTACCCAAGTGTTGCAGAGCTCCCAGATATCAGAGCAGGAAAGCTCACTACAAAGATGGAGCCAAGAAGTGGGCTCTAAGTACAGGGTTGCCATTAACCATGATCTGAGGGACAGTTGGGCCACTGTTCTTCAAGCATGGATGCAACAAGTGACAGATCTGGGTAGACTCCCCTTCCTCCCCTGGGAGAAGCAGCACAGGAGCAGACTGCAGGAATCTGCTGGGTTTGGAGACTCCAAACGGGATTGTTTACCAGAGACAGAAATGCTTAGTCACCAGGAAGGAGTATGTGGAGTGCAGCAGAGACCAGGGAGATGGAAGTGATTGATTACTCTTCTCTGAGGGTGCACTGAGGAGTAGGGCCCGATTCTCACCTCCTTCAGAGCTGGAGATTGGGAGACCACCATTTTCATTCTTGTCCTCCAAAACTATATGGAGAGCTTTCAGGGAACACAAGCTACCAAGAGCCAAACTGAGCAGATTAAACAGCCTGGCCCCTGGGAAGGGCAGCACAATTCCACCTCAGGCAAAAACATTTGACAATCACTGCAAAAGACCACTCCCCCAGAAGATCAGCAAGAACATACAGCCAAGACAAAGTTTACTGATCAGTGAGAACTACAAAACTCCAGAGCTAGCATAGAGATTCATGGCATTTTTCCCATGATTCTTTAGTCTTTCAAATTTAAATTTTTAAAATTTTATTTTTCTCTTTTTCTATTTTTAAAAATTTTTTCCTCTTTCCTATTTTAACCAACATCTTATCAATATTTTTTTAAAATATATTTTTTTAAAGATTTTACTCATTCATCCGAAAGACAGAGATCACAAGTACGCAGATAGGCAGGCAGAGACAGAGAGAGAGGGAAGCAGGCTTCCCGCGGAGCAGGGAGCCCGACGCGGGGCTCGATCCCAGGACCCCGAGACCATGACCCGAGCCAAGGGCAGCAGCCCAAACCACTGAGCCACCCAGGCGCCCCTAAAACATTTTTAATTCTCATTTTTATAATCATATTCTATCCCTTCATTTTATTTACACTTATTTTTGGTATACATATAAGTTTTTCTTTCTGTAAAATTTTGGGATATAGTTTCTTCTACCAGACCAAAATATACCCTAAATGTACTATATGGTTTTGTTCTACTCTCCTGCCTGATCGCACACTCTCCTTTTTTCTTTTAAAAATTTTTTTCTTTATTTTTTCAACCATTTTCTTATCACTTTTCTAAAATCTTTTTTAATTTTCATCTTTACAGTCATATTCCATCCTTTGTGTTTACCCTTATTTGTGTTTGTGTGTGTGGGCATTGTTTTCTCTCTTCAAATTTTTGGGAGACAGTACCTTCCAACAGACCAAAATGTACCCAAAATAAAGTGTGTAGCTCTTTTCTATTCACCAGCCTAAAACATTTTTTTTTCCTTGCCTTTCACCCTAGTTTCAGGTCGCTTCTGAATTGTTTAGTGTATACTTTTCTGGGAATGTTGTTATCCTTTTAGCACTTTGTTCTCTTATTCATATATTTTTCTCTGGACAAAATGACAAGGCAGAAAAACTCACCTCCAAAAAAAAAAAAAAAAAAAAAAGCACTACTGACTTCTAGGGACCTAATCAATACAGACATTATTAAGATGGTGGAAGTACAGGGGCACCTGGGTGGCTCGGTGTGTTGGGCCACTGCCTCTGGCTCAGTTCATGGTCTTGGGGTCCTGGGATCAACACCACATCAGGCTCTCTGCTTGGCAGGGAGCCTGCGGAAACAGGCATCAAAACCCAGGAACACAACCCCCCTCAAAATCAATAAAAATAGGTCAACAAACAATCATCTACTGGGAAAACTTGCAAGTCCCCATGACAAAGAGAAAATCCTTAAAGCAGCTCAGGACTAGAGGTCTGTAACATACAATGGTAGAAATATTAGCTTGGCAACAGAATAATCCATAGAGACCTGGCAGGCAGGAACGACATGGCATGCAGACAAGAATATTATATCCAGCTAGGCTGTCACTGAAAATAGAAGGAGAAAAAGAAAGCTTCCAGGACATATAAAAACTAAAAGAATTTGCAAACATCAAGCCAGCCCTATAAGAAATATTGAAAGGAGCATACTAAGTAAAGAGAGAACCTAAAATTAACATAGACCAGAAAGGAAAAGAGACAATATACAGTAACAGTCACCTTAGAGGCAACAGAATGGCGCTAAATTCATATCTTTCAATAGTTACCCTGAATGTAAATGGGCAAAATGCCCCAATCAAAAGGCACAGGGTATGAGAATGGATAAAAAGGCAAGACCTATCGAAATACTGCCTGCAAGAAACTCACCTTTGACCCAAAGATGCCTCCAGATTTAAAGTGAGGCAGTGGAAAACAATTTACCATGCTAATGGACATCAAAAAAAAAGCAGGGATGGCAATCCTTATACCAGACAAATTAGATTTTAAACCAAAGACTGTAATAAGAGATGAGGAACAATACTACATCATACTTAAAGGGTCTGCCCAACAAGAAGATCTAACAATTTTAAGTAACTATGCCCCTAACCAGGGAGCAGCCAACTATATAAACCAATTAATAACAAAATCAAAGAAACACATAGAAAATAATACAATAATAGTAGGGAACATTAACAACCCCCCCCCCAATACAATGAATAGATCATCCAAGCAAAAGATCAAAAAGGAAATAAAGGCTTTAAATGACACACTGGACCAGATGGACATCACAGATATATTCAGAACATTCCATCCCAAAGCAACAGAATACACATTCTTCTCTAGTGCACATCGAACATTCTCCAGAATAGATCACATCCTGGGTCACAAATCAGGTCCCAACTGGTACCAAAAGATTGGGATCATTCCCTGCATATTTTCAGACCACAATACCTTGAAACTAGAACTCAATCACAAGAGGAAACAGAAAGAACTAAAATACCTGGAGGCTAAAGTGCATCCTACTAAAGAACGAATGGGTCAACCAGGAAATTAAAGAAGAATCTAAAAAATTCATGGAAACAAATGAAAATGAAAACACAACTGTTCAGAGTCTTTAGGGCACAACAAAGGCAGTCCTGAGAGGAAAGTATACAGCAAAACAAGTCTTTCTCAAGAAACAAGAAAGGTCTCAATTACACAACCTAACCCTACACCTAAAGGAGCTGGAGAAAGAACAGCAAAGAAAGCCTAAACCCAGCAGGAGAACAGAAATAATAAAGATCAGAGCAGAAATCAATGAAATAGAAACCAAAAAAACAGTAAAACAAATCAACAAAACTAGGTGGCTGGTTCTTTGAGAGAAAGTAAGATCACATCCAACACCAAAGAAATACAAACAAGTATCACAACATATTATGAGCAAATACACACCAGCAAATTTGACAATCTGGAAAAGATGGATGCATTCCTAGAGACATATAAACCACCAAAACTGAACCAGGAAGGAACAGAAAACCTGAACAGACCCATAACAAACAAGTAAATTGAAGCAGTAATCGAAAATCTCCCAACAACCATGAGCGGGACCAGATGGCTTCCCAGGGGAATTCTACCAAACATTTAAAGAAGAATTAATACCTATTCTCTTGAAACAGATCCAAAAAAATATAAATGGAAGGAAAAATTCCAAACTAATTTTATGAGGCCAGCATTACCTTGATCCCCAAACCAAAGACCTCATCATAAAGGAGAATTACAGACCAATATCCCTGAAGAACGTGTATGCAAAAATTCTCACCAAAATACTAGCTAGTTGGATACAACAGTACATTAAAAGGATTATTCACCATGACAAAGAGGGATTTATTCCTGGGCTGCAAGGTTGGTTCAACAGCCACAAATCAATGTGATATACTACATTAATAACAGAAACAAGAATGATAGGATACGCTTAATAGATGTAGAAAAAGCATTTGACAAAGTACAGCATCCTTCCTTGATCAAAACTCTTCACAGTGTAGGGACAGAGGGTACATACCTCAATATCATAGAAGCTATCTATGAAAAACCCACAGAGAATATCATTCTCAATGTGGAAAAACTGAGAGCTTTTCCCCTTAGGTCAGGAACACAGCAGGAATGTCCATTATCACCACTGCTATTCAACAAAGTACTAGAAGTCCTAACCTCAGCAATCAGACAACAAAAAGAAATAAAAGGCATCTGAATCAGCAAGGAAGTCAAACTCTCACTCTTTGCAGATGATATGATACCTTATGTGGAAAACCCAAAGGACTCTACTCCGAAATTGCTAAAACTCATATAGGAATCCAGTAAAGTGTCAGGATATAAAATCAATGCAAGAACTCAGCTGCATTTCTATACACAAACAACAAAACAGAAGAAAGAGAAATTAAGGAGTCGATCCAATTTACAAGTGCACCCCAAACCATAAGATACCAGGAATAAATATAACCAAACAGGTGAAGGATATGTACTCATGTACTCAAAAAATTATAGAATACTCATGAAAGAAACTGAGGAAGACACAAAGAAATGGAAAAACATTTCATGATCATGACTGGAAGAACAAATATTATGAAAATGTCTAGGCTATCTAGACCAATCTATACATTTAATGCAATCCCTGTCCAAATATCATCAATTTTTTTCAAAAAATGGAACAAATAATCCCAAAATTTGTCTGGAACCAGAAAAGACTTTGATAACCAGAAGAATGTTGAAAAAGAAAAGCAAAGCTGGTAGCATCAAAATTCCAGACTCCAAGCTCTATTACAAAGCTGTCATCATCAAGACAGTATGGTACTGGCACAAAAACAGACACATAAATCAATGGAACAGAACAGAGAACCCAGAAATGGTCCCTCAACTCTATGGTCCACTAATCTTCAACAAAGCAGGAAAGAATATCCAATGGAAAAAAGACAGCCTCTTCAAAAAATGGTGTTGGGAAAATTGGACAACCACATGCAGAAGAATGAAACTGGACCATTTCCTTACACCACACACAAAAAGGGACTCAAAATGGATGAAAGACCTCAATGTGAGACAGGAATCCATCAAAATCCTTGAGGAGAACACAGGGAGCAAACTCTTCAGCCTCCGCCACAGCAACTTCTTTCTAGGAACATCACCAAAGGCAAAGGAAGCAAGGGCAAAACTATTCAGATTTCATCAACATCAAAAGCCTTTGCACAGCAAAGAAACAGTCAACAAAACCAAAAGACAAACAACAGAATTGGAGAAGATATTTGCAAATGAAGTATCAGATAAAGGGCTAGTATCCAAAATCTATTAAGAACTTATCAAACTCCACACCCAAAGAACACAGAATCCAATCAAGAAATGGACATATGACATGAACATTTCTGCAAAGAAGACATCCAAATGGCCAAAACACACATGTAATATGTTCAACATCACTTGGCATCAGGGAAATACAAACCAAAACAATGAGAGACCACCTCACACCAGTCAGAATGGCCAAAATTAACCAGTTAGGAAAAGACAGATGTTGACAAAGATGCTGAGAAAGGGGAACCTTCCTATACTGTTGGTGGGAATGCAAGCTGGTGAATCCACTCTGGGAAACAGTATGGAGGTTCCTCAAAAAGTTGAAAATAGAGCTACCCTATGACCTAGAAATCACACTGCTGGGATTTATCCCAATAATACAAATGGGGGCACATACACCCCAATGTTTATAGCAGCAATGTCCACAATAGCCAAACTATGGAAACTATGGAAAGAACCTAGATGTCCATCAACAGACGAATGGATAAAGAAGAAATTATATATATATATATATATATATATATATATATATATATATATATGATGAAGAAGTGATATATATATATATGATGGAATCTCTGCAGCCATCAAAAAATCCCCCAAATCTTACAAATCGTGTAAGACTGATGAATTACAGACCTGTATGCATGAAACAAATTATACATTATATGTAAATAAATAAACAAATAAATAAAATGTCTTACAGAAACATAAATATTACATTTTTCTCTTACGTAAAAAGATTTATACAACCCTGAGATTATAAATATCTGCAAACATTGCCAAATTATTTTTTTAGAAAACATGGGGCTATTTTATCCTAATATTACTTTAACATTCTAATTTTGCTATGAATTTTCACTCTTTCATAAACTGGGATCAAAATTTAATATATTGTTGGTTAATTTTTTCCAGATTAGAAAAGAAAAAGTGAAAATAGTCTCAGTAAGTCAAATTCTTAATTTAAAATAAATTTAAAAAGTAAAATTGGAAGAACTTGCCTAATCAAGAAAATAAATTTCATACTTACCCCTTACAATGAAGATTATCAAATCTCTGTATGCAATGAAAATTATTTGCAGTTATATCAGAAAGATAAAGTGCAATGAATTTTTTTAAAGATTTTTATTTATCTATTTGACAGAGAGAGAGATCACAAGTAGGCACAGAGGCAAGCAGAGAGAGAGAGGGAGAAGCTGGCTCCCTGCCAAGCAGAGACCCTGATGAGGGGCTTGATCCCAGGACCCTGAGATCATGACCTGACCCCAAGGCAGAGGCTTAACCCACTGAGCCACCCAGGCGTCCCTGCAATTAATTATTTTGAGGGGGATCCCTTTAAAGTTTTTTTCTTTCTTACTCAGGTATTCAAACGCACCAGTTAAGAAACTTGAGCAATAAGTGGGCATCTGCCATCAATAATATATGATTTAGAGTTCTGATTATAACCCCCTTGTCTAAATATTTTCGAAGGTTGAGGTCTAAATATCAGTGATGTATTAGCTTTCCTGAAGTAGTACACAAAACTCCCAAATCTCAGTGGTTTACAACAATATTTCTTTTTCACCCACATTGCACATAAGTTGTATTCAGCTGTGGGTCTGCTAAATTGGTCTCATTCCTATGCCATCTTTTAGATATACCATTCCATTATAGAGGATGAGAACATGAGAACTTGCCAAAAACTTGTGCCATCTCTCTCTTTTTTAAAAAATGATTCTATTTATTTGTCAGAGTGAGAGAGAGCGAGCACAAGCAGGGAGAGCAGCAGGCAGAGGGAGAAGCAGGAACCCTGGTGAGCAGAGGGCCCAATGAGGGACTCAATCCCAGGATCCTGGGATCATGCCCTGAGCCAAAGGCAAAGACAACTGACTGAGTCACGCAGGCACCCCACTAAGCCATCTCTTAAAGCTTCTGCTCTGGAATACCACAACTATTCATCTGCCACACACAGAGGTCAATAAAGGACTCAAAAGCAAAAGTCTTGTGGTGAATACATAATCTAAGGAACAGGCAACAAATACCTTTTAAGTAAAACAAATCTGCTGGACTGGGAAGAAATTAAATACAGAAAATGGATTACCACAGAATGAAATTATTGTTTTCTTTCTTCAGGAGATGACTTCCTTATTTCCTCTCTGCTGGAGTGCCAGTAACTTTCTTGTTTAAGTAAAGGGGTACTGAAAATAAAAGAAGCAATCTCTTGCCTAAGACATCTATCAGAAAGCAAAACATCCATGGGAACATAAGTAGAAACAAAAATTAAAATAAAAAATAAAAGTATACAATATACAAGAAAGATAAAGTATGCAAGGGAAATAAGCTACAAGAGACACTCTATGTATGTATTATATAGTATATATTACTAAATATATATAACATATATATGGAAGAGATTATTTTCTCAAGCATTGCTGATATTAAAATAAGTTCTTTGGAAAATGGGTCAAAACTGGGTGACTGGGCAGCTCCATCAGTTAAGACTCTGCTTTCAGGGGCACATGGCTGGCTCAGTGGGTTAAGCCTCCACCTTCAGCTCAGGTCATGATCTCAGGGTCCTGGGATCGAGCCCCCACATTGGGCTCTCTGCTGAACGGGGAGCCTGCTTCCCCCTCTGTCTTTGCTTACCTCTCTGCCTACTTGTGATCTTTGTCAAATAAATATATAAAATCTTACAAAAAAAAAAAAAAAAAAAGACACTGCTTTCAGCTCAGGTCATGATCTCAGGATCCTGGGATGGAGCTTCACAGTATCAGGCTCCCTGCTCAGCTCAGCAGGGAGTCTGCTTCTCCTTCTGCCCCTTGCCCCTGCTCATGCACTCTCTCTCTCTCTCAAATAAATAAATAAAATCTTTTTTGTTTTAAAGAAAAAAAAAATGGGCCAAAACTAAAGAAAATGAACTCAATTAATGGTGGGGAAGAACAGTATAGAATGACTTGCTTCCCATGAAATTCCAGCCCTATTACCTACAAAAACCAAAATTTTGGACAAATGAATAAATGATACACTCAAATTTAAAGTTAGTTATTAGATTACACCTCACAAAAATGACTTTCAAAACCCTTTTCAGTAATATCCAAGAAGAAACTAACCTTGCTTTCAGTTAATTATCTGAAAACCAATGTAAGTTCTTTGTCTTTGTTAATAAAGATTTGAATCCCAACAATAAAATCAACCCTGTTTTCATACTGAATTTCCATAGTTGTTAAAGGAAAATTCCCTTCATTGAACTGAAAAGAGAGATCTGCCCAGTATTTGAAACACCAAGAAGAAACTAAATAGCTATATTTACTGAATTTACAACTTTAAAGAATAACTGCTAGCATCATTGCTCCAATGTAATGTACTTCAAGTGCTCATCATCAAAATCAGTTATGTATATAGCAGATTAATGTTAAAAAAAAATTCTCTTCACTTGACTTAATTAAACTCCTAAAGGATAAGAGCTTTCAAAATGAGTTCAAGGAAAAATGTCAAATACTATGCAAATTGGATAAATTCAAAATCCCACTGGGAAGTTTGGGGGAAAAAATTGTTTCCTTGGTGATTTTCATACTTTACTAAAGAGAAATCTGAGAAAATAAAATTAGATTTAATTACCAAAGATAACATTCACAAAACTACTTTGGAGAATCTGAGAGTAAAATTTTTCCCTTATTACCCAGAAAAATAATTCTGAGAGTAAAATTTTACCCTTATTACCCAGAAAAATAAACATTTTTATGTATCATTTCAAAGTTATCTTTCCTGAACTTTCTATATCATTTCAAAGTTATCTTTCCTGAACTTTTGTCAAAGAAAGAAACATTGCACTGTAGACTTAACCTTAAAAGTTGCCCATACTGTCATTTATCTTCTATAGTACTAAGGAACTAAAAAAGCAGGCTCATAATTTGCAGAAAAATATTAAGTGATGATGAAAAATAATCTTTCAAAGAGAAATATTTCTTCTAAAGTCACTATTTCCTTGGTCACTTTCTAGAAAAATTTCAAATATCACTTAATGACTCCTCTGATTCAGGGTGGCATCCTGAGTGAACAGATTTCTCTTTCTATTACCCCAAACCTTATTATAATAACAATGCACAAAATAGAAGAAATACATAAATGTATTGAAAACTAGAGGGAGAAAAAATTGCTTGTGGAATACCCACCATAAATGCAAAACTTCTAAGGACTGTAGTATCAGGTCTCTGCTCTCACAGAGCTTTTATTCAGCTGTGAAAGTTATAAATACTTTTATAAATGAACAGGGATCAGAATCACCATAAATGCCACAAAGAGAAATAATGTGTGAGTGTAAGGGACCTGGAAGCCATCTTAGGTGAAATTTTTAGAAATAACCTCTCTGAAAAGAGAGGCACCAAAACCAAAAGTTTTGATGCCAAAGTTAAGGCCTGAATAATCACTAGGTGAACAAAAGGATCACACTCTATGCAGAGGTAAGAGATCATTATAAAGTCCTCCATTAGGAATCAGATGGGTATGCTTGAGTAACAGGAGGAAGGCCACTGTACCTGGAATATACTGTAAAAGGGGGAAAGAAATAGAAGTGAGATCACAGGGGAAGCAAAAACCAGGTAATGGAGGGCTCATTAGGTCAGAGAGGAGTTAGGTTTATTCTAAATGTAATGTGAAACTATGGGAAGATTTAAGCACCAGAGTGACACTGCCATACTTGCTATTTAAAGCCATCAGATTGCAAGAGATCACCTGAGGAATGTTCAGATGGCAAGGGGAGACCCACAGCACACCATGTACTCATGAAGCAATGCAGGAGGAAGGGGCCAAAGAAGTCAAAGGAAGATCTGACAAGAAGCAAAAAAGAACTAGTGATGTCAATCTAGTCATATTAGATTACATTCACAAGCATGAAAGAACAACCAAAAATAACCAATTAGTACAAGAAAAATAGATGAAAATGAATGAGAACAATTGACTTCTGAGGAAACAGGTAATTCAGAGAATTAGAGGAAAATCTAAAAACAGATATAAGAACACTATAATCAGAGGGATTTTGATTATGTCCACTATATCCAGCAAGTAACTATAATAAATTAAAATAAAAAAGTATTCATGGTTAAAATAAAATGACTGGTGATAATAAAAATAATAAAAAGCTAGAAGAAGAAAAATATAAGGAAATATCTCAGAACATAGAACAGAATCATTCTGTAAACAAAGCATGGATCATTTAAAGATAACAACAGAATAAAACTAAATACTACAGACTAAGGACCACACACAAACTCAGATGCTTATAGGGACATGGGTGGGGGGCAAGTAAATGTAAATATATCAAAGTGACTGGGAAGAAATGAGCATAAGCCTCATTGAAAGGGAGAAGTTACTCTTCTGCTTCAACCAATTATAACCATGAAGAAATGTGGACTCAATACTAGCAGCTCTTCCATTTTTCTAGAAAAGAAAAACAAAGGAGAATATATAAAATATCCCTATTTTCATGTATTAGCTATTAGTTTAATTTCCTTTAAAACTAAAGAATCACCATGTAGATCAAAGCTAATACCTCTGAATACTTAGATTTGGCCCTCTGGATGTCAGTTCTCAACTCGTATAATTTAAACACTGATTATGGAAAAGTGGGGTAGAACTGAGAAACTGGGGAAAAAGAAAAGGAAAAGAGAAGGAAGTGTAAGAGCACTGATTTCCTCCTCCTGCTCTGAAAACTCAAGAAATACTGTCTCAAGTCTGTGGACTGGGAAATCCAAATTTAAGTACAAGCTTCTATGGTTTACTTGCTAAGAGAATTAATATATAATACAACTAATAAAAATATGAGAAAGACTAAGGAAAAAATGTGGGCAAAGATAATGAACTCTGCTCCTTATCAGTAGTTGAAAGACTACCAATACCTTCCATATGCTCGACTTGATCAAGAAACAAGCTTGCCCATATCATTTAGAGTTATGGAGACAACTAAGTAAAAGAACTTCAAATAGGATGTCAACAGTTGCTACTTCTGAGGAATGGACAGGAAGCCAGAGAAAGTAAAGATACTAAAGTTACTTTAACCCTGGGACATCTGAGTGGCACAATCAGTTAAGCAATGGCTTCTTGGTTCCAGCTCAGCTAGTGATCTTAGGCTTGTGAGATCAAGCCCCAAGGGTCTCCCTAAGTTTCTGCCTCTTCTTCTGCCTTTCTCTCTTTCTCTCTAAAATAAATCTTGGGGGGAAAAAAGCACTTTAACTTCTTTTTTAAGATTTTATTTATTTGTCAGAGAGAGGGAGAAAAACAGAGAGAGCACAAGGCAGGGGCAGAAGCAGGCAGAGGAAGAAACAGGCTCCCCACTGAGCCCCATATGGGACTCAATCCCCCGACCTGGGATCATGACCTGAGCCAAAGGCAAACACTTAACCAACTGAGCCACCCAGGCATCCCATCACTTCAACTTTTAATTGTACTCCATTTTGGAACAGTTTAAAACTTTATTTCCATACACATGTATTACTTTTTAAATAAAACAACTTAAGAAAGCACTAAATGGATGTACCATATTTTATGATCAGATCTGAACTGAATGAATGTGTTTGTCTTAAATGAAGCAAAAATACTGTTCTGTACCTTTTCAATGACTCTTAAGTAAGTTATCAAAATACAACCAAAGTTTATGCTTGATTAAAAAAATCTTAGTATCTAAATGCTTTCTCTAGTTAGAAGTTAAAATTCTATACTACATGAGCTGTCCCTCTTTGTGCCCCAATTCTACCAATCACCTCACTCTGGATGTCTGTTCACCTCATTCCCTCTGCTATATTTGGACGATATCTCTTCCTTCTATCTCTAATTGCCTTATTTTGCATTATGTCTAATCTCATAAGCCACTTCAAATCTTTTCAGAAATAGGCAGGATGTAAATTCTAAAAAGATAACACAAAAAGTTTTAAAACTTGAGAAACTTTTAAGAACTTCTCTGGTGACCTAAATGTAGCCTTTTTAGTTAAAAATTTGTAAAACAGAGAAACTTTATATAAAAAAACAAAAAATATAAAACTGCCTTAAAAAATAAAGTCTATTAAAAAAAACCACCAAATGAAATATAGTAAGAGTGCTCATGTATTGTTATATATTCATCGGTAAAAAGATTATAAATAAAAAGCAACATCAATGTAATGCTTTCTGTAAAGTTTTTTCTGGCGAGATAAACACAACACCAGGCAAAGTGGGTGCAAGGCAAGATTTATTAAAAACGCTCTCCGGCGAAGTTTCAGGGCTCAGGAGAAGGGGAGCCAGGAAAGTTGCGCCGGGAGGAGGTGGGCACCCTCGGGCGAGGTTCCGCCACTCTGGAAAGCAGAGTGGCGGAAGTCGCGCCCAAGGCAGGGAGGAGGGGGCTTTTAAGGGGTCTTGGGGAAAGCTCAGGGGTCTTTTGGCAAGCTTCCCTTATTTGGATATCCCGCCGCTCATCGGGATCCCATCGGTCCACAGGAGCCCGGGGCGGGGGTCTCAGATTCCTGCTTGGGCCTTTGTTCTCCTGTCCAAGCTCAGGTCTTGTGGCCGGAACTTTCGCCATCTTTGGTAGCCCTTCCTGCCAGCCCAACATTTCAAATACTTTTTCAAAGTTACAATAAAGTCCACATATTTTTAAAAACAAATTTTGTTAAAGTATATTAATTCTCTATACCCATATATATTCTCTTCATTTTTGAGAATCATTTTTTATAATTCAGTTACCTTTGCTTGGGTTTATTTCTCTGGCACGCATACTCTTAATAGCCTCAATAGAAGATATAAGATCTAAGATCTTCTATTGTTTTTCTCTAAGGTAAGAAAAATGCTGTAATTATTTTGTGAATCATTTTATCTTTAATTACTTTGTGCTGTTTCTTACATAAAAAGTTTTATAGAGAAAAGATTGGATTTGGATTTTTGTCTTTAGGTTTTGAAACCAGAGCTTTAATCACAATTTTCTAATTAAGTAAATGAAATATTAGCGAATGATTCACACGACTGGGAAAAAAGTTCTATCCAAATGCAACTGCTACTCTTTAAAAGTCTTTTTAATAGCCACTTATTGCTATTGGTTTGTTTTGTTGTTTTTTTTTTTTTTCAGAAGACCTGATCTGATTCTTATTCACTGTGTTTTCCCTAAAAATAGATTAGCTGAGTTTTAAGAAAAGCTCATTATAATTCAACACTTCTCTTTTGCTAGAAGAATTCCAGTCCAATTCAGGCAAGCTCAGAAAGCACTTCCTCTGTAGGAATTTGAAGCTTTGGCTTGGGTTTAAACTCAAAAACTAAATTGCCCTTGTATTTCTTCTTCATCATTTATCAAGATGATAAAATCATTAGAATTAAATCAATTGTACCTAAATTCAATTTTTTAGGTAATGTAGATTGGTGCTGTTATAAACAGCAGTGGTAACAAATAATGCAATCAAGGATATTCACAAATGTATACATTGTTCACATTATCTTCACATGTAAAACTTAGAAAATTTAGATACTAGAATATAAAGAATGTATAAACAGTAAGATAAATCTGTACTTTTATATACTACTATTTAGCCTGTCCAAACTATACAGTACATCTGTTAAAAACATCCTATGAAAAGCTATATTTTAGTCACTTAACAAAATTATTAGTTGTTGTTTTGAGGCTTTTTCTGGCCTCTTAACAAATCAGTCATCTATGGTTTTAGAAGTTTCAAGGTAGAAAAATCAGTACTTCAAAGAGATTAATTTCTCCTTAGTATCTTATCCGGCCTATCCTCCTAACTAGGACTACAGATCACCAACCTTCTATCTCAACCCTAACCCAACATCTTGAACGAGCTGTGATCTTAAGCAGAATAAGGCCTATTGTACCATTCTAAAATTTAGTGTAAAGTTATTCATAATATTAATCCTTCAACTCAGAATTTTTTGGGCTTTCCTTCCCACACTTGAACTTTAGTCCTTATTGGTTTCCTGTGTTTCTATCCATTTGTCCCTTTAATTTGGTTGACTAGGGAAGCTATAAGCTTGATTGGGATTCTATGCCTAGACATTGACTCTCTACCATATAACCATCCTAGGCTCCTGCACTAAGCTTCCTCTAAGAGGGAAGGATTATCTTTGTGTACAGTATTAAGAGAATGGTCGAGTTTCATTCTTCCACATATAGCTGTCCAGTTTTCCCAGCACCATTTATTGAAGAGACTGTCTTTTTTCCACTGTATATTTTTTCCTGTTTTGTCAAAGATTATTTGACCATAGAGTTGAGGGTCCATATCTGGGCTCTCTACTCTGTTCCATAGAGAACAGAGTATGGTCTATGTGTCTGTTTTTATGCCAGTACCATGCTGTCTTGGTGATCACAGCTTTGTAGTAAAGCTTGAAATCACATAACATGATGCCCCCAGTTTTATTTTTGTTTTTCAACATTTCCTTAGTGATTCAAGGTCTCTTCTAATTCCATACAAATTTTAGGATTATTTGCTCCATTCTCTTACACCGTACACAAAGATAAACTCAAAATGGATAAAAGACCTCAATGTGAGACAGGAATCCATCAGAATCCTAGAGGAGAACATAGGCAGTAATCTCTTCAATATCAGCCACAGCAACTTCTTTCAAGATATGTCTCCAAAGGCAAAGGAAACAAAAGCAAAAATAAACTTTTGGGACTTCATCAAAATCAAAAGCTTCTGCACGGCAAAGGAAAGAGTCGAGAAAACAGAGGCAACCCACGGAATGGGAGAAGATATTTGCAAATGACAGTACAGACAAAAGGTTGATATCCAGGATCTATAAAGAACTCCTCAAACTCAACACACACAAAACAGATAATCATATCAAAAAATGGGCAGAAGATATGGACAGACACTTCTCCAATGAAGACATACAAATGGCTATCAGACACATGAAAAAATGCTCACAATCACTAGCCATCAGGGGATTCAAATTAAAACCACATTGTGATACCACCTTACACCACTTAGAATGGCCAAAATTAGCAGGACAGGAAAAAACATGTGTTGGAGAGGATGTGGAGAAAGGGAAACCCTCTTCCACTGTTGGTGGGAATGCAAGTTGGTGCAGCCTCTTTGGAGAACAGTGTGGAGATTCCTCAAGAAATTAAAAATAGAGCTTCCCTATGACCCTGTAATTTCCCTCTAGCCCCAAAGATACAGATGTAGTATCTTTGAAAAGAAGGGCCATCTGTACCCCAATGTTTATAGCAGCAATGGCCACGGTTGCCAAACTGTGGAAGGAACCAAAATGCCCTTCAACGGATGAATGGATAAGGAAGATGTGGTCCATATACACTATGGAGTATTATGCCTCCATCAGAAAGGATGAATACCCAACTTTTGTAGCAACATGGAAGGGACTGGAAGAGATTATGCTGAGTGAAATAAGTCAAGCAGAGAGAGTCAATTATCATATGGTTTCACTTATTTGTGAAGCATAACAAATAGCATGGAGACAAGGGGAGTTAGAGAGAAGGGAGTTGGGGGAAATTGGAAGGGGAGGTGAACCATGAGAGACTATGGACTCTGAAAAGCAATCTGAGGGGTTTGAAGCAGCGGGGGGTGGGAGGTTGGGGGAACCAGATGGTGGGTACTAGAGAGGGCACGGATTGCATAGAGCACTGGCTGTGGTGCAAAAACAATGAATAATGTATTGCTGTAAATAAATAAATAAATAAATAAATAGAATTTAAAAAAAAAAAAAAAAAAGGAAGGATTAGCTAGTCAGGAAAGCAGACCAATTAGAGACTTTGGTTGATTTTTGATAGACTCCCAAAGATAACCATTCTAGGTCCTTCGCCCACACTTCTCTTAATAGGAAGGATTGACTAGAATAGAAATCAGGAATTTTTTACCCCTCTTGTTAGACTCCCAAGATCTATGACTTTGAATGTAAACAAGTCACTTGCCTAGTAAGTAAAGTCTAGGCAGCTGTTTAGTAGAAACATCTCAATATATTTATATTACTTTCTCCCTGGCATCACATACACAGCACGTCTGATTGGGTAACATAGTTCTTGAGGCAGATTATAGTTCCTAAAGATAACTATAACAATAGCCCCCATTCCCATGCTCTTGTGAAATACGGCCCCAGTATTTTTCCAGTGAGATGTAGAATCCATTTCTCCACCCCCCGAAATCTGATCAAACCCAAAATGACTTTGACCAATAGAATACAGTAGAAGTGATACTATACTATTTTCAGCGTAGTCTTGAATTAGCCTAGAAAAGTCCACTTTGTGAATCTTTCAGGATTCACAAAGTCACCATGTTAGAAATGAGAGCACTTTGTACTATTATGTAACAAAAGAACCCCAAGCCATGTGGAGAGCCTGGAAGACGAGACACAATGTGAAAAGAGAGAAACAGGGAGCTCAAAAGCACTAGATATGCACAAGAAAAAAGTCATCTTGAACAGTCATACCCACTAGAGCTTTCAGATGACTCAGGTCCCAGCTGCTAACTGCATGCAACCACACTAGAGTCTAAGACGAAGAGCAGTTGAGCCCAGTTAACCACACAGAATCATGGGAAACAGTAATAAGCTGTTTTAAATCACTATATGTGGAGTGGCTGTTACATAGATATAATCAGAATTGCAGTACTCATGAATCCAAGGTTTTATAAAATCTTTGTTGACAACTTCTATAAGACTTCACTATATACGTATGGATTAAAACATTTAAAAATGCAACTTCCCAAATAATGCTCTAAATACCACTAATTACCACTAGGTAATATGTAAGGAGATAATCATCAAGAGTATTTAGAAAAACAACACAGAACAATAAATTCAGTGGCTTTCAACCTTCCTCAGCTGAAATACATTACTATCATTTGCATCTGATTCACTACTCTAATAAAAACTACAATGTGAGGAAAGTATACAGAATAAGAGTGAAGGGGTAGCAACTAGAATTTTATTTTAAAGGACCCCCAGACCATTTGTGATCATCTCGCCCATCCATTAAATCATTACTGAAATATTTAATAGGAATTAGAGTATATTCACATGATTTCTTACCCATAATGAATGATGCTTAGTGAGTTTAAGAAGGAACTAATCAGTGATATTGATTTACAATTTCTTAATAAATTGGTACTTTTCTAATGAAACTGTATTGTGAGACTTTTTCTAGCTCCACATATCATGAAATATAATCCATGAAATTTTGATGTGAACAATCCCAGTTTCATTACTTGTTAGTGGAATAATCTTGGACAAGTTATTTTAATCTCTCTGTGCCTTAGTTCCATCATCTGCAAAAACAGGTCTAATCAACACACCTCCTAGAGTGGTAAGTAAAATTAAGAAGTTTAATTAAGTACTGTAACAGTTTCTGGAAATCGTAGGCACCATATAAGTGTTAACATTGTTTTTTCATCTCATTCATTATTTTAGGAGCAATTGATTGATTGTATAATGGCTGTAACAAATTCTGATATCAAATGGATTTCATTAGACAAATAGCCTAAAATCTCCTTAGAGATTAGATAAATGGAAAACATTTGTTAAATAGGATTCTAAGTTGTGATTACTCTTACTGCTCATTTTGATCAGTTTTACAAAAGCAAGCAGGACAGTTTAAGTCCAACTCATTGTGTAACTTTTAAGGGTGAAACCCTAACCCAGAAATGTCAGAGTAAGCTTAGACCTAATGAAGGAGTATGCTGCCTCATCCAAAATGAACACCAGGATCCCAGCTCACTTACTGAGGAGTTTCAGTAAATGGACTTCATTTCTTTCAAAAGGGAGTGTAGCTGTCCATTGAAATGTACTCTGTCTGGTCAAACAGTTGCTGCAGTAAAAATCAGTCATAAAAGCTAAAGGCAATTAAGACTCAGATCCCATGTCTGTCATTCTGAAAAGCAAGCAGCAAAAAGACAGTTTGCTAGAGTTACGCCATTTTTTTTTTTTTTAGGAGAGCAAGATAGGAATGCTGTATACGTAGTTTATGCTTCATGATTCAGTGCTTCTTGCTGCTAACTACTGAAGCTGAGAAGTTCAATATTCACAAAAAGAAAATACTAACAATGACAAACTGGCTAGTTCTTCTTCCAACATTCATTCTCCACTCCTGCCTTAATAACTGAATGCCAGTTTTTAAAACATCAAGTATGTATTATCAACATATTATTTTAATTCAAAATGAGTTAAGGCTAGACTTATTCTCCTGTCTTTTGATGTGGTGCCAAAGTCCTTTCTTTGGATGTCTCTATTGATTGTAATTCCTCATTATCTTTTCTTGCATAAATCATACTCATAATTCATCTTCTAACATTTCCAGCATCCAGCATCTTTCCTCTTTCAAGAGGAAAGAAGACATTTGGGAGGCAATAAATGTACACCATTTCACAGTTTGACAATTTTTTTCTAGGCTTTTAGAATTGTGTCCCTACATCTAATTTGACAGTATTTTTTAAAATAAAATTTGCCTTCATGGTGCACTTCCAAAGTGTGAAATTTATTTTCACAAAAGCAAAAACTTTCTTTTTCTCCACTTAAATATTTGAGTTTAGGTAATATTTAGTAAAATAATATAACTATATTGACATGTCAGGGATATACAAGTTTGAGAGCAAATAAAATCTAATCTTATTTTAAAAAGAAGTCTCAATTAGAGGGACCAAAGATGAACAGCCATATCTGATAAGAGCCCCATAACTATGGTGATCTATGGGCATTCAGCACACCTATTCATTGTTAGAACATTTGAGAGAGATAAGGGAGAATTTAGTTTTATCTAACAAGTGATTAAGTAAAGGTTGAATATGAGAGATTTTACCATAAGAAATATGTGTCATTTCTTCTTAATCAAAGAATTTTTTTAAATTATGAATTTCTCAAGCAGCCTGTCTTATCTCTTTGAAGTTGTTGTTTAAAGGGGAAAAAAAATCCCAAGACAAAAATCTTATGCCTTTATTTCAAACTTCATGTTGAAGTTCTAACCTAGTACCCCAGAAGATGACCTTGTTTGGCAATGGGGTCACTGCAGATGTAATTAGTTAAGATGAGGTTAGACTGATATATGGTGGCCCCCTAATCCAATTTGAATGGTGTCCTTATAAAAAGGGGGGAACTGTGAAGACAGAAACACACACAGGGATAATACCATGTGAACATGAAATAGAGATGGAGATGTTGCATCTCCAAGACCAAAAAAAAAAGACAAAAATTGCCAGAAAACTGCTAGAGGTTAGGAGAGACATGGGATAGCTTCTCCCATATAGCCTTCCAGAAGCTAATCATGTGAACTCCTTGATTTCAGACTTCTAGCCTCCCAAACTATGAGGCAACAAATTTCCATTTTTCATACCACCTACTTTGTGGTACTTTGTTATGGCAGACTAAGGAAACAAATAGTTGCTCTTTGGACCAGTTTATCCTTTGGTTAGAGTCCCTTTAAGCTGAAAACTGATTCCATCTGATCACCATTTATTTGTCCTTTTCCATTCTTATATATGTCACATCTTCTCTTTAATAGACAAAGTATTCTCTTATTTCTTCATATGATACCCTTTCAAATTCTTTCACTACCCTGCTCTCTCTTCTCCTAATGTATTCCTAAATATAGTCTGGTGTCTAAAACTGAAAATGGCATATGGTCTGGCTAATGCAAAGTAGAGCAAAGAATGAATCACCCTCATTCCAGACACGATTCTTTGAAATGACATAGTCCAAGGTGGCAATTTTGGCAACCATATTAAACTGTTTACCCACATTAAATGAAAATCCTAGTTTTCACACATACTTCTCCTAAGGCATGTCTCCTGTATTTTGCCTTTGTTGCCACTGATTTTTTTTTTTATTTTTAATAAACAAATAAAATTTTAATGTTTATTCCTGGCGACCCTCATTTGTTGCTCTGCCACATCATTCTAGCATACTGAGTTTGACTTGGAACCTGATTCAATCAAGTCACTAGTAAAACTGTTGAAATGTGGAGGGCAAGGGCAAATTCCCTAAGTCACATTACCAGAAACTTTCTCCAAGGCAGCATTTACCTGTTAAGTAGCAAACTGGGTATACCTTATCAATCAGTTACCAAGAAACATAGTGTACTAACACCAAGCCCATATCTCTTCACAAGTTTCAAAAAACTTCCAATTACTTTAACAAAATCCAGATAAGTTTTATTATCTTAACTTCCTCTGATCTACCAGCCTAGAAATTCTGTCAAAAAAAGAAAATGGGAGCTAGTTTGGCATCACTTGTTCTTGGATAAACCAGACTGACTTTTAGTGATCCCTGTTAAGGAATGTAACACACTTCATTTCTGGAGAAACAGACTTCCAAATTTAGCTAAAATCATATCAAAATTCATTATGTAATTTTTCTCTTCATAAATCTAAATGAGCTGCAAAGTTTAGCATATTTAATATAATCATGATAAAATTAAATCTTAGTTCATTTTAGAAAGTCAACCTGAAATTGCCTAAAATATGAATAAAGAATGTTTTTCAATGAAAAATACATTTCTAGCTTGCAGGTCTACAGTTGTTTCAACCAGGTAAAAAGAAGCTACCAAACATGCTTTGGAAAAAATGTGATTTATCTTAGAATTGAATTAGTGACTTAGAACTTCATGGTTGTCTTCTTAATAGCTATATAGAACATTTAATCCTGGTCTCACCTCTAAATCTTCATTTATGCTTTTTCCTTAGAAAGTTACTTGGCTCAGTCCCTCAGTTCCTTCTATGATTTTAAAAGACCCCTACCCCCTCTCTTTAAAAAGCACATTTCATTCCTTTCTATTCCTTTCGTTTATTTTCTTCATAACACTTATCACTTGGCATTTTTTATATTCGTTGATTTATATATGCTCTGTCCCTTTCACTAGAATACAAACTATACAACCCTAAGAAATATATCCTCTTCTTTCATATCTATATGCCCAAAGTTTAGAACAGTGCCTGGCACACAGCAAGTTCTCAACAAATATTAACTGAATGATGAATAAGCAAATGCATAGATATCCCAATGATAATGTTAAGTAAACACATCACAACCAAAACAAAAAGAGAAAAAGGTGGGAAAGAGGAAATATTCAAAAATACCAAATACAATTGAAATAAAACTTTTCAAAACACGTTACAAAATTAATGTAAAATTTTTCAGTTAAAAATAAATCCAATATTTCAGATGCATACTTACTCTTTAAAAGACATAATCTGTAAGTATAAAATGATATAATTATCCATCAATGTTATCACATCAATTGTTTACAAAATGAAGCCAATATATCACCATGTTTGAATTAATGTTTATTTTCTCATTTATTATATAAGTTCCTTCTTTACTCAAAGTCTAGAATAAGATCTGATTTAGGAAGAAACGGAGTCTCAGCTGCCTGCTCCTTTTTCTTCCATTTTATCTCAAATCTCCCATCTTTACCTTGTTGGAATTCACTCCCTTCTATATAAGTTTATTGCCTATGCTATGAGTCATTATCTTTTATAATCAGAAAAAGAAAAGTTATTTAAATGAGTAGTTATTTAAATAAGTGCCTAGTTTGGTTTTGACTTGAGTCTCCAATTTTTTTCTTGGCAGGTAGTATTAGCATTGAATTTAATATTGATTAGAAATACATATTGTCTTTCAACAACAGATAATTATCACTGTCTTTCTGACAATGCCTGAAAGTCCCAAGGTTCATTTAAAAGAAAATGTGATACTACTAAAGATTTACACAAAACTATAAAAAATTTACTCTCCTCAATGAAATGTAGAAAGGAGAGTACACAGAACTTATTTTTAATTCACTGTTGAAATTGCACCAACCAGCCAAATGACTGAGTAATGAATAAGCAGCTGATGAACATGTGTAATATTTATTAATTAAATTATTCTAGTGTCAAGTAAACAACTAATATCTTATAATGTAAATGCACCTTACATTCTACAAAATTCTCCCATAGTTTCAGTTCCAATATGATTAACTACATCAGTAGATGCCATTTTTAGAATGCAAATTTCTCCAGGATGCTCCAGCCTTAGCATTAGCAAAACAGTTTTTACAATGTTGATCCTTTAAAATCAGCTAAGACAGCAGAGTACTCTCATTCTTTGTCATTTGCATTTCATGAAGAAGGGAGATGACAGGAACTGTATGTAGTGTGGAAGAGATATGAGGTCTAGGGATTGCAAGGGCAATCAACAGCTGCACAAAATCTATCATGGCCCCATTATCTACCCATCTTGACTGGGAACTTCAAAACGTTACTGATGGATCTTTGCATTTTAGATCATTCTATAAAAGGTCTAAAGGACTCCTGTTGCTCAAGAACCCTAGATCAAAAGTTATTGTGATAGAATGATACTGAATAGTGATTAATTATACTGGAACTAGAGAACATGAAAGGATATGAATATAAAAATACCTTCATCATCAGATTCCTTATAAACCAGGTGATAACTCTTTGAAACACAGTACAGAATGAAGCTCACATTTTCTATGCTGCAGTAGGGAATAAACATGTGGGAGAGTTTACAACTATTTATTTCCTTGTGAGCATCACCTCGATTGATGTTAGTGTATTAACTCAGGTAAGCAAGTTCTAAAGCAAGAAAAAAATAATGGTTTTGCTATTGGCTATTCTACTCAACCAGAGCTGAAAAGAGAGGGAAAAATTAATAGTAATGAAAAGTGCTGGAGGGGAGAGGGGGCACCTGGGTGGCTCAGTGGGTTAAGTCTCTGCCTTCAGCTCAGGTCATGATCTCAGTGTCTTGGGGTCGAGCCCTGCATCAGACTCTCTGCTCAGCAGGGAGTCTGCTTCCTCCTCTCTCTCTGCCTGCCTCTCTGCCTACTTGTGATCTCTGTCTGTCAAATAAATAAATAAAATCTTGAAAAAAAAAAGTGCTGAGGATAAAACATATTTACCCATCTATAAAGCCTGTTTCAAGATTTTCTTATTTTTAAAACAGTATTATTGATCAGGCTATGTTAACTTTATCTTTTGGCAACTTATATAAAGGAGAACATTTCAGTTGTAGTGATCTAAAGTAATATTTACCACTGTAGTTTACATTTAACATATTATAGTCACTTTTAAAGTGATTTTATTTGTCATGTTGAGATATTGTTTTTGTTTTGTTTTTAAAGTTTTATTTATTTATTTATTTATTTTTAGTGAAAGGGAGAGCACATGCTCAGGCAAGTTTGCACACCAAGCAGTGGAAGGCACACCGGAAGGGGAAAAGAAAGAATCTCAAGCAGACTGCCACTGAGTGCAGAGCCTGACGGATACTGGATCTCACCACCCTGGACAGATCATGACCTGAGCCAAAATCAGGAGCTAGAGGCTTAACCAACTGAGTCACCAAATGGTGCCCTGAGATATTGTTTTCCTTTTTCTTTTCATTTTGAACTGGTCAATTCTAAAAATCAATTATAAACACACCACTGTTTTTTGAGAGTCTGCTGAATAAATAAGAAGAATTAAATAATGAACATAAAAGTGAGATGAGGAGACAAACATTACAGAAGGTTGGGCTGTACCCCTCATGAAATATAACATATAGATATAATAAATATAAAATATACAAATTTCAATTTTTCAGCCTACTAAAAAAATTGATATGACTGCCTATTTTACTGGTCTTTAAGATTCTAAAATGCTCTAGAGGAAATTAAATCCAAATGTTATTACAAAGTAAAAATTAATAAAAAAGAATTAGTAAAAGATTTGACAAAGATGATCGCACAATCTCTTGTTTCTATTCTTAGAAGGAGGAAAGGTTTATAATTCATTTTAATTTTACTTTACTTGCTACCAGTATGTTTCTCATTTGCTCAGAAATTATATGGATTCTATGGATGTACTCATGGATGAGACTTTTCTTGATGGAAGGTGAAGTCATCATATTAGAAGGATCCCATGAGGGAATCAGTTATCTCTTTGCTACCAGGTAGCACCTTTATTTTTTATTTTTTTTAGATTTCCTTAAAACTTAGGCTCAAATGTTTCCAGAAATAGGAATTTCACCTTATAAACAAACTCCCTTGCAATCAGTATTGCATGGGGAAAGAACACAGACTGTATGGTCAAAGAGATATGAATGACCCAAAGGAAAAAGTATTCCAAAAGGAGAGAAAAATGAAGAGAGGTAGGTGGTGATGAATTTAAAGCAGAGAGGTGGAAGAAGGGAAAGAGACAGCATATGGAAAAAGACATGCATGTACTGTTAGGAAATCCAAGAGAATTTGATTTTAATATGTATTTTATATCCCAAACTTTTCCTCAATGCTTTAACAGAACAGGAATATTTAGTACTATTAAACATTTTATTTCTTTTTTAGGAAAAAAACCTATTGAAATCATTACTGACATTTCAAATAAGACTAGACTTACATTTAATTCACAGCTAAAAATTATTTTTCCGAAAATCATTGTAAGCTGCACCTTTTACAAAATATCTACACTGATTTGAAACTCATGCACATGAGTAAAGAAGTAGCTTACCTTGTGATCTTCTCAGTGAAGAGTGAGCCAAAGCTTAATACATTATTAAAGTGATATTCTCAACTAAATTAGTTGCTACAAGGTAATTTCTCAACCTCACTGAGTATTAGAAATTATCCACAAATCCAATAACACAAGAATTATCCAGAAAATTTTTACTGTATACTGAAAATCTCTTACAGAAATACAACAAGGAAACTGCATTCTGTAAGACAAATTCTATAGCATATTTTACCCACACTGGGTATATTTTTACTTTTTTAGTAGAGAGGAAATGAAAAATCCTTTTGCTTAAAATATCACCTGCAGTCATTCAACCTTTCAAAACCCTTTGCTGGATGGGATGTGTTTATTCAGCTTTTCAGTGTAGTCATTGAGATAGGATTAAGAGTTCTACAGAAACTTCAATGATTTAAAAAAAAAAAAAAAAAAAAAAAAGCACATTTCCTCATCCTTGTAGCAATCATGCAGTGACATGTAGTTGTGTTTGCATGACCTTCAAAATCTAATTTCTAAAATTCGTGAAGCACTGGCTTTGTGTGCAGTGTACTTAGTTCATAACAAAGGTGGTCCTCACTCTTCAATAATTCTGATCACATTCCATTTCAGTTGCTTACCATGGATGTGGAATATGGTGAAGACTCTGTGAGAGCATACAAGTAAGTGCCTAGAGGCCATTGGCAATACCCATCTTTTAAAACTAGAAACCTGATAGAAAATCGTCATTTTAAACTTGCTTCTTGAAGGCATAGTAGGGCAGCAAACAATGTGTATAAACTCTCCTGTCTTTTTCCCTGTTGCAGCATGTCAAATAAGTAAGGGATGGACAAGTGCCTATCAGTGCCAATGAACAGCCTGAGAAAGACGTGTTGCTCTTGACAGCCGGAAACTTCAGGTCCTGAGTTGCAGAAGCTCTTTAAAAGGGTTCCAGCTGTCATCTTCTTCACATCACTGAAGCATATTAATCTGTTCCCTATTGTTTGACAAAGCTGTAGTAATTATCTTCTCATCTCCACAATGTTTTCATAGGAATCATTTATGAAGTGGCAATGTTCAGTGGGAAATAATAGCTAAACTCTCTATAGGAAAAAAAAGGTATATCTGGCACAAGAAAAGCTCACATCCTCTCAGTCAGTGGCTTTTAGTTTTAGTGGAATTTAAATAACCACCAAACATGTAATTCACATGGAATACTACTGTCTTATGCAGTAGAAAACCTGAACCACCATACTTGCCAGTCCTAAAGACTCACTTAGGTTGTTATTATTACTTAACAACAGGAAGCATTTTTTTTTAAAAATTACCATTACAGTGTCATAAAAAAAGAACTACATACACCCAAAAGTAGGAAGTACAGAGCCTCAGAATATAACAAAGGATTTAAAATGAAATCACTTTAGCTTCATGAAAAGCTTCCTGCATTACCATCATATCATATTCCAATTACATCCCAGGCTGGTGAAAGAAAACGTTTATCCTCCTCCATAGATCAGAGTTTGGAAAATACTGCTTTATTTGAGAAAAGCCAAAGGCCTTTTAATAGTTGATGAAAATTAAGGTTTATAATTTCTGTAGCATGCAGTTATACCCTTGAAAGAATGACTTACCTGCCGTTGCCAAAATCAGTGACAGATTTTGACACAAGCTGTGAAAGAGGCATCTGTGTGACTAATGGCCTGGCGGCACACATTCACTTGGTGGCTGAGTGCCAGTAATTTTCTCAGGATGGTTAGCTTCCGACTCAGAGTTTCCACTTAAACAGTTCCTGAATGGGACTCTGGAAGCAATGTAATTCCCACGGATTGTATCTGCTTATCTCTAAACTCCATTTCCTCCCCATCCATCCCACTGCAAGAGACTTCTCTTTCCAATTCTCCAGAAAGGCTTTTTTCCTCAGCAGAGGACCAGAAGAAATAAAAAGTAGGTTCACTGGAGCCAGAATGTTTGAGTGCCAGACAATGACACATCATCGAGACATAATAATATGACCTGGATTTCTATCAAATGTTATGTATGCATAGATTTACCAGTAGACCAAAGCACTCTGCCCTACAAGTCAAGTGAGTCCCTCTTCATCCAAGAACTACTGCTCCTCCAGACTAAGGTCTTCTCTAACCAACCCTTCCTCATCTTACCCAGAACAAAGAGTAAATTAGATGAAGTCAAATAAGGTGGAATCAGACATAAAATTAGGTCTCAAAATATATGTTGGGATCTGCTGCACACTTTCCAGAAATGGGTTACAACTTGAGCTTTATACTTGCTAGCAAATTACTCAAGGGCAGAAGCACAACTGGTTATGATTCAGTGTTTATGTGCTTATAGGCAAACAAGTTGCAAAGTAGAACACCTCCATGGCTGGTACTGACATGAGAGAAATTTCTCTTGTGGGCCATCATAAAGAGAAAACTGTGTAATGTAGTGAAGATTCATTAACAATAGCCTCATAGTAAACAACAGTAGGTTTCAAAGATCTGTTCCTTCTGTCGTCATTCAGAAGAAGCTTATGGCAAAATGCCAAACCATAATTTAGTAAAAGCATTCCCATGGGGACCAGACAATGTTCCAGAATTTCTGCTTGTCTAGCTTAGATGGAATAGATTTAAGAGTAACCAGGTGAATGAACAAACTGCATGTCCTTCAGACAATCTTTCATAAATATTGTTTCTCCCAGCTGAGCGTCTGATAAGTGTTGAATGGCAGCGAGTTGAAGATTATATTCCCTGACAAGTACCTGGAGTGCAGCTATTCTGTTTTTCTGGTTAAATGCAAAGCCATATGTTTTAACAGCTCCTCAGCCCAGAGGCCGGATTGACATTTTCTTATGAAAGTTGATCAGTCTGACAAGAACAAATGCTTGAAGAGAAAGTTACTCCATCTGCACATGGAGATAAACAATGGAGTGCCCACGGGAAGGGCCAAGATTCTTTCCAAAAAGTAGTTACTCTCCTGCTCAGAAATGAAAAGATGATCAAAGTGCCAAAGTTCAGTGCCGCACGATAAGAACGTAAAAATTTTAGGCTATGTTAATTTTAACCTTTTAACAAAATGCTGTGCCCACTTGTTGGAACCAAATTTTGTTCCACCCTGTTACAATCACCTTCCTCCAATGCTATTTCATTTCAATCTATTCCAAAGGAAGAGAGTGCTCCTCAAAACCAAGGTATTTTTTGCCTATTTTGCTAATGGGTGGGTATGTATTGTGGTGAGAAAATTAAAGACCAGAAAAATGTCTGACTTGTTATGTTATCTTTACAAGCTTGCTTGTAAAAGACTGGAAGGTACAAATATGGTTGTGTATTACCCTTCTGGGAGGAATTCCAACCATTCGTCAATCTCTCCCTCCCTTCTAACTCTTCTTCTCATACATGGTAAGACAGTCTGAGGGAGTACAGATCGGAAGATTTGCCTCCACAAAAATTTCGGGACAGGCAGGTTATGGTAGTTCTTCCCTCACTTTAAGGAGAAAGTATTTTGCTCTCACCAAAATGGGCAAAAGGAGCTAACCATTGGTTGAACCTAAATCACCAAAGTTCCATCTAGGAATTTGGAACAAAAACCTTTGCTGTAGACTGGCCCTCTCTACATATTAATTGCCCACTGGGCCTTTAAGGGAAAAACATAATCATAATATTATGACCGTGGTCAAGAGTGAAAAAACAGTGCCCCGGATTAGCTGTTCCTTGCGAAAATGCAAATTTGAAAATTAATGTATAAAAAAAAATGTTAGCAAATATTTTAAATGGATCATCTGAGAGATGATATAAACATCTATAATTTGAGGGGAGTATAGCAATCATTCATAAAAGTGGAGGGACAGAAAAGAGACTAAATCCCATCAGATGGGCACAGCTCAGAAAGTTGATAAAGTTACTTTAATTGGCAAAACCATTAGGGCCCAGGATAACTTGGGCAGAAAAACTTACACTCCACTGTAGATTGTATTTAGCCTGATTTTTAAATTATCTATATAATATGGTGAAGAGCCAACCAGAAAGGAATTTGAAGTCTATAAATTTGGGAGCAGTTTAATTGGTTGGAAAAGTGGTGGGGAAGAAGTTCTTGTTTTTTTATAATAAATTTTAGAAATATAGGGGCGCCTGGGTGGCTCAGTGGGTTAAGCCACTGCCTTCGGCTTGGGTCGTGATCTCAGGGTCCTGGGATCAAGCCCCGCATCAGGCTCTCTGCTCAGCGGGGAGCCTGCTTCCTCCTCTCTCTCTCTGCCTGCCTCTCTGTCTACTTGTGATCTCTCTCTGTCAAGTAAATAAATAAAATCTTTAAAAAATTTTTTTAGAAATATATTATTCTAAAATTTAGAAATTTAGAAATAAATTTTAAAAAATAAATTTTAGTAACTCCAGTTTAGTAACCTTGTAAGCTCATAAATTTGAAAGGCAGGTTCTAAAATTTGTCTTCAATACCATTTCTAACAGTTAAACTCAGGTCATTACATATAAATTTATTATATGCAAGTATTATAAGAAGAATTTATAATTAAGTAGTGAGAGGAAAAGATATATATGCATACAGAACTTAATATATACAAGAAAATTGTGCAAATAAAGGAAACCATGAGACTTCAAGCTAATGATGTTTATATTTTTCAGTGATATTCAGTGTTAACATATACATCTACTATCTCTAATAACTATTAAGATTTTATAGTGGGATTTAAATTTCAGTTTAAAAATACTTTTAATTCCTTTTTTTAATTTTAATTTCATATATCAGCACACTGATCAACCCAGGCTCATTGTTGTTATTGTTTGTGTTATATATATATATATATATATATATATATATATATATATATTACACACATACATACACACACACTCTTTATCAACCTAGAGATTAGGAAGCTAAATTCCAAATATCCTAAGGCAGAGGATGGAAAGAATTTGCTTATCCTTAGTGAAAATCTATCATTAAACACAGAAATAAAAATCTTCATTTCTCAATACCCAAAGCAGTTTTACAAAGTTCATCCTGGCCTCCAACCTTCCAGGGTTTCAGGACCACTACCTAAAACCTCCAGTAGAGATTTTCTTTGGGCCATGGCATTCAGTTTGGTGGAACATGCTAATTGAAACACTTAGGAGAAATCTCTGCTCATGGACAGGAAAATTACAGATCGGGGCTGGACTAGAGAACAGTGACATCAACCCCTAGTTAAAAGGATACCTGAGAGGACACTCTATGGGATAGAAAAAGGAAAGGACTTATACACAGATTATGCCATCACATTTGAAGATTTTTCACAAAGTGAATCCACACAAGGCACTATGGTATGGGATGGTCTTTCTCTACCTTCTAAGAAAACCTCCAAATTTATATAAATATATAAATAAATGTGTATGTATACATCTATACACATGTGTGTATATGTACGTATATATAATGTGTATATGTTATATATACACACATATATAATATATATATTATATATATTAGCAACATATTTTGTCAGCTTTTGATTTGGTCATCATAATTGTATCAAATGTTCATTCTAGCCTTCTTTCTCACTTGCTATAAGAATATGGCACTCACCTCCTCCTCATCTCATTTTCGAAGTTACTAGAAAATTTGATCCATGGATAAAAATTTAAAATAACAGAGACATCGCTGCAAATGTTCAGCTCACAAGCCCTAGAATAATTTGCAATCACTTCATCAGTGATAGTACAGTCAGTTACTTCATGGTAAAGTTGGGCTTTTTTCATGGTAAGCTAGGCTGTGGAGCATGGACAACACACAAACCTCTGCTTTCAACCCACTCATTTATTTACCATTCAAGAAACAATTTGGAATACAAGTAAGAGTGAGTTTACCAGAATAACATTACCCCAATTTATTTGAAGACTTCAGAACTAAGTTCAGATCAGAACTGCACAGAGTATTCCCCTTGGAAAGATTACCATTCATTTCCTGCCTCTTGGCATGTTACTGGCACAAATTACTAAACGTTAGAGAACTTAGAAAAGGAATTTTAGGCGACTACCATGTATCTCTAATTTTTTTATTTGAAGGAGTTAATTGACAAGAAAATGTATGTAGGAATAAGTCCTATTACAGGACACAGTGCTTATATATAATGAAGGAGAAGGAAGTACAACTGTGTTCCAAATGAACCTTATTTGATTGTTAGAACACAATGACTTATTGTCCTGGGAGTATCTCCACTTAATTGAAACAAAATGAGAAAATTCCATTACAGTGTGCCAACTGAAAGGCTCAACATTCAATGCTCCACCACCACAATCACAGAAGAAAGAATCTTGTTGACTACAGGAGTTTTCTTGCCCATTATTCATTCAGTTATTCACAGTATCTATTACAAAGCATTCAAAAAAATTAAAGTAGGTTCACTAAAAAATGCATTTCATGGGAAACTTCCTCCCTCCTCTCAGAAAACCCCCAAAACTCAATATGTAATGGATGAAATCAAATTTGGTTAAATTTCATTCACATATTATAACTAGCTAACAGTACTAATCAGAATATATTAATATTTTTACTCAAGATTTATGTCAATAAATAACAATGTGGTATGAGGAAGTTTCTCTCATACCAGAACTTAAGATATTCTAAAATTTTATGTCAGTTAAATAGCAGTACATAACCAGCCAGGCCAGATTTTTATAAAGAATCCATAAAGGATCATAGTGTTATAAGAATTCATCTAACTTCATCAACTTTGCTTTACCTGACGCTCCCAAGGAAGAATTTCCCTTCTTTAAAAAACATGTTGGAAAGGAAATGGTCCAATTTCATTTTTCTGCATGTGGCTGTCCAATTTTCCCAGCACCATTTATTGAAAAGGCTGTCTTTTTTCCATTGGACATTCTTTCCTGCTTTGTCGAAGATTAGTTGACCATAGATTTGAGGGTCTATTTCTGGGCTCTCTATTCTGTTCCATTGATCTATGTGTCTGTTTTTGTGCCAGTACCATGCTGTCTTGATGATGACAGCTTTGTAATAGAGCCTGAAGTCCGGAATTGTGATGCCACCAACGTTGGCTTTCTTTTTCAATATCCCTTTGGCTATTCGAGGTCTTTTCTGGTTCCATATAAATTTTAGCATTATTTGTTCCATTTCTTTGAAAAAGATGGATGGTACTTTGATAGGAATTGCATTAAATGTGTAAATTGCTTTAGGTAGCATAGACATTTTCACAATATTTATTCTTCCAATCCAGGAGCATGGCACATTTTTCCATTTCTTTGTGTCTTCCTCAATTTCTTTCATGAGTACTTTATAGTTTTCTGAGTATAGATTCTGTGTCTCTTTGGTTAGGTTTATTCCTAGGTATCTTATGGTTTTGGATGCAATTGTAAATGGGATTGACTCCTTAATATCTCTTTCTTCTGTCTTGCTGTTGGTGTAGAGAAATGCAACTGATTTCTGTGCATTGATTTTATATCCTGACACTTTACTGAATTCCTGTATAAGTTCTAGCAGTTTTGGAGTGGAGTCTTTTGGGTTTTCCACATATAGTATCATATCATCTGCGAAGAGTGATAATTTGACTTCTTCTTTGCTGATTTGGATGCCTTTAATTTCCTTTTGTTGTCTGATTGCTGAGGCTAGGACCTCTAGTACAATGTTGAATAGCAGTGGTGATAATGGACATCCCTGCCGTGTTCCTGACCTTAGCGGAAAAGCTTTCATTACCCTAAAGATACAAATGTAGTGATCCAAAGGAGCACATGCACCCGAATGTTTATAGCAGCAATGTCCACAATAGCCAAACTATGGAAAGAACCTAGATGTCCATCAACAGATGAATGGATCAAGAAGATGTGGTATATATACACAATGGAATACTATGCAGCCATCAAAAGAAATGAAATCTTGCCATTTGCAACAACATGGATGGAACTAGAGCGTATCATGCTTAGCGAAATAAGTCAAGCAGAGAAAGACAACTATCATATGATCTCCCTGATATGAGGAAGTGGTGATGCAACATGGAGGCTTAAGTGGGTAGAAGAAGAATAAATGAAACAAGATGGGATTGGGAGGGAGACAAACCATAAGTGACTCTTAATCTCACAAAACAAACTGAGGGTTGCCGAGGGGAGGGGGTTTGGGAGAAGGGGTTGGGATTATGGACATTGGGGAGGGTATGTGATTTGGTGAGTGCTGTGAAGTGTGTAAACCTGGTGATTCACAGACCTGTACCCCTGGGGATAAAAATATATGTTTATAAAAAATTAAAAAAGTATAAAAAAAAAATAAAAAAAAAAATAAAAAATAAAAAAAAAAAATAAAAAAAAAAAAACATGTTGGAAAAAAATCTAAACACAGAGTAGTTACAGAGACTAATCAACATAAACTGGTTATAAGGATTAATCCTGATGACAGAGTAGTATGGTTGAAGGTAGGGAGATCAAGTAAAGAAGGATGCCTCCAAAGGGAACTCTTGATTGATCTCTACCACTTGGAACTTTTTAAATTATATGAATTCTTGTATCATTTATATAATTGAAAGTAAATAAAATATGTATATATTAAATAAACATATAGAGATAAACAGGAAGGAGAGAAATAAGGAAAAAAAAGTAGGAAAAGTGTGAACACACATCAGGCTGAAAATGCAGGATGAAAAAATTGGGCAGAATTCTTAACTAGAATTAAGTGTTGATGTTACACCAGATTTTGATGAAAGCTATAACACCATTATATGTCTGTCCATCTGGATAAATAAAACATGAAAGACAGTCTTATCTAATTATGGTCATTTTTCTCAAATAACCTCTCTGGACAGGTATTCAGCTTCTTTTATTTTCTCTTCCAAGTTCCTTAACTGCCTCCCTGCTTTAATATCATTCCTAATCCAAGGGATATTTTTTAAATCTCACACTTCATTATCCCTAATGAGTAATCACTCTACAGCCATCTGGACCACCCTTTACTCTTTATTTTGCATTTACTTACAGTTTATGTGTCTCTCGAACATTAATGACTATAAAGAAACAGACCCCTAGGACAAAGTGCGTGGTATGAGGAGCAGGGGGATGAGGAGCTAGTTTCTAAAAATCGATCTGGTTTTAAAAGACTTTTTAATGTGAATACCTTGTCTCTCTCAGAATGCTTATGAAAGGCTTTATAGTTGCCTTTTAACTAAGAACTAAATTCAATATACCTTTTGGAGTTAGGACCAGTACCCTCTGATTTAAAAACCAAATCATCTCCCCCTTTGTTTACGTATATTATATCCTACTTCTATATCTTATTTCTGAATGATTAATTAGTCAGAGCCAGAAGTATTAACTTTAAAGGACAATTCCTTGTTCACTTAGAAAACATTTTGAAGGATGTTTTAATTGACCAAGAATTATATCCATAATGAAAGAAGTACAATTTTTTAAATTTTTCCCCTCAGAGATAGATTAAAATGCTCATAGATTTATTAAGGGCACACTGAATCCAGAATATTCATGAATATAACATCCTCTGCTCAAATCATACAGCTCCATATAATTTGAATGAAACATTCTAGTAATAAAACATTTAATATTTACTAAGTATTTAATATATGCCAGGTTTTGAGCCACGGGGCAGTAGGGCAGGGATTCCACAAAGCAAATAAAACTACAAGAATATTTCCAGATGGATTTTAGCTAAAGTCAGCAAGGGGAATGGGCCTTCTAAAACTTGCTAGATTAGAAGAGACTATAAATGTTAGGATTTGCCTTGCCATTTGTCTGCAGCAGCTTGCTAGCTGACACAAGTATTCCATTAACCAGTCTCCTCTTTCACCTCCTTTATAATCACTTCTCTTTAACATAGGTTATGCTGAGCTTTTTCTAAAATATTCCAGGAACAAGAAAATCAGTATCTACTTCTAGCTGCTTCTCCCCTAATTATTAACTTTAATATATTTTATACCCTTAAAAAACTGTATTAAATCCTTTTAGGACAAACCATATAAATGAACTAAATATTACTGATTATCAATCTCTTGACACAATTTCATTATCTAAGTCCTGCATTTCTTTCTTTGTAATAGATATAACTAAAAGTTTTGAGTACTCATATTTTCAATAGAATTAGATAAATTAAAACAGAATTAGTAATATGAAAGTAAAAAAAAAATTAAATTAAGCAGAGTGTATTAGTGAATCAAGATACAGAGCCTTGAAAACAAATCTCCAGTTTTCAACTCCTTCCCAGCCACTGGAAATCTTTTAGAAAAGATTCATATTTGGTTACAACTATAGCTTGGCCACTTAAAATTTTCCTCTTCCTAGATGTTGTGTATCTACATAGGGACCATCTTTCAGAAAACATTTCAGTGAAATTGAATGGACATTAAATTTCAAATATGATAGCATGAATCTCTACTTTTCTACTGACATAGCTTTCTGACAAATGCAATATTCCAGAGTGGGAAAAAAGAAAATTATTTTTCAAGTTTGTTACAGACAAAACAATCAATGTCAGTCATGGTCCAGAAAACCCAATTTAGGATTTGTTTGAGAGAAACAAACCACCTCCTCCTCCTCCTAAAAGGCAGATCCCATGGAATAGTTCATGATGCATGACAACGGCTGAAGCAGGAATGCATATGCACTCCTATGCATGCCACCACACATTGCAGGAAAACCTCTTAATAGAAAGGGGCCACAAAGTTATCTAGAGACTATTAGGCATGACTTTTTTAGCTGAGCAATTCTTCATATGCCCACACTAGGAAATTACAGGCTTAATGGATAACTATAGCTATTGGAAGTATTACCTGAAAAATTAATTTTTATATTGTGCAAACAGGTAGATAAACCAAGGAGAAAGTGCCACTGATACAGACAAGTAGTTTCTCTAGAGTCCAATGATACCATCTGTGCATTTTCCTGAGATTTTTCCTTTGGTTACATTTGAACTGCAACATCCACTAGTGGCAAATATTCTCACTTCAAAAAGGAACACCAGGGAAGAACAAAATAAAGTATTTTTTTCCTTGTGACTGTCCTTATTAGTATGTATGCTCAAATGCATCAAACTAATGAGGCAGTGTCATTATACAGAACAGCTGTATTGAGTGTTCAGGAAGTTTCAGCACATTGGAAGGATAAAAAAAAACTATTAGTTAAACACAAGTAGTCATAAAGTAATAATGAAGACAGTCAAGCAATATGTTGACTTCACTAATAACTACTGCATGTGGTGTAAAGGGTAGAATTTTAACATATTCATTTGTTTCCCCAAGCATAAATTACTAAAAGCTACATTATAAACAAAGCACATAGTATAAGAACTTTTTACATTAAAAAGTGTAATCCTTTTTTTTTTTTTTTTTTTTTTCTGGAGCACTGTGGATTTAATTAAACTATAAGCAAAATTTACATGCAATTTGAGCCAGATGCCAACAATGCAAAGAAGAAACATAAAGTCTCTTAAAATCAAATAAATGCCTCATGAAAAATGAACTGCTGCCATCTCCATCACAAAATCTGAACATCAGTTAAATTAAAAAAATACCTTATTTTGAGAACAAATAAAATTTAATATTTACCTGACATCCTCATTCAGAAGCAGAGTTATTACAGTGATGCCCTTCCTGACATAAAGCAAACTTGTTGACCAAACTTACCCAATTCCCATGAAAGGAAATGAGAAGGTGTTTACCTTTGTTCAGGTAAAAGAAGTCTGTCACAACAAAACAGATACACAGGAGGCAAGATGACAATCTCCAGTTGGCATTCAAAAAGAAACTTATATTCCCTAAATTCAAGTGGCAGAGCCCATAAGTGACTTGAATTTCATTTTCATTGCACATGAGACATAATGACTTGACTATCAGGCACTTCCTGAAAACATGGCTTTAAAATTTTCTCATGACTAAGTCAAAATGAAAATTCAAAAGTATCTTTTTTGTTTTTGTTTTGTAAAAAGTGTAATCCAAGCACATTTAAATTCTCCATTTTATTTTGAAACAGGACAAAAAAGCACATTAACTTGTAATATCATCAATATGATATTGGACTTGTTTGTTTAATCTTAAGGTTAAAATAAATGATACCACCCTTTTACACATTTAAAGGAAAAGCTAATGAAAAATAATAAAATAATAAAATTTGGAGAAAACGCAGATAAAATCCTTAATCTTTATCCTCAGAATATGATAGTAGAAAAACTAAACTCATAGTTAAATCATGCCACGAGCACTCTAAAATTAAGCAAGAAATGACAACTATATAATTAGAAATGGAAAACAGGAAATACTTAATCCTTCTTGGCATTGTTGCTTAATGTATTCCATTATTAGCTGAATATTTTCCAACATAATAATTCTACAATCCCTCTGATCCCTGTAAACACAGTCTATGTATGCATTGTAACATTAGATACATTAGATACAGCTCACTATATCCTACGGTTGTCTGTCCAACAAGAACATCTAACAATTTTAAATATTTATAGCCCTAATATGGGAGCAGCCAACTATATAAACCAATTAATAACAAAATCAAAGAAATACATTGACAATAATACATTAATTGTAGGGGGTTTTAACACCGCTCACTGAAAAGGACAGGTCATCCAAGCAAAAGATCAACAAGGAAATAAAGGCTTTAAATGACACATTGGCCCAGACGGACATCACAGATATATTCAGAACATTCCATCCCAAAGCAACAGAATACACATTCTTCTCTAGTGCACATGGAACATTCTCCAGAATAGATCACACCCTGGTTCACAAATCAGATCCCAACTGGTACCAAAAGACTGGGATCATTCCCTGCATATTTTCAAACCACAATGTTCTGAAGCTAGAACTCAATCACAAGAGGAAATTTGGAAAGAACCCAAATATATGGAGGCTAAAGAGCATCCTTCTAAAGAATGAATGGGTCAACGAGGAAATTAAAGAATTGAAAAAATTCATGGAAACAAATGATAATGAAAGCACAACTGTTGATAATAACTTCTGATGATTGTTTCTACTTCCTTGGTGTTAGTTGTGATCTCTCCCTTTTCATTCATAATTTTATGAATTTGGGCTTTCTCTCTTTTCTTTTGGATTAGTGTGGCCAATGGTTTATCTATCTTATTAATTCTTTCAAAAAACCAGCTTCTAGTTTCATTGATACGTTCTACCCTATCTCTGGTTTCTACCTCATTGCTCTCAGCTCTAATCTTGATGATTTCCCTTTTTATGTGTGGAGTTAGTTTGATTTGTTGTTGATTCTCCAGTTCTTTAAGGTGTAGAGACAGCTGCTGTGTTCTGGAGTTTTCAATTTTTTTGAGAGAGGCTTGGATGGCTATGTATTTCCTCCTTAGGATGGCTTTTGCTGTATCCCATAGGTTTTGGACTGAAGTGTCTTCATTCTCATTGGTTTCATGAATTGTTTCAGTTCTTCTTTGATCTCCTGGTTGATCCAAGCATTCTTAAGCAAGGTGGCCTTTAGCTTCCAGGTTTTTTAGTTCCTTCAGAACTTTTCCTTGTGATTGAGCTCCAGTTTCAAGGCATTGTGATCTGAGGATATGCAGGAAATAATCTCAGTCTTTTGGTATCAGTTGAGTCCTGATTTGTGATCCAGTATGTGGTCTATTCTTGAGAAGTTTCCATGTGCACTTGAGAAAAATGAGTATTCTATTGTTTTAGTGTAGAATGTTCTGTATATATCTATGAGGTCCATTTGGCAAGACAGGAAACAACATGTGTTGGAGGGGATGTGGAGAAAGGGGAACCCTCTTACACTGTTGGTGGGAATGCAAGTTGGTGCAGCCTCTTTGGAGAACAGTGTGGAGATTCCTCAAGAAATTAAAAATAGAACTTCCCTAATGACCCTGCAATTACACTACTGGGTATTTACCCCAAAGATACAGATGTCGTGAAAAGAAGGGCCATCTGTACCCCAATGTTTATAGCAGCAATGGCCATGGTTGCCAAACTGTGGAAAGAACCAAGATGACCTTCAATGGATGAATGGATAAGGAAGATGTGGTCCATATACACTATGGAGTATTATGCCTCCATCAGAAAGGACGAATACCCAACTTTTGTAGCAACATGGACGGGACTGGAAGAGATTATGCTGAGTGAAATAAGTCAAGCAGAGAGAGACAATTATCATATGGTTTCACTTATTTGTGGAGCATAACAAATATCATGGAGGACATGGGGAGTTAAAGAGAAAGGGGTTGGGGTAAATTGGAAGGGGAGGTGAACCATGAGAGACTGTGGACTCTGAAAATCAATCTGAGAGTTTTGAAGGGGCGGAGGTGGGAGGTTGGGGTACCAGGTGGTAGGTATTATAGAGGGCACGGATTGCATGGAGCACTGGGTGTGGTCAAAAATAATGAATACTGTTATGCTGAAAATAAATAAAAAATAAATTTAAAAAAAAAGCACAATTGATCAAAATCTGTGGGACACAGCAAAGGCAGTCATGAGAGGAAAATATATAGTGATACAAGCCTTTCTCAAGAAACAAGAAAGGTTTCAAATACACGACCTAACCCTACACCTAAAGGAGCTGGAGAAAGAACAACAAAGAAAGACTAAACCCAGCAGGGGAAGAGAAATAATAATCAGAGCAGAAATCTATGAAATAGAAACAAAAACAACAACAACAACAATAAACAAATCAATGAAACTAGGCACTGGGTCTTTGAAAGAATTAATAAGATAGATAAACCCCTAGCCAGACTTATCAAAAACAAAAGAGAAAGAACCCAAATTAATAAAAACATGAATGAAAGAGGAGAGATCACAACCAACACCAAAGAAATACAAACAATTATAAGAACATATTGTGAGCAACTATATGCCAACAAATTCGACTATCTGGAAGAAATGGATGCATTCCGAGAGACATATAAACTACCAAAACTGAACCAGAAAGAAATTTCTTCTTTCCTAACAAGGAAGGAGCTAGAAGTAGTCATCAAAAATCTTCCAACAAACAAGAGCCCAGGGCCATATGGCTTCCCAGGGGAATTCTACCAAACATTTAAAGAAGAATTAATGCCTATTCTCCTGTAACTGTTCCGAAAAATAGAAATGGAAGAAACACTTCCAAACTCATTTTATGAGGCCAGCATTACTTTGATCCCAAAAGCACACTAAGACCGCATCAAAAAAGAGAATTACAGACCAATATTCTTGATGAACACAGATGCAAAAATTCTCACTGAAATACTAGCCAATAAAATCCACAAGTACCTTAGAAGGGTTATTCACCACGACCAACTGGGATTTATTCCTGGGCTGCAAGGTTGGTTCAACATCTGCAAATCAATCAATGGGATATAGTATATTAATAAAAGAAAGAACAAGAACCAAATGATGTTCTCAATAGATGCTGAAAAAGCATTTTAAAAAGTACAGCAGCCTTTCTTGATCAAAACTCTTCAAAGTGTAGAGAGAGAGGGTACATACTTCAGTATCATAAAAGCCACCTATGAAAAACCCACAGCAAACATCATTCTCAATGGAGAAAAACTGAAAGCTTTTCCTGTAAGGTCAGGAACACAGCAGGGATGTCAATTATGACCACTGCTATTCAACATAGTACTAGAAGACCTAGCCTTACCAATCAGACAAACAAAAAGAAATTAAAGGCATCCAAATCAGCAAAGAGGAAATCAAACTACCACTCTGTGCAGATGATATCGTACTTTTTGTGGCAAACCCAAAAGACTCCATTCCTAATCTGCTAGAACTTGTACAGGAATTCAGTAAAGTGTCAGGATATAAAATCAATGCACAGAAATCAGCTGCATTTCTATAAACAAACAACAAAACAGAAGAAAGAGAAATTAAGGAGTCAGTCCCATTTTCAATTGCACGTAATAATAAATTCATGATCTTATTCTCCTTCCTCCCTCTAGTCTGTGAGCTTTCCATTGGCTGAACATGGAAGCCAAAGGGACCCCACTGATGAAATGGACATAAGTCAATTTCCTGGGGCAGAGACCAGAATAGAGAAGGGTCTTAGAGAACAAAGGGAAGATATTTTGCATTCATGTGTAACAGGCACGTCAAAATTAGTATTTCTATAAAACTGAACATTTTTTACCCAAAACTGCTCGATCTTCAGCTTTCCTCTCTCACAGGATCATGACTCCATCCTTCTAGATGTTCATACCAAAACTTTTGGGGTCATTCTTGACTCCTCTATTTCTCAAAAACCCACAAGCTATTCTGACAGGAAATTCTATTGTTTCTATATTTGAAATATATCCAGAATCCTACTTCTCAATCCTACATCTCAGCCCCTTTGCAAAATAATTACCTCCTGAGTAAACTTCTGCAATAACACCAAAAGGTATAGCATAAACATTTTGGTGATCAACTTTTATGAAACATCTCTAAAGGTTCATCTACATATGCATATGAATGTGTTCCCTAGTTTTAACACTTACAGTAAAAATTACATACAATTCTGCTTTGTTAATGATATTCTTGTCCCTATTTGCTACCAATCTTTTTTTTTTTAACAAATACACAGTTAATACAGGTGAGAGATTAGGAACTTCCCTCAATTATATATTCATACTTTCACACAAAGATTTGAAAAGATCCAGAAAAACTGCATGTCTGCTCCAGGAGGTTTGTAATGGTAAATGAGGAGGCAGATTACTAAAAATAAATTTAAAATAATCCTCTCTTATAAACCATGCTAATCTCTGCCTGTTTGAGTCACTTTTGGCAAAGGAATTCTGACTATGACAGTAAAAATGTGTGGATATATTTTGAAACTGTTCCATGCCCAGAAAATGCCAAAATAATTAGTAAATTTACAAACTGGGCTGTGCTACCTTTTCTAAAGCAATACCACAAACTTGGAAATCTTTCTAGAATACCTATTTGTCTACTTTTGGAAAACAAGTTTCTCTAACTCATTCAAGAGAAATGTGAGTAAAATAATCCATTAATTTCTTCATAAGAAACAGTTATCACTTCAATAGTACACTGACTTGGTGTTATATAAAATAGAAACAAGGGCACCTGTGTGGCACAGTTGGTTAAGTGTCCAACTCTTGGTTTTGGCTTGGGTCATGATTTCAGGGTCATGATTTCAGGGTCATGAAATCAAGCCCCACCATGGGTTCCGTGTTCAGTGCAGAGTCTGTTTGATTTCTCTCTCCCCTCTTCCTCCCCCCCCTCCCCCACTCCACTCTCATTCACTCTCTAAAATAAATACATAAATCTGCTTAAAAATAAACAAAATAAAAGCAAAATTAATATTATTCAGAAAAATAATGTCTAGGTAAATTCTATATGTCACATTAAAGGTACACTTGGCAGCCTCTGTATCTTTATTAAGCTTTAATGTTATATTGAAACTGAAACTAAGGTCAAGAAAAGAAATGGCCTTTAAAAGCCAGCTACCAATCAGTACCCATTAGATTTTAAAACAGAATAAAAATACTACATCCTAAAAGATGCAGTTGTGTCAGCTTACATCTTCACCATAATGCATCAAACTCTTATGTTCATACATTCATTAAGAATGAAATGCTGTATCCTTTACTCTTGTCAATTATGTTTTCTATTTACGTGTGCAATTTAATTTATTTAAAAGAAATGTATAAGGTAAAATAAAGTGCCTTTTACAACGGTCTTTGGGCTAAATTTTAGTAAAATTATTGCTCTTAGACTAGGTCGTCTAAAAATTTAGTCAAGCAATTAGAAATTTATTTTATTTACATTATATATGTACTTACTGTTATAAAAATAGTAATAATAGGTGCTAACTTTTATTGCCTGCTTGTTATCCCTCAACCATAGCACGAACCAATTTAAACACATCAATTCATGTAATATTCTAACAACCCTGTGAAGTAGATACTAATACTCTATCTTATCCTAAAAAGGCTTTAAATTGGAGTTATCTACCAATAGGACATCTGAGAAAAATGTTTGTTTATGTTATACACAATGCACCGTTAAAATGATGGTTTATTAACTATGAGGGTTTCTAGTACACCTCCTTCTACAAAGGCATTACTTGCCCAAGGAGTAGACACTAAATGAGTGACAGAATGATGAAATGTCCACATTTTAACAAGTGAGCTACTACTGACAGATGCTCTGAAAGAGAACAAGTTCAGAAGAGTATGGTGTTCTCAGTCTCCTTAGGGAATGAGGCCTCCACTCAGAATTCTAATTTCAGTCTCCATTACTAAGAAAGAGGAGCAAAAGCTGACAGCACAGGCCGTGGAAGAGAATGAAGGAGAAACAGGGCTGTGAATTCTTAATTAATGGGATGCTCAGGGAGGCCAGTGCAAGCTTTATAAAACTGCTATGGAAGGTTGCATTTAGAGTAGATACAAAAGCCACTCACTGCTACCCCTAACTTCAGGAGGCAAAAACGCAGTTTTGAAAGTCCTAGGCAATGGTGAGAAAGGAAATTATTTCCTCTGGAAACCCCGAATCTATTTCTCTGAAAGCACTTTCAAACTATTAAATGACTTGGTTAATGGTATGGCTCAGAGGTTTCAAAACTCGGTTTCCGAAACTAATTATAAAAAGGCACTCAAGAAATGAAAAGAAAGAAATAGTCATAAGCAAAAATACTAAAGACATAATGATTTCAACTAATGTTAAATTCCCAGAGGAATCAGGGAGCTTCCTAAACATTTTAGAAAATCTGGTTTTTTCCAAGTAAAATTATTAAATTTAACAACTTATGGAAATATTCATTTAATTATGCATTTGTGGGTATATATTAAAAAATTACGAAGTACCAGGTACTGTGCTAAGCACAAAAACTACTAAGAAGGAAAGCACATTCCTGAAATTGAAGAAATCATAGTCTGCTTGGAGTGAATAGCCAAACCATAGAAACCAGAAAGCTTTAAAAGTGTGATTTAAAGAGGTGACCAGTACTTTTAGTCGACACTGTTGCAACTCCCTCCAGACATGTACAGATTGGCATAAGTATAAAATATAAACATTTACAAGGACAGGAAAATTGAATTTTTAAAAATATATACCAAGCTGTATTTTCACAAATATTGTTTGCGGTTGGATAAATATTACTTGAAACTTCTCTATAATCACAGTTGTCCTCAGAGTTTTAATGGCTTATCAGATGTTTAGAGGGATTAGCTTTGGTTGGTATAACGCTAGTATATTAATGTTTACTGGGCTACCTTCCCCTTATCAGAGTCATGCTAAGGGCTAGAGAAACAAAGTGGGAAGACACATCACTTGTCCCCAAGGAGTTTAGAGTCCAACGGGAGAGGCAAGTAAATAGTTAGAGTACACCATATTGTAATAATCAGGATAGACATGCATGCCAACTGCTGTGGGAGCCAAAAAAGGGACTCTACAATCATGAGAATAAATAATTAGGAGACTGTTCATTGTTCAACATTTAAATCTCTGGCTGATAATTAGAGCTGTCCAACAGAGAAATGAGCAAGCTTGCTAACAAGGATCCTTCAGAGTTCAAGAAATGTTAAGAAAGAGACCAATCATCAACACGTTGTAGAAAACTTTTAAGAGATGAAACTAGATAATAATCTAGACTTCCCAGTTGGGCCTAATCCAGAATTTCCTATTCTGGATAGCTCCTTCAAAGCAATACTTACATAGCTTTATGAAAAGTAGGTTTTGTTGTCCCCACTTTGAAGGTTCTTTGGTGTAGACTTGCCCACAAAGGTTTTGCAGCTCTGTCCATTGGAATAGTCTCTGCCAGGACAGCTGGATCCTACAACCACAGACTCCCAGGTAGCTCCAGAGCAGTAGCCAAGGTGGCCTGCCCTTTGCAGCATGACTGCCCTAAGTGTCAGAATTGCCAGCATCCTCATCTGTACATACTTTCCCATCTTTTTATTTTTAAGGCATCTTATACTTGATCTGTACTCTCTAATACTGGCCTCTGCCCCCTGCCACAGGTATAAAAATTTCCTCATTTGTTTCTCTTCTGTCTACCCTGGTTTTTCTTAAATCACAACTGAAATTTATCTCAATTCCACATTGATTCATGGAGTTCCCTAGCAAATACTGACCATAGAGATGTGAAATCTGGAAAATGTGGCTAGAAAAAAAAAAAAATTCTCAAAACCCAAAGTAGAAGAAGGAAATATTTTTCCAAGCCTATTTATTTCTAATAATAATAAACCTTAACATTCATTGAGTTCTCCCCCTATAACTAATACCCTTCAATACACTTTATAGGAATAACCTCATTGAACCCTAACAACTGAGTATAGTCAAATACTGTCAATATCACTATTTGATATAGAAAGTGAGATAAGGGACACCTGGGTGGCTCAGTGGGTTAAGCTTCTGCCTTCTGCTCAGGTCATGATCTCAGGGTCCTGGGATCGAGCCCTGCATCAGGCTCTCTGTTCAGCAGGGAGCCTGCTTCCCCCTCTCTCTCTGCCTGCCTCTCTGCCTGCTTGTGATCACTCTCTCTCTGTCAAATAAATAAAATCTTCAAAAAAAAAGAAAAGAAAAAAAGAAAGTGAGGCCAGTAACTTGTACCAGACTCTTCATTTCATAAGCAACAGAACTGGGGTTTGAATCCAGGCAATATGAGTTCAAAGATTGTGTAATCATCTACTACTCTTCACCTCTTCACTTCCTCTCTAGTACATGACAGGTTTTACTCTTATGACTCATATGAGCACACAAACAAGGTGACAATTTGTTAACCACTTCTGCTTACAGGCAACAAAGCAGAGAAGATGAGGGAGGGGGAGGACTATAGCTAGGATAATGGCTAGAGGAGCTATTATCTCCCACAGCTTATATGCTAGAGCCAATCTCAACAAGGGCTTACTGAAAAAAGGATAAAAGCACATGAAGTAGTTTCACTGTGATGTTATAAACTTAAGTTAACTAAGTAAAAGAATTGTAACCCAAGATAGACTAAAATAAAATAATACCTAAACATATAAGATACATGTGAGATATATAGACCTTTCCTGATGTGGAGATATGACAAGGGAGACAGAGTAAAGACCACATGTGAAGGATTACTGCTTTTCAAAACTACGCAAACTACTCCACAACACTATATTTTGCCTGCACTATTACTAGGACCTGTTCATACATCACAATGCCAATGTTATGTATTCTATTATTTTCCATCCATCTTTCTTCCCAAATTTTATAACTAGTAAAAATTCACATATTACTAAATCCTAAGAAATCTGAGGATAGAGTCCATGTTTTCTTCTTTTCTGTATCTCCCCAAACTCCTGGAACAGTATTTTAACAGTAATAATTATTTAATTAATACATATTGAAATTAAATCTGCCATTAAAATATTTCCTGGGAGGAAATATTTTCTCCAAAAGCTTCTGAAAGGAATCAGATTAAAGATAAAATGGGGAAGTTTGTTTTAATCAAACTCACCAAGATGGCATACAGCAAAGAAATAAAAATATTAATAATTTTGAAAAGATCAAGGTAAAGAAATTTTTATAATTTAGAAAGAAAAGTGTCCCTATGAGATGGAAAATGAATCTGAGAATGGAAAATTCATTTCAAATGGATATAAATGAGACTGAGCTTTAAAAATGTGAAGTTGCATCAAGATCAAAAGCTTCTGTACAGCAAAGGAAAGAATCAACAAAACAAAGAGGCAACCATGGAATGGGAGAAGATATTCGCAAATGACACTAAAAAGGTCTGATACACAAGATCTATAAAAAACTCCTGAAACTCAACACACACAAAACAGATAATCACGTCAAAAAATGGGCAGAAGACAAGAAGAGACACGTCTCCAAAGAAGACATACAAATGGCTAACAGACACATGAAAAAATGTTCATCATCATCAGCCATCAGGGAGATTCAAATCAAAACCACATTGATACACCACCTTACACCACTTAGAATGGCCAAAATCAGCAAAAGAGTAAACAACACGTGTTGGAGAGGATGTGGAAAAAAGGGAACCCTCTTACACTGTTGGTGGGAATGCAAGTTGATGCAGCCACACTGAAAAACAATGTGGAGAATCCTTAAGAAATTAAAAATAGAGCTACCCTATGACCCTGCAAATGTACTATGGGTATTTACCCCAAAGATACAGATGTAGTAAAAAGAAGGGCCATCTGTACCCCAAAGTTCATAGCAGCAATGGCCACAGTCGCCAAACTGTGGAAAGAACCGAGATGATCTTCAACGGACGAATGGATAAAGAAGATGTGGTCCATATATACAATGGAGTATTATGCCTCCATCAGAAAGGATGAATACCCAACTTTTGTATCAACATGGATAGGACTGGAAGAGATATGCTGAGTGAAATAAGTTAAGCAGAGAGTGTCAATTATCATATAGTTTCACCTACCTGTGGAGCCTAAGGAATAACATGGAAGACATTGGCGAGATGGAGAGGAGAAGTGAGTGGGGGAAAATCAAAGGGAGAGACAAACCATGAGAGATTGTGGGCCCTGAGAAACAAACTGAGGGTTTTGAAGGGAAGGGGGTGGGGCTGGGTGAGCCTGGTAGTTGGTATTAAGGAGGGCATGTATTGCATAGAACACTGGGTGTGGTGCATAAACAATGAATTATGGACACTGAAAAAAAATAAAATTTAATTTAAAAAATAAAATAAAAATAAAAGTGCAAAGTTGCACTGGAAACAAGATGACTTTCTGTAAAGCTTTTAAGATCTAACCCCTGGCACAAATTCATACCGGGGTTTGACTTTGGGAGAGGATCTCTCTTGGCATCTACACTGTTGTATTTCCATATTCTTTAGTGCCACCTGTTGTATCTTGTGCCTGTTTGCTCCTCAGAAGCCTAAATCAAGAGTCTGCCTGTGTTTTCTAGCTTCCTGAGTTGAGTCCATGATCTCAGGGTCCTGAGATTCATCCCCTAGTCAGTTGGGCTCTGCATTCAGCAGGAGTCTCCTTGAGGATTTTCTCCCTTTGCTCCTCCCCTAACTCACATGCACACACGTTCTCACTCTCTCTCTCTCTCTCCCAGAAATAATTCTTTTAAAAAATTATACCACTTTTGTTCCCCATGACTTTTATCGAAGTTAATATGAAATTATGAACATTCTAGGGACACCTGGGTGACACAGATATTTAAGCGTCTGCCTTTGGCTCAGATTATGATCCCAGGGTTGTGGCATCAAATCTCAACTGGGTTCCTTGCTCAGCAGGGAGTCTGCTTCTCCCTCTGTCTGTTGTTCTCCCTATTTGTGCTCTTTCTCTCTGACAAATAAATAAAATCTTAAAAAAAAAAAAAAAGAAATATAGAAACTATAAATATTCTGGTCTGCCCCCACCTCCACTCTCCAGTAATGACTGCTTTCTCACTTTTATCCTACAAATGCAAAAGTAGCCAATATAACCAGCATCATGCAGTATTAGTAATCTGTTCTCTGAAGAGAAAAATGGCAGTACCCAGATAAGTTGTCAACAATGCTTAGAGGGTTTTTTGTTCCATCACCACATAAAAATTACAACACACATCTTCAAGAACTTTCTTTACAGAATGAACTTACCACTCCACAGCCAGCATAGACTACTAAATGTGGGATCAAGCCTTTTCTGGAAAACAGTGGCCTTTTCTCTGCTTTGAAATTTATGTCAGATAAAAAAACAATCACAAGTAAAGTTACAAGTTAAGTGTAGATTCTTCATATCCTAATGGACAAAATATAGGCCCATTCATCCTCTCCCTCCCTCTCTCTCTTGCCCTTGCTCTCTCATCTCCCTAACCCCTAAACTTCTTAAAATCCTTGGTAGCATTTGTTAAGAGTGTCTCTCTGGCAAGATATAAAAGAGCAATGTTACTCATGATTATTTTTTAATGTTATTTTTTTTCATGATCAAAATACAGTGTGATGTCAATGTTCATTTCAAAAAGAAATTTTAAACTCTTTCAGTGTTCTTTCTGGAAAAACACTCCCAGATTAAACTGACCAGGATAAGGAAGGCCAATGCAGGCCCACAAGGGGAAGCAGAGTTCCAAAATATGGGTTTTGTTGAGTTAGAGAAGGGGTTGGCAAACTTTTTATGTAAAGGGACAGATAATAAATATTTTAGACTTTGTGGGTTATACAGTGTCTGTTGCAACTGTGCCATTATAGCATCAAAGCAGCCACATACAAGAATACATAAACAAATGGGAGTGTCTGTGTTCCAGAACAATTTTATTTGCAAAAGTACATAGCAGAATAAGACAAGTATAACCCATGGACCCCAATTTGTCAACTTCTGATTTAGAGGCACGAAGACAGTGCTCATAAATTGGACACCAGTATCACCTTATACAGTAAGAAAGAGATGTTCCCTGACCCAAGTGAAAATAATCAAGGGAGAAGAATGGCACATAGGGTTCTTGAACTACAGCTAATATTTAAGTGTTATCTTTGGTATATTTCTTAGGTTATACTTGATGTTATCCAGATAAGCAATAGTTAGATGAATTATTTAAGGTCAAAGTAAGCTATATGTATGAACAACCATCACAACAAAAAGTCAGTAGACTGGGTATTTCTAGATAATGTCATCTACCTTAAAATTAAGGGGGAGGGAAGGGCAACCTGGGAGGGGCCTATCAAAGTTTATTGCAACTAGTTAGTATTGTTTTAAAAAACTCCTTTTTAGTTCTAAGGAGAGAACCAATTCTACAATATAATCTAAAATATTTAACATGGTCCCACCAGACCACTGAACACTATAAAGAAAAAGAAAATGTATGTGTGCACGTGTACGTGCGCGGCGTGCCTGCGCACATGCATGCACACTCCTCTTTTATATAATCTTAATTACGATGATGTCAGTGCTGATAATGATAGTGATTATGATGACAGCTACAAATAACAGTACTTGGGAATTATTGGGAATAGGGAATTGGGAATTATATTAGGAATTGTAATAGGCTGTTCAAAAAAACATATCTAACCCTCAATAACTCTATAAAATAGATATATTATCTCTTCTTCCACAGATAAGGAACTGCATATAGTTAAGTGGCTATAGCCAAGATTAGTCTGCCACCCACACATACAACTTTTCACATAAGAAAAACCAAAATTTTCTAGTTCTCCTACTTGCAAATAAAAGTTAATCCAGTTACATAAAGTTAAATTTACACCTATGGAATTCTGACCTAACTGTTAGAGTGACATCCCAGAGGAGCAAAATGGGATGTGTACCCACTCTCTAAGACCCAAAGTTCATAGCAGAGCAGTAATTTGGGCATGATGGGGAGGGAGTCTTATAACAAGCCAACATTTTTTTTCAACTACTGACTAAGGCAAGGAAGAAAAGCAACTCACCCTCAAGCTGAGACTAAGAAAGGAATATTAGCCTTCCCAAAAATTTTAAATGAGACTTGTGAGCAAGATGGTGGAATAGAAGGCCACCACCTCCATTCATATCCACCCTCAGCAGCAATAATTTGGTAACCATCCATGTAAAAAGTGCCTTGGGGATCCAGGTAAAAAACTGAAAACTGGGGCACTTGAGTGGTTCAGTCAGTTGAGCACTGAGCACTCAACTATAAGTTTCAGCTCAGGTTGTAGCTCAGGGTTGTGGGATCAAGCCCTGTCCTGCAACAGGCTCTAGGCTCAGCACAGTGTCTGCTTGAGGTTCTCTCCTGCTGCCCCCCCCCGCACTACCCCCCACTCGCCTGCTCACTCTCTCTAAAATAAATAAATAAAAATAAAATCTTTTTAAAACATGTCCCAATGTGGTCAGTGGAGGCTTGCTTAAGCTGACTTCTATACCTAAAACAAAACAAGACAAAACAAAAAACTGTGAAACCTAATAGAACCAAAGACTAAGGAGGGCCATTTTGAGAAGGCAGGCCTGCAACCAAGGGTCAGATTCACTGACCAAGGTCCTGGCTACAAACTCAGAAATAGCCCCAACACCTCGTGGACTTAGCTACAGCTCCGTATGGCCTTGGCTCCCCCACAGTACCATCTACCAATGGTCAAGGTCAAGAGTTATATCCACCTGGGTTCCCAGCAATAGACCTTCCAATCTCACTTCCAACTGTGAACCCAAAAGAAGCCCATGAACTGGCTGTATTTCCTTTTAGCTGGCATTCCTACCCACACAGGGACTAGAGGGAGCCATGTTTACCCTCTGACCTCAGGTCCTCTGACCTCAGTCCAACTGCAGATCTGAAATGTCCCCGTATGGCCCCTCTCAACCACAGGCTGAGAACCATTTCTGCAAACCAGGCACCTAATGGAAGACGCACATCTTCATGTCCCCATAGGTACACCTACTGACTATGGTCTAACTGCAGCTCTTACAGAAGCCCTATAACCTAGTTCTAGCCCTTTGAAATTGCATCAGAAAGCAGTCCTGTCCACTGAAGGACCCAGGAGACACACCTGTCTGCCCCAAAGGCTGGCCTGCTGTCCTCAGTCTGACTGAAGATCCTGAAATGACCCTGTGACTTATCACCAACCATGCCTAGCCATAGTTCAGGGGCAGTCATGCCTGAACAGGGACTTAATGGGAGAAAAACTCCTCTGTGCCAATGCCCCCACAAAGCAAGACAACTGACTTTGGTCTAACTGCAGAACATGAGGTAGTCCTATTCTGAGATCTGAGATTCTGAGATCCAGCCCCACTCATCCATGAACATCCAGTGGCAGATGTATTAGACATCAGGGATTAATTAGAGAATCAGATCACAGAGATTTGTCAAATAATTTAAAAACTGTTCATATTGTACTCTCCAAAATAATCCAGCATTTTCCAAATGCTAGTAAGAAATTTAACAAATAAATTTCATTTTAAAATCTGATTTTAGGAATCCTTAATCCACAGAAAATGCATATATCTAAAGTAACAGAACATATTCTCTTTAGGCTGCATTAAATTATGGATTATAAATGATTAACGAAGCCCTCATAGAAAAGCTTAAAGATTTAAATGAAGATGATGGCAGAAGGAAATGAAGTAAGATAAGACCAGGGAAAACAAACTTAAACCAGCCCAAATTTGAGATCTTAATTAAGGCAAAGTGAAGAACAGAAGTGAATCAAAATGTAAAAGAAAATTTTTTTAAAAACCAGAGAAGGGACATTTCTGTCTTGATTCTGAATGTGGTCAAAATGATTTGGAATGTTCATGTCTCCTATCTCATGTCTCTTTTATCTCAGTTCAGGATATATAAATAAAACAAGTTATCTCTCCAAGTACACCATAATCTGGACTTTAATTCCCCACTGACCTCCTTTCTGCTCCTGACAATGGTCATCATATCATAAAATCCTACTTCATCTGTAATAGGAGGATTTAAGTTGTATCATGTCTTCAGAAACTGCAGAGCATCTGTAGACTCAACTAATATAGGAAACTAAGTAGAAGTTCAAGCTTATATAAAAAACAAGTAAGTGTTCTGGAGGAAAATACCAATCCATTAATGACTGAGAACAAAACAGTGCAGGTGAAACAGAAATACGTGTTAAGCATCCCAGATCAAAAAATGAGCTTTTTAAATATCAGAATGCCACATTTGCGTTTGTGTGTATGTGATCTATTTCATATTTAGGTCTTATTTATTTTGCGCTGATAGATATTTCAGGAATTTATTTATTCCACACAATTATGGATCCACACAGGCAGAAATGAATATCAAACTGTAGCTTCAGTGTCTTAGTAGCTTTGCTACTGAGAAACCAGAAATAACCTAACAAGCAGCTCTGCTTAGCTAAAGCAAAGATTCTAAGCTCTGACATGCCCAAAGTGACTTGGGAGAACTGAAATCAGTCTTTCCAGTTTGCAAGATCCAAGGGCTACTAAAGGATCCTGGTATGTTTTAGGCTGGAGAAAGAAAGAAAGCACTGAGCCCACTGCTCAGGGATAGTAATTAGAGAGTAATTAAGGTTCTCAGTCAGACCCTAGCAAGGAAATAATGGTAGGACCTTAAGGATTAAAGCCAAATCCTACTGAGAAACAGAGTGCTAAATTTTGAGTGGTTTTAGCCATAGTATGCACAATCTACGCTGTTGGCACTTTTGTAGAATGAAGCAGAAAGTGAGAGTCTGGTTTAGGGAGGGAATGAGAGGGATGGCAGTATGTGCAGAGAATCACAGGGATGGGCTCCCAGGTAAGTCACTGCATGCACCAAAGGAGAGAGTAACCACTATTGATTAAATGTTTATGACTATATTTATTAGTTATGCATTATCTCATTAAATCTTCATAATGAATGCTATGAAAGGCACAATTAAATACTGCCAAAGAAATCAATCTCCCATCCTGTTTGGATTGGAAGTACTGTCCGTTTTGGTAGTGATGGTTTGCCTGTGGCCCTCAAGCACCTGTGTGTCCACTAAGCCACAGTCTGAACCTAACCCTTGCCAACAACATGTTCTCTTAGAGATTAGCTGGGTTCTTCCACCAATATATGTAGATCACCTTCAGGTGGGCTAGACTTACCTAGCAGATCAGGGAAATCTGAGATGGAGCCCATACTATTCATACAGGGAAACATGAACTGGTGAGTTCCTTTACCATTTCAAGAAAGAACTTCAATTTCCTGCACAAATCTATTATATAAGTTAAATGAAAATATAATGCTTCTGGGTGCATGTCCCTGCAAGTTAGGTTCTGGAGAAATTAAACATGAATTTTTAAATGTCTTAAGAACCAATAGCAGCAATGGTCACGGTCGCCAAACTGTGGAAAGAACCAAGATGCCTTTCAATGGATGAATGGATAAGGAAGATGTGGTCCATATACACTATGGAGTATTATGCCTCCATCAGAAAGGACGAATACCCAACTTTTGTAGCAACATGGACGGGACTGGAAGAGATTATGCTGAGTGAAATAAGTCAAGCAGAGAGAGACAATTATCATATGGTTTCACTTATTTGTGGAGCATAACAAATATCATGGAGGACATGGGGAGTTAAAGAGAAAGGGGTTGGGGTAAATTGGAAGGGGAGGTGAATCATGAGAGACTATGGACTCTGAAAAACAATCTGAGGGGTTTGAAGTGGAGGGGGGGTGGGAGGTCGGGGTACCAGGTGGTGGGTATTATAGAGGGCATGGATTGCAGGGAGCACTGAGTGTGGTGAAAAAATAATGATACTGTTATGCTGAAAATAAATAAATGAAGAAAAAAAAAAAAAGAACCAAATCTTAAGAAGATTGCTTAAGAAGAACGCTTCCTTGTTCTCCTCAGTGTTAAAACAAGAGACAGAGTCTGTCTAGATATGAACTTAATTATTAAGTAGGGCCTTTTCCCCATTTGTCTGCACTCAGAGAACAGTCTTTATTGACTGTGTACCTTTAGGCACAAAATATAGCCTTATCTCACCAGCATATTCTTTCCTTCTAAACCTTATGCATTACCTGTTTTGTGAAATGTGGCTTCTTTTCTTTTTAACTAAGGCTGAATCAAGTTTTCTGTCTCATAAATCCTATTTCCTCACCACTTTACATGTGAGAAAGTGAAGCTTAGGGAGGGTAACTATACCAAGGTTTACACACATCTGAATTAACAAGTCAGAACTTAAACCCAGGTCTGCAGATTCCCAGTGCCCTGTTCACACTTGCTATATTATTCTGCCTCTTTCAAGTGCTGATCGAACCATTGAGTCAATGATAAGGTCAATAAAAGCAATAAGTGCCAAGGGGGCAGCAGTCTATATTTCTATGGGGAATCGAGCTTCTTAGAAGCTTCGAAGTTTTGGAAAACAAATTGTGTTAAACAAGATTTTATTCCATCTGAGCCTATTTCTATACCTAGAAGGTACATCAGAAATTTAAGCAGCTATGCAAAAATGCCAAAAATATAAGACAGCTATGTATTATCTGAATAAACCAAATTTCTTAATATAGTCAGGATACAGGATACCTCTGGCACCAGGCTACCAGAATGAACCAAGGATGACTGCTGGTGTCCACTAGAAGCAGCAGTGTGTAGTGGTTATGAAAGCAAACTACCTGAAGGAGAATCCCTGGTTTACCTCTCTTCCTACAAATGTGACACTGGGTAAATTACCTAATCTTCTCTGCCCCAATTTCCTCACTTACTAAATAAGAATAATTATAGTATCTATCTCAAAGGCTTATTGTGAGGTTAAAGTAATTTAAAATACATAACATGCTATAAGCATGCTTATTATTTCAAAACAGTCAGCAAGTTACTCTTACCATCAATAACCATCAACAGGTAAAACTGAGTTGAGAGAAGTATCTACCTGCCACCATCTGCTCTTATCATCTTAGATTGGCAGGTAAGCAACACTCTATGTCATACGGAAAGATCAAAAACTATTAACAAAAATAAGCTGGTTTCAAAAATGCACAAGTTACTTATGCATGTGGGGTAAGTATAGAAAGGCTGCTGGCCACACTAAGTGTCTTTACTCAAAGTCTGGCTGACCTGACATGTGATCTAAGTATCTCGATGGAAGAACCCAGCTAATTCCTAAGAGAAAGTGCTGCAGGCAAGATTTGTCCAAGGAAACTGCAGTGGAGCTACTGAGAACCAAAGCTACTGAGAACCAAGGCAGTCTTATTCAGGATTTGCTTAGTTCTGTGCATACTTTGTTATTTTGCCTACTGAGCATTATTTTGTTCTTCATGGTACCCTATGCTGCAGAAAACTTCTCTAGAGAATCATCCCTTACTGACCCTGACTGGTTCCAGGCGTGACCCAAACTTAAGAAGGAAACACGCAACTCCTGTGCCCTCTCCTTTGGTTCAGGGTTAGGCATGTAACCCATACTGTTCCAATCAGATTGAATGCCAGTACTTGAGCAGAGTTCCCAGAAAAAAAAACTGCTTTCACATCTACTGTATTTTAACATAGGAAGATGTGAGTTAGGATTGCTGGGTGACTTTTTCTTTGTCTTCTAGAAACTGAAAATAAAGACAAAAGAAAAAGAAAAAAAGTAAAGAGGGGGATGAAGTCCTTGTGGCATTGTTTGAGCCACTAAATTACACTTAAAATGAGACCATCTTCTGGATTTTCAAGCTATTTGAGCCAAAAATTCTCCTGAATTTTGAAGCCAGCTAGGATTGGTTTTCTGCTACACTCAACAGAAAGAATTCCTATAGTTAAAGAGATGATTTCTGTAACTGACAAAAACTAGCAGAGACAAATCTGGCAGATTCATAGAACATGCTCAAAGGTAATGTTAAATGTCTTTGATAGGATCTTTGTGTGTTCTTACTCATGTTTGTAATTAGTCCACATCTAATTAACAGAGGATAGTCTGAAGAAAGGCAGGAAGGGGCAAGAAGACCATGTTGAAAGAGGAAACTACCCTGAAAAAGACCCCATCCTGCTATTCTAGGCATTACTCAGTGCCCCCGCTTTCAGTCTTCCTACTAGGAGGACTTAAAACTTGTATGTGACAGAAAGGAAGAGAATGGCCTTGGGTGTCCTAACCCAGGCCCCAGGGCCAGCTCAACAGCCTATGGTGTATTTAAACAAAGAACTTTATCTGGGGACCTGTAGATGGCTTAAGGTAGTATTGACCACCATCCTCTTGATCCCCAAGGCTGCTATGAAACATTACCCTGGAAGAAACTGTCCACAGGGTTAATCAGATTAAAACAGCCCACCAACAACCTCATAAAAAAACAAAAGAACAAACAGACAAAACCTCACTTAGAAATTCTGATAGCAACCCTCTCAGGTTCCCTCCTTCTTCAGGAGCTTTGTATTACTGCTCAATGAACTTCGCTTTGTTGCCCACTGCTCTCTGTCTGCTCTACATTTTCATTCTTTTAATTGGTATGACCAAGAATGGCAGGCACTAAAGGAAAAGAAATCCTGAAACACAATTTTGACAGTGTTTGATATTTATCCTAAATATCCCAATATAATCTTTCCCAAATATCTTACTTTCATACATATGGATCCCATATCTCCATTTACTTTTAAGTATCTCTTATAAGACAGGATGGCTAGCAAGATGGCAGAGGAGTAGGAGATCTAAATTTTGTCTGGTCCCTGGAATTCAGCTAGCTAGTTATCAAACCATTCTGAACATCTGCAAACTCAACACAAGATCAAAGAAAAGAATAGCAGCAACTCTATGAACAGAAAAGGGACCAGTTTCTGGAAGGTAGGATGTGAAGAGAAGTGAATCTGATGCAACATACGGGAATATAGACCACAATGAGGGAGCCTCCATGAGCCAGCAACTGGCAAGTGGTAAGAGCAGTGGAGCACAAAATAAAAACTTTTAGAAGGCTGCCCCACTGAGGGATGTTGCTCCAGTGGTGAAGTTGGCGGTGGAACCCTCAACTGGGACAGTGTGGGTTCCACAGTGTGGAAACCACAGCTGGGACAGTATGGTCTCAGGACTCTCGTGGTCGAAGAAAGACCTAGAGTGTCTGACTGCGGCAGATCTCCCTGGTAACAGAGCAGAGAAGCCAGGTGCAAAGAGTGAAATGAGAAGTGAGCTCTCAGCTTGGGGTTGCCCTAAACCATAATCTTCGAGCAGAGACCCAAGAAGCAGCAGATCCAGTAAGACTCCCTTTATCCCCCAGGAGAAGCAGGGTAGGAGTCCCCTGCAGGAATCTGCCAGGTTTGGAAACTCCAAACAGAGCCATATGCCAGAGATAGAAATGCTCAGTCATAGGCCAGGTAAGTACAGAGTACAGCCAGAGACCAGGGAGACAGGAGTGACTGGCTTCTTTTCTCTGAGGGCATACTGAGGACTGGGGCCCCAATTTCTCAGCTACTCCAGGGACAGAGATTGGGAAACTGCCATTTTCATTCTCATCCTCTGAAACTGTACGGAAAGCTTTCAGGGAACAAAAGCTACCAAGAGCAAAGGCTACCAGATTACTTAGCCAGGCCCATGGCAAGGGCAGTGAAATTCCTCCTGGGACAAAGACATTTGAGAATCACTGCAACAAGCTCCTTCCCCAGAATATCAGCAAGACCATTCAGCCAAGACCAAGTTCACAGATCAAAGAGAACAGCAAAACTCCAGCAATAGAGAAATATAGCACATAGAATTCACGGCTTTTTTCCAGTGATTCTTTAGTCTTTCAAAGTTAATTTTTCTTTTTTTTTCTTTTTTTTTTAATTTTTTTCATTCCTTTTTCAACCAGCTTCTTCTCAATTCCTTTTTTTTAAAATCTTTTTTAAAAATTTTCAGTTTTATAGTCATATTCTGTCCCTTCATTTATTTATCCTTATTTTTGTAAATATGTAAGTTTTGCTTTCACTAAAATTTTGGGAGGCAGTTTCTTCTAGCCAAAATACAACCAAAGTCAGTGTGCGGCTCTGTTCTATTCACCATCCTGCAACCTTCCTTGCCCACACTGATAACTTAAAACCACCCTCCCATCTTTTCCATCTGTGTGAATTTGTTTTTGTTCTGGTATTATATAAACCTTATACCTTGGGTTCATTTTGACTGGGTTCTTTCTTTTTTTCTTGTCATTTAATTTTGTCAGTCTTTTCGTTTGTCCATTTTTGTTTGTATACCTTATAAATCCTACCTTTAGGGCCCATTCTGGCAGGGTCTTCTCTCTCTCTCTTTTTTTTTTTTTCTGTCTCTTTCTCTTTCTTTTTTTTCTTTTTTCTTTCATTTTGGTGGTGACTTCTGATTGCTTAGAGGCGTTCCAAGGTGTACCCTGCCTGGATCACGCTGATATATTAAGCTACACATCTCCTCAACCACCTCTCACCAAAATGACTCAGAGGAGGAATGCCCAACAGAGGAAAAATTCAAAGACTGTGCCCTCTCCATCAGAGCTATTGGATATGGACATAAATATATGCCGAAAAGGGAATTCAGGCTAACAATTATCCAGGCAATGGCTAGGTTGAGAAAACCATTAATGATAACTAGAATTGATTAGGACAGAAGTGAAAGGCACCCAGGAAGAACTTAAAAATGCTATCAATGAGATTCAATCTAATCTAAATTCTCTAACAGCTGGGGTAACCGAGGCAGAGGACAGAGTTAGTAATCTAAAGGACAAACTGAAAAAGGATCAGGAGGAGGCCTGGAACAAACAGCTCAGCAGCCATGAAAACAGAACTAGGGAAATAAATGACACCATAAAATGTTCCAATGTCAGAATTATTGTGATCCCTGAGGAGGAGGAGAAAGGAGGAAGACTAGAAGATATAGTTGAACAAATTCTTGATGAAAATTTTCCCAATCTGGGGACTGGAATCAGTGTTCCTGTCCTAGAGGCAGAAAGATCACCCCCTAAGATCAACAAATCTAGAAAGACTTCAAGACACTTAATTGTGAAACTGATGAATCATAATTTAAACAAGAGCTCTTAAGAAGAGCTAGGGGGAAGAGATTCCTTACCTACAGAGGAAGGTCCATCATAATAATGTCAGACCTGTCCACAGAAAACTGGCAAGCCAGAAAGGGTGGGCATGACATATTCAGGGCACTAAATGAGAAGAAAATGCATCCAAGAATACCTTATCCAGCAAGGTTGACAATCAAAATGGATGGAGAGATAAAGAGCTTCCAAAACCAGCAAAGTTTAAAAGACTATGTGACCACCAAGCCGGCACTACAAGAAATATTATGGGGGTTCTAGAATAGAAAAAAGAACCCAAGAGTGTCATAAAACAGAAATTTATAGAGACAATCTATAGAAACAAGGACATCGCAGGCAACATGATGTGAATAAAAACGTATCTTTCAATAATCACTCTCAATGTGAATGCCTAAATGTCCCATAAAATAGCACAGGGTTGAAGACTAAATAAAACAACAGGACCAGGGGCACCTGGGTGGCTCAGTGGGTTAAGCCTCTGCCTTCAGCTCAGGTCATGATCTCAGGGTCCTAGGATCGAGGCTGCATCAGGATTTCTGCTCAGCAGGGAGCCTGCTCTCCCCCCCCCCCTCTCTCTGCCTACTTGTATTCTCTGTGTGTGTGTCAAATAAATAAATAAAATCTTAAAAAAAAAAAAATGACAGGACCTATCCATATGCTGTCTAGAAGAGACCCATTCTGAACCTAAGAATACATCCAGACTGAGAGTGAAAGGATGGAGAAGCATCTTTCATGCCAATGGGCCTCAAAAGAAACCCAGGGTAGCAATTCTCTTATCAGATAAATTAGATTTTAAACTAAAAACTATAGTCAGAGATAAAGAAGGACACTACAATATTCCTAAAGGGTTTATCTACCAAGATCTAAGAATTGTAAATATTTATGCCCTCAATACAGGAGCAGCCAACTACATAAGGCAACTGTTAATCAAGATAAAGTGTCATATTGATACGAATACATTAATAGTAGGGAATCTTAACATGCCACTCTCAGTAACAGATCATCCAAGCACAAAATCAATAAAGAAACAAAAGCATTGAATGACACATTGGACCAGATGGACCTCATAGATATATACAGAATATACCCTAAAACAACAGAATATTCATTCTTCTCAAGTGCACATGGAACTTTCTCCAGAATAGACCACATACTGGGTCACAAATCAGGGCTCAGCTGATACCAAAAGACTGAGATTATTCCCTGCATATTCTCAGACCACAATGCTCTGAAACTGGAACTCAATCACAAGAAAAAGTATGGAGGAATGCAAACACTTAAAAGCTCAAGACCACCCTGCTTAAGAATGTTTGGATCAACCAGGAAATCAAGGAAGAACTTAAACAATTCCTTGAAAGCAATGAGAATGAAGACCATTCCATGCTCATGGATCAGAAGAATAAACATTGTTAAAATGTCTATACTGCCTAGAGCAATCTATACATTCAATGCTATCTCGATCAAAATTAGACGGGCATTTTTCAAACAATCCTAAAATTTGTATGTAACCTGAAAAGACCCCGAATTGCTAAGGAAATGTTGAAAAAGAAAAGCAAAACTGAGGGAATCACATTGCCTGATTTCAAGCTTTACTTCAAAGCTGTGATCACCAAGACAGCATGGTTCTAGCACAAAAACAGACACATAGACCAGTGGAACATAGTAGAGAGCCCAGATACAGACCCTCAACTCTATGGTCAAATAATCTTCAACAAAGCAGGAAAAAATAAGTAGGGGAAAAAAGACAGTCTCTTCAACAAATAGTGCTGGGAAAATTGGACAGCTATGTGTAGAAGAATGAAACTTGACCATTCTCTTATACCATACACAAACATAAACTCAAAATGAATAAAAGACCTCAAAGTGAGGCAGGAATCTATCAAAATCCTAGAGGAGAATATAGTCAGTAACCTCTTAGACATCAGCCACAGCAACTTGTTTCAAGATATGTCTCCAAAGGCAAAGGAAACAAAAGTGAAGATGAACTTTTAGGACTTCATCAAGATCAAAAGCTTCTGCACAGCAAAGGAAAGAGTCAACAAAACAAAGAGGCAACCATGGAATGGGAGAAGATAGTCACACATGACACTACAGACAAAGGTCTGATACCCAAGATCTATAAAATCTCCTCAAACTCAACACACACAAAACAGATAATCATGTCAAAAAAATGGGCAGAAGACAAGAAGAGACATGTCTCCAAAGAAGACATACAAATGGCTAACAGACACATGAAAAAATGTTCATCATCATCAGCCATCAGGGAGATTCAAATCAAAACCACATTGATACACCACTTTACACCACTTAGAATGGCCAAAATCAGCAAAATAGTAAACAACATGTGTTGGAGAGGATGTGGAGAAAGGGGAACCCTCTTACACTGTTGGTGGGAATGCAAGTTGATGCAGCCACACTGAAAAACAGTGTGGAGAATCCTTAAGAAATTAAAATAGAGCTACGCTATGACCCTGCAAATGCACTATGGGTATTTACCCCAAAGATACAGATGTAGTAAAAAGAAGGGCCATCTGTACCCCAAAGTTCATAGCAGCAATGGCCACAGTCGCCAAACTGTGGAAAGAACCGAGATGACCTTCAATGGACAAATGGATAAAGATGATATGGTCCATATATACAATGGAGTATTATGCCTCCATCAGAAAGAAGAATACCCAACTTTTGAATCAACATGGATAGGACTGGAAGAGATTATGCTGAGTGAAATAAGTTAAGCAGAGAGAGTCAATTATCATATAGTTTCACCTACCTGTGGAGCCTAAGGAATAACATGGAAGACACTGGCGAGATGGAGAGGAGAAGTGAGTGGGGGGAAATCAGAGGGAGAGACAAACCATGAGAGACAATGGACTCTGAGAAAAAAAAACTGAGGGTTTTAGAGGGGTGGGAGTGGGAGGTTGTGTGAGCCTGTGGTATAGTGTGTATTACGGAGGGCACATATTGCATGGAGCACTGGGTGTGGTTCATAAACAAAGAATTCTGGAAAACTAAAAAGAAATAAAATAAAAGAAAATAGAAGGAGAAATAAAAAGCTTCCAGGACAAACAGAAACTAAGATAATTTGTGATTACCAAACCAGCCCTATAAGAAATATTAAAAGGGGTCCTCTAAGCAAAGAGAGAGCCCAAACATAACACAGATCAGAAAGGAATGGAGACAATATACAGTAACAGTCACCTTAGAAGCAATACAATAGCACTAAATTCATATCTTTCAATAGTTACCCTGAATGTAAATGGGCTAAATGCCCCAATCAAAATATAAAGGGTAGCAGATTGGATTTAAAACAAAAACAAAAACAAAAACACAATACCCATTGATATGCTGTCTGTAAGACACCTCCCAAACACCTCCAGATTTAATGTGAGGAGGCAGAAAACCCCTTAACATCCTAAGAGACAGTAAAAGAAAGCTGGATGGCAATCCTTGTATCAGACAAATTAGATTTTAAACCAAACACTGTAACAAAAGATGAGGAAGGACACTATATCATACTTAAAAGGTCTGTCCAACAACAAGATCTAACAATCTTAAGTATTTATAGCCCTAACAAGGGAGCAGCCAATTACATAAGCCAATTGAGAACAAAATCAAAGAAACACATTGACAATAATACAATAATAATAAGGGACATTAACACCCCCTCACAGAAACTGACAGATCATCTAAGCAAACCAACAAGGCAGAGAAAGAGGGGGAAGCAGGCTCCCCGCTGAGCAGACAGCCCAATGTGGGGTTTGATCCCAGGATCCTGAGATCATGATCTGATCTGAAGGCCAAGGCTTAACCCACTCAGCCACCCAGGCACCCCTCTACCAAACCTTTAAAGAAGAATTAGTACTTATTCTCCTGAAACTGTTCCAAAAAATAGAAATGGAAGAAAAACTTCCAAACTCATCTTATGAGGCCAGTGTTACCTTGATACTAAAACTAGACAAAGACCCCATCAAAAAGGAGAATTACAGACGAATATCCCTAATGAACATGGATGCAAAAATTCTCACCAAAACACTACCCAGTAGTATCCAACCATACATTCTTATTCACCACGACCAAATGGGATTTATTCCTGGGCTGCAAGGTTGGTACAACATCCATAAATCAATCAATGTGATACACTACATTAATAAAAGAAAGAACAAGGACCATATGCTACTCTCAATAGATGCAGAAAAAGCATTCAACAAAGTACAGCATCCTTTCTCAATCAAAACTCTTCAAAGTGTAGGGATAGAGGGTCCATACCTCAATATCATCAAAGCCATCTAAGAAAAACCCAGAGCAAACATCATTCTCAATGGGGGAAAACTGAGAGCTTTTCTGCTAAGATCAGGAACACAGCAGGGCTGTCCACTATCACCACTGCTATTCAACATAGTACTAGAAGTCCTAGCCTCAGCAATCAGACAACAAAAGAAATAAAAGGCATCCACACTGGAAAAGAAGAAGTTAAACTTTCACTCTTTCCAAACGATATGATACTCCATGTGGAAAACCCAAAACTGTTAGAACTTACACAGGAATTCAATAAAGTGGCAGGATATAAAATCAATGCACAGAAATCATTTGCTCTTCTATACACCATCAACAAAAGAAAGAAATTAAGGTGTTGATCCCACTTCCAATTGTGTTCCAAACCATAAGATACCTAGGAATAAAAAAAACCAAACAGGCAAAGGATCTATACTCAGAAAACTATAAAATACCCATGAAAGTAATTGAGGAAGACACAAAGAAATGGAAAATCAATTCATGCTCATGGATTGGGAAAACAAATATTGTGAAAATGTCTATGCTATCTAGAGCAATCTACACATTTAATGCATTCCCTATCAAAATACCATCAATTTTTTTCTAAGAAATGGAACAAATAATCCTAAAATTTGTATGGAACACCAGAAAAGACCTCGATAGCCAGAGGAATGTTGAAAAAATAAAAGCAAAGCTGGTGGCATTACAATTCCGGACTCAAAGCTCTATTATAAAGCTATAATCAGCAAGACAGTATGGTACTGGCACAAAAACAGACACATGGACTCTCAACTCTATGGTCAACCAATCTTCAACAAAGCAGGAAAGAATATCCAAATGGAAGGAAGGCAGTCTCTTCAAAAAATGGTGTAGGGAAAATTGGACAGCCACATGCAGAAGAATTAAACAGGACCATTTCCGTACACCATATACAAAAGCAGACTCAAAATGGATGAAAGACCTCAATGTGAGACAGGAATCCATCAAAATCCTTGAAGAGAACACAGGCAGCAACCTCTTCATCCTCAGCCGCAGCAAATTCTTCCTAGACAAATCACCACAGGCAAGGGATACAAAAACAAAAATGAACTATTGGAACTTTATCAGATAAAAATCTTTTGCAAAGCAAAAGACACAGTCAACAAAACCAAAAGACAACTAACAGAATTGGAGAAGGTATTTGCAAATGAAATATCAGATAAAGGACTAGTATCCAAAATCTATAAAGAACTTCTCAAACTCAACACCCAAAGAACAAAGAATCCAATCAAGAAATGGGCAGAGGTTTTGATTTGTATTTCCCTGATGCCGAGTGATATGGAGCACTTTTTCATGTGTCTGTTCGCCATCTGGATGTCTTCTTTGCAGAAATGTCTGTTCATGTCTTCTGCCCATTTCTTGATTGGATTATTTGTTCTTTGGGTGTTGAGTTTGCTAAGTTCTTTATAGATTCTGGACACTAGTCCTTTATCTGATATGTCGTTTGCAAATATCTTCTCCCATTCTGTCAGTTGTCTTTTGATTTTGTTAACTGTTTCCTTTGCTGTGCAAAAGCTTTTGATCTTGATGAAATCCCAGTAGTTCATTTTTTCCCTTGCTTCCCTTGCCTTTTGCGTTGTTCCTAGGAAGATGTTGCTGCGGCAGAGGTCGAAGAGGTTGCTGCCCGTGTTCTCCTCAAGGATTTTGATGGATTCCTTTCGTACATTGAGATCCTTCATCCATTTTGAGTCTATTTTTGTGTGTGGTGTAAGGAAATGGTCCAATTTCATTTTTCTGCATGTGGCTGTCCAATTTTCCCAGCACCATTTATTGAAAAGGCTGTCTTTTTTCCATTGGACATTCTTTCCTGCTTTGTCGAAGATTAGTTGACCATAGATTTGAGGGTCTATTTCTGGGCTCTCTATTCTGTTCCATTGATCTATGTGTCTGTTTTTGTGCCAGTACCATGCTGTCTTGATGATGACAGCTTTGTAATAGAGCTTGAAGTCCGGAATTGTGATGCCACCAACGTTGGCTTTCTTTTTCAATATCCCTTTGGCTATTCGAGGTCTTTTCTGGTTCCATATAAATTTTAGCATTATTTGTTCCATTTCTTTGAAAAAGATGGATGGTACTTTGATAGGAATTGCATTAAATGTGTAGATTGCTTTAGGTAGCATAGACATTTTCACAATATTTATTCTTCCAATCCAGGAGCATGGAACATTTTTCCATTTCTTTGTGTCTTCCTCAATTTCTTTCATGAGTACTTTATAGTTTTCTGAGTATAGATTCTGTGTCTCTTTGGTTAGGTTTATTCCTAGGTATCTTATGGTTTTGGATGCAATTGTAAATGGGATTGACTCCTTAATATCTCTTTCTTCTGTCTTGCTGTTGGTGTAGAGAAATGCAACTGATTTCTGTGCATTGATTTTATATCCTGACACTTTACTGAATTCCTGTATAAGTTCTAGCAGTTTTGGAGTGGAGTCTTTTGGGTTTTCCACATATAGTATCATATCATCTGCGAAGAGTGATAATTTGACTTCTTCTTTGCCGATTTGGATGCCTTTAATTTCCTTTTGTTGTCTGATTGCTGAGGCGAGGACCTCTAGTACGATGTTGAATAGCAGTGGTGATAATGGACATCCCTGCCGTGTTCCTGACCTTAGCGGAAAAGCTTTCAGTTTTTCTCCATTGAGAATGATATTTGCGGTGGGTTTTTCATAGATGGCTTTGATGATATTGAGGTATGTGCCCTCTATCCCTACACTTTGAAGAGTTTTGATCAGGAAGGGATGTTGTACTTTGTCAAAACCACAATGAGATATCACCTCACACCAGTCAGAATGGCTAAAATCAACAAATCAGGAAATGACAGATGCTGGCGAGGATGCGGAGAAAGGGGAACCCTCCTACACTGTTGGTGGGAATGCAAGCTGGTGCAGCCACTCTGGAAAACAGCATGGAGGTTCCTCAAAATGTTGAAAATAGAACTGCCCTATGACCCAGCAATTGCACTATTGGGTATTTACCCTAAAGATACAAATGTAGTGATCCAAAGGGGCACATGCACCCGAATGTTTATAGCAGCAATGTCCACAATAGCCAAACTATGGAAAGAACCTAGATGTCCATCAACAGATGAATGGATCAAGAAGATGTGGTATATATACACAATGGAATACTATGCAGCCATCAAAAGAAATGAAATCTTGCCATTTGCAACAACATGGATGGAACTAGAGCGTATCATGCTTAGCGAAATAAGTCAAGCAGAGAAAGACAACTATCATATGATCTCCCTGATATGAGGAAGTGGTGATACAACATGGAGGCTTAAGTGGGTAGAAGAAGAATAAATGAAACAAGATGGGATTGGGAGGGAGACAAACCATAAGTGACTCTTAATCTCACGAAACAAACTGAGGGTTGCCGGGGGGAGGGGGTTTGGAAGAAGGGGGTGGGATTATGGACACTGGGGAGGGTATGTGATTTGGTGAGTGCTGTGAAGTGTGTAAACCTGGTGATTCACAGACCTGTACCCCTGGGGATAAAAATATATGTTTATTAAAAAAAAAAAAAAAAAAAAAAAGAAATGGGCAGAGGACATGAACAGACATTTCTGCAAAGAAGACATCCAGATGGCCAAAAGACACATGAAAAAGTGTTCAACATCACTCAGCATTGGGGAAATACAAATCAAAACCACAATAAGATACCAACTCACACCAATCATAATAGCCGAAATTAACAAGTCAGGAAATGACAGATGCTGGCGAGGATGTGGAGAAAGGGGAACCTTCCTATACTATTGGTAGGAATGCAAACTGATGCAGCCACTCTGGGAAAAAGTATGGATGTTCCTTAAAATGTTGAAAATAGAGCTACCCCATGACCCGCAATTTCACTACTAGGTATTTATCCCAAAGATACAAGTGTAGTGATCTGAAGGGGTACATGTTTATAGCAGCATTGTCCACAATAGCCAAACTACAGAAAGAGCCCAGATGTCTATCAACAGATAAATGGATAAAGGATATTTCACCATGCACAATGCAATATTATGCAGCCATCAAAAAATGAAATATTGCCATTTGCAATGATGTGGATGGAACTAGAGGCTATTATGCTAAGTGAAATAAGTCAATAGAGAAAGACAATTATCATATGATTTCACTGATATAAGGAATTTGAGAAACAACGCAGAGGATCATAGAGGAAGAGAGAAAAAATGAAATAAGACAAAAACAGAGAGACAAACTACGAGACTCTTAACCTCAAGAAACAAACTAAGGGCTGCTTGGCAGGGGGTGGGAGGGATGGGGTGGCTGGGTGATGGACATTGGGGAGCATATGTGCTATGGTGAGCACTATGAATTGTGTAAGACCAGTGAATCACAGACCTGTAACCCTGAAACAAATAATATATTATATGTTCATTTAAAAATGAAAAGAAAAAAAGTATGTTTTACAAGGCTCTCAGCTCAAAATTGTTATTTTATGACAAGTCTTACCCCCCCAAAATAAATAAATAAATAACAAAACCTAATTATCTATTCTAGAATACCAATCAGGTTGAAAATAAACATAAAAATGTAGGGGTGCCTGGGTGGCTCAGTGGGTTAAAGCCTCTGCCTTCAGCTTAGGTCATGATCCCAGGGTACTGGGATCAAGCCCCGCATCAGGGTCTCTGCTCAGCCAGAAGCCTGCTTCCTCCTCTCTCTCTGCCTGCCTCTCTGCCTGTGATCTCTGTCTGTCAAATAAATAAATAAAATCTTTAAAAAAAAAAAAAGAATTAAAAAAATTTTTAAAAATAAAAACATAAAAATGTAGTGGCCAAAAATAAAATAGTGGAAGATCTTTATAACTCTTCTTTAAGCTCCAACATATTTTGATAAACAAATTAATGTAAGTGTCTAGTTTTAGGTATGTCACAATACTAAGTTGTAGAAGGCATACTGTAGCACATCCACTGTATAAATACGAGTACAATCAGGAAAGAAACCATGCAGTAGGCTAAAAATGGGATGGTTAATATAATGGTTTATAAAATATGATAAAAGTAAGTATTAGATACAGGGAACCTCAATATGGCACCCTAGAACTAAGGGAGAACATTCAAAGAACAAATTTAGAGTCTATTTACAAAGAACAAATTTAATCAGACTATTAGAAGTGTGGTTTGGCTATTGTATAGCATTGAATTTCACTGGTTTAGTCAGGCCTGAACTGATCTAAAGTTGATGCTTCAGAAATACGCAACTCCACAGTACAGGTGGGAGAGCAGATGAACAGCAAACAGTGACATGAGTGTGCAGTGGGCATCTGGGTACTGCTGGCAGCAAGAGGCCTTCAGAGCATAGGAGCACACTGTAGCTCTGGCTAGTATGCTAAAATAGCTACGGAAAGGTAATAGCCAGGCCAAGTCTGCAAGACTTAGAAGAACTATTTTGGGCCTGTGGCTATGGCAGGAGGCACACAATGTCCTGACAACCATACTGCCAATCCCTAGTTCCACACAAGAGACTACAAGAGAGCCTCTTCCTCCTGCAGTACCCATGCAGTGTTTTCTACTGGAATAACTCAACATGGTCTTCACTTTACAGAAGAAATACATGGAGGCACATGAGTGGCTCGGTTAAGCGTCTGACTCTTGATTTTGGCTCAGATCATGATATAAGGGTTGAGAAATCAGCCCCACATGGAGCTCCATGCTATCATGGAGCCTGCTTGGAATTCTCTCTCACTCTCTCCCTCAACCCCCCCTCCCTGTTCACATTCCTTCAGAAACTACCATTTATTAAGTGCCTACTATTCATCCAAAAAATATTTTTAAAAAATACAATCCATGTCTACAGTATGTTGAGTTGTGAATAGTCTGGGATTCTGTTAATTTCAGTGCAGTTAGGGTATACCCTATAATATCACTTCCATGTTCTTAAAGATTGACAGGCTTTCATTAAAGGGTAAAAACTTCAGGAAATACCCGTAACCCAAGTTTATGTGATTTATGCTGCTGTGCACAATTTTCATGTGTCCAGAGGAATATGTTATATTCATAAGACTATTGCATCTGATACAGAATAAAGGGCATATAAGGCTTTCACCTGGCCTCAGACTTTTATGATCCTGAAATTTCTAATTCAACGCAATTAAAAAGAATATACAACCTTGCTAGAGATGGGAAGCAGTCCTAAATTTGACAAAACCTAGAAAATGTAATTGTACTTCTCATTTGGGAATTTAGCCAGGAGATATGACCTGGAGAACATCAGTTTGAAAGTCAGTATGTTAGCTTCTGTTGAAGTCATGGGACTGCACAGGAAGAAAAAATGATTATCTTAGGTTTAGTTCCTTAGAAACAGTCTAAGATGGGAAGTTTTTGTTCAAATTACTTATTGATTTATCCTGGAGAAGGAGAGTGGGAGACCAGGATAGTGTTTGGGGGAGGTGGGTTGGGGAACTAAGCAGGGATATGGTCTCAGGTAGAGCCTAGCTTCACATTAATCTCACAGGGAAGCCTGATTCAGTGATGGACTAGAGTTGGCCTCACCTTGTTGCAAAGAAGCTAACTTTTTATAGCCGTTCTCCCATCAGAGAGTTGTTAGCTACAAACTACCTTGAGAAGGGAGTTGAGCATGACTTCCAGGAGTAGTGGCTCTTTATTTAGGCAATAGTTCACAGAAGAGCATCAGTTGTGAGCTATTAATAACAAACAAACACTGAGAGCAGTTGAGGAGTTGGGTGCATTAGCAGGTAAAAGGGATCTGAGTGGGCACAGTTCAGTATCAAGGAATGAACCCTGAAGAATCAGAAGAGAGGAAGAATACCTTTGCGGGAGACCAAGGAGAAGTCTAAGAAAAATGAAAATAATCAAAAGAGAATGGTAATAGTAGCAGCCACAGTAGGTGTGTCTCAATATTATAACCAAAATCACACTACTGAAAATATGCAGAGTGTAAATAATGCAGTTAGAAATAATCCCCTGTAGGTAGCTCATGTCAGGTCCTCACATCATTACTCTAAATAGAAAATATACATATTTATTTAGAATAATCTATTGAGAATATATGTATATTCTATTATATATATCTATTATGTTTATATATATGTATAATACATATATATTTTAAGATTACACATATCTTGCATTGTTTTCTTTTGTTTTCTAAAATAATCTCTATAAACTAAAGAAAAATAAAATCTACACCAGGCACAAGGACAGCCACTAGCATCTTGTTCTTGGCAAGATGCCAATGTCAGAAAGCATGGCCCAATAATTAAGCAATCTACCTGGAATGCAACAAATCACATAGAATTAACAGAAATTCACAGAAACCCAAACTATGGAGGGGAACCTGGCGGTGGCTTCTAGGTCTACTGGCTTCCCTAACTCCTGTCACTGTAGGCTTTGGGTAGGTTGAAAAAAAAAAAGTCTTCTTACATTTACAAATGAGATGCTAATCCACATTACAATAAAATAAAATGGAAACAATAATGCACAACTAATTAAGAAAGTACTAGGGCGTCTGGGTAGCTCAGTGGGTTAAAGCCTCTGCCTTCGGCTCGGGTCATGATCCCAGGGTCCTGGGGTCAAGCCCCGCACTGGGCTCTCTGCTCAGAGGGGAGCCTGCTTCCTCCTCTCTCTGCCTGTCTCTCTGCCTACTTGTGATCTCTGTCTGTTAAATAGATAAATAAAAATCTTTATTTATAAACAAATAAATAAATAAATAAATAAGAGAGTACTGTGTAACAATACCCTAGTGACTTGTGATTATCCCACCCTTGGTGGGAAGGAAGCAAACCATAAGTAGTTTTGTTTAGATTATGTTGCTTTATAGTATGATGTAAATAAAAATTTGTACTGGCTGAAAACTAAAACCTTTGATTCCTAATTTTACTAAACATTGCTTCCTTATTAAGTTTAAACCAACCAAGCCAGTATTAATTAACCCCTGATTGCTTAACCAAGTCTTAGGACTTATGCACATGGTTCATGATATATAGTCAGAATATGCCATTATCATTCCATTTCCCATCACCCTTTAAATACATTTAATGGGGCTACTGTATCCTCTGCCTTTGGCTCTAAACTCAATCAGTATAGTGTTTTCCCTGGCATTTGTTGAGTACACAGTCCTAAGCTACCTTCACACTGTCTTGGCAAAACAGGTATTTACAGCTGTTTTACAGATGTTTGCCCTTCTCTGATGTGGCAAATTTGTGGATTCTTCAGATATGTCCAGCATTAGAGTGGACTCTCAGATGTGGATCCTTGATCTAGCAAATCCATTCAGGGTCTTTTAAACCCTTCCTAGTCTCTACTACTCTAGCAATCACTTCTTACTTTTCTTAAGTACCTTCTAGGCTGTACTACTGAGCAACATTTGGAAGACCCTCCATTCCAGCTCCCTTGATTCTATGGCTCACTCTGGTCTGGAATAAAATACTTCCTCAGTGTTGGCCTCCACAGCCCCCTTACACAACTAGAGTGTAAGGCCAATGACTCCTTTGGTTCATTTACCAGTAGATATCCAATTAAACTTCCTGAGTAATCTCCTTGAGTCCCTCCCTCTTAGCATAAGGTGAAGGGGGACATGCCCCATGGAAAGAGAAATAATCATGGGTTTTTTCATTCCACTTTAAACTTTCTATGGCATCATCTGTTTCATGACTCACTTTAGTATCTTGCAAATATAGTTCTATCTCAGTTAAAACCTCCAATTTAATATAAGTTTACATTTAAAAGTCAATGGGAAATAAGCCCTATGTCTTATGTAAAAGTTTTGGGGATTTGCAATAGTGAGAACACTAGGATTTTAATAAATGAAAAGAAGGAAGAGAATGGGGAAAGCCCAGGGATGAACCCTGGTTCCAGGGAACCACTACATGATCCCAAGGAGATCCCTGAAGTTCTAGTAGCCCTATTTATGCGGGAGACGTCTTCGAACTTGTGAGTAACCCTTAGAGCCTTGTGTGGGGAATAAAGGGTAAAGGGACCTGGTCCCCTAACTAAAAGGTCTGTTTCTAATTCTTTGTCCATTATGCCCCATAAAGATGCTGCTCTTTTTTCCCCCCCAAAAAATATGTGTTTAGTTTTGAATTCAACTGGCTACTGAAGGTGGGTTGGGAAGACTGACTCACATCACCTAAAACAACTTTTTTAAGACTCATTATGCTTAATACTTAAGGAGAATCACTTTCTCACTTGAAGTATTCAGGTACTCACTTGAATTCTCTGTGTCTCTCTACTAGTATGGAACTATCCTGAGCCAACTAGCAAGAAAGAAATCTGGGATAGAAAGACATCCAATCTTGGCTAATCACCTTACAGAATAGAGTCAATAAACTTCCCCAAATTAACTAATTTTTGCATTCAACTACAACTCATAAGATTTCTTTGTAATTTGCATTTCCTTGTTTTTAAATCTCTAACAATATATTCAAAGCTGCATAGTTTATAAACCAAGAGGCTGAGCTAATGTTTTATGTTTTTTCTTTAGAGGAAAAGACTATCTTGGGGACCCAGAAGGATATGAAATTTTTCTTCCAAAGTAATAATTTTATAATATTACACTGAGCTAAAATATAACATTCATACATATCATATTACACTAAACTCCATATATGTTGAATATGTTTTCATATTCATCTAAAATAGTTATGAAACCAAGAGAATCACTTTGCATAAAAATTTAGTCCTCAGTAGTCTTTCTTTAGCTAATTATCACTTAAGAAAAATTAGAGGAAAAATATAATCATATAATCTACTGCAAGAGATTATAAACTTATCAAAGATGACCTTTTTATTTATTAACAGATTTATGGAGAAATTCAGTAGCTATATGTTCAACTGACCAGACCCTGAACTTTTTTATTTTTTTTTTGAACAGACAGATCACAAGTAGGCAGAGAAAGACAGGAGGAGGAGGCAGGCTCCCTGCTAAGCAGAGAGCCCGATGCAGAACTCGATCCCAGAACCCTGAGATCATGACCCGAGCCGAAAGCAGAGGCTTTAACCACTGAGCCACCCAGGCGCCCCAGACCCTGAACTTTTAAAATGTGATTAATTTCAACTACTTTAAAGTATCAGATTAAAAAAAATTAATTTCAGGCAAATTTAGATGTTTCCTCAAAAAAAATTAATTGATGTTCTGTTATACTCAGAAATCAATAAACAATCAAACTTGTCTCCAGTGTTAATTGCCTGGAGGTCATCTTTAAAGTACTTACAGAAGGATAATTCCATGAGGTAACAATAACAAATTCCATTTCTCTTAACTACTGTCAAAACTATAACATAAATGTATAAAATTTTTCTAAATTTTTTTTTCTCAAATTACATTTTGCATAATAGTAAAAGTGAAGAAAGCAGAGCTCAAGTTTCAGGAAGAAAAATTTTGCAAGGAAAGGGTTAGGCAGGGTATAAGAGACATTCATGCAAGCTAGAAAAATAAAAGGAAAGAAAAAAGAATTCTTAAACTTTTATTGATGTTCTTATGAGTCTTACTGCTGAAAGAAGTTAAGCATTCAGCACTTCAATGATTCTTTTTTTTAACAGCAGTAAGAAAAATATAGAAAACAGTGACACATTCACCTTAACCTGTTGTTAGCCTTCTGAGAGCAATCGTCGGAAGTCTTCCTCCAAACCATCTGGCTTCATTTTTCTGGGCTCTCCACTTACACTGATAATCCAAAAAGGATGTACACCTAAAATCAGAAACATTTATTACTTTTAAGTTTCTATATCTATACAGTAAAATATCCCAAATATTATAGTGCATAAAATTCATTATATACTTATTAAAAATACAAAAACCAGCATATAGATCATCACCACAATCGTCACTGATGATTCTTATCATTAGATCTACATCTTAAGAAATGCTTACTTTTTTTAATGCACCACACCCAGTGCTCCATGCAATATGAGCCCTTGTTAACACCCACCACTGAATTTTGGAACACTGAAAAATACTTTAAAATTTTTAAAATTAAATCAAAGTTTTAAAAAATTATCTTTGAAATAAATAAATAAATAAAATAAAAACCATTAAAAAAGGAGAAATGCATACTTTTTCAAGTCTTGAACCACACTAGAAAAACACTGATCTAGTTTTGAGGTTCATACATAAGTTATCAAGAGGCTGTTGTTAAAAGAGACTATAATCCATTTTAACCTGTGCCATCTTGAAGGAGTTGATAAAAGAATCAAAATACATACACAGAAATAATAGATGACAGATAGATGATTGACAGATAGATAGAGATATATAGGTGACAGATCTATTGGGAAGAAATGCAAGGGCATGTGGGAAGTGAAAAAAGGAGAAGAGAGAAAAAGAGTTGAAATTATTTTTTAAGAAAGCTATTAAGGTTAAGTATACATAACTCAGAACAATTTTAATTTTTACATTAAATAGATCAATTTAGCAGCATATGGTTATGTTCAGTAACACATAGTCATACTGTCTTTGGCTACTTCAGAACAGGATATAGTCCTTTGGGATCTATCTCCCTCCCCCATCTCCAGCTTTCCTCTTTCCTTAACTTTCTTCTCTTTTGTGACTTCTTCCACTCTTTCCACTCTTTTCTGCCTGGTGACTTTATCAATTTACTATTTTATTATATTGTGTTCCTATACAAACTTTAAGCACAGTTACTTTTATAGTGTGATTAAATGGAGTTCTGTCAATATAATGGCTGCCCCTCCCTCTGGCTGAAATTTTAGAGCTTTTTTCTTTTAGGTTAAGCATTGCCTTATCCATCAACTTCTCTTTTAAAAATCTGTATGCTTCTGAAAGAGATATATATACCCTTCTGGAAGATGAAGTCACTACTAGCTAGAAGCCCTTTCTCCCTGACAGGAACCAGGAGTCATAGCTTTGGGTATCTAATATACATAAAAGGGAAAGAAAGCATTGTGACCTACTCTAAAATTTGGAGACTTCTCACAATCATACACAATATAAACTGAGGAATTGATTTTTCCATTTCAAACAATTGTTTTAGACACACTTTTGATTGCTAGAAACAGCAAAGTTCAGCACAAAAACATTTCCTTAGATTCTTTTTAAGACTTGTAAACTCATACATATTTAAGAAATAATCTGAAGAGAACAGCAATCTATCCTTTAATGGAATTTAACAATGAATTTAGCAATCTCTTGAAAAAATAGCCTTAATACACACAAACACAGATTAAGGACTTTTAAGAGTAATACACCTCTGTATCTCTACCTCCTTTCTTGCCTAAAAATGCTCCAAAACCTACCTTAATAAAAGTCCAATCTAGCATTGCATTAGGCAATGATCATTGCTGGGAAATCTTTCTAAGTATCTACTAAAACGTCATGTTATGTCTTAATTTTTTTTCCTTTTATTTTATATGTATGGAAGATGAATAGCTAATCGTGATCCTTTAACACTTTTCCATAATCTTTACTTAAATAGAGGCTATCTCTGTGTCTGCTTTCTTTTATAGTTTATATAACCCTCTAGCAGAGGTCCTACTAAGAATTTTTATTGCTTTTCCTTCTTTACAACCACTCACAACTAGAATCCTTATTAAAGCTCATTTTCATATACTGCTTATATTTTCAGGGAAACTTCTTTAGCACTCAGAAAAATATTTTCAATACTTGGCCCTTAAGAAACAGCATTTTTCAATATAACTAGAAACAGAAAATGATTAAAGTTTAAATTCATTAGGCACTCAATAAACGTTTACTGAATTTAGCTGAAGTGTCATGAATTTTTCTATTTTTAATCTTCATTATGATTTATTTTCTATTTTCACTCATTATGAGAAAACATTTCCATATCCCAATAGAGTAGTTAGATTTAACTTTTCCTTCCGTGGATAATTCTTTATTCTCTGTTATTATGTGTAATATTTCAAACTAAAGTGTTCTTACTGCAAGTCTCCTTTCTCCATGTGTCTTTTTCTTGCAAAACATAAATGAATTAAACTTCTTCTCCTCTTAATAGTAATTCTTACCACCTATGTGACTTATAGGGACATTGTGAAGATTGACGAGGCCATGAATAAAAGCACTTAAGATGCCCTGTTTCTATTTAAAAAGACAAAGAAAAAAAAAAAGACTGTATAAAAGAAGATAGTAACATTGTACTTGTTTTTCTGTTCTTCTAGACATCCAACAATAATTCTTTAAAGGATTGTTTTCTCCCTTTTCCCTTTACTATAAAAATTATGAGTAAACATCAACTTCATAGACCATGGATCCCTGTTAATAGGAGCTCATTCATTTCTATTTGTCACAGAGGATAAGTTCACCATTGTCCATTCAAATAATAACTAAATAGGCATGACCAGACCAACTGATTACAAATTCAGATGTAACAGTTTAATAATGTATCTCAGCAATTGGCCGTCTTCATAGCTAGACTATCAACCAGTAGAGGAAATGCTGTCTCTTAAAGTCAAGGACTAGAAAGCTCCCTTGCTAGGAAATTAGAGATTTTCAGGCATATTCCTTACTTTCCTCTACATTGACTCTCACTTTGTACTATTATTCATCAATCAGTGCCAATGTTTATTTCTCTTGTCATTTTGCATGCATGGTATAATGAGACTAAATCTGACCTCAGGGCGCCTGAGTTGCTCAGTCAAAGGTGTGCCTTCAGCTCAGGTCTTGACCCAGGGTGCAGGGAAGGAATTCCACATCAGGCTCCCTGCTCAGCAGGGAGTCTGCGTCTCCTTCTCCTTCTGTCCCTCTGCCTCAGCTCATGCTCAGGCTCCGACTTTCTCTAATAAATAAATATTTAAAAAACAAACAAACAAATGTGACTTGAGGAAACCTAGTTTCAAACCCTCTCCACTACTTACCAAGTGAGTAACCTGGAGCAAATGTCTCTAAATCAAAATTGCCTCATATAGGATAGGAAAATAGTATTTTCCCTTATTACTCATAAAATTTCTATGAGGATGGGATTAGAAAATGTAAGTCAAGACAATATACATTTCAAATTCCTCTGTCTGTATATTTGCCAGCTGATCTAGCTTTATTGACACTTTATCCCACAATTCTACGAATCCCAAATTCAATTATATCATAATTCTCATATAAGAAACAAGTGGAGGAAAAAGCCATTGGCAAATTGATCAGTGTCTTCCTATTTACCCAGCCTTGATCTACATGTAGATTTAGACACTGTGATGTTACAGGGAGCTTAAAACAACTCTCAATATTTCACATATTACTTCCAATGCGCTAACCAGCAGTCTTGTCTCTGCTGACCCCTCCCCTGGCCAGTCCTTTCATCTGAAATGGCTTTCCTTTAGCCACGCCAAGTGAAATCCTACTAATCCTTGAAACCCAGTTTAAAAGTCATGCCTTCCATTACACATTCCTCAATTTTTCAAATTACAAGTAAATTTTTGAATATTTCTTTTTATTCTTACAGCACCTCTGTTTATATTACAAGTACTCCAGTCTCCTTCCCAAGACTGACCAAATTGGGTTGAAGGAAGAAATTATTTCTAATTCACTGCCATATCTTAGTGACAAATAGAGGTACTTGAACATGAAATTTACTGAACAACTCTTTGTTACCCTTACTCATCTGTCTCATACAAATTAGTCTTTTGTTTTTAACCATACCTGCTACACAAGACTATAAGGATATAATTTTCCACCACCAATGAACCAATTTAAATGCTTCAGGCCTTTATTCAAAATTCTACATAGTTATCCACTGCTCCCTCTCATCCTTCTTAACTCATACATGACTTAGCCCAGTGTTCCTCCTCCTTATCATCCTGGAAGATATTTTAAATTCCAATTTCTATTTTCCCATTATCTTTTTCATCACCTGAAATATCCTTCTTTATCAATCATTTCAAAATCTAGCTTAAAAGTGTGTTCCTCTGAGAAGCCATATCTGATTAACTCTTCCATATAGTTCTTTATAAACCTTAAGATCTCAGACACCAGGACAGTATCCTTATGAAATGAAGGAGAAAGCACAACTCCATACTAGAACTGCATTAGAAGATACTGCTTAAAAGCAAAACTACCTTAAGACAACTTATCCATACCCTTCAGGTTTTGTTTGTAAAGTATAAAACTAACTGTAGAGAGTTATTTTTTAACAGTATATATACAAAAACATTTTTCATCCTTACATTTGTGTGTATGTGAATAGTATTTCTTGAAGTAGACATTTTTGTAGTATTCCAAGGTTTGCACTATGAAGACAAAATGTACAAGCAATTCCTTGTTATTTATCATAATGTCTTTCTGGAAATCATTTTGTTAAGTGAAATTGCCATAATGTGAATCAAAACTGCTCTTTGAAAGACTACTGCCCCAGTAATGAACTCTGACAAAAAACCCAGAATCAAATTACTCATAGATGTAACTTAACAGTATTTTAAGAGATATGAAAAAGTTACAAGGTTACTTAATAACTCAAAACACAGTTTTAATTTTTTAAAGTTTTAATTTTAACAATAAAGTATAACTCCTTTCCTATAAAAGTTTTTTAAAGACCTAGATCATACACTAATTTTAAAAATTTCTGAGAGGACATGGAAAAAATTTTTTTAATCAAATGTACCATGCTGGCTATAAAAAAAAGTTAAACAGTTACTTTCCTAAAAATTTGTTGGGTACATCTTCAACCTAGGATGACGACTACACCTTCATTTTGGCAACACATTTCCCTTATACAGATTGGCCAAAGGCCCTTGATCTGGGCTCTGATCCGTGACCTACAATCTATAGATAATAAAACTGAAAAGCAAATATACAAAGCCCAATATTGCATGTAAATAGGAAAGAGCACAGGCTTTGGAATAATTCCATTTGGTTACACATTCCACCTTGTAGCTGTGCAAATGTAAGCCAGCTATTTAAACTCTAACCTTCAATTTCCATATCTGTAAATTAAGGACAATTACACTTAATAACAACTGGTTTGCTCAAAATCAAGTGAAATAAAGTACATGATGTGCTCAGTAGGTACCAAGTATATAGTAAATACCAAAAAACAGTTACCACTATTATACCATTATCATTATTGTACAGAGTACATTCACCCACTTTCATGTGGTAAATAACCTAACACATTCTGTCCATCCCTATCTTACACTAAGAACAACTAAGTTCTCTCCTCAATGTTAGGGATATAATGTAATAAACCTAGACTGACCTCAACAAAGGGCTTTGTAAGTTAGCGAACAGTAGAAAGAATGTTGGCTCTCATAAATTCTGACAGACATGTGTTATGAATTGATATAAAATCTCCTTTAGTTATGAGGAGTGATCTAATCTGGACTCCCGGTTAAAATCTAAGGGTTTCAGAGGGGAGGGGGGTTGGGAGGATGGGTTAGCCTGGTGGTGGGTATTAAGGAGGGCATGACTTCATGGAGCACTGGGTGTTACATACAAACAATGAATCATGGAAAACTACATCAAAAACTAATAATGTACTATATGGTGACTAACACAGTCTTTAAAATCCACATTTATATTAAATATTTTAAAAATTTTAAAGTTAAATATCATGAGTGAAATTTGTTTATTGCCTAATGAGCAATTAATTATTTCTGCATGGGAAAATTTCCAAACTACAATCATCTCACAGATGCTCTAAGATTTGGAACTTGAAGCACTTGATCTTTCATTTATTCTCAAGTGCTCCAGTCAAGGCAAAACTGAGTCCAGTTTTTAGACGTTTTTTACTTTGCTTATGGTGACCCTACAGAATAGCTTTCTCTTCAATACTGAGTCTTAAATTCCTTAATTTTAATAAAAGTATGAGAACAATATACCCCATTCAGTAGATACTAAGATATACGAATCTTTACTTCATTACTAACATGGAATAACCCCACCTAAGCATTTTTTGTTACCAGTACTATCTCTTTGCTGTATTTTTTTTTCTAGAAAACATATTTTACTAATAATATAAGAAGGTACAAATGGGCAACAAATAAATACTTCGTCACCAATCCCCCAACAAGGCTGTGAGTGACACCATAGGACCCTAGCACGTGTTCTGGGTGGGTTTTCAAAGCCAAACAGAAGAAGACACAGAAGCAGCCTCCCGGCTTTGGGTTGTAGCCTCACTAGGTCACCTAAGATGTCTGTGGGAAGTTGGGGCTCCCAGTCAGAGGAGATGGGTGGTGGCCACACTGGAGGCCCAGAAAGGGGTTTCTGGGCAGTGGCACAATGAGTCCCAAGCTCAGCAGTTCCTCCCAAGCCCTTCTAAGGCTGAAGGGCCAGTGCTCCTCGGCCCCTCTGCCCACTGCACCCACCAAGGGGCAGGGTCCAGGCTATCAACCCCCCAACCCCATGCTGCCACAGCGCTCACCTGCAGCCAGCCTGCAGCCCCTCAGCCAGCCTTAGGGGCTCCTCTCCGTGTAAACCCAACAAACCCCTAAAGACCTGCCCAGGAACCTTGCAGCACTCTGAGCCAGGGAGAAGACAGAGCACTTCACCAGTCCTCAAGGGCCTCAGCCCCAATTCTGCAAGGTGGGGATTCACCTTCCCGCCAACTTGTCGGGAGCTTCAAGGTGGTCTGAGGGCAAAAGGAATGGGACCAGCAGGCTGAAACGGCAGCAGGTCCACGGGCACGCAGCGCCGCACCACCCTCTGGGCCGTACTGCCGGTCACTGACGGCCCGCACCCTCCAGACCCAGGCCCGCAAAACAAGCCTCCGCACCTCCTTATGCCACGATGGCCTTGCAGGCAGCAGAGATCAAGTCTCAGACCGCATGTAACACGTAACCAGGGTCCCAGCAGCCGACCACAGGGGAAACACTGAGAACGGACGTGCGCCATGGCTCACAGGTCTGTGGGCTCTGACTCGGAAGAGCGATGGTGGGGAGGCCCGGCCCGGCTAAGAGGAGCGACTCCGAGGCCACACGTGTGGTCAGAGAGAGACTAAGGTCCATGTAGAAGGAGTCCAGCACACGGGGCTCAGGAGGCCATGGCTTGCTCAGTAGACAACCCTGCCGTGCGCGTGCTGTTTGCACGCTTCCTCCCAGAAGTGGTTGTGCGTCATGCGGGGGTTGTGCCCGAGGAGCTCGCTCTCCTTGCGGATCCGGAAAGAAAACCTGGAGACCCAGGTAACAATGAAGAACCTGCTGTGCAAGCAGATCCACTGGTCGAGGATGGCCACGTCGCGGCCCCTGTAGAGCTTCAGTTCCTCCCACGTGGGCTTGAACCACAATCTTGGGCAACAACTTGGTCCATTTCTTCAGTTCCTCGTGTTCTGTCCTGATGACGTCCGTGGCCACGAACACCTTGTCCAGCTGATGGATCTTCATGAGGCTGCGGATCTTTTTCACAGCCCCATCCAGCCTGGGCACGCCCTCTCTTTGGCAACATGTGAAATATTTTCTCTGATCCGGAAAGAAAACCTCAGCACCCACCTTAACTGGTTCCTGATCTCTCCCTGCATACTAGAATGAAACCTGTAAATGTTGGGCACTTAACCACCACTGCTACCACAGAAATTCAAAAATATAATATTGACTGGCAAGAACTCTATTTAGAAATGGTAACTAATATTAACAAATGGCCTCCTAAATTTATTTCAACACTAGAGATTGGATTGCTGAACTTGATAAAAAGATACATCTGTATTTGAAAATGAAAGCTGAAAAGTGAAGTTGAAAAAGGTTACTTCTCTAAATATATACCTACAAAAATATACACATATACCTAATGACATAAATACATAGTTATAATTTTAAAAAGCAGAATGGAGGATAGTAAATTCATGATATTTCTCATAATGTGTTTCCCAAGCTAACTTTTTAGCAAGCTTTAATGTCATGATTTTGCCCAAGACTATAATATGTAAAACATTTAAGATTTTACAACAAAGAGTCAGGTTCAGTGAGGATATTTGTGAAATAAAAATGTCTAGTAAAAATAAAAGCTTCTCAAAGATATTACTAACCTATAAAAATTATCCAATATTTTATTTTCAGTCATAAAACTCACCTACAATTATCCAATATTTTATTTTCAGTCATAAAACTCACCTACACATACACAGTGTTAACCATGGAATATAATTCATTAGAATCCATTTATTTATAGCAGAACACACCAGAAACTAAAACTAGTTCTATTTCCTGAGATAGTTTCAGTAAGTGTGTTCTGTGGGCCTCCTGCTTTAGAATTACTCAGGAAATTAGTTCAGAATGCAAATTCAAGGGACCCACTCTGACTTCCTAGAATTAGAATTTCTGGGATTAGAGCCTTGGAATCTGGTTTTGTTTTTTTTTTTTTTTCCCCCTAAAATGCCTTGATTCTAAGTGTACTTAAGTTGGAGGATCACAGCAACAGAAGGCAGGTGCTACAAGTAGGGAAGTTCCTTGTGATAGGCAAGGAAGAGTATCCAAAGAATGTAGCAACAAGTTACTCAGTCCAAGCAGGAAGTTAGCAAGAGGATGTGGGTATCTTCCACAATAACATCAATGCAGTTGGGTTTAAAGCTTCACTAAATGCTATGTCAGTTGCCAACTTTTCAACTCTACAGCTCATTTTTGCATTTATAAAATAAGAATAAAAATACTCTAAATCATAGAGTGGTTATGAGAATTAAACAATTTAACACACATAAGGCACTCAGAACAACATTCAATACATAATAAGCTTTCAATATATATTAGGTCTTATCAGTCACAAACAGTTCTCTTGAGAGATAAAAATCATTGCATCAACTTGGAAAATAATTATTACCCAGTTCTGTGAAACTATCCAAGTCATGAAAATACAGTGTTTTATACATGAAGTGACATGTGGGTATTATATATCCTATTCTTAATGATTTGTTAAAGCAATTCATATATTTTTCTCCTGAAAAATCAACTCTATAAAATTACTATTTTGCCAAGTTCGCTCAGTTGTTAAACAAAATTTCTCATAAGAAATCTCCATGAAACAGAATTTTCCCAGGAAAATGTGATCACCAAGTAGAATTAACCAAGATCTGTTTCCATCGGATAGAACTTTCTGAAGTCAAGTCATTTCCCCAGTCTTCATCATAGTCACAACTTAGAATTTTTTTAATATTAGTTTCACAATCAGAAGGCTTCTAAAAAAGATATTGCCACAGGCATTCCAATACTTGATATTACTTACTTCTTCTGTGGAAAACACCGAAGTGACCTGAGATACATCACATAGAAAAGAATCAATCTAAAATTACTGGGTCCTTATCTATGAATACCGCCCTGCTAAAAGTAAATAACCATCATTAGCCATATCCCTGGGTCATTTCTAAGCAAAATTGTGAGATGAAGTTTATCCTTTACATCATCCCCTCCCTTTTTGATATATTTCACTTCTGATGCCTTCTCCATCTGCCCTTCCTAATTCTTTGTTTCCACCTACCATAAAGCTTATTGTTACAATTTTACCTCACTGGAAATTATCTTTTCTATATCATATCATCTCGTGACCCAGTGTTCCCAGTAATGGATATAAATTGATGGGTAGCAGTTTTAGAGGGACTGTTGGAGTTACCCATACCTATCTGAGATTTGGGGGACTAATCCTTGTCCCCATAGTGTTCTAATACACTATAAAGAGTAACTGTAAAAAGTATAAGAAGATGAAGAAGTTATTTAATAGAAGGCAAATCTCTTAGCAACTATTCATGGCATAATTGTTTCACACCTGCAAAACAAAACCTTGGAAAGAGCAATACACCAACACCAAAGTTACTTTTAATAAACTAATTTTACCATATAGACTTTTTCTTTCATCGCTCCCATTCCCATTCAACTCAAGGGTTAGTTATAATTTTATCTTTCCTCTTGAATTTCACTCCTTCACTCTGAGTGCAAGAAAATGAAAATCATCAAATAAAATTTCTCTCACCTTCCTTCTTTCTAATCTATCTTTCTATCTAATCTAATCTACTGCTCCTAGTTATTCCTCCTTTCCTGAGTATGAGGGTAAAACAGTATCTTCCTCTTTTTGAAGGTTGATACCTGCACTTGGATTCTGAGTCCATCTAACTTGAAGCTTTCTTTTTATCAATTACTCCCTCTCTCTTTTCATTGTCTTTGAATGGCTTTCCCTTATGCTATGTTCAATCTTAAAAATTTCTGCCTTAATTCTATATTCATCCTTACCTCCTTTTCCACAGCTTCCATTGTTTTCTATCCAATTTTCTAATTCCCAACTTGCTTCTATCCTCCCAACTGGACATTTAAACTTTACTGTTAATGGCCACCACTGACTTTTTTACATTGCCAAATGCAATGGACAAATTTGTAGCAGTTGACACTATTGATTAGCCTTTTCTTCTTAAAACATTGTCCTTTCTTGACTTCTATAACACCATCCTAAATAAAAGATATTTACTTTTAATCTCTTTTACTGGATATTTTCACTATGCTCCTCCCTAAAGTGCTCTATATTGAAACCAATTGTATTTTCACCTTACATTTCCTTTTTTGTGTTCCATTCTATTTTCATTAACTTATTTTTTACTCATTTTATTTATCCTCTAAATTTAAATGTATACACTTGAGTTCCAAATCAGAATTTCTAGTCTCAGATTCTTCAGAACTCTACCACCAAACATCAATAACCCCCTATAAATGTGTGCCTTGATGTCTTTTTTCCCTGTGGGACATATAGTTATAAAAGAAAATGTTATCTATGTAATCAAGCATGCCAGAAATCAGGGAATCACTTTTGAATTCTCATACTTCCTCACTTTCCATATCCCATCAGAGCACTAGGTCCTGTCAGTCTATATCCCAAAGCCATCTATAACCCCTCAGCTTCCTTCCATCCCCATATGCTATCACTGTCTTAGTACAGATTATAGCATCTCTTCCCTTAAGATTTCTTTCCCTAAAAAAATTTTAGGGAAAAATCTTTCCCTAAAAGATTTTTTCTTTTAGTTAAAGAAAAAATATTTTAAACAAAATGATGAACTTCAGGTAAATATAAAATGAATATTTATCAATTATTTGATATAACTAATCAATTAAGAGGGAACCAATAAGATGTTGTAATGAGGTCAAAGAACAATTCTAAATACCACATTAAAATGGGCTAACCAGGAATGCTGAACTGAATTTATAAACAGTTGCAAAACTGACTTTTTCCATAGCAGGAAGGGAAATTTATTTTCCTTCCACCAGACAGAATTCATTTGCACATTTATGGACAAGATTCATTTGCATTGCCATGATCTACAACTTACAGTTTTAAATAGCTCAGACAATGAAAGATGCAAACTCCATAGAAACAAATAACCCAGAAGGATGTGCTAGACATCACATACATTTTGAATGAAGACACCTTCATTTTTTGCTTTTGCTCTATTTCAAAGTCTTCCACAAATTTTTCTGACAGACTATAGCATCTTTAGTAAAACTAAAGTCTAAAACCATGAGAGACTCTTAATCTTGCAAAAACAAACTGAGGATTGCTGGGGGGCGTGGGGGGGTGGGGATAGGGTGACTAGGTTATAGACATTGGGGAGGGTATGTGCTATGGTGAGTACTATGAAATGTGTAAGCCTGATGATTCACAGACCTGTACTCATGGGGCAAATGATATATTATATGTTCATAAAAATTTTTAAAAAACTAAAGTCCAATAATTTTTCTCTCTTTTTCAAATTCCTCATTGGCTCCCTGCCCCCTAACCACAAAATAAAATCCAGTCCCACCCCAACTAACTGGGATGGCCATTATCATCTCCTGATCTTCAGCTCATTCCACCCTCACATCCACAGGCACTTTATACCACTGGAAGCCACACCAAAATTCTTATTCTCTCTCAATACCAGCTGTTTTATACTTACCACATTTCACATGCTATAACATTTTCTTATAATGTGCCTTTGTCCCAACTCACAAAGTCTTATTAATTTTAAATTCAAATTAATTTCAAATTTAAATTCCTCCTTCCAGGAAGATTCTGGACTTTCCAGAGTTAATCATTTCCTCTCTATCAATGCAAATTATTTCACTTCATATATGACTTCCCTAATAAACTAAAAGCTGCCTAGGCACAGAGATTGAAAATGTTCATCCTATAGTTATTAATAGTAGACATGTTAAAATCAGATCTGGGTTCAAATTCTGAATCTATCACCTACTAGTTGAGGGGCATAGGCCACAATACCCATTTCTCAAACAACAGTCTAGAGATCACTGTGGAAGTTATTTTTAAAATGATATTAATATTAAAATCGGATTTTGACTAAACCAGATTACTCTCTGTGGGTGAGCCTCTTCCAATCTGTTGAAAGCCTTAGGAGAAAAAGATTGATGTCCCCCCAGAAAGAGGGAACCTGCTACCAGACTTTGTTCAGACTTGTGCTGCAGCATCAGGTCTTCCCTAGTCAGGTCCACAGTCAGATGGACCAATTTCTTAGTGTAATTTTTTTATTACTAGAGCTTTGTGAAATAAGTGAATTATTGTGTATAAAATGTTTAGTATAATATCTGGGACATAACAAATGTCACCAGATTTTATATGGTATTATTAATCATTTCTATATTTCCAAGACTAAACATAGTAACTGGCACAGTAAATGGTACCTATCTGGATGGATGAATGGATGGATAGCTAGGTGAAAAAATACACACAGTATCAGATAAGATATAGGAATCAGTTTAAACTCATACAATATATATTTTCAAGTTAATTCCATGGCATTTAATGTTAAATGTTAAAAGTATTATTCTGAATACTTTACCTGTAGAGTGTAAGAAACTCAGAAAAAGAGGAAAAGTTTAAGGGGAAACTAAAAGAACAGGCAACTCAGGGGTAGCAGAAAGGGGTGATACAAACACTGTCAATGAACTTCCATCTATCAGCCAAGAGATGGAATCCAGATATCAAGTCAGAAGTAAAGGTTAAGAGCTCCAAGACACTGAGTCAAGCATGAAGATTCAAGATGGGAATGAGAAGGTATAGCTTTTTGGTTATAGTGCTATCACGTAAGGTCACGTAAACATGTCCTTGTCTTTCCCGTCTTCATAAATAGCAAATCTTTAACACTAAGTCCTTCTTAAACTCTACCATCTTTCTTCCCTTCACTGTTATGCTTCTTGAAAGAAAAATCTATCTTATCTGTCATTTTTATCAAAGAAAAGTTGTACCAAGCAGTTAAACAGTCAAGGAAGACTTTTTCAAGATTAATATAATTGGGATCAAGGCTATTGCAATAGGGCAAAGAAAATGAACTCTAGTAGAAAAAAAAAAAAAAGGCAGACAATATTTTAGCATTAGATGAGGTTAGTGGAATAGTACTGGAAGACACTGGGGAGAGGGGAGGTTGATCAATCTGATTAAGCCATCTGTATTTATTAATTAGCTCTGATGAAAGTTAAGCTCTTATTCTCTCATGAAAAGGAGATAGAGTCCTATCTTCTCTGTTTATATGGCAAAGGAATGATTTTCAAGCTTTTTGAGAATTCCTGAGAGATTATAAGACTCTCAAGAGGTTGGGAGACTTACCTCTAGAAGGATCAGAGAAAGGATTTATAAATACAAATACTTTTGTAAGTGTTGTAAGAAAATAATGGCCAAGGGAAGAAATCTATCCAAAATTAAGTTAAGCTGAAGAGAACATTAGGACATCTTGGTCACTTCTTTATAAACTGCTTCTTCTTTATCCAAGCAATTTTTTTTCTCTCTCCCCATATACTAAATGAACCTACTTTTGCTAAAGTCTCCTCACATGCTAAATGTAATATCAGTATAACCCAATTTTTATTTTCCTTGGTTTGTGTGTTGTTATAGATTAATACCACTTTGATAGTTCTCCTCCTCTTAATTTTTTTTATTTCTTTACAATATGCTCTCCTATGTCTTTCATCCCTTCAAATATTGCTTGAAGCAATATCTGTTTTGTTTTTGTTTGTTTTTTAACTTGTTCCAAGTCTTCTATTCTCACCTCTCTTATTTTTTTAACTGCATATATGGTTGCAGTCAGTTATAAAGAACCTCTATCACATCCCAAGGCAAACACTGTAATTTTTCAGAGAAGAAAATGTTTTATGTTTGCCAGACACAGAAAGAACATAGCAGTGCATTAAGTGAGCTACAAACTTGTGAAGCAAAGCAAAAATTCTGTGCATTCTGTGGCACTGTAACTTGTAATTCTTTATCAAAATCAAAAGTAACACAATAGGGGCACCCAGGTGGCCCAGTCGGTTAGGCATGGGACTCCTGATTTCAGCTCCGGTCATGATCTCAGGGTCATGAGATTGAGTGCCACATCAGGGTCCACATTCAATGGGGAGTCTACTTGAGATTCTTGCCCTCTCCCTCTGTCTCTTCCCCACTCACTTGTGCAGATGCTCTCTCTAAAATAAAGAAATACATTTTTAAAAAGAAAAAATCAAAAGTAACACAGAAAAACTCTGTGCTTTTGACAAAATCTACCACTACCATAGCAGTGTAGTTCTCTGTTAGCATGACCACTGTCACCATTTTAGTGACGCTGTGCCTCCACTCCCTGGATGATCTCACCAAGTTCTCATCTCTACTTGAATGTAATTTAAGCATTTACAACTCAACACACCCTAAATTCAGTTTACAATTTTTCTCCAAACCTGCTAATTCCACAATGATTTGCCATCTTACAAATTATACCACTATCCACACAGTATTCATAGACCCTTCCCTCTTCTATCACCCCTTATCAAACCTATCGCCAAGTCCCATCTTTTTTCTCTTCCTACTAGTTAATCTCTCACATCAATTTACTCCCATCAATGCTTTGCTTCCATCCTCATTTCTCATCTGGATTGTTTTAGTAGCCATCCAACATCCCAAATCCTCTAACTGAAGTACATCCTCCACACTGCTATCAGAGAAATTTTTTCTAAGCTGAACACTGAATCATTATTTAGCTTCCTGTTTCCAAGCCTTCAACAGATATCCACTACCTCTATGATAAATTCAAATTCCACATGATGGTAAATGGAGTCTTTCACAGTTCTCTGCCTGCCTCTCCAACAACAGCATCTCTCACCATTCTAACCCTCAATATCTATGCTCTGGAAAAACTGAACTGTTTGAAGATGTAGTGTGTCCTCTATCAACTGCTAGCTTTCCTCTCATGTTGCCCCTTCTGGCTGGAAATCCCATTACCCAACACTACCACTTCATTTGCCTAGCATATCTTTATGCCTAGATTATCCCTTTGTCTAATACTTACCTCATCATGAAATCTTTCCCTATTCTGTCCAAAAATTGACCTGGTCATCTCTCCTCTGTGAGTCCATGGTGACCTACACTACAGACATATCCTGACCTCTTTCATAGTTCCCATCATACTGTATAAGAATAGTTTATTTCTTTTTCTCCTACTTCAGTAGGAAATCTTTGAAAGTAGAGACTGATCTCTTATGTCTGTATCCCTACTATAAGGGGACCAAGTTCATGCAGTCAAATGTAAGCTCCCCTGAGGTACAACTGTAGATCAATGAGAATCAAATTATAAAATACATATATACACCTTTAGTCAGTTACATGATGAATCAGTGTTACATGAAGAAAAATAGTAATTGTCATATACTTCAGTATAAGCCCTCACCCAGAAATGTAGGAAAACATAATGAAGCATTTGTAACATTCAAACATAAAATTTAATGCTGAAATTTAAATTAAATGGAAGAGGTAATCATAGGAAATCATGTGATCTGCAATAGGCTCATTATGTTACTCAAATTTTCTACACCATTTTCTACAACAGTTTACTGTCCCTGGAAGCTCAGTGATGTCCCACCATTTCTAAGTATCTCACAAGAAAAATTTTCTGAAGATCTCCAGTCAGTCATGGGCCCTAAAAGACTGAAGATCTTCCCCTATGCTCCATACCCAGATAAGCAATAGAGAAACATCTGATAATATTACATGGATCTGCCCATTTCTTTTTCTAGCCAATCCCTCTCTGTTGTGTAGGAAGTATATAGCTATTTTTGGAGACCTATAATCTCAATAGAGGTGACCTCCATTTTCTACACTTCCTAATCTTAACACCACTTATTCCTATCCCTATACTGTATACCTCGTAACTTAAGCTCTTCCCTATTTGTGAATACTTATTCCCCAAAAAGAATGGTCAGATTATCTGATTCACTAAGGCAATGGTTCTGAAATCTGCATAGACATAAGATTCACTTGGAACCACTTGCTAAAATTAAAAGTTTGCTGAGTCCCACCTATAATGATTCTGTATTTTCAATAAATGTTCAGTATAATTCAAAGGGATCTGATCATTGAGCTAGTTTTCAAAAACCACTGGTAAGGGAAGGATTCTATTGTCTACCTCTTTAACACTGATATTGTTAGTTATATATCTCTCTTTTTTATTTTTCCCTGTATTTCTTCTTTACTGATGAGACACAAACTTCAGGAAATTTTGTGATTCAGTGTACAAAGCTCAAGTTTTCTGGTAGGGAAACTATAATAACTATCTCTTCAGGTGGTCAAACACATTTTCCTCTGAAATGTCTCTACATCGTAACAACTGCAAAACACTGAGCAAGGCATCAAAGACAGCCAACTAAAAATCTGAGTGACAAAATAAATAAATAAATAAAAATCTGAGTAACAGTTCCTTACTGCTCTTTCTTGTTGATTCTATATATCAGAAAACATTTTGAAAAATGTAAAGAATTATGCAAAATGAGACATTATTATTACTATCTTAATATTGTGATGCCTGATGTACTCCTTTTGCCTGTGGCAGTGTTCAGTGAGCCTTGCTATTTCTTAAAAATGCTATAAGAAATGATGCTTGCAGAATTAGATGTTTCAAAGAGGCCCAATTCACATGTTGCCAGTAAGGTTTTCATAATATTCCTTATGCTCTTTGATACTTGTGGAGTACTGTGATATGCTTTCTTTTCAACTTAATCTAGAGGGGTTATCTGGCCATTAATAACCTTTTCAAGTCATTCAACAGCTACTAGGACTGATAGGCCAGAATAATTTTAATAATTTTAGCTACAAAACTATACAAAAAGATAATAATCATATTTATGTGGGAGATAGAAGAAGAGAAAAATGCTCTTGAAAAATTGAGTTGATTTTGGCCTCATAATAGGCAAGTTTTATCATTATTTAAATAGCAGAATAAGTTTTTTTTAAGAGCCACAAATAATTTTCTAAATTTTAGTAGCATTTTAGATTTAGAAGGATACTGTATAACAGTTACATAAACTAGGATAATCTTCCTAATGGGATTGTACCCAATAGTCAATGGCAATACAAAAATATATTCTGGGCGGTTAAGAAGTAAGATTATGCCCTTTTGTAAAGGGAACCATCATGACCTAAATTTGATTCAGTCTCTGAGATGGCAAAATAGTCTATTCAATGACCACAAAAAAATCATGAACCAGAATTACATAGTCCTGAGCATTAACTGAAACAAATTTTCTGGTTTGCTATGGACCTTCGTTTTAGTCACAAAAACAACATGTATCTCAATTTCCTTTATCATATCAGGCTACCAGAAGCCTCTCTAAGCATCTATTGAGTCCCCACGGATCATTGGAAATATTTTCCAAAGGCTATTCATGTGTTCTAAGCCAATCCCAGAGTCCTATGAATACTACTACCTTCCATTGTAGCGTACAGCATTGGAATAATGGAAAACCATGGGACCTAAAGGGCTAGCTTCAGATTCTGGCTTATTAAGTACTAGCTGTGTGATTAGTATTAGGTTATTTACAGCAATTTAAAATTTTAAGTTATATATATTTTAGTATTTAGTTCTTTATCTTAGAGAAAAGGAGAGCAAGATAGAAAGAGAGAGCTCAGGGGAGAGGGATAGAGGAGAAGGAGAAAGAGTCTTAAGCAGATTGTGCACTGAGCACAGAGCCTAACGCTGGGCTTAGTCTCATGACCCTGAGATCATGACCTCAGGCAAGACCAAAAGTCAGTCACTTAACCAACTGCACCACTCAGGCATCCCTAAATTATGTTCAAATACATTTTTAAAAAACTGTAACTACAGTTTAAGGGAGGAATGGAATAGAATAAACACTGGTCTTAGGAAAAGGAAGACTGGTCTGACAAAACATATGTTGCATAATTATAGGCAAATTCCACCACTATATAAAGAAGAGGACTTTAAATTTGTTTAAATATTTTAAAAATTAAAAAACAATAATGCAATATATGAGGTCAAATTATTGTGCTGTGGCTTTATGATACCATTGCTTATATTATAAATTGATGTGAAGATTTAAGGAAATAATTTATATGAAAACATCTGAAGCATAGCAGATCCTCAATAATCTGCACATATGTATGTCAAACAGGCTCTATAAGTTTCTATTGCTCAAATATGTGTTATGTAAAGAATTTGGCTTTGCCCAAAGAGAAGTCTGGCTTTGCCCTCAACTTTTGAGATGCAATCAATGTCATATCTGATACAAGTACCTTTGTTTAGAGCATGAGCTAGCCATCCCCGAAGGGTGAAACTTGTCACACCCAACAGTCTGGGGGTGGGAATTAGCTATGTCAAAAAGATCAACATGTCATTTATACTTTATGTTGGTCATGTTAGAAAGACCAATCATGTTTTAGTGTGTGATATAGGAGTCACATGGCATCTGCAACCTAGCATTGGTTTTCAAACACAAGGGCAATCAATCACTCAGCCATGACTACATAATGGAGCCCTTTAAAAATTCTGAACAATGAAGCTATGGTGAGCTACCCTGGTATGCAATACTCTGGGCATATTGTCACACATCAATTCTGCAAGGCTATATCCTAAGGACAAAGGAGGCTTCATATTTGGAACCCGCTCAGACTCCATCTTACGAGTCTCTTTCTTTGGCTGTGTCCTTTCCCAGTAGTAAGTCATAAAAGAAATTATAATAACTGTCGGTGAGTTCTGTGACTCCTTCTAGTGAATTATCAAAACTTGGTGGCTTTGACCCCCAGAGAAATGGGTATGTTTTACCCCCCAGTGTTTGAGGACCAGCTTGGGGTCCAACACACCCACAGTATTATATGATGGTCCCCTCTGCACCTGTTCTCCCAACCCTTCTCAGATGAACAAAGACTGACCAATTTTTAAGGGAATCATTTTGATCTTCCTGTGTCAGCCAGAGGTGTTGGGACAGTGTGATTTTTGAATGATTTCCTACAGTGTTTGTGCCTTCCTCCAGGTTGGGAGGTGATAACCACCCTCCCAGAAATTGTAAATAAATTTTTGTTATTTAAGCTGAAAAAAAAAAAAAAAAAAAAACAACTAACTGGGTGGCATTCAGAGCCCTCTGAAACTTGGAATTGGTGTCAGAAGTCAAAGCAGTCTTAGGGACAGTGTCCTTAAACATTATAGTTTCCTAATTCTTGAGTAAAATGATTTTGTATCATTTAAGTTCATAAAAATGACCATTCTTGACTCTGGATTTGCCATTTGTGGCACAGTGTTCAAAAAAAAAAAAAAAACTGAAAAGAAAATTACTGAGCTCTTCTTAGGCATAGTAATGTATGATTCTACCAATCATAAATTTTTATGACAAAGAAGTTACCTAATTTAAAAAATATTTCCAAGTACTTAATGCTTATTTGGCTAAAGATAGATAGGATTCCCTAATTTTGCCTGAAGGCCATACCCGTAAGACCTACCCGTAAGACCTAAATATTCAAGATTTTTGCATATTGAAAAGAGTTACATTATCATTGAGGTTTTATTTTTCTATAAAATCATGATGAATTGGTCTAAATTGCAATATTGAGGCCAGAGTCCTGATACACCTGGCAGGTTGTTTTTTAATTCAAGAAACAATAACTCTCTACTTTTAGTTTTTAGAAAGCATTTATATCCCCCCAAGATCAGTCATGAGAGTCTATATCATATCCTGGAGAGGCCATAGGATAAAAAACCAGTTGATTAAGGCAGCTTTTTCATTTATATTATAAAGATTTTGAATTTGATTAAATTACCATCAGTGTTCTATCCTTTCTCTGGAACAGTGGTATTCAGCTGAGTGTGATTTTCCCCCCAGGGACATTTGACCTTATCTAGTGACATTGTTTGGTTGCAACAGTTGGGGAGAGGAGTGCTACTGGCATCTAGAGGGTAGAGGCCAGAGAGGCTGATAAACACCTTACACAGGGAAGTTTCCCACAACAAATTGTTCCATTTCAAATGCCAGTAGTCCTAAGGTTGACAAATCCTGTTCTAGAGATGTTATACAACTTAAGTCAAACTGAATGTTTTATCCCTAAGATCAGTACAGAATTTCACCTTGGTCCTTTCTAAAGATATCATCGTTCTTCCCATATTTAATGAGGCAATCATACCTAGAGGCCCAAATCAGATACTCTCTTATGTGAAGTAAAATCCTAAGGTATTTATGCTTCATAGGGGCTACACATGGGTATCCTTTGGAGAACTAAAAAATATACATTTCTCAAGTTCCTCTTTCAGAAATTATTGGGACTAACATGTGACTACTCTTCAGATGATTCTAATTAGAAGCCACCTTTGGGAATTGCTAACCTAGAGAGCCATCTGGAGTCTTCATTAAAAACATAGATTATCAGGCCTTTCTAGAGCCACTGAGTATGAATTTCTGGGTATAAGACCTGGGAAGTTGTATTTTTAACAAGTTTCCCCAGATGACTCTTTCCACCAGGCATGTTTTAGAAACTTTGGCCAAAAAAGTTATCTAAAATTTTAGAATCTGTGATCATGGCTTACAAAGAGAGTAGCATCCTTTCATGAAGATGACATAACTAAAAGAGACAAAAATTGTTAAAAGCTAAACACAGTCTATCATGCCGCAGAGGAGCAGGGACTATTATATTTTTGGTTACAAGAAAATTGAAGTCTGACAGAACACCATGGGAGGAAGTGCTTGACCTCTCCTCTGTGAAGCTGTTGTCCCTAGAACTGTTGAAAATATGCTTTGTGGAAAGAAATATCATTAGTAACTTTTCCTTTCTATGGATATTGTAGATAGAATTTTCTCAGCCATTGCTTTGGATACCATGTCCAGATTTGTGAACATTGACATAATGGTCAACAGAGACAGTGAAGAACGGCAGACCAGGCCCGATAATATGCTTCATCCTCAGGGTTGAAGCCCTCCAAAATTAAAATTCCCAAGTGACCTCCTTACACCTGGGTAAAAAGTCTTGAAGTGCACTCCTGCTAGTACTTCTGACTAAAGCACTTCAGACACAGATCAGCATTGATGAGTAACTAAATAGCTCACTTTTGTCAGGATTCCCACCATCTGATTAAGATCCCATCAGTGCGTCATATCTTAAGCAATGGGCAGGCTAAGTTTTGGGCAGCCACAGAAAACAATTTATCCAGAAGCCAGCTATTCCCTAGAGCTACCAGCATAAGGATTAGTACTTATTCAAAAACAACTGCTGCTGGTCTCCAGTATGTGGTCCATTGCAGACTCATGCAATCTCAGTTTAGAAAGGATCTGACCTATCATCTAGTTCAAATATTCTAGAGGTTCAAATATTCACTACATTAATGAGCTCAGTAGTCCCAAATCTAGTTACATGATAGATTATCCTGTTCAGTTTTTAAAAATTCACATTCTGGGCATCTGGGTCACCCAGTTGGTTAAGCATCTGCCTTCAGCCCAGGTCATGAAACCAGGGTCTGGGATTGAGTCCCACATCAGGCTCCCTGCTTTGTGGGGAGTCTGCTTCTCCCTCTGCCTCTCCCCCCAATTCATGCTCGCTCTCTCTCTCTCAAGAAAAAAAAAAGTAAATATTTTTTTTAATTTAAAAAAAATACACGTTCTTGGACTCACCTTAGCCTTGTTGCCCTAAAATCTCTACGGGGTGATAAAATTTCTAGATTAAAGTTGTACTTTCTGTATTTGGAAAGCTTTTTAAAATGCCTTATTAAATTGTCATAAAATGTTTCCCCATAACTTCCAACCATTGATTCTAGTTCAATTATCTGAGGCCTGTTCTGGAAGTCTTCTTTTCTCTCAGCTAAATGTCTCCAAACTTTCTATTGTCCAACATGTACATAATATCTATCCAAGTCCCTAACATCTGCCTAGTCACCCATAAATGTTTTCTAGTTAGAGTATTATAGGCCAGAAGAAATGAAGTATTCTAATGCAGAGTGGAATGGGGCAGGCACCTCCTACACATTCTAGACACAATTTCTATTAGTGCAACGTTGCTGTTCCCATTTACACATCAGGTTGACCTTAACTTAGCTAAATCTCAATCCCTATTTGCAATCATGTTATACTTCCTGGTAAAGTTCCTCTTCCATTCCCCCACACATACTAGTCAAAATCTTTACTTAATATTCTATTAAATCCCATCTCTGATCTCCTTACTCTTAGCTAATAATTATGCTCATAATCCATGGAGAAAATACAGGTCTACTGTATCTCCAACCCACCAAATTAATACCTGACACAACACACATTATCAAATCACCAAATCAAAACCACATATATCAAAGACCTTACATATTTCAATTTTTAGTAACAATGTCAAGCACATAAGCAATCTAGAGACACAAAGAAAGAGAAGTCTGGGATGCCCTGTACGGCTCTCTAGGCCTTCCTTTCCACATTGGACAAAAGCCATCTGACCCAGAACGGATGAGGTTTCCTAGTGAGGTTTTTGGCTCACCTTATATAATCAGAAGGGTTCAATTATGAAACATCTTTATTTTACACCCACAGAGAATTGTAGAACTTATGTCACATTTTCATGACCTTTGCCTCATAAATCCATAAATCCTAGATGCATTTCATTATAAGCCAGGGACAGCCTATAAAGAACATTCCATAGATAAGGACTCTCCTCCTAACAAATATCACCCAAAGGAACAGTTGCCATGTATATAAGGAAATGAAAACATGTCACCTGCCTTCTTTTCTTTCCCTCAGAAATATTACCCTGGTAATCAGGAGAAATGAATCATGGGCCTGATGCTATTGTTTTTATTTATTTTTTTATTTTTTTAAGATTTCATTTATTTACTTGAAAGATCACAAGTAGGCAGAGAGGCAGGCAGAGAGAGAGGAGGAAGGCTCCCTGCTGAGCAGAGAGCCCAATGTGGAGCTCGATCCCAGGACCCTGGGATCATGACCCAAGCCGAAGGCAGAGGATTTAACCCACTGAGCCACCCAGGTGCCCTGGCCTGATGCTTTTCACTCTTTTCTCCCCAACATCTGTACTTATTCCTTACTTATTTCTGTCTTAAAGAAAGAAGTCCTGTATTATATTCATCAGGTGCTCTGCATGTTATTCTCTCAGCTATTCTTTTTCATTATGCCATCTGATACAGCTTTATTATTTTATATATTTATTATATATGTTTATTATTATTTTTCCCTTTTTCTCTTTCATAAGATGTCTAACATAGCTTTAATGTATTCCTATCTACCAGCATCTTCCATTTAAGAACTATTCCTCAAAAATTTATTATCCCAGAGATATCTAATATACTCTCCTTCTTTACTACTGGAATTCTTGATATTTGCTTAGACCTAAATGTGACTTACACATGGAGCATTTGGGTGTTCCCTGAGCTATTGAAGATATTTTTGCTGTCTACTGAATATCTCCATATGGAGATATCCATAAACACCTAAAACTCAGAATATCCAAACTTAAAATTGTCATCTCTAATTTCTCTTCCCATTTTCCCCTTTTAGTGAATGGAATACACATATTCCCACATGTCCAAACTGTAAAATCATGTGAAATGTTCCTTTCTCCACTGAGATTGACATCCAGTCAGTCAGTGACTGCCATTATTTGTATATCTCCATAATAAATCTCATGTCCATTTCCCTTTCACCCCTAATAACAGTGCCTTAATTCAAGACTTTATCATGTGGACTCGATAACTCAAAATCTAAAGCAAGTCACATTCAGCTTACAGTTCTTCATATTTTCTAGTCATCAAAAGAAATCTCATCAAATCCTAAAATCAGGATACACTAAGTCTAACATATTTTTCTAACCTGCTAATTCAGAAACCTCACAAGTAAAGGAAATGAGCTAGTAATATGATAATATGATTTATTCTATCATATCACTTGATTGTTACACATTACATGATTCTTTGAGTTTTTTGTTTGTTTGGTTGGTTTTTTATTGTTGTTTTGGTTTTGGTTTTTGGTTTTTTTGTCTCTACACCAGTTCTTACCAAAGCCATAGTCTTCCTAATCACCAATTCCTATTGTGACACTTTAAAACAAACTTTAAGGGAGAAAAAAATCAAGTTTTTTTGAAACTCTAAATACATAATTTGAATTGGTCCAACTTTACTTGCAAATTGCAACTATCTTTCTAGCAAAGCCAAAAGTAACAATTTCTCATCACAGAAATCACTTTTCAGATTTCTGAAATACTTGGGAGATTGGTCAAAACGAGTTTATGTTCTTTCCTGAAAGAGTAAGATATGTTCATTAAGGACAATGTGGTATGTAGAAAAATAAAAAGTAGGAAAAAGACACCCATAATCCCAAACTCAAAAATAACCATTGCATCAGTCAAGATTAATAGGAAACACACACACACACACACACACACACACATATATATATATATATATATATATATAATATATAAAATAAAACACTGTATATCATAAATATATGTAATTGTGTATGTGTGTGTGTGTATAATGAGACTTATTTAAAGAATTTCCTTCCAGTTGTGGGGGTTGCCAAATCCTAAATTCATACAGTTGGCTGGCAGACTGGAAACCCAGGGGAGTGTTTATGTTTCAGTTTAGGACAGAGTTTCCTTATCAGGAAAACTCCTGTTATTGCTCATAGGCCCTTCAACTGATTGGATGAGGCTCACCTACATTATCAAGGGTTATCTCCTTTACTTAAAGTCAACTCATAGCTATTATCCATATCTTCAAAATATCATCACAGAAAAAGTTAGATCTAAATATCTGATAAAATAACCAGGTACAGAGAAAGTCAATTACCATATGGTTTCACTTACCTGTGGAATATAAGGCATAACATGGAGGACATTAGGAGAAGGAAAAGAAAAGTGAAGGGGGAACCATGAGAGACTGTGGACTCTGAGAAACAAATTGAGGGTTTTAGAGGGGAGGAGGTGGGCACATGGGTGAGCCTGGTGGTGGATATTAAGGAGGGCATGTATTGCATGGAGCAGTAGGTGTTATACATAAACAATGAGTCTTGGAACAGTACATCAAAAACTATTGATGTCCTGTAAAGTGATTAACATAACATATTTTTAAAAAATAAAAATAACTGGGTACAATAGCCTAACCAAAGTAATAATATTAGCCATCACAGCCATATAACAATTCCGTTAGTCTTTTTTCTAGGCCCAAGTGGGAATGGACATGTGATTTCTATGACAAAACCTAACAAAAAGAAAACACCTCAAAAGAAATTTCTTGGGTGCCTGGGTAGCTCAGTTGGTTAAGCGACTGTCTTCAGCTCAGGTCATGATCCGAGTCCGAGGATCAAGTCCCACATTGGCTCCCAACTCCATGAGGAGTTTGTTTCTCCTTCTCACCTTCCCCCTCTCATGCTCTCTCTCACTCTCTTTCTCTCTCTCTCAAATAAATAAAATCTTTAAAAAAAAAAAATTTCTTGTGTCAGATTAAAGGATCATGCTAATAACAAAGTTGATATTTTTTTTTTCAAATTTACTTGTATATTATTATAAAAGGAGACACCAACACCTTCACATTCTCAGAGATATGTTATGTTTACCAGTTGAATTATGTGTAATTAGTTTCATAACAAACTCCCAATGATCTGGGAATTGTTTCTGGTTGATGGTCTTGTAGATCTCTCTTATGACCTGAAGAATAACTTCAAGTTCTCTTTTTCAAGACTCATTCTTGGAGTTCTGCTGTAGGAGATAAAAACTTCTACCCAACCTCCTTTCCCCACTTAGCTACATGACACTTTAAAATAATGGAACCCATTTTGATTTATAATATCAAAATATGCTCAAAGTAAAGCACTTTTTCCTGCTTCTCCACCTTATCGCCACTTTCTGTTTCTTTCTTATAGAACTGCACATGTCAGGATACACTGTGCCACCCTAAGTATTCCTTTATTTCATGGCCAGTTATGTTCTCAAAATTGGTTTCACTGTCTCAGGTGAAAATAAAAAGATATTGATGGAGATGAAAAACAACACTCTGGCTATTTCAAAATTGTAGCACCTTAACAGGGAAAAGAAGTCTATCAGTCATACAATTGGAGGTTTTAAGGAGGCCAGCTGAACCATCTGACTGGGGAGATATACACTCAGAGGATATAGATGGGATTTGAGTCACAAGATTAAGTGAGCTCACCAAGGAAGTAACTGTTGAGAGAGGAAAGAAAGAGAAAAGAAGATATACAGAAATAGAACTCTAACATTCTTCAGCATTAGGAGGCTAGGAGACAAGGAGAAATCAGCAAAGAATATTGAGAATAATTATACAATAGGATAGGAGGAATGCATCCCAGAAGAAAAGAGGATGATATATCAAGGAAAAACGAACACCAAATGCAAATGTTCCACTGTGTTAGATTGTGTTATTGGACTAAATGAGGATAGGTAGGATAGGTGTTACCTATTGTATTTGTCAATGATCATTGAGCAGTTTCAGTGGAGCCATAGGAGTGAAAGCCTGTTTAAAACAAATTCAAGAGAATGGGACAGAGAGTAATTGAATATAGCACTTGCTGTCAAGGAAAGCCAAGAAATGAGTAGTAGCTTAAATAGAAAGTATGAAAAGGATATCTATTTGCTTATTTATTTAAGATGGGTGAAAATAAAATGCATGTTTAGAAGCTAATGGGAATGAATAGGAAGAGAAAGTGATGAAATTTGATGAAACACTGATGACACAGGAGGAAAAGTAGAGATTTACCAAATCTGTATTATTGAGTTGGCAGGAAGGGATAGAATCTTGATTCCTTGGTAAAGGGATCAGCCTTTGTTAGGACCAAGAAGAATTATTCACAGTATCAGTAAAAGAGATACAATCCACAATGACAGAAGCTTATCAGTGAGTAGATATAGAGGATGATGAGCACTAGCTTCAAGGAAGATCTCATGGAGAAGACGCTGACTTGATAAATAAGTAGGATCTGATAAGTCAGATATAATTAATGGAAATCAGGCCTGAGATTGAGCCCTGCATCAGGTTCCCTGCTTGGTAGGGACTCTGCTTCTCCCTCTCTGTTAATATGGACCAACTATTTTGTTACAAAAATCCTATTGGTTAAGTATTATGCTTACTATTGTTATTTTTCAGATGAGTAAATGAGGCATGGAGCAGTTAATTAACCTGAACTTGCTAAAAGGCTCATAAGTAATGAAGTCAAGACTTGCTAACTGGCAGTCATGATTTTAACCTTCACTTTCTAACACTAACCTGTATTTAATAAGTTAGGTATAAATTAGGTAATAGTAGATGTAAAGGGTCATGAGTATCATTTTAAGGAATATAGGATTTATTCTGTAAGCAAATGACTGCATGAACAGATGTGTATTATAAAAAATAAGTGGCAATAATAGGAAAGATTATTTAGAAGAAGAATTATTTAGAAGAAAATTATTTAGAAGAAGAAGAAAAAGATTATTTAGAAAAGAAATAATCTAAAAGATTATTTTTTTTTAATTTTTTATTTTTTATAAACATATATTTTTATCCCCAGGTCTGTGAATCACCAGGTTTACACACTTCACAGCACTCACCAAATCACATACCCTCCCCAATGTCCATAATCCCACCCCCTTCTCCCCAACCCCCTCCCCCCGGCAACCCTCAGTTTGTTTTGTGAGATTAAGAGTCACTTATGGTTTGTCTCCCTCCCAATCCCATCTTGTTTCATTTATTCTTCTACCCATTTAAGCCTCCATGTTGCATCACCACTTCCTCATATCAGGGAGATCATATGATAGTTGTCTTTCTCTGCTTGACTTATTTCGCTAAGCATGATACGCTCTAGTTCCATCCACGTTGTTGCAAATGGCAAGATTTCATTTCTTTTGATGGCTGCATAGTATTCCATTGTGTATATATACCACATCTTCTTGATCCATTCATCTGTTGATGGACATCTAGGTTCTTTCCATAGTTTGACAATAGCCAAACTATGGAAAGAACCTAGATGTCTAAAAGATTATTTAGAAGAAGATTGTTTAAAATAAGAAAAGCACAAAATGGTTACCATAACAAAGCAAAGGATATTAAGAGATCAAGAAAAAGTTATCAATATATATTGATATAAGGTATCAATAATTATACCTTAATTAGAAATAAAATATATAGACATAAAAAGATGAAAATAATGTTATAACAAATACCACAAATAGCCCTACATCTATTCAAGAAATAGAACTTTTTAGTTAACTTTCTTGTGGAAATTTTTCTAAGAAAAATTCCCACTTAGGCTCCGGACCAAGATGGTAACATAGGATGTTCCTGTATTTCCCACCTTCCACAGATGCCCAGATACAACTATATATAAAGCAATTCCCTCCAAGAGAAATTCAGAAACTAGCTGAATGACTTTCACACACCAGGAAAATTAGAAAATACTTGACTTTTGGATTTTATGGATATGGATATGGATAAGAAAGTCTGAGACATACTCTATCTATAAATCCTACCCCAAGGGACAGCACCATATAATCAGGAGGGAACTCTCTAACTCCCAGATTCTCCCTCCGGAGTAAAAGGTTTGAATCATACCTTTAGTGCCCCAACTTTTAAGACTAGCACCAAAGAGGTTGGGCCTCTAAATTACCTACTTCTAAAAACCAGCAAGGTTTGCACTCTTAAGTCATAGAGGACCATAACAAACAAACAAAAAGCAGTTGTTAGTCAATAATCATCTTAATAGATGCAGAAAAAGCATTTGACAAAATCAATATTCTTTCAAAAACTATAAGCAAATTGGATAGGGAAGGAACTAACCCCAACATAATAAAGACCACATATGACAAGCCTATAATTAACAGCATATTCCAAGGTAAAAAGCTGAAAGCTTTCTCTCTAAGATCAGGAGCAAGACAGGGATGCCCATTCTTGCCACTTTTATTCAACATAGCATTGGAAGTCGTTGCCAGAGCAATTAAGTATGAAAAAGATATAAAAGTCATCCAGACTAGAATGGAAGATATAAAATTCTATTTACAATGACATATTTTAAATAGGAAACCCTATAGACTTTACCAAAATCTGTTAGAATAAATGAATTCAGTAAAGTTGCAGGATACAAAGTGAACACAGAAGAATTAGTTGAGTTTTTATATACTATAAATGAACTATTAGAAAGAACAATTAAGAAAAAAAATCCCATCTACAATACCATCAAAAACAATAAAATAATTTAACCAAGGAGATGAAAGATCTATATACTGAATAAGACAATGATGGAAGAAATTAAAGGTACAAATAAATAGAAGGATATTCCATATTCATGGGTTAGAAAAAATAAATATTATTAAAATGTCCATATTACCTCAAAGTCATCAATAGATTCTATGCAGTCCCTATCAAATTCCAATGGCATTTTCATAGAAATAGAAAAAAAAATCTAAACTTTTTTGGAAGCACAAAAGAACCCTAATAGTCAAAGAAATCTTGATTAAAGAAGAAAAAACGTGGAGGCTCCATAATTCTTGATTTCATACTATACAACAAAGCTTTAATAATCAAAACAATATGTTACTGGCATTAAAACAGATCAATGAAACAGAGAGCCCAGATTCACCCATGCATATAATGATCAATTAATTTTCAACAAAGGTATCAAGAACATGCAATGGGGTGGGAGGGAGAGTGGCTCAGCTGGAAAAGTATGCTACTCTTGATCTTGGGATTGAGAGTTTGAACCTCATATTGGATATAAGGATTACTTAAATAAATAAATAAACTAAAATATGCAATGGGAAAGTCTATTCAATAAATGGTATTCAATAAATTAGATATTCACATGCAAAAAAGTGAAACTGGATCCTTATCTTACATAAAAATTAACTCAAAATAGATTAAAGACTTGAATGGAAGACCTGAAATCATAAAACTGTTAGAAGAAAACATACAGGGTAAGCTCTTTGTCATTGGTCTTGGCATTGATTTATTTTTTAGATGCCAAAAGCAAGACAACAAAATTAAAAATAAATAACTAGGACTACATCAAAAGAAAACCATCAAGAAAATGCAAGTGCAACCTATGGAATGGGAGAAAATATTTGTAAAGCACCTATCCAATAATGAGTTAATATCCAAAGCATGCAAGGAATTCATACAACAATATCAAAACATGAACACACACACACATACACACAAAACCCATTACCTCATTAAAATAGAAAAAGGACCTGAATAGACACTTTTCCAAAGAAGAGATAAAAATGGCCAATAGGTACATGAAAAGGTGCTCCACAGAGGCAATCATCAAGGAAGTATATAACTCAAAACCAAAATGAGGTATCACTTCACAACTGTTAAGATGTCTATTATCAAAAAGACAAGTGATAACAAATGCTAGAGAGGATGTGGGGAAAAGAAAAACTTTGTTCACTGTCAGGAATATAAATTTGTACAGCCATTTTAAAAAGACTACATCTAAAGGAAATGAAATTATTACTGTGAAGAGATGTGTACTCCCATGTTTATTGCAGTATTATTCATAATAGCTTAAGTATGGAAAGAACTTAAGTGTCTATCAAAGGATGAATGAATAAACAAGATGTGGTATATATACACAATGTAATATTACTCAGATATAAAAGGGAATCCTGCCATTTGTGACAACATAGATGAACTTGAGAGCATTATGCTATGTGAAATACATTAGACAAACACAGACAAATATTGTAAGATATCATTTAAATATTATAAGATATCATTTGAATGTAAAATCTATAAACTCAGGACAGTAGAATGGTTGTTGCTAGGGGCAGGTAATGGAGGAAATGTAAAATTTGGGTTAAAGGGCACAACCTCCAGTTGTAAGATAAGTTCTGGAAAACTAATGTACAGAATGGTAAGTATCATTTTAAAATACTGTTACATACTTACAAGTTGCTAAGAAAGATCTTAAATTGCCTCACTAACAAAAAAAAATTGTAATTATGTGAGGTGATGGATATCTTAACTAAACTTATTATGATAATTAATTTACAATATTATATGTATCATACCATCACATTGTATACCTAAAACTTATACTCTTATGTGTTAATTATATCTCAATAAAGCTAGAGAGAGGGAAAAAAAAAGAAAATCCAAAAAAAATTTTTTTCAAGAAGAATCCACAATAGAAAATATATAATAGACCCAGGGAAGACAGCAGCAGAGTAGGAGGGCCCTGGCTCACTTCATCCCACAAATATAACTAAATCACTATAAAATCATCCTAAATACCCCACAAATTGACCTGAAACAAAACAACAACAGAACATATCAGTGAAACTAGGAGCTGGTTCTTTGAAAAAAATCAGTAAAATTGATAAGCTTCCAGCCAGACTTAGCAAAACAAAAAACAAAAAACAAAAAAAAAAAAAAAAAAAAAGGGAATCAAATAAATAAAATCACAAATGAGAGAAAAGAAATAACACCACAGTCATATAAACAATTATTAAGAGAATATTATGATAAACTATATCTCAACAAATTGGACAGCCTAAAAGAAATGAATAAATTCTTAAATACAAATAAATTACCAAATCTGAAACAAGAATAGAAAATTTAGAGGCATCTGGGTAGCTCAGTCAGTTAAGTGATTGGCTTCAGCTCAGTTCATGAACCCAGGGTCCTGGTATCAAGCCCTGGGTCGGGCTCCCTGCTCAGCAGAGAGCCTGCTTCTCCCTCTCCCTCTGCCTGTCACTCTGCCTACTTGTGCCCCACCCCCCATCAAATAAATAAAAATCCTTTAAAAAAAAGAATGGAAAATTTAAGCAGACTGATAACCAGCAAAGAAATTGAATCAGTAATCAAAAACTTTCAACAAACAAAACCCCAGGACCAAATACCTTCACAGGTGAATTCTCCCAAGCATTTAAAGAACAGTAAATACCTATTCTTCCCAAACTATTCCAAAAAATAGCAAAGGAAAGAAAACTTTCAAATTCATTTTCTGAGGTCAGCATTAATCTGAAACTAAAACCAGAAAAAAAACACCACAAAAAAAGAGAACTAAAGGCCAGTATCTCTGATAAACATAAATGCAAGATCCTCAACAAATTACTAGCAAACCAAATCCAACAATACATTGAAAAAATCATTCACCATGATCAAGTGAGACTTATTCCTGGATTGCAAGGGTGGTTTAATACTCACAAAGCAGTCAATGTGATACATAGCATCAATAAAAGAAAAGAAAAGAACTATGTGATCATTTTATGCAAACGAAGCATTTGACAAAGTACAACATAAATTCATGATAGAAACTCTCAACAAAGTAGGTTTAGAAGGAACATACCTCAGCACAGAAAAGACCATACATGAAAAACTCACAGCTAACATCAATCTCAAATGGGAGAAACTGAGAGCTTTTCCTCTATAGACAGGAACAAGACAGAGTTGTCCAATCTCAGCACTTCTACTCAACATAGGACTGGAAATCCAAGCTACAGTAATTAGATGACAACAACAAATAATAAATAAATAAATAAATAAATGGATAAATAAGATGGCACTCAAATTGGCAAGAAAGAAGTAAAACTTTCACTATTTGCAATGGCATGATATAATATATACAAAACCCAAAAGAGTCCATCAAAAAACTGCCAGTACTGATAAATGAATTCAGTAAAATCACAGGATACAAAATCAACATATAGATATCCACTGCATTCCTATACACCAGTAATGAAGCAGCAGAAAGAGAGATTGAGAAAAAAATCCCATTTATAATTGCATCAACAACAAGAAACCTAGGAATAAAGCTAACCAAAGAGGTTAAAGACCTGTACTCTGAAACTGTAAAACACTGAAGAAAGAAATTGAAGCTGACACAAAGAATTGGAAAGATATTCCATGCTCATGTATTAGAAGAACACGTATTATTAAAATGTCTATACTATCAAAAGCAATCTACACATTTAATGTGACATTATCAAAATACCAAGTCTATACTATCAAAGGCAATCTATACATTTAATGTGACATCTATCAAAATACCAACAGCATTTTTCATAGAGCTAGAACAATCCTAAATTTTGTATGAAACAACAAAAGACCCCAAATAGCCAAAGCAATCTTGAAAAAGAAAACAAAGCTGGAGGCATCACAATTCCATACATCAAGTTATATTACAAAGCTGTAGTAACCAAAACAGTATGGTACTTGGCATAAAGATAGACATGGATCAATAAAACAGAATAGAAACCCCAGAAATGAGCCCACAATTATGTGTTCAATTAATTTTTGACAAAGCAGGAAAAAATAGTCAATGGGAAAAAGACTGTCTCTTCAACAAATGATGTCAGGAAAAGTGGACAGCAACAGGCAAAAGAATAAAACTGTACCACTTTCTTTCACCATACACAAAAATATATTCTAAATGGTTTAAAAACCTAAATGTGAGACAGGAAACCATTAAAGTCCTTGAAGAAAATACAGGCTGTAATTTTTCTGACATCGGCCAGATCAACATCTTTCTAGATAGGTGTCCCAAGGCAAGGGAAGAAAAAGCAAAACTAAGCTCTTGGAACAACATCAAAATAAATAACTTCTGCAAAGCAAAGGAAATAGGCAACAAAACCAAAAGGCAATCCATGGAATGTGAGAATATATTTGCAAATGACATATTCAAAGAGAGTTAATATCCAAAAATATATAAAGAACTTACAAAGCTCAATACTGAAAAAATGAATAATCCAATTAAAAAATGGACAGAAGACAGGAACAGAACATTTCCCCAAAGAAGACATACAGATGCCCAACAGACACATGAAAAGATGCTCAATATCACTTATCAGGGAATTGCAAATCAAAACTACAATATGTCAACTCACACCTGTCAGAATGGCCAAAATCAACAATAAACAACAGGTGTTGGTGAATGTGTAAAGAAAGGGGAACTCACATGCACTGTTGGTGGGAACACAAACTGGGGCAGCCACTCTGGAAAACAGTATGGAGGTACCTCAAAAAGTTAAAAATAGAACTATCCTATGATCCAGCAATCGCATCACTAGGTATTTACCCAAAGAATATAAAAATGTTAATTCAAAAGGATACACATACCTTGATGGTTATAGCAGCCTTCTTTACAATAGCCAAACTATGGAAATGGCCCAAGTGTCCATCAACTGATAAATGGATAAAGAAGCTGATATCTATATCTATATCTATATCTATCTATACAATGCAATATTAACCAGAAGAAAGAAGGAAATCTTGCCATTTGCAATGACAAGGATGGAGCTACAGAGTATTATGCTAAGTGACCTAAATCAGTAAGAAAAACACAAATACCATAAGACTTTATTCATATCTGCAATTTAAACAACAAAACAATCAAACAAAGGAAGGATAAAAAAGAGAGAGAGAAACCAAGAAATAGACTCTGAACTACAGAGAACTGATGGTTACTAGAGGGAAGGGGATAGAAGGGATGGGTGAAATAGGTGATGGGGATCAAGGAGGGCACTTGTGAGCACCAGGTGTTGTATGGAAGTGTTAAATCATTATATTATATACCTGAAACTAATATTTCACTATATGTAACCAACTGGAATTTAAATAGAAAACTTAAAAAATCTAAAATAGAAAAAAAAACCTTCAAATTTAGATAAAGGAGTTTAATTGGATTTTAAGTATCTCAGAAGACAAAATAATTTAAAGGACTTGGAAGTATCAAAAAAGCAACCCTCATTTAAAAAGTCTCAGATACTGTTTCCCAACCTCAAATCTGGCACATATTAAAAAATATTGTACTTACAAAAATCTTTATAAAGTTTTTGAAAAAAATCACTTAAAAATGTCACGTTCTTAACGTACACTCCACAGAAGTAATGAAGAATATGAGAAACATCTAACAATTATAGGGCATCAAAGTTTAACAAAGGTCTGGAATCATCAATCTAGAGTTTTTACTTAACAGAGAAATACACTAACAAATTTTTAAGAGAATAATCTCATTATTTCAGCGTATGGCAACTAAATTATAGCTAAAGAAAATATTTTCCCAAAAGTTGCCATACCCATAGAAACCAAGATGTGATTTATTAATAGACATCTTATATTAATTCATAATTACTCTTTAAAAATTAGCTTATCCAGTAGTCCACCATTATCCACAGAGGATAACTTCAGAGATCCCCAAGGAATGCCTGAAATTGTGGATAGTACCAAGTCCTATGTATACTGTTTTCCTTATTCATACATACTTATGATAAAGTTTAATTTATAAATTAAGCACAGTAAGAAAATAACAAAACTAACAATACAATAGAAATACTATAACAATATCTTGTAATAAAAATTATATGAATGTTACCTCTCTTTCAAATATCTTATTGTACTGCACTCACGCTTCTCCTTTTGATGTGAGAGGATAAAATGCCTACATGATGAGATGAAGTGATGTGAATGGTGTAGGCATTGTGATGTAGCGTTAGGCTACTAATGACCTTCAAGGAAAGGTACATCAGAAGGAAAATATGCTTCTGGGCTGCAATTGATCATGGGTAAGTGAAACTATGGAAAGCAAAAATTCAGGTAAGGGAAGTCTTATTCATTCAACTTTATACAAGTTTCAGAGTACAAAAAATGAGCCAAGCTTCCAAAGGAATCGTCACATTCTTTTTTTTTTTAAGATTTTATTTATTTATTTATTTATTTATTTATTTATTTGACAAATAGAGATCACAAGTAGGCAGAAAGGCAGGCAGAGAGAGATAGGGAAGCATCTTCTCGCTGAGCAGAGAGCCTGATGTGGGGCTCGATTCCAGGACCCTGAGATCATGACTTGAGCCACCCAGGTACCTTGACTCATTACATTCAAAGTTGAAATTAAAACTATTAGGGTCCGTGATCAAAGGAAAGAGACCACACACTGTGAGGCCGCTTCCCAGCGATGGCCGCTCCCTGGCTTCACTGGTCATGTTCCTGAAGACCCTAACACTCCCAATGACCCCCTCGCTATCACTACTACTCCCCTGCCTCACAGACTAACCTTTATAGAGGTGGCTGAGCCCGGCCCACACACAGGTGGCCAATGAGACTGCAACACATAGGGAAAACTGCACAGTCACACTGGGTCAGCAATAGGGGTGGCCACACTGATTGGATGTCTCCATCCGGCCTGGCCCGCCCCCCATATCCAGGGCCTGCAAGCAAGTTCTTCTGGAAGGGACAGGGTCAACCCAAGCCCACAATGAAATGGCTCCCTCTGGCCAACCAGGCCCTTACAAAACTAAGCAGAAATATGCCCTCAAGTCCATCTAAGTGTATTTTTCTTTATATTTATACACCTTTTAAAATATTTTATCCAGGTGGTGCCTGGGTGGTTCAGTTGTTAAGCATCTGCCTTCAGCTCAGGCCATGATCTCAGGGTCCTGCGATCAAGCGCTGTGTCACCTCGGGCTCCCTGCTCTACAGGAGACCTGCTTCTCCCTCCCCCACCCCCCCAACTTGCGTTCCTTCTCTTGCTGTCTCTCTCTCTGTCAAATAAATAAAATGTTTAAAAAATAAAAATAAAATACTTTATTTAGACTATCTTAATTAAAATGAAGGTTTTTTACAAAGGAATTGTTTCCCCATCCAGATATGGAAATGTAAAATATGCAATAAAATAGGGATAAAAACAGGAAAGAAATGCTGGTCTCAGAAGGAATCAAACAGAAGGAAAAGTAGTGATATTATGTATTATAGTGAGGAGAAAGAAAAATATACCTTTAGCTATGTGACTAGAACTCAAGAAATTTAAAGTAGATGAGAGAATGGCAGCAAAGAAACTGCCTTTTCCAGTACAAGCTACATGTAGTGAAAAGAAAATAAAGCAATAGAATATACTTTACCCTTTTCAACAGGGTTTATTATAGAAAGGATATTTTAAGTAATTATTTCAATCATCAACTTACTTCATTTCCAAATGGATATTTTATATATGCTAGATTTGAATGAAAATAACACACTAGTTTTAAACTGCTAGTTTTTATTGTTCATTTTCCAGCCAGTGGTCCACATCTTGGGACTTCCTTTTATTTCCCTGTTCTCAAAGGTACTTCCAAATGCCTATAGTTTTCTAAAGTGCATATGTCCAGAAGCCCCTAGCTTCTGATTGCTAGCTTAGTTAAGACCTGATTACAACTGAGGAAGAGGCCCCTATTTTATTTCTACATGAAGGACTCCCTCAATTTTGTAGGTAGGGACCTGTTCTTTATTGATATTAGACAAATCTTCAGGGGCAGGATCCAGTTCCAAAGGCTCTTCAGGTTTTTGCTGATCTTCCAAAACCAGTGATTCTAATTTTACCACTGGGACATCTGTTGTCTGGGTATATTGATAGCCGGTAGACATATGGTCTACCAAAGCCTCATTTATAGCAACGTGTTCAGATGGTGGAGGCTGAACTTCAGCAGGGACATCTTCTACAGAGATTTGTGTAATAAAGTCCTCTTTAGCTGCTGGTAACTGTTTGTCAACAGGGACCATTTCTAAAGTAGTTTCTTCAACTGATGGATGCTGAAGTTCAGTAAGGGATGTCCCAGCTGGTGCAGACCAAACTTCAGCTGGGATATCTTCTTTAGGGGCCTCCTCAGCTGGTGGAGACCAAATTTCAGCTGTAACCTCTTCTGCAGGGCCCTCCTCAGCTGGTAGAAACTGTATTTCAGCTGGAGCCTCTTCTGCAGGGTGCTCCTCAGCTGGTAGAGACCAAAATTCAGCTGGGGCCTCTTCTTCAGGAGCCTCCTCAGCTGGTGGATACCAAATTCCATCTGGGGTCTCTTCTTCAGGGCCCTCCTCAGCTGGTGGAGACAAAACTTCAGCAGCGACCTCTTCTTCAGGAGCCTCCTCAGCTGGTGGATACCAAATTCCATCTGGGGCCTCTTCTTTAGGGCCCTCCTCAGCTGATGGATACCAAATTCCATCTGGGGCCTCTTCTTTAGGGCCCTCCTCAGCTGATGGAGACCAAACTTCAGTGGCAGCCTCTTCTTCAGGAGCCTCCTCAGCTGGTGGAGACCAAATTCCATCTGGGGTCTCTTCTTCAGGGCCCTCCTCAGCTGGTGGAGACCAAACTTCAGCTGGGGCCTCTTCTGCAGGGCTCTCCTCAGCTGGTAGAGGACAAACTTCAGCTGGGGCTTCTTCTGCAGGGCCCTCCTCAGCTGGTGGAGGCTGAACTTCAGCTGGGGCCTCTTGAGAGGGGGTTTCTTTGGCTAGTGGAGGCTGAACTTCAGCAGGAGCCTCTACTGAAGAGCTCTCTTCAGCTGATGTAGACCAAACTTCAGCTGGAGCCTCTTCTGCAGGGGTCTCTCCAGCTGGTAGAGACTGAACGTCAGGAGGCATCTCAGCTGGTGGAGGCTGAACTTGAGCTAGAGCCTCTTCAGAGGGGACTTCCTTGGCTGGTGGAGGCTGAACTTCAGCTGGAGCCTCTTCTGCAGGGCCCTCTTCAGCTGGTATAGATGAAACTTCAGCTAGGGCCTCTTCTGCAGGGGCCTCGACAGCTGATGAAAACTGAAGTTCTGAAGCCTCTTGTGTAGAAGGCTCTTCAGCTGATTGAGACTGAACTTCAACATAAGCCTCTTTTTTAAAAGCCTCTTCAGCAGGGATAGACTCTACTTTAGCAGAGGCCTCTTCTGTAGGAGTCTCCTCAGCTGGGGAAAGTTGTACTTCAATAGGAACTTCTTCAATTTTTGGATACTGAACTTCAGCAGGAGGCCCTTCTGAAAGAGCCTCTTCACCCAAGATGGGCTCTACTTTAGCAGGGCTCTTTTCTGCTGGAGGTTCTTCAATTGGTGGAGAATTAAGTTCAGGAGGGGAGTCTTCTGTAATTTTCCCAGCTGGTGGAGGTTGCACTTCAGCAGAGATCTCTTCTGCAAAGGGAGGCTGTATTTCACCAAGAACATACTGCTCATCTTCTGAAAGTTCCAAAAAACTTTTTATGCTTTGTTGACTAAATAGAAATCTGTTGGTATCAATCTTCTCAATTGCTTCATCTTTACTTGTTGAGGGTTGCAATTCTGGATGTTCACTAAGAAAAATCTTACCTGAGGATTTACGTTCCTGCACAACTTCATTTGACTTTGAAAAAGAGCTATCTGGCCTGCCAATAACCACTATTTCTGTTTCACTAAAGTATGTCTGCTGTTCCTTGTCCACTTTCTCTTTTTGAAGAATGTTCATCAGTGTCCAGTCTCCAGTACAACTGGTCTGCTGAGATCTGTCTATTTTGAATTGAACTGAATGTCTGCTTGGTGGCATTTCTACTTCCTGAACACTCTCTGGAAATTCAGGGACTTCCTCTTCAACAGCAGCTGGCTTTTCTTCAGGTACCACTGTTTCACCAACTGACTTGATTTCTTCTTTTTTCTCTTCTACAGTTGCATCTGTTTGCAGAGATTTATCAGTCATATCCTGTACACGCTTTCTCTTTGTCCAAGTTTGCTGAAGTTGAGAAGAAACTCGGAGAGACTCATAGTTGACTTTGGTTCCAGGAATATTACCAATACTAAGGGTAGCTTTAGGCCCAGATGATTGTGATATAGGCAAGTGTTTCTTTTTCTCTGTCACTTCAGTCTGCTGTGATTTGTCTACCATCGGTTGGCTGGGTCGTCTTCTCTTTCGAATTTCTTGTCTCCCTGCTGAGATAGGCTGATCAGGCTCATCGCTTTCTTCCATTTCTAAAATTGGTGAATTTCAAACATTCTTCAAGTAATAAATAATCAAGAATCACAAATGTACCAGACAGGTAAACTTTTGCCTTTCTTCATTAAGTGTTGTTCTATTGAGCTACCTTAGAACAAAGCAATTCATAAATTATTGCATTCTGTACTACACTCTTGTTGGATCCCACCTTACTCAGTAAGCATCTTTCTTGTTTAGTCTCTCATATGACTAATCTCACTTCTAGAAGTTTCTCTTAAAGTTCTATGACCTCACAGTCAATTCTCCATACAAGATTCCATTGGTGGTATTCCAAGCACATTTTAACTTAGTATAAACACTCAGACAATGGCTGCAAGTGAGAGAGCTACTGTTTGAAACATCAAGTTGAAAAAGCATTTGTCTATCAGAAGAACATTAAGTAAACTCCAATAATGTCAATTCGCAATAGTTTAAAGTGATGCTTTTGAACTTTCAATTCTGTTATTTTCATACTACTATCAAAGACAGTTATAGTGCAGAACTCAGAATGCTGCAGCATATTTTCAATTGTTGGAGAAAACAAATGATATATGTTTGTGGCAATGTTCTATCAAAACGTAAACTTACATGCTTCACTTAGGTGACTCTGGTGGTTAAACGTTTGCCTTCGGCTCAGGCCATGATCTCAAGATCCTGGGATTGAGCCCCACATTGCACTCCCTGCTCAGTGGGGAGTCTGCTTCTCACTCTCCCTCTCCCTCTGCCTCTCCCCCTGTTTGTGCACTCTGTCCCTCTCTCCATCAAATAAATAAATAAATCTTTTTAAAAAATGTATACATATATGATTTAGAAGAAAGTGAATATTGTTTAAAAAACTTGAGTTCTGAGGTCCAGTCCATATAAACTCCATTCGTACATCCTTAGCACTGAGGACCTACAAGAGCCTAATATATATGGCATATTTGCATTCTCAAGCAACCTGAGATATTTTTATTTTCAACTATTTCAGAAAGTAGTTCCACCCAAAGTTTTCCAAATAAGAGACTGTTAAGTCTAAAGATATGTCAAGTGAAATAAAATGCTTTTTTAAATCTATAAGCTACTGAATAACCATGTAGGAATAAATCACCTAATGAAGATAAAAACTATAAACTGAAGTCTTGAAATAGAGGAAACCCAGTTAAGCAAATGGCAAATGATATTATAACAGATTAAGAATGTAAATAAAACTTTAACTTACATGTCACACAAAAATTTTACCAGCAAGATGAAAATTTATCAAAAGATATGAAAAAAAATTCTACTTTGGTCCACAAAAAATTAAAAGAAAGAAAAACAAACTTCAAAAATGTAGTCACAGAGACAAATAAACTCATCTAAACTATTATTATGACTTATATAATATACTATTATATTATTATTATATTATATTATTATGTTATACTGTTATTAATGTTATTATTAATATTATTATATTATTATAACCTAGAAATATTTTTAAATTTCTTTATGCCCCTAGGAAATATAAAAATGTCATTGAATAATTACCCTTGATTGACATTCATTAGTCATAATTGTAGTTAGGTCAACTTAGCCAAATAAATTAACACTTTCACATTCTTTGATCCAGTCCCTAAAACAGTCTCCATTTCTTGGCACGGATCAGTGAATATTTGTTCAATGTAATTGGACAAATGTGTTAAAAACTGTGTTGTTTGTCCTACACGTCAACTTGCTCCATTTTAATTTTTGTCTGTTCTGCTCCACTATGCTCTATCTTCTAAGAATTAACAAAGTGGAGTATACCAGTACTCATTTTACAAAAGAACTAAAACAGGTTTTCATCAGACCTGTTCTAGTTTGAAAATTAGGTTGTTTATCAACCTCTTTGTTGTCTCAACTGTTGTCTCAGTTGCATCTGTCACACATTTCATGTGTCTCTTGTAATCAAGTTTCTGAGACTTTTTAGAGTATCTTTAAAGACCATTTTGGGTTGATTTGTAACAAGAAATAAATGTCAAAACACATTGTATTAATTGGATTATGCAATTGCATGTACTGGATTAACTTTGCTGTCTCAACTTAAGTAAGATTTTACCAAATCTTCTAAGACATACATTGAATTTTCAATATCAGTAAATATTTCAATTTCTAGTTATTTGATATTTTTCTCCTCCAAGAAATAATAAAGAATTTGATCATTCTTAATTATAAACCAATGTATTGTACTAAACTGCCTTTGTCACTAGCTTATTTATAGAGGCAAATTACATGTCTAAATAATCAATTAAAAATTTACTGAACCAGGAAGAAATAGAAAGCCTGAACAGACCCATAACCAGTAAGGAGATTGAAACAGTCATTAAAAATCTCCAAACAAACAAAAGCCCAGGGCCAGACGGCTTCCAGGGGGAATTCTACCAAACATTTAAAGAAGAACTAATTCCTATTCTCCTAAAACTGTTCCAAAAAATAGAAATGGAAGGAAAACTTCCAAACTTATTTTATGAGGCCAGCATCACCTTGATCCCAAAACCAGACAAGGATCCCACCAAAAAAGAGAGCTATAGACCAATATCCTTGATGAACACAGATGCGAAAATACTCAACAAAATACTAGCCAATAGGATTCAACAGTACATTAAAAAGATTATTCACCACGACCAAGTGGGATTTATTCCAGGGCTGCAAGGTTGGTTCAACATCCGCAAATCAGTCAATGTGATACAACACATCAATAAAAGTAAGAACAAGAACCATATGATACTCTCAATAGATGCTGAAAAAGCATTTGACAAAGTACAGCATCCCTTCCTGATCAAAACTCTTCAAAGTGTAGGGATAGAGGGCACATACCTCAATATCATCAAAGCCATCTATGAAAAACCCACCGCAAATATCATTCTCAATGGAGAAAAACTGAAAGCTTTTCAACTAAGGTCAGGAACACGGCAGAGATGTCCATTATCACCACTGCTATTCAACATAGTACTAGAGGTCCTAGCCTCAGCAATCAGACAACAAAAGGAAATTAAAGGCATCCAAATCGGCAAAGAAGAAGTCAAATTATCACTCTTCGCAGATGATATGATACTATATGTGGAAAACCCAAAAGACTCCACTCCAAAACTGCTAGAACTTATACAGGAATTCAGTAAAGTGTCAGGATATAAAATCAATGCACAGAAATCAGTTGCATTTCTCTACACCAACAGCAAGACAGAAGAAAGGGAAATTAAGGAGTCAATCCCATTTACAATTGCACACAAAACCAGAAGATACCTAGGAATAAACCTAACCAAAGAGACACAGAATCTATACTCAGAAAACTATAAAGAACTCATGAAAGAAATTGAGGAAGACACAAAGAGATGGAAAAATGTTCCACGCTCCTGGATTGGAAGAATAAATATTGTGAAAATGTCTATGCTACCTAAAGCAATCTACACACTTAATGCAATTCCTATCAAAGTACCATCCATCTTTTTCAAAGAAATGGAACAAATAATTCTAAAATTTATATGGAACCAGAAAAGACCTCGAATAGCTAAAGGGATATTGAAAAAGAAAGCCAACGTTGGTGGCATCACAATCCCGGACTTCAAGCTCTATTACAAAGCTGTCATCATCAAGACAGCATGGTACTGGCACAAAAACAGACCCATAGATCAATGGAACAGAATAGAGAGCCCAGAAATAGACTCTCAACTCTATGGTCAACTAATCTTCGACAAAGCAGGAAAGAATGTCCAATGGAAAAAAGACAGCCTCTTCAATAAATGGTGCTGGGAAAATTGGACAGCCACATGCAGAAAAATGAAATTGGACCATTTCCTTACACCACACACAAAAATAGACTCAAAATGGATGAAGGACCTCAATGTGCGAAAGGAATCCATCAAAATCCTTGAGGAGAACACAGGCAGCAACCTCTTTGACCTCATCCGCAGCAACATCTTCCTAGGAACAACGCCAAAGGCAAGGGAAGCAAGGGCAAAAATGAACTATTGGGACTTCATCAAGATCAAAACTTTTGCACAGCAAAGGAAACAGTTCACAAAATCAAAAGACAACTGACAGAATGGGAGAAGATATTTGCAAACGACATATCAGATAAAGGACTAGTGTCCAGAATCTATAAAGAACTTAGCAAACTCAACACCCAAAGAACAAATAATCCAATCAAGAAATGGGCAGAGGACATGAGCAGACATTTCTGCAAAGAAGACATCCAGATGGCCAACAGACACATGAAAAAGTGCTCCATATCACTTGGCACCAGGGAAATACAAATCAAAACCACAATGCGATATCACTTCACACCAGTCAGAATGGCTAAAATCAACAAGTCAGGAAATGACAGATGCTGGCGAGGATGCGGAGAAAGGGGAACCCTCCTACACTGTTGGTGGGAATGCAAGCTGGTGCAACCTCTCTGGAAAACAGCATGGAGGTTCCTCAAAATGTTGAAAATAGAACTGCCCTATGACCCAGCAATTGCACTATTGGGCATTTACCCTAAAGATACAAACGTAGTGATCCAAAGGGGCACGTGTACTCGAATGTTTATAGCAGCAATGTCCACAATAGCCAAACTATGGAAAGAACCTAGATGTCCATCAACAGATGAATGGATCAAGAAGATGTGGTATATATACACAATGGAATACTATGCAGCCATCAAAAGAAATGAAATCTGGCCATTTGCGACAACATGGATGGAACTAGAGCGTATCATGCTTAGCGAAATAAGTCAAGCGGAGAAAGACAACTATCATATGATCTCCCTGATATGAGGAAGTGGTGATGCAACATGGGGGCTTAAGTGGGTACGAGAAGAATAAATGAAAGAAGATGGGATTGGGAGGGAGACAAACCATAAGTGACTCTTAATCTCACAAAACAAACTGAGGGTTGCTGGGGGGAGGGGGTTTGGGAGAAGGGGGTGGTATTATGGACATTGGGGAGGGTATGTGTTTTGGTGAGTGCTGTGAAGTGTGTAAACCTGGTGATTCACAGACCTGTACCCCTGGGGATAAAAATATATGTTTATAAAAAATAAAAAATTATATATTAAAAATTTAAAAAAAAATTTACTTGAGATTCCAAGTGGAATTACAAGGGATTTCATAGAGCAATTTCTCATTATATTTCTTAAATCCACAAATACTCCTTTCCCCCTGCTAATCTACCTAACCAACTAATCATTACTCAACCTATCTTGTCAATTTAAGTTTTGATGTTTTACCCTTTGTTCTGAAATCTCACATGATTCCATTTTCTCCCATTTATTTGGTTCACATCTGTTATGGATTGAATTGTGTATCCCAAAAAGATATGTTGGGCACTGTGACTGGGACCTTATTTGGTAAAATGATCTTTGCAAATGCAACCAGGTCAAGTCATCCTTATAAAAAGATGGGGGAAAGACACAGAGGGAAAATGTCTATGTGAAGATGGAGGCAGAGATTTGTGTTATGCTGCCATAACATTAGGACTACCTAGGGCTACCAGAAGCTAACAGAAACAGTGAAGAAGTCTCTCCTACATGCTTCAGAGGCAGAGGCCCTGCCAATGATTTGGAACTTCAAGCCTCTGGAACTGTGAGAGAATAAAGTTCTGTTGTTTTAACCCAATGTGTGCTACTTTCTTATAGCAGCTCTAGGAAACTAATAAGACATTCTTTCAGAACCCCATATTTCTGATTTCTGCTTAGAATGTTGTACTTCCAAGTCTTTCTCAATCTCTACAGCTAGTTCCTTTATTTCTAATTCAGGTATGTCATTTGGTTTCACACAATATTTGACTCATTTCCATAATCATAAAACCAGAGGGATTTGCTGAAAGGCTTCCATGTGATGATTTGCATTTAATGTTAGCATAAACAAATTTGCCAAGTAGCATTTAATTTCATTTTTTTAAATATTTTATTTATTTATTTCACAGACAGAGTTCACAAGTCAGATAGAGATCACAAGTAGGCAGAAAGGCAGGCAGAGAGTGGGGGAAGCAGGCTCCCCGCTGAGCAGAGAGCGTGTTGTGGGGCTCGATCCCAGGATCCTGGGATCATGACCTGAGCTGAAGGCAGAGGCTTTAACCCACTGAGCCACCCAGGTGCCCCTAATTTCATTTTTTATTACAATAACTTAGAAAGATTTCACTTAGAGTTGGCAGACATGTTTCAGATCAATGTAAACCAAATATCTAAACTGTGACCTATATTGCTTTGTTCTGAGTAGATCAAATAAGATGAAGTCTGAAAAATCCCCCTGGATATAATAGCTTTAAGATTATTGGTAATTTTAGTGAGAACAGCTTCAGTGGAAGGGTGGGGATAGATGTCATAAATTTCTAAAATCTCTGTGAATTAAAAATAAAATCAAAGTGCAATGAAAATATAGGGAAAATAAGTACAAAATATCATATAGACAGAGGTATATCTAATATACTAAAAGACTTTTTAGAAATCAATATAAAGTTAACTATAGAAAAATTAACAAAGGACATGAATAGAAAATTTATAGAAGAAAATAGGTGATCAATAAATATATAAAAGTGATCAAGTTCGCTTCTAAAATAAAAATTAAAATACCAGTGTAACATTAGCAAAGACAAATTTTAAAGTTAATACCCCCCAAAAGTGAGAGTATTATTAAATGAATAGCTTCCTACATTACTGGCAGAAGTTTGAATTGATACAAACTCTATTCTGAATAATTTGAAACTAAATATTAAATGTTTCTAAAATGTGCATACCATTTGCCCACAATTCTACTTCCAATTCTACTTAATTTTTGGAAATAATTATTATTACCTCAAAAAATATTTATTGAGCATCTATGTATTCTGCCAGGTATTGAGGAAACAAGAACACAAAAAGATATTGTTTCCTGTCCTTGTGAATCTCACAGTCCATTGGGAGAAATCAAATAAACAAATATAAAAATTGTGGGAAGTATTGTTAAGTAGTGAAGAGAAAATATATTTTACCTGGAGTAATAGGACCAAAAGCGGCTTATAGGAGAAAGCATCTAGTTGAGAAAGCATCTAAGAGATTAACAATAGAAAGAAAATCCTAGAAACTGTAAGAAAAATCTGCTGCAGCAAGAGGACCGGCTAAGTGAGCAAAGGAAATGATCCATTAAAATGTACTGGAAGAAGTAGATAGGGGATTGATGATGCATTGACTTACAAACTCTAAGAAGTATCATTATTTGGATCTAACAACTATAAATATTTATGCAGCCAACATCAGAATACCTAACTATACAAAGCAGATATTAAGAGAACTGAAGAGACAAGTAGACAACAATACAATAAAAGGAAAGGATTTGACTACCCAATTTCATTAATGAATAGATAATCGAGTTAGAAAATCAATAAGGAAACTTGGACTTGAACTACACCTTAGATCAGATGGACCTCACATACACACATAGAATATTCCTTCCAGGGTGCCTGGGTGGCTCAGTGGGTTAAGCCTCTGCCTTCAGCTCAGGTCATGATCCCAGGGTCCTGGGATGGAGGCCCACATCAGTCTCTCTGCTCAGGAGGGAGCCTGCTTCCCCTTCTCTCTCTCTCTGCCTCTCTGCCTACTTGTGATCTCTCTCTCTCTGTAAAAAAAAAAAAATCGTAAAAATAAAAAAGAACACTCCTCCTAACAATAAGAAAATAAACATTCTTATTTAGCACAGACAAAATATTCTTCAGAATAGACCATATGTTATCTGACAAAACAAGTTTTTAAAACACTTAAGAAAATGGAAATCATATTAAGCATCTTTGCTAATCATAATAGTGTGAAATCAGAAATTAGTTACAAGAAAATTCACAAATATATGAATGTTAATCAACATACTGCTGAACAACCTATGGGCCAAAGAAGAAATCAAAAGAAAAATCAAAAATATCTTGAGACAAATGAAATGGAAACAATTTAGCAAAAACTAATATGATGAAGCCAATGTAGTTCAAAAAGGGAAGTTTATTATAAATAAATGCCTACTTTTTTTAAAAAGGAAGATCTCAAATAAATTACTTTATACCTTAAGGAACTTAAAAAAGGACAATAAATTAAATCTAAAGATAAAAGAAAATAGCAAAGATCAAAGCAGAAATAAATGAAATAAAGGCTAGAAAGACAATAGAAAAGGTTAATGAATGGAGGTAATTTTTTTCAAAAGATAAGGTTGACAAATGTGTGACTAGACTAAGAAAAAAGAGGACAAAAATAAAATTTGAAATAAAAGAAGAGATATTACAACTGATACATAGAAATATTATGGATCATAAAAGACTACTATGAACAATTATATACCAATGAATTGGATAACTTAGAAGAAATGAATACATTCCTAAAATTAGAACCTACTGAGACTGAATCATAAAGAAATAGAAGATGCAAACAGACTGAAAACAAGTAAGGAGATTACATCAGTAATCAAAAACTGCCAACAAAGAAAAGCCTGGCTTCACTGGTGAATTCTACTAAACATTTAAAGGAGAATTAACAGAAAACCTCTCAAACTTCTCCAAAAAATGAAAGAGAACAATTTATGAAGCCAGTGTTACCCTGACACCTAAGTCTGAAAAGGGCTTTATAAGAAATAAAAATTACAGGGCAATATCTCTGATGAATATATGTGCAAAAATTCTCAACCAAATGTTAGCAAACTGAATTCAACAAAGCATTAAAAGTTCATATTCAAGTGAGATTTATCTCTGGGATGAGAGGATAGTTCGACATATACAAATCCATGAATGTGATACACCACATTAATAAAATAAGGGATAAATTACATAATTATCTCAATATTCAGAAGAGCATTTGATAAAATTTAAACATCCTTTTATGATAAAAACATTCAACAAATTATGTATATATGGAAAGTATCTCAACATTATAAACTATATATGACTAGGTCACAGCTAAAATTGTACTTAATAATGAAAAGCTGAAGCTATTCTTCTGAGCTCAGGAAAAAGATAAACATGCCCACTACCACCACTTCTATACAATATATTACTAGGAGTACTGGCCAGAATCATTAGGAAAGATAAGGAAATTAAAGGCATCCACATCAGAAAGGAAGAGTTAAAATTGTCTCTGTTTGTACATGACATGGTATTTTATATAGAAAATCTAAAACACTCTACCAAAACAAAAACAAAACCCTATTAGAATAAGCCAATTCAATGAAATTGAAAAACCAACATACAAAAATTAGTTTCATTCCTATATACTAACAGCAAACTATCAGAAAGATAAATTAAGAAGACATCCCCCTTTTATAATAGTTTGAAAAATAAATACCTAGGAAAAAACTTAACCGAAGAGGTAAAATATCTAGATACTGAAAATTATAGGACTCTGGTGAAAAAAATCGAAGACACAAATAAATGCACAAATAGTCCATATTTATAGATTGAAGAATTAGTATTGTTAAAATGCCAATGCTGCCCAAATCCACATATAGATTCAATACAACACCTTTCAAAATTTCAATAGCATTTTTCACAGAAATAGAAAAAAATCTTAAAATTTATATAGAACCAGACAAGATCCAGAACAGCCAAAGCAATTTTGACAAAGAAGAACAAAGGTAAAGGTATCATACTTTCTGATTTCACACTATACTATAAAGCTATAGTAACCAAACAACGTAATGCTGGCATAAAAACAGATACCCGGTTTTGGGGGTGGGGGCACTGGGTATCTCAGTTGGTTAAGCTTCTGACTCTTGACTTCAGCTCAGGTCATGATCTCACAGCTGTGAGAGCAAGCCCCACATTGGGCTCTGCACTGAGCATGGAACTGGCTTAAGATTCTCTTTCTCTCTCTCTATCTCTGCTTCTCCCCATCTGCTCTCTCTCTCAAAAAATAAAAAAAAAATTAAAAATAAAACAGATACATAAATCAATGGAACAGAATAGGGAGCCCAGAAATAAGCCCACAAATAAATTATCAATGAAATTTTGACAAAAAAAAATTTTTTTTGACAAAACACACGATGGGCAAAGGATAGTGTCCTTAATAAATGGTGTTGAGTGTAAGTGGATAGTCACATGAAAATAAATTGCACTTCTATCTTAAAATATTAGACTCACAAAAATTAACTTGAATTGAATTAAAAATGAACATAAGACCTATAACCATAAAGGTCCCCCCCAAAAAAGGGGTAAGTTCTTTGACCCAAGTTTGCCAATGAATTTTTTAGATTTGACACCAAAAGCAAAGACAAAGAGAGCAAACATAAACAAATGGAACTACATCAAATTGAAAAGCTTCTGCACATTGACAAAATAAAAAGGCCATCTATGGAATAGAATAGAAAATATTTGTAGACAATTTGTGCAATAAGGGATTAATATCTAAATTATATAAAGAACAAATATAACTCAATAGCAAACAAACACAATAAACAATGAAAAGATGAGCAAATAACCTGAATAGACATTTTTCCAAAGAAGACAACAAATGGTCGGTAGGTATATTCAAAGGTTCTCAACATCACTAATCATCAGAGAAAAGTAAATCAAAACCACAGTGAAATATTACTTCACATGTTTAGGATGTCTATTATCAAAAAGAGAGCATATGCTGGTGAGGATGTAGAGAAAGGGAACTATTATATACTGTTGGGAATGTGAACTGACACAGCCATTATGAAAATTGTATAATATTTTCTCAAGAAAAATATAACTACCATAGAATCCATTAATCTCATTTCTGGGTATATACTTAAAGAAAATTAAATCACTTCATCGTGAAGAGATATCTACATTCCCATGTTCATTCCAACATTATTCACAATAGCTAAGATATGGAGAAAACCTAAAAGTGTCCATCACTATGGATAAAGAAAATGTGTGTGTGTGTGTGTGTGTGTGTGTGTGAGAGAGAGAGAGAGAGAGAGAGAGAGAGATGGTACATATTATTCGGCCTTAAAAAAGAAAGAAAGAAAGAAAGAAATCCTGCCATTTGTGAAAACATGAATAAACCTGGAAGGCATAATAAGTAAAATAAGCCAAACAAGGAGAAACAAAAACTGTAAGGTATCATTTATATATGGAATTTTTTTAAAAATTTGAACTCATGTAAGAGAGTTGAGTGATATTTACCAGGGGCTGGAAGGTTGGGATATTGGGGTAAAAGGATATAAGATTTTAGTTATAAGATGAATAAAGTCTAAGGATCTAAGTATATAGCATGGTGACTATAGCTAATAATACTATACTGTTTAATTGAAATCTGTTAAGAGAATAGATCTTAAGCATTCTCACCTGAAATAATTTAAAACTTAGGGAGCTCTTCCAAGATGGCAGAGTAGGAGGACACAAAGCTCAACCTGCCCTAGGGATACAACTATGTAACAGTCATATCAGTATAAATAACCCAGAAAATGACCCAAAGACTGGCAGAACAAACTTCACAACTAAAGACAGAGAAAAGATCACATCAAGGAGGGTAGAAGAGGTGGAGACACCATGGGGAGCTAAATAGGCCATGAGCCAACCATTGGGAGGGAAGGATCCATGGGCACATAGAAGGGAAAGAAATGGACCCTCACACTGGGAGGCCACTTGGAGAAGACAAATCCCCATAGCATCTGGGGTCAAATTTCCTGAGTTCTTACAATCAGCATCCTGAAACTTAAAAAGATCAGCTGGCTGGCCTCTGGGAGAGCCTGGAAAGTAATAGGAAGCTGAGTCTCTTCTGTTAAAGAGACAGCATGTCACACAGACTGCAGAGATAAAGGATAGATGCCACAGTCTGAAAAAACAGGTGGGGCATACAGGAGGGAGAATAATTTATTAAACTCAGAATGTGTTCAGAGGAGAGTATCCATACAGGAAGTTCCCTGAAGGACTTACCCAGGAACAAAGGAGCCAGCAGACACAATTTCCCTCTTCCAACCCCCCGGCATAAACACATGGCCACCTGAGGGAAACATCTCCACAGCAACATTCACTGCCTAACATGTTTACACCAAGCCTGGTCTCCCCATGCCAGGCTTTGGCTTTTGCCTTTTCTAGTCACATTTGCCTCACTCCCAACACTGCAGGTCCCCAACCAAGAAGATCAAAGCAAACCTTGCCAACAAAGCATCTACCAGCCTACACACTGTGCAGGGTCTTGGTCCCCATTGCAGGGGTGGTAGGAGGAGTGGTGGAGACAGCAAGTCTCATTTCACAAGCAAACTGGTGTACACCTTGTTAAAACTGTGTGCCCCATCCCACTGGCCCAGGCCCTCCACTACGCTCTTAGCTGGGAGTCCATTCAAACTGGTATCACAAGTCCAGTAGTGCGCAAGTAGCCCTGTTAGGGACCATCACCCCTCCCTATTAGTGAATCCTACTCTGGAGTGAGGGAAAATAAGCACATGCAGCAGCCAGAAGGCAGCCCCAACCAGGTGCTGGGGGCAGGCAATTGGTCTGATTGCAGGCCCTGCCTACTAATAAAAACTTCTCAGTGGACAACACAAGGAAAGTGCTGTGCAGTTTGGTGCTATTGCACCTCTGACTCAACTCAAGCCCAAAGTGGCCCCAGACTAGTCCACTAACACCAAAGTAACCAAACATTTCCCACAATAGGCAAAGAGAGACACTGGACTAAAAGAAAGGCAGTCAAGGCAAAACAGAAGGGCGCATGCACACATATAGGAGACAACCCTAAAGTCCTGGTTAACAAAGGCTTCTGGTGAACAAAGGATGCTGCACTGCTTGGCGCTACAGGACCTCTTCTTCATAAGGCAATTATTTTCAGAAGCAAGAGACATAGTAGACTTTGTTTGTTTTTGACACAAAAACAAACACAGAGAGTTAAACAAAATGAGAAGACAGAGAAATGTGTCCAAAAAAAAACCACAGCAAGAGACCTAAGCATTTTAAAATGGATTAAAGTAATATGGATGCTAGAGAATTTAAAGTAATGATCATTAAAATACTGGACCTGAAAAACAAATGAAGGATGTTTGTGAGAACTTTAACAAAGAGATAAAAAAAGAACGAATCAGAGATAAAGAATACAATACATGAAATTAAAAATACACTAGATGGGGAGAGTCCAAGAGGCAAAGCAGTAGAAGACCTTAGTTTCATCTGGTCTCATCAATTCAGCTAGATAGATATCAAATTATTCTGAACATTCTGTGAACTCAAACAAAGAGCAAAGAAAATAATAGCTGCAACTTTATGAATAGAAAAGTGCCACTTTCTGCAAGGTCAGAGGTTTGGAGAAGCAAATCTGAAGTAATATTTTGGAAGAGAAGACTGTGGTGGGAGGGAGCCTCCATCAGCCAGCTAGCAGCAAGTGATACAGCTTGTGGAGCACAAAATTGGAACTTTCAGAAGTCTGTTCCAGTGAGGGACATCATGTAGGTTGCTAAGCAGTGACAGAACTCTTAACTAGGAGAGTTCAGGATCCTCAGGGTCACAGGAAGACCAGGGGTGCCTAAGTGTGGCAAAGCTTTCAGGCATCAGAGTGGGGAAGCCAGCTGCAAAGAGTAGAACCCCAGAGTGGGCTCTCAGTTCCAGTTGCCATAAACCACAAACCTCAGCACAGTTGGACCACTGCTTTCTGAATGGGGGCCCAACAAGCAGCAAACCAGGGAGACCCTCCCTTCCTCCCCTCAGAGGTGTGGTGTGGGAGCATGTCACAGGAGTCTTTAGAGTTTGGAGACTCAATGTGGTCATGTGCCTGAGATAGAAACAGTCATACTGGTTGAGCACGGTGTACAGCCAGAGATCAGGGAGACAGGATTGTTTAATTGCTTTTCTCTCAAGGCTCACTGAAGAGTGGGGCCCCGAGCTTTCATCTCTGGAGCCAGAGATTGAGAAGCCACCATTTTCATTCTCATCCTCTATGGGAAATGGTGGAAAGCCTTCACCAAGGGTCAAAAGCCACATAGAGCAAACCAGAGCAGATTACTTAGCTTGGCCCCCTGGCAAGGGCAATACAATTCTACCTGGGACAACTATACTTGAGAATAAATGCAACAGGCCCCTCCCCAGAGGCTCAATTGGAACACCCAGGCAAAACCAAGTTTACCATTCAATGGGAACTGCAAAATTCCAATGTAGCAGAATATAGCACATAGAATTCATGACTTTTCCCCTACAATTCTTTACTCTATCAATTTTAATTTTTTTTGTTTCCTTCTTCAACCAGTTTATTTTATCAACTCCTCTTTTAAATTTTTTAAGATTTTCATTTTTATAGCTATACTCTATCCCCTCATTATATTTAGTGTAATTTTTGAATATATGTAAATTTTTCTTTCTTTAAAATTTTGGAATGCAATTTCTTCTAACAGATCAATATACACCCAAAATTAGTATATGGCTCTGTTCTAGTCACTTGTCTGATCATATGCTCCTTTTTGTTTTTGTCACTTTTCTTTTTTTATTTTGGTTTTTTGGGGTTTTCTTATTTGTTTTATTATAGTCTTTTGAAATTTTCATCTTTACAGTTACATTCTATCCTTTTCATGTATTTAATTTTATTTCTCTCTATGTAAGTTTTTTGTTCTTTATAATTTTGAGGGGTAGTTTCCTCTAACAAACTGGCCAAAATACACTCAGTATATAGGGTATTGTTCTGTTCTCTTCACCTGTTTAGATCCCTTGCCTTGTTGTTGTTGTTACTGCTGTTGCTTTTTCTGTTTTTTCTTGTCTTTTATTTCCATTACATCCAGTTACATTCTATCCTTTCATTGTATTTAACTTTATTTTTTATACATGTATTTTTTTTCTTTATAATTTTGGGATCTAATTTTCTGAAAAACAGACCAAAATACAAACAATATCCAATGTATTGATCTATTTGGCTGACCTATCTGATTATATTTGCTTTTTTTTTTTCTTTTCCTTTTGCCCATTTTGAAGTCTGGTCTAATTTGTTTACTGTAATCTCTCTTTACTCATTGCCATTTTAGTATTTTGTTCTCTTTACATCTATTATTCTCTAGACAGAATGACAAGACAGAAAAACTCACCTCAAAAAAAGAGAACAAGAGGCAGTACTGACTGCCAGGGTCCTATTCAGAGTAAGGATGTCAGAGCCAGAGTTCAGAATAACATTTATAAAGACACTAGCTGAGCTTGAGAAAAGCATAGAAGACACTAGAGAATCTCTTTCTGTAGAAATAAAAGAACTAAAATCTAACCAAGTTGAAATAAAAAAGGCTATTAATGAGATGCAATAAGAAATGGAGACTGTTAGGATAACTTCTAGGATAAATGAGGCAGAAGACAGAATTAGTGATATAGAACACCAAATAATAGAGAATAAAGAAGTTGAGAAAAAGAAATAAACAACTACTGGATCACATGGGAAGAATTCAAGAGATAAGTGATATCAGAAAGCAAAACATTATTAGAATAATTGGGGTCTGGGGCACCTGGGTAGCTCAGTCATTAAGCATCTGCCTTCACTCAGGTCATGATCCCAGGGCCCTGGGATCAAGGCCCACATCAGGTTCCCTGCTTGGCGGGAAGCTGCTTCTCCCTCTCCCACTCCCCCTGCTTGTGTTCCTTCTCTCACTGTGTATCTCTCTGTTAAATAAATAAATAAAATCTAAAAAATAATAATAATAATAATAATTGGGATCCCAGAAGAAGAGGAAGGGGAAAGAGAAGTTATATTGGAGCATAGTATAGCAGAGAACTTCCCTAATTTGGGAAGGAAACAGGAATCAAAATCCAGGAGGCAAGGGAACCCTCCTCATTATAAATAAAAATAGGTCAACACCCCAACATATAATAGCAAAACTTATAAATCTCAGAGACAGAGAAAATCCTGAAAGCAGCTTGGGACAAAGAGGTAGTAATCTACAAGTATAGGAACATTAGATTGGCAGAAGTATCGAGAGAATTGGTAACCCAGAATTGGTATCCAGAAAGGACTGGCATGATATATTTAGGGTACAAAATGAGTCAAGCATACTTAATCCAGACAGGATGTCATTCAAAATAGAAGGAGTGATACAAATCTTCCAAGACAAACAGAAACTTAAAGAATTTGTAATCACCAAAACAGCCCTAAAAGAAATATTAAAAGGGGTTCTCTAAGCAGAGAGATCCCAAAATAACAAAGACCAAAAAGGAACAGAGACAATAAAAAGTTACAGTTACTTTACAGGTAATACAATGGCACTAAATTCATACCTTTCAATAGTTACTCTAATGTAAATGGGCTGAATGCCCCAATAGAAAAACACAGGGTATCAGATTGGATAAAAAATGAGACCCATCTAGGAGCGCTTGGGTGGCTCAGTGGGTTGGGCCTCTGCCTTCAGCTCAGGTCATAATCCCGGGGTCCTGGGATCGAGTCCTGCATTGGGCTCTCTGCTCAGCAGGGAGCCTGCCTCCACCTCTCTCTCTGCCTACCTCTCTGCCTACTTGTGATCTCTGTCTGTAAAATAAATAAATAAAATCTTAAAAAAAAAAAAAAGACCCATCTATATGTTAGCTGTCAAAGGCTCAATTTAGACACAAAGACACCTCTAGATTGAAAGTGAGGGGATGGAAAACCATTCATCATGCTAATGCACATCAAAAAAAACCTGGGGTGCAATCCTTATATTAAATTAGACTTTAAACCAAAGACTATAATAAGAGATGAGGAAGGACACTATATCATACTTAAAGGGTCTCTCCCACAAGACAACCTAACCATTGTAAATATTTTTGCACCTAACATGAGAAGAACCAATTATATATGGCAGTTAAAAACACAAACAAAGAAAAACTTCAACAATAATACAATAATAGTAGCGGACTTTAACACCCCCTTAATAACAATAGAAATATTATTTAAACAGAAGTCAACAGGGTAATAAGGGCTTTGAATGACAAACTGGACTAGATAAGCTTCACAGACACATTCAGAACATTCAATCCTAAAGCAACAGAATACAGATTCTTTTCTAGTAAACATTGGACATTCTCTGGGAAAAATCACATCCTGGGTCACAAATCAGGTCTTAAGTGGTACCAAAAGAGTGAGATCATTTGCCAAATATTTTCAGACCACAATGCTTTGAAACTGGAATCATAAGAACAAAGCTGGAAAGAACTCAAATACATGGATGCTAAAGATTTTCCTACTAATGACTAAATGGGTCAACAAGGAAATTAAAGAAGAATCTAAAAAATTCACAGAAACAAATGAAAATGAAAACACAACTGTTCAAAATCTTTGGGAGGCAGCAAAGGTGGTTCTAAGAGGGAAGTTTATAACAATAGAGGTCTTTCTCGAGAAACAACAAAGGTCTCAAATACACAACCTAACCCTACACCTGGAGAAAGAACAGCAAAATACCCTAAACCCAGCGGAAGAAGAGAAATAATAAAGATCGGAGCAGAAATCAATGAAATAGAAGCCAAAGAACAATAGGACAAGTCAACAAAACCAGGACTTGGTTCTTTGAAGAAATTAATGATTGATAAACCCCTGGCCAGACTTATCAAAAACAAAAGAGAAAGGATGCAAATAAATAAATTCATGAATGATAGAAGAGAGATCACAACCAATACCACAGAAATACAATTTTAAGAACATACTATGAGCAACTATATGCCCACAAATTAGACAATCTGGAAGACATGGAGGCATTACTAGAGATATATGAGCTATCAAAACTGAACCAGGAAGAAACAGAGAACCTGAATAGATCCATAAACAGTAAGGAAATCAAAGCACAAATCAAAAATCTCCCAAAAATAGGGAGGGGTTGGGAGAGGGAGGTGAGGTTATGGACATTGGAGAAGGTATGTGCTATGGTGGGTGCTGTGAAGTGTGTAAACCTGGCAATTCACAGACTTTTACCCCTGGGGCTAATAATACATTATATGTTCATAAAAATTAAAAAAAAAAAAAATCTCCCAACAACCAAGAGCTCAGGGCCAGATGGTTTCCCAGGGGAATTCTACCAAATATTTAAAGACAAAATAATACCTATTTTCCTGAAACTGTTCCCCAAAAATAGAAATGGAACTTCCAAACTCATCTTATGAGGCCACCATTACCTTGATCCCCAAACCAAAGACCCGATCAAAAAGGAGAATTGCAGACCAATACCCTAATGAACATAGACGCAAAAATTCTCACCAAAATACTAGCCAATAGGATCCAACAGTACATTAAAAGGATTATTCACCACGACCAAGTGGGATTTATTCCTGGGCTGCAAGATTGGTTCAACATCCACAAATCAATAAATGTGATATACTACATTAATAAAAGAATGAACAAGAACCATATGATCCTCTCAATAGATGCTGAAAAAGCATTTTACAAAGTACAGCATCCTTTCTTGATCAAAACTCCTCAAAGTGTAGGGATATAGGGTACATACATTAATATCATCAAAGCCATCTATGAAAAACCCACAGCAAATATCATTCTCAATGGGTGATAGCTTTTCCTGTAAGGTCAGGAACATGGCAGGGATGTCCACTATCATCACTGCTATTCAACAGAGTACTAAAAGTCATAGCCTCAGCAATAAGACAACAAAAAGAAATAAAAGGCATCGGAATTGGCAAAGAAGAAGTCAAACTCTCACTCTGTGCAGATTATATACTTTATGTGGAAAATCCAAGACTGCACTCCAAAACTGCTAGAACTCATACAGGAATTCAGTAAAGTGTCAGTATATAAAAGCAATGCACAGAAGGCAGCTGCATTTCTATATACCAACAGCAAGACAGAAGAAAGAGAAATTAAGAAGTTGATCTCATTTACAATTGCACACAAAACCAGAAGATATCTAGGAATAAACCTAACAAAAAAGGCAAAGAATCTGTACTTATAAAACTATAAAGTACTCATGAAAGAAATTGAGGAAGACATAAAGAAATGGTAAAGACATTCCATGTTCATGGATTAGAAGAACAAATATTCTGAAAATGTCTATGCTCCCTAAAGCAATCTATACATTTAAAGCAATCCCTATCAAAATACCATCAATTTTTTTCAAAGAAATGGAACAAATAATCCTAAAATTTAGATGGAACCAGAAAAGACCCTGACGAGCCAGAGGGATATTGAAAAAGAAAGCCATAGTTGGTGGCATCACAATTGCAGAATTCAAGCTCTATTACAAAGCTGTAATCATTAAGACAATATGGTACTGGCACAAAAACAGACACATAGATCGATGGAACAGAATAGAGAGCCCAGAAATGGACCCTCAACTCTATGGTCAACTAATATTCAACAAAGCAGGAAAGAATGTCCAGTGGAATAAAGACTGTCTCTTCAACAAATGGTGTTGGGAAAATTGGACAGCCACATGCAGAATGAAACTGGACCATTTCCTTACACCACACACAAAAATAGACTCAAAATGGATGAAAGACCGCAATGTGAGACATGAGTCCATCAAAATCCTTGAGGAGAACACAGGCAGAAACCTCTTTGACCTCAACTGCAGCAACTTCTTCCTAGAAACAGTGCCAAAGGCAAGGGAAGCAAGGGTAAAAATGAGCTATTGGGACTTCATCAAGATCAAAAGGTTTTGCACAGCAAAGGAAACATCACCAAAACCAAAAGACAACAAACAGAATTGGAGAAGATATTTTCAAATAACATATAAGATAAAGGGCTAGAATCCAAAATCTATAAAAAAAATTTTTAAACTCAACACCCAAAGAACAAAGAATCCAATCAAGAAATGGGCAGAGGCCTTTATTTCCTTGTTGATCTTTTGCTTGGATGATCTCTCCATTGCAGTGAGGGGAGTGTTAAAGTCCCCTACTATTATTGTATTATTGTCTATGTGTTTCTTTGATTTTGTTATTAATTGGTTTATATAGTTGGCTGCTCCCATGTTGGGGCCATAGATATTTAAAATTGTTAGATCTTCTTTTTGGACAGACCCTTTGAGTATGATATAGTGTCCTTCCTCATCTTCTTGTTATAGTCTTTGGCTTAAAGTCTAATTGATCTGATATAAGGACTGCCACCCCAGCCTTCTTCTGATGTCCATTAGCATGGTAAATTGTTTTCTACCCCCTCACTTTAAATTTGGAGGTAACTTCAGGTCTAAAATGAATTTCCTGTAGGCAGCATATTAATGGGTTTTGTTTTTTTATCCATTCTGATACCCTGTGTCTTTTGATTGGGGCATTTATCCCATTAACATTCAGGGTAACTATTAAGAGATATGAGTTTAGTGCCATTGTATTGCCTGTAAGGTGACTGTTACTGTATATTGTCTGTTCCTTTCTGATCTAATACTTTTAGGGTCTCTCTTTGCTTAGAGGACCCCTTTCAATATTTCCTGTAGAGCTGTTTTGGTGTTTGAAAATTCTTTCAGTTTTTGTTTGTCCTGGAAGCTTCTAATCTCTCCTTCTATTTTCAATGATAGCCTAGCTGGATATAGTATTCTTGGCTTCATGCTTTTCTCATTTAGTGCTCTAAATATATCATGCCAGTTCTTTCTGGCCTGCCAGGTCTCTGTGGATAAGTCAGCTGCCAATCTAATATTTTTACCATTGTATGTTACAGACTTCTTTTCTTGGGCTGTTTTCAGGATTTTTCTCTTTGTCGCTAACACTTGTAAATTCTACTATTAGGTGACACGATGTGGACCTATTCTTATTGATTTTGAGGGGGTTGTCTACACCTCCTGGATTTTTATGCTTGTTCCCTTTGCCATATTAGGGAAATTCTCTCCAATAATTCTCTCCAATAAACCTTCTGCTCCCCTCTCTCTTTCTTCTTCTTCTGGAATCCCAATTATTCTAATGTTGTGTCATCTTATGGTGTCATTTATCTCTTGAATTCTCCCCTTGTGGTCCAATATTTTTTGTCTCTCTTTTGCTCAGCCTCTTTATTCTCTGTCAGTTGGTGTTCTATGTCACTAATTCGTTCTTCTGCCTCATTTATCCTAGCAGTAAGAGCTTCCATTTTTTATTGTACCTCATTAATAGCTTTTTTTAATTTCAACTTGGTTAGATTTTAGTTCTTTTATTTCTCCAGAAAGGACTTTTATCTCTCCAGAGGGGGTTTCTCTAATATCTTCGATGCCTTTTTTGAGCCTGGCTAGAACCTTGAGAATTGTCATTCTGAACTCTAGATCTGACATATTACCAATGTCCATATTGATTAGGTCCCTAACCTTTGGTATTACTTCTTGTTCTTTTTTCTGTGGTGTGTTTTTCCACCTTGTCATTTTGTTCAGATAAGAATATATGAAGAAGCAAATAAAATACTAAAAGGGTGGCAAAGACCCCAGGAAAATGCACTTTAGCCAAGTCAGAAGAGACCCCAAATCATGGTGGGGAGAAAGGGGATAAAAAGAAGTTCAGAAAAAAGTAATTTAAAAAAAAGAAAACAAATTTTTAAAAGTATAAAAAGGAAAAAATATATATATTAGACTGGTGACTAGAACAGGGTCACCCACTTAATTTTGGGAGTATTTTGGCCTCTTAGAAGAAACTACCTCCCAAAATTTTAAAGAATGAAAAACATATATAAGCATAAACACAATGAAGGGATGGAATATGCCTATAAAGATAAAATTTTTTTTTATTATTTCTAAAAAAGGAGTTGATAAAGTAAGTTGGTTAGGAAAATAAAGAACAAACTATTGGGATTTCATCAAGATCAAAAGCTTTTGCACAGCAAAGGAAACAGTTAACAAAACCAAAAGACAACTGACAGAATGGGAGAAGATATTTGCAAGTGACATTATCAGATAAAGGGCTAGTATCCTAAATCTATAAAGAGCTTAGCAAACTCAACACCCAAAGAACAAATAATCCAATCAAGAAATGGGCAGAGGACATAAACAGACATTTCTGCAAAGAAGACATCCAGATGGCCAACAGACACATGAAAAAGTGCTCCACATCACTTGGCACCAGGGAAATACAAATCAAAGCCACAATGAGATACCACCTCACACCAGTCAGAATGGCTAAAATTAACAAGTCAGGAAATGACAGATGCTGGGGAGGATGCGGAGAAAGTGGAACCCTCCTACCCTGTTGGTGGGAATGCAAGGTGGTGCAACCACTCTAGAAAACAGTATAGAGGCTCCTCAAAAAGTTGAAAATAGAGCTACCTTATGACCCAGCAAGCACTACTGGGGATTTACCCTAAAGATACAAATGTAGTGATCCGAAGGGGCACATGCTTATAGCAGCAATATCCACAATAGCCAAACTATGGAAAGAACCTAGATGTCCATCAACAGATGAATGGATAAGGAAGAGGTGGTACATATACACAATGGAATACTATGTAGCCATCAAAAGAAATGAAATCTTGCCATTTGCGATGACATGAATGGAACTAAGGCTATTATGCTTAGAAAAATAAGTCAATCAGAGAAAGACAACTATCATATGATCTCCCTGATATGAGGAAGTGGAGATGCAATGTGGGGGGCTTGGGGGTAGGAAAAGAATAAATGAAACAAGATGGGATCAGGAGGGACACAAACCATAAGAGACTCTTAATCTCACAAAAAAAACTGAGGGTTGCTGGGGAGAAGGGGGCCAGGAGAGGGGGTTGGGGATATGGACATTGGGGAGGGTATGTGCTATGGTGAGAGCTGTGAAGTGTGTAAACCTGGTGATTCATAGACCTGTACCCCTGGGGATAAAAATACATTATATGTTTATAAAGAAATTTAAAAATTTAATAAAAAATTAATTTAAAAAAAAGAAATGGGCAGAGGACATGAACAGATATTTCTGCAAAGAAGACATCCAAATGGCCAACAAACACATGAAAAATGTTCAACATCACTCAGCATCAGGAAAATACAAATGAAAACACAATGAGACCAACCTCACACCAGTCAGATGGCTGAAATTAATGAGTCAGGAAAAGGCAGGTGTCAGTGAGAATGCAGAGAAAGGGGAACCCTCCTACACTGTTGGTGGGAATGCAAGCTAGTGCAGCCACTCTATTAAACAGTATTGGTGTTCCTCAAAAAGTTGAAAATAGAGCTACTCTGTGATCTAGCAATTACACTACTAGGTATTTACCCCAAAGATAAAAAGGTAGTGATGAAGGGGCACATGCACCCCAATGTTTATAGCAGCAGTGTCCACAATGCCAAACTGAGGAAAGAATCTGGATTTCCATCAACAGATGAATGGATAATGAAGATGAGAGAGAGAGAGAGAGAGAGATCTCTAGTGCAATATTATGTAGCCATAAAAAATGAAATCTTGCCATTTGCTATGACATGGATGGAACTAGAGATTATTATGCTAAGTGAACTAAGTCAATCAGAGAAAGACTATTATCATATTATCTCACTGATATGTGTAATTTGAGAAACAAGGCAGAGGATCATAGGGGAAGATAGGAAAAAAATGAAACAAGAGGAAACCAGAGAGGAAGACAAACCATAAGAGACTCTTAACCTCAGGAAACAAACCAAGGGTTGTTGGAGTGGTGGTGGGAGTGGGAGTACTGGGGTGGTTGGGTGATGGACATTGGGGATGGTATGTGCTATGATGAGTGCTGTTAATTGTATAAGACTGTTGGATCACAGACCTGTAACCCTGAAATATATAATATATTATACATTTCAGAAAGAAAAACAGAATTAGATTGTTATCCACTTAAAAAAATGAAAAGATATATGCATCCCTATGTTTAGTGTAACATTGTTTACAATAGCCAAATTGCAGAAGCAGCCCAAGTATCCACTGATATTGAATGGATCAAAAAAGTGTGAATAATAATATAATATAAAAATGTATATATAGGAATCATAAGTACATATATAAATATATATTTATATACAAATATTATATATAAATATTAAATACAGAAATAAATGCACAATTTATAAAATGTAAATAAAATAAATATATATATATTTGGAATATATATTTTTATATATAATGGAATATTACTCATCCATTAAAAAAGAATGAAAACTTGTCATTTGCTGCCACATGGATGGATAGAGAGTATAAAGCTACATGAAATAAGCCAGTCAGAGAAAGACAAATACCATATTGTTTCACTCATATGTGGAATTTAAGAAACAAAACAATAGGGGTACCTGGGTGGCTCAGTGGGTTAAAGCCTCTGCCTTCAGCTAAGGTTATGGTCTCAGGATCCTGGGATTGAGTCCCACATCAGGCTCTTTGCTCGGCAGGGAGCCTGCTTCCTCCTCTCTCTCTGCCTGCCTCTCTGCCTACTTGTGATCTCTCTCTGTCAAATAAATAAATAAAAATAAAAATAAAATCTTTTTAAAAAAATCAAAAAGGAAAAAAGAGAGAGAGAAACCAAAACAGACTCTTAATAGGGAACAAATAGATGCTTAACAGAGAAGAGGTGGGTGGGGGGAATGAATGAAATAGGAAAAGGAGATTAAGAGTACACTTACCATTATAAACACTGAGTAATATATAGAAATGTTGAATCACTATACTGTGTACCTGAAACTAATATAACACAGTATATTAACTAAATTGGAATTAAAATAACAATAAAAATAATCAAAAAGTAACTATCTGATATGATGGATAAATCATTACCTTGATTTGGGGAATACTTTCACTTTTGATATATAATATCAAATTATATCATTGTAAAACACTTTAAATATGTTTTTGTTGTACAGTATATATTGTCAATTTTACATCATAAATCTAAAAAGGGAACTGTTATTTTGTTTTAAATGCCATGTAAATATATAAAAGTTTTTAAGCTTCTTCTTGTTTGAAATGTGTTTGAAATGATTATGGGAACAAGAAGGAAGATATATTGGTTTCTTTGCTCTATAATAAATTCCCACAGAAGTATCTTAAGACAACATAAATTTATAATCTTATCATCAAGATACAGGTTAGCTGGATCCTGTGATCATATCTCACCAGTGGATCTTACTTAAATCAGTGTCAGCCTGGAAGATCACATCTGATGCTAGGGGTCTTCCTCCAACCTCACTGAGTGGTAACAGAATTCAGTTCTCAGTGTTTGTATGACTGACATCCCAATCTTCTTGCTGGCTGTCCACCAGATTCACTCTCAACTACTAGGGGCTGCCTTCAAGTTCTATCCCTGTGGTCTTCAACATAGCAATTTAATTTTCCAAACCCAATAAGACAATCTCTTTTCCATGTGCTACAAGAGAACCTTATCTAATACAGTTATCAAAAACATGACTAATAATCCCATCATCTTTATCATATAACATCACCTAACCAATATACTATATCAACTATTGACTCTCCCATGATACTAAGAGAGCCTACCCACAAAAAGAGAAAGATTTTATAGGGCATACAGACCAGGATGCAGGAAACTTCAGGGTCATTTTGCCTACCACAGTAGGCAAGAATGAAATCATGAAAATCAGCCAGAAGCCTGAATAAGAAAAGAGTCTAAGTCAAAGCCCCAAGTTAGCAAGCACTCAACTGCCAGGTAGAGTGAAAAATATTGGGAAAAAAATGACTAAAAATGGGTATTAGGTTGATTGCAATATAGATGGAGAAAAAAGAGCAGAATATAGACGCATTTTGAAGTTGGGACCAACTGGAATAGATGATGAATTGGATATTAGGGGAAATGAAGAGAAAATGCTAAGAATGATTTTTAGGCATTGGATTTTACAACTAGGTAATTAGATGCACCATTTGCTGAGATTAAAGGAAAAATGGATAAGGAACAGTTGGTGACAGCAATATTCAGAGCTCAGTTTTGGACACATTAACTTTGAGATGTCTCCAATACATCCAGGTCAGGATGTTAGGAAGTTGAATATTGGGTTCAGAGTTCAGAAGAACAGTCAGCACCAAAGATATAAATTTGAGACTCATTGGGTATGTATGATATTTAAAGCCATGAGGTTGGATATGATCACTTAGGAAAAGGATCCTGAGAGACAAGAAAATAGAGCTAAGACTGAACTCACTCAGTCATCAAGCATTTAAATGTCAGGTAGAAGGATGAGGCTGGCAAAATGTGACTGAAAATAAACAGCTCAAGATGTCAGAAAACCAGAAATTTGTGTTGTCATGGAAGTTAAGGGATGAGAATATTTTAAGAAAGCATCATAGAAAATGGATTAGTGTCAAATGATATTTATAGAATCTACTCAGATAAAGACTAAAATTCCACCCCATTTGTCAAACTGGATGCCACTGGTGAATTTAGCTAAAACATTTTCACAGGAGTGCTGATGTTGAAGCCACATGGTGGGTGATGAGAAAATGGAGAGAATTACAAGTAAACAAAAAGCTTTCCAAAAGCTTCAGCACAAATATTATAAAAAAACAATGTTTATTGTCACGCTAAGCAAAAGTAGATATCACCTATAATAAGAAAAGGACAAATAGTATATCTTTCTTTTGAAATCATGTCACCCTTTAAAAATCATGTTAATGAAAAATATGTAATGACACAAAACTCCCATGAAAAATACTAGGTTGGGGAAAAAGCAGCACATTAAATTGTAAGTATGAGTCTACATTCACAAAATAAATATTATATGTTACACATCATGCAGTTCTTTATACATATAAAATGCTTAGAAAAAGAATTAGAATGGTATAGTTATTGGCTACATGAGTAAATAGGTGGAAAGTCATTTCTGTGTTTTACCTATCCTTCTCTATAATTTTAAACGTTTCAAAAGAAACAGTATTTATATTTTGATCAGAGAAAATAAGAATGACGATAATAAAGTGCTCTTCTGGAGTCTAAAATATCTACTGTAAGGAATAACAGAGCCGAGTAAAAGGATTTCCAGGACCCAGTCATTTCAGTATAGATCCAAACCCAAAATTCTTGTCCTATTAATTTTTACATAATTTTTTCCAAGTGTGTTCATCAAAACTAACTACAAACTTCTGGAAGGGTGAGACTTTGAAGCAAGTTTTAGGGCTTACTAAGGTAGTGGGGCAAAAAAATAAAAAGGAACAAGGGAGTTAAGTACAACCTAAGGCCAGATATAATAGAAAGTGAAGAAGAGTATAACTGAAATGTAGGGGAAAAATAGAAGGGACTGAAGCTCAGTAAACAAGTAAAGGAGTGGGGGTGCCTGGGTGACTCAGTGGGTTAAGCCGCTGCCTTCGGCTCAGGTCATGATCCCAGGGTCCTGGGATCGAGCCCCGCATCGGGCTCTCTGCTCAGCCGCGAGCCTGCTTCCTCCTCTCTCTCTGCCTGCTTGTGATCTCTCTCTGTCAAATAAATAAATAAAATCTTTAAAAAAAAAAAAAAACAAGTAAAGGAGTAAGATAATAGACAAGTAGGAACAGGTAGTGAGAGAGTAGAATGCTATGATGTAAGATTAAAAAAGGCAAAGTACTGCTGCTTAAAATAAAACCAAGTATATGACTGGGGTAGAAATAAAATACAAGTCTCTAAATTTGAGGAATTCCAGGAAATTTGAGGTTAGACATTGAAATCAGACACTGAGGTGATAGAAGGTAATCTAGGACAGGGATAAGGGAAATGATTCCAAGAAGAAGCCACTGATTTTAATGAATCTATAGAGGTATCTAGGAAGCTACTCAAGCACCTGGACAAGAAACAATAGACACTGCTAGAGCCTGTTAGGTATGAGCTTTAGTAAGTAAATATATTTTCTATAATAACTAAGGGAAGAGCTAAAGCAGTCATGGGCTCCTACTCCCCATCCCCAAATGCCTGTGGTTTGAAGAAACAAAGAGTCTCAACTAAAAGCGGTTGCAAGGTGGGGCACCTGGGTGGCTCAGGGGCTGAGCACCTGACTTGGTTTTAGCTCAGGTCCTGGTCTTGGGGTCATGATCTTGGGTTGTGGGATCAAACCCTATGACAGGCTCCACGCTTGGTGTGGAGTCTGCTTGTCCCACCCCCTCTCTCTGTCTCAATAAATAAATAAATGAATAAATAAATATTTTTCAACAAAAGGCAGGTTACAAGGAATGCTGTATCTTCAGTTAAACAAAAAAGATGGTATAGGAGGCGATCAATGTATTAATAAATGGAAGTTTTTGTGGGAGTTGGGGAAATGCACAAAGTAAAAGGATTAAACTGGATGTGATCCATGGAAGATTAGACAAGGAGATAAGTGAAAAGTATATGATCAAGTTAGACTTAATATTCTTCAGCTTGACTAAACTTGAGACAGGGTTCTTCCTGTCTGAAGCACCTGACCTCCATTTTCTTAGAACACTTTCTTCTGTGTAACTATAAATTCTTTCCCTACCTCTCTGAGATCTAAATCTTTTTAAAAGCCTCTTACTTGTTTTATAACTCAGGATTGCCTTTCTCAAGGATCTGGGAGGCATCCTTTTTAAATGTAAGCCTTAAGGAAGATAGTACCTCACCTCATTTTTGTGGGAGGGTAGTAGTCAAGCTTTGATGGGCAGAGGTGCTTTTCTCCAAGTTGTCAAACTACCTCCTATCATGAAGATTTAAAAAGCACAGATGGCCTAAAATTCACCCAACACCAACTTTAGAAGTTATTCTGGGGGCGCCTGGGTAGCTCAGTGGGTTAAGTTAAGCCTCTGCCTTGAGCTCAGGTCATGATCCCAGGGTCCTGGGATGGAGCCCTGCATTGGGCTCTCTGTTCAGCGGGGAGCCTGCCTCCCCCCCTCTCTCTGCCTGCCCCTCTGCCTACTTGCGATCTCTCTCTGTCAAATAAATAAATAAAATCTTTAAAAAAAAAAAAAAGTTATTCTTCCCTAGGGTGCCTGGGTGGTTCAAACAGTTAAGTGTCAGACTCTTGATTTTGGCTCAGGTCATAACTCAGGGTTCTTGGATGGAGCCCTACATAAGGCTCTGCTCTCAGTAGAGTGTCTTCTAGACACTCTCTCCCTTTCCATCTGTCCCTCACCTCTCTCTCTCTCTCTCTGTCTGTCTTTCAAATAATAAGTAAATAAATCTTTAAAAAAAAAAAAAAAGAAAGAAAAATGTATCCTGCCCTTTGTGTTAGTGGACTTGAGTACAGACTACATTTTGGATTCTCCCCTCTATTATGATAGCCTTGAATAAAGTCTTTCTTCCTATTATTTGTTCTGTACAATATTTTCCTTTGATAGAGTAAAAGAATAGATTCTACAGGGAAAGTTCAGTATGGATGGTGGCCAAAAGTACAAGGATATAAAGCATTGTAAGATATTTTGACTGCAATGTTCTCAAAACATCTTAGATTAAAAGGTATTCATTGTAAACACAGACTGAAATGTCTTATTCTAGTAAACCTTGTTTAGTCAGAGGCTATTCAACTCTTTTTGTTCTACCCTTTCTATTATGGGTTTATGGTAAAATATATATATATATATATAGTATATATGGCAGGGTTTACTTTTTTAAACACTGTTTTTGTCATTGTTACTTCATTAGAGGAAACACCTAGAAATGTCAATAACTATGATAGAGGGAGGTGGTTGAGGGATGGGCTAAATGGGCGGTGGGTATTAAGAAGGGTACTTGTTTTGATGAGCACTGGATGTTGTATGTAAGTGATGAATCACTAAATATTATACCTGAAACAAATTTTACCATATATGTTAACTAACTAGACTTTAAATAAAACTTGAAATAAAAAAAGTAAATAACTAGAAGAATGAGATAGAAGGATATTGTTTTTTCTGTGGATGCTTTTGGAATCCTTCACTTTATAACAAGATGCCAAACAAGATAGATGTTATAGACAGATAATAGATGATAGATAGATAGAGCAAGTTCTAGAATTATCAATGACTTATTACATATTAAGAATAATTTCTTTTTTTTAAGATTTTATTTATTTATTTGACAGAGATTCCAAGGCAGAGAGAGAGAGGAGGAAGCAGGCTCCCCGCTGAGCAGAGAACCTATGTGGAGCTCGATCCCAGGACCCTGGGATCATGACTTGAGCCGAAGGCAGAGGCTTTAAACCACTGAGCCACTCACATGCCCTCAGAATAATTTCTTAAAATATTGTTAAATGAGAAACAATGCTCATGCTAATTACTCACAAACATTCAAAAATATTTCAGTATCTTCTGAATCTTCAAATTTTAAATTACATATTATTCTGATGCCTTCTCTTTGTCATTCTAGATCTTCTGTTCAATCCTTTCCACCCTACTTTGGACCCCAAGAGTCCAGTCCAAATGGACTGCAGCAATGGGTAACCCTCCCTTTTTACTTTGGTTGGATTCATCAAATGGAGTACACTTGTCAGATCTGAAGGAGACAGAAGAGTGAGGTTCCTCCACTTCTTCCACTGAAGAAAGTTGGTTCAAACTGAAGAGCTGGTTCAAACTATCATTCTCTGCCAAAGGTTACAGTGGCTATAAAATCTTTTGTGCATAGCTTTTTCCATACACCTTTCTCTTCTCTCTCTCTTGCCCTCTCCTTCTCCCTATCTTCACTAAATCACTTTATCCTTTCCCTGTTCGGCCAGAAATAGTAATGTTACTAGTTCAGGGGACTCTATAATCCTCTATAATTTCTCTCATATTCTTCCCAGACTTTGGTTAGTCCCCTTATTAAATTATCAAATTACCCACAATATTTCCCTGTGAGAAATGACACATATAGCACATAAACCTGCAGATCTGAGGCTATTATATCAAAAATTTTGACATTATTATATGGTATATGGTTTAAATTATAAATCCCAGATAATAAAAATGTATGGTTACTTCCAAAATACTCCTTTCCCTAAATATTTTCAGTAAATGATACTATTTATTTCAGGTTATATCCAAGTTTAGCTAGAGAAATAAAGGAGTTGAGAAAATAACTTATGACAGTTCTTTTTAATCCACCCCCATGGGAAAACCAAGTAAAGTACTGGTTATATTATCATTTGAATTCTTAATAAGCAAACTACATTATAGGAGTCAGAGGGAGGGGTATCTAATAACAACAGTTATCATGCTTCTTCCCTTCCCTGGTGGTACTACAATGATCCAGGAATTCTCCTTTGGGATGAATATCACCTAGCAATGGAGAGAAGAGTAGTAAGTCCTTTGAGGCCACAGAAGAGCTGCTACTGGGTCCCAGGTTAGTCTCTTTCGCAGAGAATATGAGTTATATAAAAAAGAGTAGGATGAACACAAAGTAGTCCTTCCCTGCAACCAGAGCTAAACTTTTTACAGGGTAATTTTTTTCACCAGAAATGGGTTCTGCTCCTTGGTCCAACCCCAAAATTGACAACATCAGAACAGGATTTTAATAAGAAATAAATTCTTTAATTTAAAAAATTAAAAATAATTTATTTAGTGGAAAAAATTTTCTAACAAAATCATTTTTGTAGGCAGCAATTACTGGTAAATATAAGGTCTTAATATTCCTTTTTTTTTTTTTAAATCTAAGGATTTACAATTCCTCTACAGACCTAACATTTGTTCTCTTTAGCTCTTCTCCTGAAACAATTAACTACAAAAAGAACTTAACAAAATCACATATGTAGATGTAAAACTCAGCTTATATAAAATCACATATCAAAATGAAATATAATAAAACATTAAATCACCCCTCCAGCTTATGTCTAAATCTAAAATATCACCTCTCTAAATCTAGAGAATATATGTTAGTCAAAAGCTATTAATAAAAATGTTCATACCTGTGTGGGTAATTTACTGGGCTCTTCCTAACCTTAGTTTCTTCTTAGACAAATGATATACAAGCCTGCTTAAACAATTAATTATTCACATATAACAACTTAAATAAATCCTTTGAATGAAAATTTCTATTTAGTCTACCATTACTTTTTAAAACTTATTTAATATAGTTTAAAAAGAACATCATTTCAACATAAATATGAAAAAAAGTACCCATAAGTTCTACTTTGAAATATTCTAATTATAAAGAGGCAGAAATGCTCAAGCAGGAAAGAAACTATTAAAAATCCAAATTCAGCATTTCAAAAGGCTATTAAAACTTCTTTATTAGAAAAAGAAGACCAAAGTTTTTAAACTTGCCAAGAAAAAAATGCTTAGAAATATCCTCCAGGGACAAATTATCATCTTGCTGAGAAAGAACTTTAAAAGGATATGTCTCCCTTCTAACCACTCTGCCTTTAGATCATGGATGACTACAGATCGTTTCCATAAATATACCACCAGAAGATTCTATAAAAAGAGTGTGAGTTAAGTCTACTTGTGAAATATCTGCTGCCCTGTCCAGAATAAACCTATCTGCTTGCTTCTGTGTCCTACAAAATTCTTCACCTAAAGAGAAAGTGAAAGAAGTCCAGCTGGGACCAGAGTTTTTGCAACAGGATGGTAGGATCTGAGGTGTCGCTGTTTTTTACCCAACCATATCTGACCCTCTAAACTCAAACTCTTCTTGACTATTTTTCCCATAGGAACAGAACTTCCCAACCAACTTCCAGAACTTGCTAGCTTCAAATAGCCTCATCGTATAAAGTAGGTTTAAAAATCTTCACATTGGCTGTCCATGAAACCCTATGACCTAATAAACATGTAACAAAAGAGCATTAGAGCAGTCGTGAAAGGATATATTTCATGAAATAAAGACTTTGGAAATAATGCTTTGTTTAAGAGCTGGGTTGAATGTATAAAGAAGTAAAAGTTCTAACTCAGCTGAACAACGTAACTCCTTGTATCGGACATGCTCAGCTTTTGCTGAAAGGTCAAATCTCTCTGGACAATAGAGGCTACTGCACACACAAAATGGAGCATAGCACATGACTCTGGAGATTCATTCTGAAAATATGACTTGTCTGCTCTATCATTACAAGGCATTAAAACCCACGCACTGTTCTCTGATGGTAACATTGTTCCTAACTACTTGGTACCAGAAGTCACACTGGAACCACTGACAGCAATAAAAGGCAGACTGAGGAAATAAGATCCCTACTCTGCTGAATTTCAGCATATTACACTATATTGCATTCAGTGCATGGCTAGATCTCTTTGAGCATGAAGCCCACAGGGCTCAAGAGAAAAATATGATGATGCATTTAGAAAAACTGGAAAGCATTCTTACCTTAACTCTAAATATAAGTTTTCTGCTTCAATCATGCAAACAAGCAGCCATACCACTACTCTTCTGCTCTGTATTCTGTTGTTTTAAGAGAACTATGTAAAATAGTTCTTTCCAGTGGAAGCTTTAAACTGATTGGGCAAATCAATTAACAAAATTGAAACCAAAACAAGCTCACCTGTAGCAGATATTTCAAGTAGGCAGGAAATCAAATAAAGTATATCAATACAAACTGAATACCAATGTTGCATCAAATAAGAATAGAAATTTCTGAATTTCTAAAATTGGGATTGGATTCAGAAAAATTTAAATCAGAAATTATACATGTAGCTGTATGTGTATACACATACATACCTGTATGATGGGTTCATTGTACATATATATTTATGTGACTATAAACAAAAAGGCCTTTACCCTAACTCTGCTGCTGAAAGCTTAATAAGAGGCAAAGCCATTACATAAAAAGAAAGGCAATCTAACATGCAACCGTTCTTCAGAGAAGAAAAACATCGATTTACTTTAATAATAAGCTTATATATGAAACCCAAAATCACTAGAACCGATAAATTAAATCAATAACTTGCAGGATACAAAATCAATATACAGAAATTGTTGCATTTTACACACTAAAAATGAAGTGGCAGAAAGAGAAATTAAGAAAACAATCCTATTCACAATTGCATCAAAATAATAAAATGCACAGGAGTAAACTTAACCAAGGAGGTGAAAGAAATGCACATTGAAAACTATAAAACATTGATAAACAAAATCGAAGAGGACACAAACAGAAAGTTATGCCATGCTTATGGATTGGGAAAACCAATATTGTGAAAATGTCCATACTACCCAAAGCTCTCTCCAGATTTAATTCAATTCCTATCAAAATACCAACAGTATTTTTTATAGAACTAGAAAAAACAATCCTAAAATTTGTATGGAACCACAAAAGACCCCAAATACCCAAAGCAATGTTGAAAAAGAACAAAATTAGAGGTTTCACAATCTGAAATTTCAAAATTTACTACAAAGCTGTAGTAATCGAAGTAGTATGGTACTGGCACAAAAATGGACAGATAGATCAATGGAACAGAACAGAGAACCCAGAAATAATTCCACAATTATATGGTCAATCAATCTTACACAAAGAAGGTAAGAATATGCAATGGGAAAAAAAAAAAAAAAGTCTCTACAACAAATAACATTGGGCAAACTGAACAGCCACGTGCAAAAGAATGAAACTGAAGTGCTTTCTTACACCATATGCAAACATAAACTTAAAATGAATCAAGGATCTAAATATGAGACCTGAAACTATAAAAATCCTAGAAAAGAGCACAAGCAGTAATTTCTCTGACATCAGCCATAGCAATATTTTGCTAAATATGCCACCTCAGGAAAGGGAAACAAAAGCAAAATTCAGCTATTGGGACTACATCGAAATTAAAAGATTCTGCACGGTAAAGGAAACAATGAAGAAAACCAAAAGACAATCTACCAAATGGGAGAAGATCTTTACAAATGACATATCCAATAAAGGGTTGGTATCCATAATACATAAAGACCTTATACAATTTAACACTCAAAAAACCCAAAATAATCCAACTTAAGACTGGGCAGAAGACATAGAAATTTCTCCAAAGAAAACATCCAAATGTCCAATAGACACATGAAAAGATGTTCCAGTTCACTAAGCATCAGGGAAATGCAAATCAAAACCACAAACCCTTCACCCCTGCCAAAATATGCAGAAAAAGAAATCCTCATGCACTGTTGGAAGGAATGCAAACTGCCACAGTCACCATGGAAGACAGGATGGAGTTTCCTCAAAAAATTAAAACTAGAACTACCTTAGGATCCGATAATCACACTACTGGGTATTTATCCAAAGAATACAAAAACACTAATTTGAAAGGTATATGCAACCCTATGTTTAATGTAGCATTATTTACAATAGCCAAATTACAGAAGCAGCCCAAGTGTCCATTGATAGGTGAATGGATAAAGGTGTAATATATTCCATTATATATATGTTATTATATAATATTCCATTATATATTACACATAATATTGTATTATATATAATATTCCATTATATATATATTATATATACAATTTTTTTAAAGGGGGTCTTGGGTGCTACAGTTACTTAAGCATCTAACTCTTGCTTTCTGCTCAGGTTTTGATCTCAGGGTTCTGAAGCTGAGTATTACTTCAGGCTCTGTATTCAGCAAGAGTCTGCTTGAGACTCTCTATCCCTCATTCAAACTGGTGCAGTCATTCTGGAAAACAATGTGGAGGGTCCTCAAAACATTGATAATAGAGCTATGCTATGACCCAGCAATTGCACTACCAGGTATTTCCCCCAAAGATACAAAGGCTTTGAAGATACCTCTGAAGAGGCCCATGTACCCCAGTGTTTATAGCATTAATGTCCTCAATAGCCAAACTATGCAAAGAGTCCAGATGTCCACTGACAGATGAACAGATAAAGAAGATGTGGTATATATCTACAATGGAATATTACACAGCCATCAAAAAATGAAATCTTGCCACTTAACAATGACATGGATGGAACTAGAGGGTATTATATTAAGCAAAATAAGTCAATCAGAGAAAGATAATTATCATATGCTCTCACAGATATGAGGAATTTAAGCAACAGGTAGAGGATTATAGGGGGAAAGTGGAAAAAGTGAAACAAAAGGAAACCAGAGAGGAAAACAAACCATAAGAGACTCTTAATCTTAGGAAACAAACTGAGAGTTTCTGGAGGGGTGGGGGGTGGGGGGATAGGGTAGCTGAGTGATGGACACTGGGGAGGACATATGTATTGTGGTGAGTGCTAGGTATTGTATAAACTGATGAATCACAGACGTGTACCCTGAAAAAAATAATACATTATATGTTAATTTTTTTAAAAGAGAGACTCTCTCTCCTTCTCCCTCTGCCCCTCCTTCTGCTCTTTCTCTCTCTCTCTCTCTCAAATAAATAAATAAATCCTTAAAAAAACTTATCCAAAAATACTCTAATATACTGAGGCTTCTAATGATCTGTGTTTATACATACATTAAAAATTATTAAACACAAATGGCAAGACGTGGATGGAACTAGAGCGTATCGTGCTAAGCGAAATAAGTCAAGCGGAGAAAGACAACTATCATATGATCTCCCCGATATGAGGAAGTGGTGATGCAACATGGGGGCTTAAGTGGGTAGGAGAAGAATAAATGAAACAAGATGGGATTGGGAGGGAGACAAACCATAAGTAACTCAATCTCACAAAACAAACTGAGGGTTGCTGGGGGGAGGGGGGTTGGGAGAAGGGGGTGGGGTTATGGACATTGGGGAGGGTATGTGCTTTGGTGAGTGCTGTGAAGTGTGTACACCTGACGATTCACAGACCTGTACCCCTGGGGATAAAAATATATTATATGTTTATAAAAAATTAAAAATTTTTAAAAAAATTATTAAACCAAAATGTAAGTTTATTCTAAAGTAAGAGTAAAAAATAGTAGATCCTAGGGAAAAACTAATTGCCAGACCAATTTATTTTTTTGTCCAAGAGCAATTTCCCAGAGTGGGCAGATATCCTCAGCAATACTGAGTTGCACAATTAACAATACTGCCAATTTTTCCAAATGGTCATGAAATAAATGTTTGACCATTATATTCAACCAGGTAAGTAACAGTGATATCAGAACACCTGGTGGAACTTTAAAGAGCGCCAACATACTTGATAATTGGCAAAAAGAAAATTTCAAAGGATATGGGCTCTCTCATGTGAGATAATGCAAATTAAGCATTTGGAGAGGGAGAGAAGACAAGATAGGCTACAGTGAAAGTCAGTAGGTAGACCAATGCTCTTCTCATCCAACAGAGAAGGAACATCCATACACTAGTCACCATTTGCTTAAATTCCTCCATATTGCTTGTATTCTTTTTTTTTAATTATCTAAAGAAATATCTGTAGAACTTTGTATGGTATTAAAAAATAGTATCTCTATTAATGGCCTACCATGGGCCAGACACTTCATATGCATCACTTATTTAACATTAAGTGTGGCAAGCAGAATAATAACCTCCCAAAGACATCCATATCCAAATATCCAGAACCTGTGAATATGTCAGGTTGCATGGCAAAAGAGAATTAAAGCTGCAGATAAAATTAAGGTTGTTGATCAATAACCGTGAGGGGGGAGATTATCCAAGTAGTCCAAATCTAACTACAAAAGTCCTTACAAATGAAAAAAGGGAGGCACAAAGAGTGAGAGAACTGAAGATGCTATGTTGCTGCCTTTGAAGATAGAAGAAAGAGCTATAAGCCAAGCATGTAGGTAGCCTCTAGAAGCTAGAAAAGACAAAGAAATGGATTCTCCCCTTGAGCATCCAGTAGCAGCACAGCTCTATTGGTTTTAGCCTACTGAGATCCATTTCAGACTTCTGGCTTCCAGAACTGCAACAGAATAAAACTGTGCTGTTTTAAGCCACTGCGTTTATGGTCATTTGCTAGAGTAGCAATAGGGAACTGATGCCCTGAGTGTTCCGTTATTTCATTTAATCCTTATAAAATCCTAGATTTAGTGAATATTATTGTATTTAACTGATTAAGGAACCGAATCGTAGAAAGTTTATGTAACTTGCCCACATTTTACCTAGCTAATGGGTGTCTGAACCAAGATTCAAAAGAATTCTAAGTTTAAAGTTTACCCACTTAATTGTACACTACGATTCTTCTCTCATGCACTGATATTACCATAAACTCAACATCTCAAATCCACACCACGTATTTATTCCAAAAGTAAATTCCATCACTAAAGTCTTATTATGTATCAATACGTGAAACAGCTGGAACAGACTGTCACCCCCCTGAATCAGAATGAATGAGAAGATGGTATAAAACAGTAGGAAACTGAGTAAAAGCAAGAGCAAGAGCAGGAGTTTTATACCTTTACTTGTGAGCAATGAAGCAAGAAAGCATTCTGACAGCTGTTGATGACAAGCAGATTGGCTGCTACAGACATCAGACTCCATGAATGACAACCGAGCATTCAGTAATGGTTCCTACCAGTACAGCCCATTTTTCAGTGTTGATAGACTCAAATAAACTTTCCCATTTCCAGTGACTCATTGAGCAGAAAAATTTGGCATTTGTACTGACCCATAGAGATCACTCTACTAAAGAACATTAAAGTATACTGTACTTGTACAATTTAATCATTTAAAGTATGATTTTTTTCTTCCTGATTTTTATCAGTTTTCATGGAACTATCCATTGAATAATAGCTCATACTCAACATGAATCCATTCAAAAGTTCCTACTCCAAGTCTTGAGTTTTAATTTCTCCCCAAGCAACTCACTTTCTTATAAGAAACTTAGCAAGACTGGAACTTATTTTTTTTTAAAGATTTTATTTATTTATTTGAGAGAAAGCATGAGTGGGGTGGGGGTAGAGGAACAAGCAAACTCCCCATTAAGCAGGGAGCCTGATGCAAGGCTAGATCCCAGGACCTCGGGATCATGACCTGAGCCGAAGGCAGAGGCTGAATTGATTGAGCCACTAAGGCAACTGGCAACTTGTGCTTTAATTAGGCAAACTGTATAATTAAAATTTGTTCCTCATTTTCAGTAGCTATAACAAATAAGATGTTCTTCTAAGAAGCTCTCTGATTCTCTGATAATGACTTTGGCTGAGAGTTTAAAGATCTGACTTTGAATTTCTTCCATGAGCACTCCTGTGCCTTCAAAGGAAGCTACCTCATGCCACAGTGCTTATCGTCTGCCGTACCAGTCAGAACTACCAATGCACTTTACTATCAGGCACTTTAAGACAATCAATGGCAGAAAATGTTATTAATTCTGCTAACACTCCATACCATGGATTACCAACCTCCCACTACACATTTATACAGAACTCAGCACTCAATTTAGGCTCAAGTATAACCAGGCCAATCACCCCCTCTCACCTTTGAAACCTTTTTCTTCAGACTACTCCTCATACAAATTCTGTTTTGGTTGGGAGACAGAAGACAGAAACTACACCAGTGACAGGAGCAGAGAAAATCTAGTATAAAGAAATAGTAACCCTATCTTGGAAAATTAAAAAGGCAAAAGGGAATGAATACTTACAAATCATGGAAACAATAATTACAAGGAGCAGTTACAACTCTCAACAGCCAGAGAGCAAAGGGAAGAGATAATAATGACTAAAATTTAGATGCCTGGAGAAGGATCCCAAAGACCTGAACCTTATGATTTCTGAGAAGGGGACACTGGTGCTGCTATCTCTGAGGGTCATGATGGGCTGGTTCTACAGGTGTTAGCAAAACTGCAATCTGGATTCCCTGCAGCTATGGAAGAAACTGCTGCTGTTGCTGCTGCTGCTGCTGCTGCTGCTGCTGCTGAAGTCAAGACATTTTACTGGGAAGATGCTAACAGGAACAGGCAGCAGACAGGGAGGAGTGAGTACCTCCCCTCCCTCTCCAGTCTTGCAGGTAGGTTCCCGTTAGTGCCTTTACTGGCAGATCCTAAAAGAGCCAGTCAGCCTGCATAGCAGAAAGTTTTCAGTGTTCCAGCTCCAGCAGAGGCAGTTGCTACATAACAGCACATGATGTGATGTTCATCCATTCATTCATCCATCCACCAAATAGTTTTTAAATACCTACATTATTCATAAACTTGTAAGCACTGAACAAAAGAACAAAGTCCCTGCTTTTGTGGAGCTGACATTTTGACAGGAGGAAACAGGTAATAAACAAATAGATAAATAAATATTTAATATTTTAGGTGGTATTGAGTTCTTTAAAGAAAAATAAATCACAGTAAGGGAATGGAGAGAAACGGAGTCAGAAACCCTGTAGATACAGACAATACAGGTAAGTCATGGAGGGTGGAGGGAAGCCATGCTGTCAGGGTTTGAATCCTAGTTCTGCTTCTTACAACTCTACAATCTTAGGCAAGTCACTTAAAGTGTCTGTATCTTAGTTGTGTTAAGTGTCAAATGTGGATAAATACTGACCTCCTAAGATTGCTGTGAAGATTAAATAAGTGGTATTGATAAAGGGATTAGAATATAATGTCATATTATTAAAGAGTTGTACAATTAGTAGCAAGAGCTATAAAAAGCCTCAGTTGGGGGTGAAGAGGTTTAAGGTTTAAAGGAAAAGAAGAAATAGCAGGTATGGAAGCAGCCATGAGGTACAAGGACGACATTGCCTCATCTCCAGACCAGTGGTATACAAGGGATAAGAAAGAGAAAACATGTGATGCCGGGTAGCTCAGTCAGTTAAGCGTCTGCCTTGGGCTCAGGTCATGACTCCAGGTCCTGGGATTGAGTCCCACATCTGGGTCCTTGCTCAGCAGGGAGCCTGCTTCTTCCTCTGCCTGCCACTGTCCCTGGTTATGTTCTCTCTCTCTCTCTCCAACAAATAAATAAAATCTTTAAAGAAAAGAAAAAGGGGCACCTGAGTGGCTCAGTGAGTTAAAGCCTCTGCCTTCGGCTCAGGTCATGATCCCAGGGTCCTGGGATCGGAGCCTGCATCGGGCTCTCTGCACTGCAGGGAGCCTGCTTTCTCCTCTCTCTCTCTTTGCCTCTCTGCCGACTTGTGATCTCTGTCTGTCAAATAAACAAAAAGAAAAAAAAAGTAAACAGCCATCACTTGAGAGGTCTGTGAGGGATGCTGAGTCTTCAGAGGGGAGCTGTGTTTAAGTAAGATTAGCAATATGAAAGCCACATTCAGAAAGGAAGCCGAGAATGCTGCACTGCACATGGTAATGGAAGCAATTTAGGCAAAGAGGACACACAAGTGGAAAAGAGGTATTTACCACTTACTACTTCACTATTACTGAAAGTAAAAACACTGATTATAATGATAATAGTTTTGCGGTGGTAAGAACACCAAACACTCATTATAAATAAAAATAAATATTTCTATAACACTTTCCAATTTACAAAATACTATCACATCTACTCATTTATTGCTTGTAATAAAACTGAAACTGGCAGACAACAGACACACAATGAGAGTGAAAACATGAGCAAACCTAGTATTAGTCCAATAACTCCCAAATATGTAACCATTGCTAGGAGAGCGAATACATACACAAAAAGCTAAATTAAAGCCTTGGAGAAAATATACTGTAGACACTCAGATGTTTTTACATATGTGTGAAGCTGTGGAGGGATTCTGAGCTGATGGTGTATCTAAATTAAAAAGGCTCTTTGGTGGAGCAGTCTTCTACCTAAACCACAAATTACCTCAGCAGATGGTGTAGATTCCTGATGGGCCCAATCATGTGGCTGCTTCAAAGAGATTGTCATACTGGAAAATGGCCACTAAAATGTGGGCATTCTGCACACCTGTCAACACACGGAAGCCACAAGGTGACTCAGGCTAACAGCCTGTTCACTGCCTTCCTACTCAGTTGACACTCCTGGCCTAACTTTGGAGACTTCTGGGGAATTCTAACAGACTGCTTAGAATGTTAAAAAGCTGAAAATATCTTTTCAGGATAAATGAATCAGAATTCATTTCCTAGAGTGGCATAGGATCCTCTAGAACCCTCATCTACTCTCTTAATTTACTGATTAAAACAAAGAAGTAGAGTGTAAACTGACTTGCTCAAGGGCACACAGTTTCATAGCTAATTATTGGTAAAGGAAAGGCTAAATCCTGGTTTCGTGGATACTGGTACAACATTCTCTTTTAGCTCTATATGCTACCCTCTCCTAAATATTATTGGAAGGACTGTATAGGAGAGGCAAATAATCCAAAATCAAAACTGACATAGGAAAAGAAACTGGCAGGGAGGACATCTTTACAAGAGGCCTGTGACTAAGCTTAGAGAAGGGACAAAAGTGTCTCAGTGCCTTTACTCGTTGTGTAAAATGTGCACATATGATGAAGGAGCATGAGTCTGGCTGAAGACAAAGCAAAAGCTGGCGCCTTGCACCCCCCCTCACCCCCCTCTCCATCCGCTCCCCCTAAGTCATCTGTGTAGCATCCCTCAGGCAGCCCTGACTGCCATGAACAATAAGCAAATAGTTAACTTGCAGAGCTCACAATCCTGCTAGACAGGAGTCTCCCATGGCTTACAAATGTCCTAAATCTCACTAACAAAGATGATTGATAGCAGGATTGTGACATCCCACCAAAAAGTCTCCCAACTATCTTAATGTTAATGGCTGGTCTAAAGACAACATCGATCAAGCCACAAGGGCAAGGCCTCAGGTAGGCCTTGGACATCCTGGCACCTTGTAGGCCCTCTTTAGCATATGAAAACTCCATTGAACTGTTCCTTCCCCTCACCTTCCCCCAACCGCAGGGTACATAACCTGCCATCCCTCACAATCTGGGGCAGCTGCATCTCCGCCTGCCCACGGGTCCTGTCCCCGTGCTTTAATAAACCACCTTTTTGCACCAGAGACGTCTTAAGAATTCTTTCTTAGCGTCGGCTCCGAACCTCACCCCACCGAACCTGACTTAGGTTCTGGGACTTCATCACACAGTTTGCATATCCTCAAGTGACATGGCTTAAAAGAATTTAACTTCCACAATCTCTACTCTACCTAGTCTCTACATTCAAACTAATTCGTAAACACCTTGAAGACAGTGACTTCATCTTCAAGTTCTTTGTAGTCCTTTGACCCAGGACAAAGCCGGACCTACAACAGTTATTCAATAACTGGTTTCTATATAGCTAATTGTAATGTTTGCCAAAACAGCAACCCTTTGAATATGGAAATTATTTTAAAGCTTTTCTTCTTAGCTTAGCAAAGTAACATTTAGAGTTCTTCTAAAGGAATCTACTGATGTCTTGATTTTCTTACTCAATTCCAACTCTAAAGTGTGTGTGCTATTTTATTTAGAAAACATTTCTGTTTTATTCAGTCACTTTTCAGCAAAATTGACAAATCAAAATTATGGCTTATGTTAATATAAAGTAACATGTTTGAAGTTATAAAGCATTGTTTCATGAAAGACTTAAGCAAACAAAGGTTATTCTACATAAAATGCCACATAATGCAATTTAGCTGACTTGAAATGCAAGAAACTGGAGGGAATGTGTGCAAAGAATTACATATGAATGGAGCACTTCTGGTTTCTATGGTAACCAACATAAAGAATACCTTTTTGGAAAATGGACAAGCAAAGTCAGTGAGATGTAAATTTATGAGCACAAAAACCAAAGAACCAATCCAATCCTATGGTATGTAAAAAAGTCCACAGTTTTCCCCTAAATAAAATTGCAAATAAAAAAGAAAAAATCCTATTGCTAACAGACCTATTCATAAGATTCTTTTCTTAATTCATTGTTTTGCCTTGTGGATATCTGTCTACTATACAAACATTTATCAATAATTAGAAATGACTTTTTTATTGTTTACTGGACAATTACAATTCCAGTAGGAAAGCCATTAAGACCATGATTCTCTAAGAACCCCTTCTCCTCAGGGTGTGGTAAACTGACTCCAGGGACCTGGACACCCAAAAGGATGACCTATTTGAAATTAATTAAAATATCAATAATTAATTTTGTATAAAAAGGAAGACACATATATATCATTTGCTGTTCTATTATTCAGACAAGTAAATTATTATTCAGACAAATCCCCATTGCTATAGAGTATACTAAATATATGTTTTTGGTTTTATAGATGGGGAAGAGAGAAGTCTATGTGAAACTCCTGTGAAGAAAGTCAAAAAATGTAGATAAAATTAAATTTCTTTATAACCTGTAGCCCATTGACAAATACTTAAGGCAGGCAGAGTATTACATTCCTCCAGGAACTCCCAACTGCCTTAATTTTAGTGCCTTGCCACAGGGAAAAGCAACCTTAGCTTGACATTAGCCAGGCCACCAGGATCCTGTGAGTGTTCTTTAACAAATGAAAATCTTTTGGAAACTTACCCTGTCTTTACCACCCCCAACTCCAAAGTATATAATCAGTTGCTCCCCACAATTTCAGGGCAGCCCTTTCTGTCCACGAGTCCTTAATAAAACTACCTCTTTGCACCAAAGAGGTCCTAAGAATTCCTTCTTGGCCATTCGTTCTTGGCTCCAAACTCCAACATTTCCACATCAAAACTATTTTCAAGGAAAACATAAAAACCAATGTCCCAGCACCCTGTTGCTTTTGTGACTAGTATATGCTTAACTTACTCAATATAATAAAGATGGTCAAAGATTGTATAATGCATAACCATTTAAACATATATCATATTACTCCCAAAGTGCATAATGACTAAAGTGAGACATTTTATCTGAAGAAGAATCTTCTTGTAATCACATAAGAGTTACAGTGATGATGAGAGTTGAACAATGATTTCAACATTTCATATAAAATTGTCATGAATAGGAGAAATTTCACAGTGCACATTGGAAAATACTTCCACTTAATACTGTATCATTAATATCATAGAGTTGTCTAAAAATCAGTCTGCTGATGTCTTTGAGTGTATTTAGTTTGTATTTCAACACCAGCCTCCTGCTCCTTCATCACTCTTACTCCATGTGATGAACTTCTAGAACCTAGGTGAGGTTCGGTGGGCTGAGGTCCGGAGCCGATGACCAAGAAAGAATTCTTGAAACATCTTTGGTGCAAAATGGTGGTTTATTAAAGCACGTGGACAGGACCCATGGGCAGGAAGAGCTGCTGCCCCAGGTTGTGAGGGTAGGCATATTATATACCTTGCGGTTGGGGGAAGGTGAGGAGAAGGGATGGGAGGTTTCAACAGAGGGCCTACAAGGTGCCGGGGGGGGGGGGGGGGGCGGAGGCCTTGCCCTTATGGCTCGATCAATGTCGTCTTTAGGTCAGGCATTAACATCAAGATAGTTGGGAGATTCTTAGTGGGGTATTATGATCCTGCTATCATTTACATTCCCTTCTACCTCAGCCTCCTCCAGTGTATGGTGGGGAGGAAGACATTAGGGCTTCAGGAACTGAGAGTTATTTGCCTCTGGAAATTTGTGCTATTGATAAGGTAACCTCCCTGTTTAGATCTCTAGGACATCTGTAGAGCAAGGGAGATTCCTATTCTGCAGGATTGTGATCCCTGCACGTTAACTATTTATCGTTTTTGGCGGTCAGGGGTACCTGAGGAATGCTACACATATGGAGGGGAGCAGGTGGAGAGGGGGTGCAAGGCGCCAGCTTTTGCTCTGTCCTCAGCCAGCCTCCTGCTCCCTCATCACATGTGTTATTCCAATGACTTAAAAAGAAAGGACTGTCTCTAAATACTGAGCATTTGGATATCATACCAGCTTAATGAACTGATGCTGTTGCTTCCCTTGGTCTCATTGTAAAAAGCTGATCTGATACCATTCACAAAGCCTTGGCTTTCCAAACAAGTTTTCAAAAATCTATGTTCTAATGCTCATTTCTTTGTCTGGAAATATTCCTACATTTGAAATTCCTGGTTTTCCAAAAATAGTATTAGTAGGAAATTATCAGTGATGTTCTGAAGATCTAAAATGAGCTATGTTTAGGACAATTTCAGATAGACATGAGGCAATACTCTTGAAATTGCCTTCCATGAAGTATTTTCCTGATTCTTAAGGCTTTTTCTACAGAAAACTTATAAAATGTTATAATTAAATTTCATACAGCTTAAAAATATGGCTACTAAAGAAAAATTAATGCATGTAAGATATGAAAGTTTATCTTTTTTTCAACAAATATAAAATATACCAGAAAGAAAATTTTCTTAAATTATACAATCATTTAAAATTTTAGTGTTTCAAAGATGACATCACTTGTTTTGTTGTATTATGGAAGAGTACAGATGTTTCTGAGAGGCACCAGAAGCCCTACCTACATTGAGCAGCAATAAAGTTGACCTATCCTTCTCCCTCTATACAACACCAACTTTATCTCTGCAATCTGCCTTCCAGACAAGCTAATAGACTCAAATGAAGTCCCAGCCACCTATAAAGATAATTTGCCTAAAGCTGAGAGTATCATGAAAGGTTTAAAGTGCTTTTGCAATATTCACTATGTTTGAGCAATGTATTCAAAGTACAAAAAGAATATTTTGGCTGTGCATTTTTTTCTTCTTAAACAGCACACAGAGCTGAAAAGTAATGAATAGCTCAGTGCAACAAACTTCCTCAATTCAAAGACTCCATTGTTTTTGGTCTTGTTCTTCTAGATAGGCATGAATAGTATTAAAAGACTTTGTGAAGCTTAATTTTGGCTTGAAATCTGTGACCACTTTGGCACTATACAATCTGTCAGTTTTTCTAAAGTGTTATTAATATAGTTATTTATTTCTAAATAACAATAATATAATATAGTTATTTATTTCTAAAGTGTTATTAATATAGTTCTTTCCTTATTTGTTAATCAGTATATATCTCTGTGCACTGGGCTTAAGTGGAGACTTGAGCAATGAATTTCAGTTCTGCTACACTTACATATTAATACTTTTTGGTGCCCTTCATTACCCTATTCAGATCCATATTTCCATCTAATATCACTGTCCTTTTACCTAAAGGGTTTCCTTTAACATTTCTTATACTGTTTATGTGGTCATGATGAATTCTTTCCACTTTGCTGTTGTCTGGAGACTTCTCTAGACAGTGTACAGAGACAACTGTATTGCTCACCTTATTTGTTTCCCTTCTCTCAGGAATCACTGTCCTGTGTTACCTGCTGTTCAATATCTGAAAACACTTGTTTTATGCATTCCATCTGTTTTTTTTGTTGTTATATTGGGAAGGTAAATGTGGCCCCTGGTACTCTGTGATGGCTAAAGCAGAAGTCTTATTCCTTTATAGATGAAAAACTTAAATCAACTTTCAGTGAAACCTATGTCATGGAATATGTTAACTGTTTCCTTCTTTATGTTTAGGGACTTCTATGCCTTATTAAAGATCTTGTCAAAATAAATGCAATGGGATGTTAAAAAAGAATTTTGGCAGAGTCAACAAGACCATAGATGACACATCCTAAAGGAGATGATAGAACATAATGCATGCTTTACAAAATTTCACAGCCCTCAAACCCCTCACTCATATTAAGGGTATAAAAGGATCTGGAGTTGAAGGATAGGAAAGAAAGCATTTCCTTAAAGAGACCTAGAACTGTGTTTCACTTACTGCAAGGAAGAAATGCACTTTCATCTCGGGGAAAGGGATTTCAATGAGATAATTCAGAGGACTAAATACATGTCCTCTGTAATTGGAGGACCTAGTGGTCTGATGTCTACTCACACCTGTGCAATCTAAAGTGTGATTTCTTCTGACTAGCTGTGCTCAATGGCAGAAAAGGAAGTAAATGCTGAGTTGCTTGACTTGTACTTCAAGAACAAGGGGAAAAGAGCTGCCCTCGGCCTTAAGTCTTGTCCAAAAAACTATTTGGAAAGCAAAATAGATTACAGCAGAAAGAATCTAAAAATACTGCTAGATTATTCGGGGTTAAAAAAGAAGTAAATGACCAGGTGACAAATATATGCTTATTCGCTCTTTTTTAAAAGATTTTATGTATTTATTTGTCAGAGAGAGAAAAAATTCAAAAGTGGGGAGTGTTAGGCAAAGGGAGATGCAGGCTCCCTGCTGAGCAAGAAGCCTGATGCTCAAGACCCTCAGACCATGACCTGAGCCAAACATAGAAGCTTAGCTGATTAAACCATTCAAGTATCCCTACATTCTTATTCTCTCTCTCTCTTTTTAAAAGATTTTATTTATTATTTGACAATAAGTGACACATTGAGATAGGGAACATAAGCAGGGGGAGTGGGAGAGGGAAAAGCAGGCTTCCTGCTGAGCCCAGAGCCGGATGTGGGGCTCAGTCCCAGGACTCTGGGATCATAACCTGAGCCAAAGGCAGATGTTTAACATCTGAAACACCCAGGTGCTCCATGCTTATTCTCTTTAAGGAAATTTGTCTTAGTGAGATATCTCTAGCACCCACTTTTAAACATCTGCTGAGCCCAAAAGAGAACGAGACCAGGATGACAATGTCAATCAAACAAGAATCCACCTACTCTTCTCCTACTTTGATCCTCTCTCAAGGACCACAAATAGCATTAGTAAAATGAGGAAGGAGTAGAAATGCTAACTAGAGAAACCTTAGCCTTAAAGCAAATTTGGATATTTGATTATTATGAACAGAAAAGCCTAATTGGTAATCTGTGGCATTTAGTGAGTGTTGAAACTTCTATATTACCTGACCAGAGAAGTCAAAAGATGTGCCCAAGGAGCAGAAGCAGATTTAAGGACAGTCAAGACAAAAGGAGTCAAAAATAGCCTGGTGATTCATTCCCACAGATTGTTCTTGTTCAGTGTAAATGAACCTATGAAAGATAAACAAAAACTACGTGAAGAAGCGAACGTTAGATATATGAAGCTAAATCAGAATTCTATTATATAGAAATGTACCAAAATGATTAAGAAAAGAATAAAGTTTATTTAGAAGCCTACATAAATATGTAGAATAACTACAGTTTTCCCCAAGAGGTTAACTGAAATGAAAACAAAAGTTTAGTATGAGTTTATTTTGAAGCTCTTCATTGTGTCCTTTCAAGTTCTTGCTCAATTTTAGCAATTCTTTTCCTTTCAGTGTAAACATTTTGATTTCAGTAACATTTTATAATCTATCTAACATATAAAGTCACAATGCAATGCCTGACTAAATTTGATTTTCATAAGTTTTTATGTTCATTAAAGATAAGAAAATCCACTGCAAAGAGATCAGGAATTATCACATTATGTATTACAGCCATTTATTTGTGGAAATGGAGCATGAAATAAACTATTGAGTTCATTAGCTCAAGTAGGAGAATACCGTTCAAGCATGTTCTCCATTAATCACTGATAACCAGTGCTAAGCATGCAGACATACATGATGATGAACATGACTAAATAATGTAGAATCCTCTTCACAAAACTCATAGTGTGCATACTTTTTATGTGTGATTTATCATAGTATCCTTGGCAGAGCCCCTGGGAAGAACTTGAAATGGAGATTAATTAAATAGTAAATTTTTACATGTTTTTAGAAAACAGATTTTGAATGTTCAAATATCCTCTTCACTCCCCTTTTTCTCTTATGTTATCTCAAACGAAATTTGTCAAGACATCAGAGCAACCAGCTAAAGCTCTATCTCCTTTCTGAAACTAATGTCTACTCATTGTACTTGTTAAGATCTTATAACAAATTATTGATTTCATGTCAAGAAGCATCTCCTGATGAACACCTCCTAACACTCTCAGTAATAGTGAAAAGGAGGAAATCTTGTACAGGATGTGTTTAAATCATCATTTTCCTCAATATTGAAATACTAAAGGTAGGCTGATTATACTTTAAAGGTAGAGCAGTGGATAATGACTTGTTCCCTGAGGTTACCAATAAGACAACTTTAATACTAACTCTGTCACTTCCCAAATATACTTCCCAACTTTAATAGCAAAAGTTTTAAACTTAAAAAAAAAAAACTAGCAGCATTATTCAAAATGGTGATAATGTGGGAATGTCAAATGTTCCTATATATCTGAATAAAATAATACAGTCACACAAAGGAGTATATAGAGCAATGAGAATGAACACTCTGCATTTCAACAATATAAGTGAATCTTAAACATGGTAACCAAAAGAAGCACACTCAAATATATATATATATATATTACATATATGTATGTATATATAAAATAGATGTATATATATGCATGTATATCTATAATAGACATATAATTACACTTCTATAAAGTACAAAACAGATTAAAACTAAAATGCTATTAGTAAAACTAAAGTGCTGTTAGAAGTCAGGATGTGGTTACCTTTGGTGCAGGCAGTGGTGATGGGAATAATTAATGACTAGTATCAGAAAGGTTTCAGGGGTGCTGGTATTATATTTCTTGAGCAGGGTGCTGGTTGAATTGATATGTTGAGTTTGCAAAAATTCAGTGAGCTGTATACTTGTGATATGTGCTGTTTTTATATCTATATTATACCTCAATAAAATGTTAAAAAATAATCTTACTTGGATACAGAATGGAATCCTATTGATAGCCAGAGAATCTAACTGAAGATGGACTGGGATGCAGGAGTCCTATAGCAGAGGACAATAGCAAGTATAGAACGGACATTGAGTGGAGGGCAGGCAGCAGTAACAGAAATCTATGCCATCTGAGGGCAGCACTCAAAACAGAGTTGCGGGTAAGAAAACATCTAAATATGTATAAAAGGGAAAGAATGGACAGTTGTCATTAATGGAATGGGATAATGCTGTTATTAAATTTTACTTTCTGACAGTTAGGATATTGTTGTTATTGAATAAGTACTGGCATTTTGAAGAGGCATATTTCCCAGATTCCTGTGGTAAGAGCTACAGTCACAAGAAATGTGATATCAAAATAAGGCAAATCAAAAAGTAATGTCATCAAGATGGCAAATATGGGCTTTATATCATCTTCTCCACAAAGAACACTGATTTTGACAATCACCTATAAACAGGAGTGCCTTTGTAGAAGTCCAATATTCAAGTAGAGAAGTTCCAGCATACAACTAGAGCAAAAGAATATGAGATTGGACACAAAGAAGAGATAAGTAAAGACTGGAGGATTTGACTCCTTCTCCAAATGCAAAGACAGCAATGGAAGACTTCAAGGAACATGAAAAAATCAAAGAAAGATGATACCACCAAAGAAACATCATAATTTTATAAGAACCAACTTCAAATAAATGGAGACCTGTGATCTGCAAGATAAAGAATTCAAAGTAGTTGTTTTAAGGAAGCTCAGTGAGCTATAAGAAAAGAGAGAAAACATTTAAACTAAATATTAAAAATACATGAAAAAAGAGGAAATTTAACAGAGAGATAAAAATAATTTAAAAAAATAAAACAAATACTGGTGCTGAAAAATACAATGAAAAAATGAATAAAAGATAGCATCAATGGAAGACTTCATCTGAGGACAGAAGAATCTGAGAAGTAGAAAACAGTTCATTGGAAGTATCCTGTCAAAGGAGAACAAACTAAAAAGAACTTTAAAAGAATGAAGAAAGTCTATGTGAACTATGAGATACCATTAATGGAAATAGTATACAAATTATTGGAGCCCCAGAAGGAGAAGAGCGGGAGAAAGGGGCAGATAGTTTATTTAAAGAATTAATGGCCAAGAACTTTTCAGTTCTGGAGTGAGATTTGGATATCCAGGTTCATGAAGTTTATAGGTCACAGAACAAAAACGCAACTTAGAGAGCGCTTCTCTAAGACACCAGATAATAAAACTATCTAAAATCACAAATAAAGATTGAATTTCAAAAGTCTCTTCAAAGGCAGATTTCTCAGTACAAGCCAGGACAGAGTGGGAAGATAAATTGACAGCACTAAAAGAAAAGGAAAACAAAACCTCCCAACTAGTGAAGTTGTCCTTCACTAGTGAAGTGGCGATAAAGACTCTCTCAGACAAACAAAAACTGTTGAGTTAGTTACCACAACATTGAACCTGCCTTGTAAGAAATGCTTAAAGGAGTTCTCCAAGCTAATATAAAAAGGATACTAATTAGGAACTTAAAAACATATGACAGTATAAGACACACTGATAAAGATTAACATATAGCCAAATTCAGAATACTCAAATGTATAATATGGTAGTGTGCTAATCACTTATTGCTACTATAAAGGTTAAAAGACAGAATATTAAAAAGTAACTATAGCTATGATAATTTAATAATATAACAATGTAAAAAGATGTAACTTGTGACATCAAAACATAAAATGTGTAGTAGTGGGAGTAGAGCTTTTATATGCCAACTAGATTAAGTTGTTATCAGCTTAAATTTTATGTAAGCCTTATGATAACCACAAAGCAAAAACATTTAGTAGATACACAGAAAAGAAAGAGATAAGAATCAAAGTATACCCCTACAAAAAATCATAAATTCACAAATGAAGATAGCAAGAAAAAATGAAAGGAACAAGGGAACTAAAAACACCAGAAAATAATAAGATGGCATTAGTAAGCCCAAGCCTATCAATAATTACTTAAATGTAAATGGATTAAATTCTCAAATTGAAAGGCACAGAGTGCTTGTTGAATGGACAAAAAAAAAAAAAAAAAAAAAAAAAACAAGATCCAACTATATGCTGACTATAAGAGAGTCATTTCACTTGATGAACACCCATTAAGCTCAAAGGGAAGGATGAGAAAGATGTTCCATGACAAAAGAAACCAAAAGAAAGGAGGGGTGGGTAGCTATGCTTATATCAGACAAAATAGATTTTTAAGTCAAAAACTATAATGAGACAAAGAAAGTCATTGTATAATGATAAAGGGGTCAATTCATCAAGAGAATATAAACCTAACATCCAAGCACCTAAATATGTTACACAAATACTAACAAATCTGAAAAGAGGAAAAGGCAATATAATAATAGTAGGGAACTTCAATACCCCACTTTCAACAATGGCTACATCATCCAGACAGAAAATCAATAAGGAAACACTGGACTTGAAGTAACTTTAGACCAGATGAAACTAACAGATATAGAACATTCCATTCAACACAGCACAATACAATACACATTCTTCTCAAGTCCCAGGATACATCATATGTTAGGTAACAAAACAAATCTTAGCAAATTTAAGAAGACTGAAATCATATCAAGTATCTTTTCAGATCATAATATAAAACTAGAAGCAGCAGAAAGAAAACTAGAAAATTCAAAAATGCACATTTAAACAACAATGGGTCAAAGAACAACCAGTGGGTCAAAGAGTGAAACCCCCTCAAAAAAATGAACCCAAAACAAATTAAAGACTGCAATGTGAAATCGTAAAACTCTTAGAAGAAAAGATAGAGGGAAATATCTGTGACACTGGTCTTGGCAACAACAGATAAAGACTGTTTCCCTGACTGAATTTTAATCAGGCTTCTCTGACCCTCTTCTTGACTATCCATTGACACTGGCCTCTGTCCTGTTTTTAAAAATCCTAGTAAACCAGTTTAGCAAGAATATCCTAACTCTGATATCTGGTCACCCTTGATATCTGAGCAAGTTCTTCATCTCTCACTTCTGATATGTAATTCCTCGGCCTACTCCATATAGAACCCTGTTGGGCCAGTTTAGCAAGAATCTCACTACTCTTGATACCTTTCATTAGTAATTTTCCATCCCTCAGATGATACCTCAGAGTGATACCCTCACTCTGCTCCTTGGCCATAAGTCACCAACTGCACTTCCTGTATTCAGACTTAAATCCAATCTCTATCTTCTATTGCCGTAGTCATAATCCCTACTGCAATAATCTTTCCTACCATTTTTAACATATCAGCAAAGTTTTTCTTTAATACAATAACCCTATGAAGTACATAATATTTGTATCCCCATTTTTATGAGAAAAAAATGAGACTCAGGATCCAAATAAAACTTTCAAGTACACACAGCTAAGAGCCAGGGTTTGAAAGCAGGCGATGGGACTTCAGAGGCTGAGCTCAGCCACTATCCTCTACAGGAAAATGCTATTCAGCTTCAAATTATATGTGAACCACAAAGAAAGATCAACCCGGATGATGTCAGTTAGGCTAGGCTTTTATGTCTTGTGATGACATAGGTTAGCAATAGAGAAACGGAGTAAGTTAATCTTCCTCAGACAACTCCTTTTACATACACTTCAATGGAAATAGAATTTAGTATCATGAAAATTTAGCAAAGTGAGAATAAAGTGTGTGGGAGGGGTGTTGTTTTAACAATATTCACAGATAGTACAACCTCCAAGTTCACTGGTTTTTTGTTGACAAAATGTAGACTCTGCTGCTAAGAATTTTAATGAAAGAAAATATATTAGCTTTTACCTATAGGTCAGTGAAGCCCACATTACAGACCAGTTTTGTTATATATCAGAAATATAATGAAGTTCTTTCACACTCTGTGCAAGGCAACCTGGCAGGTTAAAACAATTTCATGTTTTTGAAGGTCATACTTCAGGTTGGAGCAATAGGTTTTAGAGTTCAGCTACCCACAAGAAGAACAGGAAGAATTTTATTCCTCTTCAAGCCGTCAACCACTACCAAAACTGGAAGCAGCATCGGCAGGATAAGAATACAGTTGCTGTAGTATCATCTGTGAGGAAAATGGGCCACCTGATGGGGAGGTCTGAGGCAGAGAGAGAAAAAGGAGGACGGCAGCAGCGGGGAGGAGAAAAATCAGCGTTTTAGGCCACAGTAGTGCACAAGCCAAGTTCAAGGGTCTGAGGACTCCCTAGGAGCCTGGCTGAGCCCAGGACATTTCTCAAGTCCTGGGAGAACTTCTCAGAACCTACAGAGAGTCTCCTGCCTCTGCATTATAGAACACAAGAGGACATATAAATGCAAGGCAAAGGCTGGAAGAAGACCACTGTTTCTCCTCTTCTTCCTTTTGGTAACAGAGTATCTATGTTTTAGTTGGGAACATGATCTGTCAGCTAGAAGCTCCTTTTCCCAGCCTTCCTTGCAGACAGCTGTGTTACAAAGTTCTTGCCAATGAAATGTAAGTGAAAGGAATATGTACTTTTGGGACCTATCCTTAAAACAGGTAGGAGCACTCTACTTCACGCTCTTTTTCTTTGCCCCTTCCTTCCAGTTGGAACATGGGCAGGGTGCAGGCAGGCCAACCACAGCCAAATGGACAGGGAACACACCCTAGGACAGTGGCTTTCAAACTGTGGTATTGAGATCAATAGCATTAGCATCCCCTGGAAAATTGTTAGAAATGCAAATTCTCCCCAGATCTCAGTGGGAAACTCACAGAGCCCAACATATCTCCTAATATATAATAAAGTATTCCAGCCTCTGGTCCAAGGAATAAAATAGCAATAAAACAAAAGGAACTAAAACCCATGAATGACCTCAGAGAATAGAGCCCACACCTATCTTAAACTGGTCACATATTTTCAGACTGCTGAGTATTTGGAGGTCTCTTTCTTCTAGCAACTTACCCTGTCTGCTAATTAATACAGAGCCTATGTCAAAGTTTTTGGTCGAACTCCAGCCAAAAAAATCAAAGAGACTTTGGGAGTTTCGGCAAGTCAGCTTCTAGCTAGGCCCAAATAGGGTTCCATGTCCATTCCAATCTTTGCTCCAGCTCCTAAGACAGATATGGAGAATTCTTCATCATCTTAAGAAAAATCCTTAGCATTGTTTCCAACACAACCTCAGATTTACTACCTCCCAAAATGAGTGAGATAAGAACAAAGGGATCCTGCATCATGAATTTTAGGGTAGTCTCAGCCACCATGTCCAGAATAAATTTTCTCAAATGAATAGGTCAGAACTGACTCTTCTCTCAGTGCCTATAGACTCCTAGACATAAAACCCTTGGTCTCTGCCAAGACCGTTGCAACCTCTAACCCATCTTTGAAACACCAAAGACCCACAATTTATTCCTCTTTGATGCAACAGTGATGGTTCATCTCCAAATCTATCAGGTAAACTAAACAGAACCTGAAGACTGGTCTCTGCACCACCTGTAAGCCATGTGGACAGTATACCAGGATCTGTGCTCTGTTTACTCATCCATCCAATATTTACAAAGATCTACTATATACCAGATACTATGCCAAGTACAGAGAACATATCATCCCTCTCACTAAGTTCACAGCATAGACAGGAAGACACCAAATGAAGTATCAGCCAAGTAAAAATCACAGTTTTAATGAAACAAGAGGTGGCAAATTTTCTGAAAATGTGCTTTGGGAATAAAGCAAAAGGGCAAAAAACAAAGGTCAGGAGATTAAGTCAGATTTCCCAGAAACAAAGATACCTGGGTAGAGTCTGCAAAGGAAGATCAGGAATGAAGTGAAGACAATAGATAAATTAATAGATAAACTAATAGAAGATAAATTAATAGAAGTGAAGACAATAGATAAAGTTATTGCAGGGACAGGGAAAGCCTATGTAAAGTCACAAAACAGAGCAAATTCAATAGACTACAAGTGGCTGGAATGGTGGGCAAGTCAGTCATGTGAGAGTACCGAATGACATTCAGGACAGTTAAGCAGGAGCTGATACTAAAGGTTTTTGTGAAACACACCTTAACGATTTAACTTTTTTCCTGAATATTATGGGGAATATTTAGGATTTTATGTAGAAGATTGATATCATTATGTTTGAAATAGAGATAAAAATAGAATGGCACCAATAGAATTCAGAACGGAGGCTACTATGTTAACTAGGATGAAAAACAAGGCACACCTGAACTAAACAGGGCACAGGAGATGGGGAAGAGAGATCAGATTTAAAAGATAATAAAAAGGCAAACTGTGTAAGTTTGGTGGATATGATGGAAGACTTAAGTGATAGCCAAGGTGTCCAGACATATATAATTGCTGGATGGTGGTGCTATTCACTAAGATAGACTCTAGTAGAGGAAGGAGATTGAATACGAAATTTTGTTAGTTGCCACACCATGGCTGATGCACTTAGCAAAGGGAGAAAGACACTCTTCTGCAGAGCACCAGCACCCTCAAAATGCAGAAAAAGGACCTGATTCATCCTTCCCACAGGTCAGAGGACCTCAGGCTTGAAAGCACATTGTTATGTATTATTGGAAGGAACAGAGTCATAAGCCCCCAGATCAACTATACAAGCATTCTAATGTGGGACTCTGTTTCTACATTTAAAAACATGAGGATTTCAACTCAAGGGTGGAAAGAAGACTAGAACCCGGAAAGGGTACATAAGCCAGGCTCACAACAGAATTCAGACATAAAGGAGAAGCATGAAAATTTCATACCATGGATCCTCCGGCAAGGAAAAATCAGGAGAAATTGACGACTAGTACATGAGATGAGGTAGCAGTCACTCCATATTTTCTCCTACTTGCTATCAAATAGAGTGCTCATCTCCAAACTATTCACTGTTGTCAATAAACTTCAGTATTTCCCTTGATTTCTATAAGGATTCTGTTACAAATGTAATCACTGCTATTTGAATTACAAATATAGCCATTATCTCTGATTGGAATCACCTGTGGGTGATATTCACATCACAGAGATGGATGGAAAAGCTTAAGAGAGATGGACAGGTAGGTCTACCAGACCACACTCTGGTCCATAACATTATCTGCAGCCCATCAGGGTAGCTTTTTTATCTCTTTAGAGGCACCTATCAGTCTGAGATCCATCTAGAAATAGAAAACACCCTTCCTATGTATGAAAGGGAAAGATACTAGGGAAGATACTAAGGGAAAGATACTAGGTATGGTGCAGAACATGACAAGATAGACATCTATGGAAAAGTTGCCTGTTCCAACAATTTAAAAGCACAGGGTCCAGCTTGGTGGATGCATGAAACTTGCATCATGTTTTCCCTTGGGTGTCTCTTTTTCCATAGTCTTAAAATTATTCACAAGAAGCAGCAAAGCCATACTAATTAAGAGTAACAACTCTAGAGTAGATTACTTGAGTTCATATTCCAGCTCTGCCACTCAACTTGGGAAAATTCCTTAAGTTCCTTATGCCTTTTTTTTCTAGTCTTTAAAAATAGAGATGTAGAAGTATACCAGCCTCATGTGCTTGTTGGTTCAGTGAGTTAAAATCTGTAAAACAAAGGGTACCTGATCGGCTCAGTTGGTTAAGCTGAGACTGGTGGTTTTGACTCAGGTCATGATCTCATGGGTGGTGAGAACCTCAATTCAGTGGAACTTGAATTGAGCCCCACAACAAGCCCCTAATTGGGCTCCATGGTTGGCAGGGAGTCTGCTTGAGATTCTCTCCCTCTGCCCCTCCCCCCACTGTGCACACATACTTGCTCTCTCCTTTCTCTCTCTCTCTCTCTCTCAAATAAAGAAAGAAATCTTCTAAAAAATCATAAAGCAGAACACTACCAGACCAGGTTCACAGCGAGGGCTGTTTAAGTGTTAATGCTACTACTTACATCTGGAAAAGGAACTGGGGAACTGGAAAATCCCGGTCAAAAATCAGCAGCAACACTGCCACCTAGAGTCCATCCTGAAGGCTTGCCACATCAACATGCCACAGCAGGATCTAGCATTCTTTCACCTGAAATCAGCATTAGCAGTACAGCTGACCTAAGGCATGGAGGATAGTCATCCAATAAGCCAAATACACAGTTTATCTACAAAAAAAGTTACCTAATAGAGGGCTTTCATTCTCTATATTCTTGCCCAGAACAATCATTCCTACAACTTTCGTAGTTTGGGCCTATTTAAAATCCTTAGCCCTAGAATCTAAAACTTTTAGTCACCACAACCCTTAGAGGATATATAGCATCCCACAAAAATGTGTAGGGTATGGGAATAAACCAAAATTCAGACATGAAAACTTGAAGGACTCTTCTACTGCCTGCTGAATTTGAAGCCAAACTCAGTCCTCTGTCACAGTAAGTGGTATCTGGGAGTTCCCTGCAACTCAGGAATACAATTCCATGCCTATGATCATTGGCACTTCCTCAAAAACAGCTCACACCTTGGACCTGTTATCTGATATCTTTTCCTGTCTGTAGGTGTTCATTCTGAGTCTGTTGCTTCTATAAACTCTACTCAACTCACTGTCGCTTGGGCTCTAGCTTGTTTTTCATTTTAGAAAGTTTCTTTTTTCTTTTCTCTCAGTAAAAGCACATTTTCCCTAATGTCAAACACACTTTATCACACTGTGGAACACTACAAATGGTCCTATAGTACACATAACTCCTTTCCACTAAGTTGATCATATTTGATTTAATAAGACACAACCTTCCAGTTGAGGTGTTTCAAGGTTCTCATTAACCCTACCTCCCTCAGCACCAATACTCTGGGGAAACTTGAGAATCACTCCTGCAGTAGGACAAAGGACCATAAGGTAAATCCAAAACAAAGATCTTTGAGGAGTTCTCAATATAAAGAATAGGAAATATGCTTCTTATATTCAATTCCATTCAATCCTCAAAAAAAAAAAACAAAAAAACCACTAATTCCTAGGCCCCAATACAAAAATCTATAAAATTTGGAGACCCAAAAAATACAAACTATTCTACATTCCCCTTTCTCACATTGATTTTCCCTGCTGAACCTGACAAGAGCAAGCTATAATGTGCTCAGCTTCTTGATTAGTGAATGATACAGAGTGTGAAAATAGTACTATTCTGTATGCCCTGTACCATGAGAGATAACCCCAGTACCTCACTGGGGGAAGCTAATTAGGTCAAAGCACGCCTTCTACTCAGTGAGGATATTCCACCAAATTCAGGCCAGCACCACATACTGGAAACTACCTGGTCCAAGGAAAATGGAAACACATCAGAGTCCCCAGACAAGCACTATTGGTCATCATATCCAGGACAACATCTGCTGGTCTCCAAAATTAACTTGATCCACACATAAAACATTGGTCACAGCTCACCAATATATCTCATTCTACTAATTTCCCACCGTTTGTTTTACACACACACACACACACACACACACACACACTGGGGTCAAAAACCTCTCACCTCTGTTAAGCAAGTAGAGATAGCTTCTCTTTGTTCTAGTTGCTCCATCACTACCAGGTAAGCCGCACCCACTTGCAACCCTCTTGCTGTATATAACGCCTTTTCATTACCACCTCTGAGGCCTTTTTCCCCCCATTTTATTCACTTTATGTCTTGTGTTAATAGAACCCATTCTTCATTTTTTTAAAGATTTTATTTATTTATTTATTTGAGAGAAAAAGAACATGAGAGAGAGAGCGCGCGCACAAGCAGAGGGAGCAGCAGGCAGAGGAAGAAGCAAGCTCGCCACTGAGCAAGGAGCTGGATGCTGGACTCGATCCCAAAACCCTGGAATCATGACCTGGGCCAAAGACAGGCACTTAACTGATTGAGCCACCCAGGTGCCCCCCAACTCCTCATTTTTTAAGGAAATCAGAATGATTAACTAATTTAAGAATGTACCAGGAATACAGCTCTCATTTAAAAAAAAAAAAAAAAAAAAAAAGAATTATTCTCAAAACCCTCCTCCAGAAAGAATAATAGCTTGACAGAAAGTTACTGTCATGGCAGAAAGCATGGATTGTGGAGCCACACTAAGGGATTCAAATGTCAGTTCTGGCACTTTCTATCTTTGTGATCTTGGGAAAATTACCTAATTTCCCTGTGGCTGTTTTCTCATCCATCACATGGGGATATAATAGGACCTGCATCATAGGACAGTTACTAGGATTAGGGGTCTTGAGATATCAAAAAGCACTTAAAACTATGCCTGACACATAGCAAGCATGATACAAGCACTCACTTTTTTTTTTCAAAGATTTTATTTATTTATTGGACAGAGAGAGAGATCACAAGTAGGCAGAGAGGCAGGCAGAGAGAGAGGAAGGGAAGCAGGCTCCCCGCCGAGCAGAGAGCCTGATGTGGGGCTCGACCCTCTGAGCCACCCAGGTGCCCCACAAGCACTCACTTTTACTGTTGTTGGCAACCACTGTGCTATGCTGCCTTCTAGGGTAGAGAAATGGGCTCTGGAAACAGACAGGCAGGAGTTTGAGTTCTTACTCTGCCTCTCACTAACTATATAGCCCTGGACAAGTTACATAATGACAATAGTAATGATACCTGCCTTAGAAGCTTTTTATGAAGATCAAATTAAACAACAACAACAACAACAACAAATGTATACTCTTCAAAAACTGCTAGCTGTTACTGGTACTAGGAGCTCTCCCAAGGTATAAAGGAAAGGAGGTCCAAAACAAAAGAAATAAATAAAAATTTAAAACTGGGGGGAAAAAAAACAACCCTGGTGAAACCCAGGCATTTCTAAGTTTGCAATTGCTTAAACCAGGGAGTTAATACCAGGAAAGAAAGCTAGGCATAGCGTGAGTCATGGAGCAATAATGAGTGCAATGCCACTCTTTCCAAAATCTCAGGCTCTTCTATTGCTTCTAAGTAAACCCAATCTCTTCCCTGTTCCAAGATTCAAAATTGTCTATTTATCACTATGCACCAAAAATAAAAGCAGTTTGGGGTCCCAAATGACAACTCGAATAAAAAGGGTCCCGATTTTTTTAAAAAAGATTTTTTTAATTATTCAGTCAATAAAAAAAAAAAAAATCATTTGGATACCATAGTGTAAAATTAAGGTGGATTACCTCAATCACCTCTATAATTTTATGGATAATGTTATTGAGAACAAGAGAGGTTGAATAATTTACCCAAGGTCACATAACTACTAAATAGTAGAGCTAATGTTAAATTAACCCAGATTTCTGATTCCTAATTCACGGGTCTTTGAACTATACATGTTGCTTGCTTTTCTTCTCTCTTGTCTCTTTTTCAATCTTGTGCAAGAAAGATGTTTCTTCACTTTTATTGATTCATTTCTTTGGAATGTATGTGTCTCTTTATCCCTGGGAAGGTGAATCTAGCACACACAGAAAGTGGAATTAAATGCAGGAACACAGAAAGTGGCCATGCTTCATTAAGAGCAAATGGAGTAAACCTATGTGTAGCAGAGCAACGATTTCGCCATAGCTATCTGATTTTCCATCTTACAGAATCTGTGTGCTCCTTGCTCATGTCTTATTAAAAGTTGCTGTTGTTCACTGGGGTAATTTTAAAAGTTCAGAAGACATGGACTAAAGTTATTGCCCTACACATGAGAACTTAATTGCACTTGAAGTTCGTTGACCTATTTACTTTCTTCAATACGTTTTGTGCCTATGATAATGAGAACTTGAAATAGACCCCAGTCAATAGGAAAGACAGCATCATCTGCTTTTCAATTAAATTCTCCAGTTCAACAATTTCTTATTTACACCAACGCTACCACCAGATGGAGGGGAGGACCTATCATATCTATACTTGACACTTTATTTTCTTTTCCAGATTCAAATCTTTGCTGATATTTCTCATTTCAATTTGGTGGGGGAGAATGATCATTTTCTTATTCAAGAAATGTAATTTCCGGGCGCCTGGGTGGCTCAGTGGGCTAAGCCGCTGCCTTCGGCTCAGGTCATGATCTCAGAGTCCTGGGATCGAGTCCCACATCGGGCTCCCGGCTCAGCAGAGAGCCTGCTTCCCTCTCTCTTTCTTTGCCTGCCTCTCCATCTACTTGTGATTTCTCTCTGTCAAATAAATAAATAAAATCTTTTAAAAAAAATGTAATTTCCTCCTGGTAGGGGTAAAATTAAAAACCTTACTAAGGCAGACTTCTTTCTAAAATTTGTTTTTGAAACAATCTTAAACATTTCATTACGACTGCTTTTCAGAATAAGCAAGATGCCTAATATATAAATTGCATTTTATCCGTGCTATCAGCAAGGGAAAAAACTATAAATACAATGTTTTATTTTCAAAATACACAAGTCAGAATCATGCAATATTTTTTTCTGACAGAGCTAATGCATTTTTTCCAGTGTTGAATTAGTATGGGCAAAAAGTGAGAACTGAATTCTCACAAATAGTCTCATCTTTACAATGCTAATACTCTGGGATCTGCTAACCCCCAGTTGTATTACAGCACCATCTTGCTCATATTAGGGATCCTCAAATGGCCTTCATATCATGACTCAAAGATAAAGATAAATACTAATCAAAGAACTCTAAATTCCAGACCAAACAGAACCTGTACCTGTTTATTTACTGGAAACTCAAAGAAAAAAAGAATTGAGAAAAGGGAAGAATTTGGATCAAGGAGGAGTCAGGAAAATATCTTTGGTGAGACTCACTTGAGGAAGCACAACCTAGGCTCAGGTGATTTATGAGACTCCTTCTGGACCACCCACTTCCCCACAGGATTTCAAGAGACTCTAAGATCTCAGGTAGTATGACTTCAGTGAAACCCCAAGAGGCTGCCTGCCATCCTCACATAGAATGGTTCCATTCAAACAGACATATGAATGAGGCAAAACAACACATAACTAACAGAATAACTTACAAAAATACATTTGTAAGGGAGAACTTATTTCACAGATTATCCCATAATTATCTTGCAAATATCTCCCTTCTCACACTACTCAACACAACACCTAAAGTAAGAACTATATCTAAATAAAATTATAAATATGGTCTATTCCTAATGGGCCCCTAAGTGAGTCTAAAGGTTCTCTAAATTTCTTAGGTCAAATCTAAGAAGAGACAACCTGCTAAAGATATTCCAAATCCTATATGCCTCCAACATCGCATTGTATTTGGGAGCTATGAGCTACCCTAGATTAGTAATAAGTGATATAAACCTCATAATCCAGAGATACCAAGATGACCTACTGTTTCATTATTAACTATTTTTTAGATGTCCAAGATTGTTTTGCTCATAAAATGTATTCAAATTAACATGTTCACTTAAAAGGAAACAGCTAGACTTGAGCAAACTTAAATTCCACAGAATCCCCATCTGGACAAAAGGTACCTTTCAAAATGGTTTCTCAGTAGCTCAGCCAGTAGCAGTCATATAAGAGACATAACCCTCTTCACCCTCCACAATAATAGGTTTGCAGGGTAACAGGAAAATAGTCTCCTTGCCTTCAATGGTCTCACAATTTCAATGTTTTCCAAGGTCTTCATCTCTCCTAATCATTCATATACACACACATACACACACATACAATATAGATATAGATGGTATAGATAGATATAGATATAGATATTGTATATATACATACATACATATGTGGCTTCCATATGTAGAAAAATATATGAAGTCATATTACATACCTGACATTTTCTCCTGTCTATGTCAAGTCTCCCATATTCACATACCAGCATTTAGAGATACCTTGCCCTCCCCATTCTCAATTCACATAGAGCAAGAGAATTGATCTCACTCTTGGGTCTGGGCTTGCATGTGCCCCAAGTACTGTCCATCAGAGTATCACACCTGATGAACAGAGTGAGAGAACCCAAGTTAGGATCAAGCTCAATCCCAAAGATATTTCATTATAATTTTAGTAGAAATTTTTGTCTGGAAAGAGGGAGGGGGTGGAGAAGGGTCTCTTGTTTGGCCTGCATGAAGTGAAACAGATGCAAAAGAACTAAAAGAAAAAAGAAAAGGAAAGGAAAGGAAAGGAAGGGAAAAAGAAAAAAGATTAAGAGGTAAAGAGAGACCAACTCTTAAGGACCTCATCTGAGTCCTCAAATACAGTTTTGTCTGAAGCCGGACCTATGCCTGTAATTTCCAGTTACATGAGTCAATAAACTCCTTTTTTCCTTTAAGATGATATCACATGTAACGAACTGTCCTCACTACAAATTTCATTAAATTTTCTAGGATATTCAAGTCATAATTTTCATGTGAATCATTAACACAAGCTTTTCAAAGAAAGCTAATTTTATTAATGAGTTGTCTGCAAATGAGTACACTGGATAGATATCACCAGAAGTGCAGATAATTTATCTTTCTTTTTTAAGGAAAAAAATAGAGTAATGATATGAATATCATTTAGAGAATGGGATTTTCTCATTTCTTAAATTTAACCAATAAGGTTGTTTTGCTATATATCTGCAATTCAAAATAGCATTAAAATTTTTGGATATCAAGCCAAAGACTATCTTTTTGATACTTCTGAAGCCAGTCTGAATTTCTATTGAAAACAAAACCAAACAAAAAATCAGAAGAGTATACATTAAACAATAATAGCTTTATTCAAAACATGTAAAACCTCCCCAATTACAGTTTTGCTTTACGGTATGACAAGTCCTACCTTGTTGGCATTCTAACGGAGTGTGGAGAAATGCCTATCCTCTCTATTCTAAAAAAATATTTACATCTACTCTAATAATTCTCTGTCAAACTAGGAAAAAGGATCATTCTCATTCTTTGTGTTCTCTCCAAAGCTGCACAGAATGTGTAGCAAATGAAAAAAAAAAAAAAAAAGTGTTTAGAAGAGCTCGTTTTCATGCACTACAGATTCTAACCTTGTCTCTAAGAGCCAAGGTTGATGCGTCCCATGCCAAATTAAATCTAAGATGTATGCAGAAATGAAAAGGGTAGCATTCCATGAAAAATTCCACTTTTCAGTTAAAGTAGCTAAGGTTTATTAAATATGCAAAAATTACAATGTCAATGTAACTTTGCAAATTAGGGTTTTCTTTTTAAATGTTTAAGCACTGTACTGTAAAGAATGAAACAGCTGAAGACTTTCACAGCTTGTTACCTGTATCTTTTTCTCAAAGAACCTGCACTAATAAATAAGCTATACATTTCCCAAAGATAAGGGATTTTTGTTCATATCCCAGTGAGCAGTTTACTGAATATATTTGAACAAATTGTCTTTGTTCAGTGACCCTGACTAATTCTCCTGCTAGCTGGATCAGTATTACAAACCTTGGTGCCTTATGATTCACAAGCATCATATTTTCGAGCTGGTATATCCTCTCCGTGCAGCTGATCATTGAGCACAAAGATGTTTTGTACTGGAGTAAGATGCATCATATTTTTTAAAATGGAGATTTGCAAAGGCATAAGGAAGCTGAAGGCAATAATATAAAAGATCTGAAATAAGCATGTCTTTGAATACAGAACTGATTTTTTTTCTTTTTAAATAATTTTTATTTTTTCTGATGATAAATGCAATGAGGTTTCAGTGGGAAAATGTAGAAAGTACCAAAAAGTATAAAGAATAAAAAGCACCTATAATCCTGCATCCCAAAATATTAAAATTCTAAGAATTTAGAATTCTCCCCAAAATGTTAAAATCTAGGGCTGGAGGGGGAGATTCTTCTAGATATTTTTATAAGGAAATAAATTTCTAAATTGAGATCATATTCTAAATATTTTTTGTATTCTTTATTTTATACTGCATGTAACATGGCAATTTCCTTACATCATTAATTACAAAATACGATATTAACAATTATATAATAATTCAACTCACTGACTCCTGGATTTTGAAATATTTTTACTGAGGACCTAATGCCTGTCAGGCACTATGCTAAGTTCTCAGTAAACAATCTTGAATGGATCTTTGTGGAGAGGCAGACACCAAATTGTTAATTACATACATGCATACTTTGACAGCTATTTTTTTAAAGACATACAAGTTCCTATGAGAGCAAGTAATATAGGGCTCAGTCTAATCTGGGCAATAAGGAAAGGCTTTCTTAAAGAGCACAATTTAAGATGAGGCCTAATGGATGAGTAAACTTAACCTGGTAAAAAGAAGAGAGGAAAGTAAGCAAACAAAACAAGTTGTACAAGTCCTTGAATTGAGAAAGAGCTCCAGACTGAGGGATAGAAAGGACAGAATGATGAGACAGTAAATGGCTGTCAGGAACAGAGAGAGCTCAGCAGGAGATTAGGCTGGCAGGTAGTCGGGGCAGTGTTCTCAGGGCATATTAAGGATTGTGGGTTTTATCCTAAATGTAATGAGAAAACAAATGAAGGGATTTATAATGAAGTGATATGATTAGATTTGCATTTTTAAAAAGACCTCTGTGGCCGCTGGGCAGATAATGGATCACAGAAGAGAAAGGTAGAAACTGAGAGGCAGTAAGAGAACATTTGCAATAATTCAGGTTAGAGCCAGTGGTTAGAACCAAGACAGAGAAGTAGACAGAGAAACAGATATATTCAAAATATATTTTGGAAACAGAATCAATAGGACCTGGTGATAGATTCAATGTGGGAGAGAGAGGCTAATGTGTAGAGTAAGTCACAGCATGAGAAACTGAGCAATGAAAGTCTCGTTTGTTACACTGGGAGAGGCAGGTGGAGGAGCAAATCTGAAGGGGACTATCAGAAGTTCAGTCAGGAAGATGGCAAATTTGGGCCACCCATGAGAAAACAAAGTACAGATGTGAAGTTGACAGTTGGACACACCAAGTTGGGTCCTCAGAAAAGAGCCTGGGTAGATTAGATATTGAAGTCAGTAAAAAAATAAATGGCATCTAATAATCTAATTTCTTCAGAATCAGTGACATATTTTAGGAAGAATATATAGAGTAAGCAAAGAACTGCAGTGGAAACTCAAATACTTAAATGTTGAAAAGAGACAAAGTTTTTGGCAAAAACATTTTTAAAAGGAATAGCCAGAAAGGTAAAAGCAAAATCAAAGTAGTGTATTGTCAAGGAAACCAAGGAAAGAGAATATTCAAAAAATGGAAATCCAAGTCCACAAGAAATTAAGTATTTTGATTGAGAATGACCCACTGGATTTAACAACATGGAGTCCACAATGAGCTCAGTGAGAGAAAGTTAGGTAAGAATTGGGGCAGAAACCAAATAAGAATAAATAAGGGGTGAAGTTATAAAGACAGCATCTGTAGACAGCTTTTTAAAGAATCTTGACTATAAAAGGTATTCCAGAAAGATATGTATATTCAAGGAGAAATGTGATTGATTACTTATTTGTTTTTTGTTTCAAAGACTGGTTGATTGATTGATTGATTGATGATTGATTTGAGACAGCACATGAACAGGGGAAGTGGTAGAGGGAGAAAGAGAGAGAATCTGAAGTAGACTCCTCGCTGAGTGCAGACCCTGATACGGGACTTGATCTCACGACCCTGAGATTGACATGTGCCAATATTAAGATTCCAACACTTAACCGACTGAGCCACCCAGGCATCCCTATTTTTTTGTTTGGTTTTGTTTTGCTTTAAAGAATGAAAAACTCAAACACAGGTGTGCTGAAAATGATAGAGATTAAAGGGAGGAGAAACATAAAGTAACTAGTTGAACAAGATCTTAGAGAAGATGCAAGAAGATGGAAGCCAGAGCATGCATAAATCTCATCTTTCTTGGGAGATGGGATCCTTCACACTATCTCAGAAAGAAAAAGGGGTGGGGTTGCTATGCAAATATAAATAGATTTGTTGTTACTGTGTAACAGTTTTTACTTTTTCTATGTAGTATGCAGTACTGTCATCCTCTAAAACCCCAGGAGAGAAAAAAGAGAGTGAAAAATAAAGAGAATAAAGATTTGAACAAATTGGAGGATGTGTGCAGGCATGAAATAATCTTTGTTAAGTGCAAGTGAATGGAATTGCCAGTTTTCAGGGCCCAGATGAAATGAAAGATAGCTTAAAATACGAGTGACTTTCTCCGATAATTCTTAGTTGCAGCAATACAGGCATAGAGAAAGCTGGTAGGTGAAGTTTTACAGAGTTGAAATTTTGCTAGGGAGAAGAGCAAAAAAAGAAGCAAAGTACTGAAGAGTTTTAAAGAGAATGACTATAATGAAGAATGGACCCTAAGCTGGACACAATGAGAACAGAAAGAGAAGGCAGAGTCAATATAATTTAATGAACCCATGTGGTTGAACATTTAAGTTAACTTATATTTTTAATTATATTACATAAGGTTATGAATATCTTTGCAAATAATGCATTAATAAAAATTTTGATTTTACTTAGATTCCTAAAGCGAGTCAAAGTTAATAAACATTTTAGAAGTCTTGGGATGCCTGAGTGGCTCAGTCGTTAAGTGTCTTCCTTTGGCTCAGGTCATGATCCCAGGGCCCTGGGATTGAGCCCCACATCAGGCTCCCTGCTCAGCGGGAAGCCTGATTCTCCCTCTCCCACTCTCCTTGCTTGTATTCCCTCTCTTACTGTGTCTCTATCAAAATAAATAAATAAAATCTTTGAAAAAAAGAAAAAGAGTGCATATAACCCCCCCAAAGTGAAAATTCCCACTACATTTATCAGTACTGAATATTGTCACTTTAAATTATTGCCTATTTGATAGCAAAAATGAAAGAATTAATTCTTACAAAAGAAAGATTGAGATATGAATCAAAATTCAGTTTTCAAAGAGCAATATACATTTATTTCCTCTTTTTTAGCTGAAATGAAGAAAGTGTGAATGTTTTTAGATCAATTGAACAGAATAAAGAGCCCAGAAATAGACGCTCAATTCTATGGTCAACTAATCTTCAACAAAGCAGGAAAGAATGTCCAATGGAAAAAAGACAGCCTCTTCAATAAATGGTCCAATAAAAATTGGACAGCCACATGCAGAAAAATGAAACTGGACCATTTCCTTACACCACACGCAAAAATAGACTCAAAATGGATGAAGGACCTCAGTGTGAGAAAGGAATCCATCAAAATCCTTGAGGAGAACACAGGCAGCAACCTCTTCGACCTCAGCCACAGCAACTTCTTCCTAGGAACATCTCCAAAGGCAAGGGAAGCAAGGGCAAAAATGAACTATTGGGACTTCATCAAGATCAAAAGCTTTTGCACAGCAAAGAAAACAGTTAACAAAACTAAAAGACAACTGACAGAATGGGAGAAGATATTTGCAAATGACATATCAGATAAAAGGCTAATATCCAAAATCTATAAAGAACTTTATAAACTCAACACCCAAAGAACAAATAATCCAATCAAGAAATGGGCAGAGGATATGAACAGACACTTCTGCAAAGAAGACATCCAGATGGTCAACAGACACATGAAAAAGTGCTCCACATCACTCGGCATCAGGGAAGTACAAATCCAAATCACAATGAGATAACACCTCACACCAGTCAGAATGGCTAAAATTAACAAGTCAGGAAATGACAGATGTTGGCAAGGATGCAGAGAAAGGGGAACCCTCCTACACTGTTGGTGGGAATGCAAGCTGGTGCAGCCACTCTGGAAAACAGCATGGAGGTTCCTCAAAAAGTTGAAAATAGAGCTACCCTATGACCCAGCAATTGCACTACTGGGTATTTACCCTAAAGATACAAATGTAGCGATCCGAAGGGGCACGTGCACCTGAATGTTTATAGCAGCAATGTCACAATAGTCGAACTATGGAAAGAACCTAGATGTCCATCAATAGATGAAAGGATAAAGAAGAGGTGGTATATATATATACAATGGAATACTATGCAACCATCAAATAAATGAAATCTTGCCACGTGCGACAATGTGGATGGAACTAGAGGGTATTATGCTTAGCAAAATAAGTTAATTGGAGAAAGACAACTATCATATGATCTCCCTGATATGAGGAAGTGGAGATGCAATGTGGGGAGTTTGGGGGGTAGGAAAAGAATAAATGAACAAGATGGGATCGGGAGGGAGACAAACAATAAGAGACTCTTAATCTCACAAAACAAACTAAGGCTTGCCAGAGGGGAGGGGGGGGTAGGGAGAAAAAATGGATTAAGCTATATATCTAGGTTTTCCCTCTAGATGCAAAACTTGGCTACAACTTCTGTCTTTATATATAAATATATATAAATCATCTATAAATCAATAAATATATATAAATCATCTATTTCACCTAAGTAGAAAAAGGAAATGAGTAAAGATAAATTTGTCAATTAATAAGTTGTACCACATGTTTATATTTTGATATAAAACATGACCCAAAATAGCATTTTTTGTATTATCTAGAATCTTAATTGACTGCCTCCTCCCTTATCTGTATTTTGTAATTAATTGAAAGTTAAATATATAATATTTGGCACTAAGATATACAAACACTGGCAACACAGAGGTTTTAGCTAATATAAGCCATTATTCTGATTCACATCAAGCTTAACTTTTCAGTAAGAGGGTCTCACTAGGCTCCTTATTTCATTTGAAAAGAACAGGACAAAGAGTTCACTTTCAGACAGTTCTTTACTTCTTTTGGTGTAAGAAAATGGTCTGTTAAAAGGCTTCCAGAAGGGGGAAAAAGATTTAGAAGAAAAAAAGTTACATTTTCATCAAAGAGGCAAAATCCAGAATATCCTAACCTAAATTATCTCTCCTCCTCAGATATTATATGCTTATTATAGGCTTATATTAATATTCAACATATAATATGATCAAACAGTTTATTTACTAGCTTAATGGTTTTACCACATAATTATTACTCTCCTTTTGTAGAATAGGAGTATCTTTTAAATTCTCCTCATAGAGTCTGAGTAATGCCTTTAGTAAAATTTATCATTAACTTGCTAATTACTGAAATAATAAAAGAGAAATTCTAAAAAGAGAAACAGAGACCAGAGTATTAAGAAAGAAAGATGGGAAGGAGAAATAGAAAAGAAACAAATGAAAGAAATAATGTGGCTTAGATATTTTGGACACACTCCAGTATCTACTCATATAGCAATTAAAAAGCCTGGCTGGGATGCCTGGATGGCTCAGTCAGTTAAGCATCTGCTTTGGCTCAGGTCACAGTCCCAGGGTCCTAGGATGGAGCCCCACATGTCCAGGTATCAAGCCCCCTATAGGGCTCCCTGCTCACTGGGGAGTCTTTTTCTCTCGCTCTCTGCCCTCCCCCGCCTCGCTTGTGCTCTCTCTCTCAAATAAATAAACAAAATCGAAGAAAGAAAGAAAGAAAGAAAGAAAGAAAGAAAGAAAGAAAGAAAGAAAGAAAGAAAAGAAAGAAGGAAAGAAAGAGAAAGAAATTAGAAGTCCTGATCATCAAAAGGAATACAAAAGTCATTTTTGGACTCTATTTCAAAAATGGTTGCTTACCTAGATGCTCAGCAGAAGCATAGTTTAGTGGCTATACCTGGCTGAGTACACTTGGTTCTTGCCAATACCTGTCTGACTGCTTGATTGTGCATTTACTCTGGGACTTCAAATGGCCAGCAAAGCTATTAGTTTAGAAATTAAAAGCATATAATGGGAAGTGCCTTTGGTTAAATAACAAATAATCTCTGTAAATACACGCCAAATGACAAATGACACATGGGTATGGTTCTGTTGTGGTTCATTGAGCAAAGTTTCATTCGACAGTTATTAAATCCCATCCTGTATGGGGTGTACAAAGTTCACTTTCCCCAACTCAATGCTAACCCACCTCTTCTTTTTTCACTGTCCTTGTCTCCAAGCCATGTATTCATTTCTTTAAAAAAAAATTATTTAGGGGCGCCTGGGTGGCTCAGTGGGTTAAGACTCTGCCTTCGGCTTAGGTCATGGTCTCAGGGTCCTGGGATCAAGCTCCACATCGGGCTCTCTGCTAGGAGGGGAGCCTGCTTCCCTTCTTCTCTCTCTCTCCACCTGCCTCTCTGCCTACTTGTGATCTCTGTCTGTCAAATAAATAAATAAAATCTTAAAAAAAAATTATTTGAGAGAGAGACCATGCACATGCACACAGAAGCAGGGGGAAGGACAGAAGGAGATAGAAAATTCTCAAGCAAACTCTGGGCTGAGCACAGAGCCCAAAGCAGGCCTTGATCCAAGACCCTGAGACCATGACCTGAGCAGAAACCAAGAATCAGGGGCTTAAGAGACTAAGCCATGCAGGCACCTGTAAATTGTTCACCTCTAAGTTGCATGCCAGCAGTGCTCTAATATATTAAATACAAGGAGAAATCCCTGAAAATGTTCTCTTAAAACAGAGAGCAAGTCTATCAGAAGTTCAAATGTTATACAAAGAAACAAATCTCTGGATATATGTATGCAGCAACTTTATTTTGAGTGAAAAAAATTAAAAATTGGAAAAATTTACATAGCTCTTCATACATGACATTTATGTAAATTTGAAAATATTCATAACACAATGAACCATATTTTATAATGGTACATACATACTCAAAGCCATTAAAAAAGTGCATTAGAATGAGTGCCTATAGAACAGAAGGAATTGGAAACACAAGTCAGAAATGAAAAGAAAAAAATAAAATAGTGGAATTGCACAGATAATTATGTTAAATGCCATTAAGTAGAACTATCTGAACTACCAGTATTCAAGAAAGATAATTCAAATAAATGTATTGTATTAGTCACATTTGATTAGACTCTGCTGCAATAACAAACAAATCTTGAGATGAAAATTATTTTTTGTATTCTTTTCCAAAGTAATTATAAAAAATTATTTCTATTACAAAACTGATATTATAGAATATGAATTGAATCTGAAAACGTTGGGGCTCCTTAAGACTAAATCACAGAATTAGACTTATCCTGGTAAGTCATAGCACTGGGAGTTCAACAGACGTTCTGACATGGGAGGTCACAACTATAAAATGACACAGAACAATATGCCAGGAGTGTGCCTGCTTTTTGTGGTCAGTTAGCCCTCGAATGGAAGGCAAAGGGAACTAATCTCCATTAGTTCCTTTTGCCCTTCCAACTTCACCAGTCAGATTAAGTCATTCCTCTCCCTTTATGGAAGAGGAATGCAGGAGTGCAGAGAGTGGAAGTGCTAACCTACTCCCTCCACATGAAAGGAAGCATCAGGAGTAGAAAAGTTTCCCACCATATGCCTTGCACAGACTTAACCACAATGAAATTTTGAAGAGTCTTTTACTATATCCTTTCTATGAGCTTTTCAGCTATGACCCTTATAACAGCTAACATTATTTGAACTTTAGATTTCCTCCTAAATCATATTCTTTTGTATTCCACAAGCATTACATCTTATTTTTATTTAACAAATTTTTTTCTTATTCACTAAAATTTAAAAACCAGTTCAGGGTACTATCACTAGTCCTCCCCTAGTTTACTAAGTCACTTGATTCATTCCCACAAAAAGAAATGAACAATAACTTAGGGTATAGTCAAGTTTCTAATTTGTCACTTCTAATGTGGTTTTAGGAGATACCAGATACGTTTTTACAGAAAATGTTAAACAGCACCCAAATTCATATATGCTTTTAGAACTATCTCAATTTCTATTCATTTATATTTTCAGAAAGGAAATAGAATTTATTCTGAGAAGATAGACTACATAAAGAAGTACTAAAAGAAATCTTTTCTTCAGATGTGTTTTGGTCCAGAACCATAGATTAGAATTGAATTAATATATATCAGATGGTATACACTATATACTTCCCTACCACTGTCTAGTTTAAATTTCTTAAATTCACAAACTTTTTTTTTAATCTGCATATATTCTATTATATATCTCAAAACATTTCTTATCATTAGTTCCTGCTTCATTTGGGAAGAAAGTATGATAAATTTGGCATTATCATCAGGTACTTTTGATGCTAAAGAAGCCAATGAATCTAGTGCATGTTTGATGTGCTATGAATACATAAATTATATTCAAAAGGGAGAATTCTGTTCCTTTACATTTATTTAGTGGATATCACCATGGTAACTGAGCACTTTCACAAAGCCTAATTTATGACCCAAAAAATACAAAGAGGAAAAAGAGCTTATACTTCCCATGTTTTGCAGATTGACAGAAAAACAAACAAACAAACAAACAACTTTGGGTCGATACATATTTGGGGAGGGAAAAAAATATCTGGTAGGCAATACGGACAAAAGCAACTTCTTTCTATATGTAAAGATGCTGGCCTCTCCATTCCATGCTATTAAGAAAAGCTATCTCAGGAAAAAGCCTTCTTACAGAGAGTAATTTAATCTCACAACAGAAAAGCCCATAGAAAAACAATCTCACCTAACCTCCTTGTTTTGCAGATGATGTTTCGGAAGCCTAGTCAGGTGGTCTGATCTGAACTCCTCAAGATCACATAACCTGTTTGTGATGAGTCTAGTCTCAACCCCAAGCCAGCTGCCTCCTTGTCTCTTGCTCCTTCCCTCTAGTCATCTTGACTATCCCATGTCTACCACTTGTCACAATTAAAATACAATTCTTAAGTCTTTGATCAGATACATTTTAGTTCAATACTGTGAGAGCCCATTAAAGTAACATTCAATGTATCAACCAAGCAAGTGATAAATTGTGTGAAAACTCATACAAGGTTTGGATGTGGTCTTTTTAAAGTTTGATTATAGTAAAAGTAAAAAACCATGAAGGTCCTGGGATATTGGCAGAAGTTAGAGCAGCCTCTATATCAGAAAACTAGAGTCTATTTGTGCCCAGTCTATGATGGTGGATTTGTCATCATAGATCCAGGAAGCAATGACAATAATCTGAGCCAAGTAATCTTGATCTATAGCTTAATCATCTCTGTTCTCATCATAGAATGAGCCCTTACCATGGGCACCTACATGAGTGACCTAGACAGTTCAATCAGCAGCTATAATTTGTTTCCATAGTTTCACAGGCTGTGTCTTTAATTCTCCAGTCATAATTTTCTCTGTGATAGACTACCAGTTAGGACATTCATGGCAGTCTAGGGTTGGTAAAGATATAACAAGGTTTATCAAGGGCCAGACGTAAGAGAGTATCCTTGACTTCTGCCCACTTTGCAGAGTAATCATGTCTATTTTCAGTTCTAAAAAGCTGGTGTTGAAGCCGAACAACTATAGCAGCCCAGTGGACACCTTGGGATTTCAGCTGAGATAAACCACCAGTGAACTAGGCCTGAGTATTTTAAGAAAACCTCTGAGAGCCCCATTGGCCAAAAGCACAGCTATCATTTTTTCATATAAAGCCAGGATGTTGCTCAGACAACAACCACTGCAGTCTTGAATATACCATTTCCTTTTTACAAGTGAGACTTTTGAGGCCTTTCTCATCTTACTAGTTGCTGAATCTGAGTTGACTCAGATCAAAGTAGGAATATCAGGTTAGAGAACCAAAGGCTTCCATGGGTCAGACATTCAGTTTTAAGAAGAGTCTAACAGTAAGCTAATGAGGGCTTTTCAAAACCTGCTTGCTGGTATCAATGCAAGGAAAGCGATACATCTAAAACCCCAAGGGGTGGGCCTGTGGTTGGAAGATGCCTTTCTTTACCACAGGCTCCCACTGGAAAAAACCATTAGTCATTGTGTCTTTTAATTCAAAGCAGTCACTAGGGTTGTAGGATACCGAAAGTACTATCACTTCTCTCCATATAGCTCTTCCTGATTAGAATCCCTTTAGAAATTAAGGGATGGGAGTAACATCCATATTTGTACCAATTCCTACATACATTCACATAGAAAAGCAACAAAAACAGTAAAATAACTTGGCTCAAAGCCCCCCACACACATACAAGTTTACATTAGTTTCCCTTTCCCACTCTAAATTTTGCCCAGTTCAATTAGTTGAATCTGTGCATCATCTCCTCCTCAAGACACAGGATACTTGTATCAAACAGAGTCATATAAGATTGAGTCCTTCCGCTTCCTGATGCTCCCTGGCATGTTTAGATGAGTGGTAACGTCCTTTGCTCCTCTTGAGGGCAGAGAGACCCCTCAGCCTTATCCCTATTTACCCATAAAGGAGCTGAGGTAGAGGTGGAAAGTAAACAAGACAGCAGAATGGCAAAGGCTTTTTGAAGAAGGAAAAAACTGATTCTGCACCAGTAAGCAAGAATCTGAGTGGCACAGCTCATGACTCAATCAAATGCACTTCTAATGTTTTTCATCTGCTAATGTTTTCATCACTGTAGATTAGGTGACACGATCCTCATGGCTGACATCATCTATTTTAGTATTAGGGATACCTTGGTTTCACAACAGCCACATTGCACATTCCACATTCCACAAGGGGGCACCAAATTATTCCCTTTGCTTGCCTCCAGCCTGCCACACAATAGTGACTTTAAAGAAATTCATTTTAATTTGGGGCATCTATAGCTCCATTACCAAGGTTATGTCTCATAAATTCTTGCCCAGTTTCAACACAAGGGCTGGAGGAGTTTTCTAGGGCTACAGGGTAACCATAAGATTTATCTAAGAATTCAGTTTAGTTTCTCATTCTCCAGCGGGTCATCTTCATAAGTATTTCGATACCAATTTGCATCAATATAAGCTCAAATACATTGTAATGCCTCATCTATGACTTTCCACAGGAATTTGTCTTTATCAGTGAAACTTCCCCCCCAAAACCCAAGAATCCCTTAAATAACCATAAACCACTAGGGAAAAAGAAGAATAAGAAGGATAAAAACCTCCAATACATTTTTATTTTAATCTTTGAATAGGTCTAATATTGACTTAACAGTCTATAGGAGGTATTAAGTCATATGAGGGCCTTGGTTTTGCCAATCTTCCTTAACAAGCATTACACCCCGGCCTCTCATCTCTTAAATAAACCAACCAAGTACTAGCCATCCTCTGATTTATGCCCATAGGGGTTGCAAATTTTCCTCCTTTAACACTTAGAAGTATTTCTCTTTAACTATTGTCAAATAGAGGTCAGAACCTCCTTATTCCCCTAAGGTGAGTTTTAATAATAGTTATTACAATGGGGTGGATAGGAGGCTGGCCACCAGATTAACAAGAAAGTCTTCCCACCCAGAGGAGAGTTAGAAACAAACAGGGCATCATTCTGACAGCTGCCTTTCAATTTACTTCCTAGTACTCAGCCTGCCACAACCTCCCAAATTCTTCCTCATTAACTGGCAATAAAGTGGAAGATCACTTATTGACTGGTTGACCATTCAGTTTGTTCAACATGTCTGCTATCAATCCTTCATGGAATTCCCTGAAATCCTACTTATCATCCATGAGGCCCTCATTATTCTTTTCTAGAAAGCGTTATCTCTTTCAGTATCCCAACGTGATCACCAAAACTGCCAAGAACTGTGAAGGAGCTGAGATTTTACCATACGTGAAAGCTAACAAATTAGGCAGTCATAGACTCACGGAGGCTAACATATGATTCCCATGTCACAGACAAAAGCCAGTTTATTCCTTAGAGCAGTACAGTGGCTAGAGTATCAGTATTTGCATCATGTTCCCAAAACTCCATTCCTAAGGGTGATGTCAAAAAGGTGCATGCCATGGGTTGCATTACAGAGAGAAACTCCAAGCAGAAGGAGCTCAAATCTTAATAATGGACAGTATGCATGCCTGCTCTTTGCCCCAGAGGAGGATGCTATCTTTATCATTCCAGACAGTAAACAACTTGCCCTTTGCTTTAGAGGGAGACACAACTCTATCTGCCAAGGCTATTCACTATTCAACCATTATTGAAAAGGTAGCCTGGAACAAAGGTAGCCAGGGCCTCTGCTGATAAGACATGCAGAAATGCAAAAGGCCCATGAAATATCTCCCAAACCTGTTTTAACATGTGTTTATACCCATGAAACCATGAGCACAGTCAAGTTAATGAACATAGCTATCTTCCCCATGTTTGTGTCCCTTTTATTTTTAATTTCTTCTATTAAATATCAGATGATTTTACTAAAATCAGATGAAATTAAGCTGAATTGCCAATCTTTACTTTGAGATGGCAATTATATTTCTACCAGACAAAGCATGATAAGTGATTCTTGGTATGAGGATATGCTGTAGGGCATAATCTGAGCTAAATGTTTGCACTGAAAGAAATTATGGAAGTTTTCTATCATTATTCTCAATATCATGTGGATAAGAATAGGTATTGAGTTTTACTTTAGTCAATGGGGATTTTCACTTTGATATTTTACTCACCAAAACTGATCTTCTTGCAATATTTAGGTAATCACTGAAATATGAAGCTTTGATTTTCTTTTGAGAAATTTTCTACCTACTTTTTTCTTTAGAGTTAATCACTTAAAATAAAAAAAAAAGTGGTCCCATTATATCCTTCTGGTAAATTAAGATAATTTAAGTGTTTCTTTTAGCTTTAAAAGAAAGATACTTTTTCTGCCTTTGAGATTTCTAAAATAAAATTTTTCCATAGTCTTTAGGATATTGAAATAAATCATATGGCACATTATAGGTACATGTCACATTAACACAGTATGAAACCATATCTAAGCAAAATTAAATTATTATATATGTGGCTTATCATGTTATAAATCAAGTATAACTTTACTTAAATAGTAAAGAACTAATAGGCTATACTTTGCATCATTCAACATCAAGTATAGCAGATCTAACAAGAAAGGGATGCCTAAAAATTAATTGAGGTAGAATTTTTTTGTGATGGTCCTTGGAATGAATTCCTATTCGGGAGAAAAACATAACTGCAATACGTAAACTGCAATATGTAAACATCTTCAGTCAGATGACCTAATGGAAATCAGTAGAATTCAAATGAATAAAGAACATAATATTGTGACATTTCATGTCTGCTTTTAAGATATAAACTATACAGCAAATAAAAGTTATTTTTATATTCATATTTATCATATAGTTAATGTATTTGTTGTTATTTATGTACTTTTAAAATAACATAATTTAAAAAACACATCTCTTTTCTTAGGTCAGTCTAAAAGCCAAAGATATACTCTAGGAACCTCACCCTTGTTGCAGCTTGAAATGTACCACAAAAATGTATTATAAGAGAAATATTAATATATTTTCACACAGTAGCCTGAAAGATGTTTAGAAATGCAGGAAATAAATGATGAATGTTCATTGTTTTGCTATCTTAAGCAATGATGGTTTGATAAGAAAAACTGAAAGATTTTCTGAAATTAAAAAATTTTTCAATATGTTAGATAAATACCACTATCAAGAAAGTGTTTGAGCAGGCATAAAAATATTTTATTGGCTGCAGAAAACTTAATGAAATTTCGATGCTTGAAAACAAGCAATATGTAAGGAAGTAGGCACCTGAGAGGATACTGGAGGAAGACCAAAATTTACCCACAACACTTTGGGGTTTTGAACCCCCTTTTTTTGTCATATTCTTTTTCTTTTTCTTTCTTTGGTCTATCTTATTCAATCAAGAGCACTACATGTTAATTAAACACCATGGGGAATTTTCTTAACCTCTTGGTACAGTTTGTACTATTACTTACTCTACACATACCTATGAACTTCCCAAGTCTGCTCACAGGTGAGCTGTCATCTCTACAGCTATCATCTCTTTACTTATAAATAAGTTATTTTCATCAGACTATAACCATGAGACTTGGGTTTACTTCCCCATCCAGTTCTCCATACTCTTATTTTTCCCACCCAATCTAAGTCCCACAGTTTGATCCTTAAACTAGGACTCAGTAAAAACACTAAACCAGAAAAATCCTTCTTTAAAGAAATATGTCTAAAGATACATTTTCCCTGCCTGTGTCCGGAGTATGAATTATGAAAGCAGAGAGGAATAAAAGGGATCATGGCAGGAGCATTAGATTTGTGGTCAGTCAGAATTTGACTCAAATCTTGGCTCCATCATTTCTTTTTTTCCTTTTCTTTTTTTTTTTTTTAAAGATTTTATTTGAGAAAGAGAGAGAGGACACAAGCAGGGGGATGGCCACCAGAAGAGGGAGAAGCAGACTCCCCACTGAGCAGGGAGCTCAAAGCAGGGCTCAATCCCAGGACCTGGAGATCATGTCCTGAGCAGAAAGCAGATGCTTAATTCACTGAGCCACCCAGGTGCCCCTCCAGTTTATTATTTTTAACAACTAAAACATTTAGCAAAGTTGCAAGACTAGTACAATGAATACCCATGTACCTTCACTTAGATATAACTAATGTTAATATTCATCATGTTTGCCTTTCTCTCAGCTTTTTTTTTTTCTGAACCATTTCAGAGTTTATGACAGTTTACCCCTAAAACCTCAGCATGTATATCATAAGATCAAAGGCATTCTATTTAACCACACTCAGTGTAGCTAACAATCAGGAAATGTGACATTTGACACAAGACTGTTATATAATACACAGTCCAAATTAAAGTGTCACCAAGTATCCTTTATAGCGATTTTCTTCTCTAAAACAATGTCCAGTCAAGGACCATACATTGCCTTTGGCTGTCAAGTGTGTAGTCTCTTCCCTTTACTCTTTTTTTTTTTTTTAATTTCTTTTCAGCATAACAGTATTCATTGATTTTGTACCACACTCAGTGCTCCATGCAATACATGCCCTCCCTAATACCCACCACCTTGTTCCCCCAACCTCCCACCCCCACCCCTTCAAGACCCTCAGGTTGTTTCTCAGAGTCCATAGTCTCTCATGGTTCACCTCCCCTTCTAATTTCCCTAAACTCCCTTCTCCTCTCCATCTCCCCATGTCCTCCATGTTATTTGTTATGCTCCACAAATAAGTGAAACCATATGATAATTAACTCTCTCTGCTGACTTATTTCACTCAGCATAATCACTTCCAGTCCTGTCCATGTTGCTACAAAAGTTGGGTATTCATCCTTTCTGATGGAGACATAATACTCCATAGTGTATACAGACCACATCTTCCTTATCCATTTGTCCATTGAAGGGCATCTTGGTTCTTTCCACAGTTTGGTGACCATGGCCATTGCTGCTATAAACATTGGGGTACAGGAATCCATCAAAATCCTAGAGGAGAACATGGGCAGTAACCTCTTTGATATCATGCACAGCAACTTCTTTTAAGATATCTCCAAAGGCAAAGGAAACAAAAGTGAAAATGAACTTTTGGGACTTCATCAAGACCAAAAGCTTCTGCTAAGCAAAGGAAATAGTCAACAAAACAAAGAGACAACAAAACAACAAAACAACCCACAGAATGGGAGAAGATATTTGCAAATGACAGTACAGACAAAAGGTTGATATCCAGGATCTATAAAGAACTCCTCAAACTCAACACACACAAAACAGATAATCGTATCAAAAAATGGGCAGAAGATATGAACAGACACTTCTCCAATGAAGACATACAAATAGCTATCAGACACATGAAAAAATGTTCATCATCAATAGCCATCAGGGAGATTCAAATTAAAACCACATTGAGATACCACATTACCCCAGTTAGAATGGCCAAAATTAGCAAGACAGGAAACAACATGTGTTGGAGAGGATGTGGAGAAAGGGGAACCCTCTTACAGTTGGTAGGAATGCAAGTTGGTGCAGCCACTTTGGAGAACAGTGTGGAGATTCCTCAAGAAATTAAAAATAGAACTTCCCTATGACCCTGCAATTGCACTACTGGGTATTTACCCCAAAGATACAGATGTAGTGAAAAGGGCTCCATCATTTCTTAATTTACATAACAATTTATTTAACTTTCCCAGGCCTAGAATGGAGATGATGATTTTACCTATTCCACATAATTCTTGTTAGCCTTAAATTAGAAAGTACAGGGGCTGGGGCGCCTGGGTGTCTCAGTGGGTTAAAGCCTCTGCCTTCAGCTCAGGTCATGATCTCAGGGTCCTGGGATCGAGTCCCACATCAGGCTCTCTGCTCAGCAGGGAGCCTGCTTCTTCCTCTCTTTGCCTTCCTCTCTGCCTACTTCTGATCTGTCTCTATCAAAGAAATAAAATCTTTAAAACAAAAACAAAAAAAACAAAAAACAAAAAAGTACAGGGGCATCTGGGTGGTTCAGTCCGTTGGACATCTGACTCTTCATTTTGGCTCAGGTCTTGATCTCAGAGTCCTAGGATCAAGCATCATGTCATGCTCTGCACTCAGCAGAGAATCTGGGATTCTCTCTCTTCCTCTCCCTTTCCCCCTCCCTCTGCCCCTATGTCCTCTCACTCTCTCACTCTTCCTTGAAAATAAATAAATAAATCTTTATTTTTTAAAAAAGTAGGAAGTATATTATGAGCTTTCTTCAGAGTAAATTTCAAATAAATGTTAGCTATTAACCAAAAGTTAAATCGACTTCATTCATCATTGATTATTGCATTTGGTATGTTTTAGGATTGTATAAGGTTTTTTTCTTTTTAATCTGAGGTCAGTTTTGCTCTGTGTGAATATTTCATACAAGTGTCTTTTTAAAGCACAAATCTCTACCACATTCAAAATGCTTTAGTTACTCTCTGTCTCCATCTGGTTTCTGCCTTTCTATACACATTTCCCAGTTCCCACACCATGCACATACTGCCTCCAGCCAAGCCAGACTGCAAGCAATTCCATGAAAAAGTTTCTCTCTTTCTCTCCTCTCCACTCTGACACAGTGTCACCCTTTCCCAGACTGCCTCTTCCATTCAGTCTCTTTTCCACTTAAACAACTCCTACCCATCCCACAAGACTCAGCTCAATGACCTTACCCTAGAAAGCTTCCAGAACCTCTCCAGATCTCATGTTCCCATATAACTTAATTCACACCACAATTACTGGGTGTGTATAGTTGCTTTATTTCTTCCTTTGTCTCCTCTTGGGATCCTCTAGAGGGCAAAAGCTGTTTACTTCTGTTACCCTCATACCTGACACATATTTGGCATTCAACAAATGAAGAGTGAATGTATAGAAGGTTTGTATTCTATTGGTTTCATAATAAATAAAACCATAAGTTGTGACTATTATCCACATACAGAAGTTGATGCCTGACAAATTTTCCTCTTTCTTTTAAAGATTTTATTTATTTATTTATTTATTTATTTATTTGACAGACAGAGATCAGAAGTAGGCTGAGAGGCAGGCAGAGAGAGAGGGAGGAGCAGGCTCCCCACTGAGCAGAGAGCCCAATGTGGGGCTGGATCCCAGGACCCTGGGATCATGCCCTGAGCCAAAGGCAGAAGTTTTAACCCACTGAGCCACCCGGGTGCCCTCAAATTTTCTATTTTTGTACTGACATGGATTAAAGCACAGTCTTCAGAAAACCTTCATTCAAAGGCAAATACATTACAATGGAAGGAAAAGGTGTAAATCCACTATCATATTTACACAGATTTGTTTAACCAAACAGCAAAACTTAGAATGGAGTTATGAGAGTCTGGAACAGATCTTTTTATGGAACAGATGTTGCCACTGGAAGAATACAAAATATCCATTGTTACTGAGGGAGAGAAAAATAAATTCATGTGCACTATAACAGTGGATGTTCCACATAGTTTATAACTGATCAACTGCAAAAGTAGAAAAGACAAGAGGGGAAGGCTGAGGAAAAACTGTCCAGTCAACAATTTGCCATGGACCATACCTATACCAATAATACAACATAGCCTCCTCTGGGAACACAACTAAATTTAATAATGATAACATCAAATTTTGTTAAGAAAGTAAATGCACTGTAAAACAAAAATCATTTCAAAATCATAAATATAGATCATGTTTCAGATTTTCCATGCTATTTCTTCCCATATGCAATGTGAAAAGCTCAGAACTAATACACAACCTATCACACATCAAATGAAAAGCTAAATAACTTGCCAAGTCCTGAGAGAACCACAGCTAAGTAGTGTGTCAGGTACTCTTTCACTATCCTTACCAGGAACATGTACTTTAAAAAAAAAAGAGGGGGAAAATAGTTGCTTCCATTTGTAAAAAAATATTCTTTAAGGAAGGAAAACACTGCAGGACAAATAGACTATTTTACATTAAACCTGTGTTATTTATTTGCATTGCTTATGGTGAGAGCTGGGCCAGGACAAAGGAACAGGGACCAACAAGATCCAGTGGCTGCACTGGCAGAAATATATTGGCACTGCTGCCCTGCTGGACTCAGGTCAGGAGGCTGGAAGTTAACTCTGACACTAGGGCAAAAGGAGAGTCATGGAGAGAAAGTAGACCTAGACAAGCAGTAAGGAGTTACAGTGCTTCCATAGCCATACTTGAGGAAAATTGCTTTACAATAGAGCACAGACATATTTTTCAGAACATGCATTTCTTTCTCACCATTATTTGAACATAATTTTCTGCAAATAAAATGTCTGACTCTCAGTTTTAAAATATTCCTCCCAAGAACATTTATGAAAAATGAAGCAGATTTTATGCTGTGCTAGATTGTATAACTATTCACAAAAATGCTCTGTCTTTCCTTTGAGGGAACAAAACATCCTTATGCTGTCGAACACAGGAGTGGCATATGACTAGCTTTGGCCAATGAAATGTGGGAAGGGACATATATCATTTTAAGTAAAAGCTTTCACAGTAAAGCATGCTTTGCCATTCTATCACTTCCTCCCTTCACAACTGGCAATTTTCAAGTGAAATGCTTCTCCATTAGCCTGGATCCTGGAGGGAAGATGACATGGAACAGAGCTGTAGCCAACTCACAATGGATATGCAGCATGAATAAGAGATAGGCTTTTCTTTCCTTTTTCTTTCTTTCTTTCTTTTTTTTTTTTTTTTAATTTTATTTATGATGCTGACATTTGGAGGATTGTGTGCTACTACCAAATAACATAGCTCACCCTGACTAATAAATATGTCATTTCTCAGGCTGGAACCTGGAAGGCCAAAAGGGAAAGCTCTTAGTTTTAGAGTGCTTCTTAAATACTCTAAAATCACTGTTTCTTAAACAGCTAGGGTTCCTGAAACTAAACCTGATTTAAATGAATCAGCTCAACAACAAGTGATTTTTCAAAAGATAATTTCAGGAGAGAATGCTTCTTACAAAGGAACAAGATTACAAGTAGAAATTTAGAGTCAACAAGAGATCAAAGAGGAGAAGAGCAGCAATTCTAGGAACGGAAAGGTAGAATATGTGGAGAAGTGAATCCGAGGCAACAGAAAGACCACAGGGGAGGGGCCAGCTCCTGGCAATTGGAGCAGCAGAGCACAAAACCAGAACTTTTAGAAGTCTGTTCCACTGAGGGACAATGCTCCAGAGGTTAAGCATGGGTGGAGCCCTTGCAGGGATAGTGTAGTCTCAGGACCCGTAGAGTCAATGAAAGATCAGTGGTCTCTTGAGTATCAGAGCTCCCAGGTATCAGAGCAGAGAAGCTGACTACAGAGACAGAGCCAAGGAGTGAACTCTCAGCTCGGGGTTACCTTAAACCATGATCTGTAGCACAGTCAAGCCACTGCTCTTTGAGCAGGGACCCCACAAGTGGCAGATCCAGGGAGCCTCACCTTCCTCCTCTGGAGGCAAATTTCTACTGGGTTTGGAGACTCCAAATGGGGCTGTGCATCGGAGAGAGAAATGCTTGGTCACAGGCTAGGTAAGCCCAGAGTATGGCTAGAGACCAGGGAAATGGGAGTGATTGACCCCTTTTCTCTAAAGGTGCACTGAGGAGTGGGGCCCCAAGCTCTCGGTTCCTCCAGCCTGGAGACTGGGAGGCCATCATTTTCATTCCCATCCTCCAGAGCTCTACAGAAAACGTTCAGGGAACAAAAACTCCTGAGAGTTTGGGAATAGATTTCTTAGCCTGGCAAGGGCAGTGCATTCCACCTTGGGCAAAGACTTTTGAGAATCACTACAATAGGCCGCTCCCCACGAATATCAGCAAGAACATCCACCAAGACCAAGCTTACAAGGAAAACAGTGGAACTCCACAGATAGGGGAAAGCAGTGCATGGAAATCATGACTTTCTAGCCATCCTTTAGTCTTGCAAAGTTAAATTTTTTTAATTTTTTTTATTATTATTCTAATTTTTTTAAAGTTTACCTCTTTCCTCTTTTAAAGTTTTTAAACTAGTTTATCATAACAATATCTTTCTTAGAAAGTCTTTATAAACTTTCATTATTATAGTCATATCTTATTCTTAATTGTATTTAACCTTGTTTTTTGTATACATATAGGGTTTTTTTCTTTTTTCTAAAAAAAAAAATTTGGGATACAATTTCTTCTAATAGGTCAAAATATACCCTAAACCTAGCACAGGACTTTGTTCTAGTCTCAAACTTGAGCACATTCTCTTCCCCCTCCACCTTTTTTTTTTTTTTTCTTTTTCCAACCAACTTATCTTATCAATTCCTTTTTTAGAATTTTTTCTAAATTTTCATCTTCACAGTCATATTCCATCCCTTCATCATGTTTACTCTTATTTTTGTATATATATAAGTTTTTCTTTCTTTAAAATTTTGGGAGGTAGTTTCTTCTAAGAGACCAAAATACACCCAAAATCAAGTAGGTGGCTCTGTTCTAGTCACCAGTCTCATATATATATATATATATATTTTTTTTAATTTCTTTTTACCCCCTTTCTTCTCCCCCCCCCCCACCAGTATGGGATCTCCTCTGATCTGGTTAGTATACATTTTTCTGGAGTCTTTGCCACCCTTTTAGTATTTTATTTTCTCATTCATATATTCTTATCTAGATAAAATGACAAGGTGGAAAAAATAGAACACAAAAAATAGAACAAGAGGCAGTATTGATGGCCAATATGACCTAATCAATATGGACATTGGTAATATATCATAACTAGAGTTCAGAATGACAATTCTCAAGGTGCTAGCTGGGCTCAAAAAAGGCGTGGACGATATTAGAGAAACCCTTTCTAGAGAACTACAACCTATTTCTAGAGAAATAAAAGAACTAAAGCCTAACCAAGCTGAAATCAAAAAAGGAATTAATGAGGTGCAATAAAAAATGGAGACTCTTACTGCTACAATAAATGAGGCAGAAGAGAAAATTAGTGATATAGAAGACCAAATGATAGGGAATAAAGAAGCTGAACAAAAGAGAGACAAACAACTACTGGAGCACAAGGAGTGAATTCGAAAGATAAGTGATACTATAAGACAAAAGAGTTTTAGAATAATTGGGATCCCAGAAGAAGAAGAAAGAGAGAGGGGGGCAGAAGGTATATTGGAGTGAATTATAATAGAGAATTTCCCTAATATGGCAAAGGGAATAAGCATCAAAATCCAGGAGGCACAGAGAACTCCCCTCAAAATTAATAAAATCAGGTCCACACCCCATCATCTAATAGTAAAACTTACCATTCTCAGTGATAAAAAGAAAATCCTGAAAACAGCTCAGGACAAAAACTCTGTAACATACAATTATAGAAATATTAGATGGGCCACAGACTTATCCAAAGAGACTGGAAGGCCAGAAAGAACTGGCATAATATATTCAGAGCACTAAATGAGAAAAACATGCAGCCAAGAATACTATATCCAGCTAAGCTATTACTGAAAAATAGAAGAAAAGATAAAAAGCTTCCAGGACAAACAAAAATTAAAAGAATTTGCAAACACCAAACCATCCCTACAAGAAATATTGAAAGGGGTCCTCTAAGCAAGGAGGGAGCCTAAAAAGTAGTAGACCAGAAAGGAACAGACAATATACAGTAACAGTCATCTTAGAGGCAATATAATGGCACTAAACTCATATCGCTCAATAGTTACCCTGAATGTAAATGGGCTAAATGCTCCAATCAAAAGACATGGGGTATCAGAATGGATAAAAAAACCAAAACTCACCAATATGCTGTCTGCAAGAAACTCATTTTAGACCCAAAGACTCCTCCAGATTTAAAGTGAGGGGGTGGAAAACAATTTACCATGCTAATGGACATCAAAAGAAGGCTAGGGTGGCAATCCTTATATCAGACCAATTAGATTTTAAGCCAAAGAGTAGAATAAGAGATGAGAAGGACACTAATCCTACTCAAAGGGTCTGTCCAACAAGAACATCTAACAATTTTAAATATCTATGCCCCTAACATGGGAGTAGCCAACTACATAAACAAATTAATAACAAATTCAAAGAAACACACTGACAATAATACAATAATAGTAGGGGGCTTTAACACCCCCCTCACTGAAATGGACAGATCATCCAAGCAAAAGATCAACAAGGAAATAAAGGCCTGAAATGACACACTGGGCCAGATGGACATCACAGATATATTCAGAATATTCCATCCCAAAGCAACAGAGTACACATTCTTCTCTAGTGCACATGGAACATTCTCCAGAACAGATCACACCCTGGGTCACAAATCAGGTCCCAACTGGTACCAAAAGATTGGGATCATTCCCTGCATATTTTGAGACCACAGTACTCTGAAGCTAGAACTCAATCACAAGAGAAAAGTTGTAAAGTACTCAAATACATGGAGGCTAAAGAGCATCCGTCTGGGGCGCCTGGGTGGCTCAGTGGGTTAAGCCGCTGCCTTAGGCTCAGGTCATGATCTCAGGATCCTGGGATAGAGTCCCGTGTCGGGCTCTCTGCTCAGCAGGGAGCCTGCTTTTCTCTCTCTCTCTCTCTGCCTGCCTCTCTGCCTACTTGTGATCTCTGTATGTCAAATAAATAAATAAAATCTTTGCAAAAAAAAAAAAAAAAGAGCATCCTTCTAAAGAATGAATGCATCAAACTGGAAATTAAAGAGTATTGAAAAAATTCATGGAAACAAATGATAATGAAAACAGAACTGTTCAAAACCTTTGGGGCACAACAATGGCAGTCCTAAGATGAAAGTATATAGCCATACAAGCCTTTCTCAAGAAACAAGAAAGGCCTCAAGTACACCACCTAACCCTATATTTACAAGAGCTGGTGAAAGAACATCAAAGAAAGCCTAAACCCAGCAAGAGAAAAGAAATCAGAAATCAGAGCAAAAATCAATGAAATAGAAACCAAAAGAACAATAGAACAAATCAACGAAACTAGGAGCTCGTTCTTTGAAAGAATTAATACGATTGATAAACCCATAGCCAGACTTATCCAAAAGAAAAGAGAAAGAACCCAAATAAATAAAATCATGAATGATGGAGGAGAGATCACAACTGACACCAAAGAAATACAAACAATTATAAGAACATATTATGAACAACTATACACCAGCAAATTTGACAATCTGGAAGAAATGGATGCATTCCTGGAGACATACAAACTACCAAAACTGAACTAGGAAGAAATAGAAAGGAGATTGAAGCAGTCTTCAAAAATCTCCCAACAAACAAGAGCCCAGAGCCAGGTTGCTTCCCAGGGGGATTCTACCAAACATTCTACCAAACAAGACAACCAAAAGAATTGGAGAATTTATTCGCAAATGACATATCAGATAAAGGGCTAGTATCCAAAATCTATAAAGAACTTTTCAAACTCAACACTCAAGGAACAAATAATCCAATCAAGAAACGGGCAGAGGACGTGAACAGACATTTCTGCAATGAAGACATTCAGATAGCCAACAAACACATGAAAAAATGCTCCACATCACTCGGCATCAGAGAAATGCAAATCAAAACCAGAACAAGATATCACCTCACATCAGTCAGAAGGGCTAAATTTTTTTTTTAAGATTTTGTTTATTTATTTGACAGACAGAGATCACAAGTAGGCAGAGAGGCAGACAGAGAGAGAGGGAAAAGCAGGCTCCCTGATCATGACCTGAGCCAAAGGCAGAGGCATTAACCTACTGAGCCACCCAGGTGTCCCCAAAATGGCTAAAATTAACAAGTCAGGAAATGACAGATGCTGGCGAGGATGCGGAGAAAGTGGAACCCTCCTACACTGTCGGTGGGAATACAAGGTGGTGAAGCCACTCTGGGAAACAGCATGGAGGTTCCTCAAAAAGTTGAAAATAGAGCTACCCTATGACCCAGCGATCGCACTACTGAGTATTTACCCTAAAGATACAAATATAGTGGTTCAAAGGGGCATGTGCACCCCAATGTTTATAGCAGCAATGTCCACAATAGCCAAACTATGGAAAGAACCTAGATGTCCAACAACAGATGAATGGATAAAGAAAAGATAGTATATATATACAATGGAATACTATGCAGACATAAAAAGAAATGAAGTCTTGCCATTTGCAATGATGCAGTTGGAACTAGAGGGTATAATGCTGAGCAAAAAAAGTCCATCAGAGAAAGATAATTATCATATGATCTCCCGGATATGAGGAATTTGAGAGGCAGGGTAGGGGGTGTCTTGGGGGATAGGGAAGGAAAAAATGAAACAAGATGGGATCAGGAGACCTGTACCCCTGATGCAAATAATACATTATATGTTAAAAAAATAATTAATAAGTAAAACAAAAAAAATTTAGAATCCTATGCTAGTACTTCAGTACTTAGTCCCCAAATATTAATATTATTTTAGTTATCTTATACACTTAAAAGATGGGAGGTAGGGGCGCCTGGGTGGTTCAGTGGGTTAAAGCCTCTGTCTTTGTCTCAGGTCATGATCCCAGCGTTCTGCTTCCTCCTCTCTCTCTCTGTCTGCCTCTCTGCCTGCTTGTGATCTCCATCTGTCAAATAAATAAATAAAATATTAAAAAAAAAAAAAAGATGGGATGTAACCTTGTTACTCAAGAAGATAAACTAAAAATTACAATTTGAAAGTTAGAGCACTAAACACATACCTCCCAAATACTGCAGGTTACATAACAGGAAAAGTTATTTGGTGTTTGTTTATAAGTTTGTTAGTTTTGTTTTATATAGTCCTGCTTTGTCCTGCTTTCTAAGTGCTTTTGCCCTGGGACAAAGGCAGGAACTCCCTCTGTACAAATCCCTTGCCTGCTCATGGGAGTGTCATTCCCTGTGGTTTTCAGGATTCTGGCTTGCAGTATTAGCCTGCAGTGACAATTTAATTGAAAAAGTGAAGAGAAAATAAAAAGCTTGCTGATAACATTGTACTAATGATCTATTGCTGTATAACAAATTACTCCAAAACTTAGCAGCTTAAAATGATAAACAGTATCTCACAGTTTCTGTGAGTTAAGAATCCATGGTTCTGGCATAGGATCTTTCATAAGGTGGCAGTCAAGATGTTTTCTGGGGTTTTAGTCATGTAAAGGCTTGACTTGGGCTGGAGGATTTATTTCCAAAGTGGCTCACTCACATGCCTAACAGGTTAGTCTGATTGTTGGCAAGACCTCTTAGTTCTTTGCCACATGAGCCTTCCTATAGGGGTGGTTGGGGGCCTAGCTGCCTTCCCCAAAAGCATGTAATATGAAAGAGATGACAAGTCACATCTTTTACAACCTTGCCTGCAAGCTCACACACTGTCATTTCCACATTATCATATTAGTTACACAGATTAGCCCTGGTCAGTATGGGAGTGGACTATGCAAGCTGTGAATATCAGGACACAGGGATTATTGGGGGCTACCCTGAATGGTGATTATCATATTCCCATTATTCTCTCAATCTATAGATTTTCTTGTTACCTGGCTGGGTTTATTTATTAAACTCAAGAACCTTATAAGGTCAGTTCATAAAAGAGTCTGACCAACATAATTCTCATTGCAGTATCTGTCAAATCAAATAAAAAGATCATTTTAAAAAATTCATAGTCACATTTAAATGGCAGGTAATAGAATAAATAATTTATTTAATATATTTAGCTTTCTCATTTTCCTTATGGTATGATTCATTTCATACCAAAAATAAATTTCAAAAAGGCATTGTAACTATGTAAATGTCTTTCCTCAAATATCATATATTCTTTCTTACACATAAAATCTGATTATGGATCACACAATTATGAGTAATAAAAAAGAGCAGTGCAAAAAGGATCTAAGATTATGTAAATGCCAATAAAACAAATAATCCTAGAAATATTTTAAGAATAAGCTTTTGTTCAAAAGACTAAATAAAGTCTTCAAAGCTTTAATTTCAAGTTCTAAAATTAATTTTCAGATTTTTACATGGTCTTTTACGTTGTTTCAAGTTTTAACAAACTTAATGGTCTGTGAAGTACTTGTATCATCTGTCTCACCATGCTTTCAGTCAAGTATTCCTAACCATGGTAGAAAGACATAGTATCTGCGTTTGGGAATGTACAGTGTAACACAGGGAGACAGATATATAAGTAAATACACCTGAAATGCTCTGCAAACATGAACAAAAGTTTGAATATCACACTAACAATACACAAATCTTGCTAGTTCCAAGTGCCACTTGTTCACACAGAAAATCTAGTCCCTTGAGAATCCTTTCCTCTGTTCTCACCAGTAAGAACATGTGTCTTTGAAACCTGTAGTTTTGCTGCATGGATATGAAAGAACCTGTAGGTTCTTCTTGCCACAGGACCCTGCTCCCCTTAGCCATTCCACCTGGATGGGCGTTAAATTCTCTAAGTCCTGTGCTTATACTTCCCCCAGGCTTCATTCTTCAATTCACCCACTGCCCCCCATTCACTCAGAGTTCTTACTACTCAGACCTTAGTCCCCACTAAAGCATAGATGCAATCTCAATTCATATTAGTCCCCATAGTTTCCCAATACCTTGGCAAGCTCCTGTGAATTATATGTCTGGGAGGGGAACACTGCAGGGGGAACTTGCATTATATTGTGTTATTCTTAAAAAAAAAAAAAAAAAGACTCCACTTCCCATCTACTTTAGCCCAAAGAATCACAGGCTTCTTCTAAGGGACTTGCTCTGTCATCTCTGCCTCTACCACCCTAGGCCTCAAGCTTGACTTTCCACTGATGCTTCTCTACTGCTCCCTTCCATTTGCATATAAGCATGATAAAGTCCCTTCAGCATCCCCTCCATCTGACTCTCCACAGGAGAGGCATAGTCTGTATTTCTTGAAAAAAGATATTGACACTCACTCTCTAATTCCTCATTTCACCCTCAATTCCCTACCTATTCTATTATGGTATTTGGATCCACTGTTCTGTGAAACTACCATGGCTCAGATCATCAACGGTCCCTTTCTTGTTAAATTTAATACAAACTTACTCCTCCTTATCAGGTGTTTTTACATCCAATGCTTCCTCATCTCTCCTCCTACCCACTAAGGCCCTATTCCACACCAGGTCCCCAGTGACTTGTGATATGAGGTTGTTGCCCATACAGCCAAGAAAATGTATGGAAAGGGAGCTTGATTAGATCCTGGATGAAGCCTAGAACACTGATGGATTTCTCTTGGGCCCACTGCTTCTCATGAGCCATAGCTCCAGGCAGCAATGGTCGTCATTCTATGGGCAGAATTGTCTGCTGTAGTCTCTAGTTTTAAACTATGAGCCTGGATTTTAGCTCTCCATTTTATGTGAAAACATGTGAGACCATATTCTCCAAAGTTTACTCAATCTTACTGCCATTGTTCTGCTTCTGAGTCCACAGCAACTCAACCGTGTAATCCTCACACTGTGTCTCTGAGCTGTGTCTGCTAGTAAAAATATCCCTCTCTTTTTTTACCTGAGCCTAGTCTTTTTGGTACTGCCCATTTATATATATATCTCATTTAGCATTATTAGGTAATTTTATCAGAAAGGGTGTCAAATCGTGGCATCTTATACAGATATCTTCTACCAACATTTTCCCCAGTTTTATTGAGGTATAACTGAAAAATAAAACTGTATATATTTACAGTACACAATGTTGGGGCACCTGGGTGACTCAGTAGGTTAAGCGTCTGCCTTCGGCTCAGGTCATGAACTCAAGGTCCTGGGATAGAGTCCCGCATCGGTCTCCCTGCTTCTCCCCCTGTCTGCTACTGCCCCCTGCTTGTGTGCTCTCTCTTTCTATCAAATATATAAAGTCTTAAAAGAAAAATAATTTTAAAAATAAACTACACAATGTGATTTATTATATTCATACACACTGTGAAATGATTACCATTTCAGGATTCCACACATAAGTGAGATCATACAATATTTGTCTTTGTCTGACTTATTTCACTTAGCAAAATGTCCTTAAGTTTTATCAAGTTGTTGCAAATGGCAACATTTCCTCCTATTTTATGGCTTCTATTTTGTCACATTTTCTTTAAGCATTCATCCATAGATAGATACTAGGTTGTTTTCATATCTTCACTACTGTGAATAATGTTGTAATGATCAAAGGAGTATAGGTAACTCTTCAACATACTGATTTTGTGTGTATCAGGTATATACCCAAAAGCAGATTGCTGGATCATATTGTAGTTTTATTTTTAACTTCAGGGAATATCCCCATACCATTTTTCATAATGCCTGTATCAATTTATATTCCCACCAACAATGTATAAGTGTTCTCTTTTCTCCACATTCTTGCCACTTGTTTTCTCTTCTATCTTAATAGCCATTCTAACAAATGTGAGGCAGTAACTCATTGTGGTTTTGATTTGCATCTCCTTAATTAATGATTCTGAGCACCTTTTCATATACTTGTTGGTCATTTGTGTATCTTTGGAAAAATGTCTATTCAGATCTTTTGTCCATTATTTAATCTAATTTATTTGCTGTTGAGTTGTATGCTTTCCTTATTTTCTAGAAATTTATCCTTCATCAGATATATGGTTTGCAAATATTTTCCCCTATTTAATAGGCTTTCACCCTCATTCTATTGATTTGTCCCTTTGCTATGAAGAAACTCTGTAGTTTGATGGAGTCTGACAGTTTATTTTTGTTTTTGTTGCCTTTGCTTTTGATGTCCTATCCAACAAATTATTGTTAAGAACAATGTCAAGGAGCTATTTCTCTATGTTTACTTCCAGTAGTTTCATAGTTATAATGCTTACATTTAGGTCCTTAATCCATTTCAAGTTAGTTTTTGTGAGTGGTGTAAGGTAAGAGTCCAGTTTTACTCTTTTTCATATGAAGATATCAAGTTTTCCAAACACCATTTATTGAAGATGTGATCTTTCCCTATTGGGTATTTTTGGCACCCTTGCCAAAGATTAATTTTATAATACACCCTTAACAATATATACACGGATTTATTTCTGGGTTTCCTATTATGTTCCATTTGTCTATGTGTGTGCTTTTATGCCAGTACCATACTGTTTTTTTTTTTTCCTACTTTTTTTTTTTAATTTTTTATTTTTTATAAACATATATTTTTTATATACATATATTTTTATCCCCAGGTCTGTGAATCACCAGGTTTACACACTTCACAGCACTCACCAAATCACATACCCTCCCCAATGTCCATAATCCCACCCCCTTCTCCCCAACCATCAAAAGAAATGAAATCTTGCCATTTGCAACAACGTGGATGGAACTAGAGCGTATCATGCTTAGCGAAGTACCATACTGTTTTGATCAAGTAGCTCTAATACAGTTTGAAATCAGGAAATGTGATGCCTCCAGCTTTGTCTTCTTTCTCAAGATTTCTTGGCTATTCTGGGTTTTCTGTGGTTCCATATGATTTTTAGTATTTTCTTTCTATTTTTGTGAAAAAAAAAAAAAAAACATTGGAGTTTTGAAAGGAATTACATTAATCTATAGATGGATTTGAGCTGTGTGGATTTTTTTCTTTAAGATTTTATTTATTTATTTGACAGAGACACAGTGAGAGAGGGAACACAAGGAGGGGGAGTGGGACAGGGAAAAGCAGTCCCCTTGCCAAGCATGTGGGGCTCGATCCCAGGACCCTGGAATCATGACCTGAGCCGAAGGCAGACACTTAATGACTGAGCCAACCAGGCACCCCTGGATATTTTAATATTATTAATTCTTCCAATCCATGAGCAAGGAATATTTTTCCATGTATTTGTGCCTTTAATTTCTTTCATCAGTGTCACAGTTTCTGGTGTACACATCTTTCACCTCTTTAGTTAAATGGATTCCTAAGTATTTTATTATTGTTTTAAAAAGACTATTGTAAATGGGATTGTTTTCTTAATTATTTTCAAATAATCTGTTGTTGGTGTTTAGAACTGCAACTGATTTTTGTATAGTGATTTTGTATCCTGAAATTTACTGAATTTGTTTATTGGTTTTAGAGGTTTTTGGTAGTGTCTCCAGAGTTTTCTATATATAAAATTATGTCATCTGCAAACAGAGACTTTTATTTCTTCTTTTCTAATTTGGATGCCTTTTATTTCTTTTTTCTATTCCTCTGGCTAGGACTTCCAGTACTATATTGAACAGAAGTGCTCAGAGTGGGCATCCTTGATTGTTCTTGCTCTTAGTGAAAAAACTTTCAGCTTTTCACATTGGGTATGATGTTAGCTATGGGCTTGTCACATATGACCTTTGTTATGCCTAGGTACAGTCTTTCTATACCTAATTCGTTGAGCATTTGTATCATGAGAGCATGTTGATTTTATCAAATATATGTTATGCATCTATTTACATGATCATACGATTTTTCTTTCTATGGTTTATCACATTTATTGATATGCCTATGTTGAAGCATCCTCGTATCCTAGGAATAAATTCCACTTCATCATGCTGTATAATCTTTAATGTGTTATTGAATTTTGTTTGCTAATATTTTGTTGAGGATTTTTGCATTTATGTTCATCAAGGATATTGATTTATGATTTTCTTTCCTTGTAATATCCTTGTCAGACTTTGGTATCAGGGAAATTCAAGTGAGTTGGGAAGTGTTCCCTCCTTTTCTATTTTTTGGAAGAGTTTGAGAAGGACTACTGCTATTTTTTCCTTAAATAGGGGTGCCTGGGTGGCTCAGTTGGTTGAGCCTCAGCTTTCAGCTCAGGTCATGATCTCAGAGTCCTCAGATGGAGCCCCCCCCACCCCATCCAGCTCCCTGCTCAGTGAAGAGTCCGCTTCTCCCTCTCTCTCTCTCTCTCTCTGCTCTTCTCTCTTCTCTTAAACAAAAAGTTTTCCTTAAATATTTTGTAAAATTCACTCATAAAGCCATATGATCCTGAACTTTTCTTTGATGGGAGATTTTTGTCTTTATTTCATTTATTTCTGCTCTGATCTTTGTTATCCTTTCTGCTAACTTTGGGTTTAGTTTCTTCTTTTTCTTTTCCTTGGGGTTAAAGATATACTAATTATTTGAGTTCTTTTTTCTTAATGTAGGCTATAATCTTTCCTCTTAGAACTGTTTTGTTGCATCCCATATGTTTTGGTATGCTGTGTTTCCATTTTCATTTGTCTCAAGATTTTTTTGATTTCTCTTTTGATTTTTTCTTTGACCCAGTTGTTTTCAGGAGCTCGTTTTTTTGTTTGTTTGTTTGTTTGTTTTTTAATTTCCACATATATGTGGATTTTCCAATTTTCTTCCTGTTATTCATTTCTACTCTCATAACACTGTGGTTCGAAAATATACTTAATATGATTTCAACTTTTAAAATTTCCTGCCTGCACTTGAGAAGAATATGTATTCTACCAATTATTAGAAGAAATGTTCTTTATATATCTTTCAGGTCCATTTGGTCTAAAATATAGTTCAAGACTAATGTTTGCTTTTTGATTTTCTGTCTGGATGATCTATTTATTGTTGAAAGTCTGCTACTATTATTACATTGATGTCTTGTTCTGCCTTCATATCTGTTAATATTTGCTTAATATATTTAGGAGCTTCAATGTTGCATGTGTATATATTTATAATTTTATATCCTCTTAATGAATCCATCCTTTTATCATTATATAATGATCTTCTTTGTCTCTTTTTTCAGTTTTCAACTCAAAGTCTATTTTGTCTGAGATATGTATAGCTACCTTTCACCTCTTTTGGTTTCCTTTTGCATGGGATAATTCTCCTATCCCTTCGCTTTGAGCCTATGTATGACCTTATGGTTGGAGTGAGTCTTTTGTAAGCAGTATATATTTGATTCTTACTTTCTATACATTAAGCCATTCTATGTATTTTGATTAGAGAATTTAATTCATTTCCCTTTAAATTAATTATTGATAGGTAAAAGGTAAATATTGACATCTTATTAAGTATTTTCTGGCTGGTTTATAGCTCCTTTATTTTTTTCTTCTTCTCTTGATATTTTCCTTTGTGAGACAATGATTTTCCATAGTGGTAGTCTTTGATTTTTTTCTCTTAATCTTTTGTGTATCTACTATAGGATTTTGCTTTGTGGTTACGCTAAGGCTTCTAAAATAAGAGATGTTTATCTTTTACTTTTAACAGTCTTGTTTAAGCTGATAAAAACTTAACTTCATTTGCATACAAAAATGTCACTTTTTACTTTTCCCAACATATTTTGTCTTTTGATGTCACAGTTTAATTTTTTATGTTGTCTATCCATTAACAAATTATTGGAACTATAATTATTTTTATTTGTCATAAAACCTTTATACTAGAGTTAAGATTTACACACCACTATTAGAGTATTCTGAAATGACCATAAACTTATCTTTACCAGTAAGTTTTATACATTCATGTTTTCAAGTTACTAATTAGTATCATTTGAATAATTCCTTTTAGCTTTTCTCGTAAGGCAAATCAAGTGGTGATGAACTCCCTCAGCTATTTTTGTCTGGGAAAGTCTTTATCTCTCCTTCATTTATGAAGGATAGCTTTGCAGGGTAAGGCATTCTTCACTGGCATTTGTTTTTTTTCTTTCAGCACTTTAAATATATCACCATACCCTCTGCTGGCCTGTAGTTTCTGTCGGAAAGCTCTCTAACACCCTTATTGGGGTTCCCTTTTATGTGATGATTTTCTTTTCTCTTGCTGTTTTTAAATTCTCTTATCTTTGATTTTTTTACAGTTTTATTATAATGTGTCTCAGTAAAGACCTCTTTGGGTTCAATCTGGTGAGAGATCATGTCCATATTTCTTCCCAAATTTGGAAAGTTTTTAGCTATTATTTCTTCTTTTTTTAATTCTTTTAAAAGGTTTTATTTATTTATTTGACAGACAGAGATCACAAGTAGGCAGAGAGAGAGAAGGAAGCAGGCTCCCTGCTGAGCAGAGAGCCCTGATGCAGGGCTGGATCCCAGGACCCTGGGGTCATGACCTGAGCTGAAGGCAGAGGCTTTAACCCACTGAGCCACCCAGGCGCCCCTAGCTATTATTTCTTTAAATAAATTTTATGCTTTTTATTCTTCTTTTGAGATTTTCATAATTTGTAAGTTATTTCTCTTGATAATGTCATATATATTATATGGCTTTCTTCACTCTTTTTCAATATTTTTTTTTTCTTTTTTGTCCTCTGACTGGATAATTTCAAATGTTGTGTCTTTAAGTTCATAGATTCTTTCTCCTGCTTAGTCAAGTTTAACTTTGACACTCTTTGTTGCATTTTTAAAATTCTATTCATTGTATTCTTCAGTTTCAGTATTTCTGTTTATTTGGGTTTTTCTTTCATTCCTATCTTTGAGAACTTCTCATTATTCTTCATGTATTATTTCCTGATATTGTTTTTTTATTTGTGTTCTCTTGTAGCTCACTGAGCTTCCTTAAAATTATTTTTTAAAAAAACTTTGTCACATAATTTGTAGATAGATCTCCATTTCACTGGTGTCAATTATTGAAAAATCATTGTGTTCATTTAATTGTGTTTTGTTACTTCATTTTGGTGTTCCTTGAAGTCTTAGTGTTGCTATATTCTTTAATGATTGCTTTTAGCAGAGATATTCCATCACTAGTCAACCTAGTTAGGGATTCTGAGGATTTCTCAGATCCTTTCTATGGATGTACACACTCTACACTTCTTGTTCCCCCTTGAAGGGGAAGTCATAAGATTATATGCCTTCTCTCAATTCTACAGTACTAGGCGAAGAACTGAGAGCCTCCTATTTCCTTTCACCAAGAAGTGTCCTAAATTGCTCACGTCTGTATGCTTTCTCCCAATCCAGTAGATTCAGGCTTGCTTTCTGCACATATGTACTAGCTGTTTTCAAAGGCTCTCATTTGTTATCTGCAGGGGTACACATAGGTAGTCAGCCACAAGATGGACAGGTAGGGCACACAGAGCATTGGGTATGCTCATGAGCCAGTTAGGAACTTCTGTATGCAAGATGTGGCCCTCAGCTTATGGGTGGTCTTCCTGATAAGTACCACAAAGCAGTTAGTTAGATATATATCCCTTTGATGGGTTCTGAGCCCTGGCTGCTATGTTCCCAATATCTCCCAGCCCCTTGGGCATATATATAACCTTAGTATTCTGGGTGGGGTAAGGAAAATGTAGATCTCTTTGGCAACATTCTGCAAGCTTCAGAAACCATGCACTCATTGACCATGCTCTCACTTCCCCCCATTGGAGAAATCTCAGGATGAAGGGTTCTCTATTGGCAATGGGTTGTGCCATCTTGATGAAAGAGTGATGTAGATGAAGTGAAACTGTCCTTACTCTCTTCAAAGCATTTATTCTTGGATTTTTTTTTTCTATAACAGTATGATAGAACTCCCAGACTGCCACAAAGGTTTTCTCATTTGTGGGTAATTCTTCAAATAAATGTTCTGTGAGAGGATAACACTTGAAAACTCCTATTCCAACACCTTGCTGACATTATCTCCTACCAATTTTTAATGTCACAAGAGTATTGTGAGGATAAAACTCTATCAAGAAGGTAAAAATTCTCTGTAAACAATTGAATCTACAGAAATGCTAATTGGTAATAACAGACCTAAAAACTCAGGAAATAGTAAGACAGATCATTGAATTTCTTTCCCCCTTTCACACTTGGATCTGAAACACAAAGGTGAGATTACTTATGGTGAGGCTACCAGACTATGAGCCAATCTAAGGGAAAAGTCTAGTGGGTAACATCATAGTCATAGTCAACCTGGTGCCAGGAATTTTCAGAGCTCCTAGAAAGGAATACCTCATTTAATCCATTATCCTTTTTCCCATTTTACAGATGAGAAAACTGGGCAAAGAGTAGTTAAACAACCTGCTTAAGATGATCCGCTAGAATCATCAGGCTGCTGGAATTTGAACTCTTAACCCGCACATAAAGTTGCTTCTACAACAGCCAGAAGGAAGTCTGAAGTGATCATGAATAGAGGACCAAACTCCTTAGTTTCTTTTTAAAGAGTCCTTTCAATTGATACCTTTTCTTAAAATACCCTTGAGTTCTTGGGGAAAATATAGAATCTGATTACCTGAGAGGCTTTTGTATAACAAGAGAAGGCAGGTTTGATGGTAAGACTATAGTAGTAATAGGATCAGAAGAGCTTCCTTTGTTTTTCATAATCTTCTAATTTACTCTAGTATAGATAGTATAGATAGCTGAGTCAACCATTCTCATTTTCCTGAATTTCTTTAAAAACAATCTATGGAAAAGAGAATTCAGTACTGAAAAATCAACTATTCTTTCTCCTACGTAAAGAGCAAAGGCCCAGAGTATAGTTAAAGGGAAATGAAAACTGTGAAATCATGCTTACTGTTTGAACAGTCATTCCAATTAAAAAATGCCCTGGGATTGGTTCACGTCTGCTCATAACACACAGTAGACATCAAGAGTTCTGCTGGAAGCACATGTAGAATCATTTTGGCAAGGGCCCTCTTGGAGCCAATTGATCAATAGGCATCCCTCACCTCTTTCAGAATACAGCAGAAACTGAACACAGTCAAAAACAGGAATACCTCCTCACCAGGATCACGTTAACCCAAACCACAGCAGTGCCAGTACCAGCTCCTGGGAAGGTAGCCCTCCTGGAGATACATCAGCTATGGGCAATGTAGTAGGGACATTTTAAATTGGTTTAGCCACAATCTGGGGGAGTATTTCAGGAGCTGCCAGCACAGTCATTTTCTCTGCTTTTCAGAGATCCTTTCTTTATATGTCTCAGTGGGTCATCAGGCACATTTCATGCCCAGGTATAAACAAAAGGAGCTGATCTACAAAGGAGGGATAGACTTCACAAAAGCCCAGTTTTGCATCAAAGCTTAGTCCTCAGGTAAAGGACTAAATCAAAAACCTTTCAAGTAAAACTAATATATGAAAACCTGATTTAATAGAAGCTCAAAATTGAAAAAGAAATCTGGAAAAAAATCAAAAGTTAAATAGAAAGAGTCCTGATCAGAAATAAGGGACTATTGGGCCACTCTTAAAAAGTTACTGTAAATTAAAATGTTTTTAATAGCTTTTTTCATATTAAGAAGAGATTAAACATTGCATCTCCCAAAAATGTGGAGGGAATGGCATTCCCCTACCTCTATTTTTTGTACTGTTCTTTTCCCTTGCCCATCCCCCATATTAGTTGTAAGCTAGCAGACCAATAGATTGCAAACTGCAATCATGTTCTGGCTTCATGGTCTTTGGCAGCTTTTACATTCACTTACTAAGGGCTTGAAATACCCCAACACCACCCAACTTGAAAAAATATTCAAAGCATACAAACTAAACACACACAAAACAATCATATCTAAAAATGGGCAGAAGATATGAACAGAGACTTCTCCAATGAAGACATACAAATGGTTATCAGACACATGAAAAAATATTCATCATCACTAGCCATCAGGGAGATTCAAATTAAAACCACATTGAGATATCACCTTACACCAGTTAGAATGGCCAAAATTAACAAGACAGGAAACAACATGTGTTGGAGGGGATGTGGAGAAAGGGGAATCCTCTTCCACTGTTGGTGAGAATGCAAGTTGATGCAGCCTCTTTGGAGAACAGTGTGGAGATTCCTCAAGAAATTAAAAATAGAACTTCCCTATGACCCTGCAATTGCACTCCTGGGTATTTACCCCAAAGATACAGATGTCGTGAAAAGAAGGGCCATCTGTACCCCAATGTTTACAGCAGCAATGGCCGCGGTCGCCAAACTGTGGAAAGAACCAAGATGCCCTTCAACGGACGAATGGATAAGGAAGGTGTGGTCCATATACACTATGGAGTATTATGCCTTCATCAGAAAGGATGAATACCCAACTTTTGTAGCAACATGGACAGGACTGGAAGAGATTATGCTGAGTGAAATCAGTCAAGCAGAGAGAGTCAATTATCATATGGTTTCACTTATTTGTGGAGCATAACAAATAGCATGGAGGACATGGGGAGTTAGAGAGGAGAAGGGAGTTGGGGGAAATTGGAAGGGGAGGTGAACCATGAGAGACTATGGACTCTAAAAAACAATCTGAGGGGTTTGAAGTGGCAGGGGGGTGGGAAGTCGGGGTACCAGGTGGTGGGTATTATAGAGGGCACGGATTGCATGGAGCACTGGGTGTGGTGAAAAAATAATGAATACTGTTATGCTGAAAATAAATAAAAAATAAATTTAAAAAAATACAAGGCCTTGGTGGGAAGAGAGGGAAGTCTATATTTCTAATAGTTTCAAGACAGATGGGATCAGTAAATATTTGCCAAATTCCCTGTGATTTGTCTATTCATCTTATATACTTACCTCACAATGCCTCATTTGGTTAGGGTAATATTTTGAGATACTGACCTGTAAGGTTTTTTCTATTTGCACTTTCCCCTTTCTCTTCCCTTAATTCAAGTAAGTACAAAACTGTGTTCCTTGCTCAAACTAAATATGGAAAAAGGAAGAAAGCAGCCTCCAATCTTCCTATTATCTTCAAAGCCTAAGATTTGGAGCTCTGTAAAGGAGGTGAAAAGAAGAGGATTTTCAAACATTGACACTATATTAGCCAGAAACATAAAGGGAAAGAGATTTCTCACAGAAAAAAAAGAAGCGGTTGGGTGGGAAAGGGGAGGGGATTTCTCCTGGGCAGAAAGAAGAGAGAGACAGACGGAGTTCTATGGGTCTGCAAAGCCCCAGAAAAGCTTTGCTCTGCTTGCCAGCAGGACCACAGGAATAAGCAGCAAAGCCACTGAGAGAAAGTAACTGTGTGCAGTAGAAAGGCAGACAGGACCAGAGGCAGCCTTGCAAAAGATTCTAAAGATTCAAGTGAACTTCTGGACTAACAAGTCCTAAGAAAAGGATGATAAATATCATCTTAGCCAGCTGTGTGAGGCAAGGCAAGAATTTCAGAGGTTCACCCCCTCATCCCATCCTCTGTGACTTTGCTGGTGCTATAGCAGATTTTGGGGGACTCTCTCACTAACCTGAGGTAAAGTTCTACTTTCCTTCCTCCTGCATGAGATATTGTCTGTACCTATAAATACTCTAACACTTGGATTGAGTCTTGATGAAACAGAAGCCAGGAAGGGAAATATTTGGCCGGCATCACTCTGCTGGTTGGCCTGCTGCATTTACCCCCTGGGAAAATAAACACAAAAAAGCACATTATCCATTTGACTCCATGGAAGTAAAAATAGGAACTACAGGAAGAATAAAAGACATATATTTCTCAGAATATAATCTCAGCCATGTTTCCTAAATAAATATTTAATACCATTACAAATGAAATGTGCTTTACCTAAATGCTATTCTTGCCAGCTCCAATACTCCCAGCCTCTAATTTCCACATCCTCAATATCTGGAGTGGGATATCTGTTCCAGGCTCCCTAAGGATCAGAGAGGTAGATAAACCTAATGTGACAATTTCTCTTCTGTGTTTGCGTATATGTGTGTTGGGGCTGGAAGGGGACCGTGTGATACTCCCTACCCCAGGGAGATTCTTCTCCCTGTCAGCACTGATTCCATGCAACAGAGAAACAGAGAGCTCAGCCACAGGTAAAGGAAGTCTTGCCCTCTCATGGATCTAGAAAAAATGAGTGCTGAGCAGCTCTCTTTGGCAGAATGCCTGGTCAGATTGGTCAGGGAAGGTGGGATCCAACCCAACTCTCCTCTTGCATGCAAAGCCACCAAATTCCCCTACCTTCACCTCAGTCTCTATGATGAGACAGAATAGCAATAAATAAATGAAGAAATGCCTCCCCTACTTGCTTACCATCCTCCTCAGGAAGCCAGAGTTCCCTTGGGTTCTTTTAAAATCTCTTTGGGTGCCAGGGGGTGGGGGGCAAATTCCTAATTGACTAGGATTTTTCTATCCCATTTCCTTCATTGTTCAAAATATGCCCATTTCCTTAAAGTCTTATAGCAATCACTAAAATTTTCAGGAAAAAATACCTCTGGCTTCATAAAAAAAATTACTCATCTTCTCAAGATCTCTTATAACAAATCCTATGCAACTATTTGTATGGTTAACATTAAATTAATCCATTATTAAGTTAAAAGGGCTAGACATCGGAATATAATAATTGTTCCAGCTCAGACACTTGGTTGCTATTAATTTCCCTGATAATAAAAGAAAAGTATTTTAACTGATAGCACTCAGATTGCCAGATAATTTCAAACCAACACTTTAAGGTCACAAAAAGTCTGACTTGGTGTTACAACTTAAAGACGCAAAAAAGAAAAAGGAAAATCTTCCTTACACATTCCCCAACCTCCTCTCCCCAAGCTTCTACATTAATTGCAAACACTGCTGTGAGAACTATCAATTGCAGACTTTGTCAACCAAAAACACTTTTAAGCCAAAATAAAGTTAACTGGGGGAGGGGGTGCAGGGAGAGGCTTGGGGAAGTTTTTTAAAATTTCCTCTAGTATTAATTAATTAATAATTAATTATATTAATAATTAATCTAATATTAATTAATTAATATTAAGAGTCATGTTGAGGACATAGTTTCAAAGGAACTCCTACTCTAAACTCACTTATCTCAAGGAACAGAAAAAAATGTTTTACTTTGAAGTGCTACGGGCAAAATGCTTCCTCTCATGTGTTCTGGCTTATATATATGCACACATATCCTGCCTTATACCAGCAAGGATATGAAACATTTAGCAAAAATTCATGCAATACCACAAAATATAAGAAAACCAAATTTTAAAACAGGAATAAATTAGGAAGGGAAAAGAAATATGCAAGTAAGAAACATAAGATGGTGGCACCTGGGTGGCTCCGTCGGTTAAGCATCCAACTCTTGACTTTAGCTCAGGTCATGATGTCAGGCTCAGTGCTGGGCATGCAGCCTGCTTAAGATTTTCTTTCTCTCCCTCTCCTTCTCTGCCCCTCCCCCTCACCTCTCTCTCCTTCTCTTAAAATAATAATAATAATAATAATAAGATGAACCCATGAATGAGATTAACAGAAAAAAAAGAAGGGAGGGAAGAGGGGAAGGAGGAGGAATGAAGGAAGAAGTCTGATACCTATTAATTTGCCAGAAGCAAGCCAAAAACTGGGAATTACATCAGTCATACCAAGAAGGAAAACATGAACAATTATGTGCTTCTCCGTGTCCATAAGATAAAACCAACCAGTTCCTTAGAAGAAGCACAACTCTTCCTGATACAAAGAACAGTGAAATGTTTTTCACCTGGATCTGAAAGGAAGTAAACTGCATGAAGTAGTAGACTTCACCCTCCATAGCACTCTTACAGTAAGTGTGACATTGTGTCTCATAGGACTATTTCTTTTAACACCCTCAAAGTACTCAAGTGATGTAATGTCCGAGGGCAAGTTGGCAAAAGCAATTCTATGGGGGAGATCAGAAATGGGGTAAGGTTCCAGTTCTTTTTTACCTGGCATGAACTAGCAATCAAACTTTAAACAGACTGCAGATCCTTTGAGCAAACCAGCATGTATGTTCTTTCAACCAAATTATCCCTAAGGACTGAGCAATGGTTAACCCCTCTTTCAAGTACCTAGATTGTTATTATTCTAGGTTGAAGGTTAATGGCAGTTCTCTATGCTATATAACAGCTTTAACTTTCAAACAGCACCTCTACTTACCCTATCCTAGCATTTATTACTGTACTATAATTGTCCGCTTACTCTTTCTATTGGGATTCAATTTACTTGAAGTAACAGAGAATCTAACTAATAGTGATTCAAATACATAAAAACATATTTTTCTCACATAATAATAAGTCTAGAGAGAAGAGACTATCAGCACTGGTCAGTTCCATGGTATCTCTGGGATTCTCCTGGTCTTTCCTTCATGGTTACCAGGTATCTGACAATGCTTCATATGCACATTTAAGACAAAAGAAGGTGGTAAAAGAGAAGAGAGGGGGTTGTGCCATCAGTGTTGCTTCATTTACTAGGACAATAAAAGTGTTTCTAGGCAAAAAAAAAAAAAAAAATTCCTCCCAGAAAATTTATTTTAACTTATGTTTCACGGGCCAGAATTGACTCACATGGCCAGCACTGACTCCAGGGAAGGCCGGGAAAGTAGAGGACAGAGTGGCCATGAAGTCTGAGGCCTAAATTATAAGTCCAAACCTTAGACTGATCATAAAATACATCTGGGACTGAGCACAGTACAGGGCAAGGAAGAAATCCAAAATAGGTATTAGCTAGTAATAAAAGACTTATCTTGCTTATCTATTTCCTGAGTTAGATGTAATCTTCTTGAGGATAGAGATTGTATGTTTCTTTGTTCTATTCTGCAAAACCTGGCACAGTGCCTGGCACATAGGAAATGCCTAGTGAGTGATTGTTGAGTGGATGAAGGAAAGAATGAAGAAATAAATGAATGAAATATTAATGTACCAGCTGTTTATCACCATAGTTTGTACTTACATAAGGAAACAGACATATACATGCACACACACACACACACACATATATATATGTACAGATAGCTTGAACACATTTGCATTCTAAGTGTGTTCTATCTATTCTCTATTTTATTCCCATTAAGACACTCAGAAAATGCCACTCCTGACAATAATGACAAAGTCTCTATAAGACACTTTTCTGTAGAAAATCACAGTGCTAAAATAAAAATATAGTAAATATGTTAAAAGTAGGTAAAATATTTTCATTGGCTCCATCAAAACACAAAACCTTGTGCATGACACTATAGGAAACTTGTCCCTCCAAACCCAAAGAAGTATATACATATGATGAGTAAGTTTCATGTAACCTGTCCTTGCAAACTTAATATTATAATAAATTGCTTAGGAAAAACTCCAAGTGGAAGAATTATCATTTGTCTCTGAAAAAAAAGGGAAAAAAGTGTGACTACAAGACACATAATTTATGGAAGCAATCAATGAAATGCAAGTATTATATTGGATTTAAACAAGAGCTTGCATAGAAATTAAAGGAGGGTTCTTTATGGATTTAATTAAAATGCTGCATTTGAGACCTTTCTAATCTTACTGTGCTGCAACAGTATTAAGATGCTCACATCAAAATATTTACATTTAAATATTTTATAATGCCACATTTTAAAATATTAATGATGCCACAAGTAATCCATGACATTTCTATAGCATTTTCTGTAGTAAGTTCATAAGAAAACAGCAGAGTCTACCCATGCTATCCCTAGTCAGCTATTTTAAATTCAGCTTTGCAAATATATAAGCTCACTCATTTCTGCAATTTTAATGAAAACTCCTCAAAGAACTTAACTTCTTGCTATTATAGATTGTTCTTATTCTGTTCTAGATAGTGGCACCTAAAGAGAAGAAAAAGAACTGTTCTTGTATCATTAAGTACCACTGCTGAGTTTAAATACACCACTTTCCAGAAAGACGGATTTATGGAAAGGTTTCATTTAAAATGTAAGAAAGGCAATGGTAAAACATAATAAGTGAACAAGTCAGTGTTATATCATGTGTTCTACTGTGAAGAGAACTTTACAGAGACCTGGGGCTATTTGGAAACACATGGTACTACAAAACACTGCATTTGCACAAAGTCTTTATACTCTTAAGATTCATTTCTTAATATTGCCTCCTTGAAAGCAACAGAGAACTGCCATCTGCATAGTCATGGATACAGCTTTTTTATTTCTACTGTCTTTTTGTTGTCACTGGCCAAAAAAGGCAACTGAGGAAGACATGATTCAAACTCTTATCTCTATAAACAAGTCAAGCACAAGTTTGCTGTGACAATAAATATGGTGTAGATAATAAATGTTGGCAGCATCACCTTGGTATATGAAAGGGGATTACTCCATTTTTGTGTGCCTTAGAGGAAGCTAATTTTTAGGACTAATCATAAAGGAAGTTAGTGATTAGACGAATGGCCACCAGGTAACAGGGACTCTATAAAACTTGCCAACTCCAACATGAATTTGCTAAGCACCTGGCTATCAATTTTCTCTACAGAAAAAAAGTACACCATATCATTTGCACATTCATTTAAGAAATTTAAAACACATGTTCTGCCTTCATTGTTGATATTATAAAGCGCTAAAATGGATTTGGAATTGAGATAGGAAATAGCTGGGAAGGTATAAATCCCTTTTGGCAGAGGATTTTCCAACTTGCAAATAAAGCCCATATAAAATAATAATGATCTGGGGCGCCTGGGTGGCTCAGTTGGTTAAACAGGCTCAGGTCATGATCCCAGGGCCCTGGGAACAAGCCCTGCATCAGGGTCCTTGCTCAGTGGGAAGCCTGCTTCTCCCTCTCCCATACTGTTTCCCCCATTTGTGTTCTATGGCCCTCTCTCTGTAAAATAAATAAACAAAATCTATTTTAAAAATTATCCATTCAGAGGTACAAAATATAACTGAAGTCTCTTCAGGACAATTAATACCAATGATAGGGCAGGGGGTTATTACCTTTCCTATTTTTCTGAGTCAGTTCTCAAATGCTGTTTATAATCACCATCTGAACTAACTTCTTATCCCTTATGATGTTTTTATCTATAGCCTCAAGTTTTCTCTCTCACTTTTCCTGGAAAAAATATAAGTTTCTAAAAGATAATTTCTCTTTTCCTTCTCACCCCTTTTTATGACACAGCTAACCACCTGATGATACCAGAGTTTGGCATGCATATATTCCTTCTCATAGAAGGAAATGTCTACTGTACTACTTTAAAATACATTTAACCCACCTTTATTAGTAATAGGAGTTTTGAATCTTTTTCAAAACATTTGCATCATCCAAAAAATTGGAAACATAGTCTGAGTTTTTAATTCATATAATAAAATTAGAAGATAAAGGTCAGATCACCAATACAATAAAACTCATAAACATGTTATTTTATCTCTATTTCAGCTTTATTTATTGAGCCTTAACAGTAGAAGACATCCCAGAAAACATGCATGACTTTCTTCTCTATATTTCAGAAATTTGCATTCTAAAGCCCAACGTCCCACAGCAATCACCTTCCAAGCACGAAAGCAGATTGCCTGAAATAACTGGACAGTTTAGCTGGATCAGTCTGAATGTTTCTAGACAGCTGAATGACATTTCACTTAGCTTTAGAACTGAAGGCCCAAATTTAATGAATAAAAAGCCTTCGAGACAACAGACACATTTCATTCTTCTCCCTCTAGAGCAAAGTAATTTAATTCAAATGTATTTAACAAAAATAGGCTGTTAAAAATGCTATGGAGAACTTTAGTGAAGTAGAAGGGAACTTCCTATCTTCAGGCAGCTTACAATTGAGCTCTGTGGAGAACAACATACCTATTGAGGATATTCCCAAATAACAAGTGAAATGTGGTAGGCAGAATTCTAAGATGCCCCCCAAATCTCCAGCAATTCTTGTTACTCTCATTATTATGTTACATAGCATGGCAAAAGTCATTTTGCAGATATAATTAAAGTTACTAATCAGTTGACCTTAAAATATATTATCCAAGCATACCTAATATAAAATAAAATCATATAAGCCCTTTTTAAAAGCAGAAAACAGTTTTCTCCATCTAGTTCCAGAAGAGGAAGTCAGAAAGATTCAAAGAATAAAAAAGGATTTGAAAGGCATTGCAGACTTTGAGAATGGAGAAGGACATGTAGCAAGGAATGCAAGCATCCTCTAGATGAAAGAAGCTGATAGCCAACAAGGAAACAGGAACCTCAGTCCTACAACCCAAGGAACTGAACTCTGCCAATAACTGCAATGAGCTTGGAAACAGATTCCTCACCGGAGTCTCCAGTTAAGAGTTCAGACTTTCTGACACCTTGATTTCAGATTTGTGAAGCCTGAAGCAGAGAACCCAGTTGAGCCTATCTGGTCTTCTGATCTACAGAACTGTTAGATTGGGTGTTGCTTTAAGCTGTTAAGTAATCTTTTGATAATTCATTACACAGCAATAGAAAGCAAATAAAATAGTATATAATTACTGTCAAATGGGGTTGCAGCAAAAATGGGAAGTATATCAACGCCAAAAGGAAGGAAAGGTTAATATGGCTGGGATGAACAGTCCCCCCTCATTTTCTGTAAGTATCATGCTTATTCCTACACCTGGGATCTTAGCACATTCTATACATCTTGCTTCTTGCAGCTTTCACCTTCCCTGTTAACCATGTATCTACGGAAGACCAACCTCTTCACTGATGCCTTCTGTGACATCTCTAGTCTATAATAATATCTCTCATCAATAACTACCATTGAATCATAGTTATTTCTGAAGAATTTCCCACTGATCTCATTGTTTCAGACTTTGTCCTCTCTTAGTATCCAAGCTTATAAGCTAAATGTTTTTGTGTAGCCAACTAATCAAATAAATTATTATTAAGTACCTGACTAATTAAGAATATGTGCTGGCTACTCTGTAGAGAAAGTCCTGAATAAAATTTATGGATTTTTATATTCATCCTAAACCAGATTATTTCTATTTCTTTTTTCCTACCATAATCATTACTAAAACCCATAAGCTTTCTTCCTTCTGAATCACAGTTAAAAATAACTCTGCACGAGCAGTTTTATATACTCAGCACTGACCACATATTCAATTACATTGAAGATACAGGATGGTAAAATGCCCTTGCTATAAAAACTTGCCTACTCAGTTGATTCCTATCAAGAGCTGAACTATACCAGGGTGCTATTTTTAGTATTGCTACAATTAATTCTTGAGAAATTATTTTAGGGATCTCATCTACTTCTCAGAACATAACAACTAATGTAGAAATATTATCTTTATATTCAGTTGATATGATGCTGCTGGTTGGGCAACAATCAGTTTATCTATGGTCATCTGAAACTATTATCTCAGGCTAAAAAACCTTGTTCCCCTCTCTCTGTTGCAGTTCTGTCCTCAATTGATTGATTGTTTTGTTTTTTGCCTTTTAGTTCTTCCCAAGATAAATTTCTGAAGAAAAACAATTGTCTCCAAAAAAGTGGTTGTTGCTTAAAAGCAGAAAATATTTTTTAAAACTATTAATATTCTTCAAAAATTCTTCAGAAATTTAGATTCAGGGGTACCTGGGTGGTTCAGTTGGTTAAGCGGCTGTCTTCAATTCAAATCACAATCCCAGGGTCCTGGGTTTGAGCTTGTGGTGCCAGGTTCAACCACTCAGTCTACTTCTCCTTCTCCCTCTCCCTCTGCCCCTCCCCTCACTCATGCTCGCTCACTCTCTTTCTCTCTCTCTCTCTCAAATAAATAAATAAAACCTTAAAAAAAGAAATTTAGATTTATACAGCATCAATACAAACCCTTTCAAAAATGTGTGCCTGCAGGGTCACATGAGTGGCTCAGTCAGCTAAGCATCTGCCTTCAGCTCTGGTCATGATCTTAGGGATTGAGCTCCTCCATTGGGCTCCCTGCTCAGTGGGGAGTCTGCTTTTCCCTCTCCCTCTCCCACTTCCCCTGTTTGTGTTCTCTCTCTCTCTCTCTCAAATAAATAAATAAATAAATAAATAAATAAATGAAATCCTTGAAAACAGGGGGACGAGGCAGATGCCTTGAAAGACTTTACTCATCTCCCAAAAAGCCTTTTTAAAGCTCTTTTTCCTTTCCCCATCTGCCACTACTCCATCTAGGAAGTTAATGTTACTTTAAAAGAGTTTTCAGTAGTTGCCATATTCGTAAAGACAAGTCATTAAGAACAATAAAAAAGAATGGTGATCTCGGTCATTTTTACAGAAGGAATCCATAGGTCACATTCATAAAATTAGGGTTTAGTTCAATTCTTCCAATTATGGACAGTCACATCTTTTCTTCTTCCTGATCCCCAAATATTACAACTATAAAACACAGGTAAATATACCTACTCAGAAGAGATCATGGGATGACAGAGAGAATCAAGTTATGCTAAACACATTACATTTACTTTAAAAGAAGCAAAGTGTCTTAAGAATTCAATGTACCTGATTATTGGTAAATTGAGATTATAAATTATATACTATATACATAAGTAAAAATGTCTCAAAATCTTAAATTTTCTCCAAAGTCCAAACCAAAACTATTGTCAACTTAGTAAATATTTATTGCCTAACTAAACGTAAAACATCTGGCTCAAGACAATTAGTCTAATATAAAAACCTACTTCTCAATATAAAATCTATTCAAATTAATTATGTATTATGAATGTTAATTGTTTTTCAGCACTAGGATACTAGTGCTTCACATTCATTATGTCCTTTAAACCTCATGAACACAACTCTAGAAGGTACGAATCATTATTCTCTTTCTACAGATGAGGCAGCCAAGGTTCAGAGAATAGGTTCAGAAAATGCCAGAGAACTGTCGAAGTCACAGAGTCCCTGTAGCAGGTAGAAGGACTGGGGCTTACACATAGTGTGTGGTCTCCAAAATCCCTACAACTTACTATTTCATATACATTAGAGTACAACAAAGAATAGTAAATAACAAAATCAAATGAAATAATACCTTTCATAAGTACAATGGATAAAAGAAAAGGATCTGGACCAAAATGGGAAGGTTTCATGGAAGCAGTGATGTTGAGCTGGAAAACGAGGTGTGACTTTTAAATTGGTGACTATTCCATGTAGCACTGATGTATACTATGCACAGCATGGATACTTAAATACTCACTGAATAAAGAAAACAAAAGTGATTTCCCTAGGCCTGGTACAGAGCACTTGGTGTAGAAGCCTACTTTCTAAGTTCAGTATTTTTATCTATACCTTGATTGATAAACTTCCTTCTTCCCCAGTTTATCTCCCCTGCTTAACATTATGTTTGCATCATCTAGGCACATAGAAGAGTGAGATACCCTTGAGTTTCTACTGATGTTGTCATCACTCTGAGCCATGTTCATATTGAGAAAATAAGTCATATAAAAACTCTATAAACAAAGATTTTGTTCCTGATGCCTTAAAAAAAAAAAAAAAGACTTTATTTATTTATTTATTTGACAGACAGAGACCACAAGTAGGCAGAGAAGCAGGCAGAGAGGAGGAAGCAGGCTCCCTGCTGAGCGGAGAGCCTGATGTGGGGGATTCGATTCCAGGACCCTGGGATCATGACCTGGGCTGAGGGCAGAGGCTCAACCCACTGAGCCACCCAGGTGCCCCTTGATTCCTAAAAGACTCAGAACATGCAAAAGGATTTACTCTAAAGGGGTATTTTCAAAACAAAGCTTTGTAAATAATAAAGAGAAATTTCCACCTGGGTAAATGACCAATAATTAGCATTTTAATGATGACTATTGTGGTCTTCCATCCAGGAAGCTATTTATTTTCGCCTTTTAAAATGAACTAAAATCCACTGGGCAAGATTTCATTTATTTCCCTATTCTGTATTTCTGTTTCATTCAGTGTAGTATTGCAGATAATCATGCAAAATGACAGCTTTGTGTTTTAATCTTTGCTAAATATAGAAACTGGACAATTAAAATGGTTAAAGCCATTTCTTTCTCCAATTCTTCCAAAACTACCATTCTGTATCAGCCTAGACTCTTCATTTCTAAGTAATGGAAAACCCAATTCAAACTGACTTAAACAATAAAGAGGATTTATTGATTCATGTAACTGGAAGGTTCAGAGAAATGGAAGACTTCAGTGTTGGTTTGATTCAGCAGCTCAACAATGCCATCAAGGACCTAGTTTCATTCCCTCTTCCCTCTGCCTTTCTTTTAATCACCACTAGCCAATGTCTTTCTTCTCTGGTGTGACCAAAAAAAAAAAAATTTTTTTTTAAATTTAAAAATTCCTTCATCACTTTCACTTACTCAAAACACTATCCACAAGGGGAGAAAGTACTGATCAGCTCCCAGCAAACTTCTCTTCACATCTCCTAACCCAAATTAGGTCATGATCCTTTCCTAAACCATTGGAGAAAGCATTCACTGATTGGCTTAGACTCTTCTCTGAACCCAGGGGCAAAGAGGATGTGATTGGCCTGCTAGGATTAAAAAAATTGGGACCCACCCCTAGTATTGTAGGGCTCATTCTACCCCTAACCACAAGACTACCACAAAATGGGAGAGAGAAAGATGGGATAATAAGAACACAATTGCAATATCTGCTAAACAATCCTATCTGGTCAAATAGTCCTTCCCTACATTTTAATATATTGCTGTAAATCTATATCATTCCTTGGTCCACAAGCTATCCCAGAACTTTTTTTCCTAGCAACCACTCCCCTACTTTCTCCCTCATATTGCATGAAATAAGCAAACTGGGAAGGTAGTCTTCAAACTTCAAAGAAAGGTACTACAAATTATAGCCAAGTGATTAATACACTGGTTTATCAAACACATATTTCTGGGCTCATCCACTGACATGCTATGAACACAGGCACTTCAGAACGAGTACACATGTACAGAGAGAGCTAAAACAAGCAGTTCCACATTTCCGACCACAACAGCTTCTCAGGACACCATGGGCACACTTTGCTCAATGGCAGGTACCTGGGCACCAGGATATAATTTCACCTTCTTCATAAACCGGTGGTACCAACCTGCCCCCAGCAATGTGCTCAGTGAAGGATTGTAACTCTAATGATATAAACATTAATTATATAGCTAAATGTTTTGGCTCAATCCCTCAAGAGGATTTTTTTTTCCGAAGAGGAAAAATTAATAGTATTATGTATCTAAAATGCATTTTACCATCTAAGGGGGAAAAAAACTACATTGAAAGCCTTCACTGAAAACAAAAGACCTGTAAAGGAAGAAAATGTCTATATAACAGCAGAATATGGTTTAGTTTGAGCAATCCATTTTGAAAAGAAAAATCATCAAGATAAGCAGTCATCTGTTCACAAACCATGACGGACATTCAACTAAATTTCCTTTTATCTTTGTTTATGTGACAACTCTTATTATCATGTTCAAATGGACTTCTGTATTCTGAACCCTGAATTAGAAATGATACATGTAGCAAAGTTTTGTAAAATTCATCAGCAGGAAACAAAGCTTTTTAAATCTCATTTAAACATGGTTTGTATGTCTAGCAAACAAAATACATTTTCTAATATAAACTCAAAGAAAGCTTAATTAATTTAAGTGCCATGTTGATTACCTCAAGTATTGATCCAGTAGGAGAATTTACCAACATGCTGAAAAGGGTTGAATGCCAGTGTCTTTGCTTTTTCCTTATTTAGCACATAATAAAAATCATCAGATAATGTAAGAATCCTGGTTCTATATTTCAAGTTGCAAAATTCCCCACATAGTCATTATTACTAGATACAATTATGGATTCTTGGCAAATTTCATTTGTAACTTTTACTAATAAAAAAAAATGTTGGTTTTTTTAAAAAATATTTTATTTATTCATTTTTGAGACAGAGAGAGAGCATGAGTAGGGGAGAGGGGCGGAGGGAGAAGCAGATTCCCTGCTGAACATGCTGCCTAATGAAGGACTCGGTCCCAGGACCCTGGATCATGACCCAAGCTAAAGGCAGATGTTTAACCAACTGAACCATCCAGGTGCCCAAAATATGTTGGCTTTTAAGAAGAAACTGTTCTTGCTCTCAAGATATTTTTCCCTGTATCTTCCCTGATACAGCACAAAGAAAAGAGGCCACAACTTGGAAGCTTTAGTATATTCTCTGTAGGCAAACATCTTCTCTTTTTTATTTAAAAACAAACAAACAAAACCCTACAAATGCTTTCCAAGAATAGCTCAAAGAAAGATGACAGATTTAGTACATTTGTCTTCTATTTATGATAGGCAACTGATAGCCTAGGATACTGAGGTGATTATAGCTTGTTCTACTACTAATAGCACCTTGGTAAACAGCCTTCTTGAGAGAATGAAGAAATGAAATATTTTCATTTAAGAGATGATGTTTTCCAATTACTATAAGTAATAGCTGATATTTCAAGTGAACTGGTTGCTGATTTGAACAAGAGCCCAGATGTCTAGGCCAACCTCAAAGTAAAGTATACTGGCCAGAGTACCAGAGTATAGACCTAAGGTTGATCAAGGGAATACATCCAGGCAATGAAGATTAGGCATCAGAACATGAAGACCAGGCACAGAGACAGAGGTCACATGTGAGCTGGGAATGTTGGATTGGAATAGAAGGTATGGATGGAAATGCCTCCTAAGACTGCATACCTGAATGCCCTTTTAACAGCACTTGTGACTTCCAGAAGTAGACAGAAAGGGTGTATTAAGGGTACCAAATTGCCTCAAACATACATGAGAAGCCCACAGAAGCCTTTGCTGAAATCAGTTGGAGATTATTTTTTTCTTTGCTTCATGTTTTAATCTGAATTCTAGTTAGTTAACAGTGTAATATTAGTTTCAGGAGTAGAATTTAGTAATTCATCACTTACATGTAACACCCAATGCCCATCCCCCACTCATGTCCCCTCCAGTAACCCTGCTTGTTCTCCATAGTTAAGAGTCTCTTATGATTTGCTTCCCTCTATTTTTACCCCTATGGTCATCTTTTTTATTTCTTAAATTCCACATGAGTGAAAGCATATGATATTTGTCTTTCTCTGACTGACTTATTTCACTTAGCATAATTTCTAGTTCTACCCACATAATTGCAATAGGCAAGATTTCATTCTTTTTGATGGCTGAGCAATATTCCTGTGTGTGTGTGTACACCACCTCTTCTTTATCCATTCATCAGTTGATGGACATTTGGGTTCTTTCCATTATTTGGCAATTCTTGATAATGCTGATATAAACATCAGGGTGCATGTGTCCCTTTTAATCTGTATTTTTATATTCTTTGGATAAATACCTAGTAGGCAATTTTATAGGTGGTAGGGTAATTCTATTTTTAACTTTTTGAGGAGCCTCCATACTGTTTTCAGAGTGAGTGCATTCTGACAGAAAAGCTTGTTTTTTAAATTTTCTGCACCCTTGCCTGAGGCAAGTTTGTTATCACCAAAATAAGAGTTAAACATCCTTATCAAAATGATCTATAGTTTCCTCTAAATAACAGGTTTGATTGTCAAATGTACACAAAATATTTTTTTCCAAAGTCCAAATGGGAAAAAAGTGAACTTCCTCTAAAGCTTCCTTATGAGATCATGAAAACTACCTTTCTTTCCCAGGGAATGAAAGCAGCCCATCCAAACTTGTTTTATTTTGTTTTTATGAGACCCACATGAAACCACCGCTTTCTGAAAGAACAGGGTTCTACTGTCTCTAGACTATTTCAACTTTCCTTTTTCTCCCAAGATTCCTGCCACTGGGACAGTCCAAGGACATCAAGTGTGCCAGGTGAAAACCTCACCTCACTGAACACCTCACTGGGTTCTAAGAATATTGTCAGAGAAAGAAGAGTTTGAAGACACATAGGGTAAGATTTTGAAAATCCTTTCTGTGGGAAATGAAGGACTAGACTAAAAACCTCACACTCATCCTCCTTCTTCTTCTGAATTTTCTAAGTAAATGGTTAAAAGTACCTCCCCTCTTATCCAAAACCCATAACCACTTACAGGTGAATAGCAAATACAATGTCTCCTGACAAAGAGGTAAGCCCTGCTCTTAGGATTCAAAGATCCTCCATGAATTAGGCTTAACAAATTTCCATAACTGAAAGCCACCCAGACAGCTATGGTTCATCCTGTTTTCCAACAGATTCAGGCAGAAAGTCTGTCTGCCCTTTCAAATGTATCCAGCTCTTTCCCTGCAGCCCCAAGTAGGTGACTAACAAAATAATTAGTTGATCATCATTTCTTTAAAAAGAATAAAGATAACAGAGTACCTATTAAATCAAATAGCTTTTTACAAAGTTTCAAATACCTTTAAAAAAAAAAAAACAAACTTGGTGAGTCTGATGATTACATTCTCTTTGAAATAAAAACCAGCTTTTGAAATGCAACAAAAATCTGAAAATGCATATTTCATCAGAAAGAAATTTTCATTAAAAGTACAGATGGACTACATCTTACAGAACATTTGCATTTCTGGAAAAAATGTCTAGGAAATATAGACCTCTAAAATATTTAATGACTTTACTCATAAAATGCAAAGCCACAGGATATCAAACAGCTCTTATAGCTAAAAAGTAAAAAAATAAATTAATGCAATCCCCTGCCTTTGCAAATTAGATATTATCCCACTTTAGAGATGAGCAACTGAGGACTAAAAAAAATTAAGTGTATCATCCAATGTCATAGAGTTAGTAAATAGAGGATATAACAGTAGAGTACAGTTTCCATGCCTCCTAATGAAGTACTTCTTCTGAAATATTTATTTATAATTGGTTGTAGCTAAGTGAAAATAAAATTTTGACTGCCACAAATATTTTAAATACTTATTTTAGAAAATTATTTTTTCTAGTTAAATATTTATTGTACTCTAGAAAAATTACAATATCTATGTAATTTCAATGATTACATAATAACTAATGAGTTAAGAAGTTACTCTACTTATATCACATCATCCTTTCGCTACTCTCCTGAGGGATGGAATACATTATCAATGGATAGAGAACAAAGCCAAACAAGTTGAATCCTAAAATGTAAGCTTAAAAGTGAGTTAAAAAGTAACCAGGAAATAAAAGAGACTTAAGAAATAAGCATAATGTAGGTTAGCAAGAATTAACAATAATGTTTTTATTGTGAATGTATGTACCTATCCATACATAAAATACATATGTATGTATTTATCCTCGGGTAATTATCTATCAAGATAGCCTGGAAAACTACCTACTGTTGGTATCCTGATATCTGCAGACATATACATTTCAAGTGTCAAACAACTAACACAACATTTCACTCTGAACACAGACTTAGAGAAACTGATGATTTCCTATACCTTTCATTGGTTTGTGAATTCCATTCAGATAAGTATCTAAAGAAGTTAGTTCTCAGGTATTTAAAACCTCAGGAAAGTACTCACTCTAAGGAGCTAAGTTTATAGCTTTAAATAGCAAATTGTTTTTTATTTTTATCATCTAGAATAGAAATCTTTATACATCTATTGCTTGCCATCTTAATCCAAGCAGATAGAAAATAATTTGTCCTTTACTGACTTAGAATTCTTTTGTGAAGAAGATGTATTCTGGGCCCACTGAGTCATATATGATAATTTATCTCTGCTTCTCAGTGGTCCCAGAATACTGTCATTTACTAGTGATTATACTTGTTTTGTGCATTTTTCTGTTTTGCCTCACTATCAGATTGTCAGTCCTCCATGTAGAGGATTCATGGTAGAGGAAAGCGGTTGGAGTAAATGGTCTCTAAGGCTCATCTTAAGTCCATAAGTCTTTTCTTTCTGCTGTAACTTACTTTCCTAAATCAGTGAGGATGCTTTCATCTATGAGTAAGAAGACTCTGTTAAAGGTGACTTTAAAGATACATTATCTCACCAACTGAAAAAACTGAGGTAATCTCAAGGACTTATAAATTCATTGGTTCAGCAAAGTCAGAGCTCCAGTGCAATTTTGGTACAATTCTCTTGGTTTTCCCCTTACAGATCCAGGAAGGCCCTATCAGGTATCTTATCATGTATAGACAACATCAAGCAGAAGTATAATCTGCAATTTCCCTGTCTTGTGTCCTATTTTAAAAGAAAGAAAGTCTTCCCAAGAACTCATAGAGAGTTCTCCTGTGTCACTACCCATAATTACAACTCCTGCCTAGGACTACGTTGTCATGGAATGACCACCATGACTAGATGAGCACAATCAACACTCACCTATCTGGGAGGATTTAGCTAATGGTGAAAATGCTGTTTGACTAAAGCAGGAGACGAATGACTGTTCAATGTCTATTAACATCTTCTTTTTAACAATTCAAATGAGCTGCTTCTCCTCTGATATGAACATAGAAGTAAAAACACAGACTATTAAATTTGTGTATAAATTAAGATTAAATGCACACTGAGAGATAGCCCCTATTTTCCCATGAGTAAAATGTGAGGCTTACTGCATCAATTTCATGACAATTTCCTGAAATCTTGGAAGATTCTTTGGCCTAAATTGCTTGCTTCAAGCCAAACTACAGCTAAACATTTATTCTTTTAAAAATATTGATTAAGAAACTTCTACAATGCCAAGCATTATACCGGGTACTAGAGACATGAGGATGAGCAAAACAGAAATTATTCTCACTAAAAGATAGCTTATAGTCTAATAGATCATAGTTGAATAAAAATGTTACTATATATACATGCTGGTTCCCAAAGATAAGAATTAGAAATCGGAAGTGGTGTGGTGTAAGCTTACTTGAATAAACATATTCTACTAACAAATAAAATTATTAGTTTTGAGGGTTTTCTATCAAAAAATAGTACTCAAACCTTGTTTCTCATTTTGGCTTTCATGTACCCAGAATTTCAACATCATGCTGTTGTTGTCCTTATTGTTGTTTCTTACCTTCTCAGAGTATATAAAATATTAAGTTTGATCAATGACAAAGTTCTACATTAAAGCTGACTTGATTGGTGGTTGATTTGTTCCATCACTCCATGCTTAATCAAAAGGCTGCCTAGTAAGATTTCTTCAGGTGATAATACTCTAGGAGTTTTGTCCTGCTGTTTCAGCAAATTGTCAGCTTTTAGTTCCTTAAATAATAAAAAATATACCTTCTTTTTAAAGATTTATTTATTTATTTATTTTAGGGAGAGAGAGAGAGAGAGCATGCATGTGCAAGTGGGGGGAAGGGTATAGGGAGAGGAAGAGAATCTCAAGCAGATTCCCACTGAGCATGGAGCCTGATGCACCACTCGATCTCACAACACTGAGATCATGACCTGAGCCAAAATCAAGAGTCCAACACTTAACCAACTGAGCTACCCAGGCATCCCTACCTTCTTTTAAATTTAGATTTAAAAATGAAATTCATGAGTTCTTAGTATCCTATTCACATATGCAGTTCCCTCAACCTTTCCTTTCATTTCCTTATCTTCATCTGCCCATCCCAAAGATTATTACATATATGTATATATATATACCTATTATATACCTTTTAGGTATACCGTGAAGCAATCAAGTAAAGCCCTCTTGATGTCACAATTGTACTCCTTCTCTCAATGAACAAATCTAGAGAAGTCAGTCTTCTTCTCCCCTTGCCTCAAGAAAACACTACATTTGAAGTAGAATATATTTATTTCCTAAAATTTGTGTTAAACATATCCTGACAATAATAGAAAATTATCACTCCACAAAATTTGATGATGCAAAGTCCTTATGCCTAAAATAGACCACTATAAAAAGACATAAATTCAAAATTATATATAAAATGTTATACAAAATATGATTTACATTACTTGTTATTATAATATTGCTATTCATTTTAGAAGTAACCCATGAAGTAAGACACATACAAATAATGTTTGGTTACATTTCCAATTCTACTCTCAACATCTGTATGCAAAATCATAGCAATACTAAGCCTTTGGAACAAGCATCCATGAGTGTTTCTTTGATTCATGCATAATCCCAACCAGTAGTATTGACTTGCTGCTACAACTGAAAACAATCCAGTCTTGGTCAGCGTGTTCTTCTCTATCTAGATTCTGAATCCCTGAAGCACAGACACCATGTTTAATCACTCTTCTCAGTCCCAATACCATCCCACAAAATATTTTTCATGTAACATCAACAAATACTGAGCTTATTAAGATATTCTTTTCCCTCACTTTCTTGTGAAAATTAAATCACCAGAAGCAATAGTGATTGTTAGAAAAGACTGGAAGTGAATAGAGTCAGTTAGCCTTGGAAAGAAGAGAGAGCTTTGGCCATTTCTGGGAATGATAGAAACATATTTATTCAAATTGATAAACCTACCTTTCAGGATCTTACTCTCTGGCTAGGAAGTTAACTATATACAAAATATTACACAAAAAGAACTTGTAGAAAGCAAAACAAATGGCACAAGATTGCTAGAGATAAGTATTAAGCAAGTTCATAACAAAGAAAGAAAGAAAGGAAAGAAGAAAAGAAGTGAAGCCTCTATGGAAAGTCCTTATGGAAGAGGAGGACCTATATGTAAACCATAACGGCAAAAGATTATTTCAAAAAGACAAAGGGCAATGGCAGAACTAAGAGGGGATGAATAAGAGTGTGAAGAAAGGAAGTTCCAGCCTTCATAAAAATTAACTCAAAATGGGTCATGGGCCTAAATGTAAAACACGAAACTTCCTAAAAGGTATCTAAGACATTGGAGATAAAAATATACAGCAAAGGAGTGCCTGGGTGGCTCAGTGGGTTGGGCCTCTGTCTTCAGCTTGGGTCATGGTCCCTGGGTCCTGGCATCGAGCCCCGCATCAGGCTCTCTGCTCCACAGGGAGCCTGCTTCCTCCTTGCTCTCTGCCTGCCTCTCTGCCTAGTTGTGATTTCTCTCTGTCAAATAAATTTAAAAAATATATATATATATACACACACATATATATGTATATATATATACACACATACATATATATACACACAACAGAGAAAAGACAGTCTTCAATAAATAGTGTTGGGAAGCCTCCCTGGTGGTCTAGTGGTTAGGATTCGGCGCTCTCTCATAAATAGTGTTGGGAAAACTGGACAACTACACACAAAAGAATGAAATTTGATCACTTCCTTACACCATATACAGAAATAAACCTGAAATGGATAAAGGTCTAAATGTAAGACCTAAAACCATAAAACTCCTTAAAAAACATAGACAGTAAAGTCTTAAACATCAGCCATAGCAATATTTCTTTGGGTCTGTCTCCTCAAGCAAGGGCAATGAAAGCAAAAATAAACAATTGGGATTCCTCAAACAAAAAAGCGTTTGAAGATAACCATCATCAAAAAGAAAAGAGAACATAGTGAATGGGAGAAGATATTTGCAAATGATATATTCAATAAGGGGTTAACTCCAAAATTGGGGGGAAAAAAAGAGAGACCTCCTAAAACTCAATAACAAAAAATTTAAAAATGAGCAGAGGACCTGAAAAGAGATTTTTTCAAGGAAGATATACAGTTGGACACCAAACACATGAAAAGATGCTCAACGTCATTCATCATCAGAGAAATGCAAATTAAAACCATAATGAGATATCACTCACACCAGTCAGAATGGCTAGTATAAAAAAGACAAGTGTCTGTAAAAATGTGGAGAAAGTGGAACCGTCTTGCACCATTGGTGGGAATGTAAATTGGTGCTGCCATTATGGAAAACAGTATGGATGCTCCTCAGAAAATTAACATAGAAATACTACTCAACAAAGTGGGTTTGGAGGGCACATACCTCAACATAATAAAAGCCATATATGAAAAACCAACAGCTAACATCACACTCAATGGTGACAAACAGAGCTCTTCCTCTAAAATCAGGAACAAAACTCTGGCTACTTTTATTAACATAATACTGGAAAGCCTAGACACAGCAATCAGACAAGAAAAAGAAATAAAACGCACCCATAGTGGTAATGAATAAGTTACAGTCACTATTTGCAGATGGCATGATATTATGTATAGAAAAGTGTAAGACTTTACCAAAAAATTATTATAATAAAACAATCAGTAATAATTGAATTCAATAAACTTGAAAAATAAAAAAATTAAGAAGCAAAATACAAAATTAATAGGAAAATGGTTGCATTTCTATACACTAATAACAGAGTAGTAGAAAGAGAAATTAAGAAAACAATTCACTTTACAATTACCATAACGAACAAAATACCTAGGAATAAACTTAGCCAAGGAGATGAGAGACCTGTACACTGAAAACTATAAAACAATGATGAAAGAAATTGAAGACAACACAAACAAATGGAGAGATGCTCCATGCTCATGGATTGGAAGAATTAATATTGTTAAAATGTTCATAGTACCCAAAGGAATCTATAAATTCAATGAACCCCTATTAAAACACCAATAGCATTTATTCACAAAACTGGAACAAATAATCCTAAAATTTGTAAGGAACCACAAAAGACCCCAAGCAGCCAAAGCAATATTGAGAAAGCAAAACAAAGTTGAAGGATCACAATTCCAGATTTCAAAATATACTATAAAATTGTAGTAATCAAACAGTATGGTACTGGCACAAAGAGAGACACATATATCAATGGAGCAAAAGAGGGAGCCCAGAAATAAACCAATGCTTATATGGCCAACTAATCTACAACAAAGAAGGCCAAAATATAAAGTGAGAAGATAGTCTCTTCAATAAATGGTGCTGGGAAAGCTGGATAGCTACATGTAAAGAATGAAACAGGGCTTTCTTATACCATACATAAAAATAAACTCAAAATGGATTAAAGAACTAAATATGAAACCCAAAATCATAAAACTCTTAGAAGAAAATATAGGCAATAATTTTTTTGATATCAGCCATAGCAACATTTTTTCTGGATATGTCTCCTAAGGCAAAAGAAATAAAAGCATATATAAACTACTGGGACTACATCAAAACAAAAAGCTTTTGCACAGTAAAGGAAACCATCAACAAGTAAAACCACAACCTAGTAAATGGAAGAAGATATTTGCAAATGAAATATCTGATAAGAGGTTAATATCCAAAATACATAAAGACTTATACAACCCAACACCAAAAAAACAAATAATATGATTTAAAAATAGGAAGTAGTGCACGGCTGGTTCAGTTGGTAGAGCATGTGACTCTTGATCTCAGTATTGTGAGTTTAAGCCCCCCCTTTGGTTGTAGAGCTTACAGACATACATACACACATACGTACATACAAACATATATACATATACATATATACCACACATACATAAAAATGAGTGGAAGACCTGAATAGAAGTTTTTCCAAAGAACAGACAGAAGGCTAACAAACACATGAAAAGATGCTCAACATCAATAATCATTAGGAAAACACAAATTAAAACAACAATGAATCACTTTTTTAAATTTCAAGTTTATATTTAAATTCAAGTTCTTTAACATATATGGAAAAATTGGTTTCAGGCATAGAATTTAGTGATTCATCACTTATGTATAACACCCAGTATTCATCACAACATATACCCTCCTTAACACCATGACCCATTTAACCCATCCCCCACTAACCTCTCTCCATCAACCCTCAGTTTGTTTTTTATAGGTAAGAGTCTCTTACGGCTTGCTTCTCTTTTTTCTTTTCCCTTCCCTTCACCTGTTTTGTTTCTTAAATTCTACATATGAGTGAAATCATATGGTATTTGTCTTTCTCTGACTGACTTATTTTGCTTAGCAGAATACTTTCTAGTTCTATCCATAACATTGCACATGGCAAGATTGCATTCTTTTTGATGGCTGAGTACTATTCCATTGTATATATCTATCCATCAGTTGATGGACATTTGGGCTCTTTCCACAGTTTGGTTATTGTTAATAATGCTGCTATAAACATCAGGATGGATGTGCCCCTTCAAGTCTGTATTTTTGTATCCTTTGGATAAATACTTTGTAGTGCAATTGCTGGGTGGCAGGGTAGTTCTATTTTTAACTTCTTGAGGAACCTGCATACAATTTTCCAGAGTGGCTTCACCAGTTTGCATTCCCACCAAGACTGAAAGAGGGTTCCCTTACTCTGTATCCTTGCCAACATCTGTTGTTTCTTAAGTTCAGAGTTGTTAATTTTTGCCATTCTAACTGGTGTGAGGTGGTACCTTATTGTGGTTTTGATCTGTATTTCTCTGATGCCAAGTGATGTTGAACATTTTTTCATGTGTCTGCTGGCCATTTGTATGTCTCCTCTGGTGAAATGTCTGTTCATGTCTTCTGTGCATTTCTTGATTGGATTATTTGTTCTTTGGGTGTTGAGTTTGATAAGTTGCTTATAGATCTTGGATACATTTATCTGATATGTTGTTTGCAAATATCTTCTCCCATTCCATAGGTTGCCTTTTAGTTTTATTAACTGTTTCCTTTGTTGTGCAGAAGCTTTTTATCTTGGTAAGGTCCCAATAGTTCATTTTTGCTTTTGTTTACCTTGTCCTGAAGACATTTCTAGTAAGAAGTTTGTGTGGCCAAGGCCAAAGAGTTTGCTGCCTGTGTTTTCCTCTAGGATTTTGATTGTTTCCATCTTCTGTCTTCCATTCATTTTGAATTTATTTTTGTGTATGGTTTAGAAAATCATACAGTTTCATTCTTCTGCATGTCACTGTCCATTTTCCCAACATCATTTGTGGAAGAGACTATCTTATTATTGGATATTCTTTCCTTCTTTGTTGAAGATCAGATGACTATATAGTGGTGGGTCAATTTCTGGGTGCTCTAGAGTGCGCCACTGATCTGTGTCAGTTTTTGTGCCAGTACCATACCGTCTTAATGACTACAGCTTTGTAATACAGCTTGAAGTCCAGAATTGTGATGCCTCCAGTTCTGTTTTGCTTTTTCAAGATTACTTTGGCAATTGGGGTCTCCTGTGGTTCCATACAAATTTTAGGATTGTTTGTTCTAGCTCTTTGAAAAATGGTGGTGATATTTTATCAGGGATTACATTAAATGTGTAGATTGCTTCAGGTAATATAGACATTTTAACAATATTTGTTCTCGCAATGTAGTATTACCTCATACCTGTCAGAATGGCTAGAATCAAAAAGACAAGAAATAACAAGTATTAGTAAAGATGTAGGAAAAAAGGAATCCTTGTTCACTTGTCACTGTTTGTGGGAATATAAATTGGTACAATCACTGTGGAAAAACAGTGTGATGGTCCTCAGAAAATTAAAAATATAAATACCATATGATCCAATCATTATATTCTAGGTATTTATCTGAAGAAATTAAAAACACTAATTTGAAAAAATATGTACACCCTATGTTTGTTGCAGCATTTTTTACAATAGTCAAGATATAGAAGCACCCAAGTGTCCATTGACAAATGAATAGATAAAGAAGATGTGGGGGGAGGGTATACACATGTATATACATGTATATACATACATATAATAGAATATTACTCGGTCATAAAAAGGATGAGATCTTGTCATTTGTGACAACATGTGTAGACCCAGAGTGTATTACAATAAGTGAAATAAGACAAATACCATATAATTTCACTTATGCGTGGAATTTAAAAAACAAGTCAATAAACAAACAAAAATCAAAACAAACCATAGATATAGAGGACAAACTGATGGTTGCCAGACAGAGGTTGGAAGATGGGCAAAATTGGTGAAGAGGTATGGGAGATACAGGCTTCCAGTTTTAGAATAACGCATGGGATTAGAAGTTACAGCATAGGGAATACAGTCAATGGTATTTATTGCATTAGGGTTGTATGGCAGATGGTAGCTACACTTGTGGTAAGCATAGCATAACATACATACTTGTTGAATCACTATATGATACAGCTGAAACTAGTGTAACATTGTAAGTTAACAGTACTTGAACGTAAAAACTAGAAATACTATATAATCCAGCAATTCCACTACTAGGTATTTACCTGAAGAAATTAAAAACACTAATTTGAAAAGATACACGCACTTCCATGTTTATTGCAGAATTATTTGCAATAGTCAAGATACAGAAATAATCTAAGTGTTCGACATGGAATGAAGGGTTAGAAAATTACTATATATGATAAAGGATATTTTCAACATTTAATGTTTATAGGCCCTGCTCCTGGGCTCCCAGGGAAGCTATACTTTAACATTTACCAAGGTCAGCATGACTTGAAAAAACCTTAAAGCATGGACTCTTTCTGCCCCAAGCATACATTGTACATCTGCTTTGTTAAAGAAAATAATCAGAAAGGAACATTCTGAACACAAAAGATAAGAAAAAGTAAGAAACTTCCCTGGTTCCCATAAGATTAAACTCATACAGCCCTGCACATACTAGAAACTTAAGATAAGGTCTGCAACTTTCTGAAATGTTCTTTGTCAAAAATTTCATAACTTTTTATGTAAAAATGCATATAATTCTATACCAAATGTTCCCTTACTGGAGCACTTTCTTCTTTGTGAAGATGGTGTATTCCTGGCAGCTGTCTTAACTTGGGCTTGAATAAAACTCTTTTTTTTTCTCTTTTCGAAACTCTAAAAGGTTCACTCATTTTGCAACCACATGATATATTTGCATCCACATACACAGAATATTTGTATTGTATTGTATTTTTATATTTATTTGTATTGTATTGTATATTTATTTGTATTGTATATTTGCATCCACATATACAGAATACTACTCATCCATAAAAAAGAATGAAACCTTGCCATTTGTGACAATATGAATGAACTTTGATAGTATTATGCTAAGTGAAAAAGTCAGACAGAGAAAGAAAAATACCATATGATTTCACTTATCTGTTAAATCTATAAAACAAAACAAGTGAACAAACAAAACAGAAATAGACTAATAAATACAGAGAATAAATCAGTGGTTGTCAGAGAGGAAGGGCTAGAGGGATAGGCAAAATAGGTAAAGGCAATTAAAAAGAACAAATTTCCATTTATAAAATAGATAAGTCATGAAACCATAAGTGACTCTTAATCTCACAAAACAAACTGAGGGTTGCCGGGGGGAGGGGGTTTGGGAGAAGGGGTTGGGATTATGGACATTGGGGAGGGCATGTGATTTGGTGAGTGCTGTGAAGTGTGTAAACCTGGTGATTCACAGACCTGTACCCCTGGGGATAAAAATATATGTTTATAAAAAATAAAAAAAAAAATAAAAAAATAAAAAATAAATAAATAAAAAAATAAAAATAAAAAAAAAATAGATAAGTCATGGTAATGTAAAGTACAGCTTAGGGAATATAGTCAATAATACTGTAATAACTATGTGACAGTTAGTTAACAATAGTTACAATGGTAACTAGACTGTGGTGATCACTTCATAATGCATATAAATCTTAAATTGCTATTTAATATAATACTGTATGTCAACTACACTTCAATTTAAAATGAAGAAAGAAACATCTACTTTGGGCAGCTATTTCAAATGGTCCTTCAATCATAAAACAACAGGTTATTTTTAATATTCCTTCATGCATTTCTAGGTTCATAGGAAGTAAGTGAAATCATTAAGGATGGATTTCTTGTTCTCTCTCTCACATACACATACACATACACATACCTACCATGTACACACATACACAATTCAGAGCTGAAAACAGTAAGCTTTAAGGAGAATGGAGAATCAGGATTTTCCTTAAGTCAACAGTTGACACTACTCCAGCAGTTAAGAGAACAATTCAGTGGAAAAACAAACCTGAAACCTCAAGACTTACTCCTGGGACCCTGTAAGGTGGCCATCCCCCAACTCCCTGTAGATGCAGTATAAAATATTCACCTGAATAACTGATTACTACTTCCAGCCCTCAGGATTTCCAGGGATGAAATCAACAAATATGAACTCACAGTCAACAACTATACAAAGAATTAAGCTATCCAGAGGGAATGAAGAAATAATAAACATTATATTTGGACCTGCAAAGAAATCATATGAAGGGAAAAAAGGAATCACATGGGGATTATAAAATGCCAAATACAAATAATTATATAAAATGTCCATATAAACAGATGATGAAATCAGGAAAATGAACAATCAACATGAGATTGTAAAAATGATCAGGTAATTTACAAAAGTAGCCAAACAGAACTGTTAGAAATTATATATATATATATATATATATATATAGAGAGAGAGAGAGAGAGAGAGAGAGAGAAAGAGAGAGGGGAAACTAAAAATTGAATGATTAGGTTCAAATACAAATCAGATCCAGCAGAAAAGAGATGAAGAGGCGGGAAGTGTAATGATCTCAAATAAATGCAGAAAAAAAATTCAACAAAATTCAATATCTATTCATCATTTAAAAGAAAACTCTTGGAAAACTGGATGAGGAAACATTCTTAACCTGATAAAAAGAAGTTACAAAACTCTGGAACATTCCCTTTAAAATCATTTTTTTAAGAAAAGAAAGCCCTTTATTACTGATATTTTAAAATACCTGAGAGAAAATACAGAGAATATCATAGTCACCTGAAGAGAGGGAAGGATTTCTTTAGAAGGAAGGGGAAGGTATTCATCATAACAGAAAACTAAATATAACTACAATATAATTTAAATTTTTATTCATCATAAACATCAAAGAAGAGAAAAGCAAGTGGAAGAAGATATTTTTAACATATATAACTGACAAAGAATTACCATACACTATAAAGAACTTCTACTGATCAATAGGAAAAAGACAGAAGTCCAATAGAAAATGGGCAAAAGATAGGAACAAACATTTTACAAAAGATGCTCAGCTTTAGTCAGAAAAAATGTAAAGATATTAATGAGATCTAATTTTAAATCCACTAAATTAGCAAAAATTAAGAACTGCAAAGGTGTTGGAAAGGTTGTAAACTGACAGAAATTTTTATATACTTTAAAAGAAAATTATAAGGAAAATTTGACACAGTGGGTGATTTTATTTTTTCTCTCAGGAAGATTTACATTTATTTGTTGCACATTGTTTAAAAAAAAAAAAAAAAAAAAAACTAAAATCCAAAGTCAATGTAATCTAATTGCAGGGAATGAGATGATTCAGATCTGATCTATAGTCCCTACAAGGAGCAGTGTGTTTCCCATCCTCTCTTACTTTCAGGGTGAACTCTTTCAAAGTCCCAATTCCAAGTATGCAAGAATTATCAGGGTCTCTGCTTGGCTTGCCTTAACCTTCCATTTTTGCCTCCCTCTTTCTGGGAAACTATCAAAACTGCTGACTTTCATCTACTACTTCCTGAATAAGCAGAGCTCCTTAGTGTAAAAGTGGCCCCAAATTCCTTACTTGCTTCTTTTGGTTTCTTTCTTTTCCCAGATCTTAACCCCCAAATCCTTCACAATTCTTATTAGCTTTGTGATACTTTCTCTTTTTTATTATAGTCATTTCAGGTATATGACATGAGTATATATTACAAAATAACCACAGTAAGTCTAGTTAACGTCTACTAATTTTCTTCTTGTGATGAGAACATTTATGATCTACTCTCTTAGCAACTTTCAGATATGCAATACGATATTTTTTGAGGATATTTCTTTTTTATTGAGGTACATTGGCATAAACATTATATTCATTTCAGGTATATAACACAGTAATTCATTATTTGTATACATTGCGAAATGATCACCACAATAAGTCTAGTTAACATCTATCACTACAAAATTTAAAACAGTCTTTTCCTTGTGATGAGAACTTCAAAGAGTTACTTTCTTCACAACTTTCAAATATGCAGTACAATATTATTGACTATGATCACAATGCTATACATTATATCTATGACTTATTTACTTCCTAACTGTAAGTTTGTACATCTTGATTCCCTTGACCTATTTCACCCACCACTCCCATTCCTCTCTCCTCTGGCAACCACCATTCAATTCTCTGTATCTATGAGGATTTTTTCATTATTTTGTTTTTTAGATTTCACAGATAAGTGAAATCATATATATTTGTCTTTCTCTGTCTGACTTATTTCACTTAGCATAATACCATCATGATTCATCCATATTGTCACAAATGGCAAGGTTTCATTCTTTTTTATGGCTGAGTAGTATTTCATTGTATATATCACCTTTTCCTTATTCATCCCTCAGACACAGGCTATTTCCCTATCTTGGCTACTGTTAAACAATGTTTTGATGAACACAGGAGTGCATATATCTTTTCAAATTAGTGTTTTCAATTTCTTCAGATAAATACCCAGAAGTGGAATTGCTAGAATATATGATAGTTCTATTTTTTAAATTTTCTGAGGACTCTTCATACTGTTTTTCACAGTGGTCGAAACACTTTACTTTTCCACCAACAGTGCATAAGGATTCCTCTCTTTCCACATCCTTGCCAACACTTGTTATCCCTTGTCGTTTTCATGATAACCATTCTAACAGGTGTGAAGTGATATGTAATTGTGGTTTTGATTTGCATTTCCCTAATGATTAGTGATCATGTCTCTGTTGTCCATCCATGTCTTCTTTGGAAAAGAAAAAAAGTCTATTCAAATGCTCAGATCTTCTATCCATTTTTCATTGGTTTTTTATTTATTTTTTATTTATTTATTTATTTATTTATTTTGCTATTGAGTTGTGGGAGTATTTATTTATCTTGGATATTAACCTCCTATTAGGTATATGATTTGCAAACACTTTTTCCCATTCAGCAGATTGCCTCTTCATTTTATTGATGAAATTTCCTTTGTTGTGAGAAGCTACTTAGTTTGATGTAGTCTCATTTATTTTTGCTTTTGTTGCCTTTGCTTTTGGAGTCAGATCAAAAAGATCATCACCAAGACCAAGGTCAAAGAGCTTACCCCCTATGTTTTCTTCTAGGTCTTACATTCAAATCTTTAATTAATTTTTGTATATTTTATAAGATAGTAGTCTAGTTTCATTCTTTGGCATGTGGCTGCCCAGTTTCCCAATACCATTTGTTGAAGAGACTTACAATAGAGTATTGTGATACTTTTAAATATATAACTGGAGAGTAGGGCCAACTTCTGTAATATTCCTCAATGGGTCCACCCTTAATGGAACTAAGTTAAAAGAAAAACTTAAAATTTCATTTCCCTGGTCTTTTTACTCTCCTTCCTACACATGGAAATTGTCCCCAAAGTCTCTTTTCTACCCACCTTGTAAACCTCCCAGGAAAACATTTCCAAATTTCTCTGGACATGTTAGTTTTCCCTCCCTTCATGCTTTTTTCCCCCTTACCCACAGCTCCCTGCTTTTTTGAATGAGCTAGCCTCTCTATTTCCTACAGTTCTGCCTTTCAACAATTCTTTTGATCATCATAAAAAACAAGGACTGGAAACAGTCTGATGGTGGGGATTATGGGTAGTTTTTTATTTCTTTATCTTTATTAGTATTTTCTAAAGTTTTATAACAAACAGGCCTTTTTTTAACTTACCATGTTTAACATCACAGTGTTTCTTAACAGATTGCAGACCAAGTTTTGTTATTTCATACGTGCATAATGTGATATTTGCCTCTGCAACAATCAAATCAGCATGATCTATTTGCACAGGTGATTTCCCTGTTTCCTTAGGACTTTAAAACTCTGCAGCTGCTTTCATGTAGAAAATGAATTCCCATGCAGGTGTCCTTGCTTAAATGACAGATTCACAATTCTGTTTCCAAGCTTCCCTTTCAGCTTTCATTTTTACTTATTTGGCACTCATAGATGGAAAATGAGGGGGTCTTTTTCCTTCTTTTCTCTTTTTCAGTAGTGCAATGGGGATAATATTTTTTGAAATGTTTTCAGATACACTTTCACATCCTGTAAGTCATACGGTCCTATGACTTGCTGCCCAAAAAAAGGCTGACCTCAGCTAGAACAATAAAGTCATTGCTCAGCGTTAACTGCCAAATCATATTTTTAAAAATCACTAACAAGAGAATGGTCTTGAAAGCTAGCCTTAGTTGAAAGAGGAACATCTTATCAATTCTTTAAGCTTCAATTAACATATCAAGAGCCAGAACTCTGTCTCTGAGACATGAGTAAAGGTAACTCAGGTGTGAAATAAAAACTGTCCCTACAGGCACAAGCACTGGTGTCATATGCGAACAATGAATCATGGAACGCTACATCAAAAATTAATGATGCACTCTATGGTGAATAACATAACAATTTTAAAAACAAAACAAAACAAACAACAACAAAAAAAAAACCTGTCCCTACACATACAAGGAAGTAAAGTCCACCCATTGAGGCCCATGGACTGCAGAAAGAAGAGAGCAGAAATAGAGAAGAGCGTCAGTCATATACACCTGGTACAAAATTCCAGGTGCGGAGGTATATCTGAATTGAGGGATCTATGTGACATACCTCATTTGGAACTGTAGGAGGAGACTAGAACACAGGATGGCTCCATATCAGTGCAGGAAGCTGCATTAAAACAGTATTAGTGGGGGGCACCTGGGTGGCTCAATGGGTTAAGCCGCTGCCTTCAGCTCGGGTCATGATCCCAGGATCCTAGGATGGAGCCCCACATCCGGCTCTCTGCTCAGCAGGGAGCCTGCTTGCTCTCTCTCTCTGCCTGCCTCTCTGCCTGCTTGTCATCTCTCTCTGTCAAATAAATAAATAAATAATCTTTAAAAAAAAAACCAGTATTAGTGGGATATGCATCAACAGGCAGAGACTGGGCTGGAGTAACTCCTTTGCCCTCCTTGGTGCTAAGTAATAGAGAAGAAACCTCAAAGTTACTGAAAGCCCAGGGGCAGGGCCTATGGTTCTCTTAAGGAATCACCATTCCAGAGGCTGTAAACTGGATAGCCTTGGGCTGTAGGGAAAGGGAAGATCACGCCTCAGACTCAGAAAGGAGGGAACCACAGTGAACCACAGTTCACAGGTGAACCACAGTGGTGCCAAATCTGCAAGGGTGACCAGGTTCTGTCTGATGTAAAGAAACAAAATTCAATTTTGTCTGCCACACATCACTAGATCCCAGCCCATGAGGCCAAGAACTATATCATGATGCATATACTGAAGTAGGAACCAAAAAGTCACAAAGGATAGCAAAGGACCTATTGACAGACTAAGATCCTTCCTCCCCAGTACCACACTGTCATGGCAATGTCCCCAGATATCCAGACACCATTTTGGGGAGAAGCAAGGGGAATGGGAAGAAATCTGAGATTCTGAGCACATACTAAAAGAGAGTGAGTTTCCTAAAAGACAGATTTTTTTTTTTCAGAGATTTTGTTTATTTATTTGACAGAGAGAGATATAACAAGAGAGGGAACACAGGGGCGCCTGGGTGGCTCAGTTGGTTAAAGCCTCTGCCTTCAGCTCAGGTCATGATCCCAGGGTCCTGGGATTGAGCCCCGCATCCGGCTCTCTGCTCAGCGGGGAGCCTGCTTTCCCTCTCCCTCTCTGCCTGCCTCTCTGCCTACTTGTGATCTCTCTCTCTCTGTCAAATAAATAAATTAAATCTTTAAAAAAAAAGAAAAAGAAAGAGGGAACACAAGCAGGGGAGTGGGAGAGGGCTTCCCGCTGAGCAGGGAGCCCGGTATGGGGCTTGATCCAGGACCGTGGGATCATGACCTGAGCCAAAGGCAGACGCTTAAATGACTGAGCCACCCAGGTGCCCCTAAAAGACAGTTTTAACTGGCAGATTCAGATTCAATTCATTAGAAAGTTATAGTTTGTTCCTTTTTATCCCCACCGGCCACCACAATGAAGTTTGTGAGAAAAATTAGGTCCATTGTAGAAAGTAAACATTTATTAAGCCCACAAATAGACCTACTCATACACGAACATTTGATTTGTAATAAAGGTGGCACCACAGGGCAGCAGAGAAAGATGTTCTTTTCAATTTATATAGCTGGAACAATTAGAATACCATATTGGAGGGGGGGGAATGAAATGATCCTTCCATTGCTTTACAAAAAGTCCATATGAATAGCATTAAAAGCATGAATGGTGGAGAAAAGAACGAAGACTTCAAGGCATTGTCCATAGGTAGAAGAAAAAATTGTCTCGATATGGGTAACATTGGGATGACTTATCTTGGAAAAAGTAAATAGCCCCCTACACACAACTTCTCAAGGGAAAAAGAAATTATAATGTCAAAAATATGAAATTACTGTTAAAAGTATATAAAACCAAGTCTATAAGTTGTGAAATAGAAGTTATAGCTCTATTCTGAGATAAAAAGTATACTTCTTTTAATAAAAATTCAAAACATGATCATTTTGTTATCACTCAAGTGCCAATCACTATCCAGTTTGTATTGTGCATGCTTACCTGCCCAGAGAAAAGTGTGTGTGTGCACATGCATACACGAACAGTGATGCATGAACAAAATCATTTTATTCTGTTTCAGTTGTTTGATATTCTGGTCAGGATCAGCTATAGCTTCTTCCTTGCTATGTGTAACTATCTGAAAATTATGTCAACACAGAACTTGTTATCATTTTTGGAAAAATTTCAAGATTACCTAGTGAGTTATAAAGGATAAAATTTGCATAAAAATATTCTGTCACCATCAAAACACATAATCTTCTGGTAAAGATTAAGAACCAAATGCACTTACCTACCTCTCAATCTCTAGAATTCCAATGAAAGCATAGTAAAAAATAAATACAAATGACAAATCCTAGGAGCACTAATAGTATGAAAGAGAACTATTTCCTATTATAACTGAGTAGAAATCTTAATGAATTTTCTAGAAGATGGAAAGAAAAAGCGGCAACCTAGAAAATCACAGGTTAGCCTGCCATAAAGGCAGTCCCTGGTTCATCTATGTGAGCCCATATGAGACCCAAGAGCCAAGCCAGGAGGTAAAGAGGATGGCAACAGAAAGAGCAGAAATCAAAATAAGTCAATTACAGAAAGACAACTGATCTCTCTGATAGGAGGAATTTGATCCTGATATGAGTAATTTGAGAGGCAGGGGAGGGGGTCATGGGCGGTAGGGAGGGAAAAATGAAACAAGATGGGACTGGGGAAGGAGACAAATCATAAGAGACTCTTAATCTCAGGAAACAAACGGAGGGGTGGTTGGGTTATAGATATTGGGAAGGGTATGTGCTATGGTGAGTGTTGTGAATTGTGTAAGACTGAAGATTCACAGAGCTATACCCCAAAACAAATAATACATTATATGTAAATAAAAAAATAAATTTTTAAAAATATAAATAAGCAAATAAGCCAAAATCTGCAAGATTTTTAAGTCTGCCAATAGAATTACTCCTCTCCTTCTTTCCCTCTCTCCTCTCAAAATACTCTGGCCCTCCCCCCCACCCCAGGTGTTGTGTTTACTTCCTTTCATAAGCCAACGCATCTGTTCTAAAGAAACCAATCTTCAGAGGTCCTTGGGTGGCTCATTCAGTTAAGTATCTGCCTTCATCTCAGGTTATGATCTCAGAGACCTGGGATTGAGCCCTGCCTTGGACTTCCTGTTCAGCTTCCCCCTCTCCCTTCTATCTCTCTGTTCTACCTCTCTCTCACACACATAATAAATAAATAAAATATATATTTTTAAAGTTTCACCCTCTCCCTCTGCCTATCTTCCTGTTCCACCTCTCTCTCTCTCTCTCTCTCTCTCTCTCTCATAAATAAATAAATATCTTAAAGAAAAAAAGAAACTGATCTTCTATCACTGTTCCATTTTAATAAGTTTCTTATCCTTTTGGAAATGGTTCCTACAGGTGTTCTGCAGACTGTTCCTCTCTGCCTAATACAAAGGACAGATGGTCAGCACTTCCAGACTTAACCTACACCTTTCTCCATACATATGTATACACAATCAAGAACCTCCAGTATTTTGAGAAAAATGCACAAAAGCAAATAACTAAGGCAAACAAATAAAACAATCGACCCAGTGATAATTGGTAATTCAGAAAAATAGAGAACTTAATTTTTATCCTAATTAAGATTAAGAGTGGAAATATATTGTACCCATAAGATTAGAATAGGTTGTTTCCATGTCTTGGCAGAGACAGATAAGTACCATATGGTTTCATTCATGTGTAGAACCTAAAAAAACAAAAAACAAAATTCATAGATATTGAGAACAGACTGGTGATTGCCAGAGGCAAGGCAGGATGGCAAGGAAATATAGTGGGGGGTAGGCAAAATGAGAAAAGGGTTTCAAAAGACATAAACTTCCAATTATAAAGTAAGTCATGGAGATATAATGTACAACATGGTGACTATGGTTAATAATACTATATTGCATACCTGAAAGCTGTTGAAAGAATATATTGTAAAAGTTAACATCATAAGAAAAAAATTGTAACTGTGTGGTGATGTATGTTAACTAAGATATATTGTGATCCTTTCACAACACATACAGATGATCAAATTATGTTGTATACCTGAAACTAATGTTATATATCAATTGTATCTCCATTTTAAAAAGATTAGAATTGGGTTCTATGCCAATGGAGCAATCAGAGAATTTTTAAAATTGTCTTGGCAAGCTAAATGTGTTTACCAAACTAAAAAAAAAAAAAAAAAAAAAAAAAAAAAATCCAATAGTAGAGCTGGAAGGTGAAATTGAAAAATTGGAAAGGGAAAACACAAGAGAAAAGGCAAAGAGACCAGTGCTTCCCAAAATTAATGTGCATACAAATCACCTAGAGATCATGTTAAAATACAAATTCTGGGGCACCTGGGTGGCTCAGTTGGTTAAGCAACTGCCTTTGGCTCAGGTCATGATCCTGGAGTCCCGGGATCAAGTCCCACATCAGGCCCTCTGCTCATCGGGGAGCCGGCTTCTCCCTCTGCCCCTTGCCCCTTTCATGCTCTCTCTCAAATAAATAAAATCTTTAAAAAAAAAAAATACAAATTCCGATTCCCTAGATATGGGATTCTGCATTTCTAACTAGCTCCCAAATGATGTCAGTGTTGCTGTCCACAGCCCACATTTTGAGTAGTAAAGACAGGTGCTTGGAAAATTTCAGAGAAACCAAAACTATTTTTCTTTTAAATAATAAGCAGTCCTAAGAGTGAAGTCTTGTGGAGTCCAGTTTCAGTATCAAACCATCATTTGAGAGTTAAAAAGGAACTCAAGAATATTCCCATCTCCTGACTGGACTGAGTCCCCTTGCCATGTTCTCCCTCCTGCTCTTTTCTGGCTCAGGGTTTGTTCCTCTTCAGCTTCTTTTACTTTTCAGACCAACTCAGGGAATCATAATTAATGCAGTACTTTGTCTTCCTTAAGAATACAAAGTTAATAATTACAGTATTAAGACGAGGTCATAGTAACCTGTACCAAATTTTCTCTCATTTACTATATAATATAACCAAGAATAATCAGTTTTTTAAAACTATTTTATTTATTCGACAGATTGAGAGTGAGAGATCACAAATGGGCAGGCAGAGAGAGGGGGAAGCAGGCTCCCTGCCAAGCAGAGAGCCCCATGCAGGGGCTCCATCCCAGGGCCCTGAGATCGTGACCTGAGCTGAAGGCAGAGGCTTAACCCTCTGAGCCACCCAGGCACCCCATGAATATTTGGTTTTTAAAATGTGAACATTTTGAATGTGGCTCTATGAAAAGAAAGACAATCATAACAATATTCTGACATTGAGTCTCCTCTCACTCCCAAAGTGACATAATCACAGAAATACTTTTTAACTCTTCTAAACAGGAGTAAATTCACCCTGTGCATGAAGCTACACAATTTGAATTTATAGATTTTGGGCTACATTGTATGCATTATTAGCTGTTTTTAAAGAATTTCTGAAGATTAAGGAAACATACGTTAGCAAATGATACTTGAAGATTCATATAGCTGGCAAATCAAGAGCTTTGCTATCCTTGTTTTGCAATTTAAATTTATCTTTTGTTTAAAATGTTTATTATATACTGTTTCAGGACTGAATTTATCTTTTCTTAAAAGCTCTTTATCACATACTAATTGTTAAATAAAATCTTTCTAAAGAATTTCAAACAAACTATTGACCACTTTCTTTGTTCCCTAAAGTAGAAGCAATTAATACTTTATATTTATCATTGAGGGAAACAAGTGTTTATAAAACCATTTGGGAAAAAAATGGAGGATTTATGCCAAAAAAAAATTATCTCTAGAAACTTCTACATTTTTTAGACTGCCTTCTTGGGGGAAAATATAAATTCTGATCCTCAGAAATGTTCCTGGCAACTTGTGAAGTATAGTAGAAAAACTGTGTTTATCAGTAGAATACTATAATATTTAGAAATATTTAAAGTCGATTATAGCATTTTATACATAATAAAACTAAATTTAAGTGACAATTATGGGATGCTGAGGAAATTCAGAACTTTTTAAATGGAATGACTTACTATATGAGGGAAGGGCCTAACTTATGCAAAGTTTTACAGACTTGACATAAACGTTTCCTAGAATTTTTATTTTAGTAGAAATAGTGAAAAACTCAAGTTTCCTTAAAATTATATTAATGTAATCCATCTTGGCTATTCATTTATTCAGTAGCATGGTATTACAATAATACCCTTTCTGTTAACTATCTTTACTGCATAATTCTTTGATCTGGTCACTCATTATAGCAAGTACTAAGTGCTGTCCTTTCTATAAACAAAGGGAAGCACAGTGGCTTTGATAGTTCATGGATGATTCAGTACTATTGTTGATACTTTTTATATCATTTATAATACATATTATATATATTTATTTTTATTATCTAATATAATATTTATATAATATATAATATTTATATATAATTTATATATTATAAATATATAACTATATATCATATAGTATAAATATTATATATGTTAGATATATATCTACAAGTTATATATTATATATCTAACATATATATATAATATTTATACTGTCTCAGTATCCCCAAACCTCTATCAATATTTTCTGCATTTCCAAGTAAACCACTTGCACATGAATCCTTATCTTGGCATCTACTTCTGACCGAACCAACCAGTAAAGGGGGTATCAGAAGTGGTACCAGGAATCAAATCCTCAGGAAGGGATTCTGGAATTGGATCACTTGCCTGCTAGAGGTAACAATAACACCATTTTTAGTACTTTGTAGGGTGGTAATAACCTTTGACATGCTGTAACATAACATTTACTAAAACTTTGACTGTGGTTAATTGGAAGGTCTAGAGGTAGAAAGGGAGACCAAGTCATTTTGAGGCAGAATGCTGAACAAGTGTATAAAGGATAAACAACCAAAAAGGTAAAATAATAATTGAAAAAAAAAGTGTAAGCTACTGCATCCTCCTTCCTAACACTAAGAAAGAAGCACAGTACATATATATTTCTTCAGATTTTACAGACTGCATACCACACTTACGTACTGCATACCCCACTGTATACCACATGTGGTATACATGCTGCATACCACACTTAGCATACTTGTTCCAAATCATTTCTTGGGTAACTAAGGAGGCTGCCAGTTATGAGTAGATCCAAAGCAACAGATGGCTCTGCAGCAGATTCAAATTATGAAATAAACATCTCTGACAATTGGACTATACAATCCAGCAGATCCAAAGGTATCCGAGGTACCCAGGATCCATAAGGAAACCCTATATATTCCCTGGCCAACCTCAATAGGACAAACACACTACAGACTTCTATGATTCCAGAGCAATGCTATGTTGTCTACAGTAGAAAACTATGCTCTATTAGAAAGGCAGTTCCCAGCATGTACTGAGCCCTAATGGAGTCTGTGTTCTTAACCAGGGTATATCAAGCTACTATGCAATTAGAGATGATCATAATGAGCTTAGAATTGTCAGCCACTAAGTGATGTGGTCAAAATGACACAGCAACAACTCATCACCTGATGGAAAAGATATTTTCAGGATCAGACCTGAGCAGGCCCAAAAGGTATAAGTAATTTACTCAAATAAGTGGCCCAGACCTTCATGTTACCTAGCTCTGTTGCACTGATTCTAATCTCTCAACTCATACCTTTGTGGAGGTTAGTTATGATCAGCCAATTAATGAAGGAGAGGGAAAATCTGAGCTTGATTCATTTATTAATTTATTAATGATTAATTTATTAATCAGCCTGATTTATTTGTTTTTCTGGAAATACTGTTGCCACAATACAGTCCCCCTCAAGGGTGACCCTGAAAAATGGTGAATAGAAATCCCTTCTGTGGGCTCAACTTGGTTAAAGGGTTTTAATGAATAAGTTGGGAAGCTTTGGGTTCAATGACAGAAAGCCCAGAAATGCTGGAGGCACTAAAAATAAACTTTGTCTAAGTTATGGACTGAATTTTTGTATCCCTCCCCCAAAATTCATATGTTAAAATCTTAACCCCAATGTGATTGGTGGCTAAGCCTTTGGGAAGTGATTGGGTATCCTTATAAAGAGACCCCAGGGGGCTCCCTTGCCCTTTCAACCATGTAAGGATACAGTGAAAAGTTGGCTATCTATGAACCAGGAAGTGGGCTCTCACAAGCCAAGGAACCTGCCAGCACCTTGATCTCAGACTTCTCAGGCTCCATAAATGTGAGGAATAAATGTTTATTGTTTAAGCCACTAGATCTATGGTATTTTTGTTAGAACAGTCCATATATACTAAGGCAACGTCTTTATAATGTCTCTACAGTCATGCCAAGCTATCTCAGAGAGCCACTGATCTAAAAGATGCAGTACATAAAATAGGATCTGAATATAGACATTCCTTAGGGGCCACAACATTCCATCACTCAGTCAGAGAAAGCCTTATGTAGGACTTATCTACACATAGCAAAGAGCATAAAACTAAATTTCAAAACAATCCCTGTCAATGAAGATCAACTGCATTAAAATCTCCACCATCCAAAAATACCTCCATCATCCTCCATTATCCAGCATTATCTATGAATGTTCATTCTGGAAACACTCATTTTTTGGATTGTATTTTAAAAACTGGTATGTGAGTATAAACACATGCACATAGGTAGGAGGAGGGGCAAGATGGCAGAGAAGTAGGAAACCCTGTTACAACCAGTCCCCTAAAGTAAGCTAATTAGCTATCAGAACACTCTGAACACCCATGAAATCAGCCTGAGATGTAAGATTATACACTTCTGGATCTCTACGGGGTCAGAAGACACCAGTGGATAGGTAAAACGGAGTGTGAATGATCGGACTGATATCAGAGGATAAACGGAAGGGGGAGGGAATCACCAGAAGCAATCCATTGGAAAGTAATATCCCAATATGAAAGTGCTCTGTGATTGGAGACCAGCTTTAACTTGGAGTCTGGTTAAAAGCACTCAAAAAAAGCAAAAGATCTTAAGGGGCAGCTGATGGAATCGGGCAGCTGATGGAATCAGGCAGTCATGGGCACGGGCCTAAACCCAAGGACCCAAGACAGCCACTGCCGGTGACCACCCAACCCAGAGAGAGTGCAGTGGAGCCCCGGGTTTTCTGCTGCTTGCACCACCACGTGGCTAGGCACACTCCCACCTGCAAGCATGAGGGAGTGTGGTGTGGACACCAGCGGCACTCTCTAGAACCACAGCCTTTTGCACTCTGTACCCACTGTGCAACTGGGGTCTGAACTGCACTCCCCACCACACCCGACAGAGCTCCATGCAGGCGCTAACCAGTGGTTCCCAGGACTGGCCAACAGTCTGAACACTCCCAGCCCAGGCTTGGAAAATCTCAGCGCCTATCTCTGGTTGGGATCTTGCAGCGACTTGTGAAATCCTGAGGTCTGGACCCCAGATAGCAGTCCTGGCAAAGGTAACCACTGGAAGTGGGCTTCCTGACCAATATCCGTTTTAGTGGCACAAGGGTGAAGAGACTAGCGGGAGCTTTGGACGACCCCTGAGACGGTGGCTGGGGGCATGCACTACCTGCGGGAGGTTGCATGGTTTAGTAGAGTTGCAGGGGCAAGGTTGTGCATTCTGGACCACCCAGAGGGGAGCAGACTAAGGCTTTTCTCTGAGACAGAGGTCTGGATGCAGTCTGCTTTCCACTAAACCTCTGAAAAGTCGCAAAAAGCCACCAAAGGACAAAAACCTCCAGAGAACAAAAGCCTGGAAAAACCAGTTTCCACAGAGCCCAGTCCCTTGAAAGGGACCAGGAGGACTCAACCCAAGCAAGACTGACTGAAACAATGTGACAGTCCCCTCCCCTAGAAAGCCAGCTAAAAGAATGAGAGGACAACCACCACAGGGTCCCCATAAAACTGTAAAATGGCAATATCAGGAGAAAACAAGATATTAAGCTCCCAGTATTACCCTAAACCTATATATTTCATAGATACAACTTTTATTTTTAGTTCACTCTCACTAATCTTGTACTTTTTAATTTTTTTGACCCGCTTACCATTACAACTAGAGGTTCAATACAACATATTCTATAACCTTTTAACTTGAACTTTTTTCATACATATACCTATGTTTTTCATTTGCTTTGCTATTTTTTTAAATATACATATAGATATAAGCTTCAAGTAATCCTCCTTCCCTAATCAATACTATCCCTATATATAAACCAGTTTTAATCTCCCTTTATCTCTGGAAGGTCAAGTCCTTTAACAAAGATATCAAGATATACCCAGAACAATCAAAATAACCTTCCTCATCCACATCAAGGATTTACAACCACCCTCCCATCTTTTTCTTCTGTCAGTGTTTCTGTGTATTTGTTTTTGTTCTGGTATTATATAAATCTTATCCATGAGGTTCATTTTGGCTGGGGTTGTTCTTTTTTTCTTGTCATTACTTTTGTTGGTCTTTTTGTTTGTCCATTTTGTTTATATACCTTATAAATCTTACCTTTGGGGACCATTCTAGCTGGGTCTTCTCTCTCTCTCTCTCTCTCTCTCTTTTTTCTGTCTCTCTCTTTCTCTTTTTTTCTTTTTTCTTTCTTTTTGGTGGTGACTTCCGATTGCTCAGAAGCCTTCCAGGGTGCACCTTGCCTGGATCACAATTGATATATTCAGCTATACATCCCCTCAACCACCTCTCACCAAATGACTAGGAGGATGAACACCCAACAGAGGAAAAATTCAGAGACTGTGCCCTCTCGATCAGAACTACTGGATATGGATATAAACAGTATGTTAGAAAGGGAATTCAGGGTAACAATCATCCAGGCAATGGTTAGGTTGGAGAAAACCATTAGTGACAGACAACATGGAATCTCTAGGGGCAGAAGTGAAAGCCACTTTCACTTCTTTAGTTAAAAATGCTATCAATGAGATCCAAACTACTCTAAATACTCTAATAGCTAGTATAACCAAGGCAGAAGATAGAATCAGTGATCTAGAGGACAAACTGATAGAGAAAAAGGATCAGGAGGAGGACTGAAACCAACACAGCTTAGAAGCCATGAAAACAGAATTAGGGAAATAAATGACACCATGAAACATCCCAACGTCAGAATTATTGGGAACCCTGAGAGGGAGGAGAAAGACTAGAAAATACAGTTGAACAAATTCTCGATGAAAATTTTCCCAATCTGGGGAATAGAACCAGCATTTGGGTCCTAAAGGCAGAAAGATCATCCCCCACAAGATCAATGAAACTAGAAAGTCCTGAGACACTTGATTGTGAGACTGATGAATCATAATTTTAGACAAGAGCTCCTGAGGGCAACTAGGGGGATGAGATTCCTTCTGTGCAGGGAAAGGTCCATCAGAATAATGTCAGACCTGTCCACAGAAACCCGGCAAGCCAGAAAGGGCTGGCAAGACAAATTCGGGGCACTAAATGATAAGAACATGCAGCCAAAAATACTTTATCCAGGAAGGCTGACATTCAAAATGGATGGTGAGATAAAGAGCTTCCAAGACCAGCAAGGTTTAAAAGAGTATGTGACCACCAAGCCAGCACTACAAGAAATATGAAGGTGGAGAGGAGTTCTATAAAAGAAGAAAGAACCAAGAGTGACATAGAACAGAAATTTGCAGAGAAAATGTATAGAAACACAGACTTCACAGGTAACATGATGTCAATAAAAACTTATCTTTCAATAATTAGTCTCAACATATGGCCTAAATGCTCCCATAAAACAACACAGGGTTGCAGATTGCATAAAACAATAGGACCTGCCCATATGTTGTCTACAAGAGACCAATTTGGAACCTAAAGATACATCCAGACTGAAAATGGAGGGAAAGACAAGCATCTTTCATGCCAGTGGGACTCAAAAGAAAGCTGGGGTACCGATTCTCAAAACAGATAAATTAGATTTTAAACTAAAGACTGTAGTCAGAGATAAAGAAGAACACTACATCATTCTTAAAGGGTCTATCCACCAAGAAGATCTAACAATTGTAAATATTTATGCCCCAATACAGGAGCAGCCAACTACATAAGACAACTTTAATCAAGATTGGGAGTCATTTAGATATGAATACACTAATAGTAGGGGATCTTAACATGCCACTCTCAGTAATAGACCATCCAAGCAGAAAAATCAATAAAGAAACAAGAGCATTGAATGATACATTGGACCAGATGGACCCCATAGATATATACAGAACATTCCACCCTAAAACAACAGAATACTCATTCTTCTTGGGACACATGGACTTTGTCCAGAATAGACCACATACTGGGTCACAAATCAGGGTGCAAAGTATACCAAAGTATTGAGATTATTCTCTGCATATTCTCAGACCACAATGCTTTGAAACTGGAACTCAACCACAAGAAAAATTATGGAAGGAATTCAAACACTTGGAAGCTAAAGACTACCCTGCTTAAGAATGTTTGGATCAATGAGGAAATCAAATAATAATGTAAACAATTCATGGAAACCAATGAGAATGAAGACACATCAGTACGAAACCTATGGGATACAACAAAGGCAGTCCTAAGGGGAAAATACGTAGCCATCCAATCCTCCCTCAAAAATTTGAAAAATCCAGAATACACCAGCTCTACTTACACCTTAAACAACTGGAGAATCAACAACAAATTAAGCCAACCCCACACACAAAAAGAAAAATAATCAAGATTAGAGCATATCTCACCATAATGAGATAGAAACTAGAGATACAGTAGAACACATCAACGAAACTGGAAGCTAGTTCTTTGAAAGAAGAACTATAATAAGATCTATAATATAGTTCTTTGAAATAAGAACTATAATAAGATCAATAAACCATTGGCCAAACTAATCCAAAAGAAAAGAGAGAGGAACCCAAATTCATAAAATTATGAATGAAAAGGGAGCGATCATGACTAACACCAAGGAAATAAAAACAATCATCAAAAATCATTAGCAACAGTTATACACCAATAAGTTAGCAACCTAGATGAAAAGGATGCTTTTCTGGAGACTATAAACTTCCAAAACTTAATCAGGAAGAAATTGACAACCTGAATAGACCAATATCTAGTAACGAGATTGAAGCAGTGATCAAAAACCTCCCAAAAAACAAGGGCCTGGGACCTGATGGATTCCCTGGAGAATTATACCAAACATTCAAAGAAGAAATAATACCTATTCTCCTGAAGCTGTTTCAAAAAATAGAAACAGAAGGAAAACTTCAGGACTCTTTTTTTGAAGCCAGCATTACCCTGATCCCCAAATCAGGCAAAGACCCCACCAAAAAGGAGAGTTTCAGACCAATATCCCTGTTGAATATGGATGCTAAGATTCTCAACAAGATCCTAGCTAATAGGACCTAATTGTACATTAAAAAAGATTATCCACCATGACCAGGTGGGATTTATCCATGGGATACAAGTGTGGTTCAACATTTGCAAGTCAATGTGCTAGAACAAATCAATAAGAAAAGAGAGAACCACGTGGTCCTCTCAACTGATTCAGAAAAAGCATTTGAAGGATACATCATCCATTCCTGATTAAAACCCTTCAAAGCATAGGGATAGAGGGAATATTCCTGAATTTCACAAAATCTATCTGTGAAAAACCCACAGCACATATCATTCTCAATGGGGATAAGCTGACAACCTTCCCTTTGAGATCAGGAACACGATAAGGATGTCCACTCTTGCCACTCTTGTTCAACATAATACTAGAAGTCCTACCAACAGCAATCAGACAACAAAAAGAAATAAAAGGTATTCAAATTGGCAAAGAAGAAGTCAAATTCTCTCTCTTCATAGATGACATGATACTTGATGTGGAAAACCCCAAGAATTCCAATTCCTAACTATTAGAACTTATACAGCAATTCAGTAATGTGGCAGGATACAAAATAAATGTACGAAATCAGTTGCTTTCTTATACAATAACAATGAAAATATAGAAAGGGAAATGAGAGAATCGATTCCATTTACTATAGAACCAAGAACCATAAGATAGTTGGGAATAAACCTAACCAAAGAGGTAAGGGATCTGTACTCAAGGAACTACAGAACACTCATAAAAGAAACTGAAGAAGACACAAAAAGATGGAAGACCATTCCATGGTCATAGATTGGAAGAATAAACATTGTTCAAATGTCTATACTGCCTGGAGTAATCTATACTTTCAATGCCATCCTGATCAAAATTCCACTGGTATTTTTCAAAGAGCTGGAACAAACAATCTTAAAATTCATATGGAACCAGAAGAGACCCCAAACTGCTAAGGAAATGTTGAAAAAGAAAAACAAAACTGGGGGCATCATGTTACCTGATCCCAAGCTTTACTACAAAGCTGTGATCACCAAGACAGCATGGTACTGGCACAAAAACAGTCACATAGACCAGTGGAACAGAGTTGAAAGCCCAGATATGGACCTTCAACTCTAGGGTCAAATAATTTTCAACAAAGCAGGAAAAAATATACAGTGGAAAAAAGACAGACTTCTTCAATAAATGGTGCTGGGAAATTTGGACAGCTTTATGCAGAAGAATGAAACTCGACCGCTCTCTTACACCATACACAAAAATAAACTCGAAATGAATAAAAGACCTCAATGTGAGGCAGGAATCTATCAAAATCATAGAGGAGAACACAGTCAGTAGTAACCTCTTAGATATCAGCCACAGCAACTTGTTTCAAGATATGTCTCCAAAGGCAAAGGAAACAAAAGTGAAAATGAACTTTTGGGACTTCATCAAGATCAAAAGCTTCTGCACAGCAAAGGAAACAGTCAACAAAACAAAGAGGCAACCCAAAGAATGGGAGAAGATATTCACACATGACACTACAAACAAAGGGCTGATATCCAGGATCTATAAAGAACTTCTCAAACTCAACACACATGAACAGTTAATCATGTCAAAAAATGGGCAGAAGTCATGAAGAGACACTTCTCCAAAGACATACAAATGGCTAACAGACATGTGAAAAAATGTTCATCGTCATTAGCCATCGGGGAGATTCAAATCAAAACCACACTGAGATACCACCTTACCCCAGTCAGAATGGCCAAAATCAACAAGACAGTAAGTGACAGGTGTTGGAGAGGATGTGGAGAAAGGGGAACCCTCTTACACTGTTGGTGAGAATGCAAGTTGGTGCAGCCACTTTGGAAACAGTGTGGAAATTCCTTAAGAAATTAAAAATAGAGCTACCCTATGACCCTACAATTGCACTATGGGGTATTTACCCCAAATACAGATGTAGTGAAAAGAAGGGCCATCTGTACCCCAATGTTCATAGCATCAGTGGCCACAATTGCCGATCTGTGGAAAGGAAAGAACAAAGATGCCCTTCAACAGACAAATGGATAGATAAGATATGGACCAGGTGCTCCTGGGTGGCTCAGTGGGTTAAGCCTCTGCCTTCGGCTCAGGTCATTATCTCAGGGTCCTTGGATCAAGCCCCATGTCAAGCTCTCTGCTCAGTGCAGAACCTGCTTCCTCCTCTCTCTCTCTGCCTGCCTCTCTGCCTACTTGTGATCTCTGTCAAGTAAATAAATAAAATCTTAAAAAAAAAAAAAAAGATATGGTCCATATATATGATGGAGTATTATGCCTCCATCAGAAAGGATGAATATCCAACTTTTTTATCAACATGGATAGGACTGGAGGAGATTATGCTGAGTGAAATAAGTCAAGCAGAGAGAGTCAATTATATGGTTTCACCTTCTTCTGGAGCATAAGGAATAACACGGAGGACATTAGAAGATGGGGAGAAGTGAGTTAGGAGAAATTGGAGGCGGGGAACAAACCATGAGAGACTGTGGACTCTGAGAAAGAAACTGAGGGTTTTGGAGGGGAAGGGGTTGGGGGTTGGGGGATCCTGGTGGTGGGTATTAAGGAGCGCACATACTGCATGGAGCACTGGGTGTGATGCATAAACAATGAATTTTGGAACACAAATGAAATGAAATTAATTTAAATTTTTTTAAAAACCACATGCATACAGAGCTTCCACACACAGAAAAGCTATTCTAATCTCTGACTTGTCATTTCTTAATTTCTTCTAAGACTGTTAGAGTACATGATATAAAATCCCTCACAATGTCATTGTTATCATCATCTTTGTTTTTGATCTCCTTCTCTCTTCTCTCTCCCTTTTTCTTTTATCACCTGTCACTTGTCCTGTGACTCAGATTAAACACAGGGAAGTCTGCCTTTTACTAACATTACTGTCCTGCAGAACCTAATCAACTCTGTTTAAACAGAGAATGGACCGAATCCTTACTGTACCATGGTTTCAGTTGTCCTCACTCATTGCACAAATGGATTTGTACTATTTTTCCAAATGAAGCCACTTTTATCTTTTATTTTCCTTACTTCTGGGCTCAGTACCACTCAGATGTTTGAGGGTACCAGATAACCAAAATTTATTGTAAATAAATGTAATGACTCTAAATTTGTTTATCATAGCTCCAACAGTGATGAATTTACAAGTCTAAGCTTGCAAGAGTAGATATAAGAATGGTCTTCTGATGAACATATTTTGCTTCTGCAGAATCATTTTTCTATGCCCTATTTTTTTCATGTTGTTGACAAGACATTCTGATTTAGTCATTTATTTAATGAGTATTTGCCAAGTTTCTGTTCTCTCTGAAGTTCCTTACTAGGCATTAATGATATAAGGATACATGATATACAGTCCCTCTTCTCAAGAAACCCAGAGTCTAAGGAGGAAACAAGCAAGTATGCAAGTGTTTTGTATCTGATTTGATAAATACTGTAGCAAAACAAAACAAAAGGCATGATGGGAATGCAGAGGAGGGAAGATTTAACTCTGCCTGGTGGGCTATGGAAAGTCCTCACATGAAGTGTGACATCTGAGCTATATCCTGAAGGATGGGTAGAAATTTGCCAGGTCAAAGCCTTATAAATTATATACTAAAGAAAACACACGTACCAAGGCACAGGAGATCAACCTAACAAGTTATCTACAGAATCAGGTGCTTATAATAAAGTGAAGGAAATAAGGCTTAGGAGTGCAAAAGTACAATCCAGAATGTCCCATGTGTATCTTGCTAAAGATTGGCCTGCAACCTGAGGTGCTAACTAGAAAGTCATTGAAGGACTTTTTGCATGGAAGTAGCGTGATCAGGTTTGCACTTTCAAAATCACTCTGACTATGCTAAAGGAAAAATGGGAGAATGGTTAAGGGAAAAAACCCGATGACTAGCCAAGAGATTTAAGAACCCAATTTCAGCAGTGGTCAGGGTTTAGGAGCAGGGAGCAGAAAACAGAGACTAGAGAGACATTTAGGAGGTAAAATATATAGGATCAGACCATTAATCTGTATGTGGAGGACAAAGAGGAAAGGGAGACAGGAAAGCAAAAGAGAAGGGGCAAGCATAACACCAAGGTTTGCTATATCAAGTGGATGATGGCACTGGCTTTACTGGGTTAAAAGATTGAAAGAAAAGGGAAAAGGATTGGAAGTCAAGACGAAGAGTTTGTTGTAGGAAATTTTTTTTTTTTTTTTTTGGCATGCAGGACATTTTATTTTATTATTTTTTTGTACTATAAAAATTTTTTATTTAAATTCAATTAGTTAATGTATAGTGTATTATTAGATTCAGAGGTATAGTTCAGTGATTCATCAGTTGTATATAACATCCAGTGCTCATTACATCATGTGCCCTCCTTAATGCCCATCACCCAGTTACCGCATCCCCTCATCCCCACTCCCAGCAACCCTCAGTTTGTTGCCTATGATTGAGAGTCTGTCATGGTTTGTCTCCCTCTCTGGTTTTCCTCCCTTCCCCTGTGCTCCTCAGTTTTGTTTTTTATATTCCACATATGACTGAAAGCATATGACAACTGTCTTTCTAGAAATGGTAAATTTAAATAGCTTATGGGATGCCCACTGGAGATAAACAGAAGACTGCTATATCTCGGGATCTCGGGAGAAAGGTCAAAGCTAGACAGATAAGGTATAGGGGTAGTAATTTAAGTAAAACTATGCCTCCCCACACACAAATCACCACTCGAAATGGAAACCACACATGAAAGTATTATACTCAGAAATTAAGTGTGCATAGGGGCACTTGGGTGGCTCAGTAAGATAAAGCCTCTGCCTTCGGCTCAGGCCATGATCCCAGGGTCCTGGGATAGAGCCCTGCATTGGGCTCTCTGCTCAGCAGGGAGTCTGCTTCCTCCTTTCTCTCTGCCTGCCTCTCTGCATACTTGTGATCTCTGAATAAAATATTTTTTTAAAAAATTAAGTGTACATAGAAACCTCCCAAATGGAGAACCATTCACTCACTAATACAGTTGGTTATCTTCTGATGAAACTAATCAATACACTCTCTCCAGTGAAACCATGCTATCTTCCTTAACCTTGCTGTCTATGAAAATCAAACTCTTGGGGTGCCTGGGTGGCTCAGTGGGTTAAAGCCTCTGCCTTCGACTCAGGTCATGATCCCAGGGTCCTGGGATCAAGCCCCACATCGGGCTCTCTGCTCCGCAAGCAGCCTGTTCCCTCCTCTCACTCTGCCTCCCTCTCTGTCAAAGTTCACAAAGTTGTGATCTCTGTCTGTCAAAGAAATAAAGAAAGAAAATCATACTCTTTCTCTTCTCTTAGATTCTATTCATTTATGCATTAAACATGTATTTGCTAATTAATGTAACCCAAATATCAATATATTTATCTGTTTAGTCCTGACCTTACTCCTGAGAACCTGGGCAAGAGAGACCCTGCCTAGATCTGGGGCACTTCTTTTCAGTCGAAGGCACATTGTTCTACTCCAGATGTTTAATTATTTACTTAAAAATGAAATAATTATGTCATGAATTGGAAGAAATGACATTCAAAAAATATACTCATCCCAATTTTTTAAATATGTCTTTTAAAAAATAAAAGGCCTCCAAAAAAATCAGTACATTGGCTTCCTAATATGGTGAGTATTCTACTTCATAAAGTATTCTTCATCAGCTCATTCCATTCAAATCCTACAGTTCACAGGTTAGATATCTTGAAAAAGTAAGAACAAAAAATAATATGGTAAAAGTCAAAGCTTCTTCTTGAATCTTACTTCAATTTAGTTAGAAAATGGGTTCTAATCACATCCTGATTGGTACAGATTTATGCAAAGAGTTTATGCAAGAATTAATGGACATTAAGAAAATCACTCCATGCATACTGATATATGATTATGCCTGAAGATGTGTAAAGTCATCCACAGCTGGAAAGACACTAAAATAATAGGGCTACAATTGGAAATGCTGTTTTAATTATGAATATCTTTTCTATTTCTAGATAGTACTGATCTTCGCTTACTTGCAGTAAAGATAAATTATTTCAAATTTTCATTCTTTTAAACTCATATATATGTATACACACACACACAGACACACAATTAAGAAAATACACTACTGACAAGTGTAATAGTTTGTACATTCAGCAAATTCCTGAAAGGTTTATATTTTCATCTTAAAGAGAAAAAGACCATAGTCACATTAAATTCATGTGTCTAATTATATTAGATAAGCAGAGTTTAATATGTGTTTACTTGATCCAAAAATTGTGATTAAGAACAGGGAAAGTTAAGAGGCATACTCAGTGGCTACCAAAAAGAACTGTACCATCCTACTTTTCATTGATTGGCTTCTAGATCATCTCTAAATTATCAAGGAAAGAAACTAATATGTATTGAGTAGGCACCTACCCAGTCATTTGATCATACACAATTTACCTAATTTAATCCTTTTGATGTACTTTATTATTAGCCTCATAAAGGAAAATAGAAGCTTACATAAAGACCTTGCGGTGATTTTTAAATCTGTTCAAAAATTCTTTCCAGGGCACCTGGGTGGCTCAGTCAGTGAAACATCTGATACTTGATATCAGCTCAGGTCATGATCTCAGGGTCCTGCATTCATCGGGCCTTTGCATTCAGTGGGGAATCTGCTTCTCTCCTTCTCCCTCACCCTCTGTTCTTCTCCACCCCTCCCAAGGGCACATACTGTTTCTCTAAAATAAGTGAATCTTAATATTGGAGTATAATGCTCTTCCTCTTGAGTGTGAGCTGGATTTAGTGACTTAGAATATGGCATAACTATTGCTTTGTGATTTCTGATGAGATGATAAAAAGATATGGAGACTTCCTCTTGGATGGGTCTTTCAGGGGCATACTGGCTGCCACATTGTGAGATTATTCAAGCAGCCTGACTAGTCAGGTCAGCCTGTCATAACAATCAGGTTCATTAAACAACAGAAATTTATTTCTCACAGTTCTGGAGGATATACAAGATCAAGGTGCCATCTGATTCAGTTCCTGGTGAGATACTCTCTGACTTGGACAATTGCCTTCTTACTGTGCCCTCACATGCTGGAGACAGAACACTCTGGTGTTTCTTCCTCTTCTTATAAGGGCACCAGCCTTATCAGATTAAAGCCCCATCTTTATGACCTTTATTTAACTTTCATTACTTCAGCACAGGCTCTGTCTCCAAAAATAGTCACATGGGAGGTTAAAGCTTCAATTTAATGAATTTTGGGAAGTCATGAATGATCAATCTAAAACACAACCCTACTGAAAATTTCACATGGCTAGGAACTAAAGCTTCCAGCTAACAGAGGTAACAGCTTGTACCTAGCCAACAGGGTAATAGTTCTTCCAGGTACAGTTAAGCCTTCAGATGATTGCAGCCTGGGTCAATACCTTAAATGTACCTCAACAAAGACCTTAAACTACAGCCACATGGCCAAGCTTGCCCTAAATTCCTTACTCTCAGAAACTATATGAAAACATACTTTTTGTTTAAGCCACTAAATGGTGTTATAACTTATAGCAGAAATAGATAACTAATATATGTAGGTCTCAGTAAGCAGTAAAACAGGGTTCAGAGACCAGATTTTTCTGACTGCTGAAGTATGGGCTCATTCTACTTTCCACACTGCCCACATGGCCTCTCCAATATTTAAAAACCTCACTCATTTATTGTTAGACTTTACATATATTACATCAGTTTATCTTAATAATCTTGAGAGATTGGCTTTATAAAAAAAATAACACTAAGGTGTATTTTTATAATTAAAAATAATTTTTAAACCCAATAAAAGACATGGTTTTGATACTATAAAGCTCTACTTCTAATGATTACTTCACTCTGCCCACTTCTTTCCATCTCCACTATGATTATCTTAATCTTTGCTGCCATAATCTCTGGCCTAGATAAGTTCAGTGGCCTAACTTTTTCCTTGCTTCCATAATTTTCTCCTTGTTTTACACATATAGAAGGAATGAACTTTTTAAAACATAAATCAAACCATATTACTCTTCTACTTAAAATCCCTCCATGACTTTGTGACTCCTCTTGCTGGTTACACTTAAAATATCTAAATCAGAGTAAATAGTACTAATCATATGGTCACCCAGTTGGTGGCAACTCATCAAAAGTAAAAAACAATAGACATTATATGATCACCTTCATTTCTTTTCACTTCCCTGCACATGTCTTTTTCTATCCCATGAACCCATCCTCAATCTGGTCTTAGAGTCTTTGCAACTTACAAGCCAAGAAAGACTATAATCTTAAGGGAATAAAATATGAACTCATCATAAAAAGTTTAAAAAGTTATGGAATAGCTGAAAAGTACAAGCACTAAGAAGTAAAGACGGCACCGAAAATTTCAGAACGTAGGTAAGAATATAATTAAAGTTTTTTGAACATTCTTTTTTAAGATTTATTTATCTTTTTAGAAAGAGAGAGAGGAGGAGAGCAGAGGAAGAGAGAATCTTCAAGCAGACTCCCTGCTGAGTGAGGAGCTGGATGCGGGGCTCCATCCCATGACCCATGAGATCATGACCCAACTTAAAACCAAGAGCCAGATACTTAACCAATGAGCCAACCATGCACCTCAACTGAATTTTTTAAAAGATTTTATTTATTTATTTGATAGACAGAGATTACAAGTAGTCAGAGAGGCAGGCAGGGAGAAAGGAGAAAACAGGCTCCCCACTGAGCAGAGAGCCCGATGCAGGGCTTGATCCCAGGACCCTGAGACCATGATCTGAGCCCAAGGCAGAGGTTTTAACCCACTGAGCTACCCAGGGCCTCCCCAACTGAACATTTCAATAAAACATTCCATGCACTAGTTATAAAAACAGAAACATCTATATAAGTAACCTAAATAAGTTGGAATTTACTTATTCTGCTAATTTCTCTGGCCAAATTACAAAAACCATAAATATCTAGGTCAATATATTAATTCATCGGTCTGTTCTGACTTTACTCTCCATGACACAATGTCTCAAATTCTCTCTCCTACTAAGTTGGTGCTGACCTTAATACAGACATCTGTATATATATATTTTTTTAATTTTATTTCTTCATTTGACAGAGAGAGATCACAAGTAGGCAGAGAGGCAGGCAGCGGGCGGTGGGGGGGGAGGAGGAGGAGGGAAGCAGGCTCCCCACTGAGCAGAGAGCCTGATGCAGGGCTCAATCCCAGCACCCTGAGATCATGACCTGAGCTGAGGGCAGAGGCTTTAACCCACTGGGCCACCCAGGTGCCCCAGACATCTGTATATTTAAACACTTGTAATGGACCAAGCTCAGTGTTCATATATTGCCATTGCAATAACCATGATTCTGCCTCTCCTGGCAACTACCTCTTTATGTTCTTACTGAGAGTCCATACTCTCTTTGTCTCTTTTTCCTGCTTCTCTTTATATTTTTTCGGCTTATTTCTCAATCCTACACATTATGTATTCCTAATACTCCACTAGATCCTAGGGCTCTCTATTCTCTCTTTAACTCCTCTTTCACTACTTTTGCTCAACATGGAAAAACAATTTATTTATCTCAGAAATCCTACTGTTTTCCCAACAACACCAAAAAGACAATTCCCCTAAGAAATCTTACTTATCTAGGATTCTTGACACTAGTGATTAAGAATTGTCTTTATTTTTTAAGTGTCCTCATCTATTGCTATGTAGTAAAAAGGAAAATAACTACAATGGACTTGCCTCTTCTTAGTTAGGTTTTAGGTTTTATAACTCACAAGGCAGAAAGGCAAATATGGAAATTATGCTTGCAAGTCTCTTAGAAGACCTGTATTTGGAGACTAATATACCATCTCTCAAAAAATTGATCACAACTCTCCTTCTGAGGTGGACTGTGTTACTTTTTTTGGCTTAAAGCCAGATGAAAGAGTAGTCTTCTGTTTGGAGTCCAAAGTGTACTAATAAATAATCATATTAAACATTGGAATCACAATCTGACACTAAGATCTCATGCTTTGTGAGGCAGGAGACAACTAAAGGAAACCAAAAATCTAAAACCTCCTCTCTCACACTTAGTTTGGGTCAGATACACTAAGTAGAACACTGGAATCACCCCTGTGATTTAAATTACGCGCTCTCCTCTCATTCTCTCTCCCTGTTCCCTCTTGTTGAGTATACCTTAAATCCATGGGTGATGTGACTACTTAACATATATGTAAAGTCATTAGTTGTCACAACTGAAAGACAGCTATTTTGAAATGGAAGGAAACACCCTCTCCTTGCTTTCAGGCATAACTAGTCTCTACACATATATTATTCTGGGTTATAAGGAGTGAACACCAAATCTAGAAACACAAATACAGAATAAATAGTTCATTGATATCATATTATAATACACATTAAAATGATGTTTTCTATATTTCCAAATGCTATGGCTACTCTGTACACAAAATGGTTTGAACAATATAGTCTCTACTCTTGCTAATAAAATAAATGCTACAGATAAAAGCATAAAAGTGGTAGGACAGTTTAACCAAAATAACTGAAAATTTAAAATAAATGTAAAAATTTATATATCCAGTCTTCCTTTGGGTAGAAAGAAAGAATATGTGCAGGATATAGAATTTTGTCTTAGTTTCTATTCTGAAAATCATTTAATTACACTTGCTTAGCCTCTCAAGAAATAAGAAATATACATTTACACCTTTTCCCATTATATTACTTCATAGATTTTCAGGTATAAACCTTTCTTTACAACTCCAAGCCTATGTCTAAAAAGTAAAAGTTAGATAAACTTCCTACCTGGTAATTTTAGCCACCTTCACCTTCTCCTTGGAAGAAAAGCAATTAGGTGTTAATTGGATGATTGTAAGGAAAACCTGCTGAGTTCCAGACACACTGGATGTGTCGGGTTAGAAAGAGAATGATTGTTCTCATCGATTTAGATTGGACACCTGGTAGGCCCTTTAGAGGACCTTGTACCAGTCTCAGAAAAGAGCAATATGGACTCAAAATGACCAACCAGATATAAAGAATCATGATCATTTCATTATCTGCCAATAGTTTTGTAAGAACTACCAGCATAGAAAATTAAAGGTTTTATTGCTGGACAGATGGGCATGCATGCTGGGAAGCCATATAGCTGGCCCACACAAAACGGATGAACAATTCCTGGATTTTCATAACACTGCACTTGAAGACACAGCAATTTTCAGCCTAAGCAATAAGACCAAGGGAACAGGAAAAACTTCTTTTTAATATTTTTCCAGATAGTTAAATGTGAGTGTCTAGAGAATTTCCATTTATAGCTAGCTTGGCTCTTCTTGACATGCCTCCTACCAGGATTCATTATCCCACGCAGCTTCAGATGCCTCAGGGAGGTGGGACAGAAGGCCATGTCCACATCCCTGCTATCTGTTAATAGTGTCTAACTATGGCAGCAGCTGAGTTACATTATTACTCCTCTGGGGCTATTTATATTTAATACAAGATGCAAGCAATGGCTCCTAAATCCTGGTCTAGGAAGCATTAAAAATACAGTTTCTTTGGACCATATTATCTATGATTATGGCTTAGCGGGTCTGAAGTAGGGTGAAAGAACTTGCCAGAAAACAATATTTTTAGCTAGTATTCCCAATAAACACACACCCACTCAGGAATCACTACTTAAAACATCAAAAAGGATCAGAAGCCAAAGTAAAACATCTCTAATAGTACAGCTTCACTCATGGGCAATGGATATAAAAATTTTGGAAGGGAAATCACACATTAGTAGCTACCTATCCACCTTTGCGTGAATGCTAACCATGTTGAGCTGTTTTAAATTTCCATCTAGCCAACATCTGACTGCAGAAAGTTTGAACAAAATGACTTTTCCAACCTCACTTCAAAGATCATATGCAGTGATGAGCTAGTAAACGTTTAATAACTAGATCCTGGGGAAAAACGTGTGTGTATTTTATTCTTATTATACACTTATTCTTGTTGTATACTTATTCTTATTATACACTTATTCTTATTTATTATTATACATTTTGCTGATATAAAAGATATGTAACATACACAGAATAATAAAATATGCAATATTCTTTGTTGTGAATTCCACATACCTATAGCTTCAGTGCAAGTTGTTATTTTTTGAAAATCCATTAGGCGTTTTTATGATTCTATTGCCAATAACAGTGTTACAAAATGACACTACAAATATACACTTGATTACTATCCAATTTAGCCAATATGTCACTCCTATCATTAACAAATGAGTGTAGTTTTGATGCAAAAGTTGGTGGATAATTTTACATTAAAATGAAAGACTAAAATGAAATAAAAAAGGTCTGCATAAGAACTTTACTCCTCAATGATATGAGTGATTTCCTGGCTAAATTTGATAATAGTTTGTGAATACTAGAAACTAAGTTCCTCATTTTTTATGCTATTTTCAATTTAACAACTACAGACATGACACACTTTAAGTTTAATCAGCATTTAACATTTTCCCCATCACTTTTAAAACTTAAACAATCAAGACACTAAATCAAGTCCTAATTTGCACCATTTGCTGATTGCTATGATGTAAAGACTCCCACCTGGCTAATTTGAAGCTACCAACATGATATCACAGAGGGCTAAGTTTGGAAGAGATGTACGGCAGTATCTCTTCCAACAGACAATTGACATGTATAACCTTAGAAGCAGAGATAATGGTTAAAAGTAATTTAAAAAATTAAGAAGTTATGAATTTTGAATACTGAGTATTTTGTTTTCATGTAAAGTTATTATAAGCTTATATAATTTAATTTTTAATAATGTGGGTTTAATAGCTGGTTCTCATAGTTCCTGAAAATTTAACAATTAACTTAGAAACCAGTTAGAACCACTGTCATATGGTGCTTACAATGTAGAAGTGAGAAGAGGTAAGGCAAAATAGGTTAGACAGCTCATGGCTATGGGAGGAGGAGAAGAGAAGACAATGTGGAAGGAAAAAATGTAGAAAAAACTTACCTATCTGCCTCCTTGACTCTCAGATATTCCCATTTCTTAATAATATAGGTGGCAACTTACTAGCAGACTCTTCAACAGAAGGGTGGAGTTCAATTAACATGGTCACTCACCAGGGAACCTTCTCTAGAAGCAGTAGGCCCATGGTTTTCAACCCTGTTGATCATCAACATCAGCCATTATTTATTTATGTATACACACACACACACACACACACACATATATATATACATATATACATACACACACATGTATCAGGACCACCTAAACTAAAATTTCCTAGGATAATTCTCCATTGGAAACTACTTTGAAGTTTTAGCTTGGAATGTTTGACATTTAATTTTGCCTATTGATTCACATTAAAGAGTTCATTTCAGAAAGCTCATCTTGAAACTAGGTAACTACTATATCAATTTCAGCAAGTATATGAAAAAATCTATTCCTGTGTTTAAATAGGAAACTGTATGCTGCATATTCTTTTCGGAATAAACTGTAATAATGGGGCACCTGGGTGGTTCAGTCATTCAAGTGTCTGCCTTCTGCCCGAGTCATAACACCAGGGCCTTGGGATTGGGCCTTGTGTCGGGCTCCCTGCTTGTTGGGAAGCCTGCTTCTCCCTCTCCCTCCACCACTCCCTCTGTTCCTTCTCTCTCTCTCTCTCTCTCTCTCTCTCAAATAAATAAATGAAGTCTTTTTATGAAAGGAATAAGCTGTAATAAAAAAAGAATGTCATTTAACAAAATTTCTTGCCATTTTTTTCTAGTACCCAGCCATAAATTCCTCAGGTGTGAAAAATTCATATTTACAATTTTCTATTGCTTTGCTATATTTTCAAAATTGAAAGATGAAGAAACAAACTTCAATCTGAGAATATGATAACAGGGACAGAAAGGGTACTTTTTAGGACATATTTTCCAAACTGTGTATATGAGATGACATTTCAGGTTTGGAAAATCCCATTACTTTAAATGGGATTTACATGGTTACATTCCAAACTGCTTTGAAATTTTAACCTAGAATGTTCAACTTTGATGGTGTCTATTTGACTTAAGCTCAGATGACTTACTTTTCTAAGTACTCTTTCAACACTCAAGTGCTTTGAAGAAGTAACCACCAAACATTTTTAAGCTTTGAATCAACTTTAACATAACTGTCAAGCTAAGTAAAAATTATTTTTAATACCAAAACACAAAGTTATTTCTGAACAACTTTATGTAATCAAAACAGTATAAATAGATTTAAGAGGATTACATTCTGAACGTGAACTTAGGAATATTGGTAATCATCTGATGTTCAATGCTTAGCATTATAATAAAAGCATCATATCAGAGCATTTATATTCACTACTTAAATTGCTCATCTTGAATGTTTTCACATTTTAACCATTTCTCTAATCGGTAGTCTCTCATTAGAGAGGTCAAAATTCTCCTGATAACAAATAAGCAGTTTTGCTGGAGACCCTCTCTGAGTCTTCATTTACATATGGCTTCTCCTCCCACTGCCACACCTTACAGTGATGGAATGTCAGTATTGGTGAGAGTGCCTGGGGGACCATGAATCACATTGGATGATAATCATGTAAATAAAGTTAGTAGCACAGCCATAAGGCAATCAGTTGCTCAGTTTAGGGTTCAATTACCCATTTGCCCCTGAATTAACACTCAATTTACAGACACAATGATTAACTCTACTGGAGGGGCATAAGCAAAAAACTGGGATGCAAACCATAAAATGTCACTACCCACAGTACTAACTTTCCATTTATCATTTCATTTTTGTTCACTTACTTCCATCTGTTTATTGCTTACAAAACCTTCTCATCAATATATTAGTCAGATACTACCTAATGTTCTCTGGCACTTATTACAGTTCCCATTAAGCTAAAATTCTAAAATAGCTTTTTAAATACTGGATTTTTATCTTTGCCAATGTGAAATTGTAAAACCTTCTTTATCCATCCATTGCATCAAAAACTTGATTTCCCCAGATGCTAAATCATTAATCTTGTCTGGATGTATTTCAAGATCAAAGCTCCCATTTTAATAAATTTACATGACAACCAACAATAAATCCTCAGATGCCCACCTTTTTGGATCACAACCTGACTAAATCCTTCATCTGAAGCTGATCCTACTACTTCTGGATTTGAAAACAAAGAACATATTTAGGGAATTAGACTTCGACAGAAACAGCAAGAAATCTTCCTTTTACATATTTTTCCTTGTTCTGAGCCCATACAATAAATTTAGCTCTGCAGGTTAACGGAAAACATGGATGTTATTTTACATGCGGCTTTGTTCCCTCTGGCTCTCTTCAAAATATCTAAGACTGGGGCCTCAAAGAATTTTCTATAACAGAACTTTGCTGCCACCAACTGAACACATTCACCCAATGCAAGTGAACTCTTTTTTTTTTTTTTACAAATTAGTGCTGGAAAGAGAGATGAAGGAAAGATCGAATATTCTCTGGTCCAGATCCCAAACCCCAGCCAGAACTCCATTTCTAATCCATTTCTAATCAGTAATACCACCAGAGGAACAGCAGCCCTCTCTACCTTCCTAGACCAATTTATATTAATATAAAACTTCTTTATATGTAAGCAAAGGGCACTTGTTTTATTCATATCAACAAGCATAAATCAAAGGCTTTATGTCAGGAGTGTCATGTCATGAAATGATGACATTGAACTGGTCAGTGAGCTGGGCTAAATGGGTTATCAGATCAGAAAGGCAAACTCTACTAACCGCATTCTCACTGGTGAATTCTTATTTTTAAGAAATGCACCAAAGTCTCTACAAGTGAGTCTAATTTCTTCTCTCAGGGCCAGATCCACAGCCCTCCCTTAGAGAGATAGATGTCATTTAGTCAAGTGGTCCCAGATTTTAGCAACACACAGAATCACAGGTAAAATATAAACTCTAACACCCCTCCCAAGACCTACCAATCAGAACCTCCCAGAAGAGGGTTTGGGCAACAGAAGATCCCAATTCACAGCTAGAATTGAGAATCCCAGCATACTCCTATTCCCACATTTTCTGCATGAGGGAGCAGGCTCAGAAAAGTAAAAGCAGTCCACCAAAGTCTATGCAGGCTCTCAGGGAAATGCTAAGAAGGCCTGGAGCCCTGGGTTTAGAGAGTATAGTACCTGAGCTCACCAGAAAAGTTTAACCTATATGGAAACACCTCTAGCAAGTTGACCTTTACCATATGCTTTGTTCTCTTGAAGAGCTCTGCATAAGCAAGATGAAAATTTTGTTTTGGTCGAGAAAACAGTCCTTCAAAGAGAATACGGAGAATAATTCCAATTTATTTTCACTTCATACCTGCCCTGTTTAATCTGAAATTTTTGCTTTGAATTTTATGGGAGCTGGAAATATCTTCACCATGAATCAAATATGATCTACTTTGTTAATTCCCATAACACTAATATTTTCCCTGGTGTAGCCCATATATGGCATGTTTTAAGTTAAATTATAGTTAAGTTAATGTTTTAAGTTAAATTATATAGTTCCAGTTTTTCATGTATTTGGCTAAATATTTATACTACAGAAAAGGAAAGAACTTAAAGAACGGTATAATATTTGTTCTTACAATTTTGTAATTTTTTTGAAGCTTCCTGTTGGGAGGTTTCATTTTAGGTTTCTTTTAGTATCTTTTGAAAAAGTTTTATCCACCACTATTAGTGAAAGAGGGTTATTGTTTTACTTACTCTACTTTTTGGACCTCAACTCTACCAGCCCTGTCCCTATCCAACCCTAGCCTTAGATGACCCAGACATAACTTTCCTTCAAGGCTCACCCTGGTTCCATCTACCTCTGTTTTTAAGATTTATTTATTTATTTTAGAGAGAGAGCATGCAAGTGGGGTTAGGGGCAGAGGGAGAGGAAGAGAAAGGATCTTCAAGTAGGCTCCCAACTGAATGCGGACGCTGATACAGGACTTGATCCCAGGATCCTGAGATCATGACCTGAGCTGAAATCACTCCCAGTTCATCTACCTTCTTGCTTAGTGGTAACTTTAACCTGCTCTCCTAGCAAGCACCCAAGAATCCTTGGAATTAAATGAGCACTGCTGCTCTCACTGGATTAAGATGGCATCAATTCTTGACAATAAGAAGCTGGTTTCCAATGAATAATGGGGGATGGGGAGAAGCAAGCAAGATGGAGGTTAGTAGTGGGAATGGTTGAGACCACCATGAGTGACAACTATATATCTATAAAAGACTTCACCAGAAATATGATAGGACCAAAGAATGGACATTTTCTAAAGGTACCTAACCCAAAGGAATGAAATGGTCAGGCAGACAAGCCATTTTCAGTTAACAGAACCTCAGTTATTGGAGGGGTATAGGGTTATGAGTAACTCTGCTTTGGTACCCATGTGAAAAAGTATAAAGCTAAAAGCAAAAGCATTTTTTATTCCTGCTTCTTAAAAGAATACAGAATGATCCCAGAATTCTGAGAACACTAACATGATTCTGCCCCCTGAAGGGCTTCAGAATATCAGTGGAAGACAAACCTAACAGACATGGTACCAGAGGACAGATCAAAAGAAAAGGCCGAGGAAAAAAAAAAAAAAGGAGTTAAAAACAGGGGCCATTCAGTCTTGAGAAAGACTAGGAGTATATAGAGATTTCCATTATGAACTTAAAAGCCATCTTACGGGGATGAAGGTGGTGAAAGTACAGATACAACTACTAAGTACCAACTAAGTTTCAGGCACTAGTCATAGAAATGAGTGGATTCTACCTCCAAGATGTTTTATTTGACCTCCCATTTGTAAACATATTATATATCTCTTGGAAATATAACATTATACCTTCCTCCTCAGTCCTGATAAGCACTTATTATCACAATCTAAAAGTTCCTATAAGAAGTTTTTAGCTGGGGGAAGTGAGGGAAGAGGCAGTATCTTGGCTAATTACTGTCATAAAGAATAAATAATATTAAATCTAAATCTATTATATTTATCAGCTATTGCCCTCTAATTAAATAAATAACACCAAAATAATCTCATTCAAAAACCCATTCTTATAAGAGTATATTTTACAGCCAACTTATCCTGTCAAAGCCAATATAGATTTTTATAAAATCTCAGTCTTCTACAGAGATCATATTGCAGTTCTATTATAGCAAGGTAATACTCAGCCTTGACTGTTTGCAAGCTGAAGTAATATCTTTGACACGTTAAGGTATAAAAATTCAGTTAACAACCAAAAACTTGTCTAAGCTTTTGAAGTTGTAAAATTCCTTTTTTATAGAAAAAATTTGTGGCTCTTCTCACTAGTGTCTTTGAGCTGACATTACCAGGGTTAGAATTGCATTTCACTAAAAAAAGAACAGAGAAACAAATATTTAGTTGTGTTTATCTGGACAGTAAATGACCATATGTAACATCTGCACTGATTCCTCAGTCCTTTGAGTCCCATGGAGATGTACTTGGCCAACAGCAGGCTGCTACAAGTAGCCTTTGACAGGTCTATGGGGCCTGCCACTATTAGCTCTCCTACACTATCTATTATAGCCAACTGTTGTTTGGTATCGTGTGGGAAAGTCTGCCAGCCACAGACTGCAATATCATTGAAATAGGACACTTCTCTGCTGTTATAAAAATTCTGATGCACATTTGATCTTGAAAGAAAGCTTACTGGAAGTTTATTAGAAGTGCATCTTCTAGAGTTCCATTATATGGAACCTATGACCTAACTTTGTGGTCCGTATGACTCACCCTTATGGTGAAGTAGGAAAACCCACAGTTGAATTCCAAAATTTTCAAAATAAAATGTCATCACTGCCACATAAATATTTTAATTAACCAATTCATCATCAAGATTTCAAGAATTTTGTGAAAATTTCTAACATGATTTGATAACAATCTAATACTACTACACAAAACTAGTGGTATAGTAAGAGTTCCTCAGAGATAAAGCCTATGAAGCCCAAACTCAAGGTACCACCATTCCAGTGATTATCAATAATTCACTGTAATATAAAGACACATACCAAGGGCCTAAGAAATATAACTACAGAAGATGACATCTCTCATTAATACATTCTCATTGATGCATTTCTATTATTGTAAGGTATATCTTATAGTCCCACAATTCTACATGTACACTGTACCCCAATATAAAACTAGCAACCTCAAACATTTACCTGAATCATTCAGATCCTTAAAATGTATAATATCTCAGCACATAATTGATGAGTAATGAGTTAGCCTTTTGTTTAAGCAGAGTAATGAGTTAGCCTTTGTTAAGCAGAGATTTCCATCTCAACGTGGAAATTTGAGTATTCCAAGTAATTCTTGGTACCCAAAACTGTCTCCCTAATTTAAAAAACTTCAATCTTGGGGCACCTGGGTGGCTCAGTGGGTTAAGCTGCTGCCTTTGGCTCAGGTCATGATCTCAGGGTCCTGGGATCGAGCCCCGCATGGGGCTCTCTGCTCAGCAGGGAGCCTGCTTCCTCCTCTCTCTCTGCCTGCCTCTCTGCCTGCTTGTGATCTCTCTCTGTGAAATAAATAAATAAATAAATAATAAATAAATAAAACTTCAATCTCTTTAATTTCACATCTGGTAACTCATCTTGTATTCCAATTCAAAGTAGAAAATATTTCCCAAAAGTTTACATATTTTATTAATCTACACTAAAATCATTTATTAAAACTGAATTCTTTAGTTGGGATTTGAAGCATTGAAAGAGGTGCTGAAAGTGGCCTGAAAAAGGAAAGACAATTATATAAGAAGGAATGACCAAAGAAATGACAACTGGAGCGCTAAGAACTTGCCTACTCCCCAAGTTACGTAGTTCCCAAGCCCACAGAGTGCTCTTGGCACACCAATATATTCCTTCATCACTATAGTGGCAGAAAAAGAAAAATGGCACAGGAGACAAAATGTGATAATGGGAAAATCTGGCCATGGCAGAGACTATTTTATAAGAATTGTCCACCAAGGAAGACAGAAAACTATAGTAGAAAGGGGGTCAAGCCATTACATTATAACTCTGAGCTTCATCTTCTTTCATATATGATGTTGGAAATATACCAACGGCAACCTACCTTGACCTTAGTGAGCATAAAGTAAGAAAATGTACATGAAAGCATTCTGAACACCATTAAGTATCATACAAAGGTAAAATTTATCACACATATCAGGTTCAGGACATGTCACTGAATTCCTTTCCGGTTGTCAAAATAAAAGCTCCTAATGAGTCTTTATGACCCCAAATTTCCATGACTAAATCCATAGAGCTTTGTCTGTCATCCCCATTGCTTTCTCTTCTTCCTTTTGGGGGCAATGTGAAAAATGGGAAGCAAGGATTCTAGCTGCTTCTGATTCCCAAGCTTCTCTGTGCACCACTAGTGAGATTCTCTTTGATTTTCATTTGGTTTTTTGTCTGCTTTATTAGCGCATCTTTAACTGAATCTGCAGAAGCTCTAAGCATCAACAATCTGTGCAAAGAAAATGAATCCAGAGAGGAATAACTCATAGAAAAAGAATTGTGGACATGGGAGTTGACAGAAGTTGCATTTGTGAAATAACCTTCATGGTCAAAGCAACTTAACCATTCATTTTTTAATTTAATTTAATTTAATTTTTTTTCAGTGATACATAATTCATTGTTTATGCGCTCCCAGTGCTCCATGGAATGCATGTCTTTCTTAATAGCCACCACGGGGCTCACCCAACACCCCAACACCCCTCCCCTTCAAAACCCTCATTTTCTTTCTCAGAGTCTACAGTCTGTCTTGGTTTGTCTCCCCCTCCGATTTCCACCAGCTCACTTCTCCTCTCCATCTCCCAATGTCCTCCATGTTATTCCTTATGCTCCACAAGTAAGTGAAACCATTTGATAATGGACTCTCTCTGCTTGACTTATTTCATTCAGCATAATCTCCTCCAGTCCCATCCATGTTGATACAAAAGTTGGGTATGTATCCTTTCTAATGGAGACATAATACTCCATCATATAAATGGACCATATCTTCTTTATCCATTCATCTGCTGAAGGGCATCTTGGTTCTTTCCACAGTTTGGTGACTGTGGCCACTGATGCTATGAACATTGGGGTACAGATGGCCCTTCTGTATCTTTGGGGTAAATACCCAGTAGTACAATTGTGGGGTCATAGGGTAGCTCTATTTTTAATTTCTTAAGGAATCTTCACAGATGACATGATACTTTATATGGAAAACCCAAAAGACTTCACCCCCAAACTACTAGAACTCATACAACAATTCAGTAATATGTCAGGATAAAAAATAAATGTACAGAAATCAGTTGCTTTCTTATATACTAACAATGAAAATATAGAAAGGGAAATGAAAGAATCAATTCGATTTACTATAGCACCAAGAACCATAAGATACCTGGGAATAAACCTAACCAAAGAGGTAAAGGATCTATACTCAAGGAACTAAGGAGCATTCATGAAAGTAACTGAAGAAGACACAAAAAGATGGAAGAGCATTCCATGCTCATGGATTGGAAGGATAAACATTGTTAAAATGTATTAACCATTACCATTCATTTTAACACAGTGACACACTATGTTGAATACACTAGGAAAGACAGATAACAGAGAGCATTGTTAATATGCAAAGACACTGAGGAACTTATTCTGGAAAATGGCTGGTATAATGAAGTAAAATGACAGACTTTTAAAGTATAACGTAGACTAAAAAGCTCTTGAATCCATACCACTTCCTCTAAGAACATGGGTGGCCAAAAGAGTCACTAAACTTATTCTGTGACACAAGTTCTAGAAATTAGTATTGATCATGGTTTTTAAAACGTTTAAAAAAAAAAAAGTAGAACAATTGGAAGTCAAATAACTATTCTATATGTCTAATAATGGACATAACTCATCATAATCACCACTGCATTAGTCAATAGTAATAGTGAAACTGAAATATAGTTCCAAACATATATTTATATGTTTATAAATATAGCACAAAATTGAAAGCAGTATAAAATAAGGCATTGAGAAAACGAAGACAAAGCAAAATATACCAAGAAAAAGAATAATTTATTCAGTCAAAATATAGTCAAATAATATTTTCTGAATATTCACCATAACCAAAAGCTACATTTTAACTTAAGAGTATCATTTTAGTTCTTCCTTCTACTAACAACTATAAAAGAGAGGATATTAGTGCTATCTTGAATATGAAGAAATTGAGGCTCAGAGACATTTTTCAATGGTTACACAGCTAGAAAGTTAGGTAGTAAGCATTCAAACTAAACCTTAAGTTCTTTCAATATAATAGCTTGCTTTTAATATAATAGGTCTCATATTCTATTGATTATAGGAACAACTTATTCAACAATTAAGAAATAGGGTGCCCAAAGCCATAGAACTAGAAAGTATTTGCAGCAAATGCTGATTATCTTTCTAACTTCAGAGAACATGAATAATATGACTACTTTAAGGATAAAGAAAGGACTAAGATGGAGTCAGTTAATACCTTTACTGAACACTTTCCATGAAGTAAGGAAAGATAATCACCATGAATAATCAATGTCCAGACAAATGGAAAAATAAAACAGATTATAAGCAATTGCCAGGTAACATAAAGGGTAAAGAACATGAATACTAACATATAAGTGAATAAAGGAGAAATATATTTTCACCATAGAAGCCAGTAATCCCTATTTAAAACATTTCAAAGATTTCAGTCATACTCTTTTCTTACTTAAAAACAATTTGGGCATTTTTAAGGACCACGAGGCAGTGCTCAAAAGAAACTAGAAGGCTAGAGAAGAAAAGAGTTATTATTCCCTTCTTTTGTTTTAGCTCTCTACAGTGTCTTAGCTTGGTATCATTTTTTCCCACCTGACCTAACTATATCACTTTGGCAAATGATGAGGAAGTGAGAAAGATGAATATAAAATTTCTTTAAACCTTGAAATTTTTCCATTACAGGAAAAGAGCTGGCAGAGTTAAAATTAATCAAAGGAAAATTCATAAACATGTTTTAATTATGACATTAAAATGCTTGAACATTTTTAATAGCAAAGTAACTATTATTTTCTTCAGAGATTAATCATGTTATCCACACATAGAAATGAACTAGAAAAATCAGATAATCTGAAAAAGACAACCCCAAAGCCAAAAAAACTCTCTATTTTGAACATTCAGATAATTTGTATATAAGATATAATTTGCAAAAGCTGACATTATCTACACAATTGTCACCTTTCAGTAAGTCTGAACTGTGACTGATACCTATAAAAAAGTAAAACTGGAAATCAGCTCAAATGTCTATTCTTTTTTTTTTTTAAAGATTTTATTCATTTATTTGACAGACAGAGATCACAAGCAGGCAGAGGGGAAGGGAAGCAGGCCCCCTGCTGAGCAGATAGCCCAATGTGCGACTCGATCCCAGGACCCCGAGATCATGACCTGAGCCGAAGGCAGTGGCTTAATCCACTGAGCCACCCAGGGACCCTCAAATGTCTATTCTGCTTTGAGAACAAAAATGAAGTACTGATTCTATAAGGATGTTGAACAGGAAGTATATGATACAAGATCAATGAACCTCAAAAATATTGCATTAAAGAAAAAAGCCAGATTCAAAAGACCATACATTGTATGATTTAATTTATATGAAATGTCCAGATAAGTCAATCTATAAAGACTAGGAGATAAGTGGCTATCCTGAGCTGGGGTAGAAACAGAGGGACTGCAAGTTCACAGGTGATTTCTTCTGGAGATGATCGAAGTGTTCCAAAATTAGACTGTGATGATAGTTGTACAACTTTGTAAATTTACTAAAAATTATTGAATTATACACTTCAACAGAGTGAATGTTATGGCATGTAAATTATACCTCAATAAAGCTGTTACAAAATTTTTTAAAATTATAGTCCTACTAAATACCCTCAAATTCTGAAAAGGTTTCTTTTCCCCTTTGTTAATGTAAAATATAAATAGTGCTCCAACAAGAATTCTCTCCCATCATTTCTCATGAGCATGAAGGGTCCGATAGGACAGTATTTGTATTACATTTTCCTCTGAAACCCTCCCTACTAAAATTAAGATAAAACTCAATGGAAACCAGGAGACTTCTAAACCACCAGTTCTAATTCTTTTCTGTATCACTAGTAAAAACCTATGGAAGGGTCAAATTTAGGGATGGATTGAATTCTGGATGAGGAGAATGCTTTATATTACCCGCATCTAACTACATCTATAATACACTGTATTGAATACAATATAATTGCACTCTTTTTTAAAGATTTTATTTATTTATTTACTCACTTATTTATTTAAGAGAGGGAGAGGAAGAGAGTGGTGTGGTTGACGGGTTGGGGGGGATATGTAAAAGAAAGGATAAAATCTCAAGCAGACGCCTCACTGAGCACAGAACCCAATACAGAGCTCGATCTCCGGACCCTGAGATCATGCCCTGAACCAAAATCAAGAGTCCGATGTTTAACTGACTGAGCCAGCCAGGTGTCCCTATAATTGTTCTCAAAGTATTTTATATCTTAAATATAAATACTCTAAAAAATATAAGATTTTTGAGACTGTTATTCATAAATTTAAAGTTTTCAAAATTAGAGGCAATATTTCTTGGACCTGAAAAGGGCTTTTTTAGTGTCTCACTTTTATATAATAGGCCACATCAGGTTGGGTTAGTCATGCTCATTAATGAGAAATCTCCTGCATTTAATGGAGCAGTCACAAAGTGAATTTAAACAGGAATAAATTAGATAGCAATAGAAAGGGCTTCTCTTAATTTTAGAAGATATACAGATATTACTCCTAACAGCCAAACTGGTTTACCCAAAGACACTGTGCTTTTTATAAAAAACAATCCCAAGCAGAAGATCTTGGGGATGAGTAAATGTCTTCAAATTAATACAATTGCTCTGTAACTATAAGCCTGGACTACTAAATAAAAGATGTAAAGCAGTCATTAAAATTACCATTTAGTTCATAGGTAGAAGAATAGCAAGAAATAACACCAAAAAAGGAATATGCCAGAACTAGAGATAAGATGAACATCCCCAGGAGATTATGGCCCATGGGGCTAAGAGGCCGTGAATGTTACCAGGCACTTGCTTCAGGGTGAAACTGCTGAATACCACTAGAATTTTACCATAGTCTTCATTGAAAAATATCACCTCCTTTTTTAATATAAACCTTCCTACACTCCAGTTACAGTTGAAACTATTGCTTTCCAAGCCTACTGGACAACTGACTCCCTTAAGACTTCTTTCCATAGACATCCTGGATTAGGTTCACTGTTTCTTAGACTTCATAATTTTCTCTTTCTTGTACTCTACTTTTCTTTAGATAAAACTCATTCACACATAATTTTTTAAGAAACAGGTACATAGAGGTAGACTTGCTAAGCAAGCCCATCTGTCCCTAGAAATATCTCTAGGACGTTGATTGTTTGGCATTTAAGCTTCTGTCATGTCCTCTCAGGACCATACAGAATGGATTTGCTGTAATCCAGCATTCAATGTGCTAGACGAGCAGGCTGACGTCACTCCTTCATAGGTAACCTGTTTTCTCTTAGAAAAAGAGTCTTGTCTTGCTTTCTCTGGTGTCTTACAAGTTGACCAAGCTGTAGCTCATCAGGTTTCAGTAAACCCATCAGTCTGAAGGTTTGTGACATCTTTCAGAGCCTCAAAACTCTTATTTTAATTAAATTTCTTCTGCTCTTTCTCTGAAAACCCCATTAGATATAATGAACCACTCATGTTGATTTTTCTATGCCTCATAATTTTTTATCTCCTGTTTTACTTCTTTTTGGCTTTCATCTCCTATTTTAGGACGTTCCCTTGATATTTTTCCTACAGCCCTTCTACTGAACAATTTTGAATTCAGAAAGCATATTTTTAAATTTTTCAATTCCTCTTTGTTTTCTAATTACCCCTTTTTTTGTGGCAGCATCTTCGGTATTAAAGAATATCCTACTGGTCCAGGGGTGTCTGGGTGGCTCAGTCTGTTAAGTGCCCAACTCTTGATTTTGGCTCAGATCATGGTCTCAAGGTCCTGGGATCAAACTCTGAGTAGAGGTTGGAGCTCACTGGGGAGTCTATATGAGGATCCACTCTCTTCCTCTCTGCCCCTCCTCTCACTCGTGCTTTCTCCCTCTCTCTAAAATAAATAATAAATCTTTTTTTTAAATCTTATAAATCTTTAAAAAAAGAATATCCAAATCCCTCTGAAAAATCAGTTACCACTTTTTAAATTATCCTATTTCCTGGATTATTCTGAGAGTTACAATTGATTAATCCTCTTCCTTGTGTCATTGGCTTGCTGGACATGCTGGAAAGATTCTTGATTGCCTGTTAATATTTATGAGTAATGACTAAAATTAATTATCAGTTACACAAAGGAAGTTCCTCTGCCATTATATAGTTCGACCACAAGTCTTTCCCCTGCACGGAAGAGCTGACTGCAAGTCCTGTGATTGTGGCCAAAGTATCTGCAATGGCAAGTTCACTTTGGTGATCCCAAACCAACCGGGTATGTCCTCTATGCTAAAATAAGGAGGACTCTCTCCTGCAGAAAAATACTTAAACCAGGAACCTTTGGCCTCCCTGGACAGATAGTTCAATTGCTGTAGTGGAAAGCAGCTCTGAGCTGTAGCTATCAGTCTGTGTGTGTGCTCTCACAGGAAGTACGCTGTGGGAGGAGGGTAGGGTGAGCAGTAAACAAAGGATTTGGTCCACCTTTCCAAATAGAACCCTTTAATTAACTGCCTTTTGAAGTGCCTGAAGCATGATCTTACTCTTGTACTTACTGATTTGGAGCCTCTCCAGGACTCCTAAGAAAGAAAAAGGCTTCTCCCTTGGTTGTAGCGTTTTCCTGGATGTAGAAAAGTAGTTCTGGGCAGCAACTTTCCCATTTATGTTTTATCCACCTCTCCTAGTTCCAGTCCAACAAAAGTTCAAGTCCGCAGCCCACTGGTCCCAGCCTCACCCCATTCTCATAATCACACCTCATTGTTTGCATTCTTTTCTTTTTCAATTTTTCCCCTTCTTATATCGATAACATCATTTCAACAGCGTTTGGGTAATTAAGGAAGGTAAATAAATGCATTGTTCTATCCAACATATTGAAGTAAAAAATACACAAATATATTGAATTATAAGATTTGGGGTGGCTTTTCTCTTTCTCTCTCTCTCCCTCCCTCCTCTCCTTCCTTCCTTCCTTTTCTTTCTTTCTTTCCAATAAGAACTGAGGGATCGAATACCTACACAGAGAAACTTTTAAAGAGGGAATGATTTTAAGCACAACTTGTATCGGGATTTTATTTATTTATATTCTTGTTATTCTGCTCTGTTCTGAAGATGTTATGCTATTTTTTAATACAGGATAAAATGAAATGTGACGCAGGAGAAAGTAAGAAAATTGGGATGAGGTGAGGATCGCTGGTGAGTAGATAGAATTAGAATAAATGAATAAGGGCGCCTGGGTGGCTCAGTGGGTTAAGCCTCTGCCTTCCGCTCAGGTCGTGATCTCAGGGTCCTGGGATAGAGTCTCCCACCAAGCTCTCTGCTCAGCAGGGAGCCTGCTTCCCCCTTTCTCTCTGCCTGCTTCTCATTAAAAACATAGAATAGATGAAAAAGAATAAGATAAGATGAAGCCAGAAATAAGTTTAGAATATCAAGTGCACTCTATAAGATGGAAACCAAATTTAACAAAAAGTTTTCTAGCAACCAAAACAAATAAGAACTATCTCTTACATATATCACTGTTTTCACAAGATAGAAAAGAAGCTAAGAAAATGTATTTCCAATAAATTTTTATTATAAACAATGTAGTGAATATCATCAAAAATAAATATAACAATAATTTTCATAGTGGAAAGGCTCAGAGGGTTAAAATAACCATGAAAAGGAGGAGTTAGTGAAGTGCTTGGGAGTATGATAAAGGTTACTTTATTAGAAATGAGATTGTAGCTCTAAAGAAACTCTGAAAGGCTCTTCTACTTACCACCTTGTGTTTTCTCTGTAAAGAATTATATAATATTAGAATCCATATATCTCTGAGGCCCTCTAGTCCTTCTCTTTATTTTTATGTGTTTGAACAAGTGATTAATCAACTTCTGATTGACACTTGCAAGGTAACCCATTTTTTTTCCCAAGGTAAACTATTTCATTTTTTGATAATTCTACTTATAAAATATTTATTCCTTATAATGAATCAATGTATGCTCCCACTCATTGGTTCTATACCTGGTTTCTGGAGTTGCATAAATAAGCCTAACTTGCTTGCCATATGATAGCACAATGAATGCTTGTAGGCAGCTAGCATGGTACCCTGCCTCTCCATGCTACATAGTTTCAGATATCCTATTTGTAAAGAAATTCTGAGGAAATTTATTACATGCACATGCTCATCTTCTCTGAGTCAGCTAATACAATAAAAGAAATTTGGGGTCAAGAGAAGAGGAAAAGATGACATTGGTAAGTAAGAGAGGGAGAGCCAACATATATTTTATAAAATAGACATGTACACATCAAATTCCTAAAAATCTAAATTCTTGGGTCTTCATTGAGAAGAGGATATTTTTAGTGAATAAAACATAGAATGTCCAAATATCCCTATTGTTGTGATTAGCAGTTATTTTGAATTACTTTAAAGGTAAGTTATTAATCATATTGTATTTCTGTTTTTAATTTTCTGATGAACCTCCATACTGTTTTCCACAGTGGCTTCACCAATTTACCTTCCCACCAACAGTGTGCAAGTGTTCCTTTTTCTCTACATTCTCACCAATACCTGTTATTTCTTGTCTTTTTATTTTAGCCATTCTGATAGCTGGAAGGTGATAGTTCATGATTTTGATTTGGATTTCCCTGATGATTAGAGATGTTGTATTTTTTTTTTATGTGTTTTTCACTTTTGGTGTATTTCTGGACTCTGTTCTGTTGATCTATGTCTCTATTTTTGTGCCAGTTCCATACTGTTTTGATTACTAACATTTTATAGTATATTTTGAAATCTGGAATTGTTATATTTCCAGCTTTGTTTCTATTTCTCAAGATACCTTTGGTTATTCAGGTCTTTCGCAGTTCCAAGAAAATGAAAACACTAACTCAAAAAGATATATGCATCCCTGTGTTTGTTGCAGCATTCTTTACAATAACCAAGATAGAGAATCAACCTAAGTGTCCATGGACAGACAAGTAGATAAGGAATAGGTGGTATGTATACAGAAGGGAATATTAAGCAGCCATAAAAAGGATGAAATTATGGCATTTGGGACAACATGGACAGGCCTAGAGGGTATTATGTGAAATAAGTCAAACTGAGAAAGACAAGTACCATATGATTTTATTCATATGAGGAATATAGAAAAATAAATGAATAAACAAACAAAAAGCATAATCAGACCTATAAATACAGAGAACAAATTGATGATTGCCAGGGGGCAGTATGGGGGTGGGACAGGCAAAATGGGTGAAGCGAAGTGGGAGATACAGACTTCCAGTTATAGAAGGGATAAGTCATGGAAATAATAGACACAGCATAAGGAATATAATCAATGATATAATACTGTTGCATGATGACAGATGGTAGCTACACTTGTAGTAAGCATAGTTTAATGTATAAGCTTTCCAAATCTCTATACTGCATACCTGAAACTAATGTAATATTGCATGCCAACTATATCCAAAAACATTTTTTAAGATTTTATTTATTTATTCATGAGAGACAGAGAGAGAGAGGCAGAGAGAGAAGCCAGCTAGCTCCCTGCTGGGCAGGGAACCCAACATGGGACTCGATCTCAGGACCCCGGGATCATGATCCCAGCCAAAGGCAAATGCTTAACCATCTGAGACACCCAAACACCCTATCCAAAAATATTTTGTAAAAATAAAGATGCTTAGCGCTTCCCCGAAATGTGAATTATTAAGGAACCCATTTTTTCTACATTTTCCCAAACTTAGTAGGAGTAATTTAATGTTAAATGTTTTTTTTTAATTTTTTAAAAAAGATTTTATTTATTTATTTGACAGACAGAGATCACAAGTAGGCAGAGAGGCAGGCAGAGAGAGGAGGAAGCAGGCTCCCCGCTGAGTAGAGAGCCCGATGTGGGGCTTGATCCCAAGGCCCTGGGATCATGACCTGAGCTGAAGGCAGAGGCTTTAACCCACTGAGCCACCCAGGTGCCCCTGTTAAATGTTTTTAAAATAAAATTAAAAAGCATTTACTTATTTAAAGTCTTTTCTAAGTTAGGATCAAGTTTTGAGGGGATGAGGAATAGCTAAACTATTGTTGAACTCATTTTTTTTAAAGATTTTAAGTAATCTCTGCACCCAACATGAGGCTGAAACTTACAACCTCAAGATCAAGAGTCACACACTCTACAAACTAAGGCTTTTGGGTGCCTCAGTTGAAATCTATTTTTTAAGATATATCTGTTCCTATAAGAGAAGTGTATTATTTGAATCAAAAATGAAATTCTTTTATTTGAAGAAAAATATGCTTATTTAACCACTATTTTAAATTTTACTTACAAGAAAGCATGGCTTTTAAATACATAGACTACCCCTACCACAAACCCAATAAATCAAATATATTTCCCCTTTTTTAGTCATATTTCCTAATAATATAGTGCATATCCAAAAAAAGAGCAAATAGTATGTACCACCAAGATATTCCAAGATGCATTCCAAAGCCTCATTCACCCTCCAAACTCTGGGTTTTGGTGTTAGGCAAAGCAGAGCAGCCAGCTATAAGATGGCTATATGTCTCTACCCTTCACACTTGGAGCGCGCAATCTAAGCACCACAGGATTAAAGACCATCCTTTGGTTCCCACACTCTCCTCCCTTCACCTTGCCTCTTGATGAACTATTGAGGCTTATAAATATCCTTATTTAATTCTCTCTGGCATGTGAAATGAGTATTATTTTAAAACTTCAAAAGAAGAATCAATGTGAATGCTATCATGGAGAAAATTGGAAACCATTTAAAGTGTCAAGGAACAGAGCTGAATTTAAGTGTCTATGATCCTTGACATTTACAAAAGCAATCAGAGATCCATGGCTCTCTTTTTTAATATAAAACTCTTTTACTTAATAGTAGTAATCACCTACACACCAATAAACAGAAGCACTTAGTGGAAAATAAATTATCCCATTCTTTTATAATGAATAGATATTTGTGTCTGTCCAATTTGGACACATCCAGTTTCATGATTTCCTGAGACTATAGGCAGCATTACTCCCATATGTTCTGTGAAAAGCATGCCTCAATTCTTCTAATGGAGATATGTGAAGAGACTAAACAAGCTACAGGTAGGCCTTCTGGAATAAAACTTGATATATCACATATTTTGAAAAAAAATAATAAGAGTTTTTATTTTTATGCATTTGATTTAAAGTAATAATTTTCCCTTTGACAATTCCCAATAGTATTTATCATATTAAAATATAACATGTCCCAGGGGAACCTGGGTGGCTCAGTCATTAAGCATCTGCCTTCAGTTCAGGTCATGATCCCAGGGTCCTGGGATGGAGTCCTGCATAGGGCTCCCTGCTTGGTGGGAAGCATGCTTCTCCCTTTCCTACTCCCCCTGCTTATGTTCTCTCTCTTGCTGTCTCTCTATCAAACAAATAAAATCTTTAAAAAATAGATAGATAGATAGATAGATAGATAGATACCTAGATAGGCGATAGATAGATGACAAATACATAGAGAGAGAGATATAACATGTCCCCTCACTAATGACTTAGGAGATGCAAATGCTTAAATTGGTCATTAACATTCTATAATATTATGCTTTAAAAGGCAAAATTTCGAGATCAGGGAAGATTTCAAATTATTGACTCTTTAATGGTACGGTCAATATTTTCTTCATTTCTCCTACTTTGCTCTAGCTGTTCACTCACAGTTCCCAAATCAATGAAATTATAATGGAATTGATTTTCATTTGTAATTCTGAGGTTGTTCTGTAAGAAATCCTCTCATAATTTTAAAAAAATTAACTGCTCTTAAGGGTATAACTGAAGAAAACAGACTATTTCACAAAAGGTACTTATACATAAAAGACACAATAGCTCATAAAGCCTGGGAAAAGAGTAATTTTTAATCACATAGCATTGAACTTTTCAGGGGGGGGGGGTCCCATTCATCTCATTGCTTTCTTTGTTGTTTTCTTTATCATGTGCCATCTGCCTAATTATTCTACTCCATTTTTTCCCCCAGGCCTACAGACATTGCTTATCACTACGACCTTTTGGCTATGTTTAATAAACATTATAGGAAAAAGGCATAGGAAAGGAGAAAATAAATTTACATTATCTCATTTGATCCCAGAAACAGAACTCAGAGGGAGGAAGGGAGAAAGGGACAGCATTGCAATTATGCCCCTTTCACATGGAAAGAAAATCTCATAGATCAAGACTTTCCCAGACTTAGAAAGTTGCTGTCAGAACCAGGACTAGCCTCCCTATCTTATGAATGCTAGTTTAGCTCTTTCCACAACACTATGAGTGTTCTCTATAGATTTTCAAGATGAATAATGTCCATTACTAAATTTCTCATCCTTTGTCTCATCACAAAGGAAAAGGAAATTCTGGTTTGAATCAAAATATGCAGAATCTGAAATACTTCAAATAATTTGAGAGTACATAATTTTCATAAATTTCCAAAATCTAGTATGTAAGGACAATTTCTGTAAGCAAGACAAATCAATCTGCTTTCACCAGTATTAGTTAAATATGTGCCAAATTTTTTCTCTGCTCACCTATTATTTAAAATGCTGGAGCTTATGGTATTTCAGTAGTTAATGTTTCTGTTCCATCCAAAACTGGTGATTTCTAACACACCACCAGCTAGTATTATTTTTCTTTATTATTTACCTCATGAACCAATCATGAACCATGAATCAAACTTGGGTATAAAGTTGTCTTCCATGCTCCATCTAAAGCAACTACCCCATTTTTAAAGCATGCTTCACCTATGCAACGTCATTCAATAATACCAACAGGAAACATGGTTTATGTACATGTATATGTCTCAATTTTGGTGCATATCAAGCATATGAAGCACACCTGACAGCTACTGTTTTTTTAAATCTAGAATCAATTTTTTTATTTAAATTCAATTAGCCAACATATAGTACATCATTAGTTTCAGATGTAGAGTTCAATAATTCATTTTCATATAACACTCAGTATTCATCACATCACATGCCCTCCTTAATGCCCATCACCCAAATACCGCATACCTCACTCAACTCCCCTCCAGAAACCCTGTTTGTTTCCTTTAGTTAAGAGTCTCCTATGGTTTGTCTCCCTCTCTGTTTACTTCCCATTCTGTTTTCCCTCCCTTCCCCTATGATCCTCTGTGCTGTTTCTTATATTTCACACATGAGTGAAACCATGTAATTGGTTTTCTCTGATTGATTTATTTTCCATAGCATAACACCCTTCAGTTCCATCCACACTAATATAAATGCTAAGAATTCATCCTTTCTGATGGCTGAATAATATTCCATTGTGTGTGTATGACATATTTATATATAATATATATATATTATATAATATATAATATTCCATGTGTGTGTATGACATATTTATATATGTCATACACACACACACACACATACATACATACACACACCTCTTCTTTATCCATTTATCTGCCAATGGATATTGGGTATTGTGGGCATTGCTGCTATAAACATTGGAGTACAGGTGCGCCTTTGGATCATTACGTTTGTACCTTTAGGGTAAATATCTAGAAGTGCAATTGCTAGGTTGTAGGGTAGTTCTCTTTATAATTTCTTGAGGAAACTCCATACTGTTTTCCAGAGTGGCTGTATCAGATTACATTCTCACAAACAATGTAAGAGGGCTCCCCTTTCTCCACGTTCATACCAACATTTATCATTTCTGGACTTGTTAATTATAGCCATTCTAACTTGTGTAAGATGGTATCTCATCGTGGTTTTGATTTGCATTTCCCTGATGGCTAGTGATGTTAAGCACTTTTTTTTTTTCATATGGCTCTTGGCCATTTGTATGACTTCTTTGGAGAAATGTCTGTTCATGTCTTCTGCCCATTTCTTGACTGGATTATTTAGTTTTTGGGTGCTGAGTTTGATAACTTCTTTATAGATCTTGGATATTGGCCCTTTAACTGATGTGCCATTTGCAAATATCTTCTCCCATTCCACAGGTTACCTCTTAGCATTGTTAACTGTTTCCTTTGCAGTACAAAAGCTTTTTATCTTGATGAAATCCCAAAAGTTCATTTTTTCGCCCTTGCCCTCGGAGACATCTCCAGCAAGAAATTGCTGCAGCCAAGGTTAAAGAGGTTGCTGCCTATGTTCTCCTCAAGGATTTTGATGGATTCCTGTGTCATATTGAGGTCTTTTATCCATTTTTAGTTTATCTTTATGTATGGTGTAAGAGAATGGTCCAGTTTCATTATTCTGCATGTGGCTGTCCAATTTTCCAAGCACCATTTGTTGAAGAGACTCATTTTTCCACTGAATGTTCTTTCCTGCCTTGTTGAAGATTAGTTAACCATAGAGTTGAGGGTCCATTTCTGGGTTCTCCATTCTGTTCCAATGATCAATGTGTCTGTTTTTGAGCCAATACCATACTGTCCTAATGATTACAGCTTTGTAAGCCAGCTTGAAATCTGACATTGTGATACCACCAGCTTTGGTTTTCTTTTTCAACATTCTTCTAACTCTTCAGGTCTTTTCTGGTTCTATACAAATTTTCGGATTATTTATTCCAGCTCTGAGAAAAATGGCATTGGTATTTTGATAGGGATTGTGCTGAATGTGTAGATTGCTCTGGGTAGCATAGACATTTTAACAATATTCTTAAAATCCATGAGCATGGAATGTTTTTCATTTCTTTGTGTCTTCAATTTATTTCATAGTGTCCTATAGTTTTTGGAGTACAGATATTATATCTCTTTGGTTAGGTTTTGCCTAGGTATCTTGTGGGTTTTGGTATAATTGTAAATGGCATCAATTCATTAATTTCTCTTTCTTCACTCACATTGTTAGTGTATAGAAATGCAACTGATTTCTGTGCATTGGTTTTATATCCTGCCATGTTGCTGAATTCCTGTATGGGTTCCAGCAATTTTGGAATGGAATCTTTTGGGTTTTCCACATAAACTGTCATGTCATCTCTGAAGAGAGAGAGTTTGACTTCTTTGCCAATTTGAATGCCTTTAATTTCTTTTTGTTGTCTGATTGCTGACGCTAGGACTTCTAGTACTATGCTGAATAGCAGAGGTTATAGTGGACTTCCCTGCCATGTTCCTGACCTTAGGGGAAAAGCTCTCAGTTTTTCCCCTATTAACAATGATATTCACTGTGGGCTTTTCATATATGGCTTTTATGATATTGAGGTATGTTTCTTCTATCCCTACACCATAACGTTTTAATCAGGAAAGGATGCTGTACTTTGTCAAATGCGTTTTCTGCATCTATTGAGAGGATCATATGGCTTTTATGCTTTCTTTTATTAATGTAGTGTATCTCATTGATTGATTTGTGAATGTTAAACCATCCTTGCAGTCCAGGAATAAATCCCACTTGGTCATAGTGAATAATCCTTTTAATGTACTGTTGGATCCTATTAGCTAGTATCTTGGTGAGAATTTTGGCATTCATGTTCACCAGGGATATTGTTCTGTAATTCTCCTTCTTGGTGAGGTCTTTGGGTTTGGGTTCAAGGTAATGCTGGCCTCACAGAAAGAGTTTGAGTGTTTTCCTTCCATTACAATTTTTTGAAACAGCTTCAGAAGAGTAGGTATTAGTTCTTCTTTGAAGGTTTGGTAGACTTCCCCTTGGAACCCATCCAGCCCTGGACTCTTGCTTGTTAAGAGACTTTTTATTACTTTTTAAATTTCCTTGTGGTTGTGGGTCCATTTAGGTTTTTTATTTCTTCCTGTTTCAGTTTTGGTAGTTTACAAGTTTCTAGGAATGCATCCATTTCTTCCAGATTGCCTAATTTGTTGGCATATAGTTTGTTCAATATGTTCTTAAAATTGTTTGTATCTCTTGGTGTTGGTTCTGATCTCTCCTCTTTCATTCATGATTTTATTAATTTGGGCCCTTTCTCTTTTCTTTTTGATAGGTCTGGCCAGGATTTATCTATCCTATTAATTCTTTCAAAGAACCAGCTCCTTGTTTTATTGACCTTTGTTCTTTTGGTTTCTATTTCATTGATTTCTACTATAATCCTTATTATTCTTGTCTCCTGCTTGGTTTAGGCTCTATTTGCTGTTCTTTCTCTAGCTCCTTTAAGCATAAGTTTAGCATGTGCATGTGTATTTGAGACTTTTCTAGTTTCTTGAGAAAAGCTTGTATTACTACATCCTTCCCTTTCAGCACCACCTTTGCTGCATCCCAAAGGTTTTGAACAGCTGTGTTTTCATTTTCATCTGTTTCCATGAATTTTTTAATTCCTCTTTAACTTCTGGTTGATTCATTCATTCTTTTGTAGTATGTTCTTTAACCTCCAATTATTTGAGTTCCAATTTTTTTTTTCTTTTTTTGTGGATGAGTTCAAGTTTTAGAGCACTATGGTCTGAAAATATGCAGGGTATAATCCCAGTCTTTTGGTACTGGTTGAGACCTGATTTGTGACCCAGGATGTGATCTGTTCTAGAGAATGTTCCATGTGCCCCTGAGAAGAATGTGTATTCTGTTGCTTTAAGATAGAATGCTCTGCATATAACTATGAAGTCCATGTGCTCCAGTGTGTCATTCAAAGCCCTTGTTTCCTTGTTGATTTTTTGCTTAGATGATCTCTCCATTTCAGTGAGTGAGTCCATTTCAGTGAGTGGGGTGTTAAAGTCCTCTACTATTATTGCATTATTATCAATGCATTTCTTTAATTTTCTTACTAATTGGTTTATATAATTGGCTGCTCCCAAGTTAGGAGCATAAATATTTATAATTGTCAGGTCCTCTTGTTGAATGGACCTTTTAAGTATAGTATAATGTCTATCTTTCTCCCTTCCTACATACTTTGGTTTAAAATCTAATTTGTCTGATATAGGGTTTGCTACCTCAGCTTTCTTTCAAGGTCTATCAGCATGATAAATTATTCTCCAACCCTTCACATTCAGTCTGGAAGTGTCTTTGCATCTAAAATGAGTCTCCTGTAGACAGCATAAGGACGGGTCTTGCCTTTTTATCCAATCTGATACCCTGTATCTTTTGATTGGGGTATTAGCCCATTTACATTAAGAGTAACTATTGAAAGATATGAATTTAGAATACAGCCATTGTATTATCTGTAAAATCACTGTTTCTGTATTACCTGTAAAATTACTGTTTCTGTTTCTCTCTGGTCTATGTTACTTTGGGGTTCTCTTTTCACTTACAGTATCCTCTTTAATATTTCTTTCAGGGCTGATTTAGTCATCATAAATTATTTTAGTTTCTGTTTGTCTTGGAAGCTCTCTATCTATCCTTCCATCTGAATGACAGCCTTGCTGGACAAAGTATTCTTGGCTACATGTTTTTCTTATTTAGTACCCTTACTATATCATACCAGGCCTTTCTGGCCTGCCAAATCTCTGTGGATAGGTCTGCTACCAGTCTAAAATCCCTACCCTTGTAGGATAAGGACCTCTGGACTCTAAATGCTTTTAGGATTTTCTCTTTATCCCTGAGATTTGAGAGCTTCACTATTATATGTCAGGGTATTGATCTATTTTTATTAATTTTGAGGAGGGGTTCTTTGTGCCTTCTGAACTTGAATGCTTATTTCCTACCCCAGATTAGGGAAATTCTCAACTATAATTTGGTCAAATATATCTTCTGCCCCTCTGTCTCTTTCCTCTCTCTCTGTAGTTCTGTAGTTCTCCCTCAATAGTTCTAATACTGTTTCATTTACAATATTGCTGATCTCTTGAATCCTCTCCTCATGGTCCAATAATTGTTTATCTCTCTTTTGCTCAGTTTTTTTATTCTCCATAATTTTATCTTCTCTACCACTTATTCTTCCTTCTGTTTATTTATTCCAGCAGTAAGAGCATCCATTGCTGACTGCATCTCAGCAATACCCTTTTCAATTCAAATTAATTAGTTCTTAGTCCTTTTATTTCTCCAGAAACGGATTCTCTAGTGTCTTCTAAGAATGCTTTATTCAAGTTCAACTACTATCTTTATAATCGTTCTGAATTCTACCCCTGACATTTTACTAATATCCATGTTTATTAAGTCTCTGGAAGTGAGTATTACCTCTTGCTCTTTTTTTCTGGGAATTTTTCCTTCTGGTCATTTTGACCAGAGAAGAATAAATGAACAAAAAATAAATAAATAAATAAATAAATAATAAAAATTTCAGCCATGAGCCAAGCAAAATACACACTAAGCAAGTCAGAAGAGATCAGAAACCAAAAATAAATAAATAAATAAATAAATAATTTTTTTTTTAAAGTCAGGGGGCGTAGACAAAGAATATAATCAAACAGGTAGACAGAACAAGGTGATACATTTGGTCCTGGGTGTATTTTGTTCTGTTTGTTAGAAAACACTTGATCCCAAAATTTTAAAGAAAGAAAAACTAATATAAATATAAAAATAAAATTGAAAACAGTGAAAGGAAGCAAAAAATGAAGAATATATCTATAAAATGTAAATGTAAAAATGAAAATCTTTAAAAGACTTTAAAAAAAATGTTGATAAGAAGCTACTTGAAAAATGGATAAAAGAAAAAAAAATTTAAACTGAAAGACTAAAGAATTCATGAGGAAAAAACCTAGAATTATATATATTATTTTCCCCAGCTCAGGGGTTTTACAGTCTGTATGATCCGTAAACTTGATATTAGCCTCATATTCCTGCTTGTCTTCTTGGGGAGGGGACTGTTGCACTGGTTCTCAGTGTCTTTGCCTGGGAGGAGTTGCACCACCCCTTGCCAGGGAGCCAGGCTCAGTGTAAGTTGCTTTGGGTTGCTCCGTGTGGCTTTTGTTCTCTGAAGACTTTCTGAACTGCTTCAGAGGATGAAAATAAAATAAAAATGGTGGTGCCCCAATCTCCAGTCCCAGAGCTAAAAAATCAAGGCCCCCAACTCCTCAGTGCACCCTTTTGGAATAGTAGTCAATCACTTCTGTGTGCCCAAACTCTGTAGACTCCTGCAGTGCACACCTATACCAATCCTCCCAGGGCAGCAAGGAGGGTCTCATTGCTGCCGCTCTGCTTTCTGGGCCTCTGATTGGGGAATGGTTGCTCCATCATGGACACACCTCCACCACTCCTCCCAAGGGAAGGAGCAGGATCTCACAGTGGTTTTGCTGCATGCTGGGCCCCTGCTTGGACAGTTAGCCATGGATGTGCCACAGTTCATGGTTTATGGCAACAATTAGATGAGAGGCCACTCCAAGGCTCGCTAATTGTAGCTGGCTTCCCCATTCCAATGCTCAGGAACTCCACTGCACTTAGGCACCCCCATTCCTTCTGTGACCCTGGGGAATCTTGAGACCACACTGTCCCATCTAGGATTCTGCCCCAATCCACCACCTGGACCTCTCAGGGATGGTCCTATGAGAGATGTCCCTCACAGGAGCAGACTTCTAAAAGTTCTGATTTTGCACTCTGCTGCTATATCACTTCCTGGTAGTCACCTATGAGAGGCTCCCTCCCCCTGAGATTTATCTTTTGCTATATCCCCCAGATTCACTTCTCTGCACCTCCTATCTTTCAGACAGTGGTCGATTTTCTATTCGTAGAATGGCAGCAATTCTTTTCTTAGATCTCAGGTTGAATTCATTGGTGTTCCAAATGATTAGGTAGATATCTAGCTGCATTCAAAGGACCAGATGAAATGAGGGTCCCCTACTCTTATACAACCTTCCCTTCTCCCTCAGTTATTTTTTAAAGAACTTTTTTAAAAAGTGTGCTTTTTAAAAAAAATAAGTAACACTTTTTTTTTTTTAAAGTGTGCTTTAAAAAAAAAAATAATGGTCAACATAAGCAATCTTAAATTATAAAATGTTTGAAATTTTAATCTATAGCATCCATATGCTACCAGAGCTGTTACTACCAGTAAGAAGTCTCAAACCCACAACAACAAATTTTCTTTTTATTATAATTCACAGCTTGATCATCCAGAGAAGTGTGACTTGCACATTATCATTCAGCACAACCTCATCAACTTTATCCTTTAGCAATGACCTTATGATAAGAAATTAAGCCCTTTTAAATAGCATTTGTAATTAATCCATTTCCATAAGATTAACATGTCAAATATCACAAGAATACATGTAACAGTCTACTGAAGCCTAAAAAAATCCCTCAGTCACATTTCACTTAAAACCATATAAAGTATTATCACAATGTATCAGCAGAATATAAACTGCTAGATGCCCCATGTCTTTTTTTTTTTTTTTAATTTTTTATTTTTTATAAACATATATTTTTTATATACATATATTTTTATCCCCAGGTCTGTGAATCACCAGGTTTACACACTTCACAGCACTCACCAAATCACATACCCTCCCCAATGTCCATAATCCCACCCCCTTCTCCCCAACCCCCTCCCCCCGGCAACCCTCAGTTTGTTTTGTGAGATTAAGAGTCACTTATGGTTTGTCTCCCTCCCAATCCCATCTTGTTTCATTTATTCTTCTACCCACTTAAGCCTCCATGTTGCATCACCACTTCCTCATATCAGGGAGATCATATGATAGTTGTCTTTCTCTGCTTGACTTATTTCGCTAAGCATGATACGCTCTAGTTCCATCCATGTTGTTGCAAATGGCAAGATTTCATTTCTTTTGATGGCTGCATAGTATTCCATTGTGTATATATACCACATCTTCTTGATCCATTCATCTGTTGATGGACATCTAGGTTCTTTCCATAGTTTGGCTATTGTGGACATTGCTGCTATAAACATTCGGGTGCATGTGTCCCTTTGGATCACTACATTTGTATCTTTAGGGTAAATACCCAATAGTGCAATTGCTGGGTCATAGGGCAGTTCTATTTTCAACATTTTGAGGAACCTCCATGCTGTTTTCCAGAGTGGCTGCACCAGCTTGCATTCCCACCAACAGTGTAGGAGGGTTCCCCTTTCTCCGCATCCTCGCCAGCATCTGTCATTTCCTGACTTGTTGATTTTAGCCATTCTGACTGGTGTGAGGTGATATCTCATTGTGGTTTTGATTTGTATTTCCCTGATGCCGAGTGATATGGAGCACTTTTTCATGTGTCTGTTCGCCATCTGGATGTCTTCTTTGCAGAAATGTCTGTTCATGTCTTCTGCCCATTTCTTGATTGGATTATTTGTTCTTTGGGTGTTGAGTTTGCTAAGTTCTTTATAGATTCTGGACACTAGTCCTTTATCTGATATGTCGTTTGCAAATATCTTCTCCCATTCTGTCAGTTGTCTTTTGATTTTGTTAACTGTTTCCTTTGCTGTGCAAAAGCTTTTGATCTTGATGAAATCCCAGTAGTTCATTTTTTCCCTTGCTTCCCTTGCCTTTTGCGTTGTTCCTAGGAAGATGTTGCTGCGGCAGAGGTCGAAGAGGTTGCTGCCCGTGTTCTCCTCAAGGATTTTGATGGATTCCTTTCGTACATTGAGGTCCTTCATCCATTTTGAGTCTATTTTTGTGTGTGGTGTAAGGAAATGGTCCAATTTCATTTTTCTGCATGTGGCTGTCCAATTTTCCCAGCACCATTTATTGAAAAGGCTGTCTTTTTTCCATTGGACATTCTTTCCTGCTTTGTCGAAGATTAGTTGACCATAGAGTTGAGGGTCTATTTCTGGGCTCTCTATTCTGTTCCATTGATCTATGTGTCTGTTTTTGTGCCAGTACCATGCTGTCTTGATGATGACAGCTTTGTAATAGAGCTTGAAGTCCGGAATTGTGATGCCACCAACGTTGGCTTTCTTTTTCAATATCCCTTTGGCTATTCGAGGTCTTTTCTGGTTCCATATAAATTTTAGAATTATTTGTTCCATTTCTTTGAAAAAGATGGATGGTACTTTGATAGGAATTGCATTAAATGTGTAGATTGCTTTAGGTAGCATAGACATTTTCACAATATTTATTCTTCCAATCCAGGAGCATGGAACATTTTTCCATTTCTTTGTGTCTTCCTCAATTTCTTTCATGAGTACTTTATAGTTTTCTGAGTATAGATTCTGTGTCTCTTTGGTTAGGTTTATTCCTAGGTATCTTATGGTTTTGGATGCAATTGTAAATGGGATTGACTCCTTAATATCTCTTTCTTCTGTCTTGCTGTTGGTGTAGAGAAATGCAACTGATTTCTGTGCATTGATTTTATATCCTGACACTTTACTGAATTCCTGTATAAGTTCTAGCAGTTTTGGAGTGGAGTCTTTTGGGTTTTCCACATATAGTATCATATCATCTGCGAAGAGTGATAATTTGACTTCTTCTTTGCCGATTTGGATGCCTTTAATTTCCTTTTGTTGTCTGATTGCTGAGGCTAGGACCTCTAGTACGATGTTGAATAGCAGTGGTGATAATGGACATCCCTGCCGTGTTCCTGACCTTAGCGGAAAAGCTTTCAGTTTTTCTCCATTGAGAATGATATTTGCGGTGGGTTTTTCATAGATGGCTTTGATGATATTGAGGTATGTGCCCTCTATCCCTACACTTTGAAGAGTTTTGATCAGGAAGGGATGTTGTACTTTGTCAAATGCTTTTTCAGCATCTATTGAGAGTATCATATGGTTCTTGTTCTTACTTTTATTGATGTGTTGTATCACATTGACTGATTTGCGGATGTTGAACCAACCTTGCAGCCCTGGAATAAATCCCACTTGGTCGTGGTGAATAATCTTTTTAATGTACTGTTGAATCCGATTGGCTAGTATTTTGTTGAGTATTTTCGCATCTGTGTTCATCAAGGATATCGGTCTATAGCTCTCTTTTTTGGTGGGATCCTTGTCTGGTTTTGGGATCAAGGTGATGCTGGCCTCATAAAATGAGTTTGGAAGTTTTCCTTCCATTTCTATTTTTTGGAACAGTTTCAGGAGAATAGGAATTAGTTCTTCTTTAAATGTTTGGTAGAATTCCCCCGGGAAGCCGTCTGGCCCTGGGCTTTTGTTTGTTTGGAGATTTTTAATGACTGTTTCAATCTCCTTACTGGTTATGGGTCTGTTCAGGCTTTCTATTTCTTCATGGTTCAGTTGTGGTAGTTTATATGTTTCTAGGAATGCATCCATTTCTTCCAGATTGTCAAATTTATTGCCGTAGAGTTGCTCATAGTATGTTCTTATAATAGTTTGTATTTCCTTGGTGTTAGTTGTGATCTCTCCTCTTTCATTCATGATTTTATTTATTTGGGTCCTTTCTCTTTTCTTTTTGATAAGTCGGGCCAGGGGTTTATCAATTTTATTAATTCTTTCAAAGAACCAGCTCCTAGTTTCGTTGATTTGTTCTATTGTTTTTTTGGTTTCTATTTCATTGATTTCTGCTCTGATCTTTATGATTTCTCTTCTCCTGCTGGGCTTAGGGTTTCTTTCTTGTTCTTTCTCCAGCTCCTTTAGGTGTAGGGTTAGGTTGTGTACCTGAGACCTTTCTTGTTTCTTGAGAAAGGCTTGTACCGCTATATATTTTCCTCTCAGGACTGCCTTTGTTGTGTCCCACAGATTTTGAACCGTTGTATTTTCATTATCATTTGTTTCCATGATTTTTTTCAATTCTTCTTTAATTTCCCGGTTGACCCATTCATTCTTTAGAAGGATACTGTTTAGTCTCCATGTATTTGGGTTCTTTCCAAACTTCCTTTTGTGGTTGAGTTCTAGCTTTAGAGCATTGTGGTCTGAAAATATGCACGGAATGATCCCAATCTTTTGATACCGGTTGAGTCCTGATTTAGGACCGAGGATGTGATCTATTCTGGAGAATGTTCCATGTGCACTAGAGAAGAATGTGTATTCTGTTGCTTTGGGATGAAATATTCTGAATATATCTGTGATGTCCATCTGGTCCAGTGTGTCATTTAAGGCCTTTATTTCCTTGCTGATCTTTTGCTTGGATGACCTGTCCATTTCAGTGAGGGGAATGTTAAAGTCCCCTACTATTATTGTATTGTTGTTTATGTGTTTCTTTGATTTTGTTATTAATTGGTTTATATAGTTGGCTGCTCCCACGTTGGGGGCATAGATATTTAAAATTGTTAAATCTTCTTGTTGGACAGACCCTTTGAGTATGATATAGTGTCCTTCCTCATCTCTTATTACAGTCTTTGGCTTAAAATCTAATTGATCTGATATAAGGATTGCCACTCCTGCTTTCTTCTGATGTCCATTAGCATGGTAAATTCTTTTCCACCCCCTCACTTTAAATCTGGAGGTGTCTTCGGGCTTAAAATGTGTTTCTTGGAGGCAACATATAGATGGGTTTTGTTTTTTTATCCATTCTGATACCCTGTGTCTTTTGACAGGGCCATTTAGCCCATTCACATTCAGGGTAACTATTGAGAGATATGAATTTAGTGCCATTGTATTGCCTGTAAGGTGACTGTTACTGTATATGGTCTCTGTTCCTTTCTGATCTACCACTTGTAGGCTCTCTCTTTGCTTAGAGGACCCCTTTCAATATTTCCTGTAGAGCTGGTTTGGTATTTGCAAATTCTTTCAGTTGTTGTTTGTCCTGGAAGCTTTTAATCTCTCCTTCTATTTTCAATGATAGCCTAGCTGGATATAGTATTCTTGGCTGCATGTTTTTCTCGTTTAGTGCTCTGAAAATATCATGCCAGCTCTTTCTGGCCTGCCAGGTCTCTGTGGATAAGTCAGCTGCCAATCTAATATTTTTACCATTGTATGTTACAGACTTCTTTTCCCGGGCTGCTTTCAGGATTTTCTCTTTGTCATTGAGACTTGTAAATTTTACTATTATGTGACGGGGTGTGGGCCTATTCTTATTTATTTTGAGGGGCATTCTCTGAACCTCCTGAATTTTGATGCTTGTTCCCTTTGCCATATTGGGGAAATTCTCCCCAATAATTCTCTCCAGTATACCTTCTGCTCCCCTCTCACTTTCTTCTTCTTCTGGAATCCCAATTATTCTAATGTTGTTTCGTCTTATGGTGTCACTTATTTCTCGAATTCTCCCCTCGTGGTCCAGTAGCTGTTTGTCCCTCTTTTGATCAGCTTCTTTATTCTCTGTCATTTGGTCTTCTATATCACTAATTCTTTCTTCTGCCTCATTTATCCTAGCAGTGAGAGCCTCCATTTTTGATTGCACCTCATTAATAGCTTTTTTGATTTCAACTTGGTTAGATTTTAGTTCTTTTATTTCTCCAGAAAGGGCTTTTATATCTCTCGAGAGGGTTTCTCTAATATCTTCCATGCCTTTTTCGAGCCCGGCTAGAACCTTGAGAATTGTCATTCTGAACTCTAGATCTGACATATTACCGATGTCTGTATTGATTAGGTCCCTAGCCTTCGGTACTGCCTCTTGTTCTTTTTTTTGTGGTGAATTTTTACGTCTTGTCATTTTGTCCAGATAAGAGTAAATGAAGGGGCAAGTAAAATACTAAAAGGGTGGCAACAACCCCAGGAAAATATGCTTTAGCCAAATTAGAAGAGATCCAAAATCGTGAGTGGGGAGAAAGGGGATAAAAAGAGGTTCAAAAAGGAAGAAAGAAAAAAGAAAAAAAAAAAAAAAAAAAGAAAAGAATTTTTTTTAAAAAAGAAAACACCTAAGAAAAATGTAAAAAAATATATATATATATATTAGATAAACTAGTAAAAAATCGTTAAAAAAGAAAAAGGTAACAGTTAAAAAAAAAAAAAATTTTACCCGAAGGCGAGAAAAAAAAAAAAATGAAAAAGAAAAAATTAAATTAACTGCAAGACTAAAAAAAATCACAGGAAAAAAGCCATGAGTTCCGTGCTTGGCTTTCTCCTCCTCTGGAATTCTGCTGCTCTCCTTGGTATTGAAACCGCACTCCTTGGTAGGTGAACTTGGTCTCGGCTGGATTTCTTGTTGATCTTCTGGGGGAGGGGCCTGTTGTAGTGATTCTCAAGTGTCTTTGCCCCAGGCGGAATTACACCGCCCTTACCCGGGGCCGGGGTGAGTAATCCGCTCGGGTTTGCTTTCAGGAGCTTTTGTTCCCTGAGCGCTTTCCGTAGAGTTCCGGAGGACGGGAATACAAATGGCGGCCTCCTGGTCTCCGGCCCGGAGGAGCCGAGAGCCCAGGGCCCCACTCCTCAGTGCGCCCTCAGAGAACAGCGCCCAGTTACTCCCGTCTGCCTGACCTCCGGCCGCGCTCCGAGCTCACCGAGCCTGGGATCGGTTCAAGGTAACACGGAGCTGCGAGCTTACTGTCGGCTCTGTCTCTGTAGCCGGCTTTCCCGTTCCAATACCCGCAAGCTCTGCGACACTCAGACACCCCCGATCCTTCTGTGACCCTGCGGGACCTGAGGCCACGCTGACCCCGCGTGGGCTTCGCCCCGGTTTAGCCTCTGGAGCGATGTCCCTCAGCGGAACAGACTTTTAAAAGTCCTGATTTTGTGCGCGGTTGCTCCGCCGCTTGCCGGGAGCCGGCCCCTCCCCCCGGGGTCTATCTTCCCGTCGCTTTGGATTCACTTCTCCGCCGGTCCTACCTTTCAGAAAGTGGTTGTTTTTCTGTTTCCAGAATTGCTGTTCTTCTTCTCTTCGATCTGCCGATCAGATGCCCCATGTCTTATGCTCATTTATTTATTCATTCTTCAACGCATATTTATTTAAATGCCAATGTCCCAGGCACCACCCTATTGTGTCTAAGGAAAGAAAAAGGCCAACTCCTGGTTCTGAGAGCACTCACAATTTAGTGGTAACACAGGCTGGTTAAAAAACAAACAAACAAACAAACAAAAACTAGTAAGTTATTCCGGTGAGCAATATAAGAGATATGAATAGAATCAGAAGTACTAGAAGCATAGAGTCAGAAATATATCTACACATAAAACAAGAATGACTCCAAGTAGAAGAAGTAATGTATTACATAGAGAAGCATGAAAAATTATGTCCTGGTCTGAGAATAACAAGAATTCAAAATGAAACACATGACAAGTTATCCAACATTGCAATCCCTCTTCCTTCAAAAGTGATGGCAAAGGTAAGACTGTACAAGAAAGTGGTAGGAAAAAAAAAAAGTTAGAATAGCAGTTCTGGCAGAGATTTTGTATGGCCTTCTACACTGTGCTAAGGAGTTGGGAGAAGATTTAGGCTTTATCCAGGAGATAGGAAGCCACTGAAGTTTCTAGCAGGGAACCCACATGATAAGAGATGTGCTTTAGAAAAATAAAAATAAGTATTGTGACTGGTATGCAGAACTCAGTGCAGATTGTCTAAGAAGAAACTCCAGATAGAGAAACTGATTAGAAGATTATTGAATTAGCCCCAGCAAAGGCTTGCATAAAAACAGCAGCTGTTGGTAAAACAGTAGGGAGGAGAAGTAGGGACAAATAAAGCATAAAGTTAAGGTATAGTCTTCAAAGTAAAGTAATAGTGAGTTAGTAAGTAAGTGGGCACAGATACTAACGGAGAGAATGATACCAAGTATTTTTTATTTAAATGGCCATATGAATTAACTGCCTCTGAGATGAGCATGCCATAACCAATACTGGAAAAGAAGTACATTTGAGGAGAGAAGGAATATCATGACATTAGTTGAGAAAATAACAGGGTATTCCTGAGAAAATTTAAGTTCAGGAGAAAGAGGTGAAGGACCAGGAGAATGGAGACTATAGGTTAGGAATGAAAATTGTTGAGCTCTTGGCAAATAACTAGCACTTTCAATCATGTTGCTGAATAAAACTGTCTAGGAAGATCATGTAAAATATAAATAAAGTATTAAATAATCTTCTTTAGCTCTTTTTAAGACACAATCCCTGCAATGTGAAAAGTGCCAACAGTTCAGTATTCTATATTTAACATCCTCACTTTTCTAAATCAATGGGAAAGTAAAGTAGATATACAATATTGCCAACATTAGCCAGTTTACTATTTAATTCATTTATTTCTACAGCAAGGAGAAGGATAAGTGACCATAAAAAGAATATTAATAATGATCTAAATAAGTAATCAGAATTCCCCAGGACAGGGTTGAAAAAAAGATAATATGGGAAAATATAAAAATATATAGTTAGTAATATCCCAATTGTTTTAAGAAGTTATAGAGTTGAATGATGATGATAATAATGAGTTACATTTATCTAATATTGCTAGTGGTAACATTAGGCATTCGGTTCAATTCTTTATATGCATTCATTTACTTAACCCTTATAACAAAACTATGAATTAGATTTACAATTCCCTTATTATACACTCAATAACTAAGGTTGATAGAGATTAATTGTGTTGTCCAAAGTTACAAAGAATATAAATGAAATAACTGAGATTTGAATCTAGGACTTTCTAATTGCAAAGTAATTTTTCTTAACCTTTGCACTATACTTCCTAATGCTATTCATATTAAATACTTCCGCACCATTAGGTTCACATTTCTTCATTGAGCAAAGGCTACTTTTTCCACTTCTATTCAACAATATACTGGAAGTTCAAGCCAGGGCAGTTAGGTACATAAAAGAAATAAAAGACATCTAGCTTGTGCAGCTACTCTGAAAAATAGTATGGAGTTTCCTCAAAAAGTTCAAAACAGTTCTATTCATTCTAAATAACATTAAAACATTACTCTACCACCTAGCAATTGCACTAGTAGGTATTTACCAAAAAGAAACAAAAATACTGATTCAAGGGGATACATACACCCTAATGCTTATGGCAGCACTATCAACAACAGCCAAATTATGGAAAGAGCCCATGTTCATCAATGATGAATAGATAAAAAAGATGTGGTGATACATACACACACATATTATGGATATTATATATATTTTACATATATATTAATATTATATACTATATATGTATTTTATATATATATACATATATATGTATATAATGGAATATTACTTATCCATAAAAGAAAATGAAATCCTGCCATTTGCACTCACATAGATGGAGCTAGAGAGTATTATGCTAAGTACAATAAGTTAGAGAAAGACAAAGGCTATATGATTGTACTCATCTGTGAAATTTAAGAAACAAAACAGATGAAAAGCCACTTGGGGGTGGGGGAGGCAGACAAACCAAGAAACAGACTCTTAACTATAGAGAACAAACTGAGGATTACCAGTGGGGAGATGTGTGAGGGATGGGTAAAATAGGTGATAGGTATTAAGGAGGGCTCTTGTGAAGAGTGTTGGATGTTGTATGTAAGTGATGAATCCCTGAATTCTACCCCTGAAACTAATACTACACTTTGTGTTAACTAACTGGAATTTAAATAAAAACCTGAAGGGGAAAAAGCCATCCAGACTGGAAAAGAGAAGTGTAACTTTCTTTCAAAAACAATACTATCTTATATAGAGAAAATCTTAATGAATCCACCAAAAAAATACTAAAGCTACTAAATGAATTCAGCAAGGTCACAGGATTCAAGAGAAACAAAAAGTCAACTGTGTCTTTTTTTTTTTTTTAAGATTTTATTTATTTATTTGACAAACAGAGATCACAAGTAGGCAGAGAGGCAGGCAGAGTGGGGGGGACGCAGGATCCCTGCCTGAGCAGGGAGCCTGATGCAAGGCTCAATCCCATAACCCTGGGATCATGACCTGACCTGAAGGCAGACGCCTTAACCCACTGAGCCACCCAGGTGCCCCTCAACTGTGTCTTTAAACATTGCCAGTGAATGGTCTGAAAATGAAATTAAGAAAAAAAAAGTTCGGGTGCCTGGGTGGCTCAGTGGGTTAAGCCGCTGCCTTCGGCTCCGGTCGTGATCTCAGGGTCCTGGGATCGAGTCCCGTGTTGGGCTCTCTGCTCAGCAGGGAGCCTGCTTCCCTTCCTCTCTCTCTGCCTGCCTCTCCGTCTGCTTGTGATTTCTCTCTGTCAAATAAATAAATAAATAAAATCTTTAAAAAAAAAAAAAAAAAAGTTCATTCTAAATAACATTAAAAGAAATAAAATTCTTAGTAGTAAATTTAACCAACAAAGTATAAGACCTGTACACTGAAACAGATTGAAAGATAGTCCATGTCCATGGCTCAGGAGAAGCAAATTGTTAAAATAGCAAAACTCCCCAAACTCATCTATAGATTCAATGTGATTGCTATCAAAGTCCATACTGGCTTACACACAGAAACTGGCAAGCTAATCCAAAAAAAATATGGACATACAAAAGTAAACAATCTTTAAAAAAAAAAAAAAAGAACAAAGTTGGAGCAGTCACACTTCATGATTTCAAGACTTACTAAAAACTAGAGTAGCCAAGAAAGTGTGCCACTGGCACAAGGATGGACATATAGATCAATATCATAGTGAAACTTGCCAAATAACAAAGAGAAAGAGAGAACTCTGAAAGCAGTTAGGGACAAAATATCCTTAACCTACAAGGTTAGACACATAATATTAGCAGGAGACCTGTCTTCAGTAACTAACCTAGAAGGTTAGACACATAAAATTAGCAGAAGACCTGTGTGCAGGCCAGAAGGGAGCAGCATGATATATTTATGGTGCTAAATGACAAAAACATGCAGCCAAGAATACCATATCCAGCAAGGCTGTCATTCAGTATAGAAGGAGAGATAAAAAGAGTTTCCAAGAGAAGCAAAAGCAAAAAGAATTTCCTTTTGCTAACTGCAAGAAATACCAAAGGGGACACTTGGAGTGAGAAAGAGAGAAAAAAACAATGAAGACTAGAAAGAAACAATAACAATCTATAGGAACAGCAACTTTACAAGTAATACGATCGCACTAAATTCAGATCTATCAATAATTACTGGGAATATAGATGGACTAAATGCTCTAATCAGGGCACCTGGGTGGCTCAGTGGGTTAAAGCCTTTGCCTTCGGCTCAGGTCATGGTCCCAGGGTCCTGGGATTGAGCCCTATATCAGGCTCTCTGCTTGGAGGGGAGCCTGTTTCTCCTTCACTCTCTGCCTACTTGTGATCTCTCTCTGCCAAATAAATAAATAAATAAATAAATAAATAAATAAATCTTTAAATGCTCTAATCAAAAGACATAGGTTATTATAATGGATTTTTTAATATGGTTATTAGAATAGATTTTTAAAAAACAGTCCTGTAAGACTGGACTTACTTGACAAAATACATCATGCTTTCTTGATTAAGGAAAGTAGGGATAGAAGGAACATATCTCAAGATCATAGAGGCCATATGTGAAAAACCCACAGCTAATACTATCCTCAATGAGGAAAACCTTTTTTCCCTAAGGTCAGGAACACAACCAGGATGTCCATCATCACCATTACTATTTTACAGAGTACTAGAAGTCCTAGCATTAGCAAGTAGACAATAATAAAAGGCATCCAAATCAGCAAGGAAGAAGTCAAACTTTTACTTTTCACAAACTATATGATACTCTATGTACAAAACCCACAAGACTCCACCAAAAAATTGCTAGAAGTCATGTAAAAATTCAGCAATGTGGCAGGATATAAAATCAGTGCACAGAAATCAATTGCATTTCTATACATTAACAATGAGATGGAAGAAAGAGAAACTAAGGAATTAATCCCATTTGTAATTGTACAAAAAAAATAAGATACATAGGAATAAACCTAAATAAAATGTAAAGGATCTGTATGCTGAAAACTATAAGACACTTATGAAATAAAATTGAAGACACAAAGAAATGGAAAAACATTCCATGCTCATGGATTAGAAGAACAAACATTGTTAAAATGTCTATACTGCCCAAAACAATCTACACATTCAATGCAATCCCGATCAAAATAACAACAGCTTTCTTCACAGAACTAAGACAACTAATCCTAAAATTTGTATGGAACCAGTAAAGAACCCAAATAGCCAAAGTAAAGTTCAAAAAGAAAAACAAAGTGAGAGGCATTACAATCCCAGACTTTAAGCTCTATTACAAAGATGTAATCATCAACATAGTATGGTACTGGCACAAAAACAGACACATAAATCAGTGGAACAGAATTGATAACTCAAATATGGACCCATAAGTATATGATCAACTGATCTTGGTCAACTAATCTTTGACAAAGGAAAGAATATCCAAGGAAAAAAGTCTCTTCAACATATGGTGTTGGGAAAACTGGACAGTGACATGTAAAAGAATGAAACTGCACCACTTTCTTACAGCATACACAAAAACAAATTCAGAATGGGTGAAAGACCTAAATATAAGACAGGAAATCATCAAAATCTTAGAGGAGAACACCAGCAGCATCTTCTTTGACCTCAGCTGCAGCAACTTCTTACTAACCTTGTTTCTGAGGCAAGGGAAACAGAAGCAAAAATGAACTATTGGAACTACAGCAAAATAAAAAAACTTCTGCACAGCAAAGGAAACAATCAACAAAACTAAAAGCCAACTGACAGAATGGGATAAGATATTTGCAAATGATATATCAGAAAAAGGGTTAGTATCCAGAATCCATGAAGAACTCATCAAAATCAACACCCCCAAAAATAAATAATCCAATTAAGAATGGGCAGAAAACATGAACTGACATTTCTCCAAACAAGACATATAAATGGCTAACAGATACATGAAAAAATGCTCAACATCACTCATCATCAGGAAAATACAAATCAAAACCACGATGCAGATACAAATTCACACCATCTCATACCCGTCAGAATGGCTAAAATTAACAACTCAAGACTCAGGAAACAACAGGTGTTGGCAAGGATACAGAGAAAGGGCAACATTTTGTCCTGTTAGTCAGAATGAAAACTGGTGCAGACACTCTGGGAAAAAAATATGGGGATTCCTCAAAACGTTAAAAATAGAACTACCCCACCACCCTCAATTGTCCTACTGGGTATTTATCCAGAGGATATAAAAATGATGATTTGAAGGGGTACGTGCACCCCAATGTCTATAGCAGTATTATCAGCAATAGCCAAATTATGGAAAGAGACCAAATGTCCATCAACAATGAATGGATAAAGAAGAAGTGGTATCTCTCTCTCTCTCTCTCTTTCTCACACACACACACACACACACACACACACACACACACACAGGAATATTACTCAGCCATCAAAAAGAATGAAATCTTGCCATTTGCCACAATGTGGTTGGAAATAGAATGTATTATGCTAAGCAACAGAAATCAGTCAGAGAAAGACAAATACCATATGATTCCTCTCATATGTGGAATTTAAGAAACCAAATAGATGAACATAGGAAAGGGAAGGAAAAATAAAATAAGATAAAAAGAGAGAGGTAGGTAAACTCTAAGTTACTTTTAACTATAGAGAACAAACTAAGGTTGCTGGAGGAGAGGTGGGCAGAGAATGGGCTAAATGGGTGATGAGCATTAAGGACAGCACTTGTGATGAGCACTAAGTTTTACATGGAAGTGATGAATTACTAAATTCTACTGGTGAAACAACATGACACTACATGTTAACTTGAATTTAAGTTTAAAAAAAAGAATGAAATATTGATTTATACTACATGGATGAATATTAAAATATAATTCTCACTGAAAGCAGCAAAACACAAGGCTATATATTATATGACTCCATTTATATTAAATATACAGAATAAGTAAATCTGTAGAGAAAGAAAATAAATTAGTGATTGCCAGGGCCTGGGAGAGAGGAGAATGAAAAGTGACTGCTAACAGATATAAAGTTTTTTTTTTTTAATTGTGGTAAAATCCACATAAATAATCTGTCTTTAAGAGTACAGCTCAGTGGCATTAAATACATTCACAATGTTGTGCAACCATCACCACCGTCTATCTCCAAAACTCTTTCCATCTTTTCCCCCTCCCCCCCACCCCTGGCAACCACCATTCTACTTTCTGCCTTTATGAATTCAACTATTCTAGGTACCTCCTATAAGTGGAATCATCCAGCATGACCTCTTGTAACTGGCCTATTTCACTTTGCATAATGTCCTCAAGGTTCATCCATGTTGCAGCAGGTGTCAGAATTTATTTCCTTCTTAAGCTGAAAATAATTCCATAGTATGTATATACTAATTTAGTTTATATATTCATGTATTCATGGACACTTGGGCTGCTTCCACCTTTGGCTATTGTGAATAATGCTACTGTGAACATGAATGCATAAATACCTCTTCAAGACCCTGATTTCATGTTATACTTTTATTTTTTTTTTAAAGATTTTATTTATTTATTTGACAGACAGAGATCACAAGTAGGCAGAGAGGCAGGCAGAGAGAGAGAGAGATAGAAAGAGGGAAGCAGGCTTCCTGCGGAGCAGAGAGCCCGATGTGGGGCTCGATCCCAGGACCCTGAGATCATGACCCGAGCCGAAGGCAGCAGCCCAAACCACTGAGCCACCCAGGCGCCCCAAGACCCTGATTTCAATTCTTTTGGGTATATACCCAGAAGTAAAATTGCCGGATCATATCAGATGTGTTTTATTTAAGGTGATGAAAATATTCTGGAGTTAGGTAGTGGTAATGGCTGCAAATTCTGTGAATATATAAAAACCACTAAACTGTATACTTTAAAAAAAAAGATTATGTTTATCTTTTGTAAGAAAGAAATACAGATGCTCATGCATTTGCTACTTAATTATAATTCAAGGGAGACAGTTTACTAAACTCAATAAACAAAAGGTGCTTTGGTTTTATAAATAGTAGGCTACAGAGAAAAGAAGAAAATGGGGAAAGGATAGAAACAAAAGGAACAAGAAAAAAATTTTAAGAGGAAAAATAAAAATAAAAAAGGACATGGGTCCACACATAAATTTGGGTTAAGGTGTAAAAATCTCAAATCCTCTCAATCCTACCAAATTCTTATGTCCCTACTATACCACATTTACCATAACTAACTCAGCCCTCTTTCTCATCTCATTCCCTTTTCACATAAGCATGTGAATCCAAGGTAAAGTACTCATGTTATGATCTCTGATTCACTGAACTTCTAGGAGTCAAAGTAAATTATCATCTATTAGGTAGAACACTTCACTGGAAAGAGAGCTGATTTAGGAGTCAGAAAACTTGGGTTTAATTCATCTATTTTCCAATCACATTTGCTGTCAAGTTGAAGTTCTGAGACTAGTGCCTGCGGTTGAAAACTCTGAATTTCTCATCATATTAGTAGTAATTGATTTAAATTTATCATAAAAGGCATTGAGAATTCAAAATAGCATCTATGGTTCACATCAAGATGTGCCAACTACAAAATGCTATGAAATTAATACAACCTTGAAAGAGAAACCGCAGTTGGCTAAAAATCAGCTTTAAGAGATTTCCATGACAGCTGTGCTAGGTGATAAAGATGCAGAGGTCACAAATTTCGTGACCTGTTGGACACGAAATAAAGATATGAACCCACTTCTCCTTAATACACAATAGATTTTAACTTATTAACTCATTTCCTAAGAAATATATTATGGACTCTTTACCTGTGCTATTATTTCCACTGAACTAACATGGGACTTTTCCAGTTTCATTGTTTACATTCTAGGCATAGCCTTAAAGATTATGTGAAGGATACGTCAACTAAAAAAAATTTTAACATTCCCCTAGATGTGCTTTACTAATTTAAGATCTTTATGCTATTGTTATTGACTCTGTAGAATCTATATTTTTTTAATACACAGCAAAAAAAAGGTGGAGGCATTAAAGAATAAGAGAAGATAAAAATGAGTAACTGACCAGATATTCCAATCTTAATTGCTCTCCTAAATTTTTGTTTTTATATCCTTATCATTCACTACTCCTATTTCTAGAATGCAAATTGTGCAAGAGGTTGGCTGGATTTGGGGATTCAAAGGAAAGAATTATTAGAACCTCTGACTATACAGGGTTCTCATTCTAGCATGGCAGTAACTGGCTGGAGCTGGGTTCAATCACCCTTTAGATGGACCATGAGCTCTCTAGTTTGACATATTTTCACTTGACTCATTTACCTCATTTATGTTTCCTGCTTGACCACTGTAGGATTTGTCTATAAGACTGAGACTTGAGAAACTCCACCCCACTGCTTCCAATGTGGCCAAGAGAACAAATGTGACTGGAACTGAGACAAACCTATTGGGTTTAGAGGCTTGGGGGACCTTGGTGAGTGTGTGTGTGCGCATAAAATTTTTTTGAGAATTGAGCCCAGCAGCTAGATAGGAGGGGGCTTAGGAGTCTGGGAAATGTATGGGATTGAGTAATGCCTGCCTCCTCCCTCTTTAATTCATGTCCATTTGGAACGTGTTAATATGATCTGGTTTGGAAATAGTCTTTTTGTAGATGCAGTGAATTTAAGATGAAATCATACTAGATTAGGTAAACCCTAATACATGGCACTTGTCCTTATGCAGAGGAAAATTTGAACACAGAGAGACATTAGAGAGGAAAACACCATGTGAACACAGGAATGAAGATTAGAAGAAAGGTACACCTACCAGCCAAAAAATACCAATGATTTCTGGCAACCACCAGGTGCTAGGAAGAGAACTAGGGATTCTTCTCCAGAGCATTCAGAGGGACCAGAGCTATTTTGACATTTTGAATTTGGATACCTAGCTTTTAGAACCATAAGGGATTTCTGTTGTTTTAAACTACCAAGCGTGTGGCACTGTGTTACAACAGCCCTAGGGAGCTAATATATGGAATGAGGAAATAGAAACTGTGAGTATAGAGCTCTTTAAAGAAGTCTGGCTACATGTGGAAGAAAAAGATATGGTGCTACCTGGAAAGGAGAAATTGAAAACTGAGATATAGAATTTGGACATTGTGCGCCTTTTTCCAGAACTGCTTGGTTGTTGAGTACAGATATGGAGAAATGGAGAGTAAGGTCTACTTAAGCTTGGAATTTTGCCAGACAATTATGATGAAGAGACAAATGGATGAAGGAGTTTATAGATTCATGGGACTACTACTAAAATGAAGAACTGTGGATTCAAAGCTGGCTGAGGAAGGAAAAAAAAAAAAAAAGTAGGTGTTGAGGGTGGGGTTTGGTAGATAAGAGAAAATAAAAGAGTCAAAGAACCAGAAATTCCCAGTAAGCCAATGTTATGAAGTGAACTCTGTCCCTGTAAAATTTGTATGTTGAAGCTCTAACCACCAGTTTGACTGTATTTGGAGATAGGGTCTTTTAGGAGATAATTAAGGCTAAATGAGATCATAAGGGTAAGGCCCAGTAGAACTGGTGTCCTTAAAAAGTGAAGAGACATCAGAGTTCCTATTACAACTCCTATCCAGCTGCTGGGCCCAACTCTCAATACATTATATCAAGTTATGTTATGTTATGATATTTTATGTTATGATATGTTATGTTATGTTATGTTATGTTGTTATGTTATGTTATACTAATTATCCTATTATATTAGACCAGTGTCACCAAAGACCTCCAAGCCTCTAACCCTAATAGGTTTGTCTCAGTTCCAGTCTGAGACTAGCATACCGCATATAGTGTGATCTTTCCAAAAGACAGAATTGATCATGCACCCATACTTCCTTTCTCCCTCCAGTTATTTCAGTTAGCTTTCCATGTTTCCAAAATCAATAACATAGACTACAAAGTCCCATGTATGCAAGCCCCTACCCTCTCTCCACCCATATCTCCTCATAATCCCCCTCTCTCAAGGCATTTTCTAGTCACACCAACAAAGGTCTTCTTTCAGGCCTTTAAATAAACCATATTAGCTTCCATCATGAAACCTCTGCACATGCTGGAAGTTCTTCCTTTCATCTACAAGCTCTTCTTACTCTTTCCCCTAATTAACTCTGCCCATTTTTTAATCTTAGCTCCAGCACCATTTGTTCAGTAGGCATTTGAGACCCAGTCTAAGTCTTTGTTTTACTCTCATAAAAATGTATACCTTTAGGGTACCTGGGTGGCTCAGCGGGTTAAGCCTCTGCTTTCGGCTCAGGTCATGGTCTCAGGGTCTTGGGAACCAGCCCTGCATTGGGCTCTCTGCTCGGCAGGGAGCCTGCTTCTTCTTCTCCCTCTGCCTGCCTCTCTGCCTACTTGTGATATCTCTCTCTCTCTCTCTCTCTCTCTCTCCATCAAATAAATAAATAAAATCTTTAAAAAAATGTATACCTTTGCTTATGAGTCCTACCTCAGCTTGTAGATAAATATTCTTTGGGGTGATTATGTGACTAATGTGTCTCCCCAACTAAGTGTATATTATTTCCTATGTATATTTTTTATCATCTTTGATTTCTATTGCTTAGTATAGTATGTGGCACATTAAAGGTACTCAATAAGTACTTGTTGAATAAGCAAAAGCCTATATTCTTTGTAAATTAAACTGCCTTGTCCATATAGACCAAAAGGAGTACATCTTTATTAACTATGTTTTTCTGTGCAGTGAATTATTCTAAAACTCAGTGGCTTAAAACAACAGGCATTTATTTAGCTCATGATTAAGTAGGATAGCAAATTATGCTGAAATAGACTGATCTGGCTGATCTGGACCAGCTTAGTTGATCTTGGTAAGGTGCACACATGCATTTGCAGTAAACTTTCAGCAGGCTGGCTAGTCTAAAATAGCTTATTTCTGTCCACCTGGTCTCTCAACCTCCGGCAGCCTTGCCAAGACATATTCCCATATCAGATTTTCAAGACAAAAAGGTCATAAGGCCTCCAAAGGACCAAGCATGTAACTGTACATCACTTTTTCCTTCCTTTTACTGACCAAGCAAGTCGCAGCGCCAGCCCAGATTCAAGGATAGAAAAGATAGATTCCATGTCTTGATGGGAAAGCTTACAAAACTACATTGCAAGTATGTGGTTGCAGACACTTGTGGTTGCGGTCACAAAAGAACTGTGATTCTTTTTGTAATCTATCATAACATCTATTTAATAGCCAATGGCTTACAGCATGATAATATGGAATACAAATGTGAGCTTGGACAATAAGAGCCTTACTCTCAGAAACTAGAATGCAGAGACAAAAGACAGACCAAGGCAGAGTGAGAGCAGAGGTTGAAAGAGTAACTACAACATTCCCCATCCTAGCCAAAGATGGAAAGGAACTAAAGTTCTGAGTAAGCAGAGGCAGTCAGTAGAGGAAGAATGGCTCAGGCCCCAGAGCACTGCAAAAATGCCATGGGAGAAACCCTGGGAAAGGTGAAGAAAGAAGCTAAGAACTAGAGCTGCTTTAGTTCCACTCCATCTATCACTGCCAGCTCTAATCCAAACAAAGCCCTACAATGGGCTCCATATTTATTCAGGCTGAGTTCTCTGGAACCAAAAGTCTAACCAAATCTATTTAAGAGAAATATTTATATATCCTTTTTCTTTTTCTTTCTAAACAGAACTATGCAACCTGCTCACTTACTTTTCCAAAAAAGAAAAAAAAAAAATGTTTCTTTGAATGCATGAATGAATTTTGTGACTGGGAGAAACAAGAGTTTAATAGTTGAGATAGCACAGTATACCAAATGGATGCAAGTGAGAAAATAAGGTTAATTTTCAGGAAAGAAAATTCCATGAACTTTCTTATAGTCAACTTTCACTCTGTAAAAGGGTCAATGTGTATACTATGGGTGTGCAGGAGGTACCCTTTTATGGTCCATCTCCCTGTTCTCCAACGTTTTCCATTTGAGAACCACTGATATGATGAAACACGGGCTTCATTACAAGATGTAAACATTGCAATATGCATGAAGAAAATCATATTACAAGCTAAATATTACCCATTTGGATTTGCAGCCAAGTTACAGTCCACTAAATCCTAAGTACTTTTTTTTCCCCCAGCCAAAGCTATATAGCATTTCAACTCCCTTGTTAGAAACTGATGCTAGGAATTGACAAGATAATAGGATGGAGAAAGTTTTCAGATCTCATTTACAGCAGATGGGAGAAGGGTCAGTTTCCTGGGTAATGAAGCATTGTCTGGTTGCCCCTAAATCACTCCAAACTCTGCCTGGTCCCAAGAGGCTTAGAACGCATCTGCATTATCACTATCCTTCAGAGCATTATTCTAACACCTTAAAAAAGAAAAGTTATAATAAGTGATCTGAGAATTGAGAGACACAAATGCCCAACTTCAAATTTCTGTTTCAAAAAATAATCTGCAGTCCTTTCTGTAAGTATTGCAAAGAACCCTTGTAATTCATGGAAAAGCTTTTAATTTATATCTAACAGTAGACCTTTTTGTCTAATTTGTTCTTTCTCAGACTAATATGTCTTGAAAGCTCCTATTGACAACTTGTTGCTAACAAAACATAGAAGAAAATAAAAGGGCACTGTTTCTGCCTCTCATTCCAATTCTACCTTAATAGCTCCATTCTTCAGTCTACAGATACTTTCCTTCCACCATTATCTTACAAAAGAGAGCTCTGATCCTGTGAGTTATGTCTGGTTTCCCTGGGAACACAGGGAACATGATGGTAAGGATTAATAAAAGAGAACGCAGTCCTTAATATTTATCTTTTAATTTCAGTATCAAATACCTGTCTTTAGCCCTCATGCTTGGTTCAGTTAAATCCCCCCAAAGTCTCCTGCCACACTAAAGGACAGAAGGCTCTTACAGAGCTCCCAGGATTTCTGGAATGACAATTCACATACTATGATGGGCACCTAGATAAGTGACTCACTTGTCAGATTTGCCAGTGTCCATCAATATAAGGAGAAACAGTATCTACCTGCAAGCATCATTATATTCCAGACAGAATCTCAGTAAAAACCATATGAATTAGTCCAGAAATTTCCACTCCAAAAATTCACACAGGCCCAAAACCCTCTTACTTAGCACTTCCAAATCTTTATATCTTACAGCAGTAAAAATCAAGAGCCTGAATACTGTATAACTACCATTGTGAGCCATTTTTTACATGTTATTAAATCTATGACTAGCATCAGCTTGATTTATTTGAGTCCTGGTCTGTTAGCCTGGGCTAATTTATAGTGATTAATTTATCATTCATGTCCTCATTGATTCTGAAAAACTATCTCCACCTCCCTGATAGTTTACTCCATACCAGCTCACATGATCTTCTCTCTTTGCATGAACATTCTTCTGGGCTCTTTACAGATTTGTGTGTATGACCAGAAGAGAGAAAAATGATTTTTTTTTCTTTTTTTTTAATTAACACAATGTATTATTTGCTTCAGGGGTACAGATCTGTGAATCATCATTCTTACACAATTTGCAGCACAGACCCTCCCCAATGTCCATAATCCAGCCACCCTATCCCTCCCCCCCACACCCCCCAGCAACCCTCAGTTTGTTTCATGAGATAAAGAGTCTTATGGTTTGTCTCCCTCCCCAGTCCCATCTTGTTTCATTTTTCCCACCCTATCCTCCACAACCCCCTACCCTGCCTCTCAAATTCCTCATATCAGAGAGATCATACAGTAATTATCTTTCTCTGATTGATTTATATTGCTCAGCATAATAACCTCTAGTTCCATCCACAAATGGTATTTTGGAGGGGGGCGGGTTTCTTTTTTTTTTTTTTTTTTTTTTTTTTTATAAACATATATTTTTTATATACATATATTTTTATCCCCAGGTCTGTGAATCACCAGGTTTACACACTTCACAGCACTCACCAAATCACATACCCTCCCCAATGTCCATAATCCCACCCCCTTCTCCCCAACCCCCTCCCCCCGGCAACCCTCAGTTTGTTTTGTGAGATTAAGAGTCACTTATGGTTTGTCTCCCTCCCAATCCCATCTTGTTTCATTTATTCTTCTACCCACTTAAGCCTCCATGTTGCATCACCACTTCCTCATATCAGGGAGATCATATGATAGTTGTCTTTCTCTGCTTGACTTATTTCGCTAAGCATGATACGCTCTAGTTCCATCCATGTTGTTGCAAATGGCAAGATTTCATTTCTTTTGATGGCTGCATAGTATTCCATTGTGTATATATACCACATCTTCTTGATCCATTCATCTGTTGATGGACATCTAGGTTCTTTCCATAGTTTGGCTATTGTGGACATTGCTGCTATAAACATTCGGGTGCATGTGTCCCTTTGGATCACTACATTTGTATCTTTAGGGTAAATACCCAATAGTGCAATTGCTGGGTCATAGGGCAGTTCTATTTTCAACATTTTGAGGAACCTCCATGCTGTTTTCCAGAGTGGCTGCACCAGCTTGCATTCCCACCAACAGTGTAGGAGGGTTCCCCTTTCTCCGCATCCTCGCCAGCATCTGTCATTTCCTGACTTGTTGATTTTAGCCATTCTGACTGGTGTGAGGTGATATCTCATTGTGGTTTTGATTTGTATTTCCCTGATGCCAAGTGATATGGAGCACTTTTTCATGTGTCTGTTGGCCATCTGGATGTCTTCTTTGCAGAAATGTCTGTTCATGTCTTCTGCCCATTTCTTGATTGGATTATTTGTTCTTTGGGTGTTGAGTTTGCTAAGTTCTTTATAGATTCTGGACACTAGTCCTTTATCTGATATGTCGTTTGCAAATATCTTCTCCCATTCTGTCAGTTGTCTTTTGATTTTGTTAACTGTTTCCTTTGCTGTGCAAAAGCTTTTGATCTTGATGAAATCCCAGTAGTTCATTTTTTCCCTTGCTTCCCTTGCCTTTTGCGTTGTTCCTAGGAAGATGTTGCTGCGGCAGAGGTCGAAGAGGTTGCTGCCCGTGTTCTCCTCAAGGATTTTGATGGATTCCTTTCGTACATTGAGGTCCTTCATCCATTTTGAGTCTATTTTTGTGTGTGGTGTAAGGAAATGGTCCAATTTCATTTTTCTGCATGTGGCTGTCCAATTTTCCCAGCACCATTTATTGAAAAGGCTGTCTTTTTTCCATTGGACATTCTTTCCTGCTTTGTCGAAGATTAGTTGACCATAGAGTTGAGGGTCTATTTCTGGGCTCTCTATTCTGTTCCATTGATCTATGTGTCTGTTTTTGTGCCAGTACCATGCTGTCTTGATGATGACAGCTTTGTAATAGAGCTTGAAGTCCGGAATTGTGATGCCACCAACGTTGGCTTTCTTTTTCAATATCCCTTTGGCTATTCGAGGTCTTTTCTGGTTCCATATAAATTTTAGAATTATTTGTTCCATTTCTTTGAAAAAGATGGATGGTACTTTGATAGGAATTGCATTAAATGTGTAGATTGCTTTAGGTAGCATAGACATTTTCACAATATTTATTCTTCCAATCCAGGAGCATGGAACATTTTTCCATTTCTTTGTGTCTTCCTCAATTTCTTTCATGAGTACTTTATAGTTTTCTGAGTATAGATTCTGTGTCTCTTTGGTTAGGTTTATTCCTAGGTATCTTATGGTTTTGGATGCAATTGTAAATGGGATTGACTCCTTAATATCTCTTTCTTCTGTCTTGCTGTTGGTGTAGAGAAATGCAACTGATTTCTGTGCATTGATTTTATATCCTGACACTTTACTGAATTCCTGTATAAGTTCTAGCAGTTTTGGAGTGGAGTCTTTTGGGTTTTCCACATATAGTATCATATCATCTGCGAAGAGTGATAATTTGACTTCTTCTTTGCCGATTTGGATGCCTTTAATTTCCTTTTGTTGTCTGATTGCTGAGGCTAGGACCTCTAGTACGATGTTGAATAGCAGTGGTGATAATGGACATCCCTGCCGTGTTCCTGACCTTAGCGGAAAAGCTTTCAGTTTTTCTCCATTGAGAATGATATTTGCGGTGGGTTTTTCATAGATGGCTTTGATGATATTGAGGTATGTGCGGGGGGCGGGTTTCTGATGGCTGCACGGTATTCCATTGTACATATATACCACATCTAAAAAAAGGAAAGAAAGAAAGAAAGAAAGAAAGAAAGAAAGAAAGAAAGAAAGAAAGGAAAGCAAAGGAAAGGAAAGGGAAAAAAAAGAAAAAAAGAAAGAAAAATGATTTTGAGAGAGACCAAAGTAACATCTGCTCAGCCCTGATATGGTGGGGAAAAAGATTTACATACATACATGTAAAGGCTATTAAACTTAATATATGGAGCACACAAGAGAGGATATTCACTTTCTCTTTGTTAAAAGAAACACTTTAGCAAACCTGACTCAAATTTAACTCTTCAGCTCCATTCTTACAATACAGTATAATAGAAACTACTATATAATGTATATGGAGCTGCTAATACTATTATAAACTTTGTAACATTTCCATATTCATGGTTTCTGTTTTTTTATCTCCTGTTTATTACCATATGTTTATCAGCAGAAAATTATTAAAATAAACATCCTTTTTGCCTGTGTTCTGACACAGAAAGTATACAGCTGGGAACTGCGACCCATTTCCCCATCACAGTATTCAAAGTGCTAGGTTGGGTATTGTACCTCCTGAGAAGAGAAAGAACAGAGGCACTCATGGAGCCTGCCGGGATCAGGAGCGGCCAGGCTGGGCTCTGGGACTCAGATAGGAAGATCTGTGCAGTATTCTCCAGTAGCTGGGTTCACTCCTTCATTCACAACATTCTTTTCTTTATTATCTCAGAACCTAAAGCACTGACTGGCAGATTCTCCGGAAAAGAGAGGTATAATGAGTGTATTCTTAGAACTGAGAGGAGCAACTTAGTGTGTTCCTAGCATACTTGCAGGATGAGCGCTGTTTGGGTTGGAGGGGGGCTCTTTGGGGGAGTATTTTGGCTTGTTTTGTTTATATGTTTAGGTTTGATTTGGATTAGATTTAGATTTAGATTAGATTAGTTACATGTTTTGGTTTGGTCTTGTTTGAGTGGCAGTTTTAATTCTGTTCTTTCACTTCTAATAATGTGTAAACCACTCCATAGATTTGTTTCCAAATTTCCTGCTATCTTCAAGATTTTTTTCTTTCCTCTTACCTATCTTTTCTGCCAATTCTCAAAATCCATTATGTTACAAATATACTTTACCTTTACATGGCATTTAGTATATAAAGTCCTCACCCATGTCATATTCATTTAAACTTTATAATAACCTTATGCAATGTATATTATTATCACCACTTTATAAATTTTTTTAAACTGGAGTTAAAACCAAATTCTTTCTTCTCAGATCTAGCAACATTTACCATTCCTGGGTGCTTGCAATATGCAAGGCTTTGTGCTAGTGCTATATCTGCACTTGGTTCTCAACAGGCCAAGTATAGTAGGGATTATTAATTCTTCTTATGTTACAGATGAGAAAAATACATGCTTTAGCAAGCTCAAGCAACTTGCCAGGAGTCACACAGCTAGTACCTGGCACAGCCAAAACTTTCCCAAGGTTAAATAACCACCAAACGCTAGAACCAGTGCTAGAACCTAGGCTTTCTAATTCTGAAAAGGGGCCAATCTACAGTTCTTTTGTTACAGTTCTTTTGTTTCCACTTCAAGCTCTGTATCATGGCAAAACATATTTGGTTGTTCCTTTGGTTAAAATATTCTAAATAAAAAAGTGTTGGACAGCATTGTAATAAAAGGAAGTATGTTTCTCCAGAGGTTATGCTTCATACACCCCCAAGACGGAGTAGAAATAGTTAAAAGACCCCACTGAAGCTGACTCATCCCATAATTTATCTAGTGCTATAAAAAATCAAAGACTTCTTCAGTTTCCTGGCAGCTTTGCTGTCTTAAAGGTGAAATGCCCTCAGGGTCCATAAATAGGTTTTGTTTTTTTGGAGTGCTCAAGTTCCAAAGTGTTTTTTATCTTTAAAATATTAAATAAACACTGCAAAGTACTTAAATGGGCTCTGGGGGTATATCTGGTTTGATTCTGGCCCTTCAGCAAAGCTACTGAAGTATAGATCTGGAGAACTAATCAAAAGAAAATGAAATTCACAGCTTTCTTTAAATATTTTATAGCATAACATTTTAGTGTTTCACCTGCCTGCAGTCTCTGCTGGTTTATGAGCAGCTGTCCTGAGACATGGAATGTGCTGCTAGCATGGATACCTCTACCACGCAGGAAAGACCCAGCAGCTGGGGACTGGCCAAAGATAAGAAGGCATCAGCACCTGCCTGCTGTGGCTTCCTTTTCTTTTTAGACTTCCCCTTAGTAGGAAAGCACATTAGGAGCTGCCTTGAAATGAACAATAATTTGCCAGGTTTTCATCATCCCTCTGGCAGCACTGTCCACAAGGAGCACTTAACATTGCATGGAAAAAAATGGTTCCCAGCCATTGGCTTCCTCCCTGGAAGCAGCCAACCATTTCATAAATGGGGACCTGGAGAGTAGCAGGGATGTCTTAGCTCACATTCATCCCTGCTGCCAGAAGAACAAAAACCACTAGTAACACTCAGTGTGCCAGCAGTGTGTGTCAGTAGCACCATCATCTATACACAAAGGCCTTTTAATATAATTCTAAATGAAACTCCAACATATTCCCCACCTATCTGAACTCCCAAAGTTCCAAGAGCAAAATCAGTCAGAGGATTTATTTTTAGGACATGTCCTAAAAGCAGGCATGGAAAAAGCAACTGAAAAGCTTTTTCTAGCCTAGTAGGCAGACTAGTAGACAGACAGACAGACAGACAGACACACACACACACACACACACACACAATGAGATTACTTTTTCCAGATCCCAGCAATACCCACCATCAATTTAAGCCCCTAAAATGGGATTTTATGGTAAAGAATAAATATGGTAATAGAGAATCTGAACTCCCATTTCTCTTTCTGCTTCTCCAAAGATCTGAGCTACTATACCATAGGTAAAGGGGAGAAAATGCAGAGACATCATGCTCACAGTATTTTCCCCTCTCTAGAACTCACAGGTATTCTGAAGGTTCCCCATTAGCCTGGAAACAGATGAGACCAGATCCATCTGGCATATAGAGTTGGGCCACAGTTGTTGGTATCACTTTATGTCCACTGATTTACATGAGGGATGAGAAGCCTAAAAGGCAAAGAACTCAAACAGGATCCAAGGCTATAGTTCAGACATAGATGACATTTCTGGCAAACAAAGGTGAGGAGAAAGATTAGGTAAATTGCCTGAGAGCACGGCAGAGTCCCAAAGGAAGAAATCACTCCAAGAAGATCTCTGGCATGATGAATAAGACTTGGCAACAGAGCCTAAAGTTTAGAGGAAAGTGGCAATTATGGCTATCTCAAAATAGCTATTTGAACCTGCCCAGTGAACAAAAAGCAGCAGAGCATCAGCCATCCACAGCAGAGTGGATGGTGATGGTATGGTACCCAATGGAGAAGTAACAGCAACTGACCCATGAGCATTTGTGAAACCTCACCTAGTGATCCATTGAGGTAAGTCTGAAAACACTCAAGGGAGTAGGACTGTCATCATGCCTTGAGGCCAGTGTTGGGAATTATCTAGCCAGAAAAAATCTGCAACTATGGGGGAGACAAGCCTCTGCCTTAGGCTCAGGTCATGATCTCAAGGTCCTGGGATTGAACCCCGCATCAGGCTCTCTGCTTAGCAGGGAGCCTGCTTCCCATCTCTCTCTCTGCCTGACTCTCTGCCTGCTTGTGATCTCTGTCTGTCAAATAAATAAAATCTTAAAAAAAAAAAAATCTGGAACTACATATTAGCAGGATGCTTCAAGTTACTGAAATATAATCATTCAATCCTCAAATACCTATTTCTAAAAGGTTATAGCTACCTACTCAAGAAGTGTAACAGCTACTTGAATTCCCAGCATGAATTTCATAAGGGAGCCTCCCTATATTTTTATCTATTCTGAACTGTTCTTGTTGAATCCCCAGCCATCCTTTCAGACAGGTAGTATCTGAAGTGTCAATACATATAATAGTATCTGAGATTCAAGTTAGTATCTGCCTGGGCACCTATTAAAACAAATACCTCCACTTAGTGTGGAAATTTCCAGTGTACAAGATGACTGACCCTTTTAGACCCTGTATTTGCAAATCTTGTTCTATCATCTTCAATCCTTCCCTAAATTTTCCAAAAAGCAATGCCAATTATAAAGAACACAGGGCTTTTCTTTCAATGGAAAGTATATTTGAGCTTATTTCAATTCTTGACCAAGTCTTTTGAGACGTGACATCAGAAAATTAATGTTCCCTGTAACCCAGACACTTTGTTGCTATGCCTTCCAACCAGATGATATTAAAATAATTGTAAAGGTATCAAACTTATGTAAGTAATGATCACACCATTTTCCTGTCCTCCTTGAAAGATTTGCCTCTACTAATGTTCCTCTCATTCTTTCCTGCATTCACTCCAATCTGTTCTGTGTCACAAAGTCTAAGTTGAAAGATCCAGTGCCAGTTCTTAGTCCTGATTTTACTCCATCTATGGGCAATAACTGACACCTCTGTTGACTCTTTCTCTCGACTCCTAAATTTATTTTTCTGCTCTGGGCTTCTCCCTTGAAGCCCAGAATGAGTATCCAACTGCATATCTCACCTCTCCACTTGAGAGCTAAGGCATTTCAAACCTAAGATGTACAAAACATATTCATTTCTTTTTCTTCCACGTTGTTCCTCCTCCCTCAGTTTTCCTCAGTCTCAGCAAATGTCAACTTCATATCCTTCATGGGCCAAAAAACTTGGAGTCATCTTTGACTCCCCTCTTTTTTTCATATCCCTTTATTGAATCCTTCAACAAACTCAAAAAGATTGACCTTCAAAATATATCCAGAATCTGATCACTTCTCACCACCACTGTTACTCTGGTCTAAGCTCCCATCATCTCTTATCTAGATCATTACAATAGTCTCCTACCTGATCTTCCTGTTTCCACTTGTTCGCCACAAAGCAGGCACAATATGTATGTTAAAACATAATCAGATCATGTCTGCATCTCTATTCAACATCTTTGTACAGCTTGCGATCCAACACAGAGTAAAATTCAAAGTTCTTATTACCATATGGACCAGGTCTGACCTAACTTGGAGCTCACCAGTTCTTTGATGTCATGTACTACTCTCTCCCTCCTTTCTTCCACTGCAACCATGATAGAACTGGCTGTCCCCAATATGCCAAACATGTTCCCATCTCAGAGTCTTTGTACTCATTGTCCCCACTACTTGGAGTTATCTTATTCCACTTCATGGCCCACTCTTTACCTTTTTTCTGGTCTCTTCTCAAAAATCCCCTCATCAGAGATGTCTTCCCTGACTCTGAATATACAAAAAAAAGAAAGACCCTACTCCCACTTGACACTCTCCTCTCCTTGCATAGTTTGCTTTCCCCTATGGCACTAATGATCACTTGACATAATTATTTGCTCCCCCCATTCAAATGTAAGTTCCATCAGAGTAAATATATTATCAGTTTTGATTACTGGTGCACCTCCATCATCCAGAACATTATCTCATTCATATATCATATTTCATCTCCTCTAAGACTTACATTTATATACATTTTAACATCTCTAAATTGGAGATATATCTTTTTCCCCCTTCTTAGTGGTCCATATAATAGTGGTCTATATTTTAACTGACATCTTAGATTCAGTGAAATACAGTATTGACAGTCAGAGAATATTTTCAATGAAAAAATCCATTTATGGTATTTTCAGAAATGTGGAGCTCAGGCTCTTGAGCAAAAGGCTACTGAATTATAATGTTATGTACAACTTAATCTACTGATCTGGGAGGTTTATCTGATTTATACTAAAATAGGGTTACAGAAAAAATAAATTAAAAGTAACAAGGAAAGGGAATTGTCAAATTGAAACAGTCTAGAGAAAGGAAGAGACAATAGATGCAAGAGAATCATCAGGACTTATTTAAAATTTTGATATAATTAATCAAACAGACATACATAACTCACTAGCCCCTGAGGGAAACATTGTATTAACATATAAAACAAAAATCATTCATAATGGTAACCTGAGACTTACTCATCACAAAATGAATGAAATATTTAGTATGGTCAGTTCAAAAAGCAGAATAGCACATCAGCATTAGGTTTCCTTCCAAAAAAATGGTTAAAAGATGGTGAAGGTGTAGGAGACTGGGATGACATCAGGTCTTAGGAGTTCAGTTAACTAGTTATCAAACCTTCCGAACACCTATAAACCCAACAGGAGATCGAAGAGAAGAGCAGCAATTCTAGAAACAGAAAATTGACCACTTTCTGAAAGGTAGGATGTGTGGAGAAGTGAATCCAAAGCAATGGGAAGATAGGCCATGGGGGGAGGGGCCAGCTCCCGGCAAGTGCTGGAGCAACAGAGCACAAAATTGGAACTTTTAGAAGTCTGCTCCACTGAGGGACATCACTCCAGAGACTAATCGGGGATGTAGCCATCATGGGGACAGTGTGGTCTCAGGTACCATGGGGTCACAGAAGGATTGGGGTATGTGAGTATAGTAGAGCTCACAGATATTAGAGCAGGGAAGCTGGCTACAGAGACGGAGCCAAGGAGTGAGCTCTCAGCTCGGGATTACCTTAAACTGTGATCTGTGGCAGAATCAGGACACTGCTCTTTGAGCAGGGACCCCACAAGTGGCAGATCCAGGGAGACTCACCTTCCTTCTCTGGAGGCAGGAATCTGCTGGATTTGGAGACTCCAAATGGGGCTGTGTGCCAGAGACAAAAATGCCCGATCACAGGCCAGGTGAGCCTGGAGTGCGGCTAGAGACCAAGGAGACGAGAGTGATTGAGCACTTTTCTCCGAGGGCACACTGTGGAGTGGGGCCCTGAGCTCTTGGCTCCTCTGGGCCAGAGATTGGGAAGCCACCATTTTCATTCCCATCCTCCTGAGCTCTACAGAAAGCAGAAAGCATTCAGGGAACAAAAGTTCCAGAGAGTGAACCCATGCAGATTACTCACCCCAGGCCCTGGCAAAGGTGGGGCAATTCTGCCTCAAACAAAGACATTTGAGAATCACTACTACAGACCCCTCCCCCAGAAGACTGCAAGAACATCCAGCCAAGACAAAGCTCATTAATCTAGAACAGCGAAATTCCAGAGGAGGGGAAAGCAAAGCATGGAATTAATGGCTTTCTCCCCATGATTCTTTAATCTTACAAAGTTAATTAAATTTTTTTAATTTTATTTTTTCTTATTCTAATTTTTTTAACTTTTTCCTCTTTCCTCTTTTAACGTTTTTTAACAAGTTTATCTTAACAATACCTTTCTTTTAAAAAAAAAAAGTCTTTTTAAACTTACCTTAATATAGTTGTATTTTATCCTTCATTTTATCTAACAATACTTTTTGTATACATATAGGGTGTTTTCTTCTGAAAAGTTTTGGAATACAACTTCTAACAGATCAAAATATACCTTAATTCTAGCACAGGGCTTTGTTCTACCCTCCAGCTTGAGCAAATTCTCTCCACTTTCTTTTTCCTTCCCAACAAATTATCTTATCAATTCCCTTTCTAGAATTTTTTTTAAATTTTCATCTTTACACTCATATTCCATCCCTTCATCATTTTACCCTTATTTTTGTATATATGTATGTTTTTTTTCCTTGAAATTTTAGGACTATATATATATATATATATATGAACTTAAATATATATATATATATATATATTTAAGTTTTCTTTAAAAACTACTTTTTACCCCTTTCTACTTCCTCTGATTTGGGGTCTCTTCTGATTTTTCTGGAGTCTTTGCCACCCTTTTAGTGTTTTATTCTCTCATTCATATATTTGTGGAGGCTGAGAAAAATTAAGGCCATCCCACCTCAGATTTAGCCTTAGCATAAGTACAGCCATCTTAGCTCTGGCAGCCATCTCAGACCCCTGTGCCCAAGGGCTGAACTTTCCCCTACATTACTTTAGTTCTAAGAACCCCCACCCTGTTTTGGTTCCAGAGACCCCCCCCCCACCCTGCTTTGGTTCCAGAGACCCCTACCCTGCTTTAGTTCTAGAGACCCCCCACACTGCTTTAGTAACAGGAAGCCCCACACTGCTTTGGTTCCAGAAACTCCCACCCTGCTTTAGTAACATGAATCCCCATGCTGCTTTAGTAACAGGAACCAATACCCCTGCCTTAACTAAGCTCGGGGTCCAAGTCCCTACTCCACTGTGTCAAGATACTTGGGCCCAAGCTTAAGCTTGTCAAATAAACCCTCATGTGATTGCATCAGTGTTGGCTCCTTGATGGTCTCTCAGATGCAAAAACTCGGGTACAACAATATTCTTATCTGGATAAAATGACTAGGCAGAAAAACTCACCACAAAAAAAAAGAATGAGATTCCTATTCTCCTGAAACTGTGCCTAAAAATAGAAATGGAAGGAAAACTTCCAACTCATTTTATGAGGCCAGCATTACCTTAAAAAACCAGACAAAGACCCCATCAAAAACAGAATTACAGACCAATATCCTTGATGAACACTGATATGAAAATTCTCACCAGAATACTAGCTAGTAGAATCCAATAGTACATTAAAAGGATTATTCACCATGACCAAGTGGGATTTATTCCTGGGCTGCAAGTCTGGTTCAACATCTGCAAATCAATAAATGTGATATAATACATTAATAAAAGACAGAACAAGAACCATATGATACTCTCAATAGATGCTAAAAAAGCATCTGACAAAGTACAGCATCCTTTCTTTTTTTTTTTAAAGATTTTATTTATTTATTTGACAGAGAGAGATCACAAGTAGGCAGAGAGGCAGGCAGAGAGAGGGGGGAAGCAGGCTCCTCACTGAGCAGAGAGCCCAATATGGGGCTCGATCCCAGGACCCTGATATCATGACCTAAGCGAAAGGTAGAGGCTTAACCCACTGAGTCACCCAGGCGCCCTACAGCATCCTTTCTTGATCAAAACTCTTCAAAGTGTAGGGATAAAGGGCACATACCTCAATATCATCAAAGCCACCTATGAAAAACCCACAGCAAACATCATTCTCAATGGAGAAAAACTAAGAGCTTTTCTGCTAAGGTCAGGAACATGGCAGGGATGCCCATTATCACCACTGCTATTCAACATAGTACTAGAAGTCATAGCCTTAGCAATCAGACAACAAAAAGAAATTAAAGGCATCCAAATTGTCAAAGAAGAAGTCAAACTATCACTCCTTGCAGATGATATGATACTTTATGTGGAAAACCCCAAAGACTCCAAAACTGCCAGAATTCATACAGGAACTCAGTCAAGTATCAGGATATAAAAGCAATGCACAGAAATTAGTTGCATTTCCATACACGAACAGCAAGACAGAAGAAAGAGAAATTAAGAAGTCGGTCCCATTTACGATTACACCCCAAACCATAAAATACGTAGGAATAAACCTAACCAAAGATGCAAAGAATCTATACTCAGAAACCTATGAAGTACTCATGAAAGAAATTAAGGATGACACAAAGAAATAGAAAAATGTTCCATGTTCATGGATTGAAAGAACAAATACTGTGAAAATGTCTATGCCACCTAAAGCAATCCAAATGTTTAATGCCATCCCTATCAAAATACCATCATTTTTTGGAAAGAAATGGAACAAATAATCCTAAAATTTATATGGAACCAGAAAGGACCTCAAATACCCAGAGGAATGTTGAAAAAGAAAGCCAAAGTTGATGGCATCACAATTCCAGACTTCAAGCTCTATTACAAAGATGTCATCAGCAAGACAGTCTGGTACTGGCACAAAAACAGACACATAGATCACTGCAACAGAATAGAGAGCCCAGAAATAGGCCCTCAACTCTATGGTCAACTAATCTTTGACAAAGCAGAAGGAACGTCCAGTGGAAAAAAGACAGTCTCTTCAAGAAATGGTATTGGGAAAACTGGACAGCCACATGCAGAAGAATGAAACTGGACAAGTTCCTGACACCACACACAAAAATAGAGTCAAAATGGATGAAAGACCTCAATGTGAGACAGGAATCCATCAAAATCCTTGAGGAGAACACAGGCAGCCAACTTTTCGACCTCAGCTGCAGCAACTTCTTCCTAGAAACATTGCCAAAGGCAAGGGAGGCAAGGGCAAAAATGAACTATTGGGACTTCAACAAGATCAAAAGCTTTTGCACAGCAAAGGAAACAGTCAACAAAACCAAAAGACAACAGACAGAATGGGAGAAGATATTTGCAAACGACATATCAGATAAAGGGCTAGTATACAAAATCTATAAAGTACTTAACAAAGTTAACATCCAAAGAATAAATAACCCAATCCAGAAATGAGCAGAAGATATGAACAGACATTTCTGCAAAGAAGACATCCAGATGGCCAACAGACACAAGAAGAAGTGCTCCACAACACTCAGCATCAGGGAAATATCACGGAAATACAAATCAAAACCACAATGAGATACCACCTCACACCAGTCAGAATGGCTAAAATTAACAAGTCAGGAAACAACAGATGTTGGTGAGGATGCAGAGAAAGGGGAACCCTCCTACACTGTTGGTGGGAATACAAGCTGGTGAAGCCACTCTAGAAAACAGCATGGAGGTTCCTCAAAAAGTTGAAAATAGAGCTACCCTACAACCCAGCAATCGCAGTACTGAGTATTTACCCTAAAGATACAAATATAGTGATCCGAAGGGGCACGTGTACCCAAATATTTATAGCAGCAATGCCCACAATAGCCAAACTATTGAAAGAACCTAGATGGCCATCAACAGATGAATGGATAAAGAAGAGGTGGTATATATATACAATGGAATACTATGCAGCCATCAAAAGAAATGAAATCTTGCCATTTGCGATGACGTGGATGGAAACTAGAGGGTATTATGCTGAGCTAAATAAGTCAATCAGAGAAATACAATTATTATATGATCTCCCTGATATGAGGAATTTGAGAAGCAGAGTAGGGGGGTTGGGGGTAGGGAAGGAAAAAATGAAACAAGATGGGATCAGGAGAGGGACAAACCATAAGAGACTCTTAATCTCGCAAAACAAACTGAGGGTTTCCTGGGGGAAGGGGGTACAGAGAGGGCGGTTGGGCTATGGACACTGGGGAGTGTATGTGCTATGGTGAGTGCTGTGAAGTGTGTAAGCCTGATGATTCACAGACCTGTACCCCTGGGGCTAATAATACATTATATGTTAATTTTTAAAAATGGTTAAAATAAAAATAATCTGGCTTTCATATGTGATAAAATTTAATAGTCTGGAACATTTATTCCAATGGCACACTTACAGCTCTCTAAATGATGTCATCAACATTGGAGTAATTCTCAGAGAACTTCTATTAGTATTCACTGTGCACTTCCACTAAGTTTCATTAAGACCCATATGATATGATCCTAGAAGAAAATTTGAGGAAATGCAGAGTTATAAGACCTTTTTACATGAATTCTAATCTTACTTATTTTGATAGATGCTCTGAATTAAAATGTGTTAGAATACTACTGATCATTATCTAGCACTCACCTATTACATGCTTCTGCTAGTAAATAAAACTCACCTTTGCCCACCTTTTATGCTTCCTGCAAAATGAAGGAGGAAAATGTTTTATAATTTTTTAATTGTGATTCTTTCTACTATGTTGTTTATGTATCCTATTAATTCTATATATCAAAAATTTGGGAAATTTTTCTCAACATAACAAAATAAAATGAAAGTGAAGTCAATAGGTAAATCATGTAGCTGGGGGAGAAAGATGGGTTGTAGTTTGGGACAGAGGTTAAGAATATCTTACTGAGAGGCGCCTGGGTGGCTCAGTGGGTTAAGCCTCTGCCTTCGGCTCAGGTCATGATCCCAGGGTCCTGGGATCGAGCCCTGCATCGGACTCTCTGCTCAGCGGTGAGCCTGGTTCCTCCTCTCTCTCTGCCTGCCTCTCTGCCTATTTGTGATCTCTCTGTCCAGTAAATAAATAAAATCTTAAAAAAAAAAAAATCTTACTGATTTCAGCTCCATATAAATGCGGTCTATTAATGCAGGCTTCTATTGTTCATATGAACTCAGTATTCTCAATAAAGCTAATTTCCCACATATCAGTTATTAAAATGTTTACTCCTTAGTATCTGCTTTCAAAATGTACATAATCAAAAAATTCAATCATCAAAATGCTGAGTGGTTATTTCTTATCTTGTACATATTTTTGGCAATAAAACATCTTACTTCTCAATAATAAAAGAAATATTGAGATGTTTATTTTATGCAAGTTTTTTAAATGTTTATTTTGTGCAACTTCAGTTCTTACTTGTTACATAGGGATAACAATTCCTAAGGGAATCATTATAAGGACTCAATAATGCCATAATGCAAAGAAATTTAGATGGTGTCTGTTACATAGAAAAAAACTTGATGATTATTATTAGTGTTACTAGATTTATTGCTGTTATTATTAAGAAATTAGACATTTGCGCTAAAACATCAATTTAGGAATAAAGACATAGGATTTTACATAGTGCCCCCTTGGGCTGTTTTCATTAGGACTCTGAGTATGAACAGGGGTGAAGGTTGACCCCTCATTTAAGCAGTGGAAGGAATGAGAAAGAAGACACAGGAGTACAAGAGGGGTACAGAATTTTTTTTTAAAGACTTTATTTAAGAGGGAGTGAGAGAGAGAAAGTGAGCAGGTGAAGAGAGAGGCAGATTCCCAACAGATGCTGGCATCATGACTCAGGCCCAGGCAGATGTTTAACCAACTGAGTCACCCAGGCATCCCAAGAGAGGTGCAGAATTAATGTAGTCAATTCTTCAGTCTTCTTTGTAGTAGAGAAACCAACTCTGGTTTTTGGACTTAATCACGTGACTTGCTTTAGCCATTGGGATTTTAGGTTGCTGGAGAATAAGACATGGAACAGAGCCTCCATTGTGCCAGCTAAAGCCTTTCTAGACTAAAAAAGAAGCCATCTAATACCTGAGTATATGAGAGATACCAATCATAATCTATACATGATTTATCAAGCCAAGACCAAAACCACCAGTCAGTTCACCCGAAAACTCATGAGTTAAATAAATGTATTGTTTTCATCACTGAGTTTTAGGTGGTTGTTACACAGAATAATGTGGCAATAAATAACTGATAGAAGTTGATACTGGGCTGAGTGGAAACTGTGAAAAGAATGACACCCTAGGTCCTTGTTGGAGAAAAAGACGATATGCAGAAAAATGTTAAAAGTAGCATGAACCCGGGTACTTCTCTTCCAGTGCAGTAAGGAACAAAGGACTGTGTCCCACTCCAAGATCAGACTTGTAAAGTCCAAGAGAAAAATTGAGTGATAGCAGCTTGAAAACAGAAAGGAAACCAAGCCTGGGTATGAAGCAAGCAGAAAAAAGAAAATGGGGAATCAGCCTCGCCCCTAAAAAGGACCTTTGGGTTCAACAGAAGAAAGCCCCAAGTGATTCCCCTAGTATTCATTCTGACAGATCCTCCATGGATCATTCTAATTTTTCAGTAGGGACAATGCCCTTATTTTTTCTTTCATATTAGTTTCCTTTTCATTTTCATCACCAAAATCTAAAAGACTTCCTTCCTTCTCAGCTTACTGTTATAAAATAACCTCTTTTCTGGCCTGACCCCTCAGCGATCTCATCATGAAATCCACTATTAACCAGATAATTTTTAAAACAGGTTCAATCATGTTTCTTTGCTATCTAAAAATCTTTATGACTAATTACCTATTTAATTACTTATCCCTAGAGAGGGTGGGGGAAGCAGGCTCCCCACTGAGCAGAGAGCCCGATGCAGAGCTCGATCCCAGGACTCTGGGATGGTGACCTGAGCCGAAGGCAGAGGCTTAACCCACTGAGCCACTCAGGCGCCCCCACCTGGAGAGTTTTAATAGCTACTGGTGCTTGGATTCCAGACTAATTGGCATGAATAATCAGGATTTTTTAAAGCTAACGTTAATAACCACTTCTGTGGAAGTGGTTAAGCAGCTGCCTTTGGGTCAGGTCATGATCCCAGGACCTGGGGATGGAGTCCTGCATTGGGCTGCTTGCTCAGTGGGGAGCCTCCTCCTTCTTCCCCTGTTTCTCCTGCCTGCAGCTCGCTCGCTCACTCGCTCTCTCTGATAAATAAATAAATAAATAAATAAAATCTCTTAAAAAAAAAAAAAAAAGAACCACTTCTATAACTGAACTATGCCAGAGTGATATTTTCTTTCTTTCTGATCTCAACAAAGATGGCTTGTCTTAGCATACATTGAGCATTTTATCACATAAAGAATGAGAAGCACAGAACCTTTAGTACCTTTCTATGTGTTAGTATCTGTAAAACAAAAATACAGACTGCCCACTTTATCTTCTCTCTACTTTTTCCCCCAAACTGGAATTCTTTCATAAAGAGAATGAGAACTTTGCTGCTACTAGATGCAAATTGATGGAGCCCATGTGGCAGCCAATGAGAGGAGACTTAAAAGAAGCTGCCTGATTGGGTGGTGAGCACCCAACTGCCCCAGCAGTGTAGAAGTGGCTCACCTAGCACATCCAAAGCAGTCTGATCTGCAGGGACATGTTTGGGCTGCCCTTATTATTGCTTCATATCAATATTACAAATTCAGACATCAACATGGCAGCCTAATTCCACTTACAGACACATCCTAAAAGAAGGTATCTTAGTGGTTTGAATGAGAATCCATGATTTCTGATTACTTCTGGTTTAGAAAAAGAGCAACTCTCCATAAGGCAAGCCTAATTATCCTTTCTCCAGACCTATTCTCAGGCCCCAGAGGACAAATTCAAAAGAATGGATGACTGTGACTAGAAAATATAGTTCAGGTTTGTTCTTTTATTTTCTTTTTTTTTTTTTTCTCTCTCTCTCTTTTTTTTTTTTTTTAATTCAACTCATCCTTCTGTCCAGCCCCTAGTTGGAATGGACACAAAAGCTTTTTGAAAAATAATTGGATCATACTACCATAATCAGTAAGAAGGACGTGTGTGGTTGGTTAGTTCCCTTTTCCCATCCCCTTTATGTGATCATATGAAGCTCAGGCTGCCATTGTCTTGGCCAACCCTTTCCTGATGTTGCTAATGTCACCTGCTTTGTTGGGACCCATTCCTTCAACTCTGTCCTATAATGGAATGACTTCTTTGTCCCCCAGGACCCTCCCATCAGCATTTAGAGCAGACTTTTTTTTCCCCCTTCATAACTAAACTGCCATAAATCTAGTGTCTGGGAGCCAAATCCTCAGGTCCAAGGTCCCAAGGGCCACTTCATAGGATTCCCAGGAGACCTCAAGGAATCAGGACTGTTAATGCCTAACCCAATGTCCCAAAGTTCATGAAGCAGATATGCAAGTTCACCTGCTCCTGAATCTCACTACCTAAGCTTCAGTGTCAAGATTATACAAACAACTAGTTACTCAACTAAAAGTGAATATTATCTTACACAGTCACATTCAAAACTATTTTGACACTATGATACATTTAGTCTTCTTTATTCTAAATATTTTACTCAAGTCTTCTTTCACCTTGTTTTTTGATGCTAAAACATATATGCGTTTTGGGGGTTTTTTTTTAGGTTGCAATGCAATCCCTTCTAGAACATTTCAGTCACTGCGCCATGTAGGGTAACACTAACCAAATGGAAAAGATTTTTAAAAGGCTTTCAAAAAGATAGTTGTTTATTGCCGCAATACAATTTTGAGTTCAATCTACTCCAAAGGGGAAAAACAAACAAACAAACAAACAAAACACTGCAGTTCGCAACTAGAATGCACCAACGAAACATAAAATGTTAACAATAACCACTAGTATCCCTAGATATACACAGCAGTCCTCCTTCCCCATCACAGTTTTGTGAGCCAATTCCTTCCTAACAGACTTCTAAATCATTCCTGATGAATGGAAACATCTCCCTAAAGAAGTCACTCAGTGTATTCACCAGACAGCTCCAGTTATCACCTGCGTTGTTATACCTTGAAAATAGTTTGGCCATCTCAATAGCTCAGTGAAAATACTATTGAAATAGTTTTACTAACTACTGTTGAGTTGCAACAAGCATTAACTTCCATTTAATCTGTATAACTATTTAAAAGTATCTCTGTTAACTCCATAGCCTGATACTTTTACTGAATCTTCTGAATGTTATAGCCCCTGGATTCACTGTTAAGAATAATCCAGCTCACTTTGCCAGATACAAAAACAGTTCTTGGGCACCTTTTCTCAAAGCAGCAATTCTAAAAATGTCCCTCACTTCCTCCCTGCTGTCTTTATAAGAACATAACTTACTAACAGCCTGGAAAAAGCAGCTCTACACACTTCATGCTCCACCATTTCTAGGTAAAGGAATTAGGACCAGCATGGGATTTCTGACCCTAACTAGACCAATGAGATCGTCTCCCCCAAAATTTAAAATTGGGACCCAGAGACCAAGTCTGTAAGTTATGGTCAGCAAGCAAAGCAACCTTCCGTGAAAGCAATGAGTCAAAAGAAAATCCAGCCTGCAAAATAGAGAAAGCAGACTGTCTTGGTTATCTATTGCTGCATAACAAATCACTCCAAAACTCAGTGCCTTAAAACAACAAACATTTGTCATACCACATTTTCGGAGGGTAAGGAGTCTGGGAGCAGGTTAGCTAGGAGATTCTGATCCAGGGTCTCTCATAACATTGTAGTCAAGTTATTGGTTAGGTCTGTAGAGATCTCAAAACCAGACTGGGCCTTAAGGATTTGCTTCTAAGTTTACTAACATGGTCATTGGTAGGATTCAGTTCCTCCTGGGGTGAACTCCCTTAAGAAGCTTGGTTCCTTACAATAGCACATGGACCTCTCCATAAGTCTGCTCACTACATGGCAACTTGTTTTCCCTGGTATCGGTGACATGTGTGTATGTTTGAAAGAGAGAGAAAGAACACAACTAAGATGGAAGCCAGAGTCATCTTGAAATCTAATCTTAGAAGTGACAACCTATCTCTCTGACTGTGCTATATTATTTGGAGAGTGAATCACTATATCCAGCTCAGGGTCATGAGAAAAGGTTACACAAGAGCATGAATGCCACTAATATGCCACTTCTAATATGGGAGCCATATTAGAAAACACCTACCACAGTTACACCTATGGCTCCCAATGATTCACATCTCTCACATGCAAGATTCCCTCATCTTCTCCCATACCATTGAGAGTTTTAGCTCTTTGTAGTACCAGTCCAAAGTCCAGAATCCTGTCATCAAAATTAAGTCCAGGGATTAAGCCCGGGCACTTCTCAGGTGTAGATGCTGAAGTACAGCTCCTCAAATTCAGTACTCTTGATCAACAGACTGAAATTAAAGAATTACCTGTCCTCTCTACACCCACCCACATGCATGCATACACATAAACACAATGTATAATGATATGATAGAAGCAGAGTATTGAAAAAATACTATAAACATTCCTGTCTAAAGGGGAAGATAAAGGATGCACAACAACCCTTGACAGTTCTGAAATCCGGCGGGGCAAATGTTGGCTACTCCGTGGTGAGATTTCAAGGCCTGGAAATAATTTTCCCTGACTCTCAACTCTACCTTCTCAGTTCTTAATTCTGCCCTCGGAGTCTTCTTTCCTTTTGTTATGAAAGATAGCATGTGTTTACAGCTAAGCAGCTATCACAGCTTCTTTTCTCCCAGTAATTCTGGGGTTCAAAAGTCTCTCCTCTTTTTATATCGTCTTTATCCCTCTAAGTCCAAGCTAGCAATATTTCTGCATATATAAGAACTTTGTGGGTCTACTGTGAATCATCTTGGGGTTCATTCCATTAGACAAAAGCCATGCTCACAAATCTTGAAATAAGCTCTTCCTTCCCTTGAGCCTTGGCTAAGACAGCTGAAGCACTACAGTTTGAATGAGAGGATCTGTGAGAAGTACCATTAATCTCTTTAAAGGGCCCTTGGTGTTGCTGAATAATACCCTGGGGCATGAACTTTGATCTTTCTGAGGTCTTAACAGAAGTTTTGACAGTGACATCCTTTGCTTCATCTTTCGATCTCTGTTCTCAGAGCAGACCCTGAATTTGTTTTTTCATCAAAATCCATTTCTTAATTTTGGCACCAGTTGCCATCTGGAAGAACAAAATTTTTTAAACTGTCAACTCTTGGCTCTTTTTAACTTAACATCCTCTCCTCAATTTAATTCATTTCTTTCCTATTTTATTATATAAACTGCAGGAAGAAACCAGATAGCACCATCAACATGTTGCTTGAAAATCTCCTGGGCTAGATCACCCAAGTCATAAAGTACATTTTCTACTTTTCACATTACAAGCAACAATGTTGCTAAATTTTCTGGCCCTCATTACAAGGATCTCCACTTTGTTCATTTTACTGCCAGTAACCACCCTCTCAGCCTTATAAAAGACTGAGACTTTTCTATTAACAGCTTCTTCAAAAACTTTAGAATTTCACTAAATTTGCTCAAATCCCAGTTCCAAAGACACTCCTACATTTTGGGTTTTCATCATCGCAGTACCCTCCTTCTAAGCACCAAATCTGTATTATCTGCTGCTGCATAACAAATTACATCAAAAATTAGCAGCTTTAAATGACAAACATTATTTCTCTCACAGTTCCAGAGAGTCAGGAATCAGAAGCAGTTTGGCTGGAAATTTTGGCTCATAGTACTCATGAGATTACAGTCAAGCTGTCAGCTGATGCTCCAACCACCTCAAGATTCAATGACTCAACTAGGAAAGAGGTATCCACTCCCAAGTTCATGGGGCTATTAGCAGGCTTTAGTTACTCATACGCTTTCAGATTGAGGGCCTCAGTTTCTCATAAGTTCTTGGACTGAGGACCTCAAGTCTTCACCAGATCAACTGGTCCTTTCCATATGGCTACTCAAAACATGACATTCTGTTCCCCCAACATAGGTGTTCTGAAACAGAGTGGATACACCCAAGACTGAAGTCACCACCTTTTTAAACCTAACCTTGAAAGTGACATCCCATTACTTCTACCTTTAGGTCAGTAAGTCCAGGGAACACCCAAAGAAGGAAAATTACATTAGGACATGAATACCAGGAGGGAGGAAGATCATTAGAGACCATCTTAGAGGTTGCCTACCACACATTCCTCAAGATGAGAAATGAAGATATGGCAAGAGAAAAAGAGAGATCACCTGATGGATTTCCAGTCTCATGAGAGATGCCTATTTCCAACAGTTGCATTATATGATATTTCTCTGAATACCTAAGATAAATGTACCTCCTCTTAAGCAACCTTGAGTTTCTGCTCTTTACAACCAAATTTTTCCTAAAACTATACCCTATTTTCTATCCTATTTTCTTATAGAATCTGTACTCCACCTTTGTGAACTGAAAGCAAATATAATATACCCTTCTACAATCTAAAGAAGACTCAGAATGTCTGAAGTGACCTGCAGATATTATAGATCAGGCATACTCAGTATTCTGCTGACCCTGTCAGTAAAAAAGCTCTCTGCCAGCATATTAAAGACAGCACACTTATACAAGAAGCTGCACTTTTAATTTCTGTGACATGTAATGAGGCAGTCTCACTAGCCAGAATATTTTATTAGGTCATAAAGTGTTAAATGTGGTTTAATCAAGGACTGCCTTTAGATAGCTTCCCAATGAACTTCAGAGGTAAGATGATCATATAACAAGTCATCTATGGAATCCCTCTGAAACAGTGTTAAGAAAAATGGGCCAGCTCTGCAATCTAAGCAATAATACCCTCATAACTAGTAATAATAATGATGAAAATAGCTAACATTTATTGAGCACACACATAAGGTTCTCTTATAGCTCAAGATGGCTATACTAGAAATCCTCATCATTTTATACTCTTATACATGCCCACCCTTTTTAGAAATCTTATGCTGAGAAAAAACAACCTGCATGTATTGGTTACTATATCTTGATCTCTGAAATATTACATTTAATCTTCACAATCCTATAAGAGAGCTACCATTATCCCATTTTTAAAGTGGAGGAAACTGAAGTTTATCAACACTAGTCCAAGGTCAAATAGCTTGCCTCTGGATAAAACTAATCCTGGGAGGCCCCCTGTCACATTCTATCAGGGGACAGTCTGTGGCGTCAATCATTACAGCAAAAAGAATGGTATGTGACTTCTGATGCTAGGTTACACAAACCATTTCAGCCTCCACCTTGCTTTCTTGGATTCCTCATTCTGGAGGAAATCAGATGCCATATTTAAGAACACATAAGAAGTCATAAGAAAGTCCTGTGGCAAAGAACTGAGTCCTTTTAAACACCATCAACTTGCCAGGAATGTGAGCTATTTTAGAAGTGACTCCTCCAGATCCAGTCAATCCCTGAGGTGACAGTATCCTCAACTAGCATCTTGACTATAACTTAAGGAGAGACTAGAAGCCAAAACCACCCAGGTGAGTCACTTCCAAATTCCTGGCCCACAGAAACTGAAGAATAATAAATGTTGCTGTTTCTCAGCCACTAAGTTTTGAGGTGGTTTGTTACACAATAGGTAAGTGATACAGCAGTGGAGCTGCGTGACCCTGCCTCAAGTTCTCTCATGGATTATAGTCATGAATTTGCCAAAACTAAGGTTTACTCAGAAGATGGATTGGGAAAAGTTCTGCTTTTAAGCTCATTCATGCAGCTGCAGGCAAGATTCAGTTTTGATTATTGGCCAGAGATCTTCCTCCATTTCTTGCCATGTGGGCCTCTCCAAAGAGCAGCTTACAAAGTGGCAGCTAGCTATTTTCTCTTATAGCAAGTAAGAAAGAACAAAAGGAGAATACCCAAGATGGAAGCCACAGCCTTTTGTAATCCACTATCAAAAGTGACAGCACATCAAATCTGCCACATTCTATTCCCTAAAGGTGAATAAATAAATCTAGCCCATACTTAAGTAGAGGAGATGATGTAAGAGTGTGAATACCAGGAAGTTGGGATCATTGGGGGGCCATTCTACACACTGGAATATGACTCCAGTGGTCTGGATCAAGGTTTTTCACCATTGTACTCCATGCCTTCTTCGTTCTAGTCATAAATTCCTTTTACAGAAATAGAATCCAAAAACAGAATGCAGGGTCCTCAAAAAGTTAAAAATAGAAGTCCCATATGGTCTAATAATCACGAAAATACAAAAACACTAATTTAATGGGATACACACACCCCTATGTTTATAGCAGCATTATTTACAATAGCCAAATTATTGAAGCAGTCCAAGTGTCCATCAGTAGATACATGGATAAAGAATATGGGGTGGGTGAATGTGTGTGTGTGTATAATGGAATATTATTCATCCATTAAAAAAAGAATGAAATCTTGCCATTTGCAATGAGATGGATGAAGCTAGAGAATATAATGCTAAGTGAAATAATTCAGTCAGAGAAAAACAAATACTGCATGATTTTACTCATAAGGAAAATTTAAGACACGAAACAAATGAGTGAAGGGGAAAAAAAAAAAAGAAGAAGAAGAGAGAGACAAACCAAGAAAGAGATGTTTAACTATAGAGGACAAACTGATGGTTACCAGAGGGTGGGGTGGGTAGATGGGTGAAACAGGTGATGGGGATTAAGGAAAGCACGTGTTTCAAGGAGCACTGGGTGATATATGGAATTGCATCACTATATTGTACACATGAAACTAATATAATATTCTAAGTTAACTATACTAGAATTAAAATAAAGAAAACAAAATAATTTTTTTAAAAAACTAATAGAATACAAGCATCAGCCCCTCCCTATAATTACAACACATCTCTCCAGGATATTTAGTAGAAAGATGTTTAGGTTGAAGACTGGTCCTGAGTCACCCCCATGACAGCTGCTTCTACTCCCCAGTCATATTTCTACCTGTGGTCATTGTTTGATCAGCTACACTCAGAGTTAATCCCCTCACTCTTCAAATTATCATTAACTCAAGACTTAATTCGAAGACAACTTTCCTGATGGCTCAAGGGTAACTAAAATTATTTACTGCCTCTCAGCAAATATCTTTGAAATTGAACATTAGCCAATCCTGCCTTTAAAATTATTCCTGGGTGCCTGGGTGGCTCAGTGGGTTAAGGCTCTGCCTTCTGCTCAGGTTATCATCTCAGGGTCCTCAATCGAGCCCCACGTCAGGCTCTCTCTGCTCAGCAGGGAGCCTGCTTCCCCCCCACTCTTTGCCTGCCTCTCTGCCTACTTGTGATCTCCTTCTGTTTGTCAAATAAATAAATAAAATCTTTAAAAATAAAACAAAATTATTCCAGCCCCTTAGGCATTGATACTTTCTCACAGGTCACCTTGCTTAGAGATTCTACCTACTACTTTGTTCCTCCTTATCCAGGGCCACTATATAGAGTTCTACAAGTTGTTCACTGCGCAAGGGTGCTTGGTGAAAGGGGTGAGCAAGGGACTGAAATTTAGCTTATATTTTGCTTCATAATCTGAAGTATCTGTCTTGGGATGGGGCTGCAACGGCCCAAAGTCGTACAAAGTGCCATCTGGGCTAGCTGAACTTTTGTGCACTTTTTACACTGCCTTTCAGGACCCCTTCTCTCATTTCTTAACTAATTCTAGAAACTCCTATGACAAGGAGGGGAAATGATGAAAAGCCTATCATCATTCATAATTTTCAAATTCTAAGGAAAGTGGATCCTAGAAGTTAAAGGAAGTTTTTAGCTGGGAGCACATAATTTTTACTATGGTGAGTGCTGTGAGATGTATAAACCTGGCGATACACAGACCTGTACCCCCAGAGCTAATAATACATTATATGTTAATAAAAAATTAAAAATTAAAAAAGATTATATATATATATATATATATATATAAAATGGTCTTTCATACACTTGAAGATACAGTTCAGTGAAAAGAAAGAAAATGCAAAATTAGAAAAACTTAAGCGGAGCTAATTTTCACTGCTTAAGACAAGGGATATGGAGACTAGTGGGACTAGTGGGACTGGGAAGAGACTGGAGCCAGGAGCTAGAAGCTATATGGAATCTAAGAAGAGCAACCTTGCAGATACAAGAGATATCTGATGGACATTTTTGGATAAAATGCTGTTCACCTGAGATGTAAAACACCCTTTCACCTTTTTAAAATTTCTATTTCTCAGTACCCCCTAGATATATATTTGCTTGGGTAAGAGACAGGCATAGATGTGTCACTATAGCCATGGTTGGGCTAAACTCCAAGTTGCTTACTTTATTATATAGAACACTTTGGTTCTCCCCCTCTCACTTCTTCAAATCCTCATCCTTACCCTGAGGTCTATACTTCCATAGACAAATCACCCCATCATAAAGTTTTCTGTAAAACTCAAGGCAATACATACTATTCCTAGAAGAAAGGACAGCTTCAGTGGCTACTTATATAACAATTTTCCCTTCCACCAAATAAACTTAAAACTCCCCACCAAATTAATGATCCTTATTAAGGCAAGTAACTTTGGTTGAGTCTCTGGAATTTTCACATACAGCATTTCATCAAATAACCCTAGAAAATTGGTATTATCCTCCCATTTTACAGATGAGGAATTATAGCTTAGAACCATTAAATAACATCCACAAGGTAATAAAGCAAGAAGTAGAAAAAACAAAAATCATATCCAGATGATAATGGAGCTCTGTTGTTGTCGTCGTTTTTTCTCTACAGCATATTATCTCCATATAAATAGTTTACTCTTAGCAATCAGCTATCAATATATATCTTTTTAAATTCCTCAGTCCAACATATAATGAGTTTACTTTATTTTTAAGATTTTATTTATTTATTTTTCAGAGAGAGAGAGCAGGAGCACAGGCAGACAGAGTGGCAGGTGTAGACAGAGGGAGAAGCAGGCTCCCGGTCAAGCAAGGAGACCAATGTGGGACTCGATCCCAAAACGCTGGGATCATGACCCACGCTGAAGGCAGCCACTTAACCAGCTGAGCCACCCACGCATCCCATGAGCTTACTTTTGATCAGGGCTCCTATTTTATGAGCTTTAAGACAGATTGAAAGTTTAGCAGCATATTATCTTTAGGAAGAAGATTCATAGGCATCCAAATTTTGTATAGCCTCAAAGAAAACTCAAAAAGATAAAACATTTAGCACACTTAATTCCTGTGCTCATGACATGCTTTGTACACAACATGATAATTTACATGAAACAGAATGTTTAATTTGGAAGTTTCAGCTGAGACACTGATAGGATATATAACAGATACCAAAATAATTTTGCAAGAAAAAAAAAACATATGCAGATTTTCAAGACATTATCCAAAAACTAAGTCAAAGTCTGGTTTGTATCCATAAGGAGATATAAAAGACTTCATAAAGTAGAGTTGGGGACAGAACTCTGTGAGAAAGGAAAAGGGTGTGTGCATGATGAGCTCTAACCCATCAGACATCTAAGAAAAAAGGAGAAAGACGTTTCTGCTCCTTCACCATAAGCCTAAAGAGACGGGTGCTTCAGTGGAACCCCCTAGAGAGAGGCAGAGGTATCTTCTAACATTTTTAGGATTCAAAGGTTGGCTGTCTCCCTAAGGAAACTGGGGACCTACTTCAGTGGCAAAATAAAGGTGAGCTGTGGTAGCGGAACATGAGAATTAACCGCACTTGCAGTCAGAGCCTACGTGAGTATTCATGTGGATTAGATATCAGCCTCACAGGAGCCAGCTGAAAAGTTGCCTAAGTCAACCCACCCAGAAAGGCCCCGGGGACTACAGTAGCAAGAGCCTATGTGTGAAAGACAACTGCATTCAGGACCGGCTCCATGGAGGGCAAGCTGTGTAGTTACCAAGGACACTGCACTTAGAGAGGCCCCAGGCTTGACTGAATGTTCTGTGTTCTAAAATTCTTTATAACTGTATCTTTGAACTAGTGTTCTGTAAGTCCAACAGGATAATGTGTGTCTGTCATTCCTTGCTGCTCCATTTGCATATGGCTTTTATGGTACCCCAGGAGCATAGGATTCCAGTGGACCCACAATGCCTAGAAACTCAGTGAGACTCAAAGTGAGTACAAGGTAAATTGTTATGTGTATAACCAAGTAAGCAGAGGTTGCTGACAGGTCCCAGAGACCACACCTTACATATGATTACAACTTGCTTCCAACACAAAAAGCAGTTGGTGGCATGCTAAGAAATACAAATGGAAACCTATCGAATCCTTCTTACCTATTTTACTTCTCTGAGTTAACTAGCCATTTACACTACAACTGGCGACGTGGAAGGAAAGAGAAAGACAGGGCAACTCATAGGTCCTTTTCCTTTTGGTCCTCCCTTACTTGTTCATAAGCCCAAGATAGAAAGTATTAGTAGAATGTACATGCATCAAGAAGTAGAATAAAAACAATTCAGTTTATTTTGGGCAAGATTTCTACTGTTCTGTACATGTATGTTCCAGCTACAAAATACAAGCTATGTAATTTCAGGGATTTTGCATACCAGTTAAATATTCTCATATTTGATTTGAAAACTGGCATTGCAAAATAAAAAGATAACCAATAAAGTTATGGAAATTTTTTCTTGCAATGACATTAAATAGCAAATAAAAACACCATGATGAGAGAGATTATGCAATAAAGGAAAAAGCTTTATATTTTAGGACTTTTAAAAAAATATTTATTTATTTGACAGAGAGAAAGAGGGAGAGAGAGAGCACAAGCGGGGGGAACAGCAATCACAGGGAGGAGGAAGAAGCAGACTCTCCACTGAGCAGAGAGCCCAAGGATCCTAGGATTATGACCTGAGCCAAAGGCAGACACTTAACCAATTAAGCCACACAGATGTCTATATATTTTAGGGCTCTTAAAGACTCTCTTTCTTGCTTTTTGAACAAGGGACCCTGCATTTCATTTTCCAATGGCCTTGAAAATTATAGCTGGTTCTGATTTCACCAATCACTTAAATCTATTCTTTTACTTCAACTCCCTCCCTCCCCTGCAGGGCCTAACACTGGAGGGTTAAAACATAGTTAGCAAACTAGGAAAGAAGAAATACTAATGGGATGGGATGGAAAAGGGCCTCCCCATTCCAATACAATTGTCCCTGCTAGGGAAAAAGAAAAAAAATTATGATTAATATTTTGATAACTGTTGGGGAGGCACATTCTAATGTTTGAACCTGAGAATGGTATATTTTTTTTAAGATTTTATTTATTTATATGACAGAAAGAGAGATCACAAGTAGACAGAGAGGCAGGCAGAGAAAGAGGGAGAAGCAGGCTCCCCACCGAGCAGAGAGCCCGATGTGGGGCTCAATCCCAGGATCCTGAGATCATGACCCAAGCCGAAGGCAAGAGGCTTTACCCACTGAGCCACACAGGCGCCCCTATACCTGTGAATGGTATTGATCTAAAATGACTTTAATACAGTCTGTTACCTAAACATGAGCCAAAAGTGATGGAATTAGCCCTCCATCCCAAGGGAACGAGAGATTATTCCACTAAATAAATTTTAAAGGAGCAGTAGGGGGCAAAAGTAGAGTTGAATTTTTATTATGTCTCATGGGTCATGCTTGCTCAATACTCCAGTTACAAATGAAACAGAAAGTTTGAAGAGGTCTGACCAGAGTTTTATCTGGAAAAAAAAAAAAGCAAGCAAACAAGCAAGCTTTTCTTGGTTTAGAATACTTCAGCCACAGAAATTACATTGAAAATGATTAGATTCCATCGCCGATTTTACCTCACAAATTGCCCATATGTTCCAGCTCATGTTACAATTTCTTTGGGGAGCATTAAAATTATTTTTCGATTTTCTCACTCAATTTCTTCTACCTCTGCTGAAAATAAGAGACGACATTGTATGATAAGAGCAAGTCACTTTAAATTAGAACAACTTGACTTTTGTCTTGCAGTCAATCAAATGCAGATCAAATGTGGGGTTTTTTTTCCCCAAAGAAAAAACAAACTGTAGAAAATTCATAAAGAAGCACTTCACATATTTTTAGAAATATAAAGGTTTGTTTTGAAATTCCTCTATTTTTAATCTTCTGTCACACTGATAAGCTGTGAATTTTAATTTATCACTTTGCCACATCTTCAAAACAAAAAAAGCCAAGATATTTCTTTCTGAAAGATAAACACAATAAGGTTTCTGTTGTAATACATAGCTTTAAAGTGTAGAACTGTAATTATTTCACATAGTCCACCAAAATTAGTCCCTACTGATCAATAGATTTTGTTTCCATGATTTTTTTTCAGCTGCACAAAATTTAATACAGAACTTCCATGTATCAGAGCCCAAAATGCTTTTAAAGTATTTTGAGATAATTAATCAATCCAAAAAATTTTACATTAAATGGAAATTCCAGAAATTAAAGTATATGCCACAAAGTTAAATGTTAGATTTAGAGCAAATAATTAATACAATATATTATGGACTCAGGCTGTGTTAAAGGATTTGCTGATAAGTAAAGGCTCATGAATAAAAAAAATGGGAACTTTATGAGGTATCTCGGGCCACAAGCTCTGTCTCTGAAATTATGCACAAGTAGTGAAGTATCTAGAAATTGAGCCCCTTAACAGCCTGATACAGTTTCCTAGGGATTTTTCCCCCTAATTTTTCATCACCCTTATATTGCAGAAACTTTCTGGATGACATTTCACTGACTACTTAATGAGTGCCTCTTATGGGCCAAGTATTGTGCAAGGTGCTAAGAAACACAAAAACTAGTGCCTTCCAACTAGTCTAGAGTTGCCAGAAAGAATACAGAATTTCCAGTTAAATTTGAATTTCAGATAAATTAGTAGTATTTTTAGGAAAAGTATGTTTACTTTTATTTTTCATGGGATTTTTTTTTTTTCTTTCCCAAAACTGGCCACCCCAGAGCAGTGGAACTGAGGGTTTTGATCCTGCACCATAGAATCAGTACTCAGGCATCTGGACACTACCAGCTGAATTTGATCCTGCCCATACCTCCACTGGTGCCTTCCTTCAATCCCTCTTCTATGTTGGCCTATTTTGTCTAAAGCTGATCTCTTCTTCTATGTTGTAATTACATCTTCCTTTGATGAAATTTATCTTCAAACAATTTCCATAAATAATGTGTGGGAGGTAAAACATTCTGAGCTCTTACATGTTTGATGGTATCTTTATTCTGCCATCACATTTGATTGATAATCTGAGTACAGAATTCTAGATTAAGAATGACTTGTCTTCAGAACTTTGAAGATATTGCTCCCTTGTCTTCTAGTATCCAGTATTGCAGATGAGAAGTCCAAGGCCAGTCTGATTTTCATTCTTTTTATGGGTGACCTGTTTCATCTTTGTTTTCTGAAAGCATTTATGATCTCTTCATTCTTAGTTGTATTACTTTGCTAGGGCTCCCATAACAAAATCCCACAGTCAGAGCACCTGGGTGGCTCAGCTGGTTAAGCATCTGACTCTTGATTTCAGTTCAGGTCATGATCTTAGAGTTAGGAGATCAAGCCTGCATCAGGGTCTGCACTCAGCAAGGAGCCTGCTTGAGATTCTCTCTCTCCCTCTCCCCCGCCCAACAATATTCTCTCTCTAAAATAAATAAATATATATTTTTTAAATGTCAAGAAGAAAAAAAATGTCACAAAGTGGGTGATTTAAACAACAGAATTTACTTTTTTGCCATTCTGGATATTAGAAGTCCAAGATCAAGGGGTCATCAAAGTTTATTTCTTTTAAAGCTCTTAGGCTTTTAGATGGCCACCTTCTCACTGTGTTTTCACATGAACATCCTTCTGTGTCCTAATCACCTCTTCTTATAAGGACACCAGTCCCAAAGGAGGAGATGTGGTTGCATGCTTAAATCTTATGTCACCTCATACCATCAAAGAGAAATTAGACTCAACCATGTACCATCTTTTAATATTGCCAGCCTCTGAGTAGAGCCAAGAAATGTAGACAAACCAAAGAGACTCTTGGTCTCAGGAAACAAACTGAGGGTTGCTGGGGGTGGGGGGTAGGGATAGGGTGGCTAGGTGATGGACATTGGAGAGGGTATGTGCTATGGTGAGTGCTATGAATTGTGTAAGACTGATGGATCACAGACCTGTACCTCAAAACAAATAATACATTATATGCTAATAAATAAATAAATAATTTTTTAAAAAATCAAATGATAACAAGTGGTGGCAAGGATAAGGAGGAAAGGGAACCCTTGTACACTGAAAATGTAAATTGGTACCAATCATGGAAAACAGTATGGAGATTCCTCAAAATCTAGAATAGTACCACCATATGATCTAGCAATCCCACTTCTGGGTACAAATCCAAAGGAAGCAAAATCACTATCTTGAACAAATATCTCAACACATTCGTTGCAGCATTATTCACAATTACCACAAAAAGGAAAACAACCTCCATGTCAAACAATGGATGAATGGATGAAGAAAATATGGTATACATACAACAGATTATTCAGCCACTAAAAAAGGAATCTTGCCATTTGTGACAACATGAATGAAACAGGAGGACATTAATGCTAAGTGAAATAAGCCAGGTAAAGAAAGACAAATACTATATGGTATCAATTATTGATGTAAAGTCTTTTGAAAAATAGCTAAATTCATAAAAATGAAGAATAGAATAGTAGTTGCATGGTTACTCAGAGCTAGTGAAAATGGGGAAAGGTTGGTCAAAAAGGACAAACTTTGGTTAGAAGAAGAAAAAATTCTCAGGATCTAATGTGCAGTATGGTAACTGTAGTTAATACTGTATTGTATACTTGAAATTTGCTAAGACAGTTGATATTAAGTCCTCTCACAACAGAAAAAAAGTTACTATGTAAGGTGATGGATGTGTTAATTAACTTGACTATGAGAATTATTTCATAGTATGTATGTTTATCAAGTTATCACGTTTTCCACTTTAAATATATGAAAATTTTGTCAGTTATACATCAATGAAATGGGGGAGGAAGGCAGAGAAGGCAGATTCTCCAGTCCCACACCAGGCTGCTAAATCAGAAACTCTGGATTTTGAATTTTGACAAGTCCACCACCAGGTGATTTCAAATTAAACTAAAATTTAAGATCTATTAGGTTGGCCTAAGAGAACACAAGCCTCTATATGCACATATACATTACTGCATAGCCTTATAGTTCTTGGGGGAGAGAAGGGGCAGGGAAAAAGAGATGCCCCAAATGATACAATGATGTTTCAGGGTAGAGAGATGTGGAGTCCTGTGAGAAAAATTTTAACTTGGAGACCTGAAATTTAGATAGTTACAACCCTCTGAAAAACAAAAGCATATTAAAAATAATAGAGGAAAAAGTATTTTATGCTCATCACCTGATATCTTTGAGGTGTTTATCACAAGCTTCTTTCTCCATTCCTTGTCTGCAAAAGTGGGCATATTGGACCTCTTTCACAGGGTTATGGTAGGTTATGTTCATATATATATGAAAGTTACATTTTATAGGTACTTAGTCCCCCATACATAGTCAGTCCCATGTGAGTGTTACCCATTTAACATGCACTCACTTTTTTACTTCTATTATGCTTTAAGCTATTTATATCTTAACTCTTTATATTACAGTAAAAATTTTTTTGTTTAAAATCTATATATTAAGTACATAGCATTGATTTAGTGATTTTAATTTATGGCAAAAGAGCAATATGACAACATCTTGCTGAAGTACCAGAAAATCATTAAAGATCTTTCTTTCATTTCAGTTGACACTGAATTAACTATTTGAAGGTAATTTATAGCAGTGAGCACTTTGGGACTTATATATAGATTTGGTACTATAAGAGTTAACTAAAGAGCTCTTACCAAAGGATGAAATTGGCTAAATAGGAACAAGCTGAATTTAAAAAAAAAAAAAAAAAAAAAAAAAAGACTGATGTGGCTGCCAGAGTATGTTTTGCATGCACAAATATGAATCATGGCCGTGAAAATTTTAAAAAAAAAAGTGTTGATTGTTATGAATGTTTCTACAGGGCATACTGAGCCTAAGAATATTTTTTATTTTTCTTTCACTTCATTTGACTTCCTTCATGGATGATTCCTAGGAGTTCTGATAGTCAATTCATTCCACTTAGGCAAAATATAGCAACTTCCTCTAAATCAGTTTTCTCAACCAGAGGGGCACGAGACCCCTAGAGAAATGAATTCAAAATACACATCCCTGCCATAGCCTACCCTGAAATGCTTATCAAACTTTCTCAGAAAGGTCCCAGGTATGTGTACTTAGAAAAGTCTCCTCAAGGGATCAGCATATTCTGCTCCTCATCTCACATTAAGCCCTCACCTCCCACACACCATACAAACACATAACTGCAAGTCACTGTTCTAGAGGGCAGCTGGTTCCCCAGCAGAAACATTCAAAGCATGCATTCCACATCGAACAACAGTATTGTCATTAAAAACCCAGGCTCTGGAGTCAAGTTGAGTTTGAGCTCAGGCTCTTCTATATGTGACCTTAGCTAATTCATTAATGCTACTATTAATAAGCAATAGTTATAAGTAATGTTGGGTGTTTTCTATATTCTAGGCACCATGGTAACACTAAATGGATTAACTCACAAACCAATGAAGTTGTTGTTATTATTATCCTGGTTTTACAGATGAAAAAATTGAGGCTTAGAGAGAGGGTAAGCAACTGCTAATTTGTTCAAAATCATACAGCCAAAGAGTAATGGATAATACCCAGGGTCTTGAGGGACCATGCACTTGGCTGCTTTGTTGTATCGAAATTCAGATACAGAGAGAGAGAGTAAAACAGCAAAACATGAAACAGGAGTCCATGAACCTAAGATCGAGAGAAATCAAAAGGAAAATATATGACTTGGGTTAACCTGACACCGTGCTAGACACCGAAAAACAGTCATGGTGGGTTAATGTTCAAAATATTAATGGGGAGGAAGCCCATAAAAGCATTTTATAAATACAAAAGGGATTCCCATTTTTCAGCTCACGCCCTACAACTAATCTGTTAAATGAAGATGGCAGATGTCATTTCCATATTTACATTTTAATATACTTCCCTGAAAAACAAATAGAAGTTCCAGTATGACAGCTATTTAGCAGGTGTGGACAACATCAAGTCCAAAACTGGAACAGGAAGATACAGAGCTCTGGGAGGGAGGTCTCCAGAGGGAAGGAAAGAGAGGGAGCCTAAACAAAAGAGAAGATATTTTAGAGAGGTTGAGGGGTAAATTGGGGCAAAAAAAAAATATATATATAAGCTACTTTTGCAGACATACACACATAAACACACACACACACAAAGTAGAAAGGTTTGGCTTTGTATTGAACAATATTTACCCAATTATAATTATGTGAATACCTTTTATAGCTCTCAGCTTTTTGAATCAACCTACACACCAATCACCAAAGACCCAGTTTTGGTTATAAAACAGAGTTTGACCACCACTGTATTAGACTGCATTCAGCTGTAAGAATAACACGTGTCTCAAACATGACAGAAGCTTGTCCTTTCATGTGAACAATCTATAAATAAGCAGTCTGGGGCGGGTATGGCTCACCTATCAGGAGAGATCCAGGCTCCTTCCACCAACATCGGGCTTCCATCCCAGGACCCACGATGACTGCCCAAGCACTAGACATAACTTCTACATTCCAGATAGCAGAAAGGAGGAAGCCATGGAGAGAAATGTGGACTTTCCCTCTAAGGACACTTTTGGAAGTCACACTCAACACTTCTGCTTACATCCTGTTGGCCAAACACATGACCCAGACCTAGTCATAAGGACACTGGGGATGGTAGTTTCCGTTCTGGGCAACCATTTGTACAACTAAAATAGAGATTTCATTACAAAGGCAGAAGAGGGTTGGATATTGGGTGACAATATCTCCTTTGCCACAGCTATCGTCCTTGACAGTGTAGAAAAGCAAAATAGAATTTAGAAGATTAAAGTATTGGAACACTGAAAAAAAATTAAATTAAATTAAATTTTTAAAAAAAGAAGATGAGGGGTGCCTGGGTGGCTCAGTTGGTTAAGCGACTTGCCTTCGGCTCAGGTCATGATCCTAGAGTCCCGGGATCGAATCCCACATCAGACTCCCTGCTCAGTAGGGATTCTGCTTCTCCCTCTGACCCTACCCCTTCTCCTGCTCCCTCTCTCTCTCTCTCTCTCTCATTCTTGCTCTCTCTCAAATAAATAAATAAAATCTTTAAAAACAAAAAAAAAAGAAGATGAAAGTAGGGAAGGAATTTGAAAAGTATAAGTAGTTACAAAATAAGGAGTTAAAAAATAGCATTTATGTTCACAAAAAAATTAAAAGTGTAAGGAAGAAATTAAAATTATTGTAGTTACAAAGCTATTAAGCAGAGAAAAAGAATGAAGGTGGGTAATTAGTATAAGAAAGTTAAATCATAAATCTCTTACGCTTTCTTTGGGAAACAGATCTAGGAACGGAAGCAAAGAAATGGGAAAGTGGCTACCAGATAAAGAGAGGCAGTGAGAGTCAACGCACCAAGAGAAAGGAGCCCAGGTATTCAAAACACAAGAATCAAAAATTAAATAGAGAAATTTTGATTTAAGAGTACAATAAATGTCACTGGTTTCTGAATTAAAGGTTTGTGGATTTATTCAATTTATGAACTCCCTTCTTCACATACACACACACACACACACACACACACACACACATAAATTTAAATCTAGCCACAATTCATATGCATGAAAGAAGTGATAATGATATATCTATATTAACAAAAAGTGAAAATTGCTGTTAAATTATACACAGAAAAGATGCAGCACCTTTTACCTCTAAATTCCTTAAAAATGACAAAAGTCTTTTTCAGAATGTCCTCAAACATGTCTATCCATGCCTTTATCTTCCATCAAAACTGCTTTTCTATAGTTACCACCATTGTGAAAAAAGTTAAAACCACTTAGTTATCTTTAAAAATCTGCTTGATTGTTAATATATTCAATACATTGAAAATATAAGAAAAGTGTTCTCTGGGACCCCTGGGAGGCTCAGTGGGTTAAAGCCTCTGCCTTCAGCTCAGGTCATGATTTCAGGGTCCTGGAATGGAGCCCCACATTGGGCTCTCTGCTTAGAAAGGAGCCTGCTTCCTTTCCTCTCTCTCTGCCTACTTGTGATCTCTGTCAAATAATTAAATAAATAAATCTAAAAAAAAAAGTGTTCTCTAAGTTTTTTTAACATATTCTTATATTTACATACATTTAAATTACTTCAAGAAGTCATAACACAGTGTTTTCTTGGTTTTGATTTCATATGTTAGGGAATTTCCACTGCATTGTGGGTTAAATTGGCTTGGGAATGTAAATACCATTTACAATATAGTTTTTCAATAGGGAGATATGCTTTGAGTGCCAAACAGGTGATCTGTGAATAACAAGAAAAACAAAACACAAACCTATACTTGAAGGACTACTTTGACTCCTTAATTCACCTGACCTGTGGAATTCCAGGTTATACAAACACCTGGAAAGTTGATGTCCTGGTGATGAAAGTGCAAATTGATAAATAAGATGACAACTAAGATCAGGTGTGACTTTTTTTTATTGTATTACTTTGTGCTGTCTAAGAAAAATAGCATACGTTTCTGGAACAATGCCATGTTTGAAATCCTGCACTTTTGTGTAACATCAGCAGAACAGAGCCTAATGTCAGCAGTGTTTTCCAGGGCTGGCCATATCTCATGACGGGAGGATATCAGCTTTCCAGAGAGAATATTGTATGCCAGGCAATGCAATATACAGTATTGAATCCTATCATTCAGCAGTAGATAACAAGATTCAGTCACATACACCTGCAATTATGGAAGGTGGAGATAAAAAGAAGCTACCAATTTTATTGGCCATTTAACAAAGTTTATCTATTAATTATGAATGATTGGCCTTGTTAAAATGATTTAGTAAATAGCTTTTGCCCATCCAGCAAAACTCCAAACCTTAAGCATGATTATTGAAATGTGTGAAAATGGAAAAATACTACAACATTTAGTTTCACCAAACAATCCTTAGAAGATATGTTTCCCAATTACAATTAGCCTTGTGTTGCAGATGCCTAAAACTGAAAATTTTTAGAAAGTCCAGAGCACAGCAACAGAGCTTTGAGTGGACTCTCACCTTACTAAGGATTACACTTCTTGGTTCATAAAAAGGGTCGACTTCTCTAAGTACAGTCATTCAAACTTGTTCACTCAGAAAAAGGATTTTTACCAAACAGAAAAGGACTAAGGAAAATGTCCACAAACAGGGACTCTTGCAAAGAAAAACTTTATTACTCTTGGTTTCTTTTCATCATGTATTACTTTGTTCTGCCATCATTGATAGGAAGAAATTTCCCCTTCAGAACAGCAAGGCTTCTTCAGAATTGCTAACTACAGAATATTACATGCCATCCTGTGACTGTTAGAACAAAAATTTTAAGAGTGAATTTTTTCTATAGAATTCACTGTACTTTGGCTGTTTCTCTTTGGCGTATTTACCCACAGGCTATCTGAAATTGTTCTATTCAGTGTAACATTGCTCTCAAACATGATCCTTGAAGAGTTCATACTTATCTATTGCATCCTATTCATTACTTTTTTTTTCTTTTAAGTAAACTCTACCCGCAACAGGGAGTGCAAACTCACAGCCCAAGATCAAGAGTCGTATACTCTACCAACTGAGCCAGCCAGACTCCCTCATGGCTTTCTTCCTATGTTTTAATTCTACTTTGCCACTTAGAAATCTTATGTAAGTTCTCTCTTACCACAACAGTCCATTCTACCAGGAAGACAAGACTATCATGTTTTTAAAGGTAACTTCATTCCTTCATTTTAAGGCAACATGTTTTAGTTAGAATTAGTTAATGATCCCTATAGTGTAAATGAAAGAATTCACCTCCAGAAAGCCTCTTCTTCAGCTCACCCTCTTAAATTTCAGCATTGCTTGTGTCTCCTCCCTCCCAAACTTACTTTAATCAGTCTTCTAAGTGAGTTGATCTGAAATACATTTTCAATGAGATCCAATAGGCAGATGATTCCCCTGCCTACACCACCAGCCACATTTCTCCTGAGGTCTAACACCATAAAAATGCACTATACTGACTGTCTGGACATCCCAATAACTCAAAACTATACTTTTCTTTACCACACATTTTATAACCTGTCCTCTGAGCCTTATCTCAATAAATGACACCTCCATTACCTGAATTAGAAATGAGAATTATCCTAAATTTTTTCCTTTCTCTCAACCTCCAAACATCCAATTAATCAAATAAAATTTGTGAATTTGTTGTATTAGAATGGTCCCAGCACAACCCAACAGAAATATGGCATGAAGAGCTGAAGACCTTCTCGATTCCATTCCCCAATTATCATGCCCTGTATACAATGTTATCTATTTTCTTAAGTTTCAGGATTTTTTGTGGCTGAAGCAAAGAAAAAGAACACCAGCCTGCAGGACTCAGGGGAGATAGGAAAGTAAGTACAGAAATAGAAAGCAGTATGGTATCAATTTTCCAACCAGTTCAAAGAGATTGGTCTGATCCTCTGTAGTGAACGGGACACAGGCAGAAGCCAAAAAGCTTTAAAATGAGGATAATTACAAGACTTTCCATAGTTGTGGCCCGATCACTTCACCCCTGGACACCTGAATTTACCTATTACCTGCCTTTCCTTATCTTGGACACCCCTTCAGTTGATCCTCCACAGAGCTACCAAAGTAGTCTTTGCAAAGTATTAACTTAATGATTTCACTTCCCTGTTAATGAGACATCAAAATCTCCCCATAGCTATAAAGTGATATATCGAATTTGCTACCCTATTCTCTCCATCAGTCCCATCCTCTGACTACAACAAACCACTAGTAGTTTCCTGCATGCATCCTATCATTTCATGCCACCAAGATGACACATATACTTCCCCTCTTCATTGGTTACCCTCCTTCTTACTGACACAACCAATATGCTAGTATTCGCTTATTCTTTAAGACTACTTAGGCATATCCCTCCAAGGATAGCCTTTCTTGGATCCTAGAATGATTTACATACCCATTGTCTGTGTTCCCAAAGCACTCTACATTTATCTCTACCACACTCATCCACTATTGTAAGGTCTTGAGGAAGTATTAGTCATCTTTCTTTTATCACTGTACTGCCTGGCACATAATAGATATACAATAAATTTTTCTGTATAAACAATATAACATTTTTTTCAAGGAAACATATTTTCCTAGTTCCAAACAAATTGGCATACAAATATATTTTGTGAACTCAATCTGTTCATAAGTTTTATAAGCTCTATTCTGGGAAATTGAAAGTCCCTTCATATATCACACATGAATAATAAATTGTCAAACAGAATACAATCAAATACACTAACTCCAAAACTACATCAAGTAAAATTTAACTTTTATTAATTCAGCACTTTCTTCATATTTTGAAATGCCTCGCAGCATAATCATGAATACCAATTTCTACTGTATCACAGATAAAAGATGCTTACATAATGATAAAGATTTTTAATCTTGATATTGGGACAGTTGGTATATTAACATTTATTATTTTTGCCACAATTAATTCTAAGTTGCATGTTATGCAATTTACAAGGGCCAGTCTTGGCTGTTGTTGCTGCCAAAGGAACACTTCCAAGAATTTTAAAACAGAAGGTATGGAAAGATCCCAGACTGGAACCCAAAATCAATTGGAACTGCAATGAAAATCCCCTTTCTTTTGTCAAATTATAATTTAGCTAAATATATCCAATGTGCTATAAAACACATAGAAATTTCAAAAAATGAATGGAGAGTTAGACCATCTTAAAGTGTGTGCCATATCCACTTATTGAAGATGATTTGTTTAACTTGCTAGTGGGAAATTGTTTAAATAAAGTTAGCATGCAGGTCTGAAGGACAGAAACAGTTCTTTCTCTATCTTAAGTATCTTCTAGTTTCAGAAACACCAGATACATATTTTTCCAAAGAAACATAAAAGGGTTCTTCCAGAACATTGTGCTAGAAACACATCTAATAATAAATATGGTAATCATATAAAAAATCCTTTATTTGAATAAATCACTTATGCCCCACGCACAATTAACTGACTCTTCGTATTGTCTTGAAATGCCTTTCACATGAAGGCATGTGTTATTATTATATGTAAGAAAATGAAGCTATTGAGCTGCCACCAGTGTGACTTGCACTTTGAGCTGTTTTTTTCCCCCAAGCAGTAATAATACATTTTCTCTTAGCCACCCATGTTTTGATAAGTGGCAAGAATATGTGAGATGGGCCACCTGAAATTCAAACATTGTCTGTAGCCCCATAATAGAGATTTATTCTAGGAAATATAACAGGCATTGGAAAGGAGAGAATTGATGACCTTCACTTCAATCTCATGAACAGTAGACTTCAATCAACAAAAACAGCATACCTTAAAAATATACTAACAATAATTCAGCAAAGCAAATTACGCATGCAAGGCAAAACTGGATGGATGCTTCTAGTCATATCAATATCATGATCATTGTTACTCTGACCTAAAAATTAAATTCCATATCTCTAGTCATCAGTGAATACTAACAGCTTTTAAAAGAGGTAAACCAAAAAAATCCATAAATTAGCATGTACAGCAGTCTCCCCTTATCTTCCAAGACACCCAGTGGATGTCTTGAATAGTAATGAATAAAACCACAAATAGTACTGAACCTTACATATGTTTTTTCTTATACATACATACCTAAAGTTTAATTTATAAATAAGGCACAGTAAGAGATTAATAATAGTAATTCATAATAAAATAGATTATATAATAAAAATTAAGTGAATGTGGACTCTCTCTCTCTCTCTCTCTAAAAATGCTTTGTTGTACTGTACTTAGCCTTCCTGCAATGGTGTGAGATGATGATGTGCCTACCCGAGGAGATGAAGTATGGTGAAAGACATACGCATTGTGACTAGCCAAAAGCTCCTACTAACCTTCTGACGATAGGTCAGAAGGAACATCTGCTGTCAGTGGGGGGTTACCCGTGGGTAACTGAAACAGCAGAAAGCAAAACCATGGATAAGGGGAAAGTAATATACTTCGATGTGAACACTAGTCCTTTGATACATACTAAATCTTAGATGATGGCACTTGTCACCAGCTAACACTATGCCCTACCTGTTCAGACTGTTTTCCCCAGATGATAAATCTCTTTTTCACACTCCAAAATCTTTTTATTATCACTTCTCTATGAAATGGGCCTTTTTATTTTTAGCATTGCCTAGATTAAATTCCCTTTGATGTATATTTCAAGCCTCCCCTTTGACTAGCTCAGTGTTATAGACCTCACTAAATCCTTATTCAAATGGCAGGCACGACACTGTTCCCTTCTCTAATCACAGCAGCATCCCATAACAGAAGCTATTCCAAGGCTCTCAGGAAAAAAAAAAAAAAAGAAAAAAAATCATGTTTAATCTATGAGGATAAATATTTAAGGTGGCAGGATTTTATTTCTCTAATGTATATACACATGTATAATATACAAGAAACAAAGTGCTGTTTGAAGCTTTTTTATTTTGAATTGTAAGTAGGATGTATGTAAAGAAATTAGAATTATTCTGCCTTAATTTGACTACTGTGGGACGTGGATTGTAATATCCAAGGAAAACCTACAAAATGAAGCTCAAATGAAGGATTCAGATCTCAGACAAAGATAAATTGGGAGGTAATGAAATAGCCAAATTGACAAGATCACTCTAGCCTTTGTTTTTTCCTATTAATGGAAGGACATTTATTTACCTAACTTGCTGTTTTCAAGGTAAATATAATGGGAGAAAATGAAAGAGCTAAAAAATTCTGCAAAACGGGAGGTCATTCAAGCAAGGAAAAAATCGAACACCTAAGCCCCAAGAATCTGGATAAGTAATTTTTCAAACAAATATCAAAATGAGTCTTCATGAAAAATACCAGTTGTGAAACACCCTCAAAGAAGGTGGGGGGCACCCGGTTGGCTTAGTTGGTAGACCATGCAACTCTTGTTCTTAGGGTCTTAAGTTCAAGCCCCCTGTTGAATGTAAAGCTTACTTCAAAAAAAAATTACCATTAAGAAAAATTAAATTTTACTATAATAATAACTTTATTCTTTTTTTCATATTATAAGAATTAAGAACCTGGGAAGATTTTCTCTATATAAAAGATGATTATAGTATTTATGAGACAAATCAAATATATTAAATTTATAAATGCAGATTAAAATTTTAAGTGAGTCTAATTAGGCATAAAATTTGTGAATATTTCCAAATGCTAATCAAAGACCTCTTGGAAAAATGATAGTTTAAATTTGTTGAAATTACAAATAGAATAAGATTTGTAAGGTGAGCCTGAGAGCTAAAGGAAGAACTTGTTTTATACGTTGTTGTTGGATTTTTTCATTTGCAACTTCTTGATAAATTGAATAATAATTTTAAATATCAAAGTTATTCTGAACAGTTTTTTGTTTTTCTTTTTGTTTTTTTTTCCTCTTGAAAAAGTAAAATTTCTTATTTGACACAATTTCAAAGTCCCTGGTGACTGATTAGTAGATCACAGAGAACTCTGAGAGAGCAGGCTGTGCAGAGTGGTAAGAGCAGAAGGTAAGGTTTCTGAGGGTCAAGGTATGGAAACAGAGTCACAGACTATGATATTGGTTTCTTGTTGCTGCTATAACAATAAACCACAAATTAGGGGGATTAAAACAACACAAATTTATTCTCTTACAGCTCTGGCTTTCAGAAGTCCAAAATATATCTTAGTAGGCTGAAAACAAGGAGTCAGGAGGGCTGCTTTCCTTTTGGAGGCTCTAGGGAAGAATCCATTTCCCTCATTTTTCAAGGTTCTAGAAGCCACCTCCATCCCTTAGCTCATGGCCCCTTCATCCATTTTCAAAACCAGCAGTTAGCATCTTCAAATTTCTGACTCATCTTCTGCCTCCCTCTTCCATTTTTAAAGATTTGAACCTACCCCGATAATCCTGGATTTCCCCATCTCAAAATCCTTAGAAATCATACTTATAAGTCCCTTTTTTCATGTGAGGTAATACATTCACAAGTTCCAGGAATTAGGACATGGACATCTTTGGGAAGTCATTATTCTGCCCACCACAATTATTATTCAAAACATTTAACAAACAAAGGAGAAAGACAGTCTATATTACTTTGAGTGACAAAAAGTTTAATGCAAGGTTTTTTTGGTAAACAAAAAGAAAGGAGTTAAGAAAAGGGGGAAAATTGGGAAGAAAATTTTGAGGAAGTAGGTCCAAGGTCCCCCAAATGAAGGGTTACCCTTGGAGAGGAAGAACAGAGACTCTTTCTTGGGCCAGAAGCAGGAAATAAGAAGAGTAAAGACATCAATAGATTTGGGTGCAGAAGAGGAAGGTTGGGAGACTTCATCTCAATGATTTAACTCTTGAGTGAAAGTGACCTCACCCATAGTGAGCAAAGGAATTTGAAATTCCAATGAATGTCCCTCCACCTGATCCCTTTCAAGCTCCCACCTACCTCCCCTCAAGTCATTACATCACCATTATTATTTTGGTATTAATTCTCCCAGCCCCATCCTGTGTTGTTTTTACTAGACTTTTGTGTATATTTACCTAAATGTGAAATAGTACGGTGTTTACAAGCCTCTGAATTGAAACTGCCTAGATTTCCATCCTCATTCTACCACTTTATAGCATATCTTGAATTGTATCTGAATATTGAGTTGCATGTTGAATTTTATCTTAAGAATTGTCTCTGTGGCTTAATGCCCCATTTATAAAATAGAGATAATAACAGCACACATATCATAGGGTTGTTGTGAAGATTAAATACTTTAGAAAATGTAAAAGGTTTAGTTCAGTGCCTGGCACAGTGAGGGGAGGACTAAATTAAAAATGAGCTCTCATTATTATTTTTTTCATAGATTAACATATTGAGATCAATATTTATATTTATAGATTTACTTATAAAGTTCAACTTTGAGAGGATTTATTCCATGTTCCTTTATAATTTTTTAAAATCTATATACATAGTTGCAATACAATAGACTAAGTACCTTGACAAATACTGCACTGAAAACAGATAAAATCTCGCTAAAATATTTTTAAATCTCATTAAATGCATCTATAAGCAAGCAACAGTGTAAGGTATGTTCAAACAAAAAACATAGTGAAGGTGAAATTCAAGAGGGAAAAATAGAATTATGAGGCTGACTTTAGCCTTGAATCTATTTGCTAGACCAGGTAAACCTGAGTTTTCATTTTCACAACTTTGAGGACCTAAAAAATAAGACCTAAGATGAAGCCTCTAGTAAGACCCTATGCCAGTAAACCTGGGACCCCATCAGTCAACAATTCCAACCTTAAGACCTGCAAAGAAAACTGCCTGTCTCAAATCTATTTGTAACCATAAGCTGGCCTCTTTGCAGCTTTGCAAACTAAATTCATATTACCTAAATGGAACAAAAAGCTTCGTGCTCATATTCTTAAATTTTCAACAACTCTTTGTACATATATGCATATTACATTTAGCAGCTATGGGTTTAAGAATAATAAAATAGGTTAAGGACTTAACTATATGAAAGTTTTGCAACTAAAGTTGACTGATGAGATATTTTATAGGGCTTTAAAATTATATTTCTTGATGTTCCTTTTTACTTGATATCACTTTTCCAAACATAAACCCAGTTATTTTACTATCTTATTATGTCAAGTTTTCACTCACTTGCCAAATATCCACATATTGTCTGTTTAAGCACCATCATAGAACCATCCAACAAGGAAGTTGAATGAGATAAACATAGTTACAGCTCCTTTTCTTTTTAAAATGCAAACTAAATACCATTTCTCTTCCTCCTACTTGGGAAACTGTCAGAAACAATAATTTAAGATGAATAATTGAGGGACTGGCAAGGTGGTCTCAAGAAGACAGACTCCTCTGGTCATGCCACATGAAAAATTCATCTCAGAAGTTCATCATGTAAGAATCACCTGGCCATATCAAGAAGCTTGAGAATCAGAACTATAGAGGTTGCATTCTGAGATGATGAGCTTGAGGTTATATGACTCATCTTATTGAAAAGAACCTAAACGGGTCAGCATGATTTTGTTCCTGTTGACTTATTTCTCAAGACCAAAGTCCACACTGTCATTTGCAGCCCCCACAGAAAGATATAGCAAATGAATCCTAAGAAGATGGATTCAAAGAAATGGCTTCTTTATGAGTGTAAGTTTCCTGGGCAGTTCTTCCTGCTCTGCTGTAATTCTGTATACTCCAGTGTTCCCAAGGGATTGTATGCTAGACTCAAAGGGAGCCAATCTGGTTGGCATGACCCTTCCCAGACTCATAGTTCATTCCATGAGCCAGCATGATAGGGGTAGCACAGATACTCTTCACCACTGGATACACATAACCAGCCCAAAAGGAATCTGACTTTTAGGGAATACTGCATGCAGATACTGTAAGGAAAGGTGATTAAGTTGCACTGTGAAGAAGGAGCTAGTAAACAGAATCAAATGGACCTACTGGTACACCTTCTAGAGAATGGGAAAACCCACCTAGTGCCAAACAACCTTCTAAGATGCTAGCCATCTGGAATGGTTAATTTTATGTGTCAAATTGACCAAGCTATGGTACCCAGGTGTTTAGTCGAACACCTGCTGCTGTGAAGGTATTTTTTAGATGTGATTAGCATTCAAATCAGCAGACTTTGAGTAAAGCAGATTATTCATAATATGAGTGGGACTCACCCACTCAGTCAAAAGCCTTTAAAGCAAAAACTGACATTTCCTGCAGAAGGGGAACTTTTCTCAAGACCATGACACAGAAACTCTCCCTGAGTGTTTAGTTGGTTGCCCTGTGGAATCCAAATTCAAGACTGCAACATCCACTTTTACCTAAGTCTCCAGCCTGCTGACCTGTCCTACAGATTTCAGACTTGCTAGCCCCTAGATTCACCTGCGTGAATTTCTTAAAAGATCTCGTTCTCTTCTCTCTCAAGTAAAATTTCATTTTATTCTTGGATACCTGGATAAATTTAACCCAATTTAACCAAGCATATGTAATTTTCTTTTTTCTTCTTTAGATAAAGCTATAAAAACAATACCTATGTATAGGAAACATTGTCATTCTTACAGTTTTAATATTTAGAGTGGATTTTTAAATAAATGTTCCCATAAGATTTCCACAGTTAAGATTATCTAGATAACATTGTTTATAGGCTTAAAAGACTTCTTTATCACAATTCTATAAAAAGGAAGAAACTACTACATAAAATTAGGAATAAATTATTTACATCAGTTTTACTAATTTGGAAAGGAAGCAAAGAAACCTAAGCCAAAAGCTTAGTGGTCTTGGACTGTTAGTGCGAACAGATATGCAAGTCAAAGATTCCTAGCAGTCCAAGAAAAACGAGTGACTCACATTCAAATATCAATGAACACTGAAGAAAACATAGCACCAACACTGAGAATCAGCAGACTTTCTAATATTTCAGATAGTGGAACTAATAAGCGCAGAATATAATGAGCATTAATATTACTATATTTAAAGAACTAAAATATAAGCTTTAAAATATGAGCAAGGAACAAGACACTATAAAGAATAACAAAAAATAATAATAATAATAACCAAGACAATTTTACAGAACCAAATAAAATGTCTAGATGTGGGAACAATAACAACTGAAATTAAAAACTCAGTAACTAGCTTTAGCAACATATCAAGACACAAGCCAAACCAATAACCAGTGAACTTTAAAATGGCTCTGAAAAAAAATTATTAGACACAGATGCAATACATAAAAGAGAAATTTAGAGACCTGGAAAATAGGGTGAGAAGGTTTAAGAAAAGTCTCTAATTCTAGAAAGAGAGAAAGAAGAGGACAGAGTCCATTTTTGAAGAGATAAATTCTGAGAAATTAAAAAAAAAAAAAGGGAGATTCATAAATTCAATAAGTCCAGTGATTCCCAATAGACAAATAAAAGGAGATCTATACTTAGGCCCATTATGGTGAAACTAAAACACCAAAACATTCCCCTGAAGTCTACTTTGTTCACCATTGCACCCCCTAGTGTTGGACACTCAATATGTACTTGATGACTGAATAACAGAAGATTATAATGAATGGGAAGGTCATGTGCTTGAAATCATGTGGATGGGATAATTCTGAATAATGATGGGTCTATTTGGAGCCTATACTCATGAATGTCTGAAATGGAAGGAATTTGACGTTAACATTGAGAAGGTAGAAAAACTCTTGATTAAATTACTCCATACTGTTTGATGCCTTTGAATAGTCAAGACCAAAAAAAATAAATATACTATAAAAAAATCTTTGCTCTTAAACCTACCATTTTTACCTTAGCAGCCAGCAATATTTTGTTCTAAGTTCATTTCATGCTATCCTCAAAAACACGTGAGAAGCTGTGATAGTCATGAGAGCTATTCACAAATACTCTTTCTCTCATTGCAGGTATGTGGTATGATTGCCCTTCCCTGCCTACTTGAAGTTAGGTGTAGTCATGGGATTTGCTTTGATCAATAAAACATGAGAACTAACGTGTTATTTATTTGTGGAAGTATTAAGAACTAGTGCTTGTTTTACCACAACCTTTCTTTACCTTCTGCCAATGGCAACATTCTAGATAGTACCTGCTCCTCAACCTGGATTCTGGAAAAAGCAGCACAAAGCTCCCAAAGATGCCATGAGAGATAGATACTATGAGTGAGAAGTGGTTTTAAGCCACTAAAACTTAGGAGTTGTTAGATAAGCAGGGCCTAGCCTTTCTTAATTCATGCAAAGACACTAAAGAGTTTCTATACGTCTTTAGAATACTTGGCCTAACCTACAGTGTTAAATTCCAAATTGGAAGATCCAGATTACAGATTCAGTAGCATTTTCTCAGTGACACAAAATCACAGAACATGGTGCCAAGCAAAGCCGTAGATTTGTCTTTTTGGGCAGTGTCTGTCTGAGAGGAGAATAGTACCTCTTCTGGTTTAGGTCTCAAGACGCCTAATGATAAGGCAGTATATTAGACAACCACTCAAACTTCCTCCCCCCGCTCCATGGCTTTACACTCATTAGGACAGTGCCATGACTGGAAAGAAATAGGTTACAGAGAACAAATAATACAGCTCATTTTCTGGATTAGTCAGCAATTTCTATAATATTTTAGTATTTTTAGGATTCATAGTGACTTTTCAATGCTATTAAAATAACATTGGTGGGGCACCTGGGTGGCTCAGTCTGTTAAGCAGTCAACTCTTGCTTTCAGTTCAGCTGATGATCTCAGGATAGTGAGATCAAGCCCCACATCAGCTCCCCACGGAGCACAAGTCTGCTTGGAGTTTCTCTCTTCCTCTCCCTCTGCCCCTCACCTCATCCTCTCTCTCTCTTTTTCTCTCTCTCCTCTCCCTCTCTCTCAATAAATAAATACTTTTTTAAAAAATAACATTGGTGAATTATAACAGCCCTTTGTATAAATTACTTGAAAAAACTAAAACCCCAGCAGCACTTATCCTGTACAAAATCAAAGTAAACTAATTTTTTCTTTCATTCAAAAATACATATTAATCACTAATGAAGTTCCAGGCACTAGCTTAAACTCCACAGGTACAAAGATAAATAAAAAATGGTCTCTGTCCTCTAGGGGCTTATAGAGGCAGAGTATTCACCTAAAAAAAATAAATACAAGACAATGGATTACATGCTATAAATGAGCTGTAAGTGATCACAGAGATAAGGAACAAAGTATGTCAGAAAAAACTTCCAAGGAGAAAAACAATCTAGACCATTAATTGTTACTAAAAATTTATACACATATGTACATATTTGTACACATGCTTAAAGAGAAAAAGAGATACATAATATGTGTGTGTGTGTACATATTCAGACTTTAGCTAATTTAAATGCATAATTCATGCTCTTATTTATCTAAAATGAATGTAAAAATAAATTATGTAGAGGCCAAGGGCAGGCTGCCCCAAGATGTGCCACTTTAGGAGGTGGATTATTTTGAGCTGAAAACAATCAAGGTCCAAAAGACAGGAAAAAACTTTGACCTTCCCCCAACTGCCTAAAAGAATTTAGATAGAGGATCCATTCCTAGAAGAGAACTAACACCATAGATAACTACATTATAATATGAACTAGGTGTAGTAGACACAAAGGAACCTAGCAAAATCTGTTTAAATTCCTCTCTGTGTCTTATTGTTTTTGTATGGCCCAGCAAACACTTGTAAACCAAACATGTACTCTCTTTCATCTTCCTATGAATTGCCTTCCTTTCCTTTAAAGTCATAAACCCCTAAACTTTCTTAGCTCAGAATGACATATATACCTCATTTTGCCTGTCTGACTTTGGAATCTCATGTCTGTATGGATTCTCTGTAGATATGCAATTAAATTTGATTTTCTCCTACTAACCGGTATCTTGTCAACTCAATTCTTTGGCCATCTAGAAAAATCTTGAAGAGTAAAGGAAAATTTTTCCTCTCCACCAATGAATTTTTTAGAACAGAAATAGTAAGGCATAAGAAATTTATCAGTTTCAAAAACCACCTTAAACACAGTGACCTCTATCTTTGATACTTTGAAGAGAATTGTAGGCTCATAGAAGAGCTTGAGTTGTTACTAAATGAAGCTACTTTTAACCTCTGAACCTCAATTTCTGATGTGAGACTTAGAGATAACAACTACCCTGATGGATTGTTCCAAGGATTAGAAATAACAAAGCACTTGTACATACCTTGCAAATAATTTGCCTTCAATAAATAATAGCTGCTATGGGGGCTCCTGAGTGGCTCAGTCAGTTAAGAGTCTGCCTCCAACTCAGGTCATGATCCCAGGGTCTGGGACTGAGCCTAGAGTTGAGCTCCCTGCTCAGCAGGGAGTCTGCTTCTCCCTCTCCCTCTAGCCCTTCCCCCTGCCCCCTGCCACTTATGCCCACACTCTCTTTTTCACATGCACAGATGGCTCTATCACTCTCAAATAAATAAAATCTCTTTTAAACATTTTTAAAAATAGTAGCTGTTATGGTTATAATTGTTATATTTTGTATCATTAGAATTAGGAAGCTAAACTGAACCTGAACTAACCTTAAAACATGCTGTGGAAGTTGTGCTTTTGAACTAAGCCCTGTTAGAACTTTGTTAGGCATTATCTTTCTGTTTCTATTTTCATTTTTTATAAAAGTATACCATAAAGTTTACCCCCAACAATAACAACAAAAAAATTTAGTATCTGAGTTTTTTGTTATTTGAATTCAGGATCAACAGTTTATAGGTTATAAGAAAATGAAAGGAAGAGAAGCAGAACCATGATAAAGTGGAAAATGTATAAGGAAATGAAGGTTTTGAAGACATCTGGCAACCTCAGTCATTGAATTAAAATATTCATAGAACTATGGTTACTGCTGGAGGCTTCTTCCAGGCATAAAATATCACAATCATCTTTAACATTCCTTCTCCACTATACAAGCAAGGCAAATTACTCCATAGCTAAATAAATGCTTGGGGGTAGTTATTTTACTTTTTGGTTACATAAATTACTCAAAAACAGTACCCATGTTTTCTAAATATGCAATATTTTAAACAGTAGGTACATACTATAATGAGAAATGAGAGCAGATATAAACTCCTCTAACAAGTTTTTATATGTACTTTTTTATATAAAATAAGATGAGAATACAATCACGAGATAAGAAGAATTTCTCAGTCTATCACTGCAGATGATTAGGAAGTAAGATTTAGCAATTAGACAGCTAATGTTATACATAAAATAACATATGTACTTAGAAACTCAAATCTGTATTACAAAGATATGTTAGGAAAAAAATTCCCCATGGGTCTCTCATGATTCTGCACAATTTGCAAGCAGAGGCAGATAGTTCCAGAATACATTTTTCAAGGATGTTTGAAAAGCCTTGGAAAATGGATATAGTGTCTCCCCTGGGAAGAGAGGGCAGATTTATTTGTTGTCTAGTGTAATAATGTCTCTCTCCAGCGTAAAGATTGAGCAGTTTTGTTTGCAGCCCATTATGAAGCATTGGAGTTCTATGAGCTCAGAGTTACTTGGTTGTGGTACACATCCACTATATATGATCATTGTCAACCTGAACAACTCCACATTGTACTCATGGGACTTAGGGAACATGAGGAACCAACATGAACATGAAGCTTATGCTGCTTGTTGTGCCATAAGCAATAGTTCTTTTCTGACCCAGCCGTGTCATGTCTCAGGTCAGCATGCATAAAACTGTGGTGGGCTGACTTATTAACTTGCAAATAAGGTAAAATCTCAGATTCTTCACAGTTCTTGACAGAGTCTACCTTAAAAATTAAATATTTTGTGATCCATAACTACACTTCAGAAGAATGTTGCCTGGTTGGCTGAGTCAGTTAAGCATCTTCCTTTGGCTCAGGTCATGATCCTAGGGTCCTAGGATCGAGTCCCGCATTGAGCTCCCTGCTTAGTGGGAAATCTGCTTCCCCCTCTACCCTTTCCCCCTGCTTGTGATCTCTCTTTCTCACTCTCTCTTTTCCAAATAAAATCTTAAAAAAAAAAATCATCTTTCAACTAAATAAATATTTATTGAAAATCTAGTATGTACAAGAAACAATGACTCAGTTCTCAAGTTCCCAACTTTACTCATATCAATATGGGGGTTGAGTAAGAATTGAGACATTAGCTTCTTTCAGCAGATATCAAAGTTTTGAAGACTTCAGAAGAGATATGTAATACAGTTACACCAAAATGTGGTTGCACTGCAATGGGCTAAGTAGCATAATTCTAATGCGTGACTCACCAAACTTATTAATTCCAATATGCCATGTATCTTCAAACTGAGGAAGGGTAGAAGCAGAAAAACGTTAACCTTTAGCCCACCAGGCTGATCTATAGCTTGCATAGTTCCAGTAAGGATCAAATACGTGCTGTTACATTCTGTTGTTTTTTGTTTTTTGTTTTTTGTTTTTCATTTTGTTCAGTGAGCCAACATATAGTATGTGGTAAGTTTTTGTTGTAATATTCAATGATTCATTAGTTGCATATAACACCCAGTACTCATCACAACATGTGCTCTCCTTAATACCTACCACCCAGTTAACCTATCTCCCTAACCCCCACCCTTCTGTAACCCTCAGTTTGGCTCCTGGAGTACAGAGTCTCTCATGGTTTGTCTCCCTCTCTGATTTCTTCTCATTCAGTTTTCTCTCCCTTCTCCTGTGGTCCTCTGTTCTATTCTTTATGTTCTACATAGGAGTGAAACCATAAGATAATTTTCTTTCTCTGCTTATCTCATTTCACTTAGCATAGTCCCCTCAAGTTCCATCCATATCAGTGCAAATGGTGGGTGTTCATCCTTTCTGGTGGCTGAGTCATGTTCCATTGTATATATGAACCACATCTTTATCCATTCATCTGTTGGAGAGCATCTCAGTTCCTTCCACAGTTTGGCTATTGTGGACATTGCTGCTATGAACACTGGGATGCATGTGCCCTTCCTTTTTACTAATCTGCTAAGAACTTATCAAATTCAACACCCAAAAACCAAATAACCCAGTCAAGAAATGGGCAGAAGATATGAACAGATATTTCTCCAAAGAAGACATACAAATGGCTAACAGAAACATGAAAAAATGTTCAATGTTGGATCCCCCCAAAATTGGGTATCCCAATAATGGGTCCGTGATTAAAGGAGCGAGACTGATACAAAGCGAAGGTCAACCAAAGCTTTATTTCATGCCAAGCATCAGTAATCAAACTGGCCAGCCAGCCAGGGCCGCATCTCTTACAGAGAGAGGGCGACCCCTCCCTGCTTTCCAGACTAACTTTTATAGAGCAAAGGCCATGTGGTTGGGCCTGGCCACACACAGGTGGCCAATGAGATTGTAACACACACAGGAAACTCCACAGTGATGCTAGGCGACCAACTGAATTACAATTTACCCTAGTAGACATTTGAACCAGCGTATCACCTAGTTCAGAATTGGTGCCCAAAAGGTGCCCAAAGGGCAGTGCCCATGCTCCTTGGTAGCTAGGAGACAGTATGCGCCCCCACTGATCAGAAGTCTCCACCTGGCCTGACCCACCCTTGTATTTGGACTTTGTTACCTGGGACTTGCTTTTAAATAAGTTGGGGGCGGGTGGGGCGAGGTCAATTTAAGTTTTACAACAAAATGTTGTAAAACATTTTCAACCAGGGTGGGGCCACTCTGGCTGAATAGGCTCTTACATTCAACATCACTAGTCATTAGGGAAATACAAATCAAAACTAAAATGAGATACCACCTTACACCAGCTAGAATGGCCAAAATTAACAAGACAGGAAACAACTGTTGGCAAGGTTGTGGAGAACCAGGAACCCTCTTGCACTGTTGGGCACTACATCCTTTTAAGATTTTTATTTTTTTCTTTTTTTTTTTTTTTTTTTTTTAATTTGATATACACAGAGAGCGAGCGAGCACCGGGAAGTGAAACAGCAGGCAGAGAGAGGGAGAAGCATGTTCCCCGCCAAGCAGGGAGCCCGATGCAGGACTCAATCCCAGGACCCCAGGATCATGACCTGAGCAGAAGGCAGACACTCAACCGACTGAGGCATCCCAGCTTCTGCATTCTTAAAGGGTCTCAGGATTGCCTGTGCGTCTCACCAATAGTTAATATAGAGCTGAATGAGAAGCACCAGAAAAAACTTTCGGAAGTAATTTTATGAGTAGAAATTCAAAGAAGGTATTTATGATCTAATTCTCCCTTACACATTCCCTCCCCTTTGAGCACTTAGCATATAACTGAAAGACCCACGGATCCCCTTACCCAAGAATTCAACACTGCCACAGGATGCAAACAGCAAGAGGTTCTTTATTGTCGCACAGGCGCCTGCGGGTGGTCAGCAGCTCCTGCTAGCTGAGCACACCAGGCTGAGGTGGTGCAAGATTTTATAGACAGGTACAAACAAGTTTTGGGTGGAGCGGAGCTGATTGGTTGACAATTTGAACTTTTGAAAAAGACATACTTGGTGTTAGCGGATTGGCTTTGGGAGACCCGCGCACGCGAAGAGAAAGGTGGGAAGGGGAAACAAAGAGGGGAAGTTAGATCTTGTTACTCAGCAGTAAAACATCTTGTCTACGTGACTATGCGGCGGCCCCCTGCTTACGTGACCAACGTGATTATATGACCCTCTGCCTATGTGGTCAGGCATTAGGCCATATCTTATGAGAAAGCTATTCGCAGGGAGTGCCATATCCTGCTATGAAGCAGCTATTATGAAACTACCAACTATCATTGTGTTCTAAAGGCCAAGCAGTTACAGAAAAGCAAGAGAGCAGTTAATTACTTAATATCTGGGGGAAGGGTCTTTCATAACCACCAGCTTCATAGAGCAAAAGTGAAGCTCTTTCTGTCTATGGGGACTCCCCATACTATAAAAAAAAGCACCTTTTCTGCCTGAAAAAGGACTTTTTTCTTGACTGGTAGCCCAGGGTCCCATGTCACAAACATCAAGTCTATGAATGCCCAAAGACTAAATTGGCAATAATAGACTTGAACTCTGATTTGCCAGGTTAGAAACAGGAATTAGCATTACTTACTCTCAAATTTCATATCCCCCATCAAGCATTAAACCTACTATTATTACATCCAAGTCTTACTAAGCTCATCTAAGAACACGTACTTTTTTAAAAAGAGAAATGCTGGGGCACCTGGGTGGCTCAGTGGGTTAAAGCTGCTGCCTTCGGTTCAGGTCATGACTCCGAGTTCTGGGATCTAGCCCTATATCGGGTTCTTTGCTCAGCAGGGAGCCTGCTTCCTTCTGTCTCTCTGCCTACTTATGATCTCTGTCTGTCAAATACATAAATAAAATCTTAAAAAAAAAGAGAGAGAGAGAGAGAGAGAAATGCTTTAACTTCAAGTTCATGATAGAGCAACTATATAATTTATCACTCAACAAGACAATTTGAGGGAGAAAGACAGGGCATTATTAATAATTATACTGAAACAACATTCAGAAACCAGGACTGACTGAGGCAAAAGGACATGTCCCCTAGCTGAAATACCAGCTACATTCCAAGGAGTTCAAAGAATTAATTCTCTAACAAATCCATTGAGAGTCTGGAAGAAACTGTTTTTGTATTCAAGGCTAGTTGCTAAAATTCCCACACTTTCAGGTTAGTTATAAACTTATAATTAGAGCAAAGCTAACCAAAATCTAACACATGCAAACAAGGGAGCTTTGCAAGCAATTTTTTAAGGTATTTTCTGGGACTGGCCCAGTGCACATTTTCCTTCTAGAAGAGAGTTACTGTATTTTGAAATGACTTGCAAGATTTCATTCAGTACCACCCCCTGCAGGGGACACAAACCACAGCTAGCAACAAGAGGAGTTGTAATGCTAATTCCCTAAATACCACACTATTAATTAATCTCAGTGAATAATGTGGTTTCTAATGCAAATTATTCTGATGTCATCCTTTGCCTAAAGGTGTTTCTAAAGATCTATGTGAAATGTCAAAGATAAGCTTTAGTCACCATGTGATAGAGAATTTGGACAAACAGGTGGGGAAATCTGGTTCATCTGAAGTCAGTGGTAGCTATCAACAGAAGCCTGTTAGAGAACTTAAAAGAATATCATTTCCTCAGTTGTTTTCTCTTCCTAAAAAGCAACTACAATGAAATCTGGACATGAAATTTCATTAAGAAATGGCTATAATGGGGCGCCTGGGTGGCTCAGTGGGTTAAGCCGCTGCCTTCGGCTCAGGTCATGATCTCAGGGTCCTGGGATCGAGTCCCGCATCAGGCTCTCTGCTCCGCAGGGAGCCTGCTTCCTCCTCTCTCTCTCTCTCTGCCTGCCTCTCTGCCTACCTGTGATCTCTCTCTGTCAAGAAAATAAATAAAATCTTTAAAAAAAAAAAAGAAATGTCTATAATGGACAATGAGTAACACAAAACAACTCTAGACATTTCTCTTTAATACACACTTCCAGAGAGGTTTGAGTCCCTGTTTTATTTTAAGTCCAGGAATTCATACTGGTGTCAGCATTGCCATCTGAACATTCTGAAGAAAAGAGCTTGCACTAATGTAGAGATTTTCCCTGCTATCTGAAAGTAAAGAGTTCCAATAAAACCTTTCATAGACCAAAATGACATAAGGTGAAGGAGCAATTAACATTAACTTATAGGGAAAATCTTTTGAGCATTTCCAAACCCCAAAATAGCCTCTCTTGGGCTTTTCTGACACCTGAGGGCACATCTTGCTAATAAATGCACAAAATATACCAAGATTAACCACAGATACTCATAGACACCATTCAAAGCTATGGTGACTCAATGCTGAGATGCCTAGTTCCCAAGGAAGAAGTTTGGCAGAACCACCCTCTTTGCTCAGGGTACACAGTGCTTCCAAAACTGTTCATTTGAAAACAAACGGTAAACCCTATTTTCACCTTCCATCTTTTTCCATACAAGTGGAAATCCTCAGGGACATAGGGGTCTCAGTCAGTTAAGCCTCAGACTCTTGATTTAAGCTCAGGTCTTGATCTTGGGATCATGAGATCTGGATGGAGGCCTGCTTGGCTCCACACTCAGCAGGGAGTCCTCCTGAGATTCTCTCCCTCTCTGCCCTCCCCCTGCTTCATTCAAAAAATATTCACTCTACCATCACCAGTGAGGTATGAACAAAGCTTACAGTTCTAGACTGATAAGATTCACTTTGTAATTATTGACTGCTTTCTGTTATTTATTTTTCACTTGTGTTGGTCAGTGGGTATGAGATAAGAAATTTCACAGGAAGCCTTACAAAAAAATCTCTAAATCTGAATCGTTATGTAACACGGTTATATTTCCTCAGGTTTTTCTTTTGTTCATTTATCCATATATCCATTTAATGTTTCATTCAACAAAGCTTTGTTGAGTAGTGTGCTGGGTCCAGAAGATATAACAATCTATAAGATATAGTTTATCCCCTAACAGTGCTAACACACTCTTGGAGAAATAGGTAAAGAAAATAAATATGTAGGGCGCCTGGGTGGCTCAGTGGGTTAGGCCGCTGCCTTCGGCTCAGGTCGTGATCTCAGAGTCCTGGGATCGAGTCCCGCATCGGGCTCTCTGCTCGGCGGAGAGCCTGCTTCTCTCTCTCTCTGCCTGCCTCTCCATCTACTTGTGATTTCTCTCTGTCAAATAAATAAATAAAATCTTTAAAAAAAAAAAAAAAAAAAAAAAAAGAATTTTAAGAAAATAAATATGTAAGTAAATGAAGTAAATTTCAATCACCAGACTTTCTTTGTGGAAGCATGTAATACTGGCTATTATGTTACATTCGTTGATGGCAATGACTTGCAAATTTCATGCTTTAATTTAAAAAAAAAAAAAAAGGTTGGTAAAGAACATCTGTCCTGATTAAATTAGCAGTGCAAATATATGTGTAAAATTGAACAGGAACTATTTTCTCAGGCAAAACAAACAAACAAAAAAGAGATTGTTTTTGACTTATTAGATCTCCTTAGCAGGCTTTTTCTGGATGTACCAAGAGAGTAGAATTCAAAGATAGTGAGGGAGAGGGAATAGAAAGAGAAAGAGATTAAGATGCTCTTAGTAGGTTGGGCTCCTCTTGTAAAGAGTCCTATAGGCTATATTTAGCAGTTTGGACCTTATTCTACAAGAGAGAATTCAAAGATTTTAAGAGGAGGAATGAGAACCAGGTATTCATTTATAATGGTCATTCTAGCAACACTGTAACAAGAGGCTATTGCCAGGACTAGACCATAAACAACGAAGCATGGCCTAAGACAGTGCCTTCCTAGTGAGAGGAGATGATACAATAAACAAGTAATTCCAGACCTGATCAGTTGGATATGGGAGATGATAAAGAATTTGGGATCTAGGGTAACTCTCAGGATTCTTGAATGGAAAACTTGGTGTTGAATGAAGGGTACAGGATCAAGAAAGGAGTGTTTTGTTTTCTTTTCCTTCTTCTTTTGCTTTGTTTTGTTTTATTTTGTTTTAAGAATGAATGAGAGGAATCTGGGACACCTGGGTGGTTTAGTCTTTAAGCCTCTGCCTTCTGCTCAAGTCATGATCCCAGGGACCGGGGATGAGTCCCACTTCAGGTTCCCTGCTCCACAGGGAGTCTGCTTCTTCCAGTGGTCATCCATCCATTCATTCTCTCAAACTCTCTCTCAAATATTAAATAAATAAAATCTTAAAAAAAAAAAAAAAAGAACAAGAGAGATCCGAACACTACTGAACACTATTTCATAAGCTAAAAAGAAGGAGCCAGTGGAGGCAAATAGTTAAAAAAAAATCAAATCATTAGTGAATGATTATCCCAAAGGAGGCAAGAGGGATATTTGTGATGCATAGCACCTAGAACATAGTAAGGACACAATAAATGTTTGTTCTTAGAATCATAATTACTTTCAATTAGTCGAATTTCCAAATTAGTGAGGTTTTACTCTATTTCACATCTTACATTATATTTAATAATTTTCAGTTCCATGTTTGCAACCTGATTTTGATATGTATAATCATAACAAAATAACTACCATTTATTCTTTTATTAACATATTGTTAGGTCCGTAATCAAAGGAGCGAGACTGATACAAAGTGAAGGTCGAGCAAAGCTTTTTTTCGCGCCAAGCATCAAGAATCAAACCAACCAGTCAGGGCCACCTCTTATAGAGAGGGCGACCCCTCCCAGCCTCACAGACTTTTATAGAGCAAAGGCCATGTGGTTGGGCCTGGCCACCACAGGTAGCCAATGAGATTGTAACACACAGAGAAAGCTGCACAGTCATGCTAGGTCACACACGGGTGGCCAATTGAATTACAATTTACCCTAGTAGATATTTGAGCTAGCCTATCACCTTGGTCAGAATTGGCGCCCAAAAGGCAGGACTCATACTCCTTGGTAGCTAGGGAGACAGTATGCGTGCCCCACTAATTGGATGTCTCCACCTGGCCTGACCTGCCCTTGTATTTGGGCTTTGTTATCTGGGACTGGTTTCCCCGACTTGCTTTTAAGTAAGTTCCCCTGGGGGTGGGGGGGCAGGGTCAGTTTAAGTTTTACTGCATAAACAACAAAATCACTATTTAACCGGATGGAATCGCTCTAGCTAAATATGCCCTTACAACATAATCTGTTTCAGGGATACAGGTCTGTGATTCATCAGTCTCAATTCACAGCACTCACCATAGCATATACCCTCCATAACTCACCCTATCCCTCCCCCACCACCCCCAGCAACCCTCAGTTTGTTTCCTTAGATTAAGAGTCTCTCTTGGTTTGTATCCCTCCCTGGTCTCATCTTGTTTCATTTTTCCCTCCTTTTCCCCCATGACCCCCTGCCCTGCCTCTCAAATTCCCCATATCAGTGAGGGGGAGGGAATAGAACCTCACAATGATAATTGTCTTTCTCTGATTGACTCATTTCACTTAGCGTGATACCCTCTAGTGCCAGCCACATCATTGCAAATGGTAAGATTTCGGGGATTTTGATGGCTGCATAGTATCCCGTTCTGTGTGTGTGTGTGTGTGTGTGTGTGTGTGTCACATCTTCTTTATCTATTCATCTGATAACTACCATAATAAGTACTTAGTGTATACTTTACAGAGCATGCCATCCCTTACAAAACTGCACTGAAGTCAATGGTATTTACAAATATGAAAACTGTGACTCAGAAGTATGAAAAAATTCACTTGTGCCATACAGTTAGTAAATTGTAGGGCCAGATTTCAAAGCCAGGTCTAAGGTCAGTTAAAAAAATCTATGATCTAACTTGAACTACCTCCATTTTGACCTCTGTCTGTACTAGAAAATTAATTTTTTTTTCCAGCTTACCTTTTATTTTAATTCAGTCAAAAGACCCAGGTAGGCTAAGCATCCTGTGATAGGAACTGAAACTATCCCCTCAAGTAATTACAACTGCCCTGACTCCAGCAAAATCCTGAATGATTGACCCAAAGGCAACCATCAAACCTGACATTTACTGACCAGCATGCATGACCCTTGTCCTACATTCTCCTTATATAAACTTAGACATATTTTCAACACTTGGGAGACAGTCACTGGGACCACTACTTTGCAGTCTTCCTTGCTGGCCTCACAGAAATAAATTCTTTTCTTATTTCAAAGTTCCCCCCCCACTCCCAAATCTATGTTCTAAAACACTATGGTCTATTTGTTTCTCATATAATTTGTAAATATAGGCCTTTCTTGAAACTCTTCTATGAAAGTTTTAAAGGGAATTTTTTTTTAAGATTTTATTTTTATTTATTTATTTTAGAGATAGAGAGACAGTACGGAGAGACAGAAGGGAAGGGAAAGGGAGAGAGAATCTGAAGAGACTCTGCACTAAATTCAGAGCCTGTCATGGGCTCAATCCCACGACTGTGAAATAAGATATGAGCTGAAATCAAGAGCCAGATGCACAACTGACTGAGCCACACAGGTGCTCAGTCAGACATTGGTACAAGGGGAAAAAAGAAAAAGCCATAATTACAATTAAAACCAAATTGATTTGTTTATTCTTCAAAGTCAAGATGAGTTCCAATCTCATTAACCATGAAACACAGCTTATTTTCTCATCTAGAAAAGACATTTTCGGGGCACCTGGGTGGCTCAGTGGGTTAAGCCTCTGCCTTAGGCTCAGGTCATGGTCTCAGGATCCTGAGATTGAGTCCCACATCGGACTCTCTGCTTGGCAGGGAGCCTGCTTCCTCCTGTCTCTCTGTCTGCCTCTCTGCCTACTTGGGATCACTCTCTCTGTCAAATAAATAAATAAAATCTTTAAAAAAAAATACTGTAAAAAAAAAAAAGACATTTTCGTTTGTCACAGGTCTAAAATACAAACAATACAGGACATGTAACTGGGTACTATTATTGTCACCAATATTAAAATTTTGTTTAAAATGCCTCTTATAGATTATTTCTATCACAATTACAATTTAATTTTTTGAGTTTAAAAATACAAAAAGAACACTTCATTAGTTTTATAAGCTTTGCATGATGGAAATCATTTATTAAAATTGGTAGGTAGCAAGGATATATTTCAGAAATGAGGATACAATTGCAACCATAATGTATAAAATGGGAACTTTCAATGGATAGGGAAAAAATTCTTAAATTAAACTTCTCTGAAAAGCAGTAGGAATTTTTCTTAACTGTGGAAACTTATGAATAATTCATAATAACCTTATAAAACATAGAGAAGGATAATGCTTTTCCTCAATTATCACTAGGTGTTGAAATCCCAATCCCCAGACAAAAGAGCATACAGGTTGGAGTTACCAGATTAACTATGGGCACAACCAGCCCCTGCGAAAATAGGATTTACAAACAGCTTCCCTGGCAACCACCCTTCACAAGCAGGAGAGAAAAAGAAAAACCAAACCAAATTAAAACAAAACAAAACCAAAAAAAAAAAAAACAAACAAACAAAACAAAAACAAAAAACACCAGATTGAAAACATGTCAATTAAGATCCCCTACAGAAGAGGGGGTTTAAAAAAAAAGTTTCATTTTGTTTGAGAGACCAGACCTGCAGACAGATATTTCAAAATGCTCTGCCCCCTATTGGTTTTCTCCCCTTAATTTCCTGTTCTTGCCTTTCTCACAATTGATTGGCCCCTCTCTTGCAGGGGCAGAGGTACCAGCCCAAGCACTGTCAATGATGCCCATCAACAGTCTGATCTCAAGGTACACTGTGCCTCTCACTTCAGAGACCAGGTCAGTCCATTTCCATGATACTTCCCTCTTCTAGAGCTTTTGTAGGGTGGCTTTTAGCTGGCCTCCTAGCAGAGGTCACATCTAAGAAAACAGGGCAACCAAGGAGAATTGAAAGAGGAAAGGCCTTCAGAATAAGTGAGGGTCTACATTTTTTTTTTTAAGATTTTATTTATTTATTTGACAGACAGAGATCACAAGTAGGCAGAGAGGCAGGCAGAGAGAGAGAGAGAGAGAGGAGGAAGCAGGCTCCCTGCTGACCAGGGAGCCCAATGTGGGACTCGATCCCAGGACCCTGAGATCATGACCTGAGCCGAAGGCAGCGGCTTAACCCTCTGAGCCACCCAGGCACCTAGGGTCTACATTTTATAGTCTCTTTTTATAAGCTTATCAGGACATTTTTGCCTCACTGAAGTAGCACTGAGATGCTTTTAAAATCAATGATATCCCCCCTTTCTTCTCCCATGCTCCATGTCCCTCCTGGCATATATTTTGTATTTCCCCAAGAGCTTCATGATACAGCTGGGGCAGAAAGAAGCATTTGCTTTAGGAAGGGACACAGAAGGTGGAAGGCAGAAAGGAGAGTGGGGAAAGAGGAAAAAATAAAGATCACTGGGAATGAGGGAGGCATTTTTAAACGAGATTTGTTAAAATCATAGCCAAGGGGCTCACATCAGGAACTGTTTAAGAAAGGAACTGTTTATCTAAGCCCTGGTTTAAAAAAAAAAAAAAAAAAAAGTGACACTCAGCAGAAAAGAAGTTAGATTTTCCACGTCAGCAGAGAACAGAGATTCTCTGGCATGCCAAGGACAGGAAGCACTTGAGACACGGATGCTAGTGTTATGATAGAGGGCACTGCCAGTAGGAAACCACACTAAATGGCAAACTGGATTATAGGTTTCTGAGGGTCTCATAGTGGGCATTAGGAAGAGACTAATATAGAGCAGCTGTTCAGTAAGGGTTCTACCCTTAATTTGTCTCTTAAAAGTAAATATGTAACCATATTTTGTGGTCAGAGGTCATGTCATACCTACTGTATGTTCATTTATTTCCCAATTAACAAAACAAAGAACCATTTGGCATATTAATGTCATTTAATAATATTGGAAGCTATGTTTTTCTGGCTTCGTTCTGGGCCCCACCTTTTATTTATTTATTATACAGAGAGAGAGCACAAGCAGGCAAAGGCAGAGAGAGAAGCAGGCTCCCCGCTGAGAAAGGAGCCCAATGTAGCACTCGATCCCAGGACCCCAGGATCATGACCTGAGCTGAAGGCAGCCACTTAACCGACTGAGCCACCCAGGCATCCCTGGGCCCCACCTTTTAAATCTTCATAATTTAGTTAAAATTCCTCTCTTCTAAGATGATGGAACCCTAGGGTTTTCTAAGGTAAGTGATAGTGACACAAAAATAATAAGCATGGTAAGTTTACTTTCTGTAAAAGTTTCAGCATGTGTCCAACTCCATTTAGGAGGCAGGGGTGCAATTGTGAAATAAAGCCACATTCACTATGTAGGTATCAAAACAGAAGCCTTCAAATGCCTGGTGAAGAATCAAGAGCAACAGCCAAGAACAGTAACTTAAAGAGGAAAAAGAGCAGAAAAAAGCTCGATTTAAAAAGAGTCAGGCCAGAGGCACCTGGGTGGCTCAGTGTCGCTCTCGCCAGCAAGAACGATCAGGAGACCTCAGCGAAGCAAGCTTTATTTCTGCGTAGCTGTTGGGATCTCTCTCTCCCCCGCCCGTGCATGTCTATATATACCAAGGTTGCACAACCAATCACTCGCAGCCACATAGATACAAAATCCTAAGTTCTGCCTACTGGCTCGCATCCAGCCGCCATCTTAATGGCGTGTTTACTTTCCGGCACCAAAAAAGTCGTGCCCCCCCCCCCCCCCCCGGCCCCAGCCGGAGCAGCTCCGCACTGTTGCCACCCGGCTGTGGCGGCGATGACGGCTTGAGGCAGCGGCGGCTGAGGCAACGAGCAGGCGCAGTGGAGCCCAGAAGCATTACCGCGCATGCGCTACAAGCCACTCGGGCACCGACAGCTCAGTCAGTTAAGCATCCAACTCTTCATTTAGGCTCAGGTCATGACATCAGGATTGTGAGACTGAGCCCCATGTTGGGCCCCACACTGAGCATGATGTAGCCTTCTTGAGATTCTCTCTCTCTCTCTGCCTGTGCCTGTGCACCCTCCCAACCCTGCACACAACCCTCTCCTAAAAAAAAAAAAAAAAAAAGGAGTCAAGCTAGTCCAATATAATTCCAGAGTTCAGTACCTTATAACCAACATGGTTGTGGAGAATACACTTTATCAGACCCTTCTTGGAATAATTGGAAGTCATTGCCTTTTGCCTAAAACTTTGTGCTTCCTGACCTTTATGACCCAGTTTAATGAGTATGTGGCTTACTACGTAATTTAAAAGTTCACTGACTCAAATACAAACCCCCCCAAGGAAATGTAACTTGTTAGTGATTATCAGCCAAGACCCTGGGTCCCCAAGATAAGCAGCCACTGCTCCCCTCTAAAAGAATAAAATGTAACACTTACTGACTCTAGAGGGTAGACCAGTTCAACATCTTAGTGGGCATTAGGCAGTGTTTGTGAACCAGGAGCCATCACTATGGGCTCCTGGTTCCACTGATTAGTGGCAGACACTCTCTATAAAAAGTACAAGGTCATTCTCAGGACACAACCAAATCAGTAATGAGACCTACAGTCAATATCAAAGGTAAAGGCAGGGGATCAAGCCCAAGATAGAAAGCATCTGGCACAACTGGCTTTGTTGACCCGGCTCTGCAAGGAGAGTCTCTCACCTCCAGGAGAGTTCGTGGACCTTTGGCAACCAGAGAGATACATGCTGAAAGAAAACTACAGCACACAATTTTACCTAGAGTTGACCCTGGCATTTTATTTTTTAGGTGATCCAATAAATAATGACAGTCAAAACTAGGTGAAGTGAATGCACACATTTTTTTCATTTTTAGAATCTAACCAAACAAATTTGTAGAGATTAAAAATAAATTTAAAGAAATTATCTGGGATCTATTGTAAAAGAAAAATTGCACCAGCCAGTTAAATGGTCAAGGAAGGTTTTATTCAACACTATTGCAATAGGGGGTACTGGGTCGCTTAGTCGGTTAAGCGTCTGCCTTTGGCTCAGGTCATGATCCCAGGGTCCTGAAACTGAGTCCCATCTCAGGCTCCCTGCTCAGCAAGGAGTCTGCTTCTCCCTCTAACCTTCCCCCTGACCTCGCTCATGCTCCCTCGCACTCATTCTCTCTCTCTCTCAAAAATAAATAAATAAAAAAAAAAAAAAAAAAAGACCATTGCAATAGGGGAGAGAGACTGACTTCAATTCTGCTGAAATAAAAGACAGAAATGAGCTAAAGGAAAAGTCCTGGAGGACATTAGTCCTAGAGGATATTAGACGGTCAATGGAGCCATCTGTATTTGCTGTAATTGCTGGTTATGGAAGTTGGGATCCTACACTCTCCCAGAGACAAGACGACTCCGGCCCTTTCTCACATGTCAAAGGAATGGGGAAAACATTCCAGAACTAAAGAAGATTTACATCTCAACAAGGCAAAGAAAGAATTCACAATGACTAGTGTCCTCAGGTAAGTGTTCTATAAAAAGGGAGGTCAGGGGTCTCTTGTCAAAAAGCAGGTTATCTAAAATTTAATCAAGCTGTGGGGAACATTACCATTTTGGTCACTATGTTCAACCTTGGAAAGTACACAGTGTAAACTATCTTCATCTGGTTCAGTAAAGATCCACCCTTCCCTTTTCCCTGGTTCAGTCCCATAATTCTATTTTGGTTAATTATTTCAGTGAATGATGATCCTTAAGGCAAACAGTAATCACACTAAAATCCTCTGCAGATGCTGTTTTCCACCTACAACTTAAATACTCCTTGGGGACTTGCTACTACCCAAACACACATTTGGTATTTATACTGAGAACACTGTCCCACCTGGGTTAGTCTTTCAAGAGGAGAACATCCCAAGTTTATTTGTCCACAATGGCTATGGAAAAATCCTTTATGCAAAGGATTCAACTATATGCAGGAAGCTTTTGACTCAGCTGGTATCTCAACTTAAAACCCTTAATAAATGTTTTACTTCCTTCATGTGTGTATCACTCACCTGTGGGACTAGTCAGTGGGACTAGAGAATAGGATTGAGAGATTTCTGACAACTGTTCTAACAAAAACATAATGAAATTCTTCTGATGAATCCCATTTTAACAGGTCATGGCATCAGACTGACGGGTCCAGCAATTCATTTGATTACTGGAGCTTTGCAGGGGAAAATGAGGTCTGAGAAAACCAGCTGATAAAAAAGCACAGCAAAGGTCGAACAAATCAGAAAAAATGATCAGCCTAATGAGCCGCAAAATTATTTATTTGCTTGTAAGAAAGAAATTAGCCATAGTTCATCGTACATAACCAATACCTGTCTTAGTTGATGGAACACATGATTGCTTAGACAGAAAGAAGCAGGGTAGGGGGATTCAGGTGCGCAGCTCTGGAGAGAATTATTGGATTTTTAGCAATCTGAAAACCCTAGAGACATACTCAGAGCCAAAATAATTAGGACACCATTGTTGACTGAATTCAATACCTTGATGGGGCTTCTAGGTTGTTAAGGTAGTTAATGCACAAACAGAAGATAGAAACACCGAATCCTAGTACATTTTGTTACTTTGGCTTCTATTTGTTCATGCCCTTTGGGATGTGCCTAAGCTTACCTTGCTATTTCAGCCTTCTGCTTTCAGAACAATTTTTTTTCTTTTTTTTTTTCTTCTTCTTTTTTTAACCTAAAATAATCTACTTTGACAATGGTCATTAAAGATCATTTACTTCTCTTGGCTAGCTTTAATTTTAAAGTATTCATTGCCTATTTCTTGACCTTCCTGTGTGGATTAACAGTGAAGTTCTTGTTCTGTTTTTTAGGCACAGACCACAGTGTTCTATATATATATATATAAATATTCCATGTCCCATTGTCTATCCTTAGAACAAGAGAGTACACATTCCTATACTTTGTCCGCAGATCAAATATGGTATGGATGTGAGATCCAGCTATACAGAGGGCAGTAAAAAGAGCTGTTTGCCTCTTCTGCAGTGTGATGCTTAGCCTGTATTTTAGCCCAACACCCTTCAAAATTTTTATTACTGAAGTATAGTTGACATACACTGTTAGATTAGTTTCAGGTTCACAACATAGAGATTCAACAATTTGATACATTAAGCAATGCTCACTGCAGTAAGTGTAGTTACCATCTACCACCACACAATATTATTACAATATTATTAACTATATTCTCTACACTAAACTCTTCATCTCCATGGCTTGTTTATTTTTCAACTGGACATTTGTACCTCTTAATCCTCTTTACCTATTTTGCCCATCCTATTATCCCTCTCCCCTCTGCCAACCACCAGTTTGACATCTCAATTTGGCATTGTAGGCAAGTGTCTTTTCTCATATAATTACAAATAAATGTAATTCTCCAAAATAGTATGAGATGCATTGTAACTGACTAATGACATAGTATTTATACTATAGAGACAAAAGGAACTTTGACACACATCATTAAAACAAAAACAAGCAGAGTTCTAAATTTTTTCACTTTTTATTTTTATATATTAATAAACTCTCAGGAAGTTGTAAAATTAGTACTTGAAGTCCCTGTGCCCTTAACCTAGTTTCCCCCAATAGTGACATCTCATACAACTGTAGTATAGTATCAAAACTAAGGAATAATTGGCATTGGTAAAATATTGTTAACTAGACTACTAACTAGACTACACAATCATTTTCACCACTTTTTGCATGCAGTCATTTGTGTATGTTTATGTATAGTGTACACAATTTTATCCCACATACAGATCTATGAAACCACGACCACAATCAAACTCCTTCGTGTTACTCATTTACATTTGCAGTACTCACTCACCCCTTCCTAACCCTATCCCCACCTCCTGGTAACGACTACTCTGTTCTCCACCTCTATAATTTTGTTTCACAAAGGTTATATAAATGCAGTTATATAGTATTTAAGCTTTTGAGATCTTTTCATTAAGAAAAATGCTCATGAGATCTGTTCAGGTTGCTGCACATACTAGTTTATTTCTTTTATTGCTGAGTAGTATTACATTGTATGAATGTTCCAGAGTTTAACTATCCACTGAAGGAGATTTGCATTGCTTCTAGTTTTTGCTATTAAAAATAAAGCTGCTATGAACACTTATTCATATGCTTTTGTGTGACACAGGTTTCCATTTCCCTGGGATAACTGCCTAAGAGTGCAATTGTTATTTCATAAGGTAAATGCACATTTAGCTTTATAACAAACTGTCATATTTTCTGGAATGTCTGTATCATTGCACATTCCCACCAGCAATATATGAGAGATCTAGTTTCTCTGGATTATCACCAACATTTGGTATTGTCACTATTTTTTATTTTAGCTGTTCTAATAGGTGTATATTTATATCTCATTGTGGTCAGACTGGATTTTTATACACCATGTTCCCATTAGAAAGTTACTGCCTTCTATATTTTACTCAGGATTCACCATTATTGATACATGTTACATCCCTAAGCCTTTAGTTTTCCCCCACTGAAACTCCTCTCGCCTACAGACACATAATTTTACCTAACCACTATCCTTAAAACTGCCTTGAATTCTGTTATCTTTAATCACATCTCCAAAATATTGTAAAACTAGCGAGAGAATCGGAATTGGCGTGCATTTAGAATGAGCATGCAAATTTAAGTGCACAATGAATCCATAAAGCATTCCTCTTATGGGTTGGATTTTTTTTTTAATGAAGTATTTACAGGCTTTAAGGTAGGAAAGAGAATGCTTGCAGGGGCAGTGTCCTTAGACTAGTAGCCACAGATCCTATATCCTATCAGAAAAGTGAGGGTCATTATGTAATAGAAGAGAGTTCGGAACTAAAGAACAGAACAGATTTTATTCGTCCAGACTAAAGACAAATGAGGATAGGATATCCAGCTGTGGTAAAATCAAAGCAGAAACTAAGATTTTATTCTCATGGCTCCTGAGAAACCCAGGAAATCAAACACCTGCTGTGATGCCAGAGGGGCCTTTCTGGGTATGGCAGCTCTGTAATAGGTACTTGAATTAACACCATAGGTCTTCAATGAAAAGGCTATTCAGTACAATCTACCCTTAACAATATACCACCATGGGATCAGTGAGGTTGGGGAACAACTTCTCATTGTAAAATAATTGTAAAAATAATTTAAACTGAAGAGCTGTCATCCACTTTCCACATCATATTATATATACATATATATATACATGTATATATATATATATATTTTATAATATTCAATACACTGCTCCAAACCCAAGTGAAATCCAGACAGTAAAAATATTCTTTACAATCTGTGCTGAAATTCCTGAAAGTTATATTGTTTGTGGTGGTTGGGGAAGGAGGATGAACTCATCAATAGTGGTTTTTTTGTTTTGTTTTGTTTTTTGTTTTTTTTTCAATAGTGTTTTTAAATCAGAGAAATAATGAATCTCCTGCTGAGCTCCATTCTAACAGAATTGAGAAGAAAAAATAAAGACTATATCATGAAGGTGATAACGGTAGATACCATTTCAAATTGGAAACAACAAAAAGAAAGATTTATAGATTTAAAAAAACATAATGGAATCAAAATGTCTACACCTAAGAAAAATCTTCAGTCTATGAGTTACTATCTGCTTTTCTAAGAATGGAGCTCAAAACTTGGCAATATGGATTGCCAATATAGAGTTTGCTATATAACATACAACATTATGTCATTTGAAACTTGATACTCAAAATCACTTTAAACTAATCAAAACCATTTTTGTTATTGTTAAAATTGTGTGTTTGGGGGTGCCTGGGTGGCTCAGTCATTAAGCATCTGCCTTTGGCTCAGGTCATGATCCTGGGGTCTGGGATCGAACCCCACATTGGGCTCCCTGCTCATCTGGAAGCCTGCTTCTCCCTCTCCCATGCCCCCTGCTTGTGTTTCCTCTCTCGCTGTCTCTCTGTCAAATAAATAAAAACTTTTAAAAAATTGTATGTTTGTATATACATGTGTGTGTGTACCCATTACTGATGTCATAACCAGTCTCAAGTCTCGCTTGACACATCACATCTGGCAGTTAGGACTTTGATGAAATTGTACCATCCTGTATCACTACATTATAAACAAGCAAGAAGAGAAGATTTCAGAAGAACCTCTGGAACATAATGGCTATAGAAAGAAAAATGAAAGGTAGGAATGGGAGGGTGGATGATAGTCTCAAAGAGGAAGCAAGGAAAAAAGGTGTCTTTTAGGAAGATAAATTATTTTCCCCAGTGTTATAAAATACCCTGATCTCAAGATGATAGACTCCAAATGTGTCATATGATGACGTCATAACAGCAACCATTGTCGGCCATCTCACTGTTGTTAGAGTAACACCAGGCCCAAGCTGGTGTTACTGAATAGCAAGTAATGGTTATAAAGGGAGAGAATTAAAGGTTAGAGCTGAATATGACTCATTTACATTTTAATACAAATTCTAAAGAGGCACTTTTAGAGGTACATATTCTAAGACATTTGATCGCAAGTATAAAAGGTGATTTGAGAACTGACAATTTTCCCTGAAGTATAAATTTAGGGAAACTAACAAGTAAGATTTTTGAGAAAGAGAGAGCAAGAGTATGTGAGCAGGGGGAGACGGGCAGAGAGAGGGAAAAAGAGAATCCTAAGCAGGCTCCATGCCCAGTGCAGAGCCCAACATGGGGTTCCATCTCATGACCTTGAGATCATGACCAGAGCCAAAATCGAGAGTCATTCACTTAACCAACTGAGCCACCCAGGTGCCCCTAACATAAAAGATTTTGTTCTGAATTTCGTAGAGAAAGGAAACTTTCCTTCCATGGGTTGGTTGAATTCTACTGTTTATGTGTCTAGGCAGCATAACACTATTTCCATCATTATTCTTCAAGTAGTTAACTAGAAGTTCGAGGGTAAGGAATAGATTTATATAAATATTCAAGACCTAAATGACTGACACTGTTCACTGACCATAAACTTGAGAGATATACAGTATCACTAGCAACCTGCCTTGTGCACGTTGTATCATATCTCCTGATAATTCTGAGAACAGAGTATTCAGGATATCTATTTCTGGCTTGTTTGAGGGTTTTCGTGGAGTGTGCAGAGGGATTCAATGTGATCATATGCTCTGACACATTCAAGTGAGAATTCACGCTATTTCTATATTTTTTGCTTATCTTAAGTGATGAGTTTCTATATTAACTTAAAAGATTTTTTCCACATAATTATCCCAAACCATAAGTGGCACTTTAACCTTTAAAGTCAAACACTGAGAGACAAATAATGAAAACTTATATCACAAGATAGTGGCCAGTAAGGCAAGTAGAATAGCTTGCAATTAATGTAATTTTTCACTCCACTCAGATAAGACGTTAAGAACAGAATTAAGAGAACCATAAAACTGCTATGATGATGACTTTATTAGAAAATAAAAATGTCATTATGGTGATATTTAAAGCATTATCATAGAAGACTATTTTATTACAAATATACATGCCCCTGTAGACATTGTTCTTCTAACTGTCCTGGGTTATTGCTCAAACTAATAAGTCTGAACTGCTTTCTAATGCCTGTGTAAAGATGAAGGTATTGGAAACTTATCATGAATACTGAAAAAGAAATATATGCACTAGGGATAATGCACCTGTGCATTGCTATTCTCTGTCTGACTCTCTAACTGCCACCATTAATATTTTTTGTGTTTCTCACAGCTGTCAGAATGTGCTAGCTTCTGCTTTATTCTCAGAGCCTAAACACATCTTTTCAGGCTACATGGTTTGCATGCTAATCTGTTCAAGCAAGGCATATTCTTCACTCTAATTTTGATCAAAGGCAGGACAAGGATTTTAAATGCTTCAACCGTTCATACTAATTAGAAGAACTATTTAACAGCCAGCATTAGCTTTCTCAAAGACTAAGGCATAAATGAGAACTAGACCTCACAATTAAACTGACAGCAATAGCATAGAAAAATTTTAAATGTTCACATGTGTTTATTTTATGTTTTAAATGCAACTGGGTACTATTTTCAAGTAATCAGAAATCAGATGATGTATCACTTATACAAGATATGATCATAAGGGTTCCAAGTCAAATGCTACTATAGAGATCATTTAGCACAATTCTCTAATTTCATGAATGAGGAAGTTTGGAAGAAGTGAGAAATCCCATCCAAAGGCACACTGTGAGTTAATGGCGGAGTCAGGACTTAAAATCATGCTCTTCTGTCTCCCAGCCACACAATATAAGATCAAATATTAGAAAAATGTAAATCATTTTATAAATTAGAGCACATAAAAGATATTTTTAAATTGCCTTCCTTGTTCTATACAAAATCTCTCTTCAGGTCACAATGATCTAATTTTCTTCCTTTCAAGTGTTTTCCTTGAGTTTTTTGATCACAAGTCATCATATTACCTCTACCAGAGCCTACAGAAGTTTTAACCTTTACTCCAACAGATCTGTAATTGATCCATGTTCCACTTCTCAAAATATCACGCAGACTTGGTGTGGCCCTTTGCTGCTTGATTTCAAATATTCATAATCTTAGTACTTACGGTGGGCTGGCTTTCCACACTTAATGCTCCTCAGGAGCTATAAACCTACTCAAATAAATACATTAAATATTAATTAGCTCACCAACATTTAAATCATGTGGCTCACCTGGAAGCTTATAACCCACCCACAGACCATTTAAGTACAAACTTGGATTTCCAAATGCATGGACCTCTACAAATTAATAAATATTTTTAAAGATTTGTTAAAGATTTATTTAATTTTAAAAATTAATTTTTAAAAAAAATTTATTTATTTATTTATTTATGGGGTGGGTGACAAAGGGAGAGACAAAGAATCTCAAATGGACTCCCCACCGAGCTCAAAGCCAGATCCAGGGCTCAATTCCAGGACCCTGAGAGCATGACCAAACCCAAGAGTCGGATGCCTAAGTGACTGAGTGACCCAGGTACCCTGAAATGCAAATTAGGACATGCTGAATATAATTGCTGCTTCAATCATGTAGAAGGGTCTACATGTAAATGAGAAGGAAAGGTATGAGGTAAAACTGTTTTGAAAAGGATTCCTAGGGGCATCTGGGTGGTGCAATCAGTTAAGCATTTGTCTCTTGATTTCAGCTCAGGTCATGATCTCAGGGTCATGACATCCACCCTCAGTAGGGAGTCTGCTTCAAGATTCGCTCCCTCTGCCCCTTCCCCCATGCCTGCACATGCACATGCCTGCTCTCTCTCAAATAAATAAATCTTTAAAAACAAAAAGATTCTTTTTTCATTTTAATTTAATTTACTTATTTGTCAGAGAGATAGAACATAAATGGGGGAGCAGCACGCAGAGGGAGAAGCAGGCTGCCTGCTGAGCAAGGAGCCAGATGTGGGACTCAATCCCAGGACCCTGGGATCATGACCTGAGCCAAAGGCAGACACTTAACTGACTAAGCCACCCAGGCCTCCCAAAAGAAAAGGATTCTTAAAGAATGTTCAAATCAGTGATTTTATAAGTAGAATATGCTAAGTTGATTATTAGTAAGATTGACCATATATGGAAGTTTTATAGAAGTTTTGTGGAAGCAAATAGGCCAACTGTATACTTACCAATGAAAACATTTGTGATAATGTGTCTGGAAAAGCTTTGGAACAAGCTAAACAAATTAACTGGATTTTAAAAAATAAAAGACTGATGAGAGTTTGTGAATTTACTACAAGATATGAGAAAAATTTATAAATATTACTAACTGGAAAATTTTTTCAGTTATACAGACAAATAGGGTGAGCCTCTCAGATTAAAGGGGTTATTAATTTCTCATATCTCGTGCTAAGTGGAAATTTGGAACATTCAATAAAACATTGACAAACTGGCAGAAGCAAAAAAGATGTCCTACATTAGTAAGTTAGTGACATATCCTCAGAAACATGTTACTAACTGATTACACTGAACTACTTGGAGTTAAATACAAAACATACAAATGTAGTAGGGAAAAAATAAAGCCCAAGAAAGAAGTAAAGAAAGAGGAAGATGCACAATAAGTAAAATACACATTGAGTAATTGGCTGTCATATACTTAAATGATACGAAAATCAGTAAATTTTCTGTTTGCCTTTTGGTCTGATCCCTGTGAGGTAAGAAAAGAAGTAGAATTTTCACTTCCATTTTAAAGGTAACTTGGAGAGGGGCACCTGGGTGGCTCAGTGGGTTAAAGCCTCTGCCTTCAGCTCAGGTCATGATCCCAGGGTCCTGGGATCGAGGCCTATATCCCTGGGATCGAGGCCTATATCGGGCTCTCTGCTCAGCAGGGAGCCTGCTTCCCTTCCTCTCTCTCTCTGCCTGCCTCTCTGCCTACTTGTGATCTCTGTCTGTCAAATAAATAAATAAAATCTTAAAAAAACAAAAAACAAACCAACAACAACAACAAAAAAAATAAATGTAACTTGGAGAAACAGAAGAGCTATTAATTTTCCTGTGTTGAGACCAAATTCTGTTGTCAGATACCAAGCTTTTGAGAACAGAATAAAAGTATCTATTCAGCTTTTTGCATCACACAATCACTCATCTATTACCCATTTTTTATAGTCAATACACAATAAAGATCAAAATACTTTCCTCTGTTTGGACTGAATAAAAAGGACAATAAGTAGATACCGCTAATTTAGAAGAGATCCATGACCTATAAATTCAGAGTGCTTTTGTCCATTAACCTCTCCCTTTTTTATTATCAAACTAATCTTGTAAAGAACCTCAGAGATACAGAAACATCAAATGACTTCATTACTATATTATGTGTCAAGGATTACATCCTGATCCCAAAGACATAAGGAAAAAGGCTTCTGGTCCCAATTCTATTTCATACTTGGGGAATAATTGTAAGATATATATAAGCTTGTTTGCAAGATAAAGTAATAAAAAACACAACCTTTAAATAAAATGGTCATTTCACAATGTGGCATTTCCTTTTAATAATTCTGGAAATCAATTAGTTTCAACCCATTTCATTGTATTGAGGACAAAAGACCCAATTGAGACTTCTGTTAGCTCATAACAATGAGTCCTTCCTCCAAAAAAAAAAAAAAAAAAAAAATTTTTTTTTTTACTTGGAGAAACTTAAGATTCTATAGGTGAAGTTTTACAAAAACATTTTTTTTCCCACATAATGGAGATAGTTTGTTGTATTATGCAGTGCACTTCATGTGTTCCCAGGTGCATATCGATGGTTCTGCTCTGTAGCACCCATATCCTTGTGGCAAGCAATGAAGTCTGTTTTTGTTATGACTGTCACCGTTGTTTTGACTGCCTTTAACCTGCCTGGCAACTTGAGAATCCTTTTGTCAGGATCGGCACCCAAAAAGAGGCCATGGTGTGGCCTTTGTTGATAAACTGTTCTCACTTCTCTGACAGAAATTTCCTAACGTCTTGTATATAGTGACAGTGATCCCAGTGACAGCCAACACTGAAAAATATTCTACAGTCCAATTTTAACTACAAGATGTGGGCAGGGAAGGGAAGATGTGGAAAAAGGCACAGAAAACTTAGGTGAATTGAAATGAAGGTCATAGGGCACAAATGTAAATTCCTTGTAGGAATGTTGGAGAGTCCCTGGTTATGTGGTCCTGGTCACCATTAGGTATTACACTATTCAAAAAATCTTTGCCAGTTGAATTAATTAAAAATCATATCTGGTTGTAATTTGTAGTTTCCTTTAATATTTTAATATCTTAGTTTATCACTTCTGTCTTTTATTTGTTTACTTTCTTTGCCTGTTTTTCTACTGAGGACCCAATCTCTGTCTTACTGAATTGCAAGAGTATCTGATATACAGAATATCAATTCTAAAGTTAAGAATTAAGGACTAAATGACTAATATCTCTTTGATTTCAAATACCTGTAACAGGAGGGAGAACATGTTACTCATTAAAATTCTCAAGGACATAGTAGGGCAGTTGAATATTTGTCTGCAGTCTATACTTGAAGAAAGGTTTTGTTGGTTTGGTTTGGTTTGGTTTGGTTTGATTTTCTTCTGTTAATTATGGGTGACACACATTCTTACATTAGTTTCAGGTATAAAACACTGTGATTGGACAACTCTATGTATTAAGCCATGCTCACCATAGTGTATTAGCATTTAAGAGCCTTGAGATTTCTGCAGGCCTTACCTACATAAATGTTTGTTGCTTTAAGCCACCAAGTTTTGGGGTAATATGCAATGCAAAACTAATACAGTAGCCATTAAAAATGATAATGTAGCTGTGTGGCGTGAAGGAGGTTATGGGTGTGGGTGTGTGTATATGTAGTCTGTCCTGTAATACATGTTTCTGTACACATATTTTGTATATATATGACTGATAAAAAGTGGAATTAAGTCAATATAAATTTGGAGTCATGTTGGCTTATATTCAAGTTTTTCTAGGTAAATAGAGCCAGAATAGGAGGAGTGGACATCTAACCATAAACAGGAAAGGAAAAGCCATTCATTCAGAAGCTGCCTTGACAGCAAGAGCCCTTTGGTTTAAACTTTAAGAAAATTTAAAACAAGTACCTGAGACTATGAAATATGCAAAAAAAACCCTAATTATTATGGCATGATTTATAAAATTTGTAATAAAGACTGCAAACAACCCAAATCCCATCAATATAAGACTGATTAAATATACTATGGTATACCCATCGAGGTATAAAAAGAATAGATAAAAGGTATAAAAGAATAGATGACAATTCAGTAATCTAATGTAGAGTGGTCTAGGATTTATCTACGGAAATATAGCAAGGAGTAGAGGAGTAAGCCATATGTGTAATAAAGGGGAAATACCAATATCCATACATATTTATTAATATTTTCACTAAAAATAAACAATAATAATTAAAATAAACAAAACTAATTAAAAACATAACCACCAAAACAAATTTGTGGCTTTTCCTTGAATTTTTATTTGAAGAAAGCAAATATAAAAGGATATTTTTAACTGGAAAGACTTGACCATGGATTTGATATTACATATTAAAGAATTTTGGTCAGCTTCATTAGGTGTGATAATGGCAATATGCTTGTGGGTTTTTTGGTCTTCATCCAGTAGAGATAGATATATATACATACATATATATGTATCTATCTATATATATGGGTACACACATATACACATATGTATACATACATGTGTATATACATATACACACATGTACATGTGTGTATGTGTGTGTACATGTACATATATGTATATACATATATACACACAAAGCCATTAATAAGTACAATGATATGATGTCAGGATTTGCTTCAAAAATACTTCAGCAAAGGAAAAGGCCAGGTGAAGGCTAGGGTTGGAGAGACAGATGCAACAGGATTAGAAAAATAATGATCTCTTTTGAAGCTAGTTTTTAGATATATTTTTTTCTTTACTTATAGGTGTGTTTAAAATTTTCCATAATAAAAAGCTGAACAACAGATAAATGTTAAAAGAGGGTTTGCTCACACACCTTCTGCCTTAAGTCAGCTCAGGTTGCCATAACAAAATGCTATAGACTGGGTGACTTAAACAACAGAAATTTATTTTCTCCCCAAAAAAAGAGAAATTTATTTTCTCACAGATCTGGGAGCTAGATGTCCGACATCAAGGTGTCAGCATGGTCAGTTTCTGGTGAGGACTCTCTTCAAGCTGGTAGATAGCTGACTTCTCATTGTGTCCTCCCATGGCAAAGAGAGAGAAAGCAAACTCTCCAGTGTCTCTTCTTATAAAGACATTAATTCTATCATGAGGACTGCATCCTAGTGACCTTACTGAAACCTAATTATCTTCCAAAGGCCCTATTGCCATACCATCCCAGAGGGGGTTTGGGCTTCAACATATGAATTTGGGGAGGACAAAATTTGATCCCTAGCACCTTCCTACTCAGCGGGGCATATGTCCAGACAGGCACAGCTCCCAGCTCACTGCCAGGTTCACAGCACCCATGCCTTCCTCAAGGAGGGATAACCATAGCCCCCTGGCTCAGAGATCGGCTTCCACCTGTATTGTACATACTCCTGCTCAGTATACTCCTTCCAGATCTAATTAAAGGGTTGATGGTACTGCCACTCTACTGTTCTTGCATTTTATTATAACTGACATGCCAGTCTGTAGTCATGCTGAATTGTCTGCCTGACAGCCCAACTTATCTCCCCAGGTACCAATGATTGTTTTTGCTAGTGTTCTGGTTACAGGTTTGCTGGGATTTTTAATACCCTTCTCTAACCTTATTTTCCAGTTAAGTCCTGTCATTTTTAGTGTGCAGTTTTGCCAAATACAGAGTTTTTCAGGAACACATACATTGCATTTTGCCAGAAATGACTGTATATGCAGAAAAGGGCAAGTTAGCAAATAGTTTATATATAGCATGATTCAATTTTTGTTAAAATATACCTATATATGTACATAGGGAAAAAGATGTTTGTAGCTTCTTATATGCATTTTCTAATTCTGTCCATGCATTATATGGGTTCATAAAAGAAACAATAAGAGTTTTTAAAACTAAAGAACAATTGATAGCCCAGAGTCTGACCATTTAGATAACTAGAAAGATGTACCCTTCGAGGGCTAAGAGATGGAGGTGGAATAATTCTATAATCATCTGTGGCTTAAAGAGTCTCAATACTCCATTCCGAGTATCTCTGGAAGACACATTTTCACTAAACCTACAATAGCAGAAGTTAAGCCGTCCTTTGCCAGGGTCAAGAGCAGAATGGGCTGAGTAGGGACTGATTATTATGAAAAAAAAATTTGTGTGTGTGAAGACTACTAACAAGCCAGAAATTTGACAAAGTTATCAAGATATCATCTTAAAATGAAAGGGGGGTGGGACCCTCACTTGTGTCAAAAAATAAAAAAAATTAAAACACCACAGACTCTGATAGTCACCTTAAATATATCATCTCCACAAGATTTCTTGACATATGTATAACTGTTTTCACTTTATACATGAAATAGACTCAGAGGGTTTAAGTACTTAATGGGGTTATGAAGCAAGTAGGAATAGAGCAAGGATTCCATCCTACCTGTCTTCAAAATTTGTTATTTCAGAGAAAATCACACCTCGTAGTATGGATCATATTATTTTATAAACAATTTATTTTCTCACATTTAGACTACCTGCCTGACTTCAGAAACTAACAGTTATCTTTTTTATATTAAATCAATCCCTAACATCATATTCAGTTTTATGATTTCTGATCATGACCATACATAAACATTTAACCAAAGATAGGAGATTAATTTTCGATTATCCTTGCCCCAGGATTGAAGGAAACCCACTTGGTTAAAGGCATGTAGTAAACCAGAGCCCAGGCTCCATCTCTTCCTGACATGGGGCACTGCTGCACTGCCTCCCTTCCCAGTCTCTACACAGGAGCCGGGAGGGCACAACACACACACACACACATACAGTAGTCCGTCTTCCAATCTGTCTTTATCCTTCTACCTTCTCACTGGGCCCTAAATACAGTTGGAGTTTCTTTCTGACCACACAAATTATGACATTAGTCCAATCATTACATTTTTAAATTCAGTTTGAATATTTTTACTTCTAATATCAAATAGATCTCAATTGAGGTCTGCAATGACATTGCAAAGGTAACACCCTGAAGACCTCAAAAATCTAAATTTCTTTATCCCTTCTAGTTCTTTTCACTTTCCATCTCTTCTGAAATACCAATTTTCATTGGTATGAACCTTGAGAAACTCCAATGGGTACACACTAATTTGCTGTAGCTGTTGAACCTTTTTTCTATTCTTTTGATGCTATCACACACATCCTTTCCCTTTATGGCTGATGCTTGCAATTCTCCTTGCTGCCCCCCCTGCCTTCTCTTTAGGTCACTCTTTAAGCATTCAGGAGAGTTAAGGGACACTAGCAACACTAAAACTATATATAACACATATACCCCACAACTAAAACATGATGTTCAGTAACATCCATAATGGAAGCCCATAAGTCCTTCCATTATCTAATGCAGTCTAAATTATCAACCCCAAAATTCATTACGGTGAAGACAGTTTTATATTGAATAATCTTATTATATCCTGATATTTTAAAAATTAAAAATACTGGCATAAATCATAACTCTCAGCTTTCCATAATTGCAAAATTCCATTTACCTAGCTGGTCTCTTCATTGTGTTGATTGAAAGCATGCATATGGAACAACAGAGCTGACCTCTGTCTCCCATAGATTCTGTGTCAGATGTCAAAGTAGCTAAATAGGCTTTACACAAGAGCCTAAAGATATTTAACTTCTTAAAAATCATCTCTGAGCAAGAAAAAAATTCTCTTCCAGTGGAATTAGATCACTTTAGCACCTCCTTCTCATATTCTAATTGCCCATGGTCTTGGCTATTTCCCCACTTTCTGGGTTCAACCTAAACCATAACTCTGGCTCAATCATTCAGCTTTCCACAGTTTCAGATGACTCCTATTTTCAATCTTGGCTGCCCCTGTGATCCTATCTCTTGGTTCTCAGCCTTAACCTGATCCCCACTTTCTATGTTCTGGTTCTGACAGTGTTTGAACAACCAGCCCTGGGTAGTAAGGGTATCACACTGGACACAGGAAGTGTCTAATTATGGAACCTCTAGGAATATTATTAGGTATAGTCAGAATAAGAGCCTATTAACGAAAAAAAAAAAAAAACATTCTGACATTTGTTAAATGGTAAAGAAGGCTTTATTCAGAACTATTGTGATAGATGTCAAGATTATCACAATAGGGAAGACAGATCAGGCTCAATAGAGAATACAGCAAAGACAGCTGAGAATTTATAGCTAAGGAGCAGAGTTGGGGTGGAGAGGGTTGTCAGTGGATAGAAAATTACTAAAAGAAGTCTTCAAGGGTACGGGGATTATTGATAAAACAATTTAACAGAATTCTTGTTGAAGGCAGATCAGGGTAATGAAATACTGAAAATGAAGAATGAAGATATCAAAGGTGATCAGGTATTAAGGGTAGAAGGGTTCTTTCTAAACTGACCTAGAAGGATATTTGCTAAAACTGTACTTGGCAGGTGGAAGAAACATCCACAACAAGGACTAGTCAGAAGGAGGGCTCAAAGGAGCCAGTCCATAGTTTGACCAAAGAGAGAGTCTTTGTCAGCTCATATCAGCATTTACAAACAAAAGAAGGAAGGAAGTTAACACACTTTTAAGGACTGATTATGGCACTGTGTCATTATGTGGCACTTAGCATTATCTTAATTAATCATAATTAATAAAATAATATCAGGAAGCTCTCATTATCATCACCTAACATATGAAGAAACCTAGGCTCAAAGAAATTAAATAATACCCTGGCATCAGAAGACCTGGATTAGATGTTGGCTTTTTCCTATAACCTTTCACCATCTCTGCTGACTTCAAGCAAGTTACCTAACCCTTCTGTTTCAGTTGATATGCAATATGGAGATAATGTCCCTTTCTCCCAGGTCTTTTATCAACTATTATTTATAGAGGAATGACTCTAGAATCTCTCTCCAATTCTATTTCTAGATTCATCTCTCTACCTGTCTAATAGATAGATGCTCCTGAAAATTAATGTCCAAACTGAACACATTATCTTGTTTCAAAATACCTGCTCTGCTTCCTAAATTCTTAATCTCCTTAAATGATGGCTATGTAATTTTCCAAGCTAGAAACATCAGAGTTACAGTCAACTCTAGGTAGTCATGACTCCCAAACCCAAACAAGTATACTTCCATATGTTCCTATGAAACCCTAAGAGAAAGATTTCCCAACGCCATCTTCTCAATTAGGTCCTTATGTCCCATTCATGTCCTCATCATGTCACCTGGGCAGCAACAACAGTCTCCTGGTGGCCTCCTTACCGATAATCATTATCTGCCTCAATATGTCCTTTTAATTGTCATTACCCTCATTATCTATTAAAACTAAATCTGGTCATGGGGGTCCTGGGTGCTTCAGTCAGCTAAGCATCCAACTCTTGATTTCGGTTCAGGTCATGATCTCAGGGTTGTGCAACTGAGCCCTGTATCAGACTCTATGCTGGGTATGGAGCCGCTGTGAGATTCTCTCTCACTCCACCCTCCCCCACTTTCTTTCTCTCTCTCTTTCTCTCTCTCTCTCTCCCTCTCTAAAACACACACACACACACACACACACACATACAACAAACAAAAAAACAAAAAGAACACTCTAAATCAGGCCATATCATTGTGTTGCTTGAAACCCTGTTAGCCAGGGTGGCTCAGATAGTTAAACAACTGCCCTCAGCTCAGGTCATGATCCTGGAGTCCTGGGATCAAGTCCCACATCAGGCTCCCAGCTCCATGGGGAATATTCTGCTCCCTCTGACCTTCTCCCCTCTCATGCTCTCTCTCACTCTCTCTCTCTCTCTCAAATAAATAAATAACATTTAAAAACAAAAAAACAAACAAACAAACAAAAAATCTCTGTTAGCTGTTTCCTGCCTACCAGTGAAACCCAAAGTCCCAGGACCCCAGGATCATGACCTGAGCTAAAGGCAGATGCTAAACCAACTGAGCCACCCAAAATGCCCCAACTATTTTCAATTGTTTGTTGTTAATTCAGAGTCAGCAAGGTTCCCATTCATTTAAAATTAAGGAAAAACTGGGTCCAAAAAATTTTCCCTTAGAATTAAAATATATTATTGTAAAATTATAGATCACATCTTGAAAATTAAAGTGTATTGCTTCTTTGGGGATTTGATTTCTTTCATTCTTATTTGCTATTTTTAGAGCATGTATGATAAGCCACCTACAGTAATTTCTGAAGTAGTTACTAGAATAAAAGAAATTTAAATTAAATATCTTATAATTTTCCCTTAGAAATATTAAATCATCACTGCCAATAAATTCCCGATGTATTTTCTGGGTTATTATGATTTTTAGTTAAAAACTAAATTCTAAAATAAATTTTAAATTTACTCTGCATTAAGGTAATTCTAAATGAATAACAAGCTTATTGATACATAAATTCCTTATTTGTAATATTATGCCATTTTAGTTATCAGATAAGCTACAAATATTTTAAACCCTTTATGTTTGCAAAATATGTCTTTATTATGTAATCTACCTTTTAAAATATTAAATTTTAATTATTAAATTATGTACCTTAAATTATTATATTATCTAAATAATTAGGATACAATCACTATAATCTTTATGAACCACACTGAACCATCCTGAATTACTGTGAATTACAACTTAAGTTTGTACAGCTATTTAGAACATTTTCTAAGCAATGTCTTCTTTTTTTTTTTTTTACCTTTTCTTTTAAATCCAATATAGTTAACATACAGTGTTATATTAGTTTCAGGTGTATAATATAGTGATTCCAGAATTCTATACATTACTCAGTCAAAACAATGTCTTTCAACAGACAGAACCATGTGGATATTCTACTCATTGTTCTTTGCTGCAGAACTTAACATATATTCCTGACTTTATATTTATCAACCACAGTATATTGTAGAGTATTTTATTTACATGGTTTCCCAAAAATTGAAATGCAGTCTTCTGTAGGTAATTTTCCCAGCATTGTTCCTCTATGTGATCTGGTCAATTTCCTTTTTGTGAAAAAGATAACAGAAATTTTATCTAATTTTCAGATAACAGAAATTTTATCTAATTTTTAAAGTTTGCTGGTTGCCTATTCAATATTCATCCTCCTCTTCTTCCCCATTAAGTGGAACTACAATTTTGTTGGCAGCATCCATGTGCTCAAGAGAAAAAGCATTCCTATTTCCCATACTCCTTTACAAAGAGGGTGGCTGTGGGACAAAGAGGCCAAGGCCATGGAAGTAGAAGCTGTTTTGGGGGGCTTCTGGAGAAGCTCCAGAAAAAGAGACTCTAACTCAGCAGACAGTTATTTTTGTCCTGTGTTCTTCCTCCTCCCCCCTTATGCCTTGAGAAAAGGGCCAAAAAACGGCAGACATCTCAGCCCTGACACACAAATCACTAAGCCAACTCAAGCAACCAGACTTCTCATTACATAAGAAAAAACAAGCCTTTATCTTGTTTAAGTCACTATTATTTGAGTTTTCTGTTTCATGCAGCTGAACTGAATCTCTAACTGAGAAACCGGTACTAACCCAATAGCGTCAGTTACTAGAATCACCGCACAAACCTACCTGCACAAAAGAACATTATTTTTCACGTAGGGATTTTGTTAAATTTCACATTTTAGCACCATAATAAATGTCATTAGACGAATCCAATTTTGTTTATATATGAAAGCCTTTTGAGAGAGTGGGTCCCAAAAAGAGCACAATATATAATAAAGAGACAAGACAATGAAAGGCAGGTCGGCATCCTCAAAGACAGATTCCTCCACAATAGAGCACTGAAAAAGAATTAGGCAGAGTCCAACAGAGCTGTTTCTGAAAATAATGGGTATGTTTAAAAAAAAAAAAAAAAAACTAAGGAAGGAAAGGAACAGCAGAGCCTTTAAAATGTATAGAATGTTACAGAAATAATGATTTGTTCTATGTATCTCTTCTTTACATTGTGGCCTCATTATTTTGTTTGAAATTCCCCATATCAGACATACTCATAAATGCCAAGTCATATATCAAAGATTTTGGATTCATTTTCTCATTCACTGAATTGTTTTAAATGCCTACTATATGCCAGACACTCTTCTCGGCCCTGGAGATACGGCGATAAAGAGGACAGTGAAAGCTTCTGTCAATAAGGAGTTTGTAGTCTGAAGGGGAATGAGACAGATATAAACAGGTTCGACAGTGGTGAGTGTTGAAGAGGAAAAAAGTAGATATGATTTTTTTAAAAGATTTCATTTATTTATTTAGAGAGATGGAGAGAAAGAGCATGAATGGGGGAAGGGACAAAGGGAGAGGAAGACAGAGAATCTCAGGTAGACTCCCTGCCTGAGTATGGGGAGCTCAATCTCAAGATCCTGAGATCATGACCTGCACCAAAAGATGGAATTGTGAAGAAGCCTCCATGAGAGGATGACATTTAGTAAAGATATAAAGGGCATAAGGAAACAACTACATAGATACCTAGGCTAGTGGTGGGGAGGAATGAACAAAAGCAGAAGCTGGGAGGCTGGAGTGCTTACTTCAAAGTACAGTTAGAGGCCAGTAGGGCTTAGAGGGGGGTGAGCATAAATTTTAGAGTAATGTGACTGTGTCACATCTTGGGCACCACATCCATTTGCTTAACATTTATCCATAATATAAAAAACCCTTACATTTGACCTTTTAATTTCCAGTGATATTTGGAAATTTATAAAATAAATTTATAAAATAAAAACAACATCATCATCATCAACAACAACAACAACAAAAACAGTAGAATTCTTGATATATCATGAGAAAATTTACGTTCAAGTACCTGGTCACAAAGAACTATACTTTCATATTGTTACCAATGTTTAAAGTGATGATACTCAAATATTTCTTATACTTTTTAAATCTCAGGTTTTCAAAAATGTGCTGCACATATTAAGTACTAGTTTCAGCCTTTAGAAGATTTTTATCCTGTAATACAAGTAATTTTCTGAAAGAGTATTGCTTGTGTGGAGAAAATTAAGCGCCTGTCTCAATTTAGGAGTATGTCTGAAAGAGTATCACTTAAAAGGGTTACATTCTTAGGGGTCAGAAATAGTAAATTGAGGTTTGTAATGTGTATCAAAATGGAAATTTTATTTTGATAGATTTTATATCTTTCCAATTGCCCCTCTGAAATGTAGATATAAGAATACTAAATGTACTGCATTAAAATTTCAAACTCATTGCTCTAAAATGAATGTATCTGGACTGCCTATCTGCTTGGGGTGAGTCATTTATCCTCTTATTCTCTCACAGAGAATTTGATTGCATTCAAACTACCCAGCTGGAGAATTCAGCTACCTTTGGAAAAGCTGACATCAAAGGATCTGTGAAGAGTTCTCCTTACCCTCTGCAGAAGCTTGAATGTGGACTGAGGTGGCCATCATCACCTCTTCACAGCTAAGGAAGCCAGAAGAGGCATCCTGCCATCTTCTTCGGTACTGCTAGTGTTTGTGAATTTACCACTGTAGAAGATGACAGAAACAATTTTAGCACAGTCATGCTTATTTTCTAAAACTTTTGTGTTACTTTGACTCATCTCTCCCTCAATACTGATTATCGATTAATACACATCCAATATATTCTAAACCTTTAATTATTATTAAAATCATTTAGCTTAATCCCCTCAGGTTGCAAGATTCTAAATACATGAGTAATGATGACTGTTTTGTAGAGCTTTGTCTTAAAAACAATCATATCCTACTATTGTATAGTATTTGTAAAGGTAGCTTCTATTCTGAATACTCCAAACTATTTATTCATTTGCTCCTCCAGCCAACCCTAGGAAGTGCCTTTTTCATCTCATAGACAAGGGAACCAAGCAACATGGAGCAAGTAACCTGCCCAGTATCACACAACTGGTAAACAGTAGTGCCTGAATATGGACCTGGTAGTGTGGGCTCCAGACACTGGAGTTTTAGCCATGATGTCATGCTGTTTAGCCTGTTTTCAGTACTATGTGTTGTTCAAGTGAATTATGGCTATAAAAATGTGAATCTGTTACTCTACAGATACATAATAATTCATGAAGTAAGGCTTTGCTGGTGAGAAGTAGCCATGCTAGTTACCTGATGATAGGAAATGTAAGCACATATCCATGGAAATATATCTAACACTACCAACTTGTAAACTGTAGTAAAACAAGTCAAGTGTGCAGAAATTCCCAATGAGTTTAGAAGAAAAACTCCTAAACCAAGGTTATTTTTAAATGGTTCAAATGAGTATGGGATTTGAGGTGTTACTGAAAAGAGAGTAATTGGATTTGAGAAAGAGGAGGCAGAGAAGAGAAGGCCAGCTGAGCAAAGAGCATGAAAGAGCAAAGTATAGGATTGTTAATGGAACAGCAAATATACCAACTGCTAGAGAAGTGGATTCACCAACACCCATTGATGCTCTAAGGATTTGTTCATTGGTGTATGTAATGTTCTTTGAACATCTTGGGGATAAAAATAAGTCTTTAAATTAAGCCTATTTCTATTACTTTTGCTTATGGATTTTTCCTTCACTCAATCCTAATATTCAAAAGTCAGAGAAGCTGGGATGCCTGGGTAGCTTGGTTGGTTAAGCGTCTGCCTTCGGCTCAGGTCGTAATCCCAGGGTCCCCAGATGAATTCCACTGCTCAGTGGGGAGCCTGCTTCTCCCTCTCCCTCTGTCCTTCCCTCCCCCCAACTTGTGCACCTCTCTCTCTCTCTCTCTCTCTCTCTGACTTGCTCACTTTTAAAAAAAAATTTTTTTTTAAAGTCAGAGAAACTGCTGGCTTTCTTCAAAACTGGAACCCTTAGGCTTCTAGATCATTCAATTACAGAATCAAAGAATTAGAATCAAAATTGTGATCTAATTCAGCCCTAACATTTCCTTGAGAGTTAAACTTTCTAACTTACTTTCCTTCTCTGTAGTATGAAAAAAATACTACTCTTATTTAGTATGCTGAGAGAATTAAAATGAGATAATATTCATCATTCACTGAGCATTGGTATTAGAGGTTGGCCACAGTAGCCTCTCAATAAACATGTTTCTTCCACTTCCCTATCTCCTTTACACACACACTTGCATGCACACATGCACACACACACACACACACACACACACACACAACTTTAAAAGGGATTCTTAGGATATAGTACATGCTTCTTGACTTAGAAATAAGAAAAAAACTAGTAATGTGAAATTATATATCCCAAAGCAATCTAAATATAGGAGACCAATTCTGTCTCTTTACTTGATTTTAACTTTTAGCTTGCTGGTGCAGAGATTTGCATTGTCTTTCCAAATAACTGTGAGCACATTTGAACCTACCACTAGAGAAGGCACCCCTGCTCTAAAGATGAGTTCACTAGGAAGCATCCTGCCTGCTCTATTTTAGCTGGAGCTGACCACAAACTTCCCAACTCACTGGATATTGACTCTAGGGAAGGAAAATCATAAAATGAACTGCAGATTACATCCCTACTATAGGTTATCCTATGTTTCTTTCTAGAAAGCTGAAAATATGTCTCATAAAAATTATTTTACTTAGGAGCACCTGGATGGTTCAGTCAGTTAAACATCCCACTCTTGGTTTTGGCTCAAGTCACAATCTCAGGGTCATGAGATCAAGCCTTGCCTGCTCTGCATTGGGTGTGGAGTCTGCTAGAGATTCTCTCTTCCTCTCCTACCCCTTCTACCACTCCTCCCCCACTGCACATGTGCATGCTTTGAAAGAAAGAAAGAAAGATAGACAATCTTTTTTCAAAAATATTTTACTTAATTCTAAAGTAAAAAGATTTCTGAGGACCATTTTATTACATTTATGTTGTTGATTAAGCAAAAAGAGAACCAATTAAATCATTAACCAAGTACATTCAACTCAAGTTTCCTTTCTTGCTGATTTCTTGATTCCTGGTCAAGTCTTTCCTCTTTACCAAGTCCTTCTCCTCCATGCTCATTCTCTATTTTGTGCCCCAATCTAGTCTTGCTTCTTTCCCATCCATGCAAATGCCAGTTCTTTCCTGGCTCACCTCATCGCTAGGCTAACAAATCCTACCTACCCAGATTAGTTAGCAATTATTATCATATTCAGATCAGCCTGCAACATGATCAACCCTCTGTCTGCCAAGCTATGTTTCCTTATTTAAGTCATTGTTTCCCAGGCTACTTCCTTGAGGACAACTGAAAACTTCTTTGCAGTTCTTCATCCACTTTAATAACAATAGCCACAATTTTTAAAAAATGGCTAGCTAGCATTTATGGATCCTCTTTAGTATAGCATTTCTCTAAATTTTTTGTATACGTCATTGCATTTAAATTTTATAGCAACTTTGTGACATGAGTATTATTATGCCAACTCGACAGATTAGGTAACTGAGTAATACAGCTGTTAAATAACCTATCAGGTCTCACAGCTAAGAAATGGCAGAGCCAGGACTACCTGACTTCCAAGCCCTGTGTGTAGTACACAGTTGAGCAGACCACTTCCACCTGTCCCTAATTAGAGTCTAGGTGGGCACAAAAGTGACTCAAAGCACATGCTGAAGGAACCCTGTGCCTCCAAAGTATTTTCTCTACTTTTACATTTTCTACAAAATAAGTTCTGTAGACCTTAACATTCCTATTTTTCTTGAATTTCAGCTTTTCTCAAGGCTTCCTCTTCCCTTACCAGCCCATCAACTACTCGGCTGAGACATCAGGGACCCCCCTGCCAGGCACATTCCTATCCACCAGATAGCATTCTCACTCCACATGAACATTAGCTCATATCTATATACTCACAATAACTCCTATTTCCTGCTCAGGAGCTATAATATACATACATATATGAGAAGAGGGAATTTGCCACAAAATATCACTAGGTTGCCAGTCTGTAGCATTTGAATGCACAATTTGTACAGAAGCAAAAACTTGTTAGCAATCTGAGTTCATTTAGTTTTATTAGTTGTTGATTTAAATTAAAAAGTTAGGGATAATTACATTTTGATAATCCCTAAGCCACTTCTGACAGACTAAGCCTAGTACACATTTGAAAATGACACTTGTATAATAACTGCTTGTAAGGCAAAACTGAGGATTAAAGCTATAAGCTTGGATTTTAATATTCAAATACATAAAATGAACCAAAATAATAATGCAGATATCCTTTGTTACACAGAAATTTTTCATGTAGAAATTTGGAGATTACAGAATTAAAACACAAGGAAAGGCTTCAATACCCAAAGAGTCAAAAGAAAAATAACAGTGAAATAGACTTGAGTTTTGCTTTGTTTTGCTCTGTATTCATCCATAAGAAAAACATGCCTATTCCTCATTACATTATATGCCTTTTAAAAATTAGTTTGGTTGAAAAATGGAATATCAACAGCTACCAGTGTAAAGAGGGTAAGTATGTGAACCAGTATACCTTAAATTTCAATTATCTGGAAAATAATACAAATAACGGTTGTTTTCTTTTTCCACAAGTGTGGTGTCATAGCTCATTGTCAATGGGACACTTGCTTCAGTCATAGTCCCAGTAACAGTAGCATGTACCCACACTCTCTTATGAACATCTGTATGTCAGTAGGATCAGAAGAGTCTGTAACTGTAAGGAAAAGGTTCCTTGGTACAAAGTTGACCTGATCAAACAATGATTTTGGCTCTGACACAGTCTTTCTATGACCAACTAAGCCTGCTGCGTTAAGCTAAAGATAGTATAATAGCTCTTTATACTCATCCAGCTTTACTCTGGCACAATATCATAGAAGACACCTGATCAAAAAACCCCAAATAAAACCTTCCCATTTTGCTTTTGCTCATATACAATCCAAACCACCTCATGCCCACTGTCTCCTTCTAATTACTCCTTCTATACATTCCACTTCAGACAAGTGTGCCCGGACCTCCTTATCTATCCATCTCACATCACTGGTCCAGCTTAGGCAGAGCTTAGAAGATCCACTCATCCCCATCTCTTCCAAGCCCATTAGAAGATCTCTTTTAATCGAGACAGTTCTTCAAAACCCACCATTCCTCTTGCTGTTGAACTTAGAAATTGAATCACATGCATTTGTCCTATACCTAAACCATGACCCCACCAAAACAACAGGGATTTTTTTAAAAAGGTATAATAAACAAGGGCAAGGAGAGATATGAGTGAGGCAATATTGAAAACAGGGAACTGAAAGGAGTTTTACCCTCCACACACAGGTTAATTCTCTGGAATAAACCTGAGGGAACTCAGACTCTGGATATCAGAGGCAGAGAAGGTGTGTGAGGCAAGTGCTAGAAACAAAAAGTTTCCTAAATGCTGGGCCTACCTAACCTTTTATTTCAAACTGCTCCTTGAATGCTTACAGGGAAGCATATGACCCCTGATTAGAAATTAAATTTTTCTCTAACAAAAAACTGAACAGGCCCAGAAAAAGGACCTATATTTGCTGACATTTGGGAGATATACCCCCTCTCCAACCCAAGTTAAAATCCAGCTCACTTCCCACAAGTAGGTAAACCCTGGCCTCACATATAGAAAGCTTCCAATCAGCCTTTCAATGCCCTGCTTGTGAATATAACTGGACATATAAGAATGATCAGAAGGTTAAGAAAAGTCTCCAACATGCAAAGAAGAAAACCAACAAGCAGAAAACAGTAGCCTGGAAGAAATATAAAAATAAAGGATGCAAAATGGATAAAACTATATAAATAATATCTTAAATGAGGTAAGAAACAATAGCACCTTTTTCTTTGTCTTTTTTTTTTTTTAAGATTTTATTTATTTGACAGAGGGGACAGAGCAAGAGAGGGGACACAAGTAGGGGCAGTGGGAGAGGGAGAAGTAGGCTTCCCGCTGGACAGAGAGCCTGATGCAGGGCTCGATCCCAGGACCCTAGGATCGTGACCTGAGCCAAAGACAGACACTTAACTACTGAGCCACCCAAATAGCACCTTTTCCTTAAGATTTATTTATTCATTTTAGAGAGAGAAAGAGAGGGAGTGCTCACATGCACGAGTACAGAGAGGGGCACTTGAGAGGTAAAGAGAGAGAGAATTCTCAAGCAGACTCCCCACTGAGCATGGAGCCTGAGGCAGGGCTCAATCCCAGGACCTTGAGATCATGACCTGAGCTGAAATCGAGTCCATTACTTAATGGACTGAACCCAGGATCCCCAGGATATCACTTTTAAAATGGTATTTTTTTAACATCTTTTTTAAAAAGTTGAAATTAGAGAAAATTAAGAGCCCTCAGAAATTAAAATATGATGGCATAAATTTGAATTTTTTAAATAGCTTGAATTTTTTTAATAGCTTGTTCTACTCTTAGAGAGTAGAACAAAAAGATAAAGAGTTGAAAAATAAGCAGAAAAAGAAAAGAGATTTAGAGGATTCTTTCAGAACATTTACTATCTAAGAGTAACTCCACAAAGACAGAAAAGAGAATACAGAGGAAATAATCAAATAAATCACCTAAGACAAATTCCCAGAACTGAAGGATATATCCCAGATTAAAAAGAGAGATTAGGTGCCAAATGGTATGAAAAACACACACTTAACCACCCACCCACCAAAACTTATCACTGTGAAATTCAGAACACTCATAGAAAAGATCACAAAAGAATCCAGTGAGAAATACATACCTACATGTATGTGTGCATGTATGTATATAGCACTGGAAACAGAATAGGAAGCCCCAACAGCAATGTTGGAGTACAGAATATAAGGAATTGATGTGTTCAATATTCTGAGGAAGATACAATTTTAATTCACAATGCTGTATTAAACAAAACTATTAATCAAATATGAAGATGAAATAAATATTTTTCAGACATGCAAAAAGCATAAAAAAATATTTTTCACACATCCTTTCTTAAGAAGCTACTGAAGATTTATTTTTAGAAAACAAGGAAGGAAGACATGAGACTCAGAAATATAGTGCATCATCAGGATGGCAGCAACAAAGTTATTTTCAATCCATAATTCAGAAATTCTAATTTAAAAAGAGGAAAAAAAACAAAATATAAAATTACTTACTCTAAAAACAGTCTTTTGACAAAGTTGGAGAAATAAAATCAATTTACCAACTTCTACTACCATATTTCCTTAACTAAAATAACCTCTTTCCTTGCTTTAGCCCTTCAATGGACTGTTTAAGCAACAGTCCATTGAATTGTAGAGGGTTCAAAAGGTCTTTTCAACTATGAAAAATATTGCTATCTGAACCAGAAAATATTGATAGTTTATCATTTTCTCAAGTTAGTCGAATATTTTTCTTCCACATATTTTCTGGCCTCCAAAATTGATATGTGAGATTAGAGATTATAATTTATCCTTCATTGTAACTCCTAAAGTCCTCAACATACAGTAAGTGCTCAATAAACAACTGTGTAATATACATGACTTTGAGTGTATCATAATTAAAATGTAATTATTCACATGAGTTGCTACCTCAGGCGTGAAGATGCTTCATGGTGCTATGGAGGAAGATAGCAAAGAACTGCTTAAAGAAGACCCACCAGGAGTAAACTAATAAAGTGGGACACACCAGCATTTTGAAGAACATGGTAGGAAGAGAGCAGACCTTCCCTAAATATCAAATGATAGAGGTATGCTACTTAAAGACTATACTTTGAGCAAATACTAGGCAAAGACTATGAGATTTCTGTGATTCTGATTATGGTCCTAAAACAAAAAATTGACGATAAAGAATGGATGGTATGTAAGTGACTCTTAATCTCACAAAACAAACTGAGGGTTGCTGGGGGGAGGGAAGTCAAGAGAGGAGGGTTGGGTTATGGACATTGGGAAGGGTATGTGCTATGGTGAGTGCTGTGAAGTGTGTAAACCTGGCGACTCACAAACCTGTACCCCTAGGAATAAAAATACATTATATGTTTATAAAAGAATAAAAAAATCAATTTAAAAAAATATGTTTAGTTCTGGAAAAAAAAAAAAAAAAGAATGGATGGTATGAGAAATGTAGGAGTATATCCCTGGGATGAACAAAGGGAAGAAAGGGAAGAAAGAAGGGAGGAAAATGTTTGGGAGACAGAAAAGATGAAGAGAGCTAAAAAGGGAAGAAAGGAAAAAGAAATCCAAAAGCAACATAATACACAGAACTATCCTTAGTGTTAAGTAAAGATTATCCTGAGTACCTGCACAGAAATCAGTGTCAGAATTCACTATTTTTTTCATTTATTTAACTAACATGTATATTGTGACTCTAGGTGCCATGCCAGGAATTAAGGATTTAACAATGAACCCTATACCATGAAAACTCTATTCATGGAGTTTAAGATTTGTAAATAGATGTATACATTCCTAATAAAATATATCATTTTCTCACATTATTGTTTTTATAATTCACAATATATCCTTTTGTGTTCTCATTACAATCTAGAATTAAAAAAACAAACAAACAAACAAAAAAAGCCTGGGTGGCTCAGGGATGTCTGGTTGGCTCAGTTAAGTGTCTGCCTTCAGTCTAGGTCATTGTCCCAGGGTCCTGGGATTGAGTCCCACATCAGGCTCCTCGCTCAGTGGGGGCCTGCTTCTCCCTCTGTCTGCTGCCCCTTCTGCTTGTGCTCTCTCTCTCTCTCTCTCTGACAAATAAATAAAATCTTCAAAAAAAACATTTTTTTTAATAGAATAAAAAAAAATTCTAGGCCCTAGCTAGATTGGTTTTACCAGACCATACTCTGGGTTTAAAGGTGGGGATGAGAGAATGCCAGTGGTATAAAGCCAAATGAGCAGCACTCCATGGGAGCATGTTTTCCTGCGATTTCTTTTTCTTTGGGTATACTACATATTACAGTTCCTGATTCATTTTTATTGCTGCTGTTGATGCTAAAAGCGACATCTAGAAACTAGGGATTAAAAATTTTCAACTCCACATGAGCTCAAGGTTATAGCCTCAGACCTTATACAAGTAACTAATCAATTTTGCCAAGGTTCTCACTAATAGAATCTGCAAGATCAAGACTGGTGTGTCAAGGGTCTCTTTGTACTAAGATATATTTTAAAAGCTACAGTCTTTTGGAATTCTGTTTTCCTCTGTAGCCCACTAAGCCACCGGGATATACTGAAGCAGGATTTCAATAAAGCCTAAGCTCTTATTTTACATGCAGAATTGAAACCAAACAGAGAAGACCTGAAATTCAGTTGTAAGCAAGTGTTCGGGCAAGCTATTTTATGCATCTCTCCTACAACACAGACTGGAAACTATAGCTCTAAAATTGATCCCACTGGGACCTGAAGCAAAACATTGTCCAGGATGAATGCACTATACTAATTGCTCTCCTCTATCCATTTGTTGTTCCCCATCCTTCCCGGGTTTTCTCCTTCTCTCCTTACCTCTGCCCCTTGGTGATCTCTCATAAGAGGGGAAATTTGTTTCCTTTTTCCCTTACAGAATCAAAAGGAAATACTCATAAGAAAGGTATTGTCTGAAATAAGAACTAAGAGGACAAAGGGCACGTTCAAGAAAAGAATTCCTTAAAAGCTATTTCACATTTGAATATGTTTTCACTCACTGAATTCTTTAGAGACCAGAAAAAGAAACACCCCAATTCTTTTATAGAAGACTAATAAGGTCATTCACCCCTTCGCCTCTTCTCACTTGCTTAAGCCACCCTAATAAGAAGCGAATTCCCCTTTCCTCTCTTTATTTTCATTGTGTGTGTCAAAGCCTCAGATGCACATTTTATTATTCTGGAGTCCTTGTTGGACGAAGATATTTGAGATGTGAGGGGCATGTTAAGAAACCATTTATAGCTTATATAACAGAGCTTTAAAAAGCCCAGGGTCAACACAGCAGTGTCTTTTTCACCTAAAGCCAAATTTTTAAGCCAAGGGAAAAAGAAAAATAGTGTTCTGAGTTTTATTTACCACATACTGACAATTCAAAGAAAAACAAAAATAGCAGAGTCTAAATGCACTATTACTGACTCTTCAATGCAGAAAAAAAATGATTTTTGAATGTTCCAAATGAAAAATGTTGAAATTACAATACTTCAAAATTGTTGCTTGACAATGTTTCTGTGTCCTGGCTTATATTTAGAAACATCTCTAGAGCCAGAATTTCCCTTTTCTAAAATAGTATAGACTTCTTTATCCTGAAAACTTGGGTTTCTAAACATTTTGATCATAATGGTGATGATGATTACAAGAACTTACTCTCAAAACTTTTATTTTGAATCACCTGGGTGGCTCAGTGGGTTAAAGCTGCTACCTTCCGCTCAGGTCATGATCCCAGAGTTCTGGGATCTAGCCAGCTTGGTTGAGCTCCGTACTTGATGGGAGCCTGCTTCTCACTCTGCTCACCCCCCCCCCACTTGTATGGATGCCTGTGTACTCTCTCTCGCACACACATACACATAAATCAAAACTCTTCAAAGTGTAGGGATAGAGGGTACATACCTCAATATCATCAAAGCCATCTATGAAAAACCCACCGCAAATATCATTCTCAATGGAGAAAAACTGAAAGCTTTTCCGCTAAGGTCAGGAACACAGCAGGGATGTCCATTATCACCACTGCTATTCAACATGGTACTAGAGGTCCTAGCCTCAGCAATCAGACAACAAAAGGAAATTAAAGGCATCCAAATCGGCAAAGAAGAAGTCAAATTATCACTCTTCGCAGATGATATGATACTATATGTGGAAAACCCAAAAGACTCCACTCCAAAACTGCTAGAACTTATACAGGAATTCAGTAAAGTGTCAGGATATAAAATCAATGCACAGAAATCAGTTGCATTTCTCTACACCAACAGCAAGACAGAAGAAAGAGAAATTAAGGAGTCAATCCCATTTACAATTGCATCTAAAACCATAAGATACCTAGGAATAAACCTAACCAAAGAGACACAGAATCTATACTCAGAAAACTATAAAGTACTCATGAAAGAAATTGAGGAAGACACAAAGAAATGGAAAAATGTTCCATGCTCCTGGATTGGAAGAATAAATATTGTGAAAATGTCTATGCTACCTAAAGCAATCTACACATTTAATGCAATTCCTATCAAAGTACCATCCATCTTTTTCAAAGAAATGGAACAAATAATTCTAAAATTTATATGGAACCAGAAAAGACCTCGAATAGCCAAAGGGATATTGAAAAAGAAAGCCAACGTTGGTGGCATCACAATTCCGGACTTCAAGCTCTATTACAAAGCTGTCATCATCAAGACAGCATGGTTCTGGCACAAAAACAGACACATAGATCAATAGAACAGAATAGAGAGCCCAGAAATAGACCCTCAACTCTATGGTCAACTAATCTTCGACAAATAAATCTTTTTTTTAAAAAACTTCTATTTTTATGAAAAGACATTAGAATGAGAAAATAGTATTGGTTATCAGTAACTTGAATTCTTTTTTTTTTTTTAAGATTATTTATTTATTTATTTATTTGAAAGACAGATCACAAGTAGGCAGAGAGGCAGGCAGAGAGAGAGAGAGGAGGAAGCAGGCTCCCCGTTCAGCAGAGAGCCCGACGCGGGGCTCCATTCCAGAACCTCGGGATCATGCCCTGAGCCAAAGGCAGAGGCTTTAACCCACTGAGCCACCCAGGCACCCCAGTAACTTGAATTCTAAGACAATTTTACTCTTCTCTGCTAAGAGACCAAAACAGCAGTCTAAGGACTTCAAGAAATTCTCTTAATTTCCATTAATCCTTGCCTTAAAGGAATCTGGTTACTAGTTGGTAAACTTTTGGCAAATTGCCAACCTAGGAGGTACCCAAATATAATAGTTTCTGTTAAGTCTCTTAAGAGTCACATTCAGAAAAAGATGCCTAAATAAGGAGTGTGCCAGTGTATGGGATTTAGGTGAGCAAGAGTGCAAAAACGGGTTAGATTCCTTGAAAGGGAATTGACACTGCATTTACAGATGATAGAGATGGTTCTGTCAGTCAGTCATCTCCTACCAATCTATCGAACCCATTCAGATCAATCTTCCTTCTCCTACCTATCATCTCTTCTCTCCTGTCCAGATACTTTCTGACCTCTGCTAAATCCTTTTCAAAGGAAATTGAGGTCAGGACATATGAAATATATATATATATATATAATATATTATAAATATAACATATATTAATATATATTATATTATAATATTATATTATAAATATTTATAATATTTATATTTTTATATAAATATCATATAAATTTATTATATTTTATATAAGTAAATATTACATATTTATTTATATATATTTATATATAAATATTTATATATAATATATATTATATTCTATAATGTTTATATATTTATAATATATATTATATTTATAATATATATTATAATTATATATTAAATATATATATTTATTATATATATATATTAAAAATAGCACAGATGAAAGATTACCACCTCTCTAGTTCACTTCTTTACTTCTACCTTCTCATACATTTTCAAGAAAATTCCCCCTTCTCTCTCCTCAAGTACAAAATAGTTATTTTGTTGAATTAACCCAAAAGAAACTTTTGGGGAGGGTTTGTGATCACAGTGGCCATTGGGCTTGGAAATGCAGTCACCCTGTGTTGCAATCCTCCATCAAGTCCAGTGAGGGGTACAAATCCAGGCTCCAATCCCTCCAATCAAGGGATCTGACAACAGTCACCAGCCCTGAAGAGCCAGGGGATAAACTGCACTCTTGAGTCAGACTCTGGGCCTGAATCCTCACTCTGCTAACTGCTTGTTATTTCAACATGAGCAAGTACGCATCTGGAAAATGGGTTGCTGATGATAATTTTAGTACCAATATTCCTAGCATTATCATGAGGTTTAAGTAAGTGAACACTCATGAAGTACCAAAATACTTAGAATAGTGCCTGGCTCATAGGCTATCTAAATTAACTTGTCAAAGTAAAATTTAGGCTTGTTAAAATGGTTTTAAAATTTACAAAACCAGTGCTCAAACTCCTGAGCTATGGAGCCTAAATTAGTTTTAAAATTTAGATTGTAATCTATGTATTACTTACATTTGTGATTAAAATATAATCAGTAATTTTTGCTACTTTACTTTTTTGAGTTTTACATTCTTGAACTCAGAAGCCATTGGGCTCCATTCTTCTACTTTACACAACACAAAATAAAACTAAAAATTGTATTTTTTAGATAAGCATCTTTGTGGGTTTTTTTCCCTAAACACTATAGTACCTAACAAAAGAACTTAAAGTTGAATGGATTATTGCAAAAAGCAACTCGTTTTTGGTAACATACACTTCTTTTCCAAATGACATAGGGAAATCTGTCTATGCTGTTTCCCTATAGCGTTTTCATTTACAGGCTGTGTTTCTAAGCACGAACACAGCTAAGTAGGAAAAAGAAAAAACTACTTCGGTTACTGAACCTTATAACCCAGTACTAAAAGATGCAACCAAAGATGTCATTTTCTATCAAATAGCCATCTTGAATGCATTTCACTGTGATAGTTCCACGTTGGGACAGTATTTGAATAGAAGAAAATGGAAGCCAAGGCCAGTTTGAGCAGTGCTATAACATGCTACAGCCAGGACTTAGTGTGATTTGATTTAACCAGGTTTGTTGCATCATGAACTTCAGATTTTTCTCTGCAGTAAAACTCTTTGAATCGTGATTTTCAGCCAACATTTGCATCATCTGTTGTAATTTCCAGCCCACATTTGCATCACCAAAACATGCCTATGACCAAAGTCTCATACATATTCAGAAAGAAGTCTGTCCAGTAACTTTGTTCAGTAAAGAAGCATGGAACAAGCACTCAAGGGGTGGGGGTAGGGGTGGTGGAAAGGTGGGTTATTTATGTTAGGGTACGGAGTTGATCACCCCTCAATTAGATAGAGAACACTCTCGATAATGCAAGTCACACAGCGAGGTTTATTTCCAGCTAGTTGGGGTCCCAGTATCCGCCCAGCGCAGCGGGTTTCAACAAGGACACCAAGCACTCAAAGCCATGGGCTTATATAGCATTTTCAAGGCACTTCTTCATAGCTACATACATATCTTGCACCCCACTTTGACAGTTTAACTTTGTTTAACCTTTTGCCACCCAGGTGTCACCCTGGGGCCATCCTGGTGGGTTAAGTGAGATTTAGGTTTAGAAGAAATTTAACTTTATTTACATTTCCTTCTGCCTCAGCCTCCTTCAGTTTTATGGTGCGACCTTAGGCCTTGAGGAACTGAGCCATTTGTCTCTGGAAATTGGGCCATTGAAGAGATAGCCCTTTTTGTTGTAAATCACCAGGACCTTTGCAAATCAAGGGAGACTCCTGTCTTGCAGGATTGTGATCTCTGCAAGTTAACTATTTGTTTTCTTTAACATCTAGTCCCTGTGGCACCACCACCTAACCGCCCTGGTGGTATATGATTAAGTTGTTTTTCCAGGTTTAGTCTGGCTAGGGACACTCAGTAAAATGGCTTCCCGGCCTTCAGGATGGCCATTCTTATGCTAACCCACTCTTACAGTGCAAGGTGCCAGCTTTTGCTTTGCCAAGATGGCTGTACTTATGTCAGGGCTAGACTCAAGGTGGGTACAGCCTTGTTTTTCTTGGCCTTCACATCTGAAACTGGTTTCTGGGACTTGTTTTTAAGTCCCCTGGGGGAGGGGAGCAGGGACAGTAAAATAGGTCCTTACAATTTATAGATAGGGGAAAAAAAAAAAAAAAACCTTTCTAGGAACAAGGTATTTAAAGTTTTCAACTCAATACAAGTTTAGAGTTAAAGTTTTCAACTCAATACAAGTTTAGAGCTAGAGTTCCAAACATCAGGACAATAACTAATCAACTTAGCCACAACTGTCACCAACAGGCTTTGCAAGTTGAGACCAGACGGTCAAAGGTCTGCTACAAGAAGATTTACCATTTATTAAGTCATAGTTCTGTCCATCCTCTGCTCAGTTTCAAGCTGTGATCAATGAAGGGATGTCCTTCCAAAGCCCTGACATTCAGTATGGATGTTTCCTAACATTCAGTATGTTAAAAACACATATTGATTGATACCATTCCAATTTAAAATAATGATTTGATAGTAAAAGCCTTCACTTCACAAAACTTGAAAGCTATTTTAAAAGCAGATAAATATGCTTGCAAAGAAATTGCTCAGCAAAATCCCCCAAAGAAAAGTCTGTCAGAATTGTTTAATTGAGCATTCACTGTCTAATTAAAATTATGTGATTTCAATAATGTTTAACATTCATAAAATAAACCAGAATCCTTGTACTATGCATTCTCATATTAAAAGAAAAAACAACAAATCTAAAAGGATCAGTCAAGACGTGAAGAAGTAAAACTAAAAGCAGCAACAGATTTTAGAGTAGTACCCCATACATCATTTTGCTTTCATGCTAAGAAAACAGACTAAATATGAATGAAATGGGACAAGCTCACATCAACTACAAATGACAGTGACTTCAAATATGTGGCCTACACAAAGCTCAATGATTCTTTTTAGAAACACTAAATTGGAACTTGTCTGAGAAACACTTGACCAAAGGTGTCTCTCTCTCAGTGATCATCCTCAAGTTGTATAAAAGAGTATCTAAGATTTTTTTTATTTAATCATCCAACTTTTCCTTTGGGGAGAGATAAACTTGAGTAACTCTTTGACTTACCTCTTAGCTTCCTCTCTGCTCCCCCCCACACACACCATGAATTAACAACACTGATGATATTAGAAAACAAATGGCAATAATCAGCTTTTTTACATAACCTAGACTACGAAGCTAGTTTTTAAAAACTTTGTGTAAGCTTTAAAAAATAAAAATAGCTCATCAGATTTTTTCTAATTCATAAGTAAACACATTATTATGTGTAAAAAAAAAAAAAAGAAAAAAGGACAAAGTAAATGAGTCATCCATTATCACCTAAAAAAGTAACTACTAACATTTTTTGTATACTTCAATCTTCTTCTCATGCCTATATATAATTAAAAAACCCAATGGCTCAGTCGGTTAAGTATCTGCCTTTGGCTCAGGTCATGATCCCAGGGGCCTAGGGTTGAGTCCCATGTCAGACTCCTTGCTCAGAAGGGATTTTGCTTCTCTTTCTCCCTCTGCTGCTCCCCTCTCCCCAATTGTGCTTCTTTTTCTCACTTGCTCTCCTTCTCATAAATAAATAAATTTTTTTTAATATGGTTTTAGTTTTTATAATATTGGAATCCCACAGAATAGAGGTTTGCAAACTTTATAATATACTATAAACATTTTGGATATTATTAAATATTCTATTAATTATATTAGTAACTAAATTGTATTTAACTAATTTCTGAGATTACAGGTCATTTCATTTTTTATTATTATAAACAATGCTCTGATAAATATCCCAGCAGATGAATAAGAAACTATTTTCTTAGAACACATTTCTAGGGTGCCTGGGTGGCTCAGTGGGTTAAGCCGCTGCCTTCGGCTCAGGTCATGATCTCAGGGTCCTGGGATAGAGTCTCACATCGGGCTCTCTGCTCAGCAGGGAGTCTGCTTCCTCCTCTCTTTCTCTCTGCCTGCCTCTCTGCCTACTTGTGATCTCTCTCTGTCAAATAAATAAATAAATTCTTTAAAAAAAAAAAAGAACACATTTCTAGAAGGCAATTGTTACTTTAAATTATATGTATGCATTGATGTTTTGAAATATACTGCCTAATTGCCTTCTAGAAGGCTCTTTTTAAATGTTTCATGTTTGGAGCACCTGTGTGGCTCAGTCAGTTAAGGCTCAGGTCATGATCCCCCAAGTCCTAGGACTGAGTACCACATCAGGCTTTCTGCTCAGCAGGGAGTTGGCTTCTCCCTTTCCCTCTGCCCTTCTACCCACTTATGCTCTCTGTCTCTCTCTCAAATAAATAAATAAAATCTTAAAAAAAAAAAGTTCCATGTTTCACTTAATTAACTGTGCTCCCAGCTAGATTAGTAAAAACCATAGTCACCTAGACCTTTCCTGTGGTTCATTCAAAAGGCTTTCATGATAATAGCCTCCGGTAACCAAAAAAATATCAATTGAAGCCAGTATGTCATTGCTGCATCATCACTGCCTATGGCCTAGAGATATCATTAAGAACAAATGTCTATGCAAGCATGTCTAACATCAGCACACAAAAGGTCATTCCTCAAGGGGTCATTCAACAAACATCATCCCTTTGCAATCACGTGGCATTCAAAGAGGGGAAAAAATTGCTTACATTTTCTAAAACTACTCAGAAATCCTCATTTCATATTTCAAGGACTTCTACACTGTCTTAATATACCATTTATACTTAACAATAATTCCTAAATGAGTTTCTTTCAAAATACCTATTCTCTATACTGTTTTTTAAACAAAGATTCTTCCTGGTTGTGATTAATTTAAAGGTGAACCCACATAGTATAGCCGTTAAGAGCAAAATGAAGTTCAGTAATTGGCCTCCCTGTGTTTGAAGTGTTTTTCTATTATATATCGTTTCTGTGGTCTTGAGCAAATCATTTAACCTCTCTGTACCTCAGTTTCTTCACATGTGAACTTTGAGTATAATAAAAGTAAAATTTTTCATGTAGTTTTTCTAAGCAAGCATTAATACAAAATGCTTAATACCATGTTTAACACATAATAAGCATTTAATATCAGTTGGTAGTTGTTACTATTAAGCAAAAATTGCCTTTGGCTCTTTGAAACTTGTTGTCCTTCATCATTTATCTGCCTAATAAAAGAATGTACATTCTGTGCAGCCTGTGAGGACATAAGGTCTTTTTCATCTCTGTGATGCTAAAAGAACTTTCAGGATCCATGGAAGCCAGCAAGGGTGCAGTGTTGATTAGCAGTCAGATAAAATCCTCTTAGGCCCCTGGGTCATCCCAACATCTGCATCTGCAATGAAACAACACTGACATCTAGTGATCAGAAAGATAAATGACAGGGTTGGGCAAACAGCAAATATAATAAAAGTTTTTTGCCTTGGCCCAATGAGTTTTCCTATTATATTAGGGAAAATGAGTTAAATCCTAGGTGGGTTTGGGCATAGCCTCTTTACATTTTTCTGGTTGCATAAAAAGTGTTCTGAAAAACTGAAATCCACACTATCCATCACATCAACTTTTATACTTTCATTTTAATCAATTTGTTTACCTTAAAAATCAGAAAAAGAGAAAAATATAAAAATATATTTAATAGAAATATTAATATATGTTCATTTTACTTTCAAATCACATATAAAAGTAGATCAAATTAATGCAAATTAATTCAACATAATAACAATAGTCAAAAATATATTAATGGGCCTTCATTATAGATTAATTTGTGAATGCATTTTGTACAATTTTATAGTGAAGATCAAAGCAAATACCATTGTGTTAAATAAAACATAGCCAATCAACAATTTTTCTGTTTCCTTTCTATGTTTCTATAACAAAGAGGACAGGGGAAAGTAGTACTTCAGGAAAGGATTTGCACATCTATTTCAGGAGAGGGTTTGCACATCAATCATAAAATAAGCTTTAAAGAGAATTTCTTACAAACAAGTTAGAAGAGTAGTCACAGGAAATCCATCATTATCGGTCTATATTTACGGATATAATCCTGATATTGGTCTATATTTAAGTATCATTTTCCCTTGTGGCACTTGGTTAAACCTTCGCAAGAAAGCCTGAAGATTTAATTCAGCAGCAGGACCTCAGATATGATCATTGGAAATGCTAATAGAGCAATGAAATCAGGAGAACCAAACGGAGTGATCTCCTGAGCCAGCTGAACCATCAGTTCATCATCATCATTGCTAATAGCATCTACCAGTTGTAGAACATTTATTGTGTCTCATACTCTGCTAGGTTCTTCTAATTCATAATTGTTCATTTATTGAATAAATAGACTGTCTAGGGTGCTGCCAGATCAGGTAACAACACGGATGAGTCACAACAGACACAATCCCTGTCCTTACTGAGACTATAAACCACTGGAAATAGAGCAATAATCACACACTTATGGGCTGTGTTATGGGCTGAATTGTGATCCCCCCAAACCTCATATCTTGAAACCCTACTCCCAGTATCTCAGAAAGTTACTGTTATTTGGAAACAGGGCCTTAAAGAGGTAAGTAAACTAAAATGAGACCATTAAGATGGACCTCAATCCAATCTGACTAGTGTCTTTATAAGAGGAGGAAATGCAGACGCACTGACACTAGGGATGAACACAGAGAGAAAAGACCATGTGAGGATTCAGTGAGCAAGTGGCCACCTGCAAAACGAGAGAGAGACCTAAAGAGAAGCCAAACCTGCTGACACCTTGATCTTACACTTCTAGCCTCGAGAATTGTGACTTCTATTGCTTACGCAAGCCAGACATGGTATTTTGTCAGGGCAGCTCTAGCAAACTAACACACCCTGATCTCAGACTTGAGCCTCTGGAACTAGAAGAACTGAGAAATTTCTGTTGTTTATAAGCCACCCAGTCTATGGCACTTTGTTCTAACAGCCCAAACTGATGCAAATAGGAGGTAATTAAGTATAGAGAAGGTTATAAGGGTGGAGCCTCCATGACAGGATTAGTATCCTTATAAAAAGATACCTCAGAGCTTCCTCTCTACATCATATGAAGATACAGTGGGAAGGCAGCCATCTGCAAGCCAGGAGGAGGGTCCTTGCCAACAAGCAAATCTGACTGCACTGCGATCTTGGGCTTCCCAGCTTCCAAAACTGAAAAATAAGTGTTGTTTAAGCCAACCAGACTACGGTATTTTGTTATAGCATCCTGAGCTAAGATGGGGGCGGGGAGGCAGGCATCATTATTTGGTTTGGTTTGGTATGGTTTAGTGGGAGATACAGAAATATGTTTTAAAGCTGGTAAGAATCACACCATCTCTGAAAGACAGACATTTCGGTTCACGTATGATAAATCAGGACCCCACGGATTAGAAAGATTGATAAATCAGGACCCCAAGGATTAAAAAGATTAAGTGATTAGTCTTAAATAATAGAGCTAATAAGCAGTTGAACCAAATCCCAAAGCCAGGCCTATCTATTCTATCCACTTTGCCATGCTGCCTTTCAGTTAATATTTATTGTTCACCAAGTACATGCAAGACCAGAAGACATAAGTCAAATCTAATTAGAGTTGGGAAAAGACTCAGTAAATAAAATGTTGATATTACTCTAAAGGAACAGTATCTGTTCTCATCTATTATATCCAGAAAGACCTCTTCTTGCCCTTAGTATTGCCAACTCTGTATAATGACAACATGAAAATTCAGAGCTGCCTAGAGCAACCAGGACTTGGGAGACGGGATGAAGAAATGAGAGAGTAGGAAAGAGGGACCAAAGTCTTGATCTGAGCCTTGGTTTTAGTTATGTCATTCTTAGAGAATGGTGGGGAAGGGAATCACTAACTTATGTAATGTCATTATTACTGCTATAGTTCTGATGGTATCATTTCATCTCATTCCTAACTCAGGTCTCTTCCTTATGAAGATTGTTAATAGACACAATTAAAAGATATTCTCAATGAAACACACTATCGTTGTAAGGTTTGCACACCTTAACTACCACTTAAATTCCAGTAAGAAATAGCCCCTCAAGAATCCCAAGCACACGCCTTGTTTAAGACCCTAACACCACTGGGTATTTGCTCTGTAGTTTTTGTACTTCCCCAGGGAGTATTTTAAAAAGAAGAAGAGCTGGAGATGTTCTATTGCAGTGACTTTCAACCTTAGCTGCATACTGGAATCACCTGAAAAGCTTTAAAAATATGGCTTTTAAAAACACTGATGCCTGGGTCCTACCCCCCAGAGATTCTGATTCCATAGGCCTCAGATACGATCTATGTATTGGAATTTAAAAATTTTTCCAAGTTATTCAAATGTGTAACCACAGGCCACTAAGAGCCATATAAGGGGTCTCTGGGAGAGTTTTTGCCTGCAAGGAACAGTAAGGATTCACTTCGGGGCAGATACCATGCTGGATGCTATGACACAGATAAATAAGACAAGATTACTATCCTCAAGGGGTACCCTTCCTCACAGAAGGGTCTTGATAAATCAGGACCCCAAGGATTAAAAAGATTAATTAATTAATTAATTAATTAAAAGATTACTATCCTCAAGGGGTACCCTTCCTCACAGAAGGGTCAGATGTAAAACAATTACAATATCCTTAAAAGTTTTGCGATAGAGGTATAACCCAGACACCAACCACACTTCTAACTTAAAGGATTCCATTTGTTAATTTTCAAGATATTCAGAATACACAATTTTTTAAAAAAGATATTCAGAATATATTCACAACAGGTGAATTTTTCTCCAGGACCTTCAGAGTTGTAGTTATCTGTACTCTGCTGCCACTAAGAGCCAGTAGAAATGCTCCAACATAGTCTGCTCTTAAAGTAGATGCTCCCTTTCCTCCTGAGACCCAGCAGGAAACAGGGAACAGCAAAACTCGCTGTGGGATATGCTATTCTTTGGCTATTACAAACATCCTCCCTGCCTACCATTATCATTTCTCCCCTCTGCACAAGCATAACATCATTTTGTGCTCAGGTAAATATCAAAGAAGTCATGCTTCCTCCTGCTGGTCCAAAAGTTGAATCATGATCATATTGAAACTATCAAAGTAATGTCTTTCCACTTGTGATAGTTCTTTCCCACCCTCCTTTGAAACTTGAGGTAGCTGTGTGACACATTTCGGGCCAATAGAACGGAAGGGGAAGTCTGAGAGTGGGCTTCTGGAAAGATTTCTACATGACAGGGGATGGTTTGGGCCCTATTCTTCTTTTTTATGTATTAAAAGCAAATGTAATGTCTGGAACTAAGGCCGACATCTTAAGACCATGCAGAAACATGCACAAGCACAAAAAACCAACATGCTAAGAATAGTAGGTAGAAAAGGTTAAAGAACCTGAGTCCTCCTATATGACCTTACTGAGCATCTGCTCCAGCCCAGAACAGAATTTACCCAGACTGTTTACCCTATGCAAAAAATAAATCCGTTTGTTTAAGCTACTCTTAATTGGGTTTTCTGCTACTATGAAAATCATAATTAATTAATACACAGTTACTGTTTCCTTGCCACTTTGTCTTTTTGGCCTCCAAAACATTAGATAGTAATGTAATTATGAAGTTCTTCATTGAAGGGAAGTTCAGAAGAAATATACAGTGCAGAATAGACAAAACTGCCATTTTAAGACTTTTCCAAGGATCACTTAAGTGAGGCATCTCAAGATGTTGGCTATCATCCTTTACAAGGAAGATAATCATCTCGCAGCTCCCTCTGCTTCTGATCAGGCCCACTGCCCTAAAGTCCATTGCCTTCTTATGGGGGGGATTGCACTGTTAAACTAAAGAACTACATTTCCCAGGATCCCCTTCCCTGTATGGTTCTAAGGTAGGTTGGAGAAAAGAAGAACTTACATGATATTTGGAAGGCAGAAGTAAAACAGTGACCATCACTCTTTGGAGGTCATTGTTGACAAATATGGAAATGGAAACATGCAAAAGTAATGAGCTAGTTACATTTCATCCTCACTCTCCCCTATTCTGGGTCAACTCTTCTTCTCAAATGCTGACCTTGTTAACCCCAACCCCCAATCTCCAGATAATTGGCTGATCCACCAGGGGCAAGAGCCACAAAGAGGCAAAAGCTTGCCACAGATCTACCCCTTTACAGTCCCTCTTTGGTGGCGAGATAAGATGAGCCGGTCATTCATTTCTTTTCTGATCCTACAGCTTTCAGATGAGTTGGTCATTCATTTCTTTTCTGATCCTGCAACTTTCCTTCCAGATCATCACTTGCACACCTCCTCAACTGTATAGTCTAATTCCTATAATAATTCCATTATTTCATAACCTTCATAGTGCCTCTGCTCCTCTAGCTGATATGGCTTTCCATCCACTACCTATTTTACACATAAAGAGGCTATTCTCAGTTTCTTCCTCCCATCAGGTGGTGAACAGTCCCATTCTATTACAGTTCTTTAGCTAAAGTAAACAGTATCTCCCCCTCCCCCAATCCCAGTTCCAGTTTCCCTCCTGCAATAGTAGCAAGCCTGCTGATTCCATTACTAAGGGACCAATTAAGTAAGCACTTTTCTCAGCAACAAACATTAGCTTTCCTTGGAGATAAATAATTCTCTATGTACAATAAAAAACCCTTTCTCCAATAGTAGGGCTCTGGCCTACCATGAAGAAATAACAGACAACTCATTTTCGTTCAGAACACCATAGTTCTTTTCACCTGGGTTGAGACCAAGCAGAGAGAGCCACAGAGCTGCACCCTGTCTCCCTGGTAAAGGTCCCGGTCCAGGTTGTATCCTTTTGAGTTACAGTCTCTCTGTAAGATTGGGAAAGGTTGAGGAGGTGCAGTTTTTTGGCAATCCTCCTACCATACAGTGTGAAGTGGAGAACTGAAAAACACCAAAGATAAAGTAATCAGTGTAGCCAGAGGGATCTGGAAAAGGTTTCACATAGGAGGTTACACTTTAGCTGGGGCCTAAGACAAGTAGAACTTCTATTGTTAGAGAAGTTAGAGAAATGTTTCATAGTATCCCTCACTATCTGACTCTATCCATTCCTGAGTCAACATATCAAGAGTTAGAATGAGAAGGGGACACAGCTTCAATTCCTATTTCAGGAAAACTAAAAAACTTCAGCATCCCATTGCAAGGAAAGAAGAGGAAGAAAAGTTTTCATAACAGTTCAGTAAAATATCAACCTTGGTTTTTCACACAATATTTCTAGTCAGATTTTTAATGCTATAATCCAATGGGTCATTACCCATAAACATTTTGGTAAAATCATAAATGTTGGCATAGAAACTTCACAACCATTTTTATAAAAGAGATAAGAATTGTCATTTAGACCTTTTTTTCTCAAATTTCAAAGCTGCCAAAAAATAGATACACATTGACCTCCTAGAATAAAAAAATGACATCAAAAGCAATCTAGGGACGCCTGGGTGGCTCAGTTGGTTAAGCAGCTGCCTTCGGCTCAGGCCATGATCCCAGCGTCCTGGGATCGAGTCCCACATCGGGCTCCTTGCTCGGCAGGGAGCCTGCTTCTCCCTCTGCCTCTGCCTGCCACTCTGACTGCCTGTGCTTGCTCTCTGCCCCCCTCTCTCTCTGATAAATCAATAAAATCTTTAAAAAAAAAAAAAAAAAAGCAATCTATTTCTCCATAGTCTGATTTCAAAAGAAACAGTAATTGTTTAAAAATTAAGACTTAAATTTAGGTTTCCTTAAAGACAGGTGGCAATTTAACATGTAAAATAAAATTAAGCAATAAAATTAACTTTCACCCCAGTGAATTTTTCTTGAGCTGCTGAAATACTGCCATGAAAGATCAAATCTTTGGTAAACTTCTGAGAGCAAGATTGTTCAAATAACATTCAGGTTAAAATGGGCAAATAAATGTGCTTACCAATTGAGTAGGATGAGACGAGTGGATAGAAAGGGGTGAACTGGAGCTTGGGAAAGTCATTTAAATATAGCCAATATAAATCTCAGTCAACAAATTCACATGTGAAAAAAAATCACTTCTATTTACCATAGACCAATATAATTTCTGGCCAGCAGAAACTTGAGGTATTCTTGGGGCTCCCACAACACTCTCAAGGTTAAGCCAACGCTTTATAGTCTTAATTAACAGTGGTACAGTGGAAGACTGTTCTGGCCATTGGTCATCTCCTCAAACAAGTCATGCCTGTGAGCGGGCCTTCATGGTCTACTCCAAATTCAGCAGCCCCCTACAGCTTCGTTTGCCACAAATGGGACATGAAAGTCTACTGAGGCTGGAAAACCAGCACTTGATGTTGCCTCCCTGCTCACACAACATCCCCTCTGTATTCTGGTTTTTTGTTTTGGGGTTTTTTGGGGGGGGGGTGTTTTGTTTTTTGTTTTGTTTTTTAGAGAGAGAAAGGGGGCATGCACATAAGTGGGGGAGGGACAGAGAGAATCTTAAGAAAGCACTACACCCAGCACAGAGTCTGACAAAAACTTCATCTCACAACACTGAGATCATGACCTAAGCTGAAATCAAGAGCTGGATACTTAGCCAACTGAGCCACCAGGCGCCCCCTGACTACATCTTTGAAATATAGCCAAGAATAGTACATTCTAGAAGCAGTGCTCAAAGATCTCTTTCTTTTTAGTTTCAGGTGTCCCCATGCTCCCTCCAGCTTCTCCAGGACACCCTGCCTCTTCCCTCAAACCCTATCACCCCTCCTTTTTAATAAAACACTTTGGTGGCTGCTATGGTCTAACTGATATGGCTGAGTTATGTTAAAAACTAATGCTCAGTGTGATGGTACCAAAAAGTGGGGACTCTGGGACTTGATTAAGTCCCGAGGGTGGAAGCTTCATGAATAGGACTGTGCTCTCAAAAAGAGACTCCACAGAGATCCCTAGCCACTTCTACCATGTGATGTTACAGCAAAAAGACAGCCACCTAGGAAGTAGGCTTTCACCAGACACCCAATCTGCCAACACCATGATCTCAGACTTCCCAGCTTCCAGAACTGTGAGAAATATTTGTTGTTTATAAGGCACTCAGTCTATAGCAGTCTGAAGAGACAAAGACAATAACTGATTAAACCCAGAGCCTAAATCATTACCTAAAATAGTCTCCTTCTTAGGAGCCTATAGTCCTTCAACCTTCACTCCCTTATTTTTTTTTCACAGCACATTTTTGAAATCAGATATTTGTATTTCTAATTGTATAGCTCTCCCTATACATTTCTCCTCATACATCTCTTTTCATTTGCATGAAATGCAAACTAGTACCTAGAACAATGCCTGACATGTGGTGGATACTCAAAGAGTTGTTGAATAAATGATGAACATACAATTTGGCCACCAAACAATGAGTTTTCCAGTCCTCACAAGCAGAGAGAGTTAATCATCAAACCCTCCCAGGAGAGTTTATTTATTTCATATCCATCTAGTACACTGAATAAAAGGAAAACAAAAACACTGAAGTTTCCAAGTTTAAAACAATCTGAATGTTCTTATTTTGCCATATAGGTTTTTAAGTTACATGATTATTATGCTGCCTTGCATCTCCATGAAGCACCCATATTGTCCTGAAGTTAATTTGTTCTAGGCCTAAGGACCTACAGTTTTCTCCCCACACAAGGCAGTGGGAGAAACGTGAAACCTGAGAGGAAGAAAAGATGAGGGCACAAAGGACTCCTGATCTTGCTGTTTATGCTCCACTTCTGTTGTATTTCAGTCATTAAAATATATCATGGGGTTCTGGGAAATTGCATGAAAAATCATTTTTATTCAGAACAGTGAAAACTAGTCAATTAAAGGAAGAAAATACATAGGAATTAAATAAAAATATAATCGGTAAGTGGGAAAGAAATCATTGAAAGGAAGATGCCTGTTAAAAATACATTCTCAAAAAAAAAAAAAAAAAAAGAAATCTCATTAGTTTACTTTTGTCCAGACTATAAAAGGAAAAAGTAGAAATCTACTACACAAAATAGTCAGATGCCATGTCTCTTTATCACTGTGTGATTGCACTTATAAGGCATTCATCAGTCTTGTTGACTCAAGTTATTACATTCTAATATAAGATTAGCTAAATTGTTGGAACACAGATGCACACTCAGGAGAGCATGCATTTTAAAATCCAATTTTATATTTAATGTCTTGAGAAGTTTTACTATGGTTTGAAATCCATCCTGAAAGAGCATAGTAGAATATTCATATTTTATGTGACAAAACTAACGGGTTCACCATTTATTCCTAACTAAAATTGAATTGTCTGAGAATTGCAGTAACTATCACCTTCTAAAAAGCTTATCTCATGTCTCACAGTTTAATTGGATTGTTTTCTGAGAGCCTTTCCTTTTCAATTTCATGAAGACCATAAATGCTCATATTATTGTTCTTTTGTTCTTTTTCCTCAGAACTTTATTCATTTTAATTTTTAGTTATAATGGCCAAAAATGGCCCTGTTTTCCCTTCTAACCCAAAGTTCAAGTGAACTGCAACTATGGAACTATTGGCATCTTTCCATCTATAATTGCATGGGTAAGATAAGAAGAAGCTTAATAAGAAACGTAACAAGTGAGTCATTTATATTTGCAAGTGTTCAAAATCATGAAGAAGCAAAACAAATGTCAGTGTACAAATGAATGCTTCTTCAGTTATGTACCTGGAACTAGACCAGTTACCAAAAAATCAAATATCAGAATGACAAAAGTCTATTTAGCCACACCAAACTCTCAGTTCTAAGTGTTCTAACCAGAGACAGCCCAGAGATAGCCAGAGATAGATAACTGGATAGCAAATGAGCTACTCAATAAAATTTGCTATAAAGCAGGCTTATATGATGATGAATATTTGGGGGGACATTTAAAAACTAAAATCGGGGCACATGGGTGGCTCAGTCAGTTCAGTAACTGCCTTCAGCTCAGGTCATGATCCCGGGGTCCTAGAATTGAGCCCCACATCAGGCTTCTTGCTCAGTGGGGAGCTTGCTTCTCCCTCTCCCTCTGTTGCCCTACCCCCAGCTTGGGCTCTCTCTCTTTCACTCCCATCTCAAATAAATAAATAAGATAGTTTTAAATACATACATACATACATACTAAAATAGGATTATAATGGAAAAAATCATCCCTAAATACTTGACAACTTATGGATAGCACCATATCAGGCACTATGGTAATACAAAAATTTTAAAGCTTGGCTTAAAATATAACTATAGTACAAATGTAAAAGCACAAAAAACATTTTTAGTCTTTTATTATAAAAATATATGTCATAGAGAGGGGAATCCAAGCAGCCCATCACAACACCTTCTAGATACACATATAGCCATAAATATTATTCTAATTACACACACACACACACACACACACACACACACATTAATTAACAGCAACTATCTCTGGGTGGTGGAATAATGAGTAAATTTTTATTTTCTTTTTCATACCTTTACAGATTTACAAGGTTGCTTTGGTGATTACATACATAAAGGTATATTTAAGTCATCTTAACTCTCTAAATGGCATCTACCTAATCCAGCATACTTACACTCCAAGTACCAAGGAGATGCTCCATATGTATTAAATACTAAACCTAGGGTATTAAGAATGTAATCCTGTCACAGCCACTTGGGAAATGTAATTCATCCCTTGCCATGTTTATTACTCTCATGAGAATCAGAAGCTCCCCACCCCATCCTGCCCCCTTATAAGAAACACACGCACACACACACACACACACACACACACACACACCAAAATACTGGCAAATAAATTCTCCACTTCTTTACACTTACATTTACAGAGAACTTCAGAAGACAATGTCTGAGACTGAAAGTCTTTATTAGATATTTTTAGGTAAAATACCCTGCCATCCCTCCAAATGTCACTATGGAGAATGACCATCAGTCAATCAAGGACCAGATTAGGTTCTTTGGAAGTATAAACACTGATGAGATTAAACACATCATATATAATTTTTCAAATGACACAGAAACTAATTACATATACACGAAAATTAAAATAGCCTTTTAAAAAAATTTTTTTAAAGATTTATTTATTTGACAGACAGAGATCACAAGTAGGCAGAGAGGCAGGCAGAGAGAGAGGGGGAAGCAGGTTCCCTGCTGAGCAGAGAGCCTGATGAGGGGCTCGATCTCAGGACCCTTAGACCATGACCTGAGCTGAAGGCAGAGGCTTAACCCACTGAGCCACCCAGGTGCCCCTAAAATAGCCTTTTTAAAAGATTTTATTTATTTATTTTGATGAGAGAGATACAGTGAGAGAGGGAACACAAGCAGGGGGAGTAGGAGAGGGAGAAGCTGGCTTCCCACTGAGTAGGGAGCCCCATGACAGAGCCTGGGATTATGACCTGAGCCAAAGGCATATGCTTAATGATTGAGCCACCCATGTGCCCCTAAATAGCTGATGTTTAAAAGTTCTCCTTGCAAAGCTCAGGTTCAGAATCTCTTTACTATATTAGAAGCAGATTGTTCTTTGCTGATACTCTAAGCATGTCCACCCTCTATTGCCTAAGCCAGCCATGCATCTAAAGAGCAGCCAGCTCTGCCTTCACACTCAGTTCTGCAATAAAATACTTCAAAAATCAGGAAATTGAATTACCAACACATTCTCTATTTGTATAAATTTCTCACCTCACAAAGTCAAGGTTTCCAGATTAATAAAAACACAATTTGTTAATTCTTCTTTTTTTGAAGCATTCAAAGCCCTATCTATGAGATCAGATACCAAATCCTATATCACTCTTCTTTCTACCCCTTATGGAAGCATTACACAGTGGCTGTACCAACTTACATTCCCCCCAATATTGCATAAGGGTTCATTTTTCTCCACATCTTCACCAACATTTGTTGCTTCTTGTCTTTTTTTAAATTATTTTTTAATTTTTATTGTGTTATGTTAGTACCATATGATACATCATTAGTTTTTGATGTAGTGTTCCAAGATTCATTGTTTACATATAACACCCAGTGCTCCTTACAATACATGCCCTCCTTAATACCCTTCTTAATACCCTTAATACAGGCTCGCCCATTCCGCTACCCCCCTCCCCTCAGTTTGTTTCTCAGAGTCCATAGTCTCTCATGATTCATCTCCCCCTCTGATTCCCGCCCTCCACTTTTCCTTTCCTTCTCCTAATGTCCTCCATGTTATTCCTTATATTCCATTAGTAAGTGAAACCATATGATAATGGACTTTCTCTGCTTGACTTATTTCACTCAGCATAATCTCCTCCAGTCACATCCATGTTGATGCAAAAGTTGGGTATTCATCCTTTCTGATGGCTGAGTAATATCCCATTGTATACATGGACCACATCTTCTTTATCCATTTGTCTATCGAAGGGCATCTTGGACCTTTCCACAGTTTGGCTATTGTGGACATTGCTGCTATTAATTATTTGTTAATTCCAGTATAATTAACACACAGTGCTAGGTTCAGATGTGCAATACAGTGATTCAGCAATTCTACACATTATTCAGGGCTCATCACAGTAAGTGTACTCTTAATCCCCTTCACCTATGTCACCCATTTTCTTCCCCATCTCCCTTCTAGTAACTACCAGTTTGTTCTCTATATTTAAGAGTGTGCGTTTTTTTTCCTCCTTTCTTCTTTGTTCATTTGTTTTGTTTCTTAAATTCCACATGCAGGAAATCATATGGTATTTGTCTTTATCTGAGTTCAAAAAGATAAATGCACCACTATGTTTACTGTAGCATTATTTACAACAACCAAGATATGGAAACAACCCCAAGAATGGGTAAAGAAGAAGTGTGTATGTGTATATATACACACACACTCACATATACATAATGGAATACTACTCAACTGTTTAAAAAAATGAAAGAAATATTGCCATTTGCAACATGGATGGATCTGGAGAGTATAATGTTAAGTGTTTCCCTTACTTTTTATTTTAACCATCCTAACATGTGAAGTGATATCTCATTGTGGTTTTGATTTGCATTTCCCTGATCATTAGTGATGTTGAGCATCTTTTCATGAGTCTATTGGCCTGAGAAAGACAAATATCATATGATTCCACTCATAAATGGAATCTAAAAAAGTGAATAAACGAAAAGCATAATCGGAACTAAAAATATAAAGAATTGATGGTTTCCAAAGGGAAAAGGGGTGAAGAGCTGGGCTAAATGGATGAAGGGGAGTGAGAGATCCATGCCTCTTCTTATGGAATGAGTAAGTCATAGGAATAAAAGGCAGAGCATAAAGAATACAATCAATGATATTGTAATAGGGATTTAAAAGGACAGATGGTAGCTACAGGTGTGGTGAACATTGCATAATGTATAAACCTGTCAAAGCACCAAGTTGTACACCTGAAACTAATGTAAGATTGTGTATCACCTATACTCAAATAAAAATTAAAAAATAAAGTGTTCTTCTATTCACAAAGCAAGCTAAATGAAAGACTAAATTGAATAGAATAATTAGAATAATTTACCCCAATCTAGCTAGAAACACATAAATATTATCAAAATATATAAGTATATGTGTGTGTCTTTATACATTTTAACACTTCCAGACTTCATTTTTAATTAAGAGAGATGCTACCAATAGAGCTTATATGTTCCAGGAAGCAGAGTCTTGGTCAATGCTCAGAAGCAAAACCAAACTGAGTTCAGCTTGTTAAGTAATCAATTGTCAGCAGCTTGAGGTGGGTTTGTGTTATGCACAGTGTTTAAGTATAGGCGATTATAAATTCACAAGAGCTAACATCTAAAGAGAAGGAAAAAGCTTTCAATGCTAATATTTCAGTTTACTTGACAATAAAGAAAAAAGGAAAAGAAAGTTTATTTGTAATCTGAAAAAAAAAAAAAAACAAACAAAAGAGAATACATTTCTACCATTACTCTTTTATAGTAGAGCAACCAAAGAATTCAGAACCAAAGGGCTCAGGAATTCAAGAGTCCATTAGGTAGAAGAAAGTATTGGGTCTATGGGTATTGGCCTCCCTTCCATTTGAGCTGGGTGTTTGTTACAAGGACCTATTAATATGTCATTAATAAGACCCACTTCAGGCCCCAGGTCATCCAGAGAGCGTTCCCACCTGTCATTTTCATTGCCCCCCTTCTTATGAGGCAGAACTGCCAGACAGTTTCTACTTAAGAGATCTTCAAGCCATGCCTCCAAAAAGAAGTGACAGGTAATTGCCTCTAACCTAATTCTCTTTCATCAACAAATGGGTTTCAAAATGTAATTTAGGCCTTTCTTTTCATTTTAATTCAACAAAACAAAAATGCATCAGTACAACATAGATGCTATTTTATTCAGCCTTCATTCATGTGTTTCTATCATTATTACCAGATTGAGTCCATAAAGAAGGCTGACTTTACACTTAGGTAAAATCCAGGATTGCCACCTAGTATAATGTGAGGTGTATGCTAAATCTCCCAATATTTTAAAATTACTCCTCTTGACATGAGGGCTAGAAATTTCTACCCTTTAAAAATTGCTGAATTCAGGAGCTTCATTGGAATACCCTATAATTACTTAGTTGCTAAATCCCAAGAATTATTCATTAAACAATATAAAGCCGGTCATCTATAAAAATTTCTCATGTACAATAAAGGGTCTAAAATTTTCTGTTTCAGTAGGCAATGATACCATAATAGACTATCTCTCATTTTGTTACCTTATCAATAAATAGTTTAAAAACTAAAAGAATAGGGGCGCCTGGGTGGTTCCGTGGGTTAAGCCTCTGCATTCAGCTCAGGTCATGATCTTAGGGTCCTGGGATCAAGCCCCGCATCAGGCTCTCTGCTCAGCAAGGAGCCTGCTTCCCCCTCTCTCTCTGTCTGATTCTCCTCTCTCTCTGCCTGCCTCTCTGCCTACTTGTGATCTCTGTCAAATAAATAAATAAAATCTAAAACAAAACAAAACAAAAAACCTAAAAGAGCAAAAAAATTAACCAACCACTTATATTGAAATACCAAAACCAGAGCTGCAAAATTCAGTGAACTTTCTCTGTTCTCATCTTATTTTCTCTTCTAGAATTATTTCTCAGAAATAATCTATCTCTTCTCTTGGTTTCTATGAGTCCACTCTCCAGGTTTTCTCACTGATCATTTCTCCTCCATCTACTTCAGACTCTTCCTCCCCTATCTCTAAATTTTGAAGTGTCCAAGTGGTTACTCGTAAGCACTCTTCTCCATCTTCATTCTCTAAGTGATCTCATCGATTTTCACAGATTTATAGACTATTCGTGTGCTAGTGATTTCCAAAATTACATCTCTACATCAGATCTTTGTTTGTGAGCCCCACACTCAGATAAAAATAGCCCATTTGGAATCATTACTTGAGGGTCTTATGAACATCTCAGACTTAACATGTTAAAAATGGGATTCTTAAGAGGAGCAAGATGGCAGAGTAGTAGGAGACCTCTAAATATCGTCAAGTTCCAGGAATTCAGCTGGGTAGTTATCAAACCATTCTGAACAGCTACCAGACAGAGAAGAGAAGAAGAGCAGCAATTCTAAGAACAGAAAATCAACCACTTTTTGGAAGGTAGGATGTTTGGAGCAGTGAATTCAAGGCACCACTCAGGAATAAAGACCACAGAGGGAGGGGCCGGCTCCCCACAATGAGAGAGGAGCAGAGAACAAAATCAGAACTTTTAGAAGTCTGCTCCACTGAAGGACGTCACTCCAGAGGGTAAACAGGGGGCGGAGCCATCACAGGGACAGTATTGTCTCAGGACCCTTGGGGACACAAAAGGACCCCCAGGAATCTGAGTGTGGCAGCACTCTCAGGTATGGGACCAGGGAAGCTGGCTACAGAGACAGAGCCAAGGAGTGCTCTTTCAGCTCGGGGTTACCTTAAACTGTGATCCACTGGCACAGTAATACCACTGCTCTTTGGGCAGGGACCCAACAAACAGCAGATCCAGGGAGACTCACCTTCCTCCTCCAGGAGGAGCTGCACAAAAGCTTGCTGCAGGAGTCAGCTGGATTTGGAGACTCCAAACGGGGCTGTGCACCAGAGATAGACAGTCCTCAGTCACAGGCTGGGTGAGCACAGAGTGTGGCTAGAGACTAGGAAAACAGGAGTGACTGACTGCTTTTCTCTGTGAGCACACTGAGGAGTGGGGCCCTGAGCTCTCGGCTCTTACAGGGCTGGAGATTAGGAGGCTGCCATTTTCATTCCCGTCCTCCAAAGCTGTACGGAAAGCATTCAGGGAACAAAAGCTACCGAGACTGAAACTGAGCAGATTACTTAGCCTGGCCCCTGGTAATGGTGGTGCAATTCTGCCTGGGGCAAAGACATTTGCAGGGCAACAAGCCCCTCCCCCAGAAGATCAGTAAGAACATCCAGCCAAGACCAAGTTCACCAATCACTGAGAACTGCAGAACTCCAGAGCCAGGGGAAAGCAATACATAGAATTCATGGCTTTTTTCCCATGATCCTTCAGTCTATCAAAGTTAATTTTTTTATATTTTATTTTTTTCTTATTCTATGTTTTAATTTTTCCTCTTTCCAATTATAACTTTAACTATTTTATCTTATCAATACCTTTTTAAAAATCTTTTTAGATGTTCATTGTTATAGTCATATTTTATCCCTTCATTGTATTTAACCTTATTACGTATAACGTATATATGTATTTTTTTCTTTAAAATTTTGGGATACAATTTCTTCTAATTAATCAAAATATACTATAAATCTAGCATATGGCTTTGTTCTAGTCTCCAACCTAATCACATTCTTTCCTCTTTTTTTCTTTCCTTTTTTCAACCAATTTCTTATCAATTTATTTTTTAGAATCTTTTTAAATTTTCATCCTTACAGTCATATTCTATCCTTTCATCAGGTTTACACACACACACACATACATATGTGTGTGTGTGTGTGTGTGTGTGTGTGTGTATGTTTTTCTTTCTTTAAAATTTGGGAGATAGTTTCTTCCAACAGAGCAAAATATACCCAAAATCAAGTGTGTAGATCTCTTCAATTTTTTTTCTTTTCTTGCCCCTTTCTTCTCCCTCCAGTTTTGGGTCTCTTCTGATTTGGTTAGTATACACTAACCATTCTCTGGGGTCGTTGCTATACTTTAAGTATTTTGTTCTCTCATTCAACTATTCTTATCTGGATAAAATGACAAGATGGAAAAACTCACTATAAAAAAAAAGAACAAGAGGCAGTACCAACGGCTAGGGACCCAATCAATAAAGACATTAGTAATGTCAGAACTAGAATTCAGAATTGTGATGAGGAAAGACACTATATCATACTCAAAGGGTCTGTCCAACAAGAATATTTAACAATTTTAAATATCTATGCCCCTAATATGGGAGCAGCCAATTATATAAATCAATTAATAACAAAATCAAAGAAACACAACAACAATACAATAATAGTAGGGGACTTTAACACCCCCTCACTCAAATTGACAGATCTAAGCAGATCTACAAGTAAATAAGGCTTTAAATGACATTTAAAGAAAAATAAATTGATAAGAAGAAATTGGTTGAAAAAAGGAAAGAAAAAAAAGGAAAGAATATGATTAGGTTGGAGACTAGAACAAAGCCATATGCTAGATTTATAGTATATTTTGATTAGAAGAAACTGTATCCCAAAATTTTAAAGAAAAAAATACATATATAGGTTATACATAATAAGGTTAAATACAATGAAGGAATAAAATAGGACTATAACAATGAAATTTAGATGTCATTTAATAAGGCTTTAAATGACACACAGGACCAGACATTACAGATATATTTAGAATATTCAATTCCAAAAGCAACAGAATATACATTCTTCTCTAGTTCACATGGAACATTCTCCAGAATAGATCACATCCTAGGTCACAAATCAGTTCTCAACCGGTACCAAAAGACTGAGATCATTCCCTGCATATTTTCAGACCACAATGCTTTGAAACTAGAACTCAATCACAAGAGGAAAGTTGGAAAGAAATCAAATACATGGAAACTAAAGAGCATCCTACTAAAGAATGAATGGGTCAACCAGGAAATTAAAGAGGTATTGAAAAAATTTATGGTAATAAATGAAAATGAAAACACAATTGTTCAAAATCTTTGGGACACAGCAAAGGTGGTCCTGAGAGGAAAGTATATAGCGATATAAGCCTTTCTCAAGAAACAAGAAAGGTCTCAAGCATACAACCTAACCCTACACCTAAATGAGCTGGAGAAAGAAGAGGAAAGAAAGTCTAAACCCAGCAGGAGAAGAGAAACCATAAAGATCAGAGCAGAAATCAATGAAATAAAAAGAATTAGTAAGATTAATAAATCCCTAGCCAGAATTATCAAACAGAATAGAGAAAGGACCCAAATTAATAAAATCGTGTTTAACCATCTTTCAGAACAATGTATTACCTAAAATATAACCCATGAGAAATTATACTAGTTACCAAGCACACTTAAGAAAGCATGTACTAATAGGCCTCTGGGGGAGAGGATGATATATGTCCTGGAAGCCGAGCAGCTAGGAATACCTGGCCCATGCAGGGTGGAATGCCACCTGCTTCATTTTTCTGATATCTCCCCTTCTCTGGAGAACACCTGCTGTTAGTCAGACAATCCTTTTTGCTTGGGCTTTCTCAACTATAGGCCATGTACTACATGACCAGACATATTTTGCCTTTCTTCTTACTTATCTACAAGACTCATGGTCAATGTGTAACCTACTTTGGCCTCTTTGTTGCTTGTTACCTACTTCCCAATAAATATGAGACTGAGGGGTTGTTCAGGGTGACAGTCTTTTCGCCTGTCGACGCCTACTCCCTTTCTCTTGCAGCTGAATTGGTTGTGTGTCATTCTTCTCCCATGTACCATCAGGAAGCAGAAATCATGAATGAAAGAGGAGAGATCACAAGTAACACCAAAGAAATACAAACACTTATAAGAACGAATTACGAGCAACTCTACACAAGCAAATTTGACAATCTGGAAGAAATGGAGGTATCCCTAGAGACATATAAACTACCAAAACTGAACCAGGAAGAAATAGAAAACCTGAACAGACCCATAACCAGTAACAAGATTGAAGCAGTCATCAAAAATCTCCCAAAAGGTGCACCTGGGTGGCTCAGTGAGTTAAGCCTCTACCTTCACCTTAGGTCATGATCTCAGGGTCCTGGGATTGAGTCCCATATCAGGCTTTCTGCTCAGTGGAGAGATTGCTTCCCCCTCTCTCTATGCTTGCCTTTCTGCCTACTTGTAATCTCTGTCAAATAAATAAATAAAGTCTAAAAAAAAAAAGATCTCCCAACAAGAGCCCAGAGCCAGGCAGCTTTCCAGGGGAATTCTACCAAACATTTAAAGAACAATTAAAACCTTTTCTCCTGGGAGATGGAGAGGAGAAGGGAACTGAGGGAAATTGGAAGGGGAGGCGAACCATGAGAGACTAAGGACTCTGAAAAACAATATGAGGGTTTTGAAGGGGCAGGGGGTAGGAGTTTGGGGGAACCAGGTTGTGGGTATTAGAGAGGGCATGGATTGCATGGAGCACTGAGTGTGGTGCAAAAACAATGAATACTGTTACGCTGAAAAGAAATTTTAAAACAAAACAAAACCCTATTTTCCTGAAACTGTCCCAATAAATAGAAATGGAAGGAAAACTTCCAAGATCATTTTATGATGCCAGCATTACTTTGATCCCAAAACCAGGTAAAGACCCCATCAAGAAGAGAATTACAGACCAGTATCCTTGATGAACATGGGTGCAAAAATTCCCACCAAAATACTAGCCAATAGGATCCAACACTACATTCAAAGGATTACTCACTATGACCTGGGCTGCAAGGTTGGTTCAACATCCCCAAATCAATCAAAGTGATACAATACATTAATAAAAGAAAGAACAAGGACAATATGATACTCTCAAGAGATGCTGAAAAAGCATTTGACAAAGTACAGCATCCCTTCCTGATCAAAACCTTTCAAAGTGTAGGGATAGAGGGTACATGCCTCAATATCAAAGCCATCTATAAAAAAAAACCCACAGCAAATATCATTCTCAATGGGGAAAAACTGAGAGCTTTTCCCCTGAGGTCAAGAACATGGCAGGGATGTCCACTATCACCACTGCTATTCAACATAGTACTAGAAGTACTAGCCTCAGCAATCAGAAAACAAAAAGAAATAAAAGGCATCCAAATTGGCAAAGAAGTCAAACTCTCACACTTTGCAGACGATATGATACTTTATGTGGAAAACCCAAAAGACTCCACTCCAAAACTGCTAGAACTCATATAGGAACGCAGTAAAGTGTCAGGATATAAAAGCAATGCACAGAAATCAGTTGCTTTTTTTTTTTTTTTTTTTTGACAAACAGAGATCACAAGTAGGCAGACAGAGAGAGGAGGAATCAGGCTCCCTGCTGAGCAGAGAGCCCAATGTGGGGCTCGATCCCAGGACCCCAGGATCATGACCTGACTGAAGGCAGAGGCCTTAACCCCCTGAGCCACCCAGACACCCTATCAGTTGCATTTCTTTACACCAACAGCAAGACAGAGAAAGATCAATTAAGGAGTCAATCCCATTTACAATTACACCCAAAACCATAAGATACCTAGAAATAAACCTAACCAAAGAGGCAAATATGCAAAGAATCTATATCAGAAAACCATGAAGTACTCATGAAAGAAATTGTGGAAGACACAAAGAAATGGAAAAATGTTCCATGCGTATGGATTGGAAGAACAAATATTGTGAAAATGTCTATGCTACCTAAAGCAATCTACACATTTAATGCAATCCCTATCCAAATACCATCAATTTTTTTTTTCAAAGAAAATGGAACAAATAATCCTGAAATTTATATGGAACCAGAAAAGACCCTGAATAGCCAGAGGAATGGTGAAAAAGAAAACCAAAGTTGGAGGCATCACAATTCCAGACTTCAAGCTCTATTACAAAGCTGTCATCATCAAGACAGTCTGGTACTGGCACAAAAAACAGACACATAGATCAATGGAACAGAATAGGGAACCCAGAAATGGACCCTCAACTCTATGGTCAACTAATCTTCAACAAACCAGGAAAGAATGTCCAATGGAAAAAAGTCTCTTCAACAAATGGTGTTGGGAAAATTGGACAGCCACATGCATAAAAATGAAACTGGAACATTTCCTTACACCACACGCAAAAATAGACTCCAAATGGGTGAAAGACCTCAGTGTGAGACAGAATGCCATCAAAATCCTTGAGGAAAAAAAGAAATCTTTGAGGAGAACACAGGCAGCAACCTCTTCAACCTCAGCTGCAGCAACTTCTTCCTAGAAACATTGTCAAAGGCAAGGGAAGCAAGGGCAAAAATGGACTATTGGGACCTCATCAAGACCAAAACTTCTGCACAACAAAGGAAAGAGTCAACAAAACCAAAAAACAACTGACAAAATGGGGGAAAATATTTGCAAATAACATATCAGATAAAGGGCTAGTACCCAAAATCTATAAAGACCTTATCAAACTCAACACCCAAAGAACAAAGAACCCAATTAAGAAATGGGCAGAAGACATGAACAGACATTTCTGCAAAGAAAACATCAAAATGGCCAAAAGACACATGAAGAAGTGCTCAACATCACTTGGCATCAGGGAAATACAAATCAAAACCACAGTGAGATACCTCCTTACTCCAGTCAGAACGGCTAAAATTAACAAGTCAGGAAATGACAGATGCTGGCGAGGATGTGGAGAAAGGGGAACCCTCCTACACTGTTGATGGGAATGCAAGCTGGTGCAACCACTCTGGAAAACAGCATGGAGGTTCCTCACAAAGTTGAAAACAGAGCTACCCTACAACTCAGCAATCACACTACTGGGTATTTACCCTAAAGATACAAATGTAGTGATCCGAAGGGGAATGTACACCTATATGTTTATAGCAGCAATGTCCACAATAGCCAAACTATGGAAAGAATCTAGATGTCCATCAACAGATGAATGGATAAAGAAGAGGTGGCATATATACACAATGGAATACTATGCAGCCATCAAAAAAAGAAATCTTGCCATTTGCAATAATGTGGATAGAACCAGAGGGCATTATGCTTAGTGAAGTAAGTCAATCAGAGAAAGACAATTTTCATATGAGCTCTCTGATATGAGGAATTTGAGAGGCAGGGCATGGGGTCATGGAGGGTAGGGAGGGAAAAAATGAAACAAGATGGGATCAGGAGGGAGACAAACCATAAGAGACTCTTAATCTCACAAAATTAGAGATTAAGATTAATCTCTTAATCTCACAAAACAAACTGAGGGTTACAGCGGGGGGCAGGTAGGAATAGGGTGGCTGGGTTATAGACATTGGGGAAGGTATGTACTATCGTGAGTACTGTGATGTATAAAGCCTGATGATTCACAGACCTATACCCCTGGGTAAAATAGTACATTATATGTTAATACTAAAAAAATTTAAAAGCAAATAAATAAATAAAATGGTATTATTCACCAATCTCTGTTAGTTGGGTAGGATGGCACCCTATCACTCTAAAGCTAGAGTCCTTGAATTTCCCCCTTTCTCTCATGCTTTTCAACCCATCTCCAAAAATATATCTTGGATCTACCCACACCACATTTGTTCCTCTGTACCAGCAGCATGCCAGATAGCTAAACTACTGCAACTGCCTCCTGCCTGCTCTCTTCTTCCCACCATTGCCCTATTCCAATCCACCACACATGCAGAAGCAAAAGTAATCCAAAGCATATTTTTTTTTTAACCAGCCATTTCCTTTCTTAAAATCTTTCCATAGCTTCCTGTTTCATTTAGAATAAAATGAAACTCCTTAAGCTTTCTACAATGTCTAATATTGTCTAATATTTCTACAATGTCTAACCCCCATCTATGTCTTCACCACTCTCCACCTTGCTCTAAAATCTCCAATCACTCCTCTCCACATCAGGACCTTTGCATATGCTAGAGGCATGGATAGATTCCAAACATATTTTTTGAGATGGATTAAGGAACATGATAAAAAGAGCAGATTCAAGGACCGCTCCTGTTCGGTATTCCTTCCGTATTTGACATGACTCTTCACATGGCTAGCTCCTTTACATTCTTCTTTTTTTTTTTTTTTCATTTATTTATTTGAGAGAGAGAGAGAGTGCACATGAGTAGGGAGAAGGGAAAAGGGAGAGAATCTTCAAGCAGATTCCCCGATGAGCATAGAGACCAACGAAGGGCGGATCTTATAACCCATGAGATTATGGCCTGAGCCAAAACCAAGAGTCAGACACTTAACTAACTGAGCTACCCAGGGTCCCCTTTCATCCTTTTTGTCTCATCCCACCCTGCACATCATTAAGCTCAACCCAACTGAAATTCCGAGTCGGTTCCCTGCCACTCCAGGCCGCTTCAATCAAGACTGGTAGGACTTCCAGCAGAGGACTGAGTACAGACTGAAAAAGGGGGTGTTCCAGGTGATATAGGATAGTGAGTCCCAGGTCACTGGTTGAAGTAAATATGAAATGAAGACTGATCAACAAGATGGCAACACCAATAATGAGACTCCTTATTTTACAAACTATACGTACTGTTCTTGTCTCTGATCTCCCAGACTGTCCAAAATAGGTCATTTAATCTATTTCATTCTGATAACCACAGCCAAATACAATATTTTTTCATCACTTTAAGTTAGAACTTGGTCCTTCTCTTTCAGTGAAATTCAAGTATATCTCAGTCACACCTCAAAGGTTTCTCTTTGAGCTTTCTTCCCTTAAGTCCTTTTCACCCAAAATTCCCAGAGAACTGGCCCATGGTTCATCCTGGCAGCAAGTCAGTAAAGACAGGGAGAGCCTGCTTGTAAGAAACAGGTTACACACCTGGTTCACTTTTCTCCTGGACCCAGATGCTGGCATCCCCACCAATCTGGCTTCTGGTGATGGCAGCACCCAGTTGTTAGCTATATTTTATAGCCATTTTGATAGTCATTGAACATTCAGCTGGGCAGTCTCTCCACAACATTTTAGTGTCAAGAGAAAGGCTGCAGTTTTCCACCTCAGCTCCCAGTTAATTGCCTACAGCCTATGAATAGGATCTCTTCCTCTCAATGGACAGCCTTCAAGGTACCAAGCCAGCCTATAGTTCCATTCTTTAGCCTGCTCTAGACCTCAAAACCAAGTATTATCAACTCTGACAGACTTGGCTCCACTGGAGTTATCTTTACCTTCTCTGACAGGCTACACATTCTGCCAATTTTCTACTGTCCTCCTCCCAATTGGTTATAGCTGTATGTTCTGCCTCTCAGAGATGAGAATCTAGCACCAGTGCCTATATTAAATACCTCTAATTCCAAGAGAATTTGAGGGGAGAAATTATCTTTAGAACAGGATGGAACAAGTAGAAAATTCTCCTCTCTCTGCACAAGACTGTGGGAAGGCACAAAGCACCTTGAACTCTTTCCTGCCACAGAAATCTCCATCTTCTATCCATTGGCCTTAGATATATTTTTTTGATTTGTGTAAACCATATTTTCTCATAGATGGCAAGGTCTACATCCTATCTACACATTTCCTAGTCCTCAGAGATCTTGAGTGGAAATGATCCTAAAGAAAGGAAAAACAAGTTCTGTATTTTAGTGTCTGAAGTTATTTCCATAAGTAAATACTTCATATGTGATTTCCTTATCTCATCATTTTCCACTGATCCTATAAGCAGTATTTGTCTCATATCCCCTGCCAAAGACTGAGACCACTATTTAAAATCTAAAACCACAGGTACAGTGATAAATCTGACAATTATTTAAGTAATGAAGAGCTATGCTGGTCAGGGAGAGAAAACTTATAGTCTTATAGAGCATTCTTAGGAAATGCTTATTGATTACAAAGTAAATTTACATCACCCTTAAAAGTATCTTTTGTATTGTTTAGAAAGGTCACTCTTAGAAGTTGTTGACTGAAGTGAAGCCACTACTCATTACTGACCATTGCCACTAATTAATTACACAGATCTAAAACCAGTTCTAACCATAACCATGGCATAGGATTATCAGTCTTTTTTTTTTTTTTAAACTCTCAATCCCCTTTTGATCCTCTCTCAGCCAAAGCTGCAGGAAAAATCATCAAGACTGTCTAGATATTCTCCATTATGGTGATTCTCTCTGAAGATGTTTAATTTACAGAGGCCAGATTTTCAGTGTGAGTTATGTGTAGTTTTACCTCCATTAGTTTTTGGACCATCTGTTAGGAGATTGGTAGATAGAGGCATTCAGGATTCTGGATAATAAACATAATATAACAATAAAGAAAACAAGAACAACTAAAGTACCACAAAAAAGCACTCTAAAACCATGCCTTATGGTTTCCCAGAACAGACCAAGAAAACAAGTCTCAACAATTCCTCCAAATCTACTTTAGATGGTTGCTTTTTAATTTTGCTTATAGATTGTTTCATCAATCCCAACCCTGGTTAATCCAGATACAAAATAAAGTGTTAGTAATGGCATTGATTCCCCACTGGTTGGCCAAAAGAAAATGCAAAGTTATTATTTCATCTGCAATTATTTGGGTCATTCTGCTATATTACTTACAAAGTTTGGGATAATTTTTGAGACCATCTGGATTCAACTCCTGTAAATAGGATTACTATTCCTCAAAAGAGTCTTTGGGGAGTTATTACCTCCCCCAAAGTTTTGATTTTAAAGTTTTAAAATAAAAGTTTTAACCCTGTAGACATTTTTAAGAAGATACAGTCTATTGAAGCCATAAGGGATACATTCAATAGGGATGACTTAACTAGTAACTCCATAGAACAATTAGCCAAGTACTCAGCTGGTATTGAAAAGCCTCATATACACACGGGTGAAAGAATCAAATGGCTGATTAGAGAGGCATTTGATCATATTTTAACTATAGGCTTATTTCCTCTAAGGTTATCATTCCAGTCACTATTGGATCTCAGGAATGTCTGTAGCCTCCTCTTTCTGTACAAGAACAGTTTCTTTTATTTATATATTGTCTTAAAAAGAGGATAATCATGAGTAAGGTTAATATAACACATTCTTTAAACTGGCTGCACTAGCAACAGCTTGGGAGAGTTGAGTTATAGAGTTGTGATAATAATCATCCTTAGACTCATGCATGTTATTATTGTAGTAAAAGAACAATGATAAATTAAGTCAGAAGTATACAACCTTAAACCAGTAAAGAAGAAATTTATGACAAAATTTGTTATCAGATGGATGTAGCAACCTAGATACAAATGATCTTTTGTACCAGCCCCAACCTCTGGCAATTTATGGCACATCCCAATAGAAAGGGGGGACAATCTGGAATGATCAAATTGATGAGTCCCCAAGTAAAAGGCAGTACAACTGACAGACTGATACTAGTATCCTCCTGAGTTGTATCCTCAGCAGTCAAGAAGTGTACAGAGATGAATGGAAGAAGGCACATTGAAAAGACTGGCCCTACCAATTGAAAAACTACAGCTCTTTTCAAAGGCATTTGGTTTGGCACAGTAATATATGTACCATAAATCACCGGAAAAAATAATTAGGTCTTTTGAATACATCCTAAGGAACAGACTATGGAAGCATTTGGTCTTTCCTCAGGACATCACCTCTCATATACTCATCTGCATGGTTCCTTCTCCTCTCCTACTTTTCCCCACCTATAACAACATTTAACTGGGAAGAACAAAACTCCACAAGTATGTTTTCAAATCATTTCTCCTTAAGCCATCAACTTTTTTCAGTCTAATAGCAGCGTATTTACAGCCTATGTATCTGGGTGACCCATGTCTATCTGATTGCACCAGGGGAGGGGAAATATCTTTAGGTCATAGGTGAAAGAATTTGATGAGATGATCCCTGGGGTGCATAGGTTAATACTTTGAAATACTTTCCCAGCACACACAAAGCTGCCACAAAGAATGAAGCCATTGGCCACACTTTCCATTTCCTGATATGTCATATCCAGTGACCTCTGGTTTAGGGAAAGTGGCAAAGGCCCAGAAGAGTGCAGTCTCACACGAGCAGCTTATGAGACAGATATTGAGATAAGTCAACATAAATTGAGGTGGGGGGGTGGCACCTTGGATCAGAGCCAAAAGCTCTACAGAGAGATCGGGTCTTACCACAGGATTAGATAAAACAGTAAAGCTATTGGGTGATGACCTGACATTTTGAGGTTCATCAGCTAGAATCCCTTTTTCAGTTTCTATAGCACAGCCAAAGATGTGGACAGAGTCGTCAAGGAGAGGCATTTCAATACTATTCTAACCTTTGTGGAGCTGATGTAAAGCGCTCTACTCCATAATACTGGGTTCTTAATTTGCTCAGAAAAGGACACCAAAACCAAATCGGATGCAAGCTGATGATGCAGGAACACAACTACAACTTCCCAAGATCCACAAAGTCCCAAACTGGGGCACAGAGTCTACTTCCCCACAATATCCACTAAGAGATTAATCAGCCAAATCTAAGGATATCTGAAAGAGACACAGCCAGTCGTGTAAAAGGACAAAAAGTAAGGAGTAAAGGCGTGAATAGAAGAGGAAACCCTTTTAAATGAGAAACTATGTCTACGAGGGAATTGCACAACCTGTATATATAATGAGAGACTGAGCACCCTTCAACAGACCTTAATCCAGTGTAGCCACAGCATCTGTACACCAGACCCATAAGAATCTCAGGGCAAAGCTGGATCACTGAGCTGGGATAGTGCTACCAAGGATGAGGAGGACTGCCTTTCAAAAATGAGGAGAAGGATCTAGGAGGAGACCTTTCTGCTACATTCCAGGGTTGTCCCCAGACCCTTGAACAAGTTGCATTAAATATAGAAGGTACATTCTCAGACTCTGCCACACTCTGCCCTATGTATGGGTAGAATATATTGCTTGAGACTGAATTGAAGGGCTCCATGTAGGTCTCCATGTGTGTTGGGCCAGCTAACAGGAACTCTGCCTTTGACACAGCACACCATTCCTCCCTTCCCTGGCATAAGGGCGGTATATGGCCTTTATAGATGAAAACCTAATACACTTTATAGACTTGAGGCTTATTTCTTCTTGGGTATACTACAAGGTATATTTTTTTTCTATAAACAACCAGAGAGAGAGAGAAAGAGAAAGCAAGAAGTTTGCTTATAGAATGCAATTATTTTCCTTTAATTCAGCAAATAGTAAGCACCTATTTTTTGTCAAGCATTTTAGGAAGCATTTTTAAAAATAGCATCAATCTGAAAATCAGATGGTGCTTCCAACTAAAGCCCTCTAGAATTTTATTGTTTTAGAATTGAAAGTACTAGAGAATGTTCAGAACAGATGGTCTCAAAAGGATATCTGAAACAGGTGCTCCCAAGAATGAGAATGTGATTGCTCTTACTGTCTCTTGCCTAAAACATCAAAGTAAGTTCCAAATCAGTGTCTATTCCTTCCATCCATTGTCTCCTCTCAAAGTTATTCCCTCTCCCACTATCAGAGCCATCCTTTAAAAAAAAAAAAAAAATCAGTCTTAGCATTTCACTTCCATTGTTTTCTTCCCTTAAATTCTACATAAAGTCCAAACTTTCTACCATAGCTTCCCAAGCCTTTTATCATCTGGCTCTGACCCCTCTTACAAATGTCATCTCCTCCTCTGAAAAAGTTAGACCATCTCCCCAGGCTATAAACTAGAAGATGTTTGAAAATGCTATTAATTTTGTTATAACTTCATATTGTCTATGGCAACTAGGACAATAACACAGCAGCTCTTTCCCAGAAAGTCTTATTAAAACCCCAAAGGAACCAATGGCCAGACTCTGATCCAAAATATAGCCCTTAAATTAAGAAGCATCCTCACTGCTATGAACAGTGGGATTTTTTAGGGAAGTTACTTAAAATATTATTTGTGCTACAAGTAAGGAGATTAAGAATTTTAATGAAGATCACAAAATCTGCTACAAACCTAACTACAACCCTAACCCACTACTCCTCTGGGTTGTGATAACAGAATGGTTCAAAATGGACCCTAAGGTCTTATGCTGCCATTGTTCTCTCTCTCTGAATGGTTCCCTTATTTGCTGGGACAACCATAAATAAATTTCCCAACTAGACACTCTGGTTTGGACTCTGAAAAAGGAGAGGAGAGGATGCTACTTTCCTTTCTAGCAGGCCCACCACTTGGTCTGAACCCCTCTTGCTGCACTGTGCCAGACCTGTCACACTGTGCACCATGCATCATAATTCACTTTCTCTATCTCCCTCCCTCTCCCCACACTGTGATTCATATTCTCTCAGTGCCCCATTCCCAACTAGAAGCTGGTTGGATTATTAGCCCTATGAGTTCCCCTGTAATAGGATTATACATCCGCACCTTTGCCGTGTCACTTTGTACTCTCAGTGTGAGTAAATATACTTTCTTGCCCCTTCGATACTAGCTCTGCTTTGGCCAATGAATGTTAGTGGATGTGACATGAACAGAGACCTTAAATGTGCTTGTAGAGTTGGCTTGTGCTTTTGTGCTCTTGTGATTTGCCATGAGAAGAAATAACGCCTCCAGGTAGCTGCTAGTCCAAGGAGAATGAGAAAATTTAGATAGCAGATGTAAATGCAACTGATCTCAGCCAAATCCAGCAGAACCACATTCAACCCACAGCCCATGATCAAAAAATATATAAATATAGAAATGTTTGTCTTTGTAAAACACTGCTTTGGGGAATGGTCTGGTACTCAGAATTATCGTGGCAAGAAGTGAATAACACTCTAATAACCAACTTTAATCAAGCCAGTTATGTTATCCTCCATATGCCAAGTTTTTTATCTATGAAATAGAAATAAGAAAAAGAATCAAACTCAAATGGTTATAGCAAGAAATAAATGATAGGGGCACCTGGGTGGCTCAGCGGATTAAAAACCTCTGCCTTTGGCTCAGGTCATGATCCCAGGACCCTGGGATCGAGCCCCACATCAGGCTCTCTGCCCCACAGGGAGCCTGCTTTCCTTCCTCTCTCTCTGCCTGCCTGTGATCTCTGTCTGTCAAATAAATAAATAAAATCTTCAAAAAAAAAAAAAAAGAAAGAAAGAAAGAAGGAAAGAAAGAAAGGATAACACAATTGTAAAGTTCCTAGGTAGGGGCTAGCCCACAGAAAAACACAATATAGTCATTTTTTTAAAGACTTTATTTATTTATTTGAGACAGAGATCACAAGTAGGCAGAGAGGCAGGCAGAGAGAGAGGAGGAAGCAGGCTCCCCGCGGAGCAGAGAGTCCAATGTGGGGCTCCATCCCAGGACCCTGGGATCATGACCTGAGCCAAAGGCAGAGGCTTTAACCCACTGAGCTGCCAGGCACCCCACAATATCATTTTGATATTATTTGATTAATCTGTAACTTCCCAAGTTTATTAGTGTTTTCAGATGTTTTCCCCAAACAGGATGGTTGGATTTATAAATATAGCTTCTAGCTGAGGCCTCCTAGGTACCTTTGCCTACTAAGTGAGTGTCAAAGACAAAATGCTTCCAACAGGAAGTTTGCCCTTTTCTGTTTCTAAATACTTTAAGTGATTTGAACAAAACCACTTTATGCTCAGTTACATAGTAGTTTCACCTACAGTGTTTTAAAATAGGACTCCACTTTAACCCAGAGGAACGAATTTCTAATGGTGAACTCGGAAGCACTGTGGCAAGTGAATGGTGGAGAGAGATAGAACAGGGAGAAGAGAATTTATAAGGCTCTGAAAATCACAGCACACAGCCATCCCTTTGTCTCACCTACTGACAGCCAATTGTGGTGGCAGAATCAGGACACAAGTGCAAAACCATTTCAGTTGGTTTCTCAAGAACCTGCAAAGGCATGCTATACCTCTTGCTCTTAGAATAAGTCATAGGTTGAATGTGGGTAGTTTTCACTGCCCTTCAGAAATCAAGATTATGAGTCCTGCCTATACGTATGTCTATTCTACAGTAATCTAACATTTTCTGTAAGAAAATGGAAGGACATTTATTGGGCACCTATCCTGTACTCTGCTAGGAAATTTATGTTATTAAGTAGGTATAGGACCAGCTTCATGGGCACATGACAAATGCAACCACACAGAGCCCTGTTATCAGAAGGGCCCTTCACTTGTTTGGAAGCTCTGCTGTTGCCGTCATGAAATTCTATTTCTGAGTGTGTGTTTTATAAGTAAACTTTGGTGCAACAATGGAGGGCACATATGAACAGAGTAAATACATCCATATGCCCACAATAACTTGCCACTCCATTCACACATAGCCTTCCTAGCTTCCATAAAATGCTTATTTCACTGTGAGTCTACTGTAATCCAATGCACAATGGGTCCACCAGAACTCTATATTCATGTACCATACAACACGTCTATGGCTGAGTAAGTAGGGTCACAAACAGATCAGAAGGTATATGCTTTACCCTTCTCAATGCCAACTTGCTTAGAGCACAAAAAGAATCTATTTAGAGCTTCTGGATTGGTGAACAGGTCAGGGTGGGGGGACAGCAACACACTTGACAGTGGGCATGAAAGCTCCTCCCCCTTCCCCCATACCTTGCACTGTACATCTCTTCCATTTGGCTGTTTCTGAGTTACATCCTTTAATAATAAACCAGTGATCTACTCTTTATGTTAATACGTCAAAGTTGAAGAAGATATTTTTGATTTTACACATGTTAGAATTGAGTCTTCTAGGATATTTTGATATCCCCAAGAAAATCTACACTCCTCAGATTCCGGAAATTCAAACAACATTGACTCAATCTCAAGAAGGTAACCTTTAAATAAAACAGATTATCAGTAAAAAAGAAAAACAAAAAAGATGATAATGGTATTCTAAGAAACATGAACAACCAAGGAACCCTACCATATTCTTTTTTAGTCACACTACTTCAAATTCATAATGCTGAATTTGATGACACAGTGAAAAAGGAAAGATAAGGCAGCCTATTGCTGGATTCATTCCAGTCCTTCCTTCCTCTTCAGTAAGCTGAAGGTAGACAGTGTTGGTAAAATATGCACATATAAAGAAATGTTTTAAAAAGTTATTTTGTGCATATTTTCCCCTACTCTTCTGCTAGGAATGAAATATATATGCATATATAAGCTATGAAATGCCAGTGATTCCACACGTAAGTTAAATGTCTTTATATTTGCATTTACAATTATACATTGTAAATATATATTGGCATTATCCAATATAAACATGAACTGCAAAATTCATGCTAACAATTTAACATTTTAATTTTACTGTACTTGCAATGATTACACTATTATGTTTTATAAATTATAAAATATTTATACAGGGAAAAAAGTTTTACATATCCATACTTTTAATAGCATTTTTTTTCCTGCTTTTTGAACAAAGAGCCTGGTATTTTAGCTCTGTGACCCACGAATTATGTAGCTGCCCCTGAGTAGGTACTATCCTCCACTTATAGATGAGAAAACTGAGAGCCAGATTAAGTCACTTTCCCAAGATCACAGAACTAGCCAAGTAACAGACACCTGATTCAAGCACGTCTGACTCCATGGAGGTTGCTCCTCTACGGTTGCATACTGCATCCAAATTGCAGCTGGGGAAGGGCCCAAGAAAAACTTGAGCTTAGGGGTGCTTCAACTCCTGTCCAGGTAGACTTGTTTGGAGCAAATATTTTGGTTAAGACTCACTCACATATCATGGAATAGCCATAAAGTTAAGAGGCTATTTTAAGAAACTTCTACTAGCATTCTTTTCACTAATCTGTGATCAATTTCTCTACTTAGTAGGTCCACAGATTTGAGATCATCAATTCAATTCAAAGTACATCATGCTCAACTGTCAAATAAGAACCTTAAATTTTCTCTCGAACTCTTTTTTCTAAGTCCCACATATTTCTACATTCGTATATTGAGTCACATGAAAATATTTCATTTAATTGTTATTGCTATATCATAATTACCACCAAAGTTGTCCAAGGAATCATGTTAATGTGACTCTAATCCAAAATTTTTTAATGACTTTACCCAATTAAATTTTTTGCCTGGTATTTCATAAGCATCCTATTGTCCATAAGACCTTGGTTCTCTAACAATTTACCTTCTGGCTTCAGTGGGCATTTTCCTAGATTCACAGCAACAGATTTTAGGCCTCTGTCTTACCTTTTCCAATAACATTTACAAAGTCTGAGTCAGCATGCATATAGACTAAGTAAAGAGATTATAATTCTTTACTACCTATAAATGGCCAGTGATAGAGTTATCTTTTTACCACACTTGCAGGAGGAAATGTGTTTCCAAAGCTAAAAAATACAAATTAGGATAAAGATCTTTCCTTTTAGAAGTCACCATCCAATGTTTGAGGTATATTTTTCTTATATATAAATATATTCTCTTGTTACCCTAGGACTATGGAGTCGCTGCTACAGCCAGAAATGTGAAATATTTTTTAAAAATTTTTATCACAGCAACTCTTCAAGATATTCAGAGAATTGAATATATTTTATAGATATTTCCAGACATAAAACACAAATATTGCTGTCAAGAAAATTTCCTCTAAGAATGATGCAGCAAAGATGTTACTGTCAGAAAAACAATGAATTCTTCAATGATAATTTCTATAATACATTCCTGAGAGTGTAGAAATAACACTACATAAATATTCTTATTTGAACAACTTGAGAAGACATGCATAAACATAAACTGTATTTATAGGTTTAAAAATTGTACTACATAAAGCCTGAAAAAAATATTTTTTTTTATTTTTCAAATCCATGGAGTCTCACTGCTAGCCAAAAACAAAATGAAAAGTGGAGGATTCAAAGACACACAACCAGGGACTTTTAGACCAAACCTAAATGTAGTTTGTCATCATAAAATGCTTTTAAATAAGAGAAATTATTATTTTCCTATGCCAAAAACTGTCCTTCTGGTCTCCACAGCTCAAAAGCCAGAAAAAAATTCTCAAGGGAAAAAAAATAAAAATAGTGAACCTACTATAAAAGTAGTAACTAAAAGCAAAGGGGGTTTTGTTTTTGTTTTGTTTTTTGGATATGGAAACTGGGAAATCACAGGATTCCTATTTTATTTTTTTTTAAGATTTTATTTATTATTTATTTGAGAGAGAGAGAGAGCATGAGCCAGGTTAAGGGGCAGAGGAAGAAGCAGACTCCCCGCTGATCAGGGAGACTTGACACAGGGCTCCATCCCAGGACTCCAGGATCGTGACCCGAGCCCTAGGCAGATGCTCAACCAACTAAGCCACTCAAGCGCCCCATAGGATTCTAATCTTAAAAAACATAAACTACATAAGTATAGTATAATAAATATGTCATTTGTGATACTACAATATCAGTAGTATGATAGGCAGCCTTTCAAGATTGCTCCAATAATCACAGCCTCCTGGTATTCCTCATACTCATGTCCTAAGGAGTCTTTTCCCACCTTGTCTCATGGCTAGTCTGTGTAACAAATAGTGCAGAAATTAAAGATATTGCCACTTCTGCCTTGTTCTCTCTTAAGATTACTAGCCCTGAGGGACGCCAGATGCCATGTCATGAAGACACTTAAGCAGCCTGTTGAGAGGTCTGAGTGAGGAGAAACTAAGGCCTACCACCATTAGCCAAGAGCAAGTTGCCAGGCACAAAAGCAAACCACTTTGGATGTAAATCCTCTAGCCCATATCAAGTCTTCATATGACAGCTGCCTCGACTTACATCTTTTTTTTTTTTCTAGATTTTATTTATCCACTTGAGAGAGAGAGAGCATGAAAGGGAAGAAGGTCATAGGGAGAAGCAGATGCTCCCCCCCCCACCGCCAGCCCCCCAACGTGGAGCCAGGAGCTCAATGTGGGACTCGAACCCCAGGACTCTGGGACCATGACCTGAGCTGAAGGCAGTCCCCTAATCAACCAAGCCACCCAGGCGCCCTTGGCTTACATCTTGATTGCAACCTCAAGTTAGAATCACCCAGCTAAAGTGCTTCTGCATTTCTCACCCACAGAAACTGTATAATGTTTATTGTTTAAAGAACAAAAAAAAAAAAAAAAAATTGAGCACCTGGGTGGCTCTGTTGGTTAAGCATCTGACTCTTGATTTCGGTGCAGGTCATGATCACAAGGTTGTGAGACAGGACTCCTGTGCACTGGGAATGGAGCCTGCTTAAGATTCTCTCTTTTCTGCCCTTTTGGCCCCTCCCCCTCTCTCCCTAAAAATAAAATAAAGAACCATAGTTTTGCAGTAATTTGTTATGAAGCAATAGATAACCAATATGATGGCCTTAACCTGATAGGTAGATGTCCTGTACCCAAAAGTGAGCAATCCTTAGACTCATGGCCATTAGATATCAAACTCACAACAGTAATAACTTGCAACACAAGATGTCAATTTAATAATTTATTATGAGAGGGCGCCTGGGTGGCTCAGTGGGTTAAGCCGCTGCCTTCGGCTCAGGTCATGATCTCAGAGTCCTGGGATCGAGTCCCGCATCGGGCTCTCTGCTCAGCAGAGAGCCTGCTTCCCTCTCTCTCTCTCTGCCTGCCTCTCCAACTACTTGTGATTTCTCTCTTTCAAATAAATAAATAAAATCTTTTAAAAATTTTTAAAAAAATAATTTATTATGAGAAATGGACCAGTCATTGCTCAGGGTGCTAGGTATATTAAAGAGGCCAAATTAAGATCCAATGATTGTTTCATGAAGGTAGAAATAGGAAAAGGATCATTGGATTATCTTACAGAATATATTCACAAACTACAGAGCTTAAATTTTAAAATTTTTTCACTTTCCTAGAATGTTTATTTCAAAAGAACTAGTCACTAAAACCAGAGCACCCTTTAAGTGTACACGCAGAATAGGTTCCAGGAGCCTCTGATGTAATCAGTTATAAAACTATAACAGTCATTAAGGCACTCTAAGAAATACTACAGGATATCCCTAAGTTTTCAGAGACAGCATCTGTACGCTCCCATAAAAACCATCTCATTTTACAATAGAAAGCACTGCTCTGCCCCAGCCACTCCAGCATGCTTCTGTGCTGAAGGTGCTGCTGGAACCCATCTGCAAACAAAGTCTCCAATTTTCCTAACCCCCTAAAAACTTCTCCCCCACATAAATGCAAAACCAGACTCAGGTACACCTAACCAAGAAAGTTTCTTTGACTTTACTTTTCATTTACTTCCTCCTTCTCCCCCAATTAATTTCTTATTGCAGCTTTTCCTCCAGAGAGCTAATTTATTTAATGTCTAATATTCTTTTTTTTAAGATTTTTTAAATTTTTTAAGATTTTTAATTTTTTATTTGACAGAGAGACAGACAGCAAGAGAGGGAACACAGCAGGGGGAGTGGGAGAGGGAGAAGCAAGCTTCCTGCTGAGCAGGAAACCCAATGCCAGGCTCAATCCCAGAGTCCTGTGATCATGACCTGAGCCAGAGACAGGCATTTAATGACTGAGCCACCCAGGCACCCCTGATGTCTGATATTCTATTTAACGTATCATCCTTCCCAGGAAGTTTGCATTTTTACCAGGAAAATGCCTGTCTGGACATATTTCAGGCTTCAGGACCTCTGATAAGGTCATAATTTTTCAATTTTAGTATGTGTAAGAATCATTAAGAGCTATTTAAAATGTTATTTCCTGGACTCACTTCTATAGACTTTTAATCCACCAATCTAAGGTAGGGCCCAGAAACTTGCATTTATAACAAACCACTTCCTCCTACCCTCAGTGATGCTTATGAAAGCAACTGAAGACCATGCTTTGAGGAAGTGTTATAAAGGAAGATACTTGGGGACTAACTATAGCTTCCTCCCTTTCTTTAACCAGTATTCAACCTCCTTGCAATTAGGATTATTTTGATTCCTCACCAGTTGCAATTATCCTGTTGCTCACCCTGCAAATCTAGACCCATAGAGTCCACTTTCCTAATAGGCATACAAATCACATCTTTTTTCAGATGGACTTCACGTTAAAGTCAGGCTCTTGTCTTCTGCTCAGAGAGTAATTCTACTGACCTTAACTGATCCATCTCCCATGATTTCTGGCTTGAGGCTCTTTTCCCATTCTGTCATTTCAGCAGTTGCCTGTTCTTCGAGATTTCCAAGTTTGACAAGCTGTCGATCTCTGAGGACCACAGACCCCATTCTGCTGACCCAGAGACTTGACACTAACTCCCCCAGCCTCTTTTTCCAGGGCTTGTTAATGGACCACACACATATTTTAAAATCTGGGTAGTTGGGGATGGAATCCAGAAACACACGTTTAATAAGTTCCCCAGGTATACTCAGTATAGGTATCACCGGTATTAAGCAATTTCTCAAAATTGCCTAATGATAAAAAGCACCAGGATGCTGAAAGAATAGCTTCCTAGACCTTACCCTCTAATGATTCTGAATGGGGACAAAGTGGACCTTATTTTTAACAAGTATTTTGGGCAATTCTAATAACTGGACAATTTGAGAAACCCTGGTCTCAAGTAACAGTTTAGGACTTTAACATCAGGGTGTCCTTCTGACTTCAGTTTGATATTAGTTTGAACATTAAAGCTAAGAGCATGAAGTTAGCTGGTATTAGAGAAGTAATCCTCAGAAGATAACAAATAGCTTAACAAGGAGTCTTGCACTTACATTTCATCTCTCAAATACAAATACGTTCAGTGGTAATGAAGGGATTTTCAAATAATACTAAGTCCTTAAAAACTCATGTTACAAGAGTGAGATTTTTCTGCTCCCTTTTAAAAGATGAATTACTTCAGTTCTCTAAATCATGTTTCAAATTAGCCTTACAAATAAAACACTTAGAAGGGAAAAATCTTTGGCAGATATACTATAATATTATATATAATATACATATGTTTATACATTAAATAAGTGTTACATAAATATATATTTAATATATATATATGATTCAACTATTCATGTTTGAAACACTATTCTAGATACATAATTACCACTGGAGTTTATTTTTAAATATTTTGAGTTAAATATTGGTGACCCAGGTCTCTATCCTCATTCTACCAAATCTCTTCTAAATCTCAGAATATCTTTGGAATTTACCTTTAGGTGTACAAATCATTGATTTCCTAAAATAAACAGGGAGAATAGAAGGGAGGTTCAAATTTTCAATTAATAAGATCAGTCAAGTAGTATACCTCCTCTTATAAACTGTTTAACAATATTAAAAAATCACAAAAAGTTGTAATTTCATAGACTGTGGTCATTCTATCACAAAATGTTTAAAATATTGAGAAATATTGCTAGAAGATGGAGCTGGAGAGTGTTATGTGGTCTCCAATTTGTGCACACAAAAATACAGAATTCCTTTCTGGGGCATCTGGGTGGCTTGGTCGTTTAAGTGTCTGCATTCTGCTCAGGTCAGGATCTCAGGGTTGGGATCTAGCCACATGTGGGGCTCCGTGTGCTGCCAGGAGCCTTCTTCACCCCCCTCCCTGTGCTCCCCTGCAAGTGTACTCTTTCTCTCAAATAAATAAAATAAAAAGCTAAAAAATAATAATAATTCCTTGGTTGATAATGTCATTCCTAGGGAGATAAACTAGTGTTTTATCAAGGAACTCGTGATTTTTATAGTATTCACCTGGCACCTGGATAGCAAGGGATAATGAAAAAAGGACCTGGATTTAGAAGACGTAAGACCTGAGTTCAAATTCTAGCTGTCATTTTTCGGCTGTGTGTCCCTGGCCAAATGATATAATTATTTCTGTATCTCAGTTGTCTCAACCATGAAAGATAATAGTTCTTGCCCATTTCTACCACAAAAAATCGTTCTGAAATGTTTTGAAAATAAGTGATAAATTATTTTTGAAAATGCTACATGAATTACAAACTGCTATATAAACATAATGTATTGCTTTGTAATTCTGTCTTATTCAACGGTATAAATAATTTTCCTTATCACAAAACATTTTTTTGACAAAATATTTTTATACACCTACTTTCCCCCTTATATTCTATTGCACCCATCAGAGCTTTTTCACCAATATGTCTGCCAAGTTCAGAGATCTTCGGGCCATACCCAATAATAAGGCAAACTGCTGCTGCTGCAGGGAGTGGGAAGGGATGCACAGGACCCTCCCACTGATCAAGCCCCTGAGACATGCTCCGTTCCAAGTGTGTGACCAGCCTTGGGCTGGGGTGCTGCTGCTACATCCTCTTCTCACTTGCTGTACTAGCTTCCTGTTGCTGCTATAACAAATTACCACACATTGAGTGGCTTAAAATAAATTTATTCTCTTACAATTTTGGAGGTTCGAAGTCTTAAATGAGTCTTATCGAGTGTGGGGAGTGGTCAAGGTATCAGCAGGGTTTTGTTACCTCTGGAAGCTCTGGGGAGCTGAATCTAATTTCCTTACCTTTTCCAGCTCTGAGAAGCCACCTGCATTTCTTGGCTTACGGTCCCTTCCTCTGTCTTCAAAGCCAGCAGGATAGCATCTTCAAATCTCTTTCTTGGGGGCCATTATTCTATCCAACACACTTGTTCTATCTACTCTTTTTAAAGGTTATCTCCTCAAGCAAAGTATGGGCCTGTGTGCCTAGATCCCCATTGTATTGTTGCCCCCACAAAAACAGATTCAGTTTAAAGATTTTTATTGCTAATCACTATGGAGGAGTGAATAGGAACAATAAAATTATTAAATGAAGGGCACTAAAAGGTCCAGGAAAACTTATAAAGTCAGAGATAGAAAGTGGATGAGAGGGGTGCCTAGGTGGCTCAGTCAATTAAGGGCCAGACTCTTGGTTTCCCCTCAGGTCATGATTTCAGGGTTCTGAGATGAGCTCCAGGTTGGGCTCCACGGTCAGCAGAGTCCTCCCTCACTCTCCTCCTCTGCCTTTCCCCCTCTTCCCCTTTCCCTATTCATGCTTGCTCTTCTGCTCTTGCTCTTTATCTCTACCTACCCTCACCACCCTATCCCATATATATCCTGTGTATTACCACTTGCTCACATCTCCACAGGCCCTCCCAGGTCAGATTAGGAATGCTTTCCCATAAGGTCTGTTCATATCACCATCATCACACATACAAAATGCTAATATACTCTCTCTAATGTATCTCTCTCCCCATTATACTGTGAGCTCTTGAGATCCAGGCCCACCTCTTCCTCACAGTTATAATCCATATAACTGGTTCCTAATAACATAGTAACTGACACATAATAAGTGTTCAAGGAAGGAAGGAAATACTAAAAGACTAAAGGAAATCATCAGAGAAGCATACAAAACATACAATTTATTATATGGAGATATCCATAGCACAAGCTGGAACTAATGTAACTATCCAGCAATAAGAATGTTAAATGCATTCTATTTTCTCTATAATTTTTCTTTCATGTTTTACAGGATATTTAAAGTCATGGAAGGGTGCTATATTATATAAGCAGGACACAAAGTCGTATAAATAATATTACTGCAACTGTGTTTGAAAATAACCATATGAATAGAAAATATAAGTAAGTAAAAATACTAAAAATCAACAATAAATTGTGGGCTAATTGTGGGTAAATTTATTTTCTCCTAAAATATTTTTTTCAAACTTCCTATTTTAAAATAAAATTACTTTTATAAATAATTTTGTATAATACCCATTCATTTTAGAAAAATTAGGAAATTTAGATAAATAAAAATAAGAAATTTAAATCACATGTCATCCCATGATAGAGACATAGATAGATAAATAGACAGATAATGTTGTATTTAATGGGCTAAACCTGATAGGATACATTCAGAAGAAAAAAATATATATATATTATATATATTATAAATATATGATATTTATATTTATATATAAATATCATATATTATAAATATATTTATTTATATAATATAAAATATATTTATATAATTATTATCCTCATATATTATGAGGATTCTTTGGAAAGAGCTTATAGTAGCTGAGTCTTGAGTCTTCTCCAAAAGCCAAATGGAGGAAGACATGAGAGGATGAAAGTATATATTTTATTATATAAAATATATTTTATATAATATAAAATATATTTATATTTTATAAATATATTTATTTATATAATATAAAATATATTATATAAATATATAATATTTATAATATATAATATAATATGATATATAATTTATATATAAATTTATAATTTATATATATAAATCTATATATATATATATATTTTTTTTTTTTTAATGCTGCCTCCTTCAAAGTGGTTCTAGCAGCTCTCCTTTCCCCTCTCCCAGATATCTTGACTACTTTGCCAGTCACTTTTTACCTTTTAGAACAATATATCCTCTCTCCTCTTATGGAACTGATCCAAGGATTAGAGACCTACAGGGGCACAAAGGCAGTAGAAGGAGACTGTTATGTTCTTTTACCCTCATGTTTTACCTCCGCCTTCCTCCTCCTGGCTCTAAGAGTTTGGGTCTGACTAGCAGGAGGGATGAAAACAAAGGTCTTTTTTATTTAGCTGCTGCCTTGTATCAATTACCCACTGTCATAGCAGTCAATAAAATTCTAGTTCTCTCTCATGGGGGAAGAGCACTGTTCTCATATTTCTTTAGAGACACCTGCCCACCTCCGTGCATATGTCCACCTGTATCATCGCCTGACACCAGCAATGCTTTCTAGATTACTAATGCTCCTCCCATTATCTACCCTCTGGCAGTTCATCTAGTTTTTTTTCCTACTGGACTCCCTCCCCACAGCAAGGACCCTCTTTGGGGGGACACTTTCAAGACCATTAACATGCTCTTCAGTGTCTACTTGGCTCAAAGAATTCATATATCTTTGTCCCTGCCCATTCCCACGACTGTCCTCTTTCAAGTAGCCTCTCAAAGTCAGGATTGTCCAAGTGAGGAACAGTGGCCAGTTTGATCCTCCTTAAATTTGGCCCCAAAGTCCTGGTCATAGGTATCTAGTTCTCTCATAAATTTTCACATGGTCCACATCTTGTGTTTGTGCTATTCAGCAGACAGCCAGAAGGAGAAGTGGGAAGACTAAAGGAATAAGGTTCCCCTTATTGTAAGTACCCATCCAGCCTCATTGAGGGAACCTCTCATGTCTTCCTCCATTTGGCTTTTGGAGAAGACTCAAGACTCAGCTACTATAAGCTCTTTCCAAAGAATCCTCATAATATATGTCCAGGCTCTACTTAAATAGGCTGATAATAATGATGGATGGATATTGGGCTGAGCTGGTCCAGCATCTTACAGCAAGTTCTCTGCCTTATTACCTCTCTTGAAAATGTGGGGGCACTTATTGCTCATTGTCCTCCGCTTTACGACTTAGCCAGAATTCCATAACAACAGAAAAAGTCACTTTTAACATCAATTATGTACGTACACTTTTGCAAAAGTGGGATGAGGTCTCAAAATGTTTGGCTGGCCTCTTTTGTCCTTGGTATTAAGATAAACAAAAAGAGGGGCATCTGGGAAGCTCAGCTCTTAAGCGCCTGCTTTGGGCTCACTCGGGTCATGATCCCAGGGTCCTGAGATCAAGCCCTTATCAGGCTCCCTGCTCAGCAGTAAGCCTGATTATCCCTCTCCCACTCCCCCTACTTGTGTTCCCTCTCTCACTGTATCTCTTTCTGTCAAATAAATAAATAAAATCTTTTTTTAAAAAAGGTAAACAAAAAGAATAATATGATGAAATCCCTATCCTTTAAAAAGCTTGCAATGCAGCACAGAAGATAAGATATACGAACAAATAACCAATAAAAAGGATTACAAATGTTGTAAAAGTGACAAAACAAACAAACAAAGCATTATAGGTGATTCAAAAACAGCATATTGCTTCTGGTGTGGAGTACAGAGGAACATTTATTAGGAGAGGTTAAATTTCAGCCACGGGGCGCCTGGGTGGCTCAGTGGGTTGAAGCCTCTGCCTTCGGCTCAGGTCATGGTCTCAGGGTCCTGGGATGGAGCCCTCCATCAGGCTCTCTGCTCAGCAGGGAGCCTGCTTCCTCCTCTCTCTCTGCCTGCCTCTCTGCCTACTTGTGATCTCTGTATGTCAAATAAATAAATAAAATCCTTTTAAATAAATAAACAAATAAATTTCAGCCAGATTCTGAAGAATTGGTAAGATAGAGGTAGGAGAATGCATATTCCAGGGATAGGAAGACAGGTGAGTAGGAGTCCAGAGACTGAAAAGCATAGCATTTCTGCAAGGATTACTGAGTAGTCCAATTTTCTAGGGAATACATTATGGTGGAGAACTATAAAACATCTTGGGGCTACATCATAACGGGGTAGGTAGAGAATTTGGACTGTTAATTTGGCAGTGGGGAGGCACTAAAGAATTGTGAATTACAAAGAGACACCAAACTGTGCAAGGGCTTAAGGCAAGAAGGAATGAAGCAAAGAAGTATACGCAATAATCCCTGCCTAAAGGAGAATGGTGGCAGGGGGAATGCAAAGGAACTCACACAGATTGAGGTGGCAATCCACAACCTTTCAAGCATTCAGCCCATCAATCACCCTGATAACAGTAGTACAGCCTTGCTGCAGAGGCTCTGGGTTGACTGTCCACAAGTAATGAAGGATCTGCACTGAGAATACGAATTCCCACTTCTTATACCCCTCAAGGCCGGGGTAATACATTTCCAAAGAGACTGTCTAGTGTGAAGGATCCACGGTAAAGTCATGGAAAGAAGCAAAGTTAAATAGCTCATAAGGGAATCAAACTCACCAACAAAGGGTCACAAGCACAAGTCAGGAGATTTAAAGGCAGGGCAGAGGAAAGGTGGCAAATTGACTAGAATCTTCTTGAACCTGCCTTTGTAATAAAATGCCCCATAATAGTAAAACTCTGAAATGCCCATAATAAGTAATGACTGGTGCTAGCTGGGAAATAACAGTAAATTCCACTTATGGATTATGAATATTTAGACTTGCAGTACTAATTTGAAGTGCTGTACAGCATATAATTTTTATCCCCGGTGACTAATAGTGTGTCAATCCATGAACAGGGATTCTTAAAATTCTAGGCCATCTTTATCATTATCATCATCATTATTATTTATTAATTATTATTATTATTATTATCAGAATGCCAGGTTTCATGAAGACTAAGACTCTGTAGTACCCTAGACATGATCTAGTATGCTGTAGCTACCTTGGTGTTTTTACAAATTTCAATTTGAGGCCAGATATAATTAGTGATCAGATGTTTCAAGATTGGGTCAAAAGGGGAAATAATGAAAGTTAAAGAAGCTGTTGTTGGTAAATGAAGGCCATGGCTTATAGAAGCAAGAAAACCAATTGTGCATGTCTAGCAGAAAGATCTGTGAGCTTCTTGGATGGTGCTGTACTGCCATCTACAGACACAGCCACATGCCCATGACATGCAGCATGGTTAAAACTGTAAGTCTAAGACAAAGGCAAGTACCAGTAAAGTAAAACAGAAATGTGAAATTCTAGAACAATTTTTTCAAAGAACTCCTGCCTCAATAGGAAATAGAAATGGTTTCTGAATAAAAAATAAAGGCAAGGGTGTTTTGAAGGAAAAGATACGGATTTTCCCAGAAATCTGAAATAGAAGTATGAGTAAATTAACTACAGAACTTGTAGGATATAAAGATCAAGATAAAAATGGGTGAAGAGAAACAGGGGAAGGAAACAATGAGAGGAAAAGTTTGCTGCAAAGGCAAACTCTATTAATGAGTTGAATAAAAAAGATGATCCAGAATTTTGCAGAGACAATGAAGTTTACTCGATTTTCAATAACAAGTAGCTAGCCTGGTCAAATTATGAATCACTTAATAAAAATCATATTTAGGTGCACCTGAGTGGCTCAGTGGGTTGAGCCCCTGGCTTTGGTTTCAGCTCAGATTAAGAACGCATGAGTCTTGAGGGGCACCTGGATGGCTCAGATGGTTAAGCATCCCAGGGTCCTGGGATCAAGTCCTGCATTGGACTCCCTGTTCATTAGGGAGTCTGCTTCTCCCGCTACCCTCTCCCTCTGCCCTTCCCCCTGTTCATGTTCATTCTTGTGCTCTCGACCTCCCTCTCTCTCTCTCCCTCATGTGTGTGCAAAAATAAATAAAATCTTCAAAAAAAAAGAACTAATGGGTCATGAGATCAGTGGGTGGCCTCAGGCTCCACCTTCAGTGGGAGTCTGTTTGAGGACTCTCTCCCTCTGCTCCTCCCCTGTGCATGCACTCTCTCAAAAATAAATCAATCTTCTTAAAAAATGATATTTAATGCCATGTCATTTAACATAATGTTATAAACTATTACCAGGACTTCCGATTAGCCCAAAGAACGTATTTAAAAACTTGTATTTTTGCCAAAATTTGAAAGCTCCTGACCTTCCTTCTGGCCAGAGTTCTGCATTTTATGCTCCACTCAACTGAAATAGCTCCTGTATCAGAACTGAAAAGAGGTTTAGGAACACAGAAGAGAGTCACTGGATGTCATCTGAGGTCACTCTGATCTCTGAAATGTATAAGAATGGTTTCAAACTCTTAGCCCATGTCTAAAGGGAAGACCACTGCCTCCCAGGATTCCTGGGGACTCATAATCTCACAACTGCTTTGCAGTCAATTTCCTGAACTGTCTCAGTCCAATTTCATCTCACTCCCAGATTTGGAACCAGTCCTTTTCTTAATTTCTTCAAAACACCATTACCACCAAGAAGAGTCATCCTTAACTGAAGGTTTGGAGGACAAAGGACCTCAAGAGCTAATAAACCAGGGCAGCTGGGTGGCTTAGTGGGTTAAAGCCTCTGCCTATAGTTTGGGTCATGATCCCAGGATCCTGGGATCGAGCCCCACATCAGGCTCTCTGCTCAGTGGGGAGCCTGCTTCCTCTTCTCTCTCTGCCTGCTTGTGATCTCTATCAAATAAATAAATAAAATCTTTAAAAAAAAAAAAAAAAAGAGCTAGTAAGCTAACATTGATGGTAGGGAATACTGTTCTTTAAAAGTCTAATATGAATACTATGCCACTTCCTTGGGACAGAAGCAGGTACCAGAAGCAGGTAGTTGTAGTTTTAAATAACATTTAAAGAAAATTTTTTTCTTCTGATTAATAAGTCAATTCAACCTCCTTCTTGGCCTAAGAGTATATTAACAACCACCTTCTCCCTTGTCTTCCAATTCTTTCACACAGTACATTGGGAAAATATTATCTTACACTTGTATAGTATCATATTTTTAATCAGAAACAAACTGTTAAGAGGCATGGGAAGATGGAATGGTTGCTGGTCATGTGACATCAAACGTATCATGGATTCCATTTCTTCTGGGCATTTTATGCCCTCATACACTCTACTCAACCTTGATGTTGCTGTCTTTCTGCTTTTTTAACCTCTCAGCCAATGCCATGCTGCTAAACAGGAAGTATAAGGAAAATAAGAAAAAAAAAATCCCCACAGTAATGAATACCAGATTAAGCATAAATTATTCTAAGTAAGAAAGTAGACATTTTTTAATGTAACTGTTCTTTGTGAATAATTTAAAATTCTGTAAGCTCCTTCAGATATCAGACATATGTTCAGATTTTCCATTCAGGGCCTGTATATCTGTGATAAATCCCAAGCATGAACAGTTTCATCAAAAGGTGGGGCAGGGGAAAGAGGTTGAGAATTTCTGTTTCTTTCAGTTTCAACTTCAAAATGAGTCACTCTCTTCCTGTTCTTCCTCCTTTTCCTCCTCCACTTTTTGGGGGTAAATACAATGTACTTGGCATTTATATTACCTGTTATTTTGCAATGGACTTAAGATTTTGCAGTGGGCTGTTTTTGTCCTCCAAAATTCATGTGTTGAAATCCCAACCATCAATTCGATTATATTAGGAGGCGGTACTTTTGGGAGGTTATTAGCTCATGAGGGTGGAACTTTCATGAATGGTATTAGTGTCCTTTTAAAAGAAAACCCAGAAAGCTCTTGTGCCCCTTCCACATGTCAATAAAATGAAAATGCAATGTATGGAACGAGAGAAAATATTTGCTAACCATATCCAATAAGGAATTCATACAACTCAATAGCAAAAGAAAAAAATCTGATTTTAAAATGGGCAAAGGACATGAATAGGCATTTTTCAATAAAGATCTACAGAGTTCCAATAGGCATATGAAAAGGTACTGAGCATCACTAATTATTAGGGAAATGCAAATCAAAACCACAGTGAGATATCATTTCATACCTGTTAGGATAGCTATTACCAAAAGTCAAAAAACAAGTGTTGGCAAGGATGTGAAGAGGGACTCCTTAAACACTGTTGGTGTGAATGCAAATTGGTATAGCTATTCTGGGAAACAGTACGGAGATTCCTCAAAAAATTAAAAATAGAACTTCTGTGGAATCCAGCAATCCTGTTTCTGGGCATATAGCCAAAGGAAATGAATTCAGTATCTTAAAAAGATATTTGAACCCCCATGTTCATTGCAGCATTATTCACAATCAGCAAGATATGGAAACAATCTAAACAACCTAAATGTCTGTCAATAGATGAATGGATAAAGAAAGTGTGGTATTGAATGGGATAGGTATATAAATTTTCTTTATCTGTTCATCATATGCACAAATAATAGAATATCACTGTGCCCTAAAAAAGAAAGAAATCCTGAACAACATGGATGAATCTGGAGGACATTATACTAAGAAAAATAAGCCAGGCACAGAAAGACAAATACTGCATGATCTCACTTATACTAGAATCCAAAAAAGTCAACCACATAGAAACAGAGAGTAGAATGGTACTTACCAGCAACTGGGGAATAAGGAAGGTGTTAGTCAAAGGTTACAAACTTTCAGTTATAAGATGAATAAGTTCTGAGACCTAATATACAGCATGGTGCCTACAGTTAATAATGTACTGTACACTTGAAATTTGCCAAGAGTGACTCTTAAGTATTCTTACAGACATACACAAGGTAAATATATGAGGTGATAGATAAATTAGATTGATTGTAATGATCATTTCACATGGAATACATATATCAAAACATCACATTGTATTCCTTAAATATATACAATATTTGTCAATCATACCTCAACAAAGCCAGAAAAAAATTATCTGTGAGGCTAGATCAATTCCCTTCCCTAGGCAAAAATTAAAGCAGACTTAATAACTTTCATGGCCATTTTAAATAATACCAACATTTCTCTCCTATAGTGGATGCCTCTGAAGCCTGAGTCACATTCTCTCAACCTAACCCCTGATTTCAGCAGCATCTTTGGGGGAGTGTTCTGTATGAGCTTAGACTCCCCCCTGAAGTAAGAACTAATGGGAATACTAGAATACCCTTACTAGAATACTAGTGTACTAGCATTATTATATACTAGTATACTATATATTGTTATATATATTACTATATACTAGTATTACTAGTATACTAGAATACTAAAACCTTCACTAGGGCACTAATTCAGGGATGATACTCTGCAAGATAGGCGTTCTGTCCTCCCAGATGCAGTACGTGCAGTTCAAGCAATGACCAATATAGAGATCTGTGACCCAATAGCTGAATTCATGGGTAGAGAACCAGGGAGTAGATGTGGTATTGGGCCACTCTCTGTCACTCCCAGTGACTCCATGTGTGGAATATGTGCTTCCCTTCCCATTATCTTGGGCTCTCTAATTTGAGGTCCTGGTTCTCAGGTTGGCAGAGGGGGGCAAGGGGTACTCCCACCAGGCAGTACGGCAAGGACTGCACTGAACCTGAAACTATAATTAGCAACCTGATCACTTTGGGATCCTTATGCCAGTTGCCCTGCAGGTAGCAAAAATGTATAACGTTGTAGATGTTAAACTCTGATTATAATAAGGAACCAAGATTTCTGCTTCATAATAAGAGCATGGAAAGGCACATTGGTACCTTGGTACACTTGCTGCCATTTTCTGGTGTTTTCCTATTCAAGTGTAACAGCAGATGGGTAACTGAAGCAACCAATACCTAATAAAAGCAAAAGACAACCACGGGTTCAGACCCCTCAGGGATGAAGTTCTGTCTTTATCACCAAGCCAAGCAGGGCTACTATACCCACCCAAACACTAGGAAAACTCTAGAGAGAAAATATCAGTCATGGCCTATAACCATGCACAGCAAGAACTAAAGCTTATTCTTCTAACTCACGAGATTGAGTCATATAGAGATTAAGGGCAGCCACCTCCTTAAAGACTCAGTGAAAAAATGGACTTAATGCAGGATATATGTGAATATGAGCTATGTTACAGGGATGGACAGGAGCAAATGCCTCTGGTGTCCACATTTCATCCCCAAGGTCCACCTCTGATTTCAGCCACAACCGTGACAGCCCAATGTGACCTCAGATTCCTCCATTCCTGCTGTTTGCCGTGTCAAGCAAACACTGTACTACTTTCCCCTGCTTCCAACAGTCACCTCCTATTTAAACTCCCAGCATCCAAATCCTAGCCTCTGGCTCTAGTTTCTGGGGAAAGCAAATTGTAAAAAGCACTTCTCTTCTATCTTCATTGCCTCTGTATCATCCTCACCACTGCATTCATGGCCCCACCCTGATCCTGCCGCCATCAATGTCCTCCACCACTTCAGCTCCCCATCACTCCTTCCCTAAAAACCAAACCTCATAAGGCCAGCATTTCTTCCATTCTTCAAGGTCATGTTCAGGCCACCAGATCTCTACAAATGAATCACTTATTTGAGGTTCTTTTTAAGTAGAGACCTTATACAAAGGATCTCCAGTCTGCCTTACATTTTCAAGTATAGAACATTTCATACAGGGACTGTCAGGAACTCAAAAACTGTTAGTTCTCTTTCCCATCAATATTATAGGATTCATTAATCAAGGAATAATCAGGAGATCAGAGTTTTACTATTAAACATAGCTTGCTGGGCTAAGGGTTCTCCTGTCAACAGTGAACAAAAGGAGTTGATAGTCCCAGTATTCCCCTTTTCATCTCCATATCCTACTGCTGGGTGAGTCTGTCCATTCCAAGGGTAAAGGTGGAGAAAAAAAGGAAAAACATACCGTACTCCTTTTCCTAAATGTCAAATATCAAATATTGATTCAAATACTGTGTCTCAACACAGACCTATCTATTATCTTAGAAGGGAATTGTGACTGATGCTAGGTTCCGGGTAAAGACTCATACTCCATAACCAATTGATTGTGTCTTACCCACCATAGTCTCAGATATATAACGTATTCAAAGGAAAGACTATAGCCTGTGAAAGATACAAGTCCATCAGTGGTCACTCATGAAAGAACAGTCATTAGGTAGTAAGAAAAGGGTGGAAGGAAAGAGAAAAAAAAAAAGCACCCATTATGTAGTGTGCTAATGCCCTCAGTCCTAAGAGCAAACACCTTACCAAAATCTCTAAATATTTCTGTCACTATGCTGCATATGCCTCTGTCATAACTAAGATCTGAATCCTCAGGGTTATATCCTCATGGCATCCTCATGGCACAGCAAAGGGTCTAATTCAAACCTGATTTAAGCCTGGGGCCCTTAAGCCCTATAAAATAATTATTGCCACAAGGGAATCCCCTAGCCTTTTAGATACTCATGTGAGGCTCTCTTGGAAAATTAAATTTATAAATAAGAGCAAGATAGAGGACACTTCATATCCTTGAAATATGTCCAGAAATATCTATCTCTCCCCCTCTCCTTTCTCCTGCCTCATCTTAACCATTGGAACTACTGCCTAAATTCCCCACAGCCAAGGCATTGCCGTAAAATATACCACAGTGGGTATGGATCTCTGACCCAATGAGTAACAAATTAAAATTAAGTTGTCTGCACTTGACAAATGGGATACCACGAACCTTCCCTTCCCCCCATTAAAAAAGTTAATACTGATGTAAATTAGAATATTCAGTGATTGAAATCCTTTATCCAAGACAACCCATTTAGAGAAGGGGTGGCTATCCTCACTGCTTTTTCATTTAATAATCTAATTTTGCCTGTACTTTAGCTTAGAAATAATGAATGGTGCCTCATAGTGGACTATACAATCTTAAATGCCTTGATCCTTCCTATCAAGGCTCCTAGTCCCAATATTATTGAAATTATTGACTTTCCAATCACCAACTAATAAATATTTTGGTATTGTAGATTTGATTAAATGTTCTATTTAGTGACTCAACAGACTTTCAACTGCAGTTTGCCTTTACCATCAAAATAGAGTACTTGTTTACTTAGCTGTCCATAGGATACCTCAACAGTCTTAAAATCACACATAATCTTTGCAAGCAAGAGCTTAACTACATCCAATTTTCTCCAGGGTCACAGGTATGACATTACATTGATTCACAAGTATTAACATTATATTGATTACACTGATCTCCACTGAGAAGACTTATTGGAAGCACTCATTTGGGATAATTACTCACAAAAGAGTTCAGAAAAGGAGACTAACAGGGCTCCCTGCTTAACGGTGAGTCTGCTTCTTCCTCAGCCTCCTCTCCCTGCTCATGTTCTGTATCTGTATCTTCCTCTCTCTCAAATTAAAACATGCACACACTAAAGAGAAAGAAAGAAAGAAAGAAGAAAAAGGGGACTGACTGAGCCATTGGCTCACACATAATGCAAAGTACCATTGTTTCATTTAAATGTCTAGTAAGTACTCAGTAAAACAAGGACTGCTCCATTCCTGACAAGGTCAAGAACCTCAGCACCCACAATATCTTTTAGTTCTTTTTGGGTTCTGCAGACAACATATTCCTCATTTATACATTGTACTTAAGGTCATTTATACTATTATTTGTAAATTAGCCTGTAGTTAATTGTCCCTCTCCAAAAAAAGGCTCTAGAATCTATCCAGATCACAATATAATAGGTATTCTCATTAGTGCTCAGAAATTCCTTCACCACTGAAGCTTTATCAACCTCCTCTCAAGCCTCCTGCAGGCTCTGGATCCATCCATGATGGCCATAAACTGTCCATGGGTTTCTTATGCAAAAAACTGCTCTCCTCAGCCGTGTTAGACACCATGAGAGCAGCAATTGCTGGCCATAAACTGGGCTCTCCTGGAAATAAAATCTCTCACAGGCCCTAAGTCCATGATTCTCCCAGACCCAGCTGCCCATTAGGCTTGGCTCATGGAAGCAGCTCCTCACAAGTTTGGCAGAGCTACAGAGATCTGTAGCTACTTGCTAGAGAATGGATCCACAAAGCTGGACCTTGTTGCCAGACATCATGGTGCTAGAGAAGGTCAAACTTCTCCTAGACCGCTCGGCTACCTGGAGAACTCCTTGGGATCAAATGAGTTAATAGCAGTGGAACTTCCTATACTTTACAGAATTCCCTGGGCATAAGAAAAAAGGTGATTCCAAATGGAAGTACAGAGAGTGAGGAGGAATAAAAAGCAATAGAAATGGTAAATATGTGGGTGAATCTAAATGAATATTGACCATACAGAGCAAAATAATAAAATAATATTTTTATGAGGTTTCAAATATAGAGAGAATTAAAATATCAATAAAAATACAACAAGCCAAGAAGGAGTTAATTGTTCCAAGGTCCTAACATCATTTGGGAGGAAAGTATAAATTAATATTAGACTTTGATGAGTCAAAAATGCATGCTGTAGGGTTCCTGGGTGGCTCAGTCCATTAAGCTTCTGTCTTTAGCTCAGGTCATGATCTTGGGGGTCCTGGGTCCTGGGATCAAGCCTACTTTAGGCTCCCTCCTCAGTGAGGAGTCTGCTTTTCCCTCTCCCTCTGTTCCTCACCCCTCGCCCATGCTTGCTTGTGCTCTCTCTTACATAAATAAATAAACTCCTTAAAAATAAATATTACATGTTGTAACTTCTAGGGAAACTGCTTAAAAGAACAGTAAAAAGTATGCCTAACTTCCAATTGAAGAAAAAACTGGAATAACATAAGTCCAAAACTTTTCTCTTCTTTCAGAGAAAAGGGGACATAGAATAGGTAAGACAAAAAGAAAACACAGTAAAACAGTCAACTTGAAGATATATCAAAAATAGATTAAATGTAAATATTCCTATTAAAAGACAAAATTAGATTGGATTAAAGAAAGAAAACCCAACTATGCGCTCTTTACAAGATACACATCGAAAATATAAGATTAAGAAAGGCCAAAATCACAATAGAACACAAAAAGATCTACCACGCAAACACTAACGGAAAGCTGGTATATGACTATATCAATATAAAAAATGAACTTCAGGGACGCCTGGGTGGCTCAGTTCGTTAAGCGGCTGCCTTCGGCTCAGGTCATGATCCCAGCATCCTGGGATCCCACATCGGGCTCCTTGTTCTGTAGGGAGCCTGCTTCTCCCTCTGCCACTCTGTCTGCCTGTGCTCGCTCTCTCTCTCTCTCTGACAAATAAATAAATAAAATCTTTAAAAAAATAAAAATAAAAATAAATAAATAAATAAATAATGAACTTCAAAGCCAAAAGTATTGCTAGAGATAAAGGTCACTTTATCATCTTAAAAGGTTCAATTCACCAGGAAGTTAAAATAACCTAAATTTATACACTCTTAATTCCCATCCCTCATTAAATTCCCATGGAGAAATTAAAGTGCAAATACAAAGAAATTAAGGTCCCAAAGAAATCAGAGCTCCTATTTCTTCCCCTCAATCTCTTACTCTGCTCAGTCCAACCAGAGAGCAACCTCAGAGGCCTAGCTGCCTTCTTCAGTTACAGCCTAGTGGCTTTTACCAAGAATGAGAGTTGCTCCTTGGCATTACCAAAGTTAAATTAATCCTAACTGCAACACTTAGGTGTCTCATTCCTCAACTTCAATGTTGTCAATAAAACACATGAATATCAATATTACTCTCCCACTCATTTGAAAATTTACACCCAAATGTGGTAACTGCCCCAGTGGCATTTCCCAGACAAAGCAAATTTTCCCACGTTGCTGTCACCTGCCATGAATCATAACAGAGATTGAGTGTTATCTGAGAGGAGAAGGATAGACAGAAAAAGCAAGAGGGGGATGTGGAATATTCTCCATGGTTTCTGTCTTAAAAGGATGCTGGTGAGTTCATACTAAACATTGGAGACTACAGTTTTGAAATTAAATATAACTGAAGTCAGTGAAATCCATGGCTTACCAAAACCCCAGGTGGCGGTAATCCATGAGGTTGCTCCTGTCTTCTGTTATTCTTAGAGGGTCCAAGCAGATGAAATAATCTTTGTCAAGTGATTCTCATCAAAATCTGTTTTCCTCTGATTTCTTAATTCCTGAGGTCTTGGTTAATCTTCACTACTCCAAAGGCAGCATCAAAAAATAAAAATCCAAATAAATAATAATCCCTTGCTGCAAAAGGACCTGATCTTCCCTGGAAAACAAAATTGTCCTTGTTGAAAGACTAGAGACATGAAATGAGTGCTGTCCAGCCACAAAATACCCTCCTAAAAAGCCAGAGCACCAAAGCTCTATCATTTTGAGTTTAGTTTTCTCTGGTCCCAGAAAGAGTTTGCCCTTTCCCTACATACTCGGTTCATAACATTTGAAGCTATCTCTGCAGGTCTACAAGTACCTACAGAGGTTCTTCTCTCCCCGAGGAAATACTCTCCCCTAGCAAGACCAGACCCCTGCTTGCTCAGGCTTCCATCTCACTCAAACCTGTTCTGACCACAAAATGAACACTTTTTCTCGCCAAATCCAGCCACCGGCCCCATGTCAGTAACACCATCTGCAGCTGGGCTGCCACAATTTAAATCAGCTGTGGCATTTCACACAAAAGGCAAAGTCTTCCACATAGCACTTTGACTCTAAATTCCAGACTCTCTGCTTATACCCATTCAGCCTCACAATGAACAGTAATTTTTAGGAATGCAAGGTGAAGTTTGGATATTGGGCTCTTATCAAGCTCAGATCCTGCCCTACCACTCACCTCTCCTGACTGCATATTTTCCAAGCAAGACAACCATAGTTAAGAACAGTAACCAATGCAGAATTGACCACTTTATTAACTTCCAAACCAGCACCCAATAACTCCCAAAGCTGAGGTCTGACAGAAGCTGGATTGAATAATATGATTTAGCCCTGAAGGCCTAAACATGCCTTCCTATCTCCTCCCCCAGGAAATAAAAATAAAAAGAAGTCTTAAGGGAAAACAGAATCTGCCATTAAGTAACCACCCTGTTTCAGACATGGAAGGTGGAAGAAAAGACCAACAGATAGACCATCTTGTCTAGACAGCTCAACAAGACAATTTAAGATGCAAAAGAAGAAACTGCCTGGCCTTCTCTTGTGGGTGCTTACCACACAAAGGTAGGAAAAAAATAAATAAAAATAAAACAGGATACCAGTTACAGTGTTTACATTTAAAGCACAGTACACTGTCTACTAGTAATGCAGACTCCAATGAATATCCTAGGCTCTAGCTAGCCAGAATATCAATTTTTCCTCCCTTGGAAAGGAGACTCTCAGAAAGGAATCAAAAGAGGGCAGAAAAGTTTAGAAAAATGGATTTACACAAACATGAGCACATAACTGCCACACAAAAACATACATACACTGAGTATATACCTACACTTGGGTATAGGACAAAGACTAATTTCTAGGGAAGCATTAGAATACCATCACAGGTAAACAGATAACTGCATAAGAGTTGAAACCAAGACATAAAACCAGTACTATTGGCTCAATCAGGGCTGGGACTAAGGTGAACCAAGCGTGATGCCTAGGGCCTCCTCAGTTTTGTGCCTGAGCCTGTCATTTGCTTTTAGTCTTATCCTTGGACTAAATCAGTATGTGTGATGGGAAGCAATGTTATTTAGAAGGGAATAAATGTTTAAAAAAAAAAAAAACACAGAACTCCAGATCTAACTAACTCCAGATGAAGGAAAAATGCAACAATGCAGCAGCTAGCACTGGGTAACCAGGACCCCAGTCTAAGGAGAAAGTGCACTCTACATCCACGAATAATGGCTACAGCATACTAAAATTTTTATCTAAAGTCTCCCACTATCTCTCATTTGTTATCTATTGCTGCATAAAAAATTATCCAAAACTTAGTGGCTTAGAACATTTATTATCTCACATTTTCATTGTGACAGGAATCTGGGCACAGCTTAGCTGGATCTTCAGGCCCAAAGTCTCTCACAGACTGCAATCAAGGTATTGACTAGGGCCATAGTCATCTCAAGGCTTCACTGTGGAAGAATGTGTTCCAAGCTCACTCATGTGGTTATTGACAAGTTTTATCTCCTTGTTGGCTATTGACCAGAGCCTGTCCTCAGTTCCTTGACATTTAAACCTTCCCAATATGAAGCTTGCTTCATCAAAGTAAGCAAATCAAAAAGGCAAGAAAATGCCCATGAGATGGAATTTACAGTCTTTCATGATCTAATCTTGGAAGTGATATCCCACCACTTTTGCATAGTATACTCATTAGAAGCAAATCATAAGGTATAGCCCACATACAAGGGGAAGGGATTACACAAGGATATGAATACAAAGGGGTGGAAATCATTGGACGCCATCTTAGATGGCTGTCCTGTCAAATCCATGAAATTCAGAGTTAAGAGAAAATATATTTTCAAATTATAACAGGTACATCTTATACTTATATAATAACTTAAATAGTTGCTTCCCTATTTGAAATTTGGTGACCCTAATAGCTTTGCACCATTTGATTAAATGCTTAATGCTAGAAACGGCCCCATGGTAAATCACTGAATCACCAGAGATCTTTACATTATATTCAGAGAGGTAGACTTCAGTAGAGGAGATTTGTATTTTTTTATCTCCCCAATACCCCTTTTTCCATTGGAAAACTGCCTCTTCTTCACCCTATATGATTCTAACGAAACATATTTCCAGGGCCCTATCTGACCTCTGGCTAATCACATGACCATCTTCCTCTTACCTACACCCAGCAGGCCAAAGAGTCCATTCATGTGATTTGATATGAGGAGACAGAAAATCTCTTCCTTTTGAATAATAATAAAAATGAGAGTTTACAGCTGCTGGAAGCAACCTTTCCCACCATGAAAGGACCTGTTGGTAGAGCCAGTTCCACCCTTAACTCCAGTTACATAAGCCAATAAATCCCATTTTGCTCAAGCTTGCTTGGGTTTCTGACATTTGCTTGTAACCAAGAGTCCTGACAAATACAGGCTTGTTTCAAGCTAATACTTCTTACTATTATTACACATATTCTATCTCTGCATAGTTCTCAAACCAGAAAACAACCAGAATTACCTGAAAAGCTTTTTTTTTTTTAAATACATATTTCTAGAAGGAGTGAGAGACAAGATGGCAGAGGAGTAGCAGACTGAAATGACATCAGGTCCCAGGAGTTCAGCCAGATAGCTATCAAACCATTCTGAATACCTACAAACTCAACAGGAGATAGAAGAGGAGAAGAGCAGCAATTCTAGGAAGAGATAATCAACCACTTTCTGAAAGGTAGGACATGCATAGAAGTGAATCTGAAACAATGGGAAGACAGACTGTGCAGGGAGAGGCCAGCTCCTGGCAAGCAGTGGAGCCGCGGAGAACAAAATCAGAACTCTTAGAAGTCTGCTTCACTGAGGTACATTACTCCAGAGGCTGAGCAGGGGTGGAGACTTCACAGGGACAGTGTGGTCTCAGGTCCCACGGGGTCACAGAAATATCGATGGTGTCTGAGTGTGAAGGAGCTCCCAGGTGTCAGATGGGGGAAGCCAGCTACGGAAATGGAGCCGAGAAGTGGGGTCTCAGTTCAGGGTTGCTTTAAACAGTGTTCCAAGGCACAGTTGGACCACTGCTCTTCGAGCAGGGACCCCACAAGTGGCAGATCCAGAGAGACCCTCTCCTTCCTCCTCTAGGAGGAGCAGCATAGCAATGTGCAGTTTGGAGACTCCAAACAGGGCTGTGTGACAGAGACAAAAACAATCGGTCACAGGCTGAGTGAGCTCAGAGCATGGACGGATTCCAGGGAGATGGGAGTGATTGACTGCTTTTCTCTGAGGGCGCACTGAGGAGTACGGTCCTGAACTCTCAGCTCCTCTGGGTCTGAGATTGGGAGGCTGCCATTTTTCATTCCTGTTCTCCAGAGGTCTATGAAAGCATTCAGGGAACAAAAGCTCCCAAGAACGAACCTGAGCAGATTATTTATCCCGGCCCCTAGCAGGGTAGGGCAATTCCATCTCAGGCAAAGACATCTGAATCTCACTGTAACAGGCCCCTACCCTAGAATATCAGCAAGAACATCCAGCCAAGACCAAGCTCACTGATCAAAGAGAAGAGCAAAACTCCAAAGGGGAAAGCAATGTATAGAATTCATGGCCTTCTCCGCATTATCCTTTAATCTTGCAAAGTTAAATTTTTTTAATTTTATTTTTTTCCTTTTTTTTAACTTTTCCTCTTTCCTCTTTTAACGTTTTTTAACTAGTTTATCTTAACAATACCTTTCTTGAAAAAAAATCTTTTTAAATCATCAATGTTATAGTCATATTTTATCCCTTCATTGTATTTAACCTTATTTTTGTATACCAATAGGGTTTTATTTTTCTTTAAAATTTTGGGATACAATTTCTTCTAATAGCTCAAAATATACCCTAAATCTAGCACATGGCTTTCTTCTAGTCTCCAGCCTGAGACATTCTCTACTCTTTTTTTCCCTATTATCCAACCAACTTATCTTATCAATTCCTTTTTTACAATTTTTTTTCATTTTCATCTTTTCATTTTCGTCTTTATTCCATCCCTTCATTGTGTTTACCCTTATTTTTGTATATATATAAGTTTCTTTCTTTAAAATTTTAGGAGGTAGTTTCTTCTAAGAGAACAAAATACACCCAAAATCAATTGGGTGGCTCGTTCTAGTCACCAGTCTAAGATATATATATATATATATATATATATATATAAAGAGAGAGAGAGAGAGAGATCGAGATATATATATATATATAGATATAGATATATATTTCCCCCCTCCCCCAGTTTTGGGTCTCTTCTGATTTGGTTAGTATATATTTTTCTGGGGTCTTTGCCACCTTTTTAGTATTTTATTCTCTCATTCATATATTCTTATCTGGATAAAATGACAAAGCAGAAAAAATCACCATAAAAAAAAAAAAAAAGAACAAGAGGCAGTACCTAAGGCTAAGGACCTAATCATAAGGACATTGGTAATATGTCAGAACTAGAGTTCAGAATGACTATTCTCAAAATACTAGCTGGGATCAAAAAAGGCATGGAAAATATTAGAGAAACCCTTCCTGGAGAAATAAAATTCCATTCTGGAGAAATAAAAGAACTAATATCTAACCAAGTTGAAATCAAAAACGTTATTAATGAGGTACAATCAAAAATGGAGTCTCTTGGGGCGCCTGGGTGGCTCAGTGGGTTAAGCCGCTGCCTTCGGCTCAGGTCATGATCTCAGGGTCCTGGGATCGAGTCCCGCATCGGGCTTTCTGCTCAGCAGGGAGCCTGCTTCCTCCTCTCTCTCTGCCTGCCTCTCTGCCTACTTGTGATCTCTCTCTGTCAAATAAATAAATAAAATCTTTAAAAAAAAAAAAAAAAAAATGGAGTCTCTTACTGTGAGGATAAAAGAGGCAGAAGAGAGAATTACTGCTATACAAGACCAAATGATGGAGAATAATGAAGCCAAGCAAAAGAGAGACAAACAACTACTGGACAACAAGGGGAGAATCTGAGAGATAAGGGATACCATAAGACAAAACAATATTAGAATAATTGGGATCCCAGAAGAAGAAGAAAGACATAAAGGGTAAGAAGGTATATTGGAGTGAATTATAGCAGAGAATTTCCCTAATTTGGCAAAGGGAACAGAGAACCCCCATCAAAATCAATAAAAATAGATCCACACCCCATCATCTAATACTAATAGTAAAACTTACACGTCTTAGTGACAAAGAGAAAATCCTGAAAGGAGTTTGGGACAAGAAGTATATAACATAAAATGGTAGAAATATAAGATTGGCAGCAGACTTCTCTACAGAAATCTGGCAGGCCATAAAGAACTGGCATAATATATTCAAAGCAATAAATGAGAAAAATATGCAGCCAAGAATACTATATCCAGCTAGGCTGTCACTGAAAATAGAAGGAGAAATAAAAATCTTCCACAACAAACAAAAATTAAAAGAATTTGCAAACATCAAACCAGTCCTACAGGAAATATTGAAAGGGGTCCTCCAAGCAACGAGAGTGTCTAAAAGTAACAGACAAGAAGAAACAGAGACAATAGACAGTAACAATCACCTTACAGGCAATACAATGGCACTAAATTCATATCTATCAATAGTTACCCTGAATGTAAATAGGCTAAATGCACCAATCAAAAGACACACAGTATCAGAATGGATTAAAAAAAACAAGACCCATCGATATACTGTCTATAACAAACTCATTTAAGACCCAAAGACACCTCCAGATTTAAAATGAGAGGGTGGAAAACAATTTACCATGCTAAAGGACATCAAAAGAAAGCTGGGGTGGCAATCCTTATATCAGATCAATTAGATTTTAAGCCAAAGACTATAATAAGAGATGAGGAAGGACACTAATCATATTGAAAGGGTCTGTCCAACAAGAAGATCTAACAATTTTAAATATCTATGCCCCTAACATGGGAGCAGCCAATTATATAAACCAAATAATAACAAAAATCAAAGAACACATTGATAATAATACATTAGGGGACTTTAACACCCCCCTCACTCAAATGGACAGATCATCCAAGCAAAAAATCTACATGGAAATAAAGGCCTTAAATGACACACTGGACCAGATGGATATCACAGATATATTCAGAACATTCCATCCCAAAGCAACATAATACACATTCTTCTCTACTGGACATGGAACATTCTCCAGAATAGATCACATCCTAGGTCACAAATTAGGTCTCAACTGGTACCACAAGATTGGGATCATTCCCTGCATATTTTCAGACCACAGAGCTCTGAAGCTGGAACTCAATCACAAGAGGAAGTTGGAAAGAACTCAAATACATGGAGACTAAAGAGAATCCTTCTAAAAAATGAATGGGTCAACCAGGAAATTAAGGAAGAATTGAAAAAATTCATGAAACAAATAAAAATGAAAACACAACTGTTCGAAATCTTTGGGACACAGCAAAGGCAGTCCTGAGAGGAAAGTATATAGCAATACAAGCCTTTATCAAGAAACAAGAAAGGCCTCAAGTACACAACCTAACCCTATATTTAAAAGAGCTGGAGAAAGAACATCAAAGAAAGCCTAAACCCAGCAGGAAAAAAGAAATCAGAAATCAGAGCAGAAATCAATGAAATAGAAACCAAAAGAACAATAGATCAAATCAACGAAAGTAGGAGCTGGTTCTCTGAAAGAATTAATAAGATTGATAAACCCCTGGCCAGACTTATCAAAAAGAAAAGAGAAAGGACTCAAATTAATAAAATCATGAATGAAGAAGGAGAGATCACAACCAACACCAAAGAAATACAAACAATTATAAGAATACATTATGAGCAACTATACACCAGCAAATTTGACAATCTGGAAGAAATGGATGCATTCCTAGAGACATACAAACTACCAAAACTGAACTAGGAAGAAATAGAAAGGAGATTGAGGCAGTCATCAAAAATCTCCCAGCAGGGATGCCTGGGTGGCTCAGTTGGTTAAGCAGCTGCCTTCAGCTCAGGTCTTGATCTCAGGGTCCTGGGATCGAGTCCCACATCGGGCTCCTTGCTCGGCAGGGAGCATGCTTCTCCCTCTGTCTCTGCCTGCCATTCTGTCTGCATGTGCTTGCTCTCTCTCTCACTCTCTCTCTGACAAATAAATAAATAAAATCTTTAAAAAAAAAAAAAAAATCTCCCAGCAAACAAGAGCCCAGAGCCTTCCCAGTGGCTTCCCAGGGGGATTCTACCAAGCATTTAAAATATTTTTTTTCTAAGATTTTATTTATTTATTTGACAGAGAGAAATCACAAGTAGATGGAGAGGCAGGCAGAGAGCGAGAGAGGGAAGCAGGCTCCCTGCTGAGCAGAGAGCCCGATGCGGGACTCGATCCCAGGACCCTGAGATCATGACCTGAGCCGAAGGCAGCGGCTTAACCCACTGAGCCACCCAAGCATTTAAAGAATAATTAATACCTATTCTCCTGAAACTGTTCCCAAAAATTGGAAATAGAAGGAAAACTTCCAAACTCATCTTACAAGGCCAGTGTTACCTTGATCCCAAAATAAGACAAAGACCCCATCAAAAAGGAGAATTACAGAACAATATCCCTGAAGAACATGGATGCAAAATATCTCACCAAAATACTAGCCAGTAGGATCCAACAGTACTTTAAAAGAATTATTCGGGTGCCTGGGTGGCTCAGTTGGTTAAGTGACTGCCTTCAGCTCAGGTCATGATCCCAGGGTCCTGGGATTGAGTCCCGCATCGGGCTCCCTGCTCCATGGGGAGTCTGCTCCCTCTGACCTTCTCCCCTCTCATGCTCTCTCTCATTATCTCTTTCTCAAATAAATAAATAAAATCTTAAAAAAAAAAAAAGAATTATTCACCACGACCAAATGCAATTTATTCCTGGGCTGCAAGGTTGGTGCAACATCTGCAAATTAATCAATGTGATACAATACATTAATAAAAGAAAGAACAAGAACCATTTGATACTCTCCATAGATCCTGAAAAAGCACTTGTCAAAGTACAGCATCCTTTCTTGATCAAAACTCTTCAAAGTGTAGGGATATAGGGCACATTCCTCAATATCATCAAAGTCATTTATGAAATGCAAATAACCATTTGCACAGCAAATAACCATTCTCAATGGGGAAAACTGAGAGCTTTTCAACTAATATCAGGAACATAGCAGTGATGTCCACTATCATCACTGCTATTCAGCATAGTACTAGAAGTCATAGCCTCAGCAATCAGAAAAGAAAAAGAAATTAAAGGCATCCAAATCGGTAAAGAAGTCAAACTGTCTCTCTTTGCAGATGATGTGACTTTATGTGGAAAAACCCAAAAGACTCCACTCCAAAACTTCTATAATTTGTACAGGAATTCAGTAAAATGTCAGGATATAAAAGCAATGCACAGAAATGAGTTGCATTTGTAAATACCAACAGCAAGACAGAAGAAAGAAAAATTAAGGAGTCGATCCCATTTACAATTACACCCCAAACCATAAGATACCTAGAAATAAACCTAACTAAAGAGACCAAGAATCTGTACTTAGAAAACTATGAAGTACTCATGAAAGAAATTGATGAAAATACAAAGAAATGGAAAAACATTCCATGCTCATGCATTGGAAAAACAAATATTGTGAAAATGTATTTGCTACCTAGAGCAATCTACACATTCAATGCAGTCCCTATCCAAATACCATCAATTTTTTTCAAAGAAACAGAACAAACAATACTGACATCTATATGGAACCAGAAAAGACCCTGAATAGCCAGAGAAATGTTGAAAAAGAAAGTCAAAGTTGGTGGCATCACAATTCCAGACTTCAAGTTCTATTACAAAGCTGTAGTCATCAAGACAGTATGGTACTGGCACAAAAACAGACACAGATCAATGAAACAGAATAGAGAGCCCAGAAATAGGCCCTCAACTCTGTCTATGATCAACTAATCTTCGACATGTCCTGTGGAAAAAAGATAGTCTCTTCAACAAATGGTGTTGGGAAAATTGGACAGCCACATGCAGAAGAATGAAACCAGACCATATCCTTACACCACACACAAAAATAGACAACAAATGGATGAAAGACCTCAATGTGAGAAAGGAATACATTAAATTCCTTGAGGAGAACACAGGCAGCAATCTCTTTGACCTCAGCCACAGCAACTTCTTCCTAGAAACATCACCAAAGACAAGACAAGGGAAGCAAGGGCAGAAATGAACTATTGGGACTTCATCAAGATCAAAAGCTTTTGCACAGCAAAGGAAACAGTCAACAAAACCAAAAGACAACGGACAGAATGGGAGAAGATATTCACAAATGACATATCAGATAAAGGGCTAGTATCCAAAATCTACAAAGAACTTATCAAATTCAACACCCAAAGAACAAATAAGCCAATCAAGAAACGGGCAGAAGACATGAACAGACATATCTACAAAGAAAACATCGAAATGGGCAACAGACACATGAAAAAGTGCTTTACATCACTTGGCATCAGGGAAATACAAATCAAAAGCACAATGAGATACCACCTCACGCCAGTCAGAATGGCTAAAATTAACAAGTCAGGAAATGACAGATGTTGGAGAGGATGCAGAGAAAGGAGAACCCTCCTACACTGTTGGTGGGAATGCAAGCTGGTGCAGCCACTCTGGAAAACAGCATGGAGGTTCCTCAGAAAGTTGAAAATAGAGCTACCCTATGACCCAGCAATTGCACTACTGGGTATTTACCCTAAAGATACAAATGTACTGATCTGAAGGGGCACGTACACCCGAATGTTTATAGCAGCAATGTCCACAATAGCCAAACTACGGAAAGAACCTAGACGTCCATCAACAGATGAATGGATAAAGAAGAGGTGGCATATATATACAATGGAATACTATGCAGCCATGAAAAGAAATAAATTCTTGCCTTTTGCAATGACATGGATAGAACTAGAGGGTATTATGCTGAGCTAAATAAGTCAATTGGAGAAAGACAATTATCATATGATCTCCCTGATACAATGAATTGGAGAGGCAGAGTTGGGGGCTTGGGGGGTAGGGAAGGAAAAAAATGAAACAAGATGGGATCAGGAGGGAGACAAACCATAAGAGACTCTTAATCTCACAAAACAAACTGAGGGATGCTGGCAGGGGAGGGTGGTAAGGAGAGGGTGGTTGGGTTTGGACATTGGAGAAGATATGTGATAAGGTGAGTGCTGTGAGGTGTGTAAGCCTAATGATTCACAGACCTGTACCCCTGGGGCAAATAATACATTTTATGTTAATAATAATAATCCATAAAAAATATGTAATGGAAAAAAAAAGAACTATGAAGATTAAAAAAAAAAAACATGTTTCTAGGTCCCACCCAAACCTACTATTTCAGCATTTAGTAGTGGTATCCTTATATTTGTATTTTCTTTTCAAGTCGATGGGAGCAAGTACAGTATTTATAACTTTTTTTTTAATTTAAGTATAGTTGATTCAAAATGTTTCATTAGTTTCTCATGCACAACATAGTGATTGGCAAGTCCATAGTTATGCTATGCTCACCACAAGCGAGCTACCCACCTGTCACCACACAGTAACATTAAAATACCATTAATTTACATTTCCCATGCTGTACTTTTTAGCCTTCCAACTTAATTCATTCTGTAATTGTAAGACTATTTCTCCCATTCCCCTTCACCCATTTTGCCCATCCTCCCCACCCCCTCCCTTTTGGGAAACATCAGTTTGTTCACTGTATTTATGAGTGTTTCTGCTTTTTGTTTGTTTTGTTTTTTGGATTCCACATATAAGTGAAATCATATAGTACTTGTTTTTTTCTTATTTCACTTAGAATAATGCTAAGTCCATCCATGTTTTTGCAAATGACAAGATCTCATTCTTTTTTATAGCTGAGTAATATATTTATATATATTTTAATTCCACAAATGGTTCTAAAGCCAAGACAGTATAGGTAACCACTAATCTTATCAACAAAAGAACAAGTTTCAAATTCTAAACTGAACTTTTTCCTATTTGAATTGCAACATGGACTTTCAGTTAGAATCCTGCAGGGAAACTGGGTTTCCCTAGATTGATCACCACTGAACTCTGTTATTCCCAATAGAAAAATCAGTGAAACATTTTAAAATAGATTTATTGATTTTTCTTAATTCTACTGACAGAAACCATTAGTGGTAGGAGTATTATAATCACAGATGTGGTTAAAAAAAATCATGCTCTTTCAGTGACTGATCATAAAACTAGCATAAGAACCAGAGTGGGCAATAATTGCCTCCTAATGCAAATTTTGCTATTAAATGGCACAAAACACAGCTAAGCCATGTTTCTGTATCTTTTTATATGTTCACCCCTTTACATCTGTACCTAGACAAATTAGTAAACTAATCTTGCATTCTGACATTTTAGGAAGAGCAAAGAGAAAACAACTTTTTAAAATAATGTCATCAAGGCTCAGTTTCAAGTGCATGATACAGGAACCCTCTGACCAGGTAAACCTTGGACAAACCTGTGAGTCAGCCTAGTGAGACTGGCAGGGTACTTTTCAGCCGTTTGCAATGTCACAATGGTTCCTGTAAATCTGAATATGCTCATTAGGAAACTGGCCTATGACAGCATGGTTAAGCAAAGTTTAGGCCAATCTGTTTTCACAGGATAATTTATATGTTTATGTCAAGGGAAGAGAATAAAAGCAAGAGACATTCTACAGTCTTTATTTCCCAAACAGTTAGGTTGCATGTTTGCTGTTTTGTATTATCACCTCCCAGACAAAGACCCCGCTCAGAGGTCCTTATAAAAAGAAAAACTAGGGGCACCTGGGTGGCTCAGTGGATCAAAGCCTCTGCCTTAGGCTCAGGTCATGATCCCGGGATCCTGGGATCAAGCCCCGCATCGGGCTCTCTGCTCAGCGGGGAGCCTGCTTCCCTTCCTCTCCCTCTGCCTGCCTCTCTGTCTACTTGAGATCTCTGTCAAATAAACAAATAAAATATTTAAAAAAAAAAAAGAAAGAAAGAAAGAAAATAAAAGAAAAACTAGTATTCAAATGTTATCACAGGTGATCATCTTGGGTATAAAATCAAAGACAGATCACCATGGAGGGTCCAAGCAGGAATCATATAACTTCCAGAGCTTGACCATGATTATATCTCTTTCAGTCAACCTCTTCTAGGATTGAAGACTGATGTGGAGGTATTTTCAGTTTTATTTACACTCTTGAAAAATTAAGTACAGGGAGATAATCAACAGGAGAGGGAAAAGGGGACAAGAAATCAGTGAAGATAACATCTCACTATTAATTCCACTTTTTTTTTTTTTTTCAGATTTATGAGGTATACTGGGCAAAGTTGCTGGAAGTTGTGAGGCAGAGTATCAGAGAGAAGAAAAAGATCCAGAAGTATGCATGAGTCTTTTGCCAGACAATAAGCTGTATGTACACATAGAATTTACAAAGCTGCACAAAGAACTAGAGTTGGAAAAAGAATAATTACCAGGCAGCTGTGAGCTGAACAACTACTGGAGTTCACCCAAGTCTGGGAGACATTCTAATTCTGATCTCCAGAGTAGAAAGACCTTACTGAAAATTCTGCAGCATTCAAGGGAGACCTCAGAAAGACTATACTTTAGGAGTAGGGCTAATCTACTCCTAAATAACCACTTTATACCACTTTAATAATACTTTAAGAACAACTTTTATACTAACCATGAACACACAGAAACTGAAATTTTAAATACTACTATTTACAATTGCTTCAAAGAAAATCAACTACTTAAGCATAAATCTAACAAAATGCATACTGAATCAGTATGCTGAAAATTATGAAATGCTATAAAAAAAATCAAAGAAGACCAAACCAAACAGGAGCCATACTGTGTTCATGGATTGGTAGACTAAGTATTGTAAATATGTCAATTTCCCCCACCTTGATTGATAGGTTTAATCCCATTCCTATCAAAATCCCAAGAAAGGTTTTTTTGTAGACAAAAGATAATCCCATTCTAAAATTCATACAGAATGCAATAGGATCTCAAGTAGCTTTAAAAATATTATTTATTTGGGGCACCTGATGGCCCAATGGGCTAAGCTCTGCCTTCGACTCAGGTCATGATCTCAGGGTCCTGGAATCAAGCCCCGTGTTGGGCTCTCTGCTCAGTGGGGAGCCTGCTTCCCCCTCTCTCTCTGCCTGCCTCTCTGCCTACTTGTGATCTCTACCTCTCTGTCAAATAAATGAATAAAATCTTATATATATATATATATACATAAAATATATAATTAATAATTAATTAATTTAATTAATTGCTGTTTATTATTATATAATTAATAATATATTATTATATATAATATTTATTTATTTATTTGACAGAGAGAGGCACGAGCAGAGAAGACATAAGCAGGGAAGCAGGCTCTCCTCTGAGCAAGGAGCCTGATGAGGGGCTTGATCCCAGGACCCTGGGATCATGACCTGAGCTGAAGGCAGCTGCTTAGCCAACTGAGCCATCCAGGTATTCCTATATATATTTCTGAAAAAGAAAAAGAAAGTAGGAGTAATCACTCTACCCAATGTTGAGTCTCCAAACACATTCCCAGGTTCACTGATTTACTGGGGAGCACTCATAAGACTGCATATAGTCATACTCATGGCTATATATTTTAGCATAAGGATATAAAACAAAGTCAAGAAAGGAAAAGGGTACACAGAACAAAATTTGAAAGGAAATCAGGTATGAGTTTCCAAGAGTCTTCATCTATCAAAGTTATAGGACTTACTTAATTCCTACAGTAAGGAGTTGTGGTAACACATGTGTGAAATGTTGTCTACCAGAGAATCTCCTTAGAGACTCAGTGCCTACCGTTTTTACTGGGAACTGGTCACGTAGGCATACTGTGCCTAGCATACACTAAAATTTCAGATTCCTATAAGGAAAACAAATGTTCAGCATCAACCATCACTGTTTGCAGTTCAGGCACAGTGAGCCACTCTGATCAGTTAGGATGGTGAGAGCTATCCTGAAATCCTAATTATCAGACGCTAGCCATGGGCCAACCTTGAAAGCGGCCCATTCTAAGGAAAGCAGTGACAGGATGCCTATATTAACTCCTTTTTGCATGCCACACAGCTATATATAGATGTATATAACTACACTAATGAAGACTATGGTATTCGCAGAGTGATAGACACACAATTCTATGGAACTGAATAAAGAACCCACCAATGGACCCACACACACCAAAACAAAAATGCCCAACTGATTTTTTACAAAGATACAAAAGCAATTCAGTGAAGTAAGAATATAGCCTTTTTTCAACAAACAGTGCCAGAACAACTGCATACATACACACAAAAAGATGACCCTTGGCTTAAACCTCCATCTAATTGAAAAACTTAACTTAAAATGAATTTTAAATGTAAAACATAAATTTATAAAAATTTGCTTTTAAAACAGGAAAAGAATCATTGGGATGTAAGGCTATATGCAAAGAATTCTTAGACTTGACACCAAAAGAAACACTCATAACAAAAAATGATAAATTAGGGCACTTAAAAATTTAAAACTTTTACCTTGTGAAAGACCCTGTTAAGAGGATGAAAAGACAAGTTAAGGACTGAGAGAAAAGGGGCTCAGTTGGGTAAGCATTCGACTCTTGATTTTGCCTCAGGTCATGACCTCAGGGTCCTGAGATCAAGCTCCACGTCAGGCTCTGCACTGGGTCTACCAGGCATAGAGACTGCTTAAGATTGTCTCTCTCCCTTTGCCCCTCCACTGCTCTTTCTCTCTCTCTCTCTCTCTCTCTCTCTCTCAAATTAATAAATAAATAACAGTGTCAGATTTAAAAGAGAAAGACTGACAGAAAATACTTTCAAACCACAAATTCAACAAAATTTGTACCTAGAATACATAAAGAACTCTTGAAACAGTAGCCAAATAATCTGATTAGGAAATTGGAACAGACATGAACAGACATTTTACTAAAGAGAATGTACAGATGGCAAATAACCAGATGAAAAGATGTTCAATATCATGCACCACTCTGGAAATGGAAATAAAAAGCATGATAAGATGGTACTACACATTATCAGAATGGCTAAAATAAAAAATAATGATAACATTAAATACCAATGAGAATGTGAAGAAACTGGAGTATTCCATACATTGTTTGTGGAATTGTAAAATGGCAACCAAAATTATACATACAGTTATCATATGATCCAGCAATTGTACTCTTAAGCATTCACTCCAGAGAAATGAAAACTATGTTCACATAAAAACCTATTAAAAAAATGGTCATAACACAAACCATAAGTGACTCTTAATCTCACAAAACAAACTGAGGGTTGCCGAGGGGAGGGGGTTTGGGAGAAGGGGTTGGGATTATGGACATTGGGGAGGGCATGTGATTTGGTGAGTGCTGTGAAGTGTGTAAACCTGGTGATTCACAGACCTGTACCCCTGGAGATAAAAATATATGTTTATAAAAAATAAAAAAAGTATAAAAAAAAAAAAAAAAAAAAAAAGGTCATAACAGCTTTATTTCTAGTTACCAGAATCTGGAAATAACTCAAATGTCCTGTAAAGGATGAATAGTTAAACAACTGTGGTATATTTATAACATGAAATGCTATTTAGCAATAAAAAGGAATAAACTATTGATACATACAACTTGGATAAATGTCAAGAAATATTCTAAATGAAAAACTCACTATGGCTATAAAAGAGTATCAAAAAAGATTCTTGTGATGGAACTGCTGTGTGTCTTGACTGTGTTGGTAGTCACACTAACCTACACATATGATAAAATCACATGGGACTAAGTGTGCACATACACATGCACACAGACAAATAAGTGTATGTAAAACTGGTGAAATCTAAATAAAGTCATTGAGTGGTATCAATATAAATTTCCTGGTCATAATATTGTTCCACAGTCATCCAAGTTGCTACCTTTGGGGAAATCAGATAAAGCGTATACAGGATCTCTCTGTATTACTTCTTACAAGTGCATGTGAATGTAGAATTATCTCAAAATTGAACTTAAAAACAAAGCTTCAAAATAATCAAACTTATATGTAAGTAAATTAACTGCTTGCCAGAAGAAAACACTCTTCTATTAAGAACAACAAAATCTAAACTCACAACATAACACCCATTACCAGACCATACATTAAAAATTACTAGGCATGGGGCACCTGGGTGGCTCAGTGGGTTAAGCCGCTGCCTTCGGCTCAGGTCATGATCTCAGGGTCCTGGGATCGAGTCCCGCATCGGGCTCTCTGCTCAGCAGGGAGCCTGCTTCCCCCTCTCTCTCTCTGCCTGCTTCTCTGTCTACTTGTGATTTCTCTCTGTCAAATAAATAGATAAAATCTTAAAAAAAAAAAAAAAAATGGAAATAAAAAAAAAAAATTACTAGGCATGTAGTGGCACCTAACTGAATCAGTCAGTTGAGTTTCTTGTTCTTGGCTTTGGCTCAAGTCACGATCTTGTGATCCTGGGATGGAGCCTCACATTGGCCTCTACACTCAGTGGAGAGTCTGCCCGAGATTATCTCCACCTCTGCCCCTCCCCCTACTCATATACTTGCTTGCTCTCTCTCTAAAAAAATAAATAAAATCTTTTTTTAAAAACTACTAGGTGGGGCACCTGGGTGGCTCAGTGGGTTAAACCCTCTGCCTTTGGCTTGGGTCATGGTCTCAAGGTCCTAGGATCAAGCCCCGCATTAGGCTCTCTGCTCCAGGGGAGCCTGCTTCCCCCGTCTGCCTCTCTGCCTACTTGCGGTCTCCCTCTCTGTCAAATAAATAAATAAAGTCTTTTTAAAAAATTACTAGGTATGTAGAGAAGCAGGAAAATATAAACTATAACAAAGAAAAAAAATCAGTCAATACAAACTGACATAGATGTGACGGAGATGATTACATCAGCAGAGGATTCTATTACAGCTATTATAAATAGGGTCAAAGATTTAAGGAAAACATTTGTGTGATTAAGGAAAAGTAGGATGCCTCAAAATAGAAAACTGTTAAATATAAAAAGAAACCAAAAGATATTCTACAACTAGAAGAATACAATATGTGAAATGAAAAAATAACTGAATGGGCCTCAAAGCAGGTTAGACTCTGCTGAAGAGAAGACAAGTAAACTTGAAGACATGGACTAGAAATGATCCTAGTAAACATAGAAAGGAAAAATGGTTGAAAAAAAATGAACAGAGACTCAATGGATTGTGAGATAATATTAAGCAGCTAACATAATTGTAATTGGGGAGAAGAGAGACGATGGCACAGAAAAATATATATTTTTCAAGATAATGGGAGTTTTCTTTCTTCAAATCTGATGAAAAGCATAACCCCATAGATCCAAGAAGCTCAATAAAGCAAAGCAGGATGGGGGACATATTGTAATCACATTTATAAAAACCAAAGATAATGAGGAAATCTTCAGTGTATCCAGAAAAAAAAGAAACATTATATTCAGGGTTAGTAGGAATTACCATTTGCTTCTCAAGAGGAAGAATGCAAATCAGAAAACAACAGAATGAATAACATTTTAGTACTTAGAGAAAAAGACTATCTAAAATTCTTTATATAGAAAAATGATCAAAAATGAAAGCAGAACTACATAAAATTTTCAGAAATACAAAAGTAGAGAGAATTTATCATCAACATATGTTCTAGTTATGTATTACTTGGTAACAAACTACCCTGAAACTCAGTGGCTTGAAACAAGTATTTTACAATAAATCACAATATTGTGAGTTGGAGATTTGTGAAAGACATGGCTGGGTCAACCTTGTCCTTCTGACATCAGTCAAGCTCACTAGATACATTCACTTACATATCTGGCTTAATCTATATGGCTCCTCTCACATATCTAGTGCATTGGCAGAGATGGCTGGAAGGCCAGGCTTGTCAGGGACTGTAGAACAAAGAGCCTCCATACAGCACCACCAACATGGGTCCTCAAGGTTGTTAGACTTCTTATCTACTGGCTTTGAGACCAAGAGTTCTAGCAAATGAGACATAATCTACATCATCTGTTATGACCTAGACCCAGAAGTCACAAAGCATTACCTCTGCCATATCCCATAGTTGAAACAATCACAAGCTAATGCATTTCAAAGGGAAAGAACATAGCCCTCCAAATAGGAAGAATGCCAAAGAATTTGTGGAAATTATTTTAAACTGCCAGTCTACCCTCTGGCCAAAAACATTTATAATCCTCCCTATGTAATATATATTTGCCCCTTCTCTAGACTCCCCAAAATTTCATTCCATTAATGGCATTAAGCTCAGGTTCAGGATCTGATCTAAATCAAGTCCCAAGTATGGATGAGGCTCCCACAGTTTCCTGGGATCAGATCTAGATCTGGAAATCTGCAAACTAAAGAGACAAGTTATCTGTCCCACACATACCCAGAATAGGGTGGTATGACAGACACAGAACAAGTGCCATAAATAGATATCCATTTAATACATGGAGAAAATAGAAAGTCACCAATCCATTGAAATCATAAAATCTAGCTGGGTAAATGTTACCAGTTCATTATTAGGGCCTAATCCTCCTCCCTGGGAATGATTTTCCATAATTTTTGGTTCTTACCCCTGAGATCTTAGTTTTGCCCTCTAAATCGTTCTTCCTTTTCCATAGAACTGATCCATTTCTGCAGCTGAGCAGCCTACTGAGCCTGCTTCCTGCCCACAGAAGTTTAAGGATCCAGAAGTCTCTCTTCATTTTGTACAGTCTTCATTTGGTGGTGGTGGTGGTGGTGGTGGTGGTGGTGGTGTGTGTGTGTGTGTTTCAGTGTAAACTGATATTATTACTTTAAAAATTTTGGAATTTTTGAATATTAAAAGCCAAATCTACAAATATCTTCTAGATAAGCCCTGTTCTACCCTGGGCCCCCTATGAAGCTATTGTGGGATAATAACCTTAAGAATCTGAGAGGCCTTACTGTTTGGGAGACAGTGTCTATACTACAACCCCTTAGAACCTTACAAGGCTTTTTATCTCTTTCTGAACTCATAACAAAAGGTTTTACAATCACATCCTCAGCCTCATCTTTACCTTGAGCCCATGATTTCCTAACAGAGCCTTGAATTTGATCTTCATTCTGTGGCCCTTTCTTTGAGTATGTTCTGCTGGGAGAAACTAAGGATAAGAAATAGTTTCATTTTCAGATTTTGTTCCTATATAGTTCCTCTAAATTCTGTTTGAAAGTTGAATAAGTCCTTCTTTAGCAAGCTCTGTCTATCCATACCTTATGATACATAATTTTAAAACAAATAAATAAAATATAACTTCCAGCATTCTGTCTGGAAGTCTCCTAAGCCAGATCCATCAGTTCATTAAATATATTTTATGATTATCCATGTTATCACATTTGCTAAACCATCTGCCATAACAGAACAAGATCCTCCTTTCCTTTAGCTTCCAAACAACAGTTTCTTTATTTTTTAAGCTCTCATTGACATCCTTCTCAATGACTGTCAGGATCCCATTAACAGTCTTCTCAAAGCCCTGTCAACTTCTGCCTCATATCTTGTCCCAAAGCCAGTGCCATGCTTTAGATTTTTGCTACAACAGCACCCCAAATTTTGTTCCACTTATCTAATACTATGTAACTGCTCAAAAAAAATAGTTGCTTAAAACAATAATTTTATTAAAGCTCATGATTAAGAAAGTCAGGAATTTGGGCAAGTTTCAGTTTGGTGATCTTTACATTCCTTGTGGTATCAAGAGAAGCTACTTGGGATATTCACCAGGTAAATGAGAAGTTTGGAGGATTCAAGACAGCTTCACTCACATATCTGGCACCATAGCAGGGATGACTAGACCACTGGATTTGGCTGACTCTGTTGACCGGAATGTGGCCTCTCCAGCATGGCGGTCTTCTCACATGGTGTCTCAGAGGCCTAAGACCCAAGTGTTCATATGAATAAAGCAGGAACTTCACAGTCTTTTATGAGCTAACCTCAGAAGTCATAGTGTTTCATTTCTGTTGTTCAGTACAGGTCAAAGAAATCACTAGCCTACCCAGATTCAAGAGGAGGGGATAAAGACTCAGTATCTTAGTGGAAAAAGTGTCAAAGAATGTGCAGCCATTTTAAAAAAACCAACATAGCAGATATGCAATACAGAAAATATTAAAGGAAGTTCTTCAGGCTGCAGTGAAATGATACCAGATGGAAACTTAGAACTACAGAAAAGGATGAAAAGTACCAGAAATGGTGAACATGTAGGTAAATAAAAAGGGCTTTTTTCTTCTTATTTCTTAAGTTCCCATGTAGCAGTAAAAATATATGACAATCACAACACAAAAGAGAGGAGTATAATGGATCTGACCTTATGCAATTGTTGAATCAACTCACTTTTATCAACCAACATGGAAATTATCAATACTGTCAACCAATGAAGCAAAGGAGATAGAAAAGGTGCCTCTTTCAAATAATACAATAGTAAAAGCATTGACAACATGTCACAATATCACAGGGGGGAGAAAAATGATATCAGGGTATTTTATTCCACTATGTCTCTCCTTGAGAAGTCATCATGGGCTGGCTATACCTGTATGAGGACTTTTTCAAATAGGCTGTCTCCAAGGTCAAATATCTATTTATTTGACAGAGAGAGATCACAAGTAGGCAGAGAGGCAGACAGAGAGAGGAGGAAGCAGGCTCCCCACTGAGCAGAGAGCCCGATGCGGGACTCGATCCCAGGACCCTGAGATTATGACCTGAGCCGAAGGCAGCGGCTTAACCCACTGAGCCACCCAGGCACCCACCAAGGTCAAATATCAAAGTCGTCCTCTCTCTCACCTTTTCAGGCACTTTTACTATCCCAGGATACTCACTTCATTATCCCTCTGAACATATTTTAACATCTACCAACAAAGTGTATAGATTTGAAGCAAAAATTTACCTTTCAGAAAACTGATATTAAAAATAGTTTACTACCGGGGCGCCAAGGTGACTCAGTCATTGAGCATCTGCCTTCGGCTCGAGTCATGATCCCAGGGTCGTGGGATTGAGTCCTACATTGGGCTCCCTGCTCAGTGGGAAGCCTGCTTTCCCTCTCCCAATCCCCCTGCTTGTGTTCATGCTGCCCTCGCTGTCTCTCTCTGTCAAATAATTAAATCTTTTAAAAAATCATTTACTACTAATAATTAGAATCCCAAATAATGCTTATTAAGATGAGTAAATCAACATCTGTGTATGCTTAGGGAAAAACATCATTACTATTAGGAGGTACTTGGTATGAAAAACTTGAACAGACTGTAAATCCATTGTCATTACCACAGGGAATTTCAACCTTAGGCTTGTCAGTGAACGGTTAGACTACAATTTTAAAAGATCAAAATATCTGAATTCTGATTTAAGACAAATAAAAAATGTTTCATCAATTGAAAAAAATAAATCATCTCCTGCTATTTGTCATCACCTACGTATGCATACAAAAACTGGGTATACTTCTGATGTTAGGTCATAAAAGGCCACGTAAGGTCTACTGTGTTCACTGAAACACTTGTTCTTACAGCCCTGGGCCATCATGTGAGAAGACAACATGCTGGAGAAGCCACAATACTGCTCAACAGAGCCAGCTATGCCCAGCCTTCTGTCGATGGTAACCATCAAGAACCTAAGAATATCATTATTATGATTGTGTATAGTCATTTCAAGCGTAAACCCTAGTATTAATAAATGATCATGATTACTCACTACATACAGGTGGCAGAGTTTGGAAAAGTGTTTAGCAGTACCTATTAAAGTGGATTAAACATATGCATTTTACTCCCACATATATTTTCCCTAGGAATGTATGTGTATATTACATATACAAGTCCCAAAAGACATGTACTAGAATTTCAAATCAGACAGAACTTCTCAGATTAGCCAAAACTGGAAACTACCCAAATACTTACTGACAATAAATTGGATAAATAAATTATGTGCTATTTACAAAATAGAATCCTAAGCAGTAATAAGAACAATCTACACAGAACAACATGAATGAATCTCACAATGCTGAAAGAAGCTAGACCCAAAAGAGTACATATTGTATGATTCTATTTATATAAATTACAAAAACAGGCCACACTAATCTGTGCTACTAGAAGTCAGGATAGTGGTTACCTTTGGGGCAGCAGGTAATGACAGGAAGGTAAGGTTGGAGCACTGGAATTGTTCTGCTTCTTGATCAAGAAGGTGGTTAGGTAAGTGTGGGAATTTAAAAACATATCCATAGATCCTTGACACCCCTTCCATTAGAAGGTAAAGTCCAATTTCCTTCCCTTTTATATGGACTGGTCTTAGTGACTCACACCCAACAAACAGAATACACTGGAACTGACACTGCATGATTTCCAATGCTGGATTAGCAAAGGTACTGGAGCTTCCACCTGGCCTTCTTTCTTGGGATGCTCACTCTTGGTACCCAGCCCCCACACTATGAAGAAGTCAAGGAATCACATGGAAAGCCCCCGTGGAGTGTTCTGGTCACAGACATAGCTAAAGTCAGAGCCAACAGGGGAGCATGGTAGCCAAATATGTAAGTAAAGGAGGCTTCAGATGATTCCAGCCCCCAGCCTTTAAATTAACCTATCACACCTTGCCCAAATTGCAAATTCGGAAGCAAAATAAATGTTGCTGTCTTAAGCCGCCAAGTTTAGAGGTAATTTGTAATGCAAGTATATGTAACTGGAACACACAACAGGTGTGCTCACTTTGTAAAAATTCACCAAACTACATAATTATGATAGATACATTTTTCCTTATGTATTATTACAATTAAGTTTGAATAAAGGGGTTTTTTTAAAGATTTTATTTATTTATTCATGAGATACAGAAAGAGAGAGAGAGGCAGAGGGAGAAGCAGGCTCCCCACTGAGCAGGGAGTCCAACGTGGGACTCGACCCCAGAATCCCGGGATCATGACCTGAGCTGAAGGCAGACGCCTAACCATCTAAACCACGCAGGTACCCTAAATAAAGGTTTGAAATAAAAATCTTATCATGGAAACAAGCTCAAGTTTCTCATCAATTTTTCAAAATATTTCATTGAGAAGTTTTATATAAATTCAATGTTTCATATCACCCTAATACTTATCTTTTCCCTAGAATTACATAATAAAGAAAATGTGGTGGATTTTTTTTTCACCACACTCAATTTAGACACTTCCTAATCTCTTGTCAGTTTACCCTCATACACTGCCCAAATCTGACCATTTTACCATGTATGGGTGTAAAAAAAATTTGGGAAGCACTGCTATGGGAGATATCTGCCCACCACCATTCCATCTCCTTTTGTTAATAGGATCTTACTGTTGTGGGGGGAACTACCTGCCTTCTGATCAATCAAGTCATCAGAGACCTAATTGCTCATCTTTTCCTTTAATTCTATTATTCTTCATATCCTTCTAATAAATTTCTATTTTATTTAAGTTGACAATATTTGAGCTCTAGTTTCTGCAACCAAAGAACACTTGCTGATATATATCTCTGTGCTAGCACATGGCCTGACATACAGCTGATGATGAATAAATATGAAATAATATGTTATAAAATGATACTGAAAAACTGATCTGTGGCAAAAGCAGAAAGATAGCTTAGTGGAAAAAATAACAGCCTTTAAAGAAATATTGCTGGAACAACAATATATGAACTTGAATCCATGCCTTAAACCATAAAAAAAAAAAAAAACTCAAAACTCATCATAGACCTACATATATCGCCTAAACTGTAAAACTTCTGGAAGAGAACATAGTAAAAGGTCTTTGTGAACTTAGACTAGGCTAAGATTTCTTAGAAATGACACTAAAAGCACAATCGATAAAAAAACAGATTGGACTTTATTAAAGTTTAAAACTTCTGCTCTTCAAAGTTCTTGTTGAAAATGAAAAGACATGCCAATGCTGCAATAAAATCTTTGCAAAGCATATATCTGCTACAAAGAACTTGTATCCAGAACGTACAAAGAACTCTCGAGATTTACAAAAACAGCCATCCATTTTTTTTTAAATGGGACTAAGATCTAAACAGACACATCACACACACACACACACACACACACACACACACATATATATATATACAGATAGCAAATAAGCACATAGAAAGATGTTCAACATCATTAGTTATTAGGAAAAAAACATTAAAACCACAAGATACTACTGCACACCTACTAGAATAGCTAAAATTGAAAATGATTGATCATACCAAGTATTGGTAAGGATGTGCAGGAAATGGCACTCTGAATGCAGTCTTGATGGGAATGTAAAATGGTTCAACTACTCTGGAGAATGATTTAGCAGTTTTTTAAAAACGTAAACATATATTTGCCGTATGATCCAACCATTCCCCTTCTAGATATTTACCCAAGAAAAAAGGAAATATATGTCCACACAAAGACTTGTATACAAATGTTCATAGCAGCTTTATTGGTAATAGCCCCAAACTAGACACAACCCAAATGTCTACAAACAGATGAGTGGATAAGTTGCAGTACATCCATATAATGGAATACACTCAGCAACAAAAAGTAATGAACTATTGGTACACAGAACAATTTGGACAAATGTCTATATACTGATAGGTAAAAGAGACCAGACCAAAGTAAAAAAGATACATACTGTCTGATTCCACTTACATAAATCTTTAGAAATGCAAATGAGTCTATAATGACAGAAAGTAGATCAGCGGTTGCTTAGGTGTGGGAGGCAGGGAGGGATGCAAGGAAGAAATTAAAACGGGGCTTCAAGAAAATTGAGGATGATGGATATAGTCACTTGACTAGATGATGGGGTATATATACATCAAAACTGCACAAATTACATACTTCAAATATGCCCCATATATTACATGTCAATTATACCTCAATAAAGCTGTCTAAAAAAAAAAAAAAAAAAAACCCTGTAAGTCAGCTGTCAGATTTTAAGAGGAGCAGAGAAGCAGCAGAATGGAAATCTCAGTTAAAGGCCTCAATGAAGTTTGTGAATTATCCAAGTATCCAAAGAATCCATGCTTCCTTTCCTAGCTAAGCCTCAGCATAATGAGAGCCATCTCTCTGCTATTCTCGAGAAATGGTGACAACCACCACAACTGGATTCTGTTTTTAGGAAGAGAATAACTCAATCAGTATAAAATTAATTCCATATCTTTTGAAAGAAGGTCAACTGAACATATAATCCACATTTTTCAAGAGTGTTCTACTTGGGAGTGCCTGGGTGGCTCAGTGGGTTAAGCTGCTGCCTTCGGCTCAGGTCATGATCTCAGGGTCCTGGGATCGAGTCCCGCATCAGGCTCTCTGCTCTGCAGGGAGCCTGCTTCCCTCTCTCTCTCTCTCTCTCTCTCTCTGCCTGCCTCTCCATCTACTTGTGATTTCTCTCTGTCAAATAAATAATAAATAAAATTTAAAAAAAAAAAGAGTGTTCTACTTGCAGGATAGTTTTAATACTGAGACTAAACTCTTTCATGTAAATCCCAACACAGACACACTAGTCATATAATCTCTCAGAACCTCGGTTTCTTCATCTGTGAAATGCCATAAGAAATAAGAAAAACAAGGAAACTGAAAAGAGCAGACTCTGCCAGAATTATTGATTCTTACTTTTTGGCCAGAGCCTCTCTCCCGCCCCCCACTCTGAGAGATGTCCATTTCTTCCCATCATGACCTGCAGTAATTATTCTGAGTAAGTCAACCCCCTCTCCTACCCTCCTTTCCTCTATCACTGGACTTTTTGAGAGAGTTGTATGAGGAAGTTCCCTGCCATAGCCCTGACTGGCCATCACTAGTCAAGGAGGGATCTACCGGATTCGGCTGTGATTGAGGACCACAGTGATGTGCTGGACTGGCCTTGAGCTCTCTGTAGAGCATGTTCTGGAGGTTGGGTTTCACTTCCCAATCATTATTTGTTGAACAGATGGGGAATATCTCAACAGTATCCACATTTGTAATGATGGGTAAGGCAGTTCTCCAGGGTGGTCTGTTTTCCAGGAGCTAAGCCATATGAGCCCTGACTCTTTAAGGAAGGATACAAGAACTGGGGCTGGGTAGGAAAACTGATAGAGCCCACAGACTATAGCATTAAGCAGCTCTGGCTTCAATTCACAGCCATCATTTAATGCGTGGTACTTTTAACATTTCCGAAACTCATTTTTTTCTCATCTCTACAATGGGACTAAAGCTATCTAATAGCTATAAATGTTATTAACTTCTATTGTAAATTACAGCACCCTGACCCATTACTACCTTGAACACTAAAGAGAGCAGTTAACCCACTAATTCAACTTTTTTTAACTATATACTTAAAAGATTTTGCATAATTAAAGTTTCCTGGGAAAACAAACTTCTCCCCTTCTGAGTTAAGAATTTAAGAAGACAAGACTTGGAAGCAAACTAAAATCAAGGTCCTAAAAGGATACAAACCTCAAAAAGCCAGGCTGGATTGCCAACAAAGCTCCGCCTCCACGCAAGTCCTGCCCACTTCCGGCTGCCCTTCCCACCCTCTAACTGGAACACCGCCCCTCTTCTCAAAGTCCCGCCCCCCCGCACCTGATTTTGGTTTCTATTGGGCGAATCTGGACGCTGTATACACACCGACACACGCACGTTTGGCAGGGGCGTCTTCACGCCTGCGCAGCAGCGCCGTCAGGCGGCTGGGTGCTAGGGGCTGGGGGGAGGGGGGCGGAGGTCAGGCCGAATCTTCCTCCGTAATAAGAAGCTACGCGTCCTGCGGTCCTGGCTCCGTGGGTCGGGTCGGATCGGGCCTGGGCGCTGGAGCTGCTGTGGCTCCCGCCGCGGCGGGTGCGATGGAGGCCGTGCCAGAGCCCCGCACTCACACCGGGGAGGCCCAGACAGCGGACGGTGCTAGTAGATGAAGCGGCGGCGGCGGCGGCAGCACGGGCTCTCCATGAGCAAGCGGCGGCGGCGACGGGTGCGGCGGCACCGGCGGTTTTCGGTCCCCGGGGAGGTACGATAAGTCGGCTACTTGGTGGACGGAGAATGGCCGGTGTGGGAATGCCTTCCGCGGCCCGGCCCTCTAGCCCAGCGCCCGCAGTCCCAGGCGCTTAGGGGAACACTATCTGGACGCGGGCAGGGTTGCCCCGCCGTTTCACCTGCTCCAGGCTCGGGGATGTGCCAGCCGTGCGGGGCCAGCCCTCGGTGCCAGGCCTTCGCGGGCGCAGAGGACCGGGGGCGGGGTAGGCGTGTCCGGAGTGCGGGGGACGGAGGCGGGCGCCCATCGCGCGCGCCGCACGTCCCTGCCCCGAAGCCCCGCGCTCCTTCGAGGGGGAGCGCGTGGCCGTTTTTTTAGGTTATTTCGGGGTGCTGATTCAAAGGGGATCCATGGGACCGCCGAGCTCTTAGGGAGCCCGGCATTCAGTGTCTAGGGCGAATGGTCTGTTCCTCCCGACCAGTGTGGAGTACAGATTTTCACCCTTGAAAATGACCGCAAAAGAAAGGTGTCGTTTTGCCAAGGAAATAAAGGTCGGGGGAGTTTTCCAGGTTTATTTAAACTGGAGGGGCCTGTTGAATCAGGACAATGATGCCAGCAGGATATATCCTCCAGGGCTTCTAATGCACAGCTTAACGAAACAGTCTTTTCGACGATGTGGTGAAATCTTAAGACAATTTTAAGTAAAGCTCTTTGCAGCCATTTCACAACCTTTTTTTACTCATTTTTGTTTTAATTTACTTTATAACAAATCACCACCTTAATGCTGAAACGAGTAGGTGTCCTCTAGTTCTTTGAATCCTCTCTACCCCTGCCCTTTTCCTCCCCCGCAAAGATAGGCTGAAGAAGTTAGTTTCATAATATATATATATATATATATATAATTGTAGTTTATTTCTGTTAAGTATAACTGTTGCTGTAGTTACTCATTTGGTCATGCTTTAAAGATAATCTGAAGAAAAATAGTGCAGAGATTTTATGATTCCTTCCCAATGCAACATTTGGAAATCTGAGCTCAGGCTTGTGACCTTGCTACAAAGTTTTTAAAAATTAAATAGAAATAAGTGAAACCATAAAGAAAGTTATTTTCATTTTCAAAGGTATTTGAATGCCATATGATTTTTTTTATTTTAATCTTCAGAAACATTAAGAAGAAACCGTTTGGGTTTGCCTAAGGCTCCTGATTTGCCACGCCCTCTAATTACCTAAATGGTTGACTAGAGCTGACAACATGTTACCGACTATGAATAAACATCTACACTTAAGACTAAATATAGTGTTGAATATTTTAGAGTCCACAGCCTTGCCTCAAGCCGAAAATACTGTGTGCGTGCACGCCCTCGTTTAATACATTGTAGAACTGAATTTTCAGTCTGCTAGTATTGTGAAATCTGTTTGAATTTAATTTCTTTAAAGTGTCAAACAGTTTGTTTTTTTTAACTGAAGTATAGCTGACAAAATGTTACATTAGTTTCAGGTATACAACATAGTGATTCAACAACTCTATACTTTATGCCATGTGAACTTTATTTCTTTTTTTTTTTTTAAAGATTTTATTTATTTATTTGTCAGAGAGACAGCGAGCGAGAGCGAGCACAGGCAGACAGAGAGGCAGGCAGAGTCAGAGGGAGAAGCAGGCTCCCTGCGGAGCAAGGAGCCCGATGTGGGACTTGATCCCAGGAAGCTGGGATCATGACCTGAGCCGAAGGCAGCTGCTTAACCAACTGAGCCACCCAGGCGTCCCTGAACTTTATTTCTGACACAAATAAAACATGGAGGTCTGCAGTGTTCAGTATTGGATTTATGTTGTGCTTGGGAGGATATGTGTGGCACCTGAAAAGATAGTCAAAATAAGACACCTCAGTCTGTGACTTCTCTTTTCCACTTCCTCAGATGCTTTGCTTTCTTTTTTCATGAAAATATACTTTTCCATAGACGTACCATTGAGAAATCCTGTGATGTTTTTAGTTTAGACATTTATTGTACCAAGTAAAGCAATCTTTTCAATTCAGTTTCATTAGGAAGGACCTCATTCTTTAATTTTTTAAAATTCTGCTTTGTATAACATACATGACAGGAACATATTTTTACAATACAATCAATGACTAAGAACAAATTGCTTAGCTAACATCAAGGTTAGGAGAAACAATAAGTAACAGTTTAAATAGGGAGGACACCCCAGTTCATTCCCAAAGCATGCAAAGAGAGGGAATCAGATTACTTTACCAAGTTCTGAATCAGATCCTCACAGCATGGCTCTATAGTTAGAATTATAAAATATCAAGCATGGTCCTAAATTGCAAGTGAAAATCCCAAAGTGCTTAGAAATGATTTTTGTATCAGCTGTGCAACTCTTCAGTTAAGTACTCTGGGATTACTTTTCATATGTGGTCTTTAAAATATAATTGGCCATTATTCTGTAGCCCAACTAAGAATTCCATTATAGCAGTTTCATAAGTGGAATCAGGTATATATTAAAAGGGAAATGAAGCACAGCTTATATTTTGAAGGGAGAAAGAGGTTTACATTAGGAATGCACCCAACCAAATTTGGATTGCATTTTCAAATAGCTTTTTTCATTTAGAATTTTTTATTTCAGGGTCTTCCTTATATCAAAGATAAAATCTGCAATATAATTAGTTTAAAAGTTTCATCAAATGCTCACCCTGTACCTCAAAAAAGATTGCACTTCTTAATGGTCTTTCCAGAGGCCATGCACATTGCCAAAAAAAAGGCTCAGCTTGACTTGTTTTAATTTTTTTCATTATATTGGTAGGCCTCCTGACCAAATTTAATTTGAATCCTTTTTTAAAAAAATTTTAAGTAATCCCTATATCTAACTTGGGGCTCGAACTTAAAATCAGGAGATCAAGAGTCATATGTTCTACCAACTGAGCCAGCCAGGCACCCCTAATTTGAATCTTTAGATAGGTTTGTTTTCATTTAAACATATTTCAAGCAGGGGCGCCTGGGTAGCTCAGTGGGTTAAAGCCTCTGCCTTCGGCTCGGGTCATGATCCCAGGGTCCTGGGATTGGGCCCCGCATTGGGCTCTCTGCTCAGTGGGGAGCCTGCTTCTCTGTCTCTCTCTGCCTGCCTCTCTGCCTACTTGTGACCTCTGTCTGTCAAATAAATAAATAAAATATTTTAAAAAAAAACATATTTCAAGCATTTAACATAGGAAGTCACAAATTTACATGTTCCATCTTAAACTTTTAAAATGCAGGATGAAGACACTGTTTGAAGAGATCAAAGCATCAATTAAAAATAACTATAACCAAGATCGCTCATTTTGGAGGCCTGTTCTTCCTTGGGGAGGTGTTTTTACTATCAAAGCTGGCCGCAAAGCAGTATCCTGTACACCACTCTATGTTGAAATAAGACTGAAAAACACCTGCACCATAGATGGATTCTTGATGTTATTATATGTCATTCTTAATGAAAATGAAAATTTCCCCAGGGAACTCTCTCTTCATTTAGGTAGAGAGTTTGTAGACTGTTTCCTTTATTTAATGGACACCTATAGTTTCACAACTGTGAAGCTACTTTGGATTTGGGACAAGATGGAAAAACAGCAATACAAATCTGAAGTTCATAAAGCTTCATTAATAATTGATTTATTTGGGAATGAACATGATAATTTTACAAAAAATCTCGAAAATCTCATGTCTACCATACAAGAGAGTTACTGTTCCAACTGGCGATGCCCAACTCGAGTGCAGGAAGATCAGCAACGCACAATTAATATAAAGTAAGTTGCTTTGAAGTCTGTCATTTTAGCAGAGATAATGTACTTTTTAAATGAATGCTGCTATAAAGTATTTCCTTAAGTACAGACCTTGTATAATTACTTACTTATACATTGCAACCCCACAAATGCAGGACTATACTGTTTATTTAATCCAAATATCTTGGGATTGAGTTTGTAAAACCAACTGATAACTATTTCACTTGAAAGGTAATGAATTCGTATGCAAAATGTTTTATTCTTGCTTTGAATTGCTAATATCACTGTGTAGATAATTGTTTGTTTCATAAACATAACCTCTTAAAGAACATTTAATGCTATATTGGAATGTTCACTTCTTGAATGGATTTCGGTTGGGTAAGCTGTTTTTACATGAACAAGAAGAGTGAAAGTATTCCTTCATGTCATGGCCGGAGTATAATTATAGACAGAAACCCCAAAATTCGAATCTTCATACCTGGAGAGGATACTGATGTTAGGAGCTTTTTCACTGGCTAGGAGAAGTGCTGATAGCCTGCTGAATATTTTTGGCTTTGACAGAGAAGGCAGACCTCCAGGCTGGTAAATGATAGGGAAGAAGGCCAAACTGGCATGGCCTAGTAGAGTATTGGGAAACATTAAAGCCCCCAGGGGACATGAGCTGGAAAAAAGTAACTGCCAGTAGAAAAACAGGACTGAAAAACCCAAACACATTGTTTTCTGAAAATGTATTTGACCCAGTGGTCCACAGAAGCAGCCTAATAAATACTCCCTTTTGGAATATACATCACATACCCTAACTTACTAAATTCACATTTCTTTAGAACATATTTAGTTTAATATTGTAACATTTTGCTATTTATGGAAAACTGAAGATATTATATTCTTTTTAGAATCTGTCAATTAATGTGTTTCTTGTTTCTGTAATACACTTTGTCCATTTCCTGTATTGCTGATATGATGACGTTGAGTTTGAAATTTCTGTCAGGGAAGAAAGTTTCATTACTCTAAATTGTAATGAACTAAAAAGCATTTTAGAAATCTGTTTTGCTTTTCAAAAACTAGTATCAATTTGTGTATATTTTGAAACTATAATTAGTATTTATAATCCAATATTAATGCTAATATTTTAAGCTCAATAAAATATTTTTCATCATACTGAAAATATGTGTGTATATATATACACATATATATTTTTATGTATATGTATACATATATTTTTATGTATATGTAAAATATATACATAAAAATATATGTGTATATATACATATATTTGTGTGTGTATATATATATAACTTTTTAAGGCTTTTGCCTATATTTCAGTCCTATATTTAAAACAATCTCTGAAGTATATAGGAAGACATTTTTTAACAAATCCAGTAATAGTAGCCAACAATGGCTGTAATTTGCATTTAGTCATGTACCTAATCGGTAGCTCTCCTAATTCTGGGTCCTCCTTTCTTCCCCAAGACCACAATCCCTTCTACCAGAACCTCTCAAAAAATTTTTTAAGTAACAACTGCATATTTCAGGAACAGTTTCCAGAAAGATTTAATGTTTCTTGGAAAACTTAATGCATTAATGTTTATTAAGTTCAACTGATTGCTATAATTATAACAAAAAGATGAAAAACAGGCTATAATTTTTTACTTGATTTGCTAATAATGAATTGATCTGTAAAATTGGTTATCCTAATAAATATTTAACATGTAAATTTCCAAAGCAATTCTTACATACATTTTGTAATTGTTGTAGTCCTCCCCAAGAAATTCCTCATGGAAACTTGATACGACTGGCTGTGGATGAGTTATTCTGTTCCAGGATTGAACTGTGTGAAGAGAGTGGGTGAGTATATGATAGACATTTAAGATCAAAGTATTTCTATTTTTTATAAAGAAACCTGAACAGATAGGCTCTTTGATGTCAATACTTCAGGAAATAGCAACTCACAAGTATTTGTGAGTTAGAAGCCTAGTGTTTTTGGAATCTTAACACCTAGTGTTTTTTCCATCTTATGCTATGTTGTCATTATAAAATTTCACTATATAGAATATCATACTACAGTTACTTGATGAATACAAAGCAAATGCCTTTTCTTTTTTTCCCCACTGCTGAGCAGGTACAATAAAACCTTGGTTAACCGGAACCCAGCTAATCGGACTCCCAATTAACTGGATTTTTTTCTGCATTCCTCATTTAGGAGAAAGAGGTAAATGGCAACCAAAAAATTTAACTTAGTTTTAAAAAAATTTAAAAGGGGCAGAACATATTCATCCCAGTCTCTTAACAATTTCTATATCTACAGTATTGTACAATGAGAATTAAGATTTAGAAGGATGGCCTTACAGCTAATTAATCACAAAAGGAAGGAAGAATAAAATATATTCAATTAATTGTACTTAAGTCCAGAAAGTAATCTAATGTATTTTAACAGGAAATACTGAAACTAAATGGTTTTCTAGTTAATGCTTTAATCAGTAACGTTTATGAAACAAAATACTGTGTCCTGAGTATTCCGGTTAATCGAGATTTTACTGTATTTGTGGTATTCTGATCCATATCCTTAATATGTGAGACTACTAAGAAAACAGAATTTATCTCATCCTCATGGCAAAAAGATGCAATTACGGGCACCTGGGTGGCTCAGTCTTTAAACATCTGCCTTTAGCTCAGGTCATGATCCTGGGGTCCTGGGATTGAGCCCTGCATCCAATCTGCTGCCTGCTGAGCTGGAAGCCTGCTTCTCCCTCTCCCAGTCCCTCTGCTTGTATTCCGTCTCTCGCTGTCTCTATCTCTGCATGTCAAATAAATACATAAAATCTTTAAAAAAAATGCAATTAGGGAATTTTATACAATATAAAGAGGACTGGAAGAGTCCTACTATTTACCTCTCTGCCAGTATTATCATTTGAAACCAACCAAGGGGGGGGGGGGAATGTATAGACATATAAAAGCTTTTATATCAGTTCAAAAAATTAAATGTTTTGTAAGCTTAAAAAAAAATAGCTAGCTTTTCCTAGGGTTTTATTCTTTAAATTTTTAAATAATTTACTTCTAAAGAAAAGTATTATTTCTTTTATATAGAATCTCACAGCTTATAAACTTCTGGGTATAGATAATAAAAATACTAATATAGCCACACCATGAACCACACCTAAAATAGATAATTATACTTTTTAGGAAACTAATAAAGACAACCCAGAAGTGATAAAAGGCAGTTTTGTTTCAAGTGTAATAAAGTTCATGTCTCTTTTCGATTTTAGGTGTGGTGGCTTAAGAGAATTTTCCCAGCGAGTTTTCTGCCATGGGGCACCCCCTTTTGTTGTCTTAAATATGCAGCATTGGAAATCTGAAGATCTGGCATATGTACCATATTACTTGGATTTATCTGATCACAAGTAGGTATTTTTTTTTAATTTTTTATTTTTTATAAACATATATTTTTATCCCCAGGGGTACAGGTCTGTGAATTGCCAGGTTTACACACTTCACAGCACTCACCAAAGCACATACCCTCCCCAATGTCCATAACCCCACCCCCTTCTCCCAAACCCCCTCCCCCCAGCAACCCTCAGTTTGTTTTGTGAGATTAAGAGTCACTTGTGGTTTGTCTCCCTCCCAATCCCATCTTGTTTCATTTATTCTTCTCCTACCCCCTTAAGCCCCCATGTTGCATCACTACTTCCTCATATCAGGGAGATCATATGATAGTTGTCTTTCTCCGCTTGACTTTTTTCACTAAGCATGATACGCTCTTGTTCTATCCATGTTGTTGCAAATGGCAAGATTTCATTTCTTTTGATGGCTGCATAGTATTCCATTGTGTATATATACCACATCTTCTTTATCCATTCATCTGTTGATGGACATCTAGGTTCTTTCCATAGTTTGGCTATTGTGGACATTGCTGCTATAAACATTCGGGTGCAAGTGCCCCTTCGGATCACTACGTTTGTATCTTTAGGGTAAATACCCAGTAGTGCAATTGCTGGGTCATAGGGCAGTTCTATTTTCAACAGCATGGAGGTTCCTCAAAATGTTGAAAACAAGTAGGTATTTTTTGGTATGTTTTATAAAACTAATAAGTAAATTTATTTTCTATTTTACTGCTGTTCTGTCATGACTGTGACTAGCCCTTAAGAAAATATCATTGAAAAGAATCATAGGTAACTATTATTCTGTATACCGAATAAGGTTAGAATCTACTTCAGGGGGTTAGTCTCTGGCAATGTGCATAATAGTTGGACTATGGAATAGACAGAATTGAATCAAATCTCAGCCCCACCTTTTACAAGCTATGTAACCTTGGGTCCTAAATTAACCAGCTTACACATCAGTTTCTTGATTTTATAAACAGAAATGACAATATTTATGTGGCACATTGTTGGGATATTTAATGAGATAACACATATAAAGTGTTTAGGTTGGTACCTGACACATAGTAAACAGTAACGACTGGCTATTACTTGTATTTCAAGTCAAAGTAGTATTTAATAGGAGGTCATCGTTTAAACAAAAAATGTTACTTTCAGCATTAGAGATAAAAATGTCTGTTGCATACAAGTTAGGACATACAGAGTCTTTTAACTTTTTGCCTTTAAAAGGTTTTCTCTTATTTAATAGAATGATACAGATATCATTTAATAGAATGACACAGATTGTTAAAATGTTTTTCAAAATTCTTAAATTATATCAGTTTTTAAATTTTTAAATATTTTACTCCAAATTACCAGTTATAGTATGTGCTTTTTACTGACAGATATCTTTTTAGATACCAGAATATAAATAACAGCAATATTTTTATTCCTTAATTAAGAATTTAAGGAGCATTTTGGTGGTTCGGTTGGTTAAGCCTCTGACTCTTGATCTCAGCTCGGGTCTTGATATTAGGGTTGTTAGTTCAAGCCCTATGTTCCACTCTGGGTGTGAAGCCTACTTTAAAAAAAAAAAAAAAACACTTAAGAAATGTTTAAAAATAGGGGGGCCTGGGTGGCTCAGTGGGTTAAAGCCTCTACCTTCGGCTCAGGTCATGATCCCAGGGTCCTGGGATCGAGCCCCACATCTGGCTTCCTGCTCAGCGGGGAGCTTGCTTCCCCCTCTCACTCTCTGCCTGCCTCTCTGCCTACTTGTGATCTCCGTCAAATAAATAAATGAAATCTTAAAAAAAAAATGTTTAAAAATAAAGTTTTGTCTTTTTGCTACACTTTGTCATTTAATTTGCAGGTATTTGTTGGAAGGTGCCACATTATTTAACAAAGAGGAACATCATTATTCTGCAGCTTTCCAGATTGATGGACATTGGATGCACTACGATGGCCTCAGAAATGTGAATTTAATTTTGTTAAATAAACCCCCAGAGTTTCTCCTCTTGTCATCATTGGTTTATATTCGAGCAACAGAGAAATAAATATAGACTGATGCTAAATTAAATTGTTTTCCCTCCTGCCCATGCTCCCCCCCAGATGAAGGACTTTTATTTTGTATATACTTGGTATCCAAGGAAATAGTTGAACTATACTAGTTTCAGAGGTGTATTTTCCAGTGTTTAGCCCCAGGTAAATATTATATATGGAGAATCTATGCAAAAATATTTGTATTTCTTTTTTCTATGTCCTGGGTAATTTTTATATAAGCATACTTTATGTTGAAATAAAATATATCTTGTAGCCTTTGTATTTTTTATTTATACATACTCAAAAGATTTTTACAGTTCTGTCCTTGAAAGCAAGAAAATACTTCATCATTTGAATTCTCGGTTTTTCTTTTTGGATATTCAAATAAAACCTGGGTACAAGTCAGTATTTCAGTTTATATAAATTTAACAGTTCAAAATGTATCTGACTATATTTTTTGCCCTACCTCACTAAAATCCAAAGTGCACTGTTGGATCTAGTATGGATTTGAATGTAGAACTTATAGATGGCTTAATCTTTTTTACTCATTGATTAGCCTAATTTCCCTGCAGCAGTTTTTAAAAATACTTTGGTGAGAATGTTTTTCTGGGCTTAAATTATTTCTCTATAATGGCATATTACTTTAACCACTTGCTCTGAAGTATTATAAAGCTGCCACATTTTAAGTGTTAACTCATTTTAAGTGTTAACTAAAACTTGCAAGCTTAATTAAAGTTATTGTTACAAATAAAATATATAACTAATCTAACATAATTAAATGTAATGGAAATTCTCTAATAAAAATCTGTTCTGAAGATAAGACAACTAAATATCAGGCAACAGGATGCTTACTAATGCTGGATTAACGATAGAAATATACTTTAAATATATATTTAAGAGAAAATGGTGCCTAGAATATATATTTTTTGCTCTTAAATCATATTTTCACAGAGAAAAAAAAACCTAAACTTTTGGAGTACAAACTGCTGGCTTCCTTGTAAGTAGTAAACTGATAGCATGAGGGTTTGATTTGCAATACAAATCACTAGAATTTTATAATTATCAGAAATTGTTTTCAAAACCCTAAGATCTTTCTTCCTTTTTTAAGCAAAAAAAATTAGTAATCTCTTCAAGGGAAAATACTTTTTGCAGTTTATCACCATTTACTTTAGTATTTAATTTCAATAAACAGTCCATCTTAGATTTTGGGTTGGGACTGCATGCAGTATACTTGGAGATGTCTACATGACAACACAGTTCACTGCCATATACCAAATTGGTAAGATTTAGTTGAGGAAATTAAATCTTACATTGGCTTGGTGCCATGTTGAAGTAACTTAAAAAAGAATAAATGTGAGTATAACAATGCTGAGAATGCCTCACTTTGAGCGAATACTGTGAAAATTATGTCTTGTATAAGATTAAAAATAGTGATTTATTTTACAAAAAAAAAAAAAAATCTACCCCAGAGTTTATTTAAATAGTCCCCACATGTTTTGACAGTGATTTACAGTGAATTTTTATGGGGACACCTTATTGCATGAATCAAAGTATACAAAAACAAATATTAGTATATATATGTGGTTCATTAGCGTAATTATTCCTAATGCAGGTTATTCTTTTAAGAATTGCACTTTATTTGGAATAATACTAGCTTATCACAAAACAGTGACTTTTACCTACCTCACAGGGTTGTTGTGAGGATTAAGATGTTTGTTAAAATCTTGACTGCCTTGAACATGCTAATAAAAAATATATTTTTTTCTACCTCTTTCATACAGAGGCAAGTCTCCCAGATTCTCTGTTACTAATGAACTTTCTAGATATTTTCTTTTAAATTATTTATTTGGGCAGTTGCTCCTATCAATAATGGACTTACATGTAATAGAATTTAAGTATGCCTTCTGGACCCCAAGATGGTTGGATTTTAAGGATAATAGGTAGCTTATTGTTACAGTAGTGGTTGGTTGGCAGATAGAAACAATTTCCCCTGCTGACCAAACAGTGGGTAGAAAAGGGGTGAAAAATAATTAAATTAGATTATCTGCAAGATGTGAAGGTGAGGGTACGGAAAATTCTTTACAACCTTAAACACTCTTAGAAAAATTGGAATACTGGTGCGGGTCGGGGGAGAGGGGAAGAAGTGAAAAACATGAAGAAATCATCAGGATTTTTATTTATTTATTTATTTTAGATTTTTATTTATTTGAGAGAGAGCACAATGAGGGGGGAGGAGCAGAGGGAGAGGGAGGAGCAGACTCCCTGCTGAACAGGGAGCCTGATGTGGGCCTCAATCCCAGGACCCCAGGATCATGACCTGAGCTGAAGGCAAACCCTTAGCTGACTGAGCCACCCAGGAGCCCCCAGAATGTTTTATTTTTTTTTTTTTAAGATTTTATTTATTTATTTGACAGAGAAAGATCACAAGCAGGCAGAGAGGCAGGCAGAGAGAGGAGGAAGCAGGCTCCCTGCTGAGCAGAGAGCCCAATGCAGGGCTAGATCCGATCCCAGGACCCTGAGATTATGACCTGAGCCGAAGGCAGCGACTTAATCCACTGAGCCACCCAGGCGCCCCTCCCAGAGTGTATTTTTAATAAAAATGCCAAAAACCCTAACTCAACCTTATGGGGAGAGGAAAAGTGATTTTAAAACCCTGGCCTCAATCAGAAGGGGATAAAGGACAAATAAAGCAAATTAAAATAGCGCCTGAGTGGCTCAGTGGGTTAATCCTCTGCCTTTGGCGCAGGTCATGATCTCAGGGTCCTGGGATCAAGCCCCGCATCAGGCTCTCTGCTCAGCAGGAAGCCTGCTTCCTCCTCTCTCTCTCTCTCTCTCTGCCTACTTGTGATCTCTCTCTGTCTGTCAAATAAATAAATAGAAATCTTTAAAAAAAAAAAAAAAAAGGAATGTCAAAATTCTTTGCAGCAAAAGAAACATTTGACCCCAGTTTAGCAAGTAATCTTACTTAGATTTATCCTTTAAAGTAGCTTTTCGTTATTATTATAGTTGACTTAATATCTGAGATATTGTTCTCAGATATTGATATATCAGATCTCAGATACTGATCCAGTCAAAGAGGAAGAAAAACTAAAGATAATTACCATAGGCATGCTTGCTTAGGGTGACTCTCATTTTCTATTTCATTCTTAGAGTATGAGTAAACAACTAAGCTATATAAGCAGATAACTCTTGTAACACATAAAGGAAAAGCTGTACATGTTGAGCATATCAACAGTTTAAAATTATAATTAAATGATTTAGTGATATTTAATTATTTGAAAAATAATAGTGCTATAGGCATAAAGGGTAAGCAGTACATGCAAAATGACTGTGATTATTGCTGCTGAACCACAGCCAAAGCAAACATTTATATTTTCATCTTCCTTTGTCAATGCTCTAACATTTAAAATCAGCACCAATTCTTCTGTTTGAAAAGCTACAATCAAGAAAGATTTTGAGGGGTGCCTGGGTGGCTCAGTGGGTTAAAGCCTTTGCCTTCCACTCCGGTCATGATCCCAGGGTCCTGGGATCGATCCCCACATCGGGTTCTCTGCTCAGCAAGGAGCCTGCTTCCCAACCCCCCAACCTACTGTGATCTCTGTCAAATAAATAAATAAAATCTTAAAAAAAAAAAAAAAAGATTTTGAAGTTCATCTCAATGGCATGGTGCCTTACTAACTAGTTCCTATACACCCAACTGGCCCAGGGTTCACTATCTGGTCATCTAGACAGCCTTTAGCCTCAAATTTAATTTAATCCCAGGGAAAACCTAACTTTTGACTCTGCCTTAAATTGAAGAGGAAGTTATGGGGAGGCCACTGGAGCTAAATGATTTCTTTATAAATGCTGATTTCTACCTGAGGATGTGTATTATTTATACTGAGTCAGCAATCAGTTCCACAGTACATCTATTGTTTTCTCAGTGAGGTCTTCTGGAAGGTATCAAGAGGAATATCATTTGGGGGTGTCTGGGTGGCTCAGTTGGTTAAGCATCTGCCTTCAGCTCAGGTCATGATCCCAAGGTTCTGGGATTGAGTTCCACCTCCTTGCTCAGCGGGGAGCCTGTTTCTCCCTCTGCCTTCCGTTCCCTCTGCTTGTGCTCATTCCCTCATGTTCGAGCTCTCTCTCTCTGACAAAATCATTAAAAAATAAAAAATATCATCTGAAGATGGAAAACTTAGCTGCCCCCACAGGACCTTCAAAAATGATGTGGAATGGAATAGCATCTTGGAGAGCAAATGAGCTGTGTAGACAAGTTAGCCATGGTAGAATTAGCCATCTGTTTATGTGGTCATTTATAGTTTCATTACTTGTTTTCCCTTTGAATTTAGTGAAGTCCCATTTTTAATATGATTATAAAAATAATACATAAATAAATTAAAAAGAATAAATCCCAAAAAGTAAGAAAATGATCAACCATTATTTCTCCATGCAGTGATAATCATTAGATCATACTAGACAGTCTTTTTGAAAAGTCCAGCATGGCTTCAAAGTACTGAAGAGAACAAGAGCCAATGAGTTAGGGCTATGAAGAACTGTATATTCCTGGGGGGCAGCATCATGTTGATACAAGCTATCAAGATGGAGAAACTTCAAGAGGAAAGTGAGACTGAAGAAAACTGCTGTGGCCATTATTCAGACATTTCTTTCTACCTGGACACTTGTCTTTAAAAGCCTTCATCTTCTTGAACCTTCAAGAACTTACTTTATGAAAGATTCATTCCTTTACATTCCTCTACCTCAAAACTAGCATCCCAGGTGCCAGAGCTGGGAAGCAAGGCCCTGATGACATAAATTGTCCCAAAGCAGATACAACCAAATTGATTTTCTGTTTCTCTGTTAATCTAACAGAGTATAACAAAGAAAGATTAAAATAGACTGAGCATATTTGGCTTGCTCTAAGGGTAGAGTAGAAAAAAAAACTTACTGGGGGAGTTTGTGAAAAGCAGGCATAATAAACATTTCTGCACATCCAACATATGGGCATTTCAGGTTAGAAAATAGAAGAGGAAAGCAAACAACAGGAAACAGAGAAAAAGCTGAACTGTGCTCAGGTCAAGGAGAGACCAGGTTAGGCCTTGAAGGAAATAACTGGCCAGCTAGAGAAATCTTTACCCGAACAGGCTCAGCTTGATTAGGGGGGCTACAAGCTAGAACCATTTAAAAGCAGACATATTCTGCAGCATTTATTTGATACATACATACTACTATTTGCTAGTTGAATTAAGTATTATTTATGCACTGGAGGTGGGCACATGTCTTGAAAAGGGGAAAGATGAGTCCATCAATGATGACTGTATAGAAGGAAGTCCTATGGCAGGGTCAGCACCTCAGGTTGTGAGGGTACAGAGGAGGAGCAGCTTCACAGACAACTGCTGTGAGGTCTTTGTTGAAATGGGCCTTTCACAGTTGCCTGTCTAGCATCCCTGGAGGAGGTTTCTAGAAAAAAGAGACTGAAGATTGCCTAACTTGTGCTCTCTAGAGTAGTCATAAGGTCTTATTTCCTCTACCTCTACCCCAAATATTAACCACCTTTAATTTCTATTAGAAGGCTATAAATCCTAAAATAAATATAAAACGGATTTTAAACACCTTCAAATTTAAAAAAGGAATTTATTGTAGCTAAAGTATTCCACAAGGATTAATAATGTCAAATATTTTCTATTTCTGACAGAAGGGAAGAGACTTGAGGGGAAAGTGAGAGGATCATTGGGCGGGATCCCTTTTCAATACTTGGTGAATGAGCTGTGAACTGGACCTGTGGTGGGACAGGAAAGGGGAGTTCCCAGCTCTTGCAGTTTTCTACATGAACACTAGGTGGCAGAAGCTCCCCAGTATGGAATATGGAAGAGGGGAGGAAAGAACCATGCCTGAAATTTTTTGGCCTTAAAGTATTTTTTTTTTTTTTTAAGATTTTATTTCTTTATTTGACACACAGAGAGAGGTTACAAGTAGGTAGAGAGGCAGGCAGAGAGAGAGGGGGAAGCAGGCATCCCGCTGAACAGAGAGCACGATGCGGGACTTGATCCCAGGACTCTGAGATCATGACCTGAGTCGAAGGCAGAGGCTTTAACCCACTGAGCCACCCAGGCGTCCCTGGCCTTAAAGTATTAACCCACTTTATAATTTGGGTGAACCAAATCCAGGTTCCTTTTCCTTGTGTCCTGTGTCACTGTATGTATTCATAGCTTGGGGATAACATAGAGTGGTGACATCATTGATGAGATCCTTGATGCTCTCTGCCAACACCCCAGCTCAAATAATATTTGTAAATTGACTCCTGGGCTTTTTCATCTCAACCCTCAAAGTTTCTGGACTCCTTTCCACTTTCCTGACCTCTTCTTTTGAAGAGTTAGGAATTCTTGTCTCTAAAGAACTTACAGAAATGCCAGAAGCCCTGATTCAGAATTGACATTTTTCACCCAAGAAAAATATCATGGAATTGCAAACTTTCCAGTGAATCACATATGATCACATTACCACTAGATTATCTCTATTATTATCAGTTTTCAACTATTAATTTTTCATGCTGTCAGGGAGAGGCAAGAGTATGGCCTGAGTTCAAACTTGGACTCTGGCAATCAGAGAAAGACAATTACCATATGATCCCGCTGATAAGAAGAATTTGAAAAACAAGAAAGAGGATCACATAAGAAGGGAGGGAAAAATGAAACAAGATGAAACCAGAGAGGGAGACAAACCGACTCTTGATCTCAGGAAACAAACTGAGGGTTGCTGGAGGGGAGGGGGTTGGGAGAGATGGGGTGGCAGGGGGATGGACATTGGGGAGGGTCTGTGCTATGGGGAGTGCTGTGAATTGTGTAAGACTGATGAATCATGGACTTGTATCCCTGAAACAAGTAATATATTATATGTTAATTTAAAAAAACAAACAAACTTAGGACTATGGTTGTGTGACCTTGGGCCTATTATTTGACTCCTCTGGCCCCTATAAGATAGAGATGATAATAGAATATATCTCATAAGGTTGAGGTGAGGATTTAATGAACATGTATAGAACTTAGTGCCTAGCAGATAGTAAGCATCATGAAAGTTATCTAACCTTATTTTTTTACCTCTTTCAATATTGTATTAAGAAATGAAATTAGTAGCTAAGTAGTGCTGCTGCAGAAAATGAACTAAATTGTGGCAATTTAGTTCACAGAACAATTTGTAATATTAAGAGTAAAACAATATTAAATTCATTAATTAGTCTGAAATGCAAAAACAAAGGAAAAGTATAAATATTGGAGGAAAAAGTAAAAGTATTAGAGGGAAGTAAGTAGCTTGAATTTTCCTAGATACTCAATAATAATGAAAAATGACATCTTGTTCCTGTTCAAAATCATTTATCTACCAGACACTGTCCATATAGTTTATCTAACATTTGGCTCTAAAACTTGTTGAGGCATAGTTCTCTATTCATTGGGAACCAACTACTCTCTTAAATTCTAGGACCCCTGCCTATTTAAACTCTAAGTGGCCTCCTTGGCACAGCAGGAGGCAGCATATGAATATCAAACTATCAACCCTCCTCAGGACACACACAAGAATATCCTTTAAAAGACTTTCTTCCTGATCAGGATGACAGAAGTGATTGGTCCATCCTTATTTATTTATTTATTTATAATGTGTATTTTTTCAGATTTTATTTATTTGACACAGAGAGACAGTGAGAGAGGGAACAGAAGCAGGGGAGTGGAAGAGGGAGAAGCAGGCTTCCCACAGAACAGGGAGCCCAATCCCAGGGTCCTAAGATCATGACCTGAGCCAAAGTTAGATGCTTAATGATCGAGCCACCCAGGAGCCCCAGTAGATCCTTATTTAGACCCTACCTTACTCAGTAAGGGATTTAAAGAGTTTCACATATATGAAAAATAAGCTTCCTTTCTTTCATTGGATTTTAATATTATACATAATTTGAACCAAAAAGAACCTGAGGTCAAGTGTTACCTTGAGGCCCTGAGTAGGTAAATTAATAAAAACAGCCTATAAGATACTCTTGTCTATTGTTCATGGTAACACAAAATTCAATCTTGGGAGAACTGAAAAATGTTATGGGCTCCCCAGCATTCATATACTAAAACCCTACCCCGCCTCCTTATGATGTTGTTATAAGGTGGGGCCTTTGGGAGGTAATTAGGATTAGATGGAGTCATGAAAATGGAGCCTTCATGAATGGCATTAGTGTCTTTAACAAGAGTCATGAGAGAGCTTGCTTTCCCTCTCTACTCCGCCATTTGAGGATACAATGAGAAGTGGGGAGACTATAACCCTGAAGAAGGTCTCAGCAGAACCCAACCATGCTGGACCTGGTCTTGACTTCTAACATCCAGATCTGTGAGAAATAAAGTTCTGCTACTTGTAAGTCACACAGTCTATATAGCATTGTTGTTATAGCAGCCTGAACTAACAAAAGCAGGTGAGATCCCACAAAAATATATATCATCTGTCCTTTGGCCCAGTGATTTCATTTCTAAAAGTCTATTTCCAAAATACAAAATGGCAAATGCACAAGGTTGCACAAGGCTATTTTCATTGTGACATTACTTTTAACTATAAAAGTCAGGGAAACAACCCGAATGCCCATCAGCAGGAGACTACTTAAAAAATCTGTGGTATAGCCACACAGTAAGGTATTATTCAATTACAAAAAAAAAAATTGGGAATTATCTCCACACACTGGTATGGAATAATCTCTGGAATATATTAAGCGAAAAGGGGTGTGTGTGAAAATATGGTTGTTCTTGTTTTTTTAAAGACTTACTTGAAAGAGAGTGAGTGCAAGTGGGAGAAGGGGCAGAAGGAGAGAATGAGTCCTGAAGCAGACTCCCTACTGAACTTGCTGGGGGGGGGGGGGGGTCAGAGGGAAGGGGGGATTGATCCCAGAACCCTGAGACTATGACCAGAGCAAAAACCAAGAGTGGCTACTCAACTGACTGAGCCATCCAGGCCCCCATGCTATCTTTTTTGTAAGGAAATGGAGAAAGCATTGGGGGGGGGGGCATATTTTCAATGAAACCAACATCTAATAAAAATGATCACCTATAGAGGAATACAAATGAACAGAGTGGAAGTGATGGAAATGCATACAAAATTCTGTGAATGCATCATCTCCTATAGTTCAACTTCAGGGTCGAGTACATTTTTATATAATTAGAAAATAAAATTACATAAAAAAAGATATCCCTAATTATTCAAACATTAATTAAAGTAAGATAAATTTACATTAACCAATCATGCTTTAATCAAATAAAAATACTACTTCATTTGACTCTAAGAACACTGTTTTCGTTTTTGTAAGTAAACTCCAGGCCCACATGGGACTTAAACTCATGACTCTGAGATGGAGAGTCACATGCCTGACTGAGCCAGCCAGGCAACCCTAAAAGTGGTGCTTTTAATATTTATCCTTGTGAAATATATTCTAAGGACAAAAGAGAACCACAAGGACTCTTAATTACATTCATCGGTCCTATCTATATTTTCGTTATTATTTTGAAGCTATTAAGTATGTTTAAGATAAATCAAACACGTAATTATGCTGATGTTGATAGAAACCAAGATTTTCAGGCTAAGAAAAAAACACTGAAATCCAAGAATTTAAGTAGAATCCCTTTTCCTTTAAAATAAAAAAGGAAGCGTTTCCTGACTCTACCTATTGAATAGCCTATAAGCAATAACTACTGAGTAGCACAAAGCACCACTAGCAAAACACTGGGATCTCTCAATACCACTTCCCAGCAAAAAAGTGTCGGGACCCTTGCAGTAATGGGTAATTCTAGATCTGAGGAAGCAAATGTGAAAGCCAAAACACAGCAATGTTTGAATTTGGTATCTGAACTGTGGTTACATAAGAGAATGAATATCCTTATTTTTAGGATATACTTGCTTAAGTATTAAGGGATAAAAGGATAAAAGGACATAGTGTATAGAAGCTACTTTTGAATGGTTAAAAAAAAAAAAAAAAAAGAAAAGAAAGGGTTGCCTGGGTGGCTGAGCTGGTTTAAGCAGCTACCTTTGGTTCAGGTCATGATCTTAAGGTCCTGAACTGGAGTCCTGCATTAGGTTCCCTGCGGAGTTGGGAGACTGCTTCTCCCTCTGCCTACAGCTCCTCCTGCTTGTGCTTGCTCTCTCTCTGATTAAAAAAAAAAGTAATAATATTTTAAAAGGGTTAGGGGCACCTGGGTGACTCAGTTGGTTAAGCAATTGCCTTTGGCTCATCCTGGATTCCTGAGATCAAGTCCCACATCGGGTTCCCTGCTCAGCGGGGAGTCTGCTTCTCCCTCTGATCTCTCCCCTCTCATTATCTCTCTCTCTCAAATAAATAAAATCTAAAAAAAAAAAAAAAAAAAAAAAACCAAATAAATAAAAATGAACCAGAATAGTTTTAAAAAAATAAAAATTTTAGAAAGGGTTAACCCTTAAAAAAAAATGATGAAACAAAGGTGGCAAAATGTTAAAAAAATTGGTGAACTTTGGAAAAGGTTATTTCAGAGGTCTATCATTCTTACTTCTCTGTAAGTTTGCCATTATTTTGAATCATGTCAAAATTTAACTTTTTCGAAGATTTTCTTAAGAGTATTAGAGCACAAGCAGGGGAGTGGCAGAGGGAGAGGGAGAAGCAGACTCCCCACTGCAGGTAGCCCAATGTGGGACTCGATCCCAGGACCTTAGGATCATGACCTGAACTGAAGGTTAGCTGCTTAACCAGCTGAGTCACCCAGGTGCGCCCTCAAAATAATTTTAGTAAAATTTTTAAAAAGCGAGTAAATTTTCAATGGAACTTAATGGAGGTACTCACCAGACCAAGACGAGGGCTATTAATTGAAACACACATATTGAAACAAATGCATAAAAAATCATGACTTCATGATACTTGATCACCTTTAAAAGTTTCTAGGGCATCAATTCATTACTCCAAAGATGAAGAGAAAGAACCAAACATCTTCCCCAGCTTTTCCTGTATAGCCCTTATTTCAGGGTAACCAAGTAAGTGATAAGGAAATGTTTTCCTTTATAGATTTCCAGCTAATGCAGAAAAAAAAATGGCAGTTAGAAAATCACTGCTTTGGGGCACCTGGGTCGCTCAGTTGGTTGAGTGTTTGACTCTTGGTTTCGGCTCAGGTCACAATCTCAAGGTCCTGGGATCAAACCCTGCATTGGGCTCCACACTCAGTGTGGAGTCAGCTTGAGATTCTTTCTCTCTCTCTCTAAAACAAATAGATAAATCTTTTTAAAAATCACTATTTTTCAACTCAATATAATAATGGATCCAGCAATAGTCATTAATAGCTACTAAAACCATCAAATGAGAGTTTAATAGAAATAATGCAGTGATCAGGTTGACAAGATCTAAATGCAAATCATGATTAATGCTAGCATCATTAAAAGTGGGGAACTGGACACAATGTACCCCAGATTCAATGCAATAGAAAGAATATAGGGGCATCTGGGTGGCTCAGTGGGTTAAGCCACTGCCTTCAGCTCGGGTCATGATCTCAGGGTCCTGGGATCGAGTCCCACATCAGGTTCTCTGCTCGGCGGGAAGCCTGCTTCCTCCTCTCTCTCTCTGCCTGCTTCTTTGCCTACTTGTGATCTCTCTCTGTCAAATAAATAAATACAAATCTAAAAAAAAAAAAAAAAAAAAAGAATATAGAGCATCCAATACACTTGCCAAAAAAAGAAAAAAGGAAAGAAAAAGAAAAAAAGGACCAGAGTTTAATCAAGACTCTACAGCCAACTATCAGAAAATGTGAAGAATAGGACAATAAGCTATACAATACCACAAAAACCAAGTAGCCAAATCTAGAACATGGGACAATCTACCAGACAAATGTTCTCATTTGTTCATAAGTAAGTGACATGAAAAAGGAGAGGAATGCAGTGATTGGTGGAGACTGAAATGGACTCAGAAACCTAAGAGTCAAATGCAAGGTAAAACTTCATGCAGCTCCTGCCTCAACCAACTAACAATAATGACAAAAAATTAGGACAGTCAGGGACATTTGAATATAGATTGTGTACTAAGTAATATAGAAGTATTAAAATTTTTAATGGAAAGAACCAAGATGCCCTTCAACGGACGAATGGATAAGGAAGATGTGGTCCATATACACTATGGAGTATTATGCCTCCATCAGAAAGGATGAATACCCAACTTTTGTAGCAACATGGACAGGACTGGAAGAGATTATGCTGAGTGAAATAAGTCAAGCAGAGAGAGTCAATTATCATATGGTTTCACTTATTTGTGGAGCATAACAAATATCATGGAGGACAAGGGATGTTAGGAGAAGGGAGTTGGGGTAAATTGGAAGGGGAGGTGAATCACGAGAGACTATGGACTCTGAAAAACAATCTGAGGCGTTTGAAGTGGCAGGGGGCTGGGAGGTTGGGGTACCAGGTGGTGGGTATTATAGAGGGCACGGATTGCATGGAGCACTGGATGTGGTGAAAAAATAATGAATACTGTTTTTCTGAAAATAAATAAATTGAAAAAATTTTAAAAAAAGAAAAAAAGAAGTATTAGAATCTTTAAGTGAGATTATTATCAATGTGGCTTATAGAATGAAAGTTTTAAGTGTCATTATTATTTAGAGATATAGTCTCAATTATTTACCAGTCATATTATTTTGCATGTCTGGAGCTCTCTTTAAAAATATTCCAGAAAAAAAAAGTAGGATGAATAGATGAAGGATTAGCAAAACTAATTGCTAAAAGGTTAATTTTTGAAGTTGGGTGATGGGTACACGGGTACGTTACTATTAAACATGAAGGGGAAAAAAGCCTGGAAAACATATCAAAACCTACTTGAATTATTCTGATACTATCTTATCACAGAACTGAATTTTATGCCTAGCCTTTAGACTCATTGGAATAGCTTTTTGCTTTCCACTATGAGTCTATTGTACACTCCAGTAATCACACTATTTTCCAAATTAAAGTTAAAACTTTCACCCTTGTGGTACCTGGGTGGCTCAGTGGGTTAAAGCCTCTGCCTTCGGCTCAGGTCATGATCCTGGGGTTTGGGGATTGCGCCCCGCATCGGCATTAGCATTGGGCTCTCTGCTCAGCAGGGAGCCTTCCTCCTCCTCTCTGCCTGCTCTCTGCCTACCTGTGATCTCTGTCAAATAAATAAACTCTTAAAAACAAACAAACAAACAAACAAAACTTTCACACTCATTACTGCACTGGCCCCAGACAAGAGAACCATCAACTAATTTTTGCTGAAGAATGTTTCTTTAATGAATGTCTGCACACGTGTCAGGGTTCAGCCTAACATGTTTCATTATAACCTGGTAATAAGGATGTAAAAGACTGGCTTTCCCATACCTACTTCAGTATTTGTGACCACTACCTATCTACCAAAAAGGATCTAAGAGTTGAAAATGACAAAGCTAGCTTGGGTCAGTTCATAACATTTGAAACATACAAAGGCATATTTCTCAAATTTATTTTAAACATTTCACATTAAATGAAATTTAACCATAGTCATTACAGAGCATCACCACAATAGTACACACAAAGAACTTTTAAAATAAAAGACAAAAGAATACAACCTTCAACAAGTTAAATGCCACTTTACCATGTAAACAAAAATAAAACCCTGATGCTAAAAAGATACATATTCAGAGGTAAAATACATTTACAAAACACTTAAACATTAACATAATCCACTAGATCACATTCTTTGCAAGAGAGTACAAATATTAGTACTCTACATCTACAAAATTTCAGAATCCTGTTAAAATCAAAACCATCTCTGGTTTATGATACAGCACAATTCATAAGGCAAAAATAGAGGCATTATCATCCAGTTCTTTAATTTCACTTTTGTATTTTAAGGCAAACTTGGAACTTTTTGCTTAGTATTTTAAAATAAACGGGACTTACACAAGATAACTTGACAAAATTAACAATAAATTATCTCTAGTTAAATATGCATAATATAAAAGACATATGGAAAACAATTTTTCTCTCTACAGAGATGTAAACTGGATTTTTATTGACTCTATATTCACACCAATAAGAAAACTTGTAAACCTATAGTATTTAAAACTTACTATATTTTGCACTCTTTTCCAATGTGTATCAACACTGAATCAATATACTGTAAGTGAAAATCCAATATATATCCAGCCACAGAATAAATGTATTTAATTAAATCATGTCTAATTAAAGTGCTGTTTTACAAAGAAAAAAAAAAAGGTTAAGAAGTAGAACTGGATGTTAACTTGACATATGACATCTTATAATTTCTTAGCTTTCAGACTACAGAGGTTATAGAGGTTATCACAAGTTTATTGAACTTTTAAGCAGTATATTTATTGTAGAATCTGATTTTCCTGAAAATGAGCACTTAGGTGACAATACCAGAAATCCAACACCAAAACTGAAAACAAAGCATTATATGTACATATATTTCCTTCAATGTTAGCCAGAGTCTTGATAACATAGTATGTAATTTTTTAAAGTTTCTATAATTTTATTTTTCTAATAGAAAATATATTAATCAATTCCAGGAAGTTTGGAGTTCTAGAAATACTTTTACCATGATTCTTTTTAATGTCAGTAAAACCTAATTGGACACTAAAGGACACAAATGTCTACACATAAATTAGGTCTCTAATCACTTTTGATGATTTTGGCTACAAGGAATTAATTAAAACTTTACCATAATAGTTATTTGGGTACAGAGCTCCCTCACCATACTTTACTCTTTGAATGAAAAGATTTGTATCTTATTTGTATTTCTAGCCCTGACAGGATCTGGCACAATATCGTGTATACAAAGTAGACCCTCCAAAATTTGTCAAGCTCTCAAAATAATTTTTGAAAACCTAGTGCCATTTTCCTGTCATTAAATACCACTTCCTATAGTTTAATATTCATTCATATTTGAAACAATGTTAGCAATAACCTATGGAACTTACATAAACATCCTTTGGGCTACATTAAAAATCACCTAACTTCTGTTACTATATTTAACAAACTTTAAATAGCCAAACATTCCTACCAGATTAAGTCTTCATAATTACGGAAGGCAAGTATCTTCCAAGTGATGAGATTAATTTCTATTTCCACTGTCACCTTTTTTCCAATATATTTCTGGACAATCTTAAATAGGTTTCTTCCCTTTGCCTGAGTATATAAATTATTTCTAGTATCTTTAATGGTGGGAATTTATAATAAAATATTTTGATGTTTTTTAACTTAAGAAACATGTGACTTTAAATACATAATTTGTCAGAAAATATTCATGATGAAACTTCTCACAAATCTGTATGAGAAGGTCTATTGTAAAGTTATCAGTTGTCAGGTTACAATACCTCTGGCTATTATGAATAGTACCGTAGGTTTAGTAAACCCAAAGTTAGTATTTCTAAAGTTTGGGGTTTCATTTCTTTTTATAGGTTTTTGTAATTTATTCGCTGGTATATGGTTCCTACTATTGCCCAAGATGTTTCACATTTAGTCTTTAGCAGGATAAAGTTTAGATTTTTCCAAAACAATGATCAATGTAGGCCTTTGGTCTAATTCACCAAGTGATTATATGTTTTATAACAATTTGATAGTGGGGATAATGATAAATGAGTAAAACATTGTTAAGATGTATAGTATAGATCTGTTTACAATTAAAATAGGTTTTTACAGTCTTTCCAATTCCTTTATCTTTGGGGGAGAGAAGATTAAAAATAGTATTAATGCATTTAACAATTTGACATAAATGAAAAAAAACTGAGTTGAAGACTTAAAATTAAGTATGTAACGAAATCTCTTTTAAATTGCTTTCCTTTAAACTAATAAGAACAGATACTACACTTGATCTTAGCCAAAAGGCCAAGAAGTAATTAAATTGCTTTTCTTTAAATAAAGTCTAGGCCAATCACAATAGTGCACCTTGTTTCTATTCAATAGGTTTATTCAAATCAATTAAAAAGTTATTGCTATATATCATTATGTCATTCAAACAAGCAACATAGAAAATACTCAGCCTGTCAATGTTATTAGTAGCTCCTGTTGAGTTCTTATTAGGAAGAGACTAAAAATCACTTGCAAGGTTTTATAATCTGTGCAAATATTCATAAAGCATACTACTTACATGATTAAAGATGACTTTACATAGTTTTGTACTATATTTTAAATCTACACTGGCAGTTAATGGAAGAACAAGAAAAACTGCAAATTGCCAGGCTATACATAGTAACATAGATGCTAAATGAACAAACCTATGTTTTATAATTACAAATGGCTTCTTAACAACAGCTTGGAATATTATGGCACTTAAGAATGCAGTATAAATTTTTTCTTAGGAAACAAATATACACTGGTTTTGCGGAGTCTATAGAGATAATAAGCAGGTTTAAAAAAAAAAACAAAGAAAAGAAAATTAAACAACTACAGTACCAAAAATTATAAGTATCGATATCCTAATAAAATGCAAAGTAATATATTCAAGACTAACAGATATTTTCTAAAACATGCTAAAACAAAATGAGCTGACCACTTATTTTAAATAAGCTGTCACTGGCTATAGCAAACAGTCTTGCTTTAGTCAAAGTAGAACCAAATTTAGAACGATTACTCAAGTAAACATTGAGTTCCAGTTTTCCTCAGTAACTTTAAAATATCCAATTACCTAAGAAGTGTACAAAGTAATGCATAACTGCCTAGTGCTTTATATTTAATGCATATATTTGTCTTTAAAAAGGACATATATCTAGCACTAGAAGAAGATAAAAAAATGCATCTTTTTTTAAATCACTACTCAGGAACCATGAAAAGTATAACATGGGCCATTTAGAGGATTTTTGGATGTTAACATTAGCATAATCACTAACATTTTTAATAAGCACAAACCATGCCAGTAAAAATGAAAAAAATACTATTAAAACATGTCATGCATATCTCATACTGAACATCCAAAAAAACATTATTATAGCCTTTTACAGATCCTACAGTTAGCACCATTTTTATATCTGAACACTGTGAAAAAGCAACTAAGGGTCTTAAAAAACTAAAATTATTATAAGGATATGTAGAAAAAATCAGTACTGCTAAGGGTGGTACTAAACATTTGTCAAATATTTACATCAACACTGGGAAGCCACTGTACTATGAAAAAAATAAAACTGAAACTGATATGCTTAACTTTCTATCCATGCTTAGCATAGCACAGGTTAGTAACTAAATTCATCCAGCATTAACCTGCCCTATAAAAAAGGCATAAACAGGAAATATCTGGCTTCTTAATATAAGCCTCCAAAAAATGATGATAGTAAAAGCATTTGTTTTGCAAACTTATTACATCTCCAGCCCTAAAGCCATTTCATAGGAAGAATATCCTGGTGACTCACTATGGTATATAATTTACAATCCTTAAAAGTACCCCCCTCAAAAAAGCAGCCCTTTATTTGTTTAAAATGTGAAGCATATGAATTTATATCCAACAGACAGTATCAGCATTTTGTCTAGTCTTTCAATACACTCCCACATCTAAGCATCTCTCATCCTAGTAAATCATGGTGCATATATCAAGAAAGAAGGAGAGCTAATTTTTTTTTAAAGCAGCAAGATTTTCTCCACATGTACACTAATGAACATAAAACTACTCTATGCCAGTATTAGGGGGAAAAGTGCACAATTAAATTGGCAAGATCTTTCCTTTTTTTTTTTTTTTGATTATTGATTCACTGTATAATCAAGAGCAACCAAAGCTACTTGTCAATTCAAAGTACCCAACAGAACTTTGAGTCTTCATGCCATTTCAAGTTAAAGAGAAAGATATGTAGCTTTCGGATTTCAGAAAATGCGACATCCTTTCATGCGGCACAAGGTTCATCACAACATGATTCCCACCAGTGCACACTTGTCAAAGTGCTGTTAATCCGAAGTTGCAGCGACAGTATATCATGCCAGCTGAATCCAGCCACGTATCTGAGATAGGGTCATATTTCTGCACGGTATTCAGATAGGAAGACCCTGAGTGACCACCAACTACATAAAGGTAGTTATCAACTACTGCAGCACCAACCCCTAGGAAAAGTGGGTAAAAATAGGAAAAAACATGTTAACCATGAAGTTGACTTCTCCCTAAAAATAAATTTGTATTTTAATGTTTTCTCAAAATACATTTCAATAATCTACTGTTAATTATACAAGCAACATCGCCATACATACTTACTGGGAGAAAAAAATCCCCTAACATGAAAGCAAGAGTTGAAGTCTTCCTTCATCTCTCCTTCCCAATCCTACTCTCTCCTCTACCACAGAAAAATACAAAGAATGTAGTATATGTCTTTCCATATGCTTACTTTTGTTTATACTTACATATTTTCAACAAATCATTCATCTTTATCAGGTTTTTAAGTATGTTGAAAATATCTGAAACATATCTTGAACCATACAACTTATGCTTTTAAAAATTGTACCGTAAATACTGTTATACACACTACCCAAGAGAACAAGACTACCCAATGTTTTTTTCACATTCTTGTTATTTTACAACTTTCCCTCTTATGCAAGAAATATCCTTAAAGCATTTCCATCAACTTAAAACCTTCCCCTTAAAATAATGTGCTAGAAGTTTGGGTTCAAAGATAATTTCTATTCTTCAAAGATTTTTTTTTTCCCTCTGGGAACCCTGAAATCCAACCTTTCCTATATCTCCAAACACCCTCCAAATGTGAGAGTATTTGAAAGGTAAACTACAGACTAATGTACAAAAAAAAAAAAAAAAAATCCAAATTCTGTGTGAGTGTGTAACATATAAAAAGATGACATTTGCTATGTGGACAGAAGAGTTTCTGTAAGATACATTCTATTCCCACCATTTCTAGAAATGTGTTCTCCCAACTTTAAGTAGATGATAATATGCACACTGGCATATTAAAATCACAGTATAGAAATCTGTGTAGTTTTGTCAAATCAGCTGTCTCTCAAGTGTAGCACAATAAAGTTTTTTGTTTTGTTTTGCTGGACAAGTAATACTCTTACTATTATATTCCAAGGTACTACTATTCCAAGAATATCACTATAAGAAATATCATCCTCTATGTTTAGATATTATTTAGTTATTATTACCTGTTCTGGGTTCTTTCATTGGTCTACATACAGTCCACTGATTCTGATGAGGGTCATATCTTTCAATGCTTGACAAATGTGAGACACCATTATGTCCACCCACCACAAAAATAAAGCCTAGCATGACACCCACACCAAAGTGAATCCTTTTATCTGCCATAGATGCAACCATCTCCCAGGAGTCCTTACTTGGGTCATAACGCTCCACACTGCAAATATTCACAAAAGAAAGAATTAATTTGCATATTTTTTGTGCCATTTCTTCCTACCAAAGCAAAACTAAAACCTACCATAGTTTTAGAAGTTCCAACAGACAGATATAAAACAAGAGTAGTTTGTTCCAGATGTTTACATTTTGCTGATAAAACCGCAGTGATAAAAGCTTACCTTGTAAATATGCTATTCCATTATATCATACAAGCAGCAGGGTATATTAAGGGCATAAAACTTCTGAAATCAGGAAACCTGGGTTCAAGTACTAATGCTGTATACTTCGAGTTGAATGAACCCTAGCCCTAACACTATGGGTATGTGTAATCCTAGATACGCCCCTTCTGCTCACCTGAAAAAATGGGGATAACTTAACCTCAAAGGATTCATATAAGAATGAAGTCAAATGAGTATGCATGTTCTGAAAGAACTCTGAAAATCACAAATTAAATATAAATGTTTTCCAAGGACAGTAAGGATCTTCTACATAGCTAAGGAAAAGGGAAGATTAAAAAAAGGAAAGGAAAGGAAATTTTTTATCTTACAGAAGTTGTGGTGGTTTACTGTAAAGCAAACACTGCAGATTACATAACACAAACTGGCCAATCATAATAATCTCAGAGTGATGTAGGAGAATTCAGGGGTTTAAGTCAAGTCTGCATTCCAGAGAACACCTGGCATTTCCAAGCTGCATTATGGATATCCAAAGCAGATGAGAATTTCCAAAAAAGCTTCCCTAGAAAATCCCAGAGGGCCTTTATAGCTCTATTTTGACATGAGTGGGTACAAAGGCAGGCTTGCTGAGCTTGTTCTGGTCCTAAACTAACTTCTCAAGAAAGCCTGAAGCAGTTGAGAGTCAGTAGCATAATTCTGGAGTACAAAGCAGAGACTAGACTGTAAACTAGACTAGAATATAGACAAAACTATAAATATTTCTGAAAGAACACTGGGATAAAAGCCATTAGAACTGAATTACTGGACCAGAAGAGTTGATAAACTTTAGTAAGAACTTAAACTCCAAGAGCACTATCTCCCAAAAGAAATACTCAATTTTTATCTTAAAAATTTCCGCCAGCACATTTTCAAAGAATAAAAATGCATGGCTCTGCCCCAAATACTTTTCCTTCAACTGAGGGAGCAATAAAAAGGAGGAATACTTTAGCTTATAGAGAAATAAAAATTTATAGATGAAATGCTATTGTGCTCTTGCCTTCTCACTTAACAAATCACAATATACTCTTCCATTAAATGTTCACAATCAATAAAAGACACATCACTTTAGTCACTATTAGAGAAAATCTTTGGAACAGCAATTTTCAACAAAGGCTCAGAATTATTAATTTTCCATATAAGCAAGTCACTTTATGCTTTCATTTTTCTCATATATTTTTCTCCTTTATTCAGAAATGCTACAAAATGCAGAAACCTCAAATTCAGACTCCAGCAGAACTCAGGTACACAATGATACACGCATGATTATAGAATAAGAATCCAAAAAGGAATATTTAAATAAGGCTTTATGTTTATGATGCATAATATATAAGCATATAGGAATTACATTTTCACTTCTTATTCTGCTAAGCAATGCAGTAACAGACCATTTATAAACACACATACACCCGTATTTATATAAATTCGTCACCCAAAATCTAAAGTTGTCTAACTTCATTTTATAATCAGATCTCTGAATTTTAAAATCTAATCCAATTATATTAAATGAATGAATTTAAAATTTTGTTAAGAGGAATCTTTTTTAGCTTTGTATTAAATCCTCATATAAAACAACTGTAACTACACTCATAGAGCAGATTAAATTTCAAATGCCTAACAATATTACTTTAAAAACTAAGAAGGGAAGTTCATTCACACATACCAGTTGTGTAAGAATTATTGTTAATGAGACTTTAAAAATCTACAAGCATATACAACTTCATTAAGTTAAATACCTGTTCATGTGGGCAGGACCATACCCACCAATGGCATATATCATTCCATCCAACACGGCTGCAGCAAAACAGCTTCTTGTTGTAGTCATTGGTGCCACAGGTTGCCATTTTCTTATTTTAGGAATATATTTCTCTACAGATTGTAAATAAGATTGTCCATCATAACCACCTAAAGCATAAAGTTCTCCTGCAAGTACTACTACTCCAAGGGTACTTCGGCTTTCATTCATTCTCTCAAGAGAAGTCCAGGTATTTGTATCAGGATTCCAGCATTCTACTGAATTTTCATGTTTTCTGATAGTGATGCCAGGACGCACGTTAGTTTCAATACCACCTATAACATACACTTTTTGGTCTAAAACACATATTCCAAATTCATAGCGAGGAATGTTTAGGGGTGCCAAACCAATCCAAGAGTCATTCTGAGGAAAGTACATCTCCACACTGAAGAATAAGCAGAAAAAATTAAATTTTAAAAATCAAAATGGCCCCAAACAAAAATGTTTAATCTCCTTAGTAATCAGCGACATGCCAATTAAAACCACAACAAGCCATAACATACTTTCTAGACTGGCAAAAATTTAAAGTCAGATGGTAACAGCTGTTGGCAAGAATGTGAGCAAGAAATGCATACTCTGTTGGTGGGAGCATGAACTGGTACAAACTATGCTGGAAAACAATTTTACATTATCTGTTAAAACTGAAGGTACACAAATGTTCTGATTCGGCAATTTCGTTCATGTGTATCTACACTACTGAATGCCCGTTATAGTCAGTTTTGCACCAGGACATACATACAGAAATGTTTATAGCAGCACAGCACAATCATCCATCAAAAGGAGAATGGATAATTCTGTCTGCCTGTGCTCGCTCTCTCCCCTTCTCTCTGATAAATAAATAAAAAAATCTTTAAAAAAAAAAAAAAAAATTATCCACATTAAAAAAAAAAAAAAAAAAAAAAAAAAAAAAAAAAAGGAGAATGGATAAATAAGATGTGGTATATCACCCTAAACTGAGCAATTCCATTCCTAGATATGTATCCAAAAGAAATGCACACATTTATGCATGATGGTCACAGCAGCGTTATTTATAACAGTCAAAAACTGGAAAGAGTTCAAAGGTTCATCAACTATAAAACAAATAAATAAAATGTGGCATATCAGAGAATTCAGCAATGAAAATAAATACAGCTAAATGTAACAGGAATGAATCTTTTTCCTTTAACAGAAATGAAATCTTACACCTATAATGCCAAGGGAAAGAAGCCAAAATCAAAAGAATACATTCTGTATAGTTTATTTATACCAAGTCCAAAGACATTTCTAATCTCTAGATTAGAAATGAGGATATTGGTTACGTTTGGGGAGGACAGAGAGGAAACTCCAGAGTGGTTTCTGGGTGTTGGTCATGTACTATTTCTTGAACTGGTTTGTTAATATTCACTTTGTGATAATTCACTGACCTGTACACTTGGGATTTGTGCATTCTTCTGTATGTGTGTAACACTTTAATTCTTATAATTAACATATTCATTGTAAAAAGAAAGTATTATATTATACCCATATACTATAATACCATATACCAATTTAACAAACTATTGCTTCATGTAATCTCACAAATGGAATTCACAAACATATTTATTGTTCAGTAAGAAAACACAACCCTGAAGAATATATGTAGCATTATTGTATTTGTATAAAAATATGTAAAACCTAATGCTATATTGGGGCACATAAATATGTGGCAAAATTACAATGAAAAGCAAAGAAATAATATGCAGAAAATTCAGAATAGTGGTCACTTTTAGGAGAGAAAAGGAGATGCATCAAGGAAGGATACAAGGGAATTTAAAGGTATTGTTTATTTTTTATGCTGGTTGATAAGTACTTGGATTTTTTCTTTATACCTTGCATGCAAACTATATATGGTCTCTTGAAAGTATTCATACTTCATTTCAATGTCTCCAAACTCAGTAACATAAAATATATATTCAAACTCAATAACATAAAATATATATTCTCTATCCAGTATGATTAAAGAACATTCATTCATTAATTACTGAGTACCTATAAACAGTTTTGTTATACTGCTTGTTTTAAAATGTGAATTTGTTCTGATGAAAATGATACATCAGGGAATTATCTGACCTTCATGAAAGCAGTTTGAGTGAGGTGGTGGGGACAAATCTTGACTGGAGTGATTCAAGAAAGAATAGGAGATGAGGGAAAACAGCGGATATCAAATGTTCCAAGGACTTTACTATAAGGATTAAAACAGATATGAGACAGATGTAAGGATAAGCATAGAAAGACCACGGCCTCCAGGGAAGATTGATTTAATCTGGGAGCCTAAACCAGAACATGTTTGCATGCTAATGGCAAGGATGTAGTACAGTGGGGGAAGGTGATGTAAGAAGAGATATGCGATAAATTCAAGAGCAGAGCCCTTGTGCAGAGGAGAGGAAATGGAAGCAGTAAGTAGAGAAATGGAGGAACAGGTCTCAGAAACAAATAACCTGGTGGATTTGGAGATCAGAAGACAAGACAGTACTCTTCTGATTGCTTCTATCTTTTGAGAGAGTAAGAGATAGTCAGCTGAGAGCTGAAAGCTGAGGGTTGGATGGGGTTGGATGTCCTTATGGAGAGAAAAGGTATAAAACAGTCCTCCAAGGAAGTGGAGAGTAAATTACTTAGGGAAATGAAAGGGGTTGTTGGCAGTGGTAGGTGTCTTAAATGAGATCACTTAAGATGGGTATGTGCGTTTCTCTAGCCACATATTGCTGCTCGGGTGCAGCCATGGCGTAAGAGGAGAACTGATTCTAACTAGAAGAGTATGACTGAAGAAGGGTAAGGGAGTCATGAGTATATTAAAGGAATGAAAACAATGATGTTCCTAGAATCTAAGCTGAGTAAGGAGTGAAAGTGAGGACATGTAGTGATCAGTGAGCAGTTAAGTTTTCTGAATATAGGGCCAAAGAATTACAAGTTTTGAAGGCAACAAAGAATGACTGCAGATGTACTGAAATAAATAAGCTCATAAGAAAGGACATGGTAGTCAGAGAATGGAATGTATGTAACCAAGATTTCTGAAGTTTGAAGTCACTGGTAATGGCAAAATTGAAGTATAATCATGAGAATAGTGCCTGAGGTAAGGCAAAAAAGACTGTTAGAAGTGAGATCAAGAAGAGAGGCAAAGTTGTTGTATAACTGTGGATGGGGATGTTGAAATCAGTAAGAATGACTATACAGAATGATGAGAAAGACAGTAAGCCAGTTATAAAAATCTTCAGTGAATAAAGTTACTAAAGGGGTTGCAGATGCTGGCAACATGAAGGTATCAAATGATGCAGCCTAATGGCAAATGCTTGGAATGAATTGAGATTTTGTAGAAGGGGGAGATAAAAAAAAATCTAGGAAGTAGATATGAGGAACAAAGAAAACACTTAACCAACCTTTAGGACCTGTGATACATGAGGTATGGGGAAACAAAACAAAACAAAACAGGTTTGAGAGGGCTTTGGCAAAAAACAGTATCTTTAAACATCAGTCATATTTCATTAGACCAACTAATTAAAAATAAAGGGGATATTTTTAATGATTAAATATAAATTCAAAAAGATATGGCAGACAGATTTGAGGAGTCAAAAAGAAAAGGACTGGGCAGGGCGCCTGGGTGGCTCAGTGGACTAAAGCCTCTGCCTTCGGCTCAGGTCATGATCCCAGAGTCCTGGGATCGAGCCCCACATCGAGCCCCACATCGGGCTCTCTGCTCCACGGGGAGCCTGCTTCCTCTTCTCTCTGCCTGCCTCTCTGCCTACTTGTGATCTCTGTCTGTCAAATAAATAAATAAAATCTTAAAAAAAAAAAGAAAGAAAGAAAGAAAGAAAAGGACTGGGCTATTAAGATAAATTAGATGATATATATGACCATACAGTAACAGTGTAATAAAAAACAGTACATTTGGGTTATGTCCCAGGTTCCTAGCACAGAGCTCCTAAACTTCTTGGAAATTTCCTGAGTGATAGGAATATCTTTTGTTATTTACAATGATCTCTTTTCAATTACACCTCAGTTTATGCTACTGAAGTGACTACAAGTGGCCACCTAGATCGCTTCAGCATGGGGGCCAGAAACCAGAGGTGGCAATAATGTGATTAACAGTCTGAGGTTGAGCTCAATCACCAAGGGCCAATGATTTAATCAATCATACCCTCACAATGAAATCGCCATAAAACTCCCTCCCTAAACAATGGGGTTTAGAGAGCTTCTAGGCTGGTAACACACAGAGATGCTAAGAATGGGTGGCATACCAGAGAAGCAATGGAAGCTCTGTCCCTTTCCTCCCCACACCCTGCTCAATGTATCTTCTTCCATTTGGTTGTTCCTCAGTTGTATCCTTTGTAACAGATTGGTAGGTAAAGCACTGCCCTGAGTCCTATGAGTCATTCTAGCAAACTTGAGCAGGGGCTATTGTGGGAACCTCTGAACTTTCACTCTTCTAGACAGAAATGCAGGTAACGTGAACACCCCATTTGTGGACAGTATCTTAAGTGGGGATAGTCTTCTGGGACTAAGCCCTTAATCAGTGGGGGCTGAGCTAACTCTGGATACTGTCAGATTACTGGACATGCATTTAGTGTTGGAGAAATGGAAAACTGATTGGTATGAGAATAAAACCTCTCAATGATAAGAGTTCAGCTATGATAATGGATTTTCAGAAGTGATTTAGGTAAACCATGATACAAGATATAAAGGTTCTAATCCTTATGGTTTTTTAAGGCAAATGAATAATTATTTTTCTTGGAATCTGACCTGTGACTCAGAGCACTGAGGTGAGTAGTGTTATGTGTGGTGTGGCTCGAAGTCCATTTAACATTAAATGTATGTGCACAATTATTCTAAATCACTTCAAATGTACTGCCATCTTATGACTCCCTATGTGTGAACAGAAATAATACTCAGAACTTCCTGAGATTCCTTAAGCCACCTACCCAATCCCCACTTTCCTCTTTTGCATACCTCCTTCCTTTTCTAAAGGGAAAAATGAGGCTATTGGATAGTATCTATCTTTTTTTTTTTTTTAAGATTTTTATTTATTTATTTGACAGAGAGAGATCACAGCAGGCAGAGAGGCAGGCAGAGAGAGGGGAAGGGAAGGAAGCAGGCCCCTGCTGAACAGAGAGCCCGATGCAGGACTCGATCCCAGGACCCTGAGATCATGACCTGAGCCGAGGCAGCGGCTTAACCCACTGAGCCACCCAGGCACCCGGATAGTATCTATCTTAAACTCCTTCTCCCATCTCTCCCCATGCCAGCAAACCTATCCTCATATTATGGTTTTAGGACATAAAGAGTCCCTCTTCCTCATATGTAAAACCTTCTACCTTTGGGACACCTGGGTGGCTCCATTGGTTAAGCATTATGCCTTTGGTTCAGGTCATGATCCCAGGGTCTTGGGATCAAGTCCCACTTCTAGCTCCTTGCTCAGCAGGAAGCCTGCTTCTCCTCTACCTGCTGTTCCCCCTGTTTGTGCATTCTTTCTCTCTGACAAATAAGTAAATAAAATCTTTAAAAACAAACAAACAAAAAAATGCTTCTACCTTTACTTTTGATACCAACCCCTTACAATTTCCTCTAAAATCTTGCTTTATCAATGACCATTCCTCTATCCTGTATCTTTACCTTATTCTTCTTTACCAGCATCTGATAATAAACATACTCCTGTCTCTCTCTCTTCAAGAACAAAATAAACAAAAACTATCATTTTGCCTTACCTCTCTCCTCATCTCAGCCAAGATTCTTAGAAGTCTTCAGTTTATTTCCTTATTTTTTATACCCATCTCAATCTGCTATAATATATCCACAGCATTCCTAAAATTCTGCTGAAATTACTTCACCAAAAGTCATTAATGATCTCCATATAGCCAAGTTCAAGAGCCACTCTTCTATCTTTATCTTTCTGGAACATTCCTTAGCATTTTACATTGTTGATCACACATCTTCCTTCTTGACACATTTAAATTGCTTGGCTTTCATGACACTATTCTTATTCTCTCTTGATTCTCCTACTTCTAAGATTGTTCTTAGCCTTCTTCTTGAACATTAATGTTCCCCAGAGGTTCATTTATGAACCAATCTTTTTTTCCTTTCTATATGTTCTAAGTGGGTAGAAAGAAGGGACATTTAAACCCGTCAAGAAGTCCAGAAGACTTCTTGGTTTTAAATTTATACCTCCAAATGATATTACATGCCAATAACTTCCAAATATCCAGCTTTGATCTATTCGCTGAGCTTTTGCAATCATTTCCGGCTAGTGAGTCATCCTTCACTTGGATATTTAATAGGCATTTCAAACTCAGTATGTCCAAAACAGAACACACTACTTTCCCCTTTAAAATGGCTTCTCCTCCTATATTCTCTCTCACGGTATATAAGATTCATCCAGTATCTAACCAAGAAATCTAACTCATTTTTGATTCTTCCCTCTCATGATCCCCCCATATCCATTCACTAATTCCTGTCCATTTGCCCTCTTAAAACATTTCTTAAATTAATACCCCCTTCTCTATCTTTGCTTCTTCCACTTTGGACCTCATAATCTCAGGCCTGTACTTTTATAATAGTCTCTTTCCTAATGACTCAGATACTAATTCTGTCCCCTCAATCTTTCTCCATATTGCAGCCAAGGATGATCTAATATATGAATGTGATCATTTCACTATTCTCCTTAAAATTGTTTTTGGACCCACATAAGAAAAATCCTCTTCATCATGGTACAGGATACCTTCTTTAACTTGGCCCTACTGATAACAGCCTACCCCTTACTGTTTAGATCTTTGAACCTTATTTTATTTTTAACTTGCTTTTTCCTTTTCTTCCCTTAAGATTTTATTTTATGTAATCTCTATTCCCAACGTGGGGCTCAAACTTACAACCCTGAGATCAAGAGCCGCATGCTCCACCAACTGAGCCAAACAGGAGCCCTTGATCTTTGAACTTTATACTCTGGAATACCAAACAGCTTTTAATTTCCTGCACATCCTATACTGTATCATTCCACTATGTCTTTGTGCACTTCCTGTGACCTTTTGATTGGGTCTTGCTTAGCCTTCAACACTCAGCTTGGGCGTTAACAATATCTTCCTTAAATCTCCCAAATGGGATAAATGCCTTTCCTTAATACTTCCATGGTATTATCTTTATCACTGCATTAACACCACATATTATAATTACCTATTTAAATATCTGCCTCCTTAACTAAATTATAAATTTGTTAAAGACCCATTATCTAGCACAGTGTTGTCTGATGCACAGGTGTTAAATATTTTTTACAGAGTCAAATTGAATAATTTCTTAGATTGATTCCAATTTCTCCATAGTTATAAATAATACTGCAATAAATGGCTCTGTGGCCATTTATTGTAAATATAATAAACGACAAATGACATTTAATTTTTTTTTTCCTGGAGTGCCTGGGTGGTTCAGTCAGTTAAGCATCTGACCTTTGATCTCAGTATAGTCTTGATCTCAAGGTCGAGTTCAAGTCCAGAACTGGGTTCCACGCTGGGTGTTGAGTCTACTTAAAAAAAGTTGTGTTTTTTTTTTTTCCTTATAACAGATGTTAGATGAAAGATTACTGGATCTCAACATATGAACAGTTCTTATAACTTTTTAATAATTTATGTATGTTATTTTTAATACTTGAGACCAAGAGGCAACTGGTCAAGAATTTTTACCATGTAAATTCACATTTGGAATTTTTCTCATGACATTTTACTAATATGCTTTACTTTATGCCAATAATTAGTACCCTTAAAAATAAGAATTAATAATCAACTTTTGTAGTTACCATAACTAATATTCTACCTATAGACTGGTCTCAATGATACTAGGTTTAGACTATGTAATTAGTTTAATTTAGACAATTAAAATGTAACTGAGACTTTCTAAAAGATAAAGATACATCAGTTGACACTGCTAGAATATCAATACCTTCCTACCACTGGAGGGGGTAAAGCAATCTACTAAATTTTTGAAAATTGCCAGAAAGAAGTCACAGTATTAAATAAACTTATCAAACATGGAAGTTTTCATGAAGCATTCCCATTCAAGGGTAAAGCAAAGGTAACATCCAGCTATCTTTTCAACATATAAAAGTTACTTGTGTAATGCTGCAAATCAGGGATTGGCAAACTATGGCTAAGGACCAAATTCAGTCCACTAAGGACTTTTGTAAATAAAGTTTTGTTGGAACCCAGTCATTTCATTTTTTTACATATTGTCTATGGCTGCTGTCACACTACAATGGCAGAGCTGAGTAGTCATAAGAGAACCATATGGCCACAAAGTCTAAAATATTTACTATCTGGCTCTATACAGAAAAAGTCTGATAACTCCTACTGCAGATTATTAGAAAAGAGAGAACTCTTCACTATTGTCATTAAAAAATGTTTATACTGAAGAAAATAAATATGTATGTCCATGATTTGTATTAGTATCCTACTTTTTCTTATTTCTTTGGTGATTCTTCTACTTGATGGTATTCATTCAAACCCACTCCTGTCCCCCGTCTGCCCTCATCAAAGATTCCAAGCTCTCCTTTTTGGTATCTTCTGTTTATAGTTAGCAATAATAAATCTCTACTGAGCTGGTCAAATAATAATGTAAACAGTTTCACAAATTAAAAGAAAAAAAGACATGAAATGGTAGAGAAGTAAAAAAATTCATAGTTTGTGCATGGGGGAGCTGGGGGAAGGTTATTAATAACTGAGAGTATTGAAAGGAATGGATGACAATGTGATTAAACCAACCAGGTAAGCGTTTTAGGAAGAATAAAAGAAAGAAACAAATGAAAAAGTAAATAAAGAAAGTAAATAGTAAAATCAAATTATTTAAGAAATAGAGAAAATTAGCACACTTAAAAAGTATAAAATCTTTTAGCACCACTCCTTTAAGAAAGCCTTCTATTTACCTATCCAAACAGGCAAATAGTCCAGATTTTCCTCCTACGGCACAAAGTACTTTGGGAGCACAGCGAGGTCGTGTCATCAGGACAGTCTGATGAGAGAGTCTATGTTCAGGCATAAAGTGGTACTTTAGGGCTTCATTCAAAAGATGTTTACAAGTGCGATCATCACGAATAAGATGATTTGCTTCATATAGTCTAGTGAGAAACTTAACACTCAGCAATGGTAATCTCACACTATTAAGTAGCTGTGCTAAGTATTTCTGACGTTCTTGTACATCGTACTTGATCCAAGACTCAAGTGCATAAAAAACAGTCTCTTCGGTAGCTACATTCAAACAGTCATTGGAAACAATTTCATCCAAATCAGCATGTGTAAGTTCAAAAAACTCTTCAGTCTGGCAAACAGCTTCAAAATTCCGGCATATGTATTTAGTAGCTGCCAAATAAAGGTCATGACAACCGTATGTCTCTGCAAAACGAGAAATTCCGATACAATTACCAGGATCAAGCTGGCTTTCAAGAAATGCACAACATTCCTTCAGGACAAGTTTTATCTGGAGTAGGTTTGCTGCTGGAAGGAGAGATTCAACTGTGTCCTGTGAAATAAAAACAGTTCCTGTGTAGGCATACTCCACAATGGCCTGGAGAGCAGTTTCATCAATGCACTGAAACTCAACCTCACTGTTCTCTTTTTCAGAAAGGTTTCCAGTGAACATAGCTTTGAAATATGGACTGATACTGGCAAGTACCACTTTGTGAGCATGGATTTTAACATCACCAACACGAAGAATGATGTCACAGAGCTCGTGATGTTGACGAAGAAGATTCAAGCCCTGAAGAAGTTGTTCAGAATGCAAATGGGTTAAGTTAGCAAGCATGTAGGTCGGGGATGTGTGGTCCATCTGCAGAAAAAGAAAAAGCATAGTTACTTCAAAATAATCTTGTCCATATGACTCCCTTTTCAAATAGTACAAAATAAATGAAATTTGTTGTTTATTGGCCTGTTTGTTGCTTTTTAAATACTTCACACTAAATACTAGACCGAGACTTTTAGCAATCACATAATTAACAATCATATAATTCAATTCCTATATTATAGATACTAGGAAACAAAGGCCCAAAGGCCCAATGGCCACAAAAGTGATATGCCCCAAACCACAAATGTCTCCTGACAATGGACTTTTGGATTGGAACTCTACCAGATCTTCTGTTTCCCTTCATTAAATTCAAGTCTGAGTTACCACTGAAACAAAATGGAAATGTGAAAAAATTTTGCCTAAAGGAAAATAAGTTTTGAAAGAATGCTAAAAATTCGTTGGCTATTTTCTCAATAATAACATCAATGCCTGCCAAAAGATGCTTTACTTGGAAAGAAATTTCATATTAACTCACACACTTTACCCAAAGACATAGTAATTACTTTAATAAAGGGTGCTGAATTTAACAAAAGTATTACTATCAACAAATTCAACGACAAACAAAAAATTCATGTGAACACAATCTGATGCTCTATAATGAGGGCAGTTAGGCTCACTTACTCATCTAGACATTATCTACTCAACTCTTCAACATAACTTCAGATTATAGCCAACCAATCTTTTTGTCACTTTGTACATCTGAAGATGAAAAAGAATAAAAAATAGGAGAAAAGAGATGAGAGAGAAAAAGAAGAAAAGGAAGGAACAGGAATTGTGGTAGGCTGAATAATGGCTCCCCCAAAAAAGATGTCATTAAAACAAAAAACTTCTGGGGTTCCTGGGTGGCTCAGTGGGTTAAGCTGCTGCCTTGGGCTCAGGTCATGATCTCAGGGTCCTGGGATCCAGCTCTGCTCAGCAGGGAGCCTGCTTCCTCCTCTCTCTCTGCTGCCTCTCTGCCTGTTTAATGATCTCTTTCTGTGAAATAAATAAATAAAATCTTTAAAAAAAAATAACAAAAAACAAAAAACTTCTGCTCTAAGAAAGATAATGTCAAGAGAACAATAGGACAAAACACGCCTTGGGAGAAAATATTTTCAAAAGACACATCTGAGAAAGAACTCTTATTCAATGGATACAGAAGATGTGGTATATATATATAATGGAACAGTACTCAGCCATCAAAAAGAATGAAATTTTGCCCTTTGAAATGATATGGATGGAACTAGAGGGTATTATGCTAAGCAAAATAAATAAGTCAGAGGTTTCATTTGTATGCAGAATTTAAGAAACAAAATGAACATAGAAACATAAGAATGAACATAAGAAACAGATGAACATAGGGGAAGGGAAGGAAAAATAATATGAAAATAGAGGGGTAAACCATAAGAGACGGTGAACTCTAGGAAACAAAATGAGGGTTGTTGAAGGGGAGCTGGATGAAGGGAAGGAGTAATTGCGTGATGGGTCTTAAGGAGGGCACTTGATGTAATGAGCACTGGGTATTATATGCAACTGATGAATCACTAAATTCTACTTCTGAAATGAATAATATAGTATATGTTTACCTATATCAAATTTAAATAAAGAATTTTTAGAAAAAGAAATGTTACTCAGAAAAAATTAATCTAAATTCAACAATGTAAAAATGAACAACCTGGGGCACCTGGGTGGCTCAGTCATTAAGCATCTGCCTTCAGCTCAGGTCATGAACCCAGGGTCCTGGGATTGAGCCCCATGTCGGGCTCCTTGCTCTACAGGATGCCTGCTTCTCTCTTTCCACTCCCATTGCTTGTGTTTCCTCTCTAGCTGTCTCTCTCTGTTAAATAAAAAAATCTTTAAAAAAAAGAACAACCTGATTAAATAGCAATCATATAGTGACAGACACTTATATTAAACTAAGTTTTGTATATTCAAGCCTGATTAAAAAACATCTAACCAGAGAAGAGAAACGGATGACAAGAAGCAAAAGAAAAGATGTTAGAGAGAAATGCATATTAAAACAAGAATGAGATTCTACTTCACACCTATTAGAATGGTCAAAATCCATAACACTGTGGATATGAATTCCTGAAGAGAATATGGGGCAATAGGAACTATCATTATGGCTTGTAGGAATGCAAAATGGTACAGCTACTTTAGAAGACACTTCGATGGCTTCTTACAAAACTAAACATACTTTTACCATACAATCCAGCCACTGCCCTCTTTGTTTTTTACTCAAATGAACTGAAAACTTATGTCCACATGAAAACTGTGCATGTATGCTAACGGCAGCTTTATTCATAAGTGCTAACACTTGGAAACAACCAGGATGTCCTTCAGTTTGTGAATGGATAAACTGTGGTACACCAAACAATGGGGTATTATTCAGTGCCCAAAGAAATGCTTCCTATCAAGCCATGAAAAAACACAGAGAAAATCTAAATGCATATTGCCAAGTTAAAGAAGCCTGAAAAGGCCCGATACTGCATAATTCCAATTATATGACACTCTGGAAAGGTCAAAACTATGGAGATGATAAAAAGATCAATGACTGCTAGAGGTTAGAAAGAAGGGAGGGATGAATAGGTGAAGCATGAAGGATTTTTTAGGGCAGTGAAATTACTCCGTGTGATACTACAATGGTAGATATGTGCCATTGTACATTTGTCCAAATCCATGAACGTACAACACCAAGAGTGAACCCTAAAGTAAATTATGGACTTTGGGTGATAATGATGTGTCAATGTAGGTACGTAACAAATGTCCACTTTGGTGGGGATGTGTTGTTAATGGGGGATAGTATGCATATGCTGGGGCAGGATATATATGGGAAATTTCTGTACATTCCTCTCAATTCTGCTGTGAATCTAAAACTGCTTTTAAAAGTCTTTAAAGAATAAGTTTAAAAAGACACCTAAGCTACTTTATAAGCTCACATCTCTCCTAGACTAAATAATAATGTTCCAAGATACATAAAAGAATCTGTAAATGAAATCCCTGAATCACTGCCAGGACCGCAAGACTGGAGACTGTTTTCAAAAATAAGATCGTAAATTCTACAAACATTTTGGTAAGGTTAATGTTAATTTCAGATAACATTTTAAAGTAACTGTTTGATATGTGAATACCTAGAAGAGGATATAGTGACCTCTAGGACTAGGACAGATGGAGCTAATAATAAGACATGTGTTACAGACTAATCTTGTTTCTTTATTTGATGTATTTAGAAGACTTGGAGATCAAGAAAATACACCTAATGTCTGTAAAGAATTTTACAATGACTTTCATGATTTTCTTGACAGTAAAACTAAAAAATATAAGGTAGTTCAGTTAGCTAAATCAGCAACACTAGTGCATACTACTTAACGGAATGAAGTCTACCTGAAGGAAGGCTTCTGGAGTAAGCTATAAGGCCAAACTGAAGATACCTGGGCATGCCCTTCACCTCTACAGATGACATGTAGCTTCCAAAGACAGCAAAATCATTGGTTAACAAATGAAGCATCCAAAAGACCTGATATTTAACAAGAAGAAATTTAAGAGGGATAAATATTAAGATTCCAAAGTGGATTTCAAAACAACTACATAAGAATAGCTTAAGAGAGAAAAGACTCAACTGTAGGATGTGTTTAAAGGTCTCAGAGATTTTAATTGCACTATTATTTTAGTATACTAAGCTTAGGTAGGTTTTAAGTTGCAATAATAAAACTATAATATGCAGAACTAGCGGAGATATTCTCACTCTGTTTTGCAAATGTCATACCACATCTGGAGTACAGATTCTTTTTTTTTTTTTTTTTTTTAAAGATTTTATTTATTTATTTGACAGAGAGAAATCACAAGTAGTCGGAGAGGCAGGCAGAGAGAGAGAGAGGGAAGCAGGCTCCCTGCTGAGCAGAGAGCCCGATGTGGGACTCGATCCCAGGACCCTGAGATCATGACCTGAGCCGAAGGCAGCGGCTTAACCCACTGAGCCACCCAGGCGCCCCTGGAGTACAGATTCTTAAAAGGGAGCAGAACAAAGTATAACATGATGAAGAGGTGAAATTCAAATCATGTCTTATGGGTAATGGAACTGAGGATGCTGAGTATGAAGAGAAGGAAATCTGAGAGGGTTATTATGTGAAAAACCTAAAAGTTATTCAATAATAATAATATAATAATGTAGGGCTGCTTTGAGGATTAAATAGGTTTATACAAATAAAGTGCTTAGAATAGCATTTATCAATAAGTTATTGTATTACTAGTGAATTTCTAAAGTGTCTACTTAAGAGGTATTCTGCTTTCTGTGTTGTACCATCTCTCACTACCAGGTAAGAAATCCACCCTGGGGGCGCCTGGGTGGCTCAGTGGGTTAAAGCCTCTGCCTTCGGCATGGGTCATGTCTCAGGGTCATGGGATTGAGCCCTGCATCAGGCTCTCTGCTCAGCATGGAGCCTGCTTCCCCCTTTCTCTCTGCCTGCCTCCCTGCCTACTTGTGATCTCTGTCTGTCAAATAAATAAATAAAATCTTAAAAAAAAAAAAAATCCATCCTGTACCACTGACATCCTAAGCCCCACAAACTACTGCAGAATCGTTGATTTTTAAATCAAGTTAGTTATTGATTTGTTTTTACATAAATATGAATCATATAGTGACAGAACCTTATATTAAACTAAGTTTTGTGTCTTCAAGACTGATAAATTACCATTAACATATGAGATATAAAGGCACAATACAATACTGATTTGTAAAAATACACACACATAAATGTACACACAAAACATACACACCTATGTGTGTGTATATGTGTATATGTATATCTCAATTATCCATATATGCAGGACAGTATGATTTTAAGAGACTGGGCTTAGGAATCAGGTTCCTAGGGTTACAACATTGTCTTTACTATTTATACAGTACTTGATCTTAAAGTCTTGGTTTTCTCATGGAGCACCTGGGTGGCTCAGTGGGTTAAGCCTCCATCTTTGGCTCAGGTCATGATCTCAGGGTTCTGGGATTGAGTGCCACATCGGGCTCTCTGCTCAACAGGGAGCCTGCTTCCCCTTCTCTCTGCCTGCCTCTCTGCCTACTTGTGATTTCTCTCTCTGTCAAATAAATAAATAAAATCTTAAAAAAAAAGTCTCAGTTTTCTCATCGGTAAAACACAGCCAAAACAGTACACATAACTCAATAGCTGTTAGAGGCTGTTTACTATTATATCATCATTCTCAAAAAGGCTTGGTTTTTTGCCAGCTACCACATGTGACTTCCTTTCATGGTTACTAAAAAAGAAATGACGCTTACTTACAAGTGAACTAACATAATCAAAGTCTGGCTAGTTTGACCAGAAAAGATATGACAAGCCACCTTTAAATTTTGATAGTTTACCTAGTTATAGACAATGAAAAAAAGAGTAAACCAAAGACTAAGTTTCCTGAATCCTTGTCCCACACACCAAAAAGGACAACACCAAAACAAAAAGGGCTAGATGAAGGCAACACAAGTTGTAAAGAACCCAAACTATATTGCAGCTAAGCAGTTTTGTATTCTGCAGCTCTACTCTTTGGGGTGAGGGTGGGGCATGAAAGCCCCACACCTCATCATAATCAGGGAATTGAGATTCTGTCCCATGTCAGAATCTTGGGGGTTATAAGGGGTCAAGTGGGAGATGGTCTGTAGCCACTCCTTAAAGGCTTCCCCACCCCTGTGTTTCAGGAGAATGACAAGGTGCTTCAACACTCAGATGAGCTGTGGTCCCAGGATCCAAGATTTGCCTAGGTGGCCCTATACAAGGTTATAATGAAGGTCATAGTGAAGCTGCCTTCCTACACTTATACCCTCTATAGTATTTCTTCTTTATCCTTTCTTAGTATCCCCCCAAAATAATAAAAAAAATAATCGAAGTTTTAAAAACCACTCGAAGAAAGGGTACTAGTAAAGATGAATTTGTAAAAGAATATCCATACATACTTCTTTACATCACTGGACAGAATACAAATGGCACACTGTTCACTCCCTTTAAGAAATATTGAGAGGGGCACCTGGGTGGCTCAGTGGGTTAAGCCTCTGCCTTCAGCTCAGGTCATGATCTCAGGGTCCTGGGATCGAGCCCTGCATCAGGCTCTCCGCTCAGTGGGGAGCGAAGAGTGCTCCCCCCCCTGCCTGCCTCTCTGCCTATCTGTGATCTCTGTCTGTCAAATAAATAAATAAAATCTTCAAAAAAAAAAAAAAAAAAAGAAAGAAAAGAAAGAAAGAAAAAAAGAAATATTGAGAATAGGGAAGGAGTCCAAAATGCAGAGGAATAGGAAGCCTGAATTTTGTCTGGTCCCAGGAATTCAGCTAAACAGCTATCAAATCATTCTGAGTATCTGCAAACTCAACCGGAGATTGAAGAAAAGAATAGGTGTAACTCTACAAATGGAAAAGTGACCATTTTCTACAAGGTAGAAGGTGCTGAGAAGTGAATCTGAGGTGATATATGGGAAGAAAGACTGCAAGGGGAGGGAGCCTCCATCAGAGCACAAAAACAAAATGTTTAGAAGTCTGTTTTGGTGAGGGAGGTGGCTCAGGCTGCTAAGCAGGGATGAAATCCTAGCTAGGTCAGTGTGGTCGCAGGATCCTTGGGGTCACAGGAAGCAGGGGTGCCTGACTGTGGCAGGTGCCCAGGCATCAGAGGGGGAAGCCCGCTACAATCAGTGAGACCAGAAGTGGACTCTCACCTTGGGGTTGCCATGGACTGTGATCTTCAGCACAGAGGGGATTGCTCTCTAGTAGGGGCCCAACAAGCAGCAGAACCAGGGAGACACTCCCTTCTTCCCCTGGGGAGGAGTGCTGTAGGAGCACGCCACAAGAGCCTACACGGTTTGGAGACTCCAAACAGGGTCATGTGCCTGAGATAAAAACTTTTGGTCATGGGCTGGGTGAGCACAGAGTGCTGCTGGAGACCAGGAAGACAGAAGTGACTGACTACTTTTCTCTAAGGACTCAGAGGGGCCCGAGCTTTTACCTCCCCAGCTGGAGACTGGGAGGCAGCCATTTTCATGCTCATCCTCTAAAGCTGTGTGGAAAGCCTTCAGGGAACAAAAGCCACATACAGCAAACCAGAGGAAATTCCTTAGCCTGGCCCCCTGGCAAGGGCAGTGCAATTCCGCCTCAGGCAAATATATTTGAGAATCAAAGCAACAGGCCATTCCCCCAAAAGATCAGCAAGAACATCCGGCCAACACCAAGTTTAACTATCAATGAGAACTGCAAAACTGTAACACTAGGGGAATACAGCACAAAGAACTCAAGGCTTTTATTTTCAGGATTCTTTAGTCTTTCTACTTTAATTTTTAAAATTTTCTTTATTTTTTAAAATTTCTTCTTTCCCTTTTCAACCAATTTTTTATTTTATCAACTCCTTTTTAAAATCTTTTTAAAATTTTCATTTTGACAGTTACATTCTATCCTTTCAATGTATTTAATTTTATTTTTGTATATAGAAGTTTTTCTTTCTTTATAATTTTGAGATTCAGTTTCCTCTAAAACTGACTAAATATACTCAGGACATAGCAGATGGCTCTGTTCTATTCACCTGTCTGTTTAGATCCTTTCCTTTTTTGTTTTTCTTGTTTTTTTCTTCTTTTGTTTTTTTCTTGTCTTTTAATTACCAATTTTACAGTTACATTCTACTCTTTCATTGTATTTAATTTTATTTTTATACATACATAAGTTTTTCTACCTTTACAATTTTGGGACCTAGTTTTCTATAAAACATACCAAAATACACACTGAAGCCAGTGTATTGCTCTATTCTGTACATCTGTCTGATTATAGTATTTTTTTTTCCTTTTCTTCCCTCCCCCACCACCCTGCCACCCATATCAGGTCTCTTCTGATTTGTTTAGTTTATATTTCTCTGGGGTCATTGTTGCCATTTAGTATTTTGTTCTCTCATTCATCTATTCTTCCCTGCAGTGAATGACAAGACAGAAAAACTCACTTCAAAAAAGAGAACAAGACGCAGTACTGACTGCCAGGGACCTTATAAATATAGAAAGATGTTGGAACTAGAGTTCAGAATAATGATTATAAAGATACTAGCTGGGCCTGTGATGCCTGGGTGGCTCAGTCGGTTAAGAGTATGCTTTCCACTCAGGTCATGAACCCAGAGTCCTGGGATCAAGTCCCACATTGGGCTCCTTGCTCAGCAAGAAGCCTACTTCTTCCTCTGCCTGCCACTCCCCCTGCTTGTATTCTCTCTCTCTCTGACAAATATATTAATAAAAACTTAAAAAAAAAAAAAAAGATACTGGCGGGGCTTGAAAAAAGCTTAGAAGACACTAGAGAATCCCTTTCTGAAGAAATAAAAGAACTAAAATTTAACCAAGACGAAATCAAAAAGACTTTTAATGAGATGCAATAAAAAATGGAGGCTCTAACTGCTAGGATAAATGAGCAGAAGAAAGAATCAGTGATACAGAAGACCAAACAATGGAGAATAAAGAACCCGAGAAAAAGAGAGAGAAAAAGAACCAGATCACAAAAGGAAAATCTGAGAAACAAGTGAAACCATAAAATGGAACAATATTAGAATAACTGGGATCCCAGAAGAGGAGGAAAAGAGAGAAAAGGGCAGAAAGTAGAAATTCCCTAATCTGGGAAAGGAAACAGGCATCAAGACACCCCAACATGTAATAGTGAAACTTACTAATCTCAAAGACAAAGAAAAAAATCCAAAAAGCAGCTAGGGACAAGAGATTGGTAACCTATAAGGGCAGAAAAATTAGATTGGCAGCAGACCTATTCATGGAGCTGTGGCAGGCCAGAAAGGACTGGCATATTACATTCAGGGTGCTAAATGAGAAAAATATGCAGCCAAGAATACTTTATCCAGGTAGGATGTCATTCAAAAAGGAGTGACAAAAAACTTCCAGTATAAACAGAAACTAAAAGAATTTATGATCACTAAACCAGCCCTATAAGAAACACTAAAAGGGGTCCTCTAAGTAAAGAGAAAGCCCCAAAATAACAAAGACCAGAAAGAAACAGAGATGATACAAAGTTAACAGCCACTTCACAGGCAATACAATGGCACTAAATTCATGTCTCAATAGTTAACTCTGAATGTAATTGGTTCTATCAACACCCCTATCAAAAGACACAGGGCATCAGACTGGATAAAATAACAAGACCCATCGATACGCTGTCTGCAAGAGAATAATTTCTGACCCAAAGACACCTCCAGATTTAAACTGAGGGGGTGGAAAGCCATTTATCATGCTAACGGACCTCAAAAGCAAGCTGTGGTGGCAAGCCTTATATCAGTCAAAGTAGATTTTAAACCAAACACTGTAATATGAGATGAGGAAGGACACGATATCATAATTAAAGTGTCTATCCAACAAGAAGAGCTAACAATTATAAATATTTATACCCCTAACTTGGGAGCAGCCAATTATATAATCCAATTAATAACAAAATCAAAGAAACACATTGACAATAACACAATATTAGTAGGGGACTTTAACACTCCCCTCCTGGCAATGGACAGATCATCTAAGCATAAGATCAACTAGGATATAAGGGCTTTATTTCTTTTTTTTTTTAAGATTTTATTTATTTACCTGACAGAGGGAGAGATCACAAATAGGCAGAAAGTCAGGCAGAGAGAGAGGGGCAAGCAGACTCCCTGCTGAACAGAGAGCCCAATGTGGGGCTCAATCCCAGGACCCTGAGATCAGGACCCGAGCCGAAGGCAGAGGCTTAACCCACTGAGGCACCCAGGTGCCCCTAGGAATGTAAGGGCTTTAAATGATACACTGGACCAGATAGGCTTCACAGATCTATTCAGAACCTTCTATCCCAAAGCAAGAGAATACATATTCTTCTTGAGTGCACATGGAACATTCCCCAGAATAGATCACATTCTGGGTCACAAATCAGGTCTCAACCAGTACTAAAAGACTGGGATCATTTCCTGCATGTTTTCAGACCATAGTGCTTTGAAGGTAGAACTCAATCACAAGAACAAAATTGGAAAGAACTCAAATACATGGAGGATAAAAAGCATCCTATTAAAAAATGAATGGGTCAACTAGGAAGTTGAAGAAGAATTTTAAAAATTCACGGAAACAAATGAAAATGAAAACACAATTGTTCAAAATCCTTGAGATGCAGCAAAAGTGGTCCTAAAAGGAGAGCATATAGCACTACAAACCTTTCTCAAGAAATAAGAAAGGTCTCAAATATACAACCTAATCCTATGCCTAAAGGAACTAGAGAAAGAACAACATAGAAGCATAGAAAACACAACAGGAGAAGAGAAATAATAAAGATTAGAGCAGTTGTCAATGAAATAGAAACCAAAGAACAATAAAACAGATCAGCATAACTGGGAGCTGGTTCTTCGAAAAAATTAGTAAGACTGATAAACCTTTGGGCAGACTTATCAAAAAGAAAAGAGGAAGGACCCAAATAAATAAAATCATGAATGAAAGAGGAGAAATCAAAACCAACACCAAAGAAATATAAACAATTATAAGAACATATTATGAGCAACTATATGCCAACAAATTAGGCAGTCTGGAGGAAATGGATGCATTCCTAGAGACATATAAACCACCAAAAGTGAACCAGGAAGAAACAGAAAACCTAAACAGATCATAACCAGCAAGGAAATCGAAGCAGTAATCAAAAATCTCCCAACAGGGGTGCCTGGGTGGCTCAGTTGTTAAGCGTCTGCCTTTGGCTCAGGTCATGATCCCAGGGTCCTGGGATTGAGCCCCACATCAGGCTCCCTGCTCAGTAGGAAGCCTGCTTCTCCCTCTTCCACTCACCCCCTGCTTCTGTCCCCCCCCCCCCCCGTCAAATAAATAAATAAATAAATAATCTTTAAAAAAACCCAAAAAACAAAAAACCCTCCCAACAATAGGATCCGAGGGCCAGATGGCTTCCCAAGGGAATTCTACCAAACATTTAAAGAATTAATACCTATTCTTTTGAAGGTATTTCAAAAAATCAAGATAGAGAGAAAACTCCCAAATTCTATGAGGCATTACCTTGATCCCCAAATCAGACAAAGACCCCACCAAAAAGGAGACTCACAGACCAATATCCCTAATGAACATGGATGCAAACATTCTCACCAAAATACCAGCCAATAGGATCTAGCAGTACATTCAAAGGATTATTCACTACGACCAAGCAGGATTTATTACTGGGCTCCAAGGTTGGTTCAACATCTATAAATCAATCAGTGCAATACACTACATAAATAAAAGAAAGGACAAGAATCATATCATCTTCTCAATAGACTCAGAAAAAGCATTTGACAAGGTACAGCATCGCTTCTTGATTAAAACTCCTTATAGTGTAGGGATAGAGTATCTCAATATCATAAAAGTCATCTATGAAAAACCCAGTATCATTCTCAATAGGGAAAAACTGAGAGCTTTTCCCCTAAGGTCAGGACCATGGCAGGCATGTCTACTCTCACCACTGTTCAACACAGTACTTGAAGTCCTAGCCTCAGCAATTAGACAACAACAAAAAAATAAATAAAAGGCATCCAAATAGGCAAGGAAAAAGTCAAACTCTCACTCTTTCCAGATGACATGATACTCTATATGGAAAACTCAAAAGACTCCACCGCAAAATTGTTAGAACTCATACAGGAATTAAGCAAAGTGGCAAGATACAAAATCAATGCACAAAAATCAACTGCATTTCCATACACCAACTACACCAACAAAAAGATAGAAGAAAGAGAAATTAAGGAGTCAATTCCATTTAAAACTGCACCCAAAACTGTAAGATATGTAGGAATAAACCTAGCCAAAGAGGCAATGGAACTGTATTTAGAAAACTAGAGTCCTCATAAAAGAGATAGAGGAGGAGACAATGAAATGGAAAAACATTCATGCTCAAGGATTGGAAGAGCAAATATTGTTTAAATGTCTATGCTATCTAGAGCAATCTATGCATTCAATGCAGTCCCTATCAAAATACCATCAACTTCTTTCACAGAAATGGAACAAAATCTTAAAATTTGTATGGAACCAGAAAAGACCCTGAATAGCCTAAGTAATGTTGAAAAAGAAAACCAAAAGTGGTGGCATCACAATTCTGAACTCCAAGCTCCATTACAAAGCTATAATCATTAAGACAGTATGGTACTGGCACATTAACAGACCCACTGATCAAGAGAACAGAACAGAGAACCCAGAAGTGGACCCTCAACTCTATGGTCAACTAATCTTCGACAAAGCAAGAAAGAATATCTAATGGAAAAAAGACAGTCTCTTCAACAAATGGTGTTGGGAAAAGTAGAAAATTACATGCTGAAACTGGACCATTTTCTTAAACTAGACATAAAAATAGACTCAAAATGGATGAAAGACCTCAATGTGAAATAGGAAACCATCAAAATTCTTGACGAGAAGGCAGCAACCACTTTGACCTCAGCCACTGGAACTTCTTGCTAAAAGAAGAATAAGGGAAACAAAGGCAAAAATGAACCATTAGGACTTCATTAAGATGAAAAGCTTTTGCACAGCAAAGAAAACAGTTGACAAAACCAAAAGGCAGCTGACAGAACAGGAGAAGATATTTGCAAATGAAATATCAGATAAAGGGCTAGTATCCCAAAATCACACTTGTTTGACAAAGAACTTATCAAACTCAACACCAAAGAATAATCTAATCAAGAAATGGGCAGAAAGACATGAACAGACATTTCTTCAAAGACATTCAAATGGACAAGAGACATACGAAAAAGTACTCAACATCACTCAGCATCAGGCAAATACAAACCAAACCACAATGAGATACCACCTAATACCAGTCAGAATGGCTAAAATTAACAAATCAGGAAATGACAGAGATGGTGAGGATGCAGAGAAAGGGGAATCCTCCTACAGTTGGTAGGAATACAAGCTGGTGCAGCCACTTTCGAAAACAGTATGGAGGTTCCTCACAAAGTTGAAAGTAGAGCTATCCTAGGACCCAGCAATCACACTAATGGGTATTTACCCTAAAGATACAAATGTAGTGATCCAAAGAGACATGTGCACCCAAATGTTTATAGCAGCAATGTCCACAACAGCTGAATTATGAAAAGAGCCTAGATATTCCCTAGGAGATGAATGGATAAGGATGTGATACACAGCATGCACGCGCGCGCGCGCACACACACACACACACACACACACATATATACACGGAATATTATGCAGTCATCAAAAAATGAACTCTCACCATTTGCAAGACATGGATGATACTAGAGGGAATTATGCTAAGCAAGATAAATCAATCAGAGAAAGATAATTATCATATGATCTCACTGGTATGTGGAATTTAAGAAACAAGGCAGAGGATCATAGGGGAAGAGAGGAAAAAATCAAACAAGACTAAACCAGAAAGGGAGACAAACCATAAGAGACTTTTTTTTTTTTTAAAGATTTTATTTATTTATTTGACAGACAGAGATCACCACACCAGTAGACAGAGAGGCAGGCAGAGAGAGAGAGAGGAGGAAGCAGGCTCCCTGTGGAGCAGAGAGCCCGATTCGGGGCTTGATCCCAGGACCCTGAGATCATGACCTGAGCTGAAGGCAGAGGCTTTAACCCACTGAGCCACCCAGGTGCCCCCCATAAGAGACTCTTAATCGTAGGAAACAAACTGAGGGTTGCTGGATGGGAGGGGGAGTGAAGGGATGGGGAAACTGGGTGATAGACATTGTGGAGGGTATGTATTGCAGTGAGCACTGGGTATTATATAAATATAGCTGATGAATCACAGACCTTTATCCCTGAAACAAATAACAGATTATATGGTAATTAATTGAATTTAAATAAAATTTTAAGAAAAAGAAATATTGAGAATAAGGTTTAAGTAAAGAGATAATACTTTGAATGCTTAACTGAAACAACTCAAACTAAAATCTGCAAAATGTCAAGGTAAACATAGGGAACTTAAAATGAATTACATTGGAGATTTGTCATAACATTATTCTTAAAATATTTAATTTGCCCCCTTTTATCTCTGAAGAAATCTGACTTAAGAGAAATTCACAAAACTTCAACTTTTTTTTAGAAGTTTTAAAACAATGGTTCTCAAAATATGATCCTTGTACTACCAGCATCTGTATCACCTGTGACCTGCAAGGGATGCAAATCCTTGAGCCCAGCCACAAATCTAAGAAATCAGAAACTACATAGACAGGGAGGGGCAGCAACATGTGTTTTAAGCCCTCCAGGCAATTGATATGCATGCTAATGTTTGAAAACCAGTTCAGGGGCGCCTGGGTGGCTCAGTGGGTTAAGCCGCTGCCTTCAGCTCAGGTCATGATCTCGGGATCCTGGGATCGAGTCCCGCATCGGGCTCTCTGCTCAGCGGGGAGCCTGCTTCCTCCTCTCTCTCTCTGCCTGCCTCTCTGCCTACTTGTGATTTCTCTCTGTCAAATAAATAAATAAAATCTTAAAAAAAAAAAAAAAAAAAAAAAAAAAGAAAACCAGTTCAGATATTGTCAGCACAAGTGTAACTGCTAAAAAATTATCCTACATCATACTACAACTCCCTCAAAATTATGAATTACAACTGTGACTATATTTGGTTCAGCTATTTACCTTTAAATGGCTAAAAGTAACTCAAAGAAGCAATAACTTCTAATTTTTAAAACCTCACCTTTGACAGTTTACATTGACAATTTCATCACAGTAACAACCTTGTGCAGAAGGAAAAGAAAGTATCATGGAAAACAGAAAAGAAAAGTGAGCAAATTACAAATTTTAGAACCAGAGAGATGTGAGTTCAAGTCTATATTTAAGTAATTAATAGCAATATACTTTGGGAAAATTACGTATTCTTGACTTGAATTTTGTCAGTTGTAAAATTTGTTGTGGATTAAATAGAATGTTTGGTTTGAAGAAACATACCAATCGAGAAGAATCAGAATAGAGAAATGTATCACCTAGCATATACAAATTTAGCTTATGATAAAGGCAGTACCTCAAAATCAATGAGGAAAACAGGGGTTTTAAATAAACATATTAGAATAACTAAGTAGCCTTATAAAAAGAGATAAAATTAGATCTCTTCCATAAAACTACACCAGGATAAATTCCTAATGGATCAGTGGTATAAATGTAAAAAAAATAAAAAACAACATGTTTTATTAAAACAACAGGGTGATTTCTTCTGTAACCAAGATTAAAAATAATTTCTTAAACTATGATACAAAACCCAGAAGCATAAGTGAAAAGACAAATCAAGGTGATTACATTATAAAGCTTTGACTATCTACTTATGTTTATCTAGTTAGTGGCCTAACCATGCCATTCTGAATAACTTCAAAACAGTAAGTTGATGGTCGGTTACTACTGGGATATGCCCCCAAACAAAACAAAACCTTATGCTATTTTCAGGAGTCACATTATTGGTGAAAGTTTTATGAATATTCTCAAACTGTTATGTGTGCACTGCAAACTGTTATGTGTGCATTGCATGATTATATGGCATTTCTAATATCATCGTCTGTAGGGTCACTGTGATTTATCATACTCAGTAGGGGAGAAAAGAGAAAGATGTAAAACTAAGACACTGAATATAAACCTTGTACTCTGATTTTGAATAAAAAGTATAAGAGGGATTAAATCTATATACAGAAACAACATTAATTATATGTACTAGTATATATCTTATGTATATAATATAAAAAGTACATATGAAATATACAAATGTAAAAAATATATACATTATTTTAAGGAAAAAGTTAATTGTATTTCCTACTCTGTTTATTGAACAGGGCTAGGAACTATGACCAACCCAGTAACAAGGAGCACTCCTACCACCCAGATGCGGTCCCTAAATATCATTCCCCCTCAAGGGATCAGAACTCCTTGTACAAATGGCTGACTCAAGGCCTGGAAAGAAAATATCAAGATAAATTTGGAATTTTTACTACTAGACAGCAAGAAAGCTATTAGTGACAACAAAGGTTATTTAAAAAAAAAAAAAGGAGCCAAACTGAATAGGCTATCACTAGTCAAAGATGGGACAGAGTGAATGTCAATAACTGCAAATGATTAAGACATATCAGATATGCTTAATTCCATGAGTCCAAGGATGCTTGGATGGCTCAGTTTAAAGCATCTGCTTTCGGCTCAGGTCATGATCCCTGAGTCCTGCCTTGGGCTTATAGCTCACCAAGGAGACTGCATCTTCCTCTGTCTGCCTGTCGTTCCCCTTGCTTGTGCTCGCTCTCTGTCTCTGACAAATAAATAAAATCTATAAATAAATAAATCCATGAGTCCATAATGATAATACAATTATGACAACTTAAATTAAGTCTTAATTCAGTACCAATGAAGGGTGCTAATGAACCAACTTATTATTTGAAACCTAGTAAATAAAGGGAAAGAATCAAACATTTATCATGTCTTTCTAATACTAACTGTACCATTAGGGTACCAAATACATGAGGGGAAGTTTCTTTTCATAAAAGTACTCCAGTTAATAAATAAATAAAGAATGATAAAGTGTCACCATTTCACAATCTTAATGAATAAGTGTAGGTATTGGTCAAAAGTACTGATTATGAAGGACTGCTAATATCACAAAAAAGGAGACAACCAGACATCAGGATCTTTCAAGAGAAGACCATAATATCAGCTATGGATATTCCTGAACTCTCCAGTCCCCCCCACACACCAAAATCAAACATGCAGTCAACAGTCTAGATCCAACTATTAATTTACCACAAATACAGAGAACAGAAAAAGCATGTTAAACTGTAAGAGAAGGATGCAATCAGCAAAAACCTCCTGACTGTGAGAAAGTTTATGGAATAACCCAGATGTTTCCATAAATAAACTGAAAGAAATGAAAAGAAAGAATGAACATACAGATCAAGATAAACTTGAGAGACATAGCAAACAAATACAACTTGTAACTGTAACAGTTACATTTGGAAACTAACTAGATTATTCATTGTATTAACTGATCCCCATTGGGGTGCCTGGGTGGCTCAGTGGGTTAAAAGCCTCTGCCTTCGGCTCAGGTCATGGTCCCAGGGTCCTGGGATCGAGCCCCGCATCCAGCTCTCTGCTCAGCAGTGAGCCTGCTTCTCCCCAAACCACGCCTCTCTCTCTGCCTGCCTCTCCACCTACTTGTGATTTCTGTCAAATAAATAAATAAAATATTAAAAAAAAAAAACAAAAAACTAATCACTGTTGCTGAAAAATGATACTGTAGCTATGTTTTTAAGAGCTTTATCTTTATTTTTTAAGATTTTTTTTTTTTTTTAAATTTACTTGTCAGAGAGAGTGCGTATGCACAAGCAAAGGAGCAGCAGGCAGAGGGAGAAGCAGGCTCCCCGCTGAGCAAGGAGCCCGAAGTGGGACTTGATCCCAGGACCCCAGGATCATGACCTGAGCCAAAGGCAGACACTTAACCACCTAAGCCACCCAGGTGTCCCAAGAATTTTTATCTTTTACATACTAAAATATTTTTAGCTAAAATAATATATCAGGAATTTGCTTAAAATAATATGCAATGAGGGGCACTTGGATGGCTTAGTTGGTTAAGTGTCTAACTCTTGATTTCAGCTCAGGATAGGATCTCAGGGTTGTGAGATTAAGCCCTACGCTGAGCTCCATGCTCAGTGAGGAGTCTGCCTGAAATTCTTTTTCACCCTCCCTCCCTTTCCCTGTACTGCCCCAAGCACACATGCATGTGTACACTAAGTAAATAAATAAAATATTTTTAAAAAATAATATGGATGTAGATAATATCATGAGCTAGCTGCTAACTGTTAAAGCTGGGTGATAGGTACATGAGGGTTTATGATGTTATTTTTGCATGCTTTTGAAATTTTGCACAGGAAAAAAAAAAGAATGTATGTATATGGCACTAAACTTGGCACAAGACCTAGAGATGAAGTGAAGTTGAGAGAGTTTATTTATTTATTTATTTTTAAAAGATTTTTATTTATTATTTGACAGACAGAGATCACAAGTAAGCAGAGAGGCAGGCAGAGAGAGAGAGGAGGAAGCAGACTCCCTGCCGAGCAGAGAACCCAATATGTGGCTTAATCCCAGGACCTTGGGATCATGACTGGAGCTGAAGGCAGAGGCTTTAACCCACTGAGCCACCCAGGTGCCCCCAGAGTTTAAATGAATCAACAAAGATCATACAAGTAGAAAGAGATGTTTCTGGAACTGTAATGTTTTCTTAATCTTAGAACAATGTTCTCTATACATTACCTTCAAAAAATTGCAATGCTGGGGCGCCTGGGTGGCTCAGTGGGTTAAGCCGCTGCCTTCGGCTCAGGTCATGATCTCGGGGTCCTGGGATCGAGTCCCATTTCGGGCTCTCTGCTCAGCAGGGAGCCTGCTTCTCTCTCTATCTGCCTGCCTCTCTGTCTACTTGTGAGCTCTCTGTCAAATAAATAAATCTTTAAAAAAAAAATTTGCAATGCTAAACAGTATAGAGAGACCCTTCAAATATTTACTGAACCAATTTATAATTGTTGCCACTCCTGAGAGAATTGTTTATAAAGACTTGCTTGGAAGACCTTTGTCAAAATGGGCCAATTACTGGGGTGCCTGGGTGGCTCATCGTTAAGTGTCTGCCTTCAGCTCAGGTCATGATCCCGGGGTCCTGGGATCAAGCCCTGCATGGGGCTCCCTGTTTGGCAGGAAGCCTGCTTCTCCCTGTCCCACTCCCGTTGCTTGTGTTCCTTCTCTTTCTGTGTATCTCTCTGTTAAATAAATAAAAAAATCTTTAAAAAAAATTTTTTTTAAATGGGCCAATTACTGTTCTCAGCTTTTTACATGTATTAACTCCTTTCACCCTCAGAATAACACCATGAGATATACACTGCTGTTGTTATTCTTACCTTATAAAGTAACCCAAGGCACAGAGAAATCAGGCCCAGGCAAGATTTAAACCTTGGCACTCTCTCTCCAAAGTTCTCCATGACTATTTTATAAAGCCTCACTTATAAACTCATAATTTCTTAACCTTATTAAAGTTTTAACTCAAGGGGGCTCCTGGGTGGCTCAGTTGGTTAAGCAACTGCCTTCAGTTCAGGTCATGATCCCTGGGTCCTGGGATTGAGTCCCTCATCAGGCTCCCTGCTCAGTGCAAAGCCTGCTTTTCCCTCTTCCACTCTCCCTGCTTGTGCTCTCTCTCTCTGTGTCTCTGTCAAATAAGTAAATAAATATTACATAAATAAATAAATAAAATAAAGTTTTAGCTCAAATAAGAATCTAAAAAAGTCCAGGACAGAAACTTAAAAATAGATAGATCACACACAAACACAAACACATATATATAAAATATATACACATACTATGTAGATCAGATACAAAAGTCCATCAGGGTTTTAAAATGAAATACAGAGGCATCTATGGAATAATCATTCCCTTCTATTATTTATATAATGGCAGCATTCTCGTTATATAAATACACACAATATAAAAAGAATATTACATAAAATCAAACTTTCCATAGTCTACATCAGTTTCATAATTTTGGGTGCTGAAACAATGCTAATGAAGGTCAGCTGTGAGTTTATTAACTACTTAATTGACACCTAAGTAAACAGTGGTGCTGAAATCAGTTGGGAGGCAATTATCTGCTACAATGAGAGAAAATAAATGGTGATGAGAAAGAATTGTTAAAAAAAAAAAAAGCCAAACACACATATACTTCGCTGTAAAAGTATGATTTATATAAAATTAGAATATTTTTTCAGATCAGTTTTTTTTTTTAGATTTTATTTATTTATCTGACAGACAGAGATCATAGGTAGGCAGAGAGGCAGGCAGAGATAGAGGAAGGGAAGCAGGCTCCCTGCTGAGCAGAGATCCCGATGCTGGGCTCGATCCCAGAACTCTGGGATCACCACCCGAGGGGAAGGCAGAGGCTTTAACCCACTGAGCCACCCAGGCGCCCCTGATCAGTTCTTTTCTTAAATTTCTTTCCCACAGTTCAATTCTCCTCACAGCAGAATTCAATTGATGATGGCATATACTACTTTATCAGTGGGCCTAAGAACAAGCTGGCAATTTTCCTGTTCACTGAGATTGACTTTAATTATATCTGGAGAAAAAAAGTAAAATTAGAAGCACACTATAATATGAATCATTATATCATGAAGTCAGAAATAATACAAAAGAAAGTCCTCAAATCCTTTTTTATATCCAGCAAAAGCTATAAGTTACATAATTAATCTGTCCACTGAAAAACTGGTTGCAATGAAAGTGAAATACTGTTAATTTACACAGATTAATATCAGAAATACAACAAAAATTGGATTTTTGTTTAAAGTTGTAATTTTGACTCAGAAATGCACAATGGCTTTGAAACATACACCTAAAAAAAAAAAAAAAAAAAAAGAAAATGGATCTCTGATATACATCAAGAAAACCTGTTTAATTTCACATATATAAAAATAGACTCATCATTTCTTAACCTTATTGAAGTTTTGGCTCAAGTAAGAAACTAAAAAAACTTCAGAACAGAAACCCAAAAAGAAGATTAAATATATGTAAACAATATATCATAAAATATATGAATGATTAATAATGGAAAAATAAAATTTTAGCCTATAGTTTCAAAGCTCTTCCCCACCAAAACTATTCTAAAGCTCTCTCTCTGACCAATTACTTTCCATGGAAACATCCATAACATGTGCCACAGCACAAACCTATGTAATTTCAAAAATTGTTGTAAAATTCAATAAGTCAAAATTCATTAGGTACTTACTACCCTGAATGACACACAGTAAATAATCAATAAACGGTAATCTTATCATAACCTGTTAATAGCATCTTTCCTTTGCATAGCATTTCTTCATAGTAACTCCTTAAACTATACAAAAGCCGCAATAGTTTACAGAATTCACACTGATTTCCAATAGTCCTGGATGTCTGCAAAATTTAACTAAAAACACAGAAAAAACTATGATGGTTCATCCAGCCAATTAATATCTTATCTCTGACTGTAGAAATAAAAGACATTGTTAGGGCAATCGTGTTTATAAGTCCAGCTCAAAAAATTAATGTATAACAAATATTCCTATAATCCATTCATTTAACTAAACTTTTAAAAAAGTATTGATGTTTTAAACTTGTTTTACCCATTTTCAATGTATTTTGTTTTTAAAGATTTTATTTATTTATTTGACAGAGATCGTAAGTAGGCAGAAAGGCAGGCAGAGAGAGAGGGCGAAGCAGGCTCCATGCTGAGCAGAGAGCCCAATGCGGGGCTTGATCCCAGAACCCTGGGATCATGACCTGAGCTGAAGGCAGAGGCTTTAACCCACTGAGCCACACAAGCGCCCCTTTTCAATGTATTCTTAATTACGGCCTTTCAACTTTCAAAGGCATACTATTAAACACATAGTATATTCCACTATTCTGGAATTTGATCTAAAAATTTTTATTTTATCTCTACTTATGGCTAAATATAAAAGGTCAATATACAATTCCTATAATTTGGATCATTGGAATTCAAGAATAAGATTTTTTAAATTTGCTTTGTAGAATATACATTAAATGAATGAGATCTGCCTTCCACAAAATAATCTTAAAAGAAAATTAGTAGGATACACGATGTTGATAAGGTCCCATTTCCTAAATATCCACCATGGGGGCTAATGAATCTAACAAGTCTTCATCAAAGACATTAAATGTAATAGATATAAAATAAATTGCAATCTATAACATAGTGATTTACAGAGCCCTGAGAAAAGGGGTCAAAATAAAGACTCATTTTGCTTTGTTCTAAGAGAAAGGCCACAATAACTGGTTGGCTTAAGTATCCACAATCCTTGAAAAGTATTCTCTATGGAGAGAAGGAGTAATTCTTAAGTTTCTACCATAACTTTGATGATATATCATTCAAGACTCCCGAAGTTCCTTTTCTTTGATTTCATGATTACCACACCACCTCCATTTCCCATGTTCGTCAATACGGCACTGGATTTTTCAACCTGAAAATTCTGATCACTGGAAAGGGTTATCTTCTATTCTAACATAAACTGGCATTCTAATAGGTACATTCTAATGTGTACATCATTCTCATATTTAGTTTAGTTTGAGTGAGGTTACTGATGCCTAAGCATATATGAGTAAATGTATAAATATGAGTTTCTTACACTGGAAATATGAGAACCAGACATTCCTTCTAACTGAGGACTGCTACAATCCTCTCTTGGTTTTCACTCCTCAGCCCTTGCACTATCCCTACATTTTTCTTTTTTTTTAATTTAAAAAAGGGGGGATGTGGTCTACTGAAATAAAGTTAAACCAAATGAGGCAGATTCATTTAAACACCAAATGACTAATTAAAATCAAAATAACAACCTAGAACTGAAACCAAAACATAACGATGTTTACACAAGCCTCATTTACATTTACTCTATTTCCAAAAGACAAAAAAGAAATTTATGATACTCGAAATGTGCTTTCAGACAACGAACAGAAATTATGTTTAAACTTGAATTATGCAGGCGACTGGGTGGCTCGGTCGTGAAGCGTCTGCCTTCGACTCAGGTCATGATCCCAGGGTCCCAGGATAGAGCCCCACATCGGGCTCTCTGCTCGGCAGGAAGCCTGCTTCTCTCTCACCCACTCCCCCTGCTTGTATTCCCTCTCTCGCTGTGTCTCGGTCAAATAAATAAATAAAATCTTTAAAAAAGAAAAATAAACTTGCATTATCCAGCAACATTATTTACAAAGTGGTTTGGCATGTGTAACTCAATTATCCTGACTTCACTTGCATTTAAACTGCATGAGAGACTTCAAAAAATAACTCAGCCTTTTCTCAGTGGGTCATTATAAAGTAACTAATTGTGTTATTCCTTCAAAAAATAGCTCTTCCACACTTCAAAGAATTCAGCCTCACGCCAGACACTCGAGCTCTTCAATTGTGTCCGCTTAAGTTTCAATAACAAGGAGAGAACGCTCGCCAATAATTCACACTTCGCCTAAAACAAAGAAACGTCTATTATTAGCCCTAAATGTACACGGCAGAATTCTCTTAGGTCCCTGATGCCAAGGACTTCAACCGCAAGTGAAACTGTCTTTGCAATCTGTTTCCAGGAGACTGAAAGGCTGCAGAGACGCGCAAGGATTCTGCAGAGATGCTGGGGTGGCAAAGAGAACGGGAGGAAGGAAGGAGTAAGTCTCAGAGTGGGAACTGCATTAGGAGACTTTGAGAACGTCTCAAAAAGACGTGGTAAGATACAGGAAAAATTGATTACGTTTTTAAAAGAGAATTTTAAATGATGAAAGTAAGGAAAGATGAAAGAAAATCATTAAACTTCCACCACCAGAGGGTAAGCGAAGTTGGAAAAGGAAGGGGGGAGGGCGGAGTATAAGGGCCCCAAAGACCAGAATTTGGGGGAAAAAGGGAAAAAAAAAAAAAAAGTACCCGAGCTCTGAGCTTGGCCTTGATCCGAACCTCCAGTCAGTGTACGCGGACGTCAGGAGGGAAGGATCGCACTTACTCAGGGTGCAAAAAGCAACGTATTTACAACGGTAACAAACCCTGCACAAGAAGATGTCGCCTCTCTCCCTGCTAGCTCCCGTGCATTTCTTTACCTCTACGGCAGCAACAGCGTCACTCCTGCAAAACTCTGCCGAAGCCTGCGCCACAGGAGGACAGCAAAAGGAAAATACCTGAGTCCCAGGAATCACGCCAGCAACGACAGGAGGAGGAGTCGAGGACCACTGGAATCGGGGCAGGATCCTCACTTGTCTTCAAACCCCAATCTTTTCGGGTGGGGCGGGGATGTTCCGCTCCGAGCGGAAACGTCACTTCCGCCTAGTGCCTACACCCTTTTTCGCCTTCTCGGCTCTAGAGACGTTCTCTACTTTCGTAACGTTCTCACTTCCTTTTCCAGGAGCCTGCTGCTTATTCGTAACACCTGACGTGGACTACATAACCCAGCATTCATCACGACACGTCAATTTCCGGGTCAAGAGGTCTGCGCTGGGTAGATCACCATGGAAGCCATCGGTTTGGTCACGTGGTGCCCCTGGTTACGCCCGCTGGCTGCTGTGGGGTCTACGGCTCCGGCAGGGGCCATTTTGCCGAAGCCAGCCTCTTAAGGGAGACTTGGCAGCTAACTGAAGCTGTTCCTTTTCTTCCCCTGCAGCTTGGGGCTTGGAGAGGAACTGGAAGACTGGGCTCCATCGAGCCCTTCAGAGACGATGGTTTTCTCTCGCCTCTGCCACCTGACGACCCTCCATGGCGGCTTTGCCCTCTGCGCTGCTCCTGCTGCCGCAACTTCCAGCCCTCTGTGCCTATCGCCTCCAGAGCTGCAGTCCTTCCGCCCCACAGACTGATGATAATCGAGGTGGAGGCACCATGAGAGGCGAGAAAAACTACTGCCGTGGAGCCGCCGGAGACCACGGTTCCTGCCCGCCGACACCTTCGCCTCTGGCCTCGACCCTCTTGATGCCCGCGGAGGCAATCACAAGTAGTTGGTCTGGGTCTGGAGGTGGTTTGTCGGGGGGTGATGAAGACGAGACTCGGCTTCTTCAACTCCTCCGGACCGCGCCAGATCCTTCCGAGGCCTTCCAGGCTTTGCAGGCTGCTTTGCCACGGCGAGGCGGTCGACTCGGCTTCCCCCGACGGAAGGAAGCATTGTATCGGGCCCTGGGCCGAGTGCTTGTGGAAGGAGGTAGTGATGAGAAGCGACTCTGCTTGCAACTCCTCTCGGACGTTATCCGGGGTCAAGGGGAGGCAGGCCAGCTGGAAGAGGCCTTTAGCTTAGCACTTCTGCCTCAGCTCGTTGTCTCCTTACGAGAAGAGAATCCAGCCCTACGGAAAGATGCACTACAGATCCTACATATATGTCTGAAACGTAGTTCTGGACAGGTGCTGAGAACACTTATACAGCAAGGACTGGAAAGCACGGATGCCCGGCTTCGAGCTGCCACAGCACTGCTGTTCCCTATCTTGCTTACTCCTGAGGATTTGTTGTTCAACCTAGATCTCACTGAGGTAATAATATCCCTCGCCAGAAAGCTTGGCGATCAGGAGATAGAAGAAGAATCTGAGACTGCTTTCTCTGCACTTCAGCAGATTGGGGAACGACTTGGCCAAGAGAGATTTCAGTCTTATATCTCTCGCCTGCCCTCTGCCCTGAGGAGACACTACAATCGTCGTCTGGAGGCCCAATTTGGAAGTCGGGTTCCTTATTATTTGGAACTTGACGCCTCTGGATTTGCTGAAGATCCTCTCCCCTGTACAGTGACCCTTTCTAACTGCAATCTTAAATTTGGGATTATTCCTCAAGAGCTGCATTCAAGATTGTTAGATCAGGAAGACTATAAAAACCGGACTCAGGCCATCGAGGAATTAAAACAGGTGATAGGAAGATTTAATCCTAGTTCTACCCCTCATTCCAGTCTTGTCGGTTTCATTAGCTTGCTGTATAATTTGTTAGATGATTCTAACTTCAAAGTGGTTCATGGCACACTTCAGGTCCTGCATTTACTGGTTATTCGCCTAGGACAGCAGGTACAGCAGTTCTTGGGGCAAGTTATAGCAGCTTCTGTCAAAGTGCTGGCAGACAACAAGTTGGTAATCAAACAAGAATACATGAAGATCTTCCTCAAGCTGATGAAGGAAGTAGGTCCTCAACAGGTGCTTTGTTTACTCCTGGAACATCTCAAACATAAACATTCCAGAGTGAGGGAGGAGGTAGTGAACATTTGTATCTGCTCCCTCCTGACCTATCCCAGCGAGGATTTTGACTTACCCAAACTGTCTTTTAATCTTGCCCCAGCTCTTGTAGATAGCAAACGCAGAGTGCGTCAAGCAGCTCTTGAAGCCTTTGCTGTGTTGGCATCGTCAATGGGCTCAGGTAAAACTAGCATCCTTTTCAAAGCTGTGGATACTGTTGAACTTCAAGATAATGGAGATGGAGTGATGAATGCTGTGCAGGCCAGATTGGCTAGAAAAACCCTCCCAAGGTTAACAGAACAGGGATTTGTGGAATATGCAATGCTTATGCCATCATCTGCCCAGGGTAGGTCAAGCCATCTGGCACATGGAGCAGATACAGACTGGCTTTTGGCTGGTAACAGAACTCAGAGTGCACACTGTCACTGTGGAGACCACACAAGGGACAGCATGCAAATTTATGGATCTTACAGCCCAACTGTCTGTACCCGAAGGGTATTAAGTGCAGGAAAAGGAAAAAATAAATTACCATGGGAAAATGAACAGCCTGGAGTCTCGGGAGAAAACCAGACCTCCAGTTCCAAGGACATAGAACAGGTATGCATTTTTGCTAATTGCCTTGAATTGAAACTAGAAAGAATTTAAAATGAACATAGGCCTGTAATGACTTAAGGGTGAGACTGCCTTAGGATTGTTATGCTTTGTTTTTAATTTGGTTTGAATGGTGATGTGGATATCTACTGTATCTATTATATAGATACAGATCAGGTAGGAACATTTAATAGGCTTACAGCTTGATGGATTTCATTGAATTTGAGGCACAATATGATAGTGACAATACTTGGATTTCAGTTTTGGTCTGTCCATTTGGGATATCGATTATTTCATCCATAAATAAACCTGAATATTTAGTACATGTCAGATGAAGAGCTAAGTTCTGTTAATGAAGATGAGACTGGTTCCATGAAGTTTAGGGAAAAGGTCAGACCTGTAAATGGACAGTATCAAGTTTGTTAAGGGCTGAGGTAGAAATATAAAGAGTCTACACGAATATAAAAAGAGAAAAAATAATGTCACTAGAAAAGTTTAAAAAGTCTTCCAAGAAGATGTGACATCTGAACTGATTTTCTCCCAAATTTTTTTATTTTGAAAATTGCAAATCTATAAATAACTTAAAAGAATTGTATGATGAATATCCATCTACTTTATTTATATTTACCAGATGTCATCTTGCCATGTGTGCTTCACATTTGCTGAACCATTTGAACGCAAGTGCAGATATCTTGATATTTCATTCCTAAATATTTCCATATATATCGTCTAAGAATGGCATTTTCCTTTATCACATTATTAACACACCTCAGAAATCAATAGTAATTCATTAATATCTAATATATAGTCCGTATTTAAATTTCTCCAATTGTCCCTTAAAAAACGTTTTCTAGTATTTGTTTTACTTTAATCATCCAGATTCCAGTCAAGGTTCATGTAATTTGTCTCTTATCTAGAACAATATACCTCCTTGTTTGTTTCTTTCATGACATTGACTTATTTGAAGAATTTGGGGTAGTTTTGTAGAATTTTCTGCATTTCTTAATTTATCTGATTGTTTCTTTATGATTACATTCAAGATAAACACTTTTAGCAAAAATGTTACATAGGAGATGTTGTGAACAGGACATCACATCCGGAGACATATAATATCAGGTTGTCCTGCTACTGGTGAGCTAAATTTTACTACTGGGTTTAGGTAGTGATAACCAGACACTCTATTGTAAAGTTTATCTTCCTCTTTATAATTAGCACACGATCTGCAGGATGATACTTTGAGACCCTATGAATAACCCAACAACCTTTCAGCCACTGTTGCCAACATCCAGTAATGATCCTTACCTATTCCACTTATTATATCAAGGGCTGCAGAGAAACGGTATCTGTTTTTTTATTCTTACATTCTATATTTGTTATCTGGCATTCTTTTTTGTTCTGTATTAAATACACCAGTATTCCTTTTGATGCTAAAATTGGCTCAAAGTTGACCAGTGGCTGACTCTTATGTCCACTGAGGTGACTCTTTAGTCTTTGAACACTTCCTTTACCTAAACATTCAGGATGTCCAGGCTTACCTTGTACCTTTCTTGTGCCAGACCTGAAATCAGCCATTTTTTCAAGAACACTAAAACTGCTTTTGTAGTTAAGAGTAGAATTTAAAAACCAAAGTCTATATATAAATGTACTCATTGCTATTGTTTACCATTGTGGATTGGTCCTGATTTCAGTGGATGAACCAGGGAGTACCTTTTTTTTTTTTCTTTCTTAAATCATACTGATACTTCTAATTGAAATCCAGCACCACAGGGTTTTTCCTCATCTTTCTTTCCTCCATATCTATACCTTTCTTTTCTCACAGTAAAACCCTGGTTTCCAGTGTCAGTCATATTCATATGCTGTATTCTTTTTTTTTTTAAGATTTTTTTTTTTTTTAAGATTTTATTTATCAGAGAGAGAGGGCAGGAGAGAACGAGCACAGGCAGACAGAATGGCAGGCAGAGGCAGAGGGAGAAGCAGGCTCCCTGCTGAGCAAGGAGCCCGATGTGGGACTCGATCCCAGGACGCTGGGATCACGACCGGAGCCGAAGGCAGCTGCTCAACCAACTGAGCCACCCAGGCGTCCCTCATATGCTGTATTCTTTAATTCACAAAAAAATAATTACTACAACAATAACATAACAACTAACTACCTACTAAAGGTCAAGATTTCTTTGCAGGTCTTCTTCTGCTTGGAATTATTCCACAGAATTTTATTTTCAAACTCTTCTTAATTATTTTCTAAGTGATTATGATTTAAATGGTGTGATAAAAGATGAATAGAGTTTTGCTAAGTATGGGTGAATCCTAGTGAATTTCAGAGGGAGAGAGTATCTTTATTCCCTGGGAGGGTCACCTGGGTGGCTGAGTCGGTTAAGCATCTGCCTCAGGTCCAAGAGTCCCACATCAGGTTCCTTGCCCAGGTGGAGGAGGAGGCGGGGGGGGGGGGGGGTTAAGGCAAGGGGGTGCTGGAATGGGTGTGTGTGTCTACTTTTCTCTCTCCTTCTGGCCCTCCCCTTCCATTCATGCTGTTTCTCTCTTTCTCTCTCAAGTAAATAAGTAACATCTTTAAAAAAACAAAAAGGACTACCTTATGGAAAGACTTAGAAAATTAGTAAGAAATGGTGAGTTTCTGCATGGCTGAAACTGTATGGTAGGCGGTAATAGAAGATGATACTAGATACTTACATAATCTAGTTATATGGTTATTCTCCTGTATTGTAAACATTACCTGGCAGTGAATAGTTTTCCATAAGCATGGATCTTAACGCTGCTTATTCTGTGTCAAATCTAAAATGTTAGTGTATTATGATTCTGGTGGTAGCCGAAGTACCAAGAATCTGAAAATAAGTGCATTTTTGAAATTCCAGTCTGGACATATGTTGCTTTTAAAAGATAGAACTTAATCCCAGAAATTAAGTTTTACTTTCTTACTCATAAATGTTTTGTAGAAGAACTACACTGGAATTTATCTTGAGGACAGTGATTAAATATTTAAATGTTTTTACGTATGCTGTTTTTGAAGTGTGTGTGTGTGTGTGTGTGTGTGTATAAAGATTTTATTATTTATTTGAGAGAGAGAGCATGAGCAGGGGGAGGGCAGAGGGAGAGGGAGAGGCAGACTCCCTGCTGAGCAAGTAGCCCAGGACCTTAGGATCACAACTTAAGGCAAAGGCTGGTGCTTAACCTGCTGAGCCACCCAGGCACCCTCTAAGTGTGTGTGTGTGTATACTTTTAAAGATTTTACTAATTTGACAGAGCGAGAGAGACCACACAAGTAGGCAGAGTGGCAGGCAGAGGGAAAGGGAGAAGCAGTCTTCCCATTGAGTAGGGAGCCCGATGTGGGGCTCAATCGCAGGACCCTGGGATTGAGGATCTTGGGATCATGACCTGCGCTGAAGGCAGATGCTTAACAACTGAGCCACCGAGATGCCCCAAGTATGTATATTTTTTAATAAATATTTTTTAGAGCTGTTTTATGTTCGGAGCAAAATTAAAGAGAAAGTACAGAGATTTCCCTTATCCTTTCTGCCCCCCCCCCATGCACAGCCTTCTGTACTGGCACAATAGTACATTTATTGCAGTTGTACATTGACATATCAGTATCACCCAAAGTCCATATTCCATGCCCAGTATTCAGCATTGTAGTATCATACAGAATAGTTCACTGCCCTGGAAATCTGTGCTCTGCCGCTTCATCCCTCCTTCCTTCCCTCTCAGCAACTGCTGATCTTACTGTCTCCATAGTTCATTTTTCCAGAAAGTCATGGCCCCTGGTCTGATTTGTGCTGGCTCTTGCCCAAATTCTGCTTTAACATTTCCAGTCTACTGTTAATTTGTTACTCCTATCTTGTCCACGTATAGCACTGGTTGGTGACATTAAACAGCAAAACTTCCAGAAAAACTCATGACTGTTATATTACATACTCCTGGAGCTCATTTTGAAGATAGACTAGTTTGCATAGAAAGATGATTTTTTGTAGTGTAGTGTTAAGAGATAAGTTTACAAGAGGGAAGCAGGAGCTACATCGGAGACCAAGGAATTTAGCTTGTAATTTTGACAGTTGTTTGAGACTATTTGTTTGGTTTTTGTGGGTTTTTTCCCCCATGATTTACTTGGAATAAGTTGTGGTGTTATTTTTTTTTCTTTTTTCCTTTTTTTAGAGAAGCCAAAGACTGGAGACTTAGAAGATTAGTTAGAATTATACTTAATTGGACTATTTGGTATGAGTTGTTGAGATTTATGAGGATTAGCAGGGCTTCAGGATTAAACTAGAAAGAAAATAATGGATGTAAGGGATATTACAAAACATTTAGTGACCAAGTGTTGGAGGAGAGAGAAGAAAATGGGTAACAGATTTAAATGAGGTGACCAATGCATAATCGATTCATGAAAACACATAGGAAGGCCCTGAACAAGGAAATTAATTTGGGGGGAAATGAAATTCAATAGGAAGAAGATAGAATTTGCCAGTTGAGTTGAAGAATACAATTTGAGAGACAAGAAAGAACTAGAGATAACAGATCTTGGAATTCATGTACTGAGAAGTAATTGCTGAGACTGAGAAGAGATAGACTCTCCAGTAAAGACCATCTAATAAGAGCAAGAACAGCATGCTAACATGGTCTTGAACATATAGTCCCATTTAGGAAATAGCAATAGGAGATAGAACCAAACAAAGCAAAGAGACAGGTGCCTAAGTGTTGGAAGAGAACCGAGAAAAAAGTTTAGAAGTGAAGCAGAAAGTTTCCCTCCCCATCACTTTGCTTACTCTCTAAATAAATAAATAAACAAACAAACAAACAAATAAATAAAATACTTAATATGACCAATTTTTAAGGTCAAAATTATTAAGCTGCACTAATGTATTTGGTGTGAAAATTAATCCTAAAACTTGAGATTTTTCCTGGATGTTCAGTTGTTTCTAATAAGTAGTCTTTGATTTTCTTTTCAAAATATGATTGGAATATCTGAAAGAGAAAAACTCTTGGTTTAAGCATGTCAAAATCATGGATAACCCTGAAAATCATATCTGATGTCATTATAGATATTAGATTGTTTTCCATAAATAGTCATTGATTTTCTTTTTTCTTTTTTTCCTTTTTGAATTTTTTTTAAAGTAATCTCAAGTGTAACACACTCTAGTGACTGAACCAGTCAGGTGCACCTGATTTTCTTTTTTAAATTTTACTAGTGTGTCAAAACAATCTGAAAACCATAGTTTTTTGTTTGTTTTGAGATTTTTTTATTTGATAGGGAGACAGTGAGAGAGGGAACACAAGCAGGGGGGGTGGGAGAGAGAGAAGCAGGCTTCCTGCCAAGCAGGGAGCCTGATGTGGGGCTCGATCCCAGGACCCTGCGATCATTACCCAAGCCAAAGGGAGCTGCTTAACGACTGAGCCACTCAGGTGACCCAAAAACCTTATTTTTAATGGTTCTCAAAATCTTGAACAACCCCAAAGCATATCTGTTCTTTATAGTTGATCTATTTAAAACCTTAAAAATAATTTTAAAATCAATTTTTAGAAATAAACCTTAAAAACATATTAAATAAGACAATATATATTTATATATATTTTTCCATCCTAAAAAAAGCTGTAAGAATGTCCTTGATAAGTGGACAGCATGTATCCATTACTTTGTATTATATTTTTATTTCCCTATAACTTTTTAACTTAGAGCCATGTCTGCTATATATATTAAATACAGCCTTACTCAAAGAAACCAACTTTATTTCCTCATAGATGCAGAAAAAACTGAAAGTCATGTAACCAAAAAATTAGCTTTCATTCTCTCTGCATACATATTTCATATGCTTTTACAGTGATTCAAGTGGCAATAAACATGTATTTAACATCATCCAAAGGTATTTCTATATCCTTTAATCTATTTAATTGATGGTTATTCAATAATGTAAAAGAGATAAGGGTAAATTAGAAATATATTTGGTGAGCACTGATTTGCATATTTTTCTTATTTTTAAGTTCAGGATCTAAAGATTTTTCATTAATTCAATTTTATATTAGTCTAAAATCTTAAGATTAACTAAGAGTTTGAAAATTATAACAAGCTATATATTAATCATTATAGGATTATATGACATAGAATCATATATAGGCATTATAGGAATTTATCCCCTTTCTTTTTTTTTTTTAATGATTTTATTTATTTATTTGACAGACAGAGATCACAAGTAGGCAGAGAGGCAGGCAGAGAGAGAGGAGAAAGCAGGCTCCCTGCTGAGCAGAGAGCCTAATCAGGGGCTCCATCCAAGGACCCTGGGATCATGATCTGAGCTGAAGGCAGAGGCTTTAACCCACTGAGCCACCCAGGCGCCCATACAAAATTTTTTTTAAAGGAGCTATATTAATATACCCAACCTGTGAAGCTAGTGTAGGAAATTAAAGAAATTTGAGTTCCTGGGGCACTCAGACTGGAGTTTTATTTCTTCAAAGTGCTATGTTTAAAAGGATTTTGTATGAACTTTTTCTATATAATTATATACCAGATATTAAAACTTTAAAGTTTAAGAACATTTTTTTCTTGGTTAACCAAGGTCATTAATTAAACTTGCAGCTAGTCTATGTTTTCCCTTGAATGTACAGCTTGTGGCAAGACCATTGTTTGCCTTAAATAAACAGTACCTTCAAATCATAACAAGTAAAGAAATCCTAGAAGTCTTGGGTTTTATTTAATTTAATGCGGTATAAGCACTTACCCTCTTAGAAGATTTTATTATGTCATTTGAAATAGTGTTGTTTCATTTGATTTTATTCTGATTAATACAATCTACAGATAGACATGATATACCAATCTATTTGCTCAAAAATATTTTATATTCATAAAATGGAAAAATTTTACCTTCTGAATAACTTAGAGGATCTAATTATGATAAAGCAGCAAATTTTTAAGGTAGAAGCAGGTGCCAGTCTATTGATGTTGACCAACTAAAGAAACAGAAACACTTAATTACCATTAGATTGATCATTGTTGAGTATGTTGGTTGTAAATATATCTACCACAAATTCATTGAGATTCTTTCCCTGAATAGTTGCAATCCAGTTCTCCTCTACTTGCATGTGTGTAGACTTAATGACTCAATTCTAACAAATAAGGCAGAAATAATGGTGTGTGACTTCAGAAACTAGGTCATAAAAAGGCACTACAGCTTGCATCTTGGTTGTTGTCTTTCTTGGATTGATTGCTCTGGAGGAAACCAGCTGCCAGATCTTGAGAAGCCCTCTGGAGAGACCCAGATAGGGAGGAACTGAGGACTCCTGACAGTAGCCACTGAGTGAAGTTCAGTGATCCTCCACTCTCAGTCAAACCTTCCAGTGACAGCAGCTTTGCCAGTATCTTGATTGCAGCCTCCAAGATACATAAACCATCCAGTTAAGCCACTTGTAAATTTGTGATCCACAGAAAAAGATAATAAATATTCATTGTTTTATGCTACTGTGCTCTGGGATAATGTATTTTATAGCAGTAGATAACTAATTGACTAAGAATTGTGACTCCCAAGGATTTGGAGAGACATTCTTTTTTTTCCCAATGTCCATATCTTATATAGAAATGGCATTGAATTTTCCTAGTTTTTAAAAAAGCTAAGCTTGGGGCGCCTGGGTGGCTCAGTGGGTTGAGCCGCTGCCTTTGGCTCAGGTCATAATCTCAGGGTCCTGGGATCGAGTCCCGCATCGGGCTCTCTGCTCAGCAGGGAGCCTGCTTCCCGCTCTCTCTCTCTCTCTGCCAGTCTCTCTACCTACCTGTGATCTCTCTCTGTCAAATAAATAAATAAAATCTTTAAAAAAAAAAAAAAATTAAATAAATAAATAAATAAGCTAAACTTTCTTGAGGTTTGGAAAACTATGAAATATTCTTTTGTTTAGCTTTTGGAAATCATTATTTCTCTGAATGTGTCTAATTTATAATTAAACTTCTTAACTGTCCTTTAGCCTCAGAGTTCTAAAGTAATATTAATGTACAGTTACTCAGTTATTTAGAGAAATTGAAGAAAGCTGACAACTAAATCCATTGAATGTTATAGATTTTGTTTCCTTTCATCTTTGCTATAGGAATTTGATTTTTGTAGATATTAACCGGTAAATATTGGGCCCATTCTAAGTAAACGTGAAAAAACCCCAAGTTTTGGATGGGGAAAAAGAGATCTGGTTATTAGTGTAAAGGAGCTCATATCAGTACATTTAAAAATACTTAAACAAGGGGCACGTGGGTGGCTCAGTCAGTTAAGCATCTGCTTCGGCTCTGGTCATGATCTCAGGGTGCTGGAATCGAGTCCCACATTGGGCTCTCTGCTCAGCGGAGAGTCTGCTTTTCCTTCTCCCACTGCTGCTCCCACTGCTTGTACTCTCTCGCTCATACACTTTCTCTTTCTCTCTCAAATAGTCTTTAAAAATAAATAAATAAAATTAAAATTTTAAAAATACTTAAAATGAAACAAGAGGGGACTGAGGAGGGAGACAAACTATAAGAGACTCTTAATCTTAGGAAACAAACTGAGGGCTGCTGGATGAGGGTGAAGGGGTAAAGGGATAGGGTGGCTGGGTGATGGACACTGGGGAGGGTATGTGCTATGGTGAGTGCTGTGATTGTGCAAGACTAATGATTCACAGACCTGTACCCCTGAAACAAATAATACATTATATGTTAATTTTTAAAAATACTTAAATGGAGCACACCCCAACGAGATTGCAGATGCCTATTGGCTCCCTGTTATCCAGCAGAAATCACATAATAGATCATAAAATCAAAACCCATTTCTACCATTGCTTCTATCTGTGTGGAAGCTATTGTCCCTGTGTCCAATTAAAGTCAGAACCAGAAAGAGGCTTTACCAAGAATCAGATTCACTGTGCAAGAGCCATATTGCTCAGTCAGTTACATGAGGAAAGGTTAACTGGACTCAAGGGCCCATGTCTCAGAAAAGGTACACTTGTAGGTTGTGTGTTTGAGTCTCATTTCAGACCCAGAAAAGCAGCATATTAGTGAAATTTCCAGAAATAAATATCAAACAAGGAGTCAGAAATACTTGGTTTGTTATTTGCAATGTTGTTTGTGTTCTTACATGTAAGAGAGTCAGCTAATTGGCTAAGTAAAGGGAAAACTGAAATAGTCTCATTTAAATTATTTTGTGGGTAAACTGGTTAGCTGACAGCTACAGAAAGTTCAGTTTGGGTATTCTGCCTTGTGTGGGAAGCCTATGGATATCAAAGAAACCACCATTTTAGTTGTTTTAAAAAGGTATTTAAGCCGTGTAACATTTCTAAGGTCTGCCAGTCCCCTTCAGTCAGCACTGCTACCTTAAGCCAGAAATGCGCCATTTCTGTCATCGGAATTTCTTCCTTATCATTAAAAAAAATTTTTTTGGAAGCAACCAAATGTTCCATAATAAGAGAATGGCATGCCTAGTCAATGGAATATTATGCAGTCTCTAAAAATGTACTAGGATATGTACATAACAATGTTCACTACAAGATTATAATACTGAAAAGTTGTGCATAGAAAATGTCCATCAGTAGGGATCTATGAGTTCAACAATAATGCATAATACTGGGCAACCGTTAGAAAGAATAAGCAGATATGTATGGATTACATGGAAGGATGTCTATAATATGATGAGCACTTACTGTGTGCCAGAGTATTATGTGATCTATTTTTGTTTCTTAAGAATACATTATTGAGAGTTGCAGGGTGGCTCCCTTGATTAAACTTCGACTCTCCATTTTTGGCTCAGGTCATGATCTCAGAACTGTGAGATGAGCCCCCCGCATCTGATTTCACACTGAGCAGGGAGTCTGCTGGAGATTCTCTCCCTCTTCCCCTGTGTCCCCATTCCCTCACATGTATGTACATGTACTCTCTCTAAAGTGAATGGATAAGTCTTTTTTGAAAAAATAGTTTTTGGAGGTATGTTTATATATAGAAAAAGATCTGTTAAAGAGTTTATCATCAAAATTCTAATGAAAAGATTACCAAAGAAGAATTTTATATCTTCTATATTTTTAGCGTTTTTTTACAATGAGCAGTATACTGTTTTTGTAATTGAAGTTTATAGCATTTATAAGAGGTTTTAGCAACATGGAAGTAGTTTTATGATAATGTTAAGTGCAAAAGTGAGATATAAAACTTCGTATCTAGTAACACAACCATGTTTTCTTCAAGTGTTTTTAAAAACACAAATATGGGGCAGCTGGTGGCTCTGATGGTTAAGTTCCGCCTTCGGCTCAGGTCGTGATTCTGGGGTCCTGAGATGGAGCCCCACATAGAACTCCTTGCTCAGCAGAGAGCCTGCTTCTCCCTCTCCTCCTCCCCCTGCTTGTGCTCTCTTTCTCTTAAAAAAAAAAAAAAAAATAGAATAAGTCAACTAGACAAGCAGAGAGAGTCAAGTATCATATGGTTTCACTTACTTTTGGAGCATAAGGAATAGCATGGAGGACATTGGGAGATGGAGAGGAGAAGTGAGATGGGGGAAATTGGAGGGGGAGACAAACCATGAGAAACTGTGGACTCTGAGAAACAAACTGAGGGGTTTGGAGGGGAGGGTGTGGGGGGTTGGGTAAGCCTGGTGGCGGGTATTAAGGAGGGCATGTATTGCATGGAGCACTAGGTGTGGTACATAAATCCATGAATTTTGGAGCACTGAAAAGAAATAAAATAAAATGGAAAAAACACATAAAGTTTTCAAAGAAAAAAGAAAAACAGAGTTGTTTCAGAAGGAGACTTAAGGTAATCAGAACTTTTTTTTTTTTTTTTTTTTAGAGAGAGAGAGAGCAAGAGCGCATGAACAAGTGAGCAAGTAGCGTGGAAGGTGCAAGGGGAGAGAGAGAATCTTGAGCAGGCTCCATGGCCAGCATGGAGACCAATGCAAGGCTCCGTTTCATGACCCTGGGATCATGACCTGAGCTGAAATCAGGAGTCATGTGCTTATCTGGCAGAACCACCCAGGATAGGTCTTGATCTCAAAGTCAGGAGTTCAGGACCTGTGTTGGGCTCCTTGCTGGGCATATGGAGCCCACCTAAAGAAAAAAAAATGTATTCCCTTCTGTAGGATTATTTCTTGATTACTCACTATTTTAACAGAGTTAGTATGTCTTAATGTGTCTAATCAAAAGTTGACTGTAATTGGTTTCATTTTTATCCCATTTAATATAAACTATTGTATAATCAGTCATAGAAATTGTAATACTGTACTCTGAGAAAGTGAAGTCAGGTTTTTTTTTCATTTCAGGCATTATTTATTTTTCTTTATTTTCTGGGTTAATTTTTGAAGATGTTAACTCGTTTTTCAGAAAATTTGTTAAGGAAAAACAGGTTATCCGAGGATTTGGTAGTTCATAGTCTTGTAATAGTCAATTAGCAAAGAAGTTTTCAAATAGACATATCTTTAATTTTATTGTTTTTCATTGTTATTCGATATTTGGCAAAGTTTGCAGAGAAGCCTTATAGCTAACTACATGTCTAGATTTGATTGTGTCTGTAAGCTTTAAATAAATATATAGGCAGTAAGTATAATTTATGTTCATTCAACTTTTTCTTTTAAGTTTTTAAGGTTACATATTTATTTATTTTTAAATAATTTCTGTACCCAACGTGCAGCTCGAACTTGCACCCCCAGGATCAAGAGTCACATACTCTTTTGACTGAGCTAGCCAGGCACCGCTGTTCTCTCAATTTTTTAAATATGCTATAACCATATTGAATGTGAAGTGATCCAGAACAATTGAGGTCATCATTGGTGAAGAATTCTGAACCCTTGGGGGTGCTGGGTGGCTCAGTGGGTTAAACCTCTGCCTTTGGCTCAGGTCATGATTTCAGGGTCCTGGGATTGAGCTCCGCATCAGGCTCTCTGCTCATCAGGAAGCCTGCTTTTCCCTATCTGCCTGCCTTTCTGCCTCCTTGTGATACCTCTCTCTCTCTCTCTCTGTCAAATAAATAAATAAAAATCTTAAAAATTAAAAAAAAAAAAAGAAAAGAATTCTGAATACTTGGATCTTGCTCTCACTTAGTTCTTGCTCTCACTTAGTCCCATAGCACTTTTGTACCTTAAGGATCAAAAGGGACATGTGAAAAAAAAATTGGATACTATAAAGTACTAGACTTATGTCAAGTATCAGGCACTTGGTTTCATCTAAAAAATCTATCCTAAGAAAACCTCCTAAGGGAACTGTGACATAGGTTACCATTTTTATTTGGGCTACAGAATATGGGTAGTAAATTTGTCACAGTAAGACTAATAGAGTGGAGTGCTTACTGGTTCAATGACCTTCAGTTGGCATTTACTGCATAATACTCAAGGACGGCATAGTGTGATAGTCTACACTCCTAAATCAGAAATGTTCTTTGCTGTATTCAAGTTGTCTTTTAATTCTTTCTGTCATTTACATTCTTTCCTTCCCAGCTGCCAGATTTGTACTTTAGGAAGGTAAGGTGCAGAAAATGTTTGGGGTAAAATAATAAGAAAGAGACAAAAATTTAGCATTTCTATCATGGAATGAAAAATACTGTTAGTGTACCATACGATATTTGGATGTTTATTTATATCATTGTATATTTGATAAATTTAGTATTTTTTAATCTGAATTTCATAATTGAGTCTAAATTATTCTGTCATATTTATTACCAAGAAGATGTAACACATATTTGATAATTTTTTATTCTCTTCTTATAGTTTTCAGCATATGATTTCATCCCATCTCCAAAATTAAAGCCCTCTCAAGGAATTCCAGTAAATGATGATTTATGTTTTAGCAGAAAAAGAGTGTCAAGAAACTTATTTCAGAATAGTCAAGATTATAACCCAGATTCTCTTCCTGTATGTGCTGCTGGTAAGTAAAAGGTCCAGGTAATGGACATGTTGAAACTATCTTAAAGGTTTCTCTAAACTTAATAATTCCTTTAAGAGCTCAAAGAATTTATAATCTTGTAGACAATTCAGATTCAATAAATATTTGTTAAAGATATGATAGGAATGGGGCACCTGGGTGCCTTAGTCCATTGAGTGTCCAACTCTTAATTTTGGCTCAGGTCGTGATTTCAGGGTCATGAGATCAAGCCCTATGTCTAGCTCTGCACTGGGTGTGGAGCCTGCTTGGGATTCTCTCTCCCTCTCATCCCATACACTTGTTTGTGCCTGCTCACTCTCTCTCTCTTTCTTTCAAAAAAAACAAAAAAAAATCTAATAAGAATGGACACTTTGACATAATTGTCTCCTAAGGCTCTGGGAGGGTTTCTCACTGAAACCGTTTAAGTACTAATGTAAGGCAGTATTTACTTGATCAACAATCCATATTTATTGAGTGTCTCATATGTGTCAGATATTTTACTAGGTACTGGGAATATGGCAGTCAACAAAAAAGGGAAAACTTTCTTCATAATAAACTTGCATTCTAATTGGAGCAAAGCAGACATTAAATAAATGCAAAGCATAGTAGGTTAGATGGTGATAAATGCTATGGAGAAAAATAAAGCAGAGAAGCGGAAATGGAGAAAGGGCTATTTTAAATAATGTGGTGAAAGAAGGCCACATTCAGAAAGAGAATATTTGAAGAAAACCACACAAGTATCGAGAGAAGAAAAAATAATACAGGAAGAGGGAATAGTACAGAATGCAGAACATGTTTGAGAAAGATCAAAGAGGCTAGTTAGTCTGGAATGAAATCAGTAAAGGTTAGAGAAGTAGAAAATGAAATTAAAGAGGTAATAAGGGTCCTTATTTATAAGGTCTAGTGGACTATTTAATGAACTCTGGCTTTTACTCTGAGTGAGGAACATTTTGAGAAAAGAGGTAACATATGTTGCCTTATATTTTCTAGGCATGTTTTGGATGTTACATTTAAAATAGAGCTAAGAAGGGCACTTGGGTGGCTCAGTCAGTCAAGTGTCCAACTCTTGATTTTGGCTCAGGTCATGAATCTCACTGTGGTGATATCCAGTCCCAGGTCTGGGTCCATGCTCAGAGAGAGTCTGCTTGAGATTCTCTCCCTCTTCCTCTGCCTTTCCTGCCCCTGCCCCCAGCATCTCCCTCAAATAAATAAATAAATCTTTTAAAAATAAATAAATAGACTTAAGGAGGGCAAGGGTGAAAACAGGGTAGAATTGATGGAAGTTTAACCAGGCTAGCAGTGAATGTAGTGAAAGCAGTTAGATACTAACCATATGTCATAGGTAGAGTTGATATGATCTGCTGATGGCTTGGGTATGGAATATGTGAAAGAGAGAAGTAAAGAGTGCTCTAAGGTTTTTTGGTCAGAGCAACAGAAAGATGTTTGTCTAAGTAAGTGTTATAGAAAGTAAATATTATGGTAGTTTAAAGGACATGGTCATTGTCATGGGCCATATCAGTTAGAAAAGGCACTGAAGAGGAGGTAATTATAATGCATCTTTTGAGGATGTATATGATATAAGCAGTTAGAGGTGAGTTGTGAGGAGAGCAGAGGTTTACATTAGGAATGGGCTTGGGATATTCTAGGAGCTGTGTAAAGAAGGCATGATTCATTTTAGATGGTAGAGAATAAATTTGGATATGGGGAACCCTTCTGTACTAGGCTCAGAAATTTGAACTCATGCTTATAAGCTATATGGAACTAATGGGAGATTGTTTTCATTAAGGAAAAAAGAAGCTAGGGTGATAAGGTTGGTTATAAATCAAATAGCAATCAGGAAAATATGACCACTGGATGTAGAAGATGAAGATAGGGAATAGAAAAAGATTTCAAGATTTAGCACACAGGTAATTACAAAAAGGGTAATGTGATGACAAAACAAAGCCAGTTGGGAAGGAAAAGTGGTTTATAACATAAAGATTTAGTTTTTTATAATTGTTTATTTGATATCCAGATGATATCATTTATTGAAATGTGTTAGCTATGAGTCCAGGAACAAAATTTAGAGAATGTTTTTTACCACAGGAGAATTTATATACCTTTATGCAGTAAAAGTCCATAATATTTTCATACAAAAATGACTGTTAGACAGATTATGTAGTTTTAATGTCTAAGAGAGTAAAAGAAATGCAAGAATATATCCAGTTATGGGGAGCCTGGGTGGCTCAGTGGGTTAAAGCCTCTTGACTTCAGCTCAGGTCATGATCTCAGGGTCCTGGAATGGAAGCCCTCGTCGGGCTCTCTGCTCAGTGGGGAGCCTGCTTCCTCCTCTCTCTCTGCCTGCCTCTCTGCCTACTTGTGATCTCTCTCTCTTTCTCTGTCAAATAACTAAATAAAATCTTTAAAAAAAAAAAAAAAGAATATATCCAGCTATGCTCATACCATTAGTTAGGATTTTTATAAGGCTCATGCTTTCTCATGCTTTCTGTACTGTTGAGGGCTCTCACCTAGTTGTATAGATTTAAAATAACTGGAAAGTAAGACATCATATAACCTGATGCCAGATTGGATGACATGAATTATAAATACTGTAGGGATTTAAGAAAGGAAAAGGTGATAGAAGTGGTGAAGTGGTGATGAAGTGGTTTGAGAAAACTCCAGGAAAAGTTGGGCATGAGCTGGACCTTAAAAAAGGGAGAGGTTTGGGGCACCTGGGTGGCTCAGTGGGTTAAAGCCTCTGCCTTCGGCTCAGGTCATGATCCCAGGGTCCTGGGATCGAGCCTTGCATCGGGCTGTCTGCTCAGTGGACTGCCTGCATTTTCCTCTCTCTCTCTGCCTGCCTCTCTGCTTACTTGTGATCTCTGTCTGTCAGATAAATAAAATTAAAAAAAAAAAAGCGGGGGGGAGAGGTTTGTGATTGATTGGCAGTGAAGAAAGAGAGGGACTCTTATAGATAGGGCTAAAGTAGAACCAAAGCATGGAGGTGAAAATTACTTTAGAAGGTGTCCAGCACATGAAGGTTAAAGGAGCTTAAAATCAAAGGGAGGTAATTTTATAAATCATAAAATTTTAGAACTTATATAAAGGACCCGCAGTAAGCAATAACCTTAACAAGCCAAGGGAAAGAGATCTTGGAAATATGGCCACATAAGCTTGGAAACTATGTGAATGCTGTGTTACATGTTAGGAAACAAACTAGAAGAGTTCTGCAGTACGACATTTTTGTATAATATATACTACAAATGTCAGGAAGAAGGAAAATCAGCCCAGGAAACAACAGATGTTGGTGAGGATGAGAAGAAGGGAAATCCTCTTACATTGTTGGTGTGAATGCAAACTGGTACAGCGACTCTGGAAAACAGAGTGGTGATTCCTCAAAAAGTTAAAAATAAAAAATAAAATAAAATAAAAAGTTAAAAATAAAACTATCCTATGATCCAGTAATTGCAGTACTAGATGTTTACCCAAAGGTACAAAAATAATGACTTGAAGGGACACATGCACATTTTATAGCAGCATTTTCATGTTTATAGCAGCATTTTCAACAATTGCCAAATTATGGAAGGAGCCCAAGTGTCCATTGACTGATACATGGATAAAGAAGATGTGGTATAGGTGTCTGAGGGGCTCAGTTGGTTAATCGGCTCTTAAGGCTCAGGGTGCTGGTATCGAGCCCCTTTGTTGGGCTCCCTGCTGAGCAGGGAGTCTGCTTCTCCCTCTTCCTCTGCTGTTTCCCCTGCTTGTGCTCTCTTGCTCTGTCAGATAAGTAATATCTTAAAAAAAAAAAAGAAAAGAAAAGAATGAAATCTTGCTATTTGCAATGATGTGGTTGGAGCTAGAGAGTACTATGCTAGGTAAAATAAGTCAGAGAAAGACAAATACCATATGATTTCACTCATATGTGGAATTTGAGAAACAAACAGGTGAACATAAGGAGAGAAAAAAGAGAAGCAAACCGTAAAACAGTTTTAACTATGGAGAACAAACTGAGGGTTGCTGGAGGATGTTGAGGGGATGGATGGATGTAGAGGGTACTTGTTGGGATGAGCACTGGGTATTATATATATAAGTGACAGATCACTAAATTCTACTTCTGAAACTAATACTACACTCTATGTTAACTAACTGGAATTTAAGTAAAAACTTGGGGGGGAAAGAAGGAAAGCAAGGTCTGGAGAAATGTTCCATGGTAAGGCAGTATGTAGAAAGAGTTTTTGTGTATATTTTTCAATATACCTTTCTTTGTACTTTTGCAGTCTCTTCTGTTCTTTAACCCATGATACCAATCAGATATGCTCATAGCAAAAACTGTCCCTTTCTTGCCTACTTAGTTCACTGTACAGTTACTCCTGTAGTTATTCCTATGCAAATGAAATCAATACTTATGAAATTTAATGTATTCATGAAATAAAGTTAATATTTAACTTTAAGAAAAACATTTATGTTTTTCTCTTCCTTCTCTTCAAAGGCAGTACTGGGACTCATCAGACAAATGTTTCTGGGAAGTGTGGACAACTTGGATTTTCACAGATATGTGGGAAAACTGGCAGTGTGGATTCTGACTTACAGTACCTAGGAACAACTAACAGTCATCAAGATAAAGGTTTAATTTCCAACTTTATTTGGATACAAAGATTTATAAATATTATGTAGGATATCCAAGTGTAGCTTACATGTTATTTTGTGTAATTTTATTCATTGCAAAAAACTTATATATTTTTTTTAAAAACTTACATTTTTAGTAACAGTTTTAATAACATTTTTTCATAACTTACCCTAAAATGTTAGATTGAATAATCTTAATGTAAATATAAGTGGTAGAAATTAGAGGGTTTAGAAACTCATGGTAGAAATGAGCATTTTATTTTTTTTATTTTATTTTTTTTATTTTTTTAAAGATTTTATTTATTCATTTGACAGAGAGAGATCACAAGTAGGCAGAGAGGCAGGCAGAGAGAGAGGAGGAAGCAGGCTCCCTGCTGAGCAGAGAGCCCGATGCGGGATTCGATCCCAGGACCCTGAGATCATGACCTGAGCCGAAGGCAGTGGCTTAACCCACTGAGCCACCCAGGCGCCCAGAAATGAGCATTTTAATACCAAGTAATTAAAAACATTATTCATTAAAAAGTACTGTGTTAGCAGAAGACAGTTATGTTCTGTAGCAGTTTTAACTTTTCCTTTTTCCTTTTTGAAAGAGATTATGCAAGTTGAGGGGAAGAGGGAGAATCTTAAGCATTCTCCATGCCCAGTGTGGAGCCACACTGGGTTCAGTCTCACATTCCTGAGATCATGACCTGAGCTGAAATCAAGAGTTGGATGCTTAACTGACAGAGCCACTTGGGTGTCCCAGCAGTTTTACCTTTTAAGGCTGTTGAGAATTTATTAAGCCCCCTGTTAGGAACCATAACTTCTTGATTAGCTGTCATTTCAGATATCTTATATATCTCTAAGATAGAGAACAAAAGGAAGGGCTTGAGGCTGACTGTCAGTTATATGAATTTTTGATTTGAAGGGGTTTCTTAAATGTCTGTGTTAAGTAATAGCTTTATCAATTATTATTTAGAGGTAGGATCATATGAAATATTTTTAGAGGTATTTTAATTTTTGTTAAATATCCTTTACTAAAGTTTTTGAATGATAGGGACATATCTCTGTCTTTATTTGTCAATGAAAAGTAATGCTCATTTGAAATCAATAAGGAAGATTTGTTAATATAGTACTTAAATTTTAGCAACCCTTTCCTCTACCCACTACAAGGGCCTTATGACTCCATAAAGTTTTTCTTTATGGTGTCATTCCCAATAAAACAGTTCATTTTTCTTAATGAAAGAGATATTTCCTAAATTTTGACTAGATTCCCTGGGGACTTGTGATTAGTAGAAGCAGTGAAGATTCTCTCTGTTGCTTAGTCTGTTCCTGTTTACGATGTCCCCCAAATGATTACATTACCTTTGATAACTACCTCCACTCTCAGTGTTTAATCAGATCTTTGAGGCTCTGGTTTTCTGTAACCTCTCAGAATACCTGTAAGAGCAGTACTAAAGGGATATCAAGTTCTTCCAGAATCAGCATTTAACTTAATAGTAGGTGTACATTAAAAAGTCTGTTAAGACCACCACCATGTTGGGGCATGTTGGGTGGCTCAGTGGTTTAAGCCTCTGCCTTCAGCTCAGGTCATGATCACAGGGTCCTGGGATTGAGCCCCACATCAGGTTCTGTGCTCAGATCACCTGGCAGTCATCACAAGTGTACTTCTTAATCCCCATCACCGATTTAATCCACCCCCAAACCTGCCTCCCTTCTGTTTCTTGGTTTCCCTTTTTTTTACCCCCTTTGCTCATTTGTTTTGTTTCTTAAATTCCACATATGAGTGAAATCATATGGCAATTGTGTTTCTCTGATTGTCTTATTTCGCTTAGCATAATACTTTCTAGCTCCATCCATGTCATTCCAAATGGCAAGATTTCATTCTTTATATGGTTGAGTAATATTCCTGTGTGTGTGTGTGTGTGTGTGTGTGTTGTGTGTGTGTATCTACCACATTTTCTTTATCCATTCATCAATAGATGGGACACTTGGGCTATTTCTGTACTTCGGCTATTATAGATAATGCTGCTATAAACATCACAGTGCATGTATCCCTTTGAATTAGTATTTTTGTATTCTTTGGGTAAATACCCAGTAGTGTAATTGCAGGGTGTTAGGGTAGCTCTAATTTTAACTTTTTGAGGAACCTCCATACTGTTTTCCAGAGTGGCCTCACCAGTTTGCATTCCCACCAACAGTACAAGAGGATTCCCCTTTCTCTACATCCTCACCAATACCTGTTGTTCCCTGTGTTGTTGATTTTAGTTATTTAGTTATCCTGACAGGTGTGAGGTATTAGTAGTTTTGATTTACATTTCCCTGATGATCAGTGATGCTGAGCATTTTTTCATGTGTCTGTTGGCCATCTGGATGTCTTCTGTATATTTTTAATTGGATTATGAAATGCTATTTTTAAGAGCCATACCTAAAACATGTCAAAAGAGAATGGGAGAAAGTAAAGCATGGAAAAGATATACCAGGCAAATAGTCAAAGATAGCAATTATAAAAATACAGATATTCGGGAAAACATGCACACTAAAGGTATAAATATTTTTAGGGCTAAAGATTATCATCATATTGAAAAAAGAACAAGAAGAGATAAGACTTTGCTAAAATCATTTGGAGGTGGGGAAGAGTGTGTGTGACAGAATTATAAGGAGAAAATTAACAAATCCACAAATGTCCACACATCAATAGAAAATTTAAATAGAGGGACAACTGGACGCCTCAGTCAGTTAAGTGTCTGCTTCCTTGGGCTCAGGTCATGATCCCAGGGTACTAGGATCCAACCCCACATTGGGCTTCCTGCTCAGTGGAGAGTCTGCTTCTCCCTCTGCTCTTTCTCCTGCTTGTGTTCTCCCTTTTCCCCTCAAATAAATAAATAAGTAAAATCTTAAAAGAAAACTTAAATAGAATAAAGAAGTTTTAGATTAGGTGATACAGAGTAATGAACAACACAATTAATAAACTTGTGAAAGTTGTCTCAGAAATGGAAAACCTCAATAGACCTGTAATCATTGAAGAAATTTTTTTTAAAAAATTTATCCCTACACACACAAAAATGACAAAAATATTCCAGGTTCAGATGGTGTTCCTAGTATTCTGTCAAACCTTCAAAAAGAGATAAAGCCTATCTTAAACAAACTGAAAGAATTAAAAAAGAAAGTTTTCCTGCTTTATTTTATGAGATGAGTATAGCCTTAATTCCATGACCCCATAAAGTTAATGAATAAAGGGAAAAAATGGTGGCCCAGTCTTACCTTCATGGAAGACAAAGTCCCAAAAATGTATTAGCAAATGGAATCTAGCAATGTGGTTTTAAAATGTGTATGTTATATATTATGTGCAAGTAATCTTCCAGAAACTGCTATATTTTTAACATCACAGAAAGGAGGCAGACCATATAAATGTGTCGATAGATGTGGTTATATCATGCTTAGCGAAATAAGTCATGCAGAGAAACACAACTATCATATGATCTCCCTGATATGAGGAAGTGGTGATACAACATGGGGGCTTAAGTGGGTAGGAGAAGAATAGATAGATGTGGTTAAAATTCAACATCTGTGCATGGTTACAAACTTCTAACAAACTATAAATAACTTTCTTAACCTGATATCTGTTAATACCTATAGCAACTATATTTAGTATTAAAGTATTAAAATTCACTTTAAAGTCAAGAATAAGACAAAATGCTCACTGTTACCATTGCTTTTGAAAATGATACTAATCCCTTTAGTATTGGGAAGCAGGCACTGTTCTGGAATATAAGATCAGAATCTAGTAGAGGAGAAAATAAAGAAACAAGAACAGAAGTGACTTCTGTGAGGAAAAATAAAGTACGATAGGAGACAGAATGTGATAAGGAAAGTTTCTGTGAGTGAAATGTTTAAGCAGAACCCCAAATGAAGTGAGGGAGTGAGTTACATTGATACCTGGAAAAATCCAGGAAGAGAGCATTCCGGGAAAAGAGAATAATCAAAGTACAAAAGCTCTGAAGTAGGACCACATTTGGCTTATTGGAGAAATAGGAAGGTCAGTATATTGAGTGAGAGGGAGAGTAATCTTCAGAGGTAACTTGGGGCCTTGTGGGATATAGTGAGGATTTGGGATTTTATTCTGAGTGGGATGGGAAGTGTTGAGAGGTTTTTGAGAGGAAACAAAAATAGCCTGATTTGACTGTTTTAAAAGGATCAGAGTTACTGTATAGAGAAAAGGCTTAGTAAGAATGGGGGCAGGGTGCAAATCAAACTAGTGAGGATATGGCTATTGTAAAGGCCAGAGATGATATGGCTTGTATTAGAAAGGAAGCAATGGAAGTGGTGAAAAGTAGTTGGATTCTGATGTACAAAGTAGCCATAAAGTTTGGAAGCATAGATAATTTTATAATGTATGCTCATGTAATATGAATAAGCCATTTACTCTGTATTCACCTAAGTTTTCAGACTCAGTGATCACCCTGTGTTGCTAATGTTGATTTACTAATGGATTAGATATGAGGTTTGTGAGAAGAATCAAGGATGAGTCCAGTGTTGTTGGCCTGAGCAACTTGAGGAATAGAGCTGCCATTTACCAAGAAGAGTAGATTTTACTGGGAAATCAATAGTTTGGTTTTGAACATGTTACATTTGGGTCATCTGTCTTTTTAAAGAGGATGTTGAGTGGCTTTTGATATGAAGTCTGGATACAAAGGAAAATCTGTGCTAAAAATTTGGGAGTCATTCTACTCCCTATCTAGGAAGAACTTAGTTCAAAATTAAAAGTATAACATTTGTAGAGGAAGAAACAAAAATTGTCATTACTCTCAGATAAAATGTGGTACAATGTGATAATTAAGAGCACTTGGAAGCCACAGTGCCGGGGTCTGTATCCTAGCTTTATGATTTCCTAATGTGTGATTTTTGGCAATTTAGTTATCCCTCCTGCGTTTTTTCTTTTAGTCTATAAGATGAGTACGTACCCCCTCAGGGTTCTTGTGAGGATCAGATTACTTAATACACACAAAGTGTTTAGAACACCACTTGCTCGGGGCGGGGGGGGGGGGGGAAGAACACCACTTGACATGTAGTAAAGTGCTAGGTATTAGCTCCCATCATTATCATTTTCATAGTTGCCATCATTATCATTATGAAAATTACTAGATTACCTACAAAGATAATCTAAAAACATATACAGAAAACTGTTAAAATATTAAACGATTTAGCAAGGTTGCCAGAATATAAAGGTCAATAAAGTTCCTAGACACCAGCAACTTTTAGAAAATATAATTTTTAAGAAAAAAAAATTACAGTACCGGAACGTGGTTGGCTCAGTTGGTTAAGCAGCTGCCTTCAGCTCAGGTCATGATCCCAGCATCCTGGGATCGAGTCCCACATCGGGCTCCTTGCTCGGCAGGGAGCCTGCTTCTCCCTCTGCCTCTGCCTGCCATTCTGTCTGCCTGTGCTCGCTTTCTCTCCCTCTCTCTCTCTGACTAATAAATAAAAAAAAATCTTTAAAAAATTTAAAAAAATTAAAAAAAAACATGGCACTGGGAAAAGTGCGCTATCTATTTAGAAAAAAATTAGATCTTTACCTCACACTGTACAAAAAGATATAAAGTTTAAGAAAAGCAAACCAGCTTTAAACTCTTAGATGTATATACATAAATAACATATTTTCTTTTGTTTTATTACAGTGTATGCTAGCCTGAATTTTGCCCCTAAGTCACAGCAGACCTTTGGTAGCCAGACAGAACGTACTTCTTCATATTCTGGTCTAAGTGCAAGTCCAGGATGTTTCATCCTTCCATCCTATCCTCTCTCATCACCTCGAACTAGTCCAAAGCACACATCTCTTACCGTATCTCCAAAGAAATCTCAGGATACTTCTGTTAACTTCTCCAATTCCTGGCCTCTTAAAAGCTTTGAAGGACTACCAAAGCCAAGTCCACAGAAAAAGCTTGTCAGCCAAAAATCGTCTGACCCTCCAGGTAGAAATGATGGTAAAAATTAATACTTTCTTCAAATTTATTTGTGTTTTTGAAATATTACTTTGGAGTTAGGGTTGTTAGATCTTTAAGAACTGGCATTTTATTTCTCTGAATTAGGAAGCATCTAGGAAAATATTTAATAGTATGTTAAATAAATCAAACATGTTATATAAAATAAAATTCAAATGAAATTGTCATTTCTTTAAATTTGTACTTCAAAATCTTTTTTTAGAACTAGGCAACTAATATGCTTTATAATGAACATAAACATGAACAGCCCAAGAGCCTAGTAACAAATTTTAGCATTAGAAATATAATTAATGCTTAGTATCCATTTATTCTACAGTTTTTGAATGCTTAGTAATATTAAATTTATTTAAAAGAGTTTCTATTATTTGTTAACTAAAATATTCTTTTCTTAACAATCGCCCTTTCCAGGATGCCTGGGTGGCTCAGTCGGTTAAGCAACTGCCTTCAGCTCAGGTCATGATTCCAGGGTCCTAGAACTGAGTCCCACATCAACCCTCTTGCTCAGCAGGGAGCCTGCTTCTCCCTCAGTCTGCTGCTCCCCCTGCTTGTGCTCTCTCTGTCTCTCTCCCTCTCTCTGACAAATAAATAAATAAAATCTTTTAAAAAAACCAGCAACAACAGTAACCCTTTACAAAATAATGAAATTAGCATATGTATTTATTCAAGACAAATCCCATCCTAAATAAAAAGTCTGTTAAGGGCAGTGCCTATATCCCACATAGTTTCTTTTCCACAGCCTCTGAGCTAAGATGTACCACTTTTAAACTAACCTGCATCACTGGTGTTATAGTTTATAACATGACTGTAACGTCAGTTTGTTGCATGGTTAGTCAATTTTACCACTCTTTCTTTTTTTTTTTAAGATTTTATTTATTTCTTTGACAGAGAACCAAGTAGGTAGAGAGGTAGGCAGAGAGAGAGAGAGGGAAGCAGGCTCCCCGCTGAGCAGAGAGCCCAATGCGAGACTCGATCCCAGGACCCTGGGATCAGGACCTGAGCTGAAGGCAGAGGCTTAATCCACTGAGCCACCCAGGTGCCCCTAACCATTCTTTCTTAGAACTACACCTTCATTTCCTCCATTAATTTCTTTTTATGTTTGTCTTTCCCACAAAATCAAATACTGTATTGAAAGCTGAGAATTCATTAAGTTTGTTCTCCCATGTGCCCAGCACTACTGCTTTGCATATAATAGTCACTCATAGGTTACTTACCTAATTAAATGAAGCCAGGCAAGTAGTCCTTCTGGCTTGCTTGTGGACTTTATCATACAAATATTGGTTATGATAATGTGTATAAAGATAAAAATTTAACCTGGTATATAATGTTTTTATTTAATATGAAAGAATTTCTAGTGACTCATTTTTATTATATTTGTTAGGGGACACTAATATGTTGATCTGATTTTAAATAATATTCTTCTAATAAAAGATAATGTGTTTTTAATTTTAAAACAGTGTATTCCAAACACTTATGATTATAACTCCCAGTTCTCTGAAATTTAAAAAATGTAAGTAAAAAAATATTTTTTTCATGCAGGAGAAAATTCTCAAGAAAAACTTTCTCCAGTTCAACTTATACCTGCTTTGGTGAGATCACCATCTTCCCGACGAGGCCTAAATGGGACCAAACCTGTCCCTCCCATACCAAGGGGAATCAGTCTTTTGCCTGATAAAGCTGACTTGAGCACAGTGGGACCCAAAAAGAAAGAGCCTGATGATATTTGGAAGAATGAAAAAGATAGTCTTAAAATTGATCTTTCAGAATTAGATATCAGAGATAAAGATTTGGATCAAGAAGAGGTTAGCGCCAAATACCATTTTTAATAATTTTTAAATGCTTATAATTTCCTATAATATAATATCTGTTATTTAAGGTAAAATCAAGTACTTTTTAATTCCATAACATGTTTTTTTTAATAAAAGTATTTTATGATCGTTATAGAAAATGTAGAAACTATAGTGAAGTATTGGAAGAAAATTCATCACACCAAATCCCACTACCCAGAATAATTTGCCATTAATACTCTAATGTGTTTCCTTTCAGCATTTCTTCTATGCATATATTATATCTTTTTAATTTAAAAGTATGAGTTATATAGCAGTATACCCATATGCTAATCCCTCCCAAATGAACAATTTGCATGTTTCCTATTTTTAAATAAATAACATAACATAGTTCCCTCCCCGATCCAGTTCCTTTCCTTCCTTCACCAGAAGCAACCACTGTCACCATTAATTTGTGTTTTATGTATTTGTGTACTTTTAATATATTATATTTTTACATTTATGATATTATCATAATTTATTTGGGCTATTCTTAGTCTTTTGCTGTTGCAGACAGTGCTGCTTTGGACATTCCTGAGCATGTCTGTTGTGCATATGTACAAGTTTATTTATCTTCATGAACTATGAATTCTCAGTCACTCCATTTATACTATAAAAATCCATTGCCATTGTGACAACCCTGTACTTACTAATTATGTCACAGAAGGAATGTGGTTGTTGTATTACTTTGGATACGGAGCACTCTTTCCATAGATGCTTTCTTTTCATCATATTAGTCTGCCTGATGTCAGGTTTAAAAAATTGTTTTACGTTAAATGTGTGTAATGAAACAGTTATATTTTGTGGTCTTATTTTTGTCTACTTTTAAGATGTAAGCATCATACACTGATAGTTTGCACAGTAAAATAAAATTAATGCATATTCATTTTAAGGATATTTCTTTAGCATTAAACATGTGTACCAAAATTGGTTCTTAAATAAATTAATTAGTCATTCCAACTTCTGACTGCTTGTAAAATCTTTCCTTCCCTCCGAACCCATAGTTATATTTCACTGGTACTAGGAAAAGAATTCATTTAAAGGGAGGAAAGTTCTGGAAGGATCATTTTCCTATATAACTCATAAATTTCATCTGATGCTACATCTTTTTGCATTATTTGTATGATACCTTAAAAATAGCCCTTTATCTTTTAATGAATAATTGAAAGGATAATTTCTTTTATATAATTATTGATAAATACAGGAGGATAGTACTATTTTTATAATGGCAAGCCTTCTAATTCTAAGGATTTACTAGGGAAGTGGCCATACTGTAGAATCAACCATTTTAATTATTATAATCAAAATGTAAGTGAAACAGTTTATGTATATTTCTGGGTTCCTTAATTCATTCAGGTTTCTATTCCCAACTTTAATATCTTTGTAAGGGCATCTTCTTCTCTACATTTCTAGAAATACTTGGTTTCAGAAGTCACATATAGTCATCTGTTATTCTCTGACCCCTAATACTGACAATCGTGATATAAACTTCTAATTTTAGAAAACATTACTTTTCACAGAATTTCTAAATGGCCACATCTACACACCAGTGACCTAAGATTGGCTAGACCTTTCTGACCTCAGCTCAGATATCTACCATCTGGTTGAATAATTCATTTACTAATTAAATTTTATTATATTAGTCATTATTCTCAATGTCAGAAATACCATGGTGAATAATAGCTTGAAATCCTTCCTCTTACGCGGCTTACAGTTTTGTTTATAAATTGGTTGTTTATAAAATACATATTTCTATTATGTACAAATACGTTAATACCATCTTATTAGTTCCAGATTGGACACTGGCTAGCTAGGTATAGTGAATGGAATTTAAAATCTAAGGATAACCTTTACTCATATAAATGTCTTGTAAGTTAATTGTTGTTGTTTTTTTCCTTAGATGCAGAGTTCTCTTAGGTCCCTACGTAATAGTGCAGCTAAGAAAAGAGCAAAACTGAGTGGCAGTACCTCTGATCTTGAAAGCCCTGATTCTGCAATTAAGCTCGACTTGACCATGGACTCACCGTCTCGATCTTCCTCTCCAAACATCAGCTCTTATAGTGAAAGTGGAGTTTATAGCCAAGAATCATTGACTTCTTCTCTGTCTACAACTCCCCAGGGGAAGAGAATAATGTATTTAATTTTTTGATGTGTTAAATGAATGCTGATCTTTTAATTTGTAGCCTGATCCCTAATACCGTATTTGAAAAAAACTTAGCTATTTATTTTCTAGTGTTTTTTTTTTTTAAATTTTATTTATTATTTGACAGCAAGAGACACAGTGAGATAGGGAACAAAAGCAGGGGGAGTGGGAGAGGGAAAAGTAGGCTTCCTGCTGAGCAGAGAGCCCAATAGAATGCAGGGCTCTGGGATCATGACCTGAGCCAAAGGCAGATGCTTAATAACTGAGCCACCCAGGAGCCCCTATTTTCTAGTTCTTAAAATGTTGAAGTACATTTAGAAGACAGTGGGAAAGTTTATAGATACTATCTAGCTAGGCTTTGGTTTGGGATGCATGGAGAAAGAGAACACATCAGCTGTAACTTAGAGCACCTGCAGTAATATATAAATTCTTATTTCCCAAGTCCTAGTTGTTCTGCCTGCGATTTATCCTAATATTCTTTGTTCTTTAGCTCTATTTTGGATCATTGAGTCTTTTGCAGTGGACCTTTAAGCTGTTATTACTGCTTTCATTGAAAACTCAGCACCAATTTTGTCTAATTTGTAGATAAACTCCCAACTGTTACCTCCCCATTTCTTATATTTTGTTGTTTCATTGTCTTGTAATAGCGCAGGCCTCTGTGCCATAGCTTTTGCAGCCTTCCCAGGAATCTCCTTACAGCAGTTCTAGAGTTAGAGTCCTGGACACCCCAGAGCATTTTTTTCTGGTAAAACAATTCAACAAACTTTACCAGATTACCTCAGTGACCTCTAAGTCTTAGATAGTGATCCCACCTTGATTTCTGAAAATTCCTGTGGCTCTCTTCTAGGATTTTGGGATATCTCTTCCCTCTTTATTTTAGACAAAAACCTAAGAGTAGAGTTGTTAGGTCATAGGATAGTTAACATTTAGCTTTTTATTTTTATTTATTTATTTATTTATTTGACAGACAGAGATCATAAGTAGGCAGAGAGGCAGGCAGAGAGAGAGAGGAGGAAGCAGGCTCCCCACTGAGCAGAGAGCCCAATGCGGGGCTCGATCCCAGGACCCTGGGATCATGACCTGAGCTGAAGGTAGAGGCTTTAACCCACTGAGCCACCCAGGCGTCCCAGACATTTTTTTTTTTTTAAGATTTTATTTATTTGACAAAGATCACAAGTAGGCAGAGAAGCAGGCAGAGAGAGAGGAGAAAGCAGGCTCCCCACTGAGCAGAGAGCCGGATGCGGGGCTTGATCCCAGGACCCTGGGATCATGACTCGAGCTGAAGGCAGAGGCTTTAACCCATTGAGCCACCCAGGTGACCCAGTTATCAGCATTTAAAGTAGATATTTATCTCTTTAGACCTGAAGTCCTTCCCTTATCTTCTATGGATGTAAAGTTTTATGTTAAATACTCCTGCAGTTGCAAGGTCCTGTAAATAATTTAGAACCTAGTTGGTAAGAAAAGAAAAGTTCACTTTATACTGTAACATTTAGAATTCACTATTCTCTATGTTGTCTCGTGGAATTATTCTCTTCAGATACTGAACTCTGTGAGGAGGAGTTCAATATACCCTCATTTCTGGACTCAGTTACCTTTAATGAATTTTGTATTTCCACATTAAGTTTAATGGCTTTTTTTTTTCACTTAATTTCTTTCTTCTTTTTAGATTTGTTTATGTACCACACCCAGTGCTCCATGCAATACATGCCCTCCTTAATATGTATCCTACCCCCATCCCTCCAAAAGCCTCAAAGTTTGTTTCTCAGAGTCCACAGTTTCTCATGCTTCATCTCCCCTTCTCGTTTCCCCAATTCACTTTTCCTTTCCTTCTCCTAATGTCCTCTATGCTATTCCTTATGCTCCACAAGTACGTGAAACCATATGATAATTGACTCTCTGCTTAAATTTAATAGCTTTAAAACAAATTATTTTTAACCAGCTTGCATCTTGCCTTAAGAATCATGGCAAAGAGAGCCACTATTACCTCATGTAGGGCTTTCATCTTTAAGTGGGTTGGGGAGGAAAAACTCTTGAGAATCATTCTTCTAAAGACTTAAAGTATTTTCTTTCATTCAAGTCAGGTACATGGTATAAATGTAAATTGACTAAAGAAACCTATCATCTATTCTAGAGAAATTACTCTTTAAAAATGTTTAACATTTAAAAAAAATTTTTAAAAAAAGTTTAACATTGACGTCTCTCTAGGCCAATTAACAAATATGCTTACCCAACTACTAAGAACTATGCTCCTTTGTAAAATCTCTTCTTTATAATATCCATCACTGGCTTTTTGATATTACAACACTTGCGTGATTTTGAACATTTCCTTTACATTCAGATTTAACATTCTTCTGTCACTTTCTTTGTGAAACAAAGCCTGTGAGTCTCTATGATGTCAGAAAGTATAACAGAATAATTCAGGAAGAAAATGGCATGTGCTAATATAACCCACCTGTTGCTTATCTCTAATTTGTAATGCATTTCAGTCTCTTTTTTTGTATTATTATCTATGAGGGCAAATAGTATATTAAATGATTAGGAGTCATTTGCTTTGGTGTTGGAATGAATTTCTTTGGATCAGTTTTGATTTTTCTTTTTTTTTGACCCAACAAAAGGTTATATAATATGAGTTAGAGAATCTTCCCTGCCTTTGGTAATCTTTCCATGAATAATTAAGAACTGCCTATATATCAAGGGGTTGAAAGTTCAAAAAGTGAACTAGGAATACCAATAAAAAATAATCTTAGCTATAGTTTTTATACTTGCTCCTGCCTTAATATTTAAGAATATTTTACTATCTTTAATGTGTATTGAAATTACTTTGTTTCATTGTAGGTCAGACATATTTCCAACATTTGGATCAAAACCTTGTCCAACAAGACTTTCTTCTGCAAAGAATAGAAACTCTGAGATAGCTGACCAAAGCGCCACTGCAGGTATTTTATAGCTATTTTATAAATACGTTTTATAGAAAGTATGATTTTTTAATCAATTATTTTTATTAACATATAATGTATTATTTGCACCAGGGGTACAGGTCTGTGAAGGCTTACACACTTCACAGCACTCACCATATCACATACCCTTTCAATGTCCATAACCCAACCACCGTCTCCATCCCACCCCTACCCCAGCAACCCTCAGTTTGTCTTGTGAGATTAAGTCTCTTAATGGTTTGTCTCCCTCTCAATCCTATCTTGTTTCATTTTTTCCTTTCCTACCCGCCCAAACCCACCACTCTGCCTCTCAAGTTCCTCATATCAGGGAGAGCATATAATAATTGTGAAAGTCTGATTTTTAAAGGATATAAAAAATGCATTTCAGATGTAGAATTTTTATAGTTACCAGTTAAGACTAATCATCTTTTTAACTCCTCACAAGAGCTTTTTTGGCAAGAATAAGTACTGTACTATTCTTGGAAGAAAAAATATTTACTGAAATAATTGATCCCCCTTTAAGCTCATAGGTGTGCTTTAGCCTGGCTCTTCCATCTGGACATTTTGGTTTAAGTGATATGAAATGTGACTTGGCCAGCAGAGTTTTAAAAGCCCGGAGGGTGATTCTAATAGGCAGCATAGTTTGGAAGCCACTAGGCATCACAAAAGACAATTTTTTTTTTAAACACAGTAACATAGTTAAGTTTGTTTGTATCTTGTTAAGAATTTCGTTAACTAACCTGGAAGTCTCTAATGTATAGCATCACTTTTCAGAAAATAGATTTAGTTATTAGTAATCTTTTGGAGAAATATTTGGATTCTCATCTATTTAGGATGGAAACTGCATGTGATTCTTCTTTATGATGGGTAACACTGTTTTGGATTATGAGTGAATTATAACACATTGGCATTTATTTTCACATGATCTCAGTATAAAAGTCCTAACAACTTTGAAGCTACTCTACCTTATATATAATTTCCTCTCTAAAAAGCTATGTATGTTTGTATTTGTCTACTAATATTTTAAAATTTCTTGACCCTAAATATGTCTTAATTTCATCTCCTCTTTTTAGTCTCCTGATTCATTCCTTTCTTAGCCTTGTAAGATTTTTCTCCGGCTTTAGTCTCATTGTCTATAATCAGTTCGCCTCAGTGCAAGTCTGACTGTATTGTCCAGCCTTAATATATTTAGGGCATTCTTCCATGATCTGTCTCTGTCTACCTTTCCAGCCTCATATTTCACTTCCTTCATTGTAATTTTGTATTCCAGTTAAATCAGACCACTTTCAATACCATTTCCTCTCTTTTTGTAGTTACATGTACAAATTCTTCTGGGTGAAATGTGGAATCCATACCACACCCAATTCAGCTCGAAAAACTGTTCAGTTGTTTTTTCTGTAAAACCTCCCCATTCAGACAAAAAAATTGATTATTACCTCTTTCGTGATATCTTTACATTTTGCACTGACATCTTTATAGTGGTATTGGCATTATTTTACTTCTTTGGACTCTCAGGTTCTCAATCCCCAGAGATTATTTACCTTTGATTACCTACCTAGTGCCTTTATTATCATGAATGCCTAATTCAACCATACATGCTTGGTATATTGGCTTCCACAAAGCTAGTATTCCACAAAGAGTTAGTTAATCTGTTAGGCACAGGAAGACAGTGTTTATGTGTTTTGGAGTCTGAAAGACCCCAGATGGAATCCCAGTTTGACCACATCCATGAGCTGGGCAAGTGATTTAACTGCTTTGAAATGCAGTTCCCTCATCTGGTAATGTAAACCTTGAGAAGGAGTAATGAACATTTGAGTATAAGCACCTAATGCATAATAGACACCTGGCTTTTATTCCCTTAAAGGAGGAGACACAAAGAAACATAACCTAAACATATTCCTAAATCCCTTTTTAAGGCTGATTATTATAGTAAATTCTTCATAACATTATGTAAGTTATTGGTAACGTGTGTCTTCTTTGCAAAAGTGAAGCCCTCTTCTGGAAGAATATGTTTGGATTTAAAAAAGAATAGATTTAGAAAGCCTAGATTTGAAATTCCCCCTGACCTCATAAGCCACTTAAGTTTTAGTAAAGTGAAAAAGTTCTTAGAGCAGTACATACTTCTATATACAATATTTGGTGTTTGCCAAACTTGTCTAATATTTGGTATTTCTCAAACTTACCTGCCTTGGGATCACCAGGGATACTTGTAACAGAGATTCTTGGACCTCACCTCACAACTCGTGAATTGATCTTCAGAGTTAAAAGTCTTTATTTTTAATAAATAAGTATTTCTAAGATCAAGTTTTGGAAATTCTGCTGTTGAATTCACAGTGAGATATTCTTGGTTAAATTTAATATGCCCTCTAAATGTAACGTTGCTAACAGTTTAGGATTTTATAAACTTGGTTTACATTTTTTTTTTTTTTTGTGGAATAGATAGGGTTTTGTAAATGATTCCTACAAGTTTATCATTTAATTGATAAAGCATAAAAGTGTTAATGCTTAGAGTAAAGACTATCTGAAAAAAAAAACAAAAATAATTATGTAGATACTATAAATCCAACTTGTCTTTGTGTCCTCATTTCCAGTAAATATTTCCACGTGTAATCCATCACTCCCTATTATAGCACATAGGTAAATGTGCTGTAGGTCATTTATATAGGAACATTTCCTGAATTATGTTATAGTAGACTTTTTTTTGTAGCATCAGATTAGTAATACCTGCTATTAATAAAAAACAGTTGCACCTAAATCCAATATCTTTATGATGCTATCTTTATGGATTAACTATCAAAACTTCTAAGAAGAGTTCAGGACATCTGAGTGGCTCAGTTGGTTAAGCATCTGCCTTCGGCTCAGGCATGATCCCAGGGTGCTGGGATAGAGTCCTGCATTAGGCTTCTTGCTCAGCAGGGAGTCTGGTTCTCCCTCTCCTGCCTGCCACTCTCTTGTGCTTGTGCCAGTGCCACTGCTTGCTCTCTCTCTCTCTCTCAATCTGTCAAATAAATAAATAAAATAAAATAAAATAAAAACTAAGAGGAATATAGACAGATATCCACGTTACTCCCAGAAGTTCTCTATCATTTAACACCAAATATTTTTTGACTGTCTGTGAAGTGACTTTTGTTGTCTTTTACCCGGCAGTCCTCTGTTGACTGGTTGCCACCAACCACTCCTTCTCCCTCATGATCCTGTTTTTTTATTTAAAAAAAAAACCATAATAATTTTAAGAACAAATTGTGTTTTGTTACTACTACCTAGTGGTATTTGTAGGGAACTATACATATGAAAATAGATGGTGACTTAAATATATATTATGTAGGATTTTCCATTTAGTAGATATTTTGTGATTTTAATAGCTTCAAAGTACTGGTATAGGGTGGTCAGTTGAAACGTTCAAATATAGATTAAAATTTTTTGATATTTGTTTTTTTTTTTTTTTTTTTTTTTTTTTTTTAATTTCATTTATTTATTTGAGAGAGAGACAGTGAGAGAGAGCATGAGCGAGGAGAAGGTCAGAGGGAGAAGCAGACTCCCCATGGAGCTGGGAGCCCGATGCGGGACTCGATCCCGGGACTCCGGGATCATGACCTGAGCCGAAGGCAGTCGTCCAACCAACTGAGCCACCCAGGCGTCCCAAAATTTTTTGATATTTGTTAAAAGGAGACCCACATTAGGGTTTTTGTTTTTATTATTTTAAGATGTATTTATTTATTGGTATGGGGAGAGGTGGAGAGGGAAAGAAAGAATCTCAAACACACTCCCCAGTGAATGAGGAGCCTGACCTGGGGCTTGATCTTAGGACCCTGAGATCATTAGCTGAACCAAAGTCAAGAGTTGGATGGTTAGGGGCACCTTGGTGGCTCAGTTGGTTAAAGCCACTGCCTTCGGCTCAGGTCACGATCCTGGAGTCCTGGGATTGAGTCCCACATCAGGCTCCCAGCTCTATGGGAAGTCTGCTTCTTCCTCTGACCTTCTCCCTTCTCATGCCTTCTCGCACTATCTCTCAAATAAATAAATCTTAAAAAAAAAAAAAAAAAAAAGTCGGATGCTTAACTGACTGAGCTACCCAGGTGCCCCGATTTGGCTATTTAGAGTATCCCTATTTACTTAATCCTCACGACCATCCTGGAGGGGTAATACTATTATCCCCTATTTTTAAAAATAAGATTAAGTGTCTTGCTCAGATTCTGTCAGCAGTTTAAGTGGCAGTGCTATGACTTAAAGCCAGGAAGTATAATTACAGATTCTGAGTTTAGTCACTGGAGTGTACTGCTTCACCAGCCACACCAAGGTAGACCTACTACACAAGAGTAGGAGAGAAGAGAGAAATGGAAAATATCTCTCAGGATACAGTTTAAAAATTCTAGATTTAAAAATTGTTCTTTTTGCTATAAAGGTTTATATGTCATTTAAACATTAAATGCCTGTAATATTTTAAATATATATATTCTTGGTTATCTCTTCCAAACATTAAATTTTGTATTTCATTGTAATTTTAAAGCCTGTTTTATAAAATGTTTTGGATATAGTTTATAATAAATGTTCTTAACTGCTAGGAAAAAGTATAACAAAATTTAAAATAAGATAAAACTCTTTAAATTACTGTAATGTTATAATTTCTAATGTTACATTGCTGACCTTTTTAAAAGTCCTAGAAGGCAAGATAGATTTAGAGGGGAGATACGTACCTATGTATACTATTACCTGAATCATTCAAATAAATATTTTTATGTATTTTTATCTTATAGGGATTACAGCATCCAGTGTAAGCATAATTGGTCAACGTATGAACTATGGGTTTGGATGTGGTGATTTTGAAGATGATAGGTCCCATGACATTTCTCCTAGTGTTTTCAAAATACAAAATAAGGAACCCCCAAGACATTATAAACATACAAAAGGTTAGTAAATGTCACAAATTAATTTTTAAAATTGAATGTCTCTAAATCCTAAATTAAGTGTGTTAGAATTCTCCCTAAGCATGCCAATAAACGGAGATTTCTCAGTTTTGAGATTTTTCTTACCCCTCTGCTGATGTGTTATTGCTTCAGTAATTTTGCCAAATAAGAGAACATAGAGGTTTCATGTATTGTTTAATGGACTTGCCTGAGAAGCCAGAGTAGGGAAGTGACTACATATGAAGTTAAAACTCGGGAATCTCTGGTGACGTCTCCCCTGCCAAGATTACACACACACACACACACATTTTACAAGACATTTTAGCACAAAAATGGGGTAGAAAAATCATGTGAATAAATAAGTCCCAGATGCCTACTTAGGTTGTAACCATGGAATAAAACTGTGGAAACAGGAATATAGTTTTCCTATGGTAGAACCTGGGAAGGCTTCTTTGTTATCACTAACCATTATTAGTAATTTGCATTCTTTTTTTTTTTTCCTTTAAAAATTTAGTGGAGCAAGCAGCTCCTCTGTGACTGCTCTCTTCATTATTTCAGAGAACCTATTAAAGCTACATTTTTTAAAATTTCCTTTAGGATAAAGAGGAAGTTACTTTATTTTATTTATTTATTTATTTATTTTAAGCTTTATTTATTTATTTGACAGAGATCACAAGTAGGCAGAGAGGCAGGCAGAGAGAGAGAGGAGGAAGCAGGCTCCCCGCTAAGCAGAGAGCCCGATGTGGGGCTCAATCCTAGGACCCTGGGATCATGACCTGAGCCGAAGGCAGAGGCTTTAACCCACTGAGCCACCCAGGCACTCCGAGGAAGTTACTTTAAAGGGAATAAGTATTTAAATAGAGTAATAAGAAGTCACTGTATTTAGGTATTTAATCTCCTAGTAACTCTAAGGAGCTGTCACTTTTTTATTTGTAGCAACCATGATTATAGTAGGTCAACTTTTGTTATTATTTTTTATTTTTTATTTTTGCAGATGATATGACATTTTATTTTTTTTAACTTTTGTTATTTCTGATCATCTGAAGTCACATATGTGTGGGTGTGTGGGTATATCTGTGTGTCTGTGTAGGCAGTCAGGCATTTTAGGACATCTGGTTTGTTTTTTTGTGGAAATAAATTGAGTAAAGGAAAGTTGCTTGGAATGTTTTTTTTCTTTTATCTTTCTTTTGGTAAATTTTTAAAGTATTTCATCCACGATGTGATTCAATATCTGTTCTTTGTGAAAGATTTCTTCTCTCTCATTGTTTTTACAAAAGAAAATGACAGGGTTTTTTCCTATTTACTTATATATTTTATTTCTCATGTAAAGATAATCAATACAAAAATATTTTTCTTCCTGGGTGGCTCAGTTGGTTGGACGACTGCCTTCGGTTCAGGTCATGATCCCGGGGTCCTGGGATCGAGTTCCGCATCAGGCTCCCAGCTCCACGGGGAGTCTGCTTCTCTCTCTGACCTTCTCCTCACTCATCATCTCTCTCACTGTCTCTCTCTCAAATAAATAAATAAAATCTTAAAAAAAATTTTTTTTTCTTCCTAAAAATAACTCATACCCTAACATACAATTTTTTAATTTTCTTTTTTTAGAAATTGCTTTGAAATAATTGCTGAATATCTTTATTCACTACTATTGGCACCCTTTTTTGGACAGCAGAATCATAAAAATGTTTATAACTTTTGACCAGCTGTTATTTCTAGTCCAGAAAATTACTTCATACACATACTTCCAACTCTAAACCAAATACCTATTTATCTTTTTGGTCAGGAGAATAAACATGCTCAAAAACCAAACTAACCTTCCTTTAGGACGAAAAGGACCAGTTCCTTTTTTCTTTGTTTTTATTTTTATTAGTAGCATTACTATTTTTCCAGTTATGTGGACTTAAAACTTTAGAGTCATCTTTGTCTACTTCTCCTTACCCTCCAAGTTTAGGCAGTGGTGACGATCCTACCAGTTCTGTTTAATATGGGCCTTCATTATCTCTTCCTTGGATAATTGCAGTAGCTTTCTGAATAAGACATCTTGCCTCTTATTTTATCCATTTTTACTCCAGGCTCCATACCCTTCCAGAATTAACTTTTTTGAAGTATAGTTACCATCTCTTCCATACTCAAAACCTTGAGTGGTTCCCTGTTTCCCACAGAATAGATTTTGTGCTCTGCAGCATAATTTTTTTTTTTTTAAAGATTTTATTTATTTATTTGACAGAGAGAAATCACAAGTAGATGGAGAGGCAGGCAAAGAGAGAGAGAGGGAAGCAGGCTCTCTGCTGAGCAGGGAGCCTGATGTGGGACTCGATCCCAGGACTCTGAGATCATGACCTGAGCCGAAGGCAGCGGCTTAACCCACTGAGCCACCCAGGCGCCCGCATAATTTTTTTTTAAAGATTTTATTTATTTATTTGACAGAGAGAGATCACAAGTAGGCAGAGAGAGAGGAAGGGAAGCAGGCTCCCTGCTGAGCAGAGAGCCCGATGCGGGACTCGATCCCAGGACCCTAAGATCATGACCTGAGCCGAAGGCAGCGGCTTAACCCACTGAGCCACCCAGGCACCCCTGCAGCATAATTTTTAAATCCCTTAATAATCTTGCGTCAGCTGAACTTACTACATTATCTCTTACTACTCTTTTCATTCCCAGTGCTCTGGCATTCTTAGTACTGGAAGTTTTCTTAGGTGGCAATGTACAGTCAGCCTAGATGTCTGTTTCTGATCCTAATGTGTTCATAGCATGTCTGCTTTTTGAATACTGGCTAGAATCCATTTCTTTAGAAAGTTTTCTTCCCCACTTAACTGGTGTGGAGTAGTATAAATTATTTAAAAGTAAAGGTATTGCATTTTTTTATTCCTATTAGGCTTTGCATGTAATAGTGTCCAATACCACATGTTAAATGAATGGAGCAGTGATGAGCCAACCCAAACTAACATTGTAGCCTTGGATACAGTCCCTCAAACATTGCATCTTTAAACAATCAGATTAAAGTGACATTTGAGTACAGCGCTCAAGGGAATAAAACAACTTCCAAAAGAAGTATTGGCAATAGGTGGCATATATGAATGGATTCATTTTGTAAGAAACTTCAGACGGTTTTAAGATTTGCTTTCAGAACCACTTCTTCCCATTCCACTCCTTTGCTGGTTGTTCCTTTGAACCTGCCCATTTTCTAGCATATTCATATGAAGCCCCAATTAATGACTTAAGAAAGTGACTACTGATAATGCTTAGCAAACTAGCTTTTATGAGTTAGTGTTTTCTCTTTCACTATTTGGATGAATGAGATAGAAGTAACAAAAAGGTTAAATAAAATTAGCTTATGTGTCAAGAGTCTTTTAAGCTTATTTTTTCTTTATATTTTACAGTTGAGACCCAGTGAGCAACATTTCTTTCAGTGTTTTGTTTACAAGAAAATGTAGTGTAAAAAGTAAAAGTAAAAAATGACTAGTAGTGTAAAAAATGACTAGTTATATCAGCCTGATAAATGAAGTTAAACTACTTCAGGATAACATGTTCTTTATATGTTTCCTCTTGATATTTGTCTAATTATTCAGTCATTTCTTGACAGACTATGTATACACTTTATGGACAGATTTTGAACAAATTGTTGCATTTACTGAAATTTGCTTTCCTTTGTCACTTAACACCTTTTGAGTCTACCCTGAGGTATCTGTTTGTAGACCCCAAATTAATTATACTTTGCTTTTCATTTTTTCTGTCTTATAACGTTCATCTAACATATATTTATTGAAAACCTACTATATGCCCTACTAAGAGGCTCTGGAAAAGCATAATTGAAACCAGACATGGTCCTATCTCCATAGAGCTTACAGAGTAGTAGAATAATTAAACAAATAATCGCACACTGAGGTGAAAGTTAACCTAGAAAATTACAGATTGCTGAGAGATTGACTTGGCTGTTTTTAGAAGTCAGAGGCTTTCCTTCATGGTTACCTTTTGATGCTCGTTTTTCATGCTGTGATTATTTTCTTGTATATCTTCCCATTCTTAACTCTGCCATGTATATAGTCCTTAGGGGAAGGAAGGTCTCTTTTCTCTCTACTGCCTAGTCAAACAAGGTATTCTAATTTCAAATATTTATTGAATTAATAAATAAGTGTGAATAAATAAATTATAAAATCCATGTATGAAATAAAATTTTCTGTTTTAAAGGACCATGTTATAATATCCTAAAATACTATATAACAACAATATTAAAATGTGGGGTTTTTGTTTGTTTCTTTAGCATTTACAGGGTCATCATCAAATTTACAGCAAATTCCCAGTTTTGACTTCATATCCACAAATACCTTACCAGAAGACTCAGTAGTTGTTGTTGGAAAAGGTATTTCCAAGTTATTTAGCTTGTTAATTGTATGTGTTCTCCACACACAAGCAGGGGATATCATTAAAGAACAAAGAAGAATGTGATTCAAGTGTTGATCAGAACTTTTTTTATTAGAACTTTCTTTTTAAGAAATTATTAAATTGAAAAAATTAGAAGTGATTACTTAATTTTAGATTTCTGTCTTCTAACAAAACTAAGTAAATTCATGTGAGTAATTTTCAGAGAGATACTTTATGTAACAGCTGCAGCTTAGGGACTTCTAAGACATTTTTAGGATAGCTAAGACAGCTTTATCACAGTTTAAGTTCAAATAATAGTCCTTAATTATAATTTATCAGCTTAGTATTTAATATAATTTCATTATTTTCCATACAGAGTATAGACAAATCAGAATTAACCCCTGTTACATATTTTTGGAGGATTAGAGGACCTTTGAACAATATATTTGCAAATATTCTTTAAAACTCTTTTTTCTTTTCAACTTTATTGAGGTATAATTGACAAATAAAACTGTAAGTGATTATTTAATATCCATATACATTGTGAAAGGATTCCCCCATCAAGTTAATTAACACATCTCAGTTAGTTTCTTTTTTCATCAAAAAGGTAGAATGTGATGATAGACATTGATGATCGACATTTTATTTTTAATAAATACCGTGAAATAGGATGAAATACTTGGAAAGCTTTCCTAATTGTTTGCTTGGTAGAGTATCATTAAGTTAATTTGAGGCCCTTCTCAGATTGGCTCCAACCTACCCTTGCAAACTTAGTTTCTGTTATTCTTCTGCCTTGTTCTTAACCAAACTGAGTTATTCACTTCATTTACATGCTTTATACTTGTTCAGCTCTTCTTCTAAGCATTACCATCTTATAGGATACCCTTCCTCCTCCTTCATTTACCTGCCCAAATTCATTGTGTCTTCTAATTCCAGCTCAAATCCTTGCACTGAAATCATCTTAAACACACATCATATCAACCTTTCCTTCATTTAAATTCGTTATTACAATATGCAGTTCTCAATTAATATTGTGAAATGTCTAGTGATACCTGTATGATTATCCTGTTAGGGGATTTATTTTTATATTTATTATTATTTGACATGTTTTTCTTACTAACTATATTGTTTATTTCTTAAAGTCAAGAGCTTGTCTTTAACTTTGTTATTAGAGTGTGATCACATAAATACTTAATGGCAATTTGATGGTGGGTTAATTTCAGGTGTATTTGGAAGTCCAAATTCAGCACCAGCAGCCTGCAGCCAATCAGTGATATCTTCTGTGGAAAATGGAGATGCATTTTCAACTAAACAAAACATTGAACCACCATCAGGGATTTATGGAAGAGCAGTCCAGCAAAATATTCCATCATATGTTGATATTGAGAATGAAAAGGATGTAAGATTATTTGCTGATTATTAGGATAAACTCAAGCCTATATTATTTAATTGTGCTGTGTTCATCAGATTTGGGGTGATGAAGGTGTTTTGATTAAAATTTTTAAAATCCCAGGATAATTGAAATTTCTGATCCTTAATCATTTAAATAATGGATTATTTTTCTTTCCAGCAAAAATATTCTCATTCTGGTATAAAGTATCTAGTATACTTTAAACTATACATGTACTTTATGTTTGTGTGTGTGTGTGTATTTACATACTCAACAATTTTCTAGGACACTCGAGGAATAACAGACTGGTGTCCTCAGGTACAAATTCAGTTATGATGTTAGCATCATGTAATTCTATTCAATTTTATTTTATTTTAAGATTTTATTTATTTATTTGACAGAGATCACAAGCAGGCACAGAGGCAGGCAGAGAGAGAGGAAGGGAAGCAGGATCCCTGCTGAGCAGAGAGCCCGATGAAGGGCTCTATCCCAGGACCTGAGATCATGACCTCAGCCAAAGGCAGAGGTTTAACCCACTGAGCCACCCAGACACCCCGCTAGTCAATTTTAGAATTCCTAAAATAAGGACTAAAAATATATATAACTTACTTTTTTATATGTAGACAATGTCTCTATGTAGTTGCCAGAGATGAAGATAGCTATGTTAAATAACAAACTCCCTGAATACTTACAGATATTTCAACTTTTTAATTCAGATTAAAATTTCTATTTCAAAATCTACTTATGACAAGATGAGACAAAAGAGAAAAGAGGAAAAAGAACTTTTTGACATTAAAGATTGTGAAAAGAAGGAACAGAATTCCTGGGAGCGAATGAAAACTACAGGAACTGAGAAGAAGACGTCTGAAAGTAAGTGGAATTTAACTTTTGGTGTGTTTTTCAGCTGATACTATTCTAAAGCTAGTGTACCTGTGGTTTAACGGACGGCTAATAATGGAATATGTTGAACCATAACATTGAAATTTGTAAGACCCAGTAGCCTTCTAACTATTATAATAAATATTATTTCTCATAAAGAAGTTGAATGACTATTTTTCTCCCTTCTAGACTTACATATTTTTGGAGATGAGGTGGGAATATCAAAAAATAAAAGTTCCCCTTTAGAAAATATTTCCTTCAGCCCTCCATTGAAAGGAGGGACCTCTTTAAAAAGGTCACCATCTTTAGTGTTTTCAGATTCCGGTAATTTGTTTAAATGTAAAGAATAATGTCACAAATGCTGGTTAAGCTTAAGAGACCACATATGGTTAAGTGCATTTGTGATGAAAAGAGCACTAAAGCTAGTAGGAGTCAGTAGACAGACCTGGCTTCATAATTATCAGGCCTGCCTTTTAATTAACATTCTGACCTGGAAAAATGCCTTAGTATTCTGTCTCTAAAAATATCCAAATTATCTCAAAGGTCTCTTCTGTGCTCTCTGCAAATATTCCTGCTTCACTAAGGAGTTGTGTCCCATTTTATAGCTGGGGTTAAATGAGATTGTGAAGTTAGTTTAAATCAGATCATGATTTTAAAAAATCATTGTATTTATCACTTATTCAGTCTACCATTCAGTATTTACTAGCTCTTATACCTGGCCAAGAATGGCTTTCATGTTTCCTTTGCTGTTTTTGAAAATATTAAATAGGACTCAGGAAGCTAAGTGGGAGGTTGAACCCTTGCTGGGACAGTGTGGTCTCAAGATCCTCAGGGTCACAGGAAGACCAGGGGTGCCTGAGTGTGGCAGAGTTCCCATGTATCGGAGCAGGGAAGCCAGCTGCAATCAGTGAGCCCAGGAGTGGTCTCTCACCTTGGGGTTGCCATAAACGGTTAACCGAGGCACAGTCAGATCCTGTTCGAGCAGGGGTCCAACAAGCGGCTGAACTGGGGGAGAGCCTTCTTTCATTCCCCAGGGGGAGTGGTGTGGGAGCACGCCAGAAGAGCCTGTTGGGTTTGAAGACTCCACATAGGGTTGGGCACCTGAGATACAAATGCTTGGTCACAGGCCAGTGAGCACAGAGTGTGGCTAGAGAGCTAGGTGATAGGAGTGATTGACTGATTTTCTCTGAGGGCTCACAGAGGAATGGGGCTCTGAGCTTTTGGCTCTAGGGCCAGATTTGGGGAGGTCAACATGTTCGTTCTCATCCTCGAAAGCTGTGCAGAAAGCCTTCAGGGAACAAAAACGACATAGAGCAAACCTGAGCGGGATTACTTAGCCTGGACCTAGGCAAGGGCAGAACAATTCTGGGTGGGGCAAAGACATTTGAGAATCAAGGCAACTGGCCCGTCACTGAGAAGATGTCACTGAGAAGATGCACAAGTCTGTGGAGTTTGATACATGCAGAAGGGGAGACAGATTGACCTGGAGGATCTTTTGAGAGGAGTGGACTGTGACATTGCGGCTTTCAGCTGGAGATTTCTGCACAGCCATATTCAGTCTGTCCCTCTAAAGAGAAGTGGAAAGACACCAGGAAATTAAAGCAGCTCAGCCAACCAGATCACATTAAGCCCATCTCTCTGACAAAGTTTTTTTTTTTTTTTTTAAAGATTTTATTTATTCATTTGACAGAGATCACAAGTAGGCAGAGAGGCAGGCAGAGAGAGAGAGAGGAGGAAGCAGGCTCCCCGCTGAGCAGAGAGCCCAATGCGGGACTCGATCCCAGGACACTGAGATCATGACCCGAGCCAAAGGCAGCGGCTTAACCCACTGAGCCACCCGGGCGCCCTCTCTGACAAGGTTTGGGGCAACTCCACCCAGGCAAAGACACCTGGGAAGCTGAGCAACAGGCCCCTCCTCCAGAAGACAGATTGGAAGAACAGGTGAATAAGCTTAAGCTTATTTCCTACAGAACTGTAAAACTCAGCACCAGGGGAAAATAATATTGGAAGGTCCTGGTGTTTCCTCATGACTGGCTTATACTTCATGCTAAAATTTTATATTTCTCTTTTAGTTTCTCTTATTCTTTTTTTTTTTTTAACCCTGCTCCCATTTCAAATAGATTCGTATTTCCCAGCCTATGTTTTTAAGTCACTTCTTAACTTTTATTTTCTTTTTCACATATATGTTTTATATATTTACACCCCATTATAGTCCATTTTTCACTCTATTCAATTTTATCTTGCTATATATGTAAGTTCTGATTTCTTTGCAATTTTGGAATATAGTTTTTTCTAACACAGAGACCAAAAATCAAGCAGGAACAAGCAGATAACTGTCCACCCTGAGAGATTATAATCTCTGTCCTTTCTCCCTTTTTTCTTTTCTTTTGTCTCTCTCTCTCTCTTTTTTTTTTCTTTAATTGTTTTGGATCGTCTTGGCTTTGATGGTGTATCTGTGGTAGCTTTCAACCGCTTTGGATTTTTTCTTAATGTGTATTTTCTTTGGGTTATAGTTGATATTTTGGACTCAGTACATTCCCTCAACCATGTTCCTCAACAGAATGACTAGGAGGAGGAACTCTGCAACAAAGAAAAGAATCAGAGACAATGTCCTCTGCCAGAAATCTAATGGATATTGATATAAGCAAGATGTTAGAGATACACTTCAGGGTAGCAATTATGAAGTCAATAGCAAGGCTTGAGAAAAGCACTAGCAACAATATAGAATCTCTAAGGGCAGAAATGAGATCTAATCAGGCTGAACTTCAAAATTGCTGTGAATGAAATGCAGTCTAAACTGGATACACTAACAGCCAGGGTAAATGAGGCAGAAGAATGGATTAGTGATCTAGAAGAGAAGCTGATAGAAAGGAAGGAAGCCGAGGAGGATAGGGACAGGCATTTGGAAGCCCATGAGAAAAGACTCTGAATTATTGGGATTCCTAACTGGTTGGAGAGAGAGAGGACTAGAAAATATATTTGAACAAATCACAGCTGAGAACTTCCCTGATCTGGGGAAGGAAACAAGCATTCATGTCTAAGAGGCAGTGAGAACCCCTCCCAACATTAAAAAGAAATAGACCAACACCCTGGCATATAATAGTGAAACTTGCATATCTTAGAGCCAAGGAAGCTATCCTGAGAGTAGTTAGGGGAAACAGGGACTTTAAAGGCAATGTGATGGCATTAAATGCATATCTCTCAATAGTTACCTTCAACTTGAATGGCCTCAATGCTCCCATGAAATGGCACAGGGTTTCAGATCGGATAAAAAGGACCCATCCATATGCTGTTTTAAGAGACTCATTTTGAACCTAAGACATCTCCAGATTGGAAATGAGGGGATGGAGAACCATTCATCATGCCAACAGACCTCGAAAGAAAGCTGGGGTAGCAATTCTCATTCCAGATAAATTAGATTTTAAACCAAAGACTGTAATAAGAGATGTAGAGAGACACTATATCATACTTAAAGGGTCTATCCAACAAGAAAATCTAACAATTTTAAATATCTCTGCCCCCCCAAACATGGGAGCAGCCAACTACAGAGACCATCTATTAACCAAAATAATCATATTAATAATAATAAATTAATAGTAGGAGACCTTAACACTCCCCTCTCAGCAGTGGACAGATCATCTAAGCTGCTCAACAAAGAAATAAGAGCTTGAATGACACTTTGGACCAGATGGTCTTTGTAGATACATATGGAACATTTTACCCTAAAACAACAAAATATTCATTTTTCTCGAGTGCACATGGAACATTCACCAGAATAGACCACATACTGGGTCACAAATCAGGTCTCAGACGATATCAAAAGACTGAGATTATTCCCTGAATTTTATCAGACCACAGTGCTTTGAAACTAGAACTCAATCACAAGAAAAAAATATTGGAAGGAATTCAAACATTTGGAAGTTAAAGAACATCCTGCTAAAGAATGATTGGGTCAACCAGGAAATTAAAGAAGAATTTTAAAAATTCATGGAAACAAATGAAAATGAAAACACATTGGTAAAATCTTTGGGATACTGCAAAGGTTGTCCTAAGGGGGAAATACGTAGCCATCCAAGCTTCTCTCAAGAAAGCAGAAAAATCCAAATGCTCAAGCTAACCTTATACCTAAAGGAGCTGGAGAAAGAACAGCAAATCAAACAGAAACCAAGCAAGAGAAGAAAAATAATAAAGATTAGAGCAGAAGTCAATGAAATAGAAACCGAAAGAGCAGTAGAACAGATCAATAAAACTAGAAGCTGGTTCTTAGAAAGAATTAATTGATAAATCTCTGGCCAGGTTTATCCAAAAGAGAAGGTAAAGGATCCAAATCAATAAAATCATGAAAGAAAGGGAAGAGATCACAACTAATACCGAGGAAATAGAAACAATTATTAGAATAGAAACAGTTATTAGAAAATAATTATTAGAAATAAAGCAACTATATGCCAACAGAGTAAGCAAACTGGAAAAAATGGTGCCTTCCTGGAAACTTATAAACTACCAAGACTGAAACAGGAAGAAAGAGATAATCAGACTAGACCAATAACCAGTAATGAGACTGAAACAGTAATCAAAAACCTCCCCAAAAAATAAGAGTTCAGGGCCAGATGGCTTCCCAGGGAAATTTTCTATAAAAAAGAAATCATATATTTGCAAATCAATCAATGTGATAGATTACATTAACAAAAGAGACAAGAAAAATGTGATCCGGGTGTCTGAGTGGCTCAGTGGGTTAAAGCCTCTGCCTTCTGCTCAGGTCATGATCCAGGGTCCTGGGATCAAACTTCATATCGAGCTCTCTGCTCAGCAGGGGGCCTGCTTCCTCCTCTCTCTCTCTCTCTCTCTCTCTCTCTTTCTTTCTGCCTGCCTCTCTGCCTACTTGTGATCTCTGTCTGTCAAATAAATAAATAAAATCTTAAAAAAAAAAAAAAAAAGAAACATATGACCCTTTAATTGATACAGAAAAAGCACTTGACAAAATACATCATCCTTTCCTGATTAAAACTCTTCAAAATATAGGGACAGAAGGAATATTCCTCAATATCATAAAAGCCATCTATAAATAGTACACAGCAAGTTTCATTCTCAAGGGGAAAAACAGAGCTTTTACCTTAAGGTCAGGAACATGACAGGAATGCCCATTCTCACCACTTTTGTTCTGCCTAGTACTAGAAGTCCTAGCCTCAGCAATCAGACAACAAAAAGAAAAGGCATTCAGATTGGCAAAGAGGAAGTCAAACTCTCTTCTCTTTGCAGATGAAATATACTTTATGTGGAAAACCGAAAAGACTCCAAGCCAAAATTTCTAGAACTCACACAGTGCACAGAAATAAGTTGCATTTCTATATACTAACAATGTGACTGAAAAAAAGAGAAATTAAGGAATCTATTCCATTTAAAATAGCACCAAAAATTGTAAGATACCTAGGAATAAACCTAATCAAAGACACAAAGAATCTGTACTCCAGAAACTATAGAAGACTCATGAAAAGAAACTGAGGAATATACAAAGAGACGGAAAAACATTCCATGTGCATGGATATGGAAGAAGAAACATTGTGAAAATGTGTTGCTTCCCAGAACAATCTACACTTCAGTGAAATACCTTTCAAAATACTATTATAGAGCTGGAACAAACAATCCTAAAATTTGTATGGAACCAGGAAAGACCCGAAATTGCCAGGGGATTGTTGAAAAAGAAACCAAAGCTTGGGGCATCACAATGCCTGACTTCAAGCTCTATTACAAAGCTGTGATCATCAAGATAGTACGGTATTGACAGAGAAACAGACACATAAATCAGTGGAACAGAATAAAGAGCTCAGAAATGGACCCTCAACTCTATGGTCAACTAAACTTCAACAAAGCAGGAAAGAATATCCAATGGAACCAAGATGGTCTCTTCAATAAATGGTGTTGGGAAAATTGGACAGCCACATGCAGAAAAATGAAACTGGACCATTCTCTTACACCATACCCCAAAATAATCTCAAAATGGATGAAAGACCTCATTGTGAGACAGGAATCCATCAAAATCCTAGAGAACATAGGCAGTAACCTCTTCGACCTGGGCCGTAGCAACCTCTTTCAAGGCATGTCTCTAAAGGCAAGGGAAACAAAAGCAAAAATGAACTTTGGGGGTTTCATCAAGATCAAAAGCTTTTGCACAGCAAAAGGAACAGTCAACAAAACCAAGAGGCAACCCTTGAAATGGGAGAAGATATTTGCAAATGACACTACAGACAAAGGGCTGTTATCCAAAATCTATAAAGAACTCCTCAAACTCAGTACTCAAAAAACAGATAATCAGGGACGCCTGGGTGGCTCAGTTGGTTTGACGACTGCCTTCGGCTCGGGTCATGATCCTGGAGTCCTGGGATCGAGTCCCACATCGGGCTCCCAGCTCCACAGGGAGTCTGCTTTTCTCTCTGACCTCCTTGCTCATGCTCTCTCTCACTGTCTCTCTCTTAAATAAATAAATAAATAAATAAATAAAATCTTAAAAAAAAAAAAGATCATCACATCAAAAAATGGACAGAAGACATAAACAAACACTTCTTCAAAGAAGTCATACAGGTGGCTAACAGACACATGAAAAAATATTCTATATCACTAGCTATCAAGGAAATACAAATCAAAACCACAATGAAATACCACTTTACACATGTTAGAATGGCAAAAATTAACAAGATAGGAAGCAACAAGTGTTGGCAAGAATGTGGAGAAGACGGAACCTTCTTACACTGTTAGTGGGAATGTAAGCTGGTACAGCCACTCTGGGAAAACAGTATGGAGGTTCATCAAGACACTAAAAATTGCACTGTTGGGTATTTACCCCGAAGTTATAGATGTTGAAAAGAAGGGGCACAGGCACCCCAGTGTTCAGAGCAGCAATGTTCATAATAGCCATGTAGAAGGAGCCAAGATGTCCTTCAGTAGATGAATGGATAAGGAAGACGTGGTTCATATATACAGTGGAATATTCCTCAGCTATCAGAAAGGATGAATACCCACCCACCAATTGCACTGACATGGATGGAACTGGAGGTGGATCATGCTATGTGAAATAAGTCAAGCAGAGAAAGACAATTAACATATGGTTTCACTCATACATGGAACATAAGGACTAGCGTGGAAGACCACAGGGCAAGGGAGGGAAAACTGAATGGGAAGAAATCGGAGAGGGAGACAAAGCATGAGAGACTCTGGACTCTAGGAACCAAACTACAGGGTTACAGAAGGCTGGGAGGGGATGCGGTAATGAAGTGATGGATATTAAGGAGGGCACATGTGGTGATGAGCACTGGGTGTTATATGCAACTGATGAATCTTTGAACACTACATCAAAAACTACTGATGCACTATATGCTGGCTAATTGAACATAATAAAAAATAATTTTAAAAAATAAAATAAAGAACAAACTGCTTGATATTTGAAAAAAAAATTACATATCTTGGACCCTTCAGTATTCCAAGTGAAGTTTACCAAATATGGAAAAAAGTAAAATAAAAAGAAAATATTTTTTAAAAGTTATAAAAAATATGAATGCATGGGAAAAAAAAGTTCACAAAAATCATCCTCGCTTATTTTTAAAAAGTTAAAAATAAATAAAAATATTAAATAGATCTTAGGTGTAGTAGAAACTTGGGAAAATCAGAGATTGAAATAAAAAAATCTCATATACTATAATAAACATTAAGAAATATTGCTTATTGGGAACCCGGCAGGCTCAGTTGGTTAGGCCTCAGTTGGTTTGGCTCAGGTCTCCCTGATCCCAGGATCCTGGGATCGAGTCCCACATTGGGCTGTCTGCTTGGTAGGGAGTCAGCATCTCCCTCTGCCTGCTGCTACCCCTGCTTCTGTGTTCTCTCTCTCTTTTGAATAAATAAATAAAATCTGCAAAAAAACCCCAAATTATTGCTTATTGCTTTTTTTATTATTGTTTAATGTTAGTAAGGAATAAACTGAACTATTGCAAACATTTTGAAATTTACGTTGGGTGTGAAGTCTAGGTATCCACAAAAAAAAACCAAAAAGTACAGAAAAAATAAATATATAAATGTGATCTTGGTCACCATCCTTAACATCTCTCAAAGATACATATAAAAGATAGTTGATCTAAATGACTGATTGTTCCTAGTTTGTATTTCTTTTAAAATGCAAGAAATATAGAAAACTTTTTTTTTTTAAAGAAAACTTTTTAAAATGCTGTCTTCTCATCACTAATAATTGTTGAGTGTGACTGATAACAGATGTTGACCTGTAAAATTACTGGTTAAACATGTCCCTAAGAACCAGTTAAATATAGGCATTTGTGTTTAAGCCTATTTAAGTTTAAGTCTATTTGCTAACATTCTCAAATAATTTCACTATTTATTAATATCATAAAATCTAAGGGGATAAAACCCCACAAAACTTCTTACCTAAGCTGTAAAAATACTCTGTTACTGTTACAGCAGGGAAAGAAGTATAGATAATAGTAAATAGGACAAGTTGATAAATATGTTTATGATAGTCATTTTCTAGTGTTTAATATTACCTTTTTAAAAATATCTTGTGGGTGCCTGGGTGGGGCTCTCAGTTAAGGGTCTGTCTTCAGCTCAGGTCATGATCTCAGGGCCTTGGAATTGAGCCCCATCTCAGGCTCTCTCCTCAGCAGGGAGTCTGCCTCACCCTTTTACTCTCTCTCCCCTACCCCCAAGTAAATAAATAAATAATATTTTTTTTAAAAAAAACCTCTTAACATAATATAACTAATGCATCCTTACCCATTTAAAAAAGCCAGTGTAGGGTCACTTGGGTGGCTTAGTTGATTAAGTGTTCTACTCTTTATTTTGGCTCAGGCCCTGATATCAGGACCTGCATTGAGGGCTCTGTGCTGAATTTGAGATTCTTTCTCTTTCCTTCTCCCTGCCACCAACCCACCCACCCCTCTCCCCAAGCTTTTGTGCACATGTCCACTGTCTCTCAAATAAATACATAAATAAAATCTTTTTAAGAAATACAAATACACATTTTATTTGATCTTTTTGATCTTTTCCTTTCTAATACTTCCACTGCAGGTATCTTGTATTATTCAGTGCCCCCAGGGCATTACCCTGAGCACTCTATGATGATTTGTTTTCCTGACATCTGGAAAATGATTGGTAAATGATTATGGAAAAAATATTGTTCTTATTACCACACATGGTCTTAGGATTTTTAATAGACCATTAATTCTAGTGGATAGCAGAAAATTTGTATTTTTGGAATTCAGCTGGAATTCTTTATACAGGGAGTCCTGGGTAGTTCAGTAGGTTAAGTATCTCATGTGGTTTCAGCTCAGGTCATGATCTCTGTGTCCTGAGATTCAGCCCCCAGGCTTGCTCCACACTCAACACTGAGTTTGCTTGTGTCTCTCTCTCTCTACTCCTCCCCCAGGATGTGCTTTTGTGCGTGCATTCTCTCCATCTAGAAGAAGTAAAATCTTTTTTTTGAAAAGAATTATTTACTATGAAGCTTCATTTTCAGTTGTCATTTGTATAGTAAAACAGGTATATATCCACATTTTTTTTTAAAGATTTTATTTATTTTTTTGACAGAGAGAGATCACAAGCAGGCAGAGAGAGAGGAGGAAGCAGGCTCCCTGCTGAGCAGAGAGCCCGATGCGGGCCTCAATCCCAGGATCCTGGGATCATGACCTGAGCCGAAGGCAGCGGCTTAACCCACTGAGCCACCCAGGCGCCCCTCCATATGTTTTTATAAAATGGGATCATATACTTCTTACTGATTTTTAGTTTTCTTTTAATTTTTCTTAAAGATTTTATTTATTTATTTGAGAGAGACACAGTGAGAGAGAGCATGAGTGAGGAGAAGGGCAGAGAGAGAAGCAGACTCCCTGTGGAGCTGGGAGCCCGATGCGGGACTGGATCCTGGGATTCCGAGATCATGACCTGAGCCAAAGGCAGTTGTCCAACCAACTGAGCCACCCAGACGTCCCTGATTTTTAGCTTCTTAAAGCTCGACTTTATTATATGACTCATGACTGAAAAACCACTTATATATTTATATTTGATATAATTAAGTAATTTTGTATATAAAAAAATAAAGTTTTAAATAGCTTTGGTATCCAGGTATTAGAAATTTAATGTTCTTTTTATTTTAGGTGAAGCTTCTCCTGGAGGCATTCCACAGTATAAAGAAAGGATGTCATCTGTCACCCATAGTCCTGAAATAATGGATACATCGGAACTACGGCCATTTTCCAAACCAGAAATAGCACTGACAGAAGCTCTTAGGCTTTTAGCTGACGAGGATTGGTAAGTTCACCATCCTTACTTTAAAACTAAGCTGAGGGGGCACCTGGGTGGCTCAGTGGGTTGAGCCACTGCCTTCGGCTAGGGTCGTGATCTCAGGGTCCTGGGATCAAGCCCCACATTGGGCTCTCTGCTCAGCGGGGAGCCTGCCTCTCTGCCTACTTGTGATCTCTCTCTCTGTCAAATAAATAAATAAAATATTTTAAAAATAAATAAATAAAATAAAATAAAACTAAGCTGAGTTCCAGAAGTTTCCTAAAAAATTTTTATTAAAAACTTTGAAACATTGCCTATTAAAATAGTCACAGAAATAATTATTATACTTCTTAGTCTGAGTTTTTTTTCAGCTTACTAATGTAACTGAACTCCTGTCCTAATAGCACTGTTTACTACCAGTTATAACTTATATGTAAAGATAGAGTTTAGCTTTATTATGGATTACATAAACCTTTTGGTACTAAAATACAAATCTCACCTTTTCCCCAAGTGTTTCTCTGTGAAATCCATCCTATAACAATCCTGAAAATACTTATCTATTACCAGCATAGCTGCAGCAGCCACGTAGCCCAGCCCACCTGGAGCATATACCGGCTGTACTTGTTCCATTTCCTTCCCTACTCCTTCAGTATCTCTCTCCATTCCCATCCTCCATATCTTCAGTTTTACTTCTACTAGACCATATTCATCAATATTAAAATGTGCTATAATATCCCCTGTTTTTTAAAAAACCTCCCTAAACTGCACATCTTCATATTTCTTTTATTCCCCTTTTTTAGCCAGGTCCTTGAAAAGGCTGACTCATTGTCTACTTTTTCACCTCATATTCTCTTCTCAGCCTTTAATTGGCTCTCAATCCTCCCTGCCGTGACAACCACATCACTAAAACCATGAAAGTTGTCATCTTGCTGAATCTACATTGGTTATTTTTAGTGGTCATATTACCCTTTTAGCAACATTTGACACAGTCGACACTCCCTTCTTTCTGATTTTACCATTGAAAAATCAAGAGTTTCTTGGTTATTTTCTTGTTTTAGTATGTTCTTACTCCTTTTTTTTATTTGACTTCAAAATGCTCCATTCTTGAGGCATTCTCAACCTACATTTATTCCATAGATCCAGGCTGGCAGTCATTTTCTGTAAAGAGCCAGATAGTAAATATTTTAGGCTTTGCAGGCCAAATATCTTTATCACAACTCCTCCACTTTGCAGTTGTCATGTAAAAGCAGCCTTAGGGGGCGCCTGGGTGGCTCAGTGGGTTAAGCCGCTGCCTTTGGCTCAGGTCATGATCTCAGGGTCCTGGGATCGAGTCCCGCATCGGGCTCTCTGCTCAGCAGGGAGCCTGCTTCCTCCTCTCTCTGCCTGCCTCTCTGCCTACTTGTGATCTTTCTCTGTCAAATAAATAAATAAAATCTTTAAAAAATAATAATAAAAGCAGCCTTAGTATGAAAACAAACATGTATAGCTATATTCCAATAAACTTTACTTATAAAAAATTCTGATGGGTCCAGATTTAGTCTGTGAATCATAGTTTGCCAACCCCTTTTCTAAATGATTACGTTCAGCTGAATGTATGTCTTGATTCCGGGTATCTTCTTGACCTCTAAATTTAAAATCCATCTGCCTGTTTGACATTTTCACTTTGATGCTTACTGACATTTTAAATTTAATATACCAAAACAGAACTCTTGATTTCCTACTTCCTGCCAGCGTGGGTTAACAGGCATAAGATTTGCCTATACATCTGAAAGAACTAAAGAAATCATACAAAATATATGAAACAGTGGTTTTCAAAATATTCCTCACTAGGCAGTGTAAATTAGTGATACTTGAAAGACAGGAAACAAATAAGGTGAACTCTGTAATTGCCCTGACTTAACTTCCTGCACAGTTTCCAGGTTATAGCTCAAAGAAGAGAATTCTATGTAAATACCAGCAGAGATGGAAATGGAGCTGGGTATTTGGGGATGCCAGGATAACTAGAGTTTGCAAGGCAGAGTGTCAGAGAGGATGGAGCTTCACAAAGAACTCTGGAGACCTTCAGAGAATTCTTCTCAAATGTTTAGCTGAATACTAGTCTGGCCATAAATGTAAATAAATTACCTGAAGCCAGAGCTAGAATGAAATTACAGGAAACAATCCCTGAATACTTTTTTCCCATCAGCACAGTGGTAAACCTCATAATTCACAGGCCATCAAGTATAAAACTCAGAAGAGTTTTGCTTCCTAGTGTGGAAAAATAAACCTTAGGCTAAGGACTGATTTGGCCCAGCCCAACAAAGCATAAAAGCAAGGCCTAAAAGGATCACACTTATCAAATAACCTAACTCTATCCCAGAGCAAAGGTCAAAAATAATTTTGGAATACAGAAATATCTCAGATAAGATGAATAATGACTGACATCCAATAAAAAATTACCAGGCATGCAAAGCAGCAGGGAAATACAATCCATAATGGGAAGCAAAAAAGGTAACTATTGAAACTAATCCAAAAATGATACAAATAAATAGAATTAGTAGATAAGGACATTATAGCTATAGTTATAATTCTATTCCATGTGTTGAAGAAACTAGAAGAAAGACATGAACAGAGAATCAGCTGTAGGAGGACCTGCAAACCTTTTGCTATATAATGTAACAAGAGTGAGGGAAATAATAACCCCTTACATTCACACTAAAAGGGAGGGTATTATCAGGTGGTATATACCACGGTACAGGAATCATGGGTGCCATCTTAGAATTTTGTATTTCACATTAGAAATAAAAAGGGCCATTCTATAATGATAATGATAAAAAGGTTAATTTATCAGGTGATCCTGATTTTATTTATCATATAACAACTTCAGAATACATTAAGCAGAAACTGGTAGAACTGCAAGAAGAAATAAATAAATCCACAATTATAGTTGGAACTTCAACAACCATCTCTCATTAATTAATAGAATTAGAAGAAAGAAAATCAATGAATGACATGACATGATTGACCTAATTGGCATTTATAGAATAATCCACCTAAAATAACAGACTCTACATTATTTTTGAGTCCATAAGGAACATTTACCAAGAAAAATATTTTGGAACATAGAATAAGTAATTTAAAAGGATTCGGATTGTACAAATTTTGTTCTCTGACTATAGTGGAATTAAATTAGAAGTTAGGAACCGATACCTGGAAAATCTCTAAATGTCTTGAAACTAGCACTCTTAGAAGCAACCCATGGATCTAAGAAAGTAAATCAGAACATGGGATTCCCCCCCATAAAACCCTCCAGTGGCCCCTTAGAAAACCAGGGGGGGAAATTAACATTTTCATAGCTTACAAAGTCCTTCATTTTCTGTCCCTCGCCTCTTTCTGTACCCTCATCCCCTACCAGGGGGATGCTGTGCCTTGTTTGTCCACTCTAGCCACCTGGCTATTTCCTGAACACCCAAGCTCATTTATGTTTCAAGACCTTTGTACTTAACTTGTTAAACATTCTTCCAGCGACTTCTTTCTCACTTCATGCAGGTATCTGTCAAATGTCATCTCCTCAGAAAAGCCCTCTTTCAGGATTTTAACTAAAATAGTGCTCTTTTCCTCATCTTCTTATACTGCTTTATTTTTAATATTGCTACCTGACCTTACATTTTAACTCTGCTTTTAGCAATTTGATTTTGATATTCCATGTTGTACTTTTATTGTTTTATCCTGTTTGGGGTTTGTTTTTAGATCTTTGGGGTTTGGGGTTTGTTTTTAGATCTGAGAGTTTATTGTTTGGATCAAATTCGGAAAAAATTTTAGCCACTTTTTCTTTCTTTCTTTCTTTTTTTTTTTTTTAAGATTTTATTTATTTATTTGACAGAGAGAAATCACAAGTAGATGGATAGGCAGGCAGAGAGAGAGAGAGAGAGAGGGAAGCAGGCTCCCTGCCAAGCAGAGAGGCTGATGCGGGACTCAATCCCAGGACCCTGAGATCATGACCTGAGCCGAAGGCAGCGGCTTAACCCACTGAGCCACCCAGGCGCCCCTAGCCACTTTTTCTTAATTTCTTTTCCTGCCTCCCCTCCCTCTTGACTGTACTATCTGTTATTTGTATATATAGAATTGGATTGTTTCTGCCTTTAAATTAATTATAAACTGTTTGATGTTTATTCAAAAAATGAGAATTTTGAACTAGACAGCTATTTAAATAGGTTTCCTTTTGTTGCCTTGGATTCTTGGGTTTTTTCGTGTCTCTGAGTTTTCCATAATTCATTCAAGGAATTTAAATGCTTAAAAAAATGTCTGCCATCAATATTACCTAAGGAAATGTTAAATATTACTAAGGAAACTCATTTTGGCTTACATTTTTCAAACCTATAAGATGAAAATCATCAATTTAGAAATGTTATATCTAAATCTCACTTGAATCCCACTCTCTTGTTAGTATCCACCTACCCTTCAGCTGGCTCATTAGGTCAGCTAATGAAAGAAAAATACAAATTACAGAACTATCTGTTACTGGTGTTCTGTCACTGGATTATATATTTTCCAATAAGGTAGTTTCTTTTCTCCTTCCATTTTTGTTTTATTGCTTCCCTTACCTTTTGTTTGCCATTCCTTTTCCTCTGTTTTCTGTAAAGAATATGTCATTCTTTTTTTTTTTTTTTAAGGTTTTATTTATTTATTTGACAGAGAGAGATCACAAGTAGGCAGAGAGGCAGGCAGAAAGAGAGAGAGAGAGGAGGAAACAGGCTCCCTGCTGAGCAGAGAGCCCGATGCGGGACTCGATCCCAGGACCCTGAGACCATGACCTGAGCCGAAGGCAGCGGCTTAACCCACTGAGCCACCCAGGCGCCCAAGAATATGTCATTCTTATCACTAGGGATGAAATATTCTTTTTTATTTACAAAACATGAACTTAGTATGACTGTCATTAGTGATTTTAGCTCTTAAAAGATCTTTTGCATCATGAAAGAGAACTATTGGAGCAAATAAAACTTTACATATTTTTTTAATTTGAAATTCCTAAGTGAATGGAAAAATAAGATCTCCTCATTGGCAGTATTTCATGAACACAAATTAAGACATCTGAGATTCTGTTCCAGTTGAGACCCATTTAATAAGTGATTTGCCATTTCTTTCTTTTTCCTATAGGGAGAAGAAAATTGAAGGACTGAATTTTATTAGGTGCTTAGCTGCTTTTCATTCTGAAATATTGAACACAAAGCTGCATGAAACAAATTTTGCAGTAATTCAAGAGGTAAACTTATTTTCCAGCTGAGTTAAGGATTGTTTGGATAACAAAGAATACATATGCCACATTTATTTATTTAAAAAATACCTCTGTACTAGGGGCGTCTGGGTGGCTCAGTTAGTTGAGATTCCAGCTCCTGATTTCGGCTTGGGTCACGATCTCAGAGTTGTGAGACTGAGGCCCACATGGGGCTCCATACTGAGGGATGAGCTTGATTAAGATTCTCTTTCTCTCTTTCTTTCTGCCCCTCCCCACCTCTTTGTTCTCTCTCTGGGGGGAGGGGGGAGAAAAAGAAAGAATAGTCTATACTAAGTGATTAAAGTAGGCTTATATGTAGTTATAAGTAGATCCTGTTTGGGGCTTCTGGCTGGCTCAGTCAGGAGAGCATCCAACTCTTGATCTCAGGGTCATGAGTTTGAGCCCCAGGTTGAGGATAGATTTTACTTAAAAAAAAAAAAGTCGCTCATACCTTACTTTTAAACTTTAAAAAATTTTTCATTAATGTTAATTTTTAGGACGTAAGATAGTGTGTATTAAAGTATGTTACTTTAATAGTAAGTTTGGTTTCAAAGTCATTATTACTGATTTTCTTTCAGAATATCAGCAAAATGTACATTTTGGAAATTTTTTTTAGGTGAAAAATTTACGGTCTGGAGTTTCTCGTGCTGCAGTGGTCTGTTTAAGTGATCTTTTCACTTACCTGAAAAAGAACATGGATCAAGAACTAGATACCACAGTAAAAGTTTTGTTGCACAAAGCTGGAGAATCAAATACATTTATAAGAGAAGATGTTGACAAAGCATTGAGAGCTATGGTCAGTAATGTAACACCTGCACGTGCAATTGTTTCTCTTATCAATGGAGGACAAAGGTAATATTCAAAATAATCTTGATATGTCCTTAAACTAAAAATGCAGGGGTACCTGGCTGGCTTAGTCGTTAAGCGTCTGCCTTCGGGCTGCCTCAGGCCCTGCATCAGGCTCCCTGCTCAGTGGGAAGCCTGCTTCTCCCTCTCCTACTCCCACTGCTTGTATTCCCTTTCTCACTGTCTTTCTCTCTCTACCAAAGGAATGAATAAAATCTTAAAAAAAAAAAAAAAAAACCTAAAAATGCAGTTGTTTGCAGTCTGGGATATAAGAAAAACACAAGCAAACTTCAGTATTATTTCAGTCAAAAAACAAATAAATCCTATGTGATAAACCTCATATTAGGTACAGAGCATATAAGGAATAATAATACTATTATTCTAATAATTTTACTTCTATTCATAGATCTGGAACTAAATAAATGTCAGTGATTATGAGTTTTGTTTTTAACTTTTTGAGAATGGATAACTAATTTAATTTGTCATTTTAGCATTCAGGGATGATTGTTGAGGGTTAAGAGTAGTTTAATCATTTAACTTTAAAGGTATATTTTTGGTAAATAGTTCATACATCAAATTTGTTTCAATTGATCATGTTTTCTTGTAGTCATTTACACATTGCAGTACGAAGATGTACAGCCCAGCATTTAACAGATGTGGTGGAATTTATGGAACCAGAGCGTATTTTATCTGGAACAAAGGATATGGCTGACCGCATATTACCAGCTGCTGCTAAGTTTGCTCAGGACAGTTCACAAGAAACCAGGTGAATAGATGCTAATGATATTTGCTGAATCTGTTAGGATAAGGGCTTAAAAGTAGGCAGGTTAAAAAAGAATAAACATTTTTTCTAAATGGAAAAGTGGGGTCCCCAGGGTTTGGTGCTGGGGGTGGACTTATTTAACCAATTTGTAAATGATCTTGAGGGAGTGCACAGTGAATTCTCCAAATTTACAGATGACACTACATACTTCTGGGTAGTGAGATGCCATGTCACAGGGATGAACTGCATGAAAACGGCACAAGACTATATGAGTTCAGAAAAGTGGCAGAAGAACTTCATTATGGGCAAATGTAAGGTAATGCATTTAGGGGAAATGATGTATTTTCCAAGTAATCAGGTGAACTCAAGGATATATGTGCACATGAAACACAGGAAGCGAAATTGTTAACATATTGTCTCCTGAAACATGAGATAGCTACACTTAGAAAATCCCATAAATTTCTGATTATTGTACTTGTAAAACAATTCTGTGAAGGTTAAGAACAGTCAGAGAAAAATGACAAAATAATTAAGATGTAGATGGTACCTTACTATATTGGTAACATGGAGTTTTTATTTTTTACGTTAATTCTGTGCCTAGTGTGGGGCTCAAACTCACAAACCCAAGAGCAAGAGTCACATGCTGCTCTAACTGACCCAGGTGGGTGTCCCTCATTCTACTGGTCGCAGAAATTTTGGATATAGTCAGGAGTCTAGGTTCAATTCCTAATGCCAAACATCTTTTGCCCTTAAACAAATTACTTTTGTCTATTAACCTAGCTTTCCTCGTTTGTAAAATTAGGAAGGTGGGACTAAGGTGATTGATAATGTCCCATACAAAACCTAAAAATTTATGGCAGTTAAATATGAAGCTAGATTAAAAGTGGGAGGGACAGTCCTGAGTTCATAGAGACTAAAGTAAAGAAGGATATAAAATTATTAATGTTTAAAGACAAAGATATCTGTAACTTTAGGTAACTGGAGTTAGTCTTATGGAAATCATTATATCAGAAACTAATATTGAAAGTTAATGTATTCACTTTCTAATGCTGTGTAACAAATTACCACAAACCTAGTGGTTTAAGGCAGGACAGACTTTTTTAGATTATTGTTCTTTAAGTTAGAAGTCTTACATGGCTCAACTGCTTTCTCTGCTTGGGGTCTCCCAGGGTTGAAATCAAGATGATAATAATGCTAAGCTCTTTATCTAGAAGTTCTATAGAAGAATCTGCTTCCAAATTATTTTGGTTGTTGGCTAAATTTAGTTCCTTGTAGTATAGGACTTAGGTCTCTGTTTTTTTGCTGGTTGTCAGCCAGGGTCCTCTCTCAGCTCCTTAAGCTCACCTGTCCCCCTTGTGCTTAGAAGCCAGCAACAATATGTTGAATTCCCCTTATGCTTAGATTTTATGCTCTGATTTTCTCTTCTGCTACCAGCCATAGAAAGCTCTCTGATTTTAAGGATGAGTATGATTAGATTAGGTCTACCCAGAAAATCTCTGTACCCTAGAGTCAACTCTGCCATATAATATAACATAGCATAACATAATCCTGGAAGTTATATCTCATATTTACAAATTGCAGGTATTAAAGCAGGACATCTTTGGGGAGCCATTTTGGAAGTTATGTATACCACAGTAAAGTTCAAAACAATTTAGGAGGCTTTGGATCATAATAAACTAGTTAGGACAAAAAAAGATTTGCAGTGGTGGTTCTGTGTACATCTTAACCTTTGCTTAATGACATGGTAATTCTTCTAATCCATTTTGTCATTTCTTGATTTCTTTTTTTTTTTTTTTTCATTTCTTGATTCCTTATTTGAAGTTTTAAAATTATAAAATGTTTACAGCTTTCAGTTTTACTATTTCTCACATTTAGTGTCCTATTGCTTGTTTGCTTGTTTTAGCCATTCTCATATCATTAGGGCCTGTGATGGACCTACAGCCCTTAATGTTCTGGGCTAAAAGTTATAATCATCTTTGAAACTGTAACTGACTATGAACTACTTATCAAGGTGTAACCTTATTTTGATTCTGAGGAAAGAAGAGAAATTTTCTGATACTACCTCTTTCTATAATTTTGTTAAAATCGAAGGGGCCTGGTTGATACCTGAGATCATTCTGTACTTTCTCCCTGCCCCCCACGACTTACCTTCTCTTATTCTTCCTAGTCCACATATTCCAAGTTGTAGGAGAAAGCATAATTATAATTGATTTTAGGGCCATGCTTCTTTGAAGAATAATAATATGGTATAATTATAAGGTACTATATGGACCCTCTATCCAAAAATATCTTCAATACCCATTTTTATGATATCTGTGGTTCTGCTATCAGAATGATATCTTGGCTTAAGGTTTTATCCTAAAAAGAATTATTTCTTTTAAAAAGAATTAATTTTGAACTTACATACTACCATTAAAAAAATATAATTTGGAGAGCATTACACATTCATTATATATCATCCATGATTTTCAACTGACTTTGGGTATGTTTTAGGTAGCAGAGAATAGGTTTTCGAAGAATGGGAACCAGGTAAGTTTTGGCAGGGGGAAAAAAAGAGCGAGAGTAAGAAATATAGGAAATACAAAACCTAGGGAAGGTTGACTTAGGTCAGAACACCTCTCAGCAGCAACCTCTTGCCCAGTGAGCAAGGAGCCCAGGATAAAGAGAGACTTCTCCTAACTCAAGTTCTGCCAAATACCAGCCTTGATATGGACCCAAGGGTGTCTGAAAAACAAAACTCAAACATTTGGTTCTCCAAAAAGAGATTTGAAGATTTGAAGCTATGTCTTTTTTTAAAATGAGGGCAAGGAGAATGCTATACTCCAATTCAGATAGTATAACTACATTTCAGTGACTTGTTTAAAATAGGAATGACAGGGGTGCCTGGGTGGCCCAGTAGGTTAAAGCCTCTGTCTTGGGCTCAGGTCATGATCCCAGGGTCCTGGGATGGAGCCCTGCATTGGACTATCTGCTCAGCGGGGAGCCTGTCTCTCTCCCTCTGCCTGCCTCTCTGCCTGCTTGTGATCTGTCAAATAAATAAATAAAATCTTTAAAAAAAAAAAAAAGGGAATGACAATCTTGATATTGACAGTTTTTTTTTTCTATTGAAAAAAAATATTGCATCTAAGGATAGAAACTGAGTTTGTTAAGGTATATATAATTATTTGTATGTTTCTCAAATATCTATAGGTACTATGGTCGAAAGATGCTTTTCCTAATGATGTGTCATCCCAACTTTGATAAAATGCTTGAAAAGTATATCCCATCCAAAGATTTGCCATATATTAAGGAATCTGTTAAGAGCTTACGGCAAAAGGTATGTGGATAAAGTTTAATTTGTAAACATCTTTAAAAGCAAGGTACCAGGAAACTAAAGGTAGAAGTAATTGCTTCTTTGATTATTTCTCTGTTAACCATTCAGTATATAGCTACAGTGGCGTTTCAACAACTGCAGTTGTACAAGTTGCAGTAGATATTCATAGTGTCAGTAAGAGTTTATTGAACAGAAGTTTGATATTTGGTAGAATATAATGAGGTTTATTGGAGTTACAAGACTTGGATTTGATTCAAGACTTGGGTTTGAGAATTAGCCAACTAAATAGTGTTAGGTACATCACTTAATTTCTTTAACCTGAGTTTTTTGTTATTATAGGGTAAGGTTAGTGATGTTCGTCATGCTTGGTCCCTGCTTTATTTACCTTGCCTATTCCACTGTTAGAGTTCCTATCACACTGCAGAACATTGATTGGGAGGTCTTTGAGGGGAAGCCCTATGTCTTATTTAATCCTGAGAGATAATGGGGATTCAGACATGTCTGAAATAAGTGATTGAGGAAATACTAAGTAAAATAAAATGCGGAAAGTGTCTTATAAAAAATAATCCACTTACATTTTTAAAAAAATATGTTTAATAATGTAGAATTTTTCTATGGTAATTTATGTTACTCCTCACTGCTAATATTGGTTAAAGGATTCGTTTATGAAAGGACAGTTTTATACATTTTAGAGCATTTTTTTCTGCTTATTCTTTTTTTAAGATTTTATATGTCAGAGAGAGAGAGCGAGCAAGCACATGCAGGGGGAATGGCAGGCAAAGGGAGAAGCAGGCTCTCTGCTGAGCAAGGAGCATGATGTAGGACTTGATCCCAGGACCCTGGGATCACAATCCGAACCGAAGACAGATGCTTAACATACTGAGCCACCCAGCCGTCCCTTTTTCTGCTCATTGATCTTAAAGATTTTAGCTTAATTCATATAGAAATAATTAAAATGACCATGCAAAGAATTATCTTTCTGAACTGAGCAGGTTGTATTTGAGAGTCATTTCAAGTACAAGTATTTTTAAATAGTTCTTATCTAAGTGCTTATTCTTATCCTAGTTTTGCATAGGAATTCATTATTTATGTAATGTGTTCATATTTTCTCTATAGATTTTAAGGTTTAAGAAGCATAGTTATAAAATATAGCATATTAATTCTTAAAAATTTAAAGTTTTACTTGGCCAATATCATTTCCTATTAGTTGATCATATATTTGGTTAATTTACTACTAATTAGAAGGTATTTTATGTATTGATACCCTTTAAAGCATCAGCATAGCTGATTATTAAGATGTGTTCACTTATACATGGTATAAATTATTTCACTTAACTGGTTTTAAGACTTGTATTACACTGCCTTTCTTTATATTACTTAAAGGGTTTAGGAGAGATACCACTAGATACTCCTTCAGCAAAAGGAAGACGATCTCATACTGGCAGTGTTGGAAATGCAAGGTCATCATCTGTTTCTAGAGATGCTTTCGATTCAGCTGAAAGGTAGGATCATTTGATAGTCCACATCATTAGAGAAATTACTCCCTAGAGATAGTAGTCTCATTTGGATGTTTTTATGAACTGTCCCAGGGGTATTTGTCAAAACTTAATGGAGTTTTAAAAGTTGGTAAGTACTTAGAAAGTGTGAGGTAATTATATTTAATAAGGCAGTTATATATTCATAGCAACTGGCTTTGACATGCACTAAACGTTATTAAATCTTCAGTGTTGTTGAACTTGTCAGTATTAGGCCTGTGTTGGACAACTCTGATTAATTTTGTTTTCATTTATGTCCTTACTTTTCCCCCTTGATTATAAAAGTAATATATAATTATGGTTCGTGAAAAAAAAACAACTTTAGGAAATCCAAACATTAAAAGAATTAACTGATCACCCATACTAGCATCAACCAGAAAAAGACTACTCTTAAATTTATTAGAAATATAATTATGTATATAATTATGTAACCTGCTTACACTATTTAACATGTAATAGATTGATTATATAATTTTTAAAAATATATATATTTTTAGGGGGTCTGGGTAGCTCAGTTGGTTAAGCGTCTGCCTTCTGCTCAGGTCATGATCCCAGGGTTCTGGGATCAAGCCCCGCTTAGGGCTTCTCTCTTTCCGTCTGCCCGCTGCTTGCCCTGCTTGTGCTCTCTCTCTCTGCCAAATAAATAAATGAATATCTTAAAAAAAAAAAAAAAAAGTGGTTGAATTTCATTCTTTTACATATTATTGTCGTTTTTCCAATTCTGATAGTGAAGACACCATCTTTTTTCTATGGGATATTCTTTCCTGCTTTGTCAAAGATTAGTTGACCATATAGTTGTGGGTTCATTTCTGGTCTGTTACGTTCCATTGATCTGTCAGTTTTTGTGCCAGTACCATACTGTTTTGATCACTACAACTTTGTAATATAACATGAAGTCCAGAATCATGATGCTTCCAGCTTTGCTTTTCTTTTTCAAGGTTGCTTTGGCTATTCAGGGTCTTCTGTGGTTCCATACAAATTGTAGAGTTGTTCTAGCTCTATGATAAATGCTGTTGGTATTTTGATAGGACTTGCATTAAATGTGTAAAGTGCTTTGGGTTGTATAGAAATGTTAACAATCTTAGTTCTTCTAATCCATGAGTATGGAATGCTTTTCCATTTCTTTGTGTCACTTTTAATTTCTTTCTTAGGTGTTTTATAGATTTTAGAGTATAGATCTTTTACCTCTTTGGTTAGGTTTATTCCTAGATATCTCATGGGTTTTGGTATAATTATAAATAGGATTGTTTTCTTTTCTTTTTTTTTTTTTTTAAGACTTTATTTATTTATTTGACAGACAGAGATCTCAAGTAGGCAGAGAAGCAGGCAGAGAGAGAGGAGGAAGCAGGCTCCCTGCTGAGCTGAGAGCCTGATGTGTGGCTGGATCCCAGGATCCTGAGATCATGACATGAGCCAAAGGCAGAGGCTTTAACCCACTGAGCCACCCAGACCCCCCGGGATTGTTTTCTTAATTTCTCTTTCTGCTGTGCATTATTGGTATATAGAAATGCAACAGATTTCTGTATGTTAATTTTGTATCTTGCATCTTTACTGAATTCATCTTCTTGTGGATTTTTTGGGGTTTTCTATATAAAGTATCATGTCATCTGCAAATAGTGAAAGTCTGACTTCTTCCTTGCTGATTTTTTGTTGTTGTCATCCTTTAAGATTTTTATTAATTTACTTATTTGATAGAGCGAGAGACAGCGAGAGCGGGAACACAAGCAGGGGGAACGGGAGATGGAGAAGTAGACTTTCCAGCCGAGCAGGGAGCCTGATGTGGGGCTCAATCCCAGGATCCTGAGCTGAAGGGAGACGCTTAATGACTGAGCCACCCAGGTGCCCCTTCCTTGCTTATTTGGATCCCTTTTTTGTTGTTGTTGTTGTCTGATTGCTGAGGCTAGGATTTCCAGTACCAAGCTAAGTAACAGTAGTGAGCGTGGGTATCCCTGTCTTGTTCCTGACCATGGAGGAAAAAGCTCTCATCCCCTTGAGGATAATTTTAGCTGTGGGTTCTTCATGTATGGCCTTTGTTATGACGAGGTACCTTCCTATAAGCCTACTTTCTTGAGGGTTTTTATCATAAATGGATGCTGTACTTTGTCAAATGCCTTTTCTGCATCTATTGAAAGGTTCATATGGTTTTTATCCTTTATTTTATTAATATCATGTTGATTGATTTGTGAATATTGAATCATCCTTGCAGCCTAGGAATAAATCCCACTTGATCATGGTGAATGATTCTTTTAATGTACTGTTGGTTTCAATTTGCTAGTATTTTGTTGAAAAATTTCACATCCGTGTTCATGAGAAATATTGACATATAGTTCTCTTATTTTACTGGAGATTTTGTCTGGTTTTGGAATCAAGATAATGCTGGTCTCATAATGAATTTGGAAGTTTTCCTTCCTTTTCTATTTTATGAAACAGTTTGAGAAGAATAGGTATTCAATCTTCTTTAAATGTTCAGTAGAATTCCCTTGGGAAGCCATTTGGCTCAGAACTTTTGTATCTTGAGGGATTTTTGATTACTGATCCAATTTCCTTGCTGGTTATGGGTCTGTTCAAATTTTCTATTTCTTCCTGTGTCAGTTTTGGTAGTTTAAATGTTTCTAGGAATGCGTCCATTTCTTATAGATTGCTTAAATTGTTGGCATATAATATTCTCTTTTAATTGTTTGTGTTTCTGATGGCTCAGTGGGCTAAGCCTCTGCCTTTAGCTCAGGTCATGATCTCAGGGTCCTGGGATTGAGCCCCGCATTGGCTCTGTTCAGTGGGGAATCTGCTTCTCCCTCTCCCTCTACCCTTCCACCCTGCTTATGCTTGCACTCTCTCTCTCTCTCAAATAAATAAAATGTATTTTTTAAAAATAGCATTTTGTATTTCTTTGGTGTTGGTTGTGATCTATCCTCTTTCATTCATGATTTTATTTATTTGGATCCTTTTTTTTTGATAAGTCTGGCTAGGGGTTTATCAATTTTACTAATTTTTTTCTGAGAACCACTGCCACCTTTCATTGATAAGTTCTGTTGTTCCCTTTTTAGTTTCTATGTCATTTATTTCTGCTCTAATCTTTATTATTTGCCTTCTGCTAGCTTTAGGCTTTGTTGTTCTTTTTGTGGCTCCTTTATGTATAAGATTAGATTGTTTATTTGAGATTCTTCTTGCTTCTTGAGGAAGGCCTATATACTTCCTCCTTATGACCTCTTTTGCTGCATCCAGACGGTTTTGGACCATTGTATTTTCATTTTCTTTTGTTTGCATGTATTTTTCTTATTTCTTCTTTGATTTCCTGGTGACCCATTCATTGTTTAGTAGCATGTTGTTTAATCTCCATGTATTTGTGCTCTTTCCAAAAATTTTTTCTTTTGGGTGACTATGGTAGGAAAATATGCATGGTATGATCTAAATCTACTTATACTTGTTTGGGCCTGATTTATGACCAAGTATGTGATCTATTTTGGAGAATGTCCCATGTGTACTTAAATGTATATCCTGCTTTAGGATGAAATGTTCTGAATATATGTGTTAAGTCATTCTGGCCCAGTGTGGCATTCAAAGCCATTGTTTCCTTGTTTATTTTCTGTTTAGGTGATTTATTCATTGTTGTAAGTGGGATGTTAAAGTCTCCTACTATTATTGTATTATTATCAATGAGTTCCTTTATATTTGTTATTGTTTTATATATTTGGGTACTCCCTATGTGTGGGGCATAAATATTTATAGTTGTTAGATCTTTTTGGATAGATCCCTTCATTATGATACAGTGCCCTTCTTCATCTCTTGTTACAGTCTTCAGTTGAAAATCTAGCTTGTTTGACCTAAGTACTGCTACTCCAGCTTTCTTTTGATGTCCATTGGCATTATAAATGTTTCTCTGTCCCCTTACTTTCAATCTGCAGGTGTCTTTTTGTCTAAAATGACCCTTTTGTCCTACCTTCTTTTGAACTGATTGATTGAGGGGTGTGTGTGTATATGTGGTGTGTATGTCTATTTTCTGTCATACACCCTAAGGTATATTCATTGTTACTTAGCTATTAAATCCATTTTGTTTAAATAACAGAAAAGCCATCTTTAAACACAAGTTGCAGTAATTAGGTGGTTTCTTGAGGTATTCTTTTTACTCTTTTCATTTATTCACCTTTTATGTATCATACACTTCTCAGTTTAAATATAAATTTAATCTTCTATTTTTCCCATTGTATAGAATTAATCATTTCACAAATTAACCTCAGATCAATTTATTTAAGCAAATTAAAAATAATGAATAAATACATCTAATTAAGATCTGTGTTCTAGCTCACCATTCTATATCTGCTTTTAGGATGATTCTGAGTAATTCTTTAATCAGTGCTCTTAAGACAACCTCAGTGCCATTTTTAATACTGGTAATTAGAGAGATGGTAACTGGCAACACATACTATTGTCCTTATGACCTGTCAATTTGGTGGTGCATGGTTAAGCATGTGCCTTTGGCTCAGGTCATGATATCAAGGTCTTGGGATCGAGCCCCACGCGGGGTTCCCTGCTCAGCAGGGAACCTACTTCTCCCTCTCCCTCTGCCTCTCCCTTCTGCTTGTGTTCTCTGTCTCTCTCTCTCAAATACATAAATGAAAATCTTAAAAAAAAAAATCTGTTAATTTGCATGACACCTTAGTTTCAAAGGGATCATTCATCTGCTACATTGCATCACCCCTTTATAGCATTAAAAAAGAAGATGCTAGTAATAGTAAGCCATTGAAATAGTAAGTCCTGCTAGTGTCAAGATTCTAGTTTTCTCATGCAAATTCACATGGATATTTTGAGTTAATACAGCAGATCTGAGAATTCTGTTTTTCAGAAGTCAAACTGACAAGATGAGCCCTTGGTTGGCATCTGGGAACTAGGATTTAAGGAAGATTACCACTGTTCCTTAACTGATAAGAGTAGTTTACTGTACCACAATTGTTTGGGCAAACAATGTGGTTTATGCTAAAGACCTGCTTTCCTTCTGGCAGCCTAGAAGTTTAGCATATCCTAGGCAGAGGACAAATCATGCCAACTCCCAGTAAAAACCCTGAGCATTGAGGGGTGCTTGGGTGGCTCAGTTGGTTAAGTGTCTGACTCTTGCTTCTGTCTCAGGTCAGGATCTTATGATTGTGGATCGAGCCCAATGTAAGGCTCTGCACTCAGTGTGGAATCTGTTTCAGAGTCTCTCTCCCTCTCCCTACTGCCTGCTCTCTCTCTCTCTCAAATGAATAAATAAAATATTAAAAAAAAAAAATAGGGGCACCTGGGTGGCTCAGTGGGTTAAAGCCTCTGCCTTTGGCTCATGATCCCAGGGTTCTGGAATCGAGCTCTGCTCAGCAGGGAGCTTGCTTCCTCCTCTCTCTCTCTCTGCCTGCCTCTCTGCCTACTTGTGATCTCTGTCTGTCAAATAAATAAATAAAATCTTTAAAAAAAATTAAGCCTGAGCATTGAGTCTCTAATAAGGTTCATTGGTAGACAACATTTCACATGTGTTGTCATGAATTGTTACTGGAGTAATTAAATTTGTTACTGTGTTAGGGCAACTGGGTGGCTGCTGTTGGGTGTCATCCCAGGGTCCTGGGATACAGCCCTTCATTGGGCTCCCTGCTCAGAGGGAAGCCTGCTTCTCTCTCTCCCACTCCCACTGCTTATGTTCCTTCTCTCTCTATGTCTCTCTCTGTGAAATAAAATCTTAAAAAAAAAAGAAACTGTCCTGTGTGAACTGGGAAAGGACTCTTGGAAGCTTGTATCTAGTTTTGACAATACTTTGACACCTGCACGTTTTCCCTTTGCTGATTTTGCTTTGTCTACTTATGTAATAAATCTTAGCTCTGAGTAAAACTATGTGCTAAATCCTGTGAGTCCTCCAAGCAAATCAACAATCTCAGGGGAGATTTTAATTTTTTAAAAAAGATTTTATTTATTTATTTGATAGAGATCACAAGTAGGCAGAGAGGCAGGCAGAGAAAGAGAGAGAGAGGAAGGGAAGCAGGCTCCCTGTTGAGCAGAGAGCACAATCCAGGGCTCCATCCCAGGACTCTGGGATCATGACCTGAGGTGAAGACAGAGGCTTTAACCCACGGAGCCACCCAGGCGCCCCTCTCAGGGGAGATTTTAGGCACCACCACCCCCCACCCCGTGCCTACGTAGGTATTATGGCGATCACTTTGAGAATTTTTGAAAAATAAATGTGTAATAAGAACTATTTATTATGTTTGTGTTTCTTATAGGAAATTAATAATGAAATTAAATTTACCTTTCTTTGACTTTAGAGAAGTAACTGAAATTCGTGACATCACCAGAAAATCAATTCCCCGTAATTCCTTAGAAAGTGCTGAATACATTAAAGTCATAACCAGTTTATTAAATGCAAAAGACTTCCGTGATCGCATTAATGGGATTAAGCAGCTTTTATCAGATACTGAAAACAATCAAGAGCTTGTTGTTGGAAACATTGTGAAGGTAATGAACTGTCAAAATTAATTTTCATATTCAATATGTAGCTAACAGCTCATTAGTATAAGAAATTACCCTAAATCTTACACCTTACATATATTATTTTAAAATGTTAAACTTAGTGAAAAGTATGGATTGCTTAGATTGTGCTCTGTTAAAAGCATTCGAGAACAAAATAATTTGGAAAAAATAGAAAAATAGCTGCTTATTTGTCTGAGTTCTCCCAGAATTCAGTAACTTCTTTGGTATTTTGGTAACTTCTTTGATTTTTGGTAACTTCTCTGAAGCTCTGTATTCTCAGAGCCTGTGGAACCTGACATTCAGTGAATATATGTTCAGCAAATCAATAAATATTTTAAGAACTGGGGCATTTAAGAGCTCTGATGCTACTTAAGAATAGATATTAAAATTTTTATATGTAGATTACAAATCTTGTATATACTAATTTACACACCAACCCTTAGGAAGATAACAAGCAATAGAAAAAGAGATTGTAACAAATTGAGCATAGATGATTTATGCTTCTTCAGAGTTAAGTTAATTACTAAATTCCATTTTAAATTTGTATTTATGGGCATTAAACTTGGCCAATATACCATAACTACCCTTAATTCCAGTAGTGCTGTCACTTAATTTTGAATAAAAATAAATGTCTTGGGAAGACTATTCTTACATGAAAAATTGTATGTATATGTATTAACTTTCATAGTTTTTATATGAGAGATGTGTATGTATGTGTGTGTATATGTGTGTATGTGTATGTGTGTGTGTGTGTGTGTGTGTATTGGCCTCACAGATATATATATATATATATCTTAACCTCACTGAATAGCTCTTCACTCACCTGATGTGACTAAAGATTTATCATTCCCTTACTGTATATTAAGCTTATGAAAGTTAAGAATTCTAAAGAGTAAGGAATAACCGGGTTAAGAGGTAATAATAAAAATTTAACTCTGAAATTGCATATAAAATTTTCATAAGACAAACTGAAACTAAATCAGATCTCTACAGTAAAACTTACATGTCTAATTCCGTTATCAGTAATGATAAAAATAGAAACTTTTCTTGAGTTCTTAGAGTTACCTAAGCTAACTTGTACCTTCCAAAAAAGAGCATCTTTATCCCATTTACAGTAAGCCAGTCATCTTCTTAGTAAGCTGGATTTCTCAACCTTAATTTATTAGTATGTCTTTTGGGTGATCTTTGAGGATTTGTCTTTTTGCTCTAAGAAATTTTGAGACTTAGATTTAACATCGAAGTTTTTATAAAATTCCTATTATCTAAGTTCAGATTAAATAAAATGTTGTGTGTATGTTTTTAAACAATATTATTAATAGGAAAAATACTACAGAATGCCAAAAAGAATTTAAATAGCTATATTATTTTACTTTAAATAATTCACTAATTTACTTTCAGATCTTTGATGCTTTTAAATCTCGACTTCATGATTCTAATAGTAAAGTAAATCTGGTGGCTCTGGAAACAATGCACAAAATGATTCCTTTGCTTAGAGACAACTTATCGCCTATAATCAACATGCTAATTCCAGCAATAGTAGATAACAATCTGAATTCTAAGAATCCAGGCATTTATGCTGCTGCCACAAATGTTGTTCAGGCACTGAGTCAGCACGTAGGTAAGAAATCTTTACTTTGGCACTCAAATTATTTTGGCTTTACTTTTGTACGTTCTGATTCTACACATTGTGTTTGTTTTTTTTTTAAATAATGAAATCATAGTCAATAATTGTCATTTATTTTTTTTTAATTTTTTTAAATTTTTTTAAAGATTTTATTTATTTATTCGACAGAGAGAGATCACAAGTAGACAGAGAGGTAGGCAGAGAGTGAGCAGAGAGCCTGATGCGGGACTCGATCCCAGGACCCTGAGATCATGACCTGAGCCGAAGGCAGCGGCTCAACCCACTGAGCCACCCAGATGCCCCAATATTTGTCATTTAATGTGATATTCTCAGTAGTATTTTAAATTATTTTTAGAGATTAAATACTATCCCATTCAATTGACTTTATCTTCCCTTATTTTTTACTTTTCAGTTCTTTTTTTCTACCTCATTCTCACATCTGATGCAAAATTAACTTAAAATGGATCTTAGATTTAAATGTAAAACTTAGGGGCGCCTGGGTGGCTCAGTGGTTTAAAGCCTCTGCCTTCGGCTCAGGTCATGGTCTCAGGGTCCTGGGATCAAGCCCCGAATCGGGCTCTCTGCTTAGCAGGGAGCCTGGTTCTTCCTCTCTCTCTGCCTACTTGTGATCTCTGTCTGTCAAATAAATAAATAAAATATTTTTTAAATAAATAAATAAATAAATAAATGTAAAACTTAACTGTAAAACTTTTAAGGATAACGTAAGTAGAAATCCTTAGGACCTGAGGGCTTGGTGAAGAATTGTTATCATGACACTAAAAGCATGGTTCATAAAAGTCAATAAGTTAGACTTCATCAAAATTAAAAACATTTGCTCCTCAAAAGACTCTGTTGAGTACATAAAGAGACATACTACAGATTGGAAGAAAGCATTTGCAAACCACATATATGAGGAAGAACTCAGAGTATATAAAGAACTCTCAAAACTGAACATTAGGGGCACCTGGGTGGCTTAGTGGGTTAAAGCCTCTGCCTTTAACTCAGGTCATGATCTCAGGGTCCTGGGATCGAGCCCCACATCGGGCTCTCTGCTCAGCAGGGAGCCTGCTTCCTCCTCTCTCTCTCTGCCTGCCTCTCTACCTACTTGTGATCTCTGTCTGTCAAATAAATTTAAAAAAAAAACAAAAACCTGAACATTAAACATTAAACAGTTCAGTTAGAAAATGGACAAAGGAGAAACATTTCACTGAAGAGAATATATGGATGGCAGATAAACACATGAAAAGCTGTTCAACATCCCTAGTCATTATGGAAATGTAATAATTCAAGTTAAGACCATGATCACTATACAAATATGTTAGTCTGTAGGGGCTGCTACAACAAACTACTACAGACTGGTTGGCATGAAAACATTTATTTCTCTGGAGGCCAGAAAGTTCAAGGTTGAGGTGTCAACAGATTTGGTGTCTGGTGAGAGCCCACTTTCTGGTTCCTAGATGGCCCCATCTTCTGTTTGTGTTGCCACATGATAGAAGGGGCAGAGGAGTTTTCTGGGGCATCTTTTGTAAGAGAGCACTAATCCCATTCATAATGGCTCTACCTTCATGACCTGATCACCTTCCAAAGGCCTCACCTTCAAATGTCATAACAATGGGGATTGGGTTTCAACATATGAATTTTGGAAGAAACAAGCATTCAGTTTATAGCAAGTATTAGGACAGCTAAGATGTAAAAGAATGACAACAAGATTTCAGAGAAACTGAATCTTTGCTACTTTGCTGGTGAAAATGTTAATAAAATGGTGTAGCCACTGTAGAAAATAGTTTGGCGGGTGCCTGGGTGGCTCAATGGGTTAAGCTGCTGCCTTCGGCTCAGGTCATGATCTCAGGGTCCTGGGATTGAGTCCCGCATCGGGCTCTCTGCTCAGCGGAGAGCCTGCTTCCCTTCCTCTCTCTCTCTGCCTGCCTCTCTGCCTACTTGTGATCTCTCTCTGTCAAATAAATAAATAAAATCTTTAAAAAAAAAAAAAAAGAAAATAGTTTGGCAATTTCTTAGAAAAACTAAACCATGCTTATCATATAACCCATCCATCGTTAGGCATTTATTCCAGAGAAATGAAAACTCATTTCCATCTAAAAACCTGTATACTGTTGTTTATAACTGCTTTATTTGCAATAGCCAAAAACTGCAGATAACCTAAATGTAATTTACTGGGTTAATAGTGAAAAAATTTGTGATAACATTCATACGGTAGAATACTACTTAGTAATAAAATAGTATTATGCATACACACAACACAATGCTCAGTGAAAGAAGACAGTCCCAAAAGGTTACATGCTATAGGATTCCATATGTATAACCCTCTAAAAATGATAAAATTTATGGAGATGGAAAACAGGTTAGTGGTTATCAGCATTTAGGGGCAGCTAGGGAGGAGGAGCTAGATGAGACTAGGGGGATCTTTGTGGTGAGAGAATAGTTCTATATGTTAATTGCAGTGATCATTAAAAATCTACACATATGATAAAATGACATAGAATTGTACACAGGTAGGGGCACCTGGCTGGCTTAGTCAATAGAGTGCGTAACTTTTGATCTCAGGGTCATGAGTTCAAGCCCCACATTGGGTGTAGAGCTTATAAAAAAAAAAACACCTCCTGGGCGCCTGGGTGGCTCAGTGGGTTAAGCCGCTGCCTTCGGCTCAGGTCATGATCTCAGAGTCCTGAGATCGAGTCCCACATCGGGCTCCCTGCTTAGCAGGGAGCCTGCTTCCCTCTCTCTCTTTCTCTGCCTGCCTCTCCATCTACTTGTGATTTCTCTCTGTCAAATAAATAAATAAAATCTTTAAAAAAAAAATAAATAAAAAATAAAAAATAAAAAAAACACCTCCAAAAATCAACAATTAGGTGAATGATGCAGATTAGAACTATGCATATGTATAAATGTCAGATTCTGTATTTTGATGTATACTATAATTATTCAAGGTATAACTTTTAGTGAAAGGTACATAGGACCTTTGTAACATCCTGTGAATCTATAATTATTATAGAATTAAAACTTTGAAAAAAATCAAAAAAATGCAAAAAAACCCAACAATTTTGGGTGCCTGGGTGGCTCAGTGGGTTGGGCCGCTGCCTTCGGCTCAGGTCATGATCTCACGGTCCTGGGATCGAGTCCCGCATCGGGCTCTCTGCTCAGCAGGGAGCCTGCTTCCTCCTCTCTCTCTCTCTCTCTCTGCCTGCCTCTCTGCCTACTTGTGATCTCTCTCTGTCAAATAAATAAATAAAATCTTTAAAAAAAAAAAACCAACAATTTTTATTTTCTGTTCTTTGTTTGTTTTTGATAAATCTGTATTTTATTTTTTGGAATAAGATGCCTGGGAGATGGGCAATTCTTTTGCTTTTTATACCATATGATAGCTCTTTTAATATTTGGTATTTTTATTTCTTATTTGCTATAAGACTATTATCCTATTAAGGTTTTATAGATAATGTTAAGTGATTACATAGATTTAAAAAAATCTTTTTAACACATTTGCATTCATTTGCATGAAAATATTTTCCTTTCAGTTCTATGTACTGGAAAATAAAATCCCATAATTATTTATATGTCTTTAATATTGTTTTTCTTTAGACAATTACTTACTTCTACAGCCATTTTGCACAAAAGCTCAGTTTTTAAATGGAAAAGCAAAACAAGATATGACTGAAAAGCTTGCTGGTAAGTATTTTTAAATTTCTATTTCTAAAGAAATATTTTAGGGGTACCTGGGTGGCTCAGTGGGTTAAGCCTCTGCCTTTGGCTCAGGTCATAGTCTCAGGGTCCTAGACTCGAGCCCTGGCATTGGGCACTCTGCTCGGCAGGGAGCCTGCTTCCCCCTCTCTCTCTCTGCCTACTTGTGATCTCTGTCAAATAAATAAATAAAATCCTTAAAAAAAATGAACACTCTAAAGAAATATTTTATTACCTTAGGGTAAACTGATAGGCATTTCAATTTAATTTGGGGTTAACTACCAAATTCAATATCGTTACGCACAATGTAGAAATAAATCGCATAATCATCCCTATGAGAACCTTTTAAGACTTTTATCCCCCAAAATTTTCTTTAAGAATTTTATCCTTTTTTTATCCAGTAAGTATTTAGTCTTCCTGTCAGTAGAAATAATAGAGGAAAAAAATAAAAAGACATTAAAGTCAATTTGGTGCAGTTGGAAAATTATTTTGAATTACGTATTTGATAAAAGGTCAGTGATTTTAAAATGTATGTTTTTATTTAACTACATTTGGAAAACATTGAGATGAATTTTGGGTTTAATTCCTATGTTTACTCCTTTTACCTGAACTAAGTTGTCATATATGGAATTCTAATACTTTAAGATTCTTTGGGAGGAAAGTTTCTGACCTTACTTTTCTTTAAAATCCTGACATTTGGGGCACCTGGGTGGCTCAGTGGGTTAAAGCCTCTGCCTCCAGCTCAGGTCATGATTCCAGGGTCCTGGGATGGAGCCCTGCATCAGGCTCTTGGCTCGGCAGGGAACCTGCTTCCCCTCCTCTCTCTGCTTGCGTCTCTGCCTACTTGTGATCTCTGTCTGTCAAATAAATAAATAGATAAAACCTTTTAAGAAAATTTTTTAAAATTAAAAAAATAAAAATAAAATACTTTGTTAAAAAACAAACAAATAAATAAATAAAAGCCTGGCATAGGACAAATGGCATAGGGGAAAAGCTTAGTATATTTTGTATGCTTTTTAATTAGCTAAACTTGAATTTATTTTTTTTGAAAACCTCACTATTTACTGATTTTTATGTTTCAGATATTGTTATGGAACTTTATCAAAGGAAGCCCCATGCCACAGAACAGAAAGTATTGGTTGTTTTATGGCATCTCTTAGGGAACATGACAAATAGTGGCTCTTTGCCTGGAGCTGGAGGAAATATACGAACAGCCACAGCTAAGTTATCAAAAGCACTTTTTGCACAAATGGGTCAGAATCTGTTAAATCAGGCTGCATCTCAACCACCACATATCAAAAAGAGTTTAGAAGAATTGCTCGATATGACAATATGACATGAATTATGAATCTTTGATGAAATATAGTATGATGAAGAAAATTGTTTACATGATGACAAATGGAACTTTTTTAAAGTAACAATTTCAGTGCCTGCACTTCTCATCTGGTAAATTAAGTCAATGGCTATTTGTATTTGCAGCCAATGAGTACACGTCTGCCCTATCTGAACCCTGCCACTTGCACTCATCTCACAAAAACCTAAAATGATTAATATAACCTAATATTCATAAAATCTGAGGTACATGGAATGAATCCAAGTATATTATTTTTGAGGAAGGTCCTGCTCATTTGCACTATTCTATAGAAACCACAATTCATTGCCCTATATGTACAATTAGATTTGTAATTAAAAATATACTTTTTATTATGTAATCATGTTCTGCTATGTCTCATTACTCAGCCTTATTTTATAAAATGAAAGAAAAGTCATTGAACTATGTTATAACAAATTAACTTATGTGTGCTATTTGTGAAAAACATGTATTTCTGAAATCAGTCTGCTAATATGATTGTGCAGTATTAGCTTGCTTTTGCTGCTGTGTTAATGTGATATATTTGCCTACCATTTGGGTTAAATCATTTACATAATTTGAAATTCAACAAGTTTTAATGAAGCATGATAACCAAAGTTTTAGAAAACACTTAAAACATTCTAAATGCACATTAAAGAAAACGTGTTGAATGTAACTTCCCTATTTTTGTGTGCAAACACTAAATTTTATTTCTATATGTCCCAACATTTATAAAGGTGTTATTTTGCTGCCCAGTTGTGTAATTCTCAAAAATAGTGCCAGGTCTTCTATAGCTTTTCTCAGAATTCTTGGGCTATAAGTACTGTATGCATCATAAAAAGAAAAGGAATGTTATAAAAATAAAAAATTTATTTCTGTAGATGTGTGAGAGGTGTCCTATTTTTCCACCTTCCAAATATCTTAAAATAAAATATATATATATAATATTGGCCTATCGCTTTCACTTGGTATACTTGATATAATATTGACCTATCTCTATTGACCTAACTATAGACCTGGGTTATAGTTCTACCTTTAGAGGAAATTAGCCATGTGATCTTGGGCAAGACACTTGCCGGCTCTGGGTCTCAGTGTTCCCATCTCTAAACTATGAGGGCTGGACTAGGTGATTTTTAAAGTTCTGCCTTGTTCTAAACATCTATAATTCTGTGCCTTGTTTACTCGATGATCACTTTATTACAGTTGTGAACTATCCTCATTCTTTTTCATTTGTTGTGTCACTTACCAGTTTTCTGATGTATATGGCTTCATTTTAAATTGTGATTCTTTGTATTACTCCATGACTGCTGAGGAATAAAAGGGGTTTTACAATTTGAAGCTAAGCTGAATGGAAAGTGAAGACTTTGTTACTTTTTCTGTTTGTAGGTACTGTAACATATATTCATAGTTACATACATGCTTTATCTGTTCTTCCAAGTGCATTTTATTAGGTTTCTATAGTTTAGGTCTGAAATTAAGGACCAAAAAGTGAATGTTTTTGGCTTTGTAAGCTACAGACAGATAGTGGCATATTCTTTGGGGTTTTTTTGTTTTTGTTTTTTTTGTTTTTTTTTTTTTAATTCTTTAAGAATGTAAAATACGTTCTTAGCTCAGGTCAAACAAAAACAGACCTCTCGAATAGTTTGTCAGCACCTGATTTATACACTTTTGACCTTGGTTGTATATCTTAAATCATCATTAAATTTTGCTTTAACCCTTAATGACGTGCATCATTGAAAGAATGGTTATAGATTCCAAGTTTTATTAATTTTGACCCCTGTCCTTGTGTCATTGCAAATGTGCCTACTAAATTTGCATTAATTGTTGAGTATATGGAAGGTAAATTTTAAATTTCAAAGGTAGAAGACCATTATTTTTATGTACAAGTTTAATTATCCTTTTTTTAAAAATGTATATACTATGATTTTGCATTGAAAAAGTACAGTAAAGGAGCATGTGAGTGGCTCAGTTGGTTAAGCCTCTGCCTTTGCCTCAGGTCATGATCCACGGTCCTGGGATTGATCCCTGCATCAGGCTCCCTGCTCAGTGGGGAGTCTGCTTCTCCCTCTCCCTCTTATGCTCTCTTTCTCTCTCTGAAATAAGTAAATAAAATCTTTTATTTTATTTTATTTTATTTTATTTTTTTAAGATTTTATTTATTTATTTGCCATAGAGAGAGATCACAAGTAGGCAGAGAGAGAGGGAGAAGCAGGCTCCCTGCTGAGCAGAGAGCCCCATGTGGGGCTCGATCCCAGGACCCTGGGACCATGACCTGAGCCAAAGACAGAGGCTTAACTCACTGAGCCACCCAGGTGCCCCATAAAATCTTTTTAAAAAATAAAAAACACAGTAGATATAATCACTACTTTTAATGTGAGAATTATAAAAAAAAAAAAAACTCGTTATAAACAGAGTCCCAAGCCTTAAAGATTTCCTCCATTTTAGTAACTTAATGATATTGAGCACTCAGAATTCTAAGACTCTGTTATCAAGGATTGATAAACCCAGAAGTCAACAAAGAATTGGAGAGTGATCACTGAATGAAATAATGAAGGGAGGGATGCCTGGATGGTTCAGTCTGCAAAGTGTCTGCCTTTGGCTTGGGTCCTGATCCTGGGGTCCTGGGATTGAGCCCCACATCAGCTCCTGGCTCAGTGGGGAGCCTGCTTCTTGCTCTGCCTGCCACTCCCTTTGCTTGTGCTCTGTCTCTCAAATAAATAAGTAAAATCTTAAACAAAACAAAACAAAACAAAAAACTAAAGGAGCTGAAAGCCTAAATAAATTGAAATGAAGGGTTTTTTTGGGTTTTTTTTTTTTTGGAATGAAGAATTTTTACAAGCAGTAATAATTATAAAAGTTTACCCCCACCCGCAGAGCAACTAAAAAATTAAAAAATTTAAATGGCATATTAACCCAATGGAATCCATGTCATATTGTCATTAAAAATATTAAATAATCGGGCGACTGGGTGGCTCAGTAGGTTAAGCCGCTGCCTTCGGCTCAGGTCATGATCTCAGCCCCACATCGGGCTCTCTGCTCAGCAGGGAGCCTGCTTCCCTCCTCTCTCTCTACCTGCCTCTCTACCTACCTGTGATCTCTCTCTGTCAAATTAATAAATAAAATCTTTAAAAAATATATTAAATAATCACAGGGCAATATCATATTGTGTTAAAGGAAAAAAGCCTGACTACAAAATAAATACAATGTCTCTATCTCATATATAAGCATACAGAAAATAGAACTGGAATTATATACACGAACATATTAAACTGTAGTAAACTGTGAGTAAAGAAGGTAATTTTTTTTTTAGTGTACTGTTAAGCAGTTTCTATTTTTTCAGAAATGAGCAACATGTATTATTTATGTGATAAAATTTAAATTATAATAAGTTGAAAGTCTGAAGGGAATTTGAAGATAAAAATAATGTGAAGAGAAAACAATGGCAAAAAAAGGATAGTAGTGAATATTAGTATTAAGGGAGGTAGAAATAACTAAAAGGGAGATGACAAAGGGAAGCAAGATATTGTAAAGAGCTTAAGACTTTGATTGGAAAGCATGGATTTGGAACCCAGTTTTTTTATTACTTATCAAAACTTATGTAATTCTGGGTTATTGTGGGATCCAAATTTAAAATGAGATCATGTATAAGAAAACATTTATAAACCTCAAATTTTCTACAAAGATGACTTATTCCCAGGAGCAAATGAAAAAAGATGAGCACAAACCCTATAGAAATCTTTAGTGCTAGGATAAATTAAGATTACTTATTTCATTGCAGTTAGTGGGTTGAAAATATCAAAGGCAAAATCAATTAAGTACTATATTATCATTAATGATTTGTGGTTTCTTAATGCATACTGTAAAAGAGAACCTAAACTCTTAATTCACAATTAAATGCCTCTCTGGGCAGAACAATGGATGACCATAGACTTAAAAAGCATTCAAGTAATTTACAGATTTAGCAAAGTAGTCAAAAAATACATGCAGGGGAGCACCCGGGTGGCTCAGTGGGTTAAAGCCTCTGCCTTCAGCTCAGGTCATGATCCCAGAGTTCTGGGATGAGGTCCCGCATCGGACTCTCTGCTTGGCAGGGAGCCTGCTTCCCTCTGTCTCTCTCTGTGCCTGCCTCTCCGCCTACTTATGATCTCTGTCTGTTGACTTGGTTAAGCGTCCAACTCTTGGTTTTGGCTCAGGTTATAATTTCAGGGTAGTGAGATCAAGCCCTACATCTGACTAACTAGCTCAGCATAGTCTGCTTGAGAGTCTCTTCCCTCTGCCCCTCTCCCATTCATGCATGTGCTCTCTCTCTAAATAAATAAATAAAAATCTTAAAAAAAAAAAATACATGCCATGAGACAGAATTATGTAAAATGGTCTGGTGGTACCAAATTCTGGCCAGTCTTGAAGTACTTTTTTTTTTTTTTTTAAATCACTATGCCTGGAATAGTACCTACCCTGGATGCTAAATAAATATAATACTTGAATAAGATGGTGAATCATATATAAGTTTGAAATTTATTCTGGAGACAGAAAGCAGTGGGTTTTTTTGTTTGTTTGTTTGTTTGTTTGTTTGTTTTTAAAAGATTTTATTTATTTGACAGACAGAGATTACAAGTAGGCAGAGAGGTAGTCAGAGAGAAGAGGAAGCAGGCTCCCTGCTATGCAGATAATCTGATGTGGGGCTTGATCCCGGGACCCTGGGATTATGACCCAAGCCGAAGTCAGAGGCTTTAACCCACTGAGCCACCCAGGCGCCCCAGAAAGCAGTGTTTTTTAAAGGTAGAAGTTATGTTTAAAAAAATAACCAGTAGCAGAGGATTAGTTGGAGCCAAGAAAGGGTGTGGGCAAGGAAGTCAATCTGAAACACTAATCCAAAGGGGCAAATGGATTTCATCAAATGTTCCAGTGTAATGAGTTGATAGTATCTGCTTGTGTTGAAAAAGATTGTAAAATTATGTTAAGTTTCAATAGGAAAGAATTTAGTGATCCACCCAGAGACCAGAGCCAGACTTCAGATAGTAAAGGTCTAAACCTTATAGTAGAAGCAGTGAGAACTGAAAATGGATTTAAAAGCTATTGATAGGATTGACTGAATTGATGACACAGATTTGGAGGATAGGGGAGTCAAAAATTAATGAAGTTTATAACAGTGGTGAGTATCTCTAGAGGATCTGCCTTTTTATTTAGGAAAAGAGGCCATTTTTGTCTACTTCCAGCTACATCTCATTGACTGCCCTTAGATGGAAGGGAAGCTAAAAATTTGAGTATTTCATCTCCTAGTCTCAGTAGTAGACAAGGTAATAGAAATTTCAGTTGGAAGAGTTATGACTGAGCCAGCCTACAGTACCTGCCGTATTCTGTAAGCCCCCCTTCTATCTGATGAACCACAGATTAACTCCGTCAAATGTCTGCTTTAGGCTCAGGTCCTAGGGTCCTGGGATTGAGCCCACATTGGGCTCCCTGCTTAGTGGAGAGCCTGCTTCTCCCTCCCTGCCTATAGCTCCTCCTGCTTGTGCATTCTCTCTCTCTGTCAAATAAATGAATGAAATCTTTTTTTTTTTTTAAGATTTTATTTATTTATTTATTTTTTAAAGATTTTATTTATTTATTGTTTGACACAGCGAGAGAGGCAACACAAGCAAGGCGAGTGGGAGAGGAAGAAGCAGGCTTTTGCGGGGCTTGAGGCAGCCCAAAGGCAGACATTTAAGGACTGAGCCATCCAGGCACCCCAAATGAATAAAATCTTTAAAAAAAAAATGCATTTAATACACCTAGCCTACCAAACATCATAGCTTAGCCAAGTTTAATTTAAATATGCTCCGAACACTATAATTGGGCAGCCTATAGTTGGGCAAATCATCTAACACAAAGCCTATTTTATAATAAAGTGTTAAATATATCATGAAATTTATTGAATACCATACTGAAAGTGAAAAACAGAATGGTTACATGGGTACAGAATGGTTTTAAGTGTATTTGTCATTTATCCTGGTGATCAAGTTGGCTGTTTGCTTAATCACTCTTGAGCCACTTTGAAAAATTGTTAAGTTGAACCATTATAAGTTGAAGACTGTAGCACTTTCCAAAGTTGCTGACTGTCCCTTCACCTGTGTATTTATTAATCTTGGTGAAGGGGAAGGGAGTGTACCTGGCACTTCTAGGATACATAGTTATAGGTGAGTAGAAAGTTGTTCATGAATAGTTCATGCCAGCACTCCTACAGAACAAACTGTTAAAACTGTGCCTGACTGTTTAAGCTAGGATATTGAATTTATACATATATATATATGTATATGTTAATATGTAATATTACAAATATATATATTACATATATATACTTTAAAATCATTTCCTTCTCAGTCTAGGACTCAAAGAATTTTCTCCTGTATTCTTCATATTATTGTCAACATAAATTTGTAAAGTTTCAACTGTCTTGCTATATACATCTTGCTATACAAGTTTGATGTTATAATTCGCCTCCAGAATATGCCGAAATCTGATTCTGTTATATGTTTAGAAAAAATGTTAAGTGTCGGAAATTGGGAATAAGAAAAATTGGCCTCTTTATGCAAAGTGAAACCTCTACAGATTAGGTGAGATCTATACAGATTTCCACGTAAGGCAGAAACAGTCTTTTCAGTTCGGTGAGTAGGGGCTGCTTTTGTTTGTTGAATGAGGCTCAGTTAAAAGTAATGAGTTAAGGGCATTTGAGTTATTTGAATTCTACCACATGCCCATTTCATTTCTTTGGTTCTGCTCTTTCTTGAACAATGCCTTAATCTTCACAGAAGGGTTCTGACAAGACTATGAATCCATCTAACTTTGTAATTTGGCAAACTATGGGCCCCAACTTTGAGGGTGTTTGGCTCTTTTAGCCCCATGGCTGCAAAGAATAAATTCTTTTGTTATTATCAGAGGAAGTCCTTAATTTTTGATTCCTACTTCAAGCTAAGAATTTAGAAATCTCATTTCGTCATTCTCTTTTAAGCTCTCCAGTGTTAGTATAAATAAAAATTCTACCCCACACTTTAGCCCAAAACTGCCTTCCATGGGTATATCATTATACCCATGGAAGTTAATAATTTTATATCATATATAATCATTTTATATCACATGTTTACTGTATGCACTGTGTTCCATAAACACCAGAAGGACTTCTTTTGGTACCAGCTAAATTTTTACTGGTTTCTCAGCCCTGGTTAGGACTAATCCAACTTGTTTCTATTTCCCTGAGGGTCTATTATCTGCAACGGTTCTTGGAACTCGTTTCACAAGTCTTATTTACCAGCAAATACAACTAACTAACTAACTAACTAACTAACTATATATACCTAATTTAAACAAAAAAAAGGTTTATAAAAATCCGGTGTCACAGAGTTCTATGAGACTGAGAGGCTAGCTAGCTAATAAGAATGTATACCTTGTGTTGCAGAGCTGGTCTGCATTGCAGAGGTAGTCCAACTAGCCTGCTAGTATTACAGAAGACAGCCACCATATCACCCCACTGATACGACACACTGACACTGGATGTCAGCCCTACAAGCCATGCATTCATGTCTCTATGAGAGTGTGTGTGTGTGTATGTGTGTGTGTGTGTGTGGTGGAGGAGGGGGACTAGGAAAGTAAATATTGGGTAGTTTTAGCTTCTATAGGGGGATGTAGGCTCTCTACTTCAGAAAGAGGAGATGTCCTAAACAGCTAAAACAAATTAAAAATGTCCATTGCATAAATCACTGACCTATGGAAGGTAATGGAATCAATTAGGAGAAAACACATTGCATTAAATTTAACATTTATGTTGGTTAGTTTTTGTGTTAGTCTGGGTTCTCCAAAAAGCAGATCCATAAAGACAAGAGACTTATGGAGGAAAACTAGTGGACATTTTCCAGCGGGAGAGAGAGAGCAAGAGCACTATCTGGAAAGGTAAGATGTAGAAAACTCAAAGGAAGCAATGAATCTGCAGTGAATAAAGATGAAGAAGTAGAAAGATTTTTATAAAATGACTATAAGAGGGAATGGGATCTCAGAACTAATCTTATTTACCGATGAAGAATTCAAAATAAGTTTAGGAAAGATTGGAAGAACCAGAAAAGGAGTGAAGAAGTCCTGGCACTTAGAGTCACTTCCTAATAGATTACTCCATTAAGTTTCTTTCCCATAGTAAACATCTAAAAGTTGCTGACAAAACCAGTAAAAAGCATAGCTGCACTGAGAATCCAAAAGTTAGCTTCAATAGTAAGAAGCAATGGAAAAGGAAAGCTGCAAATACATGCAGTTTGCTGAAAGTAAAATGCAGTCAGTAAGAAGACATTTTTTGGGGGGATCCCTGCTGGGCTTTATATTAGCATATAATGTATTGTTTAAGGGGTAGAGGTCTGTGAATCATCACCCTTACACAATTCATAGCACTCACCAAGAACATACCCTCCCCAATGTCCATTACCCAGCCACCCAATGGGCCACCCCCATCCCCTCCAGCAACCCTCAGTTTGTTTCCTGAGATTGAGAGTCTCTTATGGTTTGTCTCCCTCAGTGGTCCCATCTTGTTTCATTTTTCCCTCCCTTCCCCACTATACTGCCTGACACCACTCCCTCAAATTCCTCATATCAGTGAGATCATATGATACTTGAAGAAGACTGATTTTTTTAAGGGTTTAATTTATTTAAGTAGTCTCTACTTCCAAATTGGGGCTCACACTCCTTGAGTTAAAGAGACACAGGCTCCTCTGACCCAGCCAGCCCCTGATTTTGATATTTGGAAGCAAAGGTGGTATTGAGGGGATTTATGGTTAACAACGTTGTGGAGGGGAAACATTATCTTCAGAGATACTTCTGGAATCAGATTCCAAAGGAGGAACTCGCAACCCAATTGTGATACTACTGAACCTTCAATAGAGATTGCATGGCAAGTGGTGGGTGAATTCAGAAACCTTTTAACAGAAATAGGAGAGAGGCCAGATTAAAAAAAAAATTTTTTTTAAAGCGAGGATTGGGGGACACCTGGGTGGCTCAGTGGGTTAAAGCCTCGGCCTTCATGATCATGGCCTGGCATGATCCAGGTATCCTGGGATTAAGCCGCATGGGGCTCTCTGCTCAGCCAGGAACCTGCTTCCCTTTCTCTCTGCCTGCCTCCCTGCCTAGTGATCTCCTGTCAAACAAATAAAATCTTAAAAAAATAAATAAGTAAATAAATAAAAGCAAGGATTAGAACCTAACTGAAGAGGACTGCTAATACTGTCAGTGCAAGCAGCCTTCAGCCTTCATTTGTCCCAAGGTAATTTCATATAACTCTGTAATGATCAATTCCCCAAGCCCCTAACTTGTTTCCTTTTTTTTTTTTTTAAATGTTTCCTCTTGAGAAAACTGAGAGGACCCAGAGTCTTTATCATCCTGAGTTATAGAGATTTAAGACCGAATTTCTCCTCACGTTTAGGTAAAGGGATAAAACCTGGGCAACTGCTGGGAAAACCTGAGATTTGTCGCAAAAGACAGTATTTTCCTTTGGAGGGCGTGGAGCGCTGTGTTTAAGATTAAGGATGTAAAAGGCCCTAAACACTGTCTTTTGGTTCAGAAAGTCCCCACAGGGGTGAAAAACATCAGGAACAGGCGCCCGATCTTTTCAGGGTGCAGACTCGAGACCCGGCGGAGAAGGGGCGGGGCTGCGTGCCCTCTGCGTGCCCCGCCCCGCCCTCCCGCTTCAAGATCCCGCGGAAGGCGAGGCCTGAACGCGCTGTTACCACGTGACTCCTTCGCCTCCGGGGGCACCGACGCATGCGCGCCTGCTCTCGGCGAGGCGGCCCTGTTCCTGTGGAGGCTGCTGTGGTGTCTGTGGGACGGAGACGGTGGAAGTGCCATCTTCGACTTGGTTGGCCCCGACTGCGGCTCATGGCATTGAGTGGCATCCGTCGTCAGGTTAGCTGGGGCAGGCGTTTTGGAATTGGCCGGGCGGAGTGGCGGGGGGGGGCGGTATTTCGTGGGGCAGGAAGGGGCCTGCCTTGTTTCAGGCCGCACTGGGGTTGCGGCCTCCCTCTCCCGCCCTGTTTGAGGCCCGGCCTGGCCTCGGCTCCCAGCTGTACATTCCTTTCTCCTTCCCACCTGTTGGGTGGGGCAGGGTGAGGTTTCTTTTCTTAGACCAAAGGTTTCTCTGACGAGTGTGCCTTATGAAGGGCGGGGAAATGCGGGCCTCCACCTTGGTTTAGGAAGCGTTTTGGGGGTAAGTCTGAAGCCCTAGCTTCCGCAAGGGCTGGAAACCAGTGTGCTGGGGTGACTGGAAGTGGAAGGTGCTCAATAGTAGCCGTCAGAGGATTGAGAGAATTCAAATTCTGTTAATGAAAGCTTGTAGGCGCCTTGGAGTGGCGCGTTTCGCGTTCCGACTACGCAAGCCATGCTGTTGGGACCCTGAGTCACAGCACCTCAAAGATCAGCCAGAGCTTTGGCAGCATAGGATAGAATCAGAAAAAAAAGACGCTAAGGATCCTAATAGGATCTTCTAAAGACACCTGTTTTAAAGTAATGCTTACCTTTTGTAATCAGAGACCGACACTAGGTAGTACTGCTTTTTATCTGTTATTGATGATTATAATACTGTATTATTTTATGCCGATTGAATTGTTTCGGTTCGATGCCCATGTTGCCTTATTTTTAAGGACTTGAGGTTATTTGGCAACTGATCCAGTATGTTCAGAAATACTTTAAACTTTTTTTACAGCTGGGAAGGTTGAACCTTAAGAAAACACATTTTATACAGGGAAATACGAAGCTCATGTTGGAACTTAATTGTTTTGGTTTCTCTGGGAGCTTAAGTAGATTGAAAAAAACAACTGTCAGTTACCCCCCCCCCTCCCATTTATAACCTCATTCTAGAGTTGCAAAAGTTGGAACTTTCCACTGTTGAGCTTCTGGTAGGTATAAAGTGAACGAAAGGAGTTGTGCTAAAAAACTCTAATTCGTAGATTATGAACTCTGGAATAATTAGGCATTGACTAAAGATGGCTAATTAGTGTCAGTATTTGGTAATATTTTTACTTGTTTACTTATAGTTGAATAAGAAGAAGAATTTTATTTTATTTTTTAAAGACTTTTTTTTTTTTTTTTTTTAGATTTTATGTATTTATTTGGCAGAGCACAAGCAGGGGGAGCAGCAGAGAGAGAGAGAGAAGCAGAGTCCCCCTGAGCAGGAAGCCTGAGGGAGGGCTCAATCCCAGAACCCTGGGATCATGACCTGAGCCTACTGCAGACATTTAGCTGACTGAGCTGCGCAGGCACCCCCAAAAAAGAATTTTATAAATCAAATGATGAAAGGTGTGTGTACACATGTGTCTTAAAGAAAAAGAACAGGGGCGGCTGGCTGCCTCAGTCAGTAGAGCATGTGACTCCTGATCAGTGTTCAAGCCCCACAGTGGGTGTAGAGATTATTTAAACATCATAAAGAGAAATAACAGAACCTTTTGTGGTACGTTAATAACTAATCTGCTTGAAACAGGATTTTGTATGTGTGTGAAAAATAGTCAAAGGAGAAAGAAAGTAGTTCCTGTCGAATGGTAATTTTTTTTTCCCCCCAAAGACTTAGAGGTGATGCAGTCATTTATGTAAATATATGTATACAAGGTTGAGTTTCTGGAAAATATTAAGTGTTTAATATGTGGAAAAATATAAAAGGTCAGTCTGTGGACATTCTACTTAGCCTTTGAAAATAGTTTCCCAAACAAGTGGTTATGGTAGTCTCTTCTTAACAATTTGTGTCTTCAGATTGGCTTATCTGAGGATGAGGAACAGAGTAACTTGTAGATTGGAAAGCTAGTTGATTTGCACTACTCAAACTGATTTTTTGGTCCTTAGTGATGACTTTAGATGTTTTTGTGTTTCTTTGTTTATGAAAAGAAAAATACATGGTATAATTTTGAGTGCCTAGAGAGAGTTAAGAGAGAAGATATTAAATTAGACTTCACATTTTTAATTAAGTATGGGTTAAATGATCCTTCCGAAGACCTTTTAAATTTTAAGATGGCATGCTGAATTGTTAGTGAAATGTTTAACGTTTGCTAACTAACTAACTAAACTAACTAAACTAAAAGTTGAATGTATGATGTAGAACTGTATTTTTTAGTGTATATATAGTCACATTATAATTTATCATGTTTCCTTTCATGCTCGTGGACTTGGGCCTCTAATACGATTTTATAAGAAAGTGAAATGTAGAAGGGCATTGAGAAAAGGAAAGTTTGTTAGTCTAAGAGAATAGAGTAAGCCAGGGTTCGGACATGAAAAATATATTGAGCCCTGTAAAAAGCAATGAGGAGGAATACTGTAGGGTTAGTATATTTGAAAAGCTAAGTTGGAACCAGGTTGTCACTCACTTTTTCAACAGAGATTTAATGTGCTGTTACATACAGGACACTGTTTTAGGTTCTAGGAACACAGTAGTGAATAAAACCACGGCCTCTGTTCTGCTCATTTTAATATTACAGTAATATTAATTTATCTGTAGCAGTAGTATAGCAGTGTTTTTCAAGTTTTTTTACTGTGACCCATAGTAGGTTGTGCATGTAATATTGCATCCCAATAAACAGTAGTTGCATTCTGTGTGTATTTCAGCATGCCCTTAGTGTGTGCATGAACTCTGATATATTGTTTTCAATTCTGTATTTTTCCATTTAAAAAAATGAGAAGCTGGGGCGCCTGGGTGGCTCAGTGGGTTAAGCCGCTGCCTTCGGCTCAGGTCATGATCTCAGGGTCCTGGGATCGAGCCCCACATCAGGCTCTCTGCTCAGCAGGGAGCCTGCTTCCTCCTCTCTCTCTCTCTGCCTGCCTCTCTGTCTACTTGTGATCTCTCTCTGTCAAATAAATAAATAAAATCTTTAAAAAAAAAAAAATGAGAAACTGATTGGAATCAGTCTGAAATTTGAAAAACATTACTCGAGAGGCCATATAAAATAGGGGCCCCTGGCTGGCTGAGTCAATAAAGCATGTGGCTCTTGATCTCTGGGTTGTTAGCGTCCCATGTTGAGTGTGGAGATTGCTAAAATAAACTTAAAAAAAGAGGGGAGATGATAATTACTGAAATTGTAGTAATAGCACTGTGAATGAAGAGGATAGTTAATCTTTATGGCAGGGTATTTGTGATTATTTTGTGAATGAGGCGTAGAGAGGTTAAGTATCTTGCTCAGTGTTCCCTAATGAGTAACTGGGCCAGATCTTTTTTTTTTTTTTTTTTCCCCTTAAGATTTTATTAATTTATTTGAGAGAGGAAGAGAGATAGTGACAGAGTGAGAGAGAGCACAAGCAGGGAGGAGAGGGAGAAGCAGGCTCCCGCTGAGAAGGGAGCCTGACACAGGGCTCAATCCCAGGACCCTGGGATCACCACCTGAGCCAAAGGCAAATGCTTAACTGATGAAACCACCTAGGCGCCCCTAGGCCAGATCTTTAATTCAATTCTATTGGACCCTAAAGCCCAAGTACTTTATTTTTTTTTTTTTAATGATGTTATTTATTTATTTGACAGAGCAAGAGAACGCAGGCAGGGAGAATAGTAGAGAGAGAGGGAGAAGCAGGCTCCCTGCTGAGGAGGAAGCCCTATTTGGGGCCATCCCAGGACCCTGGGATCATGACCTGAGCTGAAGGCAGATGCTTCACCATCTCAGCCACCCAGGGACCACTCCTAAAGCTCCAGTACTCTCATTTGGTTATGAAAGTAATATATTAGTTTTTATTCTGGGAGGACTGAGGACTCAGATACCGTTTATTTATTATTCAGTGAATTGAGTTTGTAGTACTGGGCCTCCTGGTATATTGTATTCCTGTGTATTGGTAGATCTGGGCCCGACTCACAAGAAATTTGTAGTCTAGGTGGAAAGATGATACCAAACGAGTACCACAAATGAGATTTGTGCTATGGAGAGAAAGAATTCTATGGAGCATCATGGAGGGAACCTAGATAATTCGGAGTGTATGGGAAAACTTTCTAAGAAGTGGTATTTAAACTTCCCATGCAGAAGAATGAGTAGGCTTCAGCTAGGTTGAAGGTTCTAAGTGGGGGTGGGGTAGGGGATGGGAGAATATTCCAGATGGAAGAAACTGGGTACACTAAGGCCTTGAAGTGGAAAGGAGCTGAACTGGAAAACAAAACAAAACCAAACTTTAACAAAAGGAGAATTTCTTGGCTGCAGAAGTTGGTAGAGAATGGGGAGAGTTTTGGTGTTAGAACGAGTTTGAATCCTGTCTTTTTGCTTTACTAACTATATAACCTTAGACAAATTAATATTAGTTTTGTTTTTCCTATTCTTTAAAATGGGTAAATGGCATTCATCAAAATACTTGTTCAATAAATGGTGTCTCAGGATTATGACAAATAGCTAGTAATTGAAATCATAGCGGTATATGATGATATACTTTCATTCATTCATTCTTTCACAAATAAGTGTCTTCAGTGTGCCATGCAGCTCAGTATGCAGTAATTGAAGAGTGTGTGTGTGTGTGTATAGTCACAGCAAATGTCACAAAAGAATATACCCTTACTGTGTGCAAAGCAGTCTGATAAATTTTTTTCCATTTTATTTTTCATTTGCAAAAGAGGAGAAAAAGCTGTCTGAAGCAGTCTACAGTTTGAAAAATACTGGTGTAGTGGGGAGATACTGATTACTTAAACTACAGCAGTACTTCTGTGAATAAAAAGAAGGGGATGGTTAATTCTTATGTTAGGGTATTCTAAGTAAGTAAATTATTATGTTAGAGTATAATATTATGGATAAAAGAAAAAAAATAGAGGACAGTAAAGGGGATCAAGTACAGTAAAAGGGATCATGTACACTGGGAGTGGGAGCAAGTTAAAATTTTAAATAGGATTACCCAGGTAGGTCTTACTGAGAAAGTACCCTACCTATCAACCTCCCTTCCTCCTCCCCCCCTCCTTTCTTCCTCCCTAGATTTATTTATTTGAGAGAAAGGGAGTGGGACTGGGCTTGGAAAGGGAGAGAATCTCAAGCACACTCCCTGCCAAGCACAGTGCCCCACACCAGGCTCAGTCTCAGGACTCCTAGATCTTGACCTGAGGTGAAATTAAGAGTCAGACGCCCTGAGAAGGTGACATATCAATAAAGGAGGAGTTAAGGAAGGCATCTGGGAGAAAATCCCTCTGGTAAAGGAAACAGCCAATTTAAGGCTCTAAAGCTGGAGAGTGTGGTCTGTTTTAGAGAAAACAAGATGCCAGTGCAAATGGGGCTGAATTGGGTTAAGAGTAGGAGAAGATGAGGTCAAAAGATAAATGGTAGGAGGAAGGCAGTGGGCCATTTCAAGGACATTGACTTTTATCCTGTGAGATAGAGCAGTGGAGTGGCATGGTTTGATTTGTGTTTTAGAAAGAATACTATCTGCTGTGCTGAAAATGGACTGGGGACAGGGAGGTAGGGTAGGTGCAGCAAAAAGGATGAAGCAGGAGACCTATGTAAGGTTATAGAAGACTGAAATAGTATTCTAGGTGAGAGTGGGTGGTTTGAATTAGAATTAGAAGATGTGGAATTCTGAGTACATATGAAAGTTTCCATAACGAAGTGGTTGGGTGCGAAAGAAGGAAAAGTCAGGGATGATTCCCAAGATTTTTGGCCTAAGCAACTGAAAGGAGGGATTTTCTGTTAGCAGATATGGGGAAGGCAGTGGATAGAGCAGGTTTTGTGGAAGAGATCAGAAGTTCACTTAGGGACATTTTGTAATTTGAAATGGCTCTGTATGTGTAGATGATAAAAGTAGCAGTTGAATATATGGATCTGGAGTCTGGAAAAAAAGGCTGGAGATAGCATTTGGGAGTTGGCATGTAATTAGTATTTGTATTTAAAACTGTGAGACTGGGAGTTAATGGAGATAGAGAAGGAATAGATGAAAGAAAGATTGAGTGCCTCAGGACACTAGTACTTGGGAGGAAGCATGATTGTGAGGTAGAAAGAGGTGATGGTGTGACTCGGAAGACAAGTGAAAGAAATATATCAAAGGGAAGAACATTTTCAGCCCAAGGAGAGTGTTGATTGAGAAAAGAAGAGAGTTGAGTACAAAATGTTGGGTGCTAACAATTCTTACAGGATTGTTGAGAAGAAAAAAAATTCTTCAGAATGGTAGGGGGAAAGCTAGGTGAATGTGATGTGTCAGAAAAATCAGTAAAAAGAATCTTACAAGTAGAAAGTCATCATTACTGTTGGATGCTGTAAATAGTACATCAGGAAGTTGTGACCTTGGCAAATTTTAGAGAGTGATGAAGAAACCAAATTGAAGAGTAAATGGAGGTTACAGAAGTAGAGGTAACAAGCTTGTACAACTTCATTGGCTTTGTCCTTAGAACAAAATCCAAATCCTTAACATAGCTTTTGATTGATATCCTTCATTTGTTTTTAAGCTAAGTTGTCATATGTATGTCATGAATTATTATATAGAAGAAGAAAAACATTTACACTTGAAGGCTGTTGGATTTAAGAACTGAAAGAAACTGATAAGGGGAGAGTAAAGATAATTTAAGAACCACTATTGAGATGGGTGGGAGAAATGATCAAATCATGAGTTCAGGGTGTGACCTTTGCTAGGAACAGAGATCCTTTCTCCATTATGGCCAAGGGAAGGAAGAGGACCAATAATGATTTCAGCCACTATAGGAGTGCTGTAGAAGAGATACAAAACAAATACTTTGAGAATGGGAAAATACTAAATGAACAGGGTTGAGCATAATTGTAAACCTAATTTCAGTAAAATAAAAAATAATATAAAAACAAAATAACATCATGTAAACCCTAAAAGTCAAAGGACAGAAGAGAAAGTGTCAACATGAGAATTAAATGTTTTGGAAGAAACAGAGTAGATTTCACTGATGAACTTACGTTATCATTTTTTTGCATTCAGTTCTTCGCCTGCAGAGAGGGAAGTTAATAAGAAATAGAAGGATCTTCCCACAAAACTCCAGAAAGGCTCAGGAATTTTGGTTACCAAGTGCCTCTCATAATGAAAGTGCTGAGTAGGGCTAAAAATTCTAGGATTAGTTGAAAGTCTGGAGTAGTTTAGACCCTACTTTTTTTTTTTTTTAAGACCCTCCATTTTTCTTTTCCATATAATATAGCCAGCAAAAAACTAGATGTTTATTATTTGAAAAGGGTGGAACCAGAGAAGGTTTGACATAGCTGGTGAGAGTTGAGACAGGGGTGAAGGGTATTGATGAAAATGGGAAATTGAATAAAAGTTTACACATTGAATGGTAAGATAACTAGCCTTGTTTTTTTTCTTTGCTCCTAGAATGCTTATTGTCTCTTCATATTTTTTTTTTTAAGTTGAAGCATTCTTCTTTGGGAAAACTTAACACCAGGGAAATGATGTGAAGCACTGACTTTTAATGAGTTCCCCCTCAATAGAATGCCATCCTGCACTGAGGTTCAAGCTTTATCTAGCTTCTGATTTTGTGTGATGCATCACACTTCTTGAACAGCAGTTTGAAGATCTCTATTTGAGAGACCAAAACACACAGAAGAGACAGGTCTGAGAACAGAAGAAAATTCAAAATGATTTATAGAGAGATAGCAGGAGATATTGCACCACTGAAACAGAATAGGAGACTAAAATGGATTATTCAGAGTAAAAAAAAGGGAATTAAAATTTTGATTCATATATTAAAAACCTAGTAAAAGTGATCTCAGAGTAGAATGAGTCAAGGAAGATGGGGAAAAATGTAGGAAAAGCTAAGAAAAGTAGAGTATCAGTCCAGGAGGTCCCAACAACTGAGTAATGTGAGTTCAACAAAGATAAAACCGAGGGAAGAAAATTATTACATAAATGATAAATATGGAATGTAAGAATTGAATGATGTAAATATTTAGATTAAAATAGGCCTTCTGAATGAATACCAGCAGAATGAGTAGAAAAGACTTAAGGCACATCATTTTGGAATTTCAGAACACTTGGATTAAATGCTGGCTACTGTGGAGAAAAAAAACATGTCTCATATAGAGGAGTTTTCTCAATAGCATTACCCTAGGGGCACCTGGGTGGCACAGTAGGTTAAGTGCCCAAATCTTGGCTTCATCTGAGGTTGTGATCTTGGGGTTGTGGGATTGAGCCCTGTGTTGGGCTCATGTTCAGGGTGGAGTCCGCTTGGGATTCCCTCCCTCCCTCCCTCTCCTGTCCCTCCCTTCTGCACTCCTGTGCACTCTCTCTCCAATGAATAAATTTTCAAAAAAAATAATAATAATAACAACACCCTGTATTAGGAAACAATGAAAAGATTCCTTCAAAACTTTTTATTTTTGTTTCAAAACTTTTTTTTTTTTTTTTTTTTTTTTTAAGTAATCTGAATGCTTAACTTAGGACTTAAACTCACCACCACTCTGAGAACAAGAGTCTCAGGCTCCACCAACTGGGCCAGCCAGGTGCCTCCTCTTTAAAACTCTTATGCAATTATTTTCATTCTAGAATTTTATACCTAGACAATCTATCATTCAATTATGAGGATTTTAGCACTGAAAAGTCTTAATTTTTTCACTCCTCATATACTTTTTCAGAAGTTTATAGAAATGATTTTCTAAAAGAGGGAATAAATCAAGAATGAACAATAGTTTAGCTGTTGTAAATGAGATTCAGCCCAGGAAAGGAGTTAAAGGAATTCCTTGGGTCAAATAGAACAGACAAACTTAGACAAGGCAAACCAGTCTGGATTGCTGCAGAAGGTTATATTGTTTCAAACAGGATGTCTCCTAAAAGGAAAATGGACTTGATAGTATGAGTGTCCATTGTTTTGTTTGTTTGTTTGTTTGTTTTTATTTTAGTAAACTATGCCACATGCTGTGCTCAAACTCATGACCCTGAGATCAAGAGTTGCATGCTTTACCAACTGAGCCAGCCAGGCACCCTGAGTGTTGGTTATTCCTGAAGGAATTTTATAAGAGCTCTTCAGGAGTTTGAGGTCAATGGTCAAAGAAAACCAAGCATATGAAAATAATGAAAGATTTAAAGAGGTAGAAGCAAGGAAATGTAATTAAATGTAATTATAGTATACATGGTAGCTTGGGGAAAAAATGTTTACATAAGCATACTAATGTAAACCTGAATGTTGATTTAACTCCACACTGATTGCAATTGGATCATGTTTGTGAGAGGGAAGTTATAGGGGCATGTTTGGTATAATAGCTAAATTCTAATCTTACCTAATAGAGCAAAAAATGTCTAAAATTTAAAAACAACAAATAAGATAGACCTCCAGATAAACTCTGATGTCTGCTAATTTATGAAGAAAGGCAGTAGCTTTTTTCCTCCTCTGAAAATTTTTTCAAAAAAATTTAAGTGTGTTGTGGAATTTTTTTGTCTTTTCCGTAGCTATTTTAAAGTATAACATCAGGATTGGAAAGTGCTTTTTGAGGAAACTGTTGTTTTCAGTGATACTTTGATTTGTGTGAATTTATAGACTTCCACATGCTTTTATCTCATCTGATGTTTCCAATAGCCCAATGCAAGTATTATTGGTCCCTAATTAGAAGTGAGGAAGAAAGTCTGACTAGGATCACATGCTCTTAAGCTAGAGGACTAGGGCTCACTCCCCTTACCCCCTGTTCATTTTAATATTTACCATACTATAACTTATGATGAAGGAAGGATTTGGATGGAAACCTGGATGGCTCAGTTGGTTAAGCATCTGCCTTCGGCTCAGGTCGTGATCCCAGGGTTCTGGCATGGAGCTCCCTATCAGGCTCCTGCTCATTGGGGAACCTACTTCTCCCTCTGCTCCCTGTTCATGCACTCTTTTGCTATCTCTGTCTCTCTCTCATATAAATAAAATCTTAAAAAGTATTTGGAAATTCTAATTCCTAGTCTTTTGTACTTTATATTTGCTAATTTAGTTATAATTTTTTTAAAAGATTTTGTTTATTTATTTGACAGACAAGAGATTCACAAGTAGGCAGAGAGGCGGGGGTCGGGGTGGAGCAGGCTCACTGTTTAGCAGAGAGCCCAAGGCGGAGCTCGATTCCAGGACCCTGAGATCATGACCTGAGCTCGAGGCAGAGGCTTAACCCACTGAGCTGCCCAGGTGCTCCCTAATTTAGTTATAATTAAACTCTTGTCTTACCTTTTTTTTTTTTAATGATAAAAGCCATATAACATAAAATTTACCTTAACTATTTTTAAGTGTATCGTTCAGTAGTGTTAAATATATTCACATGGTTGTATATAGACTACCAGAAATTTTCATCTTACAAATCTGAAACTATATGCATTAAACAACTTCCCTTTTCTCCCTCACTCCATTCCCTGATAACTGCATTCTACTTTGTTTCTATGAATTTGGTTACTCTAGATACCTCATATAAGTAGAATCATGCAGTGTTTGTCTTTTTTTGAGACTGGCTTATTACTTCACTTAGCATAATGTCCTCAAGGTTCATCCATATAGAATATGACAGGATTTCTTTCATTTTAAAGGCTGAATAGGCGTGCCTGGATGGCTCAGTTGGGTAAGTATCAAGACTCTTGATATAGGCTCAGGGTTGAGAGATTGGGCCCTGCTTGAGCTCCCCGCTGGGCATGGAGCCTGTTTTTAAGAGTCTCTCTCTGCCCCTTCCTTCCTGCTCACTCTTGAACACCCTCTCTTTCTTTCTTTTCCCCTTATAAAAAAAAAAACCCTAAAGGGTGAACAATATTTCAATGTATATACTACATTTTGTTTATTCATCTGTCAATGGACGTTTGAGTTGTTTCCTCTTTGGCTATTGTGGATAGTGCTGCTATGAATGTGGGTGTGCATGCAGCTGTTTGAGTCTCTGCTTTCAGTAATTTGGATATATACCAGGTGGGATTCTTCGGTCGTATATAGTTCTCTTTTTAATTTTTTCAGGAACCTCCATACTGTTTTCTGTAGCAGTTGAATCATTCTCTGTTTTTTTTTTTTTTTTATAGTAGCTATCATAATGGGTGTTACGTGATACCTTGTTTTGATTTTGATTTGCATTTTATTGATTATTGGTGTTGAGCATGTGTTCATATGCTTGTTGGCTATTTGTATATCATCTTTGGAGATAAACTGTTGATGTCCTTTGCTCATTTTTAAATCAAGTTTTTTGTTTTGTTGTTGCTATTGCTGAGTTGTAGTTCTTTATATATCCTGGATAGTAATCCATAATTGGATATAAGATTTACAAATATTTCCTCCTATTCTGTTGTCTTTTCATTCTGTTTTGTTTTGTTTTTTTTTAAGATTTTATTTATTTATTTGTCAGAGAGAGTGAGCACAGGCAGACAGAATGGCAGGCAGAGGGAGAAGCAGGCTCCCTGCTGAGCAAGGAGCCCGATGTGGGACTTGATCCCAGGACACTGGGATCATGACCTGAACCGAAGGCAGCTGCTTAACCAACTGAGCCACCCAGGCGTCCCTCATTCTGTAGATCTTTGATGCACAAAAGTTTTAAACTTTGATATAGTCCGTTTGTCTGTTTTTACTTTTGTTCCCTTTGTTTTTGATATTTCTGGGAAATCATGGCCAAGTACAATATCATGAAGATTTCCTCTGTGTTTTCTTCTAAAATTTTTTTATTTTTAGGTTTACATTCAGGCTTTTAATCCATTTTGAGTTAATTTTTGTATGTGGTATAAGGTAAAGCTCCAACTTCATTCTTTTGCATGTGAATATCCAGTTTTCCCAGCACATTTTTTAAAATTGATTGCCTTTTCTTTGTTGAATGATTTTGTACCCTTGTTGAAAATCATTTAATTATATATGCAAAAGTTTATTTCTGGGCTCTTTGTTCTTTTCTGTTCGTTTGTTTGTCTTTATGCTAAAACCACAGTTGTCTCCTTTTGATATTTTTGCCCCTTTGCTGTGTTATGTTGCTAATTGGAAGTTATTGGTTGTTGTCAAGAATGAAGTGGGACTAGTTAATTACCATGTTATAAAGAATATGTTGGAATAATTTATAAAAAAATAACTTTAGTGTATTCATTTGGCTCTGTGATTTTTGGCGTAATCAGAAAAATGATCTCCCTAAGGGTAAGGATGATGTTCTTTTCTTTTTTTTTTTTTTTTAAAGATTTTATTTATTTGACAGAGAGAGATCACAAGTAGGCAGAGAGGCAGGCAGAGAGAGAGAGAGGAGGAAGCAGGCTCCTCGCTAAGCAGAGAGCCCGATGTGGGACTCGATCCCAGGACCCTGAGATCATGACCTGAGCCGAAGGCAGCTGCTTAACCCACTGAGCCACCCAGGCGCCCCAAGGATGATGTTCTTAATTCTTTTTACAGCATTTTAATTACAGGGTGTGGAGTAATTGATAATCTCTGAAGATGCAGGGGTGTGGTAAATTTGCTGATTGCAGAAGAAGCCATTATGTTCCACTTAAATATTAGAATAGGGCTGATGGTAAATGACTCAGACTCTATCAACCAACACTTTCTTGTTGGTTTGTTTGACATTGGCTTTGAAATAAAAAGACATGAATCAGTGACTAATTTGCATATGGAGAATTAATCTTCAAATGTATCTTTTCTTTAAAGGAAGGGGAAGAAGAGAAAAAAAAAATTAAAAGCTTCTTTGCCTTTTTAGGGCCTCAAATGCCTCAAACATGGAAAAGCTAATGGGAAGGGAACTTATTTTTTCTCATAATCTAGTATTTTAGATTCTTTTTTACTATGTACCAAGTGGGTTTGCTTCTCGTATTATTTTTCATCACATGTATCTATAGATTTACTTATATCATTTCTTTTCAGATTCCTCTGACTCTACCCTGCTTATTCTGCTGCTTACCCTTCCTCTTCCCCAATAGAAAACCTGGTCTCTCTTGTCTTCGAATCAGTTCTAATTTCTATCTGTTTTGTCGACTGTCAAGGATTTTTCTGTCAAGTGGGCTTTTCTCTGTTCTGGATAACTGTTCTTTCTATTGTCCTAAAACTTACAGTTTTTCAAAGTTAAGACCCAGTTTTTTATTTCATGAAGCCCTTCTAGATGGCTGTAATTTTCAGTTGATTTCTGTAAACTTTCACTTTGTTTCATTTAAAATTCTCTGTTTTGGGGGCACCTGGGTGGCTCAGTGGGTTAAGCTGCTGCCATCAGCTCAGGTCATGATCTCAGGGTCCTGGGATCGAGTCCCGCATCGGGCTCTCTGCTCAGCAGGGAGCCTGCTTCCCTCTCTCTCTCTGCCTGCCTCTCTGCCTACTTGTGATCTCTCTCTGTCAAATAAATAAATAAAATCTTTAAAGAAAAAAAAAATTCTGTTTTGCCTGTCTTTTTTTAGTTTCTTCCCAATGAATTTAATAAGCCCTAGAGTAAGGACCTTCTATTATACTTAAATATTCTTTACCAGGAATGTAATATAGTACTAGACATACATAAGGCATTAACTTTTGTCTCCACCCAAACTACCCCTGTTCCCTTATTTTTCTCTTCTCCTCCCCCACTCCTTTTTTTTTTTTTTTAATTTGAGAGAGAGAGTGCATGCATATGCATGAGTGGAGGAAAGGTGAGGGGGAGAGGGAGAGAGAGGATCCTCAAGCTGACTTCCATGAGCATGGAGCCCCTTGCAGGACTTGATCCCAGGACCGTGAGATCATGACCTGAGCCGAAACCAAGAGTTGGATGCTCAACCAACTAAGCCACCCAGGCATCCATTCCCACTTTTTTTTTTTTTAACATTCCTTAGATTTACCTGGTTATAGTTAATTCTTCCAGTGGGATTCAGCCTCAGAAGGTCTCCTGATTTAACATGTTAAATTTCTCCTTTTTTGGGATAAAATGTGCTTCATACTATGTTTTGAAATAATGTTTTGAACATGTTTTAAGATTTGGATTTCATAGCTGCTTGACGTTTACAAGATACCCTCTATACACACAAAAAAACTAGTAAGAAAAACTAAAAATAATGTTTTATAATGTATATTATAAAGATCTCATTTCCTTAATTCACAAAGAGCTTGTAGAAACAAATAAGAATAAAAATTAGTAATGTAATAGAAAATATGAGTGAAGGATGTGAAGGCATTTAAGAAGAAAATAGAAATTCAGCTTTCTTGTAGTTAAATGCAAATCACATGAAGGTACTATTTTTTTTTTTTTTAATCAAATGAACAAAAATTAGGTTTTATGATACTTAGTGCTGACGAGAGGTGATGGAGAAATGACCATTTTCATGCATTGTTAGTAGGTTAATCAGTTAGGACTTTTGTCTGCAAGTAATAGAAAACCTGTCTATTCCTAGTAGTTTAAACAAATAGGGACTTATTTTTGCACATAGTGTGAAATTAGCATTGTGTTATTAGTAACTGATAACGTCAGGGTCAGCATTTCTTACTTTTCCTTGCCAATTCCTTATTGACCGCTTTAAAGATATAGGTTGTTTTAGATATGTTCACATTCAAGGTGATAAGAAAGTGGTAGAACCTACACTATTTGTGACTTTCCCTTTTTGTCAGAAAAGCAAAATCTTTCCCAGAGCTCTATAGTAGATATCCTTTTCAGTCTCATGATTCCCACATGGGGCTAGATATTTTGTTACTCAGACCAGAAACAGGTTTTACTAGGAAGATGGTAAGAGAGGATATTGGATAGGCAACTGAAAATGTCTTGCCACATGGCTCAAGTAATTTTTCTAGAGAATAATTTCAACATTTTCCCCAATTTAATATACACATACTGTTTAATATACACGGATTCTTTGATTCAATGTTTCCATTGTTCAGAGATCAAGATTGAAGTTAATATATTTCTTTAATAGGTAGCTGGGGCTTTTAAAAGGTGGTTTTCATGATGCCAAATAAACATTTGGAAGATGTTGCTCTTTATTTGTGTTTCCACAGATCATTAACTGAAGACAACATAAACAAATATGCAAAATTCTCACATGGATGAGTACAGAAATTCTAGTAATGGCAGCACAGGCAACAGTTCAGAGGTAGTGGTAGAACAGTCTGCTGATTTCAGTACTGAGATTATGAATGTGACGGAAATGGAACAGTCCCCTGATGGATCTCCTAATGTGAATGCAGCTGCAGAAGAAAATGAAGTAACAAATGCTGTGGACCTTCCAGTGACAGAAACAGAAGCAAATTTCCCTCCAGAGTATGAAAAATTCTGGAAAACTGTAGAAAGCAATCCTCAGGATTTTACAGGCTGGGTATATTTGCTTCAGTATGTAGAACAGGAGGTTAGTAACTATTTAAATGGGATTAGAAGGGACAGATGAATCAAGTAATAGCAGATGAGGTTTACTGTTTTGTAATTAAATAATTTTCAGATTAAGTTGAATAACATTAGATATGTACATTTTTTAGCTTTAAAATAACTTTTATAACATTTGTACCTATTTGTCAACATTAGTAGAGAGTCTAATCTTTGTAATAATTGGTGTGTATGCGAAAATATGTATTTAATCACTGAAATAAAAAGTTACCTTCTATCTGACAGAATTACTTCCTTTTGTTTCAAAGGATAAGACTGTAATACGCAAGAAAGAGATCTGTGTGTGTATATGGTTTTTAAATCTGCGAGTTTATTTTATTTGAGATAATACATTTGGAAGAAATAATATTTTTCTGACATTAACTTCCAGGATTTTTAAACACCCTGTTTTATTTTCATCAGAATCACTTGATGGCTGCCAGGAAAGCGTTTGACAAATTTTTCATACACTATCCATATTGCTATGGTTACTGGAAAAAGTATGCAGACCTTGAAAAGCGGCATGACAACATTAAACAATCAGATGAGGTGCGTACATTACTGAATAAAATTATCTCCATTAGGTACTGTAAGCCAAATAATAAAACAAAAACTTTTTTTTTTTTTTTTGGCTGGCAGTACCTACGATTTATGGTCAAACAATTTTATAGGGTATTTTATTTGCATTTGTCACTCTTGTGGCATTTGTAGCTAATATTTTCTCTCTTTGTTGGCAGGTGCGTTAAACCTCTACAGTTTGTCAAGCTTTGCAGTGCAAGCCTCTGTATTACACTGCAGCTTAACAAGTAGGGCAGGGCTTTTCTCTCACTTACATTTATTTCTCATTTTCCAAACAATATAGTTGGTTTGCTAGTCACATTTGCTACGTCTTATTGCATTTTTGGTCAGACGCTGTCATTGATGCTCTAATGGGTCTGTGCCCTATGGTCTGTAACCCAAAGCCTGCCCACACAACCCGGTCAGAATGCAGGGACTGCTGCGCTTTGAAGATCAAGACTCTGCACGTGGGGATCAGAACATTGCCATGTTCTATCCAACCTCCACCCAAATGGTAATGGTAGATTATTTAAACAAAATTCCAGTAATTAGTATTTCTAAGGTTCACCGGATAACACAGTGTTGCCTCTCTGTTAAGAAATAATTAAATATTTGAAGTACAGTTTGTTGTTTTCTTCTTAGGTGTATCGTCGGGGGCTTCAGGCAATACCTCTTAGTGTTGATCTATGGATACATTATATAAACTTCTTAAAAGAAACATTGGACCCTGGTGATCCTGAGACAAACAGTACAATAAGAGGGTATGCTAAAAATTGATACTCAGATGCCTTCAAAATAGAAATAAGTCAGATATTTTGATGTTGACAATAGAACTACTCATGAATGCTAAACTGAATGTTTAACATACATTTCATTTTCACTATTTAAAAAAAGATACATGTAATAAACTGACACATGATTATAAATATTATAGATAATAATGTCCTCATTTCACACGCTCCCTTATGTTCCCAATCCCATTCCCTCCATGATTTATGAATTGTGTGTTCTTTCATATATGGATGTTTATAGGTGTATGTATTGTACATATTTGATTTTTTTTAATGTAACAGGCTGTTTTGGAATCTCTCCCTCTTGTAATTTTTCAAGCATTGCAAAAGTATTTTGTGGTATTGAAGTACTATATTTTATTTGACTAAATCCTTATTTATAGGAGATAATCAGTGGTGCTATAAACATGTCTGTATTAGTCATTATTTATGTCGAGCATGCTAGAGATAGAGCTTTTGTCAAAGAGAACACAAAACTTTTATCAAATGTTCTTTCAAAAGTGGTCAATTTTAAACTCTCACAGTATATGAAGAATAGTTATATTTTCCCATAGCCGTACCACATTCTCTTTAACCTCCAGTGATATCTCATTATTTTTGTTTGCATATCTCTGGATTGCTCATCCCAGTTTGCCATCTTTTTGTATACTTATATCAGCCATTTGCTTATTGCCTATTCATGTCATTTGCTCGTTTTACTTTTGGATTGTCCTTTTCTTATTGATCATAGGAATTTTTTTTAACGTGTTCTTGGTTTTTATTTTTATCAAAGTATGTGCATATGGTTTAAAAAGTCATTGTTAAACCACTTGTAACAAAAAGCAGTCCCTCCACCCCTCCTCAAATATTTTATCTGTTTCTTATATTATCCTTCATGTTTATAATAGTAACTCTTTACTGCTCTTTCTCTCTCTTTATTACATTATGATTTTGGTATAGTAGATGAGATTTTTAGTTCACTTATACCCTGTCTTCCCATTTCTTACTTTTCCAATATGGATAGGTTTTGGAGCCTTTTATTTTTCCTGGAGTTAATTACCCCTTCTTACACTTCTTCCTTTTTCTCACTTGCTTTGTGTTCCTTGAACATTTAAAATTTCCTACCCCTTCCAACAGCTATTTTCAGTTGTCAGTAGTAATAACTGGACTTACCGCAGTGTACAAATGCTATGTGCATTTTTTTTGAAGCTAAAAACTGTATATCTAGTGTTATTCTACTTAATCTGAAATTGTGAAAGGGAATTATACTCAGAAATTTGCAAATTCCATTTTTTACCCTTCCCCTTGGGGAATATCCCTCTTGGAACTTTCTCTTCCGTAGTCTGGATTGGTTGCTTTGTTCTGTTTCTGCCAAAGAGCAGTTATTTTGAGATTTCCTCATCATGAATATAGGAGATGCTTTTACCTCTTTCTTGGGTTTCAAGCTCTAATTCTGAGAGTTTATAAGATCCAGATTTTTCTTGGCTGATGCCTATCTTTAGAGGAGTACATCCTATAACTTCTTGATAAAAGATGCTTGGGAGAAAAAAAAAAATTAAGATTTTATAAATCTAAAACACCCACTTGATCCAGTAGGGTATAGAGTTTTGATTTGGAAGTAATTTTTCCTTAGGTCTTTGAAGGCATCTCCATTCTTTTTAGATTTTGGTTTTGTTAATGAGAAGTATGATAATTCTATGGATTCCCTTTGTATGACTCATTTTTCCTCATGGAAGCTTTTAAAATGTTCTCTTTATCTTTGATATAAATGCAGTTTTATAATATGCATTGGTGTGAGTTTTCTTTTTCTAATTCATTGTGCTTACTTAGTGGGCCTTTTCATTTTATGGGGCTCATGTCTTTCTCTTCAGAGAAATGTTATTATTGAGGTGCATGGCTGGCTTAGTATAGCATTGAGCTTTCCATCATGGGGTCATGAGTTGAGCTCTGTGCTGGGCTCAGAGTTTGCTTGGGCTTGAGTTTGCTTAAAAAAATAATAAAATTTAAAAATCATCATTACTGTATATATTCTTATGTTGGTAATTCTCTTCCTGTGGTTTTCTCTATTGTTTTTATAGTTGTACATTGGATCTTCTGTTTTAATCATTTAATTTAATTTAATGTTTTTTTACTTTTTACATGTCCGGTTTTTTTGGCTTTTTGAGGTATTTCCTTGACCCTTATATTGGAATTTTAATATCTTCCATCATTTTTTTAATATTTAAGAATCTTCTTTGTTTATTGTTTCTTTTGTCTTCCTATTTTTGTTACATGGCTTATATATCTTTTTCTTACTTTTTAAAAAAGTATAAAGAGTTAAAGTTATCTTTTGTTTCCAGCACTATTTTCTCTGAAGTGTTTTATTTACTTGTTTTCATCTCTGACTTGTCTGATTTCTGCTCATGTTAAAATGAGATTTTAGGGGTGACTGGGTGGTTCAGTGGGTTACGCTCCTGCATCTGACTGTCTGCTCGGCAGGGAGCCTACTTCCTCCTCTCTCTCTCTGCCTGCCTCTCTGCCTACTTGTGATCTATCTCTCTCTCTCTCTCTCTCTCTCTCTGTGTCAAATAAATAAAATCTTCAAAAAAATATAAAAGATTAGTTTTAAGGGGCACCTCAGTGTCTCATTTGGTTAAGCATCTGCTTTCAGCTCAGGTCATGATCCCAGGGTCCTGGGATTGAGCCCTGTGTGTAGCTCTGTTTGTCACGAAGCCTGGTTCTCCCTTTCCCTACTTGTGGGTGCATGCGCTCTCTCAAATAAAATCTTTTTAAAATACTAGATTTTAATAAACTGAATATAAGCTCTGTGTATTTTGTATGCAGGGTATTATCGGCTGGCTTGATGGGCTTCGCAGTAGGGTGACCAAATGGGCACCTAGGTTTTTGTTGGGAGAATCCCAGTATTGGTATTCTTACATTTCACTGCTGTGCCACGTAGCTCCTCATTGAAGGATCATCTGATCTGCCTGGGGAATGTATACTTAGCTGCTGAAATCCCTTAGCTGGGTAGGAAAGGAGGTATAAGGTCTCTTACCATTCCTTAAAGCAACCTTCTTGTAAATATCCTGTCTTTAGTTCATTAAATGCTTCTTAATCATAGTTAAGATGATTAACTCTCCCAATTCCTTCCACTTTTGTTAGTTTCTGGTGTTTTAATTTCCTGAATCATTTTTGGGATTCTGCAGGGGCAGTAATATGTATTTTACTGTCTTGAAAACCTCAGACACAAACATATACATGTGTGCATGCATGCATAGACAAATCTCTTAATCCTTTATGGAAATATTAACATCCTCCAGTTTTAGTACATTTTAAAACTTTCTTTAGAATGTCTTGTCTTTACATCACTTTTTTCTTAATGTGGTTCAATCCTTATAATCTTTTATTCATATGTGAGTCTTTTGCCTGTCTTGCCAAAAATACGTAAATCTGGTATTTTCTTCTAATTTTTTAATAGATTTTTTTTGTTACTCATTCATCTGGCATCTTAGTCTGTGTCTTTTTTAAGTTATAGATTAACCTTTTATTTTGTCCAACATTTTTGTGTTGATTTAAAATACCTTTTTTATCATATGCTAAATTCTCACATGTACATTGTTCTGCTTTCTTGGAACTGTTTTGTGATCCATTTTTCTGTTACCTGACCAATATCATACTTTTTATCACTGTAGCTTCCTAATTTCTTTTGATATCTTTCAGGAAAATGTCCTCTGCATTGTCCTTTTTGTATGTTAGCTGAGTGTTAGAATTTGTTTTACCTGTTCCGCTTAAAATTTGATAGATCTTTGATTGGAATTTTATTAAAGTTGTAGATTATTTCAGGTAGTATAGTTCATACTGTTAAAAATCCCTCTTGATTGTAAGATATATTTTGGAAATAAGTACCTAAAAGTTTTTATCCCACTGGGATATCAAATCTAGTGATTAAAATAGCTTACAAAAATCTCTTGAAATGAGTTAGGTTGTTTAAAAACATATGGTGTTATTGTTTTGTTTTAGTAATCTGTAATTTTAGAATCAGAGAGACTTTTGAAAGTTTTAAAAACATATGTTTACTTCTCATTACCTTACAAGGCAGTTGGGTTCCTTCTTGGAGAGTTATATTTTGTCAGAAAGTCTTTAAATTGAGATAAAATTTGTCTCTGTCTCTGCTGTAGATGAATCTATTTGACAGACATTTCAAATTTCACAAATATTTAAGTATCTGCATTGTCACTCTTGACGTTTGCAGTGTGCATTTTGCATTGTAATTCTGGTAAGATAAAATTACATCAAAATATGTATATTCCCGTTTCCTTACTCTTGAAAAAGTAGCTGTTGTACACTTTTTTGGTTACTCCTTCTGCCTTTTATTCCCTACTTGTATAGGAAGCAGTTAAATGTAATTTTGAATTTAGCATGATCTTCTGAAATTTTGTAATGTTTTATTTATTTTTAATTTTTTAAAAATTGTATAACTGACGTATTAGTTTTAGTTGTACAACTGAATGATTTGATATTTGTATTATTATAAGGTACAGAAATATTTTAAAAGTGATTTTATTTTGGAACGATAACTTAGAGGTGATTTAATTTTTCAGAACTTTTGAGCACGCTGTTCTAGCTGCAGGAACAGATTTCCGGTCTGACAGACTGTGGGAAATGTATATAAACTGGGAAAATGAACAGGGTAACCTGAGAGAAGTTACAGCTATATATGATCGTATTCTTGGTATTCCAACACAGCTGTATAGTCACCATTTTCAGAGGTGGGTGGAAAAATCCAATCATTAAAATATATTTGATTATTCAGGTAATTAATTAATGTTGAGGATTATAATTCTCTTGAAATGTCATGTGAGATTCTTTTAGATAAAAAGAGGAATAAATTTTCTTACTTGATAATCACAATTTATACACTTTTAAATTTTAACTTTTTCCCATATACTTTAGGAAATATTTAGGAACTTTACTGTTTTTATTTATTTGTTTTTAAAGATTTTATTAGAGACAGAAATAGTGACAGAGAGCATGAGTAGGGAGGAAAGCGAGAAGCAGGCTCTCTGCTGAGTTGGGAGCCTGATGTAGGGCTTCTTTTCAGGACCCTGGGATCATGACCTAAACCAAAGACAGACACCAACTGAGCCACCCAGGTACTTACTGTTTTTAAACACAAGTTTTTCTTTATCCATTTTATAGATGAGGAATAACGGGAATCCTATCTAAGGTGTTTTGGAGTGGTGAAGGAATGAGAAAATAGAACCCAAGTTTAATTATTCTTTGTGGTACTAAGTTAATAGAGTACATGGCACATAAATATGCTTGTTTAAAACTTAGTGGTTTACTCAGGGCTCCTTGGCTGGTTCTGTCTGTGGAGCATGGGACTTTTGATCTCAGGGTTGTATATTCAAGCCCCAAGTTGGGTGTAGAGATTACATTAAAAAAAAAAAAAAAAATCTTAAAAACAGAAACTTAATGATGTACTAAAAGTACATTCTTGTGATTCATATAACACCTTATACTGAAAACATCTATTTTCGAAAAGATCTATTTTATGTAGTAAATCTAAATCTGTTCGTATTCGGTCAAAAGTAATTTCACTTAAATTTCCCCACTATGATTTTGTCATGACTGGTATTATTTCCTTTTTATGAGGACTGTTAAAACAAATAATTCTGTGTGTTGCGATTTCCACATTGTTTTCTGATGTACTCAAAATATCCCATTGCTTAAGGACTCAAAGTCTTTCTGAACAAGAAAGTATGTATTGCCAGTATCTGCTGTGTTAATAAATACTTGCATGTTTTTTAGCTACCATATATTCGACATTTTTGTTAAAACTTTTGTAAGTAGTATAGTGTTAGAGCCTGTAAACTTAGTGCTTTTTTTAGTAAGTGAATTTACAAATTTTTTTTTTTACTAAAAATGTTAGAAGACTATGAAGCATCTAAAAAGTTACGTGGGTCAATTTGTTGAAGATTAGAGGAAGTTATGCAGATCCAGATTAGGAATAGAAACTGTATAGATCTGAATATATGGTCTCTGTTTTTTACGAAATAGAGGAGATGTCCAGGTTTCTAGGGTATAATGACCTAGGAAGACACTTGATTAAAGACATTATTAGGGGCGCTTGGGTGGCTCAGTGGGTTAAAGCCTCTGCCTTCAGCTCAGGTCATGGTCCCGGGGTCCTGGGATGGAGCCCTGCATTGGGCTCTCTGCTCAGCAGGAGGCCTGCTTCCCCTCCTCTCTCTCTGTCTGCTTCTCTGCCTTCTTGTGATCTCTGTCAAATAAAATCTTTAAAAAAAAATTATAAAGACATTATTAACACACGGCTTGACATAAGAAGTGCTTGATGCATATTTTTTTGAATAAAAGAATACAAAGATTTTAAAAATCCTTACGAGACAAAGAGGATACCTTTTCCTAAACCATTCTTAAGGGATCTACGGTATAGATAAAGTCTGTGATAAGAACTTTATTTTTGGTAAGAAAAATAAAATATAATTAGGAAACACTTGCTACATAGCATTTGCTATATGTCAGATGCCATTCTGAATGCTTATTTATAACTTAGAGCATTATTTATAACTTAGAGCATTATAACTTAAGCATATAACTTACAGCATATATAATTTATTTAATCCTCACAATAAGCCACTGAGGATTTAATCCTCATAATAAGCCAGTGAAGTATATTATTATCCCCACTTTATGGGGATATTATTATCCCCATTTTATGGAAGTAGAGACACAGAAATATTAAAATACTTGCATGAGGGGTACCTGGGTGGCACAGTCATTAAGCATCTGCTTTCTGCTCAGGTCATGATCCCAGGGTCCTGGGATCAAGTCCCACATTGGGCTCCCTGCTCAGTGGGAAGCCTGCTTCTCTCTCTCCCTCTCCCACTCCCCCTGCTTGTGTTCCTTCTCTTGCTATCTCTCTCTCTCTGTCAAATAAACAAAATCTTTAAAAATAAATAAATAAATAAATATTTGCATGAGGTCACAGAGTTCGTGTTTGGAAGCTGATTGAAACATAGATGGTGTGGCTCCAAAGTTCTTGGTATAGTCTCCTCCAAATCTTTTTATTGTTGTTTAATGAATATCCCAGGAAGCCTGGTGGCTCAGTCAGTTAAGTGTCTTCGTTTGGGTCAGGTCATGATCTCAGGGTCCTGGGATCAAGCCCTGCATTGGGTTCCCTGCTCATGGGGAGCCTGCTTCTCTCTCTGCCCCGCCCACCCCTATTTGTGCTCTCAAATAAATAAAATCTTTTAAAAAAAGTGAATATCCCAGTAGGTTTTTGAAATTATGTATATGCTTGTAATAGATACTGGTGGATTGCATTACACATACTGCTCTTTAATCTGCACTTTTTTTTGTTTTTAAAAGATGTATTTGAGAGAGATAGGGAGAGGGGGAGAGGGAATCTTAAGTAGACTCTGTGCTGAGTACAGAGCTCAATGCAGGGCTCACTCTCCTGACCCTGAGATCATTACCTGAGCTGAAATCACGAGTCCGAGTCCCATGCTTAACTGAGCCATCCAGGCACACCTAATCTCTTTTTCTTTTACTATATTGATAACCACTTTCCTTATCAATGTTTATAGCACTAGTGTTTGTGTAAGTAAATCTTAAGACATAACTGACTGCTTTGAGAACCAGTGGAATGTGTTCTTTTGCCTAATGCATTCCTACTCGGTCATTTATTTAGTACTTGTTATTTAAAAGATTATATACCATTTAAGTTGTAGAAGTAAAGGCTCAGAGAAGCTATGTGTGAATGGTGTTGGCTCTCAAGCTGGTCAGAAGTGTGGAGGAGGAAGCATGTTTAAAACAAAAGTGTTCAGCAGCACCTGGGTGGCTCCGTTGGTTGGGCGCAGACTCTTGATTTCAACTCCAGTGGGGGTTTTAGGGTCATGGGATCCAGACCCAGATGGGGCTCCCTGCTCAGTGGCAGATTTGCTTGGGATTCTTCTCTCCCTACACCCCTCCACTACTTCGCGCATGTACACGCTTCCCTCTCTCTTTTTTCCTCTCTCAAATAAATATTTTAATATTATAATTATTGTAATAATATATTATCATATTATATATTATAATGATACATTATTATATAATTTTCTCATAATAAAAATCTTTTATTTATTATTTTTATTTTATTTTTTTTTAAGATTCTTATTTGTCAGATAGCAGATAGTAGAAGCACAGAGAGCTGCAGGCAGAGCAGACAGTGGAGGAACAGGTTCCCTGCTGAGGAAAGAGTCTGATATGGGAAGCCTAATGTGGGACTTGATCCCAGCGGGATCCCAGCCGAAGGCAAATGCTTAACCATCTGAACCACACAAGTGTCCCTCAAATAAATAAATCTTAAGAAAAGTGTTGTAAGTGCTGTTATAGAAATATTTCTATTATGTAGGTTTGTTTATTGGATATATACTGATGACATCTCTAAGGAAATACGTAATTTAAAATTTTCCTTAGCATGAGAGTTTGTGATGTTGATTTAACTTCTCAGACCCAGTCCCTGGTAGTTCCTAAGCTCCAGACCTATTTAAATACTGATAATTTCCCAGCAGGCACTGCTCTTTTTGTGCTTCTGTGATTTTAATACCTTTTCTACTTCCCATTTGCCTGGTTAATTCAAAGTACTCAAAACCATACAGCTTAATTTTTTCTATGTGAAATTTTAATTTGCCAAAATAGAATGTTCTGTTATTTGTGTCAGCACTCTGCCTCTTTATTTACATTTGTCTTTTTTTTCTTTTTAAGATTTTATTTATTTATTTGACAGATAAGAGATCACAAGTAGGCAGAGAGGGAAGTGGAGAGATGGGGGAAGCAGGCTCCCTGCCAAGCAGAGAGCCCGACTCGAGGCTCGATCCCAGGACCCTGGGATCATGACCTGAGCTGAAGGCAGAGGCTTAACCCACTTAGCCACCCAGGTGCCCCTACATTGTCTTAAGAAAAAAAAAAAAAATTACTTTATTTATTTTAGGGAGGAAGCAGACATAGGGAGAGATAAACTTAAGTAGATTCCATGCTGAGCGTGGATCCCAGCACAGGGCTTGACGTGGGGCTCCATTCTTTGATCCTGAAATCGACCTGAGCTGAAACCCAGGGTCCAGAGTCTTAACCAACTGTGCCACCCAGACACCCCTACTTACTTTAACACTAATAACACTGCTTTGAAAGCATGTCTTATTTATTTATTTATTTATTTATTTATTTTTAAAGATTTGATTTATTTATTTGACAGAGAGAGATCACAAGTAGGCAGAGAGGCAGGCAGAGAGAGAGAGGGAAGCAGGCTCCCTGCTGAGCAGAGAGCCCGATGCGGGACTCGATCCCAAGATCTTGAGATCATGACCTGAGCTGAAGGCAGCAGCTTAACCCACTGAGCCACCCAGGTGCCCGAAAGTTTGTCTCTTTTTTAAACTGCTGTGCATATCTGTCAGTTTCTGAGACTTACTAATTTCTTTTATTCTTAGTATGTAGGAATAGGGCTCAGTATATATTAGACTCTTAGCCATTCTTTATTAAATTAGCTTTTTATTAGGAAAGGCTGATGAACGTTTATTGTTTAATACTCATATTTTATCACCATTTGAAATAATTTCCTATATAATAGTTAATACTATATTTTTTAAAGATTTTATTTATTTATTTGACAGACAACAATCACAAGTAGGCAGAGAGTCAGGCAGAGAGAGAGAGAGAGGAGGAAGCAGGCTCCCCAGTGAGCAGAGAGCCCGATGCAGGACTAGATCCCAGGACTCTGAGATCATGACCTGAGCCGAAGGCAGAGGCTTTAACCCACTGAGCCATCCAGGTGCCCCATAATGTAGCAATTATTTTAAATTTGTGCTCTGTAAGTAGTCATAAATTTTATATTTTTATTTGTAGCCTAATACTTATGAGTTTTTTTATTTACCTGAATATTAAGTCTTGTCTTTTTTTTTTTTTTTTTTTAAGACTTTATCTATTTATCTGACTGTGAGTGAGTGCATAAGCAAGCGGAGCAGGAGCTCCAGAGGGAGAGGGAGAAGCAGGCTCCATGCTGAGCAGGGAGCCCTACATAGGGCTTGCTCCCAGGATTCTTGGATCAAGACCTGAGCTGATGGCAGCCCTTAACATTATCTGCGCCACCCTAGATGCCCCTAAATTTGTTCATTTTCTTACTATACTTTCTGAAAATTATCTCCTCATTTCTAAGTTTTTTTTTTTTTTTTTTTTTTTTTTTTAATAAGGCAGTCTGTATTTTCTCTCTCCCAGTGGTGAAATGGATCAGGTTATCCTTCAGTATCCTTTGATTCTGCAAAATCTAGATTTGTTTCCCATGTTATATATATACATTAGTGAAAGCTTTAAAATCCATAAAAATTCAGGTGTGAATAGCCTAAATCCGTTTTAAGAAAACTAGGGAAAAGTCTATAAGATTAGAGCATAGGGTACATGTACAACTCTGTCTAATAATTAAAGAGGTCAGTCTGGTTTAGAATATGAAAGACTTTATCTGAGTAGATTGGATTTTAGCCTGAATGCAGGGTAAATGAACAGAAGTTATTTTGGTAGGAGGGAGATATGATCATGTTTAGTATTTTGTTCTAAATATTTACTTTTTAGAAATTGTTTTTAAAGATTTTATTTATTTGACAGAGTTCACAGGTAGGCAGAGAGGCAGGCAGAGAGAGAGAGGGAGAATCAGGGTCTTTGCTGAGCAGAGAGCCTGAAGTGGGGCTCCATCCCAGGACCCTGGGATCATGACCAAGCTGGAAACAGAGGCTTTAAACCCACTGAGCCACCCAGGCACCCCTCATGTTTACTTTTTAATAACATTTTTGATACCACCATTAGGGTTGAAATGGGAATAGTGAGACTAGAGTCTAGAAGCTGTCCATGTTTATCCAGATGAAAAATGAGCAGGATGTGAAGACATATTTAGAAGGTAGAATCAATAGGACCTGATACCCAGTGGAATGTAAGTGAAGTGAGGTTGAAGAGATTTAGAAACAGTGGTTGACAGTACCATTAATCAAAATTAGAAATGCTGAGGGTGTTGATTCTGGATAAAGATGATGCAATCATTTTAAGATGTATATAAATTTCCAAATTTAGATAGTGTAACTATTTTAGCTCTTTATGTTGGTGTTTTGATTTAATTTGCATATATTTGATTTAATTTGCATGTATATTGTGTGTATGTGTGTATATGTATATATATATATATATGTATACACATACACATACATATATTAAAATTAGTGTGTGTGGAAAAATGAAATGACTTTTTTTCCCCAAAAACACTCGTAGCTTAAAATTAACCTATTTCTTTGGCAGAGTTTTGGCGATTGGATAGAGTAGGATTGAGAAGTTCAAATTTTTTGCTTATTATTTCTGTATTCTGTATTAATAAGATTGACCAGGAAGTAAATGAAAATAGATAACAAAATGCCAAATGGAATCCATGGCAATCCTAACATTTAGGGACTGATAGGAAGGAAGAATCATCAAAGATCAAGGATCAGTTAGAGACTTGGAAGAAAACCAGGAAAGTGGTAACTCAGCCAAAGGCAAAGAAGCTACTAAAAGGAAAGCATGGTTAAAGGCCTTTAATAGTGAAGACATTTTTAGAGTATAGACTGTACTATGAAATAAGTGTCCATTTAATTTTGCATGTAATTTTGGTGACTTTTATTACGGCAATTTCATTGGATCATCTTGCATGGACACAAATTCAGGAGTAATTGGGAGGTGGGGAAGGAACTGCAAACATTTGTTGATCATTTTCAAATGATCATTTGTAGTTTAAATAGGGATTATATTTAATTTTAAAGTGATTTTGCATAAATAAGTCAATCTTGCAAAATAGTATTGTGCCATTTTACATGTGAGAAAGCCAAGACTTAAAGAAGGGAAAAACTGGGGCACCTGCTGGCTTGGTTTGTTAAGCGCCTGCCTTTCAGGTCATGAAAGGGGTCTTGGGATCAGGCCCCACATTAGGCTCCCTGCTCAAGCAGGGAGTCTACTTCTCCCTCTTCCTCTGCCCCTCCCCCACAGTTGTCCATGTCTGTGTGTGCTCATTCCTTCTCTCCCAAATAAATAAAATCTAAGAAAAGAAAAAACTTGCCCAAAGTCAAATAACTAATAGTGTACCGAATTACGATTTGAATTTATGCCTGTCCATGCTTTCTCTATTATATTGCAAAGGCATGAAAGAAATGAACATGTCATCAAGTGGTCGGTTTTTATTATAAAAAAGGATAGAAAGGGTTTGGTGTTTCATATCAGACTTCTTTTTGAAAGAGTACTGTGTAGTAGGAATTGAATGTCGGATCTAAAATTACACTTTTGGGGCATCTACGTGGCTCAGTCATTAAGCGTCTGCCTTCAGCTCAGGTCATGATTCCAGGGTCCTGGGATCCAGTCTCACATTGGGCTCCCCGCTCTGCGGGAAGCCTGCTTCTCCGTCTCCCTCTCCCACTCCCCCTACTTTTGTTCCCTCTCTCACCATGTCTGTCTGTCTGTCTTTCTCTCTGTCAAATAAATAAAATCTTTAAAAAAATAAAATTATACTTCTGGGGCGCCTGGGTGGCTCAGTGGTTTAAGCCGCTGCCTTCGGCTCAGGTCATGATCTCAGGGTGCTGGGATCGAGTTCCGCATTGCGCTCTCTGCTCAGCGGGGAGCCTGCTTCCCTCTGTCTCTCTCTGTCTGCCTCTCCATCTACTTGTGATTTCTCTCTGTCAAATAAATAAATAAATAAATAATTATACTTCTTATATAGAGCATTTATTTTTATTGGTTTCTTTTAGATTTAAAGAACATGTACAGAATAACTTGCCTAGAGATCTGTTAACTGGCGAACAGTTTATTCAGCTGCGGAGGGAATTAGCTTCTGTAAATGGACATAGTGGTGATGATGGTCCTCCTGGTGATGATCTGCCGTCGGGAATTGAAGACATTACCGATCCAGCAAAGGTAACCAGATGAGTAAAAAATCCTTCAATGCATGAGAAACTAGACTTTATATCCCTTGACTGTGTGTGTTGTGTGACTTGTATCTCGTATAAAATTTATTTCTAATTAAGGCAAATGGGAATTCTTTAGCTATAATGTGGTTTAAGTACAGATTTAAGGTAGAGAATCTATTTTACTATGAGACACCTGGAAATAGCTTGGACGAGCTAATAGAATCTATTTTACTGAGACACCTGGAAATAGAAGGGACGTTTTGCCCATGCCGTAATCTACTGGTCCACCTTAAACACACACAAGAAAGTGGTTTATTAGGAAATTCTATTATAAATTTTAGTATTTTTAATTGTACTTTGCACATAATTGTTAACAGTTTAAAACCTATACTATTCTCATAAAGTAGGTGTGGATAGTATTTAAATGTAAACAATAATATTAAAAAATTCCAGTATGTAACTTGTGTGATTTAATTTTTTTTCTTTTTCTTCTCAAGCTGATTACAGAAATAGAAAACATGAGACATAGAATCATTGAAATTCATCAAGAAATGTTTAATTATAATGAGCATGAAGTTAGTAAAAGGTGGACATTTGAAGAAGGTGTAAGTGTTTTTGTTTTGTAATAGGCTTCAAAATATAAAGTTAGAAATAATGTATTTTCTTTTCAGTTTTGAGTAATGTCTCTACTCCTTTTTATTTTTGCCTATTTAGATACCATCAATTTCCCATGATCATTTTTATCATTTTCCTTTATCAATTTTAGAATCTTCAAGAATGAATTCAGATTTACTCAAGTTGGAAGATAACCATTTTTTGCACTTATTCAGTTTTTTTAAGTCATCTTAATTGAGTTTATACTTTTTGTACAACAGAATGTACCCATTTTAGATGGGTAGTAAAATGAGGGTTTCCCTCTAAAGATTCTAATTTATTTCTGTTTTTTTAAACAATTTTGAGATAAAATGCACTTACCATATATATAGTTCATCCATTTATAAGTGTATAATTCAGTAGTTTTTAGTGTATTCACAGATAGGTACTGCCATCACTGTGGTCCATTTTGGAATATTTTTATCACCTCACAAAGGAATCCTTTACCCTTTACCTTTAGCTGTCACCCTTCTACTCCCTCACCTGTCTGCTCCACCGCTTATCCCCAGCCCTAAGGTACTACTAATCTACTTTCTGTTTCTGTAGATTTTCCTGTTCTGGCCTTTCATTTGAGGAATCATAGTATGTTGTTTTTTGTTGATTGGCTATGAGATTTGACTGTATATTCAGATGACAGGATATGGAACTAGTCTGTCATGCCAGAAAGTTCCTTTGGCCCCTTTTTCATTGAGTAACCTCCACCCCACTCCTAGCCCTAGGCAATTCCTGATCTGTTTTCTGTTTTATAGTTTGTGTTCAGTTTTAAAATACTCAATAAGGATAAAAATTTACTGGACATGAAATTATGTAGTGTCATTACAATTACTAAATAAGTGGAAAATACATTCTATTTCTTCAATTTGTAAAACCTAAGAAATTTAATTTTAAAAGTTTTTATTGTGAAGTATGGTGATTAAAATATTTTGGTTCACCGTAATTACATACATAATTTAGATAATTCCTATTATTACTATAGTTATACATTTTCTGGTGTTGGTATTGGTTTACTTTCATTCCTATGTCATACTTTTTTTGGTCATACTTTTATTGCAGATTAAAAGACCTTATTTTCATGTGAAACCATTGGAAAAGGCACAACTAAAAAACTGGAAAGAATACTTAGAATTTGAAATTGAAAATGGGACTCATGAACGAGTTGTGGTTCTCTTTGAAAGATGTGTCATATCATGTGCCCTCTATGAGGAGTTTTGGATTAAGGTAAGAAAATTAGGTGCTCTGAAACTTGAACATATTATAAACATTGATCTAGTGACTAACCTTTTTTGTACTTCTGTTGAATGTTGTTCATATAACTATATCTGTTGCATTAGGAGATGGTCTGCTTGCAACCAGATTTGACTGCTGCATATGCCAACCTCGTTGCCTCTCTTCGTCCTTCCTTACAGAAACTAGTCTAGTGGTTCAATAAAGGTGCTGAATGGGTTTAAAAATAGAATTTTATCGTTCTGTCACATATTTAATGGCTTGTTCAACTGTAAATTATTCAGTATTTCCTCTGTTTCTGTATGTAGTATGCCAAGTACATGGAAAATCATAGCATTGAAGGAGTGAGGCATGTCTTCAGCAGAGCTTGCACTATTCATCTCCCAAAGAAACCCATGGTGCATATGCTTTGGGCAGCTTTTGAGGAACAGCAGGGTAAGAATGAGGAAATTTGGTTGGTATTTTTGGGATTTTAAGTTACTTCAGGAGAAAGTTCTAGGAATTGAGTCCTGAGGGATGGTGCGAAGCAGAGGTCATTAGATTTTTTTCTATAAAGGGCCAGATAGTAAATAGTTTAGGCTTTGCAAGCCATATGGTCTCTTTCTGACAACTCTGCTGTTATAGCTCAGATACATCTGTAGATAATAGATAAACAAATGAGCATGGCTTTTTCCAGTTTTAAATTAAAAAACAAAACAAAACAGGCAGAGGGCTGGATTTAGCCTGTGGACTATTATTTGCCATACCTTGCATAAAGGATATTTTAGAAGTTTAAACAGAAGCATAAACATTTAATTAACATTTCTAGGTAATATTAACGAAGCCAGGAATATCTTGAGAACATTTGAAGAATGTGTTCTAGGATTGGCAATGGTTCGTTTGAGAAGAGTAAGTTTAGAGCGACGGCATGGAAATATGGAAGAAGCTGAACATTTGCTTCAGGATGCCATTAAGAATGCCAGATCAAATAATGAATCATCGTTTTATGCTATCAAACTAGCTCGGCATCTTTTCAAAATACAAAAAAACCTTCCAAAATCAAGAAAGGTGCTTTTGGAAGCAATCGAAAGAGACAAAGTATGTATTTGTATTTTAGAATATCTTTCATAAAAAACAAAAACAAAAACAACCTAAAAACAATGCTTCTTGTTTGATTTCTCGTTTTGGCAACTATGATGAAAGATTTGGTCTGTATGTAATATATTTCGTTACTAAATGAAGACAACAGTCCCTCTAAACTGATGTTGCCATTCTTGAAAAATTTTTTGAATTATTAGGAATTAAAAGGTTGAGAAAATTAAAATAATTGGATTAAAAATGGTTTCAGACACTGTGACGCATTCTGTTTCTCTCATGTTTAGAAAATTTATAGCAGATTTACTGATTATTTTAAGTAGAGGAGGACCTGGAAGAATACCTTATAATCAAAAGCATGATAGTTGTCTATGTTTTATCTGCTATACCAGTGAGATTCTCCTTTTCCAAAGTATTTCACTCTTATCAGTTGATAAAAGGCAGTGTAATGATATTTCTAAGTTTTTAAGGATTTTCAGCTAATACTAGGTCTCTTTAAGACACAGGTCTGTAATTGCATTTCTCAGCTGCAGTTGAAGATGATTACAGTTGTAAAGATTTAAACTAATGGGAACTGTAGAAACTTATTTTTTAATGTTTTATTTTTTTATTTGTCATTGTAAGATCAAGCCACATTAAACCCAAGGTAATAGGGATTTTCACTTACTGGGATTTAATAGTTTTTGTAATTTGGGAGATAGTAGGGTGATGTCATTACTTCTCAGTGTGCTAATTAGTTTTTTGACGTATTTTGATGTATGCTCAAAACATTTAACATGTTAGATTTTAATATGATTTTCAGTATTTTTCAAATTTAGACATTAAGGCATTTTAAATATCTGTTCTAATCAAAATATCTTAGAATCATTATTAATTGATACTGCTTTTTATACAGGAGAATACAAAGTTATACCTCAATTTACTTGAAATGGAATATAGTGGTGACCTCAAACAAAATGAAGAAAATATCCTAAATTGTTTTGACAGAGCTATACATGGTTCATTACCTATTAAAATGAGAATTACATTTTCTCAGAGAAAAGTGGAATTTCTTGAAGATTTTGGTTCAGATGTTAATAAGTAAGATCTTAATTATATATTATCTATTTATTTGCATAGTCAATGAGCATTGATAATTTTGGGAGTTTGATGATTAGTACAAATTATTGCTAAATTTAAAATGTTTGCCTAGGTTACTTTTTCCTCATATATATGGAGGGTAAACTCAATTTTGCAAATGTGTATGTATTTAACAGGAGGATAGATGGTTTGTCTTTCCTTCAAAATTGTTTTCAAAATTTTAGCATGGTAATGCAATGAGTGAAGGCAGGAAACTGCAATCCCATCAAAAAGAAATGAGTCAGGGGTTGAACCCTAAAACACAGAAATAGAATATAGGCCACTAAAAGTGGATGGATTTAATCTGAAATAGGGACGCCGTTTTATCTCTGATTGGAGAAAATGGATATGGTTGCACAGATCATGCCTAATGGGCTCAATTTAATGCATTGTAAAAAGCTGAAAGTTGAGGGTGGTGGAAGGATTCACTCTAAGGCATTTGGGAAAAGGAGAAGTTTAGGATTTATATTTGCAAAATAGAAGAGTAGAAGTACTGGTAAGAGTGTTGCTGCTGTTCCATTCTTAACTGATTCTAGTGGGGAACTGTCCCACCTATTAGTAGGCATGTCCCTTTTTTCCTTAGAAAGAACCATTGATAAAATGAGGATTTATGTGTCTTTATATATGTATGTATATATTTTTGATGGTTGAGTAAAATTTTAGTTAACATAATAAACATTTTAAAATAAGTTAATTTTTAATACAATCGTATGTATGTGCTTGATACATTAAATGTGTTTTATGGATTATCTAATGTAAAATATGTAAGCCTAATGAGAAGGGTGTAGGTACTGTTTTTTGTTGTTGTTGTTGTTGTTCTTTTAATAGATGAAGAGAGGCTTAAAGAGATTAGTAGTGTTTGCAAAGGTCAGTTCGCTATTATTTCATTGTGCAGCTGGGAATAGAACTTGCTTCAAAGTCTGTGCCTCTAACCACATGTGCTGTATATTTAGTGTCTTCTGTTTATTTTGTACTGAAGAAAGTGCACAAAAGAAATGGGATATTTAATTCCAGGTTTTAGTCTAGTGGATGGTATGATGATCAGAGAAAATATGTAAGTATCTGAGGTGGCACAAAACTGTTAAAGGCGGCTGTGATTTCTGTGGATGAGAATGGATTTGTCATCCTTCGCAGAGGAGATGGGGCTTCATTTAGGTACTCCTGGATTCTGATAAGGAAAGCATAAAATGGTCGAACAAAAGTTCATTTAAAAGTTACATACGCTTTATTGGAGGGCTTTTGTAGTAGAAATGTGATGTTAATTGTGCTGTGCATTGAACACTGGGCTGGGTTAGAGCGCATGCAATACCACAAATGACAGTAGGAAGCTGTTAGAGTTTTGACTGAGATTATGTGATACATTTGAATTCGGTGATAGTATGTGGGCAAATCTGAGGCTCGACATAAAGATACCAGTTAGGCCCTTGCAAATATAGTTATAGAGAGTCTGAATGTCAGGTCTAAGATTATTGTAGTTGAAATTTAAAAAGGGAATGGTTGAAAAATAAATGAGCTTAAAAATTAGAAACTTAGAAATTTAGGTAGCAGTTATAAGGTATTGGTAAGAAGTGATGTTTAATTCAAACAATATATGCTTAAGTCTTAGCTTAGTCACTTTACCATTTGTGTATTCCTCAGTTTCCAGATTTTCTCATGATTGAATCTCTGATCACCTAATCCACAGGTTGTTAAAAGTCTTAAAAGAACTTAGTCCATTTAAAGTGTTTGATGTTGAGTAAATCCTTAACCAGAGATTGCTGGTATTAACAATTTTAGAGTCTTTTGAACATTTTGGGATCAGAGTTACAGGTTATCATTAGATGTGTGTGTGTGTGTATATGTGTGTGTATACACACACAGATAATATTTCTGTATAAATGAGAAATACAGAAATATTAATCTGTGTTCAGGTTTATGATTACTTAAAATAAGGCCATTTGTCTTTATAAAAAAAAATTTCAGAAAATGGTAAAAGGTAAATAAAATCTTTAGGATTTTTACAGTCAGTTTGGCTTCAGGGGACACCGTTTTTGAAGTTCTGAGTTCCAGGTGAGATAATGCGCACATATCAATGTTAGAATTTTTTAGTTTATTAAAAATTATCTTCAGAAAAATTTGAGAGAGTGCACGTGCATGCAGTGGGGGGGGTGGGCAGAAGGAGAGGGAGAGAGAGTCTTAAGCAGACTCTGCATTGAGTGCAGAGCCCAGGACGGGCATGATCTCACAACCCAGAGATGACCTGAGTGAATCCAAGAGTTGGATGCTTACCGAACTGTGCCATGCAGGTACCTCCTAAAAAACTACCTTTTTAATCAGTGATAACAGATTGTAGTTCTGTATTAGTTTTTTTTTTTTTTTAAGATTTTATTTATATGAGAGTGCAGAGAGAGCGAGCAAGCACAAGCAGGGTGTTGGGAGAGGGCAGGAGAGAGAGAAGCTAGCTCCCTACTGAGCAGGGATCCTGATGCGGTCTTCGATCCCAGGATGCATGGGATAATGACCCAAGCCAAAGGCAGACTCTATAACTGGCTGACCCATCCAGGCGCCCCTGTAGTTTTGTATTAGTTTTAGTTCAATTTATCACGTGGCCAATGTTTAAATATAATTTATCCTAACTGGTGTCAGGTATCTTAATAAGCAGTGTTAAATTAGATCTGAAAGTATATAAATTACAGAATGGTCAGGACTCATTCTTTGCACTGACAAAAACACACCCTCAAAGTCACTGTCTTAGTTGTGTAGTAAATTTCTTAGGTGGGCTCTCTGTGTTAGAAATGATAATCAAAGTTAGCTCTTTACCAATATCTCATCACCTTCAGCCAACTGTAGTACAGAGAACAGGCATTTTTCTAATAGCTCAAGAATCCCAGGACTTACTAAACATCTTGATTTGGGCCATATTGGTCGGGGGATTACTGTAATTGGCCAGTCCTGAATCCCTGAAGCCCCATTTGAATCAAATGGGCTGAGAAGCAAAGCTGAGAGTAATGGTTTCCCAAAGGAAATACATTGGTAAATGTAGCTGGGAAGTTTTGCTAATATTGGTTCAGTGGATATTCACTGCAACATATTTTTGTTTCCAAGTAGAAATAAGTCCAAAACTTAATAAATTTAACAGTTTGGTTTTTGTGTATTCCAGAGGTTTTTTTTTTTTTTTTTTTTTCCCCCCTCTTCCCTCTCAGGCTTCTGAATGCTTATGATGAACATCAAACACTCCTAAAAGAACAGGATTCTTTAAAAAGGAAAGCAGAAAATGGGTATGTAATGAAGGGATGCTTAAAAGAAGACATTTTATTGTGGAAATGCCTTTAAAGATAAATATTTTTACACGTTACCTCCATGTTGTGGTAGTTTAGATACTTTATATTCATAATTTTAAAAAATCATACAAAAGTGAGTGGTTAAAAACTCTACTAAAATAAATGTACGTAGGTACAAATGTACACATTCATCCATTTGTTTTAAAAGTACTTACCTGTGGGAATTTTCAAAATTTCTATTTTGTCCTTTTATTTAGATCAGAAGAACCAGAGGAAAAGAAAGTTCACACAGAAGATACAACTTCATCATCTACACAGATGATTGATGGTGATTTACAGGCAAATCAAGCTGCGTATAATTATAGTGCCTGGTATCAAGTGAGTTCACATAATTTAATCTTTTGTTCGTGGATGTTAGAAAAGCTTAGTTAGGATAGGTTTTTCTTTTTTTTAAACAACTTATACTCCAGACTGTATAATAAATTATTTTTGTGGTTAAGTCTTAGAATTGTTAGTAGTGAACACATGCCTTTTTTCTTAATTATATCTACTTTTATAAATGGAATCAACCAGTTCTAGCATGCTAACATGTGTGCTTTTTCCTTTCAGTACAATTATCAGAATCCTTGGAATTATGGACAGTATTACCCTCCCCCTCCAACCTGATGAGAAAATATATCAGATGGAATGTGTGAAAAATACAAAAATTATTTTTTTTTAATGAGGGATGTAAACATAACATAAACTTGTTGTATTTGATAACTTGTCTTCCTGTTTCTGTGTAACATGATTTGTTTAGGAATAGGGGAAAATGTCACTTAGTAGTTTACCACAGATATTTCCTACCATTTATAAAATTTACTTTTTATTGGAGAACTATTTTTTTGATTTTTGCATTAAGTGGTCTAGAATTCTTTTGCAATGCATTCGCAACAGTTTTGTAGCCTTAAGGGGTAGGAAAAAAAAAAAACTGACTGTAAATCATGTCAGTATAGTACAAGATTCTGAAAATATGTAAGGGCTGGTTATTAAGGATTTACCTCTGTAAAAAAAAAAAAATGGATTTTTAACCTTTGATGACAAGGTTTTGTCTGTTTCAGTTATCCTTGTGAATTTGGATTTAACTGCCAGAAAAGATACACTATTAAATACTATGTCTTGGGATAGAGATTATAAATGAAAAATGGAATGTTTGCATCCCTTTTAAAAAATGAAAATCATATCAAAAGTATGTTGTTTCAGGAGACTTTGTATTTAGAATATTCATGTAAAACTTGTGAGCAAGCTTTCATTTTGATCAAACTGATCATCTTCATTTTTGTAATAAAACTGAAGACTTCTCAACAAATTGTTATGAATTTATTGGGGGGGGGCTGGATCACCTAACAATATGGACTTTATTTTCATTATTAGTGATTTATTGTTTTTGAAGTATACTTTTCTTGAATTTAGTTGTTCTCTTCTTGCCAGAATTAGACCATTTAGCTGTTTTTGCTTCCTCAATTTCTGTGCTTGTCTTCTCACTATACAGGACTACTTCTTTTAAAATTTTAAGAGGAGGGGCATCTGGGTGGCTCAGTTGGGCATCCGACTCTTGGTTTCCACTTAAGTTGTGATCTCAGTGTTGGGAAATTAAACCCGGTGGCAGGTGGCTCCAAGCTCAGTGGGGAGTTAACTCCAGATTCTCTTCCTCTTCTCTGCTCCTTGCTACCCCCCCACCCCCAGCTCATGCACATGCACTCTTTCTAAAATAAATAAATAAAATCTTTAAAAAGTCATAAAAGCTCTTTAGAAGAAGAGAAAAGATTTTAAGAGGAGTGTCCCTGGCAAAGCTGTCTAGATAATTTTACTATAACTCCTTGTTCTGATTAAGCCTTAGCTGTCGTTAAGCACATCAGAACATTTATATATTAACACCAAACACATGCAAGACACTGAATATGTTTTTATTGAGCCTTTTAGTTTACAACAGGTAAAGGAAAGTCATTTCTCCTTAACCAGTATTTTACATAGCTGTAGTAAAATATTTCAAACTTTAGGGAATTATAATGGATTACGTATATTAAAAGTTGGGGATTGGATAAACAATATCTGAGCTCTTGAATTTTCCAGTTGACTCTTCCCTTACAATAGTAACCAGCTCTAATTAGTTACATAAGTTTCTTCAAGGCAATGTTTTATTGTTGCTGATGTCATTATATCTGAAGCATTGCTGCAATTTCAGTCAATATCCACTAATTCTACTTCAAAAATGAGTTTTGCATTTGGTGGAATTCTGTTGAAGAAGTCAAGGTAAATTTGATAAAAATTACTTCTTCCTTCATTCCCAATAACCTCAGTCTAAAATTAGAATTATATATAATGGATATTGGATATTAATCCCAAAGAGAAGAGCTTTATGACTGATTGAGGTGCTAGTACATACTAACTTAGTGGTTGCTAAAAATATCTTTGTGAATGGTGATTATAACCTATCAGTATAGACCAACTAGATAGGTTGAGCTTGGACTTGGATATTCCTTTCCTGGATGCTTCATCAGTACTCCCAATTTAGCCACCACCTAATGAAGACTGCTACTCTGTGCTTACCAAAAAAAAAAAAAATCTAGTTGGGTGTATAAGTTATATTAAATCGAAGTTCATATAGCTAATGCATGATATTTGCTATGAATTTTAAGATGCTGAATTCAGAGAAGTGTGATTTTTATTTGATTGGTTTTGAGATGCTTCACATGAGAGGGGGAGCTGTAGTTGGGCCATTTAGTTTTGATAGGTTTAGAAGAGGATTATTATATTCCCAAATAATCTTAACTGATAAAATTGGGAGAGGCCTTCCAAATTTTTCAAAAGTTACTTTAACTGATCCAACTAGTCCAATTGGAATGGAACAAACAACATAAAAAACTACCTTCTCAGTTATTGGATTGTTCTGGTTGGTCAGGAGGCATGGCTTTTGAATTTTCACAAACCAGGCCTATCAGAAATTATCATTAGTAGTAATCACAGAGGACCCATGGTCTCAACTTCACAACTGGTAATCCTCAATATGTGTTCCATTTCTAAGCTCTGAGTACCCATTAACTGCCTGAAATTATACTGTAGCATAAAATTACCATGAGCCATACTTGTATCCTATAACTTGCTTCATTTGATTGTACTGGACATCTTAACTCCTTGAAGTAAATCCTTCATACAGTAACAACTGCCTTTCAAAGATGAAAGTTTACCTCTAAAAATAGAAAACTTGAGTTCAAGAGGAAAAAAAGGTAAGAATCTATTCTAGCTTAAGTTTGCACACTTTTTCTCAATGAAAATTAACTCCCGTCCATATTGAAGGTGCTGATACAGAAGCATCTAGATATCAGGAATACTAGTCTGGACATGATTCCTATTCTCCAAGTTAACCTACACAACATCTTTTATTCATTCAGGTGGTCTTTCTTCGTGTTTTTTTCTTTATTCACAAAGGAAAAAAGGATACTTGGCATCAGGCTGTCCTTTCTTTCCATAAGCCCATTCTGGTTCAATCTCTAGTCGAGCCTTTTCTCCTTTACTCATAGTTAAGAGTGCTTCATCCCACTAAAGGCAAGAACATGAAATAAAAACTAATGACAATTGAAAAAAAAATTCATGAAAAACTAGAAGGCTGAATATACCAAAAAGCATTGTTACTGGATTTTACTATATTGTAAGGCTGTTGCCTTCACCCTTGGGTGAATCTTTGTCTTTTATTTCCTCAATGGAAAAAAAAAAAGAGAGAGAATGTTAAACAATTTTTTAGTGCAATATATGCTTCAAATGTTACAGGGTGAACTTGTTAAACAATTTTTTAGTGCAATATATGCTTCAAATGTTACAGGGTGAACTTTTTAAAATGTTAACTATCTTAAGTTATGGAAACCAGTTTATTAATAATATAAAAAACTTGATACACTTGATATATCCCAGGGCAAACTTCTGACTTTATATTAGAGGGATAAGCTAAAAACAGAATCGTCTTAAGATCATTAGATTATGGGGGCGCCTGGGTGGCTCAGTGGGTTAAGCCGCTGCCTTCAGCTCAGGTCATGATCTCAGGGTCCTGGGATCGAGCCCCGTATAGGGCTCTGCTCAGCAGGGAGCCTGCTTCTCTCTCTCTCTCTCTCTCTGCCTGCCTCTCAGTCTACTTGTGATCTCTCTCTGTCAAATAAATAAATAAAATCTTAAAAAAAAAAAATCACTAGATTATGGAGTCCGATGGCACATACAAGATAAACTACATGTTACAGCACTGACCTTCCATAGAAGGTAAAACTATTCAAAGAAATGATACAGGTTTCTGTATCATTCTGTCCCATCTGTCCAAATTTGGAAAATAAATACATATATACATAAGTTTTAAGTAAACTGTACTCCTAACATGGGGCTTGAACTCACAAAGCCCCAGATAATTCACATACTTTACCGACTGAGACAACCATATGCCCTGGATCTTAAAGGAAGTTACGAAAAACAGTTAAATCTACAAAATGCAAAGGTAGATATGACAGATACTCTGATAAAACTCAAGGGATAGAGATCTGTTATATGATGGAAATTAATACAGTTCACTAGAAATATACAAGCAAATTAGTCATGGAAGCAACTGATTAACTTGGTATACAGTTATTATCAATTTGGTATAATCAAGTAGCAGTTAGGATTATTTTCAACTAAACCTTTAGCTTTAAGATGTTTTATAATCTGGGGCTCTGAATGATTGAGCTGTTTTTACGGACTTACCCACAATAAAAAGAATAACATGGAGGGTTCTCAGTGCATTTAACAGGCATTTCAGTTACAATGTTTGATGATGTGAATAAAGACATTTTAATAATAAATGGGCCCTGGAATAACAACTTGATTCAGTGAAGCCAGTAATGAGCCCTGATCTATTACCTCCTTTCGTACACTGCATTGGTCAGTACAACTCAATCACACCTTCCCCTTTTCTCAAAGTTTCCTTCTATTATCTCTCCATGTAAGTAAGGGTAGCCAAAAAAAGAATGCTTATATTTGAAAGATTTTCCTGTTTTGAATTCCGGTTGTGAGAGGTGAAAAGGCCCAGAACAAACTTTTGCTTCTATATTAAGTACTTCATTGAAACAGGTATTTTACCTTTTACCTTTCTCTTTGATGTGAAAGTGGTGCAACAACCTATGTAACATTTTACAAGAGTCTTAAAGATAAATTTAGAAAGCCAAACTTTCTGATGAAGAATTTATGATGAAAAAGTAAAAGGGGCAGGCATGAAGAAAATAATACTTGAGTCTCATTATATTATGCATTGTAGTTATGCTCCTTTAATTGTTCAGCAATCTTGAGGAAGACTGTAGCGTCCATAACTGAGACCCAGAAAACTTGGGCCAGATCAGTTAGTAGTGACATCACCTGATTTGTCAAACTCCAAAAAGACTGTTCATCATATCCCCAATCCTAATCATGGCACCATACCACATGCAGCATGTGCCAAAATATCTAATGATTCATTGCCATTTTTACTTACTCCTCTGATAACTTTGCCTATTCCAACCTTAAAACTCAAAGGCTTGGCATTTTTCTTCTTCTTTGAACCTGTAAAACAAAATTTTCTTATTCTGCATGATGAAATTAAGTTTCAATGGAAAAACATAATGATTTAAGTCTTTAATTTTAGAACTTAACATATTATGCATTTGAAAAGAAATAAAGATTCAGAAATAAAGATTCAGAAAGCTAATGCACCAAGAAAATTCTGTATGTAAAAATAGTTATGGTCTAAAAGGAGGGAGAGAGTAAGGACCTATATTTACTCTACTAAAACAGCACACTGTTCTACCTTTTACATTAAATACGAAAGCCTCAACTTTGGGATATTAACCAAGTTTAGACTAAGCTTATTTTTTGCTTCCCAATGATCAAGAAGTATTTATCCACCCAGCCAATAAATAGTGAACTGAAGACCTCTGAGTCCAAGTAAATCACAGGTGCAAAAGACTTCTGGAAAAAAGTGACAGCCAAGAGAAAGGTACAGCCAACTGTTCATGTACCACACACATATTTTGCAATGCCTTAAAGCTAAAAAGGTAAGATTACATTTAGACTTACTCGTTTGAATATTAGTATCAAAAACAGTCCCATCCTGTAGTGTTCCTGTATACCAGCAGTGAACAACATCACCCTTTTTGGGAAAGTTGGTTTTATCTCCTTTTTTAAGAACAGATTTTATATATTTTGGTGGACCCTAAAAACAAACAAAACAACACAAACAGTAACTCATATCCTTCTTTTAGAAGGATGACAAAGAGAATTCATTTTTTTTTTTTTTTTTTTTGGACAAAGAGAATTCTCATATAGCCAATTATGACCCAAGTCTGGTCACAAAGTTTCACAGATGTGGTTAACAAACTATTTACCTCTGATTCACCTCTGAGTTAAACAAAAACAAAAACAAAAACAAAAAAAACCTCACTATCTAATTCCAAGTCTGTGGCAATATTAGTAAACAGCCTATCTATAATTTCAAGTAACTTCCAGCTACCTTGGAAACCAATGTTCTTTTGACAAAATTCTATTATTCAACAAACCATAAAATAAATCCCATTATTTTCCAAGGTTAGAAATATCATTACTATCTAATTCCTATAAAACTGTAAGACATTAAATAAAGCCCTGTGACTTACTTTAAAAAATCTGAGTTGTTTAGCACCAATAATTGACATTACTAAATATTTTTACTATATCCAATTAGAAGGAATACAGTAATATTCCATTTGTTTCTGAACTTTAAGTTCATACAATAAACAGAATCATCTATAGAAATTATCATAAGGGACATATTTCCTAGAACAAAACAGGATTATCAGAAGCTTTTAAAGAAAGCTAAAGGTGGGGCGCCTAGGTGGCTCATTCATTGAGCATCTGCCTTCAGCTCAGGTCATGATCCCAGGGTCCTGAGACAGGACTGGATCAGGCTCCTTGATCAGCAGGGAGTCTGCTTCTTCCTTTCCCTCTGGCTATCATCCCCCTGGCTTGTGCTCTCTCTGATCAAATTAGTAACTAAAATCTTTAAAAGAATAAAAGATGCTCATCATCACTTTATCAGGGGAATGCAAATCAAAACTACAGAGATAATACCTCACACCTGTCAAAATGGTTAAAATCAGTAACACAATAAACAACAGGTGTTGGTGGGGCTGTGGAGAAAGGGGAACCCTCTCACACTGTTGGCAGGAATGTAAACTGGTGCAGCCACTGTGGAAAACTGTATGGAGGTTCCTCAAAAAGTTAAAAATAGCAATTGCACTTCTGAGTACTAACCAAAAGAAGAACACTAATTCAAAGGGATATATGATCCCCTATGTTTATAGCAGCATTAGTTACAAAAACCAAGATAAGAAGCAGCCCAAGTGTCCACTGATTGATGAATGGATAATGAAAATGTAGTATATATACATACAATGGAGTATTATTCAGCCATAAAAAGAATGAAATCTTGTCTTTGCAATGGCAGGGATGGAGCCAGAGTATTATGCTAAGTGAAATAAGTCAGAGAAAGACAAATATCATATAATTTCACTTATGTGGAATTTAATAAAATAAGCAAAGGGAAAAAAAGTGAGAGAGAGAAACCAAGAAACAGACTTTTTTTTTAAAAGATTTTATTTATATATTTGACACAGAGAGAGAGATCACAAGTAGGCAGAGAGGCAGGCAAAGAGAGAGGAGGAAGCAGGCTCCCTGCTGAGCAGAGAGCCCTATGCGGGGCTCGATCCCAGAACCCTGAGATCATGACCTGAGCTGAAGGCAGACGCTTAACCCACTGAGCCACCCAGGCGCCCCCCAAGAAACAGACTCTTAACTACAGAGACCAAACTGATGTTCCCAGAGGGGAGGTCAGTGGTGGGGGGGTATGGGTTAAACAGGTGATGGGGATTAAGAAGTCCACTTGTGATGAGCACCAGGTGATGTGTGGAAGTGCGGAATTATTATAGTATACACCTGAGATGAATGTAACACTGTATGTTAACTAACGAATTAAAATAAAACCTTTTAAAAAAATTAAAGTATGTATATAGAATTTTACACTACAAAACATTTAATAATGGGAAAAGAAAATAAAAGACATTAAACATCTAGTATTTGCCAGCTACATAACACATACCATGCCACTTACTCTTAATCCTCTGAAGGTGTCACCTACTTGCATTTTTGCAGATGAAGGAACTGAGGTTCAGGGAATTTGCAACAGAGCTGATGAGTAGTAGAGAATGAATATGGATGTGGGCTTGTCTGAATCCAAAGCCCCTATTCTTCCACTATGCCTGAATACCTCAAATAATAGTACTGATGATAGGGGCACCTGGATGGCTCAGTGGGTTAAGGCTCTGCCTTCGGCTCAGGTCATGATCTCAGGGTCCTAGGATTGAGCCCCGCATGGGGCTCTCTGCTCAGCGGGGAGCCTGCTTCCCCCTCTCTCTCTGCCTGCCTCTCTGCCTACCTATGATCTCTGTCAAATAAATAAATAAAATCTTAAAAAAAAAAGTAGTACTGATGATAGTTAACTTCTAGTGATATCAGTTAAAATAGCAACTACCGAGTACCCTCTATGTGCTGGGCACTATCCAAATGCTTTACACAAATTAACTCTTAATTGTTACTACCTTATGCCTTAGGTACATTATTCCTATTTTACAAAAAAGGAAATATAGAAATAGAGTGGTTAAGCAACTTGCTTACGCACCTACAGCTCCTAAGTGGCTGAGTAGGACTGGAAACCAGGCAGCTAACATGTAAAGTCCCATGCTCTTAACCACTTTACCCAAGCACATATGGAATGACAAGTATTACACAAATCATTTTGTTTTTCTTGCGTCAATACATTTAAACTCACAGCGACCTGACAGTCTTTTTTCCATCTTTTTTACCAGAAAGTAATGCCTGGATAGAGTATATAGTCCAATTTAATTTAGAGTCTAAGAATTAGCACTTTCAACTAAAGCTAGGCTGACTCCCTAAATCAAGTCACATCTACAGCACGAGTACATGTATTATTATAAAAGCAACCATTAACTTCCTTGCTGACACTCCCATTCTAAGGTTGTTTTAATGAAAAATGTTACTATAAATGGTGAGGTATCTACTAGTAGCAGTATAAACTGGTGCCATCTCTTTGGAATGCAATTTTAAAAGATCACAAGTGTAATCAATAATAATAATTCTATTTATACAAAAATATGCTCAAGAAGTAATCTGAAGCTTAGGAAAAAAAATCTTTGTGCACTTATTCAATGCACCATTATCCACAGTGGCAAAATAACCACATGTTTATGGTAATCTAATACTCAATTTTTTATAATGTGGAAAAATTCTTATAAAGTAAAAAATCAATAGTAGTATCTAACAATAGTAATATCTCAACTATTTAAATCAATATGCACTTAGAAAATATTCAAAGACAACATTCTGAAATGTTAAGCATGTTCATTTCTAGGTGTTGGAATACTTATTCTCTATACTTTTCTATTACTTTCTCTTTTTTTTTTTTTTTTTAAAGATTTTATTTATTTATTTGACAGAGAAAGATCACAAGTAGGCAGAGAGGTAGGCAGAGAGATGCAGGGCTTGATCCCAGGGCCCTGAGATCATGACCTGAGCTGAAGGCCGAGGCTTAACCCACTGAGCCACCTAAGTGCCCCACTTTTCTATTTGAAAAACATCACATGTTATTTTTATATCTGAAAAATATTTTAAAAATATAGCTGACTTACAAAATCTGGTAAAACAAAATGAGAATGACTACATAATTTTTTTATGAAAAAATACTAGACCTTCTTAAGACTTTTTTTTTTAAGAAATCACACTTAACTATTTGAATGGATAAGGTACAATTACGGAACAATAACCATATTTTAAATCTTAATGTCATTTCATTGTTTTCCCATTTGTTGTCCCAAGATGCTTGGGCACGTTGTGTTATCTATATTAAATCTAGGTCATAGAATACTTCAAAAAAATTTAAACTGGTGATTACTCAGTCTTGGTGAAGGTGCCAGTCTGCCTAAGGATAGCCTCCATTTCAGTGTTTCACAAAGTATCTTTTAGAGATCACTTATTCCTTAGCATTGTTAACACTGTTAGAGAAGAAAAGAGGTTTACCATAATTAAGTTTGGAAATCACTACATTGAAGAAAGTTAAATACGCCTTTATTCTGCATGCCTTCTCAGAACTGTCACCAGCTAACATGCACTGTGAATCTTCAAGGAGACAGAAGGTATAGGTTTTGATGATGCCAGAAAACAAACTGGAATTTCTGGGACCTATATAACACACTTTCACAGTAGTAATTTGATCTGATTTTGGGTTTCACTGCAAGAACTTGCTTACTGCTTAGTTCATGGTGAGAAGTCAGATCACTCCCAAAGGTACACCTGAATTATGTGCTTGAATGGACCTGGCTTTTAGGTAATTTCCTGGTTTTACAACAATTTCTTACTTCAGAGTGATGAAAAGAAGAACTGCATTCTTGAGACTGTATCTGAACTAGGTACTTGCAGACAGAGAAAAAGGAACTTTGAGAGTAATCATTACAATTTGAGTTAACTGGATCATATCATAGCCTCTAAAAATGAGAGTATGTTAACATAATTATCCCTATTATTATCCAATAAATATTTGAACATGTTCCATGTGTTAGAAACTGGAGATACATTTGGAGGGTGGTAGACTTGGTCCTGACCCTCATTCTAACAGAGAATATAGTCATGTGTGTAACTGCATGGGTTATGAGAACTAAAGAGGAAGCACAAGTCTAAGATGGGAATGACACAGTGACCTAACCCACTGTAGGTTTAAGCTGGGAGAGGTTTCTTTGAGGTAGGTGATTAGGGAAAGGCTTATAAAGAGAAGGGCATTTTTATAGTAGGGTAGAGCATGAAAACAGTATAGTCTGCAGGGGAGAAGTGAAGGAGGCAATGTGGTGTAAGATGAGGCTGGAAATACACGTAGCATACATTATGAAACTTTTTTTTTTTAATCTTCAGGTCACTGAACAGCCAATTAAGAGATTTAAAGAGAAGTTAACAGAATCAGATTTGTATTTTATTTTATTTTTAAAAATATTTATTTATTTAGAGAAAGAGAAAGCACGTGGGCGAAGTAGGGGAAAAGTGAGAGTCTTAAGTAAACTCTGCAATGAGCGTGGAGCCCAGTACGGGGCTCAATCTCACAATCCTGAGCGCATAACCTGAGCTGACACCAAGAGTTGGATGCTTAGCTGACGGTGCCACCCAGGTGCCCCTGAGAAAAGAGGTCTTTAAAAAATGGAATGTAATTTAGGATCCTCTTAAGATCTCTCTAGATTGTCTCCAGCTCTTATACCCTATTTGTAGCTCTCTTTTTCTTAACCTCTTCATGATATACAATCTGTTGCCTAATTCCTCCTTTATTGTAATTTTCTGGAGGCTAAACTATTTTACCAACGGTTTTTGCAATCCTTTTCAGTAATTATTATACCTTTTTTTAACCTTAGTAGCTGCTCAATATTTGTCCAATACATATAACATTTATCAAATATTAGATGTGATAAACCTCAAAATTGCTTTTCTGTGTGTACATATCCACCAACATTAATTTGCGCTTTTCAACCAACAAGAAAATATCATGTGAATTAACTAGCTTCAGTCATATAAACTATAATTCTATACTTGAACTTGCACTCTTTCTACAAATATCCAAATGCCATACCTTCATCATTAGGTGGCATCTCTTTTTAAGACCTAAAAAACATTATTATTACTAGATTATTATCACTGATACTAAGGCCGCTAGAATGAGTAAGCTTAGTTAGCAAGTATTATCAGAAGTGGCAAGATTATAGTCAATTCAGCTCTATTGCATCTGTTCTAACTGCTGTCCTTGGCTCTACTGGGGCTGTCCATCTGCAGAAATGGTTTCATCTAGTTCTTCAAACCCTTGTACCAAAATGTAAAACCTATGTTGCGAAAGATGAGGCAGATGACTCCACACCCTGTAGCCAAGCCTGGACTATTTCTATTGCCAAAGATACCATGTACATTAGAAAAAGCTAAAAATAATCACAGTGAAGTATCTTTTACTCAGTCCAACTTTAATAAATATGAACCAGAACCTTTAATGGCTTTGGAACTTCAGAAGTTCTGGTCAGACATAGAGGAACTATAAAATACAAAGCTAGAGGTATTTTACAGGAAAGGCTTAATAACTGTAAAGCTTTGGTTCTTACACATTTTATTCTGGTTCAGTATACCTATGGGAGATAACACACTCCAAATCAGTATTTGGCTTACTGAAAGTAGCCATACTCCTTCACCCCTTATGAGAAAGCAGGGCTGTAAACAAATACTTTTCTCAAATTCACAAGAGAAATAAAATAATATTATATACAAACCTCATCCAGAGTCTCTTCAGACTTGGTTTCTTTGGGTTTATCTTCATTAAGCTTCACATTTTTCACCTGTTCAGACACTTTACTTATACTTTCCGTACCCTTGAAACGCTGTAAGGAAAATGTTCTACTGTTTACCATATTCAGAACAGGCTAAAAGCTAGAAGGGACATCTAGATTTTCAACTTTCAATTTAATTAATATGTACATCATGAATATAGGCCCTATAACTCATGTACATCATGAATATAGGCCATATAACTCAAATACAAATAAATGGAAACTACCTAAGAACAAAGGAAAAATCTTATGTTAAACATTTTAATCAACAAATTAGAAACCCCAAAGCATCTCATAACATAAATGCTGAAAAGGAGATTTTCAGATAGGACAATTCAGGGGTGACTGGGTGATTCAGTCAGTTGGGCCTCTGACTCTTGGTTTCAGCTTGGGTCATGATCTTGGGGTCATGGGATCAAGCCCCGTGTTGGACTCTGTGCTCATGGGGAGTCTGCTTGGGATTCTCTCCTTCTTCCTCTGCCCCACCTCTCTCCTGTCTTGCTCTTGTACTCTGTATTGCTTTAAAATGAATAAATAAATCTTTAAAAGGGGAAAAAAAAAGATGTAGAAAGGCCAACTCGGACTCAGATATGAATACAATTCACACAGTTCCTGGGTTTTCTGGGTGGCTCAGTTGGTTGGGCCCCATGGTGGGGTCCATGCTCAGCAGGGAGACAGGTTCTCCCTCTCCCTCTGCCCCTCTCCTCCCTGCTTGTGTTCTCTCTAATAAATAAATCAATCTTAAAAAAATTCACACAATTCCTTAATAAAGACCCCTTGCAGGGTGCCTGGGTGGCTCAGTGGGTTAAGCCCCTCCCTTTGGTTCAGGTCAGGGTCCTGGGATCAAACCCTGCATTGGGTCTCTGCTCGTCAGGGCGCCTGCATCCCCCCCCACCGCCCCACTGCCTGCCTCTCTGCCTACTTGTGATTTCTGTCAAATAAATAATAAAATCTTAAAAAAAAAAAAAAAAGACTCCTTGCTGTGGAAGATGGTCATTTCATAGTGAAAAGGTATTAGAGAATTTCTTAAAATTTGTTTTTCTAGAGGGTTAGCCTAAATCTAACTAAGATTTTAAATTCATTAATGAAATGGAACTTTGGATTTTTGACTTTTCAGTACCCTTATTTGTTGTCTTAATTTAAGCTACAGGGAATTATTATTATTATTATTATTGAAAGATTTATTTATTTATTTTGAGAGAGTACAAGCATGGGGATGTGCAAGCATGGAAAAGGGCAGAGGAAAAGACTCTCAAGCAGACTATCCAATGAACAGGGAGCCTAGTGCAGGGCTTGATCTCAGGACCTTGAGACAGTGATCTGAGTCAAAATCGAGAGTCAGATGCTCAAATGACTGAGCCATCTAGGCATCCTGGGAATTATTTTTTAAAAATTTCGTTCCTTTCAAAATATCACAATATCCTGCCATCCTGCAGATTAACATTGCTAGATTTGGCAGCTAGTCCATTTGTGATTACAGTTAGGAAAAATGCCAGGTGGAAAAACTTAAAATATATTCTGCAAATAAATTTAAAACTTCTTTTTGCAAATAAAATATCTAAATATTATGGTAATGAAATGAAACAATACTCACCTTACTTTCAAAAAGATGGTTGTAGGCTGTAACCAAATGGTCCTTGTTAGCTGTCTTGGCCACATTTTTAATGTTTCCTAATAACTTATGTTCTGCAAGAAACTATAAAGAAAAAAAACTGGTTAGTCAAAATAATCTCCCTCATGTAATAAGGGTCTAAAATTCAGAAAAATGACCTTTTATGTTAGTAATTATATCTTCAATAAAACTACTTATGATGGAAAAAATGAAATAAATATATTTTATACCCTAACAAAAAAGATTTAAGGAAGATTAAAAAATACAGTGTATTAATAAAAATTATTGACAAGACTGTAACTGTATAACTGTAATACTATGTAGTGGTCACACTGTTGCATACTAACGCTTTCTCATTATAAAACTTGCAGAACATTTACACAGCAAACACATTTTGGTAACTGGATGATGCTGCTACTGGCAGGATGTTACTCGGCTATGGTCCTAGGAATCCCCAACCATCTTGGGCATACCTATCTTGACAAAGCTGTAACTCATTCTTGACTGGGAAGCACTGTTACACAATGCTGGATATATGGTGGTTAAGTGTGTAGGCTGAGGAGTCAGACCACCTGTATTAAAATCCTAGCTCTCTGATCTTAAGACAAAGGACTAAGCTTTCCTAAAGACTCCGTTTCGGTATCATAATGGAAGATTAATAACAACATCTATGTCAGAGGGTTGTTCTAAGGATAAATGCAATAGTCCATTTAATACATTTAAACATACAGTTTCTTGCCTGGTGAGAACTCAAAAAATATTAGCTATCAGGACTAATAACAATGTACTTAATAAACCAAAGTAACAGAATTCCACTTCTCTAAAGTTGGCAAACTTAAACTACGTTGATAAATGGACATGAAAATACTAACTTCATCTCAAAATCAAGCAATGTGGGGATTTTAATAATGTCTTTGTTTTCCTTATTTTATTCCGCTTCCTTTTCTGCCTTTTGGTCCTTGATTCCTCATTTTTGTTATTTTCTCAACGTTGTCCTCTGGCATATTCTGTCCTTTGATAAAAAGAACTTTTCTAACACTATCAGTGCTGTATTCTTTTCTCCTCTGCTTTTCCTCTCCCCCAATTAGAGAAATATTCTAAATGATAAAGACTGATGGGGAAAGGTTATTTTGATTAAATGGAAGGATCAGTTGCTTTTAGCACTCAAGTCATTTCTTTTGCAAGATCCCAAAAATATCCAAAATGCAAACATCTCCTTAATATCTTATGATCAATAAGATAGTGACTGTCAAATACAGGCTTAAGTATGTGAATGAATACTGGAGAATATGCACTTAAGATATGCACTTAATCTATCAAAAAATATTTTGATAACTCAAGTCTCTTGAAATTGTCCCGATAGGCCTGTCTTACATTTGATTGTACAGTGTTCTCTAAGAATCTGATGACTATAGGACTGAGGCATTAAATGTTAACAAATGATAATGCCTAGTTTATTCTATTGTTCCCGTTGAAAATATGAATTGACTTAAGAGAAAATAACTCCATTAAAATGGTATAAAATGGAATACCTGAGGCATGGTCTTTTTTTTACCCTGTATCACCAAACACTGAGCATAGCTCTTGCTATAGATGTTAAGTATTTGCTGATGTCAGGATACTTATTCTAGATGTATGGAACTGGTTGCTAGATAATAACTTTATTTCCTTTTCAAGACACCTCAAAATCGGTGACCTTGGTTAAGGGACTGCCTTCAGCTGGGGTCATGATCCCAGGATCCTAGGATGAGAGCCCCACATCCCACTCCCTGCTCTGCAGGGGAGCCTCCCTCTCCGTCTGCTGCTTACTCTGGTTGTGCTCTCTCTCAAATAAACACAATCTTAAAAAAAAAAAAAAAAAACCCTCAAAATGAAAATAAACATCATTACAGAAGAACCCAGAAAGAAATTTTCTAATGCAAGTTTAGAACTTAAATGAAAAACTGTAGAGAAACCATACAGACTGCTGTTTCTATTTCCCATAAACGGGGAATGCAGAGTGCACGAACTGTGCAGTGGTTCGGCAATTTAAGAGAGGTATGAATGATCTTAATTTCCGAAGGGAAAAAAGTCTGACCAAAAAAACCCAAAAACCACCAAACCAAAGAAACCCCCCGAAACACTTGTGACCAGAGTTGGGTGGTTAAGATGGAGACTAGACTGAAAAATGCAGGGCGTACAAGGATAAAGAATGCCAAATACATCTGTTTCTAACAATGGGAGATACTGCACACTAAATGCGCATCTAACTACCCTCAGTATAAAGGTGAAAAGGTCATGTAAAGAGTCGATATTTTAAAAAAGTTAAACCGCAATCTAAGGATTTTTTAAAAATTACACGCAGTAGTGTTCAGTATTTAGTAACTGATGAGAAAAACCAAAACGCACATACCGTTCTCAAAAGTCTTCACAATCCTTACCATTTCTCTAATGGCCTACTCTCCACCGCAGGGGTCTCACCCAGGTCCCTAGAGCTCGGGCACCCGTCCCCACCCCCAGTATCTCCTGAGCTCTTTTTCATGGCTTCCACCCTCACTCAAGGACCCCAATGAGGTTTTAATTATGCGATTTCTTCCTGCCTGCCCCAAGAAATAAAACCGATATCCCCTCCCAAATGGGGCAGCCCGGAAGGGCGGGAGCTTGGCTACCCCGCGCACGCGAGGCCTCTCCGGCCTTCCAGGCCACCGGCCGCGGGAGGACGAGGGCGGGGGCACGGAGGAATACGGAATGTACGGGCATCTCCGGGGGGGTGAGGCGTCCCTCAGCCGCACCAGCCCGGCCGCCCCGCCGCCTCTGGTACCGAATCTGAACCGTGGTCCTGTAGAAACTTGATAATGTCCTTCTTCGGTAGCTGCTCGCTGCGCAGCTGCTCCACGGTCCAGGCCCGCTGTGGCACGGCCGCCGCCATCTTCCCCCGCTGCCTCTGCTTTACTGAGCCAGCCCGCCTAGGTTCAGCATCGCCCCGCCCCCGGGGCGTGGCGTGACCCTCGCGTGGAGCTCGAGGGGGCGGGGTCAGGGTGCGACGTGGCGGGATTGGTGCGCGTCCTTGAGTGACGTCAAGGCTGTCTATAGAAGGCCTCGGTTGAGTCCGGGTGTGATCCAGGTGATGCGGTCGTTGCGACGGACTGTGCGGGTTACCTGAAGCTGTCGTCTGCCCTTAATTGGAACCCCATCGAGCAACGTGTGTTGGTAGTGGTATTTACCAGCCATTACCTACACTTGTATACCCGACGGGCTGCTCTACCTTTAAGAGCCTGTATATAACCTGCTTAAGAAAACATTCAGACTTCTAATCACATTTTATCTAGTTCTAGCCTAAAATTTCACACCTGAATAGGTTCAGTCCTTGCCCGTCAGAACGACCCATACCCCACATCTCCCTTTTGAAACTCACCCAAGTGAAACTAAAATACAATTGTTCCCTACCCCGCCGAAGTAATAAAAACACACGAGAAAGTTTTTTTCAAAGCAAGTTCAAGACACTTGACCAAATAAAGCGACGTGAGGAAGCTCCTCGCAGGATGCCGCTTGCGGGTGACGACCGTGATATTACTAATGCTCAAAACAACCTGACGGTCCGTGGACTTCGTGTGTCCACGAGGAAGCAAATGTACAGAGGCTATTCCTCAAGCTGCCAAGGTTTAGGGTGGAGAAGTCGGCAATTGTATCCAAGCCTGAGGTAGAAAGCTTTCGCTAGACTAGACGAATACCACCCCGACGCGTACTGCTCTCTCTGTATCATTTATGAAGATGTAACGGTGGAGCCGGGAAACCCTTCCTTTTTTTTTGCTTTCGAATTTCCCCACGAATGCGGGACCAAACCATTCACTTCCCTCTTAACAATAAAAATAGTAAACTAATGGGCTGCCTTTGTGAAAAAGAGACCGTGCATTTTTGCTTTTTCGGCTTGGAAAAAGAAATAAGATATTTAATTCAACCTAACCCTTTTGCTTTTCACATCTTTAAAAATACAGCCAATTGGGCGCCTGGGTGGCTCAGTGGGTTAAGCCGCTGCCTTCGGCTCTGGTCATGATCTCAGGGTCCTGGAATCGAGTCCCGCATCGGGCTCTCTGCTCAGCGGGGAGCCTGCTTCCCCCTCTCTCTCTGCCTGCCTCTCTGCCTACTTGTGATCTCTGTCGAATAAATAAATAAAATCTTTAAAAAAAAAATACAGCCAACAAGGAATAAGAAATACTCGCTCGATAACATTAAATTCACACAAAAAAAATGGGTATCCGTTGTCCCTAGGATCTCAAAGTCTTTTTTGTTTTGTTTTGTTTTGTTTTTTGTTTTTTTTTTGTTTTATCATTTTAAGCAATATCACTTTAGCAATGAGGCCGGGACACAGTCGTTGGGAACGGAACTTATATTTAGAGTCTGTGAAGAGACTGAACCGCGGACCAAATTCAGACTAACGCCGGAACCGTGCGCATCCGTCTCCGGGAGGCCGCGAGGTTTTCCGGGAAGCTAGCCAATCAGATTTCCGACGCAAACTCAGTGGCGGCATTTTCAACTACATGAACAGGCTGCAGTCCCGCCCTCACGTTCCTCTGTTTTGTGCGAAGGTAACCGATGGGGATCCGAAGGGTGGCGGTTGAGCTGTTGGAACTGCTAGCGTCTGAGCGAAGCCTTGGGTGGTCGTCATCCCAATGAGCGGACGGCAAAGAACACTTTTTCAGACGTGGGGCTCAAGCATTTCTCGGCCCGCCGGAGCTCCGGGTTGCAGCTCTGGACCTGAGCGGCCTCAGAGCCCTGGCATCTCTAGGGCACGTTTTCCTCCCGCTGCAGAGGCTACCGAGGCTCAGCGGGAGTCAGAGGATGATGTATTGCTGGTTGCAGTGTATGAGGCGGAGCGGCAGCTGAGTTTAGAGAATGGCGGTTTCTGCACCTCAGCGGGCTCCCTGTGGATTTACCCTACTAATTGCCCAGTGCGGGACTACCAGCTGCACATTGCTCGGACCTCTCTGTTCTGCAACACGCTGGTGTGTCTGCCTACCGGCTTGGGAAAGACCTTTATTGCCGCCGTGGTCATGTACAATTTCTACCGGTGGTTCCCTTCCGGCAAGGTGGTCTTCATGGCCCCCACGAAACCCTTGGTCACACAGCAGATCGAGGCTTGCTACCGAGTGATGGGTATTCCGCAGTCCCACATGGCCGAAATGACAGGTATGTTAGAAAATGGGTTAATTTGAAACTGGGGGGGGGGGGAGGGGTAACTCGGGAAAGCACGCATTCTGGTGGAAATTGAGCTAAAGGAATTCCTAACCCAGGAGGAATAGTCCCCAGATCACAGTATCCGTATTTTCCATTCATTCTCTCTCTCTCTTCTTTTTTAAGCTTTTAGTTATTTATTTGACACAGAGAGATCACAAGTAGGCAGAGAGGCAGGCGCGGGGGGGCGGGTGGTGGAGGAAGCAGGCTCTCCGCTGAGCAGAGAGCCCGATGTGGGACTCGATCCCAGGACCCCGAGATCATGACTTGAACCGAAGGCAGAGGCTTAACCCACTGAGCCACCCAGGTGCCCCTCCATTCTCTCTCTTAAAGCATTATCTATTTGTAACAAGTTTGGCCCTCACCAAAAGGGTTGCTCTCCTCAATTTTCAGAGACTCTCCGTAATTTGTCAGAGTACTTTGAAGCGATTTGTATGTACACCCCATCAGAAGTGAACAGGAGGTTTTCTGGCTTTCTTCCCCAAAAAGATTTCCCAGTTGAAGAACTTGCTTTTCTTCAATTATTATGCCATGTTGTAGGAATTCTCTAAAGACAGTCTAGTTGTGTCTCAGCATTAACACTGGGATCACAACAGAGCTTTAAAATTTAACATTTCAATGATTTGTTAAATTGTTCTTGTCTGAAGGCAGATTACCAAAACAGGACTGCATTCTGAAATTAGGTTAGATTATAGATATTTTAAAGGTAACAGTCCTGGTATTTAGAATGTAGGATGTCACTTTTGTTTACAGGATCTACTCAGGCTTTCACCAGGAAGGAAATATGGCACAGTAAGAGAGTCCTTTTTCTTACACCTCAAGTCATGGTAAATGATCTTTCTAGAGGAGCTTGTCCTGCTGCTGAAATAAAGTGTCTAGTTATCGATGAAGCTCATAAAGCTCTTGGAAACTATGCATATTGCCAGGTAATATTTCGTTTAAAAGTATTTTGTACTGTGAACATACTGTTAAAGAGTATTTTGGTGAATACTTATTAATGATGGTAGTTATTGATTGTGTTATCATTATGAAAAAAACCTCACCTTATTTCAGTGAAGAAAATACTTCTGTCATTCAAACCAGTGTCTCTGCTGCCTGGGTTGTTTTTTTTTTTTTGTTGTTGTTGTTGTTTTTTAATCCCTAGCAAGTGTCAGGTGTAGATGATGATGGTTGAGGCAGTAATCTAAAATAGGGTGTGGGTGGAGTTTTGGAACAAAGTTAATTATTCAAAAATTGGTAGTAGATATGCAGTGTCATTCTCTGGCAGCTAGGTAAAATCATACTTAACTGTCAAGAGTTGTTACCAAGATTGGATGAAATAATGTGTGCAATCTACTTAACAGTGCCTTCTAGTTATGTACTACATAAATATGAATTATAAAGGTGAAGAGGTGAGATTGGCTGGAGAACTTAAGGTCTAGGTCATGAAGGCATTTGCCTATTATGGCTAGCAGTTTGAATGCTCTTTGTAGGACATAGGGGATATGGGTGGTGGAGACTCATTTAAAAATGTTTACCTGGGATGATACTTAAGATTTAAAAGAGATTAGAAGAGAGGGCTAAAAGCAGGGTGTACAGTGTGGGAGAGGAGAAATTTAGGAGGACTCCTTCACAGGTTTCTGACTTGGAAGACTGTGAGGATGTTGGTGTAATGAGGAGCACCAACGGAGACTTATGGATGCACAGAAGATTTGGGGTATTGTGGAAAGATAATGAAGGTAGCTTTAGATTGCTGAGTTTGAACTGTCTTTGAGGCATCTAGCTATAGATACCTAGTGGGCAGTGCATCTCAGTGGAGAGTTCTGAGCTAGAGATACAGATGTGAAAATCATCAACATAAAGATGGTAGGTAGGTAAAACTATGAGCTGGTGATAAGAGGGAAAGAGTAAGAATAGAAGGGAAAGTTGATTTTATTTAGTGCCAGAGAGGTGAATTTTACTGCCAGTTTGTGAATCTGCAGTTTCCCTGATTAAGGAACTTAAGTTTAAGTTAAGTTTATTGTATTATTATTATTATTTTTTTAAAGATTTTATTTATTTATTTGACAGAGAGAGATCACAAGTAGGCAGAGAGGCAGACAGAGAGAGGAGGAAGCAGGCTCCCCACTGAGCAGAGAGCCCGATGCGGGACTCGATCCCAGGACCCTGAGATCATGACCTGAGCCGAAGGCAGCGGCTTAATCCACTGAGCCACCCAGGCGCCCCAGTTTATTGTATTATATCTCTGTGTTATCTTGTGGAGAATTGTTATCTTTCTTAGAATTGATTTTTTTTTTTCGTTGTTAGTTTACAGCCTTTTTTTTTTTTTTTTAAAGATTTTATTTATTTATTTGACAGAGAGAAATCACAAGTAGACTGAGAGGCAGGCAGAGAGAGAGAGAGGGAAGCAGGCTCCCTGCTGAGCAGAGAGCCTGATGTGGGACTCGATCCCAGGACCCTGAGATCATGACCTGAGCCGAAGGCAATGGCTTAACCCACTGAGCCACCCAGGCGCCCTACAGCCTTTTTTTTTTTTTAATTTAACTTATAATGTATTATTTGCCTCAATGGTACAGGTCTGTGAATCATTAGGCTTACACATTTCACAGCACTCAACATAGCACATACCCTCCCCAATGTCCATAACCCAGCCAGCCACGCTATCCCTCCCCCTCTCCCCCCAGCAATCTTCAGTTTGTTTCCTGAGATTAAGAGTCTCTTGATTTTAGGCAGGAAATGGATGTATATACTTTTTCATATCTTTCCAAGTTAAATTAATACCCAGTGTGTTAAGGTTTCTGCTTGAGTGTGGCATTTAAAAATTTTTATTTTAACTCTGTGAATTTATTTTTTAGATTTAGCTTATATGTAGCAACTTTAACTCATTTATTTTATTTTCAAAACATTTTTTGCATTGAGTTTTTTTTTGTTTATTTGTTTTTTAAGCAGGCTCCACATTGGTTGTGGAGTCCAGTGTGGGCCTTGAACTCACCACCTTGAGATCAAGACCTGAGCTGAATTCAAGAGTCAGACACTCAACTGACTGAGCCACTGAGGCAGCTTACTTTTTTTTTTTTTAATTATAAGACTTATGCTTTTATGAAGTACAGTAGAGGCATGCATTGATTTCACTAATTTTCCAGGCAGCCTTGAGGGTTTATGGTACCTTGAATATTATAGATGTAGATTCCAATAGGCACAACAATCCCATGAAGAATGTAGCTTCCTGGGTTACAAACACAGCACCATTTCCTCTTCTACAAAATGCACGAGAATCCCACTTGGATAAAAGTAACGTATTATTAGGGTTTGTCTTGCATCAGTTTTTACTTAGAACAATTAGACTGTAAGTAAAATGTTCTATCTTAATATGTGTTCTATATCATTTTAAAAAGAAAAGAAAGTCCATAAATAGTATTTTCTGAGATTGGTCAAGATTCAGTGTGAGTCTCGCTGAATTCATCCTTTACATGGGTTTAAATAAGAGCGGTTTTTAGGTAATCTGTTTTTACTATTTCCTGTATTTAATGCAGAACTATAGGATTTTGAGAGCTATTACTGTAATTCAGTTTACTTAAGGGTCCCTTTCCCCTGTATTGGGGCCTCGTGAAGATCATATAGGAATTTGGTGGAATATCTGATATTAATCATACAGATGTGGGTGTTGAATTCATATTGCAACATCTAGAATGATGCTTTTGTGCCACTGAGAAAATGTGTTAGAATTTAAAAGGAAAGTTGGACTTTTAAAGTCTTTCCTTAAACAATTTTTTTTTCCATTTTAGATCTAATTTCATACTGGTATTTTTTCCTATTTTTATGTTTTATTATACTTGATTATGTATTATATTTATATATGTAAAATATATATTATAGTTCCATCCCTTAGACCATCAATACTCTGAATAAGAAATAATGATAATGGAATATATATAATAGCTTGTTTAACAGAAACACTGTTACTTTGTATTGGATAGATAAAATTAAATAACTTTTTCTCTTTTTTTAAGGTTGTAAGAGAACTAGTCAAATATACAAATCACTTTAGAATCTTGGCTCTTAGTGCCACACCAGGTAGTGATATAAAGGTAAGTAAAATGTCTTTCTATTTCTTAACATTTAAGAAAAATAATAACTTTTGTACAGGCCCAGATCAGTTTGTCATTCTAATATTTAGTTTGACATCAAAATATAACATTTCTTACACATGTCTCTGTTTTCTTTGGTTGGAGAAGATTTTCTACATTAATAATTTTTATTTTTTTAATTAAGAAAAAAATTTTCACTAGTAGTTTTTAGATGTCAGTATGCATAAGTAGTTTGTTAAAAGTACTAACTTTTGAAATAGCGTGTTTTTTATTTTATTCATTAATTTTTAAAGATTTTATTTATTAGAAAGTGTGAGAGCACAAAGCGCGGGAGGGGCAGAGGGAGGAGAAGCAGGCTTCCTGTTGAGCAAGGAGTCCAATATAGGGCTAGATTCCAGAACCCTGAGATCATGACCTGAACTGAAAGCACACGCTTAACCAACTGAGACACCTAGGTGCCCCAATATGTGTTTTATAAATTGTTTAAGTTTTCAGTTTTTTGTTTTTTTTTTTTTTAAAGTTTTATTTTGAACTAAGACTTCCAGAAAATTTGCAAAAATTCCAGTCTCTTATCTCTCCTTTGCTCATCTTCCTCTAGTGTTAACATATAATCGTAATCAAAACTGGGAAGTTAACATTGGCACAGTACTATTAATTACTCTGTAGACCTGAGTTGAATTTTGTCAGTTTTCCGACCACTGTCTATTTCAGTTCTGAGGTCTGGTCCAGGATCTCACTTGCATTTAGTTGTCATGTTTCAGTCCTTCGTATCTGTAATAGTTTCTCAGCCTTCTCGTTTCCCATGACATTGACGCTTTTAAGAGCAAATGCCAGTTGTTTGTAGAATATTCCTCAGTTTGGGTTTGTCTGATGTTTTCTTATGATTGGAGTGAGGTTATGCATTTTTGGCAAGAATATTCCAGAAGTGATGCTGTAGCTTTCTTGGTGCATGGTTCAGAGACTACATGATGTTGATTTGTTTTACCATTGTTGCTGTTAATCTCAACTTGGTTAAGGTAATGTTTTCCCAGTTTCCACATTTTATTTATTTATTTTTAAAAGATTTTATTTATTTATTTGACAGAGAGAGATCACAAGTAGGCATAGAGGCAGGCAGAGAGAGAGAGAGGAGGAAGTAGGCTCCCCGCCGAGCAGAGAGCCTGATGCAGGACTCAATCCCAGGACCCTGAGATCATGACCCGAGCCGAAGGCAGCGGCTTAACCCACTGAGCCACCCAGGCGCCCCAGTTTTCACATTTTAAAAGGTTTCTCTGTTCTTCCCACAAAGGAAAAAAAAACAAACAAACATAAAACACTGGAAAAAAGTGTTTGCCAGGGAACCAGGAAATTTGGGTTGTGATTTTAGTTTGCTACCCCAAAACTTCTGTTTTGTCTGAATCTTCATTAAATGTTGGTGGAAGGAGTATATCACTGCCATTGAGAAGTCCAAAATATGTTTGAAGAACTTGTTGGATGTTTACCAATATTCTTATTTCTTGGATTCTTGGCTGGAAGGGCTGCATGAAAGAAAGATGTTTTAAAGCCTTATCTTCCTCTTGTACTACTTCTAATGTAACTTATAGTTAAAAACAAAAAGAAGTTTAATGATATGAATTTCAAATTTTACCACTATTTTATTTTTGTTGGTAACCTAAGCTAAAAAATTTAACGTGCAATGTTATAAACATACTTGATTTTGTGTAGGCTGTTCAACAGGTTATTACTAACCTACGAATTGGGCAGATAGAACTTCGTTCTGAGGATTCTCCAGATATTTTGCCATATTCTCATGAAAGGCGAGTTGAAAAGCTAGTTGTTCCCCTTGGTGAAGAACTTGCAGCCGTCCAAAAGGCATATATCCAGGTAAGCCATTTTTATTACTATTCAGGGTTTTCACAAATAATGTCAAAATACAAAATAAAGATTTTATTTTGTAGAACTTGGCTGTGAGAATCTATAGTTCTATCATTTTATATAATTAGCATGTTGAAAAATTACTTGAAATTAAAATTTTTGGAGTTAGTACCATGTTTTAAGAGGAAATACAAAATGATGGACCATTTCTAAAGCCAATTATAGCCTTTTTAAAAAAAGTACACCTATTAATTGCAGTATAAAACACCATATAAATTGAGGAGCGTACAAAACCTAAGTGTGAATAGCTCAGTGAATTTTCATATAGAGAACACACTTATAAAACAAGTCCAGATTTAACCAGAAGTTTCTTTGTAAGAAAGCATATTTTCATTATTTTTCCTCCTGTATCTTATACAGCATTGATTCTCAACTGAGGGCAGTTTTTGTCCACCTGGTGACATTTGGCAATGTCTTTTTTTGGGGGGGGGCAATGTCTTGACATATTTTTGGGTATCATAACTGGAGGGGGTAGAGAGTAGAGTTGCTACTAAAATCTAATGTGTAGAGGCTAAGAATGCTGGTTAACATTCTGTAATGAACAAGAGTAGTCCTCCAACAACAAAGGATTATCTGGGCCAAATGTCAATATTGTAGTTTTTGAGAAATTACTTGGCCAGTTATCAATTTCAATGGGAAAATTTTGAGGTAACACACTATTTTTCTATAGTTCATAATTAGTGTCATGCTAGGAGAACATCTTGTTCTCATATCTTCATTGTTGCAGATTAAAGATGCCTGGAAATTCTTTGACACTCCTCCCATTTCCTTTTCCTTCTAATCTACACTGGCTCTGTGACTGATTTTGACCACAGAATGTGATAAACGTCAAGTAAGCCATGATGAAGCTCAGCTAAGCTGTGTTTAGGAGAAAGGAGGAAACGGTTGATAGCTAGAATCGAGGGTGTAAACATATGGCTATAGTTGAGGTATTACACTTAACATTCAGCCATTCAGGGCTCCAAATATCAAAGAACAGAGTTCAGCTGTCCCTGCAGTGCCCTGACAATCCTTTTTTTTCCCTTATTATTTTTTTAACAAAGATTATTTATTTATTTGACAATCAGAGATCACAAGCAGGCAGAGGGGCAGGCAGAGAGAGAGGGATAAGCAGGCTCCCCGCTGAGCATAGAGCCCAATATGGGGCTTGATCCCAGGACCATGAAATCATGACCTGAGCCAAAGGCAGAGGCTTAACTGCCACTGAGCCACGCAGGTGCCCCTCTTTTTTGTTTTTAACACTTTATTTTTAACATTTTACTTTGCAGTGGTTTTAGACTTTCAGGAAATATGCCCAAATAATATAGAGAATTCCAATGGGGAGTTAGGTTAAGATTACTCAAATGTCCTGTTTCTCAGTATAATTTGCTCTCTAATTTTAGCATGCAATGATGGTTATTGCTTGCTACAGTTAATTGTTATGTTTGCTTAATCACGGTTTCTCCTTTCTCTCAATTTTTTATGTTTGTCAATTAGAATTCATTTATTAATTCTTTTATAAGTATAGACTAATAGATTTTTTTTTTTCCTATCCGCTATAATCTAATACTGATATCAGTATGAGTTTTGTTGCTCAGATTGCTCCAACTTTGGCCGTTTAGAGTTCCTTGTGTCCTTTAGACATGCATTTTTTTTTTTTTTAAAGATTTATTTATTTATTTATTTGACAGAGATCACAAGTAGGCAGAGAGGCTGACAGAGAAGGAGGGAGAAGCAGGCTCCCGAGAGAGCCCGCATGCGGGGCTTGATCCCAGGACTCTGGGATCTTGACCTGAGCCAAAGGCAGAGGCTTAACCCACTGAACCACCCAGGCGCCCCGCATTTTTTTTTTTTAACACTTCTTAACTTTCTGTCCTCACAAGATATTTTGTGCTCATTTGGTATTTCTCGTGTTCCAGCCATGGAATCAACCATTTCTCCAAGGAATCCTTGTAACTTTTATGGAAGAATTAGAATCATGAGCAAATAAAATGGTTGTTATTTTAATTTATGCTGTTTTCAAGTACTTTGTATATAGGAATAGATAGCCAAAATATTCATCTATCATTTAACCTTTAATAAGTCTTTCTTAAAGAAAAGTTCTATAGGAATATGCTTTATTTTTGTTTTCAAATTATTTGTGACAAAATTTTAAGTATTATTAAGATATGGCAAAGTATTTCTCGTGATCATTTCCTTTTTGATTAAAAATTTTTTCTATCTGGGGCGCCTGGGTGGCTCAGTTGTTAAGTGTCTGCCTTTGGCTCAGGTCACAATCCCAGCGTCCTGGGATCGAGTCCCGCATTGGGCTCCCTGCTTTGCAGGAAGCCTGCTTCTCCCTCTCCAACTTCCCAAACTGCTTGTGTCTCTATTTCTGTCAAATAAATAAATATTAAAAACAATTTTTTTAATTTAAATATAGTTGGCACACAATGTTAAAATAGTTTCAGGTGTACAGCATAGTGATATAACAAGTTATATATTATGCTATGCTCACCACAGTGTAGCTACCATACAACATTACTATATCATTGAATGTATTCCCTATGCTGTACCTTTTATTCCTGGGATTTACTCATTCCATAACCGGAAGCCTGTATTTCCCACTTCCCTTCACCTATTTTCTCAATCTCCTTCCCTCTGGCAACCATTATTTATAGGTCTGATTTTATATTTATAGGTCTGATTCTGCTTTTTGTTTTCTTGCTTATTCATTGGGCTTTTTTTTTTTTTAGATTTCACATATGAGTAAAATCCTATGGTATTTGTCTTTCTCTGTCTCACTAATTTCACTTATAATAACCTTTAGGTCTAACCATGTTGTCACAAATGGCATGATTTTGTCCCTTTTTTTGACTGTAATTTTCCATTGTGTATATCTATCTATATATACACACCATGTTTTCCTTATCAATTTGTCTACTGATGGACACTTGGGTTGCTTCCACATCTTGGCTCTTGTAAATAATGCAATAAACATAAGGGTGCATGTATCTTTTAAAGCTAGTGTTTTCATTTTCTTTGGGTAAATACATAGTAGTGAAATTATTGGGTCATGTAGTAGTAGTTCTGCTTTAATTTTTTGAGGAGACTCCATGCTGTTTTCCACAGTTGCTTTACCAATTTACATTCCCAGCAACACCGTATAAGAGTTCTTTTTCTCCACATTCTCACCAACACTTGTTATTTCTCATCTTTTTGATTTTAGCCATTCTGACAGGTGTGAGGTGATATCTCATTGTGGTTTTGATTTGCATTTCCCTGATGCTGGTGATGAGTGGTATTGAGCATCTTTTCTTCTCTGTTGGCCATCTGAATATCATCTTTGGAAAAATGTCTCTTCAAGTCCTCTGCTCGTTTTTTATTTATTTATTTTTTAAAGATTTTATTTATTTATTAGAGAGAGAGAGATCATGTGCACAAGTTAGAGGAGGGACAGATGGAGAGGGAAAAGCTGATTCCCTGCTGAGCAGGGAACCCAACATGAGGCTCTATTCCAGGATCCTGGGATTATGACCTGAGCCGAAGGCAGCTGCTTAACTTACGGAGCCACCCAGGCACCCCTCTGCTTATTTTTTAAATCAGATCTCTTTTTGGTGTTGAATTTTATAAGCTCTTAAATATTTTGGATATTAACCCCTTATCAGATATGTTGTTTGCAGATATCTATCTTCTCTAATTCAGTAGGTTGGCTTTTCATTTCATTGATGGTTTTCATTGTAATGCAGAGCTTTCGTTTAAAATTTATTTTATTGGGGTGCCTAGGTGGCTCAGTGGGTTAAAGCCTCTGCCTTCGGCTCAGGTCATGATCCCAGGGTCCTAGGATCGATCCCTGCATCAGGCTCTATGCTCAGCAGGAAGCCTGCTTCTCTCTCTCTGCCTGCCTCTCTGCCTATTTGTGATCTCTGCCTGCCAAATAAATAAAATCATTTTTTAAAAAAAGTTATTTTATTTATTTAATTAATTATTTTAAGTAAACTCTGCCCAACTTGAAGCTTGAACTCATGACCCCAAGATCAGGAACCACAAGCTCTTCTGGGGCACCTGGGTGACTCAGTCGTTAAGTGTCTGCCTTCGGTTCAGGTCATACTCCCAGTGCCCTGGGATTAAGCCCCGAGTTGGGCTCCCTGCTCAGTGGGAAGCCTGCTTCTCCATTTTCCATTCCCCCTGCTTGTGTTCCCTCTCTTGCTGTCTCTCCCTGTCAAATAAATAAAATACTAAAAAAAAGGTGACATGCTCTTCTGAGGACCGAGCCAATCAGGCATCTCCAGAAGCTTTTTATTTTGATATAAAAATCATCTCCTTTATACTAGTACATTTTGTCATGATTAAAATCATTCCATTTATAAGGATATAAAAATTATAATTTGTATAAACAAATATAGGCATTTCATTTTATTGATGCTTTTGGTTTTTTTTGTTGTTGTTGTTGTTTTTTAAAGATTATTTATTTATTTATTTATTTATTTGGCAGAGATCACAAGTAGGCAGAGAGACAGGCAGAGAGAGAGAGAGAGAGAGAGAAGAGGAAGCAGGCCTCCTGTTGAGCAGAGAGCCTGAGGCGAGGCTCGATCCCAGGACCCTGGGATCATGACCTGAGCTGAAGGCAGAGGCTTTAACCCACTGAGCCACCCAGGTGCCCCTTATTGATGCTTTTGGATGGTTCTGTAGGTGATAAGATCAGCAAAACTGGAAGGGATGAAAAATAAAACTACTAAAAAGCCCTATTTTAGGAAATATAATTAGGCAAAAATTTAAACTGTTAATTACACATTGCTGTACTAGGAGTTCATCCCTAGGTCTCTATTTTCATTCACTGTGCCATCAAGCTCATCCTGCATTAGGCATTTCCACATTTCCAATGCCTGATATGCTCTGTCCTCAGAACTTGTCATCATTCAGACGTCAACTCAAATATTACCTCTCTAGAGAAACCATCTTTGTTTACCTTACTTAATAGTGACTCCATTTTCCTCCAGAACTCTATAGTATTACTGTGTTTTGGGTAATTAAATGCATTTATTGTAACAGAAGCTCTCTTTATTCACTCATTATTCTTTGCTTCCCTTCATTGGATATAAACTTTATGAAAGTAGCAACTTCATTTGTCTCAGCTACAAATTTCTAGCCTTTGGAACAATGCTTGACATATACTAGATGCTTATTATTTCTTGAAAGAATGAATCAACAAATCAGATTGAATGTACTCAAGACATTTTGATTTAATCAGCAAGACTACAAATATTTACCTATATGCTAGACTTTGTTCTTCATATTGAAGATGCAGCATTGAGAAATCAAAGGTCCTTTATTCATTGTGCTTAGATTACAGCATGTGTAGGTTAGGAAGGGAGGGGAATTAAGAAATACACAGATAAGCATATATGTTCTTGAATTATATTTGGAGGCAATAGTTACTTGTGCTGACTCTTCATATAGATATAATCTGGGGATAAATGTTAAGTACTCTTACGTTTTGTTATTTTGTGTGTTTACTTGAAAATTTATTTTAAGTGGCACCTGGGTGGCTCAGTTGTTAGGCGTCTGCCTTTGTCTTGGGTCATAATCCCAGGGTCCTGGGATCAAGCCCTGCATCAGGCTCTCTGCTCAGTGGAACGCCTGCTTCTCCCTCTCTCACCTCCCCTGCTTGTGTTCCCTCTCTGTCAAATAAAATCTTTAAAAAAAATTATTTTAAGACAAACTTTACTCAATATGTAACTTCCATTTTAATATGTGAGAAAATGTATTTGAAAAAGGACTTTGACCTTAAACTAAATTTCACTGAAATTTGCAGGTTTTGGAGGCATTTGCCGGTTCTTTGATTCAGAAGAATGTTTTGATGAGAAGGGATATCCCCAATCTAACAAAATACCAGATAATTTTGGCAAGAGATCAATTTAGGAAAAACCCATCTCCAAATATTGTGGTAGGTATATTTTAATTTTGAAGAGAGGTTAAGTTTTTTTTTTTTTTTTCTTTTTTTTTTTTTTTTCTTTTAAGATTTTATTTATTTATTTATTTGACAGAGAGAGATCACAGGTAGGCAGAGAGACTGGCAGAGAGAGAGAGAGAGAGAGAAACAGGCTCCCCGCCGAGCAGAGAGCCCGATGTGGGACTCGATCCCAGGACCCTGAGATCATGACCTGAGCCAAAGGCAGCGGCTTAACCCACTGAGCCACCCAGGCGCCCCGAGAGGTTAAGTTTTTGTTTAGACCCAAGATAAAATGTAAATAATGATTTTTTGGATATATATTAGCTCATCAAGAATTCAGATATGATTTATATAGTTTATAAAAAGCATGAAAAAGTCTAGCAAAAATATGCTTTAATGCTTTGAATTAAGATAATTTTATCTTCTAACTTTTAATAAAGACTTGGTATTTTAGTTCATTTCTGTTAGTGCCATGAGGTGGGTAGAATATAACTTTTATAAGGGGGTAGAATATAACTTTTATAACTAGTCTTAACTCTTGATAGTAGAGGCTGGAGGAACCATCATAGTAAGCTTCTTATTTCCAGTCTTCCTAGGAAAAAACAATAGACGGATAGGAACAAACCCATCAAGGTAGGTCCAAAGTCAGAAGAGATGCTCATAAGCAAAAAAGCACTGAGTCATTCTTTGAACTGAGAGATAATGCATCTGCAAAAGAACAGAGGCAGTTGAATGAAGGTATGAAGGAGTCAGTGAACAAACCAATGTAGCTGAGGTAAAAGATTAAGAAAGTCAGATATGATAGATAATCTAGGTTATAAGCCTAGATTTTACACCGAGAAATGTAGACTTTGTCTTGTAGTATCTAGGGAACCACTAAGGGAACATTTTCGTAAAATTAGAGTATATTATACTAAACTTTAATAAAGTGTTTTAATTTCTGCTAGTCATTAAATGTTCATTGAAATTTTAGATATTAAATCTAAACCTTCTGAACTTGATCTTACTGATGAGAGTTTGTATTTTGCAGAGAGGTGGTTTAGGTAATTGCGGTGCCATTTTAGGGCATTTATCACTACCCTGCAGACATTTAAAATGTCTATTACTGAAATTAAATGCTACTAAAGATGTAAGGTAGAGAATAATACAGTCTTTATCTTTAATAAAGGAAAATAATTAAAACTTATTCTCAGTGGTCTCTTTTAAAAATTATCCTATCATAGGGCGCCTGGGTGGCTCAGTGGGTTAAAGCCTCTACTTTTGGCTCAGGTCATGATCCTGGGGTCCTGGGATCTCTGCACAACAGAGAGGGGAGCCCACTTCCCCCTCTCTCTCTGCCTCTCTGCCTACTTGTGATCTCTGTCTGTCAAATAAATAAATAAAATATTAAAAAAATAAAAATAAATAAAAATAAAAATTATCCTATCATATAGTTATACTTGCTGTATGTTCTCATAAAAGGAATACATAGGGGGAGGTGGGAGGTTGGGGTACCAGGTGGTGGGTATTATAGAGGGCATGGATTGCATGGAGCACTGGGTGTGGTGAAAAAGTAATGAATACTGCTTTTCTGAAAATAAATAAATCAATTAAAAAAAAAAAAAAAGGAATACGTAGGGGCACCTGGATGGCTCAGTTGTTAAGTATCTACCTTCGACTCAGGTCATGATCACAGGGTCCTGAGATCCAGCCCTGCATCCAGCTCCCTGCTTAGCGGGAAACCTGCTTCTCCCTCTTCCTCTGCCCCTGCTTGTGTTCCCTCTCTCACTGTCTCTCTCTGTTCGATAAATAAATAAAATCTTAAAAAAAAAAATACTGTATTTCGTTGAGAATAGTGGTTAAAAGCACAAGGACCCTGAGCCAGATTTCATGGGTTCAAATACTGGCTTTACAGCTTTCTCGGGTATAAAATGGGCAAAACCATAGAATCTACCTCCCAGGTATTAGGATTAAGTGAATTTGTGTGAGTAATGTGCTTAGAACAGTGTCTGGTCCTAGGACAGTGTCAAATGTTATTGATGTTAAGTGTTAGTGTTAAACTGTCTAATTAAATTTTGTTCTGGTGCCAGTAACATTTATGAGCATAGGCCATTATGTGACTTATTTTCCATTGTATCCCAAATATCTATCTCTGTGCTTGATCTGTAGTAGGTACTTGTTAAATAGTTTTGAAAGAAAAAAGGAATTTATATATACTGCTAGTAATTTACCTACAAAGAGAAAAAATATATGACAAGTATTTCTCTCCATCACTTATTCTCTTTAAAATGTAAATTTTGTATTGAATTAAAAAATAAAATTAAAGAGGGACAAATTATATATGGAAAATACACTGGCACTATGTCCTATGACATTCAGTAGGTGGACCTTCAATAGAGTGATAAGTTTCACACAGAACATGTATCTTTAGTTCTTCCTCTGGTTAAATTTGATATGTGCTTTTTTTTTTCTAGGGAATACAACAAGGCATAATTGAGGGAGAGTTTGCTATCTGTATTAGTTTATATCATGGTTATGAATTATTGCAGCAAATGGGAATGAGGTCATTATATTTCTTCCTTTGTGGAATTATGGATGGAACTAAAGGTAAATTATATGAAATTATTTAAAGGAGTAATGACATATTATTATTTTGGTTAAACATGTGTTAAACAGTTTGGGTTACGTAAAGATGCTTTATTTTAACAAGGGATAAAGTAAGGGTGCCCGGCTGAGTAGTGTGTAGCTCTTGATCTTGGGATCATGAATTTGAGCCCTCCTTTGGGCCTAGAGATTATTTAAAAAAACAAAAACAAACAGAACAATTTCAAAAACAACAAAAAGCTAATAAATAATTACGTAAAAAATGATTATGCCTTTTTGGCTTTGCTAAATTGGTGATAAAAAGCAAGTAATTCATTAATACAAATGTGAATGTGGAGCTGGAAATAGTTGATGGCTTTCATGTTTGAATTAGAAAAGTTTGTATTTATTGCTAAAGTGTAATTTCTTTTTAATAAATAATTTTGAATTAATTTTGCTATTATATTTATTAATTTGGAAAATCTTTTCCTAATTTCTAAAGGAATGACTCGGACAAAAAATGAACTTGGCCGAAATGAGGACTTCATGAAACTCTATAATCATCTAGAGTGCATGTTTGCACATACACGTGGTACTTCAGCAAATGGCTTTTCTACTATACAAAAAGGTGTGGTTTTTCTTTTAAAATTTTATATTATTTCTCTTTATCAGATTGATTTTGAAATTTTGCTCCATCGAGCCATGTATCTATCATTACTTCTTTCTATAGCAACAGGGCTGTTAAATGCTTAAAGATTTTATTCTTTAAGTTACGATAAATATATATTCCAAATTTGTAAACTTTAAATATATACTAGATGTTAATAGTAGTTGGTACTTTTTTTTTTTTTTTTTTTTTTTTTAAGATTATTTATTTATTTATTTATTTGTCAGAGAGAGAGCGAGCACAGGCAGACAGAGTGGAAGGCAGAGTCAGAGGGAGAAGCAGGCTCCCTGCGGAGCAAGGAGCCCGATGTGGGACTCGATCCCAGGACGCTGGGATCATGACCTGAGCTGAAGGCAGCCGCTTAACCAACTGAGCCACCCAGGCGTCCCAGTAGTTGGTACTATTAATGAAAATTCTCAGAACTACCAAAAACTGATTCATAACTTAACTAAATACATACTTTTCCCTTCTACTTTGCTGCCCATTTCATTTGAATTCTCTTTCAGAATGAAATTACAGTAAAAATTCAGGGGTGCTTGGGTGGCTTAGTCAGTTGAGCATCTTATTCTTGATTTCCGTTTAGGTCATGATCTCAGGATTGTAGGATTGAACCCCATGCTGGGCTTCATACTCAGTGGAGAATCTGCTGGAGATTCTCTCCCTTACTCTCTCTTTCTACCCCTAAAATAAGTAAATAGTTAAGTCTCTATAAAGAAAAATTCAAAGTTTATTTTATGGTAGGGCTTATGTGCTACACAGATGCTACTTACTTAAATGAATAGAAAAAATGTTAAATCTATTTTGAAGATTTTATTTATTTGAGAGAAAAAGAGCATGAGCATGATTTGGGGGAGAAGCAGACCCCCCACTGAGCAGAGAGCCAACCAGTCCTTGTTCCCAGGACCCTGAGATCATGATCTGAGCCAAAGGCAAATGCTTAACTGACTGAGCCACCCAGGCATCCCAAGAAATCCATTTTTTTTTTTTTTTAAGATTTTGTTTATTTATTTGACAGAGAGAGAGATCCCAAGTGGGCAGAGAGGCAGGCAGGGCTTCCTGCTAAGCAGAGAGCCCGATGCGGGGCTTGATCCCAGGACCCTGAGATCATGACCTTAGCAGAAGGCAGAGGCTTAACCCACTGAGACCCAGGTGCCCCCAACAAATCTATTTTGAAAAGGATAATTAAAATACATTAATGTAATTGAATGGGAAATATGTAACAATTTTTTGGTGTTTTTTTTTTGTTGTTGTAGGAGATAAAGATAAAAAATTTTTTTATAGTCATCCAAAGTTAAAGAAATTAGAAGAAGTTGTAGTTGAACACTTCAAGTCATGGAATGGTAAGTCATGTTTGTAGCTTCAAGTCAAGACAAAGCTACTGAAAGAACTTTGTTACACTTTATGGAGAAGATAGGCTTTTAATTACTCTGGATAATAAACCTAAAAAGGAAGCTTTAATAAATTTTGGGAGAGTGGGACAAGGGAAATGGTCAAAAAGCTAAGACTAAAGTAGTCCATGAAAAAGAAAATGAAGTCTGGGAAAATAGAAGGCAAGCAGACAGTTAAGCAATATATAATATAATGGTGGGGAAAAGTAAAATGGGTAAGGAGATACTCATGGAGGAGTGCTATTTTACATAGGGTATTAGGGAAAGCCTGTCTATAGGGTGATGTTTGAGCTGTTACTTGATGGAAGTGAGGGAGCAAGACTTGTGGATTTTTAGGGGTTGATCATACCAGGCAGAGAGAATAGAAGATTCAAAGTCCCTGAGGCAGTGGGGTGTTTGATATGATTAAGGATCAGTAAACAAACAATGCCACTGAAGTAGTATAATGAGGGTAAGATTGGTTTAGGTGAAGTTTGAAGAGGTAGCCAGGGACCAGATCATATATGGCTTATAGGCCAAGTCAAGACTTTGGTTTTTATTCTATAAATGTTGATGCTTTGTGAAATCATTATAGGGACATTTAGAGCAGTAGAGTGATGTTATCTGACTTACATTTTTAAAAGATCACTCTGGTAGCTTTTGCCGAGTGTCAACATTAGCCACTTAGAAGCCTATAGTCATAGTTTAAGAATATAACAGTTGATGGTAGCTTGTACCAAGAAAGTAGTAGTGGAGATGCTAAGTGATTATAGATTCTAGAGATATTTTGAATTTGGAGCCAACAGTATTTGCTGATAGATTAGACATAGGATATGAAGGAAAAAAAAGAAACCTATGAGTATGTGTGTGTGTTTTGAATAATTACATGAACCAAGAAAAAATTAAGAACAGCATACAGAAGAAAGAGCAAACAGATTTAGATGCTTTTGATAGATCTGGGTGGAGATGTATAAGCATTGAACAAGTGAATCTGGATCTCAGAAGAATGGTCTTGGCTTTTTTTTGCCTTTTTTTTTTTTTTAAATCGGAGACAGAGAGTGAGAAAGTGAGCACCAAGCAGGGGGAGTGGCAGACAGAAGGAGAAGCAGGCTCCCCACTAAGAAGGAAGCCGGATGCGGGACTTGATCCCAGGACCTAAGTATCATGACCTGAGTGAAATGCAGCCGCTTAATTGGCTGAGCCACCCAGGTGTCCCCAGGCTATTTTTAATCTCTTCACATATATATGAATAAATTTTGAAATTAGCATAAAGATATTATTTAAAGTTTCAGGAATGGTTATGATCACATTACCAGGAATACAGTTTAGAGATGAGAGGACCCAGAATGTAGTCCTGAAGAATACCAACATTTACAGTTTAGAGGAGGGGTACGTGGCTGGCTTAATTGGCTGAGCATGTTACTCTTGGTCTTGGGGTTGTGAGTTTAAGCCCTACATTGGGTGTAGAGGTTACTTAAAAATAAAATCTAAAAAAAAAAAAAAGAAGAAGAAGAAGAGGAAAAATCCACCAAAGAGGTTAAGAAAGATGGATAAGTGAATGGCAGAGAAGCTTCGGAAAGAGACTATTTCAGTAGGAAGGAGTGGACTGGGTTAGATTCTGCTGAGATGTGCGGTAAAATGAACTAAAAAGTGATTATCGATTTGGCAATATGGAAGTTATTGAGACTTTGGTAGAGGACCTTCAGTAGAATGGAGGTAGAAAGGCAGGCTGTAGCCAGTTGAAGGTGATAGGATTTGCAATGAAAGTAGCAGTTGGTCAGGAGTTGGTCAGATGCAGAGGCTTGATAATTCAAAGGAGGTTTATCTAGAATAAATTTTGCAACAGCTCTTGCTCTTTCTTTACGTATTGTGAATCAACTTTACATATATTAAGTCATTTAATTTGTAGGGTTATGAAGACTAAATGAGTTAATATGTAAAATGCTTAGTGCAGTCCCTGGCATGCACATAAAGATTAATTAATAGATATCATAGGAAAGCTTAAAAATAAAACATACAGGGCGACTGGGTGGCTCAGTGGGTTAAGCCGCTGCCTTCGGCTCAGGTCATGATCTCAGGGTCCTGGGATCGAGTCCCGCGTCGGGCTCTCTGCTCAGCAGGGAGCCTGCTTCCCTATCTCTCTCTCTCTCTCTCTGGCTGCCTCTCCGTCTACTTGTGATTTCTCTCTGTCAAATTAATAAATAAAAGCTAAAATAAATAAATAAATAAATAAATAAATAAATAAATAAAAATAAAACATACAAAAAACCCATACAACTTTCGATTATTAACCAATTGCTATGTGCAATTACTGTGTGCAATTATTAACCAATTGCTATGGGCAAGTCCATATACTTTATATTCCATTCATTTTAGATACGAAGAAATTAAAGCTTATTAGGATGAACTGTCATGGTTACACATCCCCCAGAGACTTAAGTGGCCCACCTTCAAAGATCATGTTCTTACTTGTGTATTTTGTTGCCTCCCAAGCACAGAGACCTTAAGATCAGCTTTGTGATTGACTATAGGAGGTATTCTATAGTTATCCTTGGAGAATTTGAAAATATCACAGGTTCAGGGGCAGAATCCCATGGCCTGGATTGAGAGTGCTTTTAGTGGACAAAAAGAAAAGGAAATATTTATGAAATCAGTGGGAGCACTACAGTTCTGGGATTCTGACTTAGAAGGTAAAGGAGAATAACTGGCATCATGCATGAATTGGACTGGTTAAAAATGACTCAGGTAATTTTTATTTGATTTGTTTAGGATTTTATTATGACAGCCAATGAGACATAGGAAGCTAAGAGTATTAAAATTACCAGGAGGAAAACCAGCACAGTTTTAAGATATCTGAAATTACTTTTTTTGAAACAAATTCATTCGTTTAAGTTTCAGGGTTGTCTTGAAATAATTCTTGGGCATATGCTTTAACAAAAAGTTGTAATTGAAGTATTTTTTGGTTTTATAGCTCAAAACACCTCTGAAAAGAAATGTGATGAGACCAGGGTTATGATCTTCTCTTCCTTTCGAGATAGTGTTCAAGAAATTGCAGAAATGCTTTTACAGCATCAGCCAGTCATTAGAGTGATGACTTTTGTTGGCCATGCCTCAGGGAAAAGCGTGAAGGGATTTACCCAGAAGGAACAAGTGGAGGTAATTACTTTTGGAGATGATGAAGACTAAAATAAAATTGATTTTAGCTTTGTACGTATGCCTCTTTTGTTTTAACTCATTGCTCAATCAGCTACTTCTTTAAAATAATTTTATAGTAGACATAAAAATAAACATATGCATATTTTGAAAGATAAAAGAGTGCTTTGTGGTTTTGAGACTTTTTTCAAGTAAGGTAATCTACAGTGGTTAAGCAGAATGGCTCTGAAATTATACTACTTAGATTGGAATCCGGCCCTACCACTTAAAAGTTTCTTTACTTCTTGTGCCTCATTTTTCCTTATCTGTAAATATAGTTCTTGTAGTTGTTGTGAGCATTAAATGAAATCATACTTTAGAGCCTTCAGTAAATGTTTACATTTTTTAAAGTCATATTTCTTATATATTCTAAAGAAATAATGACCTTATTTCTTTTTTCTATTATTTAAAAATGTCATTGGTGGGCTGCCTGAGTGGCTCCATTGGTTAAGTGTCTGATTCTTGATCTCACTTCAGGTATCAATTTCAGGGTCCTGAGTTCAAGCTCTGCATTGGGCACCATGCTGGGTGTGGAGCAAAAATGAAAGAAAGAAACATGTAAAAATATGGCCAGTTGTTAAAATATGGCCAGTTGTTAAGCTTCTGACTCTTGATTTTGGTTCCGATTATGGTCTCAGAATCTCGAGATTGAGCTCTATATCAGGTTTTGTGCTGGGCATGGAGTGTCTCTTTCCCTCTACCACTGTGTCCACTCCCCTCAACCCCACGTGCGCTCTCTTAGAAAAAAAGAAAAAAAAATTATTCATTTATGCTCTGAATAAGAGTCATAAGTTTTCTAAGGGCTGTATTTTGTGTGTGTGTGTGTGTGTGTGTGTGGAAATTTTAGACTATTGATTTTTTTAAACTGTATACAAGTTTTTGAAGATTAGCTGTAGTCTACATTTGAATGGTCACTGACAATTAGGTGTGTCTTTAATATCTAATTACTTTTGACAGATCTTGATTTTGTAAACATTAGTAAGAAGAATCCTCCTGTTCTTTAAGTGTCTTTTATACCAGTCCTCATTGCACTTAGAAGAGTCTGTTTAAGCTGACTGTATATGGTGAGGACAGTCTAAGAGGTCTTCCTGGGTCAGCAAAAGAATACCTTTACCCATCTCAAATCTGATTATATGTATTTTTAAAGGTTCGGATATCTAGCAGGTTATTATTACTACTTCTAACATTTATATTTAAATGAAAAATGAAGTGGATTTTTGTCTGGGGTGTTAAGCATTTTGAGATACTAATAGTACCCAGCCTAATCTCTGGCCAGTTTTGATATTACCTAAAATCATTTTTTCCTGAGTTTGTCAGGTACCATAAGAAACCTTATTGATTTTATATTGACTTTGTCCTTTCCTCACTTATATCAATAATATTTTTATGTAGGCCAGAGTAACAACCCTTTTTATTATTCCTGCAATAATTGCTTTCCTTAGAGGAGTTTTATTCTAAAATAAGCTTTTGTGGAAATAGTTGTACTTATATTATTCACTTATTTAGAAAAAGGAGATAAAGTCAGGGAGGAAGTAGGGGCCAGATCCTTTAGAACTTTATAAGTCATTTCCATTTTTTATTTAAAAAAAAAAGTTCTTCTTTAAATTTCGGTTAACATAGAGTGTGATAGTAGTTTCACATTATAGTGATTCAACACTTCCATACAACACCCAGTGCTTGTCACACAAGTGCCTTTCTTAATCCCCATCACTTACTTTAGCTATCCCCCTACCTGCCTCCCCTCTGGTAACCATGTCTTCTTTATAGTTAAGAGTCTGTTTCTTGGTTTGCCTCTCCCTCTTTTTTTTCCCCCCCTTTGGTAATTTTTGTTTTGTTTTTGAAAGATTTAATTAATTTATTTATTTGAGAGAGAGTGAGAGCATGCTGGGGGAGGGAGAAGGATAAGCAGAATCCTCAGAATCCTCACTGAGCATGGATCCCAATGTAGGGGTCAGTCTGAGGACCCTGAGATCATGACCTGAGCCCAAATCAAGAGTCAGACATTTAATTGACTAAACTACCCAGGCACTCCTCATTTTTGTTTCTTAAATTCCACATATGAGTGAAATCATAGTGGTACATGTCTTTCTCTGACTGACTTATTTCACATAGCATAATACTCTTTAGCTCCATCCATGTCCATACAATGGAAAGATTTCATTCTCTTTTATGGATGACTAATATTCCATTGTGTGTATATATGACCTCTTATTTATCCATTTGTCAGTCAATAGACACTTGGGCTGTTTCCATAATTTGGTTATTATAGTTAATGTGCTATAAACATAAGGATACATGTATCCCTTTGAATTAGTGTTATTGTATTCTTCGGGTAAATACCTAGCAGTACAATTGCTGGATCATAGGGTAGTTCTATTTTTAACTTTTTGAGGAACCTCCATACCATTTTCCATAGTGGCTATACCAATTTGCATTACCACCAGCAGTGCACCAGTGTTCCTTTTTTTCCCCATCCTGGTCAGTAACTGTTGTCTCTTGTGTTGTTGACTTTAGCCATTCTGACAGTTGTAAGGTGGTGTCTCATTGTAGTGTTTTTTTTTTTTTTTTAAAGATTTTATTTATTTACTTGAGAGAGAGAGAGTGAGATCGAGCATGAGCGAGGAGAAGGTCAGAGAGAGAAGCAGACTCCCCATGGAGCCGGGAGCCCGATGCGGGACTCGATCCCGGGACTCCAGGATCATGACCTGAGCCGAAGGCAGTCGTCCAACCAACTGAGCCACCCAGGCGTCCCTCATTGTAGTTTTGATTTGTATTTTCTTTTTTTTTTTTTTAAAGATTTTATTTATTTATTTGACAGAACGAGAGACATAAGCAGACAGAGCAGCAGAGGGAGAGAGAGAAGCAGGCTTCCCACTGAGCAGGGAGCCCCATGTGGGGCTTGATCCCAGGACACTGGGATGATGACCTGAGCCGAACACAATCACTTAACTAACTAACCCCCCCAGGCACCCCTGATTTGTATTTTTCTGATGGTCAGTGATGTTGAGCATCTTTTCAAGTATCTGTTAGCCATTTTGATGTCTTCTTTTGACATGTCTATTCATGCCCATTATTAAATTGGGTTGTTCATTTTTTGGATGTTGAGTTTTCCGTTTCTTATGTATTTTGGGTATTAACGATTTATCACACCTGTCATTTGAAAATACCTTCCCTTATTCTGTAGGTTGCCTTTTAGTTTTGTTGATTGTTTCCTTTGCTATGTAGAAGATTTTTATTTTGATGTAGTCCCGATAGTTTATTTTTGCTTTTATTTCCCTTGCCTCAGAAGAAGTTGCTATAGCCAGTGTCAAAGAGGGATACTGCCTATATTCTCCTCTTGATTTCAGATCCATTTTGAATTTGTTTTTCTGTGTGGTATAAAAAGTGGTCCAGTTTTCCCAAGATTTGTTGAAAAGATTGTCTTTTTCCTGTTGGATATTCTTTACTGCTTTGTCAAATATTAATTGACCATATAGTTGTGGGCTTATTTCTGGGTTTTCTATTCTGTTCCACTGATCTCTTTTCTGTTTCTGTGCCAGTACCATACTGTTTTGATCATTACAACTTGGTAATATAACTTGAAGTACAGAATTGTGATACCTCCAACTTTACTTTTCTTTTTCAAGATTGCTTTGGCTATTCAGGATCTTTTGTTCTTCCATACAGATTGTAGGGTTGTTCGTTTTAGCCCTGTGAAAAATGCTGTTGGTATTTTTATAGGGATTGCATTAAATGTATAGATTGCTTTGGGTAGTATTGACATTTTAACAATCTTTGTTCTTCTAATCCAAGAGCATGGAATTTTTTCTATTTCTTTGTGTCAGCTTCAGTTTATTTCATCAGCATTTTATAGTTTTCAGAGTACAGGTCTTCTTTTCACCTCTTTTGTTAGATCTATCCTTAGGTATCTTATGGTTTTTGCTGCAATTGTAAATGGGGCTGATTCCTTAATTTCTCTTTTTGCTGCTTCATTACTGGTGTATGGAAATGCAACAGATTTCTGTATATTGATTTTGTATTCTTCAACATTGCTGAAATTATTTATCAGTTCTAGCAGTTTTTTAGTGTAGGCTTTGGCATTTCTGTATAGAATAAATATTCTTTGCAAGTAGTTTAAGTTTGACTTCTTCCTTGCCAATTTGGATGCCTTTTATTTATTTATTTATTTATTTATTAATTAAAGGTTTTATTTATTTATTTGTCAGAGAGAGAGCGAGCGAGAGCAAGCACAGGCAGACAGAGTGGAAGGCAGAGTCAGAGGGAGAAGCAGGCTCCCTGCGGAGCAAGGAGCCTGATGTGGGACTCGATCCCAGGACGCTGGGATCATGACCTGAGCCAAAGGCAGCTGCTTAACCAACTGAGCCACCCAGGCATCCCGCCTTTTATTTTTTGTTGTTGTTGTTAGACATCTGATTTGTGAGGTCAGTATGTTAAATAACAGAGGCAAAAGTGGACATCCCTGTTTGTTCCTGACCATAGAGGAAAAGCTCTCAATTTTTCCCCATTCAGGATAATATTAGCTGTGGGGTTTTCATAGATGGCATTTGTTATGTTGATGTATATTTCCTCTAAACCTATGTTGTTGAGGGTTTTTATCATCAATGGGTGCTGTACTTTGTCTCTTTTGTCAAATCCTTTTCTGCATCTATTGAAAGGATCATATGGTTCTTATCCTTTCTTTCACTAATATGTATCATTTGATTGATTTGCAAATATTGAAACACCCTTGCAACCCATGAATAAATCCCACTTAGTCATGGTTAATGATTATTTTTTTTTTTAAAGATTTTTATTTATTTATTTGACAAACAGAGATTACAAGTAGGCAGAGAGGCAGGCCAAGAGAGAGAGGGGGAAGGAGGCTCTCCACTGGGCAGAGAGCCTGAACTGAAGGCAGAGGCTTTAACCCACTGAGCCACCCAGGCACCCTGGTTAATGATTATTTTTAATGTGTATTTGGATCTGGTTTGCTAATATTTTATCGAGAATTTTTGCATCCATGTTCATCAGGGATATTGACCTGTTGTTCTCTTTTTAGTGGTCTTTAGTTTTAGTATCAGTGTAATGCTGGCCTCATAAGATGAATTTGCAAGTTTTCCTTCCTTTTCTGTATTTTGGAATAGTTTGAGAAGAATAGGTATTCACTCTTTAAATGTTTGCTAGAATTTGCGTGTTAAGTCATCTGGCCCTGAACTTTTGTATCTTGGGAGACTTTTTTTTTCTCCAAGATTTATTTATTTATTTATTTTTAAAGATTTTATTTATTTATTTGACATACAGAGATCACAAGTAGACAGAGAGACAGTTAGAGAGAGAGGAGGAAGCAGGCTCCCTCCTGAATAGAGAGCCCGATGTGGGGCTCAATCCCAGGACCCTGGGATCATGACCTGAGCTTAAGGCAGAGGCTGAGCCACCCAGGCGCCCCAAGATTTATTTATTTATTTATTTATTTGACAGAGAGAGAGACACACAGGGAGAGAGGGAACACAGGCAGGGGAGTAGGAGTGGGAGAAGCAGGCTCACGAAGTAGGGAACCTGATGTGGGGCTTGATCCCAGGACCCTGAGTTAAAGGCAGATGCTTAATGCCTGAGGAACCCAGGCTCCCCATCTGCAGAGATTTTTGAATACTGATTCCGTTTCTTTGCTGGTTATCAGTCTGTTCAAGTTTTCTCTTTCTTCCTGTTTCAGTTTTGGGTATTTGATATTTTTTTAGGAATTTATCTATTTCTTCCAAGTTGTCCAATTTGTTGGCATATAGTTTTGCATAATACTATCTTGTAATTATTTGTATTTCTGTGGTGTTCGTCATTATTGCTCCTCTTCTATTCATGATTTATTTGGGTCCTTTCTCTTTTCTTTTTGATAAGTGTGGCTAGAGCTTTATTACTTTTATTGATTTTTTTTTTTTCCAAAAGAACCAGCTCCTGGTTCCATCGATCTATTCTATTTGTTTGTGTGGTTGTTGTTGTTGTTTTAGTTTCTATATCATTTATTTGTGCTCTAATCTTTATTATTTCTTTCCTCCTGCTGGTAGGCTTCTTTTGTTGTTCTTTTTCTAGCTCCTTTAGGTGTAAGATTGGGTTGTTCATATGAGATTTTTTTCTTGTATTGCTATGTACTTTCCTCTTATGACTGCTTTTGCTGCATCCTGTAGATTTTGGACCATTCATTGTGTCTTTATTTTCATTTGTTTCCATGAATTTTTTTTTTTTTTAATTTCTTTGATTTCCTCTTCATTGTTTAGTAGCATGTTGTTTAACTTCCATATATTTGTGGTCTTTCCAAATTTTTTCTTGTGATTAACTTCTGGTTTTATAACATTGTGGTCAGAAAAGTTTCATTGATTTTAATCATTTTGTATTTATTGAGGTCTCTTTTTTTTTTTTTAAGAATTTATTTATTTGAGAGAGAAAAAGAGTGTAGGAGAGAGAGCATGAATGGTGTTGGGGAGGGGCAGAGAGAGAGAGAAGCAGACTCCCTACTGAGCAGGGAGCCCATGTGGGTCTCAGTCCCAGGACCCTGGGATCATGACCTGAGGCAAAGGCAGATGTCCCACCAGCTGAGCCACCTGGGTGCTCCTGTTTGAGGCCTCTTTTGTGATCTAATATGTGATCTGTTCTGGAGAATATTCCATAAACACTTGAAAAGAATGTGTGTTCTGCTGTTTAAGGATAGAATGTTCTGAAAATATTTGTTAATTCCATCTGGTCCAGTGTGTCATTCATAGCTACTTCCTTTTTTATGTTATGTTTAGATGATCTGTCTGGTGATGTAAGTGGGGTGTTTTCATTTTAATAACTTTGGCTTGTATTATGAGTGAGATGGGAGAAGAAGCCCTTGGAGAGTGTGAAGCAGAGTAGGGTCATGACCCTAAAATAGTTTATATTTTATTTTTTTAAAGGTTTTATTTATTTTTTGAGAGAGACATACACAGTGAGAGAGGGAACACAAGCAGGGGAGTGGGAGAGGCAGAAGCAGGCTTCCCACTGAGCACGGTACCTGATGTGGGGCTCAATCCCAGGACCCTGGGATCATGACCTCAGCCAAAGATAGACCCTTAACAACTGAGGCACCCAGCTGCCCCTCTATTTATATTTTAATAAAAATCACACCAGTTGTTGTCTTAATAAAATATACAGGACCTGGAGTGCAAACAGAAGACCTATTAGAAGTCTTATTATCAAGCTAAGTCTCATGGTGGCTTAGACTAGCGTGGTAGCAGGGAAAGTTATGAGAATTCGTTGGGTTCTGGATATATTTTGAAGGTCAAGCTGAGGGGATTTTTTTTTGGCAAATTAACGCAGGGTATGAGATTGAGAAGTGTGAAGGATAACTCCAGCAATTTGTCCTGAAAAACAGAAAAGAGCTACTGTTAATGAAGATAGATAAGACTTCAAGAAAAGCAGGCTTTGGAGAGAAATATCAAGTGTTTGGTTATGGATGAGTTAACTTTGGTATGTCTTTGAGATTAGTGTTTTTCTGAATATGAAAATTGATGAAGGATTAGTTTATTTCCCCCTTAGTATGTCACAGATACTTTTGAACATTACAATAATAATGAATTAATTTTAAAAAAGTAAAATCAATGAAAACAATGTTCAGGGCCAAATTTTTTATTATTAAAGCCAACAAACATAGTATTGCTCTGTCATTTTAAACACCTACTCTTGGGGTGCCTGGATGGCTTAGTCGTTAAGTGTCTGCTTTCAGCTCAGATCATGATCCCGGGATCCTGGGATCAAGCCCCACGTCTGGCTTCCTGCACAGTGGGGAACCTGCTTCTCCCTCTCCCATTTACACTGCTTGTGTTCTCTCTCTTGCTGTCTCTCTCTTTCAAATAAATAAATAAAATTAAAAAAACAACAACAACAAAATAAACACCTACTCTTAAGTTTGTATTTATGTTATTGTGGGCTAGTAATAAACAGTTTGTGAACCAAACCAATAATAAATAGTTTGTGAACTATAGTTTGAGCAGCATTGTTTTATTTTTTTAATTTTTAAAATTTTATCTTTTAAAGATTTTTGTTTATTTGAGAGAAAGAGAGAGAGAGAGAGAGAGCAGGAGGAGTGGGGAGGGGTAAAGGAAGAGGGAGCAGACTCCCTGCTCAGCAGGGAACAAGATGCCAGACTTGATCCCAGGACCTGTGGATTATTGTGCCCTACCGAGGGCAGATGCTTAACCAACTGAGGCATCCAGTGCCCCTGAGTAGCATTGTTTTAAAAAGTAGAGATGTTGAATAAACAATCAAATATATAAGTCTTGAAGTTTATTAACATGTGTACCTTATGTTATACATGGGAGATATGCAGGGGAAAATGAGTAATTTCCTAAGGTGGTTTAGAATTGACTTAAATACCGTATTAATAGGGAAAGGAGAGGAGGAACATAGGCTTCATAGGAGAGATATTTGGGAAAGATGAATGGGACCTGAGAAGAATAAAAGGGAGGTGTGATAGTTTGTAACCAAGTTTGTCTGGCTGTAGTGATGGCTTTTAGTCTCCTCTCCTATGATGAGTCGATTTTTTCTGGTTGATGAAAATCCCGGGGAGCGGATTTATGACAATTGAGTTCCTTCTGTTTTTGGACAGATAAAGGGAGAGGAATCTTCTCCCTGCTTTTGCTATTTTTCAAGTGTCTACAGCTCAAAATAATATATCAAAGCAGCATATTTTGGGGCAGCATGCCCTAAACTCCCACAGTCATATTTTCGGATGGCATTATTTTGCTGCCCTTCACTGGAATGGCAGTATAGAAGGTAAGATAGGAATTTAGGAGTAATAAAATTTTCACTTTAGATAGACCTAACAATAAATTTAGGTCTAGGATATGATTAGCAAGCTGTAATTGCTCTGTGCTCTTTATCTGCCCATAGCCCTTTAGGGACACTTAAATAACATCTTGGGTTTCTAATTTATGTGTGAACTTAACAAACATTTTTGGCATCACAACCATTATGAAAGCAAAGGCATTAGGACTGCCCTTTGCATTTTACCACAGTCTGTTTTGGTTTATATTGCCATTTTGGTACTTCTTTTCCATTTCCATAGTATCCTGGGTTCTGATTTCACCAATTTTGGGTGAATGGAAAAAGTATGCTTTGATCTACAAGTCTCTTACATTTGTCTTTGGTTATTTTAAAATCACTTTTATTTTAGGTTGTGAAACAATTTCGTAGTGGTGGTTATAACACATTGGTTTCTACTTGTGTTGGTGAAGAAGGTTTGGATATAGGAGAAGTTGATCTTATAATATGTTTTGATGCCCAGAAGAGCCCAATTCGTCTTGTACAACGAATGGGTAGAACTGGCCGCAAACGTCAAGGCAGAATAGTTGTTATCCTTGCCGAAGGACGAGAAGAACGTGTAAGTAGACTTGTAGAAATGTGATTTGATAATTGAAATTTGAGAAATATAGTTTAAGGTAACTATTGGTCTGTTAACATTTGAAGACCCAAAAATGTGTAGGAAATTATGGTTGATTTTTTTCCCCCTACTTTTTAGAAGATTGAGTATTCTTCTCTTGTAGTTAGGAGAATTTTTAACTAGATTCTGTTTTCTAATTTTTATCCATATAAAAGAACACATTTTTCTATGTTAGTATTAATTTAGGGATACTTAGATACAAAAATCAATATGTATTGTTATTTTTTTAAATCTTTGAGACATCTTTAGCTCCTTTTTTTTTTTTTTTTTTTTAAAGATTTTATTTATTTAAGAGAGAGCCAGAGAGAGCATGAGTTGGGGGACAAGGAGAGGGAGAAGCAGGCTCCTCCCTGAGCAGGAAACCCTAGGAGTGAGGTGGAGGCTGGGAGGAGGCTCAATCCCAAGACCCCAGCCAGGATCAGGACCTGAGCGGAAGGCAGATGCATAACCTACTGAGCCACCCAGGTTCCCCTCAATATCGATTTTGTTTTAGTATTTCCCTATGTTTCTAAGGGCTGTTTTCTGTTTCTAGTTTCGTTTTTTCTTCTGTTTTTAAATATAGTGAACTGAGAATGGATTTTACATTCTGGCTAAACTAATCAACCAACCAACAGCAATATGTGCTAGAGATATTATGTGGCCTGGAAAATCTAAAGTATTTATTTTCTGGCCCTTTATAGAGAAGTTTGTTGATGCCTATACAAAATGATAAGAAACTTAAATTATATTCACACTTGGCTGCAATCTTGAGTGACAGACCTTCCTGGAATAAGATGTTATACCTAATATTATTTTGTTTGTTACACTAAAATTATTAACTAACTTCTGTAACTCAGTGGAACTGTTTCCTGGGGCAAATATGTGGGTTCATATTAAAGATTCTTAAATTGATTATAGCAGTTATTAAAAATTGATTTAAATTGTTTTATCGGCCCTTTAAAAATCATCCTGAAAAATGAACTTTTCCCCTGATACTTTTCATGTGATTATAGCATATTATGTAACATTTATTTTATCTGTAAAATGATTCCAATACAGTAAATGCCTGGCAGCTTGTAAAAATTTATGTATTATCAATGAGTGGAATTAGGTTCTAACTGTATTACCTTAGGCAAACCACTTAACCTCTGAATTCAGATGTTAGTTTTCTTATCTGTAAAATAATCATAATGGCCCACATTTAATAAGGACCTACTCTCCTTGGCAGTGTTTTAAGTGTGTCAGATGCATTATTTCATTTAATCCTGTATGGGGAATAATGGTTTTTTTGTATGTAGTTAAGAAAACTGAAGTGTAGGGCACCTGGGTGGCTCAGGTGGTTAAGCCTCTGCCTTTGGCTCAGGTCATGATCCTGGGGTCCTGGGATCAAGCCCCGCATCAGGCTCTCCGCTCAGCAGGAAGCCTACTTCCCCCTCTCTGCCTGCCTCTCTGCCTACTTGTGATCTCTCTCTGTCAAATGAATAAATAAAATCTTAAAAAAACCCCAAAAACTGAAGTGTAGAGAGATGAAGTAACAAGCTGGAATATGGGAATAGTATTTTTAAAAAAGCAATTTACACTTATATATATAAATATTCACCTTATTCAAAATTAGAAATATTCTAAATGAAAGGTAGATTTTCTTTGTGCAGTATAATTATGAAGGTAGGCTTTTATAATACTAGATTTTGAACTGATTTTCAAGAGTTAATTGAACAGGTCTCAAATTCAAGATAACAGATATTCTCAGTGTTTAAGTGGATCAGAGTTTAATTTATTGTTTATAATAAATCCAAACAAATATAATAACTTTTTGTTATGGCTAACTGACTATTATAGAAATAATGTAATTTGACATTTTTCTTTGCAGACTTATAATCAAAGTCAGTCCAACAAAAGAAGTATTTATAAAGCTATTTCAGGTAGCAGGCAGGTTCTTCATTTTTACCAAGGAAGTCCACGAATGGTTCCTGATGGAATCAATCCAGAATTACACAAAATGTTCATTACATGTGGTGTCTATGAACCAGAGAAGCCTCGGAACTTGCAGCGGAAATCCTCAAACTTTTCCTATAAGAACGGTAAATAAAAAAGCTTTGCATTTGAGCCATGCATTTTTTTTTTCCTGTTGTTAGTTAGGCCATATGTTGATATATTTCTTTTTTGAGAAACTCAATGTACATTCTAGGATGTTATGAGTGTTGGAAAAATAAGAGCTTATTCCTCTGGCAAAGGGAAGGAGACAATGACAGAACAGAGTGAGAAACTCAGGGTTGCGAAAATTAAAATGCCTGCCAACCCAGAGAATCTACTTTACAAAATGTAGAATAGAAAGAGAACTCTTATTATTGAATAATTGAATTGAATTGAATCATTCAGTTGAATCATTCATTGAATCAGATTATAGTGTGCATCATTGAAATCCACTAAGATTATATGAAGACAGAAATCCTACCCTATACCTCCCTTCAGGCAGTTATGATTCCTTACATACATATTCTCAAGAGTAATAGTAACTTTTCCTCCTATGGGAGGATAACACCTTTTGCTGTATATTATTTCATAGTTCATTCCCAGATCACCTGATAATTGAGGTAGCCATTTGTGTTAGCTTTGTTGCCTTTATTCAAAGAAATAATAAGACAACTTTTATCTCTGCATGCATATAGTGAAGAGAACGGTACTCGGGTTAAACTTCCCTGGTGACTGAGAGGGACACTATCTTCCTTGATGTTTACATTGCAGAGAGAGCTCCTACACCCTTAAGAAAAACATCTGTGGTTGAAATGCTAATTTGAGCCTTGCTCAGATTTTAGAGATTTGCATATAATATCAAAGAGTTAAAGAAAAGATTTACAAACATTAGGTGTCTCCTTTAAGAACTGCAGAGATTTTGGTGATATCAAGAAAATACTCTTGAAATTTTAATACTATGAAGATGAGAAATTAAAATTTTTTTCTTTTAAATTTTACTTAATTTTTAATCAGGACTTTTAAAGAATCATAACATCATATAGTTTTATTTTAAGATTTGGAAGGAACATTGGGGGTCATCTGTTCAAATTAGCTATCGAGATAGGCATAGTTTCTGCAGTAATTTTCTTTAATAATATTTTAAGAACAACAATGTCATCTTGTTAACTATAGGCACTATGTTAGACACAGATCTCTAAAATGTATTCATCTCATGTAACTGGAATTTTAGATGCTTCAAGCAGTAACTCTGTCTTTCTCTCCACCCAGCCCCTGGCAACATTATTCTATTCTCTGCTTGTATGAGTTTGATTATTTTATTTTATTTATTTATTTATTTTAAGATTTTATTTATTTATTTGACAGACAGAGATCACAAGTAGGCAGAGAGGCAGACAGAGAGACAGGGGGAAACAGGCTCCTTGCTGAGCAGAGAGTCCAATGCGGGGCTCGATCCCAGGACCCTGGGAATCATGATCTGAGCCGAAGGCAGACTTTAACCCACTGATCCACCCAGGCGCCCCAAGTTTGATTATTTTAGATATCTCTTATAAGTGGAATCATGTAGTATGTGTGCTTCTGTGACTGGCTTATTTCACCTAGCTAATTTTCTTTAGGTAAATGGTAGGATTTTTTTTTTTTTTAAGGTAGAATAATATTCCATAGTATGTACAGGCACATTTTCTTTCTTTTTAAAAAAGATTTATTTATTTGAGAGATAGAGAGAGAGAGCACAGGCACAGGGGAGGGGCAGAAGGAGAGGGAGAAGGAGACTCCTCACTGAAGAGGGAGCTGGATGTGCGGCTCAATCCCAGGACCCCGAGATCATGACTCAAGCTGAAGTCAGACTCTTAATTGACTGAGCCACTCAGGCGCCCTACCACATTTTTTTTTAATACACTCATCTGTCAGACATTTGGATTGCTTACTTACATCTCTTACATATAGTGAGTACTGCTGCAGTATACATGGAGTGCACATAATCTCTTTGAGATCCTAGTTGTACTTCTTTTGGATATATACCTGGAAGTGCAATTGCTAGCTCCTATGGTACTTCTATTTTTAATTTTTGGAGGAATCTCTATGCTGTTTTCTTTCTTTCTTTCTTTCTCTCTCTCTCTTTCTTTCTTTCTTTCAAGATTTTATTTATTTGACAGACAGAGATCACAAGTAGGCAGAGAGGCAGGCAGAGTGTGGGGGGAAGCAGGCTCCCTGCCAAGCAGATAGCCCGATGCGGGGCTCAATCCCAGAACCCTGGGATCATGACCTGTGTAGAAGGCAGAGGCTTTAACCGACTGAGCCACCCAGGGGCCCCGTCAATGCTGTTTTCTATTACGGCTGCACCACTTTACTACCACACCAACAGTATATAGGGATTTTAATTTTTCCATATCCTCACCAGTACTCATTATGGTTTGACTTTTTGATAGTAGGCATCCTAACAGGTGGGAGGTAATGTTTCATTGTGGTTTTGGTCTGCACTCAGCTTTCTTGTTAATGCATATTCAGCCTCAACTTGAATATCTGTTAATGGAAATTGTATTTCATTTTAAGGGTTTATTCCCTAAGCAGAAACCCTATATAGAAGAAGATTATTTTTCTTATGTTGAAAAATCTTTGTACCTTTTTCTCATTGGTTTAATTTTATCTTCTAGATACAAGGAACAGTTTTGATCCTTTGTTTACCTATGTGGCAGTTCTTTACATATTTGAATATAATACCTCTCAAGTTAAGCTGTTGGTTCCACTGGTTTTCATACCATGAAATTTCAACATCCTTTCCATTCTAGTTATTTGCTTTGAGTTCACTTACATTTGTTAATGTTTTTTCCCTTAACATGGAGCTCTAAATCTATGCTTTTTGGATATGCTTATTAAATCTCATACAAATCTGCTTAATGGAAATATGCCTGTCATTTTATAACACTTTGCCAAATCTTTGGTTAAGGTGAAAAGTTTGTATGTACAGTTGATTCTTGAACAAAACTGATCTGAACTGTGTGGGACCAATCCTATGCAATTTTTTTCAGATTTATTAATATAGTTCAGTACTGTAAGCATACTTTCTCTTATGACTTTCTTAATATTTTTTCTACCTTTATTATAAAAACATAGTAAATAATGCATAAAATATACAAAACATATGTGTTAATTGACTGCTTATGTTATCAGTACAGCTTCCAAACAACAGTAGGCTATTAGTACTTAAGTTTGTTATTTTTTTTTTTTTAAAGATTTTATTTATTTATTTGATAGAGAGAGATCACAAGCAGGCAGACAGGCAGGCAGAGAGAGAGAGAGGAGGAGGAAGCAGGCTCCCTGCTGAGCAGAGAGCCCGATGTGGGACTCGATCCCAGGACCCTGGGATCATGACCTGAGCCGAAGGCAGCGGCTTAACCCACTGAGCCACCCAGGCGCCCCAGTACTTAAGTTTTTGGGGAGCGAAAAGATAACTGCTGATTTTCAGCTGGGGGTTGTTATCCCTAACCCCTGCATTCTTTAAAGGTCATCTGTATTTTGGATTCTTTTAAATTTATTTAACTTTATATTGATTAAGCTTGCATAAATTATTCTTAGTGATCATTGTATTTTTATAAATGTTAAAATTAACCATATGTTTAATAATTGTTTCTCCCGTCCAAGTACTAACCAGGCCTAGAGATGGATGACAAATTTCTTTAGTAAAATTGAGATAATATTGGCTCAAGTTTATTTTTTTGTGTGCTCCCCCCCATTCTACCTGATTTTTCAAAGCTTTAGGGATTCATCTTGCTAAAATTGCATGTATAAATGTAATCTTCTGTAAATTAGCCTAATTCATCTGGGCTTAGAGAACTGAATTTACTTAAAGTGACTAAAAGAGAGGAATGCCTTCCAATTTTAGAAGTCTGTTTTAAAGATTGTTAGATCTGAAAATAGCCTGAAAGACCTTGTTCAAACCCCTTACTTTACAAAAGCAGATTCTTATACAGTATTGGAAATAGGTAAGACAAAAGTTTCCTGATACCTAATTCAGTAGTCTTTCTGGTTTCTTTTTCTGCCTTCATTTCTGTTGGACCAAAGTTACTACTTTATACCATTTATCCTTTTTTTTTTTTTTTTTTTTTTTTAAGTATTTATTTGACAGAGAGAAATCACAAGTAGACTGAGAGGCAGGCAGAGAGAGAGAGAGAGGAAAGCAGGCTCTCCGCGGAGCAGAGAGCCCGATGCGGGACTCGATCCCAGGACGCTGAGATCATGACCTGAGCCGAAGGCAGCGGCCCAACCCACTGAGCCACCCAGGCGCCCCCCATTTATCCTTTTTCAGTTTGCTGATTATTTTCCTCTGTAGAGATTAAGAAAGTTGGAAAGAGTTAATTTAGTATATTTTTTTAAAAAGTATATTATTGGGGCACCTGGGTGGCTCAGTGGGTTAAAGCCTCTGCCTTCGGCTCAGGTCGTGATCCCAGGGTCCTGGAATTGAGCCCCGCATTGGGCTCTCTGCTCTGCGGGGAGCCTGCTTTCTCCTCTCTCTCTGCCTGCCTTTCTACTTCCTTGTGATCTCTGCCTGTCAAATAAATAAATAAAATCTTTTTAAAAAAGTATATTATTGTCATTTTTTAAAGCAGTAGGTCTTTTCTGTCTACCTCTACCACCACCCCCCAGTTAAGACTTAAGTTAAAAAATCCATTTTAGTCTTGACGATCTTCCCCCATCCCCAACCAAGCTTCAAATAATCTTTCAGATAAAAATGATAGAATAAAAAAAAATGTTAGAATCATGCCAGTTTTCGTTTGTAAGTTTTTTAACTCTTTTATGCCAGGTCTTAGACACAACATGGAGAGAGTCCTAAAGAAACCAGGATTGAGAGCCTACCTATCTGGCTCTGTTACATTAATGAAGTCATTATGGAAGGTTAGCTCCTGAACAGGAGGCTGTGCTAGTACTTTTAAAGAGGTGAGAAAAGTGATAACCAAATGATTATGTGAAAAATACTGGTTTTAAGGAATAGAGTCAGTGGTTTAGTAAAGATGATTAGATATAAACAACTGGAGAGTTTGAGTTCATGTTGTACATTTTGTGTTTCCTTAGCAGATTTTTAAAAACTTTTTTTTAATTACTTTTTCAACTTACAGGAATGAAGCAGAGTAATTCAAAAAAAGATTGGTTCTTATCAGCAGAAGAATTTAAATTATGGAACAGACGTTATAGGTTAAGAGAAAGTGATGAAATTAAGGAAATAACATTTCCTCAAGTTCGGTTTTCGTCTTTAGAAAATGAGGAAAACATACCAGTAAGTTGAACATGTTTTTAGATACTCTTTATAGTGATTATGCAGTAGCTTTGGGAGTAGAGAGAGTGTTCATGATCAGAATGTCAAGTGGCTTAAAAAACGAAGAATGTTAAACAGTTTAAAAAGAATATTAGAGTCTGAGTTTGTAGAACTATAAATTTTCTTATATTCTTTATTGTGTATATGTATTTTTACATGAGTGTGATACATTTACATAATATTTGTCTTTTTCCAATTACTTTTTACTATATGAACATTTCTATATAGGCATACTTAACATGATTGCTATGTTATTCTGCAATATGCCATGGTTTGCTTGACTATTTTTCTGTTATGTTTTCAAATTCTTTTCAGTGTTATTATCGTAAAATTGTGCCATCATAAACATCTTTGTACAAACTTTTTAAAAAAATTGTGTAGAACTTTAAATTGAATATTTTTATTTCTCTTACTATGAACAAATTATTGGTGAACTTAAAGTCAAGAGAATTGATCAAAGGTTACATATATGCCTAAAGAGCTGGAAAAACAACCTTAGGAAAGAGTCCTTTTAGCAGATTTATAAGATTTGAAATATGGCTATTCAGAATTTATATTCATTTGCTACCAGGGAAAGTGAAGAATGGCAGCATGAAAAAATTAAGATCATTATCACTGCGAAGTTGTGAATGTGTCTTTATTAGATTATAGAATATAAATCTAGCCCAATAGTACTTTTGAAACCACACATTTTCTTAAATATTTGCTCTTAACATGGAACTGTATAAACAGGAATATAACTAAGTACTAACTCAAATAATAGTTACTTTCAAAATATATTTAAAAGGGCATTTTTGTACTTTATGAAATTATTTTTTTTAGTCTCCTGAGATTTTACTGAAAATACCCAAATGAATTCAGACTTTTTATGTTAGGCTTATTATCTGTATGTTGTTTATTTAATCAGTTTATGAAATCTGAGTAGGTGTATTTATCATTTTTATTATTTTTAAAATCATTAATCAAGATCCAGGAACCAAACATTGGAATTTATCAACTCTCTCTTTCTGAATGGAGAGTGTGGCAGGATCGTCCTTTTCCTACGTATCAAGTTGACCACTCAGATCGATGCCACCATTTTATAAGCATTATGCAAATGATAGAAGGAATGAGACATGAAGAGGTAGGGTTTTATTATAATTTCCTCTTGTTGGTATAGTGGTAAAAAGAATACTTGGTTGTTGTTTTTTTTTGTGTGTGATTTATTTATTTATTTGAGAGAGAAAGAGCATGTGGGTGAGTTGAGGGGAGGAGCAAAAATGAGGGGGGAGAGAGACAATCTTAAGGAGACTTCCCATGGAACACAAAGCCCGGTTTGGGGCTTGATCCCACAACCATTAGATCACAACCTGAGCAGAAATCGAGAGCTGGTTGCTTAACTGACTGAGCCATCCAGGCGCCCCTATGCTTCTTAATTTGAAATCATTATTTAAGAATCAAGTATTTAATATAAATAATTATAGTTAGAATATTTTGTTTTTTGTGAAGTTTCTTGTGATCTCAATAGGGAACCGGTTTTTTGCCTTAGGTGAAGAAGTACACTTAATTAAAAGAATATCATCTGTCATTATAGATAAATCAGAGTAAAATTTTAATATACCTAATGACTTGTATAAACTTGTAGTAAAGCTGATTTAGCACTCTTGTTAAATTGGATTTATTGAGATATTCTCCATCACATAGGTGATTTGGTATGTCTCTTGTATCCTGGTGGTAGTTTAGAGAATTATTGATTCCTTGAGAAGCTACTTGATTATTCTTCCTTGAGGGAATGAGAATAATGAACCTACTATGAGTATGAAATCCAAAATGCCTGGGTTAGAATCCCAGGTCTACCTCTTACTAATCATGCATCTGTAAGTTACCTAACCTCTTTGGGCCTCAGTTTCTCTGTAAAATGGGAATAATGATAATACTTTCTTCATAAGGTTGTTGTGAGGATTAATTGACTTAGTTTGTGTAGACCATATAGAACAGTAACAGGCATATTCAATAGACTGTAGCTGCTATTTTTATTATTAGCTATTATTCATGAATACATATAAATGGAGTAACTAGTTGTGGATCCCAGCAAAACTTACGCTATCAAATTAACACATATTTATTTAGTGCCTTCTATATGTCCTCTTCTATTCCAGGCCCTCTGGCACATCAGTGAAGAAGCCAGATGAAATACTCTGTCTGTGGGGAGCATAAACACTAGCAGGGAGACAACTTTCTCAAATTAATACTTACTGTATTTATTATTCAAAAAGTAATAAGTCCCTGAATAGTAGAGGAATCCTGACTAAAGTAGCCACTCAAGGGGAAGAGGGGAGGGTAGGATAGGAGTTGAGGGGACTGTAGTTTTAGAATTAGTGGTAAATACTCTTTAGAAATTTATTGTAAGAGTTCCTGTGGTGCCTGGGTGGTGCACTTGGTTAAGTGCCTAACTTTTGGTTTCAACTCAAGTCACGATCTCAGAATTGTGAGTTCCACTCCATGCCAGGCTTCGTGGTCAGCACAGTTTGCTTAAGACTCTCCCTCTGCCTCTGCCCCCACCTCCAGTTTTTCTCTCTCTCTCAAATAAATAAATAAATGTTAAAAAAAAAAAAAAAAGAAGAAGAATGTTAAGAGTTCTTGGTTGGAAAATTTGTTAATAGTGTATTCCAACCTAATGGGTTTACAGGTATACTTATTTCAGATGTCTAAAAGTTGTTCTTAGTTTACCTTTATCAAGACAGTAAATTTAACACTTGTAGTTATAATTTTCATTTATATATATTAATTACTTGATATCTATTTTTATGAAATTATAATAATTGTTCAATTAAATATTAGAAGTGAAGAGCTTAGTGCTTATAATACTTATTTTTGTAGATTTATTTATTTGAGAGAGTGTGAGTGTGAGTGACAGGAAGGGGGAGAGGAGAAAAAGACTCCCTGCTGAGCTCAGAGCCCAGTGCAAGGCTCCATCTCCGGACTCTGAGATCATGACCTTGGTCGAAACTAAGAATTGGTTGCTCCACTAACTGAGCCACTCAGGCACCCATATGATATTATTTTATGTATTTATTGAATTTGTTCTTTCTGCAAATAGTTATCATGAGTCTTTCATGTATTAAGTTCTAAGGATACAAAAACATTAACTAATTAAAGATAATTTATAATAATTACACAATAGAGCCATTTATAATCTTGATTTATTAGAATAATTTTTAAGTTAGGGGTAGCTGGGTGGCTCAGATGGTTAAGCATCCCACTTTTGGTTTTGGCTCAGGTCACGAGCTCAGGGTTGTGAGATAGGGCCCCCTCACAGGCTCACTGCTCAGCACAGAATCTGCTTGGGATTCTCTCTCTCCCTCTGCTCCTCTCCCTCTCACACATGCTTGTGCTTGCTCTCTCTCTCTCTCTCTCTCTCTCTCAAATAAATAAATAAAATGTTTAGAAAAAGAATAAATTTTGTTATAAAAGAAAATCATTTGATTTTGAGTAATCATTTGAGTAATATTGTTTAGAAAATAACATAAAGTAAAGCTCATCTCTTATTTCCTGTGACTTTTTTATTTTCCTTCTTTCTAGGGAGAATGCAGCTATGAATTGGAAATTAAACCTTACTTACAAATGGAAGATATTAGCTCAGTATTTAGTGCTCCCAGGAATGATTATAATCCTCCTGCCAATGGCCCCGTTACTAGTAATAAGAAATCTTCATTTTCAAGGAATATAAATCATAGAAGTTCATACTCAGTGACAGAATCTGATGAAGAATGTGCTGAAATTTTTAAACAAATTCGTATCAAACCTGCTAAAATTGCTTCTCTAAAGAAAAAAGCCTCTAAAGAATTTAAAAAAGATCAACCTATTAAAGAAAATAATGATGTTATGGATTCTTTAGATACTGATGGAGGTACTACTGTTGAAAATATTTTTCAGGTAGACCTGCTAAATGATAAAAGGGCATCAGATAAAGAGGAAGTTGCGGTTACCATATGTGCTATCAATGAAGATGTTAGTCAGCCACATGGATTAATAGAATGTCAATTTACAAATAAATCTAGTTCATTCGCTGCAAATTTTTTAGATTCTGGTTATAACAGTTTCACTGATGAGAAATATGTTTCATCTAGCATATTTCTTCCATTTGAAAAAGAGCTTTGTATAGCTAAAACAGATGACCAATTGCATAGTTGCCATTCATTAACAAAAGAGGTACTAGATAATGTAGAGAGATTTTTATCTCATTCTCCTCCACCTCTCAGTGGACTCTCAAATTTGGAATATGAAATTGCTAAGGGTTGTAAACTTGATCATTTCCTACCTTACACTGAATATTTACAAAATGATAAATCTACTTGTTTGATGTCATATTTACCTACAAATTCTCAACAGGATTTGGAATTGAATTCACTGAAATTTATTAATCATTCTTCTGAAAAAAGTTGCTTTTATACTGCAGCCAATGATAAGATTTCTGATGAGCCAAGTTTCTATGACTATGTTGATAAAGTACCTAAAGAAGATAATAAAAATGAAAATTTAGTATCCAGGAATCATACTCAAATAACCATAGGCCCTCCAAAGTATTCAGTTGAAGAAAAAAATTGTGATATAGATAACAATGGCCTCCCAGTATTGCTCACTAAACAGGATGAGAGTTTACCCCTATTCAAAGATGTTAATACAGAGTCTAATGATGTGCGTCTTTTTCCCTCAAACAATAAATATAAATCTTCATGTGTGTCAGACAAAACTGCTTTAAGTGAAGTGACACTGGTCTCTCACTTCTTAATTTCTGATGAACTATTGTTAGATGATAATTCTGAACCCCAAGATCAAATTATCTGTGATAATAATAGTTGGAAATCTCATGAAGATTTGAACAGTGTCCATGAGGAAAAACTGAAGCATGATGAATATGTTTTTGACTGCTCTAAAGATTTATTTTCTGTTACTTTTGATTTAGGATTTTGTAGTCCACATTCTGATGATGAAGTATTAGGACATGCATCAGATACAAATAAGAATAAAATTTTAGATGAGCTTTCTGGAAGGTGTTTAGATATTAAGGAGACCAATGATGCAAATTATGTTTCAAATCAAGCAATAATACCACAAGATCCTGTTGCTAGTTCTATGGGTAGAACTATTACTGTCCCATCAAGTGAAGATAAGTGGAAACCAAGTTTTGCACATTTTTCACGGAGTACAGCAAAAAATAAAGAATTTCTGTCTCCTGGTTATTGTCAATTTTCTTTGCCAGTAGGAGAAAAAGTTATGAGTACGCCACTTTCTGAATCAAACACCTTGAACTTATTTTCTAAGAGGAAAGAAATGCCTTGGACACCAGATTCTCATCTACAGAGTTTCAAAGAAACATTTAATTCAACTTTTGTTGATTCAGGACTTTCTGTAGAAAAGGCTAAAAGCAGGGAAAAAATCAGTCTTTGTCAATCCTGTCATCCTGCTGAAGGTAAGATTCGATCTTAATAAAACACATAAATCTTTCTGGAATAATTACTCTAGATAAGCTTCTGTAATTTTTCAAAATGTAATTTCTCGGTTTTTGATGTATTGAATTAGATAATTTATGTATTTCTTAAGTTGGTGCTTACTGATAAAAGATTTATCTCCAGGGTCGCCTGGGTGGCTCAGTGGGTTAAAGCCTCTACCTTCGGCTCAGGTCACGATCCCAGGGTTCTGGGATCGAGCCCCGTATCCCACTCTCTACTCAGCAGGGAGCCTGCTTCCTCCTCCTCTCTCTCTCTCTGCCTGCTTCTCTGCCTACTTGTGATCTCTGTCTGTCAAATAAATAAATAAAATCTTAAAAAAAAAAAAGATTTATCTCCATATATTTATGGCATGCATGCCATGGGAAAATAATTACGCTAGATACTGAAATACAGATTTGGCCTTGGCCCTTGACTGTAAAACCCAGATCATTGTATGACATGTACATTTGAAAAGATACCAGTAAGATATGAAAATAACTACCAAGTAAAAAGGTAGTGGATGGTCTTTTTTTTTTTTTTTTAAGGTAGTGGATGTTAAGGAGGTTCAGAAGATGACAGAATTTTGAACTGGATTAGATTAGAAATGCAGATTTTGTTTTTAACATAGATTTTAATTTTGGCTCTTCAGGAATATTTACAATTTGAATATGTTGAAAATAGAGAATTTGGTTGTTATAAAATGCAAACAAAGAGGGAAAGGGGAGGTATGAGATTTAGAAGAAATAGTATAGAGTAGAAGATTTACATAGAAAAACAGTTGGGGCAAAAAAAAAAACTGTTGAAAGACAAGACTATATGAAGGATTGAGGCAAGACCACAGAAGTTCCAAAGGAATCTCTGGATTTCTGTGATCTAATTCTACACAGTTACAGAAACTGTGTTACAGAAAAACTAGAAAATATAACACTAGAGTTTGGTGTTAAAATGACTAAAGTATTCTTCAAGTACTGTGATAGACTCAACTCTAGTTTATGTATAGATTATTATAGCAGGCCATTTATGAACTTTTTTCCTTTTAGTTGAGGATAAAGAGTAGTTGTAGGATAAAATGATTTTGCTCTATAAATCTTCATGATGCTATTCTCTTTGGGATCAAAGGCATGATTTATGAATATTTTATTTAAGATAAAGCTTCTTGAAAGTAAGTGGAAATATGTTTATTTCTAAAATTTGGATATAATCTGACATACATATTTTTACTAAGTTTATGTTACCTGTGGCCCTCCAGTATTTGCTTGAACATCCTTATATTAAGTCTGTTAGTGGTCGAGATCATTTTTCTATCTTTGTGTCAGATTTGCATTAAACCTTCTAGCATTATACTTAACTACTAACTATGGGCAATGTAATTCGTAAATGCATAATGATTTATTAAGGAATATGTAGTATTTTTTTTTTTTAAAGATTTTATTTATTTATTTGACAGAGAGAGATCATAAGTAGGCAGAGAGGCAGGCAGAGAGAGAGAGGAGGAAGCAGGCTCCCTGCTGAGCAGAGAGCCGGATGCGGGACTCGATCCCAGGACCCTGAGATCATGACCTGAGCCGAAGGCAGCGGCTTAACCCACTGAGCCACCCAGGCGCCCGGAATATGTAGTATTTTTGAGGGTAGTTGATATACATTGTTACATTAATTTCAGATATAGAACATAATGACATCACATCTCCAGGCGACCCTGGAGATAAATCTTTTATCAGTAAGCACCAACTTAAGAAATTATTTATTGCTGTGTAAAAAGCTACTCCCCCAAATTTAGTGTAGTTACATCTGTCACCATACAACTCTGTTTACTATAGCATTGACTGTATTACCAAAGCTGTAGTTTTTATTCCCATGACTTATTCATAGTTAGTATTTTTTACTTCCCCTAATTAGAGGATTTAAGATCATTTACCATGTTATATGTATACTATAATAGCAGTTCATTAGAGCACCACTAAAGCAGTTGAAAGGAAAAACCTCCTGAAATGAGTAGGTTGCTATATCTGAGCCTTCCATTTAGCTCTAAGTTCCTTAGAAGGTAATTAAAAATAAAACTGGTCAATTATACAGTGCCCATCTGTAAAAAGGATTTATTTAAGTTTATTTGTCTGGGTAGTTTTTATGTTTGTTTTTTGTTTTTTTTTGGCACAAAGTATGAGGAGAAGTTGATTGAATTTGTATTAATTATTTATTGCTGTGTAAAAAGCTACTCCCCCAAATTTAGTGGCTTAAAATAACATTTATTTGTAGTTAGGAATTGAACAGTTGCTTAACTGAATAGTTGTGGGTTGAGGATTTCTCATCAGGTTATAGGCAAGATTTCACCTGGGGTTGCAACAGTCATCTGAAGATTTGACTGGGCATGGAAAATCTGCTTCTAGGATGGCTTGTTCAAAAGTGAGGTGGTGATGGGAAGAGGAGGCACACAGGAATCTCTGTCTATAGTAATTGTAAAATGCAGTAGAGCTGAGATGGGAAGTTCCTTGATGAGGACTCAACACCTGGAAATAACTCTCCATGGGTCTCGGCTTCATCCTTTGGATGCTTGACCCTTTTTCATAACCTGTAGAAGAATTTCCTCAGCCATTTCCATTTAGTAAAAATTGGGGATTTTTATTTTATGGGGATTTTTAAAGGCCTCTTTTTATTTTATATTGTCTTTGCCCCTTTCTGTTGTTGTAGCTGGCTGTGTTTCTTCCCATATAATTCTCATATATCTTTGTGGATCTCTTGTGAATCTTATTGGGGTTCATTGCATTAGATACTAGTAATGCTCACAAATCCTTTGGAGGCAACTCCTTCACTACTTTTTTGCTTCTGCTAAAATGTCTGCAGATAATCTTCTTGGAAGTCCTGTTTAAAAGGATCTGTGGGGCACCTGGCTGGCCCAGTCGTTGGGCGTCTGCCTTTGGTTCAGGTCATGATCCTGGCGTCCTGGGATCAAACCCCACATTGGGCTCCCTCTCTCACTCCCCCTGCTTGTGTTCCTTCCCTCACTGTCACTCTCTCTGTCAAATAAATAAATAAAAATCTTAAAAAAAAAAAAAAAAGAGCATCTGTGAAAGACATCCTTAGACTATTCAGAGGGCCTTTTATTTGACTGCATAGTACTTTGAGGCACCATCTTTGATCTTTGGTCTTAAAGCAGTTACAGTTTCACCTTTAGCTTCACCTGGACAGTAGTTTCTTGGCAGTCCTCTAGATTAGATCTTTGCTTGGAAGATTTCTTAATTTAGTGTTGTTTGCCAACTAGAGAAGCTGGGAATTTCCAAAACTAATAAGTCTCAACTGTTCATGTTTAATAGTCCTTTCTTTAGGACTCACTCTAGGGTTGCTTCTTATATCTTTACAATACAACATTTGGCTTCCTCCAAAGTGAGTGATGCAAGGCAGAGAACAAGGATGAGACCTCATGAACTTTAATGACCTAGACTCTGAAGTAACTCCCCCTTCATTTCCATTATATTCTTTTGTTAGAAGCAAGTGACTAAGTCTGGCCCTTACTTAATAGGAGAGGGATTACGATCCAGCTTCTGAAGGCAGGCGTATAAAAGAATTAATTAACATATCTTGAAATAACCACAGGGCTCTTACAGAAGGTTTCCTAGAAACATGGAACGGTGTCTGAATCTGAATTTCATGAAAGTGCAGAAATCGAGCTTTAAGTACGTGAAAATTTGAAATATTTTATTTTACACATCAGATGTTTGTTTTTAGCATTCTTTCCACCCTCCTGAATGTGATCTAGTCACAACATTTTGGTGAATATCTTACCAACTTTTATTTCATGCTTGTGTACAAACACATGTATGTTGACATATGTACATAAATATATAAATAAGAATCTCTTCAAATATTGTTTTGTAGCCTACGTTTTCATGCTTTAACTCCTTTAAAATGAAAATAAGACACAAAGCAGAGAGCAAGAGTTGAATTCTGGGCCCTTTGACTAATAAAGTCAGACTGCACTCGCAGCCTCATTTCGGTTATTAATTTGTCATATTGAATCTGAGTCAAAAATGTGGTTATTAGCAAAATTCCCTCACTCCTTAATTTCCTCACTGGCACTGTTTTATTTTTCTCTCTCATGCTGATTTTTTGGCCAAGCTTCTGAAAAACTCTTCTTAAATAATGTACCCATTGATAAAATAGTAGTGAGTAGATAAATCTATTGACCAGATTCATTTTTTTATTAAATTATAGGTGAACAATTAACAAGCAGTGAAAGTGAAGATGATGAAATTTTCCGAAGAAAAAGTAAAAGAACAAAAGGAAATGTTTTAGAATCCCCTGAGGTGAGTCATTTAGAATCTCCTGAGGTGAGTGATGTAATAATCACAATAATGTGATCTTGTAAATGCTTTTTTCTCCCTTAAGTCTTTCTTTTATAACCTTTTATCTAATTATCTACTTTATCTAGGATCAGAAAAACAATGAAGTTGATTCCCCACTACATGCTGTAAAAAAGCGCAGGTTTCCTCCAAACAGAGTAAGTAGGTAATAGATAATGTAGAGTGATTAAAGTTCCTTTGGAGTAATTATTAAAAGAAAAATACATGTATAGGTGAATGTAGATAAGATTGATCTAATAGGTATATAGTTAACACAAAAATATATAGTAAATCTTATGTGATTGGAATTTCTTTTTCAAATATACTTCTTTAAAAGCAATTTTATTCAGTACGCTTCAGCAGTTCCCTTAATACCTATCTACTCTATGTCTACTGTGTAAGATGCTGGGGGACACTATTATAAATATTATATCCTGGTACTGTCTTAAGTCACCTAAAATCTAATAGGAAAGAGATAAGTAAACAGATAATTTCAATATAAATTTTTATAAGTTAAGTGATAAAAAATGATCAGCCCTTATCCTAGTCCTTGGGAGTTCTGGAGAGTTTCTTGAAGATTATAAATACCTTAGCTAATTCTTAAAGCATATTTGGCGGTGAGGCAAGGAAAAGCATTGCCAACAGAGCAAGCAGCTTAAAGAATGACACAAAATGGGGATACAGCATCTTTATTATTAGATGGTAAATACAAAGAGTGCCAGGAAGTAAAGTTGGGAAAAAATGAGGGTGTTTCTGAAGCCCTTATTCTTTCATTTGCTTCCTGAAAAAGGAAAGGAAGGAGTTCAAGATGAGTTTCTGTTTCTTGGCTAGGGCTGTTTGGACATGTGTCACAAATTCGGAGACAATAAAAAGGGGATAGATTCAGTGTTGAATATGTTTGAGTTTGAGGATTTTGTAGAATAGTGAATGAAATGACAATATCTGGCACGCATTGGTGACTATTTGAATCTGAAGTTTGAGTAGGCTAATGATGTTCATTTGTTATCAGCTGTAAGCTGAGAAGTGTAGAAAATGTTGGGATTAGGAAATCCTGTTTTTTTTTTTTAATTCTCTATTGTGCTCTAGGATAAAGTGCAAAATTAATAAAACATGTAATCAACTCATATTCCCTTTGTTTACTCCTATAGTACTTCACTAGAAAAATTGCTTTAACTTGCTACCTTAACTAGAATGTCTGATTGACTCATGGTAAATGAATTAGAATACTGATAATGCTGATGATCAGTCTGTTTTAAAGTGAAATTATTCCTGGTACTTGAAATTATTTTGGTGAACTTCTTTTATTCTTTTGTTTGATTTTATATTATTTGTAAGAGATAAAGTAGTAGGCTTCATTGTTAAAATTTATTATGATTTTATTGGTTTCTTGGTTTGAAAGGACTCGTATATGTTTTGACTGATTTGATAGGTTATATTTATAGGCTTAAATAATTTTTGTAAAGACCTTTAGGATCTTCTGGAGGAGATAGTTAAACTGAAACTACAAGTTGTCATCAAATAAATTTGATGTAATACTAAATTGGATGAATACTGTGCTAGTATAACTATATTACCTAATTTAGTGTTTTAGTACTTAGTATCACCTAACTTTTAAATTTTAAGATTTTATTTATTAATTTGAGAGAGTGAGAGGGCAAGAGAGAGTGCGCACATGAGTGGGGGTGGGGGATTGGGCAGAGGGAGAGGAAGAAGCAAGCCTGACCTGGGCTTGATCCCAGGATCCTGAAATCATGACCTGAGCTGAAGGCAGATGCTTAACTGACTGAGCCACCCAGGCACCAGTGACTTTTACATTCCTAAGGATTATATATTTATAACATGGCTCTGAGTTGTGGGAATATTTTATTTTTCTAACAAAAAAAGGTCAAATGTTAGGTCAACTATTTAAAAAGAAAAAATTGGGGCACCTGGGTGGCTCAGTGGGTTAAAGCCACTGCCTTCTGCTCAGGTCATGATTCCAGGGTCTTGGGATCGAGCCCTGCATCAGGCTCTCTGCTCAGTGGGGAGCCTCTTTCCCTTCCTCTCTCTCTGTTTGCCTCTCTGCCTACTTGTGATCTCTGTCAAATAAACAAAATCTTAAAAAAAAAAAAAATTAAAAAAAATTGAAAATAAAACTAATAACCCATGAGAACTACATAAAATGAGATTTGATTATATTTTCTTATGCAAGAATTTTATTGAATTATTATAGTTAGAATTATCATCTAGTGATGAAAGTGAGAATTTTCACAAACAACATCCACAATTAGAAGACTTCAGGGGTTATAACAGGACTGCAAAAAGGGGCATCAAAGTCCAAAAGAAACAGAGTTACCTTAAGGTAAACTTTTTTACTTTCGTATATATATATATTTATTTGTTTGTTTGTTTATATATTTATACTTACTATTATGTTATATATTTATATATATAATTTATGGATAGAAGATTTTATGTAGGAATAGATTTCTCACTATAATTTCTTCATAGGAAAAAAGTAGAAAATTAAAACTATTTTGACCCTGTTTTACTGGAATTAAAATCTCAAGCTTTGACAGTTTTGTTTCTTTCTTGTTTTGAAACTATCTTTTAGTATTCTGTTATTTTAAATGACTAAATGAAGAAACTTCAGTGTATTGAAAATTTAAGACTCAAATTAAAAAAATACAGAGACAGAAATCTTGAGTTTTAGAATATTTGCTTTCACAGTCATTACTTCATTTTTTTAAGTCTCTATGCAATACTCAAATCCTTAGAAATAATTCTTTACCACCTTTTTTTTCTGAATATCTTTTTTTGTGGTACAGTAGTTTTCCTGGCAAAATTAATTAACCGGAAGACCTGGAAGACTTTATGCTTATTAAGAAACATTCAGCAAACTAATGTGCTGACTTGTGCTATATTTTGCTTATAATAGAATTATCAGAAATTTTAAATATATGTGCTACTTTGTCATTTCTTCTTGCAGTTTTCTTTTTCTTTTTTGTCTTAAAAGCATTGCCAAAAAATCCATTTTATAGAACTATTTCCAATTATTTAAGAAAATAAGTGATTTCCTTGAGGGTATCTCCATGTTTTCTAATTTGTCACAGCTTGCAGCTAAGAAGTTTTTAGATTACGAAGCAGAGCTCTCCGAACAAGAGGCAGAGTATGTTTCATCAGATGAAAATGATGAGTCAGAAAATGAACAAGACTCCTCATTACATGACTTCTTAAATGATGAAACTCAACTTTCACAGGCTATAAATGGTAAATGATATAATGATACTTTTTCTATTAATTTTCAGTGATTTTAATGTGGTGATATTTAAATATTTTAGTCCGTTTTTAAAGAACTTTAAAAGGAAGTAAATTTGGTATGTGTGAAATATTTGGTCACTTTCATTCAAATTCTATACTATTTGCTATTTTTTTAGACTTGGTTATTTATAGTCTGCTAATTTGATCATTTCTCACCAGAATGATTGGCTGGTGCAGTGTCAGATTTTCGTTTAACAAGTATTTAGTGACTGCTGTGTGCTGGTAAGGTTTTGAGAAAGCTGTATCAGTAAACAAAGGGGACAAAAACCTCTGCCCTTATGAAGCTAACATGTGAATGGAAAGAGACAAAGAATACACATAATAACTAAATTATTTAGTATGATATAAGGTGAGCAATTTACAGAAAAATAAAAGAATGAGATGAGGATTTGGAGTGACAGGGGTTGGGAGTATTATTAATAGACAAGCAGTAATTTTAAATAAGGTAATTAGGGGCAGGTCTTACTGAGAAGGTGACATTTGATCAAAGACTAAAAGGAGATGAGGACTTGAACAACGCTGATTGTTAACAGCAGGTGGTACACAAACCTAAATTTGTTAAATTTGCCAAGTAAGAGAGATCTACTTTTGGAAAATGATGTCTCCAAACAATGCCTGAGCAGATCTTATATATAATACATTAATTGCAGATGATTCATATTGGCTATAATAGAAATAGGAAAGATTCTGGTGGGGTTCTAAGGGTTTTAATCTTTCACAGATCTTGCCATTTATTCTGCTCTTGTACTCTCTGTCATGATTTAAGACAATGAATTTTCCCAAGCAGTACTTTAAAGAAAAAGGGTCTTAGAGACTAAGTTCTCAGTACTATGTCCTTGATACTGATGTGACTTCAGAATAAGGGTTCCTAGTGTTACGCTCTTAATGTTCATTAACAGAGTGGCTTTTTTTTAAAAAGACTTTATTTATTTGACAGAGAGAGAGAGATCACAAGTTGGTAGAGAGGCAGGCAGAGAGAGGGGGAAGCAGGCTCCCCGCTGAGCAGAGAGCCCGATGCAGGGCTTGATTCCAGGACCCTGGGATCATGATGTGAGCCAAAGGCAGAGACTTAACCCACTGAACCACCCAGGCACCCCCAGAGTGGCTTTTGGAGGTTTACAGTATAATCTGGTGGGGAATGTTGATGCAAAGACAACAACCAGTAGACAGGTACTGCGGCAGGAGTGTGTCTAGCATATTCCAGGAACAGCACTATGACTGGAATTGAACGATGGAGAAGCGGAGTGGTAGGAAGTAATATCAGAGAATTAATGAGTAGGCATCTCCTGGTCTGACTTGCTGCAGTAGTATCGCTCTAGCTTTGGTGAGAATGGCCTATAGGGGAGCAAAGGTGGGAGAAGAGACCATTTAGAAGGTTATTGCAGTAATCTAAGGAATGCTAGTGGTGTTAACCAAAGTGGTAGCAGTGTGAGGGTGTGAAAGATTGGATTTGGGATATGTGCAGCTGACAGGATGTTCTGATGGATTTGAGAAAAAAAAGAAGAGTCAGTGGGTTTGAGCAACAGGAAGGACATAGTCGTTGTTGTCTGATATTGGGCAGGCTGCATGTAGAGCCCTTAGGATGGAGGGTACGGAGATCAGCAACTCCATTTTATTTTTACAATTTTAAAAAAGTTTTTATTTTTTATTTTTATTTTTTTACTAATCTTTACACCCAGTGTAGGGCTCAAATTCATGACCCTAAGATCAAGAGTGGTGTGCTCTTCTGACAGAGCCAACCAGGCACCCCTGAAACTCCATTTCAGACATAGTGCATTTGAAATAATGTAGGGTTTTAGATCGCTTCTCGGCCTTTTGGCTAAGATCAAGTGTAATGTAGGGTTTTAGAGGGTTTTTTTTGTTGTTGTTTTTTCATTTATATGATATTTGGGAAAAGGTAAAATTATAGGGACAGCAAATAGTTTATAACGATACATTTGTCAAGACAGAACTGTACCATAAAGGAAGATAAATTTTACTGTATGTACATTAGACCAAAAAAAAAAAAAAAATCTATGAAGCAAACAAACAGAATTCTCTGAAAGCTCCTGATTCTGGGTTCTTCCAAGAAACTAGAAGTAAGAGTCTCACTAAGTTTATAGGAATTAAGCATGAGTAAGAAGTGAATAGGTAATTAGGAGGGTACCTAGTAGTTGATAGCTATAGTATGGAATGGAGATAAAGGAAATGTAATTCAAAGAAAAAATTATAAAAATTATACATCTGGTTCTGAGCCCTATTAAATTATCAATTTTATCTCTGAAAAGAACCTGTTAATCACTTCAAAAAATGTAAGGGAAAATGGGAGACAAAAGTAAAATTGCTTTCTGATTATAACCTTAAAAAGAAGGCAAACATCAATAAAAACTTAATGTGTTTCCCAGTTTTTGCTTGACTGACAATTATGAAACATACTTACCATTAGTTATGCCTTTTGATGTTTTTAAGCATATGCTTTCTTTCTTGCCTGAATTTCTTGTGTTTCATTCAGTATTTTCTATATATCAAATATGATCCTAAAGTTATTCATATACATTTATTTTTTCATGAAAAGGCATCTTAAAAACTCATTTTCAGAGGAGAAAGATAGCTAAGGCAGAGAGCTTAAATAAATTGTCACAATCATCCTACCACATAGCCTGATTTCAAAGGCAAAACTAACTTTTTTAATAATTGTTTTTAGACTTGTTTCAGTACATATTAAATATTTTTTGTGTAAAATAATTCCACAGGGCTTGAATTATTAAATCTAGAATAGGTCAAAACTAAATACTTCACTAGTTTTCATTTAATTAATTTTGCTACTTGAGGGACGTCTGGGTGGCTCTGTTGATTAAACGTCTGGCTTCAGCTCAAGTCATGATCCAAGGGTCTTGGGATTGAGTCCCACATTGGGCTCCCTGCTCAGTGGGAAGCCTGCTTCTCCCTCTGTCGACTGTTCCCCATGCTTGTGCTCTTTCTCTGACAAATAAATAAATAAAATCTTTGAAAAATAGATAAACAATGTTGCTGCTTGAAATTCTTATTTTTACACAGATTCTGAAATGAGAGCTATTTACATGAAATCTTTGCGCAGTCCATTGATGAGCAATCAGTATAAAATGGTCCATAAGAAACATAACAACATAAATATTTTCTCACAGGTATGAACTATAGAAATATAGCGGAGAGTTTCCTGATGAAATGTTGAAATATATTCCTGTTAATTAAGCCTCCATTGTTTCTAAAACTGGACTGTTAGATCTATTTGAGATAATTTCTGCCCTGATTCAGGAAGGAAGGTGGAAGAAATGTATTCTCAGAATGCCTTTTTTCCTAATTTGGTCAAATTATTCTTATCTTCAATTTGAGCCCATTAGAATTCACTATTGTTTTCCAATTAAAAGAATGTTTAAAAGAAGTGACTAGAAGTTCATCATAACTGTTAACAATTTTTAAGTCTTACATGTTCTCTTATTTCTCTTGAAAATTATTTTTTTACAAAGGGGTTAATTATAGATTATTTTTCATTTATGGACAAATTTTCACACTAGTCTTCTTTGTTTACAAATTGCCAATATTCAGCCTGGTAATATGGTCATTCATATCTCTATACTTCCATTGTGTTCGTTATGTAGCACTTATCCACAATATTTATAAATTACTGTTTATTTTTCTGGCTATCTACCTAGTATAAATTTCTAGAGGGTAAATTATTCTTTTTTTTAATCTCAGTCTTCCCATTTTCTTCCATAAAGAATATAGTCAGGATATATTTGTTGAGTGCAAGTGACTGGATTGATAAAGTGAAATATTTATAAAGATTTCATGTACTTAAAAGAATATGTTAAATACATACTGATTTTATGAAAGAAATTTATAATGTGCTAATTGATATATTTACTATAGATTCCTGAGCAAGATGAAACCTACTTAGAAGATAGTTTTTGTGTTGATGAAGATGAGTCTTACAAAAGCCAATCAAGTGAAGAAGAAGTGTGTGTTGATTTCAACATAATAACTGAAGATTGCTTTGCAAGTGGGAGTAAAAAATATAAAACCCGACGTGCAGTAAAGCTAAAACAAATGGAGATGAGACAGAATTGTGCACGTTCAAAAAAGAAATTATCCAGAATTATTTTACCAGATGATTCAAGTGAGGAGGAAAACACTGTAAATGATAACAGAGAATCCAGTATTGTGTTTAACCCAAGCACTGTTAATAAGAGCAACCAGCAGGACCATTGTTTGAATATAGTGTGTTTTGGGTCTTCATTGCAGTCCAAGGACCGTTGTGCCCCAGTTGTTAATCAGTCACCACAGCAGAGACAACAGACACCACTTCATTTAAAGGATGAAGTTTCTGACTTCAAACCGCAGAGCTGTAATAAAATTGAACCTACCTCACCGTCATTCTCTTCTGTTGATTCACAGAAAGACTGTAGAAAATTTCCAATTCATTTAAAGGTATGGATCAAATTAGAGAAAAAAACCTTCATATGTTTACCAAAAGAGATTTTTTGCTGTTTTCCTAAGTCTATTCTTTTTTTTTTTTTTTGCTGTTTTCCTTTTTTTCCTAAGTCTATTCTTTTTTTTTTTTGAAGTAATCTTTATACCCAACGTGGGGCTTGAATTCACAAACCCAACATCTAGAGTCCCATGCTCTTCCAACTGTGCTAGCCAGTTTCCCCTGTTGTTTTGCTTTTTTGTGTGTTTTGTGTTAAGTAAGTCAAAATTAGCAAGTGGCGAATTCTTTTTTTTTTTTTTTTAAGATTTTATTTTTGAGAGAGAGAGAGAGAGCATATGTAGGCAGAGTGGCAGGCAGAGGGAGAGGGAGAAGCGGACTCCCTGCTAAGTAGGGAGCCTGATGAGGAACTCGATCCCAGGACCCTGGGATCATGACCTGCGCGAAAGACAGATGCTTAATCCACTGAGCCACCCAGGTGCCTCAGTGGTGAAATTCTTCAAACAAAATAGTACACTAAATTTATTGATAATTCATATAGGGATGTTTATGTTTTAGTATTTTTAAGTATGATAATCGTTTTCTTAATAAAACTCTATAAAGAAGCTTGATAGTTTTACAGAAAGGATGTAGGAAATGGGCTGCTTGCAAAATAAAATTAGCAGGAGTTACATGCTCAGAACTAGTTCCCCACAGATTAACTTTCTTCTCCGTTTCAGATATGTAACTTTACTGGGGAGAGAAGTTTAGGAACCACTACCTGATTTCCTTCCTTTAAAATTTTCTCTTTTTAGAATGGCCAGATAGTCCAGTTTCCAACTTCTCCCTGTCTTTTATTATTGCTGAAATAATCCCTAAAGCAACTTATAGTTTTTAAGTTTATATATTTTTGTTAAAATAGGGGTTAAAGGTTTTGGTAATAGGAATCCCTTAACTGTACATAACTGAGTTCTTTCCTTGATTGTTATCTTGGAGAGAGACCTAGACCTAAACTTCTATTTCTCTAAATACCTTATTCCGAGTGTTTTAGGCCATTCGGCCTTAGCAACATGCTCTAGTATCAACACTGTAGCTCTTAATTTGATGTTTTCAACTTTTTGTTTTTAGAGGTTTATTTATTTATTTTAGAGAGATTGAAGAGGTAGAGAGGAAGAGGGAAAGGGGCAATCTTGGGCTCCATGCCCAGTGGAATCCAACACAGGGCTCAATCCTACAACCCCAAGATCATTACCTGACCTGAAGAGTAAGAGGCTTAACCAACGGAGCCACCCAGGCATCTGGATGTTTCCAATTTTAAACTTTCCCCAGGCTTTTTTGCACAAAGTTATTTCTTCAAGGCATAATTAGAATAAAGGTGACTAGATTAAGTCTTGTAATAGAACTCGAGGCTAATTAATTTCTCTGAGCCTCAGTATCTTTAGCTATAGTATAAAGATAATAATCCCAAGGGTCAAAGTACATAGTAAGCCCCTGGGTTTAAGATGGTTCAACTTAATTTTTTGACATTATGATGGGTGTGAAAACAATATGCATTATGTAGAAACCCTACTTAAGATTTTGAATTTTTTATCTTGTCCTGGGCCAGCAACCTATAGTTTGATACTCTGAGGTCATGTTGGCAGCTGCAGCTTCCAGTCAGCTACACAATTGTGAGTGTGAACCACTAATACACTTGTAACTCTCTCTACCCATACAGCCATCCTGTTTTACACAATTAGTACAGTATTCAATAAATTACAAGAGATATTCAACACTTTTATTGTAAAATAGGCTTTAAATCAGATGGGTTTTTCCCAGCATTGGCCAATGTATGTATGCTGAGCAATTTTAAAGTATAAGGTAAGCTATGATGTTCAGTAGGTTAGGTGCATTAAATGCATTTGCTACTTAACAATCTTTTCAATTTATGATGGATTTATTGAGAGGTAATCCTATCTCATACTTGAGAAAGATCTGTATATGCACAATCCTTTGGAAATTAGAAGCACTAACTACATTTCTACATTGGCATGCTCTAAAAAATGGATACATCTAGTAATACTTTGAGGACTGAAAAAGGACGAATAGATTTTTTATAGAAAGGTGTTTTCAATTTTCTTCTGTTACTTATACTCCATTTCAACGTAGTATGATTATTCTCACTTGAAGTAGGAGGGGTGAGAACATGAGGTACATTTTTGTTGATGGTGGATTTTGCCTTGGGAAGAGGTAACTTTTTTATACAGTCTCAATTTTTTTCTTTACAGTTTCTGAACTTCAGTGTTATGTTTAGGAAACAGTTTTCTACTTCAAAATAACTAAGTATTCTAAATATTCTCTTTTGTTTCTTTAATGCAGTTTTTTTTTTTTAAATTGAATACTGAATTATTTTGAAGATTATTTTTGAGTGATTAGGACTTCCATCTTTAGTTTAGGGTGTGGAAAACTGGAAAGAACATTGTTCCCTTCCTAGTCACAGCAGCAACAAAAAGCCAGATAATCCACAGAATCATGGTTTTACTTGAAACTATTGTGGAGCTGAGGTTGTAGATGAGCCTTATTTCTAAGGAAAGACAAGTGCTTCCATTGAGAGACTAGTTGATTTGGCACAGTTACTGCTAAAGTTACTGGGTACTGTATATTTTGGTAAGAAGACTAAGCTAAAACTTTAATAAATTGCAGAAGGCAATAAACTAGCATGAAAATTTAGAACCACTGGGAATTACACACAGAGAGGAATTCATAACTCCTCATGGGCTAGTCTTCATAGACTCAATCAGGTGTTCACAGGAAAGACAGAATCAGAAAAAGCCTCCTTTGCTAATGCCAGGCCTTTGGGAAGGTGACTTGCAGTTACTATAGAAAAGGCAGCAAACCCCATCTGTTTCCTTTCTCCCCTATTTCTCCTATAGAACAAAAAGCTGCTGGGGATGAGTAGCAGACCTTATAGCTATACCTCAGAGCCTAGGTGAAAGACCCTTTGCAGATGGAAGAAGGCAAAAAGAAAAAACATTCTATACCTGAGACAGAAGCGTGAAAACATCTTGGGCCTAGAGAATTAGAGATCTTCAACCACTGGGAGGAAGGAGGGCAGGATCACTGAGCAGATCCTATTTCTGAGACTGAGGGACAAAAGTCCAGCTCAGGCTGAAGCAGGAAAGAAGGAAAGAAGAATTTCCCTCCCTCCCCCACCACCACTTGCCCTGCTGCCGCCATGCCACCTCATGTGTCCAACATTCTCTCCAAGCAGGCTAGCAAGCACTAAGTAACAAAAACAATCAACTGCTGACAGGGACAAGGTAGTATAAAGAGAGAACATCACTGAGGTGCAGGCTCACGGAGAAGATCTAAAGCTGAGAGAACATTTCAAAAAATCATCGGCAGAACCCTGTCCCCATCCTAAATACAAAGTAACACTATGGGAGTTTAAAGTCTCTAGGCTAATCAAAACCGGGATGCCTGGGTGGTTCAGTCAGTTAAGCATCTGCTTCATCTCCAGTCATGATCACAAGATCCTGGGACTGAGTCCCACATCAGGCCCCTTCCACAGCAGGGAGTCTGCTCCCTTTGCCTGCCACTCCCTGCTTGTATGTGCGTGCTTTCTTTCTGACACATAAGATCTTTAAAGACAAAACAAAACCCTAAACTCAACTTTTGACTAGATTGGTTAAACACCACACACTAAAGGCCTAGTCCCCACCCCCCCCAAGAAAAGCATAGCTGTTTCTAGAATTACTACTACCTTACACAAGATGTCTGGCTTTCACCCAAAAGTTACAAGATATATAGAAGAAGAAAACATTCCCAAGAACTTTCAGGTATGACTCAGATGTTGGAAATACCAGATAAGTATTTTAAGATAATCTTGATTAATATATTAAAGGTTCTAGTGGAAAAGTAAAACAAACATGCATGAAGAGAAAGAGACCATCATTCCAGAAATGGAAAATATAAAAAACAAGAAAGTGGAAATGCTAGAAATGGAAAGCATACTAAGAGTGATGAAGAATATCTTTAATGAGCCCATCAGTAGATGCAACACAATCATGGAACGAGAACAAACTTAAAGCTTGGTCAATAGAAATTACCCAATATGAAACACAAAGGGTGAATAAAAAAACCCCAGCATGGAGCATCCAAGAGCTCTGGGACTGTGTCCAACAATCTCAGATACACATAATTGGAATTAAGGAGAAGAGAGAATAGGTTAGAAGATCTATTTGTACAGGCAATGACTGAGAATTTTCCAAAATTAATTGGCAAACAAATATCTGAGTCTCTATTTTCACTTCTTTTTGGTATATACCTAGGAGTAGAATTACTGGGTCATACAGTAATTCTGTGTTTTTTTTTTTTTTTTTAAGATTTTATTTATTTTTTTGACAGACAAAGATCACAAATAGGCAGAAAGGCAGGCTCCATGCTGAGCAGAGAGCCCAATGTGGGGCTTGATCCCAGGACCCTGGGATCATGACCTGAGCTGAAGGCAGGAGCTCAACCCACTGAGCCACCCAGGCGCCCCTTGTGTTTAACTTTTAAGGAACCTCCAAACTGTTTTCCACAGTGGCCAAACTATTTTACATTCCCACCAGCAATGTAGGTTCCAGTTTTTTCACATTCAGACAACACTTATTTTACTGTTTTGTTTTTCATTTTAGCCATCCTACTAGGTGTGAAGTGGTAGCTTGGTCCTTCATGTTACATAGTCACTTTGATCATGTTGAAGGAAGAAAAAAACAGTTAAAAAGAAGAAATAATATCAGTAAGGAAAATAAGTTTCAGGTGTTAGAAGTTTATGGCACTAATATTTAACCTGATAGTCACCAATATTTTCCGCCTTTTCAGGTTGGTCATACTCTGGAGGATTTGAGAACTTCCGTGGCAAATTGTTCCAATTCAAGACCACATTTGGCTGGCACATATGCTTCTCTTAGACTTCCACAGGAAGGCCAAAGAACTTGTATTCTTGTAGATAGTTGTGAAATCACTTCTGGATCAGAAGTAATTTCTTCCCTAAGAGCAATTCATGGCTTACAAGTAGAGGTTTGTCCTCTTAATGGCTGTGATTACATTGTGAGCAACCGCATGGTGGTGGAAAGGAGGTCTCAATCTGAGATGTTAAATAGTATCAATAAGAACAAACTCATTGACCAGATCCAGTACCTACAGAGCATGTTTGAAAGAATATGTGTGATAGTGGAGAAGGACAGAGAAAAAACAGGTTTGTGTTTTTAAATGTTTTTGTTTATAAAGCTGTAAAGGAACTAGATTATTGTTTAATTCACTCTGCTATCAGTATTTGGAAACTCTTAAAATATAAATACCTGACTCAAAAATGTCACTTTATGTGTTTATATGAAGCCATAATGTTTTTCATTAGTCATTATATTTATTTTATGCAATTATCATTAGCTGCTTCATAAATAGGTTTATTTTTGGATTTTTTTAGTCATTGTGTTTAAAGGCAGTTTGAGAGTTAAAGGGTAAGAAATTGAAGGCAAGTAAACCAGTCATGCATTTTTTTCAGGGGCTTCAGAAAGGATAGGACCTTAAGGCAGTAGTGGGAAAAAGGAGGAGGATTTAGGGGATTTAGGAGGCAGGATTGGCAGTAGTTGGTGGAAGGAGGCAAGAATTACCCTTGAATCAACTGATTTCTTTCACTGGGCACTAGGTAGTGCTGCTTTTTATTAATTATGATTATCAGAGAAGAGCAGATTTGAGGTGTAAAGAGAGTTCAGTTGAATACTCAGGTATTCTTATTAGGGAGCTGAAATGGGTGCATAGGAGCTTCAGTTACGGAATTTCTTTGGGTGGTACCTACTTGAAGGGGGAGCCCTGAGAATGATAAAAAAGGTCATGGAATATGGAATCAGAAGACACACTGAATTCTATTGTCACAATAGCTATGTGACGTTGCATTAACAAATCACTCCCTCTGAGGGGTTAATAATATGCTTGTTCTATTCATTTTGTAATATTATGAGGACTAAGAGAAATCATGCCGGCAAAAGGCCAGTATGGAAGAATTCAAGAGTTATACAGCCACACAGTATAAAGTAAAAGGAAATAATGTAGTTTATATAAAACACTGGGTTGATAATTGAACATTGTACCTTTTTATCCCCATACTGTCAGTGGTAAACTATATGGCCTTGGATAAGTCGCTCTTTCAGTAGCCACGTTTGCTTGTCTCTTTCTTTCCTTCTTTCTTTTTCTGACAAGTGACTTGATTAAGCTATCTCTTCAGTCCTCTTAGGGCTAAAATTCTATAATTTCCTCTTTATCAAAATATCCTTTATAAAGGAAATAGATTTGGAATAAAAGGAAAGTAACATGGCAAAAGTTGCAGGAAAAAAAAGTTATGGAAAAATTTTTGTTTTGTTTTTCCGCAATGAAAAGTGCCCCCAAAAGGATGGAGGATAGAATATGAAAAGAAATGAATGGGAAAGGTAGGGAAGTAACTTAATAGGCAAGAATTAAGGATGACGCTAAAATGGGTATGCAGGGTTTTGAGTTACTCTTGGGATAAATATGTAAGACTTTATATCAGTTAAGCCAGTACTTGAGCTATTCATCAGTGCTAGCATTATGAATTTTAGAATAATATGGTATTGGTGTTTAGCAATGAATTATCTAGGAATATGAGATCTCTCCTGCTGACTCATCTTTTTGATTCTAACTGAAGATCCTCATAAGGATAATTCTTCCTATTTTATCTCCCAGATACTTGAGAATCACTAAATCTTCAGTTGAGCCTTTCTCATTAGCATAAGATGGCACTAATTTGCTTAATGGGTATGGATCTTGGGATTTTGATTATATGTAGTATTAATGATTCTACTTAATATAATTTACTAATTATAGTTAATTATAATTAATGAATTAATTACTTAATGTAATTTACTTAATGTAATTTAATGTATTTTCCTAAATATGAAATATTTAGGAGACATATCCAGGATGTTTAGGAGAACAAAGAGCTACGACAACTTGCTGAGTGCCTTAATTGGTGCTGGAATCCGAATTCTTTTCAGTTCCTGCCAAGAAGAAACTGCAGATTTGCTAAAGGAACTATCTTTACTAGAACAAAGAAAGAATGTTGGTATTCATGTTCCAACGGTGGTGAGCAGAAATAAATGTGAGGCACTTCAATTTTATCTAAGTATTCCCAATATAAGTTACATAGCTGCATTAAATATGTGTCACCGGTTTTCTTCTGTGAAAAAGATGACTAACAGGTATGTCTGTTTTAATATTTTTATTTTTTTTAAGATTTTATTTATTTATTTGACACACAGAGACACCAAGAGAGGGAACACAAGCCAGGGGAGTGGGAGAGGGAGAAGCAGGCTTCCTGCCAAGACTGGAGCCTGAGGTGGGGCTCGATCCATTGCCTTTGGGGAACTTAGAGCCTTCTGGGAGCTAGAGAGACAGCTCTTATATTTGAGCTTACATTTTTTTTTTTTTGAACATACACGGTAGATCATTTATTATACGAATCACATTTTTTAACCAAAGTAAAGATAAATTACAACTTTAATTTAAGCTACAAATTTCACAGGTATCGCAATGAAATGCATAGGTCGTAAGGCTCACTTTGGATTCATCTCAAGAACATAAAAATGCACTTACTTTTTCTTAAAGTGAAAACTAAGCAGTTCCTTAACTTTACATTATTATGTCCTCACAAGTTCACCTTCCCATCAATATCCTTCTCTAGAAAAAGATTGAGAGCTCATTGTCAAGTTAGAGCAATATTGTCTAGCAACATACTAACGTCTCCACTGTCAAGGGCTACTTGTATTATAAGTTCCCCAATGTACTTTTTTTTTTTTTTTTTTTTGCTTTTTAAAAATATTTATTTATTTATATTTCTTTTCAACGTAACAGTATTCATTGTTTTTGCACCACACCCAGTGCTCCATGCAATCTGGGCCCTCCTTAATACCCACCACCTGGCTCCCCCAACCTCCCACCCCCCGCCCCTTCAAAACCTTCAGGTTGTTTTTCAGAGTCCATAGTTTCTCATGGCTCACCTCCCCTTCCAATTTCCCTCAACTCCCTTCTCTCCATCTCCCCATGTCCTCCATGTTATTTGTTATGCTCCACAAGTAAGTGAAACCATATGATAATTGACTCTCTGTTTGACTTATTTCGCTCCGCATAATCTCTTCCAGTCCCGTCCATGAGCTTGCATTTTTTTATCTTTTTTTAATTGTGTTATGTTAGTCACCATACAATACATCATTAGTGTTTGATGTAGTATTCCACAGTTCATTGTTTAGGTATAATACTCAGTGCTGCTTGCAATACGTTCCAACTTAATACCTGCCACCAGGCTCACCCATTCATCCCACCCTTCTCCCCTCTAAAACTCTGAGTTTCTCAGAGTCTGGGCTGTTTAGTTTTGGAACTAGACAAATGTGATATTTGCAAATTTTACAAGATTTTGTCTGTTATATTGCTTGAAAAGGAATATTTCAGAAAATAGGTTAATTAAACCAAAGGCCCATGTGTAAAACAATGAAATTATTTTTATATATGAATTTATATATATAGAATAACTTTTATTTAAACTCATGCTACGGACATATTAACTCTTATGTTTGGTGCTCTTTAAGCAAATAAGATTAAATTATACAAAAGTTCTACTCATTTATTTTTCAGCTCACCTCAAGAAATCTCTTTATGTGCACAAGTAACTCATCAGAAGGCTGAGGAGATATACAGATATATTCACTATGTATTTGATATGCAGATGTTACCAGATGGTCAATCAAAGTAGACTACAATCTGATGCATGATCATATTGCTCAGGTTCGGTTATGAAAAAGAACTCTCGCAATACTGAATGCACTTCAATAATCATTATTGTGGTTTGTGGTGATCAGTTTAAAATATGTAAAAGAATAGTTTCATATGTATTTTATATTGTGTATATATATTTTTTATATAGATTATAATTATTTTAAAAGAAAACCTGATATTCAGTAATCATTTTGATTGACTAGATTATGAAACTTATTTATTGAATAAAAGAAGGTTTACTGAAGGTGCTTTAAAGAAAGTAGAAGCTTGGGATAGAGATGTATTTTAGAAAATTTCCAGAGATTATAGCACTGTACTTGCCATTTGTTGGCATAATAGGTTGAGGTGTCTGACTGCTGCCAACTTAATGGTCATAAATAATTTTCCTATATAAAAATGATATTATCATACAGAATATTTTAAATGTCCTGAGTCTATCTACATATTGGGTAAGATGTGAATGGTAGCTCTATCATTAGAAGTGTGCTTCAGTTACTAGGAGAGATGAAAATTTAACTGAATATGATTATCTTATCAAAAGTTTCCCAATCAAGTATAGTCAAATCCTGCTAGTATGAACTCCAACCTACACTGCTTTTTTTGTTGTTGAAATATCATATTCAGAGAAGTGGAGTATTGGCTTAGATTTGGGAAACTTGTTAGTATCAGATGAGCTGTTCAATGTGGACTTCACTGTGCCCTTAATAGTGTCTGTGATGCTATGGATATTTTAGGATGTCTCCAGTTTTATCTGCAATATCTGAGGCCCTCCTAGTCAGTCTTTAACTATGGATCCCCTCCCCCCCCCCCATTTAGAGTCCTTTATTCTCTGGTTGCCTCATTGTTTTCTTGTTACCCTGCAGAGTAGGTGAACTAACCTCACAGTTGAGTTCTGCTTGCCTTACACCAGGCAGGGACTTCAGAGTTCACCTAATTCAGATTTTTTTTTTTTTTTTAAAGATTTTATTTATTTATTTGACAGAGAGATCACAAGTAGGCAGAGAGGCAGGGAGAGAGAGAGAGGAGGAAGCAGGCTCCCTGCCGAGAAGAGAGCCCAATGCGGAACTCGATCCCAGCACCCCGAGATCATGACCTGAGCTGAAGGCAGTGGCCCAACCTATGAGCCACCCAGGCGCCCCTAATTCAGATTTCTTTTCTCTTTTCTTAGCAGGTGGAAATAAGGCCCACAAACAAGTGACTCATTCAAGTTTACTGGGAAATCTAGAACCAGAACCCAGGAATTAGAGACAGGTCCTGCCCCCCCCCCCCACTAAAAAGTTAACCCTTAATTGTGAGCTTAGCTTCTTTGTGGTAGTATAAATTCTTAATTCTACTTAGAGCAGCAGATTTCATAGTTCTACTGTTCAATAATTCTGTCAAAGTGAGAAATTCTAGAAGTTATTGGCTCATGTGCAAGCATTGATTTATTTTTCTTTCAGGCTCAAATTTACCCTTTGGAATCTTGCTATAACGGACTGGACTTTTTGAACATTTCTCCCTACAGTGGGCATGATTTAAGCTTTATCAGTAGAAGGAAGGGGCTTCTTTCTGGCTCCAGTTTGCTGTTCTGCTGCGGCTTATTCCTGCTACCTGTTGTCAGTGGTGCAGGGGTGGGGGACATTTGGTGGTACCATGCCCTAGCTGCATTCCAGAAGCATGCAGTTCCTCAACAACTTCCCACTGACCTGGGAATGATGACCACCTTGCAGCACCTCCCATGCAGACACCAGTGTGCTCATATTCTTTGTGTCCAACCACCAGACAAAATATTCTATTAATTAACCTGGTGTGAGGGAGACAACCTAGAGGATTTTATTTATTTATGCTTGCCGTGTACAGAAGAACTCTATCCATATTTAAGCTGCAGTAGTCTTCTTTATACTTTCATTGGTAGCACTTAACTGTCAACCTTACTGATTATTAATCCATCTTTAAGCCTATTTTTAAGTTTCCTTTGGAGGTTACTTTAAGGCTTACTAGTTTATCTTATGACCTGATGGAAAGAAATGGAACTAACCAAGTACCTGGCAGGTGGGATACAGTAAAGTAGACTAGGAAGGACACTGAATGAGTTCTAGCAGGACAAAGGGAATTGGGAAGGGGGGGAAGGCCACACTTTAGGGTGTTAAGTCTGTGCTATATCAAAATTATCCTTTTGTTTCCCATTATGGAATTTAAATACCCTCTAACTCCTTAAAAACACTATCCATTAACATTAAACAACATGGTATTATACCAAATATTGGCATAAAACTGTATTTCACTAAGATAATCTCTTCATTTGTTCCATTCTACATCTAAGTCTTTGTGGCAGAAACAATTATGAACTCAGTCTAGTATCTCAGCAATATTCTTTTCAAATCTTATGTTTCCAAAAGTTTAATAGTTATACAACTGATTGTTACTGACTAAATTCTTAAGAAACAAGAAAACATATTTTTTACTAAAAGTTCTGAGAATTTTTGAGGCAACAAGCTGAACCAATAACAAAGTGCATATTTATTTACTTTTTATGATCCAGTAATCAAACAACAACAACCAAAATACAAATGTTATAAAACCAAACCAAGTTTATTTGAACAATCTAACTGGAGAGAAAGGGTAAGTGAATATATACTATAACCACAGGAAAAATATTGTATGTCAAATTTCAAAACAGAGTGGCAAAATGAGCTAAATAATGTCTATTTCTAAAGGAGCTGAAAAGAAAATGTTCACTATAACATGGTTTATTAACTTCTTACAATGTAGTTCAACTACTTGAATGTTTGCCTAATCCAGTCTTTTTGAGACCAATGTCTGCATATGTAAATAAGGCGTAATGCAACAAAATTTGTTCTCTGATTCTACCTAATAAAATAACGAAAAAGCAATAAATTAAATTTATATAGTTTCATAGGTATGCTAATCACAAGTTTTAAGAAAAAAATCTGGAGAAAGAGTGTCACGTTAGTTTCAATAACATGTAATTTAAACATTAAATCAATTCTGGCTTGTATACCAAGTGATAACAAATGCTAACTCAGACATTTTCATGTACCTAGTATCCAGTACCCAGCAATCCAGTCTACTTTTCATTCTCCCTCCCCAACCCTATTCCTAAAGGGAGCAATATTTTCTTGGAAGCTTTTAAAAAATCTGGAACATGATTTTCTTAAAGTAAGCAGACTTGGATGCTTAAGCGAGACTTATCTAGAATTTTTTTTAAGATTTTATTTATTTAACAGAGATCACAAATAGAGAGGCAGGCGGCGGGGGGGAGCAGGCCCCCTGCCGAGCAGAGAGCCCGAGATGGGGCTTGACCTCAGGACCCCGTGATCATGACCCGAGCCGAAGGCAGAGGCTCTAACCCCTGAGCCACCCAGGTACCCCTAGAATATTTTAATATTGCAGAAATTTACAAATATCTATACAAGCAAAACAACTGTCCTTAAATTTTAGTAACCTGCAGCAATGAGCAATATTTACAGGAGGATGTTTATTCTGAATACAAACTCCTAAAACCTTCCACAATTTCATATGAAGGTATGTTATAAGGAAAATACATATATTCCAAAAGAAGATACAGATATCTGCTTCTTGATAAAAATCCTGGAAATATTTTCTCATTTTTACTATGCAGAATCAGAATTTGAAAAATAATAATCTTTGTCTTCTTCATCTAAAGACTCCATAGCATTAGTGAAAAGTTTTCCAATACCAGAATTTCCTCCTAATTCTGTAAAGAGAAATTTAATAAAGATTAGTATACTTCTAAAAGTAATTTCAAAGAAACTGAAAAGAACTGAGAAACTGAATAGTTTAAGTCTGGCCTATTTGAGAGCAGTTAATTTCATGTACCATGTTAATAATGAGGTTATCTCATAATAGATTAAGCTACAAAAGAAAAATAACTTACCTTTGTTAAACAGGGTTTCTTTCTTTGATGTTGGAGTTAAAAAATCCGTTTCAACCTGCAAGAAAGTTTGTATTAATAGTAAATAGTACCTTCTGTGAATTCTGCCTCAAACATAGACAAAATAAGCATGCTTCACCCCAAGTACCTTGAACACATGCCTATAATGATACCTAATCACATTATAATTATCTGTGAAATGTCTAATTTTAAGTTGAATTTATCTGCGGCAAGAATACTTATTCAGTGTTTTTCCCATTGCTGGCAAACATGACTTATAAGAAAATATTACAAACTAATGCTGCAGAAGTGACGGGATAGTCTGTGGGCCTCTGGACAGTTGCCAAAATCTAAGTACTCAATCCATTACATTACACTAGCAGAATTTAAATTCTTGTCTAAAATGGTAACTTAAATGACAAATTTTAAATGTATAATACATACTTATTACATCAATGACTTTTAAACTTTTGGCCATGGCTGCCTATCTTTAAAAAATGAAAAGGAATAGAATAGAAAATATGACAGGGTATATCCACTGTACTAAAGGTAAATATAGTTCAAACTTTTCAGATACAAACCCATGATCAGATTGTGATATAAATGTACTTTTTCTTGTGAAATGAGTTAAAACCACTATTCTATCATTTAGCTCTCAAAATCATTCAAGGACACTAAACCCATGATTCCCTCATCAATGATAACCATACGTGAATAAAATGAGATTAGAAAGCCCAAACAGTTTGTCTTATTATAAAGTTGGTACGGGAAGTCAAATCTTGAAATCAGAATTTTTAACACTAAATCCTTTGCTCTTTCTGTCCTCACACACTAGCTACAAAATACTAGTCTGTGAAAAAAATAGGACTAAATCACAAGGATATTATTATATTTCAGTAGATTGCTCCCATTTTGACACATTAAGAAGAAAAGAAGTCCAATACTGGTTAGGATGATTATCAGAAATACAAAGAAAAATTCTTAATAGGAAGGGTTCTTATAGATTTATCCATGTGAACAGACTAAGTGGATTAAGATCTTGCTACTACTCAGTATGGTCTATGGACAGCAACATAGACATTATATCATCCGAAGCCTTAAAATTTAGAAATCTCAAATCTACTGGTTCAGAATCTGTTTAACAAGATCCCTAAGTGACTCTTGGCCACATTCGAGTTTGTGAAACAGTTGTCAAAACAATCCAACTTTTCACTGGTGAAACAGAGACTAGAAGCCAGCCAAGTCTTTCTCACTATGATGATTCCAGATCCTTTGCAACAAACCACAATTTCATTCTCTGGTCTCAGGAATGTGGGACTGGAAAAAGGAAATCTAAGAATCATTGAGTCTGTCTGCACCCTCAATACTGGAGATTTCTTTTAAAGAATTTAGTCTCCAGGCTGATTTTAAGTATCTACCATTTCCTGTGGACAAAGGAAACCCATAGAGATTGGACAGGATTATGTAATCCCAATGTTTAGTTTACAAACTCTCTGAGAAGAATTATAATCTAGAGCAAGTGTGCAATATAAATATTTCAACATGGGTGAGGGAGGAAGAAATTGCTATAATCTGGTCAGAAGGAATATACAATCAGGAGACAAAGGGGTTCTTCATTTTACCTCCATAAATAATATTCTCTAAGAGTAACTACTTTGAGGGCAAGAACTTTTACATATAACTCTCACAGTCTGCCATATATTATAGTTATTCCATAAAGGTGATGAATAAATGAAGAATAAATAAACTTACTTTTTTCTTGATATTGCCCCAGACAATGCCACCTTTACTTCTATGGTTTTTTTGCATACGAAAGACATATTTATCACAATCATTCCTGTTTGAATACAAAATTTTAAGTCAACATTAACTATCATACTTCTCTCCACAGCCTGAATAGCAATTGACAAAATTAATTTAAAATGTGTTTTGATCTTTAAAAAGTACATTTTCTGGGGAAAAGTATATTTTCTGGGAAGTTGATAAAGGGTTAGTATCCAAAATATATAAAGAACTTCTGCAACTCAGCACCCAAAATAGAAATAATCCAATTAAAAAGCAGGCAGAAGACATGAATAGACAGTTCCCCAATGACTCCAGATGGCCAACAAACACATGAAAAAAATGCTCAACATGACTGATCATCATGAAAATTAAAATCAAAGTACGAGATATCACCTCATACCTGTCAGAATGACTAAAATCAACACAAACAATAGGTATTGGGGATGTGGAGAAAGGAGGAACTTTGTGCACTGTTGGTGGGAATGCAAACTGGTACAGCCACGTGAAAAATAGTACTGATATTCCACAAAATGTTAAAAATAGAGCTACCCTATGATCCAGCTATGGCACTACTGGGTGTTTATCCAAAGAATACAAAATATTAACTCAAAGGGATACTGCACTGCAATGTTAAGAGCAGCATCACCTACAATAGCCAAATCATGGAAACAGCCCAAGTATCCATCAATTGATGAATAAAGAAAATGTGGCATATATATAAAATTGAATATAACCTTGCCATAAAAAAGATTAAAATCTCCATTTGCAACAACATGGATGGAGCCAGAAAGCATGTTAAGCAAAATAAGAGAAAGACAAATAACCATGTGATTTCACTCAGACTTGTAATTTAGGAAACAAAATAGATGAACTGGGAGGTGGGGTGGGGAAAGGCAAACCAGGAAACAGATTCTTAACTATACAGAACAAACTGATGGTTACCAAAAGGGAGGTAGATGGGGGAGGGATGGGCTAAATGGGTGATGGGGACTAAGGAGCATACTTGTGTCCACCTAGTTAAGCACTGGGTGTCCTATGGAAGTACTGAATCACTATATTGTACACCTGAAACTAATATTAATCTGTATGTTAGCTAACTAGAGTTTAAATAAAAACTTAAAAACAGGAAAAGTGTATTTGTCTTTTCCATTTTTTTTTTTTTTAAGATTTTTATTTATTTATTTGACACAGAGATTACAAGTAAGCAGAGAGGCAGGCAGAGAGGAGGAAGCAGGCTCCCCGCTGAGCAGAGCAGAGAGCCCGATGTGGGGCTCGATCCCAGGACCCTGGGATCATGACCCGAGCCGAAAGCAGAGGCTTTAACCCACTCAGCCACCCAGGCGCCCCTGTCTTTTCCATTCTTAAGACAACAGTGTACTAATGGAAATGGACAAAACGCTTCAACCTAACATTTTAAAGGAAACACTGAGTAAGAATATTCTAGGAAATTAAGGTTTTGCTTCTTGCTCATTGTCCCATTTGTGTTCTTTCCAATCATTATCTTGCTCTTTTTTCCAAAGTTCACGGAGACGACTTGTCCCTGGACTCCCTTTAAGACCTCTCACTACCTTCTACTCTTCATTTCCTTCCCTATCGAGATTGAATCTTAACAGTTAGCCACTTTAAGGATATACCTGGTGATGAAAATCCTCAATTTATAGCTTCCAACTAAATGTTGAGGCGTTTCTTTTTAGTTTATTTTCCCCCTTCTCATTCTTAGCAAATACTTGGCTCAGTTACAGACACAAACTGAACCTAAACAGATTGGTTGTTCCCATTTCTCCCTACGGTTCGTAGTCTTGCTTATAACAGTAAATACCAACTGAACACCAATTCTAATTCTCTCTCTTGAGTTCAAGATCCTTTATGATCAAATATCCTTTATGATAATCTGGAAGCAACCATAAAGCTATGACATGTTGAAATTTCTAAATATATGACTGTATTAAGATATTAATGTGAACCACAAACACTGCTGTATAGCTAGTGAATAAGCCTGGCCAGCTGTTCAGGATCAGCACCCCATGAGCCTGCTGTCCTGTACAAAAAAGTCACTTCTGAAGTGATAAAAACTGTTTCATTATTTAAAATTAAAAGGAGGCTTAGGAAACTCATTTTTTCAAAGTTTTCGGAGATATATTCATGATATTAATGAGTCCACCATGTGTTCCATTGGGGGGAAAAAAGATGTATTGCCATCATTGTAAAAGTGATATAAAAGAAAACCAAAAACCACCCAAAAACCAAAAGTCATTCAGTGAGGGATAATGGCTAGTGATGTTTTTAGTCAAGAAATTTCCTCTCTGAATATATTATGTAAATTGGGATACTGTTTATAATCTATAATCAACTGAACATTATTCTTTGTTGTTAAAAATTCTTTTAAGGTTGGGGCGCCTGAGTGGCTCAGTGGGTTAAATTCTGACTTCAGCTCAGGTCATGATCTCAGGGTCCTGGGATCAAACCCTGCATTGGGCTCTCTGCTCAGTGGGGAGCCTGCTTCCCACCCCCACCACCTGCCTCTCAGCCTACTTCTGATCTCTGTCAAATAAATAAATAAAATCTTAAAAAAATATATTCTTTGAAGGCATGATTCATAGAATATAATAATATATTTTCTATATATAATATATATTTAAAATATGTACAAATATATCACATATATACATGTATAATATATTTATATAAAATATATGAATATATAATTACATTATATATAATGTAATAATATCTATTATATATAAATATATAATATATTAAATATATTTATATATCATATGTATTCTATTATATGGACATATTATTCTATTATTCTATTCTACATATTATTCTATTATATGGACAAATTCTAATTTAACTTTATTGGACATTTAGGTCATTTCCATATTTCCAGTATTGTTTCATAATGATCGTCTTTGTTCATACAGATGTACATAACATACTTCCCCAAATACATTTCCTCATAAAATGACTAACAAAATTCAAGGGCCAAAGGGATAAATATTTTAAAATTTTTGATGATTTGGCCAAAGTGCTTACCAAAAACTTTGTCCAAAATTATACTCTCAATATACTTTCACTTGCAATGAATACCAAATCAAAAATAAACCAAAAATAATTTGTGGATTGCTGGGGGAAAATTATGATTTTACCAAGTAAATGCAAATTAAAATTTCATTAAGCTCTAAGAGAGGACTGAATACTTTTTTTCACAGTCATTATTATTTGGCTTCTGCCTCAAACCATGGAAATTACTTTTCATAAAATCAGCATTGTCCTGCTTGACTGTCAAATGGAATGGCTTATTTTCAGGCCTCTTATTTATTACTTTCCATCTTTTCTCTGTGTTATTGAATGTTGGTCACCCCTGATTTTTCTTAATTTTATTTATATTTCAAGTAGTTCCTGTATTCACATAGTTCAAAATTCAAAAAGTTTCCCTCTTATTTTCATCTACAAGTGATCTTAGTTCCTTTTTGTAGGGATCATTAATCTTTTCAGTTTCTTATATATTCTTCCAGATATATTTAATAAAAGGAAAGCAATTACATATATATATGTATATATACATACACACACACACATATATATGCACATATAACATGCAAGTACACACACAGCCAAATAATTCACTGCATCTAACTTTTTTCACTTAATACATCTTGAACATTTTACCAAAATAGTACCTAAAGAATTTCTTCATTAATTTCTATGGCTACATAATGTACCAGAGTTTATCTGACTAGAATTTGAGTTGCTTCTAGTCTTTTGCTATTATAAACAATACTCTAATAAGCTGTGCATTCACTATTTGAGAAGCAGGACTGATAGGTCAAAGAGCATGTGTATTCACAATTTTGACAAATATTGAAAAACTGCTTCTTAGAGACACTATACTAATTTACCTTCTCACTAGTAATGCATGAGAATGGCTTTCCTTTCCTCTTAATTTTTAGGAGTGCTGCATTAGGAAAATTAGCCTTTTCCTTTGATGAATTTCATATATTCTTTTGACAGATCACTGTTTATTTTTTTTCTTCACTGTTTATCTTTTGATTGCTTATGGTGGTTGGTAGGGGAAAACTGTTTCCCTGGTTGACTTTATGATTCTTTTTGTTAGTGTCTTCTGAGTCTTGCATCATAGTTTGAAAAGACTTTTACTAATCAATGATTATCAAATAATCCTGCAAGGTTTCTTATGGTTTATTTTATAGTGTAATATGTTATGCAAAACTTTGATCCATTTGGAATTTTCCTGATGTAAAGTGTGAGCTGTGTCCCTATACTGTCCCTACTTGTTTATCCTTGACTTTTAAGAACTATTCTTTCTTGATTTTTTTCAATGGTAACTCTTATTACTGACATCTACTATCCAACTCATGAAATGTTAAATGCTGATGCAGAGAATTACAGTATCATATGCCCATTTACCTATTTACAGAGGCTAGCATGCCAGGACTGACATGTTGACACTGTGGAGTTTTTGCCAATGGAAAGACAACTGATGATGGAGTTGCTGGATTTTTGTCCATACTTGGCAGAATATCATCCTCTTCTGCACTATCCTGGAGACTTGGCAACTAGAAAACAAATATTTATTACCAGCCAGCAGACAACCCTAAAAATGGCATTTCTCATTATCACTAAATGTTTTTGGGTGGGCTAGTAAGTTGTTTTCCTCCTTAAATTTTCCAGCTGAGAGAACATATTAGTGGTTACAGAACAGAGCCTTTAAAAAATTTTGGTTCTATTGTGTTAAACAGAGACAATGACGCCTATTTCTAAAAGTTGTGAAAAGACCAGGAGTCAGCAAATATTTCCTGTAAAGGGTCAGACAATATATATTTTAGGCTTTGTGGACCTCACAGTCTCTGTCCCAAATATTCAACTCTGCTGTTGTAGCATGAAAGGGGACATAGCTGAGTAAACAGTGAACATGTCTGTGTTCTAATAAAATTTTTTGTTTCTAAAAAATGTGGCCTGTCAGATTTGACCCATGGGTCATGGTTTGCTTACCTCTGTGTAAACAGAACAAAACAGAAGTAATTCATTGATTATTATGCTTGGCACTTAATAGGAATTCAAGCAATATTAAACTTTTGTGTATATATATTTCCAATAAACAATTCAATCCTTAAGATTTTACCTTCTGATACATTAAAACCTTAGAGAAGCCTGAAATGATGGTAGTATTATATAACGGATATAACCCCAAAAAGACCATGGCTGTTATGTAGGAAACAAAGTAAGAGCCTCAGATGGCTCCCTTAAAATATCTTCCTTTATTTGTGTAGGCTAAAAGACCCCAGAAAATGATGTTACTAAATTCTTAAAGCATTGTGTAACTTTTTAGTATTGGAGATGATGTAACAATATGAAGAAATGAGTAAATTTTTAAAAAATTGAGTAAATTTAAAAACTACTTAAGTTTAGCTCACTAAAACAAAACAACTCTTTGAATTTTTACATTTCAATGAGTTGTCTGTATCCATTTTTGCATTAATCTTACTACTCTTTAACATTTACATTTATATTCAAGACATAGTCTCAAATTTGCAGTTAATATTTATATTGTATTTATCTTGCTTCTAGTTTGCTACTGTAAAGATCAACCTGCCATGAATATCCTTGTCAAGATTTTTGGCTTCAGGGTGCCTGGGTGGCTCAGTTGGTTGAGCATCTGCCTTTAGCTTGGGTCATGATCTCAAGGTCCTGGGACTGAGCCCCACGTTGCACTCTCTGTTTAGTGGGGAGGCTGGCTCTCCCTCTCTGCTCTCCCTCTCTCAAATAAATAAAATCTTAAAAAAAAAAAAAGATTTTTGGCTTCTTTTGAATTTCTTAAGATAAATTCCAATGAATACAATTAATCTAATGGTTCTTTAACAAGACCATGATGCTTTCCAAAGGGTATGATTCATTTTACATCCACTAATGTATGGCTACATCATTATCTCCACTGCTTTTGTTAGTGGATATTTTAACTCATTTTTACAAAAGAGTGTAACTTAGAATATATACATATACTTAGTTTTCTTTTGATTGTAAGCTAATATAACCACCTCCCCAAGTATTCAGTCTTTTGAAATTTTTTCATGCCCACTTTTTCCCTGCAATCTTGACATTTTGTTTTATAATTTTTAAACATTTTTTTTAATAAACATATAATGTATTATCAGCCCCAGGGGTACAGGTCTGTGAATCATCAGGTTTACACACTTCACAGCACTCACCATAGCACGTACCTTCCCCAATTTGACATGTTTTTTTTAAAGATTTTATTTATCTGAGAGAGAGAGAGACAGCAAGCATGAGTGGGGGGAAGGGCAGAGGGAGAGGGAGAAGCAGATGCCCCACTGAGCAGGGAGCCTGACTCAGGGCTGGATACCGGGACCTTGAGATCATGACCCAAGCCAAAGTCAGACATTTAACTTAACTAAGCGACCCAGGCACCTGTTGACAAATTTTATTAATTTTAATAACACCTGAATTAATTATAAACACTGGCATTATATTTTGTAAATATTTTTTCCCAATTGCTGAAGTTTTAATTTTTTTATTTTTATTTTTTTAAAGATTTTATTTATTTGACAGAGAGATAGAGAGCACAAGTAGGCAGAGCAGCAGGCAGAGGGAGAGGGAAAAGCAGGCTCCTCGCTGAGCAGGGAGCCCGACATGGGGCTAGATCCCAGGACCTGGGATCATGACCTGAACCAAAGGCAGTGGCTGAACTGACTGAGCCACCCAGGTGCCCCCAACTCCTGAAGTTTTTAATTATGATTTTTCATACTATAAAAATTCATTTATACAAATGACAAGATTTATGTGCCATTAAATCTCTCCACTGTATTTACTATACAGTAAGAAATAATTTTATAAGTTTGCCTCATTGCATATGAAATTTTAAATATATACATTTAGCCTATTTTAACATTTCTGGGTTTTCAATTTGGCTCTATACCCATTACCTTTGAAACTCACTGAAGTGTAGAGTCTGGACACTAATGAGAAGAGCCTGTACTGGCAGACTGCTTCCTATACTATACTTTGAGTCATGTCTGTGGAACTATCAGTCCTTGGCCTAAATATTAGGGATGAACACTAACCATATATGAAAATGAAAGATAGGGGCGCCTGGGTGGCTCAGTGGGTTAAAGCCTTTGCCTTCGGCTCAGGTCACGATCCCAGGGTCTTGGGATTGAGCCCCACATCGGACTCTCTGCCTGGCAGGGAGCCTGCTTCCTCCTCTCTCTCTGCCTGTCTGTGATCTCTATCTGTCAAATAAATAAATAAAATCTTTAAAAAAAAAAAAAAGGATGTAAAAAGTCAATATAAAGAAAGCAATGATTTCATGAACTTAAGACACTTACCAGTACTCTTTGATTCTGCAAAGGTGTCGTACTGAAAAAATCATCATGATCATCTTTTGGCAACTGTTCCAGAAAATCCCTCATTTGCTGCTTCCTTTTAAGAGTTCCCACTTTGGCAGTTATCTTAATAATTTGCTTCTTATCAGCATCAACTATCTTGCCTTAGGAGTCAGCAAAACATTTTGATAAGGATTTGGTAATTTATAGTAATGCTCTAAAGTTAACAGACTTCGTAAAATCTAAATTGTATATTTATATTAAGTAAATGCATCCTCTATTAATACATCTCCTATATAATAGAAGATTCTTTCTGTATTAGGATCTATGCAATATAATTAGCCCACAGAATACTCATGAAGAAACTACATAAGATCAGCCAGGGTAAGGTGGAAAAGGTCTTTACCCAGAAGGAAAGAAAGGTTACCTCCTACATTCCCTTTGCTGAATGCCCAATTTATTGATTTTGTAAAAAATATAAACCTTATTGAATTAGGACAGGGATAGAATATTTCCAAAGCGTAGTATAAACTATGTCATAAGGCTTGAGCAGGAATGTGTACTCCTGGGGAATATGAAAAATTAATTTGAATTTTATTATGAATTTCTAGGGGACCCTAACCAAGTGGCCTCAAATTAGACTCTTAGAAAAATAAACCAGATACTGAAATCTCTGGATCTAAGTGGAGATTTTCTAGAATAAATTCAAAGCATAAGGCTTATACTAAGGCTACTATTGATGGGATTAACTATCTGCATAAGATGTAAAAAAAATTCAACAGATGATCTTTAGAATTCTTTCTAGGTATAAAATTTGGAGAAAATACCTGTAAGATGACAATACATAGATAAATGTATCTAGTGAGTGATTAGAAATCAATATTGAGAACTAGGAAAAAACAATTTACAAAGGTTACCATTTTGGCCTTTGGGACTGACTGTTTTTTTCTTAGTGACAGGTTTCTGGGATCCTTTTTCTCTCGGATCTTCCATGTATTTCCTCTGGCATTCTTCAGCAGATCGAGAACCTACAGCCATAGCTATATCTGACCAGAAACCAGGCTTGTGCTTTGGAAGAGATGCAAAAGCACTACAGAAGACCAAAACCAGTTAAAGAACAAGAAATTCAAATTAACAAAAACAACTTCCTGAATGGATACCACTAAACCAATGAGACTTACTGAGCTAAAGGAATTTTAACCAAAACCATTCTAGATAACTGGGAAGAAGAAACTATTCCTTCCATTCAGTAACTTACTTGAGTGTTTAAAATATGAAGATGTAATTTTACATATTTGGTATGTATCTTCTATTTTGTTGTATTCTATGAAACCTGAAATTCATCTCAGGTCTCTCAACATCTTTTACCTAAGTCTAACTATCGGTGATCTGATCTTCTGGGGGACTCAAGCATGACTAATCTTACTGGTGCTAAGTATATTGGAGAATGAGCTCTTAGTTGCTATATATTCTCAAGTTATAAATTCTTGACAAAAAGTGTTATTCTTGCTCTCAATCTATCATAATTTACAGAACACAATATTTTATATATAATTGAGGGAAATAAAAATTGAAAGAGAAAAAAAACTGTCAATATAAGGTAGTCACCAAATAAATGAGTTATATTCTGAAAGTTTATTTGTAAATATTTAGAAACTGGTACACATATTTCTGCTTTCCTCCCCCCCCAACAGATTTTACAGATTGTGGTTAAGCTGACAGTTCAGCCAGAAAAGATCTCCTTAACTCATCAATTAACCTATACAGCATTATGCTGGTAAATTTTAAAAACCAGCCCTCTGGGGTTAAAAAGTCCTTTATTCATAGGGTTTTTGCCAATTTCTATATGGTAAATACCTCTATTGTGGCTGATTTTAAGCTACCAACATAATGTCCCTGAATGTGCAGTAAGAAATGTGTGATAAGACACAATTATACAGGATTTCCACGATATAGATATAATTGATGTAAAGAACCTTAAGGCATAGACAGTAATAATAAAATGCAGTAAAATAATTAGGAAATGATGAGTTTAGGGTATTACTTAATAAATTAATCTAATTGTAAATCTATACAAATCAGCTCTTGTGAAAGGACAAGTTGACTATAGAATACTACTCTCTCCGTGCATAAAAGGAAGACAAATATTTACAAGCATTAAACACTAATGAATGCTCCACTTTTTGCAGTTAATTATTCCACAGGTGTTCTAAAGTGAAGAACTAAAAGGAATGGAAGGCTCAGGCTTCCCTATTGTGTACATAATTAATTTGCAAGTATAGAACTGCCAGGACTATTTTTCATAATAAAAATAATTAATGCATTTAATTACTCTAAAATTAACACATCTCTACTTTATCCCAGATAATGTTAAAAAGCAAATATAATGTAACTCCAATCCTACTTAAAACTTGCTATTATAGATAACAGGGAGAAAAATATAACTTGCGTTTATAACTCACTAGCATAAAAACCAAAGTATTTACTATGACTTTCACACTGTTGTCTTTTTTATCTTATTTTGTATTGCTCTGCCCTCATTTTCTGTACTCTGATCATTTTGGCCTTCTTTCAGTATTCGTAAATACGCTTTCTTCCTTTCCACTTTTATTCTACTGTTTTATTTAAAATGAACTTATCATGAAAATTTGGCTTAAATAATTATTGTCTTTCAGATCTTAGTTCAAGTATCTCCTTAAGCTAAGTCAGATTACCCTGATATACTTTCATAAACCTCTTAAGAGTAATTACTTCCTAACTAGATTATAAGCGTGATGAGGAGTACAAAATAGTGGGATGCAACTAAGAATCACTTGAGGAGGTTACATCAAATGTACAAGCAAGCAAATGTTATTAAAATAAGCAAATAGATTCACAGACTCTACCCTTAAAGATTTCAATTTAGTAGGTTTACGTGCCAACACTTCGAATTTTTCAAAAGATTCTTAGGTGATTGTTGTGCTATGCAGTCAGGATTGGAATTACTTTATTTTCTAAGAAGCATTAAGTATTATACCTAATTAAGAAAGAATCATTATATATAGTTAAGTGGGATAGTAGGAATAAGTGATGATAAAGAAAGGTGACAGGAAGGAGTGACTGACATGTGAGATAAAATTTGAAGGATGGATAAAATACAACAGGTGAAAATATGGCAATAGTATTTGCAAAGAAATGAAGATGAGGAGACAGGACGCCAAGTTAGGGAACAGAAAGTAGTGTATTTGTAGTATGGTAAATTTCAAAGGCATGGCTGGGATTAGAGCTTTGGGGAAAAACAAAACAAAACCAAAACAAAACTAGAAAAGCAGAGCTCAAACTCAAGCATGCCATCTGTAAATATTTTAAGAGTATGCAGTATAGGCATCTTAACATTTTTTTCCTAAGTTAACATAGTAAAATTGTCTTTTTGGATATGGTTTATGAATCTTAACAAATATAAAGACTTGTATAACCATGATCACAATTAGGATACATAATAGTTTCATTACACTGAAAAAAATTCCTAGCGCTTCCTCTTTGTGTCCACTACTATAACAACTGGCAATCATTGATGTTTTCTTAGTTCTGTCTTTCCAGAATGGAATTATACAGGATGTAACCTTCTGAGCTGCCTTTTTTTTTCTCCCCATTCAGCATGCCTCTGAAATTCATTCAGGTTGTTACATTATCAGTAGTTCTTACTTTTTATTACCCAGTAGTCCATTCATTCTAAGAGTGTACCATGACTCATTTATGTGGAAATTTCCACAGAAATCAACAGAGAGGAGCTCTACAAAACCACCCCATAAAGTTGTTTGTGAACTTCTGTGCTCATACCACAAATTTTCATATCTTTTCATTTCTGTTCAGTTCAGTATCTTTTCTCCCCCAGACCTCTTTCTCTTTGACCCATGGATTATTCACAAGTGTGTTATTTAAGTTTCAACTGCTTGGAAATGTTCCTGTTAGCCTTCCTTTATTGACTTGTGGTTTAAATCAACTATGGTCAAAGAACAAACACCCTACGCATGACTCCAGTTATTTTAAATCTGTCAAGATGTTTTTATGACCTAGTCAACGTTCAATCTAGTGAATGATCCACCTATCCTTGGAAAAAAATGTATTTTTCCCCCTATTTTTGGGTAGATTATTCTATAAATGTTGATTAGATAGTTGGCTGATGGGTGTTGTTCAGTTCTTCTGTAGCCTTGCTAATTTTGTCTACTAGTCAATCAATTGCAACAGAAAAGCATTTAAGTTTCCAACTGTAAATGTGGTTTTACCTCTCTTTTCAATTCAGTCATTTCCTTTTAGTTCTCTGATTTTGATTCATGTATTTTGAGGGTTTTTTTAGTTAGATGCATATATATTTAAGATTGTTGTTTTTCTAGTAATTAACATTTCTCTAATTTTGTAATGTTCTTTATCCTTGATAATTTTCTTGGCACTAAAATCTTTGACAGGTTTTAGTATAGCCACTTCAGCTAAGAGTTACCATGGTATTTTTCTATCTTTCCACTTGTAAGTTACCTATTCACCTCTGAAGTTCTCTTACATGGCAATACAGCAGGGATTTTTTAAATTCATGCTGACAATCTGTCTTAAATGGTGCGTTCAGACCACTAAAATAATTATATTTGGATTTAAATAATTTTATTAGCTGTCTGCTTTGTTCTGTTTTCTATTTCTCTATTTTTCCTTTTCTGTCTTCTTTTGGATTAAAATTTTTTTTAGTATTATATCTATAATGTATATTTGAAAATACCTCTCTATAGTCTCTTAGTAGTTGCTCTATGGATTACTACAAACATAATCATCTACTAAGAATCAATATTTTACTGCTTTGAGTAGAATAGAAAATTTACCATAAGTCTCCATCCTTTCTCTCTATATATTGTTGTTTTATGTATTAAATTTCATATATTCAAAATTCCACCATACAATGTAATATTGGCTATCAACCAGTAAACATTCTAAAGAATTCAAGAAAACAGTATGTTGTATTTACCCAGATAGTTACCATTTCTCTTATTCCTTCATTTCTGATATTGACTGTCTCCTTCATCATTTCCATTCTGTTCCTGAGCCTATCTACTAAGTTTTTTATTTTGATTATTCTATTTCCCAGTTCTAAAATTTTCATTTGAGCCTTTTTGTCTTCTGTCAAATTTTCTGAATTTCTGTTCTTTTCAAGAATGGTTGCTTTTAGTTCCTGGAGCTTTTTAAAAATTTTTGACTAAAGAATTCTGTGCCTTTATTGGCCAAACAGGCTACATGAGAGGCATGAAGCAGGAGGAGTAGATGGCTCTGAAGCCAGGCCTGCAGTGCTTCACAAGCTTGTAGGTGGTGAAGAACTTGCTCAGGTAGTGGCCAATCATCTCCCGCTTGATTTCCATCTGGTTGAAGGTCTTGCCACTTTAGACCCCCCCACCATTGCCCACCATCTTGGGCATGGTGATCATGTCCTGCAGGAGCACCTCGGGATTATGCCGTGGCGGGGGAGCTTCCTTCTTGGTCTTGCACAGGTGCTCCAGCAGTGAGTATGGCTTCTCCCACAAACTCCAGTTTCACCTCCGCTGCAGCTAGGCACCATACATCATCTGCAACAACCTCCTAGGACTGTATAGCAGCTGGTCAAGGTCTGCGATGCCAAAGGTGAACTTGCAGAAGGTGTGCTTCTGCTGTTCCACGTCCACCATCTTGTCAGCTCTTGGGAAAGCCTCCTGGACAATTTTAATACACCTGCTTCAGAATCTTTTCAGATAATTACAACATCTGTGTCATCTCAACATTAGCTTTTTTTTTTTTTTTTTTTTTTAAATAAATCGAAAATTTCCTGTTTCTCTGTATACTGAGTAATTCTGGACTATTTCCTAGGCATTTTGAAATACTGTAAAACTTTTGGTCATGTTTATCTATGCAAAATGTTAATGTTTTTGTTTTAGCAGGCAATCTGGTTGTAACCTGAGCTATAAATTCCAGTCAGTCTTTTGTGGTAGTAGTTTCAGTATGTTCTATTTTTAAAGCTTTGCAGTGCTATTAAAATATCCTGTGTGGGGGATACAAAGTGGCTGGCTGGCTTAAAAACTAGGTGGCACTCTACCTCTCAGTTCAGTTGTCAGTCTTGGGTATACAGTTTAGTATCAGATCCTCACATTTGCAACTTAGGGGTGAGCTCAAAAGTTCATAAACAACTTTATATAGGGTTGCTTTCCCTAGCTCCTCCCTTTGCAATTTTAGTTCCTGGAGCTTTTTAAAAATTTTTGACTAAAGAATTCTGTGCCTTTATTGGCCAAACAGGCTACATGAGAGGCATGAAGCAGGAGGAGTAGATGGCTCTGAAGCCAGGCCTGCAGTGCTTCCTGTTTTTGGTTCGCTTTAGTTACCCAGCTCTGCAGTACACTTCATACAACTATCTTTCTGCAGTGCCAAGCCCAAAGAACAGAAAGAGAAAAATGCCAACACAGGTAGCTCTACCTTTTTCTTTCATGACCTGAGCTGAAGGCAGACACTTAACTGAGACACGAAGGAACCCCAGTTGCCCTCCCCTTTTGAGACCTATATGTAACTGGAGGAAGGTTTCCCACTTTCAGAGCTTTAGGTCCGCGTGGGCCCCACATGCTGCTGTGATTTTCATCCTTGCAGGATTACATGGGGACTGTGATGTAAGGGAAAGGAGAAAAGAAAAAGAGAACTGGGGGACTACTTCTACCGTTGCTGAGTGCTAGTAGTCCCTTTTCCTTCTCCACAAGCCAGAAGTGGAGGGCTTTTCTTTGAACTCTTAGCCATGCCTCAGTGCCCACTTCTACATTTTAAGTGGCCTTAATCTAGGTTAAGGAATACCAGAAGGAAAACTAGAATTATGTCCTCACTTCAGTGGTACTTAAAATTCTAGTCTTTCCAAACCAGCCTGCTACTATTTAGCTTCTTGAGTCAACAAAAAGCTGTTCCATGCATTCTGTTCACAGTTGCACACAAAAAAACATTAGAATGTGCTTTCCTTATCTTTTTGGGAACTGGAATCTTAATTTCATTCTTAACGAAATTCTTAATTTCATTAAAATAATCATAGATGAAATGGATATAGAGTAAAGGTTGAAAACTGTTATGATAACAAAATGATGGGATACAGCTGGAAAGGATAATTAAAGTAGAAGTACTGTATGCTGTCACTGCAAGACAGAAGGATCTCTATATAATTTGAAGATTAGTAAGAATGCAGGGCAGGTTTCTGATGTTAGAAGCACAGTATTACATTACATTAAAATTAATCTGGAGATACATAAAGCAGATTACACAGATGCAAACAACAAAGTAAAAATACAAAGCTACTTCCATAGTTCAGGCAGGCATAAGGAGTCTGAAAGAGTAGTGTGAAGAGAAAGAGTGCAGATGGAATGATCCTGTGGAAAAATCTATAGCTCCTTGAGAACTCCTCTGATTTAAAAACAGAATCAATAATGATAAAGTTTAAACACAGTTGATGGAAAGAATTACATTTTCAAAATCAGGAATGTCAGGCCAAGTAGACTGGCAGGGGAAAATAAGTTTAGTTTTTGACATATTATGTTAGAATCTCTGTGAGATTTATGAAGAGATGCCCAACAGGCAAAGGGAAACACAAATTTTATATATATATATATATATATTTTAAAGATTTTATTTATTTATAAGAAAGAGAGTGAGAGAGAGAGACAAGTGGGCAGAGGGTCAGAGGGAGAGGGAGAAACAGGACTGGGAATCATGACTGAGCCCAAAGCAGATGTGTAACCAACTTAGCCAACCAGGTGCCCCATGGGAAACAGAAATCTAAATACAAGAATTCAGGACTAGGGATACAAATTTGGGAATCCCTGTTCAAAGAGTAAAGTTAGAACTATGAAAGGAAAAGATCACTGAAGACTAGATTATCTTAGCAAGAAAGCACCCAAAACAAAGGACTTTGGAGAAGAAGGAAAATTCTCTGCCTGAAAATAAGACAGAGAAGGAACATTTAGGAAAATGAAAGAGAAGGAACATAGCACAGAGATTTCAAGAACAGTGTTTCAAGAAGGTAGATCTGAAAATGAATTCCAAATATTACAAGGTTAGGGAGCACTCAAGCAAATGAATCACCGATCGTGGTATGTTTCTATCTTTTCTCTTACCAATCACATCTTCTGAGTCCTCTTACAAACAAATAAGCAACCAAACACACATCTTCCCTTATATTCACACTCTTACCTATTTTTTTGTTCCCTAACACTGACAATTCTTGTGTTATCCACTTAGGTTGTCTTTACTCTCTCATTCACTCTCCATTGTTCAACTATGCTCTAGCTTCCAATGCTACTGCACCATTCAAATTGCTTGTCAAGTCTATGTAGCTAAATCCAATTCTTATCATATTTGGTTTATTAGCAGCACTAACCATGAAACCGTGGATGGATCACCTAATTTCTCAGGCTATTTCTACTTTGTAAATGCAGGGGGAAAAGACCATATTAAATAATCTACAGGTCTGAATTCAGCTTCAAAGTTTTGTAATTATAAATTTAACTAAAAAATATTTCTAAAACTATAAGACAGCAGCATTTCTCTGTTAAAGTATTTTCCCCACCTTAATAAAATTATATAAAGTATACATGGGATTACTTTATATGCATGTTCAGTGTGAAATGACAACCACAATCAAGTTACATAGTCACATAGTTACTCTTTTCTTGAGGGGGAGGGTAGCTGTCTTGAAACACTAAATGGGAAAGAAAGGAAGATTAACTTTTTTTTTGTTCATATGGAAGCTGTGGCCAACTATGGCCACAAAGCACATAGTCAGAAGTTATCTAGATTCTCCCTCCATTCTTTGTATAAATTTCTCTTCATGTGTTTTTGGATATCTTCCATATTAATGATAAGAGGTCACTCTAATCATCAGCTCTTTATTGGAATTTTTACATCTTCAACTGTTTTGTGGCCACGCTAGATATTTTAAAAAGTCAAATCTAACTACTTACCAATGAAGTTTCTGTAATTCCTTCTCATTCCATTCTTCATCCTGAATTATACCAGGAAAACATTCAAAGGAATGCCTATTTGTCTCATTAGAGCCCATTGCCTCAATAATTGGAGACTCCTTCCTAATACCAGCTTTCTGAAGATTTTCTTTAGCAGAACATCTAGCTTTCTTTTGTTTGATATAAAATTCACTTTCACTTTCTTCAGTTTCAGATTCAGAAATCACTGGGATTTTCCTTGTGGTGGTTCTTGTGCTTTTCCTTAGGTGAACCACTGTTTCTTTGGTATTCCTTGCTCTGGTTTTCTTAGCAATTTCAGCTTTCTTTCTAATTCGCTTTTCTGTTTCGCTCTCTTCACTAGACAAATCTGATGAAGACTGATGTTCATAAAATGACATAGATGCCTTTTTGGTTTTCTTCAATTTTGGTAACAACTTTGTATTTTTCTTAAAATTGGAGGTGACCATCTTTTCCTTTTTAGGATGAGATATTTTGATTTTCTGGTTGACAGTGAGCAAATCACATTCATTGCAATCTTCCTTGTTTTTATTTTTCTGATCTACACTATACTCAAATGCATTTTTGAAAATCTTTGTGGGCTTATTGATCAAATGTACAGTTCCATTTAAGTCTGTTTTACTTTCTTTCTGATGATTTGGCTCTGCAAAATCTGTTACTGCTTTAATGGTGCCACAGGACAGATTATACTTCATGCATTCTTGTTCTATCACTTTTTTAGACTTAAGTGGTGTCACTAAAATATAAGCTTCCTTCTGATTAAGAGCCATACATTTTCTTTCTTTGTCTGAGGAAAACAGCTGTCTTGAGGTTAGAATGTCAATGGATACATTCGATTCTTCAGTTCTCTCTTTAATTTCATAAGACAAAACCAAATATCAAAATCTCAAATTAGCTACAAAATAAAGCACAGAATTTTTTTTCTAAAATAAAACACATTTTTTCCCATAAACTCCAATGTACACATTACTGTCATTACTAGTCTTCCTGAAGCACCAGTCTGTTCATATTATTGCCCCTCAATTATAAACATATTTTTTATACCAACCAGTCTGTGACTTCCTACAGTCTACTTAGTGTACACATAAACTCCTCTGTCTGGCCTTGAATGTAGTTCTGACCTCTCACTGTACTCAAATCTGACCTATATTCTTTGTCTACTGCACCACTATTTCTCCCAATTTTCTTGATTTTCAATTTTCACTATCATTCTACTTGGAGTTTTCTTTACTCACAAACCAAATCACTACTTGTTTTAATTCCATTCTCTAATCCACCTCATCCACAAACTTTGTCTGATTCCCTCAAGTGAATAAAAAGTTCTCCTTCAAATTTCCTGAATACTTTTAAATAATATGTTTGACAATGTACCCTGCATTATAAATATACAAACTTGTCTTATCTTTGAACTAGACTGGAAAAAAATCCTTAATAGTAAGAATTTTATCTACATTTTTAGATTTTTTTTTGTTGTTGTTGGGAGTTAGTACAGAGCCTTTCACATATGCAGTAAATGATAAATATATATTAAATCAACTCTTGAGGTAAAATATTTAGGTGACATAAGAAAGCCACTAGTGTTGCTAAAACTTTACTAGGTATATAATTCCTTACATGAAATGCAAGCTATCCTAGTTAGGGGAATAAGGAACTCTATATTTCTGTGGCCCCATTATCATTCCTAATGGTGGCAATGGAAACACAGTTTTGCTGAGTTGTCCAAACTCCATGAAGCATTATGGAATAACAATCAAACCAGAACTTGGGAATCTTTATTATACTGTGTCGCTATTAAGGAAAGCAAATTAAAATAAGAGAAATTATCCAATTGCCATTATAAGTAATATATACAAACCATAAACCATCACACCAAGCATCATAGTGAAATACTGCAACAACCTACACATATAATGTACCATTTTACAAGATGAATGATAAAATAAAGACTGATGAGTAATGTTGGATGCTGGGGAGAAAAGAAGCCACTAAATTATAATTCATGAAGAAGTGGTACTAATTAAAAGTAATCAAAGTTTTTAAAAGTAATCAAAGATTACTAATTAAAAGTAATCACAGGCGCCTGGGTGGCTCAGTGGGTTAAGCTGCTGCCTTCGGCTCAGGTCATGATCCCGGGGTCCTGGGATCGAGCCCCGCATCGGGCTCTCTGCTCAGGAGGGAGCCTGCTTCCTCCTCTCTCTCTCTCTGCCTGCCTCTCTGCCTACTTGTGATCTCTCTCTGTCAAATAAATAAATAAAATCTTAAAAAAAAAAAAAAGTAATCAAAGATTTCTCAATGGATCATCTATCTTCCTAATGGAAGTGTTTTCTTTTAATTCCTCACAAAATCTGACTCAAATGTTCAACTGGCAATTTGAAACTTTTAAGCTTTCTAATTTTAAATAAAATATTTCTATTCTGAATATTTTTATTGATTTTATTAAATAATCTGAATAAAGATTCATCCTATTCTGGATACTTTAACCTAAGTCACATGATCCTGATAGTCTTTAAACATTTAATAAATGTTCTTCACTTTCACTTCCTTTCACTTATGAAATAAAATAAAGATGCTACTAAGCTGATGGATTTAACTCAACATGAAATCTGAAAATTGCTAATGTATAGAGAAAAGACTCTTTAAATTCTGGTATGCAGGATTTCAAAGAAATCATACTGAAAATCGACACACATAGCTAAATGATGGCATTAATTTCATAAAAAAATTCATAGTCTTTAAACATTTCTTTTAAATGTAAACCCAGTAAAGTTATATCACCATGAACATTCCAAAAATCATATTTAAAATAATAGCTTTGTTATTTAAAAAAAACATTATGGGTGCCTGGCGGGCTCAGCTGGTAGAGCATGTGACTCTTGATCTCAGGGTTATCAGTTTGAGCCCCATGTTGGGTGAATAATTTACTTTAAAAAAAGAGATTAAAAAAAAAATAAATAAAAATTATTTAATATCTAGATTAAGTAAGGGAAACCTACAAGTAAATATGGTATGTAAGGTAATAGATTATTTTATTATGCAAATTATGTTTTATAGAAAAACCATACTTTATTGTACATCTAAAACTAGTAACATTGTATGTTAATTATGGCTCAATTAAAGAAAAAAACTGGTATTCTGAAAAAACACCAAAAAAGCCCCTGACACTTATAACCATTGTAATACTCATTTACCACTTTAGATTTGGAAATTTTGAGATCACTTTTACTATATATTTAATATAACTTTATTATATATTTAACATAATATTATATAGTATTATTATATTAAAAACATGTCAAATAAGAGTTATCTGCTTATTATAAAATCAATAAAGATATAATACCTTGCTTCTGACTTTTAATTATCGTTTCATCTGCTCTTTCACAATTTTCAAGTTTCTTTGAAGACAAGTTTTCATATTCTTTCTTCCCATTTAATTCCTTCAAAACAAAAAAAATAGCTTTTTATTTTAACAACTACTACCTACAAACAGGACCTCAAGTATTTTCATAGTATGTATCAAGCATGCAAATATCTAGGTACATTTAGTTCTACAAATTTCATTAATGGAGGCAGTCAGAAACTCATTTGCCAGAGCTTGAGTTTTGGAATCACCATGTGGGTATCAACTATCTTAGATATTTCCTATAATGATTTAATACCCATGATATGTCAACTGCATATACAAACACACAAACAAACACAAACACACTTTATTTAAGCATTACTCTAAAAGCTAAACTTTGTTTTATTGACTTCACTTTTCCAACGAGGCACGGAGAAAATAAGTATCAAGGCATTGTCAAAGCTGATATTTAACAGAATTCATGATTTCTGATTTGGTCCTGAACAATTTTAGTAGCATCACACCACCACTCTACATATCACAGTGTACAGTAAAAGCTTACCTCATTAGATAAGTCATTTCCTCCTCCATTTTGAAAAGTATTATTTACATGGTCATCTGGGAGCCTTAATGGTGGTTTATTTTGGCAATTACCATGGCACACGTTTAATTCTGTGGCTCCTGGCAACCTACTGCGCTTACTATTTTTCACTTCTATGTGTACAAAGATGGAGATATTAACAAATTATTAAATAGAAGATAAACTGCCTTTCCACATTAAAGAATTCACTTTCAAGAAATGTTATCTAGAAAGAGTAGTAAATTAATGTTCATACTTTTTTTCCAGCAGGAGGGAGGGTGGGATATGAGGCAGATTACAGTTTTGGCAAAGAGGTGACGCAACAGTTCTGTTAGCTACCTTATAGCAATGGTCACTCAAAAAAAACATGCCATTCCCTCCATGGAAGCAAACTGGTTTTGTCTATTAACAAAAATGCAATTTGATATAAAAATATAGGCATTTGTAATATAGGTCCAAGATGGGTTGGTAACCTAAATACTTAAGTCTAGGAAAGTGAAAGAAAATCACCTTTCATTGCCATGTTTATTAGTGTTCTTGATTCTGATGAACTAAAACATAATATTTAAAGAAGTAAGCAGAGAATAAACTGCACTGTTTTTCAAGTATTAAGAAATAAGAATTTTAGGGCAGTGCAAGTCAAAAACTAAATACACTATAAACAGTGTAGATTTAAAAAAAAAAAAAGCAAACATACCCAAATGACAACAATCAATGTCATAAGTAGTGCTGGCTTTTTGGAGGACATCTGTTTGGTTTTCTCTCACATCATTTTTTGATGATTTTTGTATATCAGGGACAAATCTTCCCACTTTCTGTTTTTGTCTGGCCTTTCTCTCTTTCTTTTCACAAGCCCTAAAAACAAGTATAGCATTTTTCCTCTAATATTTGTTCTCAAAAAACAAAAACAAAAAAACTGAACATATAAATAAAGTCCCTCAGATAAAGCTCCTCTCCCAGCAAAGATTAATCTTACATTATTTAAACCTTTGACTTCTACCTCTTCCCCCACAAAGAACTGAAAGACAGCACCTTAAAAGAATCATAAAACCTTGTAAGTGTTTACTACTCTATGCTCTTTCATTTTCTACTTAAGCTAATATTGTAAGAAAATTACAGGACAATTGCTGACAGTTGCCTATTTCTGGAAATAAATTTTACTGAAACATTGCCACGTTCATTCATTAAAGTACTGTCTACGGTTGCTCTCCTGTTACAAAGGCAGAGTTGAATAGTTGATAGCAATATGCCCATAAAAACACTTCCTATCTGGCTCTTCACAGGACCATCCCTCCACCCCAGCACTATAAATTATACAATGGTACTGTGATTAATTAACTTATATCACTGTATCCCCTGTGAGTTCCTTTAATGGCAAGAATTAATAAAATTTTCTTTGCCTTTCCTGTGCCAACACAGTGTCTGCTAAGCAACTGACAATAACTACTGATGGAATGAATGAAAAAAGACCAAGAACTTAACACCCATGTTTAACAGCAACATCCCTCTTAAATGGTGTTTGAATGAGGATGCTCCCTGAAATGTCAACGGTATTATTTTCCTCTTAGATTTATTCCATATGACAGAAATTCTAGTAAAGTATTACTGCTTTCTAAAAATCCAGGATTAGAGAGAACTTTAAAACTAGCATTCCCTGCCCCCCCGAAAAACAAGTTAAAACCAATTTAATTGGTTAAACAGATATATTTGTAAAAGCCTCCCAAATTTTATACCTAAAATGGGTGCATCTTATCAAATATAAATTATATCTTAATAAAGTTAATTTTTTAAAAATTAAGAAGTACTTTACCTTAATTGTTCTAGAAAATTATCAATATGCTCTTTCCATTTTTCTGGAAAGCCAAACATAAACTTCCTTATGAGATAATTTGGATATCCTATTTAACAATAAACAAACAAAAATTATCTAAAAGCTAAGAATTTTAAAGACATATCATTGGTTCATTAGATCACTGAAAAAACATACACTTATTGCTCACTTTGTGCTAGGCACTGCCACAGACATTAAGGATTCAGCAGCTAACAAAACAAAAATTCCTGTCTTCATGGAACTTGACTTTTAGTGTGAAAGAGTAAGCAAACCAATAAATAAACATCTTGTTTGTTAGATGGTCACCAATGCTATGGAGAAAAATTAAGCAGTCAGTCAGCAAAAGGATACTAGTATACATATGCTGGGGGAGGAAGAGGGGTGCAGCATTTTTAAATGAGGTTCTCACTGAAATAGCATCATTTGAGTAAAACTTTGAAGGACATGAGGGAGTAAGCCATGTGGCAATATGGGGTTAAAACACTGGAAGCAAAGGGAACGAAATAAAAGGCTATGAGATAAGAGTGTGCCTGGCCTGATGTAAAAATTAGTATGGTTGGAGAGAAGTGAAAAGAAGTTAGTACTAGGAGACTACTCAGAAGGGAATAGAGGCAGTAGAGGAACATGGAAGATGATAAGGCTTTGGGGTAATTTTATGGGCCTACTCTTTTACTTTGGGTAAGATGGAAAGCTACAGAAAAATGTTTAGCAAGGGAGCCACAGGATTTAACTTGCTTAAAGAGGTCTGTATTAGCTGCTATTTTGAGAAGTCTCTGGAAATACAAGTGAAGAAACAATGAGACCAGTTAGGATTCTGTAATGATTCAGATAAAAGGTAAGGGAGGTCGGGACCATAGAGGTCAGCAGAGGCCTGGCTTCTCAATAAATTATAGAAATAATGCCAATAGGATGTACTGACCCACTAAATGTGGGTGTGAGAGAGACAAGATTCAAAATGCCTCCAAGCATTCTGGCTAGCCACTGGTAATAAGGAAAGAGGGGGAAGACTATTAACATTACCTAAGCAAATTAAGCAGATTATAGGGAGAAGACCAGGTTTTAGACATACCAAGTTTGAGATGCCTGCAGACATCCTAGTGGAGATGTCAAATGGGCAGATGGAAAATGAGTTGAGTGGCTTGGGGAATTTTTTTGGTAAGAGATATAAATTCAGCATTTGCTTACCATATAGATGAGATTTAAAGCCTCAAAGAAATAAGCACATCATAGAATGTATATACAAAGAGCTAAAGTCTACTCCATATTTAGAGGCAAAGAAGAAAGAGCAAAATAAGCAAATAAACTAAGAAGGAATAGGGAGAAAGGCAGCATGAAAATCTGAATACGGTGATCCAGAAGGCAAAAAAAGAAGTATTTCAAGGAGATTAAGTATGAATAACTATGATAAGCAGATACTTGATTTAGCAATGTGGGGGCCATTGGTAACTCCGATAAGGTCTGTTTGGTAGAGAATTGTGATTTAAGGCACGATTAAAGAATTTTTTTTTTTTAAATAGGAAAGAATTCAAGGAATTAGAATCTTCTGAGCTGTTTTTGCTGTAAGCAGTAGCTGACATAAGTGGGGTTAAAAGGGTTTTTGTTTTTGACAGGATAAGGGAGAATTACTGGAGTGATATCCCTGAGTAAAAGAGGGAAAATGGAAAGTACGGTACAAATGGAGAGGTTGACACATTCATAAACAAAAGCAGATACATATGCAAGCAGGTCAACAGATGTGATGGTAAACTTCTCTTCTGATTGTTTCTATTGCTCAGGTGCTCCCCTCCCTCACCCAGCACCTCTACTGTGAGAGGAAAAAAGGAGGTATTGAAAATTTATAAAAATATGCAATAGTCATCAAGGAGGATGGGAGAGTGAATGCAATAGGGAAATGGGGTAAAATACCAAGAGACCACAACTTGTTGCTGGTAATCACAACCTTTAAGATACTCAGGTATGTTTTTCTTCGGCCACATTACTGTGTGCAAGGCATAGACAGAAAATTAGATAACAGGACTGGGGTTGTGCTGGGCAGGTTCAACAAACTAGGAAGCTAAATTATAGCTTTATAAAGCAGTTTCTCACACAACAACATTTCACTTGACTTTTTAAAAATCACTGAACTTATTTAAACTGTCATTAAGGGTGATTAAATCAGAGAAAAATAGTCAACACATATAATAAATAGTTTTACATAATGTGGACAACTCTGTTTTAATTTTTTGTTTTGATTGATCCATAATTTTAAAACACCTAAGAACAACAAAAAAAAATAGGTATCACTGTTAGGAATATGGTTAATTGATTCATTTAAAGTAATTTATAATAATGACAGTCATTACCTGCTTCCTTCATGGAAATCCGATCTATCATCCCTTTTAATATGTAAATATTGCCTGATAAAGTCCTAAGTTTGTTGTGCTTAATCCGTTCTATAATGACATTACTGTGCCAATATATGTTAGTGATGTCTCTAGGAGAAAATTAAAGGCCAAAATATTCACATTTTACATATGTAAGTATACAAACTTATAATAATAAAAAGTAATAAATTTGCACTCTACAAACATTTAGCAATATTATCCATTTAATTATAAACATCTGAGGGCCAAACATTGTAGCAGAATTCAACTGCCTGGCTAATGTGATCCTCAGAGTATGTAATAAGAAACTACTGTGGCCAAACCAAACCACTAATATAAAATTTATCATTAGCAAAGAAGCAGGGGCCTTCTCTAAATGGTGCTGACAATGCCTGCAACTTCATCTTAACTGATGCCAAGTTTCTGAAGAATGTTTTTCTGTCCCTCTCCTCAGGGACTGAGCTGTTAGCTTTCATGCAGTTACATAGTTTGGATTCCCCTAATCCTGTGAGTACTTTTTGTCTTTTTACCCTCACTACCCATCCAAGTATTTTTACCTTCCTTTCTGAAAATACCAAAAAAAGAGTTCCAACTGGGAAAAAAAAAACTGCAAGATCAAATCACTAACCCATAAATCTACTCTTTGTATTTCCTTAAATGAAGCTAGGAATATAAAACAGAAAGAAAATATAAAGATGTATTAGATAAATGTTGAACATTCCCAATTCATCAGGTAACTAGTAATAAACACACTAATTTTAAGGGTAATATGACAGTTAAGTTCCTTTCATTTGGTCAAATGGGACTAAACTCAGTCACATTTTAATACAGTGATCCTGTGCTTTTTTGTTTCATTTTACTTAACAGTTAAATAGCACTCCAAAAGCACTGTTCTCAAGTCTCACAAATATTAACTACTTTAATATTCAAAATAACCCAAAGAATAGGTAATATTATTATCTTTGTGCAGATGAAGAAACTGAGACTGATAAAGGATAATAGTGCCCATGGTAAGGCAGCTGGAGCGTGATTCCAACAAAGACCACCTCTTTGACATTAAGGACATTGGCCCAAGACAAGCAGAAATAGAATGGGCAAGACAGATTTTAAATAAGTAACTTACAAACTTCTAGGTGAGTACCCTGAACAGTGATATCTTATTTTATGACAACTTTTATTACAATTTTATTTTAACCACTAAGAAACTGGTCTTTAAAAAGAGAAAATGGTGCTAATAGAGTAGCAAAATTAGGCAAAGTCCACTCACCTGATGACGCTTTTGCTTTAGGGAGAACCAGAGAGTGCCAATGATTACTTAATATGTAGTTGTATGGCAAAGTGTTAAATAATTCTGATTCCTTTTCTGGATCAGTAATTTAGATCTGGTTGTCCCAATTTAGATGTGAGAATCTGGACTGAAATGCATGTAGTAAATATTAACTACCCATATATAATTAAGCAGAGAACACCAGTCCACTTAATAGAAGCTCTTTAAAATATAAAGCATCATGAGGGGCACCTGGATGGCTCAGTGGGTTAAAACCTCTGCCTTCGGCTCAGGTCATGATCTCAGAGTCCTGGGATCCAGCACCACACCGGACTCTCTGCTCAGAGAGGAGCCTACTTCCTCCTCTCTTTGCCTGCCTCTCTGCCTACCTGTGATCCCTGTCTGTCAAATAAATAAATAAAATCTTAAAAAAAAAAAAAAAAAAGCATTGTGTATACAAATTTGAGTTGTTACTATTCTAAAAGGAACTTAACAGGCGAAAACAAGAAATCTGGTTATAATCAACATGGCAAGCTTCTGCACAGTCCTTTTACTTTTCTGTCTTCAGTTTGTAACCCTGTTACAAAGTCTTTGTTTTGTAGGAAGATGCATCTCCTTCCAGCTCTTATATACTTATAAATTTTATTAAAATACTGAAATGTTATACTTACGTCAATTTTCCTTCTACACATATAGCGGTATTATTATTTATGATTTTAATCATCCATTCCTGTAGCTGGACCACCTATCAGCATAAAATGAAGTATATATTTCCTGTTACTTGTAGCAAAAGCATTACAAAATCAATTTACATCATATAAAAAGAAAAAACTCACATATTTAGTGCTCATCTATGTAAGAACCACATTCTATTTTAAATAATAACAAGGTAAAGACTCTCATATACAATGAAAACAGAAAAGAGGAAGATTAGAAGTTGTACTGCATAATTTTTTGTCCAATCCAGAATCAGTTCTCCGTCAAATATTCTTATATCAAATATCTCAACCACTGAAGAAAAAAAAAAAAAATCACCTAAAATTCTAAGGTATCCATTAAAGACAAAAGACCTGACTTTTATATGAGTCAGCTGTGTAGTATATACTCCACCATCATTCTTATCCTAAAAAAAAATAGCATTTTTCTTTTTTCTGCATATTTGGTTTTGAATTGCATTTAATTTTCTTTAAACTACAAAGGTGATTACTAATAATCTATATTTCACAGCAGTCTAATCCAGAGCAAATATCTAAACAGCTCAGAGAATTATTTTAGGACAAAATCCTACTGTAGAGGAAAATTTCTGTGAATGTCTGTGTTGAGAAATTGCTTCTACTATGTAACAACACTAAACTATTTCTGATGAGAAATTCAGCAAAAGTCATAACTAATTTGAGTAGCCATTTAGTATACATACAAAAAATTATAAATTTATAAAGACAAATTCTTCTGTGGTAGTTTTATAGCAAGTCAGAAAAAGATGCTAAAATGAAAGGTCCTTCTATTTATTCCACTTTTCCTCAGTTATGTTTATTTTTATTTTATTTTTTCCTCAATTATAAACAAGCAATGAAATTCCTTTTTCATTTTTAACACTTGGATATTTGGAACTATATAAGATAGATCAAGGACAATCAGATGGAGATGATGTTAAAAACAAAAAATAAGGGACATCTGGGTGGCTCAGTCATTAAATGTCTGCCTTCAGCTCTGGTCATGATCCGAGGGTCTTGGGATGGATCCCTGCATTGGGGTCCCTGATTCACGGGAAGCCTGCTTCTTCCTCTCCCACTCCCCCTGCTTGTGTTCCCTCTCTTATTGTGTCTTGCTGTCAAATAAATAAATAAAATCTTCTAAAACTATTTAAAAAAAATAATACTAGGCAACGTTCCAAGTATTTTAGATTCAATGACTCAGGTTATCCTTATAACACTAGGAGGCAGATAATGTTTTCCTCATTTTATAGATAAAGTAACTGTAAAGTCAAATTAAATAACTTGCCCATGTCACACATAGCTAGTTAGGGGCACAGATTGGTTACAAATCTGGGAATTCTGGCTCCAGAATCTTGTACCATCCTGCTTACATAAAATATCAAAACGTGCATTCATGCTCATTCAGCATAATATTCTTGACCTGTACTATATGCCAGGCACTGTTAGGCAGTAGGATTCAGCAAGAAACAAAATGGCTGCCCTATTACAGCAAACACTGGTGTGTGTGTGTGTGTATGCTACTGTGCGCTCACAGGGGCTGAGGGGTGGATGTGTAGAAGCAAGTAGAGTGGTGATGGTTATATCCAAACAAATGGACAAATAATGTCTGACAGTGATAATTATAAAAAATAAGTACAAGACATGCTTACTTAGATATGATAGGGAAGGTCTTGGAACAGAAAACTGAGTAAAGTAAGGGACAGGATATATGGGTTACCTGGGAATACATTCTTCCAGGCAAAGGGAATAGGTACAAAGTCCCCAGATAGATAGCACAGAGGGCACAGCAGCTTGAATAAGCAAGAAAGCAACAGAGGGGAGTGAGAGATGAGATTAGGCATGTCAAGGACTGAATTATGTAGAGTCCTGTAAAAGATGGTAAAGGCTTAGGGTTTTCTCTTAAGATAAAAAGATAAAAAGTTACTGGAGGATTCTGAGCAGAGTGGAGACATGACTTAATATTTTATGGAGTTACTGGGTAGAAAATGGACTATATAAAAATTCTGGCAGGGCACCTGGGAGACTCAAGTTAGCTAAATGTCAGACTTTTGATTTTGGCTCAGGTCATAATCTCAAGGTCATGAGATCAAGCCTTGTGGGGGCTACGTGCTTAGCGAGGAGTCTGCTTAAAGATTCTCTCTCTCCCTTTCCCTTTTCCCCTGCTTGTGCAAATGCTCTCTTTTCCTTTAGGGTAAACAAAAAAATCTTTGGAAAAAAAAAAAAAAAAGGAAAGGAAGGAAGAAAAAAAAAATAAAGAAAAAATGGTGATTCTGGCTGTCTGAAAAACAGAATGGAGAGAACAACAGCGGGGAGCAAGGAGACCATTAAGCTATTATAGTAACCAAGATTTTATGGTACCCTGGTTAAGGTAGTGATTGAGTATTGAGAAGTGGCCAGATTTAGGACAGAAGAGCCAACAGGATTTCCTCACAGTCTGGAGTGGAGTATGACAGAAAAACAAGAGTCTCAAATGAATCTGAAATTTTAACCTAAGTTAAAATTTGGGGGAATGGTATTACTATGTACCAGGATGGGACACAGCTGAGAGAAATTTTGGGGGAAGAAATCATTTTAGACATATTAAATCTGAGATGCCTATTAAATATCAATGGAGAAGTCCTATAGACAATTGAATATGTGACTGTGGGGTTTAGGAGAATGTTCTGGACTTGAGATATATATTTAGGAATTATCAGTAAAGAAATGGGATGTAAAGCTACAGCAGTGGATAATCCAGTCTCTAGAGTGTGTGCAGGCACTAGAGAATCAGTTTCAAGGACTGATTCTGGGGAATTACAGTATTATAGATAGTGACAAGAGGAAGCAGCAAACTGGAATGAGAAGAATGGCCAGTGAGACAGTAGAAAATCAGGAGTGAGGTATCATGGAATTCAATAGAAAAAAACAATACAATGTTTTAAGAAGGATGTTTTGATTCAGCTGTGTTAAACCCTTGTCTGCAACAGAATAAGAAGAAATAATAATTACTAGTTTGAGATCACTGGTGAACCTGAAAAGGGCAATCTTCACAGCGATTTATGAATGCCCAAAGTAGAATATATTTCAGAAAGAATAAGAACAAACACCTCTATCAAGGTGTTTTACAGTAAATGGAAACAAAAAGATGGGGTGATAGTTGAAATGGGATAGGGAGTAACAGGAAGGCAGACTTTTTCTTTGCATTTTTCTTTTTTTAAATGCAGGCCATGTTTCAGCACATTTATATGCTAATGGGAATTTTCCACAAGACAGAAAACAACTGAGGGGATAATTAGAGGGACAAAGTTCTATAGGTGGTAAGAGGAGGTGAATTGGCCTTGAAAAGGGAGCACAAACTGTTCATCCATTATAAGAGAAGGGGAAGCAGAATACGTGGATAGAGCAGCCGGGAGATTGGTGGATTTGGTAATGGGAACAGGAGGTTCAATAATTTGGGAATTGGGCTTTCTCTCATTCTAATAAATAAATAAATAAATAAATAAATAAAATCTTTAAAAAAAAAAAAAAAAGGTTGAGAATGGAAAGAAAAGCAATAGAGTCCAACAGTTAAAGGGATGGTTAAAATGATGGGACCATGGAATCTGTAAGGTAAAGAGCGACATGAGGAAAGAAGAGCACTTATGGTCTAAAGGATTACCTTAGTAAGGTGGAGTATTCATGGTGAGGGAGAAGGAAGAGTGCTAGGGGTAGAATGACCTGGAAAGGCAGGAGTTTGTGTGAGCAGGATGCTTGAAAGTGAGAATCTGGAGAATGTACTGGCAAAGACAAGGTATGAGTATGACTAGGGTCGACGGTAATGGTTAAGGGAAAGGTCATTTAAGATCAAGAATTCAAGGAGGCTGGGCGCCTGGGTGGCTCGGTTGGTTGGACGATTGCCTTCGGCTCAGGTCATGATCCTGGAGTCCCGGGATCGAGTCCCACATCAGGCTCCCAGCTCCATGGGGAGTCTGCTTCTCCCTCTGACCTTCTCCTCGCTCATGTTCTCTCTCACTGTCTCTCTCTCAAATAAATAAATAAATAAATCTTTAAAAAAAAAAAAAAAAAAAAAGAATTCAAGGAGGCTGGATGGATCATCTCTATGGATGTCAGTGTCACCAGAGTTAATGACAGAAGTAGAAGCAGAAGAAAAATTAACAGGCGTTAAACGCTTTAATGGTAATGCAAGGTTATGACTAGCAAGTTGTATTATATAGGACTACAAGGAGTTTCAGGGAGTGATAAAGTTACAAGAGCTATAGCACTTGCTTCAAAGAAGGTGGGAGGGGCTGTATTAGAGAAAAGGAAGGAAAATGGCCTGAAATAGTAATAAGGAACAAAAGAGATACATTCTATCATCTTTAGGCCCAACAATATGAGATAAGGGAGAAAAAAGAGCCACTATTTAAGAAAAGAAGCTGTATTTTGGTTAGAACAAGGTTAAGAAATGTTCACAGAAAATTGAGAATTTTAACATTTTGCTGATGATATACCTTGAGTTCAAGAGGGTACAATGCAGTGTTTGGAGATGAGAGACAGATTGGGTCAGAACTAGGGCATGTACAGAACTGTATACAGGTAAGAGTCTTGGAAGGCTTGGTCTTCTTGTAGTAAATAAGATAAACAACACTATAGCAATGACAGAATTAGTATGTGGGATCTCTCATTACAGTTGTCTTCGAACTTTTTGATCAACCCACCTCATACATTTTTAAAGCAACATCCAAAAATTTTCATCAAGTCTAATATTTGCAAATAATGCAATTTCCAAAGAATACATTGACATACAGAACTATAAGTGTTACAGGGGCATCTCGGCAGCTCAGTTGTTTGAGCATCGGATTCTTGATTTTGGCTTAGGTCATGATCTTGGGGTCCTGGGACTGAGCCCCACATTGGGCTCCACACTTAGCAAGGAGTCTGCTTGAGGATTCTTTCCTTTTCTGTCTGCAAACATCCCCACCCCTCATGCACACTCTCTAAAATAAAATTAAATCTCAAAGGAAAAAAAAAAACAACCCAAAACTATAACTATTACATCACACTTCCAACAGGGGGCTTGAATTTACAATCTCAAGATCAAGAGTTACATGCTTTACTGTGCCAGCCAGGTACCCCTCAAATTTAACCCACTGAGCCATCCAGGTGCCCCAAGGTGACCCTCAAATTTAGATGGAATTTAAATACCACTATCATTCTTTAAAAAATTTATGGACAAATCTTTACCAATTGGAAAATTTACGTTGCTATCTTTTTCCTTGAACTTATTTTCCATTCCACTTCTTTCAGAGAATTATCCTAATGCATCACAGTGTGATAGCCTGAAGTGTTTTATTGATCACTCTATATTACTTTAAAATAGGAAAAATTCTCAAGATTTCAGAAGCTATAACCCCCTTCTATTTTAATTGCAGTTAATAGTGCTCCAAGAATCAGGGGAAAAAAAAAGAAATTAAGAACAGCAAGGAACTCAGTGTTCATTCCCAAACAGAGTAAATAAATTGTTGAAGATTATACAACTAGTAACAGAGCAAGGTTAAAACTTAACACTTGGTGTCTCTTGCTTTCAATCCACTGCTCTTTTCACTAGGCACAATGCCTTGACCTAAATAATAAAATAAACAAACAAAAATGAACCTACTCTTAATGAAAGCTTGAGCTCAGCTTTTGAAGAATGAGGGTAAAAACATAAATGTAAATCTGTCTTAAGTTGTCCTACCTTATTTTTTTTAACTTCATTTGTAAGAGTTTGAAGTGTACTTGGAGAATGATTTGAAGCATTTCTTTTTGATTTCCGAGGTATTGTTATATGAAGTCTTGGAGTTGCAAGCACAATTTTACATGTATCATTCATGGAAACCAGGACATCAGTCTCTCTGGGCATTGTGTGCTCATTTCCTTCCTTAAACTCCTGTTGTGAAGTCCTTTCTTTTGGTATCTTACTATCAGAAACCACTGACTGGCCATCATTTTTAACAACACAGTTAGTATTGAGAGTCTCAAGAGTAGAATTTTGGGATTTTTCAATGACAGAATCAACACCTCCTAAAACAAAGGTGTCCTTTTTAGACTTAGTGGTTACAAATGTATTCTCCTTTGAGTGAAGAATTTGTTTAGCCAACTGAGCTCTAGGTAGTGCTTTGTTTGAGAATCCAGCAGTTGAAACATTTTCATGTTCTTGGTTCAGAAATGGAACCTCTGTAAAAAAATACAAGATAAAACAAAATTTAAAGAAGAATCACATGAAATTAAAAGAGAGAAACAGAATAATATCGAGCTGTTTATATTAAAAAGAAGCGCTCAGGTTAGGAATGTTCCACCCTTTGGCCCAGTCTTTCTCTGAAAGGGATGCCTAGACAGGGAGAATAATTATCTAGAACATTCAACAAAACAAAACACACTTTACCATAAGTTAAATTATGCAGAGATGCTTTCTTTTCCTGCTGACATTGAATCTTTTACTTTTTCAGAAGGAAAGTACTATTTGATGATTCTAGAGGAACTTCTTGCATTGAGGTTGAGTTTTGTTTTTTTAAAGAAAGAGGAAATGAATTTTATTAGTCACTGAGAAGAAAAAAAAGTTGTTTACTTATGTTCAAAAATGATTAGATCAATATAGTATACTTCTGTAACATATGAGTTACATTTCCCTTTTTATTTTCTCATGCTTTTATCACATTCTCTGTATCTATAGTATGCTAAGAATTTTTTAAAAACTCTACATGTTATAACTTGCCAGCTCTACACGAAAGTTTATTACTGAACTTAAAAGTTAGTGATCTGGAATAAAATCTGGTGCTGTCAAAAATCAGAGAGGTCTATCTTAAAATTATATATGAAGTGCCATCCAGTCTTAAAAATTCTGATTCTGCTTCTGGTTGCTACAAATTTCTAAAACGTGAAAGAAAAGTTGAAAAGGTGTAGCTTGTATGTTAAGAGTTGCCATGTTGTGACTCAAAAGCAGACATAACCATAATTTATATGCCTCTGACATCTCTTTAGTAGAACTTCAAAGACAAAAATCTGGTAGGCTTATCTATTAGGCAAGTAGGAACTAAAAGAATTGGTTACATTTTATTCTGCTTTATATCCTAGATGGTTAGTTTTACTTCTTGAAGGTAGAAATGAGTTTCTTTCACACAAAAAAGGGAAATAACAGACTTAAAATTGGAGGAAAAACTGAATTATTTTATATGTTTAATTTCAAATATTCTGACAAAAACTGGTAATGATTATGCTTTAGTAAATATGCAGCTTCAGCTTTAAAAATTTTAATAGAAGGATTTTATTATATTGATGTGTATCATAAAAGAAGGGCAAGTTCCTATTTCTTTAACTCATTCTACTAGAAATGGCATGGCAAAGGAGTAAAGGCAAGTAGGTAATTCAATCAGATATAACATGCTATAGAATCTGGTCATTTATTTTAGAGTACAAAGTCCATGCAGATTCTCCAAAACGTCTCTGAAATTACACACAAAATTTGTGTTTCTATGTATGTGCATTTTCTGGGAAAAGAGTCATCAGACTCTCAAAGCAATGTTATTCCTTTCTCCCTCTCTAATTCCACTTAACAAATAAAACATGCTTTACCGCGCATTATTTGCCTCTCTCCTTTTCTCCCGAACTGTACTTTTTGTATCAAAATAGATCGCTGTCTTTGAAATACAACAATATAAGCACAGTCTAATGTATAATAAAGAGTACGGGCTTTCCAATAAGTACCTGTATTAATTCTCAGCACATCACTTATTCCCTGTGAGACATAGAGCAGACATAACCTCTTTGTAAGCCCAATTTCCCAGACTTTTAAATGAGCATCTACCCATAGTGTCTGCTGAAAGGATTATATGAGATAGTGCATGTAAAATACGTTTATCAATTACTGCAACTCATTATAGTCTCTATTTCAAATGTTCCAAATTCTGATCATTCTATCTTTCCAGATCATTCTCTCAAATCCAATGACTATCCTAATAATACCTAACACTTCTTCACTCTTCACACTTCCTTATCTCCTTTAGGTCTCCTGTTCTTTGTATAACTAACTTAAATTTCATGGTCCCTTTATATACATATCTCAACTCCTTTGTCCTCTTCATCCTATTTGATAAAATTACAATCCTGATAAAACCCAACTCCCTGCCTATACCCCAGCAGCACCCATGCAGCTAAATAGGGTTAAAGGAAAACTCATAATCACATTGACTGATCTCATTTAAGTTCATGCTCACAAGTCTCAAATAGGTCGTTAATGTTGCACTAGAAATCAAATTTAGGCCTAGACCATTTACTCTTCTACTCTCCTGTATTATTTAAACCTCCACCTCCTCAAATTTTAATGCCAGTGTCCTATGCTCACTTTCAGCTGATGACTTTATTGCCCACTTCATTTCTTATAAGTCCTATAACACTGCCTATCTTCTTGTTTGATTTATGATGTTTATTTTTCCAGCTAAGGCCAAAACTTCCACTTATAGATTCTGTTCCCTCTTAACTATTCAAGTTTATCATACTACCAATTTTAGTTTTTCTTTCCCTACTGGATTATTCCCAATAGCATACAAAAATGATCTTTCACTATACATTAAAGATAATACATATATATGTATATTAAAAATATATATATATATATTTTTAAGTAGGCTCTGGGTCCAACATGGGGCTAGAACTCAAAACCTTGAGATTGAGAGCTGCACACTCTACAGATTGAGCCAGCCAGCCACCCCAAAACTCAAATATTTTAAAACCATACCTCCCATATTTCTTTGCTCCTTTCAAAGAGTTGTCTATACTTACCACTGTCAATTTCTCTCCTTCACAATCTCTCTTGAACCCTTTTGCATCATGTTTTTGATCCGATCACTCCACTAAATCCCCTCAACAAAGTCACCAATGACCTCCATGTTGTTAAATCCAATGGTTAAATCTCAGCCTTCATCTTACTTAACTGATCAGCAGCATTAGATACAGTAAAAGACTCTTTGGCTTCCAAAGTATCACTTCTGCTTTTTCTTCCTTTTTGACTTCTTGTGGTTTGTTTATTCTTAACGTACAAAAACCTTAATTACTGAGCTCCTCCCTACCTTGTCTATCCCATTTCAGTTAAATCACTCCAACCTTATAGATACTCAAGCAAAAAAACCCATAACCAAAAAACAACAAAAAACACCTTAGAAGTGGTTTTACATTTTTATACCTATATAAAAGATAAATATAGTAACCTTATCTCACCTAGATAGATGCACTATATCAAATTCACAGCAAGTGATATTTTAAAAATGTAAGTCAGATCTTGTCATTTCTCTGCTCAGAACCCGCCACTGATTCCTTAATTTGCTCATGTAACACACCAAACATTCGCTAAAAGCTTCTATGTTATCTGACTGTAACCATCCTCTCTTCTTCACTTCTGTCCACTCAATGATTTATTAATCTCATAGCTGGTTCTTGAATTTTTGAAGAATCCTCCTATTCCAGGACATTTGTGTTAGCTGTTACTTTGTGTGGATCATCCCTCTCAATTCTTCCAATATTCTGTCTGTATCTATCACCTCCTTCAGTTTTTTGGCTCAAATGCCATCTTCTCATTGAACCACAGCCTGACCACCACATGGAAAATTACAACCCACTGCAACTCTCCCCATCATCCTTACTCTGCCTTTTCTTTTCATAGCACTTTCCTTTTGTACTATAAAAACTACTTATTTTAAATCTGTCTCTCCCACCACCTGAATATGAGCTAGTTACACAAGTGTTGAGATTTTTGTACATCTTGTTCACTCTTGTTTCCTGAGTACCTAAAACAGTATCAGACACAATAAACACAACACATCATAGCTTTCAACCAACACATAATAAAACTAACCTTTTGGTGAATTGTTATCTGATTGGGATGATTTGTTGTTTTCCTTTTCTTCACAGATGTAGGTATACTGCAATAGTCTTTTCTCAGCTCCTTTAGGAGTAAAAATTTTCTTTTCACTTTTCGGTGGTTCCAACAAACTCCTGTTTCCTGATGCTTGTTCTTGCTTGTCACGCAGTACTTTTTCTTTCATTCTTTGAAATACTTTTCCTGGTGATTCATAGTTTGTTTTATTTTTTAATCTATCCTTGTTGGGCTTTATAGCACTGATATCAAGAGAGCTGTTAGAGGTGGTAGCCTCTGCTAGCATGGTGGAATGAAATATATTTTTATTATTAAAATTTGTCATTTCTAGGAAATTTTTCTTTTTATAGTCATTCAATGTTAAAAAAGGGATCTGATATTTTGCCAAATCTTTCACAGGAGTAAGTGTGCCTGCAGGAATGCTGTCAAAAAAGATTGCTTGCATGGGCATATTCTTTCTTGGAGAAGAGGTCTCTGAAGACAAAGGAATTTCTGGGTATTTCAAAGGTGTTGCAATCATCTTGATAAACAGTAGAAAAAAATTTTCTCTAACAGTAGGTCAGTTAAACACAATGTTCAGGGTAGTAGACCTTCAGCAGGGGCCCAGAGGAACCTGTAGTTTAATGTGAAATCAACCTTTATAATGCTTTACAAAAAAATTTATTTGCTTTCAATAATAATATTATTCTAATTAAAAGGTAAAATTGGTTCATAACAAAACTGGATAATCTATAGCTCACAAATCTAAGGTTTTATGTTTTTGTTAAAGACTCATTTTATTATTGATTTAGATGAGCAGTGTGATCATTAAATTTACTTCTCTAGAAAAAACAGTATTCACCAAATAATCTACTTAGTAACTATAAAAACTGAATTTTGAGTATCTGATTTTTAAACATACTTGAACCTCAAGTCCTAGAGGTTTCAATCTAATATTTGCTTCAAAAAGCATTAAATCACATCCACATATTGCATTATATTAGACTCTAAAAGATTAACTTTCACAAACATCACTTTTCCTTTTCAGCACTTAAATTTTAAGGCAGCAGCTATAATGATACAACCTAATGAAAGCTGAAAGATTCATTCTATTTTTAGTTAAATAATTCCCAGTCCTGACTTTGCTATGCCGCTGAACATTTTAACTATGAGGTTTTAGTTGAAAAACCCTCAAATTAAAGTAAATTATACTCATTATGATTTAAAAGAAATTAACACTATTTAGAATTTTTAGCAGAAATCATGTATTTGAGCATACATGGTCTTAGACTTGTTTTAGCTTGCTTTTATGGATATATATATATATATATTTTTTAAAGATTTTATCCATTTATTTGACAGACAGAGATCACAAGTAGGCAGAGAGGCAGGCAGAGAGAGAGAGAGAGAGAGGGAAGCAGGCTTCTTGCGGAGCAGAGAGCCCGATGCGGGGCTCGATCCCAGGACCCTGAGATCATGACCTGAGCCGAAGGCAGCAGCCCAAACCACTGAGCCACCCAGGTGCCCCATATGGATATATTTTACTATCACACCTATAATTAAGATTCTAAGTGGTGAGCCATATAGTTGCACTTTGTAATACTTGGTAAATAAATAAAACGTTTCTACCAAGATGCTTGGAAATTACTAGTTTCAATTTACTGCATCTCTTTTACTAAATTTATAACTATTCTAATCAGTCTTTGACATCATATAAACATAAAAAGTGTACCACAGAAAATACAAAAGCAGTCAGATCAAAGAAATCAAGTATCTTTAAGTAACTTGTGTGAGAAGCATGCAAGTTAAAAATTCATAGACAGTGATCAAAAACCTCCCAAAAAACAAGAGCCCAGGACCTGATGGATTCCCCGGGGAATTCTAACAAACTTTCAAAGAAGAAATAACACCTATTCTCCTGAAGCCCTTTCAAAAAACTGAAGCAGAAGGAAAACTTCCAGACTCTTTTTATGAAGCCAGCATTACCCTAATCCCCAAACCAGGCGAAGACTCTACCAAAAAGGAGAATTTCAGACCAATATCAAGGATGAATATGGATGCTAAGATTCTCAACAAGATCCTAGCAAACAGGATCCAACAGCACATTGAAAAGATTATCCACCATGACCAGGTCGGATTCATCCCTGGGTTACAAGGATGGCTCAACATTCGCAAAACAATCAATGTGATAGAACAAATCAATAAGAGGAGACAAGCAGCACATGGTCCTCTCAATTGACGCAGAAAAAGCATTTGACAAAATCCAGCATCCATTCTTGATTAAAACGCTTCAAAGTATAAGGATAGAGGGAACATTCCTGAACTTCATAAAATCTATCTATGAAAGACCCACAGCAAATATCATCCTCAATGGGAAAAAGCTTGCGGCCTTCCCGTTGAGATCAGGAACACGACAAGGATGCCCACTCTTACCACTCTTGTTCAACATAGTATTAGAAGTCCTAGCAACAGCAATCAGACAACAAAGAGAAATAAAAGGTATCCAAATTGGCAAGGAAGAAGCCAAACTCTTTCTCTTCGCAGACGACATGATTTATATGGAAAACCCAAAAGCTCCACCCCCAAACTACTAGAACTCATACAGCAATTCAGTAACATGGCAGGATACAATGTCAATGTGCAGAAATCAGTGGCTTTCTTATTCACTAACAATGAAAATACAGAAAGGGAAATTAGAGAATATTCTATTTACTATAGCACCAAGAACTATAAGATAGCTGGGACAAAACCTAACCAAAGAGGTAAAGGATCTGTACTTGAGGAACTACAGAACACTCATGAAAGAAATTAAAGAAGACACAAAAAGATGGAAGACCATTCCATGCTCTTGGCTCGGAAGAATAAACATTGTTAAAATGTCTATACTGCCTAGAGCAATCTATACTTTTAATGCCATTCTGTTCAAAATTCCACTGGTATTTTTCAAAGAGCTGGAGCAAATAATCCAAAAATTTGTATGGAATCAGAAGAGACCCCGAATCGTTAAGGAAATGTTGAAAAACAAAAATAAAACTGGCGGCATCACGTTACCTGATTTCAAGCTTTACTACAAAGCTGTGATCACCAAGACAGCATGGTACTGGCATAAAAAACAGACACATAGACCAGTGGAACAAAGTAGAGAGCCCAGATACGGACCCTCAACTCTATGGTCAAATAATCTTCGAAAAAACAGGAAAAAATATACAGTGGAAAAAAGGCAGTCTCTTCAATAAATGGTGCTAGGAAAACTGGACAGCTATATGTAGAAGAACGAAACTCAACCATTCTCTTACACCATACACAAAGATAAACTCGAAATGGATAAAAGACCTCAACGTGAGACAGGAATCCATCAGAATCCTAGAGGAGAACATAGGCAGTAATCTCTTCGATATCAGCCACAGCAACTTCTTTCAAGATATATCTCCAAAGGCAAAGGAAACAAAAGCGAAAATGAACATTTGGGACTTCATCAAGATCAAAATCTTCTGCCCAGCAAAGGAAACAGTCAACAAAACAAAGAGGCAACCCACGTTATGGGATAAGATATTTGCAAATGACAGTACAGACAAAAGGTTAATATCCAGGATCTATAAAGAACTCCTCAAACTCAACACACACAAAACAGATAATCATATCCAAAAAAATGGGCAGAAGATATGAACAGACACTTCTCCAATGAAGACATACAAATGGCTGTCAGACACATGAAAAAATGTTCATCATCACTAGCCATCAGGGAGATTCAAATTAAAACCACATTGAGATACTACCTTACACCAGTTAGAATAGCCAAAATTAGCAAGACAGGAAACAACAAGTGTTGGAGAGGATGTGGAGAAAGGGGAACCCTCTTACAGTTGGTGGGAATGCAAGTTGGTGTAGCCACTTTGGAGAACAGTGTGGAAATTCCTCAAGAAATTAAAAATAGAGCTTCCCTATGACCCTGCAATTGCACTACTGGGTATTTACCCCCAAAGATACAGATGTAGTGAAAAGAAGGGCCATCTGTATCCCAATGTTTATAGCAGCAATGGCCACGGTTGCCAAACTGAGGAAAGAACCAAGATGCCCTTCAACGGACGAATGGATAAGGAAGATGTGGTCCATAAACACTATGGAGTATTATGCCTCCATCAGAAAGGATGAATACCCAACTTTTGTAGCAACATGGACGGGACTGGAAGAGATTATGCTGAGAGAAATAAGTCAAGCAAAGAGAGTCAATTATCATATGGTTTCACTTATTTGTGGAGCATAACAAATAGTATGGAGGACAAGGGGAGATGGAGAGGAGAAGGGAGTTGGGGGAAATTGGAAGGGGAGGTGAACCATGAGAGACTATGGACTCTGAAAAACAATCTGAGGGTTTCGAAGGGGTGGGGGGTGGGAGGCTGGGGGAGCCAGGTAGTGGGTATTAGAGAGGGCACAGATTGCATGGAACACTCGGTGTGGTACAAAAACATTGAATAATGTTACGCTTAAAAGAAATAAAAAAATAATAAATACATTCACAAATAGTAGCTTATCCAATAATTTATAAGACAAAAAAAAATTTTTCCTTAATAACAAGAGCTGACAAAGAAGGCTATCTTGGCAATCTAGTCCTGTGACACAAAAACTACTGAATTCTTCCACAGGATGTTAATTCAGTAAATATATACCAATAATGCATAGATTTATGTGATTGGCAATGTGCTAGTGATAGGAATCCTGTGCTGAGAGTTAAAATACTCATTAGTGGTTCACTTTAAACTCTCAAAATCAAAAATGAATAAACTGGGACAACTGCACACTAAAAATTGGCAAAGTATGTATAGGTTCACACAATCTCAATTCCTCACAACCTCATGAAATGCTCAACAGGAAGTATAAAATGCAAATGAACTAGTCAAACTGAAAACAGGCCCAATCTGTAGTAGACACACATTACTGTTTTTACCTAAAGGTGGATAATTATGGTCCCACTAAACAGTTTGAAGAACCAGCATATAACTCCTCTTTCATGTTGCCCAATCTCTTCCCTTCTAATTCAAATATGTAGTAGAATGGATGTGAGTAGTCAGGATTCTGGAAAACTTCAAGTTCCACCCCCCCAAACCTTTTTGGTTTAAGATTCCTAGGAGTCTCTCTTTCCCACTATGTGATAAATAGCAACTCAACAGATGCCAAAAGAGTTGGCAATAGTTGTCTGTGGTTTCAGTGTGGTTGGTGGAAGAGAGGATATGGAGGGAAAAAAAATTACTTAGGATTTTCTGACCACAGAGGCTTTGTAGAATAGATACAAAAGAAAATCAGGAAATCAGGTAGAGGCCAAACCCTTAAGGTCCCATTCTCTTCCTAGTTAACAGAGGAGCAAAACAAAACAAATTATGGTGCTCAGACTCTGATGGAAGAAGAGACAGATGTTAGAGGATGGGGATCCAGTAACAGGCATTTCTCAAGTTGAGGAAAAGAGTATCCTGACGGCCAAACACACTTGACCTAAGAGATGGAGGTCATTAACAAGAAATTGTTAGTTCCTTCTTGGACTAGAGAAGAGAAGGTGAATTCTAAACTGGTATGCTTGTGCTTCACTAAATAAAACTATTTGGAAAATCTAATTGTTGCCATTTATTCTAAAAACTGACAAATGCTAATGCACTAAGAAAAAAATGCTATTTATTTAAAATAAAGACTCAGGCATGAGAAAACCATTATATGAAAAAGCTAGCTATGAGCACTTTATAGTGCATATAAATAAATATATAAGTAAGGCTAAACTACAGTTTTCCTCATGGATATGATTCTCAATGTAACTGTTACTCTTCTTCCCCAAATTACATGAAAAGTTCTTCCAGGAATTTATTAAAGGGGTAGCAGTAATAATAACTATTATTATGATGATGGAAAGGGTAAAAAAATCCCAAAGCACACTAACCAAAACTGGGAGGTGGAGATGAGAAAAAAATGAGAGGAATTTTAAGTTAACTGGCATATACACTTGGAGGAGGGGAACAAACAAACAAAACCCCCCAGCACTCAACATAATGAAGTTGAATTGATTCAACTCAATTACTAGAAATAACATTCAAAGTGACCAAATGAATCAATTTTAAGAAAATGATCAACACAGAAAAGGGCCAAAAGGCGTGAAAGGCAATTAATAAAGCACACGAAAAGCCACTCAGTGAGTCAAATGACACTTCATTTTACTAATAAAGGAAGAGATACAAATTTAAACAATGGGACTTCTTGCTTATCAGATTGGAAAAGTTCAATTTCAAAATATAGGTGTGTATGCTATTGACCAAGAAATTCCACTTCTAAATTTTTTTCTTACAGAAACAACTACATTAAGGATGCAAATATATAAGTGGTAGTAACAGTCAATATTTATTGCATGTAATCAGATACCACATAACCTTACAGCAATTCTGGAGAGTTTTGAAGATGGGGAAACTAAGGCACAGACAGGTAGTTAAATAACCTGCCCAAGGTCACACTGACCATGATTAAGAGCAGGACCTAAATCTGAATTCAAGACCCAAGTTCCTACACAAACACTATACAGTTCATTAACAAATTATTACTGAACAAATTATTTGTATTGGACAAATTATTATAAACAATTTAGATCTCCACCACTACGGGACGAAATTCTGCTACATCCATAGAGCTGAATTCTATTTATTCAGTAAAAAGATATATTCCGTATACGTACTGACATAGAAAATAGCTATTTAATATATTAAATATTAATTTAATATATTATATTTAATATACTAGGTTATATTATATATTATATTATATTTAATATATTAAATTTTTAAAAAGGAAAGAGTAGAAGAGAACGTACAATCTCATTTCTGTCAAACACATGAGCATAAGCATAGGGAAAAAAATCTGGAAGTGTACCAAATTGTGAATAGTGTTTAACTTTGAAGAGTAGGATGAAGGGGCCCACCATTTTCTAGATAATTTTATTAACATCTAGGTATGTTTGTAACCGATGTGTAATTAAACCAGAAGAAATCTTGAGCTCGATGGATCAACTGTTTCTACAGCACCGTGGATCTTAGGGTCCAAGGGCAGTGATGTACAGAAACCACTCTTAACGTAAAGGGTTTTTTTTTTTTGGTTTGGGTTTTTTTAGTTTGTTTTTGTTTTTAACTAGAAGTGATTTTAGAACAAAAGCTTAGAGCGTTCACCATCGAAACGAACCTGAACGGTAGTAGACACGCAACAACTATGCACGCAACGAATGAAGCAGTTGTGAGACCCCCCCCCGCCCCCACCCAGCAAAAAATGTACAAAAGCCCACAAGGGGTGAAAACGCTGAGAGGCTGGGACTCTCAGCGTCAGAGGGGACCGGCGGCAGGAGGCGAGGGGGTCGGGGAAAGGAGTTCATACCTTGGGTGAAGAGCTTGACAGGGCTAGAAGACGGCAGTCCGGGCTTGGCTTCGCGTGGGTTGGGCGATCCCAGGGCTCGCGCCTCCCACCCAAGTCAGCTCCAGGCCCCGCAGCGGAGCCTCAGGTGACCCTCAGTTCCTCCGCGAGGTTCGCCGACACCCACAACAGTTTGGGAATTCAAATTTGAAGAGCCCGCCCTCCAGCCAGCCCCTCATTGGCGCGCTCAGGAACTGCGTCACTGAGTGACTCGAAAAAACTGGGGGTGGCTCCTACCGCGCGGACAATGCTGTTTCCACAAGAGGAGTGTAATCCCAAGCTGCCAACAGTACCCAGAGCGCCGCTCTAGTCTTCCACAGAATCTGTTCCGTTTTCAGAGGTCGCGCGCCCCTAGCGCGTTCCGCCGCTCCTCCCGTTATGCTCTGCGGCGGGAAGGCCTACGTCAGACGTCACTTGCGTTCTCCTGCGCTCCTGCGCTTTATTAAGTTTGGCCTTTCTCAGATTCCCTCCTCCGCTACTAGTTTGAGAGCTGGTGGTGGTCTGTGAGCTGTCTGAAGAAACAGCTTCCCGAGTGCTTTTGAGAGAGCTTTTGGTTTTCCCTGGCAGCCAGATATTTGAGAATGAGAAAGAAACGTTTTGTTCTTGAGAGCATAATAGTCTGAATGCAAAGTTATACTTGAAATGGCATGTTTAATTTGAGCTGTTTCCCCAAGAAGTGTGATGTTTTCTGAACCTGATTTTATCGAGTCCCAAAAGCTTTAATCTTGACGACTCTGGGTTGCAAAGCAGTTTGTGACAATGCACTGAGACTGAGCCTTGCCTTAGATGGCACCCAGTGATGCTCTGCTCCAACCACCGTGGATTATGGTGTATCCTTCACCTCAGCGCTCTGGCAAGACGCATTCGCTAGCTGGAAGCATTGCGTAGCGCGCCCTGTTTCAGTCTTGGGGGCAGAGAAAGAGGTGCCAGAGGAGTAACAAAATGTTTTCAGTCTAAACCCCTTCCAGCTCTGATCCAGCAACTTTTCTCCATTAACTCTCTCCCACTCCCCAACAAGACAGCACGGGACGGGAGAATTTATTTTATTCTTCATCCAGGAAGATTCCTCAGCATCCTAGGACCATATATCACATTTTTCCGTTAACATTGGACTCCACTGGTTGTAATGGATTAATTGTTAAAAGTGACTTTTGCAATCCCCTTGTCTAAATCCTGTTTTCACTAAATCTTGTGCACACCAAATATTCAGAGTCCGAAATATAAATTTAAAACATGCAAACGACTGCAAGTAAGGAAAAGAAAACAGTTGAGGTGAGGAAATGAAAACAAATCTACAGAGATAAAATGAAGTTTCTGTCTGTGCAGCACAATGAGAAAATGGCTGGACATGAATTTGCACAAGATTTGTGGGAAAAGCTAGACTTAAGATATCTGTTAAATGACATGTGTGAAAGTGTATGAAATGCACATTGTGTGAGAGAGACTTTGAGGAGATAGGCGTTCATATTCCAAAGTATCTGGAATAGAAATATGAGAAGTTTCTATGCCTCTTATGGAGATGGCCGTAGCTCACACATTCAGCCAGACTAGGAACCTTATTAAGGGGAGACACTCAGAAATATAGACTTTAATTTTTTTAAAATATCACTCTTCATATTAGAAATAGTTAGTATATAGCATGCTCCAGGGTGAACAGCAACAGATAGAAGGATAACTAATGATTTTCCAAAAAAAACTGGAGGAAACAGTTTATGGATAGCAAACTGTGATGAGAAGGCATACAGGCAAAGGGACAATGTTCATTTGTCCACTGGAGCATCAACATACTGCCCTGGATGGGCCTTTCTTTTAAGTTTCAGTCAGCCTCTGGATAATCTGTCCAGGCATAAGTCTGTTACTCATGGTAACACATGCAGACCTCCTTAGGGTCCAAAGGACAGACAAAGGAGGAAGAAAATGGAAGCCTCACGCTGTGTGGGAGCTGCTGCCAAGGCATCTGGGTCTGCTGAGCCTGGAGGAATATTCCCAGGACAATGGTAAGTTCCAGCAGAGTACTAATTGACCATATAGCATTTTACATTTTGGGGAGAATCGGAAAAAAGGTGCTCTTTCTTCAAGGCTGATAGTTTTCAACCAAGGGTGATTTGCACCACCATCCTACCCCCCAGCAGGGCATTTGGCAATGTTTGGAGACATTAAAACCATAAATGTCACAGCTGAGAGGGATGCCACTGGCATCTATTGAGTAGAGGACAAGAATGCTGCTAAACATCCTACAGTGTGCAGGACAGCCCGTCCAATACAAAGAATTAACCAATCTAAAATGTCAATAATGCCAAGGGTTAAGAAATCCTACATTTGTAAGATATAGCCCTGAAACAGAATTTTAGATTCTTTTCACTCTCTCAGTTGTGTTTCCCTTATGTAAGGTGTAATATATAATTACTACTGCTGTGTCTGGGCCTAGAGGAGGGATGAGGATGCAGTCAAAAGGGAGGTTATCCAGGCTGTGTGAGGGGAGGACCCATCAGAAGAAAAAACTGCCAGAGATTTCTGTATAATAGAGACATTACTACAAACATGTAAACACATTACAAGTTGTAATAAGTGCTCTAAAGATGACTAAGGTTAGATCCTGCAAGAAGAAATGGAGTTAGGAGTACCAGAGATTTACTGGGAGGTAAAGTCTGTGAGGGTCAAGGGAAAGGAAGAAAGATTGGGCCTGATAAACCTCTAGACTTTGATTCATAGTTTGATACAGAATCGGGCAGAGGGAGCCTAAAATTGTAATGCAGATTTGACAAAGTATTGGCTAACACAACAGGACTTGGAGTAATCCATCAGAGGTGTCCTGGAGTGGGCAGAAATGGGTTGGTCCCGGAATACATAATGATAGAAGCTTCCTGGGAAGAAGATGGCCATGACTTAAAGGCCTAAAAACATTTTTTTAGGGGAGCCTAGCTGGCTCAGTCAGTAGAGGTTGTGACTCTTGATCTCGGAATTGTAAGTATAGAGCCCACATTAGATGTAGAGATTACTCAAAAATACAATCTATTTTTTAAGGATTTTATTTATTTATTTGACACAGAGAGTTCACAAGTAGGCAGAGAGGCAGGCAGAGAGAGAGAGCGGGAAGCAGGTTCCCTACTGAGCAGAGAGCCTGATGTGGGGCTGGATCCCAGAACCCTGAGATCACGACCTGGGCTGAAGGCAGAGGCTTAACCCACTCACTGAGCCACCCAGGTGCCCTTAAAAATAAAATCTTAAAAAAGAACCCCATTTTTAAATTAAATTTTTGGGGGATTGAGATATAATTGTTGTATGACATTATAGTAGTGTCAGGTGTATGACATAATGATTTGATATATGTATATACTGCAGAATGATCACAATATGTCTAGTTAATATCCATTAGAACACAGTTAGGATTTTTTTCTTGTCATGATAACTTTTAAGATCTACTGTGTTAGCAACTTTCAAATATACAGTAAGTATTATTAACTATAGTCACCATGCTATACATTACATCCTCAGGACTTACTTATTTTGTAACTGGAAATTTGTGCCTTTTGACCACCTTCACCCATTTTACCCATTCCCACCTGCCTCTAGCAACTGAGTCTGTTCTCTGTATCAGTGAGTTGGATTTTATTTTGTTTTGTTTTTAGATTTCACATAAAAGTAAAATTATACAGTTTTTGGCTTTCTCTATCTGGCTTATTTCACTAAGCATAATGCCCTCAAGATCCATCCATGTTGTTTCAAATGGCAATATTTTCTTTTTTTTTAATGGCCGAATAATATTATATTGTATATATATACCACTTCTCTTAGCATTCATTCTTAGTGGATGATACTTAGATTGTTTCCATGTCTTGGCTATTGTTAATAATGCTACAGTGAACATGGGGGTGCATATATCTTTTTGAGATAGTGATTTCCTTTCCTTCAGATATATACCCAACAGTAAAATCCAGGGTCATACAGTAGTTCTATTTTTAATTTTTGGAGCAATCTCTATACTATTGTTTTAAGTGACTATGCCAGTTTACAATCCTAACAATAATATACAAGTATTCCCCTTTCTCCACATCATTGCCAACACTTGTTATCTCTTGTCTTTTTGATGATAAGCATTCTAACAGGTGTAAGGTGGTAGCTTATTATGGTCTTGATTTGTATTTCCCTGACGATTAGTGATTTTGAGTGTCTTTTCATGTACCTGTTGGCCATTTCATTGTCTTCTTTGGGAAAATATCTATTCAGTCCCTCTTCCATTTTTAAATCCGACTTTGGGGTTTTGTTTCATTTTGTTTTACTTTGCTTTGCTATTGAGTTGTATGAGTTCTTCATATATCTTGGATATTAATCCCTTATGAGATATATGATTTGCAAATATTTTCTCCCATTATGTAGGTTGCTTTTTGATTTTGTTGATGGTTTCTGTTGCTGAACAGAAACTTTTTAGTTTGATGTAGTCTCCCTTATTTATTTTTGCTTTTGTTGCCTTTGCTTTTGGTGTCAAATCCGAAAAAATAATCAGCAAGACTGATGTCAATGAGCTTACCACTTATGTTTCCTTCTAGGGGTTTTATAGTTTCAAGTCTTCCATTCAAGTCTTTAATCCATTTTGAATTAATTTTTATAATTTTGAATTAATTTTTTAATTGATTTTATGAGTAGGTTGGTGGCCCAGTTTTTTTTTCTCTTGCATGTAACTGTCAGTTTATTGAAGTCAAAGATTTAGCAGATCCTGATGGCAATGCAGTTGGAGGCTGTTTAGCTAACTGCACTCCTCATAGACCAGTGACACTTTTTAATGAATAGAGGTTTGAATTTCATACTTCATGGCTGCCATAGAAGGACAATTAAAAGGTTATAAAAGGTAGAGTTTATTTGCAGTGGCTTTTGTCTTTTTGTGTAACCCACAATAAGATATATATTTTGTATTGTACTGAATAAATGCATAAATACATGTAACTAAAGCAAGAGTTTTTCAGACATTTCTTATCTTTACTGTATACAATCATACTAATATTTTCCTTTTCTATTTCCTGTTTTTTAATGCTTGTGTATAACTGTAGGACAGTGTGAATATTTTCATGTTTCTGCATAGTTAACACATTTTTCTTTTTAAAAAATTGTGATGAAATTCACATAACTTAAAATCAACCATTTAAAAGTATACACTCCAGTGGCATTTAGTACACTCACAGTGTTATGCAAGAACTGCCTTAAAAAAATCTTCATCACCCCAAGAGTAAATCCCATACCTGTTAAACAGTTATTCTCTATTCTCCTTACCCCACAGTCCTTGTCAACCATCAGTCTGCTTTCTGTGAATTTTGGACAATCCTAAAAACTAAAATTCCAAATTAATAAATTTGGTTGGAAAGATTAGCCTTTGACTTAAGTGGGATTTTTTTTTCTTGGAGTAAACATTGATGAATTATTAGCCTGATATCAATGGAGGACTTTTTATTTTAAAGATTTTTAAAAAACATTTTTAAGATTGTATTTATTTATTTGACAGAGAGATTGAGAGTATAAGTAGGCAGAGCAGCAGAGGGAGAGGGAAAAGCAGGCTCCCTGCTCCCAGAACCCTGGGATCATGACCAGACTGGAAGTCAGGCACTTAACTGACTGAGCCATTCAGGCGCTGCAATGGAGGACTTTTCTTTTAGAATAAATAGCTGTGAGGAAGAAAGGAGTGATTGTGGATTTTTAGGTAAGGAATAGTCTTAAAGTTGAAATCTTCTCATGGCATATACATTTTTGATGTTTTATTTTATTTATTTATTTATTTATTAAAGATTTTATTTATTTAACACATAGAGAACACAAGTAGGCAGAGGTGGCGGGGGGAGCAGGCTCCCCACCAAGCAGAGAGCCCGATATGGGGCTGGATCCCAGATTCCCGAGATCATGACCTGATCCGAAGGCAGAGGCTTAACCCACTGAGCCACCCAGGGACCCCTATTTTATTTTTTTAAATTAACATATAATGTATTATTAGCCCCAGGGGTACAGGTCTGTGAATCGTCAGGCTTACACACTTCCCAGCACTCACAATAGCGCATACCCTCCTCAATGTCCATAACCGAACCACTCTCTCCCTCCCCCACCTCCCGCCCCCGCCCCGGCAACCCTCAGATTGTCTTGTGAGATTAAGAGTCTCTTATGGTTTGTCTCCCTCCTGATCCCATCTTGTTTCATTTTTTCCTTCCCCACCCCCAACCTCCCATGTTGCCTCTCAAATTCCTATATCAGGAGATCATATGATAATTGTCTTTCTCTGATTGACTTAGCTCAACATAATACTCTCTAGTTTCACCCACAATGTTGCAAATGGCAAGATTTCATTTCTTTTGATGGCTGCGAAGTATTCCATTGTGCGTGTATATGTATATATATACATACACACATATATACACATCTTCTTTATCCATTCATCTGTTGATGGACATCTAGATTCCTTCCATAGTTTAACTATTGTGGACATTGCTGCTATAAACATATGGGTGCACGTGTCCCTTCAGATCACTACATTTGTTTCTTTATAAAGGGTAAGTATCCAATAGTGTGATGGCTGGGTTGTGGGGTAACTCTATTTTCAAATTTTGAGGAACATACATGATTTTTATTTCCCTGACGTAGAACACTTTTTCATGTGTCTCTTGGCCATCTGGATGTCTTCTTTGCAGAAATGTCTGTTTATATCTTCTGCCCATTTCTTGATTGGATTATTTGTTCTTTGGGTGTTGAGTTTGATAAGTTCTTTATAGATTTTGGGTACTAGCCCTTTATCTGATATGTCATTTGCAAATATATTCACCCATTTTGTCAGCTGTCTTTTGGTTTTGTTGACTGTTTCCTTTGCTGTGCAAAAGCTTTTGATCTTGATGGAGTCCCAATGGTTCATTTTTGCCCTTGCTTCCCTTGCCTTTGGTGATGTTTCTAGGAAGAAGCTGCTGTGGCTGAGGTTGAAGAGGTTGCTGCCTGGGTTCTTCTCAAGTATTTTGATGGCTTTCTGTCTCACATTGATGTCTTTCATCCATTTGGAGTCTATTTTTGTGTGTGGTGTAAGGAAATGGTCCAGTTTCATTCTTCTGCATGTGGCTGTCCAATTTTCCCATTACCATTTGTTGAAGAGACTGTCTGTTTTCTGCATGTGGCTGTTCAATTTTCCCAACACGATTTGTTGAAGAGACTGTCTTTTTTCCATTGGATATTCTTTCCTGCTTTGTCAAAGATTAGTTGACTATAGAGTTGAGGGTCTATTTCTGGGCTCTCTATTCTGTTCTATTGATCTATGAGCCCAGAAATAGACCTCAACTCTATGGTCATCGATGATGACAGCTTTGTAATAGAGCTTGAAATCTGGAATTGTGATGCCACCAACTTTGGCTTTCTTTTTCAATATTCTTCTGGCTATTTGGGGTCTTTTCTGGTTCCACATAAACTTTAGGATTATTTGTTCCATTTCTTTGAAAAAAATGGATGGGATTTTGATAGGCATTGCATTAAGTGTGTAGATTGCTTTAGGTAGCACAGACATTTTCACAATATTTGTTCTTCCAATCCATGAGCATGGAACATTTTTCCATTTCTTTCATGAGTACTCTATAGTTTTCTGAGTACAGATTCTTTGCCTCTTTTGTTAGGTCTATTCCTAGGTATTTTATTTTTTTGGGTACAATTGTAAATGGGATTGACTCCTTAATTTCTCTTTCTTCTGTCTTGTTGTTGAAGTATAGAAATGCAGCTGATTTCTGTACATTGCTTTTATATACTGACGCTTTACTGAGTTCCTGTATGAGTGCTAGCAGTTTTGGAGTGGAATCTTTTGGGTTTTCCACATCAAGTATCATATCATCTGGAAAGAGTGATAATTTGACTTCTTCTTTGCCAATTTGGATGCTTCTTATTTCTTTTTGTTGTCTGATTCCTGAGGCTAGGACTTCTAGTACTATGTTCAATAGCAGTGGTGATAATTGACATCCCTGCCATGTTCCTGACCTTAGCGAAAAAGCTCTAGTTTTTCCACATTGAGAATGATACTCGCTGTGGGTTTTTCATAGATGGCTTTGATGAAATTGAGGTATGTACTCTCTATCCCTACACTTTGAAGAGTTTTGATCAAGAAAGAATGCTGTACTTTGACAAATGCTTTTTTAGCAACTACTGAGAGTATCACGTGGTTCTTGTTCTTTCTTTTATCAATGTATTATATCACATTTATTGATCAGTGGACATTGATCCAAGCTTGCAGCCCAGGAATAAATCCCATTTGGTCGTGGTGAATGATCCTTTTAATGTATTGTTGGGTCCTATTGGCTAGTATTTTGGTGGGAATTTTCACATCCGTGTTCATCAAGGATATTGGTCTGTCATTCTCTTTTTTGATGGGGTCTTTGGTTTGGGGATCAAGGTAATGCTGGCTCATGAATGAATTTGGAAGTTTTCTTTCCATTTCTATTTTTTGGAACAGTTCCAGGAGAATAGGTATTAATTCTTTTTTAAATGTTTGGTAGAATTCCCCTGGGAAACCTTCTAGCCTTGGACTCTTGTTTTTTGGGAGATTTTTGATGACTTCTTCAATCTCCTTACTGGTTATTGCTCTCTTCAGGTTTTCTGTTTCTTCCTAGTTTAGTTTTGGTAGTTCTTCTTCAGTTTTCGTAGTTCAGTTTGGTAGTTCTGTTTCTTCCTAGTTCAGTTTGGTAGAAATGGAATGCATCCATTTCTTCCAGATTGTCAATTTGCTGGTGTATGTTTTCTCATAATATGTTCTTTTAATTGATTGTATTTCTTTGGTGTTGTTTGTGATCTCTCCTCTTTCATCCATGATTTTACTAATTTGGGTCCTTTCTCTTTTCTTTTGGATAAGTCTGGCCAGGGGTTTATCCATCTTACTAATTCTTTCAAAGAATGAACTCCTATTTTCGTTGATTTGTTCTACAGATATTTGGTTTCTATTTCATTGATTTCTGCTCTGATCTTTATTATTTCTCTTCTCCTGCTGGGTTTAGGCTTTCTTTGCTATTCTTTTTCCAGCTCCTTTAGGTGTAGGTTTAGGTTGTGTATTTGAGACCTTTCTTGTTTCTTAAGAAAGGCTTGTATCTCTATATATGTTCCTCTCAGGACTGCTTTTCCGTGTCCCACAGATTTTGAACAGTTGTGTTTTAATTATCATTTGTTTCTATGAATTTTTAAAATTCTTCTTTAATTTCCTGGTTGCCCCATTCATTCTTTAGTAGGATGCTCTTTAGCCTCCATGTTTTTGAGTTTTTTCCAACTTTCCTCTTGTGATTGAGTTCTAGCTTCAGAGCCTTGTGTTCTGAAAATATGTAGGGAATGATGCCAATCTTTTGGTACCAGTTGAGACCTGATTTGTGACCCAGGATGTGATCTATTTTGGAGAATATTCTATGTGTACTAGAGAAGAATGTGTATTCTATTGTATTGGGATGGAATGTTCTGAATATATCTGTGATGTCCATCTGGTCCAGTGTGTCATTTAAGGCCTCATTTCCTGGTTGATCTTTTGCTTGGATGATCTGTCCATTTCTGCGAGGGGGGTGTTAAAGTCCCCTCCTGTTATTGTATTATCAATGTGTTTCTTTGATTTTGTCATTAATGGGTTTATATAGTTGGCTGCTCACATGTTTTGGCATAGATATTTAAAACTGTTAGATCTTCTTGTTGGACAGTCCCTTTAAGTATGATATAGTTTTCTTCCTCATCTCTTATTGTAGTCTTTGGCTTAAAATCTAATGTATCTGATCTAAGGATTGCCACCCCAGCTTTCTTTTGATATCCATTAGCATGGCAAATTGTTTTACTCCCCCTCACTTTAAATCTAGAGGTGTCTTTGGGTCTAAAATGAGTTTCTTGTAGACATCATATTAATGGGTTTTATTTATTTTTTTTATCCATTCTGATACCCTGTGTCTTTTGATTGGGGCATTTAGCCCATTTACATTCAGGTAACTATTGAAAGTTATGCATTTAGTGCTATTGTTTTGCCTGTAAGGTGACTATTAACTGTATATTGTCTCTGTTCCTTTCTGGTCTACTACTTTTAGGTTCTCTCTTTGCTTAGAGGACCCCTTTAAATGTTTTCTGTAGGGAAGATTCAGTGTTTACAAATTCTTTTAGTTTTTGTTTGTCCTGGATGCTTTTTATCTCACCTTCTATTTTCAATGATAGCCTAGCTGGATATAGTATTCTTGGTTGCATGTTTTTCTCATTTAGTGCTCTGAATATATCATGCCTGTTCTTCTTGGCCTGTCAGGTCTCTATGGATCTGCTGCCAATTTAATATTTTTTACCACTGTATGTTACAGACTTCTTGTCATGAGCTGCTTTCAGGATTTTCTCTTTGTCACTAAGACTTGTAAGTTTTACTATTAGACTACAGGGTATGGACTTATTTTTATTGATTTTGATGGGGTTCTCTGTGCCTCCTGGTTTCTGATGCTTGTTTTCTTTGCATATTAGGGAAGTTCTCTACAATAATTCACTCCAATATACCTTCTGCCCCTCTCTGTCTTTCTTCTTCTTCTGGAATCCCAATTAATCTAATATTGTTTCATCTTATGGTATCACTTACCTCTCAAATTCTCCCCTCTCGTCCAGGAGTTGTTTGTCTCTCTTTTGCTCATCTTATTCTCCTTCATTTGGTCTTCTATATCACTAATTCTCTCTTCTGCCTATTTATCCTAGCAGTAAGAGCCTCCATTTTTGATTGCACCACATTAATAGCTTTTAAATTTCAGCTTGATTAGATTTTAGTTCTTTAATTTCTCCAGAAAGGGCTTTTATTTCTCCAGATATCATTTCTCTAATATCTTCCATGCCTTTTTTGAGCCCAGCTAGTACCTTGAGAATCACCATTGTGAACTCTACTTCTGACATATTACCAATGTCCTTATTGATTAGGTCTTAGCCATTGGTACTGCCTCTTGTTCTTTTTTTGTGGTAAATTTTTCTGTCTTGTCATTTTATCCAGTTAAAAATATATGAACAAGAGAATAAAATACTAAAAGGGTGGCAAAGACCCCAGAAAAATGTACGCTAACCAAATCAGAGAGACCCCAAATTGGGGGGAGAAGAAAGGGGGTAAAGGAAGTTTAAGAAAAAATTAAAAAATATTAAAATATGTGTATGTATTAGAGTGATGAATAGAACAGAGCCACTCACTTGATTTTGGGTGAATTTTGTTCTCTTAGAAGAAACTACCTCCCAAAATTTTTTAAAGAAAGAAAAACATATATACAAATATAAGAGTAAATGTGATGAAGGGATGGAGTATGACTGTAAGGATGAAAATTAAAAAAAAAATTCTAAAAAACGGTATTGATAAGATAAGTTGGTTGCAAAGAGAGAGAAAAGAAAGTGGAGAGAATTTGTTCAAGCTGGAGACTAGAACAAAGCCTTGTGCTAGATTTAGGGTATATTTTGATCTATTAGAAGAAGTTGTATCCCAAAGGTTTTTTTAGAAGAAAAAGCCCTGTATATATACAAGAAATAAAGTTAGATACAATGAAGGATAAAATATAACTATAATAATGAAGGTTTAAAAAGATTTTTTTTAAAAGAAAGTTATTGTAGTTATTGTAGATAAAGTAGTCAAAAAATGTTAAAAGCAGAAAGAAGAAAAGTTAAAAAAATTAGAATAAGAAAAAAATAAAATTAAAAAAATTTAATTAACTTTGTAAAACTAAAGTATCATGGGGAGAAATCCATGAATTTCATGCTTTGCTTTCCCCCCTCTGGAATTCTACTGTTCTTGATCAATGAGCTTGGTCTTTGCTGGATGTTCTTGCTGATCTTCTGGGGGAGGGGCCCTTGTAGTGATTCTCAGATGTCTTTGCCCGAGGAGGAATTGCACTGCCTTTGTCAGTGGCTGGGCTAAGTAATCTGCTCAGATTTGCTCTCAGGAGCTTTTGTTTTCTGAACATTTGCCATAGAGCTCTGGAGGTTCGGTTTGAAAATGGCAGCCTCCCAGTCGCTGGCCTGGAGGAGCTGAGAGGTCGAGGCCCCACTGCTCAGTGTGCCCTTAGAGAAAAACGCTAATCATTCCTGTCTCCCTGCTCTCTGGCCGTGCTCTGAGCTCACCCAGCCTGTGACTGAGCATTTCTGTTCTGGCACACAGTCCCATTTGGAGTTTCCAAACCTAGCAGATTTCTGCCTCCAGAGAAGGAAGGTGAGTCTCCCTGGATCTGCTTCTTATGGGATCCCTGCTCAAATAGCAGTGGTCCAATTGTGCCACAGATCACAGTTTAAGGTAACCCTGAGCTGAGTGCTCACTCCTTGGCTCCATTTCTATAGCTGGCTTCCCCTCTCTGATACCTGCAAGCTCTGCTACACTCAGACACCTCCCATCCTTCTGTGACCCCACAGGACCTGAGACCACACTGTCCCTGAGAGTGCTCCACCCCCGCTTAGCCTCTGGAGTGTTGTCCCTTAGTGGAGCAGACTTTTAAAAGTTTGGATTTTGTGTTCTTTTGCTCCACCACTTTTCAGGAGCTAGTCCCTCCCCCACAGTCTATCTTCCCATTACTTCGGATTCACTTCTCAGCACGTCATACCTTTCAGAAAGTGGCCAATTTTCTATTTCTAGAATTGCTGCTCTTCTTCTCTTTGATCTCCTGTTGGGTTTGTAGGTGTTTCAAATGGTTTGATAACTATCTAGCTGAACTCCTGTGACCTGATGTCATCTCAGTCTGCTACTTCTTGCCATCTTGACTCCTCTCTCATGGATTATATTTTTGTCTGTGTTATAGGAAGAGAGATCATGGGTTAAAAGTGGACTCAGAGGTACTGAAGTATTTAATCTTCACCATAATTCCTCTGTGAGAATAATGATTAGATTTTGGAACAGTATTAATGGAAAATGTGAGGGCTGACTTGAGAGAAACAGAATGATTGCTGGAGCATATTGAGCATTAGGTTAAAGTTCAAATCGAGATTTGTGGTGGCACTGATTGGCAGGATTGGCAATTTTTGTTTCCAACAAATATATTAAGAACAAGAGAAGCTAAATAAAGCTACACTGAAGCCAATTTGAAGTCAAAGATTTGAAATGGAAATGGTTTATTAAAGAATCTCAAATTATTAAGTGGTAAATAGGAAATAGTTTGATTTTCTCAATCCCTGTTTCTGATTGTGTTCTGTCAAATACCTCTTTCTCCAAATAGTTGGCATCTTGAAAACATCTTGGCCCAATTCTGCTACTCGAAGATACTTGCCACTCAAAGAAACCATAACATTCCATCGTCTTCCCAATTTACAGCTAAATGCCTAAAACCTCACTGTGGTCCTGCTGCCTCCATCTGTGTTGAAATGATGCCTAGGAAATAAATTAGGAATGAAGGAATGAGATTTGAAGGTTGATTTGGTTTCTTTTTTTGCTAACTCATCTAAGTCTATAGTGAGCACCTGGAGTGCATACATTTACTAAGGGCCAAGATAGCATGAGACCCAGTCTAATATTTAGCCTGAGGGTGCCTGGGACTCTTCAACAATCAACTGGAGTGAAGCCTGGAATCCTGCTTGGTGATACATAGACTGCTTAGTGTCTTTGTCCTTGTTTCTGATTATTATGCCAATTGACCTAACTTGATCAACTTTTATAAATTGTCGTTTGTCTTAAAGGCTCAGAGCCGCTGTTGCATAGCCCCTAAGGTCTAATATAAACAGACACCTGACTCTTGTCTGCTCATCATACACACTATCTTCCTAGCTCCTAGACCATACTGGAGCCTATATAATTTGTTTTAGAATGTTTCTAATGTTTGTTTTCAGCCATATTTGCCAGTGAGTAGCTCTTCTTTGCTAATAAACAAAATCTGAAGGCACTGTAAATGATGGCTTCACTGCGTTGGAGGAGGTTCTGACTAAGACTCTCCTGTAGATTAACTCTGACTCCATCTTGTGGTTAAATGGGTGGCTGCACTGGGAAACTCTTCACTTGCCTGTTGCCTTCTGCTATCTTATGTTGGTTAAAGGCAAATTTGCTCAGTCTTTTTTTTTTTTTTTTTATTCCTGCGGATCTGGATCTGGTTTATACTGACTAGGTTGGTTCAGTAAGTCGAAAGAAAGCTCTTTCCCTGTGCTTCAAGAAAACTTTCACCTTGATTTCCCAGAGATATTTCATATTCAACATTTTCAGAATGGAAATTTGCATCATTCTGCCTACCCTCACCCTTCTATGTTCCCTCCCTGCCCTCACAGCCTGTTCTTTCCGTGAATGTCTCCCTTAAACTCTCTCATCCTCTGCTCTTTATCTCAGAGAAAGACAGTTTACCCACTAGTGAAAATTGGAGGATTAACAGCAATTCTGATTTTTTTCTCCTCTGTCTTTCATCCCTTTATTTTGCCTCTCAATTCCAAATGATCTCAAATTTTCTGTCTCTTTCCTCCATTCTTCTGCTACTGTCAGAGTTATAACCTTTAATATTTTTTGACCCAAACTACTACAGTTGTCTCTATTATGTTTGTCATCTTAGTCTTATGGATATCAAAATTTTCCTTCATATTGTCTCCACCTTGATTGATCTGAAACTCAAACTTGAAATCCTTCAGTACCTCTGCAGAGCCTATAGGATCTGTCCAAGATCCTTGAGGTGGCTTAAAAAGTGCCCTGTGAGTTGGCATTTGTCTACTTCATACATCTACACACCTAATATAGTCCCTAGAACACAGTGAGCTGTTTCATGCCTCTGGGCATCCATTCAAGTTATTCCCTTTTGTATAGGAACAAACATATGCAGATCTTTCTCTTAGGCTTGTTTAGGTTCACTAGGGGCTTCCTGCAAAATTTCCATAGGGTATGTATCTGTCTGGGCCTGCAGGAAGTAGTTGGATCACTCGAAGGGGTAATGGCAGCGCATAATGGGAGAGTGCTTTCAGGAGAATTTAATGAGGGGAATATTTACAAATAGGACCCTTCAAGGGATGGTGAAATACCCAGAGATTAAAAACAGCTGTAAGCCTTTATCTCCCCCAGGCTTAAAGAGGCAAGGAGAAAGGACAGTGTTACTGGAACCTCAAAGATCTGTAACTGGGTGTGAGAGTATACCTAACATTTGCTGTGTTTGAAAGTAGAGGAACACAGCCACTGTCAAATGTGTATAGTGATGTTGGGGGACAAGGTAGAATATATAGCCCAACCCCTCTTTCCTTCCAGCTTTTGTTATTCTGTGGGAGCCTCTCTTCCGATGATTTCAAGTGAAAGCCAAAGGCAAAGGAGGCCTGGGTGATGCAGTCCACAGAGATATACTCACAGAACAGGTCAGAAAGTGGTGGAGAGCTAAACAGAGAACAGTCTGCAGAGAGTATAAACTTGTCTGCTATTGTTCTGTGAGAGGGACACGGGGAGAGGGCTAGGGATATCACTTTTTAGTATGAAGACTTTTAATCAATCTGTTTTCAAATGGCTACTAATCCCTCAGCTTTAACAGGTGTCTCCAGGTCTCAGGCTGGGGAAGGTCAGGGAAACTTTTTTTTTTTTTAGAAATGTAGATTCTCAACCATTTCTCCTGTTTTCAGCTCAGTTCAACACTTTGCCTTCAGATAGACCTGGAACGTTATTACAATTTCTGAAAATTTCTCAGATTTGCAATATAAACCAGCTGGCTTCTTACTAGCTTCCTTATCCACTACAGCTTAAGTCTCTGATATTTCTTGTCCACTAGTTTAGTTTTCACTGAAACATTTCACTAAAGACAATAGCTTTACTCTTTCTGGTCAGGAAACAAAACTGCCATCTGCTCTAGAGGGAAACATTGTTTCTATTTTTCAAGACTGTTTTCTATACAAACATCCTTGAAAAGATATACTGGAACAAAAGCTGCCAGTGCCTCTTTACAACACATGCAGGAAGCCCAGGGATTGCTAGAAAATTGTTTTCCAATGGTAAGCAGAAATACTCACTTAGTGGATTGGCCATTTTTGAAAAGAAGAATGGTTTTCTAAATTTCTGATTGGTAGAGACCCCATATCTCTTCAGAAACAGACAGTGGTAAAGTATGCATTATGTTCTTTCTCCTTTTCAGGATCAGAATTTAAGTGCTTTCCTCATGGAAGGTTCATCTGTCTCATAGTAAGTACAATTTCTTTCAGACTCCAGTATTGAAATGTTCATCTGTCTTAGTTTTTGGTGTTGATTAGATATTGTGTGTGTGTGTGACTTCATAAGGTATTTCTCATTATGTTTCCTTGGAAACCTGATAAAGGTAGAATGTCAACTGTATAACCAGCAATGTTGTTTTGGTAAAAATGACCCTGATTGGTGAATTCACGTAGACTAGGGAAGTTGTGGACTATAAATTCCTGGAGTGAAGACAAAACTTTGGGCTTTTCTAAATAACTCAGTAACTGTCTTTTGGGGGCTACCTAGATGTTATGCCCATGAATATTTTTTCCTACTTGGACGTAGAGCTTCTAACCCAGGATGACCATTGCACATGTCCGTGTGGATTTCATTCTCTTCTACTTGAACTGTTATTTGGGGGCGGTCAATGAGGACAAGCTCCTGGGCTGGTGGGTTGCCTTGAGGACTCCTATATATAGAAAATGTCTGATACTACCTTTCTGACTTGCTATGCTTTTTGTCCTTGCATCCTTTGGTTCCAAGTGTAAGCTACTCTGGTCTTGTGAGTCTAAATATGTAGATGAACTCAGAAATGAGCAAGAGGGAGTACTGCTGAGCATTAACAAAAATAATAATAATAATTTTAAAAGAGAAGTCTGACCTTAGTTTATAAAGTACTTTAGAACTATCATACTGATCCCAGGACAGAATTCCCTTTTATTAATCATTATCAGCAGAGAAAATTCCCAGACAAAATTCAGACAACTTTATTTGTTGGGGTTATGCCTCCGGAAGATTGGGAAAATACTAGAGTAATATTAGTAGGCTTCAACAGGACATTTCATATGGACTTCTTAAATTTGAGAACATGCGATGATATGCATAATTTCTGAAATAACTGGCTGAATGATGCCCACTAGTGGTTGTTTTGATAGCTCTCTGTTATCAAAGACTGTAAGACTTAGCATTAAATATTTTTTCTCCAGTTTTATTGAGAAATAGTTGACACAACATCACTGTATAAATTTAAGGCACACAATCTGATGATTTGATTTATATGTGTTATAAAAATGATTACATAATAGATTCAGCTAGCATCCATCATCTCATGTAGATAAAAAAAAAAAGCAAGCAGAAAAGAAAAAAAAATTCCTTATGATGAAAACTCTTAGGATTAACTCTCAGCAACTTTTCAACATGTCATACAGCAGTGTTAACTATGATCACCATATTGTTCATTACATCAGTAATACCTGTCTTATAACTGAAGTCTGTACCTTTTGACTACGTTCTTCCGATTCCCCCCTTCTCTACCTTCCACCTGTAGTGACTACAAGTCTGAATCCTTTTTTATGTCAACTTATAAACTTTTATGTAAACTTTTAAATTCCACATATAAGTAAGATCATACAGTATTTGTCTTTCTCTGTCTGACTTACTCCACTTAACATAATGCCTTCAAAGTCCATCTATATTGTCACAAGTGGTAGGATTTCCTCATTTTTTATGGCTGAAATATTTATGTATGTATATGTGTATGTATTTATTTATTTATATCTCACAACTTTTTTATCTGTTCCTCTATTGATGGACACTTAAGGTTTCCTGTGTCTTAGCTATTATAAATAATGCTGCTATGAACATGAGGGTGCAAATATTTTTTCAAGTTAGTGTTTTGTTTCTTTTAGATATAGCCCCAGCGGTGGAATTGATGGATCATGTGGTAGTTCTATTTTTAATTTTTTGAGGATCTTTCATACTGTTTTTTATAATGACTGTACCAGTTTACTGTCCCTAGAATTGTACACAGGTGTTCCCTTTTCTCCACATCCATGCCAGCATTTGTTATCTCTTGTTATTTTTGATAATGGCCATTATAATAGGCATGAGGTGATACAACAGTACGGTTTAAATTTACATTTCCCTAATGGCTAGTGATGTTGAGTGTCTTTTCACGTACCTGTTGGCCTTTCAGATATCTGTTTTGGAAGATATATAATCAGGTCCTTTGCCCATTTTTAACTGGGTTATTTGTGTTTTTTGCAATTAAGTTGTATAAGTTTTTTAAAAAAAATATTATTTGAGAGAAAAAGCATGAGAGAGAGAGAGGGAGAGCAAGAGAGAGAAAATATAAGCATGGGGAGGGGCAGAAGGAGAAACAGACTCCTCAAAGGGAGCCTGAAGCAGGGCTTGATCCCAGGACCCTGAGATCATGACCTGAGCCGAAGGCAGATGCCACCTGAGGTACTGAGCCACCCAGGTGCCCCCTGTGAGTTTTTAAAAATATATTTTGAATAATAACCCCTTATCTGATGTATGGTTGCAAATATTTCTTCCTGTTCTGTGGGTGTTCACTTTGCTGATGGTTTCCTTACTGTACAGAAGCTTTTTAGTTTGATGTAGTCCCACTTGTTTATTTTGATTTGATTGCTTGTGCTTTAGGTCTCATATCCAAAAAAATAATTACCAATAATTACCAACACCCATGTCAAGGCTATATTCCTATTTTTTTTTCTAGGAGTTTTATGGATTCAGGTCTCCCATTAAAGCTTTTAATCCATTAGACTTAATTTTTGTGAGTGGTATTAGATAGAGGTTCAGTTTCATTCTTTTATGTGTGAATATAAAATGGTCCTAGGACAATTTCTTGAAGAAACTGTCTTTTCTCCTTTCTCCTTTCTCTTTTTGGTTCTCTTGTCAAATAATAGCTTACCAACATTTTTATTAAAGATTTTGATGAGGATGATAAAGAAAGGCAAATCAAATGTGCCACCACTATAACTCTAGGGTAGAGAACAAACATGATAAAATCAGGATCCTAAATATCTTCAAAAGGCTTGAGTAATGGGATAAATAAACCAAATAGAATTTAACTGGGGAATGAAAAAGGTCTTATTAGAGTAGCAGTAAGGTCTTATATTTGGTTTCCTCAAAGCAATAACCAATTGCAGAAATGTAATATAGAGGAGAAGTGGCAAGAAAATAACATGTGCATCCTAAATATTTTCTAGCTTTCTGGGGCTACCTTTTCTTTTAAAAGTCAATTAAAATTAGTCTCTATTTTTTCTATGTAACTTTGGGAGATCCAAGGATTTTGGCATGGGAGGTGGTGGTTGGGAAGTTTGTGTTCTCTCCATGGTCTCTTGGACAGACCATCTTCATTCTCTTAAGTCTTACTTTTTACTTGTCTTTTCCTAGTAAATTCTCAGTCTCTTTCTTTTTTCTGTCATTCCCACTTCTAAAAGAGGGAAGGGTTAAAGATCCCTAATTGAGATGCCATGTTCTCTACATTTCTTCTAGTCTCTGATATGGAGTAGCTGGTTAGTTTGGCTCTTTGCACTGCCGACTATTAAAATAAGATTCATTCTATCTGGCTCTCAGGGTGCTAATGTGTGCTGCTAAAGTGCATGGTCTGAGATATTTTAGGTGCTTGAAGTATCCCCACACCATGTCCTCTTCTTTTCTTTCCCAAGGATCTTAGACTTCTGTATCCTTTCACTGGAGGCATATGTGGGTCTAGTGCATAAAAGGACTGCACATAGTGAATGAGAATACATTTCATCCATCCACAGTTGCCTCCAGTTGATGCTGTGCTGTCCTTTGTGCCATGTTGGAAGCTGTTGTACACAGAGCTTTTTTGGGTCATAGAGATAGAAATGTATCCCAGTGTAATTTTGGGGAAATCCAAATATTTTATTTATGATCTTTTTTTTAAAATTTAATTTTATTCTTTCAATGTTCCAGCCACCTGGAGAGGATATACTCTTGTCCAACAGCCAGCTTTGAGGTTTCTGCCTAGCCAAGAAGGTTTTAAAGGGACAGGGGTCATTAACCGTGAGAGGGTGCAGTGACTCAACATTTCCTGATTCTGTGTAGATTTAGTGGTAACTATTTACAGCTTTCAGTGTTTGAGGATTGTGCAAGAGGTCTAATTTCTGTTCTGTGATGTGTGAGGGTTTTCTACTCTCCTTCTAGAAAGGACTATAAGATTTATCGACACATAAGGGGGGGTTAGTAAATCAATCATATGAACTTAGGAACACCTATTAAAGATTACCATGCTAATTATGAAGATCAAAGGAGCCTCAGGAAAGTAGAATTTCTTGTTTCTCATGGATTTAAACAAAGAGGATGTGAGCAGTTTCTCTGGTTATCTTGACACCATATGTGAAGAGTTTTGTCTGAGGAAAGAATAAACACAGAACAAGAAGAGCCAAAAAATGGAGAGAGCAAAACTATGCGTGGGTGAAGGTGCATTTCTTTTCTTCTTTTCTTCTTTTTTTCTTCTGTCCTTCCTTCCTTTCTTCCTTGAAACTTGCATGTGAGTTTATTTATTTATTTATTATGTTCATTTAACCAACATATCAACCCAGTAATACCCCTTGGCTTCTTAGTTATATGAACTAATTGTCCCTTTAGTCCTTAAGCCAATTTGAATTGGCTTTTGTCACTTGTCTTAACTCACATATAACTCAAAAAATGTGTGTAATGTTTGATTGACAGTGTTACCAGGAGTATTTGGAATAAATGCAGGGATTGATGGCCCTTCCCTGTTCTGAATCTGATATGTCAGTCCTGGAGTATTATGTTTGGTACAAAGAAGGAAGGGGAGGAAGAAGGGGAGGAGAAAAAGGGGAAGAGAAAGAAATATAATTATAAATGGCCGTTCAAAGTGTAAAGATGCTCAGTCCTTCTTACAATTAGATCAGTGAACAAAAACAGCAATGAGACAATACATTTGACAACAATATTGGTAAAGATTAAACTGTGCTTATGCTCAGTGCTGGTGAGGACACTTGCCCACACAGTTGTTAGAAATAGAAATATTTAGAACTTTTCTAGAGTGAAATTTGATAATAACTATTAAAGTTTTAAATGTATGTGTCCATTGAGCCAAAAATCTTGCTTTTGGAAATTTATGCAAAAACATAATTACATAAGTATGCAGTAATATATGTACAAGGATAGGTGAAGTATTATTCATACTAATGAAATGAAAAGTTTTCTAAGTGTTTTCCATAGATAATTGGTTAAATTAAAAAATGGTGCCTTATGCAAATGAATGCTTAGAACTGATTAGAGAGCCATTAAAACTGATGAGAGATGTAGTTATTTTGCCACAGAAAGAAGTCCATGATTATTTTTTTTTTTATTTTTTTATTTTATTTTTTTTTTTTTAAAGATTTTATTTATTTATCAGAGAGAGAGAGGAGGAGAGAGCGAGCACAGACAGACAGAATGGCAGGCAGAGGCAGAGGGAGAAGCAGGCTCCCTGCTGAGCAAGGAGCCTGATGTGGGACTCGATCCCAGGACGCTGGGATCATGACCTGAGCCGAAGGCAGCTGCTTAACCAACTGAGCCACCCAGGCGTCCCGAAGTCCATGATTATTTTTAAGAAGCAAAACAAGTTAAGTAACAGTAATCATACTATAATCCCACTTATTTGAATATATTTTTGATGGATTTTAAAATTTTGCAAAGATGTTCTTTGAATTAGCCAGTAACTCCTAGGGTGGCAAATTCAACTAAAATTAGTTTATATGGAAAAGGAGATTTGTTGAAAGGACTGAAAAACTCATACTAAAAGAAATTGCTTTGAGATTACTGAAAGATAAAATCTTAAAAAAATGGGGTGCCTGGCTGGCTCAGCAGGTGGACCATGCAACTCTTGATCTCAGGGTTGTCATTTGAGCCCTAGGTTGGGTGTATAAATTACTTAAAAATAAAATCATAGGGGTGCCTGAGTGGCTTAGTCTGTTAAGCATCTGCCTTTGGCTCAGATCATGATCCCAAGGCCCTGGGATCAAGCTCAGCGGGGAGTTGGCTTCTCCCTCTCCCTCTGCCTCTCCCCCTGCTTGTGCTTGCTTTCTCTCTCTCTGTCAAATAAAATAAATAAAATCTTTAGAAAATAAAATCATAAACAAAAGAAAGAAAAGTAACTTGTTTTAAGAAGCAGGGAAATTTTAGGGTGCCTGAGTGGCTGAGTGGCTCAGTTGTTAGGCAGCTGCCTTTGGCTCAGGTCATGATCCCAGGTCCTGGGATCAAGTCCTGAGTTAGGTTCCCCATTCAGCAGGAAGCCTGCTTCTCCCTCTCCCACTCCCCTGCTTTGTGTTCCCTCTCTGGCTCTGCCTCTCTCTGTCAAATAAATGAATAAAATCTTAAAAAAAAAAAAAAAAAAAAAAAAGAAGAAGAAGTAGAAGAAGAAGAGGGAAATTTCATGAAATTCAGGGACCAGAGTATGGGACCTGAATACTGTCAGCAGTTTTTTTTCCCCCTCTGTCTTTTGTCTCTATCTTATTTTGGCTTAATTCTTTTATTGCAGACAGGATTTCTCCATGTTATGGGGAACACAGTTGCCAGCTACTTCTACAGATACACATTGTACAACTCTAAAACCAGAGTGGGGAAAAAAAAATCCAGTCTTTGAGCTTCCCGTGTGAAAATCTCAGCACAGGATTCTGATTAGCCCTAAAAATGCTCACATTTTTAACCAATCAGTGTTACCGTGGGGGTGAGATTCTACAGTTTACCAGCATGGCCACTGAGGTATAGTTGTGAACTGGACTGCCATCCCCGTTGTGTCTATTTTATACATTAAGATGTTAATTGTAGTTATTTTGAGGAGGTGGGATTAGGAGGGAGGCTTTTACTTTATATGTTATATGCATTGATATTAAATTTTTTCTTATGGTGAGGATATATTGCTTTCATATGGAGTAAAACAAAGTATTACAATTTTGAAACAAAAAGATAAATGATAAACTGGGTGATGTACATTAAGGAGAGCATATGATGTAATGAGCACTAGGTATCATATAAGAATGATGAATCACTGACCTTTACCTACAAAACCAATAATCCATTGTATGTTAATTAATTGAATTTAAATTAAAAAAAATTAAAAACTTACTATTGAACTTTACTGAAAAGAATACTCAGAGAAGCATTATAGTTATGTTTAAATCTTTACTGACTACCTTATCAAAAAGTATTTGTATAGCCCCAAGGAATGATGCATGGCCCAATGTGTTAGAACTAGAAAAAGTAGATGGAGGCTCTCAAGAGGTGTTGGCTACACATAAAAATTTTCAAAGTTAGAATTTTCTAGGAATGGACTGCATTGCCTCAAGAATTACTAACTACATAAACTGCATTATGTAGACTTTCTTAGAGTTCTCTGGCTTCTAGTGGGTTTAGACAATGGGAGGCACGTAGGCATCTAGGAGGCATCTAGGGTGTGAGGAGGGAGAGAGAAGAGATCAAGGCATTTCTTCCTTCTCTCTGTCCTTGCTTTAGAGCTGTGTTCTGGCTGTGGTTGAAACTCTACAACTATAGGCTTCCATTTTCCCAACTCCTCCACTGTTACAGTTCCAGCTTGTCCCTTCAGGCCTCTAGGAGGTTAGCAGTCCTAGAGTGCTCAACAACCCTGTTGAATCTCTGAAGTTTTTTTCATATCTGTGGATGGTCTCTTTATTAAAATATCTTCAAATCTCAGCTGAATGTTTTCTGTTTCCTGCTGAGACCTATACTCTGGGAACTGATGAAGGCAGGTAAGAATACCCTTTTGTAGGGACAGAGGTAGTCACCCTAATTAAAAAAGAAGCTTCCTGACAGATGGCATGAAATATCCAAGTTTTTTCCTTTGGGAGTCTTTGCAAAATAAGAGGAATCTTCTCTCTGGAATGGTTATGTCTGTTTAATAGATGAGATTAAAATATGAATAACCATCATATGTATACATACCCAAATAGTTGTTCAACAGTCCCACTCAGCCATTTCAATGCTCTTGTGTAGTTTCAAAAAATATAAAATTGTCTTTTGCTGTTACTGTTTTTACAGTGTCTCTTCTCTCCACCCCCTCACTTCTAAAGATCTGAGTTTTCTTAAAGAAGAATCACATAGAAGTATTTTCTTAGGTTTCATTTATGATTATCTAACCTTAGCAGATGAAAATAGAAGAAATATAGAATTTATTTCAGCTGGGCTTTGGGGATTTTCTTCTGCAGATGTTTTTATTCCTTTGGAAAATAGAAGCCAAGGCCATATGGATGTTCAATGTTCAAATAGTGAGTGGTTTTTGTCCAAAGTGTGTTATAAATATAAAGATAATTTCATTTTTGTCCACATAATCCAGAGATGAATGATACTGATGTATTATTAAACTGATAGTTGAACCAATAGAAGTTTTCTCTTATATTTCTGCTTCTGTCTTAGGAGAAAATATGCAATAAAAGATAATCCCTCTGCCCCTCATGAAACAGTCTTGAAAATCAACATCCCCGCCACTGGTCCAGTCCTAAGTTAGGTGATGAGCAAAAAAATCCTAAACACTCTTATCACAGTCTGAGGCTGCTGTGGTGAGCCTTATATCTATTCTATTAAGATTTTTTCAGACTTTTCTGATTCTCCTAAGGATGGGAAATACGGGAACTAGCACATTAAGCCATGGTCTTTCATATACCACATCTAAAGTAACAAATGCCAAGCACATATGCATTTGCTCCTTTGGGACTGTAGTTTTTGACTTTCTTCTAGGTTTACTTTTGCCGACTCTTACTGAACAGACCCTGGTAGAGTATAGGTAGGGGAAGAGACATGGAAGGTTACCTGAGGAAGAGAAATCAGAGAGGGTCTGAAGGGGTGTGTGTAGAAGGCAGGGAAAGAAGCAACTTTACCTGGAATTGAGCATTATGCATTGGATAGTTTATCTCAACCAACCAGTGTCTGATTAAACATCGTTACCAACTTCCAGTATCTGTGATTCTCAGTTGGGTTTTATCTTTAGGGCCAGTATATCCTTAATGTACAGGGCATAGTAGAATAGGAACCTTGAGGAACTCCATCAAATGTATTTATATTATTTCAGGATTGTGGAATACACCATTCCCATGACTATAGAAGTCGCTCATACCTATTTCCTGGTTTGGTGTTTCATGAAGCATAAACCTGAGGACTTTGAGATTTGCTATTGAATACGTGATATTTTTGGATGTGAATCCATCTTTGTGTCTTAAAATCTAGTATCTTAAAATCTAGTGTCTAAAGTGGCTTCATTTGGGGTTCTTGTCTGGGGCCTACTGTCCAAGATCAACATTATCTTCTATCTCTAAATGATCACTAGTGCTCCCTGCCCATGAATGGTAGACTATGATTTTGATCCATCATGACTTACAGAATGTGTTTGATCTCATGAAATCTTATTTTCTGTCTGCCCCCTTTTCTTTGTTACAGTAAAGGCTTTCTAGGGTGCAGATGTTGTAGTAAAGTTTATACACATCTCCTATAAGACTCCGAGACTGAGATTTCATGACTTTACCACAGCATGGCAGGCAGAGACACACACTAACCACATTTTGGGGCAGTATTAGTTTACTATAGCTGCTGGAACAAATTATTGGTTTAAAGCCACACAAATCTGGTTTTTTCTTTTTTTCTTTTTTTTAACAGTTCTGAAGCCAGAAGTTCAAAATCAGTTTCACTGGACTAAGGGCAGGGTGTAGGCAGGGCTAGTTCCTTCTGGAAGCTCTGAAGGGATAATTTGTTGCCCTGCTGTTTTCATTTTCTAGTGGCCGTTTATATTTCTTGGCTTGTGGCTCCTCCTTCCATCTTCAGAGTGTATTACTATAATCTTTGCTTCCATCATTATATTGCCTTCTCCTTTGACTCTGACTCCTCCTGCATCCCTTTTCAAAGAACCACTGTGATTACACAACTTCTCCAGCTGCTCCCCACTTCCCCCTCCCAATAATCCAAGATACTTTCTTTTCTTAAGCTACTTAACTTAATCACACATGCAAAGTCCCTTTTACCATATAGGGTAACATTCACAGGTTCCATTAGAACATGGATACATTTGGGGCCATTATTCAAGCCTACCACATCTGTCAAGTCTCTTTCCAGTGTTTGCCTTGGCTGCAGAGAACAACTTTACCTGAGATCACATCCTGTGTGGGCAGCTTACATTGGGTGACTGAGTGAAATAGAGGTTTAAATGCCTGGCCATTTTTGCCCAGCTCAAGATAGTCTGATGGGCAATACCTGCTTCAGAGCTTCATGCCAAACTGGCTTAGGCTTTATTGGATCTTTGTCATAATTTTTTTCTCTCTTCAGTCCTATTTCCCCTCTTCCCTTTCATTGGCATTGGTCATTAATCAACAGCTTGTACCTCAAACTCTGATCCATCTGCTTGTAGAGGACTTAGACTGCTGGAAGTTGGTACTGAGAGTAGGATTAAAAAACCATTGATAAAATGGGGTTTTAGAGCTGGATTACTCATTGTCTGGTAGCCAATAAAGAGCCCAAATAGCCTTCTTTCTTTTTTTTTAAAAATTTTTTATTTTTTATAAACATATATTTTTATCCCCAGGGGTACCAGTCTGTGAATCACCAGGTTTACACACTTCACAGCACTCACCAAAGCACATACCCTCCCCAATGTCCATAACCCCCCCCCTTCTCCCCTCCCCCCCCCAATAGCTTTCTGACAAAAGTAGTGGTTCATTGTTAAGCTTTTACCCGTAGTGAATTGGGAGGGTAAACTGGCAGAAGGGAATATATTAGTGGGTGAATATATTAGGTATTTGAGACTTAGTGGAGGAAGGCTCTGTATATACATATAAACAGATTACAAGATTGAATGGCTATTACTAAATATTTGACCTGATACCTGTTTTTTTTTGTAAATAAACTTTTATTGGTATATATCTATGTTGATTTATTTACATATTGCTTACAGCTACTTTTGTGCTACAATGGCAGAGGTAAGTAGTTTCCACAGAGACTATATGACCCACAGACTCATACACAAAAATATTTAGAACCTTGCCTTTTACAGTAAGGTTTGCCAGTTCCTGGTTGGATGCTGGAGTGGTAGTCCCTAACACATCTCCATTTAATTTACGTGGCCCCTGCAGAATCCAATGGATCTTAAAGAATGACTGTAGACTAACACAGGCTCAGCTAATCACTGTGCCTGATGAGAAACCTTTACTAGAGTGAATTAGTTTGGCTTTAGGTATGTGGCAAATGGTCACTGAGTTGGAAAATGCTTTCTTTTCTATTTCAGTTAGAAAAGAGAAAAAGAGGAAAATTGGAGGGGGAGATGAACCATGAGAGCCTATGGACTCTGAAAAACAATCTGAGGGTTTTGAAGGGGTGGGGGGTGGGAGGTTGGGGCAGCCTGGTGGTGAGTATTATGGAGGGCACATATTGCATGGAGCACTGGGTGTGGTGCATAAACAATGAATTCTGTTACACTGAAAAGAAATTAAATTAAAAAAAAAGAAAAAAAGGAAAGATAATAAGAAACAGATAATAATGATATGGAACAGATAATAATATTCATTTATAGGCTTATCCCAAGGAGGTTTTAAGTCTCCTGCCTTCTGTCAGAATATATTTTAAATAGATATGGACCATTTTGACATTCTGTACTATATTATTTTAATGATGTTATGTTGATTTTGTTGGATTTTCAAGAGATAGCTAACACAGTGGAAGCATTGGCAAGATGTGTACTCTAGAGTACAGGAGAAATATTCTATGAAGACTCAAGTGTCTACCACATATATGAGTATTTTAGAGGTCTACTGATCAATGGTGTGCCTGGATATCTCCTTTAAAGTAAAATAAAAATTATTACATCACCTATCTCCTACCAAAAACAAAAACAAACAAACAAACAAAACAACAACTGTACAAAGCACAATACCTGGTGATCCACAGAGGTCTGGAGGTAGCATAATTCTAGTCCTAGGGATAATTTTCTGGTTTATATATGTAAAAGGCTTCCAACTTTAAATGGGATCTAGAGTAGAAAAGAACTCAGTGACAGGTGTGTGCTGTGATGTAAGCAACCCTGTCACTTGGGCCATACAGTTTGGCAAAATCCATTATGTTAAAGATGTTGGTAAGAAAAGATGCTGCATGGAGATTGTCACAAGCACCAGTGAGCAAATCATAATGTAAATTCCTTGAGTTCTGGAACAAGGCCATTACATTTTCAGTAGAGAATTATATAGCTTTTGATGTATTCCTGTTCCCTGGTGGAGGCATGATGCCTGGTCATTTATCTAGAAATTCCCATCATGAGTTGCATAATAAGGTCAGAGAGGACCAGCAATAGTATATTGCAAGATGGAAGTAGTACATTTGGGAGTGAGTATAAGCATGACCAGGTGGCACAAACAAGCTTCGTGAGCAGGTATCACAGACCCTACCCCCCCATGACATCATTATATTAGTGCCCTTCCCTCAGCTCATGTCTCTGATTCTATAGGAATTCTGTATAAATACCTGAAGGATAACAAGAAAGCTCAAACTTGATTTATGGATGGGTCAGCTTAATATGTACATGAAAGTAAAAAACAGCCCTACCTAATGGTGGCATTGAAAGACATAAGATCCTGGAATCTACTGTCTGCCATATCCTTTGCACACATGCATTTGTCCTATCTTACGGCACATTTTTTCCCCCCTAACCATAGTTCCTGTCTCATTATATTTTAAAACCATTAACCTTTCAAATAATTTTATGGAATCTCTTTACTTGCCTCTTTTAAGAATTATCACCCATAACTTTGTCAAGTTTCCTCATTTTCAGAGAGAAGGAAACTTACTCAACTTGTAGATTATTATTTTTTTTTTTTTTTAAATTTTTTTTTTTTTTTTTTAAAGATTTTATTTATTTGTCAGAGAGAGCGAGCGAGAGCGAGCACAGGCAGACAGAGTGGAAGGCAGAGTCAGACGGAGAAGCAGGCTCCCTGCGGAGCAAGGAGCCCGATATGGGACTCGATCCCAGGACGCTGGGATCATGACCTGAGCCGAAGGCAGCTGCTCAACCAACTGAGCCACCCAGGCGTCCCAACTTGTAGATTATTTACCCTTTGACTGAAGAACTGTACATCAATGCCAAAGCTCATGACCCTACCCGTGTAATATGTTTCTTGAGATATGAGTTAGTTTCATAAGACTTAGCTACTTCAGGGTTTTATTTTTAAAGTAAAAATAAGTTAAAATAAAAATTAAAGGAGTAATATTAACCTCAAACCAAGAAGTGCTTATTAAACATGATAATCTATTAGAGGAAAAGAAAATGTGTTTAAGTGATTTTTTCTGGTAAAAGAAAATAGTTTGTTGAAAGACAAAAAGTTTGGAACTTCATGATCAGACTGTCATCCACAAAAAGATAAGTGCAGAGAGAAAGAAAGGGGAGTACTTATAGGGAAACTGGAAGTTAAAATATGATGAAAAGTAGGATCATGAACCGACTTATATTCTTGGCCCTTCTGCATGGATACTGTAGAAGAAATTCTGAAATTTCCATTAAAAAGTACAAGTCTTGGGGCACCTGGGTGGCTCAGTGAGTTAAAGCCTCTGCCTTCAGCTCAGGTCATGATTCCAGGGTCCTGGGATGGAGCCCCACATAGGGCTCTCTGCTCAGCAGGGAGCCTGCTTCCCTTCCTCTCTCTGCCTGGCTCTCTGCCTACTTGTGATCTCTGTCTGACAAATAAATAAACAAAATCTTAAAAAAAAAAAAGAATATGTGTCTTTTGTATTGCTCATTATTTTCTGGAATTTTCTTCTAAGCCTCATTTGAAAATGCTGTGACATATATGTTATCTTGTAAAGCAGATCCTGTTTGATCAGATGATAATTCAAAGCTGGGACTGATGCTGCTGAGGATGATGATGATAATGATTTTGCTCTACCACAGAGCATTTTCTCTCTGTAAATGTGTATGAAAAGTTATGTGAGGGAAGTTTCTCACAGAAGATATAAAATAAGCAATTCACTTGAATCCATGAATTTGCCAGAACTCAGAAGCAGGACCAGAATTTAACAGGTTTCCACTAGGTGGCAAGCCTCCTCTTTCAATTTCTCAGTGACATCAAGCTAAAAAATTGCAGCTATTTCAAACTTACATGCTTGCGTGAGATAGCTGCACTTGTATCAAAAAATAATAAAGGCCCAATTCACAAACAGTCAAATTTAGTATCAAATTATTCGAACTGAAACTGGAAATGTATTGTGATGTTCAGAAGTTTTATCTGAAGCATATATATTCATTCACTCCTTTGACAAATACTAAATGCCTCTTTTATGTATTTTCCATACTTTGTTTCACTTACTCCCCTGCCAACAATGATACTAGATGTTTTTATTAGTCTCATTTTTTTTAACTAAAATGGCATTTATTCCAAGAATGCAAAGTTGGTTAATGTCAGAAAACTCAAACAACGTAATATATAACATTAAGAAAAGAGAATAACAATATGATCATCTTAATAGATGCTGAAGAAGCATTTGACAAATTTCAACACCCCTTCATAATAAAAATTATCATTAAACTAGGAATAGAAGAGAACCTATTCAAACTGACAAAATGTATCTACACAAAGTTTATACTACTGTACTTTATAAAATTTATAATAAAAATTTATAATACTGTACTTATGATGAAACATGAAATTCTTTCCCCCTAAGATTGGGAGAAAGGCAAGGATGCCTATCCTCACCTCTTCAACATATATATGAAGTGGTCAGGACAAGGCCTGATTGATAGGTATTCAATGAATGTTTTTAGCTTTTGGGTCACATGTGGTATGTGTTCAGCTTCGGTATATTTTGCCAATAATTACCCAAAGAGGTTGGTACAGACTCTTTTTAAAATAATTTTTTTCCATTTTTAAAAATTAAAAGACACTATTAAAAGTAGTCTGCCACAATAACCATTATTAATGTGTTTGTACTTTACCTTTCAGTCTTTTTATTGCATGTTTATTAATTAGCTAGGATTATGGTTTTATGCACTTTTGGATCACTTTTTAAACAACATTAAAAAATAAACATTTTCCCATGCTTCAAAAAACATAGTTTTGTACATGTGTGATTTTAATAAATTAGGAAACTAACTTTGCTCTTATTTACAAATTCTGAAAAAATACTTTGAAGTCTGCCAAATATTTTTGAATGTCATTTATAGTATTAAGTAGATAATATCTTGTTATGAAATTAATAGCCTACTTTTCTTTTTTTAGGGAGTTTTGTATATCCTGTTTATTTGTATTTGTTTTATATTTTATTTATTTATTTATTATGAACATAAAATGTGTTACTTATTTCAGGGGTACAGATCTATGATTCATTAGTCTTACACAATACACAGCGCTCACCCCACACCTGCCTTCCCCAATGTCCATTACCCAGTCCCTCCATTCCCAGACCCCCCCTCCCCTATAGCAACCCTCAGTCTGTTTCCTCAGATTAAGAATCTCTTACAGTTTGTCTCCCTCTCTGGTTTCATCTTGTTTCCTTTTTCCCTCTCTTCCCCTATGATCCTCTGCCTTGTTTCTTAAATTCTACATATCAGTGAGATCAAATGATAATTGTCATCTTCTGATTGACTTATTTGGCTTAGCATAATACCCTCTAGTTCCGTCCACCTTATTGTAAATGGCAGGATTTCATTTTTAATGGCTGCATAATAATCCATTTTACATCTATATCTACCTATATCTGTATCTATATATTTATATCTATAACTATCTTCTTTATCCACTCATCTGTTGATGGACATTTGGCTCTTTCCATAGTTTGGCTATTGTGGATGTTGTTTCTACAAACATTTGGGTGCACGTGCCCCTTTGGATCACTACATTTGTATCTCTGGAGTGATACAGATTTGATTGCTGGATCATAGGGTAGCTCTATTTTCAACTTTTTGAGGAATCTCCATACTGTCTTTCAGAGTAGCCGCACCAGCTTGCTTTCCCACCAACAGTGTAGGAGGATTCCTCTTTCTCCATATCCTCACAATATCTGTCGTTTTCTGACTTGTTAATTTTATCCATTCTGACTGGTGTGAGGTGGTATCTCACTGTGGTTTTGATTTGTCTTTCCCTGATAATGAGTGATGTTGAACATTTTTTTTCATGTGTCTGTTGGCCATTTGGATGTCTTCTTTGCAGAAATGTCTGTTCATGTCTTCTGCCCATTTCTTGATTGGATTCTTTGTTCTTTGGGTGTTGAGTTTGATAAGTTCTTTATAGATTTTGGGTACTAGCCCTTTATCTGGTGTTATTTGCAAATATCTTCTCCATTCTGTCAGATGTCTTTTGGTTTTGTTGACTGTTTCCTTTGCTGTGCAAAAGATTTTGATCTTGATGAAATCCCAATAGTTCATTTTGCTCTTGCTTCCCTTGTCTTTGGCAATGTTTCTAGGAAGAAGTTGCTGTGGCTGAGGTTGAAGAGGTTGCTGCCTGTGTTGTCCTCAAGGATTTTGATGGCTTTCTGTCTCACATTGAGGTCTTTCATCCATTTGGAGTCCATTTTTGTGTATGGTGTAAGGAAATGGTCCAGTTTCATTTTTCTGCAGGTGGCTGTCCAATTTTTCCAACACCATTTGTTGAAGAGATTGTCTTTTTTCTAATGGAAAGTATTTACTTCTTTGTTGAAGATTAGTTGACCATACAGTTGAGGTCCATTTCTGGGTTCTCTATTCTGTCCCATTGATCTATGTGTCTGTTTTTGTGCTAGTATCATAATGTCTAGATGATTATAGCCTTGTAACAGAGCTTAAAGTCTGGAATTGTGATGCCACCAGTTTTGGTTTTCTTTTTCAGCATTCCTCTGGCTATTCGAGGTCTTTTCTTGGTTCCATACAAATTTTAGGATTTGTTCCATTTCTGTGAAAAAGTTGGTAGTACTTTGATAGTTTTCTATAGTTTTCTTTGCCTCTTTGGTTAGATTTATTTCTCGATATCTTATTGTTTGAGTGCAGTTGTAAATGAGATCAACTCCTTAATTTCTCTTTCTTCTGTGTTGCTATTGGTGTATAGAAATGCAACTGATTTCTGTGCATTGATTTTATCTCCTGACACTTTACTTAATTCCTGTGCGAGTTCTAGCAATTTTGGGGTGGAGTCTTGGGGTTTTCCACATAAAGTATCATATCATCTGCAAAGAATGAGAATTTGACTTCTTCCTTGCCAATTCAGATGCCTTTTATTTCTTTTTGTTGTCTGATTGCTGGGCTAGGACTTCTAGTACTATGTTGAACAGCAGTGGTGATAACGGACATCCTTGCCATGTTTCTGACCTTAGGGGGAAAGCTCTCAGTTTTTCCGCGTTGGGAATGACATTTGCTTTGGTTTTAAAATTTTTTTCCTTTAAAATTTCCTTAAAAAGTTTTATTGAGACCTAATTGACAAATAAAACATATATATTTAAGGTTTACAGTGTGATGGCTTAGAACACATTTTAATTGTGAAATGATTACCACAGTCAATGAACACATCCATCACCTCACATAGTTACAATTTGTGTGTGTGTGTGTAATGAGAACATTTTAGATCTGTTTTCAGGATACCTGGATGGCTTAGTAGGTTAAGCACCTGCCTTCGGCTCAGGTCATGTTCCCTGGATTGTGGGATTGAATCCTGCATTGGGCTCCTTATTCTGTGGGTAGCCTGTTTCTCCCTCTGCCTACTGCCCCCTGCCCCCGCTTGTGCTCCGTCTCTTTCTCTCTCTGGCAAATAAATAAATAAAATCTATAAAAAATTAAAAAAAAGATTTATTTTCTTTGAAAATTTCAGCTATGGAATACCAGTACTGTTGGTATTAGTCACTATGCTATTGTCATATCTCCAGAATTTATTCATCTTATAACTAAAAGTTTATATCCTTTAACCAACATCTTCCATCTTCCCACCTCTCAGTCCCTGGTAATCACTGTTCTACTCTCTGTTTCTGAGTTTCATGTTTTTGTTATATAAGTAAGTGTATAAGTAAGATTTACAGTATTTATCTTCCTGAATTATTTTATTTAACATAATATCCTCTGGGTTCGTAGGGTAGCTCTATTTCCTATAGAAAATGTGTTGTCACAAATGGCAGGGTTTCTCTTTTTTTTTATGTCTGAATAATATTACATTGTATACTACATTTTCTTTATCCATTCATCCATCAGTGGACACAGATTGTTTTCATATATTGGTTATTGTGAACAATGCTTTCCCAAAGTGCTAGGATTTGAATGCCACAACACAAATTGATTTATGTTTTTGTCCATTAATGGTCTGTGAATTTCTTTAAATGAAAGTCTATGTTAGAGTCATAGACATCAGCGTTCTGTAAAACTACCTGGGATCCAAGGTTCCAGGATCTATTAGTCTTTTAGAGAGAGGGAAATGGAAGCTTAGTGAAATTAAATAATATATTATCTCAAGATAAACTCTCTAGGTTCAAGTGCCAATAGTTTTATCCAGAGTGTATTCTCCTAACCACACATCTTAGTGTTTTTCATAAACCTAGTAAATTAATTTAAAGTATTTTGCACAATATTTGACACATAGTACTGTTTTAAAGTATTAGTTATTATTTTCTTCTCTCTTATAGACATTAGCAAAGTTAAATCTTCTAGCATGACCTTTGTGAAAGACTGTATAAAGAAATAAAAATGATTTCAAAACACTATACTAGAGCAAATAATGTCTGGACAGTGTTACCTATTTAAGCATGTGCAAGATGAAAAGAAATGACTTAAAACTCTGCAAATTTACTACAGAGAAAAACAATATATCTATGCATATATCAGATGAGAAAATTGTCTGCAAAAATCATAATGTCAGTAACAGAAACTGTTTCATTGTGAGTGCTTCTTGCTGTAGAAGAATTTTTATATGAGTACAAATTCAATAAAATTAAAGTTTAAACAAGAATATAAAACAACAGAATGAAATAAAAGGGCAAGTGCACAAAGAAACTCACTGAGATAATATTTTAAATCTAATAAGTATATTAAAAGAATAAGGAACAGAAATTATAGTGAAAATTCAAATTAATGTAATAGAAGAAAGACACAAGATCACAGTAAATGCAAAGCAGATGGAGATAAAAGCAGTTAAGAAGAGGAAGACAGGGGCGCCTGGGTGGCTCAGTGGGTTAAGCCGCTGCCTTCGGCTCAGGTCATGATCTCAGGGTCCTGGGATCAAGCCCCGCATCGGGCTCTCTGCTCAGCAGGGAGCCTGCTTCCTCCTCTCTCTCTGCCTGCCACTCTGCCTGTTTGTGATCTCTCTCTGTCAAATAAATAAATAAATAAAATCTTTAAAAAAAAAAAAAAAGAAGAGGAAGACAGACATGGATGATTGACAAAGACAATTGATATCTCTGAAGTATATACAACAGATGACAAAAAAGTATTCAGAGATATAGTAATGGAAAATTTAATAAGGAAGTGCACACATCTAACAGGAAAATTTGATATTGAGCATCAACACTGAGACCTGGGTACTATTGAACCTTCAGGATTAAAAAAAAGAAAGCGTTCTTTAGACATCAAGCAGAAAAAAGCAAGTTACTTACAAAGGGGAAAATTCAAGTTGATATTAGTCTTTTGCAGAAACATTAAATGCTACAAGAAATAAGTATGCTTAACACATCCTTAGACAAAGGAATATTTGTCTAAATATTCAAAATAATATATCCATCAATGTTATCATTGAAATATGAAGGATTCAGAGAATTAACATTGAAGCTTTTAAAAAAGATTTTATTTATTTATTTGACAGAAAAAGAGAGAGAGAGAAAGAGAGAGGGTGGTAAGCAGAAGGAGAGAGAGAAACAGACCCCTCGCTGAGCAGAGAGCCTTGTGGGGCTTCACCCCAGGACCCTGGGATCATGACCTGAGCTGAAGGCTGATGCTTCACCAACTGAACCAGCCACATGCCCCAAACATTGAAGAGATCTTAAAAAAGAAAGAAAGAAAGAAAGAAAGAAAGAAAGAAATCAACATCAAACTCTCATCAAATGAGAGTCCAGCTAATCAAGCAATTAATAAAAAATAATTTATTTTATTTTATTTTATTTTTTTTAAAGATTTATTTATTTATTTATTTGACAGAGAGAAATCACAAGTAGATGGAGAGGCAGGCAGCGAGAGAGAGAGGGAAGCAGGCTCCCTGCTGAGCAGAGAGCCCGATGCGGGACTCGATCCCAGGACCCTGAGATCATGACCTGAGCCGAAGGCAGCGGCTTAACCCACTGAGCCACCCAGGCGCCCCCCCCCCCAAATTTATTTTTTAAAATAAATTTATTTTGTAATAAAAAATAGAGAATCCAGGGGTGCCTGGGTGATTGAGTGTTCAACTCAGGATCATGAGACTGAGGCTTTCGTTGGGCTCCGTCTTCAGTGCAGTGTCTGCTTGGGATTCTCTTTCTCCTTCTGTCCCTCCCTCTTCTTGTGCTCTCTCTCTGTTTCTGTCTCTCAAAAATAACTAAATAAATCTTTAAAAAAAATAGAGAATCCAGGAAGGGACACGTACCTAGTATCTGTTAGTGTACTAGTTACTGGGTATGATGAGTAAGGCATTTCTGTCCTTAAGAAACTTAGCTTAGTGGAAGAGAAAGAGATGTCAATAAATTTGAATATAGCATCTTAAATGCTACTATGTTGGTAGAACAGAGGAAAGAATAATTCTACTGAAACCTGAAACTTGAAAGATATGTACCCAGGAAATAAGGAAGAAGCAATAGAGAGGACCATTTTAGGAAGGAGGAACAAAGGGCAAAGACTTGGCAGCTAGAGTTGGCAGAGTGGAATTGCTGTATGGTGGGACATGTGGAAGTAGCAGGACATGAACCTGGAAAGTCACGAGCAGCTCATGAAAGAATCTGTGTATTTGCTAAGGGTTTTGGACCACCGGAGGGTTCAATCTGGAAATGATTTTTTTTGTTTGTTTGTTTACATTAAAAAAAAGTCACTGTGGCAATAGTATAGGCAGGAATTAAAGATGTTTGTTTAAAATCCTGAAGTGACCACTTGCTTGAGTTTGTTTAGGAGCAGTTTTGCTCAGAGATGGGACACAGGATTCTCTCCACAATACTTATCTGGGGCAAGGTGGGGCAGAAAGACAAAGGGGAGGATGTTAATAAGCTCTACCTCATGATTTTCTATATCTGTCTTTTCCACAACAATCTGCACAAAAAATTCCATTTCCTATTTTAAATGAAACCTTATAGTTGACATTACAATTTGCTTCTTGCCTTTGTCTTGGATGTGGTCCTCTGATTTTAGTATAGCTGCTTCATTTGGTCTTAATTAGTAGCATCCTTTGCAATTTTAAAAGCAGTAAGCATACTGAATGTGTTATAATATCCATCAGATTTGTTTTCCTTGGTTAAGTACAGTTTTCCTGTAACTCTCATTCTGGCTGCCACTATCAGTTATTTATTTATTATTTGACAAGTTCATACAAATTTTTATTCCACTTAATTTAAAAAGAATGCAAGACTCAACAACACATCTGTATTAATGTGTTTTAATTTAAATGGGAGCATAGGGTCCTGACTGGAAGATATGAGTTAGAAGTGATTTTTAAAATTATTTATTTTTTTAAAGATTTTATTTATTTATTTGACAGACAGAGATCACAAGTAGGCAGAGAGGCAGGCAGAGAGAGAGGAGGAAGCAGGCTCCCTGCTGAGCAGAGAGCCCAATGTGGGTCTTGATCCCAGGACCCTGGGATCCTGACCCAAGCCAAAGGCAGAGGCTTTACCCCACTGAGCCACCCAGGCACCCCTAGAAGCAATTTCTAAAGTCTATTTTTCTTAAACTTCAGTGTGCATAGAAGTCACCTGGGAATCAGTTTAAAATTCAGATTATGACTTGGAGGTAGGGGTGGGGCCAGAGATTCTGCATTTTTAACAAGATAGTGAGGCCAGTGTTAGTGATCTATAGATCGCACTTTGAGTAACAAGATGCTATGGTACAAGTAAAAATACCCATAATTGTATTCCCATATTTGTAATAATTCCTATAATTATAATAAATATTGGTAATTTTAAAATTTTCTATTTGACCACATCTTACAGGCGGTCCATAAATCCATCAAGATGTTCGGGAATTGCTACTGATAAGAGTATGTCATTTAAATAAAACAAGGACCATTGCCTTCTGAATACTGTGTTTGCTTTATATGAGTTAAACTAAAGTTAATTTTACTGAGTAAGCCATGTTAGTTGTCTCATAATGTCTTAAGGAGATGTCACTCTGGAAGCTGGGGCTTTCTTTTGGGAGGTTAGTCCCCATTACCAGTTAAGCTCTCATTACCAGTTTCTTCTCCTTACAAGGAGAAGAAAAGCAGTTTTTTTACTGAGCTATTGTCATCTCAGGGTATCTATAGATAAACACCCAGTGTGTTGTAAAAATAAACCTGATATTATGTGATTTCATCAGCATAAAGCTTGTTTAGGAGAAAAAAACCACTTGAATTGTGTAGTAATATTTTAAGTTCAGATTTAATTTATATTCAATTCTTACAACTGTCTGGGTTAAATATAAAGCTTTCTAAAGCGAATAGAAAGTAGAAAAAGTAGAGTTAATTACTGGCAAACATTTTGTTAGTCAAGGGAGTAGCTACCACTTTGTTTAAAAATAGCTTCAGAGTCATGTTTGGAACCTATCTACTGACATGCTTTACTTTAGCATAATTTTAGAACAGTTTTCTCATCCCTGACAAAAGGGTTTGTTTTGCCGGGAAAGCAGCCACTCCTGGTTTTCTTTTCCCCATGCATCTCACACATAGCCTGTGAGTAATAGAAATGAAATTGTGTGGTAGACTACTCACCTAGTTCTTCCTTTGCGATTTGTTTCTTTTGTCACACTGAAAAAGACATCAGAAAAGGGCAGAGATCACATAGTTTCTCCTGAAAGTGTCATGCAACCCCCTCTCTCTTGACCTGTATTAAGGTTCAGGCAATAGGAAGCACTCTCTTTATGGCTCAAAGGAGTGTTATTTTGGCCTAACAAGGGTTTTCTTTTCTGTGTGTGTGTGTGTGTGTGTTTTGTCTCCGAACATTTGTAACTCCCTCAGGATTGTGCTGCACACTAAAAATAAAACAAGGATAGCTTGTGATTCACCTCGTTTTCACTGAGTCACTGCTGTAGATTCTAGGGAAGATTCAGTGACATGGGAGAGTTATAAAAACGGAAGTAAAATTGCTGAATCCAAAATGAATTTAGAAGATGATCATAGTAACTTAGGTATGCCCAAAATCAAGTCTAATATCTGGAAGCTCTGACTTCGTTCAGATTTTACATGAGAAAACAATTTTAAATTGTATTGTTACAGCCCTCATGATTACCTGGAACCCTTAGGGATTCTTTATGTGGAGCTGCATACCACAGATATTAGTTAGTATGAGAAATAATATGCATTAGAGTTTATGTTTAAAAGAAATCAGCAGATTGTATCTCCTCCAGATCAGTCTCACTCAAGGCAATACTTTTAATAAATTTTCAGCATAACTCAACTACCATTGAGAAGAGAAGGAATTAAAAATGTAGGCAAGGATGCTATTAGATAGTATAGGCTTATGAATAGATAGACAATTACAATAGAATTCTCCTGATAGAACTCTTTCTTCCACAACTCTTAAGTTTCATTGTTAGAAATTAATTTCTGTTGGCCTTGCAGGTTTTTGGCCTTTTAAAGTTTTCACACTAAAATATAAACATCCTTTGGAAGCGTAATACATTAAAGACACAAAAACTGGGGGTGCCTGGGTGGCTCAGTGGGTTAAAGCCTCTGCCTTCGGCTCAGGTCATGATCGCAGGGTCCTGGGATCGAGCCCTGCATCGGGCTCTCTGCTCAGCAGGGAGCCTGCCTCCCCCCCACCCTCTCCCTGCCTTTCTGCCTACTTATGATCTCTGTCTGTCAAATAAATAAACAAAATCTTTAAAAAGAAAAAAATGACACAAAACTGGCTTGAAGGCTGTGCTTGAGTAATGCCTAAAATATATCTCTAGTAATGTGTCTTTTGAAATATTGGGGTCAATATTTTAAAATTATTTTATTAAAATGATGTACTCATTAGATTGGCAAATGATGAAGCTGGGAGGCAGAGCTAATATGTCAAATAATAGAATTAAAATATAAGTGATTCTGATTAGCTAGAATGGGAAATGGGAGGTTAAATATAAGAAAATGAAATTTCCTGAAACTGAATGTAAAGTGCTTCACTTAGGTGGAAAAAAAAGATAACAAAGAAACCTTGGACCATTTCCTTACACCACACACAAAAATAGACTCAAAATGGATGAAGGACCTCAATGTGCGAAAGGAATCCATCAAAATCCTTGAGGAGAACACAGGCAGCAACCTCTTCGACCTCAGCCGCAGCAACATCTTCCTAGGAACAACGCAAAAGGCAAGGGAAGCAAGGGCAAAAATGAACTATTGGGATTTCATCAAGATCAAAAGCTTTTGCACAGCAAAGGAAACAGTTAACAAAATCAAAAAACAACTGACAGGATGGGAGAAGATATTTGAAAACGACATATCAGATAAAGGACTAGTGTCCAGAATCTATAAAGAACTTAGCAAACTCAACACCCAAAGAACAAATAATCCAATCAAGAAATGGGCAGAGAACATGAACAGACATTTCTGCAAAGAAGACATCCAGATGGCCAACAGACACATGAAAAAGTGCTCCATATCACTCGGCATCAGGGAAATACAAATCAAAACCACAATGAGATTTCACCTCACACCAGTCAGAATGGCTAAAATCAACAAGTCAGGAAATGATAGATGCTGGCGAGGATGCGGAGAAAGGGGAACCCTCCTACACTGTTGGTGGGAATGCAAGCTGGTGCAGCCACTCTGGAAAACAGCATGGAGGTTCCTCAAAATGTTGAAAATAGAACTGCCCTATGACCCAGCAATTGCACTATTGGGTATTTACCCTAAAGATACAAACATAGTGATCCAAAGGGGCACGTGCACCTGAATGTTTATAGCAGCAATGTCCACAATAGCCAAACTATGGAAAGAACCTAGATGTCCATCAACAGATGAATGGATCAAGAAGATGTGGTATATATACACAATGGAATACTATGCAGCCATCAAAAGAAATGAAATCTTGCCATTTGCGACAACATGGATGGAACTAGAGCGTATTATGCTTAGTGAAATAAGTCAAGCGGAGAAAGACAACTATCATATGATCTCCCTGATATGAGGAAGTGGTGATGCAACATGGGGGCTTAAGTGGGTAGGAGAAGAATAAATGAAAGAAGATGGGATTGGGAGGGAGACAAACCATAAGTGACTCTTAATCTCACAAAACAAACTGAGGATTGCTGTGGGGAGGGGGTTTGGGAGAAGGGGGTGGGATTATGGACATTGGGGAGGGTATGTGATTTGGTGAGTGCTGTGAAGTATGTAAACCTGGTGATTCACAGACCTGTACCCCTGGGGATAAAAATATATGTTTATAAAAAATAAAAAATTAATTCAAAAAAAGAAAAGAAACCTTGTGTATAATGTGGTACATGCGAAAACATTTTAAGGATATTATTGACTGTAAAGTTAAAATAAGTTGAGAGTGTGATGTAGTTGCCCAAAGACAATTAAAAAAATATATAGTAGTTCAATCTTTGGTCCTATCACAGATAAATAACACCTTCCCTTACAGATAAAACATATACAGTGGATTTTGTTTAGTTTTGGGTTTCATATTTTGAAAATGACTTTGACCAACGGAAGTGTATCCGCAGAAGAGTGAGCTGAAGCCACATCACAAAAGGTTTGGGCAAGGGAATGAAATAGTATACAATGGAGGAAAGAATAATTCCTGCCCACTGGAGCTTATATTTTAGTAGAGAGACAGAGCTATAAACAAACAATTGGTAACAAAACATGGTAAATACTTTGGCAGGAGATGATAGGCTATTCACTAGCGACCAGCATTTGAGAAGGAGCGATCAGTGAGTTTACAAACATGTCGCAAATAATTCAGGTAATTGAAATTGGCAACAAGAAAACCATGATGATGCCATATTGATTTATTGTTAACTAAAGCATATATTCAAGAAAGTATGTTCTTGGGTCCATCTATGGGAAATTTGTACTAAGAGGAGCTTCCCTTAACAATATATGAAAAACACCAGGGCATTTTATTTGCTGGCAAGCTCAGTGTGAGTTCTAAGTGTGTTACGGCAGCCAAAAATCCTACACTATTTTTTTAAATGTAATAATAGATGTAATAATAGTACCTGGAATAGCGACAATAATGGAGTAACACAAGAGTGTTTCTGACATATATAAAGTACCATGATTTAAGGGGAATATTGACAGTATAAGCAAGATCATTTTCCAAATGATGTGAAATACAATAGAGTTGCATTTTTTTTTGCTTGCAAAAGATATGACTTATGAGGAGCCAAATCAAATATTTTAATGCTACTTAATGTCATGTGGAAGAATGATTAGAGCTACACAATTGTACCTCCAGAAGATTAACTAAGGACAAATTAGAGAAGTTAAAGAAATGGAAGTTTTGGCTCAGTCGCAAGCATATGTGTCTAAAAATCGTGAAGCACTGACTTTGATCTAATAATGACAGTGATGATCTAACTTTTCACAATCGCTCTCTCCACATCTTTTGCCATGTAACTTAGCAGTACTTCCCACAATGGGCAGTTTGATCTGTCCTGCCCCTTAACTCTGGCCTGAACCATGTGACTTGCTTGGCCATTGGGATGTTAGCATATGTGACACAAGCAGGAGACTGAGAGGTAGGTTTGCATGCTGGGATTTGTTTTCTCGTGCATCTTTGCCAACACCATAGAAACATGCTTGGACCAGACTGCTGGACAGTGAGACATGTATGAGTCATCTTAGTCTTCTCAGTTGAGGCCTTTATAAATCAGCTGAGAATCAGCTGACCCCTAGACATCCAAGCTGAATACAACTAAGTTCAGAACTGCCAGGGCAAGCTCAGTTTAATTTGCTGACTCACTTGTTTATTATAAGCTGAATAGTTATAGTTTTAAGTTACTATGTTTTTAGGTGGTTTATTATGCACTACTATTACGGCAATGGATAGCTGACACATTCTCTGATCGCTGGATATGTTCAAGAAGGAGATGATGGCTATCAGTCAGGATTGTTATAGAAAAAGATACTTGGCTAGATACTTAGACTGGGTAAATTTCAAAGATGGTTTCTTCCTCATGGAATACAATGGTAATATTAACATAATAATACTTAATAAATAATTACCACCTGCCGGGCATTTCTTTAAGGGTTTAAGGGTATTTACTCTATGAGGTAGTTACTCTCATTATTCTCATTATAATACTAAGGAATCAAGCACAGATCATGCAACTAGTAAGTGGTGACTTGAGGATAGAACCTAGGCATCTAGTTCTGGATATCACACCTTTTATCAGTACAATGTATTCACATTGGTGCATGAGCTATTTCTAAAGCCCATTGGAAATTGGGCATAGCTTCATATGTTTATTAAGAGTAGGATAATAATTACTTCTCTAAATGCATTTTTTGGGATATAGGAATTTTTCAAAACACGAGTTATTTTGGATGACATTTGAAAGGTGTTCTTACTGGTAAAATCATTGGCAATCACTGCTTTAAGCAGTTATCCAACTTTAAGAGTCTGTAGTTCTTAGATACAATCTATTTTAGTGTTAATACACAAGGGTTTACATTTCTTCAAAATAATAACATAGTGAAAAGCATTGCATACAAATTTTCTTAGACCAGTTGGTTTATACTAAGTATTTTATAGGATCAGTTATGAAAGAAACATACATTTTCAGGTGATAGTAGAAATGTTCTGCTTATCTACTAAAAAAGAGGTGTTACAAAATAAAAAAAAAAATTAAAAAGAAAATAGATGTTAGTCAAACTATGGATGACAGCATTGTATTTTTTCTTTTTTTTTAGCATTGTATTTTAATAAAACCACTTTATTTCACTGATTGTGTGAGTTGAATTAGCAATAACTTTCAGATGGTAAATTTAAGATGCTATGGCAATGTTTATTTGGGGAAGATGGCTTAATCTTTTATTTGGGGAAGATGGCTTAATCTTTCATGTCTTGTTGGATGCTATTATTAACTATACTACATTAATGGTAACAAAAATCTGAATTTTGATATGTTATCTAAGCAAAAGATAAATATTGAATAGGATTATATACGAACTGTTGAAAAACATCTTTAGTAAATCTAACGAATTTATGTAATATGAGTTTAGCAGATGAACTCTGTTTTTAAATTGTTTTAAAATTTTTTTCTCTTCTGTATTGCTTGCTTTTCTAAAATCAAGACAGTATGGAACTGGCACAAAAACAGACACATAGATCAATGGGACAGAATAGAATACCCAGAAATGGACCCACAACTATATGGTCAATTAATTTTTGACAAACTAGGAAAGAATAGCCAATGGAAAAACAACATCTCTTTAACAAATGGTGTTGGAAAAACTGGACAACAACCTGCAAAAGAATGAAACTGGACAACTTTTTTTTTTTAAAAGATTTTATCTATTTATTTGAGAGAGAGATACAGTGAGAGAGAACATGAGCGAGGAGAAGGTCAGAGGGAGAAGCAGACTCCCTGCAGAGCCGGGAGCCCGATGCGGGACTCGATCCCCGGACTCCAGGATCATGACCCGAGCCGAAGGCAGTCGTCCAACCAACTGAGCCACCCAGGCGCCCCAAGGTCAACTTTTTTATACCATACACAAAAATAAATTCAAAATGGATTAAAGACCTAAATGTGAGATAGGAAACTATTAAAATCATATCTATTTTTAACTAAGGAAGTTGGCAGTAGGGTAGTAGGCTATCTTTGAATATTTGTTTCTGCAAGAAAAAAAAATCACCACTATTCAAAAACTACCTTAATGTAAGTGATCTCTAGCTTTCTTTGTACATTTCAAAAAGAAGCAAACACATTATTTTTCAATATGTAGAACTATTTGGCCTAATGTTTATACATATGTATTGATTTAAAAAATAAACATTTACTGGGGCACCTGGATGGCTCATTTGATTAGGCAAATTACTTTTTTTTTTTTTTAAGATTTTTTTATGAAAGAGAGAGAGAACATGAACAAGGGGTGTGGCAGGCAAAAGGAGAAATACACTCCTCTCTGAGCAGGGAGCCTAATGTGGGACTCCATGCAGGACTCAATTCCAGGTCTCAAATCCTGGACCCTGGGCTCATGACCCGAGCCAAAGGCATACACTTAACCAGCTGAGCTACCCAGGCACACATAAGCACCTGACTCTTAATCTCAGCTCAGTTCTTGATTTCAAGGTATGAGTTCAAGCTCAGAGTTGGACTCCACAGTAGGTGTAGAGCCTACTTAAAAATCAAAACAGAAAGAAAACTCCATTTATTGTGATAATGTGTCAGTCAACTGAACATTCTTGGCAGTGTTGCATTGGCAGTTTGAATTGACATGTCTGGGACCAAGGCTGTTTTAGTAATTTTCTCCGGATCTTCTCACGATTTTTCTTTTACACATATGAACGAATTTTTTTTTAAATTAAAACTTTAAAAAAATTAACATATAATGTATTATTAGCCCCAGGGGTACAGGTCTGTGAATCTCTGGGTTTACAGACTTCACAGTGCTCACCATAGCACATACCTTCCTCAGTGTCCATAACCCTCTCCCTACCCTCCTTCCCCAGCCACCCTCAGTTTGTTTTTTGAGATTAAGAGTCTCTTATGGTTTGTCTCCCTCCTAGTTCCATCTTATTTCATTTATTCTTTTCCTAACCCCCAAACCCACGTTGCATCCCCACTTCCTCATATCAGGGGGATCATATGATAGTTGTCTTTCTCCGATTGACTTATTTCGCTAAGCATAATACCCTCTAGTTCCACCCACATCGTCATAAATGGCAAGATTTCATGTCTTTTGATGGCTGCATAGTATTCATATATATATATACCACTCTTCTTTCTCCATTCATCTGTTGATAGACATCTAGGTTCTTTCCATAGTTTGGCTATTGTGGACATTGCTGCTATAAACATTCGGGTGCACGTGCCCCTTCGGAGCACTACATTTGTATCTTTAGGGTAAATACCCAGTAGTGTAATCGCTGGGTCATAGGGTAGCTCTATTTTCAACTTTTTGAGGAACCTCCATGCTGCTTTCCAGAGTGGTTGCACCAGCTTGCTTTCCCACCAACAGTGTAGGAGGGTTCCCCTTTCTCCACATCCTCACCTCAAGTCATTTCCTGACTTGTTAATTTTAGCCTGACTGGTGTGAGGTGATATTCCATTGTGGTTTTGATTTGTATTTCCCTGATGCTGAGTGATGTGGAGCACTTTTTCATGTATCTGTTGGCCATCTGGATGTCTTCTTTGCAGAAATGTCTATGAACAAATTTTCTAATTTGCACGAAGGCAAACTAAGTGAAAGGCAAAAAAATTCATCAGCAGGAATAATTACTTATATGACAAGAAATACAGAACTATGCTAGGGATAGAAACATGGCTATATCCCCATTCTGGGCTTATAGTAGAGAGTAATAATTGATAACTCATTTTGGCTAAATCCAGACTCAGATTTAAAAAATCTCATTGATTTTGAAATTACATAAGAAGTTTTTATAATATATTTATAATTCTCCCTCTCTTACTAAGCAAATATAATCTTTCCTTAGTTTGAAATGATGCTTCATTGATTATTCTTAGCACAATGCTCTAGGCAGCTGCTACTAACTGATTACAGCTATAGATAAGTTAAAAACCCATTTATTATTCTGGAATTATACTGAGTTTTAGAAATGTCCAGATCAGGGATGCCTGGGTGGCTCAGTGGGTTAAAGCCTCTGCCTTCAGCTCAGGTCATGATCTCAGGGCCCTGGGATCAAGCCCCGCATTGGGTTCTCTGCTCAGCGGGGAGCCAGTTTCCCCCCTCTCTCTGCCTACTTGTGATCTCTCTGTCAAATAAATAAATAAAAATATTAAAAAAAAAAAGAAATGTCCAGGTGATGCACAGAGCTTTAATGTAGTAAAAATAAAATAGCTACTGATCATTCTCTAGAGACCAATGAGTGGATTCAATGTTACACCTGCGTTATTTCATAATTCTGACATGATCCCTATGGCAGTAAGTGTATCATTTTTCTCATTTTACAGATGAGAGGACAGATTTGAAGGGATTAGGTAACTTGATCAAAGTCATTCAATATTTAGATTAGCTCTGTCTGACTTCCTGACTTCATAATTCAGACTCTTAACCATTATTTGTTATCAGTTTTTTTCATTTAAGTTTTAGTGGTATATCAAGAATACTGTATAATACCTTCTACTGTGTTGATTACACTTTTATGCAGAGCTGGCTTGACTCTGGAAGTGGGGTGGAGGACTTGTTGCTCTTTTTGTGAAGGAAAGAGATGAGCCAGAAAGCACATGATGGTAATAATTCCTTATAGCACAGCATTAGGAATTTGGAACATCTTAATTGATTTTGAAATTATGCAAGAAGTTGTCTTAGTGTCTTAAAAAATACCCCCTTGGAAATTAAACAAGTGTATATCCTTGGTTTGAAATGATGCTTCATTGGTTATGAAAAGGAGCTTTGTCAGAATTAAACACGACCCTTTAACTTGGGTCAAGACATGAAACCAAAAACTTAAATAGTGCCCTAAAGTTCTATTAGAGAACTGACAGTGTATGCAGTTCTGGAAAATATTAATTCATAAAGAATAATAGATGTTAATACTCTGCTTAGCATTTCAATGTCACAATTAAAAATTCTACAGGATAGTTAATTGAATATTTTATGCTTCTGGAAAGGGCCTTGATCCTCAGAATTGCATACTAATTCTCAAATTTCTTTTACATAATGCAGAATCCCTTTAAGGAATTAAAAATTCATTTATATTTCAGATAAGAACATCATATATTTTCACCAACTTTTTAATGAAAGAAATGTCTAGAATTAATATGTTAACTATTTTTAGTATATGTGCTGCCGAAGCGAGCACAAGAATTAATATGTTAACTATAAATTTTGTGTTTCCAAGTCAGAGTTTTGAAGCTTAAGCTATTCATGCAAATTATCATAATTCTCCCATGTAATGGAGCTCCCTTTATAAGAGCAATAATTATTATTTTTCTAAATGTAATGTCATTGAGTTGCCAGATGAGGAGGCAAAACATTACATGCCCCAATTTTCACTTATTAATAATCTTATTTGGGATGGTGAGTGCTGTGAAGTGTGTAAACCTGGCGATTCACAGACCTGTACCCCTGGGGCTAATAATACATTATATTGTTTATAAAAAAATAATTTTAAAAACATATTTGGCCTTTTCCCTTTTTTACTTTGTAAGTTTTGAGCTTTTTAGCCTATTCTTTATTTTACTCTTGATGCTAATTAATGAAATTCGTACTAGCAATAAAACTGTAGGGCCTTCTAACTGCTGATGAAAATCTCAGCAAGATAAGAAGGATAAAATATTCCCTCTTCCTTTTTTTTTTTTTTTTAAAGATTTTATTTGTTTATTTGACAGACAGATCACAAGTAGGCAGAGAGGCAGGCAAAGAGAGAGAGAGGGAAGCAGGCTCCCTGCTGAGCAGAGAGCCCGATGCGGGGACTCGATCCCAGGACCCCGAGACCATGACCTGAGCCAAAGGCAGCAGCTTAACCGCTGAGCCACCCAGGCGCTCTTCCCTCTTCCTTTATATCTGCAGAAACACACACACAATTTTATTTTTTGTCATAAAACCATCCTTGCAAATTTTATTTCTAGCAAAGGAGTCTTGTAAGATACTTGGATTTCAAACATTGTTATTCTCGGGGAAAGTAACCTATAACCTCTAAAAAGCCTACAAGTTTGTTGCTCATCTTAAATGATAATTTGTTGTTTTGAAAATAATACTTAAAGCAACATTTCTGTTTTTTGAAAGGTAAAAGTATCCCAGAGTTGAAAAGCTTAATAAGGTTATGTTGGAAGGGAATTACTGGTACTTCCCTTATTTCTTATATGCTGAGAGGCAAAAGAGCTGAAACCTGTTGGTTTCTGTATTTCAACACAGTTTTTGAATGGCTAATCTATTTGATTGGAGCTGTTTGTTAAATTTATTATTGTGTCTTACTGAAAGGGAGAAGTTGAAAGGCTCTTACAAAATTATTGTAATGAATGCCACACCTTGCCAGATTTTCCTTATTGGAAGAAGTGGGACTGCTACTTAGTAAAACATCAGCTCATCTCAGTTCAGGTGGGAAGACAAATGGCTGTGGTGATGAGTCCGTCAGGTGCAAGTTAGGGCTCAGGCTCCCTGTGCAGACAGGGCTCTGGGTTATTGCTTCATTGCTGACCAAGTAAGCTTTGCATGTACCACAGCTTTGAGAAGAGCTAATCAATTACAGGAGTGTTCTTTGGAATTAGGGCTTCCTCTCTTCTCTTCTTAATTTAATATGAATTTATATTAATATGACCTTGACCTTAGAGAAGTAGGGAAACTTATAAGGAATTCTGAATTTTCCCATTTTCTAATGAAATGTTTTCTCTCATTCTGATGTATAGTTTCTTTCTCTACCTTTCCCCTAAGCCACTGGGAAAGCAGAATATAAAGCATAAAAATCAGCCTCTCTTTAAAGCACTGAGGGCCTTCCCTAAGGAAGAGATTGATAACCAATTCCCTTTTCCTTCTATTGTTTCTCATTTCCTCTCTGAAAATAACCAGGAAAGAAAATGAGTAGTTGGGTTTGTTTTTTGTTTTTGTTTTTTGAGACTTTTAGTTAATAAGGTGTGGATAGGTTAGAATCTTACTTTACCTAAGCCTGATGAGAGCAACTTTCTAAGCCGAGCATTCTAAATCAGAGAAGCTTGCATACACATCATTAAAGCATGTGCTGTTCTAGAAATGGTAAGCAGTTTTCAGTGTAAGTCTCAGTCTCAGTTCACTTATGTTAAACTGTGTTATTGAATGATAGATTGAGGTCAGAAAGAAAGAGTGGTATCTTAGGCCATTAGGTTATACCTTTTCACACCGAGTTATGTTGTCAATTTTTATTTTCTTGTGAGGAATACTATCTATAAGAACCAGACGCTATATTTGTTGAAGTCCTTGTTGCATCTGTAATGCATTTACTGAATCCCTTAGAGTAATCAGTACTGGGATAAATCAAGACAGTTATGTGGTGTTTTCAGCCATTTTAACATGAAATATTAATGGACATATAGTCAGCTCTATTTGCAGTATACATTTGGTTGTGAATATGAAACTTCAAAATGACCTATTCCAGTTATGAAAAAGCCAAAATGCAACCCAAAATATGAAATTTCAACTTTATGCATTGCTACAAATACTCACTTTACAAAAAGGTTCACCATAGTTAACTTTAAGTACTGTATCCTTAATTAATTGTAAATTATTAAAATAAAAGATTTGTTTTGACTGCACAATAAAAACTTTTCAAACAACAGCAGTTCTTTCATCTGTTAAGGACTAAATAGTATTATAGGATGAATAATCAGAAATATGGTAAAAATATTATAAGAAAGCAATATGGTAAGGGAGAAATGATGAAGCCTTGGTTAATTATAGTGACTGATGTCTCTGATATTTTTCCTTTTGGATCCTGGTTATTTTGAGTTTGGATTTGGGTTAGGTTGTATGTGTATGTGTAATCTCATTTTGTCATACTTGGGAAATTTTTCCATTACTAAACTTTATTATATATATAGAATATATATTGTGTGTATACATATGTAGTATATATATATATATAGTACATTTTTCTAGCTGTAAAAAAACAAAAAACAACAACAAAAACAAACAAGCAAAGAAACCCCAGGAAAAAACCTTCTGCCCCAAATAGGATAACTGTGGGGTGCCTGGGTGGCTCAGTGGGTTAAAGCCTCTGCCTTTGGCTCAGGTCATGATCCCAGGGTCCTGGGATCAAGCCCTGCATCGGGCTCTCTGCTCAGCGGGGAAGCTGCTTCCCCCTCTCTCTCTCCCTGACTGCCCCTCTACTTACTTGTGATCTCTGTCAAATAAATAAATAAAGTCTTTAAAAAAATAGGATAACTGAACCCTTTGTTGATATTAGCTATTGAATCAGGGCAAGAGGTGATTCAGAGTTGTTCTTTCTGCAATATTATGTGAATATGAGTGGTCCTAATTAGGAACTTTTAGTTCTGAGTCATATTTATAGCCTATTACTTTAGGGAAGAAAGCAAGAGAGGGAGAAAAGGAGAGCATTAAGAAAATATATAAAATACCGGGAGGAGTCAAGATGGCGGAGAAGTAGCAAGCTGAGACTGCTTCAGCTAGCCGGAGATCAGCTAGATAGCTTATCTAAAGATTGCAAACACCTGAAAATCCATCGGCAGATTGAAGAGAAGAAGAACAGCAATTCTGGAAACAGAAAAACAACCACTTTCTGAAAGGTAGGACCGGCGGAGAAGTGAATCCAAAGCGACGGGAAGATAGACCCCGGGGGGAGGGGCCGGCTCCCGGCAAGCGGCGGAGCAACCGCGCACAAAATCAGGACTTTTAAAAGTCTGTTCCACTGAGGGACATCGCTCCAGAGGCTAAACCGGGGCGAAGCCCACGCGGGGTCAGCGTGGCCTCAGGTCCCGCAGGGTCACAGAAGGATCGGGGGTGTCTGAGTGTCGCAGAGCTTGCGGGTATTGGAACGGGAAAGCCGGCTACAGAGACAGAGCCGACAGTAAGCTCGCAGCTCCGTGTTACCTTGAACCGGTCGCAGGCTCGGTGAGCTCGGAGCGCGGCCGGAGGTCAGGCAGACGGGAGTAACTGGGCGCTGTTCTCTGAGGGCGCACTGAGGAGTGGGGCCCTGGGCTCTCAGCTCCTCCGGGCCGGAGACCAGGAGGCCGCCATTTGTATTCCCGTCCTCCGGAACTCTACGGAAAGCGCTCAGGGAACAAAAGCTCCTGAAAGCAAACCCGAGCGGATTACTCACCCCGGCCCCGGGTAAGGGCGGTGTAATTCCGCCTGGGGCAAAGACACTTGAGAATCACTACAACAGGCCCCTCCCCCAGAAGATCAACAAGAAATCCAGCCGAGACCAAGTTCACCTACCAAGGAGTGCGGTTTCAATACCAAGGAGAGCAGCAGAATTCCAGAGGAGGAGAAAGCCAAGCACGGAACTCATGGCTTTTTTCCTGTGATTTTTTTTAGTCTTGCAGTTAATTTAATTTTTTCTTTTTCATTTTTTTTTTTTTTCTCGCCTTCGGATAAAATTTTTTTTTTTTAACTGTTACCTTTTTCTTTTTTAACGATTTTTTACTAGTTTATCTAATATATATATATATATTTACATTTTTCTTAGGTGTTTTCTTTTTTTAAAAAAATTCTTTTCTTTTCTTTTCTTTCTTTCTTTTTTTTTTTTTCTTTTTTCTTTCTTCCTTTTTGAACCTCTTTTTATCCCCTTTCTCCCCACTCACGATTTTGGATCTCTTCTAATTTGGCTAAAGCATATTTTCCTGGGGTTGTTGCCACCCTTTTAGTATTTTACTTGCCCCTTCATTTACTCTTATCTGGACAAAATGACAAGACGTAAAAATTCACCACAAAAAAAAGAACAAGAGGCAGTACCGAAGGCTAGGGACCTAATCAATACAGACATCGGTAATATGTCAGATCTAGAGTTCAGAATGACAATTCTCAAGGTTCTAGCCGGGCTCGAAAAAGGCATGGAAGATATTAGAGAAACCCTCTCGAGAGATATAAAAGCCCTTTCTGGAGAAATAAAAGAACTAAAATCTAACCAAGTTGAAATAAAAAAAGCTATTAATGAGGTGCAATCAAAAATGGAGGCTCTCACTGCTAGGATAAATGAGGCAGAAGAAAGAATTAGTGATATAGAAGACCAAATGACAGAGAATAAAGAAGCTGATCAAAAGAGGGACAAACAGCTACTGGACCACGAGGGGAGAATTCGAGAAATAAGTGACACCATAAGACGAAACAACATTAGAATAATTGGGATTCCAGAAGAAGAAGAAAGTGAGAGGGGAGCAGAAGGTATACTGGAGAGAATTATTGGGGAGAATTTCCCCAATATGGCAAAGGGAACGAGCATCAAAATTCAGGAGGTTCAGAGAATGCCCCTCAAAATCAATAAGAATAGGCCCACACCCCGTCACCTAATAGTAAAATTTACAAGTCTCAATGACAAAGAGAAAATCCTGAAAGCAGCCCGGGAAAAGAAGTCTGTAACATACAATGGTAAAAATATTAGATTGGCAGCTGACTTATCCACAGAGACCTGGCAGGCCAGAAAGAGCTGGCATGATATTTTCAGAGCACTAAACGAGAAAAACATGCAGCCAAGAATACTATATCCAGCTAGGCTATCATTGAAAATAGAAGGAGAGATTAAAAGCTTCCAGGACAAACAACAACTGAAAGAATTTGCAAATACCAAACCAGCTCTACAGGAAATATTGAAAGGGGTCCTCTAAGCAAAGAGAGAGCCTACAAGTGGTAGATCAGAAAGGAACAGAGACCATATACAGTAACAGTCACCTTACAGGCAATACAATGGCACTAAATTCATATCTCTCAATACTTACCCTGAATGTGAATGGGCTAAATGCCCCTGTCAAAAGACACAGGGTATCAGAATGGATAAAAAAACAAAACCCATCTATATGTTGCCTCCAAGAAACACATTTTAAGCCCGAAGACACCTCCAGATTTAAAGTGAGGGGGTGGAAAAGAATTTACCATGCTAATGGACATCAGAAGAAAGCAGGAGTGGCAATCCTTATATCAGATCAATTAGATTTTAAGCCAAAGACTATAATAAGAGATGAGGAAGGACACTATATCATACTCAAAGGGTCTGTCCAACAAGAAGATTTAACAATTTTAAATATCTATGCCCCCAATGTGGGAGCAGCCAACTATATAAACCAATTAATAACAAAATCAAAGAAACACATCAACAATAATACAATAATAGTAGGGGACTTTAACACTCCCCTGACTGAAATGGACAGGTCATCCAAGCAAAAGATCAGCAAGGAAATAAAGGCCTTAAATGACACACTGGACCAGATGGACATCACAGATATATTCAGAATATTTCATCCCAAAGCAACAGAATACACATTCTTCTCTAGTGCACATGGAACATTCTCCAGAATAGATCACATCCTCGGTCCTAAATCAGGACTCAACCGGTATCAAAAGATTGGGATCATTCCCTGCATATTTTCAGACCACAATGCTCTAAAGCTAGAACTCAACCACAAAAGGAAGTTTGGAAAGAACCCAAATACATGGAGACTAAACAGTATCCTTCTAAAGAATGAATGGGTCAACCGGGAAATTAAAGAAGAATTGAAAAAAATCATGGAAACAAATGATAATGAAAATACAACGGTTCAAAATCTGTGGGACACAACAAAGGCAGTCCTGAGAGGAAAATATATAGCGGTACAAGCCTTTCTCAAGAAACAAAAAAGGTCTCAGGTACACAACCTAACCCTACACCTAAAGGAGCTGGAGAAAGAACAAGAAAGAAACCCTAAGCCCAGCAGGAGAAGAGAAATCATAAAGATCAGAGCAGAAATCAATGAAATAGAAACCAAAAAAACAATAGAACAAATCAACGAAACTAGGAGCTGGTTCTTTGAAAGAATTAATAAAATTGATAAACCCCTGGCCCGACTTATCAAAAAGAAAAGAGAAAGGACCCAAATAAATAAAATCATGAATGAAAGAGGAGAGATCACAACTAACACCAAGGAAATACAAACTATTATAAGAACATACTATGAGCAACTCTACGGCAATAAATTTGACAATCTGGAAGAAATGGATGCATTCCTAGAAACATATAAACTACCACAACTGAACCATGAAGAAATAGAAAGCCTGAACAGACCCATAACCAGTAAGGAGATTGAAACAGTCATTAAAAATCTCCAAACAAACAAAAGCCCAGGGCCAGACGGCTTCCTGGGGGAATTCTACCAAACATTTAAAGAAGAACTAATTTCTATTCTCCTGAAACTGTTCCAAAAAATAGAAATGGAAGGAAAACATCCAAACTCATTTTATGAGGCCAGCATCACCTTGATCCCAAAACCAGACAAGGATCCCACCAAAAAAGAGAGCTATAGACCGATATCCTTGATGAACACAGATGCGAAAATACTCAACAAAATACTAGCCAATAGGATTCAACAGTACATTAAAAAGATTATTCACCACGACCAAGTGGGATTTATTCCAGGGCTGCAAGGTTGGTTCAACATCCGCAAATCAGTCAATGTGATACAACACATCAATAAAAGTAAGAACAAGAACCATATGATACTCTCAATAGATGCTGAAAAAGCATTTGACAAAGTACAACATCCCTTCCTGATCAAAACTCTTCAAAGTGTAGGGATAGAGGGCACATACCTCAATATCATCAAAGCCATCTATGAAAAACCCACCGCAAATATCATTCTCAATGGAGAAAAACTGAAAGCTTTTCCGCTAAGGTCAGGAACACGGCAGGGATGTCCATTATCACCACTGCTATTCAACATCGTACTAGAGGTCCTAGCCTCAGCAATCAGACAACAAAAGGAAATTAAAGGCATCCAAATCGGCAAAGAAGAAGTCAAATTATCACTCTTCGCAGATGATATGATACTATATGTGGAAAACCCAAAAGACTCCACTCCAAAACTGCTAGAACTTATACAGGAATTCAGTAAAGTGTCAGGATATAAAATCAATGCACAGAAATCAGTTGCATTTCTCTACACCAACAGTAAGACAGAAGAAAGAGATATTAAGGAGTCAATCCCATTTACAATTGCATCCAAAACCATAAGATACCTAGGAATAAACCTAACCAAAGAGACACAGAATCTATACTCAGAAAACTATAAAGTACTCATGAAAGAAATTGAGGAAGACACAAAGAAATGGAAAAATGTTCCATGCTCCTGGATTGGAAGAATAAATATTGTGAAAATGTCTATGCTACCTAAAGCAATCTACACATTTAATGCAATTCCTATCAAAGTACCATCCATCTTTTTCAAAGAAATGGAACAAATAATTCTAAAATTTATATGGAACCAGAAAAGACCTCGAATAGCCAAAGGGATATTGAAAAAGAAAGCCAACGTTGGTGGCATCACAATTCCGGACTTCAAGCTCTATTACAAAGCTGTCATCATCAAGACAGCATGGTACTGGCACAAAAACAGACACATAGATCAATGGAACAGAATAGAGAGCCCAGAAATAGACCCTCAACTCTATGGTCAACTAATCTTCGACAAAGCAGGAAAGAATGTCCAATGGAAAAAAGACAGCCTTTTCAATAAATGGTGCTGGGAAAATTGGACAGCCACATGCAGAAAAATGAAATTGGACCATTTCCTTACACCACACACAAAAATAGACTCAAAATGGATGAAGGACCTCAATGTACGAAAGGAATCCATCAAAATCCTTGAGGAGAACACGGGCAGCAACCTCTTCGACCTCTGCCGCAGCAACATCTTCCTAGGAACAACGCAAAAGGCAAGGGAAGCAAGGGAAAAAATGAACTACTGGGATTTCATCAAGATCAAAAGCTTTTGCACAGCAAAGGAAACAGTTAACAAAATCAAAAGACAACTGACAGAATGGGAGAAGATATTTGCAAACGACATATCAGATAAAGGACTAGTGTCCAGAATCTATAAAGAACTTAGCAAACTCAACACCCAAAGAACAAATAATCCAATCAAGAAATGGGCAGAGGACATGAACAGACATTTCTGCAAAGAAGACATCCAGATGGCGAACAGACACATGAAAAAGTGCTCCATATCACTCGGCATCAGGGAAATACAAATCAAAACCACAATGCGATATCACCTCACACCAGTCAGAATGGCTAAAATCAACAAGTCAGGAAATGACAGATGCTGGCGAGGATGCGGAGAAAGGGGAACCCTCCTACACTGTTGGTGGGAATGCAAGCTGGTGCAGCCACTCTGGAAAACAGCATGGAGGTTCCTCAAAATGTTGAAAATAGAACTGCCCTATGACCCAGCAATTGCACTATTGGGTATTTACCCTAAAGATACAAACGTAGTGATCCAAAGGGACACATGCACCCGAATGTTTATAGCAGCAATGTCCACAATAGCCAAACTATGGAAAGAACCTAGATGTCCATCAACAGATGAATGGATCAAGAAGATGTGGTATATATACACAATGGAATACTATGCAGCCATCAAAAGAAATGAAATCTTGCCATTTGCAACAACGTGGATGGAACTAGAGCGTATCATGCTTAGCGAAATAAGTCAAGCAGAGAAGGACAACTATCATATGATCTCCCTGATATGAGGAAGTGGTGATGCAACATGGAGGCTTAAGTGGGTAGAAGAATAAATGAAACAAGATGGGATTGGGAGGGAGACAAACCATAAGTGACTCTTAATCTCACAAAACAAACTGAGGGTTGCCGGGGGGAGGGGGTTGGGGAGAAGGGGGTGGGATTATGGACATTGGGGAGGGTATGTGATTTGGTGAGTGCTGTGAAGTGTGTCAACCTGGTGATTCACAGACCTGGGGATAAAAATATATGTTTATAAAAAATAAAAAATTAAAAAAAAAAATAAAATGCCAAAAAAAAAAAAAAAAGAAAATATATAAAATACCAATGATTGTTCATTTGGCTGGGCCCTAGACTACAAGAAGGGTCTCTGAAGCTCTACCACTATTACTATTTTTGTGGTAGGTAGGCAGGTACAGTCTTGTACATTAGAGATGTTCAATAGATTCTTTTCAAATAAAATGCTATGTCTATCAAAGTGATTTCTTCCTTTTAATAACAATATTTTTCTTGCTTAAGTTTTTACTTAAAATACAGTTAGTTAATATATAGTATAATATTGGTTTCAGATGTACAATATGTGTTTCAACACTTCCATACTTTCCCTGCTGAATAGCTTAACATCTTTTCTGTCACTCTCTTGGACATAGGAGACTGGAAAAGATTGAATTGCCGGAGAAGCTGTTTCTTTTCACATCTACTTTGACTTTCCTAGCAAACATACCCATGTAAGTGTGGGAAACATCCTGGGATGACCTGAACTTGGGTTCTTGGGTACCCTGTATTTACATTTTATACATAGAATAAAATGACAGAATTTCCTGATTTTGACTCTAAATTTTGAGTATTATATGTTAGGTTCAGATACAGAAAGTAGGTTTGCTATGAGAAAATAGGAACGAGTATATTTGCTTTGTTCTAGACAGTTATCACTGCTGCTTTGGATGAATATGGAAAATGATAATTAGTAGTAGAGACTTACGACCAGAGTAGATAGAAGATTGCGTTAAGATTGAGATGATATACCACCCTACATCTTAAAAATTTTTTTTTTCGAAAAGATTTTAACTTATCCCTTTTGAACAAGCCCCAAACATCTTGAGTCAGTAGAGAAGCAGTGTGATAGATGGAAGGATCAGATGTTGGACTCTGAATCTTGGCTTTGTTTTTACCTTTCAGAGCCTCCATTCTTTATTTGAAAAATGAAGATGAATAATATTCTCTACAGCATCAAATGTAGTTTGGATTAAATGTTATAATGTATATGTAAGTGCTTTTGTAAAATTGCTAAGAACTATGAAAATGGTATTTAATAGTACTCCCACCCAGCCTCTCTTCCCTCATGCATTTCTTTCTCCTATTTATGTCAGTTCTAGGTAGTGTAATGACCATATTTGGGGATAAAGAGGTGAGAACTTCTGTGGGAAGTTCTGTATGCTTCCTTTAGCTTTCCATTTCTTTTAGATTTAGAGTTTGTGCAGATGAAAAATGTGTAGATGAGAAAATGATTTTCTCATGAAAATGTTATTTGAACAACTTTATATACACAGTCTGGAAATGTAGCACATAATGAATTTTATGAATTTGTCAGCATAGATAGCATATAACATATAATGCACATCATCTAAAAAAGAAGATAAAGAGAAATGATAAAATAATGAGCAGTAATGGTGATGAAAGCAACTATCTGGATAGGTGGATAAATTTTCAGGGCAGTTTTGGCATCAGTGGGGCTGGCATCTCCAGGGGTGCATAGGTAAGAAACAGCAGGATAAGGGGACGCCTGGGTGGCTCAGTTGGTTGGACGACTGCCTTCGGCTCAGGTCATGATCCTGGAGTCCCGGGATCGAGTCCCGCATCGGACTCCCAGCTCCATGGGGAGTCTGCTTCTCTCTCTGACCTTCTCCTCATTCATGCTCTCTCTCACTGTCTCTCTCTCAAGTAAATAAATAAAATCTTTAAAAAAAAAAAAAAAGAAACAGCAGGATAGGAATGAACAAGGAAGCCATTTCACACATATATCATGGTCTGTGTTTATTGTCAGCTGTCCTATTGGCTACCTTTACTGCAGGCCTTTATTCAATGTTCACGGACAGCTTATCATAACTTGCAGTTTGTTTCTTTAGGGCATTCTCCTCCACATCCTCTGAGGTAATTGCCTTCATTACATGTGTTCTATCAGATAAAGTCTCCTTAACAAGATTTATTATGGACAGGTTCAGTATTGCCCATATTAACAAGAAATACCATTATACACGTATATATATTTTGTACATAGAAACATAAACTCTTAAGCAGCCATAGGCATATATACCTTTATTTATAGATCTAGGGAAATGACAACGATTACGTAGTAAATAGTGAGAGAGAATGAACTCAACATTTAAATTTGGAGTCCTCTCCAGATCCTTCTATGAGAGGAGGCAAGTAGAGCTATCATATTAAGAACTGACACTGTTCTGATGTTATTAGATCTGGTAGATGTCTTGTCTTCTCCCCTCATCTGCTGAAAATTATTTTAATGTATTGTATAGCTAGGTGTCAATATGGTGCATTTCCTTTGTTCATCTCATTCCCTCTTAACAGATTAGACCAGTGTTTTCAAATATTTTGACTTGTGACCCATGCTAAGAAAGCATTTTATATAATGATCATGTAAACCTGAATACAAATATATAACATAGTTTTTAAAAATGGATTTCATGCTGTGCTAAACAGTTGCAAAGCACAGCTTAAAAACACTTCACTAACTGAAAACCAGTTAGCTGAGATGTGGAGGCTAATTTTCTGATAATCAGTTATGGCTCCTTCTGAAAACAAGACTAAGGTAGAATGGTGAAGATTTGATTTCCTTCATTTATTCCTTTATACCTTTAAGATTTGTGAAGCTTGTTTGAGGGATCAAGAAGCCTCATGATGGCCTATTTGAAAGATCAAAGACTAAGTTAAGCCATTGAGCCAGGTAGGTTTTAGAAACCTCTTAGGAAAAGGACAGCAAGCTTTCTTTCCTGACATGACACCCTCTCCTTCTTCTCCTCCCCTCTCCATATTACATGGAAGTAGGTATTATTTTGACGGGGGGAGCACTGTGAAACTAATAAAGTTATTATAATGTGGGGACTTAGGAAATCTTCATGAAAGCTTCTCTCTATGATAGGATGAGACCATATCTTTGATCTCTGTAGTCATCAATAAAATCTCAGATTCTGCCCATCTAATTATCTCTGATTTAGTTATGTTATGCCAGGACCCTTGAAGTTATTGCTACTGGGGAGTATTGTATGGGGCAAGAGATGGGTTCCTGTAGCCTCAATAGAGGCTAAACTTTGGTGGTGTATATTGTTTATTTCAGACAATTTAGTTTTTTCCTATATGTGAGCTAGTCTCTAATTATTTCATGATTATGAATTGTGTTTATTCCAGGGAATTTCTTGAGAACACTTTTCATTTATTTATTTATTTATTTACACAGGTCTAGTTAACTATTAGACTGCCCAAATATTTCTTACTAGTTAATTTAGTAGAAGGAAAAGAAGGAATTCTAGGTACCTCTCTTCAACTTTTAAACTAGGCTCCTATCTTTGCTCTATGTCCATGAGCAAAATATTGTGGACTTTACAGTGTATTTATTTATTTATTTATATTCACATATGATATATTATTTGCCCCAGGGGGTACAGGTCTGTGAATCGTCAAGCTTACACACTTCACAGCACTCACCACATCACATACCCTCCCCAATGCCCATAACCCAACCACCTCCATACGCCCCCTTTGCCCCAGCAACCCTCAGTTTGTTTTGTGAGATTAGGGGTCTCTTATGGCTTGTCTTCCTCCTGATCCCATCTTGTTTCATTTTTTCCTTCTGCCTCTCAAATTCCTCATATTAGGAAGATCATATGATAATTGTCTTTCTCTGATTGACTTCTTTCACTCAGCATAATACCTTCTAGTTCCATCCACGTCATTCTGAATGGTGGATTTCATTTCTTTTGAGGGCAGCATAATATTCCATTACATATATACACCACACCTTCTTTATCCATTCATCTGCTGATGGACATCTAGGTTCTTTCCATAGCTTGGCTGTTGTGGGCATTGATGCTATAAACATTCGAGTGCACGTGCCCCTTCAGATCACTACATTTGTATCTTTAGGGTAAATACCAATAGTGCGATTGCTGGGTTATAGGGTAGCTCTATTTCCAATTTTTTGAGGAATCTCCATGCTGTTTTTCAGAGTGGCTGCACCATCTTGCTTTCCCACCAACAGTGTAGGAGGGTTCCCCTTTCTCTGCATCCTCTCCAACATCTGTCATTTCCTGACTTATTAATTTTAGCCATTCTGACTGGTGTGGTTTTGATTTGTATTTCCCTGATGCCGAGTGATGTGGAGCACTTTTTCATGTGTCTATTGGCCATCTGGATGTCTTCTTTGCAGAAATGTCTGTTCATGTCTTCTGCACATTTCTTGATTGGACTCTTTGTTCTTTGGGGTTGAGTTTGATAAGTTCTTTATAGATTTTGGGTACTAGCCCTTTATCTGATATGTGATTTGCAAATATCTTCTCCCATTCTGTCAGTTGTTTTTTGGTTTTGTTAACTGTTTCTTTGCTGTGCAAAAGCTTTTGATCTTGATGAAGTCCCAATAGTTTATTTTTGCTCTTGCTTCCCTTGCCTTTGGCGATGTTTCTAGGAGGAAGTTGCTGTGGCTGAGGATGGATTCCAGGTCTCACATTGAGGTCTTTCATCCATTTGGAGTCTATTTTTGTGTGTGGTGTATGGAAATGGTCCGGTTTCATTCTTCTGCATGTGGTTGTCCAATTTTCCCAGCACCATTTTTTGAAGAGACTGCCTTTTTTCTATTGGACATTCTTTCCTGCTTTGTTGAAGATTAGTTGACCATAGAGTTGAGGGTCCATTTCTGGGCTCTCTATTCTGTCCCATTCATCTATGTGTCTGTTTTTGTGCCAGTACCATACTGTCTTGATGATGACAGTTCTGTAATAGAGCTTGAAGTCTGGAACTGTGATGCCACCAGTTTTGCTTTTCTTTTTCAACATTCCTCTGGCTATTTGAGGTCTTTTCAGGTTCCATATAAATTTTAAGATTATTTGTTCCATTTCTTTGAAACAAAAAAGGATGGTATTTTTGGTAGGGATTGTATTAAATGTGTAGATTGTTTTAGGTAGCATAGACATTTTCACAGTATTTGTTCTTTCAATCTATGAGCATGGAATGTTTTTCCATTTCTTTGTGTCTTCCTCAATTTCTTTCATGAGTACTCTATAGTTTTCTGAGTACAGATTCTTTGCCTCTTTGGTTAGGTGTATTCTGAGGTATCTTATGGTTTTGGGTGCAATTGTAAATGGAATTGACTCCTTAATTTCTCTTTCTACTGTCTTGTTATTGGTATATAGAAATGCAACTGATTTCTGTGCATTGATTTTATATCTTGACACTTTACTGAATTCCTGTACAAGTTCTAGAAGATTTGGAGTGGAGTCTTTTGGGTTTTCCACATAAAGTATCATATCATTTGGAAAGAGTGATAATTTGACTTCTTCTTTGCCAATTTGGATGCTTTTTATTTCTTTTTGTTGTCTGATTCCTGAGGCTAGGACTCCTAGTACTATGTTGAATAGCAGTGGTGATAATGGACATCCCTGCCGTGTTCCTGACCTTAGAGAAAAAGCTCTCTATTTTTCCCCATTGAGAATGATATTCGCTGTGGGTTTTTCATAGATGGCTTTGATGAAATTGAGGTATGTACCCTCTATCCCTACACGTTGAAGAGTTTTGATCAGGAAGGGATGCTGTACTTTGTCAAATGCTTTTTCAGCATCTATTGAGAGTATCACATGGTTCTTGTTCTTTCTTTTATTAATGTATTATATCACATTTATTGATTTGTGGACATTGATCCAACCTTGTAGTCCTGGAATAAATCCCACTTGGTCATGGTGAATGATCTTTTTTTTATTTTTTATTTTTTTAAAGATTTTATTTATTTATTTGACAGGGAGAGATTACAAGTAGGCCAAGAGACAGGCAGAGAGAGAGAGGAGGAAGCAGGCTCCCAACTGTGCAGAGAGCCCGACATGGGGCTCGATCCCAGGACCCTGGGATCATGACCAGAGCCGAAGGCAGAGGCTTTAACCCACTGAGTCACCCAGGCACCCCGTGAATGATCTTTTTAATCTACTGTTGGATCCTATTGGCTAGTATTTTGGTGAGAATTTTCACATCTGTGTTCATCAAGGGTATTTATTGGTCTGCAATTCTCTTTTTTGATAGGGTCTTTGTCTGGTTTTGGAATCAGGATAGTGCTGTCCTCATACATGAGTTTGGAAGTTTTCTTTTGGTTTCTAATTTTTGGAACAGTTTAAGGAGACTAGGTATTAATTCTTCTTTAAATATTTGGTAGAATTCCACTGGGAAGCCGTCTGGCTCTGGGCTTTTGTTTGTTGGGAGATTTTTGATGACTGCTTCGATTTCCTTACTGGTTATGGGTCTGTTCAGGTTTTGTATTTATTCCTGGTTCAGTTTGGTAGTTTATACTTCTCTAGGAACGCATCCCTTTCCTCCAGATTGTCAAATTTGCTGGAGTATAGTTGCTAATAATACGTGCTTATAATTGTTTGTATTTCTTTGGTGTTGGTTATGATCTCTCCTCTTTCATTCATGATGTTGTTTATTTGGGTCCTTTCTCTTTTCTCTTGGATAAGTCTGGGGTTTACCCATCTTATTAATTCTTTCAAAGAATGAGCTCCTAGTTTCGTTGATTTGTTCTAGTGTTCTTTTGTGTTCTAGTTCATTGACTTCTGTTCTGATCTTTATGATTTCTATTCTCATTTAGTGCTCTGAATATATCATGCCAGTTCTTTCTGACCTGCCAGGTCTCTGTGGATAAGTCTGCTGCCAATCTAATATTTTTGCCATCGTATGTTACAGACTTCTTGTCCTGAGCTGATTTTAGTATTTTCTCTTTGTCACTAAGACTTGTACGTTTTACTACTAGATGATAGAGTGTGGACATATTCTTATTGATTTTGAGGGGAGTTCTCTGCACCTCCTGGATTTTGATGCTTGTTCCCTTTGTCATATTAGGGAAATTCTCTACAATAATTCTCTCCAATATACCTTCTGCTCCCCTCTCTCTTTCTTCTTCTGGAATCTCAATTATTCTAATATTGTTTTGTGTTATGATATCACTTGTCTCTCGAATTCTCCTCTTGTGGTCCAGTAGTTTGTCTCTCTTGCTCAGCTTCTTTATTCTCTGTCATTTGGTCTTCTATATCATGAATTCTCTCTTCTGCCTCATTTATCCTAGCAGTAGGAGCTTCCATTTTTTATTGCACTTCATTAATAGCTTTTTTGATTTCTGATTGGTTAGATTTTAGTTTTTTTATTTCTCCAGAGAGGGCTTTTATTTCTCCAGACAGGATTTCTCTAATATCTTCTGTGCCTTTTTTGAGCCTAGCACCTTGAGAATCGCCATTCTGAACTCTAGTTCTGACATATTTTCAATGTCTGTATTGATTAGGTCCCTAGCAATTGGTACTGCCTCTTCTTTTTTTTGTGATGCATTTTTCTGCCTTGTCATTTTTTCCATATAATAATATATAACAAGAGAATAAAAATACTAAAAGGGTTGCAAAGACCCCAGTAAAATATATTCTAACCAAGTCAGAAGACACCCCAAATCGGGGGGAGAAGAAAGGGGATAAAAAGAAAAGAAAAATAGAAGAGAGCCATGCACTTGATTTTGGGTATTTTGGTCTTTTAGAAGAAACTACCTCCCAAAATTTTAAAGAAAAAATAACTTTATATATATATATATATACACACACACACACACACACACACATACACACACACACACACACATATAATAACATATATATATGGGTAAACATGATGAATGGATGAAATATGAATGTAAAGATGAAAATTTAAAAAAAATTCTAAAAAAAGAATTGATAAGATAAGTTGGTTGTGAAAAGAAAGAAAAAGAAAGTGGAGAGAATTTGCTCAGGCTGGAGACTAGAACAAAGCCTTGTGCTAGATTTAGGGTATATTTTGCTATTAGAAGAAATTGTATCCCAAAATTTTTTAGAAATAAAAAACCCTGTATGTATACAAAAAATAAGGTTAAATACAATGAAGGATAAAATATGACTATAATAATGAAGGTTTAAAAGGATTTTTTTCCCCAGAAATGTATTGTTAAGATAAACTAGTTATAAAACATTAAAAAAGGAAAGAGGAAAAGTTAAAAAAATAGAATAAGAAAAGAATAAAATTAAAAAAATTAATTTAACTTTGCAAGACTAAAGGATCATAGGGAGAAAGCCATGAATTCCATGCATTAAATTTCCCTGGCCCTGACATTCTGCTGTTCTCCTTGATATGTGTGCTTGGTCTTGGCTGGATGTTCTTGCTGATCTTCTGGGAGAGAGGCCTTTTGCAGTGATTCTCAAATATCTTTGCCCGAGGTGGAATTGCACCCCCCTTGCCAGGGGCTGGACTAAGTAATCTGCTAGGGTTCACTCTGGAGAGCTTTTGTTCCCTGAGTGCTTTCTGTAGAACTCTGGAGGATGGGAATGAACATGGTGGCCTCCCAATCTCCACCCAGAGGAGCTGAGAGCTCGGGGCCCCACTCCTCAGTGCACCCTCAGAGAAAACCAGTCAGTCACTCTCATCTCCCTAGTCTTTGGCTGCGCTGTGGGCTCATCCAGCCTGTGACCAAGTGTTTTTGTCTATGATGCACAGCCTCATTTGGAGTCTCCAAACCCAGCAGATTCCTGCTGCACTGCTCAGAGAAGGAAGGTGAGTCTCCCTGGATCTGCCACTTGTGGGGTCCATGCTCAAAGAGCAGTGGCCCAACTGTTGCGGATCATGCTTTAAGGTCACCCCGAGCCAAGAGCTCACTCCTCAGCTCTGTCTCTGTAGTCGGTTTCTCCACTCTGATACCTGTGAGCAATGCCACACTTAGATATCCCCGGTTTTTCTGTGACCCTGTGGGACCTGTACCACACTGTCCCTGTGAGGCCTTCACCCCCACTTAGCCTCTGGAGTGATGTCCTTCAGTGGAGCAGACTTCTAAAAGTTCTGATATTGTGCTCCACTGCTCCACAACTTGCTGGGACCTGGCCCCTCCTCCCATGGTCTATCTTGCTGTCACTTTGGATTCACTTCTTTCCATGTCCTACCTTTCAGAAAGTGATTGATTTCTGTTAAAATCAGAATTGCTGCTCTTCTTCTCTTCAATCTCCTCTTGGGTTTGTAGGTGTTCCAAATGGTTTGATAACTATCTAGCTGAACTCCTGTGACCTGATGTCATCTCAGTCTGCTACTCCTCCACCATCTGGCCTCCTCTCCTATTTATTTATTTACTTATTTATTTATAACATTGTAAAAAATTTATTTTATTTATTTATTTGACAGACAGAGATCACAAGTAGGCAGAGAGGCAGGCAGAGGGTGGGAGAGGCAGACTTCCTGCTGAGCAAGAGCCCAATGTGGGGCTCGATCCCAGGACCCTGGGATCATGGCCTGAGCCAAAGGCAGAGGCTTTAACTCAATGAGTCACCCAGGTGCCGCTATTTTTTTTACAAACCTACTACTCACATGTTTTCCTAAATCTCCACTAAATCTCATGTTTTCCTCCCAAATCTGCCTTCAGACCTTTTATTTACAGTCTAGTATAAATAACCATGAATTACAGTGTTATCCCCAGAGGCATTTATTTATTTATTTATTTATTTTAACTAAAAGGAGAATTGTAATCATGAGCTAGTAATAGTAGCCAAGATTTATTAAGGATTTACTATGTTTTATGTACTACTCTTATCAATGTGTGTAGATTAACTCATTTAATATTTTCATGGTAGCATTATCAGGTAGGTGTTATTGTTGTATTGAACTTATAGATGAGGAAATTAAACCCCAAAGAAATTAGGTAATTTGCCTTAAATGAATAGGCCTACAAGTGGTGGAACTGGGAGTTGAAACTGGCTCATTTGATTTCAGCACTCTCATGCTGTCAACAACATTATGCTACCTATATCATTATTGAGATATTTCTTTGGAAAACTGATATTTCTAGGTCATGAAATCATATACTGACTGAAAAAAATTCCAGGCAGACTCTGGTTCCAACTCAAGGCAAGCTGCTTCATTACATTGAAATCTATGGTAGGCTTTTGATTTTGCTTTATGCTTTCTTCTGGCTAGGAGTTGGGACTTTGCCCTTTGTCAGAATTTATCTTTTTTTTTTTTTTTTAAAGATTTTATTTATTTATTTAACAGAGAGAGACACAGCAAGAGAGGGAACATAAGCAGGGGGAGCAGAAGAGGGAGAAGCAGGCTTCCCACTTTGCAGAGAGCCCGATGTGGGGCTCGATCCCAGGACCCTGGGATCATGACCTGAACCAAAGGCAGCTGCTTAATGACTGAGCCACCCAGCCACCTCAGAATTTATCTTTAGAAACAATTTGATTATAAGAAAAACAATTAAGATATAGTCTTCCTACTGAAATTTTTAATTAATTGGTGTGCCAATTATTTAGCCATTGCTTTTCAGCTCTAAATTGGCCCTCTGTTGCCTTAGCATTGTAACTTTTTCTATGTATCCAGAATATTGTCTTGGGCAGAAAATTTAAGGAGGCTGACCTTGCTTTTGAAGGAAATAAGAGAGTGCCTTCTTAAATTTTGTGCCTATGCAACCCACTTGATTTAGCTTAGTTCCTGCCCTGAAAGCTACTACTAACATCTCATTAGACTCTTTCATAAAATGTACTTTTTATGTAGTTTTTATCACATTGTTGAACAACTGTTTATTTTTCTTTGGTCATTTGCCATTGCAACATAATCATTCTCTCATGTTATTAATAATCTTTTAATGAGTATATTCAATATCTCTCTTAGAATCTATCATGTAAATATTTGTATAATCATTACAAACACTATCACACATATCGTCTCATTTCAGTTTTCACAATTTTATGAGGTTAGTGGACAGATGTTATTGTTTTTACAGATAGAAAAACTGAGGTTTTGATATGTTAAGTGTCTTGCTCAGGATCATAAAATTACCACATAGCTAAGTCAACTTTTAATAACTGCTTATTGTTATTGCTATTAATAATAATAACCAGTAGTATTCCTTGAGGGTCTGCTCTTGAATGTCAGAGCTGAATTCTTATTTCCTTTTAAAGACCATACTTTTCATCATACCATTTTGCCTCGTTAAATCAGGACATGGAATTTTGCGGCACAGACTTTCCTTTACAGGAATTCAGAGGAAAGGAATGCTCAAAGATTTGAATTAGACCTGAAATGGTGAGTGGGAACTGGGAGAAAGAGAGGAAGAGAGAATAGGGAAGAGATGAGAGAACAGAATAGAGGCAGGATTGGAGGGCAGTTGTGGAAGGGATGGGAGGAGCGGGAGTTCATCTTAAACAAAGGAACCATTGCAAACAAAACCATGGGAAGAATAAATATATCCTAAGAAACTGTAAAGACCGACTACTTTAGTGTGATTGATGCATGTTAGGAGGTAAGGCCAAGTGAAAAATATTGAGGTTGTTTTTATGGCCCTTATAATTGGAATGATCTTTTAGAAAGTTTACTTCCACATGGAATTTATATCTGTCTGTAGTTGTGGTGGAAGCTGAGAGCAACTCTTTCTGTTGAATTTAATTTCTCTTTTGAGTTTCCATTTTACTATTACAAATATACAACATTTGCCCTTCCTCATTCTCTATATTTAGAGATTATCACCCTGGAACAGACCAGGAGTCTTAAGAGTAGAGTGAAATCCCTCAGTAATTCACTTGATCACATTTGTAGTACTGTTCCTCAGGGGGGAAAAAAAATCTCATTTCAACCCCAGCTAGAAGTCAGCTTATTCATTAAAGCCTCAGGATTGAGACCCTTTGGATAATTTTAATGAGAAAATACATTGTAAGAAACTCATGCCTTGACAAAGGGACAAATCAGACAGGCTTCTTCCATCTCTAACTTCCATAAAGTTCTTTCCACAATGACAGACTGACACATAAAGTTTTATTTCTAGGATGCCTTTTGTGTTTAACATTTAAAGAAATCACTTGTGAATGATCAAATAAAAAACCTGATAAATCAAATAGGAAATATTTGATGAGTATACTGTGTCCTGAGAGTGGGCTATTGTGTGTAATTTTTTATGATATGTATGGCTGAACTCTTAACTGGTTTGCTGTTACTCTTTTTAAAATTCTGGTTTCAAAAAAATCATCTTGAATCACCTTAATTATATGCTTATTTAGAATTACATAGGAGATGGCCTCCACATTTAGAAAATTAATTGTGTCAAATGGGATTCTTTGGGCTTCAAGGAACAGAGCCCACACGTAACTAACCTAAACAATAAGGACATTTATTTTCTCAAATAAAAGAGAATCCAGAAGTAAAGTGGGCTACAGATTTAACTGTTTTAGTGATACACTAATGTCATTGGAACCTAGGCTCTTTCTGTTTTTCCATTATGTTATCAGTAGTGTTGGGTTTAAAACCAAGGCTGGTTCCCTGTTCCTCGACTGCAGTCTGGACCATATGTTTTCATATTAATTTCTAGCTATAGAGAGATACCAGTTTTTTTTTCCCACTGCCTTGGAAGAATAATAATATTTCTAAAAGTTTCTAGTCTTTCTCTCCTCATGTCTAATTGATAGTAATTGTACCACATACTCATTCCCAAAACAGCCCCTGGCAAATTTGAGCTTAAATAAATTTCTGAAGTTGAAGTTATGCTACTCAGTGGAAGAATGGGAGAGTAAATATTGGGTATCTATTATAAGAATCACCACAATGACTTCATTAAGTGGTTCTGGGATTTTCTGCTATACTTTATGGCTTACATTATAATCTTTCATATTGTATATTTATTATACAAAACACAATATAGTACAAGGTGTCTGTTATAGAGGCTTTTATTAGATATAAATTGTATTTCTTTCATATTTTGAATTGTTACAATAGCCTGCTTGAATAAATTTCATATGTTTTGGAATCCAAGTTAAAATATTCCTCCCCCTCACTGCTATCCTAAGTCAGGAAGGATTCCTGAGGTAGGGAACAGAGTTCTAAACCTTGATTCTTGAGTATAATGCCAAAATTCCATAGACCAAAGGTTGAATCAAATAACAGGGTTAAAATACAAAATAGACTGTTGTAAGTATGAAGTTGTCAGCAACTACAGAATATTTTCTTCCAGAATATTCCATGGTATCTACTTTAAACCCATTTTTATTGTGTATAGTCTTTGAATCTGTGTTTTGAGGTGAGATATAGACTTAAGTGTGCATTCGTTCATATATGTGTATTGGGAGAGGGAGAGAATTTGTTCCCTTACAATAGGATTACTATAGAAAAGGATAGTCATTTCATAATCAGAATGCTAGTCCTAAGCCTAGCTACACTGAGTAAATACAAAAACATATTCCATTTTTTAAAAGATTTTATTTATTTGTCAGAGCAAGAGAAAGAGAGAGAGTGAGCGAGCACACGAGCAGGGGGAGCGGCAGGCAGAGGGAGAAGAGGCTCCCTGATGAGCAAGGAGTCTGATGTGGGACTCAATATGAGGATCCTGAGATCATGACCTGAGCAGAAAGAAGGGACTTAACTGACTGAACCACCCAGGTATCCAACATATTCTATTCTTGCTCCACAATACACTTTGGAAAATATGTGCTCTGATAATTTGGTGAGAAAACCAAATGATAAGATATTTGTTGCTGAATGTAATAATTCCTTTATTTTTAGTTGGTTTCAGTAACTTGGGGCTTTGGCTGTTCCAAACTTTTGCTGTATTAAATATTGTGTGAAAGAAGAAACAGACTTAGGATTGAATATGTATTTCTCAATTGGAATGGGTTCATTTGTTTATTCGATGAATATTTATTTAAATATTCCAGTGGGGTCAGGTATTATGCTAGGTGCTGAGGATATGTTTGTGAACAAAATAGGCCTATCTCTGCCTTCCTGATTCTTATAATCAAAAAGAATATGGTTAGAAGCTGGGAGATGGGTTTGTTGGTGATGTAGATTGATGAATATAGAAAATAGAAGGAACCTCATGGTTATTTGGGTCCATACTCAAATGTGATAGAGTAAGAGATTATAGTCTAGATAAGTTTCATTGTTATGGGTGGGGCCAAATCAAGTCAATGGCAGATCAAGAAATAGAATTAGTGTCTCAGCTCACTTAATGCCCAGGATCCTTTTTGATGATAATATATTTTTTCATGCTGGTGAAGTGTTGGACCACAAAAGGAACACAATGCCTCTGAGAGTCATAGACTATTCCAGTGTACTCTTGGAGCTCCACTTAACCCTTACTTCAGGTCTCAATTGTGAGGCAGATACCCCTTGGACATTATCTTATTTCTAAACTCCAAAACGGTACATTTGCATCATATTATCCTAAAAAACAAACATTTAGAATGCAAAGTATCCATAATATGATTATTATTTTTTAAATAAATGATCTAGTTTAAAAGATAAGTCATACACCCTAACAGTATAGATGATACATCTTTGTAATCATTCTGCATTGTTTCAGCTGGCTGTGAAAGAACTGCCAAAGAAGCTGGAAGAATTAGGTTTCATGAATTATTCATTGTATTCAGTTTAACACTCTCATTATTTATAGTGCTTCAGGTTGGTCTGACTATTTGCCTTAATAAGGATGGGAATAATGACTTGGCATTGTATCTGTTTGCATTAGTGTGTGTTATTGTTTGCTGAAGTAAAGCCCAAGGTATTTTCAGAAATATGCCTCTTTAAAAATAGTCATGGCTGAGAAATATTGCATTTCATATCTTGGGGCCTAAGAACTTTTATTTGTATGAAATATTTTATCCCTTAATGAATATGATTAATACAAGGAGCTGCATTCATATTTAGGGTATTGTGTATTGTTCAGCTAATGCATGGTGGGATTGTATAAATCTTGCTAAGCATGGTTTATTCGGGAATTTTAAAAAAATTCTTAAAGAGGCAAAACAGAACTAGTTAGACTGAAGTTGGTTTGAAGTTGCTTTGTTTACTACTGCTCTGCTATTTGAATTCCAATGATGGATATTTATTTTAGAGGGGAAAGTTTACTTTGTAGATTAGAACATAGCAATTATTTCCCAATTATTTGTTAGATTAAGTTTATGTATATGTTGTGTTCAATGTGTGAAACATATATGATGGACAAATTCTTTTTTATTTTCTCTCACGTTTTTATTTACATTCTAGTTGGTTGGCATACGGTGTCATATTTTTTCTACACCATTTTCTATACCAGTTTCTATACCATTTTTCTACACCATTTTCTACACCAGTTTCTGGTGTAGAATCTAGATTCATCACTTATATATATAACACCCAGTGCTCATTACAACAAGTGTGATGGGCCAATTCTGAAGAATGCAATTTATTACATATAAGCATGAAGGGAGGTAACTTTTGCGACAATTCCATTAGACTCCATTAATAATTGCCTATTAAAGGATGAAGAGAGACTAGAAGAGAATGAAAAGGTGATTAGATGGAAAAGCAAAAAATAACAAATCATTAATAAAACCCAGAAAATATTTCTATTAATTTTTTATACTATTAGATTGGTTGACCTTTTTAAAAAGCTAGTTACATAGCTTATAGCTCTATAGAACAACTATTGGAGGATTAGTGTGAATTTTCTTGGCCAAACAGTTTTGTATTTTTGCGTGATGTAAGGCACTGTGCTTTTCTTCAATAACACTTGCCAATTTTAATTATTAAGCTGTGATTAGACCACAGTACACACATCTTTGTCTTAATTTGAAGTATGATCCAAAGTTCCTTTCTGAGACTTTGCCAACAGGTACTCCTATAGCTCACCTCTACTTTGGAGAGAATCCACATATTGGTTACATAAAAAATTCATAATCTCTGACATTAACTGGGCTCTCAGTGCTACTGAAAAACCCTTCTATGTTTCCCTGGTCATCTCTTTCCTGTTCTCTACAGAGGCTATGTAAAATTTCTTTCTTTCTTTTTCTTTTCCTAAATAATTTTTTATTTTTTTAATTTTTAAAAGTTTTATTTAAATTCCAGTTAGTTAACATACAGTGTAATATTAGTTTCAGGTGTACAATATAGTGATTTAACACTTCCATAAAACACCTGGTGCTTATCACAAGGGTGCTCCTTAATCCCCATTCTCTTCAAACTGTAGACCTGTCCTATCTCCTTCTTTACTCTTAACATATTACCCCTTTCTTCTTACAGAGAAAACTGAGAATATCAGATGCATACTTCTTCACTCCCTGCCACTGACCAACAGCTTTGACCTCAAATACCCATCCTTTTATTTCCCTCCTGTGAAATAAAAGAAACACCCTTATTTTGATCTGAAGCTGATCATCTCACTTACAGAATGCTTTCTTTTTCTACCTGCCCTTGCATACCTTCCATATTGATGATTTCTTTCTTCTTTGTATTTTTAACCTCTCTGTTTTAATACTGCAACCTTTTGTGTTAGTTATTGATTGCTGCATAACAATTTACCAGCTTAAAACAACACACATTTATTATCACAGTTTCTGTAGATTAGGAATGTGGGAAATTTGGCTCAGACACTCTTGTGAGGTTGCTGTCAAGATGTCAGCCTCAGGGGACAGTCATCTGAATGCTTGATTGGGGCAGAAAATCTGTTTCAAAATGGCTCACTTACATGGCTATTGGCAGGAGGTCTCAGTTTCTTGCTAGCTGTGAGCAGGATCGGTGTTCCTTGCCACATGAAAGACTCCATAGGGCTGCTTGAGTGTCTTCACAAGATGACAGCTGGCTTCCTCCAGAGCTAGTGATTCAAGAAAGCAAGGCAGAAGTCATATTGTCTTTTATCATTTAGCTTAGGAATCACACACCATTATTTCTACACATTTCCATTACTTGCACAGATCTGTATTATTCAGTGTATGTCCAGGGGATGTTACATGAACACCAGGAGGCAGGGATCATTGGGGTTGTCTCTGTGGCTGGCTACCATGCTTTCCCATAATCATTTAAGCATATTCAATTTTTGCCTATCTAAAAAACAAACAAATGTGTACAACAAAAACAACTAACCAAATGATGAACCACAGAAACAATTACATCAATAAAATCTCCCTGTGATGTCTTTTTCTAATCTTACCTTATTTTTCTCCAGTTTTTTCTTTTCTTTACATTTGAAACTCTTAAAACTGTTGTCTATATTCCCCTGCTTCTGCTCCTTGCTTTCATTTCTCAATCTTCTGCCATATAGATGCTTTTCGTTTCACTGAACTACTCTGTCAAAGTCTTGACTTCATTGTTCTGAGTTCAATGGATATTTTTCAGTTCAGTTCTTTTTATTTTTACTTGACCTATCACTAATCTTTGACACTGTTGACTCAATGTCACATTCAACTCCTTTTTTGAAAAACCCCCCTCACTAGTTGTCTCTGATACACTCTCCCATTTTTCATCCAGTTTCTCTGTCTTGCTTTTTGTCATCTCCTTTGACCAATCTTTGCTATCTTTAGGTAAACCTTAACGCTTTGTCATACATCTTTCCCCCCTGTACACCTTCACCTGAGTGTTGTTCAGCACTATCATGGCTTTAAGAATTCCTTCTATGTTGCTGACTCCCAAATCTACATTTTCAGGCCATAATTCCTTCTGAACTCAAACAACAACCACCATATCTCTGTTTGTGTATCATACAGTTATCTTACACTAAAACTATCTCAAAACCCTAATGAATATCTTCTTTCTGAACTTTCTACTCCTATTGATTCCCATATCTGTGAATGACACCATATCCACCAGGTGGTGAATTTAGGAATCTTGGCACCATTCTCAGTTCTTTCCTTTCTCTTACCTCCATCATCTTGTCAACTTGCAAGTTACGATGTTTTTAATTTTTAAGGTATTTCATGGATTTTTTACATTTATCTCCATTCCCTCTGCCATTTCCATTCTTCAGTCCCCTGTTACTTCCTACTTGGATTACCACAAAGGCTTAAAAAGTGTTATTCCAGGGTCCACTCTTGCCTTCTTTTAATCTTTCTAGTTTTTCTTGCAAAATGCAAATCTTTAAAAAAAAAAGATTTTTTTTTTTTGTTTTTTTTGTTTTTGAGAGAGAGAGTGCTTCTGTGCATGATCAAGGGAAGGAGGAGGGGGCAGAGGAAAAGTGAGAAGCAGACTCCCTGCTGGGCAGAAAGACCTACATGGGACTCTATCCCTGGACCCTGGGATCATGATCTGAGCTGAAAGCAGACAACTGACTAAACTATGCAGCTGCCCCTCAAAATGCAAATCTGATTTTGTTACTCCCTTGGTTAAAACAATTTTGTTCAGAGGCTCCTGGGTGCCTCAGCTGGTGAAGCATCCAACTAATGATTTTAGCTTAGGTCATGATCTCAGGGACCTGGGATAGAGCCCTGCATTGGGCTCCACACACACAGCAGGTAGTCTGCTCATGGATTCTCACTCTCCCTTTCCCTCTGCCCCTCCTACTACTCCCTCTCTTTGTATCTCCCTCAATAAATAAATCAATAAATCCTTAAACTATTTTAGGGGCACCTCAGTGGGTCAGTCGTTAAGCAGCTGCCTTCAGCTCAGGTCAAGATCCCAGAGTCCTGGGATCGAGCCCAGTATTGGGCTCACTGCTCAGCGGGAAGCCTGAGCTTCCCTCTCCCACTCCTTCTGCTTGTGTTTCCTCTCTTTTTGTTTCTCTCTCTGTGTCAAATAAATAAATGAAAAAGTCTTAAAAAATAAAAATAAAAAAAGCCTGTTTTGTTCAATTTATCAGTCTGGAAATACCACATTTGAACAATTACAGTTTTATTGTATGTTTTAGTGTCTAAAATTTCTCCTTTGAACAATTTTAGGTATTCTACATCTGTCAGAATGGAAACTTCCATGGAAATAAAGAAGTGTCCCAAATATTCAGCCTCTCTTTTCCATTACCACCTCTCAGGAGACATATATCCATAGGGAACAATACCAGAAAAAGGAATATCATTCTTTTCTAACCTCAACTTTGAGTCAAAGTCTGGTGGAATCCCCAGTGCTGGTGAGTTAGTTTAGTTCTGAGTACTTATTTTTCTTAGACTAGGCAGATCAAAGTATACTTCTTTTCCTTCAGGCTTACTCTGGTTCCTAGTTGGCTTTTTAAGAGGGAAGAAGGTAATGAGATATATAGATGGGGAGATTGCTTCTTTCCAAGGAAGTGAAACAATTGGGCCCCTTCTCATATCTCCAGCATCACTGAAATTAGACATTCTCAAAAGATATTTGAAACTATACCTCAAAGATTATTTTTGAATTTGGCCAGTCCACAGCAAACTTCTTCCATCTTAGGGATGCAGTGAGTAGGGACTATTTTTCTAGACTTGATAGTGTTTTGTGCATTTTTCTACTTTTTCTTTGAAGAAACTAGCTTTAGATCTGCACAAACATCAAATTAAAAATGTATATTTCTCTGTGGGAATTCATATGGAATACACTGATTATTGAAGAAGACAATATATTAACAAAATGTATACTGAAATGTAGGAGCGATTTCTTATGTCTATTTCCAGCTTTTTATAAAAGCCAGAGGCTTAACATAAAGAGCAACTCAGTGGAAGTGATTCTAGGACCACTGCCTTATAAAACTCCACAAGATGCTATTCAGATATACTATGAAGTGTATACAAGGGGAGTTGGGGGAAGAAGTGTGCCTTTCACACAGAATTCTAAGTACATAGTGCCCCCAGAGTTCCCTTTCCTTCTTTCTTTCTTTTGAGATAGATCGAGAGGGAGAGAGATGTATGCACATACTCATGCACACATAGGGGTGTGGGGTGTGGTGGGGAGGGGCAGAGAGAGAGGGAGAGAGAGAATCTTAAGTAGGTTCCATGTGCAGGCTGGAGCCCAATGTGGGGCTGGATCTCATGACCCTCAGATCATGACCTGAAGGGAAGTCAAGAGTCAGACTCTTAATTGACTGACCCACCCAGATGCTCCGCCCCTGGAGTTTCAAATGTAGCGGCCAAATGTGTAGCAGTTCAAATGTGAACCTTCGAGGGAATAAAGTGATATGGTCCATATATAAGGACTTTCTGGTGGTTCAACTTGATTCTTCTTTTTATATTTTTATAGTAATACAAAGTTATCTTCCTCTTAAACTTTTAAAGATAGTTTAATGCATGTAAAGGAAAAGGTATATCACTTTCTCCTAGGGCAATTTGTCTTAAATTCTCTGGGTACAGCTCAAGGTTGTGGTTTCTAACAAAGGCATCGAATGCTGGCATGTTATATTCAAGATTGAAGACAGTACTACACAACATGAAAACAGATAGGTGACACAGTTAAAATCCTATATTGAGAATCAGGAGCCTAATCAGTGTCCCCACATGAAGCTCCATGTTCAGTATGGAGTCTGCTTGACATTCTCTCTCTTTCCCTCTCCTTCTACCTCTCTTGGTCATGCTGTCTCTCCTTCTCTCTAAAATAAATAAATAAAATCTTTAAAAAATTATTTGCATTGCAAGAAGAGTATTTCAAACTTTTTAGATAGCTTAGGTATAATATTTCTTTTTATTTTTATGATAATTTGAAACTGTCTTCTATTTTAGGAGTTATTGTTTTTAGGCTTTTTGGAAAGTTTTTCTCCTTTCAAGTTAATCTTCCATATCACTGTCAAGATAATTTTTCTAAATGAGAAATTTGATGTCACAAGTGTTCTTACTATCTTTTCTCTTCAACTTTAAGATAAAATGTAAACTCTCCAGTGTGATATATTCAAAAAAATTTAAAAAAACATGTATACTACTTGTTATTCTAGCTTTTGCTTTCATCTTTTAGAATTTCTTCAGCCCTTTAATTTTCAAAGACTCATGAAGTTTTTTTTCAGCATAAATTTCCCTTTCTGCTTTGTTAGGATCATTCGCTTTTCTTTCAACTGGCATTACTGAAATCTGTCTTAATACCTATCAAGTTGTATTAATTTTCTTTCTCCTCTCCTAGACTCTGAACTCCTTGAAGGCAGGAATTATAACTTTCATCTTTTTTCCCAGGTTAAGTAGAGTGCCTGACAAGTATTTAATATAAAACTTTGTTATATAAATGATTGATCAAAGGTGGGCAATTAATTTCTTTATGACTGTGGCAGTTAGCTGTTGGGTGACTTACTGAGTTATTGTTAATAGAAAATGGAATTTTCCGGGGCACCTGGGTGGCTCAGTGGGTTAAGCCTCTGCCTTCAGCTCAGGTCATGATCTCAGGGCCCTGGGATCGAGCCCTGCATTGGGCTCTCTGCTCAGTGGGGAGCCTGCTTCCCTCCCTCTCTCTGCCTGTCTCTCTGCCTACTTGTGATCTCTCTCTCTGTCAAATAAATAAATAAAATCTTAAAAAAAAAAAAAGAAAATGGAATTTTCCTGCTAACCATTTACTGGTAACTTCAAAACTTTGCTCTTACTCATCTAAAAATAGAAGATATAATTAAACACAGTTATTTAAATTAAAATATTAATCATTATTCTTCTGGAAAGAGAAACTGGTTTTAAATAGGTTAAGGAAGTAAATATATTGGCAAATCAGGATATCTACTTTGAGTAAAGGAGTGAATATGAGGTATCATTCCTGATTTTTAAAAAAATAGATGAACAGTTCTGTGGGTAGAAAAACTTTAGAAAGATTGGAGAGTGTCCAATTCCAATGAAGTAATGTTCCGTCTGTTTAATTAAAAAAACAGATGGGTTATCTAGCCTGCTGATGGCTAGAAGCTTTGAGGATGACACTTATTTTTACTTAGAAGGAAATGGAAGAGGAGACTCTTATTGAAGAGGTTTTGTGTTCTTATCAATCTCCTTATAGTCTGTTCTTAGCATTTTTAAAAAGGATGAAAATAGGAATCAGAGAGGATTAAGGGTGGGCCACCTAAAACATGGTAAAAACCTGTCATATTGCTTAGATGACATAAAATCTTAAGTGTGCCATTTCAGAGCTCACTTCTAATTATATCTTGTGTTTATTTGTGAATTTTTTTGTGTGTGTTTTGTATATTGACATTTCAAGACAACTCATCCGTTTCAATTGTATTCATCGCATTGGGGAGCCAATTTTTCTGGAATTGTTGCTGTGTAAGCAAAAATCATCTGTTGTTCTCTAAGGTCTTTACAGAACTCTTTAAGATTTCAATTAAGCATGCTATTTATTCATTTATGAATTAAATGTATTAATGTGGATATAGGTCCTGTTCACATTGAACTTCTTGTCTAGGAGAGAAGATAATCTTTAGTCAAATGATTTTTATAAATGAATTTAATACCGCAGACATGATTGGTTCCACAGAAGATATATACATTAATATCCTGAGGGTGCATATCTAAAGGCTGAATAGAAATTATTTAGGCAACTATGAGAATAGTAATGGGAGTGATGGAAAGTACTGGAAGAGGGTTCAAAGTTACGGGAGTATTATGTGCATGGGCCACTGGTGGAGGGCATATGTAAGTGTTAAATTACTGGAAAAGGCCATTGTGGCTGGAGGACAGCAATTGATCCATGTAATGGTGGGACATGATGGAGATGGGGAGATGATACTTAGACCTGAACCCTGCAGAATTTTGAAGACCATGTTGAGGATATTGGTTTTTATCCTAAGAGAAATGAAAAGTCACTATGATATTACAAGTAGGAGGATGGACATAGTATCATCTGCATTTTGATGAGATCATTCTGGTTACCAGCAGAGAATGGAAGGGAAGGAGTTATCCCTAGTTAGGAAATGGTAGGAATTTGGAATAAGGTGGACAGGGCTGCCTCATACATTTGTGTGGAAAATGCATTGCACAAAAGCTCTGTGCTTCACTTGGATCTACTCATAGGACGTGACAGTTGGTGATAGGTGAGAAATGTGGGTTAAGAGATATGGAAAAGTCAAGGATGACTTCTCAGTTATTGACTAACCCACTGGATAGATGGTGAGGTCATCCAGCATATATGCTTGGATTTCTAACCCAAAAGACATTTTTCTATAGATTGATATGTAAGACTTTGTGCACATGAGTTGGGGAGAGGGAGAGAGGGAGACTGAGAGAGACTCTCAAGCAGACTGTGAGCTCAATCTCAGGATCCTGAGATCCTGACCTGAGCTGAAACCAAGAATTGGACACATTACCAACGGAGCTATCTAGGCACCCCAAAGCTTTATGCCATCTTCACTTAAATAAACTCTCTACCCCTATCACCTGGCATTTATGTAGATTATGGCACAATCTAGCCATAGTAATGACACAGAGTTACTGAGAAGTGAAAATACTTTCATGTTCTCATGCCTTTGCTAATTCTATTTTCCCTGGCTAGATGTGAATATCGTTTCCCTATATTTTGACTGGAAAACCACTAAACATTTAAAAACAACTTAAAACCATTTAAAAATTTGGGCGCCTGGGTGGCTCAGTGGGTTAAGCCGCTACCTTCGGCTCAGGTCATGATCTCAGGGTCCTGGGATCTAGTCCCGCATCAGGCTCTCTGCTCAGCAGGGAGCCTGCTTCCTCCTCTCTCTCTCTCTCTGTCTGCGTCTCTGCCTACTTGTGATCTCTCTCTGTCAAATAAATAAATAAAATCTTTAAAAAAAAATAAAAATTTAAGGCTCTAACCAAAGAAGACCTAATCTGTGTAGCTTCTTATCACCTCTTTGCCCAAAGAAGAATGAATGTACCTCCTTATGTTCTCCCCAAACTTTCATACATGCTTCTAATACTACATAACCAAATACCATTTGATGTCTTCCATTAAATCATGGATACCTTGAAAGAAACTGCCTTTTCTTTCTTTGTAAAGATTAGCTTTTTTTTTTTTTTCTATTTTTAAACACATGGTTTAAAAATTCAAATAGTAAACCAAGGTTTGTTTCAAAAAGGAGCACACTCTCTATCCTCTTACTTTCTAGCCACTTTCATAGAAAAAATTTTCAACAATTTAACCAGTTTCTTTTGATCATTTATTGCCAAATAAGCAATATATTATTCTTAAATAATGTGGCTTGGAAAAAGAGTAAAGAAAATGCTTCATACAAATGATATAACAGTTAGGAAGAGGCTAATAATGCTACTTATGTCCTTGAATTTCTCCTTAGTGTTATTACTCATACTTAGTATGAGTAATAAACAAAATAAACTTAGGAACATGGGTAGTTTGAAACTCAAGACTGAAGGAATATTGCTATGAGCAAGGACAAAAGCCCATGAGAAAACCCCTGGAAAAAAAAAGGGGAGAAGATAAACAATATTATAGTGGAATTTCACTCCTGGACACATTGTGAAAAGAGAGAATGGATGGTAAATTTGTATGATCAGATTGCAAAAACTTCCATAAAGGCAAGCTATGGTAGTGATGGTCATTTTCAGCTATCTAGAGCATTCTAAATCTCTAATAAACCAAAACTTTGACATGCTCTTGACTTGTTTTACTGAAAATTTCATCTAAATAGTTAAGAGATCTGTTACTTGGAACTTAATTCTGACCAACAAAAGAAATATTTGGATTATGAGTAAGGGAGGGTATTTATTGGATAACATGGCAGTCACTTTTTATAGACTATACATTTTATTCACTCAGTATTTATGAGTTAAGTATTAGAATATTAACTTAACTTTTCCAATGGTGAAATTGGGGCTCAGAGAAGTGAAAAAACTGATCTCCATGGTTGAATTATGAATAAAATATGGGATTACAATCCAGACTTTCTGACTCTTAGCTTCTTGTCTGTAACTGCATGACTGTGTACTTAATGCTAACCAGTGAGAGGAATACTGGGCATAATAAACAGCCTAGATTTTAGGGAGACAGACATTATAAAGTGGAGAAGAGAAAAATAGGCATAACTACATGGCACGAGTCCTTAAAAGAGAAATGAGCTAAAGGTTTAGAATATTATCAAAGAGGCCATTCTTGCCACATGATTAGAAATGAAGCAGAAGAAGAAGGACCCAAATAAGTCAACATGGATAAACTGACGATTCCTAATGAGCTCCGATTTTAAAAGACACAAGCAAAGATAGAAAGAGGAGGGTATGACAGAGGATGGATGTGAGACTGTCATAGATTTTTAAGAATAGAATCAGAAGTACTATATCTTCAGATGAATTGAGTCTTTTAAAAGTATGATGCAGTTTACAAAGTTTTAAAAAAATTTTTAGACTATAAGAAAGTCAAACAAGTGACATTCTCTGCTCAGGACTCACAGAAAAGCCACTGGGTGAAAGAGAAGAAATAAACCAATCCAATTTTGCTTCTATCTTCTTTGTGGAAAAAAATGATCTTAAAATTGGTAAGGATAGAAGAAATAATTGAAGGAGGCATCGGAGACTCTAAAAAAGTGAAGAGATTTTAAGAGGCACCTACTGTCTGCAAGTGAATAAAATCTCCAAAATCACCTCTGAGAGGATAAAGAATTGAACTACTGCTGGTGTACTGGTGTCTTAATTTACTAATGCTGGCTTCCCTGAAGCCAGGAAGACTGATTCAATAAGTTTAAGAGGAGGTACCCCTGTAATATAGGTAATCAAATGGATTGTGTTTTGAGCTAAAGTTAGATAGTTGGTAGATTTAGTTAGAAGCATCAAGCAAAATACAACAACAACAAAAAATATAAAAGGAAGAGAAGCTAGGAAAGACATCTGACTCAGCAGTGGTAACAGGCATGAGTGCATAGTATCAGTCCTGCAAATAATTGCATGAATTGCAGGTTTATTTTGTGATCTTGGAGGAAAGATGGTGAATATAAAAATAAGCTTACTCTGAAGAACATTAGTAGATTCTGAGACATACTGATAACTGCAGACCAAAGGAGATTTACTAAGTTGTCAAGATTCGGGGAGATTGGAACATGGTAACTAATGTGGGGCTGATTCAAACAATTCCCTAGAATCGTTTTAAAGGGTTGATAATCTCTTGACCCAATGGTGACTTCTGAAAATTTTTCACAAGTTTGAGCACAGTTTAAAAATCTACTTGAAATTTGCCATTTCACAATGTTCATGATTAGAATAGATAATGCCATAAGTAAAATCTCATTTTAAGGGGTGCCTGGGTGGCTAGTTGGTTAGGTGGCTGACTCTTGATTTCAGCTCAGGTCATGATCTCAGGGTCCTGGGACCCAGCCTCAAGTTAGGCTCAGCAGAGAGTCTGCTTGAGGATTTTATCTCTCTCCCCTCCTCCTAGCTCTCTCCCCACTTGTGCGCGCTCTCTTTCTCAAATAAATATATAAATCTTTAAAAAAACCCTCTTTTTAAAAAATGAATTTCAAGTCTCAAAGATCTTAAACTGAGATTTTCTATAGCTCAAATGTAGCATCTTTTCTCTGAAGACCATATTTGAAAAAAGAAATAATTGTCAAAAATAATTAAGTGATGCTGTTAAATAAAAACATGAGAAGCAATGCCTTTCTTTTCTCTGTTTTAGAGATTCCTATGATATGGATTTCTGGCTTGTCATAATTAATTTAAAATATAGCAACATCAAATTATTCTTTAATTTCTCGAGCTCTTACTTTCCTTATCTATACAATAAGAAGTATAGACTTGAATTCTCTTTATACCTCTCTGTGTCTTGTTCTCTATCTCTCTCTTTAGCTATCGCATTCTATAGTTTTCTTTGGTAGCTCAGAAGTCAAGGCATTTTATCAAAACAAATGAAATAGATGTAAATCAAACAGGCAAAGGAAGTCTATTTACCCAGTGGCATCTTAAAATCTCTTGCTGGCAGTTGTCAGAGTCTGTTTCAAGCCTCCAGGTGAGATTGCAAGACTAAAAGGAATGTCACATCTTAAAGACAGAAACTGGCACCCATGGGTTAGACAGAGTGAGGATCAAAGAGAAGAGATCACGAGTGCGTCTGGAGATTAATGGGTCCAATTTATCTCAGCTTTTAGTAAGTTCAAGAGCTTATTATTTATTTCTTTCCTTTTATGAGCTACTGCTTTTTTCCTTTGTCAGCTAATTGTAATGTATACTATATTCCTTCTTTGCTCTCCAACTCATAAGTTTGAATTATTATTTGCTCTTTAAGCTCTGAAGTCTCCATTTCCTTTTCTTGTTTCATTTTGTAATCTTGGCTCTAGCATTCTGGAAATGGTTCCAAGAGCATCTTATCACCATCATTCAACACTAAATTTTCTTGAAGTAAAAAAAAATAATAGCAAAAAATTCCAGTTTATCTCCAGGGGAATACAAGAGAACCCCTATAGTGTGTCTGGTATCAAAAACTGTGAAGGGTCAAAGATTTTACCCTGTTTGCAAATTCAGAAGTTAGCCTGCACAATTTCACCAATGCTGGTATAAGACAGGATTTCTGAGTCAGATATGAAGGACATTGTTACTCATAGTGTAGCAGTCAGCATGAGCTTCATGTTCCCCTCAGTTTCCTGTACTCCCCAAGTCCCACAAGGTTTACATGGTACAGGCCCAGGTGGGTGCTGCACAGATAGTAGTTTGCATTTGAGCTGAGGAATCTGAGTTTAGAAACCCCAATCTTTTGTAAGGACCTGCAGGCAAACCTGCACAAAGTTTGCCCTAGAGAGAGATCACTTTATTTTACTGGACAACATGTTGGCCTTATAAGCATCCTTGAAAAAGTAGTCCAGAGCAAATGCTGTTGGTGCCTCTACTCACAAGAAATCCAAGAGACTGCGGAGAATTGTCTCTGACTGCTCAGTCTCAGAGAGTTCCTACACACTGAATCAAGATAATAATGAAAGGCAAATAAGACAAGCATTGACTTTTAAATTTTATTTAATGTCTTTTCTCAGTTTTTTTCCCCATTTGTACTCCATTATTCAAATTTTTCTTTAAATGGATGAAGGACCTCAATGTGCGAAAGGAATCCATCAAAATCCTTGAGGAGAACACAGGCAGCAACCTCTTCGACCTCAGCCGCAGCAACATCTTCCTAGGAACAACGCAAAAGGCAAGGGAAGCAAGGGCAAAAATGAACTATTGGGATTTCATCAAGATCAAAAGCTTTTGCACAGCAAAGGAAACAGTTAACAAAATCAAAAGACAACTGACAGAATGGGAGAAGATATTTGCAAACGACATATCAGATAAAGGACTAGTGTCCAGAATCTATAAAGAACTTAGCAAACTCAGCACCCAAAGAACAAATAATCCAATCAAGAAATGGGCAGAGGACATGAACAGACATTTCTGCAAAGAAGACATCCAGATGGCGAACAGACACATGAAAAAGTGCTCCATATCACTCGGCATCAGGGAAATACAAATCAAAACCACAATGCGATATCACCTCACACCAGTCAGAATGGCTAAAATCAACAAGTCAGGAAATGACAGATGCTGGCGAGGATGCGGAGAAAGGGGAACCCTCCTACACTGTTGGTGGGAATGCAAGCTGGTGCAGCCACTCTGGAAAACAGCATGGAGGTTCCTCAAAATGTTGAAAATAGAACTGCCCTATGACCCAGCAACTGCACTATTGGGTATTTACCCTAAAGATACAAGCGTAGTGATCCAAAGGGGCACGTGTACTCGAATGTTTATAAGAGCAATGTCCACAATAGCCAAACTATGGAAAGAACCTAGATGTCCATCAACAGATGAATGGATCAAGAAGATGTGGTATATATACACAATGGAATACTATGCAGCCATCAAAAGAAATGAAATCCTGCCATTTGCGACAACATGGATGGAACTAGAGCGTATCATGCTTAGCGAAATAAGTCAGGCAGAGAAAGACAACTATCATATGATCTCCCTGATATGAGGAAGTGGTGTTGCAACATGGGGGCTTAAATGGGTAGGAGAAGAATAAATGAAACAAGATGGGATTGGGAGGGAGACAAACCATAAGTGACTCTTAATCTCACAAAACAAACTGAGGGTTGCTGGGGCGAGGTGGTTTGGGAGAAGGGGGTGGTATTATGGACATTGGGGAGGGTATGTGCTTTGGTGAGTGCTGTGAAGTGTGTAAACCTGGTGATTCACAGACCTGTACCCCTGGGGATAAAAATATATGTTTATAAAAAATAAAAAATTATATTAAAAAAAAAACAAAAAAACCCACAAATTTTTCTTTAAAAAGTATATAATATGTGTGCTATATATATGTACAATTTTAACTAATATCTTATCCTCAATTTTATATTCTGTGGTAATTGCATGATCATCTAATGGAAAAGCAGAAAACATTTGAAGGACGAAATTACATTAAAGGGTCAAATATAATAATGTTTTTATTCCATTTTAAACTTAAAGCACAGGGCAAGCAAGTCCCAGCAGTAAAAAGTTTGCCTTTTCATTTCTATGACATCTTTTATCTTTAGTTTATAGTAAAAGATTTTAATACTAAAGAGTTCTAAGTAGAAAACTTTTGTAATCCTGTTTAACAAATCACTGCGCATTACAGAAGGGCTATAGAGAGTGGTCAGATGGGGGTGTTGTACTCAGAAGTCACAGATTCACACCAGCATCCCAGAATGAGATAATAGAATAAAAACATGTACTTTGAAAGTCTTAGCTTCTGTGAAGAACATTTTGATACCCCTATTTCTAGGCATATTATTATCAAATTGTACCCTCTCATCTCATTTTTCTGTTGGGTGTAATTCAGGCCTCAGTCGAAACTATTTATCCCTGAAATGGAGATGTTAGTAATTTAAAACAAATATATTTATACCAAGTTTACTTTACTTTTCTTAAGACCATTGCAACTCAGTGTACAAGAGAATGTTGACTGTCCAGGAAATGATTAAATATAGGGAGTTTCACTGTCCCTCACACCTAGACCAGATGTCTAATCAATCTGTCTGGTCAGGCTCCATATTATATCACATAGACTTATTCCAAGCAGAATTTCAAAAGTTTGTTTCTAATCTTATCAAAGGGAATATACATTTATACAATAACATATAACATACATATATATTCCCAGTGAAGCAAATCCAAAAACCTCTGGATACATGTAAACCAATTGGTTTTCATTATGATCTCAGAGACTCAGAGAAAGATTTGGCACCTGCGTTATAATACAGAGCTACTCATAGATAAAACATTAACTTGGAAACTTTGTTTAGGCTTAGCCATCTCTTCAGAAAAGGCCAGCAAAACAATTTAGCTTCAGGTATGCTCTCTCCACCATTTTAAACCATTGGCGTTTATTCACTGTACCTTTGAGGACTCTCTATCTCTGATGACTAAACAAGAGATTTCTCCCATTTATCTTTGGGGGCAGAGTTACTTGAAAAGGATGAGGAAATTTCCCTTACCACCTTTAGCCTCCCTCTTCTCCTGTTATTCCTCCTTGATCAAGGACTAGACCCAGAACTTGGGAATCAGTCTTCAAGTAATTGGCCTCAAGTTCCTGACTTGCTTTCTAATATGAGTGACATCACTTTTTTTTTTTTTTTTTTTTTTTTTTTTGGCATAGCGAATTAACAACACTGGGCCCCAGCCAGGTGTACTTGGAAGCCCTGGGGGTCTCATCTCAGTACCTCCCCTGCTCACAGTCACTGTCTACCCTGAGTAGAAAGAGAGGGGGAGGCTCCTTTCATTTTGTCCTTCGTGGTTTCTTTGAGGTTTGGCACAGTGCCTCCCTCAGCAGTTAGTTGTTGCTTTTTCACTTCTGCTTGTGAAATTAGTTTGGGTCAGGAGTATATGGGGATTATCTTCCCAGCATCATTACCTTTCAGGTTTTCTACATTTGTTCAAATTCTTCAACAATCCTGGCTCTTACCATGTCCAAATCTTGTAGAAGGACTCCTGCTTCTCTGTCTTGTAAGCCTTTCTCTTTTTGCCCAGCACCATGGGCAAATCTTGCAAAAAGAACTTTGTGCCTTGGATACCTGGATGTCTGGCCTTTCTTCTTTCCTTGGTCTGGGGAAAACTCTTCCAGTTTCATCATTTGAATATCTTCCCCACAAGTTCCCTTGGGAACCTGAGAAGATTTTCCCTCCCCCCACCTACCCACCCCTGTATCTCCACTGATTTTTCAGACAGATCAGTTATAAACTGGCCTATATTTGGCATGATCTTTTTGGGAAACTCCATCCCAAAGAGAATATGTCAGGCATTGTTCTAGTTCTGTCAACCTCTTCATTGCTGGCTAGTGAGCTCTGTTACCTGGTACCACAGAAAGTGACTCACTCACCTATCTTCCCTGGAGGGAGGTGGGGATGGAAGGAGAGGCTGAACAATCCAAGCATGTGTCTACCTAGATGCAGAATCCTTACACAGGTGTCAGCCAGTCTGCAGTCATATTCCCCTAGGCCAGATTTCCAGGCATTTCATGTTTCCTTCTACACAGTAATGCTATCAGGTAGACTAAGAAAGACAATCTGGGCTCTAGCTACATGATTTATTACTCAACTTCAGCTTGTCCAGAGTTAGTAGAAGCAGGGTCATCAGTAGAATCTATAGAGCCTTTATGAGAATAGAAAAAACTCCTTTTCCACTAGACTGATGCTGGCCTTATGCAGCTCTGTACTCAGCCTGGCAAGTGGGCTTCAGCTCCCACACAAGCACTTGGCTACACATGCCTGGGCAGGGCCTAGTTTAAGCTATAAGAATGTAGAGGCTCAGTTAATTTTGTTTCATTATTACAGCAATGACATGATGTAATGTAGTGGTGAGTTTATTTTAGAGGCAGAATTTATTTTAATAGTTTTACAAATGACTCCAGTCTCATATTTATGGGATCATTAAACATCTGAAGTAATCACCTACATTTTTCAGTTGTACCTCATTGAGTTTTATGAAGGAGATGATATGCTTTTGTATATTCACAAATTTGGGATTCATAAAGGGCTCAGGACATATCCTTGCATGTAACAAGGGCCCATGATATTTTCAAAGCATTTGGATGACTCTATATTCTTTTTCCTTTATTACAAGGCTACAACATAGGTTGGGTCTATTTTAATACTCTTTTATTTCAAACATTATATATCTTCTTTTTCCATATCCAAAATATTTAAAGAGATCGTACATATATAAGGTTAAACCGGTAGGGGCAGCAAGATCATGAAAATTAAATGTGGAGTCATAAAACAAAGTCATTAATATAGTGGATACTCATATGATAAAGTGGTATTATGACTTATTTTATACAAATATGAAAACCAACATGCTATTCCTTACATCAGAAATTTCTTACATGAGGATAAAAAATTAGGCTGTCTTTAAGGTACACATATAACTTCTGAATATTACTGGGAAAATTTCCAAAGTATATTGGCTATCTAACATAAAGCTATTTATTGAAGAAATCTGTTGATGGTTTGTTTCAAGGAATTAAGTGTATATTGAAAACAACAGCAGCAGCAGCAACAACAACAAAGAAAGCAATTATGCTGAAGGTCATTTGGCCTCCTTTAAAAATATACACAGTAATGATTGAATGATTAAAGAATTTAATTCAGGTGAGTTGTAAACTAATTTAGTTATGAGCACCAACATCTTGTACCACGACTATGGGAAATGCTTTTTAAATTAAGCACTTTTTGATAGCTTCAACTGCCTTTATAATTCATTATTCTTCATTCTTTTATTATTTTTTTTAATCTTTAAAAGCAGACTGCATGCTGGGATGCCATAAAATTTCACTTTTAATTAGTCTATAATGGTAAGGGTCACAATTCAATATCTGCAGTATAAAAGCAATATACCTCAGGAGCTTGAGTTTAATGTTTTACCAACATAGCATGGGGTAACATTTAATGTTTTTATTTTAAATAAAGGATCAGAATTAACTTTTAAAAAAAGTGCTATATTCTTGGCTATGAACATATACTAATTGATGAAGTGAGAGAGAATGTTTTATTGTGATCCAGAGCTAGAGGTGAAGCCAGTCCAAATCAGATTTTTGAGTAGTTCAGGTATACGCATAGCAGAGATCAATAATGAACAAAAATGTAGTGGGAGGCATTATTCTTGTTCTGATCACTATGTCCAGCTGCCCCTGGATTCTTAACAATGGAATACATTATTAGCAGCAGGGCACTTGGCATGGGGAAATGAGGGCAAAATTTGTGACACAACAACTTCACTCTAAGTATTAAAAGAAGGTGTGAGAAACATCTAGCGGCAATAGTACAAAAAGGCAAAGCAACAAGAGAAATCATCTTGGAACGATAGTAGCCTTGGGCATGTGCTTACTATTTCATTATTTATTTTCCTGGAGGTTTGCAGGATTGCTTTGCTAGAAGTATTAGTAATAGGAATTTCTTTCAGTGATTCAAGGGTGAATAAATCTTTTCTTTCTGCTGAGCTATAGTGGTAAGTGCTCTGACTTGTGAAGGGCTGATGAACTACCCTGTTCTCACCCATCTACTTTATGGAAGAGATAAGGCGTTTAAAAATCAACTTAAGGTCTAACATCAGAGATGAGTAATCTGGAAGCTTTTTCTTTTTTCTTTTTGCTTCTGGTATGTAATCAAATGTGTCTAAAGAATTTATTAAGCCTTAAAAGATAAATATTTACAAGCAAATATTCTGACAAAGTATCAAGATCAGAAGTGGTTATAACTCCCTGGAAAGAACTGGGAACTTGAGTGTGAGGAAACACAGAAAATTCTGGGCGTGCCTCTGGTTGGTTGATGACTCTGGGCAAGTTGTATAGTACCTCTAACTTACAGGTTTTTGTTTTGTTTTGTTTTGTTTTTTACCTGAAAAATAAGCAGATTGGCTATGTCCCTGTATTTAAAAGTGCTCTATGAAATTTTAGGATTCTCAGAGGTTATCTCATTGTCCATGTTAGAAGCTGAGTGTCAGGGCTTCCAGTGACTGTCCTCCACTGAGCCTCGCCATCCCAGCTTTTCAGCTTATTCTGTTGTATGTATTAAGTAATATTAGGTTTGAAAAAAATGGTGGTCTGGCTAAAAATATTTGAAAAACATTGAGTTAAGATTAAAAATAAAATAAATTCAATGTTTCTGAAATGGTATTTCCCTGGAGATAAAGCACTTCATTTCTTTGTCTTTTTACTATCTAGCATATAACAGCTACTCTGTATATATTTATTATATGAATAAAATAACTGTAATGTGGAAAGGAATTGCAAAAATACAAGGTACAATATTTGTGTTGATATACCTGGGTGTCAATTCTCTATAGCTTTTGATAACCAGTAGCGAAGAGCAATGTGGACTATGTTTGATGGGTAACAGCTAATTTTATTGGGTTTGTGTACATAATCAGAAATCCCATCTAAGAACAAGCTACATTACTATAAAATCCAGAAAACCTAGTCAGAAAAACTGGGAAATTTGGAACAAACTAGAAAAGTGACTCAGTGTGATTAGAAAACACAATGTAAGGAATATAGCTAGTATGCAGTTTCAAACAAGATTGAATGCTCTTTTCCTTTATTCAGTTTATAAACACACAAAACATTTTCTTTGCATGAAAATATGTACTCTATGACTTCTTTTAAATAGAGAGAAAGTTTTCAAATTAGCTTCTCCATTAAATAATGTTTTGTGTGTATTGTGTGTTGCAAAAACAAAAGAGAAGCAAGAATAACTCTAGCAGATGCTCAAAGGTTTAAGATTAAAAACACATGAACATGTGATTCATGGTGGTTGTTCCATGCACCTGAATGAATATTCCCAAGACACAGCTAGAAAATTTTTGGAGTAAATTGACTTAACTTGGGATAAATCAGTAGTGGTTCCTAAATTAGAATAGAATAGATGAACAAGAAAAAATATTAGCTGACAGGACTCCACCAAGGAAATCAACATTTAAGTAACTAATGACATATTCTACTGCCTAGTGGAATTACCCAACCTTTAGTAAGGTGAAGTCAGCTTCAGTTGGCAGGAGGTTTGTTTTAAAAGTGAAAAAGGATCTCGGCTCTCAAGTGATATGGGCAGATATATTATCAATAGAGGAAAAATTAGAAAATAGCAACCAACTTATTTCCCCACCACAACTGAAAGGTGGAAGAAAGCAAGCAAATGATGTACTCTGGTTAAGCAGTTACTTTCCTTTATCCTTACTAACAGGGCTTATCAAGATGGTTCTGAAAATGAATGAATGTAAAAATGAATCATGATAGACATTGGTGAAATACTTTATTTCTGTTTCTTTTGGCTCATTATTTCTTGCTTGATTTTCATGGGGAGTTTACAATCATTTTCATACTTTAGGTAGGTAATTCCTGATTTTCCTGGTCATGAGGTTGGACAAATTATAGGGGGAAGGAGGTATAGTCTTGTTCTTTCTCTTTCATCTCAATCTCTTTCTCTCTCTTCAGCATATCAACATATCAGTGGCAATGAATCATGAATGGACTCTCTGGTTTTAAGTGTGACTCCCAAATTACCACTCCAACTATATTATTATGATTATATCTTTGAGAGAGCCACACATTGTCCAACTTTAATGAATTCTCTTCTAAGATAGTCTTATGTAATATGCACAGGGTAAAAAAGAATAATTTGCATTCCTCCCAAATACTTCTAACATCCACAATTCTTTATTTTTGTTGCCTTTAATAGTTAATGGAAGGAAAATACTGTTTTTCTGACTTGGTTGGTTTATTTAACTCAGTTCTAATGAATAATAAAACAGTACCTTCACTATTATTTTTACTTTTTTGTCCTATATCAAGACATAGATAGATCTCCTTGATGTCTAGTATTACATCCCAGAACAAAGGACAGTTAATGAAACTAACAACCAAACTCCCTAATCTAGATGTGTTGCTTTTACTTTAGTTCTTGATCTAAGGATTAAGAAGGTGAATTGGAGTTGACTCTAGCACCAATTCACAAGGAAGTTATTAAGATGACATAGTGGTCATGTTAACTTTTGAAGGAAAGTGCCCCATGTAGGAAGTACCAATAATTATTAGCAAATCCTGTTTAGATTTCAGTGCTTTCTTCTCCCAGTTAAATTGATCCTCCTAAACAGAAATGTTCATGGTTATAGTTCCAGGATTAGTCTTATCAAGACCTATTTAAATTATAAAGTACTTCATTTTCAATATTAGTAGTATTTTACAAGATCCTGACATTCTTTTCATTCACGAAACTCCCAGATTGGTGAAGAGACATATATGGGCCTTGGGGACCTAGGTGAAATTGTGAGGGACACAGGGGAACAACAATCAAGTATTTGCAGTAGAAAAGACCTGTTTGAAAAGCCACTGGTTGTTGACTACTGGTGGCTTCCACATCACTGTCATGAGAGGGATTTGGTAGGAGTGAGGAGGACAAGGTCTCAGCAGTTATTCGTATTATGGATTTTTCAGGCACTTAGTCGTAGAACTAATTCTTTTTTAATTTAAGTTTAATTTTTTATTTTTTATAAACATATATTTTTATCCTCAGGGGTACATGTCTGTGAATCACCAGGTTTACACACTTCACAGCACTCACCAAAGCACATACCCTCCCCAATGTCCATAATCCCACCCCCTTCTCCCAAACCCCCTCCCCCCAGCAACCCTCAGTTTGTTTTGTGAGATTAAGAGTCACTTACGGTTTGTCTCCTTCCCAATCCCATCTTGTTTCATTTATTCTTCTCCTACCCACTTAAGCCCCCATGTTGCATCACCACTTCCTCATATCAGGGAGATCATATGATAGTTGTCTTTCTCTGCTTGACTTATTTCACTAAGCATGATACGCTCTAGTTCCATCCATGTTGTCGCAAATGGCAAGTATAGATAGGAAATTACTTCCTGATGTGATAAATATAAATCAAACAGAAAAAGTGACAAACCTTGATTTGTGACATACTGTCCTCATTTATGTCTATTGTCCTGGCTTAATTATTAATAAGATCCTCCAAGATGGTACCCAATGATCCCTGCCTCTCAGTGTTCATACTCTACCACAGTACACCAAGGTTGGTCTACAGTAGAGTTGGTCTACTGGTACACCAGTAGAATAAAGTTGGTCTACTGGTACACCAGTAGAATAAAGCAAAAGTGATTATATGTCACTTCTGAGATTAGTTTGTAAAAGGCACTATGATTTCATCTCCCCCTGCCTCTCCTCTCTCTCTCTTCCTAATTATTCCCCTTGGGGAGGCTGATATCTTGCCAGAAGCAGCCTTCATGGAAAAGCTTATGTGAGGAACTGAAACTTTCTGTCAATAGCTATTTGGGGTGTGGAAACATATCTTCCAGTCCAGGAAAGCCTTCAGATGACTATAGTCTGGGCCTACATCTTGACTATAACTTCCTAAGAAGTTACAGAAGTTCCACTAGCATAAAATCACTCAGTTAAGCCTCTCTTGGACTTATGACCCTGATAAAGCATGTGAGTTAATGAATATTTGTTGTTTCATGCTGCTAAATTTTGGGATAATTTGTTATGCAGCAAAATGTAATAAATAGGGTAGCTCCTCAAGCCCCCAAAGTGTTTTGATTTGTATGAAAAATTATAAAATCACCTTATAAAAAGCTGATATGTTCAAAGAAGTCTAATTCATTAATTTATTAGAGATTTTTCTTTTCTACTGATAGCTGGAGTTTTCACTCTGACATTAATATGCAGATACTCATAAAAGTTATTAGAATAAAAACATTTGATAGTGCCAGAAGTCTAAATCTGTAGACTCAGAGCCATGAAATACAGTATAGCTGAATAGATTGGAATTTGGATTTAGAATCAAATTTTCCTTGAGTTGAATTCTGACCCTATAATTTACTGGGAATAATAATGGTATCTTTTGTTGGACTTTATTTGGCGGAATTAAATATATGTAAAGCTCGTACAGTGATGGTTGGCACATTTAATTATTCAATAAGAGTTACCTATTATTTTTGCAATAGAGAATTAAGTTGATATTTTTCCCTGTTCTGTTTATGCTCCAAAAGATATTCCCTTCCCAGTGGTATTCTTACTGATTCATTTCTTAAATATCTTTATGTTCTTACTGTGTGCTACGGACATTAGATAGAAATACATTACCCATTCAGAACTTACAGAATAGTTGAAAAGTTTTCCTTTATACATATTGTTTATGTTATATATCATTAAATATGCATACATATAGATTATATATGTGTACATTAGCTATAGAATTATTCAACTCAAGGACAAATGATAAGGTATAGTTTAGGTACAACAGAAAATGAGATCAAATATGCAAAAAGAAAAACTGGGGTGTAGAACTAGAATAGGATAGCTTTCTGGACATGGAAAAGCACTTTGAAAGAAATATAGGAACTGGAAAATCTCAGTGAAAGGGGGATTCAAACTTGATTAGGTGTCTACCCTATTTATTTTATTTTATTCTATTTTTATAAAGTGGGGGTAGAGGGACAGAGGGAGAGGGAGAGAGAGAATCCCAGGTAGGCTCCATGCCTAGCATGGAGTCTGTACAGGGCTTTGCCTCATAACCTGGAGATCATGACCAGAGCTGAAAACAAGAGTCAGATGCTTAACTGACTGAGCCACCCCTGTGCCCCTATCTTATTTTTTTATTAATTGATCTTACTGACTGCTGTATCCCTAGCATCTTGAGAAGTGCCTGGCAGGTAGTAAGTATTTAACAAAAATATTTGTCAAATGAATGTGAGAAAAACTGTTAAAGAGGAGAAAAACTATTTTTTTTTTTTTTAAGAGAGAGTGTGTGTATGGATGAATGGGAGGTAGAGGGAGAGAGAGAATCTGAAGCAGGCTCTATGCTCAGCATGGATCCCAATGCAGGGCTTGATCTCATGATCCTGAGATCATGACCCAAGCCAAAATGAAGAGTTAGATGCTTAACTAACTGAGCCACCCATGTGCCCCAACATAAACTATTAGAACAGTAAAGATCAATGAGAATTGGCACAGTTGGAAAGGATGATAAAGGACCGGCTGGTAGCTAATTTGGTGGGGAGAATTTAAGAGAAGAAGACATGGTTTGATGACATGAGTTTGAAGCTTAGTTGCAGTCAGTGTTGGAGTCTTCAATATTGTGGTGATAGTTCAAGCCATGAGGGGATAGATGAACTAACTCTCCACAAGGTAAATTTGGAGAGAAATTCTCCCTCAAACAGGTGCAAAGGTGCTGAGGTCTGCACAGGTGTGGGATAGAAGTTGAGGAATACAGGCATATAAGTGAGGGGAAGGAGAAGTTGGAAGAGCTAGTTTAAGAACCATTAGAGGAGGCTCAAGGTCTGTAGCAGATAGTGTTAGAAAAGATAGAAAAGAGATAGTGGTCAACAATATCAAATACTGCAGAGAGATTTCTGTTTGAGAATTAAAAATGGATCTTATATGTCAGTTTCAGACTGTAGAAGCAAGATTTTCAGGAACTCAGAGATACTGAAGAAATCAAGATCACATTTATAACCAACATTGGGAAGAGTTTGTGAAATGAACAAAATAAACAGAATCATAGAAAAAGCAGCAGAGCCCGTCTTAAAAATTGAGACTCTGAGTGCTAGAAGATGAAAAAAAAAGAAATGTTAAGACAGACTTATTGACTAAAATACAATTATGCAGCCAGACTTTATTTTGAAGGTCATGTTTTACATTTTGTATCGTATGAGGATTATATCGCCTGTAATTTACTTTAAAATATTTCAGTACAAACAGTGTGAGGTATGTGGTGTGTTTAAGTTAATTTTCTTTTATAGTTGAGGGGCTGTTAGTGAACATCAGAGGTGCCCTAATCAGAATTTATATTCTAGGAGTTGTTGGTTACTCTCTGAAGTAACTTAATGAGTAATATACACTCAAAAGTTTGTCATAGCAACAATTCTAATATCACCATTAAGTCAGTACCAAAATGTTCATTAGTTAACAAAAAGGGATGTTAGAAATAATTATCCTCTGCTGAAATAAGTGGTGTTCAGGAAATGTTGAGGACTGCAATTGTACATTCATTGCCTCTCTTGCAAAACAAAGAGTAAAAATTTGGAAAAAAAATCACTTATATAAAACAGTGCTAACAGTGTCCTAGATCTGGAGTTCCAAGAACTCAGTTTCTTGATTTCTAGAGAGTTGGCTGATGTTGCCTTCAGGATATTGTGTTCACTTTGAATTTAAACTTTTATGTGTTTCACTTATCAAAATGCCCAAAAGGACAGGGTGATGTGAACTTTACCAAGCTTACAAAATTATCTTATATGACTCTTTGGGTCATATAAGTGTTTTTATATATAGTAAAATTTGTTTTGAAGCTTACTTTCATTGTAACATACTATCTGGTAGTCAGATTGTGGAGGAGAAATCATAGCACTTTCCCCTACCTAAAGTGGTTGAAAGTTCTGATAATTATGAATAGCCAAATTGGCTTATATCAGTTTTCAACCCGGGGTATGTATGTTTGTGTGTGTGTGTGTGTGTGTGTGTGTGTGTGTGTATATACATACAAGTAAGTCTTAGTGTCACTGTTATGAATAAGGCAAAAAAGAAATTTCCCCTAATTTCCAGCATCTTCTAAATGCTTTCTAGTTTGCTTTATAGATTTCATATTAATCTCATTTATTGCCCATGGCTCTTATCAATTATGTGAAAGACTACATTAATGACCCTCATTCTTCACCTCTTTTTGTTAGCTACACCCTTTGCCAGTTGAGTGTCCTACTCCTTCCATCAAGAGACAGAATATATTTTCCTTTCTCTTGAATCTGTGTTTGACCACATTTCTTGCTTTGGTCAGTGGAACACTAGAAAACATGATATAACACAGTTTGCAAAAGTGCTTGTGTGATTGCAGTTGTTCTCTAGTAATTCTGCCACTGCCATGAGAAGGACATGTTTAGCTTAGCCTGCCAGTTCCTGCAGGAGGATGAGAGACCCTTAGAGTGGAGTTGACCTAGTTAAGCTGCCCCAGGCAAAACCAACATAGAGCAGAGTTCTTAGACAATGTCTAGTTGCATTAGAAGATGCATAGGTGAGCCTAGTTGAGTTGCACTGACCTCTAGCTGACTTACAGACATGTGAACTATAATAATAAATGATTGTTGTTTTAAGCCATTGAGTTAATGTTGTGGTTTGTTACCTAGCAATAGTTAACTGATAGAAGCATGATAATCTTCATTTGTGTCTTTTGTCAGGTAGTAAAATATATAAAGTAACTTTACCTTATATATTAGATTATACGGGAATGGTTTTATTAAATTAGATATTTCATTATATAGGTTTTTGCACAAAGGAGAGACATTTATTTAGCATGGGCCTTTTCTTCAAAATGATACTACTCTACGAGTGAGATAATCTAGTGAATAAAACTTGCAAGGTCATCTACTCACAAGTCTCCACTTCTGTACATTTTCTCTATATGTACAGGACAGAAAGCAAGTCTCTAGAGGTTTAGCTATAAAATTTTTCAGAGATATAAGTTGTGAATTTTATTAAGAAAGGCCGAAAAAATGGATTTTTCAACTGCCACAGGCCTGGTGCTAAAAAAAATGTTGCAGATTTTTACTGGGGCCTGAACTCTTTTAATCTTCCTAGAATGATTAATGACCACCTATCAATACCCTAAAGATCGTGTGTCTATGTATTCATTTCTTTTCCTAGTTAATTAATTTGTGTCTTTTTTTTGACATAAAAAATTTTACATTTCTAAGAGCTGAACTACATCATAAATTAAGCTTAACATGGAAAAGAAATGTAAGGAAAAAAATCTAATGGCCATCCAATGTATTCTCTAAGACAATTTTATTTTCCATGAATAAAAACCTCTTCTGCTATTCTTTTTAAAGCTATCCTAAACACATATCAACCATGTAAAATTGAACTCATTATTTCTCACCAGAAGAAGAAAAAAATAATTCAAATGATGAATTCTGTATCTAGAATGAAATACGCAAACTTTAGAGAAGAGGTAATTTGTATTTGAATTACTTGACTCATCAAAATTATATGTAATTTATAAGTGTTTCACTAGTTAAGGTTATTTAAGTTTATTAAGGGGATGAGTTTAGTGGAATGAGGGTTTTATTTCCTTGTAAAATTATCCTTTGTCTTTGTTTTTCAATCTTGATAACTGCTGATGGTTTCATATGATCATCTGATACACACATCATGCCGATTTTGTCCCAAGTTTGGCATACTCCTTTCTGTCTAAAGTTAGTCTATGCTTTTGCAACAAATTCTTTAAGGGGGAGTAGTGTTAGTAGTGTAATGCTTTGGTTCCTAATTAGTTTTGTTTTTTTTTTGTGTGATGATGTATGACTATCTTAAAGCAAGGGAAAATAAGGAAGTCCAAGGATTTGAGTTGCATATTGCTGACACACTTAGGGAGAACATGGGGGCATGAACCATGCCAGCTTTTCTGAGTGCTTATGGACCTGAGATAAATTGGCTTTGAGGGTAAATGAGACCAAAGGAGAAATCTGAGTAGTCTACCACAGTGCAGTCATCAACATCTGTTTGAAGATTGTATTGGAATTTGAAGAAAGTATTTGGTTCTTATCTCTCCATCTCACAGAAATTGAGATACATCAATACAACTTATGTACCAGTTTTCTAAGTTTTGTGGCAAATGACTGTGATTGATCCTTCTTTTGCTTAAAGATGGAATCTATTTTTATCTATTTAGATAATAGCAATACACCAAATTTTATGTAATTTGCATTGAATGTGGAACTTGAACTTTATTATCTTCAAGAATATGCAGAGTTTTGACATCCATATGCATTCATATTCATTTCTTCTATGTCCTATTTTCTAGTTACTTGCAGTTAAGAAATAAAGAGATTTTTAAATAATATGACTTAAATTTCAATTTGACAAAAATTATCATTAGTGGGTTTTCTAAGGCACAGTCACTTGCAGAAGCAAGAAGAATGGAATGTCATTTGTTGATGAAAGAAAAATTGTCTCTGTGATAAAACATCTATTTTGGGTGAGAAATTGAAATCATTGTTTAAATGAGTGAGAGCCCTCAAATGGAAATGTCTTTTATATTAAGTGACATAATGCATAATTATCTATTACAGTTGTTGATGTTGTTTGTGTGTAAGTTCTGATGTTCATTTGAAGAAAATCCCACTTATAAGGTTTATATAATACAATATATAAGAAACTTGGTGCCTCAGAGTTTTAAAAAATCATTAATCATAGTGAATTAAGACAGTTAATCAAGCCTTAGACACTGACTAAAGATTGTCCCTGAGGATTTCTACCTTGAAAATCTTTAGAAAATGATGGTTTTACTTTCTACTTGACTGCCTCAGTAAGCCACTTCATTTTCTTCAGAAGAAGCTCAAGGTCAATGATATGAATATGTCAGCTTTAAGTGATGTTCTCCCTCACACATGTAAGTTAGACTTTCACTGTTAATGACTGATGCTGAGAGTGATACTGTCAGGAAGAAGCCATCAGATTGTCTAGGAGGAAATTAAATAAAAGGAAGGACCAATAATATTGCACATTTCAATTTGTCTTCAAGTGAAAATATTTGAGTATTTATTCCTCCAGATACAATTACATTTTTTTTCATAAATGGTATTACTCTATCATAAGAATATGCAGAGGAATTAGACAAGGCCATGGTATATTACTCTGGGCAAAAATAAAAGAAAATATCTAATTGGGTTAATCTCTGTAAATGTTATAATTTCTGTAATTAGTTTCAGATAGAATTTATTAATCAGTTTTTCTCCTTTGATTCTCCTGGGATCTCCATGGTAGTAAATTATTCCAGTGCTAGAGACAGATTCTTGAAGTCCTGGCAAAGGCAAATGTCTCATTAACACTTATCTGAGAGGCATCTGTGATGAGTTTACATATCCCGCCGATTTGCAGAGCTGATCTAAAGAGTGGTTCTAAAGTGAGACAGACTGGGAATGAAGAATCAACTGGAATGAGGGATCATTCTCTGTTTTCAGAAAATGACCTCATAACCCCAGAATTAAATGTTGAATTTCTCAAGGTTTAACTATATAAACTCTTCCAATATATCATTCTTTACAATTTGAGAGTGAGTTGGAGGACTGAGTAAACTTTCAGGAAAATTCAGACTCCTTAAATCCACTTTGCTTGGACATACCAGAATTTAGATAATCCTGAAATTTGCTTAAATTCTTTATTTAGCTTTGTAGAAATTTTCTGGTCTCTGATGTGACAATGATACATTCTTGTTTTCCTAGCTCTGTTTTGTTTGTTTGTTTGTTTGTTTTTTAAGGGAAAAAAGAATGTCTTGAATTTGTGGCAAAAAATCATATTGAAAAGGGAATTTAAAATAGCCATTTTCTCTAGCAATTGAGGTCAAGTCTAGAGTTTATTGCTAGAATACATCCTACAGTGAATGGCAAAGTAATAAAGGGAAAAAAAGGCTCCTGGAAGTAGGCGACATTAAAAATAGTGATATGCTGCTTTCATGGTCTTTTTCCTAAAGAATGATAGTTAAAAGAAAATTATGTAATTTAAAAAATAAATTTTAAACATTAAGTTGAAAAATAAAAGCAAAGCATTGTTATAACAGCACCAAATGATACTCCCCTGAAGAATTAGAATCAACTCTGAAGTACTTTTCAACCTTTAACTTGTATAATTTCCAAGGTATTTTTCTGCCTTTTTCACTATACTTCACCATACCTTAGCCATAACTCTAACGTTGAAGTTTACTCTTGTATTAATGAGAAGGATAACAAGTGTTGAGAACTATTTGAAATAAATTTAAGAATCGGTAAATAGATAATGAAAGTTGATGCCCGAAGAATAATGCACATTAAAATAACTAATAGGTTAATATTCTTCTTTTGAACTTAGAGATATTAAAATTAATGGGTAGAGAAAGAAATAAAAAGTTAATATTTAGTTATCAGCAGACAAGATCCAAATGAAAAGTAATTTAAATGAAGTAGTCATACAATCATGTGTTGAATTCTTTCTATTTTGAAAACTGAAGCAAGATAATTAATCTTACAAATTAGTAATATATTACAATAGTGGTAATTATGCTTATGCTGTTATAATTAAGTCATGCCATGATTAAGAGTCTGTCTGCCCTCCCAATTATAAATAAATATTTTAAGTCATTATCTTAGGATTCCATGCTGTTTTCAGGGATGAATTTTTCTTCATCAAATACAAATCAAACCTTAAATTACATGAACCAAATTTGCTATTTTCTGAAGGTTTCATTGTAATGAGGTGTGGAAATTAAGACAAGAGTTCATAGTCTTAATTTGCTGTGTTAAGCAGAATGGAAAATAAAGTGGTAAATATAAAAAAAAAACACCTGAAAAGAAATAGCTTTTGGAACCAAAAGAGTTTACCATCAAGCTTTATTCTACTTTAGGTTGAGTTAGCTTTCTTTGCTTATTTTTTGAAATTAAATGTAAGGTAGAATTGAAAATATAAACAAGAACTCGTTCATAAAAGGTCTTGATGCCAGGTGAATACCCAATTTCTCCATATAGATCTAAGTGAAATATCCTAGCTGACCACTTAATTTCTTTCAGTTCTAGGTGGTATCATTTTAATTCAATCTATTCAAATAACATAGGGCATAGTAAATTGCCCATTTGACCTTATTGAGTCATCAACAAATACTTCCATGTTCATTGAGTTTATGGTACTTTACTTATTTACTTTTTAAAAGATTTTATTTATTTATTTGAGAGAGAGAGGGAATGAGAGAAAGAGAGAGCATGAGAGGGGTGGAGTCAGAGAGAGAAGCAGACTCCCCACCCAGCAAGGAGCCCGATGTGGTACTTGATCCCGAGACTACAGGATCATGACCTGAGCCGAAGGCACTTGCATACCAACTAAGTTACCCAGGCACCCTCAGGTCGTGGTACTTTAATAGGGAGCATTTCTTCTTTTGGCTGTCATTTGCTAGGTACAAAATACCTGTATGCATATTGCTAGGTTCTGGAGATAAAATGCATAGCTCTTGTTCCTAATAAGTTCATGGTTTAGTGCAAGAGTTGAACAAGCAAAAGCCACATGTGGTATATGGTACGTACTGTGGGAAAGATAATATAATGTACTTTCAGAAAGGTGAAAAAGAATTCCACCTAAACCATTGAGGGATGGGGATGGGAGGAGTCAGGAAAATCCCCTAGAGGAGATAACAGTCTACTTGAGTTTTTTTTTTTTTAAATTTTTAATTTCTTTTCAGTGTACCAGAATTCATTGTTTATGCACCACACCCAGTGCTCCATGAAATACGTGTCCTCCATAATACTCCCCATCAGGCTCACCCAACTTCTCACTCCTGCCCCTTCAAAACCCTCAGATTGTTTTTCAGAGTTTTAAAAGAAGACAAAAATGCTGTCTTGGTTAAAAAAAAAGAAGAAGAAGTGTATCTTAGTAAAAGAAGTCATCTAACACAGGGAAAAATACAAGCAAAAAGATTGATAATAATACTAATGACTAATATGCATTAAGTCCTTGCAAGATGCCATTTGACTCTGGGCTTCTTTTTGTACATCTACCCATTTAATCCTCATGAGAACTGGAAGAGGTAGTGGTATTATCACTATTTTATAAATGAGGAACCTGAAATTTTGAAAGGTTAACTTGCTAAGGACAAACAACTTCAGGACATTGTTAAACTGAGAACTTGGTCCTGCATTTGCATGACTCTTAAGCCCACAATCTTGATGTCTACTCTGATGCATAAAACAATATATTACAGAAACTGCATGTTGTTCAGAATCGATTCATTCATTCATTCATTCATTCATCCATTCATTCATTCAACAGACATTTTACCTAGCCAGGCATTGTGGTAGGCCCTAGGGATACAAAGCAAATTCAGAAATGGTCTGTTTCCAGAGGGAGCTTTGGTTTAAAAGTATGAATATGGCTATGTAAACAGTGGCATAAGTAGGCAGTGTGTTATAGGTGCTTTATTAAAGGTGTATATGAGATTCAATAGGAGGATAAAATTTTGGTGGGTGTGGGCAGTCAGTGGATTGTTAAGAAAAGATTAACTGAGAAGATGACACTATCTGAGTCCTGAAAAATGGGTATAAGGAAAAGAAGGAATGGGCAGTCCAGATAAGAAAACAAACTGAGAAAAGCCATGGAGATATAAAATAGCTTGGATTTGGTGGTAATATCTAGTAATTCTGCACGACTAAGTTATAGGGAGCGACATGAGTAAGTTTGAGGGAATGGAGAAGAAAATTTGTTTTGGGACTAGAATAAATAGGATTTCATGATCACTGAATGCAGGAAATATACACTAATGCCTAAACTTGTCTTTGTTGGTTGGCTAACTGCTGATTGCAAATCCCAAGAGTAGCTATGAAAGAAAAACAAGGTTGAAATTGCATTGGGGAGAAATAATAAAGATAATAGTAAGCTTAGTCTTATATATGCTGAGTCAGGTAGAGAGAGATCTGTTTTACAATTCTGTGAGTGTGAGGATGATACCTTTTTAGATAAATTTACATTTTAATATCATACATGAAGTGATTTGCTTTTGAAATATTAACTTTATTTTCCAGAGTTGAGACACATCTTAATAAATCAAGAATGCACAAAACTCCCAAGTTGTCTGTGAAGAGGATATTTTAATCAATTAAAATAGTACTTGCTCAAAAGCTATTCAAAGGAAGAAGTTAAACAAAATCTCTGTAGGTTATTTAAGAAGCTGGAAGAAATTGTCCAGTGAATGACTTTAGCAGGCATTTTTAATAATAATTTTATTTATCTGAGAGAGAGAGAGAGAGAGAGAGTGCATGCACACAAACAAGGGGGTGGGGCAGAGGGAGATAGAGAAGCAGACTTCCAGCTGAGCAGGGCACCTGATGTGGGGCTTTGTCCCAGGATCCTGAGATTACGACCTGAGCTGAAGGAAAATGCTTAACAGACTGAGCCACCCAGGTGCCCCTGCTTTTTGGAGAGACTTTAAAACAATACCTCAGAGTGACCTCTTCTAAAAATGACAAAATCCCTTTAAGATTATTTAGGTATAAATAAGGATATTTGTGACTTTAACATAACTAAGAGTTACTTAAGAAATAGGAATTACAAATCAGATAATTTTAAGGGAACTTGCAAAATTGGAGAGGCTATCAGATGCTCTTCCATGAGGATATAGGTGCATTTTGGATGGCTCCTGAACTGAGAAATGACCCAGAGGAAACAATTCTCTAGCAAGCAACTACTGCACAGGAGCCTCGATATTTAGATTTCTCTAAGATCTAAGGAAATACTTGTCTATTTGCTCTTTCTGGAAGACCCTATTATGATTAAACTTCCACAATCCTACCTGAGGAGTTTTAATTTCAGGAGGTTTCAATTGCTGGAAGGAATGGGGCTATAAAATTCTTAATTTCCTAGTTAGGACATGCTAGCCTATTGGCTTTCTTGAAACTTGCCCCACCAGGTACCTTTCATTAGCATAGAAAGTCTAATAAAATATTCCTTGGGGAAAGAAGAGTAATGCCCGGGACTTAGATTCTGTTTTTCCTCATGACGTTGGTATTTCCAGCTGGGCTCGAACTCTCCACATTTTGCTCCAATTTACACAAGTCCCCTAAAGAAAACTCAGTGTCTTTTGTAGATACAACACTGTGCAGCATGAGCATGTCCAACACTACACTCTCACAATAATTGTAACCTTCAGGGCTCTGTATTTCATGTAGCAGATGATCAGGGGAGGTGGGGCCCTATCTGGCCCACCTACCTAAACTTCTTGTTTTCTGTTCCCCATTTGAGCCAGACCTGGGCACCATCCTGATGATGTCCTCTCATCCTTGGCTCTCTGAGCGAGAACTGAGCTGCCACTGCTGTTTCTGCCTTGCAGTAGCCAGTAGCCACAGGACAGCAAAGGTTGTGTCTTTGACAACAGCTGTGTTCCCACTTGCCACACAGGAAATCTGAGGGTCATGTTTGAAAACTTCCTTCTCCTACCTTCCTTTCTGCCTTACTCATATCCAATAATGACAAAATCCTTTACATTCCACCTTCTTAATATCTTGTATTTGTGTAATTTCTTCTATCCTCATCACGTTTACTTCGCTTTCTCTTTCCTGGGTTCTGGAAACTGTTTCCTAGTATATGCCTGACATCTCACGCCCTCAATTTTTCAGGCAGGCAGAATAATATTTTCAAAAGACCAATCTGATTAGCTTGCTCTCTTGATGAAAATGCCTTCAAATAGTTGCCCGTTTATCTCAAATAATGTAGAACTCTTACGATCTGACTACAACTTCTTTCTCCAGTCTCCTCCAGTGCCATTCTCTATTTTGCTCTCCAGGCTACAGCTCTAGCTTATTCCCTGCAGTTCCAAGAAGAAGCTGGACACCCAGATAAGTACCCCTCTCTTATGTTATAATAACACCAGGGATGTTATTGAAGATATTTGTCACCTGCTGTGACAGGCACCAACCAATCAAAACAGAGAGCAGTTCAGTCAGAATGGATAAATGAATTATTGTCTTGCCTGTTAAGATAGAAGCCTCTTATTTCCGTTTTCTTGTTTCTGTTATATTTCTAGCTATGTTGTAGAAACTCCAATGTTTTTGATTAATTTAATGAATGAATTTGGAAACTAAACTCTAGCTCAAGGATCTATTTTGAAATTTTATTCTTCATCCTGTTCTCCTCGTGACCTTCAGATGTTGAGGGAAATGAAAAAGTATATCTTCTTTTGGTAAAATAGATCATCATCTATACTTGGAGTACATAAAGATTTGTTTCTCCCTTTACCTCTTCCTCTAGACATTGCCAGAGTGAAAAGATGATGGATAACATTGCTACCTTTTGAATATTACATCCTACAGCTCACTCTTGTGAGTTTTGGCTTTGTATTTCCCCTGAATTGAGTTCTAATTCTAGGCATTCAGATAGACCATTCAGCATGAGATAGTGAGACTGCATACATGAAAACAAAGTCTGTCCATTAGTGAAGTTCTTGTATGAATTGGGAGGCAGGACTGTAATGGCAAATCCATATTTCTCCATCTCAGGCAACGGTATTTCCCATCTCACATGCTTTCCTAGAAAATTGTCACTCCCCTATTAAGAGATGGATTTTGTATCTTCTGTCTTTGAAGCTAGGTCAGTCTTTGTGATTGCTTTGATGAATGGAGTATGGCAGAAGTGAGGCTTGATGACCTGGAAGTTAGGTCATAAAATATAATATACTATCTGGTTCTCATAAAATGTTTGCTGTTGGAACCAGGCTGTGAGGAAGCCCATACAAGTGCATGGAGGAGCCACATGTAGGAAATCCAGTCAAAGCCTGATTTTGAAGGAGGGAGACTGATGACCCAGCTTAAGGACAGTCAGGCGGAGAAAGTAAAATTTCCCATACTCCACATTCTTTATTCTATACAGCCCTGCTACAGTTTGAATAAGGCCCACCTACTCTTGGGAGGGTAAACTGCTTTACTTAGTCTACCTGTTCAAATATGAAACTCAACTAGAAACACTCTTAAAAATACACTCAGAATAATGTTAAACCAAATATCTGGGCAACCCAGGGCCCAGTCAAGTGGACACATAAAATTAATCATCATAGGCACAAATCTGGGGGTGTTTGGCTAAGGGAAAGGAGATAAGTAGAATAGATGGCTACTCCATCTTTTTAAAAAATTATTTTTATTAACATACAATGTATTATTTGCCCCAGTGGGTACAGGTCTATAAATCATCAAGCTTACACACTTTACAGCAATCACCATAGCACATACCCTCCCCAATATCCATAACCCAATCACCCTCACCTTATGCCCCCTTCCCCTCAGCAATCCCCAGTTCATTATATGAGATTAAGAGTCTCTTATGGTTTGTTTCCTCCCTGATCCCATCTTGTTTCATTTTTTTCTTCCCTACCCCCCAAACCCCTTACTCTGCCTCTCAAATTCCACATATCAGGGAGATCATATGATCATTGTCTTTCTCTAATTGACTTATTTCACTCAGTGTAATACCCTCTAGTTCCATCTATGTCATTGCAAATGGCAAGATTTCATTTCTTTTGATGGCTACATTGTATTCTGTTGTATATGTATACCACATCTTCTTTATCCATTCATCTGTTGATGGACATCTAGTTCTTTCCATAATTTGGCTATTGTGAACATTGTTGCTATAAACATTCAGGTGCACGTATCCCTTCGGATTACTACATTTGTATTTTGAGGGTAGATACCCAGTAGTGTTATTGCTGGGTGATAGGGTAGCTCTGTTTTCAACTTTTTGAGGAATCTCCATGCTGTTTTCCAGAGTGGCTGCACCAGCTTGCATTCACAACAGTGTAGGAGGGTTCCCCTTTCTCCACATCCTCACCAACATCTGTCATTTCCTGACTTGTTAATTTTAGCCATTCTGACTGGTGTGAGATGGTTATCTCACTGTGGTTTTGATTTCTATTTCCCTGATGTCAAGTGATGTGGAGCACTTTTTCATGTATTTGTTGGCCATCTGGATGTCTTCTTTGCAGAAATGTCTGTTCATGTCTTCTGCCCATTTCTTGATTGGTTTTTGTTCTTTGGGTGTTGAGTTTGATAAGTTCTTTACAGATTTTGGATTCTAACCTTTTATCTGATATGTCATTTGTGAATATCTTCTCCCATTCTGTCAGTTGTCTTTTGTCTTTAGGTTTTGTTAACTGTTTCCTTTGCTGTGCAAAAGCTTTTGATCTTGAAGTCCCAAATAGTTCATTTTTGCCCTTGCCTTTGGCAATGTTTCTAGGAAGAAGTTGATGTGACTGAGGTTGAAGAGTTGCTGCCTGTGTTCTCTCAAGGATTTTGATGGCTTTCTGTCTCACCTTGAGGTCTTCCATCCATTTGGAGTCTATTTTTGTGTGTGGTGTAAGGAATTGGTCCAGTTTCATTCTTCTGCATGTGGCTGTCCAATTTTCCCAACACCATTTGTTGAAGAGATTGTCTTTTTTTCCATTGGACATTCTTTCCTGCTTTGTTGAAGATTAGTTGATCATAAAGTTGAGGGTCCATTTCTGGGCTCTCTATTCTGTTCCATTGATCTATGTGTCTGTTTTTGTGCCAGTACATCCCGTCTAGATGATTACAGCTTTGTAATACAGCTTGAAGTCTGGAATAGTGATGACACCAGTTTTGGTTTTCTTTTTCAACATTCTGCTGGCTATTCAGGGTCCTTTCTGATTTCATATAAATTGTAGGATTGTTTGTTCAATTTCTTTGAAAAAAATGGATGAAATTTTGATAGGTATTGCATTAAACATGTAGATTGCTTTAGGTAGTATAGACAGTTTCACAGTATTTGTTCTTCCAACCCATGAGCATGGAACATTTTTCCATTTCTTTGTGTCTTCCTCAATTTCTTTCATGAGTAGTTTATAGTTTTCTAAGTACAGATTCTTGGTTTCTTTGGTTAGGTTTATTCCTAGGTATCTTATGATTTTGGGTACAATTATAAATGGGATTGACTCCTTAATTTCTCTTTCTTTTGTCTTGTTGTTAGTGTATAGAAATGCAACTGATTTCTGTGCATTGATTTATATCCTGACATTACTAAATTCCTGTATTAATTCTAACAGTTTTTTTTTAAGATTTTATTTGTTTATTTGACAGAGAAAGATCACAAGTAGGCAGAGAGAGGGAGAGGGAAGCAGACTCCCCGCTGAGCAGAGAGCCCGATGCGGGGCTCGATCCCAGGACCCTGAGATCATGATCCAAGCCGAAGGCAGCAGCTTAACCCACTGAGCCACCCAGGTGTCCCTCAATTCTAACAGTTTTGGAGTGGATTCTTTTGGTTTTCCACATAAAGTATCATGTCATCTGCAAAGAGTGAGAGTTTGACTTCTTTACTGATTTAGATGCTTTTTATTTCTTTTTGTTGTTTGATTGCTGAGGCTACGACCTCTAGTACTATGTTGAATAGCAGTGGTGATAGTGCACAGCCCTGCTGCTTTTGACCTTAGTGGAAAAGCTCTAGTTTTTCCCTATTGAGAATGATATTCACTGTGCGTTTTTCATAGATGGCTTTTATGATATTGAGGTATGTACCCACTATCCCTACATTGTGAAGAGTTTTGATCAAGAAAGGATGCTGTACTTTGTCAAATGCTTTTTCAGCATCTGTTGAGAGTGTCACATGGTTCTTGTTCTTTTATTAATGTATTATATTACATTTATTGATTTGCAGATGTTGATCCAACCTTGCAGCCCTGGAATAAATCCCACTTGGTCATGGTGAATAATCCTTTGAATGTACTGTTAGGTCCTATTGGCTAGTATTTTGGTGAGAATTTTTGCATCCATGTTCATCAGGAATCTTGGTCCATAATTCTCCTTTTTGATGGGGTCTTTGTCTGGTTTTGGGATCAGGATAGTGCTGTCTTCATAAAATGAGTTTGGAAGTTTTCTTCCATTTCTACTTTTTAGAACAGTTTCAGGAGAATAGGTATTAATTATTCTTTAAATGTTTGGTAGAATTCCCATAGGATGCTGTCTGGCCTTGGGCTTTTGTTTGTTGGGAGATTTTTTATGACTTCTTCAATCTCCTTACTGGCTATGAGATTTGTAAGTTTACTATTAGATGATGGGGTGTGGACCTATTTTTATCGATTTTGAGGGGGTTTCTCTGTGCTTCCTAGATTTCGATGCTTGTTCCCTTCACCAAATTATGGAAATTCTGTGCTATAATTTGCTTCAATATACCTTATGCCCCTGCTCTCTTCTTCTATGGGATCTCAATTATTCTAATAGTTTTGCTTTTTATTATGTCACTTATCTCTCAAATTCTCTCCTCATGGTTGAGGAGTTGTTTGTCTCTCCTTTGCTCAGTTTCTTTATTCTCTGTCATTTGGTCTTCTATATCACTAATTCTGTCTTCTGCCTCATTTATCCTAGTAGTAGGAGCCTCCATTTTTTATTGCACCTCATTAATAGCTGTTTTGATTTCAACTTGGTTAGATTTTAGTTCTTTTATTTCTCCAGAAAGGATTTTTTTTTCTTTAGAAAGGGATTCTCTAATATCTTCCATGCTTTTTTCGAGCCCAGCTAGCACCTTGATAATTGTCATTCTGAACACTCTAGTTCTGACACATTTCTAATGTCTATGTTGATTAGGTCCCTAGCCGTTGGTACTGCCTCTTGGCTTTTTTTTTTTTTTTATGTTGAGTTTTTCCACCTTGTCATTATTTTCTAGGTAAGAATAGATGAATGAGAGAACAAAGTACTAAAAGGGTAGCAACAGCCTCAAAGAAATATACACTAACCAAATCAAAAGAGACCTGAATCTAGAGAGAAAAGAAAGGGGAGAAAAAGAAAAAAAATGTATATTTTAGAGTGGTGAATAGAACAGAGCCACCCACTTCATTTTTGGTGTACTTTGGTCTCTTAGAAGAAACTACCTCTCAAAATTTAAGGAAAGAAAAACATATATATACATATATATGTATACATATAACATATATATATGAAAATAAGGGTAAAGATGATGAAGGTATGGAATATAACTAAAAAGATGAAAACTAAAAATGATTCTAAAAATTGAATTGATTAAATAAGAAGTTTGTTGAAAGAAGAAAAAAAAAGAGGAAAGAATGTGATCAGGCTGGAGACTAGAACAAAGGTATGTGCTAGATTTAGGGTATATTTTGATCTATTAGAAGATATTGTATCCCAAATTTTTAAAGAAGAAAAAAACCTGTAGGGATCAAGAAATAAGTTTAAATTTCATGAAGGGATAAAATATGACTATAACAATGAAAATTAAAAAAGATTTTTCAAGGGTGCCTGGGTGGCTCAGTGGGTTAAAGCCTCTGCCTTCGGCTCAGGTCATGATTCCAGGGTCCTGGGATCAAGTCCCACATCAGGCTTTCCGCTCGGCGGGGAGCCTGCTTCCTCGTCTCTCTCTGCCTGCCTCTCTGCTGACTTGTGTTCTCTGTCAAATAAAGAAATAAAATCTTTAAAAAAAAGATTTTTCAAAAGTTATTGATAAGAAAAAATAGTTAGAAACATTAAAATAGGAAAGAGGAACAATTTTAAAAATAGAATAAGAAAAAATTAGTATTTTGAAAATTGAACTTTGATAGGCTAAAGGATCATGGGAAAAAAGACATGAATTCTTCGAGTTGCTTTCCCCTAGCTCTGGGGTTCCACAGTTATCTTTGATGAGTGAACTTGGTCTTTGCTGGATGTTCTTGCCGATCTTCTTGGGGAGGGGCCTTTGCAGTGATTCTCAAATATCTTTGCCCAAGATGGAATTGCACCACCGTTGCCAGGGGCCAGGCTAAGTAATCTACTCGAGTTCATGCTAGGTAGCTTTTGTCCCCTGAAAGCTTTCCATACAGCTTTGAAGGAGGAGAATGAAAATGGCAGCCTCCCAATTTCTGGCCCCATGGGAGCCGAGAGCTCAGGGCCCCACTCCTCAATGTGCTGTCAGAGAAAAACAGTCAGTCCTTCCCATCTCACTGGTCTCCGGCTGCACTCTGAGCTCACCCAGCCTGTGACTGAGCATTTCTATCTCCAGTTCATGGCTCAGTTTGGAGTCTCCAAACCCAGCAGATTCCTGCAGCCCACTCCTGTGCTACTCTTCCTAGAGGAGGAAGGAAGGGATCTTCCCGGATCTGCCACTTGTGGGCTCCCTGCTTGAAGAGCAGTAGCCTGACTGTGTCTTGGATCATGTTTAAGGTAATCCTCGGCTGAGAGCCCACTGCTTGGCTCCGTCTCTGCAACTAGCTTCCCCACTCCAATATCTGGGAGTTCTGCTGCACTCAGACTCCCCTGGTCTTTCTGTGTCCCTGCAGGTCCTGAGACCACACTGTCCCCATGAGAGCTCCACCCCTGCTTAGCCTCTGGAGTGATATCCCTCAGTGGAGCAACTTCTAAAGGTTTTGATTTTGTGCTCCACTGCTCTCTCACTTGCCGGGAGCCGGCTTCTCCCCCTGTGGTCTATGTCCCTGTCGCTTGAGATTCACTTCCTCACAAGTCCTACCTTCCAGGAAGTGGTTGAAGTTGCTGCTCTTCTTCTCTTCTGTCTCCTGTTGAGTTTGTATGTTTTCAGAATGGCTTGATAACTATCTAGCTGAACTCCTGGTATCTGATGATATCTCAGTCTCCTACTTCTCTGACATCTTGCTCCTTCCTCTTAGTTTCTCACTTTTAAACATAAATGGACAGAGAAACATCACCAGATATTTAAATAAGTGTACCTGTATTAAAGAGAGGGGTTATAACAAAGGAACAAAAAATAGATCTCAGAGAAAACAGAAGCAAAGCAGTGAGTGAAAGAAAATTTAAAAGATAATATAGTTTATAATACTAGGGGATGTGAGGAGATATTTCATTCATGAAATAAAAATGGATTGCTTTTTAAAAAAAAAAAGAGATCAAGAAAAAGCCTTTGTGAATAAAAATTAAAGTGAAACCACTGAAATTAAAATTCAATATAAAGGTTAGAATAAAGTTAGGAAAACCTTTTAGAAAAAAAAAGGGGGGGGGAGGAGTCAAGATGGCGGAGAAGTAGCAAGCTGAGACTGCTTCAGCTAGCCGGAGATCAGCTAGATAGCTTATCTAAAGATTGCAAACACCTGAAAATCCATCGGCAGATCGAAGAGAAGAAGAACAGCAATTCTGGAAACAGAAAAACAACCACTTTCTGAAAGGTAGGACCGGCGGAGAAGTGAATCCAAAGCGACGGGAAGATAGACCCCGGGGGGAGGGGCCGGCTCCCGGCAAGCGGCGGAGCAACGGCGCACAAAATCAGGACTTTTAAAAGTCTGTTCCGCTGAGGGACATCGCTCCAGAGGCTAAACCGGGGCGAAGCCCACGCGGGGTCAGCGTGGCCTCAGGTCCCGCGGGTCACAGAAGGATCGGGGGTGTCTGAGTGTCGCAGAGCTTGCGGGTATTGGAACGGGAAAGCTGGCTACAGAGAAAGAGCCGACAGTAAGCTCGCAGCTCCGTGTTACCTTGAACCGGTCGCAGGCTCGGTGAGCTCGGAGTGCGGCCGGAGGTCAGGCAGACGGGAGTAACTGGGCGCTGTTCTCTGAGGGCGCACTGAGGAGTGGGGCCCTGGGCTCTCGGCTCCTCCGGGCCGGAGACCAGGAGGCCGCCATTTGTATTCCCGTCCTCTGGAACTCTACGGAAAGCGCTCAGGGAACAAAAGCTCCTGAAAGCAAACCCGAGCGGATTACTCACCCCGGCCCCGGGTAAGGGCGGTGTAATTCCGCCTGGGGCAAAGACACAAAAAAAATCATGGAAACAAATGATAATGAAAATACAACGGTTCAAAATCTGTGGGACACAACAAAGGCAGTCCTGAGAGGAAAATATATAGCGGTACAAGCCTTTCTCAAGAAACAAGAAAGGTCTCAGGTACACAACCTAACCCTACACCTAAAGGAGCTGGAGAAAGAACAAGAAAGAAACCCTAAGCCCAGCAGGAGAAGAGAAATCATAAAGATCAGAGCAGAAATCAATGAAATAGAAACCAAAAAAACAATAGAACAAATCAACGAAACTAGGAGCTGGTTCTTTGAAAGAATTAATAAAATTGATAAACCCCTGGCCCGACTTATCAAAAAGAAAAGAGAAAGGACCCAAATAAATAAAATCATGAATGAAAGAGGAGAGATCACAACTAACACCAAAGAAATACAAACTATTATAAGAACATACTATGAGCAACTCTACGGCAATAAATTTGACAATCTGGAAGAAATGGATGCATTCCTAGAAACATATAAACTACCACAACTGAACCAGGAAGAAATAGAAAGCCTGAACAGACCCATAACCAGTAAGGAGATTGAAACAGTCATTAAAAATCTCCAAACAAACAAAAGCCCAGGGCCAGACAGCTTCCCGGGGGAATTCTACCAAACATTTAAAGAAGAACTAATTCCTATTCTCCTGAAACTGTTCCAAAAAATAGAAATGGAAGGAAAACTTCCAAACTCATTTTATGAGGCCAGCATCACCTTGATCCCAAAACCAGACAAGGATCCCACCAAAAAAGAGAGCTATAGACCGATATCCTTGATGAACACAGATGCGAAAATACTCAACAAAATACTAGCCAATAGGATTCAACAGTACATTAAAAAGATTATTCACCACGACCAAGTGGGATTTATTCCAGGGCTGCAAGGTTGGTTCAACATCCGCAAATCAGTCAATGTGATACAACACATCAATAAAAGAAAGAACAAGAACCATATGATACTCTCAATAGATGCTGAAAAAGCATTTGACAAAGTACAACATCCCTTCCTGATCAAAACTCTTCAAAGTGTAGGGATAGAGGGCACATACCTCAATATCATCAAAGCCATCTATGAAAAACCCACCGCAAATATCATTCTCAATGGAGAAAAACTGAAAGCTTTTCCGCTAAGGTCAGGAACACGGCAGGGATGTCCATTATCACCACTGCTATTCAACATCGTACTAGAGGTCCTAGCCTCAGCAATCAGACAACAAAAGGAAATTAAAGGCATCCAAATCGGCAAAGAAGAAGTCAAATTATCACTCTTCGCAGATGATATGATACTATATGTGGAAAACCCAAAAGACTCCACTCCAAAACTGCTAGAACTTATACAGGAATTCAGTAAAGTGTCAGGATATAAAATCAATGCACAGAAATCAGTTGCATTTCTCTACACCAACAGCAAGACAGAAGAAAGAGATATTAAGGAGTCAATCCCATTTACAATTGCATCCAAAACCATAAGATACCTAGGAATAAACCTAACCAAAGAGACACAGAATCTATACTCAGAAAACTATAAAGTACTCATGAAAGAAATTGAGGAAGACACAAAGAAATGGAAAAATGTTCCATGCTCCTGGATTGGAAGAATAAATATTGTGAAAATGTCTATGCTACCTAAAGCAATCTACACATTTAATGCAATTCCTATCAAAGTACCATCCATCTTTTTCAATGAAATGGAACAAATAATGCTAAAATTTATATGGAACCAGAAAAGACCTCGAATAGCCAAAGGGATATTGAAAAAGAAAGCCAACATTGGTGGCATCACAATTCCGGACTTCAAGCTCTATTACAAAGCTGTCATCATCAAGACAGCATGGTACTGGCACAAAAACAGACACATAGATCAATGGAACAGAATAGAGAGCCCAGAAATAGACCCTCAAATCTATGGTCAACTAATCTTCGACAAAGCAGGAAAGAATGTCCAATGGAAAAAAGACAGCCTTTTCAATAAATGGTGCTGGGAAAATTGGACAGCCACATGCAGAAAAATGAAATTGGACCATTTCCTTACACCACACACAAAAATAGACTCAAAATGGATGAAGGATCTCAATGTACGAAAGGAATCCATCAAAATCCTTGAGGAGAACACGGGCAGCAACCTCTTCGACCTCTGCCGCAGCAACATCTTCCTAGGAACAACGCAAAAGGCAAGGGAAGCAAGGGAAAAAATGAACTACTGGGATTTCATCAAGATCAAAAGCTTTTGCACAGCAAAGGAAACAGTTAACAAAATCAAAAGACAACTGACAGAATGGGAGAAGATATTTGCAAACGACATATCAGATAAAGGACTAGTGTCCAGAATCTATAAAGAACTTAGCAAACTCAACACCCAAAGAACAAATAATCCAATCAAGAAATGGGCAGAAGACATGAACAGACATTTCTGCAAAGAAGACATCCAGATGGCGAACAGACACATGAAAAAGTGCTCCATATCACTCGGCATCAGGGAAATACAAATCAAAACCACAATGAGATATCACCTCACACCAGTCAGAATGGCTAAAATCAACAAATCAGGAAATGACAGATGCTGGCGAGGATGCGGAGAAAGGGGAACCCTCCTACACTGTTGGTGGGAATGCAAGCTGGTGCAGCCACTCTGGAAAACAGCATGGAGGTTCCTCAAAATGTTGAAAATAGAACTGCCCTATGACCCAGCAATTGCACTATTGGGTATTTACCCTAAAGATACAAATGTAGTGATCCAAAGGGGCACATGCACCCGAATGTTTATAGCAGCAATGTCCACAATAGCCAAACTATGGAAAGAACCTAGATGTCCATCAACAGATGAATGGATCAAGAAGATGTGGTATATATACACAATGGAATACTATGCAGCCATCAAAAGAAATGAAATCTTGCCATTTGCAACAACATGGATGGAACTAGAGCGTATCATGCTTAGCGAAATAAATCAAGCAGAGAAAGACAACTATCATATGATCTCCCTGATATGAGGAAGTGGTGATGCAACATGGAGGCTTAAGTGGGTAGAAGAAGAATAAATGAAACAAGATGGGATTGGGAGGGAGACAAACCATAAGTGACTCTTAATCTCACGAAACAAACTGAGGGTTGCCGGGGGGAGGGGGTTTGGGAGAAGGGGGTGGGATTATGGACATTGGGGAGGGTATGTGATTTGGTGAGTGCTGTGAAGTGTGTAAACCTGGTGATTCACAGACCTGTACCCCTGGGGATAAAAATATATGTTTATAAAAAAAAAAAAAAAAGGAAATCAGGAAAAATAAAGTTAACATCAGAGAGGGAAGTGAAGGACTGAGGTGTTCAGAGTGTAAAATAGCGTGTCAGTGATATCTAAACTTGCTTAAGTAAGAACTGCTGATATAAGTATATTCTTTAGATATAAAGAATAGCCTGATCAAATAATGAAATGTTTTGGAAAATTGCAGAAGACTACTAATTTTCTTGAGAAGTTTTATTAGTTCTATTCAACTTGTAAAATTATGGACAAGTGTTAATTGAATAAAAATATAAAAAATAATTTTTCAGAAAGTTCTTATTTCTCTTTCCATAGTTTTTTCAACCATGGCACTATTGACACTTTGGGCCAGATAATTCTTTGTTGTGGGAGCTGTCCTGTGCATAGTAGGATTTTTAACAGCATCCCTGATCTGTACTCACCAGATGCCAATAACATCTTTCCCTCCTTCCTTCAGTCATGATAATCAGATTGTCTTCAGGAATCATCAGATATCCCCTAGGAGATAGAGATGACTCTGGTTGAAAACCATTGCCCAAAACCTATGCAACACTAACCTTAAAAACAAACAAAAGACAGAGGCACATACGCTCTCCAAATGTTGATCAACAACATGTCAAAACATTTAGAGTTCACTTTGAATTATATTGTTTGTTAAGCATACTTTGACTTTGAGATATAAGTTCTCAGCATCTGTGCATTTAAATTTGTGATGTGTTGTGTAGGTAATGCTGTTTGCCTAAAATTAAGATCCTCATACCTACTGTGTACCTTGACTTTTATTTTAGCCACAGTGAATTGATTAGTAAGTCTAACACGGGTGGCATCAAGAACCCTCTTGGGCCCCTGTTGGACAGTGTGCACACCCCTTTTGTTCAGAAGTTGATGAATAATAATCCACTCTTCCAAAGTATAGACCTAACTAAGGAGTGAATATAATTAAAAATAACAAGCTGTGTCTGCTGGTTACTGAAGTAGCAAGTTTGTTTTTGTCTGCCTGTGCCAGTTGGAGGAAGATCCTGCAGTTTTAATAGAACTCCTCTTGTGTCCAGATTAATCAATGCTCTTGTGGTCAGTCAGAAGCTTGACTGATACTCTTTCATGCTGATAGAGTAACTTTGCCAACTAAGAATAGAATAATAACACAGAGAAGGGATAATAATAGACAGTTGCAGTTCTAATAGTCATAACCTTCAGTCTGGAGCTTGTCAACCTTGGTTGGGAGTTAGCAGACTGATTTCTTTTTAATTTGGACACATGACACCTAGGATTTCACTTTATACTTTGCATGGTGTAATGACCTGGTCGAGCAACCACATGTCAAGTGGTGTGTTCCCATCACATGAAATTGAATATAATGTTTTCTCGGGAATATTTTCTTGGTCCACTTGTAGAGACCCTTAGGAAGAATGATTTTATAGCACAGCAAGGGAGAAAGAGAGCCCTTAAAAAACAGTCTTCTTAGTGATTAACATACTGCTTTAGGATTTTAATTTTATACTGATTTAGAATTGCTTTGTACTTGATTTTATTTCCCTTCTCTCTCTCTTACTCACACACAACATCTTCCTGTGTCTGTGCAAATGACCTACCATTTCCCATGGAAATGCTGATGGATTCTGCCTTTTCCCTTAGCAGCTAGATTCTTGATTTGCTACAGGCATTTCAGTTAAAAAACAAAAAGAGAAATGTTCTTTTCCTTCCTGCCTTTTACTTTCCTTGGGCCCTTGACATCTCTGGGGTGCTGTGTAGCAGATGGAGAAATGATGCCTGCTGTTTCAGCTCATGAGCAGCTTAGCTTAGTGATTCAAAGTGGAGATCAAAGAACTGCACAGGTTTGAAAGACAGACACATCAGTATTTAACTTTTTTTAAAAAAAGATTTTATTTATTCATTTGACAGAGAGAGAGAGATCACAAGTAGTAGGCAGAGAGAGTGGGGGAAGCAGGCTCCGCACTGAGCAGAGAGCCCAATGCGGGGCTTGATCCCAGGACCCCAAGATCATGACCTGAGCCGAAGGAAGAGGCCCAATCCACTGAGCCAACCAGGCACCCCAAGATTCAACTTTTTGGAGTTGCCAATTTTTAAAATAAATCTACACAAAGGCAGCCTAGTAAAAGGCAATATATGCATCCTTTTTCATTAAAGAAACAACAGAATGCAATTTTCAGGGGCATAAATATTGCTCATTTTCATGAATATAGCTCTGTGTTCAGAGGTTGTATTGCAAACTCATTTGAGAGTTTAACAAAGTAAGAGTACATGTAGTTAAACGAAAGCAAATAGGGAACAATATTTTTGAAACATTATTTTTTCAGTTAACATGCATGTGTAAGGAGAGGAAATGACAATTTTGCCTGCATGTCAAATAAGCAAGCTTCTTGGGACTTCCACAGTTTAGAAACCAGTTGATAAGAAAATGATTTAGAAGACTTGAGAAATCTGCAGATAGATGGTTAATTGGCAACTATTGCTGTTGCTAGCTTCTTCCATAAGAAAAACTGTAGGTAGCATTCTATATCATCTTGATTCTTCTGGATAGACCTGGCATGTGAGATATATAAGTGTTGAATGAATTAAAGGAACTTGCCACATTTCTATATAATCATCCTTGAAATTGAGACAACTAAGCTATTGAAGTTGTTGAAAATGATTGAAACTTTGAGGGGAAACCCACCTTTTGTAGTGATGTATCTAATTCTTCAGGGAGTTAATGGGTAGAGCGGGTATTCCCAGTGAGTCTTTCGCAGGAGGAAATGTACCGCTCCATAGTTATGTTCCTGGTTGTTACATTCAGAAAACATTTATGGAGCATTTATTATCTTCTAGGCAGCATGGATGGCACTGGGAATACAGAGACTGAAATATACAGTCATTGGCTTCAAGGAACTCACATTCTACTGGAGAGAAAGATAAGTACACAGATATTTAAGAATATGTGGTTAGTGCTAAGGTGGAGCCACACTAACCCAGTTGGAAGAGGAGTTGGGGGTCGGATAAAGGGTTTGGGAGAAGAAGATGTGTTAGGCAAATCTTGAAGGACCAGACAGCCAGTCTTCTGAGGAAGAGGAAGCAGATATTCCAGGAGTTTGAGCCCTATTTTTCTCTACTTTGCAACTGCTTGGAACTTGGGTAGGTGCTGATGAAGCGTCACAAGAAGCTTTAATGGTTTTATGGGGGAGTAGTCTCATCCTTGATGGGGCTGTTCCAGGTAATAATAACAACAGTGAGCTATGACCTATGCTAGTGGTTAATATCCTTCTTAGAGCTCTCTCCCTTATATTAAAGACTAAGGTTTTTGGTTTGTTTCCTAAAAGGCAGAACAATTCTATATGCTATCATTTAAAGTCTCCTGTGGCAGTGAGGCAAAGTTGTGTTCAAAAAATAATAGTAGTGGGGTGCCTGGGTGGCTCAGTGAGTTAAGCATCTGACTTCAGCTCAGATCATGGTCTTGGGGTCCTGGGATCAAGGGTTCTGGGATTGAGACCTCCCCACCCCCCACCTCTGCCCCACGCCCGGGGCACACTCAGCAGGGAGTCTGCTTTTCCCTTTCCTCTGCCCTCCCCCTCCCGCACAGTCTCTCTTTCAGATAAATATATACAATCTTTAAAAAAAATGACAGTAGTTATTTGATGAAATAATCAGCATTAATGGTTATTAGGAACCATTTAACCCAAATGGTGACTTCTGTTTGTTTGTCCTTACAAAATGTGTTTAAGCATAGATGAAAACTGGATTCAGGTACTCTTTCTAGTTGCTTTTCAATCATTGGGCCATGGGAGGCAATCCAAGATGTGGGTTAAAATACAAAATACTCTGGAGTTTTGGATGCAATACCTTGCAGATTTCAAACAATTCATGGAAGAACCATGTTGTCAGTAACCTGTCAGAGAACTATGTGTTACACTAACTTTTAGAGCTTTTACCTCTAGACTTTTGTAATCAAAAGAAGGCTAAGAATTGTGTTTTCAAATGCAAGATCAGAATTTGTTGTGATGAAAGCTAGTGTAAATTTTTTAAATACCAAAATAAGAACATACACATTATTAGGTTTTTCCCTGATAAAACCTGATAATGCGTACTGTACTGTACTGGTAGGGATTTGTAAAACAACTTTGTCACAAAGCCTGAACAGATTATTTCTAACAGACCATAACATAAAATGCCATTAGACGTTAAAGGCTTGCCAATTAAGGATTTATCTTTGCAACAGAGGCAGCAGACAAGTGACAAAAATGTGCTATTTCTATCCCCTATAATCTGCAGAACTGGCTAGGAGCAGATCAGCTGTATGAAAGAAATTCCACATCTTTATGTGCAAATAATTCACTGAAACTTGGTTTCCTTCTTAGCCCCTTTATTTTTGTTTTGCTTTTTTGGCATATTTACTAATTATAAGTCTAGGGTTGTAGTGAGTCAGTTGGAAGAAGGCTCCCGCCCTCATTAGGAGGCAAAAATGCATAATACAGCAGATAGACCCTGCACAAAGAATTCTGGACTTCAGAATGCTTATTAGCTCAGAGAGGAAAAACTGGACTGAGACTTTAAAATAAAATGACACCTAAGAAACAGTGGCTTAAGTAAAAACCCTTAAGAAATCTGAGACTAGCTGCACTATTATTGTCCTTCTAGTGTGTAGATTTTTGCATTCTTTTGTAAGTTGAATGCGCCTGTCTACATGAATTCACCCTAGTCCTCACCTGCAGGGCCGTGGCTGAGGTCTGACAGGTGAGTGTGGCTTCTGCAGTACAGAGAAACTCCAGGGCAAGGGCAAGTGCAGTAACTCCTACGGAAGGGAACTGCTGTGGCTCCCTGGTGCTCCCTTTGTATGGCTTTTTAAAATGTTTCCCTTTTGGGTGGGACAGAGTTTTGGAGAGCAGAGTGCATGGTGGATTTCAGCTGTTACTCATCTCCTTAGGTGCTGCCCGAGTGGCTTGTGTTTTAATAGATGTCAGTGAACGGAAGGCTTGTATTAGCTGCAGAAAATGCATTTCCTAGACTCTTAGTTTGGAGTGTAAAGCTCGTGTCAGCCCATTCCTCTATTTTATCCTATGCCTAGTACAAAGCTCACCTCAGTAAATATTTGATCTATAACTGCAACTTATGAGCTGACAAACAGGTGAGCCTCTAGGTTAGAGGAATTGTGACTTGGCTGTGTCTCCCAATTACATTTAAGGAATGGGGATGCTTCAGTTGTGATAAGGCAATTAATTTTCCGTGTGGGTCTAGATCTACAGTTTTATTTCATTGGCCTTTATGATAAAATGTCCCTCATTGACATGTATGACTTGCTCACCCAAATGCTTCCTTTATGGAAAGAGGCTATATTAAGTAATTCAGTCTGTTCTTAATCATAGCACAGTCTAACACTAAGGATACATGAATATTCATCAAAAGTTCAAAGAGATGGCAGAGTGAAGAAACGGAAAGTAAGAAACAAAGAGAAGCAAAGAAGGGAAGGAATATCTGCAGTTAGAGCGAGTCAGAGGTGACTGGCTCAGTAATGACATTTTCCTTCTCATGTTGTTTTCCTTTCTATCCACGGGGGAATGTCTTTTCTGAGCTTGCATCAAGCTTTCTCTTTCTATTATCAGTGAGGACGTTCTCTGCTAGAGCAGTACCTGGGCCCTCAGAACAGACACAGCTGTCTGATGCAACAGGGCTCTCTTGTTTGGATAGATTACATTAATGACAAGCATATGCTACTCATGAAGAGTTTCCTAGATATAGCCTAAAGCATCTTTCTTTTGAACATTTTTACTTTGCATTCAAACTGGGTTTGGATACCATGCCAAAAAATATCTTGCAATTCTCTTATTACCAGAAATTAGAGGTAGCATTCTTAGTTTGGAACCATATGTGCCCTTTCTCTTGCTTCTTGTAATCTGTTGTACTCCAAGTACTCCATTGGTGAATCAGGTACATAGGAAATTTCAGGCCTAGCTTCCTCCTCCTCTACCACTGATTAAGAAACTACTCAGTTTGTCATGGAGACAGAGAGGAAATGCTAGCAATGTTTTCAATTTCTTTCATGATCCATCTCTGTTTCGAAGAAATTCCTAACTACTGAGTTCTAAATTTGTGGTCAAACTGGCAGCTATTTTTATCTAGGGGGAAACTGGACAGGAGTTGCAATTTGGTAAATGTTATCATCTGAAATGTTTTTTCAAAACGGGCCTAAACTGCACTCTTTCAGAGCTTTATGTAATAGTGGTGGCAGTGGGGGACAGAGGGCTGGTGAGGCAAAGAAGGCCATGAAATGGTTTTAAAGCTACTTTATGGTCGGTATGATCATCATGAAAATGGCATTTATTCAGCTTACTCTGGGAACAGATAGTATGTACTGCAAAGAACAGGGTATGTAGAAAGCTGGTTTATTTTTCTTAGTCAAATATTTTCTCATTCTTTTTTTTTTAAAGATTTATTTATTTACTTATTTGACAGGCAGAGAGACAGGCAAAGAGAGACAGGGAAAGCAGGCTCCCTGCTGAACAAAGAGACCAATGTGGGCCTCGATCCCAAGACCCTGAGATCATGACCTGAGCCAAGGCAGAGCTTAACCCACTGAGCCACCCAGGTGCCCTATTTTCTCATTCTTGAATGTGATCTCAATTAATAAAAGAGTTACAAATTAATGGCTCAGTTTATCATCATCTTTATTTCTTGGTGTGAACTATAGAAAGGCGATGCTGAGGGTCCTTGGATGAAAGAAATTATGCCCCAAAACACTTGAGGGGGTGAGTGGCACATAACCTAGGAACACTGTTTACTCGACCAGTGAAGGAAGGCTTAAGTCCCATTTGGCCAATGAATTTCTCTTCAGAGAAGAGGGAATTCTAGCAAAGTGTATTTAGGCAAGGAAATAAAAATGGCTTGGGGTGAGGCTGTTAAGTCTCCAGTTATAACATTTGAGATTTAATAATGACTCTTGGCTGTTTCCTGTAGGAAAGTACCATGCTCACTAGCTTACGTTAGCACAGATGCTTGCCCTCATTAGCTTCAGGGTTGTCAAGACTGTGACTTGTAAATTTTCACCTTTCACCCTGGTGTAAAAGGCCATGCACTCATTGTTACAGAGAGCATAGGAAAGCATTTATTTTCCAGAAGGTTTAAGTGATTGGAATATTGGACTCCATATTTTTCTCTTGAACTATGTATGTTCTTCTGAATGTGTAACTAGATAAAAAAAAAATAATAAAGCACAGAAGTTTGAATCAACTTTGCCTGAGGTGAAAATAGTAAAGCTAACTATAGCTAGCTTAGAAAAATCGCAGTCAGAAACTGAAAAAGAAAGAGAATTGAGAGAAATAGCAAAAGGACTACTGGATTTTAAACATTTATTATTTTAATTATAACATAACTACAGAATCAACCTTATTTTCATTCATTAGAAAAGCACCTGTATTTATGGAAGGTTGGTTTAAAAATATATAAAATTTCTTTTTCCTTAATGTGAGGATTCTCCTTTCAGATGAGGAAGAACAATAAATAACAGAGAATAAATACTAACAAACTGCTAAGATTTTGGCTTAGCTTGTGTGTATAGTAGAAGGATATTAGAAAAATTTTGTTCATCTTTTGATGATTTCTCCATTTGGGAGAGAATTTGTCATTATTTCCTCTGTAAGATGCAAATCAATAATTATGTTTGAAGAAATTTTTCCCTGTAGCATGAAGTATAACTTAGTCTTAAAAATATACCTAAGATAATAATCATAAACTCATGATAAGAAAATAATAGAATACACAAATCCAGGGTGTACTGGGAACAGGATGGGAAGGGGGATATATGTGCAACATGCTTGGATGCTGAGCAGTATATAAAACTAATAAAACAGCAGCAAATATGATTCTGTGGTGCACAGTCCAATAACTGCAGGGATGAAAAGCAGTGTGAAACATTGCTTAATGATGAAAACTTCATTGGGAGGCAGGCTTTGTTGATTACAAATTAAATGTTATCCCATTCTGCAAACTTAAGTTTAGGACCTGGGCCAAGACTCATAGCAATTTTCTCTGAACCTTGTTCTTCCTCCACTTGGCCAGTCTGCTTTTTTATGCTGAAAATATTCTACAGGGAAGTTTGATACTGTGGCATTACATGGAAAGAGTACTGGACCAGAAATTTAAAAGTTTGGCATCTAGTTTCAGATATGCCACTGGTTAAGAATGGCAAACTGAAAATATTAAAACTTCTTTGGATTTCAGTTTCCTCATCAGTAAAGTAATAAGTGTTCTTCCAGCAAGAAAATTCTTTAATAATTACCTGTAGTTCCCCAAATTCTTGTAACAAGGGGAGAGAGCACATCAGAGGCCTCAAATGGAAACTTGCTTTGGGGTCTGGTCCTATGACTATGCATCCAGCCTGCTGGACCTTCTTTATCTGTGATATTGTTATTAAGGAGATTCTGAGTGATAAGTTTGGACACTGAAGAAGATACAGAGCAATTTTAGTAATTACAGGAATGAAATGAAATTGAATAATATAAATTGTACAAAAAATTGAGAGAAGTTAGAGCATACTTATGCAAGATAGGTTCTAATACTTGAATGCGATGAAAATCAGACATGGTGCTATTTACAGGATATCAGGCTGCTGCGTGTTCTTGAAGATAGCTCTTTGTTTCCCTGGTCAAAACATGTAGATACCAATATGGTGCTTTCCTCTGGTGTTTCCTCTGTGCAGAAGACCCAAATCTCAGGATTTTATTCAATGCTACCACTAGGTGGCAATAATGGTGCATTCTCTACATAAAGGCGCCCCTCCCCCTCCCCGCCCAAACATGAGTGGTATCTTACCTGTTGCTGAATTTGCTTAGAGGCCACAGTAAGAGAACCTAGTTCTAGGACTTCCTGGCTATACCATAAGTAAGTGATTTAATATTGACATAGCCAGTGTTCTTAGAGCTAATGACTTTTATTGGGTCTTTCTACTGAATGTGACTTAATGATTTATTGAGCTCACTTTTCCCGTAACTGTAAAAGTTACAACATAATTTGAACTTAAGACTGGTATGTGAGCAAGTTACTTTTTTTGTGCTTTCAGATAGACGAGTATTGTGGAAGTCCTTTTCTTGCCTATAATAACTCCACAGGGAAGGAAGAGAATTTCTCCAGGTTAATCCCTCAGGGAAAGTTTTTCTTGATATACAGCTGAGCTTTATTTTTACTTGTGATATAAGGACTTGACCAAAAGCCTTTTAAAATATTATAGCTCACATAATATTTGAAATATTCTTCTGTGTTTTTTCCTCACTGTATTTTTCCCTTTCTCTTCTGCTTATTCAAGCAAGCAGTCAGTTTTGGGTTCATTGCCTTAGGGGATGAACACTATAGCAGGACATGAAATAGATATGTGTTGTGAAAGTCTCTGAACTTTGTGTTTCAAAATTCTAAATCTTCTTGGAAAGAGGATTTATGGAAAAGGAACAATTCCTTGACCAGAAGCTGGGAGGAGAGCATGTCTATAACTCACCCCAGAAGAGAAATGTTTCCTCAGGATAGGAAGGGAGGAAGGGGACAGAGAAACTGGAGACTTGTGGAGACCAGAAACTGGAGACCAGTACCATTAGGGCACTCTAGAGAGGAGGTGGCTGCTTTTCCATTTTTAGGTAGATGGAAATTTTCTGGCATCATATCAGATTACTGTCCCGTATTCACGGAATGGTAATGGTGAAGAGCCATAAAAACTGAAGGGGTTATGACTTGAGAGATAAAGGATGCTTCAGTGGCAATTCACTTGTATGGATCAGACCACTCTGTATTAACCATCACACCCACAATTCCCAGGGCCTTGGCACTACATATAACTTGGAAAAGGATACAAGCAGTTTTTCTATTGGTCCATAGTGTAAGGGCTTGGAATTAGAAGTTATTGCAGAAAGTGAGTATATGTTTCTTATACATCTTAAATATGTGCATTGGATTTCATCCCTTCTCTGGCGGGAAGTCTTTTCTCTGTCCATCCATCAGGAATATCCTTGAATGTTGATCCATCCCTGGCTCAAACACCAGCTTAAACACTACAACTGCCTTTTTTTTTGCTTCTTTTTTTTTTTTTTTTGGATATAATTTTTTATTTTTTATAAACATATATTTTTATCCCCAGGGGTACAGGTCTGTGAATCACCAGGTTTACACATTTCACAGCACTCACCAAAGCACATACCCTCCCCAATGTCCATAATCCCACCCCCTTCTCCCAAATCCCCTCCCCCCAGCAACCCTCAGTTTGTTTTGTGAGATTAAGAGTCACTTATGGTTTGTCTCCCTCCCAATCCCATTTTCTTTCATTTATTCTTCTCGTACCCACTTAAGCCTCCATGTTGCATCACCACTTCCTCATATCAGGGAGATCATATGATAGTTGTCTTTCTCTGCTTGACTTATTTCGCTAAGCATGATACACTCTAGTTCCATCCATGTTGTCGCAAATGGCAAGATTTCATTTCTTTTGATGGCTGCATAGTATTCCATTGTGTATATATACCACATCTTCTTGATCCATTCATCTGTTGATGGACATCTAGGTTCTTTCCATAGTTTGGCTATTGTGGACATTGCTGCTATAAACATTTGGGTACACGTGCCCCTTTGGATCACTACGTTTGTATCTTTAGGGTAAATAACCCAATAGTGCAATTGCTGGGTCATAGGGCAGTTCTATTTTCAACATTTTGAGGAACCTCCATGCTGTTTTCCAGAGTGGCTGCACCAGCTTGCATTCCCACCAACAGTGTAGGAGGGTTCCCCTTTCTCCGCATCCTCGCCAGCATCTGTCATTTCCTGACTTGTTGATTTTAGTCATTCTGACTGGTGTGAGGTGAAATCTCATTGTGGTTTTGATTTGTATTTCCCTGATGCCGAGTGATATGGAGCACTTTTTCATGTGTCTGTTGGCCATCTGGATGTCTTCTTTGCAGAAATGTCTGTTCATGTCCTCTGCCCATTTCTTGATTGGATTATTTGTTCTTTGGGTGTTGAGTTTGCTAAGTTCTTTATATATTCTGGACACTAGTCCTTTATCTGAGCCCAGAATACTATATCCATCTAGGCTATCATTGAAAATAGAAGGAGAGATTACAACTGCCTTTAAATGCCTTTGCTCAGTGAGGTTAGAAGTGATCTTCAATTTGGAACTTTTATAGCAGGTACATCCCCTTACAGAACACTTTCCCATTCTGCCTTTAATTGTGTTTATTTGAGAACATGGCATTTTAGACTCCAGTGATCATAGTATATGCACCATTGAAATTGCCATGACATCTACTATAGTATATAGTCAATTGGTATTTACAAAATAAGTCAGAGAGTGGGCACCAAAGTGTAGGTATATTAATTATAGTTTGATGTAAAGCAGCAGATTCACATGGAGCTACACTGGGCCAAAATCTCATGCATTTATAGATTCTTCAGTGGATTGTTAGGGTTTAGGAGGTTTCCTTTTTCTTTTCTTCTCTTTGATGTTACCAACAAATATAAAGGCCACTGAAATTAAAGTCAGGGATAGTTACCATGATAGTTACCAATGGTAGTTACTACTATCATTGAGAAATAGTAATTTTGTAAGAATTGGTATGATATCTGAAAGGTAAGTAATTTTCTTTAAAAAATTTTTTTATCAGTTTTGTAAGTGACACAGGATTCTTGAAAAAAAATACATAGAAAATATAACAAGAAATATAAAAATCACTTGGTAGCATATCACAAAAAGATTACTGTTAACATGTGTGAATTCTCACAGATATCTATTTATATATTTATGTAATATATAACAAATTTTCATATATAAGACCCTATCATACATGGTTTTTCCACTCATTAATATATGACATGTTTGGTCAATAAATAATTTCTCCATAGTTTCTAATGGCTACATGGTATTCCATAATATATATTTGTCCTGATTTATTTTAACTATGCCCTTTTCATGGGTTGTATATAATTAGATTACATCATTGGATCCCAGAAGTTAGCTGATTAAGCCTTACCATGTGTGCATAGATATAGGCAACCTCAAGTAGAAATGTGAGTGTATAAGCTTTTAGGAATGCAGATGAAATATTCCAAAATCGATTTTAAAAGTATATATACTTATTTAGTTACATACAAATTTGAAATGACTTATTTTAAAATATTCCTTTCCAGGGACGCCTGGGTGGCTCAGTTGGTTAAGCAGCTGCCTTTGGCTCAGGTCATGATCCCAGCGTCCTGGGATCGAGTCCCACATCGGGCTTCTTGCTCAGCAGGGAGCCTGCTTCTCCCTCTGCCTCTGCTGCCATTCCGTCTGCCTGTGCTCGCTCTCTCCCTCTCTCTCTCTGACAAATAAATAAAATCTTTAAAAAAAATATTCCTTTCCCTAATTTTTAAAAAATATTTCATTCAAACTCTCTTTTTTAAAGATTTTATTAATTTATTTGTCAGAGGGGAAAAAAAAGTACAACCGGTGTGAGTGGAAGGCAAAGGAGAAGCAGGCTCACTGCTGAGCAAGGAATCAGATGAAGGACTTACTCCTAGGTCTCTGGGATCATGACCCAAGCTGGAGGCAGATGCTTAATTGACTGAACCACCCAGGCATCCCTATCTCATTCAAACTCTTTATGCATCTTTGATATCAGTGTCGTTGTTTCTAGAGATTTGTTTTCAGTCACTGAGCATTACTTTCCTGCACACATGATCTTCCTTTTTGAAAACCAACATTGTTCAATTTATAACACTTTTTGAATCAACGTGTACAATAGTTGCTGGAAATTTTATCCCATATAAAGGACTCATTTACTCTTGATTTCTACATTTAAGCACTCAATGTATTGCTTTTTTCATTGCTTTTTCTAAAAAGTTTATATTTTATTTTATTTTTCTTTATCTCTTTCTTTAATAATTTCACTTTAACAATATTCAAAAATTTTATACATGATAGTTGTTTCTTTTTTTAAAAATTGAAATATAATTGATACATACTATCCTATTAGTTTTAGATGTACATCATGGTGATTTGATATATATTTTATATATCATATAAAATATTATATACAAATATATAATATTTATATATTACAAAATGATCCCAAGTCTGGTTGTCATCTGCCACCATACAAAGTTACAAAATATTATTGACTTAATTTCCTATGCTGTACATCACAACCCCATCATGTATTTATTTTATAAATGGAAGTTTGTACCTTTTAATTTCCTTCACCCATTTCACCTGCCTTCCAGCCCTCTTCTCTCTGGTAACCAATACTTTGTTCCTATATCTGAGAATCTGTTTCTGGTTTGTTCATTCATTTGTTTTGTGTTTTAGAGTCCATATATAAGTGAAATATGGTATTTATCTGACTTACTTACTTAGCATAATACCTCTAGGAGTACATATGTTCTTGCAAATGGTAAGGTCTCATTCTTTTTCATGGGTGACTAATATTCCCGTGTGTGTGTGTGTGTGTGTGTGTGCATGTGTATGTCCTTGTGTATACAACTTCTTTATCCATTCATCTGTTAATGGATATTTACGTTGTTTCCATGTCTTCACTGTTATAAATAATGCTACAATAAATATGAGGGTGCAGATATCTTTTTGAGAGAGTGATTTCATGAACTTTGGATAAATACCCAGCAGTAGAATTGCTGGATCATGTGGTAGTCCTATTTTTAATTTTTTGAGGAGGCTCCATATTATTTTACATAATAGCTGTATCAGTCTATATTCCCACCAACAGTGTGCTAAGGTTCCCTTTTTTTCTACATCCTTACTGACATTTCTTATTTTTTATCTTTTTGATAATACCCATTCTAACAGGTATGAGGAGATATTGCATTGTGAGTTTCATTTACATTTCTCTGGATGATTAGTGATATTGAACACATTTTCATGTACCTATTAGCTATTTGTATTTCTTCTAAAGATAAATGTCTGTTCAGATACTCTGCCCATTTTAAAATCAGATTGTTGGGTTATTTTTTGCTATTATATAGGAGTTCCTAATATATAGGAGTTCCTTATATATTTTGAATATTAAACCTTTATCAGATAGTTTACAAATATTTCTTTCATTTGGTAGATTGCCTTTTCATTTTGCTGATTGTTTTCTTTGTTGTGCCGAAGCTTTTTCATTTGATGTAGTCCCACTTGCTTATTTTTACTTTTGTTGCTTTTGCTTTTGGTGTCAAATCCAAAAAATTATCTCTAAGCCTGGGGTGAGTGAGATTACTGCCCATGTTTTCTTCTGGGGTTTATGATTTTGGGTCTGTGTTCAAGTCCTTAATCCATTTTGAGTTAGTTTTTGTGTATGGCAAAAAAGGGGCCCCTGGGTGGCTCAGTCAGTTAAGGGTCTGTCTCCAGCTCAGGTCATGATCTCAGGGCCCTGAGATCAAGTCCTGCTTGGGGCTCCCTGCTCAGTGAGGAGATTGCTACTCCCTTTCCCTCTGCCTCCTGCTCCCATTGCTTGTGCTCTCTTTCTCTTTTTCTGTCAGATAAATAAATAAATAAATAAATAAATCTTAAAAGAAAAGAAAAATAGTCGTTCAGTTTCATTGTTTTGTATGTAGCTGTCCAGTTTTTCCAGAACCTTTTTTTTCCAGAATTAAGTCCAAATTTATTGTTCCAATATCATTTTTTGAAGAGACTGTCCTTTTGCCATTGTATATTCTCAACTGCTTTATTGTAAATAATTGACCACATGTGCACAAGTTTATTTCTGGGCTCTCTATTCTATTCCATTGATCTATATATTTGTTTTTTTGCCAATACTATTTTGGTTACCATAGCTTTAGAGTATAGTTTGCAATCAGGCAATGAGCCAACATTTCCTAAATGACCAGGATGTAACAATATCAAATTCAAAGTGAGAGATGGATCAATGGATTTTAATGTAACATAAAAGTTTATTGGTAGGATTTCAGATTCCATATTGCAATTAACCTTTAAGAAACTTTCAATTGTTGAGTTTGGTTTAGTATCAAAGAATATCTATAATCATCAGAAAAATTATTAGAAGGTTCTCTCCTTTTCCAACTACATATCTGTGTGAGGCTGGATTTTACTGATGCACTTTAAGAGACCACTTTATATTAGATTGACTATAGAAGCAAGTATGAGAAATCAGCTTATTTTATAAAGCCAGACATTAAAGAGTTATTCAAAAATGTTAAACATTGTCATGGTTCTCATCCAATTTTTTTTTTTGCTTTCATAAGAATATATATAATTATTTTGGATCTGTATAGGTAATTATTATTTTAAAACAAACCAATAAACATATAACTAAAATATCTCAATTGTAATCTCTAAATTAATACATATTAATAGATATAGTCCACATAAACCAAAGCTTTTTGGGACTCTCAATAATTATTAAGCATGTAAAAGTGTCTCAAGACCAAAGAGCATAACAGCCAAGATTGAGAGGAATGAAATTTAGTGAGGTGATCAAGAAATGAATGTTTGTGAAAGTGAATCTGAGTTGAGAATTGAATGATGGGATAAAACTAGCTAAATAAATAAAGAATTTGAAGAGCATACCAGGCAAGTGGTGATGGTGGGGAGGTGTTAACGAAGAAGCTCTGAGGCAGGAATGAGTTTTGAATGTTCTCTGGGAGAAAGAAGGCAGGAGGAGATCAGGTCAGAGGGTAGGTAGAGATCAGGTTATTAGGGTCTCAGAGGCCATGATAAAGAGACTAAAATTTATTCTATATATGATGGATTCCACTTGGGAGTTCTAAGTAAGGTAGTGATATGATCTGACTTTTTCCTTAAAAAATAAAAAATTAATAAAAAAATCACTTTTTATGTCGTATGAAATATTGACTGTAGGTGCTGAGAGTGGAAGAAAGAATGAAGTGTTAGAAGGCAGCTGCAGTAGCGTAGGAGAGAGATAAGGGGGCATACACTGTTTCAGCAGCGGAGATGGTAAGAAGTAGGTGTCTTAGTTCATTTGCGCTGCTGTAGTGAATACCATAGACTGGGTAGCTTATAAACAACAAAAATTTATTTCTAACAGTTCTGGAGGCTGGGGAGTCCAAGATCAAGGCACGGGCAGATCTGGTAACTGGTGAGGGAAGTCCTGCTTTCTGATTCATAGACAGTCATCTCTCTGTGTCCTCCCATGGTACGAGGGGTGAAGGATATTTCTGTGGTCTCCTTTATAAGGGTACAATTCCATTCATGAGGGTTCTGCCTTCATGACTTAATCACCACCCAAAGGTCCCATCTCTATACCACCATCCCATCCCACCACCACTGGGGATTAGATCTCAACATATAAATTTGGGGGGACACCAACATTCAGTCTCTAATAGGTGATGAGATTTGGATAATACTTTTTTGAAGTGATCTTTTATGCTATAAATCAGATTAGGCCTCACCCTCATACTATTATTTCTTTCCATGAATTTCCACTGGCACGGAGAAGAAAATCTAGTGTCTTGCCTCTCTCCAAAATCACGAGACACCATTCAGCCTCTTGTGATGCTCCAACACTCTAGACTTCCTTGTGTTTCTGGTATATGCCAAGTATCTTCCTGTGGTAAAGCCTCTGCAAGTGCTATTCCCTCTGCTTGAAAAGTTCTTTTCCCATCTATTTGCCAGGCTGGATCTCAGGTCAAAATTAGCTTTTTAGAGAGAAGTTTTTTGACAACTCTTTTTTCAAGGAGCATCCCCTGGCACATACTACCTCAGTGCTTTGTTTATTTCCTAATGAATCTTTATAATATGAAATTATCTTTTTACTTGTTTCTTTACTTCCATACTATATGGTTTACCACTAGACCCTCCATGAGAGCAAGATTCACTGTTCTTTTTTTTACCACTGTAGAGTTAGGTCCAAGATAATGCCTAGAGCAGAATACCTGTTTGACATACATTTCAGTTTGAATGAATGGAGGAAGTACTTTACAACTGGTGAGTAAATAATCAAGGTATTTATAGGGTACCAAAGAAAAATGGAGGGGGTGATTAGCTCTACTTATTTATTAACCTCTAATAGGACCGTGTTGGAATGAGGACTTGTCTAAGAAGTCTTCCAATCTAGTATTTTCTGTCCCATACTAACTGCTTGAAATTCTTTATTTTGATTTGTTACACTTCCTGAATCATCATAATAAAAGACTGATTACTTAGTATTAACAACCGTCCATCCTTTCCCCCCTTTTTTTTCATGTACTCTTAAACGGCAAATACCTGCGGGAGAGTAAACACAGACTAAATTATTAGTTAATCACATTTTAGAGAGAATCAATTCAAACATGGGGGAAAAAGAAGTTAACTGTGGAATATGCTCACTGAACATCCAGAGGATGGCATAGGGCACCAGGCAGTGGGAATAAAGGGAAGTAGAGAGGTGAGTGAGGGGACAAAATAAGGACTTGAAAAGACCCCAAAGAAAAAGTTCCTTTGTCTCTCAGTTTTGGCCAGGAATGAGTTTAGTAGTGGAATGATGTGTTCTTTTTTTTGTCTTTTTGTTTTTGGTTGTTGTTGTTGTTGTCTTCAGATTTATTTACTTATTTATTTATTTGAGAGAGAGAAAGAGAGAGAAAGCGAGAGATAGCATGAGAGGGGAGAAGATCAGAGGGAGAAGCAGACTCCCTGCAGAGCTGGGAGACTGATGCTGGACTCAATCCCTGGACTCTGGGATCACGACCTGAGCCGAAGGCAGTTGCCTAACCAACTGAGCCACCCAGGCGCCCATGGAATGATGTTTTAACCCATTCAGATTGGCTATAACTTAGTTCACAAAACATCTAAGTAAGTTATTTGAACCAACCCACGTGTATTCAACTATAAAGACATTTTACCTTCAGACATTTAAGTGATGCAACCTTTGCCGGAGAATCTTATGAATTATTGAAATGGTGAAGCAAGAAGCAAGCAGTTACTTAATTTTCCCTTGATGATGAATGGCAGGTATTTAGAGATTAATCTCTTTTTTTGAGATTTATTTTCTGTTAAATGAAGATGTAGACACTATCATTTGAGTTGGACTGGACTGGAAAACATCTTTCCAAAGTTTATTAGCTTTCCAGCTGTGAATGTAATAAACTTCTTTTTGCAAATTAATGTTTGTTTTCATTCTTACAGTATTAGCAATTGTTTTTTACTCTGGGGGATAAAAGTGTAGGTGTTGCTTGGGAATAAATTACTTGTGTTGTCCATGGTTTAAGGCATTAATATGTAGACAATATTGTCTATGACATGGCAAACAATCATGACTATTTTGGGAACAAATTTTATTTATAACAGTGCTGTTTATGGTATTTTTATGGTTATCTAGCAGGAAAAGATGTTTTCCCTTAAATTCAGAGCAATGGTTTTTGTTGTTTTTTGTTTTGTTTTGTTTTTGTTTTAGCTCTCTTCTCTTTGAATTGAACTTGCAGTGATACTAAGTTAAGCATTTTCTTTAGCATTAACTGAAAGTGAATTTTTTCATCTTCAGAATTTTTAAAAAATTTGATTGGATTATTGGGATCATTGCAAAATCTAAATAGTTATTTTAAATAATAATAATAATAATAATAATAATAATCATCTTAAGATTTTATGTTTAGCCCCAGATTCTGTCTTAACACTGGCCGATGTAAACACAGAACCCCCTTCCCCTCTTCTTTATTCTTGCATCTCTAGAACAAGACAAGGTCATAGATGTTCCATAAATATGTGATGAATAGATATGGCAAATAGAGACTGTTTAATGATACTAAGTAGAGCTGTCTTGGTGATATGCACTTTAACAGAATTATCACAGAGAAAGGAAAATCAATCCCTTCAATTAGCTTCTTTCCCCAACAAATCTGGAAGCTGTTGTTAGTGTAATATCTAAAAGTTAAGCAACACAGAGTACCATGAAGAGATAGAAAGCTATGGTTAAGTCTTATCAGTAACAGTAAGCCAGGTATTCCTAAATAAGTAGTTATGATGTAATCACAATCAGTGATCAGGATCTCCGGATTTATTGAGAGATAGTTGACATATAACATTGTGTAAGTTTAAGGTGAACAATGTGTTGATTTTACACATATATTGCAAAATGATTACTAACATAACATTAGCTAATGCCTATATCAGGTTACATAATTACCGTATATGTGTGTGTGTGTGTGTGTGTGTGTGTGTGTTAAAAATATTTAAGATCTACTCCCTTAACTTTCAAGTATATAATACAGTACTACCTACTGTAATCATCATGCTATATACATTAAACCCCCAGAAATTATTCATCTTAGAGCTGGACTAATATCTCCCCATTTTCTTTAAGCTTCTTCCCTGGTAAACACCTTTCTACTCTCTGTTTCTGTGAGCGTGGCTTTTTAAGATTCCACATGTAGGTGATACCATGCATTGTTTGTCTTTCACTGTATGAATTACTTCACTTAGCATAATGCCCTCAAGGTCCATCCCTGTTGTTGCAAATGGCAGGATTTCCTTCTTTCTTTTGGTTGAGTGATTGGGATTTTCATTACTAAGATAATAACCAGTATAAAAGCAGTTACCATTCTATCAATAGCAGAATTTGGTATAGCAGCAATTTATCATTGACACATTCTCTGCATTTGTATTCCTGTCACACAGCCATACACTCAATATCATGTTTCTCCAGCTGTTTTTTTTGATTCCGGAACCGAAGCATGAAAGTAGAATGACTATTTCTAAATATAAAAGGAGCATGATGTTTTCAACTTTATTATGAGCTAGTGAACCAATGTGTTGAAAACAGTGGCAGTAAATCAGGACCTTAAGAGCTAAGATTCTGGACTCTCTTACTAGCCAGAGGGGACTTGAAAATATTTTATGATATGCTTTTATAGTATTATTGACAGTGATAGACCTCAGTCTATATGCTAAACCAGTCTCTCCTTCTCTCTTGTGGTTGACACCTAGAGATGTTTCTAAAGTCTGTTCCAGAGGCATAGCAATATTTTCATTGGGGGTTAGTTGAATGGTAATAAATCATTGAGTCCCTCAAGCCAAATACACTCCTTTGGCTATAATCTATACAAAGGCCATGGCTAATATTTCATACTGCTTTACGGTCCTTTGTGGTTTCTCTATAGTTGTACTTCTAAAAACCCAAAGCATTTGGAGTCTTAGATCTTCAGAGACACGTCATATACCTTAATATTTCCTTTGATTTGAAAACAGAGAAACTTTTAAATCGAAGTTATTGAACAAGAGGACTATGGGACAGGCAGGTGTCATCTTAGAAAATATAATAACGAACTTTGATCTCAAGAATAATGTACTAAGTGGGATAATAAAGCTTTCACTGAGTTCAGAGCATTGCCTTGTTAAAAGTAGCTTTCTTGCATTTTGTACTTTTTTTAAAAAATAAAAGATGGCTTATACAACCAAAATACATAAGCCTAAAATACATAAAGCTGAACATACTCAGCATGGCTTAATGTGAGTTATGAGAAAGCATTCAATGTTCTACATTATATGGACCTACATATAATTTTTTTTCCTGCATCCTTTTCCTATGAACAGGAAATCCTATGATTTATAAATCTTTGAATTATAAGCCTGGTCATTCTGTTAATATTTTTAAATTTAACAATATTAAAGTGCTGATGATTGGGGGTACCTGGGTGGCTCAGTCAGTTAAGCGTCTGCCTCTGGTCATGATCCCCAGGGTCCCGGGGTAGAGTCCTGAGTTGGGCTCCCTGCTCAGTGGGGAGTCTGCTTCTCCCTATCTCTCTACTGGCTGCTCTCCCCCTGCTTGTGCTCCATCCCTCTCAAATAAAGTGCTAATGATTAAAAAACAGGTAAGAGAATGGGGGGATTGAACTGCATGCCTTGAATGTATGGTTTTATTTTCTTTCTTAAAATACTTCCCATCCCAAGTTATACCTTCTGATTAAAAAAATGATAAATATTCAGTAAAAAGAATTTGTAAGTAATAGGAAACTATTAAGAAAAAAAAATTACCCTTCAGAAATAACCACTGTTAGTTAACAGTTTGATATTTCTTTTCAGTTTAAAAGTTGCATATTTTAAAAACAGAATTTGTAAATACATCTTAAAAGTATTTTAAATCATTTTCTTGTGTAAGAATCTTAGAATTACTGGGTCATAGGTAATTAATATTGCAGATATTCTTAGTAAGTATTTGCATTATTCTCAGAACTTTGCTTTTATTGGATAAGGATCAATTTTGATGTTTGGTAAATTTTTAATGACATTTACAAATCACATTTAGCATCATGATTACATTTAAATAATTTAAAATTTACCCCAGAACTCAATATCTCTGTGCCCATATATGCAACTTCATTACCTAAGTCATTTTATGTATTGTAAATAAGAATCTAAAAGGCATGTGCACAGATTTCTTTGAAGTCATGATGCCAGCCTGTCCTATGTGTTTGGACATTTGTGGGTATCTCCATTCTGAAGAGTTAAAGCCTGAAAATCTTTGAAGGGGTTTAATTACATTAAAGGCATATTGATATATCTTACACAGAATTGACTGGCCTCTAAAAACATCATGTTTAGAATTTTGACATTGTTGCTTTTTCTCTACCTCAACATGAAACTCAAAATGTCCTAGTGAGTTTAATAAATCTTGATAAACTGGTTTAAGCAATTCTTTGTAAATGATTACATTTCATTAACTTAGAAGTAGTAAAAATATGACAAATTTGAATATAAGTAATATGTATGCAAAAGAGTTCTTAAAAACCAACAACCCCCTCCCTCGCATCACTCCAAAAAGAAAGAAAGAAAGAAAGAAGACAAAAACCACAACAAACTCAAACCCTAGAGAGAGAATCTAAACTCAAGGTGTTACTTGTCAGCATGTGACAGACACTTTTTTGAGGCCATATATTACTTTGGGTCTTTGTTTAAGTGGACAGGATTAGAAATCAGTGGTATAGTAGCAACTCAATTTAGGACACTTTTTAAATTTTTTTTTTCTTTGTATGTGCAGTTAATTTGGGTGAAACTATATTGCCACTGTTAGTTTATATTAGAAATTTCAATTCTGAAAGGAAGGGAGGGAGACTGAAGATCGTTGCATAATTTAATGTTCAGATTGCTAGAGAAACCCTCATGTCCCATTAACAGACCCCAGTCCCAAAACTGAGAGCCTACTTATTCTAGAAAACATGAATCAGAAGTATTGGTTCAGTAATGCATTTGGTTCCATGTCAATTATAATAGCTTGCCTAAGAATGCCTAAGAGTTGCCTATTTTAGCTTGTCTAAAAATAAAAGTTACTTTGTAGAGGGCCTTAAAATATTAAGATAACATTTTTTCTTTTAAAAGAGTATTTATTGTGAACCACTTGAAAACACACAGCATAGAAAAAAAGAAAACAAACTCAGCTATAACACTATCACCTAATATAATCCTTATTTATACTTCCAGATATTCAGTACCATTCACAAGTAGAGTCATAACATGTGTACTGTTATTGAACACCCAATATTCTATTACCTGTTGATACATATGTTATGTACCAAAGCTAAGTTTATTATGGCTCATTGTAGTGAGGAAGTCACCACCTTGACTTGGCAGTGGCTCAAAATGAGGGAAATTAAAGAAAGATATTTTTAGAGTTTTAGGCATGGGATGAGTGATACATATTTTGTCATTTAGCATTTATAATTATTAGACTCAGACACTTTTGTGTTGAATTTGAATATGCTTATGACACATCATATATTTTTATTGTTATTATTTATGAATTACTTGGCACTTTATATGGACAGATTGGAAAGCATTTTGAATTAATTAAAATTTTTATATTCACCTCTTTTTAAACTGGATTTTCCTAGTGGTAGGTCTGCCAGTTGTTTAAATGGATTGCTTCAATCTGGTTGCTACTGGTTTAAGAGTGAACTTCATCAGCCAGGTTGTAGTCTCAATATGGCAGCTTGATTAGCAAATAAGCGAATTGTGGGCATTCACCTCTTAAATGGGAATGCTGGAATAATTTAATTCTGGTACTGAATATAGCATACTTATATGAATAAAAGGCAACTCCAGAAATTACTTTCATAAGCATCCTACTCCTAAGTCCCTTTTCTTCTGCTATACTGTAGAAATGATTCTCCCTGTTGGAAGACTGACTATATATAGTATCCTTGGTGATCAGACATATTTTGCAGTTGTGTTAAAAAATGACTTTTCTCTTTATATGTATATAACAATCATACCTTAACGAAGCAAGCTGTTATCTCATTTATAGATTTGTAGTAACAACAAAGAATCTTCAGCATTTACAGTTTTATGCTAAGAAACAAGTTCATTTCAAAATGACAATTCTAGAAAGAGGTTACATTATGCAGAAATTTATTTCAGGGTTGAAAATACTTGTCAATAGGAGAGAGGTTTATTTTATTTTATTTTCCTTTCAAGTTGACAGACTATAAGCACACTTGTAATAATTAAGGTCTCTGTCTTCATAATTTAAAATATTGGATATTTCTAACAGACCTGGTAGGTTTGACCAGTTTACCTAGTACTTTCGCTTGAAGCATTCTTTTTTTTTTTTTTTTTCTTTTATTTATTGTATTTATTTATTTATTTATTTTTTTATTTTATTTTTTTATTTTTATTTTTTATAAACATATATTTTTATCCCCAGGGGTACAGGTCTGTGAATCACCAGGTTTACACACTTCACAGCACTCACCAAATCACATGCCCTCCCCAATGTCCATAATCCCAACCCCTTCTCCCAAACCCCCTCCCCCCGGCAACCCTCAGTTTGTTTTGTGAGATTAAGAGTCACTTATGGTTTGTCTCCCTCCCAATCCCATCTTGTTTCATTTATTCTTCTTCTACCCACTTAAGCCTCCATGTTGCATCACCACTTCCTCATATCAGGGAGATCATATGATAGTTGTCTTTCTCTGCTTGACTTATTTCGCTAAGCATGATACGCTCTAGTTCCATCCATGTTGTTGCAAATGGCAAGATTTCATTTCTTTTGATGGCTGCATAGTATTCCATTGTGTATATATACCACATCTTCTTGATCCATTCATCTGTTGATGGACATCTAGGTTCTTTCCATAGTTTGGCTATTGTGGACATTGCTGCTATAAACATTCGGGTGCATGTGCCCCTTTGGATCACTACATTTGTATCTTTAGGGTAAATACCCAATAGTGCAATTGCTGGGTCATAGGGCAGTTCTATTTTCAACATTTTGAGGAACCTCCATGCTGTTTTCCAGAGTGGCTGCACCAGCTTGCATTCCCGAACGCTTGAAGCATTCTTATTCTGCAATTGTACATTTAAGGAGGCCAAGCAAACCAAGGAGAAAATAACTATTAATCAAAGATACTTTGTAGACCCTACTTCAGTCCTTGTAAAAGTGATTATTTTAAAAAGATTTTATTTATTTATTTGAGTGAAAAGATGGAGAGATTAGAGAGAAAGAGAGCAGAGGGAGAGGGAGAAGCTGTCTTGATCCCAGGACCCTGGCACCCTGGGACCCTGGCACCCTGGCACCCTGGCACCCCGGAACCCTGGTACAACCACACAAGCTGAAGGCAGACACTTACCAACTGAGCCACTCAGGGGTTCCTGTAACGATTGATTTTTAAGTCATTTTTACAAAGGTGGGCTGTGTGATTTAAGATGGGCCTTGCAAAGTGGGGAACAAGTTGTTTGGGAAGATGTTATGACGTAAAAGCTTTGGATTGGATGGACAGAGCATGGTGCAAGTCTTGAAGTGAGACTGTTTGATAAGTGAACTGTCTTCCCCAGTGAACAATGTTGTCTCAGAAATTAATTTTTAGAGACCTAAAAATTAATAAAGTTATTTATTGGTTAATTGTCTTAACTTTCCTGGGCAAATAACTTAGTTATGTTGACTCAGGTGCTCTTAGTTCTTGTTGCTAATAGTTATGTCATGTTGATACAGGTGGTTGTACTTCTTACTCTTTTGTAAAGCTTTTTCTTAATGTGTATATCTTGAAAATTAATCCAAGAAGGCATGTGAATTTCACCTCTCCTTGGAGAAGATCTTAAAATATACACAGAAAGGATAGTTTCAAATGTGGAAAACTTTGTATTTTTATCTGAGCAAAGGCCCGAAAAGTTGTGCATATGGCTTATCCTTGAGATTGAACTAGAGCTTCTCTTTGCAGCTCTAAAATCCCATCTTCACCCCAATTAACAACCAAACCTGAAACAGACTAACTCAGGTGCTTGGGTGAACGAAAGAGAGGGAAGGCACTGGCCAGAAACCAGGTACCAGGTAGATCTGGCTATATGTACAAATGGAGATTCCTTTGTTATATACTCCTCCAGAATCCTATTTTTTCTTCTTCATAGCCCATTATTTCACTTGATGTTAAATATGTATTTAGTTATTTATTGAAAATTTCAAGTAAGCAAGAATTTTTCTGCCCTGCCTGTCATAATATTAGTGCAAGGCCTGGGAATTCACAACAATAAAAGCTTATGAGGCTCCACTAGGTGCTAGTCACTGTTCTAAGTGCTTTATTAACTCATTTAATTCTTAAAGAGTCTCATAAAGTAGATGCTACTACTACTCCCATTTTACAGATAGGGAATTTAAAGCACAAAGGAATAACTTGAGTCATTATTATGTAGCAGAGTTAACACTGGAATCCAGTCTAGCACCCACTAAATATTTATTGAATGGATGGAATGAATGAATTGCAAAAAGCTCTTTTGGACTATTTTAGATGAAAGCAGTAATGCAAATAGGGTGCTCTTAGCTAGAATATTTATAAATACTAAGTACAAACTGCATTTCCAGGGGGTGGTATAGACATATTTAAGTAAACTAAAAGAAAGGCAGAGTTATGAAAAAAAAAAAAAATGAAACACTTGCTTCACTGACAGCTATATAAAGAAAACTGTTCAAATTCAATCCCCATATTTTAAGTCTCCCAGAAGTTTACTGCCAAAACTATCAAAGGAAAATGAAGCATTCAGGATTAACAGGTGAGCAAGCTAGGTGATTCTCCTTCTGCTTCACCTTTTGTTGGTTTATGATGCTTTATGCAACAAGTACCTTGAAGAACCATCTATAGCTCAATCTGTTGGGATGTAGTATTTTTGTAAAGTAATTCACATATCAAAAGACTTTTGGGCTTCTGACTTACCCATTTTTAATGTTTTCAAGAATACTGTTCTCTAAGAAATGAATTTAAAAACCAGAGCATAGCCTGATAGCATTTTCTCCTATCATTTACCTTGATATTTTTTGTTTCCTTAACATGCTGAATTTTAATCCACAATGCACAACAAAACCTTACCAGCTCTTCAAACCCCCATTCTTAGTAAATTTGTATAAAAGCTTTTGTTTTCTTAGAAATGTTTAAAATAAATATTAGGGCATAGCTGTCTCTTCCTGTAAGATGTCTATATTTATTTCCCATTTCAGCCAGCTTAAGATTTTGTTTTAGTGGAAGCTGACTGATCTTATTAAGAACTTTATCTAGCATTAAAATTTGTATTGACAGGATTAATTGCATTGAGAATTACTTCCATGAATTTGTTATATAGATAATTTACAACTTGGTATTACTTCTTTACTACTTTGCTATTTGAAGTGGGATCATATATGGTTTTCCAAAGATGATGGTATAATGTTTCACAGGAGCCAAAAGTTTCATTTGAAATATGGACTTTTCGTTTGAAATTTGAAAGACAGGCAATAATATAAAATGAACAGTGAAAGGCATTAAAAATTAGTATCTACTATTAGAGTAATGTGATGGTTGTTGCAAATCACTAGGATAGAAGTTAATCAGAAGTTGGTATTGTAATTTCATATCTCCTTGTTTTAGAGTATTCTGAATGATTTACTTTCAATCAGATTACTTGGTTGTACTTGGATAAGCTTAGGTAGAAAATGCCAATAACGGTAGGAGTGTTGTGCAAAAGGGGGAGATATGTGACTTCCTTCTTAGGATAATTTGAAGGATGCTAAAATTCAAAGACTCATAGAATTTAGAGAAGTTCTGGGTATGCGGTGACTCCCATGAATGACCAAGTATGGGTGACACGTTGTGCTGGCTTCAGTAGCGAAGGAATAGTTGATAGTGATGAAAGGTGGAAGGTATCTTGATGGAGGAAGCAGAGTAATACAAAGGATAAACTGGGCATGCTTTATAATTTTTCATGGTGTTTGACTTATTCACTTGTTTTCATTAAGAACCAGGGTGTGGACAGTGGCATTCTAGATTCTAATGGGGACCAAAGCCAATCTTAGAAGGCACAGCTTTAAGCCTTGAAAATGTTTATGTAGGCATTTACTGTCCTGAGTGATTTCCACACAGTAGATTGCAGATGAATGAATGAAATGGTGTTTAGAAAGAAGAAACTAGGAGAAGATAAGTATAGAATTACTTTGTTCTAGAAAGTAATGTCTGGGATCTTTTTCTCTTCTATGTATTTACTGTGCCACATACTTTGAAAAATGACTACTTGGATTTGATTTAGGCCTCAGTAAACAAGAAGTTATTTATTAATCAAAGAATGTTTATCAATGCTATGTGATACTGATGTTCTAGAAACTGAAAGTATAGTAATAAACAATCAATATTTTTATTCTTAGGAAGCTCACATTCTAGTTAGGACACATGAGAGAGGGAAAGGAAGCGAGAGGGAAAGGGAAGGAGGAAGCGAGAGAGAGAGAATCAGTCAAATAACACATACTTTTCAAGCGATGTTAAAGTCAAGGACAGAGACAGTGATGAAGCTTTTCATACAGAATAGTCAGGTTAATTCTCTCAATAGGATGGCATTTGAGCAGAGAGCTGGTTGAAGTAAAGAAGCTGGCCAAGTAGATATGTGGGAGAACATTCCAGGAGGAATAAAGAAGTAGATGTTATAAATCATTTTGTTCCCATAGTACTCCAGCATCTGTTTGCGACATGCTGCCTTGAGCTTCAGGACCCCATGCAGTATATCCCACAATTCTCTCTCCTTGGGGAAGAGCTAATGTTTTACTTCTTTATTGCTTACCTGTTAATAATAGCTCCCATTTATTGAGTGCTGACCAAGGTGCCAGACACTGGTTATCTAATTTATTTCTTAAAACAACCCTGCAAAGGAGGAATTACTATCTCCATTAAAGATGAGAAAATGGAAGGTCAAAGAGGTCACATAATTTAACAGCACATAACAGTCCCGGATCTTTGGTACTAAAAGGAGATTTTCTAATTGTGAAGCCCATTTTGCATTTATTTGGCTTATTTCAGTCCCATGACCTTGCTTTCAGGTAAGAGTGAGTGTATGTAAATGCCAGATCATGTTAATGGGACAGTATTTTTAATGAACATTTTATTTTTGAGCTAGTTGTAGATTCACATGCAGTTTTAAGGAATAATGCAGAAAGAGATCCTGTGTGCCCTTTACTCTAATTTCCCCAATGATAACATCCTGCAAAGCTATAATGTAATAGGGAAAAGGAGAATTGAGGCAAATCTTAAAGATTGTAAAAAACTTTACAACAATACTGGAATTTGGCATTGACACAAACCACTGATATTGTTCAGATTTCCCCATTTTCACTTGTCTTTGTGTGTGTGTGTGTGCATGTGTGTATGTGTGTATTTAGTTCTGTGCAATTTTAACATACGTATAGGACCACACATCCATCATCACAGATGAGATACAGAACAGTTCCATCACCACAGATATCCCTCGTGTTTTCTTTTACATCTGCACCCATTCCCCCTTCCCCAATTCCTTTATTCTTAACCCCTGGTAATCACCAATTTTTTATCCATTTCTATAATTTTGTTAATTCAGAGGTATATATAAGTGGAATATATAGTATATAACCTTTGGTTTTTCTTTTCACTTAGTATAATTCTCTAGAGATTTATCCAAGTTGTTGGGTGAATTAATACTTCATTTATTTTGAATGCTGAGTAGTATTCCATGGTATAAATGTACTACAGTGGGTTTTACTATTCTTAGGAGATATGTGTATTTTAATAAGGCTACCTGAAGACAATATCTTAAGTCAAAGTAGAGGTTTCAATGTTGAGAACATCAGTTATAAGCTAGCAGATCTTTTGGAAAGTTAATGAATGGTCTTGGGTTACTCTTTGTTACAACATGTAAATATAGGATGGTAGGAAATCTATTTTTCAATTTTATGCTTGATCCCACTGGTAGTGTTACGAATGATGCTGCCAGTGTACATCCTGGCATGAGATACCTTACTTTACAGGAGAAAAATACTTTTCCATCTCCTGCACATTGTCTCAAATTTATAAGAGAAGAAAGGTTGCCATGTAAATAAGTATGTTCTGTTTTTCCCAAAGAGGGAAAACAGCAATGAGAAATACTGTTTATCTTTTAGATTTTCTTTATGGATAAATCTCAAGTAGTTTTGTTCCTGGCTGCTTATTCTCCATTCTAACCAAACATCACCACTATCATCTATAAACCTTAAATGGGCCAAATTTGTGGATTGCTTTTTCCTGACCCAGGAGACAAAGAAAATCTTTGCATGATGCAAATAGTTGGTTTTATTTTTTTAAAAAAGTATACTTGTCACTTCACTCCAGCTTACTTTTCAGGTCTCAGCTGCTGGTCCTCTTACTGTGTTTTTGATTCTAAGTGCCCAGGTTACCTTGCTGATTTCTACCTATCCTACCTAAACTGAACTTAAGACCTGAATCTTTAAGGCTTGACTTAATTCTTTTTTATCCCTTATTTTTTTCCCACTGTATCAAAATCCCATTGATATGTATGCTCTGGCTAGCTGGAATTTAAAAAGAAAATCTGTGTAATGCTGTGATGTATCTGAAGGAGGCATATGCAACTTTTCTTTTAATCCTATTAGTCTAGGTTACTATGAAGAGAATAACACTTCAATTTCTATGTTAATTCAGTTAGTACTTTTTGAGCATTTAAGTTGTGTAAGACACCATGCCAGGTGTTTGACGGTCACAAAGGTAAGTGACCTTCAAAATTCATGTCCTAGTAACAAAGGTAAGGCAGGTCTATCACTCTAGAGCAAGACGCTGATAGAGTTAATGGAAACCTGAGAGGATAATGAAGATTTGTTGACCCTGTTTTGCTCATAATGTTGATTTGATGTCAGTGTCATCTTCTCCAGGCTATAGAACACACAGTTTTCAGATATTCTTTTTTAATCTTCATATTTCTTGTCTGTAGATTAAGTCAATGATGCTCAGACATGAGGAGACTGAGTTCAGAGAGAAATCCAAGGCTTTATCAAGAGGCTTTATATATTCATTCATTCATTCATCCATTTTTTAGTAAGAACTTTATGTTGTAAAATTTACCTAAGTCCATATAGTCTACCTTGTGACTCTATGATGTGGAGGTGAAGAATTTAGGAGCCCATTTCAATCATTACATTTTCCTTTAAGGTAAATACTTTTTTCTCCTATAAAGGACATGAATTAACTAACTCTCTCTCCATGGATATAATTTTGAATTATGTTTCTTGGAGGTAAAATGAAGAGAACTGCATATGAGTATATGAATGTTTCAATAATTATCGCTAATTTAAGCATCCTTAAGAGAGCTTTAGCTGCTCAAGTGAGCATTTGCTTAATTTAAATTGAATTAAAAATAATCTTTGGGAGAAACAGTTTCTAAAGTGCAACTTGAATTTCATGGAAATGGGAAGAATAAGATGTTGTGTTGCAAAGATCTAATATCGCAAGGATGGTGTTCTGAGCCACCCAGATATATATATTCAGATATACCTGAAAATTAGATTGGTACAAAATTACAATGTCAAATGATGCTCCAGAGGGGCAGAAAGTTTTCTGCCAAAGGTTTCTTTCCTGAGGCCAGAGAGTTCTATGAAAGGTGCATTTCTTGCTTTCAAATTTAGGAACATCTAGGAAATTACCTGAAGGATAATTTTATGTAAAATATATTGAAATGTTCCAATTTTGCTCACCTTCCAGGTGGCTGAGCAGAACTCACAGTAAAGGAGCTTACATAAGGGCCTAATAAGTGATATGAAATACGTGCGAAGCAACCTCTTTGTTTTAGAAATGCATTTTTGGAGAATTACAATAGTAAACGAATATCTATCTATCTATCTATATCTTGTATGTTATTAAAGTATGTTACTTTATTTATATAATATATATTAAATGTCCCCTCATGGATATTTCCTGGGCACGATTTGATTCCTAAAATCATTCTGTCTGGTTTGCCATTCCTATTTTAATGGGAAAAGCACTACTAGAAGTGAAGGAAGAAAATGGTGAGAGGAACAGTTCTGGGAAATAGGGGGAATGAGCGTATAGTCACAAATGTGTATATGGTCTTTTGTGCTAGTTCTATGTTATTGTTATACATTGAATACTGGTGTCAGAAAGAGTGCAAGACTATCCTGGCTTTGATTACCACTCAGGTGGTCAGGTAGCTGAGATAAACAAGCAACTGAAAAATTCAGCTGAAGATCTTAAGTAAAGTCCCTAGGCTGTTTGCAAAAATTTGGGAAATTTAATCTTCCAAGGGGCATGGAATTTGGAAAGGGGTTCAAGTCAAACTTACCTAGATCTCAGGGGCCAGGAAATCTGTATGGAAGAATTAACATAGATGGGTTAGGACTGCTATATTTAGAAAGGTCTGCTTGCAAGGTTAGCCATTGTCTGGTGTCTGGTTTTCAGAATGTTCCCACAATTCGCTAACTGATTAGCATGGTTTACTATGCCATGTGCTTATGCAAACAATATAGCTTATGCTTGACACCTGCTCTCATTTGGAGAATCTGAAATTTTGGTATGTGTTAGCAGAGGTACTTCTGTGACCAGCCCCCAATAAAAATCTTGTATCCTGAGTCACTGGTAAACAACATTCCTCACACATCACACAGTTTAATGCTGGAAAAATTAAGTCATTCTATTCGACTACACAGGGAGAAGACTCTTGGAACTCAAGCCTATTTCCTCCGGACTTTGCTCATGTGTCTTTTCCCTTTATTGATTTTGTTTTGTATCTTTTCACTGTAATAAGTCATGATGATAGGTCCTATGAGTTCTAGAAAATCATTGAATTTAGAGGGGTACTTGGGGACCCTCAACACAGAACCCTAACTGGAAAAGGTTTATAGATGAGATGAGAGTTATAATATGGAGAATGATGCATTCTGAAACTTAAACTAGGGATGACTTTGGAATCGCTTTTTAGGGATAGTTAAACTCTTGAAAACTTATCGAGAAATTGGTATGAACTAAGGTGCTTCTGTGAACAATAAAATCAGATTAAGGCAAGTGTGGCCAATGGATTTCTCCCCAACTTCCAACAGGAACTGAATCTGATGAATTCTATCTACTAGAAGAATAGTGGACAACTTGTTAATGGAAAAATCCCCAATTAGACATTTTGGAAAAAACTCTTGTTCTAGCAGTGTAGGCAAGATAAGGGGAGAAGGTCCCATTGCTGTCATGGCAAGAATTTTAAGGTCTAACATTAAACATTCATAGTTAATATAATGAATGCTTTTTAGTTCAATGTGAACAAAGTTCCTTCAAATTTTCTTCTTTGCTGAATGTTATTTTTAAATAATGTTATTTTAAAGACGGTGATTTCATTAATAGCAACTCTGTTAGAAGCCAAACCAGGATGTGCTTACATCCAAGGGAAAGTGCTAACTGAGATTGTAAATATCTGCACTTTAGAGTTAACAGCTAGTCTGACTTGCACAGTGTTTAAGAGGGAAAAGTCCTCTATTTAGAGAACTAACCCCCTTACTTAAAAAAGTCACAATAAACAAGTTTTAGTCTTTTAAGAGACTGTCTAAAAAAAGTGTTCAACTGTTCCTTGACTTGCTTGTTCTCTAAAGTAGGAAATTATCCCTTTGAAACTGATAGTGTGGTTTAGTTATATGGCTCTTGTTGGTGTTTTGTCACTTAAAGCTTTTAGAAAGCATGAAGAGGCCACTACTGTGCACAGATTAGCTTAGAAAATATTGATTCCTTACATGAATGAAAAAACTCGATTTTTACCCTGCCTTGTTACCCTGTTGTGGGACCTGAATTAGGGGAGAGAGTCTTGGAATCATGCAGTCTTGGTTCTCTCATTCTTACCATTACCTGCTGGTTGCTATTTTCACATACTGGCAAAATAACTGGCATGTTGCTCTCAAAGCAAGTGCAGTTGGAATTCTCATATAATAAACTCAGATATTTTATTTTAATTAATTACTCTTTATTTTTTAATTATTTTGAAGTTATTTGGGCAGGACCCTGTATGTATACACAGGGTCTTTAATTTAGGGCAACTTAACATCAAATAGGATGATCATATAGCTTATTTAGCTGAGAACTTTTGAGAATGAAAGAGAACAATTAATAACTATACTGGGACATTATAGACTGGGACTGTTCCTGAGACAACTAAGATATGTGGTAATTTCAGCTTTGAACACTTATTTTCTATTCTTTTTGTTTTCATGGGCATTACGGGATTTATTAAATTATGAAGTATTTTAGATGTTGTAGAAGAAAATACTCAGTGACCCTGTATTTGTTAATATTAACACACAGCCTCAAAATTATATGACACTTCTCCCATTGAGAGGTGAGGTCTAAGACACCATCCTTTGAATCTGGGTGGACTTGTTATTGCTTTGATCAATAGAGAGTATGATGGAAGTGACAATGTGATTTCCATGGTTGGATCAATAGATGATGTAGCTTCTTCTTTGGGACTCTCCTGTCTGGAGCCCTAAAGTGGCATGTAAACAGTCTGACCATCCCAGGGCTGCCATGATGTGAGGAAGGAAAGCCATATGAAGAGGTCACATGTAGGTAACTGGTTAGCAGTCCTAACCTTCAAGTCATCTCAGCTTAGAAATGTAAGTAAGTGAGCCTTCAGGCTGATGTAGGACTGCGAGTGAATGGTCAAGAAAAAATTCTTGACACATTTTCAGTGGAAAAAAAAAGTGCTTTTATTAAAGCATGGGGACAAGACCTGTGGGCAGAACAATCTACACTGGGATTGTGAGGCGCAACTGACTGATACTTTTTAGTTAGTATGGTTTAGGGATAGTGTAAGTGTCTAAGGAATTTGTGCATGTTAAAAGCAAGGTCTCCAGGACCTTGGAGGTCTAGCAGCTTTTAAGGTAAGGTTGTTTAGGGGCACCGGGGTGGCTCAGTGTGTTAAAGCCTCTACCTTTGGCTCACGTCATGATCCCAGGGTCCTGGGATCGAGCCCCGCATCGGGCTTTCTGCTCCATGGGAGCCTGCTTTCTCCTCTCTCTCTGCCTGCCTCTCTGCCTGCTTGTGATCTCTGTCAAATAAATAAATAAAATATTTAAAAAAAAAGATAAGGTTGTTTACTACTGTCTAGTAAAACAATAGTCATGAGACCCTTCAGATGTTTGTCAGTGGGGCATATTTTGAAAGGTAATTGCTAGCATATATATTTTGGCCGGGTTATGGCTATCAGAAGAAGGTAACACTAACAAGAGCAGCACTAACAAGAGCAAAGCTATAATGGTAAAACATTAAAGGAAGTCCTTGAGGGAGCTGTTGGAGGGTTACAATAGATATGCCTCAAGAATCCTACTTGGAGACCATGAGCTGCAGTAAAGTTTCGCCCTTGTTCCTTTTTCTCCCATCAAGGTGACCCCACCCTATAGCCTTCAGGTCTTCCCAGCTGAAGCCAGTGTTATCTTGAAGCAGAGATGAACCATTCCTGTTTTGCCCTTTCTAAATTTCTGATGCATCAAATCCATGAGCATAATAAAATAGTTATATTAAGCCACTAATTTTTAGGATAATTTGTTATACAGTAATAGTAAGGGAATACTGTGCTTTCTATTTTTGCATTTATCTATTTCAAGGTATTCCAGGACTTTCCCCAGTACCCTTGGCTCTGAGCAGAGATGTCTCACTGTTCTACAATACGCTGTTGTTCCTTCATGAGGTGGGTTCCTAGGTCTTGCATCAGCCTATCCACACATTAGCTAGCTTGAAGCACACCTACTTTCTTGAAACCTGCTTTGTGGACTCCAGTATTTATTGACTTTCTTCTCTAAATCACAATATTATACACTGTAGTATCAACCTTATGGCTTTAATAAATGGTATTTGTACTTTTCACTGTTGTTTTGTATATGTCTTTCCCTCTTGGATAAGTGGATTTAATAGAAACTCCTTGAGGGCAGGGACATGCTGTGTCATTTTATCTTGTGTAGCACAGTACAGTGATAAAGGGGAGAAAATTTGTATTCTCCCGGTATTCCTTGGGACCATATTTCACTTTTAATATTTCCCTTTGATCTTGAAAGGTAGTGGCGCCCTGATGTATTTGAAAGCCATTATCAAGGATAATTCAGAATTGTACAGAAAAAGCAAAGAGACTATTTTAGATGTGTTGTGTAAGATGAGTTAATGAGATGCTGAGAAATAAAAGCACATAATGAGTGGCTTTATTTGTGGGATAAACAAGGCTTTCTGAATGTGCCAATACAAAATCCTTTATGATTAGGTGGATTTAGATTCTTTTAAAGCTTTTGATCATGTTTTACTGGCTAATAAATCTTCTTAGGGGAAAAGTAAAGTCTAAAATCTTTCCTATAAATTAGTTGATGCTTTATTTTCTGTAAATCAATGATTGTGCTCCAATAAGGAAAACTTTGAGGGAGGTTTCTTAACAGTGGATAAGAGGAAATTCTCAAAGAATTAGAAAAATGTTAAAGAGATACAGGAGAACATTTTAAAGTTAATTTCCTAGAGTTTTCAAGTTCCAGGAGTATGAAATTGGAGGCAGTCCTGATGTAATGTGTCACTTCTGTAAGTGGGCCGACAATGATACTATTTTTATCCCCTTTCCTTGGGCTTTATTCAGTTTTGAAATCTGCAGTAGAATATTGGGGTAAAAGTCTTCACATTCGTCATTTCATCTTTTGGGAGTCACACAAAGTAGCAAGGGAAGATTTGGTACTAGATTATATAATTGAATATGGAAGAAATAGTAGAGCTATAGAGAAATGCTGTCAGAAGTAATACACAAAACTATCTAAGAGCAGTCTCTTAGTTGTTTTTAAGAAATAGTATAAGTTCCATTTTAAATTCTATGCTGCTGTAACGTTTTGGTCAAAATGGCTGACCCTTCAATTTCTGTTTCATAGGGTTTATTCTGGTCTCAAAAATTGTCTTATTTCTAGTCTTTACATAAACATAATATCTTTGATACTATAACATTTTTTTCACATTCAGGCCATTTTGAAGATATAGTAAAAGACTAGAGAATTTATAGTAATTAATCACTTTTCTTCTTAGGACTTTTTACTTCACCAATTCTGTGGCTCTTAGTTAACCTTAGCTTTGAACACTAGGAGCAGTCATTGACCCAGAGAGCTGCTTCTCTTCAGTCCCTTTGCAAAGGGAGATTTGGGAGATTTTTTAAGATCTATATGCCCCAACGGTTGGAGTAGGTTTGGGAACCAATAATAGAAGTTGATGACTTCAGAATCTTATTGCAATTAGTTGATTTATTAGACATTGCAAAGAAATCAGTCAGTGAACACACCTTGGAACAAAGTAATAATGAATATATATACCTTAATTCACAAATTTAGAGATGTGGAAATAGGTTGGTACAGTATGCCTTTTATCTCATGTATCTGATGTCTTGGTTGCACGAAGATAAGGTGAATTGGGTTTATTGAGTTTCTCTTTTATTAAAGATCTCTTGGTTTATGAAAGAAATTGAGCCACAGCAACTTATTTTTGAGGGACATATAAATCTCAGAAGTTTGCAGCTCCAAGTTGTCAGAGAAAGTGTAGAAACTGAAGAACAAATATGTATTCAAGTTGTTAGAGTCAGTTGTGGTCATCCACTTCTTTTTTATTGTCTTGCTAGCAGTGGGACATAGGAAAGGGCAGGTGGTAGCACCTTCCCACGTTCTGAATGAAATTTTACAATGCTCATATGTCATGAGTTCTATTTGAAATGGGAAGTACATGCTGAAGATGGATAGAGGAAGAAGAAAAATTTAAGTCTCAATTTAAGACCCCTTCAATGGGTAAGGAAACATTTGTATCAAGGAAGAAAAATAATAAAATTTACAAACTAGCTTTTTGCTTTCTTTTAATAAAAAGTTATTATTTTCTTTTGTATCACACCTAGACTTCAATAATAAAAAAGTTATCTTTAATAGGGTTGATTAGACATTAGGGGATTGAAATATAAGTGTAAGCACAAGTCACAAATTTGTTAATTATTTTCTCTGTTGGGACATCAATTAGTTTGACCTTTTAAAAAATTTTTATTTAATTTTATTTTTTTTCAGTGATCCAAATTCATTGTTTATATACCACACCAGTGCTCCATGTAATATGTGCCCTTCTTAATACCCACTGCTGGACTGACCCAAACCCCCAACCGCCTTCACTCCAAAAATGTCATTTTGTTTCTCAGAGTCCACAGTCTCTCATGGTTTGTTTCCCCCTCCCCCAACTCACTGTCCCCCAACTCACTTCTCCTCTCTATCTCCCAATGTCCTTTATGTTATCCCTTATACTCCACAAGTGAGTGAAACCATATGATACTTGACTCTCTCTGCTTGACTTATTTCACTCAGCACAATCTCTTCCAGTCCCATCCATGTTGCTACAGAAGTTGGGTATTCATCCTTTCTGATGGAGGCATAATACTGCATTGTATATATGGACCATATCTTCTTTATCCATTCGTCTGTTGAAGGACATTTTGGCTCCTTCCACAGTTTGGTGAATGTGGCCATTGCTACTACAAACATTAGGGTACAGATGGCCCTTCTTTTCACTGCATCTGGATCTTTGTGGTAAGTACCCAGTCATGCAATTACAGGGTTATTGGGTAGCTCTATTTTTAATTTCTTAAGGAATTTCCACACCGTTTTCCAAAGTGGCTGCACCAACTTGCATTCTCACCAACAGTGTGAGAGGGTTCCCCTTTCTCCATATCCTCTCCAACACTTGTCATCTACCGTCTTATTGATTTTGGCCATTCTAACTGGTGTTAAGTGGTATCTCAATGTTGTTTTGATTTGAATCTTCCTGATGGCTAATGACGGTGAACATTTTTTCATGTGTCTGTTAGCCATTTGTATGTCTTCTTTGGAGAAGTGTCTGTTCATGCCTTCTGCCTATTTTCTGATGTGATTATCTGTTTTTTGGGTGTTGAGTTTGAGGAGTTCTTTATAGATCTTGGATATTTTGTCTGTAGCATCATTTGCAAATATCTTCTCCCATTCTGTGGGTTGCCTCTTTGTTTTGTTGACTGTTTCCTTTGCTGTGCAGGAGATTTTGATCTTGAGGAAGTCCCAAAAGTTCATTTTCACTTTTGTTTCCTATGCCTTTGGAGACGTGTCTTGAAAGAAGTTGTTGTGACCAATGTCCAAGAGGTTACTGCCTATGTTCTCCTCCGGGATTCTGATAGATCCCTGCCTCATGTTGAGGTCTTTTTATCCATTTTGAGTTTATCTTTGTGTACGGTATAAGGGAATGGTCGAGCTTCATTCTTCTATACATAGCTGTCCAATTTTTCCCAGCACCATTTATTGAAGAGACTGTCTTTTTTTCCACTGTATATTTTTTCCTGCTTTGTCGAAGATTATTTGACCATAGCGTTGTGGGTCCATATCTGGGCTCTCCATCGTGTTCCACTGGTCGATGTGTCTGTTTTTGTGCCAGTACCATGCTGTCTTGGTGATCACAGCTTTGTAGTAAAACTTGAAATCAGGCAACGCGATGCCCTCAGTTTTGTTTTTCTTTTTCAACATTTCCTTAGCAATTCGGGGTCTCTTCTGGTTCCATGCAAATTTTAGGATTGTTTGAAAAATGCCCGTGGAATTTTGATCAGGATGTCATTGAATGTATAGATTGCTCTAGGTAGTATAGACATTTTAAAAATGTTTATTCTTCTGATCCATGAACACGGGATGGTCTTCCATCTTTTCCTGTCTTCTTCAATTTCTTTCACGAGTGTTCCGTAGTTCCTCGAGTACAGATCCTTTACCTCTTTGGTTAGGTTTAGTCCCAGCTATCTCATGGTTCTTGGTGCTATAATAAATGGAATCGATTGTCTCATTTCCCTTTCTATATTTCCACTGTTAGTGTATAAGAAAGCAACTGATTTCTGTACATTGACTTTGTATCCTGCCACATTGCTGAATTGCTGTATGAGTTCTAATAGTTTTGGGGTGGAGTCTTTGGGGTTTTCCATATAAAGTATCATATCATGTCATCTGCAAAGAGAGAGAGTTTGACTTTCTTCATTGCCAATTTGAATACCTTTTATTTCTTTTTGTTGTCTGATTGCTGTTGCTAGGAGTTCTAGTACTATGTTGAACAACAGTGTTGAGAATGGGCACCCTTGTCATGTTCCTGATCTCAAAGGGAAGGCTGTCAGCTTTTCCCCACTGAGGATGATATTTGTTGTGGGTTTTTCATAGATAGATTTTATGAAGTTGAGGAATGTCCCCTCTATCCCTATACTTTAAAGGGTTTTAATCAGGAATGGTTGCTGTATTTTGTCAAATGCTTGTTCTGCATCAATGGAGAGGACCATGTGGTTCTTCTCTCTTCTCTTATTGATTTGTTCTATCACATTGATTGATTTGCGAATGTTGAACCACTCTTGCATCCCCTGGGATTAATCCCACCTGGTCATGGTGGATAAAATCTTTTCAATTTACTGTTGGATCCTATTAGGTAGGATCTTGTTGAGAATCTTAGCATCCATATTCATCAGGGACATTGGTGTGAAATTCTCCTTTTTGATATTGTCTTTGCCTGGTTTGGGGATCAAGGTAATGCTGGCTTCATAGAAAGAGTCTGGAAGTTTTCCTTCTGTCTCTGTGTTTTGAAACATCTTCAGGAGAATAGGTATTATTTCTTCTTGGAATGTTTGGTAGAATTCCCCAGGGAATCCATCAGGTCCTGGGCTCTTGTTTTTTGGGAGGTTTTCGATCACTGCTTCAAACTCGTTACTAGATATTGGTCTATTCAGGTTGTCAATTTCTTCCTGTTTCAGTCTTGGACATTTATAGGTTTCCAGGAATGCATCCATTTCTTCTAGGTTGCTTAACTTATTGGTATATGGCTATTGATAGTAATTTCTGATGATTGTTTCTATTTCCTTGGTGTTAGTTGTGATCTCTCCCTTTTCATTCATAATTTTATTAATTTGGGTCCTCTCACTTTTCTTTTGGATTAGTTTGGCCAGTGGTTTATCGATTTTATTAATTGTTTCAAAGAACCAGCTTCCAGTTTCATTGATGTGTTCTACTGCATCTCTAGTTTCTAACTCATTGCTCTCAGCTCTAATCTTGATTATTTTTCTTCTTGTGTGTAGGGTTGGCTTAATTTATTGTTGATTCTCCAGTTCTTTAAGGTGTAAAGAGAGCTGGTGTATTCTGGATTTTTCTATTTTTTTGAGGGAGGCTTGGATGGCTATGTGTTTCCCCCCTTATGACCGCCTTTGCCATACCCCATAGGTTTTGGACCAGCGTGTCTTTATTCTCATTGGTTTCCATGAATTGTTTAAGTTCTTCTTTGATTTCCTGGCTGATCCAAAATTCTTAAACAGGGTGGTCTTCAGTGTCCAAGTGTTTGAATTCCTTCCAAACTTTTTCTTGTGGTTGAGTTCCAGTTTCAAAGCATTGTGGTCTGAGAATATGAAAGGAATAATCTCAATCTTTTGGTGTCAGTTGAGTCCTGATTTGTGACCCAGGATGTGGTCTGTTCTAGAGAAAGTTCCATGTGCGCTCAAGAAGAATGGGTATTCTGTTGTTCTACGGTGGCATGTTCTGTGTATGAGATATAACCTATGTGGTCCATCTGGCACAATGTGTCATTCAAAGCTCTTGTTTCTTTATTGATTTTCTGCTTAGATGATCCATTACTGAGAATGGCGTGTTAGGATCCCCTACTATTAATGTACTCATATCAATGTGACCCTTTATCTTGATTGATAGTTGTCTTATGTAGTTGGCTCCTCCTGTATTGGGGGCACAGTATTTACAATTGTCAGATCTTCTCGGTGGATAGACCCTTTAAGAATGATGTAGTGTCCTTCTTTATCTCTGACTACCGCCTTCAGCTAAAATCTAATTTATCTGATATGAGAATCGCTACCCCAGCTTTCTTTTGAGGTCCATTAGCATGAAAGACGCTTCTCCATCCCTTCACTTTCAGTCTGGATGTATCCTTAGGTTCCAAACATGTCTTTTGTAGACAACATATGGATGGGTCCTCTCATTTTATCCAGTCTGCAACCCTGTGCTGTTTTATGGGAGCATTTAAGCTGTTCACATTGAGAGGGATTATTGAAAGATACGTTTTTATTGACATCATGTTGCCCGAGAAGTCCTTTTTCTATAGATTGTCTCTGTAAATTTCTGTTCTATGTCACTCTTGGGTTCTTTCTTCTTTTATAGACCCCCCCCCCCTTAGTATTTCTTGTACTGCTGACTTGGTGGTCATATACTCTTTTAAACCTTGCCAGTCTTGGATGCTCCTTATCTCCCCATCCATTTTGAACGTCAACCTTGCTGGATAAAATACTATTGGCTGTATGTTCTTCTCATTTAGTGCCCTGAATATGTCTTGCCAGTCATTTCTGGTTTGCCAGGTTTCTGAGGACAGGTCTGATGTTATTCCGGTGGACCTTCCTCTGTACATAAGGAATATCTTCCCCCAGATGCCCTCAGAAGCTCTTGTCTAAAATTATGATTCCTCAGTCTCACAATTAAGTGTCTCGAGGTTTTCCTAGATTAATTGATCTTGAGGGGTGTTCCTTCTACCTGTTGCACATGAACGCTAGTTCCAGTTCCATTCCCCAGATTAGGGAAATTTTCATCCAGAATTTGTTCAACTATATCTTCTAGTCTTCTCTCTCCACCCCCTCAGAGATCCCAGTAATTCTGACATTCGAATGTTTCATGGTATCATGTATTTCCCAAATCTGTTTCCATGGCTTCTAAGTTGTTTCTTCTATGACTCCTCCTGATCCTTTTTCTCTATCAGTTTGTCCTCTATATCACTAATTCTATCCTCTTCCTTGATTACCTTATCAGTTAGAATATTTAGCATAGATTGGATCTAATTGGTAGCATTTTTAACTTCTTCCTGGGTGGCTTTCACTTCTGGTCTTAGAGATTCTATGTTGTCACTAATGGTCTTCTTCATCCTAGCCATTGCCTGGATTGCCTGGACAGTATGTCCCTTTCTGACATACTGTTTATGTCCATATCCAATCGTTCTAATGGACAGGGCACAGTCTCTGAAGTTTTTTCTCTGTTGGATCTTCCTCCTCCTAGTTATTGGTGAGAGTTGGTTGAGGGGATGTATAGCTGAATATATCAACTGCGATCCAGGCAAGGTGAACCCTGGAATGCTTCTGAGCAATTAGAAGTCACCACCAAAAGGAAAGAAAAAAGATTAAAAGGGAGAGAGAAAGAGAGAGAGAGGAAAAAAAAGGAAGGAGACCCAGCTGGAATGAGCCCCAAAGGTAAAATTTATAAGAGATTTAATAGAATAAATTTAAAAGAAATAAATCATAAGAATAACCTTATAAGAATTTTTTTTATTTTTTTAAGATATTATTTATTTATTTGATAGACCGAGATCTCAAGTAAGCAGAAAGGCGGGGAGAGAAAGAGGGGGAATCAGCCTCTTTGTTGAGCAGGCAACCCGATGCGGGGCTCGATCCCAGGACCCTGGGATCATGACCTGGGCCGAAGGCAGAGGCTTTAACCCACTGAGCCATCCAGGCGCCCCATGTTATAAGAAATTTATACGAAATTTTGAATGCCAAGTGGGTGTAGTGTGAGATTACAGAACCTCTATGACCCTCACAAACACGAAGAATTTGAACCCATGCTTGGGCTCTTTCCTTAAAATTCCATAGCATAGGGGTTTTGCAAGTAAGCAAAAACAGCCTCCATAATTGTTAGAAATATGCAGCTGAAAATCACCCAGTGATGATGAAAAAGGAGAAAAAAACAGTTCTCTACCCCAACTCTTCCCTCAAAAGCCTTATTTGTCTCTGTTAGAGGAAACAAAGTTTGTTGCCCTTGGTGCAAAGATAATGTTTATGTTTGGAAAGAACAGAAGAAAATCTTTCAGGTGGGGCATGGACTAAGAAAAAGTCCTAAAGCATGATCTTAAACTAATAGCATTAAAGGTCACATGCCACTGAGCCATACTTTCTCAACAAAGTAAATATATTCCCCAAAGTCAGCAAAAGTATATTACTTGAAAGTATACAAACAAACAAAATTCTAAAACATTAAATCACTGATTTTCTAAAAGGGCCACAATATATAAACAGACATATATCTCTAGTAATAAAATTTCATAAATACACAGAAAAGGAAAAAGAAGTATCTTAAAAGACTCCTTAGTAAATGAAACTTTTTAAAAGGTTGAAAATACTGCACTAAGTAAAGATAAGTACACTTTCTCTTCTCTAAGTCCTACCATATATACAAAGCAGAGCTTGAAAAAAGGGCAGGAGTGCTGAGAAAAATCTCACCCCACAGGCTCGGTCCCATTCCCTACTTTAGGTACAAGACATTATTAGGGGAATTCAAGCCCTGGGGAATATTGAAGGTAGTCACAGTAACAATAAAACCTAATTTCAGCTCAACTCCTGACTAGTTTGATTCAGTCTTCATCTATGCTGCCCGAAAAGAAGCAAGCTCATTTTCAGACATAAATATTATAAATTCAGTCTCTTTTTTTCTATAGGATGTTCAACATTCAATCAAATATATGAGACAAGAAAGCAATCAACAGAATCAGATTCAAAAATGACCTGGAAGTTGAAACATTAGACTAGAGAATTTTAAATAGCTATGATTAACATGTGAAAGGATCCATTGGGGGAAAAAACCATGAACAAGAACACCTGCATTCAGTAAATGTGAGCTTTTAGTGGAGGGATAGAAATATAAGAAAGAATCAAATAAAAATTCTAGAAATAATAAAAATGGTATAAAAAATAATCACTTCAAAAGCCCTTACAGTAGGCTCAATACTATTGAAGAAGAAAATCCATAATTTGAAGACAAATCAATAGAAAGCACTCACACTGAAACACAGTGTTTTGAGGGGAGGAATAACACCAGCAAAAATATCAGATTGACATCATAGAACTATGGGGGAAATATCTATGAGATTAATATACTTGCAAATGAAACCCTAAAAGAGAAAGAAAACAGAATAGAAAAACTTTTAGAAATTAGATAATAGGTGAGAAATTTATAAAATGATGAAAGATATCAAACCACAGATCTAAGAAAAACTCAAGACAGGATATATACAATTTTTAAACACCAACAAATAGCATATTCAAACTGCTGGAAAGGAATATAAAGAGAACACACTGAAAACATCCCAAGGAAAAAAGACACATACATTTAGAACTAAGCTAAGCCTAACTGCTGACTTCTCATTAGAAACAATGCAAACCAGAAGGCAACAGATACCTTTAAAGTACTGAAAGAAAAGCTGTCAACACAGAATTCTACACCCAGATAAAATATCTTTTAAAAGTAAAGGTAAAATAAAGACTTTTTCAGACCAGTAAAAACTGAGAAACATCTTGACCAGCAGACCTGCATAGAAAGAAATGTTAAAGAAGGTTCTTGTAGAAAAGATATAATAGTAAACAGGAACTTGAAATTACTAAAATAAATGAAGAGTTTCCAAACTAGTAAAAAAGGAAAGAAATTAAAGACTTTATTTTTAATCACTTTAAAGAATAATAATTACTATGTTTGCTTTAGAAAATATATTTGGAGTTTATATAAACATATGTAAAACTAAAATGCATGACAACTATAGCACATAGGATAGTGTTGCAGAATGGGAAATACACAGTCCTAAGATTTTTACACTATACACAAAGTGGTAAAACATTCTATGATAAATTATAGATATGATAAATTAACAATGTATACTGTAAATCCTAGGGTATTCTCTTAAAAAGTAGAAATAAAGGTATAACAAGTCAATAATGAAGATAAAAAGGAAACAAAAAATGCTCAAGTAATTCATAAGTAGGCAGCAAAAGAAGAAAAAAAGAAAAAGACTGTATACACAGAAAACAACTTGCAAGTTCTTAGATATCATACCAAAAACACAAATCCAAAAAGGGAAAAAAATAAAGCTTCTGTAAAGACATAAAGTAATGAAAAGACAAGCAACAAATTGAAGAATACACTTGCAAATCACATATTTATCAAAGGATTTTTATCCAGAATACATAAAGGATTCTCAGACCCCAACAGTAAGAGAAAAAACAACCCAATTTTTAAAGCAGATTGAAGACCTTAACATTTACCAAAAAGTTACAGATAGATGGCAAAAAAGCACATGAAAAGATGTTTTCATGGCCATCACTAGCCACTAGGAAAATGCAAACTGAAACCATTCTGAAATGCTACTACATACCTATTGGAATGGCTAAAATAAAAATTATTGACTATATCAAATGCTGAAAAGGATGCTGAGCAATTGGAATTCTCATGCATGGCTAGTGGGAATGTTAAGTGTCAAAGTCACTCTGGAAAATAATTTTTCAGTTTCTTATTAAGTTAATTATTGACCATATATCCATTAATACTCTGGTTTCTCTTCAGATTGCATAAATCTTTCACCTTTTACCATGTATCCATTATTATTGCTCCTGGACCTTTACTTTAAAGAAATGAAAATTTAAGTTCACACAGAAACACATACCACTGAAATGTGTATAGCAAATTTTTTCATAATCACCAAAATCTGGGAAAAAACCAAGTGTCCATCAACAGGTAAGTTGGTTAAAACAAACAAACAAAAACAACAACAAAAAGACCCACAATGGCATATCTACATAATGGAACACTACCCTATAATTAAAAAAAGAACTACTGAGGGGCGCCTGGGAGGCTCATTTGGTTAATAAGCATGTGTCTTTGGCTCAGGTCATGATCCCAGGGTCCTGGGATTCAGCTATGTATTGGGCTCCCTGCTCATTGGGAAGCCTGCTTCTTCCTCTCTCCCCTGTTCATGCTCTATCTCTTACTATCTCTGTGTGTGTGTGTGTGTGTCAAATAAATACTTTTTTTAAAAAGAACTACTGAGATACTCAATAACTTGACTGAGTCTCAAAGATATTATGTTAAGTGAAATAAACTGTCTCAAAGGTTATACTTTATATGCATCCATAAGTATGGCATTCTCAGAAAGAAAAAGAAATAATGACCACAAACATATCAGCGTTTTCCAGAAATTAAGGGTAAAAGAAAGATATGACTACAAAGGGATAGTCCAAGAAAGATTTTTGATAGTGATGGAAGGGTTCTGTATCATAAACAGGTTGGTTACAGAAATCCAATACATGTGCTAAAATTCATGGAAACATATACTATGATGATCTTCACAAATTAGTTATATAATTAAAGGGGAAAATAAACCAAACAAATATAAGAACAACAGATTTCATGCCAATTTTCATTGTGTTTGTTTTTTGTTTGTTTTGTTTAAATCAGGATTTTTTTCATTTCTCTTAAAAACATTAGCCTAGAACAGTGGTTATAAAATGTAGTCTCCAGACAAGCAGCATTAGCATTATCTGTACTTAAATTCTCAGACCCCATTCCAAACCTGCCAAATCAGAAATCTGGGGGACTCAACATGGGAATAGGTTTTAACAAGCTCCCCAGGTGATTCCGATACACATTAAATTTTAAGAAATACTGTCTATAGGGGAGTTTCCCAACCTTGGCACTATTAACATTTTGGTCCAGATCATTCTTTGCACTGGGGGGCTGTCTTGTGACGTTGGATGTTTAGTTGCATTGTGGATTTGTATCCACTAGATGGCAGTAACAACCTTCCACCCATCATGACAATCAAAAATGTCTCCAGATAAGACTAAAATCATATCAAGTATCTTTTCCAACTACAACTGTATGAAACTAGAAATCAATTACAAGAATAAAACTGAAAACAAACAAACAAACATGGAGAATAAACAACATACTGCTAAACAACCAATAAGCAAATGAAGAAATTAAGAAATATAGGAGACGAATGAAAATAAAAGCACAGCATTCCAAATTCTATGGGATACAGCAAAAGCAGTCCTAAGAGTTAAGTTTATAGTGATACAGGCCCACCTCAAAAAGTATGCAGAAGCAAATAAAAAATCTAATTTGACACCTAAAAGAACTGAAAAGAAAAGAACAAACAAGGTTGTAAGTTAGTAAAAGGGAGGAAATAATAAAGATCAGAATGAAAGTTAACAAGAGACTAAAATTAAAAAAAAAAAAAAAGATCAATGAACCTAAGACCTGATTCTTGAAAAAATAAATAAAACTGAAAAGCCCATAACTAGACTCTTCAAGAAAAGAGAATTCAAAAATATCAAAAATGAAAGAGAAGATACAATCACAGAAACACAAAAGATTGTAAATGATGACAATTATATTCCAACAAATTGGACTACCTAAAAGAAATGGGTAAGTTTCCTAGCCACATAAAACCTACCAAGACTGAATTAGGAAGAAATGAATCTGAACATACAAGGGGCACCTGGATGGTTCAGTCCTTAATTCTGCCTTCAGCTTAGATCATGATCTCCAGGTCCTGGGATGGAGCCCTACTTTGGGTTTTTGCCTCATCAGGGAGTCTGCCTCTCTCTCTCCCCACCACTGTCCCTCCCCACCACTCGTTCTCTCTCTCTCTCAACTAAATAAATAAAATCTTTTTTAAAAAGGAAGAAAGAAAAGAAAATCTGAACAAACCAATTACTAGTAATGAAATGGAATCATCAAGAAAACTCCCAAAAACCAAAAGATCAGGATCAGACAGCTTCATGGTGAATTCTACCAAACATTTAAAGAAGAGTTAATCCCTATCTACTCAAACTATTCAAAAAATCTGAAGAGGAAAGAATGTTCCCAAACTCATTCTATGAGGCCAGCATTATTCTGATACCCAAACCAAACAAAAACAGTACAAAAAAGAAAATTACAGGCTATATATCCTTGAAAAACATAGATGCAAAAAGTCCTCAACAAAATTTAGCAAACCAAATTCAACTATACATTAAAAGGATCATACACCATGATTAAGTGGGATATTATGGGATACAAAGATGGTTTAACATATGCAATCAGTGTGATATACCATATTAACAAAATGAAGGATAAATATCATATGATCATCTCAACAGATGCAGAAAAGGCATTTGACAAAATTCAAACAATTTATGATTAAAAAAGCTCTCAACATAGTGGGTATAGAGGGAACATGCCTAAAATAATAAAGGCTGTATATGACAAATACACAACTAACATCATAGTCAACAGTGAAAAGCTCAAAGTTTTTTCCTTAATATCAGGAATAAAACAAAATTACTCATCCTTGCCCTTTTATTCAATATGGTGTTAGGAAGTCCTAGCCACAGTAATTAGACAAGGAAAAGAAATAAAAGCATCCAAATTAAAAAAGAAGAAGTAAAACTGTCACTATTTGCAGATGACATGATACAATATGTAGAAAATGTTAAAGTCCCCACTAAAAATCTATTAGAAGTGGTAAATGAATTCAGTAAAATTGCAAGATACAAAATTAATATACAGAAATTTGTTGCATTTCTATATATTGATAACAAAGTACAAAAGCAGAATTAAGAAAATAATTCCATTTACAATTAAACCAAAAAGAATAAAATACCTAGGAACAAACTTACCCAATGAGGTGAAAGACCTGTACCCCGAAAACTATAAAACACTTAGGAAAGAAATGGAAGACAATACAAACAAATGGAAAGTTGTTCTATGGTCATGGATTGGAAAATTGATTTTGTTAATATGTCCATATTACCTGAAGCAATCTAGAGACTCAGGGAAATCCCTATCAAAATACCAATGGCATATTTTACGGAACGAGAACAAAGAATCCTAAAATTTGTATGGAACCACAGAAGACACAAAACAGCCAAATTAATCTTGAGAAAAATGAACAAACTTGGAGATATCATGCTCCCAGATTTAAAACTATACTACAAAGCTATACTAATCAAAACAATATGGTACTGGCACAAAAAGAGACACATAGATCAATAGAACAGAATAAAGAACCCACAAATAAATCCATACATTTATGGTCAATTAATCTACAACAAAGAAAACAAGAATATACAAGGGAAAAGACAATTTCTACATTAAATGGTGCTGGGAAAACTAGACAGCTACGTGCAAAGAATGAAACTGGACCACTTTCTTATACCATATACAAAAATAAAGCCAAAATGGATAAAAGACTTGAATGTGAAACCTGAAACCAAAAAAATCCTAGAAGAAAACATAGGCAGTGGGCTCTCCAACAGTCGTTTGGCAGTTGTTTGGGGATCTGTCTCCTCTGAAGAACAACAAAAACAAAAATAAACAAATAGCATTACATCAAACTAAAAAACTTTTCCACAGCAAAAGAAACCATCAATAATAGCAAAAGTCACCCAACTGAATGGGAGAAGAGATTTGCAAGTAATATTTCCAATAAGGAGTTAACATCCAAATTATATAAAAAATTTATACAACTCAATATCAAGAAAACTGTTGGAATATAAAGTGGACAGAAGACCTGAACAGACATTCTTCCCAAGACATACAGGTGACCAACAGTCTCATGAAAAGATATTCAACATCATTAACCATTAGGGAAGTGCAAATAAAAACCATAATGAGATATCATCTCACATGAATTGGAATGGCTAATATCAAAAAGACAAGAAGTAACAAGTTTTGGCAAGGATATGGAGAAAAGAGGACCCTTGTGTACTGTTGCTGGGAATGTAAATTGGTGCAGCCAATGGAAAAGTATGGAGGTACTCCAAAAAATTAAAAATAAGACTACCATACCATCCAGCAATTCTACTTCTGGGTATTTATCTGAAGAAAATGAAATGCTTATTCAAAAAGATATGTGCTCCCTGTGTTCATCACAGCATTATTTACTATAGTCAAAATATGAAAGCTACATACATGTCCATTGTGAATGGATGAATGGATAAAGAAGATATATACACATGAAATGGAATATTAGCTACAAAAAAGAATGAAATCTTGCCATTTGTAACAACATAGATGGACCTAGAGGGTACCATACTTGGTGAAATAATTCAGACAGAGAAAGACAAACACCATATGATTCCACTTATATATGGGATCTAAACAACAAAACAAAAGAGCAAATAGAACAGAAACAGACTCAGAGATACAAAGAACAAACTGATGATTGCCAGAGGTGATGGTGGTGGAGGAATGGACAAAATAGGTGAAGGAGATTAAGAGATATAATCTTTTAGTTATAAAATAAATAAGACATGGTGATGTAATGTACAGCATAAGAAACAAAGTCAATAATGTAACAACTTTGTATCATGACAGATGGTAAGCTGATTTATTGTGGTGACCATTTTGTTCCATATATAACTATCAAATTATTATGTTTTATGCCTGAAACTAGTACAATATTTTATGTCAATAATTATTCTTAAGCGTTAAAAAAAAAAAAGGCATACCAAAAGCAAAAAGCTCAATTTGAAGAGACAGAGAAAACAACAGTACCAGACATGGCAGGGATGTTAGAATTATTAGACTAGGAATTTAAAACAACTATAATTAATATCCTAAGTGCTATAATGGATAAAGTAAAGAGCATGCAAGAACAGAAGAGCAGTGTAAGCAGAAAGATGGAAATCCTCAGAAAGAACTAAAAAGTAATGCTAGAGATTTAAAAAAAAAAAAGAGAGAGAGAGAGATCGTATAACTGTAACAGTTATACGGTCTGAAACTCCCTTTTAGAAGAACGATATTGCGACTCTGTAAGAAATAAGGAATAAGGAGACAAAACCAAAAATGAAGTAAAAAAAACCCAAGGGGGGACTTATCTTATGGTGTAGGCACATGAGAGAACATTAAAAAAAGAATAACTTTTTAAATGATGAGATTCAGAAAATATTTTGTAGAAAAGCCAACACAACTTTTTGATGAATTGAAAATAATTCTAAATATTTTGGTTTAATCAAATAGATGAATGAAATAGAGATTTTAATTTTAATTGGGAAAACCGGAGAAGAATATATTTCATGCAAATTTGGAAGGACAGGAAAACAGAAGTTTTGTCCTAGACAGAATAATTTTGAAATAACATTTGGAAATCTAGGTTTAAGTGTCAAAGAGAATTAATTATAAACCTCAGTGAAAAGATTGAGCTAAAGATACATAGTTAGATAGCATGGTGGTATATTAAGCCAAGGGCCCAAGGTCTAGTCATTAAGCATTCCAAATATAGAAACCAGGAAGAAGAGGAGAAGTCAACGGAAAGTATAAAGAGTAGAAACCAATGAGGTAGGAGGAAAACGTAGAGAACATGGCTTTAAGGAAACAAATATAAATGTTCTATTAAAGTACGTCACATGTTGCTAGGACTTTCATTTCAAATGAAAACAGGGAATTCTTTATTCAGTATGGCATAGTGAAAGTCATTTGAGACCACAATAAAAGCCATTTCAATAGAAGGGGTTGTGTAATTCTAACAAAATGTTCTATGAAGAGGATCAATGATAACGGGAAATAGCTGAGAAGAATAAGCATTCAAGGAATATTTTTTAGATGAGTGATATTAAGGTTCATGGTTCTGATAGGAAATAGAAATTCACAATTCAAAATAAAGAGATCATTGCAGGAAGAGTCCTTGAATAGAAAGAGGCCCAGAGACTAAATGGAAGTGACAGAATTATTTTTCCCTGTCTTCTTATTCATCATCTTAGCAGCCCTTGACATCTGATCATACATTCTTGAGAAACACTTCTCTCTCAGTTTTCCTGCTTCCACCTTTCCTGATTTGCCTCCTCCCTCTCAGCCATGACTTTTCAGCGTCTTTCTCACCCAACCTCCAAAAACTGGATTTCATCCTGGGCTTTCTTATCTTTGTCTATACTTGCTGGTGCTCTTGTTGAGTCCCATGTCCTTAAATACATCCTGTATGCTCCCAGCTCCCAAATATAGTTCTTTAGTTCTGAACTTTCCACTGAGTTTCAGACTCCTATAGACAACTCTCTACCCTACTTAGACGTCTAATAGACTTCTCTAACTTACATTGCCCGACTCTTTTTTTCTTATATTATCCAACTTTTGAGACCACTCCTGCCTCCTCCTTCCAATAAACCTATTCCTCCCCTATCACAGGAAATCATTGTTCACTCAGTTCCTCAGGCCAAAACCTAAGAGCTGCCTTTGATTTCATTCATTTGTTTCCTGTACCAAATCAATCAGCTCAACTTCTTTGGTCCTTCTCCAATATATATGTTTAAGCTATCACTTCCTGTCCACTGTCATGATCTTAGCCTAAACCACTGTCACTTCTTACCTAAGCCTCTATAATGACCTCCTATATGATTTCCCTACCTCCATTCTTCCCCCACCCATTTTGGATATTATTCTCCACAAAATATTTACTTAAAACATAAATCATATCAGATCACTCCCCTACTTGAAATGTTCATAACTTTCCACTGCTCCTAGGATAAATTTTGAATTCCCCATCTTGACCCATAAGGCAACATGTGCCTTAATTCCTTTCTTCCTCTCCAAGTTTACTTGACTCTTCTCTTATTCCTTCTCTTACTGCACCTCAGACATATTGATCTTTTTTATGTTCCTCAATTATTCAAACTCACTCTTTCCTTTAAGTCTTGAAAATGCTATTCCCTCTTCCACTGGCATTTGCACAGCTGATTCTCTCATTCTCCCAGACTCATTTCAAATTCATCTTTTCAGAAAGCCCTTACCTGACCACCCTATCTTAATGCCCTCACCATAAGACCTTCTGCTCCACTCAGCTTATTTTCTTTATAACACTTGCCAACATCTGTGATTATCTTTTTAATTCATTACTTTACCTATTTTTGGTTTTTCCCACTTCTCTCTCTTGGTCTCTGCTCTTCCAACAGCATTGATACCAATGCCTGGTTTCTGATATTCAACAAATTCCAGTCAACCATTTATTGAGAATGAATGAATAAACAAATGAGAAAACTTGCAAAATAAATTGTTTTTAGAAAACTCATGAATAATCATTTCTAATTGCCCAAACCAATTATTTTATTATTTTGTTAGATATTAATCCATGTTAAGATCACCAATCTATAGAACCCAGAGTCTACTGTTTATCTTTTAGCCAGGATGACATTTATTCATAATTTGTTTTCTGTGTTTTATTTAAAAATTTGTAGAAATTTGCAATAGCAGTACTTCTAAAATTCACCTGTTAGCCTTATCATAAGACTCCTTTTTATCATTTAGTGTCTGCTCCAATATAGAAAATTTAATGTATAAATTATAATTTATATTTACTCATAATTTATACTTTATAAGTTATAATTTATAAGGCACATCAGCAGCCTCCACTCTTATTCCATTTTCCTCCAAGCAAATTTCATGCTCTTGGATTTCCCACAGTCCCAAGCACCTTTCTGCATTGTGTCTTGCATCCCTGGAAAGATTCCTAATACAAAGAGACAGGTATTATTTACCAGTCTAGAATTCCTTCAGCATATTAATCTTCACTCCAAGCAGGACTTTACCATTGGCACCCACATTTGTTTCCACTAGACAAACATTTCAGAGTTCTAGGTTCTAGAATCTTGTGACCCTGTAACACTTTGTTATGCCTGTCATCTAACATGCTTTTGCCCCCCAAATTTTTAATTACTTTAGTTTTAGCATTCTCCAACCTGTTATAACCTGTACCAATTCATTAGCAGCAGAACTTCCTCTTTCTGCTACCTTGTTACTCATAATAATGGAACACATTTCCAGCCTTCCACATCCCACCATAGTTTCCCTAGCCCTTTTAAGTGGGTCCAAGTGAGTTTTCATCATTTCAACATGAACCTTAGATTATGTAAATTCTCCTTCTACCACACAAATTAACAGTAATTCTCTTTACTAGATCAATAGTTCAATATGGCCTTTTTTTTTTTTTTTTTTTTTTTTTTTGGCTTCCCAACCCTCAAATTGGTTTTTGTAATTCAGATTCTGTCTTATAGTGTCCTCCACAGTGAGAGATAAGAAGTCATTAAATTCAAGGTATGTTACAAACATCTATTATTCAAATAAATTCTGCCCTCCTTCAACTCCTGGACAGTTAAATGTTATTCCACAGAGGAAATAACCTTCCATCAGTCCAATTTGTAATCCAGGACTTTATTTTTCTGTATTGGTCCTGTTTGACTCATTTTTAATGTGCCTTTTAATAAATGCACATTCTCATAGAGTTAAATTCTTATAAATTTCTAACCAAGGGATTTACCAAGTATATGTTTTCCTACCTACACTAATTGTGGTCACTTTGAAACTCATTTAATAACATCCAACATGATTAGTAGGGAAATTTCCAACTTAGCTACCTCAAGCTTGTCCAAATTTTCTGTAATCACTAGTGTAGTCTTTCTAGTTATCCAGGGAAGACTCCCCAAAAGCTCTTGATAATGACTCCCAGTCTGCAACTTTAAGAAGGCATTCCTCAATTATTTTACAATGTGGGCAAACTATGGGTCTGTCTGTTGAATTTTTTGTATCTGAGATCTCCTCTCTTATCACTTCTTTTAGCTAGAAATAACTAAAATAACCTTCTCTCTAGAAGGGGTTAAGAGTGCTTGTGTTTTCTTTACTCTTTCATATCTATGAACCCTGACATCTAATGTCTTAATCTTTCTCCCAAAAATAATTTCTCCCGTTCTCCAGTTGAAGGCTATCCCATTGTCCCTTTTCCTTCCTCCTTCCCCTTGTTCCTCTTATGATTTATGACTTTTGGACTTATAACTATTTTGTAATTAATTCTATTCTTCCCAAGTTTCTAAGTATATCTGAGTCCTGGAGTCATTGTGCTCCATACACATTTCAGATATCCATTCTAGCTCTCAGTTTCTAATAATCTCATAGAAATTTTCCTATATACCTCAACCTAGGGAAATGACTTAAACTCTATATAATTAAGGCTAATATTCTTACCCATATGTTCTTTGATATATCACCCTTAAGTAGTGGTCCCTGAAATGCCCAATAATTAAGTCTATGGAAGCAATCCAAAGTCAATAAATAATTCCTCTTGAAGAAAAATAAAACAAACATTGCTATTTTTATGAAAATATTTAACATTAAGATTTGAATTTTGTCCTGAGATATAATTAAAATGTTGAGAACATTCTCTATTGTTTTAAAGTGGGAATGTTTTTTAAGGCTTGATGCTTCATCTGGCAAAACTTTATATGCATGCCTCCTAAGGTGTACCAACCATAGCATCAAATAATTAGAATATAGAGATGTGCAAGACATTGGTCCAACCATTGAGGCACTGAGAAATAAATAGTGATTTACTGTGGTAAATGTTATGATGGGTGAAATGCAAGAAGCACACAAGAGGCACATCTCACTTGGATGGAGCTAGTTTTGTTGGGGGCAAAATGAGCATTGATTAGTAAAATGTTCTTAGAAAAGTTGGAAACTCTAGATTAAGACCTAGCAGGATGAGCAAGTATCAGATAGATGAAGTAGCAATAAGAAGGCGGACAAACAAAATATTACATGGAGACAGAAGAACACATGAAAAGTCCTAGAAAGAAGAGAGGTGAGAAGAAAACAAGAGAGCTTTGGAGAACAGAATGTCTCATTGACTAGACTGGAATATCAAGTAAACTATAGAGCAGTGATTCAAGAACAAAGAGAAACGAGTCCTGATAAGAAATAAATTTGTATTTTATCCTGAGAGCATAGGGGGAGTCATGGAAATATTTTTAAGAGAGTTATATAATCATACTGGGATATTAGAAAGATTCCTGTTGTTGCAAGGATGATGGAAAATAAATTGAATTTCAGATATTTCAGAAGCATGGAGACCCATTAGGAAACTGTGGCAGGAACCCAGGTAAGCAATAGAAGCAGCCTGGACTACGGAAGTGGCTTCATTCATACAGAGAAGTGGGTGGATTCCAGAGATTGTGGGGAAGTTCTATCTATAAGATCTAGTAACAGGCTTAAAGTGAGGAGGACAAAGACAGTCAGTCATAGATAGCACCCTGGTCCTGACTGGGACTCCTTCTGCTCCTTCTGTTGGTGTGTCTTTGTCTATTTTTCTTCTTCTTCTCCTCCTCCTCCTCCTCCTCCTCTTCCTCCTTCTTCTTCTTCTTTGGACAATAGTCCTTAGCCCAACCTAATCCAATATGACTTCTTAATTAATTACATCTGCGAAAACCCTATTTCCAAATAAGGTTACATTCTGAGGATCCAAAGGGACATGAATTTAGGGAAACAATAGCAAACCTAGTATACTGAAGCAAAAGTAAAAGAAAGGAGACCCCATTAGAAGGTGATTGTAATAATCTAAGCAAGAGATGATGGCACTTCAAACTGTTTTGTTAGCTGTAAATGTGGTAAGAAGTACTGGATTTTGGTTATATCTTAAAGGTAGACTAATGGGATTCACTAATGGATTAAAAGTAGAATGTGGAAAAGAAAAATCAGTGATTGCTCTACTTTTTTGTCAACAGAGCTGTCATCAACTGATCTATGAGAAACTGCTGATAGATAGATGTTTGAGCAACACTGGGATGTGGAGGGACAGAGACTTTACAAAGTTCAGTTTTGCATGTATTAAGTTTTAGGTGGTTATTCAACATCTCAGTGAAGGTGTCAATTAGATGGTCGAATATACAATTCTGGAATTGGCTTAAATCTAGGCAGGAGTTGGCAATTTGGCCGTTACCAGTATACAAATGATATTAAAACCATAGTTGGAGAGCACTGTTCTGTCTGTGAGCATGTGAGTCAGTGTGCATATAGAGAATAAATAGAAGAAAGAGCAGGAAAAAGCAATTCCCAAGCAATAAGCAAAACATGCAACCCAAAACATAGTAGCAAAATCAACTCTTCATATCAATATGTCAGTAAACACTCAAGACTTTAAGGAACATTTGAGCATTTAGAGAGGACAAAAACAAGAAATTTCTGCAAATAGTAATGAGTCCTTAAGCAAGAAAAGGACCAATTCCAAAAAAAAAGGGGAGTTAGTAAGTAGATGGAACATGTGATAGACTATTTGGTACTTAGATAAGGGAATTTTAAGAAGAAATCAAATTGGAAGAACAACAGTTCTCTTGTCATAATAAACAAAGGATGTTTACTGGTTCCTCAGAGAATAACAACTAGAAACGGATATTAGAATGCTGTTTGTGGTATTCATGGTTTTTATATTTAACATATGCTTAAATTAACCACAGAGTAAATGCACTATCATTCAGTTGATTTTTAAGGTAGGAGTTAATCTTTCTCATTTCATCATAAAGCTTCAAATTTAAACTCTCTTATAGATAGGTAATTATAAGTATACATAAAAACCCATATATGAGATAGATCCATCCTAACAAGTATATAGTTATAATCCTGGCATAAATGTCAGTTATTACTTCAATTGTATATCATATCCTAGCATACTGGAAAGTACTTTGGAAATACATGACAGGAGCCCTAAGATGATCAGAAACTTTGATCCAGTTATTTTGTTTCAGGAAGCATGTCCCAATAATCCCAAATACACAGAAAAACTTAATATTCTTATTATAGAATGGTTGGGAAATCATGGTGTCCTCATATCCTAGAATGACTTGAGTAGTATATTGGATGATATTGATCAGAGCTATCAATATTGGAGGAAGGGTGCTATCAAGTATTGTTAGAAAGAAAAGTTGTCAGTAAATTCAAAGTAGAACCTACTGATAGGAGAAACATTGAGGAAAATCAAATGAAAGATAAAAGATCCCTACATGAAAGAGGGATAAAGATGCTACAGAATATTTAAATTATTAAAAATATAGAGGTAGGGTTCCCCAAAACCTCTGTAGTAGTAAATCACCTAGCACAGTACAATAATTGAACTGATTTTCTGTTATCCTAAGATTAGGGCCTCCTTCTTGTAAAGTAAATGAAGTAGTTACTAATTAGAAGTGCAACAACATATTCTAGGTAGCTCCACCCTAGGGAAAGTTCTGGGAGGAACCCACTGAATCAGTTCTAAATGACAGAGAATGAATTTGGGTTTTTATGTGTCAGGGATTTCACTATGCCTGGGTGCTTGGGAACATCTCAGGTATTGCAGACCCCTTGTTCCTATGGCTGATTTGCTTATAATCCAAATATAAACAAAAAGAGTCTTTTCCATTCATAAGATGTATTATACCTGTATGCATCATCTTTAGAAATGAACGTTCAGCCAGAAAAAGGCAAAGCTTATTTTTCTAGCAGCCTGGGTAAATTGGCTTGCCCTCTTTAAAGCCCAAGGAAAGGGGATTGACTGAAACTGCCTGCTATTTAGACTGCTTACCCTATTGCTTCTAATACCCAAAAGGATTCCACTCAAAGTAAGTAGAGAACATTAAACCAGGGCCAAAAGAATATTATGCAAACATTAAACATGTTCATAAAGAATTTGCAATAAAACTAGAAAGTGTTTATATTAAAAACAGAATATATTTATATATTCAATACTATATCAATAATGTATAAAATTAAGAATAGAGAAAAGTACTAATAGTAGTTCCCTCTCGTGGTAAGTATGTAAAGGATTTTTGTATTATTAATATCAGAAAATTCTTCTATAAAGAACACATATTACTTTTATAAATAGAGAGTGAGGAGAGTTTCTGGGGTTCAGAATGGATAACAGGTAATCAGTTCCCTTTAACAAGGCTCATTTCTTTCTAAGTGTGCTTTCTTACTATTATTAAAGAGCAAACCAGAAGTATGAGCAAGATGGGAGAGAAGTAGGAGACCCTGTTTCAACTGGTCCCCTAAAGTGAGCTAATTATCTACCAGAACACTCTGAATACCCATGAAATCAGCCTGAGATGTAGTGATTATACACTTCTGGATCTCTACAGGGGCAAAGATACCAGCAAAGGTACGGTGGAGTGGGAATGCTCAGATTGATATCAGAGATAAACAGAAGGGAAGGAAGCCTCCAGAACTGACCCACTGGAAAGTAATACCCCAATACAAAAGTGCCCTGTGACTGGGGACCAGCATTAACTTAGAGTCTAGTAAAAAGCACTCAAAAAGAGCATAAAAGATCTTAAGAGGTAACTGGTGGAGTTGGGTGGTCATGGGCATAGGCCTAAGCCCACAGACCCAGGACAGCCACCACGGGCAAACACCCCTGCCAAAGAGTGCAGCGAAGGCCATGGTGTTGTGTAGCTTGCACCACAGATCGGCTGGGCACACTCCCACACCCACATGAGGGAGTCTGGTGATGGTGTCAGCCTGTGCTCCCTAGAACTTTTGTGCTCTGCATTCACTGTGCACTGGGGTCTGACCCGCTCCCTCTCCCGTGCCTGAGAACGCTTCGTGCAGGTGCTAGCTGGCAGTCTCTAGCACCAGCCAAGGGTCAGGTCTCTCCCACCCAGGGCCTAAAGGAACTCAGTGTCATCTCTGGTCGTGATCCCATGGTGGCAGTCTGCGCAAACGTGAGGTCTGGACAACAGACAGCAGTCCCGGCAAAGGCAGCCACTGGAAGCGGGCTCCCTGGACCAATATCACTCCTGGTTTTAGTGCCAGGGGGATGCAGAGACAAGTGGGCACTTTGGGCAACCCCTGAGACAGTGGCTGGGAATGTGCATGGCCTTTGGGAAGTTGAACAGCTCAGCAGAGTTGCAGAAGGGGAGTCTGTGTGTTCTGGACCACCCAAAGGGGAGCAGACTGAGGCTTCTCTCTGAGACAGAGGCCTGGATGGAGTTTGCTTTCCACTAAACCCCAAAGAGCCACATAAAGCCACCAAAGAACAAAACCACCAGAGAACAACAGCCTGAAAAACCGGTTTTCACCGAGTGTATCCCCTTGACAGAGAGCAGAGGACTCAACACAAGCAAGACTGACTGAAAAACAATGCAGCGGACCCCTCCCCCAAAATGCCAGCCAAAAGAACAAGAGGACAACCACCACAGGGTACCCATAAAGCTGTAAAACTCTATTTCCAGGGGAAAACAATACATTAAGCACAAAATATTGCCATAAAACCTATGTATTTCATAGATACAACTTTTTTTAAAGATTTTATTTGTTTATTTGACAGAGAGAGAGAGAGAGATCACAAGTAGGCAGAGAGGGAGGCAGAGAGAGAGGAAGAAGCATGCTCCCCACAGAGCAAAGAGCCCGATGTGGGGCTCGAGCCCAGGACCCTGAGATCATTACCTGAGCCGAAGGCAGAGGCTTTAACCCACTGAGCCACCCAGGTGCCCTTCATAGGTACAACTTTTATTTTTACTTTATTCTCACTATTCTTACTCTTTTTAATATTTTAAAACTACTTACCACTACAACAGAAGTTTAATAAAACATATTCCATAATAACCCTTTAACTTGAACTTTTTTCATACATATACCTGTGATTTTCTTTTGCTTTTTATATTTTTAATATAAATATAGATATAAGCTTCAAAGTAATCCTCTTTCCCTAATCAATATTACCCCTATATATAAACCAGTTTTAATCTCCCTTTTTTTCTGTAAAGTTGAGTCCTTTAACAAAGATATCAAGATACAACCAGGAAGAAACAAAATAATCTTCCTTACCCAAATCCAGGATTTATAACAACCCTCTCAACTTTTTCTTCTGTCACTGTTTCTGTGAATTTGTTTTTGTTCTGCTTTTATATAAATCCGATTCTTGGGCTTCATTTTGGCTGGGTTCTTTTTTTTTTTTTTTATCTTGTCAATTATTTTTGTCAGTCTTTATGTTTGTCTGTTATTGATTGTTTACCTTATAAATTTTACCTTTGGGGCTCATTCCAGCTGGGTCTCCTCTCTCTCTCTTTTTTTTTTTCCTCTGTTTTCCTCTCTCCCTTTTTTTCTTTTTTCTTTCGTTTTGGTGGTGACTTCTAATTGCTCAGAAGCATTCCACGGTGCACCTTGCCTGGATCGCAGTTGATATATTCAGCTATACATCCCCTCAACCACCTCTCACCAATGACTAGGAGGAGGAAGATCCAACAGAGAAAAAACTTCAGAGACTGTGCTCTGTCCATTAGAACGATTGGATATGGACATAAACAGTATGTCAGAAAGGGACATACTGTCCAGGCAATCCAGGCAATGGCTAGGATGAAGAAGACCATTAGTGACAACATAGAATCTCTAAGACCAGAAGTGAAAGCCACCCAGGAAGAAGTTAAAAATGCTACCAATTAGATCCAATCTATGCTAAATACTCTAACTGATAAGGTAATCAAGGAAGAGGATAGAATTAGTGATATAGAGGACAAACTGATAGAGAAAAAGGATCAGGAGGAGTCATAGAAGAAACAACTTAGAAGCCATGGAAACAGATTTGGGAAATACATGATACCATGAAACATTCGAATGTCAGAATTACTGGGATCTCTGAGGGGGTGGAGAGAGAAGACTAGAAGATATAGTTGAACAAATTCTGGATGAAAATTTCCCTAATCTGGGGAATGGAACTGGAACTAGCGTTCATGTGCGACAGGTAGAAGGAACACCCCTCAAGATCAATTAATCTAGGAAAACCTCGAGACACTTAATTGTGAGACTGAGGAATCATAATTTTAGACAAGAGCTTCTGAGGGCATCTGGGGGAAGATATTCCTTATGTACAGAGGAAGGTCCACCGGAATAACATCAGACCTGTCCTCAGAAACCTGGCAAACCAGAAATGACTGGCAAGACATATTCAGGGCACTAAATGAGAAGAACATACAGCCAATAGTATTTTATCCAGCAAGGTTGACGTTCAAAATGGATGGGGAGATAAGGAGCATCCAAGACTGGCAAGGTTTAAAAGAGTATATGACCACTAAGTCAGCAGTACAAGAAATACTAAGGGGGGGGGGTCTATAAAAGAAGAAAGAACCCAAGAGTGACATAGAACAGAAATTTACAGAGACAATCTATAGAAAAAGGACTTCTCAGGCAACATGATGTCAATAAAAACGTATCTTTCAATAATCCCTCTCAATGTGAACAGCTTAAATGCTCCCATAAAACAGCACAGGGTTGCAGACTGGATAAAATGAGAGGACCCATCCATATGTTGTCTACAAAAGACATGTTTGGAACCTAAGGATACATCCAGACTGAAAGTGAAGGGATGGAGAAGCGTCTTTCATGCTAATGGACCTCAAAAGAAAGCTGGGGTAGCGATTCTCATATCAGATAAATTAGATTTTAGCTGAAGGCGGTAGTCAGAGATAAAGAAGGACACTACATCATTCTTAAAGGGTCTATCCACCGAGAAGATCTGACAATTGTAAATACTGTGCCCCCAATACAGGAGGAGCCAACTACATAAGACAACTATCAATCAAGATAAAGGGTCACATTGATATGAGTACATTAATAGTAGGGGATCCTAACACGCCATTCTCAGTAATGGATCATCTAAGCAGAAAATCAATAAAGAAACAAGAGCTTTGAATGACACATTGTGCCAGATGGACCACATAGGTTATATCTCATACACAGAACATGCCACCGTAGAACAACAGAATACCCATTCTTCTTGAGCGCACATGGAACTTTCTCTAGAACAGACCACATCCTGGGTCACAAATCAGGACTCAACTGACACCAAAAGATTGAGATTATTCCTTTCATATTCTCAGACCACAATGCTTTGAAACTGGAACTCAACCACAAGAAAAAGTTTGGAAGGAATTCAAACACTTGGACACTGAAGACCACCCTGTTTAAGAATTTTGGATCAGCCAGGAAATCAAAGAAGAACTTAAACAATTCATGGAAACCAATGAGAATAAAGACACGCTGGTCCAAAACCTATGGGGTATGGCAAAGGCGGTCATAAGGGGGGAAACACATAGCCATCCAAGCCTCCCTCAAAAAAATAGAAAAATCCAGAATACACCAGCTCTCTTTACACCTTAAAGAACTGGAGAATCAACAATAAATTAAGCCAACCCTACACACAAGAAGAAAAATAATCAAGATTAGAGCTGAGAGCAATGAGTTAGAAACTAGAGATGCAGTAGAACACATCAATGAAACTGGAAGCTGGTTCTTTGAAACAATTAATAAAATCGATAAACCACTGGCCAAACTAATCCAAAAGAAAAGTGAGAGGACCCAAATTAATAAAATTATGAATGAAAAGGGAGAGATCACAACTAACACCAAGGAAATAGAAACAATCATCAGAAATTACTATCAATAGCCATATACCAATAAGTTAAGAGATCACAACTAACACCAAGGAAATAGAAACAATCATCAGAAATTACTATCAATAGCCATATACCTAGAAGAAATGGATGCATTCCTGGAAACCTATAAATGTCCAAGACTGAAACAGGAAGAAATTGACAACCTGAATAGACCAATATCTAGTAACGAGTTTGAAGCAGTGATCGAAAACCTCCCAAAAAACAAGAGCCCAGGACCTGATGGATTCCCTGGGGAATTCTACCAAACATTCCAAGAAGAAATAATACCTATTCTCCTGAAGATGTTTCAAAACACAGAGACAGAAGGAAAACTTCCAGACTCTTTCTATGAAGCCAGCATTACCTTGATCCCCAAACCAGGCAAAGACAATATCAAAAAGGAGAATTTCACACCAATGTCCCTGATGAATATGGATGCTAAGATTCTCAACAAGATCCTACCTAATAGGATCCAACAGTAAATTGAAAAGATTTTATCCACCATGACCAGGTGGGATTAATCCCAGGGGATGCAAGAGTGGTTCAACATTCGCAAATCAATCAATGTGATAGAACAAATCAATAAGAGAAGAGAGAAGAACCACATGGTCCTCTCCATTGATGCAGAACAAGCATTTGACAAAATACAGCAACCATTCCTGATTAAAACCCTTTAAAGTATAGGGATAGAGGGGACATTCCTCAACTTCATAAAATCTATCTATGAAAAACCCACAACAAATATCATCCTCAGTGGGGAAAAGCTGACAGCCTTCCCTTTGAGATCAGGAACATGACAAGGGTGCCCATTCTCAACACTGTTGTTCAACATAGTACTAGAACTCCTAGCAACAGCAATCAGACAACAAAAAGAAATAAAAGGTATTCAAATTGGCAATGAAGAAAGTCAAACTCTCTCTCTTTGCAGATGACATGATATGATACTTTATATGGAAAACCCCAAAGACTCCACCCCAAAACTATTAGAACTCATACAGCAATTCAGCAATGTGGCAGGATACAAAGTCAATGTACAGAAATCAGTTGCTTTCTTATACACTAACAGTGGAAATATAGAAAGGGAAATGAGACAATCGATTCCATTTATTATAGCACCAAGAACCATGAGATAGCTGGGACTAAACCTAACCAAAGAGGTAAAGGATCTGTACTCGAGGAACTACGGAACACTCGTGAAAGAAATTGAAGAAGACAGGAAAAGATGGAAGACCATCCCGTGTTCATGGATCAGAAGAATAAACATTTTTAAAATGTCTATACTACCTAGAGCAATCTATACATTCAATGACATCCTGATCAAAATTCCACGGGCATTTTTCAAACAATCCTAAAATTTGCATGGAACCAGAAGAGACCCCGAATTGCTAAGGAAATGTTGAAAAAGAAAAACAAAACTGAGGGCATCGCGTTGCCTGATTTCAAGTTTTACTACAAAGCTGTGATCACCAAGACAGCATGGTACTGGCACAAAAACAGACATATCGACCAGTGGAACACGATGGAGAGCCCAGATATGGACCCACAACGCTATGGTCAAATAATCTTCGACAAAGCAGGAAAAAATATACAGTGGAAAAAAAGACAGTCTCTTCAATAAATGGTGCTGGGAAAAATTGGACAGCTATGTATAGAAGAATGAAGCTCGACCATTCCCTTATACCGTACACAAAGATAAACTCAAAATGGATAAAAGACCTCAACATGAGGCAGGGATCTATCAGAATCCCGGAGGAGAACATAGGCAGTAACCTCTTGGACATTGGTCACAACAACTTCTTTCAAGACACGTCTCCAAAGGCATAGGAAACAAAAGTGAAAATGAACTTTTGGGACTTCCTCAAGATCAAAATCTTCTGCACAGCAAAGGAAACAGTCAACAAAACAAAGAGGCAACCCACAGAATGGGAGAAGATATTTGCAAATGATGCTACAGACAAAATATCCAAGATCTATAAAGAACTCCTCAAACTCAACACCCAAAAAACAGATAATCACATCAGAAAATAGGCAGAAGGCATGAACAGACACTTCTCCAAAGAAGACATACAAATGGCTAACAGACACATGAAAAAATGTTCACCGTCATTAGCCATCAGGAAGATTCAAATCAAAACAACATTGAGATACCACTTAACACCAGTTAGAATGGCCAAAATCAACAAGACGGTAGATGACAAGTGTTGGAGAGGATATGGAGAAAGGGGAACCCTTTCACACTGTTGGTGAGAATGCAAGTTGGTGCAGCCACTTTGGAAAACGGTGTGGAAATTCCTTAAGAAATTAAAAAAGAGCTACCCAATGACCCTGTAATTGCATGACTGGGTACTTACCACAAAGATCCAGATGCAGTGAAAAGAAGGGCCATCTGTACCCTAATGTTTGTAGTAGCAATGGCCACATTCACCAAACTGTGGAAGGAGCCAAAATGTCCTTCAACAGACGAATGGATAAAGAAGATATGGTCCATATATACAATGCAGTATTATGCCTCCATCAGAAAGGATGAATACCCAACTTCTGTAGCAACGTGGATGGGACTGGAAGAGATTGTGCTGAGTGAAATAAGTCAAGCAGAGAGAGTCAAGTATCAAATGGTTTCACATACTTGTGGAGCATAAGGGATAACATGGAGGACATTAGGAGAAGGAAAAGATAATTGAATTGAGGGAAGTCGGAGGGGGAGATGAAGCATGAGAGACTGTGGATTCTGAGAAATAAACTGAGGGTTTTGGAAGGGAGGGTATGGGGGGATGGTTGAGCATGGTCGTGGGTATTAATGAGGGATCTTATTGCATGGAACACTGGGTGTGGCACATAAACAATGAATCTTGGAACACTGAAAAAATAAAATTAAAAAGAACCGTTTTGTCTATGAGGTTTTTTTTTTTTTTCATAATATGTGTTAATTTTTTTTTTAGGAGCTGCAATGTGTCCTTAATAAATAACAGTGGAAGTAAAAAAACAAAAAACAAAAAACAAAAAAACCCCACAAAAGCAACAACAAAAAACCCCCAAAACAAAACATATCTAAACCACAAAAAGAAACCAAAACCAAACTAAAATAGGGGCACCTGGGTGGCTCAGTGAGTTAAGCCTCTGCCTTCGGCTCGGGTCATGATCCCAGGCTTCTGGGATTGAGTCCCACATGGGGCTCACTGCTCAGCAGGAGAGCCTGCTTCCTCCTCTGTCTACCTGCCTCTCTGCCTACTTGTGGGCGCTGTCTGTCAAATAAATAAATAAAATCTTAAAAAAAAATAGATAAAGGTTTATCTACTTCATTTTCATATTCATTGATTGAGCACTTATGCTATGCCATGCACTATCCTAGGTATTAGGATTTCAAAAGATGAATCTTGGTATTCTAGAATTGTAATTTAGTATGGTAGTAGTAAAAAAGATAAGTAAAGAGCAGCATGTAACTACTTTAGGGAAATCTTGGGAATGGTACGTAGGAAAATTTTGGAAATAGTATTTGAGGAAAGTACCAACCATTGTTTGGGTGTTAGGTATAACTTTCCCAAAACGATTTTCTAAGCAGAGGTCTAAAGGGTGAAGATTCAGTGAGTTGAAACATAGGGGATGAATAGGGAGAATAATGGTTTTGTTTTGTTTTTTTATTTTGAACGATGTATGTATTTTAAATTTAAATTCATTTTATTTAACATACAGTGTATTATTAGCTTCAGAGGTAGAATTTAGAGATTTATCAGTTGCATATAACATTCATTGCTCATTTCATAAAGTGCCTTCCCTAATGCCCATCACCCAGTTAGCGAGGATAGTGTTTTGGGTTTGAGAGAAGAGGGTGCATAAAATCCCAGAGTAGAGCGCAATGAATTCAGGGGTTTGAACACAATTCAGTATTGCTGGAATATAGAATGTGGTGTTGGAAAGTGATGAAAGATAAATAAGGGAAGAAGTGACAGCGTGATGCTGACGAGCCTTATAAACCAAAACTTATTTGATTATTTGATAATTATATTTGTATGTATTAAAAGTCACTATTGATTAGTAAGTAGATTGGATCAGGGCAAGATTAGAATTAGTATACCAGTTAGGAGACTATTGCAATAATCCAGTCAAGAGGTGATGGTGGTGTGAATGAAGCTAGTAGAGTAGAATAGGAGAGCATTAGATGAATTTGGAAGACAGTTTGAGGTTTATAGTAACTGTATTTAGGTGATAAAAGAGAAAAAAGTAAAGAAGACTATCTCCCAGATTCTGGATTATGGAAGAATGGTGATGAGAGTGGTACGATTCATTGAGATAGGAGTAAGCTGTAGCTGCAGTAGGTTTTTGAGGTGATGACTTCATTTGGGACACTGAGTGTGAGATGCCCAGTGAAGTGCAGATGTCCTGTAGATAGGTTGTTATATAGGTCTAAGTTCGAGAGCTAGATTTGTAGATATGGGAAGAGTAAGTACAAAAATAGTGATTAAGGCTCTGGAGGGGAATATTGGACAGTTGTCTGAGGACATTTAGGAAAGATAGAGAGGCTAAGAAGCCCATAAAGCAGATGGATGCTGCTGCTAGACAGCAGAGAAGCAACGGGGAGTGAAGTCACTTGAACTGAGAAGAGTCTATCTCAAAAAGGAGAGTATAATCAACATAAAGACTGAGAAATGTACATTGAATTGAGAAAATAAGGCATTGATTTTGGCAAGAATAGTTTTAACAGAGGGGTGGGGGAAGTAGCAGCTTACAGTGTTTTGATGTGTGGTGGGACATAAGGAAGTAGAGATAGTGAATATAGACATTGTTTTGAGAAGTTTAGCTATGAAGAAAAGAAAGGGATTGATTTATTATAGTGATTAAATGTACAGGGGCTAATATCATTAATATCTGGATTTGAATATAGGCTCTGCCACTTACTGGCTTTATGAAGTTGGGCAGATCAGTTAATCTCTTGAAGATCCAGGTTTCCTTAACTCTAAAGTAAGGATAATAATATCCCTACTGGATATGATAGACTGAGAATTATATGAAATGTATCATACCTTTGATTATTATAAACCTGTTTAGCATAAAGTAGGGTATTTAAACTCAATTAATAAATTAATTTATTTAACATTTCTATAGTCTTTCTATGTGCCAGGCATTGTTTTAAGTGACTAATAATATTAATTCACTAAGTATCATTGTGAAAGAAGGCTGTGCTATTTTGGATCTTCAGAGAAGGAGATGCCAAGATGGGATCAGACACACAAGAGATTTCTTAGAGGAAACATCTGTGAAGAGAAATGGGGAAGGAGCCAGAGAACATGGAGAGAGTCTTCAGTTCAACACGCACATCTGACTGCTATGTAGGAGAGAGGAAAAGAAGGAAGGTTGGGTAGGGAGAATCTCAGATTGCAGCACAGTTCTTAGAAGATTTCGACCAGGTGATGAGGAGTCTTCATGCCAAGGTTGCATGTCAGAGGAGCTTGCATCTCATGGAGATAGATTGGTGTCCCTGCATTAGTACCCTTGCTGTGCTTAGTCATTGACTGGGAGTGGTTCTTGGGAAGGGCAGCCTTGGCATAAATGTGGCGGTGGATTCAGAGCCCAGGACTAGGGACATCAATCGATTATGCTTCTCACATCAGGAAATCTAGGTGGCACATTTTCATGGCAGCTGGAAAAGCTGAGGATTGTTTTTTAAGGGTATACAGTTAAATAGTATTAATATACATAACTATGTAATCTTCCTCCCCGCTGTCCCTAACAGATTTTAACTAGCTGAGTCTGAATTTGGAGGTATATGGTTGGAATATTGATTCAGGCTTGGTTTTGTTTTTGTTTTTTCCAGGAAGTACATTGGATAAGGGATAAGGTGAAGGGAGAAAACACAGTATTTTAAAATATTAGCTTATTTGAATCTCATGAAATTGCCAATATTTTACCATGTTTGATAAAATAAGAGTCAATTTTACATATTTCAACCTGATAATATTAGAGACTATCAGTTTTGGTAAGACAATGTTGATTGATCTGTAAAACTCTTATTTTATTTAAAAAAAACTCTGGTTTGTGGTTGAAACATTTTGAAAATCAATGTAGCAAATTACCCATATTCTCTTGCCAAATCATGCTACTATGGTCTACGGCACACACTTGTGTGTTGGGTGACAGAGCCTAGGGCCACACTGCAAGGCTGGACAGTAATCCTGACTTTGACCTCATTAGTCTTATGTTTTTACTTTCATTCAACCTGGGATTCAATTATATATTCTATTTCCTTAAAAATTTTCTTCTTTCTTTTCTCCGCTTCTCTCTCTTCTCCTCCTCTTTCCACTCCTGCCCCTATCCTCTGTGGCTCTGCTGAAGTACTTAGTTTTACATAGATAAAATGATCACCACTTGCCAGGAAGCAATCACTCTTTTCTTCTTTGTTAGTGAAATCGATAGATACAACATTGCTTTAATTGCTTTGTTTTTAGTTGCTCTCATTTGAATTTGTGTTGCTTCTTATGCTTGGGGGCTTTAGGAAATAATTCTGAGTCCATGGCTTGTACAAGTAGTTTGGGGAAAGCGGGATGCTACTATACAGGATGTTAGTTTGATGCTTTTAATTTTACTTTGGGAAGGTAGGATGTGTTTTCATTGGCAGTTTTCGTCTAAGTTACCAAAAGATACCACAAATATACTTCTCCTTTTGCAAACTGAAAAACGTGGTGGTCTCTTTTGTATTAAACAGATTTTCCTGTACTAATCATGGTGAATAGTATCAAGTTGAATATGCAGTTTTCCTGGAAAGGCATGAAAAGAAAGGGTTTACAGACACCAATACCATGATTCTTTCCAACTCTTAGTCCCCTACTCTACTTATCTTGACTTTATACCCAAATAACCTCTTTACTTAAAAAAAGATACTCTCCCAGAAACTCAGGGTATTTATTTATTTGTTTGTTTGCCTAGAAAAATCTTCTCTGTCAGGCCTGTGCATATCTTTATCATAAACTTTACATTATGAAATAGAATGCTCTAGCAGATGATTTTGGAAAGCTGCTTGCTTCAGACTGTGTGCTGTTAGATCTCTTTAACAGCCTGACATGCACTGCTGTCACTGGGCATTAAGGTAGCGGCAATAGTACCCGTCATTAATAGTCTCTGCTATTCTGCTGTCATAATTGCTGACCTTAGCTTGGCCTTCTGCTATGAATTAGAATTTCTGTTAAGAGGGAATATTAATGAAACAAAGTTAAATTCCTCAGCAGTATGCAACTGGAATTAAAGACTAGTCTCTTTTTTATTTTTTAAAGAGAATGGCTTTGAATATACAAATACTGCTAGTTTGACTTCAAAATGACAGGCAAACACTTAGAAGTTTATCTTTTTTGAGAAAGTTGGGATAGGTATTTTTTTCACTTTACAAAGTTCCTGTAAAAATTAAAACATTTATTTTAAGGGACTGATACAGATAACTGTAAATCATATAAAACAGAGGATATGTATAAGAAACCTGCTGAAGAATTACTTAATGGAAGGTATAAGGTATAAGAGGGAGAAAGTCCTCTTTCATCACCATGTGTTTTGCTTATTTTAAATAAAAAACTATGTTAGGACATTACTTCTTTAGCAATGTACAAATATATAGAATATAGAGCATATTCTATTTTGCTTTTGAAAGTATATTTTATGTTTTACTCTACTTCTAAGTATGCATATAGTAAGTGTTCATTTATATTTGTATAGTGGAAATAGAATAAAATTTGAGTCATGCATTAGGCTAATCACAGAGATGACTATAAGGTTGATAGAAATATGACTGGCTTTGGGGACTTGGTAGTTGTGGTGTGTTAGCGGTGCTCTATAACCCTTTTTAGGGCTAACAAATAATTTTGGAAGTTAAAAACTTAACTTTTACCTTTAACCATTTTTTACCATACTGTGATATGGGATACCTGATACTGTGGAGTCCATCATAATAGAATCTAGGAACTGGATTGTATATTCTATTACATATTCTAATCACCTCATTTTTATAGTGAGAACTTTATTTTGAAATTATATCCAATTTCTAGTCATTTATTTCATTAAAAATAATTTCTTCAATTTATTGCTTCAAATAAATGTTTTGCCTTTGAGATTATTTCCTTAGGTTAAATCTTTCTGCTCTTGTCTTTCCTAGCTTTGAAGGCCATTAACTGGTTCATTTATCTTCTTCTGAAGAATATTGACGAGGGTAGTAGAGGTTAGTAGCAAGAGGAATTATGCAATTCATCTGGCATTTTGAGTTTCATTTAATACTTCAACATGATTCTATTACTTCTGAACACCACCGTGGAATTGAATATACACAAAGCCTTCAGAAATGGCATTAAGACTCACTATAAAAAGTATATATGTATTTAAAATGATTGATGTTATTAGTCCAGTTCAAATGATGGGAAGATGCTAAGATTGAATCTTTAGGCACACTTAAAGAGTTTGTACATGATGACACAGAAGACACCTATTTCTCAAATAGCATGCCATTTTCACTTTAGTAGAGATGTTGCCCCAATGAGTTATAATCTTAAGACATCATAATAAGCCTGGGTTTGGACAGATGATCCCCAAAGTGCCATTCTAACTGCACTGCTTATTTTCACTTTTTTCAAAGTAGAAAATTTTTTGCAAGCTGAATAAAATTTTTTTCCCATGGTTGTGGGATAATGCAAGAAGCTTGAAAGTAAGGTAGTGGGGATAGTGGACTCTACATGAAGGCAATTTGCCTAGGAAATTTGATTTGATAATCTACCATCACCTGTTTTCTCAGAAGTCTACTGGGATAAGGTCTGAGAGATAGTCATCTAGGCCAGGGCATGATCAATCTGGTATCTGTGCTTGCTTCTCTGGCAAGAAAACTTAGCATTCCTAATCCCAGTTAAAAGGATTATAGTTTCAGAAGAAATACAGAATAAAAATTAATATTACAAGATAAAAATGAAAAGATATGTCAAGCTGTAAAATTATTGGGACAGCTCAAATAATTTGGCAATCATCTTGTAAATATAGAAGTATTTTTCCTCCCCTCAAACTGGCAGCTATAAAGGGAGCCAAGGAGAAAATTAAAGAAATTTTATCAAGGTTAGTTGAAGTCTGCTTCCCTGCTCAGACTCTGTGCAATCTCCTTAGTAATTACATTATCATTTGGCCTTCTTTTCTGAGTAGACAGTTGGAGTAGCTGTAGTTCAGCTTGAATGTAAAAAAAAAAAAAAAAAAAAAAAAAATCAAGCTTAAACTTTTGTTAAGATGACAGTAAAGTTAGGTGGTTCAAGTAAAGCCTAAAGGGAAAATGACATTTCATTTTGGTTTTGAAGTATGAACATTTAAAAAAAATTTAAAATTTTTATTTTTTTAAATTAAAAAGAAAAAGATCTTATTTATTTATTTGACAAAGACACAGAGAGAGGGAACACAAGCAGGGAGTGTGCAGGAGGGAGAAGCAGGCTTCCTGCTGATCAGGGAGCCTGATGTGGGTGACTAAACCACCCCAGCACCCCAAGTATAAACATATTTGATATAAATTTTGCTCTGGAAAAAATGCACATTAATCACTAATAGAATAATTTTAAACTTAAGAATTTGGAATGTTCAGATAGAAACTAGGCTGTAGTTTATTTTTAAATTGTCTATGAAAGTTGGAATAAACAAGCAAGTTATAAATAAAATTTTAGGAAAATTATTAATGAGCACAATAAAATGACAAGATTGTTGCCAAGTATTTTGGTATATATTAATATATAAATAATTTATAGGGTTGGAAATCAGTTCCAGCTTTTTGTTGGAACACATCCTGCTGTGGTAACATTTATAGTAATACTAGAAATCTGTAAGTTTTCAATTACTTAGCAGAAAATAGAAAGTAAACTTCATTAATTTTCATTGTTCTCATCCTGAATTAGGAAGTTGTGGTAAGATATGTGATCACTCTTGAGATACTTTGAGTATTAACTGAACAAATAACTTACTGTAATACTGTATTAGTAGTACAGAGATAGATAGGCTATACATAAGAATGTCTTGAATATAAGTAAAGGAGGGATAATGTGACCTAAAAGTATCAAAATACACTCCAGCTGCCAACACCACTGACTAATTTGTGTTAAAACACAAAAGGGCTCTGAAAATTCCAAGTATTTTAAAATACTCTTAGCTATGGCCTTTGCTAGAAGGACTATATCAACACTGTTTACTCTCATATTGCAATCTAAGTTGGGGAGCCAGTCAGATAATAAGAAGGCAATAAATCTCTGGGAAAGAAGTAGGATGAGGGCACAGGTAAAGGTAAAATTAATCCATAGTGGACATTGTAGGTCAAGTTTGCTTACTTTGCATTTTAGCTGAGGGTGTATGTATTGATTACATGGGTCTTATAAAGTGGTAGGAAATGGGATAAAATTATGCTATCCTACCTTTCAAACCTATGCTGTGTCAGATTGTTACTATGGTGAATATTTTTTCTTTAAGTTATTGTAGCTCAGAAGCAGCCAGCATCGGACCTAAATAGTCAAAATTATATTGTTTGATTCTTACGCAAAGACCTACTGCTTGAATTGAACTAAACCCATTCTTTTTGTAATCTATTGAAGAAGCAGAAGAATTTGCCAACAAAGTCACTATTTGTGAATGAATTCTGTTCTATAATAAAGCTTTTGCACACAGAGAAATTTTTTTTTTAATTTTTTATTTTTTATAAACATATATTTTTATCCCCAGGGGTACAGGTCTGTGAATCACCAGGTTTACACACTTCACAGCACTCACCAAAGCACATACCCTCCCCAATGTCCATAATCCCACCTCCTTCTCCCAAACCCCCTCCCCCCAGCAACCCTCAGTTTGTTTTGTAAGATTAAGAGTCACTGATGGTTTGTCTCCCTCCCAATCCCATCTTGTTTCATTTATTCTTCTCCTACCCACTTAAGCCCCCATGTTGCATCACCACTTCCTCATATCAGGGAGATCATATGATAGTTGTCTTTCTCTGCTTGACTTATTTCGCTAAGCATGATACGCTCTAGTTCCATCCATGTTGTCGCAAATGGCAAGATTTCATTTCTTTTGATGGCTGCATAGTATTCCATTGTGTATATATACCACATCTTCTTGATCCATTCATCTGTTGATGGACATCTAGGTTCTTTCCATAGTTTGGCTATTGTGGACATTGCTGCTATAAACATTCGGGTACACGTGCCCCTTTGGATCACTACGTTTGTATCTTTAGGGTAAATACCCAATAGTGCAATTGCTGGGTCATAGGGCAGTTCTATTTTCAACATTTTGAGGAACCTCCATGCTGTTTTCCAGAGTGGCTGCACCAGCTTGCATTCCCACCAACAGTGTAGGAGGGTTCCCCTTTCTCCGCATCTTCGCCAGCATCTGTCATTTCCTGACTTGTTGATTTTAGCCATTCTGACTGGTGTGAGGTGGTATCTCATTGTGGTTTTGATTTGTATTTCCCTGATGCCGAGTGATATGGAGCACTTTTTCATGTGTCTGTTGGCCATCTGGATGTCTTCTTTGCAGAAATGTCTGTTCATGGAACAAATAATGCTAAAATTTATATGGAACCAGAAAAGACCTCGAATAGCCAAAGGGATATTGAAAAAGAAAGCCAACGTTGGTGGCATCACAATTCCGGACTTCAAGCTCTATTACAAAGCTGTCATCATCAAGACAGCATGGTACTGGCACAAAAACAGACACATAGATCAATGGAACAGAATAGAGAGCCCAGAAATAGACCCTCAACTCTATGGTCAACTAATCTTCGACAAAGCAGGAAAGAATGTCCAATGGAAAAAAGACAGCCTCTTCAATAAATGGTGCTGGGAAAATTGGACAGCCACATGCAGAAAAATGAAATTGGACCATTTCCTTACACCACACACGAAAATAGACTCAAAATGGATGAAGGACCTCAATGTGCGAAAGGAATCCATCAAAATCCTTGAGGAGAACACAGGCAGCAACCTCTTCGACCTCAGCCACAGCAACTTCTTCCTAGGAACAACGCCAAAGGCAAGGGAAGCAAGGGCAAAAATGAACTATTGGGATTTCATCAAGATCAAAAGCTTTTGCATAGCAAAGGAAACAGTTAACAAAATCAAAAGACAACTGACAGACTGGGAGAAGATATTTGCAAATGACATATCAGATAAACGACTAGTGTCCAGAATCTATAAAGAACTTAGCAAACTCAACACCCAAAGAACAAATAATCCAATCAAGAAATGGGCACACAGAGAAATTTTTAATGGAAACATGGATTTAAGCCATTACAGGTGAAATAAGGAGTTGAGGATAATTATCTGTAATAATTCAGACTTAGAGTAACTTTCATCTAAACTTTGAGATAATAAAGAAAAAAATTATTTGGAGTTTTCCCTTTACTTAGATTATCTGTATAATGATCTCTTCTACTGTGTATGAATCTGGAAACCACCCATTCATAAGTTTTCTATTCTACAAATGTTTATTGAACACTTACTGTGGCTAAGACGTGGAATGTGACGTGAGAGAAACAATACCATCTGTTCAAAACTTATTGTATTATGGAACTTGTAGCCTTTTAATAACTTGTTTTTATTGCTTTATAAAATATAAACATAACACATAGAAACCTAAGCAGCTCTTGAGATATTAGCTGTTGAGAATAGAACCAGACCAATGGATATTCCTAAAAGCAATTAAAAATATTCACCTAAATCTCTCAAAACATACCAAAGTGAGATTGTAATAATAAAGCCCAGGTTAGTATCCCATACCCTACCATTTCCCAGCAAGTGAGCTCTGTTCCATATGTCTCTGAGTTTTGTCACTGCAAATACCCTAAACCTCTCTCCGGGCCTTCGTTTCTCCCTTCTGTATTTCCATATTCTATTCCCTAGTAACTCTACCTTTACAGAGCTCCTCAATTCTCCTGCACTCACTTCTCTGACCTTGTACAACAAAGACTACATCACTGAGATAAAATACACATGCACACACATGCACACACCATTTTTTCTGTGCTGTAAAACTTATGGAAGAGTATTTGAGTCAGATTTTTTTAGGTTATACAAAAATCTCAGAAAAAAATACAAGTCTGAAAATGTAAATTTTTTAATTGTTTCAGCCACTTAATATGAATTGATTTGGTAATTTCATATATCTCTTTGCCTTGGATCTTCATAACTTTGGCTTGAAGAAGCATGCATAGGTTCATGCAGTTGCAGAGGAGCCAAATAGATTCTGAAATCTGTGTTATGTTTTTCCAGAAACACGTTTATGTAGATGTGTTCTTCCCAAACTGACACCACAGTCTGGTGTATGTTAATGTCCTTTAATCTCCTAAAACCAAAATGTTTTTAAAGATCTCGACTGTTTATATTTGGAAAAACTGCTGCTTTGTGCAGTAGCTTGAGTATGTCTCGTAAAAATTTTATCTTTAGTGTTATCTATAAGATATTATGGTGGCATTGAAATCATAATTGCTCTATTGATATCATAATTGCTCTGAAGGACCATTTCAATGTAAATATGCAAGTGCTCCTGACAAGCTACACTGTTAAAGGAAACCACCAAAAACAAGCTAAATGTAACAGTGTGGATAGGATATAACAAGCCTGCTGAAGAACTGGTATTAGAGACAGATTCTTCCTTCCTTAGCTAAATGGGTAGAGACCAGAAAAGAACTTGTTTGTATTTTGTTTTAAGAATTAAGTAAAGCCACAAAACTTGGGAAAAGTCTAACAAGTAATTTAGATTATCTCTTTTGCTTTTGAGAAGAGAAGAGACAAGGGAGGATAAGGATTTATTTTGAGGTTTCATAGCTAACGGCATAATCAGAATTAGAGTTAAGGCCTGACTTCTGTTCAGGATTTCTTTCACTACATAGTTACCAGTCAGTGACAGTGTAACTCCAGACAAATATACCTCTTTCTTCTTTCCTCCCCTCCCCTCCCCTCCCCTCCCCCCTCCCCTCCCTTCTCCCTTCCCCTTCCTTCCTTTCCTTCCTTCCTTTCTTTCTTTCTTTCTTTCTTTCTTTTTCTTTCAGATTTGTTTATGTATTTGACAGAGAGAGGGAACACAAATAGGGGGAGAGGGAGAAGCTGGCCTCCAGCAGAGCAGGGAACCCCAGGTGGGGTTCGATCCCAGGACCCCAGGACCATGACCTGAGTGAAAAATAGACGCTTAACAACTGAGCCACCCATATGCCCCTATGTACCTATTTTAAATATGTGTTGTCTCTCTGTTTTGGAGAAGGTGTTGTTCCCTGTCCCATTATGAGATCTTGATTGCCATCTGTGCTGTTCTTCAGATGAGCTGGAGTGTTAGCTAACTTAAATGAACAGGACATTCTTTGCATATGAGTAGGAAGATTTGGGGGGGAAAGAAGGAAATGCTTTCTGAAACAGGATTGAATATCCCCCTTCCCAGAGGGTAGTTAGGTGATTATCTAGTAACATTTCTTTCTGCCCATTGTAGGGTAGAGAACAAGAAGGTTCAAGGTAGGGGATTGGTGAGACTAACAACATACTAGTCTGGACACTTGACTAATTGTGGATTGGCCTGCTTGATGGTCCTAGATCAGCTTTGCTCTAAAAGAGCTAAAGAGTTTGAAATGTTAATTCCATTTTATAGGGATTATACATGTAAGTTAAACATTTCATCTGGAAACTCATTAGAGTTCTCATTTAGGCTTCATGGCTTACACCTCCTTTGCATAAAAAATTAAGGATGAGAAAGCAACTCCAGGAGAAGGAACAACATCTTAATTTAATGATTTTTAATTAGTGATTTAAATTAGTGATTCTTTAGAGATAGTGCTTAACAACTATTAACAATTATTTTAAAAGTTATGCATACTTTATCTGATATGTCGTTTGCAAATATCTTCTCCCATTCTGTCAGTTGTCTTTTGATTTTGTTAACTGTTTCCTTTGCTGTGCAAAAGCTTTTGATCTTGATGAAATCCCAGTAGTTCATTTTTTCCCTTGCTTCCCTTGCCTTTTGCGTTGTTCCTAGGAAGATGTTGCTGCGGCAGATGAATGGATCAAGAAGATGTGGTATATATACACAATGGAATACTATGCAGCCATCAAAAGAAATGAAATCTTGCCATTTGCAACAACATGGATGGAACTAGAGCGTATCATGCTTAGCGAAATAAGTCAAGCAGAGAAAGACAACTATCATATGATCTCCCTGATATGAGGAAGTGGTGATGCAACATGGAGGCTTAAGTGGGTAGAAGAATAAATGAAACAAGATGGGATTGGGAGGGAGACAAACCATAAGTGACTCTTAATCTCACAAAACAAACTGAGGGTTGCCGGGGGGAGGGGGTTGGGGAGAAGGGGGTGGGATTATGGACATTGGGGAGGGTATGTGATTTGGTGAGTGCTGTGAAGTGTGTAAACCTGGTGATTCACAGACCTGGGGATAAAAATATATGTATATAAAAAATATATGTTTATAAAAAATAAAAAAAAAAAAAAAAAAAAAAAAAAAAAAAAAAAAAAGTTATGCATACTTTGTAGGAGAAAGCTAGTGGGCCATGAGAGGGTAAAATCCAGGATGATGACTTAGTGAAATATTACCAATTCTACTAGAGCACAGATGGCTTTCTTAGCAAAATGACACTTAAGCTAAACTCCAATTGAAGAAGGAGTAGGAAGTAACAAGGCATAGAATAGAGACATTGAATAGAATCCTTTGTATAGCGAAGGACAAAGCCCTCAAGATTAGGAAGAATATGACATGTTTAAGAAACTGAGAAAATGTAATAGCTGGAAAGCAGAGAACAGAATGAGAGTGGCCATAAAAGAGACTCACAAGGAGGGTAATCAGATGATACTTAGTAATTGAATATTCAATAAACTATAAAAGTATATATACTTGATACAGCTTGACTTTTTAAAGAATTAAGTAGGATGACATTCTAAATGTAAAGTTGTACAGTTTTGAATATTTTATTAGAGAGAGATAGAGAATTTCAAGGAAGAATATATTAATGTGTGAAGTTAATGACAGGTTCAATACATTAATTAGGTGTTTGTTTTTTATGAGTAAGTATATTTTAAATTCAAGAAAGACCAATTATTCTACTTAGAAGTAAATGTAACACACACCTATTATAAATGAAGTACATTAAATAATGAAATAGATTGATTTTAGTTACCACGATCATTTTTCCAAGCAGAGAGATACTTTTCTTTTCTAATCATTCATTATGATTGAATTAACTTTGTTTTTTCATTCAGCACTTTCCTTCCTCATTTCCTTCCTTGATTATATTCTGAAAGATTGTAATTTTTGAGTTTGAAAATAATTAGAAAAGTTATTTAACACTTAATTAGTTTGACTCATTTCTTGAACCCCATTAGTTTTGACCGAAGGAAATGTGCTAGCTCCAGCTACTGGAGTAATGACAAAAAATGGGTTTATTTACTTGGAAATCAAGCAAACTTAAAAATAAAACTTGTGACCAAAACTGTTAATTCCTTGAAGAAAAGTTAGCCAGTCTGACTATATTGTAAGTACATACAATTACAAATGCATTTGTCTGTACACTTAATAATACCAAGTAAGAATTCCCTGTACTGCTTGGTCTTAACCAGTGACAATATGTTTACCTGTAAGTGGGTTTGATTCAAAATCTATTTTTCAGTGGTAATAGTGATGTAGTAAAATGTCCTGTGCCCAGTGTAGAAATCAAACGGAATATTTCCTATTTTTATACTTCCTGTTGTCGTTTATTATTCAGGTATACGTATGTTCCAACCTCTTCTGGGATGGCATTACACCTCAAACAGGAGTGGAGGTGTAGATGGACTAGTATCAAACCTTGATCAAAAACTGTGCTGGGTGCTAGGCACAGTTGGAAGCTTACCAAGGCAGGCATGATATTTATGTTTGTGGAACATCGAGTCTAGATAGAGAGACCTACATTTCCAACTGGTTATTTAACATACAGTTGTGACAAGCACATGAGAGCATATGATAAGGGAGCTAGACTTGTTTTGAGTGGTCCTGAGAAGATGAGGGCATCCAGGAAAACTTCTTCTGCTTTAAAAAAGCAGAAAGCTGAAGGTAATTACAAATGAAGTTTGGGCTGAGTGGGAGGAGGAGTCCTCAAGCAAAAGCCTTGAGGTGTATAGAGGGAGGTGACATCAATTCAAGGATCTAAAAATAATTGTAATTTTTATTTTACTTTATTTTAAAAGTATAGTTGACATATAATATTATAGTAGTTTCAGGTGTACAACAGTGATTTGACAATGAAACACATTACGAAATGCTCACTGCTGTAAGTGCAGTTACCATCTGTCACCATATAGTTATTATGAGCTTATTGACTATATTTCCTACGTTGCACTTTTCATCCCTTTGACTTAGTTACTTTATAACTGCAAGTTTGTACCTCTAAATCCCCTTCACCTATTTCACCTATCCCCCCCCACTTCTCCTCTCTGGTAACCAGTAGTTTGTTTAGTATTTATGAGTCTATTTCTCTTTTGTTTGTTTGTTCATTTGGTTTGTTTTTTAAATTCCACATATAGGTGAAATTATAAGATATTTGTCTTTCTCTGTCTTATTTATCTCACTTTGCATAATGCCATATAGGTCCATTCATGTTGCAAATGGCAAGATTTCATTCTTTTTTATGGTTGGTTAATAGTCCAATGTGTTTACATATCACATCTTCCTTATCTATTCATCTGTGAATGGACACTTAGTTTGTATCCATATCTTGGCTTATTGTAAATAATGCTGCAATAAACATAGGGTTGCATATATCTTTATCAACTAGTGCTTTCATTTTTGGGGGCGGGATAACTGTTGATAACAATTAATAATAATTTACTAGCAGGGCACCTGGGTGGCTCAGTGGGTTAAGCCTCTGCCTTCTGGCTCAGGTCATGGTCTCAGGGTCCTGGGATGGAGGCCCACAACGGGCTCTCTGCTCAGCAGGGAGCCTGCTTCCCTTCCTCTCTCTCTGCCTGCCTCTGCCTACTTGTGATCTCTCTCTCTCTGTCAAATAAATAAATAAAATCTTAAAAAAATAATAAAATTACTAGCAGAGGTCAGTAAGTGAGAGACCCACCAAAAGTGAAATATTACCAATTTTACTGATGTGTTAAATTTGTTAATACAATTTTTAACGATTTTAAGATGGGCCCTTCTTACTTAAAGATTGAGAAAAATAACTAAGAAATCATTGTTTTTTTTACTGCCTTTTCTTCTTTTTCTTTCTTTTTTTTTTTTTTTTGCCAAACTTTGAAGATCATGAGAATTCGCTTGTTTCCAAAGAATTCTGAGCTGTTGCACAAGAGTGAAATGTAAAAAGCTTTCCAGGAAAAGATGGAAATAGAAGTAATCACACATATGGGAGTGGGGATTATCTACTTTTTTTTAATCCACTTTTTTTTTTTAAACTAAAGCCAGTGAAGACATCACAGTATGCTAACCAGGATTTTAAAAGTGTGCCATTTTTAGATACAGATTACAGTTAGTCCACAAACTTAAGTTTGACAGAAAAGAAATGGGTGGGTTAAATACATTAATTCAATATTCAGTGGAAGCCCTCTGTTGGCTAGCCATTTATTCAGGCGTCTGTTGAATCTTTACGTTGGCAGTCTCATTGAGCTTTGATCTTAGCCTAGCTTTGACTAATTCATTAGTTAAATCATTTACTTACATGGTTAGTTAACCATTTAAATACCACCATCATGTTAATGGAAGTGTGCCGACTGAGGTATGCCTTCCTGAGGCAGAAAAAAGTTCAAGATGACTAAATACGAAATGACAGTGATAGCTTCTTCAAAAGTGGTGTTGGATCTATTTGCTTGTGGAAGTAGGCAGCAGTTTGGATTGCTATCACTTTGAAAATAATGGCTATCCTAATTTCTACCTCTGATGAAATTTTGTTTCTTATGAGTAGTCTGCTCACTCAAAGTTATGTCTTACCAGTGATAGGAAAGGAAGACAAATTCATTCTACTGATATCCATCTAATGTAGCACTGCCCAAGAGAAATATAATGTGAACAACAAATAAAATTTAAAATTTTCTGGAAGCTACATTACAAAGGTAAAAAGAAATCTGACAAACTAATTTTGATAGGATATTTTATTTAACCTGATATATTCAAAATACTATCATTTGAACATATAATCAGTATAAAATTATTAGTGAGATAGTATACATTCTTTTTTTACAATAAAAATTCAAAACCAATGTATATTTTATACTTAAAGCACATTTCAGTTATGAGTAGCCATTTATCAAGTCTTTACTAGGCACATGCACTTGTTTTCACTATTGAGGCAAGAATTTTATGATTGTTTCTTCATGTGTATAACTTGTTTTCATGTGGTTAAAATTGCCTCTTTTGTTTTGGTTTCTAGGTATTATCATTTTTTTTCTTGTCTATTGATAATTGTAGACACTCGTACACATCAAGTAACCTATCAATTTCTTTTTTTTTTCTCCCTGAAGAGTTACCCTCCACTGTGCCCTCCAGTCTTGTGTCTTGCTGCTATAGGCTGAACTAGTTGTTCCCTCACTTTTGTGCATAGCTGAAATTCAGTGCTTCTCTTTGTCATTCTTTGTTCTAGATCTACTATTTCTTACATGCCACATTTGTCTTTTTCTTGATTCACTCCCTTGTTTTGTTGGCACTTATCCTTTAGTAACTTCTTACCCAAAATGGCAAAGGCATGGAAGATAATGTTTTCATTTGTATTTTAATTTGCACAAGTTATATTTTGAAGAAAAACTGGTGATTTTATGGGTTCATATCATGTGCTTTGTGTGTGAAATGGCAGCAATTGCTTATTGAATACCTACTTTCTCTCAGGAGGTTATAAGAGCAGTACAAGTCTGTAATTTGTGTATTGTTTATTGCTCTAGCCTCATGTTAAAGGATAAACTGTTTTAGTTTTAGAAACTGTGGCAAAGGATAGGCTGTGGCCAAAACCCAAGTGAGATAGTGTAGGCAGTAAGGTTGGGGGGAGGGTTCTGGATGGTGTTATAAAGGACATAGACCTTAAATGGGTTTGTGACCAATTGACCCATAGTCAAGTAAGGGAATGTGCACATGTACTGTGCACTAATTAAATGTATGCCTGTGTCTATGCAACATGCACAACCCTTCCCTATCCTTCTTTCTATAAGAGGGGTAAATATTATAACCTACCTCAAGGGGTAGAGAGGAGGGTTAAGTGAGATAGTATATGTAATGCACTTAGATGAGTGCCTGGCATGTAGTAAGCACAAAATAAAATTAGTTATCAAATTGAGTTACATCTTGAACCCTGAAGTGCTTGGGGATGGGCTGGGGGTAAGGGTCCATGCAAAAAAGTTCTTAGAGTCCCTAGTATCTGCTTAGGTGCATGCTCAGGCACAGTGTGACTCTGGTAGGATGGGCCACAGAGAAGAGAGGTGTCTCTCTTGTAGCCTAGAGATATGATGGAATCCTAACAGTGATTAGATGAGAGAATGGTTATGCTGCTAATGTTTTTCCTGTGGAAAATGTAGTTAAGAGGCTCTTGAGAACATTTTAAGAGGTTAAAAAAAATTAGACTGTGCCCTGCTAACTTCATGGACTTATAGTCAGTGAATCAGGGAATGCACATCTTTTTTTCAGGATTAACATATAAAGGAGACTTATCTCTTATCTGTATTTCAGTCTTACTTTAGGATTGAAAGATTAAGTGTTAGCCCCTCAAGGGGCCATAATTTATTTGAACTTAAGCAAAATGGGGAGAGGTAAGATTTGTTGACCACTGCATCTTGTCCCTATTCAATCTCTCATCTTTCTTTCTTTTTCAAAAATCTTAAAATATTTTAAAACAAAACAAACCATGCCATTCTATTTTTATCTTCTCCTTTCTTGTCCCTCCTTTTTCTTCCTCTCTCAGGTGTTTCTCTTCTTACCCCTTTCATCCAACTGCTTTCTTAGATCTCTATATTTTCTTTCCATCTTCTTTTTTAGATTTAAAAATTTTACCTATTTGACAGACAGAGATCACAAGTAGACAGAGAGGCAGGCAGAGAGAGAGAGAGAGGAGGAAGCAGGCTCCCCGCTGAGCAGAGAGCCCGATGCGGGGATCAATCCCAGGACTCTGGGATCATGGCCTGAGCCGAGGCCTTAACCCACTGAGCCACCCAGGCGCCCCAATATTTTCTTTCCATTTTAATCTGTGCCATTTTTTCTCTGAATCTTGCTCTCTTTTTCTTTGTATTGAGGAAAGGAAAGGTAAAGGTAGGTTTGAGTCACAAGTAGAGTGAGATGAAGAGAGGAAAATGCAACAAAAGGTTATAGGTGGTGCTAAAAGACATAAACAACTAACATCTCTGACTTCATTCTTTGTGTCCTCAAGTCCTCATTTGTCTGGAGTCCCCCAGGCATAAAAATCTTTAATCTTCTATTTGAGTGATGTAATTATTCAGTATTTCCAGATGGGATGTATATTTTTATTCTCCCTCTCCCCATCCACCCCCTCTCTCCCAGTAAGAGAAGGAGGTAGAGGGAAAAAAAGAGAAGGAAGCTAAAACTACCCAAAGAGCCACTTCCTTTTTATTTTGTTATTTAATATCTATTTTTTATTTTGCTGACTGATTATTGTTGTGCTCCCAGAGGCCAGCTGTGCTCTGTTGCAGGACCAGTTGCCTTTTATGCTGACTTGCTCTCTCTGATCAGTGGGAATTCTATTGCGTTGCCTTCTGACCATCCAGGACCCTGTGCTGCCACACTCTATTCAGCTTGGCACTGAGCTTGGCACTTAGGCTCTATGTCATGTTGCTGTAACCAAATGCCAGCTGCCCTCCAGAGCTGTATTCTCTTTTCACTGAACCTTCTTGTGATAAGATCCCTTTTGATAAGATCCCTTGTGAGAAGACAGTATGAGGCAAGTCCATGGAGTGTGCATACTGATGTGTTATCACAGAGGGCTAAAACCAAAGGTAACTTGGTTTTCTTTCCCCTGCTTGTTGCTCTGTATTTGAGCAATGACCTCTGGAGGGCCTGAAGCTCTCCCAGCTATCTCTGGAGAAGAATAGTTCATAACAGGTTTCCATGACTTGGCCTGTAGTCCAGTCACACAGGTGAGCATCCACTTTCTCCTGCCACTGTCACTATTTGTATTTGCTTCCTGCTTCTTCCTAGGAATGCCTTTCTTCACTTAGTTTAAGTGTCAATACCCAACCTACATGTCTTTCCTGACATTGTGCTATATCAGATGTGATTTCTGTTGCAAAGAACCATATACATTTCTTTTTCAAGGGTCTTTGCACAATTGCTTTTACACACTGAACTGTGTACTTACCATACCTTAAGCAATTTAAGGGAGGCCCCACATTTTATTCATTTTGAATTATCAGCACTTTGTACATTGCTTGATACATTGTAGGTTATCAACACAATCTCATCACATTGCATGAACATGTTATCTATTATGAAAAGACTAATAGAGGAAGTTTTGAGGCAAATGATACAAGTTCTGAGAGGAGACAAAGAGCTATGTGTGGACCATGAATTAATATCCACAAAGGTCTATTCCTAAGACCAAATACTTTTTTTAAGGCATTATTTTTTACATGTCTCCGAACAGATAACCTGAGAGATTATTTTTTTATATGAGTCGTATAAGAAGCAATGCAGTAGATTTTCTATGATAAGCACTTTCATCTTCTGTTTCTAATTTTTAAAATTGCATCCTTAAAATATCAGTTTTGAATTAGATGGTTTTGGCTTCCATTTTTGTGAGCTAATGTATTTTATCAAAATTTCAATCTTCACTTTCTGTCATTTTCTCTCATTATTTTAGCCTGCTTGCAGAGTTGTGGGTGAAGGTCCATGTAGAGAGGTCATCTGTTCTATCCCCTTGCCCCAGGTAGGACAGCTGTGCCAGCAAGATAGTTGGCTAGAATCTTGTAGAGGGACACAAAGAACGCCTGGCAATCTGTTTGTCAGTCTGTGTTTTGAAGCAAATGACTAGTTTAGAAATTCTGATAGTAAAAGTCAGTGCAAACCCCTTATTACTTTACCTCAATTATATACTGCACAGAATTTATTTCAACCCTGGTGACCTCATTTGGTGCAAGTAAGAAGTATATAGTCATTTCTTGAGCACATCCTAAAATGTGCACACAGTTATATCCCTATTCCTCTGTGAAATATATTTCCTGTTCTTTCAAGTAATAAAAGAAAACAGGAATAAATAGATCTACGGTCTCTCTCTCTCTCTACCATATATTATATAGATTTTTGAAACATATGACTGATTAAATAGAGCTACTAATCAGATAAGTTATTATTTTGAGAAAAAACTAAACCAAAAAAGGAAAAACGACTTATACCAATATAGCATGTTAATGAAAATTAAGATCTGAAATATCCATTTACCCAGTTTCTAATTTTCATCTTATCTGTAATGTGAACTTGGATAAGATTCACCTTTACAAAGTTAAACTGTTTGCTTTTTGCATCTTTAAAACAGATTTATCAAACACACAAGTTAGTAACATTTCTGTTAACTGCCTTTGAACATACTGAAAAACTGCTGTGTGTATAAAATTGTTACATAAGTAGGATTGAAGCCCTGCAGAGCAGATTGAGAATTTCACAATTGCATTTTTAGAGCCAACTCAGTCTAGCCTATAACTATCTTCTTGGCTTGAATTCATATAATGGATAGTGGGTGATTTCTATGAGGTAAGCAGATTGAAATGAATATTGAGTTTGTATTTCTTTGCTTGAGAAGGCTGACTTTTTAAAATTAGGCCCAAACCACAGCACTCTTTACAGACAAAAATAATCTAACATTTGCAAAAGTATATTTCAAACCTATCGTCATAATAACAATGGAATGGAGGTTAAGAACTGTTCCCTGAAGTGGTTCTTAGAGTTTTGACTGAGAGTTTTCTCTCATATAGAAAAGTAGCATAATTGCTTTCCCTTTTTTCCCTCTTCTTCTGCCCCATCTTCTGCCTTTCATTTCTCTTCCTTCTGTGAAATTCAACAACTGTAAAGAAAAACAAAGTAAAGAATGATATTAAATTGTTTTTCTTATTTTACATTAATTTAATATCTAAGTAACTGTATACAGTATATGAATTCCAGCATATGTACCATTTTGTATTTCAGAATATCTACTGGTAATATCTGTATCTATATCAATATACTTCCAGAATATTGACATATTTGAAATATTTATTTTAAAAATGGACTTTATTTTTTAGAGCAGTTTTAGATTTGCAGCAAATTGAGCAGAAGTTATAGAGAGTTCTCATACACCCCTTTCTCCTACATACTTACTATCTCTTCCACCAACATCACACACCAGAGTAATATATTTGTTATATTTGATGAACCAACATCAACACACTGTTATTAGCTAAAGCCCAAGGTTTATATTTGGATTCACTGTTGGTGGTGTACATTCTGTAAGTTTTGACCAATGTTTTATGAAATGTATCCATCATTGTAGTATCATATAGAATAGATTTACTGTCCTAAATGTCCCCTATGCTCCACCTATTCATTCTTCGAAATGTTTATTTTTATTTTTTAAATTTTTTTCTACTTTCAAAAATTATTTTCAGTTAGCCACTGTGTAGTACATCATTAGTTTTTTATGTAGTGTTCAATGATTCACTAGTTGTGTATAAGACCCAGTGTACATCACAAAACATGCCCTCCTTAGTGCCCATGGCCCAGTGACTCCATCCCTCCACCCCCCTCCCCTCTGAAACCTTCAGTTTGTTTCCCAGAGTCCATAGTCTCTCATGGTTCATCTCCCTCTCCAATTTCACCCCCTTCAGTTTTCCATCCCTTCCCTTATTGTTCTCTGCACTATTCCTTAAAATCCACATATGCGTGAAACCATATAATTGTTTCTCTGCTTGACTTATGTGACTTAGCTTAATTCCCTCCAGTTCTATCCATGTGGATGCAGATGGTAAGTATTCATTCTTTCTGACTGCCGAGTAATATTCCATTGTATACATGAGTCACATCTTTTTTATCCATTCATCTGTTGAAGGGCCTCTCACATCTTTCCACAGTTTGGCTATTTTGGACTTTGATGCTATGAACACTGGAGTGCATGTGCCCCTTCTTCTCACTACACCTGTATCTTTGGGGTAAATACCTAGTAGTGCAATTGCTGGGTCATAAGGTAGTGCTCTCTCTCTCTCTTTTTAAAGATTTTATTTATTTATTTGACAGACAGAGATCAGAATTAGGCAGAGAGGCAGGTAGAGAGAGAGGGAGGAAGCAGGTGCCCTGCTGAGCAGAGAGCCCGATGCAGGGCTCGATCCCAGGACTCTGAGATCATGACCTAAGCCGAAGTCAGAGGCTTTAACCCACTGAGCCACCCAGGTGCCCCGGTAGCTCTCTTTTTAATGTCTTGAGGAACTTTCATCCTGTTTTCCGGAGTGGCTGTACCAGCTTGCATTCCCATCAACAGTGTAAGAGGGCTTCCCTTTCTCCACATCCTTGCCAACATTTGTTATTTCCTGTGTTGTTAATTTTTGCCATTTTAACTGGTGTAAGGTGATATTTCACTGTGGTTTTGATTTGTATCCTGCCACATTGTTGAAAGGACGGCTTTTGCAGTATCCCATAGGTTCTGGACTGATATGGTTTCATTCTCATTAGTTTCCATGACTTAAGTTCTTCCTTAATTTCCTGGTTGACCCAGTTATTCTTTAATAAGATGTTCTTTAACTTCCACATGTTTGAATTCCTTCCAAATTTTTTCTTGTGACTGAATTCCAGTTTCAAGGCATTTTGGTCTGATAACATGCAGGGAATAATCTCAATCTTTTGGTATTGGTTGAGACCTGATTTTGTGACAAGTATGTTATCTATTCTGGAGGAAGTTCCATGTGCATTCAAGAATAATAAGTATTATGTTGTTTTAGGGTGGAATGTTCTATATGTATCTACAAAGTCCATTTGGTCCAATGTGTCATTCAAAGTTCTAGTTTCTTTGTTAATCTTCTGCTTAGATGACCTGTCCATTGCTGAGAGGTCTCCTACTATTAATATATTATTGTCAATATGATTCTTTATTTTGGTTAACAGTTGGCTTATGTAGTTGGCTGCTCTCATGTCAGGGGCATAGATACTTAAAATTGTTAGATTTCCCTGTGTGATAGACCCTTTAAGTATGACAATAGTGTTCCTTTACATCTCTTACTACAGTCTTTGTTTTAAAAATCCAATTTGTCTGATAGGAGAATTGCTACCCCAGCTTTCTTTTGAGGTCCATTGCATGAAAAATGGTTCTCCATCCCCTTACTTTCAATCTGGAGGTGTCTTTAGGTTCAGAATGAATCTCTTGTAAGCAGCATAGGGATAGGTCCTGTCTTTTTATCCAATCTGAAATCCTGTGCCATTTCATTTTTTAGGCTGTTCACATTGAGAGTAACTATTAAAAGATATGAATTTAGTGCCATCATATTGCCTGTGAAGTCCCTGTTTCTGTAGATCATCTCTGTTACTTTCTGGTCTATATTACTCTTGGGGTATTTTTTCTTTTATAGAATCCCCCTCTCCCACCCTGGCTGGCTTGGTGGTTATATATCCTTTCACTTCTGCCTGTCCTGGAAGCTCTTTGTCTCTCCATCTGTTCTGAATAACAGCCTTGCTTGATAAAGTATTCTTGCTTGATAAAGTATTCTTAGTACCCTGATTATGTGTTGGCAGCCCCTTCTGGTTTGCTAGGTCTCTGTGGACAGGTCTAATGTTATTTTGATGTTCGTCCCTCCATAGGCAAAACATCTCTTCCCCCTAGCTGCTCTTAGAATAGCTGTCTTGGCTCTAAGATGGGCAAGTTTTACTATTATATACCGGGGCATTGGTCTATTTTTATTGATCTTGGAAGGGATCCTCTCTGCCTCTTGGACACAAATCCTTCTTTTCTTCCCCAGATTAGGTAAGTTCTTAGCTATGGTTTGCTCAAGTATACATCCTCCTCCTCTCTCTCTCTCTCCACCCCCTCAGGGATCCCAATAATTCTGACTTTGGAATGTTTCCTGTCATTGATCTCTCTACTTCTGAGCTCATGAGCTTGTAGTTGTTTATCTCTATCATTCTTGCCTTCCTTCGTTTTTATCAGCTTATCTTCTAGATCACTAATTCATTCTTCTTTCTCATTTAACCTGGAATTCAGAGTATCCATTTTAGATGACATCTCCTTCACAGCATTTTTAATTTTGGCGACAGTTGCTCTACATTCTGTCCTTAGAGATTCTATACTGTCGCCAATACTTATCTCGAACCTAAACAGAAACTTTATAGATGTTACTCTGAAATCTTTTTCAGACATCTTCTTAGATCCATATCCTTTAAGTCTGTGGCAGAAGACATTGTCTCTGGTTCTTTCCTTTGTTGGGAGTTCCTCCTCCTAGTCATTCTCTTGAGGGATAGTTGGAATGTACAGAGTCTAAAATATCAACCACGACTCAGGCAAGATGAACTTGAGGAAAATCTGGAGCATAGGAAGCCACCAATCTCATGCTGATTTCGTGGGTGTTCAGGATGGTTTGGTAGATATCCAGCTCAATTCAGGGGACCAGCAGCAGCAATGAGGATCCCTACTCCTCTGCCATCTTGCCTCTCTCCTGAAATGTTTATTTTTAATAACTCTATAGTTTTGTGTGTATGCTTTAGCCATATTCCTATTTTTGGGCAGATGGGTCAATTCAACATTTTAAAATTATAAATAACACTTATTGGAGAAATCAACTTTTTCTTTGCTTTTGGATCATATCTTTAAGGTACACTGTACAAAGAAGAATTGAGTTAGAGTGTATTAGAAAGTCTATAGTACTTGCTTCCTTCATCCAATAAGCATTTTCTGAATACCATTGGCACCCATACTAGGGTTATAGTAATAACAAATAAACAAAATACAATTCCTGTTTTCAATTTTAAATATGTGGAATGAGGGTGAGAAAGGAGATATGTTAACTAGAAAATACATGCATAATACAAAATGCTAAATATCAGAACTGAGACATGAGAAGTGGTTTTTGGTTCTCAATGAGGTGTGATAGCAGAGTATAAGAAAGTGAAGAAGAAAGTTTAAGAAAGAGGGAAGGGCCTTTCAAGTAGGTCCTGAAGGATAAATATAATTTTCTAGGCAAAGAAATGGGAAAATCATCTTCCAGGATGAGGGAAGTCCTATGTGCAAAGCAAAGACTCACTTCCGTCTACACTTGGGGAATGGTAATATAATAGTTGAGGCTGCAGAACGTGTTTGTACAGATTAGGGAGATATGGAAATTAAGGAAACTATGGAGAATGAGACTGTATTCTTAAGCTGGCCTAGACTGTGAGATGTCCTGTGTCCCTAAAGGAGCTTAAACTTTAACTTTTGGATAACAGGCTGTCAGCAGAATTTACCAGAACATCCCCCTGATAATCTGGGGATTAACAGGCCAGTGTTGTAAGTGATAAGCAGATAATATTATATAGCCCAGTGGTTCTAAAACTCTTGTGTGATTCTGCATCACTTGGAGAGCTAACAAAGTCTAGGGAAGACCAGGCTTGTAGAAGCAGGATGGGGCTTAGACCTCTGGATTTTTGGAAACTTTTCTGGATGATTCTGATAAATGCCAAAATTTGAGAACCACTGAAAACCTATACAACAGCCATTGTGGCTCACTTTCAGTAGCATATCTAGAAATGTCCTTTCACATGAAAATTATAATAAGACAATTTAAATATTTAATAAAGTCTTTAAAATACCAGCAAGGTAGAATGCCCTTAATAATTTTTTTGAATCATGCTCTCCCCATCTCTCTTACTATGAGCATAGATTTTGGAGTCATACAGACCTGAATTTAGGATCTGAATCACCTGTACTACTCACTCTTGGAATGATCACAGGCAAATGATGTCTTGATTAATTTATTATCTCTGAAACACAGAAATGATAATAGTGCATGCTTAACAAGGACTGTTATGAGATATGAAAATGTCTAGCATAATGACTGGCAAGGAGTAGGCTTTTAATTAGTAGTAAGTTGTTAAAGAATGGAATCTGCAGCCAATGTGCTTGAGCTGGAATATAGGTTCTACCACTTCCTGGCTATGTGATCCTGGGAAATATGTTTAATCATTTCTATGCCTCAGTTTCCTGTTATTATAAGTGGATACAATTAATCTCACTACTGGATACAAAAATTGTATCTATTTTTTAGAGTTTGTAAAGCACTTAGAATAGCAGCATGTACATAATAAAAGCTAATATGATAGGTTTTTCTTTATGAATATAAAAAATGAATCTCAATCTTTTGGATTAAGGAATTATTATTTCATTTTCCCCTCAATTACTTTTATTTTACTAGAGATTTAATGATATTGCTACCTGCATTCTTTACTGATCAAGTCTAATGTTAACTTTTTTACCTTCTTCTTTGACCATATAAGTACTTTAGAATGTGTTGACTTTATTTACCTCTCCTTCACCTTTGTGCTGTTACTGCATTTTAACTTCTATTTGTATTTTAACCCCATGAAACATAATTGTTGTTTTATAATAAAAATTTAATTATATATATAATATAATATATTATATATTTAATTATATATGTACTTATATGTTTCATTCTCCTTCATTCTTGCATCTCTTTCCTTTCATCTAGTATAATTTTTCTTCTTCTTGAAGAATACTCATCCGTATCTCTTTTAGTATATATTTTCTGGAGAAAAGTCTCTCAGTTTTCCTTTCTGAACATGACTTCTTTTACCATCATTTCTAAATATTATTTTCACTAGATGGAGAATTTTAAAGTGGCAACTATTTTCTTTTCTTTCTTTTTAAAATTAGTTAATAAAATTTAAATTTTTAATTTGAATTGCAGTTAGTTAACATACAGTATTATATTAGTCTCAGGTATGTGGTAGAGTGATTCAACACTTCCATACATCACATATCTCATCATGACAAGTGCACTCCTTAATCCCCATCACCTACTTAACCCAACCTCCACTCTGGTCGCCATAAGTTTGTCCTCTATAGTTAGAGTTTTATTGTTTCTCTCTCTTTTTTCCTTTTACTCATTTTAAAAAAGTTTTTATTCAAATTCCAATTAGTTAACATATAGTGTAATATTACTTTCAGCAGTAGAATTTAGTGATTCACCCCTTACATAATAATACCCAGTGCTCATCACAAATGCACTCCTTAATGTCCATCACCCATTTAATTCACCCCTCCCCACCTCTCCTCCAGGAACCCTCAGTTCTTTAGAGTTAACAGTCTTTTTTATGGTTTGCTTCTTTCTTTTTTTTTCCCCTCCATGTTCTTCTGTTTTCTTTCTTAAATTCCACATACGAGTGAAATCATTTGGTATTTGTCTCTGATTGAATTAATTCTCTTAGCATTATACTCTCTAGCTATATCCGTGTCATTGTGAATGGCAAGATTTCATTCTTTTTTTATGGCTGAATAATATTCCATTATATGTCTATATACACACCACCGCTTCTTTATCCCTTCACCAATCTATGGACACTTGGGTTGCTTCCATATCTTGCCTATTATAAATAATACTGCTATAACATAGGGATGCATGTCTTTCTTTGGGTTAGTGTTTTTGTATTCTTTGGGTAAAAACCCAGTAGTGCAATTGCTGGATTGTAGGTAGTTTATTTTTAATTTTTTGAGGAACCTCCACTCTATTTTCTTTTCTTTTTTTTTTTTTTTTTTAAGATTTTATTTATTTATTTGACAGAGAGAGATCACAAGTAGGCATAGAGGCAGGCAGAGAGAGAGAGGGGGGGGGAAGCAGGCTCCCCGCTGAGCAGAGAGCCCGATGCGGGACTCGATCCCAGGACCCTGAGATCATGACCCGAGCCGAAGGCAGCGGCTTAACCCACTGAGCCACCCAGGCGCCCTCCACTCTATTTTCCATAGTGGCTGCACCCATTTGCATTCTGCCAACAGTCCATTAGTATTTCTTTTCCTCCATATCCTAGCTGACACCTGTTGGACTATAGCTTTGTAATATGACTTGAAGTCTGGAATAATGATATATCCAGCTTTGCTTTCTTTTTTGAGGTTGCTTTGATTAGTTGGGGTCTTTTGTATTTTCATACAAATTTTAGAATTGTTTTTTCTAGTTCTGTGAAAAATACTGTTGCTATTTTGGTGGGGATTGCATTACATGTGTAGATTTCTTTAGATAGGATAGGTATTTTAACAGTATTTGTTCCTCCAATCCATGAGCATGGACTTTTTCCATTTCTTTGTGGCAGCTATTTTTTTTTTTTTTTTAACTTTGAAGGTATCTTGCATTGTTTTCTGACTTTTCTGTTTTTATTTTTCTGTTGAGCAGTTAGCAAAAAGACATTTGAAATTAATTTGTTTCATTGTTGTTGCTTTTTAGACTTTTCCTTTTGTATTTTGCTCTTATTTTAATATGCTGCCTCTAGGTGTGAATTTCTTTCATTTTTTTTTCTGGTTGTGCTTATATGGATTTTTTAATCTGTGAATTGATTTATTTTAATGGTTTTAGAAAATTCTTAATCATTGTCTTTTCAAAAATTGATTCTACTTCATTTTCTTTGTCCTTTCTCATGGTCTTATAATTATTTATAATGCATATTATAACTTGCCACAATGTCTCTCTTACCCTCTTCCATATTTTTCATGCCTTTCCTCTGTGCTTAATTATGGGTATTCTAACATATCTTCCATTTAAAAATTTTCACTTCAACAGTGTCTAATCTGTTTTTAAAGCCATCCAGAAAGTTTTTATTTTTTTAAACATCTAACTTTTAAAAAAGATTTTATTTATCATCCCTATCCATCTATCATCTATCTATCTATCTATCATCTATCATCTATCTATCTATCTTTCTATTTATTTGACAGAGAGAGAGAGAAAGAACAAACTGGGGAAGCTACAGGCCAGAGGGAGAAAGATAAGCAGGGCCCCCATGGAGCAGGGAGCCCAATGTGGGTCTTGATCCCAGGACCCTGAGATCATGACCTGAGCTGAAGGCAGATGTTTAACTGACTGGGCCACCCAGGCACACCTCCAGAAAGTTCTTAGCTTCAGTTGTACTCTTTAGTGTTAAACTTTCTATTTGATTTTCTTTCAAAGTTATGCCATGTTTTATGGATTCTAGTTCTTTGCTTAGATCTTGAATCTAATCTTTTATTTCTTTAATGAGCATAACTAATCTATCCTTGAAAATTTTATTATCTGAGTTTTAGTGGTTCTATTTTTATGGTACATTGATTCTACTTATTTTTGTCCATGCTGTCTTGATCTTCTCATTTACAGTTTATTTTTATTGTTTGCTAGACACTGTATTGACAAAATTTTTGGTTAAAAAAAAAAAGTAGGGTCTATGATAATATTTTCCTGCAAAGATGACTCCATTTCTGGATTGGGTAGTCCAAAATTATTTTGGGGGGGTCCATGCAAGTGACTGAAACTTAGACTGCAGTCTGTGCAAGGATTATGCTACTTCTGATTCACTCTGATCATTTTGGAATTCCCAAGTAAACTTGTAAGGGGCTTTATTAGAGCTCCAATCCTCCATGGATTTTGGTTTTCAATACGAAGCTTTCATAGTACTGCTTAAGCTCTTATCTATCACTTCTCAAATTGGCAAATACCCTCAGGGATTGAGCAACCACAAATGATACGTTCACTTTTCTGGATATTTCTGTCATAGATCTTGGCTATGTAATTATTCACTATAATATTGGTTCTGTCATGCATTCAAGTAGATAATTTTAATATAGTATATATTTTGCAAACTTTTCTCATTGTCCTAAGTGGGAGAGTTTATCTGAGTTAACTGTTCATAAAACAGTGTGGAAGATAAATTAGAGGAAAAGAGGGAGATACAGTTTCCACCAAATTGGTTCCAAAGAGGATGTGCCAGTTGACATTTTTGCTAGTGTTTTATGAGTGTTCTGGTTGTTTCTTTAGTATGTTTTTTTTTTTTGTTGTTGTTGTTGTTTTAACTTTTCCACCTGGCAAAAAATTCTTGAAAAATCTGTTTTGTAAGACAATGAATTGTAGGAGCTGTATAGCTCCTTCATTATAGGAGCTTCATTATAGGAGCCGTACAGCTGATGTGTGGATGGGAGGGGATATGTCCTAGTGGGATAGGTAAGCAGCTTCTTTCTTTCTCCTTCCCTCCTTCCTCTCTCCCTCCCTTCCTTCCTTCCTTGCTTTCTTCCCCTCTCCTGAAGGTCAGAGGGAGAAGCACCCCCCTATGGAGCTGGGAGCCTGATGCAGGACTCAATCCTGGTACTCCGGTACTCCAGGATCATGACCTGAGCAAAAGGCAGTCACTTAACCAACTGAGCCCTCCAGGTTCCCTGATTTACAAATTATTATTATTGATATATTTTGAAATAATTACTTTTATAACTTCGGTTATTTATATTGTCACCAAGCAAATAATATACTCTTTCAAGAATATCTAAAAATAATAATTATTTTGATTTATATTTTCAAACCCCTTTATTTTCTTTATTGTTTATCTCAGTAGTTTGAAATCCATCTGAAATTCAATATTCAGCTCTCATTTTAGCAAGGCTGTCTCATTTAATAAAATAATGTTTATCATTAGGTTTCTTCATTGTCAGATCTGTTTATCTTTTAGAAATATTTCTTATCTTTTAACTTACATGGATCCTTGTTTTGATATTTTATCTATAAAACTTTTCTTGACAAATTATTTCAGATTTTGAAGTATATGTATTTTTTGGTTTGAAGAGAAAAGTGTCTTGCTTTTTACTCCTTTGTGGTATCAACTCTATCTTTTTTCAAGTTTTGTAAATTTTTCTTTAAGCTTTTTTTTTAAAAAAAAATCTATAATCTTAGAGCATAGCAAAAAAATTCATTCTTATTGCCCCTAATTTAAATACTATGGATTAGGGTTTTGTGTGTGTGTGTGTGTGTGTGTGTGTGTGTATTGTTAAAAGTCTTAGCACTGGCAATCAGATAATCAGATATTCAAGGTGGGCTAGCAAGGGCTTGGAGATTCACCCAAAACAGTTATTTGCAGGCATCACATTAGACACTGGAAGACCGTACCTGTCTTTATAAAGCCTACTAATAGAGAAGGAAGAAAATCACATAAGTGATAGATGAATTAAGAATGATGAATTTTATGACAAAGCAATTACTAGGATTTATCAGAATATACAGTAGCATTTCCCATCTTAATCTAGAGGAGAGAAAATCTAGGAACATTATGATATCCCTACTAGGACTGTGATTTACACATCAGCAGTATTGTCTGAAAATAATACATTAATTATAGATTGAATCTTCTGTTTGTGTTTTCTATTTTATCATGTATTTTCACAATTATTATTTATATATTTTAGTTCTGTGCTTCTTAAACTAATATAACCACCATAGAGATATCAAGATACCGGACACATGTGCCTTGTTTTCCTAGAGTATTTTGTTGCAGAATACAAAATTTACATGAATTTATTTTAAGAGAAAGAATGTGATTTCAGAAAGAGAGTTCTTTCTTGTGAAGGGCTTGGGGAATACATTCACTGTCCTCTGTCATTATTTCGGAAGAAAAATCTGAGAAGCACCAATTTAAGTATTTTATATTTCCTTATTACCAGTTATCTTATTTATTTTTCATATGTTTTGTTCCACTTTACTTAAACCTAATCACTCCCTTAATTTTATATGAATTGTACCTTTCTCATTTGTAAGTATTTTAGATTAAATGTCCAATTGTAATGATTCCCTCCCCTCAAGTCAATTGTGGAATGTTTAAGGTGGAGGCTACTGACATGAACACTTAAGTGGTCTTATTGCTCAGTCTGATTCTGTTAAGGACAAAGTATGGTGACCAGGGTAGTGTGGTGAGAACTGGTTATTGTAGGAGCCTAATGACTTGTTTTTCTAACAGTTGTTAGAAAATTCCAGATTTCAAATTTGTACTGTGTTCTTGGAGTCAAGACTGGTTTTAGAGTTCCTTCTTTGGTACTAGGCTTTTTCATTTCTGTTTCTATCTTGAGATAGCCTGGGAAAATTGTTCAGGTCTGGTTTTCTAAGTCCATTGGCCTTCATGAGAACCATAGGAGACTTCCATCACAGATTGGAGGACTAATCCAGTTTTCTTTTTTTATTTTTAAATTAAGCTAACCTAGGTTTTTTATTGGGAAGAGTGGAGCCAAGACCTTGAAATACCTTCAGACTCAGAGATTATTTGTGTTCTTTATGTAATGATCAGGGAAAATTCAGATGTTGAGAAGACTAGGCAATCATATAAACAGAAGGATTTAGAAAGAAACTTAAGAGATGCTTTTATTCAACATCCCTTTGTGTATTCCATTGCATATATATACCACCTCTTCTTTATCCATTCATCTGTTGATGATCCCAATCTTTTGATACCGGTTGATACTTGATTTGTGACCCAGGATGTGATCTATTTTGGAGACTGTTCCATCTGCAGTAGAGAAGAATGTGTATTCTGTTCCTTTGGGATGGAATGTTCTGAATATATCTGTGATGTCCATCTGGTCCAGTGTGTTATTTAAGGCCTTTATTTCCTTGTTGATCTTTTGCTTGGATGATCTGTCATTTCAGTGAGGGGAGTGGTAAAGTCCCCTACTATTATTATATTATTGTCATTGTGTTTCTTTGATTTTGTTATTAATTGGTTTATATAGTTGGCTGCTTCCATGTTAGGGGCATAGATATTTAAAATTGTTATATCTTCTTGTTGGACAGACCCTTTGAGTAGGATATGGTGTTCTTCCTCATCTCTTATTATAGTCTTTGGCTTAAAATCTAATTGATCTGATCTAAGGATTGCCACCCCAGCTTTCTTTTGATGTCCATTAGCAAGGTAAATTGTTTTCCACCCCTTCAATTTAAATCTGGAGGTGTCTTTGGGTCTAAAATGAGTTTCTTGTAGACAGCATATTGATGGGTTTTCTTTTTTTATCCATTCTGATACCATGTGTCTTTTGATTGGGGCATTTAGCCCACTTACATTCAGAGTAACTATTGAGAGAGATGAATTTAGTGCCAGTGTATTGCCTGTAAGGTAGCTATTACTGTATATTGTTTCTATTCCTTTCTGATCTACTACTTTTAGGCTCTTTCTTTGCTTAGGGGACTCCTTTCAATATCTCCTGTAGAGCTGGTTTGGCGTTTACAATATCTTTTAGTTTTTGTTTGTCCTGGATGATTTTTATCTCTCCTTCTATTTTCAATGATAGCCTAGCTGGATATAGTATTATTGGCTGCATGTTTTCCTCATTTAGTGCTCTGAATATATCATGCCAGTTATTTCTGCCCTGCCAGGTGTCTGTGGATAGGTCTGCTGCCAATATAATATTTTTACCATTGTATGTTACAGACTTCTTATACTGGGCTGTTTTCAGGATTTTCTCTTTGCCGCTAAGACTTGTATATTTTACTATTAGATGATGGGGTGTGGACCTATTATTAATTTTGAGGGGGGTTCTCTGCACCTCCTAGATTTTGACACTTGCTCCCTTGCCATATTAGAGAAATTCTTTACAATAATTCTCTCCAGTATACCTTCTGCTCCCCTTTCTCTTTCTTCTTATTCTGGAAGCCCAATTATTCTAATGTTGTTTCATCTTATGGTATCACTTATCTCTAGAATTCTCCCCTTATTGTCCAGTAGTTGTTTGTCTCTCTTTTGCTCAGCTTCTTTATTCTCTGTCATTTGGTCTTCTATATCACTAATTCTCCTTTCTGCCTCATTTATCCTAGCAATAAGAGCCTCCATTTTTTATTGCAACTCATTAATAGCTTTTTTAATTTCAAGTTTGTTAGATTTTAGTTCTTTTATTTTTCCAGAAATGGCCTTTATTTCTCCAGACAGGGTTTCTCTAATATCTTCCATGCCTTTTTTGAGCCCGGCTAGGATCTTTAGAATCATCATTCTGAACTCTACATCTGAGATATTACCAGTGTCCATATTGATTTAGTCCCTAGCTTTTGGTACTGACTCTTGGTTTTTTTTTTTTTTTTTGGTGAGTTTTTCTGCCTTGTTATTTTATCCAGATAAAAATATATGAAGGAGTGAATAAAATACTAAAAGGGTGGCAAAGATCCCAGGAAAATGAGCTTTAACCAAATCAGAAGAGACCCCAAATTGTGGGGGGGAATAAAGGGGGTAAAAAGAAGTTCAGAAAAAAAAATTTTAAAAAGAGAAAAAATAAAAATAAATATAAAAATGAAAAAAAATATATATTAGATTGGTGATTAGAACAGGGTCACCCACTTAATTTTGGGAGTATTTTGGTCTCTTAGAAGAAACTACCTCCCATAATTATAAAGAATGAAAAACATATATAAGTGTAAACACAATGAAGTGATGGAATATGACTATAAAGATTGATTTTTTTTTTAATTTTCTAAAAAAGGAGTTGATAAGTTGGTTGGGAGCATAAAGAAAATGAAAGTGGAAAGAATTTTCTCAGACTGGAGACTAGAAGAAAGCCCTGTGCTAGATTTAGGGTATATTTTGATCTATTAAAAGAAGTTGTACCTCAAATTTCTTACAAGAAATAACCGTATATGTATACAAAAAATAAAGTTAGCTACAATGAAGGATAAAAAATGATTATTTTATTTATTTATTATTAAATATTATTTATAAAATATGATTATTATAATGAAGTTTCAAAAAAGATTTTTTAAATGAAAGGTATTGTTAAAATAAACTAGTTAAAAATGTTAAAAGAAGAAAGGGTAAATGTTAAAAATAATTTAGCAGAAGATAAAATAAAATTCAAAAAAATTAATTAACTTTGCAAGACTAAAGAATCACGGGGAGAAAGCCATGAATTCCATGCTTTGCTTTCTCCTCCTCTGGAATTCCGCTGTTCTCCTTGGTAAGTGAACTTGGTCTTGGCTGGATTTCTTGCTGACCTTCTGAGGGGGGGGGTCTGTTGTACTGATTCAAGTGTCTTTGCCCCAGGCCGAATTGCACTGCCCTTATTAGGGGCCAGGCTAAGTAATCTGCTTGGGTTCTCTTTTGGGAGCTCTTATTCCCTGAATGCTTTCCTTAGAGTTCCAGAGGACAGGAATGAAAATCGCGGCCTCACAATCTCCTGCCCAGAGGAGCCAAGAGCTCAGGGCCCCACTCCTCAGTGTGCCCTCAGAGAAAAGCACTCAATCACTCTTTTCTCCCTGGCCTCCAGCTGCGCTCTGAGCTCACCCAGCCTGTGACCAAGCATCTCAGCACACAGCCCTGCCTGGAGTCCCCAAACCCGCAGATCCCTGTGCTCTTTGAGGGGGGTCTCCCCGGATCTTATGGGATCTCTGCTCACCAGTGACCTGTGCCACGGATCACAATTTAAGGCAACCCTGAGTTGGGAGCTCACTCCTTGGCTCCATATCTGTAGCCAGCTTCCTGGCTCTAATACCTGTGAGCTCTGCAATACTCAGACATCCTGATCTTTCTGTGGCCCTGCAGGACCTGAGACCATGCTGTCCCTGTGGGGGCTTCACCCCGGCTTAGCCTCTGGAGCCATGTGCCTCAGTGGAGCAGACTTTTGAAAATTCTGATTTTGTGCTCCTTTGCTCCGCCGCTTACCAGGAGCCGGCCCCTCCCCCCATAGTCTATCTTCCCGTTGCTTTGGATTCACTTCTCTGCCAGTCCTACCTTTCAGAAAGTGGTCAGTTTTCTGTTTCTACAATTTTTGCTCTTCTCTTCGATCTCGTTTTGGATTTGTAGGTGTTTGGAATGGTTTGATAAACTATCTAGCTGATCTCCTGCTACCTGATATTGTCTCAACCTGCTACTTCTCTGCCATCTTGACTCTTCCCTATTAGTCTCAATTTTTTAAAAAGTGATACATACACATATTAACATGCACAGTAACATTTTCTTACTTCTTCATTCATTGAGTAATAGACCATATAATTTCTGGTCATTTTGTATTTCATATGGTTGCTTTAATATACTATATTATAATACCACTAATGGCTTTCCTTATAATATTGTCTAGAATGTCATTCCTCACTTATTCTCCTGATTAACCTGCTTGTTAGCTTACTTATCTATAAAGATTCAGTTGAAGAGTCACTCCCTCTATGGCAGTTCTTCTCAGTAACTCGTTCCCTTAATCTACTATTAAAAATAGTCCTTTTCTTTGTGCTCCTTCAGTACTGTGTATGTGTACCTTTTCTTAGAGCTAGAGAGCACTTGATTGCTCTAAAAATCAGCAACAATAAAACAAAGGCTTTATGTCTGTGATCATTTATGGTCTTCATTATGTATTAAGTAATTTCATATATATATATATGAAATTTATATATATATATATATATGTATATATATATATGTATATAATTTGCTTGTCAAAATCTGTAGGAAAAAATATAACAAATTGTTGAAACACTGCTCCAGAATCAAATTCTGGGAGTGATAATGTGTTTATTGCACTTTGAAAAAGTTTCAGTCTCCTTTTTCATTTTTGACTGTGAACTCCTTGAGAGAAGAGACTGTACTTCTTTTAATTTTGTATTTTCAATTTTCATATTTTAAAGATGTGTTTTGGGGTGCATGGGTGGTTCAGTTAGTTATGGGACTGCCTTTAGCTCAGGTTGTGATCCTGGGGTCCCTCGGTGGGCTCCCAGCTCAGCAGAGAGTATACTTTTCTCTCTGACCCTCCTCCTCTCGTGTGCATGCAATTGCTCTCTCAAATAAGTAAAATCTTTTTTAAAAAATGTGTTTTCCCCATTGAGGGACACAATTCCTATTTGTTGAATGAATGGATGAGTAGCCAGGGATCACGGTAAATAATGTATTCTTTCAGCTTGCTGGGTGTTTTGTATATTTGTGTCCATTTGCCCCTCTGTATATATTATCTACCCTTACTACTCTGCTGCCCTGGGGTCTGACTTTTAAGGCTTATGTTAATGGACTCCCACTTCCTCTAGATCTCAGTTGAGTTTAGCCAATGGGTATTTCTAGAAGGAGATTGGAGGGAGAGAGTGTTCATTTCCCAGGATCTCTTCTTGTGAGTTCACTTTGGGTTAGTTATGTGCCTTATTGAATATCTCTGGAACTCACAACAGGATTTCTCTACAGGACCCTTTGCTTCTTGATTTTAGTAACTCCTCTTTTCCCTTATTTGTTTGAATAACTCTTCTAAGTACTGCACTATCTCTTGTGGTCCCTCTATACCCCATTTATACCTTTGCAATTCATCTCTTCATAAACAAATTTTCTTGAATTACCTTAATTTGAGTGTTCCATTTGTTTCGTGTTGGGACTTTAACTGATAAACTCAACAACCATTCTTCTGCTTTTCCCTTGGATGAGAATTCTCTTTTCCTTTCAAGAACATCCTTTCTCCATGTGTAGTTCATGGGGCTGATCCCACCAATGCTTCAGGGATTGGCACATGAGTCATATTTGGTGGAATAGCTTTCTCTCTAGCTTAAGTTATTGGTTTATGTATGGGCTTAGTGCCAGAAACATTTCTTCTCTTGCTATATTTTCTAGCACTATTTGGAAAGAGGCAGTCTTTCCTGAAATTATGGTAAACTGGGATTATCTGGGAGTTGTCTTTGTCTTCATGTGGAGAGTCTTTATAAAAATGAAGCCAATATTTGTAGGATTATTAACTTTCACAAACTATCATTGTGTGTTAGCAACTGAGAGAAAGAAGTATGTATTGTACTAATTTATGACCAAAGCATTTAAAGAACAGAGTCATTTTGTTTCTGTATATGTCTGCATACTTATTAGCTTGTGGTTGTCAAGATTTAGATACTAATGATTCTAATTCTAGATAATTATAAGAAATTTATCTGTATGAAATTAAGAAGCTTATCTATTTAAAAAATTTTCAAAACACTGTAGCATGGATGTTTTCTACCCTTTTCCTTATGTATTTTGGGTCTCTAGCAAATGTCTTATTTTCCTACCTGAAAAAATATTTGTAAGCTTAGTCTTTTTATTCCTCCATAGGCCAATTTTGTCCAAATAAAGAATACTGGGTTTAGCTTTAGTTTGAAGGAATCTATCAAGTTGATTTCATTTGTGATGTAAATTTTATTTTCTCTTAAACCTCTAGGGCAGGAAACCTACCAGTTGCACTAACTCTCATAGTGAGAATTCTGAATGAAGCTGAGAGCAAATTGCCAAAGGCAAATAGAATATATTCTGAAAAAATGCCTTGTTTCTAGCTGATTCTCAAAATAATTCAAACATAATAATTTCCTCAAGCAAGATTTTAAGGTGCATAATGTATCTAAGAGACATTTCCTAAGACGTCAACCAGTTAAGTAAGTCTTAGAATTCAAAGTCACTATTGAATTTTTATTCAAATGAGTCTGAACATTTAAACCATCCTTCTTTTCCTGAAGGAGATGGAAATGGAAACAATAACAACAATGTGTTTCTTTTTTTCTTTCTTGAGTGTTTTCTTTCTTGCTTTTTTTTTTTTTTTTTGGATGCTTTCCATTACCCTGTTTTCTAGTAATTGGCATGAAAGGATGCTTCTTGATCTATTTAAAAGCTAAGAAAAGAGTTACAAATCTCTATATGTAACTGTCAAGATTTTTTTTCAGGAATTGAAATTCTTTCAAAAAACACTAACAGTTGAGATTCTTTTTCCTAAAAGTTGATTCTTTGAACCTCAACTGTCAGTTTTTCTAAAAGGAAAATACTGCAGAAACAATATATTTCAGTCGGATGAGGAATCACATACCTTCTGACTTGGTCGTTATAATCCAGAGACACCTGCTCTTAGGTCTGAATCTTGATTGTTTAGCTCTTCATCTGAGTCTTGGAGGTACCCCTGTAACCTCCCTTCGGAACTCCCACCCTCCTATTTAGTAGTTTTTTTCCCCCTGCACTAGGCTGAATTGATTCTGTTGCTTGCAATGGAAATATTTTAATCATGAGGGTGCCTGGGTGGCTTAGTGGGTTGAAGCCTCTGCCTTCAGCTCAGGTCATGATCCCAGAGTCCTGGGATTGAGCCCCACATTGGGATCTCTGCTTGGCAAAGAGTCTGCTTCCCCCACTCTCTCTGCCTGCCTCTCTTCCTACTTGTGATCTCTCTCTCTCTCTCTCTGTCAAATAAATAAATAAATAAATAAAATATTTTAATCATGTATTTTAAGTAGTTGCATTATCTCTTTATGATAAGAGGCAATCCAAGATGGCTACTCCCAGGGAAAGCACAAATCTTATAACAATTTTACTTCAAAAGTATTAATAACTCTTTCAAAAGAGATTAAAATAAATTTAAATAAAAAAAATCAAGTGACTGCCATCAGCAGTGTTATGCCCACTTTCATATATAATATTTCATTTGAATCTGTATTAGTTTACTAGGGCTACTTAACAAATTACCTCCAACTAGGTGACTTTAAATAACAAAAGTTTATTGTCTAACAGTTCTGGAAGCCAAAATTCCAAATTCAAGGGTGTTGGCAAGGTTGGCTCCATCTGAAGTCTTGGAGGGAGAATCTGCTCCATGCCTCTTTCCTAGCTTCTGGTAACTGTTGGCATCTCTTTGCACTTCTTGGCTAGTAGCTGCATAACTTCATTCTCTTCCTTAGTTTTCATATGATCATCCCTTTAGTGATTCTGTGTCTTCTCCATTTCTGTCTCTTATAAAGACACATGTCATTGGATTTAAGGCCCACTCTAAATCCAGGATAATCTCACATCTTGAGATTCTTAATTAAATCTGCAAATACACTCTTAAAATAAAGTCATGTTAAGAGGTACTGCCTGTTAGGACATATCTTTTTGAGATTGCTATTCAATACATTAGATCCTTCAGTAGTCTGTGGGATGGGTGACAATGTTATTCCCTTTTCACATGTGAATAAGCAGAGGCTAAAAACATATAGCCAGCACAGTGGAAAAACAGGACACCAACCAAAATCTCATTCTAAGACGAGTGGTCTTTCTTCTATGTCACAGCCTCTCTTGACCTGCTATTTTTAGTTTCATAATCATTTCATCTTTTAAATAGAAAATAATACACATTTTAACATTGTTTATAGGTTTTACAAAGTTGTATATTTTATCAGCATCATGTTTACTTTCCTTCATATAAAATGATTCTTGTTAGCAAACTCTTCGTAGTGAAATTTCTTACCTTTTCAGAAAGCAAAGGAAATTAAGAGAGAAACCAAATATATTTTTCCTCATCATCCTCTGCCATTGTTTTTTTTACTCATGATTTTAATCTTCCATTTATATTGCTCTCCTTCTGCTTACTCTCATCCCACTTCCAGATCCCTGGGGTTTAGCTAGTGATGAGCATTATTGAAGAATCCCAGGGAAGGCATGCTGTCTCTGTCTACAATCCCCTTTTCTTGGCACTTTGTGTAAATAATCAAGGATGCACCTGTCCCATTACAGACATGGGAATAAGGCCATGATACATGTTTGAGTTTTGGTTTTTAAAAACATCTATTTTGTAGACTGGCCCTGTTGAGGCCAGACCACAGAGAGCCCAAAGTTACATGTGACTAAACTTGCTGCAAGGTATGACACATGGCAGTAATTTGCCTGAGTGACTTAAGGATGCTTGTCTATCTTCCCATGCTTTTCTAAGATTTGGACTATTCTACAATCTCATAAAACTCAAATTTCCAATTTATATTGAGTCATTTATAGAAATTCAGAACATATAGGAAGGATGTAATAATTGTTTGTTTTTCTAAACCAATTCTTGATTAAAAAAATAGTTTACATTCCTGTATCACTGAATGCTTGTCTTACATTAATCTGATTTTATTGCTTAAAAGGGGTTACAAAGTAAAAAATATGCTGGTAAAAAGACTAATCTAAAAAGTTGAGCACTAAAATTTTTTTTCAAATTAAATGCCTACTCACATACACAATCTACCTTCACAAAAATAATTCTTCCTTGAACTCAATTCCACATTTTCCAAGAAGTCCTGAATTCCAAGTTTTGATGTCCTTCTCAACTTTGATTAGCAATTAGTTTGTACTCTACAAATTATTTTTAAAAAATTTTTTAGAATATGCATTATAGTTTTGAGTGCTTATCTCATATCTTATCACCAGAGTATCCAGAAACTGGTACTTGCCCTGGTACCTGCAAGTAATAACCAACTTGGCAGATATTGAGCTATGACTGATACAAGTACAAACTATAATTATTTTAAGCCCAGAGTCGACAGCACCATATTTCCTACTATATTAGATAACACTTAACATTATCAGAGGTTTGCTATGTACCAGGCACTGTTCCAGATTCCTTCAATATATTCACATGAATTTGTGGAAAACTGAAGACTGAATGGTTTGTTGAGAAGTCATAGCAGCATTATTATGAGGAATTAATTTTCATCAAGGTTTTGGTTGATAGCCCTTTCTGGAGGATATTATTGCTATTATGCAAATGTCAGAATCAACCTGACTTTCATCTTCAGTTTCCTCTTCCTCTCTGTCCCTTTTCAATTTTTTCAAGAATTCAGTTTTTATCAGTGCACATTCAAATCAGTTTGGATAGATGAGGCTGTTGATTAATTTTGTCAACAAGTGAATAAAAATTTAAGTGATTATGCATACTCTTTTATTAAATTTTTTGCTCTAAAATTCTTGGCAGCTGATTCAGAAATATTAAAATTGCCACAATTTTAGGAGGCACTTATGAATGGACTTAAGAGTGAAAGAAATTCCTGCTTTGGTTTCTTCAGTTTGGTTTTTCTATGGTGACCTTTTGTTGGAAGAGCTGCACATTTAGGGACTAAGACTTTATATGACTTGAACCAGCCTTGTTCTTAACTGGCTATAACTAAAAATTTTCTACTCTTGGGAATCAGATACACGCTAGTCTTCTATTATTTTTTTTTATTATTATTTTAGAGATTTATTTATTTATTTTAGAGAGAGAAGGAGAAAATGTGAGTGGGGGAAGGGGCAGAGGGAGAGAATCTTCAGGCAGACTCCTCGCTGAGCATAGAGCCTGACATGAGACTTAGTCCCTCAACCTATGACATCATGACCTGAGCTGAAACCAAGAGTCAGTTGCTTAGCTCACTGAGCCACCAAGGCACCAATCTGCCAGTCTTTTATATCCTCTTCCTCAATTATCAGCATTCTTAGTACTCTAAATTTTAGAGTACTTTTCTAAGAAAGAAAAGTTTTAGAGGCTTTTCTAAGAAAGAAACTAAGGAGAATTTTTTGGTTGAGTATTTATGTTTTTGGGCATGTAGGCCTTATATACCTAGAACTAAAGATATTAAGTTTAGTTATCTCTCAAATTCAGCAGTTAAGGATATAAGATTTTCATCTTCAACCTGTTTACATTCTCACTTGTCTTCCCCCCATGCCCCCCCCCCCCCCCCCCCCGCATTCCCACCCTTGGTTTCATTGTCAGGGACATTATTTTTGTAGAGTTGTTTTTTTTCTAGAATGGAAATTACTGCTATAGGAATAGGAACTTCTACCATAGTATCTGTACAGACTGAATGTGTTCTCCACAAATTCATATGTTAAAGTTCTAATCCCCAATGTGATGGTATTTGGAGGTGGGGGCTTTTGATAGGTAATCAGGTTTAGCTGAGGTCTTAAGAGTTGGGTTTTTATGATGGAATTAGTGCCCTTAGAAGAAGAGACCAGAGAGCTGGCTCTCTCCCCACCATGTCAGGACACAGCATAAAGATGGCCATCTACAAGGCAAGAAGAGAACTCTTCGCAGGAACCTGACCATACTGGTACCTTGGATCTTGGACTTTCCAGCCTCCAGAACTGTGAAAAATAAATGTCTTTTGATTAAGCCATCCAGTCTATGGAGTTTTGCTATAGCATTTTGAGCAGACTGAGACAGTATATTCCTTTTAATAATTTATGTTTTCAATACTATTTATTCCTTGCATACACCACCCAATTTTTCTTACCTTACAGTGTTATCATCATTAGAATGCTCAATACCATAGTCAAAAGTATTTGGAAAATTTTGTTATCTATGACTTACATCATAGCAACTTTTTGTCCATGAAACATTTTCATAATGCTTCTCAAAATTCAATGATGAGTTTTGATGGCAGAGAAGAAAAATTAAAGATATGCTGTGCCATTTGGGTAAAGTCTATGATTCAGTGAAAAACAGTTTTCAATATTTCATGGCAAGTCCAGGATCCCAATAGGACTGCACAGAAATATGTTAGAATTTTTCTCTGAAATTATGTTTTCAGTTTGTTTTTTAAACTTTGTTTTCTTTGAAATAATACACAGGTTTTTTTTTTTTTTTAAAGATTTTATTTATTTACCTGACAGACAGAGATCACAAGTAGGCAAAGAGGCAGGCAGAGAGAGAGAGAGGAGGAAGCAGGCTCCCCGCTAAGCAGAGAGCCCAATGTGGGGCTCGATCCCAGGACCCTGGTATCATGACCCGAGCTGAAGGCAGAGGCTTTAACCCACTGAGCTACCCAGACTCCCCAATACCCAGGTGTTTTTAAAGATAAATAAGTATATATCTTTAAAACATGTAGCTATTTGACAGAGTTATTTCAAGTCAGTTACCTGTACTTCTGTTAAAAATTTTTATATGGCATTCTTCAAAATTAGCCAATTTTTTTGCTTTTAAGATCATAATGTATTCTGAAGCCTGTTTCCATATTGTTTCATGTACTTGTACAGTTGACATCCTTCTAGATAAAATAGGTTTCAGGGGCTAAAAAGCAAAACCAGAAGAAAACTTCACATCTGAAGGAAAAACATTTCAAATCTTCAGGGAGACATGTAGCTATCTTGGCACTACCATGCTCCTGTGAAATGGCAACATCTTAAATAAATTTATACTTTTAATGTCTTCATTTAGAAAAGTTGTCCCTCTGTGACATGGAACAAGCTAACATCAGAAATTCCTATCACTTTTAATAAAGATAAAAATATCTATCATGAAACTTCAGTAATATTTAAACAGTAATTTGAAACTATTTAAACTACTCAGCCTATGGATCAAAAATATCTTACAGCTCTGGTTGAAGAATACCAATGAAAGGGAAGAAGGCAAAAATTCCACCAACTTAAATTCCTTACTATTTATAATCTGTTTTAAACCTAAGTGTGAAAGAAATGTCTGAATCTCTAAAAAAAATTAGAATTTCACTATTTTATTTTTATAAAAGTCATATCAAAATTATCCAAAACTTAGCTTTTAAAAATTAATTTTCCGCTATTATTTTAATAAATGTTAGGGCTAAAATTATTCAAAATAATGATATTCTAAAAAGGGCCACCTCAAATATCTGGAAACTTTTATTCAAAACCTACATGATGTTTTTTGTATATGAATTAGATCTGAGTAATTCCTTTCTATGAGGAATGCTCTGGCCTGGGGTGCTGCGATGCTCAGTCCTACAAGATAGCTTTCAGTGCTTCCCACAACCAGTCTCAATCCCCAAATAGCTTTAATTTGAATCATAGTGTTCTGGGCCAAGTTTCACAAGAGACTCTAGGATTTGGTTTTGACACATTGAATTTGAGCTGATTACATTATATCAAATTGAAAATGCCCAGAAGACTGTCCCAGGCTAGGTCCTCTGAGAAACCGTCACCAAAATAGAATTTGCAGTAGAAAAGATTTATTAGGAAAATACTGTGAGAAATAAGCAGGGAGGGGTCGGGAGTCTACAGGGAACCTGCAGATGCAGGTGTGACACCTGGGAAAGTTGTCAAAGGAATGGAGGAGGATTGGATAAGAATTGTTTCAAACTACCGTAAAGTTCTGAGCAAGTCTTGGTCAGGCCAGTGGGAACCGCAGAGCAGAGAATGTCCCCCCAGGTCCTGTGTGGAGTAGGTGTTTCCATTTCCAATGCGCCATCTATGTTTGCTCCTTGACAGGGAGAGGCCAGCAAGACAAGGCCTCAGTATGGATGTGAATACTGTGGTAGATCCTAAAGATAGGGGTTGTCAACTAACTGCATTCTTTTTAGCAGGTTGCTACTTGAAGAAGAAGCTGAGCAGCATTCCTTTGTGGCCACCACAAAAGCACAGGAAACTTGGTTTAAAAATGTGGGAATGTTGTCCTCTAAGTAGCTAAATAGCATTCCTTTTATGAAGGAAACATTTTGACTGGCAAAAATAATATACCAATTGATGTAAAATGCTGTCTGCAGAAGCCCAAATAATACAACTGATGGTTAAGATGCTTTGCATGAGGAAATCCTTTTATGATTTACTTAACAAATATTTACTGATCACTTAGGTCATGTCAAATATTGTGAAGATAGAGCAGCCATAAAAACAGGCCATAATTAGGGCAACTGGGTGGCTCAATTGGTTAAGTGTCTGCCTTCAGCTCAGGTCATGATTGCAGGGTCCTGGGATGGAGCCCTGCATGGGGTTTCCTGCTCAGTGGGGAGCCTGCTTCTCCTCTTGACCCTCCCCCTGCTCTCATGCTCTCTCTCACATGCTCTCTCGCTCTCTCTCTCAAATAAATAAATTCTAAAAAAAAAAAAAAAAAAAGACAAACAAAACCCAAAAACCAAACAGACCACAATCTCTGCCTTCATGAAGTTTACATTATAGTGGGTAGAAATGTAATAAAATAAATAACCAAGTTATATAGATTGTCAGAAAGTGACAAGTGCTCCAGGGAAAAATAAAGCAAGGAAGGTGGAAAGGTAATTGGGAATGAAGGGTTGCTATTATAAAAATGGTGTCTGGGACATTTTCACTGAGCTGACAATTGAGCAGAAGCTCAAGGAAGCAGGGGTAGTAAGCCACTTGGATAACTGAGGGAAGGTCATTCCAGGCGGAGGGGAAAAAAGCTCTGAGGCAGGAGTGTTCCAGAACCACAAGGAGACTTTTGTTTGAAGAAATCAGTAGAAGAGAATTCTGAGAGTTACTGGAGGACCAGGTCAAGGAGGACACATTATAAGGACTTTGGCTTTTCTGCTAAATGTTATGGGAAGCTATTTGAGGATTCTGAGCAGAGGAATGACACGAACTAACACGTTTTAAAAGGATCTCTCTGGCTGCCATGTTGAAAATGGGCAGTAGAAGGGCAAAGTGTGAGTATAGAGACCAGTTAAGGTGTTACTGCAGTAATCTAGGTGAGAAAATGGGGAGGAATTAGTTTTTCTTCCAAGATGAAAGGGGGCAGAGATGGGAGGGGAAAGGATTCTGAAGAGAAGGTATAAGGAGACATGGCCAATGAAGGTTTCCCATTTGTGGTGGATAAGGGACATTTTAAGAAGGTGAATGTCAAATATGACCTTTGGAATTGTTGCCATGTTTCTGTTTCTGCTTCAGATTTCCAGTCAAGCCTATTTTACTTACAAATGTATTGTGGGAGTGTATGGTTGTTTGTCTATCATATAACTTTTTAAATTCAACAAAGGGTCTGGGTCTGGGTGTGTTACAACTGTGTTGGCCCACAATTGGAACAGTAGGTAGTCATGGTAGCAGGAAGTTGAAATCAAATATCATTAGGAGTACAAAAGCCCTGGGAGTTGGCAGAAATCTTGGGGAAGGTCTTGAAAGAAGGATTTGAACAAATTTTACCTAGTTGCAGGAGGCTTGACTCCAGCTGACTTCTGACTTAAGGCAAAGCTAGAGATTTAATTTTTTGAACTACCCCTTATAGAGATGATGAATAATAGAGGACTTCTTGGAGGGAAAAATATCAGAGGAAAAAATTCTGTACAATTATTCCAGCTGGAAGAGAGAGATGGTAGACTTAGTAAAGACACTAAAAGACTGGAATGATAGATAAGAACCAATGTCACCTATTGCGACAGAGTCTGCTGGTCCTCCCCACCACACCCCCAATCTGTGTTTCCTTCTTATTTACAAACTTAATTTTTATTGCATGGCTAAAGTATTATATTTCCTTTCCTCCCTGTGTAGCAAGGTTTGTCTCAGCTCTTGTCAATGAAATGTAAGAAGTTGGATAGAAGTTTTTGACAGAATGAGAAGGTGCCTTGAAAGTGTACAGGCAGCTGGGATGAGTCCTTCTGGTTAATTTAGATTTTCTGTTTATGGCACTATAACTGCCATGTAATACTGGGAGCTGCCATTTATTGAACCCTATTATAGCTCAGGCACGGTACTAAGAACTTTAAACTATTCACTCCATTATTCATCACAGAAATTCTGCAACATAGGTGCTATTACTTTCACTGATTTAGTAGATAAAGAAAATGAAACTCAAAAGGGTCATGTGAATTATCCAAGATCACTGAGCTAGTGTGTAGTTTCAAACTTATTTATTGGATTTTAAAGCTTGGGTATTATCTATTCCAACATGGAGTCAGATGGGGATAAAATTTAATTGATGTTCTGAGAGTCTTATCTGAAATAACTGTGTTTCTCTAAACTTAACACTTTATCACCGACCAATTATACTTCTCAGTCCTGTCTTCTTTCACGTATGGTTTTGACAAATCCCCATCCCACCTAAGACTATATGCTACTGCAGCTATGCTACAGCCCAGCATGATGTTTAAATCCTGCCAGAATCGGCTTTGTACAGTTCTCTATGATAGCAATCCCGAGGCAGGGTGAGAGCTGTACTCTCAGAGGGTATTTCTTTGTTCAAAATCGAAAGGAGGTAGCAGCTGGCCTAAAATGATGACTGGCAACTGGTCTCAGACTTATTATGGTTGCCCTGATGCTTTCTCAGATTCACTGAAATGTTTTTCCTTTGAGAACAAAGCTTCCAGAAACTCAAAACACCTGTATTAACTGGTGACCTAAAAGGAGCACTTACCTGCTAACTTCCTGGCTGATTTTCAAGTAGCTTGGCAGAATGTTCCTGCTGTTACTAGGCTTCTATAAAGAATTAATTATTCTAGATACCTAGACAGATTTCGACAGAAACTGCCTCATTTAAAAAATCTATTTTTTGAAATTTTCTAATAACCATTAAGAGTCTGTTAGCAAAGTTGTAAGGAAAATAAGAAAGTAAGACTAGTAAAGGCATTGTCCCAGTCATCCTTACTGAAGATATAGCAGCATGCATTAGTTTACATGGATGTTTTTGTTTTATAATTATTCTAGATGACAGAGATGAAAGAGCTTCAAATCTTTTTATTTATGTATAAAATTGTAGGTAGAATATGACAATATGTATGAATGGAAAGGATCATTTAAATATTTATTCAAAATTATGGGAATAGCTATCATTTACTGAAGGCCTTTTAGATGTCAGATGCCACATGAGGTATTTTCTCATTTAATGCAATCTTCTCCCCAGTCCCTATGAGGTAGAGCACAGTTTGTAAATATGATTATGCTCAGAGATAATGAGCCAATTGCTCATGGTCACACAGTGGAAATTTATATAGAGATCTGTCTCCAAAGTACATGCTTTTCCCATTTGATTATTTTATAGCAAAAAGCATTCAGTTTTATGAGATTTTCTTTTTTATTTGTTAAAGATTTTATTTATTTATTTGACAGAGAGAGATCACAAGTAGGCAGAGAGTCAGGCAGAGAGAGAAGGGGAAGCAGGCTCCCTGCTGAGCAGAGAGCCCGATGCCATGTGGGGCTCGATCCCAGGAGATTATGACCTGAGCCCAAGGCAGCGACTTAATCCACTGAGCCACACAGGCGCCCCTATGGGATTTTTCTAAACAGAGATTTGCTTTATAGAATTTCAACAATACAGAAAACTCAAGCGCCAGTAGTAAACAGTTCTGGATCACTGACTATGGTCTGGTTTGAAGTTTTTCAATCCTACATTCTTTTCTTTCCTGCAGCTACCCTTTGACCATTTTATATATACTAGAAGAGAGAATGAAGTTAATTAATTCTGTTCATTTTTACCTGCCTTGGAAAATGTTTTGATGAAAGAGGAAATGGAAGTGAACTTTATTTATTATTTTTCAATTTCATTTAATGGTACATTACCATTCTTCATTCCCAAGATTTCTTGAATTGACTTTAGTTTAAAAAAAAAAAATTCAAAATTGCTCTCATTTAGCAGCATTGTTTTTACAAATAAGAAAACTAAATCATATTTACTTATAATGGCTTATAATTACCCTAATAGTTACATAAAAAATAGCATAAATCCTTAAAATAACCAGGTTCATTTGTTACTTTGAGGAAGGCCAATAGCCACAAAATAGTAGTCGTGGCTCTGTGAGAGCTTAGTGTGGTAGGGTCTCAACTGAGTGGCGTGTTGGTGTACTTGATAAACATTCTGGCCATGTATACAGTTGGTGCTTAAAATCCTTAGCAATAGCTGAAGATTTTATCACCATTAGCTGTGACCAACATCATGCAGTGTACTATGAAGTTTCTGCTTAAAGGAAATTTATCATTTTCTAAATTTCATATGAAAGCAATTCAATGTTGACTATTTTAGTAACCAATGAAATATATAACATATACCCTTATCATCTGTCCTCTATGGGAATTTTGAATCACAAATGAATATTATTTTTTAATTTCCATTTAGTATATCTTTCTAGCTAATGATGTTTGGAGAAAGTAATAACCAAATTCTCGAGTTTTTCTCTTTACATTTGAATTAAGTGTTTTTTAGATTCCTTTATGGGTTGGATGTTGTCTATGGGTTGCTGACTTTTAGGAAATTGCGCAATAAATCAATTGTTCAATGTGTGTAGAACATTTGTTCCTTTGGAAACACATAAAGAGAAAAATACCTAAATATTTACAAGTATTTGACAAGGTTAAATAATCTAATCACTAACTTGGTGCTGAAAGTATCTGTGGCTGAATATGTAGGAAAAGGAGAGTTATCTGCAGACTCAGACTCTGGCTTGTCTGTTTTCACCCCATCCAGTAGCTTTCCTAAAGTGAGGAATAACCAGTAAACAGGAACTCTCATCACAAAAGGAAAGTTTGTTTGCATCAAGAGTTTCCTCATCTTTCTTCCCAGGATTTAGGGCTGTAAACTACCAGGGGAGCTTCAATCAAGTTCCAGTGACAGGACAAGAAATAGAGCAAAGAAGTAAAATGGTCTTGAACAGATGGAGTCCTAGTCAGGCAAGCCCAACACAAAGGACCAAATGTCTGTGGAAGAATACCGTCTTGTATCGTGTGTGTGTGTGTGTGTGTGTGTGTGTGTGTGTGCAAAATCACTTATTCTAGCATGGTGGTTCTCAAACCTTGACATACATAAGAATCTCCCGGAAGGATGGTAAACACAGATGTTTGGGGCCCAGATCCAGAGTTTCTGATTTACTAAGTCTATGGTGATGTCTTAGAGTTTTTATTTTCAACCAGTTTCTGAGTGATACTGCAACTATTGGTTCAGGATCTGCTCTTTGAAAATCATTGCCCCCACTACACAGAAAAGCTTTATATAAGGGGGTTCCTGTGAACCTTGGGTGCTGTGACTATGGAGAATCATGGAGCTTTGCCAAGAATCTAGCCCAGAAAGGGCATTCCTGGAACAGTGGACTTTCTTTTGGACTTGGTCTGATATCTTTTGTAGTTGTACTATGAGGCACTGAAAAGCAGTGGTGGTGGACTTGTACCTTTTACTCTCTCTCTAGCTGAAGTTTGGAAGCAGGACTGACTAGACTTGCCACACTATTCTGAAGCATTCCTGGAATTTTTGAATATTCTTATTGTTCAGATTATAAAAACATTTTAGATAAAGCACTTGCTTTTTATTTCTATTACCTTAGTTTATAAAGGTGAATTTATACAATATATCTGTATATTTTCATTAGTACTAAAACCTTTTAATGTAGATGAATAATAATTCATCTACATTAAACAATATTTTCATATTTTTAAACCATAGAGAGGGTGGTTATTAAATGTGTTAAATAGAAATAGAATTAAATAGAAAATGAGGATGGTCTGAGATGTTGAACGTTTTTCCCTCAATCCTTGCTCCATCCTGAAATGAGACTTTATTTGCATTGCATGTCTGGGAGATGACAGAAGTTTAATGTTTCAGGTTTCCAAAAAGTAATATTAAGTAAGAAGTCAATAGAGAAGAGGCAATGAGGCAAAGTAGAGTGCCCCCCAAACACTGATTTGTTATTTGTTTTTTTCTTTTCCACTAAAGAAAATAAAGGTCTTGTGAGCATAGAGTGAGTAGTAGTATACTTTCCAGGGTTGGGGAGGCTAGTAATGGGAATAGATCAGGCAGGCCACCCACCCATTTATACTTTGATGTCACTGGCTCAGTACATTATTCTTTATATATGTCATACCTGGTACTATATGTTTAGAACAAATCAGTTTATGCATATTGAAATTCTTTCCTAGGTTTATTACATTTATATAAATAAAAATGTTAAACGCTTGCTTAATTGACTATAAATTGCATTCAGACTTTCAACCTTTGTCTTTTTTTCTTCCTTTTTATCTGCTGTACCAGTTTACTCTTCCCGCTATTTTCTCTCTTAAATTGACTTTGTTTTAGAGTAAGATGTTCACTCAGTTAACAGTATGGTATTTTTCTTATATATATATATATTTTTTTGTCTATCTTTACCTATCTTCTTTACTCTCTACATCTGAGTAAGAGAAAGCAAACGTGACTTTTCTCTCTAGAAAAATGATAGTTTCTCTTTAACTCTCACATAACTTTAATTTTATCCACTGATTTTTAGTCTCTGTGGACTTTGTCTCATGACAGAAAAACACAGAAGCATTTTTGGTTTTCTTTATTGATACCACATGGTATGCTCAGTAGTGTAGACAATATAAAAAAAGTGTTGGTTCAGCATTTAGTAGATTGACTTTGTTTTAGTAACTAACCGTAAAAGTTCTACACAACTACATAATTAAAAAGAGTGTTCAAATAGAAAACTTTGTAAATGTCGATCTTATCAAAGTCCTTATAAGATTACAGAAACTTTACAAGGCATGACATATTAAAGTTTCCACAAAGATTTTGTCCTAATATGTTTCCAAAAACATTTTTAGGCTTCAAATCTGCCCATATTCATATTTTGATGTGAAGAGAATCAGGCAAGGAACTATTCTAAAGACTGTTTGTGTTAAACCACCACAAAGGAGGAACACTTTAGTGGGTCTGTGAAATGTTAATTTTTCCAATTAATGCATTTTATGCAAGGCCAGAGAGTTTACAAAGAAGAAAATAATTGCTTTGAGTTTCTGGGTTGGGTTAGTTCACACTCGCTGTGGTCTTTGGAAATTTAGATTTAGAATAAATTAAAGAAGTAATGTAATTAATTTTTATTCTTATGAGAGACTATCAAGATTCTGCTGGCCACATTTTTCACTAATTTCTCTGTAACTCAAAAGTTCACACTGAGACATGCCGGGTAGCTACACTGCCCCGCAGAGCCATCCCTTCCACATTTCATATCTCTTCCTCATACTTGTAGGATTACTTGTTTCTGCCTGGTAGAAGAGCTTCAGGCTGGACCTCTAGATGGAAAACTGTGCAGGGTTTAATTATATAGGTAAACTCTTTTGCTTGATTGTGCATCTGGAAATTTTAAGATGAAGAACTTAAAAGTCAATTAAAGGTAGGAAAGGTGCATTATCATTTCCCATCAGTTTATAACCAAACCTGAGATAAGAGAACAGTTTTTTAGCTCCTTTACATCCATCACTGAATAAGGTGAGAAAATAAATCAGTTGAAGCCCTAAGAAAGTCTTTCTGTAGGAGAAGGTGATCACCCACAGTGGGTAAATTCTGCTAATTTATTTTAAATTATGCTAATTTATTTTACAATATTCAACTTCCTATGGGGGAATACAGAAGAAATATAGAGGAGGAGGCGAGTAACTGCAGCTGCAGAGGAAGGGATAAAGGAGATTTTGCTGACGACATGACATTGAAGCTGGGTCTTGAAGAGTAAGTTCTTCAGTAGAGAACATGTCTCAGGCAGGGGGCACAGCTTGCACAAAGGCAGAAATCAACTTGGCAGTGTGGTGACTGGTGTGTGTGTATGTGCACATATGTGTACCTAGGGAGCAAGGGGTGTAGCTGGAAATGAAGGCAAGGCATGGAATAAGAAAGGTCTTTTATATGTGCAGGGCAACTTGGACTATGATCTAGGCCTATGATTACAGACAGTGCTCCAAAAGCCTTTTCAGCACCTGATGGTGGGAGTGAACAGGGTTTGGGACTTCTCCTCATTTCAGCCAGAGTCAATTTACTTATTTTATAAATTTGAGTTCTTCCTGGTCTTTGTATTAAACAAAGAGTCCTGCAGCTCTCATATTCACCCTCAATTGTTACATCTTTCTTGCCTTTGCCATAATCTTTTCATTTTTGGCATGAAGACTTTAAAACTGTAGAGCATCATATTAGCTAGTCTGTGAACTGCATGGAGCACCATATTTATTTTGTTTACTTTACTCTCTTCTCTCCTCCTGAAGATAATTTGGGATTTAATAGCTTGAATTATGGTTCTAGTTCTTATAATTATAGCTCTAGTTTTTTTTTTACGTATTTTCCCTTTTGCTGTATGCCGTAGAATTTTGAATTTTTCTCTGAACTTTCAAATTCTTGTCCTACTACATTCTAGACTTATATCAAGCCATCTATCTCAGCTTTTTTTTCCCCCTGCAAGTTATTGTAAGCCTCTAGGTGACAGCACCCCTAAATCCCAAGATTTCTATTACTTTGATTATACTAAGCAATTCTTTTTTGGTCTTGAGGTGTTTCTTTTACTTCTTAGCACCCAAATTATAAAGACCTGTCATATGCTTCATTTGAACTAAATGACAGACAAGAACTAATTGAGGTCCTCAATTAAGACCATGTCTATTTTGTGACCTCTTAGTAGCACATCTGTAAGTGATCAGGAAAGTTATAATATCATAATACCTTTCACTTCTTTCTTCCCACAAATTTCTACCAGAATGTTTATCTCCATTAGTTTACTCCTACTGCACTTACCTTTACCTACTTAGTTTTTTTTTTTAAATAGGATAATTCCTCGTATTGTTACAACTGAAATTAAGCTTGTCTAGCAATTATCAATAATACCTGCATGATCATGATTATTATCTATATTATTCACTTAAGCTTGATGTCCATTAAGTTCAATAGAGTTGTTTTTCAGGGTTCCAAACATAGTTACATAGTAATGTTAACATCAGTAATTGTATGCAGCATTTCTTATTTTTAAAAAAATTTAATTTAATTTTTTCAGTGTTCTAAGATTCATTGTTTATACACCACACATAGTGCTCTATGCAATACATGCACTCCTTAATACCCACCACCAGGCTCACCCATCCTCCCACCCCACTCCCTTCTAAAACCCTCAGGACAGCATTTCTGATTTTAAAACTTTTTCTTGTGGTGATGGTTGAATATCTGCTTTCCAGGTAGGTTTTCTAGCCGACTGATGGGAGAAACATGTTGGGCAAATGGAACTTTCAGCATTTCTCAGTAACACCCAGAAATAATTATGTATTCTCTGTGCAGTGGTAACCATTCATGACATATAAACCCAGTCAAGAGATTTCTTTTAAGAAGGGTGGCAGAAAATATGAGGGAAAAAAAAGTAGGAAAGCGTGCTAACCTTGCACTCATTGGAGATTTAGCAAGCTTTGTACACAATAAAACTTGAATAATTTTTCCTTCATAGATCACAGTTTGAGAATATCATCAGATTGGGACATGTAATTATACTCATCATTGTAAAACAAAGGCCTAAATGAATGTATTTGGAGAGAACTGAGAAAATGAAAGGAATCAAATGTGGTATTATTTAATTTTTTTCTGGATAATAATACACAGTTTGCTTTTGATGTTATGAATGGATTCTATTAGATTGGTTCTCTAACTACAGATCACTGTTAATTGTTATTTAATTTATGGGGAGGATGAAAACCCAATTTGTTTAAGCCAGTGAAATGAAGTAGATTTTTCATGATAGAACATTAGTTCAGTATTCTAGTTTGATGCTTTTGAAGATCATGACAAGCTTACCTTTAGAAATAGGTGTTATCTCAATAGATTTTATTCTTCTTTTTGAATCTACTTTCTACTTTGTTAATGATTCTAACGTTAGTACTCACATGGACAGAATGTTATAATTATTATTTTTTAAAGATTCTATTTATTTATTTGACAGAGAGAGGGATCACAAGTAGGCAAAGAGGCAGGCAGAGAGAGAGAGGGAGAAGCAGGCTCCTCGTTGAGCAGAGAGCCCTAAGTGGGGCTTGATTCCAGGACCCTGAGATCATGACCTGAGCTTACGGGAGAGGCTTAAGCCACTGAACCACCCAGGCACCCTAGAATGTTATTATTTCATTAGCATTATTTCAATGCTATTGATTTTGTTTTACACAGTGGTTTTGGTTCTTTTGCTAATCACTTCTTGATAATATTGATTAATTCCCAGTTTCTTTGGGGAACTGAATGAAGAAGGTTTGTAACCCAACAAAGCCTGGTGCCAAGATATTTAGTGGTTAAATGATTTCCTTGGTCAATACCATCTGTGCCATAATGGTGCTTTTCTTATTTCAATACTTTTTTCCTGTTAACTATGGTTATAGAGGTGAGATATTGACTTCCTTATTTTGGAGGATAAAAGAATTTTAAATTATTGCAGGTGGAATTATAGCATGGTTACTTTAGCTTCGAAATTTATAGTGTGTATTTCAGCTGGATTATAGGCAGTCAAAGGTTTTCTGTTAATAAAAACTGCTCAAGATTATAAGTAGTCTACCAGAAGTAAATTAATGGATTTCTTTTGGTAAGTGTTACATAGAACCCAGAATTTGGATATGTGAAACATGGAAAAGAGAAAGAAAAAAGGCAAAAAGAAGGCTAAAAGCCTTTGTTGTGCATATCAGAAATCAAATGTAAATTTAGGTTAGAAAAGACTACATAATAAAAAGTCTCTTCTAAAAAAATAGTTATAAAATATATGACATTTTCTCAAATCCCTTGCTTTTTGATATTTCATTCTAATAAAAACTACATTGAAACTTCTGATACAGATTCATTTTGCATGGACAAGATCATGAGCACTCTTCAAGGCTAGCATAGGAAAGGGCTTCCATCTACTTCCTAGGTTTTGTTTATATCTCTTAAATAATATTTCAGTGACTTTTGAACACTAGAATTTCACTAGTTCAGCTTTTCTGTGGTTTTGTATACTTCAATAGCACCTGCTTCGTTCACTAAGGAGGATGAATCGAAACCTTCCATAAGAGGTGAACCGTGTAATGTTTGTCATAGGTAAAAGCATGACAGAGCTTTCTGATAGGACTAAAGAGAAATACATGAATAAAAACATAACTGCTGCTTGAGCTTTTCCTACAGATGGCACTGGTGTTATTTAGATTAAAAAAAAAAACCTTTTGTACTCATCAGCTTTTAGTTCATTGTGCACAATGGAAAGGCTTGTATGTAGTAGGAAACAAAGTAGATGTCTTGCGGTAAGTAGTCACTTATCTGTGGATGATTGAACCCCAGCATTATTCAGCTAGTCTTTTTGGCGGTCTGCTTTTCAATTAATGTATTCATATGGACAATAAAATGTGATGCAGTACTCTTTTTGACCAGGGAAGTGACCTATAACCAAAACACATTACAAACTTCAGGCCCATCCTCCATTGTATCTACATGAAAAATCCAGCATTGTTTGAAAAATGCATAAATAACAAGGAGTTTAGAAGAAGATAAAATGATTTTTTTAAAGTAAAAAAATCCTAGGAGTTTTATTCTGATAATGTTAAAAAGAAATTCAGCAAAGACTTACTGAACACTTATTTTAGGCAATGCATCGTGCCAGATTGTTATGGAGGATTCAAAGACTAAAAACAAAAACCAAACATAATATGCATCTTCAGGTCTCTCAAGCTAATTGAAAAAATAGATAAATGCATAAATATGTGAGCTATAAGTATCTAAGTCCATTCAGGCCATTATAATAAAACACCACTGATGGGTAGTTTACAAACAATAGAAACTTATTTCCAGAGGTTGGAAGTCTGAGATTAAGTTGTCATTATGGTCAGATGAAGGCTCTCTTCTAGGTCACAGACTTCTCATTATATCCTCACATGGTGGAAAGGGCTAGGGGTTCTCTCTGGAGCTCCTTTTATAAGGCATAAATCCCATTCTTGAGGGCTCCACTCTCACTTAAGCATGTCCTAAAGACTCCACTTCTAATACCATCATGTTTAGAGGTTAGGATTTCAACATGCTAATTTTGGAGGAACACCAACATTCAGGCCATAGCATACAAATTAGTTTCATAAGTGATAGATTATCAATAGGAATAGGGAAGGAAAGATTAAGGAAGGAATGTTGACATGGACTTGAGATGGACTGTGAAAAGAGGTCATATCTTCAACTAAATGTGAAGTGGGAAGGGGAAAGTAGAATTTCCAGTAAGATAACTGTAACAGCAAGGTAGTGAGCAAAGCAATATGTAGAGAATTGTGTTCTTTTTGGATTTATTGATTTATTCAGGGACTGATAACATTCTGTGTCCTCTGTTAGGTGCTCTAAAACCCAACTGTATACCACTTTTGTCTCAGTTCAGGCTTCTGTAGCAAATATACTAAGGACTGTGTAACTTAAACAATAAACACTTACACCTCACAGTTCTGGAGGCTGGGAAGTCCACGATCGAGGTGTTGGCAGATCCAGTGTCTGGTGAGAACCTACCTGCTGTTTTGTAGATCTCATAGAGTTGAGTTGTATTCTCACAGAGTTGAGATCAGAGAGATAAGAAATAAGCACTTTTATGTTTCTTCTTATAAGAGCACTAACTTTATTGATGAGAGCTTCTCCCTCATGCCATAATTATCTCCCAAAGCCCTACCACTAAATACAATCACACTGGGGATTAGGCTTCAATATATGAGTTTTGGGGGGACACAAAAATTTAGTTCATAGAGATATTTTAATTCTGTGATCTTGGTTTACTTGAACTTTCTGTACCTTTGTTTCCTCATCAGTGAAATGGGGTAAGAATATTTATCTGAAATGGTTTCTGAGGAGATTAAATGAACAAACATACACATAGTACCTGGCCATAGTAGTAAATATTATTGTAATGAAATAAAAATAAATGTTAGATGTTATAATGCATATTTGTGTTTATGCTAGTCATTCTATAAGGAGAATTCTAATCAGAAGACTAAGAATTAGATATCCTTATAATTTTACATATAAGGAAATTTAGGCTTAGAAAAATTAATTAACTTGCTAAAGATAATACAGGGTACATTTAAAAAAAATTGAAATATAATTGACCATTTAAAATTGTATCTTTAAGGTACATAATTTGATGATTTGATACATTTTTATGCACACATTTTTATGCAAAGGGAAATAATTTGTAGACTTTGATGGACATTGCCTGTCTCCCTTGGAAAAGAAAGAAAGCTAGTTGAAATCTTCAAAGTTCAATTAATAGGTGAGATTGAAGGGTAATTCAAAAAAAATTACTCAAGTACCAAATGCCCAACAACCATTCCTTTATCAGTTGGGGTTCTCTTCTGGGGGGAATGTTCTTAAGATATCAAGCTGGTCTTATCCAGGGGTATAGTCAAGAGATCTGAACATGAGAGAATATTTAACTTTTAGATAAATGCTGAGGAAAAAGATGAATCTAAATGGTTAGGGAAGAACCAGGAGGTATTTTGAGAGTCATGGATTAGATAATAGGAAACTTTCAGGAAAGAAAAATGCTTTGACTGCTATAAGTGATTTAGCAAGCAAAAGACTTGAAATGATTGGATTCCTGCATAGATAAACATCTGCACCAATTGAAAGAACAGATTCAGTCCAGTGTTGGGGCTTCAAACTGATGGGTAAACTAAAGGGATATTGAGAATAATAAGTGGAGACAACTATAAATTACTCTAACAAGAACAAAGTCTAAGGACAGCAGAAGGGTAGTTGTAATTTAAGGGAGAAGCATTATTACCCAAGGGGAAGTATCATCACTGAGGATTTTCCTTTTGTATAGAGAAGGTAGTAGTTCAGGGGACTAAAGTAGCAAAACAAAACAAAACAAAACAAAACAACAAAAAATCCCACCTAAAAAGGAAGAGATGAAGAAGGAGAGGAGCAAGCAATTGGATATTTTTGGATGGGCGTCGACATGATGTTCACTAGAGCATCAGAGGAATGATCAGTGCAGAAGAGGAATTAAGTAAGGTATCAGAGGAGGAGTGAGAATAGAAGCTGTGTGGAGAAACTTCTGTTGAAGAGCTTGAGGTGCCTGTGCTGAAGGGAAGAAAAGGGAGGAAGCCTCAGAGGTGGTGGGTTTTTTGTTCATTTTTTGTTTTTGTTTTGTTTTTAAGGATGAAAGTGTATTTATAGTTTTTGAGGAAGATGCCAATAAACTGAAGCCAGAGAAAGAGATAAATGATGAAATAAGGCCAGAGAGATGATAATAGAGAATCGGGGAGGATTTAGTCATCCAGTGCAATGAAGATTAGAAAAAAGAAGAGTGACATGGGTATGATCTTTATACGAATTAAGGTGGACTATTAAAGGAGCTTCTTTTTGCTTCACAGAGGAAACAGAGTAACCAGGGGCTATGAAATAACATCCTAAATTTTCATATATGACACATAAAACCCTGACCAATTCCCTAGTTTTCATCTCCTGCCCCTTCAGGTACAACACAACACAACACCATCTAGAACTCTTACCATACTATTCATACACTGCTTTTGCATGTGATGCTTCTCTCTATTAGAAAGTTATTTCTTCAGATACCTCTGCTGTTCAAGCAGAGTTTAATGTCTCTCTTGTGTCTTGAGCTCTATAAAACTCTTTCAAACAAACTTTACTAGATTGTCAGAATCTTAAGAACAGGGACCATTTTCCAGTTACTTTATTGTTTCTAGCTCCTGGCACACAGTAGTTGATCAATCAATATTTGTTGAATTTAATTTATTTTCCAAAACAACACTTTTATGTGTTTTTTTTTAAAGTTTTTTTTTAAAAATAGCAATTGGAGATGATTCCAGTTTATGTTCTTTCAATTTATAAAGCTAAATTAGAGACAGATTTGACTTTAAAACTGGTGGAAATTATAATCTACTAAATCCTGTTAGGTACACAATGTCTTTGATTCTTGTGTAGCTGCCATCTGTGTGTGGATAATGGGACATTAACGGCATTAAATCTCTCAAATGCAGAATGTTTTAATTTCTGAATCTACAACATAGATTGCCAGAACTATGCTCAAAAGATACCCAACAAACAGCTAATAGCTTTAATTAAATAAGTAGCATTACATACTATTGATGTATAGAGTGTGTTTTGGGGGAAGTCATTTTATAACTCTGTGTCTAACTTTTCTTTCTGTGAAGTGACTGCATCTGTTAACTTCTTTCTATAATTGTAGCTCAGAATTGATCAGGTTATATTTGATTAATAATTTTTACTTACAGAAGAAAATCACTATATAAATAATAATTCAACCAGAGGAAAAGTTCTTAGGCATGTGCTGGCCTTTCCAGTGGATGACTATATAGGGATAATACCTGCAACAGTCATCTTTGTGTGCAGTCCCTTATTAAAAAATATAACAGCTGCTTTTGTTTTTATTTAAATTAATATGAATGTATTGCCTCTGTTCCTTAAATGATCAGTTCCCTCTTCTCTCTTATTTATATCACTTTATATTACCATCTCCCTTCTTCCGTGGTTTGCTATACTTCTCGTCTCAGTCCAAGATATTACTTTCTGATCTTTTTATTTCCTTTCCTAAGCCCATGGAGTTTCTCAGCACCTGGAGCACAAACGCTGTCAACATGTATTGATGGGTTTCATATTATATGTTGACAGTGCTACTACTCAGGAGTGGGGATGTGGTCAAAAAGACAGATTTGACTGTTCATCTTTTCTGGAGAATATTGCTGTGACATTCACAGGTGGTTTTTTTGGTTTTGTCCTCAAGGTAACTTCGGTGTGTACACCTTACTTTTTATTTCCCAAACATATACTTTTGCTAAGTTTCTGAAGGCTTTGCTTGACATTATATCCTAGTGTTTTGCTTCTGTGAGTTTTACTTAGCAGGCATGCAAAGAAATAGTCGTGTCGATATTCTCTATCTTATTTAGAATATTTTATTCAGGGCCCAATGTACTGTGTAATTTAATTTTAAATAATAAATTGAATACACATGGAAATAGTGTGCTGTCTTCCAAAACACACTTTCTAGATCCCTTTTCTTGAGATTGCTGTGACTATCAAAGGACACCATTATAGAAGTATAACCTTATAAACCACTCCATGTTTGAATGTGCATTGGGAGGACAAAATCCAAGGTAAAAGGCAGTCACATTGTATTTTAAGTTCTTCAACAATAAAAAAAATCATGTGTCTGAATGTGATTTTATTAAAGATTTATCCCATGATATTACATAAAATTGATTTCTTAATTGATATGTATAAATACAATTACTGTTGTATTCAGACTATAAACATCACGAGCAAAGAAAAATGGATTAAATTGAGTAAAAAGGAATAAAGTAGAAAAAGTAGCATAGAATTAGAGGGGAATAAAGGAATCTATTTATAATCTTTAGTTGGAATAGTTATATGATAAGACAAAATATAGAATACTTAGTAGAAAAAATAAATATAATCATCAAAGTTTTAAAACTTCTTTTTAAGTTAGACAGTATAAAATCAAGACAAAAATATTTAAAAAAAGGTTCACAACCTCTTTATTCATTTCCTTGTTCATTCTTCCAGTAAACATTTATTGAGCCTACAATATGTTCCAGGATTGTTTTAGGCCCCAGGGATCTAGCAGTGAACAAAGCTGTTAAAAAACCCTCTGCCATCACAGAGTTTACAAAGGATCAGTATTCAGAATAGAAGTATCCAGAAGATCTCCTTCAAACAACAGAACACAATACAATACAAAACAAAACAAAAGCACAACAGAAAAATGGGTAGAGGAAATGAGTAGGTAATTCAAACTTAAAGTACATAGGACCAATGAACATTGCACCTCTTAAAACCTCATTGCATCTCTTACAAATTAAAACAATGAGATAGCAAATGTTCCTCAGAAAATTGGAAACAAGTAAGAAAGATTGAAAATCCAGTGGTAGTGGTGATGTGGGGCACAGGATATTTTCAAGCATTTTGGTACTCAAGTAAGTTGATAGTCCTTTCAGGAAACAATCTGGTAGAACCTTCCACCCAACTCCCTTCCCAAGTATATATCTGCTATGGACTGAATGTGTGTCTACAAAATTCCTATGTTGAGGCTCTTATTCACAATGTGATGATATTAGGAAATGGGGATTTATGGATGTAATTAGGGTTAGATGAAGTCCTGAGGGTGGGTCCTTTTAAAGAGAAATGTGAAGTTTACTCTCTCTGTCTCTGCCATGTGAGGTCACAGTAAGAAGCCTGCTCTCTGCAAGCCATGAAGAAAGCTCTCACCAGAACCTCACCATGATGACACTGTGATCTCAGAATTCCAGTGTCCAGAATTGTGGCAAAATAAGTTTCTCTTAATCCATGAGTCTATGATATTTTGTTATGGCAGTCTGAGCTGACTAATAAAACAATATCCAAGAAAAAATAGTGTATAGTCATGTTCATTGAGTTCTGTAGCATTTTTTCAATGGCAAAAAACGGAGGATGAACAACCAGACAACAACGAACAAAATGGCAATAAATACACAACTATCAGTAATTACTTTAAATGTAAATAGATTAAATGCTGTAATCAAAAGACATAGAAAGGCTGAATGGCTAAAGAACAAGACTCGTTATATGCTGCTTAAAAGAAACTCACTTCAGACCTAAAGACACGTGCAGACTGAAAGTGAAGTCATGGAAAAAGGTATTTCATGTACCTGGCTGTGAGGGAAAAAAAACTTGGTGGAGCAATACTCATATCAGACAAAATAGATTTTAAAACAAAGACTATAACAAAGGCAAAGAAGGATATTACATAATGATAAAAGGATCAATTCAAGAAGAGGATATAACATTTATAAATATTTATGCACCCAGTACAGGAGCACCTAAATATATAAAGCAAATATTGATAGACATAAAGGGAGAAATTGATAGTAATATTAAAAATGAAGGATAGGTGAGGGAAGATGAATAGATGGAGAATTTTTGTGATAGTGAAAATACTCTGTATGATACCAGAATGGTGGATACATGACTTTATATATTTATCCAAACTCATAGAATGTGCAATACTAATGTAAACTATGAACTTTGGGTGCCAATGATGTGGCAGTGTAGATTCATCAGTTGTAACACATGCACCACTCTGGTGCAGGATGTTGATAATGGGAGATACTGTGCATGTGTGGTTGAATTGAGTATATAAGATATCTCTATACCTTCTGCTCAGCATTGTTATGAACCTAAAACTGCTCTAAAAAAATTAAGTCTTTGAAAAAACAGGAGAGAATAAAACAAAATAAACAAAACAAAATGGAAGTAGCCCAAATATCTATAGTGAGTAGGCTGTTAAAAGATGACAAATTCCCACACGTGAACTATTATAGCTGATTTCTATTACTGACGTGAAAAGATCATTAAGAAAATTAATAAGTAAAAAGTTAATATTGTGATCTAGTTCTATTTATGTAAAATAAACACACAAAAGTCCATATTTTATATGTATTTATATATATATATATTTTTTTAAGATTTATTTATTTATTTATTTATTTGACAGAGAGAGATCACAAGTAGGCAGAGAGGCAGGCAGAGAGAGAGAGGAGGAAGCAGGCTCCCTGCTGAGCAGAGCCCGATGCGGGACTCGATCCCAGGACCCTGAGATCATGACCTGAGCCGAAGGCAGCGGCTTAACCGACTGAGCCACCCAGGCGCCCCTGTATTTATATATTTTATATGTACATATGTCAATGTATTTGTACGTTTTACATATATATATGTGTGTATATATATATATATATATACACACACACACACACACACTTAACAGATGCTAACAGTGATTGCTCATCTAGTAAGAGAAGGGAAATTGGATAGAAATCCTAGGAACATTTACCGTTACCTAAATTATCTGAAATTCTATGGAAGGATGAATTAACTTAATAATTGTATAATTAAAATTACTTTAAAGATAACTGAAGAAAACTAAAAGAAAAGTCAATGAGCAAAAAAGAGAATTGGCAGCTGAGAGTATTATGGGGATTGAGTACTCCAAAGTACAAGAACATATTCTAGTAAGAGCAGGAAAATTGAATAGAAATCCAGGGAATCTTTACCATTACTTAAATTATTTGAAATTCTGGATGAATTAATCTAATAATTGTATAATTAAAATTATTTTAAATAGAGACAATTACAGAAAACTAAAAACAAGTCAATGTGCATAAAAGAGAATTGGCAGCTGAGAGTAAAATGGGGGATTTTGTGCTCCAAAGTACAAGAACAGATTAGTAAGGTTTGTCTGATGTACAGGTTATATATTGAAGAAATGAGAAAAAAAAAAAAACCAAAAACCTTGAAAAACTGAACTGGAAATGTTTGTGTATGGCTTTTAAGGTTGGGCTATGTTGTATGGATTAAGTTTTAAGCAGATGTATGAGATTATTTGGGGACCTATATTTTATGAAGTTTTATTTGTGTAAAATAGAGTGGAGAAACTAGAGATGAAGGTGAAGGGGTGTGTGTGTGAGTGTGTGTGTGTGTGTGTGACAAATTACTGTATTACATCTCACAAAACAAACCTACAAACATACTACTAGTGGTCAAATAGTAGAAATGTCTGGACACACTTATGCATTTCTGTGTCTACATAATTTTTCCACCTTGGCTACTACTATCTTTTATATATACTTAAGGAAATTTCAAGATGTCAAAATTATTAGAAGTATTAGAAGTTAGCTAAATTTTTTATTTGTTTTTCAAGAACACTTGTTCTTCTTTTTTCAATTCCCTTGACTTCACATTCTTGAGAAACCCATGAACCTTATATCAGTCCAAAAAGACAGATGATACCTATTTCAGCATCTATCTCAAGATATCTTTCTGACTTCTTTAACTAAAAAGGATGGGTATTGAAAAAGTCGTCAGTCACCACTGCCTTTCCTCTACTGGTGATAGAGATGGAGTCAATCTGAGCATCTGCCTGGTCAGCAGACTTGAAGGGACTTTTGACATAGGAACAAATTTCACAGAGATAGCTCTCCCTCCAGAATGCATCCTAATTTTAACTGTGAACTCTCCTTACTGGTTTTAAGAAGGGAAGTTGATGTTTTTATCTCAGGAAAACTCTTTTTCTATGCTGTTTTTCATCACTAAGGCTTTTTGAGGTTATCTATCTCATAATTTTAATGCAAAACCTCATTTCTCAATTGCATTCTCACCTTCTACAGCAAGATTTTATATTTAATTAATTAATATTTGACTATAGTTGTCTCACAATGTTACATTAGTTTTAGGTGTGTAACATAGTAATTCAATATCTCTATTAGTTATGCTATGCCCACCATAAGTGTAGCTGCCATCTGTTATGATATTATGTGATTACAATATCACTGACTATGTTCTGTATTCTGTGCCTTTTATTTTATTGACTTATTCATTCAATAACTGGAAGAGTGTATCTTCCACTCCCTTTCACTCATTTTGCCCACCTCACAGCCCAGGTCCCTCTGGCAACCTTCACTTTGTTCTTTGCACTTACGGATCTAATTCTGCTTTTGGTTTCTTTCTTTATTTGTTTTTTAGATTCTACATATAAGTGAAATTATATGGTATATGTCTTTATCTCCTTCACTTAACTCACTTAGTATTATACCCTATAGGTCCATCCATGTTGTTGCAAATGTCAAGATTGTATTCTTTTTAATGGCTGAATAATATTCTATTGTGTATATATACCACATCTGTAGTATATATACTATGTATATATGCCACTCATCTGTTGATGGACATGTAGCTTTCTTCCATCTCATGGCTATTGTAAATAAAACTGCAAAAAATATAGAGGTGCATATATATTTTCAAATAAATGTTTTCATTTTCCTTGGGTAAATATCCAGTGGTAGAACTATTAGATCATATGGCATTTCCATTTTGAATATTTTGAGGAACTTACAGATTGTTATCCACAGGGGCTGTGTCAATTTACATTTCCACCAATAGTGCACAAGACTTTTTTCTCCACATCCGTGCCAACACTATCTTCTTATCTTCTTAATTTTAGCCATTGTAACAGGTGTGAAGTGATATGTCATTATGATTTTGATTTGCATTTCCCTGATTATTAGTGATGTTGAGAATCTTTTCATATGTCTGTTGGTCATCTGTATGTCTTCTTTGGAGAAATACTTGTTCATATCATCTGCCCATTTTTAATTAGATTATTTGTTTTTTGGTGTTGAGTGTATATATTTTGGATATTTATTCCTTATTAGATGTATCATTTGCAAATATCTTCTTCCATTCAGCAGGTTGCCTTTTTGTTTTGTTGATGGTTTCCTTCATTGTGCAAAAGCATTTTATTTTTATTTTCATATAGTCCCAGTAGTTTATTTTTACTCTTGTTTCCTTATCTTAGGAAACATATCTAGAAAATGTTGTTATGGCTGATGTCAAGGAAATTATTACCCATGTTCTCTTCTAGGATTTTTGTGGCTTCAGGGAGCACATTTAGGTCTTTAAACCATTTTGAGTTTATTTGTGTATATGATATTAGGAAGTGGTTCAGTTTCGTTCTTTTGCATCTAGCTGTCCAGTTTTCCCAGCACTACTTATTGAAAAGATCGTCTCTTTCCCACTGTGTATTCTTAAATCTCTTGTCTTAGATTAATTGGCCATCTAAATGTGGGTTTATTTCTGTGATCTGTATTCTATTCTGTTGATTTGTGTGTTTATTTTTTGTTCCAGTACCATACTCTTTTGAATATGACAACTTTGTAGTATATCTTGAAATCCAGGATTGTGATTGCCCCATCTTTGTTCTTTTTTCTCAAGATTGCTTAGGCTATCCAGAGTCTTCTGTCATTCCACACAAATTTTAGAATTATTTGTTCTTGTTTTGTGAAAAATGGTATTTTGATTGGGATTGCATTGACTAGTGTTGGACATTTTAATAATATTAATTCTTCCAATCCACGAGCATGGAATATCTTTCTATTTATTTGTGTCATCTTCCATTTCTTTCATCAGTATTTTATAGTTTTCGAGCACGAGTCTTTTACCTCCCTGGATGAGTTTATTTTCTAGGTATTTTATTCTTTTTGGTGCAACTATAAATGGAATTGTTTTCTTAATTTCTCCTTCTGCTACTTTGTTATGAGTATATAGAAACATTACTGATTTCTGGTATTAATTTTGTGTCCTGAAACTTTTCTGAATTCATTTTTTACTTCTAGTAGTTTTTTTAATGGAATCTTTAGAATTTTCTATGTATAGTAGTATGTCATCTGCAAGGAATGACAGTTTAACTTTTTCCTTATCAATGTAGATGCCTCTTATCTTCTTCCTTTTTCTCTAAGATAAGGAACAAGACAAGGATGTCCATTTTCACCAATTTTATTCAATATAGTACTTAAAGTCCTAGACATAGCAATCAGACTAAAGCCTGATTTTATAAAGTTAAAAAGGGAAAAAGAAATCTGTTTTCTGTAGCACATATTTGCTGCTATATACTTGTCAAGTTTTCAAAAGTGAAATTAAATTGGGGATGATAAATGAAAGTAGTGTTCTGTTGATCTCTGTTATTTTCAAGTTCACTTAGTTTTCTTTCTCCTCTCCATTATCAGTCTCCTACCTCCAATAATACCAGTTCCTGTAGCTTACACGTGTTTAACTGGAGAGACATTTTTTCAGTGTCTACTAAATGGAAGTCCTAGAGCAAGAGAGCAGTCTTGTCTTAATTATGGTTGGGAATCTACATTTAAAAATATCCCAAAGGAAAAGAAATATAGTGGCCAAGAGTTTCTTGAGCACAGAATACTGTCATTCAACAAATACTGAAATATAGGTGCTAGGGACACAAACATGCTTTAGATGGCAACTATGGCTTTGAGGGGCTCAGGTATACAGAGAAGCCTAAAGGCAAACATGCCATTATGATACAATATCATAAGTGCTATAACAGAAGAGTTTAAAGATTCTGCATGAGTTCAGAATAAGAGTAGACTTTGAATTCATGTGGAGAGAGGTCAAGGAAGGCATCATAAAGAAGAAGACACTCAGATGATCAAAGAAGATGTCCAATAAAAAGGGAGAAAAGGCTATTTCAAGCGATGTGTGTGTCATGTGTCAAGGTAGAGAGAAGGAAAATACTTATTTGGAGAAAGGAAAATTGTTCAGTGTAGTTAGAAAATAGAGCTGAGGGGGCACGTGGGAGGCTTAGTCAGGTAAGCACCTGCCTTTGGCTCAGGTAATGATTCCAGGGTCCTGGGATTGAACCCCATGCCAGGCTCTCTGCTCGGAAAGAAGAGTTAGTAGAGGGGAGTTTGGGGAAAAATTGGAAATAGGGAAGGGCTGGGTGGAGTGGGCCTGCTGTTGAGAATGACCAGACACTCTTCTCAATGTTTTAAATGTTCCCTAACAGTATCTCATCACAAAAATTCTGAGTAAGTATTATTACCCCCATTTTACACAAAAGAAATTTAAGTCGAGAAAAAGTAAAAACAAAACAAAAAATATCTCAATTTTACATAGACAGAAAATGGCAGAGGCAAGATCTGAATTTAGGTCTAACCAGAACTTAAACTCTGTATTCTGATTCATGGAAGAGATGACAGTAAAGAGAAGTTTACTTGTGAAGAGCCTTGTATGCAGTGGAAATTTGAATTTTATGTATATGCAGTAGGAAGTCAAAGAAACATTTTAAGTAATAGGAAAGGAATAGTCTATCATATAGAAAGAGGAAAGCATGATTTTTCTAGGATTTCCTTTGGTAACATTAATACTATAGTCATTAATATTAGGTAAAGATTTGACTCAAATCATATAACTGGCAGGAACAAAATATAATTAAATCGTTCTATGGTAAGTGGATGTAGTCATCTATGTAGAATTAAACTAAAATTGCCATTTAATTTAGGAAAGCACCCTGAAAGGGACAAAAAAAAACTAAAGTTAGCTGACTGCAAGATTTTCAGTACATTCTCAGCCCCTTGAAATTTAAATGAATTAAGAACAGAGAGCAACTGAAATACATTTGTAAAAACACTGCTTCTTTGATGATTTAAGGTTAATGTCAACAACACAGGATCCAAACAAACCCAGTATGACACAATGATGGTCTTAGCCAGGTTTTTCAGAATTGGTGATAAATTCAAAATCTGCATAAATTTAAAGCAAATCTATATAAATTTGTTAGCATCAGGTAGAAGTCAGTACATTACTACCCTATGTACTGACTTTTATCTAAAACAAAAGGCTTATTATAATCTGTTGTTCTATAGGAACTAAAGTCCAAATCAAGAAAGGTTTCTATATTAGGCCTTATGTCCTTGAACAATGTGCAGAGAAACTCAATTGATGCTAAAAGCATAATGGTTATGTGGCCAATGTCTGCCTGCCTGCCTTTCTTCTTCTCTCTCTCTTTCTTTACTCCTTCCTCTTTTCCTCCTTCCCTCCTTCTTCCTTTCAACCTTCCTCCCTTCCTCTCTCTTTCTTTTTTTTTTTTTTTAAAGATTTTATTTATTTATTTGTTAGAGAGAGAGAGGGGAAGAGAGAGAGCGTGAGCACAGGCAGAGTAGTAAGGCAGAGGCAGAGGGAGAAGCAGGCTCCCTGCTGAGCAAGGAGCCCGATGTGGGACTGGATCCCAGGACGCTGGGATCATGACCTGAGCCAAAGGCAGCTTCTTAACCAACTGAACCACCCAGGAGTCCCTCTCTTTCTTTCTTTCTTTTTTAAATGAGTGAAACCATTGACAAGATTGACGCATTAATCTCATATTATCCTCTATTGCAAAGTAGTGGAAATCTCAAAACAAAAATTAATGTGAAAAATTTTTTTCAAAATGCAAAAGTGAGGAAATAGTACTTTTTTTTCTCGGAATTTCTTGTTTAAAAATGATGAATGTAGGTTGAGGGGACTCATTCAGGCTGAATCTTCTACTTTGAAATCTGATTCCTGTACTTACTAACTAGATGATCTGAACAAGTTAACAGCTCTGAGGTTGGTTTCTTAACTGCAGAATGGGAATGAAACTCCCTTATCTTTAGACCTAGGATGAAGTTTAAATGTGATAATGTATAGGGTATGGTAGTGCTCAGTTCATGTAGGCTCGCCACGAACCTGCTAACAGAAGGTCACATATAAATTGTTTTTGTTTCAACATCTAGTACTGCCAAAGTATGCAGTTTGCTGAGAAAGAGATTTGTTTGTCCAACATAAATTAAAGATGATTATAGGTGTGAATCTTAGACTTTATCTGAATATTCAAATACTGTTTCATATTCATACTAGTTATTTATTAGAAAGAGTTCTCATGCTTCTGTCTTCCTTGAAGCAGTTGCAGTTTATCAAGAGATTTTTAAAGAGATAACAGCAGGACAAGGTGGCCTGCTCATGAAGGGATCCTTATCTAACACATGACTTATGAAGATGCCTTCTTTACTCCTAGTATCTATAAGTATCTATTAGATTCTTGCTGTGTATAGACTTCTTTACTCCTAGAATTCTTGCTGTGTATAGACTTCTTTACTCTTAGAATCTAAAAAGTTTTAGATGCTTGCTGTGTATAGACAGCTTGGTCTAATTGCCCATCTGAAGGATAAAACACAATCTTACTGTCACCCTTATGAAAGAGATGGTTTTGAAACCAAGACAAAAATGTTCAAAGATGCCCAGGATAACTCTGCCAAAAACTAGGGTGAGGGTCTTTTTTTTTTTTTCTTTAAATTTATTTATTTATTTTTGACCTTGCAGTTGACCTTGTGGATCTATAATTTACAGGTTGCCTTGGAAATGAGTCACATGGTGTGAGTTCCCATAGCAAAAGTGCCTTCCTGTGAATGGTGAATATTCAAGGCGGCACCAGGCTGGCTCATCTATGCTGAGAATAGTTCAGCTCTAAAATCACCAAAATCTGCGTAGTTATATCTGTAGCAAAGAGGGCACTGTTTCAGTGAGTTAAAAAATATTGCCTAATATATTTTTCTACTGGCTGGAATGTGCCTTGTTAGACAGCTTAAGTTCTCCAGTACCGATGTGTCATCATGCTTATTTACCTTTTGACCAGAACACATTGATTTCTTTTTTTCATACAACAAATGCAATATTAATAAGAACACTGAATTGATATATTAATGTTAATTAGTTTTTACTCAATCAAAAGTCACCTTTGTAATTTTTAAAACAATCATGAAATAAATCTCTTTGCAATATGCTGGGTTAGAAACCAATATTTATTTAGTTTATTTGAGCGGTCTGCAAAAAACGCCACACTAAAGGAAGATTAATATATTAAACTATTTTTATCATCCTGTGGATTGTTTTTCATACTTTACAAAGAAGAGCTATTTAAGTTTTAGTTTTTAATGTATTTCTTCAATTCTCATTCTGCTCACTTGTTTCCTTACCTCTTTCACTTATTAAAATAAATAGCAGACAATGGAATGGATGAAATAGATATGGAAATTGCCAAACAGTATGCATTTTGAGGATGTACAACTTCAGAGGTCAAGACATTAGAGTAGTATTTTTATCATGTTTTGGTTTACTTTGCACTTGGCTTCCTCTGACATAACTAATAAAATAGATTTATTTTAATGACTAAAATGTTCTAGTTACAGAAACACAAGAAGAAATTTCCCGTTGTTTTGACTATTTAAAAAAAAAAACACTTTTAAGGTACTATTGATACGTTTTGTTGGAATTCCCAGTCCAATTCTGTTACCATAATTCAGGTCTCAATTCATCACCTCTTTCAAGATTTACAAGTCTAGATAGGTATTTTCTACTGTATGCTGATCACTTCAGATAAATACACTTATATGCCTTATCTTTTATATACCGTTTTTGTAAATACAGCTTCTTTTAATTCAACACCCACCACTGTATATATGTGATGTGTGTATGTCTATCAGTATATTACCTTTCAAACATTACATATGACCAACACTATTTCTTTCTTGTTTCTAGCTGCCTTAATCACTGTAGACCTAGAGATTTCACCTGAAGTTTATAGAATTTGCCTTAAGTAGGTATCTAAAACAAGTGCTAACATGAAAAAGGTAGAATCACTAACCCTCAAAGATAACATCCCTAATCCCCCATAGTAACATGCAAAAAAACTCCATTCCCTTATGGTGCCAGGGTGGCTCAGTTGGTTAAGTTTCTACCTTCTACTCAGGTCATTATCCCAGAATCCTGGGATTGAGCCCTGCATTCCCTGCAGTCCTCCCTGCATTGGGCTCCCTTCTTAGTGGGAGGCCTGCTTCTCCCTCTTCCTGTGCCTGCCACTTCCACTGCTTGTGCTCTCTCTCTCTCTTTCTCCCTCCCACTGTCAAATAAATAAATAAAATCTTTAAAAAAAAAAACCTAACCAAACAAAACCCTCCATTCCCCAGCTCTCCCCACCACTTAGTTTGAGCAGAAAAAGTGTCATGATGAACATTAGGTTTTTGTCAGATTTAGTTTGCCAGTTGCATGTACATGAACCCAGAGAGTAACTGGGTAAAACTCCAGTAGAGTAAGATAGAACAAACCAAAACCAAAAACTGAGACTGAAAAGAGGGAGAAAAGTGAGAGAACTCAAAAGGAAATGCTAAAATGAAACCAGAGGGAAGTACTGAAGAGGGCAAAAGTAACAGTATAGAGTGAGAAAAGAAGTAAAGAAAAATGACAGACAGAAGCATTCTAGAACTGAATATATCTGAAATGTCAGGGAATACATCTCTAAAAATGTATTTTGAAGTGCAGTAATTTCTTTTTAATTCTAGGCTATTCTCAAGTGTTATGAAAGACATGAAATTCAGTGTCAATTGTACTCTTGGTATTCATTCTTTCTGTATGGACACAAAGGAAACCATAACACTAACACAAAGGTAGAAGGCAGTTTTTATAAAAGGGGGAAAAAAACCCCAATGTATTGAATTACTGGAAAAAGCATTTTAGGCATACTACTCTTCTAATTGCTTAAGCATTTGTACTCTGAATTGTAGGCAGCTTTGATATTGTTGCCAAACATTGATTTGAAATCAAGTGTCTTACACATTTTTATTGTACTTCTTAAAAAAACAGAAGAATTATATGTCATGACCTAGTTGAGATTTATTCTAGATGTACCAGGCTGGTTCAACATCTGAAAATTAATCAATGTAAATCATGTAAACTGACATAACAGAAACATTTGGCAACCAGTAGCCATTCATTAAAAAACAAAACAAACAAATAAAAAAAAGAAGAACTATCAGCAAATAAAAAATAAGGGGAAAACTCTCAATTTTCTAAAAATATCTACAAAAGAGCTAAATAAATCATCATACTATTAGTAAGAGACAGATGCTTTCAAGATCAGGATGAAGGCAAGGATGACTTCTCTCACCACTCCTGTTCAACATCTTACTGAAAGCCCTACATAGTGCAACATGACAAGAAAAGGAAATTAAAGGGGATTGATCAGAAAGGAAGAAATATAACCATCTTTGCTCACAGATGATATGATTATCTGTGTAGAAAATCCCAAGCAATCTACTTAAAAGCTCCTAGAACTAAGAAGCAAGTACTGGGAGATAGGAGTATATACAAGTTTACTATTATTTTGGGAAGAAATACCTTATCTATTAGAAGAATTAAAAGTAAGAAAAATAGGGGCGCCTGGGTGGCTCAGTGGGTTAAGGCCTCTGCCTTCGGCTCAGGTCATGATCCCAGGGTCCTGGAATCAAGCCCTGCATCGGGCTCTCTGCTTAGCAGGGAGCCTGCTTCCTCCTCTCTCTCTGTCTGCCTCTCTGCCTACTTGTGATCTCTGTCTGTCAAAAAAAAAAAAAAAAAAAAAAAAGGTAAGAAAAATAACCTTTTATTTTACCTTCATTTATTCTTGCTCTGATTCTTTTTCTTTTTTAGAAAATGTATACCTGAGTTTCTGACTTAAAGCATTTTACTTTTCTCAAACTTTTAACATTTCTTTTTGGGTAGATCTGCTGATTATGAATCCCCTCAGTTCTTGTTTGAGAAAATTCTTATTTTTTTCTCACTTTTGAATTTAGTTCAAATTGTTCTTTTACCTGCCTTTTAGTAGACCTTGTAATTTTTGTTGAAATCTGGATTCGATGTCTTGGGTAATAGAAACTGAGTAAATATGCCATTTGTTTGAGGTTTTATCTTAATATGACAGCAGCAGCTGGACTGTATTCAATATTCTATAGCTGTTGATATAAGAAACTTTAAATTCCTCCAGAATCTGTGTTTTTGTCTCCTCTGATGTCTTTGGGTTTTCCTATGACCTCTTTCTTAAATAGAGTCTGAGTCTTACATTTCTTTCAACTCTAATCCACTATTATTATACTGTTGATGTGGTAGTAAGGTCTGGTGGAGGGGAAGCCTTCTGTACTCTTATAATCGAATCTTAGTCTCTTAGTGGACTTATGTCCACTGGCTGACCTTCGCAGGTGTTTTTTACATTCATTTTATCTCTCACTTAGGTGAGACATGAAGGCTAGAGATGGCTGACATTTAGTATTTCCCTTCTGCCTATGTGAGATAGAACTCAAACAATTTTTCATTGGAGAGTAAGCCTTTGATATGGCATATTTTGAAATAGATACTTTCCCCTTCCCCTGTCAAGGACATGAGGTGATATTTCTGGGGTCCTCACCCTGAGAACCTGGTGACATTTCTGGGGAAAAGATGCATAAAAGTGCAGTGGAAGGATACAAGATTAATATACACAAGTCAATTTCTTACTTATATACCAGGAATGAACAACTGGAATATATAAATGTATTTTGAAATGTAGAAATGTAAAAATGTATATACACCAAAAATGTATTTGTGTATATATCTAAGAAAATATGTATAGGATCTATGTACAGAAAACTATAAGGCTGATCAAAGAAAATATAAATGGAGAAATATTTTTAAGTTCATGAATTAGAAGACTTAATGTTGTTAAAATTTCCATACTGTGCAAAGTGATCTACATATTCAGTGAAATTCATATCAAAATCCCAATTTTTTGTGGAGTAGGACATTGGTAGTTCAGTGGTAGAATTCTTGCCTGCCAATTTTTTTGCGAACGTATGAAAAACAATCCTAAAATTAATATGAAACCACAAAGGACTCCAAACAGCCAAAATAATCTTGAGAAAGAACAAATGTAGTGGCATCACACTTCCTGATTTCAAGATATATTACAAAGTTACATTAATTAAGACAGTATAGCCCTGAAATTAAGACAGACATATAGAATAGCAGATTAGACTAGAGAACCCAGAAACTAACCTATACATATATTGTCAACTGATCTTTGATAAGTGTGTCAAGAATACACAATGGAGAAAAGATAGTCTTGTCAACAGATAGTGTTGGGAAAACTGGATATCCACATGCAAAATAATAAACTCTGTTCCTTATCTCATACTGATGAAGTTCTAGAACCTAGGTGAGGTTCGGTGGGCTGAGAGGTCTGGAACCGATGAGCAAGAAAGAATTCTTTTTTTTTTTTTTTTTTAGGTTAGGGGTCTATAATTTTTTTAAAAATGTTTTATTTTTTATAAACATATATTTTTATCCCCAGGGGTACAGGTCTGTGAATCACCAGGTTTACACACTTCACAGCACTCACCAAAGCACATACCCTCCCCAATGTCCATAACCCCACCTCTCTTCCCCAACCCCCCCTCCCCCCAGCAACCCTCAGTTTGTTTTGTGAGATTAAGAGTCACTTATGGTTTGTCTCCCTCCCAATCTCATCTTGTTTCATTTATTCTTCTCCTACCCACTTAAGCCCCCATGTTGCATCACCACTTGCTCATATCAGGGAGATCATATGATAGTTGTCTTTCTCTGTTTGACTTATTTCGCTAAGCATGATACACTCTAGTTCCATCCATGTTGTCGCAAATGGCAAGATTTCATTTCTTTTGATGGCTGCATGGTATTCCATTGTGTATATATATCACCTCTTCTTTATCCATTCATCTGTTGATGGACATCTAGGTTCTTTCCATAGTTTGGCTATTGTGGACATCGCTGCTATAAACATTCGGGTGCACGTGCCCCTTTGGATCACTACGTTTGTATCTTTAGGGTAAATACCCAGTAGTGCAATTGCTGGGTCATAGGGCAGTTCTATTTTTAACATTTTGAGGAACCTCCATGCTGTTTTCCAGAGTGGCTGCACCAGCTTGCATTCCCACCAACAGTGTAGGAGGGTTCCCCTTTCTCCACATCCTTGCCAGCATCTGTCATTTCCTGACTTGCTGATTTTAGTCATTCTGACTGGTGTGAGGTGATATCTCATTGTGGTTTTGATTTGTATTTCCCTGATGCCGAGTGATATGGAGCACTTTTTCATGTGTCTGTTGGCCATCTGGATGTCTTCTTTGCAGAAATGTCTGTTCATGTCCTCTGCCCATTTCTTGATTGGATTATTTGTTCTTTGGGTGTTGAGTTTGCTAAGTTCTTTATAGATTTTGGACACTAGTCCTTTATCTGATATGTCGTTTGCAAATATCTTCTCCCATTCTGTCAGTTATCTTTTGGTTTTGTTAACTGTTTCCTTTGCTGTGCAAAAGCTTTTGATCTTGATGAAATCCCAATAGTTCATTTTTGCCCTTGCTTCCCTTGCCTTTGGCGATATTCCTAGGAAGATGTTGCTGTGGCTGAGGTCGAAGAGGTTGCTGCCTGTGTTCTCCTCAAGGATTTTAATGGATTCCTTTCACACATTGAGGTCCTCCATCCATTTTGAGTCTATTTTCGTGTGTAGTGTAAGGAAATGGTCCAATTTCATTTTTCTGCATGTGGCTGTCCAATTTTCCCAACACCATTTATTGAAGAGGCTGTCTTTTTTCCATTGGACATTCTTTCCTGCTTTGTTGAAGATTAGTTGACCATAGAGTTGAGGGTCTATTTCTGGGCTCTCTATTCTGTTCCATTTATCTATGTGTCTCTTTTTGTGCCAGTACCATGCTGTCTTGATGATGACAGCTTTGTAATAGAGCTTGAAGTCCGGAATTGTGATGCCACCAACGTTGGCTTTCTTTTTCCATATCCCTTTGGCTATTCGAGGTCTTTTCTGGTTCCATATAAATTTTAGAATTATTTGTTCCATTTCTTTGAAAAAGATGGATGGTACTTTCATAGGAATTGCATTAAATGTGTAGATTGCTTTAGGTAGCATAGACATTTTCACAATATTTATTCTTCCAATCCAGGAGCATGGAACATTTTTCCATTTCTTTGTTTCTTCCTCAATTTCTTTCATGAGTACTTTATAGTTTTCTGAGTATAGATTCTGTGCCTCTTTGGTTAGGTTTATTCCGAGGTATCTTATGGTTTTGGATGCAATTGTAAATGGGATTGACTCCTTAATTTCTCTTTCTTCTGTCTTGTGTTGGTGTAGAGAAATGCAACTGATTTCTGTGCATTGATTTTATATCCTGACACTTTACTGAATTCCTGTACAAGTTCTAGCAGTTTTGGAGTGGAGTCTTTGGGGTTTTCCACATATAGTATCATATCATCTGCGAAGAGTGATAATTTGATTTCTTCTTTGCCGATTTGGATGCCTTTAATTTCCGTTTGTTGTCTGATTGCTGAGGCTAGGACTTCTAGTACTATGTTGAATAGCAGTGGTGATAATGGACATCCCTGCCGTGTTCCTGACCTTAGCGGAAAAGCTTTTAGTTTTTCTCCATTGAGAATGATACTTGCAGTGGGTTTTTCATAGATGGCTTTGATGATATTGAGGTATGTGCCCTCTATCCCTACACTTTGAAGAGTTTTGATCTGGAAGGGATGCTGTACTTTGTCAAATGCTTTTTCAGCACCTATTGAGAGTATCATATGGTTCTTGTTCTTTCTTTTATTGATGTGTTGTATCACGTTGACTGATTTGCAGATGTTGAACCAACCTTGCAGCCCTGGAATAAATCCCACTTGGTCGTGGTGAATAATCCTTTTAATGTACTGTTGAATCTTATTGGCTAGTATTTTGGTGAGAATTTTCACATCTGTGTTCATCAAGGATATTGGTCAATAGCTCTCTTTTTTGATGGGATCCTTGTCTGGTTTTAGATCAAGGTGATGCTGGCCTCATAAAATGAGTTTGGAAGTTTTCCTTCCATTTCTATTTTTTGGAACAGTTTCAGGAGAATAGGAATTAGTTCTTCTTAAAATGTTTGGTAGAATTCCCCCGGGAAGGCGTCTCACCCTGGGCTTTTGTTTGTTTGGAGATTTTTAATGACTGTTTCAATCTCTTTACTGGTTATGGGTCTGTTCAGGCTTTCTATTTCTTCCTGGTTCAGTTGTGGTAGTTTATATGTTTCTAGGAATGCATCCATTTCTTCCAGATTGTCAAATTTGTTGGCATAGAGTGGCTCATAGTATGTTCTTATAATAGTTTGTATTTCTTTGGTATTAGTTGTGATCTCTCCTCCTTCATTCATGATTTTATTTATTTGGGTCCTTTCTCTTTTCTTTTTGATAAGTCTGGCCAGGGGTTTATCAATTTTATTAATTCTTTCAAAGAACCAGCTCCTAGTTTCGTTGATTTGCTCTATTGTTTTTTTGGTTTCTATTTCATTGATTTCTGCTCTGATCTTTATGATTTCTCTTCTCCTGCTGGGCTTAGGGTTTCTTTCTTGTTCTTTCTCCAGCTCCTTTAGGTGTAGGGTTAGGTTGTGTACCTGAGATCTTTCTGGTTTGATTAAGTCTTCTTCTGCTATGTATTTTCCTCTCAGGACTGCCTTTGTTGTGTCTCACATATTTTTAACCATTGTATTTTCATTATCAATTGTTCCCATGATTTTTTTCAATTCTTCTTTAATTTCCCGGTTGACCCATTCATTCTTTAGAAGGATGCTGTTTAGTCTCCATGTATTTGGGTTCTTTCCAAACTTCCTCTTGTGGTTGAGTCCTAGCTTCAGAGCATTGTGGTCTGAAAATATGCAGTGAATGATCCCAATCTTTTGATACCGGTTGAGTCCTGATTTAGGACCGAGGATGTGATCTACTCTGGAGAATGTTCCATGTGCACTAGAGAAGAATGTGTATTCTGTTGCTTTGGGATGAAATGTTCTGAATATATCTGTGATGCCCATTGGTCCAGTGTGTTGTTTAAGGCCTTTATTTCCTTGCTGATCTTTTGCTTGGATGATCTGTCCATTTCAGTGAGGGGAGTGTTAAAGTCCCCTACTATTATTGTATTATTGTTGATGTGTTTCTTTGATTTTGTTATTAATTGGTTTATATAGTTGGCTGCTCCCACGTTGGGGGCAAAGATATTTAAAATTGTTAGATCTTCTTGTTGGACAGACCCTTTGAGTATGATATAGTGTCCTTCCTCATCTTTTATTGTAGTCTTTGGCTTAAAATCTAATTGATCTGATATAAGGATTGCTAGTCCTGCTTTCTTCTGATGTTCATTAGCATGGTAAATTCTTTTCCACCCCCTCACTTTAAATCTGGAGGTATCTTCAGGCTTAAAATGAATTTCTTGGAGGCAACATATAGATGGGTTTTGTTTTTTTATCCATTCTGATACCCTGTGTCTTTTGATTGAAGCATTTAGCCCATTAACATTCAGGGTAAGTATTGAGAAATATGAATTTAGTGTCATTGTATTGCCTGTAAGGTGACTGTTACTGTATATTGTCTCTGTTCCTTACTGGTCTACCACTTGTAGGCTCTCTCTTTGCTTAGAGGACCCCTTTCAATATTTCCTGTAGAGCTGGTTTGGTGTTTGCAAATTCTTTCAGTTTTTGTTTGTCCTGGAAGCTTTTAATCTCTCTTTCTATTTTCAATGATAGCCTAGCTCGATATAGTATTCTTGGCTGCATGTTTTTCTCGTTTAGTGCTCTGAAAATATCATGCCAGCTCTTTCTGGCCTGCTAGGTCTCTGTGGATAAGTCAGCTGCCAATCTAATACTTTACCATTGTATGTTACAGACTTCTTTTCCCGGGCTGCTTTCACGATTTTCTCTTTGTCACTGAGACTTGTAAATTTTACTATTAGGTGACGGGGTGTGGGCCTATTCTTATTGATTTTGAGGGGTGTTCTCTGAACCTCCTGAATTTTGATGCTCGTTCCCTTTGCCATATTGGGGAAATTCTTTCCAATAATTCTCTCCAGTATACCTTCTGCTCCCCTCTCTCTTTCTTCTTCTTCTGGAATCCCAATTATTCTAATGTTGTTTCGTCTTATGGTGTCACTTATCTCTCGAATTCTCCCCTCATGGTCCAGTAGCTGTTTGTCCTCTTTTGCTCAGCTTCTTTTTCTCTGTCATTTGGTCTTCTATATCGCTAATTCTTTCTTCTGCCTCATTTATCCTAGCAGTGAGAGCCTCCATTTTTTATTGCACCTCATTAATAGCTTTTTGATTTCAACTTGGTTGGATTTTAGTTCTTTTATTTCTCCAGAAAGGGCTTTTATATCTCCCGAGAAGTTTTTTCTAATATCTTCCATGCCTTTTTCGAGCCAGGCTAGAACATTGAATTGTCATTCTGAACTCTAGATCTGACATATTACCAATGTCTGTATTGATTAGGTCCCTAGCCTTCAGTACTGCCTCTTGTTCTTTTTTTTTGTGGTGAATTTTTCCGCCTTGTCGTTTTGTCCAGATAAGAGTATATGAAGGAGCAAGTAAAATACTAAAAGGGTGGCAACAACCCCAGGAAAATATGCTTTAACCAAATTAGAAGAGACCCCAAATCGTGAGGGGGGAGAAAGAGGATAAAAAGAGGTTCAAAAAGAAAGAAAGGAAAAAAAAGGAAAAGAAAAGAAAAGAATTAAAAAAGAAAATAAATAAAGAAAAATATAAAAATGACAAAATATGTATATTAGATAAACTAGTTAAAAAATGTTAAAAAAGAAAAGGGTAAAAGTTAAAAATAATTTTAGCAGAAGAAGAGAAAAAAATGAAAAAGAAAAAAATTCAATTAAATGCAAGACTAAAAAAATCACAGGGAGAAAGCCATGAGTTCCGTGCTTTGCTTTCTCCTCCTCTGGAATTCTGCTGCTCTCCTTGGTATTGAAACCGCACTCCTTGGTAGGTGAACTTGGTCTTGGCTGGGTTACTTTTTGATGTTCTGGGGGAGGGGCCTGTTGTAGTGATTCTCAAATGTCTTTGCCCCAGGCGGAATTGCACCGCCCTTACCAGGGGCCGGGCTGAGTAATCCGCTTGGGTTTGCTTTCAGAAGCTTTTGTTCCCTGAGCGCTTTCCGTAGAGTTCTGGAGGATGGGAATACAAATGGCGACCTCCTGGCCTCTGGCCGGGAGGAGCCGAGAGCCCGGGGCCCCCCACTCCTTAGTGCGCCCTCAGAGAACAGCGCCCAGTAACTCCCGTCTGCCTGACCTCTGTCTGAGCTCTGAGCTCACCGAGCCTGCGACCAGTTCAAGGTAAGTCCGAGCTGTGATCTTACTGTTGGCTCTGTCTCTGTAGCTGGTTTTCCCGTTCCAATACCCGCAATCTCTGCGACACTCAGACACCCCCGATCCTTCTGTGACCCTGCGGGACCTGACGCCACGCTGACCCCGCATGGGCTTCGCCCCGGTTTAGCCTCTGGAGCGATGTCCCTCAGCGGAACAGACTTTTAAATGTCCTGATTTTGTGCTCCGTTGCTCTGGCCGCTTGCGGGGAGCCGGCCCCTCCCCCTGGGGTCTATCTTCCCGTCGCTTTGGATTCACTTCTCGGCCAGTCCTACATTTCAGAAAGTGGTTGTTTTTCTGTTTCCAGAATTGCTGTTCTTCTCTTCAATCTGCCAATGGATTTGCAGGTGTTTGAAATCTTTTGATTAGCTATCTAGCTGATCTCCTGCTAGCCGAAGTAGTCTCAGCCTGCTACTTCTCCGCCATCTTGACTCCTCTCCCAAGAAAGAATTCTTGAGACATCTTTGGTGCAAAACGGTGGTTTATTAAAGCAAGGGGACAGGACCCATGGGCAGGAAGAGCTGCTGCCCTGGGTTGTGAGAGATGGTAGGTTACGTACCTTGCCGTAGGGGGAAGTTGAGGGGAAGGGAGGTTTCAACAGAGCTTTTATATGCTAAAGAGTGCCTAAGAGGTGCTGGGATACCAGAGGCCTTGCGGCTTGATCAATGTTGTCTTTTGGCAAGCCATTCACATTTCTGCTATCAAGCGTTTTTGTTAGTGAGATTTGGGTTTAGAAGAAATTTAACTTTATTTAGGGCTGAGGAACTGAGTTATTTGCCTCTGGAAATTGTGCTATTGATAAGGTAACTTCTTTGTTTGTAGATCTCTAGGACATTTGTAAACCAAGGGAGACTCTGTCTTATAGGATTGTGATTTCTGCAAGATAACTATTTGTTTCTCGCTTATGGCAGTCAGGGGTGCCTGAGGAATGTCACACACATTACCGAGGGGAGCGGGTGGAGAGGGGGTGCAGGGTATCAGCTTTTGCTTTGTCCTCAGCCAGCCTCCTGCTCCCTCATCAATACCATACACAAAATTAACATAAGTAGATTAAAGACTTAAGCATAAGATGGGGGGTGGGTGGGAACTGGACAGCCATATAACAAAGGATATGAGTGGACCACTATCTTATACCATACACTAAAATCAACTCAAAATATATTATAGACTTGAAACTATAAATCTCCTATAAGGAAACATAAGGGAAAAGCTCACAACATTGTTGACAGTGACTTTTTGGATTTGACACCAAAAGCAAAAATAAATAAGTAGGATGACACCAAACTAAAGAACTTCTGCACAGCAACAAAACAAAACAAAACAAAACAAAAAACACCACCCCCTGCCCAAAACAAAACAAAACCAACCATCAACAGAATGGAAAAGCAACTTAAAGAATAGGAGGAAATATTTGCAAATCCTATATCTGATAAAGAGTTAATATCCAAAATATATAAAGAACTCCTACAACTCAATAGCAAAAAACCCAAACAATCTGATTAAATAATGGGCAGAGGAACCGAATAGTTACTTTTCCAAAGGAGACATGCAAGTGGCGAACAGAAGAAGTATACTATACAGCTAATCCTCAGGAAAATGCAAGTCAAAAACACAATGAGCCATCACCCCACATCTGTTAGATGGCTGTCATTAAAAAAGACAAGAAGTAACAAATTGTGGTAAGGATGATGTGGAAAAAGGAAAATTTGTGCACTCTTGGGAATATAAATTATTGCAGCCACTATGGAAAATAGTTTGGAGATTCATAAAAAAATTGAAAGTAGAAGTATCATATGATCCAGCAATTCCACTGTTGGATATATATCTGAAGGAAATGAAATCAGTATCTTGAACGGATATCTATATTCCTGTGATAAATGCAGCATTATTTACAAGAGCCAACACCTGGAAACAATCTAAATGTGCACTGACAGTTGAACAGATAAAGAAAATATGGTGTGTGTATATATACACACATATATATGTATATATAAATATGTATATATATAAAATGGAATATTATTCAGTCATAAAAAAAGGATATATTGCCATTTGTGGCAACATGGGTGGACCTTGAAAGCATTGTGCTAAATAAAATAAGTTAGATAAAGACAAGTACCATATGATCTCATTTGTATGTGGAATCTGAAAAAACCTGAACTTTCAGAAACAGAGAACAGATTGGTTGACAGAGGCATACAAACTTCCAATTATAAGATAAATAAGTTCTGGGATGTAATATACAGCATGGTGACTGTAGCTAATAATACTGTTATGTATATTTGTAAGTGACTGAGTAGATCTTTTGAGTTCATATCACATAAAAAAATTTTCACTATGTGAGGCAATGGATGTTAACCAAACCTAATGTGATCATTTTGAGATATATATATGTGTAATATATATACATACATATACACACACCACACATACACACACATATATACACATATATATACACAGACACACACATATAAATATATAGTCATTATATTGTACACCTTAAACTAATACAGTGTTATATGTCAATTATATCTCAATAAAACTGGAAAAAGAATTATATACTTGTACTATAGTCAACCAAAGTAAATTTTACATAATAGGGAGACTCTGATATTGATTTCTATATCATTAGAGAACTGTAAAATTTTAGCTAGGTGTGACCAAGACAATTAGTTTTGCTCTCTAGGCCTGAATTATCTTGACATGAACTACAATTTTAGTAGTTCTCATCTGAGTGTACACTGAACTTCTTGGAAAAGATTATCTCATTTTGAGGTAATAATAGGAAACATTTATATAGCATTCACCATGGAACCAGCATATTTCAAGTGTATTAAGGTGTTAGTTAACTGCTTTATGCTCACATCAATGCTCTTGGATGGCTGTTATTAATATTTCTGTTTAGCAAGGGTAGGAAATTATTTTCACATTCTATAAGGGACAGGGTAGAACTTATGAAATTAACTGCCAACTATAGGGTTCTTCATAGAAATGTGGCTGTGTGTTATTGGAGTCCATATTACTGTATTAATACTATTATTTTTAACACTTTCTTATTTTCAAACACTGCTTTCATAGCAAATGTTTTACATTTGCGCAATATTAATGACTTTATTATACACAGAAGCCTGTGATAGGCTGATTAGACAATAAGACTGCAAACAACCAGTGGTACTTTTCTGACATCAGAAGAACTACATAAAACTGAAACATCAAAAGTACACAAAAAATCTCAAACATCAAAGTACATTAAAAAATATAATCAGGAAAAAATATAATTAATGCACAGGTTTTAAACAACAGTTACATTCAAAAGAAAGCTTTTTTTCTTCCAAAATGTTCAAAATAATGCTGCCTGTCTGCTTCATATACCATTTCAAAGAATGACCAACTTCTGCTTGCCACTATCTCATTGGGGCCTGACCTCAGCTTTCAATGTTCTTCAACATTTTGGCCTCTGAGTATTCTGCCCCAGCTGCTATGATGGAAAGGAATTCTAACATGTTTCCTGTGATTACAAGAATATCTTCTGGATTGAGATCCAAGAGGAAAACCAATTCTCAGACTACCTGCCCCTTTGCCCCCCAGGCCAATAGGCATCAGTGCTCCTTAGTTGTGCCCTTGATACAGTTTTGAACTTAGAACTTTTGACTTACCTAATGAAACGAATATGAACACAGATTTCTAAAATACCAAATGTTAATAAGAACCATCAAATACCTAATAATGGTTTCTTTGTTTGATCAAAGATCTCCACAGGAAGCAGATTGGCAATTCGGTAGGTGGCACTTTTTCCACTGAGCCAGAACTAAAGCAAAACCCCAGGAATTCAACCCATCCAGGGAATAGCTATCTTTCCACTGAGAAATGGGACAAAGGAAGTATTTATTTATGGTATTAAAAATATATTTTTTGAAGTGCTCAGGTGTGCTAGTTAAAATCCAGTTTGGATAATTACATTCTTTTCACAGAAATTCCACCTATAATTATAACTGCCAACTCCAATTTTACCAACAGTCTGAATTCTAAATAGTCTCTTTTTGACACATATTGTTTTTGAGTTCCATTTTCCAAAGACTAGCCAATTCCCTCCCCTCCCCCCCATAGCTAACTGAGATGAAATAGCACAGGAAATTATTTTGGGGTATAATTAAGTGATTTGAAATGAATGGCACTATATTAAAGTGATGTAGTTCTTATTAAAACACAATCTGATTATGTAAACTCTCGTAGATTTTGGAATTTTTCTGATGAATACCTCTTGGCTTTTTCATTTGTGATATTCTGCAAACCTTGAACTTGATGTATTATGGTTTTTTTGCTCCAAAAAAAGTTATGTTTTCCTCCAAAAAATAGTATGTGAGTCTATCACTTGCCTGATGAAAATGTATTCATGCTATTGATATTCATTACATGTAGCATTAACATAATATACTTGAAAGATAAAGCACTTTGTATGGAAAACATAGAGTACTTCAGTACACATTTATCAGTCCCTTCTTTGGACTGAGAAATACATGAAGAAAAGTTTTTGTTCCCAACGAGCTTATGATTTTTAAATTGAGGGAATCAAAAATACCAGGAATATTTTTTAAACCTAATATTCAGAAAGGATAAGTCAAATCTTAAGGTAAAAGCAGTTTTTTTTTTTTAAAGATTTTATTTATTTATTTGACACAGAGAGAGAGAGAGAGATCACAAGTAGGCAGAGAGGCAGGCAGAGAGATGGGGGGAAGCATGGTGACTGTAGCTAATAATACTGCTGAGCAGAGGGCCTGATGCGGGGCTCGATCCCAGGACTCCAAGACCATGACGTGAGCTGAAGGCAGAGGCTCTAACCCACTGAGCCACCCAGGTGCCCCAAGGTAAAAGCAGTTTAAAAAAAAAATTATTTATTTGAGAGAGAGAAAAGGAGAGCACGAGAGAGGGGAAGGTCAGAGGGAGAAGCAGATTCCCATTTAAGCAGGGAGCCCACTACAAGACTGGATCCTTGGGACTCCAGAATCATGACCTGAGCCAAAAGCAGACGCTTAACTGGTTGAGCCACCCAGGTGCCTAAGGTAAAAGCAGTTTTGAGAAATTATCTCATTATTATCCCTCTGTTCTTCTATCCTTTTGCACCCCATTCTTATCCCCAAATTTCAGAAAGATACATTCTAATTTTCTTTTTTAAAAAGATTTTATTTATTTGACAGACAGAGATCACAAGCAGGCAGAGGCAGGCAGAGAGAGAAGAGGAAGCGGAGAGCTCGATGCGGGGCACAACGCAGGGCTCAATCCCAGGATCCTGGGATCATGACCTGAGCCAAAGGCAGCAGCTTTAACCCACCCAGGCGCCCTGACATTCTAAGTTTCTTATTCTTTCTTCCTACCAGTCCCTTTTGCATTAGTGTTTTGTATTTTCCTTTCCTTACCTTGTAGCGTCCTCTAAGATTATGTGTAATGAATTTCAACTTTCCATTAATGGCTATATAATGCATAATAATCACTAGTCTGATTAACCAAACTAAATCTTTTGGAAACACTGAGAACTTTAAAATATACAAAGCATTAGTCATTCAATGAATACTTTTGCTTACTCATTTTAAGACAGATATTTAGAAATGTTAGATGCAATGACTGTTCCTTTACTTTTAGTTTACCAAACCAAAGCCCATGTAAAATCTCAAGCCTTCATAGCATGCCTAAAGTCTAATTAGCTTATACATCTGCTCCTCTTATTCTCTGTTCTGATTTTCAGTCATCTAATACCAGCTTCTTCAGATCTATCATTGCAGTCAGCAACATCAACAGTACCTGAGCCTCCCCAGTAGTCTGGTATCTTTCTTTCAAAGTGTATGTCAAACTTACTGCCAGTCTCCAGTTCCAACTTACATTCTAATTGTAGGAAGAAAGTAAAACAAAAATGTTTTAGTTTATATGTAATATAGTTAACAACTATCGTACACACCCCTAATGCAACCTGATTTTCTAATGGACAAGTTCTCCTTCATTGCTCCCACAAATTTGACAGCTCAACTTAAACAGGAATTTTCTTGGAGGATTGCCATCTTTCCCAAGTTGCCAGACCCATGAAACTGCTTTAACAGATTTGCAAGAAGACTATTGATCTGCTCAGATTCATTTTCTGGAACATGCACAGCTTCTGTCTTTACCATCTTTTCTCCAATATGTCTTTGTTTCATTTTCCCGGGGGTTTTCCTTTTCCAAAAATATTCACTGTAAAAATGACCTTCAATAAATTCATTTCAGCACTTTTCCATAAGTACAAAAAAAAAATCCATTCTTCATACCTCTAAAAATCAAGGTTGAATCTTCATTAAAAGAGCCAAGCACTTCAAAGCATGGCTACTTTACCTTTGCACTCTTGCTTATATGTTTGTTGTCTTTGTGGTTTAAAAACATAAATTTCACCTTATTTTACTTCCTCAAAATTAAAATGTCCATTGAAAAAAATAATACAAAATAGGTTTGACTCTAACTACCACCTTCTAGTTTCTTCATTATGCCATCTCTTTTTTGAGTGAATAGACTTCTATACCTATTTGGCAATGATCACACCAAAGTTAGTACATAGAAATGCCACCTAAAGGACACCTAAGGTGACTTGGTCAGCTAAGTGCCTGCCTTTGGCTCGGGTCATGATCCTAGGGTCCTGGGATCAAGCCCCACATCAGGCTTCTTGCTCATCAGGGAACCTGCTTCTCCCTCTGCCTGCCCCTCCCTATGCTTGTCCTTTCTTTCCCCTCCCAACTCTGTGTCAAATAAATAAATAAAAATCTTAAAAAAAATAAATTGTAAACAGGACTATCACTTTACATGTCATAATAATAATAATGTGGATTTATTTTAAAGTTACAACCAGGATAGGACTTTGTCTTTCCAATATTAATTTATACTGAATTCAAGATGAAGCTTCTGAAGTTTTCCTAACTTTTGATGTTAGGGTATTGTTTTATTTATTTATTTACCCAAGAATAATAAATAACACAATTATTTATGTATGTATTTATTTATTTAACATATAATGTATTATTTGTTTCAGGGGCACAGGTCTGTGAATCATCAGTCTTATACAGCTCACAGCACTCACCATAGCACATACCCTCCCCAATGTCCATCACCCAGCCACCCCACCCTTCCTATCCCCCTCCCCTCCAGCAACCCTCAGTTTGTTTCTCCAGAGTGGTTGCACCAGCTTGCATTCCCACTGACAGTATAGGAGGGTTCCTCTTTCTCAGTATCCTCACCAACATCTGTCATTTCCTGACTTGTTAATTTTAGCCATTCTGACTGGTGTGAGGTGGTATCTCACTGTGGTTTTGATTTGTATTTTCCTGATGCAGAGTAATGTTGAGCACTTTTTCATGTGTCTGTTGGCCATTTGGATGTCTTCTTTGTGGAAATGTTTGTTCATGTCTTCTGCCCATTTCTTGATTGGATTCTTTGTTCTTTGGGTGTTGAGTTTGGCAAGTTCTTTATAGATTTTGGGTTCTAACCCTTTATCCAATATGTCATTTGCAAATATCTTCTCCCATTCTGTCAGTTGTCTTTTGGCTTTGTTGACTGTTTCCTTTGCTGTGTAAAAGTTTTTGATCTTTTTCAATAGTTCATTTTTGCCCTTGCTTCCCTTTCCTTTGGCGATGTTCCTAGGAGGAAGTTCCTGCAGCTGAGGTCAAAGAGGTTGCTGCATGTGTTCTCCTCCAGGATTTTGATGGATTCCTGTCTCACATTGAGGTCTTTCATCCATTTTGAGTCTATTTTCATGTGTGGTGTAAGGAAATGGTCCAATTTCATTTTTCTGCATGTGGCTGTCCAATTTTCCCAACACCATTTTTCCCATTGCACATTTCTTTTTTCCATTGCACATTCTTTCCTGCTTTGTTGAAGATTAGTTGACCATAGAGTTGAGGGTCCATTTATGAGTTCTCTATTCTGTTCCGTTGTTCTGTGTGTCTGCTTTTGGGCCAGTACCATACTGTCTTGATAATTATAGCTTTATAATAGAGCTTGAATTCTGGAATTGTGATGCTGTCAACTTTGCTTTTCTTTTTCAACATTCCTCTAGCTATTCAGGGTCTTTTCTGGTTCCATATAAATTTTAGGATTATTTGTTCCATTTCTATGAAAAAATTTGATGGTATTTTGATGGGGATGGCTCTAAATGTGTAGATTGCTTTTGGTAGCATAGACATTTTCACAATATTTGTTATTCCAGTCCATGAATATGGAACATTTTTCCATATCTTTGTGTCCTCTTCAATTACTTTCATTAACACTTTATAATTTTCTTAGTACATATTCTTTGCCTCTTTGGTTAGGTTTATTCCTAGGTATCTTATGGTTTTGGGTGCAGCTATAAATGGGATCAACTCCTTAATTTCTCTTTTTTCTGTCTTGCTGTTGGTGTGTAGAAATGCAACTGATTTCTGTGCATTGATTTTATATCCTGATACTTTTCTTTATTAGTTCTAACAGTTTTGGAGTGGAGTACTTTGGGTTTTCCACATAAAGTATCATATCTGCAAAGAGTGAGAGTTTGACTTCTTCTTTGCCAATTTTTAAGATTTTATTTATTTATTTGACACAGAGAGATCACAAGTAGGCAGAGAGGCAGGCAGAGAGAGAGAGGAGGAAGCAGGCTCCCTGCTGAGCAGAGAGCCCGATGCGGGACTCGATCCCAGGACCCTGAGATCATGACCTGAGCCGAAGGCAGCAGCTTAACCCACTGAGCCACCCAGGCGCCAGCCAATTTGAATGCCTTTAATTTCTTTTTGTTGTCTGATTGCTGAGGCTAGGACTTCTAGTACTATGTTGAATAGCAGTGGTAATAGGGGACAGCACTTCCATGTTCCTGACCTTAGGGGAAAAGTTCTCAGTTTTTCCCCATTGAGAATATTATTCACTGTGGTTTTTTTTTTTTTTTTTTGAGATTTTATTCATTTATTCATGAAAGACAGAGAGAGAGAGAGGCAGAGTGAGAAGGAGGCTCCCCACTGAGCAGGGAGACAGATGTGGGACTCTATTCCAGGACCCCAGGATCATGACCTGAGCATGAGCTAGATGCTTAACCATCTGAGCCACCCAGGTGCCCTGATGTGGGTTTTTCATAGATGGCTTTTATGATATTGAGGTATGTACCCTCTATCCCTATACTGTGAAGAGTTTTGGTCAAGAAAAGATGCTGTACTTTGTCAAATGCTTTTTAAGCATCTACTGAAAGTGTCATATGGTTCTTGTTCTTTCTTATATTGATGAATTGTATCACAATGATTGATTTGCAAATGTTGAACCAACCTTGCAGCCCAGGATTAAATCCCACTTGGTCATGGTGAATAATCCTTTGAATGCACTGTTGGATCCTATTGGCTAGTATTTTGCTGAGGATTTTTGCATCCATATTCATCAGGGATATTGGGCTACAATTCTCCTTTTTGATGGGGTCTTTGTCTGGTTTTGGGATCAAGGTAATGCTGGCTCATAAATGAGTTTGGAAGTTTTCCTTCTATTTGTATTTTTTGGAATACTTTTGGAATAGGTATTAATTCTTTAAATGTTTGGTAGAATTCCCCTGGGAAGCCATCTGGCCTTGTTTGTCAGGAGATTGTTCATGAATGCTTCAATATCCTTACTGGTTATGGGTCTGTTCAGGTTTTCTCTTTCTTCCTGGTTCAGTTTTGGTACTTTATATGTCTCTAGGAATGCATCCATTTCTTCCAGATTGTCAGTTGGCTGGTGTATAGTTGCTCATGATATGTCCTTATAATTGTTTGTATTTCTTTGGTGTTGGTTGTGATCTTTCTTCTTCATTCATGATTTTGTCAGTTTGGGTCCTTTTTCTCTTCTTTATGATAAGTCCGGCCAGGGGTTTATCAATCTTATTAATTCTTTCAAAGAACCAGTCCTAGTTTTGTTGATTTCTTCTACTGTTTTTGGTTTATATTTCATTGATTTCTGCTCTGGTCTATATGATTTCTTTTCTCCTACTGGGTTTAGGCTTTCTTTGCTGTTCTTTCTCCAGCTCCTTTAGGTGTAGCCTTAGGTTGTGTATTTGAGATCTTTCTTATTTCTTGAGAAAAGCTTGTATTGCTATATACTTTCCTCTGAGGACGCCTTTGCTGTGTGCCACAGATTTTTAACCATTTTGTTTTCATTATCATTTGTTTCCATGAATTTTTTTTCAATTCTTCTTTAATTTCCTGGTTGACCCATTCATTCTTTAGTAGGATGCTCTTTAGCCTCCATGTATTTGAGTTCCTTCAAAATTTCCTCTTGTGATTGAGTTCTAGCTTCAGAGCCTTGTGGTCTGAAAATATGCAGGGAATGATCCCAATCTTTTGGTACCAGTTGAGACCTGATTTGTGTCCCAGGATGTGATCTATTCTGGAGAATGTTCCATGTACACTAGAGAAGAATGTGTATTCTGTTGCTTTGGGATGGAATGTTCTCAATATATCTGTGATGTCCATCTGGTCCAGTGTGTCATTTAAGGCCTTTATTTCCTTGTTGACCTTTTGCTTGGATGATCTGTCCATTTCAGTGAGGGGGGGTGGTAAAATCCCCTACTATTATTGTATTATTGTTGATATGTTTCATTGATTTTGTTATTAGTTGGTTTATATAGTTGGCTGCTCCCATGTTAGGGGCATAGATATTTATAATTGTTAGATCTTCTTGTTGGACAGACCCTTTGAGTATGATATAGTGTCCTTCCTCATCTCTTATTAGTCTTTGGCTTAAAATCTAATTTATCTGATATAAGGATTGCCACCCCAGCTTTCTTTTGAGGTACATTAGCATGGTAAATTGTTTTCCACTCCCTCACTTTAAATCTGGAGGTGTCTTTGGGCCTAAAACGAGTTTCTTGCCCAGAGTATATCATGGGTCTCTATAAAAATTTCATTTTGATAATTTCTGCCTTTTGATTGGGGCATTTAGCTCATTTACATTCAGTGTAACTATTGAAAGATATGAATTTAGTTCCATTGTATTGCCTGTAATGTGACCATTATTGTATATTGTCTCTGTTCCTTTCTGGTCTGATACTTTTAGGCTCTCTCTTTGCTTAGAGGACCCCTTTAAATATTTCCTGAAGGGCTGGGTTGGTGTTTGCAAAATCTTCTAGTTTTTGTTTGTCCTGGAAGCTTTTTATTTCTCCTTGTATTTTGAATGACAGCCTATCTGGGTATAGTATTGTTGGCTGCATATTTTTCTTGTTTAGTGCTCTGAATATATCATGCCAGTTCTTTCTGGCCTGCCAGGCTATGTGGATAGGTCTTTTGTCAGTCTATTATTTCTACCATTGTATGTCACAGACCTCTTGTCCCAAGCTGCTTTCATGATTTTCTCTTTGTCACTGAGATTTGTAAGTTTTACTATTAGATGACTGGATGTGGACCCATTTTTGTTGATTTTGAGGGGTGGTTCTCTGTGCCTCCTGGATTTTGATGCTTATTTGCTTTGCCAAATTAGGGAAATACTCTGCTACAATTTGCTCTTATATACCTTCTGCCTCTGCTTCTTCTTCTGAGATCATAATTATTCTGATATTGTTTCATCTTATGGTATCACTTATCTCTTAAATTCTCCCCTCATCATCCAGTAGTTGTTTATCTCTCTTTTTCTCAGCTTCTTCATTCTCCATCATTTGGTCTTCTATATAACTAATCCTCTCTTCTCTGTCTTTTATCCTAGCAGTAAGAGTCTCCATTTTTGATTGCACCTCATTAATAGCTGTTTTGATTTCAACTTGGTTAGATTTTAGTTCTTTTATTTCTCCAGAAAGGGATTTTATTTGTCCAGAAATTGTTTTTCTTGTATTTTCCATGCTTTTTTCGAGCCTAGCTCATACCTTGATGACTGTCATTCTGAACTCTAGTTCTGACATCTTACTAATGTCCATATTGATTAGGTCCCTAGTTGTCACTACTGCCTCTTGGTCTTTTTTTTTGAGGTGAGTTTTTCCACCTTGTCATCTTATCCAGATAAGAATAGAAGAATGAGAGAGCAAAATACTAAAAGGGTAGCAATGACCCAATAAAAATATACACTAACCAAATGAGAGGAACCCTGAAATTTGGGTAGAAGAAAGGAGAGAAAACACACACACACATACACACACACACACACACACACACACACACACACAGACACACACATTAGACTGGTGAATTGAACAGAGCCAAACACTTGATTTTGGGTAGAAGAAACAGAAGAACAGAAGAAACTGTTCCCCAAAATTTTAATGAAAGGAAAAAATATATATATATACTCAAAAATAATGATAAACAAGATAAAGGGATGGAATATGACTGTAAAGATGAAAATTAAAAATGATTCTAAAAAGGGAATTGATAAGAAGTTGGTTGAGAGAAGAAAGAAAAATAAAAGAGGAAAGAATGTGATCAGGCTTGAGACTAGAACAAAGCCATGCACTAGACTTAGGGTATGATTTTATCTGTTAGAAGAAACTGTATCCTAAAATTTTAAGGAAAAAAATCCTATTTGTGTTAAAAAATAAGGCTAAATAAAATGAAGTTTTAGAATATGACTATAACAATGAAAATTTTAAAAAAATTTTCAAAAAGGTATTGATAAGATAAAATAGTAAGTACATGTTAAGAGGAAAAATTAATAAAATAGAATAAGGAAAAAATAAAATAAAAAAAATTAACTTTGAAATTCTAAGGAATCATGGGGAAAATGCCATGAATTCTATCTGCTGTATTCCCATATCTCTGACGTTTTGCAGTTCTCATTGATTGGTGAACTTGGTCTTGGCTAGATGTTCTTGCTGATCTTCTGGGGGAGGGGCCTGTTGCAGTGATTCTCAAATGTCTTTGCCTGAGGCAGAATTGCACCACCCTTGCCAGGGGCCAGGCTAATCTCTTCAGGCTCACTCTTGGTAGATTTTTTTCCCTGAATGCTTTCCATACAGCTTTGGAGGAAGAGAATGAAAATGGCAGCCTCCCAATCTCTGGCGCCATAGGAACTGAGAGCCCAGGGTCCCACTCCTCAATGCACCCTCAGAGAAAAGCCGTCAATGACTCCTGTTTCTCTGGTCTCCCTGGTCTCTTGCCATGCTCCATGCTCACCCTGCCTGTGACATAGTGTTTCTATCATTGGTGCATGGCCTTGTTTGGGGTCTCCAAACCCAGCAGATTCCTGCAGCATGCTCCTGTGCCACTCCTCCTGGAGGATGAAGGAGGAGGCCTCCCCAGATCTGCCACTTGTGGGGTCCCTGCTTGACAAGCTGTGGCCTGACTGCCTTGGATCATGGTTTAAGGTAAGCCTGAGCTGAGATCCCACTCCTTGGCTCATCTCTGCAGCTGGCTTCCCTACTCCCATACCTAGGAGCTCTACCACACTCAGACACCCGTGGTCTTTTTGTGACCTTGTGGGTTCTGAGACCACACTGTTCCTGCAAGGGCTCCACCCCCTAGCTTAGCCTCTGGAGCAATGTCCCTCAGTGGAGCAGTCTTCTAAAAGTTCTGATTTTGTGCTCTGCTGCTCTACTGCTTGCTGGAAGCTGTCCTCTTCCCCTGTATTGAGTTTTCCCATATATTGCCTTGAAATCAGTTCTCTGCACATCCTACCTTTAGGAAAGTTGTCACTTCTCTGTTCCTAGAATTGCTGCTTTTCTTCTCTTTGATCTCCTGCTGAGTTTGTAGGTGTTCAGAATGGTTTGATAACTATCTATCTGAACTTCTGGAACCGGATGATATTTAGGTCTTCTACTCCTCCACCATCTTGCTCTTTGATACACTGCCTTTTAAAACATTGTGAGAAACAACAAAATGGTCCTAAATCCCTCCTCCCTGCCACTTCCTTCCCATGCCCTCATGACTAAGGCCTAAAAGTCACCAGTTGACAATTCCTGATCTGAACACAAAACAGTGAAATGGCAAGAACAGAGAGAGAAGAGGTGGGTTGCAATAGCTATAAAGATAAAGGGGAAGAGGGAGGAAGTGTTCTAAAGTGGTAAAAGCTTACTTAACCAACTACTAGTAACAGCCAGTATTGAATGCCCAGAGCAACTGTGGACCAGTTGGAATTTGCTCAATCTGAGTTTATATATCTTTGGGAACTTTGCCAAGGCTGTAGTAATCATGACATTAAAAATATCTATGACAAGGTAGACACCATTATTGTAGTGCTAAAAATGTATTCCAAGTACCAGTAGGTTATGTTTCAATTCTGTATCTTAGATCAAGCTAATATACCTAGTGTGTCAAAGACCAATGCTTTCCAGAGCCTTTAACAGGATTATCAGAAGAAAGTGTTTTATCTGTTATTTATCTAGTACTTATAATTAATTTATAAGCTTCTTGTTGTGAAGGATTGTATTAGTGAAGATTCTTGGTTGCAAGCAAAAATTCAAAGCAATTTTATTTCAACCGGGAATTTTTTTTTTTTTTTTTTTGAAGAGTACTGGAGTAGATCACAGAGTTGAGTGAAAAAGAGTAGAACCAGGAAAGTTCTAAGAGTCTACCGTTGGATTGTTAATAGAATTCTCCTTTTCATATATCTTCTGTAATTGATGTGAGCTTGGTCTTATATTGACTTTCAAATGAGAAAGAGGGGTTTCTAAAAAATAATGAAAAATAGATGCCCAAAAGAAAAAAATATATAGATATCATATCTTATTCAGTCTTAACATGGTATTGTATACATATGGCCCTTACATAAGTATTTTTTTTTAAAGATTTTATTTATTTATTTGACATACAGAGACCACAAGTAGGCAGGGAGGCAGGCAGAGAGAGAGAGGAGGAAGCAGGCTCTCTGCAGAGCAGAGAGCCCGATGCGGGCCTCAATCCCAGGACTCTGGGATCATGACCTGTGCTGAAGGCAGAGGCTTTAACCCACTGAACCACCCAGGCACCCCCCTTACATAAGTATTAATTTGATTTCCTTATACCTCTCATGCCATTATTGAAAAGGGCTCATTGAAGTTTGTGTAAAATTTTGTCACTGATTCTAGAGGAATCCTGGAAAGATGCAAGTGGTCATAGGAGGACTATTTAGTTGAGTGGATTTTGGTCTCTGTTAATCCAAAAGCTTGCCTTATGTTTTGTTGAGAGTCATCATTGTTGGACCCTGGCATTGCGTAGGATGAGTACCTGGGGAAGGGACCTAGTACCTAATATCATTATGGTGCCTCCAAGTTAATTACTAATTTCTACCTAAATGCTTCTAGTAATAGGGGCTCCTTGTTTTAAAGAAATGCATTTTCTCTAATAGCTATATTGTTACATTATTTCCAGATATTGAACCATATTATTACCACTTAGATTTATAGGGACTCTATGTAATCAGTCTTTTATGGTATCATTCTTCAATATTTGTATATTGCTCTCTAGTCCTTTGAAATAATCTCTTAAGGTCATTTACCTTCCTTCCCCCTGCCCCAAATCATTTGTGAATGATGCTTTAAAATTGCTCCACACTGTTTAACTGTACACATTGAACTCCTTAGAATGTTTTGCCTTATTGATTCTACTTCTAAGAGTTAATCCTAGGGAAACAATTATGTATATAAGACTGTAAGACTTAAGACACTCTGTGTGGAAAAAAGAAAGTAATTTATAAGAGTTGAAATTTTAAATGTTTAATAATAATGAGTTGATTAAGTAAGTTTTGAAATGCTCATATGATGGAATATTATAATGCCATTAAAACAATGCATGAATAGATCTATTGACAGGTGATAATACTCATTATATAAGGTTGTTTCACTTATCTCTTACTGCATAATAAATCTCCTCAAATCTTAATGGCTTAAAACAAAAATAATTTATTTCTTCTGATACTGTGTGATAGCAATCTGGGTGGTTCTGCTTGTCCTGTCTGAAATCACTTACACATCTCCAGCTTTCTGTTGTTTTACCTTGACTAGAGAACTCAAGATGGCCTCCCTCATCTGAATGGTCGTCCAAGCTGTTGATTGTGGTGCCTCACTTCTCTGAGGATCCAGAATTTACGGTGTCATGTCTACAACATTCTATGATTCAAAGCGGATCATAAGACCAATCTAAACCAAAGTGATAAGGAAATAGGCTCTACGTCTTTGATGGATAGAGCTACAAATAATTCATGGCCATGCCAGTGATCTATCAAAAATAAGTAAAAGAAACAGGTTATAAGTAGCTTGACTCAGATTTTCTGATATTATTGATAAACACATAAATACAGATAATATTCTTTAAAAATATATGCATGAATATGAAAAGTGAACTTTAATGGATGAGAAGATTATGGCTATTTTTGAGGGATTTTTCTATGAGTGATATGGTTGATTACCTAATTTTTCTACAACTAATCAATTGTGTAATGAATTTAAGAGATATGTTAAAATACCAATTGCCATGTTTTCTGTGTATATCCCTACTCTGTGTTCTCCCCAGTGTTTTTAGGGTCATTTTTCTCTTCCTTAGCTTAAAAATATCTCTGTAAAAGAGGAGTTTCAGATATAACTTCCAGATAAGAATGGAAAGAGAGGTAGAGGGCAACTTGGAGAATGGAGAAAGAAGTGGAAAGACTCTACATTGGAAAAAAAAAAGAAGTACCTTCACAGGAGCACCTAAACAGCCTAGAGCTTTCATGTTCCAGGAAAGCATGGACCTTTCATAGACCTGTCATGTGTGGATAACTGTCTGAGATACTTAAAAATCACTCAATAAACAGAATATGGCAGAAAGAAGGGAGAGGGTCAAACTATGCTCCTGACTAAGGAATTAATGTATAAAAGGAGGTGGGAATTTCCTTGTGAATGAGGCAAAGAAGAGGCATGGAGACATACTGATATGTATCTATATTTGTATATCTATATTGATATCTATATCTATATATCTATCTATACATATATCTATATATATCTTTACATTATTTTAAAAATTATTTCTGGACCTAGTTGTGACTCTCCAGTAATTGTATCAGAAGAAATAATTAAGATAACTTCTGTATCTTCCTCCAACTATAATCTCCCTCTTTAGATAATCATATCACTTCATATATCAGTGTTGGATAGAATTTAACTAGGTATATCAGATTGCCAAATTATACTATCCCCATTTTCTTCTAAAAAAAAAATCACAAAAGTGATTTTTGTTAAATGCCTTACAGATATTAGTATATGCTCTGCTTATGGCTTTCCTTTTATTAGCCTACAAGACTTTCTTAAATAAGAGGAGCTTACTTGCATATCTTTTTCTTTGTTGTCTCATGCTAGGTTTCAGGGATCACAACTTCCTTTTATAAATGTTCACAAATTGCCACTGCAAATTTCTTTAATAATTTTTATTAATCTCTTTAACGATTCTTGCTAGAATATTTGGAGTCCTGTTAGGCTCAAGAGGTCGCACTGAATGAAATTATAACATAAGTAGGAAGACCAAACTCACCTACCTGAAACAATTGCTAGTACTTGTGAATTGTCTTGGTATATAAGCTTTCCCTTTCTGCAGTGTCCTCCTTCCAACTTAGGGTTTTAAGTACTCTCCATCATGTAGGCCAGCATTAGGTCCAATTACCCTTGAAAGCCCTCTCAACATGTTTCTAGGCAACAGTGATCTCTTATTTTCCTGTATTTTGATAGTCCTTACTATCTGCACTCTCCAACCTAATATTTGATGTATTTTGCAATGCCTCATAAAGTAGCGACAAACTTTCTACTATATTGTGTAACAAGTATATTCTAACACTAGAAGGTACCCACCTACCCACCAATAACTTAGCAAACACTAATTAACCTGACTGTTAAAAATTATTGTTTTTGCTTATAAATTTATTTTTTCTGAAAATGTTTATCACCTTTTTATCTCTGTAATATTCCTCCTTTCTGACTGTTCTGCATTGTCCTCTTAGCCCTCCTTGCCCTATGCCTTCCCTGATTTTGTACTTAGGGCTCCTAGAATTTTGCCTTAGCCTTTCTTTTTTTAATATTGATAAGTTTATGAGAGTGGAGTAATATTTCAAAAATAGGTGACGATGTTCAGCATCCATTTTGAAACTTTAAATTTGATATTCAGAATTTGAAAATTAAGTTAGCTTCCTATTTATTACTCAGGAACTTAGTGCAAGAGATACCAATATGTATTTTTAAATGCTTAAAGGCAATACTCTGTGGAAGAGAATTATTTAAATTGAAGAATTAGACTATGCTTGAGGTACCATTTAATGCTTACATGTGTTTCTTTAGCAGTCATGTTCACTTACCTCAAATATTTAATGTATCTGTGTATTTTTATCGTGTGTGTGTGTGTGTGTGTGTGTGTGTGTGTGTCTTTTTTTCCTCCTACCCACTCTTACTTTGAGGTGTATGTTATTTCAGTACATTGGCTGTTAGCCACAGTGGCTATTGACCGCTTGAAATGTTGGTAGTCCAAATTGAGGATGTATTTTAGGTATAAAATACACACTGGAATTCAACCTTTTAGTACAAATATATAAAATATTTCAATAATTTGTATATAGATTACATGTTAAAATAATATTTTGATAATCATTCTAAGTAAGAAATAAATTAAAATTAATTTTACCTGCTCCTTTTACTCCTTTTACTTTTTTTAATGTAGCCATTGGGAAGCTTAAAAATGCAGCTCACATTTGTGAATCAAATTAAACTTTTATGAGACAGTGCAATCTTAGCTTAAAATTGAGCTAACACATTTTCTCCTTTTCCTTTCTTCCTTTCTTCTCTCCTTCCTTCCTTCCTTCTCTACTGTGACCAGTAAAACCCTATATATATAGAGGTACTTGAAAACAGACCAATGAAGGTTGAATGGTCAAACTGGTTAGAATTTTGAAGGAAAGATATATTGAATGGTCAAACTGATTAGAATTTTGAAGGAAAGATTTATTGGAAATAATCTTACAGGGATGAAAGTGAACAGAGGAAACTGTTCTATTTAGGCTTTCCATCTCTTGTTTTAAGAAAGGTCAAAAAACAACTAAATTATTTGGTCAGGATCTGTAAAGTTTATTATATTCCCCCTTCCATTTGGCAAGTTGTCTGCTTATGAAACATGTAAATCTGAAAAAATCTAAAAAAACAGCTGAAGCTCACAACAAACATCCATTACAATTTCAAAATTATAGGTAAAGTTTCAAGGACTAATTTAAGTACAGCTATTATGAGAGATTATTTACTAGATTAAAATGTTTTATCAAATACTGTCTACTATCTGGGAATTATACAGTCCTTTTAGTGTGATCAGTGATACAGATAAGTTTGCTACCATGGACTTTGTCCATTTTCCTTAACACCAAACAAAAATAAAAGACTTTGGCCAAAGGGAGACATAAAATAATTATAAAAATTTATCTTAACTTTTCAAACTCAACATCCAAAGAACAAAGAATCCAATAAAGAAATGGGCAGAATACATGAACAGACATTTCTGCAAAGAAGACATCCAAATGGCCATTCATGGCCAAATGGCCATGAAAAAGTTCTCAACATCACTAGGCATCAGGGAAATACAAATCAAAACCATAGTGAGATATTACCTCACACCAGTCAGAATGGCTAAAACTAACCAGTCAGGAAATGACAGATGTTGGCAAGAGTACTGAGAAAGAGGAACCCTCCTACACTGTTGGTGGGAATGCAAACTGGTGCAGCCACTCTGGAAAACAATATGAAAGTTCCTCAAAAAGATGAAAATAGAACTACCCTATGACCCAGCAATTGCACTACTGGGTATTTATCCTAAAGATACAAATGTAATTATCTGAAGGAGCGTGTGCCCCTGAATGTTTTTAGTGGCAATGTCCATAATATCCAACTTACGGAAAGAGCCTACATGTCCATCCACAGATGAATGGATAAAGAAGATGTGGTATATATATACAACAGAATACTATGCAGCCATCAGAAAAATGAAATCTCATTTGCAAAAGACATGGATGGAACTAGAGGGTATAATGCTAAGTGAAATAGTCAATCAGAGAAAGACAATTATATGAACTTTCTGATATAAGGAATTTGAGAGGCATGGCAGGAGGTCATGCGGGGAAGAGAGGGAAAAATGAAACAAAATGGGACTGGGGAGGGAGACAAACTATAAGAGACTCTTAATCTCAGGAAACAAATTGAGGGTTGCTAGAGGGGAGTAGGGTGGGAGGGGTAGAGTGGCTGGGTTATGGACACTGGAGTTGGTATGGCTACAGTGAGTGCTGTGAGTTGTGTAAGACTGATGATTCACAGACATGTACCCCTGAAACAAATAATACATTGTATGTTAATAAAAAATTAAAAAAAATCTTTTGGTCAAATTTTATACTAATAAAATTCTTCACAATTTGTCGTCTGTCAGTTTAAAAAATGTATACGGAAATTCAGAATTGTTTTGTTTTATTTGTTTTTTATGAAAATAATTGAAGATAAGTAACTGGTTTGAAAGCTCTCAACAATGTTTAGAGAAAATAATAAAGATTGAATTTTAGCAGTCTCTGTTCAGCCTTAACTGACAATTGGTCCACAACATACGCTTTTCTCCAATGTGTTATACAAAAGGCCAAACCTGGAAATAAAGGACTAATTCATGAAATGAGTAACAAGTGGAAACATTTCTACTTCAATAATAACAAACAACAAAAAAAGGCATTTATATTTTTTCCAACTTTGTTTTAAGCAAATTATTTTAGCTTAGTTTGGGTATGAACAAAAAAAACAAGGCATCTTTTCTAGAATTATTTTCTTTAATCACATTTCCCTAATCTTCAAAAAAAGTATTTAGATACCAAAAGACATGAATAATATTTTAACACGTTATTCTTGCCTATCACTTTTCTTTTTTGCTGGAACATTTTTTTTTTTTTTTTCCCAAATCAACAGTTAAAAGATGAACTCCTAAGTGTTCCTTTGGGATTTGGTTTGCAGACAAGCTTCTGGACTAGGTTTGTCAAATTCCATCTGGTCTATGCTCATAGCTGATGGAATTAGGCACTCTAAATGACAGATACTAAACAAACAAACAAACAAACAAAATCAATTACTCTTATTTATTGAGTGAAGTCAATAAAGAAGGACTTGGTGATCTCATTTTTTTTACTCTACCATGGGTTCTGTGGATAGCTCTCTCACTTCTTAGTGTTTCCTCCTATAGTTAGGATGAAGTATCTAATGATAGATGCAGTGTGAATGGCTCTCTTTAGTTCGCTACTCTACTTTCCATGTCATTTGGAGGTGTCAGGGTTGGTTCTCAGGATCTTCACAAGCTATGAGAAATAAGTCAAGTACTAAAGTTCTTATCTGTGAACATTCATTCTTCTACTTCATGGGAGGATTTATTAGTTAGGAAATATTAGAGTGAAGTGAAGTAATGAATTAATCCCCAAATATCAGTGGTTTGATAAAACATTTTTGTCCAGTGAAGATCACTGGTGATGGTACGGGAATCTACTCCACACAGTTGCTCTGGGACCCACTTTGTGATACTCCCATCTCAAAATGTGGTTGGCTTTATAATTGTTACAGTAAGGGAAGAGCAAGCTGAAGGGTTGTGTTTAATTGGTTTTTGCATTGGTTTTAAATGCTTTGACTGAGACTTGATACACATCCTTTTGCTCATAGCCCATTGGTCAAAACTAGCCCAACAACCTGCCTGGTGAATATAAGGTGGCTATGACATGTGGAAGGGGCACGAGCATTTGGTGAGCAATAAATATCTCTGACATAATATTCCCTTGCAGTCATTAATGTTCTTTTCTCCCTCGACTTTCCATACATCAAATATCTCCTCAAAGGAGGCTAAATTCCATCCAGTTATTGCAATAAGCTAAAAAATTAGGATGATACACATTAATCACTACATCAGGTCTTACTGTACCCCTATCAGCCCCTATCAGTGTGGAATCCTGTGAACTAAAAGACAAGTTATCTTCCTCCCACAAACTCATCCTGAAGTATTTATGACATGGCAGGATAACTACAATCCATACTTCCTTTTAGAAAAGGAAAGATGGAAGATATGACAGTCACTTATCAGTAGTGATTCTGAAATCCCACATGTAGACACTGGGAGGGTCCTCTATCCCTACCCTGGGTGGAGGAATATTTCCTGACTAGACTCAGCTCTCCTGGCAGAGTTTCTTTGTCCATTTTTCCCACTAGTCTGGACTGTGTTCTTTGTGAGGTTATTCTTTTTCTTTATGTTGTTTGGCCACTTCTGAAGTAGGCATTGAATATTTTGAAGCTTAATTCCTTTCAGTTGAAATTCAGGAGCTTGTCATTTTTGTATATGTCATAAGCATTTGGTTTCTTTGGTAGTCAACTCTTTTGAAAATTTAATAGGTTTTTATTAGAATCCGTTTGGTTACATATTCTAGTAACTAAACTGACAGTTATGTTTGAGATTTAGTTTCCAGATCTGCTATCTTTCTTTGATTTTCTTCCCTCACATACCCATCTCAAACTCCTCTTTCTTGACTTAATGATGAATACATTGAATCCATCTAGAACAATAGATCCAAAGCCACAACCTTAGTCTGGTATTTCTTTTGAAGAATTTTATTTTATTTTTAAAAGATTTATTTATTTATTTATTTATTTATTTATTGGTGGGGGGGACAGAGGGAGAGGGAAAGAGAGAAAATCTCAAGCAGACTTCCCACTGAGTGCAGAGCCCAATGAGGGGCTTAATCTCACAATCCTGAGATCATGACGTGAGCTGAAATCAAGGTCTTAAAGGTCAAAATATATTTTATTTCTCCTTTTCTAAGAGTATATTCCTGTAACAGTATTATAGAAAAAGTTTTCTATATGCAATATGATCTTCTTTTTCTCCTTTCTTATTCCCCCTTAGATGAAATATTATAAAAAGAACTTCATACAACAATTTCTTTTTATCTTTAATGATAGAGGTAGTGGCAATAAGTTAAAAGAAGACTACATCCTCTTCTAAGTTACTTTCTCTTCAAGATCAGGGAAATCATAACTTACTTTTGGAAGTAAATTGAGAGGTAATCTAATTTAAATTCCTTATTTTATTTTATATATTTATTTCTTTTTAAAAAGATATTATTTATTTATTTATTTGACAGAGAGAGAGAGCGAGAGCAGGAACACAAGCAGGGGGAGTAGGAGAGGGAGAAGCAGGCTTCCCGCTGAGCAGGAAGCCCTATGCAGAGCTCATCCAAGCACCCTGGCATCATGACCTGAGCTTAAGGCAGAGGCTTAACCATCTGAACCACCCAGGTGCCCCTAAATTCCTTATTTTAAAATGCTAGAAGAGAGAGACTTAGAGTGACTAAGTGACTTACCAAATGTCACCCAATGAGCTGCTGTCAGGAACTGTGAGAAGTCTAAATTTTTACCCTATTTATAAGCTAATAAGCTTTTGTTCTGCTGCTTTATGGATATTGACAGAAGACACAATACACCTGTATCAGGGACAAAGGATTTTACTGCTCACAGGAAAAGCAATAGCCAGAGTTTCATGTTCACTTGAATTTGTTCTCTATGTCCCCCAATTTCCATGCTGGTGGGTCTAGATGCCTAGGTGTTTCCAGTGGAACACCCCAGAAGCAAGGACAATGATAAATAGGTTATACAATAGAAGTTGCAGGGTGGGAAGTGTGGGGAGGTGGGGGGTTGTTGGGAGAGCAACATCCTGACCTTGTGGCTTCCAAGGCCTTGGGGCTAACAGACCAAAATTTATAGGTGCAGAGCAAGTGCTCTCCTCTTCAACCTTTGCCCCATGGTAGCACCTAGATCTATTATAGTGCATTTGCATTGTGGTTATAGCTTTCTCTCCACCTTGGAGAAAGGCTGCTATATGGGTTCAGGTACAAACCTTATAGGGTCAAAAACACCCCCTTCAAACCTGTAGGAGGAGTCCTTCAAATGATTGGAAGAAGCTTCCATTAGCGACCACCCTGTCTACCATGTAGGACCGCACTCACAAAACAAAGGAACCTCTGTAGCCTCAGGGCAGTTGCCACCACTGGCCTGCCCACTCTCCTACCTGGGGGGCATACTGTCTTTAATAAAGCTGCTTTCTGTTTTCACTTTTGACACTGATCTCTAATTCTTTATTGCAGCAGTGTCAAGAGCTGGGACACTGTGCCTTTCTCCCTGACAGATTGTGTTACAGGAGAGGAACACTGAGCTCTCCACTTGGGGAATTCACTGCATTTATAGAGCAGGAGAGCAAGCTGCTGTTTGAAGAGAGGGATTACCTTATTTTTCAAGGCTCCTTTCTGCAAATATGACCCTGATAAATGACCCTACCTGAGCCATTAGGGCCTTTCATTTTTGGCATACCTAGCAAGAATGTGGAGAGATGCTCAGGGTGCGTGGTGGATTGCTGCTTCTAATAGTTGGTAGCAGTTTACACTAGAACTAGTTCTCACAATTCCTGCTCTACTAAAATACCCATAGCACTGTCTCTGAACACAGAGCCTTTATAAAAATTATCTTCATTCTGTTTGAAATGTATATTAATTATCTTCCTTTTTGGAAAGAGCCCATATTTTCCAGTCCTATTTACATGTTTAATTTTTTTTTCTGTTAATTTTCTGATTGGTAGACCAGTATTAGGTAACATAGCCCTCAATTATTTCAACATAATAAGACCTAGTCAAGGACCAATAAATTTTTGCCAGCAAATCCTGAATTATAGGAAATTTGTCTTTTGAAAATATCATATTCTACTTTTAGTTTCTTTTATACTTTGTTTTGTTATACTAACCAACATTTATGGATCTCCTACTTCGGGTCAATCTGTACTTGGAGTGTAGGTTATATGACAAATTACAAATATTGACCTAAAAGTACTTATAAGACCCATGTATAAGAAAGTGAAAAACAAAAATATAGAAACATATGCTAAGAGTATAATGAGCAGTACAGAGCACAAGTTTATTTGATCCCAGAAGAGTTAGAGTTTTCCTATTATTTGTGGTCAGGATTCATAGATGAGATGGGGAAAGGAAGATAATTCTTAGGGGAGGGAGAGAATGAATTCTATCACTCTTTGGATTCTCTTTGATTTTAAAAGTAAATATTAAAGAATATTCTTTAGTGGCAACAATATAGGCACTTTTATCATCTGTTTTATTCACTGCTCAATCTTTAGTTCTTAGAAAAATATCTTGTCCATGTTAGAAACTCATGCAAGCACTAATGAATGAAGAAATGATGACTGAAGGTGTGCATGATTTATACCATTTGTCTTCAACATTCATCTTTTACACAGCCCACAATTCATACAGTCTACAATTCATACAGAGACAGTTTCTGTTTCACTGTTTTGGGTCTTTCATATGGCTCCTGGCCTTGAGAAAAAGGACCTGTTGTCAGTATGGCATTACAGGGAGATATTTTTAGCCAGCTAGAAATCTTCTTCAGTTGCACCAAATCTTTCTTATTGTCTGAACTGAGGGGCCTGTTGGGGCACCAGTGTCTTAGATCTTGTATATTCATATAGTGCATATAGTGCATTCCATTTCTTCCCTAACTGCAGGCTCAGGATTGTAGAGGCCACATAAGTGCTGGGGGAAGAGTGGTGCAGCAAAACTGCTGTGGTAGCAGTGGACACAGCCTCTTTTTATCTTCCTCACAGGAGGATACTGAGCTGTGTGTCAGAGGTTCAAGGACCAGGGATAGCTTCAACACCCATATAAAATGACACTAGATCCATGGGAAGGAGAAAAGAATGGATCCAATATCTGGGACACCTGGCATTTCTCTTACCTGTTACCAATTCCTGAAAACTCCCCATTCTTATCACCATGTTACTTGGGAGTAGTGTCCAAACTATTACTACTATAATTATTGAATAATTATATAATATATAATAATATCCCTATATATTATTAGCTGCTGAAAGATTATAATATTTTTGAGTCATATGGGGATAAAACCACCCCAAAGCTATATACATTGAACTTTTCAACATGAGACTTTCAAATATAATTTTAGACAAATAGGAGATTACCTATCTTTTGTTCTTGAACCCAGATTTTATGACTACTACTAACCATAACTATAATTTTCTAGTGAAAACCTTTAACTTTTAACTGGGTGAAGATAGATCAGAATAATAATTAGTGAGAATAGGATAAACAAAATAAATTAAACTTAGTAACTACTGGGGTGCCTCTAGAAGTATTTACCATAAACATCATGGAGTGGGCCATTTTGAAATACTAATTTAAAGGAACTGCTAGCTTTCATTTCTTATGATGGCTGCATAGTATTCCATTGTGTATATATACCACATCTTCTTTATTTTTTATTCTTTATTCTTTATTCTTCTTTATTCTTTAATTTTGCTCATGTCTTATCAATCTGGTGAACCTAAAAAGGATTAATGTGGCTCTTTCCATCCATGGAAGGAAGCTATTGAATTAGATGTTATAACTTATATATTCACTTCGTTATAATGAGAGACTCATTCCACAGAAGTGTCCTGCTGCTTAAAAATCTTGCTGTTGCAATGATGTAGATTTCTGAAGGGAAAATAAAATGGGCAACGTGGGAGAAATGCCAGATGGTCCAGCACTGTACAGAGAGATGTGAAGCCAGGTAGAATGCCAGGCAGGGCTCACGAGGGTCAGAATGGGGTTAAGAATGAACAAAAGATTGACCTTAATCTGAATCTTCCATGCTTAGCTTAATTCTAGGGACTCATAAATTTGTAGGCCATCTACAGTTGGGAAGATGGGAACTCGACTATAATGTAGTTTCCCTATTGGATTTAACCTGGTCCCAGGTTACCCAGAAACCAGAGAACATGTAGGGATAGACATTGGCTGAATGGAATGTTATGTTCAAGTTGAAGAGTGATAGTAGGTATTAACTTTTCCATTTCCATATGTTAGCTAAAATCCTATAACCCTGACAAAACTCATCTCTTCAGGGAATCCCAGATACTAAGGCTTGAATGTTTGTTTTCCTCATAAACTGATATGTCAAAATCCTAACACCCCAAAATGATGGTGTTAGGATGTGGTAACTTTGGGAACTGCTTATGTCATGATGGAGAACCTTCATGAATAAGATTAATACCTTATGATAGAGTTCCCAGAGAGATCCCTAGCCCTTCCACTATGGGAGGACACAGTGACAAGTTGTCAGCTAAACCAGGAAGGGATACCTCACCAAAACATGACCATGCTTTTACTTTGATCTTGGGCTTTTCAGCCTTTAAAACTATGAGGAATAAATGTTTGTTGTTTATAAGCCACCCTGACTGTTTTTGTTGTAGCAGCCTGAATGACTCAGACATCAGATAAATGAAGAATCTGAACCTAGATATTTGTCAGCAGTGCTAAAGGATTATGCATTGGACCATACCTGGGTAATGTAGTAAAATATCACTAATCATTCATTCATTCATCCAGTAGTTATTCACTGAAGTACCAGATATTCTTCTGGGCCCTGAAAAAAGCAGATTAAAGACATAGTTCTGGTCTTTAAGGATCTTGTGATTTAAGTGAACAATTTTTTCCCCTCAAGATTTTTATATACACAAAAGAGGCCTACTTATGTGGCACTGGGGACTGTCTAGTTCTTGGCTTACCCCATGTAGCAGTATACCTGTCTACCACTTTGTTAGTCAATGTTTCAATGTACAAATGTAACCACAGTAAAGTTTGATTAGCAACAGTTTTAAAATTACTGGTGTGCTTTTACTGGAGGAAAGAAGATTTTAAGTTCTTTTAGTTATATACCCTTCCCAATTCTTAATCATTCATCTACACAATTTAATGTAAGAGCAGGTTTCACAGTTTAGTAGGAATATTGATAGGAATCGTCCGTTGTAAGCTAGACACTTTTCCACTCCCCCTGACCAATAACAAAATTAGCATTTAGTTATGCAGAAAATGTTAGCCAAAAAGCTTTCATGGAACTTATCTGTAGAAAGGTAGAATTACATTTATATCATTGGTGGACTATTGACAAGGTGCTGGTAATCCCTGAAGATTGTGAAGGAAACAGGTTGTATTTTTATTTTTTAAGTGACTAAGCTTTCATCAGTACTTTAATGCAATGTGTGTAGGTGGAGGATGCTATAAAGAGAGCATAAAACACATCCAACAAATAACTTTTGTTTTTTTGAATAGTAATAGTACAGAGTTAGAGAGTGAAAACAAAACTAAGATGTTATTAATTAATAAATATACACTCAGTAACTGTTATGGGAAAGACACTGCAGGGGATACAAAAATGACCATGACCATTGATCCTTACATTCCAGGAGGTTGCAGTCACTGAGTGTAGGAGTATGACAAATACATATAATTATAGCACATAACATAATAGGTTAAATGTTTCTATGACAAAGGGGAAAATAAAAGGCCAAAAGGTTCAGGAAAAGAAAGAACATCTGGTTGAGTATGTGTTTGTGTATGTACTTAAAAACACTGTTGAGATTAGTGAAATGGGATTTCTGCTGAGTTTAAGGATGGATGACATTTAAATCAGCAAATATGGGTAAAGGAGCAGAAGTAGAAAAGCACAGTTGAGGAAATGGCCAATAATCCTGTGTCAGGGAGTGCAGAGCACAGTTGAGGAAATGACCAATAATCCTGTGTCAGGGAATGCAGAGCTGATGTAGCTAGAAAGATCGTATGGAAAAATATTACACATACTTCTTATCTAAGTTTTTCTTTTCTTTTAATTTTACTTTTTTTGGAATCTGAAACTTTCCTTCTGTCTTATCTTCTTTTTTCCTTGAACTTGAAGAGGAAGATCTGGCCTCCAAACAATCATTTTGTTTAATTGTAAGCCCATTAAATGTGTGTTATCCAAGTGTCTATTATATATGATTTTCAGAAGTCACAGCAATGAAATTGTACTCCTAAGTCTCTAGTGTAGCAAGTCTTAGAAGATCAAAAAAAAAGAAAAAGAATAAGAGCTAAGCTTTAAATATATGGATGTAAAACCAGGTGGCTTTCCCTAGCAACATTTTTCCCCATAGGCATAGTTTTGATGCATTGCCTTTTAACTTCTAGTGGATTAAAGATAAAACTTCAGAGGTGAAACAGATCAGTAATTAGATTTTTCCCAGTCTCTTTACTTTAAGGAAGAAAGTAGGCTACTCTCTATCTTGAGTCACTTTATTTTTGGCTCACCTTATAGTTGTTCAGCTTTGAGACATTTCATGTTTAGATTAAGCACGCCTTTGGGCAAATTTGATTTTTATCAGAGTAATTCCAAAGTATGTTGCATTCACAAAGTTAGGGGTATAAAAGCTTGTTTCTGATCACTTTTAATAGGATAATGTTGGTGACTTTTGTTAATTTTTAAAAATAAGATCTTGGATAATGTAATCATTCTATTATAGATTAGTTATATGCAAGTGCTTGTTACTTAGAATTATGAGAAACCACAAGCAATTGGTATTACCAAAGCTTGGTGTTGCTTTTGTGGTTAATAGTAAACCTGTTTTTAAGTCCAGATTATGTTTGTTTCAAATTTATTTTTTTTAATTTTAAAATGATTATGTAAGTATCAAGTTAGATAAACTTTCTTTACAATGGTATGATGGAATCTATTTTTTAAACAAAATTTTTGCATAAGAAATTGTCAGTGTGTTTCTAATTCTGTTTCCAAAATCAATCATCCACCCTAATTGTGTTCAGTTCATTTATGCTAATGATTGTAAAATAACATGCTGGAAATTGTTTTATTTGTTCTATACATAGCAAGGAAAGAATGCTGTCTGCATGTCAATATGCTCTTAAATTAAAGTTCCTCCAAATTACGGGCACCTGGATGGTGCAGTTCGTTGAGCATCAGACTCTTGGTTTCAGCTAGTTATCTCAGAGTTGTGAGATCAATCCCCACATCGGGCTCTGCACTGAGTACAGAGTCTGCTTGAGATTCTCCTTACCCTCCTACTCTGCCCCTTCCAGTCATGCTCTCTCTAAAACAAATAAATAAATAAATAATTTTAAAAATTAAAAAATAATGTTCCTTCAAACTGAAAAAATAAAAGCAATTACAATTTTGTATAATTTTAGTATACTTATTTTGTGGCTTTTATTCCTAAGATAAATTTGCTTTATAATATTCATATATTTATTAAATTTTTATTTAGACATTTAACCCTTCCTAGGCTACTTAAAATGTATTTCTCTTTTTGTTACTCTATTTACAAGTTGGGTTAAATTTTATAATGTTTGCCTTAAACTTAAAATAAGAACCTTGACCTATAATCTATATTTTCTCTTACTTTTTTTTTTTTTTTTGGTTCAGTGAAGAAATTCTTTAATTATTATGATACCACCTCAGCATTATGTTGAAACAAAAAGTTTCAGGAACTGTTCATAGTAATTATTAAGTTAATAATATCTTCACAAAAGGATGTTTCTGCCCAAAGGAGCATTACTGATGTAAATAACAAAATGCACTCAAACTGTTTCCATGGGAGGACTGAACAAAAGTACATATGACTTGAATTTATATCAAAAGTAATTTCATGACTAATATCCTTATCTATGTCAAGAAATAGACTGTATCAATCATAGGGTACAACTAGGTCAATTAGATGTCTCTTTAACAATAGTATAAAAATAATAACTTTTGCCCCTCAGATGAAATTATTTCCTCTCTTTGACAAAAATAAAATGAAAGTTCCTCTGCACAAGATGAGTCAATCGACTCTTCTACAATTAGTACTCTTGCTTAAATAATGGAAGCAACTCATCATGATTGAGTTTCTAGATTGCATTTCTTTCTCTCATCAGATTTTAGGTTTGTTTCTGAGGCTGGAGAAGTGGTCAGTTTTCATGTACTTGCCAAACTATGTACTCAAAAGCTATTGGTAGCCCCTTTCTTTGTTCCTATGTTGAAACTGGAATGCTTAAAATTTATAAGGATGTTTTAAATGTTAAATTTAAGCATGCATAGGGATGGTTAGAGATCTAGGCAGATAACCAGTTCATAGATATGGAATAACATTTTTGTTGATGAAGATTTCTTATTCCATTAATACTCTTGGGTGACTCCATTCCCTGGAGTCATCCTTGATGTACCTGTGGAAAGGCTGGCAGAATTTCAGCCATTTAGTGCAACTGGTATTGATGGAAAACTATGCAGAAGGAACTCTCCTGTTCTATATGGCTAAGCTCTGGTAGATAAATATTTTATGAGTTCCAAGGAGTATCAGTCATTAGAATTTACCATTACTGGTATGGAATATAGGAATATAGCTAATATATTATGGAATATATAGAATATAGCTAAATATAGCTCAGTATCTTTGATAGCACCCAATGGAAAAAATAAGCTTTCAAGGTGTTTTGTTTTCTCCTGATTGATTTAAATTCACAGGTATAGCTTTCTTGTCTGTGTCAGCATTCCACTGAATACAAAGATTGTTCAGTTGAAAGTGCACAAGACCAGCATGTGTAATGTTCCATGCTTAGTTGAGAAAGTCATGATGCAGAGACTTGAACAGAACTTTGCCCCTAATTTGTATCCTTTGGCTTTTGCCAAATTCTTATTCTTAATAATTTCCAGAGCTTATTGAATAAACTAACATTTAATATTCCTTTTTGATATAGATGCTTTAACTATTAAGATAATTTCTAATTAAGAGTATACATGTACTATAGTCCAAATATATATTATTGAGTCTCAAGAAAAAGATCCTAGAAACATTTTGTTTGGACTTAAAAATCTCTGTCAAATGGACCCAATGACAACAACTTGTTTAGACATTTCTAAATAATGGTGGTTTGAAAAATTTATCCAGTTTAACACATAGCTTCTTCACTTCTCATTTGGAGAACACTTTTTTTTTAAATTTTAAGTGAAAAATTTATTAAATAAGTGGTGAAATTTTAGAACTCATAAGATTATGAATTCTTTAATTTACTACATCATTGTTTATTGGAAAGAAATTAAGTGGAATTATTTGTTTTTATCATTTGCCTCTGGCCTCCCATTCTAACTTTTAAACATTTTGCTTTCTTGTTAATATCTTATACTGCTTAGCAGATGACATTGTATATAGCATCATTTTTTTGATTACTGTGAAAAAAATCATGTTCAACTAAAACTTGTTTTACTTTTTGGTAATGGATGCATTTAGAGGAGACTAGTAGGCTCAATTTGGAACATCATACTTGGCTATTCCGGCAAATTTTTCAAGATTGCCTTTCAGCCTCTTATTTAAAGTTAACAGTTCAGGGTATTCCATCCTGTACTACACACTGACTATAATATGGGAAATTGCCTAGTATTTTGTGGAGAAAGGAAACAATGCATGTTTTAGACATATAATGTTCTGAGCTGCACTAGTGTTTCTGCCACATTAGTATAGGGCCAAGTCCTTAGAGTAATGTGGTAATATATCAAATAACCAGAAGCCTTTTGTTGTTGTTGTTGTTGTTCATTGACTTGGAGATTGTAGCTACAGTGACTTACATGTAGTTGGGTAATTATCCTGTTAGTATCCTCTTTACTAGTCTGTGTGAGGTATAGATCTCTTGGATATTATAGCCATTTTCAGTGTGGAATGTGAGAAGACTCAATAATAGTACTTCAAAAAAAAAATAGATCTTGGTGTCTGAGCGCTTACAATATTTAGTGTAGCAAATAATGTCTTTGCTTTATCCTATTTGACAAGGCTTTTGAATTTGGCATATCTTCCATGTCACTGTAAGAAGGGTTTTCATGATACTTTCTCTCTCTCCTCCACTCCATTCTGTGGGCGTGTGTGTGTATGTGTGTGTTTTCCTCTAAGTAGTTTAGGAAACTTGGTTTAAAAATAATAAGTAATAAAATCGTTTAGCTTATTAAAACATAGGAAAGAGAATTTCAATTTTAATCTCAGTGATTGATAAATCAATAATTAAAAAACATGAAAGGGAAAATTATTTTAGTTAATGAGCCCACATCTTTCTTTAATAAGATAAGCTCTCTGAATATGATAATCAGTTGTATGAGGTTGTGGGTCTTTTTTTTTTTTGTTTTTTCATTGAGAACTTATTTTTGCTTCTTTATCTCCATATTATTGGGGGGGGGCACTGAATATTATCATGAACTCAAAAGTAGATTTATAAAGAAAAATTTGTCCCAGATAGTAGTCAGCCAATTGAATTCTGTCCTATTAATACAGTGGGAAGAACAGGATTATATTTGTTTGGTCTTCCACATAAAAACACGTTTCTTCAAACATTGTGAAGTCAATGGGATTCATCTTTTGCATAAAAGTGGGTTAATCACAATGCTCATTGAAAACAGCTTGCTCAGGCTGCTGTCAAGCCTTGCAGCCAATATAAATGCCTTGCAGCCAGATATAAATACAGCCCATGCATTAAAACAACATTAAAACAATTAATGGCACAAGCTTAGAAATAGTATTCAAGTTTCATTCAGGTTCTGGTATCTGAAAGTCTCTTATGACTTTCCTATTTCCTTTTGCTTCAGGACATTGAAATAAGCTTGACTCAGAGACAAGATATGCATATTTATATATGTTTATAAGAACAACTAACCTTGAAAAAATGCAGAATAACTCAGAGAGGGCTGAATTATGCTTACTTTTCAAATTCCCAGTAGTCCTTTATTTTCTGAACTGTGATTTACAGTCCTTGTGACTGAAGAGCTTTTGAAAGGGGCATTTATTAATGTGCTCAATATATTTATTTATGACCAAATATATTTTAAAACAGCATGTGTCCTAGATTTGGAAAATGTTGTTAGGCTTCTTTATTGTCATTTTACTTCCTTTGGGAGACTTACAGTCAAAGTAAGTATTTTAATTATGACTGGGGAAAAAGGAGGAAAGATGAAAAAAAGAAACCCACTAAAGTGTTTTTAGTGTATAGTTGCTTATTCAGAATTCTCATTACCAAAAGTCTCAAATAGCATTTCTGTAAATCACACATGCAGTGATAACTGATTTTTATAATGGTGAGTTTTAGTTATTGCTACATATTGAACAGTCTCAGAATCATTAAAGAGACATTATGATTAGATTAGTTTAGTATCAAGTGTTTACCATTATGTCTTCTTTCAGGGTACAGTGTATCATTCACAGAGATACAAATTTGCCTTTCAAATTCACATGCCTGAGAAAACTGCAGGGCTGGTTAAACATACCTTATGTTAGCACATGCTAGATTGGAAAGGACTCTTTTCTCTCTCTCTAATGGCTTCATTGGTGTCAGAATACTTAGAAACATGAGTCTAGACAGTAGCTGAATCCATCCTGATCATATCTGGTTTTAAGAAACCACCTTGTTGGCCCAGTTTGGACTGTCCTCTGCCTGTGTATCTGCCTCCCTTAACTTCTTCTTTTCCCAATTCATCCTTCACAACTTTGGAAAGATAATATTTCTAAAATACACTTTCATTTGTATATTGTATATACTTCTGCTCATGAACCAACATCTGCCATGTGTTCCTTTTCTGCTCTCCTCCCCCACTCCATTTCAATCTCTTTTCTGGTTAACATCTAAATTTGAGGTGGTGGTCAATGGATGATAGAAAAGAGAGTCAAAGGGTAAAACACACACACACACACACACACAAAGATGAAACAATTAAAAGAGATAAACTTGGATTCTTGGACCCTCAGAATAAATGATTTATAATGATTTATATTTTATATAGTTAGTTTGTACTATGCTGAAAGTTGGAAATATCATTTTGAGAATCTCTAGATGGTTTTGTCTAGTTTAGACTATGAACTAGACTATTTCCTTTGTTAGAAATTATGGATGAGTTTGCCACTTTGGAAACCAATGAATGATGACCCAGTTAATATGTATCTCCAATATTGCTGATATTTTAATTTTCACTTATGCATAATTACATCTGTCATCTAGAAAATATAAGATAGGCTGGAAAACTATCCTCTAGTATCTGGCAGGGAAGGATCATTTCCCTCTTAGTGTACCCTGTGGCTATGCCCCATGCATAAATGGATAAGTAAGAGATTCTGAAAAGCGGTATTGGGCAAGAAAAAATTGTGAGATTGAGGAAGGTTTTCATTCTCACCACATATACCTTTTCTGTACAGCACTTCATTTTACTTTCCATCCTCCAGGTACTATCTTGTTATTTCAGATTTTATTTTGCCTTTCACTTTTTCCCTACTGCAACTTCTTTGCCTTAACAAGAGAGGTTGAACTTTATTGAATCCTACTTTATGTTAACTCTACTTACATTTTAAACCATGCTTAATTGTAAAATAAAACACAGAAACAGAAAGTCACCCAAATCTATTGTATGGCTTAATGAATTATTATAGGGTAAACATCACCCAGCTCAAGAAACAGAACTGTCTCAGATACCCAAGAAGCACCTTCTAGTTGCACCATCCTAATTATAGTCCTTTTCTCCTACCATCATCCTGACTTTTATACTAATGACTTCCTTGCATTTTTCTTTTTACAGTTTTGTCACTAAATATGTATCATTAGACACTAGAGTTTAGCTTACAGTTTTGAAAATTTGACATTATTTTAAGTCTTTAAAAAAATCTCTATGTTCCCCTTCCACCTCTTTCATTTCTTTACAATATATCTGTTAAAAAACCTGGGAAATTTGGTATGTAGAATTTCCCACTGTCTGGATTTTGATGATGCTATCCTTGTGGTACAGTTCAATGTTTCTTTGTCATGGGTATTTTTTGCACATTATCTACTAAATCCAGAAGGTAGATTTGACTTAAGCTTGATTCTTTTGACAAATCTGTATATAGTATTTGGTATAATTATAATAATATAATATAATTATATATGATATATAATAATATAATATAATAAAATATATATAATATAATAATATGTATATAGAAGTACAAACCTAGTTTTCTTTCTTTTTGTGATTTTAGCAACCATTGATGTTGAATACATATTCATTGGCATTTGTAAATGGTGTTTTCGAATTTACCATATATTTTTTCATTTATTAGAATATTTTTATAAAGAAACACTTCCCTTCATTTCCCATTTGAGTACCTAATGTACAGTTCATATAGGAAAAACTAGACAAATGTTACTTCCATACCTTTGTTTACTAGTTTTTAAGATAATGAGTTTTTTCTCTGTCATCATCAGAAGGTGACCAATGTTTAAAATATTGTGAATTCATGCATTTGAATATAGTTGATAGAGCTCAACTCATTGCAATTTGTCTCATTGTTGAAGCTCATATATTATGTGATTAACCCTAGGTAATCTTTATGTTACTAGTCATCATTATCTATTACGGATGGTCTTTTCAATAACTGAGTCTTTTTTTGGACAGACTTCATTCTTTCATCTTCTATTCCTCCTACAGAATGTAAGAAAATTTATGTAATGTAAGTGTTGTAATAAAAGAAACACATGTTCATTGTAAAAACTGTTTAAAAATTAAAAGGGAAATGCCTGGGTGGCTTAGTTGGTTAAGCGTCCAACTCTTGGTTTTGGCTTACCTTGTGATCTAATGGGTTGTGAGATGGAGTCTGGAGTTAGACTGCACACTCAGTGGGAAGTCTGCTTAAAGATTCTTTCCCTCTGCCCCTTCCCCTACTCATACTATCTCTCTCTCTTTATGTCTCTCAAATAAATAAATAAATCTTTCAGAAAATTAAAAAAAAAATTAAAACCAGCTTATAACTCACCACTCAAAACTAGCCACTGTCACATTTAGGTCAATAACCTTCCAGAATTTTCTATGCATAATATATAGACTTGAAATCTTACTCTTTGTTCTATTTCACGATATATATGATAAATTTATTTTCATGTGAATAGACTATCTCATTACTTTTAATGTATGGATATAAGTAAATGGACTTTAAGTTTTTATTTTTCCAACAAAAGTAGTGCTACTCAATAGTCACTGAAAACAATGCTATAAGAAATAATTGCTTTTGGGGGCACCTGGGTGGCTCAGTTGGTTGGACGACTACTTTCAGCTCAGGTCATGATCCTGGAGTCCCAGGATCGAGTCCCGCATCGGGCTCCCAACTCCATGGGGAGTCTGCTTCTCCCTCTGACCTTCTCCTTGCTCATGCTCTCTCTCACTGTCTCTCTCTGAAATAAATAAATAAAATCTTAAAAAAAAAAAGAAAAAGAAATAATTGCTTTTGTATTAAAGATGCAGGATATTTCCTGCCCTAACCATGTATCTTTAGAAATTTCTGAATAGACAGTGAAAACAAGGCATTACATCAACCCCTCCTCCCACAACTGGAGTATTAATTAAGGGTTTTATAAGGCAGCTTAACCCAAAGTGATGAGATCAATGGTAGCAATCAGATTTCTTGCTTAACAATTAGGAATTGTGAAGTAATAAACTGTACTAGCCACTGATAATTTAAGTTGGGGGCTGTAGTATACATACTTGATTGTGCACAACTTGAAGTTTATGAGGAAATAAAAAGTCTATTGAAAGAAGAAAAAAATGCAACAGACATACAGAGCACCTACTATGTGCCACTTGAAGTTCTAGCTGTTTGGGATACATCAGTGAATAAAGCAATGATCTCTGTTCTCATAGAAAATACATTCTAGAGATGAAAGACAATAAGCAATTGACATTTTAAGTGAGCAATATAGCATATTAGAGTCATATGGAAATAAGGAAAAGGAGGGCAGAATAAGAGAGCTTGGAACACAGGTTGTAGGAGTGGATGATGTGTCTTTTATGAAACAAATGGAGAAACTCATTGACCTCGTTCTGGTAACTCTCCATTTACTAGCTCCAGTTTGCATGAATCCTGTCCAGCTATACTCATTTATAGAGCTTGGCTTTTGTGACATTCAGGTATCCTTCAATAAATCTTTTAAATTTTAACGAGCCTTAATCTGTTTCTGTTCCTTTCAATTTCAAAGAAAACATTCTTAGGTACTAATTTATGCATGCTTATCCAATTACTTTTCTAGGATAATTTCCTGTAAATGGATTACTGGATTAATGATAATTCATATTCAAATTTCTCAGATATTTTTGGACTGAATTTGTGTTTTATCTTCCCAATTCCCAGTAATTTTGAGGGGGGATTATAAATATCCATGTGGCATATTGCTAAACATGTACAGCAGATAGGGTCTCATCAGGAGCCAGAAACCATACCAGTCATTTAAGCAGGTGAAATTGGATATAAAGAATTTTTTTTATATAGATAAAAGGTGGATAACTATTTAAAGAAATAAAATAGAACACCAAAATCTATAGTGGTAGTATCTCCAGAGAGTGGCTACAACCTTGAGAGCTGAGGGGAAAGCCAACAAGGAAGGAACTGAGGAGAAGGTCCTGCAGGGCTCAGAGATTGAGGGTGTGGGTGCCACTGGACCATACTATTCACCTCTATGTTGATGAAGGAGCTTGCCTTGAAAACAGAGCCGCCATTCTCAAGGTTATCTTTGCTGATGGGTACCTTCTCCCGAACTGCCAGGAAAGCAAGTAGCTGCTGGGATCCCAAATGTGGTCAGCGTGTTCTATGACTTAAATACATTAACAGCATAGTTTTGCTATAATAGAAGATAAAGCAAAAAAAAAAAAAAAAAAAAAAAAAAGATCCTTTTGCTTTTCTCTATACAAAATAGTGTATTTGGGTACCATCCTATTTGACCTGAAGCTATTTTGAGCATGAGAAAAATTTCCAATATTTTAGAAATTCCATCTTTGGGCTATAATTCTGTATCACTATCTGGCAAAGTGATGGAATGGTTTGTTTCATCATTCAGTTTTACCACCCGAGTGAAAACCAGATAGTGCTTGAGTCCAGAGAGAATTTTATTGATTTAAGTTTAATACTGTGTATTAATCTTGCTGTGAACAGCCTTTCCTACTCATCAGATTCGCTATATACTGCTTACAATTATTTTCCATGTATAACCCGCAAGCCTTTTCAAATGCATTTGTCTCAAGGGAATCCAAAAGCTTAGAAACATTCTAGTGTGTATTTCAGTGGTTGCAATTTCAAGGTGCAGCAACACCTGGTGAGACCATCACAATTTATCTGCTATCTCTTAGGGATGTAGTGAATTGTCCAATGAACGAGATATTTTTTCTGTATTTATTTCTCCTTTTTCCTCCACACTGCACCTGCTCAACAAATTATACTAGTATAAAGAAAGAAAATTATTCTAAAATGGTATTTGACTACAAGTGTTATTTATATAGAATGGTAATCACTGCTGATTTTTTTAAATGAGTAAGAGCCTTCCTCTTATTAGCATCCTACATTATACTGTCTGAATTCAAACTCCCATCATTTCTGACTGGGACTATTAATTTAGCCTACTAAATTGTGTCTATATTCTTGGGTGCCCCAAATCTGCCCTCCATTCTTGGATCTGTGGGGTCTTTCCAAAACACCCTATCTTATTCCATATCAGCTTTTCTCCAGGGTTTAAAATCTCTTGGTTGCTCCCCAGTGACTAAATTCCTTTGTGAGAAGACCATCATTCCCAGCTGCTTAACCCCTTATATTCTATGCCTCAGTTGCCTGACCCATTGGCTGTTTTGCACAAGTGCATGCTATTTTGTGCCCAGTGGGTTTCTACTTCTGCTTCCATATACCAGACTAATGTTTGCCATAAAGATGTTTTGGAAAGATCTGTACCACCAGTGTTTTATTGCAATACTCATTCAGACATTTCAAATATCTGAGTACTTACTGTATGCATCAATAGAGAATAGAGTGATGAGGTGAAAAGATCAGAAATTTTGAGAAGATGTCTGACTGAAGTACTGTTGAGCAGTACTTATAGTGGAGAAAAACTAATTCTTTGAACATAGGAACACGACATTTTTCAGTTAAAACTCTTTTCACTTTTGAAGCAAAACCTGATAGGCAACAGCGGGTTAACCTGCTTTTTTGCCTTTTGGGTATAGGAGATATATTTAGGTGAAAGGAAATGATGATTCTTGAAAAAATCAATTTCTTTTTATCAAATCTCTGAAAATGAAAAAGGCTCACAATATTTGCAATTCCTTGGAAAATAGTCTGTATTCAGTAGTGGTTTTTGATCATGTATTAACCCATATTGATCAAATCAAAGTGTCACAATGACTCATTGTTTTTTATTTTGTTCTGTTTTGGTTATCACTTTATGTCTGAATACATGGACTATATTTGTGATTTAAATTACTCTTTAAATATTCATAGTAAAACCTTGACAGAGACAACAAAAATAGAATAGAAGTATACAATTGTTTTCAGTATGGAAAGGAATTTTAAAAAAGAGAAAAGATCTTTATCTTTTATAGAATGAATTAGTGTGCAATTTGCATGACTCTTTTGCAACTTAATGGCAATTCCAAATGTAATATAAGATGTAATGTATCTGGAATTTTTAACTGACTTTTAAAAATAAAAAAGATATTTAAAAATCATGGACAGCCTTACAGTGAAAATCAAAGTGTATGTCAGAAATTGTGTGAAGGTTAGGATTATGGGAATCTTAATAGTGCTGTAGTTTGTCCAATCAAAATTGATATGGTTATGTCATACCTTATAGTATGTGGTCCATTCCAGTTTTGATATGAATTTCAGATGCCCGGTACCAAAACTGAAACTGAAGTCTACCTGAAGAGCAATATTTACTTTTATTTAATAATTGAAGATTTCACATGACTTAACAGCTAAACCTACCACACAAATTGGTTGATAAAAATTTTAGTTTCGACAACATTAGAATAAGAACAAAAAAATTCTAATTACATTAACTGTACCAAAAAGATTTAAAGTGCATTAGAATCCAATGGGCAAAATGGGTGAAGGAGAGTGGGAGATACAGGCTTGGAATGAGTGTCACAGGAATAAAAGGCATGGCAGAAGCAATAGAGTCAATAATATTTTAATAGTGTTGTATGGTGACAGATGGTACACTTGTGAAGAGCATAGCATAATGTATAAACTTCTAGAACTACCATGTCATACACCTGAAACTAATGTAAACTTGTGTGTCAACTATACTAAAAAAACTTTTTAAAAATGTATTAAAAGGAATAAAAGTAAGGTTCCAGTTGAATATATAGCATAAAGCAACTATTTACACAAAAACTTATATGACTAATGCTAATAATGATGATAATGGTGATAATAATAGAAGGAAAAAGGAGAATTCAATGGGCTAACAGATATTAGTGCCTGTTCATGTTTCTACGGCCCCAAATCTTATACCTAGTACAAGAAGGTGGTGATGGAATGGGTCTCCCATATGTTTAAAAGCAATCACTCCAGAAAAGAAGAGATGGGATGAACCAGAATGAAACTTTCTCTGAAAATAGTTTAAAGAGTTGCCCTTCCCTATACTTATATATTAGATGTAGATTATTCAGTTTTGGACACTTGGTGTTTTGTCAAAAAATAGAATATTTTTGTTCTTTTAGAGTCTCATTAAGCTTCCATACTTCCCAGCATCTCATTAGAGTTCCAGAAGATATTAAATATAAAACTAGATTTTTAAAAAAGTTGCTGAGTTAGTGTTCCATTCATGCTCAAGTTAGACAAAGCCCGCAGACACCATTTCGTTGAGTTCTTTCTGACATTCTTTTGGCGTGTGTGTGTGTGTTCTCAAAAACTAAAGAACTCACTGTTGAAACAGGAATGATTTGTGACTTAGCCCATACACTCAGAGTGATAACTTTTGGATAAAGCATAGGGCAGTGAATTTGGCCAGAAAGAAGGACTAACAGAAGGAAAAAAACCCATGTTCAGTCCACTTTGATGTGGCCCATTTACCTGGTCAGGCTGTGTGAAAGAGTCTGGGAGTTCCAGATCCTTGTTAACCAGCTGTCAAAATACTCTCAGAAAAATTAGCCTGCCTAAATGCTTTTGTTGTGATGTGTTCTAACCCTCCTGTGTCACACTTTGTTCTGGCCTCAAAGTGCTCGGGATAGTTTCAGGAAGATCGTGGAGACAGAAAACACTTTGCTGGGAAGGTGGCTTTGGGGGAGGAGGTAGTAGATAGGTTCTGTTTGATAATTTTGTATCCTAAGGGGCATATTTTTACTATGTCTGATTAGTCCCCAATTCCCATGAAAGGAAGTCAGACAGAAGATTCAGAAAAATTAAAAATTCACAAATAAGTGGTCTCACAAAGAGGCAGTAAAAGTCAGGATCTGTGGAAACTAGGAATGAGAAATTATTAAAAAAAAGAAATTATGATAATTTTGTAAGAGAATCAGTAAGAAGACACAGGAATGGGGTTGATTAAAGGAAGAGAGATAGAAATATTGAGAAAAAAATAAAGTAGATGAACAAACATCCAATTTTCTTCACATTCAGTAAAGCTTTCATGCCTGTTTTTCACATTTTGTCTGTTGTTCACAGAAAAATTTGTCTGTGATATTAGAGCCCCTATCAATAGGAAATGTTCAGATTTTCTGATTCTGCATCTTCTGATCATGAATGGTTCCTCTCACGTGGATTGGCCCCTTAGAGATGTTCTTGTAACTGCATTTCTCCTGCTAATCAACCTGGCAGGGCTTGGAGGTTATTAACACTGGCCTACTTTCAAAAGTCCTGAGCTGAAGCCCCAGGACATCTAGTTGTATAGAGAAACCCAGACAGAGGAAATGGCAGTTCTTCTATGTCTTTATGGGGAAGAAATCATCCCTGTTAATTAAGTGAAGAGTTTGAAAGGTGCTTGGAGAATTGTTTGTAGCTCTCCTGCAGAAAAAGTTTTCTTTGTCATGTCTTTGGAAGTCGAGGCTCCTGGTCAAGTTTTTCCTTTGTGAATTAGAATCCGAAGTTTTTCCACTAAGGAAAACTAATTCTTTGCAACTAAATAAGTATAAATAAAAATCATAGATCTCAAATGTAGGTTTGGGTTATCTACCTCTTAATTAGAGCTCTAAGGTTTAGAGAGCAAAAGCAGTGACATACATCATAGTCAAAAGCCCAATTTTTAACAGATTTTTAACTGCCATTTGTGTGATCTCTCCTTGGTTATCTGCTACAAGTTCTGGGGGTTGAAAATAGTGTCTACGGTTAGCTAGGGCACCAGACCCTGGGCCTACCACTCCTTTAGTCTGTGTGTTGCTGCAGAGTTGCTGGCTTGTTTAGAGGGCATTACCATTTTGCCCATTAAGGAAAATGGAAGGGCGGCTCTGGCATACCAAAGTAAGTCTTCCACTGTCTGCTAAACAATGGAAAGAGCTTGCATTTTGGAGCCAAAGCTGGGTTCAAATTTCTGTCTGACCTCTTTCTCATTGTGTGGACCCGAGAAAGATTACTTATTTCTTCAACTCTCATAAGAAATATGAGAATTTTGTACATTGGTTGTGTCGTTTGAGGTGTTGCCATGAACCTGGTAAGCAATTTTTAAATAAGAGCTACTTTAGTATTTAGGCATTGATTAATAAAGTGTTGTCCCTTTGAATCTCTTCTTAGAATTGAAGTCATCTACTGTTTATATACATCTTCATTCTTAAGTCAGGTACTTAAAGATTCAGCCATTTGAAGAAATGGATTTACTGGGTCTTCAAATTATTTGTATGCAAATTTTCACAGAGGAGGGGTTAAATTGCATTTTGAGCATCCATTATCTCCAAGGTCATCTTCTCAAACACCCCCTTCCCCCCATTATACTGGCTATTAGGGAGAACTACATACGTTGCGCTCTGATTTCTATCTGAACTGTTGTAGCTATTGCACAAAATGTTGCTGACTTCTCTTTCTTTATCCTCTACCTTGGAATTCAATATAAGCCTATGTACAGCAATGCCTACCCCACTTACGTGGTAGACTGACTACTTCTCTCTTTCATAGTTTCTAACTAAGCCTTCCTTTGCATTTAGAGTCCCTAAGTTAAATTCAGTCTCCCTTGGCTATTGTCATCTGCATTGGTATAAGTACTAATTGTTCAAGGTCACATAAGATTACCTTTTTAATAGCCTTTAATTCTTCCAGCTGTTTTATAACTTGGATCCTGCCACAGACTTTTAAAGTTGCCAGGATTCTTTTCACCTAAATACTTAAACTATGTGAAATAAGAATTTCAAACAAAAATATACTGAGGATTCTTCATATTAAAATCATTTGTTTCTGATGCTGTAATTATGTATCATGTTTCAACTAAGTAGTAAATACATAAATAAAGATACCTATTTTTGCAGAAATAGAATAAAATTAACAAGAAAAGAAATTCTGGTTATTGACCAGACTTTGGAAAGGGTCTCTAAAGCAGGGGTTGGCAAAAGATAGCCTGTCAAATCTGGCCCACTGTCTCTGTAGGGCCTGCAACCCAAAAATTGTTTTTACATTTTTAAGTGGATTTAAAAACATCAAAAGTAGAACAGCATTTTTCAAAAAATAGAAAAATATTTTACAATGCACAAAAATAACATAAACCCCAAATTTTAGTGTCATAAATAGAGTTTTGTTGGAACACAATCAGTCTCAGTTGTTTACATTGACTGTAGTTGCTCCCGTGCTGTATCGGCATAGTTCAATGGTTGCAAAAGAGATTGTATGCATGATCTGCAAAGCCTAAAATATTTACTAGCTGACCCTTTAGAGGGAAAGCTTGCTGGCCTCTTGTCTAAAGACTTCCCTGTAGGGAATTGTCATTTATCTATTTTATGATTTATATTATACTTTCCTAAGTGTTTAAGCTTCTTCCATGTTATTAAATGATTTGTCTAACACACTATGTAAGCAGCAGAGCTTGGGTTTTACATACCTTCTCAACAAGACAAACATTGTACATTTAATGGAAAAAAAAAAAAGTTCATGTTGGAAGAAAAACTTGTATTTTAGACATATACAATAATTTTTCTCTTTCAACTACCCAACAGGATTTATTCAGACCCAGGGATTTTCCAAGTAATTTATAAGGACCTTATCCTTGGATTATTTACAATATAATAGATTGAGGAATAAATACATTCATGAAATAGCTGGTGCAATATGGGGTGGGTCCATAATATCAAGCTGTAGATTTTGTACACACATGCAAGTGAATGCAGCAGAAAGGGTAGTATGAAGTGGAGATAACCTGGAAAAAAGTTAAAGAGTAGTATTTTCCTTCTAACTTTTGTGATGTGTGCTTTTAAATTTTGTCATAAAGATTTAAAATGACATCAAACAGAAAATGGAAACTGTTAGATAAACTAAGATAAATCAGCTTTATGTATCTTCTTTCATACTAGTATCTGAATAAATGATATTCAATAAGTGGTAGTTATCATTACTTTATGATATTTTCAATGGAAAACAGATTGAAAATTCCTGTAGATAGGGAAAGCATATTTGAAGAGTAAATGGCTAATTTTATAATTATATATGTATTTATATATATATATGTGTGTGTGTATATATATATACATATATACATATGTGTATATATGTATATATATATAAAATGGCAAAATTTGATCATCTTATAATTAGGTATTGATTATCTACTTTTGGCCAAAACTTTGATGTGGTATAAAAAACTGTACTGTGGGCAGGTTGCAGCAGCTGTTGTGGGGAGAGGCAGTGGAAGCAGAAGGAGCCTCAACGGTGGGCAGGCCAGCTTCGGGAAGGTTCTCCGTGGATTGTGCACCACAGTGGCCAGCAGGCAAAGGCATGTGCCTGCCCTGCAGATACGATGCCTAAGAGGAGGGTCAGTTCCGCCAAGGGAATGGCAAAGGAGGGCTCCAAGAGGATATTAGTGACATTGCCAGCCAAATATACTTCTGCAAAAGTGTAAACGAAGCCAAAAAAGGTGGCAGAAAAGGATCAATCTTCAGACAAGTGCAAACAAAGGGGGAAAGGGGAGCAAAGGGAAAACCAGCTAAAGTGGCTACCAAGAAACAAAGAAGACTTACTTGCAGAAAATGGAGAAACTGAAAACAAGGAGAGTCCAGTCTCTGACAAAGCAGAAGAGAAGGAAGCCAAGTCTAAATATCATGTACCATATCTTTTTACAGACAGTGGTCCCTGTCTCCTTTCTTGTGCACTCCAGAGGAACATTTCTGTTAACTATTTTTTAAATGTAAGTTTTTAGTAGCTCTAGAAACATTTTTAAGAAGGAGGGAATTCCACCTCATCCTATTTTTTAAGTATAAATGCTTTTTTTTTAAAGAGAGTTAATTTGCTGGTTGTTTCGTTTTTGGTACACCCAGAAAATAGTGGGATATTGAATTTGAGAGGCTTTGATTGTCTTGGGTGTCATCTTACCATCCCATAGATATAGTTTTTATGTCCTATAATACCAAGCATACTAAATGGCACTTTGGAGTCAGTCGTGCATTTAATATGTCTTGGACATTTTAAATTACTTCTATTCCCATGTTGTTTTGGGTAGAATTGCTTCCTAAAGAAAACCACTTTTTGATCTTGGCTCTCCCTTCAGAATTTTGTGCATTCTGAGATATCTTGGTCGTGGTAGTCCACTTACATTAGTAACTTAGTTAATGTGCTGTGCAAGACTGAAAATTTGTGTATGTAGTGCATACTCTATTAAATTGTCAATTGATGGGACTCAGCAATGTAACAGCACATCAACAGTTGAAGATAATGGTACTTGATAGACTGTTAAGGAAAATTTGCCTCCAAATTTTCTGCTGGAAGATCACTGGAAGAACTTTTAGAAAAGAATCACAGCCAGGTGATTTTATAGATTTTTAGTCCGTATGTTAAGAATTGTGTACAAATTGAAATATCTGGACTGATCCTCAGAACAACCCAAAAAACCTCAATTATGAAAAATACTGTACTGTGATGTAGCAACAAATATTATAAAAGCTTTTTATTAAGGATAGTTTGAAACATATGCAAAGTAGAGAGAATAGTATAATGAACCCTTTGTGTAACCATCACCCAGCATCAAAATTACCATTTTCATTTTTAGAAAGCTCCTACCGACCACTGGAATATTTTAAATTATGTGCCTGCAAATAGTGCCTATATGGGTCTCAAAAAGGTAACCACTTAAAAAAATAACATTATCACAACTAAAAATAATATTAAGTCATCATCCAAATAAAGGACATACATTTGAAATTAGTTACTATGTCCTTAAATTTATAATTTCCCTGCCCCTCCTTTTTGTCCAAGAAATATTTATTGAAGAACCCAGGGCATTGGATCTGAAGACTTCCCTAAATTATTAATTTTGAGGACTGTACCACACTGGTGTTATCTAAAATGTTCCTTTGTTTCCTATATTTACCTTAAAAGGTATTTGGAAATAGAGGATTGATCAAATTCATTTTCAATTTTAGAACAAGAATACTTCATAGAAAGGTCCATCAAGAGGCCAGTGAATATTGTGCATCTTTCTTTTTATGATTTGGGGGACCTGATCCTTGCCTACAACCATTATTTCATTGGGGTGACATTATAATTCCATCATTCTTTTTTAACTTATTAGTTGGAAAACTTATATAAAGGGAATCTTCTCATCACCTTCTCACACATACATACATATTAAACATACTTCTTTGATTATGTTTTCAATCAATTGCAGTTATTATTATTATTGCTCAAAATACTCCATTTAAAAAATTATTCCATTTTTGGAAAGTGGGAGTTTAGCTACAAAATTTTAAACATTTTTTTAAAAGATTTTATTTATTTATTTGTCAGAGAGAGTGAGCACCGGCAGAGGGAGAGGGAGAAGCAGGCTCCCTACTGAGCAAGGAGCCCGATGTGGAACTCGACCCCAGGATGCTGGGATCATGACCTGAGCTGAAGGCAGCCACTTAACCAACTGAGCCACCCAGGTGTCCCAAAATTTTAAACATTTTTAAAAGTTTCCCTTAATATATGTCATGAGAGTTTCTGTGTGTGGCTTCCTAAGTCTACCTGGGCACAAAATTATTAACTACTATCTTGTGCCTCTGAGTTCCAAGGTGCACTCTTTGGGAAATGTTGGAATAGCTAATGTCCAAGTCTGTCTTAATTCTGAAGTTGGATTGTAAATGACAAAATGTGTCAGAAATCAAATTTTCTCTTTTCCATGTGGAACCTGCCCTCTTCTGTCTTCTTCTGCTCAATCATTGAAGCTGACTTTAACTCATCGCAATTATCTTAGGGAGAAATATTCTCAGATATCAGACTTCAGATTGGATGTGAATTTTGGTTGCCATCATTTTCTGAAAAGACCTGGAGAAAAGGAGGTCTGGCCTTATCAATATAGACAAAAGGAAACTCTTGGGAAGATTAGTGTAATATTGGAGTATTAGATAATTAATTTAGAAGAATGAGAATTTGAAGTCATATAAAATAGAGAGCAAAACCTAAAACAGGGCAATCCTTATGGAAATAGAAAATGAAAGAATAAAGTTACTCCTTATCAACTAGAAGGATTTTGACTCCAGCACATATATTTAACATCACCAGGGCTTCTTGTTTATGGACCTGGGAACTATCTCGCACTAGGTCTGCCACTAAATGGGTCACCCTCAGTAAATCACATGGGCCACAGCTTCTTAATGTGCAAAGTGAGAGTGTTTCACTAGATGATTCCCAAGGTCCCCTTCTGTTCTAAATCAGTGATCCCTATGAAATGTGTTTAAAAAGCATCTGTGTTTTATATACTATTGGTGTATGGAGAAACAAAGTAAACCAGACCTTCCTTCTTTTCAAATATATTTATATTCTTAAGAATAAACTTAGCTTAAAATATGGGCTGGAATTTTCCTGAAGATATTGGTAATGTGCTTAGTGAAAATAGTGTGGGGTTGGGAAAGAAGTTTAGAATTAAAAGAAGGTTAGGATAGAGCTCTACAGATCATTTTTTTCTCTCTCAAATATATCAATGAAGAAATAATTCAAGGTAATTATTAGCAACAGGGTAATACAGCAAATATTCTGAACATAAATAATTTGGATTATTTGAAGAAAACACAAGAATAGGCAACAGCAGGGCAAGAACATGGACTCTGGGACAAGCATAGTATTTAAGATAGTTTTCTACAATGTGAGAAAGACCTTATGGGCAGGCTGGGACATCATTTCTGGGACATCATCAGATTTTTATTTTCAACTCCTAGCATGTTCTTTTACTAACCTTTTTCTTTTTAATTGCATTCTCATTTTATCCAAGCCAACAGCTTCAAAATTACTGTGCTTTTCATTTCATGCAGTCAGTTTGCAAATAGAGCATGTCTGGACAAAGAGAATTAAAAAAAAAATAGCATACCAAATAAATGTTAACTTTGATTCTGTGACAAAATGTCTGTAAACACAGCAAAACTTAGTCATGGTCCTACATGAAGTGGCTTTATTAAGCTACCTATCTGATCATGGCTATGCCCAAAATAAAGCTTTAAAGCTCCCTAAAAATATTTACTAGTTGAAGCAATCAAAGGTAAATGACCTTAATGTATATTTCCAGCAGAGAACTAGACACTCTAGTGGACTTGAGGAAACAAAAGTAGTCCAAGTGTTCAGTGGTACTAAATAGAGCAACCAATTTTTTATTTCTTATCTCAGGCCTGCAAAACTATTACATAAAGCAGTTATAAGTAGTGTCCACTTTTACTATGGTGTTTGGAATTAAAATGTTCTTCCTTAGTTTTAATCTGCAATTGCAAACACCACATTCCCCTTTTGCTTGTCATATCCTTAGGGCTTTGTTCTGCCAAATTGTTGGCTCACTACTTTTCATGGTAATTTATAGAACCAAGTTCACTTAGTGTCACCATAGGTTATAAATGAAAATGGAAACAATTTTCTCTTAAGAAATCTTTCTGAAACAAAATGCAAATAACATATTGAAACAAACTAAAGCTATTTAAAAAAGCAGTGCAGTATAATTGTAGGAGTTGTAGTACAACAAACTTCTTTTTTCTTAATAGTCTCACTCTGTCAGATTTTCTTCCTCCCTTAAATTAAGATAATTTCTCTTAGGAACATTTTATCTATTTGTTTTTCTCAATTAGTTAGTGTAAAGCCTCTGGATTGTGGTGGTGGAGTTATTCCTGAGGATTTGAAAATCTGTCTATATACCAAGTATTGTCCCTACACTGAATAACCTGTTTTTCACATTGATGGACTACCTGTTTTTATTTATTTATATATATATTTTAATGTTTCAAGTTTTATTTAAATGCTAGTTAAAAAACAGTATAATATTAGTTTCAGGACTAGAATTTATTGATTCATCACTTACATACAATACCCAATGCTCAACACATCAAGTGCCCTCCTTCATACCATCACTCATTTAGTTCATTCCCCCATCTGTCTTCCCTCCAGCAACCCTCAGTTTCTTCTCCATAGTTAAGAGTCTCTTAAGGTATGCCTCAGTCTCTTTTTTATCCCTTTCCCCTGTGTTTATCTCTATTGTTTCCTCAATTCCACAAATGAGTGAAATCATGTGGTATTCATCTTTGACTGACTTATTTCCCTTAGCATAATATATTCTAGCTCTATCTGTGTCATTGCAAATAGTAAAACTTCAATCTTTGTGATGGCTGGTAATATTCCATTATATATATATATATATATATATATATATATATATATATATATATATATATATATATAAACTGATGAATGGACAAAGAAGAGAGTGTGTGTATGTGTGTGTGTGTGTGTGTGTGTGTATGTGTGTATGTGTGTATATCTCCAAGCTAAATGGTCTTTTCTGGTTCCATATAAATTTTAGGGCTATTTATTCCATTTCTTTGAAAAAATGGATGGTATTTTGATAGGAATTGCATGAAATATGTAGATTGCTTTAGGTAGCATAGACATTTTCACAATATTTATTCTTCCAATCCAGGAGCATGGAACATTTTTCCATTTCTTTGTGTCTTCCTCAATTTCTTTCATGAGTACTTTATAGTTTTCTGAGTATAGATTCTTAGCCTCTGTGGTTAGGTTTATTCCGAGGTATCTTATGGTTTTGGGTGCGATTGTAAATGGAATTGACTCCTTAATTTCTCTTTCTTCTGTCTTGTTGTTGGTGTATAGAAATGCAACTGATTTATGTGCATTGATTTTATATCCTGACACTTTACTGAATTCCTGTACAAGTTCTAGCAGTTTTGGAGTGGAGTCTTTGGGGTTTTCCTCATAGAGTATCACATCATCTGCGAAGAGTGATAGTTTGACTTCTTTGCCGACTTGGATGCCTTTAATTTCCTTCTGTTGTCTGATTGCTGAGGCTAGGACTTCTAGTACTATGTTGAATAGCAGTGGTGATAATGGACATCCCTGCCATGTTCCTGACCTTAGCGGAAAAGCTTTCAGTTTTTCTCCATTGAGAATGATATTTGCGGTGGGTTTTTCCTAGATGGCTTTGATAATATTGAGGTATGTGCCCTCTATCCCTACACTTTGAAGAGTTTTGATCAGGAAGGGATGCTGTACTTTGTCAAATGCTTTTTCAGCATCTATTGAGAGTATCATATGGTTCTGTTCTTTCTTTTATTAATGTATCATATCACATTGATTGATTTGCAGATGCTGAACCAACCTTGCAGCCCTGGAATAAATCCCACTTGGTCATGGTGAATAATCCTTTTAATGTACGGTTGAATCCTATTGGCTAGTATTTTGGTAAGAATTTTCGCATCTGGGTTCATCAAGGACATTGGTCTGCAGTTCTCTTTTTGATGGGATCCTTGTCTGGTTTTTGGGATCAAGGTGATGCTGGCCTCATAAAATGAGTTTGGAAGTTTTCCTTCCATTTCTATTTTTTGAAACAGTTTCAGGAGAATAGGAATTAATTCTTCTTTAAATGTTTGGTAGAATTTTCCTGGGAAGACTTCAGGCCCTAGACTTTTGTTTGTTTGGAGATTTTTGATGACTGTTTCCAACTCCTTACTGGTTATGGGTCTGTTCAGGTTTTCTATTTCTTCCTGGTTCAGTTGTGGTAGTTTATATGTTTCTAGAAATGCATCCATTTCTTCCAGATTGTCAAATTTGTTTGCATAGAGTTGCTTATAATATGTTCTTATAATAGTTTGTATTTCTTTGGTGTTAGTTGTGTTCTCTCCTCTTTCATTTATGATTTTATTTGGGTCCTTTCTCTTTTCTTTTTGATAAGTCTGGCCAGGGGTTTATCAATCTTATTAATTCTTTCAAAGAACCGGCTCCTAGTTTCATTGATTCATAGAATCCTAGTTTCTATTGTTTTTTTTTTTTTTTTTGGTTTCTATTTCATTGATTTCTGCTCTGATCTTTATTATTTCTCTTCTCCTGCTGGGTTTAGGGTTACCTTCTTGTTCTTTCTCCAGCATCTTTAGGTGTAGGCTTAGGTTGTGTACTTGAGACCTTTCTTGTTTTTTGAGAAAGGCTTGTATTGCTATATATTTTCATCTCAGGACTGCCTTTGCTGTGTCCCACAGATTTTGAACCGTTGTGTTTTCATTCTCATTTGTTTCCATGATTTTTTTCAATTCTTCTTTAATTTCCTGGTTGACCCATTCATTCTTTAGAAGGATGCTCTTTAGTCTCCATGTATTTGGGTTCTTTCCAAATTTCCTCTTGTGATTGGGTTCTAGCTTCAGAGCACTGTGGTCTGAAAATATGCAGGGAATGATCCCAATCTTTTGATACCGGTTGAGACCTGATTTAGGACCCAGGATGTGATCTATTCTGGAGAATGTTCCATGTGCACCAGAGAAGAATGTGTATTCTGTTGCTTTGGGATGAAATGTTCTGAATATATCTGTGATGTCCATCTGGTCCAGTGTGTCATTTAAGGCCTTTATCTCCTTGTTGATCTTTTGCTTGGATGATCTGTCCATTTCAGTGAGGGGAGTGTTAAAGCCCCCTACTATTATTGTATTAATGTTGATGTGATTCTTTGATTTTGTTATTAATTGGTTCATATAATTGGCTGCTCCCATGTTAGGGGCATAGATATTTAAAATTGTTAGATCTTCTTGTTGGACAGATCCTTTGAGTATGATATAGTGTCCTTCCTCATCTCTTATTATAGTCTTTGGCTTAAAATCTAATTGATCTGATATAAGGATTGCCACTCCTGCTTTCTTCTGATGTCCATTAGCATGGTAAATTCTTTTCCACCCTCTCACTTTAAATCTGGAGGTATCTTCGGGTCTGAAATGAGTTCTTGTAAGCAACATACAGATGGGTTTTGTTTTTTTATCCATTCTGATACCCTGTGTCTTTTGATTAAGGCATTTAGCCCATTAACATTCAGGGTAATTATTGAGAGTTATGAATTTAGTGCCATTGTATTGCCTGTAAGGTGACTGTTACTGTATGTTGTCTTTTTTTTTTAAAAGATTTTATTCATTTATTTGAGAGAGAGAGAGATCACAAGTAGGCAGAGAGGCAGGCAGAGAGAGGGGGGAAGCAGGCTCCCCACTGAGCAGACAGCCCGATGTGGGGCTTGATCCCAGGACCCTGAGATCATGACCTGAGCTGAAAGCAGAGGCTTAACCCACTGAGCCACCCAGGCGCCCCACTGTATATTGTCTTTATTCCTTTCTGATCTACTTTTAGAGTCTATCTTTGCTTAGAGGACCCCTTTCAATATTTCCCGTAGAGCTGGTTTTGTGTTTGCAAATTCTTTCAGTTTTTGTTTGTCCTAGAATCTTTTTATCTCTCCTTCTATTTTCAATGATAGCCTAGCTGGATATAGTGTTCTTGGCTGCATGTTTTTTTTTGCTTAGTGCTCTGAATATATCATGCCAGTTCTTTCTGGCCTGTCAGGTCTCTGTGGATAAGTCTGCTGCCAATCTAATATTTTTACCATTGTATGTTACAGACTTCTTTTCCCGGGCTGCTTTCAGGATTTTCTCTTTGTCACTAAGACTTTTAAGTTTTACTATTAGGTGACAGGGTGTGGACCTATTCTTGTTCATTTTGAGGGGGGTTCTCTGCGCCTCCTAGATTTTGATGCTTGTTCCCTTTGCCATATTAGGAAAATTCTCTCCAATAATTCTCTCCAATATACCTTCTGCTCCCCTCTCTCTTTCTTCTTCTTCTGGAATCCCAATTATTCTAATGTTGTTTCCTCTTATGGTGTCACTTATCTCTTGAATTCTCCCCTCGTGGTCCAGTAGCTGTTTGTCCCTCTTTTGCTCAGCTTCTTTATTCTCTATCATTTGGTCTTCTATATCACTAATTCTTTCTTCTGCCTCATTTATCCTAGCAGTGAGAGCCTCCATTTTTGATTGGACTTCATTAATAGCTTTTTTGATTTCAACTTGGTTAGATTTTAGTTCTTTTATTTCTCCAGAAAGGGCTTTTATATCTCTCGGGAGGGTTTCTCTAATATCTTCCATGCCTTTTTCAAGCCTGGATAGAACCTTTAGAATCATCATTCTGAACTCTATATCTGACATATTACCAATGTCTGTATTGATTTGGTCCCTAGCCTTTGGTACTGCTTCTTATTCTTTTTTTTGTGGTGTATTTTTTCGCCTTGTCATTTTGTCCAGATAAGAGTATATGAAGGAGCAAGTAAAATACTAAAAGGGTGGCAAAGACCCCAGGAGAATATGATTTAACCAAATCAGAAGAGACCCCAAATTGTGGGTGGGGGGAAGGGGATAAAAAGAGGTTTAGAAAAAAAAGAAACAATTAAAAGAAGAAAATGAATAAAGAAAAAATATAAAAAAGAAAAATATATATATTAGATAAACTAGTTAAAAAACGTTAAAAAAGGAAAGGGTAAAAAAATTTAGCAGCAGAAGAAAAAAAATTGATAAAAAAAACCAAATTAAATTAACTGCAAGACTAATGATGGGGAGAAAGCCATGAGTTCAGTGCTTTGCTTTCTCCTCCTCTGGAATTCTACTGCTCTCCTTGGTATTGTACCTGCACTCCTTGGAAGGTGAACTTGGTCCTGGCTGGTTTTCTTGTTGATCTTCTGGGGGAGGGGTCTGTTGTGGTGATTCTCAAGTGTCTTTGCCCCAGGCAGAATTGCACCACTCTTACCAGGGGCCAGGCTGAGTAATCCACTCGGGTTCGCTTTTGGGAGCTTTTGTTCCCTGAGCACTTTCCATAGAGTTCCGGAGGACGGGAATAAAATGGTGGCCTCCCAGTCTCTGGCCTGGGGGAGCCGAGAGCTTGGGGCCCCACTCCTCAGTGCGCCCTTAGAGAATAGCGCCCAATTACCTCCGTCTCCCTGGCCTCTGGCTGCGCTCCGACCTCACCAAGCCTGCGACCAGTTCAAGGTAAACCCAGCTGAGAGCTCACTCCTTGGCTCTGTCTCTGTAGCTGGCTTCCCCGTTCTAATACCCGCAAGCTCTGCAACACTCAGACACCCCCGATCCTTCTGTGACCCTGCGGGACCTGAGGCTACTCTGACCCCGTGTGGGCTTTACCCCAGTTGAGCCTCTGGAGCGATGTCCCTCAGTAGAACAGACTTTCAAAAGTCTTGATTTTGTGCTCCGTTGCTCTGCTGCTTGCTAGGAGCAGGCCCCTCCCCCCGCAGTCTATCTTCCCGTAGCTTTGGATTCACTTCTCCGCCAGTCCTACCTTTCAGAAAGTGATTGATTTTCTGTTTCTAGAATTGCTATTCTTCTTGTCTTCGATCTCCCATTGGATTTGTAGGTGTTTGCAATCTTTAGATAAGCTATCTAACTGATCTCCTGCTACCTGATGTAGCCTCCTCCTCCCTCATCAATTTCTTTTATAAGTGTTCTGTAGTTTTCAAAGTATAGATATTTTACTTCTTTGATTGGTTTATCAATTGGGTATCTTAAAGTGTTTGGTATAACTGTAAATGAGATCAATTCCTTAATTTCTTTTTCTGCTGCTTCATTTTTGGTGTTCAGAAATGCAACAGTTTTCTGTATGTTGATTTTTTATCCTGCAGCTTTACTGAATCCCTGTACCAGTTCTAGCAACTTTTTTGGTTCAGTCTTTCAGGTTTTCTACAGAGAGTATTATGTCATCTGGGAATAGTGAAAGTTTAACTTTTTTCTTGGCAATTGGGTGCCTTTTATTTCTTTTTGTTGTCTGATTGGTCAGGCTATGACTTCCAGTACTGTGTTAAATAACAATGGTGAAAGTGGACATCCCTGTCTTATTCCTGATTATAGAGAAAAAGCTCTTAGTTTTTCCCCACTGAAGATTTTATTGGATGTGGCCTTTCATATATGGCTTTTATGATGTTGAGATATGTTCCCTCTTTCCCTACTTTAAGGGTTTTATCTTTTGATTGGAGCATATAGTCCATTTACATTCAGAATGATTATTGATAGATATGGATTCAGTGCCATTATATTACTTGTAAAGTTGATATTCCTGTAGATTTTCACTGTTCCTTTCTAGCCTTTGTTGCTTTTGCTCTTTCTTTCCCAGTGAAAGAGTCCCTTTACTATTTCTTGGTCACAAATTGCTTTAATTTTTGTTTATCTGGGAAACTCTTTATATCTCCTTCTATTCTGAATGGCAGCCTTGCTGGATAGAGTATTCTTGGTTGCATATTTTTTCTTTTATTTTCTTTTTTTTAAGATGTTTTATTTATTTGACAGGGAGAGAGAGACCACAAGTAGGCAGAGAGGCAGGCAAAGAGAAAGTGGGAAGCAGGCTTCCTGTCAAGCAGAGAGCCTGATTTGGGGCTCGATCCCAGGACCCTGAGATCAAGACCCGAGCCGAAGGCAGAGGCTTAACCCACTGAGCCACCCAGATGCCCTGGCTACAGATTTTTTCTGTTCAGCACATTGAATATATCATGTCACTTTCTTCCTGTTCTGTGGAGAGTTTTGTTGATAACTTTATTTGTCATTCCTTTTGAGTTAAGGATTTCTTTTCCTTTGCTGCTTTTAGGATTTTTTCCTTATCTCTGTATTTTGTAGATTTTACTATGATATGTATTGGTGTTGGCCTGATTTTGTTGAATTTGATGGGAGTTCTCTGTGCTTCCTAGATTTGTACATCTGTTTCCTTCTCCAGATTAGGGAATTTTTGAGCTATAATTTCTTCAAACAAACCTTTTGCCCCCTTTCCCCTCTCTTCTACTTCTGGTACTCCTATGATATAAATGCCATTATGCTTTATGTAATCTCTGAGTTCCCTAAGTCTGCATTTGTGATCTTAATATTTTTCTGTCTCTCTTTTGTTCAGCTTCATTATTTTCTATAATTTTATCTTCTATATCACTTATCTGTTCTTCTGATTCTGCCATCTCTAGGATCATTATATCCATATAGGTCATTACAGCCAAACCAAGATGGTTTCACATTTGGTTATAGCATTTTTATTTCAGCCTGACTAGATTATAGGTCTTTTATTTCTGTGGTAAGGAATTCTCTGGTGTCTTTCACACTTTCCTCAAGTTCAGCTACTATCTTTGTAATTGTTGCTTTAAATTCTGGATCAAGCATATTACTTATATCTGTTTTGATTAGATCTCTGGCCATGACCTTTTCTTGTTTTTTTTTTTTTTTTTTTTTTTCCTGTGCAATGAATTCTTCCATCTTCACATTTTTCTAGGTCTCTGTCTTCTCTGTGTTAGAAAAGCCTGCTATGTTTCCTGCTCCTGAGAGGAATGGCTTTATGAAGAATAGGTCATATACTGTTCAGGGCCTGGTGCTTCAGGAAATGTTTCTGGTGTATGCTGTGTGCATTCTGCTGCTGTGTTTTGGCTGCTCTTTCCTTCAGGTCAGTCCTCTGCAGAGTTTCTCCTTGCCTGCAGTGAGAAGTGTTTGGACCTTGTTTGGAGTGTCGTAAGTTTTAACTAGGTGTGCTCTTGTCTGCTTGTTAGAAGAGGCCTGATTCTATTTCCACTAGAGCTAAAGCTTTGCAGCACTCTGTGGTCAGTAGACTTAGTTCATGCCAGGGTTTTGTGTTGGTCTTTTAGGGGAGGGGCCCACTACTCTGGTTCTCAAGCACACTTGCTCTAGTAAAGAAGCACCTGCAGACTGCAGAGGGTGAGACTTGGTGTAAGTGGCTCAGGCATCCACTATTGTCACTGTGCTGCTCATTGAAGTTAGTCTGTGCTGGTGGGTGGGGTGGAAAAATGGAACTTGCCCTCTCCCTCATCCCCAGAGAGGGGCGTCTGCACCCACCACTATCCAAGAAGCCCTCAAAGAAGAATGAAAATCTCCCTTCATGTGTTCCAGGAGTCCCTCCGATCCCTGCCTTTACTCTTTCTGTGTCTGGAACATATGCCCACCTGGCAGTGCAGTGCACATGTCTTTTATCTCAGGTGTGCTGGCTAATTTTCAAAACTCCAAACTTTAGGGTCCTGGCATAGCATGGACCCACCCTGGTCCTCTGAGAGGGCCTTGCCACACTGGGATTGGAGTTGCTTTGTTTCAGGGGGCACTTGCACCAAAGTGCAGAAACTTGGGAGTTTCGAATAAAGTACAGCAAAAAGCTCACGTCCAGGTTAGCCACCCTCATGAGGTGTCTCTGTTTAGGTGGTAGGGGAGCACAGTGGTACCTGCTGACTCTTTTGTGCCCTGAGGGGCAGTGCCACCTCTCCAAAATGCAGTCCAAGAAGGGGGAAATATTTCTCCTAGTGCATCCCAAGGGAGCCTCAGAAGGAGATCCTTCTTCACAGAAGCACTAGAGTGCCTGCCAACCTCCACACTAGCCTTAGTGTGTAAGGTTCTAAAACTCTACTCTTTGAGCTCTGCTGCTTGTAAAAAGTCAAGATAATTAGCCCCTCTAATTCTCCTAGCCAATGGCTTTGGGAAAGTCTTTTCTCTGTGCAATCCCTTCTGCCATCTTCTCCCTCTCTCTCAATCTCCCTTGCCTCTTGCTGTGATTAGGAATCCCTCTTCTCTATAGCACCAGCAATACTTTTCTCCACCAAATCATATCTCTGCATTTCCTCCCTTCTATGATGTGTCCTCTTCTCTCCCTCTAGTTGTGCAGTTTGTTCTGTCTGTTCTCAATTCTATTTATTGGGTGTTCAGCCTGATTTGATATTTATCAGGCATTGTTCAAAGGATGAGGTAAGCATAGGGTTAACTCCTACTCTGCCATCTTCTAAATTTCCATTTATTTTTAAATATAGCAGAAGTTGTGATTAAATTTCTTTAAAATGAAACAATGGAAATTTTTTTCTATTATCCATTTTCTTAATAGGTTCTCAAAGTATCCCTTGTATCAAATGAATATTTTACATATAAATCTAAAAAGGAGTTTCTCATGCTCCTAGTTATACATCACCTCTCTGTCCAATATGTTGAATGATAGAATTAAACTAGTCATTAAAAGAAGCATTATGAGTTTCAGATATGATTCTTTGAGAGCAGAATTTTTTAATCATGAGTTTATGGATCCCTGGAAATTACTTGCAAAATTTTAGGTGTACAAGCATGTTTTTTTTTCTGAAGAGAGAATCCAATTAACAAGTGTCTGTGACCATAACAAGATTGAGAATTTCTCTATGAGGTAAAGAGATGAACCAGAAAAGAATGAGTATATTTTAAATTTCCGTGGAATTAACTATATTTTAAAAAGATTAAAAAAATTCTAAGTTAGCAAGTAAGAAAAACTTTCGTAGGAGAGAGTTACATATTCCAAAAGTAAATTGAATATACTCTTATAATTGCTTAGGGATAAGGAAAATTCAGGTGTGCTGTATTATTCATTATTTCAGAGAACTATTGCCAGTACTAACCCATGTTTTTACAGTCAACTCACTTTTATTTTGCCCTCTGTTTTTGTAAAGAGCTATCCTTTATTGGAAGAAATATTTCAGACTAGAGATTGAAAGGTTGGTTTTAACTCTTTCTCTTCCATTGCTTAATCATTTACTATTGGGAGAGTGGATTGTGATACTTATTTTAAAAATGATTTATTAATTAAAAATAAATTTTATTAGTCGTCTGATTTTCAACAATCAAGAAAACCAGATGACTGACTGCTAGAAATGTTCTTCTTTAAACTAGTCACATTGATATCAAGTAATGAGGAATTTAATTTCCCTTTACTTCGATATTTCTATCCATGAAACAAATTTAAGCATATCTTGCCATTTAGTTAATGAAAATGCTAAAAAAGAAAAAAAGGGATACTATTTGTGGACATGTAAAACTCAGAAAATTTAAATACCCTTTGTCTTTACTAGAAAATTTGGAATTTAATCATCAGCAAATACAATATGTATGGGTCACATATTTAATAATTTCCACACTCTCTTCTTCAGGCTTTATGCTAGTCTAGCACCTTGGATTTCAGACCTACATCTCTAATCCCAAATAATCCAGTAACTTAATTTGGGCAAAGGTGGATTGTCTTTTCATAGTGTCCATATTAAAATATGTATGGATACATCTGATTTTCCAGTATATGTCAAGATTGTGCTGTGAACAATGACCAAATGATATTCCTTAGGCTTTCAAATATCACAAAATTCCTTAACAATATTCTATCTTTAAGATTACATGCATCCGTAACTGACACTATATAATGTTATTTCACCAATGACTTTTGACTAATCATCTAGGATATTTTCTATTTTAAAATACTTTATTACAATAAAATTTGCCTACAGTGACATGCATAGATTTTAAGTGGATAATTCAATGAGCTTTCACAAATGTGTACACACATACAGAAAGTATCTTAATCTGAATATAGAACATTTTCAATCTCTGCAGAAAGTTTCCTGTAAACCACCTCCTAGGTGACTGCTGTTCTGATTTCTATAACTATATGTTAGTTTGAATTGGATTCAAATGTTATGTAGATAATATTATAAAATATGTACTGTTTTTGTGTCTGGCTTCTTTCATATGCATATATTTTTGAAATTTGTCCTGTTTTTTTTTTGTTGTTGTTTTTGTTTTTTTAATCAGTAGTGTGTCCCATATTTTTGTTTTTATTTTTAGTTTTTGGCTACTCTGAATAAAACTGCTATAAGTATTTTACACAAGTCTTTGTGTGGATATATATTTTCATTTCTCCTGAGTAAATACCCAGGAGCAGAGATGCTCAATTATATAGTATATTTATGATAAGCTTTATTTAGAAACTGCCAGGAAGTTTTTCAAAGTAGTTGTACCATTATATTCCAATAGCAATGGGAATTCCAGTGACTCCAGATCCTCACCAACATTTGAAGTTGTTAGTCTTTTTAATTTCAGCTAATCCAGTGAGTGTGAAATAGTATTATTACTAGGTTTAATTTACAATATTTTGGTGACTAAGGATGCTGAATACTTTTTAATATGCCTTTTAACTTCCTTTTTGGGGTAGTCTTTTCCCCATTTAAAAAATTGGGCTCCTGGGTGGCTCAGTGGGTTGGGCCGCTGCCTTTGGCTCGGGTCATGATCTTGGGGTCCTGGGATCGAGTCCCGCATCGGGCTCTCTGCTCAGCGGGGAGCCTGCTTCCCTCTATCTCCCTCTCTGCCTGCCTCTACATCTGCTTGTGATCTCTCTCTGTCAAATAAATAAATAAAATCTTTTAAAAAAATTGGGCTACCCTTTATTATTAATTTGTAGCAGTTTAAAAAATATATTTTGGGTATTTGGTGTGTGTGTATGTGTGTACTTTGACTTGCCTTTTTAAAAACACACTTTTAGAAGCAGACATTTTAATTTTGCTAAACTCCAATTTATCATTTTGTTTCTCTTATGGCTAGTGCTTTTTGTATACTCTCTGAGTCATTGTCTCCTTCAAGATTATGAACACATTCTCCCATGCTTTCTCATATATTTACAGTTTTAACTTTTGTCTTTAGGAATATGGTCTGTCTTAAATTAATCTTTATTATTAATTGAAGTAGCTTGCATTTTGGTTAGTTATTCCAGCACCATTTATTGAAAAGTCTCTCCTTTCTTTACTGACTATATATATATGTGTTCGTCTATTTCTAGAACCTCTATTCTATTCTCATCTCTTCTAAACTTTGCCAATGTCACACTATCTTGAGTACTGTAAATTTATGGTAAGTTTAGAAATCAGGTTGTATAAGTCTTCCAACTTTGCTTTTCTTAAATTTTTCCCCTTTCTTCAAGTCCTTAGGGATTTCTTATACATTTTAGGCTTATCTTGGAAGCTTATGTAAGAAAACCTTCTGGGGTCTTATTGTAATTATGCTGAATCTATAGATGATTTGGGGAGAACTGTCGTTTTTTCAATGTTGGTTCTTTCAATTTATGAACAAGGTGTATCTCCATATATTTAGGTCTTTATTAATATCTTTAAAATGATTTGTAATTTCAGTGTGCAGGTATTTTATAGTTTTGTTATTGCAGATGAAACTATTTTTAAATTTTGTTTTCAATTGTTTGCTGCTAATAAACACATGTACGATTGTTTTTTTCTGTATTAATCTCTTACTCAGTAACTTTGTTAAATTTGTTTATTAGATCCAGTATTTTTTTTGCTGTAGTTTACTTAGGATTTTATATAGTATATATATAAGAATAAATATATAAATAAAGATATATAATATATAATTATATTTATATTTATATAAATATATAAATATAAGAATAAATTTATACAGTTTTATTCCTGTGAATAAAAGCAGTTTGGTACTTCCTTTCCAATTTTTATACCTTTTATTTCTCTTTGTTCCTTGTCACACTAACTAGGAATGCTAAACTTGGGGGACAAATGGTATTGCTAATATTTACCAATAAATATAATGTTAACTGTAGGTTTTCGTAAATGTCCTTTATCAGAATGAGGAGCTCTTTCATTTAGTCTGTGAATTTTAATCATGAAATGGCCCTAAATTTTGTCAGATGCCTTTTTTTCTTATTTCAATATGATCAAATGTATCAATTTATTTTTTAATGTCAACTCGATTTGGTTATGATATATTCTCTGTTTTTATATATTTCTGGATTGACATTATATTTTGTTCATGAGTTTTTAATGTACATTTATGGGCATATTGACCTAATATATATTTGTATGTACATTTATATATATATATATAAATTTATATACTTTTTTTCCCCCTTGTAATGTTTTCTGACATTTTGGTAGCAGGTTAGGCTGGTCTCTTCAAATTGTTAAGTTTACTTTTCTCTTCTGTTTTCTGAAAGAGTTTTAATGAGATCCTTCTTTTTCTCCTTAAATGTTTGATAGATTTTAATAGTGAAACAGTTTGGGCCTTTTAAATTATGAATTCAATTTCTTTCTTTTTTTTTTTTTAAGATTTTATTTATTTATTTGACACAGAGACCACAAGTAGGCAGAGAGGAAGGCAGAGAGAGAGAGGAAGGGAAGCAGGCTCCCTGCTAAGGGATGCGGGGTTGGGGGGGTGGAGGTGGGGGGCTCAATCTCAATCCCAGGACCCTGGGATCATGATCAGAGCTGAAGGCAGAGGCTTTAACCCACTGAGCCACCCAGGCGCCCCCAGAATTCAATTTCTTTAACATATGTGAGGCCATTCAAATTTTTAATTCATCCTTTATCAGCTTTTTCAGTTGTATCTTTGAAGGAATTTCTTTTTTTATATATTTTGGCAATTTATTGGCATAAAGCTATTCCATATTTGCTTAGTTCATTTTAATTTCTGTAAGATCTCTAATCATAATGCTGCTTTCATTCCCAATGGTGATAATTAATGTTTTTTCCCTTTTTTCCTCATTTATTTGTTCTAGGAATTCATCAATTTTATTAATCTGTTCAAAGAATCAACTTTTGAATATTGATTTTCTTTATTATGTTTTTTATTTCTTAATTTACACTCATATCTTAATATTTCTTTTATTTTCTACTTACCGAAGGCTTAATTTGCTTGTCTTTTTCTACTTTCTTAAAGTGGAAACTTAGATTATTGGTCTTAAGCAGCCCCTCTTTTAAATATAAGAAAACTATAAATTTATTAAAACATCACTTTGGCTGCATGCCATAAATTGTTATATATTGTACTTCACTCAGTTCAAGATATTTTCTAATTTCCTTAGTGATTTCTTCTTTGACCTGCTAATTACAAGATTGTGCTAAGTTTATAATATTCAAAATGTTTTAAATAGCTCTATGGATATTTGTTTGTTTGTTTGTTTGTTTTTTTAGAGAGGGCAGGGGCAGTGAGAGAGGAGAGAGAATCTTAACCAGGCTCCACATCCAGCATGGAAATGACATGAGGCTCAATCTCACAACCCTGAGATCATGATATGAGCTGAAATCAAGAATTGGATGCATAACTAACTGAGCCACCCAGGAACCCTGACAGTTCTATGGATTTAAATTTAATTTTCTATGGTCAGAAAACATATACTGTTTGATTTCAGTATCTTAAAATTCATTATGAATTTATGGTTCATTTTATGATCTATCATGGTGACCATTATATGTGTACTTGGAAAGAAAGGATTCTAAAGGCATGGCATATAATTTTCTATACATGTAAATTAGGCCAAATTGGTTGATAGTGTTGTTCAAGTCCTCTATGTCCTTATGGCCCTTTCCTATCTTATTTTATATCCTTGAAGCTAGGCTTTTTATTTTTTTAAGATTTTATTTATTTATTTGACAGACAGAGATCACAAGCAGGCAGAGAGGCAGGCAGAGAGAGAGGAAGGGAAGCAGGCTCCCCGCTGAGCAGAGAGTCCGATGTGAGGCTCAATCCCAGGATCCTGGGACCATGACCTGAGCCCAAGGCAGAGGCTTTAACTCACTGAGCCACCCAGGCGCCCGAAGCTAGGCTTTTTAGATGTACTTTTAATCAGGGGTTATGAGAAAATAAAATAATAGATTTATTTTGTATTTAATTTTATCTTACTTAGATGTCAAAAAAACTTTATGATGATCTATTTATAAGGCAATCCCCCTGCTTTCATGGGAGGGCAGATAGCACTTGGGATAAGTATATTGTAAATCAAGGGACATTGGCTTGAAATCAGACATTCTAGGTTATTGTGACAGCTATGCTACAAAATCCTTTGTGGTGCTGTTTATTACTTGATTTGGTGGCTTTTCTTTTTTGGTGATCTTTTCTTTTGGGAGAGAATGGGTCAGAGAATCTTATTAATACCTTCTATTTTTCCATGTTTTTCTTTTGTCTTTATTTTAAAGCAATATTCGTTTGTTCAAAAAATTTCAATGATCTTCAACTATTTCTACATACTCTTATGGATGTTTAGATAGATATAGTCATTAAACAGATTAAATTCCTGTACTTTTGTAGCTTTCATTCTCATGGGAGGAGACAGTACATATAATAAATAAGTAAATTATGTAGTATGTTAGAAAGTGATAAATGCTATGGGATACATAGAGAAGAGTAACAGAGATTGGAGTGCTGGATTTGAGAGTACTGTTGACAGATTGGCTCTGGGCACAGACTTGAAGAGGATGAAATAGTTAGCTATTGGATACCAGGGGAAAGAGACTTCCAGAAAGAGTAGACAGTCATTGCAAAGGTCTTAAGTCAAGAGGGTGCCTGGTATATATGGAGAATAGTAAGGAGGCAATGTTGCTTGATTAGGGTGAACAAGGAAGAGAGTAGTAAGAGATATGATCTGGGAGAGGCCAGGTCACAGAAGCCTGTTTGGGCCATTTTAAGGACTTCTTTTTTTTTCCCCCCCAAGTAAAATGGCTTTTATGCAGAAAAGTGTCACAATTTGACTCTCATTTTAGAAGTGTCATTGTAGATGTGTTGCTGATAAACTCTTGGAGAACACAGGTCAAACAAAAAGATATGCCAGAGGTTATTGCAGCAGAGCATCTGAGAACTTAGTTTGGTTCAGATTGGGATGATTGAGTAGAGGTCATGGGAACTAATTAGATTCCAAATATATTCTGTATATACTGCCAACAGAAGTTGCTTATTGATTGTGTATGAGATATGAACAAAGATGATTCAAGAATGATGTGAAATTTGTTAGCTTTAGCAATTTGAAAGACAAAATTAGCATCCAGGGTAATGGAGAAGGGTGTATTTCTTTTGGAAGGAGGTGAAAAATATAGATATCCACATTTGAAAATGGTGAGTTTGAAATGATGCCTAGATACCATGTAGGCATTTGAATATTTGATTGTAGAGTTTGGCAGAAAGGCCTGGACTAGAGATATAAACTTGTACGTTTTAAGCATATATTCTATATTTTAGATGGAGAAGGGCAGGAGACTGAGGATGAATTCTTAGGGCATTTCAAATTTAAGATGTCTGAGAGAAGAGGTAAAACTAGCAGAGAACACTGAAAAGGAGTGATGAGAGAGGTAGGAAGAAAACCAAAAGAAGAGATATCCTGAAAACGAGATAAAGAAGAACTATCAAAAAAGAGGGAGAGGGCTGCTCTGTCAGCCTCTACTGGGGTTGAGTAACATAAAGGCTGACCAGTGGCTTTGGCAATATGGAGGCCATGTGAATTGGGCAATGGCAGTTTTCAATGTGCTCTGTGGTAGGGGTGAGGGAGGTGGGTGGGAAATCTGATGAGGGGAGTTTTGCTAGAAAGGGAAATTAAGAAATAGGGCAGTGCCTGGTAGGAAAGTGTATTCAGTAAGATTTTTTTTTTCCGCTTAAAGTGGAAGAAAGTAGAAGAAATCTCAAAGATCTGTAACTGTTATTTATATTTACTTATTATTTGATCATGCCTGCTTCATTCCCAAAAGTCTTTGAGGTGGGTTACAAAAAGCAAAACAAAAACAGTAAAACAAAACAAAAAGGGAGGCATTCAGTAATTTCACCTCTTTATAAAGCCTTGAAACTTATGCCCCCTAGGAAATAGAAAAGGCAGCCTCTTGTATGTTAGAAAAGAAATAAGCATAGTTATTATTTGTGCCTGTTTTTGTTTTTGTTTTTACTGTGCAACATATATACCATATAGTCCAATGCCCAATTTGTGAATCATTTTTGTTGTTGTTGTTGTTGCTGACACAAGAAGTACATAACTTTGGTATCTATTTTGTCTGGCTGCTCCCAAAATCTGATTTAAAGTTATAGTTCTTGTTCAGTTAAAACAGTATAATGATATGTTGGTTAAATTGCTTTTTCACTTATAAAACAAGTTCTGAAGTATACTTGTCTTTATGAGCAGACGTACACTGTCATTTTACTGTTATCTTTAAAATTCATTCTCAAGATGATGATTTACCAAAATGAAAGTTACATTTAAAAGCTTATAGTCTTTTTTCCCCCAGTTTTAGTGAGATATAACTGACACACAGCACTCTATAATTTTAAGGTATAAAGAATAATGACGACTTACATGTGTGTTGAGATGATTAGTTAGCACCCATCATCTTATATAGATACAAAAAATAGAAGAAAAAATGTCTTTTTTTCCTTGTGATGACAACTCTTAGGATTTACTCTCTTAACTTTCAAATATACCATACAGAAGTGTTGGTTAGTCATCATGTTGTATATTACATCCCCAGTACTTATTTACCTTGTAATTAGAAGGTTTGTTCCTTTTGACCACGTTCATCCAATTCCTCATCTCTCACCCCCTGCTCCTGGTAACCACAATCTGATCTCTTTTTAATATTTTAAATTCCTTTCTTTTTAAAAACTTCCACATATGAATGAGATCAAGTAATATTTGTCTTTTTCTGCATGACTTACTTCACTTAGCATAATGCCCTTGAGTTTCATCCATGTTGTCACAATGGCAAGTTTTCCTTTTCTTTATGGCCAAATAATATTCCATTGTGTGTGTATGTGTGTGTGTATGTACACACATGTCTATACATATATGCACACATCACAACTTTTTTAGCCATTTATTTATCAATGGATAATTAGGTTGTTTCCATGTTGTGACTATTATAAATAATGCTGTTATTAACATGGGGTTTCTATGAATGGTAGTGCATAGGAGAGCTTTAAAATTGTTAAATCTTCTTGTTGGACAGACCCTTTGAGTATGATATAGTGTCCTTCCTCATCTCTTACTATAGTCTTTGGCTTAAAATCTAATTGATCTGATATAAGGATTGCCACTCCTGCTTTCTTCTGATGTCCATTAGCATGGTAAATTCTTTTCCACCCCCTCACTTTAAATCTGGAGGTGTCTTTGGGCTTAAAATGAGTTTCTTGGAGGCAACATATAGATGGGTTTTGGTTTTTTTACCATTCTGATACCCTGTGTCTTTTGACAGGGGCATTTAGCCCATTCACATTCAGGGTAACTATTGAGAGTTATGAATTTAGTGCCATGGTATTGCCTGTAAGGTGACTGTTACTGTATATGGTCTCTGTTCCTTTCTGATCTACCACTTGTAGGCTCTCTCTTTGCTTAGAGGACCCCTTTCAATATTTCCCGTAGAGCTGGTTTGGTGTTTGCAAATTCTTTCAGTTTTTGTTTGTCCTGGAAGCTTTTAATCTCTCTTTCTATTTTCAATGATAGCCTAGCTGGATATAGTATTCTTGGCTGCATGTTTTTCTCGTTTAGTGCTCTGAAAATATCATGCCAGCTCTTTCTGGCCTGCCAGGTCTCTGTGGATAAGTCAGCTGCCAATCTAATATTTTTACCATTGTATGTTACAGACTTCTTTTCCTGGGCTGCTTTCAGGATTTTCTCTTTGTCACTGAGACTTGTAAATTTTACTATTAGGTGACGGGGTGTGGGCCTATTCTTATTGATTTTGAGGGGCGTTCTCTGAACCTCCTGAATTTTGATGCTCCTTCCCTTTGCCATATTGGGGAAATTCTCCCCAATAATTCTCTCCAGTATACCTTCTGCTCCCCTCTCTCTTTCTTCTTCTTCTGGAATCTCAATTATTCTAATGTTGTTTCGTCTTATGGTGTCACTTATCTCTTGAATTCTCCCCTCGTGGTCCAGTAGCTGTTTGTCCCTCTTTTACTCAGTTTCTTTATTCTCTGTCATTTGGTCTTCTATATCACTAATTCTTTCTTCTGCCTCATTTATCCTAGCAGTGAGAGCCTCCATTTTTGATTGCACCTCATTAATAGCTTTTTTGATTTCAACTTGGTTAGATTTTAGTTCTTTTATTTCTCCAGAAAGGGCTTTTATATCTCTCGAGAGGGTTTCTCTAATATCTTCCATGCCTTTTTCGAGCCCGGCTAGAACCTTGACAATTGTCATTCTGAACTCTAGATCTGACATATTACCAATGTCTGTATTGATTAGGTCCCTAGCCTTCGGTACTGCCTCTTGTTCTTTTTTTTGTGTTGAATTTTTCCGTCTTGTCATTTTGTCCAGATAAGAGTATATGAAGGAGCAAGTAAAATACTAAAAGGGTGGCAACAACCCCAGGAAAATATGCTTTAACCAAATTAGAAGAGATCCCAAATCGTGAGGGGGTAGAAAGGGGATAAAAAGAGGTTCAAAAAGGAAGAAGGAAAAAAAAAGAAATAAGAAAAAAAAAAAAGAAAAGAAAAGAATTAAAAAAAAGAAAACAAATAAGAAAAATATAAAAAAGAAAATATATATATATTGGATAAACTAGCTAACGTTAAAAAAGAAAAAGGTAAAAATTAAAAAAAAAATTTACCCGAAGGCGAGAAAAAAAAAAACAAAAAATGAAAAAGAAAAAAATAAAATTAACTGCAAGACTAAAAAAAATCACAGGGAAAAAACCATGAGTTCCGTGCTTTGCTTTCTCCTCCTCTGGAATTCTGCTGCTCTCCTTGGTATTGAAACCACACTCCTTGGTAGGTGAACTTGGTCTCGGCTGGATTTCTTGTTGATCTTCTGGGGGAGGGTCCTGTTGTAATGAATCTCAAGTGTCTTTGCCCCAGGCGGAATTGCACCGCCCTTAACAGGGGCTGGGTTGAATAATCCGCTCGGGTTTGCTTTCAGGAGCTTTTGTTCCCTGAGCGCTTTCCGTAGAGTTCCGGAGGACGGGAATACAAATGGCGGCCTCCTGGTCTCTGGCCCAGAGGAGCCGAGAGTCCAGGGCCCCACTCCTCAGTTCGCCCTCAGAGAACAGCGCCCAGTTACTCCCGTCTGCCTGACCTCTGGCCGCGCTCCGAGCTCACCAAGCCTGCATCCGGTTCAAGGTAACCCCGAGCTGTGAGCTTACTTTCGGCTCTGTCTCTGTAGCCGGCTTTCCCTTTCCAATACCCGCAAGCTCTGTGACACTCAGACACCCCCGATCCTTCTGTGACCCTGCGGGACCTGAGGCCACGCTGACCCCGCGTGGGCTTCGCCCTGGTTTAGCCTCTGGAGCGATGTCCCTCAGCGGAACAGACTTTTAAAAGTCCTGATGTTGTGCGCAGTTGCTCCACCGCTTGCCGGGAGCCGGCCCCTCCTCCAGGGGTCTATCTTCCCGTCGCTTTGGATTCACTTCTCCCCCGGTCCTACCTTTCAGAAAGTGGTTGTTTTTCTGTTTCCAGAATTGCTGTTCTTCTTCTCTTTGATCTGCGGATGGATTTTCAGGTGTTTGCAATCTTTAGATAAGCTATCTAGCTGATCTCCGGCCAGCTGAAGTAGTCTCAGCCTGCTACTTCTCCGCCATCTTGACTCCGCCCCCTGGAGAGCTTTATTTTTAACATCTTGAGGAACCTCCATACTGTTTTCCAGAGTGGTTGTACCAGCTTGCATTCCCATCAACAGTATAAGAGGGTTCCCCTTTCCCTGCTTCCTCACCAATTATCTGTTGTTCCCTGTGTTACTAATTTTAGCCATTTTGGCAAGCATGAGGGGGTATCTCATTATGGTTTTGATTTGTATTTCCTGATGAGTGACATTGAGTATTTTTTCATATGTCTGTTAGCCATCTGGATGTCTGCTTTGGGAAAATGTCTATTCATGTCTTCTGAGCACTTCTTTTTAAGGCCATTCTAATGATGAACTCCCTCAGCTTTTGTTTCTTTGGAAAAGTTTTTATCTCTCCATTTAACTTTTTGTCTATTTAATTATAATGTGTTTTGGTGTAGCCCCATTTGGGTTCAACCCATTTAGGGTATTTTGGGCCTCATGGATTTGGATGTCCATTTGTCTTCCCAGTTTTGGGAAGTTTTCAGCCATGTTTGTTTGTAACTTATATTGCTTTAAATGTACTTCCTGTCCCATTTTCTTTCTCTTTTCCTGCTTGGAATTTGATTATAAGAATATTGTTTCTTTGTGTTTTATAAGTTCTGCAAGTTTTCTTCACTGTTTGTCATTGTTTTTTCCTTTTTGTTCCTCTGACTGGATGATTTCAATAGTCCTGTCTTTTAGGTCACTGATTCTTCTGCTTGGTAGAGTCTGTTTTGTTAGAGTCTGTTTTGATAGAGTTTGCTTTGAAGGTCTCTGTTGAATTCTTCAGTTCAGTCATGGTATTCTAGGATTTTAAAAAAATGTTTTCTATTTATTTGTTGAACTTCTCATTTTGTTCATGAATTGTTTTAATAGTTTGTTTAGTTGTTTTTGTTTATGGTACTTTATAAGCCCTTGATAAAGTATTCTTCAGACTGAATACACTAGAGAACATTTCCAATCATAAAATACCTATAGGGACTAGACTCTAGTACAGTCTGTGGTTTCATGTTTTGACAAGTGTTGAGATACTGGATTCTAGAGGCAGAAGTTCAAGTTCCACGACTTACTAACTACATAGTTTTATAGACTTCATTAGCCTTTAGTTGCCTTAGTTTGTATAAGGGATATGATAACAATGTGTTTTTTCCTATTTCACTAAAATATTCAGTGAATCAACTAAGATATTTCTGTGAAAGTGGTTTATAAACTGTGGTGTTCCATAATTATTAACTGCTGCTATAGACCATTTTCTCCTTTTTCTCAACTGCATAAATTCTCATCCCACTGATGTAACAACTGCCATCTATTTTTTGTTTTTATTAAATTTTTAATTTTAATTCCAGTATAGTTAACATACAGTTTTTTATTAGTTTTAGGTATACAATATAGTGATTCAGCAATTGTATACAATACTCATTGGCCATCATAATAAGCATACTTTAATCCCCATCTTTTATTTCTTCTATTCCCCCACCTACCTCCCTCTGGTAACCACCAGTTTGTTCTCTATAGTTTAGAGTTTGTTTCTTTGTTTCTCTTTTCCTTTGATTCACTAAACTTTTTTAAAAAGGATTATTCTGAATTCTTTTTCTAGCAAGTTGTAGACCTCCCTTTTCTAAGTTCAATTTATTAGAGCTTTATTAGTTTCCTTTGGTGGTACCATGTTTACCAGATTTTTCATGATCTTTTATTCCTTATGTTGGTATTTATGCATTTAAGTAAACATTTCCTCTTCCAGACTTCACAGGTTTGCTTTGGTAAAGAGTTCTTTACCAATAAGCTCAATTTTAGTTTCTGGATGTATCTACTGAGAACATTCTTGGGCAGATGGGACTTGTTCTCAGGGTCTATTTGGGGGTCAAACCATTGCCTGAGTTCTGAGGTTGGACAGGTGCCACTGGATGAGAACAGTTGGGTAGAACAGCTGTCTTAATTGTCTGCCCAAGCAAGCCTGTAGGATGGGCTTTGTGGTTTTCTGGGTTTTCTGGTCAGGCTCCCTAGACTACTGCAACTAGGTACTATTCTCATCAGTAGATGGGGCTATGAATTAGTTTCCTTGCCTGAGTGGAGTGGGAGAACTGGCTTGGCTCTTTGTGGTTTGGACTTAAACTGAACTACAAATTCTCTGACTGAACAGTGCCACCGGTTTTGCTCTGTGGATGATCAGCCCTATCTGCCATACTCTCTGCTTGAACATTGCTGGGCTATGCACTGTCTAGATATTCCCACCAAACTTTCAGATCAGGTAGGGCAGGCAGCCCTGTGCCCTGCTGAATTCCCCAATCAGGCTGTACCACCACGTTTGCTCTGCCAATAGGCAGGACCCCTGGTTGGGATTACTACTTGGGTGCTGTAAGTATGAATTTGGTCTACCAGGATCTTAGCACTGATTGTTGCAAGCCTCTCCCCACCTTCTCCATCAAAATCAGATTCCCAGTGGTAAATCTCTACAGATTCCCTTACAGGCAACACTGGCTTGAGGACTTAAAAGAAGTAACGCACAATGCTGGGGAACTTGGGTGTTCACTTGTGCGCTCTCTTCTACCACTGGAGGAACCTAGGCGCAGCGGGAGAACTCTTGGTATGGTACTATGAGTGGGGCAATGTGATCAGTGTGCAGTTGCTTCTCTTACCCTTCTAATGCAATCTTAGTCTCTATGTTTCATTCTTACCCTCTTATTTTAGGATTTTCTTAGTAATGTCATTTCTCTGAATAGTTGTTAGTTTTTCTTTTTATAAGGGAGAGCAGAGTTAGGAACCACCTTTATTACCATCTTAGTGATTTACTTCTTGAAATATTATAGTTTTTAAATCTACTTTTAAGTCATAATCTTCATTAGTTAAGAACAATAAAATTCTGCTTTTAATTTTTTAAAGTTGAATCTAGAAAGGATTTACTTCAGAGTACAAAGGCCATTGTGACTGAATAGCTATTATTAGCATTGGCAATTCTTGTTTCATTTTTAGTGTTCTTGATAGCTTTTATTAAATCCTTACAGGATTCAATAAAAATAATTTTCTTATGGATTAGTTACCTTCTTATCAGAAAAATGAAACTATTTTTATTCTCTTTTTCTGTGAATTTTTATTTGTTAAAAAAAAAAGAAGATGAACTCAATGTCTTCACCACATATAGATCACCACAAAATAAGAACCATAAGGGTGCCTGGGGGGCTCACTGGGTTAAAGCCTCTGCGGTCGGCTCAGGTCATGATCTCAGGGTCCTGGGATTGAGCCCTGCATCAAGCTCTCTGCTCCCCAGGGAGCCCGTTTCCTCCTATCTCTCTGCCTGCCTCTCTGCCTACTTGTGATCTCTGTCAAATTAATAAATAAAATCTTAAAAAGAAAATAAGAACCATATTATTTGACTCTGTTCTTAGATTATCATTCTTAAAGGGAGGCTCTTGTTATCCTCAGTACCCAGAACTGATATATGGGAGATATTCAAAAAATATTTAAAGGATCAAATTATTGGTCTTAAGTTTTTTAAATGATAAGTCAATCCTTTATTATAAAACTATCCTCAAAGGTGCTTCTATTTTTAATAGAGTTATATATTACATATTTTACCATAATCTAGATTATTTTCTGGCTTTACTTTTGTGAACCTATATAGGATTTAAACCCTATATTGTTTTATCCTCTCATTCTTCAAATTAAAGTCAGATGTGAAGAGATGATATTTTAAGAGATTTCTAACTTACAATTTTTTCATGGATTATAAAATAAGTCTTAAATGGATTACTTCACATGCTCTTAAATGTTATTGCTTCTGCTTCTTTTAATTGTTTCTTCTGCATTTTGAATGCTTCTGTTATAAATATGCTCTCATAGTCTTAATGTTTACATTTTTTTCCTCATGGTAGTTGCTCTTCAATGCATCCTTTTGTAGCATTTCTGGTCCTTGAAGTCTGAGGTACTCAGTTGAAACTGGAACCCGAAGAAGAGCACGAGTCCATTACACATGCATATTTCCTTTCTTTTTATATATACTTAGAATCATTTTTTTAAATATTCCTCCTCTTCCCCAAGGACTGATAAACACCCACATTTCAAGCTACTTATTTTCTGGAAATAAAAAAATACTTTACTCTTCCTTAGCTTTGTTTTCTAGGGCTTACTGACTTTTTAGACTCTTACTCTAAGAAGACTACTGCAGTAAAATTTTTAGTTCCATAAATATCATTATAAGAATTCTTCAGAGATACTAAAATGCAATTAGGAGATGGAATTGTCATGAACAGGAATTCTGTTACATATATGTTGTCAACTTTTCTATGGAACTGCTATTTGTATATCAGAAACTTAAGCATATCCAACAGAGCAGAGAATGCTTTCTGTTAGGCTTGGAATTCATTGGTCTATAAATTCTAGGGAACCTTATGAAAGAAAAGTGTAGGGCTGAAATATATAAGCACATTCGGTGCGAGTGGGATAAAAAGGAGTTATCTGGACCATAATTTACCCATGTCCATTTTCTAAGTTCAACCCCTAAAAATGTGTAGTGTGGTGGAGAAGAAATGAACAAATTAACTTTCATTTTCCAGCAGGGGGAGATGTGAGATGCTCAGGAGTGAATCAATCACTCTGCCACTCACTGCACTGACAACATTCATCCGCATGAACAAACTTCTGTGTGGGCAATGCCAGTGAAATTTATTTTTCAGAGTGAGTTTACTGCTTACTTTCAAGGAGTCTCATCTTTCTGGCAATCAGGATAAATTGTGTCTCTAATAATATTGTAGCAAGCTATTCTTTACTTGAGGAGCCAGTAATGACTGTGTCTTACATTTGCATTAATTCTGACAAGATTTACTGGTGCTTGCTGATCTGTAAATTTCAAAATGGCAAACAGCAGCAAAGGTCAATACAGCAATAATATTAATAGCTTTAGAGAAAGGTTGAGAGACTCAGAGATTCCAGATGATAGCCTGGGTGAGAGAGAAATTCAGTGAATGTTTTTATCATCTACTAACTTTGCTCCTTATTTTATAAGGTAATTATAGTACCCTAGCAAAGGAAGCTTGAAGTAACAAAGAGCAATAATATTGAATGTTGTTTAATCATAGGTAACATTAATCCAGAATCTCTATCTTATAAAAAACCCTGGGAAATGAAGTATGAGGGCTTTCTGTTACTTGGCTCAGCTATAAATATTATGATACTTTGATTTCCATCCTGCTGTTTTCCTTAGTGCATAGGGCTTCCTCAGGAATCCCTCAGGGAACAAGTCTTTTGACATGACAGGATGCAGGCAGTTCTTGGTTCTAGGTGGTAATACTATCAAGCAGCACTGAAACCTGTCCCTAGGATCCTCACAGTCTCTCAGCTGTTAAATTGTCTGGTAAAAGTGTTAAATTCTACAGAAGTTCAAAGAAAGAGGTGTGAAACTCACTGGGAAAGACTTTATGGAGAAAATGGGAAATATTCAACAACTATTTGTTGAACCAATTTCAGATAGGTACATTTGGCTTTTAAGCATTCAACACCCTTCAAAATGTAACTTCACCTTGTTTTCTACCCTAATTTTATCTCCCCTAGTCTCTGTACTCCACAAAGCAACCAAACTAGATGGCTCACTGCTCTTCAAATAAACCTGTGGCTCTATACTTCCATAGTGTTGTATGTGCTCTTCTTTCTGTATACAACCCATTCTCCTGTATTTACACAATCCTTTACACTTCAGTGTTTATAGCCAGTCTCTAATGTCATCTTCTTGGTCTTTTCTGTGTTTTTTCTTTCTTCCTTTGAATTGTGTTTTTGTATTTCTTAGTGTTTCAGTATTCCTTACAGCTATTAATCTTTGGGATTCAGGGATAAGTAATTGAAATTCCCAGGAATTCTTGGGAATTCCTAAAGTCCTAAGTTATTCTTAAAATATTTCATAGTTTTTATATTGTTATGGATTTCTTAAAAGGTTGTACAGTAAGTAGGACATATTAACTTAGAAGTATTTACAAGCCTATAAAGGAATAGCGTATAGTAAATACTTGAATGCTGGGGAAAAACAGCCAACATTATTGGGTAGTGTGCAAAGAGTGTATCATTTTGATTTCTTAGCAATATTTAGAGTACTACAGAGAATCATCTGTCAGAATTGCCAGGTGAAAGACTTATTTTCTTTCCAATACCTGTCATTTCTTGAAACTTCACTCCTAGGATTTGTTTACAGTATATGATGCATATGAACACAATATTTATTTGAAAGGATGACTAACCGTCATCATAGACAAGGTTTTGAATATTCACTTATAACAAGGAAGTAGCTACAAGCAAGACTGAGCTAATCATGAACATTTTTCTGCTACTTGATCCTTTCTGGTTTCTTGGAAGTGTAGACTTTAATGTTTGACCCAGTATGTCAGTGTTTTCTGACTTGCTTTCAACTTGAGATCAGTGATTCCCTCTTACCTGTGATGCTTCTATGTTAATTGTTAAACTTAAATTTTCATACGTTTTTTCCCATCTTTATGATTTTTTGACTGATTTTTATTGAGATATGGGATATAGCAAAACTTGTTTCCCAAGAAATGCCTAGAATAATTTCTGCCTGGAAATACTAGTGCCTCTCAATTTATACATCCTACCTCCTGTATGCCTATTCAGACTTCTACATGATACAAATCTGCCACAGGTTTTGTGAAGAGAAGCAATACGTTAAATGTAGGCCTTTACAAGATGAATCTGAGAACTGAAAAATGTCAAATTGCAGGTGGTAGAGAATAGGATAGGAGTAAATGAATTTAGATAAAGGTATTTATGGAATGCTAATGCTGTAATCCAGGTATGAAGAAACCTGACTTAGAATAGGAGAAGTAGGAATAGAGAAATGACTTGATAGTAACTTGATAAAGAAAATAGAGCAGAGGGAACAATCTAAGATCTGAAATATTAAGCTTGGGGACTAACAGAGTTGTGGGGACACTAATAGAAATAGGGAATTTGAGGGAAAAAAAAGCTAATCTTTAGGAAGCCTTGGCTAATATGCCAGGAACTGTGCTACTCACTTTTATATATTATCTAATTTAGAAGTAGAGTCAGTTCAAAGAAAGAAAGTAATAATTTTGGAAACAGAATCTAGAATTGGAGGAGATGAAACAGTAATTGGTGATATCCAATTGGCAACTGGAAATATATGACTTGAATATGTCAGAGATCAAGGTTGGTTACACAGATGTATTTTTGAGGAATAAGAATAAAGACAGTGTTTACAACTATGAGAAATGAATGTGGGCCTCCTTGAGCTGATTGAAGTCTTATTACCACTTAGAGTACAATATTTAGGCATCAGAAACTGAAAAGAAGTGGAGAAAGTGTGCCTTTTCATTATTATGATTGGCATAGGCTAGAAAAATCCCAGGATATGTTTAACTATTTTCTTTCTATGCTTGGATACATAACAGAACTTATTAATTTTATAAGAAACTTTTGAATCTAAACCATAATGATATTGTTAGGATTTGCTAGTCTTGTGACCTACTATGGTAACAAAATGACCCTTAGATTTAGAAGGAATGACTTTGGGGAATTTTTAGAATGTAATCAACTTGTTCTTTTAAAAATCAATGCCATGGATGGTTTGTTATTAGAATCAAGCAGATATGGCTTTAGGTTTAGATATCAAGCTCCTGTGTTATTCTCAATTCTTATGTTGGATTTGAGTGATTAAGTAATTCACTCACAGTGCTAAAAGAAGTCAGAGGAAGAATAATGATCTGAACTCTCTGACCCCAGGAATTTTCCCCACTGAAATCTTCTTTGGTACCTGAACTGTAACATGGTTAGGAAAAACAAATAAAAACCAAACCTGTGAGGAAGGAAAAGTGACGTGCTAATATAACTGGTAAGTATGGTATAAGGATGTGGACCTGGTTAGGGATAGTGTTAGTATATTTATTATCAAAACCCTCTATTCCTAGACAAAAATTGAAAAGTGATCGAGAAATTGGGGAAAAAAAAAGTAAGAAAATGGTTAGAAAGTGGAAACATGAGTGAATACTTCACTCCTGACCTTTTGCTCTCTGGCTTTTCTGATCCCATTTAATTTTCAGTTGTGTGCTTGTCCTCACTGCTTAAGTTCCTTTTTCCCCTTAATGTCTTTACTTATAGTGCTTCTTTTGCATAATAAAATACTCCACTTGTGTGAGTTTGCTGTGTTTCCTTTAAATATATGATGAAAGTCGCTTCTGCCTATGCTGCATTGAGACTGTTTCCCTCACAAGCACAGGGATGATACATTTAAGAGGCATTAATGGAACTGGGTTTAAGTGAAAGCCATTCTTCATTTCATATATCCAGCACTCTTCTTTTAAAGGACAGTAAGTTTGTTATTCAAAGCCACATTTAACCAGAAGAATTTTCATCATAATCACTCCCATCACAGAGCAGAAATGAAAATTGTATGCTCGTGTAGCCCAAATGCAACTGCTTTATTGAACATTTTAGCAGATTGTACCACTGCCATGATTATAGGGAATCTGTTATGAGAAGCTTTATAAGTTACAGGCAAAGAAATGCTTTGAATTTCAGTCAGATATGGTACATGTTGAGTTATAATTATTAATGGAGGCTCTCTACCCTTTGAAGGAGGAATACAATAATTCAGTGGCTCTCTATTCTTTGTTTTGTATTTCTTCAGACAGTTTAAGTGACCACAATTGAATCTCCTATTAATTTTTGTCCAAACTTATTTTACTATGAAATAAATGATGACATTTTGGAATAATTTGTTCAGCTACTGTGATTTTAAGGTTTCCATTTTTGTTCACTGAACAAATTCTTAATTATCTAAGGGCAATTGAAATGCTCCACAAATCTTTGTGCAGTCAAAGTTATTTCCGTGAATAATGTACAAACTAACCTCTTGGGAGCCCATCTATATTTGAAAGGTTTACTAATGGGCTGCTTCTTCCCCTTGCACATAGGCTGGTTTATAATTTACAGCAGCCCTCCAGGAGCTGTGTCTAATCCCACAGCCCTTCCGCACATCACAGCACACAGCTCTCAACTGCCACAAATCCCTGGCTGGGAACTTTCTGTTTGCTTCTCTTTCTACAATTTATGGTATTTTTGTATCTATGGTTTTAGTGTTTCCAGTTAATTGAGACCAAAATATGTTAAGTTTTATGTTATTAAAATATTTCAATAACTTCCTTCTTTGGAGATATAAATTTGGATTTTCTATAACATTTTTACTTTTCAGTCCAAGACATATGGATTATCATTATTTCTTTTTGCAATCAAGTAATTGGTTCAAGAGTCAAAATAATTGGACTCAGAACACTGAGAGTATTTATTTTATTTTATTTTATTTTTTTATGGCTGTTTCTCCCATTGCCGTTCATTACCACCCGTGTGCCAGATCTGCTGTCTTCTCTGCCTTTGAGGGTATTTCTTCAAATCAAGGATGAATCTCTTTGGGAATAGCAGTTGTCTTTTGTCTTTGTGTTTCTCAGGCATATGTTCACACTTGGATTTGTGAAATGGAAGAAAGCCAAATTAATTACACTTTATTCTTTCAGTTATTGACATGCTTTTCCGAACAGGCTGCCATCATGTTAGCTTAACGCCTCCTATATTGGGGGCTTCTATTTAAGGAACTGAATCCCATTATATTATTTCTAGTTTTTAAACTCCTGAGTAATTCACAAGACTAAATTTAGGAATATGATTTTAGCATTTAATTTTGTTTTCTAAACAAACTTATTTCTGTACGAAATATAGCCTTTTTTTTTTTTTAAGATTTTATTTATTTACTTGAGAGAGAGACAGTGAGAGAGAGCATGAACGAGGAGGTCAGAGAGAGAAGCAGACTCCCCATGGAGCTGGGAGCCTGATGTGGAACTCGATCCCGGGACTCCAAGATCATGACCTGAGCCGAAGGCAGTCGTCCAACCAACTGAGCCACCCAGGTGTCCCCGAAATATAGCCTTTTGATTTTTGATCTTTTCTGCTATTTAATTGATTTTTATAGTGTTCACTATTTTTCCTTCATGTTATTTCCAGTTAAGTGCAAACTAAATATATTGGCTTTGGGATCTGAAACTGACAAAGCTTTTGATTTCTTTCTTTCAGGAAAAATTCCTTTCTTCCTATTAGTGCGAGCTATCTTTTTTGCCTTTTGAATTTAGCTCATACCCTGTAGTCAGGCTATTTCATTTAAAAATGAACCATTTTTTTTCACATTACTTCCAATTTTATTTTGTTTTTCTTGGTACTATCTTAGGAATTGTATATTTTAAAGGAAAAAATAGTATGTTGTCTGTTCTTGATATATGGAAGTTAGTTTTTTCATCAGTGCTTCAATTTATTAAAGATTGTTTATACAAAAAAATATCATTTGTTGCACTAGTCATTCTTCTAAATCTTTTTGCTATTTTTTGAGCTTTGTCACATTCTTGGGGCTATCTCTAAATGAGCCAGATTCCAATGGAGAAGGGGGATTCCAGCTATCTTGAGCCCAGTGGTATGGGATCACCATGGAAATATACCATTAAGGCCATAATGACTGATTTACATTGGTAATACAACATTCTCCCTTTCCTATTGAACTTTTTGTCAGGAGAAATGATTAATCATGTGACATTTTCTTTTTCATTACATTCTCTGTGATGAGAATATGAGACTGTGAAATGCCTATTACATTTTATGAATGATGGGCAAGTGCAATAACATTTTTATTTATTTATTTATTTTTTGCCTACACTGTATTTTTGGCCAACTCCCTTAGTCAGTTTGACTGTGCAGCTTTCTGACTTAGAGTCCACAGAGTTAGCTAACCAAATGCAGAGTACTAAGAACCTATAATTCAAAGGCAACATCAGTCTTATGATACAGTTTTCTCACTAAAACAGGATTGTAGTGAAATATGCCAGTTATCATAATATGACCTGTTCTCATTAAATGATTAGCATTCAAATTGGACAAAGAGCAAATTGAAGCTCATCCTATTCAAAATAATTCATTGCATTTTTTTCCCTCAAAATGTGCCACAGTATTGTCAGACAATTGGGCAGCTACATAATTTTTTAATATGAATACAAAGGCTTAAGATGTACAAGGGTCATAATTTTGAGTTGAAGCATGTTAGGGGTCAATTACTGGGTGTAAGTTACTTATAAATCCTCTTGGGGGTGGCAGTAGACCTGAGACATAGGAAAAAATCAGAGTGCAGAACGCATTTAATATACTTCCAATTCTACTGGGCAATAAGCTGGGCTCCCTGACTAGTTTTTCTTTTTCAGCTTCTTGTTGCAAGATAGTCCATTCTTATCTATTGTGTTCATCACTCTCTCTTCTTGGGTACCACGACAGCACTTACTCTGTCTTTTCTGGGAGAACAACTGGTGTTTGGATCTTGGGAGAACTGGAATGAAAATGTTCAAGAAAATCTCCTTGCTAATGTCAAAGCTCTTGCTATTCGCTTTGGTTTAATGTATGGCATGCCAGCTCAAATTCCTATGGTGACTGAAATGAATTCCATTGTCTGTTGGTTTCTTGACTTAGTAATAGTAGAGAGTAACATGCTGGTTGATACATCTGCCTTTGTACCTCTATCACCTTCATGAAACAATAATCACCTTAAACGCAACAACTCTGTATGAATTTATCATTGTATTCCTCAAATTTTAGGTGTGTAGTGTCTTACACTTAACATTATTCAATAAATATTTGTAGAATTGAGTTGAGAGCCTAATAAAAGGAAGTGAGCTTACATTCCATAGCAGATAGGATTTTTATTTACCTTCACTGTTGAGCTTACTACATGGATATTAAAAACCACTAAATAGCTATTTCTAAATGTTCTTATTTGTTCAACTAACATTTATTGACATACCCAGTGCTGTGTTGGGAGCTAGGGACAGAGAAGGGTCTTTAAGAGCCCAGTGCCTCAAGGTGCTCCCAACAACAGGATATCTAACAAAACTTAGCTGGAATGGGTGATAGATTAGTTCAAAGTTTAGATCACAGAGTTGCTGAGGTCAAGATAATTGGTTTAATTCTTTCAGTCCATTTAGTCAGACACTATATTCTATGGCTTCTCTCAGTCCTATGTACATGGTGATAGATTACATGTGAATCTGTGTCCAGTCATTATCGCTATGGGGAAGTCCTCTAAAACATGTGACCAAAGTGGTCAGTAGCATCATCTCCTTTTTACAAAGAACACTTACATCTCTAATTTTGTTATTGTCATTCTTATAGGTTTACAGTTATAGAAACTAACTCTTTGAATTTCAACTCTTTATTTTCAAAATTAACCCTGGATGTTTGACAAGAAAAAGGCTTGGTCTGTGGAAACTTCTTTGTGTAGTTGTTGCATGATGGGCTGCAGGACTAGTAGCACTTGTTGAAAGTCTACTAGTCGCTACAGAATCTTTGGGAGAATTATAAAAAGGAAGCTTTTCTAGGAAGATGAATTAGAAAGAGGCCTTTTTTCCCCCTGGAGGTTGCTGGAGCCCTACACTGGAACACAGCATTTGGAGTGAGCAAAGAGCATAGATTGAATTTCAGTCCCATTCATACCTGCTGTCAGATACCTTTGTGCTTAGACAAAATGCATAACTGTAGGCCATAGTCCTGGCACTTGAAGATGAAATAAAATATAATTGGTGACTCTATAATGATAGCCACTTATTTTTTTTAACCCTAAAGAGAGTGCTGATCTATTTCCATAAAGATTCTACATTTAAAAATCTACTTGCTAATGGCATGTCTCAGGACTCATTTCAATATGCAAGTTCTCTTACATAATGCTTAAGAGATCTTGATGTCTTGAGAGAGCAGCTCAGTGCTACTTCACTGGGGTACTGTGGGGGTACTGTGAATGTAAATTATGGGAAGGTATGAGTTTAAGCAATCTGAGTGTTTTTCAGTGAATAACAGGTGTTAGTATATGTTACCATTTTTATGCTATTTGATAAATAATATTTATGCTCTATAATTTATGCTGATTTGCTTATTTGTGAAGAGCCATGTAGAAATATTATGTTTTTAACTGTAAAATGGCATACAGTGAAATTTCAGTGTTAAAAGGATAGGTTCCCCCTCATATTTAACTCGGTAAGAAAAAGAAGAGCCCTCTTAACACTTGTGAATCTAAGCAGGTGGCTTTGTAGTCTCTGGAACACAGCAGTTGCCTACATTTACTTAACCATATTAACATATAAACATGCACTTTAGCAAAATGCTAGACAATTTTTTTAGAATGGCTTAAATTCTCCTTTATTTGGTACAGCGGAGAAATGTGAACTACATACATGCTGATCTTGGTTCTTTCTGATTCTTCCCCCACTGCAATGTAAGCTCTGTTGGGACAATAATCTTGTCTAGCTCATTCTAATACACCCATCCTGGAGCAATGTCACTACATTGAGTAAAATTTTAAGATATATGTTTGAATAAATAAGTAATGGTTTTAAATTATATCATCACTGTTTTTAAATTAAAATAAATTGTGCTAATTTTTCATACCTAAACTGGGCCTTGATGAGAGATCCACAGAATAATTCATTATTAAACTTATGATATTTTCTAGTAAAATTTGGATTTATTGACTGCCTATTTCTTTGTTTAGAGAAAGTCTGTAGGAGGTCTACTGGGAATGGATCAGTTTGTGCCATAAATTAAAAGAACATCAGGCATAGAGGACTAGAAATAAAAGGGTGTTTTATACCCGTGGCATTATTGTATTCCTCATCTTTTCTCTTTCTTTCTTTCTTTCTTTCTTTTTTTTTTTTTTGTGGGTGGTTCTGGTCAGAAGGAGGCTAAAAAAATGGGAGTGGGATAATTTTAGAAAGATATACACTGAATGGAAAGGACATTTTATAAGGCTTAGATTGGTAGTAAAGCTATATTATTAATTCTAATATGTGTTTTTGCCAATTTTAGTATCAACAGACTAAATTTTCTGGCAGGCTGATTATGGGATTTGTTTGTGGACCTAACCTTCAGAGCTGTAATGAATTGTGTGTGTATATGTATGCATGTGTGTGTGCCTGCATTTAGAAAATTCACATAAACCGATTCATATAAATATATATATTTATATGTAAAACTATAAATTCTATTTGCTAAAAAATATCTCTGGTTTATTTTAAGATTATATGTTTTGAGTTCTAACATGAATTTTCTTTAATTGGGAAAAATAAGAGAGGTCTGAACCCGGATTATCTAAAATCACATATGAATACAAATCAGTCAATTGTTAGCATTTCCATTTGCAGTGCTAATTAATTGGCAGATATTCGTAGCTTTACAAGCCAACACTCTTATAAATTGTTGCATTAGTTATTCAGGGAGGCAGAACATATTAGAATAACTCTTTGATGGAATCATAATTTGAAGTGATATATGTCCTGTTACTCCATAGCATCCTGAGATTATACAAAATAATTCAGTGTACTAATTTAATCTATATTAGACTCTGGTGTAGAACTGACTACTACAGGGCAAGAAGCAATAATCTATCTTGTTTTAGAGACTCAGATAAGGGCTCTTTCCCCCAAATCTCTATTACTTAAGAATGAATGAACATAAATCTCCTTTCCTCCATATCCAAACTGCTTTCCACCTGTTTTCCTGGCCTAATCATTAACAGTACCTCCTTTCACTCTCAAAATGTTCCACTCCTTTTTTAACAAGAAATTATTTGGACACACTACTGCTAATAATTTGCCCTCAACACTAGACTTATCCATTTATATATATATTTTTATATTTTATTTATTTATTTGACAGACAGAGATCACAAGTAGGCAGAGAGGCAGGCAGAGAGAGAGGAGGAAGCAGGCTCCCTGCTGAGCAGAGAGCCCGATGCGGGGCTCGATCCCAGGACCCTGGGATCATGACCTGAGCCGAAGGCAGAGGCTTTAACCCACTGAGCCACCCAGGCGCCCTTATCCATTTATATTTTAGTGTGAATGCAATTTAGAGCCCTTCTTAACAGTAGATTTTTTAATTTAAAAATTAGTTTCGTAGAACTGATACTTAACAGAAAGGTTAGGGAAACAGAAACCACCATAATCTGCTCCACAGTTTCCCCAGAGAAATACCTTTTAGGTATCTACTTTAAGTAGATTTACTCAATTTTATGTTTCTTAATTCCCCTTTCCTTTCCCTTTGATGTGGAAACAAAAATACAAATGCCTAGAAACAGAAAACCTGGAAAATTATTTCTTTTCTTAGTTATATTTATTTTTATTTTTTATTTTTTTATTAATTATTGTCATTAACATGTAATGTATTATTTGCCCCAGGGGTACAGGTCTGTGAATCCTCTTGCTTACACACTTCACAGCACTCACCATTTGACATACCCTCCCCAATGTCCATAATCCAATGACCCTCTCCAAATCCCTTTTCCCCCTAGCAACCCTCAGTTTGTTTCATGATTAAGAGTCTCTTATGGTTTGTCTCCCTCCCGATCCCATCTTGTTTCACTTTTTTGTCCTTAACCCCCAAACCCCCCCTACTCTGCCTCTCAAATTCCTCATATCAAGGAAATCATATGATAATCATCTTCCTCTGATTCACTTATTTTTCTCAGCATAATACCCTCTAGTTCCATCCACATCATTGCAAAGGGCAAGATTTCATTTCTTTTGATGGCTGCATATACTCCATTGAGTGTGTGTGTGTGTGTTCCATTTTCTCCATCTATTCATCTGTGAATGGACATCTAGGTTCTTTCCATAGTTTGGCTATTGTGGACATTGCTGCTACAAACATTCAGGTGCACGTGTACCTTCAGATTACTACATTTGTATCTTTAGGGTAAATACCCAGTAGTGCAATTTCTGGGTCATAGGGTAGCTCTATTTTCAACTTGAGTTCTAGCTTCAAAGCATTGTGGTCTGAAAATATGCAGGGAATGATCCCAATCTTTTGATACCAGTTGAGACCCGTTTTATGGTCCAGGATGTGATCTATTCTGGAGAATGTTCCATGTGCATTAGAGAAGAATGTGTATTCTGTTGCTTTGAGATGGAATGTTCTGAATATATCTGTGATGTCCATCTGGTCCAGTGTGTTATTTAAGACCTTTATTTCCTTGTTTCTCTTTTGGTGGATTATCTGTCCATTTCAGTGAGGGGAGTGGTAAAGTCCCCTTCTATTATTGTATTATTGTCATTGTGTTTCTTTGATTTTGTTATTAATTGGTTTATATAGCTGGCTGCTCCCATGTTAGGGCCATAGATGTTTAAAATTATTAGATCTTCTTGTTGGACAGACCCTTTATAGTGTCCTTCCTCAGCTCTTATTGCAGTCTTTGGCTTTAAATCTAATTTATCTGGTATAAGGATTTCTACCTCAACTTTCTTTTGATGTTCATTAGCATGGTAAATTATTTTCCACCCCCTCATTTTTGAATCTGGAGGTGTCCTTGGGTCTAAAATGAGTTTCTTGTAGACAGCATATTGATGGTTTTTTTTTTTTTTAATCCATTCTGATACCCTGTGTCTTTTGATTGGGGCATTTAGCCCATTTAAATTCAGGGTAACCATTAAGAGATATGAATTTGGTGCCATTGTATTGCCTTTAAGGTGACTGTTAGTGTATATTGTCTCTATTCCTTTCTGGTCTACTACTTTTAGGCTCTCTCTTTGTTTAGGGGACCCCTCTCAATATTTCCTGTAGGGCTGGTTTGATGTTTCCAAACTCTCTTAATTTTTGTTTGTCCTGGAGGCTTTTTATCTCTCCTTCTATTTTCAATGGTAGTCTAAATGGATATAGTATTCTTGGCTGCATATTTTTCTCATTTAGTGCTCTGAATATATCATGCCAGTTATTTCTGCCCTGCCAGGTGTCTGTGGATCAGTCTGCTGCCAATCTAATATTTTTGCCATTGTATGTTACAGACTTTTTGTCCCAAGCTGCTTTCAGGATTTTCTCTTTGTCACCAAGACTTGTAAGTTTTACTATTAGACGACAGGGTGTGGACCTGTTTTTATTGATTTTGAGGGGGATTCTCTGTGCCTCCTGGATTTTGATGCTTGTTCCCATTGCCATATTGGGGAAATTCTCTATTAAAATTTGCTCCAATATACCTTCTGCCCCCTTCTCTCTTTTTTCTTCTTCTGGAATCCCAATTATTCTAATATTGTTTTGAATTATGGTATCACTTATCTCTCGAATTCTCTGTAGTTGTTTGTCTCTCTTTTGCTCATCTTCTTATTCACTGTCACTTGGTCTTGTATATCACTAATTCTCTCTTCTTACTCATTTATCCTAGCAGTAAGAGCCTCTATTTTTGGTTTTACCTCATTAATAGCTTTTTTAAAAATTGCAGCTTGGTTAGATTTTAGTTCTTTTATTTCTCTAAGAAGGGATTTTATTTCTCCAGACAGTGTTTCTCTAATATCTTCCATATCTTTTTTGAGTCTGGCTAGCACCTTGAGAATTGTCATTCTGAACTCTAGATCTAATATATTACCAGTGTCTGTATTGATTAGGTCGCTAGCCATTGGTACTGCCTCTTGTTCTTTTTTTTTTTTTTTTTTGTGGTGAGTTTTTCTGCCTTGCTATTTTATCCAGATAAGTATATATGAACAAGAGAATAAAATACTACAAGTGTGGCAAAAACCCCAGAGAAATGTATGCTAACCAAATCAAAAGACACGCCAGAGGGAGAAGATACGGTGTGAAAAGAAATTTTAAAAAAAAAAATATATATATATATATATATATATATAAATAAATATATATATATTTATATATAAATTAGATTGCTGAATAGAATAGAGCCACTGATTTTATTTGGGTGTATTGTGGTCTCTAGGAAGAAACTACCTCTTAAAATTTTAAGGAAAGAAAATTTTGTTTATACACACACACACACACACACACAAAGGGTAAGCATGGTGAAGGGATGGAATATGACTGTAAAGATAAAAATTTAAAAAATTCTAAAAAGGGAATTGATAAGATAAGTTGGTTGGAAAAAGAAAGAAGAATAAAAGAGAGAGAGAGAGAGAGGAGAGAATACGCTCAGGCTGGAGATAAGAACAAAGCCCTGTGCTAGATTTAAGGTATATTTTGATCTATTAGAAAAAATTGTATCCCCAAATTTTTTAGAAATAAAAAACCCTATATGTATATAAAAAACAAGGTTAAATACCATGAAGGATAAAATATGACTATAATAATGAAGGTTTAAAAAGATTTTTTTTTAAATTTTTTATTTTTTATAAACATATATTTTTATCCCCAGGGGTACAGGTCTGTGAATCACCAGGTTTACACACTTCACAGCACTCACCAAAGCACATACCCTCCCCAATGTCCATAATCCCACCCCCTTCTCCCAAACCCCTCCCCCCAGCAACCCTCAGTTTGTTTTGTGAGATTAAGAGTCACTTATGGTTTGTCTCCCTCCCAATCCCATCTTCTTTCATTTATTCTTCTCCTACCCACTTAAGCCCCCATGTTGCATCACCACTTGCTCATATCAGGGAGATCATATGATAGTTGTCTTTCTCTGCTTGACTTATTTCACTAAGCATGATACGCTCTAGTTCCATCCATGTTGTCGCAAATGGCAAGATTTCATTTCTTTTGATGGCTGCATAGTATTCCATTGTGTATATATACCACATCTTCTTGATCCATTCATCTGTTGATGGACATCTAGGTTCTTTCCATAGTTTGGCTATTGTGGACATTGCTGCTATAAACATTAGGGTGCACGTGCCCCTTTGGATCACTACGTTTGTATCTTTAGGGTAAATACCCAATAGTGCAATTGCTGGGTCATAGGGCAGTTCTATTTTCAACATTTTGAGGAACCTCCATGCTGTTTTCCAGAGTGGCTGCACCAGCTTGCATTCCCACCAACAGTGTAGGAGGGTTCCCCTTTCTCCGCATCCTCGCCAGCATCTGTCATTTCCTGACTTGTTAATTTTAACCATTCTCACTGGTGTGAGGTGATATCTCATTGTGGTTTTGATTTGTATTTCCCTGATGCCGAGTGATATGGAGCACTTTTTCATGTGTCTGTTGGCCATCTGGATGTCTTCTTTGCAGAAATGTCTGTTCATGTCCTCTGCCCATTTCTTGATTGGATTATTTGTTCTTTGGGTGTTGAGTTTGCTAAGTTCTTTATATATTCTGGACACTAGTCCTTTATCTGATATGTCGTTTGCAAATATCTTCTCCCATTCTGTCAGTTGTCTTTTGATTTTGTTAACTGTTTCCTTTGCTGTGCAAAAGCTTTTGATCTTGATGAAATCCCAATAGTTCATTTTTGCCCTTGCTTCCCTTGCCTTTTGTGTTGTTCCTATGAAGATGTTGCTGTGGCTGATGTCGAAGAGGTTGCTGCCTGTGTTCTCCTCAAGGATTTTGATGGATTCCTTTCACACATTGAGGTCCTTCATCCATTTTGAGTCTATTTTTGTGTGTGGTGTAAGGAAATGGTCCAATTTCATTTTTCTGCATGTGGCTGTCCAATTTTCCCAGCACCATTTATTGAAGAGGCTGTCTTTTTTCTATTGGACATTCTTTCCTGTTTTGTCGAAGATTAGTTGACCATAGAGTTGAGGGTCTATTTCTGGGCTCTCTATTCTGTTCCATTGATCTATGTGTCTCTTTTTGTGCCAGTACCATGCTGTCTTGATGATGACAGCTTTGTAATAGAGCTTGAAGTCCGGAATTGTGATGCCACCAACATTGGCTTTCTTTTTCCATATCCCTTTGGCTATTCGAGGTCTTTTCTGGTTCCATATAAATATTAGAATAATTTGTTCCATTTCTTTGAAAAAGATGGATGGTACTTTGATAGGAATTGCATTAAATGTGTAGATTGCTTTAGGTAGCATAGACATTTTCACAATATTTATTCTTCCAATCCAGGAGCATGGAACATTTTTCCATTTCTTTGTGTCTTCCTCAATTTCTTTCATGAGTACTTTATAGTTTTCTGAGTATAGATTCTGTGCCTCTTTGGTTAGGTTTATTCCGAGGTATCTTATGGTTTTGGGTGCAGTTGTAAATGGGATTGACTCCTTAATTTCTCTTTCTTCTGTCTTGCTGTTGGTGTAGAGAAATGCAACTGATTTCTGTGCATTGATTTTATATCCTGACTACTGAATTCCTGTATAAGTTCTAGCAGTTTTGGAGTGGAGTCTTTTGGGTTTTCCACATATAGTATCACATCATCTGCGAAGAGTGATAATTTGACTTCTTCTTTGCCGATTTGGATGCCTTTAATTTCCTTTTGTTGTCTGATTGCTGAGGCTAGGACCTCTAGTACTATGTTGAATAGCAGTGGTGATAATGGACATCCCTGCCATGTTCCTGACCTTAGTGGAAAAGCTTTCAGTTTTTCTCCATTGAGAATGATATTTGCGGTGGGTTGGCTGCTCCCACGTTGGGGGCATAGATATTAAAATTGTTAAATCTTCTTGTTGGACAGACCCTTTGAGTATGATATAGTGTCCTTCCTCATCTCTTTATTATAGTCTTTGGCTTAAAATCTAATTGATCTGATATAAGGATTGCCACTCCTGCTATCTTCTGATGTCCATTAGCATGGTAAATTCTTTTCCACCCCCTCACTTTAAATCTGGAGGTGTCTTCGGACTTAAAATGAGTTTCTTGGAGGCAACATATAGATGGGTTTTGTTTTTTTATCCATTCTGATACCCTGTGTCTTTTGACAGGGGCATTTAACCCATTCACATTCAGGGTAACTATTGAGAGATATGAATTTAGTGCCATTGTATTGCCTGTAAGGTGACTGTTACTGTATATGGTCTCTGTTCCTTTCTAATCTACCACTTGTAGGCTCTCTCTTTGCTTAGAGGACCCCTTTCAATATTTCCTGTAGAGCTGGTTTGGTGTTTGCAAATTCTTTCAGTTTTTGTTTGTCCTGGAAGCACTTAATCTCTCCTTCTATTTTCAATGATAGCCTAGCTAGATATAGTATTCTTGGCTGCATGTTTTTCTTATTAGTGCTCTGAGTATATCATGCCAGCTCTTTCTGGCCTGCCAGGTCTCTGTGGATAAGTCAGCTGCCAATCTAATATTTTTACCATTGTATGTTACAGACTTCTTTTCCCGGGCTGCTTTCAGGATTTTCTCTTTGCCACTGAGACTTGTAAATTTTACTATTAGGTGACGGGGTGTGGGCCTATTCTTACTGATTTTGAGGGGTGTTCTCTGAACCTCCTGAATTTTGATGCTCCTTCCCTTTGCCATATTGGGGAAATTCTCCCCAATAATTCTCTCCAGTATACCTTCTGCTCCCCTCTCTCTTTCTTCTTCTTCTGGAATCCCAATTATTCTAATGTTGTTTCGTCTTATGGAGTCACTTATCACTCGAATTCTCCCCTCGTGGTCCAGTAGCTGTTTGTCCCTCTTTTGCTTAGCTTCTTTATTCTCTGTCATTTGGTCTTCTATATCACTAATTCTTTCTTCTGCCTCATTTATCCTAGCAGTGAGAGCCTCCATTTTTGATTGCACCTCATTAATAGCTTTTTTGATTTCAACTTGGTTAGATTTTAGTTCTTTTATTTCTCCAGAAAGGGCTTTTATATCTCTCGAGAGGGTTTCTCTAATATCTTCCATGCCTTTTTCGAGCCCGGCTAGAACCTTGACAATTGTCATTCTGAACTCTAGATCTGACATATTACCAATGTCTGTATTGATTAGGTCCCTAGCCTTCGGTACTGCCTCTTGTTCTTTTTTTGTGTTGAATTTTTCCGTCTTGTCATTTTGTCCAGATAAGAGTATATGAAGGAGCAAGTAAAATACTAAAAGGGTGGCAACAACCCCAGGAACATATGCTTTAACCAAATTAGAAGAGATCCCAAATCGTGAGGGGGTAGAAAGGGGATATAAAGAGGTTCAAAAAGGAAGAAAGAAAAAAAAGAGAAAAGAAAAAAAGAAAAGAAAAGAATTTAAAAAAAAGAAAATAAATAAGAAAAAGATAAAAAAGAAAAAATATATATATTGGATAAACTAGTTAAAAAACGTTAAAAAAGAAAAAGGTAAAAGTCAATAAAAAAAAATTTACCAGAAGGCGAGAAAAAAAAAAAACAAAAAATGAAAAAGAAAAAAATCATATTAACTTCAAGACTAAAAAAAATCACAGGGAAAAAGCCATGAGTTCTGTGCTTTGCTTTCTCCTCCTCTCGAATTCTGCTGCTGTCCTTGGTATTGAAACTGTACTCCTTGGTAGGTGAACTTGGTCTCAGCTGGATTTCTTGTTGATCTTCTGGTGGAGGGGCCTGTTGTAATGAATCTCAAGTGTCTTTGCCCCAGGTGGAATTGCACCGCCCTTCCCAGGGGCCGGGCTGAGTAATCCGCTCGGGTTGCTTTCAGGAGCTTTTGTTCCCTGAGTGCTTTCCGTAGAGTTCCGGAGGACGGGAATACAAATGGCGGCCTCCTGGTCTCTGGCCTGGAGGAGCCGAGAGTCCAGGGCCCCACTCCTCAGTTCGCCCTCAGAGAACAGCGCCCAGTTACTCCCGTCTGCCTGACCTCTGGCCGTGCTCCGAGCTCACCGAGCCTGCATCCGGTTCAAGGTAACACCGAGCTGCGAGCTTACTTTCGGCTCTGTCTCTGTAGCCGGCTTTCCCTTTCCAATACCCGCAAGCTCTGCGACACTCAGACACCCCCGATCCTTCTGTGACCCTGCGGGACCTGAGGCCACGCTGATCCTGCGTGGGCTTCGCCCGGGTTTAGCCTCTGGAGCGATGTCCCTCAGCGGAACAGACTTTTAAATGTCCTGATTTTGTGCTCCGTTGCTCCGCCGCTTGCCCGGAGCCGGCCCCTCCCCCCGGGGTCTATCTTCCCGTCGCTTTGGATTCACTTCTCTGCTGGTCCTACCTTTCAGAAAGTGGTTGTTTTCTGTTTCCAGAATTGCTGTTCTTCTCTTTGATCTGCGGATGGATTTTCAGGTGTTTGCAATCTTTAGATAAGCTATCTAGCTGATCTCAGGCTAGCTGAAGTAGGCTCAGCCTGCTACTTCTCTGCCATCTTGACTCCGCCCTGCCTCTAAAAAGATTTTTTTAAGGTAGGTATTGTTAAGATAAACTAGTTTAAAAAACATTAAAAGAGGAGAGAGGGAACAAAAATTAGAATAAGAAAAAAATAAAATTAAAAAGAATTTAACTTAACTTTGCAAGACTAAAGGATCATGGGAAGAAAGCCATGAATTCCATGCGTTGTTTTCCCCTAGCTCTGGATTTTCTCTGTTCTCCTTGAGCGCTGAGTTTGGTCTTGGCTAGATGTTCTTGCTGATATTTTGGGGGAGGGGCCTGTTGCAGTGATTCTCAAATGTCTTTGCCCCACCCTTGCCAGGGGCCAGGCTAAGAAATCACTCTCTGGAGCTTTTGTTCCCTGAGTGCTTTCTGTAGAGCTCTGGAGCACATGAATGTAAATGGTGGCTTCCCAATCTCTAGTCCAGAGTTGCCAAGAGCTCAGGGCCCCACTCAGTGTGCCTCAGGGAAATGGGGTCAATCACTCCCATCTCCCTGGTCTCCAGCTATGCTCTGGGCTCACCTGGCCTGTGACCAAGTGTTTCTGTCTCTGGTGCATAGCCCTGTTTGGAGTCTCCAAACCCAGCAGATTCCTGCCTGCAGAGGAGGAAGGTAAGTCTCCCTGGAACTCCCACTTGTGGGGTCCCTACTCGAAGAGCAGTGGTCTGACTGAGCCATGGATTATGGTTTAAGGTAACCCCAAGTTGAGAGTTAACTCCTCAGCTCTGTCTCTGTTCCTGATCTCATACCTGGCATCTTTGCTACACTCAGACACCCCCAATCTTTTTGTGACCTCATGGTTCCTGACACCACACTGTCCCCATGAGGGCTCCATCCCGCTTACGCTCTTGAGCAATGTCCCTAAGTGGAGCAGACTTCTAAGAGTTCTGATTTTGTGTTCCACTGCCCCACTGCTTGCTGGGAGCTGGTCCCTCCCCCTGCAGTCTATCTTCCCGTCCCTTTGGATTCACTTCCTACACATCTTACCTTTCTGAAAGTGGTTGATTTTCTTTCCTAGAAGTGCTGCTCTTCTTCTCTTCTCTCTCCTGTTGAGTCTGTAGGTGTTCAGAATGGTTTGATAACTACCTAGCTGAACTCCTGTGAGCTGATGTTGTTTCAAAACACTATCCTCCACCGTCTTGCCTAGCCATTTCCTACTTATAAACCTGGAAAATTATTGATCATTTTCTCTTAGGTAATCAATACTTTAACTTTGGGTAATTTTTTCTTTCTTTCTTTCTTTCTTTTTTTTTTTTTAAGATTTTATTTATTTGACAGAGATCACAAGTAGGCAGAGCAGCAGGCAGAGAGAGAGGGGGACACAGACTTCCTACCAGGCAGAGAGCCTGATGTGGGGCTCGATCCCAGGACCCTGAGATCATGACCTGAGCCGAAGGCAGTGGTTTAACCCACTGAGCCACCCAGGTGCCCCTTGAGTAACTTTCAGCTTTATTTCAAGGTCTATCTCCCCCTGCTTCCCTCCTTGCCCATGTGTATCTTATTGAATTCCCCATTTCCTGTATTTCACTCTTCTCCCCCTCATGTATTATTCTCTGTGTAATCCCCTCTTTCTCCCTCTATTTTTCCATATCTCATTTCTCTCCACCTCTTACTGTGCTTGATGCCATTTTGCCTTTCTGCTTACTCTCCCAAAAAAATAAGCCAAAGATCTTAACATATAAAGCAGGATACACTGATATACATGGCTTGAATTTCAACATATGATGGTATTAATGTTGGTTTTGGACAGCTGTAATTTAGAAGTTTTCCTTATGACTGTATTTATATTTGCAGAATCTCTTTGCTTTTTCATCAGTTAACAGCATTTTTTGAACATGTGCTGTAGACTGAGAACTTTAATAAGCATTGTAGAAAGTCTAGTAGAATAGAGCAGTAACTGTTATATCCAGATGGGTGCTTACAGTGTAGATGTGATTTTAGTGACCAGTATAAGTCAAAATGTGGACTATTGCCAATTTGTAAATAGGGTATGTTTCAAGATTATTTAGGAGATAATCACTTAGGAGTCAGAATACTTTTTCCTCACAGAAAAAATGTTGTATGGCATAATAATCCAATCTAAAAAAGCTAGTTATACTTATAAGTATCTGTGTTAGTGGTGTAAAAGAACTTAAATCCTGCTAGGAGAAGATACACTGGATATTTAAATATTGGTAGCTTCTTATTCACATTTTATATAATTTTCCTTCCTATTTATTCTAGTTGGCTATTTCTTGAGTTAGCTCCTCCCTTCATTATCAAATGTTTTAACTGGTTTGAAGTCTTTTAGTTGGCTATTCTGATACCATTGCTATGTTCATGAAGCATCTTCTCAGATGATAGACTGGAAAGGTAGCAAAGAAAAGAGGTTCTTTAAGCCATGACATCGTATTTCAACTGTAAGCAGCTGACTTTCAGTTATTTGCATGAGGACCATCTGTGTTTGTGGATTTTAAGAACTATAGGAAGGCTAGGAAAATTTTTCTTTGATGTCGCTCATAAACCTGGGACGTACTCTTGCATCGTTGAATTTAATGTTAAGGTTTGTAAACTTAGCTCTGCCAAGTAAAATTGGAAAGGGATGCTTTTCTCAAAAGCTTACAGAATGCATTTGAAAATGCAATTGCAGAAATCTGAATATCAGACCTGTGTAAGAAAAATGTGATACAGTGGAAAGAGTGTTAGAGCAAAAGACTCAGGAGTTGTTCCTATTGGCTCAGTTTATTAGGCCTGTGATCTTGGAGAAGGCATTAACCTCTTTGAATCTCAGTTTCTTTATCTGGCAGAAGTAGCTAATACAAGCCTGTTTATCACATAAGAGATTGAGAAACTTGAGTGAGATAAACAGAAAATGATACTGCTGTGGAAATGACTCTACAAAACTACTGATCATTTCATTATTCTCTTGGCCCTGAATTACAATCTCAGGGCATGTATACTAGGACTTCTAGAGTTATATGGCACATCAAGATACCAGTTAGTCTATCCTGCTGCCTTTAAGCAGATAATTTAAGGCAGAAATTGAGATAAGAGAAGGAAAGTGACTTGTACATTGTCACACAGACTGTGAGTAGCTGACAATTGAAGTAATGTTTTTCCTCCATAACAGATTATCTTTTACAAAACATAATGCATCTCATTGGGCCAGAATATTTTTAAAGTGTCTAGTTATTTTTTTTCCTCAAAAAGCGAGCAAACATGATTTCTTTGAAGGAGACATATTTAGCATTTTCAGAGTGTGAACTTGGGACACAGGGTATAGATCATCCATAATTGTATTTCTTGGAACAATATCCAATTTAACTTAAAATTTCTAGACGCAGAAGAGTTTGTATCTGACCCTTTTCACTTGAGTAACTAAAATCACTAAACGTTGCACAGGTTACTCATCAATGCCAAATTTGTGGGAATCAGAGAGGGTATGACTATCTGGTATATAAATAGAAAGAGTACTTGCAATGTTTGCTAATTAAAGCAATTGATGTTATTTAAGTCAAGAGGAGGGTAAGGCTTTATTGAGCATTCTTCCCAAGTGATTAAGGAAGATCAATGGAGCTCAGTCTCAGCTAGCTGAAGGATGTAAATTAAGGACAAAATTACTTTTATTATACATTTACCTCACTTTATCCCTGTGGATTTGGGAAGCTATTAGTGAGGTGCATGCAGAGAAACAACAGAATACAATGTATATTACTCTTCTGATGAGTTGCCACTCTGGCAGTAATCAAAGCAATTTAAAAAATAATGATCAAAATAAAAATAAGATCAATAAACAACAAGCAGTTTTTTTTAGTTTCAGTCCTAAGAGAGGATGTTTCACTTATTGTTTATCACTAATTGCTATAAGACGGCAAACTCAGAATTTTTCAACCTTGCCTGGTTGGTTTTCTTTTCACTTCACTAAGGTCAAGTGCTTTTTGCAATTGGGTGTGAACTTTGATTTATGGCTATTTGAATAGGGCAGAAGCTTGAGAAAATTGTCTGCAGTGATATTTATTTAGTTGGCTTATTAGTATGCTTGATCTGAGGCAGTATAATACAGTTCTCCATTATAAAGTCTCCAAGAAACAAAAATAAGTGTTGCTATTTACTCAAATTTTCAGTTAGAGGAATTGAGTTGTAAATCTTGAATACCGGGGCTTTCTCCGGAGCCTTCTAGTACTTCTGCTTAAAGAGAAAATACATAAGAAGAGCATTACAATGGTGTTCAATTACTTCTTGTCTTTTTTTTTTTTTTAAAGATTTTATTTTGACAGACAGAGATCACAAGTAGGCAGAGAGGCAGGCAGAGAGAGAGAGGAAGCAGGCTCCCTGCTGAGCAAAGAGCCCGATGCGGAGCCCCATCCCAGGACCCTGGGATCATGACCTGAGCCGAAGGCAGAGGATTTAACCCACTGAGCCACCCAGGGACCCCAATTACTTCTTGTCTTAAATCAACTCAAAATAGTGGGATGACAGGATAATAACAAAACAATTGCATCATAACATAGTGAGATTCCCCTGACTTTCCTTAATATTCTCAGGACTGTTTTTCAGTCAAATTTTTTACTTGTCTTATTTAACGTGAAGACTTGGTCATTATGTATAGTGATCAGTTTTATAATACTGTAGTTCTTATATGTCTATAAAAAAACTTGACAAATGTCTAAGTTGGAGATAAGAATATGGTGGATACAATTATAAAAATTTATTGCAGATCTTAGAACGAAGAAATAAAGTAAAAAAACTTTGGCCAATTACCTCATGCATTTAAATAATATTCCCTTGTGTTTGTAATATATTTTTCACTCCCTAAAAGTTCAGAGGTTAAGTCTTTGGTGTATAAATTCATAAATGAAGTAAAATCACTAAAACCTATGAATCTTTTACTCACTTGATTTTATTGAGCAAAGTATTTTATTTTATTTATTTATTTATTTAAAAATATTTTATTTATTTGACAGAGAGATTACAAGTAGGCAGAGAGGCAGGCAGAGAGAGAGGAGGAAGCAGGCTCCCTGCTGAGCAGAGAGCCTGATGTGGGGCTTGATCCCAGGACCCGGAGATCATGGCCGGAGCCGAAGGCAGAGGCTTCCCACTGAGCCACCCAGGCACCCCTGAGCAAAGTATTTTAAAGATGATGATTTGAGTACTTCTTTGGGAATGTAGACAAAGAAAATATGTAGAATTGGATATAATTGGATTTACATAAATTCTAGGAAAATTTTAGAGGAAATCTTTTGAATAAAATTTAAAACATAAATTGGTAGATAAATAATAGGAGTATAAAAGTAATGCATGTTCATTATTGGAAATTTGGAAACTATAAAGCCACAAAGAAGATCTCACTACTTAGTGTTTCTCCTTTCCAAGTTGTTTTCCTATAATACATTTTTAAATTGAATTGTTCTCTTCAATTTGATAACTTGAGTCATTAGTTAAAAACATATTATGGATAGTTTCAAAAATAAATAACCTTAACAATTTAATTTTTAGGGCGCCTGGGTGGCTCAGTGGGTTAAGCCGCTGCCTTCGGCTCGGGTCATGATCTCAGTATCCTGGGATCGAGTCCCGCGTCGGGATCTCTGCTCAGCAGGGAGCCTGCTTCCCTCTCTCTCTCTCTGCCTGCCTATCTGTCTACTGTGAACTCTCTCTGTCAAATAAATAAATAAAATCTTTAAAAAAAAAAAAAACAATTTAATTTTTAATAAGTGCATTTTATTCCATTGAATGGATATAGCATCATTTGTTTAAACAAACCTTATTGGCGTTCTTTTATGGTATTGACCATTTTTCACTATTATAGGCTGAACATTTTATGTTGTGTGTATGTATATATACACACACATTCATTTTTAGCATACTCCCTAATAACTGTCCTGCAAAGAGTAATGTATAGTCCTATCTTGTGGAAGTTCTGGTAGAGTGCTATGCTATCATCGGAGTAGGAGCTTATATTTATCTCCAGTTTCCAATGAATGAAGCATTATCTTCAGCACTTTACATAAAGTTAATTCCCCTAGCAACCTGATGATGCCAATGATATAATTATTTTAATGATTATTTTTCCTTTCCACTCATTTTTTTTTTTTTTTTTTTTAGATTTTTAATTTATTTATTTGACAGAGACACAGCAAGAGAGGGAACACAAGCAGGGGGTGTGGGAGAGGGAGAAGCAGGCTCCCCACTGATCAGGGAGCCTGATAAGGGGGTGGATCTCAGGACCCTGCAATCATGACCTGAGCCAAAAGCAGATGCTTAAGGACTGATCCACCCAGGCAACCCATGCACTGATTCATTCATTCTTTCTTTCTTTCTTTCTTTCTTTTTTTCTTTTTTTGATTTATGATTATTTCTTAATGTTGTATGGTTGTTAAATGACTGGTCCAAGGTTATGCAATTAGTAAGTGACAGAAGTAGGATTTTAAGTATAGGAAATCCAACTCTAGGTTCTAATGCCTGTTGTCTCCTGAATATCTATGGAATTTGGGTTTAAATATTTTGTATGTGACAAAACTTTATAATATACTTTCTTGAAAAATGGAGACAGATCTACCTTTATGAGAGTATGTGAGAAAGAAAATAGAGGTCTGGGAAATGAGTTGCAAAAATGAATGTGGAGATATTAATGTTTTCTTAAAGGAGTCTACGTCTAAGAACAGAGGACCTTCTATCAGTAACAATTAGTATCTCATTTGCTGAGTAATTAGGCCATGGTTCCTTCTTAAAATCTTATCTTTGGTAAGGGGCAGAAGGAGAGAATATCCAAGCAGACTGCTGCTAAGCAGGGAGTTGAATGTAGGCTCGATCTCATGACCCTTAAGATCAGGACCTGAACCAAAACCAAGAGGTGGAGGCTTAACTGGCTGAGCCACACAGGGCCCCCACTATTCCTTATTAAAAAACAAAGATTGCCTTTCTTTTCCCAAAACAAAATTAAGATGGAATACACTTTAAGGATGAAATGGGTGAAAGACTATTTCCAGAATCCTGTTCAAAGTTTATCTACTACTGCAGTAATCTTAGGTAAAAAACAAGTAATCTTAGGTAAAAAACACTCTTTAAACCTCAGTGGCACATGATAAGCTTTCATTGCTTTTACAGTGTGTGGGGTGGTTGGTTAGACAGCTTTGTTGATCTTTGTTTGGCTTGCTCACTGGGGTGTCAGCTGTCTTTGGCTGATCTAGACTGGCCTGTCTGGGGTGACATGTGGAGATCAATTCTGATCATATGTTTGTATTCTATCTGTAGGTTGACTGATGCCTATTTTTATAATTATATCAGGGACATGAAAACACAAACAAGTGTTTTTACAAATCTCACTTATATAATGTCTTTTACAATCTCATTTGCCAAAGGAAATGACAGTCATGCTCAGAATCAAAGGGTAAAAAAAAAGTCAACTCTTAAAAAATATTATTAAAGTATAACTGACAAACAGTGTCATATTAGTTTCAGATGTATAAAAACATAGTGATTCAAAAATTATACATATTACTCAGTGCTCACCATGATATGTGTACTAACCATCTGTTACTCAATATTATTACAATACTATTGAGTGTATTCCCTATGCTGTACTTTTCACCTCCATGACTTGTTTATTTTAAAGCCATGAGTTTATGCCTCTTGAATCCCCATCACCTCTTTCATCCATTCCACTTGCCTCCCTTCTGGCCACTGCCAGTTTGTTATCTGTATTTAAAAGTCTGGTTTTTTATTTGTTCATTTTTTTTTTCTAGATTCCACATACAAGTGAAGTCCTAAGGTATTTGTATTTCTTTGTCTCACTTATTTCAGTTAACATAAAACCCTCTAGGTTGATCCATGCTGTTACTAATGGCAAGATTTCATTCTTTTTTTAATGGATGAGTGATATTTCATTGTAAATATATGCTGTATCTTCTTGGCTGTTTAAGTAATGCTACAATAAACATAAGGGTGCATAATATATTTTCAAATTAGTGCTTTCATTTTCTCTGGGAAATACCCAGTAGTTTAATTACTGGACCATATGGCAGTTCTATTTTCAATTCTTTTGAGGAAACTCCATACTGTTTTGCATAATGATTGCACCAATTTATATTCCCACTAACAGTGCACAAGAGTTTCCTTTTTTCCACATCTTCACCAACACTTGTTACTTCATGTCTTTTTTATTCTAACCATATCTGAATAGTAGGAAGTAATATCTCATTTTTGTTTTGATTTGCATTTCCCTGATAATTAATGATACTGGGTATCTTTTTATGAGTGTTGGCTATCTATATGTCTTTTTTGGAAAGATGTCTCTTTAAGTCCTCTATCCATATTGTAATTGGATTGTTGGCTTTTTTGGTGTTGGGTTGTACAAGTTCTTTATATATTTTGATATTATTAGATATATCATTTGCAAATATATTCTCCTTCAGTAGGTTATCTTTTTGTTTTGTCAATGGTTTCCTTTACTATGTTATTTTGATGTTGTCCCTCAAGTTTGTTTTTGCTTTTATTTTCCTTGCCTGAGGTGACATATCCATAAATAATGCTGCTAAGGCCAATGTACAAGAGATTATTGCCTATGTTTTCTTTTAGGAGAGTTAGGTTTCACGTCTCACATTTAGGTCTTCAATCCATTTTGAGTTTTTGTGTACAACATAAGAAGAAACTACACCTTTTGATAAGAGGTCAAAAGTCAGATGACAAAGGCTGTGAATGCAAGGAGGGCTAAAGAATTGGACCTAATAGGATAACTAATTGTTGGTTAGATGCCAATATTGTATTGGCATAATTATTTTTATCTCCACCAGATAAGTAAATGCAATTGAAACATATCATTAATAATATTGACTTTAGTAGATAGAGGTAATCATATTCTGTCTTCTTAAGTACTCATATGTGTTAAAGGCTATTTGCCAGAGAGGATTTCTTTTGTGGCCAAATGGAATTCTAATGATGCAATTATAAATTTATCTTTAAGTTTACCACAGAGATTATACTAAGTGATTACTGAAGAAAATCCAGGTCCCAATGCCATCTCTGAATAATTGTCATCACAAATTATATCATTATCCAACAAGCTGACTATATAAAATATTACTCCAGTATGGGTATTTCTAAGGAGCCTCAGTTTAATTATGTGACTACATAGGGGATAATATCAGGTGCTTTGTAATAGAACTTTTGCTGGGACTTATAAGGCCATACTATGAAGTATGTTTTACAGTTGAGAAAATTGAGGATCAGAGAGTACTCAGCTCAGAAACAGAATAGAAGAACTGAGCTATGTTCCCGGATGTGTCCAGATTAAAAAACCTGTTCTTGTTCCACTGCAGTACACTGCTTGATACATGTTATATATGTTTGTATTAAGTAAAATAATGTGTGTATTGTCATGTTTACTAGAAAATAAAAGCATCTTTTAATTCTGAATATTTTAGAACATGGTAATATTATTAATTTTTATTTATTTATTTTAAAGATTTATTTACTTATCCCAGAGAGAAGGAGAGAGAGAAGCAACCATGGGGTGGGGAGAGGCAGAGGGAGATGGAGAGAGAAACTCAAGCAGACTCCGTGCTCAGTACAGAGCCTGATGTGGGGCTCAATCTCATGATTGAGGGCTTAATCTTATGACCCTAAGATCATGACTTGAGCCAAAACTTAGAGTTGGATGCTTATTTGTGCCACCCAGGCACCACAAATGTGGTACTATTTTTTTTTAAAACAAACATATTGAAATATAAATTACATACAACAGAATGTACCCACTTTAAGTTTGATGAGTTTTGGCAAATATATAATATTGCAGCTGCTACCACAATCAAGATTTATAACCTCAACATCACCCAGAAAGTTTCCCCATGCCTGTTTGTAGTCATTTTCCATCCCTGTCTCTGGCTTCAGATGACCATTGATCTGGTTTCTGTCACTATAGTTTTGTCTGTTCTATACCAAATAAATGGTATTACAAAAACATGTAGTCTTTTGTTTGGCTTCTTTCACTTAGCACTTCTTGATGATTCATTTGTTTATAGTATCAGTTTACTTCTTTTTATTACTGAGTAGCATTTCATCATAATTAATACACTATATTTTGTTTATAATTTACATGTCCATGGACACTTGGATGGTTTCCAGATTTGGACTATTGTGATAATGCTGTTATGATCATTAGCATGCAAGTCTTTGTGTGGGCATATGTTTTTATGTCTCTTGTGATGATCCTAAGAATGCAATTTCTAGGTCATATACTAAGGATACAGTTAACTTTATAAGAAAGTGTAGATGTGACTATACCACTTTTTATTTCCACAAGCAATGCCTGAGACTTTATTTTTTATTAACATATAATGAATTATTTGTTTCAGGGGTACAGGTCTGTGATTCATCAATCTTACACAATTCACAGTTCTCACCTTAGCACATACTCTCCCCAATGTCCATCACCCAGCCACTCCATCCCTCCCACCCTCCTCTACTCCAGCAACCTTCAGTTTGTTTCCTGAGATTAATAATCTCTTATGGTCTGTTTCCCTTTCCAGTTTTGTCCCATTTTGTTTTTTCCTCTCTTCTCCCATAATCTTCTGCCTTGTTTCTCAAATTCCACATAGCAACTAGATCATATGGTAATTGTCTTTCTCTGATTGAGTTATTTCACTTAGCATAATACCCTCTAGTTCCATCTGCATCATTGCACATGGCAAGATTTTGTTTTTTGATGGCTGCATAGTATTCCATTGTGTGTGTGTGTGTGTGTGTGTGCGCGTGTGTATACACACCGCATCTTCTGTATTCATTCATCTGTTGATGAACATCTAGGCTCTTTCCATAGTTTGGCTATTATGGACATTGCTGCTATAAATATTGGGGTGCAGGTACTCCTCCAGATCACAACTTTTGTATCTTTGGGATAAATACCTGGTAGTGCAATTGCTGGATCATACAGTATTTTCTATTTTCAACTTTTTGAGGAACCTCCATACTGTTTTTCATAGTGGCTACACCAGCCTGCATTCCCACAAACAGTGTAGGAAGGTTCCCCTTTCTCCACATGCTCACAAACATCTGGTTTTGTTTTTGTTTTTTTGTTTTTTTTTTCCCGACATCTTAATTTTAGCATTCTGACAGGTGTGAGGTTGTTATCTCACTGTGGTTTTGATTTGTATGGTTTGTGTGGTTTTGATTTTTGTGGTTTTGATTTGATGCCATGTGATATGGAGCACTTTTTCATGTGTCTGTTGGCCATCCAATTTCTGGATGTCTTCTTTGCAGAAATGTCTGTTTATGTCTTCTGCCCATTTTGTGATTGGATTCCTTGTTCTTTGGATGTTGAGTTTGATAAGGTCTTTATAGTTTTTGGGTACTAGCCCTTTATCTGATATGTCATTTGCAAATATCTGCTCCCATTCCCTTGGTTATCTTTTGATTTTGTTGACTATTTTCTTCTGCTATGCAGAAACGTTTAATCTTGCTGAAGTCCCAATAGTTCATTTTTGCTCTTGCTTCCCTTGCCTTTAGTGATGTCTCTAGGAAGAAGTTGCTGTGGCTGAGGTCAAAGAGGTTGCTGCCTATGTTCTCCTCCAAGATTTTAATGGATTCCTGTCTCACATTGAGGTGTTCATCCATTTTGAATCTAGTTTTGTATGTGGTGTAACGAAATGGTCCTGTTTCATTCTGCATGTGGCTGGCTGTCCAATTTTCCCAACACCTCTTGTTGAAGAGACTTTCTTTTTTCCATTGGACATTCTTTCCTATTTTGTCAAAGATTAGTTGACCATACAGTTGAGGTCCATTTCTGGGCTCTCTGTTCTGTCCCATTGATCTATGAGTCTGTTTTTGTGCCAGTACCATACTGTCTAGATGATTATAGCCTTGTAATAGAGCTTAAAGTTTGGAATTGTGATGCCACCAACTTTGGCTTTCTTTTTCAACATTCCTCTGGCTAATTGGGATCTTTTCTGGTTCCATATAAATTTTAGGATTATTTGTTCCATTTCTTTGAAAAAAGTTGATGGTATTTTGATGGGGATTGTTTTAAATGTGTAGATTGCTCTAGGAAGCATAGACATTTTCACAATATTTGTTCTTCCAATCCACGAACATGGAATGTTTCTCCCTTTCTTCTTTCTTATTCAATTTGTTTCATGAGTATTCTATAGTTTTCTGAATACATGTTCTTTGCCTCTTTGGTTAGGTTTATTACCAGGTATCTTATGGTTTTGGGTGCAATCAATGGGATCAACTCCTTAATTTCTCTTTCTTCTGTTTTGTTATTTGTGTATAGAAATGCAACTCATTTCTGTGCATTGATTTTATATCCTGACACTACTGAATTTCTGTATGAGTTCTAATAGTTTTGGAGTGGAGTCTTATGGGTTTACCATATAAAGTATCATATCATCTGCAAAGAGTAAGAGTTTGACTTCTTTGCTGATTCAGATGTCTTTAATTTTTTTGGTTGTCTGATCACTGAGGCTAGGACTTCCAGTAATATTTTGAATAGCAGTGATGATAGTGGACATCCCTGCCATGTTCCTGACCTTAGGGGAGAAGCTCTCAGTTTCCCCGATTGAGAATGGTATTCGCTGTGGGTTTTTCATGGATGGCTTTGATGATATTGAGGTACCCTCTAAACCTATACTGTGAAGAGTCTTAAACAAGAAAGGAAACTGTACTTTGTCAAATGTTTTTTCTGCATCTATTGAGAATATCATATGGTGCTTGCTCTTTCTTTTATTAATATGTTGTATCACATTGATGTGTGATTTTGAACCAATCTTGCAGCCCAGGAATAAATCCTGGTCATGGTGAATAATCCTTTTAATGTACTGTTCAATCCTATTAACTAGTATTTTGGTGAGAATTTTTATATCCATATTCATCAGGGATATTGGTCTGTAAATCTCCTTTTTGAAGGGTTTTTGGTTTTGGAATCAAGGTAAAGCTGACCTCATAAAATGGGTTTGGAAGTTTTCCTTCTCTATTTTTTGGAACAGTTTCAGAAGAATAGGTATTCATTCTTCTTTAAATGTTTGGTAGAATTCCCCTGGGAAGCCGTCTGGCCTTGGGCTCTTGTTTGTTGGGAGAGTTTTGATGACTGCTTCGATTTCCTTACTGATTATAGGTCTGTTCCTGTTTCCTTTTTCTTCCTGATTTAGTTTTGGTAGTTTAGATGATGTCTCTAGGAATACAAACATTTCTTCCAGATTGTCAAATTTGCTGGCACATAGTTGCTCATAATAGGTTCTTATAATTGTTTGTATTTCTTTGATATTGTGATCTCTCTTCTTTCATTCATGATTTTATTTATTTGGGTCCTTTCTCTCTCTCTCTCTCTCTCTCTCTTTTTTTTTTTTTTTTCAATAAGTCTGGCCAGGGCTTTATCAATCTTATTAATTCTCCCAAAGAACCAGCTCCTAGTTTCATTGATCTTTTCTACTGTTCTTTTGGTTTCTATTTCACTGATTTCTGTTCTGATCTTTATTATTTCTCTTCTCCTGCTGGGCTTAAGCTTTCATTGCTGTTCCTTCTCCAGTTCCTTTAGGTGTAGGGTTAGGTTGTATATTTGAGACATTTCTTGTTTCTTGAGAAAGGTTTATATTGCTATCTACCTTCTTCTCAGAACCATGTTTGCTGTGTCCCACAGATTTTGAACATGTGTTTTCATTTTTGTTTCCATGACTTTTTTCAATTCTTCTTTAATTTTCTGGTTGACCCATTCATTCTTTAGTAGGATGCTCTTTAGCCTCCATGTATTTGAGTTCTTTCTAACTTTCCTCTTGTGATTGAGTTCTAGCTTCAGAGCATTGTGGTCTGAAAATATGCAGGGAATAATCCCAATCTTTTCATACAGTTGAGACCTGCTTTGTGACCCAGAATGTGCTCTATTCTGGAGGATGTTCCATGTGCACTAGAGAAGCATGTGTATTTTGTTGCTTTGGGATGGAATGTTCTGAATATATCTGTGATGTCCATCTGGTCCAGTGTGTCATTTAAGGCCTTTATTTCCTTGTTGCTCTTTTGCTTGGATGATCTGTCCATTTCAGTGGGTGGTGGGGTATTAAAGCCCCCTAATATTATTTGTATTATTCTCAATGTGTTTCTTTGATTTTGTTATTAATTGGTTTATGTACTTGGCTGCTTCCATATTGGAGGCATAAATATTTGTAATTGTTAGATCTTCTTATTGGAGAAACCCTTTAAATATGATATAGTGTCTTTCTTCATCTCTTATAGTTTTTGGTTAAAATCTAATTTATCTGATATAAAGATTGTCACCCCAGCTTTCTTTTGATATCCATTAGCATGGTAAAATATTTTCTATCTCCTCACTCTAAATCTGGAGGTGTCTTTGGGTCTAAAATGAGTTTCTTGCAGACAGTGTATTGATGGGTCTTGTTTTTGGTTTTTTTTTATCCAATTTGATACTCTGTGTCTTCTGATTGGGGAATTTAGCATATTTACATTCAGGGTAACTATTGAAATATGTGAATTTAGTGCCATTGTATTCCCTGTAAAGTAACTATAACTGTATATTGTCTCTGTTCCTTTCAGGTCTGTGTTACTTTTAGGTTTTCTCTGCTGAGAGGACCCTTTTCAATATTTCTTGTGGGGCTGGTTTGGTGATCACACATTCTTTTTGTTTCTGTTTGTCATGGAAGATTTTTATTTCTCCTATTTTCAATGACAGCTTAGCAAGATATAGTATTCTTGGCTGTATATTTTTCTTGTTTAGTACCCTGAATATATCATGCCAGTCTTTTCTGGACTGCTGGGTCTCTGTGGATAGTTCGGTTGCCAATCTAGTATTTCTACTATTGTAGGTCACAGACCCCTTGTCCTAAGCTGCTTTCAGGATTTGCTCTTTTTCTCTGAGATTTGTAAGTTTTACTGTTAAATGTTGGGGTGTTGACCTATTTTTACTGATTTTGAGGGAGGTTCTCTGTGCCTCCTGGATTTTGATGCCTGTTTCCTTCCCCAAATTAGGGAAGTTGTCTGCTATAATTTTCTCTAATATACCTTCTGTCCCTCTCTCTCTTTCTTTCTTTTCCTGGGATCTCAATTATTCTAATGTTATTTTTGTTTTATGGTATCACTTATCTCTCACATTCTCCCCTTGTGATCCATTAGTTGTTTTTCTCTCTTTTCTCAGCTTCTTTGTTCTCCCTCAATTGTTATTCTATATCACTAATTCTCTCTTCTGCCTCATTTATGCTAGCAGTTAGAGCCTCCCATTTTTGATTGCACCAAATTAATAGCCTTTTTGATTTTGACTTGGTTAGATTTTATTTCTCCAAAAAGGGATTGTCTAGTATGTTCTCCGCTTTCTTTCAAGCCCAGCTAATATCTTTAACATTGTTATCCTGAAGTCTGGTTCCAATATCTTAGTAATGTCCATGTTGATTAGTTCCCTGACAGTTGGTACTGCCTCTTGTGATTCTTTCTGAGGTGAGTTTTTTCTGTGTTGTCATTTTGTCCTGAAAGAATAGAGGAATAAAAGAATAAAATGCTAACAATGACCTCAGAAGAATATACACTAAAAAAATCAGAAGAGACCCAAAATGAGGGGACAGGGGAGAAGAATATGATCAGACTGGTTAATAAAAACATATCCACACACTAGATTTTGGGTGTACTTTGATATGTTAGAAGAAACTTTCTCCCAAAATTTTAAAGAAAGAAAAAAGCACGCGCACGTGTGTGTGTGTGTGTGTGTGAATACACACACACACACACACACACACACAAATAATGGTAGATACAATGAAAGGTTGGAATATGACTGTACAAATAAAAATTTAAAAATATTTTAAAAAAGAATTAATAAGATAAGTTGGTTGAGAAAGGAAAGTTGGTTGAAAGAAGAATGAAGAAAAATTAAAAAATAAAAGAAAAAGAAAAGCATGTGATCAGATGGGTGAATAGAACAAGGTCATGTACTAGATTTAGGGTATATTTTGGTCTGTTGGAAGAATCTGCATCTCAAAATTTTAAAGAAAAAATAAAGGGATAGAATATGACTTCCAGGAACTGGTCATTTCTCTGTTCATAGAATTGCTGCTATTCTTTTCTTCTAACTCCTGTTGAGTTCACAGGTGTTCAGAATGGTTTGATAATTACCTAGCTGAATTCCTGGGACCAGGCGAAATTTAGGTCTCCCATCTTTCTGCCATCTTGGAGCCCTGTGTACATGAGACTTTTCATTGCTCTATGTTATGGGTTGAATTGTGTTCTCTCAAGATTCATATGTTGAGTTTCTAACCCACACAATGTGACCTTATTTAGGAATAAGGTTATGGAAGATGTATTAGTTAAGATGAGGTCATTATGGTGGGCCCTTATTCAATGTGACTGATGTCCTTAAAAAAAAGGAAATTGACCACAGAGGGACACAGGAAAAATATTATGCGAGGATAAAGACATGGATTGGGTGATGTTTCTATATGCTGGGGAATGCCAAAGATGGACAGCAAACCACCTGAAGTTAGGGGAAAGGCATGGAACATACTCTCTTTCATGGCTCTCAGAAGAAACTAACCCTGCTGACACCTTAATCCCAGACCCCTGTTCTAGCCTCCAGAACTGTGAGATAGTAAATTTCTGTTTAAGCCACACAGTTTGTAGTGCTTTGTTATAACTACCCTAGCAAACTAATATATTCAACATTCTCCTCATCCCTTAGTTTGCTCAGTTTTTAAAAATTTTAGCCATTCCAGTGTGTGTGTAATACTCTCATTGTAGTTTCAATTTGCATTTCTTTAATGACATGATGCTGAACATCTTGTGCTTGTGACTTTTTCTATATCTTTTTTGACCCAATTTTTAATTCAATGTTTGTCTTATCTTGAATTTAAGTTCTTTATTTTGGAATCAAGTCCTTTTCTGTGATGTGGTTTGCAAATATTTTCTCTCAATCTGTGTCTTGTCTTTTCACTTTCAGAGCAGTGTCTTTTAAAGAACACACATTTTTAATCTTAATGAAATCAAATATTCTTTTTTTTCTCTTGTGTTTTGTGATTTCTTGTCTTATCTAAGAATTTTTTGCCTAATCCAAGATCAAAAATATTTTCTCTCATTTTTCTTCCAGAAGTTTTATAGTTCGGTTCTTATGTTTAGGTCTACTATCCCTTTTGAATTATTTCTTATGAATGGTGTGAGATAAAGATCAAAGTTATTATTTTTTTCCATAGAAGTATTCAGTTATCCCACTACCACTTCTTTGAAAAGTTGCTTTCCACAACAAATTACTGTAACACTGTCAAATACCAATTGGCCATATGAGTGTGGATCTATTTCTGGAGTCTCCATTCTGTTCCACTGATACTTATGTCTTTCTTATGCCAATACCATACTGTCTTGATTTACTTGCTTTATAATAATCTTAAACTCATATTGTGTAAATTTTCTTTTTTTTTTTTTTTTTTTTTAGTTTGACAGACAGAGATCACAAGTAGGCAGAGAGGCAGGCAGAGACAGAGAGAGTGGGAAGCAGGCTCCCCACTGAACAGAAAGCCCCATGTGGGGCTCAATCCCAGGACCATGGGATCATGACCTGAGCCGAAGGCAGAGGCTTTAACCCACTGAGCCACCCAGGCACCCCAGATTGTGTAAATTTTCTAACTTTGTTCTACTTGAAAAAAATTTTTTTTTCTATTCTAGGGTAAAATCCTCAACAAAGTAGGGATAGAAGGAACGTACCTCAACATCATAAAGGCCACAGGTGGAAGATGCACAGCTAATGTCATCCTCAATGGGGCAAAACTGAGTGCTTTTCCTCTGTGGTCTGGAGCAAGGCAAGGATATCCATTCTCACCACTAATACTTAACATAGTACTGGAAGTCCTAGGCACAGCAGTCAGACAGCAAAAAGCAATAAAAGGCATCTAAATCGACAAGGAGTGAGTCGACCTTTCACTATTTGCAGAAAACATGATACTCTATGTAGAAAACCTGAAAGACTCCACCAACAAATTGCTTTCCTATAGATTTTCAAAACCATCTGGTCAATTTCTACCAAAAAATCTTGCTCATCTGGGGGAAACTTGTAAGAGCAAGATATGACACATGAGTTTGGGAAGTGGATGTGGAGTTGGTTGAATGTTAAGAAGGAAAGAATTAAGAAAGTTCGAATTTCTTTGGGGTATTAAGTTTATACCTGGACCCTTTCACTCCACTTTAGCAAATGCTGTTTTAGTTAGCCCTTTGAGAGCCAGATAAAATATCATCTGTGAAAAGTGAACATAAGTCCCTAGACAGAATTAATAGCTATGCTCAAACTTGTATTATAATCCTTTTCATACTTCATTGCAATTATTTATTTGTGCATTTTTATTGTAATTATTTATTCTGTATTTTTATTTTGTCTTCAGCTGCTTTGTGACAAGCAGTGCCTATCTTACAATGCGTCTTTGTTGAATGAATGAGGCAGATTTGGGTTGCAAAATAATTTCATCTGACAGTTCTACTTTTCTTCCTTCCTTTATTTCCTTTTTCCTTTCTGATTTCTGTCCTTATTTCTTTTCTTCTTTCCTTTCTCCAGTCCCCTTCTTTCTCTCTCTCTCCCCTCCCCCTTTCTTCCTTCCTCTCTTTCCTCCTTCCTTTTGTTCTTTCCTTTTCCTTACATCTTTACTACTAGGCATTCCAAAATTCATATTCTCATAATAAAATAAAACAGCACTTTTATTTATTTATTTATTTATTTATTTTTTAATTTTTTAATTTTTATAAACATATATTTTTATCCCCAGGGGTACAGGTCTGTGAATCACCAGGTTTACACACTTCACAGCACTCACCAGAGCACATACCCTCCCCAATGTCCATAACCCCACCCCCTTCTCCCAAACCCCCTCCCCCCAGCAACCCTCAGTTTGTTTTGTGAGATTAAGAGTCACTTATGGTTTGTCTCCCTCCCAATCCCATCTTCAAAATAAATGAAATCTTGCCATTTGCGACAACATGGATGGAACTAGAGCGTATCATGCTTAGTGAAATAAGTCAAGCAGAGAAAGACAACTATCATATGATCTCCCTGATATGAGGAAGTGGTGATGCAACATGGGGGCTTAAGTGGGTAGGAGAATAATCAATGAAACAAGATAAAACAGCACTTTTAGCCCATTTTTTGGTTTTCCTGTTTTAAAATCTGGTGTTTAGATATAATTGGAGGTTTTCACATTACTACATTGCAAAAAATGTTGTTTCCTATGGAAAACAAATAAATATAACCTCCTGTTTATATTTATGTGTATACATGTACCCATAATCTTGCAGTATGCCAAGGAATGTGACTTTTTTGGCTGCACACACTTTCACCTTTGTGATTCTAGGATAGTTACAGGTTGTCCTGAAATGCAGGTTCCAATTGTTCTTTCATAGATGTATAATAATCTGTTAATGAATAAATTCACAGTTAAAGGGCTACTGTAATTTTAGGAATGTTTTTTGTGTTTCTTAACCAATTATCCTATGGAATCTTGACCTGTTAACAATCCTGGTTTTCAGTGGGATCAGCATTGATCTTACTCAGTGAATGAAATAGCTTCAAAATGTTCTCTGCTGTATGTGCTCCCAGCAGCAATTCACATCTGTAATCCATCTGGTGAGTTTCAGTATTTCAGCTTCTGAAATGGCAAATAGATTGCTTATAGCTGGAGAACTACCTACTAAATTTTTAGCTATGGAACATTTTTGTATTGGCCAGAATTCAGACTATAAGTCTATTTCTCATACTAGTAAAAAATAATACCTTCATTTCTTTAGTCTTGTTTCTCAAAATTATCATCTAAATAAGTGTGTATGTACAGTACAGATGGTGTTAGGGGAGAGAAAGAGTGAGGGTAGAATAAACATGAACAAACATGCTATTTATCAACACCTCTTACTGATAGATGTTTAATGTTAAAAAATAAAACATGGTTGATAGGAAGATACAAACTCCAGGGATATAAAGCTGAATAGCATCTAGTTTTTCTGGCTCTGTTGCCCAATGACCATGAAATTTCTTCATTCTCAGTACCAGGACATTGCAGTATGAGAAAAAGCAGAGAAAACAGGTCTTTACAAACTTGTGATAAGTCCAAGTGTATGAAGTCTCAGTGCTAAAGGGAAAAAGAACAGGCAGGCTTGAGTTCTAGTCTTTACCTAGTTCTCAAGACAGAGACTCAATCCTTTAGAAATCCAAGGTTCATAGTAAAAAAGAAACGAGAGTAATGCTTCTGGTGGTAGGAGGTGGATTTTTTGTAAGAGCTGTTGAAGTGATTCATACTTCACCTCTGCTGTTTACACATATCATTTCAATCTTGAGGCATTGTCTTTGTATTGCATTGGTGAAAGTGAAAGACATAAAAATCTCAGAGTATGCAAGGGTTGTTTAGAAATGTATATTCTTCTATGTGCATAGTTTGCTCTGGATTACCCAAGGGCAATTGGTTCTCTGTTTTATTGGATAACGATGTCAGAAACCAGTGTTTTTTATGTGTTTAGCATGTAGTGGCTTTATACCCCTGCCTTAGTCTATTAGTTTTCTATTGCTGTATAACAAATTCCCCTAACATTGTGGCTTAAAATAATTTTTGTGTATTTATGATCTTACAGTTTTATATGTCAGAAGACAGGGAGCATGGGGGCTGGGTTTTTTGGTCAGGATCTTGAAAGGTTGCAGTCAGGTATTGGTCAGCCTGAGGTTGGTCCTTTGTGAGGCCCTGGTCCCCATTTCTTGCTAGCGATTGGTCAGGGACTATTCTCAGTTCTTACAATAAGTTCTCAGGTACTAGCTATATGGTTCTTGGAGGGTCACTTCAAAGCCAGCTGGCTTTGAAGCCAGCAAAAGAGTTTATCATGTTTTAAATCTCTTTTTTTTCCAGAAGGCTTTAGTCTTTTTAAAAGGGTTCATCTGATTAGGTCAGGCCCATCAAAGATAATCTCCCTTTTGTTTTTCTTTCTTTCTTTTTTTATTTGAGTATAGTTGTCACAGTGTTATAGCTGTGCAACTTAGTGATCTGACAAGTTTTTACATTATGCTATGTTCACCACAAGTGTAGCTACCTTCTGTACCATCACATTGCTATTGCAATACAGAATAATCTATTTTTTAACCTGAAATGAATGAATTTGTGATCTTAATTAATATGAAAAATCCCTTCATTTTTATCACACTAGGTCACTTAATCAGAGGAGTAGAATCCATCATATTCACAGTCTAGCCCATACTCAAGGGGAGAGGATTGTACAGGGTATGTACACTCAGGGTAGGGACCATAGGGTGAACATCTTAGAATACTGCATATAGTCTTTATATATTCTTAGAGATTGCAACTTCATTTTCATATTAAATTAAACATGGGTTAAGTAGGGATTCGGATCTGTTGGGAACAAATGCTGTTTTCTTTGTTACAGTGTTCTCATTTATTGATTTTATTTTCTTGCCTAAAATTTTGTAAACACCCCCCTTGATTTTGGAACCATTGAGATATAAATAAATACTAAGAAATACTTATTCTTTTCCTAAATCAACATGAATATTTGATGTTCACAATTTTAGATTTTTTGAGTCACATTTCCTTCATTTGTTCCATTAGCTAAGCCAGTGTCGTCTTCGTTGATAAAAATTTCATGGTAGTGTGACTCAGTGATCAGTTTTATACTATAAAAAGACAGCACTGTTTTAAAGATTTTGTTTTGTTTTGTTTTTAAGAAATCTCTACACTCAGTGTGGGACATGAACTCACAATCCTGAGATTGAGAGTCTCATGCTCTGTGAACTGAGCCAGCAAGGTGCCCCAAAAGAAATCAATTTTTAGATTGTATCATACTACACAGTTTTTTTATTATGTTTGTTTTGAATAAACATAGTTGGCAAATGAATAACTTTTTGCTATTTTTTTCCTAATTATACAGTTAATGGTGGAAAATTTAGGAAATGCATGTTACCTTGGCACCTCTGGTTTAATCAACCAAAAAACAAATGTAGCCCTGTTTTCCTTAATACCCAAATACTTAGGGGCAATGTCCATCTTGTCATTTCTATGCCTCATAAATGGGATGGTGGGTAAGAGTATTGGTATCAGATACTCCTAGGTTAGAGGTTGAACTTAGCTATTTACTTGGTGTGTGAACTTGAGCAGATTTGAAAGTTCCCTAATCTTTCCCCCTCCTTTGTAAAATCATGACAATAGTCATCATTATAATTGTAAATTTATTTTGTAGGTTAAATAAAATGATGCATATAAAATGCTTAGCATAATGTATCACACCTCACTACACTCAGTAAATGTTAACTACTAATACCATCATTATATGTGAATTTATCAGACCAGTGTGCTTTTCCTAATGTTGAACTTGTTTAGTTTTTCTTAGAACCTAATGTTGTAGTGGGATGGAAATTATAATTGAAGGTACATAACACTGGTAGAGTAATAGTAGGCAAGTACTAGCATTGGTAGACAAGAGTTGGGGTGAATCTGGCAGTAAACTTTGCTTGAACCATGGAAGGAAGATTAACTGGTCATTGGGCCTGTTAGGAAATTTGGAAGAAGAATTATCATATTTCCTAAATCTAGTCTTGGTTTCTTCAATGTGGGCTCCTCTCTGGGGTCAGAAAGGTCTTTTTAATAAGAAAATCTATATTCCTTTCTTCCTCCAGAACTGTGAGTGGTGTCCCATGGCACAACTGGTAGGATCCAAACTCTCGGATAGTGTGTAGTTTTGGTTCTTTATGATCTTACCTTGTCTGTCTTTCCATTTCCATCGCCTTCTACTTCTTTTCTAATTTGTGCTCTACTTCACCTTTTCTCCATTTATGCTTTCCCAAATTATGAACCATGTATAACTTTGTAAACATGTCACAGATTCTCATACCCCTATGTTTTACTGGAATTATTCCCTCTGCCTGGAATGCCCTGCCTTTCCTTTTGATCTGCTAGGTTCTTACTATAAGTCTCCCCTCAAAGCTATTTCTCTTAACCCTCACAGACTCCAAAGGCAGATATAGACACTTTAGTGCAGTGTCCTCCATCATGGTATTTATCATCATGCATTTCTGTCTTTCCCACTAGATTATTAGGAGGGACCATGTATAGTCAATCTACCACATCCTTGGCTCAGCACTTGTTCAGATATTTCAGCATCAAAATTTCACAAAAAACTCACTAGGTAGGTAGAGGAAAACTGTCATCCTATTCTATAATTGGAGAGCTGGAGACACACAGGTATCAAATGATTTTCCTAAGTGGCAGACCCAGGATTTAGATAAAGGATTTCTGGATGTAAGATGATTTTTCTGTGTTGAAATTAAATTACAGTAAACCCACAGATATTTATTGAGTAGTCACTATGTTCAAATCTCAGCATTGTGTTCTACAGTTGATACAGATTTTAAAAATGATATCATTTTTTTTTAAAAAAAAGGATTTTATTTATTTATTTGAGAGAGAGAGAGAGAGACAAGAGAGATCACAAGTAGGCAGAGAGGCAGGCAGAGAGAGAGGGGGAAGCATGCTCCCCACAGAGCAGAGAGCTCGATGCGGGGCTTGATCCCAGGACCCTGAAGTCATAACCTGAGCTGAAGGCAGAGGCTTTAATCCACTGAGCCACCCAGGCGCCCCTAAAATGGATATCTTTTTAAAGGTTCTCTTGATCTCTTGACTAATGCTAGGAAAATATTCTTTTTACTTTTGGTAATTGATATATAATAGGCATTAAGATGTATTTATCAAAGATGGATGGATAGATGCATGGTAATTATAAAGGTAACTTTTTGAAATTGGTCTGCAAATAAAAACCAATCCATTAGTGACTCCATTTTTTCACTTTTGAATTTGGAGGAATGTTTATTTATTCTGGGGTTCAATTTTGCAAATATTCAGGAAGATGGGTTGGTAGGTTATAATATTATATAAAGAAAATGAGATAACTCAGGTTAAACAAAGCAGGTAGAATAAAAGGAATAATATGAATAGACCTCTGAGATAAACTAGTTAGACATATTTTACGAAAAAGTCTGGTAGCCAAGATGAAAAAGGGCTGCACATGAAAAAGGGGTGTCTGGGTGGCTCAGTCAGGAGTGGGCTCACATGCATCTTAACCCTCACAGATAAGTATAGAGCTTCCTATTTTGGAATTTTCTAGAAAGTGATTTGTTATTGTTTACAAGAAGTGTTTACTTCCATACTTCCATGCATCACATGGATGCATGTGAGCTCTCTCTCTCCCCTCCCAAAATAAATAAATAAATCTTTAAAAATAAAAGAGGGCATATATATTAATTTGTCCAGATAAGTTTCCTAGGACTATAAAGCGGAAGCGATTGGGTATGACTCATATTATCTATTCAGCTCTAAGAAGTTGTCCTCACAGGAAGATCTCACAGATAAAATAATATCTCACAATCCAGACATCCTCACCATTTCACCACGGTTTCACCATGGGAAACCAATGTTGAACCAACACTTTCAAATGTACAAAAGTTATAGACAACAGCCCCAGTTTTCTGAGACCTGAAATTTATTCCGTTTTGGAGACTACCTCAAAGAAAAATAATTAAAAATTATCAACATAAAATATATATTTATTTACAATAAAAAAGAAATCACAACAAATTGTAAATTAGTAAAAGTTGATATATATCACACAAATGTTTCTTTTAGTTTGATTTTAGCTTCCACAAAGCTATTTCCTTTATTATGTTAAAGAACAAAATTAAAGATTCTTAGACCAGACAGACAGTTAAGCAGGGAATCTAATCCAGTGCAAAAGCTAAACTCTAGGTTTGAGGCTTGGGGGAGGGATACAGCACCTATCCCATGTCAGGAAATCACAGTATTGAGTGCTGCTGATAGGCTGTGCTATTTGGGCTGATCAGATTAGTTAGGCCCTAGATAAGTATAAGGATTCCTGTTTTGGGATTTTCTAGAAAGTGATTTGTTATTGTGTACAAGAAGTGTTCACTTCCATACTACAGGATTTTGTTGTGGTTGCTGTGTAAGTGAGGTGCCCATTTCAGGATCATGGCACCTTGAGTAGTTGTTTCAATAACAGTTATGTCTGTACTACTGTCAGCAGGCCGAGTGGTCAGGTCAGGATTTATTATCCCTTCTTTTCATCATTCTGCTCCTCCTAGACCATAAAGTGTTCTATCTCTTTTTGGCAGAGAATCATCTCTTCAATGTCCTTTCTAGATAGCAGCTGCATGATAGCATGAAAGCACCTGCTAATTCCTTAAATCAAAGTAAAAATAATTATTTTGGAAAAAATAAAATGCCATTATTATAGTTTAGAAAATTTCATGTAAATTAGCTTCAAATATGACTTAGCCAAAGCTAAATAAATATAAACTCAGACTTAATTTGTTTATTTTTTGAAATCCAATCAGCTTTTTAAATAGATTTCCTCCCCCTATTTGCCTTGAAGCATTAACCAGAAACAGCAGAATGTATTATCCAGAGAACAGATACCCCTTGTGAGGCCAGTAAATGCTTTAAAGTTTAGTGATCTCCATTACCATGGTAGCAAATGACTCTTTGGCTATGCCCATATGGCATTTACAATCTCCTTTGTAATTTCAGCCATGGTACTGTGCAGTCTCTGTTACTTCTAGGCAACTTTCATCATTTTGCTGTCATTTATTCTACTGCTTACAAAGTCTTCCTACTTTTGCTTCTCATATCACAATTTAACATTGTATAAATCTTAATCCTTCCAGATAAAGGGAAATATTGCATATTTTTTTAGCTGTAACTCAGGAGGTATGTTTAGGACTATGCTTACAAATACTCCTTTAATGAATCCTGATTCAGTGTTGTTTATAAATGGCTTTTTCTTGAAAATGGCAGATATTTACTGTACAGGACAAATATTCATCATGGAATGTGCAGCCGTCATATCAACTCCATTGCCTAATGCTCTATTTTCCCAACTGGCAAAACTAATAAATTTGAGCTGAGCCTGCATACTGGAAAAAAGGAAAATGGTAAACACTTAGCATATGGTAGACTCATGATTTATGATTTTAGGGTGCTATAGAAGCAAAGGGGATCTGAGACATTCAGGTAATTTGATAGAAAAATGAAAAGTGATCAATGTCATATTAGAAGTTATTAAATTCTGAAGAAGTATCTGTTATGGAAGTATAAGCCCATATTTCAGAGATCACCACAGAAGCAATGCTCTTACACTGCATAGCAATTCTCTTGCTGATTTATCTACTAAACAAGTAGCTCTTGTTCTCCTACCCATCTGGGTGCCACTAATTTGATGTTTATCCTCATCAGGCTTTCTGAAAGACAATTGGCTATATTTAGACAAGCTATAATTGCCAAATGGTAATTTTATAACTTATTTTTCTCTCCATTTGCTAGTTGTAATACAAGGAAACATTTCCCTTCTCCCATTAATTTACTTATTCATTGTTTTTTTTTTAAATGGAAGTACATATTCATATATTTCTTTTTATCCTATGAATATTCTGTTACTGCCATTATTTGAACACTCAATTTATTTCACATTTAGTGAGTGGAAACCCTTCAGACTGGCACCTGCATCCTTTTGGCTTACCTCCATGATTTTTTTTTTTTTTTAGTATAGTTTTACTTTCTGGAACTACAAGGTGTTCCAAGTTCACTTTTTACTTTCCCTGCTGCAACACTGAGTCAGCTATATTTCCCATGAGGCCAGTTCCTTTTAATGAGAGATGGTATTTAGAAACCAAGATCAGGATTTAGGATGTGTTCATTGCTGCTGGTGTCTTTCCCTCTGGGCTCTCAACAGGCATGGCTAAAAATATAAATATACCTATATCCACTTTTCTTATCTATCTATCATCTATCTATCTATCTATCATCTATCTATCTATCTATCATCTATTCATCCATCCGTTTAAACCCATGAGTTTATACTAATTACTCTCATTGGAATTTAGCACCATGGAATTCATTCTAGCCTTCTTTTTTCCATATTTGTAACTCCCTTCTCTGACAGTAAGAAATCTAGTTTATTTAATCTTCAGTTAATCATTTGCTCAGCTCTACAATACATGGAGGGTAGTTTCAGAATTATGAACTCATACTACCATCAGAAATAGATCCTCTATTATTTGTTCGCAGTTTTTTTTTTTTTTTTTTTGGCTTCAGTTCCAGTTTCTCACATTAATTCTATTTTTCCTCTTCAATGTAGTTATGCTTTCTAAAAAAAAAAAATGGGATGTAGTTACATTATGATTACATTATGATTTCTGTTCCTTCAGAACCTTTTCCTCAATGAAAATATATTTATATAGAAGTTATATACTTGTTCTACTATACCCATATAATTTATAAGTCATAAAGCAAAAATAAGATTTAAAATTATATATGATATATAGCATAGAATTTATATTATAAATTTCTACTTATAATGCACATAAATAGAACTTTTAGAAATTTCTTTTCATGCTAGTAGATAATCTTGTATACTTCTTGGGTGCATAGACCCCACTTAGGAAGCCAAGGCTGTGATGAAAATCACAAAGAATTTAGAAGATCTGGGCTTCAATTTTGAATATGTAGTTATTGAGATAGTAATCCAAAGACATTTACCTGTTATCTGTACATTTTGCACTCCTTACTTGTAATGAGGATTAAACAAAATGATATATGTAAACTTTCTAGTACATAACTTGATATAGAATATTTTCAACAAATTTTAATAGAATCTGAACAGTATTTCATGATTTTCTTCTCAGGAGCTATGATCAGGGAATACATTTAGATATAAATGCTAATGAAGAGTGAAGGACTTTTATTAGGATCATTTATATTATTTGATGAGGGAAGTGAATGTTTGGCCAATGGAAAAAGTTGTCTGAAAATTTCAGTATGCTTCCTTTTTACCTGATCACATTTATGATTTCTCAGCAGTAAATTAAAAAAAAATATTTATTGAATGCTTGGCATTATTCAGACTCTATGCAAGGAGATGGAATGGTTGAAAAGATGGTCATGTAGATTGCTATTTACTTAAGATTTTGTGTGTTTTGTTTTTATTTGATTCATTTTCTTCAACTGAATTTAATATTTAAGCTATACAAACCATGAGTTCAACGTAATTTGCAGGAGAAAGTACAGATTTGAAGTTAAATATAGAGGTTCGAATTCCATCTATGTAATTTGTAAACCATGCAATTTCAAACAATATTCCTGAACTTTATCTCCCTTACCTGTAAAATGAAGATCATTATTTTCATTGTTGGATTGTTGTGGGAATTAAATGATAATTTTTGTGAAGAACTCATACAGTTCAAGGCAAGTAAATTTATATTCAACAAATATTAGTTATATTTAGAAAACATTTTGAAATATCCATGTTAACCATAAAAATAAATATCTACATCCCATTTCTAGAAGAGATACCATTTAATTCATTAAGTAAACCATTAATATTAAGTTTCTGCTTGGTGTCAGAAACCAACATGAGGAGACCAACAGAGAATTAAACATTATTATTGGAATGCCAAGATGTTGATTATAGCAAAAAGCAGGAAGGCCATAAGGGGCCTGGACTGGGTGATACCAAATTATCAATATTACCAAATTATCTGATTCTGGCTTCTAGTTCACTCAATCCTTTGCTTTACTATTTTCTCTCTTCAGAGTGACTTTTTTTCCTTCCCATATAGTCAACATGATGTGCTGAAAATTGCTGCCACAGTCTCATGTTTATATATTATACATCAAGCCGGACAAAGGATTAATTATCCTTTGATCTTAATTATTCTTCTATCTTAATTATAACTTCTTTAGGGAGAAAGTTGGCTTGAATCTTCTTGGGTTCCTTCTCTACTATTCAACTAATCATCGGTGGACACATGGAGATAGTCATACAGCAGAAATGACTCTGCTAGGTCTTTATCTTTGTGGAATGATTGTAGTGAGGTTGGGTATGACAAAGAGAAAACAATTCTAAGAGTGGTTCTTTAGGCATGGTATTGAGCACCTTTTAAGTAGTTTGTCAGGTCAAAATTATATTCATGATACTACTAATATGCTGTTTTCCTTTTTCAGTTTTTTTTCTTTTATGGGTATACACATGAATTTTCCTGAGGCTATGTGACATGTAATAAATTGAGTGTAGAAGCAGATATGAGATTTCAGCTATCTTATATTAACCCAATATTAAAGAAATTTTGCAAAAGTGTAAAACAATGGTACCATTCTCAGTAACTTTTTGTTTGTTTTGGAATATATGTTACTGTTTATTTTTTAAAAAATTTTATTAATGTTAACAAGTAATGACTTATAATTGTATTTTTTATTGAGATATAATTGACATATAACATTATTTTAGTTATAAGTGTTCATTCTAATGGAATGAATCTGTAGGTTGTTTTGGGTAGGTTAACATTTTAACAATATTAATTCTTCCAATTCATTAGAGTGGAATATCTTTCCATTTCTTTATGTCTTTCTCATTTTTTTCATTAATTATCAATTAATGTGTGGGTCGTTAGCAATGTATAGGTCTTTCACATCCTTGATTAGATTTATTCCTGGGTGGTTTACTCTTTTTGATGCAGCTGTGAATGGAATATGTGTGTGTGTGTGTGTGTGTGTGTGTATTTATTTATTTTAAATTTCTCATTCTGATAGTTTGTTAGTAGTATACAGAAATGCACCTGATTTTTGGTTATTGATTTTGTGCCCCTCAACTATACTGAATTAATTTTTTGTCCCCACAGCATTTTGATCAAGTCTTTAGGACTTTCTATGTATGATATCAGGTCATCTGCAAATAGTGGTAGTTTTGTTTCTTCCCTTCTGGTTTGGATGTCTTTTATTTTTTTTTTATTGTTTAATTTGCCCATCCAGAATTTTCAAAACTTTGTTGAACAAAATGATGAGGAAAGTTGGGTGGGGGATGAGCTAAATGGGTGTTGGGTATTAAGGAGGGTACTTGTGATATGTGATGAATCACTAAATTCTACTCCTGAAACGAATATTATATGATATATTAACTAACTAGAATTTTAAAACTTGAACCAAACAAAAAAACAAAAAGTGGTGAGAGTAGGCATCCTTGACTTGCTCCTGATTTTGAGAAAAAGCTTTCAGCTTTTCAGTACTGGGTATACTATTATCTTGTCATGTATGGCCTTTATTATTTTGAGGTATGTTTTCTTTATAACCACTTTGTTGAGCTTTTTAAAAAAGTATAAATGGATATTGAATTTTGTCAAAAGCCTTTCCTACAAATATTGAGATGATCATATGATTTTTAAATAAAAGTTTTATTTATTTGTTTATTTGTTTGTTTATTTTTGAGAGAAAGAACATGTACAAGGTGGGAAGGAAAGGAAGGGTGGAGCAGAGGGAGAGGGACAAGCAGGCTCCCCAGTGAGCACGGAATTGATTTCAGGACCCTGAGATCATGACCTAAGCCAAAATCAGGAGTTGGATTCTCAACTGACTGAGCCACCCAGGCATCCCAAGATGTCTGTATAATTTTTATCCTCTATTTTGTTAATGTGGCATATCACATTGATTGATTTGTGGATATTGAAATATTCTTGCATCTTTGGAATAAATCCCACTTGATCATGATGTATGACCCTTTTAATATATTATTGAATTTAGTTTGCTAGTATTTTGTTGAGGATTTTAGCATTTATGTTTATCAGGTATAGTAGCCTATAGATTTCTTTTCTGTGATGTCCTTGCTGCCCATAAAGTGTCAACTCTGTTTTTCGGAATAAAGAAGACAATATATATTATTTAAATCTGCCTAGTTAATTGTTATTTTTATCATTGAAGATTGTTCATTTCATCTTTCATGGACTAAGAAAGGTGAATTGAAGCTTGCTGTTTTAATACACTGCTCTCAATTTTTTCCTTGTTTACTTGTAGCTTTTGCTTTATGTATGCTGACCCTATTTCATTTTTGATACACAAATATCCTTAACAGTTATATTCATTGCAAATTTTGTTCTTTAAAAATAATACCATCTTTTAAAATTTCATTTGATGGTTTTTTATGCTGAATTAAATCTTGCTTAATATTAAATTATTTGCATTCACCCTGCATAGCCTTTTATTTTCTGACATTCCAAAAAATTACTTTTTGAAATATGTCTTATATATAGCAAAATTTTTTGTTTTTCTTGAGTTTTTCTGAAAATACTTTTCTTTTAATAGATAAATTGTCTTTTGCATTTATAATTATGGAAAGTGTGTTCAGTATTATGTATTTTTTTATAATTTATATATCTTAGTCTTAATTTTTGAGATGCTCTTTCATTATCAGATCTGCATTTTCTTTATTTTGAGGGTGTGTTTATTTGCTAATTTGAAATATTTATCTTTTTGTTATATTGGTTTCTTTAAAACTGCACCTTGGTATAATTCTTTCGATCCTGTTTTTTAGATAGTTTCAATTGATTTCTAACTTTGATAAATGAGATTAAACAATTTTTACCATCCCCTTCCTTTGTCTGTCACCATATTTGTATATGTTTATAACTCATAATTAATTTACCAGCTTTATGTTGTATATTTGATCCTAGGCACAAATGACATAAATCACATTTTAAATTTTATTTACTTTTCATCTTGATATATTTTTCTTAAACTTGTACTCTATTTCCTTTATTGTTATTTAAGCATATCTATGATTATAGCCATGTTTATTATAACCACATTTGGTTATAATTTTTATTTGATCCAGAGAAGTATTTTTCTCACAAGTAACTTTTTTAGTCCTTCCTCCCCACCCCGTTATTTTTCTCATGTACTGTCTTTGTAAATATCCTATGCTGTGTCCTTTCTGACTGCTCATCTTGGAATAAATGAGGTTCTTCCCAGAGAAGCTACTTATAGAATTTTTATGTAGAGAATATGCCAAAGCTGGATTGTAGGCTAATAGGAACTTTCGCTGTTGCCTAAGGATTTGTACGTAGCTTATTTTGGCTTTGATGTTTTTCCAGCCAAAGGGAAGACAAAGCTGTGGGGCTATTAATACTATCTCTTTTTTCTCCTTAATGCTCACCAACAGATAAATTCCTGCAAAATGTGTCTTGTTTATGTGTTTCCTTTCCTAGAACTATTTGTTCTCAAAACCAAGTTGCTTCCTTGAAAACTCATACTGCCAGTCTCTTCAGCCTTTCTGTTGTTGGATATAAGGGATTTTAGATTTTAGCTGAAAAGAAGAGCCTTTAATCTTGAATATCTTGGTTTTCTGAGATCAACAGTACCGTGTATTCATTGTTATGAACCCCTATATGATCCTTAATGTTGTTAATAATGACTTAATCTATTTTTTTGATTTGTGAATTTTAGGTTGTCTTTGATTTTTATTGAATATCAATATGCATTTCTATTTCTTATTTTTCTTATTTCTTTTAAGTGACTTGTAAGAGGTGAAGAAAGAAATTCTAAATTTTTCCTGCTTTTTGAAATAGGAAGGTTCTCAAACTGTCTTATAAATGAACTGGCTCTGGTTACAAACTTTGTCAAAGATCTTGTTTTGGGGGCACCTGGGTGGCTCAGTGGGTTAAGACTTTGCCTTCAGCTCAGGACATGATATCAGGGTCCGGGGATTGAGCCCCGAATTGGGCTCTCTGCTCAACAGGGAGCCTGCTTCCCCCTCTCTCTCTGCCTGCTTCTGTGCCTACTTATGATTTCTCTCTCTCTGCCAAATAAATAAAATCTTAAAAAAAAAATTCTTGTTTTGTAGCCCATTTCCTTCTGACCATAACTGGCTGGATATGAAACAAACCTTCCCAAGGAAAATTAGTCAATTAGAATGGGTTAAACCAATCAGACTTTCAAAGAATATGAACTAACACTTTGCAGTTAGTTTGTCACCGGCTCTTAAGATGGAAGGTCATAGGGATTCAGCTGAGGTAGCCTTACTGAGCTATAACTTGGGTATGTAAGTTGAAAGAAGAGAAGAATGGAACATAGGCATAGAAAAAAGTGAGAAGCCATGAAAAAGAAGCAGAGATGAAAAATATTCTGTGATTTCTAAGATATAGAAAAAGCATCCTACCTCTAGTCCCTTTTCTCTTTCCATGACCCTTGGCTACAGTATATCTTAACCGTCAATTCTGTGAGATCTCTGTTTTTCTACTATACCACCCATGACATAAGTAGTGGGTTTGATATGTCTTTGCTTCTTGCAAACAAAAAATACAAGTAAAAAAAGGGGTTCCAAATGTAGGACTGATAGCACTAAAATTAGACATGCTAAAATTAAATGGTATAATATATACTAAAATAAGTGTTCATATAATGGACATTTTTGCTCTATAGATAAATTCTTAGAAATGCCTGTCTGTATGTTGAAGAATAATTTTATGAAGAGTTAAGGCAGCTCATATATAGTCCATGTTAATATGAGTTCATCCCAGAGAGGGCATGTTGATTTGGTGTGAGACAGTAAGTTAATTAGTGCAGTAAATTAATATAGCACACAAGTGACAATACTGTATCCAAAGCAATTTATTGGTGTTAATTTCTTCATTTGCAAATGCACAAAGTTCACCTGTTGAAATGGATGTTTTAATATATACTACAAATCGTTTCTGAACTTGCACATTTTAAAAATTATCTATAGTTTAGTTAAATTTGTGTGAGGGTGCTGGAGAGGATCTCTTAAACCTGCATAATTGAGTATTTGTGTTTTATATCTAGGGAAATAGGCACTGCTAGGGCCATAGGCAGAACTATGAAGGATTTCTTGTCTTCTGGTGTCTTCAGACTTCCTTTTACTTGCATTTTCTCTACTGCAGAGCTTATTTTCCTTTTCCCTGTCTCACATGTTCAGGATCTGAAACCTGTTCATACTAAGATTTAAGGAATGATAAAAATGTTTTATTCTCAACTGTAGTATTAACAACATGTCTGATATTTATTTAGCATTTTATAGCTTAGAAAACACTTTTATATAACCTATATCATTTAATCACCACTACAACTCTGTAAAGTAGATGATATCTCAAATGTATGAATGATGAAACCAAGACTCAGATACTATAACAGAGCTTTGAATTCAGGTCTCTAAACTCTGGTTTAAGATAAACAAAAACAAAAACAAAAAAACAAAACAAAACAAAAACACTTAAGCTAATAAATGAGCCTTCAAATGTAGACTTTCTGATTCATGTGTGTACAGTGAACTGGCTTTCTCTATTCAGACATGATCACAACTCAAAGACAGTAACAGGAACAGGTTGAAGGCAAGAAAATTCACTGTAAAAGGACAAGGAGGATGTCATTTAAATTAGGGAAAAATAACTCTCTGTACTTCAGTAATCTCTGAAGACTATTACAAAGAGTTGTATAATAATAAAGTCAATGTAGTCTGGTAGAAAGAGAATGGGCTTTGTGTTCCTGCAGACATGGGATTTGAATCCAGTTCCAGATCTTCCACTTACCAGCTGTGTTTCGTTGGGCAAAGACACTGAAATTCTTTGAGCCTCAATTCCAATATAATTAGAGCTGTAAATACTTGTTTCGTAGGACTATTGTGAACTTTCATTGAAAAACATGTGAAATTAAAAGGATACAATCATTTATTGAGCACAAAGTAAATGTTCCTTTAAATGTTCCATACCTACCTATGGGATAGGTACTATTACTTTGGGGATTTAACAGGTGAAGAAATTAACATAAAGAAGTTGATCAACCTGACCAAAGTTACACAGATAGTAATCTGTAGAACCAGGATTCATTCTCAAGTCCACATGATTTGATACTTGTGCTGCACAGTACATAGTACTTAATACTTGGTCCCATTCTTATAACGATTAGCATTTGTAATGATGGCAGGGGTGGGCATCTGTTGTTTCGGTCTCCAGAAATACCATCCCCCTTCTGTCAATAGCATTTCCCTTCTGCTGGGAAACTAGTTCTCAGCCACTTCAGTGGATGAATATGTCACAACCCAGTGTGAGGTAGGCATGTGATTCCAGTAAAGGCAATCAGAAAACTTCCTTGGGAGGATACCTGGGTGGCTCAGTCGATTAAGTATCTGCCTTCATCTCAGGTCATGATCTCAGCATCCTGGGATAAGGCCCTGTGTCAGGATCCCTGCTCAGGGGGAGTCTGCTTCCCCCTCTACCTCTGCTTGCCAGTCCCCTCTGTTTGTGCTCACTCTCTCTTCTATCAAGTAAATAAATAAAATCTTAAAAAAAATAAAAAGAATAATTCCCCACTTCCTTATGTTATGTACAGGGAGTGAGAGGCCTTCTAGTTCCTTTGGGATTGCTACAGTAGGATAATGTAAGCTGGAAGCTGAACAAGAACTGATAATGAAAGCCATTTAATGGTTCCTCCATAGTTATGGCAGAAGTCATCTCAAGTAAGAGAAATGAGGTCAGACAAAAACTAAATGAGGAATGCAGAAGAAGTCTTGATAATAGAGAGAAAAAGTCTCCTTATCAAGATTTTGCCCATACAACTGCCTCATTTGTATGGACTAATTTGAGTTGGATTTCTGTTATATACAACTGAAAGTAATAGAGTATAAAATGTCTTTGGTTATTTCTTTTAGAAATCGGTGGGTGGGGGCAGTGCTCTTTATTGTAATGAGTTTCCACTATAGGGGTTTAAAATAATATAATTTGTGCTTAAAGAGGAAAATATTAATTGTATGAAAATCTTCAGTTATAATATCTCAGAGAGGCTGAAAAATGAAGTGCCCGTTTAAGGATTTCTTAAAAAAATATGACAGTAGTTAGTGATAGTCATGATTCTCTATTTATTAGATTTCTCTAAAACACAAAGGAGGATAATTTTTGACTGAATAATTTGACACCTTTATAAAAATGTATTTTCATTGCTTCTGCTTGCAAAGCTCTTCACTCAAATACACAAACAGCTCCTTCTCATGCTTCATTCAAGTGTCTGCTCCACATCACCATGAGGCTTTCCCTGACTCTTCTCTCTAAACATTACCCTACTTACTTTTTATCCTTTTCCTGACTTAGTTTTTATTTCATGGACTGTATAATTACCTGACAACTGTACTTTTTATATATTTGTTTATTACTACTTCCCACAGTAGAATATAAGCTCTATAGTACAAGGGTTTTTTTAAAATTAACATATAATGTATTATTTGTTTCAGGGGCACAGGTCTGTGATTCATCAGTCTTACACAACTCACAATGCTCACCACAGCCTATACTCTCCCCAGTGTTCACCACCCAGCCACTCCATCCTTCTCATGCTTCCTCCACTCCAGCACTCTACTCCTCAGTTTGTTTCCTGAGGTTGAGTCTCTTATGGCTTATCTCCCACTCTGGTTTCATCTTTTTCCTCCCTTCCCCTATGATCCTCTGTGTAGGACAAGGATTTTTGTCTCAATACTATGGAATGAATGAGTCTTTTTAGGTAGAACATTTGCTATGGACTTAAGTATGGAGGAAAAAATAAAAGAGTAGCAAAGACAGGCTAGCTGATTAGCTTTGATCAAGCCTACATCCCTCTCTTCCTGGGGACTTGCTAAATTTTTCAGTCTACCTTGCAGTTGGGAGTGGTGTTGTGATAAATTAGGGTATGAGCAGGAATGAAGTACACCACTCCAGGTGGAGTACATAAGATCTCCCACACATGGGGTTATCATCATCTCAGTCTATCTAGGACACTTATGGGTTACACTTGTTTGTCAGGTGGTGTTTCCACTCTCTAAAATATCCTGGTTTCAGCAATTTTAGAGACACTATAACAATGCATGACAGTCCAGGCCTTCTCCTCTTCTGCAGCACACTGCAGACAAGCCTTGTGACTCTGAAAGCCACACGTTACAGATTGCATAGCCACAAAAAGGAAGGATACTGGATCTTTAAGTCACCATTTGGAAGAGAGCTGCCCATCAGCTCACTTTAGACTTCGGGCAAAAAAAAAAAATTATTTTGTGCTTGAGCTCTTATACATACTTGAATTTGAAATTTATAGCAATTATCCTACCCTAACTAATATAGGAAACTAAAAGTCAAATTGTTAATATCCAGAATATGTAAATTGGGAAATGTAAGATTTTGTTTATTTATTTATTTGACAGACAGAGATCACAAGTAGGCAGAGAGGCAGGCAGAGAGAGAGGAGGAAGCAGGCTCCCTGCTGAGCAGAGAGCCCGATGCGGGGCTCAATCCCAGGACCCTGGGATCATGACCTGAGCTGAATGCAGAGGCTTTAACTCACTGAGCCACCCAGGCGCCCCTGTAAATGCTTATTTTTAACTGGTACAAATACAGTTTAACTTTCCAATTGTAAATTATTTTTAATCCTTGAACAATGCAGGGTTAAGGGCTGCTGACACCTTGTATAGTAAAAAATCCATGTATGACTTTTGTCTCCCCCAAAACCTAACTACTACAGGCCTATGTTGACAGGACACCTTACTGATAATGAAAGAGTTGATTAACACATTTTTTGTGTTATATACATTACATACTATATGCTTACAATAAAGTAAGCTAGAGAAAAGAAAATGCTATGAAGAAAACCATAAGGAAGAGAAAACACATTTACAGTATTGTAATGTTAAAAAAAAAAAAAACTGCATATACCACACTATTTAAACCTATGTTGTTCAAGGGTCAATGGTATTTTAAAAGTGTTACTGAATCAGATCAGGTAAAATATTCCACTATTTTATGATTTGTTTTATAATGTCAGTGTTGTTAGTAAAAATCAACTTAAGAGTCATAATAAATTGAGTGTACACTGCCTCTTCCCACAGGGATAGTTAATCTGGCTATTCTACTGTGGAACATTCCATGTGCATGTAGAAAAATACTATATGACTGGTTGGAGTAATTTGATTACTGTATGTTCACCAACTGGAAAGTCTAGTCATAATATCCTTTTTGTCTTCATTTTGTCCCTTGATAACCAATTCATGAAGCTAATCAAGCTGAATCAAATCTTTCTGGAAGGCAGAAGTCTTGCAAACTGTCTCTGACACCATCTGCTGCACAAAGAAAGGAAATATGGTGTACTAATTGGTATGTTATGAAATAGCCAAGGGACTGAATTGTGGTGGTTTTGGAGTCAGTGAATTTCTGTGAGATCTCAAATTCTGACAGATGCTAGAGAGTGCACAGTGTCTGCCCCTAGAAATATGTAGAGAGTCTTTCCTGAAGCTTGAGTTGCCTCTCTCTGCCTTTGTGGTCATCCAGACAAAAGAACAAAAGCATATTTCTTTTGGGCGGTTATATACATCTCAAATTTTAAACTAAACAAATATACATTCACTGAAACCATATCCAAAAAATACAGAATTGCATACTGAGGGATTTTCTGGTTCTTTGCAGAAAGCCTTTATGAAAAATTACTTGTTTTGGTATCTGTGTTTAAATTTAAAAGACTTTCAGAAAAGTCTGGTGACATTTGTTCTTTGTTCATCTTTAGGAATGTTACCAAAATATTGCTTGGGAGCACTGTGTGAGAAAGCAGGTCCTTTTCTTTCTTTTTTTTTTTTTATTTATTTTCTTTTTTAAAAAAATTATTTATTAATTTATTTTATTAACATATAATGTATTATTTACCCTAGGGGTACAGGTCTGTGAATGGTCAGGCTTACACACTTCACAGCACTCACCATTTGACATACCCTCCCCAGTGTCCATAACCCAACCACCCTCTCCATATCCCCCACCAACAACCCTCAGTTTGTTTTATGAGATTAAGAGTCTCTTATGGTCTGCCATCCTCCTGATCCCATCTTGTTTCATTTTTTCCTTCCCTATTTCCTAAACCTGCCACTCTGCCTCTCAAATTCCTCATATCAGGGAGATCATATGGTAATCGTCTTTCTCTGATTGACTTATTTCACTCAACATAATACCCTCTAGTTCCATTCACATCATTGCAAATGGCAAGATTTCACTTCTTTGGATGGCTGCATAGTATTCCATTGTATGTGTGTGTGTGTGTGTGTATATATATGCGTATATATATCACATCTTCTTTATCTGTTCATCTGTGGATGGACATCTAGGTTCTTTCCATAGTTTGGCTATTGTGAGCATTGCTGCTATGAACATTTGGGTGTACATGCCCTTTGGATCACTACATTTTTATCTTAGGGTAAATACCCAGTAGTGCGATTCTAGGTCATAGGGTAGCTTTATTCTCAACTTTTTGAGGAACCTCCATACTGTTTTCCAGTGTGGCTACACCAGCTTGCATTCCCACCAACAGTGTAGGAGGGCTCCCCTTTCTCCGCATTCTTGCCAACATCTGTCATTTCCTGATATGAGGAAGTGGTGATGCAACATGGAGGCTTAAGTGGGTAGAAGAATAAATCATTTCCTGACTTGTTAATTTTAACCATTCTGTCTGGTGTGGGGTGGTATCTCATTGTGGTTTTGATTTGTATTTCTCTGATGCCATGTGATGTTGAGCACTTTTTCACGTGTTTGTTGGCCATCTGGATGTCTTCTTTGCAGAAATGTCTGTTCATGTCCTCTGCACATTTCTTGATTGGATTCTTTACTCTTTGGGTTTTTAGTTCGATTAAGTTCTTTATAGATTTGGATATTAGCCCTTTATCTGATATGTTATTTGTGAATATCTTCTCCCATTCTGTCAGATGTCTTTTGGTTTTGTTGACTATTTCCTTTACTGTGCAAAATCTTTTAATCTTGATGGAGTCCCAGTAGTGTTTTTTTTGTTTTGTTTTTGGTTTTTTGCCCTTGCTTTCCTTGCCTTTGGCAATGTTTTTATGAAGAAGTTGCTGTGGCTGAGGTCGAAGAGGCTGCTGCCTATGTTCTCCTCAAGGATTCTGATGGACTCCTGTCTCACATGGAGGTCTTTCATCCACTTTGAGTCTATTTTTGTGTGTGGTATAAGGAAATGGTCCAATTTCATTTTTCTGCATGTGGTTGTTCAATTTTTCCCAACACCATTTGTTGAAGAAACTGTCTTTTTTTTCCATTAGACATTCTTTCCTGGAAAGCAGATCCTTTTGACAAATGAGTTTAACCATAGGATGATTACATATGACAAATTGGAATTTTCACTTTGGCAACCTCCAGTATCAGTATCTGGAGAATGTTTCTCTCCTGAAGTCATTTGGGCCCTTGCCTAAAGATTGTAAATCTGTAAATGAGTCTTCTTAAAGTTGGACGAGAGGAATGGAGTCAGGGTCTTAGCATTCAGTATTCAGATTTCTCTTGAATCTCCAGATTTCAATCTTGAGACTCAACCCCTCTTTCAAGCCAAATGTTCTTAAGGTCCCAAGTTTAGATCCTCTCAGTTTAATTTATTCAGGGTAAACCTCTTACCTGTGAGATGATGTTGGACATTCTGACTGTGGGGTAGTTTCTGGGTTGTGTAGGGGGAGGCAGAGTTATGAAACTTTGACTTTTTCCCTTGTGCCTCATCTTTAACTTCCATGGTACCCTGTGGCTATATGACCCTTCAAGAGGAGTGGAGTAAGGAGTTTGCTCCCAAATTTCTCTGAAAAATCATGTTTTGTGGACTGAAGAAATTGCAAATTGTTTTACATGATGTAACCAATATGGGCGAATGTATAAACAAAACAAAACACAACAAAATGTGGATAAAATGTAACCTTTATCATGTACTAGTGACACATTTATTAATGTTCACCTCTTGACTGTCGAGTGTGTATTTTAAGGAAATATTTTCACTTAATGATCACCAGTATTTGGGTATCTTGCTGTTATCCATGTTATGCCTTTTTCAGCAGAAAAGTTCTTTAATTTGATTTGAGTAGAAAGTTTATAACACATGACACTTTGCTATTGAACTTACAATATCTGACTCAGGTTTTTCTTGCGGTGACAGTTATTAGAAGAAGGTAAAACTTCAATGGTATATTATTTTCAATAAAATATTATAATATTGTTTGGGAACTTGATATTACTAGAACAACAAAATGATCCCTTTTATAGACTAATTATAAAATTGTCATGATAGTACAGAGTTTTCATAAGAGTAGGCTGAGGTTGCACACAACACTGGCACTCTTTCTAAATCAGCACACATCTAGCAGGAGATGTAAGGAGAGGCTGGAAAATTCTAATTTGAACCAGAGTAATAGACAAGTTATCTTACTTTTTGCATATTAGTAATATATATTATCCATTCTAAAAACAACAAAAAAAATATATGTAATTTATAGAAGGAAGATGGATCAACATATTTTGTATTCTACTAAATCTTTGAGCAAGCTTAAACAATTTAATTTTTTCTCTTTTAAAAATTTATTACTGAAGTACAATTGACATACCGTGTTATATTAGTTTCAGGTATACAACATATTGACTCAACAGTTCTATGCAGTGCTTACCATGATAAATGTAGTTACCATCTGTCACCATCCAGTGTTATTACAATATCAATGGCTATATTCTGCATGTTTTACTTATCGTCTTTTGACTTACTTACCTTTATAACATAATTATTTTTCCAGTCTGAATAAATCTTCCTCTAAGGTAAATAGGATGAGCAAATATAAGTAAAGCTATCTTATTTTAAGGAAAAATCTTCAATCATTATTTAAATTTATTGTTTACCAAGATGTTTACCAAAATAAGGAATCAGTACTTATATCAACATGCTCATTTTGGTTGTTATTAAAAAACTTTTGAAGTCAACACAAACAACACCAGATGTGTCTAGGGATGCAGCCTCTGAGAGGGCAGCCTCAGGCTCTGTAATGTTTTTCCTATTGCTGTCACAATAAATTATTTCAAATTTAGAGGCCTGAAACAACCCAAATTTATTATTTTATAGTTCTGTAAAAGTCCTACACTGGTCTCACTGAGCTAAAATCTAGGTGTCTCTAGGGCTGAATTCCTTTCTTGAGGTTTAGTTGAGAATCCATTTCCCTGTTTTTTTCAGGTTCTCAAGCCTGCCTGAACTTCTTGGTTAGAACTCCTTCCTCCATTTTTAAAGCCTGCAGTGTAGCATCTCTCAAATCTTGCTTCTATTGCTGCATGTTTTTGTGACAAAAAAGATTCTCTCCTTTTAAAGATTATATAGTTTGGGACAACCTGAATAACTCAGTGTAATATCCTATTGTTAGGATCCTTAAACTTAACTACATCTCAAAGACCCTTTGCCATGTAAAGGAACACATTAAAAGTTTCTGGGGATTAGGGTGTGAATATCTTTAGGGATCATTATTCTCCCTATCACATACTATATCACCTTGAGTTATCTGGTAAAACAGGGATGCAGACCCAGTTCTCGTTTCTACAGCATAGTTCCTATACTATTTTGCTGGGGACATTGTCACTGTACCATAAGGACTACTGTATTTTTTTTTTTCATGAAATTGGCAAATACACAATTTCCATTGTGTTCCAGACCTGTAGTAGGTACTGAGGAAATAAAAGTGAAAGAGTCTCTGTCCTCAAGGATCTTATAATGGATTAAGCCATAAGAGACTCTTAATCTCATAAAACAAATGAGGGTTGCTGGGGGGAGGTGTGATTGGGATGGGGTGGCTGGGTTATGGACATTGGGGAGGGTATGTGCTATGGTGAGTGCTGTGAAATGTGTAAGCCTGGTGATTCACAGACCTGTACCCATGAAACAGTTAATACATTATATGTTACTTTAAAAAAGACAATTGTACAATGTCATAGGGGTAAGCACAAGGTGCCATGGGATCTTATGGGGTGCCCGCCACAGCCCTGAAATTTCAGGCAAGATGTCCTACAGAGGATTACATACATGTAAGCTATAATAAACCTTTTATGAAGAATGACCATGTGTGGAATTGGAGAGGTTATAGGACATTTATATTTTTATTTATTTTACTGCTACATTCTGGACATAATGGTAGTACAAGAAACAGATGAGACTTCTGACTTCATGGAGCTCTAAAGAGTTTAGTGTTCTAATCTAATATACTTAGTAGATGTGAGAACCTTTATACATCAAAGGTAGAGCAAGCAAGGACAGAGAAAGAGCAGAAAAGGACAGAGGTGGATAAGAAGGTTGAAAGTCAAGAATGTAAATGTTAGGAAATGCTCACTTGAAAGACTTATTTTAGATTACAAGAGAGCAAAGGTGTTCCAAACTTGAGGAAGGAAGTTCACCTTTTAGGAGTGGTTTTTTTGTTTGTTTGGTTTTTTTTTTTTTTTTTTTGTAATCTCTGGAAAATGTTCAGTTGTTGATCATTTTAAGTGAGTGTTTTTAACCTCAGTTGACCCTTTAAAATGGACTTCATTTTCAGTAAAGAAGTTACTTTGTGTAGATAAACAGAGTAGAAAGGGTTCTGAGGAAGAGAAAATATCTTCTACTGAATCTAGTTATCACTTACTTGGGTGAAAGGACTAACTTACAAAGCTGATTGATTAGCCTGTTTTTTTTTTTTTTTAATTGTGATGCTAAACAGTTTATCACCTGACTGCAGTGATCACTTATCACTGAAATTCCCAGCAGATGTTTGCAAAATGCTTTCAATTGTCAAGAACCCCTTCTCACTCCTTCTTTTATTTTATTTTATTTTATTTATTTATTTTTTTTTTCTTAAAAAGTAAGACAAGAGTAAGTTTAATTCTGCAGGATTTCAGGGCCATTAGGGCCATACACATAGCCATCTGTATCTGTGTACATTTCCACTAGATATTTCCACCTGCTAATTCTATATTCTTTTTTTTTTTTTAATTTTTTTTTTAAATTTTTTATTTTTTATAAACATATATTTTTTATAAACATATATTTTTATCCCCAGGTCTGTGAATCACCAGGTTTACACACTTCACCATAAGTGACTCTTAATCTCACTCCTTCTTTTAAAAAGGAACTGCCAAGTTTCCATTTGTGACAACATGGATGGATTTAGAGGCTATTGTGCTAAGTGCAGTAAGACAGAGAAAGACAAATACCATACGATTTCTCTTATATGTGGAATCTAAAAAAACAAAGAACAACAACAACAACAACAAAACCCCAAATGAATAAACAGACAAACAAAAAGAAAAAACAGACACATAAATATAGAGAACACAGTGATGGTTACCAGGGAACAAGGAGTGTGGGGATGGGTAAAATGGGTGAAGGGAGTGGGAGCTATAGGTTTCCACTTATGAAATGAATAAATCATGGAGATTAAATGTACAATGCAGGGAATATAGTCACTGGTATGGTGATAGGGTTGTATGGTGACTGATGGTAGCCATGGTGAGAATAGCGTAATATATAAACTTGCCTCATCACTATGTTGTACACCTGAAACTAATGTGTCAAAGCAATAAATGAAACAATAATTATGTGTCAACTATACTTCAAAATAAAAAAAAAATCTTGCAAGTTTGGATGATACTACCATATTGCAAACTCCCAAAGGGACTGTGTGAATTCTGGATATGTTAGCAGAATGTTACCAAAATTCATGTAGGATGAAGGAGAGTGTAATAGCATCTGTGAAGTACTGTCTGTCCATATTTTTAGTCCCACTACTCCATGTCCTGCTATATTGCATTCTGTACTGTGTATTTCTTCAAGTCTGAACTTTTGAGTTATTTGTACTGTACGTATACTTCTGGAGAGTATGGATTGGTTCAAAAAATCTAGTTTAACAACAGTGTTACTGCTTCATCTTATCACAAGATGTTTGTCACTTTGAAATAAAAAAAAACTTAATCCTCTTGTATATAATTAGACTAATTATATAAGTCTAAATATCACAGTGGCAAAAATAAATAGAGGAGTAAGTACATTTTAACTTAGAGTGTTAGCAGATAAAAAAAAAAAAGATAGATGTGCTTATTAGTAGTTTTGTCATAAGAACTTGGAATTATTAAATTTTATTCTCACATTGCAATTTAAGAGGATAGGAACTCCAGAATTTTCAAGCGGAATTAGGAGTTCTTGTAATAAAATATGAAGAACATGCATGTTATTATAGTATAAGGATTTGCAATTATGTCTTGATCGCAGCTCAGGGATTACATGTTTTTAATGAAGTGCACATTGTCAGCGTGCAAAGCAATAAATGAAAGAAGTTACAGAATGAAAAATTTAATATATATGATAATACACATAAATCTATTAGAGAAAGAAAAGCAGAATTAATTATAATTCAGTACCCAGAGGGTGAATAAAAATGGTAAAGAATTATGAAATAAAAAATTCATTTTATAATTAGTTTAGCATAGCAAAATAAGAAAAGAAGTAAGCTTTTAAATGTCCTGATAACTTATAAAATATTTCATGAAAGGAGAGCAGGAAAAATGTTAATTATAAGCAGTACCTAAAAGGAGAAAAATCTGTTCTATCTTGAAATAACAATGATTAAGTTTCTAATTAATTCATGGTTTCATTCTGAAAACTAATCACAACAATGTTTTGAATATTCTAAATATTCAAGTAAAATGCAAAGATATGCTTAAAGCATTTGTGAAGCTCAAGTAGTTTTGAGCACCAATAATTATCTCCAAGGCATTTTGGAAAAGCAACATGAAGTTAAACTTTTTCTTTCTTTGGGATTTTTCAACATAGTTATTAATATTTGTGAGTGTTCTGATGGCCTATTTGTCTATATATCACTTTGTTCTTGACACATTAGAAAATACATTTCTTAAATTAATTTTTCCTAGTAGGTTTATTATGATGAAAAAAGTGTCTCAGTGAAATGAAATAAAGATACAATAGCCAGAACTAATTCTTTCAGTCTTTATATGTAGTGAGTACCTACAACATTCTTAATGCCATCTAGTTGATAGCTTAGGGTTAATATATGCTCATGGTTTCTGAACCATCATAGAACGATAGAGTACACAATTTTAGGTGAGCTATACCTTTGCCAGTGCAGGGTTCAGAGAGATTGAAAGTTGCTTTTTGTGAATGAGCATTGTTGATTGATGTAACCAAAAGTAGTTCTTAGACTTTTTAACTGTTCTGCCCCTGACAGAGTGGATGTGTCTCAAAAACAAACAAAAAAAACAAAACAAAACAAAGCAAAAAAAAAAACCTCTGAGAAAAAGTTATTTTAGGGTATTATATTATTTTTCAAGTCAATTGATCCTGACATTTACTTGACTTGTTCAACTGAGGTTGTCAACTAAAAGTTCTGATTCAATTCAAAAGTTCTGACCAATTTGTTACATAGAAGGCCAGTGTGTTTGGTTAGCATTTTTAGATGCTTCTCAAAGGCAAAGGTTTCCTGGCTTCTTGTTTGCCAATTTTGACATTTAGTATATTATTTTAATGTAACTGAAATTCCTTGTTTGTGTGGCATTCCTGCCATGAACTGAACTGTGTTCCTCTAAAATTCACATATTGAACCCCCAACCCCCAAGTGACTATATTTGGAGATAGGGCTATTAAGCAGATAATTAAGGTTAAATGAGGTCAAAGTGTGGGACCCTAAAACTGTAGGACTAGCATCCTTATAAGAAAAGAAAGAGACACCAGAAATCATTCTCCCTCTTTCCCTCTTTCTAGTTCTTCCTGCATGAACACAGAGGCCATGTGAGGACATGGGAAGGTGATCATCCAGAAAAAGAAAGACACATCTCACCAGAAGCCAACCATGAAGGTACTTAGATCTTGTACTTCTAACCTCCAAAACTGTGAGAAGATAAATTCTCTTATTTAAACCACCCACTCTTTGGTATTCTAAGATGGCAGTCCCAACAGACTAATTCGGTACACAGTGGGGGATTGATTAGATTACATTAAATATTTTGTGATCATACGTTTTTATGTCCTTGTGTAGGTAACCTGGAGATTAGATTGTAAATGCACTGGTGACCTGGGCCATGTTACTTTGATGTGATTTTGTGGCTTGCTTTATTATGGATACTATGTAATAGTAAGGAAAAATAATACAGAGATCAATAGAGCCATCTCTTATTTTTATGAACTTTAGTTTTATATTTAATTATCATGAAATATATATATATGTGTGTATGTGTCTGTATATATATGTGTATATGTGTATATATATAGATATATAGATTTATATTCATACATTTTATGGCCATTTTATATCATATTCTCTTAAGCTAGTGTTTCTAATGATTTCATAGCAGTGTAACCTAACACAAATCTCTATATAGGCCTGCCTCTTAGCCTAGATTTTGTGCCTTTTTCATCTTTGAAGAAAGTTCATAATGGGTAAAGATATTTTAATGTGTATAATTCTATGGGGGGGGGCATGGGAAGAATACTCATTTCTTCTTCATATAAAATCTATCCATTTAATGTTTATACATTCTATTTTCTAGTACTTTTTTGGTTAAGACCTAAACAGCTGTTAGTAATCATGTCTTCATAAATTAAAAACACTACTTTCATCTCCTCTACTCCATTTCATTGAAATATGTATGTTTTTATTCTTCCTGCATAAGTCAGCCAAGATGAAATAGTTTTTAATTTTAGTATAATGCTCTCAAAAAGAAAAAAAAATGTTTTGGACATACAAACCATCACTAAATTCTGCTATTTTCCAAAGTCACAAAAAATGAAAATATTTATTTCCCATCCTGTGGCTCTGAAAATAAGTAATATTATTTTATAGCTTTACATCTTTTATTTGTAACAGTGTGGTAATATGGAAAAATATGAACAGCCTAGAGCTCAAATACTGGCTCTGTCTTGTGATCTTATTTAAGTCATTTTACTTTTTGTTGACTTTGGTTTTATCAGCAAAATATGGGTAATAATTTATGTCGTGGGGTTGTTATAAAGATTGAGTAAAAAATTTGTATGCATTATACTTAGCATAGTGACAGACACATAGATAATGAAAATTATTTCTCTAAAGAATGAACTTTTGAAGAACTTGTATTAATTCACTTCGCTCAAAATTGTTACAAGCTGGGCCTGAGGTCGGTGTGGATGTTTTTCCAGACTGTCCTATGTTTTTCAAGTGGTATTGGGATCAGTATATAGGCATGGGCCAATCTTTTATTTTGTGCTTGCTTTTTAGGGTCTGTGAAAGGATTAATTGTGGTAATGCATATCTGCAGAACACTTTTTGTAGCCCCTGAGATAAAGTATGTGGTCACTGCAGTGAATGGTAGCCAGGGACATCATGATCATTAACACCCATCAGGGATCAGTACTGGTCATTTCCCATTCTGGCTCCCTGGGTGGTGTTTTTTGTCAATGACATGGTGATTTGGGGACTGGCTACATCTATTGTTCCTGGGTTTTATTTGTAGGAGTCTACACTGAATTAAGCAGTAGTGATAGAAACAGAATGAAGGCTCCTCAGTATATTCTGTTACTATTCAATCTAATGTTTGACATGATTTAAAAGATAAACAAAGACAAAAATTTGAAGAAAGATAAATGAAAAGTGCAGGTCTCTTACGTAGATGTCTCTCTCTCTCCTCCTTTTTGTTCTTGCACACTTTTTTGCAGCCAGGAAAATATTTCAGTCATATATAAAAGTGACAGAATATCCTCTATTGAAAAATGATTGATAAACTATATGGTAACATTTGAAAAATAAGTACATTAAAACTAGTTCAAGTGGTGACAAAATTTATTCACAAAACATTAAAACTAATAAATTACCTTACTGAGTTTTTCAGGACCCTGTGACTGTTACTTAGATGCTTGAACATGTAGATACCCAATATACTTCTAGATGTATATATAAAATATGTAAAGGGTAATGAATGTTTTTCGAATTTTTTAAAAGATTTATTTATTTTTATTAGAGAGAGCAAGAGCAAGATTGAGCATGAATGGAGGGAAGGGCAGAGCAAGAGGGAGAGAATCTCAAGTAGACTCCCCACCAAGTGTGACCTGATGTGCAACTCAGTCCCACAACTTTGAGATCATGACGTAAGCCAAAATCAAGAGTCCAACACTCAACTGACTAAGCCAGTCAGGCATCCAGTGAAAGTTTTTTTTAAACAACTATTGTTTTTACTAAGGTTGTTAGTAGATAGGAGTAAATTACACACATAGAAAGAACTCCAGTTTCAGGAAATATGACATGTGATAGATAGATGAAATTAAAGTACCGAGTCATTATAATGATCATATTTGGTACTAAAAGGTAGTAAAAGTTAGCACAGGCCATAGACTCCGGATATGTGATTATTAAATGAATAATTACTGGGTGAATCAAAGCTATGTATCTTAAGGATAACCCTTTAGGTATGATATGCTTGTGTTTCATGAGTGTATTACTATGTGTATATGTGTTTTAGTATTAGTTTATGATGTGACATAAATAATAGGAAAGGAATTGAAAAAATCTTTTCCAGAAACAATAAGGTACTGTTAGATGGACTAGACTTGTCTTTAATGCTGTATCACCAAACTCCACAGTTCTCTCCTGTCCTTTGACAGGACTTCATCCAGGTTTCTTGTGTCAATTCAATTCTAGTTATCAGTCCTGTCTTCTTCAGGCACTGTTTTTACTCTCCTCTTGCTCCACCTATCACTATCTTGGATATCTTGATTGTGGGGGGAGGGGGCTGTGCCTTTATAAGAAAGCATGGAAGGATCTGAGAACTTCTTAGCATATGTTCCCACCAATATTGACTTACTGTCTACTCTTTGGCTTAGCAATACTCCTGGCATTCACAGAGTAGCAATGAATAGTTGCTGAATTAATTTATGGATAGAGATTACCCAGGTGAAAAAAGAAAGGCAGAGAAAGGGGAGGGTGTTTCTGAATATGAAACAGCATGGAGCAGGTGTAAAACAAGCCATGCATAGAATATTTTTCGTGGCATTATGAATGGGAATGGCTATGTAACAGAGTAGAGGATACACTACATGGGAAGAACTGAGCCTGGAGATCAACCTGGATTACCAAGAGTTGGGTAACACATTTTATCTCCTGTCCTTCCCCCTGATCATTTCCAGAGTGTGTATTTTGGACCTGGTTGCCTCAAAATGGTTGTTTCACAGCTTGGCTTTTACTATGTGAGCAATGATAGAATTGCTGTTTCCATTAAATTGAGGTGACAAAATTTGGTTAAGTTTCTTATACCTTAGGAAAGAGGTATCCTGCATTACAGGATAAATCAGAGCAATGATTCATCAAACTGAGAGCAATTTTTAAGGGAGCAGTTATGATTTAATGTATCAGAGATATTTAAAATCTATGCTAATATAAAATTTTTTAAAAAATTGGATAAAACAAGTATATCACTTAATCAGAATCATAAGTTCATAATGAGTAATTAACAGTATTGATTTTTAAAAATATTTTAATTAATTTATTTATTTGAGAGAGAGATAGCACTTGAGGTGGGGAGGAGCAGAGGGAAAGGGACAAGCAGACTGTGCTGAGCATGGAGTCCCAAGCGGGGCTTGATCCCATTACCCTGAGATCATGACCTGAATTGAAATGAAGAGTCAGATGCTCAACTGGCTGAGCCACCCAGGTGCCCCTATTTGTATTGATTCTTGAAAGCTATCAGAAATATTGGTGTTAGAGAGCTAGGAATAATAATTTTATGATATTTATTCAAGCTTTTATAAAGGAATTGTTCTAATTTCACCATTTGGGCTTATTAAATTTCTAGAGAAGTAAGAGAATAAAAAAGATGAAATGTAGCAATACACGTTTTGAAAAAAGTTGTAAGAGTCAATATAGTAGGGTTTTTTTTTTTTTTTAATTAGGATTAAGAAGATTTCCTGTTTTCAGGCATTTGAGAGGAAATTATGAAATGGATTGTGTTCAGTTATCCTTCATCTTCAGCTGGGGATTTTAAGAGAAGCAGGGGGTTTAATTTGCAGCAGGAGGAAAAATTCATTTAGGTAGACATTTTGGGGGGGGGGTTAAATTGTGATTAAACATTGTAACAGTTGACCAAGAACTGTTGCGTGTTCCTTCTTTTCTTTCTTTATTGAATGAATAGAGACAAACTTAAATCTTTATTCATGTGAATGTACATTTTCACTTCATGATTCTTTGATGATCCTATATGGATTTTCGCATTTCCACAGAGTTAAAGACATCAAGGGGGGATATATTTCTTGGAAGATTTTTTTCTCCTCCAAACATATTATTTTTGTTTTGTCCTTTCAGATCAAACCCATCACACATTGTCTGCTTTGATATCTAAACAATCTTGTGAATGTTCATGCTAGAAAGAAATGTTCATGCTAGAAAGAAATAAAGGCCATTTAATTCTTTTTTGCCTTTGTTCCTTCTCCCTGGTCCCTGTAAAATTCGTTTGAGAAGCTGCTGTGAGGTTGTATGGGCTGCTGCATTCTCCAGCAGCCCATGCCTGCCAGTGCTTCTGAAGGGAGACAGGCTGGACATGTGGCATTTTCCACATTTGTCTTTTAAAACTCACTTCATGTGTAAACAGCTTCGGTGAGCTTTTCAAGTGACTCCCAGGAGGTGGATCACCTCCCCACTGTTCTGCATTAGAGTAAAATTTAGCGGACTTTAAAAGCATTTCACAATCTCAGAACAGAAACATAAAATAAATTCAAGTATTTGGATTTTTGCCAAGTCCTTCAGTGAAAACTCAGAAAGACTCTCCTTTTCCAGTGGGCACATCTTGAAATTTCCTCTGAGGTTTTAGTTAAACAGAGGGATCCGTGGCTCTCATCTTTCCATTCAAAGACAGGAAATGATTGCCCTCCTAGGGTGTTGGCCTGGCCCAGGGTGGGGAACTGGTTTATAGTTGCATGGGTGTGTGTGTGTGTGTGTGTGTGTTGCTTTGCCTTTGTAGCTGACAGAAAGTAGTAGCCTAAAAGGAAGGACAAGAAGACAATAATTACATATTTAGAAGTTAAAAGGAGGTTATAAAAAAATTCAGGGACCATCATGATTTTGAAGGCATGTTTTAGAGATCCAAGGTTCTACTTCTGGCTCTGCTACTTACTTTCCACCTTTTCCACCTTGCAAATCCTTGGGCAAGTTACTTAACCTCTCTAGTCTGTTACTTCATCCATAAACAAGGAATAATAAAAATAATTATCTCACAGAATTATTGAGAAAATTAAACCAGGCCATGGATTGCTAATACTGAGGATGAAAGGTCAAAGAACACTATGAATGACAAAAATCTGTGGCTGAATTAGCCATTTTCACAAAGTTTGTGACCTCTTGGCCTTCTGCAGAACAATTTGGGGTAAGTACAATTTCCCAGTAGGCCAGATATTACTGTTTGCCACTCTGCCCTTTATTGGCTTCCATAGAACTTTCCTTATAGACTCACTGCTTTTCAAAGCAGCTTGTGCACCTGTTGGCAGTCTCTTGAGGGTGTGTAGTTTGGGGCCAGGGCTTTGGTTCAGCTTTGCCAGAATAAGTGGGACAGAATCTCCATCTCCATGAATATGCAACACTCTGGGGTTTCCAGCTGCTTCTTTCCATTTGCTGTTGGCTTCATCCCTATTAGGTAGATGGGTGATTAGCAGGGATCTTATAGCCACCTTAGGAGAGAAAAGGAAGTAACAAAGCAAATGTGAATGTGGTGGAGAATTTAATTGTCTGGTACTTCCTTCTTAGCAACCTAGATGCATTGTGCAGGTATTTTTCAGCTCCTAAAGTTCACCTGTGGTGGAATTCAAGTTCTTTCTCTTTTAAATAATCATTTATCCCAAAGGAAGTTTTCTCATTAACAATAACAAAAGCACACAAACATGTCCATTGTCTATGATGATATTTATACTTTCATATTTAAATAGTTGTAGTTGGAGAAGAAAATAAGAGCTATCAAATCTTGGCTTTCTGTGGATCAAGCTGCATAAAGGTTTGGACTTTTGGGAAAGTTAACATAAGGTGCCAGGATTCAAATAATTATATCATTAAATATTCACCCACCCTTTACTCTCTCTGCCCCCCTCAATCCTTGTGCATTTGTAGAACATGAATTTTTTATTCACGTGAACTGAGGCTCTTTCCAAAGCCCTTGAACCTGTAAACTTATGGAAGACAGCAGGAGAACAAGAACAGGTGAAGCTGCTTGCCTTTGATATTTCTTAGAGTGAAAGCTCAGTGGCCCGCTTGATCTTTTTTGGTGCAGAGATCCAGACTTGTGAATTTATTTCTGGTCAAGTGAGAGCCTTCCTGGTCTGGATACGTGTTGATTCTGCTTTGAAGTTGTTTATCACATCAATCAATTATTTTTATAAGTGGTGGCTATCTTTGGTAGCTAATTTTAAGTCTTGCTCAAGCTTTTCTGCTTCTCTTTCACCTGGGGCTCCTCTTTTAGATTCTGATTACATAGGCTAAAATGATTATTAGTTTAATTAATGTATGTTTTGAAAGTTCATCTCATTAAATAACTGACATGGATTTCAAAGACCAATGTAAATTGACTTTAGGATTGTCTGAAGGTTTTTTTGATGGCAATCCAATATATCCCTAAAATGAAGGGAAAGAATACTACATTCAGCAAATATGTATATGTTTTTTAATTTTTAAACTTTATTTTATTTGTGGCAGCTAAGATGAACAAAACACTGTTTAGAATCTGAAAGAAGGTATAAGCCGTTCTCTTTGTCATGAATGCTGTTTTAAAATTTGGTTGTTCTGCTCCATTTGAAGATACCTCTTTAAGGATCTGTATTCCATCCCTCATCACCTTTATGCCCTCATTGGACAGTTTATGTTCATGTTGTAGCTGCTGCTTCTACAAACTGAATTCAACCTGCAGACAATTTTATCCACAACTGAGTTTCATAGAAACACTGCACAGGAAATTGCCTGTTATAGGAGGCCACAAATAAACATATTTTAATTTGAGGAGGCATATCAAATTTTTTTTTTCAAGTATACTCTGGAGGGTATCCCTACACTGGAGAGTCGAAGTCTGAACTGGTAGGGTTCACACTGCATGTCTCCTTTCCCCACAGTGCCATAAATAGGGAACTTGCCATTGCCATGCTCACTGCCTTATCATCAGCCACTGGAAAAACATCTGGAGTGATTTTGTTTTGTATATAATAAGCAGATATTTAATTTTCAGTGCTTTCTATCCCCAAACATATGATGTGAATCTCAAATAATACTCAGCTAGAAAAATAATAGATTTATATAAAGTATAATATCTCAGGAAAAAGATAATAGTAAAATGGTTATTTAAATTCATTAAAATATAAGGAGAGAGAGGATGAGAGTGAAAAAGAATAAAGTGTTCAAACAATTAAGTGTAATAAAAATAGAATGTATTACTTCTGAGTTTTATATGATAGGAAAACTAAAAACCTCGTTAGTGAATGGAAGCAATCAACTTAAAATAGGCCATCATTATTCTACATATGGGAAAAATTGAAGGAAAATGTTATAACTTATTTCAAGTTTCTACTAGTTATTTCAAATTATGGATTTACTTGGTCCAGATCAATGAGGTGAAGGATTACTTGAATCCCCCCTGAGCTCTGTGTTTTCCCGGAAACAAAGGAAAAAAAAAAAAAGAAAAATCAACCCCAACATCTCACAAGATCTTATATCAAATTATGTTATATATACAATAAGTGGATATTTAATTTTCACTGATTTTTATCCCCAAATATATCATATGGATCTCAAATAATACCACTAGAAAAAATAGATTATATATAAAGTATAATACCAAGGTAAAAAGAAGAATAAGATGATGATTAAGTTCACTGAAGTATGAGAAGAGAGAACTTGAATTTATTTTCATATGGAATATGGCATAAAAGGAAGTAAAATTCTCTTTGACATGTTAGATGCTATTATGAACATTGTATTCATTCATGCTTACAATTGCACGGGAATTTTAAATTACGTAAAGCATGAAACTTTGAATATAGTCATTTGTCATATTTCCAAATTCCCACAAGATGGCAGGATTTCAGAGCATTTAGAATATATGCTTGGATAAGTAGCTAGAATTATTTTAAATCTTGTAACTAGGTTAAGCACAAATCCTGTTTTCTGATCACTGATGCAAATAATACACAGAGCAGGGTCCAATTCTTCCTCTTGTTATTTACAGATTCTACTAAATTGAACTAATGAAACAATGGATTGTGAGTTTTCAGTACTCCTCAGGTTGAGGACCACTTTCTTATTTTTAAACTCTAATTTGAGGTCATTGATAATCACCCAGGAATGTACAGCCTCATCTGCGTTTCATTTATTTTATTCATGAGGGTCAGAGATGAGCAGGGATGCAGGTCTTAACAGATGGAACTCCACGTCTTGGTATTTTAGAGGTTCCAGCCACATGGCCATGTGGTTCTGCAAGCAGCGAGGAGCAGTCAGTCCTGTCTATCATGGAGCTTGTGTCTATGAATATTTAAATGATGAAATTTAACATGCACTGGGTGATACAGGCTTCTTGGTAGAATCCTTGGGGAAACAAACCTCCTTTCTCTCTCTCTCTCTCTCCCTTTCTCTCTCTCTCATTCTGTCTGTCTCTCTTGTGAGAGGTGATTGTCTCCATTAGTGACTTGTCAAAGACAAGTCTCTAAACAGCTATGAATGCTTCCATAGCCTAGGAAAAGAAAGGGGTTTCTGGAACCAAATTGGATAAAATACACTAACAACATAAGAGGTGTTTGAAATTAGCACCAAACTTCAAATTCTGCCTGAGTTTATCTTTGTCTTTTTTTCTTCACAAAATGGGGCATTTACATTCTTCAATGTCTTTCATTTCTCCATCTATGGATCAGGTTATCTGGGGATAAGTGACATTTCATTTTTGAAGTTACCTTTTTAAACTAGAGTGTTAGACAACTTAATTAGTTAGACAGCTAGATGGTTCCTTCATTTGATAAGTAGGATATAGTATTTGTGAAAATAATTTTATTTAAGTGATATTCTTGGTGCTAACATTGTAATTCTGCTGGCATGCACCTGGTACTTATCCAGTGCTAATGGTGGGTGCCAAAACGCATGAGAAGAGATTACTAGTGACAAACATCTCCAAAGTAAGGAGGAAGAATTTGTTATTTCTTAATGTCAGAATTGTTAATGATGAGATTTTGTTTTTATGGTGTTATATGAGGGCATCTGAACTTGAGAAGTGATTGTGTTAGTTGGTTAGGTGGAAGCTTGTGTGGAGACTGATAAATAGTTGGGGTAAATTTGATTTATGTGAGCTGAATTTGAGTTATTGCACAAACTGCTCCCAAAATGCTTATGGCACTGTGTGGGCAATATTACTTGAGATTTTGCTAACTAAATTATTGTGACTATATGCATCATTACCACAAAGGGGCACGCCAGTAGCCATAGTAAATAATGACGTTGGAATCTGCCTAATTCTGTACTCATAACGCCAGAGACCACCTTGAGGGAATCTCAGGTTCTTCTGCATTCTACTTCCTATTCTACTTCCCAAAGTTCAAGGTGATTTTGTTTATAAAAGAGAGGTCAGTATGAAGTGAGTCTCTTCTGCAAAGAAAATTCAAAGGTCTTGAAATAAATTTCTATAGTTTTTTTTTTCCCATTTGAGTTTTAGAAAAACAACTAGTAACATAAAGATTTAACTACATTTAAAAATATGTCAGAGATAATCTTTATATTCTATTCTAATGATGAAATATACAGATAAAAACATTCAACCTCTAACAACAAGGAAACTAATGGACCATGGGTTCAGCTAAAAACAGTGAAACCTAAAATATTCCCCACTCCAAATTCATTCAGGGACAGAGAACAGAATCAATTCTAGCTATTTTAAATATAAAGGGATTTATTGCCAAATGTTAAATACCTTATAAAATCACTGGGAGGAATTGACATCCAAAGTCATACCACAGAAATGAACTACAGAATTGCTGCTGCCTCTGCCTCAGTCAAGAGGTTTCCTGTCAAACAGAAAATCACTGCAACAGCTACTGGCTTTAGAAAATGTCACTCACCTCTGCTATAACCCACACCAGCAAATGGGTCTGTTGTGCTTGCCTTTCTAAAACCTACCTCAGATTAGAAATCAAGTCTTTCATAAGTACATCTAATAGAAAAATGATATCATATCTGAAACATTGTTGTAAGGGAGTTAGGCATATTTTTCACAGTGCAAATTATGGTAAGAAAGATAATTGAATTTCTAGGATTACTTTTATCTTTCTTGGGCAAAATGTCTAATTGAAAACTTGGGATGCTGAACTACCTTCTGTCTCAAATATGTGTTCAAAATGGTTTTAGGAATTTTCTTTCTTTTTTTTTTTGTTTCAAGTTTTTATTTAAATTGCTTACATATAATACCCAGTGCTCATCACAAGTGCCCTCCTTAATACTGTACATCATTCATTTAGTCCAACCTGCCTCCCCTCCATCAACTTTCAGTTTGTTCTGTATCATTAAGAGTCTCTTTATGGTTTACTTTCCTCTCTTTTTTTACTTTTCCTTCCCATATATTCATCTGTTTTGTTTCTATCCCACATATGAACATAATATGGTATCTCTTTTTCTCTGAATTATTTCACTCAGCATAATACACTCTAGTTTCATCCACATCATTGCAAATGGAGATTTCATTCTTTTGATGGCTGAGTAATATTCTATTGGCTGAGTAATATACACACCTCTTCTTTATCCATTCATCAGTTGAAAGATATTTGGGCTCTTTCTATAATTTGGCTATTATTGATAATGCTGCTATAAACATCAGGGTACATGTACCCCTTCAAATCTGTATTTTGGCATCCTTTGGGAAAATACCTAATAATGTGATTGCTTGACCAAAGGGTAGTTCTATTTTTAACTTTTTGAGGAACTTCCATACTGTTTTCCAGAGTGGCTGCACCAATTTGCATTCCAACAGTGTTAAGAGGGCTCCTCTTTCTCTGCATCTTTGCCAATGTTTGTTGTTTCTCATGTTTGTGTTTTTAGCCATTCTGACAGGTGTGAGGTGGTACCTCACTGTAGTTTTGATTTGTTTTCCCCTAATTATGAGTGACATTGGGCATTTTTTATGTGTCTATTAACCATCTGGGTATCTTCTTTGGAAAAATGTCTGTTTGTGTCTTCTGCCCTTTTCTTAACTGAATTATGTATTTTGGGGTATTGAGTGTGATAAGTTTTTTATAGATCTTGGGCACTTTAGGAATTTTTTTATACCTGCATTTTTTAGGTTTGCCCTTATATAAAATGTGACAGACTGTATGAAATTCTCATCCAAAAATATTTTAAAAGGTAAGCAAAGCTTATGAGGGAAAATACACTGAAACGAACCAAGGTAGCAGAGCAACTTTTGTTAAGACTGTGTTGAAAATCTAGGACTCCTCAGTCTGGGGAGGGTAAATAGAATTTATGTTGACTGTAAACTTGAAGGAATGGATAGGAAGAAAGGGCAAAACCAGGATTTGGTTTGAATCTTGAATAGGTGATTTAAGGCAAGTACAAGGAAGTGCTATTCACCTAATTGACATGTATCATTTCATTCTTTCTATGTATACAGAAATAGCTAGACCCTGGGTGGATTTTTACCAGAAGAAAGTGAATTTGAGTACCCTGAGAAACATGGACATTGTATATGGGTCATGGGAAGGAAATGTAGCACAATGAAAGGGCTTTGGGTTTAAACTGGATTTTAATCCAACTTTGCCATCTGCTAGTTGTGTGATCTTCAGCAAATAACTTAACCTCTAGTAGCTTCAACTTCTTTCTCTGTAAATTGGAGATAATATAGCTAGCATTTAAGTCTGTTGTGAAGATTAGAGAGAGAAAAGGTAAAATAGCTAGCTCCATAGTACTCTAGTACATAGCAGATTAAGAAAATGATTATTTTTTTTAAAGATTTATTTATTTAAGAGAGAGAGAGTGCATGAATGGGGGAAGGGGCAGAGGGAGAGAATCTCAAGCAGCTTCTCCACTGAGTGTGGAGCCTGATGCAGGGGCTTGGTCTCATGACCCTGAGATCACCACCCTGAGATCATGACATGAGCTGAAACCAAGAGTCAAATGCTCAACCAGCTGACACCCAGGCATCCCAGGGAGTGATTATTTTTTTTTTTTTTACTACTGATTTGTTAAAGACAGAGTGCCAGTGAGGTGGGCACTTGATACAAACCGGTGTGGCAATGTTCATCTCCTTATGCATAAGTGTAACCTCTTGTGGCATTCCTCATATCTTTGTGAATGTGGACCATACCCAGATTTTGAATTCTTGCATGTCAGTGCATTATGCTTACCTGATGGCAGTCAGTCACCTCATAACAGATTTTTTTTGTCTCTCCCCTTCTAACTCCTGTCCTTATTTTAACCCACATACTGGTCATACACTAATTTTTATCATTCATAGCTCCTGCCAGATATCTGCAATGGCTTCATATCATGCTTATAATTGTTTCTAAAAGGGACAATTCTATTTTACCAACACTTTAAAGTCTTACTTTGTGGAGGTTGGCAAGGATGGAAGAGGGTCGGGACACAATGAAGATGGCGGGGGAAAGGTCTATAGGTAAATTAGTAAATAGGTAAAAAGCCAGATAGATAATCTGTAGGCAGATTAGTAGGTAAATAGATGATAGAGTAAATGAATTAGGGAGAATGGAAGCTGGGAGGTAGGATAGGAGCGTGGTGAAGCAGAGAATGTGTGGTGTAAAATTGGGAGACCCCGTTTTTGTATCTTGTAACCCGGTATGTCTCAATTCATTCTCTGGTCAGATATGCGCTGTTTGGTTCATGTGATTTCATTTCATACGTTTCTAAATGAAGAAGAGCTGTACATTTTTGAAGACACATTGACAAATATCATGCCTTAGTAACAAATCTAGGAACTTATGCAAGATTATTTTTGCCTCCCTCCTTTTCTCCTCTTTTTCTCCTCTCCTTCCCTCTCACACTTCATTTCTTCCTTTCACTTCCTACTGTTGTAATTTTCTGTGTTATCGCAGTATTTCCTTCATACTTTCCCAAATAAATCATTTTTTTTTCTGGGCAGGAAAATAACATGTTTTGTTCCAAAAATAAGTACTAAGAATAAAAAGAAACCCATATTTTCACTTTAGGCATATAGGTTTATGATATTTTTGTTATTATAAACAATCTTTAAACATCAGACTTTTGGACATGTGAATGATCATTTCCTTTAGAAAAAATCCTAGAAATGAAATTCTTGAGGAAGAGTGCATATATCTTTAAAGGTTTTGAAAGGAATTTCCCACTTTTGTCTCTCTTCCCCCTTCCCTCAGTTCAGATACAGTGTATAAGAACATGTATCTTCCCACACCCTCACCAACACTGGATATTATTGCTCTTTCAATTGTTTTCCAATCTATTGGGGTGAAAAAGACCATCTAAAGGATGTTTTTATTTGCTGTTCATTGGTTAATAGAGAGTTTAAAAATTTCCTTATAATTATTGGCTATTTAAAGCAGACAATATTATACCATAAAATCATCAGATTCTTTCTTCAAGAAATGCCATTATTGACTTCTTTGTAGCTAAAAGTAGTGAATATACATTAAGCAAGTTTTTGTGTGTTATTTTACAAACAGTAAAATAGGAGTTCTTTATTAAATTTTTATTAACATATAATGTATTATTTTCCCCAGGGGTATGGTCTGTGAATCATCAGGCCTACACATTTCACAGCACTCACCCTAGCACATACCCTCCAAAATGTCCATAACTGAACCACCCTATCCCTAACCCCCCCACCTCCCAGCAACCCTCAGTTTGTTTCATGAGATTAAGAGTCTCATATGGTTTGTCTCCTTCCCAATCCCATCTTGATTCATTTTTTTCCCTTCCCTACCCCCCACAACCTCCTCACCCTACCTCTCAAATTCCTCATATCAGAGAGATCATATGATAATCGTTTTTCTCTGATTGACTTACTTCACTCAGCATAATACCCTCTAGTTCCATCCACGTCATTGCAAATGGCAAGATTTCATTTCTTTTGATGACTGCATAGTATTCCATAGTGTGTGTGTGTGTGTGTGTGTGTGTGTGTGTGTGTACACCACTTCTTCTTTATCCATTCATCTGTTGATGGACATCTAGGTTCTTTCCATAGTTTGGCTATTGTGGGCATTGCTGCTATAAACATTCGGGTGCTCGTGCCCATTGGATCACTACATTTGTATCTTTAGGGTAAATACCCAGTAGTGCAATTGCTGGGTCATAGGGTAGCTCTGTTTTCAACTTTTTGAGGAACCTCCATACTGTTTTCCAGAGTGGCTGCACCAGCTTGCATTCCCACCAACAGTGTAGGAGGGTTCCCCTTTCTCCACATCCTCGCCAGCATCTGTCATTTCCTGACTTGTTGATTTTAGCCATTCTGACTGGTGTAAGGTGGTATCTCATTGTGGTTCTGATTTGTATTTCCCTGATGCTGAGTGATGTGGAGCACTTTTTCATGTGTTAAAATAGAAGTTCTTAAGGAGAAAAAAAACAAAAAACAAACAAACAAAAAAACTATGTTCTTTGGTAGTAGCCTAATACTTGATATCCAAAATGAGGATTTAGAATTCATGCTTTATAACCTTATGCAAAATTAGTTAAATTTTGTTGTTGTTGTTGTATTCTGCCTTGTCAGTAGGGGTATTATACAGAAATACATACAGCATGTGCTGTTTCTAGTGATCTGCCCATTTTCACTTTGCCATAGCTGTGTTTCCCAGCAGTGGCATTAACTAATAGGCATCTTTATAATCCTTCTTTATAGAACTGGGCTTCTAAGGTTTGAAATGAACAGGCAAAGACAAGCCAAACATTTTTCATAACAATGTTGAAGTGAATGAGAAAAGAATGCAGGACTTTATCAATGTTTCTTTTTTAATCTCAAATTTCTGATATTCATTTAAAGCCATTTTTTTTAAACTGATGAGTTCTGCATGCATAGTTGGCTAATGTGTGACTAATACACTAAGTACTTCTTCCCCAGTGGAGAGAACAAGATCATTTGGAAGAGATTCAATTCCAAACCTCCTCTTATCAGGTTTGCTTTATTAGCTTTGGTGTCTGTATATACACAATACACCTTATTCCTGCTGCAAGTGGAATTGTTTGCTAGGAGAGAAAAACATTCTTTGCCCTTGAGAAACCTTCAAAGTGAGTGAAAATTGCTATGATGCAAACTCTGGAAAGCAATTTGTAAACCTTTGGGCCATCAGCATTGCTATTGCACATCTTAGTGTCTTTCCTCCCTATTTCATCACATTTTTTATCTGCCTTGTTATGTCAGAAGAATTATTTTGTTTGCTATAGTAGGCTCAGGGATATAATCTGGGGAGAATATCAAAGTGTCAAGGCAGTATAATCCAGCAAGTGAGGACAATGTTGGAATTTAAGGAAAATTCCATAGAAATTATAATTCACTGTTAAGCTTTTGTCCCTTCCCCCTCCCCCACCTTTTCCTTCCGTCATTTTTCTGTAACCTACTGACTAATATTTGTTTTTACTGTTACATTTCAAGTAACTACTATTCCACACTGATTTGCTAAGGATTACCTGTCCCTTCTTCAAAAACACATGTAGTTTAAGGACAACATTCTGTGTCTGTTAAATACTGTTGAGTAAATGTTTAATGAATTGAACTGAGTGAAAAAAAATTCCCCAAAGATTGCTGGGCACAGACTCTTTAGTCTTGGAGTTCTCAGTCAATCTCCTAATACAAATGCTCTGTCCAAGTTCTTCACCTCAGGGTAGAGTCTTTTTTATTTTTATTGGGGAGGGGGTAAATAGCCAATGCATTAACTTGAAGAATACAAATATTCTACCTTATAAAGTATTCTAAGATACAAAGGAAAGTAACATACTTTGAGAGATAAAATATTAAAAATAGGAAGTCAGAATTGTCTTTCAAAATATAAGGAAAAAGGGAAAGGAAGCTAGTTACTAAAATACATAAAAGACTTAAATTTTCCAAGTTCTCCACGCTGTTACAAGGAAAAGGGAGCATTAAACTTGCCAAATAGTAATCAGTAGGTAAAATTAAATTTGAGAAACAACTTGAATATTCCAATAGGTCATGATTATACTTGATACTGTGTCCCACAAGAATGACCTTTTATGGATTGCCTCCCTTCTTGGGTATAGTCACCTGTTTCTTTCAGTTTTATGTTGGCTGCTCCCAATAATTTTTTCATTGATGAGAGACATTAACAGGGGATTAGAGAGCAGAGGGAGAGAGGCTAGTATATTTCTTTCCTCCAACTCCCACCCTGACCATCTCTGACAGATTCTGTGTTTCCCTGTTACTACACCTTCCTCTTGTGGCCTTTCTCTAGAATTCAGCTCTCTAGCATTCATTAATGCCTTTTTCCCCCTTCAGTCTCTCCAGCCCTCATGGTTGTGATGACTTTTCACTAATGCTGGCCTCTAAATGCCTCTCCATCCAATGTTTATTCTCGTATCACTGCCTAACTCTCTTATATTTTTAAGGACTACCTTCACCAAAGTCTCTTTATTTGAATCACCCACATGTGAATTCTGTACCCTCCTGGGGAAACCGACTGATACAGTATCAAACTACCAAAGTCTTTTATTCTTTAGTTTCTGTATGAAGAAAGGACAAGAATTTCTCAATGTTCTAATCACACCCTTGTTTATGGGAGCCTGTATCATGGAAGTATTTTTTAAATTTGATTGAGTAGAAAAGGGAAAAGAAAAAGGAATTGGGCTGATTCTAAGATCTTCTTAAGCCATTCTGAAATAATGTGGTGTGTTCCGCAGTAAATGGGCTGGAAAACAAAATTGGAATGTTTTTGACCCCACTAGGTTCACAAATATTTAGTAGTGGACCCTTTGCTATTATTAATAACAATCATTAAACTGAGAGTATATAAGAGATCAGAGTCACAGAAGTAAATATTTCTGAAATCCTGATACAGGAATGAGAGGTGAACTATAAATACTGTTATTGGGATACATGCTTTTAATGACATGGGAAAAGTTTATCACATGACATTAGTGATTGTGCTATAACTATTGCCAGTTAGTTTAGTTATTTTGTGAGTCTGAAACGTTTTGCATGTGTCAAGAATTTTAGTGTTTGAAATGGGCCTTCAACATAAAAGCTAACAACCTCTGAAAACTTGCTAAATGCCTGGAAGCCAGCTCCGTTTCATTCTTTGTATGATATTTTGCTTGGGATGGTGTGCCCTTCGGTACTTTTGGAGGAAAGTAGTTAAATATTGTCATAAAACTGAAAGAAACAGGTGACTATGGGTTTTTATTATACTATGACCAAATATGTTGACTTTCTCCCTATATTTCCATTTACTTTTCTATTGGAGCTGTAATTTTCTATTGGAACTATAGGATCTGAAAAAGAAATTAATGACATGGTTATCTTTTCCTTAAAGGTATTACTCACAGATAATCAGAAGGAATGTATATATGAAAAAACTAAAGAACATTTATAAAGTGACATGCAACTACTGACCAAATGTGTTACTCAGGACTCTCAGTTGCAAATGACAAAAATCCTAGTCTAATTAGTTTGGGGAAAATGGATTTATTGGTTTACATAACTGAGAAGCATAGGGGATAGAACTATTTTTTGGCTAAATGGATACCTTGAGGTCACTTACTATCTCCTCATCCAACATCTCTTCTTTCTTCTGTAATAGCTTTAATTTCAGGCAATGTCTTCCTGATTGGTGGTAGAGCTTGCTATTGGAGGTAAGTTATAAATTCGTATTCTTCTTCATAATAAACAGTTCCAATCAAAAGACTACACCTTGAAAACACACAAATGACCAAAAGATTCATGAAAAGATGCTTGCATCACTTTTTATTAGGAAAATGCAAATCAAAACTACAATGAGATATTACTTCCTACCAGTCAGCTATGGCCAGCATCAAAAAGATAAGAAATGATAAGTGTTGGTGAGGAGATGGAGAAAAGGAAACTCTTTTGTACTGATAGTGGGAATATACACTGGTGCAGCCACTATGGAAAAACAGTATGGAGGTTCCTCTAAAAACTGAAAATAGAATTACCATATGATCCAGTAATTCCACTACTGGGTATTTGCTCAAAGAAAATGAAAGCACTAATTTGGAAAGATATTATGCACCCCTTTGTTTATTACCTCATTATTTACAATAGCTAAGATATGGAAGCAACCCAAGTATTCATCGATAGGCAAATGGATAAGAAAGATGTGATATTATATATGTTGAAATATATATATAGTATTATGGAATATTATTCAGCCACAAAAAGGATGAAATTGTGCCATTTGAGACAACATGGATGAGCCTAGAGGGTATTATTCTAAGTGAAAGAAATCAGACAGAGAAAGATGTATACCATATGATTTCACTTATACATGGAATCTATAAATTAAAACAAATCAAACAGATACAAAACAAAAACAGACTCATAAATACAGAGAATAAACTGAGGTTTGCCAGAGGGGAGGGTGGTAGAGGGATGAGCAAAATGGGTGAAGAGAAGTGAGAGATACAGGCTTCCAGTTATAGAATAAATAACTTGTGGGAATAAAAGACACAGCATAAGGAATATAGTCAATGATATTGTAATAGCAATGTATTGGGACACATGCTAGCTACATTTGTGGTGAACATAGAGCAATGTATATTCTTTTTTTTTCTTTTTAAAGATTTTATTTATTTATTTGACAGACAGGGATCACAAGTAGGCAGAGACACAGGCAGAGAGGAGGAAGCAGGCCCCCTGCTGAGCAGAGAGCCCGATGTGGGGCTCGATCCCAGGACCCTGAGATCATGACCTGAGCTGAAGGCAGAGGATTAACCCACTGAGCCACCCAGGTGCCTCGAGCAATGTATATTCTTGTTGAATCATTACATAGTATACCTGAAACTAAACTAATGTAACACGTGTGTCAACATAAAAGGAAGGAAGGAAGGAAAGAAGAAAGGAAGAAAAAGAAAGAGGAAGGAAGGGAGGGAGGAAGAAAATGCCTTTTTTTCTGTTGTTTTTAGCTAAAGTTGCAATGAAGGTTGTGATTGGTTTGAGCTAGATCATATACCATCCTGAGTACCCTATGAGCAGGTATTATTAGGTACTCTAATTGGTCCATCTTGAGTCATATCCTCATCTCTGTAGAAAGTGAGAGTAAGATGAAAGGAGTCATAAAACGGAGTTTCCATGAAAAGACAGACTGTATAAAAATAAGAGAATGAGAAACAACAGGGTGAACAGACAAAAACTATGATTATCACAGCCGATTACCATTTATTTCTTGATGGCTCAACAACAAACTTTCTTTCTGTATGCATCATTTCAAAATGCCACTGCCTGCCAGTAGAAATATTAGACTTAGATCTAATAATGCACTCATCCCCAAAGCTAAGAGAAGCAAGTCAGTGTCTCATCCAAGTGTTACCTTCAGCTCCTAGGTCCTCACCTATGTTAACTCCATTCTCTTACATTTTAAATTCTGTTACTAGCAACATCCCACTTGCTGGTATTTATGTGTCAGTCAGGTCTTTCATGTATAAAAGTGATAGAAAATTAGTGGAAACTATTTCTTCCCAAAAGAAATTCATTGACTCCTATAAGTGAAAAGTTTATAGTTGCTTCTCAAGCATGATGGATTCAGGGATTAAAATGATACTGTCAGGACATCAGCTTTCCCCATTGAGTCCCATTTTCCTTAGTTGATTTAATTTGGGGGCAGATTTTCTAACATGGTAACAACCTAGACTACTAGCATCTTACTATAATGGCATAGCCACAATTTCAATGATTAGTGTCCACTTTTTCAGGATCCAGCAAAGTTGTCAGGGATTGATCTAACTGACTTGGGAAGATGCCCATCCCTGAGCCAGTCACTGAAGTTTGGCATATGTGTGTGTGTGTTTGTTGGCAGTGGGAGTGGGGGTGGAATAATCTGATTTGCTGGGCTTGTGTCATGTGGACATCCCAGTTGCAATGATGATAGGGAGAGAGCAGTTCTACCTGGACCACATGGGAATAGGCTTCACATAAAAATGAGAGCCTGTTGTAAGCAGAAATAGGTTACGTAGGAAGATAACATACAAAGACCATGACTACTGCATTACCCAATAAATGATAGAGTGATAAAAAAATAGTTTTTATTGAGTTCTTGAAATGTACCATATTTTTTGGACATTGTTTCACATTTATCACACAAATTTATTCCACATTATATAGCAGTGACTGGCACTACTAGGATTTTTACAAATCTGTCTAGTAACTCATGGCATATTATATTCCCTACTGCTTTAGAGAAGGTGATCCTGTATTTCCTTCTTGGAAAACAAGATTTTGGAAAACTAGGGAGATCCTTAGAGCAGATAAAGAGAAAGATAGATGATGTGGAGTTGGGAAGAGTAGGACATGCAAGAAATAAGGTTCGTGCCTAGTCTGATCAGAACTGAATAGAAGGGACCCCAGAGTGGAGCCACAAGAAGTATCAGTGGACCAGACATACACTGAGGTCCCTTTATAGAAATAAATAAATGCTTAACTGGGATGTTTGAATTTGTCCTGAAATATGACTTAAAAAAAAAAGAAGAAGAATTTTGAACAGGGGGACACTTGGGTGGCTCAGTCATTAACGTGTCTGCCTTTGGCTCAATCATGATTCCGAGGTCCTGGGATTGAGCCCTGTGTACGGCTCCCTGCTCAGCAGAGAGCCTGCTTTTCTCTCTTCTGCTCCCCCTGCTTGTGTTCCCTCTTTTGCTGTCTCTGTCTCTCTGTCAAATAAATGAAATCTTTAAAAAAAAAGAATAAATTAAAAAAAAGAATTTTGAACAAAAAGGATCCATGATGAAAAGGATGTTGAGACTTTTACACAGTGGTATGCAGAGGGTACAGGAGAAGGCACCCCAGGGAAAGAGATGAACTGCCAGCCTGTTAGCAGCCTCTTGATATGTAGTGATAAGAATCCAGACAAAAGAAGTGGCAGGAGTAATTGAAAATCAAGATTCAGATGGATGATTTTGAAACTCTGGGTTATAGAAGAGCATCTGGTAGAATGTTCTAAAATGCAGATTCCAGGGATCTTCTTCCAGATATTTAGATTTCACAGGTCTGGAGTGGGGCACAACAATATGTATTTTAACAAGCATTCAAGATGAGTCCAATGCAGACCACATTTAGTTTCAGAAGAGGATTAGACCCGTGTGTGGTTAATTATGAAGGTCAGTCAAGCCAGGAGGAGAGGGGAATCTGTGTTGATGATAATTGGAAGGTTGGGAAAGGGCCCTGATTATAGGGAGAGTTGATGAATTCTGCTTACATACTTCTTATTCACATGTATGTTGGCACTTCTGGTGTGTTGATTTCAGTGGTTATTTGTGTATATAAAGCTGTTGTTAAAAAGATGTCCTGGAATGAAAACTATTAGACACTTGTCCTTGATCAGTGATGTTGGAATAACTCTGGGTACTGACTGCTTTGGCTGGTCTGGAGCAGAGTTTGAAGTGGAAGAAGGAAGTGAACATAATGAAAGCCATGCTGAAGCTGTTGTGTTTTTCAAAATGTCTGGCTAGACATTCTTTTCCTTGTGTAGGAATTATGACTGTCAAAACTACTGTAATGGTATCTGAAAAATCAAGATGAAAGGAGTGTTGCTAGTATGAAACATGGATGCTAAAATTCTCTTAGCCTATCTTACAGTGGCCAAGATATTAATAATGTTGCTAGTGAATTTCTGTGCATCAAGGTAACAGTACCTTATAGAAAAAGTTCTCTCCTTTAAGCTAAGCCTGTCAAGTTATAGTACTATTTCAATTTGCCTAAACAGTTTAAGAAAGGTTCACTATTCTGAGAAAATCTAATGTTGGTAGTTTTTCCTTTCTCTTTTACTTTCGGATTTGCACTACCGTTTCCTGGATTTCTGTGGATCGTATTGGGCCACCAAAATATTCCTGTGGCAGTTTTAGTGAGGGAGGGAAGAATTATCTTCATAAATCATTAAAAAATTCTGAGTATCATTTACCAAGGAAGTCCTTTACCAAAAGAGTTTTCTCTCTGTGATATCGAATGGTTTCATTACATGTGATTTATATAGTATTTATTTTCTCACAGAAGCTTTTTGCTCAGCCTTTCTTTTTTGATGCTAAGTCAGTCAAGAGCTCTATCTGACCTAGTGAGGTTATGAGTTCATTTCTTTCCTCCCAGATTAAAGTGATCCAATTAAATGTATGTTTGTGTAAAAGTAGGGCAGGATTAAATGAAAATTTATTCCCCCACCTCAGTATTTATTACCCTGATATATTCAGTCATAGTGTACTTTTCTCTATATTTTTTTACTATAAGTGAATATAATTTTATTCCTTTGAGACTTTCTGCCCAATTCTGCTAATTTTACTATATGCAAATCTATACCACTACTACATGGCTTTAACAAAAGGAAAAAATACTCACTAAAATGGTAATATCTAAGTATTCATTACAGTGATTGATTATTCATAGAAGCTTTCTACTACCCTTCTCCTCCTTTTTGTTAAGGAGTTTATTCTGTACAGTAAGATACATTATTTCAGTGCAAGTATCAAAACCAAGGGGATAATAACTTAGAAGTTACACAATCCCTTTCCTTCTCTGTTAATTATTCCTCCCAGCCTTCTCTGTCTTTCTCTCTCTCTCTCAGGTAATCTCTAGCACTGTCTTTCTAAGGTATCAGGAAAGGTATGTTGAGTTATTTTTTTCATGTGGCATACATGGACTAAAATCTCTTCTTCACAAAATCTGTGGCTACTCAACTTTCATGTATGAGCTATTACTCAGTGGTTCATCTCTTTGTGTCCATCTTTCAATTGATTGGGGAATGGGAAACTAAACTCTAAATGCATTCTAGGAGAAAACATCATAAATTGTTCACATTGTTTCCTCTGCTGCTTTGTTCAGACCCCATGGATAACTTCTGAGACTGATTAGGAGAGTTACTGAAATCTCAAGCAGGACCATAAAAATATTCATAATTATGAACTGACAGATAATGCTGCCCTACTGGGTAGTTATCATAGGCAGGTTGGCTCTCCTTGGTGTCATCTTCTGTTTATAGACCTGGACCAGAGTGCTTTTGGCTGTCTCTAATCTTTTTACTATGGCATCAAAGAGTGGATAGCTGCAACTTTAAAATAAATCAACACACACACACACACACACACACACACACAAAATAAACAAAACAAAACAAAGCAAACAAACAAAAAACTGAGGGTGGTATAGCTATCAGAGTAGAGTGTGATTTGATTTTCTTCTCATATTTGTGGGTATATTCTATCCCCTATCCTTAACAGGGAGGGAGAGGATGGACAAAAATGTTTTTGTTTTGTAGTTTGTAACTGAAATGAAAATATATCTAATTCAGCAGCACAAAGGCAATGTGCTTAAGGGATATCAGGTTTTATATTCTCAATTAAGAAATCCACCAGAATCATGTTTGGAAATTTGTTTCACTTCTGAGCTTCAGTTTCCCTTTTCTAAACAAAAATGCTAGAACTCTATTGTTAGGCTTTGTGAAGACCTATGAGGAAAAACTATGATAGAGAGAAATATGAATAAAATTGAGTGAAAGGATTTTGGAGCTTAGCACCAATATTTTGGTAGTAATTTCAATGACTAATGACTGAATAGGAGATAAAATACATTTTAAAATAGTATTTAAGTATGGTGCACCAAAAATTTAATACTTTTTTTGAAAATTATAGAAAAATTTTCATCAGTTTATATATACTGGGCTTATCTGTTTGAATACTAATTTTGTGATCTGATATTTCCTTTGGTACAGAATTTTTCTGGTATACTTTTCACTAATATTTTACTTTCAACCATTTGTTTCCTTAATTTTAAGTTTTATTGAGATAATTTTTACACCATAATAGTTATCCATTATAAGTAGAAAATTCAATGAATTTTAGTAAATTTATAGAATTCGGAAACCATTCCTGCAATTCAGTTTTTTCTAATGCATTAGCATTCTCATTTTAAAAATTTGTTTATTTTTTAAAATATTTTATTTTATTTATTTGACGGAGAGACAGAGAGCTAGCACAAACAAAGGGAGCAGCAGGCAAAGGGAGAGGGAGAGGCAGGCTTCCCATAGTGCAGGGAACCGGATGTGGAGCTTGATCCTAGGACCTTGGCATTGGTGACCTGAACCGAAGGCACTGAGCCACCCAGGCGCCCTACCATTTTGATCACTCTCAAAATTAATCTCCCACAGGTGACCTTTGGTCCCACTGTTCTGCTTTCTGTCTCTATAAATTTTTTCTCTTATGGACATTTTATATAAATGAAATGAGTATGTAGTCGTTATGCCTGGCTTTTTTCATTTAGACATAATGTCCTTTTTTCATTTAGGATAATTTCATCATCTCTGTTGCTGCATGTATTAGTTGTTCATTCCTTTTTTGGCTGCATAGTCTTCCCTTGTATGAAAATACTATTTTTTTCTTTTACCTTCACCTGATCATAGACATTTGGATTATTTTCAGTTTGGGGCTCTTATGAATAATGATGCTATGAAAATTTGCATACTTGCCTTTGTGTGGATATATATTTTAATGACTTTTGGGTAGATTCCTAGGAGTGGAGTGGCTATATGGTAAGTGTATTTTTTGTTTTGTTTTGTTTTTAATGATTTTTATTTATTTGACAGAGAGATCACAAGCAGGCAGATAGGCAGACAGAATGAGAGAGGGGGAAGCAGACTCCCCGCTTAGTAGAGAGCCCCACTCTGGGCTCGATCCCAGGACCCTGAGATCATGACTCGAGCCGAAGGCCGAGGCTTAACCCACTGAGCCACCCAGGTGCCCTGGTAAGTGTATTTTTAACTTTATAAGATACTGCCAGCTGTTTTCCATAGTGGCTGTACTACTTGCCATTCCTGTCTGCAATTCTCAGGGGTTCCAGTTCTTTGCATCCTTGTTAACACTTACTGTTGTCTGTCCTTTTGATTATAGTCATTCTTGTGGGAAAAAAGTGATATCTCATTGTGATTTTAATTTACATTTCCCTAATAACTAATGATGTCGAGCATTTGCTAATGTGATTTGTGTTTTCTTTTCTTTCTTTTTTTTTTTTTTTAAGATTTTTAGAATTTATTTATTTGAGAGATAGAGACAGAGAAGGACAAGGAACAGAGGGAGAGGAATAAGCAGATTCAGTGTTAAGCATGGAGCCCAAACAAGGGGCTTGATCCCACAACACTGAGATCATGACCTGAGCTGAAATCAACAGTTGGATGCTTAACTGACTGAGTGACCCAGGTACACTTCTTTGTGTGTTTTCTTTGATGAAATGTCTATTCTACATCTTGTCCATTATTACATTGGGCTGGTTTTTATTTTTTAGCTTTAAGAGGTCTTTATATATTTGGGATGCAAATCTTTTTACCAGAAATGATTTGTAATAATGCACTCTTGACTTAACAAACTTTATGTTAATTGGTACTTTTCCCCTCTTCTCAAATGCAATGCAGGAACAGGGAACATGTTCTCCATTTATTTCTCTCCCACTGTATAATCTACTCATCATTTATTTTAATTACCTTTATAATTAACATCTCACAAGACATTTTCATTAATGTTTTATTCAGAAAATATGCATTTAGATTCACCCATATATTTGTAGCTTTTGTTGTTCTTCTTTCTTTCATGCATCTTTGGTTTTTTCCCAAGATAATTTTTTTTCTATTTCTCCTGTGTTAGTTTTTGTAATTTGTGCCTTTCATGGAATTTACCACTTCATTTGGGTTTTTGAAAATATTACCATAAAGTTGTTTGTAAGTCTTATTGTTCTTTAATATTGACTGCATCTTTAGTGATGGGTATATTATCTAAATTATTGAATTTACTGGCACAAAGTTGTTCATAATATCCCTCATTATCTTTTATCAATCTGTAGGTTCTGTAGTGATGTGTTCACTTTTTTCATTGGCACTGATAATTTCTGCCTTCTCTTTTTCTATCATTTTAGCTTGAGTTTTATAATATCTACTGATTATATTTAAAGAAGTTATTTTGATGTTATTTCCTTCCCTATGTTTATTTTCTATTTAATTATCACTTCTCTATTTTATTTCCCTCCTACTTACTTTGTGTTTAATTTTCTCTTTAAAGTTTTTTTTTTTTGTAAGTAGGAAGTTAGATAATAGACTTTAGATCTTTACTTTTTACTAATGTAAGGAATTATAGCTATAAATTCTTCTCTGGATACACTCTTGGTTGCATCCCATAAATTTTGATATGTTGTGTTTTCATTTTTATTCATTTCAAAATATTATACAAGCACACTTGAGAGAATTTGCATTTTGCTTTTGTTGAGTGGCATGCCCTGTAAACATCAATTAGGTCAATTTGTTGATAGTATTTTTCAAGTCTTCTACATCTTTATTGGTTTTCCATCTACATATTCTCTTAATTACTAAGAGTGTTGAAATTCTAACTATAATTATGGATTTGTTTATTTCTTCTTTCATTTCAGCTATAAATTGTGCTTAGCAATGGAGTTGATTTTCATTCTGGTACAAGCTCCTTTATCCTATCATGGTGCAGCAACAGATTATCAGTTTAGTACCAGTGCATGGATCATATTTTGGATATCTGTCCTGGAATCACCAGTAAACTGAGATGGCTATGCAGAAAACCTTCAAATAACCATGTATTTGAAACTTCAAAATGAACAGGATGAAGTCTTAATAAGAAAAGAGACAGGGACGCCTGGGTGGCTCAGTTGGTTAAGCAGCTGCCTTCGGCTCAGGTCATGATCCCGGCGTCCGGGGATCGAGTCCCACATTGGGCTCCTTGCTCCGCAGGGAGCCTGCTTCTCCGTCTGACTCTGCCTTCCACTCTGTCTGCCTGTGCTCGCTCTCGCTCGCTCTCTCTGACAAATAAATAAAATCTTTAAAAAAAAAAAAAAAAAAAAAAAAAGAAAAGAAAAGAAAAGAAAAGAGACTGATATAGGAGCACCTGGGTGGCTCAGTCGTTAAGCATCTGCCTTCGTCTCAAGTCATGAACCCAGGGTCCTGGAATCCAGCCCCACATCCTGCTCCCTGCTTTTCCCTTTCCCACTTCTCTGCTTGTGTCCCCACTCTTTCTGTGTCTCTCTCATCAAAGAAATAAATAAAATCTTTTTTTAAAAAAATAAAAGAGACTGTTTAAATAACTAAAGGTTATTGGAAGTTATTTGAGATGTCACTAAGAAAGCATGATATTTAAAAGGAAAGAAAAGATCTGTCAGATCACAGGTGGTTGCAATTATTAAAAAAAACAAAAACAAAAACAAAACAAAACAAAAAAAAATCCACTTACTTTTACAGCCTGATGAGTTAACTTTCCTTACCAGAGCTATTATTACACTTGGTATAGAAATTCTCAGCTTAAAGTGGTTTAAACTTAAGCCTCCTCTGTTATTACCTATATATTCAATTTACAGAAAACAGAGGCTTTGAGTTCAAGTTCACATAGAACATGGTAGATGTTCTGATATTTTGGTTCCCTTTACACTTTTCACATAAGAAGCGAGTCATCTGGTCATGTCAATATGGACATTTGGTATAAATGCTAGATTTATTTCTTGCGTGAATTAATACAATGCCACTCTCCTTTACACTGGTCTCTGAGAATTTGTAGTGGAGGGAAAAATCCATTTTTAGTGGGCTGATAAACCTATGGGGTTGAGGAATAGCTTAAAATGTGTTGGATTCACTAAGATAATAGCTGACCTTGTGGTACCTATTGGAGCTGATATCCAGATTTACCTAAACCACGCTGTTGGTGAAGTGCCATGATAATTAAAACCATGGCACTTATAAAAAGCACACACTCACAAAATAACAAAATACAAATGAGTGAAGAAACAGAATGAAGACAAAATAAAATGTAAAGCTAATATGAAGCCACATATAAAGTTAGTGCACAAAATATACGCCCAAGGATCTGATGTATTGCTAATGACAGGCTTTAAATTTGAATCCGTGCTCCTTAGAAAGCAAATCAAAGTGGGAAAACATGATAACTAAAGATTCATAACAGTTTTTTTCTTTTTATTTGTTCCTTTCTGAAATAACACAATTAATACATGATTATAACAGAAAAATTAGAAAGTAGGTAACAATTCTTTTGAAATCATATAATCCCTCCATCCAGAACTAATTATTTTTAACAGTCAAAGTGATTCAATATTGGAAAATAGTCATTTTTCCAAATTTAAAAATGGAATCACATTACTGTTTTTACTTAGCAATATTTTGTAACTACATTTCTGGCTACACAATTATCATAAATGGTAAGTCACAATTTATTTAGCATTCTAATTCTGTTTGACTGAGGTCTATTTTTTTTCTAATATAGAAAATCCTGTGATGAACATCCTCGTATATCTCTAAACACTCGACTAATTATTTACTTGGGATAAAGTTCAAAAAGTGACATTGCTGGATCACATTTGACTAAAAGTTTTGCTTTTGAGCTGGGTTTTGAAGAATGAGCTAGATTTCATTAGGTGAGGAATCAAGTGAGCAACAATAATGCCTTTTCTAAAACCTAAATTAAGTGTGACTTTAGAGTCTTTTAACTATACCTGTTAAAACCATGTTAGTGTGAATATGTAATGCTAGGTCATTTTCCCAAGATTCATAGCTCAGTCTGGTTAAAAATCAAATGATGTGACTCATTCATTTTTTTTTTCATTTTTGAAACAATTTATTTAATTAATAGATATGAAGTGAATAATGAAGTGCAAGGCACTGTGATAGGCCAGTGCATGTACTGATAAGATAGATGTGGCAAAATATATGCTGACAGAGGCTATGCTGCAAATCTTCACAAATATTTGGCTTATGTTTGCTGTGCTTTTGTTGCTACAGATTTTCTGAATCAGAATATTTTTATATGAGTCAGATATATTTGAAAATGTGCCAATATAATCCTTTTGAAAGCCAGTGATCTAAGACACTGCTTTCTAAAATATCTTGTTCAATCTCTGCAAGGAAAACATTTTTGCTTTTAGTTTGGATTTTAATTATAAAGTTGGCATAGAGTTTCACACTTAATTTATTCCCAAGATCATGATCCATGAGTTTTATAGACAGTAATAAAAGTTTATTTAGATGAATGGTTCATAAGTGGGTTCAGACTCATTTTTTAAACTTTTTGAAGTACACCTGGCATCAGCCATGTTTGCAGGTCCATCAACAAATAGCATGGTGGTTGTGGTTGGAGCAGGGAGAGCAGTGGGATACGATAATTGAGAGGGATGGAGCCAGATTGCCTATGGCCTCTAGGCCTAGTTAAGGAAATAATATATTTGTCTTTATATTTAAATATTTCATTCAAAATACTTTTCTTTCTTGATTCTACCTCTAGACTCTCCAGTTCATACAGGTATCTTCTGTTTTGGAAATACTATTACAGTTCTTATCATGACATATGATCTAGCTCTTAACAATGTTTTTATTACTTCTGTTATGTTACTGTTGTTTCAACAAGAAGATGTCCTTTGAGGGCAGTTTTTGTATTGTAGATAATTTTGCCTAGCATGATTCTAGACCAATGCATAGTAGATATACCATAAATATTAGTTGTTTATAGTTCCTAGTTCCTGAGGATTGGGATGGGAAAAGAACAAAGAAAAGAAAATGGGTGGGTGATATTGAAAATATGTGTCATAGCCATCGAGAAAGTGAAGTCATTCATTTAAAGACTGGAGAATTAAGCCATTTCAAAAATATTTTCTGGCAATTTATGTTCCTCCTTTTAAACTGTGCTTTAATTATTGATCAGTTTTTATTTTTAAATGCATTTATCATTTATTCAGTTCACTAAAAATGGTCTATTTTATCTTTCTTCTCCATGTCCTGATTTAATATTCATTCTCGTCAGATAGTTTGGTCACGGCTCAGATGTTACTGTGAAATTGGGACGAGTACGGCATTGTTCCACTATGCTTTTGAAAAACTGCTGTATCTTTTATGTTAGGTAAATAGACACAATTCCAAAAAGGGATATACATTTCCATTTTAATTCTTTTCATGCTGATGTTACATAAAGCACATTCTGAGAGCCAAGAATGAACAAGAACTGCTTCTTAAAGAAGAAAGGATAAGGCAAGATAAAGACATCAAAGCTATTGCCATTACATTTTATCCTGAAAGAAACAAGAAATTACCAGGAAGGATCAGAAACCTGATGGAAAGGGGTTACTGTTACAAATCTCCAGGAGCATTTCAGAAGGGAGTAGGACTTTTTCAGGGGAGGAGATATATTTATCCAACTGACAATGAGTCTGTGAATTTACCTAGTTAATGCAAACAAAAGGCAGGGGATTTAATGTATCTTTTGGGCACCTGATGTTTCAAAAATCAAGGAAACGTACCTAAAAATGGGTAAAGTGAAAAGCGTCTGAGGCCAGATTTTGAACTTTTAAAGACACTTTCAAGATTTCTCAAAGTACAGCTTCAAGTTCAAAGTGAACTCATTGAAAACTGGCTTCACTAAGAACCAGCATCAGCATCAAGCAGCATCTGTAGATTGTTAGTTAGGACTAAGGTTTCCCAGGATGCCAGGTACCGAGGAAGCATTTTTTGTTATTTTGTAATATTTTATTTGTTCAACAAGTACTTTAAATTGCCCACTTTTTGCAAGGCACTGTGCTAGGGAATGTAAAGGATTCAGTTATTTGAGGTAATTATTATGCCCTTGAAGAGAAAACAGTGGCAGAAGTTTAACAATTGCTGACGTCTTTCAGCAAGCTTCTCAAAAAATTAACTTAAACAAAATCGATGACTTAGAATGAGAGCTGAAATACCCTTGGGTGCTCAGATTGGTTAAGCGTCTGTCTTTGGCTCAGGTCCTGATCTCAGAGTCCTGGGATAGAGCTACATAGGGCTTCCCTGCTCAGCCTGTTTCTCCCTCTCCCTCTGCCACTCCTCCCTACTCATTCTCTCTCTCACTCTTTGTCTCAAATAAACATGTAAAATCTTTACAAAAATACCCTATCATTTTATTTTCAAGGAATATTGTATTCTAGCTGTACACCTGATTTCTCTTCTGTGGTCTGTGTCATCATTTGGCCCTGTTTACCTATGTTGTGCGTATGTCCTGAGGAACTCAGCACCATTTAGAAGCATAAGACAGTTGTGAGGCTAGGCTGTGGAATGAGGAACTTAGATTAGAACAGCTCTCCCAGCACTTTGCAGTTTTGTGATTTGAGCACATCCTGTCCCATAATCCCTCTCTAGCTCAGTTTTCTATTCTGTAAAATGGGGGTAATATGACTGACTTTACAGAGTTCGTGTAACGATTAAAAAACATCTATAAAGCACTTAGCGAATTGTGTAGCAATCGTAAACACGCATCACTTAAAAAATAAGTTAAATAATATTACTCTTCCGTTTAGAAGTCTCTAATTCCTTTCCATTGTACTTAGAATCAAAGCTGCCCCTTACCACTTAAGAAGGCCCACAATGCCTTATAAAATCTGTCCTCCACTTGTCCTAGGGCCTTCTCACACAACTCCTTCACTATGTTCCATACTTCTCAGCCCCACCCTGGGTTTCTTGCTGTAACTGGGCGATGCTAACTCTACCCCCTTTAGGGATCTCTAAATGTGCTTCCTCTTTTCTCTACAAAACTCTTCAACAAGACTGTTGTGTGGCAAGATCACACCCATTTTCTCATGGAGTGTTTTCAGTGAAGTTTTGGGAGCAGTACTAATTTCCTCAGATGTGCCTTACTTGGCTATCTAGCAGTTATTCCCCTTAATAGGGTCCCTTTCTCTTCAGAAGTGTCGTAGTCACTCTGTATCCTCCTTATACTACTTGGCACTTAAATTCCTTGTTACTTATATATTTTTTCCATCTCTTTCTAGAATATAAGTTACAGGAACTATAAAGGAAGGACTTTTTCTTTCTACTTAACTGTTGTATCCTGAGACCCTATAACAGTGCCTCATTGAGGTACTTGAAAATTTTTGAATGACTGAAAGCATTTATTTCTATGGATAATAAGTGCTGAACTTCCAAACTCTTATTTCTAGAGAAAAGGATACTATTTGGAGTTAAGTTTTTTATTGATGGTTTCTTTATTGATGGTAAACTCTTTAAATGCATAACATAAAGCTTTGAATTTTAAGTGGTACAACAGTTATAGATAAGAAAAAATAGCAAATTCAAGAAAGATCTACTCAGACTCATTTGTTGTACCTCAATTATAAACTTTAATTGTTAATTCTAAATGTGTATCTTATTAGTACCTAGTGACTACTAAAATTAAAAATGCATCTGTTGAAAATCATGAGCCTACCCTTCATGTTAACAAACAATATGGGTTATTACTAATGCAAATATTATTTACTTTTAAAATCCAATGACCAAGTCACAGTTTACAGTCCCTAGCCCACAATATCCATTAGAGCCTTTCTTGTTGTATCTTGCTTTCTAATTGCTTTTATGTACACATGTCTTTGTGAATTTCTGCAGTGCAAGAATACATTTCTTTGATATCCCTAATGGTTTGTGAGTATAAGACAATAAAAAGTTTTTCCTAAATAACTTCAGTAGAATTCGATTAAAGGATTTATTAATTTTTTATTTTTATTTATTTATTTATTTTTTCGATTAAAGGATTTAAAGAATGTTCATCTGTTGGTATTTAGCTGGCAGACTTTAGAAGATATATATATAAGTTTTTACTTTTTAGGGTTGAATATTTTAGAGTCTTTCAATCTAACTTTTGAACTTCTTAGTATAAATTAGACACTGCACTAAAAAATGAATGTGGGAGAAGTTTAAAAGGTATAAAACGTGTTTGTAAAAATTTACAATAGCAAAACTATTCCCATTTCCTGTTACTATAGATACTAAGTTCAGTGAAGTCAAGAAAAGATATGAAGATAAAATGATAAAAAAAGAAAAAGTTATGTATAAAAGTATGTATAAAAGTTATTTTTATACAATAGAGTTTTAAATAAGCATTTGTAGTACATTCTGTTTGCAATATAAATCACCTTCTTATGGTATCCCCTGTTAATATAACAAAATTATTCATTCATTCATTCATTCATTCAGCAAATATTGGCATGCTTACATGTGCCAGGCATTGGAGATACCTGAATGAACAAAATAGAGAAAAATCTCTGCCTATAGTAATTATTAATTCCTATTTTAAGTAATGTTTAACTTTGAAGTTTCTCCAATGACCTCTACCAAATTTCCCATTTTATAAATCTACTGTGGACAAATTTTAAATATATTGATTTTTTTCCAGTTTGTATTTTGCAAGCATCTGTTGCTTTTAAAGTGTAGAATTGGCTGCTTGAATTACTAAATAAAGACAATAAACACTTTACACTTAAGGAACAGCACTAATTGAAAGGAAGAGTGCCTACCCAGGAAAAAAAATTAAGTAAATACACAAATATACATATCAAAGTAGGGATTCAAGGTACTGATAATTACCTTTGATGTTTAGAGACAGGCCACTGGATATAAAATCATCAAGTGGACTGGGCTACTGAGTAAATCAAATGCTCATTATTCCTTCCTATATATATTTTCAGTTGCCTTGCTTTTTCTTTGGAAGTGAAGCCTTAGATAGCATTTTTACTCTTCTTAAGCAAAGGATTCATAAAAACCTTCAAAAATGTTTGTAGCTTATGTGATGATCGTAGCCTTCTCTGCATAACAAATAAAAGATACAGTAGATTCTAAGTATTTACAGATTTAGGATTCGTGGTTTCAACTGTTTGTCAGCTATATGGAAAATTCTTACTATTTTTACTGGAAGAAATTTGAGACTGTTTTCCTGTAATACTATTATCTAAGAGAATCACTCAGTGAGTTTGTCTAGGAGTCACTCAGAATCTGTTAGAGTTTTGTTGTTCTAACTCTCCTAAAATGGTACCAACTTGCCTTTTTTGTGAATATTTTTCCTTAACTAAGAATTAACAAATTATGATGTGAAATATGTCCACTAAATACAGGAATGGTTGGAAACCAAGATTTAAAAGAAAAAAAAATAAAAAGGAAGCCGTAGAAATGTTACATAATTAAATTTGGATATTTCTTAAGGATAAGCATACTTTCATAATATTACCCCAAATTCTTTGGGGCCCACTCTTTTCACCTTGTTAACATTAAATCCTAGCTGATTTGGATTTAGATAAATATTTCTGCATTTATATTTTTTGGCATATTTATGAGGGTGACCATTAAAAGTATTAAACTCTAACTAATGAAGGGATGGTTAGTTATTTTATTTATGTGACTTATTTGAAGTACAGGGACATGATGAAATTTTATTACAAGCGTTTTGACTATGTTTACATTTCAGTCAATAAAACTATTTCAAAACCTTTCCATTTCTACTTCTGGTCACATCAATAGTGTCAGGTTTCACAGCTGTGATAGTTTGTGCAGCAGCAGACTGCATTAGTAGTTTAGGAAGAAAACTCTAAACGAAGAATTTATTGAATTTTTACTAGACTGAATCTTAGTGTGCTCTACATGGGGTATTTTATAATTGCCTTCCAGAATGTTACAATCTTGCTCAAGAGGAAGAATTTGTGTACATCTGACAGTACAGTGTAGTCCAAGAAGAATGACGAGTTGAACATAACCAGGCACCAACATATATGATAAGTACAGTAAAAGCCCTGTGTTCAGAGAAGGTGAACCTGAGAACAAATCTTGAAGGCATGGTTCTTCTCCAGAGTTTAATAAAGTGGAATAGAGCAAATCGTCCATAGTCATAAATGAAACCGTGAGAACAGAACAAATGTTCTTGTTTTAAGAAACTCAAAATGTCCACTGGGCTGGAGAGAAGGCATAGGGGAAGGAAGGTTCAAGAGATTACCTGGGGTGTGACGATGCCTGACTTGCAACGCATATCTTCATCCAGAAAGGAGTTTGGACTTATATCCATTATGCAGTGGGAAGTCATTAAGGCTTGTAACAGGATAGTTACAGTGCTGAGGATTTTTTCCCATAATATGTGTGTAAATTACTTTAAATAAATACACATGTGGATTTACCCTGATCCAACTATTTAGAGATGGACAAGAAATTCCAAGCTAATAACCCTTTACTTTTTTAAAGAATATATGCTAAAATTAGAACTTCTGACTATAACTTGGATAAAAAACACAGTTTTTCACAATGTTTGAAGATCACAATATGTTGAACTCAGAGCTATAAAATATATTCTGCATCAGCATCTGTATTAAGAATGCAAAACTTGTGGGACAGCTGGGTGGCTCAGTCAGTTAAGTGGCTGCCTTCGGCTCAGGTCATGATCCCAGAGTCGTAGGATCTAGTCCCACACCACATTGGGCTCCTTGCTCAGCGGGGAGTCTGCTTTTCTCTCTCCCTCTGCCTTCCGCTCTGCCTGCTTGTGTGCTCTCTCTGTCAAATAAATAAATAAAATCTTAAAAAAAAATGGGAAACTTGTTTTCTTGTCAGTGTTGATATATATATTTAATAGTATGTACACTCTGATCAGAACTCTATAAGTAAAAATTAACTGGAGGATTTTTAAAAAAATTTTGGGTAACTTAAGAAAAGGCTCATAATTGACTATATTTAATTAATGAAATTTTTTATTTTTATAATATCACAAAGAAGGGACTCTGAAGACAATAATGTTAAATAACAGAATTCTGCATAGGTACTGTGGCATTTACTCAGAAAAAAAAATAAATCTAGGACAAAAGTTGAGAAAAACAGTTATCAGTTGGCAAGATTATATAAAGTTTGGAGAAGTTATTTAGAGGACAAAGTCTTTGTCTCTACTCCCTACAGGGAATCCCTTATGTTCTAAAATCTGTGTGTGAAAGAAAGTCATTTGAATATTGCTTTAGAATACTTCCTAAATATTTCCTAAAGGACTTGTTTATTTTAATATGTCTATAGGATGTTTTCAAGGAATGTTTAATGACAGGAGAAAATGATCATAATGTGAATGGAAAATAGAAACAAAATTGTAAATACAATTTAATTTCCAGTCTGTAATTAAATTAATTAACAAATTTATCAAAAATGAGTTTAGGAAATATATTACAATGCTTTTGGGAGTTCTTCACTGAAAATTTTCTCTGCATATATATGGATTTTTCAGATTCTTAATGTTGAACCATTACTTTTGTATACTTGTAGGGCAGGGGACGGTCTACTTATGAGGTTGTGGCTCTTTTTTTTAATTGAAGCTTCAGCTTTTTTCTGGAGATTTGTATGACTTTTCTGTATATCAAGAAAAGTAATCCTTGGATTTTATATTAGTTGCTTGAATTAATTTTACATTATAGTGTTATGAATAGTATCAAATCACTGAATGATGAATCTTTTTCAAGTTCAGGAGTTTGTTGAGTCCATTCTGATTATACTATAGAAGGTGAAAAATTTTCATTCATAGTTGATCTTAATGAAAACATAGATCTGGTTTAGTTCGCTTATGATTTATATCCGAAAATAGAGCATGATGAATGTGTTAAAATTATAAGGCAACAGACAGCTGCCAACCAGCAACACATACTAAGGATGAGGAGAAGTGTATGTTGCTTCACTTAAGCTACAAATGCTGTTAGCATTTAGCATGTAATCATCAGTTCTCAATGGGAGGATGGAAAAAGTTTGAAATCCAGGTTGCTGCTTGTTTTATCAAAGTGTTAAAGACCTGGTTATTGTTTATTTTGATAAGTGAATGCTAGGAGCTTGTTGGCTAGGTAATTTTATTTTTCTTAAAGGCTTAGATATTTATTCCCTGAGGTTTAGTTGGCTCTCATAATAGTGTTCATAAAACATGTAAGAGTTTATTCACAGAAAAGAGACCAGAGTTTAAAGGTATGAACTCTACGTATGTTGCTGAACAATTCTGTGAATTTTAAAAACCCCAAGGATGAAAAAGAGTAGCTCATTGTTTAAAATAAAAAACCAACCAAACAAATAAACTTACTGTTGAGTGACTGCTGAATATTTACAGTGAACTTGAAATGACTTCAAAAGCATTTTTAATGTTTATGATTTATATGTGTTCTGAGTACTTGGGGAATAGTGGAGAAATGCCTAAAAAATACAGTAGCCTAGTTATATGCTTTAAATACTCTTAAAAGTAGGGGATAGGAAATTGGACTTATTGTAAGTTCCAGTGTAGTCTATTTTATGAGAACGAATGTGCCTTGAAGAAGAATGTGGTGGTAATTGAGGTAAAGGAAAAACAAAAACCAAAGCAAAGAGATCTGAGTTCAGATCATGGTTCTAGGTTAATGTTTTACATGACCCTAGAAAAGTTGTAGCAGAATAGAATGATGGAAAGAGCATCAGATTTTATCTTTTCAGGCCTATGTGATTTCCTCTCTCAACTTTATTTTTGTGGTCTGTAAAGTGGTGATACTGTTGTATATGTTACAGGGATTATTGTGAGGATTAAATAAAATATATAAAGTGCTTAGGACAGTACCTGGTATTTTTCACAGATTCGGTAAATGGTATTCTATGCAGATGTTTAAATGTCTTCTTTCTGTTTAACTATGGGTTTAACCTGGGATCCATGGAATCTAAAGGATAATAGAGATTCTCCATTTAGAGATTGTTCTAAATTCTATGCAAAATTTTGTGGGTGTGCTTGTATCTGGAGAGGGTATGTTTAAAGCCCTTGATTACAAAGAACACATGTTAAACTCTGTTCAATTTAACAGCCAATTTATTTTTATTTTGTAGTCTGGATAAACAATTTAATTGTAGATAATTTAATGGAACAATTAAATGAGTTAGAAGATCTGTAAATGTAGGTCTGGTTGTGATGAAAAATTGTAAAAGATATTAATTTAAAAGTAACATTTAGAGTATTCCATTTTTTTTAATGTCAAGAGTAAAATATATTTTCATAAAATTTTGTCAGTTCTGAATTGATGATTGGTTGTTTGTACAAATCATATAAAATGAGACTATAAGAAAATGAATCTTTCAACATTTCAATTGAAATATATAATGTAAACTTATTTCCAAAGTTTTTTTTATTTACAGAACATTTTATCTTGCACGGTTTTAATATAAAAAGAAAGGCTTTTATTTTCTTAAACTCTTTAAATTGGGATCCCGAGTCTTTGATTTTTAGATATTATGTTTAAGTATTTACAATATATAAAGCCTGTAATGTTAAGCCAAATAATTTTGAGACTCAAATGTATACTAAATAATAAGGTGTTTGAGTACTGTGGCTTTGTATTATCATTTGAAATTAGGAAGCTCGATGCTTCCAGCTTTGTTTTTTTTTTTTTTTTTTTTTATTAAGAGTGCTTTGGCTATTTGGTGTCTTTTGGGGTTCCATATTAATTTTAGGATTGTTCTATTTCTGTGAAAAGTGGCTATTGGAATTTTGATAGACTGCACTGAATATATAGGTAACTTTTAGATAGTATGGACATTTTTTTAAAAAGATTTTGTTTATTTGTTTGACAGATACAGATCTCAAGTAGGCAGAGGCAGGCAGAGAGAGAGAGGAGGAAGCAGGCTCCCTGCTGAGCAGAGAGTCTGATGCGGGGGGGGGGGGGGGGTCGATCCCTGGACCCTGGAATCATGGCCCCAGGGGAAGGCAGAGGCTTTAACCCACTGAGCCACCAAGGCGCCCCGATAGTATGGACATTTTAAATAAATTACTTCTTCCAAACCATGAACTTGGGATATTCTTTCATTTATTTGTGTAGTCTTTAATTTCTTTCATCAAAACCACATAGCTTTCAGTGTATATCTCTTTCACCTACCTAATTAAATTTATTCCTAAGTATTTTATTGTTTTTGATGCTATTGTAAATATAATTGTTTTCTTTCTTTTTCAGATAATTCATTGTTAGGGTATAGAAACACAACTGATTTCTGTATATTGATTTTTGTATCCTACAACTTTACTTGCATTTGTTATTTATGTCTAACAGTTTTTGGTGGGCATTAGGGTTTTCCATCAGATAAGTTTATAGCACCTACAAACATATATGGCATTTACTATGAGGAAATATACTCCTTTTAAACCCAGGTTGTTGAGAGTTTTTATCATGAATGATGCTGAGTGATGCTTTTTCTGCACACATTGAGATGATGTGCACATATTGAGATATCATGTGCTTTTTTATTTTCCATTCTTTTAACATGGTGTATCACTATTTATTTGTACATACTAAACCATTGTTGCATCTCAGGGATAAATCCTACTTGATCCTTTTAATGTGCTCTTGAATTCAGGTAGGTAGTATTTTTTTATCTATATTCATCAAGGATATTGGCCTGTAGCTCTCTTTTTATGTAGTGTCTTTATCTGACTCTGATAGGATAATGCTGGCCTTGTACAATGACTTTGCAAATATTTCTTCCTTTCATTTTTTTGGGAAGAGTTTGAGAAGGATTGCTGTTAATTCTTTAAATGTTTGGTAGAATTCACAAAGAAATCATCTGGTCCTGGACTTCTCTTTGTTGGGAGATTTTGATTACTGATGTAATTTCCTTAAAATTAATTGATCTGTTCAGGTTTTCTATTACTTCATGATTTAGTCTTGGTATGTTGTATGTTTTCAGGAGTTTATGCATTTCTTCTAAGTTATCCAATCTGTTGATGTATAATTATTCATATTAGTCTTTTATGATCCTTTGTATTTCTGTGGTATCATTTGTAATGTCTCCTCTTTTGTTTCTGATTTTATTTATATGAGTTTTCTCTCTTTGTTTTATTGATATTTTTTCTTTGTTTTTCTGGTCTCTAATTTATTTCTCCTCTGATCTTCATTATTTTCTTCCTATGTTAAGTATGGTATGGTCTTAGTTTGTTTTTCCTTTTCTAGTTTGTTGAGGTCTAACATTAGGTTATTTAACTGAGATCTCTCTTTTTTCTTTATGTCGGTGTTTATTGCTATAACTTCCCTCTTAGAATTGCTTTTGTTGCATTCTGTAAGTTTTGATATATTGTGTTTCAATTTTGGCTTATTTCAAGATTTTTTAAAAATTTCCCCTTTTAGTTCTTTTTTGACCTAGTGGTTGCTCAGGAGTGTAATGTTATTTCCACATATCTGTGAATTTTCCACTTTTCATCCTATTATTGATTACTAGGTTTATATTATTGTGGTTGGAAAATATACTTGGTATATTTCAATCTTCTTAAGTCTGCTAAGACTTGTTTTGTGACCTAACATGATGGTCTATCCTGAAGAATGTTCTGTGTGTTCTTGAGAGAAATGTATATTCTGCTGCAGATATATAAAGTGTTCTGTACATGTACGTTAGGCCTATTTAGTCTAGAATGTGGTTCAAGTCCAATGTTTTCTTACTGATTTTATGTCTGGAATATTTATCTATTGTTGAAAGTGAGGTACTGAAGTCCCCTATTATTTTATTATCTTAAGTTATTATATTATTATTAGTAGTAATATACTATATTATATATATTAATTATAATATACAATAACAATATAATATAATAATATTTTAAAATTATTATTAGTTATTATATCATTATTATATTAAGTTCTCATTTAAGATCTGTTAGTATTTGTTTATTATATGTAGTGTTCTGATGTTGGGTGCATATATATATTTATGATTGTTTTATCCTTATGAATTGACACTTTATCATTATATAATGACCTTCTTTGTCTCCTTTTGTAAGCTTTGGTTTAAAGTCTATTTGTCAAATATAAGTATAGCTACCTCTGTTCTCTTTTTGTTTCTACTTGCTGATAATATTTTTTCATCCCTTCACTTTGAGTCTATATGTGTATAGTGAGTCTCTGGCAGGCAACCTATAGTTGTGTCTTTCTTTTGTTTTTCATTTTTTAAAATTCATTCAGCTACTCTGTATTTTGATTGGGTATTTAATCCATTTACATTTAAAGTGATTACTATGACTATTAATAATTAAGACTTATTAATACTATTTCTTTTTTTTGTTTTGTTTTGCAGTTCCCATGTTCCTTTCTTCCTCTCTTCATGTCTTTATTTTCAAATTGATGATTTTCTGTAATGCTATGATTTGATTCCCTTTTCTTTATCTTTTGTGTTTCTACTCTAAGTGTTTGCTTTTTAGTTACTGTGAGGCTTATATAAAACATCTTTGTTTTTTATTAAAATTCAATTAGCCAACATAGAGTACATCATTCATTTCAGATGTAGGTTTCAGTAATTCATCAGTTGTGTATAAGCTTATCATATCACGTGCCCTCCGTAATGGCCATCCACTAGTTATATTATCTCCCCTACCCACCATCCCTCTGGCAACCTTCAGTTTCCTCCCCATAGTTAAGAATCTCTAATGGTTTGTCTCCCTCTCTGATTTCTTCTGATTTTTTTCCCCTCACTTCCCCTATGATCCTCTGTGCTGTTTTTTTAGATTTCTCTTATGAGTGAAACCATAGGATAATTGTCTTTCTCTGATTGACTTATTTCACTCAGTGTAATATCCTCCAGTTCCTTCCATGTCAGTATAAATGTTAAGATTTCATCCTTTCTGATGGCTGAGTAATATTCCAGTGTGTGTGTGTGTATCTCACATTTTCTTGGTCCATTCATCTGTCAATAGACATCTCACTCTTTCCAGTTTGGCTATTTGACATTGCTGTTATGAACATTGGGGTGCAGGTGCCCCTTCAGATCACTAAGTTCGTATCTGGGGTAAATACCTAATAGAGCAATTGCTGGGTCATAGGTCAGCTCTATTTTTATCTTCTTGAGGAACCTCCATACTGATTTCCAGAGTGGCTGCACCAGTTTGCATTACCACCAACAGTGTAAGAGTGTTCGCCTTTCTCTCCATCTCACCAGCATTTGTTGTTTCTGGTCTTATTAATTTTAGCCATTCTGAATGGTGTCAGGTGGTATATAAAACATCTTATAATACTCTCTACTATCCTGATAACCACTTAACTTTGATTACATACAAAGCTCTACCCTTTTATTCCCATTTTGATGTTATAATTTACCTTTTTTATTGGTATACATTAACAAATTATTGTAACTATTGTTATTTTAATACTTTTGTTCTTTAATTTTCCTATTAGAATTAAGTGGTTAGCACACCATCCTATTAGAGTATTCTGAATTTGGCTTAAATTTACCCTTACCAGTGTATTATATATTTTCATGTATTCTCACATTCCTAATTAGTGTTGTTTCACTTCAGCCTGAAGACCTCCTTCTAACATTTCTTGAAAGGCAGAATCAGTGGTGTTAAACTCCCTGAGCTTCTCTTTGTTTGGGAAAGGCTTTATATCTCCTTCTGAAAGACTACTTTGTTGGATGAAGTATTCTTGGTTTGTAGTTTTTTGATTTTTGCCTTCCCTAGTCCCCAGCACATTGAGAATACCTCCTGCTATCTCCTGTCCTATAAGGATTCTGCTGAGAAATCCACTGATAGCCTTATTGGGGGTTCCCTATATGAGACAATTTTTTTTTCTTTTGCTGCTTTTATAATTCTATTCTTGCTTTGTTTACATAGTTTTATTTTAATGTATCTCAAAGAAGACTATCTTGGATTAAAATCTTGAGGTGATCTATTAGTTTTATGAACTTGGATATGGAAATCCTTCCCCAGATTTGGGTAATTCTCATTTTTTCTTTTTATAAGCTTTCTGTTCCCTTCTCTCTCTCTTCTTCGGGGACTCTCATAATTCATAGATTGCTTCTCTTAATGTATCCCATAGTTCATGTAGGCTTTCTTTACCTCTGACTATATAATTTTAAAGGTTGTTTTCTGTTACACAGATTTTTCTTTTGCTTGTTCTTTCTGCTATCAGTGCTCTATATTGCATTTTTCTTTTTGTTCACTGTATTTTTCAGCTCCAGAATTTCTGTTTGGTTCCTTCTGTGATTTCTCTTTGTCAAAATTCTCATTTTGTTTGTGTATATTTTTCTGATTTCATTGAATTGTCTATCTGTGTTTTCTGGTAGCTCATTGAGCTTCCTTAAAACAGCTAATTTGCACCATTTATTGGGAAAAATCACATTCCATGTCTTTGGGGTTGTTGGGTGCTATAGAACTAAAACCACATGGGTCTATAGCCAATTTCTCGAGTATACAGAGATGTTTCTGGGACTATAGCTAGAACCATGGTTGGCCATTTAGCTGACTTGGTGTTGGCCTGCCCTCTCAAAATGACTCTTCTTGTTCTTGGACTGCACTAACTTTCACAATCTCCTACCTAGATTTGATAATTCCTATAAAGACATTTTAGTCTGTGCATTGATGCCAAGTTATTGGTATCAAGGGGGGAGGATATAAACAAGGGATGTCTTATTTGGCTATTGTGGTGATGTCACTCAAATATTTGCAATTTTAAATGTATGAATTTGGTATTTAAACTTTCTGCTAGTCTTATTGGCTTACTTAAAAAATGTAAATATTCAAGGGATAAAACATGAGATGATAAATAACTAAATTTTTCTTTTTAATTTTTACTAGAGGTATTTAATGATTTTTATTTTTCTAAATAATTTCTGAGATACTCATTTTCTAAATAATTTCTGAGATACTCATGGGGTACTAAATGGGGAATTATTAGCTCAGAGAGATGGTGTTGAAATTCATGGCAGGAATTCAACTGCAAACTGAAGTCACATCAAATTCCATAGGTTAATTTTACTTTAAGCTGATAACTAATAATAATCATCTGTGTCACAAAGTGGCATAGTCCTGGCCTTATTTTTATTTTTACTTTATCAAGATCTTATTATGTGACAAGTATTTTGCATTCATAAATGTATTTAATCTTCATAATAATCACATATCATTTCCCATTTTATAAATGAGAAAATTAAAAGATACTGCATCTTCTGTTTTTCAGTATTATTAAGAACATACTATGATCCAAGCACTATTTTTGCCTCAGAGGATAAAATAGTGAATAAATCAAACAGACAATATCCTGCTATCATGGAACTTATATTAAATTGAGGGAGGAAGACAGGAAATAAATGAATAAGTATGGCCTTAGGGCTATAAAGACAATGTAAATAAAGCAGGGTAAGGATATAGATCTTGGGATTCCTTTGCATAGTGTAATTGAGGAATGTCTCTCTGCTTATGTGGCATTTCAACCTGAATGAAAAGAGCAAGACAGCCAGGATGGTATTTGAGGACAGAGTATTCTAGTAAGAGAGAACAAAATAAACTGGGGGGGGGGGGGTCCTGACGTAGGAGTTTGCTTGGGATGTGAAGAACAGTCTGGTTGGAAAGGTGTGACTGTGGATGAGAGTGGTAGGAAGCAAGTCCGAGAGGAGACAGAGCATTTATGTCACAGGAATGGGTTAATTATATCATATCTCTATAGGTGAAGATTCTGAATGGGATAATTCTGAATGGGGTGGAAGTCACTGGAGGATTTTGAGCAGAGTAATGACATGTTCTGAATTACATTGGAAAAACAGCACTCACTTTGTCCTTATTAGAACAAAGATGGAAATATGTGGCCTGCTAAGAAGAATCTCAATAGTATGGCAAGAAACTAGGTTGATAATGTTGGATAATATGAAAAGTGGTTGGGTGCTAGGTTTATTTTAAACACAGAGAACAAGATAAGAATTAAGGAGACGTCCAATGTTTTTGATCAGGACATTGGGAAAAATGAAAGTTCTGTCTTATTAAGAAGCTTAGGGAAAGAGCATATTTTGGAGTATAATTAGATCAATACCTTTGTTTATAGTATGTTAAGTGTGGGATTTGTTAGATATTTAAAATATGTGGGGCACCTAGGTGGCTCAGTGAGTTAAGCCTCTGTCTTTGGCTCAGATCATGGTCTCAGGTCCTGGGATCGAGCACCACATCAGGCTCTCTGCTCAGCGGGGAGCCTGGCCCCCCCCTGTCCCCCACCTGCCTCTCTGCCTACTTGTGATCTCTCTGTCAAATAGATAAATAAAATCTAAAAAATAATAAAAATAAAATAAAATATGTTATAAGTAAGCAATTAGAAACAGAGTCTAGTGTTTGGGGAAGTGATCACACTTAAAGACTTGGGATTGGGTAAAATTACCTGCCAATGTGTGTAAATACAGAAGAGAAGAGGTCTGCAGAAGATGAGGAAAATTCAACAAGATCCTGAAAAATTACAGCCGTTGAGATAGTAGGAACTGAGAAAGAGGAAAGGTGTTTTTTAGAGACCAAATGAAGAAAGCATTAAATGTTTCAGGAAGAGGGAAGTAATTAAGAGGTGGAGTCCTAAGAAAACTGAGCACTGACATTTGGATTTGCAAAGTGGAGGTCATTGCTTACCTTGATAAGATGGTGGAAGGATAAGAAATCGATCTTTGTAGTTCCTGTTTTCCCTACAGAATCAAGAGGAAAGATATTAGTTGAGAGTTGGGGTGGGGGTGGGGGAAGATGTTGTTTTGAATGTTATCAGAGAAAGGTGATCTGTCATCTAGGAGAATGGGAGAATAATTTTACTACGGCACTTTCATGGAATTTCAGGCAACATTAACCTCTCCCCTTGAGGTCTATGGTCATGTACTTGAGACCAGTATGGCTCTGAAATTTTCTTTAGCAATGTTCAACTGCTCTGGTAAAGGTAGTAAAGAGGTGAGGATTAGAATTAACCAGAGTTGGATGCCAGGTAGAGAGACAGAAAAAATATCATTATGGACTATGGAATCTAAATAGGATAAGGATTTTTTTTTTAAAATTATGAAGATGATGGAGGAAAAAAAATCAATAGATTCGAGATCCCAGTAAGGCAAAGGATTGTTGAAGTTGAGATACAGAACATCCAACAATGTCTTAGTTGTGGGGGATGGAATATTAGAAACTAAAAAATTCCAGAGTGTAGTGATTGGTAATAAGCAAATTGTAGTTACTGAGGTAATTTTGCTGATGACAGATTGTGATCTTTCTAGGCAAAATGGAAAAACATCTGAATATGAAAGAGGAGTTGGAAAATGTATTAGATGAGGGGCTTTTTGGAAATGTATTACAGGGATCATGGTTTGGGGGGGCTTAGAGTCTCAGGCTTTGTGTGGTTTTTGAAGCAACTGGGACCTGAGGAACCAGTCTTAAAAGTATCTTAGAAGGTAATAATCAGGGACGCCTGGGTGGCTCAGTTGGCTAAGCGACTGCCTTCGGCTCAGGTCATGATCGTGGAGAATCTGCTTCTCCCTCTGACCCTCCCCCTTCTCATGCTCTCTCTCACATTCTTTCTCTCTCAAATAAATAAATAAAATCTTTAAAAAAAAAAAAGAAAGCAATAATCAGTCCTAATTAGATCCTCCCGAGTCAGTTGTTCTCAGCCTTGGCTGCACATTAGAACTACCTGGAGGAACTTAAAAACTCTCCAGTGCCCAAGCCTCTCCCCAGACCAATTAAATCAAAATCTCTGGGGGTGGGATCCAGACATCAGCATTTATTAAAATTCCCCTGGTGATTCCTATATGCAGTCAAGGCCGAAAGCCAGCTTTCTAATTGGTGAAGCCAGAAACAGAAGCAAGAAATTTTGACTCTGGAGTCTAGGCTCTGCATGCTCAGAAAAACCACCTCCAGCCCTGTCTGCATATAAGGTAGGAATCAGATTTGCCCTTCTCCTGGGTCTGATCATCTAAGGAACTAAGGTTTATGAAAAAAGCAAACCAAATGACTCAAAATAGTCCAGTAGATATGTTTCTGTACATTAGCCAATAAAAAGTTAAAAGAAAGTTTCCTCCCCAAGAGCTGAACAATCACAGTTCGAGGCTCTTCTGCAGGACAGCAGGTCACTGCTGAAATGGCAATTGATTATATATACATTGCTCTGAGCACTCCTTAGGAACTGTTTCAGAAGAATGTCAGGTGAAAGGTTCACAGCACAACTTTTCACGGTTAATTAGCAGTTAGAATCACTTCAAGAAATCGAATAGGGAGGAGCAGATGGGCTCCCAGCTCACCTTGGGGCAGTAATTTGTATGTCCCAGCCATTAGTCTTGGTTGCTAACAACATCTAGAAGTAATACAATCTTATATTTTTTGCTTATTTTCCATTTGGTTGCTAAATAATTTAACTCCAAAATCTAATTTCTGCTAAAAAAAAGAAAAATTAAATGAAATGTTTGTATCAGAGCTATTTAATTTCTAACATGTTGCCATAATTATCTGATATTGGTGTAAAACCATAAAACACACCTGATTACTTTGTTTTAAGTGCTCAGACAACACTGATATGCTCTGGTAAGTGAAGAAATCCTACTTCCAAATTACAAAGAACATTATATTTTATTGGCATCTCAATAAAATAAGTTACAGAGAAGTAAACATTTGCTTTGGGTTTTAAAAAAAGCTTTTATTTTAAACCTATCTCTTTATTTTGTTTTATTTTTTAATTAACATATAATGTATTATTTATTTCAGGGGTACATACCTCCTTAAATGGTTCTGTTTTTTTAACAAAACCAGTTGTAATATTTTAGAAAGCCAATGTGTTCTTTTTGTTGTGGAGGCAGTTTAGCATTGCTATGTTTTTAAAATAAATCTTTACTCCACAAACATCTATAGCACTCTGCAAAAGTTTTAAATCTTATTTACTAGTGCCATAGCTTTTGAGATTAAGGCATGGAAGTGGGGTCTGCCACAAACTCTTTTGCATTTTCTTAAATCTGTAGATGAAAGTGGCAAATTGACCTAAGAAGTTCTCTTTGAAAAGAAGGCATTACTTAAGTTTAACTTATTATTTTCCCAGTTGGAATGACAGAAATTGTTGGGTGACCTTTGTAGGGTCACTTATTGTCTCCGTGAAAATTTCCTCCATCCTAAGTAGAAAAAATACCTGCTGAGCTAAGGACTACGGTGAGACAATGCTTGTCAAACATTTTGTGCTACTACTCAGAAAGAAGTCAACCATGATAAATAGACTTTCAGGGCAAGTTTTCTAAAATTCACCTTGTGCCAAACTTTTCAAGTCCATCTACTCTTCTTCAGGCTTTTGCACTCCCATTAAGCTAGGATTATGAGCCAGAATTGGTTCTAGGCAAAATATTGCAGTTAAGAGTTTAAATTTTTACCTTGTCGTTTTGTTCCTTTCTCATTTGTCTACAATGTGTCTATGAGTTTCATCTTCTATTTACTCTAACATAGCACCAGATACAGGTTCACCTTCCTACATAAGGAGTGCATCTGCCAAAATCAGCCCCATTTTATGTCTTCCTTTGTTACTTGAAGAAGTGTTGTTTGGACTCTACCCCAAACCAATTAAATCAGAAACTCTGAGGTTGTAGCTTGGAGAATCTTTAGGTTTAAAAGCTCCCAGGTGACTCTAATGTACAGACTTGGCTAAGTACCACAGTCTTAAAGCCAAAACCATAGATTCTTAAGGGTCTAATTCTAAAGAGATAGCAGGTGAGTCAAAAAGATATTTGTAGACCAGAAATCCTTATAGGCTATTTATGAGCCCAAAAACTAATGAGAGGACTTTGTCTTATCAGCCTAAAGGATGACAGCAACTAAGCCAACAATAATTTTATCTTGCTATGAAATTCCTCAGCGGTGGTGACCTTTATTTTCTTTTGTCTCAGGCACTGCGGTCACCTGGAATAATCTATGACACACTGACTGTATTATTATTCTCATTTTATCTGATAGTATAATGCCTACTAAGAAGTGACTAACTTTCTAATTTGGTGAGGGTGGGAAGGGTTCTGAATTTATTTGACAGTTTGTCACAGTGAATCTCTGGCTCTGAGAAACAAATTCTACAATGGCTGCCATGACAGTAGTTATCTGTTCTCCCTGCATGCTTTAGTTAACTTAGTGAATCTCTGCTTGCTTGTAGTTGTCTGTCTCTCTGTTCAGAACTAGGAGGACGTCCTCAGAATTGTAAGAGTACTGTGATGTTCATGGCCATGGTGACTTTGGGTTCAAAACCATAGTTTTCTAAATGAATTGTTTATTGAACATTGGACCAAGTACTAGAAAATAACAAAAACTGAGAGCTCTTTATGCTCTTGAAGTAAGAATTTACATATCTGTTGAAGATAGAAGCCTTTGGTCGAAAGTTATGTGATAAGGATCAATATGCTCATTTTTAATTTCAGTTTTTGAGCTCCTTTGAACTTAATACCCTGAACTTGATTATAGCAATACTGAATTAGTTGCTGTTTAATCAGTGTAGTAAAATGAAGAAAACTATAACATCTGCTTTCAGTCAAGCCCTTATCTCTTCCTACAGTTTAGAGGACATATCTTTTAAATGCATTTTAGGGGCATTCACCCTGCCTCACTCTCACTGTAACCTTTGAGAAGAGTGCTAAAAGGTCAAAGTCTAAGGATACTATTTTTTTTTTTTAATATGGAATGCTTCACAAATTTGCATATCATCCTTGTTCAGAGGCCATGCTAATCTGTGTATCTTTCCAATTTTAGTATATGTGCTGCTGAAGCAAGCACAAGGATACTATTGATTAACAACATTAGGGGTTAAGTTTTCTTGTCTAATGCTGGAAGAGATCAAAATCTTTTTTCAGGTTTCCAGTCTCTGGCTAGCATATAAGGAGCTTGGAAGTTGCCACTCTATCTTAACAAGTAAAAATCAAAACAGACTAAAAAAATCAACAGTTCTTGGATCTGTAGGCGAGGAGAGACACAGGAGAAACTACTGTCCCCAAGATTAAGAGTCAGACAAATACAGGGTATAGAGTTCCAGAGAGTAGAAGAGCAGGAGTAGAAACCAGGTAACCTATGCAAGGGTAAGAAAACCTGAACTATAACTGACAAATTGCTAGAGGTTCAGGGTAGACAATTCTGAGTGTTAAAAACTCTAGGGTTCCCAGTTAGAGGCCCACAATATGTGAGATTTACCTCCAGAAATGTGACCAGATTCCTACAGTAAATATGGAAGAATAATTCCCTAAGGCTTCCTGCGGAGGACGGAGCAAAGAAAAACTTTGAATTCCCAAGAGCATTCTATCCTTCTTAAGAAGGTTTGGCCTCAGGAGTAACTAGCTTAATGGGAGTCTTATTTACCAGGGATCATCAGAGCCCAGCTTAACTGGGGGAAGGAAAATAGAATCTAACGCCAGCATCATCTAGTTATCCTCTACCACCTAAGTGGTGAGAAAAAAAAACCCTAAGAAATATTTGTGAAGTTTACTGTGCAGAGGTATAGCCTCACTAAAAGCCTGAGACTTAAACAAAGGACCAAAGAATGCTTTCCCTCAACACCATATTACTAAAGGTCTTTTTACAGTAGTCCCTTTTACCCAGCACCTCGTATCTGGCTCTCAGGAAAATAACTGAAGGCCTATGAAAAGGCGAAACACAATTTAAAGAAATGGAATATGCATCAGACCTACACATGGTAGAGATATTTGAATGAAAATATATTTGATCCTTTCAGTGGTTCTTTGGTTGTTCTATGATGTATATTTCTGGAATATTATTTCTTAATTGTTTTTGAAAAGACCATCTTATAGATGTTTCTGGGCTTTAAAAGTTTTAGTCAAATACCTAACGGTTTTAGAAGAAACTGGTTTTCTACTTGATGTGTTACCACCATGAGCAAGATGAAATACTGATGATCAAAGATGACAACTGTAGCTTTAGGGACTTGGGTTCTTTGGCTGGCCTGCTGTAAACAAAATGATCTATGACTTATAGGTGGCTTAGTCCACTTGTCAAAGCTAGGGTTTGGGGACAAGTTCTTTTTAATCATAAATATTGGTCCAGGTGGATGTTTAGCATATGTAATTTATTTGTAATCAAAGTACAATTTATTTCTATGTTCTGTGACCATGAAAACCTACTCAAAGAGCATGGAGCCTGACTCGGGGATCTATCTCACAACCCTGAGGTCATGACCTGAGCTGATATCAAAGAACTGCCTAATCAACTGAGCCAGCCAGATGTCCCTGGAGTGTCTCTTCTTAATATCTTCTTCAAGAACCAGGGATACTAATAGGCAAGTGAAACAGAATTTAGGTACTATTTGGAATCCTCCCATTTCGTTATGATTAATCCTCTTCTGATTAATTTGGCCTAGCTTTCCAAATTCAGTTTCTCTTAAATTTCAGTTTACTAGAGTAAGGAAAATGCTATTTGAAATAACTATAATAAAAAGACCAAATTCTTGTGAGAAATGTTGAGCCCTCATATAGGAATAGTTTCTATGAATTGAGTCATAAGAGCTGCATTTATTTTATGAGTTCTTGGGTAGGTCGGAAGATTTAGATAAGGTTTAGGAACCAAATGGCAACAGTATGTTCTGGGTCTGTCCTCATTCAAGAGGCTGGAAAAATACTTCCCAGCTCATCTTTAATTGGCCTTTTGTACCCTAGCATCATAATTCACATTAAATGGACACTGCTGTGCTATCTGGACATTCACATTAGTGTATCAGACCTTTGCTAGCTTCATAGGATTTACCAAGATAGGACATGGACATTTGAGGTATTAATAACTGACAATATTTTATTTGGGTAGTTGTTTTTAGTCTCTATAGTATATGACATAATGTTTTATTCCTTTCCTGCAAGGTGTGCAAGTTTTTGAGTTATACATTGTAGCCTTCTTTTATCCCTTAAAAGTAAATTATTATCAACATTTAGACTATAGTTTAATACATTGATGCCTATGTTTACTGTATTTGCATGCTGGAAAATTACACTTGTAAAAAGGTTTTTCTATTAAAGATTTTTCAGTTTATTTAGATTCAGTGATTTCTTTTTCAGAAAAACACAATCTTAATAGTTCGCATGCAATGGAAGTAGAATCTGAGGCTTTTAGGGAATCATTTAAAGGAGCATTATGCATACAATACTTTTATAAAAGGCGAGTCCTAGAAGATGGTCGAACCACTAGATGGAAAGAAAGCTCCTGCGTCCTGAAATGATAATATGAAGCAGAGCAGCAACACTCCTCCTCCCCAACATACTGTAAATGAACATTTGACATGTATATGTCTATTAACTATGACATGAGAAGGAGAAATAAACTAATATATTAAGCTACCAATATTTGGGGTTGTTTATTTTAATTTTATTTAACTTAGTGAATCTGTTTATTTAAAATTAGTTGACTTTTTGTTTAGAATTACTAGAAAGAAATTTCTTGGAATTGAGAACATTATATATTCTAATTATAATATAAAACCAATACCATTTATCAGATGTATTTTAAATTAAAAGGCCAGAGTTTTAAAATACATAGGAATATATGGACAATGTTGTGTTACCCATTGAAATGTAGCTAAACTAACTGAATGTATTTGGAGATAGTACAATTATGTGTTGCCAAATAATTCTGTTCTAATGAACTGAAGGGCCTGAAAAAATTTGTTGATGACAGAGCACCAAATTTTCACAGTGGGGAAAAATGGTAGTTGTAAAGAAAACTAGAAGTTGACATATTTAGAGATAGAGATGAGTCATGAATTAATATAGTGATACCAGGGATTAAAGTTTAATGACATATTAAAGAGATACTCTATAAAATAATGAGTCTAATGTTCTAAGTCGGTCAAAACATTTGAATATTTGTTAAAAATATAGACTCTTGGGTCTCGAACCAGATTTACTATATTAAAATTTCTATTTTTAATATGATTATATGAGAATGAATTTTTTGTGATGCTTAACTAAAATAATTATGGGAGGTTATTATACTAGTGCCTAGCATATAATAAGCATCCAATAAATATTAGTCACTGATATATTGAAATTCCTGTGCACATTAAAGCTTGCAAAATGTTCTTAGGGAAATGGATCACAGGGTGTGATTACCATTTTTACAAAAATTGATATTAAAGAACAGTTGGTTAGCCTAATAGAGGATTAACATACATGGAAATGGTCTTACTTATCCTTGGAAAGGGGACAATGGGCAAAAGAATAACAAAGTTCACCTCTGCTTTTTCATTTCTACACATAGTTTAAGTTGACAATGGACCGAGTGGTCTGATATTAATCCGTATAAGGAATACAAGAACAACATGTTTTGTTAATAAGTTACGCTTTGCTTTTAGTTAAAACTTGAGTGGTTAATGAGTTGTTTCCCGGGAGATAATTGAAAGTATTAGGCTGGAGGTCATGGCTAGATAGGCAGGCAGATTTGAGTGTCAAGGACAGACAAATGACTTTAGACATACAGCCAGAGAGAGTCTATAAAATTACGAAGCTGAGAAATAGAGTCTAAGATTAAACATTGGGGGACACCTACTTTAGGGGGAAGAGAAAGATGACAGAATTAGATAAAATGAAAACAGCCTAGTCTGAGACTAGAGCAGGGAAAAGGTAGAATGGTGTGTCCTGGAATTTAAGAAAGTAAGTTTCAAAAGAGAGGTTAGCCAGTGGTAAGAAATTTTACAGATATTGAGCACGAGAGTTTTGATCTTTTCACTCAAGCTGAAAAGTTCTCTTCTTGGATTTGTATAGTCCCTATCCTGTGCATAAGACTATGGCTTAATTTATTTGGAATTCCCTGTGCCTAGAACAAATCTTACATTTTTTAATTCCTTCAAGACTCACGGAGGCTTTCTTGAGAGGCAGAAACTATGTCTTTGGGAAGCTGGGATGATTTTTAATATTTATTTTTGCAAGGTGTCTACCAAGTCTCTGTATCATGGCAGAACTAACATTTAAACTCTTCTCCTGCAGACCTTCCATGCTTGGTTTTAAGATTTGTTATGGCTTGGGGCACCTGGGTGGCTCACTTGTTAAGTGTCTGCCTTCAGCTCAGGTCATGATCCCAGGGTCCTGGGATCAAGCCCTGCATCAGGCTCCCTGCTCAGCGGGAAGCCTGCTTCTTCCTCTCCCACTCCCTCTGCTTGTGTTCCCTCTCTCACTCACTGTATCTCTCTCTGTCAAATAATAAATAAAATCTTAAAAAAAAAAACTTGTTATGGCTTTCCAAAAGTAGGCTCTGCTCTGTGGTATGGTTGTTACTCTTGAGGCACAAGCTTTCTGACGTCTCATCTGTATGTTCAAGGTGTTAATGAACTGTTTACCTGGTCTTTCATTATGGCTGGCTTGAACTCCAGTGTCCCCTTGCACTGCTTGATATCTCGAATCTCTCTTCACTTTTAACCCATAGCGGATGCTCTCTAACTTCAGTCTTTCCCGGTGTATATGCAGCCCATTTCCTAGCCAAGGAACCCTATATGGGGAACCCTATATTCTGCATAGAATTCTATGTCGTGTTCTGTGAACGGGTCCCTTCTCATAGGTGCTCTGCCCCCACAAACTTCAGTGGGTCCCCAGCTGCCATGAACTTTGATCTTCACTTTCTTAGCTCAGTGGAATTGCTGTATGTTCCTTGGTATCCAGCTCATTGTGTTGTGATTGGGAAATCGTCCCTGGAGAGAAGGACAGGGCAATTGTAGGGCTTACTACATGAGTATCTCATCTCTAAGAAATCACAAGATTTCACTGATTATTGTCCTGTGACTGAAAAGAGTTGTATGTATTTTCTAATTTTATGGTAATTTACAGGAGGGGGGCTAGTTTGGTAAATATTTATTCCATCATAGTCAGAAGCAGAAAATCCCTAAGTTCATTCAGTCTTGAAATCTCAAAATCTTCTTTGGTCCCTTTCTTATCTTTAGGTTCTCACCCAAAAACAAATCCTTTCATTCTTCTTTTGAATGCTGTTTGTAACTATTCACTCATTTCTGTGGTCATTGCCACCATCCTGAGACCATCATTTCCCAAAACCTCTATGACTGCAATACCTTTATAAGGAGTCTCTCACAGCTGATACATTTTACTTTAATCATATTATTTGTTAACATAGGTTCTCTAATTACTCAGTCTATACTATTTTAGTCAGAAAGCTCAGTTCTTCCTTAATTTATCTTTAAATTATCTTATAGTTTTACTTCTTATTGTACCCCTTATTTATAGTAGTTGCTAGAACATCTCTGTGATCCCTAGACTTTGCTTATATTATTTTTCAGTGAATGCTTTGATTCTTCAAAAGTAGTTTTTCAACAAATATTTAAGTGGCTAACATGGGCCAAACATCATTTTAGATTATAGTATTATAGTAATGAACAAGATAAAACAAGGTCCATCACATCACAGAATTTACATTTTAGTGGAGGAGATAGAAATTGAAGAACTATTCACATAAGTATTAATTATGCTTGTGTTAAGACCTACAGCACAGAAGCCCACTGTATCTGAAGTGTATTTACCATGCAGCCCTATCTTATACTTTGAGTGCATTTCTCTGGGGAATTAGATTTGAGTATCTAAGGAGTGGTAGAAGTTAGCTTGATAAAATATGATGGAGGGCCACTTTCTAGGCAGATGGAACAGCAGGAGAGAATACTCCAGGGAAGGAAGGAACATGTCCCTGGGGTAACTGAAAGGAGCAGTGAACCTAGAGTACACTAACCAGTCACTGGAGAGCAGTGGAACTGGTAAATTACCATAGAGTCAGATGATACAGTCACTCAAGGTTACAAGGACATTTCTGGATTTTATTCTAAGAGTAAAGAGAAGCCTGCAGGTCACGTCAAAATGGTCACCAAATTTGTCTGCAAGCTCTGGAACTATTAGACATCCCCTTTTTTTACTCTTCAAAAAGTTCCCCGTGGAGATGGTGGGCTGCAGTAAAGACAGATGTGCCATTTGGAAGCAGGTAACTCAGTTTATTGAACATGGTAGCAGCCATGATTTTGGCAGTATGTAGCCGAGCACTGTAGTGCAGAGCCGCCACAAGGGTATTGATTCTTCATCTGTCCCATTTCTCTTTATTGGAAAGCCTGGCCTTTTGTTTGCTTTATTGTGCTTTAGACTATATTACATTATAGTGTTCCTCATGAAAAAAATGTAGTTTGTATTGGAGTTCTCATTTCCATGAGGATACAGTGAGGATTTGCCTCTATGACACTTTATTTTTCAAGATATTTATTTTTAAAATGTTAATGCTCGTGTGTGGTTAACATAGTATTATATTAGTTTCATGTGTATAATGTGGTGATTTGACAATTCTATACATTACTCAATGCTCTCTACATTACTCAATGCTTATGATAGGTGTATTCTTAATCTCCTTTCCCTGTTTCACTGATCCCCTCCCCCTACCCATCTTTCCTCTGGTAACCAGCAGTTTGTTTTCTATAGTTAAGACTCTGTTTTTTGTTTTATCTCCTTTTTCTTTGTTTTATTTCTTAAATTCTCCATGAGTGAAATCCTATGGTATTTGTCTTTCTCTGACAGACTTATTTCGCTTGGCATAATACTCTATAGCTCCATTCACGTTGTTGCAAATGACAAGATTTCATTCTTTTTATGGCTCAGTAATATTCCATTTTGTATGTACCACTTCTTAAAAAAAAAAAGATTTATTTATTTATTCTTAGCATGAACAGGAGGGACAGAAGGAGAGGGAGAGAGAGTCTCAAGAGAGAATCTCAAGTAGACTCCACAATGAGCACAGAATCTGATGCTGGTCTCCATCTCATGAACCTGAGGTCATGACCTGTGCCAAAAGCAAGAGTCAGATGCTTAACCAACTGTGCCTGCCAGGCACAACTCCCAACTCCCTCTTTATCCATTTATCTATCAGTGGATACTTGGGATGCTTCCATAATTTAGCTATCATAAAAATGTTACAATATCTTTTGGAATTAGTGTTTTTGTAGTCTTTGAGTAAGTACCAGAAGTGTAATTACTAGAGCATATGGTAATTCTATTTTTAATTTTCTGAGGAAACTCTATACTGTTTAGAGTATCTAGTCTGTTTATGTTCAAAGTAATTATTGATAGGTATGTATTTATTGATTTCAATATTTGTTTTATAGTTGTTTTTATAGGTCTCTCTTCCTTTATTCTCTTGCTATCTTTTCTACTGGCTTGGTGGCTTTCTTCAGTGATATATTTGGATTCTTCTCTCCTCCTTGTTTTGGATATCTAAATTTGTGGATTTGTTGTTACTGTTAGGTTTATATATAATGTCTTATGCATATAGCAGTTGATACTAAGTTGATATTAAACTAATGTCACTTAAGTTTGAACCCATGCTTTGCTCCTGTCCCCCTCCACCAGTGTTTTAGGTATATAATGTCATAGTTACATCCTTTTATTTTGTGAATCCCTTGACTGATTTATATATATATATATTTAATTTTACTGCTTTTGTGCTTCCTACTCTTCTTACTTACCATTTTCTAATTCCTTGCTATTCAAAGTGTATCTCATGGACAAATAACACTAGAATAATCTGGGAGTTTATTAGAAACACAAAATCTGAGGAATATCCCCAGACTTACTGAATAAGAATCTGCAATTTAACAAGATCACTAGTTAATTCATATGCATATTAAAATTTAAGAATCGCTGCTCTAAACCCTGCCACCAGCGTTGCCTCTTCATTCTCCATTATCATTCTGTGCATCTTTCATGTTACACATCTGGTCATGCTGGGAATTATTAACTTGTCAAGAGTCAGGGATTTAAAAAGTGCTGTAAGATAATGAACAGATTATACCTGGGATCTGTGGGGAGCAGTCATAACTAACAAAATTCTCTTAATTGTGTTAATTTGGTGAGTGTTGCTGCAGCAGCAACTATTAATAAATCCATTATTTCTTTCATGGTGCCGTTTGCTTTCTTGGTTTCTAGCTGTTGCCTCAGTTGAGGGCCATTTTCCTGAGTGTTCCAGGCTGCTGCCTAAAGGATGTCCTTAGCACAGTATCATCAACCCAACACTGATGCACCTAGCTGAAAATCTACCTGTTTTATCTCTTCAATGCTGTTTTTAGGCAATCAACCACTGAGTTGAGCCATGGTTTAGGCTGTTGTTAGCCAAATTTCTCTTTTTCTAATATTTTTCTTCCTCATTCTTCATCAATAGCTGCTATGCCCAGATTTTAGGACAGACCAAAAAGGACCCATAGAATTAGGCAATTTATTAATGCTCTTGGCTCTGTCCAGAATATATATTGGTCAGGAAGAAAGGATTTAATACTTTTTTCTCCTCTCCCAGTCCCACAGCTTGGCAACCTGCCTGCATCTCTGGTTCTTTTTACCTGTTTCCAAACTCCTTTCTGTTTTTCTCTTTCTTTAATTTTTAATTTACTTTCTTTAATTTACTTCTAACCACTCATCTCCTGCCTTAGTTAATTCAACATAAAACTAACTTTTAGTGGCTCATAGATTCTACAACTACAAATTTTGGTTACATAGAATCATTACCCCTCCAATTAAAATGCAAGTTATTATGAGAAAATAATTTATCAAAGTAGAAATCAGTGTTCATATAAATTATAATTTAAACTCTGTTTGAATTTTATTATTCAGGGTTTTCTAGAAAGATGTTAATTAACATGGAATTTGATCTGCATATTGAACAAATTTACTTATTAAAATGGAGTTCATATGTATTGAGCTGAATTTTACTGGAGGGAAATAAGGCTCTTTAGTAATTTGAATTCTATTTATAAGATAAATACTTTTATAGTTTTCTAAGACTAGGTGAACATGCAAAGTGGTAGAATTAAGCCAACTGAAAGAATGAATGGATATAACTTTTTTCTACTCTGAACCTGTGTTGTTCTCTAAACAGCAGGGTGCTTTTTCAGTAATTCTTTCTCTTAAAATTCTGATTTCATAAGTCAAAGTGAACTGGATCTACTTAGTGTGATTTTTCTGAAGTCATTAGTTCTAACCCTAGACTTACTATTATTTATAATTATCTGTGTTTGGCAAAGTTGGACAAAAATATGTTTAACTGTTTCATTCTGGATTTATCTTGAGAACTCACCATGAGAAAAAGAAATTTCATTAAAAGTAACAATTCTTCTGTCAAAGTAATTTTTAAAAACTTTAAAACATACAATACTCTTTTTCTTAGTATGAATATTTATACAGAGCATTTATACCTGTTCTTGGTATTCTTTTTGTGTGTGTGTGTGTGTGTGTTCTTACTATTCTAAACCATTCTAAGTTTAAATGTGCAAGATAGTGATGTCATTAGGTATAGGAAATGCTTGTTGAAAAAGAAAAAAAAGGAAGGAAAGAAAAGCTTTCTTTCTTTTATTTTTTATTCTTTTTATTTAAATCCAGTTAATTAACATATGGTATGTTATTAGTTTCAAAGGTAAAGTTCAGTGATTCATCAGTCTTATACCAAGCATTCATTATATCACGTGCCCTCCTTAATGTTCATCACCCAGTAACCCCAGCTCCCATCCCCCTCCCCTCCAGGAACCCTTAGTTTGTTTTTCATAATTAAGAATCTCTTATGGTTTGTCTCCCTTTTTTATTTTGTGGTTTCATTTTTCTCCTTACTTTCGTTTCTTAAATTCCACATATGAGTGAGTTCATATGATAATTATCTTTCTCTTAATTTGCTTATCATATTACCCTCTTGTTCCATCCATGTTATTGCAAATGTCAAGATTTCAATTTTTTGATGGCTGCCTATTATTCTGTTGTGTGTGTATATATATATATGTATATATACATATATATACACACCCCACATCTTTATCCATTCATCTGTCAATGGACATCTAGGCTTCTTCCAAAGTTTGGCTACTGTGGACATTGCTCCTGTAAACACTGGGGTGCAGCTGCCCCTTCAGATCACTACATTTGTATCTTTGGGGTAAAAACCTAGTAGTGCAATTGATAGATCATAGGGTAGCTCTCTTTTAAACTACTTGAGGAACCTCCATACTGTTTTCCGGAATGGCTGTACCAGTTTGAACTCCCACCAACAGTGTAAGAGGGTTCCCCTTTCTCTGCATCCTCGCCAACATTCGTTGTTTCCTATGTTGTTAATTTTAGCCATCCTGACTGGTACAAGGTGGTATCTCATTGTGGTTTTGGTTTATAATTCCCTGATGGCGAGTGATGTTGAGCACTTCTTCATGTGTCTCTTGGCCATTTGGATGTCTTCTTCTAGCCTTTATCTGATAAGACATTTGTAAATATCTTTTCCCATTCTGTAGGTTGTCATTTGGTTTTGTTGACTATTTTCTTTGCTGTGCAAAAGGATTTTATCTTGATGAAGTCCTATTAGTCCTTGCCCTTAGAGATGTGTCCAGCAAGAAGTTGCTGTGGCCGAGGTCACAGAGGTTGCTGCCTGTGTTCTGCTCTAGGATTTTGATGGGTCCCTGTCTCACATTTAGGACTTTCATCCATTTTGAGTCTGTTTTTGTATATGGTGTAAGGAAATGGTCCAGTTTCATTCTTCTGCATGTGGTTGTCAATTTTCCCAACACCATTTGTTGAAGAGATTGAAAAGTTTTTTCTTTCTTTTTTATTTTGAAGATTTTATTTATTTATTTGACGGACAGAGATATCAAGTAGAGAGAGAGGAGGATGCAGGCTCCCCGCTAAGCAGAGAGCCAATGTGGGGTTTGATCTCAGGACCCCGGGACCATGACCTGAGCCGAAGGCAGAGGCTTTAACCCACTGAGCCTCCCAGGCACCCCTGAAAAGTTTTCTTTTGAAAAAAATTTTCTCTTGCAGTCCAGTTTTTTGATGAGGTGCTCCACTAAGCCTGTCTGCAACATGAAGTCTGATAACGAAATTCCTCCCAGGGATGGAAGACTATTAGGAATTGCATACTCAAATATCTCCAGGATTAAGGCATGCTCTAGATCAGATGGGAACTCGGGCCTGGAGAATGCATGTAACACATGAGGCATGCCTTATTATAAGAATCAGTACATGCCTTAAGTTATAACTTTCCAAAAAGTATGTATAGTTCATACAGTCCAAATGCAATCTACCAGAGATAATTTTTACTATAAGTTGCCTAATAACAAAATTGATATTCTATCTTTATCAGTTTTTCAGAAAAACTAGAGCTAAAAATTTAAGCAGAGTTCAAATTTTCATGCAGAAGGGAGATAAAGTAACAACACATAATTGAAAGTAACCATAATGACAATAAAACAGTGATTGCAATAGTTGTAGAAACTTTCCTTAGTAAGAATTGAAAGCCTTACCCTTCCTAATCTGACAGTGAGCAACCACAGAGGGGATATGAAAGTGCCTGTTGTGTAACACCAAAAGTCGGTATGTGGCCCAATAAGCAGTCAGTGCAAGTCAGAGACTGAAGGAATAGGTAGATTGAAAGAGGGTGGGTCTACGACCTTAAACAAAAACTCCACTTCTGTCCATACTGACTAGATGTTTTTATTAATCTTTGGTGAAGAAAAGTTTATTTTGTGGTGAAACAAGGCTGTTTCTGAGTTATACTTAGTAAAATTAATTGCTTTGGTGCCCAAGTTAACTGTTAAATATATAACATTGTTAATAAGTATGTGTATAAGTTGAAGTTGCATCTTCTTAAGAGTATGAACCCTTGGAGTCAGACTGCCTGCCCTTGTTGGATTTTGTGACCTATGTGACCATTGGACATTTACTCCACCTCTTATGCCTCAGTTTTTTATCTGAATGTGAAGATTATAAATATATCTTGGGTTATAGGTTTATGGTTATAGGTTTAGGTTATATAGGTATAGTTTATAGGTTTATAACCCTATAGTTATAGGGTTGTGTGAAAATTAAGCAAGCTGATGTAAGTAAAGATCTTAATAAAATGCCCTGAGTATAGTAAAATCATTAAACAAATGAAAGTAATTCTTAGTAAATAGTTAGACAAATGTAGTTTGTCCATAATATTGTTTAGATTATTTTACATTTATTATCATTAATAATGCCCAGAATTAATGACCCCTCTGAAATAATAATAAATGTGTTTGGTCTCTGCTACCAGTTCCTGGTATAGAGCTCCTTAAACCTTATAAATAGAAGTACCAGGAAGATCTCTTTTAATATTTGATCTTTGAACCCTGACATAGAGGTCCAAAGACACTTGTAACTTCTTAAGCAATGAAGACAGCATCTGACACAGAATTCCTAATTCCTTTGGAACTTCCTGAATGATAGGAGTGTGTTTTGTTCTAATGAGACAGCTCTTGGTGGGCTCCTGGATAGGGTATGATCACCAGAAAGATCAAGCCATGATTAAACTTCATTTGGGAAGTTCAAACCAGGTAGAAGGGAATGAAGTGAGTCCCGATGGGCACAGTGATCTCCTAAACCAGTGATAAAAAACATGGCTGTATATGTGAGTTGATTAGAAAATGTTTACAAATACATAACCCCACGCCCCACTCCACACACTTACTCCAACTGTATGTCTGAGAATGGTTCTCTTAGAGACTGCCAGATGTGCATCCACAGATGTGGTCATTGAGAACTGGTGGTCAAGACCACCAGTTAGTGCCTGCTATATCACAGGTTATTTAACTGGAACAGCACAAAATTAGAATTTGGCATATACTGTGTGTTACCATTGAATATATACCATGATTTATTTCTTCTAAACATTCTTTTCATAATTCAGAGTAGGAATATCAAGGTTACAAATGTCCAGACTTCCCAAAAGCATAGGTAACTGAGGCACTGACTGCAGGTTAAGACTCCATAGCCACTTGGAAGATTTTCCGATGCATTAAAATAAGGATGCAAAATGCTATTGATTTCTAATGTATGGTGGTGTGGTGTGGTGTGCGTGTGTGCATGTGAATGTGCAAATGGATATTTATTGTATCAGGTATGTCAACAGTGCCTAGAAACTCTTCCTCATGCATGGACTTTATGCTCAGAAAAGCAGTCCTATACTATGATTTGGACAGTAGTGGTCACTGGATGGGCTGGGAATAGGCACTTCACTTTAACACAGGTCATACATTAGTCAGTGATTTGTGAGGTAACTTGGTTTGACAGATTCTGGACATATGACATTGGGAACTTTCCACATGTGGAAAAAAAATGGTTCATATATAGAATCCTTATAAAAATTTAGTTGACAACATCTCTTCTTATTTTAGAAATACCACCTAACATTCAGAATTTGTGTTCCTTCCAGTAATATAGAAAATATTTAGTCAAGTCAGTCCATTTTCCTCTGGAATTAGGACTGGGAAGTACAGAGAATACTGGCTGGTTGGTGAGAAGTGAACAAGGGAGCAGAGTGTAGAGAAAAACATTCAAGAGCTTAGTAGAATCAGCTAATGGTAAATTCAGAGATTACGCCACAGCTTTCCTCAGTCTGTGCATTGACCAGTCTGTCCAAAGAAACCCAAGGCCTGGTAGCAACTGAACCAACAGTGGGGAAAAACAAAACAAAACAAAACAAAACAAAACAAAACAAAAACAAAAAAACCCCAACTATCTGTTGATATTGAGAGGAGAGACAGCACTGCTATAAGTGTCACCAACCAAAGCTCCATGAAAGTCATAGGTATAGAAGGAGATACCAAGATGGCCAAGTGTTAGAACAGTTACTTAGCCAACCTTTCCTTTCCTTACAAGTCAAAAGGTCAAAAGATTTATGAACACATGTACTCGTTCCAATGTAAAGCAAGATTTAAAAAAACATAAAGATTTAGGCTAAGATCATACATTTTCCACTAACGTTAAACTTTTAGTAGTCTGTGTCCTATTTACTATGGGGCATTGGGTCAGGGTAGGTAATTGACTTAAAGGAGTAGAGGAAATGTTTTCAGGTGATGGAATTTTTCTGTCTTGGTGGGTGGTAGTAATGGTTACATAATTGTGTACAATTCCCCAAATCCATCAATTCATATACTTATGATGGGTGAATTTTATCTAATGTAAATTATCCCTCAATAAAGCTGGAAACAACCCCCCCTCACTCAAAAAGTGGTTTGAGGGGTGGGAGTTTAAGAGGTAGAGGAGACTGCTTCAGTTGTAGGAAAGTAAAAGTTTAGGTCAGGTGCTTGTATCTCTGTGGAAGGGCTAATTATACCTAAACTCTTGAAGTAGAGGGACCTTCAAATTATGGCTTAAAAAGATTGGACAGAACCTATTATCCTAAGTGTCTTATAGAATTAATAATACTGTAGGAAATTTATGAGATTTAAATTCTATAGGAGGTACATTGAGGAATTAACTCAGAGTGATTAAGCAGTTATCTTGAGGTTACAGAAAGAAACAATAAAATAAGAAAATGACAAAAAAATTTTTGTTGGAAATTGAGTCATTATTGAATATTCATTTCACAGTTAACTTACAGTTTCTGTGTCATGATTCCTTCCTTTCTCTCCAGAACTCAAAATTAGTTGTATAGTTGCCACAAGTTTTAGACTAGCTGATAGAGAGTCTTAAGCATTTAAAAATAGCAAATGGTCAGATCTGACCTTTGGATTCTGATAGCTGAGGGGTAATTGCTTTGAAATCATTACCCTTCCAGGGAGGAAAAGTTTGCTGAACATTGACCCCCTGCTTAAATAAAATGGGGTTATTTATTCAATATCAGGTAGATCTTTTGACACTTTCATGCCAAGTGTCATTACCTCTGTCTGGCCTGTGGATTGCTGAATGCTCTGTAAGTGTGGTTTAATAGCTTGAATCTGTCACAAAATATTTATAACTTTTTTTTTTTGCACTTTGAAGATTTTGAATTTTACTTATAACCATATTATTAATGAAATGGCTTATATGGAAGATGCCACAGTGTATCATATTTACCTTGTGCAAGTACAATTATTCTAACAAAAGTGTGTATTTCAGATCATTTTATGAAACTTAGGTAATATCTAGTGAAAATATTTGGTCAACCATTTAGTCATCATCTTTTATAAACTTTAAAAGGATGATTCAATTTAAAGAATTATTTTTAAGTCAAATCCACATTCTAAATAAAAATTTTAGACTACAATTTAAAGCAGAATGGAGTCAGATTATAAGAAATATAATAAGTTAACTTATTGAATACTAACAATTATGCCAGGTACTGTGCTAAGTACATATACATTAATGAGATAGCATTTCTAATCCAAAGGAATTTTTCTCTGTTCTTAGTATTTTCAAGTATCTTCTGAATACACACACACACACACACACACACACACACACACATCTATATGCTATGGGCTGAATGTTTGTATACTCTCCAAATCTATATGTTGAAGCCCTAATTAACAATGTAATGGTATTTGGAGAAGGAGTCTTTGGAAGGTAATAAGGTTAGATTGGGGGGCCCTCATGATAGAATTAATGTCCTTGTAAAAAGAGAGACTGATCTCTGCTGAGGGCAGAGGCTTTAACCCACTGAGCCACCAGGTGCCCCAACTACAAGAATTTTTTAAAAGATTTTTATTAAAAAGTTCTACAGTAGATAGAAATTAGCAAAACAATAAGTGCTACTTTTAAAATCTAAAAATTCTTATTTAAATATCATATTACTTTGGGCAAATAATCTAAACATACTGACTAATTTTTGTAATCAAATACCTATTAACAACGTGAATGGAGAGTTTCAAGCAAAATGATTTAGAGCAATTACATAAATGTTAAGTAGCCATATAATATTAAATTGAATTTTAAGGAATCTTCATCAGTGGTATAACATAAAAATGTGTAGTCGATAGAGGTGTTCTGATTTTGTCTTTATAGATTTGCCTTTTCTAGACCTTTCATATAAAGGGAATCATAAATTGTAGTCTTTTGCATTTGGCATTTAGGTGGGCTCAATGTTCACCCATGTTGTAACATACATATATCAGTATTTTGTACTTCTGTATTGAACAGTATTTTATTTTGTTTATCCATTTGCCAGTTGGTGGACATTCAGATTGTTTGCAGTTTGGGGCTATTATGAATAATGCTGCTATGAAAGTGCATGTACTTGTCTTTGTACGGACATGTGTTTCTAGTCTCTTGGGTAGATTACTAAGTGTGGAATTGATGGTTCATATGATACTTGTATATACTTTTTTAACTCTGAAAGATACTGCTATACTGATTTCCAAAGTGGCTGTACCACTTTACATTCCTAGCCATCTCTTATTTACTAGCCATTTGTATGTCTTTTGGTGCAATGTCTAGATCATTTGCCCATTTAAAAATTGGGTTGTTTTGTTTCCTGATTCATGAATTGTAATGGTTGTTTGTAAATTTTTGATAGAAGTTCTTGGTCAAATATAGTTGACCCTTGATTAAGATAGGTTTGAACTGAGTGGGTTCTCTTCTACATGGAATTAAAAAAATATATATAAATATAGTACATTACTGTAAGTGTATTTCCTCTTCCTTATGATTTTCTTAAAAACATTTTCCTTTAACTTTATTGTAAGAATATAGTATATAATACATATAGCATACAAATTATGTGTTAAACATTTGTGTATGTTATTGCTAAGTCTCCTGGATAACAGTAGGCTATTAGTAGGTAAGTTTGGGGGGGGATCAAAAGTTATACATGAATTTTTGAAAGTGCAGTCGTTGGTACCTTGAGCTTCCCTCATTGTTGAAGGGCCAACTATATGTGTTTTCTGAATAAACCTTGTCTTTTTATTATCTTTTTCTTTTTCTTAATGGAGATTTTGAAATGTAGAAGTTTTTAAGTTTTATAGAAGCTAATTTATCAATTTTCCCTTTATGATTGTATTTTTTGTGCCTTATCTAGGAACTTTTTCTCAACCAAATTTTACAAGTTATTTTTTCTGTTTTTTTTTCCCCATAATTTTTTTGTTTATGTACTTTACTTACATTGAGGTAATTATTTATTTTGAGTTAACATATATAGTGTGATGCATAAAGGTTTAAATTCACTTTTTTTTTTTTTTTGTATATGGCCATCCAGTTGTCTCAGCACTGTCTGACTTTACATCTTTGTCAAAAATCAATTGATCATAAATGTAAGGATTTATTTCTGGGCTCATTTATGTGCCCTCATTGCCCTCATTTCTGTTCTATAGATCTGTATACCAATTCTTTTTTAAAAAGATTTTTTTTGTTTATTTGAGAGAGAGTGAGGGACAGGGAGAAAGAGAGAGAGCAAGCATAAGTAGGGGCAGGGGCAAAAGGAGAAGAAGGCTCCCTGCTAAGCAAGGAGCCCAACGCAGAACTCAATCCTAGCACCCTGGGATCATGGCCTGAGCTGAAGGCAGATGTTTAAAAGCCACTGAGCCAGCCAGGCACCGTGATTTATTCCTGTACCAATACCACACTGTCTTCATTTCTGTGGCTTTAGAGTAATTTTTGAAGTCCTTCCATTTTATTATACTTTTTCAAGATTGCTTTGGCTATCCATTCTTTGCATTTCTACATAAATTTTAGGATCATGTCAGTTGTCACACAAAAAAATTGTATTTTGATTGGGATTACATTGATTTTTATGGATCAATTTTGGGAAAATTGCCATTTTTACTATATTGAGTTTTTCAACCTATGAATATGAAATGTGTTCTCATTTATATAGATCTTCTTGAATTTGTTGAATATTTTATAGTTTCAGTGTTCAAACCTGTACTTTTTTTTAATACTTGCTTCAAAAAAGTTTTTAAGTATATTTTTTAGTGTTGCTTGGATTGGGGTTACCTTCTTAATTCCTATATTTGCATTTTGCTAGAATATAAAAATACAATGAATTTTTATATATTGTTCTTATACCCTGACCTCTCCTAAATCCTTTTATTAGTTCGAGTAGTGCTTTTGTGGATTCTTTGGATATTCTATGTAGTTGACCTGTCATCTATGAATAAAGACACTTTTACTTATTACTTTCTAATTTTGTAGCTGTATTGCACTAACTAGAATCATTTAAACTTAAATAGCAGTGGTGGGAGTGGCCATTCTTGCTTTGTGCCTGATCTTATGGAGGAGATAATTCAGTCCTTGAGAGTTAAGTATGTTCATTGTAGGGTTTTTTTTTTGTTGTGGTTGTTTTTATTTTTATTTTAATTAATTAATTAATTAATTAATTTTTTTTTTACTTTCAAAAAGTAGTCTCTTATCAGGTTAAGAATCTGTCCTACCATTCCTTGGCTTTTGAGAGTTTCATTATGATTGGGCATTTGATTTTGTCAGATGCTTATTTGGCATCTTTTTATATCATCATGTGTTTTTTTGTTGTTTTTTGTTTTTTTCAATTTTTGGTTTTTTATTTTTTTATAAACATAAAATGTATTATTAGTCCCAGGGGTACAGGTCTGTGAATCGCCAGGTTTACACACTTCAAGCACTCACCATAGCACATACCCTCCCCAATGTCCATAACCCAACCATCCCAACCCTACCTTCGCACCTCCCCTCCAGCAACCCTCAGTTTGTTTTGTGAGATTAAGAGTCTCTTATGGTTTGTCTCCCTCCTGATCCCATCTTGTTTCATTTATTCTTTTCTACTCCCAACCCCCCATGTTGCATCTCCCCCTCCTCAATTCAGGGAGATCATATGATAGTTGTCTTTCTCCGATTGACTTACTTCACTAAGCATAATACCCTCTAGTCCCATCCATGTCGTCACAAATGGTAAGATTTCATTTCTTTTGATGGCTGCATAGTATTCCACTGTGTGTGTGTGTGTGTGTGTGTGTGTGTGTATATATATATATATATATATATATATATATATATATATATATATATATACACATACTACTTCTTTATCCATTCATCTGTGGATGGACATCTAGGTGCTTTCCATAGTTTGGCTATTGTGGACATTGCTGCTATAAACATTCAGGTGCACGTGCCACTTTGGATCACTATGTTTGTATCTTTAGGGTAAATTCCCAGTAGTGCAATTGCTGGGTCATAGGGTATCTCTATTTTCAACTTTTTGAGGAACCTCCATGCTGTTTTCCAGAGTAGTTGTACCAGCTTGCATACCCACCAACAGTGTAGGAGGGTTCCCCTTTCTCTGCATCCTCGCCAACATCTATCATTTCCTGACTTGTTAATTTTAGTCATTCTGACTGGTGTAAGGTGGTATCTCATTGTGGTTTTGATTTGTATTTCCCTGATGCTGAGTGATGTGGATGGAGCACTTTCTCATGTGTCTGTTAGCCATGTGGATGTCTTCTTTGCAGAAATGTCTGTTCATGTCCTCTGCCCATTTCTTGATTGGTTTATTTGTTCTTTGGGTGTTGAGTTTGTTAAGTCTTCATAGATTTTGGATACTAGCCCTTTATCTGATATGTCCTTTGCAAATATCTTCTCCCATTCTGTCAGTTGTCTTTTGGTTTTAACCGCTTCCTTTGCTGTTCAAAAGCTTTTGATATTAATGAAGTCCCAATAGTTTATTTTTGCCCTTGCTTCCCTTGCCTTTGGCAGTTTCTGGGAAGAAGTTGTGGCTGAGGTCGAAGAGGTTGCTGCCTGTGTTTTCCTCAAGGATTTTGATGGATTCCTTTCTCACATTGAGGACCTTCATCCATTTGGAGTCTATTTTCATGTGTGGCGTAAGAAAATGGTCCAGTTTCATTTTTTTGTATGTGGCTGTCCAATTTTCCCAACACCATTTGTTGAAGAGACTGTCTTTTTTCCTTTGGAAATTCTTTCCTGCTTTGTCAAAGATTAGTTGACCATAGAATTGAGGGTCTATTTCTGGGCTCTCTATTCTGTTCCATTGATCTATTTATCTGCTTTTGTGCCAGTACCATACTGTCTTGATGATGACAGCTTTGTAAAGTCTAGAAGTCTGGAATTGTGATGCCACCAACTTTGGCTTTTTTTTCAATATTCCTCTGGCTATTCGAGGTCTTTTCTGGTTCAATATAAATTTTAGGATTATTTGTTCCATTTCTTTGAAAAAAATGGATGATATTTTGATAGGGATTGCATTAAATGTGTAGATTGCTTTAGATAGCATGGACATTTTTACATTTGTTCTTCTAATCCATGAGCATGGAATATTTTCCCATTTCTTTGTGTCTTCCTCAATTTCTTTCATGGGTACTTTATAGTTTTCTGAGTATAGATTCTTTGCCTCTTTGGTTAGGTTTATTCCTCGGTATCTTATGGTTTTGGGTGCAATTGCAAATGGGATTAACTCCTTGCTTTCTCTTTCTTCTGTCTTGTTGTTGGTGTAAAGAAATGCAGCTTATTTCTGTGCATTAATTTTATATCCTGACACTTTACTGAATTCCTGTACAAGTTCTAGCAGTTTTGGAGTGGAGTCTTTTGGGTTTTCCACATATAGTATCCTATCATCTGCAAAGAGTGTTAGTTTGACTTCTTCTTTCCCAATTTGGATGCCTTTACTTTCTTTTTGTTGTCTGATGCTGAGGCTAGGTCTTCTAGTACTATGTTGAATAGCAGTGGTGATAATGGACATCCCTGCCGTGTTCCTGACCTTAGCGGAAAAGCTCTCAGTTTTTCTCCATTGAGAAAGATACTTGCAGTGGGTTTTTCATAGATGGCTTTGATGATATTGAGGTATGTGCCCTCTATCCCTACACTTTGAAGAGTTTTGATCAGGAAGGGATGCTGTACTTTGTCAAATGCTTTTTCAGCATCTATTGAGAGTATCATATGGTTCTTGTTCTTTCTTTTAGTGGTGTATTATATCACATTGATTGATTTGTGGGTGTTGAACCAACCTTGCAGCCCTGGAATAAATCCCACTTGGTCGTGGTGAATAATCCTTTTAATGTACTGTTGGATCCTATTGGCTAGTATTTTGGTGAGAATTTTCACATCTGTGTTCATCAAGGATATTGGTCTGTAATTCTCTTTTTTGATGGAATCCTTGTCTGGCTTTGGGATCAAGGTGATGCTGATCTCAAAAAATGAGTTTGGACGTTTTCCTTCCATTTCTATTTTTTTGAACAGTTTCAGGAGAATAGGAATTAATTCTTCTTTAAATGTTTGGTAGAATTCCCCCGGGAAGCCGTCTGGCCCTGAGCTCTTGTTTGTTTGGAGATTTTTGATGACTGTTTCAATCTCCTTACTGGTTATGGGTCTGTTCGGGTTTTCTATTTCTTCCTGGTTCAGTTGTGATAGTTTATATGTCTCTAGGAATGCATCATTTCTTCCAGATTGTCAAATTTGCTGACATAGAATTGCTCATAATACGTTATTATAATTGTTTGTATTTCTTTGGTGTTGGTTACGATCTCTCCTCTTTCATTCATGATTTTATTTATTTGGGTCCTTTCTCTTTCTTTTTGATAAGTCTAGACAGTGGTTAATTAATCTTATTAATTTTTTCAAAGAAACAGCTCCTCATTTTGTTGATTTGTTCTAATTTTTTTTTTTTTTTTTGGTTTCTATTTCACTGATTTCTGCTCTGATCTTTATTATTTCTCTTCTCCTGCTTTGATTAGGCTTTCTTTGTTGTTCTTTCTCCAGCTCTCTTAGGTGTAGGGTTAGGTTGTGTACCTGAGACCTTTCTTGTTTCTTGAGAAAGGCTTGTGTCGCTATATATTTTCCTCTCAGGACTGCTGTTGCTGTCTTCCACAGATTTTGAACCATTGTGTTTTCATTATCATTTGTTTCCATGACTTTTAAAAATTCTTCTTTAATTTCCTGGTTAACCCATTCATTCTTTAGTAGGATGCTCTTTAGCCTCCATGTTTTTGAGTTCTTTTCAGCTTTCCTCTTGTGATTGAGTTCTGGCTTCAGAGCCTTGTGTTCTGAAAATATGCACTGAATGATCCCAATCTTTTAATACCAGTTGAGACCTGTTTTATGGCCCAGGATGTGATCTGTTCTGGAGAATATCCATGTGCACTCGAGAAGAATGTGTATTCTGCTGCTTTGGGATGTATTATTCTGAATAGATCTGTGATGTCCATCTGGTCCAGTGTGTCATTTAAGGCCTTTACTTCCTTGTTGATCTTTTACTTGGATGATCTGTCCATTTCAGTGAGGGCAGTGTTAAATTTCCCTACTATTATTGTATTATTGTCGATGTGTTTCTTTGATTTTGTTATTAATTGGTTTATATAGTTGGCTGCTCCCATGTTAGGGGCATAGATATTTAAAATTGTTAGATCTTCTTGTTGGACAGACCCTTTGAGTGGGATATAGTGTTCTTCCTCATCTCTTATTATAGTCTTTGGCTTAAAATCTAATTGATCTGATATAAGGATTGTTACCCCAGCTTTCTTTGGACATCCATTAGCATGGTAACCTGTTTTCCACCCCTTCATTTTAAATCTGGAGGTTTCTTTGGGTCTAAAATGAATTTCTTGTAGACAACATATTGATGGTCTTTGTTTTTTTATCCATTCTGAGATCCTGTGTCTTTTGGTGGGGGCATTTAGCCCATTTACATTCAGGGTAACTATTGAGAGATATGAATTTAGTGACATTGTATTGCCTGTAATGTGACTATTACTGTATATTGTCTCTGTTCCTTTCTGCTCTACAACTTCTTCTAATAGATCAAAATACACCCCAAATCTCACACAGGGCCTTGTTATAGTCTCCAGCCTTAGCAAATTCTCTCCACTTTCTTTTCTCTCTCCTTTTTTTTTTTTTTTTAAATTTCTAAGAAAGGAGTTGATAAGATAAGTTGATTGGGAGAATAAAGAAAAAGAAAGTATATGTATACAAAAAATAAAGTTAGATACAGTGAAGGATAAAATATGATTATAATAATGAATCTAACAAGATTTTTTTTAATGAAAGGTATTATTAAGATAAACTAGTTAAAAATCATTAAAGAGGAAAGTGTAAAAGTTAAAAAGGTGTAGCAGAAGAAAAAAATAGAATTAAAAAAAATTAATTATCTTTGCAAAACTAAAGAATCATGGGGAGAAAGCCATGAATTCCCTCTTTTGCTTTCCCCTCCTCTGGAATTCCGCTAGTCTCCTTGGTAAGTGAACTTGGTCTTGGCTGGATTTCTTGCTGATCTTCTGGGGGAGGGGCCTGTTGTAGTGATTCTCAAGTGTCTTTGCCCGAGGCGGAATTGCATTGCCCTTACCAGGGACCAGTATAAGTAATCCACTTGGGTTCACTTTCAGGAGCTTTTGTTTCCTGAAAGCTTTCTGTAGTGTTCCAGAGGATGGGAATGAAAATGGCAGCCTCCCAATCTCTGGCCTGGAGGAGCTGAGAGCTCGGGGCCCCTCTCCTCAGTGTGCCTTTGGAGAAAAGTGCTCAATAACTCCCATCTCCCTGACCCATGGCCACTCTCTGAGTTCATCCAGGCTGTGACCAAGCTTCTCTGTCTCTGGCACACAACCCCGCCTAGAGTCACCAAAACCTGCAGATCCCTGAGCTCTTCCAGGAGGGTCTCCCTGGATCTTGTGAGGTCCCTGCTCACAGAGCAGTGGCCTGTGCCACAGATAATGATAAGGTAGCCCTGAGTTGAGAGCTCTCTGTAGTCAGCTTCTCTGCTCTAATACCTGTGATATCTGTGGCTCTCAGACACCCCCAATCCTTCTGTGACCCCATGGGACCTGAGGCCATGCTATTCCCACATGGGCTTCACCCCGGCTTAGCCTCTGGAGTGATGTCCCTCAGTGGAGCAGACTTTTAAAAGTTATGATTTTTGTGCTCCATTGCTCTGCCACTTGCCAGGAGCTGACCCTTCCCCCTGTGGTCTATCTTCCCATCGTTTTGGATTCACTTATCCACTGGTCCTACCTTTCAGAAAGTGGTCGATTTTCTGTTTCTAGAATTGCTGCTCTTCTTCTCTTCCATCTCCTGTTGAATTTGTAGGTGTTCAGAATGGTTTGATAAGCTATCTAGCTGATCTCCTGCTACCTGATGTCATCTCAGCCTGCTACTTCTCCGCCATCTTGACTCCTCCCTCATCATATGGTTTTTGACCTTTCTTCTATTAACATAGTGTATTACTTTAGTTGATTTTCAGTTATTAACTAACCTTGCCTTTGGGGGAAAAATCCAACTGGTTATTATGTATAATAAGTTTTATGTTTTTGGATTTTATTTGCTAATATTTTGTTAAGGATATTTGCATCTATGTTTATGAGGAATATTTGTAGTTTTCTTGTGAAGTCTTTCTCTGCCTTTGGCATCAAGGTAACAAACTATTAGAATGATTTACAAAATGTTCCCTCCTCTATTTTCTGGAAGATTTTGTGAGAACTGATATTATTTATCCTTTAAATATTTTTAAAAGATTTTATTTATTTATTAGAGAGAGAGATGGAGAGAGATAGAGAGGGAATACAAGCAGGGGGAGTGGAGGAAGGAGGAGCAGGCTTCCTGCTGGGTAGGGAGCCCAATGTGGGCCTGGAATCCAGAACCCTGGGATCATGACCTGAGCCGAAGGCAGACACTTGCTTAAGGACTGGGCCAGCCAGGTGCCCTATCCTTTAAATATTTGAAAGTATTTTCAGTGACCCTGGACTCTTTATGAGAAGTTTTATAATTACTAGTTTAATTTCTTTCTTATTATAGGTTTATCCACATTTCCAGTTTTTCTCAAGGTCATTTTGGTAACTTTTGCCTTTCTAAGAATTTGTCCATTTCATCTGAATTATCTAATTTGTTGGGATACAGTAATAAATAAAAGTTCCTTTTTATTTCTGTATAATAGTTAGTAATATCACTCCACTCACTCCTAATTTTGGTAATTTGTGTCTTCTCTATTTTTGTTGTGTTTTGTTTTGTTTTTTGTTTTATTAGTCTAGCTAAAGGTTTGTAAATTTTGTTAATCTTTCAAAGGGGCAGCACTTCGTTTCTTTTAAATTCTCTATTTTTGTGTCTCCCATATCATTGCTTTTTCTCTAATCTTTCATATTTCCTTTTTTAAATTTTATTTTCTCATCTTATTCAAGTTTTTAAGGTGGAAACAGTTTATTGATTTGAGATCTTTTTGTGATCTAGGTATTAGAAGTAAGTGCTTTTTCCAGTAAGTGCTTTTCTAGCTGAAGTCAATAAATTTTGAAATTTGTCTTTTTTGTTTATTCTGTCCAAAATATTTTCTGATTTTCTTTGTAACATCTCCTTTGACCCATGGGCTATTTGAAAATGCATTGATTTGCAAATATTTGGTGATTTTCCAGATCTATTTCTGTTTTTTTATTTTATTTCAGGTTTTAATTTAAATTTCAGTTAGTTAACATATAGTACAATATTAGTTTCAGGCATGGAATTTAGTGAATCATCACTTACATACAATACTCAGTGTTCATTGCAAGTGCCCTCCTTAATACCCATCACCCATTTAGCTCATCCTCTGCCCATCTCCCCTTTAGTAACCCTCAGTTTGTTTTTATAGTTAAAAGATCTGCTTTCTCATTTGCCTCTTTTTTTCTTTTTCCATATGTTCTTCTATTTTGTTTCTTTAATTCTACATGTTAGTGAAATTATATGGTATTTGTCTTTCTCTGCCAGACTTATTTTCTTAGCATAATACTCTTCTAGCTCCATCCATGTCATTGTAAGAGGCAAGATATGATTCCTTTTTATGAACAAGTAATATTCCATTATATACATATTACATTTTACATATATATACCTATTCCATTTTATGTATATATATTTCATTATATATATTCCATTATATATATATTCCATATATATATTCCATTATATGTATGTATTCAATTATATATATATTCCATTATATGTATATATTCTATTATTTATATATTCCATTATGTATATATATCCCATTATATATACATATATACACACACATATATATACATACTCCATTATGTTTATATATATATACTCCATGATGTGTATATATATATTCCATGATGTGTATATATATATATATTCCTATATATATATATTCCATTATAGATATATATCCCATGTATATTCCATTCTATATACAGAGATATATATATCTATCAATCTGCCTATTTCTCACCTCTTCTTTATCCATTCATCAGTTGATGAACATTTGGGCACTTACCATAATTTGGCTATTGTTGATTATGCTGCTATAAACATCAGGATGCATGTATCCCTTCATATTAATATTTTTGTATCCTTTGGGTAAATACCTAGTAGTATAGTAGTGCTATTGCTGAATCATAAGGTAGTTATATTTTTAACTTTTTGAGGAACCTCCATATTGTTTTCCACAGTGGCTGTACCAGTTTGCATTCCTGCCAACAGTGTGAGAGTGTTCCCCTTTCTTTGCATCCTCACCAAAATTTCTGATTTCTAATTTAATCTGTTGTGGTTAGAGGACAACTTTTTATGTGCAAATTCTTCTAAATTAAGATGTATTTTATGACCTAGCATATGTTTTATCCTAAAGAAGCATCCATGTGCAGTTTAAAACAATGTGAATTCTGCAGTGAAGATGAAAATGTTCATAATGTTGTTCAAGTTTTCGATATAATTATAATGTGCTCAGTAGTTATCTTAGCAGTGATTGAGAGAGTGGTCTTGAAATCTCAAACTAAAATTGTTGCATTGATTTATCAGTTTTCACTGTATTTAAGTTTGTTATTAGGTGAATTTACACTTAAAATTTTTATATTTTCCTTATGTATTGAGTTTTATATCATTATGAATGCTCCTCTTTGTCTCTAATGATTTTTTAAAAATATTTTATTTATTTATTTGACAGAGATTATAAGTAGGCAGAGAGGCAGACAGAGAGAGAGGGGAAGCAGGCTGCCTGCTGAGCAGAGAGCCCAATGTGGAGCTCGATCCCAGGACCCTGGGATCATGACCTGAGCCAAAAGCAGAGGCTTTAACCCATTGAGTCACCCAGGCACCCCTGTCTCTAATAATTTTTGCTGTAAATTCTGTTTTGTCTCTAGCCACTTTGAAGTTTATCCCAACATGTCTGTCAAAACCAGTCAATCTTTTCTTTTTTTAAAAAGATTTTATTTATTTATTTGACAGAGATCATAAGTAGGCAGAGAGGCAGGCAGAGAGAGAGGGGAGGAAGCAGGCTCCCTGCTGAGAAGAGAGCCAGATGCAGGACTTGATCCCAGAACCCCGGGATCATGACCTGAGCAGAAGGCAGAGGCTTTAACCCACTGAGCTACCTAGATGCCCCACCAGTCAATCTTTGATGCAAGATCATTAATATAGGAACTAGAACCTAACAAAAATAAATATTATCTATAGGGAATATAAAGAAAGGAGCTAGGCATGGTTAAAAAAAAGAAGCACCGGGGCGCCTGGTTGGCTCAGTGGGTTAAAGCCTCTGCCTTTGGCTCAGGTCGTGATCCCAGGGTCCTGGGATCGAGCCCCACATCGGGTTCTCTGCTCAGCAGGGAGCCTGCTTCCCCCCTCTCTCTACCTGCCTCTCTGCCTACTTGTGATATGTCTGTCAAATAAAATCTTAAAAAAAAAAAAAGCACCAGATTAAAAATCATGTGTATACCTTAAGCCTAATGTATAGGATTCAAGAAAGTATGAGGATGGGAGATTTTAGGGCAGATCAATGTGACAAAAATGTTTTTTTGTTGAAATTAGAGTCAAACTAGTTACCAGCAATTAAATGTTGCCAGAATTTCTGGACTCAGAGTGAGTTAACTTGTGTGATGATATGTGAGTAGTATTGTTTTTAATAAGGAGCACCCTGGGGGTGGTAGGGTGTGGAGGTGGTTGGGTTATGTACATTGGGGATGGTATGTGATATGGTGAGTGCTGTGAAGTGCATAAAGCTGTTCCCCTGGGGAAAATAATACATTATATGTTAATAAAAATAATTTTTAAAAATGTATAAAAAATGAATAGTCTGCCTTACCTTTTTGAAAAATCCAAACCTTGGAAGAGATCTTATTGTCAATTAGTTTTATCTACCTCTTAGGGGTATTTTGAAGATTAATGCTTACTTTGCAATTTTGAGCTTCATTAAGCCTCTTACAAGAATGTGTAATTTTATTGATAATATAATAAGTAGGTAAAGCATTATTGGAAAATTTCTAAAACCTTAATTTTAAAAGTAAAGCTAAATTCATTTGCCTTTTGAGAAGTGAACACAAATGAGGGAGTATCCAGGAGTTAGTAAGATCGAAGTCTATTTTTTATTTTAGAAGTGATAATATTTTTTTTAAGATTTTATTTATTTATTTGACAGAGAGAAATCACAAGTAGACGGAGAGGCAGGCAGAGAGAGAGAGAGAGAGGGAAGCAGGCTCCCTGCTGAGTAGAGAGCCTGATGCGGGACTCAATCCCAGGACCCTGAGATCTGACCTGAGCCGAAGGCAGCAGCTTAACCCACTGAGCCACCCAGGCGCCCCTAGAAGTGATAATATTTTATACAGGCATGCCTCAGAGATATTGCAGGTTCAGTTCCAAACCACTGTAATAAAGGGACTATTACAACAAAGCAAATATCATGAAAAAGTAAGTCAAATGAACTTAGTTTCTCAGTGCATATAAAAATTATTTTGGCCCTATAGTATGGTCTGTTAAATGTATAATAGTGTTATATCTAAAGACACTGTAAAATAGTGTTATATCTAAAAAAATAATGTTATATCTTAAAAAATACTTTATTACTAAAAATTGCTAACCAACATCTGAGGTTTCAGAGAGTTGTAGTCTTTTTGTTGGTGGAGGGTCTTGCCTTGATGTTGATGGCTGATGACTGATTAGGATGGTGGTTACTGAAGATTGGAGTGGCTGTGGCAATTTCTTATAATAAAACAATAAAGTTTGCTGCATCAATTGACTCTTCTTTCCTGAATGATTTCTCTGTAACATACATGCTGTTTGATAGAATTTTAACCCACAGTAGAAATTCTTTTAAAATTAAGGTCCATCCTCTTAAACCCTGTTGCTGCTTTATCAACTAAATTTATGTCATAATGTAAATCCTTTGTTGTCATTTCAATAATCTTCACAGCATCTTCACCAGGGCAAATTCCATCTCAAGAAACCAATTTCTAAGCTTCTCCACATTTATTCTGAGATTGCAGCAATTCAGTCCCACCTTCAGACTCCATTTCTAACTCTAGTTCTAACTCTAGTTCTTTTGCAGTTTTGCACCTCTCAAAGTCATCCAAAAGGGTTGGAATCAATTTCTTCCAAGCTCCTGTTTTTGTTGACATATTGAGCTCTTCCTATTACTCATGAATGTTCTTAATGGCATCTAGAATGGTGAATCCTTTCTAGAAGATTTTCAATTACTTTGCATAGACCCATCAGAGGAATGACTCTTTATGGCAACTATAGGTTTACAATATTTATTTCTCAAATAGTAAAAGTTGAAAGTTTAAATGACTGATCTATGGGCTGAATAATGAATATTGTATTAGTAGGCATGAAAACAATGCTAATCTTGTTATACATCTCCATCAGAGCTCTTTAGTAACCAAGTGCATTGTCAATTAGCGGTCATTTTTTTTTGAAAGTATTTTTTTCACAGCAGTAGATCTCAACAGTGAGCTTAAAATATTCACTAAACAATGCTATAAACAGATGTGCTATAATTTAGACATTTTTGTCCCATTTATAGAGTACAGGGAGAGTAGTAGATTTAGCATAATTCAGAAGAGTTCTAGGGTGTTTGGAATGGTAAAAGAGCATTGACTTCAATTTAAAGTCATCATTAGCATTAGCCCCTAAGAAGAGAGTCAGCCTGTTATTTAAAGCCAGTAAATGACTTCTCTCTAGCTATGAAGGTCCTAAATGGCATCTTCTTCCAATATAAAACTGTTGATCTATGTTCAAAATCTATTGTGAAATGTAGCCACCGTCATTAACTATCTTAGCCAGACTTTCTGGATAACTTGCTGCCAATCTCTGTTAGCTTCAGATTTTTCTTCTGAAGCTGCTTCACTTCTCTCAGCCTTCATAGCATTGAAAAGAGGTAGGGTATCACCTGGATTAGGCTCTGGTTTAGGGGCTGGTTTGATCTGTCCAGACCATTAACACTTTCTTCATATTTGCAATAAGGCTGTTTCACTTTCTTTTTACTCATGTGTTCACTGGAGTAGCACTTAATTTCAAGACTATTTCCTTTGCATTCACAGCTTGGCAAACTTTTTTTGGCACAAGAGGCCTAGCTTTTGGCTTATCTCAGGTTTTAATATGTCTTCTTCACTAAGCTTAATTATTTCTATCTTTGATTTAAAGTGAGAGATGTACAACTCTTCCTTCCACTTGAACACTTAGAGGCCAGTGTAGGGTTATTAATTGGCCTAATTTTAATGTTGTTGTGTTTCAGGGAATAGGGAGTCCCAAGATATGGAAGGAGATGGGAGAATGGCTGGTTGGTAGAGTAATCAGAACACACACATTTATTAAGGTTACCATCTTATATGAACCCAGTTGATGACATCCTGATACAATTGTAATAGCAACATTAAAGATTACTGATTACAGATCAGCATAAAAATATCATAATAAAAAATTTGAAATATTATAATAACTACCAAAATGTGACTCAGACACATGAAATGACAACATGTTGTTGGGAAAAAATATTGTCAATAGATTTAATTGAGGCAGTGTTGGCACAAACAACTTAAAAAACAAACAAACAAACAAACAAACAAAACCCAGTATCTACAAAACACAATAAAGAGAAGCAAAATAGAACTAGGTATGCCTATACCAAACTTAAAAGTTCACAATTAGTAGAAGTAGACTAGTTATAGCAGTAAAGGCTAGATGTTATGCAGCTGCAGTGAGAAGTTAGAATGCCTGGAAAATAATATGGACAAAAAGGGCACATCCAAGGGAGTTGGGTATTTCAAGAAGGAAGTTAATTATCAAATATTACAAAGGGAATGAAAACTAAGAAAAAGACCTGTAGATCTGACCATTAAAAAGTATGTGATAAACCTCCAATTCTTTTATTTGGTTTTACATTATCAACACGTGAGGAACTGTGGTGCAATGCCAGCTTACAACCTAAATCTAAATTTGGGTATTTTTTAAATTAAGGGATAGCACTAGAAGAGAATATGTGTGGACTTTTTGATTTGTCACATAGCGGTTCAGAGAGTCTTATTATGGTACCATACCTTGTGATTTTTTGGTCTAAATGATTATGTATCTTTTTTATTTCATAGTGATTGGGTGCCTGGAAGAATATGGTTTGTGATATCTATTTTTCATTTTGGCTGAAACATTGTATTAGTTACCTACTGCTATATAACAAACCACCACAAACTTCGTAACCCAAAACAACACACATTAACTTCCTGTTTAACTCCAAAAGGTTAAAGTCTTGGAAATGGTCACTGCTATCTGCACAACAACAACAACAAAAACTGAACAAACTAAAATTCAACAATTTTTTTGGACCTGTCAGAGAACCAAATTTGTACAGTAAACTGACAATCAGAAATTTGGAGAGACACATTAATCTAGAGAGTCATAGTGAAGATCTGTTTACCTGGAAAAGAAGAAGCTGTAGATAAAAACTGTTAAAAATACTTAAGTGGAGGAGTGCCTGGGTGGCTCAATGGGTTAAAGCCTCTGCTTTTGGCTCAGGTCATGATTCCAGGGTCCTGGGATCAAGCCCTGCATGAGGCTCTCTGCTTGGCAGGGAGCCTGCTTCCCTTCCTCTCTCTCTGCTTGCCTCTCTGCCTACTTGTGATTTCTGTTTGTCAGATAAATAAATAAAATCATTAAAAAAATACTTAAGTGGAGATTTGGTGAATTGGTAGAGGTTGAGAGGTTGAGTTGAGCCTGAAAGTGAAAAACTTCTAATTTTATAGGGGTCCTCAAACTCTCATGGGCTTTACTTCTAGAAAGCCTCCAGATTTTCATGGTAAAAATCTGAGAAAGATCCCCCATGGCTTTGGCAGGGAGAGGGAAAAACAGTCCTTGTGAAATAAATCAGAACCTTCTCCATAAAAGAGATCCAGTCTCCAGGGGGTAAAAACACTACCAGAAACATGTCCCACAGTGGGGCTGAAGAACATTTATCTCATTCCAGCCCTCTTTTATTTGAGAGAGGGGAAGCTACATAAGAAATACTTGTGAAGGTTTCTCACCAGAAACACAGGCCAATGAGAAGATTGAGATCTGAATGGAAAATTATAGAATGCTCCCTTTCCCCATAACCACACCAAGAAGGTTCCAGCATAATAAACAATCATATCTAAAAGAACTAAGAGACCAACACTTTTTCTGATGAGGAATACTTAGGGAATCCCCAAAATAGTAGACAAAATGAAAAATAATAGAGAACTTGAAACTTCTGGATCCTACAACTCAAAAATTAACCAAAGTCCAATTATTAACCCAATTAACATAAATCTTCACATTATACATATATTTTATCAATTTTTATTGCCCAATATAATATGTCTGGATTTCAGCAAGGTACCCTGAAAGGCAAGACAAATCAGAAAAAACAAGCATAAATCAGGCTCACATATGGCACAAATGTTAGAATTAACAGAAAAATTTTAAAACCATGGTTGCATTAAGGGATTTAATGGAAAAAAAAAAAGATAAACTATAAGAATAGATCATATAATCAGAGAAATTGAAATTCTCAGAACGGATTGGAAGGAAAATGTAAGAGTAAAAATTTATGTAACACGTGAAAAATGTCTTTGATGAGCTCATTAGAATACTTAATACAACTGAGGGGGAAAAATCAGGTTAATGATAGGTCTAAGGAAGTTTCCCAAATTGAAATGCAGAGAGAAAGAAGAATTAAAAAAGGAAATAGAACACAAATGAAGGAATAGTGGCAAAATTCCAAAAATGTAATATATAATATGAACAATAAAGAAAAGAGCTAAATATTTGAAATAATATTGTCTGAGAACTTTCCAAAATTAATGATAGACATTAAAATCACTGACCTAAGAAATTCAGAGAATACAAGAAGAATGTATACCAAGAAAACAAAACAAAAATTACACCTAGGCATATCTTATAAAAACTATATAAACAAAAAACAGAGAAGATCTTGAGAGCACTCAGAGGAACATAACACTTTATCTATAGAGGAACAAGAAATAGTTGTATTAGATTGCTCTTCAGAAGCCATGCAAACAAGAGGAGAGTGGAGTGAAATATTTAAAGCAATGAAACAAAAATATTACCTACCTCAAAGTATATATCCACTGAAATTATGCTTCAAAACTGAAGAAAGATTGACTTTGTCAGAGAAGTGAAAAACTGAGAGATTTCATCTCAAGAGGGCTTGTCCCTGCAAGAGATGTTAACAGAAACTCTTGAGGAAGAATAAAATGCTACATCAAAAACATGGATCTCAAAACAAGCCTCAGAGAAGAAATAGATAAAGATAAAATAAAATCTTTTTAAAACTTTTATTATTATTTTAAAATTTTATTTCTTTTTAGTGTTCCAGAATTTATTGTTTATGCACCACACCCAATGTTCCATGCAATACATGCCCTCCATAATACCCACCACCAGGCTCACCCAACGCCCCACTCCCTCCTCCAAAATCCTCAGTTTGTTTCTCAGAGTCAACAGTCTCTCATGGTTTGTCTCCTCCTCTGATTTCCATCAACTCACTTCTCTCTATCTCCCAATGTCCTCTGTGTTATTCCTTATGCTCTGCAAGTGAAACCATAAGATAATTGACTCTCTCTGCTTGACTTATTTCACTCAGCATAATCTTTTCCAGTTCCATCCATGTTGATACAAAAGTTGGGTATTCATCCTTTCTGATGGAGGCACAATATTCCATTGTATATATGGACCATATCTTCTTTATCTAATCATCCATTAAAGGACATCTTGATTCTTTCTACAGTTTGGTGACTGTGGCCACTGCTGCTATGAACATTGGGATACAGATGGCCCTTCTTTTCAATACATCAGTATGGTTGGGATAAATACCTCGTAGTGCAATCGCAGGGCCATAGGGTATCTATTTTTAATTTTTTGAGGAATCTCCACACTGTTTTCCAAAGAGGCTGCACTAACTTACATCTCCACCAACACTGTAAGAGGGTTCCCCATTCTCCACATCCTCTCCAACACATATGGTTTACTGTCTTGTTAATTTTGGCCATTCTAACTGGTGTAAAGTGATACCTCAATGTGATTTTGATTTGAATTTCCCTGTTAGCCATTTGTATGTCTTTTTTGGAGAAGTGTCTGTTCGTGTCTTCTGCTCATTCTTTGATGTGATTATCTGTTTTGTGTGTGTTGAGTTTGAGTTCTTTATATCTTGGATATCAGCCCTTTGTCTGTAGTGTCATGTGTGAATATATTCTCCCATTCCGTATGTTGCCTCTTTGTTTTGTTGACTATTTCTTTTGCTGTGCAGAAGCTTTTTATCTTGATGAAGTCCCAAAACTTCATTTTTGCTTTTGTTTCCTTTGCCTTTGGAGACATATCTTGAAAGAAGTTGCTGTGACCGGTGTCGAAGAGATTACTGCCGATGTTCTCCTCCAGGATTTTGATAGATTCCTGCCTCATGTTGAGGTCTTTTATCCATTTTGAGTTTATCTTTGTGTATGGTGTAAGAGAATGGTTGAGATTCATTCATCTACACATAGCTGTCCAATTTTCTCAACACCATTTATTGAAGAGATTGTCTCTTTTCCACTGTATATTTTTTCCTGTCTTGTTGAAGATTAATTGACCATAGAGTTGAGGGTCCATATCTGGGCTCTCTACTCTGTTCCACTGGACTATGAGTCTGTTTTTGTGCCAGTACCATGCTGTCTTGGTGATCACAGCTTTGAGTAAAGCTTGAAATCAGGACATGTGATGCTCCCAGTTTTGCTTTTCTTTCTCAACATTTCCTTAGCAATTTGGGGTCTCTTCTGGTTCCATACAAATTTTAGGATTGTTTGTTCCAGCTCTTTGAAAAATGCACATGGAATTTTAATCAGGATGGCATTGAAAGTATAGATTGCTCTAGGCAATATAGACATTTTAACATTTATTCTTCCGATCCATGAACATGGAATAGTCTTCCTTCTTTTTGTGTCTTCTTCAATTTCTTTAATGAGTGTTCTATATTTTCATTGTTAGTGTATAAGAAATCAACTGCTTTCTGTACATTGAATTTGTATCCTGCTACATTACTGAATTGCTTTTTGAATTCTAGTAGTTTGGGGGTAGAGACTTTAGGGTTTTCCATGTAAAGTATTATCATCTCTGAAGAGAGAGAGTTTGATTTCTTCATTGCCAATTTGAATACCTTTTATTTCTTTTTGTTGCCTGATTGCTGTTGCTAGGAATTCTAGTTTTATTTCGAACAATATTGGTAAGAGTGGCCATCCTTGTCACGATCTCAAAGGGATCTTTGATCTCAAAGGGAAAGCTGTCAGTTTTTCCCCATTGAGGATGATATTTGTTGTGGGTTTTTCATAGATAGGTTTTATGAAGTTGAGGAATGTTCCCTCTATCTCTATACTTTGAAGGGCTTTAATCAAGAACAGATGCTGTATTGTGTCAAATGCTTTTTTTGCATCAATGGAGAGGACCATATGAATCTTCTCTCTTCTCTTATTGATTTGTTCTATCACTTTGTTTGATTTGGATATGTTGAACCACCGTTGTATCCCTGGGATAAATCCCACTTGGTCATGGTGGATAATCTTCTCAATTTACTGTTGGATCCTATTAGGTAGGATCTTGTTGAGAATCTAGGAATCCATATTCATCAGGGATATTGGTCTGAAATTCTCCTTTTTGGTGGGGTCTTTGCTTGGTTTGAGGATCAAGGTAATGCTGGCTTCATAAAAAGAATCTGGAAGTTTTACTTCTGTTTCTATTATTTGAAACAGCTTCTGGAGAATAGGTGCTATTTCTTCATTGAATGTTTGGTAGAATTCTCCAGGGAATCCATCAGGTCCTGAGATCTGGTTTTTTGGGGGGTTTATGGTCACTGCTTCAATTTCATTACTAGATATTGTCTATTCAGGTTGTGAATTTCTTCCTGATTCAGTTTTGGAAGTTTATAGGTTTCCGGGAATGCATCCATTTCTTCTAGGTTGCTGAACTTATTGGTATATAACTGTTGATAATAATTTCTGATGATTGTTTCTATTTCTTTGGTGTTAGTCGTGATCTCTCCCTTTTCATTCAAAATTTTATTAATTTGGGTCCTCTCTCTTTTCTTTTGGATTAGTTTGGCCAACGGTTTATCAGTCTTATTAACTCTTTAAAAAAAACAGCTTCTAGTTTTGTTGATGTATTCTACTGCATCTCTAGTTTCTAACTCCTTGATCTCTGCTCTAATCTTGGTTATTTCCCCTTCTTGTGTGTGGGGTTGACTTAATTTGTTGTTGATTCTCCAATTTTTAAGGTGTAAAGAGAGCTGGTGTATTCTGGACTTTTTCAATTTTTTTGAGAGAAGCTTGGATGGCTATGTATTTCCCCCTTAGGACTGCCTTTGTCATACCCCATAAGTTTTGAACCAGATTGTGTTCATTCTCATTGATTTCCATGAATTGTTCAAGTTCTTCTTTGATTTCCTGGTTGATCCAAACATTCTTAAGCAAGATGGTCTTTAGCTTCCAAGTGTTCAAATTCCTTCCAAACTTTTTCTTGTGATTGAGTTCCAGTTTCAAAGCACTGTGGTCTGAGAGTGTGCAGGGAACAATCTCAATCTTTTGGTATCCTTGAGCCCTGATTTGTGACCCAGTATGTGGTCTATTCTGGAGAAAGTTCCATGTGCACTCAAGAAGAATGAGTTTTCTATTGTTTTAGGATGGAATGTTCTGTATATACCTATGAGGTCCATCTGGCCCAATGTGTCATTCAATACTCTTGCTTCTTTATTGATTTTCTGCTTGGAAAATCTGTCTATTACTGAGAGTGCTATGTTAAGATACCCTGGTATTAATGAATTCATATCAATGTGACTCTTTATCTTGATTAACAGTTATCTTATGTAGTTGGATGCTCCTGTATTGGGGGCATAAATATTTACAATTGTTAGACCTTCTTGGTACCCTTTATGAATGATGTAGTGCCCTTCTTTATCTCTGACTACAGTCTTTAACATCTAATTTATCTGATATGAGGGTCGTTAACCCAGCTTTCTTTTGAGGCCCATTGGCATGAAAGATGCTTCTCCATCCCATGACTTTCAGTTTGGATGTATCCTTAGGTTCAAACGGGCCACTTGTAGACAAAATATGGATGGGTCCTTTTGTTTTATCCAATCTGCAATCCTGTGCCATTTTATGGGAGTGTTTTGGCTGTTCACGTTGAGAGTGATTATTGAAAGATATGTTTTTATTGATATCATGTTGTCTGTGAAATCTTTGTTTCTATAGATTGTCTTTGTACATTTCTGTTCTATGAAATTCTTAGGTTCTTTCTTCTTTTATAGAACCCCCCTTAATATTTATTATAGTACTGGCTTGGTGGTCACATACTATTTTAAACCTTGCTGGTCTTGGAAGCTCTTTTATCTCTCCAACCATTTTCCATGTCAGCCTTGCTGGAGATAGTATTTTTGGTTGTATGTTCATCTCATTTAGTGCCCTGAATATGTCTTGCCAGCCCTTTCTGGCTTGTCAGGTTTCTGTGGACAGGTCTGACATTATTCTGATGGACCTTCCCCTATATGTAAGGAATCCCTTCCCCCTAGCTGCTCTCAAGAGCTCCTGTCTAAAATTATGATTTATCAGTTTCATAATCAGGTGTCTCAAGGTCTTTCCAGATTCTATGATCTTGGAGGGATGATCTTTCTGCTTCTAGGACATGAACACTGATTCCATTCCCCGGACTGGGAAAATTTTCATGGAGAATTTGTTCAACTATATCTTCTAGTCTTCTTTCTTTCTCCTCCTCCTCCTCAGGGATATCAATATTTCTGACGTTGAAATGTTTCACAGTGTCGTTTATTTCCCTAATTCTTTTTCATGGCTTCTAAGCTGTTTGTTCCAGGCCTCTTCTGATCCTTTTTCTCTATCAGTTTGTCCTCTAGATCACTAATTCTATCTTCTGCCTCAGTTATCCTAGCTGTTAGAGAATTTAGATTATATTGTATCTCATTGATAACATTTTTAACTTCTTCCCAGGCAGCTTTCACTTCTGCCCTAATCAATTCCATGTTGTCATTAATGGTTTTCTCCAACCTAGCCATTGCCTGGATAATTTTTAGCCTGAATTCCCTTTCCAGTGTGCTGTTTATGTCCATATCCAATAGCTCTGATGGAGAGGGCACAGTCTCTGATTTTTTCCTGTTGGGCATTCCTCCTCCTAGTCATTTTGGTGAGAGGTGGTTGAGGGGATGTGTAGCTGAATATATCAACTGTGACCCAAGCAAGGAGCACCCTGGAATGCTTCTGGTCAATTGGAAGTCACCACCAAAAAGAAAGAAAAAAAGAGAGAAAGAGAGAGGAAAAAAAGAGAGAGAGAGAGAGAGAGAGAGAGAAGACCCAGCCAGAATGGGCCCCAAAGGTAAGATTTATAAGATATACAAACAAAAATGGACAAACAAAAAGACTGACAAAAGTAAATGACAAGGAAAAAAACAGCCAAAATGAACCCCAAGTTTAAGATTTATATAATGCTAGAACAGAAACAAACAACAAACACACAGAAACATTTACAGAAGAAAAGGATGGTAGGGTGGTTATAAATCCTTGATGTGGGTAAGGAAGGTTATTTTGATTCTTCCTGAGTGTATCATGATATCTTTGTTAAAGGACTCAACTTCCCAGAGATAAAAGGAGATTAAAACTGGTTATATATGGGGTAGTATTGATTAGGGAAAGAGAATTACCTTGAAACTTATATCTATATGTATATCGAAAAAAATAGAAAAGCAAAAGAAAAATACAGGTGTATGTATGAAAAAAATTCAAGTTAAACGGTTATTATGGAATTTGTGGTATTGAACATCTATTTGTAATGGTAAATCGGTTAAAAAATTAAAAAGAACAAGAATAGTGAGAATGAATTAAAAATAAAAGTTGTATCTATGAAATATATAGGTTTTAGGGCAGTACAGGGAGCTTAATATCTTGTTTTCCCCTGATATTGGGGTTTTACAGTTTTATGGGGACTCTGTGGTAATTGTCCTCTCATTTTTTGGCTTGCTTTCTAGGGGAGAGGCCGGCAGTGTTGTATTTATTTTTCAGTCAGTCTTGCTTGGGTTGAGTCCTCTTGCTCCCTATGAAGGGGTTGTGCTCTGTTGAAAACAGTTTTTCAGACTTTTGTTCTCTGGAGATTTTTTTGTTTTTTGGTGGCTTTTTGCAGCTTTTGGAGGTTAATTGGAAAGGAAACTGTACCCAGACCTCTATCTCAGAGAGAAGCCTCAGTCTGCTCCTCTCTGGGTGGTCCAGAACACACAGACTCCCCCTCTACAAACTCCGCTGAGCCGTGCAACCTCCTATGGGCAGTCCATGTCCCCAGCCACCATCTCAGGGGTCGCCCAAAGTGCCCACTTGTCTATGCACCCCTGTGCCACTAAAACAGTGAGCAATATTGATCCAGGGAGCCTACTTCCAGTGGCTGCCTTTGCCAGGACTGCTGTCTGGGGTCAAGACCACCTGAGAGAGCCCAAAGATAACGTGCTGAGATTTTCAAGCCTGGCCTAGGAGTTTTTAGACTCTCAGCCAGTTCTAGAGACCTCTGGCTAGTGCCTGCATGGAGCACTCTCAGGCAAGGGTGGAGAGCATGGTTCAGATCCCCTTTGCATAGTGCGCATGCAGAGTGTAAAACGCTGTGGTTCTAGAGAGTGCCAGCTGACACACACATCAGACTCCCTCACGTGTGTTGGCAGGTGTGTGCCTAGCTCAGCCCTGGTGCAAGCAGCGGAAAGCCAGGGACTCAAAGACCACAGCCTGGAGGCTTCGCTGCCCTCTTTCTGGCATGGGTGGTCACAGGTGATGGCTCTCCTGGGTCCATGAGCTTAGGTCCATGCCCATGAATGCCTGATTCCACCAGTTACCCCTTAAGATCTTTTGCTCTTTGAGTGCTTTTAACCAGACTCCAAATTAATGCTGGTTCACAATCACAGGGCACTATCATATTCGGGTATTACTTTCCAATGGGTCACTTCTGGTGGCTCCCTCTACCTTCTGTTTATCCTCTGATATTAGTATGATTCCCACTCTGCTTTACAGTTCCACTGGAGTCTTCTGCCCCCATAGAGATCCAGAAGTGTATAATCCTACGTCTCGTGCTGATTTCATGGGTGTTTAGAGTGTTCTGGTAGATAATTAGCTCACTTTAGGGGACTGGTTGAAACAGAGTCTCCTTCTTCTCCGCCATCTTGCCCCAGCTCTCTTTTGTTGTTGTTGTTGTTTTTAAATTCTGAACTGATTTAAAAGATAACTGTTTAATAATAGTAACATTGGATTGGGTGATTAATGCATCCAGAAAAGTGAAAAGAGTGATAGCATTGTCATAGGGATGGGATGGAGGAATTGGAACATTCTGTATTAGGTATGTGCATTTCACATGCAGGAGAAGAGCATTCTTTGAAAATAGACTTCATCAATTAAAAATGTGTATTGTGAACTCTAGGATAACCACTAAAATAATTTTTAAAGAAGTATAATTGATAATCTGAGAGGCCATTCTCAGTTCCTTAATAAGTGAGCCTTTCTATTGGGTAGTTCACCACATTGGTGCTTGCTTCATTAATGCCAACAAGGGAGAGGAATGGCTAGAGTGATGAAAGTTACAGTGTTGTATGACATAATCACAGAAGTCCCATTCCATCACTTTTTATTATATTCATTAGAATTAAGTCATAGGTCCCACCCACTCTCAATGGGAAGGGATTACACAAAGCTATGAATACCATGACTTAAGGATGATTGGGTAATATCTTGCAATCTCTCTGCCATCATCATTGTTTTTATATTTGAGGAGTTTTCTCCATGGAAAAATGACTGAGTATGGTGTGACATACCATGTCAATTTGAGAAGAAAGTGCCCAATGTGTATCAATATTTTAAGATATTTTTATTCTAATTGTGCTTTCCTATCTTTGTTTTTCTTGACTTTAAAAATTCTGTACCATGGTTTCTCAGAGAAAATAGAAAGCACCAGCCTTGAATCATTGAAGCTGAGTTTCTCTCCATACTGGATGCAATAGACTCTTTCATTTCTCTTAGATGGAAAGGAATATCTTTTTTCTTTCCAGATGACATGTACTATCAGCTACCCACTTTGCTTTGGATTGTCAAGCTCTCTCTCTACTAGCCTGCCAACATGATCATATTTCCATACACAAAAACTTCTCTACTTTCCAGCTGTTTTCCTATTTCTCACTTTCATTTTTAGAAAGTTTTGAGCAGTATTCTGTGGTCACTGATTTCCCTTCCCATACACTCCCCAATGCAGTATCACACTCTTTCTGCTCCTAATACTCTAAGGGATCCTTTCTTTGGAATGTTTCTTATTTGCCTGATTGAATAATTTTATCAATTCCTAAACTAATTCACCACAAGTTTTCCTTAATTATATTTTTCTAGATTATTTTATCTTCCCAGTTGGTTTCTCAACTGAGAACAGTTGGTTTTCAAATGAGAACCTCCCATCTGTTCTCATTCCAATCTAGCCTATACACTGAATATCAATAAATCATATACAGTTCTAATCATGCTGCATGACACTCTCAAATATTTTAAGTTCAATGTTAGAAATCTTAACTCTCAGGTTTTAATAGTGTCACACAATTGTTAAATGTAGTATTTTAAGAATGATAATCAAAAACACTCCATAATTGTAGATATGGTATTGTTTGTCCTTTGATATACATTGGCCATTTTGGATGCTCTAAAATTCTGTCTATCTAATCTATTAATTAGTCAAACTTTTTATTTATTTAACTCTGAAATCAACTAGCTATATGACTTTAGATAAGTCTATTTACTTCCCTGCTTCTCATCTAGTTTCTTACATGTAAAATAAAGCAATTGCTTTATTTGGTTTTAAAGAGTCTGTGCTAGTTTTTAAAAATACATTTTTATGACTGAAACTACATTTTTATGACTGTAATTGCTATTTTATTACATCTGGTACAAATCAGTTATGAGTCTATAAGATAAAAAATCAACTGTGTAAATATATATACTATAATCTGGTTTTGTCAGCTCACCCTAGTGTTATATGTCACTAAGCTATACTTCTTTTTTTCTTTCCTAAATTAGAGGTAATGTTTTCCAAGAGAAATACATTTGAAATTCCAAAACTCACTCAATTTTTAATGCAGGACAACCTCCCATTCTTTAGACTAATGTTGAGAGTTTAAAGTAGCTGTACAGACATGATCTTCTGTCAGTTTGAACAGAATTTGACTAATCCACCTGACATTAATTCATTTAAGTCCTTTTCTTATGAGCAATAGAGAGGAAAGCTGTCAGAAAGTTCCTATAATAGCTGAAATGCAGCTGCCAAGGTTTATTTTTCATATTGTCAGATGTAAAGAGAGGCTTATTCTTAGTGTGCCAAATATACTTTCATTATTCTTGACTTTACAAGCATAGACTGGTGTCTGCTTAAATGAAAGTGGGGTAGATTCTTGTGGCCTACAGAAGTGTCAGTGTGTAGTATTCTCAGAATTGGGAGCATTTGCAATTTCAGTCTTAGCCAGTTTTTTATATATTTTTTTGTGATAATGAAATTTAACTTTTAGATAATCAGAATGAAAATAATACCCCCAGAAAAGCACAATGTAAGAAGAGGCTTATGAGAGCAAGGCAAAATACTTTTTATTTAATTAATTTATTTGAGACAGAGTGAAAGAGAGAGCAAGCATGGGGGAGGCGAAGAGGGAGAAGAGGACTCCCAACTGAGTGTGGAGAACTTCATGGGGCTCAATTCCAGGACCCTGAGATCATGACCTGAGCCAAAGGCAGACGCTTAACTGACTGAGCCACCTAGGCACCTCATGAAACAGAATTCTTAAGTCCACTATATAACATGTTGATCACCAACATACTTTTGTTCTTTTTCTAAATTAATTAAATGTTGTAGTTTAGGGCTCATATTTTTAAGTATCAAAAACCATTGGTGTTTCATCCAATATTTTTATACATTAAATTACTGACCTTGAGCCAAGTACCACAAGGATTCATGATTGTGCTTCCTGCACTCATATTGTGTGGTAAACATCAGGACAACACTGAGTTCTGGGAAACTGTAGGCAGAAAGAAAACATGAAAATCACTGGTGTTGGGAAACCAGTAAGTTACAATATGATTTCATTCATTCATTCATTCAATAGCTATTTATTGGGAGAGTCTCTCAAAGTTAATATTTAGTGAGATTTTTAAAAAGGACCTCTTTCTCAAGATAATTTATGCCATCTTCTGTAATTCATATACAAAACTATAAGTACAATATGAATGTTCCTCCAACATATCTGCAGTGCAAAACCTGTCCATTGTTGAAAGTGATCAAGAAAAATCATGTCCTTGCCCTCAGGGTGAGAGACACAAACATATAGATATATAAATAGTTATATTGTCTGATAAATATTATTTAGGGGAAGAAAAGAGCATCTGAGAAAGAATAATAATTTAGAAAGAGCTATTAGAGAATGTCTCCTTTGCCAGGAGTTACTGACACTGACATCTCGAAGATGAGAAGAAACTGGCCATGTGCAAAGTGTGAAAAAGAATATGGTGAACAGTATGTACACAGGCCATGATGCATGAAAGAAGCAGTTAAATGTGAAGAAATGAAAGAAGAGTGAGAACAGAATAATGGGAAATAGCTACATGTCTTACACTGAGAAATGGTTTTATAAATTAGGGTTCAACTGTACAAAGGAACAACAGGTAGCCATTGATGAACATGTTTCCGAAGGCTATTTTATATATGTGAAATTATTCATCATAAGTAAAAAGCAGGATATAAAACCACCATGTGTGTATATGTGTTATAATTTCCCAATTTCCTTGTGTCTGAAAAAATTGGTTATATACTTAAAACAATTATCTCGGGGCACCTGGGTGGCTCAGTGGGTTAAAGTCTCTGCCTTCAGTTCAGGTCGTGATCCCAGGATTCTGGGATCGAGCACCGCATTGGACTCTTTGTTCAGTGGGGAGCCTGCTTCCTCCTCTCTCTGCCTGCCTCTCTGCAACTTGTGATCTGTCAAATAACTTTAAGATTTTTATCTTAAAAAAAACCAAAAAATTTATCTCTAGTGGTAGGATTATAACTGGTTTAAATTTTAGTGTCTGTATTTTTTGATACTTTTTGAGGTACTCTATCATATGCAAAAGACTTTTATATAAAATTTTGATGCCGCAATCTTCATCACAGCAAACAAGCAGAATCAAACTAATGTCACTCGGTTAGGGAATGGATTAATTAATTGTGTTCTGTTGGTGCAACAGAATACCCTGCAACAGTTAAAATGTAAAAAAATAGGACATTCATCAACATACATGAATATCAAGCATAATTTTGAAGCAAATGAGTTAGGTGCAAAAAATGAGCTGTGATATGATATGGTTTATATAGATTTTGAAACCAGTTTTCTATATTATTTATAGTTACAATTATATATATAGAATTTTTAAAAATACAATGGATGTATTAGAAAAATATTAGTGTTTTATCCAATTAATTTATCAAACTAATATCTAATATTATAGAAAAATAAAAATTATTATCTCGGGAAGAAAGGAAGAGAAGTGGACAAAAGTAACTTTAGCTATGTTTATAATTCTTACTTTTTTTTTTTTTGTGGTAGTACCATTATTTATTTATCTCGGTTGCCTGCAGGGAGTCACAGTTGCATAACCTCAGGTAAAGAAAACCAGTACACTTTAAAAATACAAAGATGTTTCACTCTCTTGGGAAAAATAATCTTTTCTCCATTTAGAAAATATTTCATATTTAAACTCTCCAGACATATGCAACTGATTTCTGTGCATTGATTTTATATCCTAACACTTTACTGAATACCTGTATAAGTTCTAGCAGTTTTGGAGTGGAGTCTTTGGGGTTTTCCACATATAGTATCATATCATCTGTGAAGAGTGATAGTTTGACTTCTTCTTTGCCGATTTGGATGCCTTTAATTTCCTTTTGTTGTCTGATTGCTGAGGCTAGGACCTCTAGTACTATGTTGAATAGCAGTGGTGATAATGGACATCCCTGCCGTGTTCCTGACCTTAGCAGAAAAGCTTTCAGTTTTTCTCCATTGAGAATGATATTTGTGGTGGGTTTTTCATAGATGGCTTTGATGATATTGAGGTATGTGCCCTCTATCCCTACACTTTGAAGAGTTTTGATCAGGAAGGGATGCTGTACTTTGTCAAATGCTTTTTCAGCATCTATTGAGAGTATCATATGGTTCTTGTTCTTTCTTTTAGTGGTGTATTATATCACATTGATTGATTTGCGGATGTTGAACCAACCTTGCAGCCCTGGAATAAATCCCACTTGGTCGTGGTGAATAATCCTTTTAAGGTACTGTTGAATCCTATTGGCTAGTATTTTGTTGAGTATTTTCGCATCTGTGTTCATCAAGGATATTGGTCTATAGCTCTCTTTTTTGATGGGATCCTTGTCTGGTTTTGGGATCAAGGTGATGCTGGCCTCATAAAATGAGTTTGGAAGTTTTCCTTCCATTTCTATTTTTTTGGAACAGTTTCAGGAGAATAGGAATTAGTTCTTCTTTAAATGTATGGTAGAATTCCCCCGGGAAGCCGTCTGGTCCTGGGCTTTTGTTTGTTTGGAGATTTTTAATGACTGTTTCAGTCTCCTTACTGGTTATGGGTCTGTTCAGGCTTTCTATTTCTTCCTGGTTCAGTTGTGGTAGTTTATATGTTTCTAGGAATGCATCCATTTCTTCCAGATTGCCAAATTTATTGGCGTAGAGTTGCTCATAGTATGTTCTTATAATAGTTTGAATTTCTTTGGTATTAGTTGTGATCTCTCCTCTTTCATTCATGATTTTATTTATTTGGGTCCTTTCTCTTTTCTTTTTGATAAGTCGGGCCAGGGGTTTATCAATTTTATTAATTCTTTCAAAGAACCAGCTCCTAGTTTCGCTGATTTGTTCTATTGTTTTTTTTTTTTTTTTTTTTGGTTTCTATTTCATTGATTTCTGCTCTGATCTTAAAGATTTCTCTTCTCCTGCTGGGCTTAGGGTTTCTTTCTTGTTCTTTCTCCAGCTCCTTTAGGTGTAGGGTTAGGTTGTGTACCTGAGACCTTTCTTGTTTCTTGAGAAAGGCTTGTACCACTATATATTTTCCTCTCAGGACTGCCTTTGTTGTGTCCCACAGATTTTGAACTGTTGTATTGTCATTATCATTTGTTTCCATGATTTTTTTCAATTCTTCTTTAATTTCCCGGTTGACCCATTCATTCTTTAAAAGGATGCTGTTTAGTCTCCATGTATTTGGGTTCTTTTCAAACTTCCTTTTGTGGTTGAGTTCTAGCTTTAGAGCATTGTGGTCTGAAAATATGCAGGGAATGATCCCAATCTTTTGATACCGGTTGAGTCCTGATTTAGGACCGAGGATGTGATCTATTCTGGAGAATGTTCCATGTCCACTAGAGAAGAATGTGTATTCTGTTGCTTTGGGATGAAATGTTCTGAATATATCTGTGATGTCCATCTGGTCCAGTGTGTCTTTTAAGGCCTTTACTTCCTTGTTGATCTTTTGCTTGGATGATCTGTCCATTTCACTGAGGGGAGTGTTAAAGTCCCCTACTATTATTGTATTATTGTTGATGTGTTTCTTTGATTTTGTTATTAATTGGTTTATATAGTTGGCTGCTCCCACATTGGGGGCATAGATATTTAAAATTGTTAAATCTTCTTGTTGGACAGACCCTTTGAGTATGATATAGTGTCCTTCCTCATCTCTTATTATAGTATTTGGCTTAAAATATAATTGATCTGATATAAGGATTGCCACTCCTGCTTTCTTCTGATGTCCATTAGCATGGTAAATTCTTTTCCACCCCCTCACTTTAAATCTGTAGGTGTCTTCGGGCTTAAAATGAGTTTCTTGGAGGTAACATATAGATGGGTTTTGTTTTTTTATCCATTCTGATACCCTGTGTCTTTTGACAGGGGCATTTAGCCCATTAACATACAGGGTAACTATTGACACAGATGAATTTAGTGCCATTGTATTGCCTGTAAGGTGACTGTTACTGTATATAGTCTCTGTTCCTTTCTGATCTACCACTTGTAGGCTCTCTCTTTGCTTAGAGGACCCCTTTCAATATTTCCTGTAGAGCTGGTTTGGTGTTTGCAAATTCTTTCAGTTTTTGTTTGTCCTGGAAGCTTTTAATCTCTCCTTCTATTTTCAATGATAGCCTAGCTGGATAAAGTATTCTTGGCTGCATGTTTTTCTCGTTTAGTGCTCTGAAAATATCATGCCAGCTCTTTCTGGCCTGCCAGGTCTCTGTGGATAAGTCAGCTGACAATCTAATATTTTTACCATTGTATGTTACAGACTTCTTTTCCCTGGCTGCTTTCAGGATTTTCTCTTTGTCACTGAAACTTGCAAATTTTACTATTAGGTGATGGGGTGTGGGCCTATTCTTATTGATTTTGAGGGGCGTTCTCTGAACCTCCTGAATTTTGATGCTCGTTCCCTTTGCCATATTGGGGAAATTCTCCCCAATAATTCTCTCCAGTATACCTTCTGCTCCCCTCTCTTTTTCTTCTTCTTCTGGAATCCCATTTATTCTAATGTTGTTTCGTCTTATGGTGTCACTTATCTCTCGAATTCTCCCCTCGTGGTCCAGTAGCTCTTTGTCCCTCTTTTGCTCAGCTTCTTTATTCTCTGTCATTTGGTCTTCTATATCACTAATTCTTTCTTCTGCCTCATTTATCCTAGCAGTGAGAGCCTCCATTTTTGATTGCACCTCATTAATAGCTTTATTGATTTCAACTTGGTTAGATTTTAGTTCTTTTATTTCTCCAGAAAGGGCTTTTATATCTCTCGAGAGGGTTTCTCTAATATCTTCCATGCCTTTTTCGTGCCCGGCTAGAACCTTGAGAATTGTCATTCGGAACTCTAGATCTGACATATTACCAATGTCTGTATTGATTAGGTCCCTAGCCTTCGGCACTGCCTCTTGTTCTTTTTTTTGTGTTGAATTTTTCCGTCTTGTCATTTTGTCCAGATAAGAGTATATGAAGGAGCAAGTAAAATACTAAAAGGGTGCCAACAACCCTAGGAAAATATGCTTTAACCAAATTAGAAGAGATCCCAAATCGTGAGGGGGGAGAAAGGGGATAAAAAGAGGTTCAAAAAGGAAGAAAGAAAAAAAAAGAAAAAAGAAAAAAAAAAGAAAAGAATTTAAAAAAAGAAAACAAATAATAAAAAGATAAAAAACAAAAAATATATATATTGGATAAATTAGTTAAAAAACGTTAAAAAAGAAAAAGGTAAAAGTTAAAAAAAATTACCAGAAGGCAAGAAAAAAAAGAAAAAAGAAAAAAGAAAAAAATTAAATTAACTGCCAGACTAAAAAAAATCACAGGGAAAAATCCATGAGATCCGTGCTTTGCTTTCTCCTCCTCTGGAATCTGCTCCTCTCCTTGGTATTGAAACCGCACTTCTTGGTGGGTGAACTTTGTCTCGGCTGGATTTCTTGTTGATCTTCAGGTGGAGGGGCCTGTTGTAGTGATTCTCAAGTGGCTTTGCCCCAAGCGGAATTGCACCGCCCTTACCAGGAGCCAGGCTGAGTAATCTGCTCGGGTTGCTTTCAGGAGCTTTTGTTCCCTGAGCACTTTCCATAGAGTTCCGGAGGACGGGAATACAAATGGCAGCCTCCTGGTCTCCGGCTTGGAGGAGCTGAGAGCCCAGGGCCCCACTCCTCAGTGCGCCCTCAGAGAACAGTGCCCAGTTACTCCCGTCTGCCTGATTTCCGGCCGCGCTGCAAGCTCACCGAGCCTGCGACCGGTTCAAGGTAACACCAAGCTGTGAGCTTACTGTGGGCTCTATCTCTGTAGCTGGCTTTCCCGCTCCAATACCCACAAGCTCTGTGACACTCCGACACCCCCTATCCTTCTGTGACCCTGCGGGGCCTGTGGCCATGCTGACCCCACGTGGGCTTTGCCCCGGTTTAGCCTCTGGAGCGATATCCCTCAGCGGAACAGACTTTTAAAAGTCCTGATTTTGTGCACGGTTGCTCTGCCGCTTGCTGGGAGCCCCGGGGTCTATCTTCCCGTCGCTTTGGATTCACTTCTCCGCCGGTCCTACCTTTTAGAAAGTCGTTGTTTTTCTGTTTCCAGAATTGCTATTCTTCTTCTCTTCGATCTGCTGATGGATTTTCAGGTGTTTGCAATCTTTACATAAGCTATCTAGCTGATCTCCAGCTAGCTGAAGTAGTCTCAGCCTGCTACTTCTCCGCCATCTTGACTCCTCCCTCTATAATTCTTACTTTTTAAAAAATAGATCAATTTGCAGCAAATATGACAAAAAAAGTCAACTTTAATCTTCTCTTTAAACTATCCTTTCTGTTAAAATATTAAGAAAAAAATAAAAATCTTTATACTTAAAATGTTAAGACTAATAAATACTGATTACATTGTCACTTAAGGAATAACAATGGAAGACCTATATTAGAGCATGTGAAGTCAACTTAACTTAAAAATCTAACTGTGGAATAAAATATGCACATTGAAGAGGACATAAAATACAAATACCCAGTTTAATAAGTAGTGATTATGTAAATGTCCACATAATCATCACTCAGATCAAGACATACAGCATAGCAGGCAAACTAAAGGACTTCTACTTTTGAACTTTTTATTAACAAAAGTATACTATATTCTTTTGCTTGTTCCTATGTTAGCTCAATTCTGTGTTTGTAAGATTATCCGTAATGTCTTATTTAGGTGTCGTTATCTCATATATAGCCATTTGGTATTTATCCATCCACTTGGCATTTGGGTTGCTTTGATTTTCATTTTCAAGAGTGCTGGCCAGCACATTTGCACAGTGTACATTCATACAGATGTATATGTGTGTCCTAGTGCACACATGTACAAGTTTCTCTAAGGCAAATGCTTAGGAGTGAAATTAAAGTGTCATAGAGAACATATCTTTAATTCTACTATTATACAAACTGTCTTCCAAGCTGATAGTACCAGTTTGCACTCTACCTAGAAGTTTTCAGAGCCTCCATTGCTTCTGCATCTTTACCAACAATTGTCATTTTTTCACCAATTGAATGAGGACTTAGTGTGTCTCTTTACAAGCAAAATTGTTACTTTCCTGATTATTAATGAGATTGAACCCAATTTCAAGTGTTTATAGGTCACTTGGATTTCAACTTTTTAAAAATTTCTGTTCATGTATTCTGCTCATTTTTCTTTTTGGGTGCTTTGCATTTTTTTTGGCTGATGAACTATTTTTATATTGTCTGAATACTAGGATATTTATTAGGATATGCCTTGCAATATTCTTTTCCAACTATGGTGCTTGCTTTAAACCTTTCTTTAAAGTGCCTTTTAATGAGAAGAGGTTCTTAACTTTTATTTGGCCAAATGTATTAGTCTTTTTGTTGATAACTCATGTGTTTTACCTAGAAATCTTTCCCTACACTGATGTTATGAAGATACTCTCCAATTATCTTTTAAATACTTTGTAGTTTTGACCTACTCATTTGGTTCTATGTTTTAACCCTCTGAATTTTATATATTTCAGATATAATTTTCCTTTTCTTATTCCTTATTTACCCAAGAGTTTGATGGAAAAAAAAAGCATTTCTGAGAAATGATCTTTGAGGAAATGCTGAATATAGTCTTCTTAGAAATGAGTGTACCAGAAAGATAGATTTACAATGAAGTATAAATTAAAGTTCATTTCATTTTGGCATTGTGCTGATCTACATAGTACAGAGAGAAATAGGCAAATAAATCAAAGACAGCTTAGAAATCAATAAGAAAAGGATGTCTGATTGAGTTTATTGTGGGTTTAGGTGTGTTTTAATGGCTAACTGATATTTAACCACAATTTAGGGCTGCGAATAAAAGCATCCCAAAAAAGAATAGATAGATGAGGATAGAGAAGTTGGGAAAGGAAAAAGTGTACACACAGAGAATTTAATTAAATTTGTGCTTTCCTTGATGATAAATAGTAACAACAGAAATATGGCCAATTGTATAAAGTGGATAAATCTTAAATATTTATATTTGTGTAGGCGTTAAGTTGTATGAATTTTGTATGGTTATGCTTAGTGTCTGGAATTCCAATCAGGGAAACATGTAAATGTTATAAAAATCCGATTCAGGAATTTATTCCATGTTCCTCTCCTGAATCTTTATCAATCTCTCCTTCATCTTACACTGTAACTGAATTGTTTGTCAGTAGAGTGAACACAGATTCAGGCTGAACATTTTTATTCCTTTCCTATCCCTTTGAAAGGACAAGTGCTGTGTAAAAGTTTAGATTTTCAAGGATTTTTTTTTTTTTTTTAACTAGGATTCTGACTACATTCAAAATAAGCAGAAAATAATTGGTGAACTGCCAATAATTCAATTAGGGCAGAATATTCCAGTTTCTGTAGTAAACTTGAAAGTAGAATTTATCATCAATGTTTTTTATTTTAGCTTTTATTTATGAGTGAAATGATATATCTGAAATTTGTTTAGTATAAAAATGGCAATGATAGATAAAATAGAGACTAGTAGCAAGTTAATGCTTTCGAGCTGGGTGATGGGTATGTGGACATTTATTATACATTTTTATTGTGTTTGAAAATTTCTGATGAAAAATGTTCAAAACAAAAGATGTACATGAGGATGTTATGTGTTGAGAATAAAAAGTAAAGGTTAAGTTAACATGCCAGGGCAAGAAAAACTACTTTGTAAATATAATTATTCATCTCCATTCACCTGTTTTTGCATTCAAACATTTATTCTTCTGGCAATGTAATATATAGTGAGTGCGTACAACTCTAGGAGTGTGAAGATCACTAGAGAATATGTATGTAAAACAAGGCACAAAAAAACGCAGAATTGTGGAACTTGAAGAAACCTGAAGCTCATTTACTGTAACCTACTATTTATACATGATTATAAGTCTCAAGAGATTAGGCGATTTATCTGAGACCATACAGAGTTCTTAGTAATAGAAAAACCCATCCAATACTGTGGAGTTTTCTTATGTTATATGTGATGAGCCAGACAGAATTGATAAAACAAAAACACTTCTTTGGCTCTGTTTACTGTAATTGGGAAGTCTGCCATGTGAATGATAACAGAATTGTGTTTTCCTATATTCTTTTTTATTTCATTTTTTAATTTTAAACACTCGTTTTTGAGACACTGTGGACTAAATCCATTGAGGTTTTCAGTAACATCCAATTCTGCTGCATTCAGGCCCATCCTCTAGTGCCATGAGAAAAGGTTTCACAGACAAGTGGGAGTCGTTAGAAAGTATGCATTACCAACCTAAGTAACTTTAGCAGATTCACCTTGGGGATTTTGCTAGAAAAGGCTGTTTCTGTGGGATAAAAAGTATTTTGACATGGAAATATCTTAATAGCTCTGTAAGGTTGTCAGTTCTTCCTTGGGGAATTTTTTCTATCAAGATAAATTACAGTTTTGCCTTTTTGAGGTTTCAAAATGAACATTTTAAGGCAGCAAATAGCTAGTGACTAGAAAGGAAATAAACTTGCTCTGCCTTAGTTATAAGTCTATGAAAAATACTCAGAATTTCTGCAGTGTCTGTTGCAAGAAGAATGTGTCTAATTTGAAAATAAGGGAAGCTGTGTAATTTGATGGCTATCTGAAGCCCTGACCTCTAAGAATTACTGTATATGTGATCTGGGACAAGTTATTAAACCTCTGTCTTTTTACTCATCACGTAAATGAGGCTACTAACAGAACTTATTTCATGGGGTTGAGTGAAGATTAAAAGACATATCATGTGAAGTTCTTAGACAAGTATCTGACAAACTGGGTTTAATTCTAGTTAGTATTGTTTGATTCCACTATATAACAATCGATGGTAGAAACTCTATGGACTATCTGGAACACTTTTTTTTTTCCAGTTTTATTGAGGTATAATTGCCAAATACAATTGTAAGTTAAAGTATATATTGTGATGATTTGTTACATGTATACAATGAGAAAGGATTCCTCCTATCTAGTTAATTAATACATCTATCACCTCACACAGTAATCTTTTTTTCTGAGAATTTTCAAGTTTTATCAGCAAATTTCAATTATACAATTTAGTGTTATCAGCTATAGTTACATTAGATCCTCAGGCCATATTCATATTATAATTGAAAGTTTGTACTCTTTTTTTTTTTTTTTAAGATTTTATTTATTTATTTGAGAGAGAGAGACAGGGAGAGAGAGCATGAGCGAGGAGAAGGTCAGAGGGAGAAGCAGACTCCCCATGCAGCTGGGAGCCCGATGCGGGACTCGATTCCGGGACTCCGGGATCATGACCTGAGACGAAGGCAGTCGTCCAACCAACTGAGCCACCCAGGCGTCCCAAAAGTTTGTACTCTTTTACCAACTTCGCTATAATCCTCCTCGACCCTCAACCCCCAGGAATTATCAGTTTACTCTCTTTTATTCTGAGTTTAACTTTTCCTACTGATTCTACATATAAGTGAGAGTATGTACTATTTGTCTTTTTTGGTCTTATTTCTCTTTGCATAGTGCTCTCAAGTTCTGTGTATGTAGTCCCAAATAGCAGGATTTTCTTCTTTCTTGTGGCTGAAAAATATTTTATTGTATATAAATATCTCTTCTTTATCCATGCATTTATTGATGGACACTTAGGTTATTTCCATAACCGGGCTATTGCAAATAATGTTGTAATAAACATAGAAGTATAGATATCTCTTCAATACCCTATTTTCATTTCCTTCGGATAAATACCCAGCAGTGAGATTGCTGAATCATATGGTAGTTCTAATTAAAAGTTTCTAAGAAACCATTATACTCTTTTCCATTGTGGCTGCACCAGCTTACAGTCCACTGAGAGTGCACAAGTGTTCCTTTTTCTACACTGCCTTACCAACACTTCTTAGTTCAAGTCTTTGACAACAGCCATTCTAACAGGTGTAAGGTTAAATCTCTTTGTGGTTTTGGTTTGGATTTTCCTGATGATTAGTGATGCTAAGCACTTTTTCATGTATCAATTTTTATTTATTTCTTTGACAGACAGAGAGAGATCACAAGTAGGCAGAGAGGCAGGCAGAGAGAGAGGGGGTAAGCAGGCTCCCCGCTGAGCAAAGAGCCCGATGCAGGGCTTGATCTCAGGACCCTGAGATCATGACTGCAGCGGAAGGCAGTCAGAGGCTTACCCCACTGAGCCACCCAGGAGCCCCTCATGTATCAATTTTTATGTCTTCTTTGGCAAATACCTATTTAGTTCCTCTCCCCACTTTTAATTGGGTTATATTTTGGTATCAGTGTGCGTGAGTTCTTTAAATTTTGTATGCTAACCCTTTGTCAGATATGATTTTCAAATATTTTATCTATTCCAAAGATTGTCCTTTCATTGTGCTGATGGTTTTGTTCAGTGTGCAGATCATTTTGTTGGCTGTAATCCCACTTATTTATTTTTCCTTTTATTTATTTTATTTATTATTTGCTTATTATTATTTGCTTTTGATATCAAATCCAAAAACTCATCACCAACACCAATATCAATGAGCTTACTGCCTATCTTTTCTTCTATGAGTTTGATGGTTTCAGATTTTACATTCAAGTTTTGAATTCATTTTTGAAAGATCTTTGTGTATGGTGTAAGGTAGAGGTCCAGATTCATTCTTTTGCATGTGGTTATCCAGTTTTATCAACATGATTTTATCAAAGACTATCTACTCCCTCTTGAATATTCTTGGCTTCTTTGTCATAAATTGACAATATATGGTCTTATTTCTGGGCTATTTTGTTCTATTCTTTTGTCTGTTTTTATGCCAATGCCATGAATTTTTGATTATTATAATAGCTTTGTATTATTGTTTGAAATCAGAAAGGGTGATGCCTCCAACTTTCTTCTTCTTTCTCGAAAGATTTGATTTCATATGAGTTTTAAGTTTATTTCTTCCAGGAAAAATGCCATTGGAATTTTAATAGGGATTACATTGAATCATAGATTGCTTTGGGTAGTATGGATATTATAACAATATTAATTCTTCCAATCATTTAGCACGGAATATCCTTTCATTTATTTGTGTCTTCTTCAATTTCTTTCATCAATGTCTTACAGATTTTGTGTGCAGATTTTTCAGTTCCTTGGTTAAGTTTATTTCTAGGTATTTTATTCTTTTTGATGTACTCATAAGTGGAATTGTGGGGTTTTTTTGTTTGTTTGTTTTTAGATTTTTATTTATTTTATTTGACAGACAGAGATCACAAGTAGGCAGAGAGGCACAGAGAGAGGGGGGGGGGGAAGCAGGCTCCCTACTGAGCAGAGAGCCCGATGTGGGATTCAATCCCAGGACCCCGAGACCATGACCTGAGCTAAAGGCAGAGGCCCCAGTCCACTGAGCCACCCAGGCATCCCTGGAATTATATTTTTAATTTTTCTTTCTGATACTTTGCTGTATCAGAAATGCATTGATTTTTTTTCATTTGCAAATAAAGAAAAATTCACTACTTTTCTGATTTAGACGTCTTTTACTTCTTTTTTTTTGATTAATTGTTCTAGCTAGGGCTTCTAATACTCTGTTGAATAACAGTGGCCAGAGTGGACATCCTTGTCTTGTTCCTGATCTTAAAGGAAAAGTCTTCAGCTTTTCACCATTGAGTATAATGTTAGCTGTGGGCTTTTCATATATAGCCTTTATCATGTTGAGGTGCATTCTTTCCATACTCTGTATATGTTGAGAGTGTTTAATCATAAAAAGTTGTTGAATTTTGTCAAATGCTTTTCCTGGATCTATTAAGCTGATTGTATGATTTTATCTTTCATTTCAGTAGTGTGGTATATCACACTGATTGGTGGGTATTGAACCATCCTTTCATCGCTCAGGGAAAAATCCCATCTGATCACAGCTAATGATCCTTATATATACTGTTGAATTTGGTTTGCTAATATTTTGTTGAGAATTTTTCCATCTATATTTATCAGAGATATTGGCCTGTAGTGTTCTCTTCTTGTGGTGGTGTTTGGTTTTGGCATCAGGGTATTGGCCTAGTAAAGTGAGTTAAGAAGTATTCCTTTCCCTTCTATTTTTTTAGAAGAGTTTGAGAAGGATTAGTATTAATTTTTCTTTAAATTTTTGTGGAATTCTCCAGAGAAGCCATCTATCTGGTCCTGGACTTTTTTTTTTTTTTTAAGATTTTATTTTTTCATTTAACAGAGAGAGAAATCACAAGTAGGCAGAGAGGCAGAGAGAGAGAAGGGGGGAAGCAGGCTCCCTGCTGAGCAGAGAGCCCGATATGGGACTCGATCCCAGGACCCTGAGATCATGACCTGAGCTGAAGGCAGAGGCTTAACCCACTGAGCCACCCAGGTGCCCCTGGTCCTGGACTTTTGTTGGAAGTTCTTTAATTACTGATTCAATCATCTTCTTCTTCTTCTTCTTCTTCTTCTTCTTCTTCTTCTTTTTTAAAGATTTTATTTATTTATTTGACACACAAAAATCAAAGTATGCAGAGAAGCAGGCAGAGAGTGAGGAGGGAGCAGGCTCCTTGCTGAGCAGAGATCCCAATGCGGGGCTCCAGGACTCTGGGATCATGACCTGACTTGAAGGCAGAGACTTTGATCCACTGAGCCACCCAGGTATCCCAATTCAATCTTTTTACTAGTAATCAGTCTGTTCAGATTTTCTATGTCTTCCTGATTTAGTCTTGGAAGATTATGTGTTTCTAGGAATTAATACATTTGTTCTAAGTTTGTCCTTCTTATTGGCATATAATTGTTAATAAGAGTCACTTGTGATCCTTTTTGCTTCTCTAATATCAGTTGTAATGTCCCCTTTTAAATTTGTAATTTTATTTATTTGAATTCTTTATTTTCTATTAAATTTATATAAAAGCTTATCTATGTTGTTTATCTTTTCAAAAAAAACTGGCTCTCATAGTTTCTTGTTCTTTTCTATTATCTTTTTTCCTCCATTTATTTTTGCTATGATTATTTCCTTCCTTCTGCCAATTTTGTGATTAGTTCTTCTTCTCTAGTTCCTTGAGATGTAAAGTTAAGATATTTATTTGGGATTTCTTGTTCCTTCATGGAGTTGCTTATCACTATCAAGTTCCCTTTAAAACTGCTTTTGCATTCCATAGTTTTCATCTGTTGTATTTCCATTTTTACTTATCTCAACATATTTTTTAATTTGTCTTTGACCCATTGGTGGTTCAATATTATGTTTCTTTTAGCATTGTAACACCTTCTAGTTTCATTGTGATCAGAGAAGATGCTTATTATGATTTCATTCTCAACTTTATTAAGACTTGTTTTATGGGGGCACCTGGGTGGCTCAGTTGGTAGAGTGTCTGCCTTCAGCTCAGGTCATGATTATAGCATCCTGGGATTGAGCCCTGCATGAGGCTCCCAGCTTGGTGGGGAGCATGTTTCTCTCCCTCCTTCTGTCTTTCTTGCTCAAATACATACATAAACAAACGAACAAATAAATAAATAGTTAAAAAAAAAAAAAAAAGCTTGTTGTAGGGCCCAATATGTGATATATCTTGGAAAAGAAGACCATGTATTTTGCTGCTATTGGATGGAATAACCTGTAAATGTCTGTTAATTCCATCTGATTTAGCATGTCATTTAAGGCCAATAATTACTTATTAATTTTCTATCTGGATGATCTGTCCATTGTTGAAAGTGTGGTATTAAAGTCCCCTGCAATTTTTGCATTGCTGTTTATTTCTTCTTTCAGGTCTGTTTTTGTCTTTTTTTTTGTTTGTTTGTTTTAAGATCTAATTAATTAATTTATTTGATGAGAGAGAGAGAGAGCACAAGCAGGGGGAGTGGCAGGCAGAGGGAGAAACAGGCTCCCCACAGCAGGGAGTGGGTTCAGGGCTGGATCCCAGGGTCCTGGGATCATGACCTGACCTGAAGGCAGATACTCAACTGACTGAGCCACCCAAGTGCCCCAAGGTTTATTAATACTTGATTTATGTATTTAAGTGCTTCTGTGTTGCATGCATAAATGTTTACAAATGTTATGTTCTCTGTTGGAATGGCCTCTTTATCATTATATAATGATCTTCTTTTTCTTGATCTTCTTTTTAGTACCATCATTGGCTTAAAAATCTATTTTTTTCTGATAAAAGCACAGTTAGCCTTTTTTTTTTTTTTTTTTTGGCTTTTGTTTACATGGGTATCTTTTTCCATCCCTTCATTTTCAGTCTCTGTGTGTTCTCAATTGGAGAATTTAATCCACTTACATTTAAAATAATCACTGATAGGTAAGTTATTATTTTCTGGCTGTTTTGTAGTTCTCTTGTTCCTTTCTTCCTCTCTTGCCATATTACTTTGTGAATCAATGATTTTTCTCTAATGGTATGCTTTGAGTCCCTCTTCTTATCTTTTGTGGTGTTTGCTTTTTAGTTACCATGAAGCTTACATAAAACATAGATCTAACAGTCTTTTTTAAGCTAAAACTCTTACTGAATGCAAAATTTGTATACTTTCACCACCCCTACCAACACGTTTTATGTTTTTGATGTCACAATTTATGTATTTTTACCTTGTGTATCCATTAATAAACTATTGTAGTTTTAATTATTTTTCATAGTTTTTTCTTTTAACCTTCATACTAAAGATATGATTGATTTACCCACCACTGTTTCAACATTGGAGTATTCTGAATTTAATTATAAATATTTTATCAGTGGGTTTTATATTTTGATATATTTTCCTATTACCAATTAGTGTTCTTTTGTTTCAGCTCTAGAAGTCCCTTTAAAATCTTGTAAGGCTGACCTGGTGGTGATGAATTCTTCAACTTTGTCTAGAAAACTCCTATTTTCCTTCAATTCTTAAGGTATTCTTTGCTGGTCAGAGTATTCTTGACTGGCATTTTTTTTTTTTTTTCTTTTAGCACTTTGAATATATTGGGCTACTCTCTTGTGGCCTGCAAAGTTTCTGCTGAAAAAGTCTGCTGATGGTTTATGGATAGTTCTTTTGTGTGCAACATGTTGTTATTTTCTTGCTGCAACTTTGAGTCTTGTCTTTAACTTTTGACAATTATAATGTGCCTCAATATGGGTCTCCTTGGGTTTATCTTATGTGGAACTATTTGGGATTCCGGGTTCTGTATGTCTATTTCTTTCTGCAGATTAGGGAGAATAGCAGACATTACTTTTTTTTTTAAATAAGCCTATGGCATTTTCTTCCTTTTCTTTTTGGGACACTTACAATGTGAATATTGGTCCACTGAATGTTGTCCCCTAAGTCCTTTACACTGTCTTTACTCTTTTCTGTTCTTTTTTTCTTTTTGTTCCTTTGAGTGAATAAATTCCACTGTCCTGTTTTTGTGTTTGCTGATTCTCTCTTCTGCTTACTATAGACCGTTTTGAAACCCTCTATTGAATTTTTTCAGTTTACTTATCCTGTTCTTCAGCTCTGTGTTTTCGTTTGATACTTTCTTATATTTTCTATCTTTGTTGAAATTTTCACTTTGTTCATGCATGGTTCTCCTGACCCTCATGAATATCTTTATGAATATTATTTTGAACTCTAGGTAAGAAATTTTTCTCTATTTTATTAAGGTGTGTTTCTAGGGTTTTATCTTATTCTTTCCCTTGGTACATATGTGTCTATTTCTTCATTTTCCTTGATTCTCTGCATTAGTTTCTGTGTATTAGATAAAGCACCTACGTCTCTTAGTCTTGATAGAATGCTCTCATGTAGGAGATGAAGCCTATCAATTAGCTTGTCCAAACTCTTGGTTGTTTCTCAAAAGTTTGTGATTGTCCAGGTTCCCTTCTTTGTTCTTAGTGGCTCCCAGTTGTTGAGGGTGTGCCAAAACCTGTTAGGGTCCCAAAGGGGAAGATATCAGTCAGTCCTTAGATGCAGGCTAATGGGAAACAAGACACTCAAAGAAAATATGTCTTTAGTGTCCTTCCTTGGAGAAACTGGGAAATTGGCTTTTTTGTCTATTCCCTCTATGCTAGGCCCAGGTATATAGTGGCAGAGGGGTATTCCTGTGTTAGTTAATATCCTTGTGGGGATATTAATATATTAATATACTTCTGTGAGGCTCTTTGTCTGCCTCATTGTCTGTCAGAGCCAAGTGATCTAGGTACTCATTCTTTGGGTGGCAGCCACAAAATCTTAGGTGCCAGACTTGTGTACAATGTCCTTACAGGAAGATATTGGTGATTTTTAGTGGGTTTAAGTGAGAAGTCAGAGGTGGTGTTTGTTACCTTCCCCAGGCACCAGCTTTTAAAATTAGCCAATAGGCCTGTTTGAAGGAAAGACTGAGAGATGACTGTTTCTCTCTGCTCCTAGCGGGTTAGTTGGTTAGTTGTTTCTTTGTTTACTATAGTCCTGTGGAACTTGTGAATGAAAACTTTTTATTCTCCTATTTCTTGCCAATAATGAGCTGCTATTTTGTCAGAATAAGTGACTTTGAGGGCAGAAGCCATAATTAAAATTAGCAAAACAAAAGGAAGGAACCTGGGACTCCTCTGACTTAGTAGGGCTTCTATCGCACCTTTGCTTACCTATTTCCTAACTTCTAAAAGGAAAACAGAAGAAAGAAAACGTTCACTGTATCCAAATGTCTTTATTTCAAGTTGTTATTACCAACAGCTGTATATAAATTTTAAAACGTTCACTGTATCCAAATGTCTTTATTTCAAGTTGTTATTACCAACAGCTGTATATAAATTTTAACTGATAGATCACTCCATATGGAGGGTTTTGAAGCTCTAGGTCTCCAGCTCCAGAGTTTTATAAAGTAAGTCTTGGGTCAGGTCCTGGACCATCTAAGTTTGGAACAACTATGCTAGAGTATAATGCTATAGATTTCTGAGTCATGGGGATTGTATTTCCGGAATGCACATTAGCTTTTGTCAGTTCTAGAAGGCAAATTCCTATCAAATATCAAAAGGGACAGTGAAAGAATTAGTATGTGAGACATCATGACTCAGAGAGAAAAACCATGCCTGATCTACTACAAATGGGTCAATAGTTACATTGTCAAGAAAATTTATCTTTGGAAGAAAAAACAGAATGCTGAGTGGACTTTTTAAAGTTTTACAAGATGGGGATTGGGCAGAGAAGAAAAGGCATTATTTTACCAAAATACTGGAATAATCCTGACATTTTGAAATCTATTGGGGAAAGTCAAACCCTTACCAATTCACACAGTATGGTTAGTTTGTGGTTATCAAAAGAATCAGAGGGCAAACTGGCTGTCATTTTAATGGTAAAATAGGTACTAAATTAATTTCAGATCAAATATGCCTATGCTTAAAAATCAGTACTTATGACATTTTTATATTAAAGAGAAGAAAATACCTATTTCTGCCTTAGTAAAAGGATATTCTTAACAGTCATTTGCACACAAACACTTCACATGTATGAAAGAAAATATCTTTATAGGCAGTACTGTACATGAATGTAATAAATGAGCCTAAGAAGTCAGCCAGTCCCAATTATGGCAGTATCCTTAAGGAAGATCAAAAAGCCACTTGTCAGCATGATGAAACTTTTTGTGTGAACATGGCCTGTGAGGGTCAGAATTACCTAGCAATTCAACCTCATTACCTCTCTTTCTTTAAAGTGGAAACCTACTTAGCTCATATTTTAACAGTATGTCTCTATAATGGGATGACTACATTGAGATCTTGGGTAGCAAAAAAAAGGTATGTCAAGGTGATTTTGATCCATTTTGTGATTGCTTCTAAACCTGATCCCATACCTGCAAGTTCAATATTCTTTACCATTCAACTGTTTCTACCTAGAGTGGGACACACGAGCCTTTTTTTTTTTTTTTAATATATTGGGCACCCTTTTGAAGAGATAAAAATCCAAGCTTATATCACTATATGTGGAAAATAAAAAGCTTATGGTATCTCTTTTAGATGAGAGCTTGTGCTTCTCTCCTTGGTGATTGTTTTCTGAGCTTTTGTTGCTGTGCTGAGTGCCATCACCCTTCTTAGCATTAACTGAATTTCTGAGTCTGGAACACTTTGTGGGCCCTTTGGGATGAAAAACACTTCCTTGTTAAGTGCCAACCATTTTTATTGTTATTATTGTTATTAAGTCAATTCCCAAAGTCATATCCACTAACATGGCATTTTCAAAAATGACATATTGCAGCAGTGTTCTGGGAAACGCTGTTTAGCTGGCTTTCTGTTACCAACCTCAAAAGAATTGCTTTTGTGGTGGTACTTTTGGGAATGACAAAAGTGGTGGTGGCTTAATATGCCCATAGGTAGTAAGCCATTAAGGGAATAATGATGGGCAAAAGCAGGTGGCAGATACCTTATGACAGACTCATCTTCTACCCAAGACATCTGTTGTTTAAGAGTGTGTGTAGTCACTGTATACAAAGACAGGCTCTTGAGAACATGCAGAATGATGATATTCAAACACATTCTTTGAGAACCGTTACAGTAATTGGTTTAAAATGCACTGTGTTAAGAGGCATGAATTCCATGAAATAGTCCCTGTTTGTAAAAGCATGGCTTTTCTATTTAATTTCCAAAGGGAATTTGTATAATGTCTTTTCATTACATGAGGAGAAAACTCGGTGCACATAGACCAAAAATTAAGCAATTGTATAGAATGAGAATCCAGGGAACAAAGTTATCATCCAGATTTTCATAGCACTAGGGTAAATCATGAGTACACCTCAAGGATATATCCGTCAAATAATCATTTGATGGTTATGGTTACAAACATAAAGAAATAGAAAGGTACTTTTGGGAAAGACTTCTGAGGACCTGTACCTACACACTGGCTCTAGTATGATATAGAGCTCTAATATGAAATAATTTGAAGAAGGTAGTTTTTTGTTTGTTTTTTCCACTGCATCTGGTGAGTCCTGTCTACCCTAAAGAAGGGAGTAAAAGGAAAGCACTGGGTAAATTATAGGCAGAGTGAGTAGTCTCAGTGCAAGCTCTGTTTTGTAAGCAATTAGTACATACCCCCAAAAGCATTTCTCCAGCCACACCTTACTGATCAAAATCATAGTAGTAGCCAGGGTGTCCACTCCCCAGCCCAACCAATGTATTTACTCAGTGGCCACACCTAGACACTGTATACTGATCTTCATAAAACTAGATGTTGAGCATCTGAAAGGCAGGCACCATGGTATAATTATCTTTATATAACTCATCTTGCAGAAGAGAGTGACTTGAACAAGGATTTAAAGTATATATCCTCAATTTAATCTAGATTGGGAACGGAAAATGTAGGGGTGCATTTCGGCTATTTGGTATATACTAAAGTTTGATGAAAATATCTATTTTAAATAAATGCAAAGCCATTTTATATATTACTTTATTTTCTTTTCATGTTCTATCTTAGAATACAAGTGGGCCTAGTTCAGGTGTTCTTTCTCAAGAGAAAAATTGAAAGGAAGAGAGTTGGATTACAAATTCCTTATGGAAAATGTGAATCTGTGGTTAAAAGAATTCTGGGCTTTATATTTGTTCTTGTGGGGCCCAAAGATAGCCTATAAGCCAGGTATCTTAAGGAAGCATCTCCTGAAATTCTGAAATAACTAATTACTACCACTGTTTTCAAAAAGTTGCTCTTTGCAGAAAAGAGAAATGAAACTAATGTATTTGATTTTTAAAAAAGTAATAAAGGATACCAGCAAATTTTATGTAACATAAAAGAATTAAACAGACTACTTTTATACCCTCAAGATTTGTCTCATTTTGAACATTATCTATTTCAGAATAATTATAAAACTTAGGATTTCATGTCTGAATATTTATGAAAGACAAGTCCTGCACATTTGAACCTGGAGTTTTCTTGTCTTTTCTTTTGATCCAGGCCAGAAAATCATCATGACACCAACACTGCCTCTAACATCCTCCTTTGGACAATGTCTTTACTAAAAGTGACAATCTGTAAGTAATTTCACTTAATTAGCTCTGCTTTTGAGAAACAAAAATCCTTTGAAGTCTCCTCTTTACCTCTTAATGATAGTTGAGAAAAGTTGGATCTATATTCAATTATGAACTTAAATTGAAACTGTAAGTTATAACTATAATTGATGGGCGTGTCCATTCTGCAAGGTCCTAGAATGGCCAAACTGTCATTTTCATCTCTTCACAATGGGCCATACTCCAGGAATAATGGAAAATACTCATTATGTCAGATTTGGACTTGTACAGATTATCCAGTGAGAAACAAAAATTGAAATTCCTATAATTGTATAGTAACAACATGTGGGAATAGCCAATGTTCTTTATTAGTAAGTTAAATATGATTTACTTGTGTTTCTGTTTAGATTAAAAAAATAAGCAAAGTGCATGTTTTATAGATGGATAAAATAAACAGTGAATTAAAAATTTATTACATTATTTTTTATCATTGATAATTTTTATTTGCAATTTTCTAATTTTAATATTCCATAGAGCCTAATGAGAAGCCAAGATGCTCATATATAGTTGTGGATAATTTCTTTTTTTCAGTAATATATTTTATCAGTTACTGCAACAAATGATTAGAGGGTTACTTCTATTTTTAAATATTTATGTGATAAAAAGATGGTTTCTTCTGTTATTGCAAATATTTATTCATCTCTCTTGACAGATTGCCTACAAATCAATTTCTTATAATCTAAACTTAAAAATAAAATTAACTTTATTCTTTATTCTGGATCATCAATTACCCTAAATTTTTGTCTTGTTATTGCTTTCTCTATACTAATCCACCTTCAACTTTCTTTTCTGCTTTGGCTGAATCATTTTGCAAATTCATGGCTTACATTTCACTTGCATCATTTCTATGAAATACTTTATTATCATTCATAAAGTGCCCTTGACATTATTCATGAAGGCACTAAATACTCAGTAGAAGTTAGATAAAAAGAAGTAGATGAAACTAGTTAGCTAAAACAGTACTATTTTTACATTGGACTTTGAAATTGAATTATAATGTGTATTTTTCAGAAACATACCAAAAGAGACAGAAGGAATACGTAGATAGATGGCTTTGTTGTTTTTTCTGGAGAAAAAGGAATGTATTCAGTTATGTGAAGAAAGGTGTTAAAGACATGATTTCCACAATTTGTTTTCACCTTAAGCACTGAATTCAAACTTTATTCTCATTTCTTCAGCATTTAGACCACTTTGGCGCTATATTTTACAAGCTAGGTTCCCTACCTCCTAACCCCTCTGGGGAATTTGGCCACTTTATATAGGCTGAAGTGAATCGAATAGACCAAATTCTACATTACAATTATATTCATCTAGCTTTGGGATCAAACAACCCTCTTTTTACTTTTTGTCTTTGAGGAACATGTAGGTTTGTATTTAATTTTATTTGCACATGTCTGGAGGCACAGTAATGGAGGTATTTTACAATGAGAAAATGAAATAAGCTATAAATAAACACATTCGTCACTGTTGGTGAGTGAATTCTACACTTATATATTGTTAAACTAATGGCTCTGAATGAATGTATTAGGCCTAGTGAAAAATCAAAGACTGAAATTCTATTAAAGCTAAATTTATTGTACTTTCAGACAAACCCTTTAAATAGCTGTGATCTTCCATTTAATTTGTATTGTGTGGTGGATAGTGGTGCTGGTTTTTTTTGTTCCTCTTAAATGACAATGTGCTATCTGTTGGCATTTTTAGCCTGCTACTTTAATATGCACAAATCCCATTATATTCTATGGTTGATGCTTTTAAGATGAGATGGTGGCTTCCCTGACCTATTTGTTGATTTATTTCAGCAACGGAGAAAGTATCAGACCATTGAAGTTGGATCCTATTAATCTTGGCTTGCCTTCTATCTTTTCCCCCTGTAATTTTTATTCTTACAGCTAAAAAAGAAAGCGTGCTACCAAGTATGCATAGAACAAAAAAATCTTTTAAATTGGATGTGAATCACAGTTTGGAAATTGATTGTATTTCATGGCCGTGGGATAATGAAAAACTGTTTTAAAACACATTTATCCTGCTTGCTTGAAAGACTCTGTATCATATTAACATGAAAGTTTTTGAGATCTAAGTTTTTCTTTCTTTTTAAATAGATATTTATACACCTAGGAAATAGCATGCAATGTTACTTTTGGGAGAATTTACCGATATATGTTTTAATAAATAGATTTTAATTTTTCAAGAAAATAATTGGTTAAATATAAAGATGCATCTTATAACTAACAGACCATTGGGAAAAGGTTGTTCTAAACTTGGCCTTTTGCTTCTGTTCTTTTTTGCCCTCATTTTTTGGGGAAAACTTTTGCAATAAAAAATACAAACAAGGTTGAAATTCGTATCTAAAATCTTGCAACCTTCATTAGAATAGAAATTCAGATGGGAAGCACATGGAGACTCCTATACTAGCATCTTATAAAAAAGTAAAGGTACTTTTACAGATATAAGAAAATTAAGTTTTTTAAAAAAACTAATGGTTTGAATTAAAATAGAAGTATTAACCACAGTTTCTGTCTGCCCTATCTGAAAATGTGTAAGTATGATTTAGGGTTTTTACTGGCTCTGGCATTATTCAATGTTTTAAAATCAAACAAGCATTGAAAATTGTAATTTATTCTAAAAAATATCTATTTATTTGTTTGTTTGTTTATTTATAAATCAGCATTTATCAGTCATTTACTGCTTTAGTTACTGATTGCTGTGTAACAAGTTACTGCCAAATACAGCAGCTTAAACCACAAACATTTATTATTTCACAGTTTGTAAGAGTCAGGAATCTGAAAGAAACTTAGATGATTGTAGTTTAAGATCTCTTAAAAGGTTGCATTCAGGATGTTAGCTACAGCAGGAATAATCTGAAGGCTTGGCTGAGCTGAAGGATCCATTTCTAAACTCATTCACATGGCAATGGTAGGAGACATCAGTTTCTCATGTGGGCCTATTCACAACAAGACAGTTGCCTTTTCCAAGATTGGATGATCCAAAAGAAAGAGAGTGTGTTCTAAAACAAAAGCTACAGTATCATATGACCTAATCTTGGTGGTAACATCTATCCATTCATTTGGAAGTATACAACAAACCTTGGTACAATGTAGGGTGTGAATAACAAGAGGTATAGGCTCATTGAGAGCCATAGTCAAGGCTCATTTCTACATCTGTCTAATCCCCAGGATGCTAAGCACTAGACACAAATATGGATGCTACTCACACTTACATCCTTAATATAATTTTTGTGTCAGACAATGAATTTGGGATCAGATTATTTCTTGTTGTTGATAATACTTCTAGTTACTGCACAAAAACACTCATGTAAAAATCAATTTCCTTTATGAAGTTTAATATTCAAAGGAATACTTTAGCATGATTTAGGATTTACATCCTCAGAGAATAATTGAAGACCAAAAAATTCTAATATTTTCTTTTCCTATCCTAAATATTTATTTATTTATTTATTTATTTATTTATTTGAGAGAGAGAGAGAGAGAAAACGAGTGAGAGTGCATAGCAGGGGGAGGGACAGAGGAAGAGGGCTAGAAGCAGACTCCACTGAGCAGGGAGCCTGACTTGGGGCTTAATCTCAGGGTCCTGGGATCAGAACCTGAGCCTAAGGCAGATATTTAACTGAATGAGCCACCCAGGTGCTGCTTTTCCTATTCTAAAACTTGAAGCCACACAAGTCGAAATTACTAAGTGAGAGGTTCATGGCAAAATGAACGAAGCAATTTCTTGGTTACATTTTATTTCTTAGGTGAGTGCCAAATTATTCAATAGCTTCTTTCAATCTCAGTTTAAAATCTTTCATTGCTGGAGAAGCTGTTAAATTTTTTTAGTTAGTAAATTAATTCAAAGCCTAATCCATTTGTCTACAAAGTCCCCGTCTTCTCCAAAATATGATTACAAAGCAAGATGGTTCATGCAAATAAAGTTTCTTTAAATTTGCTGTTCCATCTCTATTTCTATTTTTATAAACATTTATTAAATAACTATTAGAAGTAAGACACCGTACACCATAACTTCAAACAATAAAAACCTGCTTGCAGCTATGTAAGAAAAAATAGGAGAATTTATTATACGGACATTGGAGAATGTTAGTGGAGTACAGGAAAGAGCTGTGCATCCTTGCCTCTGGCAGGAGACTCACCTCTCCTTTATGCCTTTTCTCTACATTTCTGTTTTATTGTTTTATGTATAGTTTAGAAAAGGCTTCTGAAAGGTTCTGCATTTTACCTATCATCTGTACAACCATAAGCATAAAGACTGATTAAATCTCATAGCTCCAGTTCCAAATTCACAGAGGAAGACCTTAGTCCCATTTGGTTGAGTTGTTTTTCTCTCTGTTCTTCAAATAATGTTGACAGACTGAATGGTCCAGTTTTTGTCTGATTGATTCTGGACTAAACAGTTTTGATGGGCTGGTATCATGTTTGTGAATCTATCTTCTTTCAACCATGTGAATGAAGGTCAGGATGTTTCTTCCCAGAAAAATTTTGGTGGATAATAGTTTTCTCATTTGGGCATTCTATGGTTTCATAAATGTCTAGCTACTTTTCTTATTCAATATGGCATATTCTCTTTGTGTGAGTTCTTCTCATTTTCTCCTCTTTATCTCCTCTCTCCAATTTATAAGTGTTTTATTTAAGGTAATGAGCCAAGATTTTCTTTATTTATGTTGACAAGGGTTTTTTGATTTTGACTCTTCTAAGCAATGGCAAATTAAATAAATTTGTTAAAATTAAAAGCCCGTATAAAATATATGTTATGTTACTATTAAAATACTACAGAAAAAATAGTAACTTTAAATAAAACATTTTATTCCAAAAAGGTTTTATTTATTTTAATTATCAGTATGTTTTTAAAAATTTTTTAATAATCCAGTCTCATTTGGTTATACATTGTAGAGCTAACTTAAGTGAAAAAGAGAAATTGATTGGAAGCATAGCATAAGGGCTCAGAAAGCCAAAGGAGATTTGACCAAGGGTAGAAACTTGAAAGTCACTAGGCATCTAAGCTTCTACCTACTAACTGTCTGTCTTCGAATCTTTGGATTACTAGAATTTTGCTTTTCTTTCCTGTTTCCTACTCTCCATCTCCTATCTTTGAACTCTGTCTCATTTTCAAGTATGGCCTAGTTTTCATAGCCTTGTTATACATATGGTTAAAATGGATATTTGTTTATAAAAAATAAAAAATTAAAAGTAAAAAAAAAAAAATGGATATTTCCCCAGGTCCTAATATTACATGTCCTCGGTCCAGGTAACATCAGAAACAGTTGAAAGTATAACATATCTAAATACCTAGAAGAAAAAATCTGATTGTTTTATTTTGGGACATTGCCTCCATTTATTACCAATGATGGTGTCAATTAACAGAGTTCTTTGTTTTTTTTTTTTTTTTAACACATTTATTGAGGTGTAATTGACAACAAACCAAACATATTTAAAGTGTGCAGTTTGTTAAATTGTGATGTATGTGCATACCATGAAAGTATCATTGGAATCAAATAAGGAACATACTTATTTTCTCTAACAGTTTCTTACTGCCTCTTGGTAATCCCTCCTGTCCACAGAATCTTGCCCCTTCCTTCAGACACTGCAGATATCTTTTCTATCACTACAGATTAGTTTGCATTTTCTAGAATTTTATATAAGTGAAATCATAAAGTGTGTACTTTTTAAATTTGTTTTTCTTCACCCAGAATAACTGTTTTGAGAGTCATCTATGTTGTATGTATCAGTAATTTTTTCCCACATAAGGAAGCATTTATTGGAGTTTAACATGAAAGCATGCAAATGAAATTTGTATAAACACAAATCCACATTGAGTCATAACATAGATAGCAACCCAAAAGGGATATAAGCAGCAACAGTAACAAAAAGAAGGAAGAGGTACTGCAGTTGGTTGATGAGGTGGTAATAGGGGTCATGGAAAGACCAGAGCCAAAACTGAAACCAAGGCTTTAACCAATAATTTCTTCCAACTGTTGGCTAGTATTCCATTTTATGAATCTATTTCAGTTTTTTCTTTTGTCTCTTTTTTTAAACTGAAGTATAATTGACAAATAGCATATTGGTTTCATGATTATTCAATATTTGTATATATATTGCAAAATGATTCCCACAATGAGTCTGTCCCCATATATTTTTAACAAAAGTTCTTTCTTATGATGAGGACTTTTAAGGTTTATTTTTTTTTTGGCAACTTTCAAATATACAATAGGGTCATTAACTAAAGTCACCACATCATGTACTATATTCCCAGGGCCTATTTCTTTTAAAAACCGCAAGTTTGTAAGTTTTGACCTCTTCACCCATTTCACACACCCTCTACCTCTGCCTTTGGCAACCACCAGTCTGTTCTCTGTCTATGAGCTTTGCATTATATTTTGTTTTACTATTGAGTTCTATGAGTTCTTTCTATAGTTTGTTTAGTAACCCATATAACCCATTGAATGATTTCTCCTATTGAGAAATCTATACCTACCTATTGAGTAGGTTGCATTTTCATTTTGTTGATGTCCTTTGCTGTTCAGATTTCTGGTTTGATTTTGTCCCACTTGTTTCTTGTTGCTTTTGCTGTCTTTGTCTTTGAAGTCAGATCCAAAAATTCGTTGCCACACCTGATAAGGAGCTTACTGCCTAGGTTTACTTCTAGGAGTTTTTTGGTTTCAGGTCTTATGTTCAAGTCTTTAATATATTTTGAGTAAGTTTGTGTGTGTGGTATAAGATAGTGGACTAGTTTCATTCTTTAGCATGTGCTGTCCTGTTTTCCCAATATTTATTGAAGAGACAGTCCTTTTCCCATTGTATATTCTTGGCTCCCTTGTGATAAATAAATAGACCATAAATGCATGGATGTATTTGTCAGATCTCCCTTCTATTTTACTGATCTATGTGTGTGTTATTATGTCAATACCATACAGTTTATAATAACCTTAAAATATAGTTTGAAATCAGGGATGATGATACCTCCGGAACTTTTTCTTTTCTTTTCTTTTTTTTTTTAAAAGATTTTATTAATTTATTTATTTGACAGGCAGAGGTCACAAGTAGGCAGAGAGAGACAGAGGAGGAAGCAGGCTCCCCACTGAGCAGAGAGCCCGATGCAGGGCTCTATCCCAAGACCCTGGGATCATGACCTGAGCCGAAGGCAGAGGCTTTAACCCACTGAGCCACCCAGGTGCCCCTCCAGAACTATTTTTCTTAATCAAGATTACTTTGGCTATCAGGGTCTTTTGTAATTCCATACAAGTTTTAGGATTATTTGTTCTACTTCTATGGAAAACACCATTGGAATTTTGATAAGGATTGCATTGTTTTTGTAGATATTTCTGGATAGTATGGACACTTTAACAATATTAATTCTTTTAATCCATGAACACAGACTATCTTTCAATTTATTTGTGCCTTCAATTTCTTTAATCAAAGTCATGGTTGTTGGTGCACAGTTTTTTTTAACCCCCTTGGTTAGATTTATTCTTTGGCATTGTCTTTTTGATGCAAGTAGAATTGCTTTCCTAATTTGTCTTTCTGATAGTTTGTTATTAGTATAGAAGCACAATCATTTACCTCTTGATGGGCTTTTAGGTTGTTTCTTCTTTGGCATTATTACAAATAAAGCCTCTTTGAGCATCTATATACAAGTCTTTATATGGGTATATGCTTTTATTTCTCTTAGAATGTAATGAATAGATCTTATGGAGGTATATATTCAATTGTTTAAGAAACTTTCAAGTGTTTTTCTAAAAGTGGTTGTACTATTTTATATTCCCAGAAGCACCATATAAAATTCCAGTTCCTCTAATCCTTGTCAATACTTGGTATGATCCATTTTTTTAAATTGTAGCATTCTAGTATGTGTGGGATGGTACCGTAATATGCTTTTAATTTGCATGTATGTAATTACTAATGATGTTGAACATCTTTTCATGTGCTTATTTTCTGTCCATATATTGCTTTTGTGATGTGTTTCTAAATATATTTTGTCCGTTTTTAAATCGAATTGTTTTCTTATTGAGTGAAGAATTCTATATATATTCAGGATACAAGTCGTTTAGTTTTGTGTATATGGTGTGTGTGTACATACTTTCTTCAAAGGTGTAACTTGTATTTTCTTTCTTTTTTTTTTTAAAGATTTATTTATTTATTTATTTGACAGACAGATCACAAGTAGGCAGAGAGGCAGGCAGAGAGAGAGGAATGGAAGCAGGCTCCCCACTGAGCAGAGAGCCTGATGGGGGGCTTGATCCCAGGACCCTGAGATCATGGCCTGAGCTGAAGGCAGCGGCTTTAACCCACTGAGCCACCCAGGTGCCCCGTGATTTATATTTTCTTTTTTTTTTTTTTTAATTTCTTTTTTTTTTTAATTTTTTATTTTTTATAAACACATATTTTTATCCTCAGGGGTACAGGTTTGTGAATCACCAGGTTTACACACTTCACAGCACTCACCAAAGCACATACCCTCCCCAATGTCCATAATCCCACCCCCTTCTCCCAAACCCCCTCCCCCCAGCAACCCTCAGTTTGTTTTGTGAGATTAAGAGTCACTTATGGTTTGTCTCCCTCCCAATCCCATCTTGTTTCATTTATTCTTCTCCTTATATTTTCAATCTTTTATTTTTTGATGACAGAAAGTTTTAAATTTTGATTAATTCTAATTTTCAGTTTGTACATGTATCATGCTTATATCTTAAGAACTATTTGCATAACCCAAAGTTGCAACGGTGTCTCAAATATTTTCTCTAGAAGTTTTTAGTTTTAGATTTACTTTTTGAATTATATGATTTGTTTCAAGTTAATTTTATATTTGATAATTAAGTTCCATTATTTTGCAAAGTGATATCTAGGTGTGCCACACCATGTGTTGAAAGGCTCTCAATTTACTACCGAATTATCTTTGTAAAATATCAGTTTTTTAAAAAATAATCAGTTTTTTATAGCTGTGTGGATTTAGTTTTGAATTCTATTACATACCAAAGATTATTGTGCTTATAACCCTGCAAATACTACACTGTCTGGATTATTATTGCACTTTTATAATAAATCTTAAAACCAAAGAAAGTTAGTCTTTCAAAAGTGTTCTTATTTTTATATTTGTTTATCTTAACCTAGTCCTTTGCATTTCCATGTAAATTTTAAAACCTGTTTTGACAATTTTTATTAAAAGAGAACAGTTAAGATTTTGACTAGGATTGTGTTTAAGGAAAAAATAACAGGTCAACTTGAGTAAAAATGACATCTCTTTTTTTTAAAGATTTTATTTATTTATTTGACAGAGATCACAAGCAGGCCCACTGAGCCACCCAGGTACCCCAAATGCCATCTTTTTAAAAAAAGATTTTTTATTTGTTTGAGAGAGAGAGAGAGAGCATGAGCAGGGGAGTGGCAGAAGGAGAGGCAGACTCTTTGCTGAGTGCAGAGCCTCCAAAGGGCCCCATATCACCAGGCTCAATCCCCAAACCCTGAGATTATGGCCTGAGCCAAGTCAGATGATTAACTGACTGAACTTCTAAGGCCCCCTAAAAATGGTATCTAAAAAGTATTGTGTCTTCCAAACTATGAATGTACTATATCTCTTCATTTACTTTAATTTCTCTAAACAATGTTTTGTGATTTTTTTTAATGATTATTCATTTTATTTAAATTTATTCTTCAGGAAGCTATAAAAAATGAGCACATTCATTTTTTTAAAATTATGTTATATTAGTTACCATACAGTACTTGATTAGTTTTTGATGTAGTGTGATTTTTAATTAATATTATAATTGTAGTTTTGAATTTAGCTCTTTTACATTTTCTGTCCTATTTATACTCAACTATTTCACATATTTGATGCTATTATAAATAGTATTATGTTTTTAATTTAAATTCTAATTGAGTATCACTAGTATATGCAATTAATTTTTACATATTCTTGTATCCTACAATTATGCTAAAATCATATATTAGTTCTAGTAGCTTTTTTGACTTCCATTGGATTTTCTGTGTAGATATTCATATCATCTGTGCAAGATATTTTTGCTGCATTTCAAATCTGGATGCCTTTATTTCTTTGTATTGCCCTTTCACATGTGTTAGAAGCTACTGTAAAATCTTGAAAAGAAGTGGAGATAGCAGACATCTTTATTTTGTTCTCAATCTTAAGAGGGAAAGAATTTGTTCTTTTGCTATTAAGTTTAGTTAGCTGTAGGTCTTTTTTTTTTTTTTTTTTTTAAAGATTTTATTTCTTTATTTGACAGAGAGAAATCACAAGTAGATGGAGAGGCAGGCAGAGAGAGAGAGGGAAGCAGACTCCCTGCTGAGCAGAGAGCCCGATGTGGGCCTCGATCCCAGGACCCTGAGATCATGACCTGAGCCGAAGGCAGCGGCTTAACCCACTGAGCCACCCAGGCGCCCAGCTGTAGGTCTTTAGTAGATGCTTCATACCAGGTTGAAGAAGTTTCTTTCTGTTCCTACTTTACTGAGAGTTCTTATTTGAAATATATGATGGACTTTGTCATTTTTTATAAAATAAATTGGTGAACGCTGCTTGATTTTTGAATGCTAAACCAACTCTGCATTTCTAAGATAAACTGAATTAAAATATTATGTATTGTCCTTACATAATGTTAAATTACGTTTTTAAAATTTGTGATTTTTGAATTGAAATATGAGAGATATTTACCAGTAGTTGTCTTTCTTTTCTTTTTTTCTTTTTTTTGGGGGGTGGGTGGGTAATGTCTGTCTGGTTTTGGTACTCGGGTCATTTTGACCATAAAGAATGAGTTGAAAAGTTCCTTCTATAAATTTTCTGGAAAGTTTATGTAGATTCTTTCTTTGTTAAATGGTAGGGAGATTTTACAAATGAAGCTATCTATTCCTTGACCCTTCCTGGTGAGGTTTTAAACTACAAATTCAATTTTTCTAATGAGTAATTGTCTAATTATCTTTTAGTTTTTGACCTAGATTTAGTATTTTTGCTTCTTTTGATAAACTTATCTATTTCACCTAAAGTTGTCAAACTTAACTGACATAAGATTTTTCATAATTTTCCTTTATTATTCTAATACTTATAGAATGCATAGTAAATGATGTCCTATCTTCCATTCCTGATATTAATATTAGTGTCTTCTTTCTTTTTCCCATAATCAGTTTTGGGATAGACTGATTTATTACTTATTATATATTCTTCTTTTCAATGTATCAGCTTTTGGTTGCCTTGATTTTTCTCATTTGTTTTGCTGCTTTACATTTCATTAATTTCCACTCTGATCTTTACTATTTCCTTTCTTCTATTTATTTTGTAAGCTTCTTCTTTTCTAGTTTCTCAGAGCAGAGGCTGAGATAATTGATTTGAGATCTATCTTCATTTCTAATGTAGGAATTTAGTAGGACTGTAAAATTTTCCATAAGTAATGATTTAGTTGTATTCCAGTAATTGAATGTCAATTTGAATGGGCTACAGTTCCAAATCATTCAAAAGTTAATTTAGGTATTGCTGTGAATAGATTATTGCAAATGTAGTTAAAGTCCCTAATCTTTTAATTTTAAAGAAGATTATCCCGGATTATCTGAGTGCCTGAACTGAAAGAGTTGAAAGGCCTTAAAAAGAGGAATGAGGTTTCCCCTTAAAAGAGAAATTCTGACTGTGACCAATAGTTTCTGCTTGTACTCAAAGTTTTATATTGATTGTCATCTTCCTTTTCTAAATGCCTGCTTTAGTAATTTTGGACTTGCTCAACCAGCTCTACAACTGTATAAAGTAATTCTCTGAAATCTCTCAATCTCTCTATGACTCTCTCTAGAGAGAGACATACATAGAGAACATATAAAATTCTTAACCTTCATTCTTGACTATAGTTGATATTTGGAAACAGTTGATTCTTTGGGTCATACTTTTAGGATTTTTTTTTTTTTTTTTTTTTTTTTTAGATAGGACTGGAACAGTGCTTAGCTTAGAGCTAACAGTTCCCCACAACTAAAGCAAAATCTTTCTGTACTCTACCAGTGTCCCATGAATCGCGATGTTTTCCCATCTGTATTGTGGAAACAGACACTATCACCAGACTTGTACTAGCGCTGAGCATTGTTACCTCTAATCCTTTCATATGATTCTGTTCCTGCCTCAGTTGCATATACTATGCATACTACTTGTCATGTACTCATATATGCTGTGCATACCTGAAACTCTCCAGTGTTCTCTATGCTTCATGTTAGTGACCAAAACCACTACCAATTTTCTTTTCCCTTTGCTTTCTTCCAGTATTTAATACCATATTAAGCTAAAAATGCCTCCTGGCCTTTCTTGTAGCTAAAGGTGATCTGGTTCAGTAGTCTGGTGCAGATTAGGCTGGCTTGACTCATTGGCCTTGTCCTTTCTTCTTTTTCAAGCCTAAACCAGTATTGTGGTGCCTAGAAATTCAGTAGCCATCTAGTGACTGTACATAAAAGGTAAGAGTGGTAATCAGGAAGATAAATATTCTTGTGCAGCTATATCATTCTATACTATTGAACTCCAAATTTATAAATTTTTATGTGAACTAAAATAAACCACTAAAATAAAAGTCATTGTGGTTTTTTTTTTAATTTGTTTTTTGTTATTTCTAGCCTAATATTATCCTGATGGATATAATCCCTTTTTTATGGCCAGACCAAAAGATCATGTAGGAATATCACTGAGGAAGTGTGAACTCTCTAATCTCATTTCAATCCAAGTGGCATTGACTATGTCACTGGCTATTGAAATAGATCACTGTGACTGACAGGCAAGATCCTCACACCCACTTACAGAGAGTGATAGTGAGTAATGCAAAAGTCATTCTCTTTTGGGAAATTAGGATAAAGAAAATATGAATTTTACACATTTTTTGTTTTGTGTGTTTTTACATCCCATAAATTTTATATATACCACATTGTTAAATACTAACTTCTTGAAAATTTGCCATATAAGAATGTGAGCACCAGTAATAAAATGTTCTACTTTATTATACAAATACTCTAACATGTTTCTACAAAATATCAACATAACATTTTATTTCATGCTTTATTATTGTTAGGAATATATTTCATGAAAATTTCAAGGAGGTTTATTCTCAGTATGACCTGGATAAAAGAATCCTGAAAGATAAAAAACTATCTAGTTGATTGCATCTTGCTGTCTCAATTAGGTGTCAATGGGTTTCATTTCACATAAAGAAAAACTTCATGTTAAAAAAAATCTCTTTAGAGTCATTAAATTTTAGCACCTGAAAAACTGCTTAAGATGAATCAGAATACTCTTTTATTTCTTCTTTGCTGAAGTTATAGGGTCATTGGTATCCAGAGATATTAAAGTATTCATATTGCCTTAAATTTTAGTTTCTTTTGAATAAGGATGCATTGATAATTCATAATTCATGTTCTACAGAACAAATACCCACCAATTCTAATTTATATTTAGTCATCCGTAGTGACTCATTAGTGATTTATTCCAAAATTAAAATTTGAGAATATCAAGCTATTTTTAAATAGGCCCTGTTCTTCTTATCCTGCAAAGGATATTGTTGAATAGGACTGCAGGAAGGAACCAACAAAAATACAAGTTTTTAGGTCTTATTTGAAGTTTTGAGTAAGTTTAAAATAGCAAGAAACATTGCCTCCAGGAAAACATGAATTTCTGAGGTAATTGATTGAACCAGCCACTTTAAAAAAGAAGGATGTGACTTTATAATGCAAATTGATCAATTTCAGCCCTGACCTTGCCCCACATTCCATTAGCATCTTTCTTCTGACTACTGAATTTATTCACTGCTGTCACTAAAAATTAAACATGTCTTAAACTGAAAACACAATTCTACTCCTAGTCCTCTACCAGGCTTCTTTGATTTGGTCAGATAGTATTATTATTTTCCTTATCTGTCAGGTTTAACATTTTTTAGCTACTTGACTTCATCCCATTTCTTTGCTTCCACTTTCAATAAATCCTCAAATTCCATGCTGACTGCAGTTATTACAGGAACTATCTCTCCTGACTCTTCTCCATTTGTACTATAACTTTTCTTCAAGCTCAGCTGGTATCTACCTCCTTCATAAAGTTTAACCTCTGAGCTTTCCAGAAGAAAGGAATCATGTTTTCCCCTCATCTTTTGGGCACATATTGTGTTTATCATTGATTTGGTATTTATTTGAAATGTTTTGTGATATATTTTAAAAGCTATTATGATTTTTTCCCTACTCTTTAGTATTCATGACTAAAGTCCAGAGCTGAGGCTAAAGAGACACTAAGGACCTCACATTTTAAAGAAATCTATCAATAAAATAATTCAGGCTAAATATTCTCAGAATGATATACAGGCAAAAACTATGGTCAATATTAATTTGTATTTATCCTTTATTACCCTTTCTGGTGTTCTTTATTCCTCTCTACATTTCATATTTATAACTGTGATGATTTTTGCCTTACTGAAGTGTAGAATTTCTATTCCATCAGCTTTTGTTTTCCTGAAAACATCTTTACTCTGCCCTCATTTTCAAAAGACACTCTTGCTAGATATGGAATTATAGATCGGTAATTATTTTCTTTCAGCAATTTAAAGATGTTATTCTTTCATCTTCTGGCTTTTATCATTTTTGTTGTGAATTCAAGCTTTTGTCTTTATTTCCTATAAAGGCAACATGTTGCTTTTTATCTACGTCTTTTGAGATTTTCTCTGTTTTTGGTTCACCTGTTTTAATATTAGATGTACTCTGTAGTTTCTTTGCATTTATTTTCCATGGGGTTTATTGAATTTTCCAATCTGTGGGTTAATTATTTTTCATCAATTTTGGAAATTTCTCAGCCTTTATCTCTTCACATTTTATTTACATCCCGTTATCTTTATCTTTTCTCCTTTTACAATTACATATATGTTAAGACTTTCAGGATGCCCCACATTTTTCTTATATATATTTTTTCCTATTCTTTTTTCCTCTGGGCTTTATTTTGGATATTTTTATATTGACATGTCTTTCACTCTCCAATTCTGTGTCTGCTTTTAAAAATATCAATTTTCAGAAAATATATACTTTTTGTTCTAGTTTAGTTAATTGATTCATTTTTTTTTAGGTATCAAATTTAGTTGAAATTCTCTAAATTTTACCTGTTTATCCATATTTTCCAATTTGTTTTTTAACACATGACTGGTAATTTCAAGTTTTTGCCTATTAACCCAAATATCTTGATTATCTTAGTTTGTTTCTATTGTTTATTTTGATTCATCAGTCATCTAGCTTTTCTTCTCAGTGTAGTAGTTTTTTGGTTTGTTTTTGTTTGTTTGTTTGTCTTTTGTATGCTGACAGTTTTGTATCAGTAAATTGTAGGTACTCTTGATGCTGATATCTTCTCCTTTTCTTAATGGTCCATAATAGACTAAGAGGATAATTATGTCATTTCAGTCAGGGATTGAGATGCATTAGGGTTAAATTGCAATTTAAAACTTGGTTTCTCTCTGGATTGTACCTATTCCTACATTGTGACCTACATGGGCTATTGATTAAGAACCTGGTAAGTCTTTGTCTCTTCATCTTCAAGGGATTGTGGATGATTTAGTTTTTTTTTTTTTCCCACCTAGGATTTTCAACTTTTTTTAAACCTCTGCCTCATGCAGCTTTGAAATTTGTCAAATGGATGAGGAGGATGGTGGTTAAGTATCTGATAAAGGCCCCTTCTAGCCAATGCGTTTTGTTTCCTCAACTCTGAGATCTTCGTCTACCTTTTACATTCTCTTGGCATATCTTGCCAGTCTCCCATACAACTCTATAAATTAACAAATATTGTGTGCGTCTGTTGGGGGGTGGGTCAGATGTATCTGAGGCTCTTCAATTTTCTAATTTGTTAACTCCAACCCCAAGTTAATTCTTTGTTGATTTTCCTTGTCCAAACAGAAGCCTTCTGCCTCCAGCAATCAAGATGTTCAGGCTTTGCCTAAGTAACAAATACTTTTGGGAAAAGATATAGTTAGAAGTCACCAACTCAATTTAGAACACAGTTCTACCCTTTATGTAGTTTTATTATATCTAACCCTCATTTCCATGACTCTCTGATATACCTAAAGTATGATTTTTATAAATTTTCTTTGTTATAGCAGAAATCAGCCTATAGCAAACTGAGTTATTCTATCTAGAAGTAGAAGTTCCTGGAATATCATTATTATCTCCTCATATTTGATTGCCATATTTATATAATATAAAACTCTAATTTAAATATTAGTTTTCTTCAGTATTAAAAAATAACTTCATTGTTTGAATACATTCACATTTTTATTGAAAAGTCAAATATAAACCTAGTTTTTTATTGTTGATTATATTCTCTTTTTCTTTAGAGACTTTCAGAATCTTCCCTTATTTTTGATATTCTTAACATCCTGCTTTTATGTTCATAGTTGTTTTTTTCTTTATTAAAACATTGCTAGACCTTTTAATCTGAGACCTTTTAACTTTCTTTAATTCTGTATAATTTATCTCCATTGCTTCAATTTCTTTCCTCTTCTCCATTTTTACTCTTCTTACTTGTATCTCTTATTATCTTGATTTTAGCATTTCCATTTCAGTTATTCATGTTTTAAAATTACCTTTACATATGCTATTTCTCTATAGGGAAATAACTATGATGGTGCCCTAACAGCCTTGCACATATATAGATAGACATGTAGGAAAGGTTTAAATCATCCTGACACTATACCCTGTAATCCTTCTGGAACATGAGATCATGAGAAGATTGTGAAGAGCTTTCAAAACACTGTCCCCCACTCTTGTCTTTATTTACCAAAGAAACTGTCATGACATTTCTCATCACTTCCATGGTTCTGATGAAGTATGAGAATGTGTACTTCCCCTGTCCTAAGGTATATAAGAAGCTATAAAACTAACTAGTTATAACAAGACATTGGCTCCTTAGCAACAGTGTGTCCTGTCAGGTGTGTTACAGCCATATACCCTTTTCCTTCAGTGCTGTCCTATGGGATAAATGATGCAGAGAGGTAGCGTCTTTGACAACTCTTACTTTTACTGTGTATATAAGTTAATAAACCATCTGATTCTTAAAAGGGCTTGTTTCTTAACCAGCAAAATCTTCCAGGATGTATCTTTGGCTGTGTCTGTTGTACCATTTGTCTTTTCTTTAGTGTTCTCTTAGTTCAACTATTTTTTTTTATTTTTAATAATCTCATTCTTTTTATATGCTAATATCTTTCCTTATCTCCTAATGTATGTTTATCACTTTTTTTAAAAAAAAAATATTTCCATCTATTTATCTGTCAGAGAAAGAGAGAGAGCATGACCAGGCAGAGTAGTAGGCAGAGGCAGATAAGAGAAGCAGGCTTTCCGCTGAGCAAGGAGCCCTATGCGGGATTTGATCCCAGGACTCCGGGATCATGATCTGAGCCAAAGACAGTGGCCCAACTGATTGAGTCACCCAGGCATCCCAAGTTTATCATTCTTATTTCAATTCTTCGTCCATCTTTTCTAATAATTATACTCTGGTGAATTTTCCAAATATCAAACTTTACAAAGTTGTTTTCTTTTGAGGAACTGTACTCATTAATTGTTTAGTAATTTTTCCTGTGAGCTCATGTTTCTTTGGGTATGTTACCTATTCTTTCTGATAACCCAAACTATAAAAGGGCTAAAGACAAGACTCTAGTTTGTATCAGTCCTATAGAGCTCAAGGAGGGTGAGGTTTTGGGCCCTATAATAGATGTTTCCAATACATAAAACTACTATTAGTGGCTTTTGTTTGCTGCCACCATGCCAGATAATTCCTCTGTTCAGGGTTTTACCGTAAAATCCATAGGTACAGGTAGCATGTGAGGGAAGATACCCCTGCTCTGGGAGTTTGAAGTACAAACAATGGATGAATAATGCCTGAGGGTAGTTAGTGGTACCTCTTCTCTTCAGAACTTTTGTTACACCTCCACCAGTATTCTGGGCTATTGCTAGTAATACCTATAGAAATGTTTTAGGTTTTATTTAGGTATGAAAATAATGCAGGAGAGAGGCAGGAACTGAATTGAAATTGCTTTTCTCCAATCTGTTTTTCAAGTCCTATGACCATCTTACCTTTATTCCTTACAAAACTGTTCAAGAAGCTTCTCCTTTTTTTTTTTTTTTTATTATGTTACGTTAGTCACCAAATTGTGTATCATTAGTTTTTGATGTAGTGTTCCATGATTCATTGTTTGTGTATAACAATCAGTGCTCCATGCAATCCATGCCCTCCTTAACACCCATCACTAGGCTCACTCATTCCTCCATCCCTTTCCCTTCTAAAACCCTCAGTTTGTTTCCCAGAGTCAATAGTCTGTTATGGTTTGTCTCCCACTCCCATCTCCCCATATTCCCCCCCTTGATTTTTCCCGTCTTTCTCCTAATACCCTCCATGCTATTCTTTATGATCCATAAATAAGTGAAAACATATATGATAATTGATTCTCTCTGCTTCACTTATTTCACTTAGCATAATCTCCTCCAGTCCCAGCCATGTTGATGCAAAATTAAGTATCCATCCTTTCTGATGGCTGAGTAATATTCTATGGTGTATATGGACCATATCTTCTTTATCTATTCATCTGTTGAAGGACATCTTGGCTCTTTCCACAGTATGGCTATTGTGAACATTGCTGCTATGAACATTGGGGTATATATGGCCCTTCTTTTCACTACATCTGTATCTTTGGGGTAAATACTAAGTAGTGCAATTGCTGGGTCATAGGGTAGCTCTATTTTTAATTTTTTGAGGAACCTCTACATTGTTTTCCAAAGTAGCTGCACCAACTTGCATTCTCACCAACAGTATAAGAGGGTTCTTCTTTCTCCACAACTTCTCCAACATTTGTTGTTTCTTGCCTTGTCAATTTTTGCCATTCTAACTGGTGTAAGGTGGTATCTCAGTGTGGTTTTGATCTGAATTTCCCTGATGAAATGACGATGAACAGTTTTCATGTATCTGTTAGCCATTTGTATGTCCTCTTTGGAGAAGTTTCTGTTCATGTCCTCTGTTCATTTTTTGACTTGATTATTTGTTTTTTGGGTGTTGAGTTTGAGAAGTTCTTTATAGATCTTGGGTATCAGACCTTTGCCTGTAGTGTCATTTGCAAATATCTTCTCCTATTCTGTGGGTTACATCTTTGTTTTGTTGACTGTTTCCTTTGCTGTGCTTCTTTACTGATATTTCTCTGTCTCTGTCTTTCTCTTTCTAGTTCTTTGAATTTATATTTCCCTGTGGAGGCAATAGTTTCTCCAAGGTTGGTTTTGGGGATGGAGCCAGCCAGCTGTGTTAGTTTGCCATCTTGCCAAGAACTATATATTACAGAATATTAGAATTTAATCACACTTAAAAGATTATATAGACTTTTTTTCTCTATAGAATAGTTTAGAAATAGTAGACTTTGAGTAAACAATGACTTTTCCATGGTTATAGTCTGTTCATTATAGAATATAAAGTATAACCCAACTTTCCAGATTCCTAAAATACTTTTCCCACTAAACATTTCTACATTTCTGTGAGGCCTCTGAGCCTTAGCTAGATTAACATGTTATTGTATGTGTTGTGAATAGGCAAACCCTTCCTGACCTTCTTTGTCTAAATGGCTATTCCTATTAACTTATTGAGAGCCAGTCTTCTAGAAGTCTCTAGTGTGAGGCCCATCAAGTCTACAGAGAATTTACTTTGATTGGTAGAATTAGAATGATTGAAGGAGATATCTGACCATAGTTATCTTAGAGAAGTACACTGGTGCTATGGTCTGAATGTCTCTCTCTCCTTCAGAATTCATATGTTGAAATCATAATATCCAATATGATGGTATTATGAGGTGAAGACTTTGGGACATAAGTCATGAGGGTAGAGCTCACATGAATAAAATTAGTGTTCTTGAAAAAGAGACCCTACAGCAATCACTCAGCCTCATCCCCTTCCCACCACATGAGGATAGTGAGAACTTAGTAGTCTGCCAGCAAGGAATCTTTACCAGAACCCAACCTTTATGGCACCATGATCTTGGAATTTCCAGCCTTCATAACTGTGAGAAATGATTTTCTGTTGTTTATATAATACTCAGTTTATGGTATTTGGTTAGAGTAGCCCAAATAAATTTAGACAAATGACATCTTCATCTGTAAAATGGGGATAATGCTACTTCATGGAATTGTTGTGAGAATGAAATGAGGTATGTTTGTAGAATACCTAATATAATACCTATACATAGTATATACTCAGTAACTGTCTTTAATACTATGCAAAATTGTTAAGAACTGTCATGAATTAGATACTCATAAAATGTTTTTTCCTAACTTTTTGAGTTGGGAATTTAAGTCATTTTCATTCTATTTTTCAACTTTATTTATATAAGGACCTAGGGATAAGAACTTGATCATTGAAATGAGATATATTCATTATCCTCATATTTTAGAAATGCTGTAATTTGAGTTCTTACTTTAACCCAAGTTCTTTAATGTAATAGTTTTAATATTCCCAGATGTGAGGATCTTTTTTTGCTCCTGTTATTAATTTCTAAGTTTGTTGCATTCTGAACAGAGAATATTTATATTATTTCTGCTTTATCAAACTTTAAGAGTTTTAGAAAATGACATGTCAATTTTAATGATCCTTGAGACTATAATTTCTTATGACTTGGAAAAGAAGATGTAAGCTCTATTGTCTCTCCTTCCCTGCCTTCCTCCCTCCCTCCCTTCTATTCTCTCTCTCACATTCTGTGTGTGAGGGGAGAGGGGTGGATATGTTGGTTTTTCTCTCTAGGCCAAAAATTATGGTGAGAATTATTGAAACCAAACTGAGTTTTCTGAATTCTATGTGGATGATGATATTTCTGCAAGTGCTGAGACTTTATTAACAAAGACAAATGGTTATGAATGTTGGGCAGCACGTTTGAAGCAGTAATCAAAATATTCTGAGCTGCTCTGGGATCATGGGGTAATTGATAATGGTCTTCCAAGAACTGAAATAGACTGTTTTAAAAATTTACTTGCCTTGTATAAAGTGGAAAGGACCCAAGTATGATTAAAAAAAAAAAAAAGTCAGACCTGAACCATTAAAATTGGTAGTAAAGCCTTCTCAACCCATTTTCAGACCTGAATCTTATTTAATGAGCAAAATTGGAATCCTCTTTATGTTCAGGAATGTTTCTTAATTTATACCTGAAGGACATTGGTATAGAAAAATCTCCCAGTGGATAGAACTTTGAAAAGTTTACCAGGGTATTTATTTTGACTGTAGGGATAAATAACTATATTAGATTTACACAAATCAAGGTAATTATTTGTTTGATGATAATCAGACTAATTTCCAGAATGGTTGTAGCATTGTACATCTGCATTCTCAGTGTGTAAGAGATCAAGTTTCTCTGTATCCTCACCTCCCAATTTAGTAGTAGTAGTTTTAGTAGTAGTAGTTTTTTTCATTCTAATAGCTATGTTATAGGATCTTATAATGTTTTAATTTGCATTCCCCTAATAGTTTGTTATGTTTTACATTGTTGACAATTGTTCATTACCTCTATTAATTTTCTAATTGGATTATTTATTTTCTTACCATTGAGTGTGGAGTTCTTTAGAGATTTTAGACAGAAGTCCTTTTGTTAGATATGAGATTTGCAAATGTTTCTAGTAAAATCTTTCCTTTTGTTACTTTCTAATTTCTTCTTTTTAAAAAATCTAAGATAATTTTGATTTTTTTTCTTCAGTTTTCTTCTGGACTTCAAATGCCATGAGTAGTTTCACATCTTCCATTTTTATCTACTTTTCTTATGAGATTTTTTTGATTTGTTTTGCTTGTTTATTTTAGTTTTTCTTATATTTGTAAATGCTCATTTAATGATATTTAATTCAGTGTGCAGTGTTGTATTATGTTCATTCTTTTGTTTCATGATTGATTTTGAGAGGAGGATTTTTACCCATTAAAATATCTTGATTCTCACTTTTATTTTCTTTTTATGGTGACTTTGTATGGATATTACTTGCCATTTTCTGTCCTTTTCAATGTCGTATTTCCTGGATCAGTTACAGGTTATACTATATAGGCAGGAGTGAAGAGCTGGAGGGTTTTTCTAAGCATATTTTTGTTCAGAACAGTCTACTTCTATTAATATGATGTTCAGGTTTTAAAAAATATGGTGCTTTTTTGGATGTCTTTTGATCTTCTGATATTCTTTCATTTTTTTAAGATCTTTAAATTCTACTGCTTGCTTTTTTTCTTTTGGTTCACCATCAAATAAGTACACTTCTTTTGAAGACTCTTCCCTCTCCTCCTTAGGAAGTAATGCCTTCCCAAAACTGCTATTTGATGTGAGAAACACAGGCAGAAGAACAATGATTAAATTTTCTTACTACTTAGAGCCCACTGACAAGTCCTTGAAATGGGCAGAGTGACAGTCCTCTAGAAACTCAACTGCCTTGATGTTGACACTTTGCTAAGGGCAAAAGGCAGTTCTAGCCTGATCTCCTCATCCCCATCCAGTAAGCCTACTTGAACAAAGAAAAATTCCTTTGGAAACTTCCTTTATCTCTAAACCCCAAGATGGTATTGACAATCATCCCCCAAGCATGTGGCCCACTGATACACATCTGAAGAGTCTCATGACTACGTTTTATTAGGTGTAATAAATGACCTTTTCCCAGCAATAGCTAGCCCCCTCAAGGTCCTGGAAAACTTGCTTCCAAAGTCCTAAGAGATTTATGCTATCCCTAACCCCCTCCCAACTTGAAATTATATAATGGGCCACTCCCCCAAACCCCAGTGCAGCTCTTTCTGCCCATGGGTCCTATACCTGCACTTTAATAAAATCATCTTTTTGCATCATAGACATCTCAAGAATTCTTTCTTGGCCATCAGCTTCAAACCCTAATGTTCTTTCCTACATTACTTTGCAAATAAACTTAAGTTCCCTGATTTCAGTTCTTCTGTAGCCAGTTCTCTCAACCAACAGGTGATTTTTCCAAAAGAGGATAAGCGTCTTTTAATAATGATGATACTAATGATTTTATTTATATTATTTTACCCCTTGGTGCGCAGAGCTCTCTTCTGTTTTCTGCTTAGTGTTTGCCTGACTTTCTGGTTTACTTTGGACTCTGGAGCTGGTTTTGCTGGTATGGAATGTTTATTTCCCTATATACATAAAAATGAAGCTTTATAGTATATTCTGTCTGTTGGGTATACTACAGGCATGGATAACAGATGATTCTGTTTGCTTTATTTATTGAGCAACATGGTTTTTGGGTAGTATATAAAGAGATTCTATTTCAGGTAGCCACTCATATTCACCAGGAACTGAGGACTTTCTCCCCCACATACTTTTTTTTTTTTTAAATAACGAACACTAAAGCATGAAGATTTCTGACATTAAGGAAGTAAGCAAGATGAGTCTAATAGTGCCTAATACCACCAGAAGCAACTGCAGCTTTCATCGTCAAATTCAAAGAATGTGTAATTTTTTTATTTTACACACCAAAAAAAGGGAAGGACTGTCTTCAAATAGAAGGATTTGGCATCTCAAGTACATCACAGGAAATTTCATTTAGCACATAAACTGTTCTCTGTGAAGACCACCAATACAAATCATGATTTAGAATTATTGAAATATTTAAAACATTAATGAAGGTCAATCTTGTAAAATGTTTCTGGATCTGAAGCAACCTACAAAGTGGAGTAGGTTTGTCATGCAAAGAGAAATAGTGAGGAAGTAATTTATTTTTGTTAACAATGGGGGGATACTATTTGCACACGTGAGCTTGGCATCCCTGTGGATTTTATTTTGTACTGCCCTGTTAGGAAGAAAGATCATTTTTTTCACAGGTTCAATTAAACTAAGAAGAATAAAGTTTTAAATTCTCTCAGTTCTGAGCAGCCCAGTAGGGAAAAACTAAGATTATGTCTCATTAACACACATTTTAATTTTGGGATAAAATTATCAGAGGAAACTGAGAATTGAAAGGGATAAGTGATATAGCTTTTCATGAAAGAATAATAGGACTTGTGGTGCACATAATAATTTCACTGCCTAAAAACAAAACACTGTATTTTTCAGCTTTTTAAGTGACTTTTAAAGTATCACTAAACTTTAACTTGTCATTTGTCTTGGTTATATCAGTTGAAAATACAACATTGTAATTTGTGTAACTATTAGGTTTGAGGAATGAAACAGTTTAGAATATTGAGATATATATTTAATATATATTTGATTTTTACAACTAACATTATGCTCGGATAATATCTAACACTTACCCCTACAAATAAGAATAAGGCAAGTATATCCAATATCACCCCTTCTAAAACATGTACTGAAAGTTCCATCTAGTACAATAGACAGGTAAAATAATTCAAATGTGAAGAATTTATATATGGAAAAAATGAAGCTTATTAAAGTTAAACAACTTATTAGTGGCCATACAAATTGTAAATAAATTGTAGAGCAATATTCAAACACAGGTTTTTATCTTGGAAGCTTGTTACTTATAGACTGTTGGGTCCAACAGGAAAGAGAAAACTGAATGACTTTTTTTTACTATTATCTGGATGATGTTGAATTGCCAGTAATAATCTGTGTTTCAAAAACTAAATTGTTTTCTAGAATACTAAGTAGAGCATAAATAGCTTTTTTAAAGTATAATTTATATTCAATGAACTTTTGGAAAATTTAGTGTTAGTATTTAGAACATATGAAAAATGCCATTCAGACAAGTGTATTGAGACACCAAAAAGGCAAAAAGGGGTGACTGTATTAGCAAACATTAAATAGAAGTTAAGGAAGAGTTAGGTACATTAAATACAAATGATCAAAAAAAAAATACAAATGTTCAGTCTTGAATGCCTCTAAATTAATTACATGTAGACAGCCAGAACAAAGGGAGGTACCCTGTTATCAAATAAACATTGAAAGTTATGACTATGAATCTAATTCTTCTAAACATAAAAATCAGGTCAGGCAGGTTATAATTTAACCGCTATGGGAAATATCATAGGTAAGTGTAAATTACCTTTATGTGCATGAATCTATGTTGCATTCTATGAGTAATGTAACTAGGTCCGACTAGATACCCTCCACTTCCTAAGAGCAAAAGTGGAGCTTCTTAAGGCAGGTGTTAAAATTTCATTCTTCCCTATGGGTAAGGGACTCAAGGTTTAAACAGGAGGTAAGGTTTTATAACCTTATTATTTTACATTAAATATTAAATACAAAAAATATTATTCTTTTACATTAAAGATGAAACTATCCACAAAAGTTATTTCAAAACAGATCTTCAAAACTATAAAACATTTAGTTTCTATGTCTCCTTATTTGGAGGGAGTAAAACTTTTTATCTTGATGTTTTATGAAGAAACTAGTACTTATTCTATTCTTCTGAATAGTTGTTTCATAATGGGTAGAAATCCACTTGGTTCTTTTAAATGGGGATTTTGAACCTGGAAAGGCTAGATTACATTAGGCAAAGCATTATTCACAATGTTTTTTCATATTAATAGGGCTAAGAGATATGCAAGAACAGGGATGGAATGAGAAAGCTTTATGTGTATTTTCTCATTTTCCCAGAATTACTATTTTCCAGAATGACTATTAGGGAAAAATAAGAGGATTGCTGAGAGATACTCCCTTTTAAGAAAGCTTTTCTATAAACTTCTGAAATGATATTTTTAGAAGAAAAGTTCTGATTTTTTTGTGTTTATTTTACTTAAGTATAAAAAATCATTTCAAGGATACTTTTTTATAGGGTGTGGGATTAAATTCACATTTTTGAAAAGATATGAGAAAAAGATGTTGGGAGAAAAGAAGAAATAAAAAGAACATTTTTTTTGTCAAAAATGTTCTGTATTTTAAAAGATTCTGACATAGTTGCACTGTGATTAAAAAAATAAAGTCTAACTTGTAAAGACTGGGACTATTTTGGAGGAACAGAAAGTTTTGAAAAGATCTATAAGCTTTTGTGTGGCAGGGGTGGCCACATGAAAGTGATTAATTTCTTCAAAGATAGAATAAAAACAAGATATATATTGGCCTTTTTTTTTTTTAAAGATTTTATTTATTTATCTGGCAGACAGAGATCACAAGTAGGCAGAGAGAGAGGAGGAAGCAGGTTCCCCACCAAGCAGAGGGCCAGAAGCAACATGGGACTGGATCCCAAGACCCTGGGATCATAACCTTAGCAGAAGGCAGAGGCTTTAACCCACCGAGCCACCCAGGCGCCGCTGGCCTTGGTTTCGATGAGAATGTTAATATCCTTACAACAGAATACAATTATGTAAAATTTTAATTCTTTAGCCTTCATTTATTCCTTTAGTCTTTTTGCTGGGTACTTAATAATTAATAAGGCTAATATTTTAATTGCTATTTGGTCATTTCTCTGTGATTTATATTATACTTTATGTTTCCCTTATATTTTGAAACAATCTAACAATATCATGTATATTGTTATTCAAATATAATAGAGGCAAGTATTTTGTTTCTTAAGAGAAAAAGACTTTGTTGATAGGTGAGAACACTAGTTCTATGAAGTCTTTAAAAATTAATTAATTCAGGAGAAATTTGCTTTAAAGAAAATGAAATCAGAGCACAAAAAGTTGAAAACCTGAAATGTATGCAGTTAAATAGATTCACAAATTCATGACTTTACTTATTACTTATACTTATTTAATTATTTAATTATTACTTATACTTCAGTTTTTGATAATTATATTAATTTTGGCCCTCAATCATGTTGATCTTCATTGTTTGTGCTATTTCTATTTAACAGCAATTTCTATTTATCACAGTGCACTGTATAAGTCCCATTTCCTGTAATTGACATTATCCCTTTGGGGCTGATTTGAAATTTTATGCAACCACGTGGGAAGATGGACTCTGGGTTCTTAACATTATGGTATAGAGTAAACATATTTCGTATGACTCAGTACATAATGTTGACGGGTATTATATTATTATTTTACATTAAAGATGAAAATATCCACAAAAATTATTTCAAAACAGATCTTCAAAACTATAAAGCATTTAGTTTCTATGTTTATTTATTTGGAGGGAGTAAAACTTTTTATCTTGTTGTTTTATGAAGAAACTAGTACTTATTATTCTATTCTTCTGAATAGTTGTGTAAGTCAAGAATAGCCATACTCAACTAAAACAAAGACAAACATAATATGAAACAAAAAATAGGGAAGACTAAACTCTATTCTAAGCCAATTGAATGAACAAAATAAAAATAAATAAGCCAAGTATGTGTATATATTGATGTAAAATAATACTGTTAATATTTATAATAATAAAATTTAAAATCATAAATATAATACATATGCGTGAAAATCCACCACATTATTATTATTACACAATAATTTTTATTGGATAATTCTTTTTTAACATTCAAGAAATAAAATGATTCTAATTTGGCACACAGTCCTCTAGAGAAAAGAAAGAGAAACACTCTCTAATTCGTTTTAAGAGCTTAGCATTAACTCAGATTCCAAAACCTGAGAAGGATAGTTGCTATATACAATAGCACAGATAAATCTCTCAAACATAATGTTGAGCAATTATCCATTTCTCAGAAGAATATGTAGAATAGGTTCCATTTACATGAGCAAAATGGGATGCAAAATGAAATTATATGTTTTAGGGGGTTATAACAATAGTAAAATCTTAATGAAAATCAAGGAACTGTTTAACACAGAAGTTAGGACAGTGGTTAGCTCTGGGCTGCAGTAAGAAGTTATGGCTAGGACAGATGGAGGAATGCTTTGACAGTGCAACAAAGGTTCTGTTTCTTAACGTTGGAAGTGGTTATATTGTCTTAATAATTGTAGTCTTAATAATTATTTTTAAATTGAGCATATACATTTTACATATTCTTCTATATGTATATATTTAATAATGGAAAGTATTTTTTTAAGATTTATTTATTTATTTGAGAGAGAGAGAAAAGGAAAGAGCATAAGCAGGGTGAGGAACAGAGGGAGAAGCAGACTCCTACTGGGCAGAAAGCCTGACAGGGGGTCTATCCCAGGATCCTGAGATCATGAGGTGAGCCAAAGGCAGACGGTTAACTGACTGAGGCACCCAAGGGCCCCAATGGAAAGTATTTATAACACTTGAAAAAAAAAGACACTTGGGAATAAAAATTCATTCTCCAAAGGAGAATATTCTAAAATGTAGTAAAAAGAAACATGGTATAAATTAATATCTTGCATAGAGCAACTCATCAGTAATATCTTGACTCCATAGGTAATATTTTCTAATGGCAGCTATTTATTAATTTTCCAGCATGTATGTCTAGCTATAGCTTTTTTTCTAGAAAAGTAGTATATAAAATAGTTATGCTATGTCCTCAATTCATGTGGTTATTATAAACCTTACTGAAAGCAGAAGCAAAGCATTAGTGTTGGAAATATCATTCCTGTTGTTTTTAACAGCATTACTTATTTGACCTTTATTCAATCCTACTTTAGATTAGAAATGTAAACTCTGTACCCCTGGGGATAAAAATATATGTTTATAAAAAATAAAAAATAAAAATTATATTATCTAAAAAAAAAAAAGAAATGTAAACTCTAGCTTACTATTAGGAAAGTGAATATATTATCAAAGACTAATAGAGATACACACTTCTTTGGTCAGTTGTGTAGGTTGAATTTTTCCTTTTGCCTTAATTTACTCAGGATGAATCTCTGATAGAGTCTACTTTTAAAGATGTTCAGATAAGGAAATTAAAGTACTTTAAAAATTTCCATGATTACAATCTATTTGTCTTACCATATCTATGCTTCTGATTTGAGTACTTACTACCCACAATTTTTTTATTTGAAAAAGATTCAGGGAGTTTATGATTTGTGGTTTTATTTTACATTATTAAACTTCAGTATGGCTTTCATAGTTTGCATTATCATATTGTCTTTAAAAATCATGCAAGGGTTATATTTAAGAAAAATCAGATATACCTGTCAAATTGCTCTAGTGCTGGTATCTTCAAAGTCTTTCCATTATTTTCTGATGAAGCTCTTTTTTTTTTTACTTAGAAATATTAATCTCTGTAATATTGGTGGAAATACATTGAGTCCATATAATGGTACTGGCTTGCTCTAAAATTTTTATTTCCAGTTCATGTATTCATGTTATTTGAACAGATTTGTATTTCAAACATATACTTGAGAACTTCATGTTCTAAGGAAGCTGAGTCATGATGTCCATATCCAAATTAGTGGTATAGATATTGTAAAAGAACATTCCCTCACTTAATTTTATGGCAAATCCATGAGCTTAAACATTATTACTTTTATTTACAGACAACTAGTGGAGACAGTGTGATTAAATTACTGATCCAAGGACGCACAGATAGCGAATCAAAGATCTGAGGCGGAACCCTTGTCTACCTGATCTTAAATGTTCCTTTATCTCAGGGATTCCTTCTCCACAGAGGATTTCATTATCTCATTGGCAAGAGCTTCAACAATCTAGTCCAACTCTCTGAAGCACTCTGCATCCCCTCTTTCTAAAATGCAGTGCAGTATGGTCATGATGGTTAAAAGCATGAATTACAGAACCAGACTAAGATTAACATCCTAGTCCACCTTTTGTCTGTCATGTGCTCTTTGGAAATATTAATTTCAATACAAAATTACTTTCAGTACAAAGATATTCTTTGACTTGCTACATGGATCCTTCATAAAGTGGTTCCTACTTGTTATTCTAACCTCATCTCTTGTCATTTGACGATATGAAATCACTCTCCTGTTCTGAAGAACTGTTTGCAGTCATCTTGCTGTTTTAGGGTCAAGCTTGTATAAAAGCTGTGAATCTTACTTAAGCCTTTTTAAACTTAATCTCCCTCAATTATCTGGGTGATCAGAAAGATTTGAAGTTTGGGCCTAATCATATACCTACGTGAAATCTTCCCTATCTCTCTTAGTTGATTAGTATTCCCATTTTTCTCCACTCCACATACAAATCAGCTAAAAACCTTGCCTGAAGGTAATCTGTCTTAAACAATGTGGGGGTCTGTATTTTCCTTCCTGGTCTTATCAGTACACCAAAGTGCTTTGCATATTTCTTCCGTATGTCTTATATTTTGCTACAGTTGTTGATCTATTTGTTCATTGAGGGGCATTATTATTTCTAATTTCACTTTGTAGTTTTGGAACCTATTTCAGTGCCTGCTACATGGTAACCTGTCCATAAGTTTGTATTGAATGAGTGTGTTAAATTAAGTGACATATTGACTGCGAATGAAGGTCAACACAGACTTGGGAATTCTACTTGTTTATTACCTGTGAAGTGAGATAAGAAAAGGAAATGTTAAATGCTAGAGACATTATCCTTTCTGTTAGTTATAACACATCTGTAATAGTAGAAGGTAAGGTTTATTATTGTATTTTTTTTCTTCACATGCAGATATTTATTAACAGTCTAATGTATTTTAGTTAATTTAAGCCACATGGCAAGTTTGCTTGGTAAGGAGCAAAAAGAACTGAACAAGTTGAAAATAATAGAAATGTGTGTCTGCTAGATTACAATTGACTGTACTTTCAAGTTGTAAGTGTGTATACTTTTGCCTATGTACCATAGACATTTTGGGGATGTGCTAGGGTGAATGTGTTGTTAGAGGAGAGTAAATATCAAATTTGATAATGTCAAAGTTTTCCTCAGCCAACTGAAATTTTATGAATTTATTCTTATATCAGGCCAAATACTTTAAAAGTAACATCTAATCCATGATCTGTAGGAATTATGACTGTATATGTAGATGAAGTCTTTATTTAATGCAAATCTTATTGAGATATAACATCTGCCTCCCAAAATACATGTAAGTGTACATCTCAAGGTATTTTTTTTTTTTTATAAAAGTGAACTCATATAACCAGCATCCAGATAAAGAAGAAAGAGAATATTACCAAAACAGGAAGCCCCTTCCTCTCTTTTTGTAGTTATTCCTTTCACCAATTCCTTTTCCATCCTATATGAAGGAAAACCTATATCTTGTCTTCTAATATCATGGATTAGTTTGACCTGCCTTTGAACTTTGTGTGTTGGAGTCATTCACTTTTTCTTGGGTAAGGGGAAGGGGAATCAGGCTTCTTTCATTCAAGCTTGTGTTTGTGAGGTTTATTCCTGTTGTTGTATTTAATTTTAGTTCACTCATTGCTATGTAGTATTTTAGTGTATGAAAACATAAACTGTTTTGTGTTTTTTACTATAGATGAAAATTTAGATTGTTTCATATTTAAAACTATTACAAATACTGATTCCCTAAACATTTGTGTTCCTGTCTTTTGGTGAACATATGTTCACATTTCTGTTGCATATATACCTGAAAGCAGAATTTTCTGGGTCATAGTTTGCATATGTTCATCTTTAATAATGTCTATCAAAGAATTTTCCAAAGTGATTTTGTCGATGTTACTCCATCTAGGTGAGAGTTAATTAAGCTGCCCTTTCCTTTATTTTAGCAATAGATATTTGAGAGAAATTTCAAATCTAATACATTTAATTAAAAACTGATCATTGTTTCTATAGCTTAAGAAACTTTAACATATCTTAGTATATTTTTCTTATAAGATACATGTTAAAATTTGTTATTCTTATTTGTTTGAATGTGTAAATATTGTAACCTTTTCAAAAAATTATAAAACACATGAATAGAGGAATATCTTTCTCCAAGTATGACTAAGTTAATCATATTGTAATGATCTGCATGCTTCTGCGTGTTCCAAGTCTCTGCCATATACCAGTGCTGTCATTTGTTGCAAATAGATTCAACTTAGTACAGCTTTTTAACTTAGTTTCTTTTAAAATATTGGTCACTATAAACTCTGAAGCTCTTTATTCGACACTAAATAGAATATGGAGTCAGATTACATTAATGCTAGATGCCTGGCTACCTGGTTTCCTTGCTGTGTTACACATAAAACCTTTTTTTTTTCTTTTTAAGATTTTATTTATTGATTTGACAGAGATCACAAGTAGGTAGAGAGAGAGAGAGAAGGAAGCAGGCTCCCTGCTGGCAGAGAGCCGGATGTGGGGCTCGATCTCAGGACGCTGGGATCATGACCTGAGCTGAAGACAGAGACTTGAACTCACTGACCCACCCAGGTGCCCCCACACATAAAACCTTTAAGAATTTTCTACTTTAACACTAAGAGAAAGGATTGAATGATTATTTTTTATTATTTTATAAGTTGACATGTTATAATTGGTAAATTTAAGGTGTAAATCTGGTAACTTTGGTACATTTATATGTTGTAGTGCAATTGCCATTGAAGCAATATTTATCATATTATATCTTTATAGTATAGTATTACTATACTATATTCATTATACTGTGCATTAAATCAGTATGACTCACTTACTACTCATTACAAAAGTTTGTACCCTTAAATGCAATCAGTCTTCTCTCTCCATCCCCCCCAAGTCCCCAATATCCACTATTTTACTGTTTTTTTTTTCTTTTTGTATGGGTTTGATATTTCTTTAGTTACCACATAAAAGTGGAATCATACGGTATTTGTCTTTTTCTGACTTATTTCCCTTAAGCCTAATGCCCTCAAGTTCCATCCACATTGTCACAAATGGCAGGATATTCTTCCTCATGATTGAATAATATTGCATTGGATATTTATACCACATCTGTTTAACTCATTCATCTTTTGATGGACATCTGGGTTGCTTTCATATCTTGGCTATTACAATTAATGTTGCGACAAACATGGTTATGTATATATATCTCATTGAAATCCTGTTTTCATTTCCTTTGGGCATATGTGTACACAGAAGTGGAGTAGGAATTGCTGGATCACATGGCAAATCTATTTTTAATTTTTTGAGGCACCTCCATATTGTTTTCCATAGTGGTTGGACTGATTTACATTCCCATCCAAGAGTGTATAAGGGTTCCTTCTCACCACATCTTTGCCAGCACCTGCTATTTCTTGTATTCTTGATGATAAGACATTCTAACAAGTGTAAGGTTATATCTCATTGTGGTTTTGGTTGTATTTCCCTAGTGATTAGTTATGAGCATCTTTTCATGTGCCTGTTAGCCACCTTTATGTCCTATTTGGAAAAATGTCTTTATTCTTTGGCCCATTTCAAAATCAAACAGTTTCTTTTTTTGTTATTAGGTTATTCTTTATATATTTTGGATATTGACCCCTTATCTAATATATGGCTTGCAAAATATTCCTCCCATTTTGTAAGGTGACTTTTCATTTTGTTATTTTTTGTTGTTGTGCAGAAGTTTTTGAGTTCATATAGTCCAATTTGTTGATTTTTGCTATTATTATTGGTCCTTTTGACATCATATCCAAAAAAATTATTGCCAATGTAACTATTGATGAGTTTCTTCCCTATGTTTTCTTCTAGGAGTTTTATGGTATCAGTTCTATGTTAAATTTTTATTCATTTTGCACTAATTTGTATGAGGGTTGTGTGATAGGGGTACAATTTCATTATTCTGTACTTGTTTTTTTCCTATGCCAAGCATTTATTTGGGAGTAATTTCCATACCTGAATGAAAAATTTATGAGGTATAACTGCTAAAATATATCATTAAGTCAGTGAATTCTAAAGTAGGACACTGTATTCTGATGTGACTGAAGTAGCAACTGGGGTACTGTGGAAGCATAGGGGCTTTGGAGAGATATGTTTCATGACCCACACCTCACCCAGAATCATGTTGGTGGTCAGCACTGCTCCTCTTGGCAAGAAAGCAGATTATCCTCTTCCAAGAAATAATTTGCATGACACTAGCTGTAGATATTAATTTTCCTCTGGGCCACACATTAACTGAATACCTATGTTAATACACACATTAACTGAATAGGTGCTCAGAGTAATGAAAGTAACACCAAGTGCTTCTTGAGTTTCCCCACTTGTTGAGAAGACTATCGTCTCATTGGATATTCTTGGCTTCTTTGTCAAAAATTACTTGACTGTAAATTCTGATATTTAATTTGGGATCCCTATTTTGTTCTGTTGGAGTCAGATTACATTAATGTGTTTATATGTCTATTTTTGTGCCAGTAACACAGTGTTTTATTACTATTGCTCAAAATCAGGAAGTGTGATACCTCAAGCTTTCTTCTTTTACTCTCAAATTGCTTTAGCTCTTCAGAGTCTGTATGATTCCATATAAATTTCAGGATTGTTTCTTCTATTTCTGTAAAGAATGCCTTTAATATTTTGATGGGGATTGTACTAAATCTGTAGATAGCTTTGGGTAGTATGGACTTTTCAACCATTAATTCTTCTTATCCATCTGAACATAGGTTGTTTCTCCGTTTGTTTGTATATTCTTTCATTTCTTTCAGCAAAGTCTTAGATTTTCATTGTACAGATTTTTACTTCCTTGGTTAAATTTATTCCAAAGTATTTTATCGAAGCTATTTTTACATTTTGTATTTTGTATACTTTAAATATCCAAAGTATTTTTGATGTTATTTTGACTAGGAATGTTTTCTTTTTTTCCCTGATGCTTCCCCCTTAATATGGGAATGCCATTGATTTCTGTAATTTGATTTTGTAACCTGCCATTTTACTGAAATCATTGATTAATTACAATAGCTTTTTGATGGACTCTTTGGGCTTTACTCTATATAAAATCATATCTCTGGCAAATAATGACAGTTTGCTTCTTCCTTTCTAATTTGGATGCCTTTTATTTCTTTATCTTGCCTAATTTCTCTAGTTTGGACTTCCAGTGCTATTCTCAATAAGAGTGGTGAGAGTGGGCAACCTCATCCTGTACCTGATCTCAGAGGAAACTTTTTCAATTTTTCTCTGTTAAATGTAATGCTGGCAGTGAGTTAACTGTATATGGCTAGTATTATATTGAGGCATGTTCTTTCTATATCCTTATTTAGGGTTTTTATCATGAAAGGATGTTATATTTTGTCAAAATTTTTGCATCAATTGAGATACTAATATAATTTTTGGCTTTCACTCTATCAGTGTCATGAATTGCTGTTATTGATTTGCATATGTTGAACCATTTTGCATCCCAGGGATAAATCTCACCTACTCATGATGTATAATCCTTTTAATGTTCTCAAATTTAGTTGAGAATTTTTGCATTTATATTAATCAGGGATATAACTGTATAGTTTTCTTGTGGTATCCTTACTGGTTTGGGGATCAAGGTAATGCTGGTTTCATAGAATGAAAACGTTTGAAAACGTTTCCTGTTCCTCAGTATTTTTGAAGAGTTTTAGGAGGATTGGTATTAATTCTTCTTAAAATGTTTAGTAGAACTCACCAGTGAAGCTGCGTGGCCCTAGAGTTTTCTATGTTGAGAGTTTCCTGATTAATGACTGAATATATTGAATTATAATTGGTCTGTTCAAATTTTCTATTTCTTCCTGATTCAGTCGTGCTACATTGTGTGTTTCTAGAAATGTATCTATTTCTTCTATGTAATGTAATTTATTCATAATAGTCTTTTAAGATTCTCTATTTCTGTAATATCAATGGGTAATGCAACAGGTCAGATGGAAGACAGAATAAGTGATCTGGAAAACAGGAATCTAGAAATGATTCAGGTAGAAGAGAAAAAAGAACCAAGGTTTTGAAAAGTGAGCAAACCCTGTGAGAGTATCAGAGTGCATTAGGAAAGTCAACATAAGACTCATGGTTACAAGAAGATAAAAGGTCACCTTAAAATTTCCATGCAAAAAGATTCTTTCCAAGAAACATTATAATTAAGCTGTCAAAAGTTAATGATAAAGAATCTTAAAGGCAGCCAGGGGAAAAAAGTTAACCTACAAAGGAAACTCCCCACCCCCCACCTTAGACCCTCAGCAGATTTCTCAGCAGAAACTATGGCCAGGAGAGAGCGGTATATTCAAAGGATTGAAAGCTAAACTTTTCCAGCCAAGATTATTCACCAAACAAAGTCATCCTTCAGATATGATGGAGAAATAAAGCCTTTCTCAAACAGAAGGTGAGAGAGTTCACCACCATTAGACTTATATTACAAGAAATGTTGAAAGAAGCTCTTTTATCTGTAATAAAATGACAAAAGTATGAAAACATTGAGTAAGGTTTTAAATAGACAGAATCATAAAATTGTAGCTCTATTTTAGAATAGGTTATGAAATTTTACAGCGTAAATTTAAAGGGAAAAATATCAAAAGTAATTTCATTTCCTTTGAATATATACATATCTACTACAATTTGGTAAATGCTGAGAATAAAAAGGAGTAGTTTGTGACAAGAAATAAGGGGAGGAAAAAATGACAAAACCTGTATAGGCAAATGAAGATAAGTTACTATCAGCTGAAAAAAGACTATTTTCTCGGTGAGACATTTTAAACAAACTTACTGGTAACCACAAAACAAAAATCTAGAACAAAGACATGGAACAAAAAGGGGAAATTTAGCAAATCATGATAGAGAACCACCAACTCAAAAGGTACTTTAAAAGGTAAACAGAAGCACAAAGAAAAAGAAACAATGGAAATAGAAAACATCCAGAAAACAAAAGATAAAATTGCAGTGGTAAGTTCTCATCTGTCAATAACTTACCAATGAAAAAACACAGAGTGGTTAGATGGATTAAAAAACAAGACACAACATATGTTGCCTCTAGGAGACTCATCTCAGTTCCAAAGACAAACAGCCTCAAAGTGGAAGGTAATAGTTAACTAATGGTTACCAAATGAAAGTTGGTATAGCCATATTTCTATTAGACAAAATAGACTTCAAGCCAAAAATGGTAACAAGAGACAAAGAAGGCTATTATATAACAAAAAGGGGGGTCAATATACCAAAAAGGTATAACAATCATAAATATGTATACTCCAAACATCTGAACACCAAAATATATTAAACAAATACTAATAGATCTTGAAAGAGAAATAGACAACAATACAATAATAGTAGGGTACTTCAGTACCTCCCTATCAGCAATAGATAGAATATCCAGACAAAATAAGTGAATAAATGTTGAAATTGAACCATGCTTTAGAATAAGTGGAATTTTATAGACATATATTGCATATCTACTCAAAGTGGTAGAATACATATTCTTTTCAACTGTACATGGAATATTTTCCAGATTAGATTATATGGTAGGCTACAAAATGAATCTTAGTACATTTAAGAAGATTGAAATGATACCAATTATCTTCCCTGATCACAATGGCATGAATTAGAAATCTAAACAAAAGTGAGGAGATATTTGATTATGTGGAAACTAAACAACACACAGCTAAACAATGAATGGGTCAAAGAAAAAATATCAAAAGGAAAATAAAAAATTATCTTGAAACAAGTGAAAATGAAAATACAATATATTAAATTTTGTGGGATGCAGCAAAAGCAATTCTGGAAGGAAGGTTTATAGCAATAAATGCATATATTAAGACATTAAAAAGTTCCCAAATAACTTAACTTTTACTCATCAAGGAACTGGAAAAAGAGGAAAAAAAAATTATACCCAAAGTTAATATGACGAAGGAAATAGTAAAAATCAGAACAAAAATAAACAGAAGAGAGTCTGCAAAAAATAGAAAGGATCAATGAAACTGAAAGCTGGTTCTTTGAGAAGATAAAAATTAATGATCCTTTAGCTAGACTAAGAAAGAGATGAGACTCAAATAAGTGAAATTAGAAATAAGAGGAGTTATTGAACAATTCTTATAATTTCCCTGGACAGAAAAGAAATACATTCAAATAGACACTGAAGGAATGGATTCCATACAAAAGAATAGAGCTAAGTGAGAAGAGTCAGTATTCATAGAGTTTTACCCCTAAGAAGGATCTCTAAAAGTAGTTATTTTTCTATTGCTTCTGCCTAGTTTTTAGATGCAGAACACACTAACCTTTCTTAAAACAGTAGTATCCATGAACAGCTTAGTAGGTTCCTTTATAAATCATGAGCTCAGAGCCAATAAAGCAATCCAATGAGTTGAGAGTGACTAAGATGAAAGTTACAAAATGAAAAAGAATAGGAGATTTTAAAATAGACTTATGTTTATAGCAAAGTCAAATATAGTATAAATTCCTGCCATACTGCATTCCTAACAATCTCTTATTAGCTGAAGATTCATGTAGTTAATTATAAATTTGGCTCTTATCCTTTTTAATGGTATTCATCAAAATTCCTATATAGATACTCAAGGAAGAGGTGAAGCATGGGTATGAATTACATGTCATTTGACATCTTTTTAATTTTATTTTATCACACCTTCCATGGATTCCTTGGTAGGAGAGAAAACAGTGAGAACATTGATTGACACTAAGTTTTAACAAATGAACAGTCAAAAGATCCAGGATATTGACAAGCTTCTTTTTTAAAAAATTATTTTTATTAACGTATAATGTATTATTTGCCCCCGGGGTCCAGGTTTGGGAATCATTAGGTTTACACATTTCATATCATTTACCATAGCACATACCCTCCCAAATGTCTCTAACCCAACCACCCTCTCTCTAACCCCTCATCCCTCAGTTTGTTTCATGAGATTAAGAGTCTCTTATGGTTTATCTCCCTCCTGATCTGATCTTGTTTCATTTTTTCCTTCCTACTCCCCAAACCCTCCATGTTGCCTCTCAAATTCTCCATATCAGGGAGATCATATGATAATTGTCTTTCTCTGATTGACTTACTTCACTCAGGATAATACCCTCTAGTTCTATCCATGTCATTGCAAAGGGCAAAATTTCATTTCTTTTGATGGCTGCATAGTATTCATATACACACACACACACACACACACGCACGCACGCACACACACACCACCTCTTCTTTATCCATTCATTTGTTGATGGACATCTAGGTTCTTTCCATAGTTTGGCTATTGTGGATATTGCTGCTATAAACATTTGGGTGTACGTGCCCCTTTAGATCACTACATTTGTATCATTAGGGTAAATACCGAGTAGTATGATTGCTGGGCGGTAGGGTAGCTCTATTTTTAACTTTTTTTAAGGAAACCCCATGCTGTTTTCCAGTGTGGTTGCACCAGCATGCATTCCCACCAAAAGTGTAAGAGGGTTCCCCTTTCTCTGCATCCCTGCCAGCTTCTGTCATTTCCTGACTTCTTAATTTTAGCCATTCTGACCGGTGTGAGGTGGTATCTCATTGTTGCTTTGATTTGCATTTCCCTGATGCTAAATGATGTGGAGCACTTTTTCATGTGTCTGCTGGCCATCTGGATGTCTTTGCAGAAATGTCTGTTCATGTCTTCTGCCCATTTCTTTTATTTTTTTTTTAAAGATTTTATTTATTCATTTGACAGAGAGAGATTACAAGTAGGCAGAGAGGCAGGCAGAGAAAGAGAGGAGGAAGCAGGCTCCCTGCTGAGCAGAGAGCCCAACGCGAGACTCCATCCCAGGACCCTGAGATCATGACCTGAGCCGAAGGCAGCGGCTCAACCCACTGAGCCACCCAGGTGCCCCTTCTGCCCATTTCTTGATTGGATTTTTTGTTCTTTGGGTGTTGAGTTTGATAAGCTCTTTATAGACTTTGGATACTAGCTCTTTGTCTGATATGTCATTTGAGAATATCTTCTCCCATTCTGTCAGCTGTCTTTTGGTTTTGTTGACTGTTTTCTTTGCTGTGCAAAAAAAAACTTTTGATCTTGATGAAGTCCCAATAGTTCATTTTTGCCCTTTCTTCCCTTGCCTTTGGCAGTTTCTGAGAAGAAGTTGCTATGGCTGAGGTTGAAGAAGTTGCTGCCTATGTTCTCCTCAAGGATTTTGATGGATTCCTTTCTCACATTGATGTCCTTCATCCATTTGGAGTCTATTTTTGTGTGTGGTGTAAAGAAATGGTCCAATTTCATTTTTCTGCATGTGGCTTTACAATTTTCACAACACCATTTGTTGAAGAGACTGTCTTTTTTCCTTCGGAAATTCTTTCCTGCTTTGTCAAAGATTAGTTGACCATAGAATTGAGGGTCTATTTCTGGGCTCTCTATTCTGTTCCATTGATCTCTGTGTCTGTTTTTGTGCCAGTACCATACTGTTTTGATGATTTCAGCTTTGTAGTAGAGCTCGAAGTCTGGAATTGTGATGCCACCAACTTTGGCATCTTTTTCAACATTCTTCTGGCTATTCTGGTACTTTTATGGTTTCATATAAATTTTAGGATTATTTGTTCCATTTCTTTGAAAAAAAAAAATGGATGGTATTTTGATAGGGATTGCATTAAATGTGTAGATTGCTTTAGGTAGCATAGACATTTTCACATTTGTTCTCATCCGTGAGCATGGAATATTTTTCCATTTCTTTGTGTCTTCCTCAATTTCTTTCATGAGTACTTTGTAGTTTTCTGAGTATAGATTCTTTGCTTCTTTGGTTAGGTTTATTCCTAGGTATCTTACGGTTTTGGGTGCAATTGTAAATGGGATTGACTACTTACTTTCTTTTTCTTCTGTCTTATTGTTGGTGTAAAGAAATACAACTGATTTCTGTGCATTGATTTTATATCCTGACACTTTACTGAATTCCTGTACAAGTTCTAGCAGATTTGGAGTGGATGGAGTCTTTTGGGTTTTCCACATATAATATCGTATCATCTGCAAAGAGTGGTAGTTTGACTTCTTTCCCAATTTGGATACCTTTACTTTCTTTTTGTTGTCTGATTGCTGAGGCTAGGACTTCTAGTACTATGTTGAATAGCAGTGGTAATAGTGGACTTCAGGGAAAAGCTCTCAGTATTCCCCATTGAGAATGATATTCACTGGGGTTTTTTCATAGATGGCTTTGATGATATTGAGGTATGTGCCCTCTATCCCTACACTTTGAAGAGTTTTGATCAAGAAAGGATGCTGTATTTTGTCAAGTGCTTTTTCAGCATCTATTGAGAGTATCATATGGTTCTTGTTCTTCCTTTTATTAATGTATTATATCACATTGATTGATTTGCAGATGTTGAACCAGCCTTGCACCCAGGAATAAATCCTACTTGGTCGTGGTGAATAATCTTTTAAATTTACTGTTGGATACTACTGGATAGTATTTTGGTGAGGATTTTTCATCTGTGTTCATCAAGGATATTGATCTATAATTCTCCTTTTTGATAGGGTCTTTGTCTTGTATTGGGACCAAGGTGATGCTGGCCTCATAAAATGAGCTTGGAAATTTTCCTTCCATTTCTATTTTTTGGAAGAGTTTCAGAAGAATAGGTATTAATTCTTCTTTCAGTGTTTGGTAGAATTCCCCTGGGAAGCCGTCTAGCCCTGGGCTCTTATTTGTTGGAAGATTGTTCATGACTGCTTCAATTTCCTTACTGGTAATAGGTCTGTTCAGGTTTTCTATTTCTTCCTCGTCTGGTTGTGGTCTCTTTTCTTTTGGATAAGTCTGGCCAAGGGTTTATCAATCTAATTAATTCTTTCAGAGAACCAGTCCTAGATTTGTTCATTTGTTCTATTCTTCTTTTAGTTTCTATTTCATTGATTTCTGCTCTGATCTTTATGATTTCTCTTCTCCTGCTGGATTTAGGCTTTCTTTGCTGTTCTTTCTCCAGCTCCTTAGGTGTACAGTTAGGTTGTTTACTTGAGACCTTTCTTGTTTCTTGAGAAAGGCTTGTATTGCTAATACATTCCTCTCAGGACAATGTTTGCTGTGTCCCAAAGGTTTTCAACAGTTGTGTTTTCATTTTTATTTGTTTCTATGACTTTTTTCAATTCTTCTTTAATTTCCTGGCTGACCCATTCATTCATTAGTAGGATGGTATTTAGCCTACATATATTTGAGTTCTTCCCAACTTTCCTCTTGTGATTGAGTTCTAGTTTCAAAGCATTGTTGTTTGAAAATATGCGGGGAATGATCCCAATCTTTTGGTACCAGTTGAGACCTGATGTTTGACCCAGGATGTGATCTATTCAGGAGAGTGTTCCATGTTCATTAGAGAAGAATATGTATTCTGTTGCTTTGGGACGGAATGTTCTGAGTATATCTGTGATGTCCATCTGGTTCACTGTGTCATTTAAAGCCTTTATTTCCTTGTTAATCTTTTGTTTAGATGATCTGTCCATTTCAGTGAGAGGGTGTTACTAGTATTGTATTATTGTCATTGTGTTTCTTTGATTTTGTTATTAATTTTATTATTAATTGGTTTATATAGTTGGCTGCTCCCATGTTAGGGGCATAGATATTTAAAATTGTTAGATCTTCTTGTTGGACAGCCCTTTGAGTATGATATAGTGTCCTTCTTCAACTCTTATATAGTCTTTGGCTTAAAATCCAATTTATCTGGTATAAGCATCACCACCCTAGCTTTCTTTCGATGTCCATTAACATGGTAAATTGTTTTCTAAAGCCTCACTTTAAATTTGAAGGTATCTTTGGGTCTAAAATGAATTTCTTGTAGACAGCATATCAATGGGTCTTCTTCTTCTTTTTTTTTTTTTTTTTTTCATCCATTCTTTTTCCCTCTGTCTTTTGATTGGGGCATTTAGGCCATTTACATTCAGGGTAACTATTGAAAGATATGAATTTAGTATGACTGTATTGTCTGTAAGGTGACTCTTGCTGTATATTGTCTCTATTCCATTCTGGTCTGTTACTTCTAGGCTCTCTCTTTGCTTAGAGGGCCCCTTTCAATACTTTCTGTAGGGCTGTTTTGGTGTTTGCAAATTCTTTTAATTTTTGTTTGTTCTGGATGCTTTTTATCTCTCCTTCTATTTTCAATGACAGCCTAGCTAGATATAGTATTCTTGGCTTCATATTTTTCTCCTTTAGTGCTCTGAATATATCATGCCAGTTCTTTCTGGCCTGCCGGGTCTCTGTAGATAGGTCTGTTGTCAATCTAATATTTCCACCATTGTATGTTACAGATCTCTTGTTCTGAGCTGCTTTCAGGATTTTCTCTTTGTCACCGAGACTTGTAAGTTTTAGTATTAGATGATGGGGTGTGGACCTATTTATATTGATTTTGAGGGGGGTTCTCTGTGCCTCCTGGATTTTGATGCTTTTTCCCTTAGCCATATTAGGGAAATTCTCTACTGTAATTTGCTCCAATATACCTTCTGCCCCCTTCTCTCTTTCTTCTTCTTCTGGGATCCCAATTATTCCAATATTGTTTCATCTTATGGTATTACTTATCTCTCGAATTCTCCCCTCTTGGTCCAGTAGTTGTTTGTCTGTCTTTTGCTTCTTTATTCTCTGTCATTTTGTCTTCTATATCACTAATTCTCTCTTCTGCCTCATTTATCCTAGCAGTAGGACCCTCCATTTTATATTCCACCTCCTTAATAGCTTTTTGGGTTTCAACTTGGTTAGATTTTAGTTCTTTTATTTCTCCAGAAAGGGAATCTCTAATATCTTCCATGTTTTTTTAACCCCAGCTAGCACCTTGAGAATTGTCATTCTGAACTCTAGTTCTGACATATTACCAATGTCTGTATTGATTAGGTCCCTAGCTGTTAGTATTGCCTCTTCTTTTTTTCGTGGTGAGTTCTTCTGCCTTTTCATTTTATCCAGATGAGAATATATGAATGAGAAACTTAATTAAAAGGGTGGAAATGACTCCAGAAAAATATACACTAATGAAATCAGAAGATACCCAAAACTGGGGGAACATGAAGGGGAAAAACAAAATAACCTAAAAACTAAAAAATTATATATATTAACCTGGTGAATAGAACAGAGCCACCCACTTGATTTGGGGTATATTCTCTCTTAGAAGAAACTGCCTCCCAAAATTTTAGAGAAAGAAAAACATATATATATATATATATATATATATATATATATATATATATACATATATATATACAAAAATTAGAGTCAATATGATGAAGTGATGGAATATGACTGTAAAGTTGAAAATTTAAAAAGATTCTAAAAAACAACTTGATTAGATAAGTTGTTTGGAAAAGGGGAAAAAAAAGAAAAAGAGGAGAGATTGTGACCAGTCTGGACACTAGAACAAAGCAATGTACTAGATTTAGGATATATTTTGATCTATTAAAAGAAATTATATCCCAAAATTTTAAAGGAAAATAAAAACCTGTATGTATACAGAAAACAAGGTTAAATACAATGAAGGGATAACGTATGATTATAACAATGAAAATTAAAAATAAAATTTTTTTTAAAAAGGTATTGTTGTTAAAATAGTTTAAAAAACATTAAGAAGAAAGAGGAAAAGTTTAAAAAAATAGAATAAGAAAAAAATTAAAAGAATTTAACTTTGCAAGACTAAAGGATCATGGGAAAAAGCCTTGTATTCTATGTGTTGTTTTCCCCTACGTCTGGAGTTCCGTAGTTCTTGTTGAATGGTGAACTTGGTCTTGTATGGATGTTCTTGCTGATCTTCTGGGGGAGGGGCCTGTTGCACTGATTCTCAAATGTCTTTGCCGGAGGCGGAATTGCACCTCCCTTGCCAGGGGTCAGGCTAAGTAATCTGCTCAGGTTCGTCTCAGTTGCTTTTGTTCCCTGAACATTTTCCATAGCACTTTGGAGTTTGGAAATGAAAATGGCAGCCTCCCAATCTCCAGTGTGGAAGAGCTGAGAGCTCAGGGCCCCACTCCTTAGTGAGGAGTCAATCCCTCCCATCTCCCTGGTCTCTGGCTATGCTCTGAGCTCACCTGGCCTGTGATTGAACTTTTCTATCTCTGGTGCACAGCCCCATTTGGAGTCTCCAAACCCAGCAGATTCCTGCAGCACATTCCTGAGTTGCCCCTCTCAGAGGAGGAAGGAGGGGGTCTCTCCATATCTGCCACTTGTGGGGTCCCTGCTCAAAGACCAGTGAGCGATTATGCCTTGGATCATTTTTTTTTTTTAAGGTAACCATGATCTGAGAGCCCACTCCTTGGCTCTGCCTCTGTAGCTGGCTTCCCTACTCTGATACCTGGCAGCTGTGCCACACTCAGATACCCTGGTTTTTCTCTCCACATGGGTCCTGAGACCACACTGTTGTCATGAAGGCTCCACCCCTGCTTAGCCTCTGGAGTGATGTCCCTCAGTGGAGCAGACCTCTAAATGTTCTGATTTTGTGGTCTACTGCTCTACCACTTCCTGAGAGCTGGCCTCTACCCCCACAGTCTATCTTCCTTTCACTTCAGATTCACTTTTCTGCACATCCTACCTTCCAGAAGATGGTTAATTTTCTGTTCCTTGAATTGCTGCTCTTCTTCTCTTCTATCTTCTATTTCTCAGAATAGTTTGATAACTATCTAGCTGACTTCCAGGGACCTAATGATATTTCAGTCTCCTGCTTCTCTGTCATTTGCTTCCATAGTCTATTGCCCAGCTTCTGATGGAGACATGGCTACCATAGATCTCAACACCTATTCTTAAACTTCTCATGAGTCTATTAAATTTGCTCTAGTTCTTCGGGGAATCCTGAAACTGTAAACATGAAAAGATGTATCTAAAACCTGAAGCCCAGTGAAGCCTGATGAGCTCTCTCTAAAACTCAGCTCTAAAGACCAGATGTTCCTATGTACCCATTACTATGTTTCTCTCCAGCTGAGAATGGCCAGTGATCCTTGTACCAACAAATGAAAGACTACTCCAAACTTTGCTGTGAAGAGGAGAAGAAGTCCAGGGGGTTAATGCTCAGAGATGAAAACTCTTTGCTCTTCTTTGCCCCCACTTTTATTGGTCCTTCAGAATAATCACAAATCCTTATCACTCTTTCTCAAGCATGTGATGTGTGACAAGGTGTCTTACTAAGAGGATCTGTTTACAGGAAAGATAATGATATGATAATCTGCGTGTTCTATGAGTTCTGGTAAATATAGCCTAAGGGACAATGCATATATCTTAGATCACAGGGTGGTTGCATGGGCTCTGAAAGTTTTAGGAAGGAAACCCCTTCCCTGCCATTCCTATGGCAGGCAGAGTAGTCAGCAGACCCCAGCATTCCAAAGGCCTATACCCTTCTCCAAAACCTTCCTTTGCTTCCAGTAGCCTGTGTTAAATTTCAACAAGCCAGGTATTATGGACGATTTCATGCTCTACATTAACCCCAACACTCATGTCTTAAACACTGGAAAATTTATATTCTCTTAGCTTGTATATTCAATGAATACTAATGCCTTACCTTTGACATTATCGATTGTGAGTGTATTAAATTTTTGTCCCTATTAAAATTACATCAACATTATTTGATAAAATCTGTATCCATTTCATAGTATAATTTTGAGTTTTAATTAAAAATATTCAGACCCCAAATTATATATATTCTATATGATAGTTTAGGAAACATATATTTTGTGTGTTTAGTAAAAGAAACAATTGCCAACACAAAACTTTATCTTTGTCAGTTTTTATTTACTTTTCTTAAAGTTTAGAGATATTTTATGGTTATTTAGACTAATTTGGCTAAAATTTTTATATTATACTCATGTTGGGATACTTACTTGCTCCCCCTTTCCTCATGGATTGTCATACTTGGCTTTAGATTATAGATGTGTCAGAGGCATTTATGAATTCAAAATGGGAAATATGATACCCATTTTTGTCTGGAAAAAGATTTGTTAAGCAATATCTAGTACAGAAAGTTAAAAAGTGGTTTTTTTGTGTTTGTGTTCCTTAGACTTTTTTAAGGAAAACTAAGATGTTAAGTGGTGCGAACCGAATGTTCACTCTTGGCCTTTGGGTTCCCATTGCTTACAAATTGCATGCAAATTCTAACCCTAGGAAACCATACTAATCACTTCTTGGCTGCCTTGTGTCCTCTCTGCTTCACTGAGAAGTGCTTTCTTGTCCCTTGGATGCAGCATATACATGACAACCAAAAGCTATGACTGAGTCTAAGACAAAGAACACTCCTTCCCAAAACTCCCCCCAAACCAACTCATAACCAAAATAACTTTAATTATTCATTCATTGAAAGACATACCACCTTTTTTTGTCTTATTCCTTTTATTTCTTTGTAGTAAGAAAAAACTATTTATTTGTTTAGACTCCTAAGTGAGAACGTATGTGACCTTTTGATAGTGTAGATCAAGACCAACTTCCATATATTTTAGTACAATTGCTTTTCATGCAAAGGAAGTATAATGGGATCATATTTTTTTGAAAACTAATTTCAAGAAAGAAAATATGTTCTTTCTATTCTCTATATCTGGTTTGATTTTTTTTTTAAGATTTTATTTATTTATTTGACAGAGATCACAAGTAGGCAGAGAGGGAGGCAGAGAGAGAAAGGGGGAAGCAGGCTCCTCGCTGAGCAAAGAGCCTGATGCGGGGCTCGATCCAAGGACCCTGGAATCATGACCTGAGCCGAAGGCAGAGGCTTTAACCCACTGAGCCACCCAGGCACCCCCTATACCTGATTTAATTATTAATAAAAGCACCCACTCAGCTGGATTGAGGTATAGAAATATACAAATATACTTTCAACTGAAATTTTAAAGTATGTTAGTCTCTTTGAGCTTTAAGCACCCTTAGTGTGGCTATTTAGTACTTTTTGGTGAAACAACCAGACTTTCAGGTATTCTTTTCCTCTCTCTGCTCCTCCCTCTGTTGTGCCTTGGTGTGTTGAAGTGGAAGAATGATCCGACCTCATGGTTACAAGAGAGAGGGCCTCTGTCTATGTATTCTGGCCCTGGTCCCTCTCGTAAGGCTGGATCAGTCACTTCTCTCTCTGAACTTGCTATACTGGGCTATGCCTGTCCCTGCCTTTTGAAATGTAACAGCCTATAATAGCTAATCTGGCCAGCACTAGGTCTTTAATACTTAGAGGCCTTCTGATGTTGCCCTTCAGATGTTGCATGTTTGCCATTGGCTGATCTTCTTCCTAACTATAGGCTTCTGTATCACCACTGGCACCTCTGCATAGGTGTACATAGGTGTACACCTTCTGTACAGTCTGTTTGAGAACTGTTGTCCCTCCTGGGTCATAATGGATGTTAGGCTGAGGTGCCTGGAGAGGGTCTTTTAAGAGCTTGTAGATACTCCCCCAGGCCATGTCCAGGACAATGCCTCCCTAGTTCCCATGTTTTCCTTTTCCTATCTGGATTTATCTACATTTTGCCTCTCCCTTCTTACAGCACACTTCAGACTTGAACTAGGAATAAGACATAGAGACAGAGGCATGCTCTATTCACCTTATCTCCATTTTACTTAATCCTTCTAAAAGCCACAGGGTAGAAAGATGAGGGGATACATTGCTTCCTACTTCCTTTTCATGTCTGGTAGATTTCCAACTAAGTCATACTTTCCCATTTCCATATCTGCCCTACTCTATTATTTTAGGCTATAATGGTGGGTGGGGCAAGAGAGAGAAACTAGCTTGCTAATAAACACAGTTATATTAGAAGATGTTCCATAAATATTCTCCATATCAGGCTAGTTCTCTGCTTGTAATTACAAACTTGTTATTTTTTTGCCTATTGATAAGTTGCTAATGTGAGAGATAAGAGGAATATCAGATAAGAGTTAGGCATCTGTATGTGTGTGTGTGTGTGTATATGTGTGTGTGTGTGTGTGTGTGTATATATATATATATATATATATATATATATATATATGTTTCTTTTTATGGGACATTGGGCTATAAGTTTACATGAACTTTGCATTTCTGATTTACTATACATTTAGAATTAGGAACAAAGTATCAGAGATAGCAGGAAAACAATGGCATCTGCAATAACAAACTTTTCTTTAAGATCTTGGTGAAATCTCCTATAGCCAGCTCAATAGATCAGTCTTTTAGTACAAACTATAGTCTTCAGTATTTTTATATTTTGCAAACATCTTTCCCTTCAGACTCTGGATACATTGCTTGACCCCTGGATTATCAAGTAAAAATTTGATAAAAACATCAACCAGAACACAGTTGACAGTACTATTATCCCATCATGATATTTTGTATTTATCCTTATAGGTAAGGGATGTTTGTCATGGGCCATGTAGAGTTCTTTGCACTTTTTATATAGTTAATCATTTATTTCTCACAAAATCCCATTAACTAACCACTAATATTCCCACTTCACAAAGAAAACTAGCATAGAGAGAAAGTAATTTGTTCAACATCACAGAACAAGTAAGTGACAGAGCTGAGATTTCGGCCTAAGGAGTATGGTTTCTGAGTCCTAATTGCTTCACCATACTATTTCTCTGGTAAGAGGAGACATTGGTGAATTATGATTGTTCATATGTACAGTTGGTTTGTCACCTCTTACTATTATTTGCCAGAATGCTAACAACTAAGTCTACTTCAAAAGTTTACATAATCACAGATACACACAACTGTTAAATTAATTAAACAAGGAGACCATTATACTGAAGTGGCTATAATGCCATAGTGTCCTACCTGAGCAAATCACAGTCTGTCTTTAAATGCTTCTAAGTTACAGAACTCAAAACCCAAGGACAGCCAATCACAAACCATCCAATTAAACTTTACAGCCCCTCGATTTCCTTGCTTTGCTTCTGTCTTTTCTCCATTAATGTCTTTCCCCAAGTTCTTGTGCATGGAGCACTCCTAACTACTTCTGGTTTGGTGCTCACCAAATGGAATCAATTTTTGCTCAAACTGTTATATTTATGATGCCTCAGTTTATCTCTTAACACACGCAAATGACAAAATCTCCCTTGATTTTTAAATAACAAACAAAAAATAATTTAAATGATCAAGTAGTTTAAATACATAAACACAATCTAGAAAAGAGTTTTGCATCTTAAAATTAACCATGTTGGGGCGCCTTGGGTGGCTCAGTGGGTTAAAGCCTCTGTCTTCAGTTCAGGTCATGGTCCCAGAGTCCTGGGATCAAGCCCCACATTGGGCTCTCTGCTCACCAGGGAGCCTGCCTCCCCCTCTCTGCCTGCCTCTCTGCCTGCTTGTGATCTCTCTCTGACAAATAAATAAATACAATCTTAAAAAAAAAAATTAGCATTGTCAATAAGTAAGGATTTCTGGAACTTACCCACCCAAACACAATGCTTCTACTCAGTAGGGTTATCATACTTGTGATAACAATCGCATAATGAAGAAGCAGACATCATTTGCTAAGTGATGCTTAGCAATATGTATCCAGTATTTTCCTTCTGTGGGCCAATCTTTTCACCGATTTTTATTTTGCTTCTAAGCATATTGTGCACATTCTCTTTTGTTTAGCATTTTTGTCATTCATGTTTCCCAGGTTGAGCCTAATTGTCATTAGGACAATTAATGACTCAGAATGCTTCTTCCTTTTCTGTTCATTTATCCATTCTAATTATACTTAAAGGTGGCATTATACTTTCTTATTTGAAACTTCAGAGGAGAGGGACTAATGGAACAATCAGACAAAAGGATATAAGCAGGTAGAAATGAGATTGCCTGTTATTAATTTAAGACTATGTGAACTTATTTGTGTTCATTTTCAAGGGGGATTTGTACTGTCTTTCATCTTGTACAAAGCAGCCATTAAGTGTATGAGAGGAAAACGACGGACAAGATATGGTGACTGAACTGGCTGAACTCAGTTATCATCCCAAAGCCAGCCAGTAGGATCCTAATAAAAAAGGATCTGAGTGAAGAACCCCCCCCCCCCAAAAAAAAGAAAGAAAGAAAAAGAAAAGGGGAAGAAACAACAACAAAAAATCTCCTGCAGCTAATAGCTTTAAAGATGTGAAAAGTTTCATTCAGTTATGTAATCTTAAAACTTTAAATTAAAAAGAGCATCACAGTTGGATGTAAACATAGACATTCTTAGAATATTCAAGTATAGACCATGGAAACATGTATGACTTTCATGCTTTCCCTTTCTGGTTGTCTCCCTCTTCCTAGAATATCTTATAGAGTTTGAGAAATGAGTGACTCCAGAAGTTTTTTTTGTTCCTCAGAGATAATGATTTTTATCAGCTTGAGTTCTGTAGCTCTAAACAGTACAGCTGGTCACATTAGTGAATAGTGAGTTCAACCAAAATGGTTGAGCCACATATGAGACTTCCTTTAGAGTTGTGTAGTTTGATTAAGTGAGGTGTCACAGAAATGGTCATTTCTCAGTTTTCTTCCTGTTGTATCTAAAACTATCCTTGTTGAATCTCATGGTCTTTAAATAGAAAATAAGGCAAAACTAATACAATCTAGCAAGTTTATCCACATTATTAAAGGTTGTATATATTGACAAATCTGCCAACATGTAATTAGGTATGCAAAAGGTACTCATGTTTTTAATTGTAGGCATCAGTTGTTTTTTTTTTTTTTTTTAAAGATTTTATTTATTTATTTGAGAGAGAGACAGTGAGAGAGAGCATGAGAGAGGAGAAGGTCAGAGGGAGAAGCAGACTCCCCATGGAGCTGAGAGCCCGATGTGGGACTCGATCCCATGACTCCGGGATCATGACCTGAGCCGAAGGCAGTCGTCCAACCAACTGAGCCACCCAGGCATCCCATATCAGTTGGTTTTTGTCATGAAGTTAGAGCAATGGCTATTTTTAGACCTAATTTTGAAAAGTATACCTAGAAAATATCAAAATATGTAATACATTTATTGCAATGTTTTTAGATTTGTTTTCCTAATTCTCCTTTACTCAAATCCTATTATTCTTTTTTCCCATTTTGGCATTTCTGAACCTTTAAATTTTGTTTTAGCTTCCTTATTTCAGCTAAAATATGTATCATATTTAGCTGGCAAAGAAAATATATGATTTGTTTAATTAAGAAATGTTGGAAAATCATCGTGTAATTAGTAATTTTTTAACAAAATCTAAAATCTCTAAAATCAGTTTTTAGAATGCCGTGTTAAAACCCTAAATTTTTGGAGAACTTTATAAAAAATAACAAATAGGTTAATATATTCTTCTATATGTATGTGATCATGAGTATTTCTATTTTTATGTGTCATCAGATTTAGGTACATCATTACTATCAGAATCTCTCTTCCTTTTAAAGGGGGTAATATGAATATGACTGCATTTATAATGTAAGCTCACGATGTTAATGAAAGACAGGATTTCATAGTTTGGAAAGGCTAAAGGCACATGAGATGTTTTTCTTATAATCCCCAGCACTTATTTAGGCTCTGGCAAGGATCAGCGATCAATATGGTCCACCTGCTGGAACTCACAGGCTAGCCCCAGAAATGGGCAGGTGGCAGAACTTTCATTGGAAGTTTTCTTTCTCCCTTTGAATTGTCCAGAATGCACTGAGTATTTTGTTACACTCCTTTTAAAATCCATAAAACTTTATAAGGCTTTAATAAGAAATAGATATATTATTAAAGATTTATTGGGGAAGAGAACTTACATTACACAATACATACCAGAAACAATAAAATTCTACAGGTTTATTTGTTCTTCTACCTACAGTCTCTCACCTCCTATCTTTCATCTTCTACATAGACTGTAAATCTCCTTTATTACCCTGAGCAGTTTTGCCTGGCCGCTTCAATCAGTAAAAGAAAAGTTTAATAATTAATGAATTGTGAATACTTGTTGTTCCTCAAGCAATCCCATTTAAAAAGTCTTATGCTGGCCACTTGAATGGTAACTGGGTTATTATTCAAATAGTATTATTTGAATACTCTTATAATACTATTCGAGTAGTAACCCAACAAATTAATCTTATTATATCATATATTATATATATTAAATATTATTTTAATATTTAATATAATTTTATATATTTAATTATTTTAATCATAAAGAGATAGAAACTCAAATGAGTAAGCAATTAGATCTGCTCTGAGTAAAAAAGATTTAGTAAAAATAATGACTTATGATCTGGATCTTGAAGGATACATGGGGAATCTATGCCAATAAAACCTATAATTTAGGTTTTTATTTATAATACAACTTAATAATTGGTAATAGTTATTGGGTGTTTTAATGTACACTGAGGTAATGATTAGCATGAAGAGTCTCAAAAATTAATTGAAATTATTATTAATAGTATTATAAACACCATTTTATACATGAAAACCTAGAAACTGAGGAACTTGTCTAAATTCCTATAACTAATAACTGCTACAATATAAAACTAGAACCGAGATTTGAGGCCAGGGATACTGACCTTAGCATCTGACCTACTGTATTCTTCTGTTAATTAGAGCACATTTTTAGTTTACTACAAATGAGTTTAACATACTCTTAATCTTCTATATGTTATTAAATGCTGTGAATAAACCCGATTTGATTATGTTGTCACCTATCAGACTGACAAATAAATATGGCATTTACTTTCTTCATTATAAATTTTAAAATATATTTTTCCATGGCCTTACACAAATGTTTGCCATGTTTATAGTTCATCTTCAAGGTTGTACATTTTTTACCCTTGAGGATTCATTAGAATAGCTTGTATAGCCACATCAACATCAAGTCACATCTGCCTCCCATTACAAACCTGTGTTATTCTCAAGAATCCAGAAGCAAAGGTTGAATGCATTTAGGAGACTGAACAGGTGCTGAGAGGTACCACTAGTTATTTAGCATAACTGGATTCAGCCTTATTCAAGTCTGTGAACTAAAAGGTCATCCAACTGAAAATGTCTTCCATCTGTTTTTATTATTCTCCTCTCTGGCCTTGTACTTTGCTGTTTATACATACAATGCGTTCATGATAAAAATAAAATAAGACAATTCATTGGCAACTTGAAGTAAAACACTTTGGCTATAAAGTGTTTGATAGCATGCCATTGATGGTTATTTTAAAATTAAAATATTATTTGTCCCTTGAGTTATTTCAATATGACATAATGACGAAAGCAAAAATCAACCCAAAAATTTCCTTCATGGTCTTTCCTATCATATAGTTTTTCCTATTATAATATGAGTAGAAATACTAAAATATTTTAAATTGTTTTCAAGAAAGAGCAGTAGAGAATATATTTTGTCTAGAGATCCTTGGTCATAAACTATATATTATTTATTGGTTCATTTACAATTCTCAATTGTTTTTTCTACACTTATGATAGTTAAATGTAATGGTGATCCAATAATGTACAAAACAGACTTGATTTGTCTCTAAAGAAGCAACAAATATTAACCAAAAAATTGCAAAACTCTTATCAGTATTATAATTATGACATCTGTTTTAAAGAAGAGCATGGTATTAAGAACTTATATAACAGAAAATTTGTACCAATAACACTGGGTAAATACAACATGCCGGCAAGTTTAGTTATAAGATACAAGTGCCTGTATGACATTAACTGAGACACCTAATCTAACGAAGTTCTAATTTATGCCAAGATATAAGTGAAACTGTTCATAATCTTAAGGAGCTTATGAGCAGGTGGAGACAGAAAAATAAAACAGATATTAGTAGTATAGCTTATTAAATGTTATGATGGGGAGCCTTGGGGGCATAAAGGATGTGCTCTCCCACTGTGGGAGCTGAGGATCACACACAAACTTTGAATCTAAAGCTCAAGGAGACTTGGAATTCCTCACTACATATTTGTCATCTTAGCATTAGGGAAAATTTAATGATAAAAATCATAACAAAATTGATACGTATTATTTGAAAATATCTACATATCAAAAACTACAATAAGTAAACTTAAGAAGGGAGTAAACCTTGAGAAAAAATTTGTAACATTTAAATAGGTAAACGGTTATCAACATTAACATATAAAAATTTCTTTGTTATGAAATAAAAAAGAAAAATGCTCAACTGAAAAAATGAGCAATGGCTCATGTGGATGAGAAATGGCATTTCATATAATCGGAAAAAACAGTGGCCAAGTAAGATATGTGTAAATATGAACCTTAGTAGTAATAAAAGACATATGAGTAAAGCAAGATATTCCCCATTCAGAAAACTTTTTTAAAATTAAAATTCAGTATAGAAAGAGGCATTCTTCAATCCAAAATACTTTGGAGGATTTTGTTGAAGTATAATGAAAGCTAAAAAGATATATAGCCTTTGACATAAGAAATTCTAATGTTAGAAATTTATCCTGAGGGAAGTAATAGAATAATTGTACAAAAATTCAGATGTCTTTATTATGAGACTGATTATGTAAAGATAAAGCAATGCAGATGTCCCATTAAATGGCATTGGTAAATAAAATTTGGTTTATACAGTGGAATGCTCTGAAGTCATTATAATTATTACATACATACATGGTTATTGTCATGAAGAGATGTTTAGCACATATAAGTAAATTAAAATAATTATAAAACTAGGAACAATATTCTACTTTTAAAAGTGTGGTTTATTCATGTGCATAAAATATCATGACACATATACTTCAAAATATAAGCAGTGTGATAGAATTAGAGGTAATTATTTTTAACTTCTCTTAACTTTCTACTGTTATTCCAATGGTACATGCATATTGCTTATATAATAGTAAAATATATGCAAGTAAAACTTTAAAAAAATCTGAATAATCTAAAACAAGTTTTCCCCCTTAAGTTTGATCTAGGATTGTCACTTAAAGCCCCAGTGAGAATTGAGTGTTCAAGTAATTAGGATTAATAATCTATTTTTTAAAATTTGGAAGGCCTATGAAGAATTGAATATCTACCTAAGATATTTGCTTTATTTACTAAATTCCAAGAGGAATCTATTTTTTAGAACACTGAAATTACTTGAAACATATTAGAAAAAAGAGGAGTCACAAAATAAAATATGGTCATTAATAAAAGGATCAAAGCAAACATAAATATAAATAAATAGAAGTGAAAGACCCATATAATCAAAATCAGCTGTAGTTTTGGATAAACAAGTGAACATGTTTATATGCACACACACATACATAGAGAGGTTGAAAAGAGTCTATGGAAACTATTAATGATAGATTGGTAAGTTTTGACGTTTAGTAGTGACTCTTACAGAATTTTAAATTAGAACATTTTAGTGAGTATAGGGAGAGTTGTTTCAGTAGAAGGGATATCCTGTATTAGGTTTATAATAAAACTAATGCATGAGCTTCCCTGGTCCCTCACCACTCTAACATGATTTCTAGAATTCCTCATTAAAATGTGAGCTTTGTCTTAAAGTGTTTCATTGTTGTATCTTTAACATCTTTTACCTGCCCCATCAAATGATTAATGGTGACTTTCTCTTATGACATAGGCAGGGTAGCTGCTATTATTATTATTATTATTATTTTAAAGAAATGTATAACCTGGTGCTCAGGAATAGTGCTGGAACCAAGACTTAAAATTAAGTATTTTCATTCAAATCTATGCTTTCTTGGTTTTGTCCAGAGATAACCAAGAACAAGTAATTAATATAAAAGGATCCCCTATCTTGAACCATAAGCTCAGGAGAAAAAAATAATGAAGACTGAGAAATAATGAAAAATTTTGAAGCTCACACCATGAAATTTAATTTGAATCAATAGCTCTGCATTCCCCTGGGAATAGAAGCTCTTTTATTCCTTAAGTAAGATGTTTATAGCTATTAAATCATATTTGGAAGCAACGGGACATTGAGAATCAATAAAGAGGCAACTGAATCTAATCAATGTTCTTAGCCTATTGGAAAAACAATTTTATCTATTTTGGGAAGATACGCTCAGAAAGATATTTTATAAGATGCTTGGTTGTCTACTTTGTTAATAGTCTTATAGTCATAATTTATTTACCTTTTTTACTTTTATATGTAATGCTAAGCCTGTTGATGAAGAGAAAAACCTAACACATATTGTATACTCTGGGTCAGGTAATTGCTTAACTCTTTATACTTGTGTTTTCAAATAACCATTCTCAACAATATTGTTAAGTAAGTACATATTATTCCTACTTTACAAACGAGACCTTTATCCTTGAGAAGTTACATAATTTGCCCAGGATTATTTAGCTGATACATGACAAAAGGGAATTTGAACATAGAATTAATTTCAAAGCCAACAGACACTGGTCACTTCTTTGTATAAAATAATCAAATATATACCACATCTTCTTGATCCATTCATCTGTTGATGGACATCTAGGTTCTTTCCATAGTTTGGCTATTGTGGACATTGCTGCTATAAACATTCGGGTGCACGTACCAAGTGGGTAGGAGAAGAATAAATGAAAGAAGATGGGATTGGGAGGGAGACAAACCATAAGTGACTCTTAATCTCACAAAACAAACTGAGGGTTGCTGGGGGGAGGGGGTTTGGGAGAAGGGGGTGGGATTATGGACATTGGGGAGGGTATGTGCTTTGGTGAGTGCTGTGAAGTGTGTAAACTTGGTGATTCACAGACCTGTACCCCTGGGGATAAAAACATATGTTTATAAAAAATAAAAAATTAAAAAAAAATCAAATAATTTATCACATTTACATCCAGATAGTTCCTGGTAGGTTTCATCACCTCTAACTGATTATTAACAGACTTGTGATTTGAACACTGTAACTAGTTAATGAAAATATATTTGAAGTATTTATAGATCATTTGCAAACTTAAAGTCTTTTGGTTGCTTTTCTAGAGTAAATAAAGACTTTGTGTCAAAGAAGGAAGAAAGATTAAATAAAAGAAGTCAGAAATGGTGAAAAGAATAACTTCTTTAAAATATATAGTGTTTGATTTTCTAATTTACTTCTAAGTTTAAACTTAGGCCTTTATAGTAGTACTGAGCTGCTATAGGTACTCAAAGTAGACTTCAAAGAAATCTGAATGTGTCAAACACAAATTAACAGTCCAGATGATTGAATATCTGTGTCTTTAAACTGGTGTGACTATAAATAAGTATAATAATGGTTACAATTCTATAGTACATAGAATTCTATAGTATATAGTATATACAACTCTATAGAATATAGAACTTCTCCACCATATGTATTAGAGATAGTATAAGCTGTGTATAACACAAAGCACATTTATTTTCATTTCTAGGACTAAAATTCCATTATAAGTAAACATTTTGGTACTTTCATCAGGGTGCATTTTATTGTCTGCATTTGAAGATAAGGCACTGTGAATTTATCACAATTCAGAGAAGGCAAAATTTTCAAAAGCATGATTTAGAGTTACATAATGGTGTACAAGTACTTTTCCCATTTAAAGAAACCTGCGTTGTTTATCATGTTGCACTTTCCACATCCTTTTTAAGAATATGCTTTTATGTTGCATCTTGGCCTTACTGGTTACTTCAGAATTAAAAAAAATATATATTGGACTTTTTCCCCCAAATCATCAAATATTATACAGTATGTACCAAAATCCTTTTATGTATCCCTGCATTACATTATCAAATAGATTAAGTTCTAGCATCTTTAATAGTATCCCTAATGTAAATACATTGTCTTGTCCTGAGTATAATAAATATGTTAAGTATATTAATTAAAGTCCAGCTTGGATTTTGTGGTTTTTCTGTATACACTGTGTATGCTAGACGTTGTATAACATTGATATAGTCTCAGATATCTGTAGGGCCCATGGCATAAATCCATGAATCTGTCTGGAAATGAGAAAGTTACCTTGAATATGTCAGTGGGTAAGTTTAGTATAGAATATGCTAAAGGGAGTGGAATATTATATTCTACAGAAATATTTATTCGAAAGTAAAACATGCCCATCTGTAGCAAATCCAGCACTTTTTAAGAAAAAGAATTTATTTATTTATTTGACAGAGAGGCAGAGAGACAGGCAGAGAGAGTGGAGGAAGCAGGCTCCCCACTGAGCAGAGAGCCCAGTGTGGGACTCGATCCCAGGACCCTGAGATCATGACCCAAGTCAAAGGCAGAGGCCTAACCCACTAAGCCACCCAGGTGCCCCAAATCCAGCACTTTTAAAATGATAGATACAAACATGAGAAATGCATTAGCAATGTTTACAACCTCAACTTCAGGGTTAGTCTCAATGGGTAATATTTTACCCCACTGCTAATACCTGGCTTAAAAGTAAACTATTTGGGCGCCTAGGTGGCTCAGTGGGTTAAGCCGCTGCCTTCGGCTCAGGTCATGTTCTCAGGGTCCTGGGATCGAGTCCCATATCGGGCTCTCTGCTCAGCAGGGAGCCTGCTCCCCTCCCTCTCTCTCTCTGCCAGCCTCTCTACCTACCTTTGATCTCTCTCTGTCAAATAAATAAATAAAATCTTTTTTTAAAAAAAAGTAAACTATTTTAGTGTATTAATTTAGCATAACCATGGAAAATGCTCTTTACAGAGTAATCACACTACATTGATGAAGGCCTGGGCATTGTGTAGCATAAAAAATTTAGCAGTAAATAAAAATAAGTGAACAATCTGTGGAAGGGATAATTTGCAGTAGGAAACAGCATTGTCTATGGCTATCACCTAGAAGTACCATCTGATGATATTAAAATTTCTGTATTGGGCCTGGAAACATGACTCAATGATCTTTGCCCCTTTATTTCAGCAGCCAAGGTGATGTTAAATAAGTCATGTTTTAATAACCTGAAATGTGTTCATAGAGGCACAGGCATAGTTGTTTCTGAGTGTGTGAAATGCTCCAAGATCAAATAGCCAAGCAAGATTACAGCACTGACCTTTTACATTCTCCTTTCTCCTATTTCTCCTATTCTCCCTTTCTCTCCATATTGAGAGAGTGTGTAGAGATGACCTGAAGAATTCCAGGAAAGTGGTAGCAGCTTTGGAGAGATCAAAATATTTTACTTGAGAAAAAGCTAAAATTTCTCGCTATTACCTTGGATAATAAAATCAGGAAAATTAGAAATGATTTAGAAATTGTCAAATGCATTTTGGAAAATATTTGTAATTTATGTCAAAATTTCATTTATATAAAACATGAATAAAATATTCAATTTTCTAGATCATTCACTCTAATTTAAAAAGATGTCTGGGAGCGCCTGGGTGGCTCAGTGGGTTAAGGCACTGCCTTTGGCTCCGGTCATAATCTCAGGGTCCTGGGATCAAGCCCCACATCAGGCTCTCTGCTCAGCAGGGAGACTGCTCCCCCCCACCCTCTGCCTGCCTCTCTGCCTACTTGTGGTATCTCTCTCTGTCAAAAAAAAAAGTTAAAAAAAAATCTGTATGTTAACCTAATACATAGTTCCTAAATTATATCCAGTCATTGTGTCTTCCTAAACCAAATGTAAAGAGTTAATATAACTTTGTCTCATAGTGATGTTACTGGTTTCATTTCCATAGCATCAATGCAACTGATACTGACTGAAGACCCTATAGTCCCTGTATTCAGCTGTGAAAATTTGAATGTAGACACCTGAAGAATAATCACATTGTAAAAACTCTGGATTTACCCAAAGATTCAGGAACACATTAAATAGTATTTTGAATTGGATCTGTTTAGATAACTTTAAATTAAATTTGTGTTTAAAAATTGATACTTCAAACATCTACCATATAGACACTGTAACAGAGTTAAATCTAAAAGGTAAAAAAAAGGAAAAAGATCTATATTTAATGACTATACTCTTTTCTGGGGGCTTACCTTCTTTGAACCTCAGTCTCATCTATAAACAGCAGTAATAAACATGGTGATCACTGATTTACTTCAAAACTGTAAATTCATTGTATATATATGTACATATATATTTATACACATGCATATACACATATTGAACAAATGAATGATTGTATAGTAAATGATTAACATTCTGAATTCGGACATAGTTCTATCTTTTCCATTAAGCAGTCAATACTAAGCAATGAATTTGGAAATTTATAATATGCTATAATATTCAGTGGAAAGTATAGTTCAACTGAATAAGACATGCAGTAATACCCATGATCTAAAATGAGGTATATTAGAGATGCCTGGGTGGTTCAGTTGGTTGAGCGACTGAGTCTTGATTTCAACTCAGGTCATGGTCTCAGGGTCCTGGGATGAAGCCCCAGCCCTGTCTTGGGCTCTGCACTCAGTAGGTAGTCTGCTTGAGGACATCTGTCCTTCTCCCTCTGCCCCCCACCCCAGTCTCATGTGCATACTCTCTCTCTCAAATAAATAAATCTTAAATTTAAAAATGGATAAATAAATAAATATATAAATAAAATGAGGTACATGGGTGTTTGTACTTTTTCTCATTTATACTTTATTTCCAGTTCTCGATCTAAGGATGACTACCATAGCAACAACTCTGATAACTATTGCCATTTGTTAAAAAGAAGGAAACAAAATATCACAAAGACTTCCCTTAGTAGTGGGAAATTTCTAACAATGTTGCAAGGCTCAAGAAAGCTTGGTAGAATGTCACTGATTTTGATTAGTCTTTTTTTCCCCCTTTAGTCAGATGGCTGGAGAGTGAAAGGGTGACATTACACAGAAGGGATTGTATCCAGAATATATTTTTAAAATTTCTTACAACTCCACAACATAAAGATGCCCCAGTATAAATAAAAGTGGGCAAAGGATTGGAATAGACATTTGTTTAAAGAAGGTATACAAATTCCTTATAGACCCATGAAAAGATAGCAACATTAGGCTATTTGTATTAAGGAAATACAAATTGAAACCACAATGGGCTATGTTACCCACACTAGGATGACTATAGTGAAAAAGACTATGTGTTATGTGATTTGTATTTTTAGATTCATGATTGTAAGAGTTCTTTGTTGGAGAATCTGTGACCACTCTATGCCAATTACTGGCTCTGCACTTTACATATGTTATCTTATTAAGGCCTCACAGCAACTTTGCAAATTCAAGTTATGTTTTTATAGCTAAAAGTGTTGGCATTTGGGGAGGTTAACTATTCAAGATGGTGTTGAAGCCCTTACCAATCTAAAGCTCATATTTTTTCATATATCACACTGCTTCTTACACAAAGGTTAATAGAGTATTTTTTTCAGACTTTCCTTCATCCACAAACAAGCAAATCTCAAAATGTGGCATATGATTGCTCTGAGTGAAATATGAGATTTATATAAGTAACTTCATTAAATGGCACATCAACAAGTTGTTTAGATTTTTATACTGCTGATTTTCATATTTTATCTGTTTTTAATTCACACCAAATGAAAACATGACTTTGATGGTCCTGTAAAACATGTCATGTGCAAAAATGAAATAGGAGAGCAACCTGAAATGAATTTACTTTGGGGGATTTTATGAACCATCAACTCAGCTTTCAGTTCACTCGCCATTAAGATGGATGTGATAGGTGAAAAAATAAGAACTTGGAGTAGTTCTTTTTGACGTATAATGTATCGGCAAATACAGGGCTAATGGTATAGCAAATTTCATAGAAACTCAAATAGTATAGAAAGCAGTTTTTGATGCTTAGGGCGTGCATATCTTAGATGTTTAGCAAATATTGAACTAATCATAAAAATTTACAAACCGATAACTGGTTATTAAAGATAAATTAAGACTATCTGAAAAATATCACCCAATGTGAATTAATAATAAATCAAAATACCTTTTGATTTCAGTCTCAGAAAGTAGGTCAGAAACACATTTGGAAAGATACAATATGAATGTTCCACTGGTATCTAATAAAAATATTTTTTTCTTTATCTATGAATTAACTGAATTAAATAAGTGAGTTTTAAGCAATTGTAAATAAAATAAATTCAAGACTTTTGAAATTTTCTGAGATTTTATGTAATTTATTTATGTGATTTATTGTTAAGTGCTTTGGAGTCAGAAGACCACTACTTGAATCTCAGCTCTCCCCTTTCTTATGGTGCAACCCAGACAAGCTGCTTCATATCTCTGAGTCTTAGTCTAAGGGTGAAATGGGAAAGATAATATACATCTTGAATGGATTTAATGCAGACTAAATCAGCACTGTATGTAAAGCATTTTGAATAATGTCTGGCATAGGGGAAGCACTTGATTTATAGATGATCTCTGGCAGTATAAATTGAATAGCGAAAACTTCACAGTGAAAAATGAAATTGAAATATTGACAAGTTGGAAAATTGGGTCTGTGTACGTGAGCAAATATGATCATTCAGAATGAAAATACATTTTAGCTTATGTGTAAAATATTTTTCTCAAGTGCTTTCTTTCCTGGCTGAAGAAATGCGTTCACTTAATATTTCAGATACACAAAATGAAAAATTAACTTCTCTTTATAATTATACAAATTGAGGCCAAAAGTCCTTCTTTCCTTAAAGATCTGTTTTAGCTGCTAACCCAGTTAGACTTTGCTGGATAATAGCTATTTTTATCAAATTATTTAAATAAGGTGTGATTAAAAAAATAATATTTTATACATCCTCAAGTATCCACAATTTATTTTTTTATTTTTAAAAGATTTTATTTATTTATTTGACAGAGAGAAAGTGATCACTAGTAGGCAGAGAGGCAGGCAGAGGAAGGGGCGATGCAGCTTCCCACTGAGCAGAGAGCCCAATGTGGGGCTTGATCCCAGGACCCTGAGACTATGACTTGAGCCAAAGGCAGAGGCTTAACCCACTGAGCCATCCAGGTGCCCCATCCACAATTTATTTTTAAATAGTATATTATATTTGAGTTGGAGAAATGTGGGGAAATTAAATTATATGAATAATGTCTATATTAGAGCCTCTAGTAAAGTAAAAGGAACATGCAGGTTGATATAAAAAGCATAACTAGAACACTTGTGACAAACCAATAAAATTATCTTTTTATCAATTTAGCTAAAACTGCCTTATGTTATAATCCATTACCTTCCAATTCTTTTTTTTTTTTTAAGATTTTATTTATTTATTTGACAGAGAGAAATCACAAGTAGATGGAGAGGCAGGCAGAGAGAGAGAGAGGGAAGCAGGCTCTCTGCTGAGCAGAGCCCGATGCGGGACTCGATCCCAGGACTCTGAGATCATGACCTGAGCCGAAGGCAGCGGCTTAACCCACTGAACCACCCAGGCGCCCCTACCTTCCAATTCTTAAGAGAAAAAATTTAACACAAAATTGGACTCATTGGATTTACATTGCCACATTATACAGTTTGAAGGAAGAAAATTCAGTATTAAATATTCTTCTAATGGAGCAGAAAGTAAGTTTTTGGATTGATATGATTATATCCATCCATTAGTATCTTTAAGGTATATTCCTAGGAATGGCTGATTGGAATTAAAATAATATCTTGACTCAGGAATCTTCAATGAGACCAGTTACCATCATGACGTTCAGTTATCAGAACAAAAAAGAACAATAGGCTTATTAAAAGATGTGTGTAACATAAAATGTAACAATTTCATAACTTTAATTTAAAAATTTTCCTGAAAGTTGAAAATTATCTGTATATTAAAAGTCCCAAATCAAGGTGTCAGCAGAGCAATACTCTTTCTGATGACTGAAGGAGAGAATACTTCTCTGCCTCTTATAGCTTCTGATGTTTGCCAGCAATCCTTGGTGTTCCTTGACTTCTAAGTGCCTCATTCCAGTCGTGTATCTTCACATTTTCTTCCATCTTTTTGTGTCTGTCTCTGTGTCCAAATTTTCCCTTTTTATGAGGGTACTAGTCATATTGAATTATGGCCCATCTTAATGACCTATTTTTAACTTGGTTATTTTGTTAAGACCTTATTTCCAAATAATGTTACATTTTGAGGAATAGTGGGTTAGGACATCAAAGCATCTTTTATGAGATGGGGAACAACTGAACACTTAACAACTAGCATGGAAATGGGTACCCAAGTCTTAAAATAGCAAGGAACTGGATCTTGCCAATAACCCTCGTTTTCTTAGAAGCAGTCTTCTTACAGCTTCTTTCTTTCTTTTTTTTTAAGATTTCACTTATTTATCTGACAAAGAGAGAGATCACCAGTGGGCAGAGAGGCAGGCAGAGAGAGAGGGGGAAGCAGGCTCCCCGCTGAGCGGAGAGCCCGATGTGGGGCTCGATGGCTCGATGGCAGGACCCTGGGATCACGACCTGAGCCGAAGGCACCCACTGAGCCACCCAGGCGCCCCTTCTTAGAGCTTCTTAATAAGAACCTAGTCAATCAACTCCATGATTTCAGCCTTGTTAAAACTAGAGTAGAGAAACCAATCCAGACTCTGACCTACATAACTGTAAGATCATAGATTTGTATTGTTTTAAGTTTGTGGTTATTAGTTACTGCAGCAATAGAAAACTACTTAAGTCATTTTCTTCCCCAGCCCTTTTCATTGCTGAGCAGCATTCTACTTTATGGATACACCACAGTTTTATCTGTTTGCTTGCTAATCAACACTTGGTTGTTTTTAATGGTTGGGGTATTACCAAAAAAAAGGTTGCTATACTCATTTATATAAAGGCCTTTGTGGAGACATATGTTTTCATTTTGGGAATGTCTGAGGTATAAAGACAGTATAAATTTAATTGTTTTAGAAATTGCTAAACACTTTTTCAAAATAATGATAGCATTTTACATTGGAAATGACAGGATGAAATTTTTAGTTGCTTGTATCATAACCAATACTTAGTTTTGTCAATCTATTTTAGACATTCTTATAAGTACATATTAGTAGTATCTGGCAGTTTTAATTATTTGCTTGAAAACTAATGAGCATCTTTCTATGTACTTGTTGGCTTTCCATATATCTTCATATTCAAAGTATCTGTTCAAATTTTTGACCATTAAAAAAATTGTCTGGGGGCACCTGGGTTGCTCAGTGGGTTAAAGCTTCTGCCTTCAGCTCAGGTCATGATCCCAGAGTCCTGGGATCAAGCCCCGCATTGGGCTTTCTGCTCAGCAGGGAGACTACTTCCTCCCTTCTCTCTCTCTGCCTACCTCTCTGCCTACTTGTGATCTGTCAAATAAGTAAATAAAATCTTAAGAAAAATTGTCTGCCTTCTGACTTTTAATTTTTATATATTCAATATGTCATTTATCAGATACGTATAGGAATATATCATATATAGGTATCTATATCTATGGGTATATATATATCCCATACATAGATATCTTATATATCTGATATATAGAGATATATAAATATGGGATAGTTATATACATAGATATACCTATCATATATACAGATATATGTATAATACACATATATAGCAAATTTTTTCCCACTTTGTCATTGCTTTTTCATTTTTTTACACTAACTTTAGAAGACCAGAAGGACTTAATATTTATGAAGTAGAATTTATCAGTTTTTTAATTGATTTCAGATATATTAGACTCCTAATTTACTCACTTTTCAAAATTATTTTATTCTAGATTTTTGTATTTCCTACAAATTTTAGAATATATTTCTTAATTTCTAAAATAAATCTCACATTTTCATTTGGGTTGTATTGTATTGTCCAATACAACATTTAGGGTTCTCCAGAGAAATAGAACCAGTACAATATAAATATTGATATAGATATAAAAATGTAAGGAACTGGCTTAGATGATTATGGAAATTGAGAAGTCCCAAGATCTGCAGTCAGCAAGCCACATATCCAGTAGAGCTGAGGGTGTTAGTTCCAGTTCAAGTCAAAATGCGGAAGTCCAGTGCTCAGCTGAAGACCATCAGACAGAGCAAATTTCGCTCTTCCTCAGCCTTTTGTTCTATTTAGGCCTCAAAGGATTAGATGAGTCCTACCCACACTGGAGAGCATAATCTGCTTTATACAGTCTATACCAACTTAGAAGTTCATATCATTCAGAAATACTCTCATAGAAACACCCAGAATAATGTTATCAAATATCTGGGTATTTTGTGGATCAGTCAAGCTGACACACAAAATTAACCATCACATGTATCTGTAGATACATTTTGATAAAGTAAAACTTTTATCAATATTTAGTCTCCTAATTCCTAAGAATAATATATTTATATTAAAGTTTCCTGCTAATTATTTTAAAAATGTTTTGTAGTTTCCATTGAAACATGTCTTTTGCATATTTTGTTAGATATATCCCTAAATACTGAATATTTCTTGGATATTTTGGTAAAAAGCATGGATTTTAACTTTAAATTTCTAATTATTCTTTGCTAATGCGTAGACCTAAAATTGGATTTTGTATATTTTTATATACTCAGTGAGCTAGATATTAAACTCATTTATTAGTTTAATAGCTTTTTGTAAATTCTTAGGATTTTCTAAGTAGACCATTAAATCATCAACAAATAGAGTCATTAATACTAGGTTTGTGCCATTTTTAGTCATGTTCAAATTAGGGAATGTGCCTAGGCAAAAGCCAGGAATTTGCAAATGTCAATTGCTTTAGTTCCTTTTTTCAAGTGTTGATACTTTTCTAATTCATTTGCTTTTAATTGTTTCCCAAGTTCTTTAAGTGGTTGTGTGTGTGTGTGTGTGTGTGTGTGTGTACGCTTAAGATTTTCTAATTGTTTTCTGTGGTAGGGTTAATGTATGTGCAAGCCACTTGGCCATTGCCAGAGCATTTCTACTTCACTTTTGATCATTGACTTCAGTTCTACCTGTATTTGATTTGATTTAATTTTTAAAAAAATTTTTTTAAAATTTTATTATTTATTCGACAGACAGAGATCACAAACAGGCAGAGAAGCAGGCAGAGAGAGAGGAGGAAGCAGGCTCCCTGCTGAGCAGAGAGCCCGATGTGGGGCTTGATCCCAGGACCCTGGGATCATGACCTGAGCTGAAGGCAGAGGCTTTAACCCACTGAGTCACCCAGGTGCCCCCTGAATTTTATTATAAATCTACCATTTTACTAGCTGTTATTTGACTCACCCATTCTATCTTTTTGTCTGTCTTTTCTTGCATTTTTAAAAAATAATTTACTTAATTTCTAAAATAAATCTCACATTTTCATTTGGGTTGTATTGTATTGTCCAATACAACATTTACTTGTTAGCTCATAGTTATAAATGTAATGGCTGTATTTTTGTAATTATTACACAGATTAAAAATACTTCTTGACTTATCAAAGTCTAGTGTAACTTGTACTTTTATTGCCCTCTGGGACAATGCAGTGATGGATTTAGTATTCTTTCATACAGCAATATTTTCACATTTTCCCATGGTTTTTGTTTGTTTACTTATTTTTACTTTACATTTCTTCTTGTATCTGAACATTTTCTTTTAGCCTAAAGAAAATACTCTAGGTTTTCCTTTAATAGGATATCCCGATAATTTTTCACTGCCTTGTGTATTCTGCAGTGCCTTCAAACAAAGTAATGGTATGTATTTGTAAAGCTTGTCTATAGTACAATGTTGTACAGCAATTCTCTAGGTCACATTCATCTTGCTTAACTGAAACTCTGTCTGTTGGTTAGTAACTTCCCATTTCTTCCAGCTCCCAGCCTCTGGAAACCACCATTCTGCTCTTTGATTCTATGAATTTGATTGTTTTAGATGCCTGAGTACAACCATGCAGTATTTGTCTTTTTGTGACTGATTCATTTCACTTAATGCAATATCCTCAAGGTTTATCCATGTGTTGTCACATTTTAAAGAATTTCCTTCTTTTTAAAGGCTGAATAATACTCTCTTGTATGTGTATACCACATTTATTCACCTATTCATCTGTGGACAGACATTTAAGTTGTTTCCATATTTTGGCTAATTAGAATAGTGCTACCATGAACATGAGAATGCTAATATCTCTTTAAGGACATTATTTCAATTCTTTTGGATAAATACCCAGAGGTTAGATTGCTGGATCATATCATAGTTCTGTTTTTAATTTTTTGAGGAACCTCCATACTGTTTTTGTAATGTTTTTGATATTCCATTCTATATTCACACCAATTTGCAAGGGTTCCAGTTTCTCTGCATCTTTGCTAACATTTGTGGTTTTTGTTGTTGTTTTGATAACAGCTATCCTGACAGGTGTGAGGTGATTTTGGTTTTGATTTGCATTCCCCTGATAATTACTGACCTAATCATAATTTTTTTTATATAGCTGTTGGCTCTTTTTTTTTTTTTTTCCTGTTCGTGAATTTTATTAAGTGGCTATGATCTGCCAGTTTAAAGTTCATCTTACTTGTGGAGATATAGAAGGAACAAGAAAAATCTGTGCCCTCAGGGAATTTATATTCTGGTGGGGTTAGAAAATGTGAGTCATACAAAAAATGGAGATAAACAGTGACAGTGCTGTATAGAAAATAAAGCAGGTGGGCAAATACAGGGCATGAGCTTGGGTGGCAGGGAGGGCCTCTCTCTGAGGTCACCATGGAGTGATAGGGCAGAGTTGGGAAACAACCAGGAGAAAAGCATCCAGATGGATATTCCTTTTCACCCCAGCTCCCCTCAACCAGGCCCTTGTCCAAGAATAGCCCAAAAGAATTCAAGTCCTGGAGAGTAAAGCCTCCCTCTAATTATGAAGGTTTTCAGAACCAGGATAGATTGGACACAGGAGACTGGGATGAGAAAGTATCTACATGCCCCCTTTTCTCCTGGCAGTGGTACCCCAGGCTTCCCAGGGGTAGGGGCATAGCCCAGACTCCCTGCCTTTTGAGAAAGATGGGAGTTTGGGCCCTTGCAGGAAGGTAAGGGGAGATGCTAACCCCAGGGACACTCCCCATGGCAAGTGGGCATCCAGGGCCAGAGGTTCCAGGGTCACTTCTTCCTGGCGCTTCTGCTGCCTCCAGGGCAGCCATGCTGCTTGCAGCTGTGACCTGGTTGGCGACACTGATGAGAGGCTTGAGCACTGTGCTGTATGTCTTCTTTGGAGAATTGTCTATACAAGTCCTTCACCCATTTTTTACTTGGCTCATTAGTTTTTTGCTATTGCATTGTGGGAGTTTCTTACATATTTTGAATATTAACCTCTTATTGGATATATAGTTTGCCAAGGTTTTTTTCTGTTTTATTTGTTGCCCTTTCACTCTGTTGATTGTTTCCTTTTCTGTGAGGAAGCTTTTTAGTTTGACATAGTATCACTTGTCTATTTTTGCTAATGTTGCCTGTGTTTTTGGTATCATATCCATGAGAAAATTGCCAAGACTGATGATACAAAGTTTTCTTCTATATTTTATTTTAAGATTTTATTTTTTTTGTTGGGGTGCCTGGGTGGCTCTGTCATTAATGTCTGCCTTCAGCTCAGGTCATGATCCCAGAGTCCTGGGACTGAGTCCTGTGTAGGGCTCCCTGCTCTATGGGGAGCTTGCTTCTCCCTCTCCCACTCCCCCTGCTTGTGTTCTCTCTCTCACTGTCTCTCTCTCTGTCAAATGAATAAAATCTTTTAAAAAATAAAATAAAGATTTTGTTTATTTGTTTGAGAGAGAGAACAAGTGATGAGGGGGCAAAGGGAGAGGGAGAAGCAGGCTCCCCACTGAGCAAGAAGCTGATATGGGACATCTAAAGACATTTAAGTCTTTAACCCATTTGGAGTTTATTTTTGTGTGTGGTGGTGTAAAATAGAGTTCCAATTTAATTCTTTTGCATGTAGATATTCAATTTCAGTTTCTGAGTACTCTCTGTGGGGAAAAGACATCCTTTCCCCCATTGTGTATTCTCAGCACCCTTGTTGAAGATCAGTTGATGATATATGTATGGATTTATTTCCAGGCTCTCTATTCTGTTCCATTGTCAAAATGCCCATACTACCTAAAGTAATCTACAGATTCAGTATAATCCTTTTCAAAATTTCGACAGAATTTTCTTATAGTAATAGCAAAGCAATTCTAAAATTTATATGGAACTGCAAAAGACTATGAATAGCCTAACAATCTTGAGAAAGAACAAAGCTAAAGGCATCGTGTTTCCTGATTTCAAAATAGCCTGCACAGCTGCAGTAGTCCAAACATATGATGCAAGCAAATATTTTAAGCGTGGCACAATATTCAGTACTGTATTTTTACCAGGACTATTTAACCAGTTCTTTTTGTTGGGTTATTTAAAGATTTCATTTAAATAAAATATACTGAGAGAAACATTCCTTTCCATAAATCTTCATGACGACATCAAATTTTTCCTCAGAATAAGTTAGAATAAATTTCTAATAATAAAATTTGGGCTTGTAAACATTTTAAATTTTTTTAAAAAAATTTTAAAAGATTTTATTTATTTATTTTAGAGAGAGGGAGAGAGGTATTGATTGTGGGGGGAGAGGCAGAGGGAGAGGGAGAGAGAATATTTCAGACACCCTGCTGAGCATGGAGCCAAACTCTGGTCTCCCTTCCAGGACCCTGAGATCATGACCTGAGCCAAAACAAAAGTCAGATGCTTAACCAGCTGAACCACCCAGGTGCCCCAACATTTACAGATTTTTAATAACACTACAAAAGGCAGAAAGCAACTTGTTTTTCCACCTATTATAGAAAAAGATTTTTATACATGCTTACAAAATACTACATCTTATTTTATCTTTTTAGTTATATATGATTGTTTTACTTCAAAGGTGATTGAGTAACAAAGTTTGAATATTTTAGTCATGTTTATTCTTTATATTTTCCTTTTGTGAGTTTCCTCTCTGTTTGTTTTAAACATTTTTTACTGGGAAATCTTTATTTCCTATTATTTTAATGAGAAATAAGATGAAATTACTAAGAAATTTTTTATTTCCTTGTTAATTAATTTAAAACATATATACTTATAGATTAAAGCCAATAAATAGTTTTTCAGTCATAGACACAGCAAATATTTTCTTCAGTTTATTGCTTTTCTTTAGTCAAATCTATTGAATTTTTCATTCATGTGTGTTTTACTTTGCTTATAATGCTTGGCATATGAATGTTAACAAACATTCATATATATTTTTCTGTTTTTTTAATATTTTATTTCTTTTAAAGAGTTGACTTTTCATTTGTCTAAAATTTAACTTCTTGTTTCCTGGCAACTTTGCATACTGAATTTTTCTAATTTTCAGGTCACAGCTCATCAAATAAGCTTTACTTGACCTATTCCTCTGTTGCTCAAGGTTCTTTTTACCGCATTGCCTTGTGTATTTCCTTCTAAATACTTTTTATGTGCAAAAATATTCTTTTTTTTTTTTTTAAAGATTTATTTATTTATTTGACAGAGAGAGATCACAAGTAGGCAGAGAGGCAGGCAGAGAGAGAGAGGAGGAAGCAGGCTCCCTGCTGAGCAGAGAGCCCGATGTGGGACTCGATCCCAGGACCCTGAGATCATGACCTGAGCCGAAGGCAGCGGCCTAACCCACTGAGCCACCCAGGCGCCCTGTGCAAAAATATTCTTAATCATTTGTCTCTTGAACTAAATATTGTCTGTCTGTCTTCATTAGAATGTAGGTTCAATGAAGTAAGGATATTTTATGCTTTACTTTCCTCTGTATTCTTTCAGCCTAATAACTATCCTGTACCTAATAGAAATTCAAATATATTTGTTCATTGAAAAATGTACCATTTATTATTGCCTCATATATTTTTTTTTGATTATGTGGGAGTCTAAGATCCTTTTCATTTGAAAAAGTTCACTTTGCTTATGAGATTATTACTCAATTACTTTATAATCAACTACTTTGTCAATTTTTTAAAATAATAAAAATTGTATTCAAATTGCCAAATCATCTTAAAAACAAACAAACAAACAAACAAAACACATGTCTACAGTGAGACTTAGAGATAAATACATCTAGAAGAAAAAGTACTTCCATAGAGGCTTATTGAGAAACATTATTTTTAGATGACAGTTTCCTAAAACAAGCACAATTTTTCTCACCTGTAAATTCAGTCCTTTTTATTTTTTTCTTTTCCTATTAGATCTAGATGGTTTAGCAACCATCCTTTAATAATATCATCTGGTTTTAGACTAAAAAGAGTTCTAGGAAATCTCATTCATTTCCTGATGCTATCTCACTGTGGCCCACTTATGGTAATGATATCAGGTTACACTGGAATTCCATATATACAAGATTCTACTCATTGTATAATAGTTAAGAATAGACTTTTCTGTCGAAACTTTGAAATGGTCATTCTTTGCTGAAGACCCAGTTCTTGATAAATTGTCATAGCAGAGCCTTGAGATAAGCATGCAAGGGATTGCTGATAATATTGAATGGTCAAGTTTATTTATTACAGCAGCTATCAACATGAGAATCAAGAAGAGTTGATATTCCTTACTGGCATTTAACACATCCTATTTAATAAAGACTTGATCAGTGTTTGCCCTATGATAAAAAACATATGATAAAGAGTAAGGCCATTGAAGAATCTCCAGGGCCTTCCAATACATCCTGTAAATTGTACATATTTATACTAATAAATATTTACTTATATAAAATTGAATAATGAAATAAGAACTTAGAGATACTTATGACACATATGACATTACTAGCTATATAAATACTCATGTAATCAACATGAAAAAGATGAACAACTTCAAAGATAGGTAAACAAAAGACATGCACATATTTCTACAAAGAAATTAATATAAATAATATTGCTAAACTTCACTAGCAGTTTAAAATGCAAATTAAAATATAATGAAATATCAATTTTTATGTCACATTGGAAAATAATTGATTTCTGAAATGTATTGCAGTTTATAGAACATATCATGACTTATCGGTGAGAACGTTAATGGTTTCAATCATTTTGAGGGTAAGTTTGCAATATGCATTATAATGTTAAGTTGGTATATCATTTACCACAAGATTTCATTTCAAAGAATTTATCTTACAGGGGCGCCTGGGTGGCTCAGTGGGTTAAAGCCTCTGCCTTCGGCTCAGGTCATGATCCCAGGGTCCTGGGATCAAGCCCCACATCAGGCTCTCTGCTCAGCAGGGAGCCTGCTTCCTCCTCTCCCTCTGCCTGCTTCTCTGCCTACTTGTGATCTCTGTCTGTCAAATAAATAAATAAATAATCTTAAAAAAAAAAAGAATTTGTCTTACAAATATTTGTACAATCTCTCTCTCTCTCTCTCTCTACACACACACACACACACACACAAATTATAACATAACATAGTTTATAATTAAGAAAAGCCAGCAATCAAAATAGCCATTGCTGTGGACTGGTCAAACAAAAAATGGATTCATTCATGCAGTGGAATATTAAGCAGATACTAAAGAGATTGAGAAAATCTTTGATTTAAGAAGACTTAAATTCTTCCATTACTTAAAACAATATGTAGTTTGCAATTCATTTTGAACAGAAGCAAATATATGCTCTCTTTCATGAAAAAAAGGATGGCTCAAAAGAACCAAGAGCCTGGAAGGTGAAACTGGGAACAACTAGAAATTTTTTCCAGACCTTGAAACCTGATCCAGAAAAATGTGACATATGCCCAGCTGGACCTCAGAACTGGTCCCCCCCCCACCCCGCCCAGTTTTATTGAGAAATAATTGAAATGCATCACTGTACAATTTTCAGGCATATGGCATGAGGGTTTGATTCGTATGTATTGTGAAATGACTACCACAATAGGTTCAGCTAACATCCACCTTATAGAGATATAATAAAGAGAAAAGAGAGAAGAGAATTTAAAAAAAAAATGTCTTTTTATGGTGAGAACTCTTAGCATTTACTCTTAACTTTTCTTTATATTATTCATCATCCTTGGTATTTATTTATCTTACAACTGTAAGTTTGCACCTGTTATGTTCTTTTTACATTCATTTCCCCTATTTTTGAACTGTACTATCTATAACTGTTCCTACTTGCCCCACTACCCCCCACCCACACACACCGTATGTTGGGAGTATCAGAGAACTTGTCTCTAGTTTCTCATGGCAACAGATGGAGGGGAATTTTTCCTTAGCAACTCTCCTTAATGGATTAAATGAAAAAGCCTCATCTGCACCTGGATCTGATTTAGATATTGGACTTTGAATTGAGAGGATGAGATTATGCACTTTGACCTGATGTGTAATGGGATGAAACTTTTGGGTACCTTGAGAGGGTTAAATGTATTTTGTAATTGGGAAGGACATGGGTTATTGTGGGCCAGAGAACATACTGTAAAAGACTAATGAAACATGTATTTGTTATGATGGTTGGATTTTATAACTTATTTTAAATCCTTAGAAGAGAGCTTCTATCACATATAATTTCATTTGGAAATACGATAACTACATATAATTTTAGTGACTGAATATGTTACTTTGATTAAAAAAATTTAAATTCTTCATTTAAAAATAATATGCACTTTACAATTTATTTTTGTACAGATTGGGCTGTCCTTAAGAACACATTACTTATTAGAAATATTTTCTCATTGTTTGTGAAAATTCTCACTGTCAGAGAAAAGAGGAAAAAAATGTGGGGGTTATCAAATCTTGCAAAAATATTTTTCAGTCTTTCCTGAGGAAGTTTAAAGAATAGAAAAACGGGGATTACAAAGTAAGAGATGTTTTGCATACTTGTCTAAATTTTGTGCCACTTGTGAATCCATTCTTACTACAGTGAGCATGCTGTGTGTACTACATGGCTTTTAAAAAATCTTTTTACTTTTTCACACTACAGAGAACATATTACAAAAATGGCATTGCTTATTTCAGGGTACATAGTTATTAATAAATGTGTCATGATGCCCATGTTATTCAAGAAATCTCTGTGAAACCTGGTCTCATGCTGTCTGCACTGTAAATAGTTTGGTAATGCAGGCTATAGAGTAGCTGATAAACAATGGAATCTATAGTCACATAAAATAGCATGTTAGGGTATATTATTAAAGCAAATTTCTCTATTCTCAGAGTGCTGACAACATTTATTTAAGCATAGGTGCCTAATATATGTGTGCTGACATGCAGTAGGTATGAATAAAAAATAAATGGTGGCTGATAAAAGAAGTCAACAATATGATGTCAAATTTGTAGACTAATGGGCTAAGCAAACAAAATATTCTGACATATGGAACTATTACTGAAAAATTTTTTTGGAAAATTTTAACAGTCTAATTGAAGGAAAAATATAAAGAATATGTAAGTATATATAAAGAATATAAGGAAGTAATCCTTCATGTAACACTAGAAATATTTGGAAAATTATTTCTAAGGGTCAAGGGAATCAGTTTGAAAAATTATTTCCATAATATCTTTACAATTAAAAGTGTCTTGGACTGAGTCCTAACCTCTCAGTTAATTCATCTTCAATGTTTAATCCCTGTATAGATGTAATTATCCGATGTTCAAATGAACATCTAAATTATCTAATTTGTCAGAGAAATATCTTTGTCCAATTGGAGTATAGGTCACTAATTATTTTCTGTTTGTAGAAATTAGAGTTCAGGAAAAATTAAAAAAAAAAATAGTCACATACACACAAAAACCTGTGCTGGCTCATAGAATGCAGTCCTCCACCACCAGTTCAGTCCTCCTCCTGCACATACACTGAAGGAGGTTTCACATAAACTTTAACAGAATAGGAAGTAAGATGAAGGATTAGTCGCTTTGCTGTTAAAATATCGAAGTTGGAAGAACAAAGACTGGAGAGGAACCATGGCAATAATAACAGGTAAACTCATATAGCCTATTTTTAATTTGTTATTATAGTTTAAAAATATTAAAATAATGGGTTTTCACTCAAGATTCAATATTCCTTCAAAGTACAGCATTTTTGTAATTGGTATTTAAACTGTTTTAAAAGAAAAAAAAACTTTACCTTTCATATGTTTTCTCCTTCTCTCTCTCTCCCTCTCCCTTTCTCTCTCTCTCTCTCTGTTTCTCTCTCTCCCTCTATCTCTCTCACACACACACACACACACGAATCCATGTCAGCTAAACTAGTATATGAAAGGTAGAAAATGAGTGATAGTTAAAAATAAAAGCCTGTGTTACTCCAGGAATACTGAAAGTCCATGTCTATTGCTTTTCTAAGGCCATGGAAATTTGATTCTGAAACTTAGCTCATAATAAACATTGGAAATAATTTAAAGTGACATCCACTTGTTCTTGCTGCTAGTAAATGCCTCATCAAAGATCTCTTGACCTTTTCTGAAGTTAGATTTGGGGAAAAAAAAAAATCAGTGGAGCAATTCCAAGGCTACGATAAGTTAAAAACTAAAACTTTATGTAAAATTAAATATATAAATTTTAAATTATATATATATTTATATATAATTTTATATATTTACATATAAATTTTATTTAGTTTTTATTTTGTATATATAAATTATATATATTTAATATATTTAAAATTAAAGTAATAGGAATTTCTTTGAGATGTAATTGATATATACCATTGGTTTCAAGTGTATAGCATAATAATTCAATATATATATCTGAAATGATCATTATCATAAGTCTAACACCCATTACCACACATAACTATAATTTTTTCTTATGAGGAGAAATTCTGAGCTTACTCTCTTAACTTTGAAATACATAATATAGTATTATTAACAGATTACTTAGATTGTCAGATTGTCAATACATTGACAGGAGAAGAAAATAAAATAAAATAGTTTTCCATGGAGCACCAGGTGGCTCAGTTGCTTAAGCATCTGCCTACTTCTCAGGTCATCATCTCAGGGTCCTACCATAAACCCCATGTTGGATTCCCTGTTTAGTGGGGAATCTGCTTTTCCCTTTCCTTTGGCCCCTTCCCCCTGCTTGTATGCTCGCTCTCTATTTTTCAAGTAAATAAATAAAATCTTTAAGGAAATATTCAACCTCATTAGGAAGAGCATTTTATAACACTTGAGAATTATTGATCTTGGTATGAACTTTTGCCATTACTTTATTACCAAATCAAATGTTCCATTAATAAATGGAATTCAGAGATAATCTCTCAAACATCTTTTTTTGGCTGATCGCAACAACAAATCTCCCCATCTCTTGAGATGTGCATTCTTTGCTTGATGTAGTTATTATACCTTGTCCTGTGATTGTATGAAAAACAAAAGGTGAACAGACTGGGGAGAAAGATTGTTGTTCGGAAGAGGTGATAGAAGATAAACCTCAATAGGGTAGTTAATTCCCAGAAAACTGAAAACTGACTGCATGCAGAGTCTGTTTCTTGCTGATTTGTAATCATGATTCTTAAGTGTGGCAATTACATTGACATATCCATGTTTTGTCATTGTTTCATATATCTAGCATATGTTCCTTCCTGTTCTTCGATTCATATTCCTATATTTATGAGCTTACCTTTTTTATTACTCCTCCCAAATTCTAGTTTTACCTCCTTCCTAGGTCTCTTTTCCTATTACTGGGCCTTGATATTTTATTTTATTTTATTTTATTTTATTTTTTATTTTGTTTTCATTCCATTTTTATTTATGACGTTAAGTAGAAACCAAATTTCTAAGTTTCCTCAACTACATTCACTTAAAACACCTCCCATTGACCATAGTTTGAGATCTTAAATTTTCCTTCTTTCACTAGGCCATAATGAATGGTAAGGAAATAAGAATATATAGCTGAGTTCTAAGTTTTCTAATAGACTAGAGTTCTAGAGTTTAGAGGCTCCCAGCACTTTAAAAGTCTTTGATTCCCCTTTATTTGTGAGCAAAATTCGATTAACTGCTAAAAATCCCTTTGCATATTTTGGACATTGGTAATACCATACACACATTCTACTGGGGTGTTTTTAGTAGGTTTATGAACCTACCTTAGGCCATAGCACCAGCATGCTGGAAGCAAAACCAATGCAAGGCCTTGATATTTTATGCAACTGAATATGTAAGTGATAAAATTGATAAGATTTGAAAAGAAGAGAAACAGAAGGAACAAAGTTTAGATAGATGGCTATTGCAATGGTACACATACACACATGAGCTGATTTGAGAGAAGTACTGAGAAAGATGAAGTATATAATCTGTAGAGATATTTTTGGGAAATACCACCATCAGTGAGATGCAGTGGGAAGATATGTGAAATGAATCTATGTTTCCAAATGTAAGTATAAGGAGACAAGAATTAAGCTGTTTTGTGAGGGCAAAGATTTAAATTAGTTATGGAAAAGTTCAATTTGAAGTGAAGTTGTGATGGCCAACTGGAAATGAAGAGAAGGCTGGTAGAAATATTTTACTGGAACGCCAATTAGAGGAAATGTCTGGAGAAAAATTTAGACTCTTGGAGATAGATGAATAGAATATAAAGTCAATGCTTTGGAGGAATATATACAGTTATGATTTTGAGTTTATTAATTTATTCATCAAAATTTTACTACAGACTAAGTATATATAGGCACCGTTCCAGACACTAGAAATACAAAGTAGAAAATAGAATGACCTTTTTATGATTCATGGTCTACTTGAAAAGAAAGAAGTGAACATAAATTTAGCTTAATGTGGTATGTTAGTTTGTTAGGGCTTCCATAATAAAATACCAAAGACTAGGGACTTAAATAACAGAAATTTATTTTCTCAGTTCTAGAGACCAGAATTCCAATATGAAGGGGTCAGTGTATTTTATTTTTCCTGAGGTCTATGTCTTTGTCTTTCAACTACTGTCTTCTCACTGTGTCTTCACATGGCCTTTCCTCTGGGTATATGCTTCTCTGGTATCTCTTACAAGAACACCAGTCCTGGTGGATTAGGACTCCATGCTGATAAACTCATTTAATCTTAATTATTTCTTTAAAGTCTCTTCTTTATAGTCACTTCTAGTGTACTAGGGGTCAGAGCTTCAACATATGGGTTTTTGCATAATGAAGGGGTTAGGCATATAAAAACTATAACTACATCCCAGAAGACAAACAAGTCCGTATGAATGAAGTGGGAGAGAGACTCACAGAAGAGACAAAATCTAAGTTAGTGACTCTTGAACAAAACGTATAGAATATTTTATGAATAGGAAAAAGCAGATATGTGAGAATGAATCATGTTCAGGAAATGGTCTGATGTGAATGGGAAGTCCTTTCAGGACATGCTAAAGACCTGTGTCTTATCGGTCATTCTCCTCCATCCGTCCATACACCAGATAAATTCACCAGATGAATTTTGTTTATTTCTCAAATCTGTTCTTTTTTTCTGTCTTTGTCATTGTGTTCTAACCTCTTGTCTAGGGCTCTGAAATCCCTACAACAGTCTACTTCAACTTTCATTTAAGCATGATCTTTTAATAATTTAGATTTAAAATTGTATCCTCTCTGATCTTAAAATCTCTTAAAGGCTTTCAGTGGCTCTTAGGATGATGATCTTCAATATGTCTTTGAAGTTCTGCATTGATTAGGTCCTGCCTACCTCTCAAACCTCATTTCTTTCTGTAGTCACATCAAATTTATCTCAAACATTTAAGGTGTTTTTTCATCCCCAAATTTCTTTGCATGCTTTATTTCCTCTCCGTGGAATGTGTTTCCTTACCCTTTGTATTGAATTAATGCTTACTCATCCTTCTGAACTGAGCTCATATCCTCTTCTTGGAGAAGTCTTTTCTTCACCTCACTAGCTAGATCAGAAGCACCATTATTTGTCTTTAAGGTAAGTTTTACATATTTTTTTTTTTTAGAATATATATAGTGGGAACTTATTACATTCTGACCTATAATTTCATTTACATTTTCTCTGCTAGGTATACACGATCCACAGGGCAATATAATAATAAAAAATTATTTATAATAAGTAGCTAAATATTTAGCACACGAGATTTAATTTGAAAGAGTAAGTTATCAATAAGATATATCTATATATACACATATCTACATTCAAGAGATTTCAAATAGAAAACAAAATGCCCTTTTGTTTTCTGTATTACTATTAGAAATGAAATAAAGTTAGCCATACTTTTATCCTCATGGTATTAAAAAGAAAGGAGTTGTGGAAAAAAATAGGTTATTATTCTGAGTGTCCTTTCCAGTTAATTTCAATTTTCTTTACTTTTTTTTCCCACAAAGAAATCTGATACCTAGCATGACAAGAAAACAAAATCACATTGACACTCTCTAAAATAATTGCTGTATTACAATAAAAATTGAGTATACATGCCTATCATAATAAAATACATAATGAGGGATTAATTAACATTCTTTCATAAAAAGGGAGGAAAATACCTTGCTTATCTGACAAAACCCTGTTATCTGCTGAACAGTCTGAAAGGAGTTTCTTAACATATGGAGAGCATCCCAAAGTCATAAATCTTTACTGATATATTCTTTCACTTGATAAGAGTTGTTGCCTAGCTGTTGTCAAAACGTGTGTCCATGAGGCTAGGTTGGCTGTGTATGGAAATTAACCACAATATCACCCCAAGACCTCTTCTGTGAACCAGCTCTTCACAAGACACGTTGAACTGATTCTCTATCATCAGGATCACCAGAGTAGATACCTCCTAACTAACAAAGAATCTGTGCTGCCATTCTGAGCTTCTAATATTCTAGTATTCTAATATTCTAGTACTGTTTCCTATCACATTCTCACAGTTGGGGCCACCTCTATCCATACAGATTTTCTATCAGCATTGAATTGCAAAGGGAAAATGGTCTCAAATAGTAGTCCTCCCAAAAAAGCCCTTAGCCTGTATGCAAATTTGCATGTTATAATCTCAAAACTTTCTATTTCTTGGATATTCCATATATATAAGATGTAATTCAGTACAGCTATAGTTGAAATTTCAGCCTGTATACCTCACCCTAGAACAGCTGGTATCCACTGATATTTTATATGCATAATCAAAATAAACCATGCAAATAGATAAATGGTTATTTAAGGGAACTTGATTCTTTGCTTCTAGAAATAGAAATGTCTGCAAATTTCTCTTGTAAAAACACAAATACTACCACTAATAATAATACCAAAACAATAGCAGGAGGAGGGCAGGGACTCACCTATTTTATTTGCCTTTTTAATTCTAAAACTTAATTTATCTGAAGGTAATACAGAAAACAAAAGGACATTTTCTTTTCTATTTGAAATCTCTTAAATGTAGATGTGTGTATATATAGATATATCTTATTGATAACTTACTCTTTCAAATTAAATCTCGTGTGTTAAAATATTTAGCTACTTATTATAAATTTTTTATTATTATATTGTTGCCCTGTAGATTTATTTTAGACTTAGAAGAATAAAAAAATCAAATGATTTATCTCAATCTACATTTAATTCAGAAAAATTCACAGAACCTCCATTTTATATCATGTGGCTGGCAGGTGTTAAGACACAAAGTTTAATAAGAAAAAGCCTTTTCTTCTCTGGGAGTCATAGGTTATTTTAATCTCAGCTTTGTTAAGTAAATTTGTAATTCCTTATTTATATATAAACCTATTACCACCCTATAACCAAGTCTAATATCAACTCCTGCCTGAACTACTATAGTAGCCTTCTAAGGGGTATTCTAATGTCTACTTTTGCCTTTCATCTGTTTTGAAGTCAGGATGATATGTACAAAATACAAATCTGGTCAAGTTCCTTTCCTACTTAAAACACAGCTTGTTGTGAGGTGCCTGGGTGGCTCAGGTGGTTAAGCATCTGTCTTTGGCTCAGGTCATGATCCCAGGGTCTAGGGATTGAACCCTGCATCAGGCTCACTGCTCAGTGGGAAGCCTGCTTCTCTCTCTCACTCTCCCACTGCCCTTGCTTGTGTTAACTCTTGCTGTCTCAATCTCTGTCAGATAAATAAACAAATAAATATTTTTAAAAACAAAACAAAACTCATCTGTTGCTTTGGTTGAAATCCCATAATAGCATCCAAAGTTCTTCATGATAAGACCTGTCTTTGTCACCATTTTCATTTCTTGTAATTTTCTCCCCTTATCCACTTTTTCTAGTTATTCCCTTCCTTCTTCCATTTCATCTTATGTAGAAACTATTGTGCTCATCTTCACAATTTTCAGCACATGGCTTCCTTATCAGAGTGTAGTCTCCCCCCCCCCCTTTTTTTTAACCTGGTAAGTTCTTCATATTTAAGCTCTTTTTTTCTCAATAACTTCTCTTAGAAAGTAGATTAGGATCTTTTCTTTTATGCACCAATAGTTATCTTTTGTAATATTTATCAACATAGCTTGTTTAGTGTATTATTTCCTTTCAGATTTATTTCTTGTGACAGAATGTGGTTGAATATACTATACCTCATCCCTCTATTTGTTGACACACTTGTGTAAGGGATACTTTTGATTCTTTTAAACAACTTCACATTTTCAAGATTTGAAGATTCTCCCTCTGCGGAAAATGGCTCAACCTTATAGTCTCAGTCTTAATTTCAATATTCATCTTTTTTCTTGAGGATTATTCATTAATTCCATTCCTGAAAGCACATATTAAGTAATCTGCCAAATGTATAAAAAATTAAATCCAGGTCCTCCAGTGTTGTCACTGGAAAGATAATTTCTAATTTTAAGAAGATTGTGGAAAGAGGAGTGGTTGGACTTTATAACTTGTTCATGTGGTGAGGAATGAATTGACATTTTTTTCCTTCAGAAATTCTTTCTAATTATCTCAGGCTTTGGGAACTGGGAAAGCTTAAATCTTGCATTCACATGCAGTTGTTTTCCATAGCATACACTTAGGAGAAACCTGTTATATTTTCATAAAAATAAATCATTCTTATCCTGATGCAATGATTTAAGGTATCAGTGTGTTATATGTGCAGTAGAATAACTTTGAACTGAAAACTTTATGTAAAAGTGCAAATATAAAATAGCCTGAAAGAAAAAAATGTAAGAGTGTGATTAAAGCTTCTGTGTGTATGTGTGTGTGCGCGCACGTTTGTGTATTTGTACAAAAAAAGCCCTAATAATATCTTCACCTTATCTCTTTCCTTATTGCTGTCCCTGAAGCACATCTATAGAGCTACTGGATTTATTGACATATCTAGGAGAGATTTTGTGATCATGTAGCCAAGAGATGTTTAAGTTCAGGCATAGATGTCACCATTGACCCACCTTATGATTAAGGTAGATGTTTCTAATGTTTCACATTCTTCTGAGATTTAAGGTGACATAAACTCTGATTAATTTTTCAACTTGACTTCATGGAGCCACTTCCACCAATTCAGAATTGTTCCATAAAGAAAAACCTATTTGCCACCTCTGATTAGTATAAGCTCCCTCATTTTGCATTGGGGTGGAACAATGGCAGAGTGGTTATTACTTACTTGCCCAAAACCATGCTAAAAGTTAATGGAATTAGGAATCTCTCTGTTGTCCTCTGTTCACCTACAGTGAATTTTCTACTCTTTTATGCTTTTAGGAAAAATTTTATCAAATGATATTGTTTTAGGGGGGTAGTATGATTCACTTTGCAAAATATTGTTTAATAAATATATTTTAAGGTGTGCCTGTGTTTGTGTGTACAAGACATACATATCTTCAACATTTATGTATTAATTCATGGAAGATAATTCCAACAAAACTGGCCCAGACTGTTTTTTTCTATTTCATGTAGAAAATATATATCCATGGAGGAGTTAAGATGGCAGAAAAATGGGGGAGGGGGTCCCTAAGCTTGTCTTGTTCTTTGAACACAGCTTGCTAATTATCAAATCATTCCAAATACCCAAGAAATCAAATGAAGGTCTGACAAAACAAAAACTACAAGTCTACAAGTAGGGAAATACAAATCAAAACCACAATGAAATAATACCTCACACCCAACAGAATGGCTAAAAGGAATAACAAAAGAAATAATAGGTGTTGGTGAAGATGCAGAGAAAGAGAAACCCTTTTGCACTGTGGTGGGAATGCAAACTGGTATAGCTACTCTGGAGAACAATATGAAGATTCCTAAAAAAAACTAAAAATAGAATTGGCCTTTGGTTCCAGCAATCACACTACTAGATAATTGCCAAAACGATACCAAAATACAGATTTGAAGGAGTACATGCACCCTGTTGTTTATAGCAGCATTATAAACAATAGCCAAACTATGAGGAAAGCCCTAATGTCCATCAACTGTTGAATGGATAAAGAAGATATGGTGTAAATATTACAACAGAATATTACTCAGTCGTTGAAAAAAGAAATCTTACCATTTTCAATGACATGGATGAAGATAGAATGTATTATGCTAAGTGAAATACATCAATCATAGAAAGATAAATACCATATGCTTTCACTCATATGTAAAATTAAGAAATAAAACAGATGATGGGAAGGGGAGAAAAAGGAGAAAGGGAAATAAACCATAATACTCTACAGAATAGACAACAAACTGAAGGTAGTTGGAAGGAGGTGGGTGAGGGATGGGCTAGATGGATGAGGGTTATTAAAGAGGACACTTGTGATGAGCACTGGATATTGTAGCAGTTGATGAATCACTGAGTTCTACTCCTGAAATCAATATTGCACTTGTATGTTAACTAACTATAATTTAATTAAAAAATTTTAAAAAGAAAATATGTATCCATTTTAGTACACAGTGGGTATTTTTTTAAGGAATAAAAGTGCTTCTGTAGTTCAATGTCATTATTAAATGATCATTAAGAAAATAGATGAACAAATTATAATATAATCCTTTTGTTCTCTTATGTTAACATTTCCTGGGTGAGAGATCCTGCTTTATAAATGTGTTGCTCCATTATCAATTGCTGAATTTTATTAGAATTGTGATAATGGGGAGAAGTCTGTGACATTACAGTGGTCAGACAAAAGCAAGATGATGGAATTTCAGGGGAATGGTTTGTTCTTGTGAAGGTATAAACTTGAAAGGATTGAAAGCTCTTATTTTACAAAGTGATTCTAAGCCAAAACAATACATTTTCTATTTCATTTCCTAAAGGCTTTGACAGAAATTTAAAGACTTACAGCTCTCACTGAACTTTACTTTGGTCTTTAAATGTAATGTCCTAATGTGAATAATCTTAGGAGCATAAATATGTTGACAGCTTAATGCTCTGACATTTTATTCTCATTGTCTGATTTTATTTTCTTCTTTTCCACTATGCTTGAGCATAATTACAAGCACTGCCTTAGAAAGACATTATTCAAAACCCACAAAAGGCTATTTTGCATTAGGGAATTAATGCAAATGGAACACAAGGAAAAACTTTGATTTTAAAATGATTCTCCCAAATCCCCCATCACATTTAAGAAAAGTATTTCTATAGGAAATGTTTGGCAAATTCTCACATAAAATATCCACAGAATCAGCAGGTTCCCTCTATTTGCTAGTGCATTCAGTAGCATAAGACAAACACAAACTTTACTTAGAAACTTATACTAGGAGTGACAAAAGTAGATTTTGAGTATTCACAAGGGAATAGTACAACGTCAATGATTTGATGAATAGCATGACTATCAGCTTTTGAAATAATTATATTTTGCAAATGGAATACATAAGAACTCATCAGTAATTTTGTGATATAGCAATGCATACAGAAAAGCTAATGCAATGAATTTGGGCATAAAAACTAATTTTCTGCAGTTATTGAAAAAGGCCCTATACTATTTGGAAAATTATAAATAAATGTATTACACACTCAATAGACCCTCCTTACAGAGGTTTTTTGTTTTGTTTTGGGGGAGTTAAACAAGAATTGGAATATTTTTATTAATTCCCAATTGCAATAGTTTCTTTCTTTTTCTTTCTTATTTTTTTTAATTAAATATAATGTATAATTAGTACTGGAGTACAGGTCTGTAAATCACCAGGTTTACACACTTCAAAGCACTCACAATAGCACATACCCACCCCAATGTCCATAACCCAACCACCCTCTCCTTACCCCTCTCCCTCTGGCAACCCTCAGTTTGTTTTGTGAGATTGAGTCTCTTATTTTTTGTCTCCACTGTAATCCCATCTTGTTTCATTTTTCCTTTCCTAACCCCCAACCCCCCCCCCCACGTTGCCTCTCAAATTCTTCATATCAGGGAGATCATTTGATAATTGTCTTTCTCTGATTGACTTATTTTGCTCAGCATAATTCCCTTTAGTTCTATCCACGTGATTACAAAGGGCAAGATTTCATTTCTTTGGATCAATGCATACTATTCCATTGGATATATATGTGTGTGTGTATATATACACACACACACACAACCTCTTTTTTATCCATTCACCTGTTGATGGAAATCTAAGTTCTTTCCATAGTTTGGCTATTGTGGGCATTGCTGTTATAAACATTGAGGTGCACGTGCCCCTTTGGATCACTACATTTGTATCTTTAGGGTAAATACCCAGTAGTGCGATTGCTGGGTCATAGGGTAGCTCTGTTTTCAACTTTCTGAGGAAACTCCATGCTGTTTTCCAGAGTGTTTGTACCAGCTTGCTTTCCCCCCAGCAGTATAGGAGGATTCCCCTTTCTTTGCATCCTCACCAGCATCTGTCATTTCCTGACTTATTAATTTTAGCCATTCTGATTGGTGTGAGGTGGTATCTCCTTGTGGTTTTGACTTGTATTTCCCTGATGCCGAGTGATGTGGAGCATTTTCATGTGTCTATTAGGCCATCTGGATGTCTTCTTTGCAGAAATGTCTGTTCATGTCTTCTGCCCATTACTTGATTGGATTTTTTGTTCTTTGGGTGTTGAGTTTGATAAGTTCTTCATAGATTTTGGATACTAGCCCTTTATCTGATATGTCATTTGCAAATATCCTCTCCCATTCTGTCAGCTGTCTTTTGGTTTTGTTGACTGTTTCCTTTGCTGTGCGAAAGCTTTTGATCTTGGTGAAGTCCCAATAGTTCATTTTTGCCCTTTCTTCCCTTGCCTTTGGAGATGTTTCTAGGAGGAAGTTCCTGCAGCTGAGGTTGAAGAGGTTACTGATTCTTCTCCTCTAGGATATTGGTCTGGAAATAATTATCTTTTTTGATGGGATCCTTGTCTGGTTTTGGGATTAAGGTAATGCTGGCCTCATAAAATGAGCTTGGAAGTTTTCCTTCCATTTCTATTTTTTGGAACAGTTTCAGGAGAATAGGAATTAATTCTTCTTTAAATGTTTAATAGAATTCCCCTGGGAAGCTGTTTGGCTCTGGGCTCTTGTTTGTTTGTAGATTTTTGATGACCCCTTCAATCTCCTTACTGGTTATGGGTCTGTTCAGGTTTTCTATTTCTTCCTGGTTCAGTTGTGGTAGTTTTTATGTCTCTAGGAATGCATCCATTTCTTCCAGATTGTGAAATTTGCTGGTGTATTTCACTCATAATATGTTCTTATAATTGTTTGTATTTCTTTGGTGTTGGTTTAGATCTCTTCTCTTTCATTCATGATCTTATTAATTTGGGTCCTTTCTCTTTTCTTTTGGATAGTCTGGCCAGGGGTTTATCAATCTTATTAATTCTTCCAAAGAACCAGCTCCTAGTTTCATTGATATGTTCTATTGTTGTTTCCTTCTTCCTCCTCCTCCTTCTCTTTTCCTTCTCCTCCTCCTCCTCCTCCTCCTCCTCCTCCTCCTTCTCCTTCTTCTTCTTCTTTTGGTTTTTATTTCATTGATTTCTGCTCTGATCTTTATGATTTCTCTTCTCCTGCTGGGTTTAGGCTTTCTTTTCTGTTCTTTCTCCAGCTCCTTTAGGTGTAGGGTTAAGTTGTGTAGTTGAGACCTTTCTTGTTTCTTGAGAAAGGCTTGTATTGCTGTATACTTTCCTTTCAGGACTGCCTTTGCTGTGTACCACAGATTTTGAACAGTTGTACTTTCATCATCATTTGTTTCCATGACTTTTTTCAATTCTTCTTTAATTTCCTGGTTGACCCATTCATTCTTTAGTTGAATGCTCTTTAGCCTCCATGTATTTGGGGTCTTTCTAAATTTCCTCTTGTGATTGAGTTCTAGCTTCAGAGCATTGTGATCTGAAAGTATGTAGGGAATGATCCCAATCTTTTGGTACCAGTTGAGACCTGATTTTTGACACAGGATGTGATCTATTCTGGACAATATTCCATGTGTGCTAGAGAAGAATGTGTATTCTGTTGCTTTGGGATAGAATGTTCTGAATATATCTGTGATGTCCATCTGGTCCAGTGTGTCATTGAAGGCCTTTTTCCTCATTGATCTTTTGCTTAGATGATCTGTCCATTTCAGTGAGGGGTGTGTTAAAGTCCCCTCCTATTATTGTATTATTGTTGATGTGTTTCTTTGATTTTGTTACTAATTGGTTTATATTGTTGGTTGCTCCCATGTTAGGGGTATAGATACTTAAAATTGTTAGATCTTCTTGTTGGACAGACCCTTTAAGTATGACATAGTGCCTTCCTCATCTCTTATTATAGTCTTTGGCTTAAAGTCTAATTCATCTGCTATAAGGATTGCCATCTCAGCTTTCTTTTGATGTCCACTAGCATGGTAAATTATTTTCCACTCCCTTACTTTAAATCTGGAGGTGTCTTTATGTCTAAAATGAATTTCTTGTTGACATAATATTGATGGGTTTTGGTTTTTTATCCATTCTGATACCCTGTGTCCTTTGATTGGGACATTTAGCCCATTTACATTTAGCCCATTTACATTCATAAGAGAGATGAATTTAGTGACATTGTATTGCCTGTAAAGTGACTGTTAACTGTATATTGTCTCTGTTTCTTTCTCGTTTACCCCTTTTAGGCTCTCTCTTTGCTTAGAGGACCCCTTTCAATAATTCTTTTAGAGCTGGTTTGATGTTTATCAATTCTTTTAATTTTTATTTGTCCTGGAAGCTTCTTATTTCTCCTTCTATTTTCAATGATAGCCTAGTTGGATATAGTATTCTTGGTTGCATGTTTTTCTCATTTAGTGCTCTGAATATATCACGCCAGTTATTTCTGCCCTGCCAGGTGTCTGTGGATAGATCTGCTGCCAATCTAATATTTTTGCCATTGTATGTTACAGACTTCTTGTCTCAGGCTGCTTTCAGAATTTTCTCTTTGTCACTAAGACTTGTAAGTTTTACTATTAGATGACAGGGGTGTGGACCTATTCTTATTGATTTTGAGGGGAGTTCTCTGCACCTCCTGGAATTTGGTATTTGTTCCCTTTGCCATATTAGAAATTCTCTAAAATAATTCACTCCAATATACCTTCTGCCCCCTTCTCTCTTTCTTCTTCTTCTGGAATCCCAATTATTCTAGTATTGTTTTATCTTATGGTATCACTTAACTCTTGAATTCTCCTCTCATGGTCCAATAATTGTTTGTCCCTCTTTTGCTCAGCTTCTTTGTTCTCTATCATTTGGTCTTCTCTATAACTAATTTTCTCTTCTGCCTCATTCATCCTAGCAGTAAGAGCTTCCGTTTTTGATTGCACTTCATTAATAGCGTTTTTAATTTCAGCTTTGTTGGATTTTAGTTCTTTTATTTCTCTAGAAAGGGCTTTTATTTCTCCAGACAGTTTTCTTTAATATCTTCCATGCCTTTTTCAAACCCAGCTAGCACCTTGAGAATCGTCATTCTGAACTCTAGATCTGACATATTACCAATATCGTATTGATTAGTTCCCTAGCCTTCAGCACTGCCTCCTGTTCCTTTTTTTTTTTTTTTTTGTGGTGAGTTTTTCTCCCTTGTCATTTTATCTAGATAAGCATATATGAATAATAGAATAAAATACTAAAAGTGTGGCAAACACCTCAGAAATATGTGATTTAACCAAATCAGAAGAAACCCCACATCGTGGGAAGAAGAAAGGGGGTAAAAAGAAGTTTAAAAATTTTTTTTAAATTAAAAAAAAATATATATATATATATATATATTAGACTGTTGAATAGAACAGAGCCACCCACTTGATTTTGGGTATATTTTGTTTTCTTAGAAGAAACTACCTCCCAAAATATTAAAGAAATAAATACTTATACATATATATACATACATACGTACATATATATGTATATATACAAAAACATATGTATATATGTATGTATACAAAAATATGGTTAAACACGATGAAGGGATGGAATATGAGTATAAAGATGAACATTTTTAAAAAAATCTAAAAAAGGAGTTGATAAGATAAATTTGTCGGGAAAAGAAAGAAAAAGAAAGTGGAGAGAATTTGCTCAGGCTGGAGGCTAGAACAAAGCCCTGTGCTAGATTTAGGGTATATTTTGATCTATTAGAAATTGTATCCCTAAATTTTTTAGTAGAAAAAACCATATATGTATACACAAAATAAAGTTAGATACAATGAAGGATAAAATACGAGTACAATAATGAAGTTCAAAATGATTTTTTTTTAGGAAAAGTATTTTTAAGATAAATTAGTTAAAAAACATTAAAAGAGGAAAGAGTAAAAGTTTAAAAATTAGAATAAGAAAAAAATAAAAGAAAAGAATTTAATTAACTTTGCAAGACTAAAGAATCATGGGAAGAAAGGCATGAAAATCATGCTTTGCTTTCCCTTCCTTTGGAATTCCGCTGTTCTCCTTGATCAGTGAGCTTATTCTTGGCTGCATATTCTTACTGATCTTCTCAGGGAGGGGCCTATTATAGTGATTTTCAAGTGTCTTTGCTTGACTTGAAATTGCACTGCCCTTGCCAGTGGCTGGGCTAAGTAATCTGCTGGGGTTTGCTCTTGGGAGCTTTTGTTCCCTGAACACTTTCTGTAGAGCTTTGGAGGATGGGAATGAAAATGGTAGTCTCTAAATCTCTCGCCCAAAGGAGCTGAGAGCTTGGGGCCCCACTCCTCAGTGCTCTCTCAGAGAAAAACGCTTAATCACTCCCATCTCCCAGGTCTCCAGCCATGCTCCAAGCTCACCTGGGCTGTGACCAAGTGTTTCTGTATCTGGCACAAAGTCCCATTTGGAGTTTCCAAACCCAAAAGATTCTGCCTCCAGAGAAGGAAGGTAAGTCTCCCCTGATCTGCCATTTGTGGGGTCACTGCTCAAAGAGCAGTGGCATGACTGTGCCACAGATCACAGGGTAAGGTAACCCCAAGGTGAGAGCTCACTCCTTGGCTCCATCTCTGTAGCCAGCTCTAATACCTGTGAGCTCTGCTACACTCAGACACCCCTGATCCTTCTGTTACCCTGAAGGACTTGAGACCACGCTGTCACCACATGGGATCCACCCCCACTTAGCCTCTGAAGTGATGTCCCTCAGTGGAACAGGCTTTTAAAAGTTCAAATTTTGTGCTCTGTTGCTCTGCCATTTGCCAGGATCCAGCCATTCCCCCTGTAGTCTATCTTCTCATTGCTTTGGATTCACTTCTCCTCATGTCCTATCTTTTAAAAAGTGATTGATTTTCTGTTTCTAGAATTGCTGCTCTTCTCTTTGATCTCCTGTTGGAATTGTAGGTGTTCAGAATGGTTTGTTAACTATCTAACTGAACTCCTGGGACCTGATGTCATCTCAGCCCGCTACTCCTCTGCCATCTTGGCTCCTCCCTTCTGCAATAGTTTCTTTCTAAGCAGTGTTGTAAAAATAACCATTATTATAAAAGTGCCACATAATTAAGTTAGTTCAATGACATAGGGAAAATTCCAAAATTTTCAGGAAAAATACTTGAAGGAAATTACTCAGTATACTTAAGACCTTTCCTTTTTTTAATTATGAGTAGGGCATCAAGGAATAATTTCCATTTTTCTCATGCAATAGAATGTTATTCACCTTGATGACAGGACAGAATCAGGACAGTAGAAGGAATTACTACATGAACTCTTCTTATTTAAATCTCTCTTTAAGACTGGTTCATAATAATAAGTGAGGAATGTATTATCCTTTTATTTTTTCAAAATGAAAGAATTAATGAATTAATAGCAATTAAGAGGTGATTTGCCATTTAAAGAAGTTAATGTTAACTCTTTTAATAAACTTATTTCATTTGCAGCCTCTGAAATGTTATATTATGTTCTCAGACATTCTTTTTTTTTTTTAGGATTTTATTTATTTGACAGACAGAGATCACATGTAGGCAGCAAGGCAGACGGAGAGAGAGAGGGAAGCCGACTCCCTGCTGAGTGGAGAACCAGATGTGGGGCTCGATCCCAGGACCTTGAGATCATGACCCAAGCCAAAGGCAGAGGCTTAACCCACTGAGCCACCCAGGTGCTGCTCAGAAATTCTTTTTAATATAAGATTTATTTATTTATTTGGGTGGGGAGGGGCAGAGGGAAAGAATCTCAAGCTGACTTCTTGGTGACCATGGAGCCCAATGTGGGGCTCAGTCTCATGACCCTGATATCATGACCTGAGCTGAAACTGAAATTGGACATTTAACTGATTGAGCTATGAAGGTACCCCCTCAGAGATTATTATCATAATAATAATCATAAGGAATTTTGAAATTATTTGTTGAATGAAATATAACTAGTTTACTTCTAAGAGAAAACATGCTATTGTAGTTAGAGTAAGACATTTGATTCATTTCAATTCTAATTGCATACCTTTTTAATTATGAGCCCTGTGCAATATATTTATTCATTCTAAATCTATATTTTTATCTCTATAATTGGGATTAATACTATATGTAATAGGTTGTTTATATGGCTATTTTAGGATAATAATCTAGTATTCCATTTTCTCATTAGTGAAGGTATCCAGTAAGTGGTAATTCCAATTGCCATTGCTATTATTAATTATTTTCATAAAATCATGCTATGTTACTTGGTCCTTCCTTCCACTGGGATGGAGTTTGAATTTACCTAGTTTTGAATTGTTTTATATATGTTCAATATATAATATATACCCTTTCCATATCATTATATATGTAGTGGTCCATGTCCTGTGAATATGTTAATAATATAAAAAAAGATCTTTATCAGGTGCCTGGGTGGCTCAGTTTTAAGTGTCTGCCTTCAGGTTGGGTCATGATCCTAGAATCCTGGGGTCAAGCCCCGCATTGGGCTCCCTGCTCTGGGAAGCCTGCTTCTTCTCCTACTACTCCTGCTTGTGTTCCCTCTCTCACTGTGTCTCTCTCTGTCAAATAAATAAATAAAAATATTTTTTAAAAAAAGGATCTTTATGAGAAGTGGATAGGTAGTGAATACAAAAGTGATGGTAAAGATAAACTCATGATAGTCATGGCACTAACCTGCTTTACAGGTCATTGGTTCCTAATTACCTACAAATAAATTCAAACACTTTTCAGACCCCATATAGCTTTTGTCAATGTGGTCCTGTACCATCTTTCTATTTGTGTTTTTTTATATAATCTATTTATTCATAAATATTTTCATTTTTTTTCATATAAGTTTATTCATAAATTTATTTTCTAAAATATTTATTCATAAATTATTTTCTAAAATAAAATAGGTTTACTGAAATTCATGTGTCTTTGTTCCATCATTTATTCAATTATTCATCAGTTCATTTAATAACTGAACAACTTTTGTATTTCTATTGTGTATTAGTTGCTATAGTAGGTATTGAGAAAACATCAAGACTAAAACAGAATTACTGCTGAAACTGACCATGTGGTCTCACAGAGTCTGGCATTCAGAGAGATAAATGGTAACACAAAATTATAAATGCCATAGCAAAGTCACGAACAAATTTATATAGAAGACTGAAGGAGAATATTTGCACTTACAGAAACAGTTTATATATGGTAAAAACTGACAGTTGAGCTGCATATTTAAGGGTGAGTGGGAGATTTTCAAGTAGAAAAATCAGAAAACATAGGGCAGAGAATAGTACATGCAAAAGTGAAATCTAGAAAGATAGAAAAATTCTATAAAATTAACTTTTAATAGGAAAAAAGTGGTTGTTATCCAGGTGTCTAACAACAGTTTTAAAATAATTCTGATACATCCATATAATGAAATATTTAATAATTGCTAAAGTTATATCAAAATGAGAAATTAAAGATAATATGTTGAGCAAGTAAGAAGTCAAACTGATTATATACTGGTAGTCAATTTGAGTACAATTTTATAAATATACATACTGAGAAAATCTAAAAAGAACCACATTATAATTTAATATTTATCTGGATGGTAGGATTGTAGATTTTGAAGACAAATTCAAATGGCTCATAATTACATAGTTACATAGTTACATGGCTCATAGTTACATGAAGAGATGCATAACATCACTCATTGTCAGGGATATGTGAATGAAAGTCACAATGAAATATTATTTCTTACCTGTTAAAATGGCTATCATCAATAAGTCAAGAGATAAGTGTTGGTAAAAGAGAACCTTTATATACTTTTGATGGGAATGTAAATTGATTCAGAAACTGGAAAACAGTTTAGAGTTTCCTCAAAAAAATAAAAAATAGATCTACCATATGATCCAGTAATTCCACTTCTGCATATATAATCAAAGAAAATGAAAACAAGCTATCAAAGAGATGTATGCACTCCCATGTTTATTGCAACATTATCCACAGTAGTCAAGATGCAGAAACAATCTAAGTGCACATCAGTGATGAATGTACAAAGAAGATGTAGTGTAGATAGATAGATGTAAATAAGATTAAAAAGGATCTTTATGAAACATGGATAGGTAGTATGTATATAGTGCATGTATGTACATACATACACAATGAAATATTATTCAGCCATGAGAAGGAAGGAAATCCTTCCATTTGTGACAACATGGATAGACCTTGAGTACATTATGCTAGGTAAGATAAGTCAGAGAAAGACAAATATCATATGTTATCATTTATATGTGGAATCTGAAAAAAAAAAGTTGTAAGAACAGAATAAAATGGTGGTTTCAAGGGGTTAAGGAGAGGAGGAATTGGGGAGATGTTTAAGGATATAAACTTGGAACTAGCAGATAAATGAGTCCTAAGATCTAATGCATAGCATAGCAAATATAATCACAATATTGCCTTCTAGTCATCAAACTTGTTAAGAGACTAGATTTTATTTATTTCCACCACAGAAAAAGAAATGATAATTATGTGACATGATAGTAATGCTGACTATTGCTGCAAGGCAATCATATTACAATATATAAATATATCAAATAGGTTGTACACCCTAAATTTATACAATGTTACATGTTAAATACATTTCAATAAAATTTCTTTTATTCTTTAAATTTATTTTGTAGTTTCAAGTTTTTATTTACCTTCCAGTTAGTTAATGTATAGCATAATATTAATTTCAGGAGTAGAATTTAGTGATTCATTGCATCCATACAACACCCAGTATTCATCACAACCAGTGTCCTCTGTAATACCCAGCTGTCTACATTGGCAATGAATTAACCACTGTAATGCCTGATTATTTGTGAATTAATTTTATAATTCAGGAATAAACATAAAATTGTTGTATTGAGTTAGAGGAAGATATTGGACTGAAAATTTAAGTTTGGTAACTTCATCTCACAGGTAACTGATGCAATTAAAGAAATAGGTTCAGAAAATAAAATAGTATGTTTTATGGCAAGAGAGAATAGTTTTTTTGGCTGATTAGCTGAAGAAGAGAAGCAACAGTTTAGTGTTGCTAGGTCTGAAGCCAGACTGCCTGGATTTGAATCCCTTCTCTGCCAACTATTGGCTCGATTACCATATAATATGGTTATTTAAGCACTCTGCTGCATCATAGTTGTAAGGATTTAATAAACTGTTATTTGTAAAGCACTCTGTGATTAAGAAAGTACTATATAAATACATCTTTAAAATTACTATATAATATATAATAAATATTCAAAAATACTATATAAATATATAATATATAATACTATATATAATATATACTACTATATAAAATATTTAAATAAATAACGTTCATATTCTGTGTACCTCAATTTTTATTTTTTAACATAAGCTAATTAGAAAAAAGCCTATCTGAATAATTTTAATACCTATATCATTACTTTATTATATAATATTTATTGGATTTCAGTTTTTCCCTATTATAAACAATGTCTATTTTAGAATCTTCATGGAATGCAAAGATGATGCAATTATAGAAATGTAACTGGGTACTTTATAATATTAATATGTGAAAAATAATTATCTCTACAAATGATAATGAAGTACTTGAGAGACAATTACATTTATCTTTGTTAAATTTTTTTGTAAAAATAAACTGATGGTCTCAGACTAAATATTGAAATGTACATTGAATTAAAAGACAACATTGTTCACAATGGTCAAAAGAATTTTCATTACAATAAGGATTAAAAAGGATGACTGTTAATCATTTAACATTATTTCAGAATTACTATGCCATTCAATTAGTTTGTAGAAAAATTTAGGAACTATAATTATTGGGGGAAAAAACCCCAGAATTTTAATTATTTCTAAATGGCATGATATATACTTTTTACCCCAGGAGAACCCATTGAACAAATTATGAGAAATGATAAAACAATTAAAGGAATGGGTATATAATTACTATTAAAAATGTATATACCTACTAGTAAATAATAATCAGTTAAAATGTAATAAAAAGAACCATTTGCAATAGCAATAATAACATGCCAAAAATCCAAAAAAAGCCTATAAAGGAAAATAATAATATATTTAATTATATACAAATTCTACTTTTTGTTTATTTAAAGCCATAAATAATATGAAGACAAAAGTAAAATGTCAATGGAGGGAATACTGAACCATAGATAATGAAAAGGGGAAAATGTTCTTAATTTTCAAACTGTTATGAAAAAGACAAATAACAAAGGGGAAAAAGGAGAAAGATACATTTAAAAGGAGTCTTGGGGATACTTGGCTGGTTCAGTCAGTAGCACATGTTACTCTTGAACTCAGGATCATGAGTTCAAGCCCCATGCTGAGAATGGAGCATAAATAAATAGCTAGCTAGATAGATAGATAGATAGGAAAATTTTTGAAAGTCTAAGTTTAAAAAAAAAAAAAAAAAGAAGTCCCAAGGGGAGAAATAATCAATGCCCCAAAACCTTGATGGGCTAAATTCAACTCATAATTAAGTATATCCATATTAAGAGACTATCATGATACCATTTAAATTTATAAGACTGGCCTAATTTTTTTAAGTGGTAGTATTCAAGGATGGGAGGGAAGTAGAAAGATAGGGAGGAAAATTTGCCAGTATCCGTCCATCACCATTTGAAATGAACACAATCTGATTTTGTAAGTCCGAATCTAAGAGTTTAACTTAGAGTCATATACAGGTGTACGGCTGCATACACAAAATATTCAAAAGGGGCATACAGCATAGGTACCGTAAAATGTGGGTTCTGGATCCATAATGTCTGAATGGGAATCCTAGGTGAGTTACTTGTCCTAAGACTGTTTCCTTATCTGTAAAATGGAGAAAAATGGTAATATGTACAAAATAGGATTGCTGTGAGAATTATAAAGAATATCGCATAAAAATGACTTAGTAGAAAAACAATATAGAGGTAAAGATAAGTTTAATGATATAAAAATTGAAACTTTCCATGGATCAAAAGAAACCACAAAAAGAATAAAAGTGTAAGCCACAAACTGGGAGAAGATAAAAAATTTATATCCTACAAATCAACAAGAAAAAGACAACCCAATTAGATTTAGATAAAAGAAAATCATTGTGGGGGCACCTGGGTGGCTCAGTGGGTTAAAGCCTCTGCCTTCGGCTCAGGTCATGGTCTCAGGGTCCTGGGATCGAGCCCCACATCGGGCTCTCTGCTCAGCAGGGAGTCTGCTTCCTCCTCTTTCTCTCTCTGCCTGCCTCTCGGCCTACTTGTGATCTGTCAAACAAATAAATAAAATTAAAAAAAAAAAAAAGTCATTGTGTAGGAATTTGTTTACCCCTCTAAATATACTTATCTTCCTTATCCATGATGCTCTCTGACCCAGGGCTAAAGACTTCCCATGGTCTCAGTCTTCATTTTTATTTTAGCCAAGAAAGAATGGAAGATAGTAAGGAGGGAGAAGAGTGTTTATTTCCCTGGTTTCCTCCCTGGGAATTCACTTCAGGCTTTATTTTTGGTAAAAGATCAATGAATTTTTTGAGCTTGCCAAAATTATATAGCTCCTTTTGGGGGGGCCTGGGTGGCTCAGTCAGTTAAGCATCTGCCTTCAGCTCAGGTCATGATCCCAGGATACTGGGATCAAGTCCCACACCAGGTTCCCTGCTCAGCAGTGGAGGCTGCTTCTCTTTCTCCCTCCGCCTGCAGCTTCCCCTGCTTATGGGCTCTCTCTGTCTCTCTCTGTCAAATAAAAATCTTAAAAAAAATTATATAACTCCTTTTTTGAAAATATCATTAGATATATATTGAAACTTGTTGATATTTTTCTCATTATTCAGCTTTAAATTTTTTTTTTTACTTTTAATTTTTTTATTTTTTATAAACATATATTTTGATCCCCAGGGGTACAGGTCAGCTTTAATTTTATGGTAGTAATGTGATAATTGGTAATTTTTCAGGTTGAACTTTAAAGATACTAACTTTTTAACTGTTATCATTCTATTAAGAAGATTTTTATTTCAACATTTTATATGTATATATTAAATTTTATAGCTTCGTATCACATTTTTCACAACTTTTTTTAACTCTTTAACGTTGCACTTCAGTCTTCCTTATCTTTGTGCACATATTAAATGCAATTATTTTATATTACTGTTATGATTATGCTGTTAAGTCTCTTAAGTTCTGCAAGTTGTATTTGCTAGTTCTATTTCAGTGTCTTGGCTTTCCTGAAAATATTGATTTTTCATGATTTTGGCCTTATATTCTTTGGTAGAATTCTTGAGACTGCAGTTGAACAATACAGTGGTGCCTTCCATTTGTTTTCTCCTTTTGGGTATTTGTAACATAATCTTATTAGCAGACAAGTTCTTCTGGTTTGTAAGCATTATTATAATTTACCAATTAAAATTATAAATTTCACATAAACTCTCATCAGAAGTTCATAACTGCTTTTTTTTTCTCTCATCCAAAAGTCAGGGAAATGCTTTTGTTCTTCATTTCACATGATATGGTTTTGGCGGTTTTATTTTTTTTTCTCTACAAAAAAAATTGTCTTATGGTGAGAGTATGTATTTTGTACTATTTTTTATTTTTGCAATTTATTGAGATATCCTTTGTGGATTAAATAAAAAATTTTAAACAGAAATTGAATTATTAATAAAACATTTCAAAATAAATACTTCATGGTGACTGGATTAATCTTTTTGTTTTGTTTTGTTTGTTTGTTTTAAAGATTTTATTTATTTGATAGAGAGAGATCACAAGTAGGCAGAGAGGCAGGCAGAGAAAGAGGGGGAAACAGGCTCCCTGCTGAGTAAAGAGCCTAGTGTGGGGCTCAATCCCAGGACCCTGAGATCATGACCTGAGCCAAAGGCAGAGCCTTAACCCACTGAGCCACCCAGGCAACCCATGACTAGATTAATCTTAAATGTTCACATAAATCACTAATATTTTCTAGACACAATCACAAATATTCTATTTATATTGTATTAATATGAAAATGGTATAGACATATGGAGACTCAATTACTATATATCTTAGAAATAGGATATCCTATATTTTGTAGCTGTCCTGGAATGCTTTGGTGGCCATCATAATCCCTTGATCTCAAAACCATTTGTGAAACCAGTTTCTGAAAACAAGATCCAAATAATAAGAAAGACAGTTTCCATAGTGCTGGTTTATAAGTATTGCTAAAATATAACTGAAATAAAAATTGGTCCTCTTACTTTTGGTATAAATTATGGCTTTGAGAAAAATTAAGCTTTGTTTTGTGGCTTATTTAGCTGAGCATATTACATGTTAAATAAGTACGAGGATTTTGCTATGAAATTTTACTTTAGGGAACAATATTGTTATGGTGTTGAGTTTTTAAATAGTGATTAATTGAACTCTTAATTACAACCATATTATCTCTATGGTATGTATGCCTTGAGCATTCAAATCACAGGTATTAATAAAAATCCTCTGCTATTAATAAAAATCTCACCAGTAATATTACATGCTTTTTGCTCATAGTCTAAATTTGAAGCCTAAGTTCATGAGACTCAAGAAGAAAATATAATGCATAAATCAATGGAAAATTCAGTTTTGGTGATGATACAAGAAAATCTGATACTTTATCCTTTAAGTTCTTTGTAGAAAATATACATTTGGCTATAAAGGAATCCATAGGACATTATAAAATGGGCTTTAGAAGTCAGCAAAGTTATAATAGCAGAGTTGTTAAAAGTCTGGCTAGGCAAACCATTTGGCAATAAAGACAATCTAATGAATAATAATCTTTCAAAGTAATGGGCAGGATGAACTAATGAGACATTTCCATTTCCAAAGTCTGTGAACCCTATAGTTTCATTGCACAAAGCAAGAATTTTGTCGGTAGGAGTTATATGGTGAAATCCCATGCATTGTTTTGAAATTCATGGGCTAGTGGCTTAGCCAGCAGGGTAATGATGTGTAAAGGCAATTGAAAGCCTAATAAAATTGGGCCTCTGTGTAAAATGGAGGCAAAATATAATTTTATTGTTCACTCTAAATTGTACATTGCTTAGAGATGGACCCATATACTGCCCATTTAGATAGAAGTTAATTCCTTTCTGGGACAAATAGTAGTTTCATTGCTCAATGTCTATATTCATAATCATAAATAAAAATAACGGAAATGTTAAATCCTAACTGGTGCTAGCAAAATTTAGTTGAATAAAATGGTTTATCTTGCTCAGAAATTTCACTTTTAAAATAAATTTTTATCAAGCCTAAATAGTAGCAATTATTACTTGTATATGTATTTCTCTATCACATAGACTATGGCTTAAATCTTAAATTTATTCATGTGGACCTTTTATTGTCTTTTTATAAGTCTATTTTCCTGGGCATTTTTCATCAAGTGGTGTGCTACTGTACTTTGTCTCAGTGTTCAGAAATTTCTTCAGTTATCTATTAAATGTCTTTTTAGGTTACCAAAATTTTTATATCACTTATAAGGTTTTTCTTAGGCACAGCTCTTTCACAAAATAAGAATTTTTCTTCGTAATTTTTTTTTAAGATTTTATTTATTTATTTGACAGACAGAGATTACAAGTAGGCAGAGAGGCAGTCAGAGAGAGGAGGAAGTAGGCTCCCTGCTGAGCAGAGAGCCCGATGTGGGGCTCGATCCCAGGACCCTCAGGACCCTCAGGACCCTGGAATCATGACCTGAGCCAAAGGCAGAGGCCTTAACCCACCGAGCCACCCAGGCGCCCCTCTTTGTAATTGTTTTTAACATATTCTCAAAACTGTTTGAAATGCAATCCCCCCAAAAAACAGTAAACTTAAATTCTAAATACTCTTACCAGATTTAATATTTTTTTAATATTTTGTTCCACCTCTAATTACTTTATCATTCTCTCTCTTTTCTCTCTCTACACATATACACACATACAAATGCATCTCTTAATAGAGTTATGTTTTTCCTAAGCCACTTGCAAGTAAATTGGAGATACAGTGTGCCTTTACCACTAAATATTTCAGTATGTAATTCCTAATACTATTCCCTTACATAGCCAAAGAATAAATTTCAAATAAGAAGTTTTATACTGACATAGTATTATCTAATCTACCCTACATACTAAATTTGTATCATGTCGGTTCCTTACTCCTCTTGCTCAGGATCCAATCAGGGCCAAACATTGCATTTATTGTCATACCTTTTAAATATCCTTTAATGAACTTGTTTCTCAGCTCATCCTTGTCTTTCTTGTTTCACATGTTGAAGAATATTGGCCAGAAGGTCTGTCAGTTTGGGTTTGTCTAGGTTTCTATAGGAGTAGATTCAGATTTTAAGTTTTGGGTAAGAATTCCACAAAAGTAATATTTTGCCCCTCTTATGTGTCCTGTCAGGAGGCATATGGTCAGTTTATTCCAATATTAATGATGTTGGCTTTGTTCATGTGGTTCAAGTCTTTTAATTTAATTGATGAGTAATATTTTGAGACTACAAATCAACTCATCTCATCAAAATTTACCCACTGTTTATAGTACCCATTAATGATTTTTCTAATTCTATAATGCCTTTTTTTATAAATTGGGTGGCATTCCACTCTAAGTAAGAAATTTCCCTTCTGCATGTGATGTGTGTGTGTGTGTGTTTGTGTGTATATACACACACATCTGTGTATGCATATGCAAATAAATATGTATTCTCCATATATATTTGTGTGGAGAGACAGAGAGTATCATGGAATCTTAGTATCATGGAATACTCCATAGTATCATGGACATTACAAATTCTAATTAATAGAATTCATTGTATTGGCAAGTGCACATACATATATAACCAACCCCCATCAAAAATATAGAGCAGTTCTATCACCTGAGTAACATCCTTGGTTCTGCTTTTCAGTTAACCCCTACCTATTGAGAAGCAGCTAGTTTTTAAATTTTTTTTCATCATGTATCAGTCTTATCTGTTTTATAATTTCATGTAAATGAAATCCTACAAAATCTACTCTTTTGTATATGATTTCTTCTACTTAGCCAAAATCTTGGGGCACCGTATGTATACTATGTTACACAAATATGAGGGTTTTTTTTCTCTCTCTCTCTGAGTAGAATTCCATTGCATCATTGTATGGATATCTCAAAATTTCTCTCTCCTCCTGTAGACTTGTGTTACTTTTGTGGTTTGGAGCTAAGAACAACTACATTTTTCTATATACTCTTTCTGTGGACTTAGGTTTTAGTTTTTGGGTGGAGGGGTAAATACTTAGGATTAGAATTACTAGGTCAAAAAGTATAAATGGTGGATAGCATAAGAAACTGAAAAAGATTTTTTTCTAAGTGATTATATCATTTTTCACTCCTACCAGCAAGATATGTTTCCATTGCTTCATATTCTTGTCAATATTCGGTATTATCAGACTTTAATTTTAGGCATTCTAATGTGTGTGTGTATTGGTATCACATTGTGGTTTTAATTCGCATTTTCAAAATGACTGGTGATGTTCAGAACTGTTTTATGTGCTTATTGGACTTTGTATATCTTCTTTTGTAAATTGTCCAAGTCTTTTACCCATAAAAACAAACAAACCAAAAAAAAAAAAAAACCCAAAACCTTGCTGTCTATTGTGTTAGGTGTTCTATTGTTTCAGTTGTCTTTACCTGAGAATATTTTCTCCAAGTCTCTGTCTTGACTATTCACTTACATAGATACATTTTTTGTTTTGCTGATTTTTCAAAACTCTATAAAGTTGTACATACTAAGTTTTTTTAAATGGTATTAGTTCTATTTCTTTGTCTATCTCATGGTAGGAAAAATACTCTTCAGTGTTTTCTTTGAGAAGTTTTATAGTTTTTATGTTTATTTTTTATAATCCATATAAAATTAATTTTTTTCAAACTTTTAAGCTAGAGATCATTTCTTTTTCTTTATTCCTTCCTTTCTTCCCTCCCTCCCGATCTTTCTCTCTTTCTTGACTCAATGGATATATAATTATTCCAGCACTATTTGTTGAAAAAATGTTCTTTTCTCTATTGAATTACTTTGAAGCCTTTGTTGAAAATCAATTAACTTTATATTGGTGGATCTATTTCTAATCTCACTATTCTGTTCCATTGTTGTTCCTGTCTATCTTTATACCAATACCATAATCTCTTAATGAAACTTCTATTGTGAGTTTTGAAATCAGGTAGCCTTCAAAATAGTTCTTTTTGAAGTCATTTGGTAATTCTAGGTCCTTGGCATTCCAAATACTTTTAGGCGCAACTTGACAGTTTTTATTGAGAAAATCTACTGGAATTCCAATTGACATTAAGTTGAATCGATCAACTTGTTTGGGGAGAATTGGCATCTGAAGTCTTTCAATACAAAAGCATGAAAGGCCATTTCTTTAAATGTTCTTTAATTACATTCAGAAATGTTCTGAATTTTACTGCTGGAGTTTTATATATATTTGATAAATTATTCTTAAGAATCTTATTATTTTTTACTTTATTATAAATTGATTATTTTTTAGATTTTATTTTTATGGTCTGCTGCTAGTATATAGAAATATAACTTATTTTATACATTGACTATTCTTTGATTTTACTAAACTGAGTTAGCAGTTCTGGTAATTGCTTTGTTGATTACTTAGGATTTTATATATAAAAAATCACGTCACCCAAAAATACAATTTTTTTTCAGTCTTTATGTGTTTTTTGTCTTCTTATTACACTAGATCAAAATCAGTACAATACTAAATAAGAGAATTTGAGTATCCACATCCTTGCCATGTTACCAACTTAGGTGGAAAGTACTCAGTATTTCACCAGTATGTATGTTAGCTGTAGGTTTTTCATATATCCCCATACTTATCCCCAGTATGATGTTAGTGGTAGGTTTTTCATATATCCCCTTTTTAAGATGGAGGAATCATTTTCCTCCCCTCTCCTAGTGTGCTCAGAGGGTAATTTTTTGTTGTTTTTCCTTGTTGGTTTTTTTTTTTTTTTTTTTTTAAATCATGAATGGATTTTAACTTTTATCAAGTTTTATCAGGGCATACATTGAGAGGGCCATGTATTTTTTTCCCCTTTTTTCTGCAGATAAAATTGACTACATTGATTTCAAATGTTGAACCACCATTTCAACCCTCAGATAAACCCCACTTATCATGATGTGTAATTTTTTACATATTGTGCTAGCCAAACTAGCACCCTAAAGATGTCCTCATCCTAATCCCTGAAACCTGTGAATATGTTACCTTACATGGCAAAAGACACTTTGTAAGTTTGATTAAGTTAAGGATTTGAGATAGAGATTTTATTCTGGATTATCTAAATTGGTTTAATGTCACTATAAGGGAGGTAAGAGGGAGGCAGGAAGATTAGAGTCAGAAATGAAGATGTGACCAAGAAAGCAGAAACAAGAGTGATATGGGGCCATGATCCTAGGAATAAAGGCAGACTCTAGAAGCTAGAAAAGACAGGAAACAGACCCCCCCCCCAGAACCTCCAAAAGAAGTGCAATCTTGCTGAAGACCCATTTAGACCTTCTGACCTCCAGAACTGTAAGATATTAAATTTATGTTGTTTTAAGCTCTGAATCTTTAGTAATTTGTTACAACAGCAATAGGAAACTAATACATGTATTTTTAGATTTGATATGCTAATATTTTGAAGAGGATTTTTGTAATTATATTTATAGTCATAGGGGATATTGTTCTGTACACTTTTACTTTTTATTCCTTTGTTAGGTTATAGTATTAAGGTTATAATGGACTTACTAAGCAAGTTTGGAAGATTTCCTTCTCCTCCATTACCTGAAAGAATTGATCTAAAATTGGTATTTCTCTCTTAAGTGTTTGGTAGAGTTTATTAGTGAAGCATATGGACCTTTTTCTTACTTTGTTGGAAGATTGTGTAATTAAATTTATTTAATGTAGTGGTTTTCCACATTAAAAAAAAATCTGTTATTGAGGTATAATTGAGATACACAAAAACTTGTATATGATACCATTATCACAAAGTACTAAATTACCTCTAAAATGCCCTTATGTTCTGCTGTGTTTATTATTTATTTATTTATTTGATGGTAAAAATACTCAATTTGAGATTTATTCTCAACATATTTGAAATGCACAATACTGTATTGTTAATTACTATGTGGTACAGCAGATTTCTAGAACTTAGTCTGTTGGGTCCATGGTCAAAGGAGCAAGACTGATACAAAGTGAAGGTCAAGCAAAGCTTTATTTCATGCCAAGCATCAAGAATCAAACTGACTGGCCAGGGACTTCTCTTGCAAAGAGGTGATGACCCTCTCTGCCTTACAGACTAGCTTTTTTTTTTTTTTTTTTTTAAGATTTTATTTATTTATTTGACAGACAGAGATCATAAGTAGGCAGAGAGGCAGGCAGAGGGAAAGGAGGAAGCAGGCTCCCTGCTGAGCAGAGAGCCTGACGTGGGGCTCGATCCCAAGACCCTGAGATCATGACCCGAGCCGAAGGCAGAGGCTCAACCTTCTGAGCCCACCCAGGTGCCCACAGACTAGCTTTTAAGGGCAAAGACCATGTGGTTGGGCCTGGTCACGCACAGGTGGCCAATGAGATTGTTACAGAGAAAGCTGCCAATGAGATTGTTACCTGCTAGGTCACACATAAGTGACCAATTGAATTACAATTTACCTTATAGTAGATATTTGCACTAACCTATCACCTTGGTCAGAATGGTTGCCCAAAAGGCACCCAAAGGGCAGGGTCCATACTCTTTGGTAGCTAGGAGACAGTATGCACACCCACTGATTGAATACCTCCACCTGGCCTGACCCACCCTTATATTTGGGCTTTGTTACCTGGGACTAGTTTCCAGTATTGTTTTAAGTAAGTCCCCTGGGGGAAGGTGGGGGCAGGGACAGTTTAAGTTTTACTGCATAAACAACAAAGTCATTATTTAACCCCATGGCATCGCTCTGGCTAAATAGGCCCTTACAACTCATCTTTTTTTAAAGACTTTTTTATTTTACACAGAGTGAGTGAAAAAGAGAGAGAGCATAAACATGGGGAATGGGAGGCAGAGGGAGAGGGAGAAGCTGGTTCCCCACTGAGCAGAGAGACCCATGTGGACTTGTGGGGCTCAATCCTGGACCCTGGGATCATGATCTGAGCCGAAGGCAGACACCTAAGCAACTGAGTCACCCCAGCACCCTAGAACTTTTTCATCTTGCATAACTGAAACTTTATCTCTATTAAGCAACAATTCCCATTTCCCACTCCCCTTCACCTGTGGTAGCTCCATTTTACTTTTTGCTTCTATTGGTTTAATTATTTTAGATACCTCATATAAGTAGAATAACAGTATTTGTCTTTCTATAAGTGACTTATTTCACTTAGCATAATGTCCTCTATGTTCATCCATGTTATCACAAATAAATTTATTATATATACACATCACTTTTAGGCCTTTAGGCCTTGTTAAAATACAGATAGGTAAAAATTGCATTCCCAGACTTTTTGATTTAGTAGAACTAAATGGGGTGGGGTGGGGCCTAAAAGTTTACATTTCTAACATGTTCTCTGATGGTGTTGATGTTACTTGTTCAGGAACCACACTTTGAGAACCACTGCTTTAAAAATATTAAGCTTTTTGATAAACTATATTTTTCTGAAAAATTTAGTTGTCAAGTTGATTGGCATAAAGTAGTTTATTATATTTCCTCATTAATTTTACCATGCATAGAATCTGTAATGATCTCTCATTTTTAATTTTATGTAATGGTAATTTTAATTTTATCCTTTATGTGCTTAATCAGTCTTGCTAGAGACCTATCAATTTTATTACTCTATTCAAAGAATGAACTTTAGGCCTTGTTGATTTTCTCTATTTCTGTTAAATTAATTTCTGCTCTTATCTTATTATTTCCTTTGTACTTAGTTTAGATTTCCTTTTCTTGATTTTTCTTGTTTCTTAAAGTGGAAGGGAAGCTTAGGCCATTATGTTTTCCTTCTTTCAGTGTCTGTTCTTTGTTGCCTAGTGTTCATTGCTTGAAAACAGTCATTACATATTTTTTTTTCCAGTTTAATAATTTTTATGGGAGAGGGAGTCTAGCATTAACTAACTGTGCTTTTGAGGTTAGAAGCAAAATCAAATAAAATCTTTTAAACAATTATCTTATGAAAAAGTGTACTGATCATTAATATGAAAGCAGTGTGTTCTGGATATAACAATTTTTAAATATATATCTAGTGACAACAAACATCAAATACCCTTAATTACAATATAAGTGGGCTAGAGGAAGAAGGGAATAACTTACTTCTACTCTGATTTATACAAACAATTTAAAGGTACTACTTACACTTTCCTTGATGCCTTTCTTTTTTTGTTGAAAGGTACACAGATATTACAAGTACTTTGATTTGGCAAAAAGGTTGATATTAGCATATTTCTTACTTCATTTCGCTATCAGCATGTTTTAGGAAGAAAGGTGTAATATGTCACCTTATCTGCACAGAATTATTTGGATTACACATTTGCAAAGAGAATACCTCAGGTTTGTATTTCTGTTATAAACTTGGATTTATTCAGATGATATTAGTGTTTAAGCACTAATGCATTTCATTTGCAAAATACTTCCATTTAAGCATTCAGATAGATACTCCACACATCCATCAAAACATTAAGTAGTGTTATTCTCCTTTACTACTTTGGCATGTGGGCTTCTACTTTTAAATATGTGCCATTTAAATCACATTAGAATGCTTATAAGGTGGATTATTAAAATTCATTGCACTTTTCTTTAAAAAAAAGGCATTGTTTTAGCCTACACTTACTTACATATAATAATTGTAAATTCTTTCTTGGAACACTTTTTTCTCATTGGTACATTACAGTTATAATTACTAACGTTTTTAAAAAAAAGACGACTACAAACAGCAGTATGATTAATCAGCTATATGATGTCTTCTGTGGAATTTAAAAGGCTATTTTGGTAATTCATGCAAACATATGTAAGTGAAATATTGGCAAATGAGGAGACTCATTAACATTTGAATGAAACATGGAAATCAGACTTTCTTGCTGGTTTAGATGTCTGTCAAAAGAAACTGAAAAAAATTGTAACTTATAGCTTTTTACCTGCTCTCTCTTGTTTAGATTATACTAGATTAGCTCTTGTAGTATGTCATAAGAATTTCTGAGGTATATTGTAAAGAACATTATAACTGTTGGTAATTATGTTGCTGTTATTTGTAAATAAGTCACAGTGGATTCAAGGTTATCCCTATAACAATGTTTAGTCATTTGCATTCCCATGTGAATTCTTAAATTGTGTAGAAGGAAAGAATTATAGCTGGTGGCCCAAGGTTGGCCATAATCTCAGTCTCTCATATATATATAGCCATGGGGAAAAACAAAAAACAAAAAATAACAAAACTATATGTAAGTATCATCAATCATGTGTCTTAGCAGGAAAAGAAATATTTAAGAAGTGATGTTCTATGGTGAGATTTATGTACACAAGGGCAATCTTATTTATTTTGTGATCCCTAGTGCTTGGCACACAGTAGTCATACAATTATTTTTTTGAAAGGACGAGTGTATATGATGGGGTTTTGGAATATAGGTGAAGTTTGATGGGGTGAGGTCTCCTACCGATGACCAAGAAGGAATTCTTGAGATGTCTTTGGTGCAAATAGGTGGTTTATTAAGACACAGGGACAGGACCCAAGGGCAGAAAGAGCTGCTGCACCAGAGTTGTGAGGGGTGGCTGATTATATGTGATGGGGTTAGGGGAGATAAGGAAAAAGGGAGGTTTCTGAAAGAACTTTCATATGCTAAAGAAGACTCACAGGATACCAGAGGCCTTGCCTTGGTCAAATTAAGGTTTTTACTCCTCTAGTAAGGCATTAACATTAGATAGTTGGGAACTTCCTGGAGGAATCTTACACTCTGCGGACTTCAGATATCTGCTAATGGGCTACAAGTTGTAAGAACATTTAATTGTATCTACATTTCCTTCTGGAAGCTAGGTTATTGATAAAAATGCTTTGTTCTTCTAGATTGCTAAGACATTTGTAAACTGAGGTAGACTCATCTCTGTGAGTTTAACTTTGTTTGTACTTTCCTTAGCTTTAGGGCCGCCAGGGGTGCATGAGGGATGTCACATATATCTCATGGGGAGGGGAGTTGTGGGGTCAGCTTCTGTTTTGTCCTCAGATTGCCTTCTGTTCCCTCATAATATACATGAATAAATTAATATAAATATATTTAGAAATGCTGACTTTGAATTGCATAACTGTTTTATATATTTTATTGATTTATATCCTATGAGATAATCTGTGGTCCAGCAAAAATGTTCAAAATTGGTCTCTATTTTGAAGCTTAATTACCCATATTTCCCTGCTTTTGACTAATTTTACAACAAAATTGTCTTTAGAGAGTCTTGTCCATCTAACACTCAATGCAGAGATACCAAGCAGAATGCTCTGCAATAATTATTAGCTTCCTACTTGAAGTGGCTTATTGGACAAATCATATCATCAATATCTTGATGAAATAAGTGACAAACATTTTGTCTATAAAACATGCTTTTTCAAAAAATATAAGACCTGAGATAATGATGAGACATGGATTGCTGATCTAAGCTAGGTTTTTGCATAGAAGCTCTTATTTATAAAAGATTTATTGAAGTCTGTAAAGCCATTGGTTATCTCTGGTTGTCTAGCAAATGGACTAAATGCTTTGGTCATTTTAGAAGAGAAGTTGAAAGAATTGTTCTTTATATACTCATATGAATCTGACCTGTGAAGTTATGATTTCATGAAGTATCATTTTCTTCTAAATGATTGCTATATTTTAAAGGCTGTACATGGGTTATAGACATTTAATTGGTAATATGTCTTAGCTAACGTTCATGTGAGCTAACTTACTTTCAGTTCATTTGCATGATACTGTTTTATTTAACTTTGAGTTTTTTAGTTGCTACCAATGTGATTCATTAAATCTTCAGCGTACAAAAGGAGCTCATTTCATAAAAGTGATTCATAGATTTGTAAAATAATGATAATAAATACTACAATTCTGACTACTACAATTCTGAATAACATTTTGAATGTATTTATAAATGAAATTCACTGTGACTATAGAATATTAATTTAAATTCACACTAAATTAATCTTTTAGTGCATCTTCTAATGTGTTGGTTTTGCACAAGTAGTCAAAACAGAAATGTGAAAAAAGTATTCTTAACCTAGCCACGCATTCAACAGCTACAGATTTATTGAATGTCTACAATATACCAAGTATTATTTTGTATAGTAGGGATACAGCAATGAAAAAACAGTTCCACTTTTATGAAGCTTCTATTTTAGCTGTGGAAAAAAGTAAAATAGATTTAACATATATTAATAAAACATTAAAGATTTTTATTTATTTGACACATAGAGAGAGAAATCACAAGTAGGCAGAGAGGCAGACAGAGACAGAGGAGGAAGCAGGCTCCCTGCTAAGCAGAGAGCCAGATGTGGGACTCGATCCCAGGACCCTGAAATTATGACCTGAGCTGAAGACAGAGGCTTAACCCACTGAGCCATCTAGGCGCCCCTAATAAAACATTTTTGATGGTCATAACTACTATGAAGAAAATTAAAACAGAAGAAAAGTAAATAATGAGTAATGGAAGGGATGAAGTTTTAGGATACAGGTGAGGTTCAGTGGGGTGGAGTCTGGAGCCGATGACCAAGAAAGAATTCTTGAGACATCTTTGGTGCAAAATGGTGGTTTATTAAAGTGCAGGGACAGGAACCATGGGCAGAAAGAACTGCTGCCCCAGGTTGTGAGGGGTGGCAGGTTATATATCAGGGGGTGTGGGAAAGAAAAGGGAGGTTTCAATAGAACTTTAGATGACCTACAAGATACCAGGAGGCCTTGAGGCCTTACCATTGTCAAGGCCATTTTTCCCTCTTGCAAGGTATTAAGATGGGTGGGAGATTCCTAAAGAATGTCACATATGTCCCACCCAGGAGTGGGGGTGGGGTAGGTTGCAGGGTGTCAGATTTTGCTTTGTCCTCAGCCAGCCTTCTATTCTCTCATCAGAAGAAGCTGAGGGAAGCAGTTTTACATACAATGGCCAAGGGAAAGCCTCTCTGCCTCTCTTTGGTGTTGAAGCAGAAAATAGAACAAGAGGAGGGACATATCTGAAAGAAGAAACTTCTCGGTAGAGGGACAAGCAAGGCACAATAGGCATTGATAGAAGTTTGGTTGGCATGTTTGAGTAGGAAACAGATGGATACAGCTGGAGTCTAGTCTAGAAGACTGACTTTAAATATTAATAGACAAATAATTACTTAATTCTGGTTGCATTAAGCAAATCAGAGAATAACATGACATACAAATGAAGAATATGTTACTTTTGCTTGAATATTACAGAATACTCTCTAAGAAAATGAACATGAAGTGTGATGGGGAATTTACCATATGATGGGTTTTGGGGGAAAAAGTGTGATTTTTCTTGAAAGAGGAAGTTGTTTACATCAAGATCTAAGGATGGGAAATATTGGACACAGTGCCTCCGTAGTTAGAAAATGGTGTGTGAATGAGTAAGTGAAAATACATGAGCTTATAAATAGAAAGAGGAATAGATCATGCAAATAGATATTCATAAGTCATACTGATGAAGTTTTAGAATATAGGTGAGGTTCAGTGGGGTGGAGCCCAGAGCTGATGACCAAGAAAAAATTCTTGAGACATCTTTGGTGCAAAATGGTGAAACCACCATTCAAGCATGAGGACAGGACTCATTGGCAGAAAGAGCTGCTGCCCCAAGGTTGTGAGGGGTGGTAAGTTATGTACAATGGGGTTTGGGGAGGTAAGGAAAAGGGAGGTTTCAATAGAACTTTCATATGCTAAAGAGGACCTACAAAGAGTGGGTGCCTGGGTGGCTCAGTGAGTTAAGGCCTCTGCCTTCTGCTCAGGTCATGGTCCCACAGTCTCCTGGGATCGAGCCCCGCATGGGGCTCTCTGCTCGGCAGGGAGCTGGCTCCCCCCCCACCCCCTCTGCCTGCCTCTCTGCCTACTTGTGATTTCTGTCTGTCAAATAAATAAATAAAATCTTTTTAAAAAAAGAGGACCTACAAAGATACCAGGTACCAGAGGCCTTGCCATTGTCAAGGTCGTTTTTTCCCTTCTTAGCAAGGTATTGACATTGAGGTGGTTGGGAGAATCCTAAAGAATGTCCCGTATGTCCCACCCAGGAGTGGGGGTGGGGGAAGTTTGCAGGGTGTCAGTTTCTACTTTGTCCTCAGCCAACCTTCTGTTCCCTCATCAATACTAATGATTTGGGCTTTTTCTTATGGGCAGTGTGTTAGCCAATTGGTTTAAATGTGGGAGAAGGAAGTGGCATGATTAGAGTTGCATTTTTTTGAAGCAATAATCTGAAGGCATGATAAGAGGTCCTTTGAACAGAGTCATTAACAAATCTTGATCTTGGAAGAAGCTTGGTGAAAACAGTGTCATGGAAAAATATACAGGAATGCATTTAGGAGACCTTGTTTAATAGTCTTTAATGCTGATGATTTGGTTGGTAATGTTATATAGGTGTGTTGATTCTTTGCAGTGGTGAAATAGTCTGTAAAACTTTGACCATATGCCAAATTATGCCTTAAGTAGAGAGGTTTCTTTCTTTTTGTATGTATATCCTTGAGGAATTAGAACAGTGGAGCCCTTGAATTTACTTACATGAAGTTTAGATGATAACCATCAGCATGACATTTTTTGGAGTCCTTTAAGAAAGGGTGTTGGGGCACCTGGGTGGCTCAGTGGATTAAGCCGATGCCTTCCGCTCAGGTCATGATCTCAGTGTCCTGGGATTGAGTCTTGCATCGGGCTCTCTGCTTGGCAGGGAGCCTGCTTCTTTCCCTGCCCTACCTGACTCTCTGCCTACTTGTGGTCTCTCTCTCTGTCAAATAAATACATAAAATCTTAAAAAAAAAAAAAAAAAGAAAGAAAGAAAGAAAGAAAGAAAGAAAGAAAGAGGGTGTTGAAAGAGAAGAATTGGGACTAGAAAAAAAAATAAGGGGCTGGGGAAAAAAAAAAAAGACTAGCTACTGAAGGAAACTGAGAGTCCCTAGAGAATTTGGAAAGCAATCAGAAGGGTAAGTTTTCAAGATGCCATAAAAGTGGAAATTTTAAGAAGAAGCAACTCTCCATTGCTGAGTACTGACAAAAGAACAAAGAGTGAACAATGAAAAAATCCTTGCTGGTATTTCAGATAATCCTGGATTTAGGGTAAACATAAAATATAATTTTTGAAGTTTTACGGAAATGATTTTTAAAAGGCAGTAAAATTATGATAAAATATGTTAATTACATTTTGTCCAAGGGCTTCTTTAAATCTAACTTAAAGAAAACTTTATTGTGGATATTAAATTTTCTTAATAAATTTTATTTTAAAAGTAAACAATTACAGAGTTTGACTATTAGTTTTATAATTGAAGTTGAAAGGAGCATTCAAATTTTTTTTAAGATTTTATTTATTTATTTGACACATAGTGAGATCACAGGTAGGCAGAGAGGCAGGCAGGGGGGTGGGGAGAAGCAGGCTCCCCACTGAGCAGAGAGCCTGATGCTGGGCTTAATCCCAGGACCCTGATCATGACCTGAGCAAAAGACAGAGGCCTAGCCCACTGAGCCACCCAAGTGCCCCTTTGTTGGAACACCACCTGGATCCTCGCCAATGTAACTGGGGTGGTGTTGAATCCTGTGAGGAAACTCCAGGAGATGGAGGGCAAGAATCTTCATGGGCCAATGCTGGAGTTAAACATGGGAGGATCCCTGGAGTGTTTTCACGCCCTCTTTTAGATAGATCTGATGACTGTGGAGAATCCTTAACTTTTTCTTGTCCTTTAAAGCTAAGAGATATTGTCATTTACAGCTAAGAGATAATCATTGCTGTTCACTTGTCTTAGTTGATTGCCTGCATGTAAATCACATCTCACACATAGCCCACACCCTACACATAAATCTATAACCTGTTTGTAATCGAATCTTGTGGAAAGCATAAAAGAAGTGATTGTAAGAAATAAAGACCTCTACTGATCATCAGTCGGTAGTGCCCCCATCATTTCGGCTCTGATCACCAGAATCCCCACTTCACGTAGGTGACAAGCGGCACCCGAACAGGGACTTGAAAATCGACAAGTCACGCGGTGATCTGGAGACCCTCACAGAAAAAGATAAGTGAGAACAATGGGGCCGAATCAAAGTCGCGCCCAGCCTTTTCTAGCATTAATACAACACCTTTTATCTCAGGGAAGCGCTCAAATATCCAGACATCAATTAAGAACTTGTCTGGGTGATATTTGTGCATATAATCCTTGGTTTCCTGATGAGGGAAACTTGAAAGAGACAATTTGGGAGGACACATGCCATAATGTGGAAAAGGCTTATAGATGACGTGAAAAAATTCCCATGGAGTTTTGGGTTACATGGGCATTGGTAAAAATGGTAATTACAATTTTGGAGGAGAACGTAAGGAAGAGGATCTTAAGGCTGCAACAGCCACCTCTCTGCATACATATGAGTTAGATGATGAAACAACCTGACAAATTCAAGCTGAAGTGAGGACGAAGAAATAGCAGCAGACCTCTTTGGAGATGAGGGAAATGACACTGGGTTGGATGATAATTCACACATGTTACAATTAGGACCAACAAAAACTAAAAAAGAAAATTCTATTTCTACACTGGCTCGCCCCCATTAGCTGCACTTAGTTTTCCCTGTAACTTTTCATGCTAATGGGCCAATTACTTATGATGGGATGCTGATGGAGACTGTAAGAGAATTTAAAAAGGCATGTTCCACGTACGGGCCTACTTCTCCTTATTGTTACGAGTATTTATCCAGTTGGAGTAATAATGCCTGCTGGATTCCCTATGATTTTCAACTCATAGCTAAACTGGTATTAACCTCTTCTGAATTCCTACAGTGGAAGATGCGGCTTTCTGAGGCGGCACAGGAAAAAGTCAGGAGATTAGGACAGAGAGGGAATGTAGCAGCTGTTACTTATGATATGCTCATGGGAACAGGAGCTTGGATGACTTCTAGTCATCAAGCTCATAGCATCCCTCCTGCAACACTTCCCCACATATATGATGTGGCCTTGCAAGTCTGGTAAAAAATTAATTCAGGTACTGATTATACTGGCAGTTATACAAAAATACAACAAGGACCTAAAGAACCATAGGCTGATTTTATCAGCAGGTTAAAAGAATCACTGGAAAAGCAGATAAGAGGAGAACAAATTCAGGAAATACTCTTAAGACAACTAGCATATGATAATGCTAATGAAGTTTGCCAGGCCCTGATTCAATAGGACCCCAGTCACATTGGCGAGGATCCAGGTTGTGTTCCAACACCCCTTAAAAAAAATTTTTTTTTAAATCAAAGTCTTGTTTAACTTCTCTTATTCAAACATATCAATTGCTGGATAGACAGATTTGCAGTTTGAGCACAATCTCTGTTATGGATCCAGAGAAAAGGGTGTGCTGGGATGAAAAGTGGCCTTTTTAAAGTCATGTCTTTCAGTATAGAGTCAAAGTAATATAATGTATTTTTTGCTATGGAAAGGAAAGACACATCCATTTTGACTAATTCATTTCCTTTAAAAAATTAATATATATTGTATTATTTGCTTCTGGGATACAGGCCTGTGATTCATCAGTCTTACACAGCTCACAGCACTCACCATAGCACAGACCCTCCCCAGTGTCCATAACCTAGGCATGCTATCCCTCCACCTCCTTCCTTCCAGCAACCCTCAGTGTGTTTCCTGAGGGTAAGAGTCTCTTATGGCTTGTCTCCTTCTCTGGTTTCATTTTATTTCATTTTTCCCTCCCTTCCCCTATGATCCTCTGTCTTGTTTCTCAAATTCCTCATATCAGTGAGATCATATGATAATTGTCTTGCACTGACTGACTTATTTCGCTTAGTATAATATCCTCTAGTTCCATCCATTGACTAACTTATTTCTATTTAGACAGGTAGAAATATTCCTCAATGATAAAATGAGGATAAAATATTCCTCAATGATTTGTATATCATACAAAATTCTTCATAATTATTCTATTAATTTATTAATCTATTATAGATTATTCTTTTCTTTTATCTCATAGAATAGAATTAATCTATTAACAGAATCTATTCTGTTAATTGAAATAGAAACATTCTTACATGTAAGTGAAAGCAAGATTCCTACTAGAAATATATTTTTAAAAAAAAGAAACCTCTATTATCCATTAAAAATCACATAATTTCTCATTTTGTACTAAGAATTTAGTCTTTTCAAAAATTAAGAGACAATTTAATTCATTTTAAAAAGCCTTGAGTGAATAATTAGAAAACATAGGTTCAATGAAGAGCTTTGCTATCCACTAGCCAATTTCCTCTGGCAAGTCACTCAATCTTTCTGAGCTTCCATTTTCTAAAGCAGATATTAAAGTGTTATAAACATGTCAGATAACAATGATGGAGACTTCAAAGCTAGTTCTCTGAAAAGCAACATACCAGTGTTAGGGCTGGTGTGATGAGAGATTCTCTCAACTCTTTTCAAACACTGTGTGCTTGGGAGAAGTTACAAGATTCAAAGGTGAAAGATCCAGCTCAGAGGAGAAACAAAAGTGTGAAATTAAGTTTCCCGCTGGTTCTAGTTTGATGAAGAAAAAGCTCTATAGGGGGCGCCTGGGTGGCTCAGTGGGTTAAGCCGCTGCCTTCGGCTCAGGTCATGATCTCAGGGTCTTGTGATCGAGTCCCGCATCGGGCTCTCTGCTCAGCAGGGAGCCTGCTTCCTCCTCTCTCTCTCTCTGCCTGCTTGTGATCTCTCTCTGTCAAATAAATAAAATCTTAAAAAAAAGAAAGAAAGAAAGAAAGAAAAAGCTCTATAGTTGTCAGGAGGAGGCACTTCCTTCTAAGAATGGGGAGATTAAGAAGGGAACTGAAGGTACCTGTAAGTCTGCACAGCCTTGTCAGGGATAGTAAATCTAGACAAATGATTCAGATGGCTTTGGTTTGTGAATTGGGAGCTGTTATGCCCAGCCTTATGCACATAGGCCCACACTAAACAGAGGGTGACAAACATATGTTTGCTCCTTTTTCTGTCTAGATTGCTTCCAAGATTTATTACTTTGGGATATTGGAGCAGCTTTGTAGAGTTCAGTGGTTGTGTACCCCTTTAGGAATTATAAACACTTGAAGTCCTTAAAATCTTAGTGCTAATAAATGTATCTGTAAATTTTCCCCTGCCTCCAAACTGATCAGCTTTCCTGCATACCGAAAATATTTTTTCCCTTACTCATCCTACTTTGATGTACTCTTTCAGTAGCCCCTGTTTCTCAAAGTTTTTGGGTTAAATAGCCTAACTTTGAACTTGCTGGTTGTTTATAAAAAGAATTCTTTCAATTTGACATTCTGCCAAATTTAATAATCCTGTCAGTTCTTGTTCCCTCTGTAGCATTTGGCACTGATTAGCTTTTCTCTCTTGCAATTCCCTGCTCTTGGCTCCCAACATATTGTGCTTCCTTTTATTCTCCTATCTGTCCAAAGCTTCTAGTTGTCTCTTTTTTATCCAATCTTGGCAGTCCTTATGTTTCCTAAATTTATCTATGTTACTTATTTGCTTAACTTTTATTTACATGTGTCAACTATACCCTCTCTATAGATGACTTCCTAAAAGTGTCTCAATTTTTCTTGGAGTGATTACTGAATAATTAAAAATTAAAGAGTTGTATTTTGAAAGCAATTTGCAACCTGACAAGAGAGTTATTGAAAATCAAAAACTTCAACTAAAAAAAAACTTTTACTTAGAAATTTCAGAATATCCCTTTAATGTCCAGTGTTTGTTTGTTTGTTTCTTTCTTTCTTTCTTCTCCAGATGGAAATATCTTAATTTAGAGTGGTATACTAAATTATTTTATGATTATTAAGGTAATAAACATTCAATCTATAAACATGAAAATATGAAGACTAAAATAAAATGATCAATTATAACATTGCATACTATTAATCATTTGACTCTGCAATAGGCATTTTAACTAATTTATATGCATTATGTTCTTTATTTCTCATGATACTACCAGGAGAAATTATTTTCATTTTACTGATAAAAAATCAAAAGAAAATCTTGGCTCAGTTCACGCAGGTATTTGGTGGTAGATATGAGATTTAAACATACATCTATCTGCCTTATAAGCCCCCAACTCTTACCAGTGGTAAAAATTACATGCAGCTTCCTCAAGCCTCCCTTGTATATGCTGCATCATTTCTGCCTGGTAAATCTACCCTCCCCTGGATAGATAAGAGAAAGAGAGGTTGTTTCATATCCATTTCTTGCCCAGCACCTGGAAGCTCCATCCTGATGGCTCATGTTCCATCATGTTCCTGACTTCATGGAGGCCCAGCTCTTCGTCCATGCTAGTTGCCCGAATTCCCATTGCCTACAGTTCTCTTTATGAGATACTATTTCTATGAAGGTCATGGGCAAGGAAATATATGAAGCAGACCCCATTTCTCTTTCTTGTTCCATTCTTTTGTTCTCCCATGACCATCACTGAAAGCTGAGTAGGTATGTCAGATTTCACTGAAGTGTTGGAGAAAATTAAATATGTAATGATTTTCACATTTAGCACTGTTTGCTAAATATGATTATTTCCTTATTCCAGTGGCAGCATAAGAAGGTTAAATCCCACCCCCAGCAATTCTCTTGTGAACTAAACCTGGTCTCTAGCCTGAATGCTCTGACAGATAGTCCTTCCTTCCTCTCAAAGAGGACCTTCTTCCTCAAAATTCCATAGTTTGAATTTCTACCCCTCACAACTTTGGGAAACTCCATCTCATACCCATAGACTTGTGTCCATTGGATCTAACCACCTTTCCCAATACATGTGTACTGCTTAGAGGTAATCTGGGAGAGTCAGTACATCTCTAACAGTACATAGCCCAAGCATCATTTATTTAGTATAAATAATAGCGGAAAGGTCAAGCTGGTTTTTTGTGCTTCAAGTAAAAGAAAACAGCCCAGTTAGAGTGTTTGACATTCCAACCCCAAGTTGTGTCCCCAAGTGGTCTCCCTACTTGTATGAGATGCCAACATATCTGTTCATTCTTTGTAGTCCTCAACTGAATAAGTATTGAATAAAACATAGACATTCACATATACCTCCCACTGAAAAACATTAAATCTCAAAGTTGGCACAGTATAAATCCATTCAGCCTTTTTTCTTTACATGTTGCTAAGAGTATTTATATACAAAAAGAGAGCAAAATAGAATTCCTATGTGTGACAGCAAAAAAAGGAGTATAAAGACTTGGCAGGAGGAGGAACTACTTATTCTGAACTTTCCTGTAGAACCTAATATTATGAACAGTGGATTACTATTTTCTACCATCTAATTAGAGAAATAAGAAACAAAGGATAATTTGGGGAGGAATAAATTAATTCTAATGAGTTTTTTCTTTATTTTTCTTTATAATCTTCCTGGGATGACTGATAGTATTGATTTTTATTTTGAGATCTGTTTTTGTCATGTAAAAAAATATTTTGCAATTTCTAATTTTATGCAATTGTTAAAATGAGGAACATATTCAATTTTACTTAACTGTTTTGGAACTAAGAAATTAAATCCTCATTATAACTACTTTATGATGGAGAGAAATACTTTGCTGTGGAAATATGGAAAGAAAGGAAAATAGTGCAAATGGAACCATGAGAGATATATTAATTTTTTTAAGACATTAAGACCTATCACATCATTTCAAAAAATTTCCATGTTATTCATTATTTTTGACATCTTGTGGTTATTTGTATATATGTTTTACTTCTTTATCATAATGTAAGATCCTTAAGGTCAGAGAGGGGTAAATATTTGATTCTTAACTTTTTTTTTTTTTTTTTTAACTCAACAGGGTATACTGAAGGCACTTAGATCTCTAGAAAAAGACAAAGGATTCAGACAGAGTCAGTGGGGAATGAAGAAGACACTCAGAATTTACGCTATCCATTGCAGTAGCCACTAGCTACATGTGGCTATTGAGCCTTGAAATGTGGCTAGTATAAATTGAGATATGTTTTAAGTATAAAAGACACTCTGAATTTTGAAGACTCGGTATAAACAAAATAATGTAAATATATCAACAGTTTTATATTGATTGCATTTGGAAATAATATTTTGGATATATGAAATATATTATCAAAATTAACTAATTAGTTAATTTTATCTGTTCTTTTTTACTTTAATATGGCTACTAGAAAATTTTAAATATAAGATTTAAAAATAATTGTGCACTTTGCATTTGGGCTTATATTCTCTTACTATTGGGCAATGCTCCTATGTGTTTTTCTTGAATTGACCATATATAATATATATATATGTATATATATATTATATATATAATATACATATAAAATCTCTCTATATAGATACATAATATGTAATATCTAGAATTGACCATATATACTTTTTCCAATATTCTTCTATGTAGAAAATTATTGGAAAATTGGAAATTGTACCTTATAAAGACTATTTTCTCTGTTTCAATTTACTGTTTACCTTCTTGTCTATAGGATAAGAAATGTTTATTTCTTAGCTTTTAAGTCTGGGACAACCACCAACTAGTCTCAGTAACAGGGAAAATAAGTGTCAGAGAAAGGGAAAATAAGAATTAACTGGCTCAGTAGGGGAGCTAAGATGTTGGTAGAGTAGGACCACCCTAGGCTTGTTTGTCCCTGAAACACAACTAGATAACTATCAAGTCATTCTAAATACCCCAGAAATCAACCTGAAGACTGCCAGAACAAACTCTACAACTAAAGGGAGAGAAGCCACATCAAAGAAGGTAGGAAGTGAGCAGATGTGGTTTAGGAGAGAAACTGATCATGGATACTGCAGAGGGGCAGGAGCTAGTCATGGAGAAAGGTGAGAGAAAGAAGAGCACACATGGAAATGCACAAGAGTTTTTCCCCAGAGCCATTGGCAGTTAAAAAAAGGCTAATTTTCATGAGTTCTTACAACCATCAGGGCTTAACAGGAGTTTTAAAGGTCAGAGGATTTAACTAAAATAGAGCCCTGAAGGCATTGTGCTATTTCTGGAGAGATGGCAGGCAAACACCTTGGGGGCAGACAGTGTAGAAATAACAATCTGAAGAATGCCTGGGTCACCTAACGGGGAGATTATTTACTCCTCTTAGATGTATTCCTTAGAGGCAGTGTTCACAAAGATATCTCTCTGGGGACAAAGAGCCAGCTGGTGCCATTTCCCTCCCCCATCCCTCAATATAAACACAGAGTTACCTGCTCTGGCATAGTACCTGGCATAGTACCAATGATGGCTGCCTTACTGCCTATACCATGTCCAACACAACTGACTGCCCTTCTTGGTCAAGCTTGCCTCAGTCCTAGCACAATAAGCCCCTGCCCCAGAAAACCAGTAGAAACCCCTACCTACACCACATCTCCTGACCAAAGATCTTCAGGGCTTCAGTTCTAGTGGAACTATCAGGTTTCATATAAAAAGCAGATCAGAGCACACTAAGTTAAAACTCACCACATTCTGGCCAACAACCAAACACTGACTACTGCAGTCAAGGAGATCCTACTGGAGATGACTGGCCTGAAAGATAGAGCAGTCAAAACACAATAGCTGAGTACATATAGAACACACCAGAGACACTCCCTGAAGTGCCAGTCCCTGGACACAATATGACCTCTCTTTCATAAAGCCATTACTCTCAGAAGCAGGAAACATAGCATGTTTTTCTAACACACAGAAGGAGAGACAGACAAAAATGCCAAGATGGAGGGATTCATCCCAAATGAAAGAACAAGATAAGGCCACAGTCAGAGATCTAAGTAAAACAAATATAAGTAGCATGCCCAATGAGGAATTTAAAACAACAATCATAAGGATACTTGCTGAGTTTGAGAATAGAATGTAAGACTTCAGGGAGTCCCTTACCACAGATCTAAGAGAGTTAAAAAAGTCAGAAATGAAAAATGCAGTAACTGAGATTGAAACAGGCTTGATGCAATGAACACAAGGCTGGAAGAAGCAGAGGAATGAATGAGTGATATGACAAAATAATGGAAAATAATGAAGCTGAACAAAAGAGAGAAAGGATTATGGAACTCGAGAATACACTTAGGGAACTCAGTGACTCCATCAAACATAATAACATTTGTATTATAGGAGTCCCAGAAGAAGAAAAAGAGACAACAGGGGGCAGAAAATTTATCTGAGGCAATCATAACTGAAAACATTTCTAATCTGGGGAATAAAACAGACAACCAGATCCAGGAGGCACAGAGAACTCCCATCAAAATCAACAAAAGCAGGCCAAAGCCAAGGCATAATGTAATTAAATTTGCAAGGTATAGTGATAAAAAAATTTTTAAAGTGGCAAGATAAAAGAAGTCCTTAACTTACAAGGGAAGACCCATAAGGCTAGCTACAGATTTCTCAGCAGAAACTTAGCAAGCTGGAAAAGAGTGGCATGATATATTCAAAGCACTGAATGGGAAAAATCTGCAGTTAAGAATACTCCATCCAGCAAGGCTATCACTTGGAATAGAAGGATAAATAAAGAATTTCTCAGACAAACAAAAACTAATGGAGTTCATGACCACTAAACCAGCCCTGCAAGAAATATTAAAGGGGACTCCGTGAATGAAGAAGAAAGACCAGAAACAATGACTGCCTACAAGAGACTCGTTTTAGGCCTAAAGATACCTGCAGATTAAAAGTGGGGGGATGGAGAAACATTTATCATGCAGCTGGATGTCAAAAGAAAGGCAGAGTAGCAATACTTATATCAGACAAACTAGACTTCAAACCAAAAACTGTAACAAGAGATGAAGAATAGTGCTGTATCATAATAAAGGAGTCTATCCAACAAGAAGATCTAATAACTGTAAATATTTATGCTCCTAATTTGAGAGCACCCAAATACATAAAACAATAACAATTGCAAAGGAATTCATTGGTAATACTGCTGTGGCTATTTTCTAGTACTGTGTTAAATAATGGTAGTGAGGGTGGGCATCCCTGTCTAGTTCCCGACACACTGGACCATCTGGACTTAACAGATATGTTCAGAACATTCCATCGTAAAGCAGGAGAATACACATTCTTTTCAAGTGCACAAAGGACATTCTCAGAATAGATTACACACTGGGTCACAAATCAGGCCTCAACAAGTACATAAAGACTGAGACCATACCATGCATATTTTCTGACTATAAATGCTATAGAATTTGAAATCAACCACAAGAAAAAAATTGGAATGACCACAAATACATGGAGGTTAAACACATACTACTAAACAATGAATGGATGAACCAGGAAATCAAAGAAGAAATTAAAAAACAAACAAACATGGAAGCAGATGAAAATGAAAACAGAGCAATCCAAAACTTTTCAGATGCAGCAAAAGTGGTCCTAAGAGAGAAGTACATCACAATACAAGCCTACCTCAAAAAGCAAGAAAAAACTCAAATACAAAACTTAACCTTATATCTAAAGGAACTAGAAAAAGAACAATGAAACCTAAAGCCAGCACAAGAAAGGAAATAATAAAGATTGGAACAGAAACTAATTATGTAGAAACTTAAAAAAAAAAATAGAACAGATCAATGAAACAAAGAGCTGGTCCTTTGAAAAAAAATCAATAAAATTGATAAACCTCTGGCCAGACTTATCAAAGAGAGAGAGGACTCAAAATCACAAATGAGAGAAGAGAAACGACAAATACCACAGAAATATGAACAATCATAAAAGAATATTATCAAAAACTATATGGCAACAAACTGGAAAAACCAGAAGAAATGGCTAATTTCTAGAAACATACAAATTACCAAAACTGAAATAAGAAGAAATAGAAAATTTGAACAGTCTGATAACCAGCAACAAAATTTAATCAGTATTCAAAAAACTTCCAGCAAACAAAAGTTCAGGACCACATGTCTTCATAGGCAAATTGCACCAAACATTTACAGAAGAATAAATACTTATTCTTACCAAACTATTCCCAAAAAATGGAAGTGAAAGGAAAACTTCCAAATTAATTCTAAGATGCCAGAATGACCCTTTTACCAAAACAAGATAATGACACCACATAAACACAAAAATCCTCATCAAAATACTAACAAACTGAATCTGACAATACATTAAAAAAAATCGTTCACCACGTTAAACTGGGATTTATTCCAGGGTTGTGAAGGAAGTTCAATATTCACAAATCAATCAATTGCACAAATGCAATTAATAGAAGAAAGGATAAGAACCATGTGATTATTTCAATAGATGAAGAAAAAGCATTTGACAGAGTACAATACTCATTCATGATAAAAAGTGGATTTAAAGGGAACATACCTCAGTATAATAAAGGACCACATAAGAAAAACCCACCGCTAATATCATCGTTAATGGGGAAAAACTGAGAGATTTTCCTCTACTGTCAGGAACAAGACAGTGATGTCCACTCTCACTATCCTTATTTAACATAGTCTTGGAAAATAGCCACAGCAATCAGACAACAAAAAGAAATGAAATTATCAAGAAAGGCAGGCGCAAAATTTCACTATTGACAGATGACATGAAACTCTATATAGAAAACCTGAGAGACCACCAAAAAACAGCTAGAACACAAATTGAATAAACTCTCAAAATCAACATACAGAAATCTGTTGCATTTCTATACACCAATAATGAAACAACAGAAAGGGAAATTAAGGAATCAATCTCATTTATAATTGCACTAAAAACCATTAGATACCTAGGAATAAACATAACTAAAGAGATGAAAGATCTGTATTCTGAAAAAGGAATATAAAATATCGATAAAATAAATTTAAAGTGTTACAAAGAAATGGAAAAATATTCCATGCTCATGGATTGGAACAACAAATACTGTCAAAATATCTGTCCTACCCATAGCAATATACACATTTAATGCATTCCCTATCAAAATACCAGCATTTTTTTACAGAGCTAGGAAAAAACCACCCTAAAGTTTGTATGGAACCATAAGAGATCTCAAATAGCCAAAGCAACTTTGAAGAAGAAAAGCAAACCTGGAAACATTGCAATTCCAGACTTTAAGCTATATTACAAAGCTGTAGAAAGCCAAACAGTATGGTATTGGCACAATAATAGGCACAAAGATCACTAGGGCAGAAGAGAAAATGTGGAAATGAACCCACAACTACATGATTAATTAATCTTCAATGAAGCATGAAAGAATATCCAATGTGAAACACAATCTCTTCAGTAAATGCTTTTGGAAAACTGAACAGCAACATGCAAAAGAATGAAACTGGACCGCTTTTTAACACCATACACAAAAATAAATTTAAAATGGATTAAAGACCTAAATTTGAGACTTAAAACCATAAAAATCCTAGAGAACAACATGGGTAGTAACCTCTTTGATATCAGCTATAGCAACTTCTTTCTAGATGCGTCTTCAGAGGCAAGAGAAACAAGAGCAAGAATAAACTATTGGGACTACATCAAAATAAAAAGCTTCTGCATAGCAAAGGAAACAATCAACAAAACTAAAAGGCAACCTATGGAATGGGAGAAGATATTTGCAAATGACATCTGATAAAGTCTTAGTATCTAAAACCTATAAAGATCTTATAAAACTCAACACCCTCCCCCCAAAATAATACAGTCTAAAAATGGGCAAAATATATGAACAGGCATTTCTCCAAAGAAATTCAAATGTCCAACAGACACATGAAAAGATGTTCATCACCACTGATCATCAGGGAAATACAAATCAAAACCACAATGAGAGACCACCTCACACCTGTCAGAATGGCTAAAATTAACAACACAGGAAACAACAGGTGTTGGAGAGGGCATGGAGAAAAAGGAACACTGGTGCACTGCTCATGGGAATGCAAACCGGTGCGGTCACTCTGGAAAACAGTGTGAAGGTTCCTCAAAAAGTTAAAACTAGAACGTCTTTTATTTTTTTATTATTATTTTTTAAATTTATTTGACAGAGATCACAAGTAGACAGAGAGGCAGGCAGAGAGAGAGAGAGGAGGAAGCAGGCTCCCCGCTGAGCAAAGAGCCCAATGCAGGACTCAATCCCAGGACCCTGAGATCATGACCTGAGCCGAAGGCAGCGGCTTAACCCACTGAGCCACCAGGTGCCCTAGAACTAGTCTTTGATCCAGCAATTGCACTACTGAGTATTTACCCAAGGAATGCAAATATACTAATTCAAAAGGACCCACGCTCCCCAACATTTGTAGTAGCATTATTTACAGTAGCTAAGATATGGATGCAGCCTAATTGTCCATCAATTGGTGAATGGATAATGAAGAGGTGGTATACACACACCTATCATTTCCACATATCTTATAGTTATTATTCACTCATAAAAAAGCATGAAATCTTAACATTTGCAAACACATGGATGGAACAAGAGACTATAATGCTAAGCAAAATAAGTCAGTCAGAGAAAGATAAATACCACATGATTTCACTCATATGTGGAATTTAAGAAACAGATTAGCAATGTGAGGGAAAAGGAGAAACAAATTAAGAAAAACGCTTAACTATAGAGAGGAACTGGTGGTTCTTGGAGTGGAGGGAAATTAATATAATACTATGTGTTTAACTGAAATTAAAAACTTAAAAAGCCTAAAATATTTCTAAATATCACCTGGGCATTATCGTTCCAGTAAATAACTACAGATCTGATATTTTGTTGTTATTTCCTCATGGCCTTTACATTAAAGGTAAATCTACAACTTCTTATGAATCATTATAAAATCTATACCTTTTTCTCACACTTACTGCACGCCAGGCACTATTCTAAATGCTTTTCCTGCAATAACTCATTTTTTTCTTTAGAATAATACATACGTTATATACTGTTATTATCTTTATTTAATTTAATTTTATTTATTTTATAGCTAAGGAAAATAGAGGCAAGAATGGTCAAGGGACTTTTCCAGTGCAATTGACTAGTCAGGGACAAGGTTCCAGATAAGTCAGGAAATCTGGATCCAGAGCCCAAATTCTTAAATATATTGTGTTACTTATCTGGTCTTAAAGTTACCATTTATTAAGAAAGAGAAACCTGGGCATTGTTATCTTTCTCTGTTGCTCAGGTCCTATTAGAATTTTCACTCATACATACTTTTTAAGATGGGATTTTTATGTCATGTTCATTTTTAGTCATATAGACCAAAGTAGAGTACCAAATACATAAGCAGAAGTACCTCATTCTTTTTTTTTTTTTTAAAAGATTTTATTTATTTATTTGACAGAGAAATCACAAGTAGTCGGAGAAGGCAGGCAGAGAGAGAGAAGGAAGCAGGATCCCTGCTGAGCAGAGAGCCCGATGCGGGACTCGATCCCAGGACCCTGAGATCATGACCTGAGCCGCAGGCAGCGGCCCAACCCACTGAGCCACCCAGGCGCCCCAGAAGTACCTCATTCTTAAAAGTCAGAATTCAATTAGCGTTTTATTGTCCTCATCCCTTCACTCTAAATCTTGTATTGAGTCTCACATATTTGTGGGAGAGGAGGTGGGTTAGAAGTAATGTTATAAATATATCCCTTTCCATATAATGTGGAAGAAAAATAGATTACTTTTTCAGTTGCCATGGACTGTCAGTGTAAAAATTATGTCCCTTTCTCACGTATGTGTTTTATCTTGTTTTCATTATTTTATATTGTACCAGAGAAGCATTCCCAGGCACTTAACCACCTCTAAAATATAACATGATTCAAATGTCCTGGGGCAGAGCTCAGTGTATAATTGTGCCTGAAATATAACTGCAGTTTGTTCTGTTAGGGAAATTTACTAACTTTCCTTTCTATTTTTTAATTTTTTAAAGAATCCTTTTTAGATGCAATTCATAGGTCTTTATTGGGAAATGAAGCTCATTTGAATTTTTACCTTGTAGAAAACAACAGATCTTTGGATGTATGCATGAATTTAAAATTACTATATAGCCATAGAACCAAAATTAGAGTGTTTACACCCAAGCAAATATGTTAATTCTTTACAAAGTGGCCTAGAACCCAGACAAAAGATAAGAATTTAAAAGACAATTTACCTCATTTTTAAAAGAACATAATAATAAAAATCAGAGTTTTATCTGTATAGCTGTTATTTTATTAGTTGAATGCACTGTATCTCTTCTTGTATGCATTGTATCCCTTTATTTTCCATGTGAGAACTTTTCTTTTGTAATTCATGCCAGGAAGAATTTCCTTTCTCCTGAGATGATGGCATAATTCTTCCTTTTTGATAATAATAGCTATTTATTTTCTCCTTTTTCTCCAGTCTGCCAGAAAGTAGCAGACAAAAATACAAATGTATTCTACGTGATCATATTTATCTTAAGTATGTCTTCCTTCACCATGATACTCTATTTTACTAAGATATTTATATGCATTTAGTTAAGTGTCACCTCAAAAAATTTTTAAAAAAGAACACAAATATATTAATTCAAGAATACCCATTTATATGGGGTCAATGAGATTTCTTAAGAAAGAAGGGGAAGGAGGGAAAATCGGAAGGAAGGAAGGAAGAAGGACCGGAGAAAGAAGGAAGGAAGGAAGAAAGGAAGGAAGGAAGGAAGGAAGATGGGAAGGAAGGAAAGGAAGCCACGTTAATGTTGTTTTCAAAAATGTTAGTTAGCATCATTGAAACTTGGTAAGGACCTCTAAGAAACAAAAGTTAAAACATTAACTATGTTATTTCCCCCAATGTGTCTAAGCAATGAATTTGTCATTCCTGTGTGCGTTAACAGAGAAGAGCTCCTGTAGAAATGTACACATCCTGTATTACTGGAGAAAAACAGCTGACTTGCTCTTAATTGAAAGGAAAACGATTATCATTTAGCCAGATGAATCAGCTGGTGTTCCTTCCCACCTCCACATCTATCAGCAACTAATGAAATGGAATGCATGTGAAGGCATCGCCAACAAAATTGTTTTGAATTGTAAGTTGTACCAAACGCATTTTTAATAATACCTTCCTGTGAAATGACAGGCTAAAATATGTGTCCTTTCGGATGATTTATAAGAAGGGTTAGGTCCTGTTGTAAAATTTTGCCTATGTTTGAATCACTGCCAACTTTGAAGTAACAGAAGAGCAGATGGTGATTCTATTTAAATTAAAAAAAAAATCAATGAGTCTAAAATGAAATTTAAGGTACCCCTGTATTTAAAGCATTTGTATTAACTTTTCTTTCAGTGTATGGAAAGAGGGTTAGATTGCATGCCTCCCAAATGTTATATTCACAGCAAGTACAAGTAGGGAATCTCTCAGATTATAGTTTTGTAGCCAATTAAAATACATAATTATACTTAAATTTTCAATTCAAATGTGACATTGCAATAAAAGCTCTTAGCACTCAATTAACTAGAAAATCCAATTAACTACAACATCTTATTTCTAAAGCATCCCATTTTTTAAATCTTTCAATATTATATAAGTTACATTATCATTTTATAGTAATTGCAGATAATTATAATGGGCTTCTTTCATTTAAAAATATTCTAAGGGTTTGATTATACTGATTCATGCTAATATAGATTTATATGAAGTTAAGGTGTTTTATACAATTTTAAATTTTCAAACAAGCTTATAAGGTTATGTCCTCTAGCCATCGATACTCTTCCATAAATCTTCACAGTAAGCCCAATACTGTTATACACTTCAGGAAAACCTGTTAATATTTCTCATACTTGAATGTACTTTGTTCCATGTTAGCCATCATCCCTAGATTCTGAACTTCATAAGGGGAAGAACTATTTCTTCTAATTTACTCATCAACTCTCCCCATTTTAGTACCAACTGTAGTACAAATTCAACCCTATGATAGTACATAGTGGCTCTTAAAAAAGATACAGTGAATAAATGAATAAATGTGTTTAACACTTGAATTAATAAATGAAGCTCTTTTTAGAAAGTGAATTTAAAACATAACAAAGATGTATATAATAGGAGGAGTTTCTTCAGAAGGAACTTCTCAAAATACTAGAAAATACTTTCTCTTGTCAGTAACATCAGTACCACTTTGAAAATAAGTCATATTCCAAAGACCATATACAATCTGCTACTAGAGTTTCAGTAAATGAGATTTATAATATTATAAACAAGTTTTTTTTATTAGCAGCTGATTTCACTTAAGTGATAACTCTACTAACTACTAAAGCCTAAGGACTTTGTAATGACTACTTAGGGTTTTATAATATTTTCAGATGTCACAGACAGAACTATTAAAGTTGATAACAGTGTCAAAGCATTTTAGGAGTTTCTATTTCCACTATTCCTGAGAGAGATTTTTAATTCCTTTGCATGTAGCTATTTGTAAATCTTCTTAAGCATATATTGGTATTATGTATGATTGAGATAAAAGTCACCCAACAATTAGAACAAAATCATATAATTTTTGTGTTGTTTACTATCAGCTCTCTCTCCCCTGACCTTGAATCTCCTTGCTGTCCTTCACTTTAATATGACTGAGGAACTTGTCTCTTGGCTCAACTTCCCCTCCTCCCACTCATTCCTAAAACCATTTCGATCTGGTTGCTATCCACAACTTCATCAGTTTTTTTTTTTTTCTTTTATAAGGTTAAGCTACTAATTCCATGTTACTAAGCATAATTAAAAATTCTTCATCATACTTGACCGCCTAACAGCATTTATCACTAATAACCTAGAAATGAGCTCTTCTTTTGAGGGGCCAGCATACTGTACTGGTGTTCTGCCTGCCTCTGGACTCAATATTCAGTGCCCATTGTTGTACCCTGCACTCCTTTGTTACTTAATTGTTGGTACCTTTTGAGATTCTAGCCCAGAATTCTCTTCTTTTGACGCACTTTCTGGGTTATGTTGTTTACTCACAAGGCTTCCAATATTCCAGATATGTTAATGACTCCACATGGATATGTCTGGCCCAGATCTCTTATTATAGCTTATACTCTACAGACTCTATAGCTTATATTCCCACTTGGTAATCCATAGTCATTTTACACTTGCGTATGCCCCACCACAGTCATCTTCCTCCTTACATAACATCCAAATCCCCTTATGGTACCCTATCCCAATGAATTATACACCATACAGTTCCAAACCTGTGTTTTTTCTCTGATTTCTTTCTGCCTCTTATTCTATAATCCAAGTAGTCACCTAATTCTATAGATTCCACTTCCAGATACAGCTCCATTTTTTCCCACTTCTTTCCCTCCCAGTACCATTAATTTCAGTCCTACATCATATCACTTGTTTAGATTATACAGCCTCTTAGCTGGTGTCCTGAACTTCATTTCCTCCAATCTAGCCCCTACACTTCAGTAATCTTTCCGAAATGCAGACTTTGTCATGGTATATACCTGCTTATACAGCTTCAGTAGTTTTCCATCATACTTAGGACAAAGCCCAAACTTCTTAAACATTCTACTATTTTCTGACGCTTGTAAGTGGCTTAATGGCACTTCCCTCTCATTTTAAGTTCCTGCTATATGAAACAAGCACAATTCTTATGTTCATATGCTTATTTGGTTTTATTCAAATGCTATTTTCTTTGCTTAGGTTGCTGCTTCCCGCACCAACCTGTCCTTTACCTGTTACGTAGTAGGCACTCACTAAATATGTACTGAAAAATATTGGATAATATACTACAAAATAAAAACTCTGTTCCATTGGGAAAAATAAAGTTCAACAAAATATAGCCTATTATTATTTCTATAAAGAAAATTTAAATGGAGTCAAGAAATGATTGAGTTTTAAGCAAAATAGAATTTGATGGATATAAACTCAATTGAATATATGGTGATCCATGGCTTGATAAATCCAGTTTATTTATTAGACCACATGAAAGTCTTTCAGGAATTATACCAGATGTTGCGAGTATATTCATCTGGTGTGAGATTCACTTTAATAAAAGTCAAATATTCTTGTGGATATTCTGAATATATGTGAAATAACTTGTCATTCTTGGGTCACATTTTTTAGGGAGAAAGTTAGGAGCTAAAAGAAAATGTCCAGGATGAAACTACGATTATAGCTGTTGGGCTGGCAGAAAGAAAGGGCTACTTAAGATGGCGAAAGTCCCCGCCACAAAACCTGAGCTGGGACAGGAGAACAAAGACCCAAGCAGAAATCTGATAACCCTCCTGCCCCGTGCTCCCGTGGACCAATGGGACGCTGACAAGTGGGAATTTGAGACCCCCAACCCGGGCTCCAGTGGACCAATGGGACCCCGACGAGCAGGCGAAATATCCAAATAAGGGAAACTTGCCAAAAGACCCCTGAACTCCCCTCGAGGTCCATTAAAAACCCCCTTCTTCCTACCTTGGGCACGACTTCCGCCACTCTGCTTTCCAGAGTCAGGGAACCTCGCCCGAGGGTGCCCACCTCCTCCCAGGGCAACTTTCCTGGCTCCCCTTCTCCTGAGCCCTGAATCTTCGCTGGAGAGTGTTTTTAATAAACTTGCCTTGCACCCACTTTGCCTGGTGTTGTGTTTATCTCGCCGGAAAAACTTTACAATAGCTACTGAAGTATTTTTACATGAGTAAACATGGTCTCATGAATTTTAAGAAGTATCTATTTGAAAAAAATAAAAGCAAAAAAAAAAAAAGAATTATTTACTTGGATACACAGGTGCAATATGAATGCAACAGGCATTAGTTGGGTCATCTATAGCTAAGACAATTGAATGATCTAGTTAAACCCCATCTTTCCTCAAACATATTCAGTTAAATTGGGACATAAATCACACTGACTGGTGGAATTGGATGGTGCCTTTCCCACATTTCTATCTACATCTATAAATTTACGAACTTTTTTACTCTAACCCCATGCAGTTTGGGTGTGTGCAAATATGTATAATGCAATGGATTAATCTTCAACTTCTGTCAGATAGTAGGAAAAAAACCAAAAACATGGAGCAAAACTCACTAAGGGAATATGGTCTCCGTAGACAAAATGGGTTCAAGATTTGGAGGGAATTGTTGGTTACCAATTCAGTGGTGGCTACTTTTTACCCAACTCAACCACTCTGGATGCATGTGTGCTTTGGGAAATTTAACAAATTAACACAATCCTGCTACTTTTGTGGGATAGCCTTTGTAGCCTCCTTTTATGGAATGTCTCACAGGTAGAGGGGATAGCAACCCTCCCTCTTTAAAATATTTCCAGAACTGTGAGTATTGAGAAACAATAGTGGTACAACACCTGTGCATATCAAGACATGGTGATGATCAAGGCTAATCATTGAAACTTCTCTCCTTTAGAAATGTGCAACTGTATTGCTCATCTAGAGATCACTGATGTCCTTGAAGAATATCAATGTCTTTTCATGAGCATATACAGATATGCCTGGAAATTCTCTAAAATATTGGAGGTTAATGAAGCAAAAAGACTAGATTAAAATTAATCAGGGTAAGGTTTTGGAGTATCATATAAGGTGTATATATATATATATATGGTTTATATATAAATTTATATATATGAATTTTTATATCTATGAATCCCTTTATATATAAATTTATATATATGAATTTATTTATATAAATGAATTCCTTTGTATGTAAAGCTGTTACATCTGTGATATCCCAGTTATATAATGTTAAGAGAAATGGTATTAGCTGAACATGTCACCCTGTATTTTCCATCAAGTTAAGAAACTTAAAGAAGATAAGCATTAAAGAACAGAACACATGTTATTCACACTTGGAATCAACCTTATTGGGTAGAAATGATTTCATGAACATTTGTGATGTACCAAAGAGAACATCATTATTCATCTCACTGCATTAGTTATATGGATTAGATATGTTCAGGGTTATTGGCATTGTAAAGGATAAAATAAAAAGCTATCTAGAGTTTATTTTGGTGGAATAATTTATTATTCAGATACAAAGCCTTTAGTGTAATATTTGTGATCTCATTAATAACATAGGTAGGACACTTACATTTTCAGTTATATTTTACTGTATTTTTATGGAAAACCTTATGTTAAACTAAGAGACATAAATATAGAGATCAGTAAATATTTTAGAGATGGAGCCTCTGAAAGCCACCGCTTTGAATGTCTAGGGCCAATTGCTTGCTAACTACTTTCACTTTTACCACAATAATCCCCCCGCTCCCCCGGATAGCTTTCCTCTCTGTTTTTGAACTCTGAAAGTGAGTAGGGGAAATTAACCCAAGCATTTGATTTCCTAGGCTCCCACAGAAATAAATTTGTTTCAGGTTATAAAACTGAAAATGTTTGCATTTCTGAGAACACATGATTAGGCAGGCAGAAATTATTCTTCAAGAAAATATGGGAATGTTGATTTCCCAAAAATGGAATATCAGGTTATTGTTCCTAATTCTTCACTCCCTCTCTGTAGAAGAATTGTTCATGCACACTCTTTGTGTGTGCTATTCTGCAATTCTATAAAAGTTTCACTAGAAAAGTTCAGGTGTATTTTCCTTGCCCCATTGACTCTGTGTTTCTCCATGCAGCTTGCTTTGACCAATGGAGTATTAGTGGGTGTAATAGGAAAAGAGGCTTTACTGTGTGTCCATACTTTGGCTTGCCCTCTTGCACTTCTGCCATCTGCCAAGAGATGATACCTGGACCAGCTTAGGTCCAAGGAGTATTGGAAGACATATGGAGTAGCCTGAACACAAGCCATAGCCTGGAGCCAAGATCAGAATGTCCCAGTTGGGGTCAGCAGATATAGAGGCTACATACAGTGCTGTAAGTGAGAAATAAATGCTTACTATTTTAAGTCACTAAAATTTAGACATTTAGGGTTGTTAAACAGCAGAATTGCAGCAAAACCCTGTCTGAAGTATTCAGTATCTTTCCCTCCCTGGTTTTTACCAGTACATTTTTCTTAGAACTCTTCTATGATATTCAGACTTAGAGTATTTGTAGGAATGTAATGTTATAGGTAATCCCCCAATTTTTTTATGAAACGTATTAAAAAAATATCACATGGTTGTTTTTAAATGTTTCAAATAAATTAAATTGTACTTTACTTAAAAATTAATTTAAAATTTTAAAATGTTATTTTTAGTAAAAAGACTATATAATCCATATTCTTAGGAGGGAAAATTTACTTAGAAAAAAAGTTTTATTGATAAAAGCTATTTTCAAAATTTCTATTTATATCACAGGCAATTCAGTTGCTTGTAGGAAATCAATATTTTCTCAGGCTTAAGTTATACTTTAACTGAGTTTTTCTTACATAGTTTAATATTTGATGTTAAATTTAAACTAATTGGCATACTTTATTGGCTTGATAATAATAATAATTTAAATCTGTAATATTAGGATAATACTGGTCAGTTTCTCTTTAAAAATAGACTAAATGTTACATAACAAAACCAAAAACCAAGAACAAACAAAAACAGATGAAAAATATTTTGGATTAGGAGTAGGTGCTTTGGGATGCTAAACAAATTTTGTGTCTACTTGTGGTCACTTTTGTATCTTCTTAATCTCATAGAAATAATGTAACAAATACATGATTTAGAAGGGAGTATCATATTTGGAATACCTGGAGTCTTGTAATTTAAGTTTGTGTTCAAGACATTAGGGGGCACCTGGGTGGCTCAGTGGGTTGAGCCTCTGCCTTCGGCTCGGGTCATGATCTCAGGGTCCTGGGATCGAGTTCCGCATTGGGTTCTCTGCTTAGCGGGAAGCCTGCTTCCTCTCCTCTCTCTCTCTGCCTACTTGTGATCTCTCTCTGTGTCAAATAAAAAAAAAAATTAAAAAAAAAAAAAAGACATTAGGAAACAATCTCTTTAGGGGAAACATAGTAGAGACATGTAACAAGTAAACAAGAGTATGAAAGGTCTTCCAGCATTTTGGAGCAAAGGCTCTATAAAAATCCAAAGAAACATTATTAATAATTTGTATTTGCACAGTTCCTTTCTCTGGGGATCTCTTGAAGCATTTTGCAAAACTTCATAAGTATCTTTACTTTCATAGATCGCAGACACTGTATTCTAACCCATTCATGTGTTATATCTATGCAATATATAATAGATTTGCACATCAAGAATCAGAACAAAGCATTTTCTGCAGAGTGACAACTGAACACCACAGTCATGACAGGACTCCGAAGAAAGAGCAATTCAGCATTATTTTCTAATACCACTTCAGGAATGTGCTTATACCTGCCTCACTTTTCTCATTCTAACTCTAGAGGAAACTTAGACCAAGGTCAAGGTACAAAATTTCTAGGGACTGGATATACCAGAACATTGCTGGAGTTGGAAATTTCAGAGATTATTTACTCCTTTTGCCTCCGATTTTTTCCCATGATAACCCCCCATCCTTGTCCTTTGTTGTTTGCAAGTATCAATTTCCTGCCCCACTTAGTAATTAATTACCTTTCATTTTGCTTTAGGATGGCAGTGTGATTTAGAAAGAGTGCTATGGATTAAGCATCTATAAACCCTTGTCCCAGCACTGACTTAGCTGGGAGTTCAGAGAGAAGAGTGGCCGAGAAAGGGGAGCAGAATAATTTAGGGGGGTTAAAATAGAGCCCACCTGGGGCACCTGGGTGGCTCAGTGGGTTAAGCCTCTGCCTTCGGCTCAGGTCATGATCCCAGGGTCCTGGGATCAAGCCCCACATCAGGCTTTCTGCTCTGCAGGTAGCCTGCTTCCTCCTCTCTCTCTGCCTGCCTCTCTGCCTACTTGTGATCTCTGTCAGATAAATAAAGAAAAAATCTTTAAAAAAAATAAAAAAAATAAATAAAATAGAGCCCACCTTATAGGATTGTTGTGGAAATTAAGCGAGTAAAACACATAAAAGATGCTTGACGTATTGTAAGTATTGATAAATGCCAAGTGTTTTACTATTGTGTTCTGCTTTGCAAGCTCACTCACTTTGCAGTTCTGTATTGAGAACTAACTGTACAGTTAATGTCTGAAGGATCTTTAAAGTTATCTTTGAATGATATTTATTCATAGATTGCATTCAGCAAACTTAGTAATTCTCATCTTTTTAAAAATTTTCTAATCTTGTAAAATACTTGCCAGGGTTTCATAACAGAATTCTGTTGACTTCTTAAATAAGTTTGGAAGTGCTCCCACATTTTCTTTTCTGGAAAAATTAGTATAAGAAGGACATTATCACTGGTGAGGCCATCTAGTCATGAATTTTACGTGTGGAAAGAATTCTATTTCTGGGTTCAGCATCTATAATTGGTATAGATTTTAATATTTCCTATTTCTTATCTCAATTTGTTTGGCATTTTTTGTTACTTCTCCATGTCACCTAATTTTTGCAATTTGTAAGCCTAAATTCTTCATATTATTTGTAATTTTCTCTTACTAGTTTTTAACACACCCCCTCTTTTTTTTTTTCTTTGCCGTTGGTTCTTTATACCTTTTGTTGTGTGTTCTTAGTCATTTTTATAAGACCTTATCATTTTTAAAGTTTTTTCAAAGACTTTACATTAGGGCTATCCAAGAGTATATGATTCTTAAATTCTAGAAAGATCCTGACCAATCTATATATAGGCCAGCCCAGTTTGGCTACTCATATGCTTAGCCATACGTTTTCAGCTATGGGATTTAACACAAACACTTCAGTTTGTGTAGAGAAATGCAGGTACATTGGATAACGTTTAAGGATGGTAGGCAGCATAGATAAAGGTATAGATGACCTGAAGACACAGAAGATCATGATTCACTACTGAAGGCCCGATAGACAGGCCGAACAAAAAATCAGGTGCACGGGGGAAAAAGTAATCTCAGTTTGTTTACAGGATTATGTTTGGGAGTAATGATAGGCTTTTTAGTGGGTTTCTGTAAGGTGACTCAAAAACAGTTATTCCCAAACATCATTGAGCAAATGCTCTTTTATGAACCATATGATAAATTGATAAGAAATTGACAAAGCTATTTGCAACACATTGGTGTATAATGAACTACAGACTAGTAGAATATTTTAAGATACTATATTAGAAAACACGTTTGAACATGGAGACTTGATGCATAATTGTGTAACAGCTGCTGTGAATATTAATAATACTGTTTAATGACTTTTGTTTTCCCATGGCAAGTTCAAAAATTGTCTTAAATTAATTTTAAATGACTATTCCTCATGCCTTTCAGCAGTTTTAGCACAGCATTAAATCAGTTTACCCTGATGAGTTAATGCCTTTATAAATACAAGTATACAACCATTCACACGAATACCTAATTATAACAGTTTTAACAATTAAAGCTGTGTTTCAGGGATTTAATAATGGCGATTTTGTTTACTTTTAAAATTGCAATCAGCAATGCCAAATTTTGGCTCTAAATATTAAATGATTTACCTTTATAAGGATTTATACTATACTGATCTGTTTAGTGTCTAGTACCTTCAAGATGAATTAAACATAGGTGCTTTTAGCATTTTATAATCCTAGATCATGCCAAACTGAAAGTGGAAAAGCTTCTGGGGAAAGTGACTTCTATTCTGAGCCAATCAGTATTTTTCAGACTAGTCTGTTTCAGGTTTGATAGATGCAATTTCCCATGCATACATTTGTTTTTTGCATGCTCTGAGGGTTTTGTCCCCCACTACATAAAATTTGGATAATTTAGCTGGTTGTCTTTACTTTTTTTATTGACTTTTGTACACAATAAAAAAGAATTCCTTCAGAATATGACTAGTTGTCTTTAAAAAGATAATTTTGCTATTCTTTTTATAATCTGTATAGAGTACTGATTATTTTTTTGGAGTTAGAGATATTGTAGGAAATATTTATTTCAACCATTGAAAACGAAGAGTTAAGTTTCAAAGTCGTTCAATAGTGGATCCAAACACATATTAATAGAAACTAAAAATTAGTCATTGTATTTTAGTATAAAAAAGAAACCTTTCTTTAGTGGTAGGAAGTAAAGTAATGTTTAAACATTGTTCAATGTGTGTATTTTAAAATATAGACTGATTTTTGAAGATAGTTTGTATAATTATGACCAAAAGTATAATAGAGTCTATATTATGAGTACTTAGTAGATGTTAGCATCACCCTAGACCCTTTTCAGAGATTTTCCTAGTTAAATTATTGTCACTACATCCCATATGTATATCACCCATATTGAGAAAGGCAGTCTCATGCATGCAGTCTTTTAATCCCCTCTTTGCCACCTATTAACGGGTCTTGAGCCTGGAATACTTTCTTACCAACAGATGAAGAATCCTCACAGCTTGTGCTGGGCTTGTTACCTCGTGGGGGAATATTTTTTCCTTATATCGGACTCAATGTGTGTTCCTTTGTTTTGTTTAAGCTAATATATCATACGACATCTGGCCAGTCTCATTGCCAAATGTATCCCCTGCAGGTAGGAGAAAAGATCCTTGGCTCTGTAGCAGCCTGAGATGGATAAGTGGCCTGGAGGGATTTGCTGGCCATGGGTGACCAATATTCACTAATGAAGCTGATCTTCCTCTGTCTCTTCTCTGGGTGAGTAAAACATTTTTCCATACCCAGTGCTTGGCTATTGCATTTTCCTTGGCAACTCAGGTATCAAAATGAGGTGGGCAAAAAAGTTCTGGCTTCTACTTTTGGTGATTAGCAACCAATGATGCTTGACAATCCGCATTATACAATTCAAGCAACCAAGGCTGAGTGTTGGGAGACACTTCTACACAGTGCTTCTGTACACCTAGTATCAGCTGTTAATTCCAGATGAGTTTTTAAAGAATGTTTGAACAGCAAACCGCATTGGAAATTTTGCACCAAAGTAGAGGGAAGAATGTGTTTCTGACCAGTATAATAAATATACTATCTTCCTGGGTTTGATAATGTTGCTAGCAGACCCCTTTAAAATATTGGCATCTCCTAAACTTGAAGTTCCTCAGATGGCAAACCCACTGTGTGTCCAGTATCTACATGGACCTGCCTCCGTATCACTTCCATGGGATTTGAGAGACAAGGAGGAACTGAAGTGAACATGAAACCATGCTGATTTCTGTGCCATTAGTCATGAAGTTCTTTGTTTCTGATCTGGTAGTCTCCTATCTACCAGAATCTATAAAACTGTGACAGGCAAACGTGCAGGCTTATAAGTATGGTAAAAAAAAAACAAAACAAAACTTAAGACTCTTCACAGTTCTTGGCTAAGGGAAGCTATTTATCTTGCTGAAGACAATGTAGACAGTAAGTAGCAAAGTTCTTGGGTATTTGAGTCTCTGAAAGTTAGCTTACATGCTATTTACCTTTATAATAGCAGCAGGCTTCAACATGGAAGATGTAATGTTGCAGAAACTTAAATTTGCTCATTTAGAGATAGTTGCTTTTTGCTAAATAATTTTTTTTTTTAATTTATATGGTCAAAGTTATCAGTCTTTTTTCTTCATAAGCTTCAGGATTTTGTGTCACAGTTAGAAAACTTCCATCACACCTAGGTTATAAAATCACTTAACTATGTTTTATCCTAGTAATTTCATGTTTTTATGGTTCATATTTAAATAAAAAGACACCTGGAATTTTCCCTAGTATATACTGTTAGATCCCAATAAAACCGTCTTTGGTTTTGTTTGTTTTGTTTTTCCAAATGCTTACTAGGTTTTTATGAAAAAAATTTCCCTTGTAGTACACCAGCTTCCCAAAGATTTCATATGAGATCTTTATCAAATACTAGTCTCTTTGTTTATTTGAGTCCATTTCTTTTTCCATATAAATGCCCACTGACAATGTCAGTATCACTACTAATATTTCAGTATCACTATTAATTTCTGAGACTCTAGTGTATTTTAATGTTTAATCATGTTGTTCTTCTTCCACAGAATTTTTAGCCATATTTTTACTTTTCATGACTTAAAATTACTTAGAAATTACTTTTTTTCATATTTAAAAACAAAACCCAAGAGTGGATATCCTTATTTCATTCCTCACCTCAGATACAGAGTATTACATACTTTACTATTGAGAGCACTGTTATCTACAAGTTTCTCTTATATGCTCTTTATCAGTTCCCTTCTTTACCTAGTTGCTGAGCCTTTTTGTCATGAATGGGTGGGTGATTTTGTTGAATAGCTTTTCTTTTTTTTTTTTTCTTTTAAAGATTTTATTTATTTATTTGACAGAGAGAGAGATCACAAGTAGTCAGAGAGGCAGGCAGAGAGAGGGGGAAGCAGGCTTTTTGCTGAGCCCAGAGCCTGATGCGGGACTCTTATCTCAGGACCCTGAGATCATGACCTGAGCCGAAGGCAGAGGCTTAACCCACTGAGCCACCCAGGCATCCCTGAATAGCTTTTCTTATACTCCTTTAATTCTTCCAATGTTTTATAGTATTTATTAACCACACTACCAGATTCAGTTTGAATGTTAAATCAATCTTGCATTTCTGGGATGAATTCTACTTGTTTGTGATATATTATTGTAGATGGATGGATAGATTGATAGATGATAGATAGATTAGATTTGATTTGCTAAGATTTCATTTATAATTTTGATCCATATTCATGAGAGAAATGTTAATTTCCCCCTCTTCTAATGTTTTGTTGCAAAATGTTCTATGTTTATTTTTTATTCTTTGGAACGATTTGTTAACATTAATAAATTTTTTTCCTTAAATGTTTAGAACAATTTACTATTTACATTATCTATCATAAGTTTCTTGGTAAGAAGGACTTAAATGTTTTCAATTACTTTACTTTATTAGCAACTTTATTATGCCACCCCAAATATGACAATGCAATTGTCATAAATCCCTTCCCTGGGAATTTCATAAACCAGGGAGAAGATAAACTCCTATCACAAGAAGGAGAATAGAAATTGGCACCACCCCCAGACAAAGCAAATCACAAACCATCATATCTGCTATCTATTCTGCTAAGGGTCCATTCTTCTTTCCCCAAAATTATTTACTGTCCCCTAAGAGGTCTACACCCATCCTCCCCTTTCCTTAAGATATTTAAGACTGAATTCTAAGCCACCTGGGGGGCGTTACTCATTTTTCCTGTATCTATGTATACATGAAGTATATATGTTAACAAACTATTTTTCTTTTGCTAATATGTCTTTTATTACAGGGATCTCAGCTAAGAACTCAGAAGGGTGGAAAGAGAATTATTTTTCCCCCACTATATAAGGCAGATTTTATACAAAATTTTAAATTTATGAAGTTTTAGAATCATTTGTTTCATCAACCAGGAAATATTTTTACCAAAAGTTAAAATATTCTTTCATTTCCCAACATCAATACTCGTAATAATGATATTTCCATATATTACACTTTTACAGTGTACTTAGTATGCCAATAAGTTTCTTTCCTATCTTCTTCAGAAGAATACTCTTGCCTCTCTCATGGATTTTAAAACTTACATATATCATTTGTTACCCTGCTTTATAGTCAGAGAAAGTCCCAGCATTTTAAATCCTTTTTAATTGCTTATTTATATAAGACAGCTACATAAATATCTGTCTTAAAATCAGTATATCTGCTAATAATGAATATCGCTTTGTTGCATACACTTAAAAATAATTTCCAAAGGACTCTGGCTAGAGAGTTCTTTTGGCAGTTAAAGACTTGCTTTTTCTTTTTAATGGGAATTTTATCATATTTCATATGCAAGAAGATTGCCAAAGTATAAATTATCAAATCTATATGTTTTGTTGCAGAATAAACTGCTAAAGAAGCATGATTAGCTAATTGAGTCTAATGACTCTGAAAACATAACACCTCCTCCAAACAGAGAGTATTAGGAAAGGATCCTTTTTTTTTTTCTTTCTTTTTTTTCTTTCTTTTGGCCACTTCTGCCTTACTTGGTAAGGAGGGCTTAATGTTTTCCCTAAAACTAATTCTTTGTTTGCTTAACAAGCTGATACCTGCTGGTAAAATGGCTTTACTTCAAGTGATAAATTATCTTAATTAACTTTAATTGTTTGCAGACAATTTTATGCAAATAGAGACATTTAAGAAATAGAAGCATAAAGATTTAATAGTCAAGAGCCTGAGGAGAAATAAAATTTTCCATTCTTTTTGAAATTTAAAATTGATGATAGTGTTGAATGTAACTATTAAAGAATGGAGTGAGAAAAAGAAAGAAATTGGTAATTTCCATGACTAGGGATCCAAACTTTGGATACTGAAGAAAAAAAAAACATACATAGCTTACTGTTTGGTATGTGTCTGTATTCTGAAACAGTTTTCATTTGGATAAATCAACATTTCTGTCTAGGTATGGTTTTCTGAACACTTTGTTTTCTGGAATTGTGGCTAAACTTAGTTTATATTAGAAATTGAAAGTCCATTAGAAGTGGATTGCCTGGGTGGCTCTGTTCTTTAAGCATTTGACTCTTGATTTCAGCTCGGGTCATGATCTTAGCATTGTGGGATGGAGCCCCACATTGGGCTCTTCAATGTGTGTGGAACCTGCTTGGGATTCTCTCTCTCTCTCTTTCTCCCCATCTGCTCCTTCCCTCTTCTGTCTCCCCACACCCCCCCCCCCCAGAAAAAAGAAGGAAGGAAGGAAAAAAAAGTAGGAAGGAAGGATGGAAGTAAGAAGGAAGGAAGGAAGGAAGGAAGGATAAATCCATTAGAAGTGAGTTCATGGGCACCTGGGTGGCTCAGTGGGTTAAGCCTCTGCCTTCGGCTCAGGTCATGATCTCAGGGTTCTGAGATCCAGAGCCTCATCAGGCTTTCTACTCAGCACCGAGCCTGCTTCTCCCTCCCTCTCTGCCTGCCTTTCTGCCTACTTGTGATCTCTCTCTCTCTGTCAAATAAATAAATAAATAAAATCTTAAAAAAAAAAAAAAAAAAGGTGAGTTCATGGCACCCTGCTACCAGGTTGTGTTCTTTAGAGAGTTTAGTTATAGTCATTTCCTAAGGTTAATGCATTTCTTTTCCATACATTTAAAATTATAATTGATAGTGTCACTTGAAAATACCATGTTTAGACAAACTGCTTTTTATTATATTTTATATGAAAATTGTTATCTCTTTAACTTTGAAAATTTATTTATCTCATTCATAACTAGAAATTCATGGTTGATTTTAAGAGGTTGTAAGGCAAAATATAGTATTTGGTGTTTTTTTAAAAAATCATAAAGGAAAAATGATTTATTGTATAAGGCACTATATATGCATGACATTCTTCAAAATATAAACATGGATAAGAGTATTTATAAAGAATCCTGAAAGATCTACATAAAAGGAATCTCTTTTTGGTCCTTCCTGGATTTATTTCTTGAATTATCAAAATGCATTTTTTAACTTAATGATATTAACCATAATGTATAATAAACCTTAGTTGTTTCGTCTGCCTTTCTTCCTGAGAGGAGCTACTTTTGTCTTTTGCTTTGACCTTTTTTTTTTTTTTTTAAAGATTTTATTTATTTATTTGACAGAAAGAGATCACAAGTAGGCAGAGAGGCAGGCAGAGAGAGAGAGAGAGAGAGAGGGAAGCAGGCTTTCTGCGGAGCAGGGAGCCCGACGCGGGGCTCAATCCCAGGACCCTGAGATCATGACCCGAGCCGAAGGCAGCAGCCCATACCACTGAGCCACCCAGGCGCCCCTTGCTTTGACCTTTTGTTTCAAATGGGAATCACGCTCTTAAGTCCCTGCCTCCTTTATCAGAGTGATTGACATGTGGGTGAACATCTGACCCATGAGGGCCACAGTTCCTCATTTTTTTCTCATCAGCTCTGGGAACAGGTCCATTATACTTGTTAAAAAGTTGTGAGAGTAACAGTTTAGAAGGCACTAGTATATACATGTGTGAAGAAAGCCAGTCTGCAATAGATGATAATGAACCTGTGATAAGGCAGCAGCAATTAGTTGAAAAAAAAGAGGAAATATATTGACAATAAACATGTTACTAGTTTTAGCGTTTGAAGGCCGCATCATACTCTTTCCTTCAATTTGATTGTTTGAGTCAAAATTCATTTTTTTGTGTTATCTGAATGGAGGATTAAGTTTAGCTGAAGGCAAAGATTCACCCTTTTTATGTATAATATAAAATCATTATTTTAGATATTTATATTATATAACTATATGACTCAAAGTCAGGAAATAATAACTGCTATGAGGAAAACAGTAGCAAGGAAAAGAGTGGCTGGAATGGGTCTATTTTAGTCTGGTGAAGAACGGACTTTTTGAGAGGGTGACATGTATGAAGTGAAGTTAGTGTGAAGGTTAAGGAGGTAGAAGGAACAGCATGTGAAGATTAAGGAGGTAGAAGGAACAGCATGCAGAGCATATCACTTGATCTCAGGGTTGTGAGTTCAAGCCTGTTGTTGAGCATGGAGCCTACTTTAAAAAACAAACAAACAAACAAACAAACAAAAGGGAACAGGCTGTGGCAAGGCCTTGAGGTGGGAATTCACCTGGTAGTCTAAAGAAGTTGCCTGAGGGTTAGAACAGAGATTAGCAGGAGAATGGGAACTGTGGTCAAGTCAGAGACACTGGGATTAGTCTGAGCAGTATGTTTAGAAACCTTTAGAGAGCTTTGAGAGACAGATGAAATGATCTAAATTTTGTATTTTAAAGTCCACTAAAGCTGCTCCATGGCAAACTGTCAGTAGTCAGACAATTGATCCCTTGCTAGGGTACCCACATTTAGTGACTGATGAACATTGGAACATAACGGGCCATTTCGCTCAACCCATCTTTGCCATTCATCTTCAGAACTTCCAGTTCCATTTCCTTCTCTTCCCTTCTACAGGTTTTGATCCCAAGAGGGGATCCTAAAATAGCTGAGGGTAGGCATGGATGTATGGACACTTTTGCATAATGTCATCTTCTTCAACCTTCCTATATAATTGGATATTGGTAAAACCTGCCTTCTTGGAATTATTTTTCTCTTTGGGCCATCACGCCACTCTACTCTTGATGTTCCATGTTTCCTAGGTCTCTAGTCTCCTATTGGTGCAAGACTTCTTCTGATAAGCCCCTAATTGTGGTTATTCCATAATGTGTGTTCACTGACATCATATTATTGTTTTTCACTCATCTTCTCAGTGACTTCACACATTATCATTTTCCTACCATGTGCTTCAGACTGAACCCTATGTGCTGTGGTTGAATCCCCTGGGACGAAGACTCTGAGGTAAAGATTAGTATGCAGGAGGGTTTTTAGGGGGTGAGAATAAACCAGAACTGAGAATAACTAATGTAAACCATAACTAGGAATAAGCCATGGCAGGGATGAGTTTTCTTTTTGCCGAAGGCTATTTACATGGAGGAGAGAAATGTGCTACAAATAGTATATTTGTATGTTGCTAGATCTTTTTAAAGGTCATGAATGGCATTCCTGTGGAATGGGATAATGAACCAGAAGCAAGTGTAATTATATAAATTTGTATTTGGATGCCTGTGTCTAAGGGTATCAAGCCAATATTCTTGAAGGCTGTTTCCTGTTCACTGACTTTCTTTAAGATTTAGATAAAAATATCAAATGAATCCTTATGAAATTGTTAGATGACTTGAAACCAGGAGGTTTAAAAAATATGCTGGGTGACAGAATTAGGTTCCTTAAAGGTCTTAACAGGCTGGAATAGTGGACCAAATCCACTAAGATAAAGTTAAATTGTGACACATGTTAGGTCCTGTATTTGTATCCTCAAATCAACTACTTAGGTATAGTATAAGGAAGTTTGGATTTAACAACAGAATATGCAAAAAGGACCAGAAGCAGTAGATCATGATTCTGACTACACATTGCAATCACCTGGGTGGAATTTTAAATATTCCAGTGCACAGGACCCTCAGAAATTCATGATAATTGGCCTGGGGTAAGGACCAAACATGAGAATTTCATAAAAGTTTTTGAGATTAAATTGTGCAGCCAAGTTTTATAACCATGAATTTTAGACTACTGTGATTAGCTGTTTGATATCACTACCTCTTCTTTGGGGGAAAAAAAAAAATAGAAGTGCTGCAGTAATCTAAAGAGAAGGAACACAGGATGTCATCGTTAGTAGCATGGGGTTTGGCATAAAGTAAAAGTGGTTCTAGTCCCAGCTCTACTTCTTTCAAAGATGTGTGGCCTTAATCTCTCTTGACCTGAATTTTTTCTTCAAAGTGACAATAATAGTGCCTAATTCTTAGAGGTGTTGTGAGCACTGAGTAAGATTTTGCATGTAGAATGCTTGGTATGAGTTAACACTCAAAAATGTTAGCAGATGTCATTGTTGAGCTGTAGTAATAAAATTATCAAATTTAGAATGTTTAAATCAGTTTGCTCTTCTCTGGCCTGGGTAAAATATAATAGGATTTAATTTCTCAGTATTAATCTTCAGGAAACATAAGCCATCTGGTTTCAGCTCTGGTCATGGGTGAGCAAACTAAATATATATAAAGAACATTCAAAACCACCAGTGGTGTTAGCAAAGCCAGAAACTGTTATTTTTAAATCAAAGTCCTGTGGTGAGGATCAAAGTTGAGATTATTTTGTACAAATCAGAAAAATGGAATTAGGACAAATGGGCAGAGACTAATGTGGAGGGATATTCCAACAGTCAGAACTTCTTCCTCAACTTGTACTAAAGGCCTCATCACAGACTGGACTGCATGTCGCGGAGGGCTTTCGGAGGGCTTCCGGGCTTTGAGTTCGCTGATGATCTCTCATTAAACATCTTTTCTGTCAGTCTTTCTTCATCTATTCCAACTTATACTCTACTCTGCTGAAAGTTGAATCTTGTTTACTAAGTGAAGCATGGATCTCTTTAGTACATCCAAATCCCGCTGTGGCAGTTACCCACTGAATTAATACAAAGTTCTCTGCCTGGTATTTAAAGTCTTCTAGCACATGCTTCCAAGCTATTATTCTAGTTTCTTCTAGTCTCAGCTACTGCCACACTCTGTTTCATCCACTCAAAAGACCCAGTTGTACCTCCTCCAATATTTTTGGACTTACATGACTTTGTGCTGTCAGCCACACTCATTCCAAGCCTACACTGGAATGCTTTATCAATTAATAGCTCTTAGGTGTTGTAATTTTAATAAAAACTGCGAAGTATTTTTCCCCCGATGAACATTTTTTGCTTTTACATAGCTAAATATAGGTTTTAGTATCTAGGTTAGATTTCTTACCTGGTAAATCATGTATTTGAATTCTATCAGCAGCCTCGAACGCACTCAGCAGAGACAGAATTGCCTTATGAACCACTACAGCTTTATTGCTGAGCCCAGGTTCAGCCTCACATTCTTCCTCAAGACAGTGTTTCAGCTTTGCCCTCTCTATTAAGATTGGCACAATTGTTGGAATCATTTTCCTACTCGTGCAGATGATCTTTAACATTTTAAAGGACTGAGATCTTCATGAATCCACAAATTTGTAAAAGGCATCAAAACACATTTTCAAAATTTATATATGGACATAATATTACCTATCTCACAATATAATTATTGAGAGAGAGTGAATGCTTCTTCCCTGTTCTTGATTCCTTCAATGTGAAGGGATCCCTATTAATTTAACAGTCCTAGCTCCTCTCTGCCTTCTACAGAGGCACTGAAATCACTATAAGGTTTGTTAACTCAGGAATATTAAACTGATATTGTTCTGTTCAGGTTCTTTTGCAATTAGGAATGGGCTGCCCACAGGATACATCAATCTCCCCACCCTTTCTTGTACTGGATGGTGACAGCTAGACTCAGTGCTGCTGTCTCAGTGGCTAAAATGGCCTCATCTGTGATTAGGAAGCCCACTGGTTATTCACCTAAGCTATACACTTGAACTCTCTATTGTGTTAGGAAGAAAGATTGTATTTTGAGAATTTTCTACCTTTGTCTTAAGTCTCATTTTTTTTTTTTTTTTTCCAGAACTGAGGTAGGGAGTAGTGAGTTTCGTAAGTATTGGTTCCTCCTCAGAAATCCCCTAATGATTGTGAAGTCAGATCAGGTGTATTAAAAAAGAATAACGGGGAAAGTTTTGATGTGTAAAAGTTGGGTTGTCCGCACACCCATTTTCTGTCCTCTAAAGAAGTCTCTGCTAAAATGCATAGAACTTTTCTAATCTCTGCCTTATAATTGTTAGCATTTTACCAATCCCTTCCACTCCAAACTTTATATATTTGTAGAACATAATCCCACTACTTATTAACCAAAATAATAAGATATTAAAAGAGTAATACTTTAATGCATCAAGTGAGTATAGCATTCCAGGTATAGATGCTTTCTCTTTCTCTCTCTCTTTTTTAAGATTAGCACTGAAGTTTATTGGTTCCCAATTCTTTTTCTTTTTCTATTTCTTTTTTTTTAAATTTCTTTTCAGCGTAACAGTATTCATTGTTTTTGCACCACACCCAGTGCTCCATGCAATCCATGCCCTCTCTAATACCCACCACCTGGTTCCCCCAACCTCCCACCCCCCCCTTCAAAACTCTCAGATTGTTTTTCAGAGTCCATAGTCTCTCATGGTTCACCTCCCCTTCCAATTTCCCTCAACTCCCTTCTCCTCTCCTTCTCCCCTTGTCCTCCATGCTATTTGTTATGCTCCACAAATAAGTGAAACCATATGATAACTGACTCTCTCTGCTTGATTTATTTCACTCAGCATAATCTCTTGCAGTCCCCTCCATGTTGCTACGAAAGTTGGGTATTCATCCTTTCTGATGGAGGCATAATACTCCATAGTGTATATGGACCGTATCTTCCTTATCCATTCATCTGTTGAAGGGCATCTTGGTTCTTTCCACAATTTGGTGACCGTGGCTATTGCTGCTATAAACATTGGGGTACAGATGGCCCTTCTTTTCACTACATCTGCATCTTTGGGGTAAATATCCAGTAGTGCAATTTCAGGGTCATAGGGAAGCTCTATTTTTAATTTCTTGAGAAATCTCCACAATGTTTTCCAAAGTGGCTGCACCAACTTGCATTCCCACTAACAGTGTAAGAGGGTTCCCCTTTCTCCACATCCTCTCCAACACATGTTGTTTCCTGTCTTGCTAATTTTGGCCATTCTAACTGGTGTAAGGTGGTATCTCAATGTGGTTTTAATTTGAATCTCCCTAAATGGCTAGTGATGATGAACATTTTTTCATTTGTCTGATAGCCATTTGTGTGTCTTCATTGGTCTCTTTTTTTATTATTATTATTAATACAGTCTGAGGTTTTATAGAAAAATGGAGCACAGAATACAGAGAGTTCCTATATACCCTCTCAAATGCCTCCTCCCCATCTCCTCTATTATTATTATTTTGCACTAATACTATATATTTGTTATAGTTGATGAACCAATATTAATACAATTTTAAAAATTAAAGTCCATAGTTTACATTAGGTTTCATTCTCAAATACCTTACGGGTGTTGACAAATGTATAATATTTGTATCCACCATTATAGTATTATACAGAGTAGTTTTACTGCCCTAAAATCCTTCCTTCCCTCTAACCACTGTCTCCATAATTTTAAATTTTCCAGAATGTATTGTTCAAAGAATTGAAATAATACAGTGTGCTTCCCTTTCTGATAGGCTTCTTTTACTTAGTGATATTATTTAAGATTCTTCCATGTCTTTTCATGGGTTGATATCTTAGCTGAAGAATATTCTATGGATGTACCATAGTTTGTTTATCCATTTACACATTGAAGGACATCCTGGTTGCTTCCAAGTTTAGCAATTACAAATAAAGCTGCTAAAAACCTTCATGTGCAGGTTTTTCTTTAGATGTAAGTTTTCAACTCATTTGGATAAGGGTCAAGGAACATGCGATAACAGTACGTTTAGCTTTATAATAAATGGCCAAACTGAGGCACCTGGGTGGCTCAGTCAGTTAAGTGGCTACCTTAAGCTCATGTCATGATCCCAGGGTCCTGGAATGGAGTACTACTTTGGGCTCCCCACTAAGCAGAGAGTCTGCTTCTCTCTCTCCTTCTGCCCTCCCCACCACTCTCGTGTTCTCTCTCTCTCTCAAATGAATAAATGAAATCTTTTTAAAAAAATGGCCAAACTATCTTCTAAACTGGCTGTACATTTTGTATTCCCACCGACAATGAATGAAAGTTCCTATGGCTCCATATTCTTGCTAGCATTTGATGTTGTCAGTGTTGTAGATTTTAGCCATTCTCAGAGGTATATGCTGGTACCTCATTACTGTTTTAATTTGCATTTCCATAATGATACATGATGTTTGGCATCTTTTTATATTTTATTTGCCATTTTTATGTCTTCTTTGGTAAGATGTCTGTTCATCTCTTTTGACCATTTTTTTTCATGTATAATTATTTAAATTTATTTATTTATTTATTTATTATTTATTTTTATTTTTTTTAAGATTTTATTTATTTATTTATTTATTTAGAAGCATTTATAAACATATATTTTTATCCCCAGGGGTACAGGTCTGTGAATCACCAGGTCCACACACTTCACAGCACTCACCAAAGCACATACCCTCCCCAATGTCCATAATACCACCCCGTTCTCCCAAACCCCCTCCCCCCAGCAACCCTCAGTTTGTTTTGTGAGATTAAGAGTCACTTATGGTTTGTCTCCCTCCCAATCCCATCTTCTTTCATTTATTCTTCTCGTACCCACTTAAGCCCCCATGTTGCAACACCACTTCCTCATATCAGGGAGATCATATGATAGTTGTCTTTCTCTGCTTGACTTATTTCGCTAAGTATGATACGCTCTAGTTCCATCCATGTTGTTGCAAATGGCAAGATTTCATTTCTTTTGATGGCTGCATAGTATTCCATTGTGTATATATACCACATCTTCTTGATCCATTCATCTGTTGATGGACATCTAGGTTCTTTCCATAGTTTGGCTATTGTGGACATTGCTGCTATAAACATTCGGGTGCACGTGCCCCTTTGGATCACTACGTTTGTATCTTTAGGGTAAATACCCAGTAATGCAATTGCTAGGTCATAGGGCAGTTCTATTTTCAACATTTTGAGGAACCTCCATGCTGTTTTCCAGAGTGGCTGCACCAGCTTGCATTCCCACCAACAGTGTAGGAGGGTTCCCCTTTCTCCGCATCCTCACCAGCATCTGTCATTTCCTGACTTGTTGATTTTAGCCATTCTGACTGGTGTGAGGTGATATCTCATTGTGGTTTTGATTTGTATTTCCCTAATGCCGAGTGATATGGAGCACTTTTTCATGTGTCTGTTGGCCATCTGGATGTATTCTTTGCAGAAATGTCTGTTCATGTCCTCTGCCCATTTCTTGATTGGATTATTTGTTCTTTGGGTGTTGAGTTTGCTAAGTTCTTTATAGATTCTGGACACTAGTCTTTTATCTGATATGTCATTTGCAAATATCTTCTCCCATTCTGTCAGTTGTCTTTTGATTTTGTGAACTGTTTCCTTTGCTGTGCAAAAGCTTTTGATCTTGATGAAATCCCAATAGTTCATTTTTGCCCTTGCTTCCCTTGCCTTTGGCGTTGTTCCTAGGAAGATGTTGCTGCGGCTGAGGTCGAAGAGGTTGCTGCCTGTGTTCTCCTCAAGGATTTTGATGGATTCCTTTCGCACATTGAGGTCCTTCATCCATTTTGAGCCTATTTTTGTGTGTGGTGTAAGGAAATGGTCCAATTTCATTTTTCTGCATGTGGCTGTCCAATTTTCCCCTCCATTTCAGTGAGGGGAGTGTTAAAGTCCCCTACTATTATTGTATTATTGTTGATGTGTTTCTTTGATTTTGTTATTAATTGGTTTATATAGTTGGCTGCTCCCACGTTGGGGGCATAGATATTTAAAATTGTTAGATCTTCTTGTTGGACAGACCCTTTGAGTATGATATAGTGTCCTTCCTCATCTCTTATTATAGTCTTTGGCTTAAAATCTAATTGATCTGATATAAGGATTGCCACTCTTGCTTTCTTCTGATGTCCATTAGCATGGTAAATTCTTTTCCACCCCCTCACTTTAAGTCTGGAGGTGTCTTCGGGCTTAAAATGAGTTTCTTGGAGGCAACATATAGATGGGTTTTGTTTTTTTATCCATTCTGATACCCTGTGTCTTTTGACAGGGGCATTTAGCCCATTAACATTCAGGGTAACTATTGAGAGATATGAATTTAGTGCCATTGTTTTGCCTGTAAGGTGACTGTTACTGTATATGGTCTCTGTTCCTTTCTGATCTACCGCTTGTAGGCTCTCTCTTTGCTTAGAGGACCCCTTTCAATATTTCCTGTAGAGCTGGTTTGGTGTTTGCAAATTCTTTCAGTTGTTGTTAGTCCTGGAAGCTTTTAATCTCTCCTTCTATTTTCTTTTGACCATTTTTAAATTATTTTCTTATTGTTGAATTTTAAGGGTTCTTTATATATTTTGGATACTAGTCCTTTATCAGATGTATGTTTTGTGAATATTTTCTCTGTGGATTTTCTTCTCATTCTTTAACAGTGTTTTTCACAGAAAAGTTTTTAATTTTAGTCAAGCCCAATGTATCCATTTTTAATTTCATGGATCCTTTTAGTATTGTATCTAAAACATTATCAAACTCCAGGTCACCTGGATATCTCCTGTGTTATCTTTTAGAAATTTTGTAGTTTTGCATTTTACATTTAGACCTATAATCTCTCTCCATTTAATTTTTGTGAAAGGTGTAAAGTCTGTCTCTATATTCTTTTTTTTTTTTTTTTTTTTTTGGTATGTGGATATTTCATTGTTCTGACACCATAGCTTTTTATACTGATGATTTCTTTCAGAGAAAATTCTCTTTCCTCTCACCACTGCACATTTGACAGGTTTCACTATCCGATACCCAGACTGTAACCAAGAAATGACCAGCAGTTGATGTTTTATTGGTGATATGACAGGTCGATATATGACACCGTGATTTTTAAACTAGGTTATTTATTTGGATCAGTTTTATAGATTGTATAAAACTTACTGTCTGACACTCATATTGGCTCTGGCTACTTATTCACTGTTTAGTCAAATCTTGTAATACAATTTCTATGTAGAATTCCTGCCAAAAGATCACATCAACAGCAAAAACATTGACTTTCTGCTGCTATTATGACATTGATTGGCATTCAAATTAAGGAATATACCAAGGAATTGAGATCATAGGTCTCATTTTGAGAAGAGAAGTGTCCTAGCCAGTGTTTTTCAATGGACCTTCAGTGGAGTAATTGTGTGATAATCAACTAAGATAGCTGTTAAAAAAATGCAGATTCATGGACTACACAAAGACCTAGTGAAATCTAGTCTGTGGAAGGTGCTTTTCTCTCTTAACTTTGCTTAGACATTTTCCAAATATCTTTTGAACTGAGAACCAGGGAAGTAACTCTGGATGAAGGCCTGATTTTCCCAGGGTACCAGGTAAAATGGAACCACCTATTGTGGTATTCAAGTGGCAGAATTCCAAACAAATACGTTCAGTGAAAGAAGTATGTTTGAATATTTGCCTTGTTTGTGTGATGAGGGGAGGGCATCTTTGTCTAAAGGTCTCTCATGCATTTCATATTTAACTTTTCTGAAGATGGGCATATTATCTTTACACCAAATCTATGCCTACTGCAGTTTCTGTCTTGGTAATTAACATAAACACTCAGGTGCTCAAGCAAAAACCTGAAAGTGATTTTACAGTTTTATGCAGTTGCTTGTATCACCCCTAATTATCGCTTAACTATGTCCATTCTCCTCCAATCACTTTCCCAATGCTTTAGGTTAGGCCTTCATCATTTTATCACTTGTTTTACTATAATGACTCCCTAATCCCTTCATTCTCAATCCACCTTTCACACTGATTGTTGTTATAATATGCTTTATACCATCCACATCTGCTGGTGTCATTAACCTGATTGAAATATTACAATTTAGACTCATCAGCATGGCAGAACTGTCTTCATGATTTAGCGTTAACTATTCTCTTCAGCTTTACCTTCAATTACTCTTCCCGATTTACACTGTGTTTCAGCCACCATTAATTACTTATACTTCTTTGAATATTTTCATTCATCTTGGTCTGCAGTATCCATCCTCTTTCTTTTCCTGCCTGAAGATTCAACTCCCCATAAAGCCTTCGCTGATAGACATTGCCCTCTCTGTATTTAATAGTGCCATCAGAGCACTTCCTAGCACTTGCCACATTTAATTGCAGTTGTTTATTTAGTTGTTTCACCCCTTCATCAAAAGGAACTCCTAGGGGTACCTGGGTGGCTCAGCTGGTTAAGTGTCAACATTAGCTCAGGTCTTAATCCCAGATCCTTAAAAAGGAAGTAAGCCATTGAAGGTGTTAACACTAGTCCTTGCTCAATGGCAGCAGAGAGAGGCTAAAAGGATTTAAGTTCCCTGGTTAGCTTTCTATAAAAGACCAACCCTAAAGGCCCTCAGTGGGAACCCTGTGGGGACCCCTCTCACTTTTGAGAGCTTTTTGTATATCTTCACTCACTAAACTTCTATGGCTTTATTCACTCTCTTTTGTCCAGTGAGATTCATTCTTCGGCTCTGTGAGACAAGAACCTAGCTCCCCTGCTGCATTAGGAGTTCCATTGTTCCATTTTTTATTTATTTGACACACAGAGAGAGAGAGAGCATGCACAGGCAGGGAGAGCAGCAGGCAGAGGAAGAGGAAGAAGCAGGCTCCCTGCTGAGCAGAGTAGGTGTAGGTGTAGAGAATTAGACTACTCTAAGAGCTATGAAATAAATATATTTTAAGTTATTAAAAATATTATTTGAAACAATAATAAGAGTCCATCATAAAAATAGAAGTATTTGAAACAATGGAATATTCTCCTAGAAGTAAAAAATAGTCACTACAATAAAATAAGGTGGCCTGAGTTGCTCAGTCAGTTAAGTGTCAGACTTCAGTTCAGGTCATGATCTCAGAGATTGGGCCTTGTGTTAGGCTCCATGCTCAGTGGGGAGTCTGTCCCTTTGCCCCTCCCCTCGCTTGTGCTCTTTCTCTCTCAAATAAAAGAAAATAAAACCACAACCAATGAGCTTAAGAGCAAAATAAGTACAACTAAGTAGAAATTCACAAATGAAAGTATAACTCCGAGAATCTTCTTATAAATAATACCTAACTTAAAAGTGTGCAGGGACACAGAGATAAGTAGTTTGTATTAGAGACATTAAGGTCAAGCTTGTGTTGGTCATACAATGTCCTAAGAAAGACAGTTTAGCTACCTCTTTTTAAAGTATGAGTTCACTTGGTGAACAAGGGCAGTAGAACCCTTGGGGCAAGAGAATGGAATGGGCACATGCATAGAGATACAGAGACTTAGGTGGAAAGGATGAAAAACGAATGTCAGAGACATGGAAGATAGAGTGTGAAAGTCCATCATATGTCTAGTAGAAATTCAAAAAGCAAACAGGTGGTATAGAAAAGAATATTTGAAAAGATCACAGCATCAGATTCAAGAATTAAAGTCAACTTCAAAGTAGACACATGGCAATAAATGCACACATAGGTTCATTTTAGGGAAACTGCAAAACATCAAAGATAAAGCGATCTGAAAAGTAACTAGAGGAAAAAGATGACCCACAATGCAATGACAATCTGAATGTAGACTTCTCAACAGCAAAATTAGATGACAGAGGAAATAGAATATCAAAATATTGGTAATATCAAAGGATAGACAATAAAATACTTGTCAAAATAGTATGTTGTATCTGATTAAAATATTGTTCCAGAAAAAGTACAAATTAGACATGGGTGGAGATGGAGGGTGCTTACTTTTCATTGACCCACACTTCATGCCTTTCTTAAGCAGAACGTATCTTAGGGTCAGGGAATCTAATGAGTGGCTCTTCTATGCCTGGCACAGTTATAGGCATTTGGGACATATCAGTAAACAAAGGAAACACACCTTCCATCCTGAAAATCTCATTCTAGTAGTAGGAGACAGACAATAAAAAAATTAGCTATAATTTAATAATAGATATGTTAGAAGGTAATAAGATGGCATGGAAAAACAGAGAGTGAATAAAGTTGATGGGAGCTATGACGGTAGTGGGAGGGAGTATATTCCAATATTAATATGATCAGGATAGGCCCCAGTTAAGTGAAAGTTTAAGGTGAGAAAAAAGTCAACAAATAATTATCTGGGAGAGGAGTATTAACAGTCAGAGGAATAGGCAATACAAAGGCCCTACATCAAGATCATAACGGGCATCTTCCAGGAACAGTGAGAAGGCTGGGATGGCTGGAGCACGTCAGTAAGGTGATGAAAGAGAGGACATGGCAGAGTTTTAAAAAGAAGAATTATATGATCTAACTTTTGTGTTTAAAATATCACTCTGACTGCCATGTTGATGATGGACTGAAAGGGGCAAAGGAGACAGGGAGACTAAGAGGTGATTGCAATACTCAAGCCAAGAGATGATGGATGGCTTGGACCAGAGTGAACTTCTACTGCTAATCAAAGTGTCTGTGGTTGATAGATTATATGTTGAATAATAAAAAAAAAAAGAATAAATCCCTTAAAAATATACCATTTCTAAGTGTAGAGAAATGCATCCCTAATAAATTATCTGTTAGATCCAGAAAACTTTAATTATGAATATAAAATAGATAATGCATATTTAAATGATTCCACCAACAGGATGGCATTAACCATTTTATATATATATATATATAGTCTTGAATAGAAAATTTTTAAAAAATAAGCATTCCAAAGAGGTTTTCAGCATTCTTTTTCAGTTAAGATGTTACCCCATAAAATGTATGCTAAGCCTGAATAAGTCTAGAAATTAGAAAGATTATTTGATTTATGGATGTGTACCTGGAAAACATTTCTCAGTTCTGGTTTACCATGTTTCTTCATTTCCTCACAATATTCATAAACATTTCAGAGAGTCAAGGAGTCAAAGGTAGAGTAGAGGTGACCATACATATTTAATGATTAAACAAGTAATTGTGTGACATATGGCCATCAACCAAAGTACTTTCACATCAGTGATCTCATGTGATGCTCATGAAATTTGTATGAAAAAGATTGAGCAGATACCAGTTTTATCCCCAAATTACAGAGGAGATACTGAGATTCAGAGAGGAAAGTAATTTTTCTTAACTCTTACCACTAGGCATACATCATGAAATGGGACTTAAATCAGATTTCTGGACTTCTGAATTTAATTTTCTGCCTCTGTTTTGCAGCTCTGATTAGACTTGGCCATCAAGTCCCAACATGGTTGAGGGTCAGAGTTGAGTACTGGAAACAACCATGTCCACAAAGTGTGTTGTTACAGCCATTGTCATGGTAGCTGACTCCTCACCCCTCAATACCCCTCCAAACACATATATGCACACACACGCACATGCACACACACACACACAACTAAAGCCTTATAAAATAAGGGAAGCTGTGGCCAAGAGCACCAACATGTGATAAATATACAAGATTTTCTTTGGTGCAACTTTGCGCTTTTTTTTTTTTTTTTTTTTTTTTAAAGAGGAATTTGTGTAGATGAACATCCGTTATTACTCTGTAGCTGAGAGTAATTATATTTTGGGCTCTGCATCATTAAATCTTATTGTCTATGCTGGGGCCCCACTTTAAATTCACTAATTCCCTCCTCAAAACATAAAAATCGAATTCAATGAAAATCCATTTAAGTTTGTTTAGGTATTCTCAATCATGACTTCCCTGAGTACAGTGTTTGCAAAGGCTAACCTGAGTATGGCATGTGAATTTTAATCACTGAAATTCTACATTACTTGTTAAACTAAATTGTGAAAGGTGTGATCCAGTTTGTTTGGGGATCTGGTTACATACTATCAAGTTGATTGGCTCTATAGAATTGGAATGTAAAGTTACTTAGGTTTGATTGAATTAAACATCTTTTTAACTTGGGTTTGTCTATAGTTTTAGGCTGAAAGCCTGGGATAAAGATTTTCTTAAAACTAAGTTACTTTTATAAATAAGTTTTCCCTAACATCAGTTTGTTTTCCACCATCCAAAGAAAACTAACAGGAGAACTAAAATTGCCTTATGATGTAAAAATTATTAAACCTATATGTGCTTGTTCTGAAAGGCAAAACACTGATAAGGATTATAGACACATATGCAATATTCAACCGTATTTAAGACATTGTATATTATGTACAATTATACTAAAATTAAAAATCTGACTTGAAAATTTGTGTTCATTTTAGCAGCCCAAAGTATAGTCACTCCCAATTTCTGCCCAAATACCTATAATGGAAAAGAAAAATGTGACTTTACCACACTGAAAATTAGCTTTAAAAAAGCTGTGCAAGTAAGCACTTAGATCAATGCTTTGTACTCATGGGATCTTTGCACATTCAACTCCTTCTGGTTGTATTTCTACTCTACTTGTTATTCATCTGGGTAATCTCTACTCTTGCTTCAAATTTCAGATTGAAGGGAAATTTCCTTAGGAATGTATTTTCTGACCCTACCTGCCACCACATTTCATGCCTTGGTGTGCTTTATGAAACATTTATTCAAAGTACTTACTTTACGAATTTAAAATTCATTGATATGATTATTTGGTTAATGACTATCTATACTGTACTATAAACTCAGTAAAGAACTTTATTTCTTAAAAGATTTTATACATTTCTTTATTTGAGGGAGAGTTAGAATGAGAGAGGACAACCAGGGGGAGCAGCAGAGAAAGAGGGAGAAGCAGGCTCCTCACTGAGTAGAGAAGCCACCATGGAACTCATTCCTAGGACCCCAAGATCAATAACCCGAGCCAAAGGCAGATTCTTAACTGACTGAGCCACCCAGGCGGCCCAAGAATTGCATTTTTAAATCCACCATCATTTCCCTAGCACAGAAAATGTCTAACATAAAATAGTTTCTCAGCAAACTACTGAGAAATGAATGAGTGAATTGTCACATAGTAAGAACTGAGTAAATGGTGGTCAGCATAGTATTTTTTCTTCTCTAACTTAATACTATGCTAACTTATGGTTTCTGAAATTTCAGATGGGCGTAGTTTTCATGTGATCATTACATGCTTATACATTAACCATATGTGACTACTCCCTAGTGGATCTAGCATAACAGTGTGAAAACCATGTGTAGCTGAACCTGGAAGAAGTCAAATGTTTCATAAATCTACTAAAGGCTTAGGGGAATGGATATACAAAAACCATGAAACAGAACGAGGAAAATTTCTACCGGAACCCAATCTTAATTTCTAAAAAGTGCCCATTTTGATGGAGATATCTGGGGTGACTGTTTACTTCAAGCTATACCAAATGCAGATTTGGACAACCATAATTTTACTGTGCTATTATCATATTTTTGTTGGGCCTGAGTGCTGCTGTCTTTCACAAGTTTCCCCTTTCAGTGCCTTTTTTTTTTTTAATAGTCCTTCAAATTTGATAACATCCAGAACACTATAAGGCCTTAGGTAGAGAAGAGCTAACAGGATTGTGCTTCTTTATGAGAGGTTAAATTCTCCCAAGCAAGCTCTGGTAGTGGAACATATTGAACCAGAGGAGCAAAGTGTTTTAGACATTATATGTTTTCAGGTACTCAGCTCAAAGTATCAAAATGCAGTAGGATAAGTTACTTATAAATTCAGCAGAAGAGAACCAGATGAATATCAAAAAGCAAGTATTGAACTGAAAGTTTGTCAGCACCCAAATGGATAGCTAAAAAGGATGAAGACCAACTATATACCCCACTTGAGCTTAAACACAGAATATAAATTGATCTAACTCCCTTGAGAATGAGTTAAGAACGAAAGAAGAGAAAGAAAAGGAGCAAGAAGAATAGAAGGAGGATATATATGTACATGCATGTGTCTGTAGATATATACATACACAATTTATAGCTATAATACAATACTGCTGAACCAGATAAAGGGAAAATCATATATATGAAAGAGGAAGACATAGTTTCAATATTTTTTGAAGAAACCTGAAGAAAATCTCAGAAAATACACTTATTATCCACTGTCTACAGCCATTCCAGCTATGAAATAGGAAAAAGTCATGAGAAGAGTAAATTCAGAAATAAAAATGTCATGAGATTAAATTGAGAAGTGGATGACCCGAGAAAGGATAAAAAAATAAAAATGTAGCAGCAAAGTGAAAATCCACAATGATGACTCTAAGGAAAGAACTGTTACTATGAAGCATCAGAGTTGCAAAGACCAAACTTGAGAGACACTCTTAGATGCAGCAGAAAAGGCTGAAGAGAAAAAACAATGACAAAGAATATGATCAATATGGAGAGAAAAGCTTCTTGATTCATTTTTAAAGATAACTGTGTACTTGAGAACCATAAAATTGAACAGAGGAAATGATAATACCCAGAATTAAAGAAAGTAATCATAAGCTGAAGAAAGATCTGATCATCAAGATTGAAAAGCTCACCTTGCTCTAGGCAAAAATCAATGAAAAGAGAGCCACGAATGAGATATGTTTGACAAATATTTGGATTATAAGGGTAGAGAATAAAATTCATTGGCTTTAGAGTGAAAAAAAAATTACTGAGGATAGAAGTTAGATTGGTCTCACATATCCTCTCTTTATTTTTATTTTTATTTTAGTTTGGATACCATTGGTTTATTAAAAAAGAGAGACTTGAAAATTATTTACATGAAATATTTCACAACTTCACTGAAATAGGTTCACTTCATGCCATTTCAGTAATGATTTATTTCAGTCTATATACTTCCTGAAAATGTCACTGTCTCTAAATAAGAAATAATCCATGCCATCTAGAACTACTTTGGTTCCTCCATATTCAGAGGAAACTTTATTTCCAACTTTCACACTAACTGGATGAATTTCTCCACCCTTTCCTTTAGGGCCAGATCTTCCAGCTTTTACTGTTGTTGCTTGCAATACTTTTCCTTGAGATTTTTCTGGAAGCCTAATGCTTCACTTGGTTACAGTTTTGGCTGCATCCCTTTCCACTAAATGTGGTCAAAGAGGGTAAAAAACATTCTAAAAGCCTGTCCGGCCATGACTTTGGCTGATGCAATTCCTGGAGCTACACTGCCCTGGAGTCCAGTCCTAGGGTCAGGTGAATGTGGGAAAAGCTCATACATCCTTCTTTTAAGCTAATGACCAAGGGCACCTGTGTGGCTCAGTGGGTTAAACCCCTGCCTTCAGCTCAGGTCATGATCTCAGGGTCCTGGGATCAAACCCTGCATCAGGCTCTCTGCTCAGCAGGGAGCCTACTTTCCCCTCTCTCTACCTGCCTCTTTGCCTACTTGTGATCTCTCTCTCTCTGTCAAATAGATAAATAAAATCTTAAAACAAACAAAAAACTAATGACAGAAAATCATGGAATGTGTATATAGTTTTGTCCTGAAATTATTTTACACAGAAAACTTGCCTTTCATGTGAATGCAACAGATATTCTCAGAAATGCAAGAACATATAAAATATACTAGCTGTTTAAAAAATTACTTGAAAATGTATTCAAACTGAGTGAGAGCTTAATCTTAAAGTAAAAGAATGGGAACTTGGCTGTGTTGCTTTCTTCTAATTCCTTAACCACCTGGAGGTAACTTGAAAGGTGAAATTTTTAATGTTTTGAAAAAATATGAAATGTGTTTTTTGGAAAAATAATTGGCTTAATAATATTATGATGAATCTCCTAAATTAGAAACAGGACACCTTCCTTCCACAACAGTATATATAAGGAATATAAAGGCAAAAATAACATAAAAAGAGCAAAGAAGGAAATGAAGATGAAGCTAGAGTGAGTGATAATCTGGTTGTTCATAGTCTTATATGTAGTTGCGACTTTTATGCAATCAGCTTGAACGAAGGAGACCTGAGTAAGGTAGAAGGGCACACAGTGGCCCCCTGGCTGAACAGAAACAAACCTATTATGTGACCCACCTAAAAATATCCATATTTGGGTTATTTACTGACCTAACTGACCAATGGGTTATTTACACCCCAACACAGGCACCAAAAAAGGAAAATTCCATAGTTCTCATACTCCTTGCCTTCCCCCTAAACTACAGCTCCCCTAGCCCCCACTACCTTGTAGCAGTATTTCCCTTACTACCCTGTTCACTGCCCCCTTGTGGTGTATTCAGTAAACTTTTATCTCCTTTTTTCTATCTTGACTGAATTCTTTCACTGCCTGTGCTGCTGGCCTTCACCCAATCAGATTGCGCCACATTTGGTGATTGGGAGACCCCAAGTTATAGGATAGGGTAACAAATTTGGCCTACAGAGTAAGAGAAAAGAATTAAAGGAGAGAAGTAAAGAAACATAAGACACAAAGATCATAAAATAAAGAGAAAGACTGAAGATAAAAATTATGAAAATGTAAATGAATTTTAAACCCTTTTTTTAAAAGTTAAATAATGTGTAAGGTAAAATAACAAGTTTTAATCTCATAGTAACTTTGAAGAATCCATATAAAATGGTACACAAAGATTAAACATTAAAAATTGATAAAAGCATATTAAGTACAAAAGCGAAACCAAATATAAAAGGACTCAGACATTATGTACGACTGAATACAATTCAGGGAAACAAAATTAAATATGATAAAAGACTCCATTTACATTGTCATAGATGTTACAAGAATTTGAAATAATCATTAACCCTTTGTCCTGAATAATCAAACATCAACATATTAAGCAAAATATTATAGGATTAATGCACAGAAATAATTGTGGGAGACTTTACTATACCTCTTCATTTATTCATTTTTAAGATTTTATTTATTTATTTGACAGAGAGGTAGAGTACAAGCAGGAGGAGCAACAGCAGGCAGAAGGGGAGGGAGAAGCAGACCCCCTGCTGAGTAGGGAGTCCAACATGGGGCTCCATCCCAGGACCCTGGGACCATAACCTGAGCCAAAGGCAGACACTTAACCAACTGAGCCCCCGGGCACCCCTATACCTCTTTATTTTTTTAATTTAAAGTAGATAAAAATAAATGAAGGTAAAGAGTTTGTACAATGTAATTACTAAGGTTAAGTAAGATTAAATCAAAATTCATAAGCAGATATTGGAGACTGACTTTTCTATGTTTACCATTAACAAACTTATTGTATGCCAGGATATTTATGTGACTAGAAGAAAGTGCGAAAGGAAGAAATGAGGCAGATGTTGTTAGACAGGTAGGCAAGAATCTGGTCATTTATTGACTGATATGTCGGGGTAGAAAATTTGTATGTTATTTTAATTACAATGGAAGACTTAAAAGGGTTTCAGAGAGTTTTGAAACAATCTTAGTTAATTTTTTTTTTTTTTTTTTTAGTTACTTCATGGCAATGAATTGAAAAGAACAAGCAGCAGTCTGAGGGATGAATAACTTGGTCTTATATATTAGCAGTAGCACTTACATATAGAGGCCACTTTTACACAACCTTAGTTCAGAAGTGGTCTGATTCATAAACTATTTGGAGGTAGCAATAACTGAATTGGATGTGTAGTATAAAGAAGAGAGAAAAGCAAAAATATCTTGCAAGACTTTGGCTATAGTAACTCACTGAGTAGTGTTGCCATTTATTGAGAATGAATTTCTTAGGATGAACAGGTTTTACTAAGAGGGAATGAAAGCATGGGAAATAAAGGATCGGTTTATATATAATAAATCCGAGGTACATTTAGACTTCCAAGAGCAGACCAAGTAGGCAAATAAATATGCAAGTGGAATTCAGGGGAAAGTTTTGGGTATCATCAGCAGATACTTATAACCACAAGAATGGGTAAGCTTAGTGAGAAAGAAAGTCTAGCAAGAGGAGGACAGTGAATGTAAAGACAAGTCTTGGAGCACACCAACATTAAGTTTGAGAAGTGGATGAGGCATCTAGCAAAGAAGGTTTAAGAATCATTAGAACAGCAAGAACAAATTAGATCAATTTTTTTTTTTTTTTTTTGGTCACTCAAGCTAAAAATATATGTATTTCAAGAAGAAGCACGAGTCACATATGTAAATGTTGCTGACAGGTACAAAGTAAGAGGAAGACTAAGAACTGACCATTGGATTTAGCAATGTATATGTTTAATAATCTTGATGTAAACGTGTTTGCTGGATTTATAGGAATAGAAGTCTAATTGGAACAGAGTTAGAATCATATAGAGGAGAAAAATGGTGACATTGAGCATACATAACTCCTTTGAGAATATTAGGTGATGTGATGCAAGCTAAAGTGGCTCGGAGTCATGGGCAGCATTTTCTTCAATTGAAAGGTATGACAGCATGTTTGAAAGCTTATAGAAATGATCCAGAGAGGAATAATCTGTTCAAATCGAGGAAGGAGGACCTATTTTCAAGAAAGATTTCTCAGATAGGTAAAATGAGTGCACAAATAGGAAAACTTTAATGGAATACTAGCCGTCTATTCATTGTCCCAGAAGGGAATTCAAAGTAATATGGGGAACACATGAAGGTAAGTTTGGCAGTGGGAGAATGTGGATATTTTCTTCTGATAGGTTATTATTTTTTCTCCCATGAAATAAGTGCTTAGGGCATTGTTGAGGATAACAAATAGAAAGGATTAGTAGAAGCTTTAAAGGATTATTACTGAAATTGTCACCTTTTAGAGTGGAGAAGTGAATTAAATAGAGATATTATTAGGATGTTGGTTAGTCTCTAGGGCTCTCTTGAGGTTTGCAAGCTTATATTGAAAGTGAGGCTTAGCAGCTTTGTCACTTGTTATTTCATAGCCAAATCCAATTACTTTAGTGGAGACACAGTATAGATAAAGAACTGGTCATCTTTAAGGTTGGAGGTACAAATTTTACAAGTGTGGTAGGCGGAATAACACCTCTGCCCCCAAAGATGTCCATGTCCTAATCTCTGGAACCTATGAATGCTACTCTATATGGCAAAAGGAATTTTGCACATATGATTAAACTAAAACGAGGATTTTGCACAAATGAGATGGGGGGATTATTTTAGATTACCCAAATGTGCCTGATGTAATCACAGGATTCCTTATAAGAGAGAGTCAGGAGATCAGAGTGGGGAGAAGGCAATGTGAAGATGCAAGCAGAGGTTGGAGTGATGCAGCTAGGAGCCAAGGAAACATGTGTCTAGCAGTTGGAACAGGCAAAGAATGGATTTTCCCCCTGGAACCTTCGGCAGGAATCAGCTCTACTTGATTTCAGACCTATGGCACCAGCTGTAGATTTCTGTTCTCCAGAACTGTAAGAGAATAAATTTGTGTTGTTGTTAGTCACTAAGTTTGTAGCAATTTGCTACTGGAGCAATAGGAAACTGATAAACCCAATGATTTCAGTGAAGGAAGAAAGGGGCAGGGGAGTTCAGGTATGTTGCACCAGAATGATGTTAACGATATCAAGGAGGGAAATAAGAACATGGGGCGCTGATGAACATGGGGAGTGGTAAAGCATGTAGAAAAAACAAAACTAAAAAATACAGGAAGAGGAAAGAAAGGAAAAGAGAAAAGAAGAAGAAGCTTATGTATTTTTCTTTAGGTATAGGTAAAAGATAAAGGATACCATTCAAATAAGCACAGCAGGGGCACCTGGGTGGCCCCGTCGTTTCGTGTTTCATTCTTGGTTTCTGCTGAAGTCATGATCTCAGGGTTGTGAGATCGAGCCCCACATCAGGGTCCGTGCTCAGCACGAGTCTTCTTGAATTTTTCTCTCTCCCTTTCCCTCACCTTCCTCCCTTTCTCTCTCTCACTAAAATAAATAAAATCTTTTAAAAAATTAAATAAGTAAAATAGACACATCAGAGAGTAAAAAGATAACAAAATAGAGGGCCATGGGCATAAAGATAGAACACAAAAATATAAACATTTTTTAATTATGAAAAGTGCTAAAAAACAGAAGACAAAGGATATATGCCACATAAAGAAGAAAAAGCAAGTATAATACACATCATAATTATAACAAAATGTATGACAGGGTTAAACATCTTAATCATATATTGTATTCAAAGTATACCATAATACACCTAAAATAGTGATATAGGAAGGCTAAACCTAAGAATGGACAGAGGCAATATTTTGTTTTATTAACCACAAGAAAGGGATTACAATCCTAATGTCAAGTAGAATCCAAACCAAAAATTATTAAAGGTCACATAAAGGGTACTTTCTCATGCTAAAAGATATCATTTATAATGAGGGTAGAATAGTGACAAACACATCAATTCCCTTTAAAAAAAAGAAACTGTGGGAGTTGCAAAGATAAATGGGTAAATACATTATCAGTAAAAGGATTTCATTTACTACTTTCAAGATAAGACATTTCGATATATATGTATAAATTATATGTGATTTCACAAATTTGGAATCCTGCAAGATCTTATCAATATATCAACTGTGAATTTTTATGATTACATTTTCTATTTGACATGCCAAATTAAGTTCACTGTTTAGAGCTTTATTTGTGGTGGTGTGTGTGTTTGTAACTTGAAACATACTTGATTTGCCTGGGCCTGTTAACGGTGTAGGGAATGTCTATCAATCATCAAAATAAGGTAATTGATCTACATGTTGATTTTTGCCTCAAATAATTAAATTAAATTATTAATCCTGATTAATCTTAGTTTTCAGATAGCATAAAATCTCTCATGGGAAAACCCGAGATGAACACATCAATTAGCTTAAAAGAGAGGGGTGGCCAGTTTAGATTCACATCATCAGGATATTGACACACACATTTTTTAATAGCTCCTCACACTCCTCTTTCTATCCAACCTTGAACCATGCTTTGCACTGATCCAAAATCACATTTCAAAGTCTTTTGCTCCATCAGTACCCTTCTCTCTGCCATGTCTGATGCTTACAAGAAATACTGTCAGACATTCTGAGTACTCTCTATCACAGGCAGTCACATGAATGCAGAATCAGATAATTTAAATCATGTACATGCTGAACAAAAAGTAATCCATTTGGGGAATGGGAAGTTAAAAAAAAAAGTCACCCCAGTTCTGATAAGGTCCATAGCAGTAAATCCTACATTTTCCTATTGGATGAAATAATATATTAGATATTTATAAAGATTCTACTCTTTCCTAGCATACAGAAAAATTAAGTCATTCTGAAGGATAAGTTTAAGGCAACAGTACTATGATAGAATCCTCCAAAACATAAAAATTGGACAAGAGGGGCACTTGGGTGGCTCAGTGGGTTAAGGCCTCTGCCTTTGGCTCAGGTTATGATCCCAGAGTTCTGGGATAAAGCCCCACATCCTGCTCTCTGCTCAGCGGGGAGCCTACTTCCTCCTCTCTCTATCTGCCTGCCTATCTCTTCCTACTTGTGATCTCTGTCTGTCAAATAAATAAATAAAATCTTTAAAAAAAAATTGGACAGGAGACCACTTTATTCATCTTTAAGGGATTTCTCATGAACATTTCCAGAATAATTTCAGGTTATATAGAAATGAAACTGTATATTGACATGTGTATTGTTATTCTCTATATAATCCCATTTATGACCTTTTTCAATAGTGAAAAAGATCACTGAACCTTTCTTTTTTCTTCTTTTATTTCTCTCTAGCTTTGGCCATTTTTTCATTAATTTTCTCTCCCTTTCTCCCTGCAGTTGACAATCTCTAATCAGACCCTGTTTCTCTAGCTGTATGTCTTCTTTATCCCACTTAATTGGTCTCTGAGCAAGTGCTACATATTTGTGCTTCTGTGCTCCAGCTTCCTTAGTTCCCTATACCTGGGTACCTTTATCTACTCCTATTTTTGATATTATAAATTCTCACAATCTCTCAGATCCCATCTTCTTTTAAAGCAACTGTAGCTAATGATTCTCTCTCCTCCATCTGCCCTCCTAAGGTACTCATTTCCTACTTTTTTTTAATGGATGGTTTCTTTTGTTTCTTACTGTTCTATATCAGTGCACTTTCTGTCCCCAAATAGAGAAATGGGGCAATTTTGTACGTATTCTCAAAAGTTGGATTAAATGTTCAGTAGTTTTTTTTTTTTTTAATTTTTATTTATTTGACAGACAGATCACAAGTAGGCAGAGAGGCAGGCAGAGAGAGAGAGGAGGAGGAGGCAGGCTCCCTGCTAAGCAGAGAGCCTGATGTGAGGCTCGATCCCAGGACCTTGGGATCATGACCTGAGCTGAAGGCAGAGACTTTAACCACTGAGCCACCCGGGCGCCCCTCAGTAGATTTTTTTTTTAATGTCATGATGCCCAGTAATTCTGCCATATTGCCATAAGTGAAATATATCTATGGTAATTAATCTTATGGCATAATTTTAATAGAATCCAAGATATCATTGATCTCTGACTTGAGGAAAAAGACTGGTTAAGCAGCATTCTTTCTGTCTCTCTTTTTTTAAAGATTGTATTTATTTATTTGTAGATAGAGAGCACAAGCAGGGGGAACAGCAGAGGGAGAGGTAGAAGAAGGCTCCCGGTTAAGCAAGGAGCTTAATGAAGGACTCAGTCCCAGGACCCTGGGATCATGACCTGAGCTGAAGGCAGATGCTTAACTGACTGAGCTACCCAGGAGTCCCTGGTTAAGTAGTATTAAAAAAAAAAAAAAGAAATGTATGGCAAAGAAATCTGTCTGCAGCATGCTTCTGATATTTGAGAACTATTGTGTCTCTAGGGAAAAAAAAAATTAACCAATTCATACAAAAGTGAAAAAAAATTTCCTTATTTTTCCCTTGCTGGATGCATTCATTTTTTGGAACAGTTTCTCAATATTCCAATACACCTTCCAGGGGCACTGAAATTAAATCTTCAATATGCTGGTCAACCTTTAAGCCCTACCTAACATAAACGTAGAACAACACGTGATGCAGTTGATGGTATTATAAAGTCATAGCTGGGATATTCTGGAATGATATAGATCAGTAAAAATTTTGAGTTTACAAACAAAAAATAGTTTTATCTGCCTATAGGCCATCTATATGTACTGTTAAGATTATTGAGTTGGAGGGGCACCTGGGTGGCTCAGTGGGTTAAAGCCTCTGCCTTTGGCTCAGGTCATGATCCCAGGGTCCTGGGATGGAGCCCCGCATCAGGCTCTCTGCTCAGCAGGGAGCCTGCTTCTTTCTCTCTCTGCCTGCCTCTCTGCCTACCTGTGATCTCTGTCAAATAAATAAATAAATAAAATTAAAAAAAAAAAGATTATTGAGTTGGAGCGGAGGCTAAAAAGAGGACATAGTGATTGTATGGATCACTTTTATTTTGTTTGTTTGTTTTTGCTATTCTTAGTTTGCCATTCTTCTTTGGATTGTGTTATGAAAGACTGGCCACACCTTTGCTGTTCAGGTACCTCCACTGTGCTCACAATGTAGCTGCCATATGTTCACATCTAGAGAAGCAGTAGCTGCATTATTTGACTGTTGTTCCCATTGCCTATTGTGTTATTCTAGTGAAGGGTACTTTATTTCCTTCTGAGGGGGAGAAAAAAAAGCAGAAGCTGCTTCTTACTGTCCCAAGTCGAGATTCCTTTTCCTGCCACATATTTAAAATGATATTAGATTCTGTAATATTTATGATGCTACTTTGTCACATGACTGTAATCATCCCAACTATATAAGATTTAAAAAAAAAAACCCACTATTATGCAAAAAATAATAAGTATACATAAATATTAGTTACAATCTATTTATCTAATAAATACATTTTTAAAGTTCTGTGCTAGAAGTTATGACAAAATTAACAATCTATCATGGATGTTAGGGAAAAGTATGAATAAGTAACACTTATTCAAGGTAAAATACGTGTCCCACAGAAGAGATACAGCAATTAGTACTTAAACTACAGTTGTAATAGTGAGAACTGAAAGAAACTGGTGGCTTTTCTAAAGGGCAGATTGAGAAAGGAGATGAGTCAAACTGCTAAGAGAGTAGATCTTAAATGTCCTCACCACACACACACACACACATACACATGAACATACCATAAATGTTTATTATGGGAGGTAATGGAAGTGTTAAATAACTGTATTATGGTAGTTATTTTAGAATAAATATATTACCAAATCATCACATTGTATACCTTCAACTTATACAGTGTTTACCTGTCAATTATAGCTCAATAAAACTAGAAAAAAAAATTGGAAGAAAAAGCAAATGGTGATACTAATAGAAAGTTCTGTTTGAACAGGTATTTCCCCCAAGAAGATTTATAGATACCAAATCAGCTCTTGAAATGCTTAGTGTCCTTAGTCATTAAGAAATGTAAAATAAGGGACGCCTGGGTGGCTCAGTTGGTTAAGCAGCTGCCTTCGGCTCAGGTCATGATCCCAGCGTCCTGGGATCGAGTCCCGCATCGGGCTCCTTGCTCAGCAGGGAGCCTGCTTCTCCCTCTGCCTACCATTCTGTCCGCCTGTACTCGCTCTCTCTCCCTCTCTCTCTGACAAATAAATAAATAAAATCTTTAAAAAAAAAAAATCAAGAAATGTAAAATAAAACCACAATGAGATAGTAATATCTCTGTATTAGAATAGCAAGAACAAACCAACCAAAATGACACACCAATCTACCCATAAAGATTCAGAGCAACTGGAATTCGCACACAATGCTGGTGGGGAGGAAAAATTATACAGCCTTTAGAAATTATACAGCCACTATAGAAAACAGTTTGCAGTTTGGTAGTTTCTTATAAGGTTAAACATACATTTACATTCATTCAACCCAGCAATTCTATTCATAAGTATTTGCTTAAGTGAAATGTTAACCTCTATTCCCCCCCAAACCTGTATGTGACTATTTGTGTAAGTTTTATTTGTAGTATCTGTAAACAGAAACAACCCAAATCCCTCAACTTGGTAAATGGACAAACTAGTACATCCATACAATGAAATACCACTCAGCAATAAAAAGAAATGAAGTGTTGATAACATGTGACAGGACTGAATCTCAAATGAACAATGCTAAGCAAAGGAAACCAGACTAAAAGACTACATAGTCTATTGTTCCACTTACTTGCCATTCTGGAAAGAGCAAAAGTATAGAATGAGGAGTAGATCAGTGGTTACCTGAAGTTAAGAAATGGGCTTCAAGTTTCACTTCCAAGAGATAGCAGGAGGGAATTTGGGAGGGGTCATGGAATTGTTCTAGATCTTCCCTATGATGGTGGCTACATGACTATGCATGTGCCAAACTTATGGAATTATATAAAAAAAGAATGAATTTTCCTGTATGGAGATTAAAAAATAAATATGAAAATAAGAAAAAACTGGAGGCTTAGAGTGTAAGACTGCTCAAGGTCCTTTGATACTACATTATTATACCTAGGATTTCAATTAAAAAATACTATTGATTTTTTGTGGACTTTAGGAATCCTGCAGGAACCCAGTTGAATGACCAGGTTGTCCTCAGAACCCTCCCTGTAAGGTTAAAAATAAAAATGCCATTAACTGTTTGGGCCATGTTACTTAAAATTTCTAAGGAATGGCTTGATAGGAGAGAAAAGAGCCTTTATTTTTTAAAATATTTTATTTATTTATTTGATAGAGACAGCCATAGAGGGAACACAGTAAGGGGCAGGGGGAGGGGGGGAAGCAGGCTTCCAGCTGAGCGGGGAACCCCATGGGGGGCTTGATCCCAGGACCCTGAAATCATGACCTGAGCTAAAGGCAGATGCCTAATGACTGAGCCAGCCAGGTGCTCCTATAGTAGGATTCTTAAAGCAGAGTTCAGCTTCTTAACCTGGGGTTCATAGAATGTTTTGATTTAAAGTCTGTGTTTTAGGTTTTCTTGAGCCCCTTTAAAGTAAACAAAATTTTATGTGCATTTGAGTGTATGCATTTTTCAGGGTTTCTACTCAGAAAGTTCCTTCTGGAACTACAAAAGAGAGGGAGAGAGATAGCAGAAAGGAGGTAGTAGGGAGAACAACATGTCTTATAGAGCCATATCAAGGCTCCGTAAAGAAAAAGTCAAAATTCGGGAGTGGGGGGAGTCAAGAATTTCAAGCAGTAGTTGCCATGTTCAACAAAGTTAAAGACTAAGAAAATATTTTCAAATTTGACAATTAGGCTTTTATTTTGAACCATTAAGAGAACAGATGCAGGCAAGTTACTTTGGAAAAAGCCATAGTATATATAGTTAAGGGCAGGTAGTAGGTGAGGAGATAATAGAAGTAGTCTGAATAGTCTATGAAAAATTCATCATTGAAAGGCAAGTAAGCAAGAACAAGCCATTCATTGAGAAATGTTGGAATTTTGGCAAGATTTTTAATCAAGGGGGTATATTTTATGTAATTGTTTACAGGCAGAAGGGAAAAACAGAAGTGGTAAAGATGTTAGAATATTTACCAAAGAAAAGAGTTAATGGAATCATAGGTAAAGGTCAAGGGGTAATATTTAATACAAACAAGAAATGGTTCTTTAGAGGTGTTCAAAATCTTGAATCATTACATTATTTAAAATTCTGAGTACTTGATTTTTGAACAACACCTTCTTAGTAGATATTTTTAATGTACTTATTACAAGACTGGAGGAATTGAGAGGAATGTCTGGCACATAGTTGAAGTAAAGGGATCTTAATGATGGAAACATTCTAACGTTGGACTATAAAGATGGATACACAATTCTGCAGATTCACTAAAAATCATTTAATCATTCACTTAAAACCAGTGAATTTTATGATAGTCTGAGAAACCATATTTCAATAAACTTTTTAAAAAACTCCTAAGTAATAGAGAATCTATATGGTATAAACTACAGTCAACACTGAGAAGAATAAGTAAAAGCCTTGGGCATTGACTGACTGGGATTGCATTTGGTCAGAGGAGTAGACACGCAGAGCACCAGTACAGAACTTCCATTTGCCACTTTTCTAGTAGTTAAACCAGCACTCTCCATTAAGGTATAAGTATACAAGCATATGTATGTACTTTACTTTGGCTTAATATGGCTATAATTCTTGCTATCAGCAGTTAGTATATAGATTACATTTTTCTTTAGAAATAGAATTGGGTGAATTATCCTTTAGTTGGGTAGAAATTCATAACAAATTCTGCTTTAGTCATCACAGAGATGACTTTGCTGGTTATATAAGCTTTTACAGGTGTGAAAGTACCCAAGAATGAAGATGAGCCAATAATGAATGAGCTTGTTATACTGACTGTTGTTTAAAGAGAACTATAATTTTCCTAGAGCCGTTACCATTTAAAAAAATTAGTAGAAAAAAAAGAGATAGATTTGAAATGAAGAATACAGTGATGCCCAAACATTCGCGGGTTTTTTTTGTTTTTTTGTGGTTTTTTTTTTTTTTTGCTTAATCCTAGGTAATATTAATATTCACATTGTGTTATCACAGTAGACTAATGTACATTCCAGATTTTATAAGTGATAATTGTATTATTTTGCCCAACATATATTCAAAAGAAAATAGAAGATACATTTCTATTTGGGGTGAAATTGTGGTGTCTAATTACTGATGCTGAATGTCAAAGGTGGTCTTGATTCATCCCGTAGACTTTCCCCAGGCATCTTTTCGGGGGTGGGGGAGTTGCAGTTGTTCCCATTGCATGAAATTACCTCTACTGGAATCATTCTTTTGAGTTCATCAACATAATATGGTCATTATCATCAAAAGGCCCTTGGAAAAATACATATATTATGTTACTGGTAAAGTCCTCTAGTCTTTTCTCTTAGTAAATGTTCATGTACTCCTTTATAAAAAGAGCTAGTTGTCATCTTGAAAGGTAAAGAGATTTTTAGTCTTTGCAGGAAGACAGATATGTTATTGCATAGGAAGAAGTTTTTAGATTGGGGAAAAGGGCTGAACAAGGCTGGTGGGATTCTGCCATGCACACTGGTAATAAAGAAGGTTCTAGAAAGAGAAGTGGTATTCCAGAATGAAAAGAATATTTAAGAATCTGTTCTAGATTACTATATATATTATTGGAAAACACATAAGTGATATTGAAGTACATATGATAGTCATGCAAAACTATGTTGTCAAAACCCAGCAAACTCCATACCAATCACAAAACAAATTAAGATGTGAATAGTTTTTTTTCTAATTTAAATTTTAATACTTCATTAATTTTTGGAGGAATTAGAATTGTGCCCACTAAAGAAATATTATTCATGTAGATAATTTAGTTAAATTATCTCAAACAAGGAATATTGACCTCAAAACAATTGAATCTGTACAAGAAATAACTTTTTATCTGTATTTATTAAAATATGTTACTTAAGAACCCCATTAAAATGGTCAGCTCATGGTAATACTTAGAATATATTTTACATGTAACTAATGCTTGGTAAAAAGTTGTGACTTAAAAACCAAATGGTCTCCAAGTGTCTGACCAAGATTGTTTTATAGTTGAGGCTGCTGATTAATTATAATGTCCTAAATTTTTTTTAGTAAAAAAACATATACTTTTTGTTTTATGTAATAGAATTCTGTGACCTTAAGTGTTTCTTCTAATAATCAAACCAATTTTCTTTTATAGGAATATATTGATTCTGTTCAGTTATTTCTGCATCTAAAATATGCTTGCCCTCTGTATAATGAGAATATAAATCAGGCTTCCAAGCTTCCACAACAGAAGTTTTCTTCTACATATCAATTCATGGTTTCTTCTTCAACTGATAACATTAAAATACAGCACTTCATTTACTTGTCAAATAATTCAATCATGAATTAACTACAATTTTAAATAGTCAAGGGTTGTTTTAAAATACTTAATATTTAGCAAAAGTTACTAACTCCTGATCGCTCTTTCAAACTATGCTAATTTTTAGTATTTTACCCAATAGTTACGTAGTACTTATAATACATCAGATATTATTCTAAGCATAATCATTAGCCCCATTTTATAAATGGAAAATGTAAGTACAGAGAGGTTAAGTAATCTTTTCAAAACCACTGAGATAAAACCGGTAAATGACAAAACTGGTCTGGTTCAATAATGTCTGTTATTAACCTCAATCTTAAGATACTAGTATGATTATCAGTAAACTTTATGTATTTACTATATTTTAAAATTTGTCCTTATATAGACCTCTCTATAGCTCTCTAGAGCTGAGTTTTAGATCCCTAGAAGATTGCCTTCACTGAAAAATGCTGTTTTTGTGCATTTTCTTTCACAGTTGATATATAGAATGTGCATTTGAGCTATGTTTCCATGTCTTTTGTGAAACCATAGTTGGAGAAATATTAAACTTTATCAATTGACATTTACAAAACAGCCAGCTCAATAAATATTATATTTATTATTCTAAAAATGTTTAGCCCTATCTCTTGTAAGACATTGAATGCTAAGTAACACAAGATCTTTTCAAATTTTCTCTGGATGTTTAGCTTCTATAATTAACTGTCCTGGTTTCATATATTTCCCAATTAAAAAAAAAAGAGATTTCCAGGGTCATTGTAAATGTTTTATACTGTGTTCCATTTTTTAAATGGCTTTTAAAAAATGTTTGGAACTAGTCAAACATTACATTCTAAAGATGTGTTATTTTTAGTTTGATTAGAATAATTTTCATGTATCCCTGGCTAAATTAAGAAGTCACATAGTAGGGGCGCCTGGGTGGCTCAGATGTTAAGCGTCTGCCTTCTGCTCAGGTAATGATCCCAGGGTCCTGGGATTGAGCCCCATGGAAGTGGGGCTAGCAGGAAGCCTTCCTACTAGCAGGAAGCCTGCTTCTCTCTCTGCCTCTCGCCCTGCTTGTGTTCCTCCCCGTTGTCTCTCTCTCTGTGTCAAATAAATAAATAAAATCTTAAGAAAAGAAGTCACATAGTATTTTATAAAATGTTTGAGTCCCTTTGCTCCATCATTTCTGTAAAGAATGATTATCTGGTTAAGTATAGAGCTAAGTACTTCCCAGAAGTACCTGATAACTAGGAGCATCAGACAATAAACCCAGTAACAAATAGAATTTTGGAAGAATAATTTGTATTTCTTACTCTATTTTTTCTATGTAGTTTGAATTTTGTAAAATTTTAGCAGAAATTTAATTGAATAGTTGCTCAAGAAATATTAGTGGCAGCTTACCTTGCTAGATATTGGAGATATAATACTGAATATAACAAATATAGAGTACACAGTGTATGCCCACCCTCCTAATCCCCGTTATTTGTGAGCTCTCTCAAAATATTTGTCATGCTTAAACGTTCCATAATTGGTTTTAAGGAAACACTGATTTACCGATGTTAACAGATGTAAAGAAAAGACTCTTTGTTGGGGGAAAAATGGGAAATGCTGGATTGAGTAAAATATAGAGGTTTGCTTTTTTTGTTTTGTTTTCTCTTTTTCACTGTTTTTTTTTTTTTTTTTAAATTTAAAGGACCTCTAATAGCCTCATATGTGTAGCAATGTGGATTTCCAAAGGACTAACATGTCATGCAGTATTTGCCAAACTACTCTTTGACCAAGGCACACTTTTTATCTGTGCATGTGTGTGTGCATGCATCTGGTTTTCTAGGAGAGATAATTGATGTTTCAATAGTTAATAAAGCTTAGTAGCAACTTATAACGTTATACTCTAGAGGGAAGTAAATTAAGTGTTTCTTAAAAAGTTCCTTTTATGGACACTAAGACAATAATTGAAACATAACATTTTCTGTTGCAGTTTTTCAGGTAGGTTTAGTTATATTGTGGTGGTTCACAGGATATGCCAAAGAGTCACTCCCTGACCAAACTTTATTCATGCTCCTGAGAGTCTTTTGTTCAATTAGGTCTCAACCTTGGTCCCATCTTGTCTTTGGTCTGCCCAGCCTTGTTTGCTGAGTCAGTTTAGAGAGAATTCTCACTCTCGATATCTGATCAATCTTTGATGTGTGATTTGAAATTCCTCATGGCCCACCCAGGATGTTTTAAGTCCTTGCTTTGTCTTTCTCAAGAATCCTATTAAGGGGGCACCTGGGTGGTTCAGTGGATTAAAGCCTCTGCCTTCAGCTCAGGTCATGATCCCAGGGTACTGGGATGGAGCCCCACGTCGGGCGCTCTGCTCAGCAGGGAGCCTGCTACCCCCTCCCCCTCTCTCTCTGCCTGCCTCTCTGCCTACTTGTGATCTCTATCTGTCAAATAATAAAATCTTAAAAAAAAAATAAAAGAATCCTATTAAGCCAGTTTGGCAGGAATCCTCTTAGCCCTGATGTCTCCTCTTAGTAATTTTCCATCTATGAAGCCTCTCATTCTGCTTCTTTACCATAAATCCCCAGCTGTCTTGGCTGTATTCAGAGTTGAGTGCCATCTCTCTTCCCTATTGCAATACCTCTATTGAAGTAGTCTTTGATAAAGTGTTCCTTACCATTTTTATTCATGTCAGAGCAGGTTTTTTTCTTTAACAGATTAGTCATTTGTTTGTTTGTTTGTTCTCAATGTGGATCTCTGCCAAATGTGAAAGCTTGTTCTTTCTTTTGGAGATATATGTGAAAAGACTTCAATAACAATTCTCCATATTGCACTTGTTTGGAAGGATGACACATTCTACCCAAGAAAGAAGTCAGTGGGGATGAAGAAGGGACAATTTTCTAGAATTGACTATGTAAAAATATACAATGGAAAGCATAGCACAATGCTAAAGTATAACATACTTTCTTTGAGTTGATTATGTTAGAAATAAAGCTAAATGGACATTAGAAATAATAGCTCAACATATTTAATGATTATAACTTATAAGCGCTCACCATTTCCTAGGCTCTGTGTTTAGTCCTGTATGTACATATTGTCATGCAACCCTCACAACAGTATTATGTGATAATAATTACTATTATTATCTCCATTTTTTTTTTAACACAGACAGGGTGAGCAGTTTTCTAATGTCTTTATCCTAAAGTAGGAGAGAATGATTCTAGAGAATTAGAAGCACCAGTCATCTCAACCGAAACAATAAGTAATGAGTTCACAATGTCTGGAAGTTGAGAGGAAACAACACAGTAAAGAATGAGAGCTTGGCAGTATGTGGTGAAATTTCCTCCTAAGGGGAATATGGCGGCCTGCCAATGCCAAGAGAAAAGCAGGCTGTTTGAATTGAATGTGTGTATTCAAATGATGAGATACTTGCTAGTCATTACAAAAGCACATGTTTCTTGCTGATTCATGTGGGGAAAAATTATAAAGCCCAAAACAATTGGGAATGAAATGCGAGTGAATTTTTAAGAAGGAAGCAAGGGAATATGAGGGAACAGGTGGTGTTTTCCTATTTCTTTTTAATTCTGCTTGAAAGAAGATGGATGAAATAGTGTTTGAACTATATAGATATAATTAAAGCAAATGATTCAATCTTCTAAACGATGACTAATGAAATAAAAATGAAAAGCTGCTATTATGGAATGAAAATTAATGATTTTTGAAAAAATCATTTGGTAGACTGATCTAGATAGCTTTAAGTTAAATTTTAAGAAAGGAGAGAAAAAAAAATTTAAAAAACGTGCATTGGAAGCAGAGATATGTTTAACTCTCTTCCCCCAAACTCTTCAAATTGATCTGAATCTGCTTGTCACTTGTGCAAGCTCACTTTATCATATGTTCTATGACCAAGCCTTCTCTGAAATAGAATGGAACAGGTTCTGGACCAGTAGTTTAAAACTTCCAATTTGACTTGGTTAATACCATCTCTCTTTTTATTCCAGTTCCAAAATGGACCCTTTGTTCCTTATCAAAACTTATACCCCAATTTCAGTAAAAAGATAATGTTCTTGTTTTCTTATACCACAACCTAGTTCCTAAACTCTATTTTCTTCTTCTACTGGTCAGTTTTTCTGTGTTTATTTATGCCTACTGTAGAAACAAATGAAAAATAAAAATAAGAAGCTTAATTATCCCTGTTGAAAACAGGGGAAGAAATTTTCTTTCATGATCTTTACTAAGAGCATTTACATTAGAAAATTTGTAATTTTAAGTTCTGTCTTTGAAATGTGCGTAAATCTTTTTAAAAATCTAATTAAGCTAGTCTAGAAATCTTTCTGAAGGACTTGGAAGATATATCTCTGAAATATAAACATCAAGGGAGATAGCACCCCTACCTTCCAGCTTTTGTGGGAGGATAAGAGCCTACTTTCCACAGGAGCCTGGCTTGAAGTTACAAAACTACCCTCTGTCATAATGAGCACGAGAAACAGTTTATTTTTCCTTTTGATTGACTGACACAGATAGTCACCCCAATTACCAGGTGAATTTAGGATTAACTCTGTGTAATAAATGGATACTGTCAATCCCTCTTACTTGAAAGCCAGTTATTGTTTATCTTGAGAACATGTATATAATTGGTTGTACCTGCTTGGGAATATGAAGGGTGAGATTTCTTCTTGTCTTTTCAGTCTCTTAGCAGATTGCCTGTGATGCACAATACTTTCTGGCTTCATGCTTATCACATAACCAAATTATTTTCTTTCTCTTCTACCTTTGTGGAGAGGTTTTTTAGTTTGGGAGAAAAAATTTGTTTTGTATTGTATTTTCCCAATACTATTTCCTGTCTTCATATTCTACTATTCCCAGACATCTGACTCTCACCTACTCTAGTCTAAATTAGTGGGCCCCTCTCAGTTTGGTCACTCAGCCCTTGTTATGAATAATGGAAATATTTTTGATATAGTAAAAAACACTTATAGGAAGATAAATTTTGCCAGTTTCTAAGTGAAAGAAGATACTGATAAATTATATTTATGGCCTCAGACATCTGAATGCCAATGGACAAAAAATTTAAACAAAAGAAAGCAAATGTAATTTCATGTATACCATTGCAATGTGGTAGAATCATGTCAATGGGACATAATTTAGCTTGTGATAAAAGCTTAAGTAGCTTTTCACAAAAGAAATTATTTTTGTAAATTTTCAACATGAGTGTGGACTTCCAGTGAGACAGGATTAGTGTTATAAAGGGAGAGCAAGGAGTGATAGGAGTATAGGCAAGTATTTAGACTGCTCAGTGAGAGCCATGATATCGCAGTGCAAAGGATATATGTTCATCTGTGTGTTAGTGTGGATTGGAATAATGACTGGGATTGGTGGAGAGGATAGCCAGGGATATGCAGAATGTCTATGGAAACAAGCAGGACTTTGCAGGAAATTCTTTGGTGATCCAATAATTAAAAAGAAATGGAAAGAGAAATTTCTTCCTTTTTTTTTTTTTTTTTTTTAAGATTTTATTTACTTATTTGACAGAGAGGTAGGGAACACAAGCAGGGGGATTAGGAGAGGGAGAAGCAGGCTTCCCACTGAGCAGGGAGCCCAGTGATGCAGATGCCCCAGGCTCAATCCCAGGACCCTGGGATCATGACCTAAGTCAAAAGCAGTCACTTAACAATGGAGCCACCCAGGCACCCCAAAAGAGAAATTTCTAAATAACATTTAGAAAAAAAAAATGATTAGGGTAAGAAGTACCTAGTGAAAACTTCTAAATGGTCATAAAACCTGGTAGGATCATCTTAGGAAACAAAAATCCTAAGACTTGTTGAGGTTTGAGTTGGAAAATATAACATAGTAGGGGCGCCTGGGTGGCTCAGTGGGTTAAAGCCTCTGCCTTCAGCTCAGGTCATGATCCCAGGGTCCTGGGATCGAGCCCCGCATCAGGCTCTCTGCTCAGCAGGGAGCCTGCTTCCTCCTCTCTCGCTACCTGCTTCTCTGTGATGATCTCCATCTGTCAAATAAATAAATAAAATCTTTTTTTAAAAAAAAGAAAAATATAACATAGCAATGACATGTTTATATTCACCTCTATAGAGAGCAAGAAGATAGAGAGGGAGAATAGATCTACAGTGAAAATGATAGCAGATATCACTGAGAAAGACAATTACCAAAATTGTTTTTCTTGTGTTTTTACCAGTAAGGAGAAGGGTCCTAAATGTATACAGGAAATAATATACAAGAGTTGAAAAAGTTTTCCCCAAGATTAGCTAAAGAGCTAATAATAAATCTGTATATGTTTACAGCCAAATAAATAAATAATGCAGGACACTGAAGAAATTTAGATAAATGACCTTGGAATTTTAGTTAGTAATTCATGGAGATCGAGCCAGAAAATTGGAATACTGGCAAATGTTACTCTGATTTACTAAAAGGGCAGCTGCTTAAATTAATTCCTTAATATATTCTCTGAAAACTCATCTGGTATAAGTTTTATGATGCCTAGAAAGAATGTGACATGGCACAATGGAATGTAGAAAGAACCCAGTAACAACTCTGAAGAAAATGTCATACCAAATTAACCTCATTTTTGTTTTTTTATAGTGAAACTGTTATATAATTGATCAGGAGAATATCATAAACATGGTAATTTTTGAAGCATTTGACAAAGAGAATTCATTTGAGTAAGAGGAAGAAATGTTGGCCATGTGCAGTGAGTTAAACAGTAGAATAGGGAATGTTAGTCTCTCTGAGAGAAAGGAGAAAGTAATTTCTAGAAGAATTTGATATTACTCTTTCCTTGAAGAGGAAAGTTTCAAAATTAAAAGAAAACTGTCATAGAATGTGGATGTTAAATGGGAAGAGATTATTAAAACAAAAGGTAACAGTTTGTATTCAAAATGGTTGGAAAACTTATTTGAGTTGACTTTTAAATTGTGAAAGACAAAATAAAGACTCAATATTAAAGCTTGTGTTTATTATGAAAATACATTTTACACCTTTAGAATAAAAAGGTGTTTATTTTGTGGAAATATATTATTTTGTTTTTTACATGAGTAGTTTAAGTATGGTCCATACTGTCAGATAAATTTAACTTCAAAATCTGGGCTTTCCATTTTCTAGTGATTTTTGGCAGTTTAAGCTAAGAAGTAATTATTAATCATAATTTTAAATCATCCTTATATTCCCCATGCACTCTCCTGCTTTCCTGTAGAATCCTATGCATATCTCTACCTTAATCATTATCATGTTGGAAATGTATATTAGTTGGACTATTTTTTCTATTTCATGTAAACTTTTTGAAGGCATAGATGATGTTTTTGCTTCTATTTTATATATCTAGTGTAAGAACCATGCTTTGCTTATGTTAAGTGCTTGACAAGTGTTTCTGAAACTGAACTGAGCATTAATATATGGGTTTCTCCTAACTATTTTGGTTGAATTACTAGAAAATAAAAGTCCGTATCATTTATATTAAGTGCCTTTATGTACCCTTTATTGTTGAATTGTATCAGCAGCTGGGGTTTTAGTTCTAGAAGTCAAATTTGAATAGGGATTTTGAGAAATAAGAAAGCTTCAAAAGATAACCAGGGTGATGAAAGAGTGTATGAGAGGAATGTTAGAAGTATCCCCCTCCATGAAGACATGAATCTAATACTAAATTCATGGGAGAAAGGACATACACCGTGTGTCTGTGTTCCTCCATAGACAGCTCAATTGAGATGAGAATTCTCATGAGAAATGAGAAAGCTCAATTTTATAAAGAAATCTACAAACAAAACATACTGGGGTAGATTGGTTGCAGAATTTTTTTGACTATTTCCTTCATTTATCCATAATCTTTTCCATGTGACTTTTCAGCTTATTTCATCAAGAGGCACCGTCTTTTTCTCCATCCCTTGAATCTGTACTGGCCTTATAACTTGTTTTGTCTAACAGAGTATGGTAGAAGTGATGTGTCAGTTATCAGTTTAGTTCACAAGGGGCCTTCAACACATTCTCAGTCTCAGCCCTGCACAGGTCATGTGGATAAGCCCAAGCTAGGTTGCTGGGGATGAGAGACCATGTATAGCAGTCTGAGTTAACTAATTCAGCACAACAGAGGCTCTGGATATTTGAGAGTATCCACCCCAAATTATCAAATTGACTCACAGCTCCAGTAACTGAAAAATCCATGAGCAGGGCCTCCTAGGCCTCATGTGTCCCAGAGAATTGTACGCTAATTAAATGCTGATTATTGCAAGCATCCACATTTTGGGGTGGTTGATATTTAATGATAACTTATAAACCTATGTAATCATGAAATAAACTACTGCCTATGATAATGATTATGTCTACTTGAATAACACTGGAAATCAATAAATGCTGTAGGAAGACAAATTATATTTGATGGAATACATGGAAGATGACGTTGATTTTTTCTTATAACATGCGGTTCTTTGATTCCTTGAATCCTTGTAAACTAATGGGATTATTTGCTTAAGATAATATAGGAGCAACCTCATCTTATTTTCTAATCTTTGAATAGTAAAGCATAAAAAATAAAGTAATTGAGTGTTATAGCAGGGTTTTATGTTAAATGTATAAATACTGCTTATTAAAATAATAAATTCCAAAACTTTTTCACATAAAAATAATCCCTAAATTAGCATACATAAGTATATTCTAAAAGTCATTCAATAAGGCTTATGAAATAAAATTATAAAATATAGTTACGGTAAATTTCTACAAAATACTATAGAAAAAATAATATAGTATTTCAGTAATGTTGATAGCATTGATAGAATAAAAATTTTGTTAGACTAGTTTATTCAGTTTTCACAATACTAATCATTAAGATGTTCTGGTGTTCTAAATTAGTTCTAAATTAACTAGGTATTATAAACATTGATCTGCAACTTATATTATCATTGTTTAGTAAATGAAAAATACTGTACTCATTACACATGATTTACTTTGTGGATTTACTTGAATAATATTAATTGTGTCAACTTTCAGAAACTTTGAATAAGCCATTGACTATGCAAAAAAATTCTATTGGACAATTTCTCATTCCTGAGAAATGATGACATACTGGGAGATTTTCTCATTCAATGGAGAATTCATGGTATTTTTTATTTAATTAGTTGAATGAGATATTTAGGCAACATAGTTTAAAAATTCTTTGTTTTTATAGAACAGCAGATGTTCTAGAATAAAATAAAACCATACCCCTGGATAGTTAAGAAATGGATAATGACTGAATAAAAGCCTAATGTCTTGTCTCTTTCCAAGAAATTGAGATCTGGATCCATCAGTTCTAAGGGAATATCTTGACTACTAAAAGATAATATGGCAGCCTCAGGGAATCTGGAATTGGATATGGGATTATACAGAAATTCCCTGTAATATTTCTGTATTCAGAATACTAGAAAAATGAAATGTCCTTTCATATTAGAGACATGTATAATTCCAGATTCTTCATGAATATACTCTTTTCCTAGAAAGTAGTCTCTAGGAAAATATGTTACTTAGGATACTGTTTTAGGTATTAAATTATGTATGTTTTATATATATATATGTATAATATGATGTTGCCATTTTTTCTCTAAGGACATAATTGTCTTTGCTGAGAATCAGTTCCCCAAAGAGAAGGTAAATATTGTGGAATTTCCAGTGATGATCATTAAATTAACGTGATATATCATGATCCAGAAATTAAAAGCTATGTCTGTCTTTGAGAAGGTTGTTTCTAGAATAACTAACTCCACATTGTCATGGTCTTGCAAAATATGAGGGTCACAATATCCATTGATTGTGACATATGGTCATAAAAGAAAAGTAGCTCAAATGACTTTATCAATCATGGAAAAAAGATAAAAGGACAGAATTTCAAGGTTTATTTTTTGTTTTTTGTTTTTTTAGTACTAGGTAGGTAAGCTATATTCTGGGTGAAAGTTGGGCTGTTCAGCAATTTTTTGTGATTTTCCTGTTATGCACATGACTAAATAATGCAATGGTATTATTTGCAATAATAAAGCAATGGTATCTCCATTGCTTAAACTATAATTAAACTAGAAAAGCAAGCAAAAATCTGCCCCCCACAATAGCTCTAACACATCTTAAAGTAACGTCTTTATCAAAGAGAAAACAAATTATATCCATATCATTTCTTATCTGCTGGACTTGTCGGCAGCCACCTCGACATTGGTTACTTACAAACAAGGGTCAAGGACTAGGTGAAATTGAGGACTAGCATGATCTGTTATTAATGTCTTGGGTTTAATTTAAATCACATGAAGTAGTAGCAAAAATAATCACTTAGTATATTACCTCAGTTTCAAAATATGTTATTTCCTAAGAAAGATTACCTTGTGTTAAAAGGACTAAATTTTCTAAAACTAATGGCAATATTTAATAATTTATATTAATATATAAAATATACTCATTACAAATGAGGATGCCATTTTTTTATATTTGATTCATGTTGTATACATTTATATATTCCTTTTAGAATTAAAAAAATAGTCTCATATAAATGACATTTTGCATAGCTTGATGTAAATATCTCTGATTTTAAAAAATTTGTTTTTTCTGAAATTGTTTTAATATGATTGAAATTATTTAGAAATGTAGGCAGTTCTCTTTATCAGGATATCTTTCTAGGATTTGACTCACTATCACATGACATATTTTGTAAATCAAAAACCAATCTTTATTAAAATAGTAAACTCACTTTTTAATACCTTTATTTTCTAAAATTTCTACTTCATAAATGTTTGAAGGTAGTTCCTTGATTGCTCTCTATTTACTGCAACTGAAATTTTAAGTTAAACTAACATTTATAATGTGGTTTATAAACTCTTCTCAGACTTATTATTTTATTTAGTTTTTTGCAACACATTTGTGACTTAGGTGTTATGGCATTTTAGAGAGGTACAGGCAAAAGCTTAACAAAGTTGAGCTATCCTTTATAGCAGAATATTTGCTTTTATAATATGTAACATGCCCCTCTTATTAGAGCATACTTCTTTCTTATCGAGAAGAAAAAAACCTTCTATGTGTCACTTACCACTTCAGTGAATGATAAATGACAAACCTTAGAGCATAAGCTTGGCATTGTCTGACTTGAATGAAGTGTGGCTCTAGTGTTGCATACAGTATTCCTGTTGGGAGTTCTGGGATAGGTCGTTGGGGAGATACGGGAGCTGTCCATAGAGCAGATTTGTGAGGGAGTGATTTGCTTTCCGCTTGGGCTATGGTGAGCCTGTGTAGCTGTGCTAGAGGGTAATTAGAAGCATGCATTTACTTATTTGAAGACCAGTAATATTTCCCATTAGTAACACTGGAGAGGCCAAATAGTAATATAAAAGGATTTTATCTCCTCCTTATGACAAGATCTTCAAATATCTGTTTCTGTATATAAAAACCATTTTTCTTTAGAGTGCAAGATATCTATATGTTTAATAAATCCCTTGTGGTTCCAGTATATGCTATGAAATTAATAGCTTAAAAGTATTGTAGGCTTCAAGGCAACCCTGAAAAACATGAAATGTAGGCAATTTCTCCTGGAGCATTGAATATTTTGGGAAATACATAAGGCAACAACACTTCTATCTTATTCTCTAAGCCCAACTGTCACTCAAAAAAACACAAAAATTACGAAATTACACTCATTATACTTCATGATAGCCCCCTTACAAGTGAGCGAAAGTTATTTGATTGCTCGTTCAGGCAAGACTTCATTGGGGCCTACTTTCACTCCTGTGATATCAAATGTGTGGCAGTTGACTCTGTAAATAAAGTAGTTTTCACTTTACATTCAAATCAAATTATCTCTGACAAACACTTACTGTTCTCATGTACTTTAAAAGGAAAAAGACATAAAATATATGTACACACTATATTGTGTGTCCACAATGAAACTTAGTTAGAAATTATTAACAATAAGTTACTCAGGATAACATTAAATACAACATATCAAAATAAATGTTGGGTCAAGAAATAAATCACAAAAAATTAGAAAATATTTTAAGCTGGATGATAAGAATATACAACATGTCAAAATATTATTAGTTGCTACTAAAGCTGTACTTAGGGGGGAATATATAGCTTTAAACAATTAAAAAGAAGAAAGGCCCAAAATTGATGGCCTAAGTTTTCTTTCTCATGAAGCTAGAAACAGAAGAGCGAAGTAAAATCAAAGTATAAGGAAGAAAATTATAAATGTAAGGAGATCAGTAAAGAAAGTAGAAAAACATGGAAAAATAACACAAAAACTAGCATTAGTTCTTTATAAAGATCAATAATATTGACAAACCTCTAGTTATATTGATCAAGAAACTTAGATGAACAAATTCCTTAAAAAAATGCAAGGTTCAAAACTGACACAAGAAGAACTAAAATTATAAGGCCATTGTCTATTAAATAAATGGAATTCATTATCAGAACCATCTCTAGAAAGAAAACGTCAGTTCCGGATGTTTAACTGATGAATTCCATCAAACAATGAGGGAAATAATAATGTTAATCTTAAACAACTTGTCCAAAAAATTTTTCGAATAAAAAAATGAGGAGGGACTCTTGTGTACCCTAATTTATGAGGCCTAACTCTAATAACATACTTCTAATAACATAACTGTTAACTCTAGTAACAAAATCTGACAAAGGCATTAGAGAAAAAGAAAATCATAAGTTGGTATCCCTCATGAAGATAGATATAAAAATTCTTTACAAATTCTAGCAAAATCAAATTGAAAAAGAGATAACAATAATATAACCAGATAGGATTTATCTCAGAAATGTAAGATTGGCTTAGCATTTGAAAATCTATCCATGTTATTCACTAAGATAAGAGAATAAAGGAGAAAATCCAAATAATTTTAGGAGGTAGAAAAAGTATTTGACAAAACTCAACCTCCATTCATGATAAAGAACTCTTAGCAAATTAGAAATAAAATGGAATTTCCTTAAGCCGATAAAGGGTATCTATGAAAAAAAGTACAGGTACAGTTAATGGTGAAAAACTGAATGCTTTCCTCCTAAAGTTGGGAAAAAATTAATCAAGAATGGCTTTTTTCACCACTTTTTATTTAATTTTATTTAATTTTGCACTAGACATCAAATGGCAAAAAAATAAAATAAAATAAATTTTAAAAAATAAATAAAAATGAGATTGAAAGAAATAAGTAAAACCATCCCTGTTATATAATTATATGGTTGTTAACTAGATCCCTAGGAATCTACAAGAACTACTAATGAATTTTGCAAGGTTTTAGGAAACAAAATTAATATACAAAAATCAATTTCATTTTATATTCCTGTAGCACTTAAAAGATGAAATAAAACAATTCCATTCAGAATATCTTTTATCTTATTTCTAAACTACTTAGAAATAAACCTAACAAAAGTCACTCAAGTTCATTACAGTGAAAACAACAAAACATTACCAAGTGAAATGAAAGACCTAAATAAACTGAAAGATGAATCCCATTCACAGATTGTAAAATTTAGTGTTATGAAAATGTCAGTTGTTTTCAAATTGATTAATGTAATCACAATTAAAATCCTAGTATACATTTTTTAAACATATTGACAAGCTGATTCCTAGATCTATATGGAAATGCAAAGGACCTAGAATAACAAAGGAAACTTTAAAAAGAATAAAGTTGGAGAACATATTCTAATTTTGTGACTTTCTGTAAAGCTAGAATAATCAAGATAATGTTTTGACAGTATATGAAAGGGGAGTTATAGATCAGTCAGTTGAACAGAATAGGTTCACACATACATGTTCCATTGATTTTCAACCAAGAGACCAATGCAATTCAATGGGAAAATGTAGTCTTTTTTTAAAAATAAATAACGAAGGTATAAAATATTAGTGGGATTTGAACAACTAGTGAGCAAAAAGCTGGAAATAACATTGTTAGTAACTTTGAGAAAATGTAAAGGACAAAGTTCGTTTTCAGCATGTGACTCAAAGAAGCAGAATGGAGTTCATGGAGCTTAGAAATCATCCTGCCTCTATTTGAAAACCACTTTAATGCTTCATAGCTGTATGACCTTAAGCAATATATAATCTCTCTGTGCCTCATTTTACTTATATGTAAAATGGAGATAATATTGTTATGAAGAATGAGTATGATTTGTAAAGTTCTTTGAAATGTATCTGGCACAAAATAAATCTCTGTAGGTTTTTATTAATTTTTTGAAATGTAAGTGAAAACTATAGACTTTAGTTTCAGTATCTAATTAATATATGATTCTAGAGAACATGTGTTTTAAAATCCATAAAAAATACTATTAATATAAATTAACAAATTATCCTTGGAAGGAAGTTATATCTAAGTATAGCAATACTTCCTCTTGAGCAACTTCTCTCTCATGAGTTTGTCATTATTTAAGCTCATAGGTTAATTTGCAAACTGCGGCAGGCAAATGTCACTCTTTTTTTTTTTTTTAAGATTTTATTTATTAATTTGACAGAGAAAAAGATCACAAGTAGGCAGAGCAGTAGACAGAGAGCGGGGTGGGGGGAAGCAGGCTTTCCACTGACAGAGAGCCCGATGCAGGGCTCAATCCCAAGACCCTGAGACCATGACCTGAGCCGAAGGCAGAGGCTTAAACCACTGAGCCACCCAGGCACCCACAAATGTCAAATATAGCAGTTTTCCTGTATTTAATGTAGAATGAAGATTCATCAGTAAAATCAACAAACATCATGGCAAGCATGAAGTTTTGCACCTAGTTTTCTGCAAATATTATGAACTGATTAATTATATTATTTCCCAGATTAAAAGGGACCACCCTAGAGTTTTCATCAAAATTCCATAGGTGTCAACATTTATAGGATTACATAGGATTTTTATTGCTATTGGGATAAGACCTACTTATTGAAAACTTGATGTTTTATTTTTTTTTTTTTTAAAGATTTTTATTTATTTATTTGACAGAGAGAGATCACAAGTAGGCAGAGAGGCAGGCAGAGAGAGAGAGAGGAGGAAGCAGACTCCCTGCCGAGCAGAGAGCCTGATGCGGGACTCGATCCCAGGACCCTGAGATCATGACCTGAGCCGAAGGCAGCGGCTTAACCCACTGAGCCACCCAGGCGCCCGAAAACTTGATGTTTTAAAAAAAATGTTAAAAATATGGGTTACTCATCTTGCAATGAAAAGGCCTTTTATGATGACTTTTTTTTTTTTTAATATAATTTTTTATTTTTTTTTTAAACATGTATTTTTATCCCCAGTGGTACAGGTCTGTGAATCACCAGGTTTACACACTTCACAGCACTCACCAAAGCATATACCCTCCCCAATGTCCATAATACCACCCCCTTCTCCCAAACCCCCTCCCCCCACTTTTATTATCACTTAATATATTTTATAGTTTTGTACTGAGACATTAGAACTAAAGACACCTAAGCATCCACAAGACAAATTTTGAAATATAAATATTTTCCCAAGGGGCATGCTTTGGTGCATTGATTAAAGATGGACCACTAAATTAATTTTAATACTTCCAATTTTCTACTCTTTAAAATTTCTAATCAAATTCGGTCTTTATGATGTTGGAAGCATAAACTTCTAACAATAGCTGAGAGAGTCTGAATACATGTGCCTTTGTTAAAGTTTGAAAATAAAGTTAAAAGTGAATTCTAGCTAGAAATTGTAGTCGTTGAAGATGAATTCAAAAAATCCCTGGTGCATTTTAATAACTGACAAAGGAATGAGGATAAATACAACATTAATTTTATGAGTTTTTTATGCTTGAGTAAACATAAAAATTTGTAATTATATTTACAGGGCTTGGCTGTGTTGAAAGATAAGGGATAATTATATTCATGCCTGATGGGAAAAAGACTGCACAAATTATACAGGTTTTGTATGTTAACAGAACTGTAATATTAGGAAATTCAATCAAATGTTAATTAATTACAAGAAAAAGTGCTATCTATGAATGTATTACAGCAAGAAAATCTATATATTTTAGGAATTGAAAGTATTTCATTTTTCTTTCTATTATAATTCCCTATGTCATACTTAAAATATGGCACAATTAAGCTTTTTACATCAGACGATAATTATAATTTAAATAATATTTATGCAGCTTTACTGGATAGACAAAATATAAAACTGTGAGACTTAATTTTAGCCTTTACACAAGCTGTATTATCATTATTTACATTATAAATTACCGGTTAGTTTTTTTTGTCTTATAGCTTCTATATATTAGTTCCAGGAATATCAGACTTTTCTAAATATGTTTATAAATGTATCTATTGATCATTGTATATGTAAAATTTCAAATTTAATATGGTCAATTTAATTAAAGAATCTTATGAACATTAATCCTTTTTAAAGACTTTAGCCAATAAATGACAGATTTAAATATATATATTATAAAAAATAATGAAAATATAAGGAGAGTCTCCCTCAGTCTAGCAAATTTAAACCATGAACTTCTGCACTCTACTCTTTTATTAGTGCATGTGTGTTATGTAATGGGGACATATTAGACTACATTATCATACTTGCAATATTACTGCCTGCTGTAATTTATTTTGAGGGTACACAGGGCAAAGTCTTCTAAAAATGTGTGGTATTGTGTTTACCATAATAGGTATTATACGAACAGCATTAATCCATTCAACAAATATTGAGTGCCCCAACCTATATGCAAAGAACTTTTATAGATGTAGAGAGGCAAAGGAAACAGTCACCTTCAGTGGCTTTGCCTTGCAATGCTGAATATAAAACAAAATCAGGATGAGGTCATTTTAAAGAACAATGAAAATCTTGTGCAATTTGAATACTTGGCTGGTTTTATTTGTTTATCTGGATCCATATCTTTTGCATTTGCTTTAAAAATTCAAATGTTCATTTGTTTCTATTCTGATTATGTTAAATATTGACACTTTATGGGTAGGTGTTTTAAATTTGTTCATTTAAAAAAATAGTATCTTCTTGTAAATGAGCAAAACAGTAGATTTAGTAGAGAGGAGGCATTTGGATTTTCTATTTTCTGGTTCATAAAGTATGTTCTATATCATTTTAATATTGCTGTGTATAACTTAGGATTTTACATATAATCAAGATTACAGTGTATTAAGATTATAATAATGCTGAATTGGAGAATAAGTTCCTAATATATATATATTTAGTTCCATTGACTAATAGTAGTTTTATCTACAGATACCTGTGTGTTTTGTTTTACTTATTGATTACGTCTGACAAAAACTGGTAGAGATTAGAGCTACGATATCATATAAACATGTATTTAGAAGTAAAATGCATAAATCAATTTAAGTAGTTCAGATATTTTCTGCTCTTGAAATTGCCAAATAATTTGATCTGGATTCAATGTAACTTATAACAGGAATCCATCTATTATTATTTTGTTTCAATATTATGACATTATACTCCTGGGGTAGAATTTTTCACATATCCTTAAATAAGGAACAAATGCCCTACCTTCTTTCAGGTAATGCAATTTTCCCCTGGGTTTCTCATTTCTCTGCCTTTCCTTTAAAAGATTATATTTTGTTAACATTTTTCAAGGTTTGTTAGTTATTTTTCATTAGGATTATTTGAATGAAGCCTTATGCTTGGTGTGAATAGTACATACAAATCTAGTATAATATCTACTGCTAGTGACATTGATTTCTTCCATAAAACATAAAACTATTTATAGAGCCAAATAACTATAAAATCTCCAGAGCTAATATATATGTAGATCTTCACCCACTTTGTGTTGCCATGGCAATTGAAATTTTCTTACCCAGTTAATGAGGGTATTAACCTAAAGAATATGTTGTTAATATTATTTATCTGCAGTTGAAACTTTATATAAGGGCTATGTATTCATCTATTTTTTAAGGATGCTACCTATGAACTATCATAAGTATGTATAGACTTTTTTGTTCAACTTTGAGAAGAATCTAAAATGCATGTATATGTTCAAATAATTTAAGATTATATTTGTTGCTTATTTTTTTTAAATTTTTTTAAAGATTTTATTTATTTATCAGAGAGAGAGAGGGGGAGAGAGAGAGCACAGGCAGACAGAATGGCAGGCAGAGGCAGAGGGAGAAGCAGGCTCCCTGCTGAGCAAGGAGCCCTACTTGGGACTCCATCCCAGGACGCTGGGATCATGACCTGAGCCGAAGGCAGCTGCTTAACCAACTGAGCCACCCAGGTGTCCCATATTTGTTGCTTATTAAAAGGTCCTCAATAGTAAAAAAAAGGTGATTCTTAATTTTTATTTCTATTTTTATAAATATTTTTTAAATCAAAAGGGGATGAATTAGGGATTTTCATGTTATGATTTTTGTTTCTGATAGAGCCTTATAACTATGGGATTATAATAATATTTGAGAAAAGACATATCCTATATAATTTCTCATATAAGCATTATGTATACATAATATAATGCATATATATTTTTCTTATATTAACTTGGTGATTCAATTGAATTTCATTTAATATTTAATGATACATTTATTTTAAATTATACTCCTATGGAAAGAAAATAATTTATTTATCAATTTTCCATTATTCAGAATCATCAAGAAAACCCATGTCTTAGATGATGAGGTTCCCAAAGACCTGTCTTCTATTTATTATTATGATATATAATTTCAGATGTGGGTATATATCAACATTAATGAAGAATATTAACAAAAACAATATTTAATCATTATAGAAAATTCGGAAAATATAGAAGAACATAAGAAAGTGAAAATTTTACGTAAACTTATCACTCAGTGATTAACTGATGTTAATACAGGAAAATTTTCTTCCATTCTTTCCCAACAGATAGATGGATAGATAGATAAACACACACTACTATATATATATATATATATATATATATATATATATGTAAACACACAGTACATTATATATTTATATAAAATATTAAATTTCTAATTCTCATTGAATAGAATTTATCCTGTACACACTATATAAATATTACATATTTCTTACATAAATTTGCTCATAGGCTCATTTGTATGTTTATTTCTTTTTTTAACTTTTTATTTCTTTTAAGATTTTATTTATTTATTTGAGAGAGAGAATGAGAGAGAAAGAGAGAGAAGCATGAGAGGGGAAGGGCAGAATGAGAAGCAGGACCCCTGCCAAGCAGGGAGTCCCATGCGGGGCTTGATCCCTGAACTCTAGGATCATGACCTGAGCTGAAGGCAATCACTTAACCAACTGAGCCATCAAGATGCCCCTGTATGCTTATTTCTTAGTGTTATAGAATTGAGTTTGAGGTTTTGAAAAAAGGCTGTGTCACTTAGAGAAATGGACGACATAACTTTTGTCATTTTTCTTATTCACAAAATTCCATGTTTGAACAAACTAAGTCAACCCTCTTTGTTTAAGCAAACAGGACATTATATGGCCATCTTACTGAGAAGACCTTGAGATCCAGATACATAAATGAATGATTCAAATGAATAAGTGATGTTGTGTTAGAGTGGGATGAAGGGTCTAGCTACCTACATTCTGCTGATCTGTGTTCCCTTAACATAAATCTGTACAACCTCTTCTCACCAGTCTTTTCTATTGCTCTCTGAATTCATAATCTGTTATAATTTGAAGAGATAGAATATGAGAGAACTTCCTCTTTGTACTTTTAGCTCAAAATATGAAACATCTATATAGTCAAGCAGAAAATGACTCATTTAGGGCTGACAATATAGAACTCCTAAATAATGGGATTAATTACTTTTATATGCAACTGAAGTATTGCTTGTTAACAACATTTTCCCGTTCAATCCTTTATTATGATATTGTATGTAACCAGAGCATTCCTTTGTTCTGAAATTACTCTTGTTGATGCTTTGCCAATTCTCAGTATATGGACCAGAGGAGTTCTGAGACTTAATTATAAATAGATATTTACATCCCATTTTAAAACTTAAAAGACTTAAATTGCAATCTGTAATATACACCTTTTTAAAATGCACATTTATAATTTGAGAAAAGTAGTACTATGCTAAATAAGTCAAAATAGAAAGAAGAGCTGGTTGCCCTGTGGGTGAGAAGAAGTCAATAATAAAGTAGAAGAAGCAGGAGTCTACATCTGAAACCTCCCACTCCCTGTGATCTTTGGAAGAAGTGATGTTACATAAACCATTTCAAAAAGTACTAAGTAATTGTATTTCCCTCACATAATCCATGTTTAAGTAAGTCATATTAAGCAGATCCACAAAAATGTTTTGAAGAGCTGTACTAAAAACAAAAAACAAAATTACAAACATTTAAACATAGAATTCTCAATATACTGATTGAACAACTTAGTTTGCTGGGAAGTAGCCCATCTGTTTGCTATGTGATGAGAGCAGTAATTTATTTACATGATGTTTGTTGTAATCATTTATGTTTGATGGAAACATCTAACTATAGAGAGAACATCTGGAATTGCAGATACATAATTTTGATTGGCTCTACTTTAAAGACCGTTAGGTAGAGACAAGTAAAAGCCAGACCATTTCACAGGAAAAATATAAAGGAGCATTGATAATAAGAGAGGACAGCTTTAAGACAGTTGGGGAGACAATAACAGAATGATAGAGGTGGATAGTGAAAGCAGAAATACATAAAGTATGACATCGCTATGGGGAAAAAAACAAAAACAAAAAACAGTCCCTCCTAGAAAGAATCAAGAAAGCACTTCGTCTGATGTGGGGAAAGGCCAATCCTTTAAATTTCTGAAAGAGACTGAAAAAATGAGATAGTCTTAATAATGCTCGTTGAGCCCCAAAGATGTACACACCTAATGCCTGGAATATGCTTCCTTCCATGGCAAAAGGGACTTTGAAGATGTGAACAAAGTTACTGAATTTAAAATAAGAGAGATTATTCTGAATTACCCAGGTAGGCTCAATTTAATCACTTGAGCCAGGGAACTTCCTGGCCTGTAAAGGGAAGAGAGATGCAATGAGACAAAAGGGAAAGGCAGAGAGATTCCAAATAGAATTAAATGTGCCTTTGTACTGCCTCTGACATGTGGGAATTTATATGCAAGGATCAGAGTGAGGCTTTTCAGGGTCATTGCTGGTCACTAGGTGACAACCAGAAAGAAAACAGGGACATCAGTTCTGTAGTCACAAAGAGCTGGATTCTGTCAACAGCCTGAATGGGCCTCCTGATAGCAGCCCAGCCACCAGCATTTTGGTCTTGGCTTTATGGAAACCAGAGCAGAAAAACCAGCAGAACAACTCAGACTTCTGATTTACAGACTATGAGATCATAAATTTATGTTGTCTTAAGCCTGTGAATGTGTGATAATTTGTTGTGACAGCAATAAAAAAACTAAGACAGAAAATAAGCCAGTATTTATTAACAATGACAGTAAAAACAATGGGTATTTAGACAGTTTACTGTTAACTCTTAGTTTTTAGATTATAAGATGTACAGAAGAGTTCTCCATGGAGAGAGCCCTAAATTTTAGGACTATTATTCTTGGCATCTTGTCCCTCAAATCCATGCCACTTCACAGTGGCAAGAAAATATAGGTGAAATTGAAGGAAACCAGATGGTATATGAAATTTTTCTTTTCACTTAACATCTAGCCTAGATATTCACAATTATTACTATTATATAAAATACACACGCACACACACACATATATATATACACACACACATATATATATAAGAAAACTGTCATTATTTGCAAAGGACATTATTGTGCATATAAAAATCAGAAAAAATTTTACATGTATATAGATAAAAATTTTAAACATATATGTTTAAATTATATGTTTATATATACATATATACATATTTTACGTATGTATGTACAAATATGTATAAACATAAAATATGTATAAATATGTATAAACATAAATATGTATATGTGTAAATGTAAAAGTATAAAATATGTAAAAACATAATATGTATAAACATAAAAATATGAGCATTTATAAAAATCGATGTGAAATTTAACAAGTTTTCTAGATTAGGGTAAAAAAATATCTGCCAATATGGTTTCTTATACAAGCAACAAATGCAAAATAGTGTTGAAAAAAATGGCGGCATTTACAATATGCTCATACAATAGAAAATATCTGGGAATGAAGATAACAAAAGTATGCAAGATTTCTAAAAAGAAACACTACAAAGCAATGGTTGAAGTAGTTAAAGAAGATCTAAATAGCTATGGATTAGAAGACTGTATTGTTAAAATTATAATTCAACCCAAATTGATCTATAGATTTTATGCAATACCAATCAAAATGTGTGTATGTGTGTCTGAATTGAAAAGCTAATGTTAAAATGTAAGTAGAAATAGAAAAGCACAAGAGTAGCCAAGACAAATCTGGAAGAAAAAATATTTAAGGACACACACTATCAGATATCCTGGCTTATTATAAAGCATCAATAATTCAGACAGGGTGCTATTAACACAAAAATAGAGAAATAGACCCAAAACAATTGACTTTTTCTGTTCTTATTTATATGTATGACAAAAATGAATAAGTATTAATTTACAATTCAATTTAGTTTTGAAAAATATGAACTCCCATGTAACCTCCATCCTAGTGAAGATATATAAGCAGTAGCCTAACCCCAGAAAGTCCCCTAGTCCTCCTTCTAGTCAGACCCTTCTACTCTGAGACAAAATCTGTTCTCATTTCAATCACCAATAAGTTGGTTTTACCTGCTTCAGAACTTCACAAAACACATTCATTTAATTTTTACTCTTCAATGTTTCACTTTTATGCTCCATTTAAACAAATTTGTTGTAAGTACAATTTGGTGAGTTTTGCCAAAAAGTATTCACCCCCTACCAGGATACAGAATGTTGCCATCACTCAAAAAGTTACATCTTTCCATTTCTCAACAATTCTGACATTCATCTATAGTGTTGTATTAGTAGTTTCTTTGTCTTTTTGTTGCTGAGTAAATGTTTATTGTATGAATATGCCATTCACCTAGCGATGGATATTTGGGTTGTTTTTACTTTTTTGCTATTTTGTATAAAGCTGTTAAGAATTTCTTGTATGAGTCACTTTGTGGATATGTGTTTTTCTTTCAAGTAAATTCTCCAAGATCTAGTTATTGGGTGATAAAGTGAGTATATCTTTAACGTTATGAGGAAATGGAAAAACAGTTTTCCAAAGTGATTATATTATTTTCCACTCCCATCAGCAAGGCATGAGAGTTCACTACTGTTACCTTGTCAACCTGGTTATATCCAACCCTTTATAGTCTCTTCTATTAGGGTGACATCTAATTTTGGTTTTAATTTGCATTTCCTGATGACTAATGTTGAATACACGTTTGTGTGATTATTGGCCATTTATAGAACTTATGCAAACTGCCTGTTTCAACTCTCATCCATTTTTTAATTGGATATTTTCCCCTTTATTATTGATTTATGGCAATTATTTCTGGGTATAAATCCTTTGCCAGAAAAATATATTACAAATATTTGTAAGCCTTTCAGGCTTGCCTTTTTATTTGCCCCTTCTTATAAGGGTACTAGTACCATCATGAGGACCCTACCTTCGTGACCTCATCTAACCCTACTTACCTCCCAAAAGCCCCATTCTTTTTTTAATTTTTTTAAAAAATTTATTTGACAGAGATCACAAGTAGGCAGAGAGGCAGGCAGAGAGAGAGGAAGGAAAGCAGGCTCCCTGCTGAGCAGAGAGCCGGATGTGGGACTTGATCCCAGGACCCTGAGATCATGACCTGAGCCGAAGGCAGCGGCTTAACCCACTGAGCCACCCAGGCGCCCCTCTCAGGAACTTCTTAAAGAGGACCAAAAAAATCACTTTATGAGGGTTGCATGTATAAGTATGCATACTCCATATGCATAGCCTCCAAGAGATACTCATAAACAAATAAAATGAGATTCCAACTAAATAAAATATTATATCATGTCTAAAGAAACTGTATCAATTAAAGAGAAGATTTTTCATTTGTGGCTTAAAATACAAGCCATCAAAATGTTGGCAAGGCCTATCCAGTTGTCATCTAGGGGAAGGGAATCCTATGCTAGGGATATTCAGTACCCCAGTCTCATTGGCAAGATCATTCCCGTCTCAGCTGGGTGTCATAATTACCTGCATTAATCTCTCTTCCCTTATTTTGATATCATGTCTGACAAGCATCCATCTGAGTAGAAATTGGCCCTTGACTACATCTGAATGTGTGGTTCTGCCACTCCCCAGGAGAGGCAAATTTCTCATTGTAAATCAATTAAACAACAGCATGACTTTATGTATTCATCATTTCAGCTTTTGGGAACCTTCTTGAAAGATGAAGCTCTTCTCAGTTTGCTAATAAAATCAAGCATCTAACTTTTGGGGGTGGGGAGCAAGAAACCATAGTAAATGTGAAGAGTGCTAATCTGTGAAATGTGATAGAAATCACCAGCCCTTCCTGGTAACATTCAGAGATTGCTCCTGATTGTGTGTATCTTTTATTTCCCATTTTAAGTTGGTGCATAGTACAACCTGATTTGTTTATGATCCTGATAATAACAGTCCTGAGATTACTTGAGTTATTTGTAGAATGACAATAAAAACTCATTTTTCTATTTAGTAATGGCTGAAAACTAAGAATAGAAGCTATAAAAAATAGATCATACTAATTGTTTCAAAACTTGACCAGATCCATTGGAAGTTAGATTACTTTGTTGTGTGTGTGTGTGTGTGCGCACATATGTGTGTGCGCACACAGACACACACATATGCATAAAACATCATTTCTTTACATTTTTATTTCTTTAGAATACTTTAATAATTTCTAAGTCATTCATAATCTTACTATGTTTCATAACCATTTTTGAAGATTATTCCCACTCAAAAGTTATTATAAGTCACCTTGCAAATTTTTGTGTGTTTATTTTATTTTTATTTATTTATTTACTTATTGTTTATCCAAATGATCCAAATGTTTATTTTCAACTTCAGTCAACATTCCTTATATTTTAGACCTTTCTTGGATCATTTCCTTCTTTCTTTCTTTCTTTTTTTTTTTTTTAATAAACATATAATGTACTTTTATCCTCAGGGGTACAGTCTGTGAATCTCCAGGTTTACACATTTCACAGCACTCATCATAGCACTTACCTCACCTTGCAAATTTTAAGTATAATTTGTGGGAGATTTAAGGAGGAGTATAGTCTAAACATAGATTTCTGAACTGTTTCTCTATTAGGAGAAGTTCAACGCCAAAGTGCCTTTCCAGAATCTTTCAGGCGATGGGTTTGGCCAGGAGGCCTATGGAGCATCAGCAGAGAGGTGTCCTGCCTGCTTCATGTAAGTTCTTATCATTCAGTTAAGTCCATGTCTTTGCTTATGGGTCACAAACTAACCAGGTTGACCCATCCTGCTGCAATGAAACTTCTTATCTCGGTGTTGTTGTTGTTGTTTTGTTTTTGTTTTATCATACACATCAACCACCTTCTATATTTCAGATGGCCCTATATAGGAAAAAACCATTTCAATTTGCAGGTTTTGAAAGGCTCAGACATGTACTCAAACATTTAATAAAAAGTAAAGTTGTTTTTCCAAATGTAAGCTCAAACAACCTAAACAGTGCCTTAAATGTTTGTTATATACTTTTCTCTTTCCTTGTCTTTTTAGTACAAAGGGCTTGGTAATAGTCATTCTTGTACCATCAGTATTTAACACAGTGAGAGATGGTAGTTGGATTAGACTCACAGTAGTTTGAATTCAATAACCAAAATCAGTTCGTTCACTTAAATAACAATGGTGAGGATTTTCCTCCCATTATTGCGTTTACCATCAGAAAAATAACTGGGTTTCTGGTATTCTCTAATCCCTTCTTTAAGTGTTTTACCTATAAGCCTAGTGATTTATTTCATATTTACTGACCAAGTACTAGATGCAAGAATTAAAGTGACATGTGAGTCAACTGGGAATCAAACATACATCACAAGCTTATTTTTAATTTAGACATGTGTAGGTAACATCCTGTCCATTTCTACCTCTTAGCACTTACAGATACGTGTATGTTATCTCCTACTTTTCATCTTATAAGAGAATGAAATTATAATAATCATTTAACTACTTGGTTCACTAGAAATACTAATACAATTTAGTATTTCTGAGCTAATTAGAGTGTCATTTGGGAGAAAATTTAATTTTGCATTTCTCCTTGATTTTAAAAAAGGTTAAGGTGTATCTGTCCTATCTTTGAAGTACTTTAATTCTTTCTGTTCTCAGAAATGAAGTAGAGAATTGTTGATATTTTCCTTGAAAAAAAAATTCAACTCAATTAACAAACATGAATTAAAAAGTAAATATTAATTCCTTATTAATCTCTCTATTCTTTGCTCTGAAATATAAAAAATCTCTCCAAATGGAAATCTATACTCTCTCCCAACTGCCTTTAAAAGTTCTATTTATACTTCAAAATGGTTCAAAACTACTCCACTTATGAAATAGTATTCTAACTCTCCTTATTTAAAGTCAATTTATCTGTCTACCTATTAACTTACTTATTTACCTACCACACTAAAAAGAAATGTTCTCTTAGGCAGAAGTGCAAAACAGAAGAAATGTATATCCACAGAAGCCGAGACAAGAAAATGTTTCCAGGAAAGAATAGTCAATTGGGTCTAATAGTGCTGGGATTTGGAATAGAAGGTCATCATTTAATGACCATGATTTGGCAAAATGGAAGTTATTAGTGACCTTGGAAAGAGCAATTTCAGAATGAATTGAGAAAATAGTGATTAGAAGATCGATAGTCAGTGAGATTAGACAATTTCTTGGGTCTGTTGAAGGAACTTGAATCAAGAGAGGTTTTGTTTCTTTTCTGTTTCATTTTTTCCTTGTTTTCATAAAGGAGGGACTGAAATGAGCTCCTGTTTTGGATTATATGTAGGACCCTCATATGCATCATTCTGTGCAAAGAGCACATTGGACTGGACCTCAAAGGCACTGGTCGCACTTCTACTCTGCTACTACTTAACTCTGTTGTCTTATTCAGATACATTCCTTTAATCTCAGGGTCTCACATAAAATGATGGTGTTAACCTTTTATACTCAACATTCAGAGACTTCCACATTGATATCGTTTGTAGATTGACATATTACATGTGCCGATCCACATTCTCTGTCTCTTGTTTGACTAAATCTCAAAAGAATTTGAGACCCTTGCAGAAGTGAGGCAGGAAACCAGGTGAGAATGAAAGAGTTGAGAAAAAACACTATATACAAAACCAATGTAAATAGTTATTTGAATGTTTTAATCTCATAAATACTAAAATTATTATTAGCAATTGATATTAATGTTATAATTACAGTACATGGCCTCATGATATCAGACAGATAATTGCTTCTGAAGCATGTATTTAGTTTAAAATAAAATAACCCACAAAAGCTTTGCTTAAACAGAACTAAGCTTTGTTATTAGTTTCTCTATTGCATTCCTACTTGTTGTTCATATTGCCTAGAATTCTCCTTTCCTGAGGCTTACCTCATATTCTGCATGTAATTGTGCATTTAATTGGTATTTTATTTTTTTTAGGTAGTGTAACTTTGCCTGGAATACAGCTTTGATTTGACACTCACTCTATAAGAAACATGGCTTTACTGTGCAAATCAATGTCTTTGCCAGCTTTACTCACCTCACCCCCAAAAGTGACTCAGACTTACGTCTGAAAATGTACTCATGCTGTGCTCATACTACTTTGTAATCAAAATTTCTTGACTAGGTACTTTAGACTTCTAATCAATAACTATTGCTCAAATTAATAATTAAATAGAACTTTGATAATAATAATTCTGTGTTCCTATAATTTCACAGTCCTATAACAATCAGTTCTGTTTTAGTTGCGCATAGTAAAGTAATGTGGATTCCAAAGAAAGTAGGCTCTGCTGGGTTGATTTATGTGTGGGGGACAAGGACTTTTACAACTGTACATTCAAACAGTTTTAATGTATACACTCTTCATTATAGGGTAAGTTGAACTGGCATTCTCATTTTAGAGCAAATTGTTACAAAATGTGACCATAATGAACAGCCTAAGTTACTATGATTTTTATTGGAAAAGGTGAGAAAAAGGATGAGTTTTTAGCCTTGTATATTTCACCTTAAGTAAAGTTTAATTTTTCTTTAGAGGTAACATTTTCTCTTTTTTGAAAATTTTAACTTGATAAAAAATTAATTACGTGGCAATTATACAAAATAATAATGATCTACATTTTTACTTGATTTTATTTTTGTTTTCAATAACCAACATGAAATAACATTATGTTATTACTTATTATGTGCTAGATATATGACTTGTTTCTAAAACCTACTTTTTAACCATAGCACTACTTCAAGTCCTATATTTATAGCTATATATTTATAATCTTTTCCATGATAAGCACATTCATATTATTTTACTTAAGGTATATTTTATATATTTATATTATAATATGTATATTTATAAGCATGTATTTGAAAATAGTTATAATCATAATGTAACACAATATAATATAAGGTATCAGAGTTGTTTTTCCTCTCAAGATTTACCAAGTAATTTCAGATTTTTTAAGATTTTAAAGAAGAACTAATATTTTTAGGCATTTATAGCCCTTCTGTTTTTTCTGTTGTAAACAATATTACAGAATCTTCCCAAAATTTGGCTTTAATTTTCTTAGGATAGTTTTCAAGTAAATTTCTAGGTCAAAGGATATGAACATCTTTAAGGCTCCTAAATGCAGATGGCGAATTATTCCTCCCAAAGGATGAACAGTTGGCTCTGCAACAGACAGTGTATGAATCTCTTTAAGTTGTACTATGGTCACTACGATATATTGACTATGGTCAATATATTATTATTACTTTTAAAATCTGTAGTAGTAACTAAAGCATGTTGTATTACTTGCATTAATTGACATATCTTTGATTACTAATGTAACTAATTTTTTCCTAAATATAAACCATCTATTGTCCTTAATATAAAAATTAGAGATTCATAATCCTTGTCTATTATTCTTTTTATGTTTTTAATGTCTTCTTTATTGATTTAGTGAGGTCTTTATATACAAAAGCCATTTGATGAACTGTCCTTTCAAAATGCTATGAGAGAACTATTAGACTGGGCTATTACTTTTAATGAATGGAAGTTATTCTGAGATGGTATACAAACACCATGAGAAAATTATCTCAGTTTCAGAAATAAAAGTTATTCAGCTTCTTAATGGTTGGTGTATTATTAGCCATTGGACATGGATATGAGGGTGGTTTTGTTCCTCTTATTTCTTTAAGAATCTAAGAGTTGAACTTACAGACTACCATTAGTTATTATATTAGAATACTTTGGTACTTCTAATCGCATTTTTAGTTTGATCACATATTCCATTAATTTCAACTTTTTAATAATTACTAATCAGTACCTTTTGTGATAGTGAACATATGTCTGTAAGCCCTCTCAAATCTGTTTTTGAAAGAATAAATTAAATAAAATAAACACACTAATAAGTGTTTTCATTAACTATTGTTGAAGGGTTTCTTTTTTTTCATTTTAATCTTCAAAGAGTCTTATATGCTATGTAATCAAATTAATCGAGTTTTCCTCCCTGACACTTACATTCCTTTTTAATCTTAAGGAGTATGTTAAAGTAAATGTGACCCTAAAGGCTTAGTGTACATAGATGAAGAGATGAGGAAATGGGGACTGGGACTGAGATTTTCCCATTCTCTACCACCTTTCTACTTGTGACAATGGATTATGACACTCTTGGACTCTACTCTGTGTAAATGAATATTGCCTTAAGACATTGTAATTTGGCAGTTATGAAAACTTTCACCACAAGTAATGGAATTCACTCAACCATTATCAGTCTAAACAAATACATTTAAACAAATGTAAATACACAAATACACATAAAATAAGTGTAAATGTGGATGTTTTACATAATCATAGATTTTCTTGCCTTTCCCTCATGCTGCAAGATGGTTGCCACCTTCCTGAGTATGAAACCTATACTCCAGATAGCAATAAGCTGAGAGATACAGTAGCACCAGTGGACCTTCCCTCAGATCTCGATGGATGGAATTCTGTTGCATGACTATCTTGAGCCAAAATGGGAATGCCAATGAGTGTTGAGAATTATTTAATATTTGTATGTAAAGCCACTTTCTAAATTTTAAGTTAATTATTTCTTCTCAATCAGATTATAAACTTTTTAAAATTGGTTCTATTCCCTTTTTTTCCTTATAAGAATATTAAGCAAAATCATAACATTAATATTTTAAAATTATTATGTAATTTTCAGGATAAAAGTAGATACATTGTTATTTCTTAATAAGTGTACATTTATATGAGCAGACATAACCTTTTCATAAAATTTAATGTAGCCGCCTTAGCAATCTGTATTCTAGTCACAAAGGTATTTTCCTAAACATTTACTCAATAGATGAGAATGGAGGTGTGCCCAGGTCCCAAACAAAGCTAAATATTTTAGAACTGTGTTGTAAATTAGATGCCTGGTTCTATTAGTTTATATTACTGAGTAACAAATCATACAATTTAGTAGCTTAACACAACACAAATTTATTATCTCACAGTTACAGTGGGCCTGGAGTCTGGGTATGGAATATCTGGCTCTTTGGCTCAGGACCTCCACCAGGCTGAAACCAAAGAGTTGGCTGGGGATCCAGTCTCATCTGAGGTATAAAGAGTGCTTCCCCATTTATTGGTTGTTGGCAGAGTTCAGTTTCTTACGTTATGACACTAAGGTCCCAGTTTTCTTGCTTTTTGTTAGCCCGAAACCACTTTTAGTTCTTAGAGGCCATCCTCAGAGCCTTGCCACATGACCATCTCTATTGGCAGTTTGCAGTATAACTGTTTGCTTCTTCAAGGCCAGAAGGAGATCTCTGCTTTTTTTTTTTTTTTTTTTTTTAAGATTTTATTTATTTATTTGACAGAGATCACAAGTAGGCAGAGAGAAAAGAGGAAGCAGGCTTCCCACTGAGCAGAGAGCCCGATGTGGGGCTCAATCCCAGGACTCTGGGATCATGACCTGAGCTGAAGGCAGAGGCTTAACCCATTGAGCCACCCAGGCACTCCCAGAAGGAGAAATCTACTGCATTGAATTTGCTCTAATCTGGAATCCCTCAGTTGCTTCTAAGGGCTTAAGGGCTCACCTGATTAAGTCAGGCTCACTCAGGACAATCTCCCTTTTGATTAAAGTAATGTCAAAGACCATTAAGGGCCTTAATTACTTCTGAAGAATCCATGAGTTTTTGCCATATAGCATAACCTAATCACAGGAGTGGCATCCTATCCTATTCAGTCTCACCCAAACCCAAGGGGAGTGGGTTATATGGCACATGTACACTAAAGTGCTATAATTATAATCATAGGGACCTTCTTTTTTATATATATATGTTAACATATAATGTATTAATTGCCCCAGCGGTACCGGTATGTGAATCATCAGGCTTACACATTTCACAGCACTCACCATAGCACATACCCTCCCCAAAGTCCATCACCCACCCTATCCTCTACTCCTTCTACTCCTCAACCCCCTAGCAAACCTCAGTTTGTTTCATGAGATGAAGAGTCTCTTATGGTTTGTCTCCCTCCTAAATCCCATCTTGTTTCATTTTTTCCCTCCCTACCCCCAACAACCCTCATGGGGACCCTCTTGGAATTCAGTTTGAAGCACAGAATTCCAACTTTAGTGTTATTTTTAATATTTTCAAGAACTAGTCATGAAGCATAGAATTATAAAAAGTTAAAAAAAAAAAAACCCAAAACAAAGCAAAAAACAAAAACAGCCCAGCAAGCATATCTGAGGATCTAGAGAAGCCTCTCAGGTGATTGAATGGTTTATTTGGACATGAAATGTTTTTAATGTAAGTATTATAGGATCAACTGTTAAAACCAGGCAGACTCCCTTGACGGTGTTCTTAACCACTATACACCACCCCCCACTCCATGACATGTAAAACTTAGTATGGTCCCTGTCATATAGAAATTTCTCAGTAAATATTACTTCAGATGGTCTATTTACTGATGGTTTTGTTAAAATGTGTCTTCTTTTTGGCACCACTGCATGGTTTTGAAGGTTGGATGACTAGCATTTTGTTAATAGAATGATTAAGTATAAGCTGTGCAGTGTCACTGAAAATGGGCTATGTCGTTGAAAATGAACTACAGAATGGTTTGACTTCTTGTCCTTCAAAGAGTGGCAAGAGAAATTGAACTGATTGCAAATTGACTAGAATTGAAACAATTTTATGTGGAAAAAATGATTTTATTCAGAGAATTCTTGTGAATTATTCCTTTATATCATTTTTAGGGCATTATACTGTTGTAGCAATCACATGTATTTTTTGGAATCTCCTCCACTCTTACGAACTTTCATTATCTGACACCCATTTCATCAGTTAAAATGAGGTAGAAACACAAAATCGGGATTTGGGGAAAAAAATATCTAACTGGTGAGTTGATATATATGTTCTCAAAAGCACCTATACAGAAATGGAGAAAGCCATAACGTTAGAGTTCATTCTAATTCTACCCCGACTCTGAGAAATTAGATATATTTGACCTTTTGAAAAATTGGAGAAAAAATGATCTCTGAACCTCATTATATTACTAATGTCCTGGTAATACCATGTGAAATATTTTAAAGGATAATTTCTAAATTTACTTAAAGGTATGAAATGTATTAAAATTTTTGTTCTGAATTTTATGTTGATTTTTAGGTACATTGGATTTTTGTTGTTTTTTAGATGCACAAATGTGATAAAAATTATGTTTCCATTCTTTAATTTGATGAGATTTAGGTTAAAGAACTATATTTGTACCATATCACTATGTGTATTTTTAAAATATAATGAGTAAAATCAAAGAACAGGATTAGGGAAAAATGGAAGCATATTCAATCAAACTTTTTCTTGTCAGTAGCTTTTTACCTCATTAGTTCGTTTACATATCCATTGAAAGACCTACTAAAGGGAGGGTAAAGTAGTTCAGATTGAGTTCAGATTAAGTGTTGAATAGATAAGATATCCTACATTTGTAGAATGTTATCTACTTCTCTGAGGCCACAAATTCTTCTATTTTACTTAATTTTTGAAACCAAACTAAGATTGTTTTTAGATATTGAACATTACACAAAAATCTTTTGCTTTCGTCAACTAAATTTTTAAATATTTACATTTTATATTTAACTTTATTTTTGTCTCAAATTTCAGTAATTGTACCATTCCAAATTAGAAAAAACAAATGCTTGTTGGTTTATATACTTAATTCCAGGACTCTAGAAAAAATAAATACCTCGTATACTATCTCTCTGATGGTTATAGAGAGAAAACTTTTCTTCCTGTCACTGATATTTCAGTTAGAAATATGATATTCAGAAGGAGTTCAATTTCGGATTTGTTTTTCCTCTTAATTTTGTCATTATTTTAAATTATGGAGCAACTGAGATGCATATGGAGAACATAGAGGTAGGGATATTCTTAAACTCCAGAAAACTTTCAGATTTGCTTACTTTGACCTTCCCAGGGTATGCTTCTTTTTTCAACTATGATTTCTTCTGACACCTTTACACTTTAATGTTTTTTGTCAAACCCTTTGCAAACCAATAGTGATATCTATCAGATGACTTGAGTTAGAAACCTTTAATTCTATTCCTACTACAGTCTCTGACTCTTTGAATGACCCTGAAAAATTAATATTCCTCCTACTATCTCTACTATCTGTGTTTTATCCAGCAATAAAACACACATACACACACACACTCCCCATACAACTCACTCAGAGGTATGTTCTGAAGCTTGATTATAATTATGATTCATAATAAAGTCTACTGAGATATTTCAAGAAAAGTCATTGTACACAAATTATTATTATAAAATTCTCTTGAGTCTTCATTTGTAGGTTATTTTGTACAGACTTCAACAGAATTATATTTCAGTTGTGCCTGTGGGGTCTCTGATGTTTTTCTGTCAACTAAAACTTTAATTCTCCATAATAAATGTTTACTAAGCCATAGCTTCCTTGAAGAAAAAAAAAAATGGATCAATTCAAAATTGTTAAGTAACATACATGAATTTTAAATTACCTTCCCTTTACAACCAGGTTGAGATGAGTTTAAATTTAAAGTATTAAGATATCTGAGACTGCATAAATTATCTCATTCAAACCACCATACTATTTAACATTTTGATGGGGTATTAAAAAAGTTACTCAAAGTCACTCAGCTGTATGTTTTCCTATTTCTGGTTATGCAGTTTGAATTATAGAGTACAGTCTAGTATCTAAACCCCTGGCTTCTAGTGTGAGATTGTCTGTAGCCAGATCTTTGCTTTATCACATGTAAGCTGTATGGACTTTGAACAACTACATATTTCAACGTCCCCATTTATTAAATGGAGATACTAATAGAATTGGTGTTACATAGATGAGATAATACATATTCATGTTCGGCACAAACGAAGTACTCAACAAATGTCAGCCTTTCCTATAGAACTAGTCATGGCTTTATTCCTACATACCAGTGATCTTTTTTGATTAAAGTTAGAGTTTCCTTCAGAGGAGTGAGAATTTTCATTTAGGTTTCCTCTATGTTTATGATATGGTTTGTTCCCATGTCATAATTTTTATTCTGTTTAATGTTTAAACTTTTTCCTTAGAGTCTTCATTCATTCCATGATCTCAAATTTCATATTTATGAATATAAATTATACTATTAAATCTGAAACTGTCATCTAGACATTTGTTAATAAATAACAGATATAAAATAATTAGTATTTATTGAGCATGTATTATGTGCAAGGACTACTTCCAGGTACTTTACATTAATTATTTTGTTTAATTCTCAAAATAACAATGCTAGTTAGTATTATTATCATTAGTCCCATTTATAAGTGAGAAAACTAAGGCTAATCAAGATTGGCCAAGACCACTTTGGTCTTATGGTACAGACCAGAAATTTATCTCATATTATCCAGCAATAAAGCCCATACTCAGAATCTCTACATTCTACCTTCTTAAAGATTTTTTTTTTAAAGATTTTATTTATTTATTTGACAGATAGATCACAAGTAGGCAGAGAGGCAGGCAGAGAGAGGAAGGGAAGCAGACTCCCTGCTGGGCAGAGAGCCCGATGCGGGGCTCAGTCCCAGGACCCTGAGATCACGACCTGAGCCGAAGGCAGAGGCTTAACCTACTGAGCCACCCAGATGCCCGCTACCTTTAAAAAGATTTTTTAAAAGATTTTATTTCTTTATTTGAGAGAGAGAGAGGGCATGAGAGGTGGGAGGGTCAGAGAGAGAGGCAGACTCCCTGCTGAGCAGGGAGTTTGATGTAGGGCTCTATCCTGAGACTCCAGCATCATGACCTGAGCCAAAGGCTGTTGCTTAACCACCTGAGGCACCCAGGCACCCATCTACCTTTTTATATTTCAACTAAGTGTCTCTCTATTACTTCAAAATATACAAAAACTTTTTTTCCTTCCCAAACTGACCTCTTTCTAACATACATATTTCTAATATTACTGTAATTACTCCTACTTAGAATTTATGACTCTCTCCTGTAACTTCTTTCTCTTTCATTTGTCTCCAATAGCTTCTGTTCTCCGTTAGTAGTATTTCCAGCTCTAAAATAAGTTCCCTTGAGTTGCGCATTACCCTCTACCCCTGTGTGATTATCACTGCCACTACCCTGGACTAGGCCTTCCTTAATACACATCAGGATTACAACCTTAAACCCCTAGTTATCTCCTCCAACTTCAACTTTTCCAGATTATACTTTCAACTTGCCATTTATTAGCTATGTGAACTTGACAAGTTACTTTGTCTTCCAGTGACTCAATTTTAAACTGTGGATAATAATATCTATCTCCTAGAGGTGATCCAGACTTCAGAACCTAACACTGATGGATTTACATAATTTGACCTAACTATAATTTGGTCTAACCCATTATAGTTCCCCAAACAATCTATTTTAGCAGGACTGGTTGGCTTTTTATCTTCTGATCTTTATAGTCAACCTAGTTCACTCAATCTAGAATGTCTGTCTTTTTCCTTCTTAGTATCTAGTATTTATGAGTGCTTTAAGTACCAGCTTGAGCTCTTTCTCAAGGTCACTAATTTTTCCCCCTCTAAAAAGCTACAGGGTGATTTTCCCTTCTTTGGTATCACTTATTTTGACCCTTAAATGGGTATGAGTCTGATGAGTGCTCCTTGTTTCACACTTTCTCATTTAAATTTGCATCTTGCCTTTATGCCCCATAGAACCTAATTTAATGCTTCGTATACAGAGGGAAGTTGGCATTTAGGAAGCACTTGTTGATTCATCTTGACTCTAAGATCAATTTCCTGCTATCCAGTTTATTCCTACTGGGTTTATAATGGAACCCAATGGAAGTTATCATTTTTCTCCACCTATCATTCCTCCAGTTTCTCATTGTGTTGGCATCATGAAGTCTGGATGGGAAATATCTCATCTCTACCTACAAGAAAAGTTCTGTTTTCAAAGACTAATTAAAATTATTATATTTTCATTGCCTGTAGTGATTGGGTGAATCAGTTAATCAGTATATTGGGCTAAAGCTACTCAGTGCATGGCCATCACCTGGATTTCATAAGCGTAAACCCAGGTCTTTTGCGTATGATTTAGATCATGGTTTTCAAACTTGGCATACATGAGAATCATCTGGCAGGTCTGTTAAGAATACAGATTTCTGGGGCATCTGTGTGGCTCAGTGGTTTAAGCCTCTGCCTTCAGCTCAGGTCATGATCTCAGGGTTCTGGGATCGAGCCCCACATCGGGCTCTCTGCTCAGCGGGGAGCCTGCTTCCCCCTTTCTCTCTGCCTGCCTCTCTGCCTACTTGTGATCTCTCTCTGTCTATCAAATAAATAAATAAAAATCTTAAAAAAAAATACAGATTTCTGTGCCTCACTCCCAGAATTTCTGGGGTACTAGGTAGCACCCAATTATTACTCTACTGGTTGGAAAAAGACAATACTTTGAGAACCATCATTATGACCTTGTTACTCAAAGTGTGGTCCATGCAACAGCAACTTTGGATCTGATCTGGGAGCTTATTAGAAAGGCAGGATTTTGAACTTGAGGACTTACTATATCTAATTTTCAATTTTACAAAATTTCCACCCAGGAGATTCACATGCATATTAAATTTGAGAAGCAAGGGTTTAGCAACAGACACTTATTCTCCCTCTGGCTGTTCAAGAAGCAAACTGGTTGTTGTTGCCAGTAATCCTGTGATCATAAGTGGAGGAAACTTTAAAATGAGCCCTGCGACAGAGAAGGTGGAATGGAGATAAGGGAAACACTGCATTTTTAATGGAATTGTTAATCTGCGTTCACTGTTGTCCTAAGTATGAATTTTATTTTATACTGTTTTTTGTTCTTGAACCAAAATTTCCTTTATCATGAAGGTCATTTTAGTTTTTTTAAAAGATATTATTTATTTATTTGACAGAAAGAGAGAGAGAGATCACAAGTAGGTAGAGCAGCAGGCAAGAGAGAAGGGGAAGCAGGCTCCCTGCTGAGCAGAGAGCCCAATGCTGGGCTCCATCCCAGGACCCTGAGATCATGACCTGAGCTGAAGATAGAGGCTTAACCCACTGAGCCACCTAGGTGCCCCTAAGGTCATTTTAAATTAGAAAATCTATTTCTTACATAGTAACTATGCTAGTCTTTGGCAGGAAAAGTATATTGCCTTGGATTAGTAAAATATCATATTATTTTAAAATATTAAATATTATTTTAAAATATTTAAATATTATTTTAAAAATTCTAAATTTATTTTTCAATAAATTGGTATATTGACAGTATAGTATGTAGTAGTAGTAATTCATGTTATTTTTTAGAAGTTAAAGTTGCGTGCACGTAGGTGGCTCAATCTGTTAAGTAGCTGCCTTTGGTTTAGGTCATAATCCTGATGTCCCGAGATTGAGCCCCAAATCAGGCTCCCTGCTCAGCAGGAAGCCTGCTTCTCTCTCTCCCTCTGCCTCTCTCCCTACTTGTGTTCCTCTTTCCCTCTCTCTCAAATAAATCAATAAAATCTTTAAAAAGTTAAAAGAAATAAAAGTTAAAGTGGCAATAAGGGAGGGGTACATTTGAGGGTAATTTCCCTAGGCAATTGGGCAAGAGTTGAAGAAACATAGGGAAGGAGTAGATTATAGACAAAGAAACTGTTGGACGTGAATGTCCCTAATTTTAGACCATAGACACAGTTGCACATGTCACCTTAGAGAAAGAAAAATGATAATAAAACGTTCATAGCCATTCTTTGAGTAGTTATCACATGCCATTGTGGTAAGTGTTCTTGTATTTCATCTCATCTAATTCTCTTTATACCAGACAGTGTTGAAAACAACCCTGTGTGGTATAGCCTACACTCCTATTTTGTTTATCAGGAAACAGACATTATGAGAGATTAAATATCTTGACTAAAGTGACACAACTAGAAGGGTATAAGGCTGTATATCGCATATAAGTCTTCTCACTACATAGAGTCGGTTATTATCCACAAAATAAGAATGAAGGTGAGGAGTTGAAAAGATGTAACCTTTTTTTCCTGGGAGGTATTGTTTTAGGAGAGTGATAAAGTCAGTGTAAGCTAGTTAGTTGACTGTATGTTTGAATTTTAGGAATATTAATTATAAACATATTTTTCATTATTTTTAAAGTCACTAGCCTACGAATCTGATGACTTAACTTTTTCATATATAAACAATAGCAGCCCCAATAAATCTATGAATGGTCACAACAACAATAAAACACTAAATAATAATGTTTAAGTAATATCTTATTTACCTATAAAACTGTATGATTTATTTAATGTTAAAATATGCAGTAATCAACACGGACTCTGAATTAACAAAATTAAAATAGTTATTCTCTAATTGACATATAAAAATTATGATAAAACTAGTATTTTAAGTATTTATGAACTTCCATATGTGTTTAATTACTATTAGCATTAACAAAGAAAAAGAAATATTATCATTCTTCAACTGGAATTTGGAAGGAGAAATAAAAGCCATTCCTTAGAAAGTCTACATTCTCTAGAAAGTCTTCTTTGTGTTGGTTATACTTCTCAGGGCAGAATCTTTCCTTAGTAGAACTACAGTAACTTTTATATTATTTACAAAAATGATTTTGTGTGAATTGTATTCTATAGCATCACCAATTTTACATATTTCCTTTTTAAGTGAGAAAATGCAGCTTTAGGGAGAAAAGGAACTATAAAATAAATATTTACTTGATCTACAATTAGTAGCATGGTAATTTGAGAACAAGAAATACAGCTATAGGCACAAAGCCTATTTCATATGCATACAAGGTATTCATGAGCAGTTCTCTATTAGAATGATTACAAAATAGATATTTTTTTGCCTGTTTTCTGCCAGTCTTAGCCTGTCGGTAATCAGTATTGTGATCAGCGTAGTGGTTGGCCGGTCCTCATTGTTATTACTGTGATTGCATAGTAATAGCCATCAGAGAATTTGAAAAAATAAAGATTTAGTATTCAAGAGACCTGGAAGTAATGTACCACACTAAGACCACACAAGGAGTTTGCAAGGGTCAGGGTGGCTGTGGTGGGGAGAGAAAGTACAGGGTCCTCGGGTTCTGCTTTTATTGAGGTCAAGGGTGGGGGCTTGGAATTTCATGAGCTTAGTCTTTATTGGTGAATTTAAAATATAAGAGTATGTATTTAAAGCTTTGGGAGGGGAAAAAGAAGCAATCTAAATGGTTAGTCATGGAAATCAAGCAAGATTTGTAAAACAAAGGAATCTCAGTGTCTGGAGGAGACCTGGCTCTTTATCTAGCCATGTGGCTAGCAAAGTGTTTATTCTTTGATGTGGCTACGGGGAGATCAGTGCTGAGGTAAGGTACTTGCATTACAAAGACAAAACAAAAACAAAACACTGTCAGGGCTTATGCTAGGTTGCAGAACATTTCAATATTATGTCAGAAAATATTTAATACAGTAAAAAAAAAATTGTACTTTATTTAACTGGAAATACTATTTCCAATGCAGTGTTTCCATTACTGTGAATAGAATGGTAATATTGCAAATCTTGCTCATACATTATGTAACAATCAGCAATAAACAGCATTTTCAAACACTAAAAATAAATGTGTAGCAATACTTCGTACTGATAGCTTTCACTACTTTTAGAATTTTTTTTAGGTTTTAATTTTGAAATAATTTCCATATTACAGAAGATTTATAGGAATAATACAAATGATTTTATGTACTCTTCATGAAAACTCAATTCACCAGTTACTAACATTTTGAGAGAATGTGTATATGCACATATATAGGTGTGTATATATGTCATTAATATTATTTTCAGAACCATTTCATGTTAAGTTGTTGACATCAAGTCCCTTTCCCATAAATGCTTTTGAATGCATTTTCCAAGAACAAAGATATTCTCTAATATAACCACAGTATCAATTCAGGAAATGTAACATGACATATAAATTGAACTTTCATCATATCAGATCATTCTAATGTCTTTTATAGGAATGTTATTTTCCTGGTCTAGGATGCAATCCAAGATAGCACATTGCATTTAATTGTCATTTACTGTTTAGTCAGATTGGGCACTTGGAGATGTTACTTCAGTTCTCTGAGTTTTAATTTGCAGCTATGTACCTTTAGAGAAAGTATCCAATTTTCCTAAACATCAACTTGTAAAGATGCTGTGAGAATTAAATGAGATACTACAATAAAAGTACTTTCTTTTAAAAGTAATTGGCATATAGTTGGTGCTTCAAAAATTATAGCTTAAAAAAAGATAAATAGCATAAGTTTAAGTAATAGTTATAAAATTTAGACTTTAGCCTAAATGTAGTGAAAGACAAACCACTTTCTTTTATCCATTTCTGAATGCATTTCAATAGGCCCAAAGCAGAAAGGTTAAAGTCACTTAGAAAATGAAGTATCTTACATAAAAACACTCTATTTCATTGAATGGTACAGTGCTTTATAGCACATGATTTAAGAACATATCTTACAACGGAAAGCAATAAAGTTGCACAGCTAGCATGAAGGGAGTCAAGGTTTCAAGACAGACTTTTATGTTATGAAAGAACATTCTTAATTGAAATACAAAAAGAGCGTTATTTTTGGATAAGAAGCAATTGCTTGAGACTATTCCCATAGGCAAAACATTACCTCATGTTATGTTTTGCTCAACAATTACCTCAGAAAAGTGATGGACAAAATAGCACTTCTACTGATAGAGACAGATCCTGGGGAATGCTTTGCCCCTGAGATCTTTCTCTTTTTGTCCTACATCTTCCTATCCCAACGTCTGTCCAACCATAGGTATAACCAATTGCCAGTCTTCCCGGAAGCATATAGTTCCTTGTCCAGGTCAGCTAGGGATTCCCTTCACTGAAAACCGTTACTGAGCCTATGATACTGTTATTTTATAGTAAGAAATATATATTTGGTCTTCCACCTTGTTCCTGGCATAGAGCTCCTAAAACCCTTAGAATTTCCTGGGATTGCAATGAAAAAAAGTATCTTGTTATGTTAATGAAGTGGCTTTGGAGTGGAGGCTCCTTGTAGGAGGAAACTATCAGGATATTAGAGGGTAGGAACTTTCTGTAATTGGCCCCTTCCCCAACCTTTGGGCCAGGAAGAGGGCTATAGGTTGAATCAATTGCTAATGGCCAATGATTTAGTCAATCATGTCTATATAATGAAACCTTAAAAAAAGCAAAAGGACAGAAGAACTTCTGGGTTGGGTGAATACATGGAGTGGTGGTAGAGTGGCTCCATACTCCTTCCCACACTCCTTGCCCAACGCATCTCTTTCTTCTGGTCATAAATTGTATTTTTTTTAAATTGTAAAATGGTAATCTAGTAAGTAAAATGTTCCTCTGACTTCTGAGAGCTGTCCTAGCAAATTAATGGAGTCTGAAGAGAAGGCTGTAACAATCTCTGATCTATGAGTCCTTCAGAAGTACAGGCTTGTGGCTGCATTGAAAGTGAGCGGGGATGGGGGCTGTAATCTAATGGTACTGAGTTATTTTACTGTGGAATCTGATGCAATCTCCCTATAGACTGTGTTGGAATTGAGTTGAATTCTCAGACACCTTGCTGTTTCCTTGAGAATTTCTTGGTGTTCTATGGGAAAACCCTCCCCCACCACATATGTGGGAATTGTGTCCAGGAACTCAAGAGTTCTGAAGAGTGGTTTTGGCCTTTGACCACAGTTTGTCTCACTGTACTATTTTATTAGGTCATATGTTTAAGGCTTTTCTCCACAGTAAGATTATTTTTTGTAAAAATTGCCTGGTTATTTCTTTTGTGTCATTCCACCATGCTCAATTCTGCCAAAAGCACTTAAGAGTGCTAAAAAAGTATATGTGGAATTAGCATTTTTAATCTAACTTTGGGTTTTCAGTTTCATCATCTATCTGGAGTGTACAGCCCCCTCTTTTGTTCTCTACTTGCTGATACTGAGTTAAACTGGCTAGATCTGACTGCTCTTGGCCTTTAATGACTTGCTATCTCCAATTATTTTGAGACAGGTCTTTATCCACTTGTCCAAGTGCAAGGAGTAGAAAAAGGAGCAGAGAGCTAGGGAGAGCTATCTTGGCTGGCTTTAAGGTTCTATTTGTCTCTCATGTTTATTTTTTTCCTCTCTTCTCATCATGCATTATTATTATCCCCTCCTCACCTTGAGGCTCAAGCTATGGTATCTTTCATTTGTGGTCTTCCTTTCTTACATCTATCTGCAAACCTTCCCCAAAGCCTTTAAATACTCCTTCCCAAACCTGCCCTCATTTTTAAGTTTTTTAGACCTAACAATGACTAATTTTTCTATGTCATCAAGCTTTAAATATGCAGATATAGTCATACTTTAGAAAATTCCAAACTATTTTAATTTCTCATAAAGATAACCTGTAGCCTTAAGACTTCAGCAAAGAATGTTATTAATGAAATGAATAGATAAATCACAGACTGAGAGAAAATACTTATAAACATGTATCTGACCATGAGCCCATATCCAATGTTAGGGAAGAAGAATTTCCTCTGCCCTTCAAGGTCCTAGCTGGACTAAAAATCAAATAGGTATGAGACAGATTAAAAGGAGAAAATCAAATTTAAAAGCATGCCCATACGGGGAATCTACACAGACATGGAAATTCCAAGGGGAGGCAGCAAGATGCTTATGTGAGCTAAGAAGAGGGCTAGAGTCTGAGAATACAAAGGGGAAAAGACCATTAGCAACAAGATGAAAGTAAGTGATTGGATAACAAAAGTTGCCCTATTATGTGTAGACAAGTTTCTTAGGTAAAGGGGAATCTCCGTTAATAGCTCTCTTAATACAAGCAGGCAGTTGAGAGGAGATAAAGAACTTGTACAAAAAAATCTTGTAAAAAGACAATATTTGAATAGACCCTTCTAAAAGAATTTTTTAATGTCACATGAAAAAGTTTTTATTGGGGAAATGCAGATAAAAAGTACAATGAGGTATTGTGAAACACTCATTTGTTGAGTAAAATTGAAAATACTGACAATACAAAATATTGGCAAGGATGTGGAGGAAATGTAATTCTCATGTTGCTGGTAGGAGGATAAAATTGTCAAACCATTTTGGAAAATGGTTTGGCAGTTTCTTATAAAATGAATCATACAGCTACCCTATTATCTAATCCTTTCACTTCTTGGTATTTACCCAAGATTAGTGAAAATATACAACACAGAAAAATTATATATCACTATGTATATCATCATATCATATGTATATCATAAGCTATTATGTTAATAGCTCAATACTGGATATAACCCAGTATCTACCAATATAGGAGTAGATGAATTGTGGTATATGCATTAAATATGTAGTAATAATTTACATTATTCTGCATAATCACTAGCCCATACCCCTGGTTAATTTGGGGGATATTTGAGAAGATGGATAATTTTTTTAAAAGATTTTATTTATTTATTTGAGAAAGAGAGAGAGAGAGCACAAGAGCAGGGGTAGAGGGAGTAGGAGTGGAAGAAGTAGGCTTCCTGCTGAGCAGGGAGCCCTGGGATCAGGACCTGAGCCCTCAGCGGGAAGACAGATGTTTAACCATTGGACCACCCAGGCACCCCAAGAAAATGGATAAATTTTAAAGATTTAAGTTAAGTAAAGTTAAGTAAAGAAGTTAAGTAAAGAAGTGATTCAATTTACATAAAATAGGCAAAACTAACCCATGGTAATAGAAATCAGACTAGTGGCTGCTTCCATGGGCATAGTTTGACTGGAGAGTGGAATGAAGTTTCTGCATTGATAGAAATGACCTATGTGCTGATTAGAATATTGGTTATATAAATATAGGCATTTGTCAGACTCATACTACTGTATAAAGATCTGTACATCTTACAGTGTTTAAATTAACCTAAATAAAAAATACAACAGATACTTTGTTTAATATTCAAACAAATTTTCCCATAATTGTAATCCCTAAGGTTTAATATGTATATTAAAGTAAGCTTGAGATTCATAGAAAACATATTTTGGGACATTTAATTGGCCAGATAGCCTATCCCTTATTATGGGTATTAAATACCCAAAATAAATATTAAGGTATTAAAATACATTAAAGAAAAATGACTTAATGAAGATTTTAGAAAATAGAATCCCCTGGTTTTCTCTTTAGTTTCTGTCCTCCAACATAACACTTTATGGTGGAGAACTGGATCAACTGGAGGAAACATTATAACAATAGATAAGTAAGTGTTCTATTAAAACCTCTACACCATCTTGTATGATCTCTTTGTATATTTTCCTGGTGACCTCTGGGAATATACCTATAGTCAATATCTATCTATCTATCTACCCCCCAGACCCAATTTTCTTCAGCTATTTTGTTCTCCGTATTTTGTCTTTTATTTATTATAAATACGTGGCCTCTTGATTTCTTTGAATTATCTTCCCACTTGTTCTTCATTAATTAGTTAAATAAATCTTTAACACATGGTTGTTTTATATCTGTTTGTATGAGAATTATGTTTTTAAGATTTTCAAATTATAATTTGACAGCAGTAGGAGAGAGATTATAACTAGCTAGGGGAATGGAATTCTTGGGATCTTATCATTTGAAGACCATAAAACAAAATGTATCTTTATCCTTTGAGGAAAAAGATATGTTAAGACAGTGCCAAAGGATTAGGGAGATGTTTTGGGCATTGCTTAGAAGAACTGGACAGTTTGGAGTCAGAAAGGCTCAGACATTAGGGAAAATTAAACTTTGTAGGGAATCTGCATTTCTGAATCTGGTGAACCTCTGGGCAAAGTATTCTGTATATAACAAACCTATGTAGTTTTTAGTTACCAAAACTAATTAATTTTCTTTATTCTTTAAGACAATTTGAATTTTCAGTTTCTCATAAAAACAACCTAATGCTTACAAAACCATGTTCAATCTTCAATTGCCTTTGGAAATAGTCACTTTCTGGACAAGTACTGTCATTTCTGGGCATAGATTATACTGTGATGACAGATGTAACTTCCATGTGAAGATCCTGTTTAGTTGCTCTATAGTTAAATTTATTTTGTTTTGTGCATAAATTTAGAAGATTCCATGCCATTTTTAGTCATTTATCAAATAATTTTGAAGAAGTAATAATAGTATTATGTGGAGAAAATTATGTAACAAATAAGAGAAGAATGGAAATATTTTAATCAAATAACTATAAATGGAGAGTTAAAACAAGTAAAAGCCCACTTTAATACTAAAATAATTTATGATTTGTAAGTGAATAAATATAATAGATAGGAGGAACACTAAGTTGAAATTTGAAAATTCAAACTATTTTGTTCATAGTTAATTGAGAGAAAAGTATGTTTTGGTCTGAATTAATAGTTATTCTGCACCTTTTGGAAATCTTTACTTTTTTTTTTTTTAGGTCAGAAACTAGAAGGACTAGAACCAAGTAAATAAAATAAATAAATAAATAAATAAATAAATAAATAAAATAAAAGGACGATAGAATACACAAAGGATATTCATTCTGGGCCTTGATTTTTTAAGTGCTCACTATCTCAGTCATACAGGAAGGAGGCTGTGACATTAAGGACCAAAGCTGTTTTCAGTAGATTCTTAGAAAGATCACCTTGCTGAGATTATAATGCAGAGAGACCATGACAAACATAAAATTTCTTGAAGATACAGTTTCTGCGTTAAAAGGAAATTAAATGGTCTTTTTTATTTTTTGCAATGGTCTAGGCTTTGTAGCCCTAACTTTGTTCCCTTACGATTTGAATGTTTACTTTTTTATAAAAGGAAACATATTTTAAAATGTTAAATTCTAAGATTTTGAATTTCCACTGAGTCTAATAGATTTGCCCCTTTCCCTCTTCTAAGGGTTAAATTTTCTCATACTTTAAAATATGAACCCAATAAAAGAAATGTATTAGTAACAAACTAAAGTTAGCAAGGGTGTTACATAAAAGCCCTGGAACAATAAAAATATGCATACTGAATAATAAAGATATATAATTTTAACTTTGAAAAATATAAATCTTCTTAAAATGGGAACATTAGGTAAAATTCTAAAAGCCTCAGTATTGAAGTTAGCAGAATGTGGTATGTTTTGGGGAAAATGTCACAGTTTAAAAGACGTAGAAGCTAGTAATTTCATATTTGAAGAGAGAATTATAGGAAGAGTCTGGTCATATTTAAAGGATTGCAGGACATCATATCCATTTAATGGACATATTAGTGATTGGGAGATCACCAAAATGATGGTTCATTGAATGATTAGTGTGAAAGCACCACAAATCAGTGGACTAGCCAGACTTTAATTTTTTAAACAGGCTTTGAAGGCAATTAAAAATTTATCTTTTGATTGTAACTATATATCTTAAATAATATGTACCTTAGAAGCAAGGATAAAATAGCTTTAAAAAGTTAATGGACTGATTAAAGTAAAAAAATAATTAATAATGATATTTATAACAACCATAGAATTAGAATATTTGATAAGAGTACCATAAAGGGTGAAGGAAAAATGGAAGCATGATGTTATGTTATCTTAACTACATGTAAAGTAGTATAATATTATATTAAGGGAGACTGTGATTGGCTACAAATATATTTTGTATGCATTATAGGAGTAATTTCAAGCTTAGCACTATTAATATTTTGAGCTGGGTAATTCTTTGTTGTTGGGTGCTGACCTATACATTGTGTAGGAAGTTTAACAGCTTCTCTACCCACTCACTGGATTCCAGTAGTACCTCCTTTAGCTGTGAAACTAAAAATGTCTTCAGGCATTACCAAGTGTCCCCTGGGGTAAAAATTATCCTCAACTGAAAACAACTGCCTTAGACATCTAGGAAAACAAGAAAGAAGTATAACAGTAAATCAATAGAAGTGATAAAATTAAATCTTTAACAAAATAACCAGCTAATCCAAGAGTGTATTATGTATTATGTTAAGTGAAATAAGTCAGTCAGAGAAAGACAAATACCACATGACCTCACTCACATTTGGAATTTAGAAAGAAAACAGATGAACATATAGGAAGAGGGAAAAGAAAAAGGAGGGAAACAAGCCATGAGAGACTCTTAATGATAGAGAATAAACTGAGGGTTGATGGACGGAGATGGGTAGAGGTATAAGCTAGATGGGTGATGAGTATTAAGGAGGACACTTGCTATGATGAGCACCAGGTATTGTATATAAGTGATGAATCATTGAATTCTACTCTAGAAACTAATATTGCATGGTATGTTACCTACCTAAAATTTAAATTATAAAAAATAATAACCAGCTAATCCAAAAGAAGGCAAAAAAGGAGAATAATACACTAGAGCAGATGAATTGAATAGAAAACAAAATGCCAGACAAAAATTCAATCATATTGATTACATTATGTTAAATATAAAATATGCATAAAGTTCAGTTAATAAGCTAAGAATCTAAGACCAGACTAAGGAAAAAGACCCAACTGTTCTTTCTCTATAGGAAACCATTTTAAATATAAGGTATAACAAATTAAAAGAATAGAAATGACATGTAATATAAACACTATTCAAAAGAAAACAAGTAGATATATTATTAGCCAAAGAAAACTTCAGATGAAATATATGGACAAAATTTGATAGAACTTAAACACAGATGACACTTGGGTGGCTAAGTCACTTACCTGATGTCGGCTCTTTTCATGCCCTCGGCTCAGGTCATGATCCCAGAGTCCTGGGATCAAGTCCCTCATCGGGCTCCCTGCTGAGTGGAAAGCTTGCTTCTCCCTCTGCTTGCTGCTTACCCTGCTTGTGCTCACTCTCTCTCTCTGTCAAATAAGTAAATAAAATCTTTAAAAATACATTTTAAAAAAAAGAACTTAAACAAAGATGGACACATCCAAAATGATAGTTGAGAATTTCAATATTCCTCTCTCAACAATTGAAAGAGCAAGTAATCAGGAAGTGTATAGAAGATTTGAATGATACTGTTAGCATTTTAACCTGTTCATATTTATGAAAAGCTACAACAAATGAGAGCAGAATACACATTTATTCAATAGCTCTGATTATATTTCTGCACCTTCTAGGCTATGATTATTCTTGGACTGAGCAGGTATCCATGGCTTGAGACAGCTGAATTAGAACAAGGAAAGTTGTGAAGGATGGCATGTGCCTTACATGAAACACTTATCAGTGTGGGTGATAGGGCATGAAACTGTCCACAAACTGTCCACAAACTGTCCACCTAAAATCATAGGTAGACCAAGGGGAAATGACACAGCAAACCATAGATGTCTCCTAGAGTGTGAAATATCTTTCACCTGTTGTTCAGCTGAAGACTTCTGTATGATTCTCACAAGGTCACAACATAACTCCTATTTTGGGGATCCCAATCTAAAACACTATTCTCCTCAGACTCCAGGGCCACATTACAACTTTCATGAGCCAAAATCACTTTTGTCTTCATGGGCCTTTCCTCCATAAAAAAGTGTTAAATTATATTTTACAACTGCTTTGGTATAAAGACAAAGTAATGTTATATATTACAACATTTCCTTTGACCTAAAAGTTCAGTTTTTTTCTTCTGATTTTAAAAGGTGTTAAACATTTGGTGGGCTCCTAAAAATACTGTGGGTCCTGTAGACTGACTCTTGTCTCTGGTGAATAACTTGGCCCTGGTTGATTCAAGCACATAGTGGGACTAGAGGCAGGGGAAACATGTCAAGAAACTGCTGTCTCTTAGAGGTACTTAGTACCACAGGAATTTTTTTAAATTCCAAATCTCTTTTACATGCTGAATCTATGGAGTGTTTTGTAATGGCTCTGTTTTGGTTTATGACATTTGATATTCTCCTAGATTATTTTATTTGTATATATTCAAAAATTATTTACTAATTTGCCACTCCAAAATAGACAAAGTAGTGCTTAAAAAGGAAAAATAAAGTATGTTTTTATCATTATTCCAATACAGTTTACTTCTTGTCTTGAGTAAGTGACTATGCAAAGATTGTTAAATGTCACACATAAATCAAATAGATATTTGGAAAAATATACATGAAATATACTTTCTCAATTGCTAACTATGGAAAGATCTTGAATACATGTTACATTGTAATGAAATAAATATTTCATTTCATTTCAATAATTTCAATTTATTGAGTTGATTATTTCAATTGAAATAATTTCAATTTATTTCAATAAATGAAACAAATATTTATCAAATTTTAAAAATGTATGGACTGCCTTTCATAAGCAAAATTTACATAAAATAAAAACAACATAAAATAAATTGAATAAAAGCTTTATGTATAATCCAAGAATTTAAAGACTAGCTACTGCAAACTCCTTGTACTTCTCTTGGGTACTAATATCTGCATTTATCCTCATATCCTTTCTTGTAATCTTAGATAAAGTTGTTACCCCACAACCTGTATTTGATCTGATTCCCTTCAAAATTTTCAAGGTCATGGATCAATTTTTCTCATTTCTAATTTATTTTCAGTATTTCTACCACCCTGATTTATTTCTTCTAGATTAAAATATATTCAAGTTTTTCCTATTAAAATAAAAACAAATGTAAAAGGGAAAAGAAAACAATCAAATCTCAGTTTCTCGATGTCCTTTTATGTTCCTTCGCGTTAGAGACAGATCTCAAATGTAGGTACCCTGTACTTCCCTTAATTGTATCATCTTGTCAATTCATTCTTGTATTCATTCTTGTCAATTTATCAGGCATCTGGCCCCACCAAAGTGGCTCCAGCAAAAATAAAAAACTGCTAAAACTCTGTATGTTATTTGGTATCTCATCTTATTTAACTTTCCTTCAATATTTGATGCCATCAACCACTTCCTTCTTTGCTAAATTAGCTTCAATTTTGCTATCCTATGGAGAGCTATTTTTATATTGCTTCCTAGAGCAATTCACCTGGGCATACAAATGGTGTCTTTTGTTCAACATGTTGAGAAAGTCATCATCTTTCTTTTTAGCCTGATCATCCTTCCTCATTTCCTATAAATACCATTCAGTCATTCAAGGAAAATAAACACACAAAAACTAACCAAACGAAACAGCCTGGGTACATTAGACTCCTTCCAAGCAAGAATCATACTCCAGCTTCTGGGTTGCTCAGTCAGATAAGCATCTGACTCTTGATTTCAGCTCAGGTCATGACCTTGGGGTGGTGAGATTAGCCTGCTAGGCTCCATTCTCAGCAGGGAGTCTGCTTCTCTCCCTCTGCCATCCTACAGCCTATGTATTCTCTCTCCCTCTAAAAAAGAAATAAGTAAGTATTTTTTTAAAATCCTACTCTTATTTCACTTGGTCACCAAATTCTGCATTTTCTATTTCCTTAACATCTCTCATTTCTATCTTTGTCTCTTCAGTTATGTAGGTCTGTTTAAATTCAGATCTTTCATTTGGATCAGTTCATCAGAACCTTACTCTAATCAAATCTTCCCTGTGCATTGCTGCCAGAGATAGCTGGCTACCTTCCTTCCCTTCTTAAGATGCTTTAATGCCAGGGCACCTGGGTGGCTCAGTGGGTTAAGCCGCTGCTTTTAGCTCAGGGTCCTGGGATCGAGTCCCGCATTGGGCTCTCTGCTCAGCGGGGAGCCTGCTTCCTCCTCTCTCTCTCTCTGCCTGCCTCTCTGCCTACTTGTGATCTCTCTCTGTCAAATAAATAAAAATAAAATCTAAAAAAAAAAAAAAAAAGCTTTAATGCCTTGGCATTCTTTATAGCACAAGGGGAAACACCTTGGCAAAACATACCCAATCATTTATAAATATTTATTTACTATTTTAGTGGAGGAAAGAGCCCGAGGAAGACAGAGAATCTCAAGTTGCCTCCCTTCAAAGCTTGGAGCCTGATGCTGGGCATGATCTCATGACCCTGAGATCATGACCTGAGCTAAAACTCAGAGTTGGAGGCTGAACCAACTGAGCCACCCAGGTGTGTCAGACCTTCCTACTTCTTCAATGCTGTATCCATCTGGTGATACGTCCCTCCTCCTCCTTACACCCTTTCCTTCAATGCAGAGAGTCACAGTCTCTGCTCCTGGAGCTGAAAATTGCCACACACAGCAAACTACTTCAGACTTTGATTTTGTTCAAGCTGTTCTCTATGCTTATGTTATCACATCCCACCCTTCAGCGGGTAAATACCTATCCAGCTTTCAAGTTTTAACCTTTATTTGAAATCTGTATCCAACAGGTAGAATTATGCTCAACTTCTTTTTGTCACCACTACAGCTCATTAATATATCTATTTCATCACCAGTAATGCTTTGTTAAACCCATTAGGTGTATATTTGTGATGCTCTTTCTCTGTTTCGTGACCATGTCTTCTTCCTTGTACCAACTGTGTTTCAAATAGTTGCCGTGCCATGCACTGGAGATAAAAGTGTAAGCTGAATACACATGAAGAGCAGTGTAATCATGGTAAAAGAAGAAACAAAAGAAGGCTACATTTCAAGGAGAGACATTTTCTTATATCAATCTTTTCTGTTTGATAATACTGAAATACATATCATAACTCCAAGATAAACTGAGAATAGCAAATTACCTAAAAAAGGAAGCCCATACTATAGTGGCCAATCTGATTCAGAGAAAACATCTGTTATGTTAAGAACACACACACACACACACACACACACACACAAAATATATATAACATATTTAAAGTATAGCCAGTAAACAGAATAAGGAGGGATACAATAAGAAAACTTAAAACACCAACAAAACAGTGCTATTATAGAAATGAATGAGCAAATAGTTCTGAATAACGTGGGTGGGGGACATGTATGGTTAATCCTTATTATATAGTGAAATTGACTTCAAGCAGTAAATGACAGTTTTGTCATCAGCATAATATAACCTCTAAGTCACATGCTGAGAATCTTTCTCTGTTGTTTGAGACAGATGGCATCAATTCTGCCTACTACATGTCTGAGTCAGTGTTACAGTTTACAGATCAAATGTAACAGTTCCATATTTTCAAGATACCATGAGAGAATTTGACCTGTCCCTTTTTGGTCAAACCTTGTTTAATCACATAACTTAAAATGCTAAGTGACAAGTCAGGAGAATTTTCTTTTGCCAACAACTGATGATGCTATAAAATGGCTAAGGTCATTGTAATTTTGATGATCTTAAAAATATGACTTGAGATTAACCTTGGAAATGTTTTTAAATTTGTTTCATACTGCTGAATTTATGCAATAATTATTTTTAAAAAGCTTGCAAATTCAGACTAAGTTATGGAGATATAGTAAAGATGTGAAGGAAAGTCAGTATTAGAATATTTTTAAAAGAATTGTAGTTTTGTTACATTTTGCTTATATGTAAGTTAGGCTAGTAGTCAATAAAGTATTTCCAGTAAATATCAGGATTTCCCTAATGAGTAGATTAAATCAATTATTTATAATCATAGTGTTATTTTATTCATAAGTATAAAATAATCATATTATAAGCAGTTAAAATTTTTCTCTTTTCCCATCTCTACCCTGCTGACTCTGCAATCTGATATGCAATAGTGACCTCTTCCAGGCAAACAATTTCATTTTTCCAGTAGGGATGGTATTAACAAAAGGGTGAAAAGATGAAAGAATGCAGTGCCCAGCACAATCTTATCTACACACAGTAGATGCTTAACAAATGTTTGCTTCTTAATCTACACATAGAAAGTACACAATTAATAACTCTATAAATTAACCGAAAGTAAATGCATCTAGTAATCATAATTCAGATCAAGAATTATTACACTGTTACCAACTTAGAAACTTCTCTAGAACCCTCTACATTTACCACCCCCTTTTCTAATTTTTAACACTATAGTTTATTCTGTTTAATAGTCATAACACCTCACACATGGAAGATAATAAATATTTATTCTAAAACCCTAATTTAGGTTTGCCTATTTTTTAACTTCATATAAATGCAATTATATAGTATGTATATTTGTGTGATTCATCCATGTTTGGATTGCAGTAGTCCGGGTCTGCTATTTTTTTTTAGAATAGTTTTAGAACTGTTTTATGTTCATAGCAGAATTGAAGTCAGGAACAGAGATTTCCCATATATCCCCTGTACCCACACATCGATAGCCTCCCCCATTATCAATTTCCCCCACCAGAGTGGTACATTTGTTACAACTGACAAACTACATCAGCACATCAGTATCATCCAAAGTGCATATCTTACACTGGGGAGGATCATTATTGATGTCATACAGTTTGTGGGCTTAAATAAATATATAATGACATGTATCTATCATTATAGTGTTATACAGGATATTTTCACTGCTCTAAAAATCCTTTGTGTTCTACCTAGTCATCCCTCTGCCCCAACCCCTGGAAACTACCAATTTTTATAATGTGTCCATAATTTTGCCTTTTTTTTTTGACTAGATTGCCTTGAATCTCATACAGTTGGAATCACACACACAGTATGTAATCTTTTCACATTGGCTTCATTCACTTAATAATATGCATTTCTTTCATGTCTCTTCATGGTTTGATACTTCATTTATTTTTTTTCTTTTTAAATTTAATTTAATTTTATTTTTTTCAGTGTTTCAAAATTCATTATTTATACACCACACCCAGTGTTCCATGCAATACATGCCCTTCATAACACCCACCACCAGGCTCACACAACCCTCTACCCTCTACCCTCCAAATCCCTCAGTTTGTTTCTCAGAGTCCACAGGCTCTCATTGCTCGTCTCCCCCTCCAATATCCCCCCACTCACTTTTCCTCTCTGTCTCCCAATGTCTTCCATGTTATTCCTTATGCTCCAAAGTAAGTGAAACCGTATGATAATTGACTCTCTCTGCTTGACTTACTTCACTCAGCATAATCTCCTCCAGTCCCGACCATGTTGATAGAAAAGTTGGGTATTCATCCTTTCTGATAGAGGCATAGTACTCCGTTGTAGATATGAACCATATCTTCTTTATCCATTCATTTGTTCAAGGTCATCTTGGTTCTTTCTACAGTTTGGTGACTGTGGCCATTGCTGCTATGCACATTGGGGTACAGATGGCCCTCCTTTTCACTACATCTGTATCTTTGGGGTAAATAGCCCGTAGTGCAATTGCAGGGTCATAGGGTAGCTCTAATTTTGGTTTCTTAAGGAATCTCCTCACTGTTTTACAAAGTGGCTGCACCAACTTGTATTCCCACCAACAGTGTAAGAGGGTTCCCCTTTTTCCATATCCTCTCCAATACTTGTTCTTTACTATCGTGTTAATTTTGGCCATCCTAACTGGTGTAAGGTGGTATCTCAATGTGGTTTTGATATGAATCTTCCTGATGGCTAATGATAATGAATATTTTTTTCATGTGTTTGTTAGCCATTTGTATGTCTCTTTTGGAGAAGTGTCTGTTCATGCCTTCTGCCCATTTTTGACATGATTATCTGTTTTGTGTGTGTCGAGTTTGAGGAGTTTTTTATATCTTGGATATTAGCCCTTTGTCTATAGCGTCATGTGCGAATATCTTCTCCCATTCCGTGGGTTGCCTCTTTGTTTTGTTGACTGTTTCCTTTGCTGTGCAGAAGCTTCTGATCTTGAAGAAGTCCCAAAAGTTCATTTTTGCTTTTGTTTCCTTTGCTTTTGGAGGCATATCTTAAAAGAAGTTGCCGTGGCCGGTGTTGAAGAGGTTACTCCCTATGTTTTCCTCTAGGATTTTGATATATTCCTGCCTCACATTGAGGTCTTTTATCCATTTTGAGTTTATTTTTGTGTATGATGTAAGAGAATGGTTGGGTTTCATTCTTCTACACATAGCTGTCTACTTTTCCCAGCACCATTTATTGAAGAGACTGTCTTTTTTCCGCTGTATGTTTTTTCCTGCTTTGTCCAAGATCACTTGACTATAGAGTTGAGGGTCCATATCTAGACTCTCAACTCTGTTGCACTGGTCTATGTGTCTGTTTTTGTGCCAGTACCATGCTGTCTTGATGATCACAGCTTTGTAGTAAAGCTTAAAATCAGGCAACATGATGCCCCCAGTTTTGTTTTTTCTTTTTCAATATTTCCTTAGCAATTCAGGGTCTTTTCTAGTTCCAAACAAATTTTAGGATTGTTTGCTCCAGCTCTTTAAAAAATGTCCGTGGAATTTTGATAGGGATGGCATTGAAAGTATAGATTGCTCTAGGCAGTATAGCCATTTTAACAATGCTTATTCCTCTGATCCATGAGCATGGAATGCTCTTCCATCTTTTTGGGTCTTATTCAGTTTCTTTCATGAGTGTCCTGTAGTTCTATGAGAACAGATCCTTTACCTCTTTGGTTAGGTCTATTCCCAGGTATCTTATGGTTCTTGGTGCTATCTTCTGGTCTTCCTTTTCTCCTCCCCCTCAGGGATCTCAATAATTCTGAAGTTGGAACATTTCATGGTGCCATTTATTTCCTTAATTCTGTTTTCATGGCTTCTGAGCTCTTTGTTCCAGGCCTCCTCCTGATCATTTTTCTCTATCAGTTTGTTCTCTAGATCACTAATTCTATCTTCTGCCTCAGTTACCTTACCCTAGCTGTTAGAGAATTTAGGTTATATTGATCTCATTGATAGCATTTTTAACTTCTTCCCAGGCAGCTTTCACTTCTTCCCTAATCAATTCCATGTTGTCATTAATGGTTTTCTCCAACCTAGCCATTGCCTGAATAATTGTTACCCTGAATTCCCTTTCTGATGTACTGTTTATGTCCATATCCAATAGCTCTGATGGAGAGGGCAGTCTCTGAATTTTTCCTCTGTTGGGCATTCTTCCTCCTATTCATTTTGGTGAGAGGTGGTTGAGGGGATGTGTAGCTGAATATATCAACCACAATCCAGGCAAGGTGCACCCTGAAATGCTTCTGAGCAATGGGAAGTCACCACCAAAAAAGAAAGAAAAAAGAAAAAAGAGAGAGAGAGAAAGAGAGAGACAGAAAAAAAAAAATTAAAAAAAAAAAAAAAGAAAAAGAAAAAGAGAAGACCCAGCCAGAATGGGCCCCAAAGATTTATAAGGTATAAAAACAAAAACAGACAAACAAAAAGACCAACAATAGTAAATGACAAGGGGAAAAAAAAAGAACCCAACCAAAATGGACCCCAAGTATAAGATTTGTATAATACCAGAATAAAAACAAATACACAGAAAAAATGACAGAAGAAAAGGATGGGAGGGTGGTTATAAATCCTTGATGTGGGTGAGGAAGGTTATTTTGATTCTTCCTGGGTATATCTTGATATCTTTGTTAAAGGACTCAACTTTCCAGAGATAAAGGGAGATCAAAACTGATTTATATATAGGGGTGTATTGATTAGGGAAAGAGGATTCCCTTGAAGCTTATATCTATATGTATATTGAAAAAATAGAAAAGCAAAAGAAAAATACAGGTATATGTATGAAAAAAAGTTCAAGTTAAAAGGTTATTATAAAATATGTTGTATTAAACCTCCAGTTATAATGGTAAGTAGGTTAAAAAATATTAAAAAGAACAATACTGAGAACGAATTAAAAATAAAAGTGGTATCTATGAAACATACAGGTTTTAAGGCAATACTGGGAGGTTAATATATTTGTTTTCCCCTGATATTGTGGTTTTACAGTTTTATGGGGACCTTTTGGTGGTTGTCCTCTCATTCTTTTGGCTGGCATTCTGGGGGAGGGTCTTGCCATGTTGTTTTTTAGCTAGTCTTGCTTCGGTTGAGTCCTTCTGCTCCCTATCAAGGGACTGGGCTCTGTAGAAACTGTTTTTTCAGGCTTTTGTTCTCTGGAGATTTTCAGGGTTTTTTTTTGCAGCTTTTTGAGGCTTTTCGGAGGTTTAGTGGAAAGCAAACTGTACTCAGATCTCCATCTCAGAAAGAAATCTCTTAACGAAGTCTCTGCTCCCCTCTGGGTGGTCCAGAACACACAGACTTCCCCTCTGTAAACTCCGCTGAACCATGCAACCTCCCACAGGCAGTGCACATCCCCAGCCACCTTCTCAGGGGTTGCCTGAAGCGTCTGCTTGTCTCTGCACCCTGTGCCACTAAAACTGTGAGCGATATTGGTCCAGGGAGCCCTCTTCCAGTGGCTTCCTTCACAGGGACTGCTGTCTGGGGTCCAGACCTCAGGGTTTCCCACGTCTCTGCCCTGCCAAGAGATCCCAACCAGAGATAGGGCACTGAGTTTTTCAAGTTCCACCTGGGAGTGTTCAGTCTCTCTGCCGGTCCTAGGCACCAACTACTAGCATCCTCACAGAGCTCAGTGGGGAGCCCAGTTCAGACCCTGGTCACACAGTGAACACAGAATGCAAAAGGCTGTGGTTTTAGAGAGTGCCCACCATACTCCTTCATGTGGGGGCGGGAGTGCACCCGGCCAAGCCTGGGGGCTCTGGAAGCAGGGATTGAAGTTTCCACCGTGCACTCTGTCTGGCAGGGGTGGTCACCAGAGGTGGTGGTCCTGGGTCCATGGGCTGAGGCCTGTGCCTGTAACCGCCCAATTCCACCAGTTGTCTCTTAAGATCTTTCCCTCTTTTTGAGTGCTCTTATCAAGACTCCAAGTTAAAGCTGGTTCCCAATCCCCGGACACATTTGCATTGGGGTATTACTTTCCAATGGGTCACTTCTGGTGGCTCCCTCCCCCTTCTGTTTATCTTCTGATATCAGTCTGATCATTCCCACTCTGCTTAACCTCCCCACTGGTGTCTTCTGCCCCCACAGAGATCCAGAAGTGTATAATCCTACATCTTAAGCTGATTTCATGGCTGTTCAGAGCATTCTGATAGATAATTAGCTCACTTCAGGTCACCAGTTTAAACAGGGTCTCCTACTTCTCCACCGTCTTCCCCCACTTGATACTTCATTTCTTTTAAGTGTTGAATAATATTCTGTTGTCTAAATGTACCACAGTTTATCTATTCACCTACTAACAGGTATCTTGGTTGCTTCCAAGTTTTGGTAACTATGAATAAAGCTGTTAGAAATATTTATGTGCAGCAAACCATTAAAAAAAAAAAGATAATAGTAAACCCTATTCTAGTTCTAATCTAGTGATTCCTAATAATGAATCAAGTTCATGATTAATGAATATGGATATAATACAGAGGAAAGAGGAATCATTGGGTTAGAAGGTCACACAATGACATCATATAGTTTTAATTTTCAGTGATATTTGTGCTAAGTAGTTATTAGTCATATGAACTAATATGATGAACAAAAGATCAAGATATCTATTGATTGGTGTAAAATATTTTTCTAAGATATGACTCATTGCTCTACCTCAAGGGCCTAAGAGGACATTCAAATTAGGTCTTTATTTACAAAATCTATTGCTTGTGTTACTAAATTTCATAACAACACTGTAAGACAAGGGTCACATATTATCTTTAAGACAGTAAAATGTTTTGTAGCCTAGGGTAATAGTAAGATATTGTTTCATTTGAGAACAATGGCTACCAGCAGTGATGGGTTTGTTTGTTTTAATATATATATTAAGCTACAGATGCCTTATCTAATAATATATACAACAGTATATTTGTTAAGTGCCAACTGATCTTTTGTTGTAGCAAGTAAAAAGAAAATGAATTTTTAAGTTTCATGAATTCTCCTGTGATACTCTTTTGCAAACTTAAATAAATCATGTTTCTGTAGCTATGTAAATGGTGTTACTTTCTCTTTTCTTTCTAAAGCTAATGTTACTAAAAATATGTAGTGTCAGACCATAGAGAATTAAATATGATAGCATATGCTGGTGGAGCCAGAAATTATTAAAACAGACACAGTACATGGTGTGTTGAGAGACAAAATTAGATTAATTATTTAGTTATGCTGTTTCAACCTTCATAGTTGACTTTTTAGGACTAATGTATTAAAGAGACCATGCCAAAGAATGGAATTATCTCTTTTTTGCTTGTTGTGGTTCAAGTTGGATCTTGCTTAGAAACAGAAATATGGATGAGATAACTCAATGATTAATTAAAGCAGCTGAGTTTTTGCCCTTGGCCTAGACCAAGGATTCTCAAACTTGACTGTATATCAGATTCACCTGAGGAACCTACTATTTGAAGCCTGGGTTCCATGTGCATAAATGACTTTGTTGGTCTAGAGTGTGGCCTCAGCTTCCTGATTCCAATACATAGCCAGGATGAGAACTACTGACTTAGTCGGGTAGCATATTAGAAAGGAACATGGATTTTGAAGAGTCAAAATTGACCCCATTAGATCTTCAGCTGTAAGAATGATTTATGAAGGTCAGTAAAACCTAATGAGCCTCTGAAACAGAGCTGTTGAGTGAATAAAATAAAATTTTCATGTGAAAACTGATGGCACGGCATTTGGCATGTGATAGACATTGATAAATATTATTTTTCTAGTCTCTCCTGTCTCAGTTCTCTGCTCACTGGCCCTTTAAAAGATAGGGGAACAAACAGAATAACCACTGTTTTACTACCTGTGTGGTGGTTCTATTTTCTTTATATTCTAATTCTGGTTCAAAGAACATTATTGGGTAATATGGAGATAAAGAAGTTGATAAACATATTATTCTTCTAGTTCCCTCACCCCATATCTGATTTGCTGCTTTCTACAGGTCTCTGTTTAAATGTTATGTCCTCTGGAAAGGCTTTCCTAAATGCTCCCCCCATCCCAACTTAGTTTGAATTCCACTGCATCCCACCTCCGTGATATTGCCAATGAATCTACAGAATTTACCATTGTATATCCCAGGGCACATAGTGCTCAGTTAATAAACTGAGCTGGATAAGTAAATGAAGGAGTTTAAACTCAGAGTATTACAACAGCTAGGATAAGGCAGTGTTTATCTGAAGGTCAAACAGATGGTTGTAATATGAACATAATTTTTGATAGTATACAAAGTGCTTCTACGTGAGCAATTTTGTCCAAACTTTTCATTCTTTTCCTTTCTTTTTTTCACCCATTTATGTTCTCAAAAGATATTTTTTTGACTCTCTACTCTCTTGTGGCAGACACCCTTCTTGATTTTGGAGATATAGACTTGAACAAGACCAACAGTGTCTTGGTTCTTTTTGGGTTCACATTAGAGTCAAGGTAGATAGGAAAGAAAGTGACTGAACAACTTAGTGTTATTTCAGTGGCAGTAAATGTTCCCAAGCAAAGGGTATGAGAGAAACTGACTGGTGTGTGTGTGTGTGTGTGTGTGTGTGTGTGTGTGTGTGTGTGTTAGGGATGTTGCTTAAAGTGTTCTCTGAGAATCTAACATTGGAGCTGGTCTGAAAGACAATGAGCCAGGCATGGGAAGGTCTGAAGGTGGCAAATTGCAGGCCAATGAAATTGACATTGCAAATACCCCCAAATTAGTCTGAGTTGCTATATTCTATGAGCAGTGAAAGACTCATGTAACCCTACGGGTGAGTGAGGAGAGAAGGCTAGAAAATGAAATTAGATGATAACTGGGGATCAATTCCAGTAGAGCCTTACAGGGCTTGGTGAGAAGTTTGTTTTTTATTCTAAATATGATGAGAAATCATTGGCATATTAAAGATTCTGGAGGCTGGAAAGTTTATATTTAAATGTATTAGATTCATATATCTTTTTTTTTAAAGATTTTATTTATTTATTTGACAGACAGAGATCACAAGGAGGCAGAGAGGCGGGCAGAGAGAGAGGAGGAAGCAGACTCCCTGCTGAGCAGAGAGCCCGATGTGGGGCTCCATCCCAGGACCCTGGGATCATGACCTGAGCCGAAGGCAGAGGCTTTAACCCACTGAGCCACCCAGGCGCCCCTAGATCCATATATCTTAAAAAAAAAAAAAAAAGAAAGAAAAGAAAAAACAACTTGAATGACATGTGAAACATGCATTTTGGGGGGTAGTAGTGGTAGAGAGTGGGGGATATATGAGCACCAATGTGGAAGTTTTACAGCTGTCCATGCAAGAAGTATTGGGAAATCAACCTCAGGAGCAGCAGTTAAAATCAAGAAGTGCATGTAAGAAATACATTTTGGAGTTACAGCAGGCAGTACTTGTTGGGTGTTGGGTAGGTGGTATTAGTTGAATGTGTGAACAGGCCAGCTCTACCCCTTGCGGTGGAGGTTTGCTATTTGGGTGGTATGTCTAGGTCTAGGATTTTTTCATGCACCTCTGGGAACTTCCAAAGAGCAGGGCTTTGGCAATGAATCTTTTTTTTTTTCTTTAAAGATTTTATTTGTTTATTTGAGAGAGAGCGAGCATGAGCAGGGGAGAGGGGCAGAAGGAGAGGGAGAGGAAGACTCCCTGCTGAGCAGGGAGCCCAATGCAAGACTTGATCCCAGGACTCTCTGATCACGACCTGAGCAGAAGGCAGTTGCTTGACTGGACTGAGCCACCCAGGTGCCTGTTCAGCAGTGGATCTTAATTACCCGTCCTAAGTACAGTTTTGGCCACGGTTGTTAGGGTAAAACTTTGCTGAAGATTAAAGATCTCAACAGTCCCTTAAAGGATGATTAGGGTTTGGAAAGTTGGGTGCAAGAACATGAAGGTAGAGAAGAAAACAACTTGAAAATGTTTGAGAAGCAGTTTGTGTGGATCAGGAATTAGTGTAGGGAAACAGTGAAAGATACATATGGAAAACAAATACATATGGGTTCATTTTGTGGAAAGCCGTAAATGTCATACTCGAGTTCATGCTTTATGGCTTTATGGAACTAAAAAAGTTTTTTGAGAAAACCTGATCTCAGCATACCGGGGGGATTGATCTAGCAATGCTCACATAATGGCTTAGAGGGGAAAAAAGCCTGAAAAAGGAAACTATGTAAATACCATTCAAGCAGGATTATTCATTCATTAATTTAATTCACTTGTTCAGTTAACATATTTTCACTGGGCACCTGCTATATGGTAACATCCAATGGTCAGCAGGGCTCTCTTTTATCTAAAAGTGAAATTAAATATGATCAGGGAAAGTTTAGCAATATAGATACTCATGAAGAGAGATTGAAATACAGCTCTCTCAAAGGCCCAGAAAAGCAGCTTGCTTTTATTATCTAATTCTGAGACATTATGCTTCAGAGCTCTAAGGTGTGTTTGTGCACATGAGACTGATTCTTTCCCAAAGCATATATTTTTAAATACCTTTAATACTGTTCTATAACCTAATTCTACATTTTATATACCTACAAATGTGTGTTGTAAAGGTCACCCAATTGGTTAATTTCTAAAGAAGCCAGATAATATCATTTAAATCAAACTTCTTTATTTTATGTTAATACACTGCATTCCATGCACTTTGAATATAGATGTATTTTATATAAAGACAAATTTGTTGTTATACAACTAAAAGATACCACTTACCATTGGATGATTGCACTAAACTAAGTCTTTTTAAACTTATATATGGAAAGAATTATTAAAGTGAAATGCAAGTCTTTTCCTTATCTTAGATTACATGATATCTAGTATGGATTTTTGTTAGAACTTCTGTCATGAATGAAACCTCAGTGCAACTGTATTTGACTTTATAATCCTTGACCAAAACAGACATATAGGGAATGAGGGAGAGCAAAATACATGACCCCTAAATATGCCACCTTGGCATGTACATGGATTATTTCGAGCTGTAAGCAACTGAGTCAACTATAGAAAAACTTTTATGTCTCCCTTAATAACCTAAAATAATTTGGATAGAGAGGATGGCCCAAAGAGAGAGCTATTAACAAAGATAACTGTTTCTCTGAAAAACCTATCTGTATAGCAGGGCATGTATGTAATTATGAAATATTAGCTCTTCTGATTTTCCTGTGAAATATGCTCCTCCCCCTTTGAATCCCCAGACCCCTATCCCACTTCTTAGAATGGCATATAAACTCCAGCTAAGTGACTTGTCCTTGGGTGTCATATTTTTATGGGGCTCCTGTAAATATGTAAGTAAATTAGTTTTTCTCTTGTTAATCTGTCTTACATCTATTTAATTAATAGGCTAACCAAAAGAACCTTCCAGAATAGAGAAAACATTTTCTTCTCCTATTGGAACAGAGTATATTATAGGAATTGGAAAACAAAGTGAACATTTTTTACTTTTCCAGCCTGAACAAAAGAATAGTCACTGAAAATTGAAAGAACATTTACAAAATTTCAATGAAACAAAAAATGCAATCCAGGAGACAGGGGTGGAGGCTACTTCCAGTCACAACACTATTGATCCGCTATACTGACCAACATATTGAGAGGCTGGTTCCACCTTCCCCCAAATGTTTCAGTTCTAAGATTGGGGAGCTCTTCCTCTGAACACATGCCTAATTTCATGCAGTGGTCAATGCAAAAAAAAAAAAAAAAAAAAGAAGAAGAAAAAGAAAAAAAAAAGAAACCTGCCTGAAGGCCATTTAGATATCACATTTTTAGGAATTTTAGGAATTGAGTTTTACCTATATGTGAATATAATTCTAAACTAGAATAAGAGGCCATCATATATTAGAAGAAAGGAAACTTTAAGCATTCCTGATAAAACCACATGTCAGTATTTATATAGTGAGAAAAATAGGCCACTCAGCTCCTAATGTTCATAATTTTGCCATGAATTTTACTCAGAGTCTCTGTGGTTATTTTTATCACTTTGCTTTAGGCCTATTACAGCCAAACAATAGTTATATTATTCTTTATGTTTTCTTAGAGAGTAGAATATAATTCCAGGTTTTAATTACTCACATGAGATAGGTAAACTTTTCAGAAATGAAAGCTGTCTGGTAAATTCATTATACAGACATGAACAGAGTTATAACTACAATATGTGCTTGGGAGTTTTCTTTCAAAGAGTATATTTCCTTCATATGATGTTTTTTGAAATCTACGTTATGTTTTCAAAGTAATACTTGTGTTAAGAAACATGCTAATAATATCACATTTTCTTCTCCTGAAAACATGAAAAATGTGCTTATAGTTCTTTTCTGTAAATACCTTAACGTAATACTTAAATCATTAAATAAAACTTCAGATGATTGTATTAAACAAAGTAAAATCACATTATTTCTAACACAAAATTCTTTATTAAGACTATATTAGTTAATGAGCAGTGGTACAAAAGGGAAAAAGAGAGCATTTAATCAAGATGTAGCATGGCTCTAAAGCTCATTTAGCAAGCAATTACCTCTGTTTCACTGAAAACCAGCAGGCTGTGCCTTAAGTCAATTTCCAGGTGAGGCAAAGCAAATGCCACTGATGTCTTGCTTTAAATATAGACAAAGTTAACTAATCAAAATCAGCACAATTCACCACTACAAGATATATAAATTTTTACATTAATTAAATTACTTTTAAATAAACTTGAGAACTGATCTTGAAGTTGTGCCCAGCAGTCCATTAAAGTCCAATAAAGCTTAATTTAGTCCCATCTCTTTTTTTTTTTTTTTAAAAGATTTTATTTATTTATTTGTCAGAGAGAGAGCGCGAGCGAGAGCGAGCATAGGCAGACAGAGTGGCAGGCAGAGTCAGAGGGAGAAGCAGGCTCCCCGCAGAGCAAGGAGCCAGATGTGGGACTCGATCCCAGGACGCTGGGATCATGACCTGAGCCGAAGGCAGCTGCTTAACCAACTGAGCCACCCAGGCGTCCCTAGTCCCATCTCTTTAATAACAAAATATATTAGAAGATAAAAGTGTATTTTTTTTACAGGATGATTAAAGTTTATCAGTTACTCAGGTGAGAACTTTGGAGTGTCTTCTCACTCGAAGAAGAATATAATGTATTAAATTGTCCACATGATAAAACTCCGTGTAAAAATTAATAGGTACCACTTTATTTCTTCTGACCTTATTTCCCCTGATTTTACAAAACAGTGATAAATGATTCAGTAAAATTGGTAGCTCAGTGATACTACCAGATATTAACAGAGACTGTGTGACAGATGAGGACAACATTTATTGAGCAACAATTGAATAATGAGCCCATAAGAATGGCTGAGATTATGTTTATGTTCTTTGACTTCTAATGATATCTAGTTTTTATTCTTCAGTTTTATTGGTTAATAAACTTTAGTTGGTATACTCTCTCATTGAGCCTGTCTTTCTGTAGCTCTTATTTACAGTTTTATGATGTTGAACGTAGACAATTTAACGACATAAACAAAAGCACAGTGATTCCCCAGTAGGAATCAAGAATTGTAAATGAGATGATAGTTGAACTATATCATAAGATGTTAACTTTTCCATTAAAAAAATAAAAAATTAAAAATTAAAAAAAATATTATACTGGATGAGAAACACAAAATCTTGTTTTCCTAAGATCTTAAAATTCTATTAACTATTTCAAGAAAAGTTAAAATTATTTTTCATAAGTATATCATTAATGTTGCCTTTAAGCAAGTTAACATGTAGTAATTAAACTTTTTAGAGTGAACATTTTTATGAAAGATGTTAACCCTATTATGAGATACTTCTTTTAATGTTTATCCTTTTCTCCCTTGTAATTTAATTGATAGGCAGTATCTGAAACTACTATGTTCACAGGACTGTAGAAAGCATTAGGACGGGCTCCTGGGTGGCTCAGTGGGTTAAGCCGCTGCCTTCGGCTCAGGTCATGATCTCAGGGTCCTGGGATCGAGTCCCGCATCGGGCTCTCTGCTCAGCAGGGATCCTGCTTCCCTCTCTCTCTCTCTACCTGCCTCTCCATCTACTTGTGATCTCAATCTGTCAAATAAATAAATAAAATATTTATAAAAAAAAAAAAGAAAGCATTAGGACTAAAACAAACAAACAAACAAACAAAACCAAAAAATTTCCTCATTAGGAAGCATTAGGACTAAAACAAACAAACAAACAAACAAAAAATTTCCTCCTAATACCATCACCTTTGGGGCTTAAGATTTCAACATATGAATGGCATCTATGAGATGAAGTATCTGAGGAGAGAGAGAATAAATTGAATAAATCCCAGTGAAAGAGAAGTGGAGGTAGGGTGGAGGTTAAAGGCTAAGGAGGTAACTACTGCAAAATACAGGATTGACTTGAACAAAATTTGCTCTAAAACTTTCTCAGAGAACATAGGAAAGAAGGATGGTCTGTGATGAGATATGGCTTGTGGAGAAAAGGGAAGGACTTAAGGATATTGTGAAGAAAGAGTTGATGATATTATTGAGAGAGGGAATGAATGTGTGGGGTGACTTAGGAGAACTGAATAATGGTTTGTGTACCATGGAGGTTTCCAAACAACAAAAATCAAATTCTGTGTGTGTGTGTGTATGTGTGTGTGTATAGCATTTGACCTTTACATGAACATATTTTACAAAATATATCTTATATATAGTTTTATAGTATGTATGTGTGTGTAATATATGTATATATTACATAGATATTATACACTGTACATATATGTATACTGTACATTGCACATATATAAATTCTACATATATATACACTGTATGCACATACATATATGATAAGATATGTTACATGAAGTATCTTGGGCCTTAAAACAGTAGCTCAGCAATGACTGATATCTATTTATCTATTTCTTGTCATAAGTACTCAGATGGGAACTCTACACTTTTAAATGATTGTTTTTGAGAAAATTATTTATAAAAGGAAAAATCTTTCTTAAAGAGTTTATTTATTTATTTGCGCAGACAGAGAGAGATCACAAGTAGGCAGAGAGTCAGGCAGAGAGGGGGAAGCAGACTCCCCACTGAGCAGGGAGACCTATGAGGGGCTAGATCCAGGACCCTGAGATCATGACTTGAGCCGAAGGCAGACGCTTAACAACGGCACCACCCAGGTGCTCCTAAAAGAAAAAAATCTTAAAGCACCATATACATCAAGAAAATTTTAATTCTATTTTGGAAAGTTAAATACAATAATAAGAGCTACCATTTATAAGCAATTATTATATTCCAAATACTGCACTGAGAATTTCATATCTATTATCCACTTTAATCCTTACATACCTAGTTTTATTATTTTCTCATTCCCATTTTGTAGATGCCCAAACTAACTGGTTAAATTATTTGATCAAGATCACTGCTTTCTGAACAAGTGAGCAAGTTTTCTAAGGGTAGTCTGTTCAAGTTCAAAGTCCTTGGCCCCAACCGCTCCCCAAATTAAATCTGATAAAGTGATTTGTTTATGTTTTGGAAATCAAATCTCAGGGGGTTTTTGTTTTTAAGACAGAGAAAAAGTGCTCCCTCCCTCCATGCATCGGAGCTGGGGTGGGGAAGGATGGAGGGAGAGGGAGAGAGAACCTCAAGCAGACTCTGTGCTCAGCAGGAGCCTGACCCAGGGCTCCATCTCAGGACCTAGAGAGCCTAATCTGAGCTATGAAATATACTGATGCACTCTACTTTATACATATAGAAAGAGGCAGGAAAAAATAAGGAAGGCCTAGCCTAGAATTATTAACTTAATTATTAATGTGGGAAATCTTAAAAGAAGTTGAAGTTTAGAAATCATGTGTTCAACAGGTATCAGCCAGTAATTAGCACCACCTACTTCAGAAATTATACTGATAGAAAAATAAAGGAGTAAAAATAAAAAATAACTCAGCATAAAATCTTTTAAGAAGCTCTTAAATTTTTGCCTCTACTTGAAAGTGAAATGAAGCAATGAAACCATTTTGAGGCTATTCCTAACAGAACCACAGAGCTAAATGTGCTAGAAAAAGCAGAGAATTTTTGCACAGATGGTCTGCCATGGAACTTGCCAAATTAGCCCAACACACAGAAATTCTGGGAAAGGCTTTTCTGCCAACGGGCAAATATAGTGCCTTTTAAATCTGGATTGCCAAAACTGAAGCCTGAGATTGTCATATTGTGATACTGTTTATCTCTGATGAAAACCATAAATAACAAGATTATATTGCATAGTTTTGATTAAAAACAAACAAACAAAAAAACAACTGTGACTCAGATTACTGGACTGAAAATGTAGCCTTACCTTGTTGTCCTTGTAGCAACACACTCCCCACCCCCCACCTCCTGCCCCAGTCTCTTCTCAGCCAGAGTGATCTGTTTAAAATGCAGATCTCATCATGCCATGCCCTGAATACAACTGTTCAATGGCTTCCTTTTGTTCTTGGGATAAAACCCCCAATACTCAGCATACTGCAGTTCTGTGTGGTATGAATGCCTCTCTTCCCACTCACCACAAACCACACTGGCTTGTAGCTCTAGCTGGCCCAGACCTCTCCACTTCATTCTGCCCCATGGGCATTTGCTGTTTCCTACTCACGGAAATTCTTCCTAGACCACTTGTCACCTTGCTACTGACCAAATTATACCAAACTTTTTCTATCAGGAAAGCCTTTCTGATCAATCCCCACCACCCTCCACTGGATCAGTGTGCCCTGTTGGTTGAATCTCAAAGAGTCTTACATTTTTCCTTTAAATAAAGTTTAGCAAAGTGCCTGGAGTGTATGTATGGATATTCGTAGGATAAGGCATGAATGGAACTAAACTGTTTTAAACATAAGTTGGAAAATAACAATAAAAAAGAGGCACTGACTTTATAGTCATAGATATGTTTGTGGTAAAAATTCCAATCCTAAGAAATGTGGAAAGGAGTGTAGAAATTACATTTACATAAAAAATTTTATGCAAGATTTTTAAAGACAAATGAAACACTGGCTTAGTACTTTACTCACAGATCAAAATGCAATATCCTAGTGGTAATACTTGTACAACCTCAGAATATACTAAGAACTAGTGAACTGTACACTTTAAAAGGATAAATTGGGGGGTGCTTGGCTGGCTCAATCCGTACCGCATGCAATTCTTGATCTTGTGGTCGTGAGTTCAAGCCCCATGTTGGGCATAGAGCTTACTTAAAAAATAAAATAAAATAGGGCCCCTGGGTGGCTCAGTCTTTAAGGCATCTGCCCTTGGCTTGGGTCATGATCCCAGGGAGCCCGCTTCTCCCTCCCCCTCTGCTCCTCCCTGCCCTGCTCATTCTCACTTTCAAATAAATAAATAAAGTCTTTAAAAATAATAATAATGAAATTAAAAAATAAGGATAAATTTTATGATATATGAATTATATGTGAATAAAGCTGTTACTAGGCAAAAGAACTAATGGCAAACTATAAGGCAAAAGAACTAATGCCCTAATGCAAAAATGAGAATTTAAGAGAAAATGCTCAGCTTAGTAGCCATAGTTTATTCTCTATATATTCTTTTAAGATTGTATTTATTTGAGAGAGAGAGAGCGAGAAGGCAAGAGAGAAAGCATGAGTAGGGGAAGGGACAGAGGGAGAAATAGACTTCCCACTGATCAGAGAGCCTGACGGGGTACTCGATCCCAGGACCCTGGGATCATGACCTGAGCCTAAGGTAGAGGCTTAACTGAATGAGCTATCTATTCTCTATATTTTTTGGTGCCATCAGATAAAAAGACAAATCCTGACTTGGGTGAGGCATGACATTATTCTAAAAGACTACAGCAAGAGGGAGAGAACAATTGCATTAGAGAGAACACTCCCACTGGTAAGAACTTTCAGTGTCTCCGTGGCCAGGCAGAAGAGGCTTTTCTTTCATAGGGAGGAACAAACAAGGCTAGGGATAACTGGGCATTGGGGAGTAGGACGAGGAGATGGTGTGGTTGGTCAGTTGAGCAGCAAAGTCCCTGTGGTCAGCTGATTCTCAGGGGAAGCAGTTAAGAGCAGGTTGTTCAGGCTTCCAAAGCTTGCTCATGCTCTAGGATAAACCAAACTTAGGGGCCTGTGGGAAGCAGAGAAGTCCAACTAAAGTTTGATCAATTTAAATTAGTAAGCATTTTTCCAGATTGGTCAGTGGGGACAAACAGTTCAGCTACCCATTCATGAAACAAAGAATGGAAATTTGAAGAGTCCGTGTCTGGCCTTTGCTGAAGATACGCAAGGGGAACGCCTGTCAGTCTAACCTCAGTCATATGGGCAAGAGTGATTCGTTGTAGTAACCTGTCTCCTGGGACACAAAATGGTGGCGGGATTTATTAATCACCACTTTTTTCTGGTAGGAGGGGGTTCATCTGAACTTCAGCATTGTCAGTACTCTCTAATAAGAATGCCTCAAAAGGGTGTTTTTGTTACATTCATACATGCAGTGGTCAGTGCAGACTGTCAAAGGAACAGATCTGAGATCACATTAAACAAGTGAATTCTCAGCACCCCACACAGAATTAGCTATGGATGTCTGCAGCAGATGGATAAGCCAAGGAGGAGGTTCCTATTTGTAGTACAAGACTTTTCTGTGTTTGAAATATTGTCACTTTATTGTAAAATAGCAAAGTTCACAAATTTATTATTGCTTTGGGAAGCATTTCTGTGGGCATTCTGATAGAGAGGGTTAGAACATAGTTTTGGCAATAATTGTAGACAGTATTAAATATTTTATGAGAAATACATTAGTGTAAATCACCATTTTTAAAAGTGAAACATGAATCACTACCCAAAGAATTGGACTTAGTGCAAGACATCCTGATTTATCTGCACTGTTGATACTGTATATGTAAATGCCATTTCTCAGAAGCATAAAACTCTGAGTATAATATATTGGTTAGTGTAAGCAGTATAATATATATTTTTCAGGCTGTGCTAGTTTCATTAATCATATATTTTAAGAATTTTAAGCTTATTTTTTATGAGGCATTGCATTACATGTGGCATTGATATGCATGTGTAATTTATTACTTGGAAGTGAATTATCCTACACTATTTTATGAGCTTGATATATTGATTTTCAGTTGTGATAGATCATTTTAAGATTGCACGACTTTACTCATGGTGATTTATCTGCAGAATCACATAGACTGGGGCGAGCTGATGCAGCCCTTTGAACACTTTCTGTCCGCTATAAATAGAGTTGTTAACTGGAATTCTTAACCCCAGTAGGGAAACATATTTAGCAAGTTGAAAGAAATAACTTTCATCCAAGTCTAATTAGTTGTTGAATAAGTGCCCATAAAAGATAGTTTCAATATGTCTTTTTCTTCTATATGCTCATCTTCTAACCCATTTTTTATCAATAGGCAATAAAGTATACAGTCAGAGGAAGAGAAAGATGTCATCAGTTTCCTTAAAAGATGTCTTCTATGACTACAGATTGTCTTTTAATCCTTATCAGCTCAAACACACACATTTGCATTGACTTGAATTATCATCACCCTCTTCCTTTGTAAAAAAAACTCCCTTTGAACAGAGTTCCATTGAGGGGAAAAAAAAAAAAAATACAGTGCCTAACCATCAAGTATGTGAAGATACTGCATAGAGGAACCAGATAAGTGAAAGGGAGTATTTTTGGAATTCAGGCAGCAGTTTTGGAATACTTCCTAAAATTTCTAATAAACCATGTGAAGGCTACCTTGCAAAAATATGCCATCTTGTCACTGGTACCAGGGTACTTAAATCACAGGAGTATTTGAAGGAATATATACTGAGAGATTTCCTCTTTGCTCTCTTATTTTAGGTCCCACCTAAATCCCTCTATCTCTCAATTGTCACTTTTTTCCCTTCCTCTCTTACTATGCTTTGTTGCTACTGTTATTGTTTATAAACATTGCTCCTCAGGCTGCCTGGGTGGCTCAGTCCCTTAAGCCTGAGCCTTCAGCTCAGGTCATGATCTCAGGGTCCTGGGATTGAGCCCCGCATCGGGCTCCCTGCTTGTTAGGGAGACCGCTTCTCCCTCTCCCTCTCCCACTGCTTGTGTTCTCTCTCTTCGCTGTGTCTCCCTCAGATTAGGAGGGCTTGTTCCTAATTCCCACCAGGTTTCTGCTTAAATAGCATTTTACTAATATGTTCCCTGCATATAGAAGAGTTTAAGGCACACTCTAAACCCTTGATACTGTTGAACAAATTAAGGAAAGAATGAATGAGTGAAATTGGGTTTGAAACTACACATTCAACAGCAACATAGTGGTTGCAAATTTGGCCCTAGAGTCAGACAATTTCTTAGTACTCCCTAGGTGTTTAGCCATGGACAAGTTGCCTAAATTTTTAAACCTCAATGTTTTCTGAAAAAGAAGAGTTTTTATCAGCATTTAATGAAATGATATGAGAAGATCACTTTTCTCATTTACCTGGAGATTTATGCTCACAATAAATATTGGCCGTTGCTGTTATTATTGTTATTCTTTATGTACATCATTTAATGCTCTTCCCCAAGCCTCTTTGTACATTTCAGCTTTTCACAAATGTGTTGGTTGACTTGAAAATAAGAGCTATAATTAATAAGAGTGCGTTCCTTCTTTATTCGCTTAAATAGAATAGCTTGCACCTAACATGAAATAATAAGATTTGAATTTTAATATAGTACCTTTGAAATAATTTTCAACACATTAATTCAAATGTGAAAAAATTTTATTTTATGACATGAGTGATATGGTGATTCTTTCATGTATGTTTAGAAGGAATGTATTTAAAGAAAATGATCAAAGGGAAAGGTGTGTTTGGGGAAACAGCATGCATTCTTTTAAGATATGGGGCCGAACTGCCAAATGACTAAAGTTGCATAAAAAGGTGATATGACTCTCATGTGTCATGAATCTATAATTGCAGTAATGAATAAAAAAATTGTAAATAAGCAGCTCAAAACTACCTGTATAGAATTGCATTAAAAACAAAACAAATTTCTGAGTAACAAATTCGGACTCCAAGCTGTTACGGCAGCAACTACCACTAGATGTCATGTACTTCTTACTCTTTCCTCTCACAAGAAGTTCTGTAGGTTCTGTGAAAAAATGTTATGTCCTTCAGATTTTAAATTCCAGGCTCTTGATGGACGTAGGTAATAAGACTTTGAGGGTACATTAGGATTTGATAAAATTAACTGTCACTTAGATTGCATCTATGTATGCAACTAATAACCATTTTTGATCAAATTGACCTGTTAATTTAGTCAAACTTAGATTCAATTAACTTGATAAGTCTGTTTTATGGATTTGACAAATACTTGCAAGGCATTTATTTTATCTAATTTTACCTGTATGTATTTAAAACATGAATCTATATACTGTATATTTATTCAATTTCAGCCTCTGAGGAGTATTTTTGTATTCATGTCATGTAATGGACATGCATATTGGGTCTGTGCTGTGACTTTACCAGAGCCTATTGTAGAAGCAGAACCATCGTACATTTCACGGAATTTTGCAACTGGAGAAACAAAGAACAAAACAACCTTTAAAATATACTCAGAGATCAGGAAGATAATTCTACCTTGTTTTTAAAAATAAATTCTCTAGAAGCTTGATAACACACTCTGATTTAAGATAGAATATCTAAAGTTTTATTTTGAAGTTGGTATTTATTTCTTCATTGACAATGTTTCGAGATGATTAGTGTAGCTAAGGGAAAATGGGTTGTAAGTTAGAAGACTTGTGTTAAATTGACTTGTGTTAAATTGCTTAGCTTTTGCTTATACCTACCTAAAAATGCAAACATTGCCCAGCCATTTATGTATCTGAACTATAATTTTCCAATCTGTGATTTGCTTATGTGAGAATCACATGAGATGACATGTGTGAAAAATTATTACAGAATTACAAAGTCCTGGTCATTCCTATCTTTTTCGTGTGAGCTGGGTAGGGGGAGGTCCTTGAGCCTCTTCAGGGATAATTGAGGGGGAGGGTAGAGGTGTGTGGAGGAATGGAAAGGAGATACACTTATATTTCTCCTAACCGCCTTTTTTCCTAGCCCTGCTCTTTTAGAATTAGTTCCATTTGTGGAAGTTCTTTACTCTGTGCTGAAAATTGGCCCAATTTATTTTTTAAATACCACAAACTTTAAGCTAAATTTGCCTCCAAATTTTCAGAGCAAGTTAGGTGTTTGTGTTGACGCACCTAAACTTGAAATTGAATGTTAAATTTTCTTATCATAAAGGAACTGTGTTGGGTACCCCGATGGCACTTTCTCCCAGGCACCATTATCTCCAGGCTCCAAGTTTTGGCTGTGCCCTGTTACAAGCACTGTATGTTTCTTGCTAACTTTTTATGTAGAACCAATTTCCTATTCTTAGCTTTACTGTTCATATCAGGTTCTTGAGACATACAATTCTCACTTAGAGTGGCCTATCAAGATACTTTCTATTTTTTTTTTAAGATTTTATTTATTTTTTTATTTGTCAGAAAGAGCGAGAAAGAGAGCACAAGACGGGGGAGTGGCAGGCTGGGGGAGAAGCAGGCCGGGAGCCTGATGCCAGACTCAATCCCAGGACTATGGGATCATGACCTGAGCTGAAGGCAGGTGCTTAACCAACTGAGCCATCCAGGCACCCCAAGATATTTTCAAAATAAAGGAAATTCTTACCTTGAGTGAAGCTCTCGATGCTAGTTGTAAAGATTATATTTTATTTATTTTTATTTCTTTCAAAATTTACATGTTACATACTGTGGTACTTACTGCATGAAATGAATAAGTTCTGTAGACCTAGTATCAACAGGTATTATGGTAGGAGAAACAAAGCCTTTGTGTTTTCATATGATAGATGTTGTTTTCTAGCATTTTAAATCCACATTCACAGACTTAAATTTATTCTGTTTCGTGATATGCTAATATATTGGTCTGTCCAAACCCCTTTATTTATTCTTTTTATTATTTTTACTTCTTTATTTATGTATTTCACCTCTTTATTTTTACTTCTACTAACCTCACTGCTATATTTTTCATAGTCTTATGAATTTAATGTATATCTATCAAACTTTCCTTTCATATATGTAGATACATATAAGTACAGAAATGAAAAAAATACTATTCTATGTGTGTGTTTAAAAGAAAGTGACTTCATCCTAAATCTATTCTCCTCCTAAATGTTCTCAAATGTCTGTTTAGTTTGAAATGCATTCTGATTGCTATCTGTAGATCTAGCACCAAGTAGTATATCATTTTGTAGCATCTTTTTTTTTTCTTGTGTCAATGAGCAATTATAGGACAATAGGGCATATTTCTTGTCTATGCCATAGGAGTAATTACACTTAAACCATAGATAGGTTTACATGAAAAGTGCTTAATCAATGGCAGAGGAGTCAGAACAAGTCTCTCCAAAATATGACACTTTAGCGTGAGGATTATTTTCAACTAAAGGCAAAGAGAACCCATCAGACTCAGGAAAAGCTCTTTATTGCCCCTGAACTGCCTAAAATCAATATAAATTTCCTTATTTATGGGGAAAATCTGCAATTATAAAGGAAATTTACACTGGAGAGGGGGCCTGTGCCAGGATAGAGCTATTACTGGAGATCACTTTTTCATTTAGGAAATTTATCTAACAGGGCAACTTTTGTTTATGAACATTTTTTCCTTTTACCTTCCTATGAGTTGCTTTTCTCCCCTTTGTAGCTCAGACTCCTATTTATATAAGTCCAATTGCCTGGCTTCCTTTTGAGTTTCATATCTTTGGTGGGGGGGCTTCTGTATGCATACTATTAAATTTGTTTTTCTCCTAATAATCTGTTTTATGTCATTTTAATTGTTAGACCAGTCACGGAATCCAAAAGGGTTGGAGGAAAATTTTTCCTCCTCAACAATAGTAATTAACCATATAAGACTAATCTGAATATGGCAAACACATTTAGACGTTATATCTAAATTTTTGAGTATATGTCTGATACTATGTCTTGTTAGTTACTTGTGGAACCAAAATTATAAAGTCTACATTCAGTGATACAATTAAGAAGATAGAAAATTTTCTGAGAAATCCCATTTACTCTAGATTGGAGGTTTCCAGATTTGGCTGTACCTCAAAGATACAGGGGCAATCTTACGAAAAATACAAATTCCTCATCTACTTTAGCTCTACTGAATAAGGAACATTGAGGAGAGTTCTGGCCATTCCTCTAATTTACATGTCAACCTAGTAGTAGGAGGTCATGGAATCTTTGTTAATCTCTCTGGGGATAATTTGAATTGACAGAGTAGTGGGGAGTGAAGAGGCAAGTCTGGAGTCTATTTCTATCTATCTGACTATCTTTCTATCCATTTCTAGGTATCTATCTATACAGATCTAGATTATATATATATATAGATATATATATATGGAGAGCTTTTATATATATCGTCACATAGATCTATTGAACTCTCTTTTTAGAGAGATGTAAAGGTATAGATAGATAGATTTAGATCATATCTATATATCTATATATCTTGAGTTCCCAGGCAATTCTGATATAAACAGTTCTTAGTACCACTCCTTAGAACATACTATCTCTATGATTGATCAGATATGGATAGCCAAATCTGCTATTAGTATTCTAGTGATGAGGGAGCAGAAGGCAAGCTGAGGACAAAGCACAAGGTGACACCCCCCCACACACACACACCTTGGTGGGATATGTATGACAGTTCTCAGGTAATCCTGGCTGCCCTAAAGCTAAGGGAAGGGAAAACAAATAGTTAACTAATAGAGATCACAGTCCAGCAAGACATGAGTCTCCCTCAGTTTACAAATGTGTTAGTGATTTACAAGAAAAAAAGAGTTTTTATTTTTATCAATAGCCTAACATCCAGAGACCCTTAGACTCAATTTCCTGGAGTCCTAACATCATCCATCCACCCACAGTGATTTTGGAAACAAAGGTAGAAGGTAATGTAAATAAAATAAAATTTCCTTATAACCTGCAGCCCATTGTCAAGGACTTGTGATAGGCAGAGTATAACATTCCTTCTGAAAACTCCCAAATGTCTTAATGTTAATGCTTTACTAGAGAGGGGAAAAAACCCTTACCCTGATAATGACAAGGCCTCCAATATCTTGTAGGTCCTCTTTAGCATATAAAAATTCTTTTGTGAAAGCCTCCCTTTTCCTTACATCCCCCAACTCCCAAGTATATAATCAATCACCCCTTACAACCCTAGTGCAGTAGCTCTTTCTGCCCACCCGGGCCTGTCCCTGTGCTTTAATAAAACCACCATTTTGGGGCACCTGAGTGTCTCAGTCATTAAGCATCTGCCTTCAGCTCAGGTCATGATCCCTAGGTCCTGGGATCCTGCTCCTTGCTTCAGTGGGAAGCCTATTTCTCCCTCTCCCACTCCCCCTGCTTGTGTTCCTTCTCTTACTGTGTCCCCCTCTGTCAAATAAATAAATAAATAAATAAATAAAAAAGAAACCCACAATTTTGCACCAAAGGTGTCTTAAGAATTCTTTCATGACCTTGGGCTCCAGACCTCACCGCACCAATCCTCACCTATATTAAAAAATTGCATCACTAACACAGAAGGGATTCAACTTAATGGTATTGATGTCATCATATATTATTTAGAGATTGAAAAATATTATTTGTTGGTTAAGCATTTTAAAAAACATGGAAGAAGCAATGGTCTTTTTTTCTAATTGTTTCAGATTAATGATTCTCATTGCAACTCTTAGCTAAAATTTGGTAATTTTAACATTTGATTTTATTCTTGGCCTAATCATTTCTAGGTTTGGGTATTTTGGTATTCCTTTGTACCAGGTATTATATATTTTCGATATTTTTTTATGTAAATTAACTCAGCAGTGGGTCATTTCAGCTCAGTTACATTTATATGTGAAATTTCCAATTCCTTAGTTATTTTAAAATCTTTGTGTTTGTGTGTGTGTGTGAATATTTATTAGTAAAAGTAGAAACTATAGGGTGTGGATAAAGCCACATCACACTTAAAATGCTAGTCTGAAGATCATAAATATGTTCAAAATTCATCTCAACACTTTTTCACTCAAAGGATGAGTTCTAGGTCAATTCAGATAAATCCAAAACAAACTCCTGAATGGATGTGTGCTTATAAGTTATAGAGGAGAAAATGGCTGACGGTGTGCACTTGTGACTAAATACACTTGCCTCAGCCATTCTGGAGAGAATAATTACTAGACATTTTAGCCATCACTCAGAATTATACCATAATCATTTTTAAAGCCAATTTTGATAATGTCCTATGAAAATATGAACCCTGATCTGGCCAGAACTGATTATTATGGATTCATGCCAGACTTTTTTTTTTTTTTTAAACCAGTGGCTGGATAATTTCTAAAAATAGGACCTGAAAAAAAATATTTTCTAAGCACAAGTTGTTCAGATAGTGTTTCCATGTTGTTTCACTGAAGAAAAATTATAGACACTAATTAACAAATAGTGCTTTATATTCTTTGAAAAGAGATTTTACTTATAAAATGCAGGCAGAAGTGATTATGTAAGGTATTACACTGAGGTTGTATTCCCTGGACATGTGATTGAAGGTTTTCTTCCCCACTCCTAGAAAGCTATCACAGTCCAAGTCTCTTTAAACCCTGAAGGTTTGATAAGAGCAATTGAAAATCCATGAACAAAATTTTAACACTACTCCATTTCAGCAAAAAGGGATTAATTAAACTCAATTTGTAAATCTTCAACTACTGTGTCGAGAAGTCAGTCGTTTAAGACTGCTAAAGGAGGAAATGTTGGTGACAGAAAAATGCACTATGTTTTTCTTCAAATAAAAGAGAATGGAAGTGAAAGATAAAACAAAAGATGATCACAAATAGCCTCCAATGGTAGGCAAATGGATAGGGCAGGCAGGCAGAGAATGGACTGCACTAAAATGCTGCTTATTTACTGGTGTTTGGAGTGCTCTATTTTTTTGGATGAAAAAAGAGATTGTTGTCCTACTTGGGAAATCTTTATTTGGCCTTGGCTGAGAAATTTCCTGCCTCTCTTTTTCATGTTGTAAGGACTACAAACATCTCACAATGGCTCCAATGTTGGAAAGGTAGGATAAAACAAAAACAAAAACAAAAAACAAAAAACAAAACCTAGAAGAAAACTACCTGCAGAGACTATCAGTTTTGGGCCCAGCATGACTTAACTAAATATTGGAAATGACTAAAAGAATCTGTTAAATCACAATAATGGAAGAAGTTTTATGCTTTAATACTTAAGTAAAATTCTGAATGCCCAAACGTTTAAGCAAGTCCCATGAATAGATTTTTATTCATAATAATTTTTGTCAAACAAAAGTTCACATTAAAGAAATAAAAAAAGAATCCAAGTGTATAGTTTTTTATATGAATCTTTTTTTTGAAGATATGTTATTTGTTTATACCTCTAGATTTCTAGTATTTCATCTGTTGTACTGAAGATCTGTGGTGCACTATGTGCTGGCATTTTGCAAAATGTAATTTTCTCAGGAAAGACAAAGATGTTAATAATAAAAATGGCAGCATTATTATTAATGTCAAGAAAAGTGACATTTAAAAAAGACTTTTACATTTAAATGCTTTTTTTTAAATGAGAGACTACAGAATATATGCAAAGATAATAAAAGAAAACATAAACATAATCTGTATTAGTCTGAAAACAAAATAATTTTATGATCATAATATATGTATATTAACATCTATGAACTAAATTTTAGCACAAGTTTGATGTTACCTATGTAAGGGAAAAATACACCAATATCTAGAATTCGATGTCTCAGATCACACCAGTAGGAAATACCTCTTAAGTATTATTCACATAGCTGAATTTTTATTTATTTATTTATTTTTTGGTAGAAAATGAAATGGATTTCCTACTTTTCCATGCTGGTTCATTTTATGTATTTCACCCATATTTATTTTTATTGCTACCATGTAATAATGTCTGATGAGAGCTCCCTGTTAAGCATTCCCATGGGAAGACAGTATAGAAGAAATTTGCTTTTAGTGTTCAGGTATAATTTTCCAGTAATAAAGGTCCATTAAGGTTTTTCTTAAAGAAAATGTATTTTCTAATTAGCCATATAACTTTTTTCTCTACCAACTCCACTAAATCAAAATATTTCATTCAAATGATATAGTTTCTCAACAAATATATTTATTAGCAAATATATTTAATAGCAACTCTTGGGAAGTGTTGCTGATAATTGATGTGGGAAACAAAGGTAGAAGAGAAATTATTAAATTTCCATTCACAAGTCCTTGAAACAGGCAGAGTGACATTCCTCTAGGGACTCAACTGCCTCAATGTTAATACTTTGCTAAGGGCAAAAGGCACCTCCACCTGACCCCCCAGAATCCTATAGGTCTACTTTAACATATACAGATTCCTTTAGAAATTTCCTTTATCTCTTAACTCCCCAAGATATATGTTGGCAAACATCCCCCAACCATATGACCCACCAATATACATCTGCATGGTTAAGGTTTTTTCAGACATAATAAATGACCTCTTCCCAACAATAACTAGCTCCCTCAAGGTACTGGGAAGCTTGTTTCCAAAATTCTTTAGACATAGAGTACTATCCTTAACCCTTTTCCAATTTGGAAGTATATAATGGGCCTCTCCTCATGACCCCAGTGCTGCCCTTTCTGTCTGTGGGGCCTGTGCCCATGCTTTAGTAAAACCTCCTTTTTACCAAAGATGTCTCAAAAATTCTTTCCTAGTAGGTTTTGAACCCTAATATTCTTTCCTATATCATAAATGAAAGATGGGGTGGGGCACAGTCTTTGGAATCAGAGCCCACAATAACAAAATTCTGGCTCTGACATTTGGAGGATAACTGATCTTGGAAAATTGCTTAGCCCCCTTGAACCTGTTTCATCATTTCTAAATTGGGGATAATAATGATCTCTTTCACAGTGTTGATAAGATTAGATGAAGCAACACATTCAACATCTCTATAGTACAATTTCTGGTATTTAGTTACCCCTAACAATGCTGGCTGTTTTTATTGTTAATATTACTATTATTAAAATCTTTCAACTTTCAACATTTTGAGGAACCTCCATGCTATTTTCCAGAGTGGTTGCACCAGCTTGCATTCCCACCAACAGTGTAGGAGGGTTCCCCTTTCTCCACATCCTTGCCAGTATCTGTCATTTCCTGACTTGTAAGGTTTAGCCATTCTGACTGGTGTGAGGTGATATCTCATTGTGGTTTTGATTTGTATTTCCCCAATGCCAAATGATATGGAGCACTTTTTCATGTGTCTGTTGGCCATCTGGATGTCTTCTTTGCAGAAATGTCATGGACATTGGGGAGGGTATGTGCTATGGTGAATGCTGTGAAGTGTGTAAACCTGGCGATTCACAGACCTGTACTCCTGGGGATAAAAATATATTATATGTTTATAAAAAATAAAAAAATATATTGCAGGTACAAAAAAAAAAAAATCTTTCAACTTACTGCCTATGGCCCAGAGAGCCTTAATGAACTCAATAGAGGTTTTCCCTGAGTCTATGCTTCTGACCTCCCTTTTCTTATAGCATTCACTCTAGAAAACTGGTTATTGTATATTTCTCTCTGCCCCTGTGAAGTGCAAATCTTTTTAAAAGGCTTTTGCCAGTTTATAACTCAGGGCTCTCTTTGTCAAGAACTCTGGAGCTATCCCTTTGAGATGTAATCATCAAGGAAGACAGCAACCTGTCTCCCAGTTTCTGTGAGAGGGTAGCAGCCTCTTGCTTCAAGTTGTAAAATTACCTCATGGCAGAAGGCAGGAGAGTTTGCTTTTCTTTTGGGTCAAGCCAGTTAGCCAACATGGAGACTATTCCTCAACTCTTAGAAACTCTCCTGCCTTTTATTTCAGCAAAGTTGAGTTTCCAGACTCTGTTCTCTTATCTATTGCTGTCAATAGTATCATAGTAAAATCAACTTTTCTCTGCTCATCTTTTCTGGTGTAAGTTTTGCTTGTTGTTGTTGTTTGTTTGTTTGTTTGTTTTCTTTTTTTTTAAAATTAACTAATGCATAGTAAGTACTTGATAAATGGCAGTAGATACTGTTTTTAATATTATTAGAATAGTGATGTGAACATCACTTTTTTACCTATTTGCTTGAAGATTGATTATTTATACTAAGTTGCTTACATAAAAAACTAGAAATGTTGAAATTTGTGATGGGAATATGGTGTTTCTGCATTATTTATTTGCAAAAAGAGGATTTGGGGTGAAGACAGGACAGACCACTGTGGACATGAGTATGTAATGGCTGAGTAGGGCATGATTTTGTTTAAGATGAGGCACTAAAGGAGCTATGAAAACTATATGGTTATTGGATGACCAAATGCCTAATAAAAAAATAAAAGATATAGGGGAGCCTGGGTGGCTCAGTAGGTTGAGCCTCTGGCTTCGGCTCAGGTCATGATCTCAGGGTCCTGGGATCGAGCTCCGCATCAGGCTCTCTGCTGGACAGGGAGCCTGCTCTGCACATGCCCGCCACCCCCTGCCTGCCTCTCTGCCTACTTGTGATCTCTCTCTGTCAAATAAATAAATAAATAAATAAATAATATTTTTAAAAAATAAAAGATACAGAAAAACAACAGGTCTTGGAATGAAAGAAACCTGTATCCCTGTGTCCCAATGATGGGGGTTAGGGGTTGCCAGCAAGTGTGTGGTTGACAATGACTACAGTGGTAAGAAAGCAATAACATCTTCAAGTGAAGTTGGCTTGGAGTTTTCTATCCTTGATCCACATCAGCTTGATGTTGTCCCCAGATTCAATTCTCAACACGTGGTCTGGGAGCAACTTAGAAATACAAATGAAATCAGTAAGGCTGAAAGGTAGGCAAGCTATTGATATTATTTAATTTATTTGTTAGGCAATGCCTTCCAGTTAAATGTGTTGATATTTATTTTTAATAGATATGTTCTGAAGCATTTATTTCAGGCTCAAATTTTATTACCCCAATCTTTTTCAACTTAGAATGTTTAGTGTTAAGATACAATAAAGACAGGAAAAGACTAAAAAAGAAAGATAATGGAGGAAAAAAAGAAAATGTAGAAACCAAAGGGTGGGGGGAGCATGGGGAAAGAAACCAAAACCTTAAGGCTTTTTACAAAGTAAAGCTACTTCTTTCATACCTAAGACCAAATACGCTTTGCAGAGCAAAAATTCAAGAAAGGGGACTTTTCTGTTTCACAAGTAACAGAACAAGCAAGTTTGTTTGTTTGTTTTAGTTTGCTTTTAATGCCTATTCTGATACTTCAGGGAAAACTGCAACAAGATAGGAAGACAACACATCGGACTTCTTTATCAGTCAGTAGTGGCATGATCAGAGGCTCTTAAACTTTTTGGTTTCAGGACACACTTTTAAACTCTTAAAGTTATTAATGCCCGCAAAGAATTTTGGATTGTGTGGGTTTTATCTGTTGATATTTACCATAGTAGAAGCTAGAACTGAGGAATGTTTTAAAATATTATTTTAAAATAACAGGAACAAATTCTCTACATTTTAACATAAATAAGCTCTTTCGAGAAAAATTTCTATACTTGCCAAAACAAAATATTAAGAAGAGTGGCATTATTTTATATATTTTTGAAATTTCTTTTATGTCTGGCATACTAAAAACACAGCTAGAATCCTCATTTCTGCTTCTTTTAATGTTCTGCAATACTTTGTTTTGGTTGATGAACATGAAGAAAATCCAAAGCACACAGATTTGTAGTAAGAAAGACAGGATTTCATGGAACACCCAAATAACACACTCGGTTCTCACTTTGAGAACTGCTTGACTAGATTATTTGAGAGTTCGCAAATCATAGTGGTTTACAGAAAACACCTCCCAAATCTCAGAGACTCTCCACAACAAAGGTTTGCTTCTTGCTCATGCTTCATTTCATGTGGCTCAACTGGGAGCTTTGCTCAGTAATGTCTGCAGCCAGGGACTCGGACTATCTGCTCAGATAAGCCAGTGCTCTGGCACTGCTAGTCCTTGAGGGAGAGAGCAGAATGAGCACAGGGAAACATGCACTTGTTCTTAAAGGTTCTGCTGGAAAGTGACCACCTCACTGTCCATCATGTGTTGTTAGCCAAAATACTTACTTCAAGAGTCAGTAAGCAGGGGAACCTGGGTGGCTCAGTGGGTTAAAGCCTCTGCTTTTGGCTTAGGTCCTGGGATGGAGCCCCGCATCGGGCTCTCTGCTCAGGGGAGAGCCTGCTTCCTCTTCTCTCTCTCTCTCTCTCTCTCTCTGCCTGCCTCTCTGCCTACGTGTGATCTCTGTCTGTCAAAAAAAAAAAAAAGAGTCAATAAGCATAATACTCCTTCAGGGAGGACACAATATTGTTGAACACAACTTAGTTTTCCATACTTATAAATGACCAAAATATATTTGTTAAAAATGTCCCCTAGTCTATCTTTAGGTGAAAGTATTATTTCAAAAAGGAAATAATTTTTAAATATAATTATAACATTATATTAAATTAGATGTGATTTGGTTTCTGTGTTTTTTTAGCTTCATCAATGGATATTCTCTTAAGAAATGTTATTGCAGACAAATTTTTAGCATATTGTATATCTAAGGATTTCTTCTTTTTTAAAAAATTGTGTTATGTTAGTAACCATACATCATTAGTTTTTGATGTAGTGTTCCAAGATTCATTGTTTACGTATAACACCCACTGTTCCACGCAATACATGCCCTCCTTAATACCCACCATTTCTTTTTAAAACTACGTATGAAAAAAAATAATAATAAATAAATAAATAAATAAAACTAAGTATGAGATTTTGATAAGAAATGTGGTCTTGTGGGAAAATGAGGCATGACATAATTTAAGCTAGCAATATTAAAATAAAAATGATATTTGCAAACATTTATTGAATACCTACAGTGTACTCATGTATTATACTAGTAATTTTAGGATTTTACCTCCCACCTGAATGAATTTCTGGTTGGATTCTCATATGTAATCCTGTGTGGAAACTTTGATATTTAGTATAATAAATACAAATAAATGTTTTGAAGATGGTTAAAATTATATGGATAAAAAACAGTTGGTCATAATCATTTATTTAACTCAAAAATAAGACCTATTGTAGGTGCTAATAATTTAAAAAGAAAAAAATTTTTTCCTTTAGAAAATAATAGTCATTTTATAGTCTTATTATATCACCAATGTATTCATTTCCTATTGCTGCTATAACAAATTACCATAAATTCAGTGGTTTAACACCATACAAACTTATTATATTTTAGTTTTGGAGATCAGAAGTCCAAAATGATTTTACAGGCTAATACCAGTTTGTCTGCAGAGCTGCATCCCCTTGGAGGCTCTAGGAGGAGAATCTGTTTCTTTCCTTTTTCAAGCTTCTAGATGGCTCTTGGATTCCTTGGCTTCTGCCCTTTCCTCCAGTTTCACTGCCTGTCTCTCCCACCTCTCTTTCCTTCATCACGTCTCCTCTTGGTCTCTGACACTTCTGCCCACCCTCTTATAAGGACATTTGTGATTATATTGAGTTCATCCAAATAATTCAGGATGATCTTTCTAATCAAGAGCCTTAATGCAATCATACCTGCAAAGTCTTTTTTTTTGCCATGTAAGGTAACACATTCCCAATTTTGGAGATTAGGACACAAATAGCATTGGGGGGAAGTTGTTCATTATTCTGTATCCAGTATATATATTTTTTTAATTCTTATATGGTTCAGTAGATTTATATAGGTTTCAGATTACCTGTGGGGATCGTAGGAGATGCATGTTTAGAATTTAGGTGAAAACTGTATTTCTTTTTTAATATCCATAAAAACTTCAGAATACTGCCAAATACCCTTCCTCATTCTTAGCTGTAGATCACTTTATCCATGAAGCTCAATAACCTTTGCAATTTTATCTTTTGGATTTCAAGTACTATTATTATCCACATAGAAAGCCTAATCATCCCTTTCATTTCCCTGTTATCTTCATACATAACTGGGTGACCTAGATATGCCTCAGAATAAATGGTGGAGGTCTTCAAAACAAAACAAAGCAATACAAAAAACACCATTTAACTGCCTAGACTTATTTCCAATTAAGTAATTGTGAAATAAGAATGTGGTAAGATTATATGTCAGTTTCAAGGATATTTTTTCTGTTAATCACTCTGTGTAACACAATCCTTGCTACTTGTCACTATCTCAGGTAGATCACTTAGATTATTCCAGCAAGGAGGAAGTATAATATAGAATAACTCCTCTGAAATCCCATACACCAGAGGTTGTCAGAATTGCCATTTGTCTGACTCATTTTCTTTAAAAGAAAGCAAGAGTTTGGGCGCCTGGGGGCTTCAGTCGGTTAAGTGACCAACTCCTAATTTCAGTTCAGGTCATAGTCTCATGGGTTGTGTGACCAAGGAAGGGCATCAAGCCCCTCATGAAGTTTTGGGCTCAGGGAGTGAGTCTGCTTGAAGATTCTCTCCTTCTGCCCCTCCCTCTGTTCTCTCTCTCTCTCTCCCCCACTCAAGTAAATAAATAAATCTTTAAAAAAGTACAAGAAAGCAAGAGTCAATACATAGAACAACTTTTAAGACAATGGCTTTGTTATTTTATAAACAATTTTACAGCAATTTTCCATGGGAATGATTTCCCTAATTTGATTTATTTTGTTTATATTAATACTGATCTTTGTTTTTTTTATTTTTTAATTAATGCTGGCACCATATATTAAATTCTTACATTTGCTAGGCTACGTGGAAACCCCTCACACACATATTCTCATCTAGTACTCTCATGAAGCACATAATTGGCCCTAATGCATATGAAATCAAGTTATATCTTATCTTATTCTCAGCTACTTATGTCTTAATATTCAGGTAAAAGTTTTGCTTGTAGCTAACTTGGCTATGAACTCAAGACTTCAAGTTACCTTCACAAACCTATTAAAAAAACAAAATTAGTGAACAAATTGGACTTTCACTAAAAGCTTTATAATAGAGATAGAACATGTTTATATACCATATATCTTACTCAAAGTATCATGCCTATTCACAAACTATTTGTTACCTGATTGATAATGAAGTAAGCACAAGAATTTTATATCACAAAGAGATTACCTTAAGAGTTTCTAAATTACTCTCTCTGTATCTTTACTTATCCTGTCATGGGAATGTAATCAAACGATTCCTGGACTGGCACTGGTTGGAAGTTCACATTAGGGAAACCCTACTCTGTAGTACAGTAAATAACTTACAATAAGCCACCTGAAACTGATTTTTCCAAATACCTGATAAATCATGACTCTACTTGAGATTTTTCCCTTTTGCAACTTTTGCTAATTAGGGTCCAGATTTTTACAACCATCATGATGCCTCCCCAAAGTTAAAATTTCTCATCTTTTGTTACTTGTTCAATTTCTTTGGTTTATAACCTCTTCAAAATAACTTATTGAGCACTATTACGAAATGTTCTCCTCAAAAGGAATTTTTTCCTTAAAAGTGTAATTGTAAATCAACTCATTGACTCACACACAAAAATAACACAGCCAGAATAAACCAGAACTGACTCCAAAGTCTGTGAGCAAAAACCTTCCTCAAAAGGACATTTTATAATACTAGAGATGCTTATTAGGGATTATTAGGGAGTTGAGGGTTTTTGTGTATGTGTTTCTTTATTTTGCCTTCTTTACATTAAAAAAATTTTTATTTATTTATTTGGGAGAGAGAGAGAACACATGAGTTGGGGGGGGGGGCAGAGGGAAAGAGGGAGAGGAAGAGGGAGACGCCCGGCTGAGCAGGGAACCAGACCCAGGCTGGATCTCAGGATGCTGAGATCATGACCTGAGCTGAAGGCAAATGCTTAACCTATGAGCCATCCAGCTGCCCCCTTCTTTACATTTTCATATACAATCTGAAAATCTTGAGAAATAAAGCTGAAAATACCTCTTTGAAAATAAAGTTGGAAAAAAAAAAAAAGAAAAGAAAGTTGAAAGTGTCCTTATGTAGTTGATGAGTAACTAACACGAATTAATACCATTTCCTCTTTGGGAAAGATAACTTTGTATGGAATAAAAAGAGACCTGAAATTGACAATTGTTATCAGAGGAGAAAAGTTAAGTGGGCGGTTAAGTGGTAGGAACAGAAAATAGGGTACTGGTAAACTGAAAACCTCAAATTGTGAGACAAAACCCTACTAAGTTTATTTCATCTGAATTATGCATTCTGGATGTATGACTATTCCATGTTCTTATCTAACAACCCAAAATACCAATCCCCAAATACTAAGCCATAGCCCGTGGCCTTTGAACAAGGTCTGTTCACAAAGAAGTGTTGTTGTTGTTTTTAATCAATTTGCTGCTCATTGAGAAAAATACTGCATAGAATTTTTATAAAATAAAAGCACTCAAAGAACATATTTTTATTGTTAGATTTCCTAACTGAAGTTTTTAAAATTATGCCATTTTCGGGACCTTTTTTGAGATGTAGACTTGTAAAATTCACAAGTGGGGGCATCACAAGTTGGGTGCAAAGAATACAGGTAAAGGAATATGAGCACTTACACTTTTGCTTTAGTCATTTTCTAGATGTAACTGAAAATATATATACCTCCCTCTGCTGTAAATATGTGTAGAGACACTGATTAATTGATTTAGTACATAGATGGACACGGAAAAGAGAACCATCATTCAGTGTAATTGAAAAGCCTTAGTAAAAGCCACAGTCAAATATACTTTCATAGTTTGAATCATGTCAGGAAGGTGGGGAAGGGAGAGATGGTGCCATAAGGCTACAGCAGACTATTCCAAGTTCGTAGAGAAGAATACATTTTTTCCTATTGATCTTTTATCCACATGTATCTAATTAAACTAGATTTTAATTATCATCCAGGGCTCTCTCATGAGTAGAGGAAATGCCAATTGTTTTTTTTTTTTTTGCTGAGAGTGGGTAGCAGTTTTCCTTCCGGCAAAAGACAATGTAGTTTGGCAGTGATGTGCATATCTTTCACTTTGTTTTTGTGCTTTTCAGGGTAACCTGCAGGGAACTGAGCAGGAGGGTATGGCGTAAAAACCTCTCAAAATGGAAGAAACAACTATGTACCCTAACCTCTTCTGTGTGGTGGGAGATGACAGCACAAACAAGTGCATTGCAATAACTCACTGCTGATCCATAAACATTTAGAAGGGGTATATTTCATTTATGTAAAATTCTCTAAAGTAAAGAGCCATTTGTGTTTGGTAAATAGGCTTAGTCCTCATTATAAAAACTGAGTCTCTGGGACCTGTTTATTGGCTTGAAATAGTTTTATAAAAAGAGATGGAATTTTATAAAAATAGTTTTATAAAAAGAGAGCTCTCTGGTTAATTGAGAGAAGATTTGAAGCTCCAGAAGAGAATCCAAAAGATAGAAAATGAGCAGCAGAGAAAGGCAACAAAGGAATGACAGAATATTTTATGCTATGGAATATAAATCATTAGAATACATACAGATCTTTAATTAAAAAATAAGAACTTGAAGGAACAAAACTTATGAGGAGATAGGGAAATCTGTGCCAAGATTTCTTGAATATTTGAGAGGCACTGAGGTCCCTGTTGAGATTTTGGTCATACTAGGGTGGACTTGCTGTTTTTATTGTTGTTGTTTTCTTATGGCTGGGATTTAAGTATACCATGCCAGATTCTGGAATAGTTCATTTTATATTGCCTCAGTAAGGATTACATTTAGAAGTACGAAATATAAAACCCAAAGAACTATGGTTTAAATGAGTAAAAGGTTGTTTTTTTGTTTTTGTTTTTTTAAATCTCACAACAATATGAAGACCTGGGAAAAGCAAACTCTCTCCCAAAAAATGCCATCAGAGAACCGAGACACAGTCTTTAGCAGGTGGTCCTTACCCTAATGCTTGTTGGCACTAGTTCAGACCAACTGCTAAACTGGCAGGTATCTGGCAGGTATAGTGTTCACATGCCAGAGAGGGAGAAGGGGGAAGAGGAGACAGAGAGACTTGGAACTCCACCCCTTAATTTTCGCTGAGTCTCATCAGTAGAAGTGGGTTATGTGGTCAGATTTCAGAAGGTTGCTAGAGGGAAAGGTAGGCCAGAGCACTAAGAACATTGGCCTTTGGGGCACGTGAGTGGCTCTGTTGGTTGAGCATCTGACTCTTGATCTCAGCTCAGGTCTTGATTTCAGGCATGTGGAGTTTAAGCCCCATTTGGGACTCCATGCTGGATGTAGAGACTGCTTTATTTATTTATTTATTTATTTTAAATTTTTTATTTTTTATAAACATATATTTTTATCCCCAGAGGTACAGGTCTGTGAATCACCAGGTTTACACACTTCACAGCACTCACCAAAGCACATACCCTCCCCAATGTCCATAATCCCACCCCCTTCTCCTAAACCCCCTCCCCCCAGCAACTCTCAGTTTGTTTTGTGAGATTAAGAGTCACTTATGGTTTGTCTCCCTCCAGGAACAGTTTTGATCAAAAGTAACAGTGGCCAGTTGATGTTGGTATCTCCTCAGCAAGCTGTGACTAGAGACTGCTTTAAAAAAATGTCTGCCACAAGTTTCTTCAAATGAATTCATTATTTTGGGAGGAAATATTGCCAGTATTCAGTTTAAATCAATGTCCTAATTATAGTTAATGTTAATTTGGTGACAAAATGTTAACCAAGCTATTTAACTGATTATTGATATCCTAACTAGAATGTTTTTAAAACTACCGAAATATTGTCCTATTTAGTCATTTCTTGCTTCTACTGATAAACTATTGAGACACAAAGATATGGATACAAGTTATTGACATGACTAAACAGTTATAGGGACTGAAATAATTAAAATAAATTGAGACAAATGTCCAGGTTGTGTTAAAAATATGGACAATTTCAGTATTGATGGTAAATGCTTATCAAATGTTTGTTGTGGGTGTTGCATTATGTTAGGAAATATCTTCATATCTACTTTAACTTTCCGCTATTTCTTCCACATGGAATACTTGGTGGAGATGGAAATGACCAGTGCAAGTGCCTGAAATTGTACATATCAAAGATTCACACCCTCCACAGAGAATCAGCATGTATCTGACTGTTAAAATACAAGTATTACTGGAAGGGTAACATATTTTAACCACCAATTCTTTTGTATTAAGGAGTTAATCAGAAGCCTACTTTAGTGACAGAAAGGCCTTGGGGATTGGCCTGACTTCCAAGAGTTTAGGATCTAGAGGCATAAGTCAGGAGGGCTCTGAATAGAGAAATTGAAGGCTAAGATGTTCATACTTTGCAATTTTGACTGAAACTAATATAAAAAGGAAGCTAATGAGTTAAACATTTAATGAGACCTGTTACAACTTCCAGAATTTAGAGGTTATCAGTGTAAAATCTTTATGACAGCCCTCCATGTAAATCTATTTCTGCTTGAGGAATTTTAAAACATATCTTCCGCTTCCGAATTATTCTTATAAGAGGTTTTCACATCCAACTTAGTAGAACACCCAAATGCAATGAGATAAATGATGTCCTCTCTGGTTGGCATCATGTTGAGATTTTTCATCTCTAATTCTGTTATCCTATGGTTATCTTCTCCTCTGAATTATGCATATACACTGTCAATTAAATTAAAAACCTTTCAATAAATTATGCTTAGGTCTGTAGAAACAGTGAATCTGTTCTGAATTAATGTGATAATCTCTCTTCATTATCCTTTATTGGTTTAAGAAAAAAGTAAGTGGCCTCTGAACCTTCCTCTGGCATGTAATTTTGAAGGACTATTTGCTTGAAATTCAGAATTCCTTCTACCTATCAGTAATTTTACAAATGAGCAGTTAAAAAAAACAAAAATACTAGTCCAGATACTTCAGAACTGATAATTGGTTATTATCTAAATTATTCAATTGTTCTAAAAGTGATACAGAAAAAATCTCCACTAGAGTGTGTCTTTCTGCCTTGATGCTTTACTGACAAAATTATCACACATAACCTCCTGTTATATGCAGGGCTAGGGGATCCTACTCTCTGATCTGCAAAAGGAAAGAGAAACACAGAGGGAGTAGAATATAGATTATACTATTTTTTTTTTCTTTTTAGTCTAAAATAATATCAAATTTACAGAAAAAGTTGTAAGAATATTACAGAGTTTGTTTCTCCTGAACTATTTGGGAATAAATTGTCAGCATGATGTTCCATCATCTTTAAATACTCAGGTTCATATTTCCTACAAAAAGGAGGATTTCCTATATAACCACAATATGACCATCAAAGTCAGGAAATTAATAGTGATACATTCCCACTGTATAAAGCACAGACCCACTGAATTGTTGTCAACCATGCCAATGATCCCCTTTATGGCAAGAGAATCCAGTCCAAGATCACTCATTGCCATTTAGCCATCATGGTTTTTTTTAGCCTCACAATCTGTAACTGTTGTCCAGTCTTGCCTTGATTTTTGAGACTTTGGTACTTTTGAGGACTATAGGTCAATTACTTTGTAGAATGTCTCTGAGTTTGGGTTTTCCTGATGCTTTCTCATTATTAAACTCAGGTTACTCAGTGTTGGCAGAGATGCCCCAGAAACAATGCTATGTTATGCTCATAACTTCAACATCATAGCATCCTATTAAGTGGCTCATAATTTTGATTTCTCACATTACTGATATTGATAATTTTGGTCACATGATCAAACTGGTAATCTCCTGGTTTTTCCGCAGTAAAGATACTCTCTTATCTTTTATATTTAATAAATATTTTTGTGGGAGGCAGTTTGAGATGATATAGATATTCCATTTTTTTCTCTAAATTTTACTTACTCGTTTAACATATATTTGATGCTTCTTGCTGAACTACTTTTTGCTATAATAATTATCAATTGATGATTTTCTAATGTGACTATTTCCTTTATATTTATGAGCTGGCATCCTTTTCTAAGGAAAAGTTTTCTTTTTTCTTCTATTTATTTTTATCAGTATTGGCCAAAAAGTTATTGTTTTGCCTAATGAGCTATTTGGTATTTTTTATTATTCATTTGTTGGTCACGTATCCAGATTTGGCCAACATGAACTCCTTGAAGCTAGCTTCTGAATTAATCTCCTTTTGTTTTGTTTCTGGTTTTATTTTGATACGTTTCCATCCGTTTAAAAAAAAATTATTTTTCTTTTTTTAGAGAGAGAGAGAAAGAGAGAGAGAGAGCATGTGTGTGAGTGCGGGTGGAGGTTGGGGGCGAGGGGCAGAGGGAGAGAGATAATCTTAAACAGGTTACATGCCCAGAGCTTAGTAAAGTCCAATACAGGGCTTGATCTTAACAATTCTGAGATCATGGCCTGAGTCTAAATCGAGAGTCAGGCAATTAACCGACTAAGCCACACAGGAGTCATCCCATCATTCCTTTTAATAGAGAATACTATTTATAAACCAGGATCTGTGATTCTTGGTGTGGTCACTGTCATTTGGATATTGCTCTTTTTAGGGCACATAAGTAAGTAAAGCAATGAAACACACACACACCGTTCCTTTTACATCCATATTTACTTCTATATCTCTATAGATTGAAAAATACATGATTTCACACAGATACTTCCAATTCCAATATATCACTCTCTAGAATAAAAACCATGAATTTATACTAATGTCTACTATTGAAATTTGTGTCTCAAATTCCTATTCCAATGTAACACCACAAGGTCAATTTTAGTTTTCTTCTTTTTTGTATTTGTAACCTCTCTTCAAATACCAAGAAACCTAACTCCACTTATCCACAGTATATTTACTATTGGACCAGTGTCCCCTTTGTGTAGCCAGCTCCCCATTGTCACAGCTGCTATCCTCTGTGTAGGTACCTCCTCACCGTACTTGGTCTCTGACCACCCACCAAGATATCCTCTTAACACTTCTCTTCTCCCATTCAGACCCTTCCTTATTCTGTCCCGGCTGTATGACACCGCAATGAGCCTCTATCACATCTCTTCACACTCTCAAGCTCTGATAACACATGGGGTCTCTGATGCACTTCCTCCTAGAAAACCTTCACTCCATTTGGGTTTCAACATTCAAAGATGGGCCACTGCCCTCCTTCCCTTCCCTCCCCACCTCCTCAATACCTCCCTGCCACCACCATAGATGCCTAATTTGCTCAGGTCACAAAATAGTTTTAGGGAAGGACAAAGGAAGGATCAGAGGAGGATGAAAAAATATATACATGAAAGAAAGAAGATGGAAAGCGAGGCAAGAAGGAAACTATACCATTATTTAAAAGTTCAGAGGATACCCATCCTCTTGCTGCAGGTGTGAATGTGGACACTTACCCACATACAATTGGAGGTGCTGATTATTTCAGCTCTTCTGTAGCAAAATGTAACTGGAGGTTGTTAAAACAGTAATCGTGCCAAAAAGTGGTGATTTTATAATAAAATACAAAGTACATGGAGCAGAAGAATTTAAATCTGCTCAATGATCTATTTGGTCATTTTAGTCTATATAATTATAGGATTCTTAGGGGAGAAATAGATGAGTACAGGAGTATGAAGGGAGGTTTCAGAAAATTTTTATTGTCAGGGATTAGCAGTGTGGTGTTTTGTTTCTGTTTTTGTTTGTTTCCAGAAAACAAATATCAGAGAGGCAGAAAGAGGATTAGATAGTACAGGATTATTGTCATTCTGGTTTTGGAATATAGGTTGATTAGTATAATTTGATTGCCTACAGCAGCGACTAAAATCTGATGCCTAGTAGATAGAGAGTGACTCTTGAAATCAAAGCCTAAACTGAGTGCATTGACAATGATGACAAGTCACATCCATCTGAAGTTCCTGGACTGCATGAGAATTTTGCATATTTTTAATTTCAAATTCTCTTGTACTTGGATGAAAATCCTCATATTTTAGGAAAATATGGTCAATGTTCTTACACAGTCAATATTTATGATGCTAAGCCCATGTCAAAATGACTCTAAATAATCATATTTGGCAAAATATTATATGTAACAAACTCAGAAGTAAGTACAAATATAATTACTGTACTTAGGAAGGGAAACCATCCAAGAGTTGTTCATTTATGCGTTTCAAAAAATGTACATATATGGACTCACAAGTAATACAATGATAGTAAATAATTAATGACATAATTTGGTAAGCATTCTTTTAAGAAAATATGTATTTTCCTAATATTCCTTTTATATCTACATCTAAAGAGGTTATTTCTTTATTTCTAAATGTGTTTCTGTACCAGTTGGAATGAAGTTCTCTACCATTTAGGTAATTCTAGAATAGGAATAATTATATGAAGTAATTAACCTGTGAAAATTAAAATGCCTCCCCTAACATATTAAAGAAATGGTCAATGACTAAAGAAATGATTAATAGGAAAAATTACTAATGTTGACTGTTGAAATGTATTATTTTTATACCACATATGTACATATCTCAAATTCCACCAACAGGGGCCCATCACAGAGCCTGCTCCACAGAGTCTATAGATAATAGATAATGACAAAGGAAGAGCAGAGGTACCAGGAAAGCCAAGTTAACCTACATATTACAGAGCTTTGAGAAGGTGACAATTACTTGTATTTAATTATCTTTTCCTTGAGTCAATATTCATTATCAGGACTTTCATAGCAAGACTTTCTTCCCTATTGACAAAATCATCACTTTGATTAATCAAAATAAGTTTAGTTGAATAATACCTTCAAATATATTTGATACATTTTTGAACTTTGAAGAACCCTTTCTGTTGACTTTGAACTTAGTCAATAACACATATCTAAAAATGCTGAAGAGAATTTTAAGCTGAGTTTGATTTTTTTGTTTAAATTGTATAAGTGGACTGCTTTTTTCTGTCTTTTTTGATGTGAGATTTTTGATCCTAGGAATTCAGTAATATGACTGGGTTCCACCCTGCTGTTTATTAAAATTTTAATTAAATTAAGTTTAGTTTTTTCTGGTTATGTGAAATTCCCTTGGATTTACATATTCAATTTTTCTTCATTTCAGATACTAAAGAAATAATAACTTAAAAATTTAAAATATTTTATTATTTTTGTTATTGTATATTTTAATAAAATGCAAATAATACAGTTTTATTGCTTTCATTTTATTTTATTTTTTTTTCCGATTTATTTTTTAATTTATTTTTTAAATTTCTTATTTTTTATAAACATATATTTTTATCCCCCGGGGGTACAGGTCTGTGAATCACCAGGTTTACACACTTCACAGCACTCACCAAAGCACATACCCTCCCCAATGTCCATAATCCCAACCCCTTCTCCCAAACCCCCTCACCCCAGCAACCCTCAGTTTGTTTTGTGAGATTAAGAGTCAATTATGGTTTGTCTCCCTCCCAATCCCATCTTGTTTCATTGATTCTTCTCCGACCCATGTTGCATCACCACTTCCTCATATCAGGGAGATCATATGATAGTTGTCTTTCTCTGTTTGACTTATTTCACTAAGCATGATACGCTCTAGTTCCATCCATGTTGTCGCAAATGGCAAGGTTTCATTTCTTTTGATGGCTGCATAGTATTCCATTGTGTATATATACCACATCTTCTTGATCCATTCATCTGTTGATGGACATCTAGGTTCTTTCCATAGTTTGGCTATTGTGGACATTGCTGCTATAAACATTCGGGTGCATGTGCCCCTTTGGGTCACTACGTTTGTATTTTAGGGTAAATACCCAATAGTGCAATTGCTGGGTCATAGGGCAGTTCTATTTTCAACATTTTGAGGAATCTCCATGCTGTTTTCCAGAGTGGCTGCACCAGCTTGCATTCCCACCAACAGTGTAGGAGGGTTCCCCTTTCTCCGCATCCTTGCCAGCATCTGTCATTTCCTGACTTGTTAATTTTAGCCATTCTGACTGGTGTGAGGTGATATCTCATTGTGGTTTTGATTTGTATTTCCCTGATGCCGAGTGATATGGAGCACTTTTTCATGTGTCTGTTGGCCATCTGGATGTCTTCTTTGCAGAAATGTCTGTTCATGTCCTCTGCCCATTTCTTGATTGGATTATTTGTTCTTTGGGTGTTGAGTTTGCTAAGTTCTTTATAGATTCTGGACACTAGTCCTTTATCTGATATGTCGTTTGCAAATATCTTCTCCCATTCTGTCAGTTGTCTTTTGATTTTGTTAACTATTTCCTTTGCTGTGCAAAAGCTTTTGATCTTGATGAAATCCCAATAGTTCATTTTTGCCCTTGCTTCCCTTGCCTTTGGCGTTGTTCCTAGGAAGATGTTGCTGCGGCTGAGGTCGAAGAGATTGCTGCCTGCGTTCTCCTCAAGGATTTTGATGGATTCCTTTCGCACATTGAGGTCCTTCATCCATTTTGAGTCTATTTTTGTGTGTGGTGTAAGGAAATGGTCCAATTTCATTTTTCTGCATGTGGCTGTCCAATTTTTCCAGCACCATTTATTGAAGAGGCTGTCCTTTTTCCATTGGACATTCTTTCCTGCTTTGTCGAAGATTAGTTGACTGTAGAGTTGAGGGTCTATTTCTGGGCTCTCTATTCTGTTCCATTGATCTATGTGTCTGTTTTTGTGCCAGTACCATGCTGTCTTGATGATGACAGTTTTGTAATAGAGCTTGAAGTCCGGAATTGTGATGCCACCAACGTTGGCTTTCTTTTTCAATATCCCTTTGGCTATTCGAGGTCTTTTCTGGTTCCATAAAAATTTTAGGATTATTTGTTCCATTTCTTTGAAAAAGATGGATGGTACTTTGATAGGAATTGCATTAAATGTGTAGATTGCTTTAGGTAGCATAGACATTTTCACAATATTTATTCTTCCAATCCAGGAGCATGGAACATTTTTTCATTTCTTTGTGTCTTCCTCAATTTCTTTCATGAGTACTTTATAGTTTTCTGAGTATAGATTCAGTGCCTCTTTGGTTAGGTTTATTCCTAGGTATCTTATGGTTTTGGGTGCAATTGTAAATGGGATTGACTCCTTAATTTCTCTTTCTTCTGTCTTGCTGTTGGTGTAGAGAAATGCAACAGATTTCTGTGCATTGATTTTATATCCTGACACTTTACTGAATTCCGGTATAAGTTCTAGCAGTTTTGGAGTGGAGTCTTTTGGGTTTTCCACATATAGTATCATATCGTCTGCGAAGAGTGATAATTTGACTTCTTCTTTGCCGATTTGGATGCCTTTAATTTCCTTTTGTTGTCTGATTGCTGAGGCTAGGACCTCTAGTACTATGTTGAATAGCTGTGGTGATAATGGACATCCGGCCGTGTTCCTGACCTTAGCGGAAAAGCTTTCAGTTTTTCTCCATTGAGAATGATATTTGCGGTGGGTTTTTCATAGATGGCTTTGATGATTTTGAGGTATGTGCCCTCTATCCCTACACTTTGAAGAGTTTTGATCAGGAAGGGATGCTGTACTTTGTCAAATGCTTTTTCAGCATCTATTGAGAGTATCATATGGTTCTTGTTCTTTCTTTTATTGATGTGTTGTATCACATTGACTGATTTGAGGATGTTGAACCAACCTTGCAGCCCTGGAATAAATCCCACTTGGTCGTGGTGAATAATCCTTTTAATGTACTGTTGAATCCTATTGGCTAGTATTTTGTTGAGTATTTTCGCATCTGTGTTCATCAAGGATATTGGTCTATAGCTCTCTTTTTTGATGGGATCCTTGTCTGGTTTTGGGATCAAGGTGATGCTAGCCTCATAAAATGAGTTTGGAAGTTTTCCTTCCATTTCTATTTTTTGGAACAGTTTCAGGAGAATAGGAATTAGTTCTTCTTTAAATGTTTGGTAGAATTCCCCCGGGAAGCCATCTGGCCCTGGGCTTTTGTTTGTTTAGAGATTTTTAATGACTGTTTCAATCTCCTTACTGGTTATGGGTCTATTCAGGCTTTCTACTTCTTCCTGATTCAGTTGTGGTAGTTTATATGTTTCTAGGAATGCATCCATTTCTTCCAGATTGTCAATTTTATTGGCATAGAGTTGCTCATAGTATGTTCTTATAATAGTTTGTATTTCTTTGGTGTTAGTTGTGATCTCTCCTCTTTCATTCATGATTTCATTTATTTGGGTCCTTTCTCTTTTCATTTTGATAAGTCGGGCCAGGGGTTTATCAATTTTATTAATTCTTTCAAAGAACCAGCTCCTAGTTTCGTTGATTTGTTCTATTGTTTTTTTAGTTTCTATTTCATTGATTTCTGCTCTGATCTTTATGATTTCTCTTCTCCTGCTGGGCTTAGGGTTTCTTTCTTGTTCTTTCTCCAGCTCCTTTAGTTGTAGGGTTAGGTTGTGTACCTGAGACCTTTCTTGTTTCTTGAGAACGGCTTGTACCGCTATATATTTTCCTTCAGGACTGCCTTTGTTGTGTCCCACAGATTTTGATCCATTGTATTTTCATTGTCATTTGTTTCCATGATTTTTTTCAATTCTTCTTTAATTTCCCGGTTGACCCATTCATTCTTTAGAAGAATGTTGTTTAGTCTCCATGTATTTGGGTTCTTTTCAAACTTCCTTTTGTGGTTGAGTTCTAGCTTTAGAGCATTGTGGTCTGAAAATATGCAGGGAATGATCCCAATCTTTTGATACCGGTTGAGTCCTGATTTAGGACCGAGGATGTGATCTATTCTGGAGAATGTTCCATGTGCACTAGAGAAGAATGTGTATTCTGTTGCTTTGGGATTAAATGTTCTGAATATATCTGTGATGTCCATCTGGTCCAGTGTGTCGTTTAAGGCCTTTATTTCCTTGCTGATCTTTTGCTTGGATGATCTGTCCATTTCAGTGAGGGGAGTGTTAAAGTCCCCTACTATTATTGTATATTGTTGATGTGTTTCTTTGATTTTGTTATTAATTGGTTTATATAGTTGGCTGCTCCCACGTTGGGGGCATAGATATTTAAAATTGTTAAATCTTTTGTTGGACAGACCCTTTGAGTATGATATAGTGTCCTTCCTCATCTCTTATTATAGTTTTTGGCTTAAAATCTAATTGATCTGATATAAGGATTGCCACTGCTGCTTTCTTCTGATGTCCATTAGCATGGTAAATTCTTTTCCACCCCCTCACTTTAAATCTGGAGGTGTCTTCGGGCTGAAAATGAGTTTCTTGGAGGCAACATATAGATGGGTTTTGTTTTTTTATCCATTCTGATACCATGTGCCTTTTGACAGGGACATTTAGCCCATTAACATTCAGGGTAACTATTGAGAGATATGAATTTAGTGCCATTGTATTGCCTGTAAGGTGACTGTTACTGTATATGGTCTCTGTTCCTTTCTGACCTACCACTTGTAGGCTCTCTCTTTGCTTAGAGGACCCCTTTCAATATTTCCTGTAGAGCTGGTTTGGTGTTTGCAAATTCTTTCAGTTTTTGTTTGTCCTGGAAGCTTTTAATCTCTCCTTCTATTTTCAATGATGGCCTAGCTGGATATAGTATTCTTGGCTGCATGTTTTTCTCGTTTAGTGCTCTGAAAATATCATGCCAGCTCTTTCTGGCCTGCCAGGTCTCTGTGGATAAGTCAGCTGCCAATCTAATATTTTTACCATTGTATGTTACAGACTTCTTTTCCTGGGCTGCTTTCAGGATTTTCTCTTTGTCACTGAGACTTGTAAATTTTACTATTAGGTGATGGGGTGTGGGCCTATTCTTATTGATTTTGAGGGGCGTTCTCTGAACCTCCTGAATTTTGATGCTCATTCCCTTTGCCATATTGGAGAAATTCTCCCCAATAATTCTCTCCAGTATACCTTCTGCTCCCCTCTCTCTTTCTTCTCCTTCTGGAATCCCAATTATTGTAACGTTGTTTCGTCTTATGGTGTCACTTATCTCTCGAATTCTCCCCTCGTGGTCCAGTAGCTGTTTGTCCCTCTTTTGCTCAGCTTCTTTATTCTCTGTCATTTGGTCTTCTATATCACTAATTCTTTCTTCTGCCTCATTTATCCTAGCAGTGAGAGCCTCCATTTTTGATTGCACCTCATTAATAGCTTTTTTGATTTCAACTTGGTTAGATTTTAGTTCTTTTATTTCTCCAGAAAGGGCTTTTATATCTCTCGAGAGGGTTTCTCTAATATCTTCCATGCCTTTTTCGAGCCCGGCTAGAACCTTGAGAACTGTCATTCGGAACTCTAGATCTGACATATTACCATTTTCTGTATTGATTAGGTCCCTAGCCTTCGGTTCTGCCTCTTGTTCTTTTTTTTGTGTTGAATTTTTCCGTCTTGTCGTTTTGTCCAGATAAGAGTATATGAAGGAGCAAGTAAAATACTAAAAGGGTGGCAACAACCCCAGGAAAATATGCTTTAACCAAATTAGAAGAGATCCCAAATCGTGAGGGGGGAGAAAGGGGATAAAAAGAGGTTCAAAAAGGAAGAAAGAAAAAAAAAGAAAAAAGAAAAAGAAAAGAAAAGAAAAGAATTTTAAAAAAGAAAACAAATAAGAAAAATATTAAAAAGAAAAAATATATATATTGGATAAACTAGTTAAAAAATGTTAAAAAAGAAAAAGGTAAAAAAAAAAATTTGCCTGAAGGCAAGAAAAAAACAAAAAATCAAAAAGAAAAAAATTAAATTAACTGCAAGACTAAAAAAATCACAGGGAAAAAGCCATGAGTTCCTTGCTTTGCTTTCTCGTCCTCTGGAATTCTGCTGCTCTCCTTGGTATTGAAACTGCACTCCTTGGTAGGTGAACTTGGTCTCAGCTGGATTTCTTGTTGATCTCATGGGGGAGGGGCCTGTTGTAGTGATTCTCAAGTGTCTTTGCCCCAGGCGGAATTACACCGCCTTTAGCTGGGGCCGGGGTGAGTAATCCGCTTGGGTTTGCTTTCAGGAGCTTTTGTTCCCTGAGTGCTTTCCGTAGAGTTCCAGAGGACGGGAATACAAATGGCGGCCTCCTGGTCTCCGGCCTGGAGGAGGAGCCGAGAGCCAGGGCCCCACTCCTCACTGCGCCCTCAGAGAACAGCGCCCAGTTACTCCCGTCTGCCTGACCTCTGGCCACGCTCCGAGCTCACTGAGCCTTCGACCGGTCCAAGGTAACACCGAGCTGTGAGCTTACTGTCGGCTCTGTCTCTGTAGCCGGCTTTCCCATTCCAATACCTACAAGCTCTGTGACACTCAGACACACCCGATCCTTCTGTGACCCTGCAGGACCTGAGGCCACGCTGACCCTGCGTGGGCTTCACCCCGGTTTAGCTTCTGGAGCGATGTCCCTCAGCGGAACAGACTTTTAAAAGTCCTGATTTTGTGCTCTGTTGCTCCGCCGCTTGCCAGGAGCCGGCCCCTACCCCCAGGGTCTATCTTCCCGTCGCTTTGGATTCACTTCTCCGCCGGTCCTACCTTTCAGAAAGTCATTGTTTTTCTGTTTCCAGAATTGCTGTTCTTCTTCTCTTCGATCTGCCGATGGATTTTCAGGTGTTTGCAATCTTTAGATAAGCTATCTAGCTGATCTCCCGCTAGCTGAAGTAGTCTCAGCCTGCTACTTCTCCGCCATCTTGACTCCCTATTGCTTTCATTTTAGTTATTCTTTTCTCTTCATCCAAATCATTTTGATGTTAGATCTTTGTCCCAGTGTTCCAGGACTTGGTAATTCCTCCATAGCTGCTTTTTTATTTATATCATTTAACTTTCATTATAAGTGATTTTGTCTTCTTCCCATCTCTGACTTGGTTTTCTATATTAATGAACCCATTTTTTATTGCTTCTGTAGCACTCATCCCATTCATCCCTCTAATTGTTGTCCAGTTCTCTCTCAGGGATTCATCATCTAGTTTTCTTCTCCCTTCTTTTCTTCCTTCCTTCCTCCCTCCTTTTCTCTTCCATCTTTCCTACTTTCTTCCTTCCTTTCTGAACTATCCTCTATGCCCAATGTGGGGCTTAAACTCATGACTCTGAGATCAAGTGCTGCATGTTGTACTGACTGAGTCAGCCAGGCATCCCTTCCTGGTTTTATTCTTCAACTGCACTTTGTATGCTATGTGAAAAATTGTCTTTAGTTACAGAATATTTTCATAATTTCTGCATTGCTTTCAGAGAGTAATTTCTACTCAGTCTTTATTTTTTCCAAAAAATTATTTGGGTTGGAATTTTCTTGGCTACTCTCCCTGTTTACTGGAATATACCTTGAATTCTCTAGTTAGAGGTTGTGATGAAAATCTGTAAGTTGAAGGATATTTAATTAGTTACATGGTTTAGACAAATGAGTGAGGCCATGGAAAGTCCCAGGAAACCTGTTTGTTTCTGTACCTTTTCTTTGTATGATTCTTGGAGGTAGAGAAGTTTGGGAACAATTTTGCCCAATTGAACAAAAAGGTCTTACTTTTGAATGGATGTCCTTCAGATTTTGGTATATCTCTTCAAATTATTGTATGACCAGTATGACCAGACAAAAATGGATGAATGAATGAATGAATGAGGGAATGAATGTATCAAGGGATGGCTTGTATGCATGAGACTGCTAGAATACTTTTCATGTGAATAAGAAAAGGATCTCCATAGCGGAAAAATCCCAATTTCCCAAATCTCCTAGTTAGAACACAGAATAGTTAAATTGCTCTCTGAAGAGAGGATTTATACTAACCATACGCCTTTATTTTTCTAAGTGGGTAAAGAAAGGTAGAGCGCCAATTTTTCTATTGTTATTTTTTTGTTGATGTTTTCTTCAAAAAAGCAAAACAAAATAAAAAAAAAAACCCTCCTATTCTTACCATAATGTTCCACTTTAGGGGAAAGTAATTTTGTATAATTTCACAGGGTTCTCTTTTAATTTGGACATTATTTATGTTCTTATTTATTTGTTATTTTTTACATATTGTATTTATTTTTTATATAGTACATTAGCAACATATTCTGAATTTCTGTGACATAATATTGAAATGATCCCTAGTTCCAGCATTTTGGTATTGGTGATCTTTTCTTAATTATGATCATTTAGTTTTCTAAATCATTTCACATTCACAATGACATATTTCCTATACATCTTATTTCCTGTTCTCAATTTAAGCTCCATATTTCTGGGTAACCAAAGACACATAAACTTGATAGGAGTAGGTATAACAATAAAATTCTATACTTTTTACACACCATTCTAGGCATTCAGTTTGACAAACCATTAGATGGAGTTAGGTAGTCTCTGGGTGTGAAGTAGCTATTAAAATCACACATGTTCCCATTTATATTTTCAGTTTATTTCTCTTCTATTCCACAGACTGGTCTTTCTATCCTAGAGTACTTGAAGTAAATGTGGAAGTTTAAGGGAATGGAACATTCTAAGGTTAACAGGTCATTCTGCTTTTTTTCTAAGAAGCCAGAATCAGCAAGGGCTGATGAATAAAGACCCCATTATTTTTACTTGCCAGACTTAACATGCTGGTGTAGTGTTTGGGAAGGAATATTAACTAAAACTTTTCAAAAGCAGAGATCTTTTAGAATTACCTTTCTTATAACTTCTGTTTCAAAAAGTTTTCAACCACGCATTTTATATTTTGACTTTCTGAAAATTCTGCTTACATGCTGTATTAAAAAACAAAAAATTTATTTATTTATATAATTTGAGACCAAAATCATGTAAATATTTTTGAGTATTTGTTCTCCTATAATTGAAATATTTCTGAAACTGTGTTTTTAAGTTGCATATTTTGGTAATGATCTATGCAGGAGTGTTTTCTATTTAAAATGATTGTATTTTGTTTGAGTCCTATATTTAAGAAAATTATTTTCCTTTCCTTTGTATATGCCCTTTGGTATATATTTTTTTAGGTTGTATAGACATGCAAGTGCTCATGTGTGCAAGTATGCACGTGAGTGTGTCTCTTGATGATATTATGAATAAAAATGATTTTCTTAATAATAGAATCCCACTTAGGAAAAGACCTATGCTGTTGAATGAATGTATTGATTAGGTCAAACGGGTGGAAAGTGAGATTTCTCTAAAAATATCATAGTGTGGTAAGCTGTCTTTTAAGATGGTCTCCAATTATCTCTGACTCCTGCTACTGAAGTCTTTGTATATCCCCATCTATTTGAGAATGGGCTCAACCTAGTCAATCTCTTTTTAATGGATAAAATATTCCAAAAGTAACAAGATGTTTCTTCCATGATTAGGTTACAAAAAGACTGTGACTTCCCTCTCAAATCTGCTCTCTTGCTTTCTGTTCTGATAAAGCAAGCTGCCATATTTGAGCTGTCCAACAGAAAGGCCAATAGAGCAACAAACTGGGTAGCCTCCAGACAATAGCCAGTGAAGGGTTAAAGCCTGCGAACAACCACATAACTGAACCTGGAAATGGATCCTTCCCCATTTGAGCCTAGTGAAGACTTCAGTCTTGATGGAACTCTTGACTGCAGTATGTGAGAGACTCTAAAGCAGAGGACCCAGAGAGTCTGTACCCAAGTTCCTAATCTGCAGACTCTGTGTAATAACAAATACTGTTTTTAACCACTAATCTTGGGGGAAATTTGTGATAACTAATTCATTGGTTTAGAGTATTTAAACTGTTTTCTGGGATATTGTAGCCTGCTGATAATGGGACTTTTGTTTTTATTAGTAGGTGAAAAAAAGTTAAAGGCCAGAGAAAAATTGTGCCCAGGATGTGCTAATTTAACAGGGAAACTTGGAGAAAGCTCTTTGAAGGCTAACCTCATTGGAGTTTACACCTTGTTTATATAAAGTTAAGTTTAGTTTTTGACAATTGCCTAATTAAATTGGCTTCAACTAAATTAAATTAAAGGAATTTTTATTTTGGAAGAAAAGCCTATTGGATGATGCTTATGAATAAAGATAACTGTCAAGTTACAGTACAACTTCTAATATTACTAAACATTTAAGAATAAAGATAGTCTAGGAAAAATACGTAAAATATGTTTTGCACTCATAATTTGTTTGTCATTTTCTATGCCAATTGTATGATGTAAAACTGAATTAGCTTTTGGCCTTAAAAATATACTTTCAGGGAAAGTATTCAGGCCAAGATAACGCAAAAACTGAACTTCTGGAAAAATCTTACTAATTTACATGTAATAGAAAGATAGTGGGAATAAGGAAAAACCCAGAAAATAGCATACTCTTGCTTATCAATTAGAGAGTTGATGTGTAGGAAATTTACATTAATATTGTCTTTATTTTGTTTGTTTCTTAATTCAGTTAGAAATAACCAGAATATATAAAAGGTATTCAGGATTTGGGGGAGATATCAGATGATATATTTCTTCCAGGTCTTTGCCAAGAGTCTCAAATTAGAATCCTTACTTAGCTGAAAATATATGCAATACTCGTTTTGATAAAAAATGGAATTGTGCTGCGTGCAAACAGAAAATAATTCGACTTTCACACATTTTGTCTCCTTGCATGGAATTACTTTCTTAACTGTCTTAGGGAAATCTCTTACAAAAAGACCACCACCCTTTTTACCATTCTTGGATAGTAAATAATCTACTAATTTCTAGACATGATCATGATAACCATTATAGTTCAGTAATTTTAAATGATTGGTCCAGATTAATACTCAATATTCTAAATCTCATCAAAGAATGATTCTCTTCCTTTCCCAGATCAGATCTGTTCCCAGCCTAGAAGTCTCTCATGTGCTAACAGGAATACAGTGACTTTTCATCTGCTCTTTACTTTTGTCTTCTGCTTCTCCATCAGCAACCTGTGTGTGCTGATCCCTTCATGTCTGGAGCTGGGAGTCAGGGGTCATGAAGCAAGATGATACTTGACTGGCACTATCTTCTAGCATCAGTTCTTTCTGCACTTGGGAGCCTCTGGGTGTGAGATGGGTCTTGAGAACTGATCCTTTCTCTTGTAGAGGGCTTTTTTGGGTTCCTAGGAAACTCCTTATTAATTGGAATTTATTACCTTCAGTTCCTTTAATTCAGATAATGTCTTCTTTGACTATGGCTTTGACTATGGCTTTGCTTACCTTTTTGTTTTTTTGTGGTCCCTTTCACCCATAACTCACTCTGTCAAGGTCCTCTGGCTCCTGCAGCTAATTGTCTTAGGGGAAAATCCCTTTACAATCTCTTGAGAGCTGTTTTTTTCCATTTGTGGTCACATCTTGTCCCTGACCAACCATGGTAGGACAAGCTGGTCCCAGTATAGCCACCTCACGTTTGCTCCTTCATTGTCAAAAAAACTAGTCATGCACAAATTCTGACCTAGTTCTTGTTCCAATTTTTGTAACTCATGTACTGCTGGGGTTATGGATCATGTTCTCTGGTATCATGCGAACAACATGAGGACCTCATGTTGGTCCTCATCTCTTTTACATGAGGCTAGGGGTAGAATGTGGAAGAAAAAATGTAGCAGAATCCCACAATCTTTTCCCAAACAAATTAATTCCCAATGGTATTTGGCTCATACCATTCAGTCTCTTTTACACTCTTAGGGTGGTTATTGAACCAAAGATTATGAGATATTTTTAGATTTTTGCATAGTTGACCTTAGTGATCTGGCACTTTACTTTGAGATATGGAAGTTCTTTCCTAATTTTAAACAGAAGATATTATATTTAGACATTCTATTATTTGTAGAACTAAGGCTTGGTATCTGAAGGAATGGGAGTAGCCAAGGTGCAAAAATGAGGGGGTCACTGATCAGAAAGAATCAGTGGTATGAGGCAAGAACTGAGTAACTTAAACCGTGTCTGCAGGGAAACTTTCTCTTACCATTTTCTTCTATCTCACATAACTCTTAATAACTTTATGACTTATGCTACTTTTAAGGCATTTAAGTATGTGCTGTCTTTTTTTTTTGATATTTAGTATTTGTACTATGTATATTAGCTTTTTAACTGTGTTTTGTTTTTCGTTTTTTTTGTTGTTGTTGTTGTTAGTTCCTTAAAGGAAAGTTTTTCTATTTCTTTGTACTCTGCACAAAAAAAGAGAATGCATGTAATAAATATGAAATAAATATCTGTAAATAAGTTTGTAAATTTATCTCCATTGCAGACATTTCATCAGGAGCTAGTAGTCCATAGACGTCCAGGATTACCTGATGGGAGATCCATGGATTCTTAGCTATATTCATAATGTAGCTGAGTAAACACAGCAGTACTGATGTGGTAGAAGTTAAAGTACAATGAATTCTGTGTCATTAATAAACCTCTCCCTCACGTGTATGCACACTTGTGTATTATATACTCATGTAAAAATTGAATTAGTAACAAAGATTTTGAGGGTATCATTTGGGCCAGGGCTTATAATTATATATTTTTCCTTAGTTAATGACCGTTAGAATAAATAGGACTCCATGTGAAACAATTTCAGTTATATTACTTTGGAAAATAATAAGTAAGCTTTTTGTTTGTTTCATTAAGCAGTTTTTATTTTAGTTGTTTTGAATTGAATTTTTAGGCACTCTAAAAATAGATATTTTCTGACAAATTATGAATCTAATCGAGGCAATGTATTATCATATATTATGTCTATTAGGAAAATATGGTTGATGAGGAAAAATTGTCTCTTAATATGACATACTTAAATATCTTTTCCATGGTTTGCTTGTGTGTTAGGAAATGATTTTTAGGATTTTTAAATAATCCTTCATTGTTTCTTATGTGTACAAGTATCGGCAGCAATGAGGAGCTCCAGCAGGAAAGCACTAAGCTATTTGTCTTTTTCAATAATACATGTGCCAGGGTTAGGAAATGATAAATCAGTATGACTTCAGAGGACAAGCTTTTAATTAAATGATACCCATAAGTCACCCTTTCTGTTTCCTTAGAGGTTTTGAAAAAAATCTTTCTAATTTGGCTTTAATGCTCAAATGTATGAATACATTCACTCTAAATTACTCCACAATTTTCATTTCAATTTTTTCTACTTATTGTAAAATGTCACTTTTAGCATTTCCACGGTCTTTTATTAAGCACTTTATTTATTATTGCCCAGATACAGTCAGCTTTACAAGTTTTGAGTGCTTCCTGTAAAATCTTGTAGTGTTGCAACAGAAAACAAATTTAAATAAAATGGAACTTCGCTAGAGCTTTACTGGGTTTGCGGACCACTTCACTGCTGTGCTGTGAGAGTGTCATTTAAACCTCAATTTCAGAAGAGGTTCAGATGCCTTTGAATATATACTGCTTACTTGTCTCAATAGCCCTTAAAACCAGTCTGAGGTCAGGCAGCTCTGAAATTAATAATAAAAGTTCAATAGTATTCTTCCCATTTACAAGACAAAACAAAAAAGTGTATGTGGGAGGGGGAATATTTGAAGGGTTATGTAAGAGAATAAAATATGCAGTTTATGAGCACCTATTAAAAGCTAGGTAGTATTCCATGTTAGGAATTTTAGTCTTCATAACAGCCCCCTCATTATATCTCCCTTGGAGATATTGAAACGGAGAAGACTGCAACTTGCTTAAAGGTTTATAGTCAAGCATGGCACGTCAGTCTAGCCTTTTTCTCGTTTCATAGTCAGGTCTTTCTTCCGTTGCCTCTAGTATAGTAATCACAGTCCTATAAGAGTATTCTCACTAATACATTTTAAAGTTTTCCGTATAATCTAGAAAAAACAAAGGCCCAAATTATTTGTGATAGTGATGAAATAAGGTTCTCTTTGTTATTCTTGCAATTCCTTCATTACTAGTATATTTTAGAAAAAAAAATTATTTTGTTTTTGTTTGTAGAGAGTGAAGGGGATCTCAGGGTAGTTAAATAACCTTAGACTGAGGATAAAAATAACATTGGGATGTAATTCCTGGAGGTGAAGGTTCTGAGGAATAGTCCCATAAAGTTTCCAGACACTCTGAAGACACAACCACATGGGAGCAGTAGCACAGATTGTTAGGGTCTATGGGCTATGGAAGAAGAGATGGACAAGAGGACAAGGACTATTTTCGTCAGGGTTTACTATAAATAAAAGCATGTAAAAATGCACTATTTTATTAGCTTAAGCAGGGAAAATCTATTTCTATCCATCAAGACTTTAAGACTAATAGATGTATATTAGCCTATGCTAATAGGCTTCTTCTGATTTGTCTATTCAATAATAATAATAATAATAAAAACTTCTGAAACCACGAAATCACTGAATATTTAGTCAATGAGAAATTGCTGTGTTATTGTACTCACCTACTATTATCAAGATATATTACAGGGAAGGATAAAATGCAGGGAGAACAAATTGAATATTTTCCAGTTTATTCAACATTCTACTTAGAGTTGTAGCTGCAAGTTATCTGCTGGGATAATGTGATAGTAAGGGATAAAGCCTCAAATTACCCTTGCAAAAGATGCATAAATAACTAAGTGAAATTTAGTCAAATTAACAAGTCTCTTTTGGGAAATAAGTAAAATGATTTTGAGCTTTAGTAAATATTTGATGCTACCATAGGAATTATATTTTTAAAGTCTACCTAATATTATCTGAAAGTTATAGAATTCCATTGTGGCATAGAATATGCTTCTACTCACAAGTATATGAACATTAACATTTATAAAACAGATATGTTTAAATATATACATACACATACATATGTTGATATATAGAATATCGATAAGAACGATATACTATAGGGGCACCTGGGTGGCTAGGTGGGTTAAAGCCTCTGCCTTTAGCTCAGGTCATGATCCCAGGGTCCTGGGATTGAGCCCCACATCGGGCTCTCTGCTCAGCAGGGAGCCTGCCTCCCCCCGCCCTGCCTGCTGCTCTGCCTACTTGTGATCTCTGTCTGTCAAATAAATAAAATCTTAAAAAAAAAAGAAAGATATATTATATATTGATAAGAAAGATATAATATATATATTGATATATATGTATATATATTCAAGTATATCTGTTTTATAAATATTATATTTATAAATACATATATCAATATCTATCTATCTATATATTACACAGAATCACATTCAGTGCATAACAAGTAGGAAGACTAAGCAATAAATTGAGCAATAGGGTGATGGGGTAGCTTCAGACCAGGGTGTGGCTCCTAGATTAAAAATACAAAAGTAAATGTTATAAATGTACTAGAAATGAGCATTCTATATGGGATAGATACTTACCAACCAAACTCTTAAGGAACTGATACCCAAACCATGATGACTATATGTGCTTTATAATATGTTTCATACAACTGCAGTACAAGTATCTACTATTTAAATTATCTACTTCCTCAAATCAAAGGTATTCAGATGTACCACAGTAGACATTAGGTGGCTGTTTTTCATGACTGTAGACTCAGAGGACAGTCTTTGAGACCTTTCACTTACATGTTAGTTTTCTCTTTCTTTCTGTCTCCTCACTTTTATTCCATGTACAGGCTATTAACTTGGGACTTTTCTCCTTAAGTTTAGATTTATAAATAAAGAACTAAGTCTGAGAATTCCTTTGCCATAAAACAATAGATGGCAAGCATTTTCACTTGCCAAACCAAAGCAAAATGCTGGACTTGGAGCAGCACTTATAAAAGAGGTAACTAAGAAAGTTTTGTGAACCATAGTTGAAACCATTCTTATAATTTAGTTTGAGAAGATGTGCAGTAAACACAGATTGGGATTTTAGCCTCAATTCCTTTTCTCAATTTCATATAAAATAAAAGAAACTTGGAATTTGGGAGATACACTGGACTGCGATCATAAGAATCTAAATGAAAAGGGGAACCTGGTGGCTCAGTTGGTTGAATAGTTGACTCTTGGTTTCAGATCTAATTGTGATCTCCAGGTCATGAGATTGAGCTCTATGTCAGGCTCTGTGCTCAGTCAGGAATCTGCTAGAGATGCTCTCTCTCTCACTTGCTTGCTCTAAAATAAATAAGTAAATCTTAAAAAATTTTAAATAAGAAAATATCTAAATGACAAGAGGCTGACTCCCATAACCCTTGATTACAGTGTAGAGGACTGCCATTGGGAATTATCTACAGTAACAATGAGAGTGGGTCATTGGCCCTATTTACCATGATCCTATGTGTAGGCCATGTTGAATCTGAACTTGGATCCTCTCAAATCCTGAATAAGAGGGCTACATGGAAACCTGAGAAGACCTCAGCAAAAAAAGTGTAGAAAATTTTCTCTGATTAGCCATGGACTGAGGGGAGTATTATAAATACTCCTGGCAAAAAAGTCACATGTACATGCATCAAGGATGCTGCAGGGAAAAAAAAAATCCCTGGCAAAGAAGACCTTATTCACATCCCACAAAATTTCTCTGTGAAAGAATCAGCTTTCAAAAACTTAAGGCCAGCTCAGACAGTACCAGTCAAGTAAGATTTTTTCTGTTCCTCTAGTTTTGACTAGGAGGGGTCAGAAACTCAGATTAGCAAACTGAGGAAAGAGGGAAAGAGGGTCTAGGAGAGGAAATAATGATCACTATGGCCCTTTTCTACAAGTAGGTTTCCACCGGTCCAGATTGAAGGAGAGAAGCATTAATTGTGAATGAAGTTTGGAATTGTGGTTATCACACTGGGCTAGACATCATAAATTGTTACATGAGACTGATTGTTTTGGTGATAAATTATTTTGTTTTCTAAGATGTAAGAACTAGAGACAAAAAGCTAGCCCAAATGAAGTGAAGGGTTTGCAAAATTTGTCAAGATTTGTCAAGAGAGAAATGTAAAATCCTTCATGATTGCAGCCTCTGTCCGGATATTTCAATACACTTTATTTCAAGCACATCTCTATCAGGAGTGAAAATTCATGGATGGATATATTCAAGCAAAATCTGCATAATCACATGGTAAAGATATAAATAGCATTGCTTTATGTAGTGTGCTTAAAGCCAAGAAATAAGTGTAAGTTTGAGAATTTCCAGAAAAGGAAAAACTATAGAGTAGGAAATAAACATTTTTTCAGTGTATAACAGAACCTTTTTTTTTTTTTTTTTAAAGATTTTATTTATTTATTTGACAGAGAGAAATCACAAGTAGATGGAGAGGCAGGCAGAGAGAGAGAGAGGGAAGCAGGCTCCCTGCTGAGCAGAGAGCCCGATGTGGGACTCGATCCCAGGACCCTGAGATCATGACCTGAGCCGAAGGCAGCGGCTTAACCCACTGAGCCACCCAGGCGCCCCAGTGTATAACAGAATCTTTAAGGCAAAGAAATACCCACTCCTGTTGTAAATGTCTATAGCAGGGAAAACTGCTCAATTATTGCTTTATACCCCCTCTTCTCTTTTGTTCCTATCTATGCTACAAATTGATAATGGCACTGTAGCAGAATACATTTTCTAGAGTTAGCCACATCTTTTATCACACATGTTCTTCCACAAAGCTGTGTGAATAAACTACACCCCAATCAAGAAGTAGTGTCTGTATCTCTACTTCCTTGAATCTGATTGAACATTGTTATATCTCAGATTAATAGAATATGATAGAGAGACAGTGTCAGTTTCCAATGAATCATTTAACTGGCCTCTTGGGAATGTTTTGTTGAGGATATTTTTCATCCATGTTCATCAGGAATATTGGCTTATAGTTTCTTTATTTGTGGTGCATTTGGTTTTGGTATTAGGGTAATGTTGGCCTCATAGAATGTATTTGGAAACGTTCCTTCCTTTTCTATTTTTTGGAATAATTTGAAAGGAATAGGAATTAATGCTTGTTGAAATGTTTAGTAGAATACATGTGTGAATCCGTGTAGGATTCACCTATGAATCTATCTGGTCCTGGACTTTGACATTTTGGTAGATTTTGATTACTGGTTCAATTTTTTTCATTGTAATCAGTCTGTTTTGATTTTCTATTTCTTCCTAATTCAGTTTTAGAAGATTTTATGTTTCTAGGAATTTAGCCTGATTCAATAAGAAAAAAAGAGAAAGGACTTGAATAAAGAAAATCGAAATGAGAAAGGAGAAATAACAACTGACACTGCAGAAATACAAAGAGTTATAAGAGAATACTATTAGCTTCTCGGAACTCTCATTTTTTGATGCTCCCTCTAGATATAAAATCCCCATATTGTCAGAAACCAAAGCCACTGGAGGCCATGTAGATACCCTACTTGACAAACCTAGGGGAACCCAGAGGAATCTTATAACCAGCAACTATCATTCATGTGTGAGCTATCTGGTATGTCCATTCCAGTCAAATCTTCAAATAACTACAGCCCCAGCCAATATGACCACATGAAAGACCCCACGTGAAAATTTCCCACTGGAATTCAATCAACACATAGGTCCATGAGAATAATAATTCTTTTCTTAATCCATTATGTTTTGGAGTGTTTGTTATGCACCAAGAGATAACTAGAATTACCTATAATTCTAAAGGTGAAGTAAGATGCTCACTTCATTTTTGCTTAAGTTTATATAATTTCTTTGAAGTGTAAAGAAGTCTTATTTTATACTAATATGTCTTCGCTTAGGTTCTCAGGAATATAATTTATATGATGTTTTGTTAGAGAGTATAAAGCCAGAGAAACAACTAGTAAAGGAAAAGAGAAGTGAGGAAAGAAGGGGGAAAAGGCAAATAAATGCTGGCATATTGCTAAAGTGGCTACAGTATTATAAACAAAACTACTTACTGAATCTTGAAAATGTCTTTGGATAGGCAATTTGGAGCTGTTATATCTCAGAATAATCTTCTGTGGAGAACAAGAGAAAAGAATCCATTCTATGGCTCCTTCAAATCTATTGTCTTTCATTAGTAAAAATCTGTCCAAAAGCATTTAGTCCCTAGTCCTTGCAGGTTGTTTTGTCTATGCCTCCTGAATAGCTGTTGTGAAATCAAGAGCATGACACTTTGTTTGGGTGTAGAATTTGTAGGAAGAGCCAAAGGCTCTATGGGTGGGATCAGTTCATAGTTGCCACAAGGTGCTATAGTTGGTGGAGCTTCTGCTCCACTGGAACAACCAATGCTCTGTCAGAGCCTGGTCCTCACTCTGAGAAAACTTGAAATATCCAACAGTCTTAAGAGATGAGGTCAGAACAGTGGCAGTTGAAGCACTCCATTGAGCAAATGCCTGAAAGGTCAGGAGGCAGGTAAAGCCATGTGACACAGAAGTGTCATGTGAATTGGATTTGATAAAATTCCCCCAAAGGACCACTCAGATTCTTCCTCATAGTCCTTTGATATCCAGATATTCTCTAAGGAAGGGGGATTTGCAGGTCCAATTATTCAAGGTGGCAAGTGTTTCCAATATTTTTTTAAAAGGCTAAAGAGAATTAAAAGGCTGAGCTATAAATGGTGTTTGGGCTATAATTATTTCTTACCATCTCCCTTTCCCAGCACTCAGTGTAGAGTTCTTGTTGTTTTTGCTGTTTTGTTGTTACCTATAGCCAGCACTTTGGCTGGTCCATGTCATTTGTACTGTTGAATTATCTGGAGTATTATCTGGAGTATTTATGTAGTGAGGGAGTTTCACTGATCCTTTCAAGGTTGAAAGTGTATAATATAATTGACTTGTCACAGTGGCTAGATGACCTTTCTGAAGAATGGTGTCATATAAGGGACTCAAAAATCTGTCTCAGTTGTTGGCAAATTCTTTATTCAGTAGGATCAATAGCTAGATCAACACAGTGAGAAGAAATCTATGCTATTAGTTCATCAATAGCTACCGTTTTTTGCAAATATAGTTCTTCCTTTTATGGACTCACAGTGCAGTCACTGGAGTGGCTGATGAGAGTACCTGTCTGACATCCCAAGGACGAGTAATTTTATCTTTTCTGAAGTATATCTTCTCGGGTTGGTATTATATGAGTTATAGGATATGCACATTTGTTCACTCTTCCATATAGAGATCCATTTACCTCTTTCCCAGACTTTCTTATCCCCGATCTTTCAGTGCTTGTCCTTTCAGATTTTGACCTACTAGCCAGGTAAGTCCCACTGCCCAGTAGACAATGTATATCCACACTGCAGGCCAAGTTGTCTTCCATTTAAGTCTATAATCAAGTGCACTGTTCACAGCCATGACTTCTGGAAAGATTTCCCTTCACTATTCTCCTTTTAGACTACCCTTAAGGGCAGCAAACATCCATATTACATGGACCCATCTATGATTCATGCCCAAGTCCTTTATTTTTAGGTTAGTTGGTTATAAGAAACCCTGAAAAGGCCATACGTGTGCATTGAAGAAGAGGTAGGTGAAGAGGGTGTACCTTTGAGCCTATTTATAAGTAAATAGTTTTCACCGTATCCTGGGTTTTTCTGCTGCATGCACTCAGTCTTGTTATTTGCCTGATCTTTTAACACCAGCTGATAAAAAGTTTCACTTATAATGACCATGATCATTTTCTACTAAGGTCAAATAATAGCATATCAAGAGTTGATTTTTCTTTTTTTTTTTATTAAAGATTTTATTTATTTATTTGACAGAGAGAGATCACAAGTAGGCAGAGAGGCAGGCAGAGAGAGAGGAGGAAGCAGGCTCCCTGCTGAGCAGAGAGCCCGATGCGGGACTCGATCCTAGGACCCTGAGATCATGACCTGAGCCGAAGGCAGAGGCTTTAACCCACTGAGCCACCCAGGTGCCCAAGAGTTGATTTTTCAAATGGAGAACTCTTCTCTACCATAAGGAAAGAACATGATCTTGTTCCAATAACCCTAGGGGTTTACATAATGATATCTAAATTCAATAATCTGAAAAATGAATATTTTATAATTAGAATTGAATTTATTTTAATTTTCCTTATATTATTGTGGTAAAAATGTTAAAACATATTTTCATGATTTTTAACACAAGAGATTCTATTATAAATATTTCACCAAATTAAAAAAAATATTTTTGTGATTTACAGCAACACGTATGCATGCACTCAAATAATTTATTAAGTATTTCTATATTTTTTGGAATTTTGCCTGCAGGATTTTAACTTTAGTCAACAGTAAGTTGACTAAAGAGAAGGGAATACTGGGTATATTTTTGTTTTCTCTACTTGCTTGTTAAATGCCTTTGGACCTTAGGCTGTGTATCACATATCTGAACCCCATTATTTTACTAAGTACCAGTCACAATTCTAAATTTAATTGTAATAATTTCTGAACATCAGAGGACAAAAGGAACATTTTCTTTTATCTTATTTCTGTCTCATAATTTTAGAAACATTCTTTTTAAATTCTCAACACTGTAACCCCCAAGCTCAAATGTTTGGTTAGTGAACATGATGATTCACAAGATTAAAATATTTGGCTTCAACTAGTAAGATTTCCATAACTACACATAAATGCATCAAAAACTAATTGATATTGTGTATGAACTGAAGCCATTCTGGACAACAGATAGGTATTGAGTTTAACTAGAAAAGTGGGTGTCTTTTAATTGAATCATGTATGGTGAGGTATTGTTCCATTGCAGCATGTTGACATAAACTATAACTTGAGAATGTTCTACATATTAGTATCCCTTCAATGGTTAAAAATATAATAGAAAAATCTCTATAATTTTTAAAGATTTTATTTACTTGTTTGACAAAGAGAGAGTACAAGAGAGTACAAGCAGGGGGAGTGGTAGGGAGAGGGAGAAGCAGGCTCCCACTGAGCATAGAGCCCAATGTGGGGGCTCAAACCAAGGACTCTGGGATCATGAACTGAGCTAAAGGTGGTTGGTCACTTAATCAACTGAGCCACCCAGGCACTCTGGAAAATATCTATGTCTTTTGGCAATACTTATTTATCAACTTTATCTTATCTACCTGTGGGTTGTTCAACCTTATGGAAAGTAAAAAGAGCGAAATTATTTTCATGTAATGTTTACTTTCTCATGAGGCTTATATTCATATTTTTACTCATATTTTATTAAGATGAGATAAATCAATTATTTATCTACATTAAATTTAAAAACTAACTTTGATTTTGGTTGTTTTCTTTGTAACTGCCTGCCATTCCTTGAATTAATGTTGCTTTCCCATTTGTTGAAATAGCTTGAGTTTTGTAATACCTTATATGTGGTTATTCAAACTTTTTATTTCATTCTTATTTTGAGATAATTTCAAACTTAAAAACATGCAAGAAGAGTAATAGTACAGAAAGTCCTAGTATATCCTTTATTCAGATTCATGAATTTTTAACATTTTGGCATATTTGCTTTACCACTGTGTCTTTACCCCTTTTTATTTCTTTTTTTCTTTTAAGGTTTTATTTATTTATTTGACAGACAGAGATCACAAGTAGGCAGAGATCCAGGCAGAGAGAGAGAGGGGGAAGCAGGCTCCCCGCAGAGCAGAGAGCCCGATGTGGGCTTGATCCCAGTACCCTGGGATCATGACTGGAGCCAAAGGCAGAGTCTTTAACCCACTGAGCTACCCAGGGGCCCCTACCCCTTTTTATTTCTAATAACATTTTTGTGTGTATTCTTTTAAAATCATAATACAATTATGAAGTTGAGGAAATTGAACATTGATGCAGTGCTTTACTTGATAATCTATATCTCAATTCTATCACCTGCCCAATATCGTCCTTTTATTTTCTGGTTTTTTTTTTTTTTTTTTTTTTTTTGCATTACAGGATCCTCTCCATCATCATGTGCTACATTTAGCGATCATGTTCCTTTAATGTTTTTGAATCCAGTATTATGCTTTAGTCTTTCTATGAAATTGACATTTATGAAGAATACAGGTCAGTTTTAAAAATAAAATATTTCTTATTTTGGGTTTGTCTTTTATTTTCTCATCAAAGTCCTCCCTTACATATGGAATCCATTAGTGATTCTTGCTCAGACAATTTTTATTATGGTGGTGGCAAAATGAGTCTTTTCCAGCTCTACCACTTATAGTAAAAGAGCCATGAAATGCTCCAACGGGCCAAATAAGGGACAATACCTACACAAAATATATTAGTGCATACTGGAATATAACCCACTGAATAAAATAAATTATTAGCCAATATTCCTTACTCTACAGAAGGAATTTGGTTATTAGTTATTCCTAGTTATTCCCCTACCACCTACTGAAAGAGAAAAACAAAACAAAACAAAACAAAAAACAACAAAAAAACCCAACCGCGGTATTCTTTCCCCAATTGTTTGAAAAGGTCATCAAGAGGGCATGACCGCCAGTTGACCTGGCAGCCAGACTTGGCAGTTGGAGTCTCCTGTCCTTGGAGTGTGGGTTCTGCCCAACCCTAGTATGGGCGATTTCAGCGATGGAATCTTGAGAGAGTAGCATGTTCCTGAGGCCATCTGGAAGTATATGTGACCAAATCCCATGAAGACCTTTATATAAACTTTAAAGATTCTAGCGGGCAGGCCCGGAGATCTATTTGCCTTGTGGCTGCTGAAGAAAAACCTCTTAAATAAATTCCCTTATTTATTAAACCTAACACCAATCAGGAGCAGTCTGCCTTTCCTGAGAGATGTCTCCTTGCGCTGTATATATAGGGGCCAGTTTCAAATTTCACCTGGAGAAACTCCTCAACGTGCACACTGGCAATTGGCCAACTCGCGGCGAGACTGAAACAATGAGTCTTGGAAAGAAGGCGTTTGCTGAGGAAAACCCGAGTCGGCTGTTGATCTGTGTGGGGAGACGGCGGCCTGTATCTTTGTGGACTGCCACGTGAGTATGGGGATGCCCCCAAACAACCCCTTGCTTTAAGCTCTTTGTTTGAGAAACTGTATTGTTCACTGAGGCACAGAAGAGATAAATGCCTGCGGCAGAGGGCCGGCTACTACTAGGGGCAGTTCGGTGCGCCACCCATGCCTAACTAGAGGCTGATGTCCCAGTGAGAAAAGTCGGGTGAACAGAGGTGGGAAGAGAAGAACATGCAGTTGTCCACTATTCTGCCGGCTTCAGAACTGGCGGAATAAGATGGGGGAGCAGGAGAATAAGGGGGAGATGTCATGGTGCCATTCTGAAAGCTGTGGGGAACCAACTGCTGCAGATGACATTTCAAGTGCTGTGACAAAGCCTGGTTAGGAGACCGCAGGGTGGAACCTCTGGGAAAGTGAGGCGCCCAAAGGGGAGGATATTACAGCAATTGACAATGAAATGGAAGAAGCATCTCATGTTCTCTCACCCCTAATACAAAAGAAACTTTTAAATGGTAATTACCCTTCGAGTGCCTGGGTGGCTGAATCAGTTAAACTGGTCAAGTCTTGATTTGGGCTCAGGTCATGATCTCAGGGGCCTGGGATTGAGCCCCATGTTGGACCGCCCATAAATAAATCTTTTCATGGGGTGCATTGGTGGTTCAGTGGGTTAAGCATTTGCCTTTGGGTCAAGTCATGATCTCAAGAGTACTAAGATCAAGCCCCACGTTGGGCTCCCTGCTCATCCAGGAGCCTGCTTCTCCCTTTCCCTATGCTCCTCCCATACTTCTCTCTCTCACTCTCTCTCAAATAAATAAATAAATAAATAACTTTGAAAAATAGTAATTACCCTAGACTTCTGGTAATAGCTGATAGCCCAGCCTGAGTATGAGCCCTTGCAACGGAATCTTCAGTAGATACAGCCTACTGGGTGCATAGAAAGCCCCTGGTAGGATGACATATTGCCAAGAATGCTGGATTGCTCTTGAAATGGAGTGACCGAATTAAATACAGTAATAGCATGTGATGTGTGTTCTAAACAATGCCCACAGCAACTACTACAGGAGTCTGGGGCCATCCGCCAGAATTCTTAACTAGTCAGAGACTGGCAAATTGATTATATTGGCCTTGTCCCTCAAAATGAGGGTTCAAAATATGCTTTGGATTGTGTGGGCACCTCACCTGGCCTCCCCTTGCCTTTTTCTGTCACGGAGCAATCAAGGCTGCCACCATTAGGGAATTAGAAAAGCAGAGTGCCTTATACCTTATACCAAAAACAGTGAGCAGTGGTCACATTGCAAAGGTTGTGATATACAAAACCCAGTAAAAGAACATGACATTGAATGGAGGTTCTATTGCCACTATAACCCATACGTAGCAGGGTTGGTAGAAAGGAAGAGTGCAATATTAACGCAGCAGATTAAGTTACTAACAAGTAAAACTACCATGGCCTGGTGGAATGTATTGATGTCTCAGCCTTTAATACATTTGCATAATCAACCAGGACTCCATATGCCACACTGAGGACCCCTTTAAGACACTCAGTACTGTAAAGGTATGGAAGTTGCAGGAAATAGCCACTGTACCAACTCTCACAGTGGATCAATGTGCTGTGCTTCTGAGAACACCAATTCCCATCATGCCTGTTAAAGCCATTATTTAACTGGAATTTGCAGTGAGATGTTTCACTGGGATGGGTGAGTTACTTTACTCCTGGCTGAAGGGATACTACCCAGTCTCCTCTGGCATACTGTTGTCCTGCTGAAAGCCAGACCTTTTGATATAAACTATACCTGGATTGAAACACACACCATTGAAAGGAGGAATATCATTTTAGTGTTTTTTTAGTGGTTGCCCTGAAGATTACAATAGGCATTTTTTAAACGTTATGTTAGTCACCATATAGTACCTTAATAATTTTTGAGGTAGTGTTCCATAATTCATTGTTTGCATATAACTCAGTGCTCTATGCAATTGACATTTTTAATTAATCACAGTATATTTCAAGTAAATACATATTTACTTCCATTAAAAATATAAAAAACTTTGCATTGGTATAGTTTCATTTCCTCTTCCTGTTTTGTGTTATTGTGATATGTATTACATGTATGTATACTATAAACCCTAAAATATAATTATATAAAATTTGCTTTAAACAGTCATTTATTTTAAAGAAGGAGAAGAAAAGAATGTACATATGCTTTTTTTTTTTTAAGATTTTATTTATTTGACAGACAGAGATCACAAGTAGGCAGAGAGGCAGGCAGAGAGAGAAAGGAGGAATCAGGCTCCCTGCTGAGCAGAGAGCCCAATGTGGGGCTCAATCCCAGGACACTGGGATCATGACCTGAACCGAAGGCAGAGGTTTTAACCCACTGAGCCATCCAGGTTCCCCTGTACATATGCTTTTATATTAACATCCATATTTAGTATTTGCAATGACTTTAATCCTTCCTTGGATCCAAGCTTCCTTTTTCTGTCGTTTTTTTTTTTTTTTTTTTTTTTGCAGTCTCAAGGATTTGCACCAGCATTTTTTTTTCTTTGTTTTGTTTTTATTTAAATTCCAGTTAGTAAACATACAGTGTAATACTAGTTTCAGGTGTACAATGTAATGATTCAGTACTTCCATACAGCACCTGGTGCTCATTGTGACAAGTTCCCTCCTTAATCCCCGTCACCTGTTTAACACCCCCCCAACCATCGGTTTGCTCTCCATAGTAAGGAATCTGTTTCTTGATTTGCCATCTCTCTCTCTCTCTCTCAATCTCTTTTTTCCCCATGCTCATTTGTTTTGTTTCTTAAATTCCACATGTGAGTAAAATCATATGGTGCTTGTCCTTCTCTCCTGACTTATTTCATTTAGCGTAATAACCTCTAGCTCCATATATGTCATTGCAAATGGCAAGATTTCATTCTTTTTTAATGGCTGAGTAATATTCCTGTCTGTGTGTGTGAACCACCTCTTCTTTATCCATTCATCAGTCGATGGACACGGGTTGTTTCTGTAGTTCGGCTATTATAGATAATTGCACTGGCATTTCTCTGTAGCACAGATATGGTAATAACAAATTCAGGTTTTCTTTGTCTGGAAATGTAGAAATGTGTTTTTTTAATACCTTAATTTTTGAAAAATAATTGCACTGGACATAAAATTCTTACTTCAGTGTTAATTTTTTACTTTCAACACCTTTGAATATACCATTCTTCTGGCTTCCATTATTTCTGATAAAATTTCAGCCATTAATAATATTCTTTGCCCTGTATAATTTGTATTAATTTTCTCTTGCTCTCGTTAGTGTTATATCTTGGCTTTTAGCTGTTTAGTTGAAATGTGTTTGTAGTGATTTCCTTTGTGACATTCCTATATTTTCCTAGGTGAGGTTTGTTAAATTTTTTGGATTTGGACGTTATTGTTTTACCAAATTTGGAATGATTTGGCCAGTGTTTCCTTGACTATTTTTCCTTTCTCTTTTTTTGAACTTAAAAAAAAAAAAGATTTTATTTATTTATTGGAGAGAGAGGGTGCGCCTGCGTGTGTAGCGGGGAGTGGGGTATGCTGGCGAGGGGGAACAGCAGGAGAGGGAGAAGCAGTCTTCTCGCTGAGCTGGGACCCCCACCCAAGGCTCCATTCCAAGACTCTGGGATCATGAACAGAGCAGGAAGGCAGATATTTAATCCACTGAGCTACCCAGGTGCCTCTCTTCTAGTATTTTTCTGCTCCTTTCTCTTTTTCTCATCCTTTGGGACTGTACTTTCACATAGTGTGCAAGTGTGCAATGCCAGGTATTGTGCCACACATCTCTGAGATTTTTTCATTTTTCTTCAGTCTATTTTTTCTTGAATTTTTGGTGTTAGATGGTTATCATTAGTCTACTTTGAAGTTCAATGATTCTTTCTCTGACAACTCAAATTTGCTGTTAATTCCATTGGAGAATTTTTATTGTGTTTTTCAATTCTAGAATTTCCCTTTGACTTATTTCATACTTTCTACTTCTCTGATGAGATTTGTTCACTAATGCTTAGCACATTATCCTATAATTCTTCATTTTCCTTTAAGTTTTGAACTTATGTATGAAAGCTGTTTTGAAATCTGTCTGCTAACTCTAAAAACTGGGCACACACAGGCATTCAGAGTTCTTCCTATTGGCTTCTTTTTCTTCTCTGATTATTGGCAATTCCATATCTCTTTGCACATGTAGTCATTATTGGAAAATGAACACTGTAGACAACCTCTGATTCTTTTATATTTTTTTAAGAATTTCTGCATTTTCATTTGTTTACTCACTTGTTTTATTTATTTTTTAAGATTTTATTTATTCATTCGAGAGAGAGACCTGCATAAGCAGAGGGAGAGGCAGAAGAAAAGGGAAAAGCAGGCTCCCTGCTGAGCTGGGAGCCCAACATGGGGCTCGGTCCCAAGACCCTGAGATCATGACCCGAGGGAAGGCAGACACTCCACCATCTGAGCCACTCAGGCACCCCTATTTATTTGTTTAATGGACAGTTTTCTGAACTAACACTGTGAAATCTCTCTATGGTATGCTATATCTATGCTTTTCTTCTTTTTAAAGAGCTTTTTCCTGCATAAAGTCAGCAAAAAGTTTAAGTATGATTAGGCTCAGATACTCAAACAATGAAGGCTTCCACCTTATGCTGGCTGAATTGTGTATATGGCTTGAGGAAGACATTCAAGGAGACAGAAAATTCCAAGTCTGGGGAGACTAGGGTCTCCTCAGATATATATAGTTTACTCAGCCTTCCAGTAAGGGGAGGTTTTGTTGTAAGTTTATTTTCTCAGTCATTTTCCATGTCTCTTGTTTCCAAAATCTTCCTCTTAAAATATAGGAAGCTCTGAGGCTTGCTTCAGAAAGTACTGTCTTTAGTTGAGATAGCTTTAGGTGTGTGTGGGGGGGATTATAATGCCCTCAGGCAAAGAATACCCCAAAATTTGTGTGCTTACAACACGGAAAAGATTTCTCTTGAATAAACACTTCTTAGTTTTTTTTGTTCTTTTTCTTTTCTTTAGATTTGATTTTTAAGTAATACTTTGCAATTTTATACTTGTCTTCTGCATAGAGTATGGCAGTATTTCCTTGTGTCATCTCCTTACCAGAAGTGAGTCCATGTGTTTCAACCTGTTAAAGTAAGACAAGAATGCATGCTTTCTTATTTCTTCTTTCTTACACACAAGTGTAAGTGTAGGCGTGGGTGTCTGCACTTTGCTTTTTTCACTTAATATATCTTTGAAGTCATTCCGCATTCATTTCTGTAGTTGTTCCTTATTTTTTTTTAGTTGCAAATAATTCCTTTATGGTCATGTACCATAGTTTATTCAAGCAAAGGTCTATATTGAAACATTTAGTGCTATCCAATGTTGTTTGAGAACAATTAATGCTATAATGCATAATCCCATGCATATGTTTTTTTTTTTATTATTGTGGTGGTATCTTCAAGGTAAATGCCTAGAAATGGAATTTCAATGAAGAAGGAAAAATAACATGTAGTTTTGTTAGCTATTGCCAAAATTGTCCATAATCCTCCTATTTCTTTTGCCTTCCAACAACAATGTGTGAGAGTACATGTTTCTCTGTAGCTAAACTTTTGAATTTGTGCCAAGATGATGGATGAGGAATTACTCTGTAGTATTTATTTTTATACCTTTTACCATAAGCTTACATCATTCAAAGGTTTAATTTTATATTTTATTTTCAACTGTCTGTGTCTTTGGTACTTTCTTTTTTAGAAAGAGTATTTGAGACAAGCTTATTGAGAGAATTTAAGTGCTATAAAATTCATCCTTTTACGTGTACAATTGTGATGAGTTCTGACAATGAATGCAGTCATGCATCCACCTCCACAATCAAGACATAGAATATTCCATTACTCAAAAAATTACCCGTGACCCTTTGCAGTCAATTCCCTCCTGCTATTTAGGTCGTCTTAGTTCCTCTCAGCCAAGTTTCATAGTTTTAAGTATATAATTATTGAACATATTTTTGTCAACTTAATTTATAAGTATTTCATATTAATCCAAGCATATATGGTATATGGTATTCTTTTTATAATTTTAATTTCTGATTGTCCTTTCCCAGTATAGAGATATGCATTTAAATTTTATATACATTTTACCCAATAATTTTGCTAAACTCACAACTTCTAGTAACTTTTAAATAGATTCAGTAGGATTTCCATGTAAATGATTATGTTGTCTGTGAATCTGTTTTATTTCCTCCTAAGTAAATAGCATAGTTTATTACTACTATTATTACTACCATCATCACCATCACCATTATCGTTACCATTGCATTGGCTTGAACAAGGGTTGCCAAACTGTTCTGTAAAGGGTCAGTTATCAAATATTTTTTACTTTCGTGGTCATATAGTCCTTGTCTCAAGCTACTCAGTGCTGCTGTGATAGAGGGAAAAATGCCACAAACCATATGAAAACAAGAGGGCTGGATTTGGCTGATGGTCATGGTTTTCAGATTTCTTTCTTTTCTTTTTTTCTGTGTCTCATTTTGGAGAGTTTCTATTGTTCTCTTCAAATTCTCTAATTTCATCTGCAGTGCCTGAGCTGTTGTTAATCCCATCCAGTCTGTTTCTTATCTTCACCATTTTGTTTTCATCTCAAGATATTTGGTTGGGGACTTTTTCATATCATCCATGTCTCTACTTAAAATGTCCAGTTTTTTCCTCTAGTCTTTTGAATATGTTATAACTGTTTTAATGTCTAACAATTCTATCTTTTTTTTTTCATTTTTTGGGTCAGTTTTATGGATTAACTTTTTTTCCTCCTCATTTTGGGTTATATTTTCATTTAGTATTTTGGGTTGTACTGTTTTGCATTCCTGGTGATTTTTGAAATTAGATTCTAGACATTGTAAGTGTTGTTGTCTTATGTATATGGCAATTTTGTTTTCCTATAAGTATCCTCGAATGGTTTTTCTGGAACATGATTAAATTACCTGGAAAGAGTAATGAGTTCGATCATTTGAATCCTACTTTTTGTTACATGAGATCAAAGCTGTGTTTAGACTGGGATTAATCTTTCTCCACCATTGAAGCAAGACTCCTCTTAGTATCTTAGTTGTTACCCCATTAATTACATGTTTTTTCCCCCACTCAGGCAGGTGAACACAAAAATTTTTCTAAGCTCTGTATGAACCCTATTTCTTATCATGTTTCCAGATGATTCTTCCCAAGACTTCACTTTCCCCACAAAAATGAGCTGATCAGTATTCAACTGAATGTTGAAGGGGATGCTCTTGAAATCTATGGCATTTTCTTTTTCAACTCTCTTTTTTCTAATGCTGTGCTTTGTGAAATGGCCTGGTGAAGATGTCTTGATTTCCTTAGATCCTAGCTCCATCCCTTCAACCCAGAGAAACCACTGTGCTTTGCCTAGGTTCTTCCTCTGTCCCTGGTCTCCAGACTGTTTCTCTAGGATGTTATCTAGGACAACCGTGGATTCACTTCAGTTGATTCTAGTCTCTCAGTGACTGCTGTCCTTCAGTGTCTTGTATCCAGTATCTTTTTGTCCAATATCTTGAATGTTGTTGAGTCTTAAATTTTACCACAGTTGTTTCAGATGACAGGATAAATCTGATCCTTCTTCCTCCATTTTGAATAGAAGCTATAGTCCTTATTTCCTCAGTTTTTAAAAAATGGTCTGAATTTTTATATTCCATACATTTTGTCTTTTGTCTGTGATATATTTTCCGACAATTTCTCCCAGTATTTTTTTTTAATTTTTAATTTTTTATAAACATATATTTTTATCCCCAGGGGTACAGGTCTGTGAATCGCCAGGTTTACACACTTCACAGAATTTCTCCCAGTTTTTTAAATTTATATTTGATTTTCAGATGTTTTTAATAATGTGAATGTGTATGCTTGTAAATTTCTAGTCACACTTGTCAGTTTATTCATTGTTACTTCTGCATTTTGTTTTATAGTCAAACCTTTCTCAAACATTCAGGTGGTACAGGATTTCAGTCATTATTTCTTAGAATTTATATATCTGCATGTTACCTTATAGGATTTGTTTTAATGTTTTTCTAAATGGCTACCTAGTTGTCCCAATATCATTTATTAAAATGTCTATCTTGGTCTATTTATTTGAGATAATTATAATATCTCCCATCCATCTGTTGTTTCAAAATTATACTAATTTTTTCTAGCAATTTCAAACCTAACAATCTGGAGATTAGTTGTTCTTTTGTAAAAGGTCAAGCAGAATCAAAGGAAGGAATGAATACATTTGAGCAAAAGCCCAAAGCCCTTGGGTTTCCTAGGATTGGGGTGTTTATTATCTCTTTGGTATTTACATATTGATCAAATAAAATAAATATGGGACAAGTTTGGCTGCTTTGTGAACTGATTTTATTTCAGTCTACTCAGAATTTGTGATTAATTCCACACATAACACAATAGAAAGCTTACAGTTTTATTCCTGGAGTCGCAAAATCATATATTAAGTTTGGAAGTATATTTTGAAACATTTCATCTGTATTCTCTTTAGGAAACAATAAATTTGTTTATGTTTTAGTATTTACATTCTCAGAGAAATCCACATTTCCCCAAGAAGTCCTTTACACTTTTAACAATTAACGCTGTATTGTAAAGGAAAGACTCTGTTTTCTCCTTTATTCACTAATCCATCTCAAAATTTCTGGTCACCAAGTGTGTGGCCTGTTTGCCATTTCAGTTCCTTGAGTCCCAGAAGAAAACAATTTGCCTGTCTTTTATTTTTATTTATTTTTTTAAAGGTTTTATTTATTTATTTGACAGATCACAAGTAGGCAGAGAGGCAGGCAGAGAGAGGGGGAACAGGCTCTCAGGGAGCCTGATGCAGGGCTCAATCCCAGGACTCTGGGATCATGATCTGAGCAGAAAGCAGAGGCTTAACCACTGAGCCACCAAGGTTCCCCCATTTTGCCTCTCTTTTAAAATGTGTTACCTGGAATTATATATACTTGTATTTAAACCCAAGATCTACCAAATCTATACTAACCTGTCTCTACCGTAAAACATTTCCTAAATTGTGATAAGTAAGTTGTAGTTTGACAGGAACACTATAATCTCAGATTTTATGGAAATAAATTATTTTATTAATCACATTTTATGTTTCACAAATATTCTATACTCTTTTTTTTTTTTTTTTAAAGATTTTATTTATTTATTTGTCAGAGATCAGGAGCAGGGGAAGGGGCAGAGGGAGAATTCAGGCTCCGCACTGGGCAAGGAGCCTTATCTAGGACTTTGATTTCAGGATATTAAGATCATGACCTGAGCCTAAGGCAGACTCTTAATTGACTGAGCCACCCAGGTATTTTTGAAGGTGTTTTTTGTTTTTGTTTTTATTTAAAAAAAAATTTTTTTTTTTTTAAGTAATCTCTATACCCACGGTGAGGCCAGAACTCATAACCCCAAGACTAAGAGTCACATACTTCACCTACTGAGCCAATCAGGTGCCCCTGAAGGTGGGGTTTGATCCCCACTCCCTCTTGGTCTTTTGCCCTCCTAATTCTGTGCTCTGTATGGACTTCTCCAGCTTTCGCCTGACTAAAAGTGGATGATTGGGAGGTATGAATACAAGAAAAAATGGACATTGTCTTTGTGTAATTACTAACAGGAATTTTTGTGGAATTACTAACAAGGCTCCCAAGTGTCTTTGCTCTCCTTAAGAGGACTCTCTTTTTCAAGAGGAAAATGCATTTTTTCATTCTTTAAAAGTAGCCTTTGTATAATTATTGGTTGAAAAGTTACTTATATCTAGTAACAGTCTTAATTATTAAGGTATGTGTGGATAATGTGTTAAGATTCCCCTGGTTGGTACTATGATTGATTGAGTTATTTGTACAGTATTAATAAGTTGAATCATTTGTTTTGGGCTTTTTTTTTTCCTTAAAATTTTATTTTACCAGTGCACTTTTAGTTTTGATTTGTTTTTTTTGCATTTTTTAAATGATTTGACATACAGCTCTAACAGTCAAATGTCAAGTACAAAAGAATGTACCTTTTATGTATAACTGGAGTTATGACCCGGACTCCCACTGGTGCTAATTGAATCATGAGACAGTTGTTTTTAGATGAATTCTGCAAGGCAAAAAGATGACTTTACTATAACTAGAGCCACTATCTGTTGCTTTAAGCAAAAGATCTTGCCAGATACACGTGCCAAGAGTTGCATGGATCTAACAGTGGTAGAACATTAATGGTAGCATTGCTGGAACCAGAGCCTCTCTTGGTTGAAAATGTCCAGTTATGGTTCTTCCACTTTTGAATAAAGTGATATTCTTTAGACATTTATTAGAAAGAAAGAGAGAGATGTATTTCTTTTCCATCATTTTTGGTATATCATAGAGTTGAAGTATCCAAAAGTTGTGGAGATTTGGAGGGAGGTTGCTGGCATTGTCCCAGGACAGGATTTTTCTGGCTAAATTGGGTTTGTTAGACCAAACGGATTTACTTTTTTTTTTTTTTTAAATTTTTTATTTTTTATAAACATATATTTTTTATAAACATAATATTCTATACTCTTTTAATAGATGTGTACTCAAGTATTTAAGATGAGTGCCATTTAAAAATCTGCTTATTTTTCCATTATTTCTTGCACAATACCCTGTGTAACTCCCCCCACCCCCAATAAATGATATTCCACAGTATAATAGTTTTGAGGCATATTCTATAAGATAATAGTTTCCATAATCAGAAATGCCTGGGAAATACTGAAAATTTTTTTCCTGCAAAGTTATAATATACATTAACATGTTACTAATTCTGAGGGATCCAGTAGTAAGACAATTGCTAATATTACTTAACCCAGAATTTTAGATTAAGAACTATTCATTAACTGGAAAAAATGGATTACCATTATATAATTTACTTAATGCTAGCAAAGTATAATGTCATGTGCAATGAACATGGCAGGTGAAATGAATATGGCATTTAAGAACATCAGCTGAATGTCAGAATGCCCTAAAATAACTATATGCAAATGGTAATTATTCATATGCTTCAAGAGTGAAATTTTATTCCATTATTTGTAAATAGTTGAGTTCAGAAATAAAATCAATGTTTTATTTAACTGATTGAGAGTTTAGAGAATTCAGAGAGCCTCAGAAATGGGGAAGTGTTTTTTAAAAAGAAAGTTTCTGAAAATACCACTATCCTTGAAGGATAAAAGTGGTTTGTATATATTTACCTAATGTTGATGCAATAAGATGTAAATGTACACGTGCTATAAATGCAATGCTGTGAAATACGCAATGGAGAGAGCCCACTGAAATAATGACTGCACAGCATTCAGTATAATCAAAATAAACATCTCCAAATGTTAGTGTGCATAGTATAAGGTAAAAAAAAAAAAAAAGAAAGAAAGAAAAAAGAACTTCTCATATCCATTTTACTTTACATAATTTTATTGTTTTTACAGTCTCATATATTTATAAAGGATCTGCTTCATGAATTGATTGTTAGAGTAGTGATATATTTCAGTGCCACAAATTAAATATGCAAATGTTTTCAAATTATATAAATTTAATTGAATATTTACATATTATTAATAACCTTGTAATAACTTCCATTTATGTTTTATAATGTTTTTGCTTTAATATAAAAGTAACATTATCACTAATAGAGAATGCATTTAAATATATTGCTTACATATTTAAAGACTAAATCAGAGGTCCAAAATGTCAATATTGCTAAAGAAGCTAAAATAAAAAATAATGGTTTTAAAGTTATACTTTTGGAAAACTCACATAGAGTGTTCACTGGCTGTGCTTACTTATATGTACTACGCATATACATACTATTAGTGAACAAGGGACCTCAATAAAGAAACCTGTGAAATATATAAATGAAATTATATGGTGATGAGAAGTCAGTTTTTTTTTTTTAAAGATTTTATTTATTTGATAGAGAGAGATCACAAGCAGGCAGAGGCAGGCAGAGAGAGAGGAGGAAGCAGGCTCCCTGCTGAGCAGAGAGCCCAACTCGAGGCTCGATCCCAGGACTCTGATATCATGACCTGAGCCGAAGGCAGCGGCCTAACCCACTGAGCCACTCAGGCGCCACCGAGAAGTCAGTTTTAAAGATAAAACAAATAGTTTAATAGGAAACAGGCTTAGGAAAATGAAGAAAAAAAATATTCTTTTAAAGTGAAAATAGAATTCTATTTTATATTCTATTCTATATATACTATTGTCCCAACAATAGTATAGAAAACTACAAGGTATCATGAACAGGGGAAATGAATTGCATAGAAGAGGCGATTGTTCTGTTTTTGTTTTTCTTTCATTGCCTGAATGAGCATAATGCTAAAGAAATGGCATTTCTAATCTCAGTTATGATAGGTTACTATTTTGTATTCTAAAGTAGAAAGAATACAAAATAAAATCAATGAATAAATTATCCCTGAAAAAATAACTTCATTTCTCAACTCAGAAGTGGCCATAAATTGAGGAGAGATTCATTTAAAATACTTCATTCAGGAGCACTGGGTGTGGTGCATGAACAATGAATTTTGGAACACTGAAATAAAATTATATTAAAAAAATAAAATACTTCACCTAAAATTTAATAAATTTTCGACAAGTAGATAACAGTCTTTAAAATGTTTTCTGTTATTTGCTAAGGTAAAATGATGGCGAATTTGATCTTCCCCATTTAATAATGTGATGAACATGATCTTCCAATTTAATATTGTTTTTAAATAATTTTTTCAAATACATCACTTATATAAACTTCAATATCAGTTTTCTTGTGTGTGAAGTTTATTTTCCCAGTTTTTTAGAAAGACTTTTGCTAAAATTTATTTATATTAGTACATGCTAAAGTAAATTTTCTAGACTAGAATTAAGGATTTTTTAATGTGGTGATATGAAGAGAACCTTCAGATTAAAAATTGTGTGTGTTTAAAGCCATAAATGTTTCTTGCATTTAGCGCAGCCTGGTTTTACCTTTAGACTTACTGTAACAGTATCTTCATCTTCTTTGGCCAGGTATGTGAATACATAAGGTTTTTTGGAGATTTGCTCAATGTTGAGAAACACTCCATAATCTAGGTTCTTGTAATTCCAAATATGTTCCACATACTAACAGCATCATCTTGGAACTGGTGAGAAATGCAAGATCTTGGGCCTCACCTCAGAACTATTCCAATAGAATCTGCACATTAACAAGATGCAAGGAATTCACAGGCACACTAAAGCTTAAGAAGCACCCATCTGGGTCCTAACTCATAAACAACACCATTAAATGTTAGCTGATAGGACTCCCCAAAGTCATTTACTAAAAAATGGGACTTACCAGTTTTGCACAGTAATGAACTTTAAGATTAATTCAAATCAGATCTAGATGTTCTTAATTCCCTATTTCTCTTCCTTGGTAGTAGTGATTTTAGTATGCTCTTCTAGGTTATATAGTAAACAACAATTAATGTTGTCAAATGAATTGAAATAATTTGAATGAGACTATTAGTATGTAAGTACCGGGATGTTTTATGTTTTGAGATATACATAAATAAGGATACAAAACAATTTGAGAATGAAGTTTTCAGAATCAACTGCACTTCTGACAACCATTTTAGTAGTCAGTGGCTTCTGAACCATTTGATCTGGAATGGGTAGTAAATTTCTTGGTTTGGGCCCACTCTCTGCAGCCAGAGCTATTTTGCTAAAAGTGACAGAGTTGAGTAGGTAACTGCTACCTCTCTTCTCTCTGCTGCTTGTTGTCCTCTCAGAATCTGATCAGCTCTTTCTACATGAGGACTCCATATCTGTGTATGTCACACACCTCTGGCACCTGATATACTAACAGACCTTCAGAGTGATTATTACTGTTATTGGACCATACTATGTTTCCTGTTGTTTTCGCACCTACTAGCTTCCATTATTTATGAAACCAGTGAGACTGTTAATAATTCTGATACTCAGTCTTTCCACATCATGGACACCTTTGTCTCAGGAACTTTTCAGAATCTTTCTAAAGGAATAAAGACTTAATCTTGTGAACAGAACTATACATATATCTTGATAAAGTTTCTGTTAATAATTTTTAGCAGTTTTAATTATTTTCTTATTCTTGAATTTTAATAGTTTTTTATAATTTCTAGATGTAGATGTATGTCAGAAGTATGTGTTTTATGAATATTTTTGTCCAGTCTGCTTCTCCTTTCATTCTTTTAACAATGTCTTTCACAGACAGAAAGTACAATTTGTATATCCTTTCATAAGTTGAGCTCTCAGTGTTGTATTTAAAGAACTCTTTGCCTCCTAAACCAAGGTCACCAAGTTTTTCTATGGTGATTTTTTTTCTCAATGATCCATAATTTTATGGTTTACATTTAAGGCTGTAATACATTTTAAATTAATTTTTACATAAGGTGTTAAGATATGAATTGAGGTGATTGTTATATGGAAATCCAAAAAAATTTTTTTAAAGATTTTATTTATCCATTTGAGAGAAAGACCACGAGTGAGGGGAGGGGAAGGGTCAGGGGGAGAAGCAGATCCCCAGTGAGCAGGGAGCCTGACATGGGGCTCTATGCCAGGGCCCCAGGACCATGACCTGAGCTGAAGGTAGACACTTTACCATCTGAGCCACCCAGGCACCCCATGGATGTCCAAATTATTAAGAAGATAATTTCCTTAAAAGACCATCCTTTTTATTCATTGCCTTCCATTAACACTGGGGGGAAAAAATCATTTGAGGGATGCCTGGATGGCTCAGTCAATTAAGTGTCTGCCTTCCTCTCAAGTCATGATCCCAGGGTCCTGGGATTGAGTCCCATATGAAGCTCCTTGCTCAACAGGGAGCCTGCTTCTTTCTCTGTGTGCTGCTCTCCCTGCTTGTGCTCACTTGCTCTCTCTCTGACAAATAAATAAAAATCTTTAAAAAAATCATTTGATAGTGTGGATTGATTCTGAGTTATTATTCAATTTTATTGATTCATGTGTTTATTGTTTCACTAGTACCATACTGTCTTGGTTTATGCTTTTACCTTTATTATTATGGATATTTTTACTTGAATTTGCTTGAATTTGGTTTAATTTGCTCCTATCTATCTAATTCCTTATTGTGAAAGCATAAATTACTATTTGACCTTTTTTCTTTGCTAATATAAGCACTTATTGTGAAACATTTTCCTCTAAACATTATTTTAGCTGCATCCCCGAAAATTTGATGTATTTTTCATTTTCACCTAGTTAAAAATAGGGTTTCTTTTAGTACTTCCTCTTTGATGCTTGGGTTATTTAGAAGTGTGCTGTTTAATTTCCAAGTAGTCATGGTATTTTCCAAATAGCTTCAATAATTTGTACCTAGCCTAATTATTGAAACATACTTTGTATTCTTTCCGTTCTTTGAAGTTTGTTAAGATTTATTTTATGGCCAAAAATAGAGTGTCTCTTGATGACTGTTCTCTGTGCAACTGAAAACGTGTAGATCTGCTATGGGTGAGTGAAGTGTTCATTCAATATCAATTAGGTCAAGTTACTAGACAGAATCTTTACATTTTTCGTGGTTGCCTATGGTCTACGATATACCTTTTTAATCATTCTACCTTTGAATAATATACTACTTCACATGGAGTGTGAGGAATTTATAAAAGCATAATTCTACTCCATACTCCCATCCTTTGTCTTATGGTTGGCATACATTTTACTTTACATAGGCTATAGACCTACAACTCTTTTATTTTTTATTTTTTTCTACAACTCTTTTATACCATATTTAATTACACAGTTATAATTTCAGGTTTAATTGAATTAAGAAGAAGAAACAATTTATGTTACTTAAATTTATTCTAGTGCTGTTCATTCTGCTATGCAGATGCATATTGCTAGTCCTTCTGCCTGAAAAGCTTCCTTTAACATTTCTTATGTGGTAGATGTGCTGGAAATGAATTCTCTCCATTTTTGCATTTTTGTTCATCTGAAGAGCCTTTATTGGTCCTTTGCTTTTTGAGAAACATTTTCATGAGTTACAGTGAGATGGGTATACTTTTCTGTTTGTGCTTTTAGTGTTGGTGTTTGAATTACTGGAGTCAGGGACTGGGCAGGGTTTGAGATTTGGTGTTGCTGTAGTTATCCACAGTGCACCACAAACTTCAAACTCTGCCAGCAATGCCTTCTGTCTTCCCTTTGCACTCTATCTCTGTGAAATCTGCCTCTTGCTGCTGCTCTAGGAGGATCGTAACTATTTCTTCTTAGCCTAGTGGTAAATGGTATTGTGGGGGTGTTTTCTGATGGTCTGAGTATACCTTAATTTTAGGCAGTCCCTTATCCCTGAATAATGGGATTATGACCTTTACCATTGCTCTTGCTCCTCCTTTAGGTGTGGATTTGGACCCCAAACTACCTCTCTTCTGATGTCAAATGTTTTTTTTTTTTTTTCTCCCTATTTTTTTTTTAAATGAGTATCCTAAAGTTGACAGTTATTGTTGCCCTTTTCCCTACAGATTAAGTATTTTGTTCTAAAAGGGAACAAAGTTTTAAAAAATATTCTAAAATTAATTATGTCCTATTATGGTTTCCCAGACTAAAAGCCACAGAAAATGGAAACTCATATTATCCTCCTTCCTTCCTCCTAAAATGAACTCCCTAGCAGAATCTGCAGCATCTTTTCACTCTCAAGGGACTTGAAGGAGCTTCTTTTAGCATTATATCCAGATTTTTAACTGTTTTCTGCAGTGGGTTGAGGAGGAGAAAACCCATGACCATCTCATTCCTATATTGCCCTCCAGCATATATTTTTCAATGTGCTTCTGCTGCCCTTGTCAGTATGATCACATGTCTTTCAGAAATTATTTACGATTTCTAGACCCACATTTTCATCATTTCTTATTTTTCAGTATGGGAATAATCTTACTCTAAATATGAATATAAATACAGAAACAAATACAAACACAAATGTATAATTATAAATAAATATATTGTAGCCAACTTAAGTGTAGTATCACTTAAATGTAAGTACCAATTTCCCATGGGAGCTGAAGTATAACTTTATTCAATATACCTTGATTCAGTATCTTTCGGTCCTTTTCCAAAACAATTTCCTCATTTAAAATTAAAAATGTTGTACAACTAAGAATAATAAAATATTGTATGTCAGTTATTCTTCAAAAAATAAATAAAACAAAATAAAATTGAAAATGATGTTATATCTTGTCCCATAATCCAGGAAGATGTTTATAATTTCTTGCCCATTTCCCCAAAGCCTTTTAATTTCTCCAAACAGCTTTTAATTTTCAGGAAAGATTCCTAGATATAAAATGCCACTTCATGCATAATTTCTGTATTCCCCTTTTGGGCAAACTGCTACTTATCTGGAAAGCTTTAAAAGCTATTTTCAAAAAGACTTCCTAGGGACCTGTAATTATCTTCTTTTAAATTTCAAAAACAATCTATTTGGATTTTCTTTCATGTCAGGTATATTTTATAATATTTTTCAGAGGAAATTTATCTCTCTTTTTTAAAATGAACTTAAGACAATATGATACAATGTCTAAGAATGAGTGTAATTAAACCCTTTGCATTCAGAGAGTATATCTTCAAAAAACTTATAAGTTAACCATGACACTAACTATATTTAATAACCATACTATTAATTATTATAAAGTTATTTCTCTGTGATAGTACTGAAAGTACATTAGATGTTTCTAAACAATAAGATAATTACTTTTTTAAAAAAATATTTTATTTATTTATTTGACAGAGAGAGATTATAATTAAGCGGAGAGGTGGGCAGAGAGGGGTGAAGGAAGCTCCATGCTAAGCAGAGAGCCTGCGGCGGGGCTTGATCCCAGGACCCTGGGATCATGACCTGAGCTGAAGGCAGAGGCTTTAACCCACTGAGCCACCCAGGCACCACCAGATATTTACTTTCAAAAAGAGTTTATTCGAATTTTGACTTCAACATTTTTTCACTTCACCTATCTTAAATATTTTGATAATTCATTTTAATAGTGCTGAAAAAATTAGTCATATGAATTCTCAGGATTTGTTTGAAGCTGTACCACCCTGGTATACCATTGGTATACAATGGTATACATGCTCATGTTATAATGTCTTCTCTCTACCTGCAATAGAGAACAGTGAACCAACGACAGTGTAGCAGTACATAGTAACATTGCACTAGTTCACACTCCGAGAATAAGAAGACAATCAACCAATCAATAAAAGCAAACAAAAAACATTCAGACTTATGGTGAGCAGATGTCTATTACATTTCTCCTTAAAAGCAAATGCTCCTTCTTTTGGTGCAAAACCCAATGGATGGGTTTGTCTGATCAATTTCAATGATTACTTGCAAACATCTCTCAGGAGAAATCATGATGGGAAATATAAAAAGTGATGATATATTTTAACTTAGATTTAATGTTATCTGGTATCTATTATAATTCATGTTTAAATAGCTTATGGTTCTCATGTAAGTTTTCTGCAGATGCTTCACGTGGTTTTCAAATATTTGGAAGGAACCAAGTGAGATTAAGCTTATTAGGTAGTCTTTAATATCTCCTACATTATTGAGAGGTATTGAACTTGATTGCCTAGGTAATAAAACCACACTTATCTGATAATGACATGAAAATGGAAAGAACCAAAGAGTCATCTCATATAACCCTGGGGTAGGCAGCACTGTATGGTGGTTCTTTTCTGCTTATTGATATGATCTACCTTTTCTTAAAATCTAAAAATATATTTAAAATTATATCTATATGTATTCATATGTATACTTGAATAAAATAACATTTGCTAAATGAAAATGTCTAAAAAGAATAAAGATAAAGGTACTGTATTTTGAAACTAATACAAAATGCAACCCAAATATTACTTACAGGAAGTTTCTTGCATTTAAAGTTATTTATTTTGGGAAAAGATGAGATTATTAAATTAACCATTCAAAGGTTTAAAAATGATAAAACCTTATAAAAACTAAGGAACTAGATAAAATAAATAGAAAATTTTGATGAGAAATCATTGATGAGAAAGAAAATTCACAACTGATGTATGACTAATAGCTGGTCTAGTGAGTGAATAACTAGAAGAATAAATCTCTGGAAAATTTGATTGTAGTAGATAAAATATACTGAGTATAAAAAAAACCAAACCAAAAACCACCAATATTGGGAATGAGGAAAAAAACAGGCCAAAGTTTTAAAGGAAATTTTAAATTTTTATAAAAATGGGTTATACAGGCATATGTACAAATATATTTAAATAATAAGCTACCCTCACCTCTGATAAACTGATAGTGCTTGGAGCTTGATATTCCATGGTTTATGAGCTAGAGATCTATTAGTGAAATTTTTATCCTCCTGATCTCTCCAGGTACTGATGGAAACACTCAACTTGTGCAATACTGTGATGATTCTGGCAGGTGAGAGAGGGAATGACTGCATCCATCTTCTGTGTTGTTTTATTAGAGATGTTGTTTAGGGCTCTAAGGCACTACAGAATTTAAATAATTCAGCTTTTTAAACTCATCCAGATGTCTCTCTTTTCCCCAGTGCCCATCACACCATCAGATAGTTATAGAGAGATAATTTTCAATGTAGCCTCAATATTGCACCCCAAACCACCATTCTCTCCCTTACCTGTGGCCTTGTGGTAGTTTTATGCCAGACTGCTTCTTCATTGTGATTTTTTTCTTACCTCCTCATTATACCCCATGAAATTGTACTTCAACACCTCACTATACACATTTCTTAATGTGCCATAAGCCTGATCATTGATAATTTTTTTTTTTAATTTTTGTTTTTGCTTGTTTGTTGATTGGTTGGCCGTCATTGCCGGTTGTCATCTTTTAGGTAGAAAAGATGAAAGTTGTCATAGTTTTCCTGTTGATATACATATAATGAAGACCTGAAATTCCAAAGAAAAAAAGAAATAGAATTGGTAGACCCACAGTAATATGGAAGGTGCCATGGCAGCTCAATTTCTCATGCAATATAGTTCATGAAACAGATTATTATATAGGGCAGTTTGGGCATGGTGTTTTATACAAAATATTTATGGAAGTCTATTCTTTTGGTTGGCAATAAGTTTTAGATCTCAGTTGATCATGGCCCTCTAAAACCAGAAGTTATTGTCATTGCATGCTCTGCTATTACTGATTTGGCCTATTTTTCACCTCTGACTGATTCTGGTGTCAATTATAATTGCCTTTTTATTGCAGCAGAAGGGAACATTTCAAATGGTTGTGTCTAATCAGTCTAAGGGAGCCAAGACAACCAAGCCTCTAACATGATACTTCCTGTTTCAATTTTCATTTTATCTCTCTGACTCATCTTTCAATCACAGCAATGCTATTGTTGGACGGAAAATGCAGTGATGGAAATTTTAACATGTCATAATTAAATATCTTTTGTTGAACCTGAGAGGGAAAAAAAAATTCTTTTCCAGGCACCAGGAATTTTTTTTAAGTGGCTGCTTATGAGTTAAAATATCATTACTACAAAAATAGACTGTGTATAATCATGCCAATATGCACAGCACACACTTGCCGGCTCTTCAAAATGATTTTAAAGGTGATACATGTTCAGTTCTGTACTGATATTTTTTCCCAGAGATGATCATTAGATATAAATATGTTTGTGTATAAATACGTTTGTGTGTATCTTCCTACATATGTAAAATATATGTGTCTGCATCACATATATATATATATATATATATATATATATATATATATATATTCTTAGAAAAATATACAGCATTAGAGGAAATTCAAGATAACATAGTAATATCAGCTTCCTTAAGATGGCATATCGAATATATATATATATTTTTACTTAAATCATTGCTGAATGAAAACAGAGAAAAGTAGGGTATCCAAGCATAAGGAAAAAGAGAGAGAGGCTAACTAAGAAACAGACTCTTAACTATAGAGAAGAAATATGTTTACCAGAGTGGGAAGGGATAGGGGATGAATTAAATAGGTGACAGGGGTTAAGGAGGGCACTTGTTGTCATGAGTGCTGGCTGTTGTTAGTATTGAATCACTAAATTGTACACCTGAAACTAATATTACATTGTATGTTAACTGAAATTTAAATAAAGTCTTAAAGAGAAAGGAATCCATTTAAAGACAAAACACTGACAAGTCTATGAGAACTATCAATAAAAAAATTTCCTGGGCTTGGTGTTTCTTAAGCTTGTCTGCACATTAAAATTAACTAAGGATCTTTTAAACTTCAAGGCCCAGGACACATTACTGCCAAATTAGATCATGAAGACACTTGATAGAGTATCTTCTAAAAGCATTAGAGCTTTGCCTTTCACATATAGGTCTTTAGTTCACCTAATACAAGGTTGGAGTTCAAATTAACTTTTGGGATAACATCAGCATTCATTGAAACCATTTCTTGTTTTTGAGTGTCTTTTTTTATTTTTGAGTGCTGTTAGCTATATATAAGTATCACTATATTAGGAACTTTATTTATTAGAAATCTTTCAAGGGAAAAATATTTTTAATAAAACTCGTTTTATCTGCAGTTATCATCAAAATTATATAACAGGATCTCAATGACATTATTTTCACAAGGCTCATGCTGAAATGAAAAACTAGACAAAACTTTTGCCATTTGGTCTGTCTTAGTTTTCTTATTGCCTTGTCCAAAATATTGTGCTGTCTCTCATAAAGTATAAAAGATGATTGGAAACACTATCTCTACAGTATTCTCTTAGCTTTTTTGAACACAGTTGAGAACTTTCTGTTTATAATGGTGAACAGAAGAGAATTTACAGAAGAGTTTTCCACAAATATCAGATGATTCAGGAGATAAATCATCAGAAGATGAGACAGATAGCACTTCACAGACTCTTAATGATGATGAAGTAGATTGTATAAGCACAGTTTCAGTTATGTCTTTACATAATGACATCCTAGGTCAGGATGTCAAATCCAAAAAACAAGTGAATGATGTATTTCTAAGGGCGGAGAAAGAGGACATTTTCATTCACTTATCCATTCAACTGGAATGACATCATTGCACAAAGTATTGCAAAGGGAATCTGGACATTATCACAAAGGATACATGACACAATTCTTCCATCTTTAATTATGTCTGTTCATCAAAATGTCTTTGAGTTGGTCCTAAGTAGACAAATGCTGAGAGCTGGTATGGAAAAAGACATTGGAAGGAAATTGTGTAGACATGAAACAAAATCCATCGGTTTTATCATTCTAGTTTGTGTTACAGATCTAAAACCGAGAATACTTTCTAATTTGGGAGCAAGAGAAAAACACTGAGCTGTTGATGTTTCAAAAGAAAGTTTATTGTCTTTTGGTTTTGTAAGTGCTAGAAGAAAAACTAGAAGTAATAATGAACTTGAAATCTTTTTATTTTTACTTTTATTTTTATTTATTTATTTGACAGAGAGAGATCACAGGTAGGTAGAGAGGCTGGCAGAGAGAGAGAGAGAGAGAGAGAGAGGGAAGCAGGCTCCCCGCGGAGCAGAGAGCCTGATGTGGGACTCGATCCCAGGACCCTGAGATCATGACCTGAGCCGAAGGCAGCAGCTTAACCCACTGAGCCACCCAGGCGCCTCTGAACTTGAAATCTTGAGCCAATATTTACAAGATAGTTGTGTTCATCATTCACAAGTGACAATAATTAGAAGTTGGTTTCAGACAGAAGATATTGTCCATTTTGGATATATATCTTCAAAACTAGGAAAATATAGAATAAAGTTGTGTTCATCATTCATACATGACAATAATTAGAAGTTGGTTGTAGACAGAAGATATTGTCCATACATTTTGGATGTATATCTTCAAAACTAGGAAGATATAAGATAAAGTTTGGGCTAGATGTTTACATCTTTATTGAAGTTTCTAATGAAATAATCTCTATCTCCTTATCTTAGTTCTATAAATTATCCATAATATGACTTAAGAGTCTCTAAAATAGAAAAGATCCCTTAGGAACAAGATACATGATAATGATTATTATTTTTCCTTATATACTTATTTTTCCCCTCAAGTTGATACACTATTTTCCTATCACAATTGATTCAAAGGACCATGCTTCCTACTGTCCTTCAGTGTCATCTGTCATGTATCAAATGTCTGTTTTCATTTGGGACATTATGTCTTTCTGAAACCTCTATTTAGTTAGTCTAAATTCTATGCTGCAAAACTACCTCCTGTCTTAATTACTTTATACTAACTATTGATATCTGGTAAACTGATCCTTTATCTTAATTCCTCTTGAAGAGTGACTTATTTATTCTTAGTCTTTTGAAAAATTAAATACGTTTGGGATTCCTCTTGTATTTCACCAAATATGGAATTTTAATAATTGCACTGAATCAATCAGTCACTTTGGATAGTACTGACATCTTTATATTCTCGAGTCTTTAAATCCAAAAATACTATGTATTTCTATCCGACCAATCACATTACTTTTCTAGAGCTACCTTTCTTCTGTACATATAATTACTGTAAAAGAACTCCAGCATCTTTAGCATTTATTAGTAGTTCAGAGACAGGTTTTGGGTAAAAGGTGAGAAAAAATATTCATCTTCTGAGAATTCATCTTCTGAGGATAGAAAGATATCTTAAATTCAGTTTTCTGAAGAGTGGAGGGGTTTACCTAAGAAATAGAGGAATTGGTCTGCAGCATGAGGAGAAAACAGAACAAAATTACAGAGAGAAATGCTATGAAAAGGAGAGCTGTTGAGGGCAACCAGCCCCTCACTCCAATTTGTTTATAAGACACTAACTATATTTTTGTCCTTATATTCTGTGTAATAAATATGTACACTTACAATATATTTCCCCTTTTCTGGAAACACGTTCAGTTTCTTTTACTTACTTTTGAAAGACTCAAATTTCTTTCTTACAGACTGTGTATCAGTGATGTTTATTTCTTAGGTATTACCTTTCCTTAGGGTTCATAACTTCAGTCAATGTAAAATTTATACATTAAAGTACAATTTTTGAACTTTATAGAAAATTCTTGAGTATGTTTATGAATGAATGATCAGTAAGAAAGTCATACAACATGACTTAGAATTCTGATAAAAATAATGGGAATGGTTTTGAAATAGCCTTAATTTTCGGAAAGTATTTGTCTTTGGAAAAGATGTCAAAAAAAGTTATATCAAAACTGATCATTATTTTTTATTGACTGATTTTTTTTTTTTTACATTTAAGAAAAAAGTCTTAATTTAATAATTTTTGGCTGGTAATTATATACAGCTACTTGGGGCTAGTAATATCTTAACAGATGAAATCTAAATTTTAAATTTTAATTATTATAGCAATATTCATAGACAAAGTTTAAATAAATTTTGGTTAAATATTGAAAACTTTTAATACCGAACCAAATATATAAATCTTTTAATGAATATAAGTACATAAATTTTGCTTATCCACTGTTTATAGGAACAATAAATACAGTGCACTTAAACTCATCCTTATAATGAAAATCACAATTTATAATATAGAATTAAATATTGGGGGAACCTTAAACAGTGTTTGAAAAGCTGAGAATTATTTAACTAGACTTCTGGAGATGTTAGTATTTTATAAATGTCTCATAAAGACAAGAGTATAAATAATCTTATATGTGAATATCCCAGCTCAGATACCTAATTAAAATGACCACTTAAATTTGAAAGATTTTGAGCAATGTTGGAAAAGCCACTTAGCAGGATACTGTAGTCATCCAACTGAGAATTTTTGTGTCTTTGTGTTACTTAATAGATCTATCAGAGAAATGGAGATAAATGGATAGATAAAGAATATATTTTTGAGACAGATCTAGGTAGGACTACCTGTTGAATTTGATTAGACGGTCTAGTGAAAGAGTGAAATCTCTAGTGAAAGAGAAGAAATAATTACTCCTAGGTTTTTGGTAGAGCATCTCATGGGTATGATGGTAGCATTTACTGGCATGGGGAATATGGGATAGAAATAGGCTTTTGTGGTGGTCAGGAGATGGAGAGAGGAAGAAAAAGATGGGCATAGGAAGGAATATTCAGGGGAGAGCTTAGGAAGGGCGATAAATGGGAGGCAATTCACCAAGATGTCCTTAAAGTTCCCCTGAGACTGACTAAACTTTAGACAGATAGGTGTTTTCCTTCTCTAGGCTCCTGACTCTTTTTTAAGAGCATTTACTTTAGAAAACTTATAATTGTAAATTCCTTTAAAGATGTAAATCTTTAAAATACTTTCACCAGTTTTACAATCCCTACCCCTGAATGACTTTCTCACAGACCTGGGAGCTATCTCTTTGATAGGGAATTAACCAAGGAAGATAACTCCCCATTAGTTTCCAGAAGAGAGTAAGAACTTAAATTCGGTGGTCATCAAGTAACAAACTCAAATTGCCTACTAACAGAATTGCACATTCGCAAACTCAGAAATAACTCAATATGCTCAACACCTCACGTGTACATACTGGGCAATAGATTAACATCCTCCCCAACTTCTTTTAACATAATAGAACATGAGGTCCAGGACCTTGCTACTATGATTTAAGGATCAGCAACACTGGCTTTCCTGGAAGCTTGCTAGAAATGAAAAAGCTCAAATCCCACCCTAGGTTTACCAAATCATAATCTGCATTTTTAATAAGATCACCAAGGGAATTCATATATACACTAAAGCTTCAGAAGGGCACTGGTTAGGCTAACTAGAGAGGAAATTAGGCCCCAAACGTGGTTGGGGTAGGTAATGAAGAATGACAAGTTGGATTGGTTGTATACTTAAAATGAAATATTGGTAGAGAGTGGGCTATAGAATAAATTAGATGGAAGGATGGGATAGCATGGTCAAAGAGAGGAGTGTTGAATATAAGGTGTGTATAAGATGATTTAGTGAGGCTGTTGATGATGACATGGTCAAATTTCTAATCATGGATGGGGTTGGCTGACAGGTGCTACGTTCATCTGTGAGTAAAGAGGGATAGGGGTTGGGGGGAGAGAGAGGGGGAATGGGAGAGAGATTGAGATTCCGGGGAGAGGTTAGTGCTGAGAGGTCTTTCAACATGATAGCTGTCTAAATGATGTGAAGAGAATTGTGATGATGATAGAATGGGGATAACTGACCCCGAGTTCCAGTGGGATCAGTGGAAAATACTAGGATTCTAAGGAGGCATGGAAGATTGGTGTCAATTTAGGAGATAAAAAGCAATGTGACACCAACTGTGAGTGAGCCTGGATTCCTGCTGGTAACATAAGTAAAAAGCAAAATGAGGCATGGAGAACTCATATTCTCATATTCTCTTTTAAAATTTTAAATTAATCACATATTTCATGATATTTTATACACACATAAAATATATTATCAACTACATAGAAACTATAAAAAATTAGATGAAACTCATGTGCCCAGGTTAAGAAATAGGATGTTATCAAAATTTTGAAGGCACCCCACTACCTCCCACTGCCTCCGTGCCATTCCTCATACTCTTATCCATCCCCCACTGAAGACAAGCTTTACTCTAAATTTCATGTGTGTCATTTCCCAGTTTTTCTGTACGTGGATCTCAGTTAAAGGACAGTCTAGGATTTAGATAACAGAATAGAGACCTCTAAAAAGATTGAAAAATTTCTCTCCCTTAACTTTCAAGGGCAGATAAAATCAAATACCAGTCATCCATTTACATTCCAAAGGATTAAAAATCAGGGAAAATTCCTCTTCTCTTGGAGAGGAGATTTGTTTACATTAGGGACATAAAGTTTTTTTCCTTCTCTCTGGAGGGGAAGGTGGCATCTGGGCAGTGTATAACTCACATCAGCTCGCAGAATTATAATTCTGGTCTTCCTCTTTTTTCAGGCAAGATCTCCTCTCTACTTGCAGGCCTAATCAGTTGGTTCTCAATGCATCACCCGGAAGGGTGAAGATGCAGCCTGTGGAACAAATGTGCTTACTGTTACATTAAGAGTCTTTCGTAATTCAGAAACCTGCATTCACTTTCAGGGCAAAACAAATAAATATAGATATTAAAAAAAAAAACCTACCATCATCAACAACAGAATACATATTGTTGTCAGGTGTCCCTGGTTTCCAAGGATTTAGAGCTTCAGTTTCCCAAAGGTATTCAACACATTTACCATGGACATAGCAAGAGCTTTATTGAACTATAAGCTACATCATCTGCCTGGAATTTGGGGCCTCCTACCTTCAGCGAGCAGCAGAAGAGAGCAGTCTTCATTCTGGTGGAGTAATTGACTGTCAGCAGGAGAAGGTAGAGCTGCCCTTACACAGTAGGGGCAGGGAAGAATATATGTGGCATCTTGTTCATCCCCCTGGGGTCTGATAATCTCTATACCATTTTAATGGTAAATGGATACGTGGAGTAGCGATAACCTGAGGACATGATTTGCAGTGCTCAGAACCCTTGGGGTAAGGGGACTGTGTCACACTACTGAGTAAGCTACTGAGAGCCCCAGGGGTGCTAGCTTAGGGAGAGGACAACCTACCATGGGTGGTGGAAATCAGAGATGATGAATGTCACTTATCATCCTGAGAGCAGCTGCAGGAGTCAAGGCTCTTATTGGTCCCAGCATCATCGTTTTGTAATTTCTTCCTCTGGGAAAAGAAGCCTGCCACAGTCCTCTGTGAGCTGCTCTCAGAATTTATAAGGATTCCCAAGAAGCATAAGGAGTAGACTTTAGTGGACTGATCCTTCTGTAAGATTGAATGACTTATCTCTCAGCTTTGGGAGTACTCTTGTCAGACAGCAGTTGTCACCTCACCCAAAGCCTTATTCCCATCCTGGGGATTTCACATCCAGTGACTGTTCCATAAAGGAGTATAAGGGCCCACCCCTTCTACTTTGCCTGCCACCTTCTCCCTCTACTTGCCCCTCCTTCCTTCCTTTTCCACAGTTCTTGATCCCAAGAGTAGTCCCTTATCATTTCCCATATACCAGTCTTATGGTCTAGTTTCTTGGGAACCCAAGCAATAATGCATATTACTTCAAGAATTATTTTAAAAATACATGTCTTAATGATACAGAGCTACTGTGAGGGATAAATGTTGAAAGTTTCAATTTACAGAAGTTGAAATATCCATAGAGTTAACATGAAATCGTACAACCTGATGTCAACAGACATCTATGCTGAATTCCTGATAGAGCATCCCCTCCATAATGTAGGACCTTTGCTACTCAAGTATGTGGCATTAACAGCAATAGTTGCTGCACCTGGGAGTGTGTTCCGCTACTGAGTCAGATTTTGCAATTTCATAAAAATTCCAGGGTAATTCCTACCCAGTGATTTAGATCAGCAATTCTCAACCCTGACTGCAGGAGAGAATCACCTATGAGCTTTGGAAAAAATGCTTATGCCTATGCCCTATTCCAAATAAATTCCATTAGAATCTCTGGAAAATGGTATCCAAACAGCACTGTATTATGAAAGTTCCCATAGCCTTTTTAAACAAGTAGCCAGAGTTAGGAGTCATTGATACAGTGGGTCTCCAAGATTCCTTTTCCCCTTGAATGTCTGAGTCACAAATGCCTATGAAATCCCTCTGGATTCCCATCACCAAGTCTCCATTTTTCTTTTAGAATTTTTAAACTGTTTATCTCACTTCCCTTCTTCCAACCTCAGAAACTCAAAATCTGAAACTGTATACTGATCAATTTGTTTATTGTCTGATTCTAGCTTCTAGAAATTACAGCTTTCTATCCTCCCTTCTCAATGTGAAGCTAATAAATGGTCATAGGGCTGAGCTTCTAGGTACAAAATGAATGCTCATATTCACTCCTTTCAAAATGCTGTTACAGTTTGGTTCGGAGGATGTTAAATTTCAATATATTTTTTTGGGTCAGTCAATGAAGTTTGGCTCCAGGACGAATCATTCAATACTTTGTTCCTTCCCAGTGCTTTGAGACATAGGACCAAAGTAAGGAATGAAAGTATATAAATAGCTACAGTGGCATCCAATTCCCAGGCCATTGATTCTTACCCAAGCAAACAAGTAGAGAAGACATTGTTTTTTTTTTTTTTTAAGTCCATCACTTCTTTGCATAAAATAGAAAATAATTCATATAGCTTGAATAATGTAGACCTGAATAAAGTGAAATATTATTTTAATCACAAAATGCACATGTATTACATAGCAATTTAAAGTATGCCTGGTGTGTGAGTCTCCACATGTTCCAGAGACCTTTCATTGGCTAAAACAAATCAGTAAAATGCAGCAGTTGGACATGATAGTTTAATATTTAAAAGTCACTTTATGAAAAATTAAAGTTTATCAACATGCCTAATAGGTGTTTATCTGCATGAATTTCCCTTGTATGCTAAAGTCCATGTAAAACAAATATATATTAAAAGCATACACTACAACTAGGAATATTTTATCACTGTCAAGGTGAAAGGACAAAAAAATTTGCTATATAAGGGGAGAGTTTCTCAAACTGTTATTGAAATTTGGAATTTAGAAGTCTTGTCATTATTATTTTACTTAAGAGATAATACTGTTTTTTGCTGAAGAAAGAATTCAGGAAGAACATTAAATAGGGAAGAATCACCAAAGGTCAAGGTCATATGGTAACCTATTAAACATTTAGTGACTACAAGTGACTATGCATTTGCATCCAAATGTTTCCCACGCTGAAGCTGGTGTTACTGTCTGTTGCCTTTATGTGTGGGTAACCAAATCCTGTGCTTGAGATGATGAAAGCAAGTTCTGCAAGAGTAGAGTCATGTGTTCTCATTGACTACTGAATCCCTTGTCTTTCATATAATCTCTCTTAAAGATCATGATATCTCTAGGTATACTCAGGATTATTTCCACTTTTAAGAAGTAGTAGTTGATCACATACCTCTGTAGACCTTAAGTGTGCTGAAAACTACTGAGTTGCTTACCAGCTTTATTATATGTTGTCTTTCTTTCCTTTTCTCCACCTCCCCAGGGGTAACTGCTTCCATTGGCTTTGGTCATCTAAGGTTTCTCATAATTAGGAATCCACACACAGATATCCTATAGGCAATCATTTCCCTAATGTATTTGATTCTTTTCCCCTGGTTTATAATTGCTTTGGCTATAAGAAAAAGAGATGTAGAAATCATTTTGAAGATTTTTTAAAAATACCTTACAAATAATTTTGAACTGGAATCCTTAGTATCCTGTTTTCAAATTCTGGCAATAATGATGCTATCATTTTTCTGACTACATATGCCTGGGAAGAAAAAGTCAGAGCTCATTATGAAAGTTATAGTGGTCTTTTAGCAACATGCATATATTAACTATAAAGGCTTGAAATTATATCCTATTAGTGAACTGCTAAGATGAAGCATGCTAATTTGATTTTATAGCTAATGGATGATTTGAATATACTTTATAAATACCTGTGAAATTCCACATGTAGAAAAAACTTATAGTCTTTAAAAAACTCACAAATGGAACTGTTTCTAAAAATGGATAAGTTACATCAGGCCCAACCCTTTTCAGAGTAAAAGTGGTATTTACCTTTTAACTATAAGAGAGAAGAAAAATCTCGTAAATCGTTTTGTTTCTGAGAAATTAAGTATTAGTAGAATAAACTGTCATTATGCAACTTTTAAAAATGTTTCTTTCTGTGAATCGCCAGGATAAAAATACATGTTTATAAAAAAATAAAAAATTTAAAAATTAAAAAAAAAGTAATTTAAATAAGAAAAAAAAAGTTTCTTTCTGAAAATCAAGATCACTGGATATCTGAATTATAGAAGAGATTAATACGAAAGATGGTTTATGTCATTGACGGAGTGAAATTTGAAGTATTTTGATAGGATCATGATTTAATTATTGCGGCCTTTTAAAGATCCTGTCAAAGCTTCAGTTATTTCTATCTGTGGGTTCTGCCCTTAAACAGTGTGTTGATTAATTACACATTTTGACTGCATGGGTTTTTGCTCACAGATGTGAAATGGTATTGTTTGTGTAATTTTCAGGGCTACTGTTAGAAATCATAAAATCAAAGAATGATTGGTGGAATCCAACTGTGTTGTGGTGTGATGACAGGTTCTGCAGCAGCAAACCTCAGGGAAAATACTTCTCTATATGGCCTTCCCCAATTAAAATACAAAATCCTGTTGCCCCTTTCCCCTTTTACTCTTGCTCTGCTCATCTGTTCCTTTTCCTTTCCACGAAACCAACAGCAGCCTGGTAGCTTTATTAACTAGGTACTTTGGCCTCATGAGACAAGAAGCTCATCAAACTTCTCAAATTTGAAAACCTATCCAGATATCAGCAATCCAGTGACAGTCACAAACAGTCTGCTGTGAATCACCACCAAGAAATGAAAAAGGTCCAAGTGACAAGTGCTTCAAGATGTTTCCTGCTTCATGCTTAATTACCTCAGATGATAAGTCTTCAAGGCATAAACAAGGAAACCTTTACACCAGAACATATTGTAGACAATCCAGGAAAACACTGTGGTGCAATAAGCTTTGAAGATAATTCTTTGCCCTTTGTTAATGCATTTTGAATTACAAACATGAGAATTCAGTTCTTCCAAATATGATGAAAAGGCCATAGTTCCTAGAGAAAAATTAAAATTAGAATCATTTTGATGAGGGCGCCTGGGTGGCTCAGTGGGTTGGGCCGCTGCCTTCGGCTCAGGTCATGATCTCAGGGTCCTGGGATCGAGTCCCGCATCGGGCTCTCTGCTCCGCAGGGAGCCTGCTTCCCTCTCTCTCTCTCTGCCTGCCTCTCCATCTACTTGTGATTTCTCTCTGTCAAATACATAAATAAAAAAAATCTTTAAAAAAAAAAAAAAAGAATCATTTTGATGATTGTTTCTGTAATTAGGAGTTCCTGGAAGAAATAAAACAAATACTGATATGCTTCAAAATCTCTAAATCCTTCTCTGCCTCTATAAACCATTCATATATTTTATGTACTACTTCTCATAGAACATATTTGCAAATTGTATCACTTCAGACATTGTAATTAAAAGTAGATTGATTGTCTCTTTAAGTGAGCCTTCTGTCGGCACAATCCTACACCTACATGGGAACATTTTTGAGTCACCTGATAAAAGTATAGTGTTGCTGATGTTTCCTTGTGTGTCCCATTTCATAATCCTTGGCACATAGCAAAAAATTCACGCCCCCAAAAAGGCTAAAAAAAAGTGTAGAAATGAAAACAAGCATAATTAAGAATTCAGAAACCTCTGTGTAAATGGAAAACATAATTTATTAAAAGCAATAAAAAATTTGGGGGGTTTACTCTTGGCTCTATGTTCTTTTAATATTATCTATTTTATAAGTTTTAAAAAATATAAATTCATATAGGACTCTGCATTTTAACAGTGTGTTTTAGATTGTAAATGGCATAAGGAAATAGTTGTTTTCATAAATATGGGAACATTTAGAATTTCAGCAGTTTTAAAAACGAGTAGATGTGCATTATAAGTAAAAATGCTATTTGCTGATGTTCATTTTTAAATAACCAATTTAAAATCAGCAATTTAAAATGGTTATGGAGAAGTTGGGTATTAAATTTCAAACGTTTCATTTAACTTTATTTTAAAAAATATAATTTGGTAAATTCTGTAATTTATCATAGTTATGCAGATGTTTCAGAGACAGTATTTTTAACTAGGAAAGATATCAAAAGTAATGTTTCTTCCTTTATATAATGACTCACGAAGAAAGAGAAGAGGTACATAATTCCCTCGCAAAAAACAAAACAAGCAAATACATGTATAACTTATTAGATGATACTGAGACTCATGATTTTACTTTTTCTAAAATTGCTCTCTTCCTTATTTAGGTGCTTTGGGAACTTTTGTTAGGACAAATAGTATTAAAGGTTATTAGAATGTACATTTAATTAGGGAATATTTTTTTTTAAATATTTTATTTATTTATTTGACAGAGAGAAATCACAAGTAGATGGAAAGGCAGGCAGAGAGAGAGAGGGAAGCAGGCTCCCTGCTGAGCAGAGATTCCCGATGCGGGACTCGATCCCAGGACTCTGAGATCATGACCTGAGCCGAAGGCAGCGGCTTAACCCACTGAGCCACCCAGGCGCCCCTAATTAGGGAATATTTTTAAAAAAATTTAATGTGATGCCTGGGTGGCTCAGGCAGTTAAGCGTCCGCCTTTGACTCAGGTCATGATCCCAGGGTCCTGGGATCAAGTCCAACATCAGTCTCCTTGCTCAGTGGGGAAATTACTTCTCTCTCTGCCTGCTACTCCCCCGGCTGTGCACGCACTCTCTTTCTCTCCAACAAATAAGTAAATAAAATCTTTAAAAAAGAACAGCTAAATAAAAAAAAAAAAAAATTAACAACAAAACCAGCTTCTCTAACCACAAACCTCGAAGTGGTCCCTCTTCCCTGAAGAACTTGAGGCAGGCTGCTTGTCTTTAGTTGTAACCTGGAATCAGGTTTAGATTAAGCTGACATACACTCCACTCACTAATGTTCTATTTCAGAAGCTTCTAAATACAGTATCTAGGGGCTTTGACCAAAAACTCAAATCCCTTTTAATGTGTTTCTTCATAAGAAACCTCATTATTACTCTGATTTAAGAGCAAAACAGAACTTAGAGGAGCAGATTCAGGTCTCCCCAAAATTTTTAAAACAGTATAAATTATTTATCTGGGTTCATTTAAGTATCATCTACCATGACAAGTGATTCTGTTCTTCTGATCATGAAGTGGATTGATTTATACTGTGCAACCTCTTCTCTAGTTACATTATTCAGGTGAAGATTCTAGGTTTTTTTTTTTTTTTTTTTTTTTTGATAATGCCAGATATTTTCCCAAAATGGTTGTGCAAGTTGATATTCCTGTGAGAAACCTGTGGAAGTTTCTGTTGATGAACATACCTACATTTAGTATTGTTTGACTTTTTGTTTTTGTCAGCATGAGATGACATTTGATCATTTATTTGCTAAAGAAGATTAGTATCTTTTTATATGTTTCTTGGCCAAATCTGTTTCCCTTCTGTAAATGCATCTTTATGACTTTTGCCGTTTTGTATTTCTGTTTCTTTCATCTACATTTATTTGAAGGAAAACTTTATATTGGCTAACCTCAGTTTTATATGTTGGAATATCATTCCCAGGTGTCTGTGTGGTCATTTTAGATGAAAAGAATTCTTAATTTTAGTAGAGTCTGGCTCACCTGTGCTTTTTATACTTTAAATGTTTCATTTAAAAAGTTCCTCTATATGTGGCACGTGGGTGGCTCAGTCAGCTAAGCATCTGCCTTCAGTTCTGGTCGTGATGCCAGGGTCCTGGGGTTGCCCCGGGGGCATCCTGCATTGGGCTTCCTTCTCAGTGGGGAGTCTGCTTATTCCCCTCCCTCTCCCTGCTACTCCTGCTTATGTTCTCTCTTTCTCTCTTTCTGTTTCTCCCTCAAATAAATAAATAAAATCTTTTAAAAAAATTCTTTTATAGATTTATAGTCTCTTAAATTTTCTTCTAAGAATTTTAAAGTTTAATTTTTCATACTTTTTCTCTTGGACATAAGTCCATATTCCATCTGAAATTGATATGAATGTGCGGATTGACATGCTCTTTTTTATGGAAAACAATATACATTTTTGCCACATATCAATTTTTTGTACATATTTTATTTATTTATTTACTTATAAAGATTTTATTTATTTATTTGACAGAGAGAGATCACAAGTAGGCATAGAGGCAGGCAGAGAAGAGGAAGCAGGGTCCCTGCCAAGCAGAGAACCTGATGCGGGGCTCGATCCTAGCACCCTGGGATCCTGACCTGAGCAGAAGGCAGAGGCTTTATCCCACTGAGCCACCCAGGCACCCCTACATATTTTATTTACAGTCTCTCTTTTCTTCCTTTGGTCAATATTATATATTAATAACAGAGTATTTTAGTCCCATGGCTTTATAATAGATCTTGACATACAATATCATCCTTGGTTTTATTTTTCAAGGTTCTTGATTATTTTTGGCAATTTGCTCTTCCATCTCTTAAAAACTTTGACTAGAATAGCAGACAAATTATTGGAGAATTTTTATTTCCAATTATATAGACTTTTCCAGTTTATAAACATGGACTAGATCTAGATCTTCCAAAATGTATTTAGGTCTTCTTTTATAATTTACTATAATGTTTTATCATATTTTACATCATTTATAAGATTTATTCCTTAGAATCTTAACTTTTGTTATATTAATGTAAATGGATATGGTTGGATGTTGAGGGAATTAAAGTAGATGATGTAAATCAGAGAGATACAAACTGTAAGATACCATTTATATTTGGAATTTTAAAAAGTGGAAAAAAATTTTTAAAATTTAAAAAAATAAAATAGTAATTACCAGGACCTATGGGTGGAGGGATTGAGGAGTGCTGTTTAAGGAAACAAACTTGTAACTAATATATAAATAAATATTGAGAATCTAGGGCACAAGTGATTATAGTCAACAGTATTGTATCATAAACTTCAAAGTTGCTTAGAGGCTAGATTTTAATTATACTCATTACAAAGAAATAATAATTATGTGCCATTATAGATGGATTAACTAAGGTTTAACTAAGGTTTAACTAAGCCTGCTTCCCTTCCTCTCTCTCTGCCTGTCTCTCTGCCTACTTGTGATCTCTCTCTGTCAAATAAATAAAATCTTTAAAAAAGTATCAAATCAACATATTGTATAAGTTAAATGTACACAATGCTACATGACAATATATCTCAGTAAAAACAAGAAAAATAATGTAAATGGACTATTACTTTTAATGGGTTGGTAAGACTCTATAAGAATTGAGCAGAGGAGTGATAGTCTATGAATTATATTTTAAAACAATAACTCTGACTGTTCCATGAATAGATAAAGCTAGGAGTGGGATAAATGTACATTAAGGAGTTCCCTTTAGGAAGCTATTGCTGTCATCCAGGAAAAGATGATGATGTCTTGACTGGGAATGTAGGAATGGATATAGAGAAAAGTAGGGAGATTCTGGACTTATTTTGAAGTCAGCAACAAGATATGGTGACTGGCTAGATATGTACTATAGAAAGAAAAAGATAGTGGTGGACTCCAAGGATTTTAGTTTGAAAAATGAAAAAGGTGAGGACTTGTGATTTTAGAAAATGAAGAAACTTGCAAGAGGAATACGCTTGGATGGTGGGAATGTACAGAACTCAATACAAGTCTGAGATTCCTCTTAAACATTTGAGTTGACATGTTGGGTAAGCAATTGGTTGTTACGTGTATGGAGTTAAGGACAGAAACATGGGTTGGATATAAAAATTTGGAGGTCATCCAGATACAGGATTTTCTCAAGTCCTGAGGCTGGATTAGGTAAAACAAAAAATTTAGTATAAACTGAAAAAACCCAACAAACCCTCTAAAGACTAGGCTTACCACACATCAGTATTTAGAGATGTGGTTGTGAGGAACAACAGGCAAAGTGATTGGTAAGGATCATTAGAGTTGTATTAGGAAAAATAATCAAGTACGATGTACTGGAAGATATATGAAAAAAGTGTTTTAAATGTTTAAGCAACCCCTCATACATCAAATATGGTGAAGATGAAGATTTTATCATTTTACTTAGCAACATGGAATTATCAGTGACTTTGACGAGAATTTTGGTGGAGTGGTACTAATGAAAGCAAGACTCCAGAGCTCTCAAAAAGCCAATCAGTGGAGAAAAATTGTGTCCGGCTTCAGGTAAACAATTTTTGGCCTGTAGGAAGCTGAAACCAGTTATGACGAAAGGGTGAGGCCCGAACACACTCAGTAACTGATCAAGATACATAAATGAACCAAGCCAAGACCAATCAGATCTGCCAAACTATCCCTGTCTAAACTTCCAATCTTCTCCATTATGAGCTAAAATGAAGAAGAAGCGGAAGAGTAGGGGAGGGAGGAGGAAACATACAACAAAAAACCTGGGATAGTTTGAAAAAAAGCACTCAGAAAACAACAAAAAGTTCTTGATATTAAAACTAGTACTAGAGGGAGGAGTCAAGCTGGTGGTGAAGTAGCAGGCTGAGACTACTTGAGCTAGCAGGAAATCAGCTAGATAGCTTAATATAAAGATTGCAAACACCTACAAATCCATTGGCAGATCGAAGAGAAGAAGAACAGCAATTCTAGAAACAGTAAAACAACCACTTTCTGAAAGGTAGGACTGGCAGAGAAGTGAATCCAAAGTGATGGGAAGATAGACCCCGGGGGGAGGGACCGGCTCCCAGCAAGCGGTGGAGCAACGGAGCACAAAATCAGGACTTTTACAAGTCTGTTCTGCTGAGGGACATAGCTCCAGAGGCTAAACCGGAGTGAAGCCCACTCGGGGTCACAGAAGGATCGGGGATGTCTGAGTGTCGCAGAGCTTACAGGTATTAGAATGGGGAAGCCGGCTACAGAGACAGAGCTGACAGTGAGCTCACAGCTCGGGGGTACCTAGAACCGGTTGCAGGCTCGGTGAGCTCGGAGCGCGGCCAGAGGTCAGGCAGACGGGAGTTACTGGGTGCTGTTCTCTGAGGGCGCACTGAGGAGTGGGGGCCCGGGCTCTCGGCTTCTCCAGCCCGGAGACCAGGAGGCCGCCATTTGTATTCCCGTTCTCTGGAACTCTATGGAAAGCGCTCAGGGAACAAAAGCTCCTGAAAGCAAACTCGAGCAGATTACTCAGCCTGGCCACTGGTAAGGGCAGTGCAATTCCGCCTGGAGCAAAGACACTTGAGAATCACTACAACAGGTCCCTCCCCCAGAAGATCAACAAGAAATCCAGCCAAGACCAAGTTCACCTACCAAGGAGTGCAGTTTCAATACCAAGGAGAGCAGCAGAATTCCAGAAGAGGAGAAAGCAAAGCACGGAACTCATGGCTTTCTCCCTATGATTCTTTAGTCTTGCAGTTAATTTCATTTTTTTTCTTTTTCATTTTTTTTTCTCTTCTGCTAAAATTTTTTTAACTTTTACCCTTTTCTTTTTTAACATTTTTAAACTAGTTTATCTAATATATATATATGTATATATATATATATATGTATGTATTCTTTTTATATATTTCTTTATTCGTTCTCTTTTTTTAACTCTTTTTTTTTTTTTTTTTGCCTTCCTTTCTTTTTGAACCTCTTTTTATCCCCTTTCTCCCCCCTCACGATTTGGGATCTCTTTTGATTTGGTTAAAGGATATTTTCCTGGGGTTGTGGCCACCCTTTTAGTATTTTACTTACTCCTTCATATACTCTTTTCTGGACAAAATGACAAGGCAGAAAAATTCACCACAAAAAAAAAGAACAAGAGGCAGAACCGAAGGCAAGGGACCTAATCAATACAGACATTGGTAATATGTCAGATCTAGAGTTCAGAATGACAATTCTCAAGGTTCTGACCGGGCTTGCAAAAGGCATGGAAGATATTAGAGAAACCCTCTCAGGTGATATAAAAGCCTTTCTGGAGAAATAAAAGAACTAAAATCTAACCAAGTTGAAATCAAAAAAGGTATTAATGAGGTGTAGTCAAAAATGGAGGCTCTCACTGCTAGGATAAATGAGGCAGAAGAAAGAATTAGTGATATAGAAGACCAAATGACAGAGAATAAAGAAGCTGAGCAAAAGAGGGACAAACAGCTACTGGACCACGAGGGGAGAATTCGAGAGAGAAGTGACACCATAAGATGAAACAACATTAGAATAATTGGGATTCCAGAAGAAGAAGAAAGAGAGAGGGGAGCAGAAGGTATACTGGAGAGAATTATTGGGGAGAATTTCCCCAATATGGCAAAGGGAAAAAGCATCAAAATTCAGGCGGTTCAGAGAACGCCCCTCAAAATCAATAAGAATAGGCCCACACCCCGTCACCTAATAGTAAAATTTACAAGCCTTAGTGACAAAGAGAAAATCCTGAAAGCAGCCCGGGAAAAGAAGTCTGTAACATACAATGGTAAAAATATTAGATTGGCAGCTGACTTATCGACAGAGACCTGGCAGGCCAGAAAGAGCTGGCATGATATTTTCAGAGCACTAAACGAGAAAAACATGCAGCCAAGAATACTATATCCAGCTAGGCTATCATTGAAAATAGAAGGAGAGATTAAAAGCTTCCAGGACAAACAAAAACTGAAAGAATTTGCAAACACCAAACCAGCTCTACAGGAAATCTTGAAAGGGGTCCTCTAAGCAAAGAGAGAGCCTACAAGTGGTAGGTCAGAAAGGAACAGAGATCATATACAGTAACAGTCACCTTACAGGCAATACAATGGCACTAAATTCATATCTCTCAATAGTTACCCTGAATGTTAATGGGCTAAATGCCCCAATCAAAAGACACAGGGTATCAGAATGGATAAGAAAACAAAACCCATCTATATGTTGCCTACAAGAAACACATTTTAAGCCTGAAGACACCTCCAGATTTAAAGTGAGGGGATGGAAAAGAATTTACCATACTAATGGACATCAGAAGAAAGCAGGAGTGGCCCCCCTTATATCAGATCAATTAGATTTTAAGGCAAAGACTATAATAACAGTTGAGGAAGGACACTAAATCATACTCAAAGGGTCTGTCCAACAAGAAGATCTAACAGTTTTAAATGTCTATGCCCCCAACATGGGAGCAGCCAACTATATAAACCAATTAATAACAAAATCAAAGAAACACATCAACAATAATACAATAATATTAGGGGACTTTAACACTCCCCTCACTGAAATGGATAGGTCATCCTAGCAAAAGATCAACAAGGAAATAAAGGCCTTAAATGACACACTGGACCAGATGGACATCACAGGTATATTCAGAACATTTCATCCCAAAGCAACAGAATACACATTCTTCTCTAGTGCACATGGAACATTCTCCAGAATAGATCACATCCTCGGTCCTAAATCAGGACTCAACCGGTATCAAAAGATTGGGATCATTCCCTGCATATTTTCAGACCACAATGCTCTGAAGCTAGAACTCAACCACAAAAGGAAGTTTGAAAAGAACCCAAATACATGGAGACTAAACAGCATTCTTCTAAAGAATGAATGGATCAACCAGGAAATTAAAGAAGAATTGAAAAAAATCATGGAAACAAATGATAATGAAAACACAACGATTCAAAATCTGTGGGAAACAACAAAGGAATTCCTGAGAGGAAAATATATAGCGGTACAAGCCTTTCTCAAGAAACAAGAAAGGTCTCAGGTACACAACCTAACCCTACACGTAATGGATCTGGAGAAAGAACAAGAAAGAAACCCTAAACCCAGCAGGAGAAGAGAAATCATAAAGATCAGAGCAGAAATCAATGAAATAGAAACCAAAAAAACAATAGAACAAATCAACGAAACTTGGAGCTGGTTCTTTGAAAGAATTAATAAAATTGATAAACACCTGGCCAGACTTACCAAGAAGAAAAGAGAAAGGACCCAAATAAATAAAATCATGAATGAAAGAGGAGAGATCACAACTAACACCAAAGAAATACAAACAATTATAAAAACATACTATGAGTAACTCTTCGCCAACAAATTTGACAATATGGAAGAAATGGATGCATTCCTAGAAACATATAAATTACTACAACTGAAACTGGAAGAAATAGAAAACCTGAACAGACCCATAACTAGTAAGGAGTTTGAAACATTCATTAAAAATCTCCAAACAAACAAAAGCCCAGAGCCAGACGGCTTCCTGGGGGAATTCTACCAAACATTTAAAGAAGAACTAATTCCTATTCTCCTGAAATTGTTCCAAAAAATAGAAATGAAAGGAAAAGTTCCAAACTCATTTTATGAGGCCAGCATCACCTTGATCTCCAAACCAGACAAGAATCAAATAAAAAAAAAGAGCTATAGACCAATATCCTTGATGAACACAGATGCGAAAATTCTCACCAAAATACTAGCCAAAATGCTAGGATTCAACAGTACATTAAAAGGATTATTCACCACCACCAAGTGGGATTTATTCCAGGGCTGCAAGTTTGGTTCAACATCCGCAAATCAATTAATGTGATACAACACATCAATAAAAGAAAGAACAAGAACCATATGATATTCTCAATAGATGCTGAAAAAGCATTTGACAAAGTACAACATCCCTTCCTGATCAAAACTCTTCAAAGTGTAGGGATAGAGGGCACATACCTCAATATTATCAAAGCCATTTATTAAAAACCCACCGCAAATATCATTCTCAATGGAGAAAAACTGAAAGCTTTTCCGCTAAGGTCAGGAACACGGCAGGGATGTCCATTATCACCACTGCTATTCAACATAGTACTAAAAGTCCTAGCCCCAGCAATCAGACAACAAAAGGAAATTATAGGCATCCAAATCAGCAAAGAAGAAGTCAAACTATCACTCTTTGCAGATGATATGATACTATATGTGGAAAACCCAAAAGACTCCACTCCAAAACTGCTAGAACTTGTATAGGAATTCAGTAAAGTGTCAGGATATAAAATCAATGCACAGAAATCAGTTGCATTTCTCTACACCAACAACAAGACAGAAGAAAGAGAAATTAAGGAGTCAATCCCATTTACAATTGCACCCAACACCATAAGATACCTAGGAATAAACCTAACCAAAGAGGCAGAGAATCTATACTTAGAAAACTATAAAGTACTCATGAAAGAAATTGAGGAAGACACAAAGAAATGGAAAAACGTTCCATGCTCCTGGATTGGAAGAATAAATATTGTGAAAATGTCTATGCTACCTAAAGCAATCTACACATTTAATGCAATTCCTATCAAAGTACCATCCATCTTTTTCAAAGAAATGGAACAAATAATCCTAAAATTTTTATGGAACCAGAAAAGACCTCGAATAGCCAAAGGGATATTGAAAAAGAAAGCCAAAGTTGGTGGCATCACAATTCTGGACTTCAAGCTCTATTACAAAGCTGTCATCATCAAGACAGCATGGTACTGGCACAAAAACAGACACATAAATCAATGGAACAGAATAGAAAGCCCAGAAATAGACCCTCAACTCTGGTCAACTAATCTTTGTCAAAGCTGGAAAGACTGTCCAATGGAAAAAAGACAGCCTCTTCAATAAATGGTGTTGGGTAAATTGGACAGCCACATGCAGAAAAATGAAATTGGACCATTTCCTTACACCACACACTAAAATAGACTCAAAATGGATGAAGGACCTCAATGTGCGAAAGGACTCCATCAAAATCCTTGAGGAGAACACAGGGAGCAATCTCTTAGACCTCATCCGCAGCAACATCTTCCTAGGAACATCACCAAAGGCTAGAGAAGCAAGGGCAAAAATGAACTATTGGGATTTCATTCAAGATCAAAAGCTTTTGCACAGCAAAGGAAACAGTTAACAAAACCAAAAGACAACTGACAGAATGGAAGAAGATATTTGGAAACGACATATCAGATAAAGGGCTAGTGTCCAAAATCTATAAAGAACTTAGCAAACTCAACACCCAAAGAACAAATAATCCAATCAAGAAATGGGCAGAGGACATGAACAGACATTTCTGCAAAGAAGATATCCAGATGGCCAACAGACACATGAAAAAGTGCTCCATATCACTCGGCATCAGGGAAATACAAATCAAAACCACAATGAGATATCACCTCACACCAGTCAGAATGGCTAAAATCAACAAGTCAGGAAATGACAGATGCTGGTGAGGATGCGGAGAAAGGGGAACCCTCCTACACTGTTGGTGGGAATGCAAGCTGGTGCAACCTCTCTGGAAAACAGCATGGAGGTTCCTCAAAATGTTAAAAATAGAACTACCCTATGACCCAGCAATTGCACTATTGGGTATTTACCCTAAAGATACAAATGTACTGATCCGAAGGGGCACGTGCACTCGAATGTTTATAGCAGCAATGTCCACAATAGCCAAATTATGGAAAGAACCTAGATGTCCAGCAACAGATGAATGGATAAAGAAGAGGTGGTATATATACACAATGGAATACTATGCAGCCATCAAAAGAAATGAAATCTTGCCATTTGCGACAACGTGGATGGAACTAGAGTGTATCATGCTTAGTGAAATAAGTCAAGTGGAGAAAGACAACTATCATATGATCTCCCTGATATGAGGAAGTGGTGATGCAACATGAGGGCTTAAGTGAGTAGGAGAAGAATCAATGAAACAAGATGGGATTGGTAGGGAGACAAACCATAAGTGACTCTTAATCTCACAAAACAAACTGAGGTTTACTGTGGGGAGGGGTGTTGGGAGAAGGGGGATGGGATTATGGACATTGGGGAGGGTATGTGCTTTGGTGAGTGCTGTGAAGTGTGTAAACCGGGTGATTCACAGACCTGTTCTCCTGTGGATAAAAATATATTGTATGTTTATAAAAAATAAAAAATTAAAAAATTTAAAAAAAAACTAGTACTAGAAATATAAGAAGAGCTAGAATATAAAAGTGAGGAAATCTTTCAGTAGAGGAAAAAAGACAATGATATTGAAAAAATAAATTTGAGATAAAAAAGTTCAAGGATTAAACTTAGAATTTCAATTCTAATATGAACACAAATTTTGGAAAAAAGAAAACAAAGTTGAGTGTAGCAATTTATTGATGAGAAAAATAAAAAAAAAAAGAAAAAGTATCCCAGAACTGAAGGGCGTGTGTTTCCATATTAAAAGAGATTCCAGAAAAAAAGAATTAAAAACACATTATGATCTAATTTTAGAACAGAAGAGATAAAAGACAAAGTCCTATATTCATTTCTGGTACTGCTATAAGAAATTATCACAAACTGAGTGACTTAAAAAACAATATATTGAGTGCAGTTGTGATGACCACCTGGTTTTGTATTTCAGTATTGAATCACTAAGTTTTATACCTGAAATTAATGTTACACTGTACGTTAACTAACTGGAATTTAATTAAAAACAAAACACACACACACAGAGAAAGAAAAAAACAATGATGTATTTTATCTCAGTTTGTGAGGCTGGAAGTAGGAGATTGAAGGGGTTAGCAGAGTTTGTTCCTTCTGAGGACTGTGCAGGAAGGAAGGATCTATTCCAGTCTTTCTTGGCTTATAAATGACTGTCTTCTTTACATCATCTTCCCTTTATGTGTGTTTGGCTCTGGGTCTTAATTTTCCTTTTTTAATGAGGACACCAATCATACTGGATTAAAACCACCCCTACTTAACCTAAGTAATTATGTCTATAAAAACCCTAATTCTAAATAAGGTCATTTTCTGAGGTGGTGAATTTTTCAATCTAAATATGAATTTTTCAATCTGTAACAAACCCTACAGATCACATAGAAGGAACTGGATTTAGAATCACATTGGATGCAATAGACCTTCTAAGCCCTAAGGGAAAATGAATTTTAATCTAGAATTCTATAGAGAGCCAACTAATAATTAAATGTAAAGGTGGAATAAAGACATCTTTAACATACAAGGACTCAAATGTTAACCTGTGCTGCCCCCTTCTTGGGAAGCCAGTGGTGCATGTACTTAATAAAAAAGGTAGAGAGACATAAGTAGATTTACTGTGATGTAAATGAATATGCAGCTTCAGAATTCCTTCTGTGCACAGTTCCCTGGCAATGGATGGAAGGGGTCCTAGCAACGTGTTGACATGATCAAATGATTTTGTAAATTTGAAAGAAATATAGTTTAACCAGTATTGGTTAAGATAGTAACATTTCTTTCTATCGATGTACTCTAGCAGTAGGCTACAGGCATTTTGAAGATCCACTAAAAGAGAAGCTGTGTTTTGATTTGAATCGCCCTGATGGCTAATGACGATGAACATTTTTTTCATATGTCTGTCAGCCATTTGTATGTCTCCTTTGGAGAAGTGTCTGTTCACATCTTCTGCCCATTTTTTGACATGATTATCTGTTTTGTGTGTGTTGAGTTTGAGGCGTTCTTTATAGATCTTGAATGTTAGCGCTTTTTCTGTAGCATCATTTGCAAATATCTTCTCCCATTTTGTGCATTGCCTCTTTGTTGACTGTTTCCTTTGTTGTGCAGAAGCTTTTGATCTTGAAAAATTCCCAAAAGTTCATTTTCGCTTTTGTGTCCTTTGCCTTTGGAGACATATCTTGAAAGAAGTTGCCGGGGCCGAAGTCAAAGAGGTTACTGCCTTTGTTCTCCTCTAGGATTTTGATAGATTCCTGCCTCATGTTGAGGTCTTTTATCCATTTTGAGTTTATCTTTGTGTATGGTGTAAGAGAATGGTTGAGTTTCATTCTTCTACACATAGCTGTCCAGTTTTCTCAGCACCATTTATTTAAGAGACTGTCTTTTTTCCACTGTGTATTTTTTCTTGCCTTGTCGAAGATTATTTGACCATAGAGTTGAGGGTCCGTATCTGGGCTCTCTACTCTGTTCCACTGGTCTATGTGTCTGATTTTGTGCCAGTACCATGCCATCTGTACCCCAATATTCATAGTAGCAATGGCCACAGTCGCCAAACTGTGAAAAAAACCAAGATGTCCTTCAACGGATGAATGGATAAAGAAGTTATGGTCCATGTATACAATGGAGTATTATGCCTCCATCAGAAAGGATGAATACCCAACCTTTGTATAAACATGGATGGGACTGGAAGAGATTATGCTGAGTGTAATAAATCAAGCAGAGAGAGTCAATTATCATATGGTTTCACTTAATTGTGGAGCATAAGGAAAAACATGGAGGAAATTGAGAGATGGAGAGGAGAAGTGAGTTGGGGGAAATCAGAAGGGGAGACAAACCATGAGGGATTGTGGACTTTGAGAAACAAACTGAGGGTTTTGAAAAGAAGGGGGGTAGGGGGTTGGGTGAGACTGGTGATGGGTATTATGGAGGGCATGTATTGCATGGAGTACTGGGTGTGGTGCATAAACAAAGACTTTGGAACACTGAAAATAAAATGAAAAAGCTGTATTGAAGACACGTTATTTTTGTGTTTAGTAGGACATATTTATGAGGCTCATGTTATTTCAACATATAATTAAATTTTTGCCAGCTGCAAAGTGTAAGAATAGCTTCTAAAAATATCCCACCATTATGTGCCAATGTACTTGCCTGGGTGGTATCAAAGGTCAGAGTCAGAGTTTTATCACAGTAAGAATGTGCCCTTCTGTAGGTGACATCAGAAGAATCTAGGCGGGGAAAGAGATGAAAAATGTGAAATTCACAGAGGCCACAAGTAGTTAGAGGAAAAATGGACCATTACATGTGTAAATTTTAAGCAAACACTTAGTTCTCATCAAACCCTGGGAAACAAGGGACATTTTCTCTAGACAGGAAGATAATGGTTAATATTAAATTATGATCATAAATGCACCAACAATTTTTTGAAGAAAATAATACAAAAACAATTTATCTTAATTCCTGTATCTTGAGGGCATACATAGTACCTCTGAGAGTAAAGTTGTGTTGGTTTACCACTTAGGATCTTGCCCTGACAAATTTTGGCAGTTCTAAATGAAAACTGGCCTGTGAGTGAAACCACTTTATGTCTTCAAACAATCGGAGGAAATAAGTCTCAAGTGACAAAATCTATACACCATTGTGTATATGTCAATGTATATGTATGATATACATCCATGTCACTCAGTGAAAGCTAGCCACAATTTGTAATGCATTTGAGTTTATGGGACAGGAAATGGGAGGGTCGTAAGGCAGTTGTTATCTTCAGGAGAAACTAAAAGTTGTAGAAGAGGTGTAATCAGAGAATCCCACTCCATCTCCCTGTGAATATTATTTACCTAGTCAGACATTGTAAACACTGCCCACTGATTTAGTTAAAAATTATGATGTAACTACTTTAGGAAGCTATAGGGACTTTCTACATGAGTCTGGTTGCTTGTGTGTCTGTCCATTGAGTGTGAGTGGTCAGTAAAAGGAGCAAGTTCTCATCTTCCATTTAAAATATATAAAATTGAATATTAAAAGATAGCAGTAGACGAATGTTAATTATCTGAGGAAACAGCTAAAGTGTGTTAGGGGCTGCTGCTGTGGAATAGGATTGATGAGTTAGAAAGAGAGGAATGGGAAATGGCTGCATTTTGTTATAGACTTTGCAGTACTATTTGCCTTTTGAAAACGTTTATATACTTTTTAAAAAATATATTTTATTTATTTATTTGACAGAGACACAGAGAGAGAGAGAGAGAGGGAACACAAGCAGGGGGAGTGGGAGCAGGGAGCCCCATGCAGGACTCGATTCTAGGTCCCTGAGATCATGACCTGAGCCTAAGGCAAATGCTTAATTACTGAGCGACCCAGGTGCCCAACATGTTTATATACTTTTGATAACAATAAAATGTAATTGAAAAATGGAATCAGTTTTAACTCATTTTAATAAAATGAGCCCTATCAGTTTTGTACTGCACTTTTTAGATTATTACTGAAATTGATTCACATTTATTTTTGCATTATATAATGCTGGTAGGATTACTCTTTCAAGGTGAAGGAATGATTAAATGAAATTAATTATTTCTCTGAAGAAAACCTAAATCCTTGATAAACCAAATGAGAATTGTGATAGAGCAGCCTGTTTGAATATTATTGCTTAGAGCTAGTATTTTTCTAAAGGAAAGTAGGATTTAAATATTTATGAAATAGAGTTTTCTTTACTGTTTTGAAAAAGAAATTATTAAAATTTTACTACCTTTGTAGAATCAATTCTTTCCTTTCCTTCTGTACTAGGTAGGAAACAAATGAGTTTTACATTAATAAATCAGAATACATGAAAAACTAATTGCTTACAAAATATAGTTGTATCAAAAATATAGCAATAAAACAGCATTCTTGCTTAGCTTCCTAAGTTTGAACTTATTACATATAATAAAATAAAGATTAAAAAGGCACCATGGCATTCATTCAGGTTTTGTTATGAAGAAGCACTGCTTCTACTCTTGCATCTACATTTCACAAAGAAAGTATCAGAGGAAAAAAGCTTGCCTCACAGGCAAGGTTGAAAGCTTGGTTTCATTTTATTTCTTATCTTAATAGCAGGCTGCTGTTACAGACGGAAAAATATATGCTTCAGGAAGGTTGAACTTGCTACCTTTTGCAGGGTTGTTCATCTTTTCTAAAGGACAGTTATCAACTAAGCAAAAAAGGAGGAAATAGTTATTCTGCTTGTCTTGTGATATAAATCTATGACTGGGTAGCTAAAAAAAAAGAAAAAAAAAGAAAATCCAAGTATGAGAACTTAGAGTTTAAAAATTAAGAGAAAGGGGATAGTATTTGGGTTGAGAGGAGAGTTTCAGAGGTAAAACATATGATGGTAAGCATCCTCTAAAACGAGCCTCCCCCCAAATCCTAACCTCTTTGTATTTAGGCTTTTGTGAAATCCCCTCTCCCTGAGTATGCACTGGACTTCTTGACTTTCTTCTAAACTATAGAATATGGCAAAAGTGATATTGCGTTTCCTCCAAGATTGGGTTGTAAAATGCCTTTGGCTCCTGTCTTGGTGTTTGTCTCACTCTCTGTTGGATTGCACAGTCCGAAGGAACCAGTTGCCACATTTTAAGGTAGCTCTGGGGAGAGTCCCATGTGAATAAATTTGGTGGCAGATCTTCTGAGACCTGCCAGTAGCCACACATGAGTTTATAAGAGTTCCTTCTCTAGTCAGTCCCTGACATGATCCCCGTACCAGCTAATACCATTATTGCAGGATCTTGAAAAATGCTAATCAGAAACATCCAGCTGAGTCACTCCAGCCCCCCTGTTTGTGGTCTCTCAGTCTCTCTCTCAGATAAAAAAAATAAAATCTTAAAACAAACAAACAAATAATAATGAAAAAAAAAAAAACCCAGCTAAATCACTCCCTGATTTCTAACCCATTGAAGGTATGTTAACTATATATATATATATATATTTTTTTTTTTTAGTTACTTGTTATGGAGCAATACATAATTAATACACAGACCATAATTCAAATCCCTGTTCAGAGACTTACTTTGAGTCTCAGATTTTATATTGTTAAAATGGAATAGCATGGTATGTATTTTGCTTGGTTGTTTTTGGGAGTTAGTGGGATAAATCATACTAATGACTCAGTATATGTAACTGCAATTATGGAGTATCCCTCCTTCCCAAAGAGCTATTATTTTTATTATCCATATAATTTTTGGTAAGATGTCTGGGAATCATATAGTTTAAACTCTTCTACTCTTATACTGAATATATGTCATCTTTTCAAAAGGTCACTAAACTATAATCCAACATATAATTTGCTTTTAATATTCTTTAGGCCAATCAGTATCAATCCTCTCTGCCTTTCCATAGTCATTGGCTACTGTCCTTGGCCTCAGACTCAGTCCTATCCAACTACTGAACCAATTCTGATCAAAGCAGGCCATACATATATTAGCATTTTCACAGTCTCCAATCAGCTAGGTTTAGAATCAACACTGAAGGCCTAATCCCTGAACAAGATTAAGTTTGAGGTTTGAGGAACAGTAGTAACTTTTTAAACTGCAGAATTGTCCTTATTATTTTTTTTTTAAGATTTTATTTATTTATTGGACAGAAAGAGAGTACAAGCAGGCAGAGAGGCGGGGAGCGGAGGAAGCAGGTTTGCTCCTACGCAGAGAGCCCAATGCAGGGCTGGATCCCAGGACCCTGGGATCACGACCTGAGCTGAAGGCTCAAGCTCAGAGGCTTAACCCACTGAGCCACCCAGGCACCCCTGAATTGTCCTTATTTTTTTGTCTGCTTTTTCGCTGGTCTATGACTTACTGGTTTGTACAACATGCCAAGATGCCAGGCCTGAGGGCTATAAATTTAAGTTTGATCTCCCAGGCTAGCCATGCTTTCTCCCATATTTCTAACACCACCATGATTCTTGAATATTTCTTTTTCCATATGAGGAAAAAGAGAAATTCAGGATGAATTTCTGATGAGCTCTTAATTGGTTTATGCAGATTATGCAGCCACTTCTTAGAATTTTGGTAACTCATGATGCAGATGAGTCTTACCATTTCCTCTGTTACTATTTCCTCAGAATAATAATTCCAGATCTATTAATGTCTCTTCTTCTGCCTCCATATATCCTATTTATCAACACGATTCTCATTAAACCTTAATTCTATCTTTATCATAAGATTGAAAACATTACATTTTTACAAAAACAATAATCTCCTGAAGTTTTATATGTAGGACAATGTGCAGAGAAAATGTCGCCCAACAAAGAGGATAAAGCATACTTTCCTAGTAAAAGTGATTTTATGTCTCCAGAGATTGATTTCCTTAAAGCACCTTTTATCATGTGCGCGCCCGTGCGTGCGCGCGCACACACGTACTTAGTACAACCAGTTTCTGACAACCCTAATTCAAAGCTGTGCACTTAAAGGAAGTATACTTCTAAAAATGATGATGACTGTTTATATCAATATGTAATGATGTGGAATTCAGATAAACTGTTACCTTCTTCATAAAGACCATCTTGACCTTTAGAAAATGAAAAATGTTTCCTTCCTAATTTAACTGAGAATGAAAGGTTGATTTTACAATTCTTCAAGAATAGTAGACCCAAGGATATAAATCCAGAAGATTGGGAGGCACAGTAGTGGTGACGGATTGTTGCCAATGTAAAGTAAAATATCAGGACAATATTGTGATAAAAATTACTATACAAAAATTATAATCAATCTGCTCATACTTTTAAGAAAGTTAGTCATTTCTAAACTAGAATGATCAACTTATATAGTAGTAGATTAATTTGTTTAGATAAATATCTTCACTCAATAGACCTAACACATTTTAGGAATGATGTGTCAGAGTATGATAAAATCAGCAATCCACACTGATAGATTCTACCCTCATCTCATTTTTTTCATTAAGAATGGTACTATAAATTACACATTGTGACAATGAAGTAGGATGAATTTTAACGTGTAAATCCTGGTGCAGATATCTCTGTTATAAAGCCATGCTAACAGATTTCACTTCCAAACCTGCTTTGTAAGGTCTCTGAGTAATACTGTAGTGAAATCACTCAAAAGTAAACTTGAAAGTAATTTTAACCACTAATATTTAAACTGTTTATGAGTGGTATGGAAGATGACTTTGATCCCAGCATTTAATGGTGATTCATCTTCTCTTAAAGATACTTTCTTTTCCCCCTCCATGCTATGATTGTCACCTTTGTTATTTTGTCAAAAAGCATCATCCAGGAATTATGCTCAATAATAACTGCAGAGCACAATTAACTAAAAGTGATTTTTTCCCCTAAGAAGAGAGAGTAAAGAAATACACCTGGCCTCAGAGATATTTATATACCTCTACTTTATAGGTAATCAAGAGTTTGCTTAACTATTATCATAAAATACCTCTAAATACTATTTGTATAGGTCTTCTTACAATCAATTACAGAGACAGTAAACTGCAGCACAATGTTTCCAAATTCAAGGGCAAGAAGTGTTTTGTGGTCAGAATATTTAGGAAATGCTATGTACGATATCCCCTTGTTAGAGTTCATGATCGTATTTGCATATAAAGTCTAAGAAGGACTTTATTAAAGAAACTCCTTTAACTTAATATAATGTAGTGTTTTCTTAATTTAGTTAAGACCTCCCTCCTTTCTTTTTCAGTATACACCCACCATCCTTTCAAAAATTTGTGCAGAGAAGATTAAAACTTGTGTGGTAGGAATTATCCTCATTTCACAGATAAGGAAGTTGAGTTAAAATAATAACAGCTTCATCTAGAGATGCTTGTTAAGTTGTAACATTTCAGTTTAAATATAGATCAACTGACTTACTATCCAGTTTTCTTTCTGTCACCCTAATTTGTCCTCCAGAACTGACTCAAAGACATAAGAAGTTTGCTTTATACTTTTTTTCTTTTTAAATCCCAAATGTCAGGTATTTCTGAAGAAAAACTAAATGAAGAAATACTAACTGCTAAGTTTCAATTGCTATTGCCACTGATTGCTGTACAACTCTGTGTGAACTTCTGAGGTTGAAGATGTCAAGAATAGAGGAGGATGCCAGCCAAGGTGATAGATAGGACAGGAAGTGGATATTATCAGAACCCCGGATTTCTGCTCTTCCAATCCAAAATTAGGATTGAGCTGGTGTGACTGTGAGATAATTTTTCATTTTGTGGAAAAGTACTATTTGACATATTGAACACAGGCAATGGTTTTTAGTGAAAAGAATTCTAGGATTCATAGAACCTGGAATCCAGGGACTCTATTCCCTATATTCTGTGCAGACTTAAGTGGCTTGCCATCTTGGAACTTTCAGGTCCTGCCTTTGTAGAATGGGGATAATACTAGATGTGTCCACCGTTCCTCTTAAAATTACATAAAATTGTACTCATAAGTGGTTGGCAAACCATTAAATCTATTACAAAGAATATTAGAAATAGTAAACATTTAAAGTTATTTGTTGGTGTAGATTACAAAATTGACCACAATATCATGGATTATGTATGTTACATCAGATATTTTACCATACAGGATAAACAAAACTCATAATATATTCTAAATCATGACAAACCATTATAGTGACTTTCTACTGAAAAATATTGATCCACATAATCTTCAGTATTAGTCACTGAGGATAGAGAGGATGCAACTCTTTCTCTTCACATGTAAGCAAAGTGACATTAAAGAAAAAAAAAAGACTCTTCTCCTGGTCAGCACTAAATAACAAATAATTGGCAAAGCTCTGGTTTCTTGAATGACAATGAAGCTTTTCTTTTATGCATTATGTGCTTCATATAACATGATTTGTAACTGGTAGCCTTTAAAAATTGTTTCATTGTATTTGGCATATCTACATTGATTTTTGTTTCTGATGTTTTAGGATAGGCAAAGAAAGATGGTAGTGTTTCGTGGTCAGTACTGTTTGAGCAGGACCAGTGGGCTTTTTGGCCTTTTGGAATGTGACATGTTTCCTTGATCTGTGAACTTACAGAAATACAAACTAGTATGTGGCAGGATGTTTTTGTCCTCAAGAGATACTTGATACAAAAGATGATCAAATAGGAGTATTTTTTAGTATTATAAGTAATATTCTTCGTATTTGTCATAAAAAAAAAAGACAGAGCATATGAGTACAGAAAAAAAACCTCATAGAACCTCCAAATGAAAAATAAAAGTTATCACTGGGTATCACTAGTGTCAATCATTTTTGTCTCTAAAAGGGAAAATTGGGGCACCTGGGTGGCTCAGTGGGTTAAGCCGCTGCCTTCAGCTCGGGTCATGATCTCAGGGTCCTGGGATCGAGTCCCACATCGGGCTCTCTGCTCAGCGGGGAGCCTGCTTCCCTCTCTCTCTCTCTGCCTGCCTCTCCAACTACTTGTGATTTCTCTCTGTCAAATAAATAAATAAAATCTAAAAAAAATAAAAAATAAAAAATAAATAAAAGGGAAAATTGTCCCCTCTAAATAGAAAAGCAGTGATCAGATTCTCCCTGTAGATGAACGCCTTTTGTGTTTTTTTGCTAAGATCAGAGTAGGGTGAAATTGAACATCTTCTGGAAGTTGTACAAAAATCCAGGAAGAAACCCTTATGACTCTGAATCCATACAGGCAATTTATAACAAATACTTCTAATTAAAGAATAAAAAAATTTGTTGAAAAATATTTTCTGATTTATATCTATTTCTTAGAGTTCATATATTTCTTCATTTCACAGGTATTTATTGAGGCCCCACTATGTTCCAGGTACTCTTCTTGTCTCTATGAACACTCATCAAAGAACCAAATAGAAATCCTTTTCCTCAAGTCCTCACAATCTGCTAAATATTTCATTCTTTGACTTATAAAAGGAACCAATTAATTGGTTTGTGAATAATTAAAAAGATGAATTTCCTCTAATCCTTTACTTTAAAATTAACTTAAAACAATGGCTTTGTATAAACATTTGATATAACTATTGTATTCCTGTATTGTATAACTTGTAGCAGCACCATTAAAACTTTGTTACATATATAGAGATTGTGTATCCATAGACACAATCTTAGTTATATAACCAAGAAATAACCCAGGTGCACAACTGCACCTGTGTCTACTTCTGTATGTACATCTCTATCTATATTTATATCTGGATAGATAAGCAGATACAGACATAGATAAAGGTAAAAGTGTTGATATAGAGACAGAGATATCAATTACTTTGCCAAAAAGGTGTAAAACTCTAACATAACCTATTTTATTCAATAGAATTTTCTTTGTCCCCCAGTATACATGAGGCATTAGTCAAAGCATTGTGAGGGTTTAGTTACATTAAGACTATATGACCTTAAGAAATGTAAGGCCTAATAGATGAAATCAGACTTATATACTAAGTAAAGGGTGGAGACAAGCTATTACATAATAAATGCTATATAAATTCTATGGTTGAGATGAGCCCAGGGGATAAAGGGATTATTGATTCTGGTTCAAGGGACTGGGAAAGGCTTAATAATTGAGCAGGCTATTTATTAAGCTTAAAATATCCAAACACTTCAATCTAACCCAATTTTATTAGATCTTTACCAGAAGGATCTAAAGTCCTTGAAAGAACTTAGCTCTAATTAAATATATCCAAATCCAGTTTCAGATTCTTTCGCTGGGCCTTGATGTTGAAAGTGAATGTTCAATTGAAGGTAACTTTCAGCTCACCTTCTGAAGTCAGTACAAAAAGAAATGAGGTTTTCTCTAATGGTTAATGACTTCTCTGTCTGCCTCTGAGAAATTTAAAGGTTGTAGACAATCAGCAGTCCCACGCTGTTGTTTTTTAAGTGAATTTGAGTAATCTTGGCTGAGAAAAAAAAGCAGGGTAATTTTAAGAAGGATATAGAGAAAGAAAGGTTCCCATCTACACCTGAAAAAAAATTTTATGTAATTTATTTTCCTAGTGTGTTATGAAAGCAGAGAGTGCTTATCTTTATCCTCTCCTGAGTGGAGAGCTAGCCAGCTGAGTCCAGTGATCCCTTCATATGCACAAGCTAGTTGTTCATAGTTTCAGTTTTCTGAGTACAAATAAAAATGGTAACACTTGTAGTAAGTGTTATATTCTCCACCATTTTTTTCTGAAGCAGCCTTCTCATAGTCAATGTTTTCACATGATTAGATTGAGGTTATGCATTTTTTGGTAAGAATATCACAGAAGCGTCCTTCTCTGTGCATTGTATTGGGGGTACAGAATGTTAGATATCATATTTAATGATATTAACTTTGATCACTTGTTCGATGTGATATATGCCAGGTTTATACACTGTAAAGTTATCATTTTTTTTTCAGTCTGTATTGATAAGTATCTTGGGGATGTTAATCTGACATTTCTTTCAATCATTCATTCATTCATCGTTTCAAGTTTTTAAGTTCCAGTTAGTTAACCTACAGTGTAATATTAGTTTCAGATGTAGAATTTAGTGATTTATCACTTATATACAAAACCCACTGCTCGTCACAACCAGTACCCTCCTTAATACCCATCACCCATTTAACCCATCATCCTACATCTTTTTCATTCTTACCCAATATTCCTTTGTATATAAATACCACATCTTCTTTATCCATTCATCAGTCATTGGACATTTGGGCTCTTTCCATTAATTTGACTATTCTTGATAATGTTGCTATAAGCATTAGGGTGCACGTATCCCTCCAAATCACTATTTTTATCTTTTGGCTAAATACCTAGTTGTGTAATTGCTAATGTGTAGGGTGGTAGTCCTATTTTTAACCTTTTGAGGAACCTCCATACTATTTTCCAGAGTGGCTCCACCATTCTGCATTCCCACCAATAGTGTAAGTGTAACATTCTTGTTTCCTGTGTTGTTAATTTCAGCCATTCTGACAGGTGTGAGGTGATCTCTCATTGTGGTTTTGATTTATATTTCTCTGATGATGCGTGATGTCGAGCATCTTTTCATGTGTCTGTTAGCCATCTGGATGTCTTTGGAAAAATGTCTAGTTATGTCTTTTGCCTATTTTTTAAATGGGTTGGGTTTTTGGGTGTTGAGTTTGATAAGATCTTTATAGATGTTGGATACTAGCCCTTTATCATATATGTCATTTACAAATATCTTCTCCCATTCTGAAGGTTGCCTTTTAGTTTTGTTGATTGTTCCCTTCTCTGTGTAAAAGTCTTTTATTTTGATAAAGTCCCAATAGTTCATTTTTGCTTTTGTTTTCCTTGCCTCCAGAGAGCCTTTAAAAATATCATATATCCTATTTCTTCTCAAATGTTTGCATAATAATTTTAGAATGAATCTTGTACCCATATTTATTACAGTAGATTTTAATGGAGATTTTTTATTTTTTCCTTTCTTCTACATTTATTAATTTGAATTATTCTGTAAGGAAGAGCTGTCTCTTCTCCTTATACTTATTTACTTATTCAATGATTCTTTTATGTCAGTTTGACAGATGGCTATTTATTTTATTATACGGGTTATAATCTAATGCCATTGTGGTTTATGTTGTTGCACAGGTTGTTCCAGTTTGACCATTGGAGCTCTTTCATACAGTCTTCTGTGCCCTTTAAATGTGTTCCCCGTTTTAAAAAAAATCACTTACTCTTTTTAAAAAAAAATTAAAGTATAATTAACATACATCTTAGTTTCTACTACATCTTAGTTTCAAGTGTAAAACATACTGATTGAATAATTTCATACATTACCCAGTGCTAACCACCTTTTTATGAGTACTTCCTTACTTTTTGTACTTTTCCTACTACTTTATAGGATGCTCCGGACTAATTTTGTATTTTTCCATCCCTAGACCTACAATCAAACACTTCTCCAGGAATCCTGAATTCTTTTTTATTGGACATGCTATTTAAACACTAAGGTCTGAATGCTTCATGAACTTGTCACTACAGCAGTGTCCTTATTTCTAGAACTTTCAGCAGACTATGCTTAAATTAAGCACACATGTAAAGAAAAAGATCTGTATTATTTTTATTCATTTTTAAATTTTTATATTTCTATTATATTTATTCATTATTATATTATATATAATTATATATTTTATATATATTTATATTTATATTATATGTTTATATTTTTATTTAATATCTGTATGTATATAAAAAATTATGAGTTCATAATGATACTTCCACCCACAATTCAAGATCACATTTCTGTCTAGTCTTTTCCTTTCAATTTTTGTAAATTTTTTTCCTCTAACATTGAGACATCCGGCTCTCATTGCCTGCAATACATTTACTTATTTATTCAACCTTATTACACACAAAAATCAATTTCATAATTTCTAACCCTTACACATTTGAGAAAAAATTTTACTAATTAGAGCAGAATATTTGCCTGCTGTTTCTTTCATCTTTAGAATTAAAATAATGCTGGTCAAACTACTGTTTTCCAAAGTAATTTGTTAGCTTTTTCTTTCCGACTCTTCATTGTGTTTATGTTACTCATTTACAATACATTTAAGTTCATATATCACAGTTTATATTTGATTTGGGTTCTTATTTTTTCATTCACATAGAGTAAAAATCACTCTTTGAGGTGTGCAGCTTTATGGACTTCAACAAATTCATGGAGTCTTGTATCCACCAATACAGTTGTGATACAAAACAGTTCCATTATAGTCTCCCTCAAAATTCCCTTATAGTTAACTACTTTTTTCTATAATTCCTGGAAACTATTGATCTGTTTCATGTCTCTATAATTTTGCCTTTTCCAAAGCTGTCATATGAATATAAACATATAAAATGTAGATGAGTGGTTCTCAATGAGAGACAATTTTGTGTTCAAACGGACATTTGGGAATGTCTGGAGTTATTTATTTTTTTTTTTAATATAATTTTGAAGTGGTGATGCAACATGGAGTTATTTTTGTTTATTAAGTCTGGTAGGGGGTGGTGCTACTGGCCTCTAGTGGGTAGAGTTCAGAGATACTGCTGAATATCTCACAGTGCACAAAGAATAGCCTGGCCCAACATTTCAGTAGCACCAAAATTGAGAAACCCCTACTGTAGATATTTGGATCTGGCTTCTTTCACTTAGGAAAATGTGTTTCAGATGTATCATATTGTGTGAATCAATAGTTTTTCCTTTAGTTTTCTGATTAGCATTATGTTGTGAATAATATCTCACATACCTTGTTTATCCATTCCCAGGGGAAGAACATCTTTGTACCATTTTTGGCAATTATAGGTAAAGCTGTTATAAATATTTATATGCAGCTTCTGTGTGAATGTGAGTTTCATTTCTCTTTGTCAGAAGATGGTTTTTATTGTTTCTCCCAGTCTGTGTCTTGCCTTTGCACTACCCTTAATGGTTTCTTTAGTAAAGCAAAATATTTTAATTTTTATAAGGTCTAATTTTTATGGATCGTGTTTTGTTGTCTTATCTAAATATTCTTGACCAAAATCAAACTTATACAGGTTTTTCTTGTATTTTTATCTGTAAGTTTTATAGTTTTATTTTTTACATTTGGTTTATGATCCATTTCAGTTCAACTTTATAAGGTTTGAAGCATGGGTTTAGATTTCTTTTTGTATATATGCACATCCAGTTGGTCAAGCTCTAGTTGTTGAAAAGACTATCCTTTCTCTATTGAAATAGCTTTCTCAAAAAGTCAGTTGATGTAAGTTATATAGTTTATTTTTTACATTTGGTTTATGATCCATTTCAGTTCAACTTTATAAGGTTGAAAGCATAGGTTTAGATTTCTTTTTGTACATATGAACATCCAGTTGCTCAAGCTCCAGTTGTTGAAAAGACCATCCTTTCTCTATTGAAATAGTTTTATCAAAAAGTCAGTTGATGGGAAAAAAAAAAAGTCAGTTGATGAAAATTATACATTTAAAGTGACAGTTGATTATATTTCTGTGGGTCTATTTCTGGGCTCCCTGTTCTGTTCTACTGATCTATGTATCTGTCCTTTATATCATCCTGTCTTGATTATTGTAGCTTTATAGTACAGCTTGACATCTACTATTACGAGATTTCTAAACTTACTTCTTTTTGAAGTTATTTTTGTTATTCTAATTCCTTTGTCTTTCTCTATAAATTTAGGATCAATTTGTTTATATATATTTAAAAGAAAAATTACATTGGTATTTTGATTTATATTGCATTTAATTTTATAGTAGAACTTTTGCAGAGCACTGTGAATTCTTAGCAATATTGAATCTTCTGATTTATTAATTCTGTATATCTCTCAATTTATTTTAGACTTTTTTGGTTTCATTCATATAATCGATAACACACAGAAGCTTGCATGTATATCATTAAACATATACCTAAGTATTTTATTTTTTTTGTTTCTATGGTTATATTTTAAATAGTAGTGTTTTTCCTTTTCAAATACCTGTTTTTCATTGCTGGTATATATCAGTATAATTGATTTTATATACAGGAACCTTTATGTTGAGACTTTTCTGAATTCATTTATTGGTTCTAGAACCATTTTAAGATTTTTTGGCATTTTCTGTGGGTAGAGAGTCATGTTTGTGAAGAGGAACATTATTATTTTTTTTCAATCTGTATCTTTTTAATTCTTGCCTTATAAAAATGACTAAGACTTTCAGTATTATATTGTCTTTTCTTGCTTCCAGGCTTTGGAGAAAAAGTTCAGTTGTTCACATTAAATATAGATGTGTTTAATTTTTTGTATATGTTCTTTATTAAGTTAGAGAAGTTTCCTTTTATATTTCTGGTGTAAGGTTTTCTTTTTTCATCAATATACATTAAATTTGTCAGGTGGTTTTTGTTTTTGTTTTTGTTTTTTTTTTGCATCATTTTTGTTTTATTTCATTTCATTTCATTTCATTTTTTTAAAGATCTGTCTATTTGTTTTATAGAGAGACAGTGTGTGTGTGAGCAGGGAGAGGTGTAAAGGGAGAGGGAGACAGTCTCAAGCAGACTCCCCACTGAGGGCAGAGCCTTCTGTATTCCAGGACCTTGAGATCATGAGCTGAACTGAAGTCAAGAGTCAGATGCTTACCTGACTGAGCCACCCATGGACCCCTTTTTAAAATTTTTTAAAAAATATATTCAGTTAATGTTAAACATCCCTTTAGGTACTACTTTAACCACATTGCACAAAATTGGGTTTGTTTCATTTTTATTCATTAAAAAGGTATTTTAGTATCCTCTGAGACTTATTCTTTGATCTCATATTATTTGGTATTGTACTATTTAACTTCCAAATGATGATTCCCAAACATTTATGGTTGTTCCCTATAAATTTGTTATTTATTTCTGGTTTAATTACGTCATGATCCAAGAACACATTTTTGTATGATTTCTATCCCTTTAAACTTGTTAAGATTTTTTTATGATCCAGATAGACCAGATTTAATATGGTCTACTTGAATGACCATTCCATGTGTGCTTGAAAAAAAAAGTGTGCTCTGTTATTGGGGGGACTGTTTTATAAATGTAAATTAGGTAAAGTTGGTTGATTGTGTTTTTCAGGACTTCCATAGCCTTGACCAGATTTCTGCTCATCTGTTTTATCAGTTACTAATGAAAGACTATAGAAATCTTCAACTACAAAATGTGGATTTGTTGATTTTTTTCTATCAATATGTACTACATATATTTTATTTTTTATTTATTATTATTTTTTAAGATTTTATTTATTTGCAGGCAGAGATCACAAACAGGCAGAGAGGCAGGCAGAGAGAGAGAGAAGGGGAAGCAGGCTCCCTGCTGAGCAGAGACCACCCCCCCCCCCCAATGAGGGGCTCCATCCCAGGATCCTAGGATCATGACCTTAGACGAAGGCAGAGGCTTTAACCCACTGAGCCACGCAGGCACCCCTGTACTACATTTATTTTAAAGTTGTGTAAATAGTTGTACATTTGTTTGGATTTTATGTCTTTTTGAAGAATTGGCCATTTTATCATTATGACCCTTTTTATCCCTAATAATATTCCTTGTTCTGACATCTATTCTAACTGATGTTAATATAGCCTCCCCAGTTTTCCATCTGGCTTGGACATTTATGCCCATACCACAACAGCTAATTTTCCCCTTATCATTTCTGTCCCAAGGTGGATATTTTCTCAGGAGTCACAGTTTCCTGTGAGAATTTCGGGTAGAGTTTATTTAGAAAAAACCTAAAAGATGAAAGATAGTGTGAACTTCTATATCTGTAGTCACCATGCTTACCAGCCAATTCATCTGCATGCTACCAATTTGTTAACAAGTCTTGCTGAGTTCTTTTATTGTTGTCTGATATCTGCCCCCAGGTAAGCAAGAGCTCAAATGCTGCCTCTCTCTCTGAAGATGCCTATTTTCCCCAGATATTACATTATAGCTTGTTGCTCTGTGACTTCTTTCTCTGATGATTTTAAGAAGAGAGTGGATTTTGAGTTTTCATGCAATTTTGTTGTAAGGGTGGGAGAAAACATTATTTTCAGTTCAGTGTTTACATCACTGAAATGGAAATGGGAAATCTCCAAGTTTGAACAGTTTACTAACTCCATTGCTTACTTTCTTTTATTTTTTTCATTGCTTAGTTTCTAGAATATTTTTATTCATTTTCTTATCTCTTTAGGTTTTTAAGTGTTATATTACATTTTAAATATTCTAGTATTACAGTGATTCCAATATGTTCCTTACACCTGTTGCCTTTTTCCTTTGTGATAGTTTGTCATCCTGTGTGATCTGTAATTCTGAATATGAACTCATCCTCAGATCTTTTCTATTTCTTTTTTTTTTTTTTATTCCCAACATACACTGGGCTGTGGAAATGATGTATGAAAAATTTTCTGTTTGCCTCCAAGGGAATTTTGAAGAGAGTTTAAATTTAGACACTAGCCCAAGATTCTCATTACTCATAAGTGAGTTTTGCCCCCCTCCCAACCCTGCTGCTTCCACAGACTTCCTTAGTTTTCCTCAGCCACTTAGCTATTTTTCCAGGCCAATTTTCACTGACAAAAATCTTTTGAGACTACTAGCTTTAAGGGTTCAGACATCTTCTTGCCATAATTCCTAGAATACAACTTTTTTCTTAATATTCAAGCTCCAGTTTTAGGTGCTATAAAATGATCCAATATGCTTATATTGTCCAGCATGAACTTAAATTTTCCATCCTGGCTTGTTGGAAATTGTACCAGACCCAGTTTATGTAGCTCCCCAAATTCAGTTGATGGTTTTCTAGTTAGCTGCAATGTTGACCTTCCAGGAAATTCATCTCACAAGAGGAATACTTGTTGGTGATGTTTATGGCAACGTCACAATTATTGGGTTTTACCATGGTTAACTATGAAATTAATGGAAGCTATACTTGATCAGTATGGGAGCAAACATTCATTATAAACATTGTGATGAAGGGTAGCTGCTTTATTCCCTAGACAATACCTAGACAATACAGGCTAAGAATTTCTTACAGTGTGTCCAGCTTTTGCAAGTGTTTATTCCGGCAAAGCAGAACTTGCCATAGTAACTAGCTTTACCATATAAATCAACACTCTAAGAACCCACAGATCATCTGTGTGACAATCAATTCAGCATTTGCCAGACATTAATCTAAATGCTTTTCAGAATAGACATTTTGAAAAGAGGAAGAGAGGTTGTTCGAGAACTTGAGCTCTAAAATTAAGCTGCCTAGGCTTGAGTTCCATCTCTATTGACCAACTGTTGTGTGAAGTTGAGTGTTTGAAAATATTTTGTGCTTGTTTTCCTCCATTGTTGAGAGGATTAACAGAAAAAATATATGCAAAATACTAAATATTCATTATTATTTCACCCCACTCCAATTTCATTGTCTCTCTACATATATATGTGTATATTTATTTATATAAATAAATACACTGAATATATTAAATATATATATATACTTATGTAACATAATATCTTTGTATATTATATACCATTATATATATATATGTGTGTGTGTGTGTGTGTGTGTGTGTGTATATACACACATATATATCGTTAACATCACCAGGGTAAGTTCTATGATCTCACTTATAAATACTCTTAGTACAGCACATGAGACGTTTGAGCTAATTTATAAAAACTATAGGTCCCTATTTCCCCCAGATTTCTTACCTCATCATCAATCTTCAGCTTCAGTTTTTTCTCAGCAGTGTTTGCTTACTTTCCTAAGTTGATCAACATTTTCTTTGATAAAAAAATTGATATAAAATACCTCAAGGGTTTTCCCATTTACTCTGTTTATTTACATAGCTAACACCAATCTGCTTCTTAGTTCTCTAAATGCTGTATTAGGATGAAGTTTTCAACCAACAGTGTTTTTGCCAGGTTTCCAGTGAGTATGATAAAGACAAATTTATAAACAGATAATGTAAAATACATATCAAATGTTTAAGCCTGATTTAATATGTATCAAATTTAATAATAATCTTTAATAATTTAATATTAATAAATTTAAATCCAATAATAATAATTAAGTAATAAGTTAATTTAATTTAATACATATCAAAGGTTTAAGCCTGATTTAATTAAAGCACTAGAATGGAGCCTTCTCATTATGTTAACTTTGGGAAATCACCTAACTTAACACTTGTCATACAAATATAAAGGGTTAGGGGGCACCTGGGTGGCTCAGTTGTTTGAGCATCAGACTCTTGGTTTTAGCTTGGGTCATGATCTCAGGGCATGGGATTGAGCCCCAGTTTGGGCTCCACCTCAGCACAGAGGGTGCTTGAGATTTTTTCTCCTCTCCTCTCCCTAGGCCCCTCCCTGCACTCTCTCTCTCTTTCTCTCTCAAAAATCGTTGAATAAATCTTTAAAGAATAAATATAAAGGTTGGTATTTGAGATAAATGAGAATTTTCTCAATGTATGCTTAGGCATTAAATTTTTTGAGAGAAATATTATATTTTTTTTGATTAATGTAAACATATTGAAATGTTCAGAGAATAACTGGAAACATGCATAAACTTTCTCCAAAATTAATAAATATTAGTAATTGTGTTAAATAAAAATAGAGAAATAAATTTAAAATATTAAAAATTAAATAGCTCTTTTTCCTTCCAATTATTCACATCATTTTCTCTCTTAAAAGATGAATTAATTTCATGCTTTCTAACTAAGCTACTTCTATAGAGATATCTAAAAGAATTGTAATAACAGACTCTTGACTATAGAGAACAAACTGATGGTTACTGGAGGAGGAGTGGGCAGGGATGAGGGAAAGCAGTGGATGAACTAAATGGGTGATGAGTGTTAGAGAGGGCACTTGTGATGAGCACTGGATATTGTACGTAAGTGACGAATCCCTAAATAAAAACTTGGGGAAAAAAAAAACAACTTTTAATTTTTTTTTTTGAAATTTACACACCATACCTATCACTTAATACTGTACTTTTCACTCAACGTATTAGAATTGTGAAATATGTCAGTACATATAGTAACTGGTTTTCACTAACAAGTGATACTTTATTTATGATTTTTTATTTATTTATGAGAGAGAGTGAGAGTGTGTACCTGAGCATGAGGTAAGGGAGGATCAGAGGGAGAAACAGAAGGGAGCATGATGCAGGGCTCTATCCCCAGAATTGTTTTTATTTTTTTATAATTTCACAGAATTCTTCAATAAACATTCATTTGTTCAATTTCCAACTTATATTTAACAGTATGAAAAGAAAGTTATATGATTTCTAATGATATAGAAACCTGTATTATTTTCAGAAATCAACCCTATACTGAATATAGCAAATTGGATTTCTCTGTATTGAGAGTAGAAAAGTGTCACCTTCACTCTTCTGCCAACTCTGCAGAAATATATCAAAATATATCAAAAGTTTCCATACATCATACATTTACTTTGGACAATGGAAAATAACTCTACCAGATCATTTATCCATAATCTCTTATTGTCACTTTTTTGTTGTGTTTCCATGTGAGTTGTTTAATTCATCAGTATTTATTGAATAATCTACTGTGGGCTTTTACTGATAGCAAAAAAGATTATAGCACAGATATCCTTTAAAAGTATAGATTATTCAACTATAGACTATATGTTACATGATACCAGAAGGCAAAAGAAGAAGAGAGAACTTCACATAAAATAGTTACAGAAATGTTTATTGAGAGAGTGATTTGAGCCACACCTTGATATGTGGCTATGAGAAGCAGAGAAGAATGGAGTTGCTCAATATATGTAGGTCATTGAAAACCCAAATTTATAGGTAGTAAGGTAGACTATGAATATAAGAACTCAGAAAATTTTTTGGAAGTAGAACAGAGGAAGATATATAGGCTAGACTTTTATACAAAGCTAATGGTCCTGGGCTTTAATTTTTAGTGACGGAGAATGGGAGAAAAGACTATTTGAAGAAGAAAATGGTATGATATAATTAGTGTTGTATGAGTGTGTTTGATAGATTATGATGGTGGTTGATCATAGTTCTATTTCTCTATAATATTTCATACTTTTTGTGCTCTATTAGGTTTGAATTCAGTTGTAGAAAACTGTATGATAAAGGCATGCATACTAACTATATTATGCACCACTAATATCCTTAGAACTTGGAAATACTGATTTTTGTTGTTTAGATAATCATGAGTCACTTGGAATGTGAATTTCTAAAATTTTCCACTTTTTTAATATCAGCACAACATCCAAACATGGTTTTTAGCTAGTATTGGAATTGTAATAGTGAACAACACTGGAGGGTTATTAAAGAGTCTAAATATATGAATTGATACATTTGATACAGGTGAAGTTTTTTGCTGATATTTACACTTTTAAACCTGTCAGGAAGATCTCAATTAAAATTCATGCTGAGAATCCCACGATCTTTCTAATGTTACAGTTTTGATCAAGTACATTTAGATGTAATGAACACAAATTATTCATAAAAATATTTTCCTTCCATACCGATGGTTTTTAGCACTTTAAAGAAATAAACCCTGACATATGCTTCCCAATACAACATGAAATTTTATTTATTTTTTTTTTAGATTTATTTTATTTTATTTATTTGAGAGAGAGGAAGAGAGAACGCATGAGAGTGGGGAGGTCAGAGGGAGAAGCAGGATCCTCGCTGAGCAGGGAGCCTGATGTGGGACATGATCCCAGGACTCCAGGACCATGACATGCTGAAGGCAGTTGCTTAACCAACTGAGCCATCCAGGTGTCCCACAACATGATATTTTAAAAATCTTAAAAAAAATATATCCCTTTCTTGCTTATTCCATGAGGTAGGGCTACAGAAGGGAAAAGATGTTGGTTTGTCTGTACTCTTCATGTATGTGACTAGCAAGTGATAGGTATTAACTTCCAAGGTCCACAAGTGTTATGAGTTTCCATCCTTCCCTATAACATTCTTAAAAAGAAAAATACCTGTTAATATAATTTAGAAATTTATAGTGTTCATTGAAAGGAAATATGATTCTTCGATAGAAAGTAAAGCATGAAAGCAGGGAAGTGATGTTACCAGCATTCACTATCTCTAGCACATAAGCAGAATATACAGAAATCACACCCATTAAGTAGACCAGTCTGAAAGGATGGCCAACTTGGTTTTAAAATAAAGTCCCAGGAGTGCCTGGGTGGTTCAGTGGGTTAAGGATCTGCCTTCGGCTCAGGCCATGATCCTGGAGTTCTGGGATCAAGTCCCTCATAGGGTCCCTACTCAGCAGAGAGCCTGCTTCTCCCCCTGCCTCTCACCCCAGTTATGCTCTCTCTCTCTCTCTCCCTCCATCTCTCTCTTTCAAATAACTAAATAAAATCCTATGTCTCAGAAATTCATTCCTTCCCAGGCAAAGTGAGACAGTCATCCTAGAAATATTGACACACAAAAAAATTGTACGTCAAGCAAAATTTATATGTGAAAATACAATATCAACTTATTTTTTTCTTTTAAAACCCTTAGATATAATTCTAACAATATTATTCAATGGTAAGGGTGAATATTTCCACCAATTAGAATACTTATCAAAATGGACAGTTAAGGTGACTTTGAAGTTCCATTTATAGCACAAGGGTATAGTGGTTGAATATTTAATAAGCTCTCAAAGTTAGAATTATTTTTATTTCTTTATAGACATGTCATGCCTAGGAATAAATGATTATGGAACATTTTGGATTGATAGAAAGTAAAGGTATTGTGAGACTATGCCTAACTTTAAGGTGGACATAGAAATCCCTGGCAAGCAAGCATATATTTCCCATAAAGTAACATTGGGAACAAGGTTTTCAAGGAAAGACTGTTGCTAAATAATTTTTCTCATGATTTCATAAACAATACTTAGGGTATAGGAAGGCAAATGTTTAGTAAAGTATTTTTCTCATAATTTTTTATAAGACAATAAAAGAGAAAAGTGTTTTTGTTCAAAAGACACCCTAAGAAAAGACAATCTTGGAAAAGACTTATGAAGATTTCCCAAAAGATTCTTCTGACTTAATTTAGGTAAAGAAGTTGTCTAAAAATGCTTTTCTACCAATATTTAAGAGGTACATTCTTCTGATTTCTCCCATCCAAGTACTAACCAGGCCCGACCCTGCTTAGCTTCCGAGATCAGACGAGATCGGGCGCATTCAGGGTGGTATGGCCGTAGACTCTGCTGATTTCTAATCATCTGAGAGTCTACAGTAGAACTGTTTTCAACTTAGAAAGGATGTGGAAGAGAATTAGCCCACCATTCTAATCAAATTAAAATTTTATTTGGTTTAACCATATTCCAATATAAAATTCCTATTACTTAATTCAAAATTAGAAGTGTATTAAGACAAAAAGAAAAGCCATGTTCTTCCACGCTAAACTGTAACAAGTACAATGTTTACTTCCTAAAATTGCATTCTGTTCTCAATTAACATTCTTCTCGATACACAATATACAGATTAAACCATGGTGCTAGGCTTTAGCCTTTGACTCATTCCCAAATCATTTAAAATGATTTAGGATTTACTATATTACCCCATTTCTGCCATCACTGATTCACATGTGATACTTGTCATCTAAAGCACAGAAGTCACTGCAACAACAAATTTTACTTCTTCTATCTCCCCCTTCAGTTTATGTTACATTAAATGATAAGAAATCTTTCTGAAATTTATCATGCAATTTCTGAAAAATATATTTTGGATTTACCTTCCTTCTGTAGAAATTAAGACTTTCCCTAGCCTCCATCTTACTTCTCATTTCTCTTCAACACAAGATCTTCAATCCAAAAAGTTTTCACGTTCTTTTTTAAAAAAAGTCCTTTACTTTCAAATTTTTATTTTGTTTTTATCTATAGAATAAGTATGTTAATGTACTTCCCCCATCTCTTTTGGATATATATATATATATATATACATACACATATATGTATGTATGTAGTTATGTATATGTATATATGTGTGTGTATATACACACACACACACACACACATATATATATATATATTCTCCCTATCTATATTTACTCTCACAGATAAATCCCTTTATTTAAAATTTATAATTGGACTCAGATTCATTTGACTATTATTGTCAAGGTGTTTACTCTGCATAATCTGTTTCCCCAAACTAGTATTTATACTTTAAATACATGAAAGCTAGGTCTTATATTTTTCTTGTCACTATTTGCATACCTAGAACCTTGCTAGACACATCTTCAAGTCAACAGCATATTTATTGATTTATTGACTGAAATAGGAAGCTTTGTCTAAACCACAGATAAGAGTGTGAAGTTCAGAACAAACATAGATTTTCTGTTAGTACCCCTAAAATGAACTGAACTATAAGAGTTAGAGCTAGGACAAGTGGCTAAATGCTCACAATTTTAGAAGACCTTTAGGATGAATTTTGTTTGTTTCCTGGACTTTCACATGTTACATTTCTATCTGACTTTGGAAAGAGTCACCCCATAGATCTCTCTTCTAAGGTCAGGAATGGTAGGTCACTGTTTTTAAAAATAGAGCTATATGTTCTCCTCAAGGATTTTGATGGGTTCCTGTCTCACATTGAGGTCTTTCATCCAGTTTGAGTCTATTTTTGTGTGTGGTGTAAGGAAATGGTCCAGTTTCATTCTTTTGCATGTGGCTATCCAATTTTCCCAACACCATTTGTTGGAGAGACTGTCATTTTTTTTTCCATTGGCCATTCTTTCCTGCTTTGTTGAAGACTAGTTGACCAAAGAATTGAGGGTCCATTTCTAGGGTCTTTATTCTGTTCTATTGATCTATGTGTCTGTTTTTATGCCAGTACCATACTGGTCTTGATGATTACAGCTTTGTCTAGAATTGTGATGCCATCAACTTTGGCTTTCTTTTTCAAAATTCTTCTGGCTATTCAGGGTCTTTTTTGGTTCCATATAAATTTTAGGATTATTTGTTCCATTTCTTTGAAAAAAGTTGATGGTATTTTGATAAAGATTACATTAAATATATAGATTGCTTTAGGTAGCATAGACATTTTCACAATATTTGTTCTTCCAATCCATAAGCATGGGATGTTTTTCCATTTCTTTGTGTCTTCCTCATTTTCTTTCATGAGTACTTTATAGTTTTCTGAGTATAGATTCTTTGCCTTCTTGGTTAGATTTATTCCTAGGCAGCAACCTCTTTGACCTCAGCTGGAGCAACTTCTTCCTAGAAGCATTGCCAAATGCAAGGGAAGCAAGGGCAAAAATGAACTATTGGGACTTCATCAAGATCAAAAGCTTTTGCAAAGCAAAGGAAACAGTCAAGAAAACCAAAAGACAACTGACAGAATGAGAGAATATATTTGCAATTGATATATCAGATAAAGGGCTAGTATCCAAAATCTATAAAGAACTTATCAAACTCAACCTCCAAAAGAATAAATAATCCAGTCAAGAAATGGACAGGAGACATGAACAGACATTTCTGGAAAGGAGATATCCAAATGGCCAACAGATACATGAAAAAGTGCTCAATGTCACTTGGTGTCAGGGAAATCCAAATCAAAACCACAGTGAGATACTATCTCACACCAGGCAAAATGGGTAAAATTAACAAGTCAGGAAACAACAGGTGTTGGCAAGGATGCAGAGAAAAGGGGACCCTCCTACACTGTTAGTGGGAATGCAAACTGGTGCAACCACTCTGGAAAACAATATGGAGGTTCCTCAAAAAGTTGAAAATAGAGCTATCCTATGACCCAGCAATCGCACTACTGGGTATTTACCCTAAAGATACAAGTGTAGTGATCCAAAGGAGCACATGCCTTTCAGTGTTTATAGAAGCAATATTCAAATAGCCAAATTATGGAAAGAGCCTAGATGTCCATTAACAGATGAATGGATAAAAAAGAGGTGATACACACACACACACACACACACACGCACACATGATGAAATATGCAGCCATCAAAAACAACATATTGCCATTTGCAAGGATGTGGATAGAACTAGAGGGTTTTATGCTAAGTGAAATAAGTCAGTCAGAGAAAGACAATTATTATATGATCTCACTGATCTGAGGAATTTGAGAAACAAGACAGGATCATAGGGGAAGGGAGGGAAAAATTAAGACGAAACCAGAGAAGGAGACAAACCATAAGAGTCTTTTAATCTCATGTGAGGGTTGCTAGAGGGGAGGGGGAAGGGTGGGATGCAGTGGCTGGATGATGGATATTGGGGTGGGTGTGTGCTATAGTGAGTGCTGTGAATTGTGTAAGACTGATGAGTCCTGTACCCCTGAAACAATAATACATTATATGTTAATAAAAGAAAAATAGAGCTAAGAACTCCTAGAAATCAAATGGTGCAAAAAATTCTCAAATTAAAAAAGTAAAATTGTATACATAGTTTAAAAAAACTATTATTGCAAAAAAAAGTAAAAGAAAAAAACTATTATTGCAAAATTTCTTATAATATGAAAACGAAATACAAAAATATTGAAAAAATCACATTATACATGTAAAATGTGTGAAGTACTCTTAATTTTAAAATTTATAATTTTAAAATTAATAAATTTAAAATTATAAATTTTAAAATTAACTAATTTTAAAAAGTTAACTTCATGGAAAATTGGGAAAAAGAAAATTATAGTGGCATTTCATAAAATATATGTATTATTATAGGAGAATAATAATGAAAACAAACCATGAAAAAAATGTAATAAATCTATTCATGGTGATATGGAAAACATGCCTCTACATTTTCCTCATATATATATAGATATGTATGAGTGTGCATGTGTGTATGTGTGTGTGTGTGTGTGTGTGTGTGTGTGTGTATGTGCATGCATGCAAACAGGACCATTCTGAGAAGACATATAAGAAACTATCATTCCTGGGCTATTCTGGGAATTAGAACTGGATGACTGGGGTAGGAGGGAGATAAACTTTTCAGTATATATCTATTTATAATCTTTGTAATTTTTATCACACACATGTATTATAAGTACAGACTAATTGACCTAATTATGTTATCTATAAACATCTATATATAAATTATATATTACATAAATTTTAAAAATTATATATCCATAGAGTAATTGTGTATCTTATATTTATATGTTATGTATCTTACCTATATGGAATGTTGTTACATATGTATGTATGTGTAAATGTGTATATGTGTATATACATATATGTGTCTGTGTGTAAGCATACATACATAGTTACAAGTATACATATACATGTGTGTTTTGTATTACATAGATTAAAATGGGTATACATACACTATATATAGTGTGTATATATATGTATAACACAGTATACATGTATGTACACATGCAATGTATAATATATATGGAACATATACTTTATGTATATAACATATATACACATATATATGTATATATACAGCACTATGTATGTATTTTAATATATAATATATATAACAGAAAGAAGTTTTTGATTTGTGTGTGTTCATTATGATAGTATATTAAAACTAGAACTGAGGGGTGCCTAGGTGGCTCAGTAGGTTAAAGCTTCTGCCTTCAGCTCAGGTCATGATCCCAAGCTCCTGGGTTTGAGCACTGAGTCGGGCTCTCTGCTCAAGGGGGAGCCTACTTCCTTCCCTCTCTCTCTGCCTGCCTCTCTGTCTACTTGTGATCTCTGTCAAATAAATGAATAAAATCTTAAAAAAAAAAAAACTAGAACTGAGACTAGAATCTGTATATTATATATAAATCTAGGATTATTTCCATATTTTTAAGTTATATTTTTACTTATATAATGGGACTCAATATTTCATTCTTATATTCCTTTTTGTAAAGTTCATTTTTCAACAAAATTTTTCCGTTTGCTATTTTTCTTAAATACTTTCAATTTACTGCATTGCAGAAACTCTAATTAAGTTTGTAATTCCTATTTCTCATCAACTTTTCATGTCCTTTACCATCCACAGGAATTAAGTTTTAAGCCATTTTTTCCTTTGGCTTCATTCTGCTTTGCTAAAGTTCTAAAGTCAGCAAGATAACTTTAACTTTGCATTTTTATCACTTTTATCAGTTTTCTTCCCAAGTGTGTTACCACTATGGCTGGTTTTTATTGGCACCAGTGTGGATTATTACATTGAAAATTTGCATGGGAAATATCAGAAATGCTATTTTCTAGGATTCCCTCTGGAAAAATGTTAAAGATAGCAGAGCCATTTCTATAATATCAATTTACTTATATGGAAATTGCATCAGAGATTTCGGTTGACTTATAAAGTGTAAGAATTTGTTAAGGGAGCCAAGGTTAGGTTTTATGAAAATTAATGAGTAAACATTATAAATATTTGTAAGAAGGCTTTGAAATGATAAACATAAATAATAAACATTTTATTAATACTGAAGTAATTTTTAAGTTTCAGGAATGTATGTATGACGTGGTAAAGTAAGCATGGCTACAAATTTTTTGCTTTTCCTCCTATTAAGATGTGGGAACGAAGTCCCTTTCTTATGTATCTAGGATGGCCTTAGTCACTTACTTGATCAGGAGGCAGCTCTGGACTTCAAGGGTCTGGGACTTTCAAGGTTAGGTTGTTAGAGTCTTAAATCTCCAACTTGACTCTTGGGATGTTTGTTTGAGGTGGACATAAGGAGGAAACAACCACAAGTAAGAAAACTGACTAACCCGAGACCGCTATACCATGAAGAAGTACATGCTGCAGAGAGGCTCAAGGTAGATATGTGAAGAGACCTCAAGGAGACAGTGTGTGGCTCGTTCCAGGTGTTTCAGAGAACCAGTTTAGGCATCAGACTTGTGAGTGTGGACACCATATTGAACATTTCATATCTAGAAGATGTGAAGTTGAGAGGTAACATGAACCCGGTTGTTAACTAGAATTGCGGCTCTAATGCAAACATCCATGGAACAGCAGCCCAGCACGAAACCTATTAATGTCTTTGTTTAGAAGAACATGCAGAAATTTGAGAGACCTAAGGGGAATTGTCTTCCAACACTGGTGCAAATAACTGTATGGGTAATAATTTCACACATGTAATTGAAAAGCAAATAGTGAAAATGAATAAATTACTAGATTTTATTGGCCTGGAAAGTAGTAGTTACTCACCTATAATGTGAAATATAATTTCTTTGCGAAACTGAGAAGTCATTGATACTGTCATTTTTTGAGTAAAGCAAAATCAGACTTAGAGATACAGAGAACAAACTGATGATAGCCAGCAGGGAGGTTATAGAGGTATGGGCAAAACAGATGAAGGGAAGTGGGAGACACACACTTCCAGTTATGGAATGAATAAGTCACAGGAATAAAAGGCACAGAATAGGGACTATAGTAAATGATATTGTAATAACGTTAGATGGTGACAGATGGTGCTACGTTTGTAGCAAGCGTAGCACAGCATACAGAGATGTTGAGTCACTATGTCATACCCCTGAAACTAATGTGACATTGGATGTCAACTATGTTAAAATAAATTTAAACTGTCATTTTTCTACATGTGACTTCTGGTAGATCATGAATTTTGTCTAGTATATGTAAAAAGTGAGGTATATCACAGAAAGTGACTCAATTTTATCTCTAACATCATTGCACTTTGGAGCAGCAGGATAACAACATTTAAACAAGTTGTAAAGGGTAGGGGTGCCTGGGTGGCTCAGCAGGTTAAGCCTCTGCCTTTGGCTCAGGTCATGATCTCAGGGTCCTGGGATGGAGCCCTGCATTGGGCTCTGTGCTCCGCAGGGAGCCTGCTTCCCCCCTCTCTCTGCCTGTCTCTCTGCCTCCTTGTGATCTCTCTCTGTCAAATAAATAAATGAAATCTTTAAAAAAGAGGTAAAGGTTAATTATTTATTTTAAGAATTCATTTGTGGCATGAATAGATACATACCTAGATTAATGAGAAGCTAGTTGAGCCCACATTTCGGGACTGATAATCTTGGGAAAAAAACAGGAATCTGGCTATTAGCATAAGTCCTGTACTAAATATCACTGCTGGATGTTTCACGATGTTCATAACATTCACTGGAGAAGAAGAATATCAACTGAGGATGGAATGAGAAGTACTCAGTTTTATACAGTTGAATTAAGTTGATATTTTCAGTTTTGCATATATGCATGTAGTGATGGAGAAGTGTTAAACACTTTATCACTGTATCACTGTACAACAGGATGCAAGATAATTTTTGCTATTTTGCTAAGTTACTGACTTATAAGCTGTTGTATAGACTGGAGAAGATTCATCAGGATCACAGGGTAGGGGTCAGCCTTTGTGGAATATTTTTAGCTGTAAGTTCTAAAGCAAAATGTTCCTTCTCAAAATGTGTTTGCATCTGAATGCAACTCCTCACACAGCCTACTTCCTGAGAACTGATGGCAAAGAACATACCTGTGACGTGTTCAGTGTAAATGAAAGCTCTGAAAATAGTGAATATTTTCAACTCATGGACACTGATTATGTGTCTTTCCAGAACACTGTGTAGAGAAATTTGCAGTGACTAAAGTTTCCTGGCTTCAAAGAGAAAAGATTCTCATATAATTTCTGAGCTGAAAATAGATTTTAAAAAATCATGATGAGGACAAAAACCATATGATTTCACTCACATGTGGAATTTAAGAAACACAACAAAAAGACAAGCCAGAAAACAGACTCTTAATTATAAAGAACAAACTGATTGTTAGCAGAGGGGAGGGAGTGGGGGGATGTGTGAAATAGGTGAAGGGGATTAAGATCACACTTGTCCTGATGAGCACTGAGTCATGTATAGAATTGTTGATCACTATATTGTACACCTGAGACTAATATAACACTCTATGCTATCTATACTGGAATTAACATTTTTTTTTTTAAAAGCATAGGGCACCTGGGTGACTTACTCAGTTAGGCATCTGCCTTCAGCTTAGGTCATGATCCCTGGGTCCTGGGATTGAGCCCCATATCACGCTCCTTGCTTGGTGGGGAGCCTGCTTCTCCTTCTCCCTCTATTGCTCCCCCTATTTGTGTGCTTTTGCTCTCTCTCTATCAAATAAACAAATAAAATACTTTAAAAATATTTTAAAATTTATTTTTTATTTTCAGCATAACAGTATTCATTATTTTTGCACCACACCCAGTGCTCCATGCAATCTATAATACCCACCACCTGGTACCCCGACCTCCCACTCACCACCCCTTCAAAACCCTCAGATTGTTTTTCAGAGTCCATAGTCTCTCATGGTTAAAGCATGATGACATCTATGATTTTAACTGGCATACTAGTGTGTCTTGGTGATATATTTAGAATCATAGACATCCTGAACTTACTTCCTCAGAGCAAAATTACTAGAATTTGTCTTCTTAAATATACCATGACTTTGGAGATAGTTTTTAAGACTGTATTATAATCCATTAGTATATTATGCTATCTTTGAAAACATAGCTAATAAGGGCGCCTGGGTGGCCTCGTCGGTTAAGCATCTCTGCCTTTGACTTCAGCTCTTGTCATGACCTCAGGGTCCTGGGATAGAGACCTGCATGGACTCCCTGTTGAGTGGGGAGTCTGCTTCTTCCTTTCTCTCTGTTCCTCTCCACTCGTGCTCTCTCTCTTCATCCCCTCTTTCTCAAATAAATAAAACTTTATTTAAAAAGTATATGTAATAAAGTTTCTAAAGAGTAAAGAAAATTATATTATTAGGGTTTGACTCCTGTTGCATAATGATTTTCTTTGCTGTTCAGAAACTTTACTGCACATATCTGAAAATAACATTTGAATTATATACAACAGAAAATGAAGAATCCTTTCCAGGCTAAATTCTTCTTGATTGTAAGATGCTCATCAAATTAGCCGCTGTATGTATTACAAGTTTTCTTCAGGGAGAAATCACTGTTATTTTTCAGGCCTTTTATTTATTTATTTTCCATCATAATACCCAGAACTATAATTGAACCTCAAAAATTTGTGCTGAACTGTTGGACATTAGGGTTTTCTTAATTTAATAGAAGGAAGTGTTAAGAAACAAAACCCATCGGGTGTGGGCATTCATCTATAGCTATTTGCCATTCAGTAGGATATGGGAATCGTGAGGAATGATGTTACACAATTTTATCCTACTCCTTTATGTGAGACCATTTTTGTTATTACTGTAGTAACTACTATTAATTTTAAATACATTTTATTTTTATTCTTTAAAAAATAGAGATTTTAAGGATGCCAGGTGGCTCAGTCAGTTAAGCATCTGCCTTTGGCTCAGGTCATCATCTCAGGTTCTGGGATTGAGCCCAGTGTGGTGTTGGGTTCCCTGCTCAATGGGGAGTCTGCTTCTCTCTCTGTCCTTTACCCCTGCTTGTGCTCTCTCTCTCTCACACACACAAAAACAAAGTCTTACAAAATAGAGATTTTATGCCCCTGAATTAGTTGTTTTGTATGCCCATCAAATGTCTAGTGGGTGTTTAGAATTTGAGAAGTACTCTTCTGAAGTCTTTCTAATGACACTATTATGAAGGGATCCTAGGATGCCTCTTCTCTGAGCATAAAGGTTTTCTTTAACAGTCGTATTTTACTCATCCACCAAAAGTCCACTCAAATGTCTGTTTATCCTTCTGTCTTCTTGGCCACATTTATTAATAGTTATAAAACTGTGTAGAGCATTAATGTGTATATGTCTTTCAGGTCTTTTAGGTCATTTTAATAAAATAATTAGTGCCTATTAGTACACACTGTATACTAAACCTTCTTTTTCAGCTATTTTGTACATACAAAGAGAGAGAGAGCACACATGCTAAGCATTTTTTGAAAGGGAGGAGAGAAGTGTGTTGTCTTGAGTTTGATCAGAGAAGCAGAACCCGTAGATGTGACAGAGAATGAAAAATTTATAATAGAGATATGACCTTGTTCAACCATGGCTGTTAGTTAAACACTTTACATGTGGTTGTTGTTTCTGTTTCTGGAGCTTGGCTCGGAGTTCACAGGCTAGGCATCTGGGATGAAAAGATGGTTGTAAGGCAGGAGAGAGCCAGGACAAGCCAGAATATGTATGTGGACTGGAATCCATGTTGACCTTTCCGTGTCTTCATGTTTCCCACTTCATGACAATGTTAACCTGCAGGAAAACCTGGCATCCTTTGTTAGGTTACAAATACGTACCTGGCCTAGGAATCAGAGAAGACTGAATAAGATTAGGTTGGAGCTGAGAGAGTTGCAATTAGGTGCTGCTTCTTGCCCACTGGATGGGCCGTGAGGTCCAAGATGATATAGAAGACCTGCAGCATAGCCTGACCCTGCACTGATCTTCAGAGAATATGCACATCTGATACTTTAATTGTTCCTTCCAAAGCTCATACAAAAATATCATGTCACCAGTCCTAGCCAAGAGCTATAGGAGGAAAGAGATTATCAGAAATATAGTTCCAACTTAGTTAAGTTGGCAAATGCAAGGAAGAAACCACTGTGAAATAGAAACTAGTGAAATTTTCTAGACTACTGCTGAGGGTGTCTCTGGAGAGGGACATCATGTCTGAGGAGGTACAATGGTATCCATTTTAATTCTGCTTGGGACTTAAATACTGTGAGCAATGAAATATACAGTTGGGAGGAATAGTAGCTATATAAAAAAATTCAGGTTGTATTTGAATAGTCAGGGTCCTAATAAGATCTTATGGGGATTTCACAAGGTATCTGTAAAATCAGGGCCAGTACCTGTGATGGCACTACATAGGTCTGGAGCAGGACAGTTTTATGGAGCACAGGAACCTCCAAACATCAGTAGATACTGACCTTTAGTTGGAGGCTGTTTGGCTTAGAAGTTGGAAAGATAGACTTAAGAGTTGAGAGGTTTGAATCCTTTCTCTTCCGACTACTAGCCCTGTGGTTTTGTGTTACAGAAGGAACTCGTTTGCTAAAAAGGGATTATGAAATAAGTAAACACACAGCAGGAGAAATTTTACAATTAAGTATTGTAAAACTTCTCTGGGTTCAGCATAGGGACACGAGACCACAGCCCTGAAAGGAGGAAGGAAACTAGAGTGGAGTTTCAGTGGCTACATCCAGGGTTGAGGGCATATGATTCCTTCCGTTTCATTCATGGTGAGTTTGCAGGCTAACCACGCTGAGTTCGCAGTTCTGCTTTTTGTTTCTTTTTGGTTTGCCTGTCTATTCTTTCCAACCATCGGACAAAAAGGTGCTTATTTTGTTCTGTCTATAATTTTTAGTAAGAAACACTGGCAGGCCTCTGTACTGAGGTAATAACACTGGAACTAGAGCAAATCATCAATGAAGAAAAAAATCAGTTGAGAAAAAAAAAATGCCATTTGACTCAGCACACCTTTACCTCCATGCAAGACTTCATTTTCTCTCCCTTCCAGGTCAAGTTATGGGTAAAAATGGGCTCAGGATCCAGGAAAGAGTACTTAATGGCATGACTCACAGTGCCAACATGGAGGCTGTTCATTTTGGCCCTTCTTTAGCAACTAACTCAAACTATGGGTTGGAGAAAATAGAGGGAGGGAAATGATCCACAGTCTGAAGAGACAGCAGCATTAGCCAAGATTGAAGGTGAGAGGTTTCAGTAGAGAGAGAGTATGCAGTTCTTAGCTACTAACATGCATTAGGCAGGGGCTCTTGTGGCTGAATCCTCATAAGCCTCACAGTAGAGATCACAAAGGTTTTCATAACTGAGGTAGGCAGCTGGATGACTAAGACAAGGATGGGAAAGTCAAAAAGAGGCCTCAAGTACTGATAAGTGGGTGCAGAGTGCACATACCAGTCCTGCAGACCATCTTAACAGGATTTTGGAGACAGACTCAACATCTTGGCAGATCCAGTTAAGAATAATCATGAGAGCACAATGATGCATAAAATCATAATTACAAATAAACAAAGGGCCTCCTCCCATACCGCTTTCCCTTTATTGTGCAGGCCCCTACAATTTAAATAAAAAAGAATGAGAAAAATGCTGGAAATCCTGAATTAACAAGGTTTACATCTCAAATACCTGGATTTTTTTAAGATTTGACAAAGATTTCATTTTCTTCCTCTGGCGTAATGTTGCTGTTAAGTAGCGATCCCATAAATACTACTTGAGCCTCTCATACGTGCCTGGCACTATTTATTTATTGAGAATAGATATCCATGAGAAAAAAAGAATTCTTATATTCAGTGAAGTTAAGATTATCTATAGAACTATAAAGACTATAGAGAGGGACTAAGACATTTGTATTTGTTTATATTTAAGGAAATATTTAGTGCTTGTGGATTTTAATTAATATATAAAGAATATAGAGAAAAATAAGATAAATTCTGTGTATGTAATACTATAATTATTCATGCTTTCATCTTATAATAGTAAAATATACTAGGTATTAAAGCTTATATAAGATGATTTTGAATGCTATTGAATTACAGAGAAGAAAGAGCTTATGATGAAATACATTATGTTTAGGGCAGTGATGCTTGGCATGTATCCAAAGGGTAGGCACAGAGCAGAAGAGTGGAGTCTAATCAGTGAGGCAGATACATAGAGGCAGATATAAAAATAATTAAAAGCATGTAATTTCACTGGAGCAGCAGGTTTATGAAGGGAATTGGAAAAAATAAGTGGAAGGTGATTTGGAAGAACCTGAATGGATTGCATAAGAGTCTGGATCTTCAGTATTTCCTCTAGTTTGGATATAATAGCTTTCCATCTCTTTCTGGAACTTACTGAAAAGTTTATTTAAATGGATTGTAGCATTAACATGATGCATATTTTAATAAAATGATTCATTTTTCAATATTCTATATAACATTAGCAAGCTACACTAAAATTACTTTTCTACCATTTCTAAATGAACATAAATATATCTGAATATCAGTTTTCTACAATCTGATTCTGTAGGTAGCGGTCTATCGAAAAACTATCAGCTAATTAAATAGTACATTTCTCATGCATCTAACCTGTATGATGTACACTTTAGTGTACAACATACATGATAAAAACATTTTAAATATAGCTGAGGATTTATTTCTATAGACAAGTATATAATTGGCACAAGGGCAGAATTGAGCTTCAGGAAATACCATAAAAGTTTTAAGACTAAATCAGCCTGTGATTCTCAACTTGTATTTTAGCCATTTGAGTCCTACTTTTCTTGTCTATAAAATGGGGATAATAATGTCTGATTCTTTGAATTGTTTGAAATATTAGACATCAAAATACCTCTTTCTTCTTAGCTCATATTTCTCCCCTTGTGACTTATATGTCATTAAATAATACTTTGATATGACAAATACTCAAATTATTTTAAAAATAGTTATTCATGCTTGAAGGCAGGAAGCCGATTAAAATGGCTTCCAGATAATTTAATTTCACTTTAAGATATATTATAAAATTGTTACATTAAAATGTATCACTCCCATTTTACTTTGAGCATGCCTTTTTTGTCCCAAGGTATTGTGATGGACTATTATTCAAATATGAGGGCAATACTCGGAAACACTGGCAACAGTTACAACGTTGTGTTTCCATATTTGAAAGATAAGAAGAAATATTTGCCTTTTAATAAATTATATTTTAGGATCCTAGCATTTTACTCTTATGGTAATGACTCGTCTGAAATTGTGCTGTCACCTAAAGAAGTAATATTTATATGTCTTTGGTCTATCTATAGTACAGAAAATTATAATCTAATAATTTTACTTAAAATAATAGCTATAAACATTTATTGAATTACAACTATGTGCAAAGAACTGTGTTGTTTCTGTTGAGATAGGAAATGAAACAAATTCTTTTCTTTTTTTTTTTTTAAAGATTTTATTTATTTATTTGACAGAGAGAGATCACAAGCAGGCAGAGAGGCAGGCAGAGAGAGAAAGAGGAGGAAGCAGGCTCCCTGCTGAGCAGAGATCTCGATGCGGGGCTCAATCCCAGGACACTGAGATCATGACCTGAGCCGAAGGCAGCGGCCCAACCCACTGAGCCACCCAGGCGCCCCACAAATTATTTTCTATTATAAATGATTATTCAAGCATCTTTATTTGTTGAAAATAAAATACTAAAACTAGAATTTTCTAACTCAAGACATATTGGTCTAGTTATTTCACATTGCAAAAGTAGGTATGAGTCATCAACTATTGGTAGATCAAATTAGTCAAGTGTCTAAAATATAGGGAACCTCATAATTTATAAAAATATATTATTGAAACTTTAATTGCCTGAATTTGGGCTTATCAAATGCATAACTTATTAAAGGCAATTTTGGTTTTCTTTGGTCAATAATTGGTAATAAAATGATAAATGTCTGATTTTACACACATCTTCAATTCACGAAGGCAGTTGTCTTAATGAACTTAAAATGAACGCAACAGGGGCGCCTGGGTGGCTCAGTGAGTTAAGCCTCCACCTTGGGCTCAGGTCATGATTTTAGGGTCCTGGGACTGAGCCCCACATCGAGCTCTCTACTCAGCAGGGGGCCTCCTTCCCCCTCTCTCTCTGCCTGCTGCTCTGCCTACTTGTGGTCTCTTTCTCTGTCAAATAAATAAAATAAAATAAAATGAATGGCACAATAATTACTTTTTTAATTGTTACAAATATTCTCTTATGATTGAATTTTATAGTGTCATAATCATATTAATAATGCAACTGATATTGAAATCAGAAATTAGAATTATAATAGTAATTTTCTTTTTCTAAATATTACTAAGTCAATAATAGTGTCATTAAACTCTTGACATTAATGAATAAATATGTTTATCTTCACAAAAAGAAAAAAGTGTGAATTATACAGTCCTTTAGTGTTGAACTTTTTAATGGAAATACTGTACATTTTCTCTAAATCCAGTCTCTGCACAAAGTAGCTAATAAAATCACATCACACTGCTACTTCAGTCCTTTGATGGCTTCCCATTACACTCAGAATGAAATCTATACTTCTTGTTAAGACCCCTAAAGTCTTATATGACCCACCCCTGACTCTTTAATAGCCTGACGTCTGTCTCACTACGCTCCAGCCATGCCAACCTTTCTTTTCTTCTTTGAACATGCCAAACGTTTCCTATCTTTCACCCTTTGCACTTGGCAGTCTTTCCCAGAATACTACCCTAATCACCGCCATTTTTGTTTGGTGGCTCTCGGTTTCATTATATATGTCTGATTCAAATATCACTCCCCCCAAACTTAGTGTAAAAAGACACCTCACCTCACAGTCTGTAATATGTCATCCAATTTCATTTTTTATTTGTACTTATCCTTACCAGCAATTACCTGGTTCTTTTATTTGTTTACTTGGTTCACCAGTAGGATGTGAATTTTATGAGAACAGGCACCATTTCTGTCTCGTCATCTCTCTGTTCCCAACATCTAAGAAAGGGCATATAGGTTCTCAATTCTAATGTGAATTAGTAAATGGAAATCAATCAAGATCTATTATTTTTCTTCAGCCTAGAGTTGAAGTAAGGACATATCACCAGTGACCATTTTGACTGGAGGATTGATCAGTTAAACGAAACCATTAGCTTTATTCACTTTTAATGTGTTTTTCATTAGGCTTCTTTAGTCAGTTCAATCAAAATAGTCAATTAGCTGCATTTGTTTTCTTATGGTGCTATGTTAAAAAAAATTGACTCAGTTATTCCCATCAAAGCCACATCAAGTTGAGAAAAGGAAAATGAAGTCTGTCAGACGTGTTACACATACATATGAACATACTCTTTCTTCTGTCTGTGGCATGTGTTATTTTTTTCTGTCTTGCTGTGGCTCCCTGGATTGTATTGTCCTCCAAACAGCTCTGCAGCCTTTCCTGCCTCAAGATGCTGTCTCTGCTGCTGCCAAGTCACTTACTGCCAGCACTGCAGGCACAGACTGGTCTTTGCCAAGTCACAGTTTTATATGTCTAATGTGTCACTACCATGTCCTCTGGAGCCCTGTGTGGCCCAAAGCATGCAACCTTCTCCACAGAGAATGAGGGAACACTTTCTTCTTCTACTTGGATTGTTGATCTGTTACACAAATTCCCAGGCATAGAAACTTGCTGGGGCTGTCAAAATCTCAGGGTTTTCTTTCTTTATTGGATTTAGTTTTGATTTCATAACGGTGTACATTTTTTTTTAAAGATTTTATTTGTTTAATTGACAGAGAGACAGAGAGCACAAGTAAGCCGAGTGACAGGCAGAGGGAGAAAGAGAAGCAGGGGGCAGGGAGCCCTATGCGGGGCTCGATCCCAGGACCCTGAGATCATGACCGGAGCTAAAGACAGAGGCTTTAAGCACTGAGCCACCCAGGTGCCCCAACGGTGTGCATTTTTAAATTTGTTTGCCTTTTTAGTTTTTGCTGATAGTATCTCTGAAGGATTCAGACATATATCCCTGAGGGCTGTGCCAGATGACATAGAAACTTGAGGGACGTGGATATTATGCTCAGGATCCCATCCTCTCCCTGTTGATGAGAATTGTTCTAAGCCAAGTGTGTTGTTGTTTTTCCTTCCTTTGACCCTCATCCAGTTAGACCCCAGGCAGTCCTTAAAGCGCAAGACAATTCTGAATCTTGAGATAAGGACTGCTTGGTTTCAAATTGAGATTCCTGCTTTTTACAAATAGCTTATTTGGTTTAAACAGTAAGTCTGTACTTTAGATTCACTGAATCAACTCAAACACCTTTGCCGCAGGTCACAATCTATAAATATCATTCATTTAGATAAGGCTTCTGTCCTCTTGGCTGTTTAAAGACAAACATTCAATCAGAGAACAAATTAGTAAAAGAACTAAGACTGTTAATACCATGAAGGAAATATGCTGGGTCCGTCATAGTTTTATTCTGCTTTAAGCTGAATCTTTTTTAAGAGTAGGAGTAGGGAAGTTCTTTGGACTAAAGATTCATTGGACTGTCCTTGCAACCTGCTAGTCACAAGAACCTGAACAACCTCCCTTAGCTGCACTCCTGCTAATGTAAGATTTTCTTTTTATAAATAAAAAAAATTCTTTTTATTCACTCAGACTGTTTTGATACTAAAATGAGTTTTTAAAAATTACTATTTGTGAAGAACAGGCAAATATTAGTTGTTGTCCAACATTATCCTTTGGACCAGAAATCATAGAATTTTCATTTCATAGGTGAGCAACAATAAATTTGCAGAGTTTTTTTATTTTTAAGATTTTACTTAGAGAGAGAGCATGAGCAGGGGAAAGGGCTGAGGGAGAGGGAGAGAGAGAATCCGGAGCAGATTCAGCCCTTAGAGTGGAGCCTGTCGTGGAGCTTGATCCTAGGACCTGATCCTGACCTGACCTGAAATCAAGAGTCGGACTAAACCACCCAGGCGTTCTCACAGAGATTTGTTTTATAGTGCTCTGATGAGGTTTCTAAGGCTGAGAAGGAATCAGTGGGGAAAGATTGCCATTTCTGACAGTGATACAGGAGCAGCAAGAAAGGAACTAGTAGTCTTAAGAATAAGATTAGAGTAGTGCATGCTAAGTGCATGCTAACAAAACAGACTTCCTGCCATCAAAGAGCTTATAGTTTAGTTCAAATAACTGGAAACACATTATGTATGTTGTGGATCTCTTTGGGAAATAGCTGGGTAATTTACAAGGATATGGGAGTAAACCTACTAGCAAAGAAAATTATTGAAGCATTTTATTGTCTCTAAATTGTTAGTTCATTGCCATGTGATTCAGGCCATCATGGTCCAATCCAAATTCAAGGTTTGCTGAAATTTATAAATTAAATTATCACAACTATCCATCTCAGTAGGATCTTCCCATCTTGTACCAGTCCTCTTAACCAAAAATGATACAAAAGGAAAATACTGATATTTTCCTGTACAAGGAGTTTCCCTGATACTGACATTCAATTTAGGTCCTAACCAACTCTTTAGTGCCCATCTATGAAACCCTCAGTGACCTATATTTCTTGTATCACTGGGAAAAGAAACACATCTCATTCTTTCTAACATCTTCAGTTTCTACTCCAGAGCAGTGGTCCTAAGTGCAGGAAGGAGATGATTTTGCTTGCCAGGGGACATTAGACAAAGTCTGGAGATATTTGGGATTGTGATGACTGTGAGGAGTGTGGGAAGAGCTGATACTACTGGCATCTAGTGGGAAAAAGACAGGGATGATGCTTAACATTCTATGATGTACAAGACAACCCTCAAAACAAACAAACAAAAATTATTTGGCCTCAAATGTCAGTGATGTCAAGGTTGAGAAATCCTTGAGAATAAAGTTTTTCTCATAGAAAAGTTCCAAGGCCATTAGCGAAGAATTTAAAAAAAAAAAAAAAAAAAGCAAAAGAAATCCTTTATGCAGATGACTAGTCACATACAACCATTCCTGATTTAAAAATATTGGGAGAAGAGTGGTGAACAAAGTTATCTGTTCAAAGTCATCATAAATCTACCATGATAAGTCTCAATATATTGAATGTCAGCTTCTTTAATTATGAATATGATTCCTTTGATAAATGTAAAGCACACAGCAAGTATAAGGATAGATTATTTTCCTTCCTCAGTATCCATGAATGGTCTTCACTTTTAATTCCAATGTAAGTTTAGATGATAGAAAACCCAAGTGTATTTTCATTTATAAAGACTTGACCTTTGCCTTTCCCTAAATTATTTCCTGTGTGATATAATTATATAGTTATTTGAAAGTTCAATCTCCATTATCTTTCATTCCTGTATAGTTAGAAATAAAATGATTACAAGTGGTAATTAAAATGCCATGAAAAAGATTTATTTTTCCTTAAATCTCTGTGACATATTAGTTCAAGAAAATGATTGCATAACATCTCTTAATCTAAGGAGGGCTAATAATCTAATACTCTTGTCACTGGGAATCAAAGTAAACATGACAATATTAGAGTTTACAAATTTGTTTTGAATTAACATATACAACTGCATAAATGTAAAAAAAATAAAAATGAGATGTTATTTATTTGTGATTGATCTTTTTCATTTATTTGAAATAAATGAATTAAGGATGAGAATTAATTTATTTTCTTTTTCTTTTTTTCTTTTATACAAAGTTTCAACTCATTATTTAGGGATTTATTTTTCTTTCTTTTTTTTTTTCATTTTATTTTATTTTATTTATTTTCAGTGTTCCAGAATTCATTGTTTATGCACCACACCCAGTGCTCCATGCAATGGAGCTACATGCCCTCCACAATAACCACCATCAGGCTCACCCACCGCCCCCTCAAACCCTCAGTTTTTTCCTCAGAGTCCACAGTCTCTCATGGTTTATTTCCCCCTCTGATTTCTCCCAAATTACTTCTTCTCTCCATCTCCCAACATCCTCTGTTTTGTTTCTTATTGAGGGCTTTAATATTGTTCTTCCTTATAGACCATGATAAAAATAGTAATGAATTTAATTCTTTTAGTTTCTTTCCTGATTGTTCTTTCTCCTTTTCAATAAATGATGTCTAGATAAATATTGAATTGTTTGTTCTGATAAATCAGAGTTGGATATTTTTCCTGTAGGACATTTTTTAACATATAAACACTGGCCTTTTGAAACCTTCCAGTGGCTCTTCTATGACACCTCTACCTCCACTTAGAAACAATAAAATGTGTTGTCAATGAAGTTTTATCTGGGGACCAAGGAACCCAAGGAATTCCCAAAATATTTCAGGGGTTCATAAATTAAAATATTTATATAGGTAAGAGATCCTTAAAAGGTCAAGATAGCCCATAAATTTTAACATATTTATAACCACATTAAGCTAGATCACTTGGTTGATTAGAAATCAAATGTTTTTCTGTCTTCTATGTTACTGTGGGTAACAGTCTTGCCAAATCCTCTGCCACTTTATTATAATCTCTTTTCCTTTAGTTTCTAATAAGATTTTTCTCACCTTCATTTATGTCCTCTTCAAAATCCAAATTTTATGAATAATGTGTTCAATGCTCTTCAAGTGTTTGCTAATATTATCCTCAAAGTCCACTGTCATGTTCCAAAGGAATGACTACACTTTAAGTACTTATGGTAACACCCCATTTCTGTTACAAAATCTGTATCAGTTCTTCATTGCTATGTAACGAATTATGGCAAAACTTACTGGCTCTAAACAAATATTTATTATCTTATACTTTCTGTGAAAAAGGAATGTAGGAGCACCTGTGTTGGATGTTAGTGTTCTAATCTCTTATGATGTTGATATCAAACTGTTGCCCTAGTGGCTATCATCTTAAAGTTGACTGGTGCTGGGTGATCCACGCCCAAAGTATCTACCCACGTGGCTGTTGGGAAATGTGCTCAGATCGTTCCTATATGGGCCTTTTCATAGGTTCCCTGAATTTTCTTATGGAGTGGGGCTGATTACCCCTGGAGTTACTGGTCAAAGAGAGACCAACAGGAAGTCCAAGATGGAAGTCACAGTCTTGCATATTCTAATCTGGGAAATGACATACCATCACTTCTGCCATGCCATATTGGTCATACAGACCAATGCTAGTAATTGGGGGAGGAGATTCCACACAAGTGAATACCTGAAATGGGACTTTTTGTAGGGCATCTTGAAGGCTACCACATACTCCTTTGCAGTTAATGTGTCCCTCTGTCCTTGATCCTAAGGACCCAATGGTTTGCTTCTTTCCTCTATAAACTTGTTTGCATTTTTAGACATTCTCTATACATGAGTATATTTTCTTTTGTGTTTGGCTTCTGTCAGTTGTGATAATTTTGAGATTTATGTTGATGAGTATATCATTTATTCTTCTTCAGAAATATTCAGTACTTTACCTACTTACTTATTCATTGTCATTTGGATTTTGCTGGGTTTTGTATAATGTGAATAAAGCTTCTACACCTTTTTGTGTAGACATATGATCATATATATCTATATTTCTTTCTTTCTTTCCTTCCTTCCTCCCTCCCTTCCTTCCTTCCTTCCTTCTTTCTTTTGAAAGGGGGGAGCGACCAATAACCAGGAGTAGAATGACTGGGTCCTATGGCAGACACATAGTTAACATTTTTAAAAATTGCCAAATTTTCCAAAATGTTGTACCATTTTACAGAAATAGAGTGCCAATTATTATACATCCTTCCCAACATGTGGCATTTGTATGCTTCTTAATTTTAGCTATTCTAATGTCTATATAATGGTATCATGTTATGGTTTAAATTTGCATTTCCCTGGTGACTAATCATGCTGAGCATCTTTTCATTTGCTTAATTGCCATTCATATATCTTCTTTTTTGAACAGAGTTTGCTATTGAAATCCTTTGCCCATTGTAAGAGTTCTATAAATTATGGATGAAAGTTCTTTGTAAGATACAGTATTATGAATATTTTCTGCCATTCTGTGACTTTCTTTCATTTTCTTAATGATGTCTTTTCAAGAGAAATACTTCACATTTTAATAAAGGCCAATTTTTCAATATTTTATGGTTTCTATCAAGTAAATCTTTTCTTTTTACAAGGCTGTGAAGACTTTCTCTTAAGTTTTCTTGACAAAGTTTTGTAGTTTTAACTTTTTATGTTTAGGTATATTCTCTTTTTTGAGTAAATTTTGTGCTTGTTGTGAACTTAGGGTTGATATCTTTTCTTTCTTTTTTTCATCTAGATACCCACTTGTTCCATCACAATCTTTAAAATATTATCTTGAAAAAAACTTGCCTTGAAATCTGATTGAAATCTTTTGGCTATATATTTTTATATCTACTTCTGTATTCTATATTGTTCAATTGTGCTATGTCGTTTGTTATGTTAATACCACATAGTTTCGATTATTGTAAATTAATTCATATAAATATCAAACCATTTTCTTATAAAACTGCTTTGTCTTTCTGGGTCTTTTAAATCTCAATATAAATGAGATTTAAAATATTCTTTTTAAAATATTTAAATATTTAAAATATTTTCTTTAAAATATTTAAAATGAGATTAAAAATATTTAGTATATAAAATATAAGTGTCTTTGCTTTGTTTTGTTTTACTTTAAGCTGAAATACAATGCTACTATATTAGGATTCTCCAGAGAAACAGACCCACTAGGATAAGTAGGATATATATATATATATATATATATATATATATATATATATATACACTAAATCATATGGAGACTGAGAAATCCCACAATCTGTCATCTATAAGTTAGAGACTAGGAAAGCTCATGGTGTAGTTCTAATCCAAGAATAAAGGTCCAAGAGAAACAAAAACACGGATGGTGTGAGTCCTAGTCTGAAAATAGAAGACTACAGTCAGGCAGAGAGAATGAATTCTCCCTTCTTACATTTTTTTAAAATTTTATTTAGACTCTCAACAGATCAGAAGATGCCCATCAACACTGGGGAGGGCAATTTGCTTTACTTAGTGTACAGAGTCAAACGTAAATCTCATCTGAAAACATCCTCACAGATACACCCAGCAATAATGTATAGCCAAATATCTGGGTACTCCATGATACAGTCAAGATGACATATAATATTCACCTTCACAGCTATCGTCAGTTCTTCGTTCTAATAGTTATTTCTTATAACCCTGTGTGTTATGTGGCCAGCCTTCATGCTAATTTAAGAAAATTGGAAACACAACCTTTGCTGATTTTTCTTCCAAGTTTGGACCACTCTCCAAAATCTGATTCAATTTGTTCACTCTCCAAAGCCTCAGATGGTGGTGGTGGTGGTTGTTGTTTTAAATTTGTATTTAATTTTTAAAAACTTTATCTGAGTTATAGTTATTATCTGCAGCAGGGTTTTCATTGGGTCATATTCTGTCATACTGGAAACAGAAGTGCTACTGTTGCTTTTATTTTAGCCTTCAAACTAATAATGTTTAATAGACAAGATACTAAAATGAAAATTATGATCTTGGAAGATGTTCTCTGCTTCTCAGTGTTAAGAATTTAAGGGGCTCATGTAAAATATATCTTGAATATCATATCTACTATAAATTCTGTGATCTCCCAAGAGGCTTCCAACATGAGTTGTTGAATGTCTATGAAGGTAGACTTGGATTTTTAAGGTACAGTTGTATGTGTCATGATATGCATAGAATGTGTATGTGTATGTATGTTTGGTTAGGACACTTGGAGAAATAGAAGGAAAGGAATAGAGTCAGATTCCTAGAGAGAATTTATGAGAATAGCGACAAAGAACACCCCAAGGCTATGGTTTATTAGGTCCCAGGTTTAGATGTGTGTAGGAGGATAGTAATAATGTAGAAAAGATAGCCATTATAATTATAGCTAATATTTATTTTTTTAAGATATTCTTTGTTTTTTTTTTGAAGATTTTATTTATTTGCTTGAGACAGAGAAAGAGAGAGAGTATGAGAGGTGAGAGGGTTAGCAGACTCCCTGCTGAGAAGGGAGCCCGATGTGGGACTCGATCCCGGGACTCCAGGATCATGACCTGAGCTGAAGGCAGTTGCTTAACCAACTGAGCCACCCAGGCCCCCATATTTATTGTTTTTGTGTGTGTGTCAAACATTGTGCTAAATCCTGTATGCTTTTCTTTTGATAGCTCTCACAACATTATGAGGGAGAAGTTATGATTATCTCAAAAATTAAAAGAGATAGTCTCAGTATAGAGGAATTAGCTAATTTGCCCAAGATCTTAAACTAAAAGAAAATATAAACTGTAAATTTATGTAGTAGAAAATATATATAGTAGAAAGTATAAAGTTTTGAGCTTCAACTATTTTTAATTTGCTGTATACCAGATGTTTGAGTTAGTATCTCATTGCAGTGCTTATTTAACAAATAAAATGCATTTTTTCAATATATTCTTATCACTAGGATTTATCTAAGTTGATATGCTATCATTCACTATTAGCCCACATTAATAAGCCAGATACTATATTATAGACATGTCTAAAAGGAAATTTTTATAATCTAGTCAGGTACATTTATGATTTCTTTTCAGGATTATTTCTATGTAATTCTCTGAAAATCTTATCAATAAAAATAGCTTATGGTGTTATCTCAAGTACAAAATCTGTGTGCCAGGTATTGGCCTTGTTAAATAGGTAGTGAAAACATGTTTTTGTCAGCTTCTAGAGGAAACTTGAGAGGTGGTGCCTTTAGTTTGACAATTATTTTTAATACTATAAATTAATGTTTATAAGGAAAAGAACAGCAGTCACAAGCAAGCTAACTTGTAAAAATATTGAATAAGACATAACCAAGTACCATTGCTTATGGGAAAAAAGGGTAAACATGTGCCATAAATTAATTAAGGTAGTCTACGTTGAAAATTCAGATTACTTAGAGAAAGAAACTGTAACATAAAGAAACACTGAGTATGTGTTTCTTGTTTCTCTACTTTGTGAAATAGAATTTAATTTGTCAGCTTTACCTGAAGGTGACCTCTGAGCTCATATGTGTGTGAAATTTCTCTTCTGCTTCTTTTTCACTTGCTCCTTATTGACTTTGCTAGTTTTTCCTTCTCACATAAAGAATGTGTATCCAATTGTCCAAAAATGTGAGGGGGGGGGAAATTTAAAAATGTTTCCTTTTTAAGAAGAAATGAGAAAATGACTCTGGACAACTATATCTTTTTTATTCTTGGCATTTGTTTAGGCAATATTTGCAATTATTTTCATTATACAGAGACTACTATTTTTCTTCTTCCTTTTGGTAGGAATAAATGACTGCATGGCTTACTTTAAGAAACAAAATAATCTGTCTCAGCATATAATGCTTTATAAGGTTATCTAACAAGTTTAAGGCCTCTTCCAGAAGAATGCAAACAAACTCAATATTATAGAATTTAGTGGATGTTTCAGTTGGGTCGAGAGTTATAAATTGTCTTTAAAGTACTCTGATGACATTAAGGATCCATGTAAGTTTTTGAAAAAAGGAAAAACATGCTTAACTCAGTGTGATTTTTAGACTCTTTTCTCTGATAAAACAGAGAGGAATTGAACAAGATGTAGGCTTCCAGACATTAAAAAAAAAAAAAAAAAGATCCACATTTGGAACTCTTTTATCTGCCTATTAGTAGTGGCATTATGTGTGATGAATTGGAAGAGAAGAGGTAAAAATACTTAAAGGAATTTTTGTTCTCACAGAGGAATGAAAACATGTAGTTGTAAATGTGCCAAGTGACAGGAAGAATACTTTCTAAAGGATAACCTGGGTCTTCGTTATCTTCATAAATGCCTTACTTCAAATGCAGAGCAGAAAAGTATTCTCTATGAAACATGGAAAAAATTAAAAAAAAAAAAAAAACTAAGGATATGATACTTGGAGAGCAATGAAGTGAAATGGCCAGTTTTTGAAACCAGAGTCGTTGCTAACCTTGTGACCTCTTTGTGCTTCAGCATCTCCATCTGTAAAATGGGTCTAATAATGGTAATTATTCCAAAGGATAACTATGGGAATTAAGGCAGATAATTCACATAAAACACTAGAAACACTGCCTAACATTTATTAAGAGTTACTAAATTCTACTGTTATTATAATATCCACATTTCTGTCTTCAGGCTCAAGATTCTTATATCAAATTCCAAGAATGGCTCAATACTTACCTGTTTTTCTCAGTTCTTAGTCAATGGGCTAGAGATTCCTCTCAGAGATGCCATCAACCATTAGAGCAGTGAGTAATATTTGGAAAACTAGGTGAAGTATAGCTATCTTAGATGTTTGTCAGGGAGGAATGAAAAGCAGGGGATTTTCAGCCCCAGCAAAGGACTTGACGAGTACCTGAAATCTCCATGGCAAGAAAGAAGGAGCAAAGGGAAGGGAAGGAAGGGAAGAGAAAAGAAAAAATGGCTTTCTAGTAATGCCATTTAATTCCTAGAGCTCAAAGGGGAAAGAATCTAGATTTAGAGAGTGTGTATTTAAGCTTCTAAATAAATTATCAAATCAGCACTTCTACCTGTGGTGTGGGAAAGAAAATGCCTATGGTACTATTGGAATAAAGCATTCAGGATTAAGCATTTGGTAGATTACAATGGTTAATGATTCCCTTCCCTTTGAAAACACCTTTCTTCTAAATTTATATTACTAATACTAATTAGTATTAGTAATTACAAATTAGTAACTAGTATTAGTAATAGTAATGCTATTACTAATATTATCACCATGTATGTAATCGAGTAGGCATCTCTTACTGTTTGCATTTGTTTTAGTCTGGGAGGGACTGAACATACCCTTTACATATGGATAGGTACTATTTTTTTTTTTCCTCATAATTTAGAGAACAGGAGAGAGAAAGGGATAATAGTATCAGAGCAAAAAGTGCATTGGCAAAGTCAAACAAATAAGGAAGACTTTATTCAGGGCTATTATAATAGGGGAGAAAAACCAGAATGCAGTCTGACCCCAACTCTACTGAAACAAGGGCTGAAGAGATTTTACGAGCTGGGGGGTGGCAGGGAGGGTGGCAGATAGGGCCAACGAGGTTTGTTAATTAACTCTACCCTAAAAGAAAAGTAAACTTTCTTATACTTTCATGGCAGGAAGCATTTTTACAGCTAGGAGTGATGTACCCACTAAAGTTAGGCTCCTACCCTCTCACAGAGATTGGAAGATAGGGATACGATCTTCCTTGAGAATTATATTTCAAAGGGATAGCTCCTAGGTCCTAGAGAAAGACATTCCCAGTTTATGAAACAGGAAAGAGCACTTTCAAGAAGATTTGCATCTCAAAGAGGCAGAAAAAGAATTTACAATGTAATTTTGAGGAAGGGGGGGAGAGACCTCTGTGTTAGGCCATCTGTATTCTGTAAGAACATGTAAAAGTCAGAAGTCTGGAGGCAGGAAGAGACCTATGTAAGGTATAGTCAAGCTGAGGGAAACGTTAAGGCCATCTTGGTCAGTAGAGAGAGACGTTTGGTACCAGTAAGTGTTAAAGGGGGCCTTTGGTAGGCCGGAATGTTAGTCCTTTGACATTTAAATAATCGCTATCTCTGGATTAAGACACCTTAAAATATCCAGACAAACATACTTTAAAAATTATTAAAGCTTTTTTAAAACATGAAATGCAAAGTCACATAAAAAGTAAATATTTAGAATTCTAGAGCATTAACTTGGTAGAATGGCAGTATTAATAGTGACTTGAAAATACTAAAATATTGTATGATTACCATATGGAGAAAAATGCTCCAGAAGTAGAGAAAATGGATATGGGTACTATTTATAGCAACTTGATTTAATTAAATACAAAGAATACCCTTATCAGTAAATACAGTTAAATATCAAAGATATAATAACTACCTTCCAAATATACCATGTTGAACTCTACATTCTTCTAATTGTGAATGAGTCCCTATTGATATTTTGACTAGATTCCATAACTTTAAATTCTTTCTGTTATTAGAAGAATCTCACTTTGTTATAGAAACTGTCTTATTAATTCAAGAACTTGAATTCCCAACTCTTTTCCTCTCTGCCTATGCTTTTTTAAAAAAAGATTGTATTTATTTATTTGAGAGAGAGAGTGAGAGAGAGCATGAGTGGGGTGAAGGGCGGAGAGAGAAGCAGGCTCCCTGCAGGGAGCCTGATGCAAGACTCAGTCCCAGGACTCCAGGATCATGACCTAAGTTGGTGGCAAACGCTTAACCGAGTGAGCCACCTGGGCACCCACCTCTCTGCCTATTCTGTCTAGATCACTCTTGGCTATAGGGCTTGAAGCATAAAAGGAAGGCAGGACTTACCCTTTTTACATCTCTCTCCATTCAAATGTGTGTTTTCAGGTTAGGAGGTGGGTGTAGAAAGAGTGGAATGTATAAAATATTCAGCTGGGCAAACTTGTAACTCTCTTCATGTTGGTTATAATCACATTCTATTACCTTAAGGTGGGCCAGGTGACATGTCCAAAAGGTTTCACTAAGTCTCTTGGAGGGTCATTTTCCTGCACCTTCTCTAAGTATGTATTGTCCGTACCTCCTGAACTTCCTGCTGACCCTCCTTGGTGACATTCACATCTCTCTCTACAGTGTGTCTTTTTTCCCAGTGCTATGGATCCTGCACCAGAGATGGAGCCTCAAATTTGTCTTGCCTCCTTGGCCAACAGTCTAGAGTGCATTGGATTCCAGTTTTAATTTTCTGTACCTTTTGAGAACCAGAGCCTGAATAGAGGAGATCCTACTTTTCTCCTTACACAGGAGTCCCCCAGGAAAAATATCCAAGATTCAATTCCATTCTCTTCCATCTGTTCCACAGGAATAGTTCATCAAGTTGAGTCTGTCAAAACATATCCTAATAGGGAACAAAATGCTACTACTCTCCACTTCTTTTAGTTATCCATTGTCTTTATGAGTGATTCTCATAGCGCCAATTTCTCTTAGCTTTTGGATGCAAAGTATGAGCTTATAACCACCAAACTTTCCAAAAGGCCAATAATATTTTTAATTCTCAGTTCTCTTCTTGCAGTGACTTGGGTTGGAGTAGGTAAAATAAGCTAGATTTCTGAATGGCGGTTATCAATAATGCAGCTGAAATGTGGCTTATTCCAACTCATGGTGATTTTCTGTACTTACAGTGAGGAGAAGGTAATTCCTTTTGCCTTTAGTTGGGGAATTAGGTTTAATTCTTAAACAAGAGAAAAATTTCACAGGATAGGTAGATGTAAAATATTTCCTCACAGGATTGTTGAATGTATTATGAGGTACTGTGTATTAAGCCTTGTGTTTGGAATACTCTGGATGCTCAGTGAGGTTTACAATGATCATACTTCTCCCTTCCTTTCTGAAATCCTTTCTTACTCTAGACTTTGCGGTACTCTACTATGATGATTATCCTACTTGTCTCAGTTTGAGCATTTATGATACCTCTAGCTGTCACCATTTGGTGGGTAAGCACGAACATTTTGGCCTTTAGTCTCACTGTCATGGGAATGAAAATATACACCATATTTTTTTGCCTGCCATTTCTGTCAGACTTCAGGTTCATGTGGAAACTGTCTCTAGAGAATCTCTAGGCAGTTATTTCACCCCAATCTCAGTCTTTAAAAAACCAAATTTTCATCTAAGTACAAGTGCCTTTTGCCACCAAGATATTTATAATTTCTGACTTTGACAGTATTTTCCCCTCCTAATTACTCAAGGAAAAACGTGCTCCAATTGTCTGAAACTTGCTTTTCTGGTTTCACAAAAAAATTTGCCAAGTAATAATTCTATTGATTTGTATTTTGGAACAATTCAACTTATTCTTTAGTTCTGTTTCTCACAGAAAATACTGAAGGTAAACTTTTATAAGCTCATTTCTTTATAATTTTGATAAGTCCTTAATTGGTTTCACTTCTGGTACTCTTTTTCAGTCTTCAAATCATAATTCTCAATGCTTCTTTAAGCCAATCTGTATTAATCACTGCTTTCAATAAAGTTACCCTCTTGTCAAAAAGGAAACTTCAATAGATCTTCCTTCTCTCAAGACAAAGTTTAAACCCATGATACAGTATTCAAATATTCAAAACTGTAAATCAGCCTTAACTTTTTTTCCTGAAACTCTGCCTCAGCTGTACTGCTCTGTTCACTATTTCTGGAAAATGACTTGCTCTTGTATAAGTAGAATATATTCTTCTTTCATCTTATCTTAACCAAAGCCCGTTCTTTTAATAACTAACTTTAGTTTTACATTTCCAGTGAAACTTTTTAAGCAAGACTACCCTCCAAAACACTGAGAGCAATTTTTGCCTGGTGCATTTTTTTAATAACACACGGTTTTTTTTTGACAGCTTAATGGTTTAGGCCCTTGTTATTTGTTTCGCATCCATTATTTCATTTAATCCTTCCAAAAAACCAGAAGGGTGAGTATTAAATCCCTATCCTTCAGGTATAAATCTTTCAGAAATCCTAACAAAGTTCTCTTATGGAAAATCCAAGATTCAAACAGTAGTGTATCTGATTGTGAAGCCATTTCATGTTCATTATCTCATATTGAGATATTTGAGACATTGAAAGTAAAGGGGACCAAAAAAAAAAAAAAAAGGACTTTAAATTACAATGCTTCCATGGAATATGGGGGGACTGAAGACTTAAAAAAAAAGCTAAGATATAAATAAGTACCAAAAAATGAGGTAAAGAATCTTAGTATTTTGATTCATTGTATATAATTTTATTTCCTTTACAGAAAAATATACTCAAGTAGGTCATGTAACTTCCCAACAGTTTTAAGAGAAAAAGAAAAAAAGAAAGATGGGGAAGAAAAATAAAAAGAAGGTCTTTTTTTTTTTTTAAGATTTTGTTTATTTATTTGACAGACAGAGATCACAAGTAGGCAGAGAGAGAGGAGGGGAAGCAGGGTCCCTGCTGAGCAGAGAGCCCAATGCAGGGCTCCATCCCAGGACTCTGGCATCATGACCTGAGCCCAAAGCAGAGGCTTAACCCATTAAGCCACCCAGGTGCCCCAAAGAAGGTCTTTCTAGATAAAATAACTGTGCTAAGAAGGTCATTCTGTGGATAACCATTCTCATGAAAGATATTATATTATTAAGATGTATTTTAGGTGAGGGGTGCTTGGGTGACTCAGTGGGTTAAGCCTCTGCCTTCAGCTCAGGTCATGATCTCAGGGTCCTGGGATCAAGCCCTGCATCAGGCTCTCTGCTCAGCAGGGAGCATGCTTCCCCCTTTCTCTCTGCCTGCCTCTGTGCCTACTTGTGAGCTCTCTGTCAAATAAATAAATAAAATCTTAAAAAAAAAAAAAAAGATGTATTTTAGGTGAGATAATATCAAATAGCAGCATGTCACAGATAATATTGTAGCACAGAAATTTTAAAGCTATAGATATGGCTCCTTCTAATGACCTTTGCTTTACATTGCTGTGTTTGCTATATAGTCATTAATAAGTATTGTTAAATGAGAACTGAAATTTATGGAAATGTAACTAAGTTATTTCTATAAAACTAAAAAGTACTAGAACCATTAGAGTTCACAATTAATGTATGCATTTTTCTTATTAATAGTTATGCCCATTTAAAACCACCATTACTCCAATTATGTGAATTTAATGAGGAAAATATATAAGAATATTGTTAATTTTCTTCCTGTTAAATTAGCAGGCCCCTCTGCTGACATTTAATGTAGGTATCATTAATAGGAAAAAAATCAATTAAAGTCAAACACAAAGTTGATGAGGATTCAAAGTAACTTTAACTCACATAGAGCATGCTGCCATTAGGATATTAGAAAATGGTATGTAGGTTTCTACAGTAAAGTAAACATGTCATAACTAAATGGCAGTCGATATCACATTCCACAGATCTTGCTTCTAACTTCATATAATTTACCATATAGTCAGCATAATATTGTGATACTACTATTGACAGTATTTTTTAGCTTTTTATTTTGAAATGTTATCAGAACAAAAAAGCCACTAATATGGCACAAATAAAGCTGCATATCCTTCATCCCCAATTATAGAAGTATTAGCATATTAATATATTTTATTTACTATTCCTTCCCCCCACCACACACACATTTTTTCTGAACTGCTTAAGTTGCAGACATCATGCCATTTATCCCTTAATACTTCGATGTATATCTCCTAAAAATAAGGATATTCTAATAGCTGGCAACAGTACCAAAATCAGACACAATTGGCTTTACTACTGAATTATTATCTAATATACCTTCCTTATTAAAATTTTTCTTAGCGCTATTTAAAAAAATATTGTACATAACTTTATATTCATTTGTTTGGTGGAAATTTTAAGACTTCAGGAAATACTGTTGTCATATTAGGAGTTTACTCTAATATTTTAGTAGTAGAAATATTTCCTCCCATCCTCCTAAATAAAACTCATTTAGTCTTGAAATCCACTGTTAAGTGGATTTTGAACTGGCAGGCTCATAATTCAATTAAGCAAAGATAGGCAAAATTTCAGGTTCAAATATTAATAAAAAATAAAAACTTATATCAGTGATTTCAATGACAACCTAGATCTGCTCTAGGACCTATCACTTAGAAATGTATGTATCATCTATCATATCGATCACTTATTTCTCTCACATAGGGTATATGCCAGTAATTTTGATGCCCATTTCTGGAAAAATCTGTACACTTATGCTGCTCAGGTTAACTTTAGTTATTAACATGTTTCAAAGTTATTAATGTTGGATTTTAATAAACTAAAAATGAATAAGGTTAAGAGCAGGAATTAATTAGTGTGTAATTAGTCCAGTCTTCATGTGTAACCTTTTTCTAGAAAGTCTTATTTGGTCTTATTCCCAAAACCATACCTTTTCCCCCTTATTCCAAAGAGCAAATCTTTAGTCCAAGCAATATCACCTGCATTGTGGTGGGATTCTTTCCTGGATCACATGCCCAGTACCTTAGTTTTTTCATAATTGCATTTCTTTTCTGAATTTAAAACTTCCTCTCCACTAAATAGTATTTTACCTGAAACTCAATCCTCCCATACTGAGTGCCTAGCTCTTCCAGTTATCATTATCACCACCACCATCATTATTAACTGAGCTTACTGATGATACAACTGAGATACAGAGTTTAAGTAATTGGCCCAAGGTCCTAGACAACTAAAATGTAGAGTTTAGAACTTGATCCCAAGTGGATCCAGCACAAAGCAGAGCCAGTGCTCTTCCATTACTATCTTTGTTCTGCTATGATATACCCATTGCCATGGCCTCTCTATGCACCTGTCATGCTTTGTCAAATGGCTATCCTACCTCCCTTGCTAACTTCAAGTACCCATGACTACAGTGTTCTCTTAGCCTCCTCAGATTCTTCATAATCTGAGGTTGATTTTATATCTGACACCACAAATGTGCCACATGACTTGCTAGTAACATCTGGCAAACTCTCCACCATTAGCCTATCCATACATAACAAAAAGAGGAAGGAATCTAAGTGTACTATTACAGAAAATCATCAAATCACCAAAAAGAAAAAAGGAAGAATAAAGGTACAAAGAAATTATAAAATAGCCAGAAAATAATTAACAAAATGACAATAGAAAGTCAATGCCTATCAAATGCTTTAAATGTAAATGGATGAAAAAATTCAATCAAAAGACATAGAGTGGCTGAATGGTTAAAAAAGTAGTCCCAACTTTTTGTGGCCTATAAGAGACTCGCTTAACACCAAAAGCAAGGCAATAAAAGCAAAAATAAACAAGTAGGATTATATCAACCTAAAACCTTCTGACACAGCAAAGGAAACCATCAACAAAATAAAAAGTCAACCTACTAAATGGGTGAAAAAGTTTGCAAATCATATATTTGATAAGGGATTAATAATACGCAAAATATACAGATAATGCATACAGTTCAGTAGTAGAAAGAAAGAAAGAAAAGAAAAAGAAAAAGAAAAAAGACAGCAATCTAAAAAAATAGAGGAATTAAATAGACATTTTTCCAAAGAGGACATACGGGTGCTCAATACATTCATGAAAATATGTTAACGTTACTAATTGTCAAGGAAATGCAACCAAACCACAATGAGTTATCACATCTCACTTGTTAGAATGGCTGTCATCAAAGAGACAAGAGATAACAAGTGTTAGCAAGGATATGGAAAAAAAAGGAACACTTGTGTGCTGTCGTGAGAATGTAAATTGGTTCAGGTGCTGTGGAAAAGAGTATGAGGTTCCTCAAAATATTAAAGATAGAACAAACATATGATCTGGGTATATATCTATAGAAAACAAAAACACTATTTCAAAGAAATATCTGCAACTCATGTTCACTAGCATTATTTACAACAGGCAAGCTATGGATACAATCTAAGTGTCCATGGGCAAACAAATGGATAAAGAAAATGCGATTTATATGTATATGTATATTAAGTGGAATATTATTCATCCATAATGAAGAAGGAAGTCCTGCCAGTTACAATAGCATAGTTGGATCTTGAGGTCATTATGCTAAGTGAAATGACAGACTGAGAAAGGCAAATACTGTATGATCTTCCTTATATGTGGAATCTAAAAATAAAAACAAATAAAAAAACGGAACTTCTAGAAACAGAGGACAGATTGGTGATTGTCAGAGGCAGGGAGAAGGGAGTGGGCAAAATAGGTGAAGGTGATCAAAAGGTATAAACTTCCAGTTATAAGTTAAAAGTTCTGGGGCTATAATGTACAGCATGGTGACTATAGTTAAAAATACAATTATATATTTGAAAGTTGCAAAGAAAATAGATCTTTAAAGTTCGCATGACAAGAAAAAAGTTTGTGAGGTGATGTAACTAAACTTATTGTGGCAATCATTTTGATATATATATATACACATATCTGTATATGTAGATACATATATCTACCATTTAATTTATATATTATATATGGTACATAATAATGTGTATAATATACAATCACTATATAATCACTATATATGCCATATATCATATTAAACTAATAAAATTTTGGGCCAGAGTTTGGAATTGAGCAAATATTCTATAGCTAATTCCTCTGCTACTTTCTAATTTGTTCCCTGTTTCTGCCTGCAGCCCTCCTTTTTTTGCCCTTAGGGGGACATGAATTTGGTTTGTATAAACCTTAATTCCAAGTGAAGTCACCAAAACTGATAGAATCCCAGCACATCAAATATCAAAGTTTATTGACCCTTCCTTTACTGTTGTTTATTTTTCCTGGAGGTTAATTCTTTTGAAAATATATATTTAAAAGAATTCTAGCATCATTTACTCTAGGATATTATTGCAAGTGATACTTTCAAAGCTAATTGCTCTAAGAGTAGGAGGGAGAAACCTCCGATACAAAGAGAGCTTGTCATATTTGTTGCATGAAATCTTTGTAGCTAAGTAGGATTCCCTATTAAAGACTGAATTTTTCTTTAATTTTCTTTTTTTTTTTTCCCTAAGAGATTCTTGGAAGTAGCTCCTTATAGTAAATTTATTTTTGTCCTGACTTGGTAGCTTGATTTGCATAATTCATAATCCTGGCTTAATCATAACTCATTTGCCTTTTTCCCCTGAATTCCTGAGAACTTCCAAATGCAAAGGTAATGCCAGTGAGCAGACACATTCAGACACCTAAAAGCAAACAGGAATAAATAATACACACAAAGCATGTTTAATTTACAAAGTTAGACCTGCATTTGTAAGGTTGTTTGCCTGCTGACATTCCCTCTACTAATTTTTAATGAGATGGTGAGAAGCCTGGAAACTGTACCAGATTCCTTAGAACAGAAGTGCAAAAATAAAATGGGCTAGGATCAATTTAGAATATTCTGTATTCTCAGAGGCTTGCCCTGAAGTACTGCAGGAATGAAATGCAAGATACATATTAAAGAAGAAAACTGCATAGTAAATGTGTTTCACAAGAGTGGATTTGAGTGATTTTTTTTTTTTTAAGTAGAAAGCAAGGTATTTATAATACTAAGACTATGTAGTCACTAGAGCTTAATGTTTTAAAATACAGATAATTGTAGAGTCTTGCATGAAGAGAAAACTGTTATTTTTATCGTTCTTTAATAGCCTTTTGGGGGCTTTCTAAAAAAGCTTCAGTTTGAAGAGCTACCTAAAATAGATCTCTAAAAATAACAAGTAATAAAATCAAACATTAAAAAACCTTTTATCATACCTTGAAAATCGTCTACATATTTTCATGTGGGGGAAAATTTTTATAGGAATATTTGTGTTTCCATTGATATATAATACAGAAATACATTTACTAATTAAATATGCATATAATGTAAAAAACAAATTACATATATATGTATGTATTTTGATATTAAACCAGACAGATATTAAATAAAGAATTTATAAAATAAGATCATATTAATTTTTTGCAATTGCATTGAAATTGGATCTCTGACTGAACCAGCCTATTAAATGATCAAAAACAGTTTTAATTAAAGTACTTAAAATGATACATCTCAAGTATTTTCTAAGTCTACTGTTATTAAAGCAACCAGAAGTAATTTTTTCACGTCAAAATCTATAAATTCTCTTATAACTCTCAATTTAGAACACTGCTGACATCCAAAAGTGTTTCCCACTTCCTCTGAAGGAATCTGTGTCTATGAATCTGTGCTGCTTTTGAACTCTTTAATGATCTATTAAATACAAGAAATATTTTTTGCACTGTATGGAGGATGAGAGTAAACAACAGTATTGATTTTATAATCAGATGATGGGATCAGGTGCTCCTGCAGCTTTCACACATTATCACTTTTCTCCGGCTCACTCTCTCTGCTCCTTGCCTAGATCTTCAGCTTTGCCGATTCCTGGGTTTGAGCTTGCTTGACATTGTCGAGGTTGACAGCTTCTTCTACAGGACCTCCCAGGGATCAGGGTTGTGAGTTGGAGTAGTTTAAGTATACTTGCTCTCCCCACTTGATATTCATTTTTCCTTCTCACCTGCCATCCTGCATCTCAGGGTCCAGCAACAGAAGCCAAAACCCAGTCTTAGAGGATTTCACCAGTATTGGTAAAATCTAGCAGTTCTGCTTTTCAGGCTGAGCCCTAATTGATTCTTTTATAATCATCAGCAGAAATAAATTATAAAGCAAGAAAACAACACTAAATGAAACTTATTTTAACAACATAAAAAGAAATGAAAACAATGGCCTTAAAATATTTCTCTTTTAAATTTATGAACATCTTTATTCCTTGACATTCTTATTTAAAGGTTCTGGATAGCTTAAAAATGCCAGCAATTACACTATTGTTTTTTAGCTCCAAAAATACCCTTCTTTTTGATTGGGGACCTAGATGCAAATTTCATCTCCCCTTTGTTGGCTGGAATCCTATTGGGTTCTATAAATAGCAAGCACTAAAAGGACACTGGATGGCAAGAGAAAGAGAGGAATGAGCTTTTTTCCTGTTTGTTGTTCTGTTAGTGTACTCTAGCAGTAACTTACTACTCTGGCAACACCAGAACTATAGTAACCAGCTTCTTTGGTAATCTTAGTACCAATTCGCTAAAATCCCTCCTAAGAGCCAGCTAGCCCGCCCTGCCCCTCCACAAAAGTCTCAGCTCTTCTAGGAGGCCCTTAATCTTAGCTGCTCTGGATCTTTAAAAATTCTGTCCTTGGAATTCTGAGTACCTACTCTTTGGAGTCCTCTGTACTGCTGTTCTCCCTCAAACTGCTTTCTTTCTTCCCCAGATCCAAAGGATAGTAGCTACTTCTTATGTTAGCTCAGAGTTGTATTTTTTCAGTATTCTGACACCTTAAACCAATTCTTTGTGTTGAAATTATCTCTCTTGAAAATACTTAGAGCGCTTTTTGAGTTCCTAACTAGAGCCCAAGTGATTTAAGGCAGACACAGATTGATTTTACTAAAGTATTTTATAAGGAACTTCCTTTACTATCTTATGAAATACTAGATCACAAGCTAAAACTGATTATATGGATTTTATATGGAAATACGGAAAAATTGTGTGACCTTTATTTAGGTAGTTAACGTCATAGTATTGGAATGAAGCAGAGCAAATTATTTTTGCCTTATTGGATATGACCACAAAATATGGTGTAATATTTAATACTGGTTTTCCTTTGATACTGTTTCACTATAGCAATCCATATATTTATCAAATTTTGGTTTAGCACACAATTCACTTTTTTAATCTCTTTTTTAACATTTTTTAAACATTTTTTTATATTTACATTTACTCCACAGTAATTGAATTCAGTTGTAATGTTTTCTTTGAGCTAATTCCTTGATTAAAGAAGTAAAATTATTTTAAATCATTCTAAGTGAGAGGTTAAAATCATCAACATTTTTTGGTGCCATGGTGGCACAGTCAGTTAAGCTTTGGACTCCTGATTTTGGCTCAGGTGGTGATCTTGGGATCATAACATCAAGCCCCCTGGGGGGCTCTGTGCTCAGTGTGGGGTCTGCTTGAGATCCTCTCCCTTTCCCCCCCAAAATAAAAACGTAAAATTAAAAAAAAAATCACCATTTTAAAACACTTGTCTACTAAAAACATCATTCAAAGGCCCAGATGATTTTAACTGCACTTTTAAACTTTATAGTGGATGAATATTACCTTGTTTGAACCAACAGCTGTATCTGTACTTGTTATTTCTCACAGATTTTTTTTTTTTACACAAACAGGTCATATTTTAACACTTGATCAAGGTGTTATTTTATAGATAGTTGCATCTAAACTTTGTATTAAGTAACATATTAGAATATCTAGGTATGACCAAAGCAGAGAATGGTGGAAATAAATGCATAATATTCTGATTTTCACATATATATGTATACACACACATATAATGTAAAATATTGAATATTGACTTCGCTGGAAAAGAATTTCAGGCATCTCTGTGTGTGTGTGTGTGTGTGTGTGTAACAAGGAAAGAATGAAGCAAGTGGATTACAGAATACCATGGAAGTAAAACTGTGGCATTCAGAAGTGAAGGGAAAATGTCAATTTACCTCAGGCCCTGGAAAACAATCTTTTAAAAGTTCAGTCATGCCCATATTAAAAAGCAGTGATCTTTAAATGGGGGTAGGCTCTTAGTAATAGATGTATCTTAATTCCAGTTCTTTTTTGGTGTGTGTGTGGCGGGGGGTGATAAAATTTTGGGTTTTGGTTTCTAAATGATGCAAACCACATACTCTCAATTATGAATCTTGTTTCTTGGATTGTAAACATGTCTGAAGAACAGAAGCAGTATCACAGAAGAAATCATGAGGTCTTAAAAATTAAAAAAAAAAAATTAAAGCAACTTTCAAGATGAAAAATAAGCATTTTATCAGCCAGTCGTGCCTGGATGGCTCAGTTGGTTAGGCAATAAGACTCTTGGTTTTGGCTCAGGTCATGATCTCAGGGTCCTGGGATGGAGCCCCATATCCAGTCAGGCTTGGCAGGGAGTCTGCTAGAGATTCTCTCTCCCTACCCTTCCCACTCTTGCGCTTTCTCTCTCTCTCTTTCTCTCTCTCAAATAAACAAATAAACCTGGAAAAGAAAAAAAAGAAAAGATTAGTGAACTCAGAAGATACACAATAGTTGTGCCTAGAATTAGTATTTATAAGGTTTAAAAACTCCCATTTGCCCCAGAATTTATTGCTGTTGTTATTTAATCTCTCAATCCTACCCTGTCCCCCACTCTTCTTGCCCAAATCTGGTTTGTGTGTGTGATGTGTTCATGTACATACAGGAGACACGGAGGTGATGTCTTTTTACCCCTCTAGCATTACATGGTCAATACCCCTTATAATTCTATAATAAGAGAGACTTTTACCTGTAACTTTAATATATCCATTTTCATTGAGGGACTGTGATTGGCTGTTGGGATCATGTGATCTCCTTTTGGACCAATCACTGTAACCTGGGGAACTCTGATTGACTATGTCTGGACCATGTGTCTAGCCTGAAGTTAAATTACACATGCACTCTCTAACCATATTAACTTTAAGGATAGTACAAGATGTTTTATGATTTATATCACCCTGAGATGTAATGTGTAACACTTAACTTCATATTACCCTGACAGAGTGAGAGAGAAAATTAGAACTAGTTGGCTTTGTATTAATAAATGGAAAAGTCATTTATTCCATTTAACATGAATTGTCAAAGTTCAATTGCTTTTTCTCCAAGTTTTTAGCTCTCATTTAACAAAATTACTAACCCTGTGAGTAAAGGTTAATTCTATTTAATGCTACCATTTATACTAATTGAAATGATATTTTATAATTTATAAAAAAGCACATAAGCCCCTAAAGTATATCAGTATCCCCTGTTATTTCGTTCTGTGAATGTTACTGACAACTGTTGTTCTGTGTCTTTAAATTGTGGAAGGGAACCTCTGTATTTTTTCCAGAGACAGTGCTATGTCTTCCAGAAACCTTTCAAGAATTTCATGTTTTAATTCAGAACTGTACAAGTAGTTTTAACATCCTAAATTTCTCTTCTCTAAAGTTTTAAATGCCATATTTCATAGATTTCAGTTATAAAGCTCAGTGATAATTGTCATTGTGAAATTTGATTTCTCAAATGGGTTAATGGAATCCGTGTCACATTTTCTTGCTTATTGTCCTATTGTAGGGGAAAGTGAAACTTTTTTCTCAAAAAGCACATTTTCTGTATGATTATATTAGAGTAAGAGATTCTATACACACCTGAAAACATTCCAATAAATTTCATAACCTATGGTATTTTAATTCCAAATACAAAGATATCAGTATATACTCTGTATAATGATTCAAATAAAAAATATTTCTATAAGGAATTTAAAATAATCCTGTCCCAAATTGATAAGTTTGTAAATTTGCCCATTTTCAAGAAATTTTCCCATGTATTTCAAATAGTGTCAGACCTAAGAAAGAAAAATAATTCGTAAAATTTAATCCGATGCCCAAATAAACACACAATTAGCTACTAGAAAATTAGTTACGTTCCTTGCTGCTTTGCAAAGAAAACTGTCCCAAATTTGATTCCACTGCCAGAGATCTCCAAATCGGTACATAACAAAAGGATTCCTCTTTACAAATGTTAAATCCCATCTCATTTTCTTCTGAATCCACCAACCCCACAGTTTTTCCTCTTGCAACATCAATGGCAGGGTTGTGAAAGCAAACAGCTGTCCCTCCATTATTTTTTTCATTACATGCTACAGACTGTCAGTAACTTATAAATTCAGATTGAACTGAACAGTCTGAAGGAAGTTCAGTTCAGGGTCAAGATCCCTGAAATAGCATGAAATTGTGCATTGCTGGAAGTAGAGGGTTTAATCTTTGTGCCAAGGGTCATAAAACAGGATCATCTGGTCTTTCAACCATTACTCTTCTGCCACAGCAAGTTTCTAGACTATTTGTAACTTTTGCTGATTGAAAGAAGAAACCGTCATTTGGTTAAAAGAACCAGGAAAAAATGCTATAAGCTACCTACCACTTGAACTTGATTTACTGAAGTTCTGCTTCACTGACATATTCAATAAATTGCAATTAGTCCTCACAGACTTAATATTCAAAAATCCATGGTTACTGGAGTGTGCTTGTAGGAGTCAGTCATGCAAACCAGGGCAATATATTGCTGCACATGTGGTACATATTTCAGTGACATTATTTCTGTTTGATTTGATGTTCTCTCTGCACAGCAATATTTCAACAATTCCAAAAATGTCCTCCTTTGTAGTTCACAGCATAAAAATTCCTTTTTCAACTTCAGGTGGAAAATAATAGAATTTATGTTTGAAGATAACCAAGAAGATGTTATGGAGCTAAATTATACTACAATAGCTTTTTAACTATACTACAGGGCTTTTTAAGCCTTTTGTGTGTGTGTGTGGTGTCACTTAAACAATTTATTCAACAAACATTTTAGAGGTTGTGGTTATAACTTTCTGTATTCAATGGAAATTATTCACCATTAATTTTATTTTTTGACATAACTAAGAGAAAATAATATACATTACACAAGGAAAATAAGACATAAAGAATTAATCTAGATGCTGATGATAGTATAATACTATGTCGTTTGACATTTTGCCTGAATTCTTCTTACATCAAAAGCTAGAATACTATGGTGAGAGTCACACTATATATGTTGGTTCTTGGCTGTTTTAGGGTGCATCTGTTGGAGAAATAATTATTATAGAATATTTTCTTAATTTGAATAACCAAGGTTATATATGAAGTACACACACATTTGCATGAATGCACACAGAGAATGATAAAATCTCAGATGATCAACCATCTGATATTTTGTTTCTGGTCTAAACTATACTTGTATTTCTTTTTTAGAAACTCATATAGAAGGAGTAGTTATGATATATGTGTCTGAGGTCATATATTGAATTTCTTCTATGTTTCTGATTTTCTACTATAATATACATTATATTCTCTTAATTATACACAAAAAAGAAAATCAATTAGGCATGATTTCCCTTGAACATACCCCTCCCCTTTTTTTTTTTTTTTTGCTATAAATCACTGGAACTTGGTTCTCTCCTTTCTTCTCAAGTGTGAATTCCCAGTCATCCAAGTTTTTACTGAAAATATAGCCAACATAATGCTGTTTGAAATTACTGGAGTATCCAGACAAATGAGGAGATTAGATAGACTTTGCAGTTTGTAATTTGCTCGTGGTTACATTTACTCACTTTTTGGAAAAATTTATTTATTGAGCAATTAAAATAGAAGGTGTTCAGAAGCTCTGTGGTCTAGAGGAAAACTGATAGATATTGATAAAGTAAGAAAAGAACAGTCCATATATTATAGAATAACATACTTGAAAATAAAAAATTTCATTCTAAACTGAGTAAGCTCAGCTGACAAATTTTATGTAGGACCCCACTGGCTTGGCTGTTTAAATAGTAATGATCGAATAGTATTCACTGATTCTGTGAAACATTTTTGTGTCCTTTATATTTCTAATATTTCCCAACTACTTTCTCCTTTTTCTTTGAGCTCTGTGCCTTTTTCTAGGGTCTCATTTGAGAATTATAGTTTGGAATATTTCATACTATTTGCCACATAATATAATGAGGTCACTTTATTTCTCTTTCCAACCCCTTTAGATGACAATTGTAGCACACTTCTATGAAAGTAAAGAGTTTAAAGGCCTAGGGTAATTAGAGGCGCTGCTGTCTTCTATATGTGAAAGCTCAGTTTTATTTTTTTAAGCTGACTCTAAACATTTCTTTATATTTACTTCAGTGGTGTAGACATTTACAAATGTTAATAGTCTAATAGTCCTATTGATTTTTTGAATATTCAGAAAGAATGTGCCTTTTATCAAATTACAAAACTGCAAGTGAATGGTTTAAGTCATCTCAATTATATTGTTCTATTTTCTACCTAGTTATGGTTTATGAATCAAAAGTGCACATATTCAAAGAAGAATTTCTCTACTGTATGAAAGTATGAGTCATTAAAAAAAAGTATATGCTTACAGTAATTTTAATTCTTTAGCACTCCCTTAAGTTGGTCTCCTAATTTTTAACTACATTTTTTGTTCTCATTAATTCTTAAGTTCACTTTTACAAAAAAATATTTCTACAAACAGTTTCCAAAAAAAAATAAAGATAATTGAATTTAAAAGAAAGGAGTTGAGGGGAACTACAAGGCAGACTTTCATGTCCAGTTTTTTTTTTTTAATTTTTAAAAATATTTTATTTATTTGAAAGAGAGAGAGCACGTACAGGCAGGGGGAGCAGCAGGCAGAGGGAGAAGCAATCTTCCCAGTGGGGAGCCCAATGTGGGCTCAATCCCAGGACCCTGGGACCATGACAAAGGCAGATGCTTAATCAACTGAGCCTCCCAGGCATCCCTCATGTCCCGTTTTGATAAGTAATTGTATCATTTATCTAAAGGATTTTTTTAAAGCTGAAAAGATTATTTGAAAGAAATTGATTCATCAAAAGAATCTTTAGAGGTTTGGTTTGTTGAAGAATGTATTATTGTACTCAAATACACACATATATATAAGCCTATGTACACATACGTATATGTGTGTTTGGGTATATATACATAATAGTATTATATAGTATATATAATAGTATATTATATATATAATATCACATATACAATATGTTAAAAAAAAGTTAGCCTTTGTTGGACAAAAATGCAGAAAGAATTAACTGATAAAGGAATGACTATACCAGATTGGATGGTGTTACCAAGTTATAGTATTTAAAAGCTTGGTATATTCTAAATGTTGTTTCTTTAATTTCCCCTTAAAATTTGGTAGCAGTGTGTAGAAGCACACAAATCTAATATCCTATAGAGAAAATACATCAGGAGAAACTTACTTAAGATTAATGTAATTGATGAATCCATCCCATTTTGCTGAGCACCTATTTTGTATTAGAAGGATTCTAAAGAGGGGTAATAATTCATCTCGCCTCCAAGACTTTTACCACTAACAATGCAATTAAAGGGGCACCTGGGTGGTTCAGTGGTTACACTTCTGCCTTTGGCTCAGGTCATGATCCCAGGATCCTGGGATCAAGCCCCGCATCTGACTCCCTGCTCTGCAGAGAACCTGCCTCTGCCTGCTACTCTGCCTACTTGTGCATGCACTATCTCTCTGTCAAATAAATAAAATCTTCAAAACAAACAGTGCAATTAAAGTAGACAAATACTTTTTTTGAATTTTGAGTACTTCTGATTCCCTGGGGGCATTATTACCTTAAAGAGGAGGTCGCAAGTGTTGACCGTCCATAAATTAAAATTGTGTTTTCTATTTGAAAGATTGCATGTAATCATATGGACTTAGATACTTCCAAGTACATATTAATTTACTATAACTATGAAAAGAGAATTTTAAATTTTTGGTGAGAGCAATCTTCTGTAAAAATTGAGGTCCTCGACGGTTAATTTTTCTTTTCTGTAATTTTCCTAGAATTGCTGACATTCAGTGTGCACAGACTATTAATGAACACAAACTTTTATCTAGTTTCAGTTGGACAAAAATAATTGATTATACGTTCCTTGCTTAGTATGAAAGAATGTTTATTTTTTTGCTAGAATTCTATATGCTGTTATTTGTATAAGTTCTGTTTTTATAATCTTAGCCTTTTAGGAATTAGAATCCTTAGAACTAAAGTTTAAATATTTTCAAACCAAATTAAGTTGAACAGTTCAACAATTAAATGAGAAGATTCTAATTCCAGTTCTACAGACACTGTGCAAGTCATTGAACTATTTTTTGATTTTTTGCTAATTCAAGTGGAATAATGCTACATTTTTGGAGCCTTCATTGAAAGCCTAGCTGCTTTGGGTCTTAAGGTACATATGACTCCTTCTGAGATCACCTCCCTAATTCCCCACTATAGATTTGGATGTACCTTACAGGTTCTCCTCTAATATCCTGTAGGCTGGCTGGCTTTCTTTCTTTCTTTCTTCTTTCTTTCTTTCTTTTTGGTACTTATTAGGCTTTATTTTATGTTTTGTAAGAATAAGAAATACACGTCTTATTCATAGTTGGATCTCTTTCACTTACTGAATAAAAAATTGATAATCAGTGTGGCAATTTTTTTTAAAGATTTTATTTATTTATTTATTTGACAGGCAGAGTTCACAAGTAGGCAGAGAGGTAGGCAGAGAGAGAGAGAGGGATGCAGGCTCCCCTCTGAGCAGAGAACCTGATGCTGGACTCGATCCCAGGACCCCGAGATCATGACCTGAGCCGAAGGCAGCAGCTTACCCACTGAGCCACCCAGGCGCCCTGTGACAATATTTTTTTTTTGTTTGTTTATAAGCTATAATAACTATCATATTTAATTATGAGATTTATGATTATTGTTTTGATAAAAATAGCTTAATTTGAAAATGAATTTATGTTTAAACATTCTATTAAGTTATAACTAATTATGTCTAATGAACTTTACATAAGAGATTTGCATGTTTTAAATATTACATAAAGATGTATAAAAAAGACAATGATGATGAAACTACAGAATTATTCCAGATATGTAACATTGTTCAGTTTTCATTTTTTTAGGGATTATTTGTATTCAAAACCATGGACATTGATAGATACTGTTCTCTATTACAGTGAGTCCTAAAATGTCAACAGTGACAAATGACTATTTATAGTATGCAAGCCAAAGACCAAATCCTCCGTAGAGAACTATTCAGAAAGATTAGTTATGTAAGCCTGTATTAAATAAGTCTGAATCTTCAATAAAATAAAAATCAGTAAAGAGATATTAGGGCTCTAAGATCTGACATTAGAGGTTTGCCGCAGTAAGTGAGCAAGTTAATTGGCTCAAGACAGTGAAAGGTAGAATGAAGGGCACTTACACTTACCATGTGATATTTGGCACTAAAAAAATTTCACCACGATGTTTTGTGTACAAGACAGAAGCATATTGCATGGACCAGAGACATAAAGCAAGTTATCAACTCATATAATGTACTTAACAATTGGGACTACCAGTGTAGAATATTCTTATCACTTTGGTTGTCATTAGCTTCATAATTTTAAGTATATTTAACATTTAAAATGCAATATTAATATATGAAGAGACATTTTTAGAAATGTAATTGACAAGATCTTTCCCTCATAATTCCTGAGCCTATCACAAAGTCACTTCCCCCTTCCTAATATAGATCAACAGCCAGATTGCCTGGGTGTGTCATCAGACTGAAATGCTTACTCTGTGACATTAAACTCCTGCACTCAATTTCCTTCTCTGTAAAATAAAAATGATCATAATGCTATCAATAAAGATATATGGTGGGTAATAAATGAATTTGTATAAGTAAAGCTCTAGAAGAATGCCTGACAGGTAGAAAATGAAATGTAAGTGTTCATTGCTATTTTCCCGATTGATATCGCCCTGGTTTAAACTGGCGGAATCCATAAGACCTGTTTCTGATGATTAGTATTTTTGTACACAGGTAACATGCACTTATACAAAAGCTTAGCAGTTGCAATTTTGAATGTCTAAGATGTTTATCCTATCTTTTTACTACTAATAATGGACTTTTGAACCTATTAATGGATTAAACTCTTGTTCAAAGAAATAGTGGTGGACAGTATATTAACAAAACATAAACTCAATATAAGGAAAACTTTAACATGAGTTTATACAAACAAAGAAACAAAAGTGACCACCCCCAACAAGTTGCACAGTGATCACTACTGATGCAATAACAATACCAGACCCAGATTAATTAATCAATTAATTAATTAGTTACTATCACTTTCTGGGGATCAAAAGCTTGACTTTTCATAACTATGTAGTAATTGTAAGAATACATCAGTGGAAGGTGAAATGACAGCCTAATGGAGACACCTTGAGCCAGGGACCATCTGCTGGGTACATAGATCTTTAATTGTAAGAGTATATTTCAATTTAGAGATAATAAATCATTTCTTACGTAACTTTTGCTTTCAGCAAACCATATGAGAAAAAAAAATTCAAATAACTATAAGATGTAGGTGTAGTGTGTGTTTGGGGGTGGGGGTAAGAATCATACAAAATCCTGGAGCTAATTCCTTAGCATCCAGGCCAAAGAAAAATACCATCATCTCATATATGGATCACCAGAAGAGTCTTTATTCCTGTCCACCATTAACACAGCATTATTTGACTTTTTCTTCTTTTTTCATTAGAACGTTTTCATTTTCTGAAAAAAATCAAGCCTACAGAAATTTGTAAGAATAGTACAATATTCATCTACATTCTCTTCACCTCAGTTCACCATTTATTACTTAGTGCATTCACCTTCCTCCCCTAACCAATTCTCTCTCTCTCCCCCCTCCTGCTTCTCCCTCTATCCCTACAGAATTATTTGAGATTTAGTTGCAGACTTAATGACAGTTTTTCCCTAAGTAGTTTGACACTTATTTTTAAGAACTAGGACATTCTCTTACATAACTACAATGTAACTATCATGCTCTGACAATTTAACATTGATAGAAGATGATAATCGAGTATATAGTCCATATTCAAATTTATGAGTTGTCCCAATTTTTTTTTTTTCTGTCTTTTCCCCTTCTCCTGGATTTAATTACCATTTTAAGAACTAAAACCATTAGTCAGGATGCCTGGGTGGCTCAGTTGGTTAAGTGACTGCCTTCAGCTCAGGTCATGATCCTGGAGTCCCAGGATGGAGTCTGGCATTGGGCTCCCTGCTTAGCAAGGAATCTGCTTCTCCCTCTGACCCTCGCCCCTCTGATGCTCTCTCTCTCTCTCTCATTCTCTCTCTCAAATAAATAAATAAAACCTTTAAAAAAATTAGTCAATTCATGAATGAGATGAACAGAATAAGCAAATTACTATCTATGGAAAAATTTAATAGTGACACATCTTTTAAAATAATTGGGTTTTCGGGGCGCCTGGGTGGCTCAGTGGGTTAAGCCGCTGCCTTCGGCTCAGGTCATGATCTCAGGGTCCTGGGATCGAGGCCCGCATCGGGCTCTCTGCTCAGCAGGGAGCCTGCTTCCTCCTCTCTCTGCCTGCTTGTGATCTCTCTCTGTCAAATAAATAAATAAAATCTTTAAAAAAATAAATAAATAAAATAAAATAAAATAAAATAATTGGGTTTTCAAGTTTATTTTGTGAATGATGTGTTCTCTGTTTTGTCTATTTTTTTAAACTCAAAATTAATTTGATATTTGTATTAATCTGACATTACTCCAGATGGTTTGAATACTTCATTTGGACATAAGACTTTATTATTTTTAGGAGGGAAAACATATTTCATGTGGCCATGTCAAGATTGGCATGTGTACTCTAGTTGAGTAGTTTTCCTATTGAAATATTCAGTAGATTATTTCAGATTATAATCAGATCTCTCTTGCAGTCTCCTCAAGCATGCAAACTGGCTCAGGTCTGGTGGGTTTCCAGACTTAGTTTCCATTAATCTAGGGAACTGAAAATCATTTCATTTCTGATTATTGTTTTATTATGAGCAGGTCAAAATAAGTACCCATTGCTCATTTGTGCTTTTTTCTAAGTAAAACATTATTATTATTATATAACATTATTATTCTGAAGGACTCAGAATCAAGAAAGAGCTGGATAATCAAGGTTCCAGAAACAGAGAGCCTTTGGGGTTGTTCAAGCTCTGGGTAGTGATTTGGAGCTATATTTCAGTTCTAAACACAGACATTTGGGGCAGCAGACAAATAATGAACAAAGGGTTCTATGGTTAATTCTTCTCTCCAGTCTTTCAAATGATGGCTTCATTGCTTCATTAGAACCATGACACTGAAAACCAACACTTTTTTTTTAATAGTTTAATATTGTAGGAGTATGGTTAGCTTTATTTTGTCAGCTTAGCTAGCTATAGTCACCAGTTATTTGATTAAAAACTAGTCTAGGGACGCCTGGGTGGCTCAGTTGGTTAAGCAGCTGGTTTCAGCTGAGGTCATGATCCCAGTGTCCTGGGATCGTGTCCCACCTTGGGCTCCTTGCTCAGCTGGGAGCCTGCTTCTCCTTCTGCCTCTGCCTGCCATTCTGTCTGCCTGTGCTCGCTCTCTCTGCCTCTCTCTCTCTCTGACAAATAAATAAATAAAATCTTAAAAAAAATAAAAAAAAAACTAATCTAGGTTTTACTAATGTTACTTTATAGCTGTGGTTAACATCTACAATCAGTTGACTTTAAGTAAAGGAGATTAACTTCGGTAATGTGAGGGTGTTTATCCAATCAGCTGAAAGACCTTAAGAACAAAAACTGAGGTTTCTTGAGGAAGAAAAGATTTTGCTTAAGAGTGTAGCATCAATACCTGCCCGAATTTCTAGTTTACTTACCTGCCCTATGAATTTCAAATTTTCTAACCTCTACGCAATCATGTAAGACAGTTCCTTAACTTCATCCTCTATTGAGAGAGAGAGAGTTTAATGACATTAATTAGTGTTTAATTTTATCAGAATCATTTCACAGGAGAAGGTTTGGATTGTCATTGGGTTGAGAACATTGTGTTGAGAACAATCACTTCACAGGAGAAGGTTCGGATTGTCATTGGGAACTGATAGAATTAACCATTAATGTATGTTCTTGAAGTACTAATATATTTTTAAAATTAAGTTAGAGAATTAATTCTATAATGATACAAATAGCTGGCTTTGTGTCTTTTTTAAAGCACCCATTTGTCTGCCATCATTCATTTAAATTTCATTTGAAATTTAAGGTTAAGTAGTGCCTGGGTGGCTCAGTGGGTTAATCCTCTGCCTTTGGCTTGGGTCATGGTCTCAGGGTCCTGGGATTATAGCCCACATCAGGCTCTCTGCTCAGCAGGGACCTGCTTCCCCTCCTCTCTCTCTGCCTGCCTCTCTGCCTACTTGTGATCTCTTTCTCTTTCTCTCTGTCAAATAAATAAATAAAATCTTTTAAAAAAAAAGAAATTTAAGATTAAGGTTAATTTTATCATTGCTGTCAGGTAGAAATGCCTTAAATCACTCTGTGATTACAATAAATTGTAAGGGCAATAATGTTTTGCCAGGTGGGGAGAATACTAAGACTCCAGTAAGATACCTGCAATTCATGTTTGTTTTTTAATACAAGAGATTTATAAAAATTTTTTAAAAATGAACTTAAACCTCATTATGAATACTTTTGCAATAAAAGGAGCTATTCTGGAAAACAGTGGAGTTAAGTATTGTTTTTTTTTAAGATTTTATTTATTTATTTATTTGACAGGGATCACAAGGAAGCAGAGAGGCAGGCAGAGAGAGAGGATTGGATTAAGTGTGGCTGATCTCATTGAATCTCATTGAATTAAGTGTGGCTGATCTCATTGAATCCATGTTGAAAAATCTATCCAGGATTCATCCAGTGTCAACAATGGTAAAGGGGATGTATGGCATTGAGAACGAAGTCTTCCTGAGCCTTCCTTGTATCCTGAACGCTCGGAGTTTAACCAGTGTCATCAACCAGAAGCTGAAAGATGATGAAGTTGCTCAGCTCAAGAAAAGTGCAGATACCTTGTGGGACATCCAGAAAGACCTAAAAGATCTGTGACTCCTGGCTTCTAGGCTGTAGAAATTTAAAACTGCAATGTGATTAACTGTGAGCCGTTAGTTTTCATCCATATACATGGATCGCAGTTTGCTTTTATCTTCCTAAATATGTGAATCTGGGCTCACAGAATCAAAGCCAGTGCTTGGTTTAATGCTTGCAATATGAGCCCTTGAACAAATAAAATTAACTATTGTAGTGTGCTTCTAAAAAAAAAAAAAAAAAAAAAAAAGCCGTGCGTACTTGAGAAAGATGGCGGCACGGCGGGGAGCAGGGCCTCGGAGCGCGGCGCGGGCCATGCACGGCTCGAGCGGGCGGGCGCAGCTCTGCGGGGCTGTAAAGCGAGGGCTGGAGGCTGGAGCCCGCCCCTTCGAGCGAGCGGTGTGCCAGGCTCAGCGCCGCAGCTGCGCCCCGACCGGGCTCCCATCCTGCAGCCTCGGCCCCCAGCAGAGACAGTTCCAGAAAGTAGGTGGCAAGTAGCATCACCTGGGGGCTGCTCCCGGCCAGGCCAGCGCAGCCAGTAGCCCAAGGCAAAGTAGCGGGCCGGGTGGCTCCCTGCTGAGCAGAGAACCCCATGCGGGGCTCAATCCCAGGACCCTGGGATCATGACCTGAGCAGAAGGCAGAGCCTTTAACCCACTGAGCCACCCAGGCACCCCGGAGTTAAGTATTTTAAAAACAAAAATCCAAGTTTCTGAAATCTGCTTCTAAGAAGAGTGAGCTAGTTCCTATTGGATTAATCCTCCTAAAAATAATAGCACTGAAATAAAAATAAACAGAAAGAGCAAACACAAATTACCTATTGGCACTGGAGAGTGAACAAAAGCACACAGATTATATAGAGAAATAAGCACGTGGACAAAGGGAACATCAAATGGTGAAATCTTAATTTCTATGGCTTTTATTCTGGAGGAAAGCTGCCATTGATACTGCAGAGTTTTTCTAAGACTCCAACATAACAAGTAAAGAACAAAGTTTGGGGCAACAGTAGCCTGGAAGGTAAGAAAGTAGGGAATAAGAATTTCAGAGTGACCACAAGTTTATGGAAAAGAGAGAGCCAGAGAGGGAAGCTGCTTATTGTGTCTGCAGATTTCTGGGTGACTCCTAAACAATTCATCTGTAAGAAAAAACTCTAAGCAATCTAACTAAAAAACAGAAGAATTGAACTGAAATTTTAGCTGCTACCCAAGAGGCATAATTTATAGGTTGTCAACAGTAAAGTTATTTTCTTGCTAAAATAAATAAATAAATAAATAACAATAATTCTCAGGGAAATATAATCCAGAGTCTGCAGAGCATAACATTCACATTGTCACAGATAACAATCCAAAATTACTTGCATTAAATAACCAGGAAGATTAACTTAAAGAATATCAATAGAAAGAAACCCAACAATCTGAGGGGTTTGAAGTGGCGGGGGGGTGGGGAGATGGGAGGTTGGGGTACCAGGTGGTGGGTATTATAGAGGGCACGGATTGCATGGAGCACTGGGTGTGGTGAAAAAATAATGAATACTGTTTTTCTGAAAATAAATAAATTAAAAAAAAAAGAAACCCAATACAACCAAATTGTTGAATTATTAGAAGGATTTTGAAGCCACCCTTTTGTAACTCTGCATGATAATTATAAGGGAAAATACCCACAGAAAAATGCAAACAATGAAAATTTCCCAGAGTCCACAGTTGGAAGGGAGGGAGGTGGGGTGTTGGGTGAGCCTAGTGGTAGATATTAAGGATGGCACGTATTGCATGGAGCACTGGGTGTGGTGCATAAACAATGAATTTTGGAACACACACACACCAAATAAAATTAAAAAAAAAAAAAAAGAAAATAGATTTATTGGATAAGCTTAACAGAAGAATGAAATAACAGAGGAAATAGTGAACTTAAAGATTAATCAATAGAAATTACCTAATGTGCAGAATAGAAAGGATAGAAAAGGATACAATAGAAAAAAATGAAGAAATAGAAAAGGGTACAATAAAAAATTCAACAGAGATTTACCATATGTTTAATAAGTCTCAGAAGAAGATGAGGAATACCATGGGGCAGAAAAAGTTTTTTGAAAAAGTAATGTTTTAAAATGTTCTAAAATTGGGACAGTCATAAATCCACAGATTGAAGTAAAGCAAACTCCAAGAAAAATAACTGCAAATAAAACTATTCCTAGACCCATTAAAATCATGTTGCTAAAACCCAAAATTTAAGAAGAAAACAACCAAACAAATACAACACATTACATGTGTTGTATGATTTGAAATGATTTGAAAAAACAACTGCTTCTCATCAGAAACCATGGAGTTAGGAAGTCTGTAGAACAAGTACCTTAAAGGGTGAACTGGGGAAAAAGAAAATAACACAAAAATAATCTGTTCAGCCAGGGGCACCTGGGTGGCTCAGTGGGTTAAAGCCTCTGCCTTCGGCTCCGGTCATGTTCCCAGGGTCCTGGGATCGAGCTCCGCATTGGGCTCTCTGCTCTCTGCTCAGCAGGGAGCCTACTTCCCTCTCTCTCTCTCTGCCTGCCTCTCTGCCTACTGTGATCTCTGTCTGTCAAATAGATAAATAAAATCTTTCAAAAAAAAATAATCTGTTCTGCCAAATACTCTATCTTGCAAAATATTTTTCAGGAATGAAAGTGAAATAAAAATTATATTCAGGTTAAGAAACAAAAAGGGAGAGAATTGTTAATGGCATTTTTAGCAAATGAGAAAGGATATTATTACAAAAATGAGAAAGGACATTCATTTTTCAGGCTTAAGGAAAATGGTACCAGTGAAAACAGATATTCCAGCAGGAAAGAATTGCTCCAGAAATAATAAATGTATAGACATAAGTAAATACAAAAGACTACTTTTTCTTAGTTTCTTTAAAATACATATGATAGCTTAAAAGATTAAAACATTGTTTTATAGTGTTTATGCAATAGGTAGAAATAATATGTATGAAAATGATAGCATGAAGTGTAAAGCAGAGGTCAGCATATTACATCCTGTTTTTGTAATTTTTTTTTTAATTGGAATGTAGTTATGCCCATTCCCTTACATACTCAGTATGGCTGCTTTTCTGCAGCAATAGCGGAGACTGGCACCAAAAGCCCAATATGCTTCCTTTCCTAGTATAAAAGTTGGGAGGAGGAAAATGGACTTTTGCACTTGCAATATTGCTACATTTTACAAGAATTGGTATATTATCTCTAAGTAGACTGAAAAACAAAGGTGCACATTGTACTTACAGGAGAAATTTTTTTTTTTTTTTTTTAATTTATTTGACAGAGAACTAGAGAACACAAGTAGGCAGAACGGTAGCCAGAGGTAGAGGGAGAAAAGGCTCTCCCCAGAGCAGGGAGCCTGTTGTAGGACTTAATCCTAGCACCCTGGGATCATGACCTGAACTGAAGGCAGCCGCTTTACAAGCTGAGCCACCCAGGTGCCCCTTCTCACAAGAGAAGTTATTTTAAAATTACATGATGCATTGCTAAAACCCTAATACATAAATTTCCATTGGGATTCTAAAAAATAACCTTTAATTCATCTAAAAGAATGCAAAAGAGGAGAAATAGAGGAACATAAAAGAGAGAGGACAGAAAACAAATAACAAAATGATAGACACATACAATAACTACAATAGTAACAGACTAAAATTCCAGTTAAAAGACAAAAATTATCAGAATAGTTTTTTTTTTTTTAAAAACAACTTTATGATATCTCCAAAACATGCATTTCAAATACAAAGAAGCTGACAGTCTGAAAATAAATGAAGGGACAACAATAGACATTTGATCATTATTATTCATAGAATCCATATTTGTAAATTTGCTTCTTTCTAAGTTTTATTGATAACCCTAAAATCAATATATTATGTACATTATGGAAAAAGTATGTTTGTTAAGTAAGTTTCCTTCAAGCATGAATTATAGTGCTATTGGCCTCAACAAAAGAGGAATAGAAAGTCATGAAGGCTAATAGAAAGGCAGCAGAATAAAAATAAAAATGGAAGCAGATACAATAATAAATTATTATAATATTTGTATTGACAAGAAAACTTTTGAATTATTAGTGATCTGACAATGTGGTTAATTAAATTAGATTTATGACAACTGGTCTCTAAAATGTGAGGAATACATGAAAATAATCTAAAAGAAGTGAAAACACAGAGAACAGAATATGAAGGCACAGATGAAGAAATAAAGTAAAAGATGTTCCCAGGGAGGAAACCACAAAAGTCAAGTCCAAAAATAATTACTCTAAAAAAAGTTGTTCCCACTCTGGATTAATGTCAGGTTAAAAAGTTTCATCATATGAGGAATATAAAAAGATCTATAATTAGAAAAAATAGATAAAATATTCCAAAAGATTAAAGAAAAAAGTCTACCAATATCCAAAAGACAGAAAATACTTTAAAATGTCCAGTATTGGATATTATGAATGCCAAAAAAAGAATGTGACTCAAGCTTTTTATACCCAGCTACCTTCTGTGGAAGGCTTATGAAAGACACTTAAATAGCCATAGGTAGGCACTCATATACCTACCCCTACCTACTCTGAGAAATAGCTAAAGTACTTGAAAGTGTGCTAAAATCAGTTCCACTCCTTACATTTGAGAAATCTTTTATTAGAGAAAAGAAATTAATATCTGTATGCTAAATGTCTAAACATTTTAACGTTATAAGGTAAAAATAGGTAAATAAGACATTTTTATTACACAGTTTTATCAAATACACTTTCATAAAGACAAAGTAAAAAATGAGTGTATAACTATGGCTTGTCTATAACTGAAGGTCGGCAAGATATCAAAATTAACTAAATTTAATCATTATTAGGTGTTTCTGGATTTCCTGTTGACAAACCAATAGTGTTTAGATAAGTAATAAGTAAATACATGAATAATTCATGTTATTATTTATTCCATTAACTGTTATTTTAATAACATTTCATATATAAATGCTGTTATTTATTTCATTCCTTTAATTTTAGTAAAATCAGTGTGTTTCTATAGTTAAGACTTTCAATATATGTGACCTATTGATACTAATGAAGTAAAAGATTAAAATCTACATGTAATTTATTTAAAGTATAAGATATATAAATATTTTCATTAAAATATAAAGTTTTTAAAATAATCATAAAATTAAAATTTTATTTATGTTATCAAAAGTTATTTGCCTTCTAAAGCATTTAAAATGATCTATTAAAATAGAGAAGTAAATATTACTACAATTAAATGATTTTAAAATTTCAAATCAAACTTTTTTTTTTTTTTAAAGATTTTATTTATTTGACAGACAGAGATCACAAGTAGGCAGAGAGGCAGACAGAGAGAGAGGAGGAAGCAGGCTCCCCTCAGAGCAGAGAGCCCGATGCGGGGCTCGATCCCAGGACCCTGAGATCATGACCTGAGCCGAAGGCAGAGGCTTTAACCCACTGAGCCACCCAGGCGCCCCTCAAATCAAACTTTTAAATAAACTAGAAAGCGTTTATATTTTTCAACATTTAGAAAAATAAACTATTTGTGATTCTAACATTGGAAGTCTGTAAAATTACCAATGAAATAATATGTCTCAAGTTACATGTATACAAATTTCAGAGTAATGTATTTAATATTGCAAAGTATTATTCTGTTTCCAGGTGCAACTCTTGTGATTGCCCACTAATTCATGAGTAATTCTGTACAATAAACCTAATAAATCCAGCAAGGCAATAAATGGTGCTATTGGAAGAAGATATTTATGCAAAACTCAGTTGTGTTCAGCTTTCTGCAACGCAGGATTTTTAAATTAATCGGTTTGACTTTCTTTTATTTAACCACTCTTTTTTGGCTAAATCTCCTTTCACCCTGAATCATCTCCATGTGGGATACACCTACCTTGTAGAAGTTTGCTCCACCAAACTCTTAGAAATGAGGGAACATTTCCCTGTGGCCTAAATGGTGTTAATCAGAGAGATGATTAGGTTTAATTGTATTTCATCATACTGACCACTGGAAAAATGACCAAGGAACCATTGTATTATTACCAAAATTAAAGTTTTGAGTGTGTTTATGAGAAGCAGAGCCTAGGATCTATTAGGACTGCAGTGTAAATATGTCTTCCAGTGAGGGTCATTGCTTTTCTGCTAGCCTAACTTTTTTATGACATAGGTGAAAAAAAGCAATCTTGTCATTAGGGAATATACATGATGCTTGGCTAGTCTAGAAAGGTAGTCTAGAAATAGGGGATTAGCAGTTGAAGGAGTCATGGGGAAGTCCTCTAGATAGCTACCTAGAACCTGGAGATCAAGGGCATGGGATTCTGTGGTAACGCTGCCGATGGAAGAAGCCCCAGTCCCATCAGAAGTTAATCTTATATAGAGTCCCTTTTACTGAGTTGAAGAGGAGTCTTCAGTCACAATGTTCTTATTGTTTAGGCAGCTAAGTGTGAGTTTCTGCTTCCATTTTTGGATAATTCTACTTATTGGATCATACTTTCTTCTCCGCAATAACTTTTCTAGTACTAGCAAAAGGTGCTCCTCATTCTTACCATTTTTTTACTAATCAGATGGAATCTTTTATGATGTTTGAGGACATTCTAGATCTTTTAATGAACAAACAAGAAAAGTTTTTGAGGAGACACTTTGCCCGTAGGAGTAGAAAGAATTTTTCATCTATTTTTCCAAAAGCATTTTAATTAAAGGCAGAACAATGCTTTTTTGCATGCTTTGTTGTTTTAATTAAAGAAGTCTACTACACTGCCTAGGGAGAGAAAAGTTTTCCTCTTCATATCATCTTCCTTAATGATCAATGGGTGCTTCTGGGTTAAATATATTCTAAAATATCAATGAATTACTTAACTACTATAGAAACACAAAGCAGAAAAGATGTACAACATACTAATCTTTATTTTCTATGGAAGATGGGATCTGACTAATGTAAAAATAGATATATAATAATTTATTTTTCTAAAAGGAGAAGAACATAGCAGAATATTAGCAGCAGTTATTTCCAGGTTGTAGAATTATAAATATTGTTTATTACCCATTTCTGTATTCAAGCATGTATTCTTTTAAAAATTGAGATATATGTCTCCCTCCCAATCCCATAAGTGACTCTTAATCTCACAAAACAAACTGAGGGTTGCTGGGGGGAGGGGTTTTGGGAGAAGGGGGTGGTATTATGGACATTGGGGAGGGTATGTGCTTTGGTGAGTGCTGTGAAGTGTGTAAACCTGGTGATTCACAGACCTGTACCCCTGGGGATAAAAATATATGTTTATAAAAAATAAAAAATTAAATTAAAAAAAATTGAGATATATGTGTATGGGTGGATGGGTTTGTGTGTTTACATATGCACACATTTCTTTTTTTCATCTGAAGGACCTTATAATCTGGTAAAGAAGATATAACATGTACATAAATATCTGTAATACATGTAGAAAAATAAGGATGTAAAAAGTATTATAGATAAAGTACCATAGGTGATTAATATGAGAAGATAAAATATCGGGTTTTTCCTTGGCTTTGGATTTTACAGGGAAAATATTTTCTTTTGTACTGGACAGAACACATTACTTTTTATTTTTCAATTAGATATATCAGCAGTAATTTTTATACTTGGAAATCTCTAATGACCCCTACAATTTGCTTCATGTAACCAAACTGAATAGGAGTTGAGTTTCAAAAATATAATTAGAAATATGAATAAATATAAAATATATATTTCAAAACTATAATTGAAGTTATAATAAATAATTTTAGTTGATGAATGTATAGGAATTCAATAAGATATATCAAATAATAGTTTGTGGTACTATAATTTCCATCTACTTAATTTATTTTATATACCTCTTTCAATATGATATTATAGTTACTATGCAAAATATTCTATCAGATTCTTTCAGCTGTGTTTGAGACATGAATCCCATAGTAAAATTAATTTGGGAAACAATTTATAATTTATCTCCATTGATAAAATTAAAAAATATTTAGATGTACTTTGAGAAAAAAATGGGATTAATGTATAAAACAGTGCAACTATAAAAATTTCTGTACTTTTCAGATCTGACACTTTTCCTATTATGGCGTAAGGTTTTTTTTTTTTTTTTTTTTTAAAGATTTTATTTATTTATTTGTAAGAGAGAGAGAGAGTGAGAGCGAGCACAGGCAGACAGAGTGGAAGGCAGAGTCAGAGGGAGAAGCAGGCTCCCTGCGGAGCAAGTAGCCCGATGTGGGACGGATCCCAGGACGCTGGGATCATGACCTGAGCCGAAGGCAACTGCTTAACCAACTGAGCCACCCAGGCGTCCCGTAAGTTATTTATTTAAAAAATAAATGGGGATTTCCATTAGTGAGTAGAACTGCTAGGATTTGAAGTAAAAGGAATCTCTATTGAGTTATGCATAATATGCAGAAAAATCCTTGAAAGTAACCTGTGGGTGGCAGTGTTTTGATATTCCAGAAGATAACCATCTCAAGTTACTTTTCTTTCTATGATTCATGTTTATATCTTGCCTCTGAATCATATGTAAAAACAACCAGCTGAGTGTATGTTGTCAGCTAGTAAGCACTTTTTAATGAACTAGACCTCACTTTTGTTTGAACATGCAGCAATGTTTATGGTTTTATTTCAGAACATCACCAGAATAAGGATTATTTTGGCCAAGAGAAAATTAAATCATCCAGTGATGAGAACTTACGAACAAGAACAGACATCTCTAATGGTTCTGTAGCTTATTTTATCTATTGTTCTATTTCTTCTCTGTGTAGTGTGTTGTGAAGTGTGTGATTTATTCATAGAAGGCACTGTCACTACCAAAGTATTGTACTCTGAACCACAGAGAACTCTTGACATAACCCATTAAAGAAGGGAATAATAATCAAAAAATCAAGTATTTATACACCATGTTTTTTTTTCCCCTTGAGTAATTCCCACTGATCATTAAAGCTGAAACAAATGAAAATGCCAATATGCAGCCATTTTTTAACTACAAAAATGGCAACTTTATACAATTCAGGCTAATTTATCTGATTTGAGTCTAGCCAATTCTGATGGTTCTTAGAGTTTCATTTCAATATGAGAAATTGTAATACTAGAAATGTTTTCTGAGTAGCAGTCACAAATTAGTGTCACCATAAGATAAATGAGCCAGTTATAAAAGTGAAATTGAGGTTTATTTAAGGGGTCTTAACAGGACATCCATCACAAAGACAACACGTCTTTTATACAACTGGGGGTGGGCGTCTAACATGGCTGGTGTTAACAGTTCACTTATTGATTTACACAGAATTTTAGATAACAGCAGAATTTTAGATAATTTTAGATAACAAAACATGAAACTAGCTACATTAGTTCCCACTGGTTGCCATAACAGAATACCACACACTTTGTGGCTTAAAACAGTAAAAATTTATTCTCTCACAAATCTGGTATCTAGAAGTCTCAAATCCAGAAGGGCCAAATCTGTTCCTTACCTCTTTCAGCTTCTGATGGTTGACAGCTCCCTTCACTTGAGGCCAGTCTCCACTTGTTGCCTCTGTTTTATGTTGCCTTCACTCTGCACCTGTTTTCTCCTCTGTGTGTCTCTTACAAGAACACCTATCACTTGACACCTGTCACACCAGTTAATTCTCATCTCAATATCCTTATCTTAATTACATGTAAGAAATATCCTTACCTTATTTATATCCTCAATATCCTTACCTTAATTACATCTTAGAAAAGACCCCTTTTCTAAATAAGGTAACATTAACAGGTTATTTTAGGGGAGTAGGAAGTGAACATATCTTTTGGAGGGTCACCATTCAACCGAATACAGTCATGCTGGCTTTCTTTCAAAGAACTGAGGTGATTCTTAAGGAAAAGATTTCTAATACAGTTTTATTTTCATTTGCTTTGACTTGCAAGTCACTACTATGTTATCTGAGGTCTAATAAAGTTCTTTATTCATATTCATTCGCCAAAACAAAATAAGAGAACTTTCGGAAGCATACTCAGACCTGGAATAGGCAAAAGGCACTTGAAAAGCACGGTCACTTCCACCATTTGACTTGCTGGTCCATGAAGAATGTGGTTTACAATGGGATAAGAATCTCACACCTGAATGTAAATCTTTATCAAGAAAGTCTTGCTAGAAAGAAAAATAGGAAGAGATAGATATACGTGATTTACAGTCCAGTATGACTCCCTACCTCTTAGCAGACTGGTAATGGTTTGCACAACAGAACTGTATGTACCGTTGTTCTAGAGGGTTTCCTTTCTTTATATATCTATATCTGTATCTATATAGCTATAGATAGATAGATGGATTTAAGAAAATGGCAGGAAGAGGCAGAATGAGAGGGAGAAAGAGAATCAATCTTAAGTGGTCTCCATGCCCAGCGCAGGGCCTGATGCTGGAGCTCAATCCTGCAACCCTGAGATCATGATCTGAACTGAAATCAGGAGTCAGATACCTAAATAGCTTAGCCACCCAGATTCCCCTGGATGGTTTTCTAATAAGGCTGTCTTGTAGTTTTCTTGTTCTCTGAGAGAATGTAACCTTGTTTTACTAACAGTGGTAAAGGTTAAATCTTGTAGAATCATTTAACTTTTGAGATTAATTTTAGAAAACCCCCTAAGCTGTGATTTCTTTTTTGATTTTTAATTTTTATTTTATTTTATTTTACTTATTGAGAAAGTAACCATCCTGAAGGTTTTGGTTTTATTGTGAAAAGCTGATTGTTTTTATATAACTTGAAATTTTAAATTCAGTATTCCTTTCTCCCTCTGGATTCATCAATTTCTTGCCCTCAAATTCTTTCTTGTCTTTCTGCTCATTCCCAAATAATAAGTAACTAAAAATTATATTTTGACATATAATCATGATTTCTGTTAAATAATCACTTGTGACATTTCGAGAATCATGCTTTTAACACTCCCATTAAGATGGATCCAATAATCTAAGAGTTTTTGAAAACATCTGGATATAACCTTCCCCCCTTTCAATTACTAAAGATATTTCTATTATCATATTTCTAAGGAGAGAATTAGTATTTCACAGATCAGTATAAATTATTTTGTTCATTTATTCAAGCTGCATTTCTTGACATTTTAGATACTGAACTTCATTAGGCATATTTTATACTATTTTTTTGTTTGTTTGTTTAGACTTATTTATTTACTTTAGAGAGAGAGCATGCATGAGTTGGGATTGGAGTAGGGGCAGACAAAGAGGGAGAAGGAGAAAGAGAATCTCAAGCAAACTCCCTGGTGAGCACAGAGACCAATATGGGGCTCAATGTGGGGCTCGAGCTCATCACCTGAGATCATGACCTGAGCTGAAATCAAGACTCAAGAGATTAACTAACTGAGCCATACAGGTGCCCCAGGCATGTTTTACTCTTAAGGACTAACAAGAGACTGATAAGGAATATGAAGAAGTGCACACATAACTGAAATAATAGAATTTGATGCTGGATAATTACAGATCCCATGAGAGAACACAGGAGGGATTCCTAATACAAAGTGAAGGATCCAAGGTTTCCCAGAGGAAGTGGTTCTTCAAGTAGGTATGAAAAGGCAACTAGAAAATTCATCCACTACTGAATTCTCTACTTACCACTATTAGACACTATTAACCACTCTAAAGGAATGATAGTTTTGTTAGATAAAAGAGGTAACTTTGCCACCTTAGCTTTTTCCACCGAGATCTGGTATGGCCTTTGGAACAGACATGGGACAGCTTGGTTACCTTCAGATGCTAAGGATCTGCTTGAATGTAGGAAGAAGTATTTAAGGGTCAGTGGAAGGACACCTAAATGTATTTATCTTTTAATAATATATATTGGCATGCAAAGCCCATTATTCCTATAATCTTACTAAAAAACTCTGAATGATGCCTATGACACAGTGTATTGTAGGTTGAAGTAGGTAACTTATAAAACAGGAGACACTAAAACTACTTGTGATTATTGGAAATTCTTGCTATATGTATCCCCTCCTCCAAGACACTACCAAAACTTTGTAAGGTAGTAGTTTCTCTTACCACAGTAAGTAATAAACTTAGTTTTGTAATATTAACAGGTTGTATTAGTCATATTTGGAAAGCAACCATTTGACAAGATTTAATGGTGAAGAGTTTGACAATCATGATTTTGTAAATTCATAAACAATGTGGCTTGGGCTTTGACTTAGAGATAGGATAGGACTTTTAATTGATTTCTAAAGTCTGACTTTTTGAGTCAGTAAAATAGTGGGATTTCTTCTGGAATATTGTGAAAGTGGAAAACAAGATATGAAACTAGACTGGACAACTTTTTGTTGTTGATGTTGTTACAGGCATAATGATTTACTGATTAAGAGGAGACTGTTGTTCAGGCAGCTGGAATGGCAACTCAGTATGTGGTTTGCTTATAAGCCTGTGAACGCTGAGAAATTTCTGCTCCTCCTAGGTAGGGATTTTATCTTTTCCTAATCATTAAAGATGTGTTTGTATTAGCATATGGAGTGAAATACAAAGGCTATATTTTAAATAAATGAAACAATTTGTCACTGCATGTGACAAGACTTCCTCCCTGTGATAATGAATACTTGTATAGGAGAGGAAACTGCAAAGAACTGGGAATTGAAGTACAAAGAAGGGAGCTGAATCTCACCATACTAAAGACAGAACTTTTGCTTTTAAGTGTAAATCTACCATTTACTATGTCCCCTGGTGAAATAAAGGTATTCTTCATTGTGTATTAACTATGACCTTGACAATTACAAAGGAATGTACAGTGCAAAGGAGAAAAAGTGAATTAAGCTTAACAACAAAGGATTTTCTTTTAACTACCCAAAGTAAAGGAATCGTTAAGACTTTGTAAAAATGAACTTTAGCTTCTTTTCTAATTATCAAGTAAAATTTTCCATAACTATTTGCTTAACAAAGATAAGTTTCCAAACCCATATCGTACTTGAAATAGAATTCATTAAATTACACAATTTTACTGCTGAATTGTTTCTTAGATTTATGAAAATGAAATATTTATAATTTTTTCCGTACATAAGCAGTATGAATGTAGGAATAACCATATTCTGGAAAAACTGGTAAAACTAAAAAATAGCAGAACAATTGCCTTATTTTATATTGCAAACCAACACTATGTAAGATGCTGAAGTGTTCCTTATTGTTTATAAATAACTATCAATAGGATTTAAACAAGGTAAGAAATTTGCCATGAGAATTAATGGATTATGGATTAATTATGAGAATAAGACCTTATTTAATTATGGGAGAGACTGAAGAAGAAAGGGACTAGAAGGGAGATTTGGGAGATCACTAGCCAGCCCTATTCTTTAATAGGAGGAATTACAGAAGATTCTGAGAAGCCAGTAATGTCCAGCTACAAAATGAAATGGAAACATGAGAGAAGTTAAGGAAAAAATGTAGGACAAATTATCCAAGTTGCAAAACTCTTGCTTTTAAAGGTCTCTGGCTGAATATCTGACAATGGACTTCAGTTGTTATTGATCAGTAGGGCTGGCAGTGAGAAGAGCTGGATTTAGAGCAAAACAGGATGAAAAGCATTTTTTCTGTCTGTCAGGGTCTCTAATTCAATGACCTCCAAAGAGTAATGGTAGTTGCTTTGATTCTACCTTCCAGTTCTCAAGCAAATCCCTATTTTGGCCAACTCTAATAGAACATATAAGGCATGGAATTCTGGGAAACAGTTTCAGCTTAACTTAATTGAGTACAAACTGATACATGGTTAAATATAAATTACAAAACTTTCAAGTGACAGTTAAAAATAATGAAGGGACACCTGGGTGGCTCAGTTCTTGATTTCAGCTCAGGTCATGATCTTGGGGTTGTGGGATCAAGCCTGCCTTGGGCTCTATATTAGGTGTAGGGCATGCTTAAGATTCTCTCTATCCCTCTGGCCTTCCCCAAACCACATGCTTGTGCGTGCTCTTTCTCTAAAAAAAGAAAAAGAATGGAGATAAGAGCAGAGAAATTAATCTACTAATGACCACATCATTTCTACTCTTGCAGTTATATAATGTATAAATTTGTACATTATAAAAATGTGGGCAATACTAACAAATTAAAATTGCAAAGACTTTTGTATTAAATTGAATAGTCTGAGAAAGGTCTATTACTGAAAAAGGCACAAACATTTACTTTGTGTACTGAAAGAACAAGCTCATTGATGATCTGAAATTTATTGGTATGGCAAAGAATGACAGTGTTCATAGAAACTAGTTTATTTGGGAAGTTCTAAGTTAGCAGCAAAACTATTGCAGAAATCATTCCCAAAACTGTCTTAGACAAACTTATCTACAAGGTAATTTTGCACAGCACAAGTTGAGGCTAAAATGAAGACAACATGTATATAGATAAGATCTTCCTATACATGGATAGGTCCTCCCATACATGGATTCACTAGAACCTTAAGATCAGCATAACTCTAGTATGATTTTGTTTTCATGTGGGGACAGTGGTGAAAAAAGATAAGCAGAAATAAATGATAAGGAAGATAAGATTTTTTTTAGTCTTATTTCATTTAAATATCCCCCATACTTCATGTTAAAAATTTTTTAAACTACAAAACTTCAAAAAAAATTTTTTTTGAGATTCTTTTTTTAAGTAATCTGTATACCCAATGTGGGGTTCAAGCATACAACCCTGATATCAAGAGTCACATGTTCCAACTGAGCCAGCTGGGCATCCCTAATCCTACCAAACTTTAAACACTCACACTCTCTTTACTCAGAGTGACAGATTGTTAAAAATGGGTGTATTTGTTTTATCTATGGACAAATAATGGAAAGAATGGTAGCTGGGTAGATAAATGATATATAATAGATAGATACAGATGAAGAGATGGATAGATGGTATGGTGAGCTTAAAATCACTACAAGTTGCTTGCATCATCTCCTGTCAAGAGGTGGTGAGTCAGTTAAGTGTCTGACTCTTGATGTTGGCTCAGGTTATGATCTCATGGGTCATGAGTTCAAGACCCAAGTTGGGCTCCATACTCAGAGGGGAATCTGCTTGAGATTTTTCTCCTTCTTCCTTTGTTCCTCCCCCCACTCATGTACTCTCTCTCTCTCTCAAATAAATAAATACATTTTAAACAAAATTATGCCTTTCCTGATAAAAGTGATCTTCTTTAGCTGGGTGCTTTGGGTCACACCAGAGAGTCTAACGAATTGATTTAGGATGGGGGTTTTATTTTCATAAAAGTCAGTAAATTTTATAGATTCTGCATATGGTACAGAAAATTTGTTTTAAAATTTCTGATAATTCCAGAAAAAAAAAGTAATTTCCATTAGTTTAAGTAGTACAAATTCTAAGTAATTGATTCACAAATGTTAAATCCAAATCAAGTTCAAATACTTTTTGGGCTTTATAAATATTTCTTGTATTTTACATAGTGAGAAAAAGGAAAATTCTAAAATCTGGGGAGTTATTTCTCAGGAACATTTGTCTTTAAAATTGTTTAATGCTAAAACCTTCATTTAAAAAGTAAAGTATTTTATTATCTAACCTTAAACTCTGCACAGAATACTTCAATGGCAAGAAGAGGCCAATTTAAAAGTAAATCTTAGGAAAATCTTCCACTGAATGATTATTCTTTCATATATTGACATAGACATTTGACTTTTAATTTGATTATATATTATTTAGCCACTTTTTGTAAAACTTTGGGATGAGTTCTATATATATTTTAATTTCTGAGAAACACTGCTGCAATGCATTATCACAGCAGGTTGGCTGGAAAATGGTCAGTGGCAAATTTCTAAATGGTATTTACTCTAAAGATAATCTCAGAGATAGTAAGGTAAAACATTTTTTTAATGTGAAAATTGAAAATAATTTATAAATATAAGCATTTAGAAAAATAATATATTCTTATCCAAGTCAGAAAATACAAAATGTGTGGAAAATGATATAAAATCCACCATAATTCTATCACCCCAGAGACATTCCAGTTATTTTTAACAAAATACCTAAATGATTACTTTTTCATAAGTTGTGATTATGTCACATATATTTTTTGATCTCTAGGTTTTTTTGTTTTTTTAATATTTTATTTATTTATTTTATAAAGAGGGAGAGCACAAGCAGGCAGAGGCAGGCAGAGCGAGAGGGGGAAGCAGGCTTCCTGCTGAGCAGAGAGCCCGATGTGGGGCTCCATCCCAGGACCCTGAGATCATGACCTGAGCTGAAGGTAGAGGCTTAACCCACTGAGCCACCCAGGTACCCTGATCTCTAGGTTTCTTTCTTTCTTTTTTACATTGTATTAAGAGTACTTTTCATAAAAATAAAGTTTATTTTTAATTAAAACCAATTTTTAATGACTTTCCAAATGGTTTTCCTTTTTTCTTTACTTAACTAATGTAATTATTTTACTTTGGGAAATTTCACTTGTTTATCATTTAGTATTATTAAAAAAAGCCACCATGGGTATACATGAATATCACAATTTGCCTATATATTTTACTACTTGTAAGTTCAATTACTGGATCAGAAACATCTTTTTCAGAAAGCAATATGTGAATTTTAATGTCCCACTAGGAAAGCATGATATCTTCATCATTATTTAGTATTTTCATTTTATAAATAGCTATTTATTCGGTAGATAATTTTGTTTTTATAGAATTTGTTTTATTATAAGTAAGTGAACAATTTCATAGGCTTATTACATTTAAAAAATTTTTTATTTAATATTGAAGTTTTAAAATTGAAACTTTTCTAATAATTGAAGTAAAATTTACATAGGATGAATTGTACAAAATATTGACCTTAAATAAATGTTTGTATTCAGACACCTTAGCAATCAAGGTACAAATGGAGTATTATCCCCAGAAGGTTATCCTGTGACCCTTTTCTAGCAATCACAGGCAACCACTGATTTGACTTCTATCACAGGTGAGTTTTGCCTGTCCCTGAACTTCCTATAAATGAATTAATAATGGATTTATTATTTGTGATTGGTTTCTTTCATTCAACAAGATATTTTTGAGACTTATCCATGTTGTGAATGATACCCATATCAGTTTTCATTCTTTTAAAATCTGAATAGTTTTCAATTTTATGAATAAAACACTTGCTAATTTACTCTCCTGTTAATAAATATTGAGGTTGATTTCAGTTTTGAGCTATTTTGAGCAAAAAAATATTTATATGTATTATATATCATAATTATATATTACTATATAAATGTTAATATAATATATAAAATTTGAACATATATAATTAGATATGTGATATAATTTATAATATATTTTATATTATAATTAAATATGCTTATGTCTATATACATTATATATGTGTATACACACATATATGTATATGTATTTTTTGGTGGACATATGGATTCCTTTTTCTTGGATAAAAACCTACTAGTAGTATTACTGGATCATAGCTTATTGAAATTGGTAAACTTTTCCAAAGTGAGTATATGATATGCAGTATTATTAATAATGTATGAGAATGTCAGTTTCTCCACATCATTCTCCAAACATTTAATGTTATTATTCTTTTTACTTTAGGTATTTTAGTGGTTAGAGTATCATACTGTGATTTTAACTTGGTACTTTCCTAATCAGTAATGATGTGATGACATGAGCATCTTTTCATGTCTTTTTGGCTATTTGTGCCTCTTTATATATAGCCATTTGTGTATTTTCCTTTATGAAATTTCTGCTTAAATCTTTTGCTATTTACTTATTTATTTTAAGATTTTATTTTAGGAGTAGTTTTAGGCCCATAACAGAATTGAGGGGAAAGTACAAAGATTTCCCATTTCCTCTTGCTCCCACACAGGCATTGCTCCCTATTACCAAAATCCTCCATCAGAGTGGTACATTTTTAAAACTGGTGTACCTATATTGATACATCACGATCAACCAAGGTCCCTAGCTTACAGCACAGTTCACTCTTGATGTTGTATATTTTATGGATTTGTGCAAATATATGATACATGCATTTACCATTTCAGTATTATACAGAGTATTTTCACTGCCCTAAAAATCCTCTGTGCTCTCCTTATCTCTCCCTCCCTCTCTTCTACCCCCAACTCCAGGCAAACTAATCTTACTGTCTCCATAGTTTTGTCTTTTTCTTGAATTTCATGTAGTGGGAATCATGCAGTATGTTGCCTTTTCATATTGGCTTCTTTCACTTAGTAGTATGTGCTTTTTTCACTTGGTAGTATACATTTATGCTTCCTCCATATCTTTTCTTTCTTTTTCTTTTCCTTTCTTTTCTTTTCTTTTCTTTTCTTTTCTTTTCCTTGTTGTTGTTGTTGTTTTGCTTTTGATAATAATCCATTGTCTGGATGTGCCACAGTTTATCCATTTACCTACTGTAGGTCATCTTAGGCAAATTCAAGTTTTGGCAACTGTTAATAAAGCTGCTACAAACATCTGTGTGTAGATTTTTGTATGAATAGAGTTTTCAATTCCTTTGGGTAAATAGTAAAAAGCACAATTGCTAGATAGTATGGTAAGAGTATGTTTACTTTTGTAAGAAACTGCCAAACTGTCTTCCAAAGTGGTTGTATCATTTTACGTTCTTTTTTTTTTTTTTAAACCATCTTAACCAGCAATGAAGGAGATCTCTCATTGTTCCATACTTTTGCCATTCTAATAGGTGTGTAGTAGTATTTCATTGTTGTTTTAATTTACATTTTACTGATGACTATGGTATGGAGTATCTTCTTATATTCTTATTTGTCATCTGTACATCTTCCTTGGTGAGGTGTCTGTTAATGTTTTTGGCCCATTTTTAATTAGGTTGTTTGCTTCTTAGTGTTGAATTTTAAGGTTTCTTTGTATATTGTGGATAATAATCCTTTATCAGATGGGTTTTTTGTAAATATTATCTTTCAGTCTGTGGTTTGTCCTGTCATTGTTTTGACATTGTCAATGACTTATTCCATATATTGTGCCTTTGGTATTGTATCTAAAAAGGTCATCACCATACCCAAGGTCATTCAGGTTTTTTACCATATTATTTTCTAGGAGTTTCCTAGTTTTACATTTCACATTTAGGTCTGTGATCCATTTTTGACTTAAATTTTGTGAAAGTGGGGCGCCTGGGTGGCTCAGTGAGTTAAAGCTTCTGCCTTCGGCTTAGGTTATGAGCCCAGGGTCCTGGGATTGAGCCTCACATCAGGCTCTCTGCTCAGCGGGGTACCTGCTTCCTCTTCTCTCTCTGTCTGCCTCTCAGCCTACTTGTGATCTCTGTCTGTCAAATAAAATTGTAAAAAAAATAAAATTTGTGAAAAGTATAAGGTCTCTGTCTAGATTAGATTTTTGCATGTGGATGTCCACTTGTTTCAATACCATTTGTTGAAAAGACTGTCTTTTCTGCATCATACTGCCTTTGCTCCTTTATCAAAGATCAATTGGCTATATTTATGCAGGTCTATTTCTGGGCTTTTTATTCTGTTCCATTGATCTATTTATCTAGCTCATGTTTAAATTGGAATGCTTTTCTTTTTATTATTGATTTATAAAAACTCTATTTATTTATGAGTCAAGTCTTTCATCAGATGTATTTCACAACTATGTTCTCCAGATGTACATTGTTTCTTTTTTTGTTTCAGCGAGATCAAATTTAATTTTGCTAAGTTCTAATGAACTAACTTTATTTTATATTTAATAGTGAATGCTGTGTCCAGCAATATGGTGATTAATTTCTATATTAATTTTTCCCGAAACCAGAAGCCACACACTATGAGATTTCAACTTTTGAAGTTATTCAGAATTGTTTTATGGCATACTACAATGTGTGCCTCAATTAACATTCTATATGCACTTGAAAAAAATGAGTGTTTGAGGGTTGTTTGGTGAGGTGTTCTACAAATATCTATGAGACCAAGGTGGTAGTAGTATTGTTCCAAATTTCTGTATCCTTACTGATTTTATTTACTATATATTCTATCAGTTACTAAACAAGGAGTGTGAAACTATCCAGTTAAAACTGTGGATTTGTCTATTCCTCTCTTTAGTTCTATCAGTGCTTCTTTGATGTATTTTGAGACTTTGCTTTGGAGCTGTGCATATTTATGATTGTTATGTCTTTTCTATTTTCTTTTTACCTTTATCTTTATGAAATGCCTTCCATTATCTCTAATTATCCTTCCTTTTCAGAAATCCACTTTGTTTTTATTCAAATAGGCATTCCAGCTTACACTTTGGATTATATATCTTTAAGCATCGTATTACTTGCAACCTAAGAATTTTTTTTTATTTTTTTTATAGATTTTATTTATTTTGAGAGAGAGACGGCGTAAGTGTGAGGGGCAGTGGAAGATGGAGAGAGAGAATCTCAAGCTGACTCCATGCTGAACATGGAGTCTGATGTGGGGCTCGATCCCAGGATCCTGAGATCATGACCTGAGCTGAAGCCAAGTCGGACGCTTACCTACTATGCCACCCAGGCACCCCAAGACTTTATCTTTAAAATGCATATCTTATAGGCACCATATAGTTTTCTAGCTTCTGGGGGAAAAAAATTCTAATAGGGAAAAATCTCTACCATTTATTTGGAATGTATAGATGACTAATATTCAATTTAATCATTGATATATGATATGATTGAGTTTGGGTCTAGCATTTTATTATTATTTGTTTCCTATTTATTTCCCCCTGAGTTGTGCTCCTCTGTTTCTCTTTTTGTGGTTTATTTTAGGTAAGTGGAATGTCTCTTTAGAATTTCATTTTAAGCTTTATATTTTAAATTGTATTTTTAGGGCGCCTGGGTGGCTCAGTGGGTTAAGCCGCTGCCTTCGGCTCAGGTCATGATCTCAGGGTCCTGGGATCGAGTCCCGCATCGGGCTCTCTGCTCGGCAGGGAGCCTGCTTCCCTCTCTCTCTCTCTCTGCCTGTCTCTCCATCTACTTGTGATTTCTCTCTGTCAAATAAATAAATAAAATCTTTAAAAAAAAATAAATTGGGGCGCCTGGGTGGCTCAGTGGGTTGGGCCGCTGCCTTCGGCTCAGGTCATGATCTCAGGGTCCTGGGATCGAGTCCTGCATCGGGCTCTCTGCTCGGCAGGGAGCCTGCTTCCCTCCCTCTCTCTCTCTGCCTGCCTCTCCATCTACTTGTGATTTCTCTCTGTCAAATAAATAAATAAAATCTTTAAAAAAAAAAAAAGATTTAAAAAAAAATAAAAATAAATTGTATTTTTAGTAGAGTGCTATTGTATTTTTACATTTTAATTTTAATACATTTTAATACATTTTAAAAATTGTATTTTTAGTGTAGAGTGCTATTCAGTACAGTAGCCACTAGACCAAATGTGCCTATTTAATTTTAATCTTTTGTTTAAAGATTTTATTTATTTATTTGACAGAGATCATAAGTAGGCAGAGAGGCAGGAAGAGAGATAGGGGAGGAAAGCAGTCTCCCTGCTGAGCAGAGAGCCCAATGTGGGGCTTGATCCCAGGACCATGAAATCATGACCAGAGCCGAAGGCAGAGGCTTTAACCCACTGAGCCACCCAGGTGCCCCTCAATCTTAATTAATAAATTTAACATAACCATTAGTCTCACAGTCTTACTAGAGATGGAAATAACATAAACAATTCTGCATTTTAGAGAAAGTCTCACATCAACACTGTGCAGAAGTTGGACACAAGAACAGGAGCACAGAGAGGACCAGAAAATGAAGGCATGGATATCATCCATGATGTAATAATTTTTTTTAAAAGACTTTATTTATTTATTTGACAGACAAAGATCACAGGTAGGCAGAGAGGCAGCCAGAGAGAAAGGGAGAAGCAGGCTCCCTGCTGAGCAGAGAGCCCGATGTGGGGCTCGATCCCAGGACTCTGAGATCATGACCTGAGCCGAAGGCTGAGCCTTAACCCACTGAGCCACGCAGGTGCCCCCATGATGTAATAATTTTTTAAAGTTATTATTATATGGATTAGTACAGTGATATTCTGAACTAGAGAAATAGTAATGAGACTAGAACAGGGATTTTAGAGATATTTGAAGAAGAGAAGCAATGAGAATTACTGAAAGGTGTTAGTGGAAGCAAAGGAAGTAAAAGTATAGGAAGAAGTCAAAGATGATATTTTGAATTAGGTTGACTGTTCTGAGGTCTATGTTTTGACAAACATGGGGGTAAGTTGGGGCAGAAGACAATTTTAAAGTGGGGAGAAGAAAAATGAGATCAGTTTTGAACTTAAAACTCTGTTGCTATGGCCTTTGGGTGTGGCTGATCAGAAACATGGAAAAGCAATATTTTTTTCAAAGAGCACTATTTTTTATTTTTGTGTAGCTATTAAAATAATTTAAAACCTCCAAAATTGTAAAATCTTAGCACAGAAATCTCCAAATAGAAACAAATTGGACAGTCTAATAGAAAATAAGAATAATGAAAAGGTATTTCACTGATGTATTCTCTGGTCATCCTTCTCTTTTGGGGATAAATATTTCCAAGCTGCTCAATGCTGACTCCAGTATTTTCTTCTTTACTTGAAGTCTTCTGTTTTCTGTCTTGGGCAGCCCTTTTGCTCACCCCTAATCCCTAGTGCATGCAGTGAATAGGGCTCTCAAGTTAACCTGTCAAATTCAATTAACTGCTGCAAGCTGTCCATGGTGACACTTGCTGTAATTAATTGAGAAAACCAGCATAAAACCACCCTTCAGAGTACTTTGTAATTGAGTGTGAGGTCTCATGAGATCTCTTGCTCAATTTCAAGTGCATGGAGTTTTTGGGTGGGATGTGGCTTGTGCCATGGAAACCATTTATGAGCTTATTAAAGACTGTGTCCAAAAATCTGAATACCACCACATTTGCTCTTGAGAGACATGGTTCGACAACACTGATAGTTTGCTGTGTAGATAGCAACTTTTTTTCTCTTCTTATTTATCCCTATACATATTTCATATTTTCCCCTTCTCTTTATACCCAGCTATCCTTTAATATTCTGTAATATATAGCCAGTGAATGGAAATAGTTTAGATGACAATGATACAAAAATTTAATTAAATAATGATTTTTTAACAAATAGTAACATTTGTAAATTATGTTCCTTAGTGCCCACAATATTAGATCTCTTATATTTTCATAGTGCTCAGATCCTTCATACAACCTCTCAAAATGGGCATATTTGAATGTGTAGTAGTAGGCTACAACATCATTACTTTAGGATTCTATGCTATCTTCAAATCAATTATTCAACAGTTTGAATTTTTTTCCCTTTGAAATCCCTGGCTGTCTTTCCTGAGGTGCCATCATAACAGTTCTGAGATAACTTTAATCAGATTAAAGCTTAAATTAAGCACCACTAGATGGTAGCCTTGTCAGGAATCAGTGATTCATATAGTTGATTCCTTGGGTTGTTGTGATAAGACAGTAAGGTAATGCATATGTCATAATTGCCACAAATCCAGGAAAAGTATGAGCACTTAGTAAATACTGAATATTATTTGTATTTTAAAATTAGTATTCATTAAACATTTACTGCATATTAATCATGGTATCAGATAATCTAAAAATTGTTTTAATAATCAGTTATTATAATATTTTTTCAATTTTTTATTTTTACTGAACTTCAGTTATTTATGTGGTTAATCAGTTATATAGCAACACATTTAATTTTATATATTTTGGCAAAGTTATTTTTAACAATTATTTGATATTTAATTATAAGTAAAGACCCTACTAATACAAATTAGATATCCTGTAAGACTTCAAAATACATATATATTTTTTACTTTAACATTTTCCTTCAATTTTCTGATTGTCAAAGCTCTACATAAAGCTTTTCTCCATAGTTACTTGAAACATTCATCTCACACTCTGAAGGTAGCAATGATCATATTCTCCTACAGATTACGTTTCATGCAAAGTATACCAAAAACAAAACAAAGCAAACCAAACAAAAACAAAAACTTATGGACTAAGTTATCAGACTCTGCAGAGGTGCAAGAGATTTAATTTATTTTAGCAATATATAGTGATTAACTTTTTAAGGCTGTATCTTTTACTAAAATCACAGTCACCTCAAAAGGGTACCTTTTTAGAAGTAGATTTTGCTAGTGTATTTTGCTCAGTTTTGGGGGGAGGGAGGAGAGTGGTTATTTTAGTCATTGGTAATAGCTCTTTATATATTGTTGATATACGTTATACGTATCTTTATATTGCTTGTTGTACATTGAATATCAATTATTTTTATAATTGCATGTTGCAAATTTTGAATTGCAGTTTGTCTTTTTGTTGTGTCATATAGATCCTTTCTTAAGAAGTTCTACATTCCAAGTTATAAATTCCACAACTTGGAAGCTGTATATAGGATAAGGGTCATTTTAGGAACACTTTCCACACCTAAGATTAAAACATAATATAAAACCATTTGTTGTCTTCTACATATTTATGCTATATCTTTAATCCATCTGAAGCCAACTGTTATGTAAAGTCTCAATAGAGATTTAGCATTTGTTTTCTCCCAAATGATCAAATGTTCAAACTTATTAAATATTTAATCTTTCTCCTGTTAAACTTAATTTTACCTGATATTAAATTTATTTACCTGTTTCTGCATGTTCTTCTGACCAAAAATCTGTTCCATTTATTTATGCTTCTAATTTTGAACAAATCAATACTGACTCTTTTTAATAATATTGTTTTAAAATATTTTTTTCCATTCACATGTGTTCTTTTTTTTAAATATTTTATTTTTTATAAACATATACTTTTATCCCCAGGGGTACAGGTCTGTGAATCGCCAGGTTTACACACTTCACAGCACTCACCAAAGCTCATACCGCAGCAACATCTTCCTAGGAACATCGCCAAAGGCAAGGGAAGCAAGGACAAAAATGAACAATTGAGATTTCATCAAGATTAAAATATTTTTTAATTTCAATTTTAGAAACTAGTTCTTTGGATAAAACTGAAAATTTTTTCTTAGGATTACTAATCCCTATAATAGCTTAATAATTAAAATACCATGTATTAAAATCTAATACTTAGGTATAAAGTCAGTGATTTTAGGAAAAGATACAGCCTTAAAAAGTTAATCACTATATATTGCTAAAATAAATTAAATCTCCAGATCAGAAAACTAGAAAAACAAAAATAAATGAGAAAATGTGAAATAAATGATAAGTATAAAACTAGAAGTTAATGAAGTACATAAGAGAAAAAGAGTACACCAAATTAGTCAATATTATTTTTTGTTAATCAATAAAAAAGATAAAGCATAAATATACAAAATGTATACTGTTTGCTATAATTTTTCAATAGAAAAGATAACTCACCTATGCCTACTTTACTATATTGTGGTTTTTTTTTTCTTATTAAGAAGAGTTGTTTGATTTTGTAGAATGATTTTTGTGTATTGGGCAAATTACATTGATAGCTTTATATGATGATGAATTATTCTTATAATCAAAGAATTAGTATTACTTTGTTCTGTTATATACTAATTTGGGTACTTATCTTGATTTTATCTGAAAATACTCTATTTTTATATTTAAACTTATAAGTGAAAAAAATTTATGAATTCTCTGCATACTTTTCCAATTTGGGGATAAAAGTTATACTATTTCTTAAAAACCAGTTCAGTGTCTTTCCCACTTCTATCTGTGAAATATTTTATGTGAATTATGAATTACCTGTCCCATGAAGATATGGTAAAACATATCAATGAAAAGTCTTCTTACTGTCCTTTGTGAAACTTTTGACTATGTGTTCAAGTTCTCACTGGCTATATTTTCTTTAAGTTTCCTATAATTCATGAGTCAAATTTGGTAACTTATATTTTCTTAGGAAGCTGTTCATTACATTTAGGCCTTTTAGGTCTTTAAATTTATTGGCATAAAATTTGTTCTGGTTATTGTTATACATTTATTTCAGTTTCTGATGCATCACAGTTTTTCTTTTTTCATTCCAAATTTTATTTCTTATTACTTTCCTGTTTTTATTCCCTGTGACTATTATTGCTAGACATTTGTGTAATGTATTACATCTTCAAAGGACAAGCATCAAAAATTAATCTTTGTTTTTGTATCTATTTTATTAATAAGTGCTTTTATCAATATTATTTGCTTATTTGAATTTTTAAAAACCTGTTCTACTGCTCCTTTGAAAATTTTTGGAGTTAATTGTTTGCTGTTAATTTCCAAAATTCTTTTGTGATAAATATATTTGTTGTAGTATATTTATCTATAATTTTCATGAATTTGAGCAGGTTCTTTCCTAGATATTAATTTAATTGGTATTAATTAATTAATTAATTTAATTGGCTATCCTTGATAAATCTTCACTACGTTTTGCTGATACGGTATCTTTTCAGTCTTTCTGGCTTCTTTTCACTTGTAAAAATTTCTCTCACAAATAAATATTAACAACTTTGTCAGTTTAAGGTACGATCAGTAGAATTGGGGATTGTGGGGCAATCTGAGATATTTTTTAGATGGCTTAAAAAGTTAGTGCCTACAAAACTATATGTAGAGTTCAGTCTTAACTCCAAAAATGAAAAAAACAATAAAGAATAGAAAATCTTAGATGCTGGGATGTCTTCTACATTCATAATTTTCTATGATTCTTTACATTTTAGGAATTTCAGAACTGAAAGAGATATAGAATCATAATAAATTACCAGGATCCTCATACCATTCTCCTAACTTGCATCCAAAGTATTAAATCGGAAAGCAGACCATTGTGAAACAAATCCAGTGAGAAAACAAATTTGATAAGAAAAGTATCTTATTTCAAAAGTACAATATAGATACAAATAGAAAATTCAAAAGAAAGGAAAAAAGGGTTTAACTAAGTGTCTCATTCATTGGCAAAATGTTCATATACAGTTATTATAAATATAGGGCGGATGTGGTACTTAATAACATTCACCACACAAATAAACTTAAGTTTATATAATGATTAGTGACCAAATAGTCTACATTCAGAAAGAAAAGGACAGATGAGGTTCATCTACAGCAGAAAACATTTATTATGTTGTATAAAATATCCTTACTTTGAACTTTTTAAGATGTTAGAATGAGTTGCAAGAAGAATTCATAATAGAAAATTTGAGGAAAATAAAAATCATAGTTTAATATGGAACAACATCACTGCTTGTAAATATTCAGGATAGAATTCAAAATTCAATGTTTACAGAAACATTCTTTTTAAAAAAATCTTATGAAGGAATTCTAAATACTCAGTATCATCCATTCTATAACTATGAATAAAATATAGTGTATGACTTAAGGCATAAGGTACTTTTCTTTATGCAAGGAAAAATCAAGAGTCTCCCTATACAATAGTTTTTAGGTAGCAAAAGTAGCTTTTCTATCTTTTATTCATATTATACATCCATCTATTTCACAGGGCTTTTCTTTTATAGGAGTGTTTACTGTGAGGACCAGAATAATGCACAGTTGCATTATTCTCCAATTAAGGAAAGGAGAATTTAAGAGTGAACTCCATAATGTTATAATTCACATCATGCTCGGATGTCTTTCCATTATGTTTTTGCCATCGTAGTAACCATTATAGTAAGGTTGTTGTTGAATGTTTTTGCATGATCATTGTCATAGTTTTATAGATCAGTCATTCATACATTGTCATTACATCAATCTTGTTGACTGGTTTAGTCAGCAATCTGCTATCTACTGTATTCCAAGCACAGTGGTAGGTGAGAGATCACTCTTACTCCATTTCTCTATCTCAAAAGTGCATATGTTCTCTGATTTCATCATGTTCTACACCTTTTTTGTTTTCAGTATTCAGGCTTCAGATGTGGGAGAGAATGGAAACCATAGTTTTGTATAATGTAAACATGATTAGATTGTTGGCAAATGTGCTTGAAACTTTCTATCAGATATTTTAATGTTTTAATATCAAAATGGAATGGTGATGGAGCTCTAAGAAGATTCTATTTGCTTGATCTAAACCAAGTACTTTGTCTTTCAGTTAATAATTCCATCAAAACTAACTTCAAAAATCCACTAGTTACTTTCCTGTAATCATTCTTTATGTGGTCTTTATTTTTTATACCAGTAATTTTATAATTGGTGAGAAGCTAATGTGATAATTTCCCTAAATATACATCAGATAATACAAAGACTATTAAGAAATAGATTGTTTCTTTGAAGTACAAAATAATTTCATTGACTTATTCACAGTAAAGGAGCCAGTCAGCAAATATACATTATTCATGTCTGAACATTAGTATTAAATAATAGAGAATTAAAATATACACAGTACTTCTGCAAATACTTTCTACATTAAAACATAAAAGGAAATGAAAATTATTGTTATGGGTCTTTTCATTCAGCTTCCACGTGAGTGCCTAAACCTTGGCTTTCCAAATAATTGGGATTGTATTGTACAATCACATATATAAAAGTTCACTGCAAAGTCTTCATTTCTTTACATTATTTACTTGAATTTTACCTGACAGAAGAGTGGTCAGCAATTTGGATTTCAGAGAAACTAGAACCATTTTGGAAAGAGTAAGTGTAAGATAGATACTTATTGGGGTAAAGAGGACCATTTAGGCATGCTGATGTTGGAAAATGTAAACTGTGTGTCATTCACTGCTTACAGCATTTTTTCCTTTTATATATGCCTTCACCAGCTTGAAATTTCATATAAAAACAGGATTGTTCTGGACAAGGTCAATTGTGTCTGCATTAAGAAAATAAGAACATTTTTAAATGAGAAGAGATCAACATAGAATACTATAATAAGGATTACAAAATTAAAAGAAAAGTAAGATTTGAAATCAGCTTGACTTACAAAGCAATAATGCATACTTATGAAGCTAGAATGATAGTAATTATCTCGAGAGAGAGAATAACCTCTATTTCTGGAGGTGAAAATCATTATGTATTTACATATTAGTTTAGTTTGACCTCTAAGAATCTGTTTTTACATAGCTGACTTCGTAAATTTCACTCAGGTTCGTGTATTCTTCATTTACCATATGTTCACAGTTATACTTAAACTTAAGGTAATTAGAGCTCCAGTGTCAATTCAGGGTCAGAAGAAATGAAGACGATTACTCCAGCAGAGCTCAGTTTATAAACTGTTTATTCTCTTCTGAATGGTGAGGCTCTGTGGCAAAGTTCCAGTCAGCAAAATTTGTACTCTAATGGTAAAACTTTCTCTTGTATCTTATTACACATGTTAGAGTTTGCCTTAAAAGGGACCAGGCTATTTTTTTTTTTTTAAGAAGGTAATTTCTACATGCAGGAAGGTGATATGAATTCAAATTTCAATTTTTAAATTTTATTATTTTCACCTTGCTATTAAGAAGAAATCTATTTAGGGGTTATATTTCTATATGTAGTGGCATAGTATATTTACTATATTGACCATTACTTGTAAATTAATCATAATTCACATGACATATAATCATAGGTAGAAAATAAAATGCAAACAAAAGAGCCAAAATAATTTTTTTCAACAGATTCAGTTTTATTTATTTAAACTCAGGTCCTAAGTAATATAAGCTCAAGGATATGATCATTCATTATGGTAAAATTTAATGACCATCATTTAACCTGTATAATTCTCACTCTACAACATCCAATAGCTATTGAACTTGGTATATGTGACAATGTCAAAATATTTTTGCATTGATTATTTAGGCCAATCACTTTGTTTTATTAAAGGTAATCTAAAAACCACTAGGATTGATTTTCCTTGGTATCACACAAGTGATCCAGCTGTGAAAATATAATTAGAACCAATTCTCTTGATTTCCAGATTAAGATCCATTCCTCTACACCATATTATATCTTGCTAATCTTTTAAGTTCTTAATCATGGATATTTCTGAAGCAATGCAAAGAGGTATTTCTTTTAGAAAAGTCAAAAAAAGAGGAAAGAAAGAGTAAAAGAAAAAGAGGAAAAGGAAGGGAAGAAAAGGGGGAAAAAAGAGAGAGAGAAAGGAGAATAAAAGAAAAGAAAAGGAAACTGAATTCTTGGTCTTTGGGCTACTTAAGTCTATGCCAGATAGCTAATAACAGAGAAGGCTTGTTGGGGTGCTGTTTCTTATGATGTAGCACTTCGTTGAAGGACCATTTGGTTATGTGCTGTGATTTCAGTTTAGAGTTAAAAATGTTTGAAAATAATTCATAAATGACAAAAATATATATCATGTATTTGGGGGTTTTATATGTTACATCATTCTTATAAAAACACTCACACTCCTAGAAACTTCAAAAGTGAAGTAAATATACAGGATTCCCCTTTGGTGGAAAATTTAAAAATTCATTTTGACCATATATTCAAAAACTGGCCCAGTAAAAGCATTAATCAATTTACTTTTTTAAATTAGAAGCACAGCAGCACCCATAATGTGGCATAGAAATATAGCTCCAGCAAGCCAGCACTATAATTTTTCAACTAGATCTGTGATATCCCAGAAAAACTTCCCCACATCTAGCCGGATTTTTTTCTGTTCTTTCATACAATTATTATGTATAGCAAAAATAAGAGAGCAACAGGGTGGACAGTACTGCTCTATTACCCATTAAAGATGCATTGCCATACTACTCTCTAGTATGGAAGGAATGTGAAAACAGAAAGCTGAATATAAATTATCTAGAAGAATGTCAAACTTATGACAAACTTATATTCTTTATGAATATACAAAGGAACTAATTGTGGACAAAAAGTACAATAAAATCTGAAAAATTCCTGGGCTCAGGGATAAAAAAAGTTAGTATCTATTAAACTGATAGTTTTTCTTATTATTCTCTTTGGAGAAGATTTTTATCTCTTCTATGGTCCACATGTTTATGTTCCTCCCAAATTTCTGTGTTAACAGAAATGCCCAACAAGATGCCCTTTGGAAGGTGGGCCTTTAAGAAGTGATTAGGTCGTGAGTACAGGGTCCCCTTAATGAGATTAGTGCCCTTGCAAAAGAGGCTCTGGAGAGATCTCTAGCCCCTTCCAACGCAGGAAGATATAATGAGAAGCCTGCAACCTGGAAGAGGGCCCTTACCTGACTATGCTGGCATCGTAATTTTAGCGTTTCATCCTGTAGAACTGTGAAAAATAAATTTGTTGCTTCTAAGTCACTCAGTCTGTGGTCTTTTGTTATAGCAGCATGAACAGATTAGGAGGGTCTCTTTAAAGTAGCACATTCCTATTGAAAATAGTGTCAGCCATGCCAACTGTATAGTTAAATGCCAGTCTTCTTAAGGCCCTGGAAATAGAAGGGTTAATATTTATGACCTACCAAGTCTATTGGGTTCACAGTTCACTTCCTTCAGGGCTTACATTACTTCCTTTTACTGTACATTTTCAACATCCTCACTCCAAAGTGAACAGTCATTGCTTGAAACTTGCTGAGGATAGAAAGGGCAGATATTCAACTTGAATATTTGTGATTCTTACAGGATATATGCATTTTAAAGGTAGATCACTTGCCTCAAGATTAAAAGATGTCTGAACAGTGATGTCTGAAGTCAAGTCTTTTTAGAATGAGAATTCTTTAAAATAATACAATATCTGCTGAAAATATAAAAATGCAACACTTTATAAATCCAATGAGATAGAACAGTTGCAACTATTAGGAAAGATACAGCCAAACACAAATCTACAGCTGAAGGAGAGCAGAGTGATTTGAGGCATATTTGTCAAGCAGCACATAGTAATGTGTTAAATCTCTAGGCTGGATATTTGTTCTTTCTCTTTGCAATGTCATCTCTATCATCTACTTTTTTTTTTTTTTTCCCTCCATTCTTTCTCTTTACTAGAACAAGTTCCCTTCTGCACTTATCTCTATTTCGTTAGAGTTTCACATCGTGTCTGGTACATGGTCATAAACCTTTGCTCAAGGAATAAAAGCATCTGGATTAAACTAGGTCTAGCAGGTATAAATGGGTAAAGTATAGTGAGCCACTTCAACAAATGGCCTGGATATAAGACTATTTTAAATGGATACTTTTGATAACTTTTCTAGATACCAGAGGTAATAAGTTACAATGAAAAAGAATCCTGTTCATAATCCCTACATGAAAAATAAGAGAACATTATGTAGAACCTGAATAAAAAATAAGATTTTATTAACATACAAGCATTAAATAAATAAAAAGATAAATTGCGGATAAGAAGGCCCAGGAGTCTAAAGATGTCAGTTTTTCCAGTATTTAATTAATTTAAAATACTCTCAAAATGTCTTTTTTAATTTTTTATTTTTTATAAACATATATTTTTATCCCCTGGGGTACAGGTCTGTGAATCACCAGGTTTACACACTTCACAGCACTCACCAAAGCACATACCCTCCCCAATGTCCATAATCCCACCCCCTTCTCCCAAACCCCCACCCCACAGCAACCCTCAGTTTGTTTTGTGAGATTAAGAGTCACTTATGGTTTGTCTCCCTCCCAATCCCATCTTGTTTCATTGATTCTTCTCGTACCCACTTAAGCCCCCATGTTGCATCACCACTTCCTCATATCAGGGAGATCATATGATAGTTGTCTTTCTCTGCTTGACGTATTTCGCTAAGCATGATACGCTCTAGTTCCATCCATGTTGTCGCAAATGGCAAGATTTCATTTCTTTTGATGGCTGCATAGTATTCCATTGTGTATATATACCACATCTTCTTGATCCATTCATCTGTTGATGGACATCTAGGTTCTCTCCATAGTTTGGCTATTGTGGACATTGCTGCTATAAACATTCAGGTGCACGTGCCCCTTTGGATCACTACGTTTGTATCTTTAGGGTAAATATCCAGTAGTGCAATTGCTGGGTAGCCGAGATGATGCAATTGTAAATGGGATTGACTCCTTAATTTCTCTTTCTTCTGTCTTGCTGTTGGTGTAGAGAAATGCAACTGATTTCTGTGCATTGATTTTATATCCTGACACTTTACTGAATTCCTGTATAAGTTCTAGCAGTTTTGGAGTGGAGTCTTTTGGGTTTTCCACATATAGTATCATATCATCTGCGAAGAGTGATAATTTGACTTCTTCTTTGCCGATTTGAATGCCTTTAACTTCCTTTTGTTGTCTGATTGCTGAGGCTAGGACCTCTAGTACCATGTTGAATAGCAGTGGTGATAATGGACATCCCTGCCGTGTTCCTGACCTTAGCGGAAAAGCTTTCAGTTTTTCTCCATTGAGAATGATATTAGCGGTGGGTTTTTAATAAATGGCTTTGAAGGTATTGAGGTATGTGCCCTCTATCCCTACATTTTGAAGAGTTTTGATCAGGAAGGGATGCTGTACTTTGTCAAATGCTTTTTCAGCATCTATTGAGAGTATTATATGGTTCTTGTTCTTTCTTTTATTGATGTGTTGTATCACATTGACTGATTTGCGGATGTTGAACCAACCTTGCAGCCCTGGAATAAATCCCACTTGGTCATGGTGAATAATCTTTTTAATGTACTGTTGAATCCTATTGGCTCGTATTTTGTTGAGTATTTTCGCATCTGTGTTCATCAAGGATATTGGTCTGTAGCTCTCTTTTTTGGTGGGATCCTTGTCTGGTTTTGGGATCAAGGTGATGCTGGCCTCATAAAATGAGTTTGGAAGTTTTCCTTCCATTTCTATTTTTTGGAACAGTTTCAGGAGAATAGGAATTAGTTCTTCTTTAAATGTTTGGTAGAATTCCCCCGGGAAGCCGTCTGGCCCTGGGCTTTTGTTTGTTTGGAGATTTTTAATGACTGTTTCAATCTCCTTACTGGTTATGGGTCTGTTCAGGCTTTCTATTTCTTCCTGGTTCAGTTGTGGTAGTTTATATGTTTCTAGGAATGCATCTATTTCTTCCAGATTGTCAAATTTATTGCCGTAGAGTTGCTCATAGTATGTTCTTATAATAGTTTGTATTTCTTTGGTGTTAGTTGTGATCTCTCCTCTTTCATTCATGATTTTATTTATTTGGGTCCTTTCTCTTTTCTTTTTGATAAGTCGGGCCAGGGGTTTATCAATTTTGTTAATTCTTTCAAAAACCAGCTCCTACTTTCGTTGATTTGTTCTATTGTTTTTTTGGTTTCTATTTCATTGATTTCTGCTCTGATCTTTATGATTTCTCTTCTCCTGCTGGGCTTAGGGTTTCTTTCTTGTTCTTTCTCCAGCTCCTTTAGGTGTAGGGTTAGGTTGTGTACCTGAGACCTTTCTTGTTTCTTGAAAAAGGCTTGTACCACTATATATTTTCCTCTCAGGACTGCCTTTGTTGTTTCCCACAGATTTTGAACCGTTGTATTTTCATTATCATTTGTTTCCATGATTTTTTTCAATTCTTCTTTAATTTCCCGGTTGACCCATTCATTCTTTAGAAGGATGCTGTTTAGTCTCCATGTATTTGGGTTCTTTCCAAACTTCCTTTTGTGGTTGAGTTCTAGCTTTAGAGCATTGTGGTCTGAAAATATCCAAGGAATGATCCCAATCTTTTGATACTGGTTGAGTCCTGATTTAGGACCGAGGATGTGATCTATTCTGGAGAATGTTCCATGTGCACTAGAGAAGAATGTGTATTCTGTTGCTTTGGGATGAAATGTTCTGAATATATCTGTAATGTCCATCTGGTCCAGTGTGTCGTTTAAGGCCTTTATTTCCTTGCTGATCTTTTGCTTGGATGATCTGTCCATTTCAGTAAGGGGAGTGTTAAAGTCCCCTACTATTATTGTATTATTGTTGATGTGTTTCTTTGATTTTGTTATTAATTGGTTTATATAGTTGGCTGCTCCCACGTTGGGGGCATAGATATTTAAAATTGTTAACTCTTCTTGTTGGACAGACCCTTTGAGTATGATATAGTGTCCTTCCTCATCTCTTATTATAGTTTTTGGCTTAAAATCTAATTGATCTGATATAAGGATTGCCACTCCTGCTTTCTTCTGATGTCCATTAGCATAGTAAATTCTTTTCCACCCCCTCACTTTAAATCTGGAGGTGTCTTCGGGCTTAAAATGAGTTTCTTGGAGGCAACGTATAGATGGGTTTTGTTTTTTTATCCATTCTGATAGCCTGTGTCTTTTGACAGGGGCATTTAGCCCATTAAAATTCAGGGTAAATATTGAGAGATATGAATTTAGTGCCATTGTATTGCCTGTAAGGTGACTGTTACTGTATATGGTCTCTGTTCCTTTCTGATCTACCACTTGTAGGCTCTCTCTTTGCTTAGAGGACCCCTTTCAATATTTCCTGTAGAGCTGGTTTGGTGTTTGCAAATTCTTTCAGTTTTTGTTTGTCCTGGAAGCTTTTAATCTCTCCTTCTATTTTCAATGATAGCCTAGCTGGATAAAGTATTCTTGGATGCATGTTTTTCTCGTTTAGTGCTCTGAAAATATCATGCCAGCTCTTTCTGGCCTGCCAGGTCTCTGTGGATAAGTCAGCTGCCAATCTAATATTTTTACCATTGTATGTTACAGACTTCTTTTCCCGGGCTGCTTTCAGGATTTTCTCTTTGTCACTGAGACTTGTAAATTTTACTATTAGGTGTCGGGGTGTGGTCCTATTCTTATTGATTTTGAGGGGCGTTCTCTGAACCTCCTGAATTTTGATGCTCGTTCCTTTTGCCATATTGGGGAAATTCTCCCCAATAATTCTCTCCAGTATACCTTCTGCTCCCCTCTCTCTTTCTTCTTCTTCTGGAATCCCAATTATTCTAATGTTGTTTCGTCTTATAGTGTCACTTATCTCTCGAATTCTCCCCTCGTGGTCCAATAGCTGTTTGTCCCTCTTTTGCTCAGCTTCTTTATTCTCTGTCATTTGGTCTTCTATATCACTAATTCTTTCTTCTGCCTCATTTATCCTAGCAGTGAGTGCCTCCATTTTTGATTCCACCTCATTAATAGCTTTTTTGATTTCAACTTGGTTAGATTTTAGTTCTTTTATTTCTCCAGAAAGGGCTTTTATATCTCTCGAGAGGGTTTCTCTCATATCTTCCATGCCTTTTTCGAGCCCGGCTAGAACCTTGAGAATTGTCATTCTGAACTCTAGATCTGACATATTACCTATGTCTGTATTGATTAGGTCCCTAGCCTTCGGTACTGCCTCTTGTTCTTTTTTTTTGTGTTGAATTTTTCCGTCTTGTCATTTTGTCCAGATAAGAGTATATGAAGGGGCAAGTAAAATACTAAAAGGGTGGCAACAACCCCAGGAAAATATGCTTTAACCAAATTAGAAGAGATCCAAAATCGTGAGGGGGGAGAAAGGGGTAAAAAAAGGTTCAAAAAGGAAGAAAGAAAGAAAAAAAAAGATAAAGAAAAAAAAATTAAAAAAAAATAAAACACCCAGGAAAAATATAAAAAAGAAAAATATATATATTTGATAAACTAGTAAAAAATCGTTAAAAAAGAAAAAGGTAACAGTTTAAAAAAAATTTTTTTACCCAAAGGCGAGAAAAAAAAACAAAAAATGAAAAAGAAAAAAATTAAATTAACTGCAAGACTAAAAAAAATCACAGGGAAAAAGCCATGAGTTCCGTGCTTGGCTTTCTCCTCCTCTGGAATTCTGCTGTTCTCCTTGGTATTGAAACCGCACTACTTGGTAGGTGAACTTGGTCTCGCCTGGATTTCTTGTTGAGCTTCTGGGGGAGGGGCCTGTTGTAGTGATTCTCAAGTGTCCGCCCCAGGCGGAATTACACCGCCCTTACCCAGGGCCGAGGTGAGTAATCCACTTGGGTTTGCTTTCAGGAGCTTTTGTTCCCTGAGCGCTTTCCGAAGAGTTCCGGAGGACGGGAATACAAATGGCGGCCTCCTGGTCTCCGGTCCCGAGGAGCCGAGAGCCCAGGGCCGCACTCCTCAGTTCGCCCTCAGAGAACAGCGCCCAGTTACTCCCGTCTGCCTGACCTCCGGCCGCGCTCCGATTCACGGAGCCTGCGACAGGTTCAAGGTAACACCGAGCTGCGAGCTTACTGTCGGCTCTGTCTCTGTAGCCGGCTTTCCCATTCCAATACCCGCAAGCTCTGCGACACTCAGACACCCCCGATCCTTCTGTGACCCTGCGGGACCTCAGGCCACACTGACCCCGTGTGGGCTTTGCCCCGGGTAGCCTCTGGAGCGATGTCCCTCAGCGGAACAGACTTTTAAATGTCCTGATTTTGTGCGCCGTTGCTCCGCCACTTGCCGGGAGCCGGCCCCTCCCCCCGGGGTCTATCTTCCCGTCGCTTTGGATTCACTTATCCGCCGGTCCTACCTTTCAGAAAGTGGTTGTTTTTCTGTTTCCAGAATTGCTGTTCTTCTTCTCTTTGATCTGCCGATGGATTTTCAGGTGTTTGCAATCTTTAGATAAGCTATCTAGCTGATCTCTGGCTAGCTGAAGTAGTCTCAGCCTGCTACTTCTCCGCCATCTTGACTCCTCTCAAAATGTCTTCTTTTTGCTTATTCAAAACCTCAGGTGCTTCTAAAACTGTTCTTAAATAAGAAAGAGGCAAAAATTGCTACAAATAACTTGAAATAGCAGAGTAAAAATGAATTTTCCCTACTAAATATTGAAACATAGTTAGCTACCATCACAGTTAAAAGAAAGTTGAATTGGTCTAAGAATAAGAAGGCAATTTAAAACAAAGAAAACTGATAAGCTGAAACAACATTATTATCAGCATATTAGGTTAGAAGGAATGGTATTCCTAGGAACTTGGAAATGAGCTTGTTCTCTATGAGCAGAGTGATGAGATCAGTATGTAATTTTATGTATAAAATCACCATAAAGAAGCGTATGATTGTCTATATTTTAATGCATCAGTAGTCTAGTGACAAAAAAAAAAATCTGTTCTTCAAATTAACACTTAGTAAGTCCTCTCTGTCTTCCATTTCCCATTGTTATTCTGAACTATGTGCCAGTCTACCTCACAGAAATGGAATGCACTGGTCCTGGAGACATTAGTGTGTGGTCACTGTGGCACACGTCTCACTGTAAATGAATCTACTGACAGTGAATATATATTAGTGCTGTGTGAGTTTGGCTTTGTATATTAGTCTTGTGTGAGTTTGGTTTAGATATATTATTCCTAAGAGAAAAATCTATTTTTGATGTGTTGACAAATGAGGACTTGGGTTATGTCAGGCAGAAAGCCTGACTCTGAAGTATAGTAAATCCATCAGGAATCGCTTTGCTAAGAAAAATCTTAGGAGGCAGTCTGATGGCTTTCTCTTGATGATATCTGATGTGATGACTGAGTGCATGTGATTTTCCTTTGTGATTTCTCATGTGATATTTAGTCCTTAGGAAATACATAATTAGTAAAATTGTGTTTTATTCAATAAAATATATTGAGACATTAGAGTACTGAGGAAGAAATTAATAAGAACACATACCTCCCACACTCATGAAAGTTAATTCCAAGTGTACTAAAGTGCTAAATGTAAAAAAGAAAAAATTGGACAAAAATGTAGCTGAATATCTGCCTCATTCTGGATGGGAATAACTTTCTGGATATAAAAATGATAAACTATGTCATAAAAATTGATTGATTTGACCTAAACACATTAAAAATTTGTGTGAATATAAAAAACTATAACCATAAGTTGAAAATAAAATTATTAATAGACTATCAGATAATATCTATAGTCTATGAGAATATTCTGAAGAAAATGTCAAGATCCACAATTAATGGAAATGGCACACCTGGAAGTAATTCACAAAAGGAGAAATACATGTGATTGATAAAATGATGAAAATGCACCCAATTTAATAGAAAAGAAATGCAAATTAGGTATAATTTTTAACTATCAAATTAGCAGTCATTAAGAGCAATATTAATGTTTAAAGCTTAAATGAGACAGGTAAACTCTTATACTAATTGTTGAAAAGTAAAATTTAAAGTTTTTGGAAGGCAATTCATTGATTTTTATACAGTTTCCTTGTCTTATTCTTTAAAAGGGGGACAAAAAAATAAATTCTTTGTCCCATAGGGCAGAAGAAATTTCTCTCTCAGGCTTTCTAGGGCAGTCATTTAAATACATTAAAAAATTAAAGCAATTCTAGACATAAAAATCTGCAGTGTTTTATATTTTAGTGGCATTCGGGTCCTCTGAAATTATTTCCAAATGACTTTGGAATAGAGCTGAAGACAGATCTAATCTCTCTCTCTCTCTCTCTCTCTCTCTCTCATAGTGGTAGGGAATGAAAGATAAGATTTTCTAAGGTGGAGTGCGTGCACGTGCACACACACGCGCGCACACACACACACACACACACACACATTGCAGTATTGCAGTTTGAATTTTGGGGGAGTAAATGGGGGCAAATTCCCAGTGTCTAGGTTCCTCTGTGTGTTCTACAAAGTAATCCATTTTCTTAATGTCTTTTTGTTCTTGCTCTATTAGCTTGCTTTTCCTTCCTTCTTTTCTGATCAACCTATTACCGTAGACAACACATTCTCCTAGATAAATGTCAGACATGATTTTAAGAAAAGAAAATTATTTTTAAATATTTTTAAATATTTGGAAGCTTAACATACAGTATTATAATTCTTCTTTGGAGACTATTTCTTTTGGAAGTGCTAGAGCTATGGTGTTTGCCAAGGGCATTTACCTATGGGGAAAGAAGAAAGCAGATTTGACTTTAAGTAAGTGATGAGGTAATCAGTAACTATGAAAATTTTTCATTGTTAAAACAAGCTCTCCAAAAAGTAAATAAAACAAGCTCTCACATATCTAGTGTTCCTCTCTGTGGGCTCTGTAGTGCAGAAAGGTCATAGAAGACACATTCCTGCCATAGTATATGTGCATTCCTCATTCCTTAGGGATACTTTGTTTCTCAAAAGATGAAATATTGTGTTTATTTAAGAATTTAGGTATCTTTATTGTATTTTGTATTGGACCTTTTGAATCTAAGTTCTAACAGCTAATGGGTTGCATGTGAGCTTGTACAAATTAGTTTCTCTTGTATATGTTCCTCATCTGTAAAATGATGATAAAATTCTATTGGGTTGTAATGACAATTGATTGAGATGGTGTATTATGATATCTAATGTAGGTGATAGCTGCATAATTAATAATAGATATTATTATCATCATCACCATTATCATTATATGTTTTGGAAGAACATTGGGAAATTTGAAAGTAGTATCTGATAGCTCCCATAAAGTAGCTTATGATCACTGAGGGACCTAATGTAACAAGGAGTGGTCAGGTTGTGGTAACATGTAGCTAAGCACAGAGTAATAAACTAACCAGCCTAAAGTTTCTAAATTTTAACATTTTAAATAAAATTATTTCCAACAGTAAGATTTCTCTAGAAGAAGGCATGATTTTGTGTTCAAAGGACTATTTGAATTTGGATTATATTTAAGAGTGGATAAAAGTTCCAAACCACAAATAACTCTAAAATTATATTAGCTCATTTGAATGAATATAGAGTTTTTTTCTGATTAAAAAAAGTTGTATCTAGTTTTATAAGCATTTTTGTGAAAATATCAATAACTTCTGTTAAAAAGGATTATAAAGACAATAAAATGTAATCCAAATTCTATCCTCCAGATATTATCATTGCCAATATTTGATATGCTTTTTTCCAGTATTTTTTACTAGGCACATATCATAAAATTATAAATATACAATTACATTTGTAAATGCAAATATTAGTGTCTGCCTTACAGTATATTGTTAAAATTTATTGAAATGCACAGAGCTATGTGCTGGATAAGGAGTGATAGAAAGATAAGACTCAAAAATAGTCTGTATATTATATACATATATATATATATGCACACTATATATATATATGTATATATATATATATATACACACACACACCTTGGCAATAACTAAGATGTAGATCTATAACATGCAGTTCTAAGAAATAGAAATGAGCAGTAGAAAGTAAATATATATTGAATTGTGGCAGTTATATCAGTGTCTAATGAGAAAAAAAAGAATCTGCACCAGAAAACTCCAAAGGTGGAGACCTTGCTGAAGAAACAATTAAAAGGACAAATGGAGGACAGTGATCCAACCCAGTGGTTGGTCATTGGATTAGGTCACTACTACCCTAGGACTGCTAGGAAAATGGGGGTAAGCAGGGTCTAGAAACTGGAATTTGTGGAGAACCAGCTGTAGCAAGGCATAGATATCAATGAGAATATTTTAAAATGAATTTAATATTTAATTGTATTTGCTATGTAATTAATTGTTACATCCTTGAGCCCTATATATAGGTCAGTCTCTTCTATGAGTCCGACATGTTTTGACTTGTTACATCCTCAAACAAAACAAAAAGTGAAATTTATTATCTCCATTTTAAAGCTAAGCAAGAAGAGTTAGAGAGTTTTACTTGCTCAACACAGATCTTAAGTGGCAGAGCTGGGATTCAAATACAAGTTATTTTCCTTAATGTATTGATTACTGACTTTATTGCTGTGAAGTTATGGATATTTATCCAATTACAGTTAATCTAAATTTAAGCTGCTCTCTAGCTGACTGTAGGAGCAACAAGTAAACCATTTTAAAACTTGCATAGATTCACAAAAATAATTTAATATCCTTTCGTTGCTTTATTCTGGATGCTATCTATAAGGCAAAGAATTACCAGTGCAGGGCCCTCTTCCAGGTGTACTTAATCCAGAATATAGGACAAGTTGGGAGGTCCAGCTTCTCAGGGAGAGTTTCTGGAAATTCTTCCTGGCTGAGCTGCTCCAGTGCATGGAGGAACTGACCTGAAGAGGAGTAAATGTGCTAACCAAGCTTGGGTAAATCTTTTTCCTCTGTGGATCGACACAAAGCTGGGCCTTCTTTGCCAGCCGATGTTGAAACTAGTAAACTGAGTAACAAAGGGAAAGTCACTTCTCACCTCCAGTACCTCATCTCTATAATGATGTAGTTATAGCAATTCTTTAAATTCTTTCCAGTCAGAAAAATTTATGCGCTTAAGTTGCAATGACTATTGTCTGATGGAATTTCTAACTTTCCTAGTCAGAGACTTAAAACACAATCCTTTTGCACTGGAAGATTATTAAATTCAATTAAAATGCTTACTCTGAATTCTGAAAATGTTGTCAGCATACTATTGACTTATTTCCAAAATCTTCTCTTGACTTTAATAGAAAACACCTTTCTTCTGACTCAAGATCCTTTGTCTTTTGCTATCAGAAAAAAAGGAGGGGGTATTGGGAATGAAGAAAGAGATAGAGAGAGAGATGGCATTATAGAACAAAGCTAAATGCTAAGTATGACAGAGCAAGGTTGATAGGAATTGCATTTCCTATCCAGGTTTGGATTTTTATTTACTCAGAATGTTTTTGAAGTAATCAAATATTTAGACAGCCCAAAAAAAGAAAACATATATTTTCCCCAAAGAATGAATTAGGTTCTGATTAATGAATAGCAAAGAGCTAGATAATTTTATTTTTATACTAAATTTCATGACATTAAACACTCTTGATAGAAAAATCAATCATGTGAAATACCTCCTGTCTTCAGGAATAGAATGATTAAAAGTGTTTCTAAAGAGAAAAACATTAGATTTTAAATAATTGAAAACAATTTTTCAGACAATTTATCTTCCTTTACAATTGTGTATTGAATAAAGACTTAGAATAAAAATGACACAGCATACTAGAATTATATTTCCAGTAAAAGATATTTTCAGGGAAAAACTAAGGGGGGCGGACGACAAATGGTGGTATATGGGGGACCTGAAAATGGAATTATGTTGACAAATAGGATAGTCATTTGATAAAGAAAAATGTTGTTATTAATAATGTTTTGCTTTTTGTTTCTATTTTTTTGTTGTTGTTGGACAAAATGGAGAAGTAGACATGTTTGAAAGCAATTGTAATACAACTTGAAAATAATTTGATAATTTGAAGGAAAAATTCTTAAGGCAGTAGGAAGAGATAGGCCTGATCAAACTTAGTTCTAATTACTAATAACTAATTACTATCTCAGAAACGGATGAAAGATAGAAGATTAAAAGAAGAGGCAGAAAGGCAATTCTAATGGTTTCAGGATCAATGTTTTTAAAAATACATTAATGGGGCACCTGGGTGGCTCAGTGGGCTAAAGCCTCTGCCTTAGGCTCAGGTCATGATCCCAGGGTCCTGGGATGGAACCCTGCATGGGGCTCTCTGCTCCGTGGGGAGCCTGCTTCCTTCTCTCTCTCTGCCTGCCTCTCTGCCTACTTGTATCTCTCTCTGTCAAATAAATAAATAAAATCTTTAAAAAAATACCTTAACAGTTTCAGGAATTAAAAAAGGGGAGATAACTTCAGACATCTTTCCATAACTATATCTTTTGATGTTGCTGTTAAATAATCAACTTTCATCAGATTCCTGCCTGATAGTAGTAGTTAGGGTTATGGCTAAACCTAATACCACATTGTAAGCCTTAAAATTTCAATAGATGTTTAATTAAAGGATGTGTCATCATTTAAGAATGATCATCACAAATAATTTGTAAACACCAAATTTCATTAAAAATATCAAATTATGTTTATAAGAGTATTTGAATTTGTTGATTTCAAAATGTTTTATTCTCTAAGTTTATATCCATAATTAATTGTAGAGTTTACACTTAATTTTGTAATTTCTAAATTCTGAGATGCAGTGAGATATGGCAATATACTCAAACTTTAGCATTTTAAGAACTTAGTTATATCTTCATGAAATTTTGATTGTGCTAAGTATTCTGGAAGTGTTTTCTGTGAGAAAAAACTTTCTAGTTCTTGAAAAACATTGGCTTAAATATGTAAAAAAGTGGATGAGATTTCTCAAGTAAAATGATTCATTCTTTTTTTTTTTATTTTTTTTTATTTTTTATAAACATATATTTTTATCCCCAGGGGTACAGGTCTGTGAATCACCAGGTTTACACACTTCACAGCACTCACCAAATCACATACCCTCCCCAATGTCCATAATCCCACCCCCTTCTCCCAAACCCCCTCCCCCCGGCAACCCTCAGTTTGTTTCATGAGATTAAGAGTCACTTATGGTTTGTCTCCCTCCCAATCCCATCTTGTTTCATTTATTCTTCTTCTACCCACTTAAGCCTCCATGTTGTATCACCACTTCCTCATATCAGGGAGATCATATGATAGTTGTCTTTCTCTGCTTGACTTATTTCGCTAAGCATGATACGCTCTAGTTCCATCCATGTTGTTGCAAATGGCAAGATTTCATTTCTTTTGATGGCTGCATAGTATTCCATTGTGTATATATACCACATCTTCTTGATCCATTCATCTGTTGATGGACATCTAGGTTCTTTCCATAGTTTGGCTATTGTGGACATTGCTGCTATAAACATTCGGGTGCATGTGCCCCTTTGGATCACTACATTTGTATCTTTAGGGTAAATACCCAATAGTACAATTGCTGGGTCATAGGGCAGTTCTATTTTCAACATTTTGAGGAACCTCCATGCTGTTTTCCAGAGTGGCTGCACCAGCTTGCATTCCCACCAACAGTGTAGGAGGGTTCCCCTTTCTCCGCATCCTCGCCAGCATCTGTCATTTCCTGATTTGTTGATTTTAGCCATTCTGACTGGTGTGAGGTGATATCTCATTGTGGTTTTGATTTGTATTTCCCTGATGCCGAGTGATATGGAGCACTTTTTCATTTGTCTGTTCGCCATCTGGATGTCTTCTTTGCAGAAATGTCTGTTCATGTCTTCTGCCCATTTCTTGATTGGATTATTTGTTCTTTGGGTGTTGAGTTTGCTAAGTTCTTTATAGATTCTGGACACTAGTCCTTTATCTGATATGTCGTTTGCAAATATCTTCTCCCATTCTGTCAGTTGTCTTTTGATTTTGTTAACTGTTTCCTTTGCTGTGCAAAAGCTTTTGATCTTGATGAAATCCCAGTAGTTCATTTTTTCCCTTGCTTCCCTTGCCTTTTGCGTAGTTCCTAGGAAGATGTTGCTGCGGCAGAGGTCGAAGAGGTTGCTGCCTGTGTTCTCCTCAAGGATTTTGATGGATTCCTTTCGTACATTGAGATCCTTCATCCATTTTGAGTCTATTTTTGTGTGTGGTGTAAGGAAATGGTCCAATTTCATTTTTCTGCATGTGGCTGTCCAATTTTCCCAACACCATTTATTGAAAAGGCTGTCTTTTTTCCATTGGACATTCTTTCCTGCTTTGTCGAAGATTAGTTGACCATAGAGTTGAGGGTCTATTTCTGGGCTCTCTATTCTGTTCCATTGATCTATGTGTCTGTTTTTGTGCCAGTACCATGCTGTCTTGATGATGACAGCTTTGTAATAGAGCTTGAAGTCCGGAATTGTGATGCCACCAACGTTGGCTTTCTTTTTCAATATCCCTTTGGCTATTCGAGGTCTTTTCTGGTTCCATATAAATTTTAGCATTATTTGTTCCATTTCTTTGAAAAAGATGGATGGTACTTTGATAGGAATTGCATTAAATGTGTAGATTGCTTTAGGTAGCATAGACATTTTCACAATATTTATTCTTCCAATCCAGGAGCATGGAACATTTTTCCATTTGTTTGTGTCTTCCTCAATTTCTTTCATGAGAACTTTATAGTTTTCTGAGTATAGATTCTGTGTCTCTTTGGTTAGGTTTATTCCTAGGTATCTTATGGTTTTGGATGCAATTGTGAATGGGATTGACTCCTTAATATCTCTTTCTTCTGTCTTGCTGTTGGTGTAGAGAAATGCAACTGATTTCTGTGCATTGATTTTATATCCTGACACTTTACTGAATTCCTGTATAAGTTCTAGCAGTTTTGGAGTGGAGTCTTTTGGGTTTTCCACATATAGTATCATATCATCTGCGAAGAGTGATAATTTGACTTCTTCTTTGCCGATTTGGATGCCTTTAATTTCCTTTTGTTGTCTGATTGCTGAGGCTAGGACCTCTAGTACGATGTTGAATAGCAGTGGTGATAATGGACATCCCTGCCGTGTTCCTGACCTTAGCGGAAAAGCTTTCAGTTTTTCTCCATTGAGAATGATATTTGCGGTGGGTTTTTCATAGATGGCTTTGATGATATTGAGGTATGTGCCCTCTATCCCTACACTTTGAAGAGTTTTGATCAGGAAGGGATGTTGTACTTTGTCAAATGCTTTTTCAGCATCTATTGAGAGTATCATATGGTTCTTGTTCTTTCTTTTATTGATGTGTTGTATCACATTGACTGATTTGCGGATGTTGAACCAACCTTGCAGCCCTGGAATAAATCCCACTTGGTCGTGGTGAATAATCTTTTTAATGTACTGTTGAATCCTATTGGCTAGTATTTTGTTGAGTATTTTCGCATCTGTGTTCATCAAGGATATCGGTCTATAGCTCTCTTTTTTGGTGGGATCCTTGTCTGGTTTTGGGATCAAGGTGATGCTGGCCTCATAAAATGAGTTTGGAAGTTTTCCTTCCATTTCTATTTTTTGGAACAGTTTCAGGAGAATAGGAATTAGTTCTTCTTTAAATGTTTGGTAGAATTCCCCCGGGAAGCCGTCTGGCCCTGGGCTTTTGTTTGTTTGGAGATTTTTAATGACTGTTTCAATCTCCTTACTGGTTATGGGTCTGTTCAGGCTTTCTATTTCTTCCTGGTTCAGTTGTGGTAGTTTATATGTTTCTAGGAATGCATCTATTTCTTCCAGATTGTCAAATTTATTGCCGTAGAGTTGCTCATAGTATGTTCTTATAATAGTTTGTATTTCTTTGGTGTTAGTTGTGATCTCTCCTCTTTCATTCATGATTTTATTTATTTGGGTCCTTTCTCTTTTCTTTTTGATAAGTCGGGCCAGGGGTTTATCAATTTTATTAATTCTTTCAAAGAACCAGCTCCTAGTTTCGTTGATTTGTTCTATTGGAGGAGTCAAGATGGCGGAGAAGTAGCAAGCTGAGACTGCTTCAGCTAGCCGGAGATCAGCTAGATAGCTTATCTAAAGATTGCAAACACCTGAAAATCCATCGGCAGATCGAAGAGAAGAAGAACAGCAATTCTGGAAACAGAAAAACAACCACTTTCTGAAAGGTAGGACCGGCGGAGAAGTGAATCCAAAGCGACGGGAAGATAGACCCCGGGGGGAGGGGCCGGCTCCCGGCAAGCGGCGGAGCAACCGCGCACAAAATCAGGACTTTTAAAAGTCTGTTCCGCTGAGGGACATCGCTCCAGAGGCTAAACCGGGGCGAAGCCCACGCGGGGTCAGCGTGGCCTCAGGTCCCGCAGGGTCACAGAAGGATCGGGGGTGTCTGAGTGTCGCAGAGCTTGCGGGTATTGGAACGGGAAAGCCGGCTACAGAGACAGAGCCGACAGTAAGCTCGCAGCTCCGTGTTACCTTGAACCGGTCGCAGGCTCGGTGAGCTCGGAGCGCGGCCGGAGGTCAGGCAGACGGGAGTAACTGGGCGCTGTTCTCTGAGGGCGCACTGAGGAGTGGGGCCCTGGGCTCTCGGCTCCTCCGGGCCGGAGACCAGGAGGCCGCCATTTGTATTCCCGTCCTCTGGAACTCTACGGAAAGCGCTCAGGGAACAAAAGCTCCTGAAAGCAAACCCGAGCGGATTACTCACCCCGGCCCCGGGTAAGGGCGGTGTAATTCCGCCTGGGGCAAAGACACTTGAGAATCACTACACCAGGCCCCTCCCCCAGAAGATCAACAAGAAATCCAGCCGAGACCATGTTCACCTACCAAGGAGTGCGGTTTCAATACCAAGGAGAGCAGCAGAATTCCAGAGGAGGAGAAAGCCAAGCACGGAACTCATGGCTTTTTTCCTGTGATTTTTTTTAGTCTTGCAGTTAATTTAATTTTTTCTTTTTCATTTTTTTTTTTTTTCTCTCGCCTTCGGGTAAAATTTTTTTTTTAACTGTTACCTTTTTCTTTTTTAACGATTTTTTACTAGTTTATCTAATATATATATATATATTTTTTTTACATTTTTCTTAGGTGTTTTCTTTCTTTAAAAATATTCTTTTCTTTTCTTTTTTTTTTTTTTTTCTTTTTTCTTTCTTCCTTTTTGAACCTCTTTTTATCCCCTTTCTCCCCACTCACGATTTTGGATCTCTTCTAATTTGGTTAAAGCATATTTTCCTGGGGTTGTTGCCACCCTTTTAGTATTTTACTTGCCCCTTCATTTACTCTTATCTGGACAAAATGACAAGACGGAAAAATTCAACACAAAAAAAAGAACAAGAGGCAGTACCGAAGGCTAGGGACCTAATCAATACAGACATCGGTGATATGTCAGATCTAGAGTTCAGAATGACAATTCTCAAGGTTCTAGCCGGGCTCGAAAAAGGCATGGAAGATATGAGAGAAACCCTCTCGAGAGATATAAAAGCCCTTTCTGGAGAAATAAAAGAACTAAAATCTAACCAAGTTGAAATCAAAAAAGCTATTAATGAGGTGCAATCAAAAATGGAGGCTCTAACTGCTAGGATAAATGAGGCAGAAGAAAGAATTAGTGATATAGAAGACCAAATGACAGAGAATAAAGAAGCTGAGCAAAAGAGGGACAAACAGCTACTGGACCACGAGGGGAGAATTCGAGAGATAAGTGACACCATAAGACGAAACAACATTAGAATAATTGGGATTCCAGAAGAGGAAGAAAGTGAGAGGGGAGCAGAAGGTATACTGGAGAGAATTATTGGGGAGAATTTCCCCAATATGGCAAAGGGAACGAGCATCAAAATTCAGGAGGTTCAGAGAATGCCCCTCAAAATCAATAAGAATAGGCCCACACCCCGTCACCTAATAGTAAAATTTACAAGTCTCAATGACAAAGAGAAAATCCTGAAAGCAGCCCGGGAAAAGAAGTCTGTAACATACAATGGTAAAAATATTAGATTGGCAGCTGACTTATCCACAGAGACCTGGCAGGCCAGAAAGAGCTGGCATGATATTTTCAGAGCACTAAACGAGAAAAACATGCAGCCAAGAATACTATATCCAGCTAGGCTATCATTGAAAATAGAAGGAGAGATTAAAAGCTTCCAGGACAAACAACAACTGAAAGAATTTGCAAATACCAAACCAGCTCTACAGGAAATATTGAAAGGGGTCCTCTAAGCAAAGAGAGAGCCTACAAGTGGTAGATCAGAAAGGAACAGAGACCTATATAGTAACAGTCACCTTACAGGCAATACAATGGCACTAAATTCATATCTCTCAATAGTTACCCTGAATGTGAATGGGCTAAATGCCCCTGTCAAAAGACACAGGGTATCAGAATGGATAAAAAAACAAAACCCATCTATATGTTGCCTCCAAGAAACACATTTTAAGCCCGAAGACACCTCCAGATTTAAAGTGAGGGGGTGGAAAAGAATTTACCATGCTAATGGACATCAGAAGAAAGCAGGAGTGGCAATCCTTATATCAGATCAATTAGATTTTAAGCCAAAGACTATAATAAGAGATGAGGAAGGACACTATATCATACTCAAAGGGTCTGTCCAACAAGAAGATTTAACAATTTTAAATATCTATGCCCCCAATGTGGGAGCAGCCAACTATATAAACCAATTAATAACAAAATCAAAGAAACACATCAACAATAATACAATAATAGTAGGGGACTTTAACACTCCCCTCACTGAAATGGACAGGTCATCCAAGCAAAAGATCAGCAAGGAAATAAAGGCCTTAAACGACACACTGGACCAGATGGACATCACAGATATATTCAGAATATTTCATCCCAAAGCAACAGAATACACATTCTTCTCTAGTGCACATGGAACATTCTCCAGAATAGATCACATCCTCGGTCCTAAATCAGGACTCAACCGGTATCAAAAGATTGGGATCATTCCCTGCATATTTTCAGACCACAATGCTCTAAAGCTAGAACTCAACCACAAAAGGAAGTTTGGAAAGAACCCAAATACATGGAGACTAAACAGTATCCTTCTAAAGAATGAATGGGTCAACCGGGAAATTAAAGAAGAATTGAAAAAAATCATGGAAACAAATGATAATGAAAATACAACGGTTCAAAATCTGTGGGACACAACAAAGGCAGTCCTGAGAGGAAAATATATAGCGGTACAAGCCTTTCTCAAGAAACAAGAAAGGTCTCAGGTACACAACCTAACCCTACACCTAAAGGAGCTGGAGAAAGAACAAGAAAGAAACCCTAAGCCCAGCAGGAGAAGAGAAATCATAAAGATCAGAGCAGAAATCAATGAAATAGAAACCAAAATGATTCATTCTTAAAACAGGAATATAAATAAAAGTATTATCTATAAAATGACTCTAACAAACTTATTTCTTGAAGTTGTAGAGACTACAATAGAAGTATCAGATATAAAGTACCTGGGATGGTACTTAGCACAGCATAATTACTTAATGATTGGTTGATGAATACATTGATTAATACTAGTGTAAATATATCTGTTTCTATTCATCTATGTGCAAACAAAATTTACTTATGCAGATAAGCTTATAAAACATATATATGTATATATATACATACACACACACAGACACACAAACATATGTATATTATTTTAATTTAAACCTGTGAAGGGCATTGAATATTTGTGTTTTATATATGTTTTCTTTGTGGATTTTCTGTGTAGGAAGATATTTCTGCACCTATTCATCTCTGTCCTCTCTCTGATCCTAGTGCCTGGCATAGAGAACATGCTCCATCAGTATTTATGGTTGAATTTATTTAAATGGATGCAGTATTTGATTAGTCCTGCTTCTTCTATCTCAATGCCCTCCATATATACTTAATTCTAGGGTACCTCATTGTTTTTGCCTCTGTCTTTTCCTTGACCTCATCAGTTATGTCCCATTGATTAAAATCCCACCCATCATGGAGCACCTTCGTGGCTCAGTCCCTTAAGCTTCTGCCTTCGGCTGAGGTCATGATCCCAGAATCCTGGGATCCAGCCCTGAGTCAGGCTCCCTGCTCAGCTGGAAGCCTATTTCTCCCTCTCCTACTCCTCCTGCTTGTGCTCTTTCTTTGCCAAATAAATAAAATCTTTAAAAAAAAAAAAAAAAAAAACCAATTCCACCCATCATTTTTGCAGATGTGGCCTTTGTTCCTAAAGTCATGGTAAACTGGTTTGAGCAAATATCTTCTTTTTCAGTAAACTTGTGGCATCTATAGGCTGCTGGGCTCTTTGTCATCTTTTATGTTGCTTTAGTTTCCTTTTATACAATTATTTAATCTCTGTTGTAATCATCTCTAATTTTTAAATAGAATTTGAAGTTCTTTGAGGGCAAATACTGGAACCTATGTTTCTTTGCACATTTATTTTATTTCTCCAGTAGGCGCTCAATAAATAGTGTCTTGAGAGATTATTCCAAACAGGAAAATATTTATCAGTAATATCCAATGGTATGGAAAAATTGTCACTTTCATATAGTGCTTGTGAGAGGTGAATTTAAAGAATATTCATGGTGCACCCAAGTGGCTCAAGATCCTTGATTTTGGCTCAAGTCATGATCTCACCATCCTGGGATCCAGCCCCAGGCCAGCACTGTGCTCGACAGGGAGTCTCCTGGAGATTCTCCCCCACCTCTCCCTCACTCTCTCTGTCTCTCTCAGGTAAATAAGTAAATCTTAAAAGTATTCACATTTCAGTTTAGTTGAATAAATATAGTAGATATGTAAACCTCTGAAACCTCTGCCCCTCTTCATCCCTCCCTCTCTGAAAAGACTCTCCACATGTTCCTGTTGACAAGAAATACTTAATCCAAGCCCTTAATTGTATGCCCCACTACTCTGAAATTTCTTTGAATATGAGGACAAGGAAATTTTCTTGCTCAGCCTAATTACCTATATAGCATTTTCTGACTAAATGTAGATTATAAAATTATATAATTTTGCTACTCAAATTTATTTTGTTACATTAAGAAGAAACATTTTAAGATCATATGGCATTACTTATGGGGACATTAAAAATAAATCATTTCTTAACAAGTGAACTTTTTGTTAACCCCATTATTATTTCATGCTTTGAAAATCATGCAAATATGTATAATTATTTTGGCTTTAGGAGGACATATCCCACCCTAAACTCAACTTGCAATGCCCTTCTATCATTAGCATATGAAAGAAAATGACATTTTTCTCTTAAACAGTGGGAAAAAATTTATGCCAGTGTAAAAATAGTACCCAGGAAGAGGGGACAAACTTATTTCCCACTTGTAGCTGCACTGTGTGCCAGCAGAAAGTTCAGTTTCAACCTGTCAACATGTTTGTCTAAAGACAGTATCTTTGTGCTTATTTGAGCATTTTATTGCATTTTTTCTTTAATAAAAAGGAGTAACAATAGTGACAAGTAGAACCTTATAATTTGAATGCAAACTAAATAAAAATAAAAACAGTGGGACGCCTGGGTGGCTCAGTTGGTTGGATGACTGCCTTCAGCTCAGGTCATGATCCCGGAGTCCTGGGATCGAGTCCTGCATCGGGCTCCCAGCTCCATGCGGAGTCTGCTTCTCTCTCTGACCTTCTCCTTGCTCATGCTCTCTCTCACTGTCTCTCTCTCAAATAAATAAATAAAATCTTTAAAAAAAATAAAAATAAATAAAAATAAAAACACTGTGCTTTTTTAAATCTTTAGCACTAAGCAGATGGTACTTGGGATTAAATATATGTATTTATTTACAAAGGAAAAACAATGGATTACAGAACACATGTAAAATACCAAAGAACTGATATCAATAATTGCACCTAAAATTAGGTTTTATTTTTATTAGCTTATTTTTAGACTGTCTATGAACTCTCTTTACAGCTTTCAGATCTGTCATTTAATGCTAACATATCTTTCAGAAAAGTGTTCAAGAATTCATTATTAGTGAAATGTACTATCAAATTAATTTCTCTTTGTCTAGTATAGGGTTGGGCTTCAATATATGTTTTTGGAATAAACAACAGAATAAATACAGGATAAATGTTTACTACGTAAATAAGTTAATGAAGAATAAAAACAGTAGATGAAAGTCTAGCTTTCTCTGCAAAAGGGAACAATATCATTGTAAAGAAATGAGATGTAGAGTCAGTATATAACCTCTCCAGTGAAGCTGTCCCAATTTTCCTACAAAACCACGAATTTTCTCTTCCTTATTCAAATATAGCAACTTACATGCACCCTCATTTTAGCATACATTAACTTGAATTATAAGTGTTTGAATGTCTTTTTCTTAATAAGACTGAATGTTTTGTGAGCAGAGCCAATTCTGTATCTTCCATATATCCTTATACCTAAGATAGTAGCACACTTTTTCTTTTAAGACTCATTTATTTACTTGGAGAAACTCAAGCTGACTCAGGGCTGAGCACAGAGCCTCTCCTGGGGCTCTATCTCACAAACCCGAGATCATGACCCTGAGACCATGACCTTAGCGAAAACCAAGCATCAGACGTCCAACCAACTGTGCCAACCAGGTGCCCCAATAGTAGCACAGTTTTAATAGATGTTTAATAGATATTAAAAGTTTATTGAATTGAGAGGGTGAGAGAAGAAAAGAATAAAGGATGGAAGGAAGGAAAGATATACAAGAGTAGCTGTGTGGTTTGTGGGCAGAAAAAAAAAAAGTTAGATAATTAGTTTGTAGCTTTGACTGGATGAATGATGTATTCTGCTCTTAGCAACTGATTACTACAAAATAATCATTATGTTATAGTATGCTAAAGTATTTGCTTGAAACTAATTGTTGTGAACTTTTTATCTGTACCCAACGAACTTCCTATGAATTATTAAAAAGTTAAGCAGGGGAAAATTGTTTCATTAGCAAATTAATCTATAATGCATAAAATGCAAACTGCTGAAAAGAACAACCTTTCTGCTAAAGATTTTAGGTCACCACATTCCATATTTTGATCTCCATGACATTCAGATAACTGGTTGAAATGTTAAAAATTCAGTCAATGCTGAAGTTGTTTATACCTGTCTCATACCAAACATCTAGTTTGACATTTTAGACTGAATTGTCTGAATTGATCATTTGTCTTGCCATCAGGTAGATACACCAATAGTACCTCTGATACACACACACACACACAAACACACATGTGCGTGTGTGCACACACACACACACACATACACACACATACACACCCTATACATATTTAAACAGTGACAAGTATTTTATAAAATTATTTTTGGTCATTGTAGGAAATTATAAAATTCCATGTATTTGTGAATGTAACTGGCTTATGGTCTCCTTAGGTTGCAAACAATAATTTTTTAACTTTTTGGTTTCTGTACAATACAATGATACACTAGGCAGATTCCCTATTTTTTTCATTATTTTTAGAAATTACAAACTCCTTTGGTTGTTGCTAGTTACCGAAATAGCTTCTTTTGGTAATTAAATTCCATTCAGTGCATGAGTGAAACCTCCAAATTCACATCTTTTGTGAAATATTCTCTTCCCCCAGTGCTGCCTGCCTCTTTGTGGACTGCCCATCCTCATGAAGGGCATGACTGACTTCTCTCTTGCTCCGCCTTCTCTCCCTCTTAGCTTGCCACTGTTTCTGGCTTTTCCAGAACAAGGCCAGAATAATAGGTGAAAAGATCAAATCTTAATTAGCTGGATCAGTTGCAGTCTGGGCTCTGGTTCTCTGTGTAGCAGGAAGAAAATTCCCAGGTCTTTATTTCGTGGGTGCACTTGCAGATTTCTCAGGGGTTATCTTCAGCCTGCCTTGTCCGTGTGTGTGCACACACACAGGGCTATTCCTCCAGTCCTTCCGTAAAGGCTTATTCCATCATGCTCCTTTAGTACCCAGTAGTCTTGTTGGTGGTGTGTCCTATAAGGTGGCTGCAGACAGATTCCATTCAATGGGGTCCACATTTGGGTCCTGGAAACCTCTGGCCTTTGCCTAGTCCTCAGTAGAAATGTACCACTTGCAGAGGACAATACTGCATTTTTGTCCCTTTCCAGACAGGAGAAGCTCCAGCCACCATAACCTTGTCTCTTGACTTCTAAAGTATGTGTCAAATGGCAATTCCCAGTGTCTTTCAAATTCTAGGGTCATTCATTGGTGTCATCCCATTGAAGCTCTTCTCACCTGAGTTGAGGGGGAGCCATTTCTGTGTGCCCAGCAAACCAACAAGTCTTTCAAAATATAATCTCTTTCACCCAGACTCTTAAACACCAGCTACTTTCATAAAACATAGCTGGGTGACAGGCCAGATCTAGCCCGGCTAGATTTGGACTATATCCTTTGCGAATTGTGCAGGAGAAGAATAGCAGTTTTTAAAGATGCAAGGTACTTAGAAACAATTGTATTTTTAGAATCTGGAGTCTCCTTTAACATGCTTAACAAAGAGGAGAACTTACTTTTAATATCTAGTTACACAAAGAAGAATACAAAAAGTCCTTGCAAATTTTCCCTATTTTTCACTCTTTCTCCCCATTAATACAAATAAAATTGAGATCATGCTGTAGATAGAGTTATATATCACTCATTGATACTTCAGCAATTATGAGCATCTCCCCATGTTACTAAAGAGCTAAAATTGAAATGTTTAAGTAATTGAATTACTTTTTGTATTATTGGGTTATATTGCATTATTGTATTGAGTGTCTTGTATTGAATTGTATTATTGGATTGAATTGTATTATTGTATTATTGAATTGAGTGTCTAGAGGAACAGATAACTTTTATTTCTAGTTAATAGATTGCTGGACCACATGGAACCATGTCTTGACCAGTTAAAGAGGAGTGTCTGTGATCTGAAAATCCTGGATACTGGGCTCATCCAGTGACTGAACAAGTTTTTGGATTGGGTCACTTAGTTGTTTTTTTTAAGTGTAGGTGAAAGAAGTCAAAGGAATGTGCACTCTTTCCCTTTTTTCCTGACAGAGAGCAAAGTTATATTTTCTCGCCCTTTTTGTAGGTAGGTATAGCATGACTAAAGGGAGGGAACAATATGAAGAACCTTGTCTTACAAAAACCTCCTGAACGATCTGTTTTCTCACTTCCTCTATTCAGTCTGAAAGTCCATGCCCAGAGCTATAGTGGAAGCTTTGTCTTGAAGACGGAGAGCAGACAATAGTCTGGGCCCCTTTTCCTAACTCTGTTCTGGCCTGCCTTACCACAGATGGTACTGCATGTGTGTGAGGAATAAACTTCCACTGTGCTAGCTGAGATTTGGGGGAGGGTGGCATTTCCATCCTATTTCTATTAATATATGTCAATGTTTATGTTATCCCTTCTGTCTTATTGGATGGTGATATTTTTATAGTCAGAAATAATCTAACTCTGGGTCAACAGAGATCCCAAAACAAAGAAAGCAATACTTTACCATCAATACTATTCTTCCCTGCTGCTTAGTAACCATTGTTTCCTCCAATTCTTAAAAACAAACAGAAATATATTGTGGGTTACCAATAATTGCAGTTCAGAGAATATTATAGCAGTATGATGCTAAAATAACTGGCCAGCCAAAAAAATTAAAAATGTGGTTTTTACCAAAGTAACATAAATAAACAGGATGAGAGTCTTATGTGTGTTAGGAACAAAAAATTGCATAAAATATAATTTTAGAATCATGATTTTTTAGATATGTATGAGACAATTATATGTATTTTGATGACTTCAGACCAATCTTTAATGATTATTTTGAAAGTAAGTTTTTAAAATGTATAAAATTTGCAAAAGAAAAAAGAATTTATTTTTTATGCTAAAACTATTAGAATTTTTATTTGAATCAAACTAGCTTAGTAGATTGTCATTCTAGCTTAGTAGATTGTCATGGAACTATTCATGGAATGAATAGTACAAAGCAAGTACCAACTATTCATGGAATGAATAGTTCCATGAGTGATGGGAGAGTTCTTGGATTAACAGAGACTCTATACTACCTAGTGAATGATTGAACAAATTAAATCATCTCCCTTGGTAGAGAATTGATTTTTGTCAAGAGATTTGACAGAAAGTGAACTTATTTTTATCAATAATTCAAAGCTAAGTTAAATATCAACAATTCAGATATTTAAAAAATTTGTCTTGCCTTACCGAAAAAAAAAAAAAATAGATACCAGGACAAATTTTCTACAGGAGTCACAAGAATGATCTTAATAGGGCATGCAAGACAATATCTATGCAAGGAATGCCAAAAAAAGTCAGGTAAGGGAATTCTCCTTAGAAGCCTTTTGATCTCTTCCATGCCCACATCCCTTTTTGAGGGATATTTTATATATAACTTGCTTTGTACTTCATGATGTGGCTCTGTCAATTTCATTGTCTGGGTAGTCAAGTACAATCAAACAGGTGAATAAAAAGATTCTAAATTACCTAGTGACTGAACTAATTAAATAATCTCTCTTAGAGGGAGGGGTTAAATTTTGACCTAGAGTTGTAAGAGGAAGTGAATTAATGCAGACACAAAAGACAGAGAGAGAGAGAGAGAGAGAGAGAGAGAGAGAGATATGAAAGTAGAAGATGTGAAACCTCAGAAACCATGAGTAAGCAAAAGCCCTGAGAGGAACAATAAAGAGAGTAAGTGCTCAGTGAAAGTAGCATTAGACAAAAGCAGACCCAAAAGTAGCTAAACCACTGTCATGGAGACTCTGGAGCTCTCTAAGCACTGGGCACCTGCTGGTGAAGTGAGGCAGGGTTAATAAATTTACAGTCTGACTGCAAAGGAATGAATTACTATCTAAAATGAAAGCATCAACATAAAGCAATATAAAGGATCCCAGAGTGAACATAATGTTCAAAATGCCATAAACCAAAGTTACCAACATTAAAAAAAAAATCAATCTGTGACCCGTTATAAATAGAAAAGAAATGAACACATGTCATGATGAAGATTTGGAAACAAATATTTGTACCCATTTTATTTGTAGTAACAGAAAATTGGAAATAATTCAAACATTGAACAAAAATGAATATTTTCCATAAAATGGAAGTTTTAAAAAGACTGACTATGCCAAGTGTTGGTAAGGATGTAGAGCAACTGGAAATCTCATATACAACTGATGGGAATGTAAAATGGTACAGCCACTTTGGAAAACAGTTTGGAGATTTCATAAAAATGTGAACTTATGTTTATACATCTCAGCCATTCCACTCCTAGGAATTTATCCAAGACAAACCAAAACATGTATCTCCACAAATATTTGTAAACAGATGTGCACAGCCACATCATTTGCAACAGCTCAAAAATAGAAATAACCCAAACATACAACCACGAATTAAAGTATTAACAAAATATTTCCGTAGAATGAAATACTTACAAAAAGAAATGAATTACCAATGCAAGAAGCAATATGGGTAAGCACAAAATAATTATCTTCAATTAAATAAGCCAGCTGAAAAAAGATCACATATTACATGATTCCATTTACATAAAATTCTAGAAAATGCAAATTGATCTAAGACCAGATTTCAAATGAGAATAAGGCAAGTTTGAGAATGAGGATATGTTAAGAATCTTGACTGTAGTAATTTCAGAAGTATATTACATATTTCATGATTTATTGTAGTGTGCATTTTAAATATATACTTTACATAAAATATAGCTTGATAAAGTAAAACAAAAATTCAAATTTGAGACCAAGTTTAATCTGAAATGCACTAGGAAGCTCAGAACATGTCCTCATTGTAATGAAGGGGACTGCTACTGAGTTGGGAAAGGAAATACAATGCAGTGTGGTTGGAAGCAGCAAACAGAGAAAAATAATACTGTTTGAAGTTTATGACTCACAAGTTCAGATTGTTATGTGCTCTAAATGATCAGATACTGCATTGAAGGCCTTTGCTCACTTTATATATTGATAAATACTGTCAAATAGTCCACCCAAACAATTGTACTGGTTTCATAGTATAATAAAAAATGTATGAGAGTGCTCATTTCCCTTTCTATGTCATAATTGATGTTAAATAGTTGCAATCTTTTTACATAGTGAAATGACCAATAAAAATGTTAAAGTTAGTTAAGAGTCAGGAACCAAAAGGAACAGAGGAATCCAAAATCTGAAAGGTCAGGGAAGAAAAAAAAAAAAAAACTTTCTAAAGAGTCAGTGGAAACATTGTGAAATGCTACAAAAGGTCAAAGTGTCTATTTTATGTAACAATAAAGTAAGTTGTTAATGGTGTGAGAACACGTTCAGTTAACCCTGATGAGAGCAGAAATTTTATCTTCATTGGTTGAGAAATAGATGAAGGAAGAATGTAGAGATGCTATGAATAGTTGGTGGGATTTTTTTTTAAAAAGAATTTTGCTGTGTAGGGAAAAGACATAAATATTTTTTGTTTATTTAAGTTTTTGGAGTTATTTTACTTAGCAAATGAAAGATGAGCATGTTACAACATTAATAAGAATGTCATAGTAAGGTCATTACTATGGAATAAGGGAAATTCTATAGGGTGAAGAGTTTCCAAGTGAATGAGATTCAATATTATTGTATGTCTAATGTTGTAATGGATACTTCTGCCATTATAATATGAGAGAAGATGAAAAAGTATGGATATAGATGCATTAAGTTTTTAAAGTTGAAGTTCCTTACTAATGGACCATTTTCTGAGAATTTTGAGCCCATGACAGGTGCTGAGAATATGTGGGGCTCTTGTTGGGTTTGGGTTAAGGAGAATTGAGAATGTTTAAAAGGTCACTCTTGACAATGGGAGAAGAAACTATATGTGTTGGCAAATTCGGAAATTCACCTGGATATTGACAGAAGCTTCAGTAGTCAGATATCTGTGTAAAGAAATATATGTTCAGAGATCTATGTAAAGAAATAAGTTCAGGTATCTATGTAAAGAAATCCCACAGGATTTCTTTTCTTAAACCTCTTTAAAGACACTGTATCATTTACTTAGTTTGAATCAACATTAAGAAATATAAAACATTGAAATGTAATGGAGTGGCAAATTTAGTACATCTACTACTCCAAGGGCTCAGAAAATATGCTTTCTTGATTTTCTATGATCAACTAAACTTCCCTCTTAATATGCCATGTTAGTTACTGAGAAGATTAAAAGAAATACACATAAACTTGTCAATTATTATAGTAGAGTCTTCTGAGTATAAACAATCTATTTTATTGGCTGTATACTCAGGTAATTTTTATTTATGCTTTTTCACATCCTCACCCCTCATGTCTTCTCCACGTGCTCACTCTTTTCCAAGAAGTTGTCTGAGTATGTAGGTGACTTTTATGAAGTTAAAAGTACAGTGGCTTTGCCAAATTAAAAACAGCTGGGGGTGTGAATGGACTTAACTGATCTTTTGGAAGCTTGTGCTAGCATCTACCACTAAAGTCTTTGATCCCTTTTTCTGTTGAGAGATCTCTACATCCTACTGAAACCAGGTTTCTATTCTTCCTCTTCTTGGTGCTCATTGAGGCACAGATGAATTTTTGGATACATCATAGGTAGTATTACTTATGAGGAGTCCCTCTGTCTTGGGTTAATCGAGCTAGGACATTGCCTCTGTTACCTTTTTTCAGTGATGAGTGAGACACTCATGTGAATGCAGTCTTCTCCTACAGTCTTGCAGCTTCTGTGAGGCAACATCAGAAGAAGGAGACTACTAGACTGCTGTTCTCGGGTTCCCCCACACATCCGTTGATGTTTCCTCATTCTCATTGGCACCAGGCAAGTCAGTAGATACAGTAATTAGGGGGGTGGTTGAGGTCCTCAATTAAATTGATTAATAAGATTCAAAAATTATTTCGTTTATAAAAAATAAAAAATTTTAAAAAAATTATTTCCTATGTCCATGTTCTTTTTTTAAAAAGATTTAATTATTATTTATTTTTAGAGAAAGAGATTGTGTGTGTGTGTGTGTGTGTGTGTGTGTGTAAGGGTGGAGGGAAAGGGAAAGAGAATCCTTAAGCAGACTCCTCATGGAGCACAGAGCCCAACGTTCGGCTCCAATCTCAGAACTCTGAGATCATGACCTGAGCTGAAATCAAGAGTCAGTTGTTTAACCAACTGAGCCACCCAGGTGTCCCTCCTCATGTCCATATTCTTTTCTATAAATTTAATGATTAATGTCATGTAATAAAACATTAAGATTGCATTGAATGCTAGAATAATGAATGTGGAGTTCTTCACTTAGGAAGCCAGTGAAAATATTTAATCCTGTAAAGATATTTAGAAACTAGCCTCTATTAGGATTCCTGTGGATTCCTCTTCTACCTTCTGTTATTTCTAGTGTCTCACAGTTTGGAGTGCAGTATACAAATTTGCCATCATATGTGTATTCCCAGCCTATACTTTGAATGAGAGAGTCTTAGTACTGTCTTACTAATGAGGCTGTCCCATCTAACATTATGTTTGAAACGTCTGCTTTGTTGGCACAATAATGGTTACATCATATTTCAGTTCCTCTCTCTTGATTTCTCTAATCTGATAACTCTGTTTTCCATGTTTGAATATATTTTATATTCTTGGTGATTTTAAATAACTCTTGACTGGATCCAAATGCTGTACTAATCTGTACTAATGTATTTATAAAATTTGGAATTTTAACTCAATATCACCCTTGTATTCTTATTCTGGAAAGATATGATTCAAACATTTAAAGTGTGCAGTTCAGTGGGTTTTAGTATACACATAGTCATGCAACCATCATTACAATAAATTTGAGAATATTTTCATCACATATCCATTAGCTGTCATGCCTCATTTCCCGCAACACCTCCAGCACTAGGCCACTGCTAATCTACTTTCTGTTTCAATATTTTTCCATATTATGACATTACATGCGTCTATTGTGATTGTGAGTGCCCTTAGTTTTGAACTTCCCCATGTTATTTTCTAAATAAAGTCAGTCCTCTGGGTGAGCTTCAGTGCAGTCTGTTTCTATGGTATCTTTCCCCTTAAGTGAAATTTCTGATTTACTGTCCCAAACCTAGGGACAGAACATTGACCAGCTTCTTCTGGAATGACATCCTTGTTTCATGGACAGGCTACTGAGTGGGAGTAGTAACTTCTGGTTTTCCTCTTTTCTGCGGAACCTTCACACTATGAGCAGTTGGGGTAAGGCTACTGGGGCTCCAGCTTTTTTGGCCTGTGTCCATGGGGTAGAGTCTCTGCCCTACGAATGGGTGCCAGGTAGAATAATGGAGCCAAAGACATTTTGGTCCAATTTACCTGGAATTTAACCTCTGGGAAACAGAACACAGGAAGATGAAATGCTAGCAACCTGCTCTTCCTGATGAGAATAGTAGCCATTGTCAGGGAGCTGAGCAAGGAAGGAGCTATCTTCTTTTCCACATTTCCTGAGGCAGCAATTCTGTTATCCTGACATGAAGGAGGTCATTGCCCAAGCCTAACAGCCATTGTTACCAAGATTTAGTAAATTTTCATGATTGAATGTGTTTTGTTTGCTCTATTTTCTTGTGACAATTTTCAGAGACTGAGTGGTTGTTTCGTTTGCTTTTTAAATTTTTTTTTTTAAAGATTTTATTTATTTAAGAGAGAGAGAGAAAGAGGAAAAACTCTAGCTATGGGGAGGGGCACGGGGAGAAGGAGAAGCAGAATTCCAGACAGATGCTCAGGGAGCCCAATCCTGGGTTTGATCCCAGGACCCTGAGATCATGATCTGAGTGCCTAAGGCAGACACTTAACCAACTGAGCCACCCAGGTATCCCTGTTTGTTTGTTTGTTTGTTTGTTCATTAGTTTAAGTAATTTTTTTTCCAATTAATGATTTTTTTTTCCTTGAGGAGCAGGTCTGCAGATCTACACATTCTGCCATTCTGAAGTAAATTTTCCTAGAAATTTTTTTTTTGAGCATTAAAACTAGAAAATATTTTATATGATTTGGCTTGCCTCAGATAATTAGAATGATGTCATCATTCATTTACATTTCTGCCGTGTATGCTTGGAAATATAGTAAGTTTAATGTGCAAACATAAAATAGTTCTTGTTCTTATGGTCTATTTAATGTGGTTAAAGTATACTTTTATAATTTAGATTTATTTTCCACTTTAACAGTGTTACTGAAAGTCTTTTTTCAGGCACACATCAAGAGTCTGTATAGGGCCAGTTTGTATGAAAGAAAATATTTTCTGGTATTAATTCCAGGAATATTTGTACTTTTTTCTACAATCTAGATTTTCTTTCATGTCTTAGTTTAACAGCAGTATTGTATGAAAGATTTTTAGAGGCATATCAAATTATTTTTATGCACCACATAATTCTAATTCTGAGAGAAAGAAGCTATATTTTCTGGCAGTAAATTCCCACAAGTATATAACCCAGAGAATTCTGGTAAAAATGTTCATGGTTCCATTTCTTTTTCTATAACATGGAAATAATTGTTCAATGTTGTCTTGAGGATTAAATTAATACATGCAAAATACTTAAAAGGAGTGCCTGGCACATAGTATGTATTCAATAAATGTCAGTTGTTGCTGGGATTACTGTTGTTATTGTGAATCTTGTGAACTAGGATGGCTCGACAACAAAACACTGATTTATCTTTCTTTTTTTTTTTAATATTTTATTTATTTATTTGAGGGAGAGAGAGATAGTGAGCAAAAGAGAAAGAGCATAGGAGCAGGGTCAGAGGGAGGGGGAGAAGCAGACTCTCCTGCTGAGCAGGAAGCCCAATTTGGGGCTCGATGTCAATCCTGGGATCATGATCTGAACCTAAGGCAGACACTTAGCCAACTGAGCCACCCAGGTGTCCTGAAACATAGGCCTTTCTGTAAAAGTTTTTTGCCAGAATGAATTTTCATTTTCAGACAGAAGAAGAGCTTCTCTTTTTCACACTCTAAACATGAGTAAATTTTCTGAGTAGAAATATAAAATTAGCGTAGGCTCATATTCAGACCTTTACAAAGAACAATTTTTGATACACTCATCCTCTGAGTTAAAAGCTCACTTACATTCAAAAGAATGCATTAATTTCTTTGATTCCAGTTCACATCATGAAGCCATTTTTTAAGATCTGCTATTGCTTAACTTTGGAGCTGAATAGAACTTCTGTTTGAATGCAACTTCATCCAAGTTTCTCTCCTGCTTTCTATACCAGTCTTTTTGAGATTAAACAATTTTAAATCAAAAGCATTATTTGTTTGAGCTTATAGAATAGGTTGAATTATTTGAGAATCACAGCCTTCTTTTGTACTCAGCATCTGGAACACATTTTCAGAAAAAGAACTGGTGAGTACAAAGGCCTAACACAAGTATCAAATATGATAATAAATTTTGCATATACTCAACTTTGATATTGAATTCCCAATAGTTTAACTTATACAGTGTATAATATTTTTGTTTCTTAGGAAATAACTTGGTATGAAATCAAGATATTTGGTTTAAATCATGAATAGCATTAACATTGAAATTACTATTTGTATATGTGACATTAATTGAAATCTTTATAATTTTTCTTCAGGTAGTTTAATTGTCTATTGGAGAAAGAAATCTTCCATTATAATAGAATATAAAAACAACTATTCACTTAAATCATTCTGATTTATTTCTGTTACTTCACAATACACTATAAAGATTCTCTCTGGCTCTAATATTTAAAGTTCTTTGCCCTTTTCTGCTTTCCTTGCACATTCTTTCTTCCCTTTCTATGTTGAGTACAGAAATGTTTGGGAACAAGATAATTCATTCAATGCATTCTTTTTTTTTCTCTTCTACTGTACTTACTTTCTATGTCTTTTTGTATCTTTTTGTGTGTGTGGAATTAGTGCAGTTTTTCATTACTCTTTAAAAAAGATACCATTAAAAATATTTTTGGGGGGTGCCTGGGTGGCTCAGTGGGTTAAGCTTCTGCCTTCGACTCAGGTCATGATCCCAGGGCCTGGAATGGAGTCCCGCTTTGGGCTCTCTGCTCAGCAGGGAGCCTGCTTCTCCTCATCTCTCTCTGTCAGTCTCTCTGCCTACTTGTGATCTCTCTCTCTGTCAAATAAATAAATAAAATCTTAAAAAAATTTATTTTGCATAAAATTTTATTTAGTTTAATTGTTTCTTGTTTGAGTATGGTATAGTTTGAGTATAGTTGAAATGCAATGTTATATTAGTTTCAGGTGGACAACTTAGTGTTTGACAAGTTTGTACGTAATGCTATATTCACCAGAAGTATAGCTAACATCTCTCTCATTATATCACTATTACAATACCATTGACTATTTTTCTTTAAAATCTAACTTTACCAAGTCATTTCTGTTTCTTGCAGAGTAGTGAAGATGATTGTTCTTAGTAGAACATTATCTTGTCACTTAAGCATTATGGCTTTTAGGTGTTATGTCATTTTCAGGGCTCAGTCATTCCTTATACTACCATGTACTATTAATTTTTTTTTTCAAAAAAAAAAGAATATATATTCACCTCAAAATGTTGTCTTAAAAAACAAAACTAAACTTGCTCATGTTATAGGCCATGATATTTCGGAGGAATTAGCTTTTATTTAATTTTTGTAATCCTTTTTTAAAGACCTTTTGGCTCCTTTCACCCATTTCTCTTACCCTCCACTCCTCACCTCTGGCAACCACCAATCTATTCTCTATATCTATGAGCTTATTTCTGTGTTTGTTTGTTTGTTTGTTTGTTTAGATTCCACTCTAAGAGAAATTATATGGTATTTGCCATTCTCTTTTGTAGTCTTTGTATTTTGTAATCCCCTTTTAAATAATAGGCCTCTTCACTAGTTTGTGAACTGGTTGTTACTGTTCTTGGAGATACAGAGCTTACAACAAATGTAAATTATTTCCCTAATATATTGAGTAGAGATAAAGATTTTCCATGAAAGATGACTATGTTTATTTCTATTTTGGAATAAGCTGTCACCTCACAGACCAATAACAGTCTACAAACTAGAACTGGTTCTTAACCCCATTTTGAGTGGCATTGCTATAAAGGATTTTATGATTTTCTTTAGGGACACCTGGGTGGCTCAGTTGGTTAAGTGTCTGCCTTTGGCTCAGGTCATGATTCCAGGGTCCTAGGATCAAGACCCACATCTGGCTTCCTGCTCAGTGGAAATTCTGCTTTTCCCTCTCCCTTTGCACCCCACCCCAAGCTTGTGTTCTCTGTCCCTCTGTGTCTCTCTCTCTCTCTCTCAAATAAATAAATAAAATATTAAAAAAAAGGTTTCCTTTAAAACTATGTAATGTAGAAAAACTTTATATTAGCAATATCTGTAGAAAGAACAATAAATTTATTCATTTTCACCAACGAATGAAGAGTGGTTACTTATGGGAAGTTAGGAGCATTCAAGTTTCATATGCATGCATCAAAAGTTGGTTTATTAATCCTGTTATTTTCTTGGACATATTTTGGCATTCTCAAAATGATAAAATATATTGATTTTGTCAGCTATAAATGTTTTTATTATACATACACCATGCTTTTCTTTCACAGAAGTAAACATGGCTTTATGGTTTAGAAATTATATCAGTGAGGGAGCAGTCAGGAAAATAGAAATATACTACCTATTTCAAACAAAGGAGTTATGAAACAGGGAATTGATGACAAAGTGTTAGGAGGACTGGTGTAGCAAAAATAAGAGGGGCTGGCAGAACAGAAGGGAAGAAGGGTGTTACCCTGATTTCAAAAAGCTACTAATGCCAATGGATTAGAATCTCTAAACCAGCACCTACTGCTGGGTGCTGGAGGTCAGCTACACAAAGGCTGAAACTGCCAGAAAGAACTTGACATTTCTGAAAGAATCCTGGGAAATACAGCATGTGGAGTCCTAGCTTTTACAGTTCAGAGTAGGATATAAAAGAATGGAAGTAGAACAGAGGTGCAACAGGTATAGAATCAGCTCAGTCTTCCTCATTGTCTGCTTCCATCCCTACATGCAGTTTAAACCATGTAATACATATCCACTCCTATATTTAAGCTTTGTATATATGTATAAAGATAATATATGTGAGACACATGTGTATACATATCTCACAGGTTACAAACTATTCTTGGTAAAAACAAATATTCTTTAATCTTCCCAAAAGAGATGTAAACTAAGATCCATCATTAATGTTATCTATCTCTCGGTAATGTTATTCCCTCTCAGAGTTCAGTCATCATTTTAGCATGATATTCATTAATGTAATTAGTAACTGGGCTGAGTAGCGAAACTTAACCTAATTTTTTAGATGCAATAAAGCAAAGAAGAGGCACCTGGGTGGCTCAGTGGGTTAAAGCCTCAGCCTTCAGCTCAGGTCATGATCCCAGGATCCTGGGATTGAGCCCCACATGGAGCTCTCTGCTCTGCAGGGAGCCTGCTTCCTCCTCTCTCTCTGTGCCTGCCTCTCAGCCTACTTGTGATCTCTGCCTATAAAATAAATAAATAAAATCTTTAAAAAAAAAAAGCAAAGAATATGGAAAGAAAGGGGAAAAAAGGAAAGATAAAGAAGGGAAAAGAAAAGGAAGTAAAGGGAAAGAAAAGAAATAAAGGAAAAATGGTTATTTTACACATAACAATGAAGAAATTAGATATGCACATTGTTAAAATCCTTATATTTTTATGTAACTGGCCAGAAACCCAGGACCTATTGGCTTACTTAGTGTACATTCTGGATATGGAAGTAAAAAGAGTTACCCAAAAAAGTCTCCTGAATTCTCCAGATATCCTTACAATCCAGTTTTTCCTGTACAGTATTTATTATTCACCCCAGTCAGTATAGTATCCCCATAGTTTGTCTATTAGCTTCAGTGTCAAAACATCTCAAATAACCAGATGGCATCTCAACTTCAAAATTCAAGGTCACTATTAAATTGTACACTGGTGGAAGTTTTCCTCCCTTAGGAACTGAAACATTAAAGCATTAATGTTTTAACATTCCAGGCCTCAGGACTGGAAAATGGAAATTCTGTAGGATGAAAAGCAAAACATCTGCAAAGAGATTGTTATTGCAATAGTGAGAGGAAAGACTATAACTTTTCCTCTTGATTCTTGTGTATATATATTCTAGCTATTGGAGAAACAGCATTATATTTTACTTGACAATTCAAAACAAATATTATAATCTTTTTTTTAAAAGATTTTATTTATTTATTTGACACACAGAGAAAGATCACAAGTAGGCAGAGAGGCAGGCAGAGAGAGAGAGGGAAGCAGGCTCCCCACTGAGCAGAGAGCCCAACACGGGACTCGATCCCAGGACCCTGAGATCATGACCTGAGCTGAAGGCAAAGGCTTAACCCCCTGAGCCACCCAGGCGCTCACAAATATTATAATCTTGTTAAGACTGCATCTCAATTTCACAGGGCCTTACCTTCTAACTGGCACTTTAACACAGGCTTCAACAGGTCATCTCATGATTTTATAAGCAAGGTGTTTCTGAGTGCTGAGATGCATAGTAAGACCAGTAATTTCAGTGACTATGAGTTATTTGAATGGATGCAATGTTTAGTGTAGAATAGTGATGATAAATATGGAATTGTTTAAATCTAAGGAGAGTGACACTAATAGAAGCTTTCCAAGTAAAAATGACAAATTCATATGCAAAATGTTTCTTTTTTATTAAAGATTTTATTTATTTATTTATTTATTTACATATTAGCATGCACAAGCAGCGAAAGGCACGGAGGGAGAAGCAGACTCCCAGCTGAGCAGAGAGCCTGACTCAGGGCTTAATCCCAGGGCCCTGAGATCATGACCTGAGACAAAATCAGACCCTTAACCGACTGAGCCACCCAGGTGTCCCACAAAATATGTTTCTATTACTCCCTTTACAGTGAAAGGGGACAATGTAACCTGTATACCAAGGTAATGGTGCCATAGCAGAATCTCAGCACTGGCCTTTGATGTAGGCTAGTTGACACTCAGCAATTGTAGTTACCAGACCAATCTGGATTAGTGAAGTAAAGGACTCTTTCTTCACTAAGACATTACAACATGCATTGTTGAAGAGTGGCAGCATCCTTGAGAAGCTCTTAGATGACTATCCTCTTAGGCAGGGAAAGAAAATGGGAGAGGCTCTCACTGAAATTATGAATTTAAAGTGGCAGAAGACAAAGTGGGGATTGGAGATAGGTCTTGATAGCAGTAGGCATCATCTTTTAAGTCGGCTGCCTCAGATGAAGTCATTCCAGGATGTGGATCATCATTACAATGATGGGCCCAATGAAGCATGCCAACCAGTATCTGTCTTCTCTTGCAGTGTGGCATTGCTAATCCTCCCATCAGGACTGACAGTTTTATTTCTTTGGCCCGTTAAAGTTGGATTGGCATTGTATCTCTTTTTTGTTTGTTTGTTTACATGTTCTTTTTATTTTTTAAATTTCATTTTTTTCAGTGTTCCAAAATTCATTGTTTACACACCACACCCAGTGATCCATGCAAAACATGCCCTCCACAATACCCACCACCAAGCTCACCCAGTCCCCACTCCATCCTCTTCAAACCCTCTATTTGTCTCTCAGAGTCCACAGTCTCTCATGGTTTGTCTCCCCCTCCGATTTCCCCCAACTCCTCCTCTCCATCTCCCAATGTCCTCTGTGTTATTCCTTATACTCCACAAGTATGAAACTATATGGCAGTTGAATCTCTCTGCTTGACTTATTTTACTCAGAATAGTCTCCTCCAGTCCCATCCATGTTGATATAAAAGTTGGGTATACATCCATTCTGCTGGAGGCATAATACTCCATTGTATATATGGACCATATCTTCTTTAACCATTCATCCATTGAAGAGCATCTTGGTTCTTTACAGTTTAGTGACTGTGACCATTCTGCTATGATGTATCTCTTTTTATATACAAAAATATAATAGAGAAAAATTGGTCTTACTTTAGTTCCACATCCTGGTACCTTAAGAAGCCTTTTGGCTCTTGCTTTCACTCTCCCAGGATACTAAGACAAGCTACCTCTAAGATGAGGGAACACATGGAGAAGAACCTCATTTCCCTAACTGGCAGTTAATATCAACTTCCATTGTGTGAATGAGGCCATTTGGACCCTATACTTCAGGATGAGTCATGAAATGCAGCTACGTGAATGATTCCTGTCAAGACCAGCCAAAGAACTACCAGGACAGACTGCCATCACACTAAATCATCAGAAATTATAAATCATAGTAATTTTAAAGTCCTAATTTGGGGGATTAATTATTATGAAGTAAAAGATGGCTGAAGCTCAGAGTCTTCAGTCAAGGAAAATCTGTTCTCCTCAGAAAAGAGAAGAAAACAGTTTTGTTGGCAAGACAGAGGAGGGATTAACATTCTGAGACACTTGGTCATCAGAATCCATGCAAATATTTACATTTCTACTCTCAGGTTTCCACTATTTTCCAGGCAATGCACTATTTTTCACCAAAACACCTAGGAAGAATGTGCATTACACAAATGTTTTAATTCTAAAACCTTTAAAATTTACTTTGCTATTTCATTTTCCTGCTGTAAAGCCCCATGGCTACAGAAGGTAAGAGATTAGAAACTCCTTGGTTTTCTAACCGTGCCTTGAGATGGAATGAAAGCTTTGCAGTTGATACTTCTGTCAGCTTATAATGCAAGTAAAAAATGGCCAGCCCATCTCAGTGTTCATCACTGTTATTTATTTGATGTTCCGCAGACACTTGGTCTCCTGAAGCCTTGCTTTTGGTGACACTTGGATATCAGAAACCTACTAACACACCTAGGTTAGGATGCAGGAATGTAAAAAGTGCTGTGTCATAGCTGAAGCCACTGTGGAATGACTGGAACAGCTAAAGACCTGTAGGCGCTGAGGTCACCCCCGATCCTTACTGTCATTGTGTGTCGGCATGAAACAAAGAACAAAATGTGTCCTGCTCCCCAACCTCTCTATATCCACAGTCCTTCCCATTGCCTTCCCAGGAAGGCATGTGGTAAGGGAGTCTCAGAAACGGTGTTTATAAGGCTTCCGGCTTACGAAGTATAAGAACAGAATATAGAAGTAGTCTGCGAGATAACAAATAGTGGGAAGGAAAATATTTTCCACTGAAGAGATTGCTTTGAGTTTCATCAGAATGATTCTTCCTTGACTCTCAAGGTCATGCTGCACAAGACTAACCTCTCTGGAATTAGGTTTTATCATTTCTTAATAAAGGAGTTGGACTAGAATGACTCCCACTTTACCTTTATCTTCTAAAAATGGCTGCTGCTAAATATTGATATATCGGCTTACCTTTCTCAGTCTAGTTAGCAGTGTCAATAGAAGGGGAATGCAAGCCACAAATGCAGCTAATGTGTGTGATTTAAAGTTTTCTAGTAGCCACATTAAATTTAGTGAAAGCAAACAGATGAAAGGAATTTTAATAATATGTTTTATTTACTTCAGTATGTCTAAAATATTATCATGTCAACATGTAATCAATATAGATATGATTAATGAAGGAATTAGCATAAGATGATATATAGTAAGATGTCACAATCCAGATGTATTTTATTTATTTTTTAGAAGATTTTATTTATTTATTTAACAGAGAGTATAAGCAGGGGGAGTGGCAGGCAGAAGGAGAAGCAGACTCACTACTGATCAGGGAGCCCAATGTGGGGATCAATCCCAGGACCTGGGATCATGATCTGAGCCAAAGGCAGATGCTTAAGCAACTGAGCCACCCAGGTGCCCCAACCCAGATGTATTTTAGACTTACAGGGAATGCCATTTTGTAGAAACCCTTTTTCAGATGCTCAGTAGCTACTATTTAAAGTGGCTACCACATTGAACAATGTGGATTTAAATAATAGTTTTTTTCTAGACTAATGGAGTAATATACTTTCTTATTTTTCTCCATTTTCTCTTTTCTTATATTATTCCTTATTGCTAGTGCCTACAAAGTACTTTTTATTTGTAGAAATGAAAACTATAAAATAATAATAATAACAATTCAGTAACTGATGAAATAATACAAATATCAGACTTTAAAGTTATTATATCCTATTAAGAAACATAATTAGAAATACCAATTTGTTAAAAATGTAATAAAGACTTTAATATATTAAAAATATGAAATAGAAATCAAAGTTTTCTAAAACAAAGTTTAAAATGATGTATAGCAAGAATAAAAAAAGCGAGAGTAAGCTTTGAAGTCGGGTGTTTGAATCTTAATTTCAACACTTCTGGCTCTGTTACCTTTGAAAAGCTGACTTTTCTTCCTCTCAGATTCCTGATCTGTAATATGGAAATAAAAGTGCCAATTTTAACAAGGTTTTTATAAGGATGAATGCAATCATTCTTTTCAGGAGTTCATAATAAAACTTTTTTTAAAAAGAATTGAACTTTGAATTGCAACAGAGAGTAATATATACATGGGAAAACTAAAAACTCATTTTGGCATACTTAGTAAAGAGATGGACTGGATAAAATAATATGATAGTTAAGTATGTGACCTGATATAAAAATTGTATTATTGCCATAAATTATCATATACATGTATATATAGCCATATATATGTAAATGGATATATAGTAATGAATGCTTATAGCAGCAATTTATATGTGAGTACACCCAAATATACTTAAATATATATGTACATACAAGCACATATACATGCAAATATGTGGCTACCTTATAGGATAATGAAAATATAAGCAGTCTGATATGGAATACTGACTTTGTCTACTTTGCTTGCTCTGTGCCCTTGGGCAATTTATTTAACATATGTTCTTTAGTTCACTCACCAGTTTAAAAGAAAAAAGAAAAAGAGGGGCGCCTGGGTGGCTCAGTGGGTTAAAGCCTCTGCCTTCGGCTCAGGTCGTGATCTCAGGGTCCTGGGATCGAGCCCCGCATCGGGCTCTCTGATCATCAGGGAGCCTGCTTGCTCCTCTCTCTCTCTCCCTGCCTCTCTGCCTGCTTGTGCTCTCTGTCTGTCAAATAAATAAAAAAATCTTTAAAAAAAAAAAAAAAAAAAAAAAAAGAAAATAGCACATACTCATACAGTTGTCATGAGAACTAATGAATTATGATATTTAAAAAGGTTAGACTGGTGCCTGGCGTAGTTAAACACTATGTAAGAGTGTGATATTATTAGTACCCAGTTTGCAGCAGAGAAGTGATACATATCTCTGTTTAAGAAGATCTCTTTAACTATTTTGTGAAGAAAATTTGTAAGAATATTGCAATATTTGGGTTGATACCTCATGATGTAAATATGATAGAGGCCAGAAGGATGGAGATAAATGGATAGATTTGAGAACAATTTATGAGGTGGGCTTGACAGAACTTGCTTGATATAAATATATAAAACAAAAATGGTACTCAGTTTTCCACATGAGCAAAAAGTGAGGAGGGGAAGGGGAAGCCTGGATGAAAATACGATTTATTTCATTTTGAGCAAGTGTCTGAGATTTCTGTGGATCATCAATTAGGGTTATTTTAATTCTCTGGCATTTTGTAGATGAATGAAGCCTTGAAAGAAAATAAAATGACATTGGAAGAACAAATAAGAAACTTAGAGGAACCAAGAATCTCATCAAATAATAGTATAATATTGTCTCTATACTGTGTAATTTACAAGCATCTTTATATACTTTACCTCATTGAATTCTTACAGCTGTCTTGTAAGCTAAGCACACTTACATTGTTCAGATGAGACAGATGAAATTCAGGGCTTAAGCTACTTGCCAGTGAGAGTTCCAAAATTTCTGCAGAGGAGTGAATTAGAGGGGTACTCTGGTTTGGAGATGAGGGTGGAAGCTGGCTATACTTAAGAAAGTAAAGGTGTTTAAGTCAAGGGGATAATGAAGGAAGTGTCAAATACTGGGAGGTGATAGATACAGTACATGATATAATAAGATTCTTCTAGCCCCACCTCCCTATGCACAGCCGGTGGTTATTTTATGAGACCCTAATATAAATAAGTTATAAACTGAGATGGTATTTGTCTTGTTTTTTTTTTTTAAGATTTTTAAAAATTTTTTATTTTTTTAAGTAATCTCTATACCCAATGTGGAGCTAGAACTCATGACCCTGAGTCCATGCTCTTCTGACTGAGCCAGCCAGGTGCCCCAAGAGGGTATTTGTTTTAAAAAACTGTATGATTTCGTGAAACAACTTATTTCAATAATCATATGTTTTCATCTTCCAAGCAATGTATAAAAATTTTCAAGATGGTTAAAACTGCAGTCTAATAAACCATTCTTTATATTTATGGGGAGATATGTGAGATATATTTCATAGCTGGATTATGAATTATGACCACATATTTGTACTCACTTTTCAAAAGATAAAATGAGGTCTACACAGAACATATGAAACTTAGATTTATCCCCATTTTAAGAGAACCTCACTAAAAAACCAACTCACATCTTATGAAGGAAGTTAGAAAAGTCACTTTGAAATGTAACTTGTCACCAACCTCTTTATTAACTACTAGTGGGCAGTATAATCCAAGGGCAGCAAGATTGAGGGGAAAAGGGGAAATGAGGTAGGGAAAAATGGAAAGCAAATACAAGGTGATGTGTTCCCAAACCAGCTGAGTTTCACTTGAAAATGCAGCTGCTTCCTCCAGACAAGTCATGTGGAATCACCAGGTTCAAGAACAGTCCATTAGGGAGAGGAAGGAAAAGAAATACATGTTAGTTCCTTCTCACTTCCATATTTCATCCTAAGTGGCATTCATCTTGTTCCCCTAACTGTATTTGTAACTTATGTTACCTGGTACCTTTAGGCACCTACTGTAGAAGCTAGATTTATGCCCCACATTGGGACAATTCATCATAACCCAGAAGTAGTAAAGAGGCCATGATCTTCTCTGAGTTCAGTATGGTTAGACTTACAGCAGATGCTCAGCCCTTACTTGAAGGGTGGCTGACTGCCAGCAGTAACAGGAGGTAAGGGATGGACAGTAAACAGCAGGTCTCCAAGAAGCTGTCAAGGCCCAAAGAGCAGATGGATTGCTCATATCCAGTTGGATTTAATATATGAAATTCAATAGAAATTCATGTAAATAATTACAGGTAGAGCAATTTAACAAGCATCATGCTCACGTGCTATGTGTCACAAAAGGTGATGGATTCCAGTAAAATCAAAGATAAATAAAACCAGGTCTTGACCTCAAGAGGTTCACAGTCTTTTGAAGATGATGGGCATCCAAAGAACCCAGGACCAAGCAATATCAGAAGCCAGTTGCCAAAGTATGATTTTGGTGATGGTGGTGTCAAAAAGAGTAGAATATCTAGTTGTCAAATAGGAGAAGATGCCCAGTATAACTCAGAAAGGATGACTATACATTTTCCAAGTTGAAAAATATGACAAGAATGACAATGTACTCCAGGTCAGTCTGGGTTCTGGTCTCAGTTTTGTAATTTTTTGGTTCTAGGGCCTCAGGGAGGGATTTTTTTTCTCTTGAGGATATGTTGATTTTATCTATACAGTAAGAGGATTCGAATTAGAGTATATCTGAAGTCAGTCCATCCTCTAAATTCTTAATTTTTTGTGTTGTAGGAATACTGTGGAATCTAAGATTTCAAGTTTCACCTCCTGCATCATAATATCACATTTATATTTTCCCCACTTACTTTACCTCTGAAAATATAGAAACTTTTTAAAAAGAAAATGTTCTTTCCTCCTTTCTTCTTCTTCTTCTTCTTTTTTAATGTTGCAACTCGTCACTTTTTACCATTATTACTGTTTGACGTGAGTCTTTAAAACTAAATCAACTTTCTACCTTGGAGCAGGGGATTTAGCATTTGCTTATCTGGCTTTTGATCAGTGTCTAGATGAGCTTCTGATACTCCTTAAATAAACCGTGCTCTTTTTTTTGTTGCCTTGTTAGGTATTTTTAGATGATCTTTTATTCTTTTATTTTCTTTATCTTTCAAATTCTTTTTTCAGATACTGCATAGCTCTTCAAAAAAAGAGGATTTATTTTCCTTTTGAGAAGTTGGTGATAATTTAGTAGTACATTAGATTAGTGGTTGTTACAGCTGACGTTAAGATAGGGTCACATCTATGTAGGGAAGAATAACATGGAGTGGTTTCATGACAACTTGATTTTTTAAAATTATCTCTCAAAACTGAAAGATTTGGTTTTCAAACTGAGCTATATATGACACCCATGACAGGAAACCAACACAAAATTGTCACATATGATATTTAGTTGTAAGATTTTTGTATTTAGCAAGATGGGCATGTGTACTTCCACAGCATCAAGCAATATTAGGCATCTGTGAACTGTAAATGAATTGCTTCTGAGAATCACAAAGTCTCCATAGGAATGAACTATTTGACAAGTAAAGTATAAGAACTATTTTTAGATTGTATCTGAATTATATCATAAAATTCATTCAGTGATTTGTTGAATTTCTCTTGGCAGGAGGAAAACAAATACTGAATTATATAAAGTGCTGAGTCCTTTAGCTTACTCTATCAGAAGCTATTTGCTTCTAGATGGCATTTAAGCATTTAAGTATAAAAGTTAAGAGTAAAGCTCTGGAATTTACATAAAAATTCCTGATGCTATTTTCTGCAATGCATCCAACACAGAACAATGAGTTCATGTACCTCATTACATTAAATATCTACATTCTTGTGTTAGATATTGACAGAATAATACATAGCTTAGCATCTAGTAGTTTTTAATAATGATAAAATTTTGGTATAGCCACTATAGAAAACAATATTGAGTTTCCTAAAAAACGCAAAATAGAAGTACCAAATGATTAGGCAATCTCTCTTCTGGGTGTATATCCAAAAGAAATGAAATGAGTATTTCAAAGAGATATCTGCACTCCTATGTTTATTGCAGCATTATCCACGATAGCAAAGATATGGTAACAACCTAAGTGTCCTTCAGTTGATAAATGGATAAAGAAAATGTGACACGTGTGCATACGCGCGCGCGCACACACACACACACACACACCCCCATCATGGAATATTATTTAGCCATGAAAAAGGAAATTTTTTTTGCAATATGCAACAACATGAATGAACTTGAGGGCATTACGCTAAGTGAAATAAGCTAGTCACCAAAAGATAAATACTGTGTGATTCTACTTACATGAGATATCTAAAATAGACAAATTAATAGAATTAAATTGTGGATCATTGTGTGGCACAATCTCCAATTTTCCTGGAGATTATCTTGAGGCACCCTGCTTTTCTTGCTTTTTTCACATCACCTCTACCTCTGCAAGTGCCAATTATAGATGGCTTCATCACTGCCACCTGAACCCAGAAAGGAGCTGAAGAAGTATTCAAAGAAGCAACTGGGTTACCCGGCATTGACTACTTTTTTTCACTGCAAACCCACTTCCCTGCACTACTTTATGATTCATAGCATCTCCCTCCCATATGAAAAAGAAAAACCAATACAACATGTAAAAACTCCAGATTTTATTTTTTATTTTTTCATTCTGCTCTTTCTCCCAGAGTATCAGCAGCCTCTTACGACATTGCTGCTTACATGCTTCAGTAAGCACAGCACAGATTCTTATAGTGAGGAAGGACCCACCCAAGTGTGCAAACACGTTCCTGTTAGGCCAGTATTTTTTTCTTTCCTCATTGCATCCCCACTCCACATACAGTCTAATTCCAGCAGATACTGTCACATCAGGGGTCCTGTGTGCTTTCATCCTATGCAGGTGACAGGACAAATGTCAGCATTCCCATTGTTTTCTCTTAGCAGCTGAGGCAAGTTAAGATTTTAAAAACATTGTATCTTCAGTTAGGGTCTAACTGAGCTCCAGCTCTCAGAGATTTGGAACCACTGACATGCACATGGAACACACTGAACCAAGGAGTGCAAAATGGGTCTTGGTCATAGCTTCTCATATCCTTGAGATCATGTAGGCATTTTCTTGCTACATAAACATCTTCAGAGGCAAAGCCTTCTGAGGTTCTTAACCAAGAACAGATGAAAAAATCAATCTCATTGTTACAAATAAACATTGCTATCAACCTGGTACAAAGCATTCCCAAACTCACTTCGGACAGAAAACACCATTAATCAGCATATTTCATGCCTTGATCAGAGGTCAGTGCCATTTAAGTACATCTATTACTTCAAAAAACCAGCTCAGGCCAATTCCACATTTGCTAGAATTAACTTTCATGACACAAGAATATTACTTCATTTGTAGGTAAGCTGCTGAAGCAGTGCTCAAAGGGAAATTTATTACTTTAAATACATACATTTTAAAAAGGATGAAAATCAAAGATAAATTTCAAAATTAAGACAGTAAAAATCAAACTTCAACCAAAGAAAATAGAAAAGAGAAAATAATAAAGATAATTAAAACCAAATATAGAGTCAAGATGGCGGAGAAGTAGCAGGCTGAGACTACTTCAGCTAGCCAGAGATCAGCTAGATAGCTTATCTAAAGATTGCAAACACCTGAAAATCCATCGGCAGATCAAAGAGAAGAAGAACAGCAATTCTGGAAACAGGAAAACAACCACTTTCTGAAAGGTAGGACCGGCGGAGAACTGAATCCAAAGCGACGGGAAGATAGACCCGGGGGGGGGGGGGGGCCGGCTCCCGGCAAGCGGCGGAGCAACCGCGCACAAAATCAGGACTTTTAAAAGTCTGTTCCGCTGAGGGACATCGCTCCAGAGGCTACCCGGGGCGAAGCCCACACGGGGTCAGCGTGGCCTCAGATCCCGCAGGGTCACAGAAGGATGGGGGGGGGGGGTCTGAGTGTCGCAGAGCTTGCGGGTATTGGAACGGGAAAGCCGGCTACAGAGACAGAGCCGACAGAAAGCTCGCAGCTCAGGGTGACCTTGAACCTGTCGCAGGCTTGGTGAGCTCGGATCGCGGCCGGAGGTCAGGCAGACGGGAGTAACTGGGCGCAGTTCTCTGAGCGCGCACTGAGGAGTGCGGCCCTGGGCTCTCGGCTCCTCCAGGGCCGGAGACCAGGAGGCCGCCATTTGTATTCCCGTCCTCCGGAACTCTTCGGAAAGCGCTCAGGGAACAAAAGCTCCTGAAAGCAAACCCAAGCGGATTACTCACCCCGGCCCCGGGTAAGGGCAGTGCAATTCCGCCTGGGGCAAAGACACTTGAGAATCACTACAACAAGCCCCTCCCCCAGAAGAAAACAAGAAATCCAGCGGAGACCAAGTTCACCTACCAAAGAGTGCGGTTTCAATACCAAGGAGAGCAGCAGAATTCTAGAGGAGGAGAAAGCAAAGCACGGAACTCATGGTTTTTTCCCAGTGATTTTTTTTTAGTCTTGCAGTTAATTTAATTTTTTTCTTTTTAATTTTTTGTTTTTTTTCTCGCCTTCGGGTAAATTTTTTTTTAACTGTTACCTTTTTTTTTTAAAGATTTTTTACTAGTTTATCTAATATATATATTTTTTCTTTTTTATATTTTTCTTAGGTGTTTTCTTTTCTTTTAAATTCTTTTCTTTTTTTTTTCTTTTTTCATTTTTTTTTTCTTTCTTCCTTTTTGAACCTCTTTTTATCCCTTTCTCCCCCCTCACGATTTGGGATCTCTTCTAATTTGGTTAAAGCATATTTTCCTGGGGTTGTTGCTACCCTTTTAGTATTTTACTTGCCCCTTCATATACTCTTCTCAGGACAAAATGACAAGACGGAAAAATTCAACTCAAAAAAAAGAACAAGAGGCAGTACCGAAGGCTAGGGACCTAATCAATACAGACATTGGTGATACGTCAGATCTAGAGTTCAGAATGACAATTCTCAAGGTTCTAGCCGGGCTCGAAAAGGCATGGAAGATATGAGAGAAACCCTCTCGAGAGATATAAAAGCCCTTTCTGGAGAAATAAAAGAACTAAAATCTAACCAAGTTGAAATCAAAAAAGCTATTAATGAGGTGGAATCAAAAATGGAGGCTCTCACTGCTAGGATAAATGAGGCAGAAGAAAGAATTAGTGATATAGAAGACCAAATGACAGAGAATAAAGAAGCTGAGCAAAAGAGGGACAAACAGCTACTGGACCACGAGGGGAGAATTCGAGAGATAAGTGACACCATAAGACGAAACAACATTAGAATAATTGGGATTCCAGAAGAAGAAGAAAGAGAGAGGGGAGCAGAAGGTATACTAGAGAGAATTATTGGGGAGAATTTCCCCAATATGGCAAAGGGAACGAGCATCAAAATTCAGGAGGTTCAGAGAACGCCCCTCAAAATCAATAAGAATAGGCCCACACCCCGTCACCTAATAGTAAAATTTACAAGTCTCAGTGACAAAGAGAAAATCCTGAAAGCAGCTCGGGAAAAGAAGTCTGTAACATACAATGGTAAAAATATTAGATTGGCAGCTGACTTATCCACAGAGACCTGGCAGGCCAGAAAGAGCTGGCATGATATTTTCAGAGCACTAAATGAGAAAAACATGCAGCCCAGAATACTATATCCAGCTAGGCTATCATTGAAAATAGAAGGAGAGATTAAAAGCTTCCAGGACATACAACAACTGAAAGAATTTGCAAACACCAAACCAGCTCTACAGGAAATCTTGAAAGGGGTCCTCTAAGCAAAGAGAGAGCCTACAAGTGGTAGATCAGAAAGGAACAGAGACCATATACAGTAACAGTCACCTTACAGGCAAAACAATGGCACTAAATTCATATCTCTCAATAGTTACCTTGAATGTTAATGGGATAAATGCCCCTGTCAAAAGACACAGGGTATCAGAATGGATAAAAAAACAAAATCCATCTATATGTTGCCTCCAAGAAACTCATTTTAAGCCCGAAGACACCTCCAGATTTAAAGTGAGGGGGTGGAAAAGAATTTACCATGCTAATGGACATCAGAAGAAAGCAGGAGTGGCAATCCTTATATCAGATCAATTAGATTTTAAGCCAAAGACTATAATAAGAGATGAGGAAGGACACTATATCATACTCAAAGGGTCTGTCCAACAGGAAGAGTTAACAATTTTAAATATCTATGCCCCCAACGTGGGAGCAGCCAACTATATAAACCAATTAATAACAAAATCAAAGAAACACATCAACAATCATACAATAATAGTAGGGGACTTTAACACTCCCCTTACTGAAATGGACAGATCATCCATGCAAAAGATCAGCAAGGAAATAAAGGCCTTAAACGACACACTGGACCAGATGGACATCACAGGTATATTCAGAACATTTCATCCCAAAGCAACAGAATACACATTCTTCTCTAGTGCACATGGAACATTCTCCAGAATAGATCACATCCTCGGTCCTAAATCAGGACTCAACCGGTATCAAAAGATTGGGATCATTCCCTGCATATTTTCAGACCACAATGCTCTAAAGCTAGAACTCAACCACAAAAAGAAGTTTGAAAAGAACCAAAATACATGGAGACTAAACAGCATCCTTCTAAAGAATGAATGGGTCAACCGGGAAATTAAAGAAGAATTGAAAAAAATCATGGAAACAAATGATAATGAAAATACAACGGTTCAAAATCTCTGGGACACAACAAAGGCAGTCCTGAGAGGAAAATATATAGTGGTACAAGCCTTTCTCAAGAAACAAGAAAGGTCTCAGGTACACAATCTAACCCTACACCTAAAGGAGCTGGAGAAAGAACAAGAAAGAAACCCTAAGCCTAGCAGGAGAAGAGAAATCATAAAGATCAGAGCAGAAATCAATAAAATAGAAACCAAAAAAACAATAGAACAAATCAACGAATGTAGGAGCTGGTTCTTTGAAAGAATTTATAAAATTGATAAACCCCTGGACCGACTTATCAAAAAGAAAAGAGAAAGGGCCCAAATAAATAAAATCATGAATGAAAGAGGAGAGATCACAACTAACACCAAAAAAATACAAAGTATTATAAGAACATACTATGAGGAACTCTACGGCAATAAATTTGACAATCTGGAAGAAATGGATGCATTCCTAGAAACATATAAACTACCACAACTGAACCAGGAAGATATAGAAAGCCTGAACAGACCCATAACCAGTAAGGAGATTGAAACAGTCATTAAAAATCTCCAAACAAACAAAAGCCCAGGGCCAGACGGCTTCCCGGGGGAATTCTACCAAACATTTAAAGAAGAACTAATTCCTATTCTCCTAAAACTGTTCCAAAAAATAGAAATGGAAGGAAAACTTCCAAACTCATTTTATGAGGCCAGCATCACCTTGATCCCAAAACCAGACAAGGATCCCACCAAAAAAGAGAGCTATAGACCAATATCCTTGATGAACACAGATGCGAAAATACTCAACAAAATACTAGCCAATAGGATTCAACAGTACATTAAAAAGATTATTCACCACGACCAAGTGGGATTTATTCCGGGGCTGCAAGGTTGGTTCAACATCCGCAAATCAGTCAATGTGATACAACACATCAATAAAAGTAAGAACAAGAACCATATGATACTCTCAATAGATGCTGAAAAAGCATTTGACAAAGTACAACATCCCTTCCTGATCAAAACTCTTCAAAGTGTAGGGATAGAGGGCACATACCTCAATATCATCAAAGCCATCTATGAAAAACCCACCGTAAATATCATTCTCAATGGAGAAAAACTGAAAGCTTTTCCGCTAAGGTCAGGAACACGGCAGGGATGTCCATTATCACCACTGCTATTCAACATAGTACTAGAGGTCCTAGCCTCAGCAATCAGACAACAAAAGGAAATTAAAGGCATCCAAATCGGCAAAGAAGAAGTCAAATTATCACTCTTCGCAGATGATATGATACTATATGTGGAAAACCCAAAAGACTCCACTCCAAAACTGCTAGAACTTATACAGGAATTCAGTAAAGTGTCAGGATATAAAATCAATGCACAGAAATCAGTTGCATTTCTCTACACCAACAGCGAGACAGAAGAAAGAGAAATTAAGGAGTCAATCCCATTTACAATTGCACCCAAAACCATAAGATACCTAGGAATAAATCTAACCAAAGAGGCACTGAATCTATACTCAGAAAACTATAAAGTACTCATGAAAGAAATTGAGGAAGACACAAAGAAATGGAAAAATGTTCCATGCTCCTGGATTGGAAGAATAAATATTGTGAAAATGTCTATGCTACCTAAAGCAATCTACACATTTAATGCAATTCCTATCAAAGTACCATCCATCTTTTTCAAAGAAATGGAACAAATAATTCTAAAATTAATATGGAACCAGAAAAGACCTCGAATAGCTAAAGGGATATTGAAAAAGAAAGCCAACGTTGGTGGCATCACAATTCTGGACTTCAAGCTCTATTACAAAGCTGTCATCATCAAGACAGCATGGTACTGGCACAAAAACAGACCCATAGATCAATGGAACAGAATAGAGAGCCCAGAAATAGACCCTCAACTCTACGGTCAACTAATCTTTGACAAAGCAGGAAAGAATGTCCAATGGAAAAAAGAGAGCCTCTTCAATAAATGGTGCTGGGAAAATTGGACATCCACATGCAGAGAAATGAAATTGGACCACTTCCTTACACCACACACGAAAATAGACTCAAAATGGATGAAGGACCTCAATGTGCGAAAGGGATCCATTAAAATCCTTGAGGAGAACACAGGCAGCAACCTCTTCAACCTCAGCCGCAGCAACATCTTCCTAGGAACAACGCAAAAGGCAAGGGAAGCAAGGGCAAAAATGAACTATTGGGATTTCATCAAGATCAAAATCTTTTGCACAGCAAAGGAAACAGTTAACAAAATCAAAAGACAACTGACAGAATGGGAGAAGATATTTGCAAACGACATATCAGATAAAGGACTAGTGTCCAGAATCTATAAAGAGCTTAGCAAACTCAACACCCAAAGAACAAATAATCCAATCAAGAAATGGGCAGAGGACATGAACAGACATTTCTGCAAAGATGACATCCAGATGGCCAACAGACACATGAAAAAGTGCTCCATATCACTCGGCATCAGGGAAATACAAATCAAAACCACAATGCGATATCACCTCACACCAGTCAGAATGGCTAAAATCAACAAGTCAGGAAATGACAGATGCTGGCGAGGATGCGGAGAAAGGGGCACCCTCCTACACTGTTGGTGGGAATGCAAGCTGGTGCAACCTCTCTGGAAAACAGCATGGAGGTTCCTCAAAATGTTGAAAATAGAACTGCCCTATGACCCAGCAATTGCACTATTGGGTATTTACCCTAAAGATACAAATGTACTGATCCGAAGGGGCACGTGCACTCGAATGTTTATAGCAGCAATGTCCACAATAGCCAAATTATGGAAAGAACCTAGATGTCCAGCAACAGATGAATGGATAAAGAAGAGGTGGTATATATACACAATGGAATACTATGCAGCCATCAAAAGAAATGAAATCTTGCCATTTGCGACAACATGGATGGAACTAGAGCGTATCATCCTTAGCGAAATAAGTCAGGCGGAGAAAGACAACTATCATATGATCTCCCTGATATGAGGAAGTGGTGTTGCAACATGGGGGCTTAAGTGGGTACGAGAAGAATAAATGAAAGAAGATGGGATTGGGAGGGAGACAAACCATAAGTGACTCTTAATCTCACAAAACAAACTGAGGGTTGCTGGGGGGAGGGGGTTTGGGAGAAGGGGGTGGGATTATGGACATTGGGGAGGGTATGTGCTTTGGTGAGTGCTGTGAAGTGTGTAAACCTGGTGATTCACAGACCTGTACCACTGGGGATAAAAATACATGTTTATAAAAAATAAAAAATTATATTAAAAAAAAAACAAATATAAAGATAAAACCAAACTCAAATACAAAATGAAGAGAATCAATAGAAGTTATTTGTGAGCTTAATAAAAATGGAAAGCCTCTTTCAAGTTAATCAGAATCAATAGAGGATATACATTATTATATCTACCAAAAAACCCTATAGTCAACATCATGTTTAATGGTGATAAGCTTGAAACTATTCTACTGAGATTAAATGCAAGGCAAAGGTATTCCCTCTTTTTTCAACACTGGCAGTTCTAGCTAATGTAATAAGAAAAGAAAAGAAAAGAAAAGAAAAGAAAAGAAAAGAAAGACAAGACATTTAGATTGGTAAGAAATAAAACCCATCTCTCTTTGCAAGGTGTAATCCTTTAAGTAGAACATCTGAAAGAGTCAACAAAAGAAGCTTCTAGAACTAATAAACAAGGTAGCAGGATATAAGGTTAATATCCAAAAGTTAATTGTTTCCCTGTATATTAGAAATGAACAGTGGAATTTGAAATTAAAAGTGCCATATCAGTTACATTACCGTTCCCTAAAATGAAATTTAGATATCAATCTAAAAAAATATGTGTAAGAGCAATATAAGGAAAATTACAAAACTCAGATGAGCAAAATCAAAGAACTAAGTAAATGGAGAGCTATTCCATGTTCATGGATCAGAAGACTCCAATAGTGTCATGACGACAATCTGACATTGGCAAACCAATTTTAAAATTTACGTGGAGAAGCAAAAGACTTAAAATAGCCAAAACAATACTGAAAGAGAAAAAATTTGGAGGACTTACATTACCTGACTCTAAGACCTACTATAGAGGTACAGTAATCAAGACTGTGATATCGGAAAAGAATAGACAAAGAGAGCAGTGGAATAGAATAGATAGTCTAGAAATAAATCCACATAAATATAATCAACTGATCTTTGACAAAGGAGAAAATGTAGTACAGTGGAGAAAAGTTAGTCTTTTCAACAGTTGGTTCTGGAACAACTGGACATCCACCTGCAAAAGGTTGATCTAAATGGAGACCTTACACCCTTCACAAGAGTTGACTCTAAATTGATCGCAGATATATAGATATAAACATAAAACACAAAATTATAAAACTCTAGATGACAATATAAGAGAAAGCCTAGATGACCATGGGTATGGTGATGGCTTTTTGGAGATGATACCAAAGGTACAACGCACAAAAGGAATTACTGATAAACTAGACTTCACTAAAATTTAAAACTCCTGCTTAGTGAAAGAAAATGTCAAGAGAATAAGAAGACAAGCCACAAACGGGAAAATATTTGCAGAAGACCCATCTGATAAAGGACCACTAGCCAAAACATACAAACAACTCTTACAATTTGGGACCAAAAAACCAATCCAGTTAAATAATGGCCCACATATTTTAATTGATGCCTTTCACAAAGAAGATATATAGATGGCACATAAGCATATGAAAACATGCTCCACATCAAATGTCAGCAGAAAATGTGAATTAAAACAATGAGATACCACTACACACCTATTAGAATGGCCAAAATCTGAAACACTGACAACAAATGCTGGTGAAGATATAGAACTACAGAAACTCTGATGCATTATGGGTGGGAATGCAAAATGGTACGCCCACTTTGGAATACAGTTTTGTGGTTTCTTACAAAACTACACATACTTTTGCCTAATAATATAGTAATTGCACACTTTGGTATTTACCCAATCGGAAACTGTGTTCCATACAAAGATCTGCTTGTGGGTGTTTATAGCAGCTTTATTCATAATTGCCAAAACTTGAAGCAACAAAGATGTTCTTCAGTAGATGAGTGGAAAAAGAAATGATATTACATCCAGACAATAAAATATTATTAAGCAATAAAAAAATGAGCTATCATGAGGACATGGATAAAACTTAAAGCAAAAGAAGCCAATCTGAAAAATTTGATTCCAACTTTATGAGATTCAGGAAAAAGCAATACTATGGAACGAGCAAACAGATCAGTCCATTGCCAGGGGTTGATGAGTAGGAAGGATGAGTAGGTGGAGAATGGACAGTTATCAGGACAGTGAAAATATTCTGTATAATGATGGATACATATCATTAGACATTTGTTCAAATCCACATAATATTCCAAACAAGGGTGAATCATAAAGTAAACTATGGGCTTCAGGTGATCATGACGTGTCAAGATAGGTTCATCAAATGTAACCAAAGTATCAATGGGGTGGGTGGGAGATATTGATAATGGGGAAGGCAATGCATGTGTCAGAACAGAAGGTATGTGGGAAAGCTCTATACTTTTCCTTCAGTTTTCTGTGTACTTAAAACTACCCTCAAAAAATAAAGTTTTAAAAATATATTTTATATATATATAGTGAATGCTGGCAATTAGAAAAATTAGAATACCAGTAAGATAATATATCTAAAATGTAAAAAAATATATTGGCAATAAACTTGACAGTTTGAGGAGAATGGACAAAATTCTTTGAAAAATACAACTTATAACTGACAGAATAAAAACAAATATGAATGTATTTTTCCCCTTAAAGAAATGTAGAACACATAGGCCAAGATGATTATACTGGCCCAGAAGAATCTTCAGGCCCAGAAGATTATATTGGTGAATTCTTCCACATATTAAAAAGAAATGATATGAATTATATTCTTACACGAAACAAATAAATAGAGGGTATATTTTCAACTTATTTATGAGGCTGCATAATTTTTAATAAAGCCTAATAAGGACATTAGTAAGAAAGGAAAATTACCAACCAATATTTCTCGTGAATATTGGCAGGAAAATTTTAAACAAGATATTGGAAATCAACTTCAAAGATACAAAAAAAAAGAATACCCCATCAGTGATTAAGTGGGGTTTACTTCAGTAAAGCAAGTTTCGATTAACATCGGAAATCAATCAGCATAATTAATCACATTAGCAGCTTAGTAGAATAAAGCCATATAATTATATCAACACATGCAGAAAAACATTTGATAAACATCAACACCTATTCATGATTTAAAAAAAAAAAAAACTTTCAGCAAACCAAAACAAGATGGGAAATTCCATAATCTGATAAAAAATATTATATATGTCAAGTTTCATCCAGAGAAAAAGAGCCAGTAAGTAAGAGGTATGTATTTAGATATTTATTCCAAGAAATTGGCTTTTGTGATTTGTCTGGCTAGGCAATTTTGAAATTACAAGCAAATCATTGGGAAGAGCAGGCTAGAAATAGTAGGCATGACTTAAAGTGGTGGTCCCAAAGGACTCGTATCTATAATGTATAAAGAATGCCTTCAAATAATTAAAAATCATAAAACCTAATCTAGATATTTCACAAAAGGAGATACACAAATAGCCAAAAAATATGGCAACATGCTCAACTCAACTAGTCATCAGGGAAATGAAAACTGAAACTACAGAATTAGTACACAATAGTACACAATTATCAGTTGACTGAAATGGGGAAAAAGGAAAAATACCTAAGATGGAGAAGGATATGGCAGAAATACAAATATATGCATACCAAAAACCATATAAAGAATGTTCAGAATAGCACCTTTTTGTAATAACCCCAGACTGCAAACAATGCAAATGTTTATGGTACAATCATTCGACTATCTACTCCCTAGTGATAAAAATCAAATCAGGGGTGCTTGAGTGGCACAGTTAGTTAAGTGTCTAAGTCTTGGTTTTGGCTCTGGTCGTGATCTCAGGGTCTTGATCTCCGGGTCCTGAGACTAAGCCTGATGTCAGGCTTCGTGCTCAATGTGAAGTGTGTTTGAGATTCTCTCTCCTTCTCCTTGGCTCCTCCCACCTTTACTCACTCTCTCACCCTCTCTCTCTAAAATAAATAAATAAATCTTAAAAAAATTAGTATGCATAAAATGGATAAATTTCACAATGCTAAGTAAAAGAAACACATTACATTGGATATAATGCCATGAATATAAAGTTCAAAACTGGCAAAATGAATCTAGTATCATATTGGAGAAGGGGTAGATATGACCAAGGTTGGGTAAAAGCAGGATTTCTCAGGTGCAGATAATGTTTGTTTTTATTTTTGGGTACTGGGTACACAAATGTGTCCAGTTTTTGTTTTTGTTTTTGTTTTTAATCTGTTAAAAAGTCATTGGGTTGTCCAGATTTCATTACCATACTACATTTACTTTTAAAATTATGTAATATAGTTGCATGATAATTAAGAATGTAGGTTCTGAAAGTCAAATGATCTGTTCCACACCTTACTTATAACTTGTGTAACCTTGGACAAATCATTTGTTCTTCTCTCTTTTAGTTTTCCCATATTAAGAATGGGGATAATAGTGTCATCTACTATTTATATTTTTGGGGAGGAAAAATGCAAAAGTACATGTAAAATACTAAGAACCATAAAGCACATGAATAAATTGAGATGCTGTTTTTATAATACATGCTGATTATGCAATATGTGTATATATATATATATATATATATATATATATATATTTCTAAATATTTTATTTATTCATCTGACAGAAAGATCACAAGCAGGCAGAGAGGCAGGCAGAGAGGGAGGAAGCAGGCTCCCTGCTAAGCAGAGAGCCCGACATGGGGCTCGATCCCAGGACCCTGAGATCATGACCTGAGCCGAAGGCAGAGGCTTTAACCCACTGAACCACCCAGGCGCCCCTGTGTATATTTTTTTTGATGAATATATATATACATACATATATATATATATATATATATATAATCTGCATGGTAGTTTCTCCTTTTTGTTCATCTTAGTAACTCTCAATCTTATCTTTTAGTACCTTATTTCTCTCTTGCAGTTATGCACATAAAATTTTGGTACTAAAATATAGTTTATGATAGTGTGATGAGGAAAAGACTGCAATCACACCCTTTTCAAGCATAACACTAAATTCTTTGTAACAGCCTAAAGGATAATGTTGTGTCATTTTTTAATTCATATAACTGGAGGATTAAACCATATCATCATTGTAAAATCCATCTTTACTACTTGTAAACAATTGACTGTTTGTTATCCTAAGGCAAAACCAAATGCTGTTAGCATATTATATATTATTTATGAGTATTGTGGAGATTGGGTCATTGGCATTAAATTGGAAAAAAACAAAAAATACTAGTGTCAAACCTTGAAACAAAGAAGTGGTCCTGGGAATTGACAAGCCCGGCAGAGCAAAAACAGGAGCTTGTAATGATGTGTTTTTTCCAGAATCCTGGAGCCTAAGTGTTGGGCAAGAATTCAAGGCAATTTTATCTAGAGTGACCATAAAACATTTTTTTTATTAAATCAAGATATTCCTGAGGATAAAGTGAGGTGTTAATATTTTTTTAGGACATCCTTGTCTATGATTCATGTAGACTAACTGAAGTAAAGTCATGTTAGTTACAAGGTTTCCTTTGAAGGGATATTTAGTCCTTAAGTAATGTGTGTGTGGTAGGGAGGGGTGAGTTGAATTCTGGTTATAGTAGGCGAAACTGCAAAATCTAAGTTATAAATGAAGTTGAAATCTGAAGGGGCCCCAGATAAGGCAGCACAGATGTTTCCCACAGTTGCTGACTCTCTCAGTTCATACACAGTCCAGCTGCAAGTGCCACCTCATGCCATGGAGCATTTTAATGAGTCCATGAGTCTTCTTGCCTTTAAAAGGATAAAATGCTTCAATTTAATTGAAGCAACAGGGTCCTATAGTAATCATTTTGTAAATATCACTACAACATGAATTAAGGTCTGAAATTGGATATTGATACACAGTGCTCCCCCTTCTCTCCAAAGATTTCCCTCACTCCAAGCCCAATGTAGAAACTTTGCATCCCGAAAGAACACTTTGCACTCTTCCCTCACAACACTTTTTACAAGATCTCAATTGCTGACTTGGTTGTATGTTTCTAATTCTTCATTTAGGCTTTTGACAGTACAGACCATGCTAGATTTACTTCTGTTCAAATGCACTGCCCCATGCCCAGTGGTTGGTGGCCATTGAAGCTTTATTAAATTCTTGACTAAAATTTGAATAAAACTTTGCATTTTACAAAGTGCTTTCACACCCATTTATACCATTTATACCATATGAGAAATACTCAGAGTAGATGCCTAGTAAATTTATTTGATTTGACTTTTTTTAATATATTGAGAATAATGCAAAAGCTCTGCTAAGTTTATATTTCAATAAGTCTCTACCATATATTAAAGGGAAATTTCAAAAATTGGTTTGTTTACTGGTAATAATTCTATTTTCATGGAATAAAGGAAGAAATCACTCAGCTTTCTTCATATCTGGTAGAATGGCCATCTCAGCAGCAATGATTAATAGATTTGTTCAGCATATTCAGGAACATCACAATATAACAGTGAAAGAACACCAAAATCTAGTATACTGCATTGTTGATCCTAATGTTTTATACATGATTTCTCAGCTCATTCCAGACCCATCAAAGTTCATTGCTGACCACTGATAAACACATTTATCCTTGTCTGGAACTTTACAAGAGCTTCTTTAACTTTATTGTCTTATTTAATGTACTCTAGCCAACATCTTCCCAATGGGAATTGCTGGCTTAATGCTTCCATTTTTGCTTTGGAATATTAGCTTTCCTCTGTGCCCTCATTTGAAGCTGTCCTTACAAAATTTTATATTTCTCCCTACATATATTGTTTTAGTTAACTGTTTAGGTAGATGATTAGATATACATATTTTAACTTATGTGACCTAGGGCATGCTCATTTAGTTCTGAAATTTTATTTTCTACTTTATTGCTAGCTTTTTAAAAATTTTATATTATGTGGGAAAATCTTAAAAGCTTTAAAAGAAAATTAATTTTTATATGTAGTGTTACTCTTCAATATGTTATTTGATACTCAGATTTTCACTCATGATGTTAATTATATATGCTTCTGTTATACCCAAATAAAAAACTGGTATTTATGATAGGTAATAATCATATATATGCACTTGATTTTTCTTATACTACCAACAGAGGTTGGTGAATCAGAAGAATTAAATTCTATAATTTGTGTGTCATTTAAAGAAAATACCATCAAATCCAGTTTCCTAAAAATAAAACTTGGAGATTAAAATACATCCTTTGCTATGGCTTTACTAAATATTGAAGATCATCTTTAAAAAAATTGCTCATTGACTTTCATGATAAAATTATGAAAAGAGTCAGAATTAATACTTTATCTAAGTATTTTTAGACATGAACACTGCTCTGTCTTCTTTAATTGATGCGATTTTATAACATTGTATTGCACTACTTCACTTTCCCATCTTCCTCTTCCAATTGAAAAATCTTGTCTTCTGTAGGTTGTCATATATTATTATCTGGAATACTTTTTCAATCTACTTTTTTGCTTTATGCCAAAACTTTGTTTGATCAATTCAGAGAAACTGAGGCTGTTGAAGATTTCACATAAATCAACAAACAAGGAGAGCTGGAATATACTGTAGCTTTGTTTTCTGTACTCAAAGTTCAGAAGCATTAGGTCATCAAGTAGTTTAGTTTAGTACTTCCTATTTTGGCTTCAGTGCTGTGGGTTTCTGACTAACATGAAGACCTCCTTTGACTCTCCTTCCACTGAATCAACCATCTTATGAACTTAAACATGTTCAGAAATACAGCAGCTGGGTATAATAAAAGTGTTTCCTTGCAGATCAGCTTTAAGTCTATGTATTTAGATCATTGATACCTTTAAAAATAAATAAAATAATTAAAATAAACTCAAAGAATATGTTATATATATGAAATATAGTGAAACTATTTCTTCAGTTGGTTTATATAAGGCTAATTATATATATATTTTGTTATTAAATTAAGCATTTACAAAAACATAGTTAAACTTAATGGATTTTCCTCTCAATGCCAACAAAAACCTAAAAAGATATTTAGAGAAACAAAGCTGTGTAGCAAACACTAATAGATAATAGACAAAACTATTCAGCCAGCTGTACTAGACATTTTTAAAGCTCACTGAGTTAATCAGTTTCATTTTACCACAACAAGTTACAAAAGACACACTGGTTCATTGAACTTGCCCTAACTGAAATGATACCCAGGGAACACTTTAACAGGAATCAGCCAAAAAAACAACCTCATTACTGGAGCTGCTTAATTTGCACACTAAAGCCTCTAAGGCAAGGCTTACTTTCACAGAATTAAGATTTTTTTTAAAAGTGTGCAGAACTATGTGAAGAGAATTAGCCCAGATTCATATACTTCCTGTTGATAGCCTTAGATCTAAAAGAGATTATTCCCATTTTAACTTCCGGTCTAAAAGGCAATTTTGTTAATTTTTTTTTCTGACATTTGAAGGTATTAATTTATTCAGCTTTCTATTTCATTGTCAGGGTTATCCAAGCCTGATGATTGTTGTCATATTTTCTTGATTTTCAGTTTCAAGACTAGTACTTTTTCATTTTTATTCTTGCTCATGATTAATATTTTTCAGTGATATATTTATTTTAGATAAGCCTTTGTTAAGCATTTTTACTTTACTATTAAATATTTCCTTAATATAGAAAAAATCTGAGGAAGAAAAACCTTAAACAGAATTATTATGAAAGAATCTACTTAAAATAATTGTTCCTGGGGCGCCTGGGTGGCTCAGTGGGTTAAAGCCTCTGCCTTCGGCTCGGGTCATGATCCCAGGGTCCGGGGATCGAGCCCCGCATTGGGCTCTCTGCTCCGCAGGGAGCCTGCTTCCTCCTCTCTCTCTGTCTGCCTCTCTGCCTAGTTTCTCTCTGTCAAATAAATAAAATTTAAAAAAAAATAATTGTTCCTTATTAAAATTAAAGAGCTAAGTGGAGAATAGGGCAGCCTATGTCTTATACACATTTATGTCTGGGTAATATAGGGAAGTGAAGGCAGTTAAGTAGACAGGTCAAGTAAATAGGTAGGTAGAAAGAGCTAGATATTAGTGATAATTACAATATCAATTCCTGTCACTTTAAACATTGAGGTGTAATTGACATACAGTGCATGCATTTCAGGTATACAAAATAATGATTCTGTATTTCATATTTTGCAAAATGATCATAGTAAACTATGATACAACTATGCCATGCATAGTTGTAGAATTTGTTTTCTTGTGATGTGAAGATTTACTCTCTTAGCCAACTTTCAAATATTCAATAGAGTATTATTAACTGTAGTTGCCATGCTCTTCATTACATCCCCACAACTTTATTTCATAAATGGAAGTCTGTACCTTTTGACCTCCTATGCCTATTTCTTCTACCTTTGACCCACCACCTCTGGCAACCACCAGTCTGTTCTCTGTATGAATGAGCTTTTTTTTGGTTTGGCTGATTTTGTTTAAGATTTCACAAGTAAGTTAGATCGTATGGTTATTTGTTTCTTTTCTGTTTAACTTATTTCATTTAGGACAATGCCCACAAAGTCCATCCATGTTATTGCAAATAGCAACACTTTCTTCTTTCTTATGCCTTCATAAGAAATTCATTCCATTGTGTATGTACATCACAGTTTCCTCTCAGTCATCCTTCCGTGGACACGTAGACTGTTTCTGTATGTTGGCTATTAAAAATAATGCTCCAAAGCACATAGAGGTGCACGTTTCTTTTTGCATTAGTTTTCTTTGGATATATACCTCAGAGAATTACTAGATCATATGGTAATTCTGCTTTTAATTTTTTGAGGAAACTATACTATTTTCCATAATGGCTGCACCAATTTACATTCCCACCAGTAGTGCACAAGGATTCCCTTTCCTTGATATCTTTGTCAATATAAATATAATTGTCTTTTTGATAATAGCTATCCATTCTAACAGATATGAGGTAATATATCATCATGGCTTTAACTTACATTTTCCCAATGATTAGTGATGTGAGCATCTTTTCATGTACTTGTCTTCTTTGGAAAAATACCTGTTTAGATCTTCTGTCCATATTTTAATTTGTTTGGGTTTTGTTTATTTGTTTTGCTATTGAGTTACATATGTTTTTTTATATATTTTGGATATTAACCTCTTATCAGATGTATGATTTACAAATACTTTCTCCCATCAGTAGGTTGCCTTTTCATTTTGCTGGTTTCCTTTGTTTTGCATATGCTTTTTAATTTGACACAGTCCTGCTTGTTTATCCTTCTCTCCCCCACCCCTGAGCAACCCTTAGTTTGTTTCCTGAGATTAGGAGTCTCTTATGATTTGTCTCCCTCCCTGGTCTCATCTTACTTCATTTTTTCCCTCCATACCCCCCATTACCCCCCAATCTGCTTCTCAAATTCCTCATATCAGTGAGATCATATGATAATTGTCTTTCTCTGATTATTTCACTTAGCATAATACTTTCTAGTTCCATCCACATTGTTGCAAATGGCAAGATTTTGTTTTATTGGTGGCTGCATAATATTTCATTATGTGTGTGTGTGTGTGTGTGTATCACATCTTCTTCATCTGTTCATCTATTGATGGACATCTAAGTTCTTTACACAGTTTGACTATTGTGGACATTGCTGTTATAAACATTGGGGTGCATGTGCCTCTCCGGATCACTACATTTGTATTGTTAGGTAAATACCCAGTAGTGCGATTGCTGGGTTATAGGATGGCTCTATTTTCAACTTTTTGAGGAAGCTCAAAGTGGCTGTACCAGCTTGCATTCCCACCAACAGGGTAGGAGAGGTCCCCTTTCTCCACATCGTTGTCAAATCTGTTCTTTCCTGACTGGTTAATTTTAGCCATTCTAACTGGTGTGAGGTGGAATCTTGCTGTAGTTTTGATTTTTATTTCCCTTATGCCTAGTGATATTGAGCACGTTTTCATGTGTCTTGGCCATTTGGCTGTCTTTGCAGAAATGTCTGTTCATGTCTTCTGCCCATTTCTTGATTGGATTTTTTGTTATTTTGGGTGTTGAGTTTGATAAGTTCTTTTTAGATTTTGGATACTAGCCCTTTATCTGGTAAAGTCGGTTGTCTTTTGGTTTTGTTGATTGTTTCCTTTGCTGTGCAAAAGTTTTTGATCTTGATGAAGTTCCAATAGTTCGGTTTTGCCCTTGCTTCCCTTGCCTTTGGTGATGTTTCTAGGAAGAAGTTGCTGCAGCTGAAGTCGATGAGGTTGCTGCCTCTGTTCTCCTCAAGGATTTTGATGGATTCCTGTCTCACATTGAGACTTTTCATCCATTTTTGAGTCTATTTTTGTGTGTGGTATAAGGAATGGTCCAGTTTTATTCTTCTGCATGTGGCTGTCCAATTTTCCCAACACCATTTGTTGAAGAGACTGTCTTTTTTGTTGGAGGCTATGGCATGGTTAGAGTCGAGGACCAAACCAGGCCCTGACTTGTGTCTCCTTCAAAGTGTGGACACCTTGACAAGGTTAAGGACGGGAAAGTTGAGTGCACTGAGAAAGGGTCTGTGCTATGTGTCGTGCGCTCGCCTACATGACTTCCCACACACTCTCCCTGCAGTAGGGAACAATGTGGCCAGAGTCCTGAGTTCTTAGTTAGTCCTATTGTTCTGTACCTCCCATGACCCACTCCCTGGTTGATTGTCTTGCTAATGGCTTTAGCGGAAACTACCTGGCGTCAGGAGGTTTGCTTGTAGTAAATGTAAACTTGTTATAGAAACTTGTGACTATGTACTGATGTAATGATCCTTCTATTCTGGTCTGCCTTATAAATGATTGTAAGATGTGGAATAAAATTGGCACTGTTGGACCTCATCTTCAGTGTCACCCCTGCCCCCATCTCTTTGTCTCTTAATTTCTTTTCACCATCCTCTTAGCCCTCATGGTTTCCCTGGTCGATTCATTGCGCTGGCCGTGACACTTTTTTCCACTGGACATTCTTTCCTGTTTTGTTGAAGATTAGTTGATCATTGAGTTGAGGGTCCATTTCTCTCTATTCTGTTCCATTGCTCTCTATGTCTGTTTTTGTGCAGTACCATACTGTCTTGATAATTACAGCTTTGTAATGGAGCTTGAAGTCTGGAATTATGATGCCACCAATTTTGATTTTCTATTTCAACATTCCTTTGGCTACTTATGGTTCTTTTCTAGTTCCATGTGAATTTTAGAATTATTTGTTCCATTTCTTTGAAAAAAGTTGATGGTATTTTGATAGGGATTACATTAAATGTGTAGACTGCTCTAGGTAGTATAGACATTTTCATAATATTTGTTCTTCCAATCCATGAGCATGGAATGTTTTTCCATTTCTTTGCATCTTCCTCAATTTCTTTCATGAGTACTCTATAGTTTTCTGAGTATAGAGGCTTTGACTCTATGGTTAGGTATATTTCAAGGTATCTTATGGTTTTGGGTGCAATTGTAAATGGGATTGACTCCTAATCTCTCTTTCTTCTATCTTGTTGTTATATAGAAATGCAACTGATTTCTGTGCATTGATTTTACATCCTGAGACTTTACTGAATTTCTGAGTTCTAGCAGTTTTGGTCAATTACATTTCATTAAAGGTGAGGGGAAAATACTCAGCTCCATTAACCTCGTGCTTTCCTCTTTCTCCCATCTTTCACATTGTTGCACTAATAATCTCTGGAAAGAGCTACCTCAAAACACTGCTGTTATCTTTCAAAAAAATTCTTTCAAATTGGAATTAAAAAGCCAAGAGGGTATATTTAATCTGTCAAATTATATTAAATGGTTTAGGAATCTGAGGACAATAAAATATCAACATTTTACTGTTATTCTAATGCCAACTTTAAATGAGTATATAGAGCCTTCTCTATTATTCTAGTATATGCTGTTGCCTTTTAAATGGCATTCTGTGTGTGCCATTTCTAACATACAATATCTAGTTAAAATCAGATATATGGGCATTTAAACATTATAGATGTATCACAGTTTGAATAATCTTCAGAAGTATAAAAATAGCTTCAGTAAGATTTCTTGTTGCAAACAGTGTTGCCTGACTAAATTCTCCCAATGAGTATAGCATATTTGGACTGGATGCAGATTTGTATCAATTTACAAAGCAATAATTTATACTATTTAGGGATAGCCTTAACCATTGACATTTTGGGTGGGATAATTCTTTACTAGGGAGGCTGTTCTGTACATAGTAGGATATTTATAGCATCCTTGACTTCTACCCACTAAATACCAGCAGCAATCACCTGCCCCTTTCCAGTTGTGACAACCTAAAATGGCTCCAGATCTTGTGAAATATCCCCTTGGGGGCAAAATCGCCTTCTGTTGAGAAGCGCTGGGGTAACACTAGCTGCTATAATAGATTCCCAAGCACATACAGGTTTAGACACAATAGAAGTCTGTTTCATTCCTAGTATTCCTGGACAGGTACACAGACTGGTGAATCATCTCTCATTCGGTCTTTCAGACACACAGACTAAAGCACACTCAGCCATCTTCAATAAGAGCTTCCAATTTAGTCTCTCTCTCTCTCTTTTTTTTTCCATTTAAACCAGTCAAAGGAGTAGAAGAGCATCAAAGGGGGAACTTCCATGTCTTAAAAGCTTCAGCCTTGAAATAATGCACATTATTTCAATTTACTTTCCATTCATGATAATAAGTTGCATGGCCACACCTAACTGTAAGGGAGACTGAAAGATTATTATAACCCTGTGCCCAGGAGGAAAAAGAACCATTTTTTGATTAACATTTAGCCTTCCTACTCTCCAGTTTTCCATTTGCATTCTTCATCCAGCACATAAAATACATTCACATCATTTTACAGAGGAGCCAATCCAAACTTTCCTCCATTTATACATTCAGTTCAAGCTCCAGGATCTCAAGGTTATATAGAGTCTCCTTTGTTGAGTCCAGAGGTAATTCTTCATGGTTCCATGACCTGTGAGCTAAAAGAGGCTTTATCTGCCTTACCCACAACCTACAAACTCCTAGTGTATAAGTATCCTTTACATCTTAAAAGCTATTGCCTACGTGTCATTTCACTCCCATTGCATTGACAGCAACTAGTCACAAGACCAGACCAAACTTTAAGGGAAGTTGGAATATGTAGCTTAGCACAAAAAGAGAAGGAATTTTATTTTGATGAACAGGTAGCAAAGCATATAATGTAATCTGAAGAATAAGATATAACACTAAAAAATTAGGTCCCAGGTGATATTAAGCATAGGACATGCTTATAATATTCTGGTTCTAAGCGATCAGTCAGTAGTGATAGTTTTCCAAAGAAGCAGGGATCACTTTCCCTATGGTAGGGGGCTGGCAATACATAGACTTAAAGGTAGGGTATCATTTCCAAATGAAGCACAAAACTAAAAAAGTAAAGGAAACGTCTTTTGTGTGAAAAAAGAAATCAGTGGGTTAGGTGGAAAGACTATAGCTCTGGGACAGGGTGGGAGAGGAGGGGAATGGTTTCCAAGGATCATTCTGGATAGTCTGGAGATTATATTTAAGATAACAATTCTAAACTAGATTTCAATGACTGGTGGGTGAGAAAATGTTTAGCAACAGGTCAAAATTGAGCTGGTAAGATCGGACGGCCTCAGGTTAGGTAGGATGAAACTAAAGGGTTGACAAAAGGTAGAGACATAATGGCCCAGCTAGGCCCTCCTTCTCAGGCCTAGCTGGGCCATTATGTTTTTGTTTGTTTTCTGTATTTGTTCAAATTTATTTATAGATTCTTTGATCTGTAGTTCCTAGAACTTTTGCCAAAGAAAAGTTGCTCCAGACAAGGTAAATTAGCAAGGAAGACTTTTACTCAATACTGTTGCAGTAAGAGAGAGAGAGATTGAACTCTACTTTGCTCAAACAAAAGGTGGGAAAGTTTTTAGAAAGTGGGGTCAGCTAGTGGAAAAGTACTGAAGGACATTAGTGGGGAGGTTGGCCAATGTAATTAGGCCATCTGTGTTTGCTAATCCATGCTTTTTGAAGTTAGGCTCTTATTCTCCCACAGAGACTGGGAAGATAGGGGCATTATCTTCCTTGACGATTAAATTTCAAAGTGATGGTCCTCAGGTCCTTGAAAAAGACATTCCTGAGATATAAAACTGGCAAGAAGATATGTAGGAGAAGATTTACATCTCAAAGCAGCAGAGAGAGAATTTACAATTGAAAATTTTCTACAGTAAATGTTCTTAAAAAAGAGAGGTCAGGGGCCTATAGACAGGAAGAAACCTGTCTAATGTTTAGTCAGTCTGAAGGGAACATTAAGGCTGTCTGTTGGGTACTAAAATATAAAAGTAGTGTATTCACTGTAGAGTGAAGGCCAATCACCAACATGTTTTTAAATGTAGTCCTCTAATCACGCAGTCTAAACGTCCATTAGCCGTTTTGGTGACTCATTTAAATCTGTCAATTTAAATGGCTCATATAAATCTTTCACCTAAAATGACCACAGCTCTTGGCTTTTAGGATATAAAGGTAAAACATTTCCTTTGGTTCTGCATGTGGTCCCTTCAGATATTTTCAGAGTAAACTTAATTTTTAATAATGATACGCTTTATGCAGTGATCCAAAACTGGAAAGTTTTTGAAATGGAGAAAGCTGAAAGAACAGTGTGTAAGTTTTCTATTTTTATGAGAACCGCTAGGCCCCAGTTGAGTAATCACTACTATTTATATAATTATATTAGCATAAGGTTGTGAGTTTCCGTTTGTTGATAAGTATTTGATAAATACTTCACCAAAATCAGATGTACTCTGTCAGCACTATCTCTTAAATCCTAACAAAGAAGAGAAATCATTAATATGTGTGAGGATATGCAGAGTAGCTTTCTTTTAATATTGATCATTAATCCAGCATTTATCTTTATATATCTTTAAAAGTTTCATGAATATTTTCAGCCTATTTTGTGGGTTTCATCTAATTTTTTTTCATACTGTTGCCTTCATGTATTCTTGATTCATTTTTATTATTTCATGAGTATCAATTTTCTGTCATCTTTCCCCCACAAGTTTCTGTAAGCATTGTTTGGTCAGAATATAATGATTACTTTGCTAAAAATAATGTTATAAGAGAAAGCACTTCTCCTATTGTTTTATTATTCCAAAATTGAATCTTCCCAAATCCTGGATGCATAAATATGTCTCATATTTCTCCTTTACCATAGAGGTGGTCCTAACCTCCCGTTACTGGTGAAATAATTAATTCCTTATATGATTATTTTGCAGCATTAATGTCTCTCACAATTACTTTGAAAGAACTATTTAGCTCTTTGGCAATTCTAATGCCCTTGACTTTGTAGAGCGCCCTTGTCAGTCTCAGTGGGCCCATTTCTTTTCTTTTAGAAGAAAGTTATAATATTCTATTGGGATAATGACCTTAAGTTTTGACTTTTAATAAAAAAGAAGTTAATTTTTACCATAGAATTAATGTAATGATCACTAAGCCTCAATAATTTTTGAAGAAGTTTTACTTATTTAAAAAATACATGGATAAGTATTGACATTGTGTTTTGACACTTTTAAAATCACTATTTAGATTAATTTTCATCTTTAATCCATGAAATACATTGAAATTAAATACAGTTTAAATATTATGCTCTTTTCTCTAAAGATTATGAATCTAAAATAAGTATGGAGTAAATAATTGATCATGCTCTGACCCTTCTTAAAAATTTTTAGAGACTATCTGAAGGAGAAGAATTCCTTGGCAATTTTTGATAATTTGTTAGTAAAAAGATTAGTTAAAATATCCTGTCATTAAGCATTTGAATAATGATGATAATTATGATAAATAAGTGACTTATTTTTATGGAGTTAGTAAAATACATTGCTGGCATAGCAATTAGTTAAATAGTATAATTAGAGAATTTTCAGAACTAAATGTACACTGAAAATCAAAGATTCAGTGCTTTGTAATCAAGGGAATCACACAGATTCTTGAGTTAGAGTAAGGTTACAATTTTATAGAAAATAATGTGTCCATGTATTAAACATTTGTGCTATGGAATAGTCATTATTAAATTAAACTTTTAAGATGTGTGGTAAATTATATTGTTGAGGCATGACTTTGGATTTAATTCCTTTGAGCCTAACATATTGAATCAAGTCCTTCTGATAACAAGTAATCCTACTTTACTCTTCAATATTTGCATCTCAATGTGGTTGTAATGCTCTCTGTTGAATGTATAATACTTCTGTGAAGTTAAAGAAACCACCTGTATTCATTTCCTAGGGCTCCCATAGTAAATGACCACAAGTGGAGTGGCTTAAAATAACAGAAATATATTCTCTCTCAATTCTAGAAACCAGAAGTTTGAAAACAAGGTTTTAGAAGGCGTCCTTGCTCCACCTGAAGGCTCCAGGTACGAATCCTTTCTTCTTTCTAGCTTCTGGTGATTGCTAGCAATCTTTGGCATTCCTTAGCTTATAGCCACATCACTCAAATGTCTGCCTCCACCTTCACATGTCCGTCTCTCCTCCACGTGTGTCTTAGACTTCACAAGGCCTTCTTGAAAGATCACCAAGTCAATGGATTGGGGGTCTGCCTTAATCCAGTATGATCTTATCTTAAACTGATTACATCTCTAAAGACCCTATTTCCAAATAAGGTCACATTCATAGGTAGTGGGGGTTAGGACTTCAACATATCTTTTGAGGAGAAACAATGCAGCTCACACCACCACTAAACTTTCTTGCTGGGAAAATTCAATTACTACTAAGTAATTCAACTACTGTGATGCAAACTCAAAAAGTGATGACCCTTCTTATAAAATGGAGGTTTTGAATAAAGTATAATATTCAGTGTTAATCCATCTTTCACCAAAGGAAAAACATAGAATTGTGGTCCCCTTCCTGGTCACAGGCTTAAGATTATTCTTTAACCAGACTTTGGTTGAAGCTTTATAGCTTTAGTAAGTGATTGCAAATGCACATTTCTATTTACCTGAGTTATATGCACTGCTTTTTTGGAGAATATCAAATTAATGAAACCATTGTAAAGTCTTGTGCTGGCTGTTATCTCTTTAAAACTTCTCTTACTCTGGACATCACTTTTATGTTTTGTGACTGACCAGTGATTGCAGTTACTGCACATTAATGATGGGCTATGGACTGTGTGTAGTTATTGTCATATTGATCATAATATTGTTTCTCAAAATGTGTTTGGGAAACTTTGGGAGGGCTCGTGGAAGGAATGCACTCATTGAGGCTGTTTGTATAGCCATGAGATCTAAATAGTCAAACCTCTATTGCCAGAAAGTATTTCTCCACTGAATGAAGGTAAGAAAAAAAATGAATTTAATAATCACAAGTATTTCCTTTTTGAGAGAATGTCAGTGAACTAAAATAACTCACAGTGACTAAGAACCTAGAATAAAAATAGATGTCAGCCAAACTGTTAAAAGCTTTAATGTGTAATTTCGAAGAACTTGTAAAGATTATAGTTGGATTTTTCTTTTCCCATATTTATATTAGAGAAATGTGCATCTCTGAAAGATAATGGAGATAGTAGTTCTCTTGCTAGTTTTAATTATATTTTTAAATAGTATACGGCCGTCTCAAAAGAATTGATCAAATTACCTTTATACTCTGAAGAATCAAGAAGAATGGATGTTTTGGGTCTCTGTTTTTTCATGCTTTGACCCAAATTTTCCATTCTATCACTTTAAGCATCTGGATAAAATAAACACTTCCAGTATAATTTTTCTGGCTTGTCCAGAATTCACCAGTGCTGGACATATCCTAGGAACACAATAAATACCCATTGCATGTTTTCATGAAAGAACAAAAAAAGATTTTCCAGTTGTGATTTATGACTAAAAAATAATAAGGAAAATTGGAAAGATCTTATAATAGCATGTTGAAGTGCACGTTTTTTTTTTTCTCTTACGGGATCTAAAAATGGAGATACGCTGAAATAAAAATTTATATTTTACATATAAAACACTATTCCATTTATCAGTTTATTGGAAAAAACCTGAAGCTTTATAATCTATAGATTAATGTTATTCAAGTTGAGTTCCTCAGAACCCCTCCACTGGAATCATTTGGGGGTGTTTATTAAAAAGCCAGAATACCAGGCCACACTCCAGACCTCAGTGCAATGTCCAAAATTTGCATTTTTAGTAATCTTCACAAATGTGTTTTATGTAATCTTTTATTTTAAAACAATTATTTTATTTTATTTTATTTATGCCTATCTAGGAAGATGATGTCAAATTTCTAAAGTCATTGTGTTTTGGAAGTAGAGATAATGGAGAATGCCAGAGCCAATATACCTGGGTTGGAGAAATCTAATCTAGTTAGAAACCTTTTCCTTGAAGGTAGCCAAGCAGTTTTATATAGCACTCTTCAATATATACCATTCTATATGCACCATTGGCTCAGGTATAATTCAGTATAAGTCTACAGTTTCTGTGGGGAACTCTAATCTTCTGTCAGACATGGTAGTGGCAGCTTCAGTAAAAGATGGTAAAATTCTGTGTTAGTCAGGCTTTGTTATCAAGGAATTGAAGATTAACCTATTATGGGAATCACATAGTGGGTAGGGAACGCATAGAGCAGGATCATACCCTTCTTGATTAAGGATATTTTAAGTAGGCAGAATCTCGAGACTGTGGGTTATTTTCTTACTGGGGGCTTGGCACACCATGTACAGAAACAATGGCAAAAGTCCTGTGACTCAAAGTCAAGTGGAATTCTAGAACTTTGGCATGTAATTCTCTTTCGATTAGAAATAAGGTATGAAATAGTGAGATCAAGAAACCTAATAATGTAGGTACTGATTTTGTCATACCTGACAGAAATAATGATGGCTCTGACATTTGTTTGTGTACATTGTAGACATCACTCAAGATTTTTATTTTATTTTTTTTATTTTTTTGAGATTATCACTCCAGATTTTTTAAAAAGAGAGAGAGTTCTGGGGCTCTCACCATTTCCTATAATATCTGAAGCATGGTTCTCTCAGCAAGCCTTCATTGTGAAACCTAATCTCAAATTTTAATGGAGAGATTTTGAGCTCACTTACATGTTCCATAAGAATAAATGTGAATACGTCTGAAATCCTGTGGTCCTACACATAGGTCATGTAGAAAAACTTATTTTCCTGTGTTTATAAGCCTTTCATACATTTTCATTATGACAGTCTTAAAGGACTTTAAATCCAAAGTAGGAGACCTTTCACCAATGATATAGAAAGAACTTCTGTGATATGTTTGGAGAATGATGAGCAAAACGAGTTTGCTGGGTATATTTAACCATTTATATTTGTATTTATATTTGTTTTTTATATTTGTAATTCTATTACAGATATTTATATTTGTATTTTGTTTGTTATTTATATTTGTAATTATATTTATATTTATATATGTATTTGACCAAGATACTGAACGATCTTCTTTGGGTATAATGAGGGACGGGAGATGAGCATTAAAAGGTCTACAAATGGATGGCCTAGGTTATTCCAAAATTCTACATTATAACCTTTGTTACCTCAAAAAAAATCATTTAAACTTTTTTTTTTCCTTGCCTTAATTTCCTTGTCTAAGTAGGAACAAGTAACCTTATGGAATTGTCATGAAGGCTGCTGACTAAGCCATGTGGCTCCTCCCCCAAGGATGATAGTAATTAAGTGAGTGAATGAATTCCTGCGCACTTGACTTAGGTCTAAATAGGTTATCCTCTATCAAATGGGAACGAATCAATTTATTCATTTATTCATACATTCAATTAACCTATTGAATGATTACTAAGCATAAAGAATTATCTTAGATCCTGAAGATAAAAGTGAATCAAGTATAGCCCTTATCTTCAACTTGCTTAAAAATCTAGTTTAAAAAAAAAATAAGCTGTACTATTTATTCGTTAATAACAGCTTATATTTGTTGAACATTTATCAGGCTAAAGACTTTACATGAATCATTCAAGAATTCTGGGCTAAAAAAATAAATCCCTACCTTAATTAGTGTCTGCATTAGCTAGGGGCTATGAAGTGTAGGAAGTGAAAATTAATATTTAATTTTATATAAGCTTATGCATGTAATAAGGAAATAATTATTTTAAGTCATAATATCATAAGAGTTGAAGTAGAAAAAATGAAAACATCTGACTTAGAATTGGAAGTTTTGAAGACCCTTATTTCACAGATTGGGAAATAGAAGCAGAGTTAGCAAGTAAGAACTCCAGGTTCAATTCTAGTATTTGGAAATAGATTAGGTGATCTTGCCTTGAAACTGGGTTTCTGCTACTTTATGGTTATTGACTTTATACATATTAGGTGGGCAGAGTGGTCTAAAAATAAACAAGCAAATAATCAAATATGTTTAAAGCTCTTTTGCTTGATCAAATATCCATGGCTCTTAAAAGAATAACCAGAATCCTGTATTGGTTCACACTGCCTGTGAGGCCAGGTCCCCTTTCTAATTGCGGGCTTCCTACTTCAGCAATACGGTCACATAACTTTCCAAAATATTCTTGATATGTTTATATGTATTAGGGAGATATAAATTCTCTACATGTAGATTCTTCTAATTGTTTGTTTATTGGGGGGGGGGGGCATTTGGTCTGTTTGCCTCCTGTCTTGCCTTGCATTACCTCAAAGCAGAACTGAGAGAAAGACTTGTGTGCAGGTGGTTTAATTAGGCATGGTTCCCCCGGAGCAGAAGTGAGAGATGAGACTAAGGAAAGGGAGGAAAGCCATTCAAGATTACAAGTGGTCTGTCCTACTGGAGCTTAAGAGAACTTTATAAAATCCTTTTTACAACTGTCTACCCTACAGATGGAAGAGGAACTAATTTATTCATTGTCTCCATCCTCATTGGTCCAGGGTAGGCCATGACATTTGTTTCTCTTCTGATTTGCAAATACAGAGAAGCTGAGTGGATCACCATGGAGTCTTATTCCCTGGGGTGGGAATGTAGGGATTAAGTAGAGGCCTGGGCTGGTGGATCCAAGTAAAGGCAATGTTCACACCTGTTCAAAGCTGTACCACAGAAATTGTACGTATAGGAGGTAGGGCTGAGAGGTTTGGAAGGGGGATGGGGGTTACACCCTCCCAGAACCTAAACAGCAAGATCTATGACTATCTTCCTAACCATTACATACTTACCACCTTGCTTAATGACTGGCATAGAGTTAGTGCTCAATAAATATTTTTCAGAAATGATTTCATGGGGTGTAGGAACTCCTTCCTATTATATTATTGAGTTTGCCAATCATATAATTTGTGAGGACATAAAATTTAAGTCTGGGTAGGGAAATGATGAAATTATTTCAGAAAATTTCTCTTTTTAAGTTGCTGTATCTATTGCTGTCTTGATTGGTTATGTCGTTAGTGGACATGCTCTCCAAACTTATGGACTGTTACATTAAATTCAATGATTATTTTTTGTTAAAGAGAAAATATTTGGTGCATACAAAGTGGCAGCTCCATCTGGGTAGGGGTTTTGTGGTATCAAAGCATTCTCTATCTCAGAAGGAAAAATGCAAGGCTGCTACCACACTTCACAAATATTAGAGATAAGATATAGATGTTTCAATAGCCTTCTGTGTTGGGCGAGTGACCTCACATCTCACTAAGGTGTTTGGGGGCAGTTAAAATAGATAATAGAGAATTATACATAAGATAACCGTGCACACATATCAGTGCAGAGGACACATGTAAATCAGATGTTAAAAGAACTAAATAATGTGAGAGAAGGAAAAACAAACAGACAGACAACAGTCATCTACGCAAGACTGCTAACTAAACTTTCCAAATATCAACACAGTGTCTCCATCTACCTGATTCAGTTTTATGCTCGGATGTTACCTCATCAGGGAGAACTTCTTGGTCCTCCATTTTAGTTTAGCAAGTCCTTCTTTGCCTTTTTCAAACTCTAGCACCTTATTCTGCTATTTTTCTTCATCCAAAAGTACTATATATTCAGTCATTAGTTTACTACTGTTAATTAGTACATACTAAGTGAATAATGTATTGTCACCAGATCCTGAGCTTCAAGAAACAGGTAGTTTGCTCTCATTGCTGCTTTAATTTCAATGTCTAGAATGGTTACTGGCATAAACAAGTTACTTAATAAATATTTAAGGAGTGACTGACCAATCAAAAGAACACATACATCAGTCTAGAGTAGAAATTGGAAAACTACAGCCTGCCTCTTGTTATTGTAAATAAAGTTTAATTGGAACACAGCCATACACATTTATTTACATATTGTCTATGACTATTTCCTTAGTACAGCAGATTAACCATATGGCCCACAAACCTGAAAATTTTACTATCTGACCCTTTATAGAAAAAGTGAGCTAACTTCTGTTTTAGAGTCCTAGCACAACAGGATTCATAAGTACAATTCTCATTTCCTAAAAATCTATTATAGATACAGACTTTTAACTTCTTTTACTTTTCAGTATGTGTATATGTATATGTAGGTATATATTTATATCTATCTATATAGATATAGAGATATACATACATACATATATAATATTGGCATTTTTCTGTGACAGAAGTCCACATAAATAATATCAAAACTGTTATTCTTAATCACTTCAGAAGAATTCTGATACAAATTTTTTCCATGCCTATAACTCTTCCAAGGGCAACTGCTGCAAGAAAAGCAGGCAGAAGAATCCTCTGTTTTCCTATTGAATTTAGATGTAGAATATATTTGGTTCTAGTCAAAGTACTGGCATTAACTAGATGTGTGACCATACATTACATAACTACATAGAAAGACATCTGTTCTCACCTTAAAGTAATGAGTTATATTAATTCTCGAGTTGTTTCTGGCTCTAAAATTCTGATGCCAGTTATCTAAGTAAACATTCAGGATATAAATTTTGAGAAGAAAAAAAGAAGCCAGTTTAAGGTATATCAATTCTTTATTTCTTAAGGCATTTGTCTTCAGAAAATTGCAAAACTGAGGGGGAAAAAAGGCACATACTGGCTTAATGTTCTTTCCATATCAAGCTGACAGAATGTGACAAAGAACCTCATTAATCGACTGGTATCATTGTTGTTCTGAACTGGACTGATGGAGCCCTAGCATTGTACAAATTAGGACTTAATAACTCAGATCTGGGAGTTGCACTGTGGAATATTGTGACTGAGCCTTTTCTGAGGTATGAGAGTGAAATTATCTCATTTTTGAAAGTGTGTTAAAGAGGTTTCTATTTCTTGTTTTTCTAAAAGAAACAGTATTTCCCTTTTCAGTTCTGAGGCAGAAAATGGGATAGTACTTAGACTGGGTAAAGAAAAGAATTCTTGCAGACGGAAGGGAACTTCGGATGAAACGTGGAAATTCTTGTTAATGAGAATTCACTTACCCTTGCCATGGGAAGGTTTGCCAAGAGCAAGGCAAATGACCTGAGGACACATGGAGGCAGTGTTCATTCTTAAGAGAAATTATTTATTTTCTCAATTATACATACAGTTTTTTCAAGTTTTCCTCAAGCTGTCATTAACTTTCATAAACTTACATAACTTTTTTTTTTGTCAGAAGATCCTAGTGATGCTCCCTGGTGTTGAACACATTCTCCTAGACTAGAGAGAATCAATTGCATTCTCCTATAAAAGTTTGCCCAATAGATTTGCTATCTTAAGAAGCTGTTACTCTTTCTGTTATACTGTTAGAGGCAGCAGAGTATAAACAGTGAAAGAAGACCCAGCCCAGGTTTGATCCTGTCTCCATGATTTCTGTAGTATGGCCAAATTTATTATTATTGCTTCTGTTTCCTCATTTACAAATCCTTAATAATAATTACACCCATTTCATAAGGTTGTTTAAGATGGTGCCTTTGAAAATTTCATAACCTCCTGGTCAGACAAAGTAAGCACTTGGTAAATGATAAATGTAAGGTAATACATAGCAGGCTAGATTATTTTTCCGATTATGGCATTTTATATGGAGTTAGAGCCACAACGTTCAATAAATGTGAAGGAAAGACGATAAGGAAGTCAGGTGTGAGGGGGAGTATTAGAGCACGAGCTTCAAAGCCCCAGAGGGTGGAGGTCCAATATTTGGAACCTGGCATGAGGTTAATTAAGTAGGACAGCACTCTTAATTATGCAGAACTGGTACAAAATTGGTGGTTTCCACTTTGGAAGGCCACTGGGAATGCCATATATTCTAGTAATGATAGATGTATCATAATGTAAATGGCTATTTAAGGAGGAGATTAAAACAGCATAGATTTTAAAAACTGGTGTTTCAGAAGGTTTAAGGCAGCAGTCTTTAAAATTTGGCATTGCAGAAGAATGAATGTTGTTCTATTTCAGAGTTTCATCAGTTTCTTAATGTGAGACTTCAGATAAGTTACTTAACTTCTCTGAGTCACAATTTTCTCATCTATAAAATGGGAATATCACAACATTTTCCGGAGGCAATGAGTCATTCCAAAGAGGTGCATAATGTATTATTTTTAAAGTTGCTAATATTGTCCAGAGAATAGCTAAATCCTCAAAAAATTCTTGCAGCAGACAACTCACTAAATCAGTTTGCAGCTGTATGCCACATGTCTCGGTTTGGAATCTACATGGGAAACCTTTTAAATAATATCCCCAAAGTCCCAATTTTATTATTAGGAAAATTTCTACAAGGAAGGAACAGCGATCAAAGCATTCCTCTTCTAGATATCTGGCCAATGTGTGAGAACAAACAAGCTTCCCTTAGTATAATTAGCACCATCTAAAGTTTTTTTGTAAAAAACTGCAAAAACTATTATTTTTTAAGATTGAGAATAAAATAAAAACACTGAATTCCTGAGGTGAAAGAATGAAGTCTATAGATATGACCTAAACACATGAAGATATTCAAAATTCAATTATAACAAAAGGAATCAAAATTAGAACTACTCTATATTGTTTTTTACATATCAAAAACCTCAAACTTCAAAAGCCAGAAAACATGCTCTGTTGCTTAAACTGTAAGGACGTTGGCACTGTTTTACCATTGGACCCCCAGAAAATTCACTGATTTTGTAAAGGACCCTGTGTAGTGAAAGACCCTGATTTGTTGTTATTTTGTCTATGACCATCTAATTTGCATATGTCTCACTAAGGCACCTAAAATACTTGTTACTTGCTTCTCATGGGACTATCAAAATACTGTTCTCCATGTAGTGCACTGGCATACATTCTTAGTGTTGTATGGAATGACAAAACTATTGATACCACTGCTCTGTTTTTCAGCCATCTTTTAAAAGGCAGTGCCTAAACTTACCCTTTTCTGCGTATCACTTTGGGCCCTTAAATTCCTTTCTTATCTAATTACTATCATTATTCTTTCTTGGTCCTTGGGTGTTATTTGCTTCATTGTCACTATTTTCATGATACCTTAGCATTTTAATGTATTTGTTTTATTTGCCTTTTCAATTGTCTGGTTAGCATCCTTATATGGCTAGTTGTTATTTATATTAAATTCTCTGTTAAAATATCTGATGTATTTCCTGACTCCTGTGTAGATACTGACTTGGTCCAGTCAAGAACTGTAACACATTATATTATTTTTAATACATCAGTCCATAAAGCCAGAGTGCTACAAATAAAATGGAGAAAATGGAGGAAAGCAATTATTTTCAGATTATGCTAATAAATGTAGAATAATGATATATTTTGAAAATTACCATTTGCCACTGCCACAATAATAATAAATGTAGAGAAATATCATTAATAAGAATTAAACCATTAGATACAAAGTTATTGGGTTAGAGGGTATTTGTCATTTCTGAAGATATCATTTAATAGATTATGTGTTATGTTAAAAAAGTAAAAATAACCTTTTCTATGTATATATTTGGCATATACTACCACAATAGGACTGATACAATGTACTTCTTGATATGTCTCCTCCTTTCTTCATCTTTTTAAAAGATTTATTTATTTCTTTGGGGGGGGGGCATGAAGGGCAGAGAGAGAGCATTTTCAAACAGATTCCCTGCTGAGCCTGGAACCTGACCCCAGTGGGGGCAGGGGTTTCGATTCTGTGACCCTTGAGATCACGAACTGAGCCAAAACCAAGAGGTGGAGGGTAACCAATTGAGCCCCATCTCCTGCTTTCATTGAGGTGTCCACGACATTATTTATTTTAGCATTCTTGCCAAACTATTCAATCTTAATTTAACTGTAGGGAAATAGTCAAACAATTCAAAATTAAGGGATATTTTATTTTAAAAATTGTACAATATTCAAATAGAAGGAGCACTTTTCTTTCTATTAAAGACACACTATATTCAGATGTAATGCATTATCTTACTATCTTCTATAACATTTTATCTTTAAAAAAACATGTAAAAAACTTTAGGAGCAATTGAGACATTTGAAAATAGACTATTAGGCAAGATAATTGTATCAATGTTAAATTTCTTAGGTGTGATGATGTCATTATGGTTATGTAGAAGAATGTCTTTGTTCTTAATTGATACATGCTGCATTATTTAGGGATGAGTTATAATGATGGCTACAGCTTACTTTAAAATGGTTCAGAAATACATATATATATATTATATATATATATACATACATACATACATATATATATTAGAGTAGAATATAGTGAAAGATAAAATATTGCAAAAAATGAACAATTGGTAGGGCACCTGGATGGCTCAGTGAGTTAAGCCTCTGTCTTCAGCTCAGGTAGTGATCCCAGAGTCCTGGGATCAAGCCCTACATCGGGCTCTCTGCTCAACGGGGAGCCCGCTTCCCTTCCTCTCTCTCTCTGCCTACTTATGATCTCTGTCAGCAAATAAATAAATAAAATCTTTTAAAAAAATGATCAATTGGTAAATCTAGGCTAATTGTATACACATTGCATGTTCTTAACTTTTCTATAGATTACAATAATTTTTCATAGGAAGTTGGGGTGGGAGAAGAGGAACAACATGATCTCATTTCAGATTTAAAAGATAGATTTCGCAATAGTGTTACAGTACAATTTAAGCAAACCAAGACTGAAAGAGAAAGGCTAATTATTTGGCTATTTCAGTAATTCCAAGGAGACGAGCAAGTGGCTTGGAATGGGGTGGTAAAAGTTAAAGTTGTGTGAAATTGTGGATTCTGGGTCAGTTTGGAAGATAAATTACTGGGAAATAAAATTAAAAACAAAATCTCCCAATACAGAAATCCTCTCCACAAAATTAGTGGAGAAAAGAAACAGTTTCTTATTGAACAAGCATTAAAGTAGAATGTGGTAGCAATCTGCTGAGATTTCAAGACAGAAAGAAGTCTCACCTTTTTAGATAATAAAGACATGACCCATTACATACGTGATCTCAAGACAAGCAGTAACTGGTCCTCAAGTAAGAGGACTTGAGAACACCATTTGTCATTTATAATTTACTCTGAATTTACCTGGTGATTAGCTGACCATTTATGTTTGTTAATCAGCCCTATCTGGAGGTGAAACACAATTGTTTTATCTTTATGACAGGAAGTAGTTTTGCATCTTGAACAATGTGTCCACTGAAGTCACGCTCCTACCTTCCCACAGTAATGTTTACATTTCAAAGAGATGGCTCCTGGGTCTTTAGAAAAGACATTTCTGGGTCAAAAAACTAATAAAAGGCCTATATCTGGTTCTCAAAATGTATTTACTCATTTTTTAAAAAAAGTATTTAAAATAACAAGTTTTTTTAAAGTAAATGTTCTAAGAAAAGTGATAGAAGTGGGAGAAGTCTGACTTTTCATAGGGAGAATTAAGTCTCCTTTTTCGTTTTTATTTGGCCTTTAATAGCTGCCATCTGATAGATTCGATGTAGGGGAAGAAAAAGAGAGAAGGGAGGCAAGTAAAGTTTTAAGACTGAGCAACTGAAAGAAAAGACTTGAGTTAAATGGAGAAAACTTTAGGAGAAACAATAGGGAAAGGGTTACAGATTTGGAGTTTTAGTGCATGAAGCTGGAATTGGCTTTGTACTTCCCAGTAGTTATGCTAAGCAGGCAGGTATATGAGTTTGGAACTTAGAGGAAAGGTCTGGGTTAGAGCTGTAATTTTTTTTGAGTCTTCACTGGCATTTAAAGTGGTTAATGGGGGGCACCTGGGTGGCTCAGTGGGTTAAGCCGCTGCTTCGGCTTAGGTCATGATCTCAGGGTCCTGGGATCGAGTCCCGAATCGGGTTCTCCACTCAGTGGGGAGCCTGCTTCCCTCTCTCTCTCTCTGCCTACTTGTGATCTTTCTCTGTCAAATAAATCAATAAAATCTTTAAAAAAAATAAAATAAAAATAAAGTGGTTAATGGGACCAAAGCCAATCAGCCACTTTATCTTTATTCATTAGAGATCCAGAGAAAAGGGATTCAGTCTGCGCCCTGAACCACTACAAAGGAAATGATTGGGGAGATAAGGAGGAATCAGTAAAGGAGACTGTGAAGAAGTAGTCTGTGAAGTCAAACAGAAAACCGGGTGAAAGCCTGTGTTCTCTACAGGAAATGAAGAAAATATTTCAGGGAACAGATTGATCATCTGTGTCAAACGCTGCTAAATCAAGCTAGATGAAGCCTGGGAGATAAGTATTGGATTTATCAATGTGGAAGACATTGGTGACATCCAAAACAGTGTTTTTCTGTGGAGCTGTGAGGTTGAAAGCCTGGCTGGTATAAGTTTAAGAGAGAAGGGGAAGAAAAATTTAAGATCGTGAATACAGAAATACTCTTTCCCAGGGAATTAGTGTAAATAGCATAGATGTGGAACTATAGTCAAATGGGAAATAAAGCAGGTTTTTTTTTAAGAGGAAAGAAATTACAGGATATATGAATGCTGACAGCAATGACGCAGCGAAGAGGAGAGGCAATTAATAATACATGAGAGAAAGGAATTGCTGAACAATGTTCTTGAGTAGGTGAGAGGGCACACGTGGAGGAGTTGGTCTTATTCAAGAACAACCGTGGTTCATCTGTGACACAGTATGGAAAGGGCACAGATACTGGTTGGTTGCTGTGATGGTGGGAATTTAGAATATTCCCTGCTTGATTATACTCTCTGAAAAGTTGGAAGATTATCATGGTGGTGTGGGGAAAGTGTGAGCAGTTAAAAAGAAGAGCAGAGTGTGTAGCTGTTTATGAAAATGGGAGAATAACAAACCAGCCCAATAGAGTGTGTTTGCTGGGCAACCTCAAAAGCCTCTTTGTGGTTACTGACCTTGAATGTAGCAAAAGCAATCAGCATGGCTCTGTGTGTGTGTGTGTGTGTGTGTGTGTGTGTGTGAGTTTAGAGTCTGTGGGTACAGAATGGAGTTTGCATTTTTCCTTCTGGCAAAGCAAATGTGGCAAAGTGAGAACATGACAAGACAGTCAAGAGTATGTGTAAGGGAGCTATTATAGGAATTGGCCATGGAATGTAAGCTGCCTTACGAGGGAAGTGAAGAGGTGATAAAATCAATGGGTTATAGTTATTGATGACTGTGCCATCAGAGGTTGAAAAATTTAATATAGCTATAGATACAAGATTGCTTCAGTAAGAAACACCACAAGATAAACCACATAACTAATATATGCAGTAGACACATTAAACACTGTAGAGGGTCAAGAAATTGTACAGTGTTGGAACAGGTAACAGTTCAGTATTTTCTAAATGTCAAAAAAAATCACAAAATGTAAACTTTTATACTTATTACAGTTTAACAGTTCATCCTTCATTGGTTGTAATAGTTCATTCTGCCCATTAACAGTTAAATCTAATATAATGGAAAAAGTTGTATGTGTCAGCTGTGACTTAGCCATAATAATATTTTTTAAAACATTCATGTGAATAATTCAGATAGCTTTTTAATGATAAGCTGATTTGTATTTATATCAATATTGTTTTCTGATTCGACAAGGAACAAAGGCCTTTAAACTTTATGACCAAAGTTTACATTCATGAATTTTTAAGATAGTTTTGCCAAATTTGCTATAGTAACAATCTGTCAGTAATAAGATTCCCTTGTCTCTTATTAAATAAAAATCAAAGGAAAAATTCCTCTTTGGAGCTAAAAATTCTGGCATACCTAAGAATGGAAAAGAAGCATATTGGAAGGCTCATATTATTTAGAGTATGCATTTTGGTTTGCAGATCTGAAATTAAAAAGATGATTCAAAATAGTTAAGATAAGCTAGTTTAAAACTCCTCATACAACTTGGTGTATTTTTATAAGCAGGCAAACATGTCAGGGAGGTATTAGTATTATTGCTTAAACTAAAAATGACATGGGTTTTGACTTTGTCTTGGATTATTGACTTTTGCTGATACAAATGGAAAATGAATTTTTTTCTGAAGATAGTTATAATTGAAATATTTGAATATGTCAGTGTTTTCTGAGAGAAGGGATCACTTTGTAGACCTGTACCAATGTGGTGGAACTATACCAAGAGACTAACCTAACGTCTATAGTTTTCAGTAACAATAACAACAACAACCACAACAGCAACAACAACATTTGAAATATGGTGTCAGACGCTGGGTGATGCATGTCAGAGGGAGATTTGGGACTGATTTGTGTGGGTGTGTGGGTGCTGGCCAAATAAAGAACTCAGGTGGGAAGCCTGTTTGGAGATCCCCTTCAAAGCGGAAAGAGACAACGGATGAACCCAGCCAGGGGCTTTGCTCTCAGGAATGGATTTTACTGAATGCAAGGCAGAATGCTGTCATACTGTAATGTTATTACCTGAGTGGGTCTTTCAAATATAGAGTGTAACATTAAGGTGCCCCAGTAGTTGTTTATGTTATTGTAGTTAAATAAAATATACTTCAGTGTTCAGCTAGGTGTCAGAAAATAATTTGTAGGGAGTTATTTTTGTTAATTGTGTGATGGTAGAATAATATATTTTTAAAGCACTGTACTTGGTCTTAAAATAAGCCTTCTCTCTCTGCTTGACTTATTTCACTCAGCATAATCTTCTCCAGTCCCATCCATGTTGATAGAAAAGTTCATCCTTTCTGATTGGGGCACAATACTCCATTATATATATGAACCATATCTTCTTTACTCATTCATCTGTTGAATGACATCTTGGCTCTTTCTACAGTTTGGTGACTGTGGTCATTGCTGCTATGAACATTGGTGTACAGATGGCCCTTCTTTTCACTACATCTGTATCTTTGTAGTAAATACCCAGCAGTGCAGCTGCAGGGTCATAGGGTAGCTCTATTTTTAATTTCTTAAGGAATCTCCACACTGTTTTCCAAAGTGGCTGCACCAACTTGCATTCCCACCAACAGTGTAATAGGGTTCCCCTTTCTCCACATCTTCTCCAACACTTGTTGTTTATTGCCTTGTTAATTTTGGCCATTGTGACTGGTGTAAGGTTGTGTATCAATGTGGTTTTGATTTGAATCTTCCTGATGGCTAATGTCGATGAACATTTTTTATGTGCCTGGTAGCCATTTGTATGTCTTCTTTGGAGAAGTGTCTGTTCATGTCTTCTGCCCATTTTTTGACGTGATTATTTGTTTTTTGAGTGTTGAGTTTGAGGACTTCTTTATAGATCTTGAATATCAGCCCTTTGTCAGTAGTGTCATTTGTGAATATAGTCTCCCATCGCATGGGTTTTCTCTTTGTTTTGTATTAAGGAGGGCACGTATTGCATGGAGCACTGGGTATGGTGCATAAACAATGAATCTTGGAACACTGAAAAAAAAAATAAGCCTTCTCTACAAAAATAAAATTCATTCCTTTTCTCATAAAACAAACATTTGTTGTCAGCCCAATATGTGTAAGGCAATATTCAAGAGCCCAATAATAAAAATTTCAAATCTGGCATCTTAACTTCACTGAAAATATGCATATGTACATACTTGTTAGTACATAGGGGGGAAAGAAAGGAATATGTTAAACACTATCAGTGTTTATAGGAGTTGGGTTTTATTCCCATGACTTTAGGTGGTGATAGTTCTCAAATTTGTATCCACAGGACAGACATTGCCACTGAAATTGAACAGTCTGCCTGACATTTTCAATTGAATGTCTAATTGAGCCCACAAATTCAGTGTTTCCAAAATAAACTATGATTTCATCTACGAGAACATGTTATTCTTCCCACCTTTATATTTCAGTAAATGGTCCAAGGTGATTGTTTCCTCCCTGCCCTCACTTTCTATAACCAACAGATAACCATGACCTCCGCTCACATTCTTCTAAAATTCATCCAAGTATTTCCCTCCCTACAGCTCCCACATAATCAAAACCAGCATCTTTTCTTGGACTACTGCAGAACTGTCTTAACCAGTCTTATTTTCCACTTTTGCCTCTACTCCTCAACCTTTCTTCCATAAAAGAGCCAGACTGATCTTATTAAAGTGTAAATCTAATCATGTCTCTCCTTGCTAAATCCTACAGTGATTTCCAATTACGTATTGAATAAAATCTAAACATTGTATTGTGGCTGCAGAGTCTCTGGATTCCTTGGTCTTTGCCCATTTCTCTAACTTCAGCTCCTTTTACTTTCTCCCAAAGCACCGATATCTACTCTGTTTATTACTGGCGAATCTACCTTGAATATGCCACTGTTTCACAGACTCTGAGCCTTTGGTACTCCATTCTTCAAATTTCCTTGAACCAGCACATATGCCATCTAACTAATGGCTTTCTTCAGTTGTTACAGAATTTACATCAATTTGTAAGAATCTCCTCCATTCTTTCTCTGTTTATTGCATGTCTAGTTAGACTGCAGGATCCAAGAAGGCAGGAACCTGGTTGCCTTGTTTATTATTACTACCAGCACAAATAATTAATGGTTTTTATTAGAATAGTATAATAGTCCAAATGTTTCCACTACTCCTTATTTTCTTTCAGTATTTATTGATTTAATAGAAAAGACATATGTATACAGCTACATAATTGTAATCATAAAAATATTATAATCAGTATGTGGAACTTTCTTCACCTGATATTTTACAGGGACATTTCCAGTATCATCTTAGTTGGTTCCATTTAACAAATAGATGTTGTCTATCTACTATATATCAGGCTTTGTATGAGGCCTTAGTAACACAGAGATTAATACACTATGGTGCATCAGAATGTTAGTAGTGCTTATATTTTTTGAGAATTCATGAATTATAAAATTCATAAATCATTTTTATTTCACTCAATTTTCATGCATTCTTCATAATATATGAACTCTTTTCATTCTAGTTATTTTATGATAAAACTATTTTTGTATTTACTGATTATAAAAAGTATTACATGATTATCATAAAAATTAAAACAATCAGATGTGTATGTTATAGATTGTCAAAAGTTCTTCTACATATTCTACATCAACCAGAAATAACATTATTTTGCTTTTCTACCTTCCAATCCATTCATATTAGGCCTAATGCTCTATAAGCACTTTTAAACTCAGCACTATGTCATGGATGTCTTTCCATCTCTATACATGTGTTATAACCCAATCTTGATAAAAGCTTTGTAGTATTCTATCATTAATTAATTACTTCATTTATTATTTAATCTGTTTACGTTTGATAGAATTTTGCAAAAATAACAAGAAAAAGCAAGTTTGAAAACTGCATTAGTTATTTTTGTTGGGTTAATTAATACCTTTGATTATCTTTTTAAATCCTTGTTTTATGTTTCTCTATGCAATATGAGTCACATTTTTCATGTCAGTAATGGATTTTATACTTGTCACGGTTAAGTGACAATGAATACTAACTACATGGGCAAAAATAACATTACTTATCTGCTTTTAAGAAATCTAATTATTTATTTATTTATTAAAGATTTTACTTATTTATATGAGAGAGAGAGAGCGTGAGAGCATGGGAGGTGGGAGGAACAGAGGGAGAAGCAGACTCCCCACTGAGCCAGGATTCCCAATGCAGGACTTGATCCTATGACCCCAGGATCATGACCTGAACCTAAGGCACTTGCTTTACCAACTGAGCCATCCAGACACCCAAGAAATCCAGTTATTGCCAAATGTGTCCACACGCTTATTGCAAATTGCTCAAGTTCCTTGAGTTACAGATCATCTGGGCCAGCCAGGACAAAATTTGCCTTGACATAGAATTCCCCCTTCTCTTGCTGTTGACAGGGTTTTTTCCCTAATTAATATGAATTACTTTATTTTTAAGCCTGTATTTAACCTGTGTACATTTGTTATAATTACACGTGTCTGGTATTATTTCTTCTATCATTTTCAAACTTTTGTATTTATTCTGTTTTCTTGCTTTATATATTCTTTTTTCCTTGCTTTTTTCTGAATTGACAATTTTTTATGATTTTTTTTCTCTTTCAGTCCTTACTATACTGGTTTTCAACTATGATACCAGAATTTCCTACACTGTTTTTGTTCAAAAATATACTCTAAGAGCTTATTTTTCTCAATAGCTTATTCTGAATTAATTTAATAATACTTTGAACCACACAAAAATACGTATCAAATTATTAAATTACCTTCTGCATTCTGCCTCAACTCTCTTTCTCTTTTAGACTACAACTTTTATACTGGCTAAGTTTAATGTTTCTCTTTTGAATCTCTATTTCTCCTCAAGAGTCTTCTGATTTTTCATTATCTGCTATATTTGCAAATGATAGTCAACCAATAATCTGTATCAGTGGCTTAGATTGCAATCGATATCAATTACAATTGATAATCTTTATCAGTCTGTCAATAGTTTTCACAATACCTTGTGCTTTGTAATCTATGTCCTGAGGTTTTTTTTTTTTTTGTTTTTGTTTTTTTTTTTTTTTTTTCCTAAAAATCCATGTGCCTGGATACAATTTATATATCCTAAATCAGAACCAGAAAGGCCCAGTATATTTTAAGAAAACTTCTCAGGGGACTCTTGTGCCTACCTCTGATTAAGGAAAGCTAGATCATATTGACATATTGATGGCTTCTTCGGACTCCCTCAGCAATTGTAGAAATCACTATTTCATTGATTTTCCTTTATGGGCTTCAAGACCATTTCACCCATCTTCAGAGAGTGGCAATGAGGTTTGTTTACAATTAAAACTCAATTTGTTGAATGTCCTTTCCTAAGCAAGTATAAATGGGAATACAGTGCTCCAATCAGGTCCCCTGGTGGCTGGGTTCTGAGGAATTTCTAAAAAGTCACTCAGTTTTCTCCCTGCTGACCCACCAGCAAGCACCTGTAGTCTCTGCTATGCTTCTTTGTTACTGCCTTCAGCAAGAGCTATAGTTATCATGGGAAGGAGTTACACAGAAAGCTGATCACCTTAGTGGCTTTCAGCTCTGAGTGTTTCAACAAGATGAAATTAGAGATTCTACCTCCTCACTTCCTCTTATTTTCATACTAGCTGTATCAGAAGCCTGTCACAGCTAATTCCTCACATTACCTCTTTAGTAGTTCAGTAAAATTTGAGGATGAGTAGCCCTGGAGGGGCATTAGCTGAGGTCACACAATATTTTTCAGCTTTCCCCCTCCTAATTGTCACACAGGTCCCCACCCAGAGCCCTTACTCTCAACAATTGCTGCCCTTAGCTTGGGATATACTGGGGAGAAGTTATTTACATAATTTCCTGGGAATCAGTCCTTTTCTGGTATGACATCTAGGTATTTTCAGCATTACTTCTTCATCTTGACCCCTTCTGCCTCATATATTATAGATATCTTGCAGAAATTTCTGGAAGTCCCTGGTCCTAATTTCAGTAGCAGAACAGAATTTTTTACTTTTTTTTTGGGGGGGGGTGTCATTTCATGACAGGGGAGTTAAGCTGGTAAAAATTGTCATTTTGAACACTAAAAAAGGAAAATTGTTATTTGTAGGTTTTACTTCTAGAATTTTTATTTGATTCTACTGTATAATTTATATACCTCTATTTCCTGTCTTGTCATTCTTTGTAAGCATATCTTCCCTCGTGTCCTTGAGCATAGATCTAAGAATTGCTTTAAAATCCTTGTCTGTTAATCCCAACATTGGAGTATCTCACAGTTGATTGTGTCCCTTCAGAGCAGATTGTGTTTTCTAGTCCCTTTGTAAATCAGGTAATATTGGGTATTATTTTGAATTTGAGGAGTATAGTGTGTGTATTTTCACTTTGAAGCAGGCAGTTAACTTGGTTGAATTCAACCTATAAAACTCAATCTTCCCTGTGGTAGGCAGAACTTTAAAATTAGAGTGTATTCATTTTAGTTTTAGCTTCATGCTTCGAGCTGCACATTACATGTGTGGTGTGGTAAGCAGAATAATGGCCTCCCAAGGACATCCATGTCCAAATGCCTGCAACCTCTGGACATGATACCTTACATTAATTCAAAAAGAGACTGGCAGATGTGATTAAATCAAGGACCTTGGGAAAGGCATATTATCCTGGGTATCCAGGTGTATCCAGTCTAATAATATATGGCCTTAAAAGCAAACAACTTTTCCCAGCTGAGATGAGAGTCAAAGGGAGATTAGCTATGGGGAAAAATGGTCCCAATATTTTGGGGTTTGGAGATGAAGAAAGAAGGGTGAGAACTAAGGAGTACAGATAGCCTCCAGAAGTTAGAAAAGGCAAGCCAGAAGGTTCTCCTGTAGAACCTTGCCAACACCTTGATTTTAGCCCAGTGAGACACTAAAAACTTAGAACTTCCGTAACTGCAGGGTAAGTTTGTGTTCTTTTAAACCATTCATTGTGTGGTGATTTATATGGTAGCACTGGGATGCTGATAAATTTGCGCAGGTATCAGTCAGGTATTGGAGTAGGTTTTATACACAGAATTTGGTGCTTACCCTCTCTGACTATCTCATTCTGAGTTTTCTCCCTTATACTCTAGTGGTTATGCTATTCCAAATGCTGTCCTCTGGTTTTTTAAGCCAATAAGACCACCAACTTCTCACTGGAGCATCAGATATCCTACATGGCACAGACTGGACCTATCCTCTGAATTAAAGTCTTAAAAATAGGATTTTTGATTCCTGCCATTCCTTCTATCCAAGAGTAAATTCTCAGTGTGTACTTGTTGTTGTTTATTCTCTAATGCCTTCAAATAGTTGTTTTTTAATCATTTGTCCAGTATTTATGGCTCTAATCTATAAAAGGATTGGTCTTTGAGAAACTTACTAGGCCATACTGGAAGAGGGATTACCTTGTATTACCCATATAATTAAAAAACAACAACAACAACAACAGCAATGGTTTAAAAGAAGAAAATTAAATAACAAAGCTGGACCCCCCCCCCCTTTTGAGGGACTTTCACTGTTTAAGTAACTAACATTTTATATTATGCAGAATATACATAATTTACTTAGTCGCATCTTATTGGCCATTTGAGTTTATTTATAAAAAATATTCACAATGATAAATATCACATCGAGGAATGTTTCAATATAATAGAAACAGAGGCAGTGGGGGACAAATTCTTTGGAGTACATTTCCCAAATAGCATTTTATTAGTGAAATATATGAGTGATTTTATAGCTCATATTACATATCACAAATTTGCTCTCCTAAAAGACTAAGGCAATTTACTATCAACATATAAGTATACTTATTCTTCCACATCACAACACTAAATTATATATAATTTACTTTTATTATTGTAATAGGTGTGTAATGGTATCCGTACTTGACCTTTATTGCTTTGAGTTATCTATTATCCTTCTCGTGGTTCTGGTAATAGTCAGATGTTTTGCAGAATCAATCTTCTCCTCCTCTGAGTTCGTGTGGTCTGAGTGGACAGACCCACTACTGGCTCTTTCCTAAACATTAAACATTAACTTAAAGACTAAAAATAACTTCAGTTGATTCATCTTGATGGATGCACATTCTGGTAGGATTGTGCTTCAGTTTGATCACTAGATCCCCTGAGCTGCATTACTCTGCCTATGCTGAGCCCGTGTCAGCAGCCTTTCCTTTGAATAAACAAATATTTCTCTGAATACACAAAAAACAATCCATTATTCACTTAAATTTGTCACAGTAACTTTCCATTACTTGAAAGAAAATTACCTAAAATCATAAATATAGAGATAGATAGATGGATAGTGAGGATATGAATATAATTTATATTTTTAATTTTTCACTTTATTTATTCAATTCAGTTCGTCTGTTTTAGGCACCTAGTGTGACACAATATTCTATTAACTGGGGATAAAAACACTAATATGATACAAATTCTGACTCAGGAAGCTTACAGAATATTTGTATAGTCAGCAATACAATATATAACAATAATTACTACATTTCAACTAAACACTTACTTTTTTACTTTTCAAATATATTTTGTCCTTTATGCTAACACATTTGGATACATTTGTTACATTTTAGATAATGCTATTCTCTGTTATGTTTGTAACATATTTTCCTCCTTTTCTTTCCTTTTAATATTTCTTTTCATTATATTTTATTGTATGTATTTTTTGCCAGAGCATATTAATGTATATCCATCCTTCTGATTTGACAAAAATAATATATGCATCTCCATTCAGCTACTGTAGAATACTTTTGATAAGTTATTTTTAAAATACAAATTATTAATTCATTCAATATATATTATGACACATAGTATGCTATCTCTTTCATGTTGTCTTTATTTTTATATTTAGTTATATACTATTGGTTTAATAAAGCCTTTTTTATTTATTTTTACTTCATTTAATTTTAGTATAAAACTTTGAGTTAAGTTTTGGAAATATTAGTTTTTGGAAAATATAGATTATTGTTTTCTGTTTAAATACAATGCTGCACATGTTAAACTAAATTCATAATATACTTCAAATTTTTGAAGGGCAAAGCTACCATCTGAACCTTGAATAAAAACTTTTGCTGACTTTTCCAGAAGGAGTTTACTTTCCTTGATGAAAATTTTATGAAATAATCCACAGGGACTTAATTAGAACAGGCTTGTCTATATATTAACTTAAAAGTGGTATCATCTTTACTGTGTTTGGTGTTACGGCAAGAATCAAAACCTCCACATTTAAGGATGCCTGGGTGGGCTCAGTAAGTTAAGCGTCTGACTTCAGCTCAGGTCGTGATCCCATGGTCCTGGGATCGAGCCCCGCATCTCCCGCTGCCTGATGCTCCCCCTGCTCATTCTCTCTTTATCTCCGTCTGACAAATAAATAAATAAAATCTTAAAAACAAAAACAAAAACCTCCAAATTCATTTGTGTCTTTTTAATTTTTTTATTGATATTTTATAGTTGTCTTTGAGTAACTAGCTTAGCTTAAGTTAGTCTGAGATTATTTTTATCACCATTGTATATAAATCCTCCTTTTGTCATTTTCTTGTTGCATGTCACTTGCATACAATGACACATGTGATATGATAAGAAGTGGTAGCTAAAGCCACAGTGATTATCATATTGCAATACATAAATGTATCAGATCAACATATTGTACATCTGAAACTTATACAGTATTACATGTAAATGATACCTCATTAAAAAAAAAAATGTGTCCCCAAATCATTATTCCAACATTTTCTCCCAGTGGTACAACTGTACATATTTTGAGTCATGGTCAAATTTAACCAACCATTGCTCTTTTCTCTTCCAAGAAATTTGAACAAAAATAGTCTTGAAGTTTCTAGAATGCTGGTACTTTTTCAATCAGCCTATAGATACTCCTCAAATATTTTTGTGGATTGCCTTGTAGACTTGACTGTGATAGGTGACCAACAAATGTCAAAATGTCAAAGACATTTTTGAAAGCCTGAGGAACTGCTCCTTCTTTTTACATTTCTTTTAAAAGTAGTCCCATTATCCCTGGTATCTACCCTTATTGAGAACAATTTCACAAAAATTATCCAATATATCGGATACACATTAGTAATGGAAATATTCCCTCCTTGAGCAGGAGATTGAAGCACTTTTCAGGTAAATAAATCCCAACCTCTAGCATCATTTCATTAGATTCATATCAAGAAGAGTCCAGATTCTCTTTAAAAATAAGAAGTGTTTTATAAAGAAGTATAATTATCTGAAATAGAAAGGGTTTTATGTCATCTGTGCTATGCTTAGAACAAGTCTAACATTCAGTCTGAAAATTCTGCAGAAATAACATAATTCAAACCCCCCAGAATGGTAAACTATGAGTCACAGTTTCCCTTTCTTGGGTGCATTTCAGTACTATGAGAAATAGAGGAAGAGAATTTTAAGCACCCAGCGGAAACTCCCAGGTACAAGATCTAGGAGGTACACAGACTATGGCTAAGACATGAGCCACTTCGTTGACATCCTATTTCTCTGCCATGTGTCAGTTGTGGTATCGTGCTAGAGGATCACTGAATATACCTCCATGTTTTTCTTTCTCTGATTTATGTTCCAAACAGTGAGGAATGAAGTTTGGATATGGGCCAACCTTCTTCTTACCCGAAAAGTTGGTAACAAGGGAGATAAATTGGAACTTGAGTGAACAATCTCATGGAACAGAATAGAACCTGGTACAGGAATTCTAATACCCAGAAAAGCATATGAATAAAGGGATTTAAAACTGGCAAACAACCACGCAACTGAGAAGACAGATTAACTCAGTTTAGACCTCCCAACTCTCAGAAAGATTTGCCACACATACATCTTTTTTTAACTAAATTGCTAGAAGATATGCTGCATAATAAAAGAGTAAATCAAGAGAGAGAAAAAGACAGGATTTAGGAAATAGTGATTCCTTGCCAAAAGTCTAGTAAATAAAAGTCTCGGACCCGGTGTGATACAGAATAATTAAAATGTTCTTGATTACCATTATCATCAACCATCGTCATCAGTACATAATAGCAAACATTTATTGCCCACTTTCTATATTAAAGACACTGTTTTACATATGTTAACACGTTAGATATACACACATTCCTATAAAGTAAATACCTAGAAAGTAAATAAAGGAAATAATTGAGGGTAAGGAGCCTACCTTAAGAAGACAACTCACAAATAGGGGAGCCACACTGCCAACCTAGATAGTCTGATGCCAGAAACCACACTTTTTATTTTTTAAGATTTTATTTATTTATTTGACACAGAGAGTGTGATTACAAGTAGACAGAGAGGCAGGCAGAGAGAGGGGGGAAGCAGGCTCCCCACTGAGCAGAGAGCCCGATGCTGGGCTCAATTCCAGGACCCTGAGATCATGACCTGAGCTGAAGGCAGAGGCTTAACCCACTGAGCCACCCAGGTACCCCTAGAAACCACACTCTTACCAATTAAATTCCATGGTGTCTATCCCAACATCATCCAGCAGCTGGCATATTATTTAGAAGCATAAAATTCCCCTACAGTAAATAAGTACTCCAAGAAAAAGGACTAATAAGTAAAATTAACCTATCTGAAAAGCTATTTTTTTTTTAAGATTTTATTTATTTATTTGACAGAGAGAAATTACAAGTACACTGAGAGGCAGGCAGAGAGAGAGAAGGAAGCAGGCTCCCTGCTGAGCAAAGAGCCCGATGCGGGACTTGATCCCAGGACCCTGAAATCGTGACCTGAGCCGAAGGCAGTGGCTTAACCCACTGAGCCACCCAGGCGCCCTGAAAAGCTATTTTTTATGTAACTTTGTTTTGTCCAACTACTAGGAAAATAGAGATCACTATTTTGAAATAATTTGCTTCTCCAGTGACACAAACATGTTACCCATGGGGAAAAATACATTTTTTCAAGACAGGATGCTATACTTGTTTCTCCAGTACTTGGAACTTTAACATTACATAGTTTTCAGTTCTAATCTGTGGGACTGCTTATGAGTTGTTGTCTTTACCACCCAATCACTAAATAAACTCATTTGTGTGCATTCAGGAAGAGATTTACCTTATGATCTATATGATGATAGATTTATATAATATCTATAATGAAACATCACCTATGAATGGAAAATTTTTTTTATTGATTCAACATAAAGCTATCGGTAATACAACATGTGAGCTTTACTTTGTGGTGCTGTGTCCTAAAAGTATTATTAGGAAGGAAACAGTTGATTTTGTAAATTATTCATAACCTAATTTATTTCACAAATAAATTAAAATAGCTTATGCAAATTCTTGAATCACAACATTGATACTAAATGAAAATGAGTAGTTAGGAAATTGGGATAAAGATACAAATGAAAGTAGAAAACATTTTAAATGTAATGCATCACAGAACTCTGTAAGTCAGTACTCTTAATTGTTGATCACAGTAACACAGCGCAAGCTAAATTAATCATAAATGAAAGTTATTATAACACTAGAATATGTCAGAAACCAAAGCATTATGAAGCATCTGGATAAAAATAGCACTGAAATCCTCAGCCAACAGATCACTAGACAGAACACTTTAGTACTGTCTTGAACTCATATATTTTTCTTTTTTATTGACATTTTCCCACAGCAATAGTATTTCTCATATATTGGGGGAATGGCTTTAGTTGGCCAAAGGGTCTATATCTTCACAAATCTACAACCAGAAAGTAAAGGAAGTTTTCCTTCAGGCTAAACTGAAACAATATTAGAGAAAGACCTGGCTCAAGCTGGGTCATGTCCCCAGTCATAAATTCATCACTTTGGCCATGGGGGCAAAGTACTAATGTTGGCTACTTTGGGTCAATGCTTTGGCAATTTCTTTTGGCCACATGTCCTATCCATATGTCTAATTCCCTTGGCCACTTAATGATTTCATCTGCAGTAAAGTAGATGTTCTGTACAAGTTCAGACTTATTCTATCTTTTTAAAAATATTTTATCTATTTGAGACAGAGAGGGAGATAGAGCACAAGCAGGGGGAATAGCAGCCAGAGGGAGAGCTGGAAGAAGACTCCATGCTAGCAGGGAGCTTGATGTGGGACTTGATCCAGGTCGCTGGGATCATGACCTGAGCCAAAAGCAGACACTTAACTGACTGAGCCACCCAGGAGCCTCAAGTTCAGACTTATTCTAGAACAATATCTCCTTGACCAAAATCCAGATTTTTTCAGTTTGCTTTCTTGGGACCTTCTGCATAGGAGCCCATGTAACAGTGCAGCTTGGTAAGATAGGAGAGTCAGTGTCCCAGGGAGGAATCCTTCATCAATAGAGAATGAGAGCTGGTGAATAAATGACTTAACCATCATCTGTTAATTCTTAGAAGGCCCTGTTTCTCACAGTGGTGACTAGATTAATAAGACCCTGTTATGTTGATCTTTCCTGATTCAGTTTGCCATTCCCTCATTCTAGCTTCATGATCACCTCCAGTGTAAACAACCTAATCCTTACTTCAGCCTCTGCCTTCAATAAAATGTCCATCCTTCGATCAGTTATTTTATTCAGGAAATTAGTTTTCTCCTGGTTCTTCTCTGAGTCACTGACCACAACTTAAAAAACAAAAACAAAAACAAAGGCAACTTGTTCTACTTTTTACCAACTCTCACCTTTATTATTATTATTATTATTATTATTATTTTATTATGTTATGTTAGTCTCACCTTCGATGTGGTTTTCACGTCTTCTCTATGTATACTAACTATCCGGATGATTTCATGTAGTCTCATGTTGTTAAAAATCATTTATGCTCCAGTGATTACTAATTTACATTTCCAGTTGGGACTTCTTCCTTGTACTCCAGACTTTTACAAAAATACCTATTTAGAAGTCACTTAACATTCTAGGGGCAACTCAAATTTAGTGTGTCTAAAGGAAAATTCTCAGTACCCTTCCCAAACCTGCTTCAGTCTTCCCCATCTCAATATTTAGCAACTTCTTAATTCCAGGTGTCTAGCCTCAAACTGGTGTGATCCTCAAGACATCTTCTTTCTTTCTTGAGGTATTTTTCACATCCCACATTTAATCTACCAACAGAGTTTCAAAATATATCCCCAACTCAACCGTATCTCACTACCTTTATTTCTAGCAACCTGAAAATTCCAGTAGTACCCTAACTTGTCTCCATTCTCTACCCTTACATTCCTAAAATCTGTTCTCCAAGCAGCACTAAAGAATGAGCCTCAAAAAAACCAAATGTAACACTCTTACGGCTCAATACCTTCTAATAGCTTTACTATATCCCTCAGAGGGAAAACCCATGTACTCATAATGGCCTATAAAACATATGACCTAATTATTTTTCTTCTATTACTGTCACTTACTTCACTTCATATTAGCCATACTGACCTCCTTGTTTTCCTTAAATAAGCCAAGCATATTCCCCCCAATATCATAGTTAAAACCTTTACTTCTAATAGGTGTCCCCTACAGTCACTTTATCAGAGAAGCCTTTCTTGAATATCATAGATAGCAATTTCCCATGTTGTTTTAGCTTCTTTAGTAAATGTCATTGCATTTATTACCACTTGACATATATATTTATTTGTTTCTTGTCTTTCTTTTGTCTCTAAAATGTAAGCTTTGTGAGGGAAAGGGATAGTCTGCTTTGTTTACTTCTGTAGCTGCAAGATGCACAGGAATGCTTCAGATAGAGGAAGCTCCCAGGTTATATTTTTTGAATGAATGAAAGGAGATAAATGAAAAAATATGGCAGTTCCAGTTCAGTACACATCATTAAATGAGTGAGCTACTAGGAGGAGAGGAAATCCTTCTAGATGGAATCTGGAACATGAGTGATTTGGGTAATCAGTAGAAAACAGTGTGAGCAGAGCAGTTTCCTGCTCCTCACTGGTGTATACTACAGTCCTTTATTGTTTCTAGAATTGAGTTATAAGAATCACTCTGTTTTTCAGACACACATATACACTCAAAAAATACACAATGTCAATGAGGTAAAAGAAATGAGAGACATGAAAAGCACAATTAATTTTGGCCTGAAAATGGATAAAATGGGACCAAATAAAGAGGATATTATATAGTATATTGAAGAACTGCCTCAAAAATATAATTACAGTAAACATAGCAACATTTTGTTTATTTATTCATTTATTTACTTATTCATATGTTATATATCAACAATGCAATGTTTCCAGTGATTTCACTTCTGAAAGTTTTTGATAAACTTTTTTATAAATATGTCCCTTATAATTCATCTAAATTAAAAATTGATCATTGCTACAAAGATATTAAGGAGAAAACCCAGTGACTGACGGCAATTGAATGTACTGAAGAAACTATTATAACTTTCAAAAATTATAATTTAAAAATAAATCTTCTTTCATAATATCTCTACATTCCCTACATCAAAACGTTGTACCAACTCATTGGATCATTATAAAAACTGGATTAAAATCCATCCATCTTTTTTATTACAATTCAGAAGTATTTCTCAAATCAAGCAAAATTTAATAAATCTTTACTGGACTTAATAAAAGAACAGAAGATTTATATATCTAATAAAAAATTCATTCAGCTCCAACAGTTTAATTTGTTTCCATGTGTCTTATCACCTGTTAGATATCATTTTGTTTTTCAAAATACAAAGACTAGAAATCACTTCTAAAATAATTTTTGTAGAAAAAATAATAGATTTCTCAGCTATTCTGTATCTCTGGATTAGAGAGAATGGCTTGCACAATCAAAAAGCATCAGGGGAAGATCTTCTTGGCTGCCGAACGTCAAATCAATTTTGTGATTTTTAACAGTCTTTTCCTCATAAAACTCACAGAGGTCTTTCTCAAAGCGCTCCAGAGAATGAAGGAGTTAAAATTAAGCATTTCAAAATGGATCTAAAATTCATTTCTGTAGCTAAACTACAGAATTCACATTCTAGCCTCTTTTTGTTTTTAGTAGCAAGGAGGCTACTTTGCTGATGAATATTTCATAGCATGTCAAATTATGTTGTAATCCTTCCTTTCTCAAGGAGAAATAAGTGTAGTTCTCATTTGAGAGCTCTTTTGAGTATTTATAGCTCATCAATTAAGAATTAAGACCAATTAAAAGAGAATCTTTTAGGTTAACCATTTGCTAATAATTGGAATATGCCTGCTCTGAATGTAAGCATTTGAAGATTTGAATAATAGGGATGGCCTTGTTTCATGAAGATAATATTAGATGGGAGTGGTAATATGAATCTCTCCCAACAAAGTATGCTCTTCTTTTGAGGATCAGAAAGGGGTTTTAAAAGCAATATGAGGCACAAAATAAATGAAAAGTCAGTACTGACATAACCTTTTTTAAGTCACATGGATGTGTACTCCAGCGCTATCAAGAGCTTTACAAAATAACTACTGTAGCTCCATACTGGAAAATTTTTAGTCTAGTCCCTTTTCCCATTTAACTGGTTATGTGACCTTAAGCAACCTATGTAACCTTTTGGTTTGGGCATTATTTTTCCTTTTTGTAAAATACCAAGAACTTTCACTAGAAACATTTGTTCAGGTTTAAGAGTGTCATTTGTTTCAAAATTTTAACGCACATGATGTTTTCCTACTAGTCCTTAGTATGTAAAATATCATATTAAATGTATCATGTGAACAGTTTACATATGTTCTAAACTCAGATTATCATACGACAGTTGACACTTGTCAAAATGTAAATATTTGCAACAGACCTTGTAATTCAGCAAAAGAGCAAATGGAACCTATATACTTTATTTAATAAATTATTATTTTTACCCTATTTGTTAATATCTATATATTTATGATAATACCAAAATGACAAAAGAAAATCTAAGCAAACCTAAATACCAGGATTTCGAAAGAAAATCTAAAATACTTGAGCCATATGATACTTTCTGATACTGAATTTCTTTTGAACTGAGGGTAGGTCAGTTTTATTAGGTAAGTTGTGTTTGTTTTTGTTTTTGTTTTTTTTCACTCAGTAATAAAAGAATCTTGAGGGAATATATAATTTTCTTAAAATTCATATCTGTTCGTTTTGAAAGACAAAGTTAAATCAGAGTTTATATATCAACTTCACAATATCCACTCCTTGCCCTGTATCACATTCTATACAACATTTAAACAGGGCCCAACTGTAGAATAAAATTGCATGTTCATATTTGTTTATATTAGTTGCACTAATAAAATCTTCTAACATGTATCCATCACTATATCACTGTGCTCAGATCACCAGTAGTGGTAAAAAGTACAAGGAATAAACAAAAACACATTATAGCGGAAGAAAAAATACACATCAAATAAATTCATTTTAAGTTCCCACTATGATGGAAAATAAGTGCAGGTCAGAGAACCGATGGCCAAACAAACTGAAAAGAATTTTAAGAAAAACATACCTCCTTGTATTTATGCATATCTAGACTTCAATCATTATAAAATTAACCTATCTTTATCCTTTGCAACATTAATCTTTCAAATAAGTATCTTTTCATGACCAAGTTTTTTCTTTGCTTCCAGTGTTCTGATATCTTTAAGCAAACAAATTATATCATTATCTTAGTCCCATCAAGCAGGATAAATTTTCTCCAGGTTGTTTTTTTTTTTTTTTTAACAGAGGTGAACAACATAAAACCCTGCCCTTACAGAACATATATCCTAAATAGAGAAAAAATCAATATTAAACATGACCAAGATGTCCTGAATGTTTCCCTCAGCTTGATTAAACTTTAGACAGGCTTTTTTCTGCCTCTAGGCCCCGGACTTATTTCTCATTCAGGCCTTTACAGAATCCAGATGGACTAACCACAGAGGTCCCTCTCCTACATTTTTAGGGCATTCATTTTAGAAAAATCCTTACTGTGAATTCTTTCTCCTCCCATTTGAGATACAAATCTTTTTTTAAAAGCTAAGGAGTTTTAAAACTGAAGAGGACTATCTTTCTTAAGGACCTGAGAACCATCATGATAATCATCAGGGAAAATGATACCCCTTGTCTCCTAGTGTCCCTGATAGGGTAGGAGCCTACACTCAATGAACACTTTGCTCCAAGTTCTAAAACTACCTTCTATCATGAAGATACAAGAAATTTTACTTATCCTTACTGTAAAGTAAATTAACTAACACAAATAGCCTATGATCCTTTCCATCCCAGCTCTTAAAGACTCTGGCCTTTGTTTCAACAGAATTCAAACAGCATCCTGGTCCCCCTCTCTGAATACAGTGGCTTTGGATTAAGTCTTTGTTACCTATTTAACTTTTCCCAGTGCAAATTTTGTTCTGACAAAACCTAAGTATGTACTATGGGATGGAAAAGCATAAAGCAGGACCTAGGGTACTAGTGCAGTGAGGAATGCTGTGGGGAAAAGTATGCCTTTACATTAAGTGGAGTAGTCAATATAAGCTTCAAGGAAAAGAGAATATTTGAGAAAACTGTTGACAAAGACTTGTAGGTGAGGAACAATCCTTGTGGCAAGAGACTTCCAGATAGATGAAACAGTCAACTCAAAGGTCTGAGGTATAGATGAGGAACTGTAGAATGTGATCATAGTGAAGTGTGGTGAGTGTAGTCATAGTGAAATGACAAAGTGACAAGAGTAGAAGAATCCATTACGAAATCACAGAGGCCACGTGGCTAATGATATAGGGCCTTGTGTATTATATTAAGGACTCTGCTTTTATCCCAAGATAGAGAAAAGGAGAAGCCACTGGAGGATTTTGATCTAGAGTAGGTAATGATCTGACTTGTGCTTTAAAAAAGTCACTGCTCTACTGAAAATAGACATCCAGAGACAAGAGTTGAGGCAAAGGTACCAGTTAGAAGCTTATTGCAATAATTTAGGAGAGAAAGAGAGACTCCTAAACCAGAGTATACTGGAGATGATGGAAAGAGTTGGATTCTGGATATATTTCGAATATAGCTTGAAGGCAGAGTAAATATCACTTCCTACCATTGGGTCTTAAGAGTAAGACAGATATCAAGGATAGATTGAAGTGCTGTTGTATTTTGTTTTTGTATGTTTGGTTTGTTGGTTTTGGTGTTTTATTTCTGTGCATTCATCCTTGAAGCATTGAGTTTCCTTAACTAAGCTTGTCAGTTTGAGGAGAAGGTATAAAAGTTCAGTTTTGAACTTGTTATGTTAAAATATCTATTTGATTACCAATAATTGAGGACCCACAAGTAAATAGATAATAGAAGTATCAATTTCAAAATGTTAGCTATGAGAAACAACAGAAAATGAAAATTTCTTAACCATATGCATAGGACTTAATAAGATCCTTATAAATGTTAATATAATATACATGTGCCCCTATGCATATACAATCACAATGATACCACCTTTCACTATTCTGAATGAAATTTATAAATAATAAATTTACCTTTATGATTAAAAACATAAAGCTTCAGGGTGTATACTTTAAAATATAATCACAATATTTAATCTTCTCATCATAGTGTTCTATCACAGTGCTAAATAAGTTAAAAACACATGGGCTATAAATAATGTAAAATATTTTACAGTAAAACTAATTAATTCAATTCAAAGCTATCTCTAGGTTTTATGTGTTGTACCAGTTTAAAAACACTGGTTCTAAGTGTGTTAAAGCAAACTTATATTTCTCTGTTAAATATTTTCAATAGGATTTAGTTTTTGTAGTAACTGTTATTGATTTATTTTTATAGTTGCTAATGCTGTAATACATAGATTAAATAGTATGGTCCAAGTAAATATGTTATCCAACAATTTTGAGAAAGTGTCTTCATTCCATTTTATCCTTTACTCCATTTAAATCTTCCTCTTTATAACAAATTTATTCCACAGTCCTGGAACTTCATAAAACTTATTAAAAAAATAAAAGTTATTGATTTATAGTTATGACAGAATACTTGAAAATAGTGCTGGACAAAGACCGTTCTCTGCTGTGGAGGATGTATAACATTGCTAGCTCCTCTCCACTAAATGCCAGTAGTAAGTACCTCATCTTCATCACTGCACCCATCAAATGCCCTCACACGTTTTCAAGATGCCCCCATTGTAACAATTCGTATCGATGAACACAATAGAAGTCTTTTATCCTTGAATCAAGGGAGGAAATACAACTAGCCATATAAGTGATTGCCAGTTGAATATCTATTACTTCAACAAAATGTAGAAAAGAAGGCATATAGTTGAATACAGAATTCTTTACCTAAATTTGGCAAAAATGGTTCCCATTTTTCAACTGGAAATGCTAGTATATATATGTATAATATAATTCATATAGAGTACATTCTACATCCAATACAGTATCTTTATTATTGGTAATATTACTGGACCACAAGAGCAATGATGCAAACATAGTGGAAGGTAATATTTCTCAATTGGGGGCAAAGAATACCAAATTAATGTTAGTTAATATTTATAGATCACTTGCTTTATGATAGATACTCTACTAGACATTTTGCATATTTTATCAGTTGGGGCCCCACTATCCTTGAAACCTTGAAACCAAGGAGCTCGTCTTTATGGTAACAACTCTCACCATATTCTTAACTTAGAGAGTACAGCCACAGAGCTTTCCAAGCATGCTGGGGGATCCTTATTTCCTACTGCTAAATGGAAGGAAAAGTTTCTGGTTACCCACAAGGGATATGGTATGGGATAAATATGCAGAATACATATAATAATATTCACTTTTTCAGGGGCACCTGGGTGGCTCAGTTGTTAAGCATCTTCCTTTGGCTCAGGTCATGATCCCAGAGCCCAGGGATCAAGTCCTACATCGGGGTTCCTGCTCTGCAGGGAGCCTGCTTATCCCTCTCCCACTCTCTCTGCTTGTATTCTCTCTCTTGCTGTTTCTCTCTCTGTCAAATTAAAAAAAAAATCTTTAAAATAATAATAATATTCACTTCTCCATTCTCATTTTTTTAAGTCTTTGGATTATTCCCTCTTCTGCATGCCAGGGAAGTGTTGATATCTTAACCTTATTAATATTAGGCCTCTTTGACCCATGGTTTCTGTCAAACATTTACGCAAACTGTTCAAACTAATACATTAAATCCAAAATCTCTGTTCATGTGTCTTTAAATCTATAAATTGAATAAATCAGAGGTATATTCATTCTTGCTTGACCTAACATTTCCACATGTATTTTTCAGGATTCTGCATATAAAAAAAATTAGTAAGTGGTACAATTCTTCTGGAGCGTAAGATATTTCCCTCTAAGTCAAACTTTGCACTTGTCCTTCTAAAATATGATCGGCTCCAACACTAATTATACCTATAAAGGCAGTGAGAGATGATGGGGTTATAACTTGGGGAAAATAATCTTCTCCATGCAAGGCAACTACTTTGGGTTTGGAGATTACCAGAATTCTGTTTTTCATTGGCAAGGAGCTCAGACACCAGAGAAAGAGATGTGAGCCATGAGATGCTCATTGGGAGCTGTGTCATACTCTTAGGGTGGAAACATGAACAAGGTCTCATTCTGATTAACAAAGGGGTAAAATGAAAGATAAGACTGCTGTATGCTGGCTGATGAAGTGATACTGACCAGGACTTAAAAACAAGAGGGAAGTGCCTTCCTTAAATGAAGTGTCACATTTCCACTTTCTGGTTTCCTTTGTAGGTCTTCCATTAGTGAAGCATAAGAGGCTTGGATGTGTTTGGCCTTCCTTTGACATGAAAGTTCTAGAAATGTCCCTTGCAGAGTTCTTGTCTCAGCATCACAAAGGATAGAATTAGTAAACTTGGAGCTAAAAGACAATAGGTTAATTACCAGTATTCATATATTAATTAATTTTTCCAACACAATATGTTATTATGCTATTATGATCATAAATATTATGAATTCACAAATAAGGAAAATCAGGCAACAGGAAGTTAAGATAAGCACCTAAGTTATATAGATGTTAAGTAAGGTGCCGAGATTTGATACCAAGCATCATATACTGGAATGGAAACACCAAAATAATATTAAAATGCATATGATTTTTGGCTCATGATAGAAAAATAATTTGATCTGGTTAGATGATTCCTCCAAACCCTAGGCTTAATACAAGTTGCATCTTGGTTATAATTGCTTTAAATATATCATCCTGGCTGATAACCTGACATATACTGTTGGTCATGCATTTATCTCTTACTAGTGCAGAATAATACAGAAATTGATACATGTTAAAAATAAATTCAAAGATACCTGAATTAATAATATTTTAACAACATAAGTTTCCTGGTTATGACAATGTGCTATGACTGTGGAAGATAATACACCTAGGAAGCCAATTAAAGGGTACATGGGAACTTGTATCATTTTTGCGATTTCTTTGAAGTCCAAGATATAAAAGGTAATTTAAAAAAAAAAATTCATCCTAAAATCCTAGAGTAGTGGTTAAAAACGGGTTCTCGGAGCACCTGGGTGGCTCAGTGGGTTAAAGCCTCTGCCTTCGGTTCGGGTTGTGATCCCGGGGTCCTGGGATCGAGCCCCACATCGGGCTCTCTGTTCAGCGGGGAGCCTGCTTCCCACTCTCTCTGTCTCTCCCTGCTTCTCTGCCTACTTGTGATCTCTGTTGGTCAAATAAATAAATAAATAAATAATCTTTTTAAAAAAATGGGTTCTCATGTTCTATGTTATAGAATGAGAGTACATTTAAATATGTATGTATAAATGAAAAATTATAGCATTAAAATCATTGAACTACTAGATTAAAATACAATAGTATTTACCTTTGAACATTTAGTATTCAAAAGTCAATGCTAAGTTTATAAATCTTCTAACAATTCTGACAGTTATTGCTCCCCCATTTCAGTGATAAGAAAACTGAGGTTCAAAAAGCTTTCCTACCTGAGAGTATGCAACTGCAAAATATCAAAGTGAAAGCCCATGCCATTTCCACTGTAAACTACTGGGTCTGATGAAATTTTAGTATGTCTTGATTGAAGAGGTCATTTTGTGTAGCTCACCTTTCAGTGACATTTTCAAATGTGCTCTATACTATTTCACCCTGTTCATCTGAAAAATGGAAGTTAAATATTCCACAATATCCACCCTGATCCTTGTAATGACTTTATGTGTTATACTTGACTTGCTGGAATTAGTAGCTGGAATGAACCAAAAATGAACAATTGCTTAACAAATGTAGGACCTCAGGAGTTCTTGGGGCATGTATTTGTCGACTCTTCTCTCCTCTACCTCTAAATAAGTGAAACCTCTAGGAGAACTATATACCTTATGCTCAGTACTGTAATTTCTATGCTTAAGTATTTGTCCACATGTTCTCATAAAAAATGCCACCTTAACTGACCTGAAATTAATGACATTGTTAAACTGCCCATTTGACAAATTAACTATCAGTAGCATATTTGTGTTTGACAAATATACTGTATTGTCTCTCTTGTCTGTGTAGAAATACAGACTTATTTATAGGTTATTTAAAAAGCCATGTAATAACTTCATGTCAAAGCAAATTAGTTAGATGTTAACACTGACTTTATGGTTTTGAATAATTTTTCAGGGGATTTGTTCCGTGACTGAAAGTTCATCTATTGAAACTAAATTCTATATAAATCAGTTTCTTTTCTTACAGTTTTATCACTGATGGTTGGCTTTCAAAGAACAAAGTAAATTCCATATGGAAATGTATGGTTATTAACTCAAATTATTATGTTTCATTTCAAAATTACACGAAAGGAGTAGAATTCCCTGAGATTTTATTATCACCCAATTTTAAAATACTCATGGTCATATGCACAGAAATGTGTTACACATACTCACTCATTATATCCATTGCATTGTTTATGTTGGCTTTCTTTTCCATGTTTGATAATATGGTAACTACTATACATCCATAATGGTTTTGCAGTTTCCAGGAGAGATTGACATATGATAGTACTAAGAGACTTATTGTTCCTTCAGAGATTCATAATTTGTACTTGTACAACAATTCACAGTTAAAAGCAAGGAAACCAGGGGCGCCTGGGCGGCTCAGTGGGTTAAGCCTCTGTCTTCCACTCAGGTCATAATCTCAGGGCCCTGGGATCGAGCCCCGCATCGAGCTCTCTGCTCAGTGGGGAGTCAACTTCTCCCTTTCTCTCTGCCTGCCTCTCTGCCTGCTTGTGATCTCTCTCTCTCTCTCTCTCTGTCAAATGAATGAATAAAATCTTTAAAACAAAAACAAAAACAAAACAAAACAAACAAACAAAAAAAACAAAGAAACCAAAGATTAGGAAAGATAAATAGTAAACATTATGCCAAAGAAAATAAGCACTATAGAACTCTGTGTCTGTGTGTTTAAATATAAGCCATACTGGAGTTTATTCATATGTCAAAAACAAGTTAGAGTAAAGAAAAAGTTTGAAGACATAGGGAAGAGGAATGAAAAAGAATTAGATCTTAATATGACTTCCATACTTATTTAACTTCTTTAGCTTTCCTAAACTTTAGTTTTCTTATCTCTGAAGTGGGAATATCAGTTTTATCTTCCATGTAGTATTCTTTTGAATATTAATTGAGTTGAATTGAATTTTGAATTGAAATTGAATATTAATATTATATTAATTAACATATGTAAGTACTTAGCATATTATGGATTCATAAAAACTACTATTCCATACATTTCTTTCTATACTAGCATAGAGGTTAAGAACATAGACTTAGGATTCAGACAGCCTGTATAAAATTCCTGGCCCTCTATTTACTAGCTTCATGACCTTTGGGGAAATTGTTTTAACTTTCTATGCTTTAATTTTCTCATGTGTGAACAAACTACATCTTTAAGGATTAAATAAATTAATGCATGTGAGTTAAAGAGTATGCTCTCTAATAAGTGCTATAATAAGATTTGGTCAATATTCCTTCTTCTACTACTACTATGACTGTTACCATTACCACCAACACTATCATCATCAGAACTGGTTTTGTGGAAAGAATGGTGGTATAAATCGTCTTTTTTACCTTTCTCATCTCCACAACCCACAACTACCCAACTTCAGCATCCCTCTCTTTCCATACTTTTCCTGGTCAGTGTTGTTAGGATGATTTTTCTTTCTTTATTTGTAAAACCCCATAGATTCTTTTAAATTTTTATTTTAGTTAAATTTTGTGATAGTGCTAGTTCTGTACTCACTTTCTTTCCAACATACAATATTGGTATTAGTCAAGGACTCTGTTATTAGCTCCCCACCCCCTTTCTTTTCCCCTTCATGCTGAGCATTATTATTGGGCAATTCCATGGATGCTTAGGGCCTCCCCATCTAACAGACAAATGAACAGACTAATCCACATCTTTCTCTCTCTTTCTGGTCCCAGCATAAATGTCAGGGCCTCAAAAGTGTCTTTTCATATTTCCCAGATGAAATAGGCCTCACAGTTTGGTCAGAAATTGTACAATCCATGATTATTAAAAAAAAAAAAAAATGGAAGGACTTTCCTTAAATTCTATGTTCAGTATCCCACCTTCACCCCTAGCCTGTAAACCAGGTAGGGTTCCAAGTCTATCCAACTCACCAGTGTTTTACAGTGCCTTTCAGCCTGTCAGGCACATTTCTGACATTCAGTTATGTTTGTTAACTGATCATCGAACTGAATCTTGAGTTCTATAACTGAATATCTACAACAGTTTGCAGGTATCAATTTGAGCGTCCCCAAAGCCTAAAAAGAGTATATCCAGAAAGCAAACATATACCTTTTTCTCTCTATAAGCTCTTGGACTCATTGCTTGTGAAATTGTTTGGGTATGACAAATTTCCTTTGCAACTTCTCCAAAAAATTTTCTTACAGGTACAGCCTAAACAATAATAATAAATAAAAATCTTAGAGTAAACTTAATTTCCCATTGGATGATTGAATGAATGATTGCTATTGCTGATTTTTACTTCAAGATATGATAATAATAAAAATGTAACTTGTATTTGGAGTAGCATCATGAGCTCTTATACCTCCCTAGCTTCTGATGCCACTTTTCTATGTTCATTGCTTATTTCCCTGTCCTCCCTCTGAAATGATAAGGATCAGCCCCAAGTTTTATAGCCAGAGAGCTAATACTTCAGCTTCTCAAATATGACCCAAATAGAGACTGAAGAGAAGAGATTCATTGTCTCACTTGAAATGTATCCATGCTGTGTCTTCCTGTTGGTGCAGATTTTGCTTATGATAAAGCAAAATATTTTACTTACAAAATAATTTTACAAAAGTATTTTACTTATTCTAACTATGCACATTTTATTAAAGTAAAGACATACCTATTTTTTTTAAAGATTTTATTTATTTTTTTGACAGAGACCACAAGTAGGCAAAGAGTTAGGCAGAGAGAGAGAGAGAGGAGGAAGCAGGCTTCCTGCTGAGCAGAGAGCCCAATGCGGGACTCAATCCCAGGACACTGAGATCATGACCTGAGCTGAAGGCAGAGGCTTTAAACCACTGAGCCACCCAGGCGCCCCAAGACATATCTATTTTTAAGAGGGATATGGCTCTTCCAATAAGAAATTTCATTTTTGTTATCATCATTGTCATCTTTTTCAAAAGGTAAAGGTGTTTCTTTTGAATGGTTTCCTGCTCTGCATTTAAAAATATGCAAAATATATAGTTCTTCTGTGTCTTAAGAGTAATGTGTTATTTTTAATAGAATAATTATTCATAGTATATCAAGAACACAGAATTTCAGGGCTCCAAGCTACATAGAAGCACAAGTCAACAGTATCAATCATTTGTTCAATACTCCAATGGGAAATTAGGTGCATTCTAAAAATCTATTATTTATATTGTAATTACAAGAAATTTTCCTGCATTCAGATAATTGAACTAGCACACATTGAAATGAGAGAAGAGTGTTCATTCACAATGACAGTTACTTTTTAGGGACATAAAACCAAAGGAGCATAAAATAAATAAATATTTTTTGTGAAAGACAGTTTTCCTGGTGTTACAGACCCCAAGCAACACTTCTCAACCATTCTCTAGAAAGTGGAATGATTTCAGAAATTGGACTGTCAGTGTCACAGTGAAGAATGGTTTTCTATAGTTTCACAATTAGTCATGGCTGCTTTGATTTAAATATATATATATATTGATTTCAATGACCATATTTTATTTATTTCTTCATGACACTATGTGTGCCTGGTATTTGTTGTTATATCACTTCAACTGATTTTACTCTGAAATGCTCTTTGATCTAGGTTAAAAAGAAATCCAGGTTAATTCATTTAGAACATACTCTTTCAAATTTTGGAGTTAAGATATGAACCTTAAAGTTTTCATATTTACATTGATTGCTTTTAAATTTTCTCATAAAAACCCAGAGCTGTGTTCTTTCACTCAGCCTGGTCTCTCTCAGGACTTTCCTTCCTGCCAAGATCAGCATGTTTTTTGGAAGCTATTAGTTTGCAAAGCTAAGGCATTTGGGATTTACTGGAAAATAAAAATAGGCTTGAGCTTGTTCATATTCACCTGCTGTTCTCAAGATGAAAACACCCAGGAAAGCAATTTGGGACTGCATAAAACTTTTTTTTTTAATTTAAGGAAATTATTGTATTTAATGAAAGTATGTCAGCTCAGTTTTGCACCAGGGAGAACCACCAAGCTTTGGAGAATCATGTCCTGGTAGAAGCTTAAACCTCTGTTTGTTAAATTATTATTTTTTAACCTATCCATCATGCATAAACTTAATTTAAGAATAAAATATTATGAACAATATGTCATTTTAATTTTCCTCTTTACTGAGACTTTGAAAAATTTTGGTGGCTGTTTTCTAGGGAATCTACCCCCCTTTTAATTATTTTACCCACACATATCTTCCTCAGAGTGATATGGTGTGGGAGGTAGAGAGAAGAAAATGTATATAACATGATTAGTGGGATACCTCCAACACCAAATGTACTTAAAACCAGCCAGCAACAGTTCTGAATCACTTGCTATTAGAATTATTCTTATTTTTAATTGTATTTTGGTTTTGATTGACCCTGTTTCATAAAACAGGAATCATCTATCCTTTGAGTTCTGGGCTCAAATCTGGGATCTGCTTCTTATGAATTGTGTGGCACTGGGCAAGAGACTTCCCTGATTTAAAGTTTTAATCTGTAAAATTGAGACAAGAGTACATCTCCTACAGCTATGTGAAGATTAGATGAAATGGCTGTTGAGACGTATCTCGCATAGAGTAGGTGCTTCATATTTACAAATCTTTCTTAAATTATTGGTCACTTTTCTTGGGACCAAATATTTTTCTGGTATTCTTTCCCTAGTTTCCTACTATTCTGCTGTGTGTTTGTAGAAGTGCTCTTTTGAGAAAGAAAACAAACAAACAACCACAAAAAACCTTGTAACATATTTTTACTAGACTGTGGCCTTAAACTTCACCTATTTCGTCTGTCTCTCCCTCTGTCTTCCTCTCTTCCCCACTGCCCCCTCCCCTGGGCACAAGTGTTTATGCCTGTGTTGTGGGTATGTGAGTGTGTAGTGTGTGTGTGTGTGTGTGTGTGTGTCCCTATGAAAATTATAATTGACAAAAAGGATCCTGAAAGTTTTCAGGGTAAAAACTGACAAGATTCTATTGCTTACTTTTGAATAAAGAAATGAGTACCAAGTGCCTTAAGTTTGTTTTTATAATTCTGAATATCATTTTCTACTTTTGGGGGGGGTGGGTAAAAAACACCCTACAAGTTAGTGACAACTTTTTTTCTTCTTTTGTGCAAAGTAAACACTGAAAAGTTACAATATAGTGCAAGGAAATCAGGTATGACTCTCTCTTTGAATCTTCCTAATTTCTCTCTCCAAAGAATTCACAACCCCGGCTATATATACTATAGTGGTGAGAAAACATTACCCCCTTACATTTTTGTATCTTTTTTTTTTTTAAAGATCTTGTTTATTTATTTGTCAGAGAGAGAGAGAGAGACAGCAAGGGAGCACAAACAGGGGGAGCAGGAGGCAGAGGGAAAAGCAGGCTTCCTGCTGAGCAAGGAGCCTAATGTGGGACCTGATCCCAAAACCCCAGGATCATGACCTGAGCTGAAGGCAGATGCTTAACGGACAGAGCTACCAGGGCACCCCATACATTTTAGTATCTTGAATTAGGTTTCCCAGCATTGGCCTGTCTAAACCAGTGCTCACAAAGAAACAACAACTAGCCTCTGAAGCCTTTCTTCAAACAAAGTCTTTAAAGATTTTATTTATTTATTTGAGAGAGAGAGAGAAAGAGAGAGCATGAGAAGGAGGAGGGTCAGAGGGAGAAGCAGACTCCCTGCCGAGCAGGGAGCCTGATGGGGGACTCGATCCCGGGACTCCAGAATCATGACCTGAGCCTACGGCAGTTGCTCAACCAACTGAGCCACCCAGGTGCCCCCAAACAAAGTCTTCAGAGAAACCAAAGGCAAAGAAGATGTTAACTGGAGATTTAGGGCTTAGTAGGGTGTTACCCCCTTGCCTGTGTCTGTGCCACCTGGAGTCATTTTCTGTACCTCAAACAACCTCCAGGACTCCATAGCACAGGCCAAGAGAAAGCAACTCTCACTTCTCTCAGAAGTAGCATCCTTATCTTCATAGATTTTCATGCAAGTGAGAGATTTTGTCTCAGTCTCTTTCTTATCTTGGTTCAAATGCCAATGCCTGTCTTGTCCTTTAGAGTCTGTGCTCTAATGGGGCCAATGATAGCACTTCAGTAAAAATGTATTCTGCCCACATTCAGGCTCCACGGCTTGAAGCAGCTTCTATTTTGGATTTGAGATTTCAGCCTTGCATATGACACAGCCATAAAATAACTAATTTTGCTGCTTGGCATGCTGTTCATTGGCTCTCTAATAATCAATACCTATCTGTTGGGAGTTACTCTATTCAAGGAATTACCTCCTTTTGTGTATTTTTTTTTTTTTTTTTTGTGACTGGATCTTGATGACATACCTATTGTCCAAATGCACTATATCACTTAACCATAAGAAAGTATTTCTTTCATGTGGAGGCCCGCATAGAAGCCACAAAATAAAAATGTGAGCAAATTCAACACAAAACTATTGCAAATATTTCTTCTGAGTGACATGCATCTGAAGTAAATATATATGAGGTCTTTAAGTATTTCAATTCATTACATTGCTTGGTATGTGCAGTTGGGTTGAAAAGTGCTCAGAGGATTTTCAGATTTTCTTCTGATCTTTAAGAGAAAAGAGTTTTGTGTCTCATATCATTTCATAATTTGAAGGGAGTCCCAACACATCTATTTTCTAAGTAAATCTCTATTAAAGTTTAAAATATACACATATCCTTTCAAGGAAAGAAAATTCCTTGTACTTAAAATCTTGCATAAAGTCTCTGTAAAGTATACACAGACTGTATTAAAATACTATGCAGAGTATTCTCCCACAGGAACTGGAAAAAAACACGCTATTATTGGGAAACATGCAGGTAAATTTATATAGATCTAAATAAAATAGTAAATTGAAGCAATCCATGTCCAAGAGTAACTACATCTTTAAGCCATTCAAGTTTGGAAACACTGAGTCACTTTCTCTTACTCCATATCTATATCTATATCTATATCTATATCTATATCTATATCTATCTATATCTATAGAGATAGATGTATCAAAATATATATAATATATAGATGTAGATGTATATATTATATAGTATATATATGTATATTCACTTCATTCAACATATATATATTCAGCTCTCAATTTTGCATTCTCTTAAAGTCAGAGCTTTCCATTTTTGAGTAATATCTTTCTTATTGACTCTTGCATAAACTTTTGTATTAACTAATATTCTTCCACATATAATTTATCATCATTCCTTTATAGCGAACAATTTTTGAAAGTATAACCATGATCAAAGTCATACTTTAAGTCAAAGGGCTTTCTTAGTTTTTTATGACCAACAGAATAAAATATGTAACAATAATCTAGTCCCAATCACCTCCATCATCTTTGCATAATTCCAACAAAGTCTTCACTAACACTGACACAGCTAAGTTCTATACTTGATCTAGTTAGATCCTGACCATTAATGTCTTAGCTTCAACCTTTAACTTAGAGTACTCTTTCATCTCCAATGCCAAAATGAAACCCATCCCTAAAGATCTAGCTCACATTCAACTTCATGCTGTAAGCTTTCCATCTTTATCTCCACAGAAACAAAAGAAACAAAATCAAGCTATTCTCTGCACTTCATCTGAAATATGGAATTTGTCATATTGTGTCATGTATTCACTATCTGGATGTTTGTCTGTCTCTCCAGAGTAAGCTACAAGTTCCTCAATCATGGGAAACATGCTTCATTTATCCTTGTGTCTTTGTCCGGCACAGTTCTTAATAGGCACTCCTAGGATGTTTGTTGAGTTGAATTATTCAATGGCGTATGAAATGTCCAAAATAGGGTGGTACCTGTAACAGTTTCTCCTCACCCATTTTATCTCCACTTAATTAAAAATAACTTAGCTCTCTCACCAAACCTTATGGAATCTTTCTTGCTTTATATGCATCCCCCCCGCCGAACTCACTTACTGTATCCAACTGAAATCTGCTTCATATCCTTTACATAAGGTACCACCACCACACCCCTTCAAATCTCTGCACTTGTTGTGCATTTTCCTTCCATTTCCAAGGTTTCCATTGGAGCTTCATCCTTCATTCAAAAAGCTGCCATTGGTTCATATGTACCATCCCTTTCTCATCCTTCACACACACACATGCAAACACTGCTATGGGATTAAAGTCTAGGTTGGCTCATTTTATTACTTCTGTTATTGTGGTACTGCAGAACAAGAACTCTCAGCTTTTTTCCTTCCTGTGTAGGGAAAAACCCAGTTCTTTCTTACTGTTTCTTCATCTTGTGTGTCCCCTTCACCTTCAGAGAGAACACTTCATTTCTGATGCTTCAGGTCACTAAATGAAAGAAGGTGTTTTTGTTTTGTTTTGTTTTTGTTTTTGTTTTTGTTTTTGTTTTCTGCACCAGCCAGGTGTCCTACAATTTAACTCAATTCTGAAAATATCTACCTGGAAATAATATCAGATCCCTCAAGTAAAGGGCTAATTCCCATCACAAGGTCTTCTCCCCCCACACCCTGCCATACACACACACTTCGGACACCACGCACAAGCCCAACTTACCACATTTGCTTCTGACCAATAGCTATAAATCAGAAGTTCCCTCAACCCCTTTCTCAGGTTCAATTGATTTGTTATATGGCCTGTAGAGCCCAGGGAAACACTTATGTTTACTAGCTTATTAAGAAGATATAATAAAGGATATAAATGAATAGTCAGCATGTGGATGTGCTCACCAACCTGGAAGTTCTCTGAATCCTGTACTATTGGGATTTTTACTGAGGCTTCCTTGTGTAAGCGTGATCAATTATTCATTCCATCTCCAGCCCCTCTTCCCTTTCTGGAGATTGGGGGTTAGGGCTGAAAATGTCAAGCTTCTAATCACAGCTTGGTCTTAATGGTGACCATCCCCCATCCAGGAGCCATCCCACAGCGTAAACTCACCTCATTAGAATAAAATGCTCCTAGTGTTCTTAACATGTAGGAGTTTACAAGGATTTAGGAGCCCTGTTTCAGGGACAGGGTCAAAGACCAAATAGCAGAATAAGAGATGCTCCTAGAGTTCTTATCACTTAAGAATTTATAAGGATTTTAGGAATTTTGGGCCAGGAATAAGGGCAGAGACCAATATTTATACTTTCTACTGTCTTACAGGTACTAACTACCCTATTTTTCTAGCTATATATTTTAGCCAGGAACTATCCAGGCTAGAAATCTTATTACTTGTAGCATAAGACTCAGGAGAAACCCATACTGTTTCTTAGTTTTACTTATAAGTAAAGTAAGAAATAAAAATAAATTCCAAGAAAATTAAGCAAGTTTGAGTAAGACAGAAATAATCAAGATAAAGTATTTTCTATATTCAATCACTATCCATTGCTCTTTCCTCAATTTCTTCCATGTCAGAATCCTTATCTATTTTGCTTCTGTGATCTTTAATATTTCTTGATTGGTTAAAAATATACTTCACTTTTTCACTTATTCTCTTTCTTTTTTAATGTTTCTTTAAAAAAATACACACTGAGCTTTGAGAGATATCAGCCCTCTCTAAGCTGATGCTTTGTATCCTTCGTATTCTGGTTCATTCCTAGAAAGAAAAAAAAAAAGAGGAAGAGATAAAGGAAGTTTTACAGAAGATATAAATCAAGTTTGCCATGAAAAAAATGACTAATTTAAGAGGAAATACCAATAAAACCATCTTCACAAATTTTTATAATCTCTAAGCCAAAGAAAAAACATTTTGTGTTACATGTTGTGTTAATCATTCTTACCTCTACTCCTAAAGTGGACTAGATTATTAGATGGATGTCTTTACAAATGTGAGAGAAGAAATGGCCATGTGGTTCCACTGAGCTATGTAAATGAGTAGGGGACATGTTCAGTAGTAACTATGTCTTGATTAATTTTTATGTGCTAAATACAGAAAGTTGAATGTGGGGGTATCTGGGTGGCTCAGTTGTTAAAACTCCTGCCTTTGGCTCAGGTCATGATCCTAAGTTCTGGGATCGAGCCCCACATTGGGCTCCCTGCTTAGTGGGCAGCCTGCCTCTCCCTCTCACACTCCTCCTGCTTGTATTCCCTCTTTCACTGTGTCTTTCTCTGTCAAATAAATAAATAAAATATATTTTTTTAAAAAGCTGTTTTAAAAAAAAGAAAGTAGAATGTGAACGACAGATGCATGAAAACTACATGATAGGGGCGCCTAAGTGGCTCAGTAGGTTAAAGCTTCTGCCTTCGGCTCAGGTCATGATCCCAGGGTCCTGGAATGGAGCCCTGCATCAGGATCCCTGCTCAGCGGGGAGCCTGCTTCCACCTCTCTCTCTCTGCTTGCCTCTCAGCCTACTTGTGATCTCTGTCTGTCAAACAAATAAAATCTTTAAAAAATGCAACTTATGAAAAAAAAACTACATGATAAAATTCAGGGTAGTGGGGTACCTGGGTGGTTCAGTCGGTTAAGTATCCAACTCTTAGATTCAGCTCAGGACATAATCTCAGGGTCATAGGATTGATCTCCGCATCAGGCTCCATGCTCAGCACAGTCTGCTTGAGATTCTCTGTTTCCTTCTTGATCTGCCCTTCCCCCTACATGTGTGGGTGCATTCTCTCTCTCTATTCATAAATAAATAAATCTTTTTAAAAAATAGGGGCAGTAATTTGTGAAGTTTGATGTAAGCAGATAAAGGAAAAATCAGAGAAATCAGAAGACATAACTGGTTGGAGACAATAAAAAGGGGGTTAAAGCAAATAATATTTGACCAAGAAATAGTATGAGAAGAAAATTAGCTAGAGGCAAGTTAGAGAGAGAGAGAGAGAGAGAGAGAGAGATAGATCGATCAGTACTTAATCAGGATAAATCTGAAACCATACTTAAGTAAGTTGGAATGGGATGAAATATTGAAGAATACAGATAAAGTAGAAAAATAATATCCTTTGAAAGAGGAAAGAAAATAAAAATGACAAAGTATTTCCACTTGTAGTGAGATGGTGAGAAGACAGAAATATGAATTAGTTATGTAACTCACCAAATTAAGTGAGCAGTATCATTTCTGTTAATCACTTTTTTGGGCATTCAGTAAAATCTGAGAACGCAATGTTAAAAGGAACAAGCGAGTATTAGAACATTAAAAAACATAAAGCATATATATATAACTCCTGGTTAGCTTTTGTTACATGGTAACAAAAGAAATAAAATGAAAATAATTCCATTAAATAAGAGAAGGGAAGGGGCACCTGGGTGGCTCAGGCATTAAGCTTCTGCCTTTGGCTCAGGTCATGATCCCAGTGTCCTGGGATCAAGCCTCGCATCTGGCTCCCTGCACAGCCAGAAGCCTGCTTTTCCCTCCCCCATTCCCTGTGCTTGTGTTCCCTCTCTCGTGGTCTCTCTCTCTCTGTCAGATAAATAAATAAAATTAAAAAAAAAAATAAGAGAAGGGAAAAGTATGACAGAAGAAAAGGAAGTTGATCAAAATTTGAAACCCCTGGACTATATGAGAAATTATTGATTTTTAAGAAATACTTTGTACAATTATGCACTTATGATATTTTTAATAACTATAATTACAGAGAAGCAAGACAAAAATAACAATATCAGAATAGGAAGGGGGGATTGTGACCAAGAGGAGGGGTAAAGAGGAGAAAACTGAATGGAATAGTAAATATTTAATATGAAAAACCACCTAAGGAGAATAAAAGATTTAAATAACAAAGAGCTGAAAGAAATAGGCATTAAAAAAGAATGTAATAGGACACAAAGGAATTGTGTGTAGTTTGTACAGTCCAAAGACAAGGTATATATAAGATATACTTAATTTGGTTACGGATGTATTACAGTGTTCCTTCTCGATAACTCCATGAGTGGCAGCAATCTTAAAATACTATTCTTTTGGGATATTTTAATGAGGCATAGTAAAGTAAAAAGAGTGAGGTCTGCAATTATGTCTGATTTGGCCCTGACATACAGACTTGAGTTGAGGGCGGATGGCACTGCAAACATAACAAAGAAAAACAAGAGGATGTGGCAAAGAAAATAATAATTAGGCACGTGTAAGCTGAGAGAGAAAGAAAAAAGATAACACTTCAATAGTCGGCAATTTTGCTTCCCATCCACTAAGTATTGGCTAAAATCTCCCATTGAAATTCTGCCCTGCACCACTTTCTTCATTGCAAGCAAAGCCATTCATCAGTTCTTTCATGCTGGTTCAATTAAATCCTATAGTGCTCCAAGGCAATGTAGCATCGGCTCTGGTGAAGAATTTCAATTCCGTAAACAGGCCGGTAAATATGCTACTGTGGATAAATTGGCCATCAGGGTGATAGAGAGTAGCAAACGAAAATGTGTGATTACAGCTAGTTTTAGCGTGCTGAGCCATTACTGTGCCCAAGAACAATGTTTTTTCCTCCTCTGCCTATCTAGTGGTTTTGCTGTTTCCATATTAGCTATCAAATACTCCTTGTCTGATTGATATTTCTCACTTAGTTACTTTCACGATAACCCTGACCTACATTTCTTTCTTTTTTTTTTTTTAGAACTAAAATCCAACTTACTCCTCAAATCCACCTTTGCTGTAGATCATGACTACCATATTTCCATCCTTCTAAGTCCCTTCAGTCTTAGAGTTGAAGGAATACAGGCTTTTGTTTGTTTGTTTGTTTGTTTTTGGTGCAAAAAGGTGATTTATTAAAGCATGGGGACAGGACCTGTGGGCAGAAAGAGCTACTGCCAATACAGGCTGCTTTTATATTTTTTGCTTTTAACCCTCAGATTAACTACAGAATGAACTATTCTCACCTATTTTTACTGGTTACTTTTCCAATTCAGTTCCCCTGTCTTACACTGTAAACTGAAAAAAAAAAAAAAAAAAAAAAAGATTTAAAGGTTTTAGCTAAAATATACTATAGACAGAAGCCACACCTGAGTTCAAAACAAATGTCTTCTTAAAAACAGTAAAATTGGGGCGCCTGGGTGGCTCAGTGGGTTAAGCCTCTGCTTTCAACTCAGCTCATGATCTCAGGGTCCTGGGATCAAGCCCTGCATCAGGCTCTCTGCTCAGCAGGGAGCCTGCTTCCACCTCTCTGCCTGCTTGTGATCTCTCTGTCAAATAAATAAGTAAAATCTTTAAAAAAAACACACACACAGTAATATTGTTTTAAAGGCAAACTTTTACTCTATCAACAGTTCTTTGCTATATACTTGATGTCAAAATCTTGCAGGTAAGAACTTCGGTATTAATAGAGGGAATGAAACTTTGTGCACAGAAATTTTTGGTACTTATTTATATTTATAAAAGCAATGGGATTTGGCCTGCCAAAAGAGACAGATGCAGGATTTTCTGTGTTCAATGAAATGAATAAAATGCTAAAGCCTTTGGGCTTAAGAGTTTGCATATAGGAAAACTCTACTAAAGACAACTATGTAATTGTTTTAACATAATTAATCACAATATACTGAACTTTAGATTTTCTGTTTCATGAATTTTTTCCTCATACAAAATTCACGTGAAAGTATTTTGTGTTGCTATTGTATTTAAAATAAGTAAACCAGATTTCTTTAAACTTCTATAGCCACTTCTTAGCAACCTCTCTTGTCACTACTTCACTTAATATTAGAAATCATCATCCTGCTCACCTAAAAGTTTTGTATGTCTACATTGCATTATTCTTTCAACTATATGCTCAGAGAGGAGCAGAGAAGAATCAACTCCACTGACAAATTTTGCTTAAATGTAAATATGTTTGGACAGCTGTGGTTAATATCCGTTAATCTAAAATCAGCTGTTTTAGGGCGCCTGCCTGGCTCAGTCAGTTAAGCGTCTGGCTTCAGCTCAGGTCATAATTCCAGGGTTCTGGGATCTAGTCCTGCATCAGGCTCCCTGCTTAGCGGGGAGCCTCTTTCTCCATCTGCCTCTGCCCCTTCCCTGCTCCTTCTCTCACTCTCTCTCACACAAAGACAATTAAAAAATAAATAAATAAAATCAGCCATTTTAATAGTAAGTTTCACTTGGGTCACAGATTGATTCCTCAGAGAGGCTTATGAAACAGTTGAAAAATACATGAATGTCGTAAAAGAACAAAAAAAGCAGAGAAGTGTTTTAAAGTAGAATTGCTCTTGAAATAGAAAAAGTGATTTTGAGGGTACTGAATGGTAATACAGGCTAAGTCATGCTCCCCTTTTTCTTGACAGTTAAACAGTATTTAGGATTATAATATACTTCCCAGATCTGTGTGTCTTTTCTACAAAGTGTAAGTGAATGCATTTCTATTCTTTATACAAACCAAAAGTAGCTATATCCTAATTACATCTGTTTAAAAATATGCCTGAGTCAAATGTGAGGTTTTCACAAGTCCAGGATTTGTAATTTTAAAAGGAAATCTTATTAGATTTGTCAGAACCTCCTTGGAGTATTCAAAAATTTATATATTTTATTTTATTTTATTTCCTTCCTTCTTTCCTTCCTTCCTTCCTTCGTTCACAGAGAGATCATAAGTAGTCAGAGAGGTGGGCAGAGAGAGAGGAAGGGAAGCAGGTTCCCTGCTGAGCAGAGAGCCCGACTCGGGGCTCGATCCCAGAACCCTGAGATCACAACCCGAGCTAAAGGCAGAGGCCTAACACACTGAGCCACCCAGGCGTCCCTATATATTTTATATTCTTAAAAACATTCATATAATTCTTAGAGTTGACCAAGAGACCTCGTTAATATTGACACAAACTGCGGTACAGTGCTGAGGTGATTGGTTGGTTGGACTTCAGTTTGGCACATTTGGATCAAATGTGCTGCTTATTAAAAATTGTTTAACAAGAAATATTCTTTCTAATCCCTGGTTATTTACTAATGCCCTAATCCTCAGTTACCTCATTTGTAAAACCAAGAATAATGGTAATAAGTAGCTCATTGGGTTCTGAGGAGCTTAAGTGACATGGTACATAAAAAAATTCTTAATGTGTTAAACGTGCAACCAATGTTAACTAGTTAAAAAATGTTAACTACTAATGATAGTAGTAATAAGTCACACAATCCTATTGTTTTACCTTGCAATATCTTTTATAATGAAGCACTTTCTTTTTATTTCATATTGGTGCCATGTCTGTGAAGATGTATACCTTTTTGTTTAAGAAAATAGAGGCTACATCAGACATTGGAACACCCTACACCATGGTGCATATCTGACTTAGTCTGACTTTGTGAATCAGCTCTTACTCTGACAGAGCCATGCCCATCTGTTTTTGTATTATCTCTGACTGCTTTCCCACTATAATATCCAGTACCTGCAGCAGAGACCATTTGGCTGACAAAGCTTAAAATATTTATCTCTAGCCCTTACAGAAAAGTTTGCCAACTCCTGGTCTATATCATGTTAAACATATGAATTTTTTAAAGCCTATTTCTGAAGAAAATTTTGATTTATATCTTGTACTCCCACCTCCACCCTATCTAATACATCATCATGTTTATAGAACTTAGTTCCAAAGAAATTTCCCCATATTCTTGACTTCTCTTTATACCCCTGCCCCTATTCTAACACAAGCCATTTTAATTAGATTCCTATTGCTGCTATAATAAACTAGTACACATTTACTGGCCTAAAATAATGCAAATATATTATCTGCTAGTTCTGGAGGTCAGAAATCTAAACTGGACCTCATGAGGGTAAAATCGACTCAAGAGAGTGGATTAGTGGTTTTCTAAGGCTGGGGGTTAGCAGCTGGCGTTATGTTCCCAAATCCATGAGGTAATCCATTTTCTAGAACTTTCAAGCTTCGAGAGACCCCCTTATTTCTTCAAAGCTAGCAATGGCCAGTTAATCTTTCTCATGGAAACACTGTCTCTTTCATTTTGACTCTCCTGCTTCCTTCTTCCTCACTTATGGACCATGTAAGAATCCTGAATAACTCAGGATAAACTCCCAATCTTAAGTTCAAATGTTAGCAGTCTTATTCTATCTGAACTTTATCTTCTTCTTCCCATTTAACATAAACTATGTGTTAAATACTTTAAAATTTGCTAATAAGGTAGATCTTATGTTTAGCGTTCTTATCCCAAAATAATAATAATAATAATAATAATAAAAGGATGAGAGGAAACTTTTTGGAGGTAGTGGACAGTTTTGTGGCATAAACTATTATTATAGTTTCATGGGTGTACACTTACCTCCAAATTCATCAAGCTGTATACAGTAGTTATGCATAGTTTTGGGGTGGTGTCAACAAATTTTAATAAAGCATAAAAGATTATATATAGATTTATCATATTACCCAGAAATTCTATTCCTAGGTATATACCTAGTGGAAATGAAAACGTGTGACCACAAAAAGCTTGTATACAAATATTCATTGCAGCATTTTTATTCATAACAGCTAGAAATTGAAACAAACGTCCATGAGCTAAAATGTAAATAAACAAAATGTGGTATACCTCTATCGTGAAATAATACTCATTAATAAAAAAAAAAATGAAGGGGCACCTGGCTGGTTCAGTTGGTTAAGCATCTGCCTTTAGCTCAGGTCATGATCCCAGGGTCCTGGGGTCAAGCCCCATATCTGGCACCCTGCTCAGTGAGGAGTCTGCTTCCCCCCTCTCTCTGCTGCTCCCCCTGCTTGTGTTCTCTCTCCCTCTTTCAAATAAATAAAATCTTATAAAAAGAGAGAAATGAAGTACTGATATATGCTACAACATGCATGAACCTTGAAAATATTATTCTAGGTAAAAGGAACAGGACACAAAAAACCACATATTATATGATTTCATTTATATGCAATGTCCAAAGTAGGTAAATCTATATAAAGAGGGAGTAGATTAGTGGTTGCCTAGCACTGGGGATTAGGGACAACTGCTGAGTATGAAGTTTTGGGGGGTTATGAAAACGTTGGAGAGTTGATGTTGGTAATGGTGGCATAGCTCCGAATTGTATTTTGAATGTGTGTGTTGTATGGTATATGAATTATATCCCAAGTTGTTATTTTAAAAAGATTAAATTAGCTTTTTTTTTAATTTTTAATTTTTTATAAACATGTATTTTTATCCCCAGGGGTACAGGTCTGTGAATCGCCAGGTTTACACACTTCACAGCACTCACCAAAGCACATACCCTCCTCAATGTCCATAACCCCACCCCCCTTCTCACAACCCCCCTCCCCCAGCAACCCTCAGTTCGTTTTGTGAGATTAAGAGTCACTTATGGTTTGTCTCCCTCCCAATCCTATCTTGTTTCATTGATTCTTCTCCTACCCACTTAAGCCCCCATGTTGCATCACCACTTCCTCATATCAGGGAGAACATATGATAGTTGTCTTTCTCTGCTTGACTTATTTCGCTAAGCATGATAGGCACTAGTTCCATCCATGTTGTCGCAAATGGCAAGATTTCATTTCTTTTGATGGCTGCATAGTATTCCATTGTGTATATATACCACATCTTCTTGATCCATTCATCTGATGGACATTTAGTTTCTTTCCATAGTTTGGCTATTGTGGACATTGCTGCTATAAACATTCGGGTGCACGTGCCCCTTTGGATCACTATGTTTGTATCTTTAGGATAAATACCCAGTAGTGTAATTGCTGGGTCATAGGGCAGTTCTATTTTCAACATTTTGAGGAACCTCCATGCTGTTTTCCAGAGTGGCTGCACCAGCTTGCATTCCCACCAATAGTGTAGGAGGGTTCCCCTTTCTCCGCATCCTCGCCAGCATCTGTCATTTCCTGACTTGTTGATTTTAGCCATTCTGACTGGTGTGAGGTGATATCTCATTGTGGTTTTGATTTGTATTTCCCTGATGCCGAGTGATATGGAGCACTTTTTCATGTGTCTGTTGGCCATCTGGATGTCTTCTTTGCAGAAATGTCGGTTCATGTCCTCTCCCCATTTCTTGATTGGATTATTTTTTCTTTGAGTTTGCTAAGTTCTTTATAGATTTTGGACACTAGTCATTAGCTTTTTTAGTCAGGGAAGAAATTTCCATTTAGAGACATAAAAATAATAATTTGTGTGTTGAATTATGTATAGTTAATTCTCAGTAAATACCAGCTATTATTACATTACTATTATTTTCTCCGAAAGTACTAGTCTTCTAATTTTATATTCAAGGATATAGAGGGCCCAGGAGCAAGGGAAAGGAGTGAGCAGGCATTGTGATATAATAATGGCTAATAATTATTTAGTTTTTATTATTTAATGATCACTGTATGAAGCACTTTACAGGGACTATCCCGTAGCTTTGTTTCCAATTTGACAGAAAAAGCTAACACGAGGGCACCTTGCGGGCTCAGTCAGAAAAGCATGTGGGTCATGAATTCCAGCCATGTTGGGTGTAGAAATTACTTAAAAATAAAATCTTTTTTTAAAAAAGAAGAAACTAACACTTCAAGAATCTGCAGTTACAAAGCGGTAGAGATGAGAAGGAAAATCCATGCTTTCTCTCAATCTCTGCATTATCCAACAGCATGTAGAAGCCCACAAGCTCTGTGTAAATGACTTCAGTAGCCACTTAGGGGGAAAAAATGGATTTTGAATTTTTAAGACAAACAAATAAATAACCCAAACCACCTAAAATATGAGGAAATTAACTCAGGGAGAAGAGTATTAGATGGATGGTGATTAGGTAGTGGAACCTGCTCGTATACAGTACTAAAATAAATTAGTAAACCTGGTATTCTCGGTTAACAATGACTTAAAATAAAATTCAGAAGTGGTCCATAAATGCTTTCACAAAAACCTTCCCCTGAAATAAAATTAAAATGGCTTCATCTCTGAAAAGGGCTTTCAAATAATGATAAACAAGAGGAGTAATGAAACAGGAGCCCTACGATTGTAGCAAGAAGGTATGTCAACCTTTAAAACAAAACAAAACAAAAAACAAACAAAAAAGCACCTCTAAATGCCCAAGTTACAAATTCACATAGTAGTCATTCAATAATGGATTTCATGTCTGTTCTTGAACTACATCATTTGTCAAGCAAAGAGGGTCTTTCTCTGCCTCTCTCGCTCTGAGCTACTGAAGCACTACAAAGTCTTAACTTGCGGGAAGAAACGTCAAGTGTGAACAGGTTTATGAGAAAAAAGAATTAAATGAGGTTGGACATGCTGCACAGTGAGTGGAACATAAAATGTAATAGAGAAAGGCTAATACGGACATTCTCATGATTTGAAAGGAGACCTAATAGCAAAAAGGAAGAAAAATAACATTGCAGTGTTCATCACGCATAGTCATTTGTTGTGTTAAATGTGACAATATTGATCTTCTAAGTGAACAGGACAAAAAGACTGATGTCACTATAGGAAAAATTACCATTTCAATGAAAAACCATGCATTGTCTATAGGACAACATTCGGCTTTATGAGATTTGCTTTTATGGATGCAATTATATAAATCTATAATTTGTAGATATCCAAGAGCATGGAAAAATAGACATGCAAATTCTGCCTTGTCAAGCAGCAGTTCAGTTGACTTCCCTTTCCCACTGTGGAAGAAGTTCATTTTGTCTCCATTTATACATTCATTTTAATATTTCTGATCTATAAATATTTCTATTCCTTAGATTCTCTTTCGAACCCATGATAACATTTCTTGGCTTCCTCATTAAGAATTAAAAATATATCTAGCATGCATTCATATTTATATCTGATGATAATCTATTTATATCTGATGGGAGTCATAAGCTTTACCTTCTTTGAAAACTATCTTTTTTTAAATTTAAATTCAATTAATATACAATGTATTATTTGTTTCAGGGGTGCAGGTCTGTGATTCATCAGTCTTATATAATACCCAGTGCTCATTACAACACATACCCTCCCCAATGTCCATCACCCAGATACCCCATCCTTCTACCCTCCTTCCCTCTAGCAACCCTCAGTTTGTCTTTTATGGCTAAGAGTCTCTTATGGTTTGTCTCCCTCTCTGGTTTCATCTTGTTTCATTTCTTCCTCTCTTCCCCTATGATCCTCTGCCTTGTTTCTTAAATTCCACATAACATTGAAATCATACTGAAAGATATCTCTTAACACTGATGTCACATAACCATACAAAACTATTATTGGTATAGCTAAATCTACTTGTTTTTTTCTTGTTCAAAGCATTTCCTCTCCCCTCATCCTCTAAGATGTGTGTGTATTATGTGTGTGTTGTGGAGGACAAAATGCATTAAGGAGATGATTTTATTCAGGTTTTTGCAGGATAGGGGGAACATTCTTTAATAAGAAACAACTCAAGGAAAAGAAAGGGGCCTGTGGTTTTATGGCAGCTAGTAAATAATGGAATCATCAAGTTATTTGCATAAAGTGAGAATAGACAAGTCTGTGTAGTTTAATGATTTTAGATAGAAACCTTGGTAGAAAACTTAAAAGGAAAGGAATTATTGTAATGATCAGGATGGGGAGGGGCCTGGGTGGCTCAGTTGTTAAGTGTCTGCCTTTAGCTCAGGTCATGGTCCCAGGGTCCTGGGATCAAACCCCGCATCTAGCTCCCTGCTCAGTGAGGAGACTGGTTTTCCCTCTCCCTCTGCCTTCTACCTTTGATTGTTCTCTCTCTCTCTCTCTGTCAAAGAAGTAAATAAAATATTAAAAAAACCAAAGGGGGTCCCTTTAAGGATGAAGGAAAAGATAGAATCAGTTAATGGTACATAGGTTGTTTCTAAGACACGGGCGGTGTTTATTTCTTGGGGTGATACTTCCTTCTTGCAATTAGTCTTCAGATTCTGTATATTTTTTTTAAACCTCTATGAATAAGCCCCAATTTTAAAAAGTTAATTTCATTTTTAAACTATGCACTATTAATCATTCAGTACCAGGTATTGAATAGTCCATCACTTATTCAGTGATGTCACTTTTGTAATATATCTAGTATTTATATAATCGAAAGTAGATGCTAAATTCAAATGGTAAACTTGATAGCAGATGACTATTTAGCACATATGTAGAACTACCCCAAATAAGTAAATATTTTACAATTAGCACTAGGAAAAAATGACAAAAGACAAAAACAGTTGTTTCACAGAGGAAGAAAAACAAGTGCCCCCAAATAATATGTATGTAATGTAATTTTAATCTGATAAAATCCAACATTCATTTCTTAGGAAACTGTTTCTCTAGAGCAATTTTAGGTTGACAGAAAAAAATGGAGCAGAAAGTACAAACATTTCCCATGTTCCTCCTGCCCCCTCACGCACACCTTCCCCCATTACCAACCACTGGAGTAGTATAGTTGTTAACAATTGATGACTCTGCATTGACACATCTGCATTGACAATAGCCTAAAGTCCATAGTTTACATGATGGTTCACTCTTGGTCTTATATATTCTATGAGTCTGAGCAAACATAAAATGGCATTTGTCCATCACTGTAATATCATACAGAGAATTTTCACTGCCATAAAAATCCTCTGTGTTTTGACCCCAAAAACCAAGGCAAACAAAGATTTTTTTACTGTCTCCATATTTTTTACTTTTTAGAATGTCATATATTTGGAATCATACAGTATGTAGACACTTCATATTGGCTTCTTTCACTTAGTATTAAGCATTTAAGTTGACTCCATATCTTTTCATGGCTCAATAGCTCATTTCTTTTTAGTGTTGAATAATATTTCAATGCCTGGGTGTACTGCAGTTTTATTTATCCATTTACCTACTGAAGGATATCTTGGTTGCTTCCAAGTTTTGATAATTACTAATAAGGCTGCTGTAAACATTCATGTTCAATCTCTTGTGCAAACATATGTTTTTAACTCCTTTAGGTAAATATCATGAAATACAATTGCTAGAAGTTATGATAAGAGTATGCTCAGTTTTGTAAGAAACCACCAAACTGACTTCCAAACTGACTGTATGACTTTGCATTCCCACCAGCAATGAATGATGATTCATTCCTATTGCTCCACATCTTCACTAGCATTTGGTGTTAGTGTTCCAGAGTTTGGCCATTCTAATAGGTGTGTAATAGTATCTCTGTTTTGTTTTAATTTATATTTTCCTGATGATATATGATATGGAGTATATTTTTATATGCCTAACTGGCATCTTTATATCTTATAACATTGATTCTTGATGAAAACTCTATCTTAGAATAGAAAGGAATATCTTTAATCTGATATGATGTATCTATTGAATCATATAGCAAATATAAAGCCAAAGATAAATATTTAAGTCAGACCATAAAATAAAGGACAGAATAAAGATGTTGACTTTATTGAGTTACAAGTCTGTGGGACTTCTCAGATTCCCTGACCCTCTTCTTCCCACTTGGTTAATATACCTCCATTTTCAGACTTAGGAAAAATACCACATAACTTTTGGCATGGGATCTGGCTTCCAGAGCAGTCACCAGATTATATAAACCAGGAGTTCAATCGTTAATGGATCTTGCCCAATGAAAAGTGGGTGGGGGGTGGCAGAAAGGAGCTAGATAAATTCTCCTCTTTCTCCTGGAGAAGATCCTGAAATGTTCTTGAACAGACCCACTTGCCAAGCTAACACATGTAAGGAACAATCTTCTAGGTCTCGTTGTGGCTCACTGTAATACATTATGCTTATTTATTATTATTATTTTCGGGGGTTAACATCTTACTTGCTTCACTTCCTTTTACTTGTCACTCTTCCTTTGTGAGCTTTAACCTTACATAAGGAATACCCTTTCAAGTTTACTTTCTGCAGAACCTGAGCTAAAGTATCTCCTCTCTCAGCCTCTATTTAATGTCATGTTGGAGACTCTAGTAAGCATACTCAGAATAGGAAAAAAAAAAAAATATATATATATATATATATATATATATGAAGACTGGATTGTCTATAAAACTATCATAATTTGCAGAAGACATGACTGACTATGTAAAAAACACAAAAGAATCAAAGGATAAATCATTAGAATAAACAGAAGACTTTAAAAAAGGTTACCTTTTAAAAGATAAATGTATAAAATTCAGTTGTGTTTCTCCATATCAGTAGTAAAAGATTAGAAAATGAAAACTAAAAGACATAGTTTATAATAGTAATACAAGCATGTTTTCTTGAAATATGTTTTTTTCTTTCTATTCTGAGTATGTAATGTATGTAATACAATACATACATTTGCAAACTGCGACACTGTGGCACCATTTTGGAAGGGCTCCTGCTAAGGGCGTGTTGGAGGGGGCATGTCAGCAGAAGACCATGGCATTGGGTATATTCTTAACAAATTAGGTAGGAAGTATTTGTACTCATTCCCGAATGTGTCCCTATATCTAGTTTGATGGGGGTTGGGAGGGTTGTCAGGGAGGTAGGTGGGGAAGGAAATGGGCTTGCTAGCTCTTTTGTTCTTGGCGAAGTTTCCTAAAGATCCCCAACCCTCCAGCACAGGCTCTAAGATTAATAAACAAATTTCCCTCCCATATACCCCAGGAATTTTGGAACTCCTGCTTTTATGCTGTATCTCCGCAAAGCTGTCTCATAAGGACATGGAATCCGTTTCTCATTGCCCTCTAGTTCTCACAGAGTCTGTTGATTTTTCAGTTTCTAGGTATTAAGCCCCACTGACTGTAAGAACTCAGAAGTTAAACCCCATCTGATTTTCAAAGGCAAATATAAAGGGGATTCATCTTCCCAGTGCAGATTCCCATGCCTGGGGTGCCTGGGGTGCCTAGGGTAGAGTCTTTTCCTCTTCTTTCTCCATGCCTGCGACGTTCTTCCCATAGACAGTCCCATTGGTCAGTTTGTCTCCTGACTGCATCTCTTTTCAGTGTGGGACTCCTCTGCATTTAGCTGTGGAGAGTCTGTTCTGCCAGTCATTTGGGTCATTTTCTGTGTCATTTGCACTGATGAGGGTGTTATCTAGGTTGTTATCAGTACGAAGAAGTGAGTTTAGGATCCTCCTACTCTGCTATTTTCCCCAGAAATCTATTCCATACAATTCTATCCCAAGATATTTTCTTTAAAAACATTCTTGCATTTGTATAACCAGGAAGTCTGTGCAATATACGTTATCTAAGGCACATGAAGTAGGGCAAAGATCTCTATTTATCCAAGTTTAAGGGCAGGAATAAATTCCATGATCATCAACCACATTTTGATCATTTATACCATTACCTGATCTGTTGCTCAACCACTATTGATACCAGTCTATTACTTTTTTTCTAGACCTGATGGTTTCCTCTTAGTCTTGATAATACTTTCAGGAGTTGAGATCCTGTGGTTGGCTCCAATTCTCAGGACTTGTGTCCTAATACCTGTTGATAAATGTTTCTTGCACTGAAATTACTATATCTCACTGGTCTTGAAATTTCCATAGCCTCTCTCCACCAGCCTATAAAGATGCTTGGAACTTTCTTAAAATTCTGTCAATTATAATGCCTGCTTCCTAAGTGTTGCCTGTCTCCATATTCTCTATAGTGTTCTACTTTTCAAATGGAATTGGAACCCCATTCCTGTGATTCTATTTCCAGATTTCATTCTGTCTCAGTCTGCCACTTCCCCCGAAAGGTATTCAAAATATGCATGTTTGCCTAATAAATTGAACATATTTGGTCTAACAGCACACCCGTCTTAAGACAGAATACAACTTACCTTCCATGTATCTACTTCATATTTGCATGAAGTTTTAACATGCATTAGTTTTTGGTTGGTAAAAATGAGCCTCGTTATATTATTCAGACTGTATTTTGTTACAGGACTCCTCAAGGGCATTATTGTAATCAGTTAGGAGTAAGCCTAACCAGGTCTTCTATAAATAAATTCTAATTCCTTTTTATTATAAGGTAACATTTTAGCAGTATAGTAATTCTTGTTCTCAAAGTTCAAAACATAATGCTTAATTTGTCAAATATTATAAATGCTTAAACAAATGGTTTATATGTAAAAGGTTTTGTTCCAGGAGAAGTGATTCTTTTTTTCTAACTCTCTTAGTTGATTGGAATATGATTAGATTGGATGAAATATAAAACTACTAAATTTGCAAAACTGGTGACTTGCTGAAAATCTCAAGTGTATGTGTGTGTGTGTTTGTGTATGCACAGAATGACAGAAAGGAAAAGACATTGACAAATAAGAATCTAGCATGAAGACTTATTGTAATTTTGTGTGTTAGTTGCATTGGTGGGGTTGAGTCCAAAATGAAAGATAGTGCTTAGGCTAGCACTCTTTATGATCTTATGAATGGACTCTATGTTTTTCTGTGGCTTTATTTATATAATCCATTCTTACATTTTAATATACCTCTTAAAATGCATGATCATGAATAAAAATGCTTTCCCTAACTTAATCATAACTTTCCATGATTCATTAAATCTAAAATAATATACATAATATGCTGCTATAACTTTTAAGTTGGAAATAGTAAATTATTTTTTTATCTCTTATACTGTAATAAAAATAATTACTTTTTAATATTCCTTTTCTAATACATACAAATAATCACTTATATCATTAAAATTACATCTAAATGTTTCAAACAATATATTAACAAGTAGTAAAGAGTTAAAATATGGCCAAATGACATAAATTGCTATAGTTACTTCACAGAAATTATATGTGTCTTCAGTAGAAAATCAGAATAAACATACCAGAGCATATTGAATGCGATGGCTATTAAACATTTTCACACTTGGATTCAAATACTTCATCATAGTTGGGCTTAGATAGAAAAAATAGGTACCAGGTATATTTTAAACATGAATTTTAAAGTTAATATCAAGAAATTTTGAGATTCTGCAATTAAATACAGGTCTAATCTAGATTCACTTTATTGCTAGAGTCATTAGTGAATATAGCTGGTAATACAGTGAACTCCTTTTGGGTTCTAATAAATTAATAATAAATGATGATAATAATAAGTAACATTCATTCAGGGTGTACTATGTCCCAGAAATTGTGCTAAGTGCATGTTCTCATAATTTTCATAGTACCATTTTGTAGTTGGGATTGTTTTGAAGTTTAGGCAGCTAAGCCTCCAAAAGTTTTAATAAATTGCTCAAGGTTAAAGGGAAGGTAGAGAGCAGAACCAGGATCCAAACACAAGTATATATTTCAAAACATTTGCTTTTCTTGACAACGACACCAAACTAATCTTCAATGTTTTCCTGATTTTAATCATTTCTATATTAGCTAGAGCTTGCTCAGGGAAGCAGAAGCACTAAGAGGAACAGAATAAGAAATGTATTATAGGTATTAGACTTTGCAGGATAATAAGAATGGGTGGGAAAATAGTTCTGAAGGAGACAGTGGGTGATCAGATAAAACTCAGCAAAGTCACCAATCAACGGCAACAAAGAAATTTACTGAAGGCTGTTGTCTCTTTCCTTGTGGTGGGCCTGAAGTCATAATAAGCCAGAAAGTTGAACATTTGGGGAAAAATCAAAATGCAGAGTGAAGAGAAGTATGAATAGTTACTAGAAAGAAATAAATAATAAATATTGGATGGGAAATATATGAAATAAAGACTAAAAACCCCATGGCAAAGATCAAAGAAACCAAGAGGTGGCTCTTCAAAAAGATAAACAAAATTGGTAAATCTTTAGCCAGATTCATCAAGAAAAGAGAGAACGGACTAAATCAATAAAATCAGAAATGAAAGGGGAGAGGTAATAGCCAACACCATAGAAAAATAAAGGATTATAAAAGACTCTTATGAAAAAGTATACATATTGGACAACTTAGAAGCAAGAGAGAAGTATGGATAACCTCGATCCCACAGGACAATAGAAGCAATGTGGACAAACTGAATCCTACAAGGACAATCTGGAATCCAGGTCTATCAGTGCATCAGACTCTAACAATGTGACTGAACAAAAGCCTGTGCCCTTCAGCACAGCTATTTACGTGCCCGGGCTGGGTGTCAGAGAAAGTAAAAAACAAGATCTAGCAGAAACAAAAGGGGCTGATATTAGGTTGTGCCATCCTTCAATGAGGTGAGTCCGCAGATCAATCTCAACATTAATGACCTGCAGTGATGCCTGGGGCACTGCACCAACTTTGTGATTATAATTGTTGTTGCTTCACTTCTGTCTTTCAGATTCCATGCAAATTTCCCTTATGATCAAGCACCCTATGAAGGAAGGAATTCTGGGAAACATTTTCAGCTTATGTGAGAAAATGCAGTAAAAAGCCATCAGGTTGCACACAGTATTTTAGATCAATATTTTGGAAGCAGGCAATGCAATGAGAGAGACTGATATTTATAAAGTCTGTACATATTAATATGATTAGAAGGTAAAGTTACTGTGGTATATTTCAAGGCACATAGACCAGATCAAAAAATGTCACAAGACTTCCACTTAAGTAAGGAAGACTATGTCCTTTAAGTGACCCTCCCACTAAAATATAACTAGATTTTGCCTATATTCTTTTTTTTTTTTAGTTATTATTATTTTTTTATTTTATTTTTTTATTAATTTTTTATTTTTTATAAACATATATTTTTATCCCCAGGGGTACAGGTCTGTGAATCACCAGGTTTACACACTTCACAGCACTCACCCAAGCACATACCCTCCCCAATGTCCATAATCCCACCCCCTTCTCCCAAACCCCCTCCCCCCAGCAACCCTCAGTTTGTTTTGTGAGATTAAGAGTCACTTATGGTTTGTCTCCCTCCCAATCCCATCTTGTTTCATTGATTCTTCTCCTACCCACTTAAGCCCCCATGTTGCATCAGCACTTCCTCATATCAGGGAGATAATATGATAGTTGTCTTTCTCCGCTTGACTTATTTCGCTAAGCATGATACGCTCTAGTTCCATCCATGTTGTTGCAAATGGCAAGATTTCATTTCTTTTGATGGCTGCATAGTATTCCATTGTGTATATATACCACATCTTCTTGATCCATTCATCTGTTGATGGACATCTAGGTTCTTTCCATAGTTTGGCTATTGTGGACATTGCTGCTATAACATTCGGGTGCACGTGCCCCTTTGGATCACTACGTTTGTATCTTTAGGGTAAATACCCAATAGTGCAATTGCTGGGTCATAGAGCAGTTCTATTTTCAACATTTTGAGGAACCTCCATGTTGTTTTCCAGAGTGGCTGCACCAGCTTGCATTCCCACCAACAGTGTAGGAGGGTTCCCCTTTCTCCGCATCCTCGCCAGCATCTGTCATTTCCTGACTTGTTGATTTTAGCCATTCTGACTGGTGTGAGGTGATACCGCATTGTGGTTTTGATTTGTATTTCCCTGATGCCGAGTGATATGGAGCACTTTTTCAATGTGTCTGTTGGCCATCTGGATGTCTTCTTTGCAGAAATGTCTGCTCATGTCCTCTGCCCATTTCTTGATTGGATTATTTGTTCTCTGGGTGTTGAGTTTGCTAAGTTCTTTATAGATTCTGGACACTAGTCCTTTATCTGATATGTCGTTGCAAATATCTTCTCCCATTCTGTCAGTTGTCTTTTGATTTTGTTAACTGTTTCCTTTGCTGTGCAAAAGCTTTTGATCTTGATGAAGTCCCAATAGTTCATTTTTTCCCTTGCTTCCCTTGCCTTTTGCGTTGTTCCAAGGAAGATGTTGCTGCAGCAGAGGTCGAAGAGGTTGCTGCCTGTGTTCTCCTCAAGGATTTTGATGGATTCCTTTCGCACATTGAGGTCCTTCATCCATTTTGAGTCTATTTTTGTGTGTGGTGTAAGGAAATGGTCCAATTTCATTTTTCTGCATGTGGCTGTCCAATTTTCCCAGCACCATTTATTGAAGAGGCTGTCTTTTTTCCATTGGACATTCTTTCCTGCTTTGTCGAAGATTAGTTGACTGTAGAGTTGATTTAACAATTTTAAATATCTATGCCCCCAACGTGGGAGCAGCCAACTATATAAACCAATTAATAACAAAATCAAAGAAACACATCAACAATAATACAATAATAGTAGGGGACTTTAACACTCCCCTCACTGAAATGGATAGATCATCCAAGCAAAAGATCAGCAAGGAAATAAAGGCCTTAAACGACACACTGGACCAGATGGACATCACAGATATATTCAGAATATTTCATCCCCAAGCAACAGAATACACATTCTTCTCTAGTGCACATGGAACATTCTCCAGAATAGATCACATCCTCGGTCCTAAATCAGGACTCAACCGGTATCAAAAGATTGGGATCATTCCCTGCATATTTTTAGACCACAATGCTCTAAACCTAGAACTCAACCACAAAAGGAAGTTTGGAAAGAACCCAAATACATGGAGACTAAACAGTATCCTTCTAAAGAATGAATGGGTCAACCGGGAAATTAAAGAAGAATTGAAAAAAATCATGGAAACAAATGATAATGAAAATACAACGGTTCAAAATCTCTGGGACACAACAAAGGCAGTCCTGAGAGAAAAATATATAGAGGTACAAGCCTTTCTCAAGAAACAAGAAAGGTCTCAGGTACACAACCTAACCCTACACCTAAAGGAGCTGGAGAAAGAACAAGAAAGAAACCCTAAGCCCAGCAGGAGAAGAGAAATCATAAAGATCAGAGCAGAAATCAATGAAATAGAAAACAAAAAACAATAGTACAAATCAACGAAACTAGGTGCTGGTTCTTTGAAAGAATTAATAAAATTGATAAACCCCTGGCCAGACTTATCAAAAAGAAAAGAGAAAGGACCCAAATAAATAAAATCATGAATGAAAGAGGAGAGATCACAACTAACACCAAAGAAATACAAACTATTATAAGAACATACTATGAGCAACTCTACGCCAACAAATTTGACAATCTGGAAGAAATGGATGCATTCCTAGAAACATATAAACTACCACAACTGAACCAGGAAGAAATAGAAAGCCTGAACAGGCTCATAACCAGTAAGGAGATTGAAACAGTCATTAAAAATCTCCAAACAAACAAAAGCCCAGGGCCAGACGGCTTCCCGGGGGAATTCTACCAAACATTTAAAGAAGAACTAATTCCTATTCTCCTGAAACTGTTCCAAAAAATAGAAATGGAAGGAAAATTTCCAAACTCATTTTATGAGGCCAGCATCACCTTGATCCCAAAACCAGACAAGGATCCCACCAAAAAAGAGAGCTATAGACCAATATCCTTGATGAACACAGATGCGAAAATACTCAACAAAATACTAGCCAATAGGATTCAACAGTACATTAAAAGGTTTATTCACCACGACCAAGTGGGATTTATTCCAGGGCTACAAGGTTGGTTCAACATCCGCAAATCAGTCAATGTGATACAACACATCAATAAAAGAAAGAACAAGAACCATATGATACTCTCAATAGATGCTGAAAAAGCATTTGACAAAGTACACCATCCCTTCCTGATCAAAACTCTTCAAAGTGTAGGGATAGAGGGCACATACCTCAATATCATCAAAGCCATCTATGAAAAACCCACCGCAAATATCATTCTCAATGGAGAAAAACTGAAAGCTTTTCCGCTAAGGTCAGGAACACGGCAGGGATGTCCATTATCACCACTGCTATTCAACATCGTACTAGAGGTCCTAGCCTCAGCAATCAGACAACAAAAGGAAGTTAAAGGCATCCAAATCGGCAAAGAAGAAGTCAAATTATCACTCTTCGCAGATGATATGATACTGTATGTGGAAAACCCAAAAGACTCCACTCCAAAACTGCTAGAACTTATACAGGAATTCAGTAAAGTGTCAGGATATAAAATCAATGCACAGAAATCAGTTGCATTTCTCTACACCAACAGCAAGACAGAAGAAAGAGAAGTTAAGGAGTCAATCCCATTTACAATTGCACCCCAAACCATAAGATACCTAGGAATAAACCTAACCAAAGAGACACAGAATCTATACTCAGAAAACTATAAAGTACTCATGAAAGAAATTGAGGAAGACACAAAGAAATGGAAAAATGTTCCATGCTCCTGGATTGGAAGAATAAACATTGTGAAAATGTCTATCCTACCTAAAGCAATCTACACATTTAACGCAATTCCTATCAAAGTACCATCCATCTTTTTCAAAGAAATGGAACAAATAATGCTAAAATTTATATGGAACCAGAAAAGACCTCGAATAGCCAAAGGGATATTGAAAAAGAAAGCCAACGTTGTTGGCATCACAATTCCGGACTTCAAGCTCTATTACAAAGCTGTCATCATCAAGACAGCATGGTACTGGCACAAAAACAGACACATAGATCAATGGAACAGAATAGAGAGCCCAGAAATAGATTCTGCCTATATTCTTACCTTTAATTACATTCCTAAGTTCAGTAGAAAATAAAGAAGTCTCCATGGACCAAAAACAGAAGGAAACAAATAACAGCAAGTTGAAATTGGAGCAGAGAACTGTGAATGGTTAGCACATGCAAAGGGAGTATATTTTCCAGGAATACACAACAGCGTATAAGCCTTACAAAATTAAGGGCACAGCAAACACAGAAATCTCAGCCATCAAACTCCATGTTCTTGATTCCTCATGACAAGAGAAATTGCTTTCAGGATAGTAACATCTCAAGGAACAGGCAAATCCCATTATAAATTCTCTCCGGTAGAAAAAATACCCAACATATGCTTTTGTATCCCACATAATAATTCAAGCAAAATATAGCTCAACAATAAAAATAAATGTTAAAAAATGAAAAAGGAAATAAGCCACAATGAAATAGGAAAGCAAAACCACAAATAATAAATAATAAATTTAGATCTACCCATGATCTCAGATTCTGTGAAATTATTATTATAAAATATGAAGTAATAATATATAAAAATCATGAGGAAATTATGAAATAAAGAAAAAGACCAATGAAGGGCATGTGGGTGGCTCAGCTGGTTAAGCATCCAATTCTTGGTTTTGGCTCAAGTCATGATCTCAGGGTTGAGGGATCAAGCCCCACATCTGCCTCTGCATTTGGCGTGGAGCTTGTTTGAGATTCTCTCTCTCCCTTTGCCCCTCCCCTGCCTTTCTCTCTCTCTCTCTCTCAGAAATAAAGAAAGAAAGGTCAAAATCAATAAGAAAATCAATTCTTTTTTTTTTTTAAAGATTTTATTTATTTATTTGACAGACAGAGATCACAAGTAGGCAGAGAAGCAGGCAGAGAGAGAGGAAGGGAAACAGGCCCCCTGCGGAGCAGAGAGCCCGATGTGGGACTCGATCCCAGGACCCTGAGATCATGACCTGAGCCGAAGGCAGCGGCTTAACCCACTGAGCCACCCAGGTGCCCGAAAATCAATTCTTTAAAGAAGAAACTAAGTATAGCTTCTGAAAATAAAAATGCAATTGCAGAAATTAAAATCTCCATGGGTGGGTTAAATAACAACCCAAATCAGCTAAAGAAACAATAATGAACAGGAAAATAGATATGCAGAAACTATTCAAATGTCATGCAAAGAAACAGATATGGAAACATGAAAAGAAGGTTAAGAGACATGGGGGATACAATGAGTTCGACCATATATTTAATCTGAGTTCCAGAAAAAGAGAACAGAAATTAGAAATTAGAATAGAAATAGAATATAGAAAAATATAGAATATAGAAAAGTAGAGATTAGAACAATAATATCAGCAGAAATTATAGATGAAAAATTTCCAGATTTGACAAAAGAGCAGAATCTCACAATCACCAATATAGAAAGGTAATCTCAGCAACCAGGATTATATAACAAAGAAATAAACACAGCCCTGAGACAGTGGTAACAGAAGACAAGGGATGCACTGACATCTGTACCTGATGCTCATTTAGGTCTGAAAACTCCCAAGTGGCTGTAAGCTGGTGGTGGGAAGCAAGCCCCAGTGCTGGGCTGAAGGATGCTGCCCCCTCTTTGATGACTCTTTCTGCCTACTGCAGTCCATGACGATTTAGGAGAGGATGGCCCACGAGTGGTTTTCATGGCGGATTTGGGACATCCATATGTTGCAGCGGCCAAACAGCAGGCCCTGGATTTCATCTCTGCTCCAGGATGACAGGAAACATTTCCCATTCTACAGTCATTAAGAGTGGCACAGAATCAGCCTGGGCAGACTGGGAAGCTCCAGCCCCACCTGTGTTATGATTCTATGCTCGGAAACTTGACTCAATGGAGAGGTCTATTTGGGATTTTTATATCAGTGTTTTTATTTGAGTGTGGCTTTCCTTTGGTTATTAGTTTCTGTAAATGGAAGATTTTCAACTTCTATTTCCTTAGCTATTTTTTTCTTCCAATCCTTTGTTTCTGCATTTCTTCCTGACTAATAGTGCATTACTTTGCTCTATTGTGACAAGAGCGTTGGTACCTCTGTAATCTATGTCACGCTGCTTACTTGGTATTTTCAGTTCTCTGAAGAGTAGCCAAATGGTTAAAAATAAAAATTAAAATTAAGAATACCACAAAATATACAAGAAGTCAGAATATTTCCATAATCACTAAATAAATTAAATCAACAGTTAAAATCTTCTCCCAACACACAGAAAACAACAATCATCAGGGCCAAATCATTACAAAGGATTTCTAATAAACATTCGAGGAAAATGATTTCAGTATCCTAAGTTTCTTCTAAAATAGAAAAGAGAGAATCATATTAACCTATATATGAGACAAGACTATCCTTGAAAGTAATATGATAATAATAGTAAAATGACAAACATTTCAACCAAGCATAAAAAAATTACACAACCAAATTAGATTTATTCCAAGAATGCAAAGGAGCTTATCATGACCAAAAAAACAAACAAACAAAAAAAAAAACGCATATCACTTTTTTTTTTTTTTAAAGAGAGAGCACACAAGTGGGGAGGTGGGGGAGGCAGGGGGAAAGGAAGAAGCAAATATCCTGCTGAGCAGGGAGCTTGATGCTGGACTCAAAATCACAGGACCTTCAGGTTATGACCTGAGCTAAAGGCAGACACTTAACCAACTGAGCCACCCAGGTGCCTGTAATATGTATCATTCAGATATTACTATAGAAAAACTTAATGTCATAAGATACACAAAGACTTTCCATATATTCAACTTCTAGATTTGAAAGAAAAAAAGAAGAAAACAAATTTTTAAAATAAACTATTTTGCCAAAAAGAATGTTGGTGAAGCTTCCGTTAGTCTGTAAAGAGTAACAGTTAAATAAACCGGGAATATCATCTTTACACATTGAGAAATTAGAGGCAGTTCTTTGAAATTCAGTATTAATGTAAGAATTTTGTTTGATCCAAGAAGACATCCAGATGTCCAACAGACACATGAAAAAGTGCTCCACATCACTAGGCATAGGGAAATACAAATCAAAACCACAATGAGATACTACCTCACACTAGTCAGAATGGCTAAAATTAACAAGTGAGGAAATGATGGATGCTGGCGAAGATGTGGAGAAAGGGGAACCCTCCTACACTGTTGGTGGGAATGCAAGCTGGTGCAACCACTCTGGAAAACAATATGGACGTTCCTCATAAAGTTGAAAATAGAGCTACCCTACGACTCAGCAATCGCACTACTAGGTATTTACCATAAACATACAAATGTAGTGATCCGAAGGGGCACATGTTCCCGAATGTTTATAGCAACAATGTCCACAATAGGCAAACTATGGAAAAAACCTAGATGTCCATCAACAGATAAATGGATAAAGAAGAGGTGGTACGTATATATACAATGGAATACTATGCAGCCATCAAAAGAAATGAAATCTTGCCATTTGCAACAACGTGGATGGAACTAGAGGTTATTCTGAACGAAATAAGTCAGAGAAAGACAATTATCATATGACGTCCCTGACATGAGGAATTTGAGAGGCAAAGCGGGGGTTTTGGGTAGTAGGGAAGGGAAAAAATAAAACAAGATGGGATGGGGACAGAAACATACTATAAGAGACTTTTAATCTCACAAAACAAACTGAGGGTTGCCAGAAGGAAAGGGGTAGGGAGAGGGTGGTTGGGTTATGGACATTGGGGAGAGTATGTGTTATGGTGAGTGCTGGAAGTGTGTAAGTCTGACAATACACAGACCTGGACCCCTGGGACTAATAATACATTATATGCTAATTTTTAAAAAGTTTAAAAAAAAAGAATATTGTCTGCTCCTACTATTTATGTTCACTTCATATTTAAGATATTAGCACAGTAATAATAAGAAATATATTAAAATATAAATATTGGAAAGCAAGAGATAAAGTGATGAATATTAGCAGATGATGGGTCTATGTGAAATACGCAAGCAAATCAGGAAAAAGAGTTAATGAAAGAGTACACTTAAAGTGTAATAAATAAGATGATTTCAATGGCAGCAAAAAAAATATCTCAACAAAACTTCTCAACAAAATAAAAACGTCTCAACAAAATAAAGCATCTCAAAGCAAATCTAATGAAAGACATACAAAACAATAATGGATAAAATTATAAAGGAATTATTGCAAAACATTAAAGGAGACCTAATAAATTTAGAGATTTACTTCATAAACAGGAAGACTCATTGTCATAAAGATGTTATTTCTCATCAGATTACTCTGTAGAGTTCATATAATTTCAATAAAAATCGTATCAGGAATTTTGAAAGTGCAATTGAATGTGGTGATTTCACAAGCTGTTTATCAAATTTATATGGAAGGAGAAAGTTCCAAGATTAGCCCTGACAAACTAAAGATAAAGAGCTGCAGGGACTTGCTTTATAACATAGTTCTCAGAGTGACATGCCATCCTTTTGCTATATTTTATGAGTTAGAAGCAAGTCACAAGCCCCACATACTAAAGGAGAGTTTACATGGACATGACACACCTGGGAGTAAGAATCAGGGCTACCATAAGGTCTGTCTACCACAGATTTTTCCATTCTGAATTGTGATAATAAAATTAAATATCCTTGAACTCTCCAAAATATAAATCAGAACAACCCCAATACTATTGAGTCTAATCCAATCTGTGTACCCCCTACATACACACCCTTAGTCCTTCCCTGCCATGCTATGTCCCACCAATGAACCACTAGCCTTTATTTTTGTGCTTTAGCGTTCCCTTAGAAAACTAAATTTATCACATATTTCTTTGTAGTCACACAATATTTCCTCTAGTTTTGCTTGTTTTGAGACTTCAAAGAAGGCATTACACTGTTTAGAGACTTCCTTTTTTCACACAGCATTTTATTTCTGAGACTTCTTTGTGTTGTTGGTTGTACCTATAGGTTATTTATTTTCATATAGTGTCTCCCATTGTAAATATATCTCAGTTGATATAATTATTGTCCTTTTTATGGAAATTAGTTTTGTTTTTTCTTCTGCTTCTTTTTTTTATTATTATGAACAATGACATGAGGGCTCTTGCATATGTCTCTTGTTCTGTACAATCAGAGTTTTCTAGCATAGATACCTGAAAGTGGTACTACTGGATCTTAGAGCAAAAGCCTCTTCAAATTTATTGTGTAATTTCAAATGATTTTCTGAACTTGGAGTGTCTACACACCTCAAACTCACTAAATCAGTAAGTAAGTATTGGTCCTATTTGCCACATATATTTGTTTTCAGCTGTAGTTAAGAATCACATTTCCAAAATTTAAGGTTCGCTCTTAGATAAAGTAGGTTTGGACTTTACAGACTGTTATATGTCTTTCAATTATTTTCTACTATCTTAAAGAACATGTGAAAATTACATTTTTATCAATAATCCAGTTTTGTCTCAAAACTAGTATGCAATCACATAGTAGTATTGGTATACATTGAAGCAGTTCATTGTACGTGTTAGTCAAACTCCTATCAACTGGATGTAAAATTTGACTAGGGATGGGAATTTAATTTATGATTATATTTAAAGTGCTTATACAGGGTAGAAAAGTAGAGGGACCATAGCTAAGTGGTAAAGAAGCTTTTTGGAAGTGGCATAGAAGTCTCTTTATGTTGAATGGGGTTTTACTTTGGTGAAATTTCAGTATCTTCTAAGTTTGGGTAATTCAGACATTTATTTACTAGAATGGTTTGTGGAATTGTTTTTCGGCAAAATGGTTATATAACTGGTTTGATAGGAGCAAACACTGAAGTGAATGTGAGCTTTTGTTTTCCAAGAAAAACTACCACCTGTGCTCCATTGAGGCCCTGTTTCTTTTTTTTTTTTTCTTTTTTTTTTTATTTTTTATAAACATATAATATATTTTTATCCCCAGGAGTACAGGTCTGTGAATCACCAGGTTTACACACTTCACAGCACTCACCATAGCACATACTCTCCCCAATGTCCATAACCCCAACCCCCTTCCCCCAAACCCCCTCCCCCCAGCAACCCTCAGTTTGTTTTGTGAGATTAAGAATCACTTATGGTTTGTCTCCCTACCAATCCCATCTTGTTTCATTTATTCTTCTCCTACTCCCTTAACCCCCCATGTTGCTTCTCCACTTCCTCGTATCAGGGAGATCATATGATAGTTGTCTTTCTCCGATTGACTTATTTCACTAAGCATGATAGGCTCTAGTTCCATCCATGTCATCGCAAATGGCAAGATTTCATTTCTTTTGATGGCTGCAGAGTATTCCATTGTGTATATACACCACATCTTCTTTATCCATTCATCTATTGATGGACATCTAGGTTCTTTCCATAGTTTGGCTATTGTAGACATTGCTGCTATAAACGCAGTGATCCGAAGGGGCACGTGCACCCTGTTGCTTTTTAAATAGCATGTTTCCTTAATGACACATAAGTCTCATCTATAACTTCTCACTTTTAATTATTAAAATTGTCACCTATCCTATTCAAATCTCCTGTCTGTTCCTTCAGTGTAGCCTAGATTAGTAGTTTCAGCTTCTTAGAATAAGAAGAAATCACCTCCTCTTATTCCTCTTTTTTCCTCCCTTATCCCTTGATACATATACTATTGAAAATGGTATGTGAGCATAGACAATATTTTCTATGTTAAATGACTCTGAGTGACAGAAAACAGGTTTCCTTTCAGCTGTTGCTGCCTCTCTTTTAATAGTGCTGACTACCTTCTGGTTCTCTATGTATCTGGGGTCCAAATGCTGATTCTCAGGGGGTCTTTTTAAAGTTATTTAGAGGGTACTGGAGTTCCTCTCCCTATTCAATCCCCCTGAGGCAAATCTGGCTAAGGCATGGCTTTTTTTTCCTGGTGAAGTTCCTCCAGACAGCTTCCTGCTGCTATGGCTCCTTCCCGACAAGCAATGCTCTTAGGAAAGGGGGCATAGTCTCATCAATGTTGCTCAGACTTAAAGCACTAGGATGGCTCTACACCAAGGGAAATTTAAGTCATATCTTTACTATGCCAGAGACTGGGGATGAGGGCTGACCCCTGACACTCTTTATCTCAGTTCTGCCATCTTCTTCCTGTTCCCACTACGAGAGCATAATCTTGGTGGTGGTGATGGTGTTCAATGACTCATAATATTTAGGCAAAAGAAAATCACCATTTGCTAACAAATCGATGTACTGTCCCCTGTCCCCATCTACCCACCTAGAAAGGAAAAAAATAGTTGGTCCTTTAAAGATCCTGCATTTCCCAAAAGATACCATGGTCCTTCACAATCTTTTATATTTCTCTTTATCAGTAACCAGACAACTTGGAATAACAGAGAGTTTCATGAATAAAACCCTTGAAGAGTCTAATAGTATAATTCTCAAACTATGATAGTTTCTACTATAAACATGATCTTATTCTTTGGAGCACAAAATTATCTTTTGATCAATTACTCTCAGAAGCCTATTTAACTTCTATAATATGAAGAATTAATTAGTTAATTATTTATAATAAAAATTATCAAGATTCTGGATGGACACAAATACAACATTAATGTTTTTAGATTTTATATTAAAAATTCTTCATTTTGATAGAGTAATTTTAGCTATAGTTATTAGAGATCCACACCAATAAAAGATAACTAGGAATTGTTATAAACATGTAGAAGCGTATTTTTTACATGAATTTTTTTAAAGTTAAAATTTCAGAAGTATTTTTATTATAACATTAAGAGTATTTCTGGGTGAATAAACTGAAGTAAAACAAGACAGGATCAAAGAATCTCCTTGCTAACACCTAATGAAATGAAAAAATATGGTAAAAGAAATACAGCCAAAAGCCACCAAGGAAAAGGTTATGTCCTAGGCATATCATAAATTTAGGAAGAAAAAAGGACATAAAATGAAGACGTATTCTCATATAATAACCAGAGCCTTTTTTTTAAATTAAAGATTTCTGGGGGCACCTGGATGGCTCAGTGGATTAAGGCCTCTGTCTTCGGCTCAGGTCATGATCCCGGGGTCCTGGGATCAAGCCCTGCGTCCGGCTCTCTGCTCAGCGGGAGCCTTCTAACCCCTCTCTCTCTGCCTGCCTCTCTGCCTACTTGTGATCTCTCTCTCTCTTTGTCAAGTAAATAAAATCTTAATTTTAGTATAATTCCTTATTTTGAGGGATGGAGAGAGATAGTAGATTATTTAATAACCATTTATGTAATGTGCCTCTTCAAAACTTTCCAGACTCCTAGAAACATTCCTAAAGAAACATAAGATTTTAAAAATGTCTCACTATTGCCCTAATATGGGAGGAAGTGTACTAAGTATAAATTATCCTTGTGTAACTATTCAAATTGTATAAATTTTTTTTTCAAATTGTATAAATATTGACAGGTAGAACCCCTATTGATATTTCACCAAAGATGCTGACACTTGGGCTCACCGTTTTCCAGTGAAAATGGAAAGCACTACACAGCAGAAGGAGTAAGGATAAGAAACACACCACAGCTGGAAGAGTAGACTGCATGCCTGACCTTGAGGAGTGAGCCTAGCTGCAGGATAATTAATGGGATCCCAGAAGTTGAGTCAAAATCCAACATCCATCCAAGGATATATTTGACCCCTCATGTTCCCTCCTTTCCCTAGCTTCTCATCATGAAACAACAGAAGAGTTGGTAACCAAATCCAGTCCTCAAACTATAGTACCCAGAACGAGGACTAAGTGAAAGAAAATAACAAAAACTTTGTGAAAGCGTTACTGGAGAAAGTTCCCTACAATCTTTCAGGTTAAATTGAGCTGGTAGAACAGTCTACTATCACACATCAACATTATGAAAATAATGGTATGATAACCATATAATTTTTCTTTTGAAAAATGAGAAAAAGGAGAAAAATAAATAAATAAATATTTAATTAAAAAGGTAAGGTAGATAAAAAATCCAATCTGTGGGGAAGAAAAAGGAAATAAAGCAAATCTCTGTGAGTAATATGTAAAAGATAATGGGTAGAGCACAGTTAAATTTTTGAAAAGGAGCTCCAAGAATAGACGACCAACTAGAATACTATGAATGTAAACATTACAAAACTAAAGATAAAAAATAACAAAAACTCAAATCAGAATATTGAATCCAATTAAATTAAATTAAAATTAATCCAATTAAACATAGAACTCAAATTAGACAACTGAAGGGAATAATAGTTGCAAAACACAATATTAAATATATAAATCATGAAAGAATAGTAATACTACAAGCAGCAAAAATCAGAAGCTGAGAAGCAATGAGGCAGAAGCAAATGGAGTAGTGATAATATTGATATCATAAATTAACACTAATTTTATGCACTTAATATGTGCAAGGCACAATCCTACTCATTTTCTCATCCTAAACACAAATTTGTGATCTATCGTGTCTTAAGCTTATTTTATAGTTAAGAAAATTAAACAATGGTGATACTAAGTAATGTGCCCAAGTATGTGGAGAAACAAAGATTCAAATCCAGTCATCCTAATGGCAGAATTTCCCTTATTATCTACTGTTAAGCATGGCAATGACTTCACTTTGAATTATTATTGATGGTATAATTTAATTCACTTTGACTTTACTCATTATTTTCTGTATTACTTACATTAAAGAAAGGTATTTTTGTGAAAAGACTGCTCTAAGAAAAACCCCAAATGTATGTCATTAAAATAAAGACAGAATATGATTGGGCTAAATGATCTCCCAGCTTAATCCTTAGGTCCCTGATGACATTCTAAGAATCGGAAAGCCCTACCTGAATTTTTTTGAGGTAGGCAGTACCAAGCTGCTAAAGTAGAAATAAAATAGCTGCCAATGCTAGTGACAAGTCAATTCATGCCAGAGCTAGTGCATACTTTTATAAAAATTAAGGGCTTCAGGCTAAATATGCTTGGTGTAATTGCATATTTTGAACGGGGGGAGAAATGGTGGATTATATAATGATAATTTGTGGAATGTGCTTTTCAAAACTAAATTGATAATGATGCATGGTCCAATTGAAGTTTTCATCATCTTCTGATTCAGTCAGTATTTTCCATGAAACGTGGAGACTCCATCAACCAAATCAGAGTTTTATAGGGCAATATTTACTTGAATTTAGTAACTGTACTTCTATTTTTTAAAGAGGAGATAGTTCTGTTTCATTGCAGTAGTGCATGAATATATGAATACATAATATATTCCCAAATTAAATTTTCCATTTTGAATAGAAATTCAGAAATAATGACAAGCTCTGCAAAAAATATAATCAAATTATCCTTCAGCACAACTGTCTTCTTATCAATTTATTAACTAAAATGACCAGAAAACAGAAAAATGCTGAAAAAACAAAATCATAGCTTAGAGAATATAATAGGATTTTTGTTTTAAAATAAGTGAAAGTGTCCTTCTATCAACAGTAAAGGAAATAAAATTTATGTGATAGATTATAATAGAAAACTGTAGAAAAAATAATCTTAATGACACCTACCAGTTTTTAATGTAATAATTTTGAATCTTTCATTTTCATCGACATGTCTATATGCATAAACAATCATATTTACCAGTCTCTACCAGACAAGGACATTCATGGGCTTATCACCTACCTATATTTAGGGAGTGAATACAGAGTTCCAAGTTTGAAGGTCAAGATACATGAGAATTTTGAGAGCAAAAAGAAGGGTAAATAATAAAGATGGAAAATATTTTCAAAACTGCATTATATTAACACGGCAACTAAGGGACTGTTCGTTTTGTTGTGTTGTGCTTCGAATTTTCATTTGAGCTTGAGTTCTTGTTTTTGAAAGTCTTTGTAGCAAAAAGTAAACTAGACGGACAGGAGTCAGAAGATCTAGGTCATGGCTACCCTAATTTTTGAATATACAGGATTTAATTTCCTAGAAAAGTTCAAGAGTTTTAAAAGCATCTGATAAAAGACATAAAGGAAAGTACTTAGAATTCTTTCTACATATTTGTATTATTTAGTATTTATCTTTCTCATTTATACATAATATGAAAAATATTGCAGCTTAATACAACAACCTTCTTGAAAAAGTAGGACATCTCTTCCAGTAGTAACCTGAATATTGTCAGATGCAAACTTTTAGATTTGACGGGAATTTTTTTAAGTAAATGGAATAATTGAATAAGCATATGTCTCCACACTATTTAGTACTCCTTTTGTTGCTTTCATTCAAAGCAACAAAAATGGTTAGTTTTAAAGAGGTGAGGACACTGTTGACAAGATTGAGATTTGGAAGACTAAATAATTTAAAGAACCAGAATTTTAAAATGTAATACACACCCAGAAATTTTAGCCTATGTGGTTTCCAAAACAAAAACACCTGTATGATCAATGTAACTCCAATGTAGGGCAAGCACCTACAGATGGTAAACTCTCTTTCGGGTCCTTGTAGAGCACAGATTGTTGATTTGGTGTCATTTTCTCTTTTCTGTTGGGTCTACTGGGACTCAGATACAAGTAATGTGAACTCTGTTATCAACCTATGACCTTTAGGTGATAAAGAAAAGACTGGACTGTTGTCTCCTGACTGTGAGATAATAAAAGGCTTATCTGAGGAAACCTTTTGCAGTTATAGCCAGTTGTCCAAAGGCTGATAATTGGAGGTCATATGAAATTCTAAAATCAATGTGCAGAAATGTATAAGGAAAACATAAGCAATAAGTTTAAGAATGGATTTTTTAGTTCCAGAGATTGTAGTTGAAATGTCACTCATGCCTATCATTATTTTCATCCCTATTGCTTGTTTTCCATAAACAAGAACGATATTTTTTCCTCTACAAATCTTGGATTTTTTTCTAGCTATTTTTTATTCAAGGTAAGAATATAGCTACATAATTTATTATGTAGCTTCACTACAAACAAAACTTTTTAAATTTTTTTTCCATTTTTTAAAAATTTCTTTTTCAGCTTAACAGTATTCATTATTTTTGCACCACACCCAGTGCTCCATGCAATCCATGCCCTCTCCAATACCCACCACCTGGATCCCCCAACCTCCCCCCCCCCCCCGCCCCTTCAAAACCCTCAGATTGTTTTTCAGGGTCCATAGTCTCTCATGGTTCACCTCCCCTTTAAAAGATTTTATTTATTCCTTTGACAGACAGAGAGCACAAGTAGGCAGAGAGGCAGGCAGAGAGAGAGAGGAGGAAGCAGTCTCCCTGCCCAGCAGAGAGCCTGATGCGGGGCTCGACCCCAGGATCCTGAGATCATGACCTGAGTTAAAGACAGAGGCTTTAACCCACTGAGCTACCCAGGTGCCCCCAAACAAAACTTTTGACATAGTTCTCTACTGTCCCAAGTTAAAAGTTTTTGGATTAGAACTGCAATAACTGTCTCTATAAATCACATACGGATTGTTTCATTCCCACTCGAAGGAAAGTATCATTTGCCATTAAAATTCTGTTTTAATATAAACACTCTTTCTCTCATACTCTATATTCTAAAAATCAGATAAACACTTACAAATATTTAAAATATTAAAAAAAAAACGTTTATTTTTTGTCAGTGAATAATATTTATTGGTAAGCATATCAGACCAGAAAAGTCAATGCTGTCCAAGATCTCAGGAGTGCAGAGCTCGCCACTTGTCCAGAGGGCCGCGACTGGGAACGTATTGGACTCCACAGCCATCAGGGATGAGGCGCTTCTTAGCCACTTTGTCTTCAAATTCATTAGCGTTAAACTTGGTAAAGCCCCACTTCTTGGAGATATGGATCTTCTGGCGTCCAGGGAACTTGAACTTGGCCCTGCGTAAGGCTTCAATCACATGTTCCTTATTCTGAAGCTTGGTCCGGATGGACATGATGACTTGGCCAATGTGGACTCTGGCCACTGTGCCCTGGGGCTTTCCAAAGGCACCGCGCATACCCGTCTGGAGCCTGTCAGCCCCAGCACAGGACAGCATCTTGTTGATGCGGATGACATGGAAGGGATGAAGCCGCACTCGAATGTGAAAGCCATCCTTGCCGCAGCTTTTCACCATGTACTTGTTGGCACAGATTCGAGCGGCCTCCAGGGCTTCAGAGGAGAGCTGCTCGTATTCATCAGACACCATGTGGCCACAGAGTGGGAACTCGTCCACTTTCGCCTTCTTCCGACCCAGATCAAAGATACGGATCTTGGCATCAGGGACACCGCGGCAAAAACGAGACTTTGGATATGGCTTGTTCTTACAATACCGGTAACAGCGAGCTGGTCTGCGGCCCATGGCAACACCAGGAACCTCGGGCGCCGGCGACGAAGAGAAAGAGGCGCGCTCTCACACGCCTGCGCATGCGCCTTATATGCATTTGCCCATCTTCCCCTTTGGGAATCATAGAGTCCTGATGACGTCAAGAAGACGCTCTTTCTGGACATCCCACCATAGATACAGCGACACTCTATGCCTCTGTGGGTCCAACTTGGCACATGCGCAGAGCAGACAGTGGCTAGATATATTTTCGTGTTGCCAGGTAACGAATTGGGCTTTGTCGCAATAGCCAGAGAAACACTTCCTGCTGTACCTCTTGGGCATAGACTTACATTCCGGGCGCCTGGGTGGCTCAGCAGGTTAAAGCCTCTGCCTTCAGCCCAGGTCATGATCCCAGGGTCCTAGGATCGAGCCCCGCATCAGGCTCTCTGCTCAGTGCAGAGCCTGCTTCTCTCTCTCTCTCTCTGTCTGCCTCTCTGCCTACTTGTGTTCTCTGTCAAATAAATAAATAAAATCTTAAAAAAAAAAAAAAAAGACATACTTTCAGTAGAGTTTAAATAAGGAAGGTGTCTCCAGCTATGCAATATACTTTGTGTCTAGTTTGTCTAAATCAATTTTCCAGAACTCTTATTTCCCACCAGCATTTATAGAAGGATTGCTAGTTCTCAAAGAATATGTGGTTTCCTTCTTTAGGTAAAGTGGTTTCTTGGCATAGTCTGTCTGATAAGGTTCAAAAAGAGATGAGAATGAAAACATATTTATTGTATTTATTGCTTGATAATCGCTTTAGAAACATGAAACTTTAGCAGTTTTATTTGGCCATATGGAATGATCTTATCAAAACGGCATCCACAAAATTGAAATACCAATTGAATTTTTCAACTGAAGGCTATTTGCATTTTCAAGTGTTACAGCTGCTAGAAACTATAGAAGAGGAACTATGCCTTATTAATCTTTTACACTTGAGGATGAGTTTAATACTTTTCTCCTTCTGATATGAGATTTTGTAAGTCTCATGATTGGGATCGGAATGTGAGAAGGAGGAAAATGAAAGAAAAAGAATTTATGAATAATCTATAATCCCTACTTGAATTTTTATAGTTTTGTTTTGATTTCTTAATGCTGTTTCACAAATCTATGACTCATGGAACAAAGTCCTTCCAATGTGAATATACTCCACTCATGCTTTCTCATTAAAAGGGACACAAATAGGGTCACTGGGTGGCTCAGTCAAGTAAGCATCTGACTTTTAATTTCAACTCAGGTCTTGATCTCAGGGTTCTGAGTTTTAAACCCCGTGTCAGGCTCCATACCCAGCACGGAGCCTATTTTAAAAAAGTAAAATAAAAAGAGAAACAAATAGGTTGTGACAAAATAATTCCTATCTTTAAAGTGAGTAGGGTTTACAAAGTATCCATATCAGGATAGAAATATTAAAACTTCCAATTTAAAGAACTTTTCTCTACTATATTAAAGCTTGCTTATTCTCCTTTCTTCCTTTATTTCTATATTCCTATTCTTTTCAAATAGCTCTTATTTATTGTGTAAACCTGAATATGGAGAGAAAGCAGCAAGGAATGTTGTATTGCCCTCACTGAGCTTATAAAGTGTAGGGAAGGATTTGAAACTCCTCAAATAATATATCATCATATTACTAAGTACAAAATGTGCCAAAAAGGAAAAGCAGAGTGAGCCCTGAGAGCCTGGGATAAAGCCCTGAGCAAGCCTGAGGCATGGACAGGGACAACTTTATCAGGAAAGGGATTTCATATAGTGACTGTAGTATGCAGGGCTTGGCATATGCAAAGACTCTCAAGCAGGCAAAAACTTGAACCATGGGGCGCCTGGGTGGCTCAGTGGTTAAGCCGCTGCCTTTGGCTCAGGTCATGATCTCAGGGTCATGGGATCGAGTCCCGCATGGGGCTCTCTGCTCAGCAGGGAGCCTGCTTCCTCCTCTCTCTCTCTCTTTGCCTGCCTTTCTGCCTACTTGTGATTTCTCTGTCAAATAAATAAATAAAATCTTTAAAAAAAAAAAAAAACTTGAACCATTTAAGGAACTAAAGTAAAGCCAGTATGACCATGAGTGAGGGGATTAGTGGCATAATATGAGAACAGTGTAAGACAGGGGCCTTGTGTGTCATGCAGGGCTCATTTTACCAAATTAGGGATTCTGCTTTTTGTTTAAGACCACTGAAGAGCATTACACAGGTTTTATTACTCTTGTATATAATACAGTTAATATCTCTCTTTTTAAAAATCTATTTTATTACTCTTTTTTAAAAGCTTTATCTTTTTTATCACTCTTATGTATAGTATGGTAAATATCATTCTTGTTGTATATAATATGGCCAATAGACTGGAAATGGATGTGGGGAGGTTAGAAAGAAAAGCTTTGCAAGACAGAAGAAAAGAAATGAGGATAGTATAAGCATGCTTTTAATATCTTTAACTTTATAAACATGTTTGCATCTGTTTCTACTACTGCATACCTAGATTCTATCATTATTCTGGGGGAAAGGAGTCTGTGAGGTAAAAAGAATATATATAGCCAAACCGAGTTCATGTGCCATCTCAGTCACTGACCCTTTTCTAGGTCATGCTTTGGGTTTTCAAACCTCTGGAATTCTCTAACCAAGAGATGTGTTATCAGGGTCTGTTTGCAAAATCCTTTTTCCTTAATCCAAAAGGTGACCAATCATGGCTTGCTGGAACTATACCAGTTTTAGCATTGAAGTCCTGTATCATCCAAAACCCCTTAATCCCAGGCAAAATGGTTGGTCACCCTGTCACATTTATGCATGGGGCCCCTCACAGTTGCAGGACAAAGTCAGAGGACAGGTAGAGAAGGTGAGAGCCAGACTGGGATACTCCACTTAAACTACTTTCCCTAGCCTTGTTAAGTATTGGGGGTGGGGCAAAAAATTCTAAAACTTGTCTGCTTTGAAGTTGCCTGAAATATAGTCAAGAAGATAATACATGGAAAATCAGATTTTTCTTATTTGCTAAATTTATTACTTTTGTAAGTACAGTAAAAATTTAGCAAAGGGAGACACTGGTGTCATATAAAATAGAGATGGATTAAAGAATGAGTAGAACATATGTAGGTGAAGGTAAGGAATAAGACAAGAAAGGGGCATGGCAATTACATAAGCCTGTTAAGTGCTGTGAAAACAAGAACCATGTCTTTTTGGCTCACTGCTTTGTCACCTGTTTTTGGTAAATCATGTGACCCATAATAATAAATGTTTGAATGAATACACAACACTGCTGAGGTGCAGTGGTGTGTTGGTAAATATTTAATAGCCTGCTCATTGGGGAGCAGGGGCGGAGAGAGGAAAATCACAACTTCCAGTGTTAACTAATCTTTGTGGTGTAAATACTCTATCATCAATTTCAGTCACCAATGTCGTATCAATGAAGACGATGATGGGAGCAGATGCACACAGTCAGCTTTTGTCAGCCAGTATTAGCTGGCTTTAGCATGCCACCATTTAGCTGTGCATACCCAGGAAAAATAAAGATGACAAACTTGGCTAAAGCTAATAATGCATAATCTGGAAAAATAAATTTGGGGATGGGTCAAAGAGATCATTTTCTAGGAATCCTTAGAAAGAAGGTAGGTAAATATGTTGAAGCTTGATGATTCAGCTTCGACTCTGAAAAATTCTTTCCTCCATGGTTTCTTTTTCCTATTCTGCAACTCCTATGTAAGAAGTCTGCAGTATTCTGTACAGGCATACCTCAGAGATATTGGGAGATCAGTTCCAGACCACTGCCATAAAGTGAATATTGTAATAAAGTGACTCAAATTAATTTTTTGACTTCCCAGTGTATATAAAAGTTATGTTTACACTATACATTAATACAGTATACATATAGTGTACTATGGTGTACACTATACTATTAAGTGTACAATGGCATTATGTCTAAAAAAAAGTACACACCTTAATTTAATGATATTGCTAGGAAATGCTGACCATCATCTGGGCTTTAAGTCTATCATCATCACTGATCACAGCTAGCAATAGGAAATATAATAATAATGAAAAAAGTTTTCAATATCCTAGGAATTACCAAAATGTGACACAGAGACACAAAGTGAACAATGCTATTAGAAAAATGGCACCAATAAACTTGCTCAGCACAAGGTTGCTGCAAACTTCTAATATATAAGAAAAGGTAATATCTGTGAAGCACAATACAATGAGGCACAATAAAACAATATATACCTGTACATTTTAATTAGGTGCCTTGTGCATCAAGGCAGACTTTATGTACTTGGAATTAACACTAGACAATCAAATTACTGCTTTCATGCAAAGACTGGAAAGGAATAGTCTTATGTATCAGTTCAATGCAGCACTTTCTTTCCTTCTTTAATATCACAAAACAACCATTTCACAAAGAGCTAAACCTGGACTTTGTTCTGAAAGAAAATTATGCATTGAAGTTTATTATACTAATACTAATATACTGATACTGACATGCACCCTGGATGTCCTCTCCTGCTGCTGAAATCATCTGCATTGTTGATCACTGATTCATTATGAAGTGTCTCATCACATGGTGTTGGATGGTATATTGTGATTAAAAGACATGTTCCTGCTTAGGCTCTCAGTGAAGTGTGAAAGTTTCCACCAATGATGAACAGTCATTTTCATCTGTGTTTCGTAGTAACTTCACACTGGAAAGTGTAATCTCAAAATGTTTGATAGCCTAGATGAACAACTTGATATTTTCCTAGAGTTGTGTAATGAATGTAGGAATCATGGTTATGGCTGGCTTTTCTTCAAAGTCAGCTGATTGTGTCTATTGTCATGGCTAATGGGTGGTCATGCTGCCTGTCTTTGATGTACCTGTTTCACAATGGTCCCCTTATCTATTTGACAAATGCACATTTTCTAAATAGAAGTGTAGTCAGATGGTTTTACGTGTTTAGTCCCAAGTGTCTAATGAATGCATTTTCTTTTTTGGCTGGTACTTCATTTTGATTTTTTCTTTTGGGGAATCTTTATTATTATTATTATTATTATTATTATTTTGGATATGGGAACTGAGTATGTACACTTCATGCTTTGGTAGTACAGCACAAGTTTCCCCCAAATGAGTTATTTTTTTTATATTGTTCCAGAAAATTAGGGAAAAAATAGGTGAGGATGAATTCAGAGAGAAGTAACACATAAATACATGCATTAGAATTTGATTGGTTTTAGTTTGTAAATTTTTACTTGTTTAGGTTTCATACTTACACAAAATTTATAAACCACTTTCGTCAGTTTTATATAGTGAGCAATAAGAATTGATGCATAGTTTTTTAAATAAATATTTAAGTAATGTTATAACAGATATAATTTATAATAAAAATAATGAAGATGCTATAATAAAGCATAATAATAAAAGTGCTATACTAAAAATGACTCAGTACAAAGAATCTATATATGTTTTTGAAATCCCTTTTCTCTTAAAAGATTTAGTCCAATCTGAAAATTCTGATCTTGGGTTGGGGTGCTATGGGTGAGGCTTGTCTTCCCATATATTGAGTGCGTGGGCTTCCTGTGTTTTATATTTAAGTACTGTCCATTTATTTAAGAGGACTAATGTTGGGAGCAACGTTATTTTTTTCCCCTGCTGCCCTAGTCATTTGCCAATAAAATGAGGTTTATGTGGTTTATAGACATGCATGAGCAAATATTTAATTAAATGTTGATATTATTTAATCATTTATACCAAAACACCCCATTGTATTTTAGATTATGTTTAATGGACAATCTCTTTATCCACTAAACAGATTTTTTTATTAATGAAAGTGAACTGTCAACCTTGGGAATTAGATATAAGAGTTCTTTAATTATGAAATAAGTATTCCAATTGAAAAAGCACTTTGGAAGGCTTTTTGAAAGTTCTTTTTTGAAAGTTCTGTCTCATCCATCAGACATTTTAATCTATTTGCATTTTGATCTTCTCTATATCAGCAAATACTGAGGACTAGCTCAGAAATAAAATGCCATACTATTTGGGATACATGGTAAATCACTACATTATTGATCGGCTTAGTCCCCGTGTAAAGGAGTCAACCTTGCCCAAAGCTTCTAGGAAGTAATTTCTAGGGCTTTCTCTTTACCTAGGGAATTTGGTGATACTAGATAGTCTAATAGTATGATTTAGGTTGAGGGCTGACAATGCCAGAAAGATCAGCATTGTGAAGGAAGTCTTTGGGTCAGTGGTACTATTTGACCTGGAGACTTTCGGTTATCATAGCACAGTCAATCAATCAGGGCTACATAATGAATTCTCAATAAAAACTCTGAATACTGGGGTTTGGACAAATTCTCCTGATTAGTTTCTATGCCTGTTGTCACAAATTAATGTTAAAAGAATAATGTATCCTAACTTAGGAGGGAGAGGATAAGGAAGCTCCATGGTCTGGTAATCCTCCCAGACTCTACCTATTTTCTTCCTTCCTCAGCTGATTTTAATGTCTTCCTTCCCTGTAGTTAACCATAACCATGAGTATAATTGCCTTCAGTGAGTCCTGTGAGTCCTTACAGTGAATTATCAAATCTGAAGTTAGTTTGTGGAATCCACCAAACTTGTAGTCAATATCAGAAATGAGGAAAATCTTGGGGACTGTGTCTTCTAACTTTGAGGGTATCTCAAACTCTGTAATTTCCATCCTTCACCCCAAAGACCTAATAAACCATTTATAAATGGTGGAGACACTGCAACATAAAAGAGAATAGAAATCGAGTTTATAGTACTTAGTAGAGTTGAAATATAAAAGACTAACAAGAACTAAAAATTGTCTCAAAAAGTAATTATTTTCCTGCTTAAAAATATAATGCATATTTATTGAAAAATTAGCATATATGCATGACAAAAATATAAAGATATGAAAAATAATAAATATTATATTTAATACATATTAAACTTAATAAATATTAAAATAACATTTTAATATTTAAAATATTACAGATTTGGACCTTTTTTTATATGTACCACTTTTAAGTCCTGATTTTTATATTACTTTAAAGCATTTTCTGTAAGAATAAATGTACTTCATGTTATTTTAATAATGACAAAATACATGTGATTGTATGCTAAGTTATAGATCCATATATGGACAGATATATTTACTTCTTGGTAAATATTTATTTTATTATTTTTAATTATTTTATTTTTATTTATTTTAATTAGTTTTATTTTATTCTATTTATATATTCTTTTTATATTATTTTATTTTTTATTATTCTATTTATTTTATTTTATTTATTTATTTTATTTATTCTATTTATTTTTATTTATTCATTTTATTATTCTATTTATATATTCATGAAATACTACTATAGAGCTCTGGCAAAAGCAGCTTCAGCCTATTTATTGATTTACCTGGAGGTCAACATCCAGGAGCTAATTGGTCATAAATAAAGGCTGGCTACTTTGACAAAGTGATACTTTATAGTGAGTCTTCTCATCAGTCACTCAAGCAGCAAAATGTGGATTAACTACAATAGTGCCAGTGACCCACATAAAAAAAATTATGCATGTAACGACATGAATTAAAATGAACAAAATAAACCCACGACCTGCCAATTTTTGCTAAATCTTGATTTCAAAGAAATAAGAATTCTTAATTCTTTACTGGACAGTAGAAGGGTTTGTAAAATTCTGACTAAATCTAGAAGATAATTGTTTTTTATTTCTCCTTGGGATTGCACAAAATAGTATTTTAAAATAGTTCTAAAGACAATTTGAAGGAATTCAGGAGCAGAACATATACGAAAGCTTTACTTTCCTTTATCATCTTAATTGAAATTTGCCCAAATTCTTTATGGAAAGAGGTAGATTATTTTTGCATATGTTTTAATTTTTTAAAAGTGTGTCTTAACATTCATTTGAATAGGCCATTTAACATAATTAAATGGTATTACCAAGTTGTTTCTGGAAAATTTAGTAAGTTTTGAGGTTCACTGAGTGGAAGTTCACCTTATTACTGCAACATATATACACAAGATAAAGTAAGAGTAAAGCTGTGCTCAGGGATGACATGTATCTCATTAATCTATAAAAATATTTCCCTGTACATCACTTAACTCAATTCTCCAAAATAATTATCTTAAAAGGCATACAAAAACAAGTTAGCCTGATTTTCAAAATGAAAAAGTAGCATTCAGAAACGGTACATGACTCACCCAAAAATAAAATTTGGCAAGTGATGGATCCTGAAGAAAATTCAACCCATATGTGAACACTTTTTCCGAAAATTTTCTCTTTCAAAATTTACTGTCAGAGGTCAGCAGAACTGTACAGGCTATCACTTAACATCTGAAAGTTAAGCTGGCTCTAAGATGAATTATGAATCAATTTTGTGGCACATCCAGGGTCTGTGGGTCTGAAATCAATACAATTTGAGGGTCCTCTTTAAGAAAAAAAAGCACATTTTCAATTCAAAATTAAAGACAGAAAAAATATTACTTAGAATGAGAAAATAAATTATGAATTATGAATAACTATTAAAATTTACAGAACAGAGTTTTTAAAATAATATATTTCCATTAACCTCCTGATCTACTTTTAAAATCTTCCTTATATTTTCTGGATACATATTCTTTGATCTCCTCTCCATAGACTACTTTTTTAAAAAGATTTTGTTTATTTATTTGAGAGAGAGAGCTCAAGTAAGTGAGAGGGAGAAGCAGGCTGAGCAGGGAGCTCAACATAGGGAGATCCTGGGATCAAGACCCAAGCTGAAGGCAGACACTAAACCAACTGAGCCACCCAGGTACCCCAGTTGACTATTATCTTTAATATTTTTATGAACAATAGAATCTCAAGTCCATTTTTCCTCCAGTAATATTGTCGAAATCTATAGTAATAACATATAAAGTTTCTCTCAATCTCACAACTGAATATTATTAATGCCAAGTACATTTTTAGGATTGTTGTCAAGTTAAGAAAACCCTTATCTCTTTCCGTATATGAACTATAATATTTCAAGGAATTTCAGCTTTCCTGGGCAATGACTACTCTTAAATTAACAAACAACACTTGAGTACCAGATTACAGTGATACAATTCATGTCATAGAGTGATGAGAAGGCTGGAAACCACTCATCTAAGTTGTACTCATAAAGCTGATTGTGTGCGTCTCTGCCCAACTTTGAGTTTAGTGACATGATACTGGTAAATTAAAGTGGCCATGGTGACAGTATTTATACCCTTGGCAAAGCTAGAAGTTGGGGTTTTTGTATACTTTTTCTTTCTTTCTGAAGAACCAGGTAGTAAACATGTATTAACACACCACTGTTAATCCTTCTCCAAAGTTTAATTTTTACTTCATTGGTTTAGTGCTTCATGTCAAGTCAGCCTGAAATTTAAATCTTTTCTGATGGGCTCAAATAATTCATTATTCTCCTTTACTTGCATTGTAAAACAATCCAAAGGGCTATTTATAACTTCAATTAAAAGTTTTGCTTAATTACATCTATTGATGTCATCTGAAATTTGTTTTGGCACTAATTTGGTTCTTGATTACAGAGTATTTTTATTTATATTATTTATCTTCATTGCATGTGTTTTGTAATCCATCCATCAGTTTTTACTCATTTTTCTCAGTTATTTCATAAATAAATTTGAGAATATTGCCAAGAAAGAAGTGTATGTTTTTCACTTGTTCTAAGTGAAATGCCCAAAATATCTTTCCAAATTGCAGTAAAAATGGTATATTTCAGCTTTCTCAGTTATTTAAATAAGCACTTACCTCTTTGACCATATATCTTTGGATCACAGTGCTGAATGAGTAGTTGCAGTGAGTAGGCAGTATACTCTTGGAAGCAATTTCAAACCAGAACAACTAGCAATAAATTATCCTTATATCATGTACCTACAAATCATATAAATATACCCTACCAAGCCCATATTAAATGCCTTCTCTAATAACTTTCTTTTAGCCAGATCCCCATATTGCCAAGGCTACTCCAATGCTGTCTGACCTCAAGGAAAGTGTGAAAGACCAGGAGTAGAAATGCAAAAGAGACTGCAAATTGTATAAAAACAATGTCTGACCTCATAGCTGGGGCCCATCCTAGGGCCTTGGAAGGGCCCATGTCAGTGAATGTCTATGAATCTGAAGCTGCATTAGTTTTACTAGAAGTCTTTCCAATTCTGAGCAGGTAATACTACTTTCTGTTTCTTAATACCTGTTCTCACTTTTACTCCTTAAGTGATTTGCTTTGTATAGTCCCAAGGTTTCAAAGTTTTCCAACAATATTTATGCCATAACTATGCTCAGATCCTTTATTAACACTAAAATGTAGATAATAGCTTCCAATTTAAAATTTTTCTCTCACAGCTTTCCAAGAGCAAAGCCTTCCGAGAAAAGAATGAAGTAATAAAAATACAATTTGAAGCACAAAGAATTAGGAAGACTTTAGCACATGGTACTATTGCAGTTGCCTCTAAATTCATGGTTTACATGCTAATTACTTGAAGGAATAAAATTATTCAGTAGATGTTGGCTTCCTGTGTTAAAAAATATGGACCCTTATCAAATGTCTTATAACAAAAGAAATTCCAGATGGATCAATGATTTAGACATTAGGATTAAAAAAAATACTGGAAGAAAAGACACATGACTTTATTTATAGTCTTGAAGTGATAAAGTCTTATTTTAAGCAGAACACAAAGAGCAGAAACTGTGAAGGAAATCTTATGGCTTCAAAAAAATTTAAACTTTTGTAAGATTAAAGTAATTAAGTCAATAAGTGTATGTGTGTGGGTCTTTATAGAGACACACACATGCAACCGCATGCACACACACATTATATATATATGTATAGAGAGAGGGAGGGAGGATATGTGTTATGCAAAGATTCCATACAAAAAATAATGTTAAAGGAGCCCTGGTTATCCATTAATATATCTGAAACCACCCCCAATTTAGCGATGTTAAATTTAAAAATTCATTTATTGTATCTGTTATGATTCTGAGTATTGCCTGCTTTCATCAAGTTAGTTCTTTCCTGACGTCTGTTCATGACATTGCGGTCAGATAGTTGCTGTGACCGAATCATCTTGAAGCCTGCATCACTTCCATGTTTGATGATCTATGCTTTAGGCAGGATTTCAACTGATGTACCAGCCAGAAAATGACATGTGCCTGTCCCTGTGTCCTGGAATTCATCACTGCATGGTAACTGGGTTCCTAGAGCACACATCTTAAGAGAGAAATCCAAGTAGAAAAATCTATCACCAAATCTCAGAAGTTACATAATACCAATTCCATTGCATGCTTTTTATCAGAAATAAGTCACAAATACCAGCTCATATTCAAGGGAAGAAGGACTAGACTCCTTTTCATGATAGAGATTGGTAGACATACTTTAAATCCACTATAATCTTCCTTCTGGCCACAAATAATTTACATTTTCTTATAAGCAAAGCACAGCACCACTGTAGCCTTCTAAATTTGCATCTGTGGCACCATTAAGTTCATATTTGAGGTCCAGATTTTTGTAATCTAAATCAGGTCCAAGCATAGATGAATTTCTTTCTCTCCATCTGAAGATTCATGAACTAAGAAGTAATCTGTCCCCCAAATATTCAAAATACAATGGTGGGCAGGCATAACACAACTACCAAAGACACTGGCATTCATGAAGCAGTGGTCCACAGAAAGTCTGAAAAGCATTCAAGCACATGTTGCCAGTTCTTTGATTATGGCTAAACCCTACTTTTGATAATAATTTTGTACAAGTCTTGGCTGCACCCTCTGAGATCTTAATAATCAACCTTCAAAACATTGTTTCATTTCCCACCAAAAGAGTCTTGTGCTTGTAGCTGAGTATTATTCTAAATATGCCTCATGTCCATTGAAGTTCAGGTATCTAAAGGCCTATTTTCTTTTGGTATCATGCCTGTCTCCTTTAGTCCAATGTGACAGTGTTTCCAGTGATACATTTTCCTTAAAGATTTTGTAGGGTTCTGTGAATTGTATTGGTGGCTTTGTCATTGGTGAAAACCCCATTGACAAATCTCTTTGAGATAAATCCTGATCTACCTTGGACTCCCTGAAAGGCTGTGTAGGGCAACATCTTAAGATGCTTAGAACCTGGTGTTCAAGAAGACCTGCAAGGAACACCCTTAAAATTCTTAGAGGGTATTTTTGTCTATTAGAAAATCTGAGGCATCAATTTAAGTCTTTCTCAGGCCTTAACAAAGAACTTAACAGTCAGGCTCTCTTGGCTTTGTCTATAGAATATGTTTTCCTGACAGTGTCTTGGGTTTGGTCTTTGTCAGGAAGCTAGTTTTTTCTTGGTTGGTTGGTTGGTTGGTTGACTCTTTTTTATTGTTGTTGTTTATTTATTGTTATTTTTTTCAATGCAGAGCCTAAACTCAGGACACTGAGACCAAGATCTAAGCTGACACCAAGAGTCCAATGTTTAAGTGACTAAGCCACTAGGTCCCCTGCCAGAAAGCTATTTCTGAATTTGAAAACTGTGTGCCATCTGGAGATTCTGGAAATGAGAAACAGTTTTATTTCAAAACCAGCAAATTTCAGCTCCTTTATATCTAACCATTTGTTCACCAAACAATCCCTTTCCTTCTTAATTTATTTATTATTGCCAAAAAAGGAGCCAAGTTGCACTTTCAACACTGCCTAGTAATTCCTTTTAACGGATCTCTAGTTCTTTAAGTACATTTTCTATATTACACAGGCAACAATGTTGCTAAACTTTCTTCTAGGTCAAAACAATGGACTTTAACTCCCCGTAGTACTTTTTCTCACTTTTTGTTAGGTACCCACCAAAAGAATGCCAAGACCTTTTAGGATTATTATATAAACAGTCTCAAGCCCTACCTACCAGCATTTTTCAACCAAAATAAGCCCTTTTATTTATGAGTGACTGGTTGTTGATAAAAGTGCCAAGCAAATTCAATGGGAAGAAAGAATAAACTTTTTAGCAAATGGTTCTGGGACAATAACTATATGTAAGTAAAAGAATAACATTGGAGCCCTACCTCAAACCACATGAAAAAAAAAAAAACCCTCAAAATAGATTGTTGTGGACCTAAACATATGAATTGAAAATCCAAGGCTCTTAGAAGCAAACATAGGACTAAAACTAAATGGTTTCTTTTAATAATACCAAAAGCACTAAATGGTTTCTTTTAATAATATCAAAAGCACAAGCAACAAAGGGGAAAACCAGATAAAATAGGCTCCATCAATTAAAAAAAAATGTGTTTCAAAGGACATCTTCATGAAAGTGAAAATATATAGAATAGGTGACAATATGTCATATCTATCTCTCTATCTACATATCTATCTATCCACACTGATAAGCGTATTCAGTTTAGTTTTATACATAGATTTAACTATTATAGTGTGCCCCGAAAAAAATCTTTAAATGACCTAAACCAAACGTTAGCATATATTGGAAATGTGTCTAGATATACATTGGAATAATTCTAATAATTGCTTTTATGCAGGTTTTAAAGCAATTTAAAGATGAACAGAGAATCTTCATGAATAGCACACCACAATAGGAACTGGCCTGGATACTTTGCCTCTCCTTTCTGCTTTGACATATTCAATAAAATAAAATACATATATTTAACAAAAAATTAGTACTTTGAAGAACTCTGCATGATGCATATTTTGTTCAGGATTAATTTTTTTCCTCGGAATAAATGGTAGTGTGTCTGTTTTCTTGAGTACTTTTAAAATAATAAAATGTGGATAGAATTAAATCTAAGAATAATTTTCTAAAGAAATATGAAATATTAAGGAAATAAATTATTAATGACCAATTAAGGCTAGTGTACAATAATACTCTTTTTTAATATAATTTTTTATTTTTTATAAACATATATTTTTATCCCCAGGGGTACAGGTCTGTGAATCACCAGGTTCTACAATAATACTCTTAACAACTTTTACTAATTTGCTAATGCAGCTCTTACTAATTTTGAAAAAAAAAAATCCAACCAAGCATTTCAGGACATGTTGTTTTCACAAAATATCATTATTAAAAGATATAATTCTTAATGTTCTAGATGTTGCAGCATTTAGATGTTGTAAAAATTATTTTATCACTCATATAATCAAGTGACAATTAAATTATTTTAAAACCGTTAATTGGCTCATTCAGCTGAATAATATAAATATTTAGACTTACATCTGTAAGAAGATAAATATTAGAGCATATTAATATTTAATTCTCATCAGTTATCCAATGTTGCAGATCCAACTCATTTTTATTGTGTGACAGATAGTTTCATCCTTCTGGAAAATGGCTTATGGAAAGGATTTCACTGTCTCGTACAACAAGATTCACACATTCTTTCCTAATCATAACAGTGGCAGTTCTTCATCCAATCAGTGGCACAGTAAATCAGACACTATCTCCTGAGTACAGCTGCATGGATCTGTCAGCTCCAAACTTGTTAAATCTCAGTATTCTGAGTGGTATTTCTTTCTCCATATCTTAAGCACAGTTTTAATTTAGATTTAAAATAAGGTAAAACCTTCGTTATGACTTGCATGTTTTTCACCTTATTTAGTTAGTCAACAGGCAACAGGAAAATAGTTTTGAAATTTTTTGAAAGATCAGAGGACCAATGTTACTAAATTAATACTGTAGATATGTCCTTACACTGAAGTGTTTTCATAACATTCTGTCTGCAAATACACTATATTTCAGCTGACTCTACCTGGATCAAATTTAAATCAGAAAAAATTTTTCTATGGAATTAAAATGATTCAGTCAATTCATCAACAACAATCTATTGAGTGCCAAATACTCAATCCTACTCTACATTGTGCCAGATGTATGAGACAATATAATGAAAATAAATGTGGGGAAATCTAATTTGAGAGATGGGATGTGTGCACATGGATAGTTGGTATGCACCAATTAAAGCTATAAAAATTGTGAAAGTAACAGTTCCTTAAATTTAGGTGGTGAAAATTGTCTTAATGAAAAGTTTATCATCCTATCATGAATCCAAGCACAGTCGTCTTTTGCTTCCTCAAAGAAGCACACATCTGAGTGTTATCTGTTGGGAAACTTGTTTTTTTTTGTTTTTTTTTTTTTATAAACATATATTTTTATCCCCAGGGGTACAGGTCTGTGAATCGCCAGGTTTACACACTTCACAACACTCACCAAAGCACAGACCCTCCCCAATGTCCATAATCCCACCCCCTTCTCCCAAACCCCCTCCCCCCAGCAACCCTCAGTTTGTTTTGTGAGATTAAGAGTCACTTATGGTTTGTCTCCCTCCCAATTCCATCTTGTTTCATTGATTCTTCTTCTACCCACTTAAGCCCCCATGTTGCATCACCACTTCCTCATATCAGTGAGATCATATGATAGTTGTCTTTCTCTGCTTGACTTTTTTAAATGTTCTGTATTTCCGGTCATTCTTTCTGTTTTCTTTCCTGCCCTTCCCAATTCCCTACTATCTGCTGAAATGGTTGAGAACCTCCTTTATGACAGAATTACCTAGACATGTCTAGCTATTAATCACCAAAGAGGGGCAAAAACTCGATTTTCAACATATTTAGTGATAAACAGTTGTTTGGGCACACACATATACTCACTTTTATCCACTTATTTCTGGAAGCTCAGATTGGAGACTATTTAAAAAGTCCTAAATCTAAAAGGGAGAGAAGTTAGAGTCAGCTTTTCTTACAAAAAACATATATTTGCTCTCTGGGAACAAATAAACTATGAGTCTTTTCTATCATTTCTGGGAACTACCTTAGCTAGATAAATATTACTTTATATGTTTGACAGGTATGAAGTTCTGTAGCTCATGGTAATATTTTTTCATCTCAGCACATCACCTCTTGTGGAAGATTACAGACTACTTCTACTTTTTGCCGTTGGTCTTACCTGACATATCTTATACTTTCAAGAACTTTGGCATTATGCTCAAGTCTTTCTGAGAATGGATTGAATAAACATCACACCTATTATTTGTTCTTTTTTCACTTTAATGTGTTATTAACAACTCATGGTGATTTTAATTATCATTACTAATAATTACTAATATATCCCATATACCCTATACCCTAAGAAGGTGTGGAAGGAGTGATTCATGAATAAGATTCTCTACATTTCATTCAGGCTCGTGTTACCTAGATGAAAGGGGTGAGGGGAGAAATTTGCCTGGACTTAGTGCTGAGCAACTAAGAAATACATCAGTAGACTTAAAGTCAAATCTGGACAAAGATCATTTTCAACCTTGTTGGTGGGATAAGTTTCACTGACTGGGGAGATTCAGTCAGCCATTTGGGAAAGAGGAAGAGCACAGGGCCTGCAATACGCTAGTGACAAAGGGAAGGAACTTCAGATTTAGGATGCTGGATCCAATCTGCCAGCAAGTTTTAAGGTAAATGATAAGGAAGTGGCCAAATAAGACAGTACAGAGTAAGAGAGACCATATCTAGAAAAATGAGAATCCTATGTAAGAGCAAGAAAAAGTAATCTGGGCTGAGGAACTTATTTAAGAACTGTGACAGAGTGCAGAGTCGAACTATGGTACTATTAGAAACATTTTTAATTAGCATATTTTCCATTTAAATTAATAAGTACAAAAATAGGCAAAACTAACCTATCTGTCTAGATGCTAGAATAATGGTTACCCTTTTCCCAGGGGCAGTTAGTGACTGGGAGATATACAGGGTACTTCCGCAGGGTGGTAATGTTCTATTTCTTATTCTGAAAGCACTGGCAGGGGTGTGCTCCTACGTGTGCACTTTTTAACATGAATATTATACTTCAATAAAAATTTTTCTAAAAGTAAGACATTGGGTAGGTTTAAAAGGAAACTCACCTCAGCAGTGCATCTACTTTAAGTGAGTGGCTTTGTAAGTAGCTCTCAAGCCCTGCTAGATGAGCCAATGCAGCAAAACAGCTTCCACACCAGCTGACTAGCTTGCAGAGATCCTAAGTTCTCCCCAGCCCATCTCCACATTTCCTACTATGTTAGCCATGTCAGCACTCTTGGCACCTAATTAAACACTAATGTGAAGAAAGCTTCATTATCGTGTGTTGGGGCTTGGGTGTATAAATTAACGACTGTGATGACACTGATGCTTCTTCACGCATGGTGCCCAACTAGGATATCTTTAAATAATGGGTCATCCTTCTCAAAGTAGGTCCACCTAGCCTCTATATTTGAAACCTCAGATGGATCAGAAAGTGACTATATTTTTTATTGTTTTGTACGTGTTGTTTTTACTCATGGACGCCCTGAGAGGTTAAGGTTCAGGTGGGTCTAAGCAACTACATTCTGTAACCAGGATGTGAGTTTTGTTTGTGCTCTTCCTGTGTCCCCCACTTGTCCACTGCCCACCCACTCCCTCACCTCCACTCTGACTTATCTATGGACCTTTCCCCATCCATCTTCATTCTTTCCAGACCCTCTTCCATCCTTGCCAACTTCCACAAAGTAAGACTTTAGTTTTGGCAAAATAGAATTGTGCCTTTTAGAAACAATTATAAGCATAATATGAAGCCATTGCAGTTATCTGGCAGGAGCTGTAAAGATAAAAATTAGTATGTGACCAGTATATGAGTTAATATAAGGGCAGGAGTTGGAATGGGAGAGACAAAAAAGATCTGTCACGATGTGACTAACTGCCACGAGTTAAGCATAATGCACTGATATGCAAGAAATCAAAGTTGTGTAGTCCACGTATAGAGTTATGAGGAATGCTGCAAGGAGATGATCATCACCACACAAATTTGTATCAAGTGTCCACCTCACTGTTATTCTGCCTCTAACAAAGCAGTAATAAAAAATAATCACTTACTGGGGTGCCTGAGTGGCTCGGTTGGTTGAGCACCTGCTCTTGTTCTGGCTCAGGTCATGGTTTCAAGGTCCTTATCCCAGGGTCCTAAGATCAATACCTAATCAGTTCCATGCTCAGCAGAGAGTCTACTTGAGATTCTTTCTCTGCCCCTTCCCCCATTGATGTACTCTCTCTTTCTCTCTCTCTCTCAAATAAATAAATCTTTTTTAAAAAATCATTTTCTTACATCTTTTATGTACCAAAGTATGTAGCTAGCTATTTTACCTTTTCTATCTCTAGTCTTTACAATAGCCTTAAATGCTAGATATATTATCTCCAATTTACAGAGAAAGCTGTTGAAGCTACTAGAGGTTAAGTTATTTGCTGAAGATCACACAACTAGCAGATGGCAAGGTTGGGTTAAAATCTAGTTTATACCCAAAGCCCTTCCATTGTGCTATATTTTCTTCCCATGACCTAACAAAAAGGCTTAGAGATATTGATCTCCTGACTTCCTTTGATAATCTGCCTTCCATTAATTAAGATAACAAGTCTTGAATGTTTTTTTAATTTTATATTTTCACTAATGTAATAATGTTGAAATAACACTTGAGCATATACAATGTCCACATTTCTCAGGGTACTCAAATTCACTTTCTACTGGTAAAAATCCCCCCAAGGTCCAGCTATATCTGTATACATAGAAAGAATGAAATGATACATGTCAGTTAGGCGAGTAGCACCTCCTTGTATTTGCCTTAAAATTACTTCTTCAAGATTCAAACCAAATCCTAGTTTTGCCTTTTCTTCCTAACAATTCCTTCTAGTTTATAGTTGACATAAATTCTATTTACTCTTCCAAAAATGAGGAGTCCTAGATTTTCAACACAGCCTTATTAAAAGCTGCTCTGTTACCTTGATTCTTTTCAGTGTATTTTCCTTCATAAGCTTTGATTGCCTTTTATAATATATTAGGACCAGAACTTCATACAGTCTGTCACATTTTATATAAGAGCAAACAAAAAAGGCAGGTATAAGAAAATTCCTAAAGTATCCAAAATCTATAAAGAACTTATCAAACTCAACATCTAAAAAACAAATAATCCATTTAAGAAAAGGGCAGAAGACATGAATTTTTCCAAAGAAGACATCCATAGCTAACAGACATGTGAAAAGATGCTCAACGTCACTCATCATCAGGAAAAACAAATCAAAACTACAGTGAGATACCACCTTACACCTCTCAGAATGGCTAAAACTAACAGAAGAAACAACAAATGTTGGTGAGGATGTGGAGAAAGGGGAACCCTCTTACACTCTTGGTGGGAATGCAAACTGGTGCAGCCATTCTGGAAAACAGTATGGAAGTTTCTCAAAAGGTTAAAAATAGAGTTATCCTACAACCCAGCAATTGCACTACCAAGTATTTATCCAAATGATACACAAATACTGATTCAAAGGGATACATGCAGCCCAATGTTTATAGCAGCATTATCAACAATAGCTAAATTACAGAAAGGCCCCAAACGTCCATCAGCTGATGAATGGAGAAAGAAGAGGTGATGGTGTGAGTATCACACATACACATACATACATGCATACATACATACATACATATATAATGGAATATTACTCAGCCATCAAAAAGAATGAAACCTTGACATTTGCCGTTTGTGGCAAATGCCATTTGTGGATAGAGGTATAGTGCATTATCCTACTCGAAATAAATTAGAGAAAGAGATATACCATATGATTTCACTCATATGTGGAATTCAAGAAACAAAACAGATGAACATAAGAGAGACAAACCATAAGAAACTCTTAACTATAGAGAACAAACTGAAGGTTGCTGGAAGGAGATTGGGGGGATAGGTTAAATGGGTAATGGGTATTAAGGAGGACACTTGCTATGATGAGCTCTGGGTATTGTATATGTAAGTGATGAATCACTAAATCTACTCCTGAAATTAATATTACACTGCATGTTAATATGTTAGCTAGAATTTAAATAAAAATTTCAAACTAAAAAAACAACAACAACAACAAATAAAACTTTCTTCACATCAGGGGTAAAAAGAAGAGTGATGTCCTTATTTCCTGTTAGATTATTTATTCAGGCCAGATGAGATATGGTACAGTGATTTGTTCTATTTGTCAACTTAACTGGGGCACAAGGTGCCAAGATATTTGTGAATCATTGTTCTGGGTGTGTCTGTGAGGGTGTTTCTGTATGAGATTAACATTGAATTGGTAGACTGAATAAAGCAGACTGCTTTCCCTAATGTGGGTGACATTCACCCAATTAGCTGATGGCCCAAATAGGGAGAAAAAAAAAAAAAAAAAAGAGACTAACCATCCAAATAGAAGAAAGAGGAACTTGTCCTCTGACTGCTGAGCTGGAACATCAGTTTTTTTTTTTTTTTTTTTTTTTTTTTTTTTTCCTGCCTTCAGACTATACTTGAAACTCTGGCTCTCCTGGTGTCTCAAGCCTGCCAGTTTTCAGACTGGAATGTACTATCATCAGGTTCTCAGGTCTCAGGTCTTTGGACTCTGACTGGAACTACACCCTAGCTGTCCTGGGTCTCCATCTTGCCATCTGCAGGCTGTAGTGCTTCTCAGCCTACAAAATCCCATGAACCAGTACCTCATAGCATGTTGTGGGTGGGAGGAGGGGCAATGTAGAGCAATAGTTTGTAGTGGCTAAAACAGAACAAAATCAAAATATTATTCTGGCTGGATTGTATTAATTAATACTGATAATTTTTTATCCATGATATCTTTCTTTCTACTTAAAACACAATTATCTGAGCTGTTTGACAAAAGGAATAAAATAAGAATATATTTAATAGAGGAAAAATCTTCCACACAGATTGACACTGCTGTCAAATTTATGTCTTTTATTTCAACCGAGCTTAGATAATCACAAACAGAATTTTAAGAAAAAAAAAAATTTTTTTTTTCTCTAATGGAGATGCTGGAGAGGGAGGAATAACACGGTATTTCTGGCATACAGTAGATGGGTGTTTGGTCATCCCTGTTAAAGGGAGGTAGAGTGACAGGTGGCAGAGTGACATATTTGAGAAAGTTTCCTTTTTAGTTAGAACTAAGAGCAGGGTCAGGAAAGGACTCTGCAGGTTATTCAGACCTGACTACCAGGGAGAGTGAGACTTTTTCTTAGTGGTGATAGCTATCTAATTCTGATAAAGTCAAGTACTTTCACTTGGGAGCAGACAGTATTTATTCTGTCATTTAACAGTTTTAGAGTGAATGGCTTCAAAGAGTTCTTATTCAGGAAAAAGAGAAGTCAATTTAAAAATTTAACTTATACTGGAAAGACTTCAGGTACTGAACCTAAAGAACTAGAAAGAAAAAAATTGAAGAGATGGGACTTATACCTATTTGAAATAAGTTATATAATGGGAGTTTTGAATTCTGACTTTTGAATTTAGAGCTTATTTTGTGAATGTGTTAGCCAACTGAAATGAAGGTATATATTTATAAGAAGTGGTACATTATCTTGTTGGATTATAAATGTTTTGAGCGATATATTAATTAACTAACTCAAGATTAATACTTTATGCTAACTGCCTTGCTTTAATACTTAACCCAGGTACAAAAGGCAGAGAAGATCCACAAATAGAACCTAATCTGTCTCCAAGTGCATCTAACCAAGACTACTTAATTTTAATGATATCAAATGTCACACCAGTTTAATAAGATTTATTCCTTTTTGAATGAATAGTAATCATACATTTTGATAGAAACTTCCTCATTGTCACAGGATATTTTGGATGGTACAACTCAAATTAACAAAATAGTTCCTAGGGTGTACAACTTTTAAGATATATCCCCAACAAAACATAGTGTTAAAATATTTCTTGTTAATTCGGAAACTTTCTACCCACAAATGGTAGGAAAACAGATTGTTCTGAATGTTCTAGGGCACCTGGGTGCCTCAATTGGCTGAGTGTTGGAGTCTTGATTTTGGCTCAGATCATAGTCTCATAATCATGGGATAAAGCCCAGCGTAGGGCTCCACACTCATTGGGGAGTCTGCTTCTCTCACTCTCTCTTTCCCTCTCCCTTTCCCTCCCTCACTGTAAAATAAATAAATAAAATCTTAAAAAATATATCTGAATGTTCTTAAAGCTTAGGAATATGTTAGAGTTTAAAAACGTTAAAGCAAGTAACTATTGCTTGGATACTGTTTGCAAACATCCCAGTGAAATAGTGGCATATATTCACACTAGTGATTAGAAATGTTTCTGTATCATACCCATGAATAAAATCTTAAAGCAAAATTTTGATCAGTGCCTAGAAAAACACATTTTGCATTGAATTTTAAAAGTATACAGTTGTAAAAGGTGTAAGACTGAAAACAACAAATGTGTCTTGGGTGTTATTTACCTGAGGATGACATCTAAGCTTCATCTACATAGTCAACTTCAGCAGCACAGGAAAATATAGATGACTGGTATTAAAAGTGTCAAAGGCACTTTGGGGTTCAGCAAGAGACCAGCTGGCAAGATCAGTCATTAATGTTTGCCTTGGGAGAGTCTAGCTAGAGAAAGTGTAGCAGCACCTTTTCAAATTATAGATGAAGATACTGAATGTCAGAACCATGGCATTAAGCTCTTCAGATTTTATAGGACGTCATCAGTGAAGGCACAAGAGTTTCGTCAGGGCTCGTACAGAAGAGAAACCTAACATCCTGATAGATAACTTGGTAACAGAATAAATGAGCAATTGGCCTTTCATCGTATGACTAAGTACAGATTTAAAAGAAAAAAGCAGGCAAGGTTTAGAAAGGTTGATAAAACACACCAATGGGAAAGATGTGGGGAAGCAGGCATTTAATTGTTCTATTAGTGGGAGTATATACCAGTACATCTTTTAGAATGGGTAATGAGAAAATGTTGGTCAAATTTATAATGTGCAAACTGACTCTATACTATTGTATAGAAATACTATTCTACTTCTAAGGTTTAATTCTAAAGAAATGATAAAAAAAAAAAGACATGATAAACAAGTTGGTGTATTGTTAATTAAAAAAATAGCAAATTTATGGAAAAATTATATTTCCTACAGTAGCGACTAGAAAATACATAGTATAGTAATATCCTGTTATGAAGCTATTATAGTGATAAGGATGTTAAAACTATATTAAGAAAAATAAGGCTATACTGATACAAAAGCTTATACAATTAATCAATATAAGAACAATTTGGATTATCGTAGAGGTATACTGGATTGCCCTTCCCCACCATCATCGGGTACTGTCCAGCTGATTTCTCCAATTGCCTGAGGCCTTTCTGTGGCGTCAGGAATATGCAGGGCAAGTCTGGAGTGCCGAGAGTTCAGACCGTTGAGGGTAGCCCACAACTAACATTGGGTGAGAGTTTGTAAATCAGTACTCCTGGTTACACACTCATTGTGGGGAATAACTCTAAGCTATGTTCACTACAGTTCCCAGGAGGTTCCCAGCAGGACTGACACTTGGTCTCCCACAGTGATAACTTACCCATTAGTTCCCCCAGTAGAATTTCCTGTCCCATGTCTCTTCTCCTCTATGGGTACTCTTGGGTTCTCCTTCAAACTAAAATGATTTATTCTCCAAATTTCAATCAGGGTCTGTTTATGGGAGAATCCAACTTAAAGCAGTATTTTGGGGTATATGATATGACTTGTGTGTGTTTGTGTGTGTGTTGTGTATATATTATAAAGAATAGGAATATGCAACAAAGTAGTAACAGCGTTTCTCTGTGCAGTAGGATTAGAAGTATAATATTTATACTCCTCTGTGTTATATGATTTATTTTTGAGGAAAATGTGTTATATGTGGAAGGAGGATTTGTGGCCTAGAAAGGCAATACACTAGGCCTACTGGGTACGCGGAGTCCTCAGCTGAGGAAAGATGTACTTTGGATGGAGAAAGGGAATGTTTGCAGTTTATATCCTGCCTTCCTCAGTAAGCTCCCCTTTCTGTTCTAGGACTTGGCAAGATACAGGCTGAGTGTGAGCCCCTCTGGTGGGCCTGTAGTGAAAACCTGGAACAGGCAAAAGTAAAGGAAATGAGCTGGATTCTATCATAAAAAGAAGATTCAGCCAAGCCCCCTGACTTTCCTATAGCATACCAATTTAGCCCACAGTAAGAATGATTTATTCATTTTTTTTTTTTCCTGGCTAGAATACCTTTTCTGTCATCTTGACTGCTGTTTTTCATAATTGCTTTTAAAAAGGCCTAACCCATCTGAAATAACAGACATCTGTGGGGAGCCTGGGTGGCCCAAATGTTCAACTCTTGGTTTCCACTCAGATTGTGATCTCAGGATCCTGTGATTGAGCCCCAGGTGGAGCTCTATACTCAGTGAGGGGTCTGCTTAAGACTCTCTCTCCTTCTACATCTGTCTCTTCCTCTCCCTCCCCGCTATCTCTCTCTCTCTTTCTCTCAAGTAAATAAAAATCTTTTAAAATACAATGTAAAAGAATATGCATATCAAGGGGGCATATTTACTAGTGATGGGGCATATTTATCAGTGTAGCAGAAGTTCACATGAAGGAATGTCAACATTAAATAATTATTATGAAGAGAACACAAACATTAATATAATTACAGATTATTTGGACAACATTTTTTATTTTGAAAGAATGATTTATTATTATATCTCTATACATAATATTTGTTTGAATAATTCTCTACTTCTTAATAATTGGGGTAGTTTTTCTTATGAAAATTAGACATTCTGCTCAAAATTTGATTTTCACTAATTAGATTTATAAACTACAAGATAAATAAAAGCCATACAGGGCGCCTGGGTGACTCAGTGAGTTAAGCCGCTGCCTTCGGCTCAAGTCATGATCTCAGGGTCCTGGGATCGAGTCCCGCATGGGGCTCTCTGCTCAGTGGGGAGCCTGCTTCTCCTCCCGCCCCCTGCCTGCCTCTCTGCCTACTTGTGATCTCTGTCTGTCAAATAAATAAATAAAATCTTAAAAAAAAAAAAGCCATACATTTCTATTGTGGCCTTCATTAATATCATGGATTGGTGATTTTACATTATTAATCATTAAGTGCCATTATTACATTTAACTTGAAATTGAATAAAAGTTTGGCAAGATTTTTTGTTAACTAAAATTATACATAATCTTAATATTTATCTTTTTATATTCTAAAAGTAGGAAATACCAGGAAACACAACTTAATAATGAGCCACACTTTCTAGTGCATTTTCTGTCCACCATATACACATTAGGTCAACTAGACAATGTTTGAACATTTTTATAAGAAAATATAGTAATATATATTTTGGTAATTTAATTATGAAATAGAAAAAATGATTAACTGTTGGATCAAATTTAATCACCTTTGGGGGTGCCTCTACCTTCAGCTCAGGTCATGATTTCAGGGTCCTGGGATCGAGCCCCACATAAGGCTCTCTGCCTGCTTCCTCCTCTCCCTCTCTGCCTGCTCTCTGCCTACTTGTAATCTCTGTCAAATAAATAAATAAAATCTTTAAAAAAAAATTAATCACCTTTGTCATTGTGCTACTTGCACTTTTCTATTTGGTCAAAGGAAGTTAAAGTTGTATCTATATGACTACTGAATAATTATAAGGAGCAAAATTATGTTTTAGAAATGAGTCATAAAAAATGCTTTGGAATTCTCTGTGAGGTTTAAATTTACATTATTTGCCAAAATTGAATCACATTCATACATTTAGTCTAATCTTTAGTATGAAACATAAACTGATATTAGGCATAAACTAAATCGAAGTTTTAAGAAAGTATAAGCATAAAATACAGTGCATGGATAGCCTTGGGTACCATAGAGGTTAAGCAGGATTTATGATTAAGAATAAATTATTCCAGTGTGAACATGGGGTTTTGTTTACTGGTGTTTTTGCAAAATCTGATCTGATGTTCCACTAATGGAACTGAAAGGCAAAAGACTCAGCAGATATATTAAAATATAGGCTAGACAACATATTCTGTATAGGGCATTTTTATACAAAGCTCTTTCATGCTAATATTAGATAAAATTTTAAATATTTCATTTTAGTAGAACTCAAAGACTGAAATGTTTACAGTAAGGAAAAAATACTGTGGGATTGACCTACTCGATGTCATTTTTGTTAATATGTACAGATTGAAATATTCTTTAAAAAACCTATAAAGCATAAAGATAAAGCTTAGTTTGGGGAAATATTAACTGCCAATCAAGTCTGTTTATTTAAGTATTTATTATAGAACAATCTGTAGAATAATTTGGTGAAGTCTACTTACCTATGTTGTAAACTGATATGCATTTCAGTAAAACTTAAATATCAAATTAAATTTTCTTATTTGGTCCAAAATATTTTTCTTTTTTGGTACCAAAAATTCTCCAGTCTATGAGAATGAACTAATTTTTTTGTGTGTGTGTTTTGTGCATGTTAAAATATTTTATTGGCCGAGAGCTCTTTGACCATGTCATTCATTATTACCTATTCTTCCCTTAATTTTAACATTAAAAAATGAATAAGAAAAATTCAGTGAATGTAATATATTTTTTTAGTGTTTGTATTTGTTTTTTATTTTGTTTATTTTTATTTTTTTAATTTTTTATTTTTTATAAACATATATTTTTATCCCCAGGGGTACAGGTCTGTGAATCACCAGGTTTACACACTTCACAGCACTCACCAAAGCACATACCCTCCCCAATGTCCATAATGTAATATATTTTTTAAATTGCATCTTGGCTTATGAGTATTCTCCTATCTGCATATCCATGTTTAAATACAACAGAAAAATAAAATAACCACTTATTTTATTGTTTTTAATTATGGTGGTTGTTTTAATTGCTTACTATTTGTAAGGTATTTTGCTAAACATTCAATAGATTAACTCATGGAATTGTCAATAAACCCTGTTATGTAAATTAATTTACTGTTCTACTTTAACACATGAACTCATTGAGACTAAATGGCTCATCTCAGTTCACACAACTTTTAAGTGGCAAAGTTGGGATTTGAGTAAGTTTAAATCAAGACCTGGATTTGTATTATTTGGTATAACTAGGAAATTCTTCTATTGATTCTTTATAAATATCACACATTTGCTTTATTCTTATATGCATAACTCTTTACAAGAATTTGACATTTTATAATGAATTTGTTATTTTTAATGCACACTGTTTGGGGCACCTGGTTGGCTCAGTCAGTTAAGCATCTGCCTTTGGCTCACCTCATGATTATCAGTTCCATTGGGGTTCTTCAGTGGGGAGCCTGCTTCTCCCTCTGCCTATCATTCTGCCTACTTGTGTTCTCTCTCTCTCTGTCAAATAAATAAATTAAAAAAAAAATCTTAAAAAAAAAAAACACACTGGGGAGCCCGGGTGGCTCAGTGGGTTAAAGCTTCTGTCTTCTGCTTAGGTCATGATCTCAGGGTCCTGGGATCAAGCCCCACATCGGGCTCCCTGCTCAGCGGGAAGCCTGCTTCCCTTCCTCTCTCTCTGCCTACCTCTCTGCCTACTTGTGATCTCTGTCAAATAAATAAATTAATAAATAAAAATACACAGATTTTTTTCTGTATTCTTGGAAAGATGTTATATGAGTACCACCTAAAAAGTACCAGTAATGTACAATTTATGATCATGCTTGCTTCCTAAATTTCTTAGATTTGGATAGAGTATATATTTCTAAAATAAGTTTATATTATGGACAGGCAGTGATCAGGCCCATCATTGTAGAGTGGTAAAAAAGCATCTGTCCTGCAATTAGATTGGCATCACGTCCTTGTTCTGCCATTTACTGACCATATGTCACTGGGAAAGTTAATTACCTGCTCTTTGTCTCTGAGTCCTTATTTATAGAATGAGCCAGCCATTATTTAACACTTTGTGGAATTGTGGTGATTAATGTATAAACAATATTTTGAACGGTGACAAGTAGAAAGTGCTCAATTAATTTTAAGTATTATAATCAAAGTAACGATAGGTAATAAAATATATAAGATGCTCATGTCCTTTTCCTCCATCACTGGTCCCTATTCCTCTTTATGTCTTACTTTAATTTATTTCTTCTTCCTTAAAAATCTTGGTGACTTTCTTTTGAAATATTTCACTTTTTCATTGCATTAAATATATAAGCTCCCTTGATATATATTATATATAAAGAACTTGGTACTTTGTAGCAAGTTTATATTATTTCTGTTCTTTTGGCCCAGTGCACAGAGTATAAATTCAGTTACTTTCTAATCAATCACTACAAGTATGTGGGTTTGGCATTGCATACTGGTTGGTTAATAGCTCTAATGATGTTCTCAGCAGTAGGATGGCTTTTTTAGCAGGAGTTTCAATCTTCACTAATATTCCTGTGCAACATTCTCTTTTATCATTTTGTCATTTTCCTGATGGATTTCCATACACTGAGGTATTTGTAAAATCAATCAACTGTCAATTTTAGGATTACATTTTCGTTACAAAAGGTAAGCTTTTTAAATGTTTCATTTCAAGCTTACAAATGATCACTTCTTTCCCTTTTATGAGAATCATTTTCTTCCCATTATAAAACTGCTTATAAAATCCAAATTCATCCTAAATTTCTTCTTCCATAAAGGTAGACAATAAGAAATGTCTCACGTATTTTCAAGTAACTGTATGCTCCTCTAGGTTCCATATTCATCTATTATTTCAGTGAATTAATAAAACCAAATTTTGAAACTTAAAGGAAAGCCTTTAAAAGTTCTCAGAATCAGATTAAGAGGATATATCTGTAAGAAATGTCTACTTAGTATACCTCTTCCTATATCATCTTATTATAAACATCTAATGGATTTCAGAATTAACTTCTTACCCAATTAATTTAAATAAAGGAGAATATAGGAAATTATTTGATTCAGATCCATTTTCAATAAGATACTTTTGGGCAGTTTCCGATTAAATATATTCTCATAAATAAACACTGCATGTCTCATTAAAATTTGATGTTTCAAAAAAAATGTGACTTTTTTCCCTCTTACAAGTCTAATGCCACGTTTCTGGAAAAATAAAATTGACTGCTGAAGAAAAAAAGAGCAAAACAAATATGTCCCAGGCCCTGATCAAAATTCCTTCTGAAACCTTTCAAGGGTAACTAATAAAGCTACAGCAGGTAATAGGTCACAGGCATGAAATAAGATATTTATAGTCCATATGCAGAAAAATCACAGATATTTTGGAAACGAAATTTTCATTAAATACAGCCTCATCTAAAAATCAAGTTCAGTCTTAACATTTTGGTGCATATAAAAGCCTTCGAATACCTGATGATAGCTATGGCTCTCCCCAGAAAATGCACATCTGTAAGTCTATACAAGGCGAACCCAAGGTTAAGAACAGTCTTGGTTCTCTTAACACATCAAATAGCAGGAAACTTAATCCGTTAACTTCATCAGTATATGCCCACACCATTCTCGAGACAAACCGGGATTTTCTTAGAGCTTTTGTTATCCTAATTTTTTTTCACGTCCATATTCCAAGAACCAATAACAATCTCCTCTAAAGCCAATTTTCTCATCACCATCACCTTGTTCTACAGAACCTAAGTCCCTTGATTTCTACACATTTTCACGTTTAGTCACCTTTGAGCAAATCTCCTCTAGAGCCTAGTACTATCGTCAACCACTTAAATTAGCTGTCTCAAAGTACTTTCTTTCTGATTTCACCACCTCTACTCTGAAAACAACTCACTCTTAAATCTATCTTAGAATCTATCTGCATCACTTCGACTCCAGGTTGGGTAGTGCTGCTAGGGAAAAAATACAGATATAAGTATAGATTATAGATATCCCCAAATACATAGTTTATAGTCACCACAAATTGATGATACTACCAGTTATCCTCTGAAATTCTTTGCTTTGGTGAATTCTCTCTCCCACCCAGCATTAGTTTTTCAAAACATATGTTTTCTTTATGCTTTCTAACCAACTTTTACCTTATTTACCTATTGGATGACAACTGTTCTTCAGAGAAGATGAGGCCTACGAAATTGGAAATAGGAGCAATGAAATAGGACCAATAGGTCCAATGATATTGGAAATTGGAAATTTCCTATGAAATTAGGAATACCTAGTGGTCTAAATGCCAAATTGCCCTCAGGATAATCTGAAGAAGGAAAAAAGCGCAACCATTTCCATATTCTGGGAGGTGGTGGCAGGAAGAAAATTGGGAACCACTTTTATAATTGTAAGGAACTGAATTTTTCTGACAACTGAATGAGTAATTTAATAAAATATATCCGGGTTGAGATGTCCGATAGTAAGTTGGAGATTTATATTTCATAGCCTTTGTTTTCTAGGTTGAAGCTCAACAGAGAAATTTATTTAATACATAAATCAGATTACTATAGATCAGAAACTTGATGAGCATGTCATGAGACTGGAATAGGAATGATTTCTGAGGACATTCCATTTCTCAGAGACAAAAGGAAGGGTGTTGTTGAGAGGCAAGGTGGTCAGTATGCTAACCTAATCCATTAAGAAGTGACATCTATCATAGAAAAAACAGATGGCTTGCACGGAACTCCCTTCCTGCTCAGTAGTGTCGATGCTCTTGACTCTTTTAATCCCTTGCTAGAGTATCAAACCTGATTGGATTTATGGTAACATTTTGACCTACAGCATAGTGGACATTTGTTTTGTTTTTAGTTACCACGCATATGAACATCTTCCTTGTTCTGATAGAGTAAGCAATCAGGACAATTTTAAGAGGAAAAAATATAAGCTATTAAAGAATTATTGGGACGCCTGGGTGGCTCAGTTGGTTAAGCAGCTGCCTGCGGCTCAGGTCATGATCCCAGCTTCCTGGGATCCCACATCGGGCTCCTTGCTCCGCAGGGAGCCTGCTTCTCCCTCTGACTCTGCCTTCCACTCTGTCTGCCTGTGCTCATGCTCGCTTGCTCTCTGACAAATAAATAAATAAAATCTTTAAAAAAAAAAAAAGAATTATGCCAGCCCAGACCACATAAGCCAGGACATCTCTGGAGAAACTGTGTCATGCAATAACTCTAGTTGAGTGAATTCCTGTGAAACTAAATAATTTAATATAAATCAGTTTAGACTGGAATCATTTCTCTTTAAGGTTTTTACATCCTGGAGGAGCTTAACTTGAAGGGCTCAGTAATCAACGTTTAAAATGAGATCACTATCCTTGTCCTTTTTCCTAATCTTTCAGGATTCATTTTAGGGTCTTGGAAAATGTCTAACACCTCCTAGAAACACAAAGAATGCATTCTGCCCCTTTTTGGTAGAGTTTGACCTCCCATCAGCAAGAAGCCTTTCTCCTTACAGCAGAACGACAGCACAATAGCAATCACCAAAGAGCTTGTTTACCTTTTTTTTTTTTTTTTTCAAAGACCTGGCTACTCTCCTAGAATAACAGTTAATCCATTTATTCTTTCCTTTGGATTCATTCTCTTCTTCTATCTCCTTAAACCAGCAAGCGTGGATAATTTTTTTTCTCTCCTGTAACAGAAACAAAATAAAAAAAAATCTATGAAATCTTTGATTTGTCATTCTATCTCACTTCTTAAAATGAATGCCTTCACCCACTGTGGCAGCCACTTTTGGTTGCCAACCCAGTAGGCATACCCTCTACTTTTATTCTTCCTCACTGGAAACACATGAATTTTGTGTGGGTGGTCTTCTGATATGTAGTCAGTGTTTCAGAAGAGACATATAGGGCTCACCTATCCTGAGGCCCTGGAGTGAATAAGGAATGATCTAAACCAATTGTAAAGATCTTCTTAGTGTAGCCATTGATTGGTTCATGCATGAATATGTATCCAATCCTTAACAATGAGATGAGATTGAAATCTTCTTCTTGGAAATGTTTTTCTTGCTAGATAAAAGAGATAGGTGAGGGAAAAAATTCCCAGTACCCCACTGGATGATGTTACACATGCATGTGATGCCTGGAATTGCCTGGGAGCTTATTGTACAATAACAGAGTAAGACATCACCGGTATGCTGGGTATGGCAGAAGAAAAAGGTAGAAACACTGGAACTTCATTGAGCCCTGAATTAACTCATGCTGCAATGACCTTTCCTCTGGACTTCTTTATATGAGAAAACAAAGACTTATTATTTAACCTACTTTCAGTTGGGTCTTTGCTTATAACTGAAAGAAACCTATCCAACATATCCAACTATCTTATATAGGTAGTTTTCAAAATATATTTGTATGTTGGCTAACTGAACATAAAAAATAAAGATTAAAAATATATATTTGTCTAGTTATAGTGAACATTAAAATATCATATATTTATATAAAACATTAAAAATAAAACAAAACAAGGGGCACCTGGGCGACTCAGTGGGTTAAGCCTCTGCCTTCAGCTAAGGTCATGATCTCAGGGTCCTGGGATCGAGCCCTGCATCGGGGTCTCTGCTCAGCGAAGAGCCTGCTTCCCTCTCTCTCTCTGCCTGCTGCTCTGCCTACTTGTGATCTCTCTCTCTCCATCAAATAAATAAATAAAAAGATCTTTTAAATAAATAAATAAATAAAAATAAAACAAACAAATCCACTGAAAATGAAACAAACCAGATCCATTCAAGCACCGGTTATCTGATATATAAAACCGTTTCTCATTTGAAACCAGGTTATCTGGTATATAAAACAGTTTCTCATTTTCATTACCAGTGGAAGGGAACGAAACATTCCTCCTCTGCCCTTCAAGGTCTTCCAGCTGGAGTAAAAATTAAATTTACATAAAAAGGATTAACAGGAGCAAAAACATCAAAGTTTTATTACATGCCCATGGAAGCCCAATATTGAAATTGAGATCTAAAGAAATAACTGAGGCAGGCAGTTTTTATGTTTTTTAGACAAAGAGACAATAAATCTGTAAAGAATTAACAGGACAAAGAAAACTTAACTTTGGGAGCTTTAATTAGTAAGAAATTTTAAACAGAATTCTGGCTGGGCTAATAAATTAATAAAAAGTAACAGGGGTTGTTTATAGAACCTTCTTGGCTCAAACTTCTTACCTCTGGTGATAAAGATGTCTCTTTAACTCTTGGTACAGGGAAAGTACCTTCCACATGAGAGGTTTATTTCCTGCTTTCACGCGGACAGAGGAGGGTCTCAGTGTTTTTCTACAGGTGCTGCCTCTTAAATAACTTTTATTTAAAACAACCAGTATTCCAAAGTGGCACATTATGGGTTAGATTGCTCTTGGCCCCTATACCAGAAAATCAGATTATTTTATTTTTTGGAAATACTTACATATCCAGTTAAGCATTCAAATTACCAAAAATATCCATCCCATTTATCTAAGTGTTTACTTTTTCAAACAAGATGTGACCACATTGTAAGCTGCCTTCTCTGGCAATTATTTTTCTTTTATACAAGAGTTGCCTTGTTTATTTATTTATCATTTATTTATTTATTTTTGGGCTACAGTTTTGATTTTGTTTTGTTTTGCTTTGTTTTAAGTAGGTTTCCCCTCCCCAACCCCCAACATGGAGTGCAACATGGGACCTGAACTCAGGACCCTGAGATCAGGACCCAAGCCGAAATCAAGAGTTAAATGCTAAAATGACTGAGCCTCCCAGGTGCCCCTTGGCTAGTTTTTTTTTGTTGTTTGTTTGTTTGTTTGTTTGTTTGTTTTTTTAATCATTCATAGAATGTCAGGGCCCCCATTCTCTGTTCATTTATGTTCTGGAAAATCACCTTCTTTTCTTTGCTTGTTTTTCTTTTTTCTAAAGCATCTCTTACCCAGACAAGGCTGTTATCTTAAAAATCTTCTGACAGTGGTATGACATTCTTCTGCCTAGCTACTGTTCTGGTTATACATCTCAATGCATGTTCTTATTAAATGTCTCAACTTTCACAAGCAAATGCCCAGCATTACATCCAGTTCAGCTGTCTGGTGAGTCATTTAATCACACAGGAGAGTTAGATTCTATTCTCTTGTCAGAGCTATTGCCTCCAACCCCACTGCAACTTAACACTTCATTGAGAGAGTGAATGCTAATGCAGGATTGCCAAAACATTGCAAAAACTTCACACGATAAGAGTTTAAAATTTTACCCTTGGATTGAACAGAGCATAAGCTTCTTGCTGATGTAGTTATTGCTAAGGTTTTGGCCAGGATGTTATTGCTGAATTATAAAATATCCTTTTTATAGAGATCCATGGACAGACTGTCATTTGGGTCTCAACATCAGGAATTCTTATGCTTCTTTGAAAGAAATGATTCACTTTTAACCTATAAATTCTGAAGGAATTATGTGGTTCTTTCTTTGTGTAGTTTTCTAAGAACCTCAGAGGTAATAATATAGTCCACATCGAGAAAGAGGCATGGACCATGCAACCTGTGTGTAATTAATCTCACCCTTTGTTTCCTATTTTTGTTGTTTTGCTTTTCTTGTTTTTGCCACTTGTTTTTTCCCTTGCTGAAATTTCCTCCATAATTTACCGTATCTAACACCTCCAACTCACTGTCATTCAATCTGTCATCAAATTGTAAAGATTTTTGCCTTTAAATCTCTCTTAAACTGTTTCATTTCCAATAAAATCATTTACGACAGTTTTCTAGCGTCCCTCTTTTAAAACTGAGTTATCCACATTCCCTCTGGGTCCTCTAATCCATTATGCTCACTGCAGGCAAATAATATTTTCAAAATGAAAATTTAATTGTGTGCTTCTATACTGTAATTCTGCCAAAACAAAACAAAGCACACACACACAAAATTGTCAATCTCTTCTAATTACCTCAGAAGAGATAAAACCACCAAATCCTTGAGGACTCTAAGGCCAAAGGGAAACCATTTCCACCCTCCTTCATTACTAGCTAAGTCTATAAAAGAGAAACGTCCATCCTGTGGAAGATGAGAGGGTGGTTTCTACCCTCACTTCATTCTCCTTCCCTTGCTGTTCATCAAGGATGAGGTTTTTATCTGGTTGAGAAGATTGGAGATGAGACTGAGTGTACATATTTCACATCTGCGCACTTTTTTGATTCTCTCACAAACAAAATAAATGCAATTCTCCCCTTATGGGAAAGCCAGAGGTGGAGACTTAGCAGACTAGAGAACTGAATTAGATTCCTAGGGCTGTTATAAGAAATTACCACAAAGTAGGTGTTTTTTTTTTTTTAAAGATTTTATTTATTTATTTGACAGACAGAGATCACAAGTAGGCAGAGAGGCAGGCAGAGAGAGAGAAGAGGGAAGCAGGCTCCCTGCTGAGCAGAGAGCCTGATATGGGGCTCGATCCCAGGACCCTGAGATCATGACCTGAGCCGAAGGCAGAGGCTTAACCCACTGAGCCACCCAGAGCCCCCTAAAGTAGGTGTCTTAAAACAATATAAATTTATTGCCTCAAGCTTCTGGCAGCTAGAAGTCTGGAATTAAAGGGCTGGCAGGTCCATGTTCCTCCTGAGATCTATAGGGAAGAATTCTTCCTTGCTTCTTCCTACCCTCTGATGGTGGCCATTAATCCTTGGAGTTCCTTGGCTTATAGTTCTATGGTTCCAAATGTCTACTTCTGTCATCCCATGATGTTCTCTGTGTGTGCCTCTATGTCTTTATATGGCGTTTTCTTCTCTGTATCTCTCTTTCAGATAAAGACATGAGTCATATTGGATTAAGGACTCATTCTATGCCAATAAGACATTATTTTAACTAATTATATCTGCAATGATCCTATTTTCAAATAAATTCGTATTCTGAAGTATCAGGTTAAGAATTTTGTGTAGCTTTATGGAGGGTACAATTCAACATATAACAGGTAGAAAACTGGTTCAAGCTGTGTTCTCCAACTGGTTATTTAACAATGAAGTTAATATCGTATCCATATCATATTTGTGTGCATGTTTCTCAATTGTTTTATCATTTTTGAATGAAGGAGTATAACGAGAAAATCAGCAAGTACCCCAGAAGGTGGGTTTGGCGCTAACTACTTTAGAATTATCCCATAAAATGGTATACCTTTCTCTCTATTCTGCCTGCAGGGTTCTTTAATTCCTCAAATGTATCTTGTTTCTCTCTTGCAATCCCTTCCTCAACTGCCCGCTTTTTTCCTTAAGCAGCACAAGACCTAGGGCATAATGTATCATTGATTGGGATAGTTTCCCTCATCTTTCTTCACTTAATTAAATCCAACTCTTTGTAGTTTTAAGTATTTCTTCCTCAGTAAAGCCAATAATCCATGACTCTGGTCAGATTCCTTTCTTATATACTCCAATACACAAAGTTCCCTTGCCTTAAGAACTATTATGTCAGTGTGATATTAGACATTAATTAGAAGGTGAACTAATATCTGTCTACTCTAGCTGCAGTTTTCATAAAGGATGCTGCCTGTATTTGATCACTACATTAGCATCCATGGCTGACAGAATACCTGGAAAAAGGTAGACTCCAAGTAAATATTTGTTGTGTGTATAAATCAATGCTGAATTATTTTGAAGTATTTTTTTATGTTAAATTAAGTGAATGGTTGAGATCCCTTCAGTGTACTTTGGAATAAGATGAAACAGAAGAAACAATAAGAGAATGAAAGGGAGAGGGTGAGAAAAAAAAAAAAAAAGAAGAAGAAGAAAAAAAAAGAAAAAGAAAAGAAAGAAAGATAAAAAGGAGAGAAGGAAGAAAGGCATAGAGAGATGAAGGGCCAGAGGGAAGGAGGGAAGGAAGCAGGGAAATACTACAAAAGAAAGGAATTTCCAAGTTGATAATGAGTTGTGGCTCATTACCATTTCAAAATGATAAAAATAAATAGTTATGTATGTTGTGCTTTTATTCCTTGAATGCTTTTTCACATGTTTGCTTTTATCATCTGCACACAGCTATGAGTTCTAGAGTTAACACATATGCTTGGCATTTCTAAAGGCATCAAATTTGCCCTTGATAGTGCTTTCTAAGAATTTTCATGAAGCCAGTATGAGAGTTTTAAGTGCAGCTGTTTCCCTAAGACTCAGTATGTAATTCCATTAATTTAAGAAGAGGAAAATTGTCATGGCTGCTATATCAGATATTCTTATTGGATGTGAATATGCTATATCAAAACAGAAAGTTACAAAGTTAGATACATGTAGGAGTTTTATTTTAAAAAAATATTTCACATAAAAATAGTGCATGCATGATTTTAAAAAAAAGACAAAACAAACAAACAAAAACCATGCTCTTTGATTATTTGGTATAATTGCATGTATTGTTTTGTCTGCCTTGACTGTTCTTCCTCTTTTTCTCAAGCTAAAAAATATTTTGTCATTGTTTGTGATAATGGAGAGAGTAAAATGGAATAAGCATTGTTAAGGTGGTTGTTTAAAATATTTTTTGGAAATAATTGTCCAAATTATTGGACAGTTGAGCAAGTGGGGCTTATGCATGGCTTCTGTCTCAAATTCTCAGAATAAAACTGAACTCAGATAAAAGTCAAGGTATCTGCTGTATGTTAAAATGAACATAAATGACTTTCTACCTAACACTAGCCCTAGCAACCAATTACAGATAATGTAACTGTAGCTATACCAACACCAATCACATTTCATTCAAAACAATTTATGTAAATTCCCCCTTTCCTCTTTAAGAACTCTAACCTTCTTTGTCTCACCAGAGAACACTTTCAAATTCAATCAAGTCTGTGTCTCTTAGATTGCAATCCCTAACACCCCAAATAAATGCACACTTTTTATTTTGCAACTTGTTTTGTCATTTGTTCATTGGCTGATGTTTGTGACCAAGATGAGGGAAGATTGAATCTTACCTTGCTACTCGAGTTTGATAGTGTATAATTGTACCTTGCACGTAGTTCTACAGAAATATTTTCATTTTATTCGAAATGGAGTTTTGTATATTTTTATGAATGTTACTCCTACTTTGGTTTTTAAAATGTGAGTCGATCATTTTATTTTCATGTATAAGCTCTTCAATATTTTCTTCTTATATAATGATATTAGGATTTCCTCCCTGGGACAGCAAAAAAGCAACTGTATTACCTTGTCTTCTCCTACTTCTTATTCCCCAAATGGAATCACTTACTACAATGATGGCTTTTGTTCTGCTCCTCAAGCTACCTACCTCACTTATGCCTCAGGACCTTGCTGGTTCCTTGGGTAGGTCCTCCTCCCTGAAAAGTTCTTTCACAGGCTGTTTACATGGCGTCTCTCCCTCCTCATCTCTTAATCACACTTAATCACAGGGAGAAGTCTACCTTGATTGGTCCTCAATAACACACACACCTGTACATTGCTTTCACAACACTTAAAACAATCTGAAATTACGTTGTTTAGAGATTTTATTTGTTGATTTTTTCACCTTACTGAAGTAGAATATGATCTCCATAAGGGCAAACTTTGTCTGCTTTATAGACCATTTTAACTCCATGTGATGATTGAAAATATGTCCACACGTTTTTGACACTGCTTCAAAAAATAGAGTTTCATTCCTTTACTTTGTGTGTAGACTGGACTAAATAACTTGATTCTAACAAATTTTTTAAAGTGGAAATAATGGTGTGCCACATATTATGTGAGATCATAAAATTAACTAAGGTCCTACCCTCTCTCCTTTCTCATCTCAAATAGCCTGCTTTGGGAGGAGTTAGATGTACTTTTTTCAGTCCAGAATGCTCTGGATTCTCTCTCTGTCCACCAGACAAATTTCTTCACATCGATTACATCAGATGTTACCTTTTTATTTATTTGTTTACTTATTTGAGAGAGAGACAGAGAAAGAGAGCATTCATGTGCACGAGGGGGGAGGGGCAAAGAGAGAAGCAGACTCTCTGCTGAGCAGGGAGCTCCAGTCAGGCTGATCCCAGGACCCCTAGGACCCTAACCAACTGAGCCATCCAGGCATCACCAAATGTTACCTGTTAAGTAAAGTTATCTATAGTTCTTCCAGGAAGAGCTTGCACTTATGCACTTTATTGTTTACTGTTCAAAAGAACTTAACTTCATTCTCATGTAACTTGCCTGCAAACATGTATGCCTTTTAACTGGAAGGTAATTCTGGGCAGAGGACATATATTTCCCCCATAATAATAGTGCCCATTCCAACTCCTGGCGCATAGCAGGAGATAATTGTTTATTGAATAAATGCATATTTACCCACAGAGAAGTACAGAATTGAAGTAAACAGCCACAGTAAGCCTCCAAATATGTGTCTTCGATACATAGACATAACTGAAAGGAAGAGGCATGAAGGTTTCATGTAGTTGGATAACCATTTTCACATTCTATCTTACATAGATCAAATTACTAATTAAGATTTCTTAAATACAGAAATGATCTTCAAGATTCAATTTTGCCTCAATACAGAAAATAGATGTTTTCTAGGTAAAGAAAATAGATGTTATAAACATAACTAAACTCAATGCAGTTGGGCATGAAATTGCATGGAAATACACTTACCCTGTTTTTAAAAATATAATGTCATTTGTATTAGTCTTAATATCCTCTCTTAAAGAAAAGGAAAATGATAAACTGGTTTGTCAGTTACAAGTGATTCTATTTGACCCCTGTGACTCTATGATTGTCACTATCACTGTGACATTATGCTACTCAAGAATTTCAGAGTTCATGTGTCCTTTCGTCATGTCAGTTAATGGTTTTTAATGAAATTGTATTATTTTGACCAATTATTTAATGTTTTCTGGTGTATGCCAGCAGCAAAATGCCTAGGGAAAAAAAGATAATTTAATCTATTTGATAGCTCTGATTTATGCAAGGTCTCTGATGTGATGTGGAGAAGTTACAATATTTTTATGGAATTCCTTCTACTTTCAGTAAAATTTCAATCTCTTAAGGATCTATCCAGGGAGGGAAATAAGCAAGAACAAGAGGAACTAGTTGAACAATATATGATCAAAGTTCAAAAAATAAAATTTGAGGGGCACCTGCGTGGCTCAATTTGTTGAGTGTCCAGCTCTTGCTTTCAGCTCAGGTCCTGATATCAGGGTCATGGGATCGAGCCCTGTGACCAGCTCTGCATTCAGTGTGGAGTCTGCCCGGAAGGCTCTCCCCATCTCCCTTTGCCCCTCCTCCCCACTGCTCTCCCTTTATCTCTCTAAAATAAATAAATCTTAAAAAAAATAAAATTTGAAAGCATAGACAATGTCTTTTTTTAATATCACAATAATCCTTTAAGTAAACTAGAATGAAGACCCAAGCCACTGATTTATTTCGAATCTAGATGTTTTGTAGTGATCTCAGCCATAGGATGAAATTTCAGTTATGTAATAGGTGCATTTTAGCCCTCTATGCAATCATTTGTAACTAAAAACATTTTCACTGAAATCTGGCCATCAAATTAGAACTGGTATCTAAAATATGATTAAATTTTTATTCAATTTTTTCTATAAAATTTTTTTGAACCGTATACTTTTTATCAAAGTTTGGCATCTCAGCCTTTCACTGCTGAGCTTATTTTTCTAAATGTTAGTTTACTCAAACTAAGAGCAAGTTTCAAATTATAGTACATTTGCAGTATATTTACTTTAAAAAGAAAAAAAAAACAGAAATTCTTGTAGCTTATTCTCTGGTATATCAGCAGCAGGGAAGCTATATAACAATATTTTAATTATGTAAGTTTTTGAAAATAATCTACTTTTTAAGTGTAAATAAATTCATGTAATTCAGAGAATAGTATGTAATAAAGATAGAAAATCACTTCTCCAAAAAAAATCAACAAGAATATATATTTTTACTAAGAAAATAGTTTTCCCTAAGAAAGAAAGTATACTATAATCTACACAATAAAAACATAATTCCCCCAACTTTAAATCTAAAATGGCAAATTAAATTTTAAAAAATTAAATGAACATTTAGTCCAAAAAACTCCAATCCAGACAAATTCAGAATTTTTAAAGTATAATCTAAAAGTAGAAAATTGTGTGAATTAGAAAACATAACTTCCAATGGAAAATTTTTCTAAGAGATGACTAGGGAAAATATTCTTTATGGGAATATAAAAGTCTGAATTAAAATTGCATTTTCCCCCATAGGATCATTAATGTAATAATTGTGAGACAATGTTTTTTTCTTAATTTGTTTTATAATGACCAGTATAATTACTCCTTACAGTAAATGTAATAACAAGAAAAGATACCAATGGCCTAATATTGTAATTTTTGCTTAGATATGTTTTTCAGTTGTTAAAGAATACCTTTTGTTATGCATTTTTAATATGGGAGTAAAATACAAAGCAATGCTATTGTGAATTCATAAATACCTTCTGTCAGAAATTTCATAGCAAAAATTCCCAAATTAAGAGGATTTCCCCCTTCTTATGTAGATACTTCAGTAAGTAAAGGTGATGTCATCTTTGTAACTTGTATAGAGGGTAAATAGATGCCTTTCAAACAGGCAGGAGTGTGATTTCCTACCTTTTGATTCTATAGGGATTTTGACATTTTTTATATATTTAGAACATAATTTTAAAAAGTACCAATCATACATAGGGAATCAAAACAATAATTTATTTTGTATCAGTTCATGCTTCAGTAATTTAAACAAAATAATTAAATTATGATTTTCAATATGCAATCTATCTATAAAATGATAGCCAGATATTCTTCTCTGAAATCATAATAAGAAAAAGAAAGTGCATACCTAAAGGGTTTCTTTTACATATTTAAAAGGTGTATTTTCACTTTTATAACAAGTCTCATTAAGGATGAAAGTAAATGATCAGATTTTAACAATGGCATGTCTAAATTTACGCTACTACAAACAGATATGTAGACAAGATACAGATTTTTAAAATATAGATCTCTTCTAAAATCAAGGGAATATAATTCCATGATGAATCAAGAGTTGTTGTAAGTGAATAGTAATGCTGATATCCATAGAAGAATCTTTGTACTGTATAAAAGCAATTTAGTCATTGTGTATCAAGTTAAGATTTCCCAAATATAGGAGTGCTTGGGTAGCTCAATTATTAGGCGTCTGCCTTCTGCTCAGGTCATGATTGCAGAGTCCTGGGGTTGAGCCCCACATCCTCCCTGCTTATCAGAGAACCTGCTTCTCCCTCTCCCACTCCCCGTGCTTATGTTCCCTCTCTTGCTAGGTCTTTCGCTGTCAAATAAAATCTTAAAAAAAAAAAGACATCCCAAAAATAAAGTGCATGACCAGTCAAAAAGGTAAGTAGGAAGAAGGCTGATACAGAACTAATTTCAGAACTAGGGAAGATGAGAGACTTAGATATTGGGAAAAGTTTATCCATGATTAGAAAAATTATCCTTTAGTATGATATAAGATACATTCAGCTGCAAACAAGAGACTGATTAAAAGTTGCTTAGACACAAGGTATTTATTATTTTTCATAACAAGGAATCTGGAAAAAGGACAGTTAAAGCATTCAATAACTCAAAAATTTTGTCCAGAAACCAGGTGATTCCTGCTTTTACATCCTGCCTGCCACAATTAATTGACTTTTTGTCTTCAGTTGACCCCTTCATAGATGACCTCCATAATTCCAAACATCATATTATAATATTATAATAATGTCCAGAGACAGAAAGAAATTTTCTTCTATTGAATACCTATTAAGTGCAAGGATAACCTACAAGAAGCCCTCCAACCTTGATAGCTTGTTGGCCTGAATTATGTGGCACTAAGTGTCTAAACCCATGATTTAACAACAGGAGTGAGAAAGCTACGATTAGATGAAATTAAGCGAAGTTCATTCTGTAAGGCTGAAGAGGAGTTCCTTCCCTGAGCTCATGTGCAGTGAGGAAGAAGCTGTAAAGAAAAGAGCATAGGTAAAGTATTTGCTATAATTTGAAAAGAATACTAAAAGTGCAGGAATCAGGGACCAACCATAAGAACAAAAATAATAATAATGCATTTTTTTCCTCAGACATTTCATCTGAGACTCATAGTAGAAACTTATGTTACTAGGAGAAAAAGAAAGTATTATGCATTGTCTACTCAGAATAAGGGCTTATTGTTTTGTAGGGTTCAACTGTGAAACTCTTTCAGCCAACGTTTTTTATTTTCTTTTTTTTTTCCTTTTTCTATTATCCTGATGATAATCATTATCACAATCCTAAATGTAGTCAAATAGCAATCAGATATAAATCCCTGGAAAAGCATACATTAAATGTCTACTTAATTTTGACTTTTCTCTTGATATTTCAAAAAATAAATCCTTTGTTTATCTCCTTCAATAGTCCACTGTTTTAAGTAAAAGTGTAAGCATAATGGAAAAAGTCTTATTTCAATAGTTTTGATGAAAATTCATTTTTTATGTTTTAGTTGATTAAACCAGAAAATTAGCTGCATTTTTGTTTATTGTGTCAGCATTATGTTCACTCAAATTTAAATTCCCATAGAACAGGATAAGTTTTATTTATTGTTTTATCCCCACCATTGATTTTAGTAGGTACTAAATAGTTTATTGAATTAAAGTGAGCTATAAAAATCAGCTATAAAATTGCTCCACTTTCTGGTAGTAGCTATTCCTAAATCCCAATGGGAATATGTTTGATCAATCTGACCCCATTTTAGTGAAAGCAAATAGCACATTATCTAATATCCTTCTAGTTCACACTTAGAAAATCCTCTTAAATGTCTGGGAAAATAGCAACGATGTGTTTTCAAATATTCTGTATTGACTCAGTGAATAGACTAGGTTATCATTTGCTACCCTGGTTATACTCAATTCAAACACCAGGTTTTATACCTGCCACCAAGTTTTTCTATCACTGGATCATTACCTGCACTAATTTGGGGGCTAATAATTTGGGGGATAATTCCCAAGGGAACAGCCAGCCTGGATAAAATAGACTGGATAACATCCATAAAGACTGGATAAAATCCATAAAGTGTGTTTATCCTGAGAGGGAGAGCTGCTTGACTCACTCTGTACATGCCCAGTGGAATACCCCCGCAGGAAGCAGCTGATATGCTTCCTATGCAAGCCAAGTGGGATTTCTTTTTGATGAGGAGGCTATTCACCCATTGAAAATACCCATTCCCCAGGTCATGGTAAATACTGTGGTTTAAGAGGGCTTCTTTCACATGGGCACCCCATGTAAACTTATTGCTGCAAAACAGATCAGGAAACCTTATCACATTTGGTGTGTCAGCTTCCCCTCAAGAGTTTTGCAAGTGCTAGTAAAAATATTAGGTTGAATCATAAAAGAATAAGGAAAGCCCCAGGGGAGAGTCAAGATGCTATTCCAAAAAAAAGGTGGACAACTTTTTTTAAGTTATTAGCAAAAAAATGAATAAGGCAAATATTGATGTGGTAAAATGAAGGAAATAGAAAGGGAAAAGTCACAAGACTCATCCTGGTAAGGTGGAAAGCTTTAGATAGTTATTCAGAAAGGTAATGAATAAAACAGGTATTGATGGGGTTAAAACAAACGTTTTAATACAGTACTACTAAGGGTTGGGAAATGTTTTAATACAGTACTACTAAGGGTTGGGTGGGCCAGAGGGACCCTCTGCTGCTCCCTGAACATGAAAGGGCCCCAAACAAGTCTATTCTATTTATTTCTTCAGTTTGAAGAAATTTATAAAGCAGGAAGGCAAAAACTATAATGAGAAATCTGACGAGCAATCACTTGGAAACTGGTTAGGAGGATTAATCAAGATAAAGATTAACAAATGGGCCAAGGTCCTTTGGCTCCACCCCTCACTGGGTACCCAGAGCTTTTTGCATAAGATTGGGTAAATGGTTAGGAAGTGGAGAAGAGAAGTTTTCATTGGTATGGGTGGGACTTCCATAAACTGAGGTACCGAAGCCTATTGGAGAAGTCCTCACTGGTGCTACAATTACATTGAGAGGATATAAAAATGTAGTGTTTGGTAGGATTATGAAAGTTGGAATGTTTAAGCAAATATTATATAAAGAAATTTTGTCTCTTTTACAAGATTGTCTTTTGGGAATGGACACTCTGTCTGACTGGGGAACCTTTCCCCTACCTGGTATTGTAAAACAGAAGGCCTATAAATTTGCCCTTCAAACAATTTTAATTGAAATTAGAAACCAGTAAGATTGCTTGAACCCAGTACGTACAGTAGAAACTGGAGTGCTTGCAAATTCTCTTTGCCATAACCCTGTGTGGAACACAGATTGGGGTTTGTGGCAAGAGCATGTAACCACCTCCTACAACAACTGCTGGTACTTGGAACTAGAGAATTTCTATTAGAGGGGTATTTACTACCTTTCTACTGGATATTAATTAAAGCTACCTCAATGACTGAAGGTCATGAAAAGATCTTGAAATCTGAAATACCAGAGATGTATTACTGAGTGATATCAGAGAATAGCTCTAATGGAGATGATGGTGCCCAGAGGAGTTCCATAATAAAATGGAAATGGTTTATATAGGATCATGCTGCCTGGAGAGTGCAAGAAGGAGATAGATATAAGCAGGGAGACACTTTCCCCTCAGACTGACTTTGTAGCTTACATGAGGAGCTGTCAGATCTGATTGCCACATGGACAGTACCCTATGGATAGCTGTCAACTGAGCAGCAAAGAGCTGCATGGTTGATGGATGGCAGTTCTAAATTGAATGGATGACATCCTCTTTGGAAGGCCACCACTCTGATCAAAGAAAGTAAAATCAGATCAGTCTGGTGTGTTGAATTGTATGCTGTGTTCCTAGCAGCAGTAGAAAGATTGGACAGTGATAAAAGCCCATATGTTTGGGTTTTTACTGACTCGTGGGCAGTAGCCAAGGACCTGGCCATATGGTCATGCAGGAGGGCAATGGAAGGTGACTTTTAAAGGATTAAAGGGATGCCCATATGGGGCATAGTCCTGTGAAAATAACTGTGGATATAAAATAGAACATGTTAATGAAATCAGAAGAACTCCCTTCCAGATTTGGAAGGTAACTGGAATCAACAAACAAATATGCCCCTGTGCTCCTTTGAGATGGCCCCATGTGTCCATGAAATGAGTTGATGTGGGACCACTGCAGCAATGCAGAGATGGGTTGAATCTAGAAATACTCCTTTTGCATTCTCGAAGGCCCCAAATAACAATATGAATAGTTATGTCTTCAGCAAAAGAGACAGACTGCAGATAGCTATGCGGCAGATTAGCTAGTGGGAAGGGCCTGACCATAGCTGGCAAGTCAGACTGATGCTGGTAGCCCTGGAGTAGGAGTAGGGGACTACAAATGGATCTCGACTAGAATAGACACTGCCTCTAGACTAGGCTTTTCTTACCTGGTGATAGATGCAACTACTCGAGTATTACAAAAGAACTGGAAGAGAAGATAGTGTACTGGTTGGGATGGCCCACTATCATTTCTCCAGACAGAGGAACTCACTTTACAGTGGGTAATATCCAACAGTGGGCAGAGAGATATTCTCCTCAGACAAGTTTGTGTAGTTTGACAGAAAATTAAAATATGCAATTAAAACACTGGTTGTCAGAAAACAAGAAAAGATAAAAACTTAAAGGGCTGAGTGTGTGTTCACACCCAGCAGAAATATGAGGGGAGTAAATAAGTATCCCCAGTGGAAAAATTTCTCTTTTTTTTCCTGAGGAAGAGGGGGTGGGGAAGATGCCGGTATTCTTTCATACTTTCTTCCCCACATCATCTCAAACTTTTCCTCCTACTTGATGCAGTGGTCATAGGACCAACATTGCCAACTACAAGGGCTAGAAGCAAGGATGATTCCTAAGCAAGAAACTCTACTGTATTTTTAATTTTAATGGCACAATTCCTGATAGGACAGGATGTGCTTTTACCCCATCTGTTGAATTGGAATTAATAGTGAATTTAGCTATGTTGCCTGGTGGTAAAAATGGCCCACTAGTTGCACCTACATAATCTTATTCTATGTGAAAATCTTGCTAGATTAATGTTGCTGCCTGCCATCTAGACCAGCATAGCAGCCAAGCCAAATGACCCTTCCAAAGTTGGAAAAGTTAGAGTATAAATAGAGACAAGGAAAATGAGTAGCCAGGGGTAAGAGAATGAATAAATGAGTTAAGTTATTGTCAGGGTGAAGAATTTCCTATTCCTTTCAAGATCCTTCTTGCTGGACCAAGAATCAAATTGACATGAGATAGATTAACAGGGAAAAAAATCAAATTTAACATTATACTTTTAGGCAATCCACACAGACATGGAAATTCCAAAGACAGGCAAAATGAGGTATATATGTCAGTCTGAATTAAGGAGGAAGGAGGCAGAGTTCTGGGGCTTTAAGGGGAAGGAATGCAATGCACAGAGAACTAAGAAGAGTAGATGTTTGTTTGTATTTCCCTGATGCCGAGTGATATGGAGCACTTTTTCATGTGTCTGTTGGCCATCTGGATGTCTTCTTTGCAGAAATGTCTGTTCACGTCCTCTGCCCATTTCTTGATTGGATTCTTTGTTCTTTGGGTGTTGAGTTTGCTAAGTTCTTTATAGATTCTGGACACTAATCCTTTATCTGATATGTCGTTTGCAAATATCTTCTCCAAAACAAACTGAGGGTTGCTGGGGGGAGGGGGTTTGGGAGAAGGGGGTGGGATTACGGACATTGGGGAGGGTATGTGATTTGGTGAGTGCTGTGAAGTGTGTAAACCTGGTGATTCACAGACCTGTACCCCTGGGGATAATAATATATGTTTATAAAAAATAAAAAATTAAAAAAAAAAAAAAAGAAATCGGAAAAAAAAAAAAAAAAGAGTAGATGTTTGGTAATTAGATGTTTGCCCTGCCATACAGATGAGTCACTCAGATAAAATTCATTCTGGTAATAACCCTAATTCAAGGAAATACCGCCCTCCCCCAATTTTCTTCTATGTAGTTAGGGAGGAGCAAAAGTTTCTTTTGAGCCCACAATTTCAGTTGCCTTTAGCTCAAAATAGTCCTCATACCAAAGTGATATATTTTGAGAGCACCTGTGCTGAATCCCTTCACACTTAAAATAGCCTTTGTGTCACATTGACCCATCTTAGGGTGGCCTGTGCTTGACCCCTACATTATTGCCAACCCAGAATGGAGGCAAAACTGAAAAAGAATAAAGACATTTACATAGGTACTTGTTTGCAATTCAAGGAGCACAAATTCCAGCAGAAATTTAATCAGAAAAATGTCCCACCTATGGGGTGAAGGCAAGGGGTTTTTATGAGAAAGAAGAAAGGGATAATTATATTACTTAAATGAAAAGAGAAAAAAAATTATCGGTAGGTACTCAGAGGTTGAGCTGCTTTTGATTATAGGCTGATCTACTATATTCTATTGGGGTTAACAAAACAAACTGTTCCTGGTATGCATTAGTTAACTATTTTATCTTCAAAAAGTCCACAATGAGCAGTCTTAAAAATCAGAATGCCTGTTGCCCAGTTTCTTGTAAAACAGTTGTTGCTTCTGGCCAGTCCCAAGGTCTTCTTGCCCAGTTCAAGAATTCATTAGCCATTTGCTTTAAGAAGGGAAATGGAGGTTTTCTCAAAGTGGAATCTCTTATGTCTAGAAGTTTTATACAATTCTTCATTATGTAAAGAGAGAAATCTAAGATTCCATTTATAACTTGAAAGAGACTCAGAGCAAGAGATGATACTTTTAGCCCAAGTATACCAGATTCCTGAAAGGATAAAGCCACTGTGGAGACCATTCCTGTTTTTGGAACCTGAGCAGATCAAATAGGAGCCTGCAAATTTGAGTGACCCCGCCTGGGAGACATTTCCATAAGTATGATGCTGGACTGAACAATTATTAATGACTGAGATTCTAGTATTATACTAGTACTCTTGACTTATATGATTGTTTTGCTGTGAGGTATCTATGTTTGAAGACCAGAGACTGGACTATAATACTGTGATTTATAAAGAATATATACTTTGGGGCACCTGGGTGACTCAGTGGATTTAGCCTCTGCCTTTGGCTCAGGTCATGATCTCAGGATCCTGGGATCGAGCCCCACATCGGGCTCTCTGCTCGGCAGGGAGCTGCTTCCCTTCTTCTCTCTCTGCCTGCCTCTCTGCCTACTTGTGATCTCTGTCTGCCAAATAAATAAATAAATAATCTTAAAAAAAAAAAAAAAGAATATATACTTAGTCATCTGAATGACCAAAATGGATTTCTCATACCTATCTGGTTTTTGTCCAGTGTTCTTGGCTCACAACTCCTAAAACCCTGTGATAAGAGTAACAAAGATGTCTTTTGTTATATTAATGAAGTGACTTTTGAAAAGCCCCCAAAGAGTCACCAGTTAAGTTTTTTGGGTAAAAGGTATCTAGTAATAGCTTTGTTTCTGGAATAGGTCCAGTTTCCAATGTAAGTGTAGACCGCTAAAGGAGAGGTAAAGAGCTTTTCTGAAAGGTTTTGATTGTCTTTTTTCCCCTTTCTTTTTAATTTAAGTCTTAGTCAAGCTAGAAGGACCTTTGAGAGAACAGGAATTCTTGTCCCCTGACACTAGTAAGTAAAGGTTTCTCTGAGTTCTAGGAGTCATTCTAGTAGATTAATCAAATGGAAAGAGGGGGTCATGGGAAACTCTGGCTTATATCAGGTTGATCAGAGCACAGGTAACAACCTGGGCATGTGGCTAGCATTTGAAGGTCAGGGATGGGCAGTCTTATAGGACAGAAGTCTTCACCTGTGGGATCTGATGCTATCTCTGGGTAGGGAGTGTCAGAATTAGGTTGAATTGTAGGATACCCAGCCGGTGAATTATTTTGTGTGGGGAAAAGCCTCCACATATTTAGTGACCAAATTATCAGAAACTGTTCTGTGTAACAAAAATCGCATTCCATCTAAACTATTTCTATTGATTTGTAGTGGTGGGTCACTATTTGAAAACAAGCTATCAGAAAAACTGAAAACTTTCAGTATTTGTTCTTTATGAATGAGTTGTTTCCTTCAAGTAGCTAAAAGAAGTTTTGGATATCATCCCTGTGGGTGTATGCCCAAATGCCCTAACAGTAAATGTCATTGAAATTATTACATTTAGGGACTCCTGGGTGGCTCAGTGGGTTAAAGCCTCTGCCTTCAGCTCAGGTCATGATCCCAGGGTCCTGGGCTCGAGCGAGCCCCGCATCGGACCTTCGGCTCAGCAGGGATCCTGCTTACCTCTCTTTCTCTGCCTGCCTCTCTGCCTACTTGTGATCTCTGTAAAATAAATAAATAAAATATTTAAAAAGTAAATTATTAAGTTTAATAAATATAGTTGGACCTAACACATGTACTTTGTTGGACTAATGAACTTCAAAAGGCTTGCCAGTTTCCAGCTTATACTGCCAATATAGATGTTAAATTTTTACCCTTACCTATATCACAGTGAAAGCAAATGTTCTTTTTCAAATGTTTTTAAACATTTTTTGACCTAGGTATAATTTTTATAATTTGGAGATATATAATATATTGATTTGATACACTTATAAATTGCAAAATGATTACTACCATAGTACTAACTAATACCATCACTTCACATAGTTATCATTTTCTTTCCTTGGTAAGAATACTTCAGATTTACTCTCCTAGCAACTTTCAACTATATAATACTAATATTGTTAACTATAATCACCATATAATCACATTAGATCTCCAGAAATTTTTCCATCTTATGAATGAAAGTTTATGCCCTTTGACATGTTCCTCATCCCCCCTCCTCCAGCGAACAGTAACCACCTTAAATAACCACTACTCTGTCTTTATAAAGTCATCTTTTTTAGATTTCATATACAAGTGATAGCATGCAGTATTTGTCTCTGTCTGACTTATTTCACTTACCATGGTGCCCTTGAGGTTGATCCATGTTGTTGCAAATGAAAGGGTTTCCTTTTTTTTATGGCTGAATAATATCCCCTTATATATGTACTACATTTCTATTCATTCATCTGTTGATGAATAGATGGTTTCCATATCTTGGTTATTTTGGATTATGTTGCAGTGAATCAGAGTACAGATAACTCTTCAAGATCCTGACTTCATTTCCAATGGATATTTACAAAGAAGAGGGGCTGCTGGATCATATGTACTTCTATTATTAATTTTGTGAAGAATCTCATACTCTTTTCCATAGTGGCTGCAACAATTTACATTCCTACCAGAAGTGCATAAATGTTCCTCTTACTATACAATCTTGTCAACACTTGTGCCTTGACTTTTTGATTGTAGCTATTCTAACAGGTGTGGGGGATACCTCATTGTGGTTTGATTGCATTTTTCTTGATGGTCACTAATGATAAACATAGTTTTATGTACCTGTTAGCCATCTATGGAAAAATGTCTATTTTTTAATCAAATTTGGGTTTGTTGTTACTGAATTATATAAGTTTTTTATATATTTTGTATATTAATTCTTTATCAGATATATAATTTGCAAATATGTTCTCCTATCCTGTATATTACCTTTTCATTTTGTTTCTTTTGCTGTGCACGAACTTTTTAGATTGACATAATTCCAGTTAATTTTTGCTTTTGTTTTTGTTTCTAGTGTCATATCCAAATAGTCATTGCCAAGACCAATATCAGGGAGTTTTCCCATGTTTTTCTTCTAGGAGTTTAATGGTTTCAGGTCTTATGTTTAAGTCTTTAAGCCATTTTGAGTTAATTATTGTAAGTGCTGTAATCACTTCTCGGCCTTTTGGCTAAGATCAAGTGTATAAGTGATATAAGATAAGGATTCAGTTTCATTCTGCATGTAGTTATCCAGTTTTCCCAGCACCATTTTTTCAAGAGACTACACTTTCCCCAATGATTATTCTTGGTTTTCTTGTCAAATACTAGCTAACCATTTAAAAGAGGGCTTATTTTTTGATTTTTGATTCTCTTCCATTGGATATATGTCTATTTTTAATACCCATACCATACTGTTCTGTTTACTACAGCTTGCTAGTATAGTTTGAAATCAGGAAGTGTGATGCCTCCAGATTTGTTTTTTCTAAGAAATATTTTGGCTATTTCAAATCCTTTGTGGTTTCATACAAATTTTACAATTTTTTTCTATTTCTGTGGAAAATGACATTGGAATTTTGATAGGGATTGCCTTGAATCTGTAGATAGCTTTGGGTAATATGAACAGCATAATAGTATTAATTCTTATGATTGTGAACATGAGATTCTTTTTAATGGTGTCTTCAATACCTTTAAACAGAGTATTGTAGATTTCAGTACAAAAGTCTTTCACCTTTTTGGTTAAATTTATTTCTAAGTATTTTATTGCATTTGATACAATTATGAATGGGATTATTTCCTTTATTTCTTTTTCAGATGTTTCATCGTTAGTGTATAGAAATTCAAATAATTTCTGTAAATTGATTCTGTTTCCTGCAATGTTACTTAATTTATTGATTATTTCTAATATCTTATAGTTTTTTTGATGGAGTCTTTAGAATTTTCTATATATAAGACCAGATCTGTAAACAAAGATAATTTTACTCCTTCCTTTACAATTTGAATGCCTTTTATTTCTTTTTCACTTGATTGTTCTGGTCAGGAGTTCTAATAACATATTTAATGTGAGTGGTGATAGTGGGTATCCTTGTTCTTGTCTCAGAGGAAAAATTTTCAAACTTTCACCATACAGTATGATGGTAGCTATGGAGTAGTCATACATGGCCTTTATTATATTAAGGTTCATTTCTTCTGTACCCAATTTGTTGACAGTTTTTTCATGAAAGCATGTTGGATTTTTCAAATGCTTTTCTTCATCTGTTGAGATGATCATATGATTTTTATTCTTCATTCTAAATATGTGGTGTATTCCATATACTGATTTGCATGTGCTGAACCATCCCTGCTCCCCAGGGATAAATTCTACTTGATCATGGTGTATGATACTTTTTTTAAAATTTTTTATTTTTTATAAACATATATTTTTATCCCCAGGGGTACAGGTCTGTGAATCACCAGGTTTACACACTTCACAGCACTCACCAAAGCACATACTTTTAAAGTGTTGTTGAATTCAGTTTGCTAGTATTTTATTGAGATATTTTACATCGATATTTAACAAGGATATTGTCCTAGAATTTTGGGATTTTTTTTTCCCCTTTACTATTCTTATCTGACTTTGTTATCAGGATAATGCAGGTCTTCTAAAATTAGTTTGGGAGTATTTCCTCCTCTTCAGTTATTTGGCAGAGTTTGAGAAAGATTAGTATTAATTTTTCATTCAGGGTCTGATAGAATTTACCACTGAAACAATATGTTCTTGGAGGTTTTGTTTTTGGTACATTTTGTTTACTGATTAAATCTCCTTACTCATTATTGCTCTGCTCAGGTTTTCCAATTCTTCATGATTCAGTTTCAGCAGTTTTATATGTGTCTAGGAATTTATCTTTTTCTACTAGGGGTTATCCAATTTGTTGGCATATGATTGTTCATAGTTTCTGAATGTTTTTCATTACCATTGAGAATTAGCTATTAGAAATAAATATAAAGTCAGTTCATGAGACTCGTAGCAAGCTGTTTAAACTTTCAAAATTTCCCTACCTAAAATTTTCTCATATTTATGATATTAACAATGCTGACCAGTTTCCCTAAGTAGCAAAAAGAATAGCTAATCAGTGTGGTTCTCCCAGACTCTCTACTGTCCACTGTAACTGGGGTAGCAGCCTCCATTTCCTCCTGCCAAGAAAATCTCCCTCAAGCTGAAAGGGGAACCCTCCTACACTGTTGGTGGGAATGCAAGATGGTGCAGCCACTCTGGAAAATAGCATGGAGGTTCCTCAAAAAGTTGAAAATAGAGCTACCCTATGACCCAGCAATCAAACTACTGGGTATTTACCCTAAAGATACAAATGTAGTGATCTGAACGGGCACATGCACCCAAATGTTTATAACAGCAATGTCCACAATAGCCAAACTATGGAAAAAACCTAATGTCCATCAACAGATGAATGGATAAAAAGATGTGGTGTATATATATACAATGGAATACCATGCAGCCATAAAAAGAAATGAAATCTTACCATTTGTGATGATATAGATGGAACAAGAGGGTATTATGCTGAGTGAAATAAGTCAATCAGAGAAAGACAATTATCATATGATCTCCCTGAAATGAAGAAGTTGAGAGGCAAAGTGGGGGGTATGGAGAGTAGAGAAGGAAAAAAATGAGACAAGATGGGATCAGGAGGGAGACAAACCATAAGAGACTCTTAATCTCACAAAACAAACTGCTGGGGGGAGGGGGGAGAGGGTGGTGGGGTTAAGGACATTGGGGAAGGTATGTGCTATGGTGAGTGCTGTGAAGTGTGTAAATCTGGCAATTCACAGACCTGTTAAACTTTACAGGTTTACAGGTCTGTGAATTTATGTTAATTAAAAAAAAAAAAAAACCTCCCTCAAGCTCAGTATTTATCATGTCAGTTTTATGAAAGTTTTTAAAATTTCTACAAACATATTATATTGAGCCTTTGTTCTGTACTAAGTGCTAGAACACCAAAAACAAACACTACACAAACCAAATTATTGTTATGTAAAAGAAGAAAACTTAAGTAAGCAAGTACTAAATGTGTTAACAGCTTGAATAGCAGAGGCATATGCAGGGTTTTAAGGATAGAGAAGTAGAAGCACTTTATGGCTCTTTAGTTAATGTGGTAAAGGTGTCGGGAATTTCTTCACAAAGAAAAAAGGCAAGAATTCAATTTTGAACCATCAAGATGATTTCCATGATAGACATATTAGGGACAAGACTGGTGAAAAGCAAATTATCTAAAACCAGTAGTTTGAGAAATATTAAGTAAGCAGAAAAATTATGCATGAACTAATATTTTAATGTGTGCACTATTTAGGAATTTGGGATTAAATTGATACAATGAAATTTTCAACAAAGAATAAACAGTTTTAAATAGTAGAATGGTGTGATCAGTTTGTGTTTTAGAAAAATCACTCATTCTCAGATGGATCGTGGCTGGACCAAAAAAAAAAAAAAGACTTATAGGAAAATAGATACTGAGAGAGCAAATAAGAGACACCAGATAACAGTCTACAAAGCAGTGGGCAAGCAAGGGTAAACAAAATATACAGCTCTGTTATTAAAGAGCAAGATCTAGCCCTAAATTAATATTTTAATGTTGTATCTCATGGCTCTCCAGCCAGTACTCCATCTTATTTCAACAATTCTTTGGTAACCATTTGGCCTTTCCTATTTGCTTTGCTCACTCTGTTCTCCTAACCTGGACCAACCTTCTTTCTCATTTCCATTAGCCCAAATTATTCTCATTTATCAAAGCCTAGGTCACAACTCCTCTATCAAACTTTTTTGATCCTCCCAAATCATTTTTCCTTTCTCTTATCTACGAAGTTATTAATTTATTAATTTATCTATATCAAAAATGGACTTTAAAGAGGAAACAGATAGAAGGTGGTGAATACCTTAAGAAAAGTAAGTGAAATGCTATAGAAGTAAAAGAAGGCATAAATTGGTCCTGCTGGATAAATTTTTGATCATTGTGGGGACAAGGAAAAAGGGAGTGGGAACTAATCATAGAAAAGAAAAACCCATTGAAAAGGTAACAGTTGTTCTAAATCTTCAATCCTGGGTAGGATTTGTGCACATAGCATTGACAGAAGGCAACTTCTGGTGATAGAGAAGGCATGAGCAAAAATGCATATTTGGGAAATAAAATTAGCTCATTTGGCTGGAATATAGTTAAAGTAGACCAAGTTAACATTGGAAGGATACAAAAGACCAGGATTACAGGGAGCCTTGAACACGGGTCAAACTGAAGAGACTGGAATTCAATTATATGAGTAGGCAAAACTTAGAAATTTTATGTGACTTAGGCATCCTCTTTCCTGTTTATATCCACTCCCACATCAGAGTACAAGCTGCTTAGGTTCCCAGGTTACTGGATCCCCTCTATATCACAGAACCTTAAACTTTGGTATCACAGAAACCTTTAAACTTTTAAACCCCTGTTCTCCTTAGCATCAATTCCTCTTGTGACTGTCGTTTTAAACACTGTAGCCAGCTCGCAAACCATGCAGTTGTAGCACAGCTTATAGTTTTCCCACAAATTCAGTACCTCTGAAATTACTCAGTAAAAAGTATCTGGAGGTATGAAGGTTATATTCAAATGATGGCACGTTGATTGAAAGGGATTATTTTCCCCATCATATCTCCTCCATCACACAGGAAGTCTAGTAATGCTAGATAGTTCATGCATGTAAAAATGACAAAATTTGGAGCACCAGGGTGATTCAGTCAGTTAGGCATCAACTCTTGATTTTGGCTCACGTCATGATCTCAAGAGTCCTGGGATCCAGCCCTGCATCAGGTTCAGGGAGAAATGCTCAGCGGGGAGTGTGCTTGAGATTTTTTCTCTCCTTGCCTTCTGCCTCTAATAAATAAAATCTTTTTAGAAAGTTTTTTAAAAATGAAAAATTTTGTCATTTTTATTCTTTTAACTTTAGGTTTCTCCTGCAAAATGTATATCTGAGTAAACAGAGAAAAATGGTACTCCTTACTATAAAGCATAAATTTTAGCCTTATTTGCACCTGCCTTCCTAACCTCAAGATGATTTTCCTTACTGGATGGGTACCTATATCAATATTATTGTTCATCACCATCACCATCTTCATCATCATTATCTACTAACAAAAAATTAAATAAAGGGCATGCAATTGTTGTCAACATGATGATCTGTTCCTCCCCCAGCCCCACCTTTTTTTTCCCCCTGGAAATTCTTAAAATGTTAGGAATAAAATTGCATGTAGAAAATTGCATTTTTCTTCTGGTTGTAAAGGACACCATAGCTTAGATTTTATCTTAGCACTTTTGAATAAGTAATTCCACCATATCCATAGGCAGTTATCATGTTTGGTAAAAATATTTTTGCTCAGAAGACACCTCATCTAAAATATGTATATCTTGTGACTGAACCAAACAGTATAAGAAAAAGGAAAGGTTTCTGTTTTATGTTTTCTTCCTTTTTAGTTTAAGCAGTTATAGTCTTCATTTTGGAAAAAAGTCATGTAACAGTTGCATATTAATCATTCAAATAATAGTAAAGTCGTGAAATATAATTATTGGGAAAATGCATGCCGGTTCGATGCTTTCAAAATAATGACATTGAGATTATCTCTTTCACTTAATCTTGAGGAAAAAAAAAGTTAAAATTTTGATTTATTCCTTCAGTGCCCACAACATTTATCAGATGAAGGACTATTCTGCTTTCATCCAGTCTTCAGAAGGCAATTTGCTTGTTTTTACAAAACAATCTATTTCCTTTAAAAAAAGTACTTATATTATATTTGCACATATGTAAGGATTATGACACAAATAAGGATTTTTCTATTGTGGATCATTTTTATCATTGTACAATTAATATCTATTATCTCAAAGAGAGTATTTATTGGTGCTAGCACATATGAAAGCATTGGTTTCTAGAAAAATACTCTTGTGTCTAGAAAGTTATATTCTTGTGAAGAAAGCACACAATGCGCATTTATATAACAGGTGCTCTTATTTGTACAATTTTATTAAACATAGTACATTGAATCTCATACTTCCCTTTAATATACAGACTTGTAAATCCATCAAATTCATTTTTCACTTGAAAAAAGATGGACTGTTACAAGGTTTGTTAAGGTCACTCAACTGGCTAGTGGCTGAGTAGGAACCAAAAATTCCTATCGGTGAAACACTTTCTCTGTAGTGCTCTATACTATCTAAAAAAGTGATGAATTAAATTAAAAATATTTTTTAAATGAATAAAAAGTTAAGTTTGACATTGAGAGTCCTAAGAGTGCCAGATCTAGAACTCTCACTAGACATTAGACTCTATTAGTACTTCAGTTCTGATTCTACCTAGCTAAATTATATTGTGCAAGTTTCTCTAGCTAAATTCTTCCTCATTTGTCTCACCTGTGAATATGTAAGAGGTTAGATAAGTGAACTCTATAATATCATCTGGTTCTAAAATGAATCAGTTTTAGGATTAATCAGTCATAGTCTTCATGTTTTGGATTCTCCACCAAATTAAAGTTTATATGCTTCACAAATCTATTTCTTCCTCTACAATTACTATCCTACCTTAAACATGGCCTTTTAAAAACATTGTTTAGATTATCTTCTTGACTCTATTCTCCCTATTCCAATTCATATCTTCTACCTTCACTGGATTTTGGATCTCTGTGATATTATGAATCAATAAGCTATTTTAATGAGGGTGAGGAAGTTGTTATAGGATTAGAGTTTGTACTTTCCTAAGTAAGGTTATTTTAAAAATGTTATCATCATGGTTATATCAATAAATAATAATACCAAAAATTAGGAAACATCTCACTTAAAAAAAAAATTCTGGTCTTTCCCAAGACTTTTGGTGATTTTTTACTTTCCTCTAGGACTAAAAAACTAAACAGCTGAAACTAAACAACTGAAAGTGTGGTCTAATTAACAACAAGTAATAAAAATTAAATTCTACTGCAATAAATTCAGTTTTTTTCCTTCTCCTGATTGTTGTTTCATTCCTTAGAAAGTAGACCATTATTAAGGCTTAAAAACCTTTCCACCTAGACATTTTTGGTAGAGTATTACATTTTGAAGTTGATATTGACCTATAATACTTTAAAATGTTGTTAAGAAAAATGTGCTAATAAAGGTCTTGAAAATGGACCCTTCAAGAAAATTATATACCAACTCGAACAATTACTATTACATGCTGCTTAAAAATACCTGACTTCTGAAAAGTGATAAGTGATACTTGAATTAAAGTAGAATCAATTTTAGGGCAAGAATTTTTTTTCTAGTATCCTTTCTAATATCTAAGGGAGTGTGTGTGGGTATAAATTGTATCAGCTATGTGACAATTATATCAATGTTCCCATATTCTGGGGTATTTGACTAAGTGAAAATTTTACATGGAATTTTTATAATTTTTCAAATCCGGTTCTTTCAGTATCATATTTTTAATTTATCATGAGTTGAGAAATAGCCCTGAATATAGTCATCAATCCTGGCAAATACCTCAGTGGATTGTTCATGCATTTATCAGGAGCAATAATTATTTGGGCCCAACCATTCCTAAATTTGTATTTATAAAAATAAAGCAACTTAGTAACATTATTGCGTGGACATGAGCTAAATGCCAAAATGGCATTTATAAATAATTATACTGATACAAGACTGCATATGCAAATTATAGTTCACTTTCTAAAAGACCGTTCTTAAAACTGCTAGAAATGCAAATATTAAGAAATTAATTCCTTCAATAAAGTCCCTGGTATCTAGTACTTTATTGTAGATAGTAGGATTTGTATGGATTATTAACTAATTTATACCATTTACTTAGATGATAAATTCGTCACAAGACTCAGTAGTTATCAAAATTAAATATGTTCAGCTAATCACAGAACTCATTTTCAATAGTGGAAAATTATCTTCATTAAAATTTATGCATATTAATCAACTCAAAGTAATTTGAAAACATTTAGAATTTAAAAGTCAATATTTTAAAATGATAAGGAAAATTCTATATTGTTTTAGAATGAAAATTTTTTCACCAGAGTAAAAACTTTAGACTTTTTCTCAGAGGAAATTAATGTTAATATATGTTTTATAATCAGTCTTAAATTGGTGATTATGCAAGATGAAATTCATTCTTACCCAAGAACCTAGTGTTACCTATTGATAAGGAAAAAGATCTTGTAAAAACATTATTTTCCCACTTAATTCTTTTCTGAGAAGTATATCTGGACAATACCTTAAACATTAAAATGATTTAATTTGGTTTTTTATGACACATTACAATACTAAATTTTGTAAAAGCCAATCACCAATTAAGAATGAAATGAGAAAGATAGTTATTGAAGCACTTGTAGTGAATGAGTTGATAGAAATAATCCCTAAATTTAGGTATGACCATCTAACAAAGTCTCCTAGCTATCAACTCTGTAATGCCTTTATCTATTTTTTATTGGCTGGCTGTGTGTCCTAGTATTCCTTCCTTCCTTTCTTTCTTTCTTTCTTTTTTTCTAAAGATTTCATTTATTTATTTCAGAGAGAGAGCACAAGCAGGGGAAGGGGCAAAGGGAGAGGAAGAAGCAGACTCCCTGCTGAGCAAGGAGCCTGTTGCAGGCAGAGCTCCATCCCAGGACCCTGAGATCTCAACCTGAGTCAAAGGCAGACCCTTAATTGACGAAGCCACTAGACATCCCTGTCTGTTTCTTTCAAAGAGTGTTAACATTTGTTCTGTAGGTAATTACTTATAGATGGGTTTGAGTGGATCAGTCAAAATAACCTTTACTTTAGGGCTAATTCCTGCCTCCTCCTACAGCATGATCTTCTTGGGTTTTCACTAAGTGCCCCAAGTATTCAGCATATCTCTCCTCTGACTAGTGAAAATCTCAACAGACCCTAACCTTATGTAATAAGACAATTGTTTAATTTATAACTCCCTGGAAATTGCTATTTTCTTGGCTGCATGGAGTTTACCTTTTTATGTACAGATTAATATTTAATGGAAGACTGAAAAGGGATATCATGTGAATTTCTGAAGCTTTTTCTCAACATAGGTCTTTGTTTCTAGTACTTTGCCCTGTAAATTCCAGCTTCCTTAGCCTCCCTAAACTCTGATCTGTTAGGAAACTCTGGCTGTTAGGAATATCCTCCCTTCCTATCAGAATAAGAAATTTTATCTCTGTAGAAAGTTGGCATTTATAAGATTCCTCTTACGTGTTCTCCCCTCTTTCATAGATCTTCTCATGTCTCACTGACTGCTCAATCTGACATCTGAAAACTGTTTCTTTCATATGTTTTTCTACCTCTTCTCTTGTTTACAGTAAGAAAAAAAAAACTGGTTGTACTTGCTCCTTAAAAGTGAAAACAGAAAACAATTTTTATGATTAATTATAAGAAATTTAAATTTTTATGTCAGACTGATTTTGGAGATTTAGATATTTTTGCTCTGAAAATATGAACTCTTGCTCAGTTGTTTTTTTTTTTCTTCATACTGAATATCATCTGAATTGTGTCCAAAAGTGGTCATCATTACCAGCAAAGATGTACTAAGTCTTCATTTCAAAAATGGGATTGCCCTTTCAAATACATGAACAAGAAGATGAAAACAGTTGTTTGAACCCCACGTTGAAAACCATGCATTGATGTTTGAGAGATTTTAAGATTTGATTTTACCAAAGTACATGTCAGTCAAAAAAAGAAAATTCCCTAAGACTCTGTAGATTGTTGGACTTTCAGTAGAAATTATATTAAATGAGGGTTGCTGGGAGAGGGTGGTAGGGAGAGGGTGGTGGGGTTATGGACACTGGGGAGGGTGTGTGCTATGGTGAATGCTGTGTAACCTGCTATGGTGAAGTGTGTAAACCTGACGATTCACAGACCCGCACCCCTGGGGCTAATAATACATTATATGTTAATAAAAAATGAAATAAATAAATTTTAAAAAATTTTAAAAAGAAACTATATTAAAGAGCTTCCAGGTTGAATTGGAAATGAATAAGCACATTGTGACATTCCAGAATAAATCGACATATTGAATGGTATAATTTCTATTTGACATTGGGAAATGTTAGTGTCATTGAAATAAAAGCATTCTTTTTTGCCAAAACTAGCCAGCACTACCAGATGTTTTTTAAAGAAGGGCCTGGATCAAATTAACACAGATCAAGCCAACCGTATAGAAATGGATACTTTTCTTCTTCTTTGCTATTTAGATAGTTATATATTCAATTACTTTCATAAAAGTAGTAAAGTACTTCACAGTAAAATAAAACAAGGTAGGAATAGCATGATTTTTTTCTACTCCATTTGCTGGTTAGAATTTAGAATCTAAATTTTATCACTTCAAAATTTTTTACTCTGATAATAACTTTTGATACCACAGACTTAGGAAAAAATTGTTACGAAACTGAGAGCCAGATGGTCACAACTTATCATGGTACTCCATCTTGTCAAACTTTAAAGAGTTTGAACAGTAAAGAAATGCACATTACACACTCACCATGGGGGCAAAGAATAGCTAGTTATTCATCAATTCAGTTTCTGTTTTCTTTTGAACACACATCCAGACCAAATTCCCCAGCTTGCCTTGCAGTCAGATGTGTCTAGTCGTCTTGGATCATTGGAATGTGTGAGCAGGTAATATAAGTATTTCCAGGCTGACCCATGATAATCCCCTTCATGATTTTCCCTTATTCCTCCTCCACCCATATTTTGCTGGTTGTGAGAACTCCAAAAATACACAGGTAAGCATCACTCCCAAGGAAAGGAGCCACGTTCTCTGAATGGAGCACTGCTCACACCCCTTTCCACTGATAAAATTTTATATGGTCAAGAACTCAGAGTCACTGCAATTTTGGATTGTCTTTTCATAATCCTACATTGACTAATACAGATTTATAAATTCAGGCCGTAAAGACACTGCCATAAGTGTCACAGAAGGAGACCTACATTTGGCAGTGCAATAGTCAAAGGGCGTGTTGTGTGACTTGTACTTTCTACTTATAGCAATATATTTCATGAAAGAAGTGAGTGTAGGTAAAAGTCGCCTTGTTTTCAGAGAACAAAGACATTGGTAAGAGTTGAAAGAAGATGGGCCTTGCAGGTTTAAAAAGCCAACTGGTGCACTTTTTCATGTGTCTGTTGGCCATCTGGATGTCTTCTTTGCAGAAATGTCTGTTCATGTCCTCTGCCCATTTCTTGATTGGATTATTTGTTCTTTGGGTGTTGAGTTTGATTATTTCTTTATAGATTCTGGACACTAGTCCTTTATCTGATATGTCGTTTGCAAATATCTACTCCCATTCTGTCAATTGTCTTTTGATTTTGTTAACTGTTTCCTTTGCTGTGCAAAAGCTTTTGATCTTGATGAAATCCCAGTAGTTCATTTTTTCCCTTGCTTCCCTTGCCTTTTGCGTTGTTCCTAGGAAGATGTTGCTGCGGCTGAGGTCGAAGAGTTTGCTGCCTGTGTTCTCCTCAAGGATTTTGATGGATTCCTTTCGCACATTGAGGTCCTTCATCCAACTGCCCTATGACCCAGCAATTGCACTATTGGGTATTTACCCTAAAGATACAAACGTAGTGATCCAAAGGGGCACGTGCACCTGAATGTTTATAGCAGCAATGTCCACAATAGCCAAACTATGGAGAGAACCTAGATGTCCATCAACAGATGAATGGATCAAGAAGATGTGGTATATATACACAATGGAATACTATGCAGCCATCAAAAGAAATGAAATCTTGCCATTTGCGACAACATGGATGGAACTAGAACGTATCATGCTTAGCGAAATACGTCAAGCAGAGAAAGACAACTATCATATGATCTCCCTGATATGAGGAAGTGGTGATGCAACATGGGGGCTTAAGTGGGTACGAGAAGAATCAATGAAACAAGGTGGGATTGGGAGGGAGACAAACCATAAGTGACTCTTAATCTCACAAAACAAACTGAGGGTTGCTGGGGGAAGGGTGTTTGGGAGAAGGGGGTGGGATTATGGACATTGGGGAGGGTATGTGCTTTGGTGAGTGCTGTGAAGTGTGTAAACCTGGTGATTCACAGACCTGTACCCCTGGGGATAAAAATATATGTTTATAAAAAATAAAAAATTAAATAAAAAGAAAAAGCCAACTGGTACTGGAATTTAAGTAGTAAGAATATGAGAAAAAAATTTGAGCCATAATGTCACAGTAAGACTTCCCAACTGAACAAAGAGACTGCAATAAGGCAGAGATCACCATGAAAAGTATCACATTCACCTCGACTACTAACCCAGATGATCTCAAATTAACCCCTAAGGCTGAGAAAGAAAGAAAAGATTGAAGGAAGGAGTTACAGAAATGAAACAATGACAATTATGCTAAGGAAAAAGCTAGGGACAGTTACTGGCACAAGAAAATGGATTACAATGGGTACACAAGTGCATACACACACACACACACACACACACAGAGACGATTCCTGATATACAACAAGATACCACAACTCTGGTGAATATTGTCTCATACAGTAAAGAACTGGTTGAATAACATATGGTAAAAATGCTAATTATAAATTAGAAACTAAAATCTTAATAGATTTTTCCATTGTAATTCAGTGTGATTATACTGCTTCTATAAACAATAGAAATTTATTTCTCATAGTTCAGGAGGCTGGACGTCTGAGATCAGGGTGCCAACATTTGTTTCAGTTACAGCCCTCTTCTGAGTCACAGACTCCCTGTTGTACTGTAACATAGCAGAAGGGGCTAAGGAATTCTGTGGAGTTTCTTTTTATAAGAGCAGTAACCCTATTCATATGGACTCCATCCTCATGACCTAAGCCACCTCCTAAATGTTCCACTTCCTATTATTATCATAGTGGGCATTTTGATTTCAACATATGAATTTAGACACAAATATTCAGACCATAGAACACACAAATACATACACACACAGAAATTCAGATAAAACATCTTGGATAGTTTTAAATTCAAAACTACTTTCAATCCTCCAAACTTGTTTAAATAGAAAATCAGCTGTGACTCCTACGATGCATTAGGAAGACATATTCTCCTACACATACTTCATACATGCCCATGGGAGATAATGGACAAGAAAGGGACTCTCGGGTCGGATTTGGACTATAATCAAGAACATCCTCTAGTGCTGGGGAAGAGGATCCACCAAATTGCTGCTCAGCAGAATAACAGAATTGATAGGGACCAGTGACGGCTTTGGCTTTCCTCCTCATCTCCCTTCTAAGTGCAAGATTTTTATGGAAATTTTTCTATTCCTTTTCACCATCCCATATCAGGTGTTGGGGAGAGAGCTAACTTATCTTTTAGTTAATAAGTCATCAGACCTAGTCAGACTAAGAATCAAGTTGATATAAGACAGATTAACAGGAGGAAATAAAATTTAATTTTATGAAGAATCCACATAGGTTCCTTCCTGTCTACCACTCCTAGTTAGTTTATAGGAGAATATAGTTATCAGTGGTGATAACTATTTTCCTGGAGCAGATTCTCTATCTAAATTCTTTTTAGGCAGTTGTGGGGGAAGTAAAGAGCTTTTCCTGAACCTGCTGGGTTTTGATTGCTTTTTAACTCAAAATGATGTTTATGCCAATATGACCCATCTTGGGGCAGCCTGTTCTTGGCCCCTAGAACCTTGAAGCAGCACATCTAGACCTCATGGCCTGAGAGAAAGAATGGTATATGACCCAAGGATCCTAGATTTTTGATTAATATAGTGACTGGATGGATATTTGGGTTGTTTTACTTGGAGAAGAAATAAATTTTGTGTCATATGTATGGGAGGAGAAATGAATTGATAATGGGTGACCACATGGGCACACTGTGATAAAGAACACCTACTTGGTCACTAAACCTGGATCCTCTTCCTTCTGGCTCAGAGGCATACTCCTTTTCCTATCTTCTCTTCTAGTTTAGTGACTCTATAAATGAAATTATGAATATGGAAATAGGATGAGATAGATATATAGCTCTTCACTTGTCAAATGGAGAGCACTGTTAGGGTGTATGGAAGGACTGACTTAAGAGGGGAGGAGACTGGGTCTTGATGATTGAGGCATGTCGCCCAGACTTCCCCTCAGATCTCACACACACACACACACACACACACACACACTGATTAGATTTTACAAGAAAACATTTGAATTTTCATTGTGTTAAATCTCTGAGATTTGGGGGGTTAACAGATATTGCATCACCTCGTGTTGCCTTGTAGAACATAAGGACAAAGGTCACCATAGTGTAAGTGCTTTTCTCTGGTATCTGATATCTCTGAAGACAGGATGAAACTTAATGAAATGAAGGACTGAAGCTATATACCTAATATCAACAGCTATATTTATTGAGTGATATATAGTCTAGTCATTCATTTATTCAGTAGTGTTAAAATGAGGATTAAAATTTTCACTGTGGTAGCCACTGCAGGTAGAGGGCGAACAACACCAACAAAAAGTCTGCTCTTAATGACATTTATGTTTAATCTAAACATCAGTACAGGATGAAGTAGGTGTTGTTACTTGGTATATTAGAAATTAATGATAGCCATGAGGTTGAATAATTGTTCCCACTCATGCAATTAGAAAATTGTTAAACCCACGTCTCTTTGACTCTGAAGCTTTCAGTAATTTCAGATGCCTGATCATTTCAAATTAAAATAAATACTGTTTTTTACTTGTCTAAAACATACTTCACTTATTGTTTGGATAGCCTCACATGGACCATTGTATAGATCTAAACTTTACTGCATTGTAATATTTGGTATGTGATCCATTGAAGTCACAAAGTCTAATTCAGGCCATAGATCTCTTTCCAGAGTTGAGAATATGTTTTCACTTAAGAATCACCAACACAATTTTGTATAAGGTATCTGGCACTTGAGGGAAACTTGATAACTGTGAATAATCCAGATAATTTCTTCATATTCCCTTTCTGCTCAATATGATGAAAGTTTGAAACTGATTGCTAAATTAAAGTATTACTGGACATAAAAACATGTGCTGAGAATCACTGGTAAATTCTTCTTCCTACTGTTTACAGATTTTATATTTCAAAATTGATTCTGAGTACTGCTATAAAGTCTTTGGTGAATATTGTCTCATACAGTAAAGAACTGGTTGAATAACATATGGTAAAAATGCTAACTATAAATTAGAAAATAAAATCTTAATCTATTTTCCATTGTAATTCAGTGTGAATATAAGCAAATTAAAGGAATTTTATAGACTTTGGCACCATAACAGACTGTTGGTGAATGAAGTTTCCTTTTGCCTTTCAGCTCCTTTTGGAAAGCTGTTAGATTTCATACCCTTATGTCAGATTTGACAAATGTTATACTGAATGAAGCACTCAGACTACAAATGAGAAATAACTACTCCAGGAGCAATTTGATGAGCTTAGAGAACATCAGACACCACTTTCTGTCTATATCTCCAGAGAAAGTAATTAGTGAAAAGGTTGCTGGAATTATAATAATCTGTAGTTATTTTTAAAATAAAACCTTGGTGATTTTAGTTTCCGTTTGCTTGCAATTATTTTTCAATTAACAGTTGAGAATGATGAACCCTAGAGATTCAGTATTACTCATTATATTTCTTACCACAAAATGAAATATTCTCAATAAAATGTTCCTCTAAAAAGAGAAAAGAAAAAGGTCACTGAAGGGGACATTTATATGATCTTTGGTACTTTCAAAATGTTGTATAAGCAAAATTAGACATATAAATTTAATGCAGGTACTCTAGAGGTCATTTTCGTTACTGTGGACTTTTTTTAACCCACAAAAAGAACATCTGTTTTCTGAAAGTATTATTTTGGAACAATAGTCATCCTGGAAGATTTAAAGTTGTCATTTCATTCTGTATTATTTTCCTATTGTTGTGGTAACTAATTGCCACAAGTTGAGTGACTTGAAGCAAGAGACGTTTGTTACTAGAGGTCAGAAGTCTGAAACCTACATTTTCTTCTGGGGGAAAATATGTCCTTGCCAATTCTGGTTTTTAGAGGTTGCCTGCATTCCTTGGCTTGTGGCCCTGAATAACTCTGTCCCTGGCTTCCATTTTCTTACCACATTCTCTCTATTGCATTGCTCTGGGTCCGCCTAGATAATCCGGAATATTCCTCTCATTTCAGGATGCTTAATTTAATCATATCTCCAAAGTCTCTTTTGCCATGTAAAGTAACCTCAGATGTTCCTGGGATCAAGACATGGATGGACATCTTTGGGGAATGGTATATATTCTATCTCACATTTGCATTCTGATATGTAGTAAGCACAATTTTTTTTTTTTTTTTAATGCACTGATGTTTTAGGTGTGACATAGTTTAAAAGGACCTGGACCTGGATTTTGTATTAAGAAGCTTATAACATGGAAAGGAGAGACAATTCAGAGATCATTAAGTATTACTACATATACAGGAGAAATGTTTAGAGGTTCAAAAGAATTACCTTGCCCTGGTCAACCTACAACCAGAGTGCTTAGAACTTAGTTCTAGGAATCACATTAGGGTATAAATAGTAGTATACTCAGATTAAAGAAATTAAAATGGTTATAGAAATTGAAAAAAATCAAATGAGACAAAATTAAAAGAACTGGGAATATTTAATCTGAGGATATGCCATTTGAACATGGCAATTAATTTGTTCTCTGTTACTGCTAAGACAATTAGAACCAATACAGTAAATTATAGGAAGACATACTATCTTCATCCGTTTGGGCTGCCATAACAAAATACCAAAGACTGGGTAGCTTATTAACAACAGAAATCTATTTCTCATGTTTCAGGAGGCTAGAAGTCCAGGATCAGGGTGTCAGCACAGTCTGGTGAGGGCCCTCTTCTGGGTCACAGACCTCTCATTGTACCTTCACTTGTGGAAAGGAAGGGGGGCCGTGGGGTTTCTTGTATAAGAAACCCCTTCATGACCTTCATGACCTAAATACATCCCAAAGACCTCACCTCCTAATACCACCACGTTGGGAATTAAGATTTCGACATATGACTTTTGAAGGGAAACAAGCATTCAGATCACAGCACATAATTTAACTCAAAATAAGAAACCTATTCCAAAGCCATCTGAAAGAGTTATAGACTTCTTTGAGAAGGAAATTATGAAATGAAACAGGACAACTATTTAACATAGAAAAGCTTTGAACATCATAAATGTGTTTGAATTAGACTTTGAGTTTTTGTTTTCTTTTCTTTTTAAAGATTTTATTTATTTATTTGAGAGAGAGAGCACACAGGAGCCGGAGAGCGAGAGAAGCAGGGAACCTAACATGAGGCTCAGTCCCAGGACCCTGAGATCATGACCTAAGCTCAGACACTTAACTGACTGAGCCATTCAGGCAGGCGTTGAGGTTTTGTTTTCTAAGACCTCCAGTTATTCAATTCAGGGAAGTCCTAGAGGAAGTAGCACAGGGATTTATATGGAAAGACAAGAAGGATTTAGACATCTTTAACTTAGGAAAGGATATATCAAGTTGAATGAAAAGCATGAGCCAGAACAGAGCCAGGAGTCTGAGTTAAATCTATAAATTCTCCTGTCAGAACACTCCATTTGAGCTGAAGGTGTGTGCACTGTAGTGTTCTGGCATGTCTGAAAATGTCTGAAGAACTACCATAACTAAGTCAGCTAAGTGTCTGTTGTTCATTCATCTGAGAGACCAAGAAATCTCCTGGAGAGGGAAGAAAAACATAGATGTTCAGATATAAACAAGACAATTAAAAAACAGATAGAAATTATTCCTTCAGCTACCCTCTTGGAATTTGGGTCACAACAATTGAAGGGACTCTAGTTTTTGTTTTGTTTTATTTGTTTGTTTATAAAGTAGAGGTTTGAGGAGAATAAAGTTCCTTTCCTCTTGTTCTGTATTTCTGGGTGAGGGACATCAACTGATGTAACCATTTTGGCCCCTTTCCCATCTCTCTCATCATCCCATTTAATGGTGAGGGGTAGAGGGAGAGAAGAGTGGTTTCCACTGGCGAGTTGTATGAAGAATTAAAGAAAGGAAGCCTGGTCTCTTCTTTCATTCCTTCTCCTTATCTTTGTCTTCGCTCAGAAGTCGGGCTTTGAGTGCCGTTGCCTACACCAAATGTTTACAGAGACACATCCCCATATGAGGAGGCCTGGGGTCCACTGACACTGCCAGTGACAGGCTGAGTAGTTCTCAATTCTGAGGGCCAGGATAGTAAGAAGTTTCTTGTTTGCATAGGTTTAAGAGCCAATGTCTCTGGTTTCAGCTTCAGTAATAAAAATATATTTTGAGCTCCCTTTCAGTCTTACTTTAATCATCTCAATTGCTTCTGAATTTGAGAGCATGGAAAGGGGAACTATTTATCAGGTCCCTTCAAACACCAATAGTGATTTAAGCTAAAGCAATATGGATACGTGATGGTTAATTTAATGTCTTAGCCAACTTGTAAGGTGCCAGTAACATTGCTTGAATAATCTTTCTCATATTGTTCTTACCTGGAAATAAACAAATGAAATGGTACTTGCTACCTCCCTTGCTGTTGTTTTGGAATTACTGAGATTTTTAAGTATTTTTAAAGCCTACTCCTAAAATTGTGTGCATAATATTTTATGCAAAGTTAATCCAGTAAACAACTTCAATGTCTTCCAATGTAGAATGGATAAATAGCAGTAGAAGTGAATAAATCTTAGTTACATGCAAAAAGCCTGGATGAATCTCAAAACTACAATGTTAAGGAAGTAAGACACTGAGAGTAAATACAGTATGTTTGAATTTACCAAAAAAGAAATATATTAAAACTAAGGTATATTTTCTACACATGTATATGTAGATATTAAGATGATAAAGAAAACCAATGAAATTATTACCCCAAAATCCAGAATAACAATTCCAGAGGCAAATGAAAATATTTCAGGTGGGAAGGGACATATGGTAGGAATCTAGGGTTTTGGCAATGCTTTTATTCTTGACTTCAGTGATAGTTACATGAAGGTATGTCTTTGGTGCTTTTGCCCCACAATTGATATCCTTTATTTGTTCTCTCCTTCACTTAACTTTTATTCTCCTTAAATTCTACTAGCCTATTCAACTAAACTTATCAGGAATTATATCTTTCGTTTCCTTTATAACAAAGATTAAGTTCACCTCCACAATCTTTTTCCTATTTTTCTAGTAAACCCTATTTCTTCCTTTGTAATAGAAGCATACAACGAGGAGCAGGAACTTTAATGTCTTAGTGCTTTCAGTTTTATTTCTTTACCCACATATCCTCCTCTCACATCCCTTTCTGGCTTCATTCTGTATGCCTTCCTTTCAACCCTGGTTCATTTATTCCAGGACTTTCCTTCTAGAGTCCTGGAGTACCATTTAAAACAGAATCTATATTTTTAAAATGAAAATAGCTTATTTTAGGAATTATGCAGTTTAAGTATGAGAAAAAGAGAAAATGATTTTATAAGCTCTTAAGACTAAAATCAAATTCTCTATTGCATAAGAGGAACACAAATAAAAAATCTCAGTAGCAAGAGAATAACTAGGAAAAGCAGAGATGATGATAAAATTCTACAATGTATTTTGACTTCTTATATATTTTAAGGACTTGTTAATATGGCATATGCATTTGGTTATACTATTTTATATCATCATCAATATTAATAAATCCTCATGGCAAAGAGACAAGTTATACTAGTTTTTGTGACTTTAGGATTTGGACTCCAAATGAGAAAGAAGCTGTAGGAGGATTTTCCCAGTGGGTCTTAATTAGGTCAGAAGGTGAGAATTGATAGAGAAGTCTGTGTGCGCAAGCGTGTGTGTGTGTGTGTGTGTGTGTGTGTGAGAGAGAGAGAGAGAGAGAGAGAGAGAAGGAGAGAGAGAGAGAATGTCAAGGAAAGTAAAAAGGAGGGAAGACACAGCCTTCTATATACTGACAATGACTTAATCTATATATCCAGTCCAGATTTCTCTTCTTCTGTTCATATTTATATATTCACTTACTGATGGAATTTCTTCATGTGATGTCTTTATCTGAGACCTCTTAAATCCAACATATTCAAAACCTAATTTATCAGTATCAGTCATGAAGCCTGTTTCTCTCTTAAATTCTTCATCATTTCTTACATTGTATAACTTTCTCTCTGGTCTATGTCTATAATTTTAGGTATTCAGTTTATTCCCCATCTTGCCACTGGAATGATCTTTCTTTCCCTTTCTTCCTTCCTCCCTTTCTCCATCCTTCTTTTTTTCCTTTCCTTTTCTTTTCTTTTTTTTTTCTTTTTTTTTTTTTTTTTGTTCTTTCACAGTAGATACAGAATTTATTACATGGCAGAACAAGATTCCTACATAGGGCAATAATGTTACCTTCAGAGGGTCAGACACAATGTAGGGTTGTCCCTAGATTACCACCTTCTGCAGCTCAGGGAGACTCCACAGCATCCAGTCTGGGTTCCATGTTTAGGAAGATGCTTTCTCCAGTGGCATTGATGACAGGACCAGAGTGTCTCACTAGCCTTTAGGTCTGATGCACTCCGATAAGCAGCAAGTCTGACTGATATTTGTTTGGTTTGAGAAGGTAACTTTGCAATTCATTTTGTTCAATATAACCTACAAAGCCTAGGAGTCACCAGAGAACTAGTTACAGAAATATAAACCAGTAGATCAATTTCACCATCAAGGGAATATCACATAGGTCCATTCTGTTGGGAGGGAGTTGACCCTTCAGTTGTTGGAAAGAATAGGAACCTATGAGCTATGAGCTGGTATATCATTCACTTGTACACCTACCTGGGTGTGCTAGTTGACAGTATCAACATGTCTCCAAATAATGTGTCCAAGAAAAACTCCACCATCATATACCTCATGAGTTGTTGCAGTAGGGTTCCCTCCAATTAGATTTTCATCACAGACCCTGGTGAGATTGAGCAAATCCCCAACTTGGGTTGGCAAGTAGAGGGCGCACCCATGTTCATGGCAAGACTTTAGATCCTCCAACAGAGTGAAGTCATTGACACTGAAGTACCTAGAGGTGAAGTCATCAGCATTGTTCTGTAAGAGCTTGGGAAGGTGACTGGCTGAAATGTGAGCAGGTACATCTTTAATCACTGTTGCTACCTCCCCAAAGTAGAGAACACAGCCATATCAGACAAAAATCATCTCAACTGTCAAATCAAAATGTAAACTCTAGACACCCTGGTAATGCCTAAAAGTCTAATTAAATATTGGGTTTTCCCAGGGCACCTGGGTAGCTCAGTCAGTTGAGTGTCTGATTCTTGATTTCAGCTCAGTGTCTTGATTTCAATTTCAGTGTCCTGGGATCGAGCCCTGTGCTGGGTCCACACTCAGCTCAGCAGGCTTCTGCTTGTCCCTTTTCATCTGCTCCTCCCCCTGTTCACATGTTCTTTCTCTTTAAAATAAATAAATAAAATCTTATAAATAAATAAATAATGTTGCATTTTCCCTGTAAAAATTTAGTTAGCCGGGGTGCCTGGGTGGCTCAGTGGGTTAAAGCCTCTGCCCTTGGCTCGGGTAGTGATCCCAGAGTCCTGGGATCGAGCCCAGTGTCGGGCTCTCTGTTCAGCGAGGAGCCTGCTTCCCTTCCTCTCTCTGCCTGCCTCTCTGTCTACCTATGATCTCTGTCAAATAAATAAATAAAATCTTTAAAAAAAAAATTTAATTAGCCTTGTGAAAAGAGGAAAGCTGGCTACTGTTCACAGGGAGTGGGGAGAAAGTACAGGTAGGAGATGATGTTTTTGAACCATATATCTAACCATTTACTTTTTCTAAATTTTTGCGAAACAACTTATTGTTTATGGATAAATTTTGTTCTCCTTAAAAGGCTCTGTAAAGTTCTGAACACTTTCATACCTGTTTACGTTTCCAGGTTCATCTACCCCATCCTTCCTACCTCCATACTCTCATATAATTTCTAGCTATACTAAACTTTAATTTGTCCAACACTTTATTGTCTCTCACCCCCAAAATTTAAATGTTTGCTCCCCCATCTCCCTCATCTAGTTAATCTCTACTAACTCTCAACATTTTACATAAGATGTCTTGTCCTCTCAGGAGCTTTTCCTGTCTTCCTAAGTCTACATTAACTTAATCACTGTATTTGGTATTACATTATGGATGATGTTGACATTTATCAGAACTCTATAATCACAGAAAACAGAGATACTTGAAAAATAAACCCACTCTTTATACTCTGACAAATGGGTATCTGCAAAGGACCATCATGCTCTGGGGTATTCCCAGACAACACTTACTGCCACCCTTCCTCCAAGATTCCTTTGTTTACTGGCCTCTATAAAACCCTAAGCCCCCTTCCTTTTCTTTGAATTGTTCCTCATTCATGAACACTTTCCTCTCTAATAGTCTCAATAAAATCATCTCCTTATTTATCTGGTGCATATGATCTTTAATATTACGTACTTCCTCTATAATATACAGGCCTTGGCATACAACTGAACTATACTTTTCTATGTTGTTTCTTGTTGTTATTGTTGTTCTACCAAAGAAGTATGTGAAAACAGCAACTGTGTGTCTTTTTCCCTTTTTGTATGTAATCTCTGCAGGACTTAGTGCAATGTTCATCATCATCACTCTCTTTTATTTAGTATTCTATGAGTTTTACTCTTATCAACTTCTTAAATCTTCCCAACCACAATCTAATATAGACACCAACATAGCTCCCACATTACAGATAGGGAAATGAGATCTAATGGAGGCTGAATAAGTTTCACAAGGATCTCTCCCTATAGGGGCAATAAATGAAAAGCATCCCTTCAACACTAAGATCACTCCTGTTTATAAGCTCTTATTCACTCACTAATACTGTCTCACCGTAAGTTTGTATTTAAAATAAAAACGAATGGGAAGATTCTAGAAAGATGGCAGCTGTTATGTTACAGATCTTGAACTTCTCAGGTCTCCACATTAAAAATAAACAAAACGCAGCATCTAGATAGCCAAACCCAATAACATCTTCAAAAAATTGTCTTATGTATAATAAGATAAAGCTAATGCTTAATTGTAGGCTATTCTAACTCCATCATAACTTGTGTCCTTAAAAATCAGAATTCTTGGTGTGGAATAAAGATACAAATATGATGAAGAAGTTAGGTAAAAAATCTGTAGCCTTGAATTTGAAATGTATGTATGTATATATTTATTTATACATATTATATATATTATAATATATAATATATATTATATATAATATATAATATATATTATATATAATATGTATAAATAAATATATACATATATTTATTTATTATAAATAATATTATATATTATTTATTATAATATATAATATATTATGTATTTATTTATAAATATATGTATGTATATACATACATACACATATATATATATGCATAAACTTTTATATATAACTTGAAGCTCTAGAAACATGAACAACCCAATATTCCAAACACCAAAACTGTGATCTTAAAATATCAGTTGTCCGATAAAAGAAACAAAGGCTTCTTGGAATAATACTAGTATCTGGTCTGGAGCAGAAAATGTATAAAAGGAGGTAGGAATTATATAAGATCTGACAAATAAGATCTCAAGGAAGTTATAGAAGTTTTCTATGGTTGTGTTAATAGAACTCAGGAGCCAACTTGTAGAGCATCCTACTGGCCAAAGATGGGAGAATTTGCAGTCCTGTTGGTATATGAAAAACAATGGATAGGTCCCCATCAAATATATTTATAATCTTCAGTTCATATTTATAGTCAAAAAACCAAAATAGTTAACTACTACTGTTCAAAGACAGAAAATGAATTTTACTATCTTGAAAACTGTAAATAAAATGAGAAAAAAATCAGTCACTTTTTCTATCTTTCTTTGTAAAATTATTCTATATAACAGCATTACAGGATAAGAATATAAACATTTTGCAAGCTCCCATGATTTAATGGATCTAGGCAATAAACATTAAAGACTACCAACATTACAAAAAGAGAAAAATGAGATTGTGTGTCTGAGGATGGAAAAACATAACAGTTTATAGTCTTGCCAAAGGAAATAAATATGAGCCTAATGAAGTCTGAAATCAGCTGCCAATTTACTGAAAATACAGAGGACCCAAAAACATGCATAGCTGTATCATGAGTATGCAATCAGGAAAGCCCAGATTTTGAGAAACTCTATAGGTAATATCTCCTGAATTACACAGGTATAGGTAATCTCCTGAGTTCCATAATAGGTAAAATTAAATGAAAATAAAAATTCATGGGAGGGGCGTGCCTGTTTGGCTCAGTGGGTTAAGCCTTCGGCTCAGGTCATGATCCCAGGGTCCTGGGATTGAACCCCGCATTGGGCTCTCTGCTCAGCAGGGAGACTGCTTCACCCCCACCACCCCCCGCCTCTGCCTACTTGTGATCTCTGTCAAATAAATGAATAAAATCATTAAAAAAAATTCATGGGAACCTAAAAAAAGAGATTAAAATTACATACCAAGTTAAAAAAATGGGAAAAACTATAGTGTCTAAATATATGTAATTTGATGAGAGAACTATTAAGAAATGCAGGGAAGGAATTACTAGTTAGGATAGTGGCTATTTCAGAGAGAAAGTAGGGGCTGTGACTGGGGCAGATATCAAGGAGGGAGTCCTGGGGTAGCCAGCAAAATTCTATTCTTTTTTTTTTATTTTCAGTGGTGTTTACAAGGATGGTTACCTTATGCTAATGAAGCCTTGTGTTTGCTATGTGTGTTTTTCCAATTTTGTTTTTTGGGATTTTTTTTTTTAAGATTTTATTTTTATTTATTTATTTGACAGAGAGAGATCACGAGTAGGCAGAGAGGCAGGCAGGGAGAGAGAGAGAGGGAAACAGGCTCCCCGCTGAGCAGAAAGCCCGATGCAGGACCTTTAGACCACAACCCAAGCCGAAGGCAGAGGCTTAACCCACTGAGCCACCCAGGCATCCCCAATTTTGTTTTATTATACAATTTTTTAAAAGTATTAAATATAGGAGCTCCTAGTTGTCAAGTATGAAACAAAATAAATAAGGGTCATGTTGAATTATAATCCCAAATATAAAATAAATATACATGAATCCATGCTGACATAAATAAATGATTAGACAAATCCAATAAATGAGGGAGAAAGGATAAATTGCTTTTTTTTTTTAAATTTTTTATTTTTTATAAACATATATTTTTTATATACATATATTTTTATCCCCAGGTCTGTGAATCACCAGGTTTACACACTTCACAGCACTCACCAAATCACATACCCTCCCCAATGTCCATAATCCCACCCCCTTCTCCCCAACCCCCTCCCCCCGGCAACCCTCAGTTTGTTTTGTGAGATTAAGAGTCACTTATGGATAAATTGCTTTTAGAGACAAATTCCAAATAATATACATAGATATTGTCCCTACAAGAAAGAGGAGCTAAGCCTCCCTCCCTTTGATTTTGGGCTAGACTCACTTCTAACCAAGATTTAAGGAAAGGGAAAAATGGTAACTTTACTGGTTGACATAATAAATAATTAGTTATATCTATATCTTTTACCGCTAGTATGATGCTTTGTGAAAGTCTCTTCTCTGTGGTACTCCCTAAAATCCACAATTTAGGCCTGATCATTAAAAAATATTAGACAAACCGCAATTTAAGGAGAGTCTACAAACCAGCTGGCCAACACAATTCAAAAAGATGTGTTCATAAAAAAAAAAGAAAAGAAAAGAAAAACAAGGGTAATAGAAACAGTAATAGTTTGGAGTGACCTAGACTCAATCTGGGAGTAGATGAAGGACATCAGTAGGAAAAACAGAAAAAAATCTAAATAAAGACAGTCTAGTTAATAGTATCACAATAATATTTATTTTTTAAATTGAATAAATATGCTATGGTTACAAAAGGTGTTAATATGGAATAAGAAAGAAGGGTATACAGGACTTTGTACTATCTTTGTAACTTTGTTGTATCTCTAAAATTGTTCAAAAATATCGGGCTCTCTGCTCATCAGGGAGCCTGATTCTCCTCCACCCGCCTGCCTCTCTGCCTACTTGTGATCTCTGTCTGTTAAATAAATAAATAAAATCTTTAAAAAAATAAAAATATAAAATAAAATAGAATTGTTCAATAATGAAAATTGTTCAAAATCAAAAGTTAAATGACAGTTTTGACAGAACAAAAAAGAATGTAATGTGTTTTGGGTTCAAAATAAAAAGCTTATTTTTAAAAAATATATCCTTCCCTCACTTGTGACATCTATTAATTTATTCTATTATTCAATTAATCTTTAAAATTTTACTATGTACATATCAAACATTTACATTCTTCCTAATTCCTCATATGAATTTTTCACTGATTTCTTTAAATCTCCATTTTACTATTTCTTTCTATCATTGCTTCTTAAAACTTTTGATATCCATTTCAGCTCAGATCTTATACTGATCTTACCAAGTTTCAACACTGTTACTGTAAGTACACTGTTTGATCACTTGACCACTATCATCTTAATACCCACACATATGTACAGGCACACAGACACACACAAACACACTGTTTTTAACTCAAACCATTTTAAGCTAAATAAAGCAGGAGGTCCTCATCAGGCTTTTAAAGAAAACAGAATCTGTATCTGAAACATCTTTGAATCATATGCATAAATATATTTTTCTAACCTGCACTCAAAGCAACCCATTCTTTCTTCTCATATAGCTTGTGTTCCTCAGCAACATTTCACCAATTGCATAATATATTTACCTTAAATATATAAGGTTCTTTCCTCTTTTGATACTAACTTGCATGGCTTTAAAAATGTGAACAGTGGGGACGCCTGGGTGGTTCAGTGGGTTAAAGCCTCTGCCTTTGGCTCAGGTCATGATCCCAGGGTCCTGGGATCGAGCCCCACATCGGGCTCTCTGCTCAGCAGGGAGCCTGCTTCCTCCTCTCTCTCTGCCTCTCTCTCTGCCTGCCTCTCTGCCTACTTGTGATCGCTCTGTCAAGTAAATAAATAAAATATTTTTTAAAAATGTGAACAGAAGTAAAGTTTGTAAAACTTATAAAAGCCCTGGGGTGAGTGGTAACCATCTGTCTCAGGCTGAGGTTATGAAAGGTCCTGGGATGAAGCCCCGCATTGGGCTCCTTTGTTGGCGGGGAGCCTGCTTCTCCCTCTGGTTGCTGCTCCCCTTACTTGTGCTCATGCTCTCTCTCTCTCTGTCAAATAAATAAATAAAATCTTAAAAAAAAAAAATCTTGTAAAAGCCCAGAAAAGGAAATAAAATCAAAACAAGTTAGCTACTTATGAATGCATTGTATTCCTATTTGAAGTTCTTGGGGTTCCCCACATATTAATTATTCTGGTAATTTATTTCATGCTAAAATGATTTTGGGCCAACAGAATACTTTGCAAAGAACTAATGAGTTATATAGTATTTTACAAATTAAAATTGAGGGGTACTACTGAATCTTATATTTCTCACAGTAATTATGTGATTTTATGGTATTTAATGACACAGCATAATATTATACATTTATTTATCACAAGTTTCTATGTGGATACACGAACTGATATTTTACAAAGTCACATAAGAGCACTTACAATTTTAAAATATATATGTAATTCTTAAGATGAAATATATTATTACTAAATTATGCATCATTATGGGATCAACTAGCTAAAAAATCCATAAGACGATATCCAAATATTCTTTACAATTAAAATTTTTTAGAACCAAGAAGCCATAACAGTTTTTTAAATAACATTTGTGGAATTTTAGTGCTTTAGAGTTTCAGGTTTAATATTTTATTAATGAGTTTGCTGAACATGCTTTTATATTCCAAATGCATATATGCTAAAATACAGCTATTTGTTAAACCAGCAGTTAATTGTAACTGAAAGAAACTTAAACATGCTGAAAATTGTGTGGGAGTTTTTTTAGTATTACTATTTTTAAATATTTTTATTTATATTTGTATGTGTGTATATATATATATTTACTATTATTAATCTTTTATAAGTATGGCCACAGATATAAAACTCAATTTCTGTATTGGAAAAAAAATTTTCTAGAGTTAAAAGCCATAATGGACAAGTCTTGTTCAGACAGGTTAACTTGACTCTAACTATACTCTAGACTGAGTATAATCAAAGTATCATCTAGCAACAGTAGCGGCTGAAGATGAGATTAAAACTGGGAATATCAAATTTGGTCTTTTATTTATGGTATAACTTTTGCAAATTATATGAAGAATAATTTATCTAAATTCTATAGAAATCTAGGCAAAACAACTTGATGCTCCAAACAATTGCCAGAATTTTTACTCTTTCTATTACTGCATGACCAGTCACACAACATGTTAAGATTCCTCAAATAGGAGGTCTACGATGAGGCAAGACAATGTTCTGCTTCCTAGAATAGCTGATAATATTACTTGTAGTTCACACAGACACACAGACATACACAAAATAAAGCTTACTAAGTGTGATGTTAATACTTTAAGGAAGTAGAAAAGGATAATTTGTTGTTCTTTATTTTCTAAAACCATGTATCATGCATTCAATTTAAAACCTAGTAGAATACTTCATTCTTCATTTGATATAATCATACCCCTATATCTGAAAGACTTAAATACTGTTAATATATTGTTAGTATTGGAGATATAATGTTAACATATAATTTATATATTATTCTTGAGTGGCACAGGAGAGTAACAAATGAGAACTAACAAATTCCTAAATTTAGGATCTCAAAATTATATGAGCTATTTAAATTAGTTCATATTAACAAGAGAAACAGAAATAGGAAGAAAGCATTTATAAAAATAAATTTATTTAAATTAGACATAAATTAGACTTGTTACATAGCTAATAGTTTTTCAATGGCTTCTATGGAATAGAAACATAGATTTCTTGTAAAATTAATAGTAAGGCACATTGAAAAGCTATAATCTCATTAAAAGAAAACCACTGAATATCAAATGCCAAATACAAGCCAATGTTACCTGGAGACAAACATTAAACACTTAGAAAACATAAGTTACAGATTATTTATCTTTATAAATAGCATCAGTAATACCACTTTTTCTTTTATTTTCTCCTTAAATCACACTACCTCTTAATTCATAATTCTACCTCACTCCCTGTTGTCCTATTTCCATTCTATTTACCAGTATAATCCTAAAGGCATTTTAGGTTGTGACCCTTGAATTAAACCTTTATAAAAGTGGATTATTTACTCAGATGATTTTGCCTGAGGTAACTTAACATCAATCTTTTGTATAAGAGAATATTCAAATTATAATTACTTTTAAATATGCATTCTGAATCCCAGTCTTATTCCCAATAAATGGGCAGCAAAAATGACCTGTAATATCACTGGTGAATGACTGCTCAGAGCCAAAAAGAGAATAATCTCTTTCAATTCTATAGAATTTTGCAGTTTAAAACCATGAACAGATGATAATGTGTTTGGATCATTTTTTAAAATATTCTGTAATGCTTGGCATGGTGCCTTTCACAGAGTAGATACCCAATAAATATTTGTTATATAATATGTAAAAGAAGTGAACCATTCCCTGCTTTGTAATAGCAGAAAAATATTTTAGGTTTAGATAATCAGCTTCGATTATTTCTGAAAGCACTTACCATGTTTGTAACTTCTTCATTATCACCAGTAGAACAGAGTAACATTTACAAATGGTTGGAAGAAAAAGATTGTAATGATATTATTTGCAGAAAAGCATATACATCTTTCCAGTTCTAGAACAGTAAATTTTCATTGTAAAAACACTTTAAAAAAATGTGATTCTAGAAATTGCTTTGAAGAGTTATATAGGAATCTGATACTTGAGGTTAATTGGCTAGTTAAGTGTCTTCAAATTTGTCAGCTTTCAATGTCTCTAACATCCAATTACATCTAAAATAATGCATCAACTCTAGGCTGATGCACTGGATCACTTTATTGAAGGATTGAAAGCGGATTTGAGCAAGTACTTCAAGAAAAATAAGGGAAGAATCATTTGAATAGAAGTTTGAGAACTAATCACTTTAGTTCTATCCTTAAATTTCCTATTTACAAAAGGGTTGTAATGTAAATATCTTTGTCTTTTTAAGTTCTTTATTTTACTAAAAATTATCCCAAATGATTGAAACCATGTTTCATGGGGAAAACAAAACAAAACCCCAGAAGATCCCATCTTGATGGGATCTGGAGGGAGACAAACCATAAGAGACTCTTAATCTCATGAAACAAACTGAGGTTTGCTGGGGAGTGTGGGGGTAGAGATAGGGTGGTTGGGTTATGGACATTGGGGAGGGTATGTGCTATAGTGAGTGCTGTGAAATGTGTAAGCCTGATGATTCACAGACTGTACCCCTGGGGCAAGTAATATATGTTAATAAAAACAAACAAGCAAAAAACAAGACCATGTAGTACGTTTGCTTACTTTGGCAAGGATTAATCTTTGGAAGTTTAGTCAGATTTGTTCTTAATTTTGGCTGTATAGTAGAATCTCCTGGGGAGAGTACAAAAAAAAAAAAAAAAATGAATGTCTGGGTCTCATTCAGGAGATTCAGATTGGACTGATCTGAGGGGCATCCTGGGCATTGGAATTTTCCCTGTTTCAGTTTGAGTGTGCAGTCAATTTTAAAAAGCACTGTTCTAGCTCATGATCTTCAAAATTCCATTTAACATCCCAGTTTATCTTTTCTTGCTTGCAGGTAAAAACAAAAAGATGCTTTCTTTGCTGCAGATTCCATGGAATAGAAGATACATAGTTTTACAGCCAGAATGATTCAGGTAAAGACTGTTTAAACCTAATGTTAGCAATGTCGGATTCTATTTATACTTTCTTGACTGCCCCATTTCTTTTAACCTCTTGAGAGACAGAAGAAAGGAGAGACAGAGATCTTTTCATCCTGCCATTTCCAAATAACCCTGGTTCTTTATCTTGAGTATAGTGATAGCCTTTGGTCTCATGTTATCATTTTTTCCTCACGCAAAGCAACCATATCCACAAGAAGCAAATGTTCTTTCTTGCTTGCTCCAACCATTATATTGCTGAACTTTCGACAGCTTGTGTCACAACTGTCACTGTATCTAACCTCAAATATGCTTTTTACAACTTCTACTGAATTTGTTGAAGAAGAAAATTTTTACTCTATCCTTCAAATCTCTTCTAGCTGGTCTGAGAATTAAATCAACATGAGTCAGACTAACAGGAGAAAAAAAACAAAGTTGGACTTTGTTTAACCAAAGTTTGCATGCACACAGGAGCCCCATAATGAAATTGAAACCCAAGGGAATGACCGAAGTGGGCAGTGTTTATATTTTTTAGGCAGAGACAATGAACCTGAGAGGAATCGATGGGACAAAGAAAACCCATGTTGGGTAGCTTTGGTTAGTAAGGAATTCTAAGCAGAATTTGGGCTGGGCAGTAAATTAATGAAAAGTAACAAGGTTTATTTATACAACGTTCTCAGTTCTACATTCTCTGCCTCTGGTAATAAGGATATCACTTTAACTCCTGGTACCAAAAAGCTTCCTTTCACAAGAGAGATTTTATATCCTGCTTCCAAGGGGACAGAGGAGGATCTCAGTGTCCTTCTTGCACAGGGTCTCTTAAGTGGCTTTTATTTAAAATAATCAATATGCTAAAGTGGCACATTTTGCAGGTGGTGAGGAACAATGCCTTTGGCCCCTATCAACTGGAAAAACAACAACAACAACAACAACAACCACACTTAAAGCACTGAAAGACCCTCTCACTCACTGAGAAGAGTCCCTGATGATTACAGAGAATAAAAATTCTCAAACAAATCCAAGACATTTTATCCCCATGCCTGGTACTCTTCAGGACATGATTAGGAGTCCCATGATCAATTTTCAGACTTTAAGAATAGTTAAAACAGCGCAAGTTGAACTATCCCTTTGTCAAGATGACAGGATCCTATTTTAATTTTGTAACTCACTTTCACCTGGAAGAATGGAATCTAATAAGGTTATTCAGGCTGAAGTGAGGCATCATTCTGGAGCAGTGATTCTCCAAGTGAGATCCCCAACCAGAAACATCGATGTCATCAGAGAACTTGCTAGAAATCCTAATTCTCAGACCTAAAAAAAACACTTATTGTATCAGAATCTCTGGGAGTATGGCCCAGCAATCTATATTTTAACAAGAACCACTCTATGTGGTTCTGGTATATGTGGAACTTTTAGGAGCACGCTTATAAAGGGAAGATGGTCTCCTGGTAGCTGGAGTAAATTAAATCCAACCCATGTCAAAGAATAAGGGAAATGATTCAAGTGAATATTCATTTGTGCCCTTGATACTTTCAAGAGTTGAAAAATCTAAAAAGGGGAACATTTACCCAATGTAAGGGAAAATAATAAGACAATGATTACAGGATTAAATCACAGTTTGTTGTAGTCTAAGGGAGTATTTAATGGTTTACATGGAAAGTAAAATGGCATTCATGTTTCTGTAGCATAGGAAGATTTTTAAGAGGTTAAAATCAATATGGAATTTAATCTTTCTGTCAAGAGGAATTGAGATATAATGCAACTCATCATTACACAAAAGCAGCTGGCCAGGGGCACAAACATGTCTGAGAGAGACAGAGATCAGAATAGCACAGTGCTAGCTTAGTGGATAACATTTCCAGTATATAAGTTACTGAAAGAAGGTATTTTTGGAGTGCCCAGGAGGAAAGAGAGACTATGAATTCTATGAAACTAAAACCACAGATAACTCAAGCTCAAGGAATGTAGTCAACAAAGACCTTGTATTTATGTCCATCCCTCTGCCCCCCAACCCCAAATCTCTAGCAGTTCCTTTCTTTACGCATGATTATAGAAACATTTTAGTCTAAAATTTTGAATTTGGCAAAGAGACTGTATATTCCCTGCTGAAAGGATGGAGTGAGATATTGTAAGATAATTAGTCACATCTGCCCATTAGTCATGTCTGCCCATTAAAAGAAAGGGACAGAAGACACTGTGCCATGGTGATTGTAAGCCTCCATATGCAGCCAATTACAAAGATGCTGTTATTAAAAGGTTTATACAGGAGAAGCCTGGTGTTTTCAACAGAGTGGGTGTGAAGAGCAGTTGCTTCTAGCAGCAGAAGTTCAGAAGGAGATTCACATGCAGTTTTCAGCCTCATCGTGTCTCCTATCCTGTCGGAATCAGACATATGTCATAAGGCCCCACTCCTTTTGCTTACATTCCTGGGATGGTTGGACCTTGAATTAGTACAGCAACTCTGCAACACTTTTAATCAAGATGTGAGTATCACCTTTAATTCTGGGTGCCCAGTTGCAGCAGGAGATGAGGTCTTTCTTTAAAGCTACTTCCAAAGCTTTTTTTTTTTTATTTTCCATTTGTGTTCTATGTTGGATATTTACAGCCATAAATGCCTCCTTCTTCCTAGGTCTTCTTTAGGGCTATCAGAGGAAACTGTGATATTTATAGTCGTTTTTGTCACCATAGTGACTGACTGCTGTACTACTTTATCTCCCAATACTTTGCCCTCCATGTATATGCTATCTCAAGCACCACCAGTGATAATCTCAGTAATAATGGTCTCACTATGTGGCAGGGCTTACAAATGTGCCATTATCTGTCAGATAGGAAGTTACTGACGTGCTTTTCAGAGTCAGCTCTCCGAATCTCCTTCTGAGAGGTTGTCCTGGAGCCATTCTTGCTCCCCAACACTGCATCAGTCAGGACCACGGCAGAGGTCCTGCACCTTGATGCAATATTCATAAATTTGATAAACTCACTCACCTCCTACCAGTCTTTTGCTGTGCCAAACAGAAGCAGAAGCTGGCGGGGGGTAGACAGCTAGTTAATGCAGTCCATTGATGCCTCTGAGTCACAGAGTGAAGGATGACTCTGGAGAGGAAAGTGAAAGATATCCAGCACACCTTCTACTATCTGAGCTCTAAACATAGTATTTGATTTCGGTTTTCTTCCTGGATAAGAAAATCAAAACTATGTTTGTTATAAAACATCTAATATAGGTGCTAACATCTGTTTTTGTTTTTGTTTTTCATCCAAGTGCAGAAAACAACATAGCAATCCCAATACTGCTATTCTTAGAAAGGCCTGCTTGTCAGATTGGCCCTTGGCTGTGGTCTAGAAGCTTAGCTGGGGAGAATTTTCTCATGGTGACATAAAATTTTGCTAAATAACAAGAGTGGCTCATTATGCCTAACCTATAAAATGCAATTTATACTGAGCATCTGTTTTTTTACCCCCTTTTTCTTTTCTTCTTTAGAGAGGGAAGAAGGAGAGACAGAGGGAGGAGGAGGAGAGAGAGATCCTTAAGCAGGCTCCACACCCAGAATGTAGCCTGATGCAGGGCTCCATCTCACAACCCGGAGATCAAGAGTCTGATGCTTAACCAACTGAGCACCCAGGTGCCCCAGAGTATCTGCTTTCTTTCTGGGAGTCTGGACTTTCAGTGATTATGTCAATCATGTGACTAGCTCCCAATAAAATTCCTGGAATACTAGGCTCAAGAAAGCCTCCCTTGTAGACAAGACTGTGTATGTGTTGTCACAACTAATTGTTGGAAGAATTAAACTCAACCTATGGGACTCTACTGGAAGAGAACTCTAGTATGATTGTGCCTGGTTTCCTCTAAACTTCACCCCATGCATCTTTTCCCTTTGCTGATTTACCTTTGAATTCTGTCACTGTATTAAACCACAGTCATGAAGAATAAATCTGTCATCTATCTATCTATCTAATTATCTATAAACATATACACTGTGTCCTATAATTCCTCCAAGTGAGTCATTGAATTTGGGGGTGGTCTTGGGGAACCCCAACACAGTACTAAATGTTGATCTTAGAAAAGCATAGATAGAAATTGTATTCATTCATTCATTCATTCACTCATTCATTTAAACCCTTTGAGTGGGGCACCTGAGTGGCTCAGTGGGTTAAGCCTCTGCCTTCAGCTCAGGTCATAATCTCAATGTCCTGGGATCAAGTCCCGCATCAGGATCTCTGCTCAGCAGGGAGCCTGCTTCGTCCTCTCTCTCTCTCTCTGCCTACTTGTGATCCCTGTCAAATAAATAAATAAAATCTTAAAAAAACCACAAACTTTTGAGTGATTTCTGTAAGATGGGCATTCTATGTGTTTAGAAAGTGTCTTTAAAAGTTAAGCAATTTTCAAAATTTGTAGTTTAACTATTTTAACAATTTAAATGTCATTTTCATGTATACATAAAACTTTTGTTTTATATTGCCATTATGATATATTGCTATCCCAAATAAATAATGTAAGAAAAAAATCGAGTATTTGAATAAAATGTCATAGCATATCAATAGCATTACTTCTCTGGAAGATACAGAGCATGAGATCAAAGCAACATTTTTCTATTGCTGAAATTTCTGAGTGCTGAAATAAATACTAGGAAATAAGTATAGTGTACATGCTTTCAGTTCAAAGTAATAATGGTATCTAAATCTAAACCTATTTTGGTTTATGATTAACAAATTTGAGAGATAACTTTACTTAGTTTATGTGTCAATAAGCATAATATCTTTGAATATATGTTTATTAAAAATTGAGCTTATTGCTTATTCATGATTACCAAATGTCCTACTTAATTTTTCTCCCTTTAACTATTTCAAAATCTTTACATATTGACTGAACAATTTTAAGTAACAGTTTTAGATTTTGAGGTTTGTATTGTTCTAATTTCAGCAACATCTTTCAAACGATAGAAATCTGAGGAATCCCAATGCTTTTTAATCAACATTTTCATGCATATTGTAAAAGCCTGTAATTGAGAGTTTTTCACCTCTTGTAAACAACAATGTGTATGAAAGCATTTTTAGAGTAAGAGAACAAAAATACAAAACTAAGCTAAATTAACCGTGATCTCTTAAAAACTAAAAAGTGTCTGACAATTATTTATTTATACTATGAATCTGACAACTAAATAGTTTTATTCATAGAAAAAAAATAAATGTTAGATATATTAAAAAGATATCTATTTTAATAAGGTATAGCATTTTGGGAATGGATATATTTCTTTTTAACTGACCGTGAATGTCAGTGGTGTATTGTATTAAAACAGATTAGTTGTTGACCTTCAAGAAGATGTGATTTTTATGAAAGACAAAGCCCATACAGTCATAGTAAAATATGGTGACTATTGGCCTTTTTATTTATAGAAAGTGACTCTAGGGACAGAAAGAGAAAATTGGCTTAAAAATCTTTACATCACAATAAAAGGAACCAAGCTCAATGGTGATATCTATATGAGATATATATATTTTTTTTCTCCCCCAACAAGATTACTGAGTCTTTCATCTTTTATCCCTTTTATCTTTAGAAATAATAATAATAATACATTTTTTGAAAACAACAACAACATTCGTGGAAGGAATTACTTTTCACTGTGGAGTGAGAACAGTGATATTTTACAATGAAAACATTGGGGAAATAAGAGAAAGAGATGTTATGGTTATGGCACTTAATTCATATATAGTCCACCGTTTTTCAATAATATATTTTCTCCTGAAATTTCATTTAAAGCAAAACAGAGAGACTTCTTTTTTAAAAAATTCTATTTAATTAGTGTCAGTTAAGAAAAATATCTATAATATAAGAGTAGTAGAAAGAATTCATGCAGAGGAAATCAAAAGATACTTCACTATCCATACGGGGAATATAAACCAATGGATTAGGTCTAGCTGTGACCACAGATGTTTTCTAGCTGGAAGCATATGGTTAGTTTTAACTTAGAATATACATAAAACAGCTTCCCTCTCTAAAACCTCAGCAGTGATCTCATTTTATTTTCAGAATAGTTTTTTACAAGTAATGTGAGTCTAAAATTTATAGTGGCACATATATATGATAAAACTAATTAAATGAAAAAATGTTGCATTTTTATCTGAGAGAGGAAAGGTCATGCATTACACTGTAGCTGTCTTCTGGTAAATATCACAACTCAATTTGATGGCTTGACTCATGTCCTAAATTATCAAAATGAATCAACTCAATCATCCAAGGAATTCTGTTACTAAAATTTCTTTATGCTCTTGGTTTAGATACATTTTTTTGAAATTAGGATGAATATATTTCTAGGAAAACAAATATAAAACCAGCATCTTGGTTTAGAAATGGCTATCTGGATGATTATCAGAAAAAAAAAATAGAGTGTCTGGTAGCTAAACTAGGCAAAAATTTTTTATCATAGTCTACCTTATTCTCGGTGAATCACTTTACTTTTGTAATAGATGCAATCAAGTTTTAGATTTATCACAGCTTTTTCTTGGATTACTTCTTTATTAATACAAAATTCAATGAGTCATTTGCTTAGGTAGAAAGAAAATCAATACTGCATATAAACTCAATTTTTTCCACAGAAATTCCCAAGAGAAATTATTCTATGATCCAATAAATTTATTATTGAAGAAATATATTCTATTACCTACTCTAAATACGTACTTAGTCATTTTACCCCACATACTTAATTATTTTGCAACCCTATCTTAACAGTGTAAATCATTTTCTTTCTTCTTTGCAGAGCAGAATTTTAAGTTTTCCTGCTTTGCAATTTTTTATGCAAATATTAAGGTAAAGATTCCCCTCTGCAGCCAAAAATTATAAAATTCAACACATAAAGATATTCGTGATTTGCAGCCTTATTACATTCTGAGAGATAATCTTTAAATCGATTCTATTGAGCCTGGTGTTTCTGAAAACATTGTAACTGACAGAAGTGTAGGCTACATAAATTAGGTAACTGTTATTTTGACAAAGAAGGACCATTAACCTGCGTAAAGAAAAACATAGTTAGAAGCGAGAATACTTCTCCAGCAAGATTCAGAGTAGAAAACTCCTGTCCCAGCTTTTAAGGTCATTATCATTTTCCTCTTGACAAATTTAACCAGAGAGAGTTTACCAGACTTCTGTATGATGAACTATTGTTAAAACCTTGGTTATGATTTTTCATGATACATATGCTCAGCAAACACTCTCTGGTTGTAATTTTGCTTCCCTTGTAGAGATCCTTAAAAGTGAAGGAATAGTCTGGCAATGTGATGTGAAGTTTTTGTGCACTTGGTAGTTATACTTAGCAGCATACACTAATACAATTTAAGAATAAAAATCAGTCTTTGGGATTTAATTTGGCATATCTGCTGTCACAAAGCCCAATTACTTCTCGGTGTATTGATAAAACCAATTTTGTAACCCGAACGTTTAGAGACTAGATACTAGATGTGTGAGGATCACAGGAAAATACTAAAACTTTGTTAGGTCATGTTGGAAATAGCAGGATGGCTTCCTACTTTATAACTTGTGATACATTCACTTTTCAACAGATTTAGCGCCTGTGTTTGAGGTGATAGTCTAGATACCAGAAACATAAAAATGGACAGGCAGACACGAACACAACCACAGTTAGTAATATGCTTCATAGTAGAATTTTTTTTAATTGAGATAAAATTGACCTACAGCATTGTATAAGCTCAAGGTGTACAGTGTATTGATTTGATATACATACATTGCAAAATGATTACCACAGTAGAATTAGCTAACATTTCTGTCATATCATATAATTAGCATTTCTTTTTTGTGGTAAGAACAATTAAGGTTAGTTCGCTAGCTACTTGGTAGTTTACAATACAGTATTGTTGACAGTTTTCACTAGTGTTGTACATTAGATCTCCAGATGTATTCATCTACTAGTTGCAAGTTTGTGCTCTTAAACATCTACCCAATTTCCCTACCTGGCCATACCCTAGTACCCATCATACTAGTTTCTATTTCTACAAGTTCTATATAACTCTATTTCTACATAGACTGGACAAATAAATGATACTGTACAGTATTTGTATTTCTCTGCTTGACTTATCTTTCTTAGCATAATGGCCTCAAGTTCCATCCATGTTGTTGCAAATGATAGAATTTCCTTCTTTCTGATGGCTAAATATCTTATTCTCTTTCTCTTGATATATATACATATATATATTTTTTCCATATCTTGGCTACGATAAATGCTAAGATAAGTATGGGGTGTTATTTTCATTTTCTTTTGATATATACCAAACATGGAATTGTTGGACCATATGATGGTTCTGTTTTTTAATTTTTTTGAGAAACCTTCATACTGTTTTCCACTGTGGTTATACCCATTTACATTCTACTAACAGTGCAGAAGAGTTCCCTTTTCTCCACATCTTTGTCAGCACTTGTGATCTCTTGTTTTCTTAATGACAGCCATTCTAACATGTGTGAGGTGATATCTCATTGTTCCATTTCCTGATGATTGGTGATGTTGTGCATCTTTTCATGTACCTGTTGGCTATTTAGCTGACTTCCTTGAAAAAAAAAAAGTCTCTTTGTTCCTCTGCCCATTTTTATTCATATTGTTTGTGGGTTTTTGAGGGAGGGGTTGGTATTGAGTTGTATGTGCATTTTATGTATTTTGAATATATTAATCCCTTATCTGATATATGGTTTGCAAAAATTTTCTCCCAGTCTATATACTGTCTTTCATTGTGCTGATTGTTTCTTTTGATGTCCAGAAGTTTTTAGTTTGACACAGCTCCACTTGTTGAGTTTTGCTTTTATTGCTTGAACTCTTGATATTGTATTTAAGAAATTATTGCCAAGGCCAGCATCAGGGAACCTCTCCCGTATTCAATGTTATTGGAATGCTCCTGTATTGCATCTTATGTTTAAATTTCTAGCTCATTTTAAGTTAATTTTTGAGTGGTGTAAGATAGGGGTCTGATTTTACTTTTTTATTTTTATTAACATATAATGTATTATTAGCCCCAGGGGTACAGTTCTGTGAATTGCCAGGCTTACACACTTTACAGCACTCACAATAGCACATACCCTCCCCGGTGTCCATAACCCAACCACAGTCTCCCTACCCCCTCCCCCTGGCAACCCTCAGTTTGTTTTGTGAGATTAAGAGCCTCTTATGGTTTGTCTCCCTCCCGATCCCATCTTGTTTCATTTATTCTTTTCCAACCCCCCCCATGTTGCTTTGTGAATTCCTCATATCAGGAAGATCATATGATAGTTGTCTTTCTCCAATTGACTTATTTCATATGATAGTTGTCTTTCTCCAATTGACTTATTTCGCTAAGCGTAATACCCTCTAGTTCCATCCATGTCGTCGCAAATGGGAAGATTTCATTTCTTTTGATGGCTGCATAGTATTCCATTGTATATATATACCACTCCTTCTTTATCCATTCATCTGTTAATGGCCATCTAGGTTCTTTCCATAGTTTGGCTATTGTGGACATTGCTGCTATAAACATTCGGGTGCACGTGCCCCTTCGGATCACTACGTTTGTATCTTTAGGGTAAATAACCAGTAGTGCGATTGCTGGGTCATAGGGTAGCTCTATTTTCAGCTTTTTGAGGAACCTCCATGTTTTCCAGAGTGGTTGCGCCAGCTTGCATTCCTGCCAACACTGCAGGAGGGTTCCCCTTTCTCTGTATCCTCACCAGCATCTGTCATTTTCTGACTTGCTAATTTTAGCCATTCTGACTGGTGCGAGGTGGTATCTCATTGTGGTTTTGATTTGTATTTCCCTGATGCCGAGTGATGTAGAGCACTTTTTCATGTGTCTATTGGCCATCTGGATGTCTTCTTTGCAGAAATGTCTGTTCATGTCCTCTGCCCATTTCTTGATTGGATTTTTTGTTCTTTGGGTGTTGGGTAATTATCCACCATTTTGTTGGAAAGATCGTTCTTTCTCCATTGAGTGTTCTTGACTCACTTTTATTTTTTTTTTATTTTTTTTAAGATTTTATTTATTTATTTATTTGACAGACAGAGATCACAAGTAGGCAGAGAGGCAGGCAGAGAGAGAGGAAGGGAAGCAGGCTCCCTGCTGAGGAGAGAGCCCAATGTGGGGCTCAATCCCAGAACCCTGGGATCATGACCTGAGCCAAAGGCAGGGTTTTAACCCACTGAGCCACCCAGGCGCCCTTGACTCCCTTAAAACAAACAAACAAACAAAAAAAACCCAACAACAACAACAAAAACAAACAAACAAACAAAAAAACCCAACAAAGTGGTAATAGGTATTAACAAAAAGTTGTGAGAATAAGAAATTTTTTTTAAAAAGTGATTTATACTCCCAGACACTGAGAAGAATTTGGCAGATAAGAATCAGAAAAGGCTTTCTAGAAAAATTTGTATTTTTCCTGAATCTTAAAAGATGTAGCAGAAATTCCTATGTAAAATGGCACATGTAACAATGTTATAGTTATATTTTTGTCTGAAGCAAAACTAGGTGGCCAGGGAAGGCTATTAGATGACTCTTCAGGGAGGAGTGGCCTGTGAGTCTCACCCTTAATATCCATGTCCCAAAGAAGAGGAGTGGGTAGTTACCTTTTCCTCTAATTTTCATGTATTAATGTGCTAGTAATTTGCCATTTCATATCTTTTCTATGCTGCAGATGATTTTATTAAGCAGTAAAAATACTTTTTTTTTTTTGTCAAGAACAAAATCCAGCATATATTTGGTGAATTTCTCAGTGTCATGCCCATGGTTTTAGTACTTTGTTGTAAGAAAAATTTTGAACACTTATTAATACTGTGGCATATGTACAATGGATAAGAATATTTCTAAGTTTCATTTTCTAAGGAACATAGTCAAATGATTGAATTTTCTTTTTTTTTTTCTTTCAAAGATTTTATTGAGAAAAAGCAAGAGAGGGAACACAAGCAGGGGGAGCAGGACAGGGAGAAGCAGTTTTCCTGCTGAGCAGGGATCTTAATGTGGGGCTTGATAGGACCCTGGGATCATGACCTGCACTGAAGGCAGATGCTTAATGACTGAGCCACCCAGGCACCCCTATATTTCCTGTTAATGAGAGAGATCTACCTAGAATCATGTAATTACTAAGTTGTAAATTTATATAGGATACATTTGAGCTACCCTCTTTTATTGATGAAACTGCTGACTTAGCTTGAAGTGAACTAGAGTTTTGGTCATCTGAACTAAAGGTCAAGTGCAGTTCAAATTTTGTAACTTTTTTTATGACTTTGAGAGACAAATTCCTATTTTAGATGAAATTCCTATGCATTAGTAGTAGCTACACTACTAATAATAGAAGTAGTAGAAGCTTAGCAGGATAAGTGAGGAAATTATGGCAAATATCATTGGTTATTGAAGGGTTTTTGCCAGTCTTATACAACACCATAATGCCTTCAAGTTAGAAATTTTATTACATAGCAATGAGCTAAATGAAATATTAGCCTATGTTAATTATCCTGTGGTCAAGTTTCTACAAACTCTTGTCTTATCCTGGAACTGGTCAGCTGACCAGTACATAGGGTAGCATTAAGAAGATTAAATTGGCACACCACAAAAGGAGAATGTCATTACAAGGCTAACTGCCCAGGTTCATGTGCTTTTTTCATGTGTCCAGTGTAGAGCAGGGTGCCAGTAATCGCAACATTTCTTCATCTACACTGGTGGAAATGACAGCACTGCTTTCCTTGAAGTTGCTGCCTTTGGAAAATGAAAAGCCTTTTTTTCCTCATAAAACAAGGGGGAGTTTCTAATCTACTGGTTCCTCAGTATTAGGTAAGTCCTTGGCATCTTGGACAATAGGTTTTCAACATACAAATTTTGGAGGGACAGAAACATTGAGACCATAGCATTTTGCCCCTTGCCCCCCAAATCCATGCCCTTCTCACATGCCATGAGCTCAAATGTCTAAGACAAAAGTGTCATCTAAATATCATCTAAATTAGATACAGATGAGACTCTAGCTATGAACCTGTGAAATAAAACATATGTGTTTCCAAAGCACAATAATGGGATAGGCATGGAAGAGAGATTCCCATTCCAAAAGGGAGAGATAGAAAAGAAAAAAGGAGCAATGGGCCTAAGGTAAACCCAAAACCGATAGGGTAAACAAGAACAACATCCCCAATCCTCCTTGACAGCATGTCCTACCTTCTGGACCCACTGGGGCTGCAGTTATACCATCTGGACACACTGGAACAGGAGTCGGGTCCCCAAAGCTCCAAGCACCCTATCTGCCAGACTTTGCTGGGAACAGCCCATGCTACACATATCCCTAGCTGGATTGCAGTTTGGTGCTTGTAGATGGTTCTAGGTTGTGGGGGCACCACTTTACTCTGCACTCCCACCACAACTCTGCTCTCCTTTACCCTAGTGAAGATTCTCTGACACAGGCACTCCTGAAGAAGCCCTTTGCCTGGGCTATATGCCCATGGGAAAAGGCTCCATCCTTTAAAATCTAGGTGGAACCAGACACAGTCCTGATGCTTTGATGGATGCAAGAAAAGCTGCATCATAGAATGATCACTGGAATGATCACTGGAATCCTGCTCACTGGAATGATCAGGGAGCATGGCACCAGAATGAGGATTAGACCAGGCAGCAGCAGCCCCCTCCTTTGAAATCCTTCTGCCCTACTCCTGGCCTGTGATGGAAAAGGCAGCTCTGGGGATCTCCAAAATACTTTCAGGGTCATTCTTCCACTGTCTTCATGAAGAACAGCTAGGTTCTGTTAAAATGGCCAACCCAGTCTATTATCCTTATCAAATTTGGCTACATTCTTCTTCTTTTCTCTTCAAAAAATCTTTTTCATTCCTTTCAATCTGAATAGGCTAAAGTTTTCTAAATTGTGAAGTTCTGCTTTTAAAAAAAAATTGTTATTGAGTTTAGTTGACAACAATGTTACATGAGTTTTAGGTGTGCAACATGGTGATTCAACCCTGCTTCACTTTTAATTAGTAGTTCTCTGTTTATATCTTTTCTCTCTTCTTGCATCTTACTGTAAGCAGTCACTACTTTAACCTTTGCTTAGATATATTCTCAAACAAAAATCCAATTTCGTTGCTCACAAGTTCTATTTTCCACAAAACATTTAGACATGAATACAGTTCAGCCAAGCTCTTTGCCACTTTCTGTTAAGAATTGTCTTTCCTCTAGTTCCAGCAACATGTTCCTCATTTATGCCATCTGTGGCCTTTGCCATCCATACGTCTATCAACATTCTGTTCATGACCACTTAGGTATTCTCTAGGAAGACTGAGGCTTTCTCTACATCTCTTCTCATTAGAATTGCTATGAGTGGTTCATTCACAGCAATGTAGTGTTTTTCTAGCATGTACCTCCAAACCCTTCTAGCCAGTTCCCCTTCCTCACTTCCAAAACTACTTCCACACTTTTCAGTATTTATTTTTACAGTAGCCCCACTTCTCAGTACCAACTTTCTGTCTTGGTTGGTTTCACTGCTATAACAAAATACCTCATATATTCTGGTTTACAGACAACAGAAATTTATTTCTTATAATTTAGAGACTGGAAATCCAAAATCATGGTGCCAGCTTGGTCAGGTTTAGACCCTTTTCCCAATTGTAGATTTCTGGTTGTATCCTCATATGGTAGAAGGGGTAAGCTAGCTCTCTGCAACCTCTTGACCCTCATGACCTAATTTCCTACTAATGGCCCTACATTCTAATGCAGTTAGTTTTTATTTGTCATTAGGTTTTCAACATATTAATTAGGGAGTGAGGGGGGGATAAGCATTCAGATCATAACAGGCCTTGTAGTATCTTGCCCCTGAAGGGAACAATTTATGTTTGAAGTCAGCCAAACGGTGACAAATAGAAAAGCAGATGAAAATATAACCTGGATAATTCTAATATTAAATAATGAGTGATCTTACATCATTCACCCATTCAATAAATAATTAGTATGCATCCACCATGTACCAAACACAAGGAAGAAAACAGGGAGCAAAAGGAGAAATGGTACCTGCCCTCACAGGTCTTACAACCTTTTCTATAAATGAACCAAAGATGGACACTGTGTATTGGCCCCTAGCTTGTTTATTTTCTTCACTGTAGGCTGAGGCCCATTGACCCAAAAGCCCACTAGCTCCAAACTCTAACTTTTACACATTAGAGGAAAACTGTTTCTCTAGCCACAGAACACTTCTGACATGGTATATGTGTGGTTTTCAATCAGTTCCCCAAATCTCTGGACACAAACTAGGTATCCTATAATTTAATTTAATTCTGACATTAACTACCTGGGGTTATCACAGACCTCATGGCGTAAGAGCTCAGCCTCATAAAACTGCCCCCATTTCAGACACAAGTCATGAGGCCCAGGTCATCATCCTTACTTCTGACCAACCAGTTGCAAATGGCAAGTTTTCATACCCCTCTCTTCAGACTTAATAATTTGCTATAGTAGCTTACAGAAGTCAGGGAAGCATTATTTATGTTTACTAGTTTATTATAAAGATTATTATAAAGGTTAGAAATAAGCAGCCAGAGAAGAGGTACATGGAGCAAGATCTAGAAGGATCTAGATCTAGATCTAGAAGCTCAGTAGTTTCTGAATGGAGTTAGGGTGTGCCAACCCTGTAGTCACATGGATGCCTTTATCAACCCAGAAGTTCTTCAAACGCCATAATCTAGGAACCTTTATGGAGGTTTCATTGCAGAGATGTGATCAGTTCTTGGCTCACTTTGCAGTTGCTCTCCCTTTCCTGGAGTTAAGTGGTTGGGGCTGAAATCTCCATGCTTTTAATTATAGTTGGCTCTTTTTGGAAACCAGCCCCCATCGTGAAGCTACCCAGGGGTCCATGAAGAGTTATTTCTTTAGAACAAAAGACACTCCTATCACCCAGGAAATACCAAGGGATTTAGGCACTCAGTGTTAGATGTCCCTATCATCTCTCATCACTCAGGAGATTACCGGGGTTTTAGGAGCTCAGGGTAAGAAACTGGGGATCAAAGACTCAAAACTTAGTGTGAGAAACCAGGGGCAAAGACTCAATGACAGTAGAACAAAAGAGAGGTCTAGCATCCATACCACTCTGAAATACAAGGGTTTTAAGAACTCTGTGTCAGAAAACAGGGGCAGAGACCAAATACATATTTATTATCTCACATCCAATTATTTTTTAAAGTAGCCTGATGAAGCGATACTTTCTTAACTGTTTAGATACTATGTGTTGTATATATCCTTCAAAATATAAATTAGCATCCCCCAGCCATTGATAAATTAGAGCCCTGTGGTTGTAAGACCCCTTTGGAGCTACTGCCCTTCTGAGTGATCTGACCAAGAGACCCTGCCACCCCCGTACTGCTGAGTAACCTCACTTAGGCATGTAGAGCTTCTCTCCTCTGCCACTCTCCCCCAGGAGTTTCCTTGCCCTGCTCTCCTTCTGAGTAGAGACCCCTGTCGCATAGCTTCTGGATAGAGTCCTGCTGTGAGGGACCGCCCCCCCCACCCGTGACTTCTCCCACATGCAAACTTGTCAAAGCATCACCCAGTAAAATTTCTATGTGCTACTGCCATCTCATGGTCATATCTTTTTCCTTGAACAGCCTTTCAAATCTCTAAATCCCCCTATACAACCTAATGGTTGAGAATCAGGTAAAGTTCTGCTGACTCTTTACCAAATGTATTAATGGCATAAATTTATTCTGTGTTTTAGCACCGTCACCTTCTCAGAACCTGCCAGAAAAAGAAATAAAGTCAGATTACTGATTTGATGTTGTTGTTTTTTTTTTAAATGACATGTACTCCTACTTCACATTGATATCTGTTTCTTAAATTGGAGATTATAAATCCCTCCAAAAGGGGATACCCAAAGGGGATATCACTCCTCCTCTTCCTCTCCTTGCTGTAGCTTTCTTTTACTGAATAATTACGTACTAAATCTATTAAATGAGACAGTGAAAAGAAGGCCTTTGTGATCATTTGGGCTAGGGGAAGTGGTGAGAAGAACCACAGTGACTGGAGCCCAGTGTCACCGAGTAAGCGGGCTAAGACGCACATGGGTGGGCCTGGCGTGTGATGTTAGAGCCAAGGAAATGGGAGGAGGCCACCTCAGTGGAGGTGGGTTATGGCATGATGTGGGTTATCAGACTGAGAAGGGGAAGCAAAGGATCCCAGCTGAGATAGCCTACTAGGAGATAGTAGAGCCCAAGGGGGCTGAGGAAAGTGTTCTCACACAGGAGTGATGTCCTAGAGGCCAAATAGGGTGAGGGCATCTCAAGATGCCTCTCTCGAGAGGGCGTCTATGTGGTGGAAGGTGTAAAGGCAGAGATCAAAAGTTGGTTTCATAGGGGGGATTTGTAAAATATGTAAATATGTTAAAGATAATAGAAATCTGATTACTCGCTGTCAGAAAAAGGGGTTATTAAATATTGTAAGGATGGGGGGGGGGAGGAACTCTTCATGGTTGGATTAGAATCAGTGGTGTTATATTTGTATTAATTTGCTCTGGCTACCATTTTAAACATACCGCAGATTGGGAGTTTTAAAAAACAGAACTTAATTTTCTCACAGTTCTGGAGGCTACAAGTTCAAGAACCAGGTGTCAGCTGGTTTGGTTTTTCGAGTTTTAACACCTTGACTCGAACATAGATGGCTTTCTCTTTGTCCTCCCAGGGTCTTTCTTTGGTGCACACATATCTCTGGCGTCTCTCAGTGTGTCCACATTTCCTCTACTAATAAGGTAACTAGTCAGATTGGATTAGGACTCACCGGAATAACCTCATTTTACCTTAATGAGTAAATACCTTAACCGTAAATATGGTTAAATTCTGAGGTATAGACACTTAGGTCTTCAACATATGCATTTGGTGAGGGCAAAATTCAGCCCATAAAAATACTGTATATTTCTGGTATATGTATGTATGTGTGTAGGTATGGAAATAGGTGTGAATATACATTTACATATGTGTCCTAATTCTAGTCACTAAAAGGATTTGATATGAGGAAATGCTTTGATCTTTTTTTTTCCCCCTAGAGGAAGTAGTTTGCTTTTTTGTTATGCTGTTTAGTGAGTAGAGAAAGTTTACCAATATGATAAAAAAAAAAAAAAAGGTTGTGTTTGCCTCCAAGCTTTTCTTGGAGAATACAATAAGTGAATAGAACTTATATGATGAAATGTATTTTGAAATTTTTCTGTGACTTATTCAAAGACAAGGAAAATTAAATAAATGAGTCAGATTCTTTTGCCACAAATTCTGTTTTGCTGCCATGTATATGGTAGCTACTCAAGATTTATAAATAAATACTTGATTTTGTGATATGATGTATATATTCTCTAAGTTAGTGCTGTAGGTATACGTGCGAAATACTTTAGAATAGAGACTCAAATACTTTTGGAGACTAGTGAGTAAAGACAATGAGTGAAACGAAAGGCTATAAGGCAAGAATAGTGGGAACTGCAGCAAGCTAAAAAGTACGTGTCCTGACCAAGGCATATAATTTTAAATTCTAAAAGAATTATTCTACCCAAATACTGATGTATTTCAATGTCAGACCTGCTATCTTATAAATTAATATTAAAGTTTTCTTGACTTTCTTTCATTGTACATTGACTCTTGAACAATGCAAGAGTCAGGAACACCGAATACCCACTCAGTCAAAAACCCATGCACAGCTTTTTTTTTTTTTTCAAGATTTTATTTATTTATTTGAGAGAGAGAGAGAATACATGAGAGGCGAGAAGGTCAGAGGGAGAAACACACTCCCTAGGTAGATGGGAGCCCAATGCGGGACTTGATTCCCGGACTTGGGATCATGACCTGAGCCAAAGGCAGTGGCTTAATCAACTGAGCCACTCAGGCGCCCCCATGCACAACTTTTGACCTCCCCAAAACTTAACTACTAATAACCTCTGCTGAATGGAAGTCTTACCAGTAACATAAACAGTTGTTAAACACATATTTTTGTATGTTATATGTATTACATATGGTATTTTTACAATAAAGTAAGCTAGAGAAAAGAAAATCATTCAGAAAATCATAAGTGAAAATACATGTACAGTACTGTTACTGTATTTATTGAAAAAAACAAACTGCATATAAAGGGCATCTGCCTGGCTCAGTGGGTTAGGAATCTGCCTTTCGGCTCAGGTCATAATCTCAGGGTCCTAGAATTGAGTCCTGCATCATGCTTCCTGCTCAGTGGGAAGCCTGTTTCTCCCTCTCCCTCTGCCACTCCCCGCACTTGTGCTCTCTCTCTCTGTCAAATAAATAAATAATCTTTAAAATAAAAAAGGAAAAAGAAAATACTGTTTATGAGTAGAACTATATAGTTCAAACCCATGTGGTTCAGGAGTCAACTGTAATGATTTAGTAAGTATGCACTAAATATTAAAGTCATGCTATACTAGACAACAAAGAAAGATCTTCAGGTGTAAGTGAAAGGTGTATTATTAAAAACATGTAAGTGTTTTTCCCCCAAATTTTATGTCTATCTTACCCATTAGTCCATTTTTAAATTTTACATAATGATAATTACACACTTAAATGCATTTATATATTTTAACTGCTATAAATTACCTTGTAGTTCTGTTGAACATGTGTGTTAGTTTTATAAATGCTTCAAAATAAGAAAGAGCCATATTTGTATGTAGGAGAAGCTTCTTTTCTTTTTTACATTATCTATTGGGATTACAAACATTTTATCTTATCACTACAAGCTAACATTCTATATAGTATGTACTAAATGATTCCTATTTAGCATAGATCAAATTATATTTTCATTCCTTTAGGAAATAAACCACTTTCAATTTAAAATTTTGTTCTTTTCAAAGATATCAGCCACAATGATCAAAAAACACTGTTAGCATTTATATCCTGTGGGATTGTATTACTATCTAGCTACACAATATAGAAAAGACTAATAGGTTTTTTAAGAAAGATTTATATCCAGTGTCGTCTACTTTAAGAAGCATAGTACAATTATAACTACTTTTGTGTTACAGTGTTTCTTTTGAATATGTGTTATGTCTCTTGGGAATTTTTTTTTCAAATGTAAGTATTCACATAAAGTAGGATTATTGATTCATTCAGTATCCAGTCTACTACCTTATAACTACATTTTGTGAAAACCATTCTGTTAAATATTTCAAGCTGTTCATGTCAATCTAAAAGTATCAAAATGTACCATGAAACAATGACCAATCTGGAATTGGTTGTAGAAACTGGAAAACTGGGTGTATCTGTAGTCCTTCTGGAAGGTCTTGATCATTTCGATTATCATATGTGGATGAAGAAGTTCAATAATTATAAAATAATCCGAGATAATAGCACTTCTCTCAAGAAAATATAGAAACTTGGGGTGCCTGGGTAGCTCAGTGGGTTAAGGCCTCCACTTTCGACTCAGGTCATGATCTCAGGGTCCTTCATCGGGCTCTCTGCTTAGCAGGGAGCCTGCTTCCTCCTCTCTCTGCCTGCCTCTCTGCCTGCTTATGATCTCTCTCTGTCAAATAAATAAATAAAATCTTAAAAAAAAAAGAAAATATAGAAACCTTAGGTTGATTAAAATGTATATGAGTTTCCCCTTTAAGTGGAGTTAGTCCTAAAAAAAAATAAATAAAATAAACTGGAGTCCTTATTTTGTGAAAAAAAAAATCATATCTGATACATATCAGTAATTAAGCAATTAGAAACTCTTACTTTTAGCATTCCTACTTTTTGCAAATGTATGGACCTTTGAAATGAATGAGATACTTTATCACTCTCATTCCCTGGTTTTACTTTGCCTTGCTTTCATTTTTTTTTTTTTTATGTCATTATTCTCTTTCACCATTTCACATTTGTTACCCATTTAATTGAGGTTCTGAAAAAGATGATTGAAATAGATGCATGTATGTGTGTGTGTATGTGTGTGTGTGACCCAGAGAGGGTGAAGAAGAGAAAGAGAGAGCACTAATGCATGCAGGAGAGGGAGGGAGCAGGACCATTCATGGTGGCTTGCTAAGATTTCATTGGAACATTACAATGTTTCACAATGCACAGGTCTTTTTCTCCCCAGGCTCCTTCAGATTTTCCAGAGATGAATCTTGTAATTTATTACCTAAAGGATTAAACACTTAACTACTAGGTTGCAGGTAACTGAACCAAAGACAGGGCTGGAGGGAAGAGATCAACATTTAGCATATACTGCCTTTCATTTACTGCCATTTTTGCAGTAAAATACATCGCAAGCTGCTGAGTCTTAGCCTCAATTTTCCTAAAGGGAGAGTTTGGTGGTTTCTACCTACACAGAGTTGCAGAGAAACTAGAAGTCTAATTGTTCCTTATAATGTCTTAACCCATCTTCCCAGTTTTCAGCTCTGCCATCTACCCTATCTACTTTATGCACTGATTTCTGAGTCAGTTTCTAGGGAGTGAAGCAGCTGGCTCTTCCATGGCTTCTCCGCTGTTTGTGCTTGCCCCTCACTGTTCTTTGCTCTGCTGTGTCAATCATTTGATCTCCACTTTGTTTTACATCTTCAAAAAAAAAAAAAAGTTGACATCTCTTGTCTACTATTCTGTTCTTTGTATTTATAGAATAATAACTTTAAAAGTTATATCTTTTCTGTGTCTGTAATGATTTTTAGGGAGAATAGAGATAATCCCATGGCTTTAAATCTATCATGAAGTGGCAACCTAACTAATATTTCAAAAAAAATTTTTTTTCTCATTAAAAAAACCCTACCAGTACTGCTGGGAAATGGTGGATATAGATGGGAGGAAGTGAGAGCAATTCTTCTGAGTGATTTAATCTTAATTAATAGGTAAATGTAACAGATGACTGCTAGTAAGACCAATGATTGAAACTAAAGAAACATGTATCACAGCTTGTAAGAATAATCACAGTATTAGTACCATCACAAGGATGCCAATCTTTTAAATATAAAAAAAAAATACTCTACCACTTTATTAAATTTAAAAATAAGATGCAAATACGTAGAGACATGATAAAATGTCAGGTGCTGTGAACAGGCATCTTGGGCACCAACAGCAATCTCCATGTAGGCTTTACGTATTCTGCACAGATCCTATTTAAAAAAAAAAAAAAAAAAAAAAGGAGCCAGCATTTTGAAAATAACAAGATTACAAAGGAATAAATTTTTCTGCTCTCAAAATATCAAAAGATCTGGCAAATTTCTGTCAGTGGTTACCTGAATCTGAGAATTACCTGCCCCTCCAGTTTGGACAAAGTCTCTTTTATCTGCTCTTTCCTCACAACTCATGTTGAAACCAATAAGCTGAAAGAGAGCTATACTCCAGTCAAGATGAGGAGCAGATAAGACAATGTCTTGGCCCACAGGACCACAAAAGGAGGTAAGGTCTCTGCCCCAGTGCTTGGGCAAGGCCAGGAGAAGGGCAAGAAATTTTTAACTGAATGCTTACCAAAAATGGATGAAATTTTAAGCTTCAAATTGCCAAGCTTATTTAAAGTGCAGAATTTAATTTTCAACTGTTAGAGCTTCAGGAACAAAGGAGAGTTTGGTTATAGATGAATTAAAAGGTTATACCCACTGTCCTCACATTTAGATTGTAAATTTCATACTCATTGTAATGATATACAATTATAATCATATTATTTTGATATTTATTTTATTTATACAGATTTTTCATAGTAGCAATTTGTGCCTTTTTAAATTTATTGAAGTCTTTATTTTTCAAATTGGTTTTTCCATATAGAACCAACTTCAGATTCTGAAATCTTGCTTAAAAGAAGCTATCTTGAACAGCAGGATTTCAGTAGAAAGAGATGCTTTCCCCATGTAAGACAATACATTTAAGATAAAGATCTACTAGTTAGCAAGTAGATTAAGGAAATTACATTGGGTGTTCAGGGGCTTCTCTATCTCCGTACATAGGATATAGTGACTATTCCATCTTAACTGTTAAAAATGAATAATGAACATAGGTTACAACTAGGTAAAGATGCTTTAAAATAATAAAGTAGCACACAAAATACAAGATATTACTATGTGAATAATGATTGTTATTATTTGAATGAACGCCCAAGTTTTCAACCAAACTAATTCTATAAATTCATTTTTTCAGGATTCTGTCAATAAAGATACTAAAGTTATTTGAAATTAGAATGCAATACATACCTAAGGTTATTTTTCTTTACTACTGAATTAGGTAATAGAAATGTAGATATTAGACATAGATATTTATATACATTGATATATAAATTGACTCAGTATTCCATTCTAGCATGAAGACTCTATTAGCTGGAAACTAAAAAATTGCATTTCCTCAATGCCCTTTTGCATTTATGGTTCTGGCCTGTCAATTAGGTATATCTGTGAGAGATTTTGATGAAGAATCAAGGCAGAAGGGGTAAGAGGCAGATTATAGGGCAAGTAGTTTCTGAGTTAGATGGTGATGTTCTAGAGCCAGAAGCCATAGCAATGTTTTTTTTTTTTTTTTCCCCCAGTAATTAGCTTCCCATTCATCCATTTTTCAAACTTCTCCAGCTGTGGCAGAGGCAGTGTTTCTTGTTTCAAGAAGTCTTTCCTGGGAACTCAGCCTAGAGTCTCCTCCAGGTCTTCAAAGAATGCAGTAAGTAGTTTTCCACACTGCTACTTTTTTTTTTTTAAATTAGCTAGAATGAATTTGTTGATTGCAGCTGAAATTCAGGGGTCCTGCTGTATTTTAATACCTATACCGCATTGGTGGACTTTTTAGAATAGACCCATTTTATTCCAAATTCCTCTCTTTGTGAAATTACTTGAGGGTTGTTTTATATGAATCTGTAATAGCATGAGATTTGTCATCTCATAAACAAAATGAAATGAAACACGGAGTAGATGATTTCAGGCCCTCCAAGGAAATTTGACTGTACTTGATGGTAATTTTTTAAATTTTTTCTTCCTTGTGAAGACATAGCCAGAGTGAGAAGTTATGATTTTTTGAATACTAGATGCATTTGTTTTACTTAAGCCTTTACAACCAAGAGTATTTTTAGGTCTTGTGAATAAGAATGTGAAAAAGTGTCTATAAAGATCTCACATTAATATTGAGTTGCATCCTCTGGATAAAACTTAGAATTCATAGTCATGATCATAGTAGTTAAAAGATCTAAGTGAAGGGCGCCTGGGTGGCTCAGTGGGTTAAGCCGCTGCCTTTGGTTCAGGTCATGATCTCAGAGTCCTGGAATCGAGTCCCACGTCGGGCTCTCTGCTCAGCAGGGAGCCTGCTTCCCTATCTCTCTCTCTCTCTGCCTGCCTCTCCATCTACTTGTAATTTCTCTCTGTCAAATTAATAAATAAAAATCTTTAAAAAAAAAAAGATCTAAGTGAAAATGACTGACTTTAAAAGATACAATAATTTTGTTGAGAAGCAAGAAATAAGTTATATATAGCAATCACTTCTACTTTCAATAAAATCAAAGAGCCAAAAAGACTAAAAAATGCTCCACAAAATATTTGAGTGATATATGAAATTATTTTAAAAATTAGTTTCACGTGCAAGAGATTAGGTAAATGAATCTAATAAGCAAAATAAAAAGATTACTTTGTTCTATTATTTTAGATTTGTAGTTACATTTATATAATTCCTTATTTGGTTAATATGGTGGATATATTCTGGGGTGCCACTATGATCCTCCCAGTATTTATGCCCTTAAGGTAAGCATCTCCTCTTAAGTATAGGAAATACTCAGTCTGACCAGTCTGCAAGTAACTTAATGCTGCAAATAAACACATGAATAAGGTAATCGATCCTTCGTGACTGTTGAGCACCAAATGATACCGCAGCCCAGCCTGAAAGCCTGGGAGGTGAATTGACTGGACAGAGCCCAGACTCCCAACCCACAGAATCCCTGAGCTGAAAATAAGAGGCTTATGATTATATTGTTATACATTAACATAAAGCTAATCCTGTTATTTTTATGTAATTATAATTTTATTGCACATGCTTAGAACTAAATGTTATTTTGTATTCTAATTAGACAATAAAATAAGCACATGACATACAAACCACATAAATAATGAATAAAAATGGTTTGTATTCTATAACATTCAGTATATTTTGTTGTGATCAGCTGCTTCTATCCAATCCAAAATGATATTCAAAAATTATTCATCAATATTCAACTATAACAATAGTGGCCTCTAAAATGCAGTTTCCTATTGATAATCTCCTGAAGAGAAATTCCATTTCATCAATAACGTTCAATAAATACACATTAAATATACATTTTTCCTGAGTGGCTTGTTTTGCTTGTCTGTTTGTTAATGGGACGTATGATGTAGCAGAGTTACAATTCTTGGGTGAGTTTATCAAATTCCATTAATTAATTTATATTTAAAATATTATATAAAATATTAAATATATAATAAAGAAAATAATAACATATTAAACCCCATGAACAGATCAGCTAGCTTCAATGATTGTCAATTCATGTCAATCTTGCTTAGTGTACATCTAGACCTATCTCCTCAGACTTCATATAACCCCACCTGGATTTAGTAAATATCTCAATATGTAATACTAAATTCTCAAAAATTAATGTAGTTTCACTATCTTTCTTGCAGTTACCAAAATAAATAATTTCAACAAATATCCTGTTAGTGTCCCAATAACTCACGTGCATCATTTTATTTATACTCTGTTCCTTTGAATCATGATTAATAGAAATATATGTAATTCTTTCTTTACTATTACCCCTTCTCTTTTTTTTTCTTGAAAATTATTTGATGAAAAAACCTGTCTTGTTTATTATATTTTCCTACAGTTTGGATTCTGTCGATTGCATCCTGTGGTGTTACTTTATAGACTTCCCTATCTCTCTATTTTCTATAAATTGGTACTTTGGCAAGATTACTTCATAACCAGTGATGTGTTCTTCTATCAAGCAGCACATGATGTCTGGTTGCATCCAATTTATATTTTTTAAATAACTAAAGTCAAAAATCAATATTCATTTTTTGAAATATTTCTTGTGGAAGTGAGGGGATGAATTATTTTCCATGTGTTTAATTGTCTAAGAAAGCTTACAAACTCTGCCTTAGAATTGTCATCCTTTTCAGCATAGCAGCATGAGAAAAACAAACAATATGTTGCACTTATGTAAACTAATTTTAATTTGTAGGTTATGAAAAATTTCTTTTCAGGTGTATAGAAATTATGTCATATGTTTATTTCAGAATACTCAAAGTGCTTTGAATGAACCCATACAATTATGCAGAGATGCACAAGTGAGATTAGACTTTTATTCATGTTAGATTTTTAATACTGATTTTCATTAGCAGAACTCTGAGGGACTAAAAATGTATGTAAAAACTTGAATGCCTCTTCAAGTTTTATTTATAAAACTAACTTTGATAACCAAAATCAGAAATACAGAAAGAAATAAATGCACTATTGTTACAGAGTTTCTAAAATGCTGGACAAGTGGTAAAATGTTTTTAATAATATATATTTCCTTTAAAATTACCCTCGAGCTTGCTAAGTGCCTTAATGTATGCAGTGGGTCGTTTGGATTTGCAGGTAGTATGTGCCACTGTTCAGCTTGAAAAGGGGAATTCATAACAAATTGCTTCCTCAGAATGCTACTGTGAACACTCTTGAAGTGAAAAACAGATTTCTGCTAAGAATTCCATAATAGAGTTTCACATAAAACAAAAGTTTTCATTGAAACAAGGAAAGCAATATTTGTTCTGCAACCATAAAATGTATGGAACTGTGTTGGAGTTTTACTAGAATTACATTATTTTTATAGTGTGTTACCCACAGTATACATTTCTTGCATTTTTGTTTCTCTATGAATCTTAGAGAATCTAAAAGGTATTACACTGCTCTCTGGATACAAAGTTAAAAAAAAAAAAAACTTAATAAATGTCTCTTAGAAACATACCTGTCTTCCACATAAACACCAAGGAGATAAAAAGACCTGGACAGGGTAGCTTAATAAACCAAAACTCTACTTGATAAACATACCCTATAATGTACTTCCTTCACGTTTTTCTAGAAAACTATTCTTCATGAGCCCCTCCATGATATTCCTAACTTAAAACTGCATCCTTACCACCTTTCCATCTCCTATCAAGATTCCTTCTTCTTCTTCCTCTGTTCTTGTTCTTCTTTCTCCTTTTTTAGGAGCGCTTATCATTTTATAAGCTACTAAATAATTTATTTATTTAACATCTTAAGTCTCCATTTTCTCTTACTAAAGTGTAAGCTCCTGTGGACAGGGATTTTTAATTTCTCTTCTTTTTAGTTGATATATACCCTGAAAATAGTGAAAACAATACCAAGTTTTTAGTAGTGAGTGATTGAAGGCATCCAATAAACAGCAGTTAGAACAATTCATGGTAATTCAGTTTTTCGCTTTCTAGTTCTTGATTCTCAGGCTGTAGGCAAAGATTTGGTATAACTGATACCAGTGGAGGACAGAATGTACCTGTTACTAAAATGATTTGCATGTAAATGAGAGTAATGTCAGAATGGAGTCATTTCTAGAAATACTACAGACATTAAAAGATAATAAAAATATTTAGGATCTGTCCATGTTATTAATGAGAAATCTTCAAAAAAAATTGATGGATATGTTGAACAAAGTGTTAAAATCATTGTTTTATGCTTATAATTTATAAGTAATGATAGCCATGTATATATACTTATATTTAAAAATGGCAGAAGAAAGAGATATTAAGGAGTCAATCCCATTTACAATTGTATCCAAAACCATAAGATACCTAGGAATAAACCTAACCAAAGAGACCCAGAATCTATACTCAGAAAACTATAAAGTACTCATGAAAGAAATTGAGGAAGACACAAAGAAATGGAAAAATGTTCCATGCTCCTGGATTGGAAGAATAAATATTGTGAAAATGTCTATGCTACCTAAAGCAATCTACACATTTAATGCAATTCCTATCAAAGTACCATCCATCTTTTTCAAAGAAATGGAACAAATAATGCTAAAATTTATATGGAACCAGAAAAGACCTCGAATAGCCAAAGGGATATTGAAAAAGAAAGCCAACGTTGGTGGCATCACAATTCCGGACTTCAGGCTCTATTACAAAGCTGTCATCATCAAGAAAGCATGGTACTGGCACAAAAACAGACACATAGATCAATGGAACAGAATAGAGAGCCCAGAAATAGACCCTCAAATCTATGGTCAACTAATCTTCGACAAAGCAGGAAAGAATGTCCAATGGAAAAAAGACAGCCTTTTCAATAAATGGTGCTGGGAAAATTGGACAGCCACATGCAGAAAAATGAAATTGGACCATTCCCTTACACCACACACAAAAATAGACTCAAAATGGATGAAGGACCTCAATGTTCGAAAGGAATCCATCAAAATCCTTGAGGAGAACAAGGGCAGCAACCTCTTCGACCTCTGCCGCAGCAACATCTTCCTAGGAACAACGCAAAAGGCAAGGGAAGCAAGGGCAAAAATGAACTATTGGGATTTCATCAAGATCAAAAGCTTTTGCACAGCAAAGGACACAGTTAACAAAATCAAAAGACAACTGACAGAATGGGAGAAGATATTTGCAAACGACATATCAGATAAAGGACTAGTGTCCAGAATCTATAAAGAACTTAGCAAACTCAACACCCAAAGAACAAATAATCCAATCAAGAAATGGGCAGAGGACATGAACAGACATTTCTGCAAAGAAGACATCCAGATGGCCAACAGACACATGAAAAAGTGCTCCATATCACTCGGCATCAGGGAAATACAAATCAAAACCACAATGCGATATCACCTCACACCAGTCAGAATGGCTAAAATCAACAAGTCAGGAAATGACAGATGCTGGCGAGGATGCGGAGAAAGGGGAACCCTCCTACACTGTTGGTGGGAATGCAAGCTGGTGCAGCCACTCTGGAAAACAGCATGGAGGATCCTCAAAATGTTGAAAATAGAACTGCCCTATGACCCAGCAATTGCACTATTGGGTATTTACCCTAAAGATACAAATGTAGTGATCCAAAGGGGCACATGCACCCGAATGTTTATAGCAGCAGTGTCCACAATAGCCAAACTATGGAAAGAACCTAGATGTCCATCAACAGATGAATGGATCAAGAAGATGTGGTATATATACACAATGGAATACTATGCAGCCATCAAAAGAAATGAAATCTTGCCATTTGCGACAACATGGATGGAACTAGAGCGTATCATGCTTAGCGAAATAAGTCAAGCAGAGAAAGACAACTATCATATGATCTCCCTGATATGAGGAAGTGGTGATACAACATGGAGGCTTAAGTGGGTAGAAGAAGAATCAATGAAACAAGATGGGATTGGGAGGGAGACAAACCATAAGTGACTCTTAATCTCACAAAACAAACTGAGGGTTGCTGGGGGGAGGGGGATTGGGAGAAGGGGGTGGGATTATGGACATTGGGGAGGGTATGTGCTTTGGTGAGTGCTGTGAAGTGTGTAAACCTGGTGATTCACAGACCTGTACCCCTGGGGATAAAAATATATGTTTATAAAAAAATAAATAAATAAATATGTTGAGCTCCTTTGGAGCTGCCTTGGTATAGGAAAAATAAATAAATAAATAAATAGAAAATAAAAATGGGCCCAGCCTCAAACACTTTCGTTACAAAAGAAGATACTAACTTTCTGGTAGAAATTCAAGAGATATGCATTAAATAAAACTAAATTTCAAATATTTGATTCTCAAAGATTAAAAGGAGTAATAATATCTAGTATTGTAAGGGGTTTTGTAAAATGGATACTCTAATAATTTTCTATCAACTAATGTATATTGACGTATTCGGGGAGGAAAAACCTAAAATATGTACAAAAATTTTCAATGTGAATATCCTTCTACTGAGCAACTCTACCTGTAAAAATTTATGCAAGAGACCAACAGAACATGAGTACAAAAACACATATTCAAGGGGCGCCTGGGTGGCTCAGGTTGTGATCTCAGGGTCCTGGGATCAAGTCCCACACCTGCTCTCTGCTCAACAGGGAGCCTGTTTCCCTTCCTCTCTCTCTGCCTGCCTCTCTGCCTACTTGTGATCTCTCTGTCATATAAATAAATAAAATATTTTTAAAAAACATATATTCACATATGTAGAGTAAGCATGATTCTTAACAGAGGGACTTATTTGTTAAAGATTATTTTAAAAAATTATGTTAGAGTGAAATACTTTCAACTGTTCAAAAGTCATCAGGATTGTATTTATTATGTGTTATTAGGAATGAGTAGATTACACATATATACACTATTCTTGGCAAGAAGGGTACTAAGAATCACTGCTTTTCACAATCCAGAAGCACCATTTACATACAGTATGATGTGAAAGGCATCCCAGGGTACATCTCTTGTCCAGGGTAAAGGGCAACGGCTCTGGGTCCAGACTTCCTGGGTTCATTTATTTCCTATCCCTTGTCTCCACATCTAGGTTGTATAAACTTAAGCAAGTTATTTTTACCTCATGGGGTTGATGTGGAGATTGAGCTAATTCAAGCAAATGCACCTCAAATCTTGTTCTTGACATCCATCTGTGTAACAGTTAACTATTATTTTTATTCTGCATTGCAAGTCCCATGTAAATTCTGTTTTACTCTTTATTGTATCCCTGAATATAATTGTTTCTTAAGAATATTTTTGGAGATGCCTGGGTGGCTCAATTGGTTAAGCTGCGGCCTTCAACTCAGGTCATGATCCCAGGGTCCTGGGATCGAGTCCCACATCTGGCTCCTTGCTCGGCAGGGAGTCTGCTTCTCCCAGTGCCTCTGCCTGCCACTCTGCCTCCTTGTGCGCTCGCTCGCTCTCTCTCTCTCTCTCTCTGACAAATAAATAAATAAAATCTTTTAAGAAGAAAATATTTTTGGATGCTGGTGGCTGGGTGGCTCAGATGGTTATGTATCTGCCTTCAGCTCAGGTCATGGTCCCAGGGTCCTGGAATTGAGCCTCAGGTAGGGTTCCCAGCTCAGCAGGGAGTCCACTTCTCTCTCTGCCTCTGCCTCTCTCTCTCCTGACACTCTCTCTCTCTGTCTCTCTCAAATGAATAAATAAAATCTTTAAAAATATATATATCTTTGGGTGATTTTTAATTAAAAAGTTAATCACAGTATTAATGTTAATATATATTTAGAGAAGAAATTCTGAAAGACATATATTAAAATGTTAACAGTGGTTATCACTATACTCACATTTTATGAAGCTTTTTTTAAAATTTCAACATATATTCTATAAAATGTACCATAAAACAGTGAGGTTATACTAAATATTCTCAGCACATACATACCCTGTAGCCCAGCAATTCCATTCATAGTTGTCTACCCAAAGCTAATGGAAACAAATATTCTAAAAAACCTGCAAAACAATGTTCATAGCAGTCTTGTTCCCAAAAGGCAAAAACTGGAGGAAGATCAGTTGCCCATCAATAAGAGAATGAAAAAACACACCGTGACACATCATCCATACAATGAAATACTACTCATGATAAAAAGAAATGAACTACTGCTACCTGCAATAACATGGATACATCTTTTTATCTATTTATCATATCATCTATCTACCTGTCTATCATCATTTACCTATCAGCTGTGCCAAACAAGTTACACTACACACACATGTATTGGTATAATATTCTTTACATCAAGGTTTACAACAAAAGAAAAACAATCAAAATGAAAACAAGGATCCATTTATGGAAAGCAGGGCAGGGTGTTATTAGGCAGCATTTTAAGAGGGAATTTTCTAGAGTTACAGTGAAGTTCTATCTTGATAAACTTATATATTTTACCAGTGTATGACTTTTTTAATGCATGCTTGCAAAAAAGTACACCCATGATTTCTACTTTTCATTGTATGTAAATGTGATCTCACAAGAAAAATATGTAAACAAATATTGACTGCAAATTGCTACGCATGTTGAAGTATTTAGCAAAAAGTATACTAATGAATGGAAGGATGAATGGATACGTGATAGATTTTTGAAAAAGTAAATATAGCAAAGTGTTAATGATAGAAACTAGGTAGTATTTATAGATATTCTCTCTTAAATAATTTCAATCTCATATGTTTGAAAAATGTCACCATAGTGTTCTGTTAGGTATAAATGTACAGTAAATTCATTTAAAAAAGAAAGGTGGATCACTGTTTTTCTTTTTTAAGTAGACTCCATGCTGGCTCTGAGCCTAGTGCAGGCCTTGAACTCACAACCCAGCAATCAAGACCTGAGCTGAGCTAAAAGTCCAAGGCTCCAGGCCCCTGGGTGGCCAGCTGACTGAGGGACCCACTCTTGGTTTTGGCTCTGGTTATAATCTCAGCATTTTGAGATCAACACATGCTTCAGGCTCTGAGCTCACTATGGAGTCTGCTTGAAATTCTCTGTCTCCCTAACCCCACTTGTGCTCTCTGTCTCTCTCTCAAATAAATAAGTCAATCTTTAAAAAAAAATATATAGGGAGGAGTTAAGGCAGTTAATTCTTAAAATTTAATGTATATAAAATTATATACAGTAAAAAAGTATTTTTCTTTGCTTCAAATAAGATTTTATTTGTCTAAATGATTTGGTGCTTGTTTCCCTCAGGCACAAAAATATATTTCTATGATTTATTCATAATCAGGTACTTTGGGTTTGAGGGTTATCTCATTTCTAAATAAATGAGATGCTTCTTTATTAATACAGAGTGACTGAATTTATGGTCTCCAAGGGCATTGAAGAACTGGCAAGTCAGCTTTGGAGAAAATTGCAATGTTATTTCAAGGGCAACTAACACTTAATAGCAAATATGAATTTGGCCTTCATTAACATTACTTATTTCTGGGGTTATTAATTAGTGAATGGTTCTTTGGATAATAATATAAACTGACATTGTCATCCAACACCTGCAAAGAGTAAACTAAATGGTGTTTAGCTTTCTATATGAATTAGAATAAAGGAGTATCAGTTTTTCTTAAGTGAATTTCTTCACAGGCAATAGAGGCACATGATCACAGGCCAGGAATATACTTCTGAAGGTGGTTAGACAAGCTAGATCTTATAATCATTTTGTAAGGATTAGTTTTGCATTTGGAATTTAATTAAGTTGACCCTTTTTACTTTTATGACTCACAAAGAGTACTTGAGTATTCTCAGCATCAGGTGGTCCTTGCTGGAGGAAAGGAGTAAAAGGGTAATTCACTCTTTCCTCAGGGCTCCCCAGTGTAGAGAAGGGCAAAACTCACAAACACAGCTAGGACACTGTATTATCTCATAAAAGCAGGTTTAGTTGATACCTAATCCCAACCACTTTCTTCCTTGATTTCTTTCACTATAAATGTTGGATAATGAAACACTACTTTGTAGTTAGGCTTGACCATGTGACTAGCCTGGATAAAAAGTGAAAAGTTGATGATATTTGGCATAGTTTATGTAAAAATCTATAAAGGGGTGCTTTTGGAGAAAGTATCCTTTCCTCATATAAACAGCGTTTCAGTGATTTTTTGTTGTGTAAGGAATGAGCTCTGATAATCCTGTTTGTTTTCATAGTTAAAAGTCCATTTTTTGTTTTCCTCTTTTTTCTCCTTTATTTTCTTTAAAGATTTTATTTATTTATTTGATAGAGAGAGAACACAAACAGGGGGGTCAGGAGAGGGAGAAGCAGACTCCTTGCTCAGCTGGGAGCCTGATGTAGACCTTGATCCCAGGACTAGAGATCATGACCTGAGCTGCAAACAGTTAAATGACTGAAATCCTCCTTTGTTCATTTATTTTGTTTCTTAAGTTCCACATATGAGTGAAATCATATGATATTTGTCTTTCTCTGACTGACTTATTTTACTTAGCATTATACCTTCTAGGTCCATCCATATTGTTGCAGATGGCAAGATTTCATGCTTTTTTATGGCTGAGTATTATTCCATTGTACACATGCACCACTTTTCTTTATCCATTCACTTACTGGTGAACACTTGGGCTCTTTTCACAATTTGATGATTGTAAATAATGCTTCAATAAACATAGGGGTGCATATATCCTTTCAAAGTAGTGTTTTTGTATTCTTTGGGTACATACATAGTAATGTGTTTCCTGGGTCATAGGATAGTTTTATTTTTTTTTTTTAATTTTTTATTTTTTATAAACATATATTTTTATCCCCAGGGGTACAGGTCTGTGAATCACCAGGTTTACACACTTCACAGCACTCACCAAAGCACATACCCTCCCCAATGTCCATAATCCCACCCCCTTCTCCCAATCCCCCTCCCCCCAGCAACCCTCAGTTTGTTTTGTGAGATTAAGAGTCACTTATGGTTTGTCTCCCTCCCAATCCCATCTTGTTTCATTGATTCTTCTCCTACCCACTTAAGCCCCCATGTTGCATCACCACTTCCTCATATCAGGGAGATCATATGATAGTTGTCTTTCTCTGCTTGACTTATTTCGCTAAGCATGATACGCTCTAGTTCCATCCATGTTGTCGCAAATGGCAAGATTTCATTTCTTTTGATGGCTGCATAGTATTCCATTGTGTATATATACCACATCTTCTTGATCCATTCATCTGTTGATGGACATCTAGGTTCTTTCCATAGTTTGGCTATTGTGGACATTGCTGCTATAAACATTCGGGTGGACGTGCCCCTTTGGTTTCCTTTGCTATGCAAAAGCTTTTGATCTTGATGAAATCCCAGTAGTTCATTTTTGCCCTTGCTTCCCTTGCCTTTGGTGATGTTCCTAGGAAGATGTTGATGCGGCTGAGGTCGAAGAGGTTGCTGCCTGTGTTCTCCTCAAGGATTTTGATGGATTCCTTTCTCACATTGAGGTCCTTCATCCATTTGAGTCTATTTTTGTGTGCGGTGTAAGGAAGTGGTCCAATTTCATTTCTCTGCATGTGGCTGTCCAATTTTCCCAGCACCATTTATTGAAGAGGCTCTCTTTTTTCCATTGGACATTCTTTCCTGCTTTGTCAAAGATTAGTTGACCATAGAGTTGAGGGTCTATTTCTGGGCTCTCTATTCTGTTCCATTGATCTATGTGTCTATTTTTGTGCCAGTACCATACTGTCTTGATGATGACAGCATTATAATAGAGCTTGAAGTCCGGAATTGTGATGCCACCAACTTTGGCTTTCTTTTTCAATATTCCTTTGGCTATTCGAGATCTTTTCTGGTTCCATATAAATTTTAGGATTATTTGTTCCATTTCTTTGGAAAAAATAGATGGTACTTTGATAGGAATTGCATTAAGTGTGTAGATTGCTTTAGGTAGCATAGACATTTTCACAATATTTATTCTCCCAATCCTGGAAGTATAAATATTGTGAAAATGTCTACAAGAAATATAATAATATTTATGAAACATGAGTATAAAATATTTTATAAGAAATCTAATAAGACTCACCTTTGCCTCTGGTTGGAGTTATGACTTTTATTGAAGATGTTTTCTCTTACATATATGAGCTGACAAGGTGTTATTTTCAAATTGATGAAAGTTATTACTTTAATACAAAATAATACAAAAATAAAATTAATGTATGTCAAAAATTTTGTCCTTAATTTTTGAGAGAACCAGTATGAATTCAAATAAAAATTGAACATGTAGATAAATATACATATATATTCTCTATTGAACGTAGTATGTTCACATTAGTATATACTAGAAGCATTTGCATTGCCATCTGATTTCTTTTTTTTTTTAATATAATTTTTTATTTTTTATAAACATATATTTTTATCCCCAGGGGTACAGGTCTGTGAATCACCAGGTTTACACACTTCACAGCACTCACCAAAACACATACCCTCCCCAATGTCCATAATACCACCCCTTTCTCACAAACCCCCTTCCCCCAGCAACCCTCAGTTTGTTTTGTGAGATTAAGAGTCACTTATGGTTTGTCTCCCTCCCAATCCCATCTTCTTTCATTTATTCTTCTCGTACCCACTTAAGCCCCCATGTTGCATCACCACTTCCTCATATCAGGGAGATCATATGATAGTTGTCTTTCTCTGCTTGACTTATTTCGCTAAGCATGATACGCTCTAGTTCCATCCATGTTGTCGCAAATGGCAAGATTTCATTTCTTTTGATGGCTGCATAGTATTCCATTGTGTATATATACCACATCTTCTTGATCCATTCATCTGTTGATGGACATCTAGGTTCTTTCCATAGTTTGGCTATTGTGGACATTGCTGCTATAAACATTCGAGTACACGTGCCCCTTTGGATCACTACGTTTGTATCTTTAGGGTAAATACCCAATAGTGCAATTGCTGGGTCATAGGGCAGTTCTATTTTCAACATTTTGAGGAATCTCCATGCTGTTTTCCAGAGAGGTTGCACCAGCTTGCATTCCCACCAACAGTGTAGGAGGGTTCCCCTTTCTCCGCATCCTCGCCAGCATCTGTCATTTCCTGACTTGTTGATTTTAGCCATTCTGACTGGTGTGAGGTGATATCGCATTGTGGTTTTGATTTGTATTTCCCTGATGCCGAGTGATATGGAGCACTTTTTCATGTGTCTGTTGGCCATCTGGATGTCTTCTTTGCAGAAATGTCTGTTCATGTCCTCTGCCCATTTCTTGATTGGATTATTTGTTCTTTGGGTGTTGAGTTTGCTAAGTTCTTTATAGATTCTGGACACTAGTCCTTTATCTGATATGTCGTTTGCAAATATCTTCTCCCATTCTGTCAGTTGTCTTTTGATTTTGTTAACTGTGTCCTTTGCTGTGCAAAAGCTTTTGATCTTGATGAAATCCCAATAGTTCATTTTTGCCCTTGCTTCCCTTGCCTTTTGCGTTGTTCCTAGGAAGATGTTGCTGCGGCAGAGGTCGAAGAGGTTGCTGCCTGTGTTCTCCTCAAGGATTTTAATGGATCCCTTTCGCACATTGAGGTCCTTCATCCATTTTGAGTCTATTTTCGTGTGTGGTGTAAGGGAATGGTCCAATTTCATTTTTCTGCATATGGCTGTCCAATTTTCCCAGCACCATTTATTGAAGAGGCTGTCTTTTTTCCATTGGACATTCTTTCCTGCTTTGTTGAAGATTAGTTGACCATAGAGTTGAGAGTCTATTTCTGGGCTCTCTATTCTGTTCCATTGATCTATGTGTCTGTTTTTGTGCCAGTACCATGCTGTCTTGATGATGACAGCTTTGTAATAGAGCTTGAAGTCCGGAATTGTGATGCCACCAACGTTGGCTTTCTTTTTCAATATCCCTTTGGCTATTCGAGATCTTTTCTGGTTCCATATAAATTTTAACATTATTTGTTCCATTTCTTTGAAAAAGATGGATGGTACTTTGATAGGAATTGCATTAAATGTGTAGATTGCTTTAGGTAGCATAGACATTTTCACAATATTTATTCTTCCAATCCAGGAGCATGGAACATTTTTCCATTTCTTTGTGTCTTCCTCAATTTCTTTCATGAGTACTTTATAGTTTTCTGAGTATAGATTCTTAGCCTCTTTGGTTAGTTTTATTCCTAGGTATCTTATGGTTTGGGATGCAATTGTAAATGGGATTGACTCCTTAATTTCCCTTTCTTCTGTCTTGCTGTTGGTGTAGAGAAATGCAACTGATTTCTGTGCACTGAAATGGACAGATCATCCAAGCAAAAGATCAGCAAGGAAATAAAGGCCTTAAACGACACACTGGACCAGATGGACATCACAGATATATTCAGAACATTTCATCCCAAAGCAACAGAATACACATTCTTCTCTAGTGTACATGGAACATTCTCCAGAATAGATCACATCCTCGGTCCTAAATCAGGACTCAACCGGTATCAAAAGATTGGGATCATTCCCTGCATATTTTCAGACCACAATGCTCTAAAGCTAGAACTCAACCACAAAAGGAAGTTTGAAAAGAACCAAAATACATGGAGACTAAACAGCATCCTTCTAAAGAATGAATGGGTCAACCGGGAAATTAAAGAAGAATTGAAAAAAATCATGGAAACAAATGATAATGAAAATAAAACGGTTCAAAATCTGTGGGACACAACAAAGGCAGTCCTGAGAGGAAAATATATAGCGGTACAAGCCTTTCTCAAGAAACAAGAAAGGTCTCAGGTACACAATCTAACCCTACACCTAAAGGAGCTGGAGAAAGAACAAGAAAGAAACCCTAAGCCTAGCAGGAGAAGAGAAATCATAAAGATCAGAGCAGAAATCAATGAAATAGAAACTAAAAAAACAATAGAACAAATCAACGAAAGTAGGAGCTGGTTCTTTGAAAGAATTAATAAAATTGATAAACCCCTGGCCAGACTTATCAAAAAGAAAAGAGAAAGGACCCAAATAAATAAAATCATGAATGAAAGAGGAGAGATCACAACTAACACCAAAGAAATACAAACTATTATAAGAACATACTATGAGCAACTCTACGGCAATAAATTTGACAATCTGGAAGAAATGGATGCATTCCTAGAATCATATAAACTACCACAACTGAACCAGGAAGAAATAGAAAGCCTGAACAGTCCCATAACCAGTAAGGAGATTGAAACAGTCATTAAAAATCTCCAAACAAACAAAAGCCCAGGGCCAGACGGCTTCCCGGGGGAATTCTACCAAACATTTAAAGAAGAACTAATTCCTATTCTCCTAAAACTGTTCCAAAAAATAGAAATGGAAGGAAAACTTCCAAACTCATTTTATGAGGCCAGCATCACCTTGATCCCAAAACCAGACAAGTATCCCACCAAAAAAGAGAGCTATAGACCAATATCCTTGATGAACACAGATGCGAAAATACTCAACAAAATACTAGCCAATAGGATTCAACAGTACATTAAAAAGATTATTCACCACGACCAAGTGGGATTTATTCCAGGGCTGCAAAGTTGGTTCAACATCCGCAAATCAGTCAATGTGATACAACACATCAATAAAAGTAAGAACAAGAACCATATGATACTCTCAATAGATGCTGAAAAAGCATTTGACAAAGTACAGCATCCCTTCCTGATCAAAACTCTTCAAAGTGTAGGGATAGAGGGCACATACCTCAATATCATCAAAGCCATCTATGAAAAACCCACCGCAAATATCATTCTCAATGGAGAAAAACTGAAAGCTTTTCTGCTAAGGTCAGGAACACGGCAGGGATGTCCATTATCACCACTGCAATTCAACATAGTACTAGAGGTCCTAGCCTCAGCAATCAGACAACAAAAGGAAATTAAAGGCATCCAAATCAGCAAAGAAGAAGTCAAATTATCACTCTTCGCAGATGATATGATACTATATGTGGAAAACCCAAAAGACTCCACTCCAAAACTGCTAGAACTTATACAGGAATTCAGTAAAGTGTCAGGATATAAAATCAATGCCATCTGATTTCTACAACACAAGTCATTTTATCCCTCAGAACATAAAATAGCCTTGTCAAAAAATTGAAAGATGCACAGTCATATTTAATCAGATATTCCTCAGAAAGATATGCAACCTAACACCTAACACTCCATTGTTAGGATACCAGGTTTATTATTGCATTTACCCATTTTTTGACAGAGTATAATGAAAGTCTTCAGTCTTATTGTTTCTGAGCAATTCTTTGATAGTTATTAATCACCTTTTAAGTTCCAGCAGACGCTGAGGTTGTGAAGATTAGAAGAACAGAAAGAGAGGGAACGTAAGAGAGGAGATAGAGTTCTGTCTGTCCATAAGCAGCTCACTGTCAGATACAATAGAATGACATGTAAAATAAGTGGTAAAGCAATATGACAAGTAAAAGATAAAGTTGTGAGTATAAGGAATGCCCTTTCAACTTTGCATTATATGGTGTTAAGGAAAAAAATTTTTTTTTTTTCCTTAGAGCAAGTGGGAGTGGGATGGGAGTGCAGGCAGGGCAGAGGGAGAGAGAGCATCTTAAGTAGGCTCAATGTTCAGTGCGGAGCCTACATAAGGATTGATCTTACAACCTTGAGATCTTGACCTGAGCTAAAATTAAGAGTCCCATGCTTAACTGACTGAGTCAACAAGGTGCCCCAAATGTTAAGTAAATTTTAAAATATGTTTGGATATAATGAAATATTGTTTTAAAATATATTCATTTAAGTTAAAAAAAAAAAAAAAGTGAGTCCAGAGAAAATCATTAACGCATGCTGTGACAATAGTAAGGTCAAAGATGGTTCAAACACAAGACAGCTAAGTTCCTACCTATCCAATGTTCTATATGCTATCCTGAAGCAGATACTTGTGCAACAGATTCCAGAGAAAGGCCATCTGTTCCGTCAGCAGTGTAGGCTACCAATCATGCTATAGGGATCCATCCAGTCCCTTGCCTGAAGGAGGCAAGATCAGGGTCAGTCTCAAGTGCTTCTGAGTGAGCTCTAACTGTTCACTAGCTTAAAGAGTTCCACAATTTTATAAGGGATGGCTGTCTCTGGTTCCAACAAAGACTGCATCTCTAAAGAGCTGTTGGACCCACATCTCTGTGGTACCTGTCACTGCTGGCATTTTTATCATTTTATTGTTGCACAAATTAACTATGAAGAATGAAAGGATTCAAAGCTCCCACCTAGTGTTCCTCTTCTTATAAACATGGTAAGATACAGGACATGAATCTGAATTACTATCTTAACATGAGTGGAAAAGCACATTTTTAAAATCTTATTTCTAGGAAAAATCATTGATAAAATTTAGCCTTGGACAGAGACAGGAATGAGTTATCAAGAACCATAATCTGTGCTAAGGGGGTTAGCCCGGAGAGAGTTTGCAGGTTACAACATAGCTTTTATTTTTTTCTAATGGATTAATGACACTGTTATATATTTTGCAAAGAGCAAAAAGAAATTTGAAAGCCCATCTTTCAAAATATAAACAATTCGTTTTATAGATTTTATAGATCCCTTATACTTAGGATATTCTTCCTCGAGTCTTCCTGCTTTTAGGCTATAAATCCTATGAAACGTGTCCATTTGAGGTCTCTGGCTTCTGCAACTGTTGATGTACCTTCTACTAACTTTTCCTACATCATTTTCGTGAGACTCTTAAAAAGCCTTAGCACCATTTCTTCCTTTGGTTCTGGTTTGTCTTTGCCATCTCTCCCCTCTCATTATTACTTTCACAAAATTATTATCCTTTAATCTGCATTTGCTGCACCTTGGGGAAAAGAGCTAAAGGTTATGTGGACCCCAGTATGTCTAAAAATCTTACATAGGATTTTTTTTTAATAACTCAAGAAAAGCAATCTTAAGTGTTTGATGTTTTTCAGGGTCCAGCCCTTCTCTGTCTTGCCTGCTTCAAGTCAGAGGAAAACAAAATGGAGACTGGCTATCAGTTTGGGGTTCTTTTGTTCTGTGCAAAATTTACTCAAGCCTCCAATATTGTCTTTTTCTTCCGCAACAATATTAGTTTACATTATTACGGTCAATTGCTGTCATTTTTTTTCGTCCACCTGCTCTGTCCTTATATAAAACATACTTAGTAATAAAACAGCACGTTGAAATTAGAAGAGGATCGTGAGAAAGAATGAGGTTTGTTTGCAAGTGCAAAGTCTCAACCTAAGCTATTTTTGATGAAAATATGTCAAGGAGATAGTTTATTGGTACACATAAGAAAATTAAAGGAAAAGCACTGGTGATCAGAACGTCAGATTAAAATGTATTCACGACTCTCTCTCCAACCCTCATTTCTGTATCCATCTGTATTCCGGCTTTATTCCCTTCAACTGTATTTCCTCAAAAAGCTACATGCATTTACTTCTGAAACTCTAGGATAACATACTCACAGCTTTGTGATCAGTGATAAAAGGCCTCTTTTCTCCCAGATACCACTGAACAAAACCATGGCAATAAGCTTCTTTCCCTGGCTTTAGTTACATGTTTGTATTTTGAGCCACTTTGCCTGCTCAAATGATCATAGGAGTATATTCCTTTATTCTATTAATGTGCATAGGATTAATTGATTTCTGAACTAATTGATTTTTAATCCATTACTGCATAACAGATTGTCCTAGACTTAAATTAAGGTTGCTACAATAAAAAAAAAAATCCTTCTTTTTTATTTCTATGGTTCTAGGGAATGACAGCACAGGTGGGTGTTTTTTGCTCACAGCATTTCATAGGGTTGCAGTCAGATAGTGGCCAGGGCTGGAGTCTTAAAGTCTTCTTCATTCACAAGCAAGACAGTTGATGTTGGCTATCAGGTGCTATGTTAGCAGAGGCTTCCTGCTAGAACGTCGACTAACAATTTCTCTATGGGATCTGTGCTGCCCCACACCAGTGACTGAATTCCAAAAATGATAGTTCTGAGACAGAGCTGGGCAGAAACTGCACTGATCTGTAAAATTTGGCCCAAGAAGCCATGCTGCATCAGTTGTACTACCTCCTATTCATTTAAAACAATTAGCTAATTAATTTCTTATTCAAGGGAAGAGAAATTGTTGCAGGACAGTCAAAAAAAATTGTAGACGTTTTTTAAAACTATCATTGTCATTATTATCCTTTGTAGAAGCACCATGGCTTTTGAGAAAGCTATAGATGAGGACTTCTAGGAAAGTGAGGAAAACCTTTTTAAAAATTGAAGGCAAGTGGATACTTGCAATGGGTGAAAGCATCACAAATGATCCTTAATGAAGGGAATGATCTAGCTAGGAAAGTTGCTAGCCTACATGATGAACATGCAGCCTGGGGGTATCTTGGTGCTTACAGTGAAATGTAAAAGAAACAAACAATGGAGGGATGGTTACACATGAATGATCAGGAGTTTTATCGCATTGAGAATTGTCAGGCTTTCCAGAAGACAAACAATGGTAAGATTAAGCAGAGGCTGCCAAGAAAAGGTCAAATGCAGGAAGGACACTACAAGGAAATCATTGTCTAAATATGAAAGCAAGGATATAAATGCAATTTATTTATTTATTTATTTATTTTAGGGCATCAGAAATACCAGTGGTGGTGCCTCACACAAAAGGCCCACTGAAGAATTTAATAAATCATCTCACAGATTCTGAAACAAATTGTAGGGTTTTAAAGAAACTTACAGGCATCAAGGAACTTCTGACATTTGTTCAGATGGATTTCAGAATTAGTATAGATTGGTGATGTTTTTGCTAGTAATCCTATACCTGTCCTACAATTGTCTTTCAAGTGTGGGTAGACAGCCAGCATGTCTCTTGATATCTTAGGTTACACGTTAGTAGCTACATCCAAGAAATTAAATGGAGAGAGAGGCCTATCCATCTGGATTTGATATAGAAAGCAAGATTATGGATTTTTTGATGACTATTTTTTTTTAAATATTCTATTCATTAATTTGACAAGAGAGAGATCACAAGTAGGCAGAGAGAGAGTGGGAAGAAGGAGCTCCCCACCTAGCAGAGAGCCCAATGTGGGGCTTGATCCCAGGACCCTAAGACCATGACTTGAGCCGAAGGCAGAGGCTCAACCCACTGAGCCACCCAGACACCCTTTTGTAAATTTTATTTTATTTTATTAAAAATAAATTGTGTATTATTATATATTATAATTTTATTTTAAAATGAAAATTTGTGTTTTTCATGTAAATTATAGAATAACCTTGTCAATTTGTACAAAAAAAATCTCACTGGGATTGTGACTCGGATGCATTAAATCTATAGATCAATTTAGGGACTTTTTAAATCCCCCAAATATTATTTTCCAATCCCTGAAATTATAAATCTTTCCATTTATTTCAGCCTTTTAGACTTCCTTTACCTGTGTTTTGTACTTTTCAGTATCTAGATATCTTCTCTGAGATTTATAGTGAAGTAATTCATATTTTTGGTGCTATTATAAATCTTATTGTTTTTAAATTTCAATTTCCAGTTTTTCGTTGCAATTATGTATGCAATTTTGTATATATATTGATCTCATTAAGCTCACTTAACATTTCTAACAACAATTTTTGTAGATATTTTTTGGGTTCTCTATGTAGATAATAATATTGTCTGTGAATAAAATGTGTTTTATCATAAATAAATAAAATCTTTAAAAAAATGTTTTATATATTCCTCTCTAAACTTATACCTTTATTGTTTTTTCTTGTCTTATTGCACAGGCAAGGATCACCAACACAATGCTGGATAAGAGTAGTAAGATTGGACATCTGGATCTTCCTTGTTCACTGCTTTAGAAGATAAAGACTTTTACCGTTATGTATAAGGTTAGCTAAAAAGTTTTTTTTAGATGTCCTTTATCAGGTTGAGGAATTCCCAAATTACTGATAGTCCCTCGACTAAGATGTATCTCATTAGCATACCAAAGTCACTGTTATTACTCAGGAAATTCTAGGAGTTTTAGGAGCTATGTGCCAGGGACAAAGATCAATTTTCTATTTTCTATTTTACCTTAGGCATAGATTTTTTTAAAAAAGTGGTTAGAATGGTTTGTCATATATGATAATTGCTAGGAAGGAAAGTTTTATTATATCATAGTGTCAAAAATGAGGAAAAGTTTGAATAATGTGCTTGTCCTTAAAAATTGAATCTATCAGTTTAGGGAAGCAATAAATTTTAAAATAATCCAGTGTTTCTTAAAACAAAGCTGACTCAATTCCTCAAATATCTGTTAACTATTATACTCATATATATTGGGAATAGGATAATTTATAAAATTACTATAAAGTGATATTTAAAATTTTTTTTCAAAGTTATTTATTTATTTTTTTAAGTAATCTTTCTGCCTAACATGCCGCTTGAACACATAACCCAGATCAGGAGTTGTATGCTCTACAAACTGAGCCAGCCAGACACCCCCTAAAGGGGTATTTTAAACTATATGACTTTAGCTTGTTTAATTTAACTTATATTTACTAGTTTGAGTGAGTCTTTTTGAAGAATAGACATTTGAGCTTTATTTTTTAACTTCCAGATAACTAATAATTAATAATAAAATATGTGCTATTAGTAACAAAAATTACCATTAGTAATAATTTATATTTGCATATTGCTATAAAATATTTCCATCAATAGTGTGGTAAGTGGTATTGACTCATATATCTGGTTATGATATTTTAAAACTGATAATGTTTGGATTGATATAATATTTTTATACACCCACTTTTCTCCTTGGATATCTGGAACATTGAAATGCATGGGATAATTTAAGATTGATGATTTTAGCTTGGCAGATGTTGAAGGGACAGTATCAATTCTCTTGGGAGTTGTCTCATTCCTCAGCCACTAGGAAAAGGAAAACAAACAACAAAATAAAACATAAACTTAGGTTCTAATTAGACATCTGAGAAATCACTCGTTTTGCCTGCTATTTTAGGTGTTTGAGAAAAGCATGGGAAAGAAAATGACTTTATGAATGTCTGGTGATATTAATATTTCTTTGGAAGCAAGGCTTTGAATGTGAACAGCTATTAAGAGTAGGATGTATATTTGGGTACAGTTTCTATTGCAAGTTTTCCATTCTTTGGCATGTTCTTTAGTTTTTCTAAAGAAATTGGTTTGATACCTTTACCAAGTATAATCTGAGATGGTTCATAGGGCAGAAGATAAGTTCTTATAGATATATTTGTTAAACACAATCAAAGTAATATCCTAATCATGCTTACTAGCCTAGAAGAAACATCACAGATATGCATAAGGATCTAGAATGCCCAATTTGCCTGAAATGAAAAGGGAAGGGAGCCATAAATGTGAGAGATTTGAATATGTGCCTTACTGATCATGGGTGTTGTGTTCAGTCCTCTAAGGAGAGATGGAGCCCCATGCAGTATTGGTAGGATGTCAAGATTGATGACTACACACCAAAAGGATATGAAGAGTTTGATTACTAACATAATGAGGCTCCCACACATGTCTAAAAATGGTTGGAGGTAGCAAGGAGGGGTGATTAGTCTTGGCTTTTATTGGGCTTAAAGGGGGAGCCAAGGTAAAGTTCCTTTATGTATGCCAGGGATTGATGTGGCTTGAACTACCTGTCCATGCCAAAGGAAGGAGCACTAAGCTTTCTTATTGGTTTGCCCCAATGTATAGTATTTATACTTCTTTTTTTTTTAAAAAATATTTTATTCATTTCTTTGACAGACAGAGATCACAAGTAGGCAGAGAAGTAGGCAGAGAGAGAGGAGGAAGCAGGCTTCCTGCTGAGCAGAGCCCAATGTGGGGCTCGATCCCAAGACCCTGGGATCATGACCTGAGCCGAAGGCAGAGGCTTTAACTCACTGAGCCACGCAGGCACCCCTATACTTTCAATAATATGTATAATCTTCTAATATCCTAGATACTTTAATTTTAAAAAGTCTATTTATTGTTTATTCTCAGTAGTTGTACAATTTCATAAATATTCAAGAAAAAAATATTCAAGGATGTCTGGATATTTCTCTGTTGGGTTCACTGATGTTCTTATACTTTTATACTGATAGTTCTATGTGCCAAGAACAGATTCTGATATATAGTAGACACTCAGTATATATTTGTTGCATGAATAAAGCAGCCAATTCATAACAGAAAGAGACACAGATAGATTCCTAGAGAAATAGACACATGGAACAGTTGAGCCACTGTAAGTGGGGAGCACTATCATGTATACCCTTGAAGTCCTGCTGCCAGGGAGCTTGCCAAAGACCTGGATCCAGAAAGAATCCTAGTTTCTGGTCACACAAAAATTCCTCTTAGATGTATGTGAAATTCAAGATCTTTAATCCCCACGTATGTCTTTAATCTTATCCTTCACTACCTGAAATATCCTGTGTGAGTCCTTATTTCCTCTGATCAACATTGTCTAGCAAAAACACAAGACTATTTCCTACACTATGAAATGAAGCATTTATAAAATCTATTTTGAAATAATTTTGGGCCTCATTTAATGTATGATGAACTTATATAATTATAACTAAGGAATATTCATGCAAGAGACTTGATTATTAAATATATTCATTGACATTCATCAATTATAACCTCATTTTAAAATAGATCCTCATAAGCATAGCTGGTTGCAGGATTCTGTATCAATAATTCTTTTTTTTTTAAAGACTTATTTATTATAGAGAGAGGTAGAGAGAGTGTGTGCACACGATGGGAGATAGGTAGAGAGAATCTCCAGCAGACATATGCTGATGCTTGGCTTGATCTCATGACCCTAACCTGAGATCGTGACCTGAGTCAAAATAAGAGCTGATTGCTCAACTGACTGAGCCAACCAGGCGTCTCTCTATATCAATAATTCTTAGAGTAAACTTATTTTCATTTAGAAAAGCAACTCAGGCAAGATGGTATACACTGTTCTCTTTGAAGCTTAAACTGAAATACAAATTAAAACAAACCAAATTAAAAACCTTCTTAAATATTCAGAACGTAGACTGTATTTGCACTCTCATGTTCTGTATATTTTTATAAAAATTAACTGCTAGATTTATAAGGTCAAATGTATTTTTTGCTTGTTAATTGAATGACCTTGAATGTTTAGCCATCTACTTATGAGATGTTGTTTTCTTATTCCTTTGAGTAACTTCACATTCCAGTGTTTATCACTTGCAGATAAGATTTCAAGATAGTTCTTTGAATCTTTATTATTCATAAAGGCATGACTTTGTTGGCTGTAATTTATCACATCAAGCTTAATAAATTTAATATTCCAAAAAGAAGCCTTTTAAAAGCTCTGACTTCTCAAGAAAATGCAACTCCTGAATTGCTCATGTTATGGTATATTTTTCTTTTTCATTTCTCAATGGTAATTTTTAACTCCCACAATACTGCTCTTCTTGAATATAGAGATGATCCAAATGGAAATAAAGTGATTGAGTGCTTACCCTTGTGGGGTGCATTAGATCTTTCAGGCCACTTGAGTCCATTTAGTAAATTGCTACTCTAGTGCATTAAGTGGGACTCCAATTGCCTAAAATCGTTAATGCACTTAATAATTTGGCACTTGTAATTGCCAGTGATGGTAGTACATTTGCTTTCAGATTCTTATAGTAATGATTATAAAGAAAGAAATTTGTGCTCAAAGAATTACATGGTTAGCCATTAGAATTATGTAGGCTCTCTTAAATTTATAATAAACCCCTTTGTCATGCAATATTAAATAATGGATATTTCACAAGGATTTGCCAAAGGCTTTGGTTCTTCTCAAAATGAAAAGTTTATTCTTCCCTGCAATAAAAGAAACCACATACATATAATCTGGTATTTCATTGCTATATTTTCATTTCCTTCTCATATTTAACCAAATTACCACTTTAAAAACCTCATGAAGTCTTCCAGAGCATTGGCACAGTAAAGTGTTTAACAATTTTGGTTAGCAAGGGGTTAATGAGTTATGATTCAATCCACAACGTCAAAGTAGGCATCAGTTTTTCTAATCGAAAAACAATGCTTGGTTTCTTACCTGAATTGAAGGCATAATCACATAATTCTAATTTTCTACGTTGTACTAAATGAATACTCTGTTATCATAAGCAACCACTGGTGCCAAGTAATTAGTTTTAGTCAATGGACTGGCTTTATGGCTCATTTAAAGCTACCCATTATCTCTCACTACAGTTGCGATTCACCTTTGTCAATGTAACAATCTGAGAAGCATCTTTAAGATGCACACTTTCCCAAGTATAAGCAAATGTTACACAAGATTCAATTCATCCTCCACATCCCAATGCTAAAAGCTCAGCAGAATTCAGCATGTGTTTTCAGGCATCCTAATTTCCTGGTATTCACTTCTTAATTAGTCAGTGAGAAGTAAACCAGCCTCTATAATCCTGAGGGGAATTGAGGTAAGGGCTGTGTTTCATTCGTAGTTTAGAACCCCTTGGAAACTCCTGTTATCCTTAGAGATACGGTGTCTGTCCGCCATGCTGGTGTCATCGAGGGTAGCCTATATGGATCATGAGTCAGCTTTTAAGCCTGATAATGAAATCACTTCATTTATACTCTGCTTCTGTAAAACTTTTGCTGTGCTCTGTTAAGAGTTTCATCCAAGGTATAAACAGAAAATGGTTTTATTTATAATTGTTTACCATTTTGTTCTATTACCTCCATTTTTGCTAGATATCAAGTTTACTTTTTGATATCACGGCCTAATTCCAGATGTTGCTTTTCACCTTGGGTTATTAAAACAGTTTGATTCAGTTACTGAGAGTCTATCCTACACATAAGAAAAAAAAAAGGTCTCCAGCAGACTTAAAGCTCTTGCTCTTCCCCTTTGCAGGTTCAGTGAGGCCCTGGTAGCTCATATTGTGGGATGGGTGAATTTGGTCTTTCCTATGTCTTTACCTCCAGGGGATGATGGAAAAAGAAGGAAGAGGGAAAGGAGACTGATTTTGAAGAATTGAGCTGATTCCTTGAACTGTAACACAGGCAGTCACACACTGGAGGTGGTGAGGCTGTGGTGTTTTTTATGATGGTCACCATCTCTCATCTGTCTATTACAGAATTAGTAAGAAAGGCAAAATCCTTACCAAGAAAATACTCACTTAGAAATAGTCTCCCAGGGGCATGTGGGTGGCTCAGTCGGTTGGGCCTCTGCCTTTGGCTCGGGTCGTGGTCTCGGGGTCCTGGGATGGAGCCCCGCATCGGGCTCTCTGCTCAGTGGGGAGCCTGCATTCCCCTCCCCTTCTCTCTCTGCCTGCCTCTCTGCCTATTTATGAGCACTCTGTCAAGTAAATAAATACAAATCTTAAAAAAAAAAAAAAAACAGAAAGAAAGAAATAGTCTCCCACGGGTGATTATTTTTGGCTTTAGCCACAACTTCCAGCTGACTTCCATCTAAGGGCTTTACGTTGCATTTTACTATGTGGGCACTCTTTGTGCTATTACAGTAGAGTAGGCAAAGCTGCTCTAGAAATCTCATCTCCTCTTTATGTCCCAAATCTGGTGCTTTTGAAATAGCAGAGATCTATCTTCCCTATCTTCTAGGAATCGAAACCAGAGAGGCAGTCTCGGGCAGTCAGTCTCTCTGAAGTCATCTGAGCTGAACTGGTACCTCACAGCCCAGGGGATGACTGCTTCTCTGCTTGTCTCTTTTTAAAGTAGTGGGCGGTATCTTCGGTAAGAGTTTGCAAACTGTGAGATGCATAAGTTTTACCTGGGGAATCTGTTAAATGTAGATTCCTAAATTCCATTTTCCTAAATATTTGATTCATTCAGCATGGAGTCTCAAATGCATGTCTTATCAAGCGTTCCATGTGATTCTCATGAAGTTATCTTTGAAGATTTTATTTATTTGAGAGGAAGAGAGAGAGTATAGCAGGGGGAGCAGCAGGCAGAGGGAGAAGTAGGCTCCCCGCTGAGCAGGGAGTCCAATATGAGGCTTGATCCTAAGACCCAGGGATCATGACCTGAGCAGAAAGCAGACACTTTACCAACTGAGCCACTCAGGCGTCCCTGATGAAGTTATCTTTGAATCAGACTTTAAGAGATGCTTAAATGAGAAAATCAGCAATAAATAAAACATGGTTTCTGCCCTCGGGTTTATAATAATACAGTCAGTGAAAAGAATCTGTACTAAATAATTTTATTTTTTTAACTTAGGAAATATTTCAAATAAATTCTTCAGTCAAATTATATTTTATTTAGTTACTTCGAGTCATATTTGGAGAAAGAGGGTTATAAAAATAGTAAATCAATGGCTTGCTCATTATTTGCTTGAAAAGAACTTATTAATCAACAGCCTATATAACATTGGATGCTATATTTTTGAACAGGAAGAAAAAATCATAATTATGGCTTAACAGGCAGGTATGAGAAACATATCATGCATATTACAGCAACCTTCACACAATTTCACACCAATATATAGCACTATTTGTCAAACAATTAGGTGAGCACTTTTTTCAGCCCAGTCTTTGGCTGGGAGAAGTTGAAATCCTCTAAAGGTGCCTCAATTAAAGGATGGTTTATTTTAAGGATACGAGCTGTAATAAGGACAATAAAAAATGATGGAGACACAGACACTGCCCCGAAGGCAGGTTTCCTGAGCACGACTCATGACTTCAGGATAGCTCAGCAGAATCCACAAGGCTCGATCATCCTTATGACTCAGCATCTCTCCAAGTATGTTCCTCTCTCTGGGACACTACAGACTACCTTTTATTATCCTTGGTTCTCAATCTTTTCCCAGTTTTAGAGCCTTTTTTCTCCTTTTTTCCCCATATTTTTTAAGTGATCTGCCCTATAGTTTTTTTTCCCTTCAAAAGGAAACAATGAAATCTAAACTCAGTCCCATTGGTATTAGACAGAAGGACTCAGAGAACTCTGACTCAGGGTTTTGTGGCTTGTTACCAAGTTAACATTCTTGCCAATTCGATAGAATTTAGTTCAACAAACAATTAATTATTAAACAGTATATGTTTGGAACTGTTTAAGTTTCAGAGGCCAAAATTTGAAAAATCAAGAGGGAAAAAGACGTCTAAGGAGATATATAAAACAGTTGAGGTGAATACACTTCATAGTTTGGGATCACTAAGGAAGTTGGAACTAAGCTGAGGAGATGCAACATGGAAAAGGAAACATGAAATGGGTTTGGCAGAGAAGTTAATTTCGACTTGCTATGTTGGATTTCAACCCCTGCAAGAATACCAACCTTCCCCACTGCCCACTCATGTCAGAGGCTGTGTAGAATTCTAAGGCCTCATTTTTACACTGTAGTAAGCCATAGCAGGCCAAGAATTTGCCAAGATTGAAGTCAACTAAAAACAATATCAAGTTAGAACAGGACAAAATATTATAAACTGTGCTTGTGAATGATGTGAGAACATGGCCAAGTGAACATGATTTCAGTGGGCAACACCTAGTGAAGGACAGCTCCTTGAAAAACTAATAGTTAAGACAAATGTTGAGGTAAAAGTATGCATGAGGCCATTTTGTGCCGAAAGAAAAGAAGATAGAAAGGAAAATGTCATGAACAAAATTATAGAGTCAGAAGAACAAAGGGTATAAAAACCAGTAACATGAAAGGGCGAAAAGAACAATGAATTGGTAGATTTGCTGATTGATTATAGAGAGGTAATGAGTCAAAGGAAAATTGGAGTTGAAATCTCACCAAACTTTTGTATGCTTTATCTGGAAGTATAGATTAGAGAAAAAGTTAGACAAGATGTATGTATGCACACACACATTTAGAAGTAATAGTTAAAATCATGACCCTTCTTTCTCACATTCATGTGCCTTGGCAGGGGACTATATCAAAGAACACTAGTCACACTAAATAAATTTAAAATTTGATTTACATTTGAAGATTTTACTAAGATCTTCAATGTGGCTTTTATTTTTTAAAGGTTTATTTATTTATTTTAGAGAGAGAGAGTGCAAGCAAGTGAAAGAGAGAGAGAGAGAGGACAAGTGGAAGCAAGCAAGGGAAAGAGAATCTGAAGCAGACTCCATGCTGAGAGGGAGCCCAACGCAGGACTCCGTCTCACGACCATGAATGAGATCACAACCCAAACCAAGACGAGAACCAAGAGTCTGACGCTTAACCAACTGTGCCACCCAAGTGCCCCCAAGTGGTGACTTTTAAGCCATAGTTCATTCTCTACACTTTAATAGAATACTATTGCTGCTGTATAAGAAAAATTGGCTTCATGAGATAAAGGGACTTAGAGTCAAAACTTCACCCATTTAAGAGGACCCAGATAGAAGCCCTTTGTTACCTATCAAATAAATCTGTGAAACTGTGGAGAGTAGAATTACCTGCCTGTTCCAGGTAAAATTGTCTACCTATCAAATAAATCTGTGAAACTGTGAAGAGTAGAATTATCTGCCTGTTCAGGTAGACAATTTTCAGATATTACTAGTAAAAAGAGACAATTTAAGAAGTGCAAAAGTCAAAAAACAAATGATGTACTATATGCTGGCTAATTGAACATAATAATAAAAAAAATTTTTTTTTAGATGCAGAAGTCTTCAGAAGTGCAACTCCCCTCCTAGGATGGACATTGTACTTTTAGACCACTGTTTTTCTTAAAACTGTGTATATTATCTATTTTTGTCAGCCAGAGCTCAGTAAAGTGAAGGTCAATAAACGTGATCAGGAAGATGCACAAAGAAGGAATTGACGCTGGCTTGTCAGGGCGTCAGTTTGTGAAAGAGAAGGAAGGAAAAGTGGAAAGAGAATTGTGTGTTGTCTCATGTCCCTTTACTCCAGTCATACCCTTTGAAGGTCAGAATGCTTGTCAGTAATGATGAGTTCTTGCTAATATCTTCCTTTGGATATATCCCATCACAAAACAGTGCCAAAAATGAAATCAAATAGAAATACACAATGGAAAGTATGTTTACACTAATATCAAGCCAGTTCTAGGGCTCAGGGTTCATTTCTAATTAATACCAACAAAGAAAATATGTAAGATTAATTTAATGGATAGTGCTACTTTTTGTTTATTTTTTTCTATTAAAATATTACATCCTTGAATCCATTTTATCAAACAATAATGTAATAAAGGCACAGGCAACTTAAACTGATAAAGCCTCAAATAATCATTTCTCAAAAGATGAGAAACATGTTAAGTAAAATTACAGTTTTAAAATAAAGTTTTGATTTTACAGAGCTTCTGATGACACACCTACACCTGAATGTTTTTTTCTACATCCACAGCAACTCAACCAAAATGCAATGTATCACATAGAACTTTGGAAAGGTAAAAGACTTGATTTTGTGTCTTTGTTCACCTGCTTTCTAGCTATGCCATATTAGTTTCTTTAAGCTTCAGGTCTTTACCTGTGACACTAACTACCACCACTATAGAGTTAACATATCCTGAGTGCTTAATATGTGAATACATTGTTTGGAGAATTTTACATGTTTTAACCTATTTAATTCTCATTTTAGTTATGAGATAGGTACTATCATTATCCCCATTTTATGGATGGGGAAATTAAGGTATACGGAAGTGAACAAATGGATCAGACAGCTATGAATAGTGGAGGTGAGATTCATACCCAGGCTATTTGACTTTCCTTAACATAATAAATCTATTTTAAATTGGACATAGTAATCATATTTAATTCACAGTGTTATTATTTAATAATAATAATTAAATTGCATAGTAAATAAGGTAAAGTGTGTAAAATATTCATTACCTGTAAAATGTTTCTTAAATATTTATTAACATTTATTAAAAATGTCTGTTAAATCACTCTCTGTCCAAATCAATGTCCTGAATGAAATCTGATTTTAAACATGATTACTGTATTCAAAATGAAAAAATTTTACACATTTGCATAATGTTTGTAAAAGTGGTTGCATACTTAAATGTATATTCCATTTCAACCCATATGTACAATTGTGACATGTGCCCTGCTCATTATAGGATGGTTTAAAGTCATTAAGAAATACAGCTTTGAATTGGTATGTTACACATAGCTAAGACAACTAGTTGAGCTATATTTGCAAGTGACTAATGCAGATTTATCACGATACAAACATTTTAAATGCAAGCTAGTGATTTAAACATTAAATGTAATGTATAAACTACTTATAAGTAGGCAGGAATTTGATTTTTGTTTTGCTTATTTTCTTCTCTCTAAGTGTGTTTAACGCATCAGAAGTTTCATATGGCTTAAATGTATCTCTGAATTTTCTGTGGCCAAAAAGTGAGAGCTTATTTGAAAATGGCCCTTTTATACAGCTCCTAAAACGAGTGACACACAGCAGAAGGAAGACATGTATAATCATCATAGGTGCATGTGAGATTACATGTCTGAAGTACAAATTACAATATCAAGACTCTATATTTTAAATTTCTATGTATTAAAAATAAATTCTAGCTTTTTATTTTTTTTTAAAGATTTTATTTATTTATTTGACAGAGAGAGAGATCACAAGAAGGCAGAGAGGCAGGCAGAGAGAGAGGAGGAAGCAGGCTCCCTGCTGAGCAGAAAGTCTGATGCGGGGCTTGATCCCAGGACCCTGAGATCATGACCTGAGCTGAAGGCAGCAGCTTAACCCACTGAGCCACCCAGGCGCCCTAAATTCTAGCTTTTTAAAGTCATTTGAGTGCTATTTAATTCTAACCCATTTTAGATATTTGAAGTTCTTGGCTTTCATTTTTTCTGCTCCCCCTAGTAAGTTTACCACAAAAACAAATTTTCAGGTAATTTTCATTGTTTGGTGATTTGTTACAGAATGGATTATTTTTTCTCTTTGTTGCTTTATCAATTTATTTCTTAAATCATTCTCAAACATATTAAGAACAAATGATATCATAACATCCTAAAATTCCAACTCTTTCTTCTCTTGTGCTGTGTTTACTTTTTCTGTAGCATTTGCACTATTTAACATGTAATATATTATAGTTATTTTGTTGTTAATATGTTATTTGTGCTGACAGGGTTATATTTCTGCTGCACTATAATATAAGCTCCATAAGAATAGGTATTTTTAAAATATTTATTTATTTATTTGGTGGAGAAAGAACACGTGAGTGAGGGGAAGGACAGAGGGGAAAGAGAAAGAGAAGGAAGAAGAGAGAAAAATCCCAAGCAGACTCCCCATTGAGCCTGACACAGAACTCAGTGCCACTAGCCTGAGATCATAAACTGAGCAAAATCAAGAGTCAGAGACTGAACTCCCTGAGCCACCAAGGTGCCCCAAGAGTAAGGTATTTTTTTGTCTTTCATGTTCTTAGTGAATGCTTGGCTCGTAGAAATCACTCATTTTGTTGTTGTTGTGAAACAATTGGATGGTTAGGTGCATATGTGCATCCATCATCCTAAAGAAGCTTCTCATATTATTTGTGACTAGAAACACTTTATTACATTTTAATAACTGACTAAATGGAAATTAAAGAACTGACTATAATGTCACTATGAAATCTATCACTTCACAAAGAAATTGCAATAGATAACAATTTTTACAGTTTGCAGAAATACTGGAAACAAAATATAGAATGTCCTCCAAACCCAATGATTTAATTTCTAGGTTATTCTTTCTTTATACTTGCAACTCAATTCTGGAAGGTTGACTTGCAATAGCTAATCAGATAAGCATTACTTTACTTAAGGATAAGGAAAGTCAGGCTAGTAATAGCTTCTTTAGAAATGGACATATTTAACTAATGACTCAGGATAGCTTCTTTCTCGATTGACTACACAGCATCGCAGATTTTATTAAGCTCCTGGTAAGTATATTCCCCCTCTTTTTAAAAATTAAATTAAGTTTTAATTCAGAGCTACTTTTACAAAAAGATAGTTCACATATGTTACTACATCTTTAGAATTTTTAATATATTTACTTTTTAACTTTTCCTAGTAAGTTTGCAAAAGATAAGGACTGAGAGAAGAGAGGGCTCTCTGAGCAACTGACCACAGAGTCTCCAGCATCCTTTCTTCAGAGCCAAGGCCTTCCTTTCTTTTGTAATGACCCCATTTTGGCCACTATGGCAGTTTCACAAGATAAAAGGATGCTAGGTTAAATGAGCTGAGTCCTTTGAGCTCTTCTAACCTTTGTCTATGGAAATTGAGTGTTATTCTATTTTCCAATGTGATCCCTACAAGTTTTGCAATGCAAAACAAGAGTGGAATCAACAGGAAGAAGTACTAGGTGGGTAGGATATATTTAAAAGATATTTACTGAGAACTGAATACAGCTGAGAACATTCACATCAAATTTTTTACTCAAGGTTTAGTACTTTTTCCCACCCAGATGATTGAGACTAGATTGCCTTAAAAAAACAAAAAACAAGAAACAAAACAGAAGTCCATTGAAATTAGTGATAGTAACTTGAGAAGGGGCAGTGTCATCCACGTTGCTCACCTACATTCCCAGATCTTAATACTAGGTCTGGCTCATAGCAGCATGTTACAGAGATCTGTTGAATTAATGCATGACTGCACAAGAATGCATTGATGCACAAGAATGAATTGCAAGTGAAAAGGAAGCATACGAATGGTTATGATCTTAGCTGTAAAACTTATACTCTAGCTAGTAAAGATAATCCATCTGCCTTCCCCTCAACAGTAAAGACCCATGCAACTCACATTTTGAAAGAAAAAAAAAAAAATCCAAATGTAAAAAATAATTTTTTCTGAGAAATTGAACAAATCAAATTATATTATTAAAACTAATTTTAAAAGATTAAAATGTTGCCCTTGTCAGCATACATTCCTTAGAACCAAATTTTCCTTTATGAAAGAGGGGATTACATTTCATGTAGGGTACTGCTCTTGTCCTCTCAAGTTGCAAAAAATCAGTATTTTTCTAATCTTATTCTTAAAGAAGAAAATACATTCATTTAAAGGAATAGTAGTAGCTATCTTAGAAAACCCTTCAAAAAGACACAGGACATTATTATTAATTATAAACATTTATCTTCCCTAAACTTTTGATTTATTTAAATTCTACCCCTATGAAATTGATCTCTTCTCAATTTCAACATAGAATTAACATTCTAGAAATCCCTTTTTGATATAACTAGGTAGAAATAGCTTTGGGACTTTCAAGTGTTTTGGGGGATAGAAATTAGAAAAATAGACTTTCTACTAAGTCATGTCATTTTTTCAGCAACATCAGTGCCCTTGCGTGCACTTAAACCTCTTAGTCACACCAGGTTCTCAGTGTGAATGTGTCAGAAAAAAACATTTCATGTATGTTTTGATATCAGAACATTTCATGCTACCAGCATGGCATTTTTGATTCTTCTGTCGAGACTACATTTAGTGCTAAGGATGAGCGAAGATGACTATTAAAGTTTAAAGACTGTGTCATCCTTGTACAATTTCCAATGGAGTCTAGGTTCAAAATTACAGATTCATAAAGGATCTGAATCTGGTTTGCTCATGTTCAGGCAACTGTACACAGCTAACTCGAAAATAGGGGAACTGGTTGCATTATATGAACCTTAGTTTATGCTGTTCTGTTACAGATAATTTCATCCTAAAATGAATATGATTAAATTTTGATGAGAATAAAAATCTTTCTCAATTTTGTCTATTTGAACTACTGCATGATATGAGATTAAAGATTTCTTGTCAAGAGATGGGTATGGCTTCTGAGAGACAGTCACTAGAATCTTTATTCTAAAATCATGAGGTTGGGAGAGATAATTATGAGCTTAGAATTTTCAATCAGATATGATATATGTATATATGCTGATATATACATATATACACTCAATTGTGTGCATGTATACATAATTGCAAGTAATTAATACATTCAAAATATTGATATTCTTTCTTTTTTGTATTGAAGAGCTTTTTTTAATCTTCCTCTCATTTTTCAGAATATCCAAAAGAATGTATTCTATACATATTTCAACTTCAGGTGAAACAGAACTTGAAACATTAAATTACATTAATATATTAATTCGCTTTATATCTGCAGATAAATAATACTGGGATTAAGAGGTAATACATTAGGATGACAAAGGTGAAATGACCCTGATTTTAATTCTGGCTGTGTTACCAGTCATGTAATCTTAAAGAGCAGGTTAGTTATAAAATCTCTGTGTAGCAGTTTCCTGATGTATAGAATGAGCATGTGACTATTTGTTCTATCTAACAAAGCATTTGGGAATATCACATTAATTTTTTATTAGGATATTTGAAGATAATTAAATCATATAAACATAAATAATATTTTAAATCATAATAAAACAAATGATACAGCAGAAACAATAAATTCTTTATTCTATACATTCTGATGTACAAATTTCAGTGATTTCTTGAATAGTATTCTACATATATATACATTTTTGTTAGTTTGGTTTCCTACATATTTAGTTTAATTCAACAAATATTAATTGAGCACCTAGTATATGCCAATCTCAGAAATTGGCATTGCAGGGAACATTAAATTAATAAGAAATAATGCCTGCTCTTAAGGAGCTTACAGTCTCTATTAAAAAGACAAGACAAGGACCCAATGGTTATAATATAAAGCAAAATATCTGTCCCATAAGAGGTGTGAAAATGTGTTATGAATTTCAAGAAGGGTAAAAAGGTAGCAGTTGACATGAATGTTCAAGAATGTGTAGGACTCCCTATCTCTCACCCCCATCCCAAGACCATAAGTCACTTCTGTCAAGTGAAAAAGTAAGATAAAACTCAAAGACTTTAGAGAAGGTGAGTATGTTCTAGGAAAGTTTTGCTTTCCAGTGAAATTGCAGTGTACAGTAATCTGGCAAGATATATTAGATATATTTAAGGAAAGTTGTGGGTATTTAGTTAGGCATTTTTATTTCAGTCAAAATGCAAAAGGTAGACACTGAGAATCCTTGAGCAGGGGACCAATATGTTGGAAGCTCCACATTCTTGTAAGAGAGTGGAACTATATGTAGGAAGACCAATTTGACAGAGTTTTGATTAATTTTGGGAACAGGGGGTATAAGGGTAATGACATCATTCAGGATGCTATGCCATTGTGTACACAGGAGAAAATTCATATTAATGTCTGTGAAGCAGAGTGAAATTTTAAAAAAAGGTTAAAAATGACAGAAATGAGGCAAAACTGATTACATTTAGGACACACGGGAAATGGAGGTAAAGATGCTTCAGCAGGTTTTAAACATATTTAAAAATAGTTCACTAGAAAAATGGTAGCATAATGGTAGCTAAATTAATAAGATAAAGAATTCAGGGGAAGAATTTGGTTTTTAGGAATGAAGAGGAAATTGATTACTGATTTGGACTATAAAGAGTATTCAGCATAAATCTTAAATCTATATAAAAGATGTAGACCTGGATAATGAGGTCAGTTCAGACATCATCCATGAAAGGGTAGTTCTTGTAGTGGGTAGGATGGAACTAACTAAAATTAACTTAGACCACTGGAAAAGTTAAAGATAGAAGTAGGGTAGGTGGCAAGTGAGGCAATAGATAGTATCCAAAATAATGAGAAAAAAGCTAGCAAATGTGATAACATATGCCAATATTGGTAGTTTCAGGAAGTTAGTAATTTCAAAAAAGTGTGATAAACAGTATCAAAAATAACATATTGACTGAAGAGAATGAATCCTTGGGAAGGTCTTTAGACTCTTCTACAGGATCAGATAGGGGGGGAAATATAATCATTCTTTGTCGCTTAACAAAAGAGTTGACACACTACTCTGAATCTTTTTTTTTTTAAATGGTGAACAAAATAAGTATGATTCCTCTGGTTTCCTAGAATTTACAGTGCAGTAAGGGAAACTCACAATTATCAAATACACAAGTACTTAATTAAACATCTGAGGGATGTTCTAAAGAAAACTAGAGGGAACATATAATAGAAGACACTGATTTGATCTAAATGATGAAGAAAAGTCTCCCAGAGGAATACCTCTTTAAGTTGAAATGAGAAAGGAATGGAGCTGCAGGGAAGGAGGGCTTAGCGTGTTTGGAAGAAGGAACAGCAGACATGAAGGCCCCAAGCACGGAGGCAGCATTGGAGAAACTGAAGAAAAGCTCTGTCTCTGAAGCAACATGAGCAAGAAGTGAGAGTGGTAGGAGAGTTTTTCATTCTTCATCTTAATTTGTTAAGTGCCACCTATGGGTTATGTAATTATGATAGGTACTTGGGAATGTCAGTACCCAGGGAATAAGATAAGGCTGGATTGGTGAGCAGAAGTCAGATCATGAAGATTTTCTTATGCTACTTTAAGGAATTCGGTCTTCACTCGGCAAGCAATGGGAGTCTACTAAAAGGCTTTAAGAAGGAGAGTAAACTTATATTTGTGTAAGTTTTTAAAGATAATTTTATAAGCTACAGGTAGAGAATGAGGATGACAATACGGAAGACAATATAGAAGTCTACAGTGAGAAACTAATGCGGAATCCTATTAAGAGCTCAGAGTAACTTTTTTTTTTTTATTAAGATTTTATTTATTTATTTGACAGAGAGAAATCACAAGTAGATGGAGAGGCAGGCAGAGAGAGAGTGAGGGAAGCAGGCTCCCTGCTGAGCAGAGAGCCCGATGCGGGACTCGATCCCAGGACCCTGAGATCATGACCTGAGCCAAAGGCAGCGGCTTAACCCACTGAGCCACCCAGGCACCCTCATAGTAACTTTTTCTAGGTAGTGACATCAGGGATGGTGGCAAGGACATAGCTTCCAGGTATACGCAAGAGGCAAAAATCAACAAGACATGCTGATGGATTTGATAAGGGATGAAGACTTGGGAGACATCAAGGTTGATTCTAGGTTTCTGGCTTATGAGTGTTGCTGCCATCAGAGATAGAATGAATACTGGAGAAGCAGCAGCTATTAATGCACTAAATGTAAAAGGAGGTTTTAAATTTTTCGTTCACTTGTGATCATGAAAACCATCAATTTAGCTACACAATTGTAGTCCTATTTCTGACCACCAACAAGCATTGGTCAGATGTTTGGCTGAGACTATCAGTGTGTGTCCATGGAGTGCATCTCTTTATGAGGAGCTAATTAGGATGGAGTTTGAATCTTCAGGACTGGCTTCATTAGCACGTAACCAAATCAACAGAGCTAACCAGGGCAGAAAAGATGAAAAGAAAAGTGCTCATTGTGATAGAGATTATTCTTATGTGTACTATCTTTCAGAACAAAAACAGTTGAGAGACCACAGTTGAGATCAACAAATAATTAGTGTACAGGAAGGAAGAGATAAAAATGGACAAATAGTCTTGAGGAATATGTACATTATATCATAAAACAGAAATTCTGCTTATTTCTCCTGGCATGTGAACTCTTCATTGTTCTTCATAATTCAGGAATCATTGTCATTTTCATTAACTTACAAGCAAGATTTTTTTTTTCACTTTTCTGATTAATATCTCCCATCAGAACCTTGAATCAAGTATGCCTCTCTAACTAGAGCTTATTTTAACTTCACAACCTTACCTGATTTCCTGTCAGTGGGGAACATTAAGTGAGGTTTTGCCCTTGACAATTATCCTGTTTTCACTATCCCAGCACATCTTTGAGAACTCACCAAGCAGATATGGTTCTCCTGGCTGTCTTATACCACTGTATAAAATGGGTACAGCCCCATTTCCTAGGCCATCCAAATGTAGACGAGATCTATTTCTGAACAATTAAATCCTAAAGAACAATCTTCCTCTACACTGGGTCATTTCTTTTCTCTTCCAGGATTTTTTGTTGTTGTTCAGACTACAAAATTTATATATATTTAATGCCAAAAAAATTAAGGATAAAAAAATAAAAGAAAATGAAACTCTGTTAAACCATACCTACCAGACAGGAGAATGTAGAAGTTTGGGGTATACATATTTTTATAAATATATCAGACTACATGTAATATGGTGTGTTTTTAACCTAACAATATGTAGTAGACATATTTGTATGTTAAAGTTCAAGCCCATTAAAAAAATAGATTCCTGATTCTTTCTTCTGTAAATAAACTATTGCCTTAGTTTGGTTCTCCCAGAAGAGAGAACTTTCTCTTTGAGACAAGGTTTTAATACAGTATCTTCTCTGGAAGGTAATTACTGGAGAATTCTAGTAGAGATGAGGAAGTTAAAGAGAAAAGGAAAGGCAACCAATAAAAAAATGTTCTTAATTCAAGGACTCCATGGATAATGAACTTGGTCCTATTTGGGGAACTCTGGGAGTCTTTAAAAACAGGTATCTCACAGTTAGTCTCCTTTGGGGCTAGAAACCTGGGACATTATACATTGGTTGAAGGTTGCTAATGGGGGGGGGGGGATAGGGGGCTGGCTGTAATGCTCTTAATTTCTGGCACTTTTGAGCTATAGTGCATGGGTAGTTCCTGAAGAAATCTCTCACACAATTGGCAGTCTTCAGCCTGCACTGTGTTAAAGCTAGAGCGGATATGGGAAGAGCACAACCATACTTTAATTAACCATTCCTTTACTGATTGGCATTTATAGTTTCCAATTTTTTTTTCACCATTATAAAGTGCCATAGTATCCTAATACATGATTATTTGCTTCCTTGTCTGATTTTCCGTGGCAATTCCTATAAATGGCATTAAAGAAGAATTTAAAAATTAAGGGCAGTAATCTTTGAATATGTTTGGGATGAAGAGAGGCAATTTCCTTGTCTTTATATGAAAGTTTTTATGGGATGCCCAAATATCATGTAAGTAACTTTTAAATGTAATATTCTAAATTTAGATTTAACCTCTAAAGAAGCTAAGTTGTTAGCCCTAATTATTACTTTATTTTATACCTTCCATCATTGCTCTGGGAAAACACCATTTTGTATTTTGAACTAAAATAAGTACCTAACATTACAATAGGACTTAAAATTTGTCCAACTTTCCATCTTAAGATTAAAGCATTGATTATAATAGAATAAGAGTAAGAAAAGTCTTTAGCATCTTGAGCTACACAAAGAGTTCTTTAGACCTGACACCACAATCATAATCCATAAGTGGGAAAAATAATAAATTAGACCTTCCTCATTAAAACTAAAAACTTTTGTTCTGCAAAATGCCAAGTGAAGAGGATGATAAGACAAAGTACAGACTGAAAGAAGCTACTTAAAAGCCATATACCCAGCAAGGGATTTAAGGTATAAAATATAAAAAGAGATCTCAAAACTCAAAACCAAACCAAAACCAAACAAAGCAAAAGATCCAATTAGAAAATAGGCAAAAGATATAGCTTGACATTTCACAGATGAGGATATTCAGGTGGCAAATGCATTCAATGTCATTAGTCATTAGGAATGAAAATTAAAATCATGAGACATTGCACACCTATCAGAATAGTTAAAATAAAAACAAATACCAACAATAATACCAAATGTTGGTGAGAATGCATAGAAATTGGATCATTCATGCATTGCTAGTAGGAGGGAAAAGTGGAACACCCACTCCAGAAAACAATTTGGCAGTTTCTTATAATATTGAACATTTATCTCGGAAATGGAAATTCACGTTCACACAACAGTATACACATGAACATTCATAGCAGCTTTATTTGTAATGGCCCCACGCTGAAACAGCCCAGATGTCCTTTAATGGGTGAATGGTTACACAAAATGTTACACAATACTACACTCTGCAATAAAAGTTTACAAACTATTGGTTACATGCCACAACTTGGATAAATCTCCAGGGAATTATATTGTCTGTAAAAATCAATCCCTAAAATTTATGTAGCGTATGATACCACATTCTTGAAATGACAATATTGTAGAAAAGAGTTTATTTGTTTCCAGGAATATGGGATGGGTTGGAAAAGGGGAGGCAGGAGGGAAATGTGTAAAGTAAAAGACAACACTAAAGGAGTTATTACAGTGATTGAACTGTGTATCTTGACTGTGGTGGTGGATACATGAATCTACAGATGTGATCAAAATACACAGAAATAAATACATACACATACATAACTGTAAGACGTAATTAGTGGGGGAAACCTGGTGAAGTATATATAGGATTTCCCTATGTTATCTCTGCAAATGCAGGTGAACTTAGAATCATCTCAAAATAAGTTTATTTTTAAAAAAAAATGAGCAGCATATCTGTCTAGAATATAAACACATATGTTACTCTCAAAGGTAATTTTTGAAGAATGCCAAACTTGTGCTTACTTACTAGCATTTTTCTAACTTAATTTTCTATACCCTAAAATAAGCATGGTTATTCAAAAAATAATTTACATCATAAAGTAGTATCAGAGAGCTTATTTCATTTGGGGGCTATTACATTTCATGTCAGATAAATAAGAGCATTAAAATATTTAAATCATTTAAATATCATAGAAAATTTTTCCTTGTCTATCTTCAAGATACAACAAGGACAAGGAAATAAGGGTTAGCTATTAGAAGAGTTTTAAAAGATATATTACTTTATGAAACCAGTGTATTAAAAATCCCATTTCTCTCTTTGATAAATGCTTAGTTTGCATTGTCTCATTTAATCTTTGTGACATTACGAGGTGAGTACTGTTGTTTCCGTGCCATTTTTACAGGTGAGCAACGACTTATGTGGTGCTTTTTATAGGCCATTCATGTTCTAAGTTTTTTACACATATTAGCTGCTTAATTAGATAACCCAACACCCCCTTTTCTAGCTGAGGGAACTGAGGGAGATGATGTCATGCAATGAAGAACCCTGGCTGTCTGACGCCACATTTTTCCATGGTGTCTCCAGGGGCACTAAGGCACGGAGATTTTAAACCATCTGTGCAAGATCACACATCTCCTAGTGGTAGAAATCAGGGTTTGAAATCGAGTTCTTTCCAATACCCCAATCTTCAATAGACTGTGGTTATTTTGGCCACACAGATCATGTTTGTTTAAGAGGCTTTTAAAAAATCCTATGCCCTCTCCCTTCCCTCAAAATCAACTGAAACAAAACCACTGGATTCTGGAATCTGTGTTTCCAACAACCATTCTGGATTTTGATTCACATAGAATTGGAGTTCAACTGCATTACACCACGTGAAGCAGATTTCCTATGAAGCTGTCAATTGAGATATCTGGTGTAATTATAAATGATGCTGTATTTCATCAGCCTTAAGATTATTATTATTTTGCAATTTAACATCTCTGAAATAGGACTTTCTGTTACCATCAACTCATGGTGTCTTACAATCACAATAAAAATGTTTTTTTTTCATTAGAGGTATGTAAAATAAGGTTTAGATTTGATAAAGCATGGAGGTTCACTGATAATAAAATACAAAAGCACAAAAAGACAGCAGACAAAATAAAATACCAAAGACACTGCTTATTAAAAACATGTTCTTTTCAGTCCTGGCTCACACCGTGGAGGGTGGCCATCCACATGCAGTGAGAGACAGGGTGATGGGAAGAAGACGGGAAAGCATCCATCAAACAAAGATTTAAGTAGTACCATGGTGAGTCACTAACCGTTATGGGCTGGAACAGATGAAATGAAAACATTTTGAAAATGATAAATTATATAAATAGTGTGTATTTATGAGTGTGTGTGTTTGCGTGGGCATTAAGATTATTACAGGAAGTGGAAATAACTTGAAGATGCTCCTTGCCAAACTGGCACACTCAACCTAAACTAACCTACATACTGTGAATCTACACAAGGAAGAAGTAGATAGACAGAGAAGTCGAAGTGTAACTACAGTCCCTGCAAGTAAAGAGAAAGCCAGAAGTGTGGGGGGTAAAATATTTGCATATATATTTATTGTGGTACCTTTTCAAATTTACTTCATCTAAATATTTTATTTTCAGTTTTTAGATTAAGTATCTCTACAAAATGTATTTGGTTATGTGATTTTCCTTTCCTCTCCTTTCTGTGAATGTGAAGGCTCTGGTTTGATTAGTTTTGTTTTTCAATGCATTCTCCTTATCTACTCATATTGTCCTCCTCTAGGGGGCCTCATTGTTTATATTTCTCCCTAGAAGCTTTCTCATTCTGTTCTGTAAACCTTTACATGAAACTAACTAACATTCCTTTCCTTTGTCTATATTTTATGTACTGGATATGTAATTTGGACCTGTCCTCAGGATAATTGCCAAATGAATACAGTCTTGGAAATGCCATACTTCACCTCTTTGCATGCCTCTCCTGGTTCCTTAGTCCCCTCCACTAGGTCAGTGTTTTCTCAGCCAATTTTGCTAGATATTTGAGAACTTTTAGCTAATGAAATGTCACCTGCAAATTTTATAGAACTCTAATATGCTTCCTTAACAGGAGTATTTCTAGTCTGAAGAAAGACTACATGGAGAAAGCAATACTAAGCATGGAGGAAAGCACTGCTGGGTGAGGAATGGCCAGTCCTAGTGGAGGATGTTGATTCAGAATGGCTACCCTTCTGGTATCCTCAAATACCCCTGTATTGGAAAGGCTTTTTGAATACATGCAAAATCCCAGGCTTGTACATGACACTGTCAGAAACTAAACCAATGAAAAAGGAAAGATGCATGTTTATTTCATTAAAAAATTATAACAGACACTGTACTACTTATAGTTTCACTTACTTAACAATTAGTTACTGTGTAGTGACCGTGTACTAACACTGTACCATCTTTTATTTCAGGCACCTTGGCCTGTTGAATGGTCTTAATATTGGAAATTAAAACATATAATTTAAAACAGAAACAAAATAACAAAAATTAGTTCTCTCTGTTCAACACAATTCTCAATTTTGAAAATTAATTTACCATTTTTGTTCCATATAAGAATTTATGCTACATAAGAAATTTCCAGAACTAAATAAATATTTCCCTATTTTTAGAATTGTGTTTTATAATTTGATTATTATAGAATTCATAAAAATATTTGCTTGTTTAAATATACTTCAAGTTTAGTGGATAATTGGATCTCAAAAAATATATACTATAACAAACTCTAGAAAGGAGCTAAGATTGAATTTAGCTAGAGTTCATGATCTCTCTAATATATAATTAAGCATAATACTCTACAATTAGTACATTTTGGTTGAAAGTAGAGATCCTATGCAGTATTAGTCTCATGTATAGCAATGGCATTTGACATAAAACATGCAGAATTAATTTCATTTTCCTTGGTTTAACCACATAGTAATTTTGTTTGCAAAAACATTGACATTTGCCCTTCCATTAAGAAATATAATCACTTTTTATTAAACAAAGAAATGCCAGGAAATCTTGTTGCAAATGCTTACGCTGGTTTCTCAATTGCCTTGTCTTCTCATTTTTTCTCACACGCAGGAGACATCTTCTGTCCGTGAAATTTCATTGATTTTATCACTGAAAGTGACATTGCTGCTTATTTCCTAGGTTCAGTGAATAAGTTCTATTCTAAATATAGCTCTAAATCATGGGTTAATTCAATCACCATTAATTCAATAATCTCTATAGAACCTAGATAAGTTGGAAGTACTTAAACTTGTTAAAAGATACAGTCCTTGCCCTGGGGTAGGTTACAATTTCAGCTGGGAGCAGATATTCAGACAATTAAAGAATACTTTGAAGGAATGTAAGTACTAAAGGAAATCAAAAGATGGGTAAGGTCCTTAATTCAGGTATTAAACTAAATAGCTTATAAAGAATAAATAGCATTTTAATACATAGGAGTTGATTTTTACACACAATTAATGGGTCTATTAATGATAATTGTATTCACTTTCCTAAAATTTCATGGATGTACTTAGAAATATAATACCAAAGACAGAGAGAAAATTAAGCTATGCAAGTTATTCATTAGGATTCCATTTATACTTTGGTTCACTTGAATCACTGTCAAGCACTGTTATTTTTTTCCCTCAGAAAACCCACATGTAGCCTACAGTGTCCCCATGAAATATATGACTGAAGCTATCTTCCTGAAGAACATTAGTGCTGTAATATTTAGTCGATATTTCACATATCATGCAGAAGCCCAGAATTACTAAACTGAGCCATAATTCTTAATTCACAATTCATTCAGAAAGATTTTTTAGTGCCTACTTGTTTAACATAATCTTATAAACGATCCCTCACAAAGGATGTAAAAATCAACACATATCTTTAATGGGCTAATTGTGCTTCACTGCAGTGTTGAGTCCATAAAAGCTTTTTAATAGTGAAAGAAATGATGGCATTTTCATCTTAATTTGCAAATATAATTGCCAATCTAAATAGCTTTTTGTTTCTAACTTAAGTGCTTATTGACAGCAGAAATCTCCCCAAAACACTAATAGAGTATTTAACATAATTGCATTTATTGAAAGAAAATCCAAGGGAAAATAACATACAGCTATCTGAAACTATTTAGCATAAGTAAAATATCAAAATGAAAAGTAAGTTAAATCTAAACTTCAAGATCTAAAATGTAACTAATATTCAATATAAATTCAATACAATGTATATTTGATTAAACTTACACATTTAAATATACTGATGAGATTCAAAAAATAAAAATGATATCCTGGAAATCCAGGACAACAATTAAGAGCCATATGAAAACAAACTGAAACTGACAAGCTAATCCTTATTTCATAGAATTTCCCATCATTTTTATTGAAAAATAAGAATATTTTTTAGCTCAATTCATGGAAAATTAGAACAATTGAAATTAAATTCAATCAGTTGTAAATATTCTCTTGAGAAAACTATTTCATTTCTATCCAGAGTTTAACCTCTATCCTGCTCAAAATTTTGAATAATGATCCCTTAATTTCAGTGTACTCAATGTGGGTTCAGGGCAGTGAAATCACTACTCATATTTTATTTTTATTCTAATAATGTCAATAAAGAAGTACATATGGAAATATATGGAATGGTTATTGCTCCCTAACTTTCAGTTGTTTCTAAACAGACATGAACATATGATGGATTGATTCTGAATTGACATATTGCCCATTCAAATTTCAAATCTTTGAGTTGTAATTTTTCTAGTAGTAACATATATTTGTAGATATTATGAATACTCAGCAAAGAGCTCTTTAATACCAGTTTTGAAAAAAGTTCTTTTGTGGTAGCTTTTCTGCTAAGTTGAAGTAAAAAAATGTCAGAGACGGCTTTTTAAAAATAAGCACTAAGAAAACTAATTAAACTGGTTAGACACAAAAGGAACGTTGTAGGAAAGGAAATAGCATGGGCTTGAACCCTATGACTTTATTGTTTTCACAGAAAATGCAATAACTCCTCATTGATATCAACTACCCAGTTGCAAGAAGAGTATATACCTTCTGCTTTGTTGAGATGCAGGCAAAGCAATTTTTAAGTAGTCATTAACCAAAAGGAAATGAATCTGAAGTGAATTTTTTTCCAGTTCAAATACTGTTTTGAGGCCCTGATCTTTGAAAGGCACATAAAAAAAAAAAAAAAAAAAAAAAAAATTGTTGTTGTTAAAGAAACGCATTCAAAAAGAATCCTTTGAAAATCACATTAGTCTGTCACCATCTTTCAAATCACTAATCAAAACAAACAAAATAGGTCATGAAAAATACCACAGCCAGTTTCATAAGTCTTAAGTATAGAACTGAATTAATTAATTGTTCTTCAAATTACACACTTCGACAGGTAAGTTTATTATAAAGTCTTAAAGTAAAAATGCATGTTTGGTGAAAGTACAGTTGTCATTCATATTTTGTCATATTTTAAAATAAAAGAGTGGGATTATTTTTACTATTTGTAACATGATGTAACTGACTAGCTGCTTTGTAATTCTGATTATTATAATGATCATAATTCACTGCCATGCCAAAGTCAATTGTGTGGTATATGTGAAATGGAGTACCATTTGTTTTGGCCTGTTGTACGACATTGTAGTGTATGTACCATGCATCTTTCAGATCTCTTTAAGAAAATTTCATGGCAGACCAAGCTTCTAACTTACTAAGTACTACGAATCACACAGAACAAGAAAACATCTCAAACCAGGGATACATAGCATATTGTAACTCATGATGGGACGAAAATATAGGTAGCAGAAAGAAAAAAAAAAGAGAGAAGGGCTAGATATGTATATAACATCTGTAAGAGAAGATTGAGATTTTTTTAAAAGCACAAAATAAAAAGTTGTTATTTTTAAATAATGCATAGGCAATGAGTATTTAATATAAATCCTACAAATATGACAGGGCATCCTTTTCTCACTTTTGAGATTGTTGAAAAGGAATGGTATTGGGCATGATTTGGCTATTCTGGAGACTTTAGTGAATTTGGTGAATTTCAACATATCTAAGATGCCATCAGTTTTAATATGCACTTTTATTTTATGTATCGCTACACAGAAATGTGACCAATTGTAGTTAAAATAGGCCCAGTTGCAGAGATGTTAAAATATGGAGGAACAAGCATCTTTGAACTACTGAAACAGAGTAGGTTCCTAATTAATCGGATCAGTTACTGACTCTAGGAAATTACATGGTTTAATCTTTCTCCCAGAGAATTAAAAGCTCCATTGCCTGATGCCTTCCTATAAAGAACAACAATAACAGAAATGGCATCAATTACACTTAAAATGTCATCAAAAAGAAAAAAGGGAAATATGTTGGTGAGTTCAACTCTTAATAAATACAAAAAATATTAGGAAAAGAAAGGCAGTTGATAAACAGGTAAGTGCTTTAAAGTCATCATTCTTGTAACTAATGTTAAACAGGAGATTCCTTAACACAGTTTACATTTCACTTATCCCAACCTTTTAAAATTTCCCACATTTTGATTCATTTTCTTTCAATTAAAGCAACTGAACATTTGATCTGGAATGCAAAACATTCTACAATTCAAAGATTGTTGGTTTATATAAATGAACCCACTTGAGATATATATTCTAATTTATTACCTTATCAATAAATCTGATTGTTTTGCAGTTCTTCTCATTGCCCTTTGTACTTGGCACTCATTTACAATTTCTCAAAAATTTAATCAAAATTAATTTTTGAAGTACCAGCCAGTTCTCATGACTTCTGAGGCATGTTGTATTCTTATTGCGTGAAAGGTTATAAAGGACTTCAGTATTTTATAAGGATTGAAGCTTTCACTTGCAACAATTTCTTTATGCAGTGTTAATAAGGAGAAAAGAAGACTTGATTATTTTCCTGGAAAGGACGAAGGTATATCCAAATATTCTAAACACACATTTTCTTTTAGTTCTTTGCGAAAGTCTCACTCAAATCAAATTCAAGATAAGGGAAGAAGGCTGCAATGAGCTAAGCCTTTCTTTAGATGAAAACAGTTTTATTAGTATTATCAGCAATGATTGTGCAGAAAATCAGTTAGGAAGGATGATCCACTAATGTGGGACAGTGGAGGGAAGTAGTTAGTTGCCATATAAAATGAAAGTCAAGGTGAATGAGAGTTAGTAAATACTAAGTGCCCTAAATATTGTTTAAACTCTTTGGTTTGGATTTGATAAAACAGATGGTTGACTGTAATTCTGAAAATTTTCAATATGCCTGATGTGTTAAAATAAATTACAAAGCTTATTAGTTAATTCTGTTTAATTTAAAGGAATTGGTTTAGCTCTTTTATCACTACCTAGATATTCCAGCTGGTCCCCTCTTTAACTACGAAAATGAGCATTAAATTCCAAGTTCACATCTGTTTCATATTTTACTTTCACAGGTTTGACTTTTGTTATTTTTGTTGTTGTTACATGTATGAAAAGTATGGAAGAGTGCATCAGGGGTTCCTATTAAATTCTTTCCTGCAGACATTAAGGTATATGAAGCCCTGAAGATTTATCCCATGGTAACATAACCAATAAATTATATAACTAATCTCATTTTGGTGACAAGTAAACATTGCTCAACAAACACACATACCGCTTTGCATACCTTACCTGGAAAGAGGCTTTATTGAACATAGCTGTAAAATTATCTTTTAAGTTGAATTATTGAATTTGCACAAACATTTCTACAGAATTTTTTTTCTTTTAAAAATCAAGCTTTGTCATTTTCCACTACATTTTGTTGTGCTTTTTATATTAATATTTGCAAATGTTATAATTTAATACTTATATCCCAATTACTTGCATAATCAGTTTTTTTTTAAATCCTGGGGTGTTGAAAGAACATATAATAATAATAATAATATTCTTCTTTAGACAAAAGTCTTTTTAAATGAAGTTAAAAGCTGAGATAATTTAAGGAAAAAGATCTTCAAATTTTCATAACCAACAGGTTTAAGTGAAATTTACAATGCGTTGGAAAACTGGCTGGTTAAAGGTATGATTTGTCCTCAGGTAGCTCAAAATCATTTTTACAGGTTTTCGGTTTTTTGTAAAAGTGTTTTTAATCTTGGTAAAATAATAAAATAATATTTCACAATTTGCACAGAGTCTGACTAAAGGGCAGAGGCATATTACCTTCAGTGTTTAGAATAAAGCCAGATTTTTCAGGCCCAGTTCCGCTGTAGAGTTTGTGCACACTGCAATCACAAACATTTTCTTGCTCCCTCTAAAGCTAGGGCCAATTTCATTTCAAATGGAGGTTAGAGTAAAAAAAAAAAACACTCTTGTGTTTTACCACCTTCTGCGCTAAGTATTATCTCAACAACCTTTTGCTCTGGTTGACCCATATAATAACCTGGAAGAAAAAAGTGTTGCTCCCATGTCTGGTCTCAATGGAAGTTATTTTCTAATGGACAATAAGCCGAAAGGCCATGGCTGTCTAGGAGGTCAAACAACAAATATCTCGTCTGCATGGGCTTACGCAGCAGCTCCGGTCCTTTCTTCTTCAGAAGCGGCTTTTGTGGTCTTGCCTGTAATTTGCACATTTAGGCTCTGTAGTTTGTTTATAAAATAGTTTTACACAAACCACTCTTAGCAGTGCAAGCTTCTGAGTTGAAAATTATTCAGGCTTGTTTCATTGAAGGCACTTGGTTTCCATGGCAATTTATAAAAGATGGTGGTTTGGTTTCTTCATTGGAACAGATGACTTAGTTTGGGTGTTCAAGTGGCCGCAAGCAAACTCCGATAAGCCTGTGTAATATGTAAGCCCAGGTTTACCATCCTGGATAGTAATGCATGCAAAAAGAGACAGCATACAGTTATCTAGCTTAGCCATGGGAGGAAAACAAATAATAACAATAAAGATGGGATGGGGACAGGTGGGGAGGAGCACGAATGTTTTAAATAATTCTGAGTTCGGGTTATTTTTAAGGAACGGTAACAACCAAAGGTAAAAGGGCCTACATTTATTTAATTCTCTACGTAAAACCTTCTTGAAAGGAAAATAAATGCCAGCTCTTCACGTACCCTGTTTACAGTGAGGTTTTTGTTGGCAGGCCATTAGGTTTCCATGGTAACAAGCAAACTATTCATTTGAAACAAAACCAGCCATGACTTTGTGCTTTGACAAGGATTTCTATAGCTTTTTTTTTTTTTTTTTTTCCAGAGTTCAACCAGATGACCAGATGATGCTGTAATCTTTTTAGCCACAAAAGCACCTGAAGGTCTCTTCTCTACTCAGGTCAAGATTATCTTTTATATGTAGTTTGGAATAAGTTATACTTCCATGATGTCTTTTTATCCCCAGTGCTTTAAAAAATTCGTTTTTATTATTTTATTTTTGAGTCAGTAGTCAGTGGAGGAATCTTTGGTAGTTTGTTTTTTCAATGTCCATTTACAAAGACTCTTTCTTCATGCCAGTGCCTGGTGAATCTTTTATAGCCTCTGCCAGGATAAGGTCACCTTCGAGGACTTAAGATAGAGATGAGGACGATGACCGGAAAAAGCCATAGATGTACTAAAATTCCAACAGCACCATCAACAGAATCTAAAGACAAGGAAAATAAATGCCAAGAAACAAACAAAAAAAAAGAATAAATATTCTATGTAGCTACCAATACAACTTTGGTGAACTAATAAAACAACAGTAGTATGTGGAAAATATTTTTGGAAAATACTTTTTTGTTTGTTTTATTAGTCTATTTCCAAGACATGTGAAAAGGAAAATAAAGGTGTTGTTAGAAAAGTAGAAATATTTTTAAGTTGATATGATATGCTTGAGAACTTGTCCAGAAGGTATTTGTCTAAGTTTTTGGCTGAACTCAACCTCAGAGTCCTTCTAGCCACCTGGAAGTATGCACACATAAGAAATTGTTAGAAATCCTAAGAGGCCTTTTTTCCCCCCAAAGCTTCCAAAAATGATTAAGATTAAAGGCTGAGAGAAAAACTACTTTCTATGAAAACTAGGAAGGGATTGTTAGGGGTAGAAAATCAGCCACCATAAATAGTGGATTATATATGCTTAGGTCAGTCCTGTACCTATAAATTGAATAAATAATTATCTATTCAATGTGAGTTTTAGAATCAGTCCATTTAAAAAAATCTGTTCCACGATTCTGCCTTAAGATTCCTATCATAATTGGTGTTTCAAATAAAGCTTCATGTCCAAGTGATACGTTGTAGAGTATATGCGTTGCCCAGGAGGGCTAACATGAACAAGTACCATAATTCAGTCATCTGGCTTAAGTTACAAAATGGCTCTCACCTAGGAGAGAGGTAGATTTTGGACACAAAAGACAAGTGCAGCTTTTAATAGTGTGGGCCGTGGTACTGCCTGAGAAGGTTTAGGAACCAGAGCACTCAAGAAGAGGCTTTTGGCTGCCAGGCTGGTTTGTACTTAGAAATTAACATTAATTTAATATTCACCAAACAATGTTTGTCACCGTGAGCTTAGCAAATACTAGTTAAGTAGATACAGGTGTAACAGGATACTTTCTCATACCAAAGAAAATGTTTCTGCTTAATAAGGTTGCTTCCTCTGATTTATAAAGGCTGAATAAAAATACCCCCAATATGTACAGATATATCTTATTTAAAACAGCCACACATTTCTCTGACTTTAGAAGAGAAGATACCTGATTTTGAAAGTGTTGTATTTTTGTAACAGTAAAGTCCTTTGGGGTTTGCATCCTCATTTCACTGTTGCTACTCTTACCACTTCTGTTTTCTCCATGAGGGAGAATGTTCTCTCTTTCTTTCCTCATTTGGAAAGTTTCAATGTTTTGAATTTAATTTATAATAACTTTCGGTGATCAAATTATCCAAATGTATCCAAATTATCCATGGATAATACGGAGGTTATCCAAATTATCCAAATTATCCAAATTTCTATGTAAGATAGTAACCACCTTCAGTGGTTATTATTATTACTAGAATGTTACTGTGACTGATATATGTTATGAAATTCAAAAGAAATCTCATTCTCCTCCTCCAAGGAGAATGCATGCTTTTCTGCGCATTTTGCAAATCTACTTCATGTGGATACTGCTACTGGTTTTCTAAAGCAAAATTAGCCAGACACAGGGAGAAATTTTTACTGAATCTGTTACTCAGAATGCTAAGTGTAATGACAAGGAGGTGAAGACTATGAGCAAAGTGACTCATTGTTATAAACAATCTTAGTTTTTGTCTTTTTACAATGCTTAAAAATGGAGTCAGTTCAGTTTGTATGAGCAATCACTGGGTAGTTGCAGAAATTTAACTTTCAACATCTAGACTAATATAATTTTTCATTAAATACACTCAAACCAACAAAGACTCTGATTTGCTCTAGACTTAACAAAATGGATTTTCATGCTCCTTTTATACATACTAAATAATTAATGAGTTATTTGTGTAAATTTAGCTTGATCAATATCCCTTTATATAAACACGGAAGTAAAGATTCCAGATGGGCCTATGAAAATACTTCAACTGGAGGAAATTTTAAAAGACATGATTTTAGTTTTTCAACTGTACATGGATAATATGGAGATGAAGATTTTAAGAAGGAGCTCAATACATAATTCTGATGTTTTTGCATTATTTATAATTTTTAAATTTATGTCTCTGATTCAAAACATTTTTGTGGTGACAAAATAAAATCTGAAGATATTATTAAACTATAATATTCAAACCACAGTACAAAAATGAAACCGAATTACTAAACAAGATTGTGATGCACATAGAAGAATTATACCAGAATACCAGAAAAAAAATGGGCTGATTTATTACATAGACCTAAGCCAAAATTACTTTTGTCTTATCTTAGGTCAAATATACATACCATCAAATTTAATACTTTGTTTTAAAAAATCTTCAAAATTTTAGTGTCTCACATATAAGGAATTTCTAAATTTACAAACCAAAAATAAATGAGTTTTAAAAATTAGACCATTTTAGTTTAATAGTTATTATGTTACTTTAATATCACATCAAACCAGTCCAGGAATAGACACTTACTCTTAGTCGTTAGGTCTTGTTTTGCACATTCTCCTTCTGCAATTGACACATCATCAATGGCAATGTCACCTTCTATGCCAGGACCTCGAATACCTTCAAAAATGAGCTATAAATATGAATGAAACAAACCTAAATGTCTATCTTTGATTTGTAGATGGATTTTATTGAGAAATCAAGGAGCCAAACCTAAAACTGACAGAAATTCTGACATTTATTATCAATGGTCTTTAAAAATGTTACTTACAAAAAACATAAATGTTCTTAACAAAACCAGTGACAGGATATTCCTTGCTTACTATTAGTTTTTCACATCAAAAGCTCTGTGTTGATTTTCAAACGAAACAAAACTGAGTAACATAATAAAAACTACCACTACTACAAACCCCAGCACTTTTTGTTTTCAGGGGTAAGGAAAAAGGTTTATTTGAACAGTATTTCTCTAAAATAGATGTCCTCCAATTTTGTCTAAACACGTAACACTGGTTTTCTAGAAATATTTTCTGGAATGAATCAGTTCTGCGTTATTTACAACAGTATTATGGTTACTGAAGCTCAGAACAAGGGATTACCATCTTTATGAAATTTGTTTACTCTCTTGCAAAAATGTGAATAACTTTCTCACATTCCTATACGTTATATCTATGATTTCACTTTTGACAATCTACCTTTAAGAACTGAAGATATTTATGGGTTTACCTATGTTGAGTATTTAATGACAGACTTTTGAATTTCAACAGTGATTGACATTGAGGTTTAATACATCAAAGTTGAAAGAATAGCTAGCTAATGAAATCACTCTCCTATTATTACTAAATTCTGAATACAGTGACAAATAAGGACATCAGCAAATTTTTATTATTTCATTTTTACAGAAATAAGACTGTTTTAAAATTTTCTCTCTAACCCCACAATTATTCCTTGCTTCTAGCAAAACCTTTTAATCTTTTTGATATGAAAAAGCAACTATGCATTTAGTGATTATATTCACAAACATTTCTACATGCCAAAATGAAATATCTAGTTTGGTCTTTCCAAGGAAAAATTAGCTTAATGAAAAGGTGTTTCAACATTGAACTGATGTGTGCATTTTTATACAATTTCTAGTCTTGTTTCGTTGCAACAAATTAGAGGGAAAGTCTATTTTTATCGATGCCAATATCCTTGGTTTTGTTTTTGCCTTTGAAAGTATCTTGATATGGTTCACTAAAGGCAAGTTTGTGGTGATTTTCAGAAAACTTAGGCTACCTTTGAGAAGTTCATCTGTTGTTCTCTGATGTACTATATTAATTTTATTGACAGAGATTTCTTTTTTTTTTCTTTTTTTAATTTTTTATTTTTTATAAACATATATTTTTATCCCCAGGGGTACAGGTCTGTGAATCACCAGGTTTACACACTTCACAGCACTCACCAAAGCACATACCCTCCCCAATGTCCATAATCCCACCCCCTTCTCCTAAACCCCCTCCCCCCAGCAACCCTCAGTTTGTTTTGTGAGATTAAGAGTCACTTATGGTTTGTCTCCCTCCCAATCCCATTGACTGAGATTTCTAAGTGATAAGCAGAAGCCTTAGTTATCAACTTTTGTACTGAGTCCCTTTTCCGCACTTGAATATAATATAATCCACATGAGTAAGAATAATTTTCACGATTTGATAGGAGAAAAAGGTTCAGAGAAATTTTTATTTTTATGTTTAACTTGTGTAGAAAGAGTTTCCTCCTTACCTATGTTGAGATAAATAAGTTAATAAAGAATTGTCCAAAGCTATTTCTTTGAAAAACATCCAAAATGCCATGCATCACTGAAGCCAAAACAAAATGGCAGACCAGAATTAAAATATGGTATAGAATCAAGTTAGTGGTATACAGATTCTCAGTCCTCAGAATCAGCAATGAAGTATTACTTTGGCTGCCTGAAAATAATGACTTGCATTTGACATAGGGTGGTGTTTTTGAAAGTTATCTGGAAAGTGGCTAAAAAAATCCTCAGAGGACTGTTTTAATCACAAGGTCCTCAAAGTGAGAATTAAAAATACCAAAATCAATGGTATAAAAATCCAAAAGCACTGACATCAGAAAGGGGGAAGTCACTTTAGTGACTGTGGAATATTACACATTATGGATATCACATAATTTATTTAACTAGCACCCTACTGATATTGGTAGACATTTAAATTATTTTCGGCTATTCTGAACAAGACTGAGATTAATGCATTTTATTTTTTATTTTATTATTTTTAAGTAGGATCCATGCCCAGTGGCGAGTCCAACATGGGGCTCCAACTCACAAACCTGAGATCAAGACGTGAGCTGAGATCGAGAGTCAGATGTTTAACAGACTGAGCCACCCAGGTGTCCCAGGATGAATGCATTTTTAAAAACATTAATATACACACTTTTTAAGAACACACAGCTCTTTAAGGTCATCATAAATTGCCCCTATCAGCACTATTGCCTTTTTCCTACCCATGGGTTTTTTAGTCATTGGGTATTTTTGTTTTGTTTTATTTTGATATGTGCTGCTTACCTGGTCGAGAATCAATGTTAGAGTAAATCAATGGTTATTCCCACCCCCTTCTTAGTTTCAGTCATGTGATGCTGAGTCTTCTCTCCTGAAGATAACAACATGAATGGAGTGTTATCTTGGAGAAAGTCAGAAATCACAGATTCATGATGATATGCATCCATAAAATCCAACATGCTCCACGTTGGCCCCATGGCTAATACTTAACTGAATAAAAGTGGAGTGCTATCATCTCAATTCTTTGTTTTTTGCAGGTACTAAAAGAATCGAATGGAGCAAATCATAGATTTCTGCCTTCCAGTCAGGTTTTAGGTCTGGACTGAAGCAGGAATGGGAATGTACTAAGAGAATTTTGTTTGGTAAAGAGGAAACCTCTTCGGTCATCAAGAGTTTTAATTTTAAAAGATGGTGTGGGAAGGAAAGGTTGTAAGCACTGCTTGTAGAAGGCAGTAAATTTGGGGTGTCCAATGCAGTCACAGCAAAGAAGGGGACTGAATTTCTTTGTGTGGAAAGTGAGGTGTTGGGGAGAAGACTAATAAGGGTAGGTTAGAATGTTCTGCACCTGCTCACACTTGAAATTCAAACAGATGAAACTGAAGTCATAATCTTTTCATTGGGAAAGATGTTGGAAAAACGGGTTAGGAGTACATGGATTTTCCATCTTAGGTATGTAGAGGTGAATAGGTGATAAAATTATCCACCCAAGTATTTTCTTCTAATTTAAAGCTCACAATTATTCTCACTTAGCAAGTTCTAGTTACCTGGAGGTAGGTGGAAATATAAAAAAGATGAGGCTGTTTTAAAAGTGAAAACTAAAATGTATAATACATCAAAATCATTTCTGAATTTTTCAAAGCTCCTTGCCCTGGAATAATGCTGCCATTGCTCAAAACCCTTCAGAATTTCTTTCAATGACTTTAAAGTATTAATCACTCCTACTTTTCCCATTAACTTCCTGTAACCTCCCTTCCTTCCACCTTCCTGTGCAGGTGAGACCTAGGTTTGTGTTTAAACACAAGGTCAGACCTGGGTCGGTGCTAAAAACAGAGTCCTGAAGCAGAGAGGCTGTGGAGGACACTGACACACTTCTTTTGTTGTAGGACTGAGAGGAAGTGCTGGAGAGCCTTCTGTGGTAAGTGTCAGAGTAGACTGAGTGATGCAATTTAATGTGTTTGCTTCCTCCCTGCAATATGTTGACTGGTGTAGCTGGCGGAACAACAAAAATACAAATCAACGAAAGTCAAATTTTCATGTGTTCAGAGGACTGCTTAGATCTAGAACATTCTCTTATATGAATACTTCATCCCTTGTGGATCCTGAATGAGTTAAGGATTAATAATAATACTTGGCTGATTTGTGAGTCTATTAGTTACATTTATCAGCACAACTATGGATAATACAGTTTGTCACTGAGTAAAGCAACTGAATTACTTTCTGTATAAGCATAGCAGGTGTTTTATTTATCATGTGTGGAAATAAATCAGATGTTTTATATATCGTGTGTGGAAATAAATCAGAATTATAGTAGTTACTAGTAGGATAATAAAAATAATTTCTGACAATTAGTCTCTTGGGATGGTTATATAATTAGTGTTTTTAATGTTTATTTGTGATTTTGTGATAATAGGGAATCCAATTCATTGGGCCAGAGGAGTATCATAGTCCTCCTCAGGGTCCTCTTTGAACAGGAAGAAAAAGATCCTGTGTGGGATATTTGTTTGCTTCCTTTTAATTTCCATTGCAGTTTTGCTCTTACAAAGATTTTTTTTTTTTTTAATTCCTACCTACTCTCACAAAGAGATCCTTATTGCATTGTTCTTTTTATGTTCTGAACTCCAACTATATCTTTGAATTATTATAACAACATTTTATAGACTCTAATACTCTCGTAAGTGGCTTCTGGACTAAGACTTAGAGAGATACCTTTTCCTGTATATTGTTTTTGATTGTAAAGTAGGTAATTAAAATAAAATGCATACATATTCCATTTAAACAATGTACCTTGGCCAAACTTTCCAGTTTTATATATAAACACTATATATATATATATATATATATATATATATATACAAACTTTCCAGTGTTTATAAAAATACTTGGTGACAACATTGAGATACCACCTTACATCAGTTAGAATGGCCAAAATTAGCAAGATAGGAAACAACGTGTGTTGGAGAGGATGTGGAGAAAGGGGAACCCTTTTACACAGTTGGTGGGAATGCAAGTTGGTGCAGCCACTTTGGAGAACAGTGTGGAGATTCCTCAAGAAATTAAAAATAGAGCTTCCCTATGACCCTGCAATTGCACTATTGGGTATTTACCCCAAAGATTCAGATGTAGTGAAAAGAAGGGCCATTTGTACCCCACTGTTTATAGTAGCAATGGCCACAGTCGCCAAAGTGTGAAAAGAGCCAAGAGGCCCTTCAGCGGATGAATGGATAAGGAAGATGTGGTCCATATACACTATGGAGTATTATGCCTCCATCAGAAAGGATGAATACCCAACTTTTGTAGCAACATGGATGGAACTGGACGAGATTATGCTGAGTGAAATAAGCCAAGCAGAGAGAGTCAATTATCATATGATCTCACTTATTTGGGGAGCATAACACATAACATGGAGGACATGGGGAGATGGAGAGGAGAAGGGATTTGAGGGAAATTGGAAGGGGAGGTGAACCATGAGAGTCTATGGACTCTGAAAAACAATCTGAGGGTTTTGAAGGGGCGGGGGGGGGGTGGGAGGTTGGGGGAGCCAGGTGGTGGGTATTAAGGAGGGCACGTATTGCATGGAGCACTGGGTGTGGTGCAAAAACAATGAATACTGTTATACTGAAAAGAAATTAAAAAAAAAAAGAAAAAAAAAGAAATGTAGTCTATAGAAAATGTCTAACATGAGCACAAAGTAATCTCAATAAGGAAGTTTATTTTATCACTGTTGGCAATAGGAGAGGGTGTAAATATGATACAGTCTACAGCTGAGGGATGGATAAATTATATTTATAAAATGCTACACTGCCTTGTATTTAAAATAAACTATATAGGGGCCTGGGTGGCTCAGTGGGTTAAAGCCTCTGCCTTCGTCTCAGGTCATGATCCCAGCATCCTGGGATCAAGCCCGGCATCAGGCTCTCTGCACAGCAGGGAGCCTGCTTCCCTTCCTCTCTCTCTGCCTGCCTGTCTGCCTACTTGTGATATCTGTCAAATGAATAAATAAAATCTTTTAAAAAATTTAAAAAAATTATATAAACTATAAAAAAAATACTTGGTGACAAACATCTTTCAGTCATAAAAAGGGGAAACTATAACAGTTTGTTACAATATTTCTAAACTTGGAAGCTGTAGTCTGTATGCAATGAAAAAAAAAAACCCTGAATTTTATTCATTTAGAAAAGAAATGCTCTCTAGTTTAATAGGTTAAGTTTTGTCATAATTTTATGAAGAACTGCCATGATTCTGATTACTATTACATTAAGGGATAAAACTATGTTCCTTTCCTCTGCAGTACTTCTGAAATGCATCTGGTTTAATTGTCATGAAGAAGAAATTAATGGCATCTAGACACTTGAGAAGAAAATGTTAAAGTTTAGGTTTTCTAAAAAGGGGGAAGGAGGCTCAATTTATGGAAAACCTGTTTTTTACACATTATCGCACTGATATTATTTAAATGTTTTCCCTTAACTAAAATGACAAGTTTAAAATTCTATATGTTTTCACAGTGTGTGCTTGCAATTCCGCAAACTTAGTATGTAGAAAATACTGCATGATTGGAAAATTAACTGTTGGTGGGTATATTCAAAGGGGAAGTTAATAAAATGTGTGTGGATTTGTATTAGTACAATGACACTACAGAAAATTAGTTTAACCCATTTCTTAAATATGTTATAGTGATTTAAATCTTATAGACGTCAGTATAGCGATAGAGATGATGCTATAAAACCTGTGTTCTGATATAGATTTCTCAGGAAGGAAGGAAGAACTCCATGCTATACTAATGAGGGAAAGTAGATGGGGGGAGTCAGAGAATACAGTGCACTTCTGATGTGTCTTCAGCATTAATGATGCCTTCTGCAAATGTTCAGAGCATATTTTCTTCAAGATAAGAGAAATATTGCATCTGATTATTACTGTTAAGGCAAGCAGAGTCTAAGGAGGAAGTCTGAAAACTGACAGAGTACATCACTTGGAAAAGCTCGGATACAGATAAAGTTGAAAATAGCTATTAACATTGGAAAATGTTTCTAATGGTTACTTTAGGAGCCACTGCCATTTCTATATAATGGCCCTGGAATTTGGCTTAGAAAGCCAGATATATATCTACATGAACATGTGGTATCTAGTAAGGAGGACAATATATTCCAGATTATTATTAATATTAGAGAGACAAGTATGAGGGCGGCATAATGCAATAACAGAACTAAAATCTGTTTCCAATCCTTATTTAATATTAAGGATTAAGGTAATTTAAGATACTGTCTCAACATCATTTTGAAATCTTTAAATGAGGACATTAGAGAAGATTTCCAGAATTTCTTTCACCTAAAACAAAGAAAACATAAAGATTGTATTTGATGTCTCAAAATGTCTCTATATTTTTCCCCTAGAAAGCATTTGGAATATACTACAAAAAGAAATAAAGCAGGGCCCCTGGGTGTCTCAGTCAGGTAAGTGCCTGCCTTCAGTCAAGTCATGATCTCAGGATCCTGGGATCCAGGCCAGATGGGCTCCCTGCTCAGCAGGGAGTCTGCTTCTCCCTCTTCCTCTCCCTCCCCTTCTGCCCCTGACTCGTGCTTTCTCTCCCTCTCTCAAATAAATAAATAAAATCTTTAAAAAAAAAAAGCATTAAAGAGGATGGTTAAATATTTTTCTTGGTGTAAGGTATGTTATAAGTAACATTCTAAAATAACACTCAATTTTGTTTTTTTGGAAATTTTGCTATAATCTTTCCAAATCCTGTAAAATATATTTGCATCACAAACAACACTGAACACGCTATATTAATTCTTGACAAAGAGCCCCAAAGGGAATTTCAGTAGGATAAAACTTCTATTTACCCTGAGAAGTACTACACAATTTTATTTTCAGCTAAGCAAACTAATTGGACACACTCAAACAAAGGACTTTGCAAGTGGTTGTGTTTTAAAGGGCTTATAAATCAAAATAATTTAAATGCATGCAACCCCAAACAAATAAAACCACCTAAGTGTCAGTGCAGCAGAGGCTCAAAATCACTTATATCTCATTTAAAATTCCAAGAGGTAGGAGATCTCCTTTCCACTTGAAGTAAAGACATTCTACAATGCCACAAAGCTACATTTGAGTAATATTAAAACTTCTCAAAACCTAATTTATATGCTAATATATTCTGTACAGTTTTTACTGTGCTTTCCTGGTATCACATACCAAAGCAAGCATTTTTGAAAAGCTCGACAGTTTACAAATGATTTTTGACTAAAAAATGCTTTGTCAGAAAAAAGTTCAAAACAACAAAAATCTCAAAACTAAAACAAAATAAAAGCAAAATATGGGGTAGGCTGATGTAGTTGTGTTTCATGTTTCCTTAAAAATCAAGTCTTAGGAAATAACAGAAAGTCTTTAGACAACAGACCTAGTGTCAAAGAATAAAAGAACATAGAAATCAAAGTAAAAATATGACTTTATTTATCTTATTTTTATTTATCTTATATTTATCTTATTTATCTTTATTTATCTTATTTTTATCTTTATTTAAATTAAGCTATTTAAATACTTAATACTATTTAATACTAATACTTATTTAATACTAAATTAATACTAAATTAAATACTATCTAATACTAATACTATTTAATACTAAATACTTAAGCTATTTACAATACTTCATTAAAAACTGATACTCTTTAAACAATTAAAAAAAAAAACCAGAAAACATAAACCAAAACTGCTCCTCTTCGATTTGCTTCCAATCAAGACAGATTGAACAGGAACCAGATCTATCCTTCCATCTGAAACAACCAAATAACTAGACAAAATATATGAAACAATAAACATCAGGTAATGAAGAACAATGATCAATGAGTGATGGGAATCAGAAAGGTGAGCCCCATAGTGCCCTACACAGAATTGATAGACAATGGTGCAAGCAAAAGATAGAGCTTGGTAGAAAATCTCGGAGGAGTTGGAGCGGAGGAGAGTTTAAGGACTCTGAGGCAGCTAGAGTGTGCAGGGTAGAATACAAGCAAGGACAGAGCTACAGAGATCATCAGAGGGTCTCCCTAAAGTATTTAGCAACATTCAGGACATGAATGTGCAGTAGTTACTACACAAGAACTGGGAAAAAATCAGAAAGATGCGCTAAAGTAATAGTACCCAGCCCACACGAGGGTTGGAAAGTCTCATAATTCATGGGGCATTGGACAGAGTACTCAGAAGACTCTTGCCTTGGTAGTGTGAAATAATTAGCCCTATATGAAACACTGCTTCTGTCTTTCCTAACAAAGTTAAAAGCAAGACCAAAAAATGATTAAATTGTCTCCAAATAATTACATCCCAAACAAGTTCAAGAATATTTACAGAAATATAAAAATGACCAGCAAATTTTGTATTTTATAAAATCATAAGAACTTTAGCTATCAAAGTAAAATTCCAAGTGTCTGACACCCAATCAGATTACCAGACATGCAGAGAAGCAGAAAAATAACTTGTAATGAGGAGAAAAAAAAATCAGTCAAAACCAAGCAAGAGGTGACACAGATGTTAGCATTAGTGGGCAGTGATATTAAAACACCTATTACAGGGGCGCCTGGGTGGCTCAGTGGATTAAAGCCTCTGCCTTTGGCTCGGGTTATGATCCCAGAGTCCTGGGATTGAGCCCCATATCTGGCTCTCTGCTCAGCAGGAAGCCTGTTTCCCCCTCTCTCTCTGCCTGCTTCTCTGCCTACTTGTGATCTCTGTCAAATAAATAAATAAAATCTTTAAAAAATATATTTTAATTAAAAAAAACACCTATTATAACCGGGTTTCATATACTCAAAACATTAACTAGAGACGTGGAAAATATTTTTTCAAAGACTCAAGTTGAACGCACAGGGATGAAAAGTACAATGGTTGAGATGCAAAATACACTGAATGTGACTGACTGAAGGAAGATTAGGCATTGCAGAAGAAATGATTAGTGAATGTGAAGACAGAATAGAAACTATACAAAATGAAACACAAGTAAAAATAACACTAAAAAAGCATTAATCAGTTATATAACACCTCATATGTATGCACATGAATAAGGGGTCTTACATACATACATAAGGTGTTGGACTGGAGCCTCAAAGGAGAAGAGGAGGAACTAAAAATATTTGAAGAAACATTAGCCAGACAATGCTTAAGTTTAATAGAAACTATAAACTCACAGATCCAAGATCAATGAACCACAAGCACATGAAAAATGAAGAAAATGACATAAAAGCTTGTCACAGTTAAACTGCTCAAAACCAATGATAAAGAGAAAATCTTAAAAGCAACTGTTCACATTACATATAGAAGGATAAATATGAGTTTCAACAGATTTATTCTTAGAAATGATGCAAACAAAAGGACAGGAGAACATCTTTAAAGTTCGAAAGGAAAAACCAGAATACTACACTCAGAGAGAGGAAATATCTTTCAAAAAAATGAAGGTGAGATAGACTTTTTCAGAAGTACAAAAGGTGAAAAGAATTCATGTTTAGCAGACCCATACTACAATAAATGTTAAAAGAAGTCCTTCGAGCAAACTAAAATTGATACCAGGTGGAAATATGCATCTACAAAAAGGAACAAAAAGCAATAGAAATGATAACTACTTTGAGCACCAACTATGCAAAAACCCAGTCTGATTTCTCAGTTGGAATGAGGGAAGGATTATAGTGAAGAGAGTTCTCCCAAGATTTGGCCTATTATGAAAAAGCTTTATTTATTTAAACACCATTGAACATCTGCTTTAAACATTCTTACAAATTTATTTTTTGTGAGTTTAATATGTAAGTCCCTGAGGCTACAGAAAATCTGTTGTCATTTGTAGTTGTAAAAATGTTCCACTCTGAATTTACACTGACCACATCCTTCCCGGTAACAAAAGACTAATTCAGGTCCTGAAATCCCTTCTTTAAATCAACACTATTGGTATCAAAACACAGGGGAGGAAGATGGGCCAAATAACAAAGAAAAGCAATTCCTTTCTATAAGATTGTAATCTCAAACTTAGAGCGGACCCACTGCCTCTCATTTCTTTCCTCTATGAAACCCCGTCAATGTTCCCCTTCTGGATTCTCTCTGTTGTGACATCCTGAATGCAGAAACATTCCCTTGCAAGAACAAAATGAACAAAATAAAATTAATGCTTTTTCTATGAAAAAATATTGAATAAAATAACTTTGCAGAAACATATTAATTTAATATCTGCTTGTAGGTCATTCTATTAATTGAGTAGTGAATCATTTTTTAAAGATTTTATTTATTTATTTATTTATTTATTTGAGAGAGAGAATGAAAGAGCGCATGAGCAGTGGGAGAAGAGCAGAGAGAGAAGCAGACTCATGGCTGAGTGGGGGGCCCGACATGGGGCTCGATCCCAGGATTCTGGGATCATGACCTGAGCAGAAGGCAGATGCTTAACCAAATGAGCCACCCAGGTGCAGTGTAGTGAATAATTTTAGTTCAGGTGCTGGTTTCCAAATTTCCTTACTACCTTATGCAAATCTCTCAAGAACAGATATTCTCTGCAATGACCAGCCCACTGGACTCAGCTTGCTTTACTATTTGAGTATTATGGTCTTTAAATTCTGTGGGCACCAAACTTTCCTGATCTCCTTCTCTTTAACACTAAAACATACTGAAAAATACTACTTAGGATTGAGCTCTTCTCCCATAGTTCATATTACTGGTTAGTGTTCTGTATGATTCCAGCATTTAATCACTGTTCACAAATGTACACTTTCCCTTGGAAATATCAACCACTTCCACATTTCTAGGTAGCACATGCACTCCAATGACTCACGAATGTCCATGTCCCCAAAGCTTCAGATCAACATATACAACAACCTCCACATTTTTAAAAGGATATTCCATAGGCATCTTATCAACATGTCCAAAACAGAAGTAATCATATTTATCCCTGAAGTTTGTCTCTTTTCCTCTTTGTTATGTAAGGTAATGTGTACCACAAGCATTGCCCCAGATTCCCTAGTTAGAGACTTTTAAGTCATTTATGGCTGCTTCCCAAATTTCTAACATAACAACAACAAAAAATGTTCTGCTGGTTTTTACACCTAAGGGTATCTTGAAATCATCCTTTTTTCTTTATACCACTTCCTTAGTTTGTCCCTTCAACACATTTTATGTGAACTTTACAGGTCCTAACTGGTTTGTCAATCCAGTTTTACCTCTTTGAGCCAGCAACATGACCACTGTACCCTGTCATCCCCAGAGCAAAATCTTCCAATGACCCCCCCATTACCCAAGCACCATGGGTTCCTTAACCTCAGCTCACTCCAGTCTGATTTCTCTTTATGTACCAAATTGCAGATAAAAGTTTTTCTGTTTCTCAGGCAAATCCTATGTACATCAGTGTCTGTTTACTCTAATCTCTGCTGCAATATTAATATTAGCTCTTTCTCTGCTTTGCAATCCCCCTCCTTGGCTCTAGTTTCACAAGTTTTACTTGACTTTCTTCTATACTCTTTTCATTGGTTGGGTTTGCTCAGAACCTTGTGCACACCTCTATTACTGCAATGTTTACAGTATGCAATGTAAGTGTTTATGTGTATATTTCTACCAATCTGAAATAAACAATCATTTTTAGATCTTCAACCTAGCAATGTTCCTGGCACACAGGAGTAGCTCAAAAAGTATTTATTGAACTGTTCATTATGGTAATAAGTGATTGTCTTGAAAGTGCTCAATTATTAAATTGATGTCTATGGCAATAAAGGACTATCCTGAACAGAACAGTAATAGAACTATTGTTTTAAGTACTTATTTTGTGTGTGTGTGTGTGTGTTTGTGTGTGTATGTCTTGAAGTACATTGAAGAAATTGATGGTAGAAAAAAAACCCAACCTGAGTATATAAAATACACATACTATATATAGCTAATAAAATCACTAAAATCACATTATTTTCTCTACTGAAATAGTTTTGTGAAATATTGTCTCAAGCCATACTAGCCATTTTTAGTCATTAAAATTTCTATTATATATTTGTAGCTAACTTTCTTAATTCAGTTTACACTTACTTTTCTATATCAAAACAAAGAAAAAGAACTTCGAAGTTCTCTGACTTTGGTCATCAAAGTGATAAATCACTAAAATGACATTACCTCAGGGAGACCCATTTTACTAAAGTATGCAAAATTCCATCAAGTAAAATTAAAACAGATTAATTGAGCTTTGACTATCCAGTTTCCATTATTATAAGAACCTATGTTATTTATCTTCAGTAAACAAAGTATTATGTGATTTTACAGAAATGGCTTACATTTTCTCCTAGCAAGTCATTTGGATTTTGAAAGACTATTACTCAAACATATTATTTGATAGATTTTAATCAATAAAGAAAAGGGGAATTTTCTCTTCATAAAACAGCTTTTAAAACTAAAGAAAAACTTAATACTGTCATTTTGTGATGCCCATATCACAGAGTTTCTATACCTCCATATTATGTTTGTTCAAGTTCTGCCTTTAACTTTATGCTCATGTGCAGCAGTCATTTCACAAAAATGATCGTTCTTTTCTTACCTGAAATGAAGTGATTGGATATATATTCACATGAGCTTCGTTCCACCGCTGTCCTTTATTCCCACTCGAGGACCACAGTGGATTCTCTATTGTTGTCTGCCCTTTCAAACGCAGATAAACATTTAGAACACCTAAAAATAACAATGAAATTTTATTTTGTATATTCTTTTTTGTTTTACATTCGTTTCTCCTTGACCTAACACTTTCAAACTGTTAAAAATAAAATTTCTCAGAACCCTAAATTTCTCTTTCTTTCTTCCACTCTTATTTCTAATTTTGCTTTTATGACATTTAGAAGACCTCCAAAGACAATTGTGTCCTAATCCCTAGAATCTGTGAATGTTATTTTATATGACAGAAGCAGCTTTGCAGATGTGACCAAATTAAGTATCTTGAAATGGGGAGAGAGGCAGATTATTCTAGATTATCGTGGTGGGTCTTAAATGTAACCCCATGTATCTTTATAAAATGGAGGCAGGAGATTTATAGAGGAGAGAAGAAGGTCATGTGAAAGAAAAAGAAGAGACTTTGTGGATGGTTTTGAAGATGTAGAAAGAAGCCACAAGCCAAATATAGGTAGCCACTAGAAGCTAGGAATGTATTCTCCCCTAGAGCCTTCAGAAGGACCTAGCCCTGCTGACACCTTTTTAGCCCCCTGATACTCATTTTGGATTTCTGTCTTCTAGAACTATAACATAATGCATTTGTGTTGTTTTAAGCCACACAGGCTGTGGTAACTTATCTGTTACAGCAGTGACAGGAAACTAATATAGCCTGTGTGTGTATCGAGTGACTTGTGCAAAGTCTGACTCTAAATGCCCTGTCCTATATTACCAGTTAGCATTTCCTTTTCAATTTACTTTTTAACCAAGTCTCTTTTCTCTTCTAAAAGAATTATGAAGATAAAATGAGAATACGTTTGTCTCATGATTTGATATACCTCTTTTCAACGGTTTCAGTTCTGCACATAGTAAAAATATTAGTCATGTTGATGATGTTAATACAACACGATATATGTTGAACACATACTCCAGATCCTATGAAGCTCTATTATAGAGAAAACTTTAAATGGTTAAGTAATATGCCCAATTCATACAGTAAGTAAATAGCAGAGGCAAAATTTGAACCCACAGTGTTCCAAAGTCTGATATATTGATCACTAAGCAATCAGTATTTTGATATACTTAAAAATTTTTTACTTTTATTTATTTTTATTATTATTATTTTTTAAGATTTTATTTATTTATCTGACAGACAGAGATCACAAGTAGGCAGAGAGGCAGGCAGAGAGAGAGAGGAGGAAGCAGGCTCCCTGCTAAGCAGAGAGCCCGATGCAGGGCTTGATCCCAGGACTCTGGGATCATGACGGAAGCCGAATGCAGAGGCTTTAACCCACTGAGCCACCCAGGCGCCCCTAAAAAAATTTTATTGAGATATAATTTACATGCAATAAAATTATCTCATTTTAAATGTATAGGTCAATAAACTTTTGACTGGTATATACTGCAGGGTAAGCACTACTCGGTCAAGATACAGAACATTTCCATCTTCCCAGAAAGCTCCCTCACTTTCCTTTGTAGTTAATCTTCATACCCTTGTTCCTTTGCCACGCAACTGTTGATAAGACTTTCTTGACTAACCGATGATTTTTGCCTTTTCTAGAATTTCCTATTAATGCAATTATGCAGTAAGTATTTTTTGTGTGTCTGGCTACTTTTCCTCAGCATAATTTCTGTTATATTCATTGACGTATTGTGTTTGTCTTTTTAATTTTAGTATTTAAGTCATAGTTACTGTGGTTTTTTATATGTTTGTAATTAAGTGTACTATCTTTTTTGTTCTCTGCTTGTCCCCTCTGCTTTTTATTCCTTTGTGACTCCTTCCCTTCTTTCTTTTCAGCTGATTTTTTTTTTAAGGTTTCATTTCTTGTACTGATTTTTGAATGTCTTTTTTTTTTTTTTTTTTTTTTTTTTTTTTTTTTTTGGTTTTTTTTTTTTAATGTCTCTTTTTAATTGTGTTTTAGCAGTTGTTTCAGGGTTAACAAGAGGCACTCATAACTTTTCATAGTCTAATTATAGTCAGTATTTCCTTCTTCATGCTCACAAATCATACAGCATACATGTTTTACTATGACCTCCCTCTTTTCTTTTCAAAGCTGATACTTTATATTCGCTATCTTACTTCATACATGTAATAATCTTACAACAGTATAAATAATTTACCTGTCTTCTTTCTATTTTTAGAAGTAATTGTATCTTTTTACCTTTGCCTAAAATATAATCTCACCTTACAGTGAATAGTCAGATGTATTTTATACATTATAAGATGTATTTTATACATTATAAGAACATACAGTTTTAAAATTTTCCACTTATTTACCATTTTTGATGGTATTCATTTCTACCTGTAGTTCTGAGTTACAATCTAGCACCATGTCCCTTTGGCCTGAAGGACATCTTTTAGCACTTTTTGTAGTGGTGATTTGCTGGAGACAAAGTTTCTCAGATTTGTTTATATAAAAATAACTTCATTTCACTCGTGTTTTTGTAAGACTTAAAATTCTTCCAATTTTTCCCTAAGCACTTGAATGTTGTTCTATTTTCTTCTCTATATTACGGTTTCTAATGTGAAGTCAGCCATCATTTTATCTTTTTCCCTTCTGTATTTTTTTTTCTTTTCTCCTTCAGGCTGCTTTTGAGCATTTTTCCTTATCTTTGGTTTGCAGTAGTTTGATTATAGTGTGCCTAAATATCTTATGTAGGGTTTGCTGAATCTCTTTTAGCTTTCCTTTTAGTTCTGCTTCATCTATTTCTTCTACTTTTTCAGACTCCAATTATATATATATATATATATATATTATGCAATTTGATATTCTTTTACCAGAGGCAGTGTTCATTTTTCTCCAACATTTTCCCTTCATTTTTCAGGTTGGAAAATTTTGTCTATCTTCAAGTTTATTATCTATTTTTTTCCTTCTGCAATATGTTAAGTTCCTCCAGTAAATTCTTCATGTCTTGTCTACTACTTAATGGTACAAATCTTATTTGGCTCTTTTGTAAAATTTCTCTTTCTTTGCTAGACTTCACTATCTGTCCAATTATAAAGACTCTATTTCCTATGATTCTTGCAATATATTTACTCTAATGTCATTGAACATATTTAAAATACCTTTTTTAAAAAATTTTTTTATCTGCTAAGTCTAATGTCTGGTCCTCTTCAGTTTCATTTTTATGGGTTGATTTTTTTTACTCTTTCATTGACTGTGGATCACATTTTCTGTTTCTTTGTCTATCTGGTGATTTTCACTAAATAATGGGCATTGTAGACATTACATTATGGAGATTTAGTTTTATAATCATTCTAAGAAGGCAGTTTTGTTCTAACAGACTATTCCATTACTGACTCATCATATTAAACTTGTATAGATAGGCTTGGCTTTATAGTAATAATACAGACCTGTGAAAAGCCCAAATTGTCACCCGAATCTCGTTAACTTTGTGGGAATCAACCTCCAAATCTGTCTAGACTCTGGATCTTTTTGGGGCTTAGACTTGGGCTTTTAAAGGAAAGGTCTACAGAGATCAGTACTTTAGGGTGTCACCCTAAGGGAGAGCCTGTTTTTTGTTTTGTTTTGTTTTTTGTTTGTTTGTTTGTTTGTTTAATGTTGTCAGAGGCTGTTAGGCTATCTCTTTACTCTAAAATGGCTTCAACTTCAATATTCCCTACTGTTCTTCCCCCAGGAGTCTTTGACCTGCCCATCTCTGTTCTGTTGTCAAGTCCACAAAACAATATGTTGCTATATTGTAAACCTTGGGTTTTTTTTTTTTTTTTACTATTACATAACTTAGCCTTTAGGCAAAGACATGTGGAACCCTATAGAAGTTTCTAGAGTCAACTCAGCATACCTCCTTTCTTTTACCCTGATTTACAGATTCTAACTACTTTAGTTGCCCAGTACTCTCATCTCTGCTTCCTGAACTCAGTGGCACCTCTATGTTCTGCTTGAATTCAAGAGCTCTGTGTTAGGGCCAGGAATTATTCTCAGGCAGAGGAAGGCTCCTGTAGACATTACCTCATTTTCACAGATCTCAGTCTTGCCCTGCCTCTTCTATTTTCTGAAAACCATTACTTACTGTCTTTAACCCATTTTGATAGTTGTTTATAGCAGAAGGATTTATCTGGAGCCGGTTAACTACTGTGTGGCTTCAAGACAGTCTTATTTTGATAACTTTTACAGATAATCATGTTATTATTAAAATCTATATCTATTTTCCTTATAATATATACATTGGTTTACATGAATATTGCACACAAACATTGCAAAACAGGAAAAACAATATAAAAATCACTATTAAATTGGTCTCTCAAAGGTGGCCTCCTTAATATTTTGGTGTATGTTGCTCTAGTCATTTTTTTAAATGTATATCAAGATATGTACAATTATATGGTATAGAGTAGTTCATCCTTCAGATTTTTAGAGCAATTTTATGTAATTCTTTACACATAAGCACACATATTCATATTAGACACAAACACATAAATATGAATACGTAATTTTTTTTCTTTTAAAGATTTCATTTATTTATTTGACAGAGAGCTCACACAAGCAGGCAGGTAGAGAGAGAGGGGGAAGCAAAGCAGACAGCCCGATGTGGGGCTTGATCCCAGGACCCCGAGATCATGACCTGAGCCGAAGGCAAAGGCTTAACCCACTGAGCCACCAGGCGCCCCAAATATGTACTTTTTAAAACAACAACAAAACCCCCTGCATTCCTAACATCACCAGTCCCTAGCTGGCTGACTTCGGCTTAGTCTCTTAATCTCTCTGCTTCAATTTCCTCATCACACAAGTGATGATGATAATAATAACTGGCATAAGCTTTTGGTGAAAATTAAAATGAGTTAAAGTATGTAAACTGTACATCATGTTTCATCCTAGTCCTCACTGTGTTTTACTATCATATATCAAGATAGTCCAATAATATTTCTCTATTTCTCTGTTGATGCAGTAGATTGTACTAGTGCGCTTCTTAATGTGGAACTAGGATTGTATACCAGGAACCAATTTTACTTGGTATTGGACTAGTACTCTTTAATTCCATTTGCTAGTATTGTACTTAGGGATAATACATGCATATGTATACATAATGTTTTCCAGCTTTCTTTCTTTCTTTTTCTTTTTTTTTTTTTTTTGTTTTATCTTGTTGCTTGTTCACTTTTGCTTCAGAATCTACTTTCTTGTATTTTTTTCCCCTTCAGTATAAGAAAGAATCTCAGGTTTGTCTTCCATAGTACTGATTTTAATTTCTAGAGTATGTTCTCCTGTTTCTAATGTCATCTTTACTTGGCTATTATTTATGATGCTACATTCCTGTCTGATCTCATAAAGCTCCCCCTTATTTTAATCTTTTATTCAGGTCCTTTTTTTCAATTCATCAGTTGTATCATTCTTATTTTTTGTTGTTTAATAAAGTTCACATTCTTATGAAGAATTTGTTGGAAGCTATAAAGCTTATACAGAATAAATTTTACTTTCACCTGAACTGTAAGTTTTTTTTCAGTAGTGTGTGCTTCCTTTACTATGTGCATGTTAGCTCTGCTTTTTTCTATGGAATCCTCAGTAGAGCCTTATTATTTCAATATCTCTTTCTCTCTTATTTAATCCTCTTTATTCATCCTTAAATAATGTGAAGTAATCTTCTGACATTTTCCCCCAAACAATTTTATGGGGCTTCTTTTATATCCACAGGATAGGTGTGGATTTTGTTAGCTTCTCCTATAAGATCTAAAGCTGAAGAACAGGTTAATGTGAGATTCACTACTATATCAAGATTTAGCAATCTGAGAATAGTGGAAAAACATTCATGTCTTTGAGCCATTTAAGAGTTGAACTTTCTGGGACTTTCCCATTGTGCTCAATGATCCACTATGGTAAGAAGTAGCTTTCTGAATCCATCTTTCTATTTTCCTTTTTAAATATTCAGTGTGGTTCAATTTTTTTTTGCCCCGTTGGTCCTGGAATCTTGTACATCAGAAAGGCAAACTTGTGCCAAAAGGAAAGGCCACTGCAGGACATATTTCTGTGTGATGTAACTGCATTCTATTTTTGAACATAATCTACAACAGGGAGGGATTCAATGAAATCAAACCCAAGTAAATAACAAATTATGTTAAACATTAAATAAAGTTATAATACTTTCTGAATCCCTTAGTTGTCATTGGACTCACAAAGTGGTGTAAGCATACATCTTTCTGACATTATTTGAAGAAACAGTCTGTATGTGCATTAGATAGAAAAGGACCTTCTCATCTATTCCATAGCCTGTGTCTGCCACAGCCTATGGCTGTATCTGTGGTAACTTATTGGGTTGTGCTGTGACAGTCTCAACTGATTTATCTAACTGAACTTCCTTACAGAAAGGAAAATATCAGTTATCTTTTTTTTTTTAATTTCTTAAATGTAAGACCTAGCTTCTCTTTCTAGTAGAAGTCCTTCTATATCTTGCATGAAAAGAATGAAGGATGCTCTCTCTAAGCTATGAAGGGAGTTCACGTTTTTCCGTACTTTAAAAGTTACCAGTAGATGCGAGGTAAATTTAACTGTGAGGTAAATGTAACTGTGAGGTGTTAATGTAAACAGAAGGGAATGAATTATCACTAGTTATTTTAATTGAAGTGACAGGAATCAATCCTGTCATTGAATCAATACATGGAAATTTGTGTCTTTTTAGATTAGTTGTAATTGGGCCAAAAAAGTAGCATATATTATGTCTTTCAGAATTTACTTAAAATAGAAAATAGATACTTTAATAAAATACACATTTATACCTATCTATATCTATCTATATGACTTTCCATTATTATATCAATAATGGTAAGTTATTATATCAGGATCAAATATATTTTTTTCTCAGGGAGTATGCTTTCCCTGTGATCATGTTTATATTTTTAATTAATAATTCTTTTTTTTAAAGATTTTATTTATTTATTTATTTAACAGGCAGAGAGGCAGGCAGAGAGAGGTGGAAAGAGTCTCCCTGCTGAGCAGAGAGCCTGATGCAGGGCTCGATTCCAGGACCCTGGGATCATGACCTGAGAAGAAGGCAGAGGCTTTAACCCACTGAGCTACCCAGGAATCCCTAATATTTCCTTTTAACATATGTAATAAAAATTCAAACTTGAATTATTTGAATTTATGTTTATTGAATATATACTATGTGAAAAATATTTGTCCTAGGTCTAAAGAAGTTAGGTCTGATTATCCTAGATTTGAATTTGTTTTTGAATAGATTATATGAACTATAGTCAAGTGTGTCTGAATTTTATTGTAAAAGCAAGCATAACTTATTTTAAAAGATACTGAAAGTATAACTGACTGAAATGAATTCCTTAAAATATCTTATAATTTAAAAGTCTTATTCTTATGCACCTAGTATTAATTATACTCCATTATCTATGAATCCAAACTATTGATTCACTGACCTATTTTATGCTGAAAGCAATATTAACAGATAAATGACTTTAGAACCTTTTTAAAGCAAGTTCCCAGCTTTTTAAGTTTGTAAGAGAGAATTCAGTGACAACAGTTATATAAACTCATGTTCAGGGCATTTAGGTCAATGAAATTAGAGCTTGTGAAACAGAATAAGGCAATGCAAGAGAAGTTAGATTCAGCAAAGCTGATTCAGCAGATTATTATAGTATTATAGTAAGAAAATTCTAGAGTGAGTATGATGGATTGTGTTCATACCCTTTACAAGTAATTTCAAGTCCTTAGAGGCACTGTGTTTATGCTTGAGTAGGCACCAGGTATCAATAGGTAAGAATTTAATCAACCTCAAGGATTTTCAAATGCTACATAGTCCCATGATCCAAGTTTGAAGTTGCTAAGCAAAACTTAACTGTCTTTTTCTTCCTTTTGGTTTCCTAATTCTCATTTTTTGATCATCTCCTTCTAGAGTCAGGTGCAAGACCTCGAGAGAACTGACCTCATGTTAGGGACCATGGTCAGAAAGTCTAAATGACTGAAGTGCTGTATTATCTCATGGGCAGTGACCAAAGTTTTGGAGTTATTTATGGCATTGAGGGGAAATCACAAGATTTCACAGAAATTACTCTATAATATAGTTTGCATCAATATTATTTATAATTATTATTACCTAGTTCTCTTCTCTCACTAAGTCATTAACATAATTTTATTTTTAACTATTTATTATAAATATATATTTTATATAAATAACTCACATATATGTCCTAAAATGTGCATACATATTTCTTACAGATACTTGAAATTATCAGGCTCATAGAAGTTAATTTGTAATTTGGTTTACTCTAAGGCCTAGGGATTACTTGATCATAAATCACATTTTTATTCTAATCAGTAATACGGACATTAATTTGTATTCCACATTTCATGGAAGAAGAGGATGTGCCCAAATTACCTAGCTTCAGGCAAGAGCTATGTATACTGATAGGTAATTGTTAGCATCATTTGTTTTTTACACACAGACAAAAATGGAAAATTATAAAATCATTAATTTCTGCTTGAACAGAAATGGCTATGTATATCTGCTGTTATTTTTCAATATATAATTGCAATGATACATTAAATAAAAAGTATCAGTTCACTTTCTCTACTCATTACCATGCCTTGTATCCTGTTGAATCACAACATTAGTGTCCAGTGAGTTTTCCTATAACATAGCCTTCATCAGGCTTTCTATTTCCCTGATATATGTCAGATCCCTTACGTAGACTCTGACACTCTTTGATTCCACCACTTCCCTTTCGCTGCTGTAAGAGCACTATTTTCCATCCTAACATGCGGCTCTTCTCACATTTGTAACCTTTGCTTTCTGCTTAAAAAATACTTGTTCAGATGGTTTGTATTTTTTTCACTTCCACAGAAAACTTATTTTAACTTTGCTGTTTTCAGGGTTCTCTCCCTTGTTCACCTATAGCACAGGATTGTCATTCATTTTGATGACTATTACTTTCTGGTTTTTATTTTATTCAGTAATTTATTATCCTAAATGTGATGACAAATTATTTGGTGGATAGAGACCTTTTACAATAATTCTTTCTTATTTTCTATAGAATCCTATATACCACTAAGCCCACAGCATGTGCAGTTCATTCTGTTGACCAGAAATGAGTGAATTCAAGACCTAAGGCCAAAAATAATCACTATAAATCTGTACTTTTAGTAAAGTTAGTTTAAAAAGTTTGGTACACTGGGTGAGAAACAAAAGCAAGTCAACCCATTTGGTTACCATTAATTCAACTGATGAAATAACATTCTTTATTTATTACACTAAGAATTAGACCTATATATTTTGAAATACCAGCCTTTCTCCATCATATCACTAATTTCATTTAAATATCTCAGCTTCTACTATTCATTGTTTGAGTAATAAATAAATAGGAGGAGAGTAAACTTAGGGATTGTTGGTCGTTCAAAACACATACTTAAAAGGTAAGTGCACTAGATATTGCATATGGTCTTATTAGAGGGTCTGTGACAAGTATGTGTAATAATACATTTCAATAAGTGGTTGTAAATCATGGCTAGGTTCTATCCTCCCCCATTTGAAAAAAAAATACATCTTAATTCAACAAAGCTATTTACTCAATGAATGTCTTTCATACCGATGCTGGCATTATCAGTATTAAATACAAACAGGATTTTATTGAAAAAAGCTCAAACTGTCTTTCCTATAATGTCTAACTCCAAGGGAAAATAATGTGAGCAGATTTCCTATTTGAAGAACATATTTGGGATATAAGCAAGAACCTTTCTTTTTTTACTAAACAGAAGAAATACGCTCTTTAACCAAAATGAGAATAAAAAATCAGACTCCTAGAACTAGGTAAAAGCTTATCACCATTGCCTTCTCTATAGCTTATAGAAAAGTCTCCATTTTAAAAATTTTGAATGTCGGCACTGAGAAAGTTTTAATTTACTCTTGCTAAAAAGTAATCTAAGATATTTTATTAAGATAAATTTAATTAGAAGTTAATAACAGATTTCTTAAGTTCTATTTCTGTATTCTGTTAGTCAGTCATAAAGTGACATACCTAGACCATGATACAGTAGCTCAAGACATGACCTGTAATGTATTATGGTCAGTCAGTATATAAAATTTTTATTTGATCAAGTTTTATATCTTTCTAAAAGTACCAAATGAAGACATTTCCCATTATAACTAAGGGTACTTTGATAAACATAAATTTCTCTTTGAATTAGTCGTTAAAAAATATGTGACATTTTTGCTTTCCTCTAGGCTTTAGTTGCCAGAACACTTAGACTCAAATACAAATTAAGTCAATGATTAACTTCTATTTTTTTTCCCCCAATATATTCTATAAAGTCTTTGTGAAATGACCTTCTGCTTCCAATCTACACCAGTACTTTTAACCTCCTTGCTTTGTTTTTCTTCTAGCACACTCAGAAGCTTAAATATCTAGTGTAAATTATTATTTTTTTTAATATATTGAGTCTTTATTGTTTCAGAGGATCAAACAGAAAGGAATCATGATTGCTGCTCTCCAGGAGCTTAGAGTCTAGCAGAGGTCTGGGGGACAATTATTATGATAGAGATGTGCACCAGGTGTTATGGGAACAAAAGGAGCAAGAGGATGAGGAAAAATCTCAGCGATGTCCCTGACTTTGTTTCTGAAAGAAAACTATGAGTTATTTAGATGATTTAAGAGGGGAAGAAACACTTATTCTATCATGTGATTTAAAAATACTCATTTGCTTAATTAGGATTTATTTAGTGGGTAAATAAATGTTTACATTTGCAGAGCACCATGTGATGGGGAGAGACCTTGTTTCATGTAGTTCAGCAGAACAAAGATAAAGTCTTAAAAAAGGCCCCAGATATAAGTCAGTTCAGTTTGAGGGACTTCATGCATGGCTGGTATAGACTATGCAACTGCCCTAAGAAGAAGCCAGAGGGGCGTATATCCTTGAAACCCTTATGTTACTGGTTTTAGACAATGATCTCTACCTCAGAAACAACGGGCCCAAGAGACAACAAGGAAGTCAGTGAGCAGGGAAATTCAGTAAGACACCCAAGAAGTGATTAGCATTAAAACTGAGTATTATATCCTAAAACACATTTCAAGACACTGAGGACTGATATCCTGATCTTCACATGTTTCAATAACCTCTACATCACTGACCAGTCTTTGCTTCCATTTATTGCTCTCCTGAAACTGTCTACTCTTTGAACACATAAGAGCTGCATTTATTTTACAGAAGGAAAGAGATACTGTTCAAAAATCAACTTCCAAGTCTGCTTGCTATTCTTGCATCTAGGAATGCATCAAAAGCCACATTCCTACTCAATTCTTTTCTTCCCAACTCAGTGGAAATGACATTATTCCCTCTTCAAGGCTAATTCGCCTACTAGAATTCTCAATTTCCATCTCTTCAAGAAACTTGCTTTGCTTTGAGTTTTGTATCTAAAAACTTCCTATTCTATTATTTTTTCCTCTTAAAATAGGTACTTCTATAACCCCACATCTCTCTACTTGGTCACTTCTCCCCCACCCTCAAGATTCATGAGAACAGAGCCTATTAATGTACTCCTCTTCTTTGCTTCCCATTTGTTCCACAGTGAAATTAGCTTTCTAGAGCCACAACTTTATTAAACCATACTTATCAAGTTCAATGAATGTATTCATAAGTGCTTTTTGTATTTTTATCTTTAATTTCCTGATATGTTATGATGATACTAATATCGCACATTCTTTCTAGAAATAAATGAAGTACATTTTTTACTGAATTTAATAATCTTTTGTCATATCAGTGACCTCATATGAAGTTCAATTCCTCTTAAGAACATTAGAAATCCATCTGACTAATCATGAATCAAAATGCCTGCTAGTAGCTACAGGATTGCTGAAATAATCTTATACTATTATCAGATAGCTATATATTATATCATCTACATATAAATCAATAGTTTAAGGGTGACAGTGTAGTTTTCATTTATTTTTTCTTCAATTCTGATGAAACATTTAACTAGCAAGAAATTGTACCAATGTGGCAAATAAACGCTAAGATGCCTCCCAATGATTTCTACCTCTTAGCATTAGCACTCTTGTGTAATTTCCTCCCATTACGTGTGGGTTGGAATTATCAGCTGTTATAAGAAATAGAATAAGACAGAAGTTAAAAGCCAGAGGCATGTATTTGCTCTCTCTTGGATTGCTTGCTTTGGAGGAAGCCTGCTGCCATGCCAGTCCCAGAGACGTCCATATGCCGAGGAACTAACTGAGAGCTGAGAGGAATTCAACAGCCAGCAAGAAATCAATGTCCTTAGTCTGACACCATGATGGAGTGAGGCCTGCCAAAAACCAAGTAAGCAGTCTTAAAAATATATTGTCCCTAAGTCAGGTCTTCAAATTTGAGGGCAGTCATGCCCGGCAGCTTATAACCTCCTGGGAGACCTTAAGCTACAGGTCTCTCAGGTCAGCCACACCTATATTCCTGACCCACAGACTCTCAGAGGTCAGTGTTTGTTGTTTCAAACCACACAATTCTGGGGGAACTTTTTACATAGCAATCGATAAGTAATACAACATATTTGATTTTATTTCAAAGAGGAATCTCTTTTCTAAGTAATGCATAACTGATTGCCCGTTTATTTGTATGAAAAAATTAGAACTCTTCTGAATGATCCATTGAGCACTAGTCATAGTTTAAACAGCAGAGATCATCACAACTGCAATGAGGCTATTAGAAATTCAGAATGAATCACTTTTGAATCTGGACTTCTAAGAGAATCAATCAAACTGAGAATGTGATTTGTAAAACTAGTAACTATAAATACACCCAGGTTTCCAGATAAATGAGTGTCTTGGAGTAACATCTGCAAAGAGGGAAGGTTTCAGCTATAGGCAACCTCTCCCTAATGAGGGTGGGGGTCCTCATGGATGAGTCAGTGTCTGGAGCAGGTGTTTTTGCCTGGATTTTAGTAAGCAGCATGATCATGGCGTGCCGACAGGGACTCAAGTGACATATATGATACCTGCAAACTTCAACCACCTGATGAAACAGAGAAATGACACAGGCGTCAAAGTGGCAGATGTATGAGAACATGGAAGAAAGGGAGATGTGCTTTCTTCCTGAAACAATCCGGATAAAACCAGCAGAGGTCAGCGGCACATTTGCTGACAATAGAGAGGGAAAGAATAACACGTGTGAAGTTAAAAAGTATAGTAAAATTATCTTGGATCTCAACATAAATATGCAGAAGTTTTGAGAAGGGGCTAGCTTCATAAAAACAGAAACTGCATATTTTACTCATTAAAGTAATTCAAAATATTGACCTTGGAATTATTTATTTAAAAACCAATTTAAGGGGTGTCTGGGTGGCTCAGTGGGTTAAAGCCTCTGCCTTCGGCTCAGGTCATGATCGCAGGGTCCCGGGATCGAGCCCCACATCGGGCTCTCTGCTCGGCAGGGAGCCTGCTTCTCTGCCTACTTGTCATCTCCCTCTGTCAAAAAACAAAAACCAAAAAACAAAAACCAAACCTTTAAAAACAAATTTAAAATAAGCCTTCTTCCAAGGTAATCTGGAAGGAGAGAAAGGAAGTCTAAGAAATATATTCAAAATAAAGAATAAATAAAACATACATCAGCAGCTAATGGGAAAAATTAGAGTAGATTTACCTTTATAATAAAGTCGACATCTCACACTAAATAAGATGATTTGGCATTGTGAGATTATGATTTCTTTTCATAGGTTAGGCCGCAGTGAACCAACCTATGACCACTGTCCTAACTTTCTAACTGCTTTTCCAGTCTATATACTTTTTTTCAATGATTTTACCTACTCCTAGAAAATCTGTTTTCCCACATCAAAGATCTCATCATGCACGGTCTGCACAAAAGCTGTCATGTTTCCCCTGACCACGAAATCAGCTAAACTTTTATGGCATTCCAGTAAGTCTCCCCACAGAGTGAAGAAGTGGGCAAACTGTGTGTCCGCTCCCAGACTGGTATTATGTATGGCTTCTCTATTTATTGGCTGTAACATTATGACAAGTACGGTGAAGTAAAATCCTCTGTATCAGTTTCCCTATCTATGAAATAGGATTAGGACTTCAAGGAGCACTACTGTTTATTGTGAAAATTGAAAGAAATAACCCATGACGTGTTAGGAATAGTGACCTGGCCCATAAACATTAACTATTACTTTACTGTTGTTATTATTGCTGCTATTTGAGATTCAAAGTAGCCTAAGATTATGAGTATCTACCATCTGATAGGAGATTTTATATAGGTTACCTCATTTAACTTGAACTACAAATTTCTGAAATAGATATCATTATTCCCATTTTACAGATGAGGAGGCCACCAACCAATTTAAAGGAATTCTCTAAATTCCTACAATGACTGAGGGCTAACAGCTGAGTTCCTGCCCAGATTTCGACTTCATGTTAAGGGTACTTTTGACTGCACAAATTTGTCCTTCCAGATTTGTCACCTAGTGCTCCACTGTGAAAAACATTGGTTAATAGTGCTGGCTGTGAGTTCACGCCCCAGCATAACTGGTCACTTGCAATTCATATACACACTCTGAGGTTCAGTGTTCTCTACTGTAAAAGATGAACAGTGATGCCCATTTTTATGAACTGATTTAGGGGATTACTTCACTTAAACAGTGCAGTAGAACAGATCATGTGTACCATTTTATTAGTTTATATAATCATATATTTATATTTTTAGATTTATTCATTTGTATCAAAACACTTAATATAATCCTAATGGCCCACATTTTACTTCCTAATTATTACTGCCTTAATCTTCCCTGTGTTTATCTCTGTTTATCAAAAATGCACCCGTCTTTCATAAAGAAATGTTTTCCTCTGTCTCTAAGCATTTCCTTATTCTTCAGCTAGATGCAGATCCACAATCCCTGGTCCAAACTCTGTGAGCTTAGAGGCTTCACCATCAGAATTTAGTCTTATTTTGGATAGGTAAAGGAATATGTATCTTGTATATTATACAATAGTCTCTGGAAGGAACTGGAACAGAACCTCATAATTAAACAGTAATGTTTTTGCTGCAAGTGGTATAAAAGTTCACATGTACTTGGATAAATAAAGACTATAAATAAGTTCATACTAGCTCAGGTCATATATTCTGAGGCACAGAGATTAGGCTGGCATGCACTGTCAGATAAGTAAGTGACAAAATTTTGTGTTCAGGTTTTTTTGATTTTAGAATTGTGCATAAAGAACTGTAGACCCATATGATCTCTCCCCACCTCCCACAGGAGTTTTGATAAGCTCTTTAAAAAAAAAAAAAAGATTTTATGTATTTGAGAGAGAGAGTGAGTGCACGGAAGAGAGAGAGAGAGAGCACAAGTGAGAGCATGAGCGGGGGGAAAGGTAAGAGGCAAAGGGAGAAGACAACTCCCTGCGAGAGCCCCAGGCGGAGGTGCTTCCAGAACCCTGGGATCTGCCGAAGGCAGATGCTTAACCAAATGAACCACCCAGGTGCCCCTGCTAGGCTCTTTCTAAAGATTATGTGGCATTCTATCCGGCATGATTATGTATTTATGCATCTTGGCTTCCATGACTGTACAAGGGTCTCTACAGGCAAGGAATGTATCTTCATCTTTGCATGCTCTTCAGGACCAAGGATGTTCTTACATCTTACTAGTTGTGTTAGGCATATTTTATAAACAAGAAAATATCATATTAATATTCCAAAAAATATATTAGTATTCCATATTTTATAAACATGAAAATATCTTATTAGTATTCCAAAGTGCTAAAAGTATTTGTCTTCCAAAGATGGCAACACTCCTTTTCATGGTCATTAATAAAGAAGCAGCCTAAGTTATACTGGTATTAATTTCCCAATAAGATCAGAAACAATTTAACCCATTGATGATTTGCTGGAATTAAGATTCTAGAAAGGGTAGGTAATACTCCAAAAGTTCACATTCTAATATAACATTTGGAAATTAGGACCTGATAGGGGAACATTCTTACCATCTTATTTTGCAATTTGCAAGTAAGTCATTTAAAAGTCAATGGTGATAGTCTTTGACTAAAACTGATTTCATGAACCTTTTTCTTCTTAGTTACAATATACTCTAGAAGAAATATAATAATTCTTGCCGTCTTACCTATATGTTGCCCATACATGTGATAAAAGAAGCTGAAACAATATGCAGTGTTCGTGGGGCCGTAAGGGTTTTTAGGGGCTATGCTGAAAACAGGGCTGAGAAGTCGGGCCTTTTCGCCTTCCAGTCTGGGTCGAGATGTCTCAATGTACATGTAAAAACCTTTAAAAAGACAATATAAAATGTTTAAACACATTATTATTAGGTGACATGAAATTTGAAATCATGAAGAAATTTTAGAGTTTTTATATGAAGTAAAATTATAGAGTCACAGAAGACTTTTGATCTAATTTATTAACTATTTATATATATAATATAAAAGAATAAATAAATGGTCTACATAATTAAACAAAAAATTGCTTAAATGTATAAAAACTTTGGACAAAATTGGAATTTTACACTTGAATTATTTTAAAAAATTCCAATCTCTCAACTACATGTCAGTGAGTTCTGAGAGAAGATTCATGTCTACAAACTTTGGAAGTATTTGAATTACTGGTACTGCACATTAAAAATTTAATGTTTTATCCCATAATCTTCAAATCTATAGCTAAGCATTCTGTTGCATGTCATATTAATGGCATTAATAGCATTAATTTCTGAAAGTCTGAGGCTAGAGTGTGATTGTTATAAACACAACATTTCATACCCTCATACCTTCTTTGGAGCCACTACGATCAGCATTAGGTCCCGTGTTTGGAGTATATTTTGTATTTCTTGTCGCAGTACTTTGCTTTGTCCAGTCAAAATTATCTGTATCATCTTGGGTGAACAAACAAATGTTACCATCTTCAAAGCCACAGTGAAATTCTCCTGTTAATGAATTTTAAAGTAATTAATATTAATTAAACTAATATAAGCACTTTAATATCCTTACAAAAATTTTAAAAACATTATACAGCAATAATAATGCAAGACTGAGATAGTGGCACTGGAGCCATAATAGGGCACATGCTTATGAATAAACATAAAAATTTCATTTTTAACAAAAAAGAAAAAAATAATCTTGATATATAAGCCAGCCCCTTGGTTTAATAACTTAAACCCAAACCACTTGCCTCTGAAATATTCAAATAATTGAAATTAAAGAATATAATTCACTCTTGAATTATGGCTGAACACTTTTCCCAACTTTCATGTTTTGAGTATAGAAATAATCCAAAGAAAACTTTCAAATATAAAATGAGCTTTATTCATTTACCTGACAACACATTAAAGCTGTATACCTTGAGGTTATAATTTTTCACACCATGTCTGGAGATCGTTTCTCATATACCCACTTGCAGAAATGGAAGTTTACTTAGGGGAAGATAATGGCAAACTATTTTAAAAAGTAGTTATCTTTACATTTTTTTCTGAATGAGGATTTGGCAGATGGCTGAAATTCACTAGAAATAATGAAAAACCTTTTATGAAGACTGTGGAAAGACTGGCATTTCTTGTATCCCTGCCACATGCTGAGTTCAGACCCAACAAATAGTTCAGTGAGAACTTTCTTCAACTGTCCTTGTACTAAGGGTAAAAATAATGTTTCTAGGTGTCAAAGGGTTTTCTTACTGGGATGTACCCTGCTTGAAATATAGGCATAAATAAAGAAGATAATGTCAACTAGACACAAAGAAGACATGAACAGACATTTTTCCAAAAACATCCAAATGGCCAACAGACATATAAAAAGATGTTCAACATCACTGATCATTAGGGAAATACAAATTAAAAACATAATGAGCTATCACACGATGAAATGGCAACTAAAAAAAAAAAACAAACAAACATTGCCAAGCATGTGGAAAATTGGAGCTCTTATACACTGTCACAGGAATGTAAAATGGTGCAGGTAGTAAAGAAAACAGTGTGGAGTTCCTCAAAAATTAAAAATAAAACTACAGGGGGCACCTGGGTGGTTCAGTTGGTTCAGTGTCCAACTCTCTATCTCAGCATTGTGAGTTCAAACACCACAATAGGCTACACTAGGTGTGGAGCCTCCTTAAAAAAAAAAAAAAAAAAAAGAACTATTGTGTAATCCAGCAATCTTATTTCTGGGTATCTATCCAAAAAATTTAAAACCATTTTCTCAAGGAGACAGTTGTACTCCTATGTTCATTGTTCACTGCAGCATATTTCACAATAGCCAAAACATGGAGCAACCTAAGTGCCCATCAGTGGAGGAATGGATAAGGAAGACATACATACAATGGAATAGTATTTAGTCTTAGAGAAGAAGAAAATCTGACCATACATGACAACACTGATGAACCTGGAAGACATTATACTAAGAAAATTATATTAAACCAGTCCTAGAAGAATTATGCTGTATGATTACACTTATGAGGTATCTAAAATATCCAAATATATAGAAGCAGAAAGTAGAATGGTGGTTTTCAGGGGCTGGTGGAAGATGGAAATGGAGACACATTGGTCAAAAGGTATAAACTTTCAGTTCTGTAAGATGAGTCAGTTCTAGAGATCTGCCATAGAACATTATGTGGAGATAACAATGCTGTATTGCATACTTAAATGTTATTAAGAAGGTAGATCTCATATTAATTTTTTAATCTTTAAAATTTTTTTAAATTATTTTAAAAAATTAAAAATTTAAAGACCTTAAATTTTTTAAATTTTATAAAAAATAAAAAATTAAAAGTAAAAAAAAAAAAATTAAATACCAGTTTAAAAAAGGAAGAGAGAAGGAAAGAAGATAGGAAGGAAAGTAGGAAGAAAACCATTGACATATATACATAAAAATAAAACAGAAGTCTTTCCCTTTGAATTTCAGGAATATGTTGTTTTGTTTTTGTTTTCAGATTGAAGACTTGCTATACTTGTGTTTATTTATATTTCATATTATGAATAGGAATACTTACAGGGAATATAAGCATTTAGTGAACTCTAAATTAGTAAATTTCTATATAAACAACATTCCATATAAAATATTTTTCATTACATATTTATGCCATAAATCTTATACTAAAGAAGACAGGACTGCTTGATACTATCAACTGAGATCTAATGTTGGTGACAACAGTATAACTATATGCATGGATACATTTCTTTAAATACCTTTTAGGCACAATAGGAGATACTTTGAGCTGCTACTTTGGAGTCACGATAAAGACAAACCATAAGTGACTCTTAATCTCACAAAACAAACGGAGGGTTGCCGGGGGGAGGGGGTTTGGGAGAAGGGGGTGGGATTATGGACATTGGGGAGGGCATGTGATTTGGTGAGTGCTGTGAAGTGTGTAAACCTGGTGATTCACAGACCTGTACCCCTGGGGATAAAAATATATGTTTATAAAAAATAAAAAAATTAAAAAAAAAAAAAAAAAAGCAATGCTTGATTTTAAATGTTTTCAGTTGTTTAATTACATATTGTGTATACACAAAGAAAATACCAAAAAACAAATGTAAAAATTTGGGATTTGTTTATGAATCTGCTGCCAAATATTACTTTTCATGTCATTTAAAAGTATATATAATGTTTTTTATAAAACCACTTAAACATATGTTTTGTATAATTTAGCCTTGTTTGAAAAAACTTACCTACAAAAAACAAGTTCTTAAAACCTGAAAACTGAAGCCTCTCATAGTAAAATTAAGCAAAAGACAGCTTACGAGAACATAAGACATGTCTATAATTTTAGATAGACCTAAAATTTTTCATAATTTGATTATTTTACAGATTATGTAAGTTGTTTACAATAAATCTGAAGGAGACTTAAGACTCCAATAACCCCCATTGGACATAGATACATAAGTTATCTCCATAGTTCCTCATAACTTCTGTAGACATTCATCTTTGTAGTGAAGAAATTTATTACTGGTAAGATTTTATAAAGAGTAGGGAGATAAAAGTGGGAAAAACTCACTATTCTGGGCCATAATAATCTTATGATTATCCTGTCATTATATGTAGGGTAATTATGTAAAAGTCTATTCATTTAAAATTTTATTGAAATAAGGAACATTTTGATAGATAGTGAAAATGCATCTGTCTGTAAAAACTTATCAAAAGTCTATGTAATATTAAATATTAAAAGATCTCATAAAAAAAGAAAGTAATAGAGTCCAGAATTTTTCACAAAGACATGCAACTGAAGATTGACTTGATATTGAATTTTTCACTGGTTTTCTAACTATAACACACTCTTGGTAGTTTCAGGAGGTACGTGGAAATAAAGAAATATATTTGAAATATTCTGTATTACGTGGTCTGCAAAACTGTGCTTTATTTACCACAATTCTTGTCATGATGGTAAAGAATAAAACTTTGGAATAAGCAGCCTGATGCCCGATAGTCCTCTAGCCCAATGACTCCCTCTTGTAGTCACCTATCCTGTTTCTTTATTTTTTACTTTATTTTTTTAACTTTACTGAAATATAATTGAAAAACAAAAGTTATATATATTTAAGATATATACAATTCGATGTTTGATATACATTTTGAAATAATCACAATGAAGCAAATTAATATATTCATCACTTCACATATGGCATAGTTACCATTATCTTCCTTCCTTCCTTCCTCCCTTCCTCCCTTTCTTTTCTTTCTTTTGGAGGTGAGAACACTAAAGAGCTACCCCCTTAGCAAACTTCAAGTATACAATACAGTCATTAAGCACAGTCACCGTGCTGCACATTAGATCTCCAGAACTCATTCATCTAACATAAGTCAAAGTATATAACATTTGACAAACATCTTCCCATTCCCCCCTCCCTCTTGCTCCTAGAAGCCATCATTCTACACTCAGCTTCTGAATTTGAGTATTTTAGATGTCATGGAAATGAGACTATGCAGCCTCTGTCCTTCTGTGTCTGGCTTATTTCACTTAGCATAATAAACCAAATTCACCAATGTTGTCTCAAATGGCAGGACAGCCTTTTTAAAAGCTGACTAATATTCTTCATTTTCTTTATCAATAAATTCACTAATGGATATATGGATTATTTCCATTATCTTGGTTATTGTGAATAATGCTGCAGTGAACTTGCCCTTGCAGGTATTTCATCAAGATTGAGCTTTATTTCTTTTGGGTATTTACCGAGAAGTGAGACTGCTGGATCATTTGGTAATTCTATCTTTAATTTTTAAAGAACCCTCCATACTTTTTTCTCTAATATGGATGTAGCAATTTACATTCCGGCCGATAATGTGTAATGGTTGATTAAATAGACTATCCTTTCCCTACAGTGTGTACTTGTTACTCTTGCCAAAATCAGTTGACTGTAAATTCATGGATTTACTTGTGAGCTTTCTATTCTGTGTCTCAATGACAGTTTTTATGGCAGTACCACACTCCTTTGATTACTATAGATTTGTGATATGTTTTAAAATCAGGGAGTGTGATGCCTCTAGCTTTATTTTTATATTACAGTAGCTATTTGGGATCTTTTATGGTTCTATGTGAATTTTAAGATTGTTTTTTCTACTTGTATAAAGAATGTCATTGGCATTTTGATAGGGATTGCACTGAATTAGTAGACTGTTCGGGGGAAGTATGAATATTCTAACTGTATTAATTCTTCTAATCCATGAACCCATGTCTTTCCATTTACCTGTCTTCTCTAATTTCCTTCAACAACGTGTTATAATTTTTAGTGTAGAAATCTTTTACTTCTTTGGTTAGGTTTATTCCTCCATATTCTGTTCTTCTGTTGTTATTTTTAGTGGGACTGTTTTCTTAATTTCCTTTTCAGATAGCACATTGTGAATGCATAGAAATGTCACTGTTTTTGTACTTTGATTTTGAATGACGTCACTTTAGTTAATTTGTTTATTAGTTCCAACTTTGAGATGCTATTTTAGAAGGGGTTATTATGGTAAACTTTTTCAGTTTTAAGTTATTTCCTAGAGATAGTGAGAATGTCATGCATATGTATTATTTATTATATTATACATATTAATATTGATTATATATGTATTTCATATATGTATAAACTACCTTGTACTTAATCTAAACCAAAAAAGTCCAAAATTTTTTTCAAAAGCTCTGAATTTTAACAATTTGGACTTCAGAACCTAAATCAGACTAAATATACTTTTCAAAAATTTTAAAACATCTTCACAGAAAATTCTGACTCCATTGCTGATACACTTGAGAGACCTCAGAATTCATTTCAATATGATTTCAATATTTTTGTTTTCTTTTCAATTAATACAGTCCAGTCACAGACTAAACTTCAGGTTTGGTCCAAGGGTAACATTCCTTAGGAAAACAGCAATGGATGAGAAGGACACTGCTCACACTTAATGGAGCCTGTAGAATATTCTCTTGACAACTAATCATCCTTCCATTCAGTTCAAAGTTTCAATCCAAAGAGTTTTTAAGAAACTATAAACAAAAGTCCTTCCTCTTTTAAATCTAGTAATTGTTTTGAGTCTAATGAAGAACCATACTCTGACAAAATTTCATGGACTTATTCTATACAAATACATTGGAAATAGATACTTAGGATAAGTCAATTCACTTAAATACCATATAAGTTGTTAAAATGCAAAAGAGGATTTAAGAGTAGTTTGATTTGGTGCCAATATATGTCTCATATCACATGTATTATGTTAAATATAATATAAATTCCTTTATTTTCTAGAAAGAAGATGATTTATAACTGAGCCAACATACATTCAAAAGATTTTTAAACTTTATTATGTAGAAAATAATCTTTTATGGAGGAAATATGACTAAATGGTGTTATAAGAATTCATTACACATAATTATAAACAACCTAAGAAGTAAGATATTCATTTTAAGAAATCATTTACAAACATCAGAAATACTTAATGTTTTTAATTTTTTCCTCATTGACTTTTTTCTGAACTGCTTAATTTTCACTTTCTCTTCAACTTCGTTAATATCATTACCAGGAAAAATATGTTTTAATGAAATGTGGAGAGTAAATAGTAAGCATATTGTAACTAATTGAATTAATATAGCAAAATTGTAGAAACAAAAAACAAATTTGCCTGAGGTTGCGATAAAACAGGTTTAACCACAAGGAAGCAATACAAAAACTTTATAGAGAACATGGAACTTGTGATGGTTCCATAACTAAATGAATTGGTCAATACTTCTTACAGAAGTATACATACAAAAAAGCGTTAATTTTACCATATATAAATTATGCTTTGAAAATCAATGACAGAATTTAAGACATTATAGCATTTAAGAAGATCGTGGGTCAAAGTTGTCTAGCTGAGGGGAAGAAAAATAACTTTCCATAGCAAAATCTAAAAGAAAACATGACCTTCTTCTACATGTTGTCCTATTTTCCTCTTATTGAATAATATCTGGCTAAGTTATTAAGATCTTGAATGTATAATGAATGTGTACACTTCACAAAATATTTTTCTTTTATGTCTTTGGGACCTGGAGGTTCTTTAACAGGTTTAAAGAAATTAATAAGGGGAAAATGTATGTGACTGTCAATAACATAAAAATAATTACTCAGTAACTTAGAAAAATCATTGATGTTTACTAAAAAGTCTTTATTCTAAACATTGTAATCTTTTAGCAGATTGAACACTTAGTAAAAAATTTAAGAAGTACAGTCAATGGAAATCGTTAATATAGAGAGTTATAATGGAAAGTATTTTAAAAGTAGAAAATTCAATTCATTGACTAACAACAACAAAAAATGCTTGTTTGGAGAAGTGGGTAACTATGATCCAAAGGATATGAGCTTTTAAAAGAAGCACTCAAATCCTAATTAATATTGTTCATCTTCACGGCACATTTCTGGCTTCTGTAATGTTTGAAATATACACTCTATATACTCTAGACGCACTGAGCTTTGCTCAGTTATTATGCGAACAGGACTTTCCTTTCGATGGCAGCAGGCATGCCCTTCCTCACCTTCTTCCCCTAAGGAACCTTTATTAAGCTTTCAGGACCCAGTTCAAATAACATGTCTTCTAAAAACTTCATTTGCCATAAAATTACTGGTACTTTTCATATTGTATAGAATTCATCTGTTAGCAAACAATACCTCTATTATTTCTTTATATATGCATTTTTCCCAGTAAATTGAAGCTACTAAAAATTTTTCCTTGAATTGAAATATTACTCAACTTTTTTCAGTATCAAGTTTTAATCTTCCCACAACTATTTTTAAACATTTCTACTGAAATTATTGTCAGAGAATTTACCTACAAAAGAACTATAATCAATATAGTAATTAAATAGCAATAGTACCCTGGGTAGAAGCCAGGGAGAACCTGATTTGTGCAGTCAATTCAACTTGAAACTGTTGTGTATTTTTTCTTTTAACAAATGATCATTGAACACCTGCTAAATATACAATGCTGTGGCAGGCCAAAAGACAGTGCAATATAGAGAGAAATTAGAAACATATTTAGCTCATAAGTATTTTATGACAAAATAAAAAATAGCTTATAACACAGATAAAGACAGACTGTTTTGGGAAATCTAATGGAGAGAATACTAGTCAAGAAAGAAGCATTTATGCTAAATTTAATAAATGAACCTCAAAGGGTTGAAGACATCCACAGGAAAGGTCACTGGTGAGAACAAAATGAACTGTGCATGAAAGCAAAATGAAAACAGTAAAGATCCATAAGTGTATTCAGTATTATAATTTGGATAAGCAGAAATGGAGTAAAGGAATATCTTTAGTAGAAAATTAGGTAACAACAGGTTATGTAGTTTGGTCTTGGCTTATATAATCAGTGAAAGGCCATTACAAGAAAGGAAACAATAAAATGAAGAAAAAGACCCACACAGTCTCTTTACTAAGTATAAGTGATGGAGAATATTGGATGGATAGGAGAAGAGTGCAAAGGTGCTTCTCCTTTCTCTTATTAGCCAAGAACAATATATTCATAGGCACAAAAGTGGAATACAAAAATCAATATTTACTCTAATGTGAAATATTCAAGAAGATGGTGAACAAACTATCTTCTTCATTAACAATGGGGATATAGATTAGTGATGTCTGAAAAATCTTGATAAAACCATTCAAATATTAATTTTCTAACTGTAGTCTTTTGTAACTGGAGTACAGAAATAAAAAAAATTAAAGAAACAATAGTAATAAAAATGATAATGTATTGCCACAAAAGAAAAACTTAATCCCATAGTTAAACAAATAACAAATGTTAAGTGGGAGGAAATGTCTCCATATTTATGAAAACTTATAAAAATCCATGATTAATATTAGTTTGTCTTTATAAGCATATCCATTGAAATTTAAAATTTGCCATTCATTTTTAATGCCAGTTTTACTGTTTCTAAGCCATCCCATTTTAAAGCAAATATGAACAGTTGCTAAATAATCTTTATATGCCTCTGAGTTTTCTACTTTTCTTAACTGTGCAATCTGTACCATTATTAAAATAAAAACATACTTACTCAAATGAGGATTAACAGGAGCTACAAGAAAAGCAAAAAATAATGTTAGCATGGCTTGAATGTCTTTTATAAATAAAAGTCTAATCAGTGTCTCATAGTTCCTTATCAAAAATTAATGATCTTCCCACTGCGACCATGAAGAATTATGTCTGCAATCCATTTTGTTCTAGAGGATTGAATAGAATCTACTTTGGAGCTCAGCATTAACAGTCTCAAAGTACCTAAAAGATCAATGCTAAATAGCATGTGGGATTTGTTCATTTTCCAAGGAACAGAGTTGCGGATCTTTTATATCTTAACCAATGCAAAAACTCCCCGAAATCAAAACTCAGGCTGACAGTAGGCCAACCTATAATCTAGATGTTTTAACAATGAAGGCAATTATCCAACAGAGATTAAACTTTAGATTTTTTGGTTGTTATCTATTTCTGGTGAAAATAACATGATGTATATGAAAATAAAGCACTCCTTGTATCATGTTATTACATGCACCCTAAAACAAATAACTACACCAATGCTGCTTTGTTTGATTTTACACACACACACACACACACACACACACACACACACAGAGTTTTCAAATAACAAGCAATACAGTTGTGTTTTTCTGCCCTAGAAGACATATTTATCTAAAAGAACCTGTGTTTACAAGTGACAATTGACTTCTACATGAAGAGGAATGAATACTTTCCATTTTACTGAAACAACAACAAAAATATATCTAATCTAACAGACAAAATGGTATCTGTGTATAATGATTACTTATTTATCACTTTGAGAGAAAATTTCATTCTGGATGAAGTAAAGATCGTTGAGGTTTCCCAGGATTATAATAGACAGCTAATCTAACTTGCAGAAGTTTGTTTGCTCTGTTGTTAATTCCTAGTGCTTTCTATTAACCACTTTTGTTAAACTTGGACTTAACAAATGAAGTATGATAGTAAAAAATGCATACACTGCACAAAGGATGTTCATAGTAATTGTTACATTAGTACATTGAATTAACTTTAACAAAGTGAGTTACTTTTTCAATGAAATATTTTTACTATTTCTTACAGAATATAGAAATTCCTATTACTTTGTTTTCTGATTCTGTTTCCCTATTGTCAATTATGAAATATCTAAGTAGAGAAGGGATATATGTATCTACTAGTTTGACTAAAGTGGAGAAAAAAGAATAAATTTTTCTTGTAAGAGATCAATATATTATAATTTGAAAATTATAAATGATATGAAATGATACGAAACTTTAAACCGTCCATATATTATCTTACAAGAAGTAAGCATCTTTGAATTCTAATTATTTCCTAAAAAAATATGTCATACGTAGAGTTAACCTCTATCGCTTCTCGGCCTTTATGGCTAAGATCAAGTGTACATTAATCTCTGACCACACTGATTTTAATCGAGTCTTCTGCTACAATATTACTACTCATTAGATTCACTGTAAGTAGTGGAAACTTCCTTTCTAAATTCTAAATATTTCAGTGAGCCCATTTTTTTTCTTTTTACAATTGAACTTTTGTGTGTAATTTTTCATAAATATCTAGATACCATTTAAGTAAACCTCACTCAAATCTTTATTATAAAGAAGTTTAAATAAAAATTTTATTAAAATTTAATTTTAATTAAACCGTTTTAAGATTTTTTAAAGTATGCCTAAGAATGTAAAGATAATTAAAGCTGAAACTACCATAATATCTATTTTCCAGATCTATTTTCATTTTACTCTGCTACCTCAGAGTTTTGAGTAAAACTACTGAGCTTATAATTTTTTTTCCCTCTATTTCTCTTTGAGGAAAGTCATATAATTTCTAAACATAGGAAAGCAACATGGATCCTCTTGCTATGAAGGGGTCAATCAGCCCCAGTTCTATTCAGAGTCTGTCATTTCATAGATGTATAAATCTACAGGACACTGAAAACTTTCAGGTCCTAATATCTTCTTTTTTTTTTTTTCTTTTTTTAAGGATTGGATATTCATTGTTTCTAATCCTCATTTGAGTTGTCTACATTTTTATAACTTAGGGGCAGGGAGCATGAAACTTAGATAAGAAGACATAATAATTAATATTTTATAAAACATATAAAACTAAAACTTTAGAAAGAAAAATATATTGAGATGCTATCTAATTGTGTGCCCAATGGAATCATAGGGGTAATTATGGAATAGCAATTGTTACTGTCATTAAATTTTATTCATTGCTATTAAATAGTAATCTTTATATCATTTAAAAAATGATATAAACCACATTTAAGAAAAGGTGTGCAGTGATTCTAATACTTTTACAAGTGAGTATTTTTAAAGGCCCATATTCAAGAAAAAGATAGTTATTCTCATGCTTTTATATCCATGATCTGGTATCAATATTCTAGTCTACACTATATATCATATTTTTAATGAAAATTGAATATATCTAGAGGATGAGAAGAAAGTGAAAATAAGTGATTTCATATGAAAAACAACTCTATTGAACGTTATTAATTTCACTATATTTTTTACTTTTGATAGTATTCAGTTTCCCTTTTAAGTAGGAAAAACATGTTAATGTTAACTGAATGAAGAACTCAAAGGAGGTGCAAGATGGTGGAGGAGTAGGAGACCCTGCTTCAATGGGTCCCCTGAATTGAACTAAATAATGACCAGAACACTCTGAACACCCATGAAATCAGCCTGAGATATAAGATTATATACTTATGGATCTCTGCAGGGGCAGAAGATGCACTTTGCCTGGATCATGGTTGATATATTCAGCTATACATCCCCACAGCCACTTCTCACCAAAATGACTAGGAGGAGGAACACCCAACAGAGGAAAAATTCAGAGACTGTGACCTCTGCCACAGAACTATTGGATATGGACATAAACAATATGTCAGAAATAGAATTCAGGGTAACAGTTATCCAGGCAATGGTTAGGGTGGAGAAGACCATTAGGGCAACATAGAATCTCTAAGCGTGGAAGTGAGAGCTGATCTGGCAGAACTTAAAAATGCTATCAGTGAGATCCAATCTAATCTAAATATTCTAACAGCTAGGGTAAATGAGGCAGAAGATCGAATTAGTGATCTAGAAGACAAATTGATAGAAAAGAAGGATCAGTAGGTGGGTTGAAACAAACAGCTCAGAAGCCATGAACACAGAATTAGGGAAATAAATGATGCCACAAAGGGTTCTACTGTCGAATTATTGGGATCCCTGAGGGGGTGGAGGGAGAGAAAAAGAACTAGAAGATATTGCTGAACAAATCTAGATGAAAATCTCCCTAATTTGGGGAATGGATCAAATGTTCATGTTTTAGAGGCAGAAAGAACACCCCCCAAGATCAACAAGGGTAGAAAGATCTCCAGGCACATTATTGTGAAATTCAGGAGTCTTAAATTCAGAGATGTCTTATGGGTAGCTAGGGGGAAGAGATTCCTTACGTACAGAGGGAGGACCATCAGAATAATGTCAGACCTGTCCACAGAAATATGGCAAGGCAGAATGGGCTGGCAAGACATATTCAGGGCACTAAATGAGAAGAACATGCAGCCAAGAACACTTTAACCAGCAAGGCTGACATTCAGAATGGATGGAGAGATAAAGAGCTTCCAAGACTGGCAAGGTTTAAAAGATCATGTGACCACCAAGTCAGCACTACAAGAAATATTAAGGGGGGGGGGGGGTTCTATAAAAGAAGAATCTAAGCTTGACATGGAACAGAAATTCACAGAGAGAATCTATAGAAACAAGGACTTGAAAGGAAACATGAAGTCAATAAAAACTTATCTTTCAATAATCACTTTCAATGTGAATGGCCTAAATGCTCTCATAAAATGGCAAAGGGTTGCAGGCTATATAAAATGACAGGACCTGTCCATATGCTGTCTATAAGAGACACATTTTGAACCTAAAGATACATCTAGAATGAAAATGAAGGGATGAAGAACCATCTTTTATGCCAAAGGGCCTCAAAAGAAAGCTGGTATAGCGATTCTCATATAAGATAACTTTGATTTTAAGCTAAAGACTGTAGTCAGAGATACAGAAGGACACTATATCATACTTAAAGGGTCTATCCACCAAGAAGATCTAACAATTGTAAATATTTATGCCTCCAACATGGGAGCAGTCAACTGCATAAGTCAATTGTTAATCAAAATAAAGAATCATATTGATAAGAATATACTAATTATAGGGGATCTTAACATGCCACTCTCAGCAACAGACAGATCATCTAAGCAGAAAATCAACAAAGAAACAAGTGCTTTGAATGACACATAGGACCAGATGGACCTCATAGGTATATACAGAACATTCTACCCTAAAACAACACAATAGTCATTCTTCTTGAGCACACATGGAACTTACTCCAGAATATATCACATATGGATCACAAATCAGGTCTCAACCAATACCAAAAGACTGGGATAATATCCTGCATATTCTCAGACCTCAAGGATTTGAAACTGGAACTCAAACACAAGAAAAAGTTTGGAAGGAATTCAAACACTTGGAAACTAAAGACCATCTTGCTCAAGAATGTTTGGATCAACCAGGAAATCAAAGAATAACTTAAACAATTCATGGAAACTAATGAGAATAAAGACACATTGGTCCAAAACCTATGGGATATGGCAAAGGCGGTGCTAAGGGGAAAATACATAGCCATCCAAGCCCCACTAAAAAAAAACTGGAAAATCCTGAAAACACCAACTCTCTTTACACATTAAAGAACTGGAAAATTCGGGCGCCTGGGCGGCTCAGTGGGTTAGGCTGCTGCCTTCGGTTCAGGTCATGATCTCAGGCCCCTAGGATCGAGTCCCACATTGGGCTCTCTGCTCAGCAGGGAGTCTGCTTCCCTCTCTCTCTCTCTGCCTGCCTCTCCGTCTACTTGTGATCTCTCTCTGTCAAATAAATAAATAAAATCTTTAAAAAAAATAAAGAAAGAGCTTGAAAATTAACAAATTAAGCCAACTCCAAGCACAAGAAGGGAAATAATTAAAATTAGAGCAGAGATCAATGAGTTAGAAACCAGAGATACAGTAGAACACATCAGAAACTAGAAGCTGGTTCTTTGAAAGAATTAATAAGATCGAAAAATCACTGGCCAAGCTAACCCAAAAGAAAAGAGAGAGTACCCAAATTAATAAAATTATGAATGAAAGGGGAGAGATCACAACTAACACCAAGGAAACAGAAACAACCATCGGAAGTTTTTATCAACAGTTATATGCCAAAAAGTTAAGCAACGTAGAAGAAATGGATGCATTTCTGGAAATCTATAAACTTCCAAGACTGAAAAAGGAAGAAATTAACAACCGGAATAGACCAATATTTAGTAACAAGATTGAAACTGTGATCAAAAACCTCCCCAAAAAACAAGAGTCCAGGACCTGATAGATTCCCTGGGGAATTTACCAAACATTCAAAAAAGAATACCTATTCTCCTGAAGCTGTTTCAAAAAATAGAAACAAAAGGAAAACTTCCAGATTCTTTCTATGAAGCCAGCATTACCTTGATCCCCAAACCAGGCAAACAAAAGCGAAAATGAACTTTTGGGACTTCATCAAGATCAAAAGCTTCTGCACAGTGAAGAAAACAGTCAACAAAACAAAGAGGCAGCCCTTGGAATGGGAGAAGATATTTGCAAATGACACTACAGACAAAGGACTGTTACCCAAGATCTATAAAGAACTCCTCAAACTTAACACCCAAAAGACAGATCATCATTCAAATGAACAGACACTTCTCCAAGGAAGACATATAAATGGCTAACAGAACCATGAAAAAATGATCATCGTCATTAGCCATCAGGGAAATTCAAATCAAAACCACACTGAGATACCACCTTACACCACTTAGAATGGCAAAGATTAACAAGACAGTAAACGACAAGTGTTGGAGAGGTTGTGGAGAAAGGGGAATCCTCTTACACTGTTGGTGGGAATGCAAGTTGGTGCAGCCACTTTGGAAAACAGTGTGGAAATTCCTTAAGAAATTAAAAATAGAGCTACCCTATGACCCTGCAATTGCACTACTAAGTATTTACCCCAAAGATACAGATGTAGTGATAAGAAGGGCCATATGTTCACAGCAGCAGCAAAGTTCACAATCACCAAACTGTGGAAAGAGCCAAGATACCCTTAAACAGACAAATGGATAAAGAAGATGTGGTCCATATATACAACAGAATATTATTCAGCCATCAGAAAGGATGAATACCCAACTTTTGTATCAACATGGGTGGGACTGGAGGAGATTATGCTGAGTGAAATAAGTCAAGCAGAGAAAATCAATTATCATATGGTTTTACTTACTTGTAAAACATAAGAAATAACATGGAGGACATTAGGAGAAGGAAAGGAAAAGTGAATTGGGGGAAATCAGAAAGGAAGTCAAACCATGAAAGACTGTGGACTCTGAGCAAATTGAGGGTTTTTGTGGGGGGTAGAGGGTTGGGTGAGCCTGGTGATGGATACTAAGGAGGGTACTTATTGCATGGAGCACTGGGTGTGACAATGAATTTTGGAACACTGAAAAAATATAAATAAATAAATAAATAAATAAACAAACAACTGAATGGAGAACTCCAACTGTAAAAAAACACATTCTATTATTTTTGAAAATCAAGCCCTGGTGATCAATGATAAAGAGAGTAATAATTCACTAAAGTAATGAAATAAATATGAAATATTTTGCCAATGATTCATTCAACCCTGAAAAATATACTGACAATTCTAGAGGTAGTCATGAATATCATAAATTTCAACTGAAATAATTCTCATAAATTTCAATTGATAAAATATTAATCTGTTTCACTAACACACACACACAAACATACTCACATACATTTAGGTGTTTTTAACATTAGCAATCTAAAAAAAATGACTAAAAAAAAAAAACTAGAATGTACTTCAACAAGCTGCAATACATCTATACAATGGGACATTAAAGAATCAAAAGAAATGAACTATCAAGCCCCAGACATGGGAAAAACCTTAAAGGCATATTGTTAAATTAATAAGTTAGTTTGAAAAACCTATTTGCTCCATTATCTGTATTATACAACATTCTAGAAAAAGCAAACAACAGACAATTAAAAGATTAGTGATTGTCAGGTTTGGAGGGGACATGGTTGGCTGAGTAAGTAAGGGGATCTTTAGGGCAGTGAAGCTATTCTGTATGACACTGTAATGGTGAATAAATAATACCAACTTATCACAATTCATATAACAGTACAACATAATAATAATGTAAACTACTTGCTTTAATAACAGTATGTCAGTATTCTTTATCTTCTAGTAGTTTAATAGTTTTATGTTTCACATGTAGATCTGTGATCCATTTTCAGTTATATGTCATGAAAAGTATAAAGTTTGTATTTAGATTCAATATTTTGCATGGCATTTTTCTAAAGAAAGATGTTAATAATATGGGAAGCTGTTGGGGGAAAGGAAATGCATAGAAGCTCTACTTCCTGCTTGTTTTTTTGTAAATTTAAAAATGCTTTAAAAATCAACTCTATCAATTAAAAAGCAAGTTTTGATAACATTTGCTAACTTTTTTTTTAAAGATTTTATTTATTTTTTTGGCAGAGAGAGAGAGATCACAAGGCAGAGAGGCAGGCAGAGAGAGAAGGGGAAACAGGCTCCCCACTGAGCAGAGAGCCCGATGTGGGGCTTGATCCCAGGACCCTAAGATCATGACTTGAGCCGAAGGCAGAGGCTTAACCCACTTAGTCACCCAGGCGCTCCCATTTGCTAACTTCTTAATGATGTAAATTTTAAAGACATTAAGAATTTGAAAAAATATGCAGAATTACTGTGTCATAGCATGGGATAAAGGATCAAGGGACATTGTTGACATTATCACATTGATTCAATGTTAACTAAAACATCATTCTATATTTCTATATTTATATCAAATATAATTTATAATGATTAAGTTCTATGGGTTTGTTTGCTTGTTTGCTGGGTGTTTTGTTTTGTTTTTATTTTTCTGTCACTTGGCTGATGACCCTGAAAATCAATATTCCAAATGTTAGTTTTTTCTAACTTTAATAGATAACTGCAATATACATATTCCAGACAGTTGAATATGCAAATAAATACTTTAAAAGACTACTTACCGCTATATTTAATGACACGAATTGTTGAATCTCCTTCACCAAATTTGGTGAGAGGAGTTAGCCGGACTTCATAAGCCTCTGGTTTAATTAGCTCTGTCAAGTTATATGTAATTAGTTCTCCTTTTTGAATATTTCCATTTATTTTAATCTCCTGTTCCCACCAACGCTGCTGTCCAGCCTGAAATCAAAAGAATTATGTAGTAACATCCCCAATATTTTTTTCAGAGATACTTACTGTGTTCTAACAAAATGGGTGAGAAAGCATTCTGAAATTTTATTAAATAAGTACATTACATTATGTGGATATATTTTATTAAAGTTCAAGTTTCTATAATAAGCAACAAATTCTGTAGATGTTTCCATGCAGATGTTTGCAGATAACTACCAAATTATCACTGAGTAGTTTGGCTGATTAAACAGATTTAATATGCTATTTTATTAAGAGTCAGAGGATAAAACAATAGTTTCGACTACCGTCTCAAACTGAAGATTTGAAGAGATATATGTTTTAACTACTATTGTATTCTTTTCTTAAGTTTTTATTTAAATTCCAGTTAGTTAACATAAAATGTAGTATTAGTTTCAGGTGTACAATACAGTGATTCCGGACTTCCATACATCACCTGGTGCTCATCATGCCAAATGCCTTCTTTAATCCCCATCGCCTATTTAACCCATCCTCCCACCAACCTCCCCAACTGTAACAGTTTGTTCTCCATAGTTAAGGGTCTGTTTCCTGGTTCACCCCTCTCTTTTTGTCCTTGCTTGTTCATTTTGACTCCTAAATTCCACATATGAGTGAAATCATGTGGTATTTGTCTTTCTCTGACTGACTTATTTCACTTAGCATAATACACTCTAGCTCCATCCCTGTCATTGCAAATGGCAAGATTTCATTCTCTTTTATGGCTGAATTAACATTCTGAAGATATATATACCATATCTTCTTTATAGTCAACTGATCTTTGACAAACAAGCCAAGATAATACAGTGGCACAAAATAGTATTTTAGCAACCTGCAATGGAACACTGGGCATCCACATGCAAAATACTGAATCTAAATCCAAACGTTGTACTTTTCATGAGATTTAGTTGGAAATGATCACAGACTACATATAAAACATAAAACTACAAACCTACCAGAAGATAACATAGGAGAAAAACTGGATGACTGTGGTTTGGCAATAACTTTGAAGATACAATACCAACAGTACAATCCATGAAAGAAATAGTTGAGAAGCTGGACTTCTTTGAATTAAAAACTTCTAATGATGATAGTATCAAGAGAATTGGAGGAAAAGCACAGACTGGGAGAATATATTTGTAAAAGACACATCCAAAATATATAAAGATCTCTCAAAATTCAACAATAAGAAAATAAATAACCCAATTAAAAAATGGAACATGGATCATAACAGAAAAGATGCTCCATATTGTATGTTATCATAGAAATACAAATTAAAACAATGAGATGCCACTGTACACCTATTAAAATAGTCAAAATCCAGAACACTGGCAATACCAAATGTTGGTGGGTTTGTAGAGCAAAAGTAACTTTCATTCACTGCTAATGGGAATGCAAAAATGATATAGCCAATTTGGAGGATAGTTTGGGTTTTGTTTTGCTTTGTTTTTATTCACAAAACTAAACACACCTGTACCATATAATCAAGCAATTATGTCCCTTGGTATTTACCTAAAGGGGCTGAAAACCTAGGTTGGCACAAAAATCTGCCCATGAATGGATGTCTATACTAGCTTTTTCATAATAGGCAAGACTTAGACTTACAAAGTCTAAGACAAAGTCTTGTAAGACAAGACTTACAAAGCTGTCCTTTAGTAGACGAAGAGACAAATAAACAATGCTACAACCAGACAATGGGATTTCACATGTGCTAAAGAGAAATGAGTTATTAAGACATGAAAAGACATAGAGCAAACTTAAATGCATATACTCATTGAAAGAAACCAATCTGAAAAGGTGGTATAATGTATGGTTCCAACTACATGACATTCTGAAGAAGGTAAAACTATGGAGATAATAAAATGATAAGTGGTTGCCAGGAGTGGGGGGAGGAAGAGATATAGAAGCTGAGCACAAACAATTCTGGGGACAGTGAAACTACTCCATATAATGATATCATGGTGGATATAGATAATTATAAACTATGTAACATAAAACATCAAGAATGAACACTAATGTAAATTATGGACTTTGCTTGATAATAATGGATCAGTGTAGGTTCAACAGTTGTAACAAATGTACCTTTGTTGGAGGATGTTGTTACTGCTAGAGGCTACACAAGTGCTGGGGTTGGGGGTATATGCGAAATCATTGTACTTTCTGCTCAATACTACTATGAGCCTACAACTACTCCAGAAAAATGTAGTTTTCAAAAAAATCTTTTGGGCCACTTCATATTTTCTTTTATTTGTATACATTTTCAGTTTTATTCATATAAGTAGTATAAGTATAGTTGCCTTATATTTTTATATCTGAAGTATCCTTGTTTTGGCACCTTTCTCTGTATTTTTTAATTTTTAACATGTGTGTTGATTACATGACTAAAAATACTATTACTGGGGGTTCTCTGTTACCGAGGGCACCGTTATATTCCTTTAGAGATAGACTTTTGTTTCTGACATGTTCCTAAGCACATCAACAATATGGTTCACTTTTACTTTCATTTCACAGATTAAAGTGGAGATGATCCCTTGTTTTAGGCAGACCTTGGATTTTGATTTCTGTTTGATCACCACTACCAAACTATAAGACTCTACGTTTGTCTGGGTTGGTGAGCAGCTGAAGGCAAAAGCAATTTGGGTGGGATATTCCAATTAAAATACTTTGTGTTTCCATTTTTGCCTTCCATTTTTACCTGGTAATATATATACACATATATAGTATATAATTAAATGTACATACATATTTTTCATATATTTATATATTTGCTTGTTTTCTGAGGGTGAGTAGGTCTTAATTATAAAGCCTAATCTCTTACAATTCTGGATATGTAAATCTCAAATATATGCAATTACCACAGGATTGAGAAATGATAAATAAAATTATAGAATAAAACAGAAAGCCCATATCCATATTTGTGGGGTTGTTCACATAGAAGACAGAGAAAGATTTATCATCCAACTGGTTATGTATATGGAAAAAACATAGAAAAAGTCTCAGAAAGGGGCACTTGGGTGGCTCAGTTGGTTAAGCATATGCCTTCAGCTCAGGTCATGATCCCAGGGTCCTGGGATTGAACCCAACATCAGGCTCCCTGCTCAACTGGGAGTCTTCTTCTCCCTCTCCCTCTGCCCCTTTGCAGGCACACTCTCTCCACCTCTCTCAAATGAATGAATACCATATTTAAAAAAAAATGAAAAATCTCATGAATATCAAATAAGACTTAAATTTAATAAAAAGCAAAAATCAAACTACTTAGAAAAAATACAGAAGTATGTCATTATGACTTCAAGTAAGATACTGCTTTCTTAAGCAGATTAGAAAAGCACAATTAGTAAAGGAAAAAGATTGATAAAATAGTCAATCTTAAATTTGACATTAATACTAAATTAAAAATTTTGGTAGAAAAACTTCTCATCAGTGCTCCCCACTAAACAGCAAAAATCAAGGCAGATGTTTGAGGAAGATATTTAGAACATGATCATATTAATACTCTCTTAACTCAGTAAGAAAAATAATCCAAGAGAAACATCAGACTCATAGGAATAGGTATTTCATAGATGCAGAAACCCCAATAACTAATTAAAGAAAAGGTGCAGTCTCACCGTGAACCAAGATAATGGAAATTAAAATCATAATACCATTTCCTATCATCAGATAAACAAAAACTTGTAAAATGACAATATTAAAGTTTGACATAGATAGACAACAATGAGAATTTTTATACATGTCAAGAACAGGGAGGGTGAGAGGAGTGGGAGGATGGGTAAGACCTGACTCCCCTTAAGCTAAGGAGTTAGCTTACAACAGTGCTACAGAGACTAGCAGAAGACTAGAGACAGCTAGGTCAAAGAAATGGACTCAGGGCACAGCATACAGCAGAATCTTGACATTCACATTGGTTTCCCCTTGTCTCCTAAGTCCTGCATGGGGGACGCACAAGGGCCCACATGGATTTTGTACATGCCTTGCGTTTGTATCACAGCTGAGGGATGCTGAGCTTAAAAAAAGCTTAGTATTGGGGCGCCTGAGTAGCTCAGAGGGTTAAAGTCTCTGCCTTTGGCTCAGGTCGTGACCTCAGGGTCCTGGGATCGAGCTCTGCTTGGGCTCTCTGCTCCATGTGGAACCTGCTTTCCCCCTCTCTCTCTGCCTGCCTCTCTGCCTACTTGTGATCTCTGTCTGTCAAATAAATAAATAAAATCTTTAAGAATAGCAAAAAAAAAAAAAAAAAAAAAAAAAAAAGCTTAGTATCTCTCTCTCTTTCCCCCTTTGCTCATTTGTTTTGTTTCTTAAATTCCACCTATGAGAGGTATGAGAGATAGAGGGTATTTGGGCTTCTCTGACTGACTTATTTCATTTAGCATAATATTCTTCAGCTTCAAACCAAGAAACTGACTCCAAACTCTAGAGAACAAACTGTTGGTTACCAGAAGGGACAGGGAAGGAGTGTGGGGGATGGGCGGGGAGGCGGAGATGGGTTTACAAAATGATAAGGATTAAGGAGGCACTTGTGATGAGCACTGGGGTTGTATGAAAGTGTGGAACCACTATGTTGTATACCTGAAACTCTCATTCTACTGTGTGTTAACTAACTGGAATTTAAATAAAAACTTAAAAAAAAATAAATCTTAGTATTTTATGACGGACAGTAACAAAACCTGCTCAGGCATCACCGAAGAGGGAAACATTTATTATACTGGATGTTAAACAGACTTTCCTTGCTCTAAAGGGAAACAATATCTCTGTTTTCTAAGGATGCTTGTGCTACAAATGACCTTGGGAAGATAGGCTGGAATAAAAAGACAGGGCTTCTGTGTACATGATATGCAAAAAAGCAAGACATCCGTGGGAAATTGTCTTCTAAAAATACAGCCTTGATGAGTATGTAAACTGAAGAGCAATTTGGCAATAAAAACAATATTACAATGAGAACAGATAAGCTCTTGCATTTGTACACATGCAAACAGAAATATTCATGGCATAGAAAGTACAGAAAATGATCTAAACCTCAATAAGAGATAAAATAATAAAATGTAATACAAAATAGAGCATGAAAAATGAACCTAAACTATATGTATCATCACGGACAAATTTCACAAAAGTGATATTGAGCTAAACTTAATTTTGAAACAGGCATATTATAAAAATTAAATTCAAAGTATGTATTTTGAAGAGGGATGCATAGATATGCATTGGATATAAAAAAATGCAAAACTTAGTAAATACTAAGTTGAAAATACCGGTCGGGTGGGTTAAGAGAGCACCAAAAGAAGATGCCGTTGTGAGGGGTAAACAAAGGACTTCACTCTATTTAGAGTTGATGCTTAACCCACTGAGCCACCCAGGGACACCAGGCAATTCACTTTTTATTTTTACATTTTTTTCGAGAGGGAGAGAAGGATGTGTAGGGACAGAGGGAGAGGGAAAGAGAGAATCTTAAGCAGGTTCCACTCCCAGCACGGAGCCCCATGCTCCTGAGCCAAAATCCAGAGTCAGACACTTCCACTACTGAGCCACCCACGTTCCCTACAAGACCATTGAGATGCGGATGGTCCTTGAGCTACATTTGGTGAGGCGCAGCTCAGTGTTGTTAGACCACCTCACTGATACTAGTAGCTTCTTCTAACACCTCTACATTGATGACTGTCTAACTTGCATCTTTAAGTTAAAAACATAATAAAAACAAAAACAAAAACAAAAACAAAACCCCACTATATCTGTATATATGTACCAAGCACTATGTTAACTCTATTATACTTACTATATTTAATCTAGCACAACCCCTAGTAAGTAGGAACTAATACTAGCCTTGTTTTGCAGACAAGGAAACTGAGGCAGAGAGAAGTTAGCATAACTCTTTTAAGGTGATGTAGCCAAAGAGTAGCAACTGTAAAATTTGTTTATACACACAAAATGACTCTTTCACTCATCACTTTTTCCTTGTTTCTCCAGAATTTATGCCTCCCTTATTTTTTTTTTAACCAGAGCCTTTATTTATTTAGTTATAATATACTTAAAGTATTTTTTTGCATATAGATTATAAGCCAGAAATAATTTCTTAATAATTTTTATACCTGCAGTGTCTGATCATTAACGTGATAAAGATGTGATCAGATTAAATTCTAGCATGTAGTGTATTTCTAAATGGCCTTCAAGGAGTGAAGCAGGAAATCCAACTTAACTTAGCAATAACCACATAAAATCACTGAATTTACATGTAAGGGTAAAAATGGACAAAAATCCCAATCGCTCAGAAAGCATTTTACTCAGGCTTAGTTGGTACTAGAGACTACAAAGTTCCTATTAGTTCTGGAGGCCAAGTATTCTATAAGTTAATAGAATGTAAGTGACAATTTCCTTCATTGCTTTTAGATTTTTAACTAAAGGCAAAGGACTTTTATTTCAGAATATAGATAAAAGTAGTTTAAATTCACAAAAATACATACAGAATGATTTGACATTTAACTATTATCTAAGAACAAGCAAGTTTAATCAAGGTGAACTTTTCTGGATGTTAATATAAGTTCAAAACCACCCAATATTTGTAGTGCATCCGCAGGGAGGATTGTAGGTATTCTGTTGTTATAATGAGATGCTCTCCTCAAGTAATTTTAGTTGGCAGATACAATGATGTTGTTACTTACTACAAACTCTAGAGTACATAACTTCATATGTGTATTAAAAAAGCAATAACTTTGGTTCCAAGTCTTTAATTTTAAAGCTGTAATGAAAGTATCTACTTCAGCAGTTGAAGAATAAGCAATTAAATATTTCATATTATATCTCAGCGAGCTGTGCAAAACATTAAAATGTGAAATTAAATGCAGTATTTGCACATACACAAAAGAAAATGCAACAACAATCCACTGTTTGGAGGTAATACCACAAAACCCTCACAGAATGTGGCACCCTAATTGTAAGTGTACCCCATACACATGTTCATATGAAAGCAATGTGTTAAATTCTTATCAAGGTTTTTTTAACTTTCCATTTAACTTTTACTTTTCCTAGGGGATACATTCCTCTCAAATAATTTAGGGGATGGCCCCAGAAACTAGAAATCTCCATACAGTGAAGCATTTTATTAAAAGCTGTGGTTTAATGTTTTTACCACAGAAGATAGCTAAAATGCTATTGTTGAAAAAGTTACAGAAGGAAAAATAAAAACACAATTTTTTTTTTTAAGTTTTAAAAGGAATAAAATTAGCTCCTGTAAGTAGAAATCTGCAATGAATTCTGAAATGTGGCTAAGGAGGGGAAAGCTGCTCTCTCTTCCTTTTTTTTTTTTTTTTTTTTTTTTTTTTTTTTGACATAAAGCTCTTTCAGCATGATAATGAACTCCAGTGAAAGATACTGTGTGAGAACCTAAAGGAGAAAAGAGAGTATATCAACTGAATATAAGACATATACATATTTATGCCATTTATTTTGAGGTAACCTGTAAAAAAGATATTGATAGGGATGCCTGGGTGCCTCAGTCCCGTTAAGTGGTTAAGTGTCTGCTCTCAGCTCAGGTTGTGATCTCAGCATCCTAGGATTAAGCCAGGCATCAGGGCTCCCTGCTGGGCAGGGAGTCTGCTTCTCTCTCTGCCCCTCCCCCCTTCTTGTGCCTGTGCTTTCTCTCTCAAATAAATAAACTAAAAATCTTTTAAAGAAAAGAAAGATACTGATGTACCCATTTTATCGGAAACTTCCATTTGTGTTTACCAGCTACATTACTAGTAAAAATAACAGCTGATTTAAAAACCCAGGTATTACAGTCATTAAATCTTATACTCTTACGATCATCCCACAGAATCTAAACGAGCTAAGATAATGTTTTGATGGGTTAAAATCCAGATGCCTTATAGCCTCAATAAAGGTGACCTGGGCTTTAAGATACACTATTATTTTAGTAACACCTTAGGGGTTAAAGGGTTAATAAATACTGTTGCAGTAAATGTACCTTATTTCTTTTTTCTACTGAGAATAGTAGTATATATTTATCCTTTTTTTTTTTATAATTTTTTTATTTTTTATAAACATATATTTTTATCCCCAGGGGTACAGGTCTGTGAATCACCAGGTTTACACACTTCACAGCACTCACCAAATCACATGCCCTCCCCAATGTCCATAATCCCAACCCCTTCTCCCAAACCCCCTCCCCCCGGCAACCCTCAGTTTGTTTTGTGAGATTAAGAGTCACTTATGGTTTGTCTCCCTCCCAATCCCATCTTGTTTCATTTATTCTTCTTCTACCCACTTAAGCCTCCATGTTTATCCTTTAATTACATGTCTTTTCTTCCTTCATTAGTACAAATTTGAGTCTTACTCTTTTCACACTCAGTACGAAATCTCCTGAATTAGAGGCACTTTTCAACACCCTTGAAATATTTGGTTTTTCAAACTTTGCTCAAGATATTAATGCCTTTGGAAGTGACAGTACATTCTTTTAGATACACAGGTGTTTAATAGTTTTTGTCTGTCATTCGTCTTTGGAAGCTAGAGTGATTTTTCTTAACTGAATCATGTTTAGTGAAAGTTAGATAGCTTTGCTTGAAAGCTAGCCTGAAGCTTTCAGCTGACTGATTTGTAAGGAGTCCTTCAACAAACTGCATCAGCATCTGCTGACTGAAGATAATGGGTTGTCTTCTGAGATATGTGGGAAACACCTACTGCTTTTCATTGCATTTCCATTGTTACAAATGGAATCGGTCAATGCCAAGTACATAGTTTTTGTCTCTCCGTGTATATCACCCTACAATATTAAAGGCTTTTTAGAAAGTGTGTAGGGATCCTGTTTATTATGTATTTTTTTAGTGTCTCACTTAGAGAATTTATTGTGTTTCAAGAGACTTGTAACACTCACCATCCCATAATTATTGTTAACTTTGTAAATATTGTAAAAAACCGAGTATTAGACTCTTTTTTTCCTTATTACATTATGTTAGAGATCCGTGTTTAAATCAGAACTCTAAGAATGCTAATAATGTAACTGTGGTGGCCATCAAATTGACAGAAATCTACACAGAGCAAGGTCTGTATCTGTATAAACAACGTTGTCTGGTAAATAACTTCTATTGGCTAAATGCTGACAAGTTCATCTTAATAACTACCATATAATGGATTCCAAATATGCAACACTAGAAAAATGGTGCAGGGAAACAGAATTGAGGGATTAGAGCAGTATTGTCTTTCAGCACAGATGGCATTGTACTTCATTGTAATCTTATTTGGTAAAATTCGGTAACAGCCATAGTGACACTAAAATCTTCTGACTTGAAGATATATTCTCATAACTTAACAAAGTGATGTACATATTCATGTATATTTTAATTTCAGATTTATCCATAAACAAAATAACAGATACTACTTAATAGTGATCTCAGTTAGTAACTGGTTAAGAACTTTTTAGGAAAGTGATTTAAGTAACTATTATTTACCAATATGATGAATGTTCCAATTTTGAAGAGGATGGAAAAACATGAAAAATATCTAACATAATGTAAAGTTAAAGTAGCAGAGTGCAAAATATAAACAAAATGATTGTGGTTGTATAAAACCACAATCTTATACAAAATAAGAACAGCTGTTTTAGGCAGTGAGATTCTGCATGATTTAAAAAAAAAAAAAAATTCCTGAGGCATCTGGGTGGCTCAGTGGTTGGGCAACTGCCTTTCACTTCATGATCCAAGTCTCCCATTTAACTCCCTGCTCCGTGGAAAACCTGCTTTTCCCTTTCCAACTCCCCCTGCTTGTGTTCCTTCTTTCACTGTGTATGTGTGTGTGTGTCTCTCTCTGTCAAATAAATAAATAAATAAAGTTTTAAAAAAAAGTTCCTTTGATATTATATTAACTGGTAATAGGACAACTAACCACTATACAATATCTGGGAAATCTGATTCCAAAGGGTGGGGTTCAGAATAATGTTACAGCATATAATTGAGGAGTATTAGAAAGCTACATTCACTAGCAATTAAAGAAAGTGCAGTTTTCATAATTTGTTCTAGAAATTGAATATTATTTACATTTCTAAAATTGAATTTTGTTTACCTCATTCCAATGATGAAAAATTCTTTTTTTTGAGAAACTGATTCTTGATAATTCAAGTTAAACTCATATGTTTAAGATTTGCACTTGATAAACTCAGATTTCAAACCCAATCACTTAGAGTACTGAGTACTACCTGGGGAGGTAATTAAACCCACTTCCTAGTGTAAGTGCCCCTGGCATGGTAGCAGAGAGGATGCCTGTTGTTTAGATTATCCCATCTCCTACTGATCTTCTCTCAGACTTAGTCAAGTTTATTTGGTCTTTCTTGTCCTCTACTAGCATATTTTGCTTATATCTTTGAAACTGCCTTGGTCTCTGGGTCAATATTTCTATTCAGCCTGTGTCATTGGCAAATCACAGGTTCTTTGGGTCTAAGCATTTTGTCTGCCCTTCCTCAGAAGTTTGGTAAATCTTGACTGCTTCTCCAGCACCACAATGAAGCAAAAGACTAGCCAGGCCCCGGGGACCTGAAAATCTGACTCAGTCTGGGCTATTGTGCTACTCCAGGGCTCACCCTGCCAGGACCCAGAGCTTCCAGGCCATTCTTTGTGGGCTACACACTGGGAGGCAAGCATAGCCTTAACTACTCCCGTGGGTTATAGGTGCCTTTCTCAGGGAAAGTTTAGATGTAATTACTCTATTGCTCTTCCCTTACTTTTATAAAATACTCCTTGTGCCTGGGGATTCTGTGTATTTGCACTGGAATTTCTTCCATTGTTTTCGTCCCTGACATAAAGGCTTTGGACTCAACACTTTTTTTTTTTTTTTAAGATTTTATTTATTTATTTGACAGACAGAGATCACAAGTAGGCAGAGAGAGAGGAGGAAGCAGGCTCCCCACAGAGAAGAGAGCCTGATGTGGGGCTCTATCCCAGGACCCTGGGATCATGACCTGAGCAGAAGGCAGAGGCTTTAACCCACTAAGCCACCCTGGAACCCCATGGATTGAACAATTTTCTCTCTCAACCCACCTTCTGCTTACTTCACTACCACAACTTCCATCTGATTTAAAGCTTAGGCTCTCAAGGCTACTCTTTTTACTTTGATTTTTATCTATGATTTTATCTTAAATTTTAAAATAAATTCAAAACTCATTAGCCATTGTTTAAATTTGTGCTAGTGGGTTTGTCTTCACATTCTTGGAAAGTATCTTCACATTAATGGACCATATCCTCAACATCCTCTCTTGTAACATTAAATAATAATGGAGCAATTGATTTAAAAAAGATTACAATAATTTTAAAAATTCACTTCTTAATATTTCAAATTCCCAACTGTCCTTTAGTAATCAAAGTTTTTAACTTACATGATAAACTAATGTCAAGGGAGATTAGAAAGACATGGCATTTAGTTTTGAATGTCTTGATTCCCTACAGGTTTTCTAATATATATTCCTTACCATAATAGTTAACCCGATTACAAAACAAAGAAAAGAACAAAATAACTCTCGGGTAAAGAAAGCACTGAATGGGTCCACAGCTTCAGTAAAGTTTAGTCTTTTAGTTTGCTAAATTCTTATTTCCTTGTCTACCTAATGAACCACTGCTCATGTGGGATGTAAGCTGGAGATTTGGCAGTCTGGAAAATACCGCTGGTGTATAAATGAAAGACACTGTAAATGTATTTCAAGGATGATTAAAAAAATGAGAACTAAACATAAGGCACATAGAAAAAAGTCTTCAGTGATAACCAAATGAAACATTCTTGCTCAATGACCATAGAAATGGAAGAAATAGAAGAAGAAAAATCGAGCCAAAAACTTTCTAACTTTATTAAGGGTTTTATGACTTAAAGTTAAAAATGTAGTTCCAGAAAAAATAAAACAACTATTAGACTAGAACTTTGAATAAAAGGTCTTTTAGCTCTCTGAAAAAAATTTAGTTTCTGGTGAAGGGTTTGAAACAGAGACTAGCATTTTATACAGCCTTAACTATTTAGTATACATCTTTTGTGTGACTTAACTTTACATTTCCAATGTAAGCTTTTAAAATATATTAGAAGAATTACATGAGAATATTATTAAATATCTAATATTTATGAATGACTACTATCTGTTCTAAACATTATAGTTATTTAATTTAATCCCAAGTAATTCAATGAGTTAAATTAACTTTCAATTTTAATTAAATGTCAAACCATATTATTCTATTTTCACCTATTCTAGTACCTTGTGTAGATTTACTGTTTCAAAAAATAAAAACTCAAAAAGTAAACTAATAAAAGAGCAGAGAAAAAGAATAAATATGGTATCTCAGAAGATACAGAACAGATTGAATTTTCAAATGAATCTTGCTAGCTTTCTTTTCTCACCCCTTGCAAGAACATTTTGGAGCATTTGTAACATACAAGGTATTTGAAAGATAACTGCTAATACTTTTTTTAGGGAGTGCTCAAGGAAACATCTTTGTTTTTTTAACTTTGCAGAACACATTTATCTTCAGTTGCATGAATAAAGGTGATGAGGGAGCAGGAGGCTAGCTGAGGACAAAGCAAAAGCTGGTGCCTTGCACCCCCTCTTCACCCGCTCCCCTCCATATGTGTAGCATTCCTCAGGCACCCCTGACTGCCATAAAACAATAAATAGTTAACTTGCAGGGATCGCAATCCTGCAGAACAGGAATCTCCCTTGCTCTACAGATGTCCTAGAGACGTAAACAGGGAAGTTACCTTATCAACAGCACAAATTTCCAGAGGCAAATAACTCTCAGTTCCTGAAGCCCTAATGTCTCCCTCCTCACCATAAACTGGAGGAGACTGAGGTAGAAGGGAATGTAAATGATAGCAGGATCATAATACCCCACCAAGAATCCCCCAACTATCTTGATGTTAGTGCCTGACCTAGTTCCATCCATGTTGTCGCAAATGGCAAGATTTCATTTCTTTTGATGGCTGCATAGTATTCCATTGTGTATATATACCACATCTTCTTGATCCATTAAAGGTGACATTGATCAGGCCATAAGGGCAAGGCCTTCCCCCGGCACCTTGTAGGCCCTCCCTAACATGTGAGAACTCTGTTGAAATCTCCCATCCCTTCACCACCTCCCCCCAACCGCAAGGTATATAACGTGCCTACCCTCACAACCCCGGGGCAGCTGCATCTCCGCCTGCCCACGGGCCCTGTCCCCATGCTCTAATAAATCACCTTTTGCACCAACGACGTCTTAAGAATTCTTTCTTTAGTCGTCGGCTCCGAACCTCTGCACCCTACCGAACCTGACTTAGGTTCTGGGACTTCATCAAAGGTAATGTTTTTTCTCTAACCCCAAACAGGAATCGACCCATAAATACAGAGAATAAACTGGTGGTTGCCAGAAGGGAGGGGGATGGGCAAAATAGGTGAAGGGGATTGACAGGCACAGGCCTCCAGGTATGGAATGAATAAGTCATAGGAAGGAAAGGTACAGCACAGGAAATATAGTCAATGGTGTTGTAAGAGCACTGTATGGTGACAGATGGGAGACACAATTGTGGTAATAGCATACTGTATAGAGCTTTCCAAATACTATGTTAAACACCTGAAACTAATGTAACATGGTATGTCAACTAGTCTTCAGTAAGAAAAAAGAAGGGAAGGGGAGAGGAGGAAAGGGAAGGGAGGGAAGTATTATTTTACGTTTTATGGAGTTATTTAGTAACTCAATAAACTTCATAACTTCATAACTTCAATAAATATTGAATAACAGAGTTTAGACTTGTGATTGGTAGAGTTTAAAAGATTTTATGTAAAATGGATAGAGCATATGAAGGTCAAGTTTAGGTAAATCTTAATGCAATAATTAAATGATCTTTCTTCAGTTTATTAAAAAAGAGTTATTTTGGTTTAAATAATAGAAGTTATGTATAATTCCAATAACCACAATTTTGTCAAAACAATTTCACCCAAAGCTTTCCCTGATTATTGGGCACTTTTTGATAATGAACCTTTTTCTCTTTATAATATAATTATAATAAAATTTTTAAGGTAAAAATGGAACAAAAGGTGAATGTTTGATAAATTTCCTATGTAGGCTTAAACAAGCACATATGTTATTGTGTAGGGGAACTGAATACAGGTGGTTCTGACTCAGAAAAATTGTTAGTTTGGTCACAGTCAGGCTAATATATCTTTACCCGAGGGGAAATGTCCCATTATGAAAAACATGAATTTTCAAGACATAAGCAGCAAACTTTGTTAAAAATGGAGTATAAACTTCATTTAAGGAACATGAAGTAATATTCACTTTCAAATATAAAAAATGCAGTTACAGTACATTCATATTTCAATAGTATAATTAAATTTCTAGGAGGAAACCTGACAACCACAGTGTTCTTTATATAGAAATTAAGAAATTAATTGCAAAGATTAAGGTTATTTAAGGATTCTCTAATGTATTTTTCGCACAAATCATATTAAAATAGGATCCCTCCCATTCACTGTGACCTTGGTCAGTAGGGTGCCTACATGGTAACTTCTGCATAGTATATCCCTTAATTCAACCCCCAGGCACCAGGAAAGCTGATCCTTCCAAAGTGCATTTGATTAATTTTCAACCATTTATGCAATTACAGTTTGGGATGACATTTGGGAATACTCAAAATATTTTTGTCTACCAAGAAAAGTTAAAAAAAAAAAAGCTACCAACTTTCTGAGGACTTTTTGAAGACTCACCATTTCCAGGTATTGCACTGAATATTCTACACGTTAGTTTTCATTTAATTTTAATAAAAATCCAGTGAGGTTAGTATTCTTATCCTTATTTCCTTAGTCAAGGAAACTTAAAGAACTGATACTTTCCCAGGACACATAGCTAGTAAGAAGCAAGAGATGATACAGAAATTCAATATTGTCCAATTTTAAGGCTACTTTGCTAATCCTAATCACTATTCTCCACTTCCTATTATTATATTATTTATTAAATATTATATTAAATGTGTTGCTTTCACAAATTTTTCTGACCAAAGTCCACTTTATTCACGTTCCCTTAGAAAAGGGATAAAGGACTTTTACACTGTGGAGGGCTTAATTATGTTGAATTGCATTACATAACAATGAATGATAGATTTAAGATAATGAATCTATCTTTAGGAGAATGGTTAGTCATACAGAAAGCTTTTGATTTTGTGAGTCCTGGCAGTTTAAGAGAATGCAGGTTCTGCTTTTGAATTTTGTTCCAGGACTCCAGTAAAAGTATGCCTGGTTGGGCTGAGTTCTGTGGTCATAACTGTTATATTAAGTGACAGGGGATTTCATATTGCCTCAGGAAAGGATTTGTGTGTATTACGGGCATAGCCCCTCCACCATGAACTTATTACTTTCATGTGTTAAAACAAAAACATCAACATTGAGAACCACCCAAAAGACCACATATGACAGTAAAAATAATCATTCTTTAGCAGGTAATGATAAATTACTACAGAAGAAAAACTGGTTTTCTATCAAGTTTGGAAATAACACAGTCTAATTATTTTCTTGCCATGCTTGGATCAGCAGGTGAAAGGACACCTCAGCCTAAAGATTAATTCCTTATAAATTTCAACCTAAACAAGAATTAAGCAGCTTAGTCAGCATCTTTCTTCATAAGTTACTGTTTCTAGAATATACAAATACATCAGTATTTAGGGTTTTGATTCTGGCATTTCATTTTGGCATTTCTTTGATATAAGGGGATCAGGTCACTTCCTTCAATTATTTTTGGGGATAACCTGGTGTGCTGCTTTACATCTATAAGATATTTTACTTCTGCTATGTCCTGAGTTTATTACTAATAGTTTTACATTTTGATCCTATAAATGTTACCTGACTTTCCATATCTCATCAACAACTTCTTTTATCTGCATTCCTTGCTTCTAGTAAGTTCTGAATCCCACCCATCCTACATATTGCCACCAAAGTAATTTAATCTTATTTTCCTGCTTAAATGAACTAAGGGATTACTCTTTTATAATATTGTTTAAAATAATAGCTAACATTATTGAGCACACAGTATGTGCTTTGACTAATTATTTGGTTCAGCTTAGTTGAAATCTATAATATCCCTATGAATATATTCTAAGTTTTCTGAGACTATTTTAGCTTGATACAACTTAAATAGATATCCACTTGGGCAATCAATCTGACACTCTAGGAGAAGCCTCAGGTTAATATGTTTTTAATAAACTTTATATAATAGAAAATAATGATATAAAAATTTAAATGTATTGCTGTTACAGTTTTAATTCAATCATTGGCAATGATAAAAAGTCTTAACCATCAAAATATTCTAAAATTAAAGGCTTAGAAGAAAAAACAGTAAGAAAAGCAATGCTTACATAGATGTATCAATAAAGATTAGCATATCTTACTATATTTTGGATTTTTAAAAAGTCAATAATATTCTCTTTTCATGGGAAACATTATGCAACTTCATTGACTGATACATTTATTTATTCAGTCAAACTCATTAGGACAAAAAACAGTAACAATGAGGAACCTAGCGGAGTAATTTCTTTTTATATTATATCAGTGTTAAATTGAGACTGGAAGGGTGAGTGGACAATAATATCGAAGTATCATATAAAACATATTAAAATAGTTTAAATATAATTTAAACTATAAATTACAATATAAAAATTATATAATATATAATATAAAAATATTTCAAACTGTGCAGTTTTTTTCTGAGTCAGAGAAAATTTAGTTTTAAAATTTTCTTATACATAAAGTCTTATTTTCTAGTGATTTTATGGCCAATGAGACACAATACTTTTCTTAGTGAAAGAAATAGAGCCGTGACACTGGAAATGCTACTTTCTAACCCATTTCCAGTCCCCTGGCTCTTTAGCAAGCAAACCCAGCTTTTACGGGGGACTATGTTTCTGAGCCTCCCTTTAAGCAAAAAGTGGTCATGTGACTGAATCCTTGCCAATGAGATCGAGGTAGAAATGCCAGGGGGGGTTCTGGGAAGACTAGTAAAGAAAGTTTAATCAACTAAGAAGGGCTTTTATTCATTTGTTGTTTTTTTAAGGATTTTAATTTTATATCTTTATCTTTACCTCACTATGGTATGTGATTCAGCCGTGATGTCTCAAACTATAGCAGCTACCCTAGATCATTGGGTAACCTCAAGCATGACCCTAATGGAAAAAAGGTCATGCCACAAAGAGGAGATAGCTTAGCACGTAATTTGTTTTCTCTCCTGCCCTTTATTATTGTTATGGATTGATCACTATTCAGGCTTTTTCTACCAAGAATCCAAAAATTAAACACACCAGGTATAACAGGTTGGGAATGGATAACAACAGTTGCAGGCATATTGATAACCGGAATATTTTCTTTCCTCCCTATTCTTTCTTCAAAAAATAATTATATATGACAAAGCATTTCCAGAATAAGAGTAAAAATGGTTTCACTGAGAGGCAAACGAGTGACTGTATTCCTGCTGAATTCACATTAAACTCCATGGATTATATAAATGTCAATTTCTAGGCTTAGACAATATACCCTATTTGTGTGAGACTATGGCTTGGCAATGGCCTTGAGGAGTGGTTTATGGACCTACCCTATATGTTTCTGTGTAACATCTCATGAATCTATAATTGTTTCAAAATAAAAGTTTTTTTTCCTTAATTTAAAATGACTCCATCTTGAAAAGATTTTGAAATCACTGAAGCTATATATAAAGGTGGGAAAAAGACACACACACAAACACACTTTAGTTACAGTAAAACTTAAAAATATCAAAGAAAAAATATTGGAAGCCTCTAGCAAGCAAGGATTATTCAATGATAAAAGATGGAAAATCACATTAACATCATGCTTCTCTATAGCACCAATGCATACAAAAGCCAATGAAAGCAATATTTTTAAGCTGTAAGGAAAGGAAAAAGCAAAACAAAACAAAACCTAGAGTTAATGTCCAGCTAAACTATTACACAACAATTGTATCCATGTGCAATAATTTAGTAATGTACTACAACCATGTGCCATAGTTCTAGGCATTGCAGATAACACAGTGAAGAAAATAAACCAAAATCTCTTATTCCATCCTTCTCTACCATTGTAAATGCTATTTCAACAATCGGCAATTGTCTCTAGCTTTCCCAGCCACTCAGGGTGTCATGTTTAGGGACACCTGAGTGGCTCAATAGGTTAAGCCGCTGCCTGAGGGCTCGGGTCAAGATCCCAAGATCCTGGAATCTAGCTCCATATCAGGTTCCCTGCTTAGCAGGGCGCCTACTTCTTCCTCTGCCTACTGCTCCCCTGCCTGTTCTCATGTTCTCTCCCGCTTCATCCCTCTTTCTCTCCGGGACAAATAAATAAAATCTTTTTTAAAAAGCCATGTTTACACCTTCCCTTTGATGACCCAGGCTCAGTGCTAGAGCTTAAAAAAAGCCTTTCTCAAGAAACAAGAAAGGTCTCAAAACCACAACCTAACCCTACATCAAAATGAGCTGGAGAAAGAACAGCAAAGAAAGCCTAAACCAGCAGGAGAAGAGAAATCATAAAGATCAGAGCAGAAGTCAATAATATAGAAAACAAAAGAACAGTAGAACAGATCAATGAAATTAGAAGCTTATTCTTTGAAAGAATTAATAAGAATGATAACCCCCGGCCAGACTTATCAAAAAGAAAAGAGAAAGGACCCAAATTAATACAATCATGAATGGAAGAGGAGAGATCACAACCAACACCAAAGAAATACAAACAATTGTAAGAACATATTATGAGCAACAATATGCCAGCAAATATGACAGTCTGGAAGAAATGGATGCATTCCTAGAGAAGTTTAAACTACCAAAACTGAACCAGGAAGAAATAGATAACCTGAACAGACCCACAACCAGTAAGGAGATTGAAGCAGTCATCAAAAATCTCCCAACAAAACAGAGCCCAGGGCCAGACGGCTTCCCAGGGGAATTCTACCAAACACTGAAAGAAGAATTAACACCTCTTCTCCTGAAACTGTTCTAAAATATAGAAATGGAAAGAAAACTTCCAAACTCATTTTATAAGGCCAGCATTACCTTGATCCCAAAACCAGACAAAAACTCCACCAAAATGGAGAATTACAGACCAATATCCTTGATGAACACAGACGCAAAAATTCTCACCAAAATCATAGCAAATAGGATCCAACAGTACATTAAAAGAATTATTCACAATGACCAAGTGGGATCTATTCCTGGGCTGCAAGGTTGTATCCACAAATCAATCAATGTGATACAATACCTTAATAAAGGAGAGAACAAGAATCATATGATACTCTCAATGGATGCTGAAAAAGCATTTAACAAAGTACAGCATTCTTTCTTGATCAAAACTCTTGACAGTGTAGGGATAGAGGGTATATACCTCAATATCATCAAAGCCATCTATGAAAAACCATAGTGAATATCATTCTCATTGGGGAAAAACTGAGAGCTTTTCCCTTAAGGTCAGGATCACAGCAGGGATGTCCATTATCACCACTGCTTTTCAAGATAGTACTAGAAGTCCTAGCCTCAACAATCAGACAACAAAATGAAATTAAAGGCATCCAAACTGGCAAAGAAGAAGTCAAACTCTGTCTTTGCAGATAACATGATATTTTATGTGGAAAACCCAAAAGAATCCACTGCAAAACTGCGTGAACTCATACAGGAATTCAGTAAAGTGGCAGAATATAAAAATCAATGCACAGAAATCAGTTACATTTCTATACACCAACAGCAAGACAGAAGAAAGAGAATTTAAGAAGTCGAGCCTGTTGAAAATTGCACCCAAAACCATAAGATACATGGGAATAAACTTAACCAAAGAGGAAAAGAATCAGTACTCAGAAAACTATAAAGTACTCATAAAAGAAATTGAGGAAGACACAAAAGAAATGGAAATGCTCATGGATTGGAAGAATAAATCCTGTGAAAATGTTTATGCTACCTAAAGCAATCTACACATTTAATGCAATCCCTATCAAAATACGATCCATTTTTTTTCAAAGAAATAGAACAAATAATCCTAAAATTTATATGTTGAAAAAGAAAGTCATAGTTGGTGGCATCACAATTCCAGACTTCAAGCTCTATTATCTGTCATCATCAAGATAGATGGTAGATGGTACTGGCACAAACACAGACACATATATTAATGGAACAGAACAGAGAGCCTAGAAATGGACCCTCCACTCTATAGTCAGCTAATCTTTGACAAAGCAGGAAAGAATGTCCAATGAAAGAAAGACAGTCTCTTCAACAAATGGTATTGGGAAAATTGGAGAACCACATGCAGAAGAATGAAACTGGACCATTTCTTTACACGACACACAAAAATGGCCTCAAAATGGATGAAAGACCTCAATGTGAGATAGGAATCCATCAAAATCCTTGAGAAGAACACAGGCAGCAACCTCTCTGACCTCAGCCACAGCAACTTCTTTCTAGAAACCTCACCAAAAGCAAGGGAAGCAAGGACAAAAATGAACTATTGGGACTTCATCAAAATCAAGAGCTTTTGCACAGCAAAGAAGACAGTGAACAAACCAAAAGACAACTGACAGAATGGGAGAAGATATTTGCAAATGACATATCAGATAAAGGACTAGTATCCAAAATCTATAAAGAACTTATCAAACTCAACACCCAAAGAAGAATCCAATCAAGAAATGGGCAGAAGACATAAACAGACATTTCTGCAAAGAAGATATCAAATGAGCAACAGTGACATTAATAAGTGTTCAACATCAGTCGACATCAGGAAAATAGAAATCAAAACCACAGTGAGATACCTAACGTCACAACAGTCAGAATGGCTAAAATTAACCAGTCAGGAAATGACAGATGTTGTTGAGTATACAGAGAAAGGGGAACCCTCCTACACTGTTGGTGGGAATGCAAGCTGGTACAGGCACTCTGGAAAACAGTATGGATATTGCTCAAAAAGTTGAAAATAGAGCTACCCTATGATCCAGCAATGGCACTAGTGGGCATTTACCTTAAAGATACAAATGTGAACCAAAGGGACACATGCACCCAAATGTTTAGAGCAGCAATGTCCACAATGGCCAAACTATGGAAAGAACATAGATGTTTCTCAACAGATGAATGGATGAAGAAGATGTGGTATGTGTGTATAGATATACACATACATACAGAAAGTGGAATACTATGCAGCCAACAAAAAACACTGAAATCTTGCCATTTGAAACAATGTGGATGGAACTAGAGGATGTTATGCTAAGCAAAATAAGTCAATCAGAGAAAGACAATTATCATATGATTTCTCTGATATGAAGAATTTGAGAGGCAGGATGGGGGGTTGTGGGGGGGTAGGGAGGGAAAAAATAAAACAAGATGGGACTGGGGAGGTAGACAAACCATGCAAGACTCTTAATTTTAGGAAACAAACTGACGGTTCCTGGGGGTGTGTAGAGGGAATAAGGTGACTGGGTTATGGACGTTGGGGAGGGTATGCACTATGGTGAGTGCTTTGAATTGTGTAAGACTGATGATTCACAGACCTGTACCCCTGAAGCAAATAATACATTATATGTTACTTAAAAAAAAAAAAATGGAGAACTGAGCCTGTAGCTAAGGCTGGAGCTTTCCTGGCCCATTCTGGCATGGCAATCTTAACTGAAGAACTATGGCTAAGCCTGGAAGTCTGGAAGTAGACTTAAAGAGAAATAGCTGTGGCTTTTGTGCAATGATCTTAATCATTCATCTCCATGAACAATGTTGCCTGGGCTTCTGGAGTTTTTAGTAATAACTTCATAAGGCATACAGTTCCTATTCTGGTCCAAATCCAGAGTTACTGATAAACTTCATTCCTTCATTCCCCTTCTCATGGGGTACATAAGCACAACTTATTATTTTCTCTCTTTCCCCTTGCTTGACAAGAGAGGGTTTTATGTACACATATGCAAATGTATTAGTAATATAATGTCTTCATATAAAAATATAATGTCTTCTTTTAAAAAGACATTTCTATGAGTCTTAGTTCATTTTTTAAACAGGGTCACTCAGATCTTGATTTTGATAAATTTTTAATGTTTGAATTATTACTTTTTGCTTTTTACTTCTCAATACCCACATAAGTGATAAATAGTGGAATTTTTTATCATGTGCCATCATTAACCTACTAAAAAAATTAATTGAATGCATACTATCTGTCAGGAACGTAACTAGACTGAGATATAGTGTTCCTCATATAGACACTAGGAATGCCCAATTTAAAAAAGTTAATAATAACAACAACCGGACTAAGAATAAAAGAAAAATGCCCAGTTTTCACAAAGCTAAAATTTTGGCTGTGGGCAACAATACTAAAGAATAATGAAATCATAACATACCACAGAGCAATAAGTGTGATAAGACAAAAAAATGAGAAAAGTTGAATAATAAACAAGGAACCTCACAAAAATTATAGTGAAAGAAAAACTCTGCCTTATTTAGAATACAGTTCGTTAGTGCCATCAGCTGGATTTTGCATTATGACAGTATACTCCTGACCCCACGTGAAGCTTCTAGACTTGTGGAAACACAAAGAGGTTTTTTTTTTTTTTTTAATAGTTTTTCTTCTATTTCAAGTATAACTTTTTGTTGCACTTGCTCTTTTTAATAGTTATTTAAAATGGTAGTTTTTGCAGCTCTATGTGGTTTACACATATTACTAGAATTTTATCATAAAAAAACAAAGGGCATTACTTGACAAGATTTGTTCATCAGAAATTTAGGAGAGAAAAGGCATCCAATGGAGTTGAAATGTCTTAAAAGCGAAAGGCTCCAGGATGGTTAAGGATTGAATACTTAAATCTGGTTATTTGGTTTATATTTCTGTTTTTATATGTATTTGCTATTTATATTTGGACACAAAGAAGAAATTGAAGGCTATAGTTTCCTCTGCAGTAATAAAGATGGTCTTTGTAATCCACTGTAGCAGTAAAACTGCTGAGTATTTGAACATTGTGGAATATCTAATTCTGTACATGACATGCACTATTAACACTACATCTTAATCTACTATTAGATTTTCCATTCTATTAATGATTGAGCTGGCTGATCATTTGCTGCAAGTTCATGAAAGTCATTAATTAGATGGTGTGGCAACAAAACCAAACATCTGAACCACAGAAGCATTTAAATTTAAAAATAGGTTTAAAGCTATGAAAAATAAACTGCCCAAACTACACAGAATACATTAAAAAATACCCATGTAATAACTGATAAAGTAAATAATTTTTTATCATATTATTCTCAGATCTCTTTAAAAAGAGAAGAAACTACAGATTTATGGAACTTGACCTTCTACCTCTTTCCAGATACATTTCCTTCCTCCCTCAATCTGCTTGAAAGAACTATATACAGGATGCACTTTTTTTTTTTTTTAATCTTTTCCCTGATACACTTTAACCTTTTCCAATATATGTTTGAATACATAGAAGTTATACTGGTTTGGGGAAAAAACAAGTATCTTCCAAAATACTAGCATTTTTGCTATCCTAAAAGGAATTTTTCTAAAAATAAGCTTTGTTTTGTTTTGTTTTCAAAACAACTGCACTGTGTTCATACATAAAATATATAATACGAGAGTTATAACACTATTTGTCTGTCTTTATTGCTTCATATATGGCCATAATATCCTCATACTATCAACTAATAATGACTAAGAATCTGCTTTATGTTCAAGGTAATATTATCTAGCCTTTTATAGGAGAAAAAATATGCATTTTCTCAAGATTTACAGTACTTTGTGTGGTAATACTTCATTTGCTGCAATCTCTGAGGCACTAAGAATCCACAGATCTACTTAAATATACAGATTAATTGGTGCTTCTTTATTTGCTTGTACAACCTTATTACCCCTTTGTAATAGATTTTACCAGAAAATGAAAATTATAGTTTTTTTAATGTTGAGAAATACACTCTTAGTTTTAGTGTTAGGGAAGAGTTAGCCTAGTGTGGCTTTTACAGAAAAAAACTGACAGTTGGCTATATTCTTTGACTTGTTACTATTCTAAAACAATAAATTTTATTTTCTTACTTCAGAAGTTATATTTTCTAACCTTTACCAAAATGTCCAGTTTTATATTTGACCTCAGGAATCTTATTTCTGTTTCCAACCAAAGAAAGTATTTTCTGTCCTCACTTCCATTATAGAGCCACTGTGTGAGATAGTCAACATAATTTACTTATTCTCCAACAAAACCTAGTTGAACTTATTGTTCGTCAATACGTTCCTATTACATTACTTGTATTATATGTCATATTGGAGTGCTTTTCTCACTCCGCTATAGAGAAATCCTGCTTTATCTTGGGTTGTGGCTCTGCTCATTAACTGAACAGAACTTGCTCATTTATTACAATGATCTGGTTTCCAAGCAACAATTTTTTGAAGTTGAAATTATATTAAATACCTCTGTACATAGCAATCTCTTGATTACTAGTTTTTGTGTTTATCTAATTAGAAGTGTCAAATATAGATCACATTATAAAATAATTTTATATTAACTTACAAAGAATTTTATGTTAACTTAAAAGGAAGAATAAGATTTTTAACAATGATGAGTCAATTAGAAAGACTTTATAAAGAAGAGTGGTTTCAAAATATACATTTGTTAAAAAACTGGGAAATTTATAAAAACTATAAAATTTCCTTTGAAAATATTTAAAATCTCAGCATCACTATTATTATTGACACTGGCATTATTACTAAAAGTGCTAATTTTAAAAACTTGGGTCTAATCTATAAAAGAACAGGCATCCAGAGTGTCAGTAAGGCAGAGTAAGTACTTTTCTGAGCCCAAAACAATTCTCAGATGAGCAACCCCAAATGGAATTATTCATAAGTTTTCAAACACACTAAGAATATTCGAGAAAATTCATATCTGAGCCATTTATTTTCATCAAGTCTTTTTGATGTCTCTAATACACATGCTAATATGTTTCAATGTTCATATCAGCATGTTTTCTTTTAAAGAAATAGGGGTATATAAATAAAGAATAGCATATATAGGTCTTAAAAAAATTCTTAAGCTCACAGCATGAAATGTCTAAAAGCTTTGGACTCAAGTAACTTCTCCTTTAATACATCCAACTTCAGAGTCTCCGCATCTTTGCTTCTTAAAAATTTTACACTTGCACCTTTGGATGACTACATCCTAGTCTTTGAAGTGGTATTACTAGGGTAATCTATGTGGGACCACTGGAAATAAGTGTGGATCTCTGAAGTTATGGGAAGACATAAAGAAGTCATGGTTTTAATAGAACAATATTAATGAAACATGCAGAAACAGCTTTATGCAAAACAATCAGACACACTTTTAATCTCTCAGAAGACTCTACACCTACATGATTATCCTTCATCTCATTTCATTTTTGTAAGACCATTTCCTATTTCATTATTAGAAGTTAAGTCTTTAACTAAGATGAAAAGTCCAAAATTTCACCTTCTCTGGAGGACTGACTCACTTTATGCAAAAGACTAATAATGACAGAAAAGATTTCAGATATTCAAAGCAATTCCCAGAGGTGCAGTCTCAAGATTGAGAAAGCTGTTTTTGAGAAAGTGGGATGTCTAAAATTCCATGTCAAAATACTTAGTACTAATATTTGCATGAATACAAATTAAAACCATGTTTTATTTTTTCACTTGGCAAATATACTCATGTTTCTAAATTCCATCTTACACTTTTATTTATATTCTTTTGAGGTTGCAAGCAAGCTATCTCATTCATGATTAATGACACCAGTTTGTATCATTAGGCATATGCACACTAAACCACACATAAATTGGAAATAGAAGCAAGTGAAAGTAAATTGAAATAGAGAAATGTGAAATACTGCTGAAACATTAATATTTATCAAGTTATTATCTGGTTATATAAAAAGGTATTAAAATATATTAAAACCACAATTCCTTTGTTGATAGTTCCTTTTAACAATATAACCGACCAGCCAGCGGCCAAAAAAAAAAAAAAAAAAAAAAGGCAGCATTCATAAGCATGTAGTTCAATTCAATTCATCATGACAACAAGTTAAAAAAAAATGTTGAACTCTTTGAAAATCAGACAACAAGAACAAAATAAAACAAAGCCCCTCTTTAGCCAGAAACCAGAGTTAAGCTTAGTTGGTGATTATAGAAATAACTGAAGTAGATATAAATCCTTGACAGTCAAGAGTTCTATAACGGGCACTGAGAGTATGCATAGATAGCATAGATATATAAATAAAATTGGTAAAAAGCCTTATGTTACATTAATACAATTCATAAAAATTTTCTTATTTTTAAACAATGGCACATTAAGACCTTTCTGTAAAAGAGGAATAAGTTATTGATTAGTATTGGGCATTTAGTATGGCTACCCTGAGCTAGATACTGCACTACAGCATAGCAAGTGAAAATGTAGTTCAGAAAAGAACATTTTTCTTGCCTTTGAGAACATCTCATTTATTAAATCTGCAGGACAATTTGTTCCCCCAAAATTAGTGCTTATATTCACTTATCTTAATATGAGAGGAGTCTTTCTTTAAAATAATAACTAATATTTACTGAGTGCTTACTATGTGCCCCTAAATTTATAATCCTCTGGATATTTCCAAAATGAGGTAATAATTGGGACCAAAGTTAGTCTTCCATTTTGTGAGTTAAAGCAAAAGTTTGATAAATGCTAAATGAATCTGGATATTGATAGAAAAGTTGGGCCTTACTGATGTTTAAAAAACAACAGCAACAGCAAAACAAAACAAAAACCAAAAAAACTTACCATCACCCTTTTTTAGTAAAATAGTGCAAAAGATTATTACATTGTGAATATATGTTCTGTTTAGGATCAGTAAGATTTCACTATTCTAGGTTTGATGTAAGTTATAATATCTAATATCTGTTTACTTGCCATTTGTTAGCTAGAACTTACTGCTCTTTGCAACTGTCTGACAATAGGTTAATTTATTCTTTAGAATGCAGCTCCATGAAGAGAAAGGCTTTTCTTTTTTTTCTTTCTTTCTTTTTTTTTTTTTTTTGAGTCACTAATATTTTCACAGTTCAGACTAATATTTATTGAATTCATGCATAAACATTATTGAGCTGGCTACTCAGTGGGAAGATACATCTTACTTTCTGGATTGGAAGTAAGGCATTTTGCCCATCTTGACAAAATGTTGTGCCATTACTTAGATTTACTGACAGATAGCTAATTAAAAACTCAAGCCCAACACCTAGATTAATTACCAACTGTCTCTCATTGAGTAATACCAATTACAAACAAAGTTTCATTCTTTGCTTGTCCTAGTTTCTAGCAAATCCACTGTGGGCTCTGCACTGTCCTGTCCCACATAACCAGTATCTTATCAGTACCCTTATCCTTGCAATATGCAAACATCTGCTACTCATACTTCTAATTAGCAGAATGCCCAATTCTTTCCTATAGGCCTTTGTATTATTATAATGATCAGATTCACAATAAAAATCTTTAATTTGGATCTCCACTGTTTCTTGTAATAGAGTACTCTATTTGTCAAATAGACATTTGAAGATCTGGCCCACAAAACTAAATGTTTTATATATAGATATATATCTCTCTCTATATATAATTTCTACATGTTTTTATTTTCCTTTAATATACTTGTAAGGTGCTTTAATCTCTTAGCTTAATTATTTTGTGGCTCCTATCTCTTTTTTTTTTTTTAAGATTTTATTTATTTATTTGACAGAGAGAGATCACAAGTAGGCAGAGAGGCAGGCAGAGAGAGAGAGAGAGAGGAGGAAGCAGGCTCCCTGCTGAGCAGAGAGCCCGACGCGGGACTCGATCCCAGGACCCTGAGATCATGACCCGTGTGGCTCCTATCTCTTGACCTCATTTATGTCTGTACTGAAATGTTAACTCCTAAAACAGGGGCTCCCCGACCACACTATTTCTTACAGCAAGAGGCTCACTATTTACGCCATTGTCTTACTGAATTCCACCACTCTTCCCAATTTTTTTCCTATCTGAAATCATAATAGCTGTTTATTTGTGTATGGATTTCTTCCTTAAGTAAAAGGAAAGTTGCACAGGATAAGGAAATTTTCCTGAGTATGTTGTTAGGGCTGTTTCTGACTTCCCATTAGCTCAGGGTGGGAGGCACATCCTTGTTCTCAGCTGAAAAGTACTAAGTACCTATTTAAAGGGAACAGGAAGAGGTCCAGGCAACATCATATTGCCCTGACATAAGATCTCACAAGCAACCCCAGCAATCATCATACCACTCTCAGCAATAAAACAAAATATGAAATAAAGCTACACATAGCATTATCCGTTTATTAGCAATAAAATCAGAATGATCCTTAACATTACCATTCCAGGCTCTTATTTAAAAAATATGGGCTAGAAATGCAGAGCACTAAAAACATCACATAATTTCAGAAATGAAAGGCTAAAAAACAACAACAAAAAAAAACCATTCTGCAATACAGAGCCATCTGGAAGGGGCAAACAGCTAAGGCTTTAGTTCTTGATTTCTTAGTGGTAAGCATGCTGCCCTGGGCAACTCTTCCCTTCTCAGTTTTATTTTTTGTCACCTATCTCTTATCAGCTTGACAATCTAGCCAGCTTTTTTGTAGCTACTTAGGAACATTCTATTCCAGTTTAAAAACTGTGACTATTAGAATACAAAATTCAAAATATGTATTTTTTTTCTTTTAGTGAGAGAAACAGCATGCATGAGAAGGGGGGGGGTAGGGGAGGGGCAGAGAGAATCTTAAGCAGGATCCATGCCCAATGCAGAGCCTAACCAGGGTTCCATCTCCCGACTCTGAGATCATGACCTGAGCTGAAATCAAGATCTGAAGCTTAACTGACTGAGCCACCTAAGTGTCCCATAAAATACATATTTAAATAAGCAAGAAAATGCAGTTATATTTGAAGCATTGGGATAATCAATGCCTTTAAAAGCAGGACTTCTTGTCCTTATGATAAGGGCTCTTAGAACCTCATATATTCCTCTTAGTTGGCAATTTGTTCTTATGCAAGTGCCCTATCTTGCAAATTGTCACTGGTTTTTACAGAGTGACCAGTCACAATATATCTTCAAAATATATAGATTGGGGCGCCTGGGTGGCTCAGTGGGTTAAAACCTCTGCTTTTGGCTCCCCACATGGAGCTCTCTGCTCAGCAGGGAGCCTGCTTCCTCCTCTCTCTGCCTGCCTCTCTGTCCACTTGTGATCTTTGTCAAATAAATAAACAAAAATTAAAAAATATATATAGAGAGAGAGATTTAAGCTATATCCCAACTCAGATTTATTTCACATCCCTGAATATAATTATGAGTATGGACATAGCCACTGAATTTTGGGGTCATTTACTGTACCTTATAATTAATTTTTAAGAAAAACTTAAATGGCAAATGAATGCAGACATCATTATTGCTTCATTTTAGCCAATGTACTTGATTATTCAAATTTAGATTCTTTCTTTCCTCCAGATTGAACTTTTAAGTCCCCTTCCTATGAGCATGATTTAAAAATTGTATCAAAATAATGTCATGTGGGAAAAGTAACAAAAAGACTTTTGATACCTTCTCAGATTTTCAGCAGATTCTCTGAATACAGAATGAATTTTAATGATATCAGTTTTTCCTCTATCTCTGCTTTATTTGTTGCACAGCATGAATCACTTTCTAAAATTTTTCCATCTATTCAGTTATATATATTTTTGTCTGCTCTTTATCAGAATATGAGCCTTTTGAGCTCATGGATATTTTCTGTCTAGTCCACTTTTTATCCCATGTATATATAACAGCATGTAACATCTAATTACAAAAGAAGAATCAAAGAATATTAAGGGTTTGATGAATTATATACAGGAGCATGTTTCAGATTTTATTGTTCTTTTATACAGATGATATGCATACAGGGGCATTTATTTCAACAAATTTTATTGACTCAGTCACTTGAAAGACATTTATTGAGCCCCTTTGAATTCTTTACACTTTCATTATTTTGAACTAAAGGGTACAATTTCATAATAAAATCTGTATTCATTCTTAAATAAACTTGAGAAGTAGATCTCTCCGAGGTTGTATTTCCATCAGAAAATCAATTGGTATTATTAATATATTCAATCAAACACTGTTGACTAGAAAGATAAATCTGGGTAGTAATTCACGCTTTTCGCAAATAATTTCTTTTAATTTGCAGGTACATAAGATAGCACTTATTTGTCCTACTGACTTCAGATCAAGTCATAGGGTTTTCTTTAGTCAAAGAAAAATGAACAGAAGTGATGTATGCCCCTTTCAAGAATAAGATCTAGGAGCTGGTACATGCTTTAACATGCTCCCTTCAAAAAACAATTGATACTGTAAAAATCATTTTATGTTAATATATAGAAACACTTAACCTAGTCTACCAATATCTATTGGGCACCAAGATACTTTCTAAAGAAAGGATAACATAAAATTACAGAAGAGACAGTATAAAGTGAAATATATATATATATATATATATATAGTTTTAAGTGTAAATATTCTTCAGTTTCTTTTTCTTTTTGAAGACCTATTATTGCAACACCTTATACCATAAGCATAAGCATATATATGTTCAAAATTAGCTTCCCAAAGCAGAGGAGCTGCTTATTAAATATAAGAAAACTACCCATGAATTTTTTATTGTGTCACTTTGCTAAGATATGAGTCTCTGGGAATAAATTTTAGAGCATTTTAAGAAAAAGAGTTCCAGGGATATACATTAAAGTTATTTTACATTATAACATGAAACTTCCTTTAGATTTTGTTTTTAAATTGTACCATTTCCATTTCCTTGAAAACATTACATTAAATATGTGCCTGCATTCATCTCAGTAGCAGTTCATTTTCTTCTTAATATAAACAAACATATTTAAGAATATTTTCTTAACATATTGAAATGAGAAACAAATATTCATTTTCAAAAGACAACAAGTACATAAGTACATCTTCTTCATCTCTGCCATTTTGCTTCCTTCCTTCCTGAAATCTACATTTAATCATCAAATCCTCCTGATGTTGCCACAGCAATTTCTCCCCAATCACCAAGGCAGCAGCACTGGTGTGGGTAGTTATATATCACTTGAAATAAAACAACAGCTTTCATCCCCTTCTGTTCCTTCTGGATTTTGTACCACAGTAATGATCATTTGACTCCTCTATTTTGGCTCTCTCTGTGTCTCCCCACTTCTCTCAAGGTAAGTCTAACTTCTTTGGAACCATTCATATGGCCCTTCATGTCCTTGGTCCCTCATATATCCAGCTTGATCTTTTCCTTTTCTCTTGCACTATGATCCAGATATGTTGCTTTATTTTCAGTTCTCTAAATTTACCATGCTGACTCTATATCCAGGAATGTGTTAATTCCCTCCATCCCTTGATCTGGGTAACTTCTATTCACCCTTCCCATGTAAGTTTGCTATTATTTCTGTCAGCATTCTTCACCTCCCAAAGTTACCTTAGGTTCCCCTCCAATGTTTTCCTACAGTATCTTATATCCACATCTATCATCATATCTATCAAACTGTATTGTAATTGACTGTTATCTATCCCCTGAGGACAAGAACTATCCTCCTACCTACCCATCTTCAACCCTTTGGCAACTCACAGATATTTGGCAGAGTACTTCATATATTATTTCAGCTTAAGTACACACTTGGTTGATTACATAAAAGAATTCTTCTTTCTTATGAGTGACCTCTTTGTAAATTGACATGAGATATAGAATGTAGACTTAAGCATTCATTTACAATAAAGCCTAACCCTATTTTGTCTAGTCTCATTTATTTAAGGTACAGCAAAGATGCTATTCTTGTATTTGTATTTTAATTTATAAACTTAACTGTGTGTGTGCATAGAAGGAGCAGTAAGAGGTGAGGAGACATAGATAGCTTATCATAAGGGAGCTCTGGGCCACCTAGCCAATCTCCTTTCCAATCAAACCCCATCATTTACATTCTAATGATTCATAGATGCACACAGAGTTTCACAGCAGTAAAGCACAGACGTTGAGATAAGAGCCTTCAAAATTAAACAAGGTTAATATTCCAGTTTCCCAAGTCCTCTCTCTCTGCAGAGTATGGTAATATAGCTTAACATTTGTAAGATTATGTCTGTACCTAAACAAGAGTGATGCTAATTTCAAAGGAATTTTGGTGTTTAGTATTATTATTTTGGCATATTTTAAAATTTATATTTATGTTTATTCTGAAACCAAACAGTTATTTTATTTCTTCCTCATTTACAATTAAAAAAGCAAAAACAAGTATTCATATCATGTCATAATTGAATAAATTATAAAATAACAAACTGAGGAAGAGATTTCTGAAGTCAGAAAGGTTTGCATAAAATATAGACACTGTAAGTGGAAATGTAGATGTATCCTCAAATACGGAAAAGATTAAAGGAATAAAAATATAATATTCAATTATGTGGGCATAGATATATAAACACAGAAGTATATAATTTGAATTAAAATATGTATAACAACTAAAGTTAATAAAAAGAAGTATTAAATTTCAATAAGAAATTATTACAAAAAAAAAAGAAATTATTACAAGAGAAGTTAGAAAACAAGGTGAAAGTCTACCATTTAAAAATGAAGAAGAAGGAGAAGGAAGAGGAAAGAAGAAAAAGATCAAGAAAAAGACACAAGGCTCAGATAATAATAGTCAGCTGAATTACACTTGTCAGATTCCACGCCAAATGGGTTGCGGTCAAATCTCAGTTTCACCTCTGATTTAACTCTCTGACCTTGAGTGAGTTACTTAACCTTACCCTTTCTTCATCCTTAACATAGAATAACAGTAATATCTACCTCATTATGTTGATTAAATAATTAAATATGGCAGTATATATAGGGCACCTAGAATATTATCTGACTGTATGGCCTACATACTTCAAGAACAGCTGATGAGAATAAGTAATGACAAAGCTACTCAAACTACTGCCTTCAAATTCCTATTCAATCTCCTGCTCTATCTCTTCAAAAATGGTTTCCAGGTCTTGGAGTCCCCTAAGGCAACTTAAACACTTTATGATATTTTGCATTCCTTGGTTGGATTTTTTTTTTAATTTTTTATTTTTTATAAACATATATTTTTATCCCCAGGGGTACAGGTTGAAATAGATCAGAAAATTATAAAAAACCAGGCAAGCCATTATCAAGCAACTGTAAAGCAGTAGATATCATGTAATATTTTAAAAATCTGTCAGGTTCAGCACTTATTATTCAAAGGTAAATATTGTTTGTTCCAGCCACTTAAATTAAAATATTTTAACTGCTGAAAACTAATCAGGCTTTTGTTATGAAAATGGCATAAAAATATGTATGATTCCGTATTTTCAGGCATCTTAAGAAACTAAACTGAAAATGATAAAGCTAAAGTGATGGTAATTTATAATTAAAAATGAAAAAAAGTAATAGAAAATGGGTACCAATTCAAGATGATTTTGACAATCACTCATTTTTGAAATTTGAGGAAATGGTCACTTAGGAGTTGTGTCAGTGTTTCAAGGTGGTCACATTTCTTCGTGAAGCACTGAGTCATTAGGAAACTACCAGATGTAAATTTTAGTTCATACATACCATAATCAAGTAACTTAATACCTCATTGATAGGTTTCTTTAAAAAAAAAAACAACAACAAACTTGAAAATATATACAAATACAAACCTAAGGAACTGTGTATATCTTTCCCGGAAGAAGCAAAGAAAACATTTGCATTTGAGTTCTCAGTCTACCAGGTATATCGTCAAGATCAACTGTGGACTAATATTTTTAATATTAGTGTTAGAGATACAGCAAGCCAGGCATAAGAAGAGGATACAGCTCTGGTTGAGACCCACTGTACCCATTATAAGTTACCCATTATAAGATGTACATTTCAAATTCATTTATTCCACAAATGGTGTTGGACAGCATATGCCAAGCTCTGTGCTTGAAAGAGCATTTACCCATTCATTTTATATTGAGATCATACAGGAATCTTAATGATAAGAAAATGCTAAAAGATGAAGATGGAATCTGATCTTAGTCTCTTCAATATAGAAGGGCAATATAAAACAGTGGTTCTCAAAGTATGGCTCTGAAACAGCTTTATCAAGATCACACAGGAGGTTGTTAAAAATACAAACACTTGGGCCATACCCCAGACCCACTAAATCAGAAACTGTGGAGGTGGGGTCCAGCAACTGTTTTCCCAAGCAAAAGAAGTGATTCTGATGCAAACTCAAATTTGAAAACCACTGCTGTAACACAGAAAATAGTGTGTTCAGTTTATTAATAGATATAGTAAAGAGAGTACAAATATAGAGCATAAATTCACATACAAATCTGAATTCAAACAACTCACATAGTGTTAAAGCATGAAAAAAAGAAAATGAAGCCCAAGTGTTTCTCAATCGATGAATGGATAAGGAAGAAGTGGTATATATAAAAGGAATATTAATCAGCCATAACAAAGACTGGAATCGTGCCATTTGTAACAACATGGATGGAGTTAGAATGCTAAGTGTAATGCTAAGTGAAATAAGTCAGAGAAAGACAGATACCCATATGATTTCACTCATATGTGAAATTTAAGAAACAAACAAAAAAATGAGTAAAGGAAAAGGGAGAGACAAACTAAGAAACAGACTCTTAGTTACAGAGAACATACTGATGGTGACTAGAGGGGAGGAGGGTGGGAGATGGGTAAAACTGGAGATGGGGACTAAGGAGTCCACTTGCAATAAGCACTCTGTGTTGTATGGAATTGCTGAATCACTACATTGTATACTTGAAACTAACATAAACTTGTATATTAATTACACTAAAATGAAAATAAAAAGCTTAATTTAAAAAAGTCTCTTAATCCAAAGTCCACTCTCCATTTCAAATTCTGGTATTTTTTTCCCTTAAAAGTAGGTGAAGGGAACAAGATGGGATTGGGAGGGAGACAAACCATAAGTGACTCTTAATCTCACAAAACAAACTGAGGGTTGCTGGGGGGAGGGGGTTTGGGAGAAGGGGGTGGGATTATGGACATTGGGGAGGGTATGTGCTTTGGTGAGTGCTGTGAAGTGTGTAAACCTGGTAATTCACAGACCTGTACCCCTGGGGATAAAAATATATGTTTATAAAAAATAAAAAATTAAAAAAAAAAAAAAGTAGGTGAAGGGGTGCCTCAGTGATTCAGTCAGTTAAGCATCTGATGTTTGATTTCGGCTTGGGTCATAATCTCAGGCTCATGAAATTAAGCCCCATATCAGGCTCTACTGCTTGAGATTCTCTCTCTCCCTCTGCCCCTCCCCACCCTGTGTTTTCGCTCTCTTTATCTAAAATAAATAAATAAACTTTAAAAAAAAAGTAGAATAAATGACTGCATTCCACTGAACTTTATAATCCTAGTCATTTAATACCATGAATATATATATATATATATATATATATATATATATATATAATAGCACAGAATATATTTTATATATATATATGTTATACATCTATATAGAATCCATAATAACTATATTTACAGACTGTAGGACATGCAATTTAGACATTTAATAGGTGTTCTTTTATCCAAAGAAAGATATCAATCAGGTTTCTCTTCCTAATAAAGTACTAATTCAAATGGACAACCAGGATAGGCTCAGGGTAATTTAATTTGACTTGTAATCAGTTGACCTTGGAGTAACATTAAACCTACTAGATATTTTTTATTCCATCGCTCCCTTAATTACCTTAAAAAACTAACACTGGTTTGTCAGTATTTTTTAACTCTAGGCCTTTTTTAAACTTTTAAAAGGTATTTGAAAGCACAAATACCACCCTCCCATCACAGTCACACATTCTTTCCTTAGTTTCCCTGACACAACACATTTTTCTACCTCATAGTTATTTCTTTTTCACTGGAACCTCTTTCCTTGCTGTGTTCATGCGGTAAATTTATGTTCTCTACATTTCTGCTGCCTTCACTTCTTGAGTCTAATGCTTCTGACCCATAAGCTAACATATTGGAAGGGAAGTATTCACTCAAATTCTAGTAGCATGTTCCCAACCAGGCTCCCTTTATTTGGTTTATGTTCACTATCATTCAAATTTAACAAGTCCAATTTAAAAATCTGATCATTCTTGCAAATCAGTCAATGTGATGCAAACTTTGATTCAATATCTTACTTTTGTCAATAATTTAACACTCTTTCACTCCAAAAGTCTTTTTGAGGTTGCTCATTTTCCACTATATTCAGGATCAAGAAAATTCTCCTGAGCAGTATTACTACACAAAATGAAATCTGTACAAAGGGCCACAGACTCAGAAAAACTCTTCAAAAAGTAGCTGGAATTTTCCAAGACAAAGTACTCCTATTTCACAAAGCCTTTCACATCAAAGGCCCATGGCTCATCAGGGTCTCTCAAATTTATTATATTTATTCCTCCTAGAAAATACATTGTGAATTTAGTATTTATGGGAATACATGAAGAGTAAATGTGTGGTATCCTTGGTTTGGAAAATGGAAATAACCACTTTTTATGAACTGGCTTATGGCTTATTTCTTTTCCAGAGCCAAAGAAACCATTAACAAAATGGCTTCTTTAACTTTCTCCCTCCTGCTCTCTTCTTCCTCTATATATTTGATGATTTCCAGAACATTCACTAAAGAGACTGAAGTAAATGGGAGGGAACGAAGGTCACTGTACTTTTAAAAATCATTTCTCAAAAATTAAATCAATATTCAAGTTCTATTTCAATATTCTCTTAATTCAATTTTTCTATCTTTCCCCTTCACGACTCTTACCTAAATCTTACTCGACCTTACTTCAAAAGTGCCTAACTTTTTTTCTGCCTCTATAGTAGTATCATTTAATATACTATATATGATATGATTAGATTAGTCTACAGAAGATGCTGTTTTATTCATGATTTAAGACTATGCAATGAATCCAGATTATCTATCAATTCTCCACAGACTTCCTTAGGCTGACATTAAATGCCCTATGTCCAACAGTTCCTCCAAACATCTCTCTCAACAAAATCTGTCCACCTGGCTTCAGTCAATCATGTCCATTGCTCTAATCTCACTTACTTCAGCATCTGTAGACTGCTAATAGTTTTCCTTATTCAAGTTGCTAAAGCATAAGAAGTCATCCCCCATGACCAACCAGTTCCTTAAAATTTTCTGCTTCTATAAACACATTAAACTAGGTACTTAGCAATATTAATAACCACGATGTCACCCATATAGTCATTTGCATATACAATAAATTTATAAATTTCAATTACTATGATCTACTATAAAATAAGGCCTTTACTTTAAAAATTATTTAATAAAATAACAAAAAATGTTTTAAGTGGAAGGAAAAATAAGCTATGTCTCAGTCACTACAGTCACCTGTATGAAGACCAAACTGAAACTGATAATAAATTCATCTAATAATTATACTGAAACGTATACTTGCAATTAGTGATTTCTTGATTAGTCATTATTAGTGATTACTATTTATTAAAAGAAATTGAATATAAACCTATTAAAAACTAATAAACCAGTCTCTACGTTGGTGATCACGTCTCTTAACCCCACTACCTGGCAGTACTAACCATTTCTATAGCTGTTCCTGTGGCATTTTGTACCTATTCCTATGATAGCAATTGCTTTAACAAGACTAAAAGGGCAATGCTTCCTTTTTGAACTCCTGGTAATCACTGTAGGATTAATTTACTTCAAGTTTTATTGACTGACTGTGTGATCAAGTGAATATGATAATTCTAAGCATTTTAATGTGTCATAATTCAAAGAGACAGGAACAGTGGCAATTTTATTTTATTCAATAAAACACCCTACTTTCCAAAGGGGACACTCAAAAAGCCACATTCATTGTGCATCTCTTACGGCAGAGCATAAAAATATATAAAACTCTAAAGTTCTTTATTATTAGAAACTACAGTTGTGTATGTTTCAAATGTCGCCAAATAATGTTTTTGTTGTTCATGTATATTCAGATGAGTCAGAAACAGTTTTCCTTGTTTCTTAATTCCTTAGATACCAAGGGAAACAGACATTCAAATAACCTTTTATCTTTGCTGTTAAGCAACAAATGAAGCAAGTAATTAGAGGCTAGTAGCTGTCTAAGGAGATTAAACAATTGTTTAGCTGAGCCTAAAAAGTATAAATTAAGGACATTAAGATTTTGAGAAAACTTTTTTCCACACATTAATATTTTTGACTTCACATAATGTATTTCTTCTCTTTTTAAGTCTCTTAAAACAGTGCTTCCAGAATGCCTTTTTTTTTTAAATACACTGCAAAAACTCCTAAGAAAAGTATATAAGCCAACACACAAATATGAAGACAATTTTCCTCATCATATTTAAATATAGGCCAAATAGCTTAATTGAAATAATCAAGCAATTTCATCAGAAAGCTGCAGAAATGCTGGGTTCAGTCTACCAACTCCATTCAGCTGAAGCTTTAATAATAAAGTAGTGGTTTTATTTAAGAATAATTTAAGAATAGATAAGAATAATTATCTTAATTTAAGAATAGATTAATTTAAGAATAGATAAAGTTTCTAATAGTTTCTCACTTAAAAACAAAATAGGGATCTCTAGAAATGAATGTCATTAATTTTTAAAAAATCAAATTTGTTTTTCAGACTTCATCCAATATAGAAATGTATTACATAATCAAAGCCATGTTCAATATAAAAAGGAGAGGTGCTCTGCCCTAGCTAACCTACATATTTTGCAGATAGAAGAAATTATTTAGATATATAGGCTCAAAATAAAAATATAGGCTTGTGGCGCCTGGGTGGCTCAGTGGGTTAAAGCCTCTGCTTTCGGCTCAGGTCATGATCCCGGGGTCCTGGGATCGAGCCCCACATCGGGCTCTCTGCTCAGCAGGGAGCCTGCTTCCCCCTCTCTCTCTCTGCCTGCCTCTCTGCCTACTTGTGATCTCTCTCTGTCAAATAAATAAATAAAATCTTTAAAAAAAATATAGGCTAAAGTAATAAGTCTTTAAAAACAGGAAATATGTGACATTAATTATTAATAATCCCTTGAAGAAAAGTTGATCTCATAATCAAAGGCATAAATATTAATTACTAGGAAAGAACTTCCATTTTCTAAAACTTATGTTGCTGGGGGTACATTCCTAATGTTTATTTAAATATCATCTAAGTTGATTCAAAAGCTCTTGATTCAGGATTCTGAGATAGCTTGGGAAATTAAAAACAAAAGCCATTTGTATGTAATATAAAATCTTCATTGCAGTGACCATCAGATCAGAATTCAAGAATTTTTTTTTTTTTTAAGGGCTGGTATCTGATTGTATATTTAAAAATGTTGATACCTAGGGGCACCTGGGTGGCTCAGTGGGTTAAGCCACTGCCTTCGGCTCAGGTCATGATCTCAGAGTCCTGGGATCGAGTCCTGCATCAGGCTCTCTGCTTAGCAGAGAGCCTGCTTCCCTCTCTCTCTCTGCCTGCCTCTCCATCTACTTGTGATTTCTCTCTGTCAAATAAATAAATAAAATCTTTAAAAAAAAAAAAAGTTGATACCTAAATGTACATGCCTGAGAAAGGAGACATCTAAATTTTCTAAGATATTATAGAAGAAATAACCTTACTTTACATTAATACTTTTGTTTCCTATTATTAAGCAAGGGATAGTCTTAAAAAAACTGTATCACTTTCATTGTATCTAGGATGCTTTTGCCCTATCATCCTGAGCTTTGGTGTATAAGGAAATTTTCAAAAGAAATGTTGTCTTTGAGGCTATTTTGCATGTAAAGACTTTTTCATGTAAGGGTTAAGTGTAAATAACATGGTAGTGGCAAAAACAAGTGGATATACATGTTCTTTCTGTTCTACAAACGACATCTTCCTATTCACATTGGCAGATCTACATGAGGCCATTACTCCTTATTGAGATCTCCCCAAAATATGTATGAAACTTTCTCATGGCAAGACACAGTATCTGAGTAAAATTACCAATTAAAATGAAGCAACATAAAAAAAAGCACCATAGGAAGAAATAATACTTATCTCTACACATAAAAGAAAATCCTAAGAATAAAGAAACCCAGAAAGAAGCGAGGCAAGGAAAGAGTTAGCCTCACAAATTGTGTGAGAGACAGGAATTGTTTTCCTGACTAAGGCTTATAACACCAGAAGTATGTTTTCCTCTAGTGGAAGTCATGAATCTAACAAACTTGGAAAGAATAGTATTAGCAGTAGCCTTACTGATCTGATCAAGAAGGCTTTAGACTAAGACTCAAGGTGGAAGAGAAAAATGTGAGTCTGTAAAATGGATATTATGGAAGACAACAGGTTTGAAATGAAAATAAGACACAGGGACAAAATGTCCAGAAATTATTTTGTGAAAACCATGGCTTGGAATAATTCTTAGGCCTAGGATGTATGGCATACCAAATAAAACTAAAATATAGTAGCTGTGTTAAGGTCTCAAAATGCAGTTTCTTTGTTTTTTGGTTTTGTTTTTTTTTTTTTTAGTCCTTATACAACTCTGGTGGCTGAGCATAAGAATTGTCACAGATGTTCAAGTAAGGAGTGCCCTGCACAGGGGAAGCTGGCCTGTGGGACAAGTGCAGATATATTCCACTCCACATGAAATTGCCCAATAGGTATCATTATTTTCAATTTGCGGGGTAGGAACCTAGGCTTAGGTATGTTCAGAAACTGGCTCAAGGGTATCTAGCTAAAAAATGATGAGGCTAGACTGGCTAGAATTGCAAGCCAAGTATGTCTGGAATTCATAATTTATAAAAACATAGGGAAAATTATACACAAATAGGCACACATATGTAATTTATTCTAAAGTAGCGGGGTATGGGGAAATTATCTAATTTGTTCACAAGGAACAACACAGTGACTGGAAAATGTATGTCACTGCATATCAGGGAGTTATATACTAGTTTTATGATTCAGAAACATAACGATAGGAATTTATAGGAGATGTTAATGTAGAAAAGGAAAATCTGGAAAGAAGAGAAACTGCCATTTGAAAAGAGTGTAGTTATCGTAGCGAAACATAGTGCAGAAAGTTATTTATAAGTAATAATAACTCATTTACAAGATGTAAATGAGAAGGACGGACTTCAATTAGCCAGATCTCTATTAGGAGGAAGTCTAATTCTACTAAAAATGTATTTGGGGGGAAGACTTTTATGGTAACTACTTTTCTGCTGAATTTGACGTAGAAAGTAGAGATGTTAGGAATGAAAGTTTTGAGGACTGTGAGAACAAAGGAAGGGAACAATGAGCAGAGTTGGGAAAATTGTGCAGACCAAAAACGGGTTTACAGGGAGCAGTGGGTCATTTCCCAGATACTCCAAGAAAATATACCTAAAGAAAGTGAGAAACCAAAGATGAACTCCTGACTTTATCATTGCAAATAAACTATAACCAGAAAAAAGGAAAGACATGTAAGGAAAATAATTTAATTTTACAGATAGCAATTTGGTATTTAGTTCTTAGGTATTTCAAAATAGAGATAATACAAGATGAATGTGAATGACCAAATCAAGTGATAAGGACTTAGAAAATGAGTTGATGTGTCTAAAGTCAAGAATGCTCTAAGAAGTTCCAAATATGAAAGATCTAAAAATGTTAGCTGTGTTAAGAGAGAGAGAGAGAGAGAAGATAAGAAAAGAAAAAGAAAAAGGAAAAGGAAAAGAAAAAAGATAAGTCCACCAGCTGAAGGAGAAAAAACTGCTAAACTTTCTTGTGTATATTTTCTCTATCAGAGAAGATTATCATCAAATTAGAACAAATAGAACAAACAATTTTGATACCGGTTTAAGATTTACTCAGATATCCTTAGGTACTAAAGTAAATGAGGGATAAAAAGAAAGTTTCTCAATGATCCATTGCTGTCTGCTGTGTCTGCGACCTGTGAATACTTAGACAAGAAAGTGATGATTACCAAATACCAGGATACATTCACTAGAAAAGTTTTTTTTTTCTTTTTCTTTTTGCTTATTAGACAAGAAAGACAAGAATATTCAACTAACAATTTATCCTAATTTGAATGCTGTATCTTACACAGCCTTTTATTTTAACTTCTTGAACAAGGTAGAAACACACTAGTTTTATGATAATGCAACTGAGTGGGTTATTACTGGTTGATCAATCTTCCTCCAAGCAAATTTTGTCCTCTTTACTGTAGAAACTCAAAATGCTATTCTGTGATTTCATTAAGGAAGTGGAAAACAACACTTTCTAAATCTGTGGATAATACAAAGTTGTGAGGGATCAAATAACTCTTGGAAAACATTTTGTTATACAGAAACAGTCACCCCTGATAATACACTATGTAAATAGGAAACAATGTAAAGACTTACATTTAAATTTCAGAAATATCATTTGCATCAACAAAGGATAACAAGGCTTAAGGACAGTTCATTCCTAAAGATCTATTTTCACAAAACCTGTAATCTTCAGCTACCTTAGGAAAACACTGTACTTGATTGTTTGTGCTAAATTATTTCTATTCTTCAGATACATTAAATTCACTCTTAAAATATCCTCTCTCTATACTTTGAAACCCTTCGATTAAAAATAAGTAAGACTTCTAGCTCCTTAGGAAATAAGACAAAGAATTATGCAGCACAGGTAAGAGTGAGCACATCCTAAATGTTTCTTTCATAGCAAGAATCCAATGTTATTTCTATTGCATATCTCCCTGTGAAGGATTTCAGAAGGCTCAAAGGATGTCACTTTAAAATGTCTGCTGGCACAGTAGAAAACGTAAGTTAATTCCAAACATTTGTGGTTAACTCAGAACAATTCTATGTAAAGCACGATTATCTATCATGTGGGAAAATACATTCTGGAATATGCAAAATGATTAAAAATTTATAGCAACATATCATAATAACAAGGCCTTCACAGAACCACAAACAGAAAAAACAAAAGACAAGAATTAAATTTCTCACCTGCCTGATACCCAACCGGTATGCAACAATCCGATCTACTGCATCAGGATTCATTTGTGTCCATTGTAGACTGTAAGAATAAACACGGTGTCTGTTTTGCCACACAGGATTGTAGGTATCGTAATAGAATTCTGGAGCATAGGCCTTTCCTAAAAATAGAAAGGGTGCTTAAATTTGAATGACGACATATGACAGTCAAACATGCTTGTTCTTTTGTGGCCCTTTTACCTCATTCTACCATGTATCCCGGGAGTAATTCTTCTACTTGAAAAGTCATTATTAACATCTAACCAATTTTCTGGAGAATTTTGGGAATAGATAAGAAGATTTCCTAGTTGATTAGATGAACAGTGTGAGAGGAAGAGAAGAATCAAGCTCGACCACAAGTGTTTTGGTCTAAGGAACTGAAAGAATGGAGTTTCCATCAACTGAAGTGAAAAACTATGGGAAGATCAAATTCTAGGGGAGAACTTCAGAAGTTATTATTTTTTTAATTTTTTTATAAACATACAATGTATTATTAGCCCCAGGGGTACAGGTCTGTGAATCACCAGGTTTACACACTTCACAGCACTCATAATAGCACATACATTCCTCCCCAATGTCCATATGCCCACCATATGGACACCCCTCCCCCGGCAACCCTCAGTTTGTTTTGTGAGATTAAGAGTCTCTTGCGGTTTGTTTCCCTCCTGATCTGAATGATCTAAATGGAGACATCAAATGGTATATACTAGTCTAGAATTCCAGAGAGGCCAGAATTAGATCTATAATCTTATTAACCATAAGCATATAAATAGATTTTAAGTTTAAAGCCATGAGACTGAAGAGATCACCAAGGGACTGTGAGTATATAGAAAAGAAGACTAAGGCCTGGGGCACCTGGGTGGCTCAGTTGGTTGAGCATCTGCCCTTGGTTCAGGTCATGATCTCAGAGTTCTGGGATCATGCCCTGAGTTGTGCTCCCTGCTCAGTGGGGAAACTCCTTCTCCCTTTCTCTCTGCCCTTTCTCCCCCTTGTACACTCTCTCTTTCTCTCTCAAATAAATAAATAAAATCTCAAAAAAAAAAAAAAAAAGCCTAAAGCTTGACCACTGGGGCAATGCAAGGTTAAGAGAGGTGAGAGCAGATAACAACCTCAACAAAGCCTGAGATGGAACAAATCAGCGAATGGGAGGAAAATAAAACTTGTGGCATCCTAGAAGTCAAAAGTAGTATATCAGCAAGTGAATGATCAATTCTATCAAAAAAAAAAAAGTCAGTAAAAATGATAATTTGTGTTTATATTGTGTTTGGTCAATACATTTGAAAATACCTAATGACTTAATAATGACATGAGTATTTGGACCAATAACAAAGAAGACTTTATTCAGATTTTAAGGATATATGAAATGTCTATCATGTATATGACATATACAAATCCTCTGGTTTTTTTTTTTTTTCAGTTATCAAATTGGAAAGTGCACAGACCATTTGAATTATAGATCTAACTTCTTGATATTCTATAATATAGTTATTTTCATACCTTCCATTTTTTACCTATAAGTATTTATTTATTAAGTTAAATTAACCATATCTAAGGAGAACCTATTAAATGCCATATAGTATATTGCCAGTGGGGATACAATGAAGTACAGCCTCTGTCCTCATAGAGATTGCTAACATTTCTTAAATTTTTCAAAAGCTTTGTAGTTCTTACTGAACGATGAGTTAATAAGGTGTACCTTTATCACTCCTTTCCTTCAACATCTTTTCTGTTTTTCTTTTATAAAATTAGTTTAAATATTAATATCCTGAAGGGTTTTTCCTTATGGGTTTCTCTTTGCAGGAAATTCTCTTACCCGGTTTTTCATATTTCTTACTTAGTCATTTATCATCTAGTGCTTGCAGAAGAGCTGGCTCATAAAAATTACTAACAGATAATTAAAGGATGGATTTTGCCCATTAAGAATAGAAGTGATAGTCTCTATTATCCCAGAGATGTTCACTGGGAAAAAAAAAACAATATCAGATGAACCGAATGTGAATTTTGTTAAATTTATAAGTGAATTTAAACACATGAATTAAATATCTGAATTTTAGTAACTTTTGAAAAATTCTCCCACATCAACATTATATGCACTGGAAAAAATGTTCTATGGATATTCTATTGAATTGAAAATGGATTGAAAGGAGATCTCCTGCATAAAAGGAGATCTCTAGAAAAGAGCCATCACAAGCATTTTATTGTTTTTTTTTTAATCTTTTTATGGTACTTTTCCTTATTACTAAGTGATAGTACAAATTCATGCCCACAACTCTTCAGAGCAAAATCTAGATGAGAGGAAAATAATATTCTGAATAAGGAAATCAATACCCAAAATATCATTGATAACTTGTACTTGAGACCAAATGTTATTGAGGATGTGCATTTAATGGTAGCCTAGATAAAGAAGTAGGGGTTTTGATTATAAGTAAGCATCCAGGGACGCCTAGGTGACTCAGCTGGTTAAGTCTCTGACTCTTGATTTCAGCTCAGGTCATGCTGTCAGGGTCCTGAGATTGAGTCCTCTCTGGACTCCATCGTCAGCCAGGATTCTGCTTGGGATTCTCTCTCCTGCTTCTGCCCCTCTCCCCACTGGTATGCCTGCATAGATGCTCATGCTCTCTCAATTTAGTTCTAAGCATCACTTTGTTCATAAAATGAATGATGCATTCCAATGGAATGAGTAGAGAGAGTAGAGTCATAACTTGCAGTTTGTTTGGCATTGAAAAGAACAAAAAAGTCTCTCAAAAATAGGCAGATGCAGTTTTCTATAACCTGAAATTTTATCAGAGAAAGAGAATCAGTCAAATTTTAACCAATCTGTGAAATAAGGTGACTACCAGTGGGTGGATATTAAAAGGAAACATATTTAAGAAACTCAATCTTAGGAAATAAACTGAGGGTTGCTGGAGGGGAGGGGGTTGGGAGAGATGGGATGGCTGGGGGATGGACATTGGGGAGGGCATGTGCTATGGTGAGCACTATGAACTGTGTAAGACTGATGAATCACAGACCTGTACCTCTGTACCTCTGAAATGAAGAATACATTGTATGTTAATTAAAAAAAAATCTGATGTTAAAATGTTCTACCAATCCTTTCTGACTGTGTAATGAATGACCTACCTCAGAAGACTGATTTTCTTTCATCAGGGGTTTTTTCGGTCAATACCTACCAGTCATTTAGCAGGGCTTAGGTGGGTGACTTTCCACAAAGTGGCCTTTAAAGCACCTCTGAGTCTCAAGTCTATAGGGTGCCTACTCTTTATTGTACTACTTTAATTGTACTAAGCATACTAATTTATAAATTCCATTTCATGTTTCTAATACCTGTAATCTAATCCTATTTTCTTTGTTGACTGCCTGGAGAGTAACTGGCTGCCTGTCATAAATGCAAATTGCCATAATTCAGGATGTTATTGTTTACCTAAATAAATACTTTTAAGGTTATTGAAGCAGTTTAACCTTGAAAGTCAAAAAAATCCTCAGGACTCTGTGATTAATATGAATTTGTTTATCAAGATTCTTTTCAAGTTCATCTAATGCTTAAGTATTCCAAATAGATCAAATTTCAATGTAAAATTCCATCATCTTTACATTTAATTGCAGATTATTATGAAGGATTTCCAGTATATTTTTATTTTATTTATTTATTTTTAAAGATTTTTTTCATTTAATTTGTCAGAGAGAAAGAGTGAGAGAACACAAGCAGGGTGAGTGGCAGGCAAAGGGAGAAGATGAAGCAGGTTCCCTGTGGAGCAGAGAGCCCAATGTGGGACTCGATCCCACCACCCAGGGATCATGACCTGAGCTAAAGGCAGACACTTAATGATTGAGCACCCAGGCTTCCCTCCAGTATATTTTCTAAATATTTTATCTGATTTGATATATCTGTATTACTATAGCATAATATGTAATACCAGTTCATGGAACATCATTATAGGAAATAATTTAGAGAAGATTTGTTCCAATATCTCATATGATAGATGAATTTAGGAACAGAATAGGAAAGGTGATGATGTACAACATTTGATGTTAATAAATAATCAGATAAAACAGGCCCCATTACAAATTTAGACTTTGACTCGTAGAGAAAGTTTTATTTTAGTTGAAGATTTTATTTTATTACTTTGTTAATTTTTAAATTGTAGTTGAATTGCAACACCTCAGAGTTAGTGGTGAAAAAGTTTTTAGATGGTATGGAAGGAATATTGAGTAGTAAAAACTAATGACTGATAAATAATTTTGAGGTGCCTAAGTGGCTCAGTCAGTTAAGTGTCTGAATTTTGATTTGGGCTCAGTTCATCGTCTCAGATCATGAGATCAAGCTCAGCTCAGCATGGAGTCTGCTTTCCCTCTCCCTATGTCCCTCCCCCTGCTTGCTTTCATGTACTCTCTCTAATCTCTCAAATAAATAAATAAATAAAACCTTAAAAAAAAAAGACAAAATCTTGACTAGTTACAGTTAAATATAGATATTATTGCTTATGTCTCAGCAAATCTGTACTAAATCTGTTTTGGATTAACCAGCAAAGAAAAGAGCTTTCTAATTTTATTTAAGAAATAATTTTTAAAAGTAAAAAACAAAACAAAATAAAACAAAAAATACCCCACAAATACACAAATTTTTCTGATTTCAGAACCAGTCATTTAATATTTATACAACCATTTTGTAAGAAGCATACCGTAATACTAAGGAAACACCCTTATAATAATCATAGGCTTTGACAACCAAACATGACATCTGCTGGCTGAACACAGAAAGAATTCATAATTTTTTTTTCCTTTTTATCTTCTGGGCATTTTTCCTCCTTCCAGCAGGCATGCCAAGAAATTTTTTTCTCTTTTATATTCTAGTTTAATTTTTATGCAACGTTGTCCCAGTTTAAATCTTTTTAGACTAAATGACCTAGAACTACATATATTATCTAAACTAGCAGATAATTTTTAGATACATTATATATATATGAATCTTGGTTCTTAAAATATATGTAGGTAAATTATTTAATTGTTCAAAATTTTAAATAGAATTTATATAAAAATACATTTACTCTATTTTGCAAATATCTTTTGAAAAGTAAGTTGATCCATTCATCTGTTGAGGGACATCTAGGTTCTTTCCATAGTTTGGCTATTGTGGACATTGCTGCTATAAACATTCGGGTGCATGTGTCCCTTTGGATCACTACATTTGTATCTTTAGGGTAAATACCCAATAGTGCAATTGCTGGGTCATAGGACAGTTCTATTTTCAACATTTTGAGGAACCTCCATGCTGTTTTCCAGAGTGGCTGCACCAGCTTGCATTCCCACCAACAGTGTAGGAGGGTTCCCCTTTCTCCGCATCCTCGCCAGCATCTGTCATTTCCTGACTTGTTGATTTTAGCCATTCTGACTGGTGTGAGGTGATATCTCATTGTGGTTTTGATTTGTATTTCCCTGATGCCGAGTGATATGGAGCACTTTTTCATGTGTCTGTTCGCCATCTGGATGTCTTCTTTGCAGAAATGTCTGTTCATGTCTTCTGCCCATTTCTTGATTGGATTATTTGTTCTTTGGGTGTTGAGTTTGCTAAGTTCTTTATAGATTCTGGACACTAGTCCTTTATCTGATATGTCGTTTGCAAATATCTTCTCCCATTCTGTCAGTTGTCTTTTGATTTTGTTAACTGTTTCCTTTGCTGTGCAAAAGCTTTTGATCTTGATGAAATCAAGAAGATGTGGTATATATACACAATGGAATACTATGCAGCCATCAAAAGAAATGAAATCTTGCCATTTGCAACAACGTGGATGGAACTAGAGCGTATCATGCTTAGCGAAATAAGTCAAGCAGAGAAAGACAACTATCATATGATCTCCCTGATATGAGGAAGTGGTGATGCAACATGGAGGCTTAAGTGGGTAGAAGAATAAATGAAACAAGATGGGATTGGGAGGGAGACAAACCATAAGTGACTCTTAATCTCACAAAACAAACTGAGGGTTGCCGGGGGGAGGGGGTTGGGGAGAAGGGGGTGGGATTGTGGACATTGGGGAGGGTATGTGATTTGGTGAGTGCTGTGAAGTGTGTAAACCTGGTGATTCACAGACCTGGGGATAAAAATATATGTTTATAAAAAATATATGTTTATAAAAAATAAAAAATTAAAAAAAAAAAGAAAAGTAAGTTGAGATTTAAATACAATTTTATGCGTCAGCTAAAAGTTCAGGATACAGTAAGAAGCTATGACATGTCACTTTCCTGGTCTAAAATGTTAATGTAGAACCGAAATTTTTCTTAGATGCTTCTCTAAGCTTGCAAGCATGAAAGAATTATTCATTGAGGGTCAAAAAGCACAGAACTGAAAACACAGCACTGAATAAGAGTATAGAGAAGAAAGGAGTGTTGTTGGTCATTATACTCTTAGGAGTACAATTTAAGGCCCATAGAAGATGAGGTTAATGGGCCAGTGCAAGATGAGAAGGTAGAAAAGAGGCCACCACATATAATCAACATCAGTAAAAATAGCTGTCTCAGACAGAGTCTACTAGAAAAAAATTTTCCCCTCACCAGGAAAGAAGATGACAAAAAAATTTACATTAACAAAAAATCATCCTTGTCCAGTGACACCACTGGAGCACTTGAGTAAATCCAATATCAAGTTGCTTTTGAAAGACAGGCTCTCAATTTAGACCACAGAGAATTTCTCTTAATTAAGCCTCAATGAATCTGAATTCAGAATACAACATTACTAATACACAAGAAAATGTTCAACTATGAGTGATTAAGAAAGCCAATGAACAGCTGGATTAGTCTATAGACAACAGAAACATAAAATAGAATTTATAAATAAGTATGCCCAAGACCACTGAAGAATTACAACAGAGAATGATAAATACTATGGGACCTTCTTTGGAAGATTAATTAATACTCTCTATTGGGATCAAAGGTAGGCTTCATAGGGGACATACTGACATCTTTGTAGATCTTAAAGAAGAAATTGTTCATAGACAAGGATAGCTTATGGAGGGATAAAGAAGAGAAGAAACAAAGCATGGCCTTTCGTAGAGAAAAATGAATATATTATAGATAATATTTTAGAATTTCCACAGGGCTGATACAACTGTAGCATGTGGTGCCTATCCTTCCTGCCAAACCCTGCACTTTTGAAGAACAGGTCTCATCAGCTGTTACATAACTGCTAACACACTCATGTGCTTGAATAGGACAGGAATATGTGAGTTCTAACTTATGATGTGCTTTGGTATAATAAAATGTTTGCTACTTACCATATAATTCAATTATTCTCCAATTACTTTAACTCGTACTCACTTAAATAGGAGAAAACCTACTGATATTTACTTCCCAGAATGAACTCAGGGATATCAACAAACTGAATGAAAACTAAATTAATAATCAAAATGTTAATAATCAAGGAATATTATTAAAACACACTTGCAAAGTATCAAAAATAATAAAACAATTTAAAATTTTTCAAATGTGTATTTATTATCACAGTAAGAGTAGCCACAGAGAACTGAGGAACCTTAAAACACTGATGATGCACTGTTGTTTTTTCTTTTTAAGGCTTCTAAAATCACAAGAATCATAGCTCTGTGCCTGTACGCATTTTTAGCAGAAACTAACAAACAAAGTCAAGTCACATTGTGTTTAGTCAGAATCATAACCTAGCTAAGGCAGTAGATTACTCATTGTGATCTATTAGACATAATTTATAGCAAAAATCTATGCAACTGTCACTCCTCCACAGGACAGAAGAAATAATTTGCAATCATTGGAACCATAAATATTTTCTCTTCAAATTAATGAATCTTGAGTCATGTTAAAAAGAAAACAAAATTTGGGTGAATGGGTGGCTCAGTCAGTTAAGTGTCCCCCTTAGTTTTATCTAAATTTTTCAAAAAGATTTTATTTATTTGACAGACAGAGAGCATAAGTAGGCAGAGATGCAGGCAGAGAGAGAGGGGGAAGCAGGCTCCCTGCTGAGCAGAAAGCCTAATTCGGGGCTCAATCCCAGGACCCCGGGATCATGACCTGAGCTAAGGCAGAGGCTTTAATCCACTGAGCCACCCAAGCGCCCCAAGTGTCCCTCTTAATTTTAGCTCAGGTCGTGATCTCAGGGTTTTGGGATCAAGCCCCATGTAGGGCTCTGCACTCAAGAGGGAGTCTGCTGGAGATTTGCTCTTTCTCTGTCCCTCTGCCCCGCCCCCAAATAAGTAAATAAATCTTTAAAAAAGAAAAGAAAGAATTACTTCTATGGAAATGGGGGTTTTTCTAAGTTTTTAATCAGGAATATGATACAAATCTATTTTACAGTTTTTAACTATAACAGGTGGAAAAGAAGAGTGTGGACTGGATGAGTGAGAAGCCCTGGGCAAGAAACCTGTAATAAGATACTCTTAAAACAAAACAGCAAGGGGCGCTGGGTGGCTCAGTGGGTTAAAGACTCTGCCTTCAGCTCAAGTCATGATGTCAGGGTCCTGGGCTCTAGCAACCCCCCCCCCACCCCCGCACTGGGCTCTCTGCTCAGCAGGGAGCCTGATTTCTCCTCTCTCTCTGCCTGCTTCTCTGCCTACTTGTAATCTCTGTCAAATTAATAAATAAAATCTTAAAAACAAAACAAAACAACAACAAAACATGATTTGAGAAACAAAGAAAGACTGATTAATTAAAAAATCATTGCAGATAAGCACCCAATTCGCACTTGTCCTGACTGGATACTGTGGTAAACTAAGTTTTCAATCTTCAGACACTTGAATGGACACTAGAGTTTCTAACTGAGATGAAGAATGACTGTATGCATCTCATCCTGGATGAGTGAAGAATTGCACTCTTGGTATCCCATTCTTTTGAAAGCTTAATGTTTTGATTTTGAACTATGTAAAGATTAGTATCCTTGAAGTGGAGGCATAAGAAGCATTCAGAGGACCAAATAGATTTAATTCTGTGAAGTTAGAGGAAAATTTTTAAAAAGAATCAGTACACTCACTTGTGTTTCCTTTATTTAATAGTTAATATTAGGCCTTATCTTGTTAAAAGAAAGTAATAAAGGAATCACTGGTGAATTGATGGATTCTGCCTATTCTTATTTGACTAGAAAGATGGTAAATTAATACGAAGAGGGAATGAAAAAAAAAGGAAAATATCTAAGTAATATTGACAAAAGAAACTATTGTATCTGATAAAGAACAATTTATCTTAGAATTAAAGTGAATGTTACAGTAGCAATAACTGAATGTCAAGAGATTTTTCAACAGTGATAACTTGTCAATATGTGTGCAGGGGGTTGGGGGGACAAAAACGTAACAACTAAATTATACAGCTGTGAAGTCAGTGACAACATCTCTCACTTAATGATTTGTTTAAAGTGTGTAAAAAAAAAAAATTGTGAGACATGTAACAATTTATAACCCAAGCAAATCATTTAACTGAAAAGCCTTTGTACTTGAGACAGAGAAATGTTTATCCATACTTTGTCTTCCTGTTTAGAGACAGTCAATACATTTCAAATGATCAGTCATTGTTATGACATTATTTTTTTCTGTAATATTTTTTTAATTTTTTTATTTTTTATAAACATATATTTTTATCCCCAGGGGTACAGGTCTGTGAATCGCCAGGTTTACACACTTCACAGCACTCACCAAAGCACAGACCCTCCCCAATGTCCATAATCCCACCCCCTTCTCCTAAACCCCCTCCCCCCAGCAACCCTCAGTTTGTTTTGTGAGATTAAGAGTCACTTATGGTTTGTGTCCCTCCCAATTCCATCATGTTTCATTGATTCTTCTTCAATATTTTTTAGATTTGAAGTAATGAGTAGTCTTTTATTGAAGTGCAGTTGGCATACAATGTTATACTAGTTTTAGGAGTACAATGTAGCAATTGCACAAGTATATACATTATGCTATTCTCACCACAACTGCAGGAACCCTTCTGTCACCATGCAACCCTATTACAACACTGTTGACTGTATTCCCTATGCTGTGCCTTGTGTCCCTGTGCCTTGATTATTCCATAACTGGAAACCTGTATCTGACGCTCCCCATCACTTATTTTGCCCACCCCCCACCATATAGTAGGATTCTCAGGATATGCTCATGAAATAACTTCATACAATTCATATCCTTTATTAAAATATATTAGCATAAAGTACAATAGTTATTAAGTAACTTAAATTATGTAGATTCCAATGTTCTTTTCATAATTAAAAAAGCCAGTGAAGGAAAATTCTTAGACTTATGTGCAAACTTTTAACTTAGTGAGTTTTTTTTTTTTAATTTTAAGATTTAATTTATTTATTTGTCAGAGAGAAAGAAAGAGCACACAAGCAGGAAGCAGGGGGAGGGACAGGCAGAGGGAGAAGCAGGCTCCCCACTGAGCCTCATGGGGGACTTGATCCTGGGCCTGGGACCATGACCTGAGCCTAAGGCAGACACTTAACTGATTGAGCCACCAAGGCATCCCTTAACGTAGTTTTTTAATAGTTTGCTTCAATAATGTAAGTTCATTTGAATATAATATTTTACCATATAATTCAATTTTCCTTTACAGATAGATTTTGAATGATTAAATATCTAGAGGAAGTGTGTTTATAGAAATACCAACTTAGAAAATTACTTAACTATAGTGCTCGCTTTGGCAGCACATATACTAGAAAATTACTTAACTATAATGAGTTCAAATTGTCTTAAGTATTTTTACTTCAATATCTGTAAGGTGGAATGAATAAAAGACCCAATTTTATAAATTCTTCTAAAATCATCTTCAAGTATTAATAATTTAGCCTTCTTCTTAATCTCTAGGAAGGCAGAGGCCATTAAAATGACAACCCAAGAAAATGGCTTCCAGGGATGTTTGCTAAATGAAAATGATGATTGGAGGCAAAGATGACAATTTACTAAGAATCCTGTGATTGGTTATTAGGAAAGAAATCACTCATACTGAAACAGGCAACCAGGTAGGGGTTTCAAAAGTAGTATGGTTGGGTAATTAATTCTTGCAAAAAAGGGTCTGTTTTAAAGAGCCACTAAATGCTCAAGCCACACATATCCACATCAGTATTTAATGTGATATGCTTTCCATTGTAAAAATCTTCCCCCAATTTTTTTTTTAAGATTTTTTTTTAAGATTTTTTTATTTATTTGTCAGAGAGAGAGAGGGAGTGAGAGCAAGCACAGGCAGACAGAATGGCAGGCAGAGACAGAGGGAGAAGCAGGCTCCCTGCCGAGCAAGGAGCCCGATGTGGGACTCGATCCCAGGACGCTGGGATCATGACCTGAGCCGAAGGCAGCTGCTTAACCAACTGAGCCACTCAGGCGTCCCTTTTTTAAAGATTTTATTTATTTCTTTGGCAGAGACAGATCACAAGTAGGCAGAGAGGCAGGCAGAGAGAGAGGGGGAAGCAAGCTCCCTGCTAGCAGAGAGCCTGATGTGGAGCTTGATCCCAGGACCCTGAGATCATGACGTGAGCCGAAGGTAGAGGCTTTAACCCACTGAGCGACCCAGGCACCCCAAATCTTCCCCCAATTTAAGTCTCTTCTCAGAGGAGTTCATAATTTCATTTGGGCAGGGATCTGCCATACAAAGTCAAAATTCTTTATTAAAATGATAAAAAATTAACAAACATGGTATAATCAGCAAATATTACTAATAATAGATCCATTTAGTTACTGCCAAGGACACTTCCAATTAGGTTTTTTGGTTCTCAAAACCAGTAATTATTTTATGAAGTTAGCTGGGTTAGAAAGCTATCTCTGGAGATTCAAGTGGATCTGCATATGCAATTTATTCTATTTACAGATTTTATATAGTCTGTATAAAATAGTTATAGCACTGGGGAAATAGATTTAAATAAATATTAATTTTTTTACTATATTCCCTCCCACAAAAAAAAAAAAAGAAAAGAAAGTAAGTAGTAATGTTAGAACCATAGGAAACTGAAGCAATTTTAAAACTAGATTAGACAAATTTAAATGAATGCCCATTGGGGCACCTGAGTGGCTCTGTGGGTTAAAGCCTCTGCCTTCTGCTCAGGTCATGATCCCGGGGTCCTGGGATCGAGCCCCACATCGGGCTCTCTCCTTGGCAGGGAGCCTGCTTCCTCCTCTCTCTCTGCCTGCCTCTCTGCCTACTTGTGATCTATGTCAAATAAATAAATAAAATCTTTAAAAAAAAATAAATGAATGCCCATTTACTTTCTTTAAACTTTAATGAATCTGTATTTCAACACAATTGAATCACCTCTGACCTAAAAAACAAAATATTTATACAAAGTAGTTATTGGCTTACACACCAAATATATACTGTCTAGGGCAATATAAAATAAATATATGTATTTACCAGATAACATTTCAACTTAAATGAATAACTGCTTTAACTCTAAAACTCTGAATGTACTTTGCTAGAAATTATGCAAAATATGAATAATATGATTCTGAATAGGTTTCGATTAGGGTCTGGTCCAAACATTTTAAAAGATGACTTGGATTTGATGAAACAATTAGCTTTCGCATTTGGCACATAAATAGGAAATTGCTAAGGGGGCAAAGAAAGTTTGGAAATGAAATATATATCCACTGCTATTTTATAAGGAAATATCTAAGTAAATGTTGTATGTATAAAAACCACATGTTTGTGTCATCTGGGTGGCTCAGTTGGTTAAGCATCTGCTTTTGGCTCAGGTCATGATAACAAAGTCCTAAGATCAAGTCTTGCATTGGGCACCTTGCTCAGCAGGAAGCCTGTTTCTCCCTCTGTCTCTGCAGCTCCCGGGCTCATGCTCTCTCGCTCTCTCTCTCTCTTTCTCTCTCTCATATAAGTAAATAAAAATCAAGCTAAACAAAACAAAACAAACAAAAACAAAAACAAAAACAAAATACATGTTCTAAAGAAAAATAACATGGAGAGGTCCTCCCAAAATAAAGATGGCTGATTATTGGTAGAGGAAAGACATGTATGAAGAGAGAAAAGGCTCTGTACTTCACTTACTACTTCTGTATACCATACAGCATACCCACCACCCTCTCCAGTATTTGAGACACCTATGAAAATTATACATCTGGGCCTTAAAAGTTATTCTACTATAATTTACCACTACAACCAAGGACTCTTAGAGCAAGAAAAATCTTAAGGGACAAAATTTTTTCTCAAATTTATACAGGAATTTACAGTTTGAAAAGTACTTTCACAAATATTAACTTATTTTAGTCTTCACTGAGTCTGAGAAGGGCAAATATGCAAAGGGATATTACTTGGCTTGAGCTGCAAATCTTGAAAGTTAATATGAACATCATAATTACTTAACTAATGCAGACTACTTTCCTCTCCTGGTTTGCAGATCATCCCTCAAAAAGATCCAAACATTTAGTGAGAAGGAAAAGAGGTTACATCATTCACCTAAATACACAAAGAAAGCTGGCCTTCAAACAGAGAATCTGATTGCTACCTTCCTCAATGTATATTATTTTAAGAACGGTAGGATAAAATGAAATTGTTAGAAATCTCTCTTTTTAGAAACATTGCACAAAATATTCCTAAGACAGAGAGAATATAAAACTATTTTTGCTTTTTTTTTTTTTACATTAAAAAAATTTCATTGATACATAGTACATGTCAATTGTCAGTGGGTGAGAGAAACACAAGGTCAAGGAGGTATCTGGAGTGCTACACTTGGCTGGGCCACAATAATGGATGCAGGAGTTGATTTTGTGCTATCTTTTTTTTTTTTTTTTTTTTTTTTTTTTTGGGTAGTAAAGGCCTTTAGGCTATCCCTTCAAGAGGTATACCACTTCTTTCATATATTGTAATGATGCCTATGAATGAACTAACTCTAGAAGAGTTACTATGTATGGTGGCATAGGGAGCAGGAATATAACTGAGAATGCAGAAGAAATTACTTAGGCATCATTAAATTTAACAACATGAAAGCAGATTTAGAAATAGAAAATGTGCATGATTAAATGTGCATGGTGTCCAATACCCGAGATAAACACAAACTTCCTATTTTGTACTGAGTGTACCCTTGTTCTCTGACCAGTTTTATTTCCTTGGCTCATCCTGTCATCCTACACCTAAGAAGTCCTGCGGGAGAGTCAAATTAGTGAAGTATCTAGCAACAATTTGTTTAGAAAGTCAATTGCTTATTCTTATGTAGTCCAGAAAAGAGACAGAAATCTACATTCCCCTTCAATACAAGAAGGGCATTTATCTTCAAAATGCAAGAAGAGCATTTATAAGCCAATATATGGAAAAGCCAAAAATTTCTGTTTATATACTAAACCCATATTTTTATAATGTTCCAAACTTTTCCCTTGCTTTTTCTGGAAATCCCTAAAAGACTTTTTACATGTAATACAAAACCCAATCACTTCAGGCTTTGTGCCATTCCTTTCTTATTCCAGCTTCCATCAAAGAAACAGTTCCCTGAAGATTGTGTACACTGTGGGGAAATTTTACAAGAATCAGAATTATGTAACTGAAAGCATGTGAAGCAAATACCAATGTACAAAATTTGCAATGAAGTACGACTAAAAGGGAAAAAAATCCCACGGATGGTGTGATACTAGGCATCAATTTATTTTTGTTCAGTCTTGTAATTTCAGACCCTGAGGGATTTTTTTTTTATTCTCTTTATATAACACAAATACTTCTGGATAAATGACCTCTCTTCCTATTTGTAACTTCGTACACGTGCTTCTAGTGTTCTACTACCTAGTCACAGAAAATATTCCAATCATAGCTTCTAAAGTGTTAGAAAAAAGCTTAATCTAGAGAATAAAACTGTTCTTTCTTGGGTTAAGGAAGAATTGATGCTTGATCTCTCCTAGATAAAAATAAGAGTTTATGAGGCATTTCTCTTGCTAGGTTTCACTGTTTGTCACTCACTATGCTAATTAACTTGCACACAATATGTTTTTAAAAATGCACAATTCCCTGCACGATGAGAATATTCTTATCATTTTTACAAAAGCTTAAAGTGAAGATTAGAGTTCTTAAACAGCTTGTCCTATAGGAAGCAACTATTCAGCAACAGAGCTACGTTCTGAATTCATGCGATCCAAAGTCGCTTTCTTGTTCCAGCATCCTATGGCCTTGGAAATGGTCGCTCACAACCAAGTGTGTAGGCTGACAGGGTGAAGGGGCTAAAATTCAGGCTCTATTCCTTTTGCAACTGCTTCTGCAGTGACATAGAAGTCAATCTGTTCGATAAAGGGGACTTTTTCCCTAGTTCACACACAAATACTGTACAAGCTGGTGGATTTTCTGGTAAGATGTCACTTCCACTAATCTCAAAAGTATCCCTGCTTTCCTACTCCATCCACTGTGAGTACAGAAAGTGAAGCTACAATTTACCCCTGATACTCAACCATATTTGCCATGATATATTGTTATCTGAGTATCAACTCAGGGCTTCATAAAGATAAGGACTGATGCAATCTCTAGAATTGAGAGCTACCTGTATTTTATTAAATATTTAGCTCAGGAATAATGAATATATAATAAGCTGCAAATAAATGTGTCCATTCCTTCCTAAAACTATACATTCCTTAAAAACTTAATGGTGCCAAATATCTCAAAGCCTTGAGTTCTTTTAAAGGACCATTGGTTGGGGCGTGTGCACAGAAGGGGCACAGATGGATGAATTGACCCAGTGGCTCTCAGGCTGAGACAGCTGAATGTTCAATGGCGTACTTATAGACCACATTAACTTCTTGGCAAGTGCTGTTGCTGCACATGTGGGTGGTCCATTGCTGAATATGAATGTGCTGAATATCATTTAGGCAGGGAGCAAAAGGTGTTCAAGAGAGTTGGAGAGGAGCCCAGAAGGTACACTGTTTATCTTCTAGGAACATTTATTTTCTCCAAAACATATAACTTGAATTAATAAAGTGGATTTATATGTGAATAAAGGAAACTGGTTATTGAAACTGAATTACCATGCCTCTCTAAGAATAGCTAAAAGATCTGTGAATATGACTCCTAGCACACACACAAAAAAAAGATTCTAACACAAATAACTGTTTTTACCATATTGCTAAGAGGCACTGCTCTGGATCTGACTGCAAAGTGGGTATCTCCCTACGGTCAGATTCTGAAGCTTCTAGCAACTGCAATATTGGAGTGCTTTTAAAATAGACAAAGTTCATAAGAATGATGAAAGAAGGGGCTTTCTTAAGTTATTCTTACTTAAGTAATGTAAAACTGTAAGACTTTGGTTTTATCCTCAGGTCTAAAACCTGAAAAGAATTTATAAAAAGAAAACCTTTACTGACTTTTTCAATTTAAGGCTCTGTCAAAAAATCTCTCTTGAAAAAAGACGATGGATCAGGTGGTGAGCCATCATCTGTGGAATCTCTCTTGACCACTTTCAGTCTGGTTTTTGGCATGACTTTGGAACAAGTTTTGCACTGTTCTCATCCATTAATCATCCCTTCAGGGTGATAAACAGAGGCCAGGTGCTTAAATAGACACTTGGAAATTTGGGAATTGGCTTTGATTCCATTGAACTAAAAAGCCCTTTGGTTCTTCCAAAGATTGGTTTTATTACCACCCAATAGCTCCTGAAAAATCCAACTGTACTAAGAACTAAAGAGATCCTTTTTTAAGGGCCTATTATTTTCTTAGGGATAGAAATACTAAACAAATAACATTCATATACATATGTGTCACTTCTACATTGGGCTTCTTTGTTTTATTCTTTTCTAGTTAGTGAAATTATGAGAACTCTTATCTCTCAGGGGAAGCTATCTGTGATTTCAGACTGTTTCTTACCCTCTGAAAACTTGATCTAATGCCTTACTGAAATAATATCAGGAATCTGTGAGAAGTAGTTTCGGAATCCAACAGGCTAACGTTGTTAGGTTATCTCTGTCTTCCCTTCATTCTACCCAACAGTCACAGTTTTGCTTTAACCCTCCACAAATCTAAAAATCTGATTTATACCACTCTCACCTAACTTTATATGTTGTTACCAACATATTAGGTCGTTCTGTATTCTTAATGTAACAGCCTCTATCTCTTAAAGTAAGGGACATAACTGAGAAAAGATGATAGTGGTTATCATGCGGAGGGGAAATCTGTGAAGATAACCAGTTCAGTGTCTCCATCTAAAGAAGAGTAATTTAAAGGTTAGTGGGGGGAAAAGGAACAAAGGACTTTTGAAATACAATCAGTTTTTTTTTTTAAATGACCTTAAATATATTAACATGAAATGGATTAGGAAAATTGTATCCATAAAAACATTAAATAGAACAAGCACCTTAATGTTATAAAGTACATCCTATTCTCAACCCTACCTTAGTTGGTAAATACCACTTATTTATTTGGTAACACTTAACTGAGGTATAAGTTACATAAAATAAAATGCACACATTTTAAGTAGAGATTTTGATGAGTTGGGAAAAATATGTTATTACTAGGTAATCACCATCCCAGTCAAGATATAGGAAATTTCCATCACTGCAGTAAGTTACCTCCTGCCGCTTTGTAATTAATCATTTCTACTCTGTCTCAGCCAAACAAGAACCTAGTTTCTCTTATTAAAGGTAATTTTGCCTATTTAGGAAATTTGTATAAATGGAATAATAAATAATGCACCTTTTGTGTCAGGTTCTGACAGAAACATATTGAGTTTTTGAAATCCATCCATCCCTATATTGTGTTTACCAGTAATTTTTTTTTTTTTTCCATTCATCTGTTTTTTTTTTTTTTTTTATTTTTTATTTTTTATAAACATATATTTTTTATATACATATATTTTTATCCCCAGGTCTGTGAATCACCAGGTTTACACACTTCACAGCACTCACCAAATCACATACCCTCCCCAATGTCCATAATCCCACCCCCTTCTCCCCAACCCCCTCCCCCCGGCAACCCTCAGTTTGTTTTGTGAGATTAAGAGTCACTTATGGTTTGTCTCCCTCCCAATCCCATCTTGTTTCATTTATTCTTCTACCCACTTAAGCCTCCATGTTGCATCACCACTTCCTCATATCAGGGAGATCATATGATAGTTGTCTTTCTCTGCTTGACTTATTTCGCTAAGCATGATACGCTCTAGTTCCATCCATGTTGTTGCAAATGGCAAGATTTCATTTCTTTTGATGGCTGCATAGTATTCCATTGTGTATATATACCACATCTTCTTGATCCATTCATCTGTTGATGGACATCTAGGTTCTTTCCATAGTTTGGCTATTGTGGACATTGCTGCTATAAACATTCGGGTGCATGTGTCCCTTTGGATCACTACATTTGTATCTTTAGGGTAAATACCCAATAGTGCAATTGCTGGGTCATAGGACAGTTCTATTTTCAACATTTTGAGGAACCTCCATGCTGTTTTCCAGAGTGGCTGCACCAGCTTGCATTCCCACCAACAGTGTAGGAGGGTTCCCCTTTCTCCGCATCCTCGCCAGCATCTGTCATTTCCTGTAGAGATTTTGATGAGTTGGGAAAAATATGTTATTACTAGGTAATCACCATCCCAGTCAAGATATAGGAAATTTCCATCACTGCAGTAAGTTACCTCCTGCCGCTTTGTAATTAATCATTTCTACTCTGTCTCAGCCAAACAAGAACCTAGTTTCTCTTATTAAAGGTAATTTTGCCTATTTAGGAAATTTGTATAAATGGAATAATAAATAATGCACCTTTTGTGTCAGGTTCTGACAGAAACATATTGAGTTTTTGAAATCCATCCATCCCTATATTGTGTTTACCAGTAATTTTTAACTATTTTTCCATTTTTATTACTGAGTATAATTCCATTCCATGAGTAGATCGCAAGTTGTCTATCCATTCACTTGTAGGTGGATATTTGAATTGTTTCTAGTTAGAGGCAATTACAAGTATAGCTGCTATTAAAATTTGTGCATAGGGGTGTCTAGGTGGCTCAGTTGGTTAATTGTCTGCCTCTGGTTAAGGTTATGGTCCCAGGGTCCTGGGATCAAGGCCCAAATCAGGCTCCCTGCTCAATGGGGAGTCTGCTTCTCCCTCTCCCCACTTCTTGGTCATGCTCTTCCTCTCTTTCTTAGATAGACAGATAGACAGATAGATAGATAGATAGGTAGATAGATAGATGACAGATAAATAAAATCTTTAAATTTTCTTTTTTTAAAATTAAGTTTGTGCATAATTTTTATATAGGCATGCCTTCATTTCTGTTGGGTAGTCATCTAGGAATTGAATTGCCAGATTATTTGGTAAATGCATGTTTAAATTTGAGAGGCAGATGAACTATCTTCAAAAAAGTCATCTCATTTGACATTCCCAGAAGCAGTGTGTGATAATTTCAGTTACTCTACTACCTCATCAACACTTGGTATTAGTCTTTCTAACTTTAGCCATTATAATGTGTGTGTAGTATTATCTCATTGTGGTTTAAATTTCATTTCCCTGGTAACTAATGATAGCAACCAGTTTTTGTACAGTTATTGGTCAACTATATGCTCCTTTGTGCAGTGTCCATTCAAGTTTCCTTTTTGTTAATTTTTAATTGGACTATTTGTTTTATTATTGAGTTTTAAGAATTACTTATATACTCTGAATACAAATCTTTTGTCACATCATTTCTTCTAGCCTGTGCCTTGCCTTTTTATTTCCTAATGATGTCTTTTGAAGAGCAGAAAGTTTTAATGACCTCTGATGTATTATTCTTTAATGACTGGTGCTTTTTTTTTTTTTTTAAAGATTTTATTTATTTATTTGACAGAGAGAAATCACAAGTAGACAGAGAGGCAGGCAGAGAGAGAGAGAGAAGCAGGCTCCCTGCTGAGCAGAGAGCCCTATGCGGGGCTCAATCCCAGGACCCTGGGATCATGACCTGAGCTGAAGGCAGTGGCTTAACCCACTGAGCCACCCAGGCGCCCCATGACTGGTGCTTTTATTTGTTTATTTTCTAAGAAATCTTTGCCAATCCTAAATTTGCATAGATTTTCTTCTATGTTTTCTTCTAGAATTCTACAGTTTTAGTTTCCTATGTTCACATCTACAGTCTACCTTAAAGTAATCTTGTGGACAATGTAAGGTATTGTTTATGACTTATTTTTTCCAATATGGATATCAATTCCAGCACAATTTATCCAGAAAACTATCAGTTCTGCAATGGATTATGCCAGTGATTTTGAAAAGCTCAGTTGACCTTACATGTATCATATATGCAACCACTGAAGCCTATTTCTTCACTCTCTATCTTGTCTGATTAATCCTTCCTTGTGTTTATACAAAACCCACACTATCTTGATAATTGTGATTTTACAGTAAGCCTTGAAATCATGTACTGTGAGACCTCTAACTTTATTCTTTTTCCCCAAAAGAGATCTAAATATTGTTGGACCTCGGTTTTCCAACTAAAAACTAGAGTAAGATTTTCAATTTCTACAAAAAAAAAATAAAAAATAAAGACCAAAAAAAGAAAATGCTGGGAATTTTGTTGGGATTGCATTGAATATATAGATCAATTTGGATCAAATTGGATCAATAAGCATCAAAATAATATTGATTCTTCCATTCCATGAATGTGGTGTATTTCTCCATTTCCTTAGGTCTTGTTTCAGTTCACTGGGAATTTTTCTTTTTTTCAACGTATATTTTGTGCATATTTTATTAAACATTCATATTTTGATGTCATCAGAAATGGTGTTTTACCCATTTTCATTTCAAATTCTTATAGCTATTATACAAAAATGATTGTTTTACATTGTATTTTTATACAGAAATATGACTGATTTTGCAACCTATGCTATCACTATCTTATTAATTTAAGTAGGATTATCCACAAAAATAGCCATGTGATTTGAGAATAAAATTATTTTTACTACTTCTTTTCTGGTTTTTATGTATTTTATTTACTTTTCTTTTCTTTTTTTTTTTTTTTTCTTGTGTTAATGCAGTGGTAGAGACCTGCAGTGCAATATTTGTGGAGGATAAGAGTATTTTTTAAAAGATTTTATTTATTTGAGAGAAAGAGAGAGAGAGTAAGCACAAGGAGTCGGATAGGGGCAGAGGGAGAGGGAGAAGCAGACTTTGCGCTGAGCAGGGAGCCCAACATGGAGCTCAATCCCAGGACCCTGGAATCAAGACCTGAGCTGAAGGCAGATGCTTTACCAACTGAGCCACCCAGCTGCCCCAAGAGTGAGTATTTTTGTCTGACTCCCAATCTTGGAAGGAAAATGTTTAGTCAGCATATTATATAGCTTAGTACTCATTCCCTGTACACATGAAATAATGTATGGTTTACAACTTAGGGTATAATGACCTATAAATGTTAATTAGTTTAATTTTCTTGAAAATATAGCTCAGATCTTCTAAAACATCAGTGATTTTTCTGGGTACATAGTCTATCACTTATTCATAAATAGATGTTAAAATCTTCAGCTGTAATTATGGAACAGTCTATTTCTCCTGGCACTTTTGTATTTATTAATTTTGCAGCTCTATTACTAGACACAAACACATATTTAGAACTGTTACATCTTTCTGTAAATTCCTCTTTTATGATTTTTAAATGTCCTTCTTTAACTCACAATTTTTCTGTCTTTAAGTCTACTTTGTCTGATAATAATACAATACAAGCTTTCTTGTCTGCTGTTTGCATGTTGCTTGTTGTGTTCCACCATTCTTTCCCTTTCCGCTTCTTTGTGTCTTTGTATGTAACCTGTGCTTCTTGTGGACAGCAGGATACATCTTATAAATAACTTTTTTTTTTTTTTAAATCCCGTCCTGTGATTTCTGATAACTAACTGGAGTGTTAAATTCATTTACATTTAATGTAATTATTGGTATCATTGGGTTAAAATCTACAATCCTATTCTTCATTTTATTTGTCCTTTCGATGTTTCTATTGTTCACATATTGCTCTTTTCCTATAATATTTTGAGTAAAATCAAGTACATTTTAATTCCTTTGATGTATCCCTTTTACAAAAAATTTTAGAAGTTTCTGTATGACTAAAACTGTGCAACTTTAACTTATTGATTCAGTTTATAGATTCAGTTTACAGATGTAATTAAAAAATTACATCACTTATATGTCACATTTCACATTTCATAATTCTCTGAGTTCCCTATTCACTTCTTACTTCACAAATGTTATAAATTTATAACCATATAATTCAAATTATTCCCATCATTTATGCTATTGTTGTGGTATTTTAGTTCTAAATATATTATAAACCTTAATTTAATAATGTGATTACTTTTGCTTCAAATCAAGGATTGACAGACTTTTCCTTAAAGGGCTAGAGTGTAAATACATTTAGGCTTATGAGCTATAGGATTGTTGTTACCACCATGCACTCACCTCTCCTACTGTAGCATGAAAGTAGCCATAGTCAGTATGAACCAGTGTAGAAGGCTATATTCCAATTAATCTTTATTTACAAAAAAACAGTTGGCTGGTCTCCAAGCTATAGTTTTCTAACCATTGTTTGTATGGCTGGTTATTATGGAAATTAAAAGAAAAAAAAGAAACATAATCTTTTTATCTTTACTTATTTCCTGGATCTGATCCTCCTCATTTCATTTTTTCCCAGCTTTACTGAGATATAATTGGTCTACAAAAAAACTGCACATGATTAATATATGCAGTTTGGTAATTTTGGACACACTATACCTTGTGTTACCATAACCATAACCCAGGTAATAAACACCCATCACTTTCAAAAGTTTCTCTGTGTGAGCATGTTTGCGTGAGTATGTGTACGGGTGTTTGAGTGTGTGTGTTAAGAGCCCAGAAATGAACTCACTCACATGTGTCAACTGATCTTTGTCAAGAATACATTATAAGAAGATAGTCTCTTCAATAAATGGTGTTGAGAAAACTGGATATCCACATCCTGAAGAATGAAAATTGAACCCTTGTCTATCACCATACATAATGAACTCAGAATGGATTAAAGATTTAAATGTAAGGTCTGAAGCCATAAAATTCCTAGAGGAAACAGGAGGAAAGACTCTATTTCTTTTTATAGATTCTGGTATCCACTGATAACCTTTCCCTTTATTAGGAAGAGTATCCTTTGGCATATTTTGTGGTACAGTTTTGCTAACTACTAATTCTCTAGCTTTCATTGTTCAGAAAAATATAGATGATGCTAATTTTTTTTTAAAGATTTATTTATTTGACAGAGAGAAATCACAAGTAGACAGAGAGGCAGCCAGAGAGAGAGAGAGAGAGGGAAGTAGGCTCCCTGCTGAGCAGAGAGCCCGATGCGGGACTCGATCCCAAGACCCTGAGATCATGACCTGAGCCGAAGGCAGCGGCTTAATCCACTGAGCCACCCAGGCGCCCCAGTTGATGCTAATTTTTAAAGTATGTTTTCACTGGGTATAAAATTATAAACTGACAGTATTTTAAAGAATTTTGAAGATTTAGAGATGTTTTTTCATTGTCTTCCAGCCCACACTGTTTCTAATGACAAGGTAACTGCCACGCATATCATCAGAGTATCGTTTTTTATTTTGTCTGCTTTGAAAATTTTCTCTGTCTGGTTTTCTGCAGTTCAATTAGCGTGTACCTAGGTGTGGTTTTCTCTTTATTTTTCTTGCTTTCTGTACCGTGATATGCTTGGATCTGTGGCTTTGAAGAATTTATTTTTTTGTCCTATTCTCATCCTCTTTTTTTAGAACTTCAATCACATCCATTTTAAACCATTTTATATCATCCCCCCAAGTTCTTAATCTCTTTTCTTTAGTCTTCATTTCTTTTTCTATCAGATTGTATCAGCTCTTTCAATTTGTCTTCGATTTCTCTGACCCCTCTGACTTTTCCAGTATGCTGTTAAGCCCAATCAGGTAATTTTTTTCGTTTCAATTATTGTACAGTTTTAGTTGCAGCATTTGCATTTAGTTCTTTATTAGAGGGTTTTTTCCCCCTCTGCTGAAATTTCTTATTCATTTGCTCATAAATAATAGCATTTATCTTTAAATCTTAGAACATATTTTCCTTGAATACTTTGAAATTATTAGTAAAAGCTAGTTATTGCTATACTCAATATTTAGGCTACCTCAGAGCTCCTTTTTAATAGACCACTGTTATTCTTAACTCAGAGTAACATTTTCCTATTTTCTTTACATGTCAATAATTTTTATTGTTTATTGAGCATTACAGTAATAAATTATAATTGTTATTACTACACTGTTAGTGATAAATATAACATTACATACTATATAACATTAAATATTACAGATAACTGGACTATGTTCTCTTCCTCTGAAGACTGTTGTGTTTATTCTACTGGGTAATTCAGTTACCTGCCAACCACCTGATACTTTTTTATGCTACCTTTTTATATTTTATTGGGGTGAGATCAGTGGAGAACCTAGAGTGCTTCCCAAGTTAGAATCTTCTAACTTAGTGGGATTCGACTTCTAAATTCTGCCTGCCCAGGAATCTTATCAGGGCTTGGTGTTCAGCTTTGCCAGGGAGTATCTAGACGAGGCCCTTCTCAAGCATGACCCTTATTTCCTAAGGCTTAATCCTTCTGATATCTCACCAGGATGTCTGGACTTTTAAGGAGGTGTATATTATTTTGCTGAAATCCTAGCTTCCTCTGGCACTGCTTGAATTCTACTACCACTTTTCTGCTCTAAACCCAAATAGAAAATGCTAAGCCTCATATAGTTTCACCTTGCCTCTGTAACCCAATCCTCAAGTAAAGACTATAGTAAACAGTAAAAAGGCTGATCCTACTCATTTTTACCAGGTCACTTTCAAGAGTTTAGCAAAGCTAAATCACAATGCTCAATGACTTAAAAGATGTGTTATATATATACAAGGCAATATCAATCTTCTATAAAACAGATTAAAATGTCACCTCTGCAACAACATGGATGGACCTAGTGGGGATAGAACTAAATGAAATAAGTCAGAGAAAGACAAATGCCAAATGATTTCCCTCATATGTAGAATTTAAGAAACTAAACAAACAAAAAAGGATAAACAAAAAACCAGACTCTTAAATATGCAGAACAAACTGGCAGTTGCCAGAGAAGAGGTGAGCAGGGGGATAAGTGAAATATATTAAGAATGCAATAATTGTGATGAGCAATGAGAAATGAACAGAATTGTTAAATCATTAACTGTACACCTGCAACTAATATAACACTATATATTAATTATCCTTAATCTTATAAAAGTAGGAATTTTTAAAGACACGGGTTGTATAGTGTGTGTATTTTAAAGACATGGTTACGGTAAGGCTAAGTATATGATATTGCTTAAATTAGAAATGAAAGAAAATTAGTATAAAGAAAAGAACTGACAAATATTCTAAAACATATAAACAGAGTCAAAAAGTGGCCCAAAACTTTAAAGTCTAATTTAAATAATGTGTTTAATTTAACCTGGATGAAAATTCATATATGAACTTTAAATATTTTTCTTCTCCTATGATTTCATTCAGTCTTTCCTTCCTTCCTTCCTTCCCTCCAAAGTGTTCATTAGTAGTATACACTGTTCTAGGAACTCATCCAGGTGCTGGGGGGAGGACTTCTATTTATACTTTTGCTTCTCTTCTCCCATCTCTTAAAATTTCACTTTATATTTGTATTCTCTATTGCTGGTTTTTTTTTTTTTTAAGTTTGCCATGTTCTCTGGGCTGATCTCATTCTTTTTTATTATTTTTTTTTATTTTTTATAAACATTTAATATATTTTTATCCCCAGGGGTACAGGTCTGTGAATCGCCAGGTTTACACACTTCACAGCACTCACCAAAGCACATACCCTCTGCAATGTCCATAACCCCACCCCTCTCTTCCAACCCCCCTCCCCAGCAACCCTCAGTTTTTTTGTGAGATTAAGAGTCACTTATGGTTTGTCTCCCTCCCAAACCCATCTTGTTTCATTTATTCTTCTCCTACCCACTTAAGCCCCCATGTTGCATCACCACTTCCTCACATCAGGGAGATAATGAGATATCACCTCACACCAGTCAGAATGGCTTAAATGAACAAGTCAGGAAATGATAGATGCTGGCGAGGATGGGGAGAAAGGGGAACCCTCCTACACTGTTGGTGGGAATGCAGGCTGGTGCAACCACTCTGGAAAACAGCATGGAGGTTCCTCAAAATGTTGAAAATAAAACTGCCCTATGACCCAGCAATTGCACCACTGGGTATTTGCCCTAAAGATATAAACATAGTGATCCGAAGGGGCACGTGCACCTGAATGTTTATAGCAGCAATGTCCACAATAGCCAAACTATGGAAATAACCTAGGTGTCCATCAACAGATGAATGGATCAAGAAGATGTGGTATATATACACAATGGAATACTATGCAGCCATCAAAAGAAATGAAATCTTGCCATTTGCGACAACGTGGATGGAACTAGAGCGTATCATGCTTAGCGAAATAAGTCAAGTGGAGAAAGACAACTATCATATGATCTATTGCTGCTTTTTGGGAAGGTTTCTAAACCAGATATTCCAGCTAACCTACTTATTCTTTGACTGTGTCTATTCTGGATATTTCGGCTAGTCATTTACTTATTTATTTTAACAATTACATTTTTTATATCCATAATCACCAAGTAGTTTTTCTTCACTGCTAGTTTTCTTCCTTCTATTTCTTATATCATCCCTGCTTTCTCTGAAGATGTTGTTTTGTGGTATTTAGCATTTTTTCTTACACTTATTTGTGGCATTCAGCATTGTTTCTTATTACTCTCATCATTGCAAAATGAATTTTTTTTCTTTCATATTAATTTTGTTTTTGATTTTGCATATTGTTTTCCACAGAAGTCCCCTAACTACCTTGTCTGATATCACCTATAAAGATGAAATAGCCTAGTTGCTTGTTTGTGCGCCTCCTGGGAGAGTGGAGGTGTGCTTCAGGACAGAGAGATACTGCTTTCAGCATCAGTCCCATAATTCTCTAACTTTCCATCCTGATCCTCCTCAGGGAATTTATCTCCCCAGTATTTCCAGTTTCCAATACTTCAATTCCAGCCAGCCATCTTGGCTGACTTCATTCTACACTGTCTACCCCTGCAAGGCTCCAGTTCTCTTTCTCAATTTTCCCTCTAGTGTTTCAAGTGAGAGTCTGCTTTTTTGCCCTATGATAATGTCAGGTAATAATCCATCTAAAATAATATACGAAGGAAGAAAAAAATAACACCTTCCCCCCCTAAAATACAAAGTCTTCTATCAGATTAGCTCCAAAATGTCACTGGCTTCTACTCCAGCCTGATTGTCTCATCACTCAACTGTTCTTGTCCGGAGCTCAGGTGTGTATTGATTACTGACAATATTTCCGCAATCAGTCATCCTTCTTCCCCTACTTTTTTGGGTGGTATTGTCATTGTTATGTTACCAAGATAGAAAGCAGTAAGAGTTTGCTTACCTATGGCTAAATCCAAAAATCCATGTATGTTAAACTTGTTATGATCATACCATTTTGCTTTTAAAGCACTGTTACACTGATTAACTTAATTGGTACTCCTAAAATTATATTTTATGGGAAGCAGGTATTCCATTCTACAGATAAAGGAGCCATGGCCACAGAGAGTTCCATGGCCTACACACAAATTGAACTGTTAGACATTGTTAACATCTGTCAGGCAATGAAGAACTATCTTTATATAGTTACCAAGAAGGAAAGACAGTCACACTTACAATATATTATCCAGAAATCTTCATGCAGACCATGAGTCTTTATTTTCTTTGCTCCTGGCTATAATCTGATACAGTGATTTCTGACACAGTATGGTATTTATGATTACAGCAGGCTGTCTTCACGGACTACCTGCATGGACCCCATAACAAAATACCACAACATAGATGGCTTTCACAACCAGCCATTTATTTTCTCACAGTTCTGGTGGATGGTAGTCCAAGATTAAGGCACCAGCACAGCCAGTTTCTGGTGATTGCTCTCTTCCTAACTTATAGATGGCCCTCTTCTTGGTGTGTTTGCACATGGCATGAAACAGCAAGGGAGCAAGGTCTCTGGTATCTCTTCTTATGGAGGTACTGTAATACCATTATGAGGACTCTACCTTCATGACCTCATCTAAACCTACTGATTTCCCAAAATCCTCATCTCCAAATACTATCACACTGGGACAGTGTATATATATATGGGGGAAGGGGAGATGCAACATATGAAGTTTTGAAGGAAACAATTCAATCTATAGCTCAAGTCACCCCTAGTTTGGGTCTTATATCCCACTTCTAATTGCATGTAGATGTTTACCTCTTTCTTTTCTGATTCCAAGATGTGATCAACTTACTCTCTCTAGGTCTGTCTCTCAGCTATGCTTTCCTTCTTTTACCCAGGGCCAAATTTTCTGACTTTGATGTTTAACTCTTTCAAATCTACTTTAATTTTAATAAATTCAGTTAATTTCCATTCTTATCAAATTCTTTACACCCTAAAGAAAACAAAACAAATTTAGCTTGGACTTTATCTCTCTGGTCTACTAGACCAGATAGTGTGTTATAGTAAATAATGATATGTGTCATTCAGAAATTAGTGCATCAGATGAGAAGAACAGCTTTCTTAGTTTGTCTACATTTTAAACTATCTATGATAAATGAAATGTAAATGCATGAAATCTATCTTAAATTGCTCTGTTACATTGCCATGTTTTATTTTTGGGTCCAACAATAGGCTTTGGATGACCATACTGCTTTGAATCTTTCATTGGAGGAATTACATGATTTTATAATGAAGAAAATGAGTAATGAGAAAATTTAAGAAAGCATTAAACTTCTACATCAAATACAGTAAAAATTTTAATTGAAGCTTTTCATTAAATATAATGTGAAATACAGATTACCTGTCAAGTGTTTACTAGAGGAAAAAAATAAAATGTGTCTAAAATATTGTGTAAATTAGATCCTAGACTAATTTTGGTACAGTTTTTGCTTACTGATGGTGTTGACTTCCTTAATTAGTATTCACATTTTTATTTCTACTTTTTCAGATTCATCATAGACTCACCTACATTTTATCTAGCTTAATTATTAAAAAATTCCCTTAGCACCACTAATAAAAGAGTCACTGAGGTGTGTCAAGAAGAGCTTGAATTTACAATTAGAAGACATACATTTTATTTTGGGCTTCCTGAGCCTTTGTCAGCCAAATCTGTCAAAGGAGGGTGATACCACTGCTTTCACACAATTCGCAGGATTGTTTGAGATGAAAAAGATATAAGTGGAATCAATTTACACACTGTAGAATGCTACACATTAGGAGTTGTTAAAATATATGATGCAATTTCTGCTCTTTAAAAAAATAGCTAAATCTCATAATCTGGCGGAAACATTGGGATCTACTAATTTATCTATTATGATAAATAAAACTTTAATAAATTTAATAAAATTCTGCCCTGAAAAATAATTGATTTTACAGGCAAGTTTTTTGCCTTTTAGAGTTATTACAGGAACTTTTTTTTAAAGATTTATTTATTTATTTAAGAGAGAAATATATACAGAGATACAAAGGGTAAGCACACATGGGCACACGGGGAGGAGAGGTGCAGGAAGGAGGAGAGAAATTTCAAGCAGACTACACCAAGGAGCCAGAGGTGGGGTTTGGTCTCATGACCCTGGGATCATGACCTGAGCCAAAACCAAGTCAGACACTTAACTGACTGAGCCTTGCAGGTACCCCAGCTTGTCATAGGAAATTGTGCTAGATATTTTTCCAATTTCATTTGCTCTTACTTCTGATAATTGTTAATGATTTATCCATAATCTTATGTTGCTCATTTTTAGATATTCATAAGAAATTAAGTATCTGGCTGAATAAAACAAACATATGCATTGCCAGAGAATAAAATATGTTTTCATTTGGATGGTATATAATTCAATCTGACATTAGGAAACAAGAATAGAGTATTTTGATATTTTAATTTGGAGTCAAATCTGATTTGGTTGTTATTTCCTTCTCTTCATTCTCTAAAACTAAGCAAAGCAAGAGTCATCCGACGTATTTTCTCCTGTCTCAGGCAACATTATAGCTCCCAGTCAACCTGAATTTCTTTGTGTTCACTGAGTGATAACATGTACTCCCTTTCACAAAACTGTCTCATCTTTGCTTTATTTGCTTTCTAGAATCAAATTTTAGTTCTGTATCTGATCTGCTGTTGCTGAACATGGATAAAATAGTAGTAGTAATACATAAATCTGAACATTGTAATATATCAAAAGGAAAACTATGCATAATCCTAGTAGAAATATTTCTAAACTAGAGGTAAAAATAACAATCACAGGCAAATTTTTGCTTGGTAAAACCCTATTTTCCATGTTTATTGAAAGATATTAAATTGAAGGATTTCTTTAAATATTGCCATAGATAAATCAGTTAGTTACCTTTATATGTAGGCTCTTAAAAAAAAAAAAAATACTCCTTGTGGCAGAAAATGCTGGTATTTGTGGCAGAGAAACCCTAAACTAACTTCCAGTGATTCCTACCTCTGGTTTTCATTTCTTTGTGTATAAGTCTTTCCTAATGAAAGTGGGAAGAAACTGATGGGATGTCACTTTAGTAATTATGCTACAATATAAGAATTCCATCTTAGCTGAGCTGAGCTAGAGATTCTTCTTGCTGGCCTGATGATGTAGACATCCATGATGGGAAGCCCACATGATCGAGAACTATGAGTGATCTCTAGGACATGCAGGTATCTTCTAGGACATGAAAGTGGCCTCAGCCAACAATGAGTAAAACACTTGGGTCCTCTATCATGCAACCATAAGGAAATTAATTCTTTCAATAACCTTAATAAGTTTGGACATGATTCAACTTCCTGTCTGAAGGTGAGCCTCCAGATAAGAACATTCAGCCAACACTTTGATCACAGCCTTGTGAGACCCAACAGAGGATCTAGCTAAGCCATGTCCAGACTCCTGGCACAGAAATAGATTATAAATGTATGCTGTTTCAAGATGCTCAGTTTGTAGTAGTGGGTTAGTCAGCAGTAAGTAACAAAATACTCTCAATTCCATTGCTCATCAGTAGAATATCTTATGAAGTCTCTGATTACACATATTATTCTTGTCTTTCAAATTATTCTAAGACCCCAATGGCCATGGTTCCTAAAAAGCTGCCTATCAGTAATGGTGTTAAATGTTACAGTGATGAAACCTAGATTTTCCTTGAAAATCTCCATTTAATTTCATTGCAATATTTTCAATTAAGGCAATTTAAAATATGTATGGGCAAGTGTGATATAATCTTAGAATAAAATCTGTACCCCACAGCCTTTATTGCAGATGTACCAGTAGGACTGAGTTGTCTCCAACATTTGCAAGCAGAAAAGGTATCTAAAAAATACTACTTTTTAAAGAAGCTTCCTTAAAAAGAGGTAATTCAATGAAATATAGAGGTAAAGCTGGGACTTCAGTAGCCATAAGGGCTCTAAGGTGTGCCATCTATTGATGATGACTGAGCAGTAAGATGGAAGAAACCTGAATCCCTGAAGACTGTGGAAGAGACATTATGTTAGTTTCCAAAATGAAACTTCAAGGTTTAACTGGAGCATAATAATTTTCTATCTTGCTCAAAATATGGTTACTTGGAGTTTTACTGAAACTTTCAGATACCTGAACAGTAATAACATACATAATTAATTTGTGAATTATAATATACTATTACAATATACACATCTCTAGTTGGCTGAGGGGCAAGGTCCAAAATGACCCTAGTAAAGTCATATACAAGGGTCACCATAATCTAGTAGAAGAATACACAAAGGGCTAGTATTTGAGAATAAAGTCGTATGTTAACAAAAGCCGAGTTTTGAAAATATGTAATGATTTGGTGGCAGGCATCATGATCTAATTTGGCTAGAGTTTGGAATAATTGTTAGGATTGAAGAAGAGATGATTCTATATATTCTATTTGGGATATTAATGAGTGGTTTGAAAACTCATGACAATGAATTTATATGGCATCTAGAGGCCAGGAAGATCAACATTTTCCACTAAGAGTAAGACACACTTTCCAGGAAAATAAAGTCCCACAGTATGAAGTATGGACAGTATGGATTGAAAGCAAAAGAGGAGGAATACTCAGATATCAGATAAAAGGTTACTATAATATCCCAGATAAGAGAATATAAGGCTTTACAAATACAGTAGGGGTAAAAATAAAATGATAGCTTCACAATACCAAACAGATATAAAACTGATAAGACTTAGAAACATATATGATGGTGAAAGATTTCTGGGAGAGAGTATTTAATGTTCTATTTTCAGTATCCTCCCTAGTGCCCAGCAATAGTTGTTACGCAGCAAATAATTGTTAAATATTTTCCTGATTGTAAAACTTTCATCAGTAAGGAGATAATACATACAAGTTGTTTTACGTTCAATTATATTTTGTAGTTATGCAATAAAAATTCTTATAGAGTATATATCCACTGTTACCTGTTAAAGAAGACAACATTCCTTTAGTAAGTTTCATTTAAAAGAATCTAAAATTGTCTCCATTGATAAAATTCTTAAATGGTTTATAAGTCTAAATTTTATATAACTGTGTATATATACTTCCTGGAACTTATAAATACTCTCCATAGAAAAATGCAATAAATGGTGTTCGGGTTCCTACCATTGTTCACAAAGCTTAGTTAAACCATAAAACAAACAAACAAAATTATGCTTATCTTTACCATAAGAATATTAGTAAGTAAAAGAAATGAAAATACACCATATTTTGTGATATTATAGTTACTATTTTCTAACACAGACAAGACAGTGCGCTACAAGCTAGGCTATTCACTTCCCAAAATATCTTTGCTTACCTTCTTTTTCTGTATACAAAAATATTCTCACACCCTGACTTCTTAGTAAACACAACCTCACTCACCTATCTCCATACTCCCACACACACACATGCTATAACTGGGAAAAAAGGTGTGAATTTTTTAGCTTTCCTGGGAGATAAATATAAATGTGAGGGCTGCCACTGACTTTTAGTTCAATTCTGTACATTTTGATGCATAATGAGATCAAGTTCACTTTTGGGTAAATGTATAACATTCATGACTAGTGGAAAGTGATCTTGAATTTGGTAAAATATTTATAATAATAAAAAATAAAATTTTCTTAATTTGGCTGTCAGGAAGTAAACAGAATTGTCTTCAAAGATCTGTTTTGTGGATAAAGAATATATGTCATCTTGAATATATCCTATTACTTAGTTCCCTTCAGTATAGCTTTAAAGGGTTTTTAACTGCAGGAAATTCATAGGATTACTAACTGTGATGTGTTTTTAATAGAAGAAATGTGTTTTTGAAGTTTCTTCCAGACCTCTGATTCTATGGAATCATTGATTTCTTCAAACAATGAACCCTTGAACAACAGAGATTTGAACTTCATGGGTCTACTTACAAATGGAGGTTTCTGTTTTTTGTTTTTGTTTTGTTTTTTTAATTTTTTGTTTTTATTTTACAGCATAGTACTATAAATGTATTTTCTCTTATGATTTTCTCAATAACATTTTCTTTTCTCTAGCTTACCTTATTATAAAAATATGGTCTATAAAACATCTCTAGCTTACTTTATTGTAGAAATAAGGTATATAATATATATGACATGCAAAATATGTGTTAAGACTATGTCATCAGTAAGCCTCTGGTCAACAGTAGGCTATTAGTAAAGTTTTGAGGGAGTTAAAAGCTATATGAAAACTTTTGACTATCTGGGGGGTTGATGCTCCAAACTCCTGTATTGTTCAAGGGTCAAATGTATATTTTCCTGGATTATACAGTACTTGGAACACAATTATTTTCTTTTTTCTTCAAAACTATATTAGATTATATGTGGAAATATTGAAACGATGAGGCTGACATGAAGACAGAAAAATACACACTAGAAACAAATCAATTCACGGGGCTATATCTTCTCCCTTTGTGGGGCAACCCCTAACAGGTTTATTCCTTTCTGGAGCTATCAAAATCTACTTACGACACCCCATGGATTTTGAATGGAAATTAGCTTGTCTTCTAGTTCAGAAAATAGGATTTGGGTCACATAACAGAGAACAAATAAAAATCTTACAGAGGCAGCATGACCTAAACTAAAGTTAGAAAACAATGTCAGGAATAACAAAGAAATTAGAATGAATATAAGTCCCAAAAGTTTGAAGGAAGGGATGTAGTTAATTTTATGGAGTATTTTTGTTTTGGGTGTTAATTAAAAAGAAAAAAGAAAGAAAGAAAAGAAAAGGTCAACTGTTTCTACCAATACATAGAAAACAACAAGTAGTATGGTCTTAGGGACTTCCGGTTTTGTTTGACTAGTTCACTTTAAGAATCAAAGTAGAAATCTTTAAGTCCGACTGAATGCTAAAAAAAGGGATTGCAAAATCAAGAGATGGTAAGATCCAGCGGAGGGGACATCTTCATATTGGTTCATCCATTACATTTTATCTACCTACTATCACATTTCAAGAAGCCAAAATATCTCAAGGCGATTCATGTTTAGAAAATTTTCTTACAAGTAAGAACTTATGAATAAAAATACATATTACTAATGAACAAATTTTAATTAAATCTGAAACACTTTAATCATAATATTTACAACTGCTTTTCAGATAATATACAATGTCCAGTTTCTTCTTTTACTAGCATGAACATTCCAACTATTAAAATTAACTTTACCAGAACAAAATAATCCTGAAAAGGAATATATCTTTTTAATGTATGTCTAAACCTGAGCTCAAAAATCACACAAATTTACTTTAGTATATAGATTATAAAATAATTTATATAATTACCTAAGATTTAATACAAACTTAATATTTCTTTTAATATACTCATATAATGATATCAAAACATATTGATTGATATTTCTTTCTAATTTATTATATGCCAGATAAACTTTATTGCTTTTCCTTTGAATATTTGTTAACCAAAGGTAAGCCAAGGACAAAATGAGTTCCACCACACATACAGAGGTAGTAAATAATAGGAAGAAGAAAAATACCCTTTCTACTGTTAAGAATACCAAAGCAGGTATTGGTTAACAAGCACTTTTAGACTTGCAGAAGAAATATGTATTAATATTTGCAATTTGATCTAAAAAAGCTGGTTAAGATTTGTCACTTTATTAAACACTCAAATAACCAACCTCTTCACCAAATCTTGAATTCACATAAACTTCTAATTTCATAGGCACATAAACTGCAACTGTTAAAATAAATTTGCCTCTGAAAGAAATGAATAGCTCTAACTATAGTAGACACGTTACTCACAGTATGTTCCATGGATTTGCAAAACACTTTCTTATATTACTTAGCCTAAGATCCCTTCATCAAAAATATATACAAGGTGCAATATTAGGATCTTACCTGTAACAAGGAAGCTGCATCTCCCAGCTCCAGCTTCATTTATGATGCTACAATTATAAACCCCATAGTTCTCATTGGAAAGACTCTTCACTGGGTATTCTGTGTACTCTTGAGAGTCAAACTGACCCGTCCGTAATAATTTATTGCCTAAGCGCCACTCATAGGTCAGTACCCGTATTGGATACGCTCTCAGAACCCGGCAGCTCATAGTAATACTTCGATCTTGTCCTTGCCGGATCTCCAGGAATGCTGGCTCCACAGCAGGAGGATCTGTAGAAGACATGTTAAAACAGATGAAACACGCGGTTTGCCATAAGCCAGGAGCTATTATTATTGTGAGGAGCTATTTTTAAGAGCATATCTAGCAACAGGGAAGGAGTTAGAGGTGGGTGGAGAACAAACCAGGAACTTCAGCTTGGAATGGGAAATGGGAAACATCATTTACGGACTGTGGGCAGTGAATGAAATTCATTGCTTTGAAAAAGCATTTGCAGGTGAAAGTAGCAGAGTTCATTTTCCTTTCTAGCTACTTCCCAGAACAAAATATTATGACTATGTTTGGTTTATATAGTCAGCAACCAGTTGATGTTCTTGCTGTAAAACACAGAATCTTCAAACTAGCATAAGACTTTGAAACAGATAAAGCCACGGGTTCAAGTTGGTGAATTCTAATTATTCTTAGTTTGGCTTCTAAGTATCTGTTACTTAACAGAATAAGTAGCACAAATATATAATTTTTTTAAAAAAATATTTTATTTATTTATTTGATAGAGAGAGATCACAAGTAGGCAGAGAGGCAGGCAGAGAGAGAGGGAAGAAGCAGGCTCCCTGCAGAGCAGAGAGCCCAATTCGGGGCTCGATCCCAGGACCCCGAGATCATGACCTGAGCTGAAGGTAGAGGCTTTAACCCACTGAGCCACCCAGGCACCCCACAAATATATAATTTATTTTCTAAATTATTTTGTCTGAACTGCTTTGACTTAAAGTCATAATATTCATGTGTCTTAAGCAAACTCTGCAAATTATACCACAGGTGGACATGGTTTCTAACTCACTGCAATGATTCACTTACATGTTTTAATTGTGATTGTTTTCCGTATGATTAAAAACTTGCTACATCAGGTACCTAAAATTTTTGTATTTGATAGAAAGATTTCTATAAAGTGTTACATACTTCTCTCATTATGTAGAATATGCAAAATATAATCCTTTTCTTAATGACTCCCAGTAGATAAATAACAATTACTTCCTTGACACTAATGTTGGGGTTCATTTAATCAAATAAGATAGGAAACTACTCAGGATTGCATTGCCCAGCATAACTGCATCCTTGACTACATGTGTATGACATCCTTTTGAGTTATGCAGTATAAAAACCATTCAAATATACTTGGCATCCCTTCTATCAAGGTGCTGAAAGATTTTAGGACAGCCACACCAAATGTGCCCTCCAATATTCTTTACATGTTATCTCATCTACTTTCTATACTATTGCTGTCCTTTCTCATTGCTTATCTATTGACTGGCCCTTCTTGCTTCTTTCAATAAAAATGTTTAAACTATCTTACTAAATTTCATTTTACTCATAAATTCAAGTTTTGAGCTCTTCCTTTGTAAGTGTTAAGAATTTTAAAAAAATAAATGAGAAAAAAATTCCTGTCTGCATGTAATTTATGAGGCATGTAATATGCCTAATACAATAGGCAGATATTTAAATTGCTGATTTACAAAACTGAAAGACAAAAAACAATTCCTGGGTAGAAAGTAAAGAAGTAAGTAACACTATGAGGACTGACCACTCAAGGCATCTCAAGGAATGTGATACTTGAGCTTTACCTTCCAGCATATATAGGAAATGGTGAGGTGGGTAAGCAGTAAGAGAGAACATCCCAGGTAAGGAGATTAATATGCTCAGAGATAAAAAGAAGATAGAGAGGAGGGAGCTTTCAGAGAAGTATAAATTAATTAGCATAGCTGGTACACAAGAGGTGCATGAGAGCTCAGGAAGAAATAAAGATGGGAAGAAAGAGACTCTATTCAAGGATTCTTGAATATCACGTCATGGAGTGTGCGTTTTATTCTGCTGGTATTGACAATCATTAATTTTTTTCTATTGTATCTCATAATCCCCTTCATTTTATTTCATCCATCCCCTACCTCTTTTTCTGTTACCTCTGTTTCCTGCATCCATGAGAAGTCTTTTTCTGTTTTGTCAGATTCCACATGTAAATGAAATCATATGGTATTTGCCTTTGACTTATTTAACTTAGTATAATACCCTCTAAGTCCATCTATTTTTTTTAATGAAAGCTTTATTGATTAAACCAATCTTTTAGAAAGAATATTGTGGCAGATAGGAGGAGTACAGACCTCAAAGGGAAGAGTCTGGTCACAGAGAAATTGAGAACATCATTGTTAAGAGACTGAACTAAGGCAATGTCAGTGAAACCACAAATGTTATTTTAGATAGGTAAATAATGGTGTCAGTGATGAAGATGGGGAGAGGAGGAGAGGTAGTTTAGGGTACAGTGGACGTGTTGAACTTGTGCACCTGCTAGTCACACAGTAGGGATACCTAGCTGGCAAGTGTTTCTTCACTTACAAATATACAGGGTATTTTTTATTATCTCTTCTTTCTGATTTTTTAATTTAATCGTGGTTAGAGAAGAAAATAGACCATATGCTTTCAACCATCTGAAATTTGTTGAAACATGATTTATAGTCCAATATATAATTGATTTTTGTCATATGTATGCTTGCAAAGAAGAAATAGTCTGTGATTTAGGGATGTGATGTGGTGTTGGGGGTCAAGTCTGACAAATGAGTTGTCCAAATCATCTATGCAGTTGTTGGGTTTTTACCCCATTTATGGTGGTTAAACACTTCCAAAAGTGTTTTAAAAAAATTTAAAATTTAAAAAAAATTTTAAAAATTTAAAAAATTAAAAAAAATTCTTATAGTTATATCTCCTTCTTGATTTATATATTTTGAGCTTACACTAGTAAGTACATACAAATTTAAAATTTCTTTATTTTATTGGTAAATTGAAGTTATCATTTTGCAACTTATTATTTAAAACTCAATTTTTTTCTGAATTAATATAGTTACCCTGACATTCACTTAGTAGTTGCATTTTATGTCTTTTCCAGCCTTTTAAAGTTCTACTATCCTTATACTTTACAAGCATCTCTTTTAAATAGCATGTGGTTATAATCTATTTTTTTGAAGAAAGTCTGGAAATCTTTATTTTACTGAAAGCATTTAATACTTTACATTTACTATGACTATTGATATATTTGAGTAGAAATGTACCTTCCTGTTCTGTACTTTTTATTTTGTTTTGTGATTTTTTTCTTTGTCTACTTTCAGATTTATGGATTGAATGATTATTCCAACTCTTTTCCTGCTACTAATTTTAATTCTCTTTTCTTCTCTTAAAACCTATTGGGCATTACTATAATGTTATACCTGCACAATTTTTTAGAATTGTCCAGATATATGCCGACTCATTTCCCTTTAAATCCTTTTTTCATTATAGACCATATAAATCCACGATCAATTTTCAAATATTATCTAAAGTACATGATTTAGAATTATCGTTAGTGACCTTTCTGATCTTGATTTTCTGAAAATATATATTTTAACCTTATTCTTAAAAGATGATTTCCTTGTACATAGGATTAGAGGTTGGCAGTTATTTTCTTTCAGTATATTAGGACACCATTCTACCATCTTTAGATGTCCATTACTGCTGTAGAAAAGTAAGCTCAAATTTTCACACTTTGAAGTCACTGTGCTTTTTTTCTATAGCTACTTTCAAATGTTTTTACCTTTGATGTTCTACAGCTTCAATATAATATTATTAAGTAGAGATTTCTTTGTACTTAACAGTTTGTGATTTGCTGGATTTTAAGACCTATTGATTTAAGTATGATGTCCTTCATCTAAGAAATTTCTGGAAAATCTCACCATTAACTCTTAAATAATACCTGTGCTCTTTTCTTTCTGTCCTCACTTGAGCATCTTTTGCATTCTCTATTTTATGCCTCTTATACTCTCCCAACTTTTCCATTTTTGCTTTTCCTGTATTGCATTATGAACAAATTCTTCTGAACATGCTAAACCCATCCACTGTGTTTTTAATTACAAGAACAAGGCTTTCATTTATAAGTATTCTGTATAGTTCTTTTGTATACCTGTTATGCCATTACTTTCATACTTTCTCATTACCTGCAAACATAGTAAGGTTTATCTCTTATTTCTTTAAACAAAGTGATTGTTTTATACTGTCGGATATTTCCAATTATGATTTTAAGGATGTTTTTCTGTTGGCCTTCTCTCAGAGTAATTTCTCTCTGTGTATTCTTGGTTAATTCTGATTATGTGCTATTCGTTGGTCTTTAAAAATATGTATGTTCTTTAAAAATATATTTTTAAAAATAAACTCTTTAATGTCTAAGATGATTTTTTTTTTCCTCTAGAGAGATTTGTGTCTACAGGCAGCTACTGACATCAATGTCTAGGATCACATTAATCTAAGTTCCTAGCTTAAGGTTTTACTTTAATCAACAAGGTGATATGAATTTGAGTTAAAAATGCAGATAAAAGGGGGCACCTGGGTGGCTCAGTGGGTTAAAGCCTCTGCCTTCAGCTTAGGTCATGATCCCAGGGTCCTGGGATGGAGCCCCGCATCTGGCTCTCTGTGCCACAGGGAGCCTGCTTCCTCCTCTCTCTCTCTGCCTACCTGCGATCTCTCTGTCAAATAAATAAATAAAATCTTTTAAAAAATCCAGATAAGAGGCAGTTTGTGATTATAATGTAAAGTATGTATTCCCACATCATCCCTACTCTGCTCACTTCAAAGGCAAATTTCTTAAAATGTAGGAATGTGTAGACTGGGTTTTATTTGTACTTTACTCTTCTCCTATGGATACAGTCTCTTGAGTTCCCACGTCTATGGGTAGAATTTTCCCCCAGGAAATACTCTGGGTTTGGAATTTTGTACCCCTTGGCCAGAAATGCCAGCACAACTGAAGCTCAAATTCACCCTTGTCAGCAAATGCTCTCAGGGCAAAATCAGCCTCATTGTCCAGCTTTCTTATAAATTTGTCATCGTATTTTTAAAATAAACATTTTAATGCTTTTAATAGTATTTTTAGTAACTTCCTAGCACCTTTGGTTGTTTGCATTGGAAAAGTGATGTAGAATATTTTGTCTAACATATGCCCAGAATCACACCCATCTTTGATAACCAAGTGGAAATACAGATATAAAGCTCAAGATGGAGGCCTGACTGCAGGATACAGTTTTGTTAAGACAGCTCAGAGCGAGTATAAACAAAGACACGTAAAATACCAAATTTGGATTTACTCCTGAATATAGTCACTATGGGGTTAGAGGAAAATAGAAGCTACTACAGGAGAATCAATATAAATAAGCAGAGAGATATGTGGATCCAGAGAGTTTTATTACAAAACTAAAAGATTTGAATGCTTTAAAGAAATGAAGTAATAAAATGTGCCAAATGTTAACAATACACAACTTTAGATTGAAAAAAATATTTATATAGACAAGTTTAATACCATAAATGATTATAGCAAAAGTATTTTCTGTTTAGTATATACAATGTGTGTTGTAGATTTTTTGGCATATGAAGGGATGGCTGAATAGTAGAGATCAGGAATGATGCCTCTTTGTTCAATAATATTGTTTATGATCAGAAAAGAAACTTTTCTATTAACTCTATCTTCAAAATATATCAGGAGTTTATACATTTCTCTCAGTCTCCACTGCCACTATTAACTCTCACATGGACTACTTCGAATGTCCTGCAATAGCCTTCTACCAGGCCAATGTGCTTCTTTTTTTGACCTCCTAGTTCTCAGATACTGGCCACATATTCTCTCACAAGAGAAATAAACTCTTGTTATTCTCCTGTTTAGAATACTTTATTGACTCACCTCCGCTTGTTAATCAGGCCTACAAGCTCCAGCATGTTCTGGCTCTAACCATACTCTCAACCATTCTTATCTTAGTTATTCTGTTTCAGAAGCATAGGCTTTCTTCCTGTTTCTGTATGAGAAGCCCTTTCTGGATTCTAGACTTTCTTCCCCAAATGTTCTTTCCTTCACTTTTTCCATGGCTGCATTATTCTCATTGTTTGTATTTTACCTCTTCAGAAAGCCTACCCTGGACTAACAATTAGTAATGCATCTCTCCTACTATTAATAATAATTCATTATTGCTTAGCAACATTATTTGTTCATATCTAGTTCATGTAAGTTCCATTATAAAGGGACTTAAAACTCCCTTCATTGCACATCCTCTGTATTCTCTGTATGTGAGCATTATAGCTAGTACCAGATTATTACTGAATGCATAAAAAAAGAAAAGAACAAATGAATGATGTAAAAGAGTAAAGATGTCTAAAATATCTTCAATATTCTTCCCATCAAGACCTGGATTCTATGTCTACTCTATGGATTCTGTGTTTACTTTGACCAATAAAATAGATCAAAACTAATGCTCTATCATTTTCTAGGCTCAGGCCACAGCAGACTGGGAGTTTCACTTTCTATGTCTTAAAATACTTATTCTGGGAGCCCAGACCCATGAAATAAGTCCAACTACCTTACTAAAGAAACCTTCTCAAGAGGCCCTGAGATTCTACTGAGAAGGGAAGGGCAGAGTTAAGGTCAGCCTTCCAGTCATCCCCACCAAGGTTCCAGACATGTGAGGCCATCTTCAACCTTCCATCTTCAACCTGCCTGCAAAACACTACCAAGCAACCCAGACAATAGCACATGAAACAGAGAAAGAGCCCAGGCAGGCTCTCTTCAAATTCTTGACTAGTAGGGAGTAGATAATTAGATATAATGAAGTGTGATTATTTTGATGTCCTAGGTATCAAGAATAGTTTGCTACACAATAACAGGTAACTGACACAATATTCTGAGCCTACAAAACTCTGCAGTTTAATATTGAATACATACTTGGTGAGTGAGGCAAAATGAGAAATGGACAGGCAATGGGGAGAACACAGTTTAAGCAACAGATCCTGGGATCCAAGTTGATTCCAGAAGGAAATACACTTAGAAGGAAACTAATAGGGGAAGACAATCAATGGATTGAATTACTAGGACAATTTAAAAATCTGAAAAGCAAGTACACTGAGAACAACGGAGTCAGGAGACCAGAAAGGTGCAGCTGATAAACAGAATTGGTTGGAATTTAATATTTCAGAGGTATGGAAATTTGGAATGATTATAAGATCAGAGATATAGTTACTGGAATGGAAAGCTGAAGTGAAATGGAAATTAATGGTACTAGAGTCAAATGCAAATATGTTAAGTGAATACACATTTACTCTCAATATATTTGTATTTGTCTAACAGTGTTTGCAACTGTTTATCTTTCTTCTTATAAGTTTGTTTTTAAATGGCAAAGGTCAAAATATAATTAATTGCACTTACCAGGGAAATATCCTAAAATCCATATATACTTTTTGTATGAGTGATTTTCTGTGGGAATTCTTTAAATGTATCTGACCTATTAGATTATTTCAAATAAGGGATTTTTTTATACCCTCAGTATATGTGAATGTGTCATTCATCCAAACCTAGAAGATTCAGTCCACTCATTTATTAACAGCCTATGAAAACATTTGATAGGTGAACTTGGTCTCGGCTACCCAGCAATTGCACTACTGGGTATTTACCCTAAAGATACAAACGTAGTGATCCAAAGGGGCACATGCACCCGAATGTTTATAGCAGCAATGTCCACAATAGCCAAACTATGGAAAGAACCTAGATGTCCATCAACAGATGAATGGATCAAGAAGATGTGGTATATATACACAATGGAATACTATGCAGCCATCAAAAGAAATGAAATCTTGCCATTTGCGACAACATGGATGGAACTAGAGCGTATCATGCTTAGTGAAATAAGTCAAGCAGAGAAAGACAACTATCATATGATCTCCCTGATATGAGGAAGTGGTGATGCAACATGGGGGCTTAAGTGGGTAGGAGAAGAATCAATGAAACAAGATGGGATTGGGAGGGAGACAAACCATAAGTGACTCTTAATCTCACAAAACAAACTGAGGGTTGCTGGGGGGAGGGGGTTTGGGAGAAGGGGGTCGGATTATGGACATTGGGGAGGGTATGTGCTTTGGTGAGTGCTGTGAAGTGTGTAAACCTGGTGATTCACAGACCTGTACCCCTGGGGATAAAAATATATGTTTATAAAAAATGAAAAATTAAAGGAAAAAAAAACATTTGATAGTGTTGAGTTAAATCTCTTCAAACACAGTGTATTTTCATAAATTTCAACAGAGTCTGATTTGGAAAGCATCCTTAAATGAAAGTAATCATTACTGTTATTTAATAGAATGCTGAAACTACCTGGATTTGGGGTGATTCCATAATCTCAAAATAAGTGAGAAAATGTGAAACTGAGCACACTCACTGTAATCCAGTCACATTTGCCTATGGAAAACTTCTGTGATATAAGGTTCACTTTAAGCAAGCTGGATATTATTGACCTCAGCATTTCATTCCTTGGAATACCCAGTGAGAAGAGATTTACACAGTTGGATTAAATGGTGTAGTGTGAAGACTTTAAATATGATGAAAGAAAGCTTCAGGTGTGAAAAAAGTTAAGAGTTCACTATTCTGATGAAATAAAAAGCATGAACATTTAATTTTAAAAAACTATAAGTAAAAATATATATATATATATATATATAAATATATATAAATATATATATATAAAAATAAATATATATATATGGTGAGAAAAAAATCCACTTAAATAGGAAAGACTCTTCAGGAGAAATAAATAGGTAATTGTGTTGTGCTCAGTTGAACAAATGATTCTAAAATTATACATTATATTCTAAAAATATACCATTGTAGTATACTAAATGTGTTCACTTATGTTAGTAACCTAGGTTCAACCATTTTGTTAAACCATCTCCCTGCATATATACTGAAGGGTGACAGTAATAAAAATAATTATATATGTTGATATTAAATATTTACTGAGTTCTAGGGACTGTGTAAATATATTCACATGATTTATCTTTTTACAGCAAAAACTCATTTTCTAAAAGACAGTGAGGTATAGAGACATTAAGCAAAGTTACCAGGCTAAAAAGTAGCAGAATAAGGATTCAAGCAAGCTGATCTGACTCCAGAGAGCAGGCTCCTAACTATAACCTACGCTTCATTCTTCCCAATTACAAACACTATCAGTTTTTCCTGATTTAGTGCTCTCTCACAATATTTCCTTTGGAAACATTGGTTATTAAGGTTATTAATGAAAATATACATTGGTCTATTCACACTGTCATTTAGAATGTATAAACTTGAATAGGTCAAAAATGGGAATTATGTTTTATGGAAAGCATAAAAGTATTGTAATAAAACTGCTAGGCTAAAGGAAAAAAGTGTTATTAATGATGGATTTCAAACCAGATTCAAAATGTTGTGTATATAACAAGTACTTCATAAAAATGAATTTCTGTATTATCTATGTATTAATATATATATAATGAGTGCATGTAGAAGATTAGCTATCTGGCGGTAAAGATCTAACATTTTACAGTTATTAAGGATTTTGATTGGAATAAAATTATTGAGTATAAAGTGCACACAATCAGATTTTTGGTATTTATTATTCTTTTATCTACTGGTTCCAGATGTCTAGCAAATGTTCCAAGTAGGGTATGGCTCTAAATCTTTAAATCCATATACAAATGTCTAACTTATTTGGAAAGAGTAACCTATGAAAACATCCAACTATAGAGAAATGTACATTAGTGTATATTTCTTAATAAGGAGATCAGAGATGAGTTCATGATTTCTTTTAACACTGTGTATGAATAAAATTTTACCTCTATTTCTTAAAAACAATTTCCAGGTTCTCATGAGCACCAAAACTATAAACAAAGCAATACTTTTGATTTACACAAATAATAAAAGACATTTAAGTCTATAATAAATAAACTTTCAAGCTAATTTTTAAAAATGTTAATATAACCCATTTTTAAGTCTTTAAGGGAGTGCAAGACCATTGATGTTAAATAAGCATAGAACTATCTTCAGTTTAATTATAATTAAAAGAAGAACTAAATAGTCACCTGTTTGGAGAACTTCCATTTATGTGTGATCTTAGTTATTTAATTCTTAGAGAGGTCGCTGCTAAACATGTACACAGTAGGGTCATTTTTTCTAAAGCCATTTCTGCTCAAACCAAATACCTGTCCAATGAAATACTTGTCTATTCTTTGCTGTTGTTTATGGAGATCTGGGGAAATTGTGCTGTTAATAATAATAATTTTAAAAATCCCGTACTGGGACGCCTGGGTGGCTCAGCTGGTTAAGCGGCTGCCTTCGGCTCAGGTCATGATCCCGGCGTCCTGGGATCGAGTCCCACATCGGGCTCCTTGCTTGGCGGGGAGCCTGCTTCTCCCTCTGCCTCTGCCTGCCACTCTGTCTGCCTGTGCTTGCTCTCGCTTCTCTCTCTATGACAAATGAATAAATAAAATCTTTAAAAAAAATAAAATAAATAAAAAAATAAAAATCCAGTACTTAGGTAGAAAATCCAGGGGTTTGAGTGTTAAGTTAGTGAATTAAATTCTTCTGTTGTCCAAAAAAATAGTGAGTAGTGAGGTTGCTACTTTTATTGTAGGACAACCTCTCCTTCTGGGTCTGTGTGTGTACTTCTCTTAAATCTTTTCATGGTCTTGCAGCAGTTATATCCATCTTATTGGTAAGGACACTAAAATTCAGAAATGATTATGAGTAACCTGTTTATGCAGTGAGAAACACCAAGCATATATGAACCTAGGCCAATTTACCTTCAAAATGTTAGCAATTTAGAATTTACCATGTGATTTCGCTAAGCATTATGCTACTAGAAGGATATGGATTCAAAAGATCCTCATTTGTATCAATCAAGCACATAAATAGAGAATTTTTAGGTAATGGTGGGTACATGATGATATATTAGGGGATTAAATGCAAATGAATAAAAAAATGACTCCTGTTAACATGCAATTTACAATCTTAGTATAAAGGGAATATCTTAATATGTGTAAGTAAGCACAATTTAATATGAACAAGGAATGTGTGAGTTTGTATGAGGCAATAGGTGATTAACTGCTGTAGTATAATGGGAAATATATGTTTGATCTTTGTTCTTGATTCCTGGCACAGAGTTCCTAAAACTCTTGGAATTTCCTGAGTGATAAGAGTGCACTTTGTTACTTATGACAAGCCCCTTTTAACCACACAGAAATTTATGCTAATGAAGTGAACCTCAACCAGCCTCTAGCTAAGGATGTGGAATATGGGCTGGTTTCCAGAAAGATAAAGCCAGGATTTGAAGATTAGAACTTTCCACCCCATCCTCTCACCTCCAGGAAGGGAGGAGAGGCTGGAGATTAGAGACTTACTTAAAGTACTACTGGGTAATGATTTAATCAATTATGCCTACATAATGAGACATCCATTAAAAACACCTCATCAACGGGGTTAGGGGAGTTTCCAGGTTGGTAAACAAACGTGGTAAACACATGCTCTGGAAGAATGGTGCCTTTGCAAAGAGAAAGGAATCTTTTAACTACCCCTCTTCCTCATCCCACACCTTGCTCTACGCATCTCTTTCACTTGGTTGTTTCCGAGCTACATCCTTTATAATAAACTGGTACATTTAAGGAAAATGTTTTCCTGAGTTCTATGAGGTGTTCAGCAAATTATCAAACTTGGAAGGGGAGGAGGTCTTGGGAACTCTCAAAATTGCTGCTGGATGGTGAGAAGTATGGCTGGCAATTGGGAATTGTATCTGGTCTGACATGCAGCTAATGTTGCAGGACTGAGCCCATCATTAACTCCTGGGATCTTCACTAACTCCAGGCAGTTAGCGTTGGCATTGAATTGAATTTTGGACTCCCAGAGGCTTCAAAGAATCAGAGGATTGGTGTTGGGAAACACACTAATTATTTGGTGTCAGAAAGAATAAGAGAATTGCTCGACCAGGTCTTAAAATAAGCCTGAATTAATTCAGCAGAGAAATATATGAAAAAGGATGGACTTAGAAAAAGGTACTGGTAATTCTGTAGGGTTTGACTAAGTGTATATTTAAAAATGGAGATTAAAACAACACTTTTAGGATTAATCTACTCTGTGCGGCTGTACAAGCACATTTCACATACTTATGACCTCATTTAATCCTTACAACAATTTTATCTGTCTATCTATCTATCTATCTACAATATTTTTAGAGAGTGAGAGCACATGAGCAGGAGGGGCAGAGGAAGAAGGAGAGAATCTTCAGCAGGCTCCCCACTGAGCATGGAACTGACTCAGTTTTGATCTCAAGGCCCAGAGATTAGGACCTAAGCCAAAATCAAGAGTCCAGTGCTTGATGAAGTGAGCCACTCAGGCAACGCTTCATGGCAACCTTCTACAGTTATATTATGATCTCCATCTTACATATAAGGAAGCTAAATCTGGGAAGTTGCATTCTGGAGCATTCTACACAATACAAGTGACACACTTTAGATCCCAAACTGCTTGAATTCAAAGTCCATGTTCTTTCCAACACAGCAACTAAAGGAAGCAGTATCAAAAGCAAATTATAGTGAAGTGTGTAAACTTGGCGATTCATAGACCTGTACCCTGGGGCTAATAGTACATTATATGTTAATAAAAAATTAAAAAAGCAAATTATAAATGAGTCTTTAGCATAGTGTTAGTCTACCTCAGAAGTTGGCAATATAGGGGAATGTAGTTTAAAAACAAAATTGTCTATAACATTTGTGAACCATTGGCAGGAAAGCAACACCAAAGATTTGGTGATACACTTTACAAAATTAGTGTTTACTGTTCACACACATTTTGAGATTGTTGGTAACTATTACCTCACATCCTTAACAGTTTTCTCTGCAAGATAGAATTCTGGAATTATGGTGCATAATTATTAAATTGTTATGCTACTAAAAATGTGTGTATATTTGTATTATCGATACAAGGCATATGCTGGATAATCTATAGAACCACTGCAATTGCTTCCTCATAACAAGATAGTATACTCAGTACTCCCGTTTTAGGGAAACTTTGCTTTATAAGATTAATAGATACTATTTACTATTTAGCCATACTGTTTCTAGGCCTAAAAGAAAGTGAAGAATAAACGAATTCTGGATAATCCAAGGAAGTTTCTGTAATAGAACTGATTTCATTTTGGGGGTATTTTTTTTTTAAAGATTTTATTTATTCATTTGACAGAGAGAACAACAAGTAGATGGAGAGGCAGGCAGAGAGAGAGGAAGGAAAGCAGGCTCCCCGCTGAGCAGAGAGCCCGATGCGGGACTCGATCCCAAGACCCTGAGATCATGACCTGAGCCGAAGGCAGTGGCTTAACCCACTGAGCCACCCAGGTGCCCCTGGGGGTATTTTTAATTGATTAAATTAGCCCTAAAATCTACTCTGATTTTTCCTTTATGGCCTTTTAGAGCTTAACTGTGTGTCCATATAACTGAACTAAGTGATTTGAAAGCTAAAATACTTCCATAAAAGCTGGAAACTTAACTCAGAGCAACAAAGTCAAATAATATTTGAGATGGAGTTTTTAGTGAAGAAGCAGAAGAAATGCTAAAAACTAAGTCCTCAAAAATTCGACCCTTTCTGCCGTTTGTATTCATTAATGCAAGGGATATTTCAAAAACATAAGCAATAAGGATCATTTTAATATAACTAGCCTTCTAATTAATTCTAAGTCAACCAGGAAGACCAATTAAGCAGAACAACCTTCTCAGAAATTGAAACTGCAATCCACAATTTGTGCTGATGTCTGATTTACAATGCATAGTGAATGACAAAAATAAGTGACTGAGTTTGACAGGTTTTGAATCTGGACTATAGAGTATGATGTCATGTAACTGTCCTGGTGTTTTAAAAATTAATATATGTTATAAAAGTTCAGTTTCACAATCAGTCCAGTTTAAAATAAAACTGAACACAAATAGAATCATTTCTTCCACTACCACCTCAGAATAAGTTTTATTACTGAACAAACAAAAAACCCATCTAATGTTCACTTTCATTTAATAGAAGAAGAATCAGCATTCAGAAGCTGCAACAGCTTATGAATTATCACAAAGCCAATTCTCAGAACTTTTGGACAGAAGCTTACATTTTATACATAGTTTTAAGTTCAGGAGGTGAAATTCAGTTAATTGTTTCTGAAAGGATGCACCATTTCTAATGGAATTAAAGGGAAATGAAGAGATCTATAAAGTATTGGTGCTGAACAGAAAATTAAACTTTGAATAAATTAAAATAAAAATCATTGAATATTGTGGTTCTGGTATGAAAATAAGATACTGGGAAAAGGGATGTGGATTTATAGATATGACTTGGGGACTCCTCTAGCACATGCACTGGGGATGTTTAGAAAAGAAGACAGGACATTGGAAACAGGAAAGTGAAGTAAGCAGAAAGCAAGGTAAGAGAGCATGGTTTACACAGATTTTTGGCAACAATAAAGGAAACAAAGAAACAGTTATGGTGCTCAATACAGTAGAAGTCCTGCATTTTTAAGGAAGGAGAAATGGTTATATGATAATAGCACCAATTAAGTAAAGCATGAATGAGGTTGGTCTAATAAAAATATATTTAAAATGTTGCATTTTCTATCTAGAAGTTCATTATATGTAGCTATTTCATATGTTGATTGTTCTTGTTGAATCACTGGATTTTACTTAAAAAAATAGATGTCTACTATGACAAATGAAATGTAAATTCCTTCACCCTTTATAAATCAGATATATAGATAATATAGATCATTAACATGATAGTGAACTTAGTATATAAGAAATCTTCAGAAATAAAGAGGGGGATTCAATGAAGAATTATCCTGGAAAATCTTGACATGAAATAATGAAGCTTAATCTAGACCAAAAGTAGATGATATGTTGCTTTAGTCTTGGTAGGAAGGAGCTAAAAAAAATGGTCTCCAACACCAAAAATATTAGTGAGTAGAAGTTGCATGGTTTTTGGTTTTTGCTCTTCGCTTCCTTCAGTGTTTTTATATTTAGTAGATACTTTAGTTATCTTATTTTCTATGAAGGTTAAATACAGTTATCATGTACATTCATGTATTTATACACAAAATATTTTCAACAAAAACAACAAACAAATAAGAAAACAAAACCAAAATGATTATAATTCCAGTGCAACAACATGGATGGAACTAGAGCGTATCATGCTTAGCGAAATAAGTCAAGCAGAGAAAGACAACTATCATATGATCTCCCTGATATGAGGAAGTGGTGATGCAACATGGAGGCTTAAGTGGGTAGAAGAATAAATGAAACAAGATGGGATTGGGAGGGAGACAAACCATAAGTGACTCTTAATCTCACAAAACAAACTGAGGGTTGCCGGGGGGAGGGGGTTGGGGAGAAGGGGGTGGGATTATGGACATTGGGGAGGGTATGTGATTTGGTGAGTGCTGTGAAGTGTGTAAACCTGGTGATTCACAGACCTGGGGATAAAAATATATGTATATAAAAAATATATGTTTATAATTCCAGTGGCTACAAAACTATATTATTAAGTATAGTTGTAGTTCTAATATGCAAATAAGATACATTGTTTTAATTTACTTGTCTGCCTTATAATAACAAAGAAAACACTCTCATGAAAAGATTGTTAAGAACAACCACTTACACCCAGAAAATACTTAAATTAATATATCATTCTAATTTGGGCATCAAAATGGCTTCTTCATTTATTATAATTTGATGAGAACATTTAGTATACAGTAGGCCCCTCTTATCGTGGTTTGCATGGTCCTGTTTCAATTACCTGCAGTCAACCACCATCCTGAAGAATATGAGACATAAGGTCAGACAAAAGGTCAATAGGAGCCTAAGGCTACATCACAATGCCTGTCATTCATCTCACTTCATCTCAGTATTGACAGTTTATCATCTCACATCATCACAAGAAGGTGGGTGAGTACAGTGTAAGAATATATTTTTTTGAGAGGGAGAAATAGAACAGAGAAGACACAGAAATCACATTCACATATCTTTTACTAACAGTTTATTGTTACAATTGTTTTATTTTATCATTAGCTGTTAATTTTTCTTACAATTTCTAAACTGAACTTTATCATAGATATCTATATATACAAAAAGCATCATAATATAGGTTTTGGTATCATCTACAGTTTCATCCACTGGGGATCTTGGAATGTATCCCCTGTGGATGACGAAAGGCTACTGTAGATGCTAATAGTCAAGAAGTACCTTAAATATCATTTGTGTACAAATAGGAGATATAGGTAGTGATTTAAACAGCCATGTGTTATGCTACTGACATTAATTACAGGGATCTCCAGTGAATGCTTTCAAGATATACTACATACTTCAAAACAGTAAATGACTACCTAAAAAACCCCTGTACTATTTCGCTATATTTTACACAATGGTAAAGACAGAAGAAGCAAAGCGCTTTTTAATATGCTGTAAATTCGTTTACAGCAAGAAACTCTGTATATGAAGTTTCAGCTTCTGGGATAATTGTTGGTAACAGAGGAAGAAATGCTTTCATTGCTTCTGCCAAGTCATAGTTGTTGCATTTGCAAACATTGGGAAATGTTACAGAAGCCTTATTAAAAAGTGCTAAATCTTTCCTAAAGAATGATTCAGAAATGTAAGACAGTATTTATATCTCCATTCACACATTTTGGAATGTATGGTAATTGTACATTTATATTAAATCCTGAGTTTGCAAAATCGGTCCTTTCCCAGAGTTTCTGTATATAGATGCATTGACTGAAATGTAAACACATTTGGGTTAGTGTGGGACTTTGTAAAATGTCTATATTTCAGATTTTGAAAAGTTCTGACCAGCTCTGATTTTAAAAGCCTTTGTTTATCCTTGAAAAAAAAAAACACATATTTATGTCAATGAATAAATATCTATTGAAAAAGGGAATTATGTGAAGCACGGTGTATAACACTTTTTCTAACTTTTAAGAAACTTGGAGTGTGAACTAGAAGACAAGAAATGGAAAATACAAGGTATGTGTACCTTTTAATAACACTGTATGCAAATCAGTGTATCAGGCACTGTGAGAAATAAAACAAGTCCCTATCCTCACAGAGTTTCTGGTCTAGCTGGGGAAGACCAGGTATAAATAAATGGATATTTAAATAGTGTAATGGATAAGTTTAAAAGAGCTTGAGAAATGTCCAATGGTGAGTGTGAAATGAATGCTTATATAGATTTAATGCTTTAAGTTTTTCACTGGAGAAGAGCATCACTGGGGAATGGGGTAATTTAAGCCTTCATAAGGTAGTTGTTAATCTTTGGAGTACACAGAGAGGAAGGAGCCGCAAAAACTGCAGGAAAGTAATGCTTATGTAGGAAAGGTGCTGGGACTGAAAATCCGGGCATTGTACTCTTCTTGAACTTTCAATTAAAATATCTGGGTCTCTCCATAGTATGTGATTTGGTGAGTGCTGTGAAGTGTGTAAACCTGGTGATTCACAGACCTGGGGATAAAAATATATGTATATAAAAAATATATGTTTATAAAAAAAAAAAAAAAAAAAAAATATCTGGGTCTCAGTTAACTCAAAGATTTGGACTGACCATGGAAGTGAATGATTCTTTGAACAAAATTAGAGAGGTGCCAAACCAAAAAGCAAACAAAAAGCTTGACAATAGCCATGGATAAGAGGGTATGATATTTAGTGCGGCATGGTGTCAGAAGTTGAGTAGTATTTGACAGATATCAAGCCAGATTTATACATTCAATCATTCATTCAAAAGTCATTGAACATCACTTAAATAATTAAATCTTTTGGACACTGTATTCCAGAGGTATGTCAGACACAAGTTCCACTCTCAAGTCCTGCTTGCAATTTTCCCAAGTAGATAAGGTACTTATTAGTGACTATTACATAAGATAGTGTCATGCAAATGCTAGCAGGAAGACAAGTGGGATAACCATGTAATCATGCAATTAGTTTCCCAAACCTTGTATAAGAGGTCCCTAAATTATTAAGTTTATATGAGTTTTGAAATATTTAACCATTGGCTTACAAATTAGTTTTAATATATTGATGGAATGAAAAATTAGTTTCTTTAAAAACTGATTAAAATATTTTTAAAAATTTAGCACATATCCATATGCATTCATAAAGAAATATTTTAAAAATTGTATTGCAGGAATATTAAAATAAGCAGAATAATTATTTTGAGTATATAACTATGTACCTTATTTAATTTCTTAATTGAATACTTATGTCATTAGTATTTATCTAATAAATGTATTTATCCCTACGACCATATTATTTTGAATTTTTCCACAAAGTTTCCTATAATTTACTTCACAGTATATTTTATGATTAATAAATTTGAATTAAGGTAATATTCAATTGACTTTTCTCCATCAATGAGAATTACTATTAAGAAAATTGTCTTCTTACATATGCTTCCAGAGGAGCGCCATCAAAATATTCCTACTGAAAGCTAAGATATCCCAAAGTGCTATGGAGATTTAAAAATTAAATGTCTTTCATTTGAGCGCTCATTTAATTTGTTCAATCCCCTTGCTGTGTAGGGATGAATTTCAATATTTTCCCGGTTGCAAGCCTTACTTTCAGCACTGTCCTTGTACTGGACGTTTCCAAAGTTGAAGTTTTTGACACTCCGCACATTGAAAAAAATTAGTTTCAGCTGTATGGTACTTTTCACTAGCATTATATTTGTTATTTATGCCATTCAAAACAGAGAAGAGATGATGAGAGTGCTGATTCTTTCCTTCATCCAGCAAAATGCTACCTTCGCAATACCCACTGAAGTGTTCAATAAAACTAGTTTGAATATTGATTTATTATTAATATATATTTAATATCACAATATTAGTAAGTATAAAAATAAGGCTATATTAGTGACAGAACATTATTGTAATAAAGACACATCAAAATATTTTCCATGATTCCAGTGAACATCTCAAATCAAATCTCTGACTTCCAACTCCTGGAAGTCTTCCTAACTAATCTCTACATTCTCAGCCTTGATTCTTTACTTATTTTATCAAAAACAACAAACTATACCTAGTATTTAATTTTCCTTGTATGAAAATAAGTATCTGACATGCATCTCCATTTCCTCAAACATGCCTTCTAATTCTTGGGGAAATAAAAATCAGGAATGACAATCTCTAGGGAAGTGTTAACAGTCATAATTTTATTTTTAACTTATTTTTGTGAATTTTTATAAATCATTTCACATGGTTTCCTTAAGATTCTTTGCTCACCTTTAACCAACAATGATCCTCCAAAAATAATGCTGGCCCAGGTTTTGAATTACACTATATGAAAAGGCCTCATTGAGGCTTGTCCATGCATTATGGAGTATTTCATCGCTGATTTTGATCACTTTTTTACATATGTGATCCTTCCTTTAAGAATGTTGAGTTAAAATGCTATTTATCATACAAATATACAAAATATAATCAAATCACCCATAATATTTCTACATAGAAAAGAAATGATTCCTGCTTACAAATCCATAACCAGCAAATCAATGCCATTATATCCAAATCAAGACCATGGTTTCCAATGGATAGTTGTACCCAATGATCCTCATCACATTCTTCAAGAATCTTTACATAGTCCATCAATCCACCAGCTAAAATCTTACACAGGTGATTTATAACACTACAGTTTCTCCTTAAGTATTGAACTGGATCCGCTCCTGCAATCATATCAAAATATTGCAATAGACAAAATGTTGTGATTGTTAACTTGCCAAAGAGCTAAGAATTATTTTTGTATTCCAATTTTCTGTTGACATAAGTACACCATTTACACATAACTGAAGTTTCCACTTTGCTTTTTCATTCCAAATACCAAAGTCACTGGCAAAACTTTAGCAGACTGAATAACAGTCATTCTAAATTACAGTTAATACTAAAATCCCTAAGTAGGTATTTGCTGAGCTTCCCTTCAAATTTTATTTTAAGTAGGAATTATTCTTTAATACTCATTATCGTATTTCCCTTTCATTTCTCATTCATTTCACTCCCTTTGGGGGCCTACTGAGTATAATTACTATGGAATAAGGGAAGAATCCAGAAGAAACTGACTGCAGACAAAGAACTGGAAGTGTTTTCCTGTTGCTGAGGCTGATGGGTTCAGGGTGACTGGGACAAAGCCACAGACTTTCCATATTTGTTTTCCTACCCTTTACTCTGTGAATTTTAAGTCAAGACATTTCCTGTCTTTATTAATGAGTTCTCATGAACATTAAATGAATGAAGAAGTGAAAGTGACTGAAAAGAAATAACAAAAAAAAATAATACTATGGCAGGAAATAATTTATCAACATAATTTCTACTGATTATCTGATTTGTTTGAGAAATCCTTGAATACAAAGTGTTTCTCCTAGAAATTTGTTGAAAAGGGTATATGGCCTTAGAAGGGTATATATTTCTATGTAATTATACATTAAAATTTTAAGGTTTTAGATCCCATGGAATGCTAAATTGATACATCAATACCTTGCATTATTCTGTGTAAATTCCTCCTAATGTTTGACTTTGTTTTAATCTTGGTAAGCATGTTACAGGGATTTATAGTATGGGTAGGCCAGATAATTTTTTTGAGAAAGGGCAGCTTTCTTGAGGGAACATTCATCCCCTCTCCGACTTAAAGCTACCCAAAATAACATGTGCTGGCAACAAGGATACTATACACTTACAACAAATGAACAATAATTTTCCAAGACAGACCACAGTGAGTAAATCCATTCTCAATATCAAGCAAAAGAAACATGGCATCTCTCCTGACAATGGAGCAAACTTCTACTTGAATGGTTCACCCTTGAGTTAATAAAGAACTGGACATCTGTAAATTTGCTTTCAATTTTTCTGGGGTGGTACCATATACAGATAATAAAATAGCACAGGATGAAATCAAGGAACACCTCCTTGAACCTTATATAATTTCAATAATCAGGTATTCAAGTGAAACAGGAGACAGATGATGTAAGAATCACAGATCTTATCAACTTATCCTACTGCATTAACATTGCTATTTCCACCTTATCAAGTAACCACTTGCTATCTGTAAAGGGGTCAATTTTCTAGGAGAAACTAAAACTTCAAGCTTTTCTTGGGTTTTAATTCGTCAAGAGACAACACTGTAAATACTATCTTTGCCTGACTGAAAAGCATCACTATGTTATGATAGCTTTGACAACCTGAGGAAGCTTGCTAGAATATCAGGTTCCAAGTGAGTATTAGCACACTGCAGTGCTTGCAAACTATTGTCTTTACTTACGGTGTTGGCACTTGGCAAAGACACAAAATAACAGATGGCACAAAGATATCAATTGTTTTCCATTCAAGAACAGTGTCACATACAGAACTCAATTATGCAAAAATGGATACAGAAGCCTTTTGTACAAGAAGTTTTATCAGCGACCTCTACATCTGTGCCTTTATTATTTGTATCAACAAAACCCCTATAGGGATTCTCTCTGAGGTTAAGCTACTCCCTTTAATTATAAAGCACTGAGGTGCTTTGCTCAACACTAATGACCACATAAACTGGAAGAACAATATTGAAGGCTGACAACCTGAGCATCTGCTGACACTGATCCCAGAATCTCCTAACCATCTTCCCTGAAGATATTGATGTAAGACTTTCTTTCTGATTCTCATCTACAAGCTGATTAAATTCATATCTTTAACTTTGCTAGATACCTGAAAATATTAAACAAGGTACTGAGGAAAGAAAATTAGAGTCTGTGGACATCGTTTACCAAAAGACAATAAGATGTTTAGCATGCTATCTCAGTTTTCTTACAAACACACTGGCAAACTGTCCTAAATCATCAACAGTAAATTATATCTGATTGCCTAGAACCAATTTAATTGTTGAAGTCAGTAGAACTGAGTAACTTATTTTATACTTCAGAGCATAACCTGCCAAGAACGTCTGATCATCTATCAGAAAATTATGGTTAAGAATTCTTTCTGATTTCCCAGGAGCATTCTGGAAGAAGGACTTTATGATTTTTTAAAATATTTTATTTATTTATTTATTTGACAGAGATCATAAGTAGGCAGAGAGGGAGGCAGAGAGAGAGAGTGAGAGAGAGGGGAGGAAATAGGCTCCCTGCTGGGCAGAAAGACTGATCTAGGGCCAATCCCAGGACCCTAGGATCATGACCTGAGCCGAAGGCAGAGGCTTTAACCCACTGAGCCACCCAGATGCCCACACTTTATGACTCTTAAAGGTAACTGTTCACATTTTCTCAAAGTAGCCTTAATTATTTCAAGCCATTACAGTGATGCTCACAATTCTGTTCCTGTTTATCTATCTCTCTATCTGTAATTGTTCATGACAGTGAGATACTAAAATACCTGTCATAGGATAATCATTGACCTCAACTTATTTTAAGAAAGGTATATAGCAAAAACTTACCTGACATCTCATTCTCAAATGACAGTTCTCTCAAGTAATTGATTAAACTATTGATAGTTATCAAACCATTCTGAAGACCTAGAAACTTAACAGAAGATAGAAGAGAAGAGCAGCAATTCTAGGAACAGAAAAGCAACCACTTTCTGGAAGGTAGGGCATGTAGAGAAGTGAATCCAAAGCCATGGGAACACAGACCAGGGGAGAGGGGCTGGCTCCCTGCAAGCAGTAGAACAGTGGAGCACACAACTGGAACTTTTAGAAGTCTGCTCCACTGAGGGAAGTTGCTCAAGAGGCTAAGTGGTGGGTGGAGCCCTCATGGGAAAGTGTGGTCTAAGAACCTGAAGGGTCACAAAAAGATGGGGGATGCCTGAATGTGGAGGAGCCTCCAGGTATTGGAGTGAGGAAGCTGGCTACAGAGATGGAGCAGATGAGTAGGCTTTCAGCTCAGGATTACCTTAAACCATGATCTGAGGCAGTCAGGCCACCAATCTTCAAGCAGGGACCCCACAAGTGGCAGATCTGGGGAGACCCTCTCCTTCCTCCTCTGGGATGAACAGCGTGAAAGCATGCTGCAGCAATCTGCTGGGTTTGGAGACTCCAAATGGGACCATGTGCCAGAGATAGAAACACTCGGTCACAGGCATGGTGAGCATGGAGTGCAGCCGGAAACCAGGGAGATGAGAGTGATTGACTGTTTTTCTCTGAGGGCACACTGAGGAGTGGGGCCCTGAGCTCTCAGCTCCTATGGGGCTGGAGATTGGAAGGCCGCCATCTTCATTACCATCCTCCAAAATTCCACAGAAAGCATTCAGGGAACTAAAGCTCCTAAAAGCAAATCTGGAGATTACTTAGCCTGGCCACTTGCAAGGGTGGTGCAATTCTGCCTCAAGCAAAGACATCTGAGAAACACTGCAACAGGCCCCTCTCCCAGAAGATTAGCATGAACATCCAGCCAAGAGCAAGTTCAGCAATCAAAGAGAACTGTGGTACTCCACACCTAGAGGAATGCAACACATAGAATTCATGGCTTTTTCCCTATGATACTTTACTTTTTCAAAGTTAAATTTTTTAAATTATATTTTTTCTTATTCTATTTTTAAAATTTTCTTTTTTCCTATTTTAAACTTTTTAAACTATTTTATATTATCAATACATTTAAAAATTTTTCTTTTTAATTTTCATTGTCATAGTCATATTTTATCCTTTCATTATATTTAAACTTTTTTTTTGCATACACACAGGTTTTTCATTCTTTAAAATTTTGGGATACAGTTTCTTCTAACAGATCAAAATGTACCCTAAATCTAGCACATGGCTTTGTTCTAGTCTCCAGGCTGATCACATTCTTTCCACTTTTTTCCTTTTTTCAAACAACTTATCAATTCTTAAAATATTTTAAAAATTTTCATCTTTAAAGTCATATTCCATCGCTTCATCGTGTTTACCCTTATTTTTGTATATATGTAAGTTTTACTTTCTTAAAAATTTTGAGAGGCAGTTTCTTCTAAGAGACCAAAAGACTCCCAAAATGAAGTAATCAAGTGTGCAACTTTGTACTATTCAACAGCTTAATCATTCATATATATATATATGTATATATATATATATATATACATAAATATATACACACACACACACACACACACATACATTCCCCCACACACACACACTCCCCTTTCTTTCCCCCCCAGTTTGGTTGATGTATATTTTTCTGGTGTCGTTGCTGCCCTTTTGGCATTATGTTCTCTCATTCATCTATTCTTATCTTGATAAAGTGACAAGACAGAAAAACTCACCTCAAAAAAGAACAAGAGGCAGTAACAACAGTTAAGGACCTAATAAATATGGACATTAGTAATGTCAGAACTACAGTTCAGAATGAAGAATAACAAGGTGCTAGTTGGGCTCAAAAAAGCATGGACGATGCTAAAGAATCCCTTTATGGAGAAATAAAAATCCCTTTCTGGAGATATCAAAGAACTAAAATATAACCAAGTTGAAATTTAAAAAGCTATTAATGAGGTGCAATAAAAAAATAGAGGCTCTTACTGTTAAGATAAATGGGGCAGAAGAGAGAATAGGTGATACAGAAGACCAAATGATGAAGAATAAAGAAGATGAGAAAAAGAGAGATACACAAATACTGGCACTAAATTCATATGTTTCAAAAGTTACCCTGAATGTAAATGGCCTAAATGCCCCAATCAAATGACACAGGATATCAGAATAGAATATGCTGTGTACAAGAAACTCATTTTACACCGAAAGATACCTCCAGATTTAAAGTGAGGTGGTGGAAAGCCATTTGCCATGCTAATGGACAACAAAAGAAAGCTGGGGTGGCAATCCTTATATTAGATAAATTAGATTTTAAGCCAAAGACTATACTGAGAGATGAGGAAGGACACTACAGCATACTTAAAGGGTCTGTACAACAAGAAGCTCTAACAATTTTTTTAAAAGATTTTATTCATTTATTTGAGAGTGAGAGAGAGCATGAGCAGGAAGAAGGTCAGAGGGAGAAGCAGACTCCCCATGGAGCAGGGAGCCTGATGAGGTACTCAATCCTGGGACTCTGGGATCATGACCTGAGCCAAAGGCAGTCACTTAACCAACTGAGTCAAACATGCAACCCAAGATCTAACAATTTTAAATATCTATGCCCCAAACACAGGAGCTGCCAATTATATAAACCAATTAACAATAAAATCAAAGAAACACACAACAATAATGAATTTTAGTAGTGGACTTTAACACCACCTCAATGAAATGGACAGATCATCTATGCAAAAGATCAATAAGAAAATAAATGACACACTGGGCCAGATGGACATCACAGATATATTCAGAACATAAAACTAACCAAAGAGGCAAAGAATCTATAATCAGAAAACTATAAGGTACTCATGAAAGAAATTGAGGAAATCACAAAGAAAAGGAAAAACATCCCATGCTCATGGATAGGAAGAACAAATATTGTGAAAATGTCTATGCTACCTAAATTTAATGCATTTACATTCAATGCAATCCCTACCAAAATGCCATCCATTTTTAGTTCCAAAGAAATAGAATAATCCTAAAACATTTATGAAACCAGAAAAGTCCATGAATAGCCAAAAGAATGTTGAAAAAGAAAAGCAAAGTTGGTGGCATCACAATTCCAGACTTTAAGCTCTATTATAAAGCTGTAACCATCAAGACAGTTTGGTACCAGCACAAAAAAAGACACATAGATCAATGGAACAGAATAGAGAGCCCAGAAAGCGACCCTCAACTCTACAGTCAACTAATCTTTGACAAAGCAGGAAAGAATATCCAATGGAAGAAAGACAGTCTCTTCAACAAATGGTATTGGGAAAATGGACAGCCACATGCAGAAGAATGAAACTGGACCATTTCCTTACACGACACATAAAAATAGACTCAAAATGGATGAAAGACCTCAATGTGAGACAGGAATCCATTGAAATCCTTGAGAAGAACACAGGCAGCAACCTCTTCAACCTCTCTCTTTGCTTAGAGGACCCCTTTCAATATTTCCTGCAGAGCTGGTTTGGTGTTTGCACATTCTTTCAGTTTTGTTTGTCACATTTCTTTCAGTTTCATCTCTCCTTCTATTTTCAATAATAGCCTAGCTGGATATAGTACTCTTGGTTGCATGTTTTTCTTGTTTCACGCTATGAATATATCGCCAGTTTTTTCTGGCCTGCCAGGTCTCTATGGATATGTCTGCTGCCAATCTAATGTGTTTACCATGGTATGTTACAGACTTCTTTTCCCGCGCTGCTTTTAGGATTTTCTATTTGTAGTTAAGACTTGTAAATTTCACTATTAGGTGATGAGGTGTGAACCTATTCTTATTGATTTTGAGGGGGTTCTCTGCATCTCCTGGATTTTGATGCTTATTTCCTTTGCCATATTAGGGAAATTCTCTATAATAATTCTCTCCAGTATACCTTCTGCTCCCCTCTCTCTTTCTTCTTCTTCTGGAATCCCAATTATTCTAATTTTATTTCATCTTATGGTGTCACTTATCTCTTGAATTATCTCCTCATGGTCCAGTATTTGTTTGTCTCTCTTTTGCTCAGCTTCTTTATTTTCTATCACTTGGTCTTCTATATCACTAATTCTTTCTTCTGCCTCATTTATCCTAGCAGTAAGAGCCTCCATTTTTTATTGCACCTCATTAATAGCTTTTTTGATTTCAACTTTGTTAGATTTTAGTTCTTTTATGTCTCCAGAAAGGGCTTTTATCTCTCCGGAGAGGGTTTCTGTAATATCTTCTATGCCTTTTTTGATCCTGGCTAGAACCTTGAGAATCCTCATTCTGAACTCTAGATCTGACATATTACCAATGACCATATTGATTAGGCTAAAATTAACAAGTCAGGAAATGACAGGTGCTGGCAAGGATGCGGAGAAAGGGGAGCCCTCCTACACTGTTGGTGGGAATGCATGCTGGTGCAACCACTCTGGAAAACAGCATGGAGATTCTTCAAAAAGCTGAAAATAGAGCTACCCAATCATCCAGCAATTGCACTACTGTGTATTTACCCTAAAGACACAAACGCAGTGATCCGAAGGGCACATGCACCCGAATGCTTATAGCAGCAATGTCCACAATAGCCAAATTATGGAAAGAACCTAGATGTCCATCAACAGATGAATGGATAAAGAAGAGGTGGTATATATACACAATGGAATACTATGCAGCCATCAAAGGAAATGAAATCTTGCCATTTGAGATGATGTGGATAAAACTAGAAGGTATTATGCTTAGCAAAATAAGTCAATCGGAGAAAGACAACTATCATATGATCTCCCTGATATGAGGAAGTGGAGATGCAATGTGAGGGGTCTGGGGGGTAGGAAAAGAATAAATGGAAGAAGATGGGATTGGGAGGGAGACAAACCATAGTGACTCTTAATCTCACAAAACAAACTGAGGGTTGCTGGGGGAGAAGGGTCGGGAGAGGGGGGTGGGGTTATGGACATTGGGGAGTGTATGTGCTCTGGTGAGTGCTGTGAAATGTGTAAACCTGGTGATTTACAGACCTGTACCCCTGGGGATAAAAATATATTATATGTTTATAAAAAATGTTTTAAAAAATTAATAAAAAAAAATTATTGAGAACACAGGCAGCAACCTCTTCAATCTCAGCCCAGCAACTTCTTCCTAGAAACATCACCAAAGGCAAGGGAAGAGAGGAAAAATGTGAACTATTGGGACTTCATCAAGATCAAAAGCTTTTGCACAATAAAGGAAACAGTCAACAAAACCAAAAGACAACCGGCAGAATGAGAGAAGATATTTGCAAATGACGTATCAGATAAAGGGTTAGTATCCAAAATCTACAAATAACTTATCAAACTGAACACCCAAAGAACAAAGAATCCAATCAAGAAAGGGGCAGAGGACATAAACAGACATTTTTGCAAAGACATCCAAATGGCCAACAGACACATGAAAAAGTGCTCAGTGTCACTCAGCATCAGGGAAATCCAAATCAAAACCAGTGAGAAACCACCTCACAGTAGTCAGAATGGTTAAAATTAACAAGTCAGTAAATGACAGATGTTGAAGAGGATGTTGAGAAAGGGGAATCCTCCTACACTTGGTGGAAATGCAAGCTGGTGCAGCCACTCTGGAAAACAGTATGGACGTTACTCAAAAAGTTGAAAGTAGAGCAACCCTATGGCCCAGGAATTGCACTACTGGGTATTTACCCTAAAGATACAATTTTAGTGATCTGAAGGGGCAAGTGCACCCAAATGTTTATAGCAGCAATGTCCATTATAACCAAACTATGGAAAGAACCTAGATATCCCTCAAGAGATGAACGGATGAAGATGTGAGATATATGTATATAATGTATGTATATGTGTGTGTGTGTGTGTGTGTATATACACATACATATGTATATCATATCATATATATATTAATATATATATATTATGGAATACTATGCAGCCATCAAAAAAGTATTGTCCTTTCCAGTGGCATGGATGGAACTAGAGGATATTATACTAAGATAAATAACTCAAGCAGAGAAAGACAATTATCATATGATCTCTCTGATATGAGGAATACGAGAGGCAGGGCCAGGGGTGGTTGTAGGGGGAAGGGAGGGATAAAATGAAACAAGATGGGATCAGGAAAGACACAATCCATAAGAGACTCTTAATCTCAGGAAATAAACTAAGGGTTGCTGGAGTGGAGGGGGGTGGGAGGGATGCGGTGCCTGGGTTATGGACACTGAGGAGGGTATGTGCTATGGTCAGTGCTGTTAACTGTTTAAGACTGATTATTCATAGACCAGTACCCCTGAAGCAAATAATACATTATATGTTAATTTAAAAAAATTTCTACAGTAAAAAATGTCATTATCCACCATGCAATTGTGATATCCACAAGACCTATTCTTTATCAGGAACCATGGAGCAGTTTAAGAAAATCTCTCCTAACCCTTGGACACTGTTGGTGGGAATGTAAATTGGTGCACTCTCTGTGGAAAACAGTATGGAGGTTCCTCAAAAAATTAACCATAAAAGTATCATGTGATCCATGGGTATTTACCTAAATAAAGCAAAAGTACTAATTTGAAAAGATTATTGCAGTATTATTTACAATAGCCAAGACATGGATGCAGCCCAAGTGTCAACCGAAAAATGAAAGGATAAAGATGTGGTGTATATATACAGTGGACTATTATTTGGCCATAAAAATGGATGAGATCTTGCCATTTGCAACAACAGGGATGGATGTAGAGAATATTACAATTAGTGAAATAAACCAAATATAAATACCATATGGTTTCATTTATTTGTGGAATCTAAACAAACAAGTAGTAAATATACAAAAAGCAAAAACACTCAGAAATACAGAGAACAAACTGTTGGTTGTTAGAGGAAGTGGATGGAGGGAGGGGCAATATAGGTGAAGGGGAGTGGGAGGCATGGGCTTCCAGTCATGAAATGAATATATAATGGGGATAAAAGGTACAACATAAGGATACAATCAATGGTATAATTATAACTGTATTGTGTATTATAATACACTTGTGGTGAGCACAGCATTACATATAGGCTTGTTGAATCACTATGCTATATGCCTTAAACTAATGCAACATTGTGTTACAACTATACTTCAATAAAAAAAACATTGTGAATCAGTAATTATTGAGGAATTATTGAATTATGTGAATTAAAGGAATAGAAAATCTTAGGAAAAAAGAGAGAGAGAGAGAGAGAGAGAGAGATTGATTCTCTCCTCTTTGCAGCTGGGCATGAGACCCATTTACTGAGCCTTCCAGAGTGAAAATGCAGCAACATGACACTTGCCATATTGATAAACTGAGAATGAATTTACCATGGTCATCTCAAAAAAAAAAAAAATCATTTTAAAGAGTAACACTAGTGTTTGTGAAAGTTTTTGCTTAATCAATCTCCTAAATATGCATAAAATCCACAGAAAATTTAGAATAATATCTCCTAGATAATCAAGGGAAATGAGTGCCAATGATATTTACCAAGTTCCTACTATGTACTAGGCATTTTAACCTGGACTGAATGAAGTCAATTACAGTAATATAACACCATTAGGGCCTCAAAAGCAGGCATCCTCCATACTGAGAAATCATTGTTTCTTGCAAATGTAAGGGAAATATTTATGACAAAGTGTGTTGAGATAGAATGCTCATATTGCTGTGTATATGCGTGTGTGTGTCTGTTATAGATTTCTGTGGTGGTATGGTAGCTATGTTATAGCATATGTTGGTGAAAATAAGATTAAATAATAGTAGTTAAATTAGTATCATAATATCATGTCATATATAAAAATAATAATTGGGGAATATCATTGAGAAGAGAAAGAGTAGAGACCAGAGTAGACAGAAACTAGAAAATTTTAACTATGGTATTATGTGGGAGCTGAGGGCAAGTTATGGAGATGGAGATGGATAAGAGAAGAAGCTTATGGTGAAAGTCTCCATTTTAAAAGTAGAAATCATTCTGAATATGTTCAATAAGCCAAATATTGGATAGCTTGAAGAATCTCATAACATTCTAGCCAACTATCTGGAAAAAAAAAATATGAGAATATACTTTATAGGCCTTCGGCAAAATGCTGTCAACCCAGCATTATGGTCAACAAGATGGTAATTATCAAGAGTTTAAAACAGAGAAGAGGAGAGAAGTAAAGAATAACCACAAAAACAGATCATATTTGTCAAAACAAATTTTGGAAAAAAAAACAGATTACTAAAAGTTTCAAAATATTTCTTCACTATTATATAGAATCCAAAAAAAAAAAAAAAAGAAAAAGAAAACAAGAATGAATAAACAGATTAAGAAAAAGCAGAATCAGACCTATAAATATGAGAATAAACTGATGGCTGCCAGAGAGAGGGGGTGGGGAGTATGGCCAAATGGGTGAAAAGGAGTGGGAAATACAGGCTTTAGGTTATGGAATGAATAAATCATGGGAATAAAAGGCACAGCAAAGGAAAATAATCAATGTTATTATAGTAGCATTGTATGGAGAGTAATTATAGCTACACTTGTGGAGAGCATAGCATAATGCAAAAATTTATTAAATCACTATATTATACACCTGAAACTAATGTAACATTGTGTGTCAACTACACTCAAAAAATATTTTTTAAAAAAGAATTCAGGGGAGAGAGGCAAGATGGTGGAGGAGTAGCCAAGTGAAACAACATCAGATTCCAGGAGTTCATCTAGATAGGTAGCAAACCATTCCAAACACCTACAAACTCAACAGGAGATAGAAGAGAAGAAGAATATCAATTCAAGGAACAGAAAATTGACCACTATCTGAAAGCTAAGGCATGTGGAGAAGTGAATCCAAAAGAACAGGAAGATAGACAGCATGAGGCAGGGCTGGCTACCAGCAAGCAGCAGAGCAGTGGAGCACAAAATCAGAACTTTTAGAAGTCTGCTCCACAGAGCGACATGACTCCAGAGGCTAAGTAAGGGTGGAGCCTTCATAGGGACAGTGTGGTCTCAGGTCCCACGGGGTTATAAAAAGATTGGGGGTGTCAGAGTATGGCAGAGCTGCTAGGTAATGGTACAGGGAAGCTGGCTGTGGAGACAGAGCCAAAGAGTGAGCTTTCAGCTTGCGGTTACCTTAAACTGTGATCCAAGTCACAGTCAGACCACTGCTCTTTGAGCAGGGACATCACAACTAGCAGATCCAGGGAGATTCACCTTCCTGCTCTGGGAAAAGCAGTGTGGCAGGAAACTGCTAGGTTTGGAGATTCCAAACAGGGCTGTGAGCCAGAGATAGAAATGCTCGGTCACAGGCCAGGTGAGCTGGGAGCGCTGAAGACCAGGGAGATGGGAATGACTAACAGCTTTTTTCTGAGGGTGTACTGAGAAGCGGGGGCCCAAGCTCTCAGCTCCTCTGGGCTGGACACTGGGAGGCCGCCATTTTCATTCTTGTCCTCCAGAGATCTACGGAAACCATTCAGGGAACAAAACTCTGAGAGCAAACCTGAGCAGATTACTTAGCCTGGTCCCTGGCAAGGGCTGTGCAAAATCCACCTCGGGCAAAGACATTTAAGAACCACTGCAATAGGCCCCTCCCTGAGAAGATCAGCAAGAACATACAGCCAAAACCAAGCTCACGGATCAAGAACAGCCGAACTCCAGAGCTAGGGGAATGCAACTCATAAGATTCATGGCTTTTTCCCCATGATCCTTTAGTCCTGCATAGCTAAAATTTTAATTTAATTTTTTCTTATTCTATTTTTTTAACTTTTACTCTTTACTCTTTTAACATTTTTTAACTAGTTTATCATAAACAACTTTCTAAAAAAAAAAAAAAAAAACCTTTTAAACCTTCATTGTAGTAGTCATATTTTCTCTCTTCATTGTATTTAAACTTATTTTTTGTATAAATACAGTTTGTTTTTTCTAGAAAATTTTGGGATACAATTTCTTCTAATAGATCAAAATATACCCTATATCTATCAAAGGGCTTTGTTCTGGTCTCCGGCCTGAGCACATTCCCACTTATTTTTAGATTTTCTTTTTCTTTTTCCAACCAACTTATCTTTTCAATTCCTTTCTTAGAATTTTTTCTTTAAATTTTCATCTTTACAGTCATATTCCATCCCTTCATCCTGTTTACCCTTATTTTTTTTTTTTTTATGTATACAAGTTTTTCTTTCTTTAAAATTTTGGGAAGCAATTTTTCTAAAATAACAATACACCCAAAATTAAGTGGGTGGCTCCGAACTACTTATCAGTCTAACATACATACATATATAGAGAGATATATACAGATATATATGTAAATAAATTGTGTGTGTGTGTGTGTGTGTGTGTATATATATATGTATATATATACATATATATATACTATTTACTTTTCCTCCCTTTCTTCTAGCCCCAGTTTTGGATCTCTTCTGATTTGGTTAGCATATCTTTTTCTGGGGTCTTTGCCATCCTTTTAGTATTTCTATTCTCCTGTTCACATATTCTTAACTGGATAAAATGACAAGGCAGAAAAACACACCATGAAAAAAAGAAGAGGCAGTACTGTCAGCTAGGGACCTAATCAATACAGACAATAGAGTTCAGAATGACAATTCTCAAGGTGCTAGCTGGCCTTGAAAAATGCAAGGAATATATTAGAGTAAATCTGTCTGGAGAAATAAAATCTCTTTCTGTTGAAATAAAAGAACCAAATCTAACCAAGTTGAAATAAAGAAGTTATTAATGAGGTACACTAAAAAATGAAAGCTCTTACTGCTAGGATCAATGAGGTGGAAGAGAGAATCAGTGATATAGAAGACCAAATGACAAAATAAAGCAGCTGAGCAAAATAAAGACAAACAACTACTGAACCATGAAGGGAGAATTCAAGAGATAAGTGTTACCATAAGATGAAACAGTACTAGAATAATTGGGATTCCAGAAAAAGAAAGTGAGGGGGGCAGAAGGTATACTGGAGAAAATAATAATAGAGAATTTCCCTAATATGACAAAGGGAACAAACATCAAAATTCAGGAGACACAGAAAATCCCCCTCAAAATCAATAAAAATATGTCCACACCCCATCATCTAATAGTAAAACTTACAAGTCTTAGAGACAAAGAGAAAATCCTGAAATCAGCTCAGGACAAAACATCTGTAACATACAGTGGTATAATTATCAGACTGGCAGCAGACTTATCCACAGAGACCTGGCAGGCCAGAAAGAACTGGCATGATATATTCAGAGCACAAAATGAGAAAAACATGCAGCCAAGAATACTATATCTAGCTAGGCTATCTTTGAAAACAGGAGGAGAGATAGATTCGAGAACAAACAAAAATTAAAAGAATTTGCAAGCACCAAACGAGCCCTGCAGGCAATGGGCTAAATGCCCCAATCAAAAGACACAGGGATCAGAATGGATAAAAAAACAGAACCCATCAATATGCTGCCTACAAGAAACACATTTTAGACCCAAAGTCACCTCCAGATTTACAGTGAGGGGCTGAAAAATAAATCACCATGCTAATGGGCATCAGAAGAAAGCTAGGGTGGCAATCCTTATATCAGATAAACTAGATTGTGACGCAAAAACTATAAAAGGAGATGAGGAAGGATACTATTTCATACTCAAAGGGTCTTTCTAACAAGAAGATCTAACAGTTTTAAATATCTATGCCCCTAACATGGGAGCAGCCAACTATATAAACCAATTAATAAAAAAGTCAAAGAAACACATTGGCAATAATACTATAATAGGAGGCAATTTTAACACCACCCCTCACTGAAATGGACAGATCATCCAAGTAAAAGATCAACAAGGAGAAAAGGACTTAAATCACACACTGGGCCCCAAGGACATCACAGATATATTCAGAACATTCAATACCAAAGCAATACTCCCCCTCCCAAAGAAGAACACATATTCTTCTCTAGTGCACATGGAACTTTCTCCAGAATAGAGCACATTCTGGGTCACAAATCAGGTCTCAACCCATACTAAAAGACTGGGATCATTCCCTGCATATTTTCAGACCACAATGCCTGAAGCTACAATCACAAGAGGAAAGTTGGAAAGAACTCAAATACATGGAGGATAAAGGGCATCCTACTAAAGAATGAATGGATCAACCAGGAAATTAAGGCAGAATTGAAAAAAACTCATGGAAACAATGAAACTGAAAACACATTGGTTCAAAATCTGTGATACGCAGCAAAGGCAATTCTGAGAGGAAAGTAGAGAACAAAGCAAGCCTTTCTCAAGAAACAAGCTTGGTCTCAAATATACAACCTAACCCTATACCGAAAGAGCTGGAGAAAGAACAGCAAGGAAAGCCTTAATTCAACAGAAGAGAAATCATAAAGATCAGAGCAGAAATCAATGAAATAGAAACCAAAAGAACAGTAGAACAGATCAATGAAACCAGGAGGTGATTCTTTGAAAGAATTAATAAGATTGATAAACCCCTGGCCAGACTTATCAAAAAGGAAAGAGAAAGGATGAAATTAATAAAATCATGAACAAAAGAGGAGAGATCACAACGAACACCAAAGAAATATAAACAATTATAAGAATATATTATGAGCAACTATATGCCAGCAAATTTGACAATCTGGAAGAAATGGATGCATTCCTAGAAAAGTTTAAACTACTACTAAAACTGAACCAGGAAGAAACAGATCACCTGAACAGACCCATAACCAGTAAGGAGATTGAAGCAATCATCAAAAATCTCCCAACAAAACAGAGCCCAGGGCCAGACAGCTTCCCAGGGGAATTCTACCAAACACCAAAAGAAGAATTAATACCTCTTCTCCTGAAACTGTTCCAAAACATAGAAATGGAAGGAAAACTTCCAAACTCATTTTATGAGGCCAGCATTACCTTGACTCCAAAACCTAATGAAGACCCCACCAAAATGGAGAATTACAGACCAATATTCTTGATGAACACAGACGCAAAAATTCTCACCAAAATCCTAGCCAATAGGATCCAACAGTACATTAAAAGTACCATTCGCCACGACCACGCGGGATATATTACTGGGCTGCAAGGTTGGTTTAACATCCAGAAACCAATCACTCTGATACAATACATTAATAAATGAAAGAACAAGGACCATATGATACTCTCAAAAGATGCTGGAAAAGCATCTGACAAAATACAGCATCCTTTCTTGATCAAAACTCTTCAAAGTGTAGGGATAGAGGGTATATACCTCAATTTCATCAAAGCCTCTTATGAAATGCCAACAGCAGAGATCATTCTCAATGGGGAAAAACAGAGCTTTTCACCTAAGGTCAGGAACACAGCACGGATGTCCACTATCACCACTGCTATTCAACATAGGCCATTAAACAACAAAAAGAAATAAAATGAATCTGAATCGGCAAAGAAGAAGTCACACTCTCATTCTTGGTAGATGATATGATACTTTATGTGGAAAACCCAGAAGAATCCACTCCAAATCGCTAAAACTCATACAGGAATTCAGTAAAGTGGCAGAATATAAAATCAATGCACAGAAATCAGCTGCATTTCTATACACCAACAGCAAGGCAGAAGAAAGAGAAATTAAGGAGTCAGTCACATTTACAATTTCACCCAAAACCGTAAGATACCTAGGAATAAACCTAACCAATGAGGCAAAGAATCTATAATCAGAAAACTATAAAGTACTCATGAAAGAAATTGAGGAAGACACAAAGAAACAGAAACACGTTCCATGCTCATGGATTGGAAGAATAAATATGGTGTAAATGTCCATGCTACCTAAAGCAATCTACACATTTAATGCAATCCCTATCAAAATCCCATCCATTTTTTTGAAAGAAATAGAAAAAATAATCCTAAAATTTGTATGGACCAGAATAGACCCTGAATAGCCAGAGGAAGGTTGAAAACAAAAGCCACAGTTGGTGGCATCACAATTCCAGACTTCAAGCTCTATTACAAAGCTGTCATCATCAAGACAGTATGGTACTGGCACTAAGATAGACACATAGATCAATGGAACAGAACAGAGTGCTCAGAAATGGACCCTGAACTGTATGGTCAACTTATCTTTGACAAAGCAGGAAAGAATATCCAATGGGAAAAAGTCTCTTCAATAAATGGTGTTGGGAAAATTGGACAGCCACAAGCAGAAGAATGAAACTGGACCATTTCCTTATACCACACACAAAAATAGACTCAAATTGGATGAAAGACCTCAATGTGAGACAGGAATCCATCAAAATCCTTGAGGAGAGCGCAGGCAACAACCTCTTTGACCTCAGCTGCAGCTACTTCGGCCTAGGAATTGACATCAAAGGAATATCAAGCACTCAAGGATGCAAGCTGAAAATCCCAATACTTCAAATCCATAAGCTCATTTATTTAAACACATTCCCTATCTCCTGACTTGTTCTGTCTTTTATATCCCTTCCTCTAACTACGATGTTGAAAATAGAAGGACAGGAAGGTATATGAAAGAGGACAAACTAAAGTGCTCACTCCCCAAAAGGCATTCTGTTCTCTAATGTGGCCACCATACCCTCCCTCATTCATGTCAACCTACATCTGTCCATCTTTCCACCATCTTGAATTTCTTCATACCTACTCATCCCACTCTTAAGTTCAGTTGTTCCATGCATATTTCTTCTTTACTCTTTTTCCCCCTCACAAACCTGAAGTCCCAATTCCTCAATAAAATTTGCAATTTCATCATAAAGAGTATTAGCATAAGAGGAAAAGGGAATGTGTAAGCACAGTTCCAAATAAGCATAAAGAGAGTAAATATAATTCTTGAAAATGCCATAAGAAAGTTTTTATTTCATTATAAGGTACATATATTTACCATAGCTCCAATAAACTTTCTTTTCAAAAAATGAGTGCATTTCAAATTCTTACAACATAGTCTCACTATTGTCATAGTGAAGATGGCTTTTTAAGATGGTACTAGCTAGGAAAACCATATGATTATGGGAAAAGACTTATTGTTTGTTCTCTTTCCAAAGTACGGTTGATAAATGTGTCATCACATTCATAGTGGGAGAGTTGTGATTAGTCCATAATTTTTGAAAAATAGGACTGAGAAACTGGGTCAAATAAAAAGCAGAGTTTACTTTACAGGATAAAAAAAAAGGAGTTGATATAAAAAATCAAGTAAAGTAGCCATAATTTTTTAACTCTACAGTTCAGACAGCTGTTTTCATAAAGTCTTATTTGAACATAAGCAACTTAATGGAAACTGAGACATCAGGAAAGTAAAGGTTAGATTCTGACATGTTGGCTGATGGAAAGGCTACTGAGGCTATGTGTGGTGACAGTAGTGTTTCAGCTTTCAGACAATGCAGTGTAGCCGTTTGACACAGGAGTAGGCATAGTATGGACAGGAAAAATCTAATGAGTAGCAGAAGGACTCATAGAAAATTGAATACTAGTGAAGAGAATGGGAAGGTACTACCTTCAAATGTCCTGACAAGGACATCACCTATAAACTGGAAAAGAGGGATGGATGGAGCTGAGCTTTAAGAGTCTGGGAAGATCTGATTTACCTATCTCTTCTTAAAACTGAAATATGCATTCCTTAATAATTTGCCAGTAGGAAGAACATATATTTCATAACAGATCCTTTTAGAAGAATGATTTTCAACTGTTTTTCCACCATGATACTTGGATCACACTCTCATGAATAACACAATCTCTTGTAGTATCAGCTTCAGGGCAAGAACTAAGAAATGCTATATAATACATGCAGTTCCTGGACGGCTTTTCTTTTCTTTTTTTTTTTTTAATATTTTATTTATTTATTTGACAGATGGAGATCACACGTAGGCAGAGAAGCAGGAAGCAGGGTCCCTGCAGAGCAGAGAGTCCAATGCGAGACTCGATCCCAGGACCCTGGGATCATGACCTGAGCTGAATGCAGAGGCTTTAACCCACTGAGCCACCCAGGCGACCCTGGACTGCTTTTCTTAACTTTATCACTCATTCTAAAGAAAGCATATCCAAGGCATACCCTCAAATTTGCTTTAATTTCTTTTAATTTACATTTAAAAAGCAAACCCAGGTCATAAATTTCAGTGCCTTATACTAACAAGAAATTACTCATCACATGCACCTGTAATTCTCTGCCCAGTTTTACTTTTCTTTTTATCTGTCCCTATAGCTCTCTGAATTCCAATGTCATTATAAACCCTCTGTGTTCTGTGACTACATAGTTTGCCCCAATTCTACTAGCAGCTCTTAACAGGGTGTTATATCAATACAGGTTAGGAATACTTGTAGGAAAGTGATGGGAAAAGGGAACTTTTCCTGAAATATCAAGATGGGATAGCTGCAGTGAAATAAAAGGACACTTGTGAAGAAAGTAGAATAGATGTGCTTGGGAAAAATTATTTCTTACTGGAGAATGAACTAAAGATAAATAAAAATACAAGGTGGAAAGTTTATATTTTTAATCTTGGCAGTTGACGGTATGTGACTAATCTTTTTTTCAACATGGCTAGAATTACATAATGCTAGTACCAATGGGAGAGACTAAATATAACATCAGCTTAAACAGTCTGTTGGAAGTAGCTACTTAAAACACATCCAGTTAACTCCTGAGTGGCTGTGCTAACAAGAGAGTGACAAATGCAGATAATATGAATAAATGGGCAGCTTTCACTTTCAAAGTAGCTTCCACTTAGATACAGACATTTATACATGCTCTACATGATTAGCTACCTAAGACCAAACCAGGTAGCAGAGACCACAAAATGTGGTGCAGCAAGTGGACCATGAATATTTCAAAAATCACAGAATGCTCAGAGCTTGTAAAAACATTAAAGATTAGCAGTTCAACAACCACAGCTCACTTAATGCCCCAATTCCTGCTACTATGTCCTATTACTCAATTTATCCATATTACAAAATGAAAATTATAGCCCCAAATTTCATATATATGAAAAACATTTGCCTATTCATGTTTCATGGAGGGCAGGCTCTTTTTAAGGATCGGTCCTTAATCTAATACAGTGTGGTTAAAAGGTTTGAATCCAGACTCTAACACCTGCTAGACATATGACCTTAAAATATGTGAACTTAATTTCTCTTTGGCTTCAATTTTCACACCTGTAAAATGAGGATGATGTTTGTGCTTAACTCATAATTGTATTCTAAAAATTAAACGAGATAGCATATATATGGCACTTAATGGAATTCCTTGTTCCTTCTTTGTGAGTTATTGTACAGGTCCTATAGAGCACTAGTCCTGAGAGACTAGTTTCCTAGAACATAAACTCCACAAGAGTGGGACTCATTCAGGTTTATTTGCTATTGTGATTCAAGTACTCATTAAACATTTCTTTAATAAATAAAAATATATAAAAAAGCTTCATATTAAACTTTGGAAAATGCCAGAGTTTCTATTCTCTTTTTGGAAATCTATGATATGCTTTAACAAATAAGAGCTGTTGAGAATTACTATAAACCAATATCAATAACAAAACCTCTCTATTTTTGTTAAATATTTTCCAAAACTGTTAACCTCTCCTTTTATTTTTGAGTTTCTGTTAATGTCCAGAATTGCATGCAATGAACAGTGGAAAATGGTGCCTTTGAAATATCATATACAAAAAAGTGAGATCAAAGATTTAAAATAATTTCTACTAAGGAAACTAGATACAGATAAATAAATACAAATTTTAGCTGCAAAGTACTTCAAATTTTATGTTGTAATATATAGTAATATGCTTAACAATTTAAGTGCTAGACAAGGTATAGAAAATAAAGATTCCAGTTATTGACTTGTCTTTATATATGGCCTCAAAAATACACAAGACAGAGGCAGAAGATACAGAAGGAGAAGGTTGTTGATCACGTCTGTAAAAGACTATGGGATTATGACTACAAGTATCACAGCACACACACTGAATTTGGCTATATGCTCAGTAATTTTTCTAGCTACCATCTGGTCTTTCAATATGAAATAAGTTGTGTTAATATATTTAACTTGTCTTATTGGGGCCAAATAGCCAGATTTTTTTTTAATTATTATATGAATATACTTCCTATTCTGTCCCTTAACATATCTATTTCAAGTTCTGTGGAAATGTCACATACTTCAATAGAAACTTCAGGATAAAGAATAATAATGGGGAAGACATCCTCTTCTTTAGAAAGGTCATCTCCCAAGAATAATTTAAACCTTTAATGAAATATAAAGAAGATCTTATAGCTTTCAGAAAGAAAAACGCAGTATTCTCATTTTGATACTTAAAAAACAATCATTTTTGTCAAATTTTGACTTGCTTAGATTATTTGTCAAGCAGAACGCCTGTCAAATGGCAACCAGCAATCACTCAATAATTTACCTTAATAACCCTTAATTCTTCTTTTTTTCTGTGTCTAAGATTTGAAGCAGAAAAATTTAATAATTTATGGCTTTAATATTTAAATTAGTTGGCAATTTTATATGTACTATATGGTACAAACGAAAACAGCAATAATATTTTTTCATGAAAAAATTTAATGATGTCTATGGAGGCAATTGCAAACATACAGCTTACATCAATATCTGATCAGTTTTTCTCCTCAGGAATGAATGCTTCTAACAACAACAAAAGTGAACTTCATTCACCGAACTAAAAGGCAGTTATTTTCCCTTATGACTTCAAGAACAGAATAGTTAATGAAACTCTGTTTTAGAATAAACTTTTAATATTAAAGGTGAATTTCCAAATATCTTTGTCCATTCAGTACATTAACTTTGCTAGATCACTATCTGCCTTACCATAGAGTTCAGTATCAGACTCTCTTAAATCCCATTCAAAGGTTGAAGTACAAAAACACCCTGTTATACATTGGTTTTTAGCAAGGCACTTAAAAAAAATAATTGTGTCATCTAAATAGGATAATAATTGCTTTCAACTCATGATTCCATGACATGGTGAGAAAAGCTAGTCCTAAATATATTCTTCCTGTCTAACAAGTGAAACCAACAGTTGCGATCAGCAATTGAAGTATACACTATGATAACAAAGCTCTCCTAGTGACAATGATTTAAAAATTCTTAGTTCAAATTGCTGGGGTGAGCATGAGCAAATAATGGAGACTGATATTCCATGGCAAACTTATGGAATTTGAATAGATTGGAATTTCACATTTGGAGGTGGATGAAAGTTACTGAAATGTCCTCTGTGAAATTAAATCTCTATTTTTTTTATTAAAAAATAGATGGAATACAGATAAATTCTATTAAAATTACTAAAACAAATTCATGACAATTTTCCATTTAAATAATTACCCAAAATTTTTTAACAAAATTTAAAAATCTCACAATTATTTTCTTCCTAGGAGAAGATAACTGCCTATAGTTTCATGTTTGTTATGGTGAAGTGCTACAGAAAAAATTACTAATAATTTGTATAAAATAGTAGCTGGTGGTAATAACTTATGCCTTAAATTTATTACACATTTACAACAGTGAATTACTTTTATTATTTTTATTTGTATAATGATTTTCACTCGAGAATATTGTTATATCATTCTGATCACTTATTGGTCCATTTCTCATAGTAGTTAGAGACCCAGGTTTTCCAGCAACTTTATTTATTTATTTAAGTGATTTATTTATTTCTTATTTAATGTGGGCGAAAGAGGAGATGCCTGGGTGGTTCTGTGGGTTAAGTCTCTGCTTTAGGTTCAGGTCATGATCTCAGGGTCTTGGGATTGAGCCCCGCCTCAGGCTCTCTGCTTGGCAGGAAGCCTGCTTCCCACCCCCTGCCTGCCTCTATGCCTACTTGGGATCTTTCTCTGTCTCTGTCAAATAAATAAAATCTAAAAGAAAAAAAAAAAAAGAGGGAGAAAGGGAGAGAAGAGGGGCAGAGGGAGAAAGAGTACGAGAGGGAGAGGGAGAGAATCTTAAGGAGGCTCCAAGTTCAGGGCACAGCACAATGTGGGTGGGGCTCAATCTCACAACCCTGAGGTCATGACCTGAGCTGAAATCAAGAGCTTAGCTGACTGAACCAGCTGGGTGCCTACCAGCAATCTTATACTTATTTGTACTTCACTAAAAGCTACTAGGTACTGGGCATAGCTGTGTAAATGTGTCACTTTTATATGTTTTGAACTTAGCCCTAATAAATGAATTGTGAGACACTGATAGCTTCCAGAATTGTCCTGATGATTCCTGGGCCAAGGTATGCATGAAATTTATTAATGACATAGAAATATACCTTGACTAACCTAATCACTCACATATTTAATATTGATATGTGATATGTGATAATAATGATATGAAAATATTTTCAACCAAATATCCTGAAATTATATATCTCTTTATCCAATAACTGGATTATTTAACCCCCAGTAATATAGATATATATATATGCATACATACCATATTATCTATCTATCTATCTATCTATCTATCTATATTTCTTCTTATACACTAGTAAAGTCCCCTCTGATGAAAAAGGATGTTAACTGGTTATTGGGATAGGAATATTATGCATTTTATGCATATTTCATTTATGTTTATTATGCATACTTTTCAATTTTATCCCAGTTATTCATAAATGAATCTGAATTATTCAAAAAACACCTGAAAACAAATTTACCTCCTCTATCAACATTTATTGAAGACATTTCCTTCACTACCTAGTTAGGTTCTTATCCTCAAATACTTCATATTGAATAATCAATCCCAAATCCTGTGCTCTTAAATCACTGCTAATGAACAGTACTTATAAAGAATTTTACACAATTCTTACTTTTTTTCCTAAGTTGTTCGTATTTGTTAAGGATGATTATTTCTAATTAATCCAAGCTTTTTATTTTTCTGCTTTAAGAAGCTATATAGTGAAAGTGAAGAATTTAGCTGTGCTCACAGAGAGGGCTAGATTCTCAGCCTCTGAAAGGTAAGCAATACCATACTTGACAGAAATGTCTTTATACAGAGTGGGAGGGGGTGGCACCAGGCAGCATTGGTTTGGTCGCAACAGAAAGACCATGTGATTTAGAGTGAGATCTTTAGAGTCACACAGTATTGTTTGACCCGGAGACTGAGTTGAAACATGTGGTCAATCACTCAATCAACCAATTGTGTTTACCCAGTGTACCTCAATAAAATCTCTAAACACTGAAGCTTGGATAATTATCCTCATTAACAATATTCCATGAATACTGTCACACATCAATGCTGGGAGGGTAAAATATGCTGGCTACTTGGGAAAGACAATGTAAGCTTCACATTTGGAGCCCTGTTTGCCCCTTTCTTTGACTGATTTAATCTGTTTTCCATTTAATAAATTATAACATTGAGTATACTAGCTTTCAATCAGTTCTCTGAGTCCTTTTAGCAAATTGTCCAATATAACAGTGGTTTTGGAGACCACTGAACCAACCACTGCAGGAAGTGTCAGAAACAAAGATGGTCCAGACAGTCTGCAGAGAAACACACACACCACACACCAAACACACACCACACACACACACACACACACACACACATACACACATCATATATACATATATATTTTTTCTTTTACCCCCTTTCTCCTCCCCTGAATTTGGGGTCTCTTCTGATATGCTTAGTGTACATTTTTCTGGAGTCTTTGCCACCCTTTTATTATTTTTATACTCTCCTTCACATATTCTTATCTGGATAAAATGACAAGGCAGAAAAACACACACACACACACACACACACACACACACACACACACACAAACACACCAAGAGGCAATACCTAAGGCTAGGGACTAATTAATACAGATAAGTATAATGTGTCAGATTTGGAGTTCAGAATGATGATTCTCAAGATGATAGCTGGGCTCAAAAAAGGCATGGGAGATATCAGAGACACCATTTCTGGAGTAATGAAAGCCCTTTTTGGAGAAATAAAACAACTAAATTCTAACCAAGCTGAAAAAAAAACAAAAACAAAAAACTAATGAAGTGCAAGCAAAAATGAAGGTTCTTACTGCCAGGATAAATGAGGAAGAAGAGAGAATCAGTGATATAGAAGACCAAATGACAGAGAATAAAGAAGCTGAGTAAAAGAGAGACAAACAACTACTGAACCATGAGGGAAGAATTTGAGAGATAAGTGCTACCATAAGACAAAACAACATTAAAATAACTGGAATTCCAGAAGAAGAAGAAAGTGAAAAAGCGGCAAAAGGTATATTGGCATGAATCATAGTGGAGAATTTCCCTAATACAGCAAAGGAAACAAACATCAAAATCCAGGAGGCACACAGAATCCCCCACAAAATCAATAAATATAAGTCCACACCCTGTCATCTAATAGTAAAACGTTCAAGTCTTAGAGACAAAGAAAAAATCTTGAAAGCTGCCCGGGAAAAGAAGTCTGTAACATACAGTGGTAGAACTTTTAGATTGTCAACAGCCTTATTCACAGAGAGCTGGCAGGCCAGAAAGAACTGGCATGATATACTCAGCACAAAATGAGAAAAACATGCAGCCAAGAATACTATATCCAGCTAGGATATCATTGAAAATAGGAGAGATAAAAAAAGATTACAAGACAAACAAAAAAATAAAGGAATTTGCAAACACCAAAATAGCCCTAGGGGAAATATGGAAAGGGTTCCTCTAAGCAAAAAGAGAGCCTAAAAGGGGTAGCCCAGAAAGGAACAGAGAAATATATAGTAACAGTCACCTTACAGGCAATACAGTGTCATAAATTCAAATCTCTCAATAGTTACCCAGAAAGTAAATGGGCTAAATGCCCCAAATAAAAAGACACAGGGTATAAGAATGGATAAAAATGCAAAACCCATCAATATGCTGTCAAAAAAAACCCACACAAAAAAACCCTCATTTTAGAAACAAGGATACCTCCAGATTTAAAATGAGGTGGTGGAAAACCATTTATCATACTAATGGACATCAAAAGAAAGCTGGGGTGGCAATCCTTATATCAGATAAATTATATTTTAAGCCAAAGACTCTAAAAGGAGATGAGGAAGGACACTATATCATACTCAAAGGGTCTGCGCAATAAGATGATCTACCAGTTTTAAATAATTATGGCCCTAACATGGGAGCAGCCAACTACATAAACCAATTAATAAAAAAGTCAAAGAAACACATTGGCAATAATACTATAAAAGTAGGGGATTTTAACACTGCCCCTCACTGAAATGGACAGATCATTCAAAAAAAAAAAAAAAAAAAAAAAGATCAACAAGGAAATAAAGGCCTTCAATGACATACTGAGCCAGAAGGACATCACAGATATATTCAGAACATTCAATACCAAAGCAATACTCCCCCTCCCAAAGAAGAACACATATTCTTCTCTAGTGCACATGGAACTTTCTCCAGAATAGAGCACATTCTGGGTCACAAATCAGGTCTCAACCCGTACTAAAAGATTGGGATCATTCCCTGCATATTTTCAGACCACAATGCCCTGAAGCTACAATCAATCACAAGAGGAAATTTGGAAAGAACTCAAATACATGGAGGATAAAGGGCATCCTACTAAAGAATGAATGGATCAACCAGGAAATTAAGGAAGAATTGAAAAATACTCATGGAAACAATGAAACTGAAAACACATTGGTTCAAAATCTGTGATACGCAGCAAAGGCAGTTCTGAGAGGAAAGTAGAGAGCGATGCAAGCCTTTCTCAAGAAACAAGCTTGGTCTCAAATATACAACCTAACCCTATACCGAAAGAGCTGGAGAAAGAACAGCAAGGGAAGCCTTAACTCAGCAGAAGAGAAATCATAAAGATCAGAGCAGAAATCAATGAAATAGAAACCAAAAGAACAGTAGAACAGATCAATGAAACCAGGAGGTGATTCTTTGGAAGAATTAATAAGATTGATAAACCCCTGGCCAGACTTATCAAAAAGGAAAGAGAAAGGATGAAATTAATAAAATCATGAACAAAAGAGGAGAGATCACAACGAACACCAAAGAAATATAAACAATTATAAGAATATATTATGAGCAACTATATGCCAGCAAATTTGACAATCTGGAAGAAATGGATGCATTCCTAGAGAAGTTTAAACTACCAAAACTGAACCAGGAAGAAACAGATCACCTAAACAGACCCACAACCAGTAAGGAGATTGAGGCAGTCATCAAAAATCTCCCAACAAAACAGAGCCCAGGGCCAGACAGCTTCCCAGGGGAATTTTAACAAACACCAAAAGAAGAATTAATACCTCTTCTCCTGAAACTGTTCCAAAACATAGAAATGGAAGGAAAACTTCCAAACTCATTTTATGAGGCCAGCATTACCTTGATTCCAAAACCTAATGAAGACCCCACCAAAATGGAGAATTACAGACCAATATTCTTGATGAACACAGATGTGAAAATTCTCACCAAAATCCTAGCCAATAGGATCCAACAGTACATTAAAAGTACCATTCGCCACGACCACGCGGGATATATTACTGGGCTGCAAGGTTGGTTTAACATCCAGAAACCAATCACTCTGATACAATACATTAATAAATTAAAGAACAAGGACCATATGATACTCTCAAAAGATGCTGGAAAAGCATCTGACAAAATACAGCATCCTTTCTTGATCAAAACTCTTCAAAGTGTAGGGATAGAGGGTATATACCTCAATTTCATCAAAGCCTCTTATGAAATGCCAACAGCAGAGATCATTCTCAATGGGGAAAAACAGAGCTTTTCACCTAAGGTCAGGAACACAGCACGGATGTCCACTATCACCACTGCTATTCAACATAGGCCATTAAACAACAAAAAGAAATAAAATGAATCTGAATCGGCAAAGAAGAAGTCACACTCTCATTCTTGGTAGATGATATGATACTTTATGTGGAAAACCCAGAAGAATCCACTCCAAATCGCTAAAACTCATACAGGAATTCAGTAAAGTGGCAGAATATAAAATCAATGCACAGAAATCAGCTGCATTTCTATACACCAACAGCAAGGCAGAAGAAAGAGAAATTAAGGAGTCAGTCACATTTACAATTTCACCCAAAACCGTAAGATACCTAGGAATAAACCTAACCAATGAGGCAAAGAATCTATAATCAGAAAACTATAAAGTACTCATGAAAGAAATTGAGGAAGACACAAAGAAACAGAAACACGTTCCATGCTCATGGATTGGAAGAATAAATATGGTGTAAATGTCCATGCTACCTAAAGCAATCTACACATTTAATGCAATCCCTATCAAAATCCCATCCATTTTTTTGAAAGAAATAGAAAAAATAATCCTAAAATTTGTATGGACCAGAATAGACCCTGAATAGCCAGAGGAAGGTTGAAAACAAAAGCCACAGTTGGTGGCATCACAATTCCAGACTTCAAGCTCTATTACAAAGCTGTCATCATCAAGACAGTATGGTACTGGCACTAAGATAGACACATAGATCAATGGAACAGAACAGAGTGCTCAGAAATGGACCCTGAACTGTATGGTCAACTTATCTTTGACAAAGCAGGAAAGAATATCCAATGGGAAAAAGTCTCTTTAATAAATGGTGTTAGGAAAATTGGACAGCCACAAGCAGAAGAATGAAACTGGACCATTTCCTTATACCACACACAAAAATAGACTCAAATTGGATGAAAGACCTCAATGTGAGACAGGAATCCATCAAAATCCTCGAGGAGAGCACAGGCAACAACCTCTTTGATCTAGCTGCAGCCAATTCTGCCTAGGAACATTGCCAAAGGCAAGGGAAGCAAGGGCAAAAATGAACTATTGGGACTTCATCAAGACCAAAAGCTTTGCACAGCAAAGGAAACAGTCAACAAAACCAAAAGACAACCGACAGAATGGGAGAAGATACTCGCAAATGACATATCTGATAAAGGGCTAGTATCCAAAATCTATAAAGAACTTACAAACTCAACACCTAAGGAACAAAGAATCCAATCAAGAAAGGGGCAGAGACATGAGCAGACATTTTTGCAAAGAAGATATCCAAATGACTAATGGACACATGAAAAAGTGCTAAGCATCACTCAGCATCAGGGAAATAGAAATTAAAACCACAAAGAGATACCACCTCACACCAGTCAGAATGGCTAAATTAACAAGTCAGGAAATGACAGATGTTGGAAAGGATGCAGAGAAAGGGGAACTCTCCTACACTGTTGCTGGGAATGCAAGCTGGTGCAGCCACTCTGGAAAACAGCATGGAGTTTCTTCAAAAAGTTGAAAAAAAGAGCAACCCTATGACCCAGCCTTGCACTACTGGGGATTTACCCTAAAGATACAAATGTAGTGATTCAAAGCGGCATATGCACCTGAATGTTTATAACAACAATGCCCACAACTATGGGAAATTCAAACTATGACAATGTCAAACTATGGAAAAAACCTAGATGTCCATCAATAGATGAATGAATAAAGATTGTGGTATATATATACACTGTAATACAATGCAGCCATCAAGAGAAATGAAATCTTGCCATTTGCATCAACGTGGATGGAACTAGAGGGTGTTATGCTGAGTGAAATAAGTCATTCAGAGAAAGACAATTATCCTATAGTCTCCAGGATTGAGTAATTTGAGAGGCAGAGTTGGGGGGCGGGGTTTAGGGGTAGGGAAGAAAAAATGAAACAAGATGGGATCAGGAGGGAGACAAACCATAAGAAACTGTTAATCCCACAAAACAAACTGAGGGTTGCCGGAGGGGCGGGTCTGGAGAGATTGTTGGATTATGGACATTGGGGAGGGTATGTGCTATGGTGAGTGCTGTGAAGTGTGTAAGCCTGACGATTCACAGACCTGTACCTCCTGGGGCAAATAATATATGTTAATAAAATTTTAAAAATGAATAAAAATAAATAAATCACTCACACACACACATACAATTTGAAACAGACATAAAACTTTAAAAATAATAAAGATAAAATGTTAAGAGAAAAAGTAACACAAGGGTACTTCTTTTATTCAGTTCTTTTTAAAAAAGATTTTATTTATTTATTTGAGAGAGAGAGAGATCACAAGTAGGCAGAGAGGCAGACAGAGAGAGAGGGGGAAGTAGGCTCAATGATGATCAGAGAGCCCGAAGCGGGGCTTGATAGTAGGACCCTGAGATCATGACCTGAGCCAAAGACAGAGGCTTTGATCTGAGCCACCTAGGTGCCCCTAATCAGTTATCTTAAGACATTATTTTCAAACCTTGCCTCATTATAGTAGTATTCTTGTAGGTATATCCACAATTGTCAACACTGTTATTAAAAGTATTTGGAATTCCTCCAAATTTAGCTTATGTAGTGCAGAGCAAAACAGTATTTCTTAAGTTTCATCAGAGTAGAATAATACTTCTCTGGTCAAATAGAGATGGTAGACCATTATATACCAATTAAAATCATTTTATAAGAAGAATCTGGAGCAGTGTTAAATTATGAATTATAATTGATGAATTATAATTGAAATTTTAAAGTAAAATTTTAAAAAATCCATTTATTCTGCTTTCATTTATATTCTACTGCATCATCATCTACTACAGTAATTGATCAAGTCAGTGTCCATTAGAACTAAAGACATAGTTTTTTGGTACCTAGATTCTAACCTAAAATAATCAGAATTGGCAGAATCCGTATGATCCTGGGGTTTCTACATTTTAACAAGCTCTCTAAATGATTGAAATTCAAAGTTTAAGAACGATTGATCAACTAAATTAAAACTTTCTTCAGGACTGGGCCTAGCACACTGCTTTGCAATATATAAATGTTTGTGGAATTTAAATTAGTTGCATCCTATGAATTAAAACTGTCAAGGATAGTTTAATTTTTGTGATTTTTGTCAGGTAATTATTTCTGTGGCAATCGTTTTAAAAGCATCTTTTGCTGAATTCATTATCAGATATGAAGTATGGGTAGTCATTCTGAATGTTTCAATGTTTCATTTGACAATCTTGAAACCAGTTTTTTTTCAGCAGAAATTTCTTTAAAATAATTTTATTAATATGCAAATTTAGTTCTTTATGTATCTTAAAGGAAGATAGAAATATAAAACATTTTTAATGTAACAGTGTACATTTATATTTGTTTCATTAATATAAAACTATCCTTTACACTATTCATATGATAATATAATAAGAATCTGAAATAAGAATGTAAGATTAGAGCAAGTTAAAGAGCAAGTTTGTTGAATTTTAACATATTTCTTATAAAATTAAAGCATTTGATTCAGTTAAATGGCAAAATGGGATACCATTTCAGTTTTTCACACGAAAAAAAGAAAAGAAGAGAAAAACTGGTGTATGGCCAGCTCTTCTAAACCAGTGGTCGGTGGCTTAACTATATGTGCCATTGGTCAAGGGAGTGGGAAAATAACTTGTAAAATCCTTAAGTGGAATCTTAAGAGTGATGAGACAGTAGTATTATTTTCATAAGTTTCAGTGCAAGCTTTTTATTCTCTACATTCTGCCATTACTTTCAAATTAACATCAAATTTCTGCTTATAGAAAATCATTTTCCATTCTTGGATTATTGCTTTAAATCTCTATGGGCTCAACACTATTCATACTCAAAAGTGCAGAGGGAATGAAAATGCTTGTTTTCACAAGTATTATGTGTGAAATTCCATGATAATGGAAAAAAGGAAACTTCTAGGTGTGACAAATATCGGTATTATAAAAAATTGTGCTTTGGTGAGTGCTGTGAAGTGTGTAAACCTGGCGATTCACAGACCTGTACCCCTGGGGATAAAAATATGTTTATAAAAAATAAAAAATTAAAAAAAAATTGACCCTGCTGCAATGCTCCAAATTCAAAGGTCTATGTAAGTAAATATTTTGAGTATATCTCTTTTATCAGAAAAATAATGGTTTTGTTATTTGCAGATTGTGAATAATCCCTATTGAATATCATGATAACAAAAATAAGAACCAAGAGTGATAAATTTAGAAAAAGAGAAATAAATGACAGAGAAGGAAAAAAGTTATTTTAAGAGAGGCTTCAAGTAGGGGAGGGGGAGGAAATGAAGTGAAATACATAAGGTTTCGAAAATCATTTCTCTGGTATGAAGAATAAGGAAACAAAGCCACTTGTAAGAAGGGTGGAACTCATGAAGCTGTCTTGGAGACCTGGGGTTATATAAACATCGTTATTAGAGAAAGGTTTAAAAATAGATTGCCTGACAGGTTTATTAGAGCTAAGTAATTGAGTAACCTTAAATAAAGGTTACATAAACTCTATCCACTCTTTAAAACTGAAAGATCAAGCTCCTTTGCATTTCTGAATCCAGTAAGAGAACTAGAAGGTGGAAACCAATAGCGGTGAATTAAAGTGAGAAAGCCTCGTAGAAGATCTGATGCTTATGTAATATTCCTTGTAGTATTCTCTGCAAAATAAAATAAATTCAAGCAGTCTTTCAAACTTCTAAGAAGAGTTTGAAATTTATTTTATCAATTGTGAGTAGTAAGCAGACACTATCCACTAACCAGTATTACCAATTAAATAGCTGTATGATATTTCCATGATTTTCTTTTTATTATTTTTTTTTATATTTCAATGGTTTTAAACTAGGGGGTTGACTTTACATTATTTAAAGTTTTTTTTTAATTTATTTATTTGACAGACAGAAATCACAAGTAGGCAGAGAGGCAGGCAGAGAGAGAGGGGGAGGCAGGCCCCCTGCTGAGCAGAGAGCCCTATGCGGGGCTCGATCCCAGGACCCTGAGATCATGACCTGAGCCTAAGGCAGAGGCTTTAACCCACTGAGCCACCCAGGCGCCCCGACTTTATATTATTTAAAGGCTTATAAAATGGTCAAGGGTTTGACACCTTCTCTTATAAACTTAATATCCTTTGTCCTGTTTATCCCATAGAATTTTAAGTTTCTTCTACTATAAATTGTTCTACCATGGGACATTCCAAAAACCTACCATTCCCAGTACGAAGAAGACTACTGTTTACTAAATTACCTACCAATAAAATAATAAATCAGACTAGAAGTGCATAATGGATGAAATGAATGAAAATTATTATCTCAGGCATATGCTAATTAACACTAAAATCCTTGATTTTTTTGCTAAATTTTAAAACAGCAACTTGAATTATGATTTAAGTATCAAATGCAGAATCAGAGGGCCAAAATTATCATTATCACAGCAAGAAAAGAAAAAAAAGCTGCAATGCAGTCCACCTATTTTGCCTGACAGTGCTAATAAAGGTAATAGCTGATATCTTCCATATAATTCTTTTTTGGTAATTGAAAATATAAATATTAATGTACTTATAGGTAGTTACATAACAGGCTGTTTGATTTTTTAAATTTATTTCTAATTTATTTTCAGCATATCAGTATTCATTATTTTTGCACCACACCCAGTGCTCCATGCAATCCGTGCCCTCTCTAATACCCACCACCTGGTACCCCAACCTCCCAACCCCCCCACCACTTCAAACTCTCAGATTGTTTTTCAGAGTCCATAGTCTCTCATGGTTCACCTCCCCTTCCAATTTCTCCCAACTCCCTTCTCTCTAACTCCCCATGTCTTTCATGCTATTTGTTATGCTCCACAAATAAGTGAAACCATATGATAATTGACTCTCTCTGCTTGACTTATTTCACTCAGCATAATCTCTTCCTGTCCCATTTATGTTGCTACAAAAGTTGGGTATTCATCCTTTCTGATGGAGGCATAATACTCCATAGTGTATATGGACCACATCTTCCTTATCCATTCGTCCGTCGAAGGGCATCTTGGTTCTTTCCACAGTTTGGCGACCGTGGCCATTGCTGCTATAAACATTGGGGTACAGATGGCCCTTCTTTCACTACATCTGTATCTTTGGGGTAAATACCCAGGAGTGCAATTGCAGGGTCATAGGGAAGTTCTATTTTTAATTTCTTGAGGAATCTCCACACTGTTCTCCAAAGAGGCTGCACCAACTTGCATTCCCACCAACAGTGGAAGAGGGTTCCCCTTTCTCCACATCTCCTCCAACACATGTTGTTTTCTGTCTTGCTAATTTTGGCCATTCTAACTGGTCTAAGGTGATATCTCAATGTGGTTTTAATTTGGATCTCCCTGAGGGCTAGTGATAATCAACATTTTTTCATGTGTCTGATAGCCATTTGTATGTCTTCATTGGAGAAGTGTCTGTTCATATCTTCTGCTGCTCTCTCTCTTTGCAGATGACATGATTCTTTATATGGAAAACCCAAAAGACTCCACCCCCAAACTACTAGAACTCATACAGCAATTCAGCAATGTGGCAGGATACAAAGTTAATTTACAGAAATCAGTGACTTTCTTATACACTAACAATGAAAATGCAGAAAGGGAAATTAGAGAATCTATTCCATTTACTATAGCACCAAGAACCATAAGATACCTGGGAATAAACCTAACCAAAGAGGTAAAGGATCTGTATTTGAGGAACTACAGAACACTCATGAAAGAAATTGAAGAAGACATAAAAACATGCAAGACCATTCCATGCTCTTGGATCAGAAGAATAAACATCGTTAAAATGTCTATACTGCTAGAGCAATCTATACTTTTAATGCCATTCCAATCAAAATTCTACCGGTATTCTTCAAAGAGCTGGAGCAAATAATCCAAAAATTTGTATGGAATCAGAAGAGACCCCAAATCGCTAAGGAAATGTTTAAAAACAAAAATAAAACTGGGGGCATCACGCTACCTGATTTCAAGCTTTACTACAAAGCTGTGATCACCAAGACAGCATGGTACTGGCATAAAAACAGACACATAGACCAGTGGAACAGAGTAGAGAGCTCAGATATGGACCCGCAACTCTATGGGAAAATAACCTTTGACAAAACAGGAAAAAATATACAGTAGAAAAAAGACAGTCTCTTCAATAAATGGTGCTGGGAAAACTGGGCAGATATATGTAGAAGAATGAAACTCGACCATTCTCTTACACCGTACACAAAGATAAACTCAAAATGGATAAAAGACCTCAACGTGAGACAGGAATCCATCAGAATCCTAGAGGAGAACATAGGCAGTAATCTCTTCAATATCAGCCACAGCAACTTCTTTCAAGATATGTCTCCAAAGGCAAGGGAAACAAAAGCGAAAATAAACTTTTGGGACTTCATCAAAATCAAAAGCTTCTGCACAGCAAAGGAAACAGTCAAGAAAACAAAGAGACAACCCATGAAATGGGAGAAGATATTTGCAAACGACAGTACAAACAAAAGGTTGATATCCAGGATCTATAAAGAACTCCTCAAACTCAACACACACAAAACAGACAATCATATCAAAAAATGAGTAGAAGATATGAACAGACACTTCTCCAATGAAGACATACAAATGGCAGTTTGATTTTTTTTTAAAAAACAATCATTATAAGCAAGTGTTTAAAAAGTCTTTTCAAAATTACAGATATCAATATCCCAAACAGGCATAAAATCACCTAGTTCTAACAGTTTTTTATTTATTTTAAATATTTATTTATTTATTTGACAGACAGAGATCACAAGCAGGCAGAGAGGCAGGCAGAGAGATGGGGAAGCAGGCTCCCTGCTGAGCAGAGAGCCTGATGCAGGGCTCGATACCAGGACCCTGGGATCATGACCTGAGCCAAAGGCGGAGGCTTTAACCCATTGAGCCACCAGGGTGCCCCCAAATTACCTAGTTCTAAGCAACATCTTTAGATGCTCAATCTAAAAAAAATAGTATGTTTTTTACAGCATACTTGGAATGCATAAAAACTTTTTTTCTTGCTATTCCACTTTGTAAACTATTGATAGTTATATTTACAATGTAATTATAATGTAATTTACAATGATGTAAACTTATTCTCATATAAACAATTTATTGTTATTAAGTCTAACATTATTTAAATATTTAAAAGTTAGCTGTGGGAGAAGGGAGAGGGTTTTGAAGGAAATATGGAAAGTCCTATCTTCCCACTTCAGCCAACCTGTAAACCACAAAAAATGGCAATCCCCTTGCTCCCTCCCACTCAGATTATTGGTAGATATCAAACCCCTCGTCTCAAATTTGAATCACCATGACAATTTAAATTGGTGAAGAGATAGCCTAAAGGGCACATATATCTTAGAAATTTGGACATGCTAAATCATCTATCTACACATATTACTAGGTAGTTGGGTTTCATAAGAATGCTATATGCTCATTAGACATAATAAATACTTTTAACATGAAGTATCTGGATTGGAATTTCAGCATTGCTCTTTCTTAGCTGTACAGATTTTACAAGTTTATTTATCCTTTGCAACTTTTCATTTTCCTGCCTAAAAATAACTGCAATTATAAATATAAGAATAGCAAAATTATTATAGCTATAACATTACACTAATATTAATGGCTGCCATTTATCTCATACTGTATGTCAGACATATTTAAATCTTGCAACAACACTGAGTTAGATACTGTGACATTCATCTTATTCACAAGAAAGTTGAAGGGTGGAAAGCCGGACATCAAGCACATAACTGCAATTAAGGATAATAATACCATTTTTGCCAACATTCCAGACAGTTGTGAATATGTAATAAAAAATTGTGCAGGATCTTTGCAAATTAAATTGCTAACTATGAGATGTTAGCTATTACAGCCTGGAATTTAAATATAAGCTTTTCAAAGGAAGAGCAGTTATTCTAATCCCTAAATTTGTGAAGAAATAATATAGAATAACTACAGAGTTTTAGAATCAGAAATAATACAAAAGTTTTCAAGATCATCTAGGTCTCTATATTCTATAAGTTCAAATACCATACAAAGTAGTTAAATGAGTTGCCTCATATCATGCAGTGGGTAGTGTTAGGTCATGAAAGAGAACTGAATTTCTTAGATTCTTAATTACACATTTTCTTAGCATCCCAAAATAATCCAAGCTCTGAATATCTGACTTTTCATGGATAATCTTCTTTCAAGTATCAACAGGTGGAAAAAATAATAACAATTAAATCCTAAATAATCCTTTGACTATTAAAGGAAGTCTAGTGTGGTTTTAAAACAAGGCACAGGGAGGAGGAGCCAAGATGGCAGAGGAGTACCAGACTGAGATGATATCAGCTCACACAAGTTCAACTAGATAGTTACCAAACCATTTCAAACACCTCCAAACCCATAGGAGACTAGAGGAGCAGCAATTCTAGAAACAGAAAATCTACCACTTTCTGAAAGGAAGGACCTGTAGAGAAGTGAATCCGAAAGGACAGGAAGATAGACAACATGGGGAGGGGCCAACTCTTGGCAAGTGGCTGAGCAGTGGAGCACAAAATTCAAACTTTTAAAAGTCTGTTCCACCCTTCTATACTGTTGGTGGGAATGCAAGCTGGTGTAACCACTCTGGAAAACAGGTTCCTCAAAAGTTGAAAATAGAGCTACCCTATGACCCAGCAATTGCACTACTGGGTATGTACCCTAAAGACACAAATGTAGTGATCCGAAGGGGCATGTGCACCTGAATGTTTATAGCTGCAATGTCCACAATTGCCAAACTATGGAAAGAACCTAGATGTCCATCAATAGATGAATGGATAAAGATTACATACACACACACACACACACACACACACACACCATGGAATACTATGCAGCATCAAAAGAAATGAAATCTTGCCATTTGCAACGACATGGATGGAACTCTAGGGTATTAGGCTTAGCAAAATAAGTCAGTCAGTGAAAGACAACTATCATATGATCTCCCTGATATGAGGAAGTGGAGATGCAATGTGGGTGTTTTGAGGGTTAGGAAAAGAATAAGTGAAAGAAGATGGGATCAGGAGGGAGACAAACCATAAGAGACTCTTAATGTCACAAAACAAACTGAGGGTGGCCAGGGGTAGAGGGGTAGGGAGCGGGTGGTGGGGTATGGACACTGGGGAGGGTATGTGCTATGGTGAGTGCTGTGAAGTGTGTAAACCTGGCGATTCACAGACCTGTACTCCTGGGGCTAATAATACATTATATGTTTATTAAAAAACTAAAAAATTTTTTCTTAAATAAATAAATAATAAAAGTCTGTTCCACTGAGGGACACAGCTCCAGAGGCTAAGCAGGGGTGAAACCTTCACGGGGACAGTGTGATCTCAGGTCCTGTGGGGTCACAGAACGATTGGGGTGTCTGAGTGCAGCAGAACTCACAGGTATCAGAGTTGGGAAGCCAGCTACAGAGACGGAGCCAAGGAGTGAGCTCTCAGCTTGGGGTTATGTTAAACTATGATCTGAGGCACAGTCAGACCACTGCTCTTTGAGCAGGGACCTCACAAAGTGGCAGATCCAGGGAGACTCATCTTTCTCCTCTGGGGGCAGGAATCTGCTGGGTTTGGAGACTCAACAGGACTGTGTGCTAGAGACAGAAATGCTGGGTCACAGGCTGGGTGAGCCTGAGTGCAGCCAGAGATCAGGGAGATAGGAGGGATTGAGCACTTTTCTCCAAGAGTGCATTGAGGAGTGGGGCCCCGAACTCTCGGATCCTCTGGGACGGAGATTAGGAGGCCACCATTTTCATTACCGTCCTCCAGAGGAAAGCGGTCAGAGAACAAAAGCTCCCGAGAGTGAATCTGAGCAGATTACTTAGTCTGGCCTGCAAGAGCTGCCCAATTCCCCCTCGGGCAAAGACATTTGAGAATCACTGCAACAGGCCCCTCTCCCAGAAGATCAGCAAGGACAATCAGCCAAGACCAAGCTCACTGATCAAGGAGAAGAATAGAATTCCAGAGGAGGGGAAAGCAAAACATGGAATTCACGCCTTTCTCCCCATTATTCTTTAGTCTTGCAAAGTTAATTAAAAATTTTTAATTTTATTTTTTTCTTATTCTGTTTTTTTAACTTTTCCTCTTTCCTCTTTTAATGGTTTTTAACTAGTTTAAATTAACAATACCTTTCTTTTAAAAAAAATCTTTTAAAACCTTCATTATTATAGCCATATTTTAACCTTCATTGTGTCTAACTTTATTTTTGGTATACATAGAGGGTTTTTTTTTCTAAAAATTTTTTGGCATACAATTTCTTCAAAGAGATCAAAATATACCCTAAATCTAGCATAGGTCTTTGTTCTAGTCTCCAGCCTGAGTAAATTGTCTCCAATTTCTTTTTCTTCCTTTTTCCACTAACTGATCTTATCAAGTCCCTTTGTAGGATTTTTAAAAATTTTCATCGTGACAGTCATATTCCATCCCTTCATGTTTACCCTTATTTTTGTATATATAAAAGTTTTTCTTTCCTTAAAATTTTGGGAGGTAGTTTCTTCTAAGAGACCAAAATACACCCAAAATCAAGTGGGTGGCTCTATTCTGTTCACCAGTCTAATATATATATATATATATATATATATATATATATATATATATATATATTTATATATATTTAAAATTTTTTATCTTCTTTTTACCCCTTTCTTCTCCCCCTGATTTGGGGTCTCTTCTGATCATGTTAGTGTACATTTTTCTGGGGTCTTTGCCACCATTTTAGTATTTTATTCTCTCGTTCATATATTCTTAACTGGATAAAATCACAAAGCAGAAAAACTCACCACACACACACAAAAAGAACAAGAGGCAATACTGAAGGCTAGGAACCTAATCAATTAAGACATTGGTACTATGTCAGATCTAGAATTCAGTATGATATTCTTAAGGTGCTAGCTGGGCTTGTAAAAGGTGTGGAAGATACCAGAGATACCTTTCTGGAGAAATAAAAGCCCTTTCTGGAGAAATAAAAGAACTAAAATCTAACCAATCTGAAATCAGAAAAGCTATTAATGAAGTGCAATAAAAAATGGAGGCTTTTACTGCTAGGATAAATGAGGTAGAAGAGAGAATTAGTGATATAGAAGATGAAACAATGGAGAATAAAGAAGCTGAGCAAAAGAGAGACAAACAACTACTGAACCATAAGGGAAGAATTCGAGAGATAAGTGACGCCATAAGACGAAACAATATTAGAATAACTGGGATTCCAGAAGAAGAAGAAAGTGAGAGAGGGGTAGAAGGTATATTGGAACAAATTTTAGTAGAAAATTTCCCTAATATGGCAAAGGAGACAAACATCAAAATCCAGGAGGCACAGAGAACTCCCCTCAAAATCAATAGAAATAGGTCCACGCCCTGTCATCGAATAGTAAAACTTAGTGACAACGAGAAAATCCTGAAAGCGGCCTGGGTAAAGAAGTCTGTAACATACAGTGATAGAACTATCAGACTGGCAGCAGACTTATCCACAGAGACCTGGCAGGCCAGAAAGAACTGGCAGGATATATTCAGAGCATGAAATGAGAAAAACATGCAGCCAAGAATACTATATCCAGCTGGGCTATCATTGAAAATAGAAGGAGAGATAAAAAAGATTACAGGAGAAACAAAAACTAAAAGAATTTGTAAACACCAAACCAGCCCTGTGGGAAATACTGAAAGGGATCCTCTAAGCAGAGAGAGCCTAAAAGAGGTAGACCAGAAAGGAACAGAGACAATATACAGTAACAGTCACCTTACAGGCAATACAATGGCACCAATTTCATATCTTTCTATAGTCACCCTGAATGAAAATGGGCTAAATGCCCCAATCAAAAGACACAGGGTATCAGGATGGATAAAAACGCAAAACCCATCAATATACTGTCTACAAGAAACTCATTTTAGAACCAAGGACACCTCCAGATTTAAAGTGAGGGAGTGGAAAACCATTTGCCATGCTAATGGACATCAAAAGAAAGCTGGGGTGGCAATCCTTATATCAGATAAATTATATTTTAAGCCCAAGACTCTAAGAGGAGATGAGGAAGGACACTATATCATACTCAAAGGGTCTGTCCAACAAGAAGATCTAACAATTTTAAATATCTATACCCCTAACATGGAAACAGAGAACTATATAAACCAATTAAAAATGAAAAAGTTAAAAAGAAAGCATTCTGGGAGAAGATATTTACAAATTACATATCCAATAAAAGGTTAGTATCTAAAATATATATAGAACTCATATAACTCAACACCAAAAAACACCCCAAATAATCCAATTAAAAAAATGGGTAGACAATGACATAAACAGATAACTTTTCCAAAGTAGACCTACTGATGGCCAACTGACACACAAAAAGATGCTTAACATCACTCGTCATCAGGGAAATGCAAATCAAAATCACAACGAGATATCACCTCATACCTGTCAGAATGGCTAAAATAAAAATCTCAAGCAGCAAGTTAGTGAGGATGTAGACAAACAGGGAGCCTTATGCACTCTTGGCATGAATATAAACTGAAACAATGTGAAAGATTGTATAGAGGTTCCTCAAAACATTAAAAGTAGAACTACCCTATGATTCAGTAATCACACTATTGTGTATTTACCCAAAGAATACAAAAACAGTAATTCAAAAGAATATATGACCTCCTATGGAGGACAAACTGAGGGTTGCTGGAGGGGAAGTGGGTGGGGGGGAATGGGCTAAATGGGTGATGGGCATTAAGGAGGGCACTTGTGATGAGCACTGGGTGTTATGTGTAAGTGATGAATCACTAAATTCTATTCCTGAAACTAATATTACACTATATATTAACTAGAATTTAAATTAAAAAATGGGAAGAAAAAGAATGAAAATACAAGCCAGGTATAATGAAACATCTGAACATCTTATATTTGATAAAAGATGTATATCCAGAATATGTTAAGAACTTTCAAAACTCAATAATGAGAAAACTTGATAAAAAATTAGATGAGGGGGCACCTGGGTGGCTTGGTGGGTTGAGCCTCTGCCTTCAGTTCAATTCATGATCCCAGGGTCCTGGGATCCGGCCCCACATCGGGCTCTCTGCTCAGTGGGGAGCCTGCTTCCCCTCCCCTCTCTGCCTGCTTTTCTGCCTACTTGTGATCTCTGACTGTCAAATAAATAAATAAAATTTTAAAAAATTAGATGAGATATGAATAGGCTTTTCAACAAAGAAGATATATGGAGGGTAAATAATCACATGAAAAGAAATCAACATTATTACATATTGCAAATTAATGATACATTTTGTTCTGATTCTTAGGTAGGGAGCAAAGGGTGGATTGGAGTTTATTTTATAGTGTATGGAAAACCCATTGTAATGTGAAATCTGCTGAAAAGATTGTCCTTTCCCCACTTAATTGCCTTTATACAATTTGTCAATAAGAAAGTGTCCTATCATATACATGTGGACTTATCTATATTCTTTTCCACCAATCTATTAATCTATTTTTATATGAATAGCCACTCTGTCTTTATGAGAAACCTCAAGATCAGGTAGTGTTATTTATCAAACTTGGCTCCTTCTCAAAGTTGTTCTGGAGATTGTAGTTATTTTGTATTTCCACATAAATTTTAGAATGAGCTTATTGATTTTTACCAAAAAAATTCTAGAGTTTCATATGAGCTTGTTTGAATCTATAGATCAAACTGGGAAAGTCTAAATCTTAATGGTATTTAATTTCATATCTATGAGTACCATATATCTTTCCATTTATTTAGGTCTTTAATTCCTCTCAGCAATATTTTATAGTGATGATCTTTCACATCTTTTGTCAAATTTTCCTCCATACAATCATATAGTGCCATATTTTAAAATGTTATTGTAAATAAGATTCTTTTCTAATTTCATCTGTTTATTTATTGATCACGTTTAGAAGTACAATTAGTTTTGTAGATTGGCATTTTACTCCATACCCTTAATAAACTCACTTAGTAGTCTAGTATTTGTTGTAGATTCCATCAGATCCTTTACACAGATGACCACATCATCAGGGAAATAAAGACAATTTTATTTCTTTCTTTCCAAAATAGATACCATTTACTTATTTTCCTAGACTTGCTGTCTTGTACTAGCTAGAATTTCCAGCTTTCCAAAATAGATACCATTTACTTATTTTCCTAGGCTTGCTGCCTTGTACTAGCTAGAATTTCCAGTATGATAATGAATAGACCTAGTAAGAAAGACATCCTTATCATTTTCCTGTCTTACAGAGAAATCATTCACTGTTTTCCTTATAAGCATGATGCTAACTTTGGGTTTTTTCAGTAGACAGTTTTAACAGGTTTGGGAAGTTACCTTCCACTGCTAGTTTTCTAAGAGGTTTCTTGTTTGTTTTGAAAAACTGTTGGATTTTAACAATTGCTTTTTCTTCATTTATTGAAAGGAGCATACGAGTTTTCCTCTTTAGTTTGTTAAGGTGGTGAATTATATTGATTGATTTTTGAGTTTTAAGCAATGGTGCATTCTCAAAATAAACCACCCATCATCATAATGTAGTATCATTTTTATATATTACTGGATTTGATTACTAAAATTTTGCTTATCATTTCTATGTTGATGTTCATGAGGGATATTAGTCTGTAGTTGATTTTTTTTTTTAAGATTTTACTTATTTATTTGAGAGAGAGACAGTGAGAGAGAGCATGAGCAAGGAGAAAGTCAGAGGGAGAAGCAGACTCCCCATGGAGCTGGGAGCCCAATGCGGGACTCGATCCCGGGACTCCGGGATCATGAAATGAGCCGAAGGCAGTTGTCCAACCAACTGACCCACCCAGCCATCCCGATTTTTTTTTTTTTAATACTGCTATAGTTTGCCTTTTTTTTTTTTTTTTTTGGTATCAGAGTAATGTTGGGATTATAAAATGAGTTGGGAATTATTCCCTACTCTTAAGTTTTCTTAAAGAACTTGAACATAATATAATTTTCAAAAAAATTTTTGTACACATACATTTATCTCTTTTTCATCTCTCAATATATATACATATATACCAACTTACTGATATTGACACCAATTGCTGGATATTAAGAATTAGAGTGATTTGTTTATATTTTTATATATTTTTGCATTATATATTTTATAAACAGTATGTGGTATTTTTAAAAATTCTAAAATTATATTCTATATAATTATAAAATTATATTCTATATAATTTATTTATATTCTATAATTAAATACATGGATGGTTGTTGGCACTTATGTTATGTTGATTGCTCTAAGATCATGTTTTTCAACATGTTTTCTGAGAAATGGACTATCCAAGGTCCTATAAAGTGCTCACCAGTCAATATGATTGTTTCTGGGAAATAATAGAAAACCAAAATTTGTCACTTATGTTGATAAGTTTGATATGTAAGATTAGTGAATTGTCAAAAAAATATTATATTAATGTTATTTATATCTTTAAGGGTTGAGCATGCATTGAGAGGACTATTCTGATCAGTCAATCTCAGATATATTTCAGCAATCAGGATGCAATTCATTTCAGCCCAAATTATTTTCAGGATATTTGAGTATTACAGTTTACAATAGTTAAATTTGAAATAACTCCCCAATCTCTATTTCTCTCTCTCTCTCTCTCTCTCACACACACACACACACACACACCCAAACAGAACAATGGTGTAAAAGTGGATCATTATGACATATAGTAAAGATTAATAAATGATATAAGTGCTTACAAACATAATATCATTAGTAACATTAATAGTGAGCATCACTCCAATAGGAATACAAAATGTGAATTTCTGAGTATTCAGTCAAATGTTCTACCACTTCAGAGAATTTAAATGATATAAGTATAGAAAAGGAGAATAAAAATGTTTTAAGTACTCTACTGCCAGCGAAGCTGATGATGTCTCATATTTAGCTCTTTCCCAGAAATGACTTGTTGCTAATTTTTCCTTTCTTTAAAAAGGAATATGCAAACTCATCTTTAAGCAGTGTTCCTGTGTCTGAAAAGAAACACCTGGGTGGCTCATTTTAGCTATGTAGATGTAAAGGAGGAAAATATGCAGTATTCTGGGAAAATAGTATCATATACTGTTATTTAGAATGCAGCAGACTTAGATAAATTTTTTTGAGGGGGGGCAATTCAGGTAGTGTTCTTTCTTTCTTTCTTTTTTAAAGGCTGGTTTTATTTTTTTTTAATATTTTATTTATTTATTTGACAGAGAGAGATCTCTGAGAGATCTCAGAGGCAGATCACAAGTAGGCAGAGAGGCAGGCAGAGAGAGAGGAGGAAGCAGGCTCGCTGCTGAACAGAGAGCCCAATGAGGGGCTTGATTCCCGGACCCTGGGATCATGATCCGAGCCAAAGGCAGAGGCTTTAACCCCCTGAGCTACCCAGGTGCCCCAGGCAGTGTTCTTTCTTAATACACCTATCTGCTTCCATAGATTTATACTGATGCCAAGAAATTTTTAGGAGGCAACATTTCCTTTACATAGTTCACTATTTTGGATAAGTGATGCACTCAGATAACATTCGCTAAGGAAATGATTGAAAGATCAGCAAGAACTTCTTATAGGATTTGTATCACAGTGTAGTGATAAATGTGGTCTTGTGAGTTAAATCCAAGACCTAAATCAAGATTTTTATGGAAAGGATGGACTAATGCACAGAAGTGTCTTATGACAGAGAACAACATATGTTGATCAAAAGGAACTATAAACATCTAACGCAAATGTTTTGAGAAAAAAGATCTAGTCAAAAATTATTGCTGCCCCTACTATTTTTCAGCTCAATTTTTAATTAACTGAAAGTTGAGATTTTCATTATATTGTGTTTTCATTATGTTATGATGTGCTACAGGATTTGGTAAGTAAAGATGGCAAGAATGAATCTGGCTGGAAAGTGCTTGCCATACATCTACACATAAAGGTTCTTTCAATCAACATTAAGATTACATGGTATCATGTTACGTGAGAACAATAGGGATCACTTAATGGAGATACTTACAGTGAGCAGCACCTTGCTACTCTGAGGAGTAAAGCATAAAACTACACAGACAGTTCAGAATGTTACATGGGTGGTTCAGAATGTTACCATCATGACCTTAGAAAGTCTATTGTTATCGCCTCTAAGATGAGACAATGAAAGAAAAGAGGGAGAGAAATGGAATACAGAATAAAAGCACTGATACTTTTCAATGATTTCTCCATCTTGCCAATTGCTCCTCAATTATCTTGTTGATTTACACTTTTACTGTTATAAATATATACCAGATTGTTTTGTCTATTGTATAAATGATGCTGATTTCAACACTATGAGTTGTTTTCTCTGCTGGAATTATATCAAGTTTAAGTGAATCAACTTCTAAAAATATTCAATTATATTCATTTCTAATTATAATCTAAGGAAGTAAAATAAGCACAGGGTGAATTGTAATATGATGAAAATTATTTTGGAAAGCATCCAATTTCCAAATATGTTTGCTTTATTTGGGACCCTTATTTGTGTCTACAATTCAAATTTCAAGTTTACTTAGCATAAAATGGCAAACGTTAAACAACTACTGTATAATCATGCCTCCATAATGAATAAATGTATTGAGGTCTCATTCTAAACGTAAAAAAAGGCAGGGGACCTATGTTTTTAGATATGTGTATGTAAGAGGAACAAAAACATTTCAGAGGTACTCTGGATATATATGAAGGGGAGAATGATTATGAGACCTATTCATACACAAAAACATACTGTAAATAAAAATTTTAAAGCTGAAGGTGGATCAGAAAATTCCTAACAGGTAGTACTGGAGAATTTGCCAATGTCTCAATGCTCTTTTTCTTGTATTTAACTCATGCAAGCAAATAAATAATGATAACTCTTCTCTATTCAGGGCATATGGACTTAAGTTTTTGACATTAAATAGGCCCTACACCACCTTGCTAGTCAGTCTCCAATTCCTAGAACTGATCTGGGTGTACTCATTCTATCATGTTCTTTGGGCTCTACAGTTAAAAAGCATGGTATCTTTTATATTTATGCCCAGTACAGATTTACATATTTAAATCTTATACAGAATTTGGCAGCATGAAGTTAAAAATGATACTGGACTAGAAATTCTGGTCCCGGTTCTGCCACTAAGCAGGTATGTGATTGAGTTTAGTCACTTAACCTCTCAAGCTACAATGTCATTATCTATAAAATATCTTCTCTGGAAGTGAGGACATAATAAAATAATGTACTTGAAAGAGTTTTTAAAAATTAAAACACTACATAACTATAATTGTACATCATCCTATCTGATCTCACAGTGCCCTCAATAAAGTGTGTGTATTCTTACCTGCAATAATATTTATATTATTTAAAAACATCTAAGTTCCTAATTAAGTGTTAATTTATAGGTTTATTTCTCCCTCGGCACATTGTAGCTCTTTAATCATTAAATCTTATTTAGAAAATTAAACTAGTATCTACATATTTCTATTTTTAATCTAATAACATAGAACTATAAGAAAATATTCCCATTCACAACTCATAAATCAAACTTCCTAGCATATATCACCAGGTTAAGTTTACTTAATCAGGCAATGCAATTTAATGTAACATTCCTTTAATAGATAAATAAAATAGAATATTATAGAATACAAATAGCCCTATAGATCAGTTTACATTAACATAAATAGAGTTGCCACTACAACTGTTTTTTAACTTATGTATTAGATTATTTTGTTTTCTTGAATAAGCACTGGAGCAATAACATATTATGGAAATGTTCAAATAAAATTAGATATCCTAATAAAGTTGGTTATTTTAAGACGTTATGTTATTTCTTAAGGTCACTGTTAGAAAAAACATAAAGTTTATCTCAGTTTGACCACTCTTTACACATGTGCCTTTTGGATCATATTACTTGAATCTTTGCCTCCCTTGGTAATTATGGAATCTTTGACTTGTTAACTGGCCTCCCGGGCCTGTTAACAGTCAAAGGGAGGTCCCAATCTTTAACATTTAATCAATATATACTTTTCTTCTGCTAAGTACATATGAGCAGACATTTTAAGTTCTATCAGTATTACCAAGTTAAAGAAAAAAAAAAAATCTCTGATAAGTAGGATTTCAGAATTGTTTAGCTATGGTCAATGTGATATAAATTAATAGCATGATTTATACAACATTAAATTGTGATTCTATTTTTTCCTGGTAAGCTGCGCACTTAATTTTCCCTATTGGACATACTTACTGAATCTGATCAGGTGTGGGTGAGAATTGGAGCAGTGGGTGTTATATGTAAACAATGAATCTTGGAACACTACATCAAAAACTAATAATGTACTGTATGGTGTCATAACATAATAAAAATAATAGTAATAATTTTAGAAGACTTTATTTATTTATTTGACAGAGAGATCACAAGTAGGCAGAGAGGCAGGCGGATGGGGAGAGAGCAGGCCCCTGCTAAGCAGAGGACCCAATTAGGGACTCGATCCCAGAACACTGAGATCATGACCTGAGCCGAAGGCAGAGGCTTAAGCCACTGAGCCATCCCGGAACCCCAACAGTAATAATTTTAAAAAGGTATTTACCAAAAGGTAAAAAAAAAAAAAAAAAGTCAAACCATTATTTCAGACACCTTAAGCTTACACACTGATGAATGTCAATTGTATCTCAATACAACTGGAATAAAATTGAAGAAAAAGAGTTTATTATAAATATGAATTGAACTATATCCAAATAAAAGGAAAGTAAACTCAAAAAGAAAATCTACATAAAGAAATTTGTCCTAGAACATCAGCGAAATAGTTAGAGTCTGTCAGAGCTCCCCCTTTCTCTGCCGTGTGGGGACACAGCAAGAAGGAAGCACCTGCGAGTCAGGAGGAGGGCCCTCTCTGGGAAAAAGAATAAGCCAGCACCTTGATCTCGGACTTCCCAGCTTCCAGAACCATGAGAAATAAATTCCTGCTATATAAGTCCCCCCTAAAAAATAATTCTGAATTCAGTCTCTCAGGGAGAGAGGACAACAGTAGGAAGGGAAGAGTTAACCATTTAGCTAAGGCACAAGAGGGAGCCTACCATGACTTGATCTCTCATATCTCTCTAGCTATGCCTCTTTGGTCTTTAGTTTTCACTCTTGCAATACTGAGTCTACTTCCTGTCCCTCTTATGCAGCACGCTGTCCAGTTTCCTGAGCCTTGCTCATGCTGATTTCTCTACCCTTTTCACCATTCCCAAGCAACTAAGTCCTGGACATTCTTCAAAACCCAGCTTACACTTCACCTTAAGGAAGATTTCTGAGTCCCTCCTTCTACTAGGCAAGACTGAATCTCTGTTAAAGTTCTCCACTAATGATCAAGTCCCTGTAGAACCCATCCCTTCACCAATGAGCCTGCAAATGATCCATGCCTGTTTCTGACCACCCACCCAGACAGGAAATTTTTAAGGACAGGAGTTAGACTTCAAAAATCTTCGTATTCTCAGCACTTAGTCCAATTGCTGACATAGCAAATACTCGAGATAGACTTTTTGAATAGGTCTAAAGAAATAAGTTAATCAAGTAAGCTTTTGAAATCTTCTTAGGAAGGAAATTAAATAAGATATGAAAAATAATGTAAATTTATAGACAGTAAAGCTAAATGTATACACTCTGAAGTAGAATATTGAAACACCTATTTGGTTAAAATAAGCGCAGAATTCACCTTTCTGACATATTCTAGTAAGCAAATTAATTTTTCCCTTTAAATCTGCATGTTGTGGAACTAATTACCTCAATTCATAACTATATCTTAATAATCCAGTTTTGTTGTCCACAGCACTTTGAATATTAGGTGAGGATGAGTAGAGGTAAATATTCATTATGACATGAATATAATGTAAAATCTAAATTTTTCGAGTCATTGAATATAAAGAATTAGATAGAATTGCCTTCATTTAACTCATTCAAATCTTAGAAAGTTGAAGTTACTTTTGTTCACCACCTAAATATTGTGTTAATTAAGCTTGGTGTTTTGAAATGAAAGCGTTTCATTATATTAATCAATATAAGTCATGGACATATGATTTAATTTAATCAGATTTATTTCTTACTAATGTTCATGTACACTAAGCAAGTTGAGTTTTATTTTATTAATTTATAATTTTTACATTTTGTTTATTGTGAGAGAGTATTTGAAGTTGGTGATTGGAAATTTATTTTGAAAGAAAAAGGTAGTAGATAATTTTTTTTTTTTGCCTACGATATATATATATTTTAAGATTTTATTTATTTGACCGACAGAGATCACAGGTAGGTAGAGAGGCAGGCAGTGAGAGAGAGAGAAGGAAGCAGGCTCCCTGCTGAGCAGAGAGCCCGACGGGGTTCAATCCCAGGACCCTGAGATCATGACCTGAGCCGAAGGCAGAGGGCAGAGGCTTTAAACCACTGAGCCACCCAGGCGCTCGGTAGTATATGATTTTTTAGCATGAGAAGGAAAAAAGCAATTTGGAGCTAGACAAAGGTAATCAGAAAGAAGATAGAAACATGCAAGAAGAAGAAGAAGAAGAAGGAGGAGGAGGAGGAGGAGGAGGAGGAGGAGGAGGAGGAGGAGGAGGAAGGAGGAGGAGGAGGAGGAGGAGGAGGAGGAGGAGGAGAAGAAGAAGAAGAAGAAGAAGAAGAAGAAGAAGAAGAAGAAGAAGAAGAAGAAGAAGAAGAAGAAGAAGGAGAAGAAAAGCTTAAACTAGTGCAGAACTGGTGCTCAGGGAGAAAAAGAAAGCATTTACTTTCCACATAATACAAAATTAGAACTAGGACTTTGAAATAACATTGCCCTTGCTATGGTTCATGAACTTGATATATAGATATAGATATAGATATAGATATAGATAGATAATATAGATATAGAAAAAGATACAGATATAGATGATGATATAGATATAGATATAGATATAGATATAGACTGTCTTCATGTACATACCATTCATCACATTATTTCTTTGAGGACATATTTCTGAAATTTAAATATGGCCTTGTAAATGAACTTTTAGAGGGTAACTTAATAAATCTATATTCTGTTTTTATGTTGAGAAGAGAGTAGAAAATTTTGTTAGGTGGTTCTATTGAACCTACATATTATGTATATATTAGGTACATATTATGTACATATTATCTGGCCCATAGACTATTTCATCAAAATGTTTCAAAACACTGTATTGGGAGTTCTAGAGATGAATTTTTCCCAGTATCTACTAACTACATATGTAGAGTCCATTAGTTTTTCACTAGCGTAATTTTTAAAATTTCTTTAATGTCATGTTGACAATAATTGTTGGTTGGAAAATGCATGATATTTAAAATAAGTTGCCTCTGCTATATGCAAGTATGTTTTAACAGTGTGTTTTTTTTAAAGATTTTTTAAAAGTCTATTTATTTGAGAGAGAGCATGGGTGGAGTGTGGAAAGGTAGGGGCAGAAGGAGAGGGAGAAGCAGACTCCTCACTGAGCAGGGAGCCAGGCATGATGCTTGATCCCAGGATCTCAAGATCTTGACCTGAGCCAAAGGCTTAACCAACTGAGCCACCCAGGTACTCCAACAGTATATTTTTAATACTATATAACAATGATAAAAATCGACATAGAGTTCTGAAAAAGAGTAAAGAATATCAACATCACATAGCTGAATTCTGTTAAGATAATAATAACACTTACTAGTTTTAACAATGACAATTTAATCCTAGGGTAAATCGCAATTAATTATAATTTGCTTTTTTTCCTCAATGGAATATATTTTCAGATCATTTAAAATTAGAAACAATGAAATAACAAAATTTTTCTCAGTTCCATCCTTGCCAATTTTCTCAGTTGACTATATGCTATTTCATATATGTATGTAAATATATATGAATATGAATATATACATATATTTATTTTTTAATATATTTGTCAGAGAGAGTGCATAAGCAGGGAGAGTGGGAGAGGATAGAATCAGGCTTCTCGCTGAGCAGGGAGCCCAACTCAGGACTCAATCCTAGGACCCTGGGATCATGACCTGAGCCAAGCCAGACGCTTAACAGACTGGGCCACCCAGGCATTCCGAATGTATGCTATTTTCATCAGCACTTTCTTGAATGATATTACATCAACTTTTTAGTCATTTGCAATTTTGTTTGCTTTTAACATTAAGATACTGATGTTTTCTTCAATCTCCGTGTGTGTATATGACTGTGTTAAATTGTGTAGGATGATAAGATCAGAGAAAAAAAAATAAAAGTAAACTAGTGAAAAATTTAAAAATTGATATAAAGAAGAGATTCATTAAAAATGTCCTGAAAATCTCTTCTCAATAAGGTGAGTAGAGCTGTTTGTGAGAACAGGGAACTACATAAAATGAATTGACCTGTCATTAAAATGATCAACTGAATCAACATCCATGATGCAAATGATAAATCAGTCCAAACATACATGGCAGAGTCTGAATTCTCAGGGTGGGTGTTGTTCACTGATTTATACTTTAATTTAATAATTTTATATATTTTTTTCCAATACCAATTTAGTGCTTAACACTGAAATGTCTATAGCAGAAAGTACAAAGATGAATCAATCATGGCCTTACTTTTAACAAGCTTTGATTAGCTTACGGTTTCTACGTTAGAAAATGGACATAATGGGCTCAAATAAAGACACAACCAAATATAAAAATACATGATGTACAGTTGGAGGGTGACTTAAAGACTAAGTCAAATAACGCAAAAAGATCATTTACTACAGTATTTTTAAACTGAGTGTTTCACAAATGCTTGTTTTTATTATTACTTATATTGTTTTCATTGTTAACTTGGTTTAGAGTCAGATCATATTTCAGTGAGGAGGATCGGTAAGTAATTTGAAGGAGTTGGCATGTACTTTATCAGGTATTCTGTTAGGTAAAAGAGCAAAGGAGAGATAAAAATCAAACAATACCTAACAAGAGAAATGGGTGGAAGCATGAAAACAAGAACATGAAAATGGAGTTGTCCACATATGTGTAGAAAAGTAAAAGCTGAGAAGCTTGAGGCAAACAATATGGGACCAAAAATCCAGGCTAAAGGGTTTATAATTAGTTTATGAGAAAATGAGAAACATGGGACCCCAAGAGTTTGAAAGCCCAGAAATTGAAGCAGGACTAAAGCAAGGGTAGAAAAGAGGCAAGGAGGGTCTGAACTTAACACCTGAGATGGAAAGAAAAGAATGTTGCATAAGCTTCAGGGATGAGGAGTCTGAGATGATATTCATAAATCTAGACAGGTATAAGAATGAACTCCCAACATTGAGAATTACGGAAACCTAAGAAATCAGAATTTTTTTGAAGATTAAATAGTTTGGAGATGTAAAAAGGAGTCTCACAGACTAACCACTAATGTAGCACCAGTAAAGCATTAAATGGCCCTGTGTGTCAGTTTGTTTGGTGGAGATACAACATTGCTGGTAGGATTTTGACAGAAATCCTTTTAAAACTTTAAAGAATTTTCCTAACTTTAACTACTTATTTTAAAAGTATCTAGTCAACATATAGTGGAAAGAGTCTAAAAATTGTCCTTTGGATCCCATTTCTTTCAATTGCTTACATTTACTAATTCAGTCAAAACATTGACTTTCTCCAGTTCACAATTCCATAGTCATTACAAAAAAAAAAAACAGAAAAAGAAAAAAAGTGAGGTGTGTGTTCCTCACAGGATTGCTCTGAAGAACAGTAGAAAGCCTCCTAATAAACACACAGTCCAAATTGTGTTGTTAATAATATCTTAAATATTTTCTTAAATAATATAGACTCCATTATTATGTATCATCCTTAAATCTGCCAGATCTTCAGGGTTCACACAGTGTACTAGGTGAGTTAATTTAATTTTTCTATCATTCAAAATTCATTCTTCACATATTGCTTTGTAAAGTCAACATAGGGTATCATTTTATAGAAAAGTTTCCTATATATGAAATTAAAATATATGCACTAGAGAAGCTGTGATTGTATGCATTTTAGTGACTCACTCTGACTATATTTTAAAATCTCCATTGGAAAAAGAAAGAGCCTGAAACTCTCATTATTACTCTAATAATTCGGAGTTTGCAATGATACAAACTGAACTGGGCTTTTGGAGTCAGAAAAAGCCTTACCACATAAATTCCTAGAGACTATTGCAAGCGTGAGTACTTTTTAAATGAAATTTTATCATAATTAATTTTCCTTTAATTATATCTTCTAATTGAAAAATTGAAGAAACCAAAGTAAGAATCTAAACTTCTGACATCTTTGTTAATACACCCAGGATAGGTTCAAAATTAATAGTTATTGAAATTTTATAGAACTCACAGATTAAATGTCTCTGAAAGACTTGCTTAAAACATTGTGAACTTTCCCATTTGTAGTAGTTTTTTTTTTATTCACATTTTTCACATTCTATTATTTTTTTTTTTTTTGGTCACTCTCTTTTTTAATGTTTACATCTTGCAAAACACCTGCATTTTATATCTAATTGCCTTTCTTATTTAGGAGAAGTAGGAGAAACCACATATCTATTTATGTCTCTATTTCTCCTGTTTTCCATTTGTGTTTATCTAGTCTGATTGACTTTTATCAAGGTACTTTATCCTTGAAATTGACTTTTCAAGCTTATCAAAGGAAAACATTTCCAGACTTCATGCTCTTTTGCTGCCCATAGAGACAGGTTCTATTTTAGATCTAGTTAGGGAAACCTAGTTCCATTAAAGAGCTCTACCCAAAGGGTCAAAAAGAATTAATCTACACTTACACAAAGAAAAGGAATAAAATTTAGATCCAGTTATATATAATGAAGTTACATGAATATTTTTGGCACTATTTTTGAATCACTTCTCAGCCTTTTGGCTAAGATCAAGTGTATTGTTTTTGAGTGAGAAATTAAAAATATTCCACTAATCAGTATTTTAAATCATGAAGGAAAAAATATATAATGAGTAGTAAAATATCTTTTAATTCTATATTATGTCCAACTATGCACGAAAGAGATACCAACACAAAAAGAGAGTAAGTGAAGAAACCAGACAAAGAAATACGACACAGCCTCAGAATTTAACCAGACCCTAAAATCAGAGCTTAAACATTTATATCTATACATGCAATCTTCCACATGCAGGGGAAAAAAAGAAAAGATGAGAAAATATTCACATGATTTCTTAAGAAAATAGTTTTAAAATTCCACATAACATTGAAAAAGAAAACTATTAAAAATCTTCTTTTGTTCTCACTTATTAGAGAGACAGTCTGTGTCTCCTTGTTCTGGAGTGCGGGAAGTAGAGGCTCTCATAGTTTAAGGGAAGGATTCTACACAAGTAAATTAGCATTACCATTTTGTGTTCCTTTAGATCTGAATATATTGATTCTAATGACTTTCAAAATATGCGCAAAATAGGACCTACCTGATGTCAAACTGTTTAAGAGGCCACCCAAGAAAAATGTCACCTTTGCTTTTGGTATTACCTTTTTTATCACTGTTGAATTTCAGACTCAACACTTAGGGCATTTATTATTCTCTGTTCTTTTCCCAATGTACTTTACCTACTTTATCTTTGATATGCACTTCTGTAGACATACACACACACACACATGCAAACACACACCAGTACACACACAAAAAATATTTACACAACCACACAGAGGAGGAAAGTAAAAAATGTAGTTTTGAAAGCTAAATTTATAGATCTTGAGAAACATCATATATTTTTGTTGGGAAAATTGGCTTTCTTTTCCCTTTAAAAGAAACACTTTTAGTAGTCTTTACTGGGACAGTCTAAAAAAGAGATCATTACCATGAAAAGAAGTAAATTACTATATACTATAAGTAAGATATATATGAGTTGTGCTTTCTATCAGTGGCTCAGGGTTAGAATGTGAAGATGTCACCAAATGGGAATTAGGGAAAGATCTAAACCTATCTGAAAGAAATGTTAACAACTGCTATCTGGAAACACTGACAGTTCATTCTCAGTATCTCCATCTCTAATCTGCTCCTTTCTCCAGTTTCTGGAAAGGTTTAGTTGTCTGTTCTGCCTCTCAGCCTTATTCAATTCTGGCTGCTATGGGGAAATTCTAACCACTCAGTGAAATGACATGTGGGGAAAATTAAAATTTGCTAAGGGAGGGAAGACAGTAGAGTAGATATTAAGCACACAGGAAAAATTCAGAGTGAGATTTACAAAAGAATTGAGGCCCCCCTGAAATATTAGGGAGACAGGCTAGAACGTACTCTTAGTTAATTGTTGGGCTCCAGCCATTTTATAAAGAAGATTAAGTTGAGGGGCACCTGGGTGTCTCAGGGGGTTAAGCCTCTGCCTTCAGCTCAGGTAATGATCTCAGGGTCCTGGGATCGAATCCCACTTCAGGCTCTCTGGTCAGCGTGAAGCCTGCTTCCCCCACTCTCTCTGCCTGCCTCTCTGCCTACTTGTGATATCTGTCTGTCAAATAAATAAATAAAATATTTAAAAAAAATAAGTTTAAGTTGAGAGAACAAAACGAAGTGAGAAGATTGGGGAAAATCTTTGTACACATTCATATCCATATCTGTCAATACTGGTGAACTTGAATGCAAAACTATGTACCAAACATGCACACTCTCAGGGAAAACCATAATTAGTTACCACCACCATTTCTTCTGTGCTCATGTAGTATACATTGGGTTACTCATGGAGAAGTTTTTGTCTGGTTCTACATTATATCTAGTGTACAGACTTTCTTTCTTTTTTATTTGAATTTTCCTTTTGCTAGCACAAAAATTTGTAGACTATCAGTAGTTATTGACCGAATTAATTAAAGCATTCCCATTTGAATACTCAGAGTGAAAACAAATAAGTAAATGTGGTGTCCCACCGAGCAGACAACAAAAAGCAACAACAAAAAGCAATTGTTTAAGAAAAAAAAGAAGAGTTAATTAACACTACCTCTTAACTAGAATTTAAATTAAAAGTTTAAATAAGGGGCGCCTTGATGGCTCAGTCATTAAACACCCACCTTCAGCTTAGGTCATGATCCCAGGATCCTGGGATCTAGTCCAGCATCAGGCTCCCTGCAGAGCAGGAACATGCTTCTCCATCTCTCACTCCCTGCTTGTGTTCCCTCTCTTGCTATGTTTTTCTCGTCAAATTAAAAACTTTAAAAAAATAAAATAAATGAAAAAGAAGAAAAAAGTACTTGCAATGCATAAATCCAGAAAGTCTTATTCAGTATAGTTAAATTTCATGAACAGACCATTATCTCCTAAATTATAATGCTATACCAACTATTCAAACTTTGCCTATGTCTTTTTCTTCAAAAAAGTATGCTAAACATACACACACACATACTTGAAGCAATTATAGACTTAGTGATGCTGCACAGACTAAAATATACTGACACATATAATGTGCTTTCAAAAAAATAAAAGAAAGAGAGAGAGAGAAAAGAAAGGCTCTCTAGAACAACTGACTCCTCAGTGGTAAAAGGTGGGAAGAAAGGACAAAGGCCCATAGCCAACATCGCAATGTTGACAAGCAGCAGAGGTGATCACAGCAATGGGAGAAGGTAGGTCAAATTATGGAGATCATTTGGAGCTATAGGTTAACCACCAAGATGATAATGCATAACTGGTGTCCAACAAGGGAATGAAGTAAAGAAAGAAATGTGGAGAAATAAAAGGTATATTATAAACACTGTTTTCAGGTGGGATGGCCAGATTCGTATGTGAAAGAGAGAGGCAGAGAGATAGTTTCATTACCTTGGAAAAGAATGACACATTTAACAATAAATTAAACACAACTATGCCAAGAATCAAAGCGATGCCAATATTTTGAGCTTATAACGCAGGAAAAATGGTCATTATTTTGACCAGATTAGGAAAAAAAAAAAAAGGAAGTATACAAAACAATCATGGTGAGACATGAAAAATATCTACAAGTAGATGAACTTTTGTAATTTGGCTTTAGTTTTTAAGTCGGTTCATCATTTGTTATTGTTATGCTGTTAATGTTTTAACAAAGTGGAAAAGCATTTGTAACAATCAACATTTTTATGGAAAAATGATGTAAAATTATCATCGATATGGTAAAAGAAATTAAACACTTCAGAAAACCTGTATCATACCTAAACTGAATTTATGTTGCATTACTATTGTTAAAAGGGAAATAATATATATTTCTGTTACTATTAATTTTAGTATATACAGATGAATGTAGAAATTTACTTGAATTTTATGGACAGATTGAACCCAGGATTTCAGGCCCCCATTCAACCTGAAACCTGAAATTTCAAGTACCTTGAGATTGAGTGTCAACAAAATAATATGCATATACAGATTGCCAAACTAATTTTTTTTCATTTATGGAAACCTCTCTATCTTAAAATCATAAAAATAAGCACAGTAGTGTTAAGCAATTCTATAAATGAATTCACGAAATATCAAAATATTAGATGAGCCTAGGGTTGGATGTTAAAGTCAGATATGATCCTAAAGAAACACTAGCTTATTTAGTCATCAATGTCAAAATCTAAGCCTTACGGTTAAGCTGCAATATGGGATCAAGTGTACTCAATAGCATCGGATGGCATGGTATTCATCCAAAAAAGGGAAAGTTCAAGAATTTCTCATATAGAATTCTAGAGAAAACCAGTCTGATTGATGAAAACAGACAAGTGATAAGGTATATTCCATTTTCAAAGAAGGAGCAATAGACTCAAATTATAACTCCCTAAACGTGTGTTTATGTGTGTGTGTGTGTGTGTGTGTGTGTGTGTGTGTGTCTAGGAAGGGAGGGAGAGGACAAGAAAGGAGGAGGAAGGAGATCTTCTGAAGGTAAGATGGTTCAAAAGCTGCCTCAGAAAATAATCATATTTTCCCAAGACTTCTGAAGGGAACCAAAACACAGACTGTAGGGCTGTCACATCATTTATTAAATGCTACTTTTAATATTGTTCAAGGTCAAATGGCCATTTCAATTAAAATCTTTTTCAATTCCAGATAAATACTAATGTGCTTGCTGAACAAACTGGGTTTTCTTACCCAAATGAACTCATCTAATATATTTAAACACTGGAAGCAGAACTTTTTAACAGATTGCTCTGAAGATAAAAAGGCTCAGAAACTTTTTTGAAAAAGCTTCTTGCTAAAGCAAACAGGCAGTCTAATTTTTAAATTAGGCATTTAAGATGAAATGGTGTATGAGAGGAAAGTCCTAATTTCCAAGCTACCATATCTTTCCATTGCTTTGTAAAATTTATTTCCTTTACAGATAAGCTGCAAAGGATATCTACATAGAAACAGACATACAAACAAAAATAAAATAATTTAAGTTGCTTGAACAAGTATTCTTATGGGGTGTGTGTGCGTGTGTGTGTGTGTGTGTGTGTGTGTTTTAAGGAAGGAACCAAATAGCAGTATCCTTAATAAGACGGTGGATCCACAGCCTTTAAAAATAAGTAACTGCAGAATAACACATAACTGTATGCATGATATTTGGACCAGTATATGGATTCCGTATTGTACTTACCGATCATTGCTATTTTTTTTAAAGTGAAGTTCATCAGAAACCAAACAAAGAAAAGATTCAGGTAAAATTCACAAGGACAATCTGTTTAACAAACTTCAAAAATTTTAATTTACAGCACAAAAATCTTGTCATTATCTATACTAAGAATGCTTTTTCCATGATTCCAAATGTATTTTCTCTAGATGGAACAGATATAAAGCAGATATAATTAATGTGTTATTTGTCTTCAGGTTATCTTTTTTATTTCTTACTCATCTTTCACCTAAAACAGACATTTTAACACTGAGAACTTGTTGCTATGAAATGTCATCAGGCATCTTTTTAATTCAAATAAGCAGTTTCTAGGAGATTCCTGAAATGGCTAATAAAATATGTATTCTTTGTGATATGTGAATTAATTATAAATCAGACCCTTGTTGGTAATAGTTTGAAACTGGATGATTAGTTAGAGATCATGGTACTAAATTCTTCACTTGCATAAGGAAATTGGTGGTAGGGAAAGAGTTAGCCATATATTAAAAACAGCTAGAATTAGAACCAGTGACAGAATCAGAACCTATCTTACAATTTACAGTCTATTTCTCCCCTAGAGGTGTACCCATATTCATACTTATGGTGAAAACTGTGATGTGGTGGTATATCTTCATTAACAAAACAGCAACTTAAAAACATGTCCAAAGTCAGAAGTACAAATTTCAAATAATTCATTAGTTTATGCACTTACTGACCTAGGTCCTTTTGGAAGATGCAATTATGACTCACGAAAGGCAAAGCTTATATTCTTTTATGAGAGAGAGATAAAATAGAGAAAAGAAAACATATCTATATCTCTATATTTAGAAAGATAAAGAGATCTATAGATATCTCATATATATAATTTAGGAGTAGAATGCTGAAATTGCTAAGTTCAGAAAAAAGATGTCAATTTAGAGGATAAAAAGATTAAACATAGAGTTTTTAGAGAGAAATGGTACTTAACTGTTGCCTTAAAAATGGTAAATATTAGGTTTAAGACAGGTGACTTCAAGCATATTCATGGAGGAAAAATGAAATTATGAAAAGCACCAAATTCAAAATACACAGATAATGAATTGTTCACCTTGAGTGGAATATGGTATATTATCTCAGAGATGGGTGGAGGGTCCTGTTTCCAATCTAGGAGTCTGAATTTTGAATTGTGGGTAATGAGTAGCTATGTAGAATTTCTAAACAAAGAGGAAATAATGAATGCTTACAGTCATGCCTTTGCTTTAGAGAATGGTTACCTAAGCCAAGTGAATCGTATCCCACTGGAGTTAATCCTTGGATGACAGGCAAAAAAGAGCACCTTCCCCCCCCCGCCCCCCACTCAGGTATACCTAGAAATAATGAGAACCACTAATATAAAGCAGACAATGAGAAACTCAAGCTGATGGTTGAGAAGATGTTAATATTTAAGTTCCTGGAACCTACTACAGTTTCTTGTTTGTAGCAGTCAGATAAGAATTTTCTGTCACTTGCAACTGAAAGTGTTCCTGCTCATAAGGGAATGCTCTTCTGACACCAGTATTCTGAGGGGGAAAGGGAGGATCAGCGGTGGGAAAAGTAGTAGGAATTTCTTGCAGGACATGAAAGGGTCTATCTTTGAAAACAACAGTTGAACCAGAGAGGCAGGAATGGATTCTGAGGTTTTGATAAGAGCTAATGATTAGAAAGTACTATCTACGTGTCGAACACTACGTTAAACACCTTTTGGCATCATTTATTTCAGTTCTCAGAAATATGTGTAAGATAATGGATGAAAATAAATCTCAATCATGGGAGATATAGAAAATGAACACTGAGAGAAATTATAGATAAAGTAGCAAAGCTGGAATTTAAACCAGGTTTCTAATAGAATCCAATATCATGATTTTCAGATGCATGTTGGGGGTAAAAAAAAAGATAGAATGAGGACTTTCATAACAGAAAGGGGAGAGATCTTTTTAGGTGGGGCAGGGAATTCAAGAGAAGAAAAAATAATTAAGGAACACTACAAATTTAATTTTGGTTACATTAGATTTTATAAATCAGGAAACAAAGTTGAAATTCACAGAAGCTGGCTGAATTCTTCAGATACAAATGAGCAGGGAAGATCTGTACAGAGTCATGTTTTAAGACCTTATATTACCAAGCAAGGGAGTGCGGATTAAGAGAACAATGGAACAATGGGAACAAAACCTTATTGGAGAAAGGAAGAATAAATAAAAATAAAGACATGAGTGGTGGGGTGCCTGGGTGACTCAGTCAGTTAAGCAGTGGACTCTTGATTTCAGCTCAGATCATGATCTCAGGGTTTTGAGATAAGAATTTTATATGGGACTCCGTGCTGAGTATGGAGCCTGCTTAAAATTCTCTCTTCCCCTCTCCTTCTGCTTTCCCCCCCTACTCATGTGCTCTCTCTCTCTCTAAAACAAACAAACAAAAAAGACATAAGTGGAAGATAAAAACAGAACTAGCACATATGGCACCTTAAAAGGCAAAGAATATATTAATGAGTGTTCCCTCAATAAACATGTAGTTTGCATGAAGTCAACATTGAGACAGACAGATGGATTGATGGAGGGATGGATAGAAAGGACAATAGGCAGACAGACATGCATCATACACATTTGTATCCCTTATATATATGCATACATTTGTGCCTTAGGGTTTCAAGTCAGTATTTACAGTGAAAACTTCACATACTCAGATTACTTAAATCTTTTAACTCAGCAATATTATATTTATCATTCTGTGTTGTACACAAAGCATTTAGCTTGTGCTTAAGAACATTTTTCTTCAAATACTAGAATCACTGGAGAAAATCTTGACACTGACTGACAGTACAACTAAGAATTACTGAAGGAATACCGGAATAATTTGGTCATCTCGTAATTTATTTTAAAGATTTATTTATTTGAGAATGAGAGAGAGTGTGCCTGAGTGGGGGGAGGAGGAGCATAGGAAGAGGGGGAGAAATCCTCAGGCAGACAAGCCGATTCCCTGCTGAGCACAGAGCTCCGAGGTGGGGGAGGGGGCTCAATCCCAGGACCTTGAGATCATAACCTGAGCTAAAATCAGGTTGGCTGCTTAACTGAAGGAGACACCCAGGCACCCCTGCCATTTCATACATTTCAATGCAAATAGTTAAAATGCTAAGAAACTGCACTTCACTTTTCTTAAGTATTTTTCAATTCCTGCTTAATTTTTAATATGTCCCATGCTTGGTTAATTTTTTAAAATTTAAACCCTTCTTTGATTGAAAAAAAAAAAAAAACCTGCTACTCAAGCTACATAATAATCTTTCTCAAGGAAAATATTTTATTCCATTCAATGAGAAACAGTATTAAAGAACAAAATCCACATATTCACTAATTTTCAAGAAATGTACTCGACTTCTTTCTCTTTGAAAATTGTTTGGAATTAAGAAGAAAGAGTTATTTCCACATTTAAAGTAAGTCTAATAAGTGTGAAATCAAGAGAGAATTTCTTTCAATTTCTCAATGCATGGTCAACTTAAGTCTCAAAGTTTCCTTTTGAAGAACTTTTGCTTTTTCCTACTAGAATCTTTACAACTTCAAGGAAATACTCATTTGCCACAAGAAAGGAATTCATAAGAGATCAAATGTCTTGATGGAACAGCATGAAATACAGCTACTTCTTCCCAAACCCAGAGACAAAGCCAAATAACTTACAAAGAAAGAATATAGGCACAGCAGTTCACAGAAGATGAGTCCAAAAAAAAAGTAAGGTATGTTGGAAACATAACTGCTCAGTACACACAACGGTAATTATGATCAAATGAAGGAAAGTACTAGAGCAAAAGAATGACTAAGAAAGTTAAACATGGCAGGAGAGTAGATGCATATGAAAGGATGACAAAACCCTTTTCCCTGCTGTACAAGAATCTGACCTTCTTTTAAAGTTCTGCTCTGCTTTCCTGGTAACTTAACAAGGGAAGAACATCAACTATGATTTTAGGCAATATTTCTGTATTAAATTGCTCCTGGATCGAGAGGAATAAAAATAGAGGAATCCTATCTAATAGTATGCCACAGCTTTGAGCTTAGTGTGGTGACTGTAACTTCAGGTACTAGAGGTTGTGTCTATAGATTTGTTACAAGAGATGTTGGTTCCTGTGGGGCTAGAGGATTCTGCCAGAATCTCCATCCCCAAATATACAGCTCCTTGCTTCTTATATATGAACCATGTAGGTAGTGAGACTTAACCTGGGGTAATTTTGCCCATGAGAGGACATCTGGCAATATTTGAAGACTTCTTGTTGTGGTTGTTGTTGAGAAAAGATGTTTGGTGGCATCTCAAGATTAGAGACCAGGAATGTCTCCCAAAGCCCTAAAATTAATAGGATAACCCCCACATACAACAAATTATTACATTTTGGGCAGAATACTTCCTTGTTGGGAGTTTGTCCTATGTCTTAGGACATTTAGCAGCATTCCTGGGCTCTATACACCAGATGCCAGGAGCATCCCACCTTCTCCAATCATGACAATCAAACATGCTTTCAGATACTCAAGTGTCCCCAGGAGTGGGGAGTGAGAAGACATGCTGGCAAGCTGTGGTTCCAATCTTATATCTGTAAAGTCCTTTCAATGTCCTATGTGTCTATGTGAGTTTGAATATAATTGAACTTAAGAAGACCCTCCAGTAGGTTATACATGAAAGGAGTTTATTTAGGTTAAAAGTTATTAACAGGGGCGCCTGGGTGGCTCAGTGGGTTAAAGCCTCTGCCTTCAGCTCGGGTCATAATCTCAGGGTCCTGAGATAGAGCCCCGCATCAGGCTCTCTTCTCAGTGGGGAGCCTGCTTCCTCCTCTCTCTCTGCCTGCCTCTCTGCCTACTTGTGATCTGTCTGTCAAATAAATAAATAAAATTAAAAAAATGTTATTAACACAAGAGAATAGAACCCCAAATAACCTAATGCATGCCAAGACAAAAAAATCTGGGGTGGCATTAAATATCAAACTCTGATACTGGATCAAACAATTGATAATTACTAAAGATAAAAATTGCTAACAATACATAATCTGAATTTCTATATGAATTCTATTTGTTTGCAGGTGGATTGAGTACTGGTTAAATGTAGGTTTTCTGCTGAAGGGACAGGAAGTCTTGCTGTTCTTTCACAATACTAGCCTATGATTTCACACTTCCTGATTGGTTTTATGTACCAATGAAATGCCTTTTGCCATTCAATTTCTAACATTGTTATCTAAATTCTAAAATGCATAAGCATATTTTTTCTTTTCTTTTTTTTTAAAAGATTTTATTTATTTGATAGGCAGAGATCACTAGTAGGCTGAGAGGCAGACAGAGAGAGAGAAGGAAGAAGCAGGCTCCCTGCTGAGCAGAGAGCCCAATGTGGGGCTCGATCCCCAGACCCTGGGATCATGACCTGAGCTAAAGGCAGAGGCTTTAACCCACTGAGCCACCCAGGTGCCCCAGCATATTTTTTCTTAATCAGAGACCCATGTCTTCTGCCTACTTTATATTTTCCTTTGCACTAAGCATTTTATTGGTCATATATTATTTAAAATAAATTCATAAAATCACATAAAATTCACGGGTATATTATTGTAAACTTCAATGCATTATTTATTTTAATGGATTATTATTATTATCTTTTTGTTTTCATGGGAGAAGAGCATGGTATTTAGAAAATGTCTAAATTCTGTATTTGGGAAGAATACACTTATTTTTGGATGAGAGGTAAATCTGTTTTTATCTGAGAAAGAGAAAAGAGTAACAGAATTTTTATTGTCACACACACATATTTAAATATGTGTTTATGTTCACTTCTCTTGGTTAATATACTTTCATAAAATGAGAAAGGGAGGAGGTGAGGACAAGATCCTAGGAAAAGAGACAGCATAAACTTTCTTCATTCAAAATGCATTTAATTTAATCACAGATCTAAAGATTTTCAACGAAAAATGTCTTTTCAGATTATGGAAATGCTGTAATCATTCACTTAAATCTATTTCTACAGAGGTGGGAATAAGTACTTAACTGACAACATCAATTAACACAAGATTTGGCTGAGTTAAAGTTGGACTACTTTTAATCATTCTACTAAAATTGGCTGGTCCCCATCCTGCTTCTTTGTATAGATACTAAAAACAAAACTTTTAATGGGTAAGTTTTTCTAAATAGTAAACTATGCTTGTATCTACATTAGGATAGCACCAGAGATACAACAAGGAAAATTATGAATTTATTTTCTTTACATGATCTATGTACTGGATAAACCTATTTTCTCTCCAGATAATCTGTACTCGATTACTCAATAAAGACATCACATCTGTGTTGTACACAGAGAAGCTTCTTAGAAAGAGAGTTTCAGTTTTCTCTGACAATTTCCTTAGATGGTTATCTACACTCCTATCTTCTCTGGAAGGGCGGGGAAACAGGGAGCAAGAAGATTGCCTGGGATGGCAGGAGCAGTTCAGCTAAAGTAAATTCATTTTTAAAAAAGGCTTCCTGGGGGCACCTGGGTGGCTCAGTGGGTTAAAGCCTCTGCCTTCAGCTCAGGTCATGATCCCAGGGTCTGGGGATCGAGCCCCGCATGGGGCTCTCTGCTCAGCAAGAATCCTGCTTCCCCCACTCTCCCTCTGCCTGCCTCTCTGCCTACTTGTGATCTCTGTCAAATAAATAAAAAATTAAATTCTTAAATAAATAAAATAAAATAAAAAATAAAATAAATAATAAAAAGGCTTTCTGCAGAATAACATACCCATTTGGAAAGTTCAATTTTCAAATATTCAGAAGTAATACAAAAATAAAATGTTTAAACAACTCTGTTTTCAAGGTGGTTCCATTAAAATTCCTCATTAAATCCACTGCGAAATGAGGTAAGATATATTTATATGACATGCTGACTAGAAGTAGAAATTTGAGAATTTTATTTTATACAGTTTAAATTGTACACCACCTTGTAAAACTATTGTTTTTTCTTTCCAAAGAAGAGATCTTAACTACCTTGGGGAGAGGAAAGGTAGGATGTGAGAAAACAAAATAAATATTAATGTTTTCATAATATTAACATTACCTTAGAGTTCAGTTGATTAATATTTCTAATAATGGTTGCAAACAACAAAAAGAAGCATAGCCACTTAATTCAAATAAAAGAACACTGTATAATAAATGCTAAGTTCTACTCAAGAATAATTGTTAAAATATGAAAAATAGATGTTTAAATATTATATTCTTAGTAAACTTAAAAGCTTTTCCCAACCTGTATTCTAGTAGAGTATATTACAAAGTTTCCCAGTAAGATGTTAATAATATGAGTCATTAGACGTTTAGTGTAACCAAGTAGAGCTTTACTGTTAAACTTTTCCCAAGGAAAGAGACACTAGAAATGGATCAGTAATCAAGAATCTACCAATTTGACAAGTGAGTTTTGAGGAAGGCGATGATGAAATAATAGCTAATGCTTTTGAAAGAAGTACATCATCTAATGTATATGTTCAAAACAATGTTTTACTTTGAAGTTCTAAGTTGTCTTGAGCAGACTAAATACATATTCAAAAAACTATCAAGGAGGGCCTTTCTCATGTACCAGGAGGCTTTCTAAAGAGGTGAGACTTAGTCAGGACTTGATAGTGAAAAGAAGTTGAGGAATTGGTGGGAACAGGAGAGGGGAGGAGTGGAGCCTAGCTAAAGACTCAAAACAAAATTATCTTGTCTATAAGGCTGAGAAAGGATAAACTGAATAAATATGGAAAACAGGAAATGCACCTGGGTGTGTTATGTTACTAAGTAACATATGTTACTAAGCTGGAAACCCCTTTTGTTGTTCTTCTAGTATGTTAAAATTCTTGTGCATTCACTTATAAATTCCTCTGGATAGCCTTTAATATCTTCTTATGTGAAAACAATTTGCTCCCTTGTTTCTTTTTTTTAATCAATAGTTACTTTCCCTTGTATTAGCTTTAATCTCCAGTCACAGTTATTTTCAGAGTAATTTTGCTGTTTAAAAAAGTTCAAAAAGTAGTTATAGTCACTCAACACAGTCATTCTATATATCCCAACATTACAGAAAACTACTCAGTAAGTTGTCTAACAATAATAAGCATAGATATTCGAGTATATTCTGATCTGTATTTAACTTTCTTTATAAGGTCCATGATCTTGTAGCTGCCAAGGGTAGGCTAGACCAAGACAGGCTACTTTGGCATGAAGATTGTTTTGAGTTCTTAAAACATAATCCAAACCTATCAGATTCAGGATAAACTCTTTACCTCCCCCATCAATTGCCTACACAGAATTTAGATAGAGAACCTGTTCCAGGAAGAGAGTTATCACCATAAATAACTACATTATGCTATAAAGTAGGCTAGGATAGATAGGGAAGAACCTAGTGAGGACTGTTTGCTGGAAGTCCCCTATGTCCCATTGTTTCCCAGTTACCTAACAAATTTTGGCTTACCAAATATTTACTCTTACATCTTCCTGTGAATTGCATTCCTTCACTTTGAAGTCCCAGATCCCTACCGACTTCTTAGTTCCAAATGACAAAGGTACCTTATTTTGCTTGACTGTCTCTAGAATTTCCGAGTCTGTGTGGATTCCCTGTATACATGAAATTACATTTGATTTTCTCCAATTAATCTGTATTGTAGGTACAACAAATGTGCATATATATAATGAAGATTTAATAATAAAAGTGACATTCAGTGCAGTATATATCTTCCCCAACTAATTTCCAAGAAAATGTATTTGAAAATATACACGTTTTACTAAAAGATATTTAAATATCATACATATATGTAAAAAAGTATACTTATAGGGGCGCCTGGGTGGCTCAGTGGGTTAAGTAAGCCTCTGCCTTTAGCTCACGTCATCATATCAGGGTCCTGGGATCTAGCCTTGAGTCCCGCATCCAGCTCTCTGCTCAGCAGGGAGCCTGCTTCCTCCTCTCTCTCTATCTCTGCCTGTCTCTCTGTCTGTCAAAAAAATTAAAATCTTTTTTTAAAAAGTATACTTACATAATACAAATATAAGAATACACCAATACATACAAATGGCCAACAGACACATGAAAAAGTGCTCAACATCACTCGGTATCTGGGAAATACAATTCAAAACCACAGTGAGATATCATCTCACACCAGTCAGAATGGCTAAAATTAACAAGTCAGAAAACAACAGATGTTTGCAAGGATTTGGAGAAAGGGGAACCCTCCTACACTGTTGGTGGGAACGCAAGCTGGTGAAGCCACTCTGGAAAACAGCATGGAGGTTCCTCAAAAAGTTGAAAATAGAGCTACCCTATGACCCAGGAGTTGCATTCCTGGGTATTTACCCCAAAGATACAAATGTAGTGATCTGAAGGGGCACGTGCACCTGAATGTTTATAGCAGCAATGTCCACAATAGCCAAACTATGGGAAGAGCCTAGATGTCCATCAACAGATGAATGGTTAAAGAAGATGTGGTATATATACACAATGGAATACTATGCAGCCATCAAAAGAAATGAAATCTTGCCATTTGCAATGTTGTGGATAGAACTAGAGGGTATTATGCTAAACAAAATAAGTCAATCAGAGAAAGACAGTAAAAAATATATATATAACAATAAAGCTTATGTACTTAGAAAAAAGAAAAACAATAATTTCCTTTAGGAAGACAATAGGCATATCTTAGTTCCTTCTTTTAATATATATATTTGAGTATATTCATTGAGTATTTTCTCATTGAGTATTTTCATTTAATCAACATTCAATATTTTCAGTATTCTAATGAATAAATTATGCATTATTTAATTTTTATTACTCTACTACTGTTACTTTGTAGGAAATTGTTCTGGTGTTGCTAAATAAGCTCCATACATACTATGATTTTTAAATGATATGAATTAATTGACATATATAACTATTTTATTCTCAAAGAAGCCACTGTAATAGAATAAATCTGCTTCAAATAAAAATGAGCTGTAAAGTTACAAAAAGAACTATTATACAGCTCCAAAAATATGGAGATGAAATTAAGTAATGGCTGAAAGTTTGAAGATCTGTTATCAAAACTTTACATTACACTTTGTAGTTTCATCTGGCAATTTTTAAAAATTTTAGATTAATTAATTAATATTAGATTAGATTAATTTTAAATCACTATTTTTCAAACTTTTAGAATTATATTTGCAACTACCTGTCCTGGCCATGTCACTTGCAATAACTGGCAATTGTTGAAATTAAAAATAGTATAATTTTGTTTGTTTGTTTCCAGGAATGAGCACTATGCACAAGAACTTAATAATTTAAACTACTTTATTTTGGTGCTTTAGCTACTCTTAACAGGACATAGAATGGTGTAAAATACTTTGAGTCTTCTGTCACTTGTTAAATCATTCTTTATCTACACCTATTAAGAAGAAGCACATTTGGGGGAGGAGTTAAGATGGCGGAGAAGTAGCAGGCTGAGACTACTTCAGGTAGCAGGAGATCAGCTAGTTAGCTTATCTAAACATTGCAAACACCTACAAATCCAACGGGAAATTGAAGAGGAGAACAGCAATTCTAGAAACAGAAAATCAAGCACTTTCTGAAAGGTAGGACTGGCGGAGAAGTGAATCCAAAGCAATGGGAAGATAGAACGCGGTGGGAGGGGCCGGCAAGCGGCAGAGCAACAGAGCACAAAATGAGGACTTTTATTAAGTCTGTTCTGCTGAGGGACATCGCTCAAAGCTAAACCAGGGTGAAGCCCACGTGGGGTCAGCGTGGCCTCAGGTCCAGCAGGGTCACAGAAGGATCGGGGGTGTCTGAGTGTTGCAGAGCTTGCAGGTATTAGAACAGGGAAGCCGGCTACAGAGACAGAGCCGAGGAGTGAGTCCTCAGCTCGTGTTATCTTGAACCAGTCACAGGTTGGGTGAGCTCAAAGCACAGCCAGGCCAGGGAGATGGGAGTGATTGGGTGCTATTCTCTTAGGATGCACTGAGGAGTGGGGCCCCAAGTCCTAGACACCTCTGGGCCGGAGACTGGGAGACTGCCATTTTCATTCCCGTCCTCTGGAACTCTACAGAGAGGGTTCAGGGAACAAAAGCTCCCGAAAGCAAAACCTGAGCGGATTACTCAACCCGGCCCCTGGTAAGGGTGGTACAATTCCACCTGGGGCAAAGACACTTGAGAATCACTACAACAGGCCCCTCCCCCAGAAGATCAACAAGAAATCCTGCCAGGACCAAGTTCACCTATCAAGGAGTGCAGGTTCAATACCAAGGAGAGCAACGGAATTCCAGAGGAGGAGAAAGCAAAAAGCACAGAACACATGGCTTTCTCCCCATGATTGTTTAGTCTTGCAGTAAATTTAATTTTTTTTCAATTTTTTTTCTTCTGCTGCTAAATTTTTTTTAACTCTTACCCTTTTATTTTTTAATGTTTTTTAACTAGTTTATCTAATATATATATATTTTTCTTTTTATATTTTTTCTTTGTTTTCTTTTTTTTTTTTTTTTTTTTCTAAACCTCATTTTATCCCCTTTCCCCTCCACGATTTGGGGACTCTTCTGATTTGGTTAAAGTGTATTTTCCTGGGTCTTTGACACCTTTTTAGTATTTGACTTGCTCCTTCATATACTCTTATCTGGACAAATGACAAGGGGGAAAAATTCACCACAAAAAAAAGAACAAGAGACAGTACCGAAGGCTAGGGACATAATCAATACAGACATTGGTAATATGTCAGATCTAGAGTTCAGAATGACGATTCTCAAGGTTCTAACTGGGCTCGAAACAGGCATGGGAGATATTAGAGAAACCCTCTCGGGAGATATAAAAGCCCTCTCTGGAGGAATAAAAGAACTAAAATCTAACCAAGTTGAAATCAAAAAAGCTATTAATGAGGTGCAATCAAAAATGGAGGCTCTCACTGCTAGGATAAATGAGGCAGAAGAAAGAATTAGTGATATAGAAGACCAAATGACAGAGAATAAAGAAACTGAGCAAAAGAGGGACAAACAGCTATTGGACCACAAGGGGAGAATTCAAGAGATAAGTGACACCATAAGTCAAAACAACATTAGAATAATTGGGATTCCAGAAGAAGATGAAAGAGAGAGGGGAGCAGAGGTATATTGGAGAGAATTATTGAAGAGAATTTCCCCAACATGGCAAAGGGAACAAGCATCAAAATCCAGGAGGTGCAGAGAACCCCCCCTCAAAACCAACAAGAATAGTTCCACACCCCAACACTTAATAGTAAAATTTACAAGTCTTAGTGATAAAGAGAAAATCCTGAAAGCAGCACAGGAAAAGAATTCTGTAACATACCATGGTAAACATATTAGATTGGCAGCGGACTTATCCACAGAGACCTGGCAGGCCAGAAAGAACTGGCATGATATATTCAGAGCATGAAACAAGGAAAACATGCAGCCAGGAATACTATATCCAGCTAGGCTATGATTGAAAATAGAAGGAGAGATAAGAAGCATCAGGACAAACAAAAACTGAAAGAATGTGCAAACACCAAACCAGCTCTACAGGAAATATTGAAAGGGGCCCTCTGAGCAAAGAGAGAGCCCAAAAGTAGTAGATCAGAAAGAAAAAGAGACAATATAGTAGCAGTCACCTTACAGATAATACAATGCCACAAAATTCAGATCTCTCAATAATTACCCTGAATGTTAATGGGCTAAATGCCCCAATCAAAAGACACAAGGTATCAGAATGGATAAAAAAACAAAACCCATAAATATGTTGCCTACAAGAAACTCATTTTAGACTGGAAGACACCTCCAGATTTAAAGTGAGGGGGTGGAAAACAATTTACCATGCTAATGGACATCAGAAGAAATCTGGGGTGGCAATCTTTATATCAGATCAATTAGATTTTAAGCCAAAGACTATAATAAAAGATGAGGAAAGACACTATATCATACTCAAAGGGTCTGTCCAACAAAAAGATCTAACAATTTTAAATATTATGCCCCTAACATGGGAGTAGCCAACTATATAAACCAATACCAATAAATAACAAAAGCAAAGAACCACATCAACAATAATACAATAATAGTAGGGGACTTTAACACTCCCCTCACTGAAATGGACAGATTATCCAAGCAAAAGATCAACAAGGAAATAAAGGCCTTAAATTATAAACTGGGCCAAAGGCATCACAGATATTTTTAGAACATTTCATCCCAAAGTAACAGAATACACATTCTTCTCTAGTGCACATGGAACATTCTCCAGAATAGATCACATCCTCGGACCTAAAGCAGGTCTCAACCGGTATCCTAAGATTGGGATCATTCCCTGCATATTTTCAGACCACAATGCTCTGAAGCTAGAGGAAATTTGGAAAGAACCCAAATACATGGAGACTAAACAGCATCCTTCTAAAGAATGAATGGGTCAACCATGAAATTAAAGAAGAATTGAAAAAATTCATGGAAACAAATGATAATGAAAACACAATGGTTCAAAATCTGGGACACAACAAAGGCAGTCCTGAGAGGAAAATATATAGTGGTACAAGCCTTTCTCAAGAAACAAGGTCGGTCTCAGGTACACAACCTAACCCTACACCTAAAGGAGCTGGATAAAGAACAAGAAAGAAACCCTAAACCCAGCAGGACAAGAGAATTCATAAAGATCAGAGAAGAAATCAATGAAATAGAAACCAAAAAAAAAAAAAAAAAAAAAAACACAATAGAAATAGAACAAATCAATGAAACTAGGAGCTGGTTCTTTGAAAGAATTAATAAGATTGAGAAACGGCTGGCTAGACTTATCAAAAAGAAAAGAGAAAAGTCGCAAATAAATAAAATCATGAATGAAAGAGGAGAGATCACAACTAACACCAAAGAAATACAAACTATTATAAGAACATACTATGAGCAACTCTACGCCAACAAATTTGACAATCTCGAAGAAATGGATGCGTTCCTAGAGACATATAAACTACCAAAACTGAACCAGGAAGAAATAGAAAACCTGAACAGACCCAGATCCAGTAAAGAGATTGAAATAGTCATCAAAAATCTCCAAACAAAAAAAAGCCCAGGGCCAGATGGCTTCCCAGGGGAATTCTACCAAACACTTAAAGAAGAACTAATTCCTATTCTCCAGAAACTGTTCCAAAAAATATAAATGAAAGGAAAACTTCCAAACTCATTTTATGAGGTCAGTATCACTTTGATCCCCAAACCAGACAAGGATCCCATCAAATAAGAGAACTACAGACCAATATCCTTGATGAACACAGATATAGAAATTCTCACCAAAATACTAGCCAATAGGATTCAACAGTACATTAAAAGGATTATTCACCACGACCAAGTGGGATTTATTCCAGGGCTGCAAGATTGGTTTAACATCCGCAAATCAGTCAATGTGATACAACACATCAATAAAAGAAAGAACAAGAACCATATGATACTCTCCATAGATGCTGAAAAAGCATTTGACAAAGTACAGCATCCCTTCCTGATCAAAACTCTTCAAAGTGTAGGGATAGAGGGCACATACCTCAATATCATCAAAGCCATCTAGGAAAAACCCATCGCAAATATCATTCTCAATGGAGAAAAACTGAAAGCTTTTCCGTTAAGTTCAGGAACACGGCAGGGATGTCCATTATCACCACTGCTATTCAACATAGTACTAGAAGTCCTAGCCTCAGCAATCAGACAACATAAGGAAACTAAAGGCATCCAAATCAACTAAGAAGAAGTCAAACTATCACTCTTCGCAGATGATATGATACTATATGTGGAAAACCCAAAAGACTCCACTCCAAAACTGCTAGAACTTGTACAGGAATTTAGTAAAGTGTCAGGATATAAAATCAATTCACAGAAATCAGTTGCATTTCTTTACACCAACAAGACAGAAGAGAAATTAGAGTCAATCTCACTTACAATTGCACCCAAAACTATAAGATACCTAGGAATAAACCTAACCAAAGAGGCTAAGAATCTATACTCAGAAAACTATAAAGTACTCATGAAAGAAATTGAGAAAGACACAAAGAAATGGAAAAATGTTTCATGCTCCTGGATTGGAATAAAAAATATTGTGAAAATGTTTATGCTACCTAAAGCAATCTACACATTTAATGCAATTCCTATCAAAATACCATCCATTTTTTTCAAAGAAATGGAACAAATAATCCTAAAATTTATATGGAACCAGAAAAGACCTCAAGTAGACAAAGGAATATTGAAAAAGAAAGCCAAAGTTGGTGGCATCACAATTCTGGACTTCAAGCTCTATTACAAAGCTGTCATCATCAAGACAGCATGGTACTGGCACAAAAACAGACACATAGATCAATGGAACAGAATAGAGAGCCCAGAAATAGACCCTCAACTCTATGGTCAACTAATCTTTGACAAAGCAGGAAAGAATGTTCAATGGAAAAAAGCCTCTTCAATAAATGGTGTTGGGAAAATTGAACAGCCACATGCAGAAAAATGAAATTGGACCATTTCCTTATTTCACACACAAAAATAGACTCAAAATGGATGAAGGACCTCCATGTGAGAAAGGAATCCATCAAAATCCTTGAGAAGAACACAGGCAGCAACCTCTTTGACCTCAACCACAGCAACTTCTTCCTAGGCACATTGCCAAAGGCAAGGGAAGCAAGGGGAAAAATGAACTATTGGGATTTCATCAAGATCAAAAGCTTTTGCACAGCAAAGGAAACAGTTAACAAAACTAAAAGACAACTGATAGAATGGGAGAAGATATTTGCAAACGACATATCAGATGAAGGGCTAGTCTCCAAAATCTATAAAGAAAAAATCAAACTCAACACCCAAAGAACAAATAATCCAATCAAGAAATGGGCAGAGGATATGAACAGACATTTATGCAAAGAAGACATCCAGATGGCCAACAGACACATGAAAACGTGCTCCACATCACTCAGATTCAGGGAAATACAAATCAAAACCACAGTGAGATATCACCTCACACCAGTCAGAATGGCTAAAATTAACAAGTCAGGAAATGACAGGTGCTGGCGAGGATGTGGAGAAAGGGGAACCCTCCTACACTGTTGGTGGGAATGCACGCTGGTGCAACCACTCTGGAAAACAGTTTGGAGGTTCCTCAAAATGTTGAAAATAGAGCTACCCTATGACCCAGCAATTGCACTACTGGGTATTTACCCTAAAGATACAAACGTAGTGATCCGAAGGGGCATGTGCACCTGAATGTGTATAGCAGCAATGTCTACAATAGCCAAACTATGAAAAGAACCTAGATGTCCATCAACAGATGAATGGATAAAGAAGATGTGGTATATATACACAATGGAATGCTATGCAGCCATCAAAAGAAATGAAATCTTGCCATTTGCGACGACATGCATGGAACTAGAGGATATCATGCTTAGCAAAATAAGTCAATCGGAGAAAGACAACTATCATATGATCTCCCTGATATGAGGAAGTAGAGATGCAACATGGGGGGTTAAGGGGGTAGGAGAGGAACAATCGAAACAATATGGGATTGGGAGGGAGGGAAACCATAACTGACTCTTAATCTCACACAAAAAAAACTGAGGGTTGCTGGGAGGAGGGGGGATGGGAGAGGGGGTGGAGTTATGGACATTGGGGAGGGTATGTGCTATGGTGATTGCTGCGAAGTGTGTAAACCTGGTGATTCACAGACCTGTACCCCTGGGGATAAAAATACATTATATGTTTATTAAAAAAAAAAAAAAAAAAGAAACACCAGCAGCAAATTAACTGGAGATAGTAAATAATTCAATAAATAATTCAATATGTTTTAATAAAATGATTTCCTTATAATTTTAATCCAACAGTTGGTAACAATAAATCTCATTTGGCAATTTAGGGCATTAAACTAAATGGAGTATTCCATTATTTATAGACTGTGGATAAATATATACTATTTATATTTAGGCACTAGAATCTCATCAACATCCTACATACAACAATTTCTGTGCTCCTTTAGTCCTTTTACCTGGTTATTGTTTAACTGGACACAGTAAAATTAAATAAGGAAAAAGTGTGCTTTAGAGATACCAGATTTTTGTTTATTTCTTATTTACCATGAAGATCTCTTTTTCCTTCTTTTACATTTCAAATCATAAAATTACATATATATATATATATATATATGTGTGTGTGTGTGTGTGTGTGTGTGTGTGTGTATTATATATATAAAATAGACTGTCCCAGAATTTGCCAATGTAATAAACATTTTAAGAAAGGAAATCATAATAAACTAAAGCGTAGAGTTCATGTCCTGAAAAAGGTGTTTCATAAGTGTTAGAATAATCTGACATCTTCATATACTTAAAACACTTTCAGGCCTCACACTCAATGCATCAAGTCCTCAGATACCTCCGAAACCTAAATAATAACAATCAGTCATGTAAGAAGGAAGGAATAGGCCATATATATATATATATATATATATATATATAAATATTTTATTTGTTATCAAACTTACATTTACTCAGCAGGGTAATGAATAGCTGTAATGCAAAATGTATTGTGCTGAGAATACAAAATATAGATAAGGCAAAGCAAAACTAATTGCTGAAGATAATATAAACACATGCACATATATGTATGTAGATGTGTGTGTACACGTGTGGGAAATAACTTAGTATTTTATATGGATATTTATCACACATAGCATGACTGCAAGTTAAGCACAAATGCCATATTATTTTCATGCGTTTAAGATGTCACTATACAAGTTGCAATGTTTATCATTTAAAAACTATCAAAATTCCTGCATTGTAAGTTTTGCAGGAATAAGCCTTAGTTAGGCATGCAGGTTGGACTTGCTAGCAGGAATTACGTGCCTAGAAAATCAACATTTGATTCACTCAGGAATAATCTGGAGTTGTTACCAGTTATTTGTACCTGGCAAAAGCTCAGGCACATAATCACATCCTTCAAAAGAACTGGGAATACATGAAAGGGAGCTTCTTGAAAGACATGATGGCATCCTTACCTGAAATTGGCAAGGCTATAGGAACCCAGCTGGCTTCTTCGTAGGCCAAGGAAGCTTGCCTCTGAGAGGAAGTGCTGTTAGATTATATTCCCTGCTCTGTGAAGTCATTTGGGGATGCAGATATTTTTATTTACATTAAATGAACTAGAATTTGCCTATGTCTGTTGCTGTCTTTTAGTCAATTACATCCTGTGACACTAGAGACAACCATGCCAGTATTTATTTTCATCTACTACTGCAAGACTAAATTTTTAAATCCTGTGCTGAACTTAATGATTCCTATGGGACTTATTAAAAAGCAAAACGAAAAAAAGAAAAGAAAAAATTCACACACTCAAGAATTCTGAAGGTTTGAATATTCTGTGGAGTTTGGAGACCCTGGTTCTTAAAACTTTAATTCAAAATTCCCTAGAATCTAATGGATTCCCTAACTTTTATTTGTATCAGAGCTTCCCCAGAGAAGCTCACAGAGCTTCACATCACATCACAGACATCACATCATATCACAGATATATGAGTAGAATAACACCAGTAGCCCAATAGCTTTAGGAACACCAAAGCTTTGCGCCTAACTCCAGAAGAAGCACAGAACTCGGTGATTAACAACAACAATAAAGTATTTCAAACTGTATCAGTTTCCTCTATGGTCACTGGCAAGGTTTTAGTTTTTGTTTTTGTTTTCAAGAATTAAGGAGAAGTTTCTCTTTTTTAAGTCATTTCTTCTTTTTCTGTCTAGAACCTGTTTTCACATGAACCTCCTACCCATGAGCTTATCATAAGTATAAAGACCAGTGAGGAAAAAACAATACTGAATGGCTGAATAAAACTTGCTTTCTAAAAGCTACATTATTTGGGGATGCCTGGGTGGCTCAATCAGTAAGGCATTTGCCTTAAGATCAGGTCATGATCCCAGGATGCTGGGATCAAGCCTCACATCAGGCTCCTCGCTTGGTTGGGAGTCTGTTTCTCTGCCTGCCACTCCCCATGCTTGTGTGCTCTCTCTCTCTCCCTCTCTTATTCTCTGACAAATAAATAAATAAAATCTTTAAAAACATAAAAAAAATAAAAATTGCATTATTTGGAAACAAACACACTCATAACCAATTGGAAATCAGCCAAGGCATTTGTCAAATATCAGTTTGCGTATTTACAGGACAAACAGCAAATAGGAATCTGAGTTTCTCCAGAATGGAGACAGGGAATGGTTATGCAATGCCCAGAACTTTGCTCCTCTCCCCACAACTCACATAACTTATATACAAATGAACTTGTTATTAGGTCCAAATCTTCCTTCCATATCTCAATTATTTTTTCCAATTTAAAGTCAGTTAATCCAATCTGCCAACATCCTTAAATCTAATATAAAAAGAGACGTTTTTGGACTAAATTCTATTTTCCATTTTCTGAGTTAGAGAGACATAGAAAGGAAACAACATCGTTGCTTATTGAAGTGTATAGTGTATCTAATGCATTCATATTCTTAAAGATTTTGCTACCACGTATTTAACAAATTGTATATCAATTAAAACTTAGAGCAGTAATACTGGAGTTTGAACAGATTATGTTTAGTTTGCTGCTTTTCTTTTGGCATTATCTGTACCACCTGCCTTCCAAGTTACCAGGGCATCCTCTAATAACCCAATGTCAGGGACATCATTAAATATACATATTTTTTACACTTAGAAATTTATGTACTTTTAATACTAAAGGCAAATTCAAAGGACGTAATATCTACATTTTTGGGGGGCGGTCAGAACTATAACAGTGATTTCAACACAAATAGTTAAAAATCAATCATATTTAACTCTCACAGTAAATCATTTTCAGTTAAGCAAATCAAACAAAAATTCAGGACCTAATATTTGAATGATCTCAATACTAGTAGGTAATTATGTAATCTACTCTTAAAACTTCAGATATGCAAACATAGCATTTCAATGATTAGGTCTCCACAATTTAAGCAAAGGGATGCTTTGAAATAGGTTGATAATTTGGGCAAAGGTGCATGCAATTGCCTGAAGTAGAAACAAGAACTCTGAAAACAAGAGTATGGTAATCTGAATTAGCAATTACTTCCCATCTTTACTTTGCCTCATTGAACATGGCCAGTTTTGAACCATTACATTTGTTGATTCTTTGGCATTAACCAATCACACAATCCTGTCAAAATTATCTCTCCCCCCCCCACCCCGCCCCTCCCACACTAATACTAGCTAATACTTTTCTATGAGTATTAGCTCAAATAACAAGCAGATTTAGGGAAGGTTTCAATTGACTAGTAACAAAGTAGAAACAATTTATCCTAACCCAATTCCAAAATTCACTTCCTTATACTAGAGGAATAATCACATCCTTTTTTCCCTTGTCTTCCCATGGAACACAAAGAAAAAAGAAATTACTTACACTGCACAATGAGCTGCACCAAAGCTTCTCTTGGCTTCACGTTAAATCCATTGTACTGGCTGGTCTGACATCTGTACATTCCTGACATTTCTCTAGATACATTCACAATCCTCAGTGTTCCATCATAACTCTCCATTTGCATTGACCCATCAGGCATTGCAACTTCTTTATCCGCTCTAGACCAGAGGATGATGGGCTTAGGTTTTCCAGTTACTTGACACTGCAGTTCTATTGTGTCCCCTTCTCTGGTGACCAGAGGTGATTTTTCCTGTGGAACAGTCAGATTGGGTGGAACTTGAAATGGGAAAAAGAAAATTTTTCAAGGTTAGTATAAACTGGTAAAGCATATTCAAACACAGAAAATCATAAGGAAACAATTTCTGCTGGTTGAAGAGGTGTGACAATTCAGATGACAAATACAACAGAGACCCTGGCAGTCAGTGACACATACTCTTACTTAAAAGAATTCTGAATTGTTTTCCTATAACTCTCTCCAATGAGGTCTTCAAACATTAGCAAAATAAATAGAGCATTAAATTGGAACAGGAATGGTCAACACAAGAACAATCTACTCAATGACTTGTCATTATCAGCCATTAACTGGGTTTTTAACATCCGCATTTCACAGAAGAGTGAACCTGCTTGCTGAAAGTAGGATTCAGTTTTTCAGTCTTGTTTCCTATGCTGTTGTCTCTTACCCAGGAATGCTAAAAGAAAGGGATAAGAGACATTATCAACTTAGCTGGCACAGTAAATGAAAGTAACAGGAAAAGGAAAAAGTTCCTCTGATACAGTTCCTCTGATACAGTTCCTCTGACTCTGGTACAGAAACTGTTGCCAAACTGCTAAGGTTAGGGTTTTGGTTTTTTTCCCTACCGGAAATGGAAATGCAAGGGGAAAACTGACTTACAATGCCGCACTCTGAGAATCCACGCACCATATTCCTCTCCTTGGACTTCTAACAATTTTTTTTTTAAACATTTGCACTTCATATAACTTCCTTTTAAGACATTTTAAGGTTACTGTAAGTAGTTTGCCATAATTTGCCTCTATTTCAGTAGAACTGATTCTAGGTGAACTTTCCAAAACATTTCAACAAAATAAGAATTGTAATTTTTCAGGTAATGGTAAAATAGGTAAAATACCTGATTTTACTGAAGATTTTTATGAGAGGTTCATTTGACTGGAAAGTATTTTACTAAGCTGGAGTATATTTATGCTAGGGTTTAGTAAAAAGTATGAACCAGTAAGAGGCAAGTGCTACCCAAATTGTTTTGTTACAAATAGTATCACCTGTCGCACTGAAGACTCTTATTTCTTATACAAATGTACACGAAATCCATTGTGTTTGTGCAATAAAACATCTATCAAAAAAAAAAAAAAAAGTATGGCTAACTTAGAATGCCAGAATAAGACTAACCAGAACTACTTAAATAATTCTATTCTTCTGATAGATGCCACGTGCTCTGTTTGGAGGCAGTACCACATATATGGATAAAAAACAAAGGTTTTACTCTTCCTTCTAGCATTACTATATTCCAGGGCCCAGGAACAAAAGCAAACATAATTTTAAAATTATTTTTCAACTTACGTTGAAGTGTTATTGCTCTTATGACACATAGAAAAAGATATATTTAAATCCAAAATGACAGGAGAGTTAATTATCTTGCTATTTAAGTACCTTTATGTCTATTTCTTTTCATTTAATTCCTTCATCTACTTCTTATTTTCAAAAACTAGTTGAATAACGCATCTTAGAAATTAACATATATGAAACTCTAACCACCACCTTTTTGAAGTAGATACATGCATTCTGGAATTTGGCATTAAATATATCTTCTAAAATTGTTACATTTTAAAAACCTACACAACTAATTTGATTAAATTATTGACTTCTGTAAATATAAAAATATTAATGATTTCACTAAATAATTTGTTCTTTCTGAAATGAACCACAAGGGAATGATGCAATTCTAAAAAGCAGGATGGGGAAGAAGCCGTAATATTTACTCACCCTCCATGAGAAAGCACACAGAACGACAGCAATAACCTCTGCATTTAACATTAATTATGCCCTACTATGTGCCAGGCATAATTAGAGGTTTTAGATTTTCATTCCCTTGATAATCCTAAGGATCAAATATTTAACATTAAAAATTAACAAATGAGAACACTGAGAATAAGAGAGAATAAATGCTTTGCTCTGAACAAAATTCAAATTGAGACTAATTTATAGCAGGTGGCCAATGTTGAGAAATGACTCCTGTCTCAGTCTCCAGAAAACTTTGGCATCTGGAATAAATAACTGGAGTTAGCACTGGGACCTCCCCCACTGCCCAGCTCATTACTGCTGTGTTCCCAGGGACAAATTGGACGAATCTTCCCTGCTTATCTCTTGGTCACTTTATCAGGGACAATAAAAAAGAGCCAAGGTAAAAATTTGAAGAGGTAAATGACACATACTTTTCAGATCATCTGATCTATTTTATATGTTATACGTCTATATTTATCTTAAATACCTTTCTATCTATATTAGGATATTTCTTATGTATGTCAAAATTGCTTATAAAATACCCCAGCCCAAATATATATCTGAATTCTGACAAATCTTTGTGAAATAAATGAAAATAAATGATAAACTTAAAGATTATTTAATGGACGGTTATTATTTGAAATCTCTCTTCCTCATTCCTTCCAAAAACAACCCACATGACCCTGGCCAACCTTAATCACTCTGAGTATTAATTTCTTCATTTTTGAAACTAAGAATTTGTACTTTATGAGCTACAAGGCTATTAATGTTCTGTCCATAAACCAAATAGTGGAATGTGAAGGACAGAAGTGGTACTAAATGAAAGTGTTTATTTCCAGACTTAAAGATGAATATTCAAAGACTTTAATTCATTAGGAGATTTTAATAAAAAAAAAAGATGGTGGACTAGCTATATAATTTTTTTTAGTTTATCATGCTACATTATTCAAAAACTCCCTTTGTACATTTATTTATGTTATTTATTTAAGTAAACTTCTCATACATAATCAAAATTACAGAAATGTAAGCCTGTTTTGATCTACATTAAAATAAAAATAGATTTTTAAAATAAATTAGCCCAGTTTTTGCTGAACAGCAAAGCCAATTAAAATAGAGTTTATTTTCCATCTCTTCCATGAAACTTTTAAAATTTTGGAATCAGAGTTAATCTTTCTTTGCATCTTTCTTGGTGAAGAAAACCTTATAACTTCTCAAAGTTTTGATAGCTTCTCCTTCTCCATACTTGATTTTTCATTCTCTAGAATCCTACAAGCAACTTTCATAATTATTATACATTTCCCTGTTAAGAGATCTCATATTTTTTTTTCCTCATGGATTTCTCTCTTTTATATGTTGATAATACAAATTCTAACTCCATCCCAAGGCTCTTCCAGTCTATGATTGCAGCCTAATTCTATATCCCCAAAGTCTTTCAAATCCCTAAACCTCAGTGCTGTTTAATTTCTTGACTTAGTTTGGTAGTTAATTATCAACACACCTCATCTGCTAACTGAAAGCCATAGAGTTTTCTTTGTTTTACCATCTCCTCTCATCTACCACTTCCAATCAGCTGCATTGGTTCCTCATTAAAATATCTCTCATAACTGCCTATTTCTTTTCATGGCTATAGGTAGATTGCTTAGTAGAATTCATCATTTTCTCTTTTTGTGACACTATAATAAGTGCTCTCTCTCACCAGTCTAATTCTTTCAGCCTTCCTGCTACCCTGTCAGGAGCTTTATCATTTTAAATACAATTTTGTTCATGTCACTATGAAAACGACAGTTCTCATGGAGAGTGCTCATCACAATACGGTTTTAATTAAAAATAAAAAAATAAAAAAAACAACAACCCTGAAAACAGCCTGACAGATTCATTAAATAAATCGTGGTATAGTCACACAATAAAATATGATACAGCCTTTTAGATGATGATGTCATAGACCTACATCTATTGATAAAGATGCTCATATTGTTAAGAAAAGCATCTTAGTGAACAGAATGAATAGCTATAACCACTATGATTAAGTGAGTAAAAGATGTTACTGAGCAATCCAAACAGTAGTGTCAAGTTTTTATATAAAAAAAAGACATATGCCAATGAATGTTAGCAAGGAGCTTCTTTAAGGAAAGAAAGCATAGACTTTATATTGTTAGTAACCAGCACTCTATTTCACCCGTGATAGGAACTCAGTAAAACATGTTAAGCTGAATGTACAAATGAAGACAAGGAGGCAACTGTACATTGATTCAGGGAAGAGCAAGAGGCATATATGGGAAAAATCTAGAGGAAAAGAAAATTCAGAAAGAACTATACCCAAACACTAACAGTAGTTCTCTCTCAGTGTGGGATTATTGATGAATTTTACTCTCTTCATATATTTCCCTTCCTCTTTCACTCTTCTACAACATGTGCAATGTGAATGAGAATATTACGGATTCTAAGAAGCCTAGAGAAACCTAAGATGTTAATGCAATCTATTTTCCAAAGCTCATCTGATAAAAACTCCACTTCTTAATAACAAAAATGTATCACCTGGACATGGTAATCTGGATGACATAGTCTGAGAAATGCTCCCTTCTAGAACATTCATTCTCTTGCAGTTTCACTGACTGGTGAACCTCAGTGCTCTCGAACAAACCCTTCTTTCTTATGGCCAGAATTCCTGGCCCTTGCTGACTTCTAGGAGGCCCTGCCAGCCTCATGTGCTGAGATTCAGTCCAAATATTACCACTTTTGTGATAACTGCCTACCCCCTAGGCTGGATAGGTTGCTCACTCTTCCTGGCCACGTTATTATGCTGGGTACTTGTTTGACCCATACTTTTGGCTTTCCTCTCTCTTTCCTCCCACATCTATATCCCTGACCAGACAGCTTCTTAAAGGCAGACAGTGCCTTCTCCCTCAGAGTGCAGAGAAGGACTCTACCTCTACAGTGCCTGGCTTTCCTGCTTGGCACAAACCAGGGAGTCACGAAATAACTGAAGAAGGAAGGGAGGGAGAGAGGATGAAAAGAGTAAGAAGGTGAGTTAAAAGGCTGAGTATATAATAGAGATAAATATGAGAGACATCAATCGTGAAGATATTAAAACTAAAGCAATAAATAATGCAATATAGCTTTTCTATAATTAGTAGCCCATATAAGTAGCAGAATCTTCTGAAAAATATATTGTTAGTATAGATTTCAGATGTGGTATATCTTGAGATGTATGTGGGTGTGTGAGAAAGTTGAGAGTCAAACAAGGACTCTTCCAGTTTTTCTTGTCTTTCGCCTTTCATTTAAAAATCTGAATAGATAGAACTGAACATAATAAAAAAATAAATAAATAAGAAGATATTATTTCCAAGCTCTTCAAACAAAAATCCGAATAGATAAGCTGTAAATTAAAGGGAACAAAAGGGAAATAAGTAGCTTGAGGACATGCCATCTATCATTTGTCATGACGTTTTTTATATCCTTTCTTTAATCAGCTAAATTATTTTTTCCTGAAATATTGTCTCAGTGAAAGCATCAAACTAAGTAGAAAATTTTGAAATGTCTGCACCTTGTAAGATCTACATTTATCCACAGTGTACTCAGTAGAAAAAATTTCTTCCTGGTGAAAACACAAAGGTACAGTTTATGACATACAGATTATACATGCTCCGATTTTTATTTTTCTTATCTGAAATGCTACTGTAGAAGATGCCATAATCAGAGAAACTTGAAGAGCATGATATGACACCAGACTTTCTCATTCTAAACATAAATACATAGACAAGTAATTTAAACTGGTTTTCTGTCAACATTTCCATTGTATCACAGACTGAAATAAAACAAATACAGAAAATTCAAATGTTTTCATTTCTTCATTAGGAAGGAAGCTGAGGAAACTTAATTTTTAGTCATTACTAAAAAATGACTGGTCTATTTTTTTCACTAAAAAGAATGCAAGGGAAAGTTAGCCCATCTGAACTGTATGAGAAAATATCATGCTCTCTGAAACAAAGATATAACAATATGCTTATTATGGACTTACTGGCTAAAAACACGTAACTATTTATAATGTACTTTAATAGTAGATATTGAAACAAAAGATATATTTCTTTTAATGTAAGAATTACAATAAAGTAAGTAATAAGTAGAATTTTCTCCGGAAGGACAACCAGACTCCCATTTTTAAGAATCCTAAACTATATATGGTATTAATTTAATTATACATGAATTTTAGGGAGAAACAGTTATAGCACTTATGTGTGTTTTAAATTAAGATATATAATCTATATTTAAAACACAAATAAAAGACTCAAAAAACACGTTTTTATGAAAGTGACCCCCTAGAGGTCAGAATTCAGGAATTCTCAAGCTGACCAGGTATCTATATATAAAGAAATGTAAAAAAGTAAGACTTGGGGTGCCTGGGTGGTTCAGTAGGTGAAAGCCTCTGCCTTCGGCTCAGGTCATGGTCCCAGGGTCCTGGGATCGAGCCCGACATCGCGCTCTCTGCTCAGCGTGGAGCCTGCTTCCCCGTCTCTCTCTGCCTACAATAAGTAAGCTTATTGTAACTATGCATTTCTCTTCCACTCAAAAAAAGTATATTCAATATTAAGTGAGAATAGCATCATTACTTTAATCCATATTTTAAAAACTTCATACACTAATATTGGAAATAGTCTAATCTTCATCTCACGGCTGATATTAACAGACAACTAAGAGGGGAAAAACTGTCTTAGGACATGCAACATTTAAGAATGTGATGTTCTGTGGTCATTGGGGAATATCTGTACAACTATGAAAGGGGAATTTGAAAATTTCCTTCAACCTAAATAAATCCCAATCCAAGCCTAGCAAAACAGTTTTAAAATTAATAAGCTTGACTCATTTTCTTGACTGATATGTGTCAATTAAAATATTTAGTAAGGTGGGGTTAAAAGATTTTCAAGGTGACAAATGAAATCCAGCATGCTAAAGGCCTCTCACTATGAATAACCTGCCAATATTTGCTTCCTTTTAGGGATCGTGACTGGTAACATAAAATGTCTGATGAAAGGCAGCAACACTCTATAGCTCATTTCTCATCAAAGGAATAAAATCCCCAAATGGATACTATTGGAAATAATTCCTATTTGGCAAAATCACAGATATAGATAATATGGTGAATTATGTGAGTTGTAGCACATAGAATGTTTTCATAGTTGTTTTAAAGTATGCCGAGCTTCTCTGAGTTATAGGTTAATTAATGTAATGTAATATAATGCAAATATATCGAATGCCATGCATCCTTCTGGATTATTTTCCCCGTTACAAATGAATTACTATAACATAACTGATTATGTTATTACTATAACATAATGGATTAGTGTCTCCCCTCCTAAAATGTTCTTCCCCTTTCTGCATTAATCTTTAGTAATATATATTTAATAAAGTCCTGTCATATAGTAATAAAGTAATATAGTCATATAGTAATAAAGTCCTGTCATTCCACCATTCAAATATCTTCAGTAGTTTCTGGGTTTTTGGATAGAGGTCTAAATCCCATTGCTTGTTTTCCCTCTTACCTGCCAAACTTTATCAAACTATGATGTTGCTGTGAGAAGTTTTCTATTCAATTTAGGCAGGTCTTTGGGTTCTCTTAACATTTTGGCTCATTCCCTTCCTTCCTTCTATCCAGAAATTACTTTACTCCCTTAAATGCCCATCCAATCATCTCCCATTGTTTTAAGGCCCAATTTAAGTTTCTAGTGTCCTTAAGTCTTTTTGAACTCTGTACCTTTTATTTATTTTCCATGTCTCCGATCACAGAATACCTAATTTATTCTATAGATGCCAAGACAAAGTGCCCTCTCCTTTCCTTACAAATGTAGCTCAGATGTCCTGAGGTCAGCTCCAGGTTTCATCTACTTCCTTGGTAGTTGCCACAGCACGGGACATTTTAGAGTATTTCAGAGGTGCCTGATAAATTCTTGATTGATGGATGGAGCACCAGTTCAGAAATGGGAGGAACTTATTAAGAAAACAAAGCAAGAAAACCACTGATGAATAATCACCTTTTGATTATCAAAGACTTAATTATAGAGTATATGAATTTCAAGACCATTTTTTTTTCACACATGAACACTTTCTATTTTTTAATTAGAAAAACCACAAAAACCCAATTGATTTCTTTAAACTTAGCAATTCTACTAGATTTTAATTTGGTCACAGTAATGATACAGGGAGTAAAATATCAGAAGCTTTTGGTAGTATTGAGTAATTTTCCCACGCTATGGCTTTCCTCTATTAGCAGTAAAGAAGAGGCTATTTGGCTCTACAACAGAATGTCCCCAGAGACCCATATTCTAAGACTTGTATTACTTACAGTCTTGTGGGTAAATCATATATGAAACAGGCACTTATTTTTAAACATTTCCTTACACCAGATGGTTAGCCTACTGTTTCTGTCCATGATATGAATGCACATAAATACTTCTCCTATCACACTCTGTAAATAAAACTGCCTTCCCCCCGCCCTTTTTTTTTTAGTTTTGCACTGACATACAATTTTTTTCTTTTACTGATTCACCTATAATAAGTCAGGAGATGCAAATAAAATAAAATTGACCATGATTTTGCAAATCTAGCAATAGAAAAGGAAGAAAACATATTAAAAGCCAACCTGAGATTGAAATACCATGGCATCTGCATTTGCAAATTCTTTGGGGAAATGTACACGCGTACAGACACACATATACATTGCTTATTCTTGAAAGACTTGTAAAAAATCTTATTACAATGGCATTGTTAGTCATTTGAAACATATGGGGAGAGGCAGGATCTTGGCGGATAGCAACTCTGGAGGGTTTAGTATTGCAAGATGGGAGACACGCAGTGCCATTCAATCAGGAAAACAACTTTGGCAGGCAATAGTGTGGCTGTTCCAACTTCCCTCTCCCAGCAGGTGTTGCTATGGCACAAGAATAGTCTCTGAGGGATTCAATAGAACACAAAGTGTAAGATGAAAGAACAAAATAGAAAATCATGCTCTAAGTGGCATTCATATTTTCCCTGCTACACAAGCTACAAGGCCAGTTGCAAAGAAACACAGGTTCCATTCTTGCTGTCTCATAAATACTTAAGTGAATGGGAACTTAAGCGAAGGGCTGCTTATGTAGCATTTGGTTAAATGTAGTTTTCAAGTACCTGGCATTGTTAGGCTCGTCATGTAATTTGCTTTTCTGACTTGGGCTTAGAAGGAAATATCTTCTAGAATTATTAAGATAAGTCTATATCAAAAAGATAATTTTCTACTCACCTCTTTGGAGAAAGACATGAAAGCATACCTTCCCCCCCCACACACTGTTTTTTATTTCCCTTCCCTGACTTTCTGCATGTGTTTCTCAAGCACTGGAATATAGAAATAACTGGCCACAGGTTAAGTATGTAAAGTTTCTCATGTAGAAAACCTTTTAAAAAAACTAAATTAAGGGAAAAAAAACAGGAGCAAGATAGTTCTGCTTGCTAGTCACCCAAATTATTCTAAAATTTTAGCAAGATAGGAGTCTGGACTAGTCTGAGAATGTTAAAGAAATTGGGACTGTAAAAGAAGCACTTACTTTTTTTTTCTGTAATAACCAGGGAGGTATTATAAGAGTTAAAACATCAAATAAAGTACTAAGTTCTTTATTAAAATATGAGTAGATTATTTGATAAAGAGATAATCAATCTAAAACCATTTCTGGAAGTAGGGGACTAATTCTTCAACTTCACTTTCTATTATTCAAATTCCCTTTCATTTTTGGTAGGTTTTTTTTTTTTTTTTTTTAAATAATGCAGAGCAAAGCTGGAAAACAAGAGTTATTTGGGTATAAGCAATCGATTAAGAATTTCAACTTTAAAAGTTAAATAGAGCATTCTAAACATTTGTTATAGAAACTAAAAATAACAAGCAGGAGAGAGTGTTATAAAATTAACCCAGAGATCACCAATTTCCTGCAGTTCTTATATTCTGTAATATATTTGTGTCTTTGCCTACTTGCTCTTAAAATGGTTTATCCAAATGCATTTATATGTGTGCACTATCCCTTAAATCAATAGCAAACATTCTGGGAATAACAGAAGCAGCACTGCGTGTCTGAAAACTTATGTGTCATTTTAGAGCTAACACCAATTCATTTTAACACACCTTTCAGATCCCCTTCAACAGATAAATATCTTTAAGACTGAGGGCAAGAGATAAATGAAGCCATTTGCTACCTTCAAAAAATGCACTTATGCATTATGGAAATGGATAAATTGGGAGGACCCTTTCTAACTGATAATTGTTCAGAATTATTTTTAAATCAGAAGCCCCTTTTCAGCTGGCATGGAGAGTTTGAAAGAGTTGTGAGTATACAATAATAGAAATTTTACTTGAGTTCAACCCAGCCCAATTTTAGGTCATCTTAATCTATTCTCTTAATCTGTATAGAAGCCTGATGAAAAGGAGAATTTAATGATAATTTAAGATACAATGGCATAATGGACATTAGAGTATTCCCTGAATCATGAAGTATTTTGAGTTGTGTAATACTCTCGTAAAGAATATTACATATTATAATATTACAATATTACAATATTCTTGTAAAGAATTCCAGGTCTGGAAGCCTACATTCAGATCTAACTCTATCATCTAGCAGGTGTATGACTTTGGGAAAGTTCTCTAACCTGCGTCTCCCAGTTTGAAAGACACTATCTAAAGAAAGTGATCATAATAGTAGCAACTTCACATTTTTTAGGACTAAACAGTGTAATATACATAAAACATTGAGCACAAGGTCTAGCATATAGTAAACACTCAATGTATGTTAATCATTATGTTTTCCTTATCATTGCCCTTTATTGGTGTGATATCAATGACTATATTTTACTGTTGTACATATATTTCTATACCGAAGGCAAAGGTCTTAACTTTATTCATACCCATGATGTCTTAAGTATTGGACATGGGTATACACAGGGCCAAAGAAATATTTTATAATATATATTATATTATATATATTTACATACGTATAAATAAACCACATTGCCATTGTCATGTGTTTTGGAGATATATATGCATTTTTTTTCTCTTTTCCTGGAAAAGATCAAGAACATTGGATATATATTCATTTCAGTTGAAAACAGTATTTGAAAATGAAAACATTTTGGAAAGGACAGGAATGAACTTTTAAAAAATCTGAATAGAGGTCTCCCCCACTGCCATCGAAGGAAAGAAGGTTGCAAATTTCTTCATTAGTCACAATAACTTGATCCATGTGTTTGGATATTAACCTAAAATGGCACATAATACAGATATCCCAGCTCTCATTCTGTTTCTATGAAGAGGTTTAGACATTCCTAAACACATCTATTCCTCCCTTATGAGGATGACAAAATGTCAGTGCTGTCCATTTTCACAAAGGTCAGGGTGTTGCCATGAAAACCACAGACTGGTAAGTAAAAAGGAACTGTCTGATCATGTTAATTATGTGACTGCTTTCCTGTGGATGAAGGAATTCTAAATTAAAAGGATGATAAGCTATAAATTATATATCAAATGCATTTTATGAAAGCATAGCAAAAGAAAGATGCTTTAAAGCAATCCACAATTTATTTTACTTTCTAGAGCAGCAACTGTTGCTCACAGTGGTAAACTCTTCAATGCAGAATGGCTAGAAAAATCAATTTGCTTCTATAATCAAAAGGCTATTTGTCTACTTGTAGAATCCATGTGACATTGTTAGGCCCCTTATAAATGTTCACTCTGGACAATGCTCGTGGTTTACAAATTCCCTAATTACACCACTGATTGTGTATCACTGACTATGCCTTATCCTGTGAAAATAGACACTACTGCCATATTAATAAACATTTTGACATAAAATGAAGCTGGCTCTTTCACGCTTTGTCAAGAGCAAAATGAAATAACCAGTGAACACAATGTTCCATCAACAGATCAAGGCCACATGTTCTTTAGGGCAAATGAGGTTTAATTAACAGATCTGTTAGTAGGTAACTAACTGGTCAATTAAAAAATAGGAGGAGGTTTTTTTTTTTTTTTTTTTTTTATAACGCCTGAATACTTTATGAACAAATACTCTACCAATGCATGATCACATTTTATGATCCCTTCTGGCAGTCTGTAGAAGTATGGAATGATACAATAAAAATATGAGCTTAATTTTAAAACCACATAAAAACTCATATAATGCCATTGATTAGAATGATACATAACTCATGCTGAGCTAATATGTGAGTGTAAATAGAGTTTAGTACCATTTTATTAATAGAGTTTTACATTGCATTTTATTCCTAAGCAAGGATATTTCTGCTTAAATGTCAACTAAATATATTTTGTTTACGAGTATTATTTAGACAGACTTGGTGAAAGTGGACTACTTATGTTTCATTTATAGTGGACTATAATTCATATTAAATGCATTTTAGATGCAGATATTTGAACTGTCTGTCCTTTTATTATTGCTACTTCACATATTTAAATTACCAGTATATTTCATGTTGTACATCGAAACTTTCTTTAAAGTGTAATGATATGCTTCACATTTCACGTCTTCTTAATCTAATTATCATTTAAAGAACAGCTCCAAAATTTTGGAAATACTGACGTATTTGCCTGTCAGGCACTTGAGGGCAGCCTGGTGTTCTTTATTCTGCTGTTTCCCTGCAAATCATGGTCACATCCCCTTTTCTAATGCTTTCAGTCCTGATTCTAAGCTGCTACTTAGGCTGACTTTGAACCAACAGGACTTCTTAAGCCCCATTCACTTAGTCAAAGATGTTTATGAAAGGCAGACACAATATGATTTGAGAATTCTGAGAGGAATTCATTCATGAAAAATTCCTTTGTCACAGTATATCTCAGGAGCCTGAAATCTCAGCATTCATTCCATTGACAGGCTGTGTGTTTTCTGTAAAGGATCCGGATTCTACAGCCAGAAATAACCTATGTTCAGTACCTTCTGCACTTCTTAGAAACTCTGAGACCTAGTACAGTAACTTACGCTTTCTAAAGCTCAGGTTTCTCATCTGTAAAATGAGTATAATCACAGCAGAACCTACTTCAAATGGTGTTCTGAGGATTCAGTGAAGTTCTCATTTTAAAGTGTTTAGCCACGGGGCACCTGGGTGGCTCGGTTGGTCAAGCATGTGACTTTGTCTCAGGTTATGATCCCGGTGAGGTCCCCCACATCAAGCCCTGTGTGAAGCTCCCCACTCTGAGGGGAGTCTGCTTGTTCCTCTCCCTCTGCCCCTCCTCCTGCTCACGCCTCCCCCTCCACCAATAAATAAATAAAATATTAAAAAAAAATTAAAGGGTTTAGCCCAGCAATTGGAATATAACAACACTCCAAACTTCTTAGATTATTGTTTGTTTGTTTTTATAAGTAGGTATTCTGTGTTCAGTGGTCTATAAATTACTTTGAATCTTCAGCATAGAGTAGAGCTTTGTTTCTTAAATCTTGTGTGGTTATATAACATGTGTTGTCACTCCTAGGCTGCATGCTGACATTCATGCATTTTTCCGGGCTTTTGTCATACTGCAATAAAATTTAAAAAAAAAAAAAATGCTTCACCATAAACAATGTGATCCATGTTTGTGTGCTGTAAGTTTTAATGTATATTCTAGGGTTACCATTAGTGTTTAAATTATGCCACTCAGATCCCAGATGTGGTTAAGTAAAGTAGTATTTTAAAAACCCAAGCCCTGGGCCCACCCTTTTCCAGAAGATAAGTATAATTATGTTGAGCTACATGAGAGGATTTTTAACCTAATATAATATTGAAAGTGGTGTTCTTTGGTGGAATGAGTACTCTTCAAGCTATGTGCCTTGGTTGGAATAGCGTAAGGTCCCACTTGGCTTTTGTGACTGGAATAAGACTAGTAAACGGGACCTAGCATCCTAACACTCTTTGGAGTGGTGTTCTCAAAGTAGGGGAGACGGTTGTGCTCTGTCATCAACAGATGGCATGGTCACAGGATCCAACTAGAATGTTACCTGAATCCTTCAGAATATTTTTAGACCTGTCTTTAGTGATCCTTCCATGCAAAGCCCTTATCAAAGAGGGTAACTGAATTCAGAATCCCTGAGAAAGATCCACTTATGATACATAATATTGTACAGTGTGCTGCAAGCTCTTATACTGGATTTTGAATCTGAGATTGTAAACTTAATTCAGAATGTGGCTATAGGAAGTAAGCAAGTACCTAAGCTTTGGGCCCATTTTCCTCTCTATAAAATGAAAGGTATTAGGTAATCAAGAAATGTCTTCAATATTTAAAATCCATGGCAGTAAATGAGACAGTCAGAAATATTTTAAAAATGTCTTACAAAGTGGTGTCTGACGACCTGCCCCAATAATCTTTTATTTTAAAAATAGATATAATTCGGGGGGCCTGGGTGGCTCAGTGGGTTAAAGCCTCTGCTTTCGGCTCAGGTCATGATCCCAGGGTCCTGGGATCGAGCCCCGCATCGGGCTTTCTGCTCAGCGGGGAGACTGCTTCCTCCTCTCTCTCTGCCTGCCTTTCTGCCTACTTGTGATCTCTGTCTGTCAAATAAATAAATAAAATCTTTAAAAAAATATATAATTCATACATATCCCAAAATTATATCACCAACATTCCAGTTGTAATGATTTTCTAAATTTATATAATCTCTTTCCTAACTTCATTGATATGCCATAATAAAGGATGAGAAATTAAGACTATGAAAATTAATGAGGTCCTTTTGCTATTAAAATGTATTCATTTGTAAGCATATTCTTTGGGGAAAGTTCTTTGCACTATGGTAATTCTAATTTTTTGTTTTAGAGCTCTTGAAATAAATAGCTTTCATTTAAGACACTCTAAACTCTAAAATGAAACCCACATACTACAAACAAATTAAATCACTAAAATAATTGTTCTAATGCCAAAAGATCTAGGATTCTAGAGCTTCTGCTCCACAAGCAAAATGGTGAACAAACTATGAAATCTAGGAGCCTAGTCTCCATTTCTAGTTCTATTCACTTCTCTGTCCCTCAGTTGATAATGGTAAATTGGCAGTGTCATCTGCAAACATAAAATTCTGAGGTGTGATCATAATTACATAAATAGTACATACACTGTTACTTCCCACAAATCTCTTCTCCTATAGGCAAAAGATCCAGAGTGAAGTTTGGTACTATAACTTTAAATAATATACCTTAAGTTATATTCCATTCTTAAATAAAAATTTGATGGAGACATTTATTGTTCATCAGTTAATGAACATATTGTCAAAAGTGTAGTAATAATTTACTCCAGTAAATTATTGATAGTTATTATAGTTTCAAATGCAAATTATGAAACTAACTAATGGTGTTCAGTCCTCATTAGAGAAACCTGTATTGACTGACTTAAAATTCAGATAGTTCCAATGTCTCCATTGCTTGCATTTTAAAAGGATTAAGAGTATAGGAAGCACAAATTGGGTATTCTTTTGTACTTCTCATTGACCTGTTATTATCTTAATGTAATCCAGGAATTCCAAAAAAATGTTTAACTCTGCCAAATGAAGAAAATATTCAGCACATAGAAAGTAATTACACAATAGCTAACTAACCACTGTTAAACTATAACCTGTAAGGTAGAAACTTTGTTTTGATATTTGGGGGAAAGAAGTGCATTTTAAGATGAATAACTAGAGAAAAACTATGAATCCAATGTTCATTTCCATAATTACAGAGATTCAATTTTAAGTGAGAAAATTCTAATGGCAAGCACAATTAATGTTTATTTAACAATTATAGAAAATAGGAAATTAATGTAGCAAATCTTTGCATTATGCCCTCTCAAAAAAAGTAAGTAGCAAAAACTATGATAAAATCCATACTTCTCAAAACAATTTATAACTTACTAATAAGGCCAACTAAAAACATTTCAAATATTCCCTATTTAAATGATCTTATTGCAAAGAGAATTAGTGTCAATGTTACTTTCTATAAATCTCTCCCCCTCTGTCCCACCGTTCCTCTCTCCCTCCCTCAATTCACAACACTTTCACTTGAAGGAACATGAAAGCTGCTTCCATTATCAAAATCATGCATCATTATTAAGGTATCAAATGTAATCTATTACATGCCTCTTCATGCTGATGAAGAGGTATTAAAGGCCCTAACGATGCTGTAAGTACATACATTTCCCCCCAGTTCTACACAAATTGAGGAGCTCTTTTTTCTGTGATTTCCATTGACCACACTTTTTCTCATTTTCTTCATGGTTTTTGCTTTTTTTCCCACCATTTCCTTGGATATCTTTTATCTTTGCTTCATAATCTCTTCTTGGGTAAGCTCATCTACTTTCCCTCAACCCTCCAACCTATATATTTTTGCAACTGCTTATGAAATCGTGTTTTACTCCTGACCTTTCCCGTGGTCATCAAACTTGACTTTTTTTAGTCGGTCACCAGAAACACAAGGATGTCTTACCAACCACTCAGCTATAAATAGTCCCAAATGAATCTGTCCTCTCAAATGTCTCCCAAAACCTAGTATCTCTCACTCAGAATGTGGCATTACCATATTCTAAACTACTGAGGTATAACATTTTGGAATCATAGATGTAAAATATAGTTTGGAAAGGCTGGATGATGAACTTATAGAACCAAACAGTTTTCAACTATGTGTGTTTAAACCATTTGCACATGTATATGCATGTGAATTTCGGTCAGAATCTTTGTCTTAATAGAATCTTACATAGAAGTCCTAATATAAGAGAGATATATGCTTAGTTCTGAATGGAGTTGGGGTAAAGAGGGGGGCGAGGAGGGGTAAATTATCTATGGTTATCTACTGTTCCTCTGCAGTGCCGTAGCCATTGAAAATATTTCCCCAAATCCCTTGTTGTCATTGGAACACCATTTAAAAATCAGTTACCCAGTTGATCCCAGTTGATGAAAAATTTTGAGGTCCAGACAGACCTAAAATATTTCCCCAAATCCCTTGTTGTCATTGGAACACCATTTAAAAATCAGTTACCCAGTTGATCCCAGTTGATGAAAAATTTTGAGGTCCAGACAGACCTAAGGTCATAAAGCTATTAAGTGGTAAAAATGGGTCTGGCTCTAAGTTCATAAGCCCTGGACATGCTCATGACATACACTGTCTGATGTCAGTCAGACTCTCTTACACTGACTTGAGACCACTGGCCACTGACTAAACTGCCCTTAACGGGACAGGTTATGAGTGCTCCTCAAGGCCTCATCTGATTCCTATCAATCTCTTCAGCTGAATAAACAGTCCTTCCCCCCAACCCTCCGGTCTGTATATTTTTTTAATGTTCTTTTTTTTTTTGCATTCTATTTCCTCAAACTTTTCCTTAAAAATATCCCAAAGCTATAATGGAGAGATAAGGAATCTAAGATGCAAAGAGGTTTACAGACATCTCAGATGACCTTCTTGATTGAAGCTCCTGCTTTTTCTATTATCTAAGGCTTCCAGTTTTTTCTCTCAGGACACATCCATAAAGGACTGCCTATCTCCACTGCCTTATCACCTCCTAACAAAATTTTCCTTTCTGTTAGCTCTCTCTCTCTCTAAGAAAAAAAAAAAAATTCTCTAAAAAAATTTTTAGAGATAAAAACTATCTTTAAAAATAGCTGTTTTACCTCTCCACCCTTCTTTCTCTATCTCTTTTCAGATCGCTGAAGTCTCATGCAATGAATAGGCCCCCAAACACCAATCTGATCCTACTACCCCTTTGATAAAATTATTTTGTCATTCTTGACTGAGTGAATGGGATTGAATTATATTCATTTTCTTCTAAGATACGTGACATCTAATCCTTCTTTTTATTTATTTATTTTTTTAATTTTTAAGATTTTATTTACCTATTTGACAGAGAGAGAGACAGGGAGGGAGGGAACACAGGCAGGGACAGAGAGGGAGAAGCAGGATTCCCGCCTCGCAGAGAGCCTAATGTGGGGCTTGATCCCAGGACCCTTGGCTCATGACCTGAGCTGAAGACAGATGCTTAACGACTGAGCCACTCAGGTGCCCCTTTAATCTTTCATCTAGCTCAGAGGCCACCTGCTCCATCAAACTCTTGCTGACCAGATTAAAACATTTCCTTCGACATGTTTCTAAATTTCTCTGATAGTCTGTAAAGCAACACTAGACTTCATCTGTTATTAAAGTTTTTCGAGTGTATTTCTACTAGGATATCAAATCAAGTATGAATTAGATCCTACCGATTTTTATTTCTACCAGTATCTCCTTTCCTATTGTGGTTGTCAAATAAAACTTTTTTTGGATTGAATGTACACTATGTTTCATGAATTTATCCCAGAATTGCAGGTGACAGCTATACTTAATTTCTCTTTGTCATATTAGAACACGTGGCTTTATTCTTGCTTGCCCTGTCAGTTGACCTTGCCTTTCAAATTTAAATTGCTAAACCTCCACCTTCCTCCACTCAGGGCAGTTTCTTTAGAGCTGAGAAACTGTGAAATAAATGTCAGATATACCAGATGGAAGGAAAAAAACACAATGTGAGCCATAAATACTGTGTACATTTCTTGTGGTGGCATTCCTATCTCCATTAAGAAAACTTCAGAAATTTCAGGTTTTTGTAAAGGTCTTTGCCTCAATTTTGTGTAATTTAACAATTTTTATCTTAGGTCATTCATCATATTTTAATATGGTACTTGGTAAGCCTTATGAAGGTACCTTTACCTTGAAAATATTCAACCAAGGGTTTTTTGACTATTTGCATGGTTGTTATCAAAGACAACAAAGAACTGGACGTTAAGTCCAAAACCTAAAATCTCCATTAATGGTGCCTGAAACAAATGACAATAATAATAAAACGGAATGCGAGTAATAATAATATTTGTTGCAGACAACCGATATTTTCTTAAACTTACTTAAGAGTGAGTATAAATATCTTTAGAAAACTTTGCTATTTATACTACTTCTCTTTTATTAGTTTAAACATACAATCTAAATAAAAGCCATAATAATTATACAAACACAGATTCCAGAAAAGTTCCATAGCCACTCCTAACACTTCTAGATTGTTGCATTTACATGTCTCCATTGTAGAAAACCCGCATCAGCCACTAAACAGTGCGAGATTCACCTAAGTAAGCAGAAGAAATAATTCCAAACTATTAAATTTTTTTAAAAATAAAAACATTTAATTTAAAGAGTAAAAGTTACTTTCAAATAGGTAGCGCTTCAAATAGGTAAATAAAATACTCTTCTTGGTAAAATTTACTGTATCTAAATATGAATTCGATAACCGTGCCTACCATACAGGCTACCAGTCAAACCATCCCTTTACTGAAAGCACAGATGAAACGAATTAGGTATCTCTATGACTATGCATAGCCTGATATTTCCTAAGGAACATTCTGTGTATGTGGCGATTAAAAACTATATGTTACAGTTCAGTGTCTCTCTTAGAAATTCACTAGGTACAACAGCAATTTAAGGCTATATATACCACAGTAAAGATATATGCTAGCCACATTTAGTTTCCATCCCAACACTGGAGGAGAAGAGAACAGTCTCTAAGAAGACTGTAGAAGAGCTAATTCACTGTTTTTTGGAGCAACAGTCTCCCTACTGACACACTGCTCAGAATACAGTTCTTCTTTCTGGCCCAAATCAAGGAGAGATATAATACCCCTTCCAATAAGCACAAGAGTCAACTAAGAGGGGAAGCTTCAGCACTGAAAGTAAATTAAGTCTGTAAGAACCAGTCCTGCCTGAGGCCAGTGTGAAAAGTTGCCAATCAGCCATTCACCCCCATAATCAGGAGATTCTGGGTGTCTCATTTTTTTAAAGTTGTGTTTTAATCACTGTCTCCTTAACCATTCAAAGAAAAAAATTTTTTTAAATGTAGAAACAGATATAAAATAGGTGGAAGAGGCCACAAGCAGAATAGAATGGCAGTAGAAAATCTTATATATTAGGAATGACACTTGAGCAGTTTCAAGTAATTTCAGGAGACCTTGCTCTGATCACCCTAGCAGACAAGGGACTCAATAAGATATACAGATGAATGAGGAATAAAGAAAGACTGAGATTCTGCCTCAATCTCTAGAAAATATATAGTGATTGTATAGACTAATAACAGTTATTTGTGGTTTAACTGGGTTTAATTTAGTTTTTTAATATTTCCACAGAGTTCAGTTCATTATTTATTTCTTAATAGAGTTCTGAAATCTTGGTTAGAGATGAGCACACCATGGCCTGTGGACAAATATGGCCTATCACCTGATTTTGTAAATAAAGTTGTATTGGAATACAGCCATGCTCATTCATTTTATTGTCTGGGGCAGCTTTCCCACTGTAAGAGCGGAGTAGAATAGTAGCAACAGAAACCAGATAGCCCACAAACCTAAAGATGTTTACTATCTGGCCTTTTACAGAAAAAAATTGCTGGCCTCTGTTCTTCACCATTAATTTAGAGGTTATGGATTGAACTTCCTAATTTTGGAGTCAAGGAAGAAAATGATTTTTTCTGGGTCCAGTAACTTAGGAAGCAATTACATAACTTTTGACTGCATGAAAGCTTCCTCTGAGCAAAGCACAGTCAGATTTGACATGTGTGGGTATTACTTATGGCGTCCTGTTACATAAAAGGATCTATCATTCATCTATAGTCATTCTACAGGACTTCAGTTTTAATCAGAATTTCATGAGCTGCTCTTCTTCCTTAACTGGAAAAGGGCAAAGAACCTAATCAGTGAACTGGACTTAGTCATTTTTCTTTTGCCTTGTAGCTCATTGACTTTTCTTATTAGTTGTATACTCTATCCCTACATTATCAAGAACTTTTATTCCACCAATATGAATATTTGTACAGACATTTGTTAACTGTCACGATCATACTAACCAGTCAGGTACTCAGCAGCAAAGCTAAAATTTCAAACTGATTTTTTCAATCAGTCACCTCTGTGCACCTATGCTTCTGTTGCTGCCTCTGGTTTAACCCCCTAAATCTAGTTCAATTTTCTGCTATACAAAATGCTCCTGTATTCTAACATGAGAGGGAAAAAAGAATCCTCAAATCCGTACTTAGTCTTCTGCTCTATTTGCCCACCAGATGTCTCACATCAGAATTCTACCCAATCTCAAAGTTTATATTTTCTAGCATGATGCAGATGCTTCTGAGTTTCCTATAAACCTACAGGTCCATCAGGTCATGCAGATGAGGGCCTGCAAGCTAACAGCACCTGAGGACTTCACCACAGAACCACACTGGAGGAAGCAATGGAATATTTTTCAGCAAGCCTTCTGAAAATTAAATATCTATGATAACAATTATATTTTTTCAAATGAATAACAATTAGGTAAGAATAATTTAAGAATTGATTTTTAACTGTTGCCAGAATTTTTGTCTTACATGCACATGTATTTTTCAGCAAGTATGTGTGAAGATTTTCATTTAACGAAATTGAATTGTAATGATGGAAAATTTCAGTATATTTATTTTTAACTGACAAGTTACTGAAAATTAATTAATTAGTTCACTTAATTAATTAAGTGAAACTAAATTACTGTGGTAATTCACAATTAGTACAATGTGGTTTTTACAGTTATCTGCAGCCTACAGGTATGATGTAAGCTTTAGTAATGATAGCAATGAAATCGAAAGAAACCAATATAACTTGCTTATATTAATATCAATTAATACTAATCCTATGGTAAAAGCAGAACATGAAGAATCACATAATATTTCTGGGACTTTCTTCATCCTGTAGATTTTGCCAACTATCCCCTCCCTCCACTGTCACTATTACAATATTACTTCCATTAAAATCTAACTCAAATGCCATTTTTCTCTGAAACTTTCCCGGGCTATACTGAAGAAAGCATTCACCATTCCTACAGAAGGCTGATCAAATTTAAGTAGAGCTTCCTTCCCACTATAGATTGTGCCTTATTTCTAAGTCATCTGATAACTAAGTAATTTGAAACCTTAGGTAGTAAGGTCCTTAAGAACAAGGCCCATTTGTCCATCAGCATATGATGTAGGGCCAGAAATAGAGCAATCATTCAGCTGAAGAATCTACCAGAAACACAGATTTTGAACAGACAAAACAAATGCTTACAATAAAATAATTTGAATGTTTATAGAGTTAGGAGGAAAAAACGTTAATGTTGAATTAATGTGGGAATAAGATACAATCTATAATCACATATCATAGTTTCTGTTACTCAAATGTATGAGGCAAACTCCAAACTACATGTAGGTTTCCTTTTCAGTTTTTATAAAATCAAATAATTATTTTTTTAAATATTAAAAATTCTGTCAACTAGGATTTACCTTTCTGAGATATTTTATATATTAATTTTAAAAGTCCTCAAAATTGTATCTAGAGATGTGGCTGTCAACATAAGAGACTCTTAATCTCAGAAAACAAACTGAAGGTTGCTGGAGAGGAGGAGTTGGGAGGGAGGAGGTGACTGGGGGATAGAAACTGGGGAGGGTATGTGCTATGGTGAATGCTCTGAATTATGTAAGATTGACGAATCACAGACCTGTAAACCCTTGAAACAAATAATACATTATATGTTAATTAAAAAAATAGTTTTCTAACTGTATTAAGCAGAAGTGCCTTATGGGGCCTCACCCTCATCTTAATAAATTTCATGTATGTCTCTTGTACACAGTAGCAACCAGGATACAATGTGAGATTTTGTGTGACAAACACCCTAAATAGATTACATTTAACATATAGAAAATGTCTAACACAAGAAAATCACTGACCACCTGGTCAATTCCAAATTCCCTAAAATAGTAATGATACAACTAGCAAAATCCAGAATCTAAGAGCCCCCCCAACATATTTACTTATATCTTAACAGTAGTTTCCTTCTAATTGACTTAACTGGCCCAATCTGTGGGAATTTCCTCTGAATCTTACTGTGTGGTTCATAGAATTAATGGAGTCCAAGATTTTCCTCCATGTTATGGCTTGTTACTCTCACTGTTCAAACTCTACCCCCCAGAATATCTTCAATATCTTTATTTCATATTAAAGCACCACTTTAAGTGTCGTCTTCTACTATGTGAGGATAAAAATAATTTTTTTTTGATACCAGTTGAATCACACAATCTTAGATCTACAAATCTTTATACTATAATCTGGTATTCCATTCTACTGTAATCAAAACAGAACACCAAAGCCAGTTTGGGCATAAAAATAGAGTATGGGATTGCCTTCAGTGACTCATCCTTTGGGTTAAACCTCTTCTTCAGGCCTCTCTATCAGAATACAGTCTGCACAGGCCAGCCCCATGACCATGACACCTATGCAGACTAACTTGGAAGGGCCCTGTGCTTAATGTTTTGATGTTGCTATTGTGAAATTCTTAGTAAGTTCTGAGCAAGAGGTCTGCTTCATATTTTCAGTGGACACTACAAATGATGGAGCTCTTCTTGCCCCTAAGAGTGATAACATCTTAAATCACAGTATAAATTAGTGTGCTGAACAACTTTCCTTAAAGTTAGTGGGGAACAACAAGATCAGGAAGAGAGAGACCAAATGCCAGTCTTTCAGAGTGAAAAGAAGGAAAGAAAACCTAGAAAGGAAATCTATGTGAACAAATGAGCTCATTTCTTATTATTTTCTGATATCTGCAAAGTGCCGTGTATTGTTCCAGATGCAGAGATTACAACAATGAGCAGTACTGACAAAGGCCCAGCCTTCAGGGAGCTTCCACTCCAACCAGGAGACAGATAATAACCAGTCTGTCTGAGATGGGGTGGGGGGGCAGCAAAGGGGTATATTTTGAACGAGGACTTCATATATCTCTTTTGTTTCTGGTATTGCTACTTTTGGTAACCAGACAGAATAATAATCATTTAAGAAACGTTACTTATTACAAGTAAACTTTCATAACTAAGAGGCATTTCTCGAATGTTTTCTGCTTTTCTGGTCATCTTTTCGCATTTTTCTTTTAGGATTTTTAGAAAGTTCATGAGTCAATGCTAGTTATCTTCTCTGTCATTTACAGCACATAGTTTGAAGTGGGTAATGTAAGTTGTATATTTAAAAATGCATGTTAGAATTAATCCTGTAGATATTATATAATGCTCCTTTCTTCTGTTCATTCTATGCTCCCTCTTCCATCTCAGTTTAATGAACCATGCTACCATCAGACAAGTCTGTTTTGAAAGCAACCTGGATTCTTTGGATCTGGGTTTGTGTCACTGGTTCTGAAAACAACAGCGGTAAGTAAACAAAACAGGCAAACAAGCAAACAGAAAAGCAATGCTCATAATTCTGGAAAATCGTCACTCATAAATAAGGACAGAAAATCCTGGATCTTACAAAACTGTTGTCACTCTGACAGGAAATATCACTGTGGGATGTCACCTAGCACACTGATGTATGCGATCAATGGATATTTGTTGACAGAATGAAAAATTCACCGAATGACGATCATGTATATCAAGAGCTTCCTATTAGATATCCTGAAATGCATCCATCTCCTAGCGCTAGCACAGATTTGGAAATAAAGGTTAGATAATAGTTACTATTCAAACAGTTATTATTATTATTATATATTCTAGAAAAGGGTATCTATCCAAACACAAGTAATTCTCATCACTCTAACCTCCTTTTACATTAAAGGTAGCTGATAAAAATGGGTTATCTCCTAGAAATAATGCAGAATGTGAAAAGCAAGCACATTTGGTCAGCCTGAAGAATGGACCTAAATCCCAACAGGAGAAAAATCAATCTAGCGTGTATTGCAATTTAGATCATGAGAAGACACGAAATCACAGGCCAGTCTGTTACCGAGTGAGAGTCAAAATGCCGCCTGACTGGAAAGGAAAAACTGTTTAAATGCTCTCAAAACGGTAGGTCTGCTGGCTACATGTGCAGTCTACGTTTTCAACACATATTATTCACCCTTGAATTATATAAAAATACTAAACTGAAATTCACTCTGGTAACAAGCTGGCAAAACAAATAAAGCTACTTTGGTGTTGTTGGAGGCACGCTGATTACAGTTCACAGAATCACAGGGCTTTCAAACATCTTAATAGGTGAGCTCATGTCTCCTCCCATACCATAATCCTATAATTTACCTCATCTACAGATGTACATTTAATTGGGAGAAAATGGATCATATTTTTCATTTCTAACCTTAAAAGAAGGAATTTCACTCCAATATATTTTTTTCTTTACTCAATTTCATTGTGAAGAGATTCTGTCATAACGTTCTTCAGAAAGTCACATCTGATTACAAGTTTAACACATTTATCATTGGTTTTCATTGGTGAAAAATGTATTTCTTATATATCTTATATTTGAGTACTTCTAAATTATTTCTCAGTATTTTCTTCTTGGGATTAAACATTTTGTTTGTTTAATGTTTCCAAAATTGTCTTAGCTCCATAAGCATTCGTTGTTTAACTTTATTAATTAATATAACTTTAGAGTCTATAGAGGGTTCTTAGTTAATTAAAAAAAGCTATTATTTAATTAAAAAAACTGGAAGCCTATACCTATCATAGCCAATGCTATTAATTTTATTTGCAGTATTTCTATAAAATCTCATATAAATCTAAATCAAAATAGAAATAGCAATGTCTTTTACATGATATTTATTGGGCATTCAGAATGTTAGATTTTGGTTTTAGGAAACTTAAAGAATAAGAATGGTTTTAGCTTGGCTGGAGACTTGTCTGCTAAATGTAAAGAAATTATTCTCAATATGAACACATTTTGCATCACAAATATGCTTCTTACCTGTGCTGCTGGATATATTAACATCAATACTGATATCAGATATTCCTCCTCCCTTCAGAGATGCTACACATGTGTATGTCCCAAAATCCGTGAATTTTAAATCAATGATGTCCAAGTTTGTCGTTCCCGGGGAGACATCCGGATCAGTCTGGGTAATAACCATCCGCTCAGAACTTCTTAATGGACGGCCATTTTTAAACCAACTAAATGTTAACTCCTCAGAAGGAACAGCTTCTACTTGGCAAGATATTTTCACCTCACGCCCAATCTGGATGTTGTCATCTTTGTGATAAGGATCTGGTGTGATCCAAAATCGTCCTTTTTTTAATGCTACAACATAAAAATTTCATAAGTAGTTAGTGTTACTTCCATAATGTTGTGATTCATTTACTTAGGTAGTCATCTCTGAGCTGAAATAAAGTAAAACAAAATAAAATAAATGCATATATGTTTGTTATTTCCAAGCAGCATGCATGTCAATAAGCCTCATTCAAATAACCTGTAAATATCTGAAGACCTAAGTCAATTAGAGACTCTAAACACTGGTTTTTATAAATTGGGTAATATCTTCCAGTGACATAAAAGATGCTTTAAGTCTATATCATACTTAAACATTATTGCCATTGAAATTTGAACAAATGATGCAACTTGTTTATATAACATCATTAATATTAGAATTAAAAATAATAATGGATCATTAAGCCCAATTTGATATCTATGTTATCCCTTAATTAAGGCACAATTTCCCAGACAACTCAAATATTGCACAAATGTCAGATTAAAGAAAATTCTTGTATGATTTTATCTACATGCTGACCAAAACTAGTTGGGAAGAATTGAGTCAGTTCACATTCATAATGCATTTTCATGGGCTGAAATAATCTGAACTGAAAAAGAAAATTGTTTTCAAAACATTTGCTGTGACTGTCCTATTCCACCACAGAGAGATGTTTCCAGTTGAAACAGTTTGCTGGCTCTCTCGTGCAGATGGCCAGAAGAACCTCTCAGCAGATGGTTTGGAAAACATGCTGTGTCTGTATTCCGACAGTAGTGCTTTCTGGGTACAAGGTCAGTACTGCTCTCACAGCCTGGGTCAGCAATGAAGATGACCAGAGGCTTCTGAAGGGGCTTCTACTGGTCTCCTAAGGGCACCAGTTCTGAACTTTGAATGATAGATACTACAGGACTCAATGAAGAATAGGGTATGTTCCTTTTTCTGGCAGGGATTCTTATATACATATTCTTCTCTCTACTAACATCCTACCTATTTCCCTTTCCCTTAATATCACTTTCTATCCCTCTATGACAATATGTAGCATATGCATAGCAAGGTAATTACCAGAATAAAATATTGTCCATTCATTTTTACCATCAAACCATATATAAATGGCACTGGCAGAAATTACATGAATTTAGAAGATCCTCAGAGAATGGAGGCCTTTTAACTGCATTCCCGAATTTAACCTGATTTCCCTTAGTTCATCCCATTAATGCCGGAAGTACCATGGAAATCTGAAGAACTATGTAAGAAGCACTAGAGATGATAAGTTTTAATCTTAAAAATTTTTGCTTTTAATTATTTTTTATTCATCAGCCCCCAACATTTTCACCTTCTCTTTTATTTGCATCTTAGTGAGGAGAGATAAATGAGTATCAAAAATTATGCTTATATCTTTCTTTTTATTCAAGAAAAATTTATAGGGCTCCTGATGAGGTATTAGATGAGGCCTTGATTATACATGATGAACAAAGCAGACATAACCCTTACTCTTATGTATTCGTAGAGCAAATTCTGTACTCATAGATTATACATCTGATTTTTATCCATCTGATATTTATGATACTCTTGTCTAGAAAAACCACACTCTGCATTGATAGTAAATATTAGAAGTTTGAAGGAATATGAATGTCAAAAAGTCCTTTAAAATATTGTTTAGAAGGGGTATCTGGCTGGCCCAGTTGGTGGAGACTCATGATCTCAGAGTTGTGAGTTGGAGTCCCACATTGCATGTAAATATTACTTAAAAATCTTAAAAAATATTATAAAAGGCACAAGACTTCAGTCTTAATGAAAACACCAAAGACAAATGTTTAAATCACATTCTCATATTATTGTCTGTTACATTTTTCCACACTAAAATGAAACTTATGAACCTTATTTATTCCTAGCCATATCTTTATCAGTACATGACAGTTGGATGAAATTAGGAGAAATTATGTCATCCTGTTACTCAGTGCCATACTTTTATATTTTTATTGGGATTGAAATAGGACTTTGTATCTATAAAGAGAAAAGCGTTGAAAATGCCTATTGGCTACTGTATTTGGTATATAATATTGTACACATATAAAATTCAATGATATATTCAAATGATAATATTAATATCAAATATGAAAATCCAAATGATATTAAATTTCTGTAACACATTGTGCACATATAATTCAAATGCAATGAAAGTTCTTTTTGTTTAAGGTTTTATTTATTTACTTGAGAGAGAGAGAGCACTTGAGAATGAGCACTAGCTGGGAGGGATGCAGAGTAAGAGGGAGAAGCAGGATCCCCATGAGTAGAGAGCCAGAGGCAGGGCTTCAACCCAGGATCCCAGGATCATGACCTGAGCCAAAAGCAGATGATTAACTGACAGAGCCAACCAGGCACCCCAGCAATTAAAGTTTTTTCATACATAGTAAACCGTATCATACTTTTTTTTTTCCTTTTTTAAAAAATAATTCTAAAAAAACAGTATTCCAAGGGTCATTCACTTTTTTTAACACCATAATATTCAAATGACTTTCCTTTATTTGGTAAGAATTTTGCTTTTTCTGTTTCTATAGAAAAATGATATGGCTAAATACAAATTTTAAACAGATAATTCTTAACTTTAAAAGTTTAAATATATATGTTAATTTATTAATAGTTTCATATGGGATACCTTTAAATAAATTTCATTTCAAAATTATGTTGGTGGCCATATACAAACAAAAATTCTGATGTTTCAGTGACTACCATTTATTTACTAGGTAGTTACTGTTGTCTAGCTCTGCTCCCTGCACAGTGTCATATTAAACTGATATTGCAATTAAGAGAACTGAAAACTCTTCAGATTAGTTAGACTTAAACAACAAAAACAATCCAAAAGCCATGGCTTAAAAACAATAATAATAAAATAAAATTACAATATATATTTTGTGTTACAAACTGTTTTTTCTTTTTAAGTTTTATTTATTTATTTGACAGACAGGGAGAAATCACAAGTAGGCAGAGAGGCAGGCATAGGGAGAGGGGGGAAACAGGCTCCCTACTGAGCAGGGAGCCTCATGTAGGGCTTGATCTCAGGAACCTGAGACCATGACCTGAGCTGAAGGCAGAGGCTTAACCCACTGAGCCACCCAGGCACCCCACAAACTGTTTTATTAATGGAAAATAACTTTTAAAATCCAAAGTAAAAGAAAATTAAAGTTTATAAATATAATAACCCATAAATAAAATTCAATATGATATACAACTATTTTTAATAATAAGCACCATAATCAAGTGGGCTTTTAAAATGAGCTCATTGCTACAAATAATTGTTTTTCTCAGTATAAGACCACTTATAACTTGGCCAGTGTCAATCGCATTAGTCTTCCAAATGACAGATTCTAAAAAGGAAAAGGACAAGTCAGTGTAGCAAGTGCGCTTAAGTTAAGAAACATCAGAATAAGGAGCATGGATCATTAGACTGGAGAGTCATCTCACTGAGTTTGTTTTATGTTACCCCATAACAGAATACCTACTTTAGCATATGGAACAGAAGCATTCTAAGAAAAAAGAAATACTCTGTGTGTGTGTGTGTGTGTGTGTTGTGTGTACCCATGCACAAGCGTGCATGTCATCATCTCTAGTAAGTTAAATTTAATGGATTTTCTAACTTTGGCTGCTCAGATACCTAAAAGCATGGCTCTGTCAACTAAGCACAGGAACATTAATATCTTGAAACCTAAGTCTAGTTTTTCATTTCTATGTGGTCCAATATAGGCAATCTCATTTTTATGGGTCAAGTGCATCATTTATAAAAATAGGAGGTGATAGTATTAGGCTCCCTGCGAGACCCATTGTGAGAAACAGCTTATTAGCAATAGTGTAGAGCTTTGGAAATATAAAGTGTTTAATATAGTTAATCAACTGGGAAGCAGGTTCCTTCGTTTATAATTAAACACTCTCTTTTTCAGCGAACAATTTCCAATAGTTCATGCAATGTTAATTTAAAGTCATTTCCTGCTAACCAGTTAAGATTTCAAATGCTTAGAATCAATCTGCGATTAGTACCAGAGTATAACAAGGATCCAATAGACATAACAAGACTCTATAGAACTAAAGAAATTCTTTGGAAGAAGAAAGGAGAAATCCCTTTCCTCAAATGCAATTTCTTAGTCAAACTATTGAAAATCCCACAACACCAGCCTGAAAGAACATTAGATTTAGCTTAATGTATCATAAATTGTGATGGATGAACCTCAAAAGGTACTTGTTTAGTCTGCCAGTTCATGTAAAGAATTGGCATCAAGCTGAGCCTCTGTTTTGGGTAATCAGTTTAGAAGCACTGCCATATAACCCATAGCCCCGGTTTTTTAATATTGTGAGAACTGAATACAAACTTGGCCCACATTCACTTCTGACAAGTTACTCATAAGGATAGTCTAGCTGCACTCAAAGGTGCTCTGTGAACAGAATGAAGCTAGTGAATCAGAGTCAGGCCACTGCAAAGACCTGGGTGGCACTTGCTGTGGACCTTCCCCTAGAGGTGAAAGTGTATTTTTGCCTATGAATGTCTACAATTCTGAAGAAGACTTCCATTACTTAAAACTATATGACTTCTTGAGTTTATCTTCGGAAGAGATACTACTGGCTTTGGAAAGGACTACATCTATGGCTTCCAGGAATATAAGCTTAATGCAGAGGAACACAAAGACAAGGCTATGAGATTGTGTCCTGTTTATAACTATAGACTTAAAATTGTTAAATGCACAGATTGTTTGTCAAATATTCTACAATTATATAGCCCATAGTAGTTCCATAATAAAATATGATTTGTAGATAGAACATAAAGTGAATTTCAATTAAATGACATTGAACATGTTTTAAATTTTAATGAGGAAGCATCTCTTTGCAGATACAAAATATCAGGTATCAGCTTTTTAACCTCTTCTAAGAAGCTCTTTTAGAGACAGAGTGACCACTGCCCACTCTTCTAAGTAGTTAAATTAGTTAAAAGTCTCCAACCACATCAATTCTTATAATATCAGTAGGATTTTGGATCACATGATGACTGACAAAATTTTGCTGAGAGAAATGGATCTATAAGTCATTAATCACATCATTAGACAAATAAAAAATTGATTTTCTACTTATTTTCTATTAAAGACAACACAAATATTTAAGTGGAAAACGAGTATTTGCCAGTCCCACATGATGCCAAATTGAATAAACAGTTGGAAAGAAATTACATAGGCAAAGCAAATTAAGAAATAGTAAATGACTGTATACATAATTTGTCCTATTATAATTAGATGCCAGTCTTTCTCTTCAAGGAGACTGTGAACACCTAGGGAGTTGGGGCCATGCCTTACTCTTCCTTATTGTCCCAAAATTTAAAACTGGTTCCTTGTTAGAGTTGGTATTCAAGATCTTTTGTCAAATTTAATTAAACTTGATAAATTTAATTAAAGCTGACATTTCAAAGCATTAACTTTACAAATTCCAATCATTTCCATTCAGTCTGATATGTCCATGTTAATTCTTTTTGTTTGGTGGTCCTGTGTTCTGAGATGCCTCAGGACAGGAGGAACAGGATAGAAGAAAGAGAAGAGATTTCATGTCCTCTAAGGTTCAGGCTTTTTGGTTTGTCTTGTTTGGTTTTTTTTGTGGAAACACAACAATACTTGATGAATAAACTATTAATATAGGAATGTATGTAAGGAAGGGGATTCTGTACAGAAAAACTCAGGAGACCTCATTCCATCATGGCCGCCGACTAGCTAGTTATGTATCCTAGTTATATAATGTGTCAGGGACGTCAGCTTTTGAATGTAATATCTGTTACTCATTTTTCCTTTGGCAGAAGCCTGAATTTCATGCAAGAGGGCTTATATGCCTTAGAGCTCAGTTGATAATCATTTCTAAGGAAAGATGAAAGAATGAAGAAAATTGATATCTAAGCACAGTTATATTATCTGAAATAGTGTTTGCCAAAACTTACTTCAGAAAAAGGTCAAGAGGGATCATGTTAAAAGAAAGCAGAACAAACAAAGTTTGGCGACTGACTATATGAATAAAATTTGCTTTCTTGCAGAACTTCTCAGAACTTTGAACATGGTGACATGCACACTGCAATATCTCAGAGAGGCACAGAGTATATGTTTTTAAAAACCTTTATTTATGGAACATTTTCAGGACCAGTATCTCACAGGATAAAATAAGAGAACCTATCAGTTGATGAGAATCACTAGAAAGATTCTAAAATCAGATTCCATTCTTGACGTTTCAAGAATTTCCATTATGAGCATCACAGAATAATTGACAAGATGAGATTCTTTTGTGAAAATAAAATTTATGACTAGAAAACTAAAGGAAAGGGAAATATGTTTGAGCTCAGATATATCTAAGGGCACAATGAAATTACAAAACATACTTCAGAGCCATGTCATAAGCCTATCTGCACCAACAACGGTGTGTCGTCTCTTTTCCTTTCCCAGCCAACCAGCATTTTAAAAAATTTAATATATCAGCATGCTCCTATCTTGGAAATGTACATTTTGGAATATACAAATAGCATTTAAAAGGGATTAAGTGTATTAGCTTCTATACAATTTGCAATTATTGATATAAATTAGTAAGGCTTAATTTACTCAGTTGCTTGAGGAAATAACAATATTTACTTATTTACACCTTATGTTGTTATAAAAAAAGCACTTAAAGTGTTATAAGAAGCAGTAAAGCTTCTTGAGGATGGATAGGAATGGGGAGGCCTTTTTTTTTTTGGTATATATTATTAGGAATTTGTATACTCATTTTCCTTTATCTAACAATTTCAATTGCCAATCTGTAGTCTGAATGAGAGTTCATTAATAATGCAAGAACAACAACAATAAAATCATTACACCCGTTTCCTGAAAGTACTTTAAAATAGCACCCCTGATCATTTGAATGCAGAATTAGATGCTGGAAGGAAGTTGGGGTTCTATTTAATTATGAAGTATCAAGGATCTATTTATTTTATGAATTTACTCAAAGCTAATTTCTATAGTTAATCATTCAAATTGTTTAAGCAAAGTATAGTGGAATTTTAATTGTCTTTTAAATGTCCTTGCTCAGTAAAATAACGCAGGTAAATATTTTGGGTAGGAATTCTAGTAAGAAAGGATCTTTTAGATAGGCACAAATCATGCTTTTTGGTAAAAACCCTACCTTGAGAAAAAGGAAAAGAAGTGGACTCAGAAAATAATATCATCATTATGATTTTGTCATTTTTAACATTTTACCCCTAAATTATCAATTACCAAAGTACCTATATAATGTTATAAATAAACACAAACATTTTCATACTATAGCTATGACATAAATGGTATTTGACATAGCATGATGTCTTTGCACCAGTTATATGAATAGGAGAATATTAAACAGCAATAACTTATCTCCGTAAGATGTCACAAATTAGCAGATAGTTCGAGTTCACCTTTCCTATCAAATTTGATAATACTCCTTCACTATGAGAAATAAGAATGTATCCAGGATGAATTATATTTTTTATTGGTTTTTAAAGACCCAGGACTAGAAACATCTATAAAATGAAATGCAGCTTTGAAAAGCCTGTGCTAAATATAATTCTTTTGAAGTCCTTTTGAAAACAGTAGATCCTTAATATTTATGGAATCGATCACATAGCAGTGAAAACTGGATGAAAATAATGAGGCTAACTGAAACTAGAAATCTTTCTTTACTTTTCTTGTTTTCCTCATTTTCTTTCTCAAAGCTAAGGCCTTTTTCCTTTCTAAACTCATTCCGCCCATCTGTCAGCCTCTCTCACTGAACCCGGAGGCCTGGCATTCTTTTGGATATCCTCTTGCCTTTGAAATTTCAGTATTTTCTGTTCCATATGCTCTCTTCTCTAAGAGTAGAAAATTATTTTGGTCGGTCACATCTAAACTTAGAACATTTTTCTTAACACTAATATTCCTTCAAAATCCTTGTGGCATGTTTCTTTAAAAAAAAAGTGAAACACAAGTTATCCTCACTATTACATCTGGAACTCGTTTACCTGGCCAGTTCACACATTGTTTTATTTATTTATTTATTTATTTATTTTTTATTTGACAGAGAGAGAGATCACAAGTCGGCAGAGAGTCAGGCAGAGAGAGAAAGAGAGAAGCAGGCTCCCGCTGAGCAAACAGCCCGATGCGGGGCTCGATCCCAGGACACTGAGATCATGACCTGAGCCGAAGGCAGCGGCCCAATCCACTGAGCCACCCAGGCACCCCTCACACATTGGTTTTTATTGGTGTTATTAAAGCACTGAAGACTCAAAGCTGAGCAATAACCTCTTAACCAATTAATACAATGATTTTTTTCCACTCCTTTTCCATTTTTATATATTACTTACATTTTGTACTTCTTATCATTTTACATTATTGACTCTTTCTTCCTTCTTGAAAATCTCTTTTTTACTGGTTTCTACAACTGGTAAAATATGAGATAATATTTATGAAAATGAATGTTTGCTTTGCTTACCAGCATCACAATTGTCATGACATGGTCTCGAGTTCCTTTTAGTTCATTTGGATTTTGTTATTCATATATAGGTGTAAAGTCAGTTTTTGTTGAGAAGGAAATAATTTTTATAACTTATTTTGCCATAATTGTAGACCACGGATGTTTCCCTTAATCTTCTACCTTTCATTCAGCTGCTCTTGTTTGATAACATGAGGTCACTGTTTTGCTTCTTGATACACAAAATGTTGCGACCAGATCCATGCACATTCCAATTTAAACTAAAACAATGATTACATTATTTGCATATATTATTTCATTTTAACATTAAAAATCAAGAAAAATAACCCAGATATATTAAATGGACAAATAAAAAAAATACCTGTATTGCCTACAATTTATATAAATTTTATCTTTTTTAAAAAAATTTTATTTATTTAAGAGAGACCATGAGAGAGAGGGAGCAAGAGCAGGGGAGAGGAGCAGACGGAGAGGAAGAAGCAGGCTCCCCACTAAGCAGGGAGCTGGACACGGGCCTTGATCCCAGGACCTGGGATCATGACCCAAGCAGAAGGCAGACACCCAAACCACTGAGCTACTTAGATGCCCATAAATTATCTCTATCTGCTTTTGTCTTGTGAGAATCTGAAGACTCAATACCATGGATGAGACTAACGAAACAATCCCCTCAACATGACCAAATATTAGACAGGTTTCTTCCTAAGTCTAGGCCCCTGACCTCCCTTTTCTTGGAGCTAAATTTACTTTTAGAAAACTTAACAATCGTAAATCTTTCTCTGCCCCTTTGAGATGTAAATCTCCTACAAGCCAAAATATCTTTTTTTTTTTTTTTTAAGATTTTATTTATTTATTTAACAGAGAGAGACACAGCAAGAGAGGGAACACAAGCAGGGAGAGTGGGAGAGGGAGAAGCAATCTTTCTGCAGAGTAGGGAGCCCAGAACCCTGGGATCATGACTTGAGGTGAAGGCAGACACTTATCGACTGAGCCACCTAGGTGCCTCCAAGCCAGAATATCTTAAGAAATGTCGTTCTTAATCATTTGGGAGCCATCCCTTTAAAAACTAATGACTGAAGGAGATAGTGCTTCTATTTCCCAGTCTCTATAGGAGAGTGGGAACTTAACTTTGAAAAATGAAAGGACCACTTAGACACACACTTAGGCACACAGATGACTTAGTACCATTGACTGTCCTTCCTCCAAATACCCATAAGCTTACTCCACCATGTAAAAATCCTCCCACCTTTTATTTCAGTGGAGTTAAGTTTAATCTATCTCCTCTATTCCAGTAGTCTTCACCCTGTTTAAGTAGTCTTGAATACAATCTTCCTTGTTTTATAACATGTCAGGTGCAATTTTTCTTTCAGACCAATAGATGTAGTTGCAAACATTACTGAAACAGATGAAAGTAGGATCAATCTAGAAAATTCACAGTTGCAAAGTTTCAAACACCAAGGAAATAATGCTTATGGTTACAAGACACATACAAACACATACACACAGATAGTATGTTGTTCAAAGATGAAATGTCACTTGAGTACGAGTGCATGTGACGGTCACAGAGGTTAATTTAATCCATTTAGGAAGGCGTGTTTCCTCTAAAGTGGTAAACCCTGCTTAATCTATAACACCCTGGAGGTCTAGAGTTTCTAATACTAGACTCCAGGACAAATGTCTGGATTTGTGAGTTAACTAACAGATGATAGGACTGCTAAAAGTGTGAAGAGATAGGCTCTCAAACTAAGTAACTTTAATATATATATTATAAAGAGAAATGCATAACATTCACTTTTTAAAAAGTACCTCCTACTTGGTTTAGAAGTTTTTAAAACAGATTTAAGAAATATGTGTTATAGTTTACTCCCTCTTTTTAATGAGAGAATTGTGGCATATACGCAAGTGGTACACTGTCATTGTGATGGGGTAGAGCAATGTTTTTATACCTCCATTCAGTTAGTGGTTGGGCCATAAATTGATTCTGATCTATACAGGAACAAAAGTAATGGGGGGATATTCATTTCATATTTCATAGTTTCTGTGAGTTAAAAATACTCCATCTTCTTAAACAAATAAAAAAATGAAAAAAAAAATTCCTCCTTCAAGATCTGAATGGAATTTATCTTCTGAACTTGTATAAATAAGACACAAAATAAGCAGCACTTTAAACCATACCTGTGATGATAATAATAATGTAATTCATAGGACTATTTGTCAGTCTGTCCTTCAAGGTGACTTAATTACAGCAATTTTACATATAGGAACCTGAAAAGTATGGTTTAGATGCACAGGTGTTCAGACTAAAGTCAAAAATAAATGCAAAGATTTGTCTTGGTCACGATTCAGCAGCAGTGAATATAAGGTTATATTCTATGAGAATGACTCAGGGAAGCTGTCACTAATGGCTGTGGTTAGGGTGGTGTTATATGTTCAGAGTTATAGAAAACAGATACTTTAAGTGCTAAGTAACATAGAAGTAAGATTCCCATAATCTTAGAAAGGAGAAAAGCTAAATGAGGAGCTAGAGTCTTTGAAGAGGTAGATAGAGGAATACCTGTGGAGAAGGAAAAGATAAGGAGTGCTACATGTACCAGCATCCAGTGAAAGTACTTTAAGAAGTGAATCACACTGAGCACTTCAAGAAAAAAAAAAAAATGGTTTCACAATATATCACCATGTTAAATCAACTTTTGCATTGTTCACCAAGTTGTTGGCTATAAACTAGTTCAGTGTTAGAACATATTTATCAGAAACAATAACTTTTGTGTAGAAAATGATGATCTGAACTCATTCTCAAAAAAAACGATGAGATGATGAGGCTAGTAATCCATGAAAATTATTACAACGATTGAACAGTGAAACTATGACCTCTGTAGTTTAGAAAAGTATTTTTCGAAATGTGGACCCTAGACCAGCAACAACAGCATAACATGAGAACCTGTTGGAAATACAAGTTCTAGGGTATGACCTCACATTGAGGTTATACTTCCAGGGGTAGGCTCCACCCCAAGTTAAGTCTACAATTATTGGCATAGACACAGCCATCTCCATGTTAACAAATCCATCGTGCGATTCTTGATATATGTTCAAGTTTAAGAACTACCATCTTAAAAACAAAACAAAATAAAACAAAACAAAAAACAGTTATCTTTCCACCTTCCAAAAATGAAAAGCCAGAAGAGAACAGGGTCATCAGCTCATCCAAAAGGACTGAGGTACTAAAGGAGATGTTTAAAAGTGGCCACAGTGGGGTTTTGTTTTGTTTTGTTTTGCTTGCTTTATAAGACCCTCAAGAGAGCATTTATCGTGATTATAACACCAGAAATATTATTAAGGAATGGCTCCTGTGAGTATTAATATAAAATTTAATAAATTGACCTCACACAAATTTACATGTAACTATTCCTTTCAACATAGCTAAAGCCTAAGTAAAGTTTCACAAAACCAGTGATTTACAGATCTCTTCACAAACTGGTAAAGATATTAAGAGTGATTAATGGGAGAAGATATTTGCAAATAACAGTACAGACAAAAGGTTGATATCCAGGATCTATAAAGAACTTCTCAAACTCAACACGCACAAAACAGATAATCATATAAAAAAAATGGGCAGAAGATATGAGCAGACATTTCTCCAATGAAGACATACAAATGGCTATCAGACACATGAAAAAATATTCATCATCACTAGCCATCAGGGAGATTCAAATTAAAACCACATTGAGAAACCACTTTACACAGTTAGAATGGCCAAAATTAGCAAGACAGGAAACAACATGTGTTGGAGGGAATGTGGAGAAAGGGGAACCCTCTTAAACTGTTGGTGGGAATGCAAGTTGGTGCAGCCACTTTGGAGAACAGTGTGGAGATTCCTCAAGAAATTAAAAATAGAACTTCCCTATGACCCTGCAATTGCACGCCCCAAAGATACAGATGTAGTGAAAAGAAGGGCCATCTGTACCGTAATGTTTATAGCAGCAATGGCCACGGTCACCAAACTGTGGAAAAAACCAAGATGGCCTTAAACAGAGGAATGGATAAGGAAGATGTGGTCCACATACACTATGGAGTATCATGCCTCCATCAGAAAGGATGAATACCCAACTTTTGTAGCAACATGGACGGGACTGGAAGATATTATGCTGAGTGAAATAAGTCAAGCAGAGAGAGTCAATTATCATATGGTTTCACTTATTTGTGGAGCATAACAAATAGCATGGAGGACAAGGGGAGATGGAGAGAAGGGATTGAGGGAAATTGGAAGGGGAGATGAACCATGAGAGACTATGGACTCTGAAAAACAATCTGAGGGTTTTGAAGAGTCGGGGGGTAGGAGGTTGGGGTAACCAGGTGGTGGGTATTGGAGAAGACATGAATTGCATAGAGCACTGGGTGTGGTGCAAAACCAATGAATACTGTTACATTGAAAATAAATTAAAAAAAAATATATATATATATATATATCTACCTTAAAAAAAAATAAGAACAAACTGATAGTTTTGGAGGGGAGAGGGGTGGAGGGATAGGTAAGTCTGGTGGTGGGTATTAAGGAGGGCACGTATTGCATGGAGCACTGGGTGTGGTGCATAAACAATGGATCTTGGAACACTGAAAAAATAAAAAATAAAAAAAAAAGAATGAGGGAAAAAAAAAGAGTGATTAATATTAAGTACCTTAAGGTCACCATTCTTTGCCCAAGAAATTTTAACTTTCAAAGTATTATGAATCTAACCCTCATTTAGGGAAAATCTGAAAGAATTAATATGTTCATAATTTGGGATTGAGAAATTCTAACCTATCAGCTTTCATCTGAGTGTCAATGACTTTTTGGAGAGTCAAAAAAGGTAACAGTGTAGGGGCACAGTGTAGGGGTGGTTCAATCTGTTAAGGGTCTGCTTTTGGCTCAGGTCATTATCCCAAGGTCCTGGAATCCAGCCGCATGCTGGGCTCAGTGAGCCTGCTTCTCCTCTCATACTCCCCCTGCTTGTGCTCAAAGTCTTAAAAAAAAAAAAAAAGAAAAGAAAGGTAACAGTGAAGACTAAGTATTCCAGGGTCAGACTGTCAAGGTTCTAATATGACTTCATCACTTATTAAATGTGACCTTATGCAATTAACTCAGACTCCCAAATCCGAAAAATGGAGATAATAAAATTGAACCATGATGCTCTGAGTATGCTGATGCTAACACAGAGTCAACAAACAGTAGATGCCAGCTGCTACCTGACTCACAATGTATCTCTAACAAGGCTTGCTGTCAAAGGTACAGAGATGGAAAGCCTAGTGGTGGAGAAAAGCATAGAAATAAATTGTATTTATAGTGCAATAAAAACAAGGGTTTAGAGAACTAGCTATTACGGAAGGGAATACTTTAAAACAAACACACACACATACACAACTAGTCACTGTGGAGAAGGCAGGGAAGTCCTAAGAATTAAGGAAGAGGAAGATAGGCTCGAGGATGATGAAAAGTCATTTCAGATAGTAGATTCCATCATGAGTATGTGGAACTGAGGTTTTCACTGTACCATCAATTGTTTCTAATTCATCTTTCACTGATTCAAGCAAATCCCCTCATGAATCCACAAAATGTACTTCAACCCCTCATTTCCATTCCCCTCCAGTCTCTCAGGGAGCAAATTTGGTCCTCCTTTCAAGGTTAACGTCTTAAATTGTGCTCCTGATCTCAGTTCCAGCTCTGCATGGAGTATCGCACACCTCCCACTTTCTCCTCTGTTTTTCTCTTAAATTCTGTCTCACAAGGAGGTTCTTCCCATGCATCTATAAACATGATCATAATTGCCTCATTAATTAAAACAAAGCAACAACAACTAATACAGAAAGCTTTCCCTCAACTTTATATCCTTGAGCTACTTATTATTGACTTCCTTTCCCTTTCTCATTATCAAAACATTAACATATAAGCCACTCACCCTTACCCACTTTCAAATTAGTTTTGAGTCCCACCAGTACCAGAATTTTAACAATTGCCAACAAAGATATGTTCCAAAGGGTTGCAGTTCAGCCCACCCTCCCTGCAGCATTGGCGATGTCTAACTTGTTCTGATCTTTTGTTTCTAGCTCTCAGACAGACTTTCTCCCTACTTCTCTGTCCTAAATCTGGGCTCTCGTTTTTCTCTTCTCTGTCTACACTATCACTTCACAGCTCGTTCCTACATGCACTGTTTTTGACTCAGCACTGATGACACCTTAGTAAAACCCTCTGGTCCAACCTCTCTGAGTTACTGTTGTTTATTTCCAGTCACCTTGCTAGGTTCCAATGTGATGCAGCATTTCAGAGCCTAAGTGCCTTTTTTTTTTTTTAATTTTTTATTTTTTATAAACATATATTTTTATCCCCAGGGGTACAGGTCTGTGAATCACCAGGTTTACACACTTCACAGCACTCACCAAAGCACATACACTCCCCAATGTCCATAATCCCACCCCCTTCTCCCAAACCCCCTCCCCCTAGCAACCCTCAATTTGTTTTGTGAGATTAAGAGTCACTTATGGTTTGTCTCCCTCCCAATCCCATCTTGTTTCATTTATTCTTCTCCTACCCACTTAAGCCCCCATGTTGCATCACCACTTCCTCATATCAGGGAGATCATATGATAGTTGTCTTTCTCTGCTTGACTTATTTCGCTAAGCATGCCAACAGACACATGAAAAAGTGCTCCATATCACTCGGCTAAGTGCCTTTTAAACTACTTGTATTCCTGCTTTAAAGAATATCCGGATTCCGCGCCCTCCCCCCATTAATGACACCTTCTTCTATAGAAACCATCTTTTCCCCTTTGTCTTTTGTTGCTTGCAGGCCCCCACAATCTGCCATTACTACTGCATTCCCCTGGTATGGGCATCTTCTCTATGCTGTCTCCAAGTCCAACCCAGTCACCTAAGCCCTGATCCAATGTTACTGCTTTCATAATACTTTCCCCGATTCATGCAATTAGATAGAAAAACTGTCATTTTTCCATATCTGTCAGAAAACCCTCTTCCACATAGTTGTTTTCACACTATTTTGTATTTTGGGGACTTACATGCTTCTGGAACACAGAGGTATGTGATATCGCTGTCTTCCTGAGCACTCTTCTACATGTCTTATACTTATGTTAATAGTAGGGAAGAACAGATCAAATAGACAAAGATGTAACATTTTTCATCCACTGGGGACATATCTGGAGCTCTTTCCAAGCAGTTACCATATTGATTGTTATCAGCTAATACTGACTTGAACAAATGTATTTAGTTTTACCAATTATTTTTTTTCTTAAGACCTTTGATAAATGAATTTAAAAAGAAACTGATTTATTGTCATTTATACCCACAATTTTAAAATTGGTAGCTAGGGACAACAAGGGAGTTTGTGTTAGTTTACATATTAAACTAAACAGAATTATTATGACCCTTTGAAAATCATAAAAAGTAGAAAAATTATTATCATGACCTGAGTTGAAGGCAGATGCTTAACTGACTGAGCCACCCAGAAGCCCCCGTTTTGTTACTTTCTAACAAAAAATCTTTTATCAAAGATGTGCATGGGCTTTATCATACATGTACAGTTGTGTTCTCTCTTTTCATAGTTACATTTTTGTAATTTTTTTCATTTTCTTTGGTTCTCATTTTTTCGTCATTTTTGGGAGGGCTCTGTATGATTGCTATACATGAGTGATGTCACTTTGTACTGTTTACATAATAAGACTTAACATAAGTCAGAGGCTGCTGCTCATTTATTTATATCCTGCCATATTCTCAGAAGGATTTAAGAGACTTTCAATATTTGCTGTTAATATATTGTTTCTTCCAGTAAAAACAACAAGAAACAAAGAAGCCAAGTTAAAGTCAAGTTAGGAAAATAAGAAAGCCAGAAGTGAAGCTGATGGGGAAAATAAATACAATAAACTTCTAAATATTTATTTGATAAAAGGAAACCAGAGATTAAACATGATAGCAGCCACAAACAATGAGAAAAATTGGCCAGTTGTAAAATTGATAGTATCTTTATAGTAAAAACAAAATAGCTGTACAGGGGAAGTATAACCACCCCTGAGAATGGTCATCACAACAAGGGTACAGGTTAGAACAATGAGTAATATCGTTGAACATTTTCTTGAAACAAACAAGGAATAATTTTAGAAGGCTATCTATTTTTAAAAAATGGTTGGTACATACCTAAAATATCAGGCCAAGGGGAATTCAGGGAAGGGGGTTTAATATGTGAGGGATGAGGCAATATATGATACATCATTTCAGGGACAGATTTGAGTGCGTTGAGGCCAGTGGCTCCCTACTGAAGGTAAACATCAGAGTCACAAAATCTGAGCACATCCACCTCTGATTCCAAGTAAGTTATACCTTAGGGGGCAGTTTGGGGATGTGCATATCTAGGTTGCAACAAGGATTCTGATTCATGAGAATCAGATAGATGAGGACTACTAATCTAAATAAATAGTTGAGAAACATTCCTTACGTGAATTCCTCCATATATTTGATATTCTGAATTAAGATTCTGAAAGGGATTGAGCAGCAATAACTTTGAGATCATACTGACATGTAACCACAAGGCAACTTATCTATACTGACAGTTAACCACAAAGTCCTACACTTCAACAGTCAGCAAAAGCAAGAATACCTCCCATGAAAACTGTGCGGGTTAAAGTTCACTGATAAGTACAAGTTTACCCTAAATTAGTTTAGAGTATTGAAGACACAAACTTCTTATAATGGCAACATATAAAAGAAGACAGCCATATTGAATATTTAAAATACAAATCTAATTTAAATGTTAGGACACCACAGCTCACAACCTACATTTCCAGGGAAGTTATTAAAGTAAAACCTTAGAGAAGTTCACTCACATATTTTTCCTGGGGTAATAACATCATCTCTTAAAAGTAAATTTTTGAAAAAAATTATACTGATTACTCAGCATGGCAATTATGTGACATTTGTATCTCTACTTCTTAATACACCTATGGCTATTATCATACATTAGTTTTAACTATCCTTCTTATCCAGTCTGGATAATACCTTAAAATCATTTAGGACATAGTTCTACAGGCAGTCACTAATATTTGATCACCTTTTGATATCCATGAACAGACCTTTCTGACAGTTACTTAATCTTCACTTGACATAAAACTTCCTTAATGAAGGACCCTCCATAATTTGTAGATTGTTTGGATGATTTTTTTTTAGCCACTGAAAGAAGAGACAAATAAACAAAATAAATGATGAAAAATTATGTTGGTAAGATATCACTAATATGGTTGAGAGATGAACAAGCTACTAATTCTCCAAACAACTTAGTTTCTGTTTGCTGAATTGAGAAGAATTCAAGCATTGATGAAATTTCATTACTTACTTTAACCTTTTAAATAGCAGAATATATTAACATGGTATTGTTTTTATTAAGTATATCTTTTTTTCCAAATATTACTTGAGATAGAAGCTGGCATAAAATAATACTGGAATGCAGGCAAATGAAATATGTAAAATATAGATAATTTCTTATAACATTACTTTAATAGTAAAGTTTCGTGACAAAGTCACGTTATCTGTCCCTTTGCACTCAGTTTTACTATAGAAAACATTTACTGAATCCAAATGTCCATAATAATGCAGTTAGTAAGTAGTTTTAGGCTGTGATGACAAAAAAAAAGAAGAAAGAAAAAAGAGAAATGAGTGCTGTCAAATACTGTACAATTTAGGTCAGTTGTTTTTCCTCATAATTTCTACTTGCAGTTCACCTGGAATTCAATAAAACAGAATAAAGAAATTATAGTAAGGTGAAGGTTAACACTTTGTCTAATTCAATTAAATAGATACTTACTGAGTATCATTTGCATAATTTAGTTATTAGAGGGACCTGGTCTGTCATCATATACAGAACCATGATTCTAAAACAAAGCTGAATATGCTACAGACTAACAGTAGTAAAAATAGCTTGATTTATATTGCACTTATGTTTAATTCAATGATTTCAGTTGAAGAGATGTCTGTTCTATTTATATAGCCACTAGTTCATTTGGGGACATGGGACCAGATTATTTTTCTTCCACAGAAACTTTGGAAGGGTTTTACTTCAATGAGAAAACCACTTGCGACTATCAATTTAAAAATACTCTTCTTATGTTTCACAAATAAGTGAAACCATATTATAATTGACTTTCTCTGCTTGACTTGTTTCATTTAGTATGGAAGACATTAGGAGAAGGAAGGGAAAAATGAAGGGGGCGGAAATCAGAGGGGGAGACAAACCATGAGAGACTATGGACTCTGAGAAACAAACTGTTTTAAGGGGGAGAAAGGTTGCGGGAGGGGTGATGGGGATTAAGGAGAGCACAGACTGCATGGTGTACTGGGTGTTATATGCAAACAATGAATCATGGAACACTACATCAAAAACTAATGATGTACTGTATGGTGACTAACATAATTTAAAAAGTAAATAAAAAATACTTTTCTATAAATGTGCATTGGAATCTTGAGGGAGATACAGCTTATTTTCATATTATTATTTATTTTCCCTCAAGCCTTACTGAATACATATAATTACAATTTGACTTGATTTTTCTGAAAGAAATAGCACAAAACACATTACTTAAAAGGTAGAGAGACTGATCCACTTGGAATTATGGTCACCAGGCATATCTTGTTATTTCGTTGTAAGAATTACAATAACCAATACTTCAGTTAAATTCAATCATTCTAGAAAAATAAGTAGAAGGGCACCAGGGTGGCTCAGTCAGTTAAGGCCTCTGCTTTCAGCTCGGGTCATGATCCCAGGATCCTGGGACTGAGCCCCACATCAGGCTCTCTGCTCACTGGGGAGTCTGCTTCCCTTCCTCTCTCTCTGCCTGCCTCTCTGCCTACTTGTAATCTCTGTCAAATAAATAAATAAAATCTTAAAAAAAAAAAAAAAGAAAAAGAAAAAGAAGTAGAATCAACAAGTACTGCCATGTTATAATGAATAATTAAGGGTTAGTTTTGAATGATACTGTGATTGTTATTAATGAACAGTAATTAAGAAGATGGCATTTCTAAAGAACATTGCAAATGTTACAATCTCTGTTGCTTAGCAATGGTTTATGCCCCCACCCTTTCCATGCTTTTATCCATTCTCCAAAATCTGTTATTACCCTCAACTCCCATCTGAACCCATCTCCCAATCTCAGCAAAAGCTATGGCCTCTTACTTCACTGAGAAAAAGAAATAGCATTCGATATAAATGACTAAGATGCCTTCCCAACTGAGACAAAGCTTATCCGTGGTTCTACCTCTTCTTACTCTTTCCCATCCCTCTCAGGATGAGGTTCTGCCCTCACTGCGCCAGGATCTGGGCCTGGATCTCTCTTGCTGCAGTGTGCCCTCTTTCCCTTTCTCTCTTCAATTTTCAACATCCCCCTTGCCACTGATTACCTTAGTCAACCTTTCACAAATGCTCATCTCTGTCATTTTAAAAAGAATCTTTCACTCCTACTTCTCATATTCACTGTCAATTTCAATCGGTCCATCTTCACAACCTTTGTTTCTCAAATCCCAGGTACTCCCATAATCTGCTGACATCTGGCTTCTGCTCCCCCTCCTCTGTGTTCCAGTATAGCAGTGGTGTCACTGCCCAGTTTCCTTCCTTGCTGACCTTCTCACCTACTGCACTTAAGGCTGTTGACCAGGCCCTCACTTGTGTGGTCTGTTTGTTGCTGTTGTTGTTAACATTGTTGTTTTGCTTTTGGAACAATATTAATTTCTTGTTTACATTTTACCTCACAACTCTCCCAGTTCTTACAAATTGTTGTATCAATGTTCAGAAAAGAATATATTATTCAAGAATAAATAATCTAATCAAATCTCTAATTTGTGCACTTGGGTTTTTCCTGCAGGATCAGGAAAATCAGAGAATTTGGACACAAAGTGCTTTTGGGAAAAAAGAAAAACAAAACAAAACCCAAAACATTAGAGTCTATTCAGCACAGGACTATCATTATGAACCTATTTTTGGAAATGAGGTGTTCCTGAAATAAAATGATTGAATTACACATAATGCTATACTATAATAACTGGTAACGATGAATGGTTCTTAAATTGTCACTGGAAAAATACATATCTATTAACATATTATTTTCACTGCACAGTGTCTGCAATTAAGACATATCCAATTAGGAAAGAAAGAACTGTGAATTTATTGCTCAATTTAAGTTTTTCATTATTTGCTGATTGAGCCATTTGTCAATTATTATTTCTGTGTTGTTGATCATTATATTATAAAATTATGCTACTGCTAGCATCTTTATCATGTAAATACATCAGATTGCAAATCTTAGTGTATTCTATTACATTTTTTATAATATGTATAATTCAACCATTTTATTTCAGAAATACCTACCTCATTTTTGCTCCTTAAAAATAAAAAGGTAACAAAAGCTATCTTTAACAGGAGGAACTTAAAGAGCATCAACTTTATGATGGAAAAATCTAAGCTACTTGGCTATTTTCTATTTTACTTGCTCATAATTTTTGAGTTTTCTGCATTCTATCATTATTTTTCAAATGTTTCTCAAATACAAAGTTAGCCTATATTACTATAAATACATTATTATTAAAAGTGTATTTGATCAGCTTTCTGTTTTTGACTTTACTGGGGTCACTGTTGGATGATCATCACTCCCATAGGCAAAAATTAGAAAAGACAGTAAGATTTCTTAAAAGTCCTTTTTGAAAGCATCAGATATCAGCTCCATTAACCTGAACTTGAGGGTTCAAAATCCCAGAGAAGAGAAAAACAAAGAAGGTGAGCTAACATACTATAGCCACTTTTCTTTCAAGTCACTTATCTGTAGTAGGGGGCTGAAGATCCAAGCAAAAAACCCCCGTGAATATCCTAGAGTACTCAGTTGGAAGCTCTGAAAATCCATGCTCTAGAGTAGGGCAAATAGAGGACAGAGCATTATGAGCCCAGCCTTGAATCTGCTCAGTTTCTGACTGAATTGAAGCAATAAAACTAAATTTTTTTTAAGGAAGAAATATTTCTGAAGAAACATAACATAATTTTAAGCCAATTCTTAATATAGAATAATTGGCAACCAATAAGAAAATAAGGTTTGTCAAGAGACAGGACAATGTTTAAAAACAAAAACAAAAACAAAAAAACAACATATCACAGTTGACTAAGACACTGGAGTTCTTAGATAAAAACATAAAATAGTTATGACTGAAATGATCAACAAAATAAGATAAAACAGTGGGGAAAGCTAAATAAAAAGATGGAAAGTTTCACCAGATAACTGGAATCTATAAAACTAAAAACAACATAAATTTTGCAAATGAAAATACAATAAATGGAATGAAGAGCACATTAAGTATGTTTAATAGTAGAGTCAAAACAACAGAATATAGGACTGGTGAGCTAAAAGATAGGAAAATAAAAATTCTGAAACACAGAGGGAGAGAAGAAAAAAGAACAAAGTATAAAAGATACATGAAACTCAGTGAAAAGTCTAACATTAGGTATAAGTGAAACCAATGAAGAAGAGGAGAAAAGGGAAGGGGTAAAGAAAAAAAACTATAAAACCCACAGATTCAGAAAGCTTAGAAAAATTCAAGCAGGATAAACATAGAAAACCTATATCTAAGCACACAGCAGGAAAACTATTTAAATATCTAAAGATTAAAAAAAAACAAAAACAAAGCAAACAAAGTTTTTAGAAAAATAGCCAGGAAGACAAAACAAAACAAAACCACACAAAGAGATATAGTAAAAAAAAAAAAAAAAAACAACACTACAGATTTAATTAAATTAAAATGACTTTAAAAGTTGAGTTAGGGGCGCCTGGGTGGCTCAGTGGGTTACAGCCCCTGCCTTCAGCTCAAGTCATGATCTCAGGGTCCTGGGATCGATCCCCACATCGGGCTCTCTGCTCAGTGGGGAACCTGCTTCCCACCACCCCCTGCCTGCCTCTCTGCCTACTTGTGATCTCTGTCTGTCAAAAAAATAAATAAAGTCTTAACAAAAAAAAAAAAAAAAAAAAAAAGTTGAGTTATAGCTAGTGGAAAGAAGAAGGAAAAGTACATCTACTCCATATTCCAGCAAGTAAGAGTTTCTCATGTTCAAATAACCGACAGGGAGGCAGGAATAAAATAAATTAATAAAAAAGAAAAAAACAGCAAACAGAAAACAAAAGGTAACTGGCCTACTTAAACTTTTAACATTTCAATAATTGCATTCCATGTAAATGGTATAAATACATTCATTAAAACACAGATTGACACAGTGAATTAAAAAAGTGACTCAACTATTTTTTGTCTATGAGAAACCCATTTAAGAATAATTATATAGGTAGATTAAAAGTAAAAAAAATTATCATGCAAACATCAATCAATGATAAACAGGAGAAAGAATGCCAATATCAGATGAAGTAAACTTCACAGCAAAGAAAATTGCCAAATTCAGAGACAGACATTATGAATAGATCAAGCCACCAAGAAGCTAGAGCAGTTCTAAATGTATATACCAACCCCTCCCCAAAACAAAACAACAACTAACAAGAAAAAGAGCAGCCAAATTAGTGAAGTGAAAACTGAAATAGACAAATCCATAATTATAGTGAGGGACTCTGACACCCCTTCCTTAAAATTGGTAAAACTAGTAGATAGCAGATCATCAAAGACATTGAAGAACTCCAACAACCAAGAAGATCAAAGTGACATTTATAGCAGAGCGGACATTTTCTCAAATGCCCATGGAACATATCAAGGAAGATATATCCTACTTGTAAAACAAATCTAAATATATTTAAAAGAACTGAAGTCATCCAGAATGAGTTCACAAACCATACAGAATCAAACTAGAAATCAGTAACAGAAAGATAACAGGAAAATCTCCAAGGTCCTGGAAACTGGAAAACGTACTTCTAAATAACTCATGGGTCAAGGAGGAAATACCGAGGGAAATGAAAAATACATTGAACTGAATGAAAATAAAAACAAAACATTTCAAAATGTGGTACACAGTTAGAGAAGTGCTGAAGGGATTTGATTCCACTGAGATACATACAACAGAAAAGATGAAGTTTTAAGTTTCAAGTCTCATACAATCATGTATGCTCCCACCTCAGGAATGCAAAAAAAAAAAAAGGAGCAGCAGAAATGTTCCACATACTGAATCCTAAAATAAAAATAAAAGTAATTAAGAATATGAACTCTGATCATAATGAAATTAATCTAGAATCAATAATAAAAATATAAATTAAAAACCTCAGGTTTTTTAGAACTTGAGCAATACTATTTTCAGTAACCATTGGATCAAAGAAAAAAAAAATCACAGTTGAAATTAGAAAGTATTTCAATCTAAATGATAATAAAAATATTACATATCAAAACTCATGGGATATAGCCAATACTATCTTTAAAGGGAGATTTATAGCCTAAAACCCTATATCAGAAAAAATAGAGAAGGTTAAATCAATAATCCAATCCAATAAGAAGTTGGAAACCAGCATTTTAAATCTAAAGATATAGAAAAAAAGAAATAAGCGCAGAAATTATTATAACAAAAATGTCTGCATGACAGAGAAAACTAAAAAAAATATAAAAGAAATTTTAATAATTGAAAATTGGGGGGCACCTGGGTGGCTCAGTTGGTTAAGCCTCTGCCTTTGGCTCAGGTCATGATATCAGGGTCAAGCCTGAGCCCCACCTCTGTCTTGTTGCTCAGTGGGGGTTGGTTCTCCCTCTCACTCTGCCATTCCTCCGCTTGCACTCCCTCTCTCTCTCTCAAATAAATAAATAAAATCTTAAAAAAGAAATACATAAATTTTAAAAACACAGAAAATTGGTTTTTTAAAGCTAGTGACATGGAATGACCTTAAGCAAAACTAACCAAGGAAAATCAAATAAAGAAGAGTGAAGAAGACATATATTACCAATATCGCGGTATTATTAGAGATTACAACAGAAGCATATTGGAACTACCTCATACCTGCTCGTAACAACAAACTTTGTGCATGTGTTCCCAACTACACAACCTGAAATTGGCCATGTTCTGATTGTACACAACATGGAAATTCAAGCCATTTTTTCCCCCAGAAAACTAGTTTACTAGCACACCACTGAACCAAAAATAAATTTAAAAAATAAAAAGATAATGACGTTAATTAGAGGAATTTTATACCAATAAACTTGACAATTTAAGAAACATGCTCTTAGGGGAAAAAAAAACCGTGAAAAAGTGATTTTTGGGGCACCTGGGTGGCTCAGTGGGTTAAGCCTCTGGCTTCGACTCAGGTCATGATCTCAGGGTCCGGGATCTAGCCCCGCATTGGGCTCTCTGCTCAGCAGGGAGCCTACTTCTGCTCTCTGCCTACTTATGATATTTGTCTCTCTCTGTCAAATAAATTTAAAAAAAAAACAGATTTTCAGTACAACTGTATTTATCAAAGAAATTCAATCTGTAATTGAAAATCTCTGTACAAAGCAATCTATAAGCCTGAGGGCTTCTTCTGAAAATTTTTTTCTAAATAATGAAGGAGAAAGTAACACAGATTTCACATAAACTTAACATAGCAAAAAAAAAAAAAAAAAAAAAGTTTGCTGACTTGGCTTTTTTAATACCTTTTTTGGTACTGAAGTGTAGTTTATACCTTTCATTTGTTTAGTATCCATTCATATGTAAATATCTATTCAAATATCTCCCTATTTTTAAATATAAGTTTGTTGTTTTATTATTGAATTTCAGGAGTTATTAATATAATCAGGTTATAAGTTATTCGTATGCTTATGGGATGAGAGTAATTTCTTCTAATTTCTGGCTGATTTTCTTAATGGTGCCTTTTGATAAACAGAAGTTCTTAATATTTTATGAAACTCAATGTCTTATGATAAGTTTTGTTTTTATAGATTTATTAAGAATATGTCATCAGAGAATAATGACAGTTTCACTTCATTTAAATCTACTGGGTTTTAGTTCTTTTTCTTGTCTTATTTCCCAATGGAAACTGCAGAAGGTATAATGTTGACTAGATGCAGAGAGAATGAACATCATTCCCTTGTTGCCAGTCTTTAGAAGGCAAGTATTGAGTATTTTGTTATTGGGAATTATCTTAGCTGGAGGTTTTTGTAGTTGTGTTTCATTACATTGACCATCCCCTTCTATTTCTAAAATTGATGTTAAATTCTACCAATTTTTTCCATATTAATTGAAATGTTATTTTTCATTTTAATTTGTTAATGTAGTAATTGTATCAACTGCTATTTGAATATTAAACAAATATGCATTTCTTGGATACAATCCACTAGATAACTCTGTATTATCCTGTTTATATATTGGTGGAATTGATTTGAAAATACTTTGTTCAGATTTTTATATCTGATTATGAAGGCTACTAGCATTTAATTTTCATTTCTTGTAATATATTACTGCCTTCTTTTACTACTAGGGTTATGGTGGCTTGTAATAGGAGTTGGGAAGTGCTTTCTCTTTTTTGACTTTATGAATTTTGTTTGTGTGTATATAGGATTGACATTATTTATTCCTATATATCAATAGGCCATGTTTTCTGTTTTAGATAATTTTAAATGATGAATATCTAAAAGATGAATAATAAATATGAATTTTTAAAAAATTCTCACATTAATTTTGATGAATTATGCTTTTCAATAAACCCATATTAGAAAAAGTTTTTCATTAAACTCCCCCATTGTCTTTTTAAATTTGTAAATTCTACAGTAATGCCACCTCTTTCATTCCTGATGTTAGTAACTTATAGTTTATCTATTGTTTTCTTGATCAGTCCTTTTAAGAATTTATCAACTTTTCATCCAGGAATATATTTTTGGCTTTTTTTAGTTTTGTTGCTTTTTTTAATATTTCATTGACATATGCCCTTTTAAAATTATTTTCTTTCTTCTCCTTTGGGTCTGATTTCTATGTCTCATATATTCTTTGTTTCTCCATTCCTCTTTTCTTGTGTTTATCAGCATGATTCAAGTACTTGACAGCATTTAGCACTCATTAAAAATTCTTAGCTAATTATAAATAGAAGAATATAATTAAAATGACAGCAGTAAATATTATATTTAATGGTAGAGTACTTAAAACTTTCCCCTGGAGACTGGAGAAAATGAGGATACATGATATTCTACTCCTATTACACATGTAATTTGTATGGCTTTGGCAATAAACCACATAAGGAAACAAATATAAAATATGTAAGGATTAAAGGAAGAAATACATCTTTCATTATCTGAAGCCAACATGATTCTGTATTTAGAAAATTCAAAAGAATCTAAGACATCATTATAATCAATAAGTGAATTTAGTAAAGTTGAATAATACAAGGTCATTTGCATTACTGTATACCAGCATAAGATAAATAGGAAGTGGAATTTTAAAAATGATACTATTTACATTACCAAGAACAATAAAACTATCAAGTACTAAAAATAAATCTAACAAATGTTTAAGACCATTCCCTGAAAATCACATACTTTTTTGAAAAAAATTAAAGATGAGAAGTAAATGAAGGGATAGATAATGTTGATAGACTGGAATATTTGCATATTATATTCAATCCAAATAAAATTTTCAGCAGTTTTTTCTTTGGTGGCAGGGTGAACATTAATAAGCTGCCCAGAAAACGTGTGTGGAAACACAAAGGGCCAAGAATAGCCAAGGCAATCTTGAAAAAGAAGAAAGAAAAGCCAGATTTTTAAAAGTTTAATATAATGTTATAGTAATTAAGATACAGTAATATTAGTGTAAGTATAAACAAAAACCAATAGAATCAAAATGGGTCCAGAAACAGGGCCACATGTATTTGATAGTTTTATGCATGACAAGGGTGATATTGCAGTGTAATGGGAAGGAACCGTCAATTCAGTAGGTGGTGATGAGTCAACCAGACATGGAAATTGAAAAAAAAATTACCTTATGCCCACCTCAAACTACATATTAAAATCATTTCGAAAGGAATTAAGGGTTAAATATTATAAGTAAACAAACTTATAGCAGAAAACAGATGAGTATATCTTTATTAGCTGGGGTTAGAAAAAGGTTTCTTAAGTGGGATACAAAATGCACTAATCTTAAATTTTTTTGATAGTTTAGACTGCATCAAAATGAAAACTTTGATGCATGATAGGACGACATTGATTATGACAAGCCATAAAGCAGGAGGAAATATTTTTCAATAAATATATTCAGTAAGTGATATTTCAGAATATACAAAGAACTCTACAAATAAAGAAGAAAAAAACATAACCCAAAAGGGGTATATGCGGCGGGGGAGTGGGAGGTGAAATCAGCCAAAAACTTGAAAAAGTAATAGTCAAAAAGATAATCAAATGGTCAAAAACCATTTGAAGAGTTGCTCAACTCATCCATCCTAAGACAAATGTAATTTAAAACACAGTATGATTCCATAGTACCAATAGAGGGGCTAAAATTAATTAATTAATTAATTAATTAATTAAAAAAATACAGACACTATCAAATGTTGACAAAGACGTAGAACAAAAGGAAAGTTTGTAGAAGTGTACATTGGAAAATTTGATATTAGATAGTAACCTTCTTACCCTATAATTCTTAAGTTTATGTCCAATAGAAATGCATTTGTATATTCACTAAAAGATTGGCACAAAAATATTCTGAGTATAACTATCACATAAAGTTATCAAACTGGACATAAAAGTTCATAAACAGTCAAATAAAATAATTTTGTTATATGTATCAAGGAGAACATTATATTATAATGAAAATAAAAAGGCTCTGGGTATACACAGCAGCATATGAATCTCACAAATACAATATTGGGACAGAAATCTAGACACAAATTGCACTGTATAGTTCCTTTTATATAAAATTTAAAAGAACAAAAGTAGTCTGAGAAGTTCAAAGTCAGAATAGAGGTCACATTTCAGTGAAGCTGTGGAGGAAGGGCAGGAGGAAAGCTTGACCGCTATTAATTCTTTGCTTCTCAGTTTGGGTGCTGATGACACACATATGCTCACTCTTTGAAAGTTCATTAAGCTATGTACTTATAACTTCCACAATTTCTTACATTTTATAGGTTAAAATTAATTAATATCTTATACTGCATTTTTAAGATAGTGATTTAATATTGTCAAATTATATCATCAGCAAGCAGGGGGCATTCTATGATAATCAAGTATTAAAACTGATAACGAAATCATGGGGACACTGAGTCTAGACTTCCAAAACTGCGAGAGAAATAAACTACTGAATAAGAACCTTGCTATCTAAGTGAGTATCATCATTTATGTCTCTGAGCACTCCCACCAAATAAACTTCTATATTAATAGACCAACTGCAATCTGTTACATGCCTCCCTTTTGAGTTTTTCTATTTCTGTTAGAAGAAATTGAAAGGAAATGAAATGTACTACACTAGAAACAATCCTTCAAAACAATTTTCTGTAAAGAAAGTTAGCATTTGACTTGTACTATACAAAGGAGCTATAATATGACATTTTTCATCTACCTTAGATCACACACACACACACATACACCAGGATAATTAGGAGAAATTTTAGGAAGGAAATTGATAAAGGCAACATAAATACCTATTATTTCATTTTCCATTATGTTGGTTTCACATCTTCGATAACCTGATGTCTTCTAGTGCTATGAGAAACATGAAGATTTTATAGGAATCGGGAGCACCATAAATGACAATATTGTGTTCATTGACTCCATGGGGCTCAATGGATGGCATGGGGGAGAGAGCATGTTTTAGAAGCCTAAAACAGAGCTCTTATTGTCATAGCAAAAAAACAGGTTTCAACAAGATGGGATTGGGAGGGAGATAAGCCATAAGAGACTCTTAAACTCACAAAACAAACTGAAGGTTGCTGGGGGTGGGGGGGTCAGGAGAGGGTGGTTGGGTTATGGACATTGGGGATGATATGTGATATGGTGAGTGCTGTGAAATATGTAAGCCTGATGATTCACAGACCTGTACCCCTGGGACAAATAATAATTATATGTTCATAAAAATAATTATTTAAAAAAAAGAAAATTTTCCCATCTAAAAAAAAAATGGGTTTCAAAAATTAGAAAACACATTGAAAAACTAACAAATCAGGTGAGAAATGTTACCAAAGCGAGTACAGAGCTTCAGAAGAGTCTTAAGAAATGGATTAGGTGAACAATTGAAACTGAGAGAGAGAGAGATCATTAAAACCCAGAAGATAGGAGCTGATGAAGATGGGCCACAGAGAAGAGGAAGTCCCCAGTAAAGACGGCCCATGCAGCCTTTTCCCAAGATGACTCACAGAGAGAGTCGAATGTCAGGTTAAGAAGTACTGACCTCTGAAACGCTGAGATGAATGTCAAAAATCGTTACACTCTGACATTAATATTGTATCAGAATGTACAGTGCTTTTTTGAATTGTGTTTTTTTTTTTTGTTTTTATTTTGTTGTGTGTGCATGTGAATAGTTTTATGTACCTTTTAAATTGGTTTTGGGTGCCTGGGTGGCTCAGTGGGTTAAGCCGCTGCCTTCGGCTCAGGTCATGATCTCGGGGTCCTGGAATCGAGTTCCGCATCGGGCTCTCTGCTCGGCAGAGGACCTGCTTCCCTCTCTCTCTCTCTCTGCCTGCCTCTCTGTCTACTTGTGATCTCTCTCTGTCAAATAAATAAATAAAATCTTTAAAAATAAATAAATATATGTTTATAAAAAATAAAAAATTAAAAGTCAAAAAAAAAATCTTTAAAAATAAATAAATAAATAAATAAATAAATAAATAGGTTTTAAAGGAAACTTTTATCTAGGCAGAGTTTGTGAACAGCAGCACTGTTTTTGTTTTGTTTGTGGCGGGGAGGGAGTGAGAGAGAGAGAGAGAGAGAGAGAGAAATGGGACAGTGGGAGAAGGAGAGAGAGAATCCCAAGCAGGCTCCACACCCAGCTTGGAGCCTGATATGGGGCTTGAGGCCACAACTCTGAGATCATGATCTGAGCCAAAATCAAGAGTCAGACACCTAACCAAATGAGCCACCCAGGCATCCTTGAAAGGAACACTATTGACATTTTGTACGAGATAATTATTTTTCTGTCAGTGCTCAGCAGCATTTCTGGCTTCTACCTTTTAGATACCCAAAGGTCACTACCACCTCCAGTCAAAACAATCAAGAATGTCTCAATAAACTGCCAAATATCCCCTAAAAGGAAAAACTGCCTCCTGTTGAGAACCACTGACCTAAGCAGGTAAATAAAATGATAAAATGATACCACTCTCTCTCTCCCTCTTTTTTTTTTTTTTTTTTGCAATAGGTTTGCCTCATCCATTCTATCATAGCTGAAACTCAAATGTGAATTGTATTATCTCTATGCATGTTAAGTAAATAAAGTTATATGGGGCATAAGTTATAGAAAACATGGAAAGAATAATCCTAATGTTTATACAACTTAAACCTTCTATAATTAAAAAGTAAATGAAAGGTTTTTAAAGTATTTTCCCAATTTTGTGATTCTGAAAATTAATTAAATAGTTTGGGAATACATTTATTGACTTCTCCATGGATAAATTTTCACTTACTAGTCATTAACACTTGAATTAACAGATGAATTCTGGTTAAGAGGAACTTGAATTTCTGGGTTGATTCATTTACAGGCACACACAATTTTCAGATAAGTATATCTGTTGAAGCAAAAGAGTAAAAAAAGAAGAAGAAGAAAAGATTCTTTGAAAGCTAAAATGAAGATATCTTATGGAGTCTGGAGAGAAATAATTTAAGAACTAGGTTTGATTGATTCTATTTAGAAATTTGCTGAAGCATTTACAGAGAGCACTGGTTTTGGAAGTATTTAAGACAGAATTCAAAGGGAAACAAAAACAAAGTAAACAAAATTTGGCAGGTTGACCAATTCAATTAAAAATTGCATATACAATCTCATGCAAGTTAAGACTGCAAAAAATTAACTTTTAAGCATCATTTTAAAATCATAAAATAAGATGTATAAATTAGTTTCTGAAAATATTCTATTATAAAAGGGGGGAATTAAATATAGATTTTTCTTTAAAAGTTTATCAACAGTTTCTAACATGTCATTAATAAGAAAATAAGAGTAAATTCAAAAAGCTAGTTAACATCACCATTCTGGGCAGCAAAGAAAAGAGACACTCGTTCTAAATATGTAAAGATTCTCATTTTTCAAAGACCACTTTATATGTCACCTTCTTCTGTGGAATTTTCCTGTTTCTCCCGAATCAGAATCAACTGTTTCTTCATCTGAGGTTCCAACAGTTCATGCACATGCTTCTATTGTGGTTATGGTCTTTCTTAGGATTTATGCCTGATACTTTTCTCCCTGTAAATGTAAGACTCTGTGGTTTCAGTGACCACACTCGTTCCTCTTCCTGTCCTTCATAGCAACTGACACAGATACAGGTTAGAGCAGAAATTTTCTAAATACCTATGAAAAGCATCGTTCACATTGATCTAGGTTTAATATCCTGTGGTAAGTAACCAAAAAATATATATAGAAAATAGAATTTTGTTTTAAAGTTTAATGGTTCTTTAATGTTTATGTTAATATGTGTAAATCTGTAGAGCCATGTATTGGTACTCATGCATTTCTGTGGGTAAGTTTGTAAAGAGAAATAAAGAATGATTAAGACAAGAAATGGGTATAGGTTAAGGTGCATTTTGGCAAAATTGAACCATAGATGGTTAGAGCAAAAGTATCTTAGAGTTAATTTACTGCAATTTCTTGGTTGTAGAGAAAAGGAAGCAGAGGTCTGTTTACATACTCATGATCTGATATCTAATTTAAGGGAAGCCAGAACCATATCACAGATCTCTTTCCTTAAATCTTACTGCCTACAGACCATTTAACCAACACGAACTCAGTGAGGTGAATCAGTAGACTTGAGAAATAATACCTGTCATAACAATAGGACAAAACAAAAGTGAATTATTGGGATTTCATCAGGATAGAAAACCTTTGCACAGCAAAGGAAACAATGAACAAAACTAAAAGAAAATCTATGGAGTGGGAGAAGATATTCACAAATAGCATATCAGATAAAGGGCTAGTATCCAAAATCAATATGGAACATATCAAACTCAACACCCAAAAAAAACAAAAAATCCAGTCTAGAAATGGGCAGACAACATGAGCAGACACTTCTCCAAAGAAGACACACAAATGTCCAACAGGCACATGAAAAGATGCTGACCATCACTCATCATGATGGAAATGCAAATCAAAACCACAATGAGATACCACCTCACATTGGTCAGAATAGCTAACATTAACAACTCAACTTCACTCATATGTGCAATTTAAGAAACAAAACAGATGAACATAGGGGAAGGGAAGGAAAAATAAAATGAGATGAAAACAGAGAGGGAGGCAAACTCTAAGAGACTTTTAACTGTAGAAAACAGTTGCTGGAGAGGAGTGCGGTAGGGAGGATGGGGTAACTGGGTGATGGGCATTAAGGAGGGCACTGGATGTTGTTACATGCAACCGATGAATCATTAAATTCAACCCCTGAAAGAAATACTAAAGTAAATGTTAACTAAGTTGAATTTAAATTAAAAATTTAATTAAGAAAACCCCAAAAACAATAGGATAAAGAAGACTGAATTAGGAGATTTCAAATTAATATCATTGTTTTAGCCCTATTTTACAACTATAGGGTATACAAAATAAAACCCAAAACAAAAAACTAAAAAAACAAAAAAAATACATAAAATGCCTTCAAAGAAACTGATTAAATAATTTTTAAAATAATGTTAGTTGAATAAGGCACTTATTTTCTGGATATTAGCAAGTATTGACTTTTACAGCACTACTACCAGTTGGCAGATCTCTTTTCGAGTGGAGTTAAATATGACTTCATCTACCAAGGAGGACAATATAAGCTTTAATAAAATAAAACATATATAACTAAGCTGTCTGTAGATCTTTATGTAAACATAATAATAAGAGCAGGTGGGGCACCTGAGTCACTCGGTCAGTTAAATCATCTGAGCTTGGCTCAGGTCATGACCTCAGGGTCTTAGGGATCCAGCCTGAGTCAGGCTCTGCACTTAGCATGGAGTCAGCTTGTCCCTCTGCCCTTCCCCAGACTCATGTACGTGCATGCACGCTCCCTCTCTCTCAAATAAATAAATAAAATCTTTAAAAATAATAAGAGAGGGCAGTATCTAGATAAACTTCTTTTACTTGAAATTATATTTTATGATAATTCCTCATGTTATTTCAATGAACAAATTTAAGTTAGATATATCCTATTTATGAAAAGAAACTGAGCTATCTGTATTCAGATGAGAATTACTGAATTTGATAATTTTCATATTTTGTATAGCCCAGATTAATTTTTTTTAAATAATAATGAAACCATTTCAGAGCTATAAAACATAATATAATAAAATTCTCTCTGGTGTTTTGGGGAGAGGTAATTACTACAGAATATTAAATTGGGAAAACAGAAATAGAGCATTTAATCTACATGAATAATTGGGACACCTGCACACAGCCGACAGCTTTGCTTTTGGAGAATGTTAAAGATGGTTTTTTATAATTTCAGGTCTTATCGTTATAGTTTTTATTAATGAAAGATCATGGAAGAAAACTGTTGATAAATGGAAATTTAATTTGATTAAAATGCCTGAGAAGTACAATGACCTTGTTATTGAAAATCCACAAATAACATACTTTTAAAAATATACTGAAAGCTAAATTTAATCAATTATTTCTAGAAAATTGTCAATTAATTCTAACTTTCTGATCAATGGCTTGAGATAGATCTTTTGACAAAAACAATGAACATACTTTTTAAAGTATAGGTTACTTGTTCTATTCCTTGTTTATATTTTATGCTTTATTCATGCAGTTATTTTGTATCTTTGTCTTCTGTGATTCAATTGGTCTCTTCTAAGTAATAGAAATTCTTAAAATTCTTAGACATTAATTTGTAAAACAGCCAGTGAAAGTAAAGGAGTCATGCTAAGTCCTTCACAATGCAATATCATTTAGAAAATCATAAACTATAAACACTTTCTTGGTTAGAACTTGGAAGTATGCCCACCATTACCACAGGAGAAAGTGCTGACTAACAAAGACAGAATTTCCTCCACTTAAAATGATTATATATTTAAGAAAGAATCCCTAGTAAGTCTCTGGCAAGGCAAAAATCACAGGAAATAATAAAGGACATTAGTCAGCTAAGTTTGGGAACTAGGGAGTGGATTGCATATTTTTTAAAACTTGACTAAATTTTGTAAGGCACTATAGTACCCTGGTTAAGCCAGTGGCCCTGGAACCATATTGTCTGGGTTTTGATTCTCAGCTTTGCTGCTTAGACAAGGCTTGTCTGGGGAAAGTTACTTAACTAGTCCTTCATTAGTTTTACTTTTCTTTAAAATGGGAATCATAATATTTTTTACCTCATAAATATTTTGGAATGATTGAAAAGTTAATGTACACAGTGTGCCTGGTAGTTTCATACATAGTAAATGTCCCATCAGTATTAACTATTACTATTACCTAAGTGGAACTGATATATTCAACTGTTTATATTTTTTTCTCCTAGAATTTTAGAATTATACTTTTTTTGGTAATAAGCCTAAAGATCCCTTAGTAATATTAGTAATGTTAGGAGTGCTAATATTTGATCTATTTCCAGGAAGTGAGTTCTGAACAAATACATTTGATACCACAATTCAGATTTTTAGAGAGAATTCAGTCATTTCATGTGAATACACGAGTGTTAGTTAAATCAATACTTTTCAGTACAGGGGGTTATGATGTTCCTGGACGTTACAGTATATTACTGCAAAGTTAGAGAAGTGTAAATTCATGCCTCACTGAATACATATTGACTTCCTACATAAAGGCTAAATTTATTTCAATATTGACAACTTTTTCTCTCTTTCCATATTAGAAATCTGAGATAATAGCCAACAAAAAAAATGGTCTGAACTATTTCTAAAATTAAAAAAACAGTTTACAGTGTCACTTAGTAGAGGCTAGGGGTTCAAGATAGGGGCTGATGAAATTAAGGAGAAAATGGGAACAAAATAAGAGTCATAAGTGAGCTTGAGGCAACATGGGATTTGACGTGAAGAACATGGTTTGTGGAGTACAACACATATTGTGATGCCTTTTAAAAAACATGTCTGTAGATTATTTGGCACGCCTCCCTTTGATCCTCTCTGGGAAATAGGACAGCCTTTACCACTCTTAACTATAGGATATAAACAGAGTTGCTGCAGAGGAGGGGGATGGGGGATGGGGTAATTGAGTGATGGACATTAAGGAGGGCACTGGATGTAATGGGCACTGGGTGTTATATGCAACTAATGAATCATTAAATTCTACCCCTGAGAGAAATAATACAATATATGTTAACTAAATTGAATTTAAATTAAAAATTTAATTAAGAAAACCCCAAAAACAATAGGATAAAGAAGAGTGAATTAGGAGATTTCAAATTAATATCATTGTTTTAGCCCTATTTTACAACTATAGGATATACAAAATAAAACCAAAAACCAAAATCTAAACAAACAAACAAAAACCCAAAATACAATTGTAAATGGGATTGACTCCTTAATATCTCTTTCTTCTGTCTTGCTGTTGGTGTAGAGAAATGCAACTGATTTCTGTGCATTGATTTTATATCCTGACACTTTACTGAATTCCTGTATAAGTTCTAGCAGTTTTGGAGTGGAGTCTTTTGGGTTTTCCACATATAGTGGATGGAACTAGAGCGTATCATGCTTAGCGAAATAAGTCAAGCAGAGAAAGACAACTATCATATGATCTCCCTGATATGAGGAAGTGGTGATGCAACATGGAGGCTTAAGTGGGTAGAAGAATAAATGAAACAAGATGGGATTGGGAGGGAGACAAACCATAAGTGACTCTTAATCTCACAAAACAAACTGAGGGTTGCCGGGGGGAGGGGGTTTGGGAGAAGGGGGTGGGATTATGGACATTGGGGAGGGTATGTGATTTGGTGAGTGCTGTGAAGTGTGTAAACCTGGTGATTCACAGACCTGGGGATAAAAATATATGTTTATAAAAAATATATGTTTATAAAAAATAAAAAATTAAAAAAAAAAACCCAAAATACATAAAATGCCTTCAAAAAAACTGATTAAATAATTTTTAAAATAATGTTAGTTGAATAAGGGGCTTATTTTCTGGATATTAGCAAGTATGGACTTTAAAGCACTACTACCAGTTGGTGCATCTCTTTTTAAGTGGAGTAAATTTGACTTCATCTACCAAGGAGGACAATATAAGCTTTAATAAAATAAACACATATAACTAAGCTGTTTGTACATCTTTATGTAAACATAATAATAAGAGTAGACTGGGCACATGGGTGACTCAGTCAGTCACCTTGAATAGAATGCAGATATGACATTGCATGACCTCAGAGCCCAGGTTAAAAGAATCCACACAGTTCTTTGGGTCTTTGCCCTGAGATCCAGTAGAAGTCTGGCTACTTGTGAGCCTGCCGTTTGGAGAAACAATGTAAGACTATTGAGAGTCAATGACAGAGACAGAGACTAACCTAAAGAATTTAGCTGTTTAAACTTTTTAGTTTAGCCTTGAAAAGCCTTGAAGATGATTCCAGCCCTACCTGCTTCCTGAGTACAATCATATGAGAACCTGAATTTTTTAGCTAAGACTCTGAACCCCCAGATTTGTGAGCAAAACAATTGACAGCTTCAGTTTTGAGTTACTGTTTGGGGGTGGTTTATTACACACCAGTAAATAATCAGAACAATATGACCTTTCATATTGTTATATCACACAGAAGTTTAGTATGATTTAATATGTATATAAAGTTTCTTAATTTAGCTTAATATCATTTAGTACATAACTAGGATATCAGAGAGAGATAGATGTCTGGAAGGAATGCTTATTATAAGCCAGTAAAGTTGTTAAAGAGATCCATTTACTCAACATGTATTTATTGAGCATCTACTATATGTTGAGTAATGTTCTAAGTTCTAGGGATACATCACTGAATGACCATGGATAAATTCTTCATCCCCACAGTCCCCATGCAAGATTCAGACAATAAATAAAGAAATATGTGTAAATAGCTCTAAGCAGCTATTTTATAGATATAGAATAATGTGTCTAAAGTATAGTAGATAAAGAATAGAGGGACATGCAATGATAAGGAGAAATTTGACTTCCATTTTAGGTGAGATGGAAGCCATGGGGAAGAGTTTTCATCAGGAGGATGAGATCATTTCAATCTGATTTTCAAAGTGATTGAAATGGCTCCTATATGAATGTAACTGAGATGGCTACCTGCTGACAAAAATCCATACCCTCTTATTCTTGAGCACACAGTAAGAATATGTTTCCCAACTTTCGTGTCATTGGGTGTGACTGTGTGCCAATGATGACCATTAGGATGTGAGTAAAACTAACACTTATCTGACCCATAAAAGATCTCCTATGTGTGCTCATTTAAGCTCCTTCCCACTTCCAGCTGACAGGGAAACCTTAGAACCCACAGACGGAAGATGGCTGAGACACCATCAACCTAGGTGTCAGAATGAGTGCATGGAAAAGACTCTCCATACCCACACACACACTGATCACACACACTGATCTCACACACACACACACACACATACACACACCAATCACACACACAACACCATCAGCAGCATTATCAACTAGGAAACATCTGAACTTTTTCATGAGAAAAATCTAAAGTGTTCTTATTTCACATAATTATATGTATGGTTCTGTTAGCAGCCTAGTCTACCTCATCTCATAAGTGGATAAAAAAGGGTCTTCTAAAAATGGAGCCAGAACAGAAAGATGAAGGAAAAGACTATTTCAATCAACTACAGGAGATATACTGATAGTTTACACAAAGGTGGTGACAGTGAACTTAGCAACACGTAACCAGATTCAGAGATTCAGAGTACAGTTTGAAGACAGACCCAACATGGATCAAGATGGCAGGAGGGGAGCCTGTCTATTTCATCTCAGTCCTGCTGGGGAGCTTTCTGTGGGACCAGCTGGAGCTCTGAAATATTTTCTTTGAAAATGTACCTGATCTACCTGGGGAAGCCCAAACCTGTGTGGCAATAGGACAGAGGTGACCACACTGGAATTTGTGCACTCTCACACAGTTTCCCAGTAAGCATTTCCACTAAACAGATTAGAGTCACAAGGAAGGAGAGGCTTGTTGTAGGCTCTGTTTAGTTGGCTGCTTGGAGGAAAGAGAGAAGCCTTCAGCAGAAAGGGGAAAGGACACTGCATGACAGCTTGTACTCAGAGAACGTGGCACTTAAAGGGACTCTCGGGAGATGCCATCACTAGGTCTCAATCCTTGATATACATGGATGTACACTCATCTAGATAGAGGAATCTCCCAAGAGTCCAATAAGATGCCACATAAAAAAGAAAAATGTTTTATATAGAGAAGATCTCTCTACTCCACCCTAAGCTATGGCTGTCAGAACCTGGCGATCAGATCATGGGTGGAGAGGGTGGGCAGGACAGTGGAGGATCCACAGACCAAGAGAAAGAAGCCAACCATACCACCAACTCTGCTTTCCCAATGCAGGTCTCTATCCCAGTGTGAACCCAAGCTGGTCAGGAGAGAAACTTTACATTAAATCAGGTGTGGAGTTTTACTACTATGTTGGATCATGCATCCAAAAACATTGAACTAAATCCATGCTTGTGATTTGAATGTACTGTAAGACTCTCTATTTCTAATACTGAGCATAAATGTCATGGGCTATGCCTGACTTTTCTTCCTGAAACAGGGAAGATTAAACCACTGAATAAAATTTAAAGAGACCACAGGAAACTAAAATACAATAATGTCTTGATCACGTTATGAACCATGCTTGTTCAGCACAGTGGTTCAATTCATGACAGATGAGAAATGTGGAAATGACGTACTGAACAGGAGTTTGGAAAGCACTGAGTCCAGGCCATGCTACTTTTCTCCTGACTTGGGAGAAATATGGCTCAATCACTAAAATTTCTTGAAGAATCCTAAGACAAGGCATTGCAGCTCTATTTCTAAATGCCTAACAAAATATTAAAACATACAAGAGTGCTCTTCAGTTTTGAGCTTGCTTTCTACATGAAGTATTGTCTACATTACTTAAAGTGTTTCCTATTTAAAAATATCAAATGACAATTTCAGAAATGTTTGTCAAGAGTTTTATTCCTGTCTGCCCCCTATGTTCTGATTTTTTTCGTCCATGAATATTCTCAAATTGTAATGGGAATTCTATGCACAAAATATCCCTGGAGAGAAAACCTGGTCTATGGATTTCGATTTAATTACAGATAAGAATGGGGGAGGAATAAACGTAGGGTTCTATTTTTACTATATCCATAACACCACTAATCTGAGACGCTATAGAGGTCTACAAATTCAGAAGACTTGAAAATAATTTCTTTGATATAATAAAAAGAGAACCATTTTCTTTAACTGAATTCCTTGGCCTCTGGGGCAGAAATCAGATGCCTCACATTATAGCAGCAGTTTCTCTCCCCACATGCAATCTAGGACCCGTTAACCAAGGCTATTTCTATATTCAGTAACATTTTATACAAACTCGATTTTATGAATGATGTGAATGCCACTGCTGAGAGGTCTCACTGGTAATATAATACGGTGATGCAAATGTACGCTTCAGCTAAATTAAAGGCATAAAGATAAATTATAAATTGGGGAAATACATTTTTCAGTTATATGATTTTTTTTTTTTAGGTTATTCCTGTCAAAGTTGGAAACTGTCCTTTGTAAGAACACAATGAAAATTGCTAGACAGAATGGGAGAGAGCAGATCGCTTCCTGAGCATGTATGGGCTGTGGCTTGTTAGTCCCATATGGAGGGCGCCTGAGCAACACAAGATATTTTATGCTAGATATTCTGCAGGTTGTATAGGAATTCAATGCAATTGCAGATAATCTTCTGGTCTAACGACATTTAAAGCATCACTTTTCTCTAGTGAATTCCTATTCACTATAAAACAATGGAATGAAAGGTTCTCCATTCCATCCATGAGTCTTAAAAATAGTTTGGCAATACTTTAATCTCAATTTTTGTAGCAAGATTTGGTAGAATTATTTCATGGCTATTTGAGAAAGCGTGTGTTTAGAGGTAAACAAATTAAAAGCAGAAATAATAAACATGGGTGATTTGTACGGTTCTGTTCTTTTTTCTTGAAAACTGAGGTGTCAGAAGAACAGAATCTGGTAACTCACTGAGACAAGGCTTAGAGCAGTCCCATTTCACTGATATTGGTATGGAAGTTAGGAAGGTTAAGATACTTCCATTCAGGGACCCTGTCTTTTTATTTATTACTATATATTATCCCTTTGTATTCTTATCTTCCTTACAGAATTGTAAATTCCTTTGAGGGTAGGGGTTTAGTCACCGATCTTTGTAGTTACCCCAATGTATCCCTTACAGATTTGCTGAGTTGTTAGACTATGGTGGTTGTCCAGTAGAAATCTATAAAATCAACTGAAATAAAGATCACATTCCATTAGTTTTAAAATCCTTATTTATGTTCACATTCAAATATCTCTAAAATCAGAATGTACCTTATGGTCAATACCCTTCTATGACTACTATTAGAAGAGCACAGCTGTGGTGATCTGGCTTGGAAGAAAATCAGAGATAATATTTCTCTATAATTATGAATTATAAACATTCTTAATGAGAAAGACATTGGGTAGAAAACCATAGTCATCAAAGACTGGGATTAAAACAGTTGCATTGGTTCTCAGTGTGAAATTTTAAGAATAATTTAATAATTATTTAATTATTTAATAATTATTTATTAATAATAAATAATAATAATGAATTAATAATAATTTAATAATTTATTTTCCTTTTTACATTTACTAATGAGTGGTATATGGTTTAAAAGAAAACCTAAGTATAAACAGATCTGAAAGACTTCTTTCAGCAACATTCTATTTCATAAGAAAACACTGTGGTAGCTTAAGTGGTGTTATGTTTTACTTTGTAGTGATATATAAAATAATGGAACACCCTGCAATTACTAAATATTGTATGGCCCATGATTTTGTAGCAGGTAGCCCATTTTCTAGTGTCTAGATTTGTATCTAACACCCTGCAATATTTTGAATAGAGCATGCTTTTGGTTAAGTAACATATTTCTAAGAATTTGGAGAGTAACAGGTAACAAAAGCACCATAATTCATGTTCACAAAATCACAAAAGTTAATCTCAATATAATCAATTATGTTTTGCTTCCATTATAATCATCCATCATGAGAAACTTTTATTTGCTGTGAGAAGAGTCCTCTTGGGCATATGGATATCTATTTTAAATTTAGAGCCCTTGGTGTCCATCCTCCATCCCTAACCCAGGACCATGCCAGGTGAAGTGAGACATGCAGAAACACAGTCTCCTTACACCCTAACTTACATCGTCCAAACTGGAGGGATAGCATCTCTTTTACAACTTGCAGCAGCCACACTAAAACATCAATCCTACCGTTGATTTAGCGACCACATTTATGTAAATTCCTCAAATACACTTTGTTTTTCATGAGCTCTGACTTTTCCATGTCTTTTCCTAATCTCAGTCTGTTAAAACTCTACTCAGTCTGAAGAACCTGATGTAAATGTCATTAGATATTTCCTAAAACCTCAGCTAGAAGATACTGTAATTTTTATATGTCTATAGCTTTTGTTTATGCCTCTCAAACACTGTATCATAGGGCTATTAATCAAGGTATTTTATTTTCACTGATAGTATAATCCTTGAGTACAAAGTAATGTTTTATAGATTTCTATATAATCCCACAATTTAGAGCTCTGCTTCTAATAGGGATTCAATAAATGTTTATTAAACATCTAACTGATACATTTGCTAAATTCCTAAACTAATACACAATCTGAATAATAAAGTTTAATGCTCTATGCCACATTTGCATTTTCATGATTTTTTTTTTACTAAGAACATATAAAAACTATTCAATGGAATAGTTTCATAATATCATTAAGAATGTTACAAAAACTATCCAATGCAAATATAAATTATGGTTATTAAGATTGAGAAATTTTAGTATCCATTAGATATCATTCATCAATTATAAACAATTTCCTATGTATTTTATACATACATGCAATATTTGAGGAAATGTTTTTATATCAAACATTATCTGTTTTGCAGTAGCCTGGTTGATCCAGAAATCAATGTGGTAACACTCTCTAGGCCAACTCACCTCTCACAATGATGTTGGTGGACTTTTTTGCAGGGTTTCCCACATTATTATTGGCGATGCAGCTGTAAGTACCAGCATCTTCTGAGGTGATGGCGGGTATGGTCAATGTTCCTCCATTCAAAACAGTCTTTTCAGGCAGAGTCCCAAAGGACCTGACCCAGGTGAGAGTGGGCGCAGGTTCTCCTCCTGTTGTAACACATACTAATGTTATGGCCTCTCCAGGATTTACAACTATAGGGTCATCCACCAAGAGTTTAATTGACGGAGATGCTAAAAGACATAAACAAACAAACAAACAAAAAATGCACTATTTAGATCCGTTACAACTGGAATTCCACAGCATGCTTTATATTTATTCAAACAATTAAAAAGACATACTCTTTTCCTTTGCCAAAATCTTATTGTATTAATGAAGTTTAAGCCAGATAAAATGGTTACTATATTAATTACATGGTAAAAACCTATAGAAGTGTATTAAGAATATTACACATATAGAGAGGAATTATAATTTGTGTATTCTGAGATTATTGTTCCGAAATTAGGATGACGAGGAGGATTAAAGTTTTTAAACAAAAATCCCTTTCCCTTTGAATGCTGACAATCACCATTTGCTTCTTTCCTTCCAGGTATAAGTATTGCAGCTGTTTAGTCCTTGTATTTTCATGGTAGGGATTGTCAATTATTTAATTTTGGGATCATTCTGAGGTGAAATGATACACTTCTGTACCTGAACACAATGAAGTAAGAGATAAAGGCATAGATCATTATAGTCTTTTATTAAGCTATGGGCCTAGTTTTTGATCTTGAAAGGCATAACAAAACTATCTAATTCCAATGCAGTCTCCATACTTCATCTCTCACCTCTCCATTGACAAAAGATCTAGACAGTGAGTTCTCATCACCACTGCTTTAAAACAAACAAATGAGAGCTCAAACATAGTCACCAAACTGTGCCTCCTAACCACCCGAATGTTTAGTTTATAATAATCTCCCCAGTAAGAATAGTCATTTGCAATCTTTCAGGTTAAAACATACAAAGATAAAATATCCATTCAAAAAAATGCTGTGTTAGACTTTTCATCAAACACTCAAAATAGAGACAACACAAAAAATATGTATGTTCACAGACAGCATTTTTCTGCTTACATTGCAGTGCTGGTCTCCAACAATGCATCCCTAAAGAAAAACAGGGAGATGCTGTATGCTGGTATTTAATCTCACATATTCAGAGATATTTTATGCCAAAGTCAAAACTGTATTGTATGAAATCAATCCATATTAGAAACGCTTAACATGTTCAATTGTACTATGTGATTTTTTTTTTCTATTAACTTCAGCTTAGACTTGGAGAGTGTTTTTCTCAGAATAAAAAGTAAATTCTTGTGTGGCCTGATATTCATCTTCCTTTTTAAAACAAAACAAAACAAAACAAAAAAGGAGAGCAAGAAAACAATCCCCTGTTATTATCATGGCACTGTGGAAGAGGCACGGTTTGTCTGGATGACATTTTTAAATATAATTTTTGCATGTTGGTCCTTCTAACATGATTTTAAATAATATGGAAGTTTTCAAAGTGTCTTAATAGCCCTCATGAGGTGTTGACTTTAAATTATAAAGATTTATGACTAAAATTAGAAAATGTACACAGTGAAAAGAATATGGAAAAGGCACTCATTTAGTAGAAAAGAGCATTCTCTGAAGAGTTAAGGTTGTTAAGCTGACAAGAGATATTACTATTTAAATATTTTTAAAACAGATATTATATTTATTGATATATTGCCACAAAAAAGTAAAAGATCTCCCTATAGCCTAACTGAACCTTATTTATACTATAAACTCTTACAAATGGATTTAGTTAAAATATAATTCTAAAGATTCCAAATTTTATATCATGTTAACCAAGCTCATTTGTTTTACACCATGTTTCAGTAAAATTAAAAGTCCCAAGGCTTAGGCACCATTAAGAGGGAATGCAAGTTGGTGCAGCCTCTTTGGAGAACAGTGTGGAGATTCCTCAAGAAATTAAAAATAGAACTTCCCTATGACCCTGCCATTGCACTACTGGGTATTTACCCCAAAGATACAGATGTAGTGAAAAGAAGGGCCATCTGTACCCCAATGTTTATAGCAGCAATGGCCACGGTCACCAAACTGTGGAAAGAACCAAGATTCCCTTCAACGAATGAGTGGATAAGGAAGATGTGGTCCATATACACTATGGAGTATTATGCCTCCATCAGAAAGGATGAATACCCAACTTTTGTAGCAACATGGAGGGGACTGGAAGAGATTATGCTGAGTGAAATAAGTCAAGTAGAGGGAGTTAATTATCATATGGTTTCACTTATTTGTGGAGCATAACAAATAGCATGAAATACATGGGGAGTTAGAGAGAAGGGAGTTGGGAGAAATTGGAAGGGGAGATGAACCATGAGAGACTATGGACTCTGAAAAACAATCTGAGAGTTTGAAGTGGTGGGGGGGTTGGGAGGTTGGGGTACCAGGTGGTGGGTATTAGAGAGGGCACGGATTGCATGGAGCACTGGGTGTGGTGCAAAAATAATGAATACTGTTATGCTGAAACTAAAAAATAAATAAATTTTTTAAAAAAGAGCATATATTTGGACTATAGAAACATACAATGGTGATATAAACTCATGAAATATTTGTCCCTGAAATTGACTTGTACAAGAAGAATTGTTTTTCTATTAGACAGAAAATATTTAAAGGAAAAAGCTCAAGAAAATTCCAAAGCTCAAACAATAACACATACATAACAAAACCATTGTTCTACCTCTAATGTACTATGCAGAACTATATTCACGGTCATATTTTTAAAAAATCCTCTTTTCGAAAATGGAACTGAAAAAAGAATATTGTCCAACCTTTTTTATTGAAGATGGCATTCATTTTTCTGATTATCGCTGATATTAAAAATACCCCAGGGGCACCTGGGTGGCTTAGTCACTTAAGTGCCTCACTCTATTTTCGTTCAGCTTATGATATCAGGGTCATGAAATCGAGTCCTACATTGGGCTCTGTGCTGCATATGGAGACCGCTTGAGATTCTCTCCCTCCCTCTGCCCATCCCCCAACTTGTTCTAATTCAACATTCTCATAGGGCTTTTCAAAGCTCATGAGCAAAAATTGCTATATCTATTTCATCATCTACCTTGCAAATGAATGTTATTTTTTCTCAGTGTCCTTAAACTGTCCAACCATCCTGAGTATGCATTATAAGCTTCCTTTTTAGCACTTACATAGGTGTATAGGAAATGAGAATGAGAAATCTCATTGCATTAAATCATATAGGTAGCTGAGTGTTCAGTAAATGCTTATAACATGTGTTGGTCAGATTATTCTATCACTGTATCAGTATAAACATGTAAGACCACAGAGGTCATCAGTTTCCTTCTTAGTATGAGAAAAACACAGTGTCCTAAAACATACTGCAAGATCTAGACACCCATACATTCTTCATAACAACATGTACGAGAGAGAGATTACTATTCTAAACTCTTTTTTAAGTGATAAAGAAATTAAACACGAATGTTGAAAAGGGGACAAGAGTAACACTGAATGGAGAGAAAGTCCTTAAAAGAATACTGGATGTGGAACCTGTCAAAAGAAACCGCAGTAAACTCTACAACATGCTAAGAGGAGAAAACAGGGATTTCCTAAGGTCTGCTAGGATATCCTTCCATGTATCTGCGATCAATAGCTGGTTATGTGAAAATAATGCGATAAGAAGAAAGAAAGAATAAGGAATGAATGGGTGGTTAATGGAGGCAACATTATCCATCAGGAGATAGGCACAAACTGAAATGAATAAAAACACAGTATGAGTTGAAGGAAGGGGGTAAAAATACACATGATTAACTTCCCACTTCTGTTCTATGGCCCCACAATTTTTAAACTAAAAAATATAAAGATGACAGACAAACCAAGTCAAGCTTCTATGTGGTGAGACATAACTTAAGCTATGCTTATAGACTCAAGGAATAGAAAAAAGTTTCTCTCAAAAGAACTACTCACTTCACTGAGATGCAGAAACCACCATCTTTTCACAAATTTCACTGAAATCCATTTTCAATACACATTTCATTGAAATACAGGTTGCAGTGAACACGTCACATAATAAAAATGAGCATATTTTAGAAGTCGATTTGAAGACTGAAAATAATCTATACATTTAGTTGGGATACCATTCAAATATGATCATTGTTGATATATTGATTGATTCTCATGAAGTCCAGGAATGACATCATTTTGAGGAATTCTGTTTAAACAATGCTCCAGGATATGGCAACATTTGAAAGAGTATTCATAAATAATCTCTAATTCAGGAGAGAGGCTTTGCTACAGATATCGAAACCCAAATGCATTTTTCATTATGTTAATATTCACACACTGGATATTTCTGGAAATGATTGAGAACACAGAGTAAGTATGCTCCTTCATGGAAATTTACAGAAATGTCTCCTAGAAGAGACTTAGTTGATAATGCCAAACTGGGTTAGCACAACATTTTTTGTTTTATCATTTTTGTCGTTGTTGCTGCTGCTGCTGTTAAGAATGAATGTTTTTAGGTGTGTTGCTTATTTCCCTAGCAAAACAAATTTCAACACATTCTTTCATTCAATAAGTATTTATTGACCACATACTATGTATTTAGTCCCTGTGATAGGCGCTTGAGATGTACTGGTGGAAAAAAAAAAGTCAAAGAATCCCTGCATTCAGAAGCTCACATCCTAGAAGGAAGAGAATCAGCCCTTTTCCCATGACTCCATTGTCTTAAGTGATTTTATATATTTATATCACCTGCCTATTCTTTGAAGTCATGTGCATTTATGATCCCTGATCAAGATGCTTATGCCACATGAGCAAAATGAGTATAGAAATTGCCAAAAGATATTCATTATAAAACGAAACATTACAAAACGGAACAAATGTTATTTACATTTGATTCTAATCATTGAACAAGATAAAATGGAAAAATTAGAAATGCAACTTATTTTCTTTTTTTATATTCTTTTTAAAATAATTTTTAATTTATTTATTGACAGAGAGAGTGAGAGAGGGAACACAAGCAGGGGGAGTGGGAGAGGGAGAAGCAGGCTTCCCACTGAGCAGAGAGCCAGATGAGGGGCTCAATCCCAGTACCCCGGGATCATGACCTGAGCAGAAGGTAGATGCTTAATGACCTAGCCACCCGGGCACCCAGGAACTTGTGTTCTAAGATGAGCAAAAGACAATGAAGTCAAAATCTTTATTTTAGTCAATAAGCTATGTCAATACTTGGGATACTAATACATAATGGCCTGATATGTCTTCATAAACTTTGGGAAACATGATGAAAAAAAACTTTAAAACCACATATATCTCACCCTTTCAGTCAATAAAACCTAACTAATCTTGCCAAAATGTGAAATATTGGGAAATTTGGTCTCATTCAAGTTTATAAGAATGAGAGCACTCATCTGCTGCTGCAGCCGAATCCCAGAAGGTCGTCACTCATGGAGAGAAATCCAAGCTTAAAAATACTTCCAAGTAAGAAATTTGCTGTCCATAGAATTTTCCTGTTCCTTATAGAAGATACAAGGTGCTGAATAGTACTGCCAGTTTGAAAAGTGTCCTCTTCACGAGATCAGTAGGGCATGAATTCACTATACCTGCTGCCTGGAATTCTCTTCCCATGCTTATCCACCTGGCAAACCAGTGGTCAAGTGCTTTACCATGCTCAAATGTCAGTATCAATTCCTCACTGGATTCCTAGTTTTCTTGTCTAAGACAGTTGAATTATTTCCTCTTTGTATGACCATAGTTGTTTATAGTAACTATCCCTCATGCCCCACTATGACAATTAGAGCTATTACCCCTACCCTTTCACTGTGAGATATTTAGGAATAGGATATGAGGGTGAGAAGGGTGATTTTTTTCATGTTTGTATCAACATCAACCAGAAAAGGATCTCATGAGGAATTAAGTACTCAATAATGTCTCGTTAAATAAAATAATGTTAAATTTAAAGATTAGAGAACAAGATGCTCAACATCACTGATTATCAGGTAGCTGCAAATCAAAACCACAATAAAACATCATATCACAGGGTGGCAAAAAAAAAAAGAGAGAGAGAGAGAGAAGGAATAACAAGTGTTTTGGAGGCTCTGGAAGAAATGGAGCTCTCACATTACTGTTGGTGGGATTGCAAATTGGTACAGCTCCTATGGAAAACAGTATGGATGTTCCTCAAAAAACTAAAAATAGAAATACTATATGATCCTGTAATCCCCCTATTGGGTATTAACCCACAAAAAGCAAAAACACTAATTTAAAAATGTATATGCACCCCTATGTTGTTTGCATTATTATTTACAATAGCCAAGATAACCTAAGTGTCTATCGCTAGACAACCAGATAAGGAAGTTGTGATATTAATGGAACATTACACAGCCATAAAAAGGATAAGACTGTACCATTTGGGATAACATAGATGTACCTACAGGGCATTATGTGAAGTAAAATAAGTCAGACTGAGAAAGACAAATACCACATGATTTCACTCCTATGTGGAATTTAAAACCAAAACCAAACTAAATGAATAAACAAACAAAAAGGAGAATCAGACTCAAAATACAGAGGGAAAAAAGTGACTTTTTTTTCCATACAAAGGGAGGTGGGTAGAAGTATGGGAAAAATGGGTAAAGGGAAGTGGAAGATACAGGCTACCAGTTATGGAATGAATAAGTCACAAGAATAAAAGGCACAGAACAAGAAATATAGCCAGTGATATTGTAATAGTGAGATATGATAACAGATGGTAGCTACATTTGTGGTAACATATAAATCTGTCAAATCATTATGCTGTATACCTGAAACTATGGTAACATTGTGTGTCAACTATATTCAAATAAAAATTACAATGAAAATTAAGATTAGAGAATAGAAACTTCCCTTAAGTCCCAACTATTCATTATAAAATTAACAACAACAAAAATAACAATAACATGAAAGAATGCAACATACGACTCGAAATTTCATGAGTCATTTATCAAAAAATACTAGTTATAAAGACCTGCCAGTACTTTCATTGTTCAATCCATCTAAACTAACCATACTTTATATTACTAACAAGGTGATGACAAGGAATTGCACTATCAAAATTTAGTATACCACTCACATAAAATGAATATAGCATATTATTTATACTTTTTTATACTTAGCTCTTTGCTCAGCTATGACACATGCACTACTATTAATAAACTATATGATTAAGCCAAATTATATCCCTGAAACTGAAATAAAGGAAGCGTGACCTTTGTCATAAGAGGACAGTATATAGATAATCCAATATGGGCCTAAAAAATCAGTCAGGCTGTAAGGCTTTACTGTGAGAGTGATATAGTGAAGCAGCAGAACAGATAAAGACGTCTCCTCCTAGACCATCTGGTGTGGATCTCACAGCTATACTGCTGAAGCCTCACCAGAGCAGCAAAGCAAACAAAACAATAATTCTGTTCTGGATACCACAGCTGCTGAGATGGGGGAAGCTGGTATTTCTATAACCAGTAATATAACACAGAGGGATCCATGCAAAGAGGCACTCTCTTACTGGTTATTCTCTTGCTGATCTGATAAAGATTAATTCTTTCCTTTTATTATCCAGCCTGAGGACACCATATTATATTGCTCCATTCTGAATCGTTTTATGATTCTATAACTTTATCCTATAGTTACTCTGGCTAAGACTGGCTCCTAGCTAATCTTGAAGAATAATGCTGAATAGATTTAACTCTGCCAGACCTCTGTATGCCCCTCCAAATATCCAGGGGATACTCTTAAATAATTCCTATAGGACTGCCGAGACCAAATTTCTATCTAGATTAGGAAAACACCTGGGCATATAGTCTCCTAACCTTATGATACATCTTATTCAGGTTATTCAAATAACTAAATTGGCTCCAAGATACAGCAAAGATTAGATGGACAGAATTACAACCTTTAATATGTGCCAGACCCTCTTAAAAAACCTTTATATCACAAAACAAACTGAGGGTTGCTGGGGGGAGGGGGTTTGGGAGAAGGGGGTGGGATTATGGACATTGGGGAGGGTATGTGCTTTGGTGAGTGCTGTGAAGTGTGTAAACCTGGTGATTCACAGACCTGTACCCCTGGGGATAAAAATATATGTTTATAAAAAATAAAAAGTTAAAAGTAAAAAAAAAAAAAAAAAAAAGGCTCCACAAAAAAAAAAAAAAAAAACAAAAAAAAAACAAACCCAAAAAAAACCTTTATATATATGACCTATTTAATAGGGGGCACCTGGGTGGCTTAGTAAGCCTTCAGCTTAGGTCATGATCCCAGGGTCCTGGGATCAAGCCCCGCATCCGGCTCTCTGCTCTGCAAGCAGCCCGTTTCCTCCTCTCTCTTTGCCTGCCTCTCTGCCTACTTGTGATCTCTGGTCTGTCAAATAAATAAATAAAATTTTAATTGTATGAGGTAGGTACTACTATTATCCATTTTAGTTATTACAAATCTGGGAAATAGTTTAGATAACTTGCCCAAGGTGACACAGGTAGTGAATTGTGGAGCTGGGGTTCTAATTTAGGCAGTCTGGCTTGAGATGAAGATAAATCATTGTAGATAAACTCCAGAGTGAAATGAACAAAGTTGATAATTTCAAAGTTCTAACTGAATTCTTAATGATATTTATGCCAGAAGATGACTTATAGCAGCCTAACAGAAAGAGGAGATAATATTAGTATCATCCACTACTACATTATAAAAACAAGGGCTGGGCAAAAACAAACGTGATTTGCTAGTCAGACTACCAGAAGTTGTCTCCATTCAGAATATAAGGCAAAAAGGACTTGTGAACCACCTAAGTCATAATTATAAAGCTTAAATTCTGAAGTGTTTTTGGAAAAGGCTCTTGGGCCATTGCTCAGAGTGTGATTATTCCTAACATGTTTATACATAACTAAAATGGAATCAGCAATTTAAATTCTCAGATTTCAAGAGGTTAGAAGGAAGTTAAACACGGAAAGGCTTCTCAAGATGGGAAAACGGAAAACAACAGTGATAGTTGACAATCTACCAGCAAGAAAAGAGAAAGTTTGAAACAAGTGCATTATTCCATGGCATAGTAAGTATCGTCACAAAGATAAACCACGCCTCCATCTATTTCAACTATTTTTCCAAAAATGCCCAAATAGGAAGGTATAATTTTAAAAAGCAAGAAAAGAAGTAATACATCCATATATTTAGATGTTAGCAAGGCGCAGATAGAGAAATATTTTTGCTGATGCTTCTAAAGTTTGCTATGAAATACTACTTCATGAAAGACAAATGTGGTCGTATTTTGCTGAATACAGTAGTCGAACAAAATTCAGTAAAAAAATCAAATCATGCAAATCATACATATATTCATACATAACACACTTAAGCATTAAAACAGGTACTTACTTTGAAGATTTTATTTATCCATTTGACAGAGATCACAAGTAGTCAGAGAGACAGGCAGAGAGAGAGAGAGGAAGGGAAGCAGGCTCCCGGCCAAGCAGAGAGCCCGATGTGGGGCTCGATCCCAGGACCCTGAGGTCAAGACCTGAGTGGAAGGCAGCGGCTTAACCCACTGAGCTACCCAGAGGCCCCAATTAATTACTTTGGATTTTTGAAAGTGGTTTTACAAAACAGACTGTCATATCATGATTATTTGAATTGGGTGACACCCAGATTAGTAGTCTCATGAGTTCCTCAGCTCCTTAGCACGCATCTGTTCCCAACCTTGCAGCTGGAATTTCTTCTCCAGCCTTCAATGGACATGTATGCATTTGAAAATGTTGGAATTAGGCATTTTATTCTAGTAGGTGAGGGTGCCTTAATGAATTGAGACCTGCCCTGGGAAACTCTAGAATTGTGCAGATTTTGTTTTATAAAGGGCTAAGAATGTTTTTAGGAGCCGCTGGCTTTCAAGTGCAGACATATTAAGCATTTTTCTTACTATTACATTTCTATTGATATTCATTCCCCAAAGTTCATTAAGTGAAAAAGGAAAAAGGAAGGCTTAACAAGAATCAGAGCATAATCTGTTAAAAATAAGTGTACTGGAGTAGAGAAATTTGATTTCAAGTCTTGTGTGTGATTAGGAACCATTTTATTGGACTGAATTACAAAGCCATACAACTGTGGTTTACACTGGAGGAAATGACAGTTTTAAACTACAGGCCTTGTAGGAGGTGTCACTACGGTATCATGTTGACATACTGTAAATAGTAACTGCTGCTTAACACTGTCATTATAGATCTAATTCCAACGAGAGTCAATTCAAGTCTAACCATTAAACTAGCTACACTTCTTATCTTGGGATTTCAGACACTCAGAGAATATTTAAATATATTGCTGCCATGTTCTAGGACAATGCTGCTACACGATAAGGGAGGTATTTATTTTTTGAATAAGATAATACTGTAATGTAGCATGTGTAGAAGAACTAAATAAGCTGCACAAAATGGAATGTTGCTTAAGGAAAGATTAAAAGCCAATAAAACCTTTTTAATACTATTTTAATACGAGAGATAAAACATTGACTGAATCACCTCTGAATTCAATTCCTCTCTATGTATAAGAAATGTACATAAAAATGTCCTGCCAATATTTTATTTCTCAAAGTTATTAGAAATACAGCTTTTACATTTAGATATTTTCACTATAGATTTCACTAAACCTGCATTTTCCCAATCTACATGATTACTAGGAGCTACTGAAATTATCTTTTCAGAGAATACAAATACCATTTGTATTTGTATACATTGTATTTGTACCATTTGTTTTCAATGTTGAATGATTTTTTGATTTTCTTCAAGTTCTTAATATTGATATGTATTGATATGCCTATTTAATTCTTTAGCAACTTGAAAATTAAATCCATATTAAATTGACTTTGGATCTGTTTATCTATAATAATATTTTCTCTACCTATATTCATATTTAACATTTTGCTCAGACACATAAAACAATGTTTAACATGCAGATTATTGTATATTCAGTGAATTTTCTGCTTCCTTGAAAAGTAGAATCATATTTCTGTATGGCCCACAGAGTCATAATACTGTATGGTTATCACACCAGATTGCTTTTTACTTACAATTGCAAAAGGAAAAAGACATGAATATTACAATTTTTTATCAGATTGAGCTAAAGGTTAAGTTGAAAGATAAAGTTGAAAGATATGCAATGAGGCAAGACTAGAGTTTTTAAATATTTCTGATCAACATCAAGAGAATTAGAAAGATACAGAGAATTGGAGTTAATCCTCTTTTCCCCCTTTTTGTTTCCTCTAAGCAAGTGTCTTAGTAGATTTAATCCCAGAGAAATTTAACAAGAATCCATCTTACACTGCTCATTTTCCCAGTAGTTTTGTTCATTTATTTCCTGTGGTGCCTATTTTTTTTTTTCCTCCTTGCTTATGTGACAATCGTTTTGAAGGAATTTCTTACCTATTGTTACCTGTTAAGTCAAACTATCTGGAACTGCCTGCATTTTACCATGTAAGAACTAAAGACTTCTTAGTAAAACAAAGCAAACTCAGGTCACTGGATTTTGCTGGAGAGACAGAACACTCCCTAGAAGCGCTTTCCTTGGCTGACTTAAAATCCCACATCTTGCTGGGTTGAGCACAATGCTGTAATGCCAAACCAAAGTAAAAACTTAAGGAGCAGCTTCATACAACTGGCACATCTTGTTATGCCAAAAACTTTATACCTGGTTTCTTGAAAGCACCTGTTCTTGTCATATCAGGATATTGGGTGGCATTAATAAAACAAGAGGCCAAGACCATCAGCAATAAATTCCTATTATACAATGGGTCTATCAGCAATCAATACTGCTGACTTCACTGCACATTCACTGGATTAGTGTGTGACTGAAAGACGCAGTCAATAAAATGCTTGAGTAGTACAGGGTGTGATGCTTTAGAAATAACTGCTACAATAGCAAACCAAAAGTACATGTTATGTCTGGACTTAGAATCAAAAGATTGATGTTAATGCATTTCTGATACTCTGCTTGTCTATCATTTCCCATTTACCAGTCTTCTCTCTGCTTCCAGTCTCTGCAACAATACACTAGACACCCTACTCCTACTGTATAAACTACTACAGCGTCACCGTCTTTCTCTCTTTCTCTCTTCCTCCCCCTCTCTCTCATGTTTCATTAAAATTCTTCAGGAACCAATGGGAACCTTTTAAGTTATGGCCAGTTGTGGCTTCCATGACCCTATGATGGTAAAAGTGACCACAAGGCTACAACTTAGCCACAACACAGAGCCTTAAATCGTATGAGTAATGTGGCTAATCTCATTTAAACTTCCCAAAATGTATAACAAGTTAAAAATGAAATTGATGCTTTTAAATGCCTTGGAGTTTGAGGGAAAAGAGTAGCCAGGGATGCATCCTGTCTTGAGGGGCATTAAAGCCTCCCTGCCAGTGATTTTTTTGTTTTGTACAAGTAATATTAAAAGCACAATATTTGCAAAGATTCCCTCAAAGAGGTGCATTCGGTTCACAAATTATTAGTTTCACTTTTTCCTGCATAGTAATGTAAGCCCCACATATGAAAGGACAACAGCACAATGAAGTATTAATATTCTTAAAACCTTAACCTTTCTTGCCTGGACCTTAGGGCTCAAGAGTATGTGTGTGTGTAGAGGCTGCATTTACTTCTTTGCAGCTACCTCATTTCATCTAAGTTTTTATTGTTGTTGATGTTATCTTGCTAAATAAAAATGAAATTTTAGAGTGAATGGTGTCTTCTCATCTACCTGAAACCCACCTCAGAGACCACTATCATTATGACTGAGCAAAAATGCAAGTTCAAAGAGTCGTCAGAATTGTTCACAGCGGTGCAGAGTGGGGAGGGAAAGCCAGGATCCACACCAGGTCTTCTCACTGAAGTTTCTCTATATAGAATCGCTTAAACCTCTGCATGCACCAGCATTAACGACTGTCATGAAGACTAGTATCTTGTACAGAGGAAGGCTGTATGCTGAATTAGATCACTGGTTTGCCTGGGTTTATAGGATTTTCCAGGACTGGGACTTCCATTGAGTCTAGGACAAACAGGGATGATTGACAACCTGAAAGGTGACTACCTGATATAATCAATTCAAGACCAAGGTGAATAAATAATAGGATAAGGTACATGCACTAATGGAAATTATTGTATTTTCATCATGACAGCCAGTAATCTATAAATTCAAATGTTACAGTAAATGATCATGGAGGTATCTGTATCACAAATTCTGTATCACAAATTATGAATTGCAAACTCAAAAACCATGCAACAAGTCTAAAATGCATTTCTAGCAATTTAATTAGTATTTATAATCATGTACTTTGGGGGGGTTTCACTAGAACAAAAGAATCTTAAGAAGTCCTAAGCCATGGTCCACAAATCCATAATCTAGAATTAAATCTAGAATTAAAATAAAAAATAAAATTAAAAAATTAATTATTCTCAGAGATTTAGGAATCTTCTTACATCATTTTGGCGTATCTTCACTCAATTTTCTGAAAGAAATATTATAAAACACATAATTTGAACTTTTGTAGTCTTATAAGTAATTTTAAAATTGTTCAATTTAATTACAGTTTAATAGCCTATGAAGAATAGTAACTACTTACAGTTAGAACAATTTTACCAATGAATTATTCTAGATGTTCGCTAAAACACAAATTATTTGATATGCTCCAAAGTATTTGTGTTAAGTTGTGAGATAACATGTCAATAATTTACATGTCTTTCAATGAATATGACAGCATTTCCTTTCATTTGATTAAAAGTGTTTTTTATTATTCTTCTATTTTTAGACATCTACTGCATCTGGGTTATGAAAGCTTCTGGGAGAGTTGATAGTTGATGAGGGATACTTTATATAAGAACTCGTAGTCCCAGAATAACTCTGGATATAACTAACCTGAAAAATGCATTGCCAGGACAACAAAATACGCAGGTGTAGGGAGATCTCAGCAACATGCGAACTTCCTGTTATTATGGTAATAGGATTTTGGAAAATCTGGGTCACCTTGTTGCTCTGCAAACAGTCTCAGGAAGACCAAAGTTGAAACCCCATACTGACCACTGCTTCTGTCCCCAGATTCAGTGCTTACTTATCACCCATATTTTCATATTTCTAAAGATACATTAATGAGAATAGGGCATATATGTTTGATTACCTTAGGAAAAGATGAGCTCTTGGATTAGGAATCTGCTGTAAATCAACCCAATTGTAAGCTTTTTCAATTTTCCTTACATACCATTATCAATTTTTATTTCTGTTAAACATTTTTGCTAACAGTTTAGACAGACATATACCAGAATATGTGTTCATTTCTATAGACTTTTCTGAGAAATGTTATTTAATTTATCCACCCAGTAAAAGTAATTTTAAGAAGATTATGAACTTATTTCAAGATTAGTCATCAATGGTTGAAGCTGTACGCATTATCCTAACAAAAGTCTAAGATTCTTGTCATCATCTCACCACATTTACTGATGGTGCCACTTTATTCTTTCTTTCTATTAGCTAGGTTAACAACCCTACATTTTATATAGCTACTATATATTATATTTATCATGTGCCAGACACTTATTTTAAAAGTTTTTCATTTTATAGCATTTATAGTCTAAAAAACCAAATAAAGTGGGACTTTGTGTTATCCCCATTTTTAGGGAGGGGAAAAATAAGTTTAGAGAAGCGAAATAAATCTCCAAGTTTAGAAAACCAAAAGTTGTATCTGAGGCTTTCGAATTTCAAAATCCATGCTAAAGAGTTATAGGAAAGGTCTCATTCTCTAATGACAGCCCATCAACAATATGTGTGTTCTGTTGGTGTATCTAGTAGTAAATACTGTCATTTAGAAAATCTGTATTATCTAAGATAAAAAAATCTACTAAGGAATTAATGTTCTCAATATATATTTGTGCATGAAATGATGATTCTTGGCTTTTTCTTGTTTTTTTTTTTTTCCTTCTGTTTTATCTTCTGTAGCACATACTAACTTCTCCATCACAAAAAAAGAATGAGAAAAAAAAATGCATGGGTTCACTGATGTATCATTTCTGATCCTATTTCAATATTTTGACCATGCTTTTAAAAATTCATGATAATACTATTACAAAAGTGATTTCTGTCCCTACCTAAAGTTTTATTTAACTTTTACTGTTGCTTCTTTATCATTCCTCCAAAGATAAAAATAACTGGTTGACAAAACAGTCTCATTAGAGTTATCTTTTTGACATACTACTAAAGAAAGTCTTTTCTCTCTAAATGGTAGATTCATTTTCTACCATTTCTACCAATCTATTTCTATATTTAACATAGATTATATATATAACATATATAATATAGATTGTATATATATATAACATAGATTTTATATATATATATAACATAGATTATAAACTAATTTCTACCATTTCTACCAACCTATTTCTACATTTAACACAGATTATAAACTTATACCTGAACTTTTATGTTATTTATTTTTTATTTTTTCAAAGATTTTATTTATTTTGAGAGAGAGAGAGGAAATGAGTGATGGGGAGGGGCAGAGGAAGAGGGGAAGGAGTCTCCATGCCAAGCAGGCACCCTGTCTCCGGCTCTATCCCAGGCACCTGGGATCATGACTTGAGCCAAAGGCTGATGCTTAACTGACTGAGCCACCAAGGCACCCTAATACCTGAAATTTTAAAAGAAAATGAATTCCAAATGCAAAGCCCACCTTTCAGTCATTTAAAAGTATTATGGATTGAGAGGTGTGCCCGTAAGATTCTTATGTTCAACACTTAAACCTCAGTGTCACTGTATTTGGAGTTGGGGCCTTTAGGACATAATTCAGGTTAAAGGAGGTCAAAGGTGGGACTGTAATCTGATAGGGCTTGTGCCCTTATGAGAGGAGAAGAGACACTAGAGCTCTTGTTCATTCACTCTCTTCCTCTGTAAACCACAGATGAAAGATTACAGGGGGAAGACGGCATCTACAAGCCAGGAGAGAGGGGCCTCACCAAAAATCAACTCTGACAGCACCTTACTCTTAGACTTCTAGCCTCTAGACTATGAAAACATAAATTTCTGCTGTTAAAGCCACCCAGTCTGTGGTGTTCCGTTATTGTAGGCCAAGCAAACTAGTCCAGGAAGTCACTGTATTTGCACTATATATTTCTCACAAACTTGGTCTTTTCAAGTTATCACTGTTAGTGAAATACCATATCTACATTCTAATAAATGATGCTATTGATTTGGTAGATACTGGGGAGATCACCTAAAGGCAAGGCACTGCTATATCTATGCAGCTAAGAAAAATGCATGAGGTTAACACCCAGATGTACAGCAAAATGTCTACTGCCCCTTCCTTTGCACTTAAAATGACCATGTGACCAAATGTGTATGACAATGCCACTTTACAAAAGGAAGTTTTTATGTATTTTTATTTCATTATCTACAGCTATTCCTACCGAATTTTTATAACTGCAATATTATTTTATTTCTCATAACACCTAGATACATTAGTTAAATTCCCATAAACATAGGAGAAAACTACCACAAATAAACCACAATGTGCAAAAATTTTATATTGAGGTTTATTGCAACTGCTGGGCATTATTATATTACACTTTCGCTGTGGGTTCTATAAAATAAGAAGAATAGATAACAGTAGATATCTAACATAATAAACAGAGATGTCCCCTAGCCCTCTACCTATTTTATGATAATTTATTAACACAGATATAAGGGGAAAAAAATAGAAGGAAGAGAAAGAGGAAGAGGAGAAAGGGACATAGGTTTTCCCTATTTATTTGGCCAGTAATACTTTTGCAATGACTTGGTTATTAAATTTAAGGAAGACATCTTAATCAAATAATTTTTATAAATGCTAAGTGTGAGTAGACTGAATCAAAGGACCTATATAATGAAGTAAAATTAGCCCCACCTGTCCAATTTCTTTACAGAATGCATAATTCTCTCTCAAGCAATTATGTAATATGCTTTTAATCCTAATATAAGTAAACTACTTAATTCTTATTTGCCTTTGAAATCATGAGACATCAACATATATAAGTACTTAAAATATATTAAAATAAATGAAATTTGTTTTATCATAATTTCTAAATTCCCTAGACATCAACATATATAAGTACTTAAAATATATTAAAATAAATGAAATTTGTTTTATCATAATTTCTAAATTCCCTCAAGTTAGAAATATACATAACCTGAGAAACTTCAATATTTAATATTCAGTTACCATAATTATGATAATTTAAAATATATACATATATTTAACAATATTCTAAATTTACAAAATATTTTTAAAATTTCCATCTATTTATTTGTCAGAGAGAGAGAGAAAGAGTGTAAGCACAAGCAGGGTGAGAAGCAGGCAGAGGGAGAGCAAGGAGCCCAATGTCGGACTCCATCCCAGGATCCTGGGACCATGACCTGAGCCGAAGGCAGACATTTAACTAACTGAGCCACCCAGGTGTCCCTAAATTTACAAATTTTAAAGGTTTGTTTTAATGAACTAAGAAAAATACAGCTACACTGAGAATTTATCAATCAAGAGCTAACATTCTTTTTCTTCCAAATGCGAGTAGGAAAATGACCAAAACAACTTGGACCCTGCTACAACCTTATGACAATAAAGAAATAAACCTAAAGCTTCATGTATTATACAATCGTTTCAGTTGTCATGATAAGTGCTAAGACAGCTAGGTTAGGTATGATAAATAATGACACTTCTGTGACATGAGATTTTTCACAGCATAACAAGTAATCAACAGGGGCCACCAAATGATTGGTTATTCCATGGCAGACGCAACTACAAGCTCTACCATATATCAATCTATAGCAGGAAAGTTAAGAAAACATGTTATTGGTAAATCTACAGATGATACTTCATTTTAAAATGACACTAAACATGGCTTCTCTAAGTAGTTGTAAAAAATAGGCTTTTGTTTTAAAGATTTTATTTATTTATTTATTTAAGATAGCAAGAAAGAGAGAGAACAGGAACAGAGGGGAGAGGCAGAGAGAGAGTGAAAAGCAGGCTGCCCGCTGAGCAGGGCACCTGATGCAGGGCTGGATCTCAGGACCCTGGGATCATGACCTGAGCCTAAGGCAGCCACTTAACGGCCAGGCACTCCCAAAATAGACTTATTTTTAACAAAAGTTTCAATTCACAAAGTAGAATGGGTTCACGGAAAACATTTTGATAATATAGACAGTATCTGTTTTCCAAAGTAATCATTTATGCTTATTTAAAGTGTGTACACTGCAGGTTATTCCCAGAAAGTCTAATTTAGCAGGTACAGAAAGGACCCAGAAAACTGTATTCCGTGATGCAATTGTTCTGCTGCAAAAACTTTTACAAAACTTTATTCACAGCAGACACTGTTTCCATCTTTATATGCCATGTCATTGGGCATTGTTCAAATCAGGTCAATAAACTGATTATATTTAAAAATTTTCCTTCACTCTAGAGTTGTTAAAATAAAATTTTATTTGTACCAAAAATATATTTAATAGTCAATTATTTCATATCCATTACAAAAATTATCTCCAAAGTTACCTTAAACATATTAATTAACAGATAAGAGTAATCAAACATATTATACTATTTAAAATACATTCAACATTTTGCAACCAAGAGTTAAAAATATGGGAACTTTATGCCATTTAAAGATTCACAAGAGTGAAATCATCAAGAGTACCTGTCTCTGGGGCACCTGAGTGGCTCAGTTGGTTAAGCATCGTCTGCCTTTGGCTCAGGTCATGATCCAGGGTCCTGGAATCGAGCCCCATGTGGGGCTGCCTGCTCAGGGGAGAGTCTGCTTCTCCCTCTCCTCTGCCCACCAGCCCTCACTCTACCTCCAGCTCTGTCTCTAATAAATAAATAAAATCTTAAAAACAAACAAACAAAAAAAAACCTCTCACACTTATTATCCCAATGGTGACTCCTGATCTTTTTCCAGTGTTAGAAAGCGATGAACTAGCCTGTATGCACTTGTGTTTTAATAGGCCTGTTTGCAGGAAGATGAAGATGCTGAAAGCTTAAGTTAATCCTGGTGTAATTTGAGAGCTACCTCAATGACTTCACCTATTTGAAATGCACCAACTCTTTCAACCAGATGGGAAAAATGCTGAAGCAAACCAGGTTTGAATATGTAAAGCACCAGTCACATGACAGATTTGATTATAGTAATCGAAAAGTCAGACAAGGTCCTAAGCTTATTATTTTTAATCCAATTATTTACCATAACTCTAATGATCAATTTGCAGTGAACATGAATCTAAAATTTGCATGAGATAATTTATAAAAGAGAATGATAGTTTATTTTCTTGGTTCAGTCTAGGTACACAATACTTTAGACTGAAAAATAAAGAACGAGACAGCTGAAAAGTTAAACAAAACATCTATATTACAGAGTTCCTGTGCTCTCTCCACAGGACAGAGAGTCAAGTCTTTGTTTTCTGAGCTGGCAGTTGTCAAAAATCACCTCAGAAACAAAGTTACCCAACTGTTTCATAAGACCTCAGGAACTGGAAACTCTATGACCTCTCATGGTAATCTCCTCCTTTCAGCTTTAGGTTAAGAAATGCTTATTTATTCGTAATAAAACTCTAGCCAAGATTTAGGTTCATTTTCTCTGGCTTCACAAAAATTTTGTGGATAGTAGCTAGTCAGTCTCCTATTTAAAATAATTCTTCACACTTTGGGATAAATTTTGTCTCCACTCGTTAGTAGCTGTGGGACATTGTGAAATAATAAAATATACATTCCTAGAGCAGAAAAAATGTTAAATATGATTTTATGGTACCTCTTAGTCTTTAAAGAATTTTTGTTTTTATTGATTTAGTTCATTCTCAAAACAATCTAATGAGGACACTTTAATCACCAAGGGTTAGTGGGTTATGTGTCAAATGATAAAGACATGATAAAACAAACAAACAAAAAAAGAAAGAAAAACCCTCCTGTTTATAGCCCAATAGTTATAAAGATAAACTGAAATAATAAACATGAAATACTTTTAAAAGTAATAAAGTACTGCTCAAGGGTAAGGTCCATAACATATGTAGTAATATACCAACTCCTTTGTTCTGACTCTTACTGTAATATGTTTACCCAACCCATGGGACTTCCATTTTATTTCTAATTTTTCTCCCTGGATCATGTGTATTGTAAAAACATATTAAAGAAACTAAGAAAAACAAAGATAATTATAATAATTCACCAAGTATTTCATGCCAAGAGCAACATAATCACCCCTAGTTCTTACATGCTAATCTCTGATATTTATTTCTCAACAGCTTATTTCTTCTTTTTTTTTTTTAAGTGAAATGAGATTATTAACTTTTATAAGTCTAAGGTTCACTAAGATTTTATTTTTCTGTTATGTTGTTTCCCTCAAGTCTTTCTCATCCTTCTTGATAGAGTTTATTCTCATGTCCCACATTCTTCTTTTACCTTCCACTAATGACTTTTACCTGGTGCTTAATAAAGCATTTCTCTAGTTTAAGGCAATTTACATTTTAGCCAACATTCCTAAGCCTATCAGTGCAGACCCATAGTAGGAACCCAGGAAGTCTCTGACGAATACATGAATGAATACTTTTTTAAATTATCTTTCAAAATTTTAACAACTCAGTGGAACCTGGGATGGTGAATCAACAGTTGAGCACACGTTTTTTTCACCTTCCAATAAAGTCCTAAGTGAAAAGGACTTTAGGTGAAAAGATGATCTTTTCATCAAATGTGTTGTGTGCTGACTAGCTCTTTGTTGGAAAACTGACAAAGCATGTGCCATGTGCTTTACGTATGTTAACTCACTAATTCTTGCCTACAACATTATGAATTTGTGAGGAAATTGAGGCAGAGTGTGAAGCAATTTGTTCAACCAGATCCAAGAGCTAATAAGTGGCAGAATCAAAATGTGCACCCAGGCACATCAAACCCACACTATGCAAGGTTTTTGTTAATGAGAAAATTACTTTTAAAAACTATTTTAATAGCATTATTTGAAAGTAAAAAATTTACATTAATTGCTACTGAAAGTTTCTCAAAACCAGTTCAAATTCTATTTTATTAGAGTGATTATTTCCACACAATCATGCAAAAGACAGTCCATTCCCACACTCTCTCCGTGCTCTTTCATTTAGCAATTCTTCCTTAATATGCTTGCAGTTATTCTGAGGTCTCTATTACTAAACACAGGCTAACTTAAGTCACAAGCTTACTAATGTTTTGACATTTTCTACAAAAATACTTTCCTAAAAACACCTACCTGAAATTACCAATTAATGTTCTTGACTTGAAACAGAGTAAGAGAGAGATTCTTTTTCTTAGCTTTGGAATCACAAAACACTTTTAGCAATTTAGACCATAAATTTTTATGTGAAGAATCTAATATTTCTCAGAATTTCTTTGAACACGTTATGGGTATGATTGTGATATTTATGAATGCACTATTTTAAGGAACTATAATTTTGTATGACATATAGACAAACATTACATGCGAACATATAGCAATTAAACTTTACAGCATGCATTTACCAATGACTTTTCAGATATCATAGACTTCTCTGAGAGAAAAAGAAAAGGTGTCTTTTTCCTAGATATACTACAGGAATCATTTGGTGTATAAGAAACTTAACCTTTTCAAATATTAGCTATGGATAACAGACATAAAACATTGAGAGAAAGCTTCATACCTGTTTTATTGGAAAGTCTAAATGACACCATCTTATCTGGAATATTACATACATTCCTCACTGAAGCAATGCAGCTATAATTAGCATAGTCTTGAGGTCGAAGATTCTTTAGTTTTAAAATCTTGGTTTCACCCTGAAAATGTAGAAAAGGTCATTAGAAAAAGTCAATGATAACAAAAATGAATGAATGAATGAATGAATGAATTATGGCATTATGTTGTATTAGATCATATTATCATCAAAATGGCAGATTGTCTTATTTTTTAAGGAAAAATGCCCTAAAAAACCCAAAAACCAAAACAAAAAACTTGCATTTAAAAATAATACTATGATGTGCCTGGAGATAAAAGCTAACAGACTACAATGAAAATTCATAACATTTTCTTAGCAAACTAGCTTCCTAGGGGGAGAAGTCTATTTCTGGTGGTAGTTATGCAAATTATTGTGTAAGGATCAGAATAGTGTACTTAATAATGGAGTTTATTCAACAAATACTGCAATCTACCCAGACTTCAACATGAAATGTTTCGAAAGGAATGGATTCTGAAGAAGAGCCGATAAATGAAACATTGCTGGTAGAACAAAGTTATTGAAGTCAAGCTAATGACAGGCAATTAAATTTATATACATAAATATTTTGTGCATACATATCAATGACAGATGTAAAATGTCTTAAAGAAGCATTCATGAAAAAAATGAAAAAAAAAGGAAAAAATTATTATTGTTTTGCAATTTTATTTTTCAGGAGTTCAAGGTCTAGATCTTCCAGGTAAATCTGCAAAACTGTAGATAGACTCAAATCAGGCAAGTAGCCAGGAATATCTTACAAACTCTTGATGAGCCAGGAAAGGCCATGTAAAATTATGGCATTGAAATTGTTGAAATGGTAAAAGAAGAAACAAACAAACAACAATAAAAATTAAAGAAAAAACTTCCCAGTTCAAAATGGGTTTTTTTTTTTTAAAGATTTTATTTATTTATTTGACAAACAGAGATCACAAGTAGGCAGAGAGGTACGCAGAGAGAGAGGAGGAAGCAGACTCCCTGCTGAGCAGAGAACCGGATGCAGGGCTCATCCCAGGACCCTGGGATCATGGCCTGAGCCAAAGGCAGAGGTTTTAACCCACTGAGCCACCCAGGCGCCCTCAAAATGGGTTTTTTAAGATTTCCTTACTTTGTAAGGTGATTAATGTACTTTCTCAAAATAGTTCCTCTCATAAGTAACTTAATTATGGAAATAGTAAACAGTATCCCAGTGAAATCATATTTGGTATAGCAATTTTCAAAATGTTAATTTTTTTCCAAATAACATCTATATGCAACCATGTGTAATATCACTCAAATCCTAAATAATGCAATACTTTCACACATTCTTCAGAAGGATTGGAATAATTAGTAACAACACAAAGGACTGCCTGCTCATTTGCAAAAAAGCTTGCTCACACACAGATGTGGATACCTAGTTTTTCAAATGCATCAAATCAATCTCTCCTTCAGGTTGCAAGGGCGCTGTGGCCATAATTCCATTCATGCACTGTCAAAATTTGGTCTTAAATCAGTTACTTTCCCCAGTGGACTAAGAAGGAACAATCTTCTATCTTCCAATTTTTCTTTAGGAAAGACACTGGTTTTTTTCTATACAAACGAAAGCAAATGCATCCCACATGAATATACATAAGTCAATGTGCGTGTTTCTAGAACTTATATTTAAAACATGCTCTCAGTGTGTTACAGAGTTCCCATTTATATTAACTAAATACAATGGCTAGAAAAGTGTGTGCTTAGTTAGAAAGCATGTTTGAAAGAATTAGCATGGTTGAAAGAAAATATTATACCAGAAACAGATGACTCAGACAATTTTTGAATGAAATGATATATCTTACTCCTTCTACCTTTGTGACTATCATTCGTTAGATTTCTTCACTCTCCTTTCTCCTCTCAACACTTAACTGTTGGTATTCCTGGAGCTGCCTGTCCCACAATTAATTGTGAGTTATAAAATTCCCCTAGGTGATCTTATTCTTACTATTACAAGCCCTACCTTCCTGCCCTCCTCCTCATGTCTACATCTCTATTCCAGAATGTTCCCTTAAGTTTCAGATACATAGACCAAATTTTTACCTCAATATGTCCATTTTAACGCCTCACAGACACCTAAAACTTAACTAACGTATCCTACACCGAACTTCAGATCCAGTCCTCTAAATTTCCTCTTCCTTCTTTAGTAACAAGAATCTTGAACTTTCGATTACTTCTTGTTCATATATTCAGTATCTCCCTCCCAGATCCTTTTATTGACTTTCAAACATGCTCATTTTTGACCACTCTTTTTATTTATTTTTAAATGTAATGCTCTACATCCTACATTCTTTAAGAAATTCCTGATTACAGTTAGTATAGTTTAAAAACACAAGCAAGCAGGGCATCTGGATGGTTTAGTTGGTTAAGCGTCTGCCTCTTGGTTTTGGCTCAGGTCATGATTTCAGGGTCTTGAGATCAAGCCCTACAATGGGGCTCCACTGAGCATGGAGCCTACTTAAGATTCTCTCTCTTCGCCTTCCTCTGTGCATCCTCCCCCCGCCCCCAATAAATAAAATCTTGAAAAAAGCACAGGCAAGCATAACGATCTGCAACCAGAATTTCTTTTTAATATAAAAATCTGATCATGACATTTCTCTGCTTAAATCACATCGATGACTTAACTATTGTTCTTAAAGTGAACACAATTGCTGTTAACATGATGGTCAACCCTATATGGTCTATTCTCCTTTCCTCCCTAGTCTCACCTCATTCTCTGAGTTCCTTATCCAGCTTCCTTCTACCATAGAACCTTTGCATGTGCTTGGTTCATCATCTCTAGGCCTTATCAAATTCATCTCATTCTTAGATACCAGTACTCCCTACTTCCACAGGTAAACCTTGCCTCACCTTCTGGAAGAGGAGGAATCACTTTTGGTGAAGTGTGCTCTTATTTCTTCATAATACAGTCTCATTTTTCCATTTATTTAAGGAAAGGATTAATTTTCTGCCAGACTCATCCATCCCCTTGCCAGGAAGTACCTAGAGGGCACTAACTATGTCTGTCCTGTTCTCAGTTCCAAGCATCTAGCACAGGACTTAGCACAGGAGAGATACTTTGTAAATGAATTGAAAGTGCTATAACTACCTATATTTCACCATTCAAGCATTTGCACATATTTATTTCTCCAGGATTATTATCTGCTTGGTACCTGATATGAATTCAAAGGATGTAAATGTATGTATAGTTAACATTCTAAAAGCAATCATAAAGTAATAATGATTCTCAAATACATACAAAGGAGAAAGAGTGTCATTTAGATGTATATTTAGTGATAAATTCTCTTTATTCACAGTTAATTATATTCTGTCAGTACTTGTTTCTGTTTCCAATGAAAAATTATTTTTAATCCATATTTTTAAAATAATATTTCGACACTCCACTGAAACTGTACCTACTGTCATTAATGATGCTCTTTTGTTATAATTCAGTAAATCTTTCTTTTTTATGCTTCTATACTTTTCTGATTATTTCTAACACTTTGCTACTTTGACAGCCCCTATCTGTATGTAATTATTGTATCATAATTTAGTCACTTCTTGGTTGCTTTCCCTTTCATTTTCTATCTATTGTACAAATTTTAGTCTGTAATCTTCTACTAATATATCTCCAGTGGAATATGATCCATTATCATAGTATTTATTAGCATCAATGTATAGGTTCCTGACAAATCTCTAAGCAAAACAACAGAAAAAAACACGCTTTAAAAAAATCACCATTAGTAGTATAATTAATAAAATAGAACTTCTCCAATTTTTTTCCTATCCTTTTAACTGCAGTTGTTAGCAATTATGATCTTGCACTTGTATTTTCCCCCCACTCTGGACCTCTTAAGATAATCTGTTTTGGTTTTCTAATTCTTTTTGATCATTCTTTTTTTATGTATTTTTTATATCATTTATTGACTTCTATTTTTCCTGTATTACCCGCCTCCCTTATAAGAAACCACCTTATACTTTGCCAACGAACAAGTTAGGCTTGCCTCTTCTATTTCTATTTTTTTTAAAGATTTTATTTTTTTATTTGACAGAGAGAAAGAGATCACAAGTAGGCAGAAAGGCAGGAAGAGAGAAGGAAGCAGGCTCCCCGCTGAGCAGAGAGTCCAATGCGGGACTCCATCCCAGGACCTTGAGATCACGACCTGAGCTGAAGGTAGAGACTTAACCCACTGAGTCACCCAGGTGCCCCTATTTTTTTTTTTTTTAAGATTTTATTTACTTATTTGACAGCAAGAGGGAAAGAGAGAGCACCAGCAGGGTCGGGGGCGGCAGGCGGAGGGAAAGGGAGAAACCCACTCTCTGCAGAACCGAGAGCCCAGCCAACACAGAGCTGGATCCCAGGGCTCTGGGACCATGACCTGAGCAGAAGGCAGATGCTTAACTGACTGAGCCACCCAGGTGTCCCAACCTCTTCTATTTCTAGTTTGTATTTCTTTTCCTGTTGGATGGCCCTGGCCTCTCTGTACATGTCCTCTCCTCTCCCTATCATACCTCTGACTTTCTGCCTCATGTCATGTTCTTTGATAACTATTTGATGGAGATTTTCATCAGTAGGGCATACGAGGTCATATTAAACTTAGAAAGTTCATTATTACACTCCATTAGAATGGCTGCATTACCTATTTTCTCTGCTGATGTTCTTTTTAACGCAAGCCACCATCACTCTCCCATAATCCAGACTCAGAAGACATGGCATCATTCATTTTTTACTGTTTCTCATTACCCCACATTCAATGACATTAAGCTTTAGATTATTCTTAATTTTCTTTTCACGAAATGACCTTTCCTTTCCAATCATATAGGCACAGTATTTGCTTTAGACCCTTATCACTGATTTAACCAACATTGCTTGAGTGCTCTTTCTGGCTAAGGTAATATATGGTCTACTATGAAGAACTGCAGCTCTCTTTTATTATAATCATTCTGATGCTGCCACCAGACATGCCTCGTGCCATGTCCATGCTAGAAAACTCTACCCAACTTTCTTCTAAGACACCATTTCAAAAACTTCAGTTTGTCATTTGAGATCCTATGCAGTTTAAGCAAAATTACTTTTTCCTTATTCCTCAAACTCCTCATTCCCATCAATTAAGTTTCATCACTATTTTGAACTGTCTTTTTATAATATTCAATTCTGTCATCTTTAAAGAAAACACTCCCAGGGTGCCTGGATGGCACAGTCAGTAAGCATCTGGCTTTTGATTTTGGCTCAGGTCATAATCTCAGGGTCCTGAGATGGAGCCCTGCATTGGGCTCTCTGCTCGGCGGGGAGTCTTCTTGAAAGTCTCTCTCTCTCTCTCTCTCCTCTCCCTCTGCTCCTCCCCCCCTAAAATAAATAAATAATTCTTTAGGAAAAAGAAGAAAGAAAACACTCCCCAACCCCTGATATGCATCTTTTTCTGTTCCCAGCTTAACCAAGGTGCAGTTCAAAAAGATTTGTACATATTCTCCACTCTTTTCTGACCTTCCCAATTAGAAGTAAATTTTTACTTTCTTTGGAACTTTCATTGCATTTTTATACTAAGACATCTATTAATTAATTAATTAATTAATTTAAAATTTTTATTAGGCAACATACAGTACATCATTAGTTTCAGAGGTAGTGTTCAATAATTCATCAGTTGCGTATCACACTCAGTGCTCATCACATCACATGCCCTCTGTTCATAAGTCAATATTTAGTGCTTACTTGTGAGTTACCATTCAGTGGTTGCCTTAAGTTCTTTAAATGAATCGTAAGGCCCCTGGGATAGAGGTATCCTGTTTCTCTCACAATACATAGTAAGAAATTTTCCTATCCATCGCTTAATAAATTATTTGTTGATTAAGAATGCACTAAAATTCAGTCTTTTCCACCCATTATATCCTTCAAGAAGAAATGTAGTCATAATATATAATCAAAATGACTTTTAAAATAAAAGGTAAAAACATAAAATCTATAAAAATTAGACTTTATTCTTCACTAAGCACTTGGTCCTTTGCTTATGTTGCTATATTTCTTGTATTATCCTTATTACTTTCTCATTTCTCTACCCTTCCTATTAAACTTGTCACATTAATAATCAGATACTGATTTTTTCTCTGTAATTTTTCTACATTTGAATATTTTCAAGTGGATTATTAGAATGAACACATGGCCAACTCTCCTGCTCCTCCCTGTTCTTGGTAAAAAATAAAAATTGTATGAGAAACAGCCAAATCCTTTAAATGTTAGGTTAGTCATGCACTTCCTGTCTGTTATATATTAAGAAATAGCCAGTTTCTTGACTTAAAATTAACTACAACCATAGAGGGAATGATGTGCTTGGAAATTCTGTTCCTTGACCTTACGCAGCAAAGAGAGAATGATCTTTGATAAACTCATCCTAAGTTGAAAATACTGTAAGTTGAAAATGCATGTAGTAAGACAAACCATAAGTGACTCTTAATCTCACAAAACAAACTGAGGGTTGCTGGGGGGAAGGGGGTTGGGAGAAGGGGGGTGGGGTTATGGACATTGGGGATGGTATGTGCTTTGGTGAGTGCTGTGAAGTGTGTAAACCTGGCGATTCACAGACCTGTACCCCTGGGGATAAAAATATATGTTTATAAAAAATAAAAAATTAAAAAAAAAGAAAATGCATTTAATATAACTAATATACCAAATGTCATAGATTAGCCCAATTACCCTAAACATGCCCAGAACCCTTATATTTCCCTGCAGGTGGGCAAAATCACCTGGCATAAAGACCATTTATAATAAAGTGTTGACTATCTCAGATAATTAATTGAATATGATACTGTAAGTAAAAACAGAATGGCTATACGGGTATTGGTTGTGATCAGTTGGGTATCACTCTTGTTGTGATCACATGGCTGACTGGGCACTCTGGCTCATTTATGCTGCCAGCATCACAAGAACAGTATCTAACTGTATATCACTAGCCCTGAGAAGACCAAAATTCAAAATCTGAAGTATGGTTTCTCTTGAATTTGTATCACTTTCACACCATTGTAAAGTCAAAAAAACGTAAATTGAACCATCACAAACTGGGGACTGTCTGTATATGTTTTCTGTCATTTGCTTTGTATATTTTTTCACTTTTATTTTGCTTTTTTTTTTGAATTAGATATTTGTATCGATCTGGCTTTTCCATTATATGAGATAACTTCACCTGACATTCCACCCCTGTCATTTGTGGAGTATATGCTGTCAATTCAGTCAAGATTGCTGACTAGAAAAAAATAGATACCCAACCACTGCCTTGCACATAAGCTTTCAGTCAACATTGCTTAACCATATTGACTCAAGTAGTAATAGGAATAAAAAATTCTTAACATTAGGTGAGGCTGAAATATAGATTTATAAAGCTGAGTTAGGGGCCATCCACAGAATTATAGTCAGTTATGAATTAGAAAATGTAAATGGGAAATAAGTCACAAGGGAAGGAAATATACAAAACAGTCAGATACATCTGAACCAACAGCAATGATGCTCTGGCCATTAAAATACAGAGGTTACTACTGTAGTAGATGTATTCCTGAAATGTTTTGTGTACCTATGTTTTTGTGATTAGGAATGTGCCTGGTGTTTATATTACTCAAAAGTAAGAATACATATTGTTAAGCCTTAAAAAGAGGATTCATGTCGCCCTTCTAGATAACTCCCACAACAAGTATGGCCCAATAAATATAATGGTTTGCACACAGCATATTCTAGTTAATTCTTATGCAGAATGGAGCAGGAAAATAGACACATGAGAAGAAAAGACCAAAAAAAAAAAAAAAAAGAATAACTTTTACTGTGAACTTTAGATCCATGATAGCTGGGTTATTCAGCTATCATGGGATTGGAGAATTATTCTGGGTGACCTAAGAAATTTATATCTAGTATTCAGAAAATAAGGTACCAAGATATGTGAACCTACCGGATAGCCATCTAAGTGAATATGTAAGATTAGGCAGCATGCCAAAGAGTGAGAGGGGCTAATACAGACAAAGCCTATTGAAGGAATACAGAAAACAACATGGTGAGTTATGGGAAAATTTGAATCTTACCTACTTAATTAATTTACTACATCCTGGAAATGATGAAGACATTCAGGATTACCTTGTTCCCCTCAATAAACATTTCCCAAAGTCCATTATATTAAAAAGATATATATATAGCATATTGCATAACAAAATATATCAATATATGTGTGCATACATATATATGCTATCAAATGTCATGTATGTATACATTTGAATATAGATTTATACCGATTAGACTTTACTACTTATAACTGGTTTTATCACATAAAATTGATTTTATTCTTTTGCTCATATACATTTAATATTCTGTGATGATAGAAGGCTTTTTCCATGTGAATTTCCATGATTTGTAAAAAGGAATTTTCAGTTGATTATTGTCTAATTGTATAATTAGTCTAATTAGCCTAATTATAACTAATTATGTAATTGATGTAAATATGTTCGGTCTTGTAATTAGATGATATAATTACAATACACAAGATGATGTCATGAAAATCTTTATGAAAAGTTCTAGAAAAATAGCAAAAATGTGTGCAGTTTATAAAATTTAAGTACATTTTCTTTAATATTGACCAAATTATTTGCAATACCTATAGTTTTAAGCTCTTAAAACTACTTTTTGTAAATAAAATTTAAAAAGGAAGATATTCTATATATTAGTCAGTAGGCCTTACCACTGTTGACATTGTGTAGTAAAATACTCCTATAGCACTAATTCTAAAATTCTCATAAAACGAATTAGAAATTTATAATTATTTATTTTCCAATACCAGTAAAAAAATTAAAACCTTTTAATTCACAATCATTTTTCTATTTCTAATAACTAATTTATTATTAATTTATAAATTGACACTATATATTAGCTTACATCTTCAGTATGAAGAAGTATAAATGCATAATTATTCCTCTTAAATTTATTACATTATGTTCTTATAAATTCTATCAGACTTAGGAACTCAGGCCAATTTTACCTCAGAAACATGAGTTATATAAAAAAAAAGTATAAGTAAGATTTTCTCACTCAACAGGATAGTAAAATAAATATTTGATTCAAATTGATATAATTAATATGAATGGGGAAATTATCCTTAATATAAAACAAGACATCAGTATTAAAGAACAAAACATAACATCCTTAAGAATTTATTTTCTAATATTAAAAAATAAGCACACTATGATCTGTAATGTGGATTATTCTACAATAGAATCCTAGTATACTGTCCCAGCTTATAGTCTACTCTTCCCTGCCTACATCAGTTATTGATCCAGCCAACCAGAGAAACACCACCCAATCCTGGAAGTATTGTCTTCCTTCTGTATTATTACAGATACTATTATTTTCTACCTTGAATGCTTTCTCCATGGCATTATTGTGTGCCTCTATTTTGACAGTGATTTCTACTTTGAATCATAATCATTATTTACCTTAAGTTCTCCCCATACATATCAACAAAGTTAGCAGAGGAGGAGCCGTACCTAGTAACTTCTATATCTCTGGCAGAGAGTTCCCATATCTTACACATAGTAGATCTCAGTTATTTTAACTGGATCTTATTTACATTAGGAAGCCACAAGGTCATAGGATCTGTTGGGAATAATTTAAAATATTACTAAAGTGCTCCAAAACAAATGATGTTAATATGGAAAGTTTTTCAATCATGAAGTTTACACAGTAGTTAATAGGAAAGAACTATCCAAGAAATCAATAACACCTAAGAATTTTATATATTCATAAATACACACATAAAAACACTAGCACAACAAGCAATAAATACCATTCCTATCTCATTATAAATGCCAAAGCCATTATAGGGAGGCAAATATATCTTAGGAAATATTTCAAGGATATAACACAGAATTAATTTCAAATCTCGAGCAAATTTGATATGTAGAATAAACGAATAATGCCTTTAAATCAATAACACAATTCTGGATAGTCGCTTAGAAAAGTGTGGGTTTATATTCCACCGTAGAGAAAAAGAATAGATATGATAACATTTTAAATTAGAACCTTCATAAAAATTACATTTTATCATTATAAAAATAAAGACCACAAGCTAAGTTCATTTTGCTGCTTTCTACTGCTGGTCAACCATAATTCACAGTCTTCCAAATTTCCAAGTGGGTTAGAGGCTACAAATGAGGATGTTGTTTGCCATCAAGGAGATTCATGGGCAAAAAAAGTGTGCCCTGTATCATGTTTATCTGTATTATAAAAATTCCAGCCCCAGAATTTTTGATCTACTAATTCTAATTTTGTCATTCAATAGACCTTTTAGAGGAAAACTGCCTATTCCATAATTCTCTGTGTTTGGAGTCATGTAAGACTGGTAATATTATTGGGGTGCCTGTGTGGCTCAGCTGGTTGAGGCTTTGGCTCAGGTCATGATCCTGGAATCCTGGGATCGAGTCCCACATCGGGCTCCCAGGTCCATGGGGAGTCTGCTTCTCCCTCTGACCGTCTCCCCTCTTATGGTCTCTCTTACACTCTCTCTCTGTCAAATAAATAAATAAAATCTTTAAAAAAAAAATACTAGTAATATTATCATAAGTACCACTGCATCCCTCCTAAAGAAACTGTGGACCTGAGTAGAGCTTCCAAATGGCAGCCCAGAAGGCCAAATACAGAATTCTGACAATAGGCATTGTACTGTTTTCTAAGATGTGGGACATGAACAGCAAACTTCACCAGTTCTTATTTTCATACTACCAGACAGATTTATATATATGTATGTATGTATGTGTGTGTATGTATGTATATATATATATATATATATATATATATGACCAGATTAGTCTCCGTGAAAATCTGTATTTGTGTTTCCTGCACAAAAGTAAACTGACTGTGCCCATTGAAAACGAAACCTCGGGATTTCCAGGTAGCTGTCTACACCTGTCTGCCTTACCCCTGAGACGCAATTTCTTTATAAGAAACTCTTGAGAATTTCTTAAGTCAATAACCAGGTTCCTATGCACTTATGATAAATATACATATAGACAAAGAGACTCAAAACTTATATCTTAAAAGTTGATAACTCTAAGTAAAATTGGCCAGAAAATTTTACATATGCCCTCAGATCGTTCGTAAAGCAGTATTATACATGATAAAGCACTAAAATCAAAATAAGGAAGATTGAGTTTTTCTGTGCTTGATTATAATACACTGCCAGTATCCGTCATCTTGGTTCAATAGCAAGCAATCTTCTCAAACTGATCTATAGATTCAACCGACTGTATTCAAAATCTTAACAGAATTTTAGTAGAAATTGGCAAAATGATCCTAAAATTTAGGTGCAAATACAAGGCCAAAACATTAAAATAAGTTCTGAAAAGAATGAATATACTTGGAAGATTTACTCTTTCTGATTTTAAGACTTATTATAAAGCCACAGTAATTAAGACAGTGTGGCATATTAGCATAAAGACAGACATATAAATCAATGAAGCAGAATAAATAGTTCAGAAATAGACCCTAATATACAGGGCCAATTGATTTTCAATTTACGTGCCAAAGAAATTTAGTGGTGAATGATCTTTTTAATAAATGGTGGGAGAACACATGTATATTTATCTCTAAAAAATGAACCTCAACCATTACTTCACACCATAAACAAAAACTAACTCAAAATGAATATAAATGAATATTTTTTTAGAGCACAAAATGATATTATCTTGCTGATTTTAAAACAAAGTTAAAACGCTAGACAAAAATAACATAAAATACAAAAGGGGTACATATTGTTAAAGTATGTTAAGCTCCTATCATTACTGAAGAAGTGATAAAGTAATAATCGAGGAGGCAAGGTGTAATTTTTAAAGTAACCAATAAAATATACTATGATAACTTACGACTCTTACATAGAGGAGTAAATGGAATAATTAAAAATATTTGCTAAATCCAAAAGAAGGCAAGAATAGACAAGTAAAATAAAATAGGTGGGTCACGTACAAGAAAACAAAACAAAACCAAAGCGTCACATATGCTAAAAACTAAGACCTGTCCTACCAGAATAAAACAACAAAATCTAAATATTGATTACAAGTGACATATCATAAAGACACCTAAATTTTGAAAGTAAAAGGTGAATATTTGCCATTTTACCCAACCCCCAAAATAAGCCAAAGACTAACCAAAAGAGAGGCTCATCAACAAACGGACTCAACTATAGAGAACATACTCATGGTTACCGGAAGGGTGGTGCATTGGAGGGATGGGTGCAACAGGTGATAGGGATCAAGGATGTCACTTGTCATGACCACAGGGCATTGTGTGGAAGTGCTAGACCACTATAGTGAACACCTGAAACTAACTGGAATTCAAATAAAAACGTAAAAACCTGTATACCTTCTTAAATTAGTGAACGACAAACAGTCTTTACGGCAAGAAGCATTTTTTCAGAGGTACAAACGGACACTCTTAATGATAATCTACCAGGAAGATAAAATATCTTAGATAATCTATCAGGAAGCATATTATCAAGAAGATAATATGCGTAGGAAGATAACATACTTAGGTAAACTAGCAGGAAATTATAATTCTATATCCATATGTACTATTAATATGCCTTCAAAATATATAAGGCAAGAATTGCCTTATATAAATAAAAATAAATAAAGATGAGACAAATAGACAGCCATATTAATAGACATTAACTTCTGTAAATAGTTTTTTAAAACAGCAGACACAAAAATCAGAAAATACAAAGGAAATCTGAACAACACAATAACAAATGTGACCTATCTGACACAAAACAAATGTGAAGCGCACATTCTTGAGGCTGCACATAGACCATATATGAAAACAGATCATAGGCTTAGCATAATGCAAATCTCGACAAATTTCTAAAGATTACAACTGTTCAGAGTGTGCTTTCTGACATAGTGAAATTAGACTAGAAATCAATTAAAAACTAACTAGAAAATCAGTAGCAGTTTAGAAACTAAATACATTAAGGTGGAACCAATTATAACATCATTCTCATTCACACTTCACTGAGACGTCTTCAGAGGGTCAAGAGGGATGGAATTACAGAGAGTGACTCATGAGTTACTAGTAACTTGAATTCAGTTTTATTTGTACCATAGCTCAAAATCCAGACTTCTCCATGGAAGTGCTGGCTCAACATTTAACATATATTTACTGAGAATATTCCATGTGTTGGGCACTGTTTGAGCTATTGAAAGGATAAAGTCTCTATAATTAGTGAGTTTATGTCCAAACACACAAATGAGATAATTTGATGGATTCAGCGCTATGGGAAAAATAAAATACAACTTCCACATTTACAATGTGGAAAGCAAGGAATATTACTTCAGAGATATGTGTAAGGGAAGCCTTTCTAAGGTGACGTCTTCAGTGTTAAGAAGGCTCCTGCCAGGTGCTTCGGTGTCTCAGTCTGTTAAAAGTGGCCGCTTTCAGCTCTGCTCATGATCCCAGGGTCCGGGGATTAAGGCAAGTGTTGGGCCCTCTATTCAGCAGGGAGTCTGCTTCTCCCGCTCCCTGCCACTCCCACTGCTTGCACATGTGCTCTCTCTCTATCATATAAATAAATAAAATTAAAAAAAAAAAAAGAAGAAGAAGAAGAAGAAGAAGGCCCCTGGCATATTATCTAAGCAAACATGAAGAAGAATTAATAACATGGAGACCCCAGGCATAGACATGGTTGGCTAGTAGAAATCGTATGAGTGAAGTATGGATTAAGAAAGAGAGAGCAAGGAAGAGCAAAGTAAAACATGATCTAGGTAGCAATACATTATTTAGATTTATCCTAAATATTTGAAAGTCACTGGAGGGATTAAAGCAGAAAAAAGATTTTAATACATTTACATTTTAATTTATTTGGTATTTTTTTATTTTTTTATTTTTTATAAACATATATTTTTATCCCCAGGGGTACAGGTCTGTGAATCACTAGGTTTACACACTTCATAGCACTCACCAAAGCACATTCCCCCAACAATGCCCATAATCCCACCCCCTTCTCCCAAACCCCCTCCCCCCAGCAACCCTCAGTTTGTTTTGTGAGATTAAGAGTCACTTATGGTTTGTCTCCCTCCCAATCCCATCTTGTTTCATTTATTCTTCTCCTACCCACTTAAGCCCCCATGTTGCATCACCACTTCCTCACATCAGGGAGATCATATGATAGTTGTCTTTTTCTGCTTGACTTATTTCGCTAAGCATGATACGCTCTAGTTCCATCCATGTTGTCGCAAATGGCAAGATTTCATTTCTTTTGATGGCTGCATAGTATTCCATTGTGTATATATACCACATCTTCTTGATCCATTCATCTGTTGATGGACATCTAGGTTCTTTCCATAGTTTGGCTATTGTGGACATTGCTGCTATAAACATTCGGGTGCACGTGCCCCTTTGGATCACTACGTTTGTATCTTTAGGGTAAATACCCAATAGCAATTGCTGGGTCATAGGGCAGTTCTATTTTCAACATTTTGAGGAACCTCCATGCTGTTTTCCAGAGTGGCTGCACCAGCTTGCATTCCCAACAACAGTGTAGGAGGGTTCCCCTTTCTCCGCATCCTCGCCAGCATCTGTCATTTCCTGACTTGTTGATTTTAGACATTCTGACTGGTGTGAGGTGATATCGCATTGTGGTATTGATTTGTATTTCCCTGATGCCGAGTGATATGGAGCACTTTTTCCTGTGTCTGTTGGCCATCTGGATGTCTTCTTTGCAGAAATGTCTGTTCATGTCCTCTGCCCATTTCTTGATTGGATTCTTTGTTCTTTGGGTGTTGAGTTTGCTAAGTTCTTTATAGATTCTGGACACTAGTCCTTTATCTGATATGTCGTTTGCAAATATCTTCTCCCATTTTGTCAGTTGTCTTTTGATTTTGTTAACTGTTTACTTTGCTGTGCAAAAGCTTTTGATCTTGATGAAATCCCAATAGTTCATTTTTGCCCTTGCTTCCCTTCCCTTTGGCGTTGTTCCTAGGAAGATGTTGCTGCGGCTGAGGTCGAAGAGGTTGCTGCCTGTGTTCTCCTCAAGGATTTTGATGGATTCCTTTTGCACATTGATGTCCTTCATCCATTTTGAGTCTATTTTCGTGTGTGGTGTAAGGAAATGGTCCAATTTCATTTTTCTGCATGTGGCTGTCCAATTTTCCCAGCACCATTTATTGAAGAGGCTGTCTTTTTTCCATTGGACATTCTTTCCTGCTTTGTCGAAGATTAGTTGACTGTAGAGTTAAGGGTCTATTTCTGGGCTCTCTATTCTGTTCCATTGATCTATGTGTCTGTTTTTGTGCCAGTACCATGCTGTCTTGATGTTGACAGCTTTGTAATAGAGCTTGAAGTTCGGAATTGTGATGCCACACGTTGGCTTTCTTTTTCAATATCCCTTTGGCTATTCGAGGTCTTTTCTGGTTCCATATAAATTTTAGAATTATTTGTTCCATTTCTTTGAAAAAGATGGATGGTACGTTGATAGGAATTGCATTAAATGTGTAGATTGCTTTAGGTCGCATAGATATTTTCACAATATTTATTCTTCCAATCCAGAAGCATGGAACATTTTTCCATTTCTTTGTGTCTTCCTCAATTTCTTTCATGAGTACTTTATACTTTTCCGAGTATAGATTCAGTGCCTCTTTGGTTAGGTTTATTCCTAGGTATCTTATGGTTTGGGGTGCAATTGTAAATGGGATTGACTCCTTAATTTCTCTTTTTTCTGTCTTGCTGTTGGTGTAGAGAAATGCAACTGATTTCTGTGCATTGATTTTATATCCTGACACTTTACTGAATTCCTGTATAAGTTCTAGCAGTTTTGGAGTGGAGTCTTTTGGGTTTTCCACATAGAGTATCATATCATCTGTGAAGAGTGATAATTTGACTTCTTCTTTGCCAATTTGGATGCCTTTAATTTCCTTTTGTTGTCTGATTGCTGAGGCTAGGACCTCTAGTACTATGTTGAATAGCAGTGGTGATAATGAACATCCCTGCCGTGTTCCTGACCTTAGCGGAAAAGCTTTCAGTTTTTCTCCATGGAGAATGATATTTGCGGTGGGTTTTTCCTAGATGGCTTTGATGATATTGAGGTATGTGCCCTCTATCCCTACACTTTGAAGAGTTTTGATCAGGAAGGGATGCTGTACTTTGTCAAATGCTTTTTCAGCATCTATTGAGAGTATCATATGGTTCTTGTTCTTTCTTTTATTGATGTGTTGTATCACATTGACTGATTTGCGGATGTTGAACCAACCTTGCAGCCCTGGAATAAATCCCACTTGGTCGTGGTGAATAATCTTTTTAATGTACTGTTGAATCCTATTGGCTAGTATTTTGTTGAGTATTTTCGCATCTGTGTTCATCAAGGATATTGGTTTATAGCTCTCTTTTTTGATGGGATCCTTGTCTGGTTTTGGGATCAAGGTGATGCTGGCCTCATAAAATGAGTTTGGAAGTTTTCCTTCCATTTCTATTTTTTGGAACAGTTTCAGGAGAATAGGAATTAGTTTTTCTTTAAATGTTTGGTAGAATTCCCCTGGGAAGCCATCTGGCCCTGGGCTTTTGTTTGTTTGGAGATTTTTAATGACTGTTTCAATCTCCTTACTGGTTATGGGTCTGTTCAGGCTTTCTATTTCTTCCTGGTTCAGTTATGGTAGTTTATATGTTTCTAGGAATGCATCCATTTCTTCAAGATTGTTAAATTTGTTGACGTAGTGTTGCTCATAGTATGTTCTTATAATAGTTTGTATTTCTTTGGTGTTAGTTGTGATCTCTCCTCTTTCATTCATGATTTTATTTATTTGGGTCTTTTCTCTTTTCTTTTTGATAAGTCGGGCCAGGGGTTTATCAATTTTATTAATTCTTTCAAAGAACCACCTCCTAGTTTCATTGATTTGTTCTATTGTTTTTTTGGTTTCTATTTCATTGATTTCTGCTCTGATCTTTATGATTTCTCTTCTCCTGCTGGGCTTAGGGTTTCTTTCTTGTTCTTTCTCCAGCTCCTTTAGGTGTAGGGTTAGGTTGTATACCTGAGACCTTTCTTGTTTCTTGAGAAAGGCTTGTACCGCTATATGTTTTCCTCTCAGGACTGCCTTTGTTGTGTCCCACAGATTTTGAACCGGTGTATTTTCATTATCATTTGTTTCCATGATTTTTTTCAATTCTTCTTTAATTTCCCGGTTGACCCATTCATTCTTTAGAAAGATGCTGTTTAGTCTCCATGTATTTGGGTTCTTTTCAAACTTCCTTTTGTGGTTGAGTTCTAGCTTTAGAGCATTGTGGTCTGAAAATATGCAGGGAATGATCGCAATCTTTTGATACCGGTTGAGTCCTGATTTAGGACCGAGGATGTGATCTATTCTGGAGAATGTTCCATGTGCACTGGAGAAGAATGTGTATTCTATTGCTTTGGGATGAAATGTTCTGAATATATCTGTGATGTCCATCTGGTCCAGTGTGTCGTTTAAGGCCTTTATTTCCTTGCTGATCTTTTGCTTGGATGATCTGTCCATTTCAGTGAGGGGAGTGTTAAAGTCCCCTACTATTATTGTATTATTGTTGATGTGTTTCTTTGATTTTGTTATTAATTGGTTTATATAGTTGGCTGCTCCCACGTTGGGGGCATAGATATTTAAAATTGTGAAATCTTCCTGTTGGACAGACCCTTTGAGTATGATATAGTGTCCTTCCTCATCTCTTATTATAGTCTTTGGCTTAAAATCTAATTGATCTGATATAAGGATTGCCACTCCTGCTTTCTTCCGATGTCCATTAGTATGGTAAATTCTTTTCCACCCCATCACTTTAAATCTGCAGGTGTCTATGGGCTTAAAATGAGTTTCTTGGAGGCAACATATAGATGGGTTTTATTCTTTTATCCATTCTGATACCCTGTGTCTTTTGACAGGGGCATTTATCCCATTAACATTCAGGGTAACTATTGAGAGATATGAATTTAGTGCCATTGTATTGCCTGTAAGGTGACTGTTACTGTATATGGTCTCTGTTCCTTTCTGATCTACCACTTGTAGGCTCTCTCTTTGCTTAGAGGACCCCTTTCAAGATTTCCTGTAGAGCTGGTTTGGTGTTTGCAAATTCTTTCAGTTTTTGTTTGTCCTGGAAGCTTTTAATCTCTCCTTCTATTTTCAATGATAGCCTAGCTGGATATAGTATTCTGGGCTGCATGTTTTTCTCGCTTAGTGCTCTGAAAATATCATGCCAGCTCTTTCTGGCCTGCCAGGTCTCTGTGGATAAGTCAGCTGCCAATCTAATATTTTTACCATTGTATGTTACAGACTTCTTTTCCCGGGCTGCTTTCAGGATTTTCTCTTTGTCACTGAGACTTGTAAATTTTACTATTAGGTGACGGGGTGTGGGCCTATTCTTATTGATTTTGAGGGGCGTTCTCTGAACCTCCTGAATTTTGATGCTCGTTCCCTTTGCCATATTGGGGAAATTCTCCCCAATAACTCTCTCCAGTTTAACTTCTGCTCCCCTCTCTCTTTCTTCTTCTTCTGGAATCCCAATTATTCTAATGTTGTTTCATCTTATGGTGTCACTTATCTCTCAAATTCTCCCCTCATGGTCCAGTAGCTGTTTGTCCCTCTTTTGCTCAGCTTCTTTATTCTCTGTCATTTGGTCTTCTATATCACTAATTCTTTCTTCTGCCTCATTTATCCTAGCAGTGAGAGCCTCCATTTTTGATTGCACCTCATTAATAGCTTTTTTGATTTCAACTTGGTTAGATTTTAGTTCTTTTATTTCTCCAGAAAGGGCTTTTATATCTCCTGAGAGGGTTTCTCTAATGTCTTCCATGCCTTTTTTGAGCCCGGCTAGAACCTTGAGAATTGTCATTCTGAACTCTAGATCTGACATTTTACCAATGTCTGTATTGATTAGGTCCCTAGCCTTCGGTACTGCCTCTTGTTCTTTTTTTTGTGGTGAATTTTTCCGTCTTGTCATTTTGTCCAGATAAGAGTATATGAAGGAGCAAGTAAAATACTAAACGGGTGGCAACAACCCCAGGAAAATATGCTTTAACCAAATTAGAAGACATCCCAAATCGTGAGGGGGGAGAAAGGGGATAAAAAGAGCTTCAAAAAGGAAGAAAGAAAAAAAAAAAGAAAAGAAAAGAATTAAAAAAAGAAAAGAATTTTAAAAAAGAAAACAAATAAAGAAAAATATAAACAAGAAAAAATATATATATTAGATAAACTTGTTAAAAACGTTAAAAAAGAAAAAGGTAAAAGTTAAAAAAAAATTTTACCAGAAGGCAAGAAAAAAAACAAAAAATGAAAAAGAAAAAAATTAAATTAACTGCAAGACTAAAAAAAATCACAGGGAAAAAGCCATGAGTTCCGTGCTTTGCTTTTTCCTCCTCTAGAATTCTGCTGCTCTCCTTGGTATTGAAACTGCACTCCTTGGTAGGTGAACTTGGTCTCGGCTGGATTTCTTGTTGATCTTCTGGGGGAGGGGCCTGGTGTAGTGATTCTCAAGTGTCTTTGCCCCAGGCGGAATTGCACCGCCCTTACCAGGGGCCGGGCTGAGTAATCCACTCAGGTTTGCTTTCAGGAGCTTTTGTTCCCTGAGCGCTCGGAGGACGGGAATACAAATGGCAGCCTCCTGGTCTCCAGCCCGGAGGAGCCAAGAGCCAGGGCCCCACTCCTCAGTGTGCCCTCAGAGAACAGCTCCCAGTTACTCCCGTCTGCCTGACCTCCAGCCGCGCTCCGAGCTCACCGAGCCTGCGACCAGTTCAAGGCAACACCGTTGTGAGCTTACTGTCGGCTCTGTCTCTGTAGCCGGCTTTCCCGTTCCAATACCCGCAAGCTCTGCGACACTCAGATACCCCAGATCCTTCTGTGACCCTGCGGGACCTGAGGCCACGCTTACCCCGCGTGGGCTTTGCCCCAGTTTAGCCTCTGGAGCGATGTCCCTCAGTGGAACAGACTTTTAAAAGTCCTGATTTTGTGCTCCATTTCTTCGCCGCTTGCCGGGAGCCGGCCCCTCCCCCCGGGGTCTATCTTCAGTCACTTTGGATTTACTTCTCCGCTGGTCCTACCTTTCAGAAAGTGGTTGTTTTTCTGTTTCCAGAATTGCTGTACTTCTTCTCTTCCATCTGCCGATGGATTTGCAGGTGTTTGCAATCTTTAGATAAGCTATCTAGCTGATCTCCGGCTAGCTAAAGTAGTCTCAGCCTGCTACTTCTCCACCATCTTGACTCCTCCCCTCATTTATTTGGTTTTTTGTTTATTTTTTGAGAGAGAAAGATAGCATGCATGTATACTTACATGAGAGTGTGTGGGAGAGGGCAGAGAGAGAGGGGAGAGGGAGACAGAGATTCCCAAGCAGGCTCCATGCTCAGTGGGGAGCCCAGTGCAGGGCTCGACCTCATGACCCTGAGATCATGACCTGAGCTGAAACCAAGAGTCAGAAGCTTAACACACTGGGCCACCCAAGTGCCCCAGATTTTTATTTTTAAATGATTAGACAGATGTTTGGGGTAATAGAGCATGGCAGCCCGTTATTCCACTACTATAAATGTCCATGGAGAGATAATGAAAGTTTTGTGATACAGTTGTACTTGTGTATATCAGGTCTATATGCAGTATATCACCTGTGATATGACGTAAAACTATTGATAGTATTTTATTTATGAGAAAACCAACATTCTCTATGGCTGTAAGAACTAAATTATCCATGTGCTGCTATTTGAGTTTCTATTAGTTTGGTCTACAAAACACATTTGATATTAACAAATTAAGTACATTCATAACATAGAATTATGGAAGCATTCCTTGCTGCTACATGAATTTTTAGGACAGATACAAATACAAAGTAGCTATTTCAGGGGGAGAGATAAGCAACACAGGAACCAAAAGCAGGAAATATATCTTTTCAAAGGAGCTAAACTGCATGTTATTTGGTAATTTTCAACTACATCAGGTGAATCCAAAACACAGAATTTTGCAAGAAAGTCTGATTTTTCCTTAAATACTTTTTAAGAGAATGGATTCAGATGGTCTAAGCAGAGAGTTATGAGCCCAGCCACCACAGAGAAAGCTTGTCTTATAAAGAACAGTAAAGACTGATATTCTGTTCTGAAATGTTCAAATTTAAAAGTTGTTTTCTCATAAAAGAATGAAGAAAGAAGAGGAAGAAAAAATAAAAGTTATTTTTACAAGGCAGAATGTGTTACAGCTATTTGAGAGTTCTCATAAGATGGTTTTTAAGAGAAGCTAACATAGAAGCTAGAAACAGATTCAAAAGAATGAATGGGATGTTTCATTGTGCTTGTTTAATAAACAAATGCCCAATAATTTTTACAGTATAATTGTTCTCCCAAATTTATACAGAGCACATGTATACATGTCCAAGAGATCAGATCTACCTATAGGTAAGAAATGGCTATACAGTGTTAACTTAGTATCTGTAAAAGTTATAATGTTTCACAAGATTCTAGAGGAAAACACATTTTCTAAATTTTAACAATATACATGAAATAAGAGAAGATATTTGCAAATGACATATCTGATAAAGGGTTAGTATCAAAAACATATAAAGAACTTATAAAACTCAACATCCAAAAAACAAAAAGTCCAATTTAAAAATGGGCAGAAAACTGACATTTCTCCAAAGAAGACACACAGATCGCCAACAGACACATGAAGAGATGCTCATCATCATCTACCATCAGGGAAATGCAAATCAAAACCACAATGTGTTATCATCTCACATCCACCAGAATGGCTAAATTAAACAAACAAACAAACAAACAAACAAAAACCAACGAAAAAACAAGAAACAGTAGGTGTTGGAGAGTATGTGGAGAAAAAGGAACACTCATGCACTGTTGGTGGAAATGCAAATGGATGTAGTCAAGGTGGAAAAAAGTCTTATAGAGGTTTCTCAGAAAGTTAAAAACAGAACTACTTTATGACTTGGCAATTGCTCTACTGGCAATTTACCCAAATATAAGAACACTACCACAAAGGGATACATGTACCCCTGTGTTAATTGCAGCATTATTTATGATAGCCAAGATATAGAAGCAGTTCAAGTGTCCATCAACTAATGAATGGATGAATAAGATGTGGTACATATACACAATGGAATATTATTCAGCTATAAAAAAGGATGAAATCTTGCCACTTGCCAAGACATGAAGAGAACTACAGAGTATGCTAAGTGAAATGTCAGTGAGAAAAAGACAAATACTGTATGATTTCATTCATATGTGGAATTTATGAAAAAAAAACAATAGGGAAAAAAATAAAAGAGAGAAATCAAGAAAGAGACTCTTCATCATAGAGAACAGATGGTTACCAGAAGGAGGAGAGAGAGGTAAGTGGGGGGATGGCTTAAAAAGGTGATGGTCATTAAGGAGGGCACTTGTGATGAGCACCAAATGATATATGAAAGTGTTGAATTACTATATTGTACACCTAAAACTAATATTACACTGTATGTTAACTAACTGGAATTAAATAAAAACTTAGAAGAAACAACATATATATTCTTTAAAAACATCGACAATAGAAAAAAGGGGGTAGGTGATCATTTATCTTATTTCTAAACCTTAGAGGCACTCGTGCAACTAAATACTACTAACAAATATTCTGTTCATTTTCTAAATAAATATTTCTAAATAAATAAATATTAGTAAAAATTGAAGAATGAATTATAGTGTTGCAGAATGTGTGAAACTGTGATCCTCTCTGTTGACAGAAAGCAGTTGATGCTATATTGACCTGAGTCAGGAGAGGGTCAGATCAAAACAGGCTGTCATGGTAGTCTCAGTATCCAAGAATGATTTTTAGAGATTTATATATTGGTAAGTCCCAGCTGTTCTACACCCTCAAATGGCAGTGTAAGTATATATGATGTGTTCAGATGTTTTTTTGTATATCATGCATTCTTCCACAGTCAGTATCTAAACATTGGCAATTATATTAATTGAAAGGGGTGAGGACTCAGACATTATAAGTAAATGGTTTACTACATAAGAAAATATATATAATGGTACAAAAGGAGATGCAGAGAAATTTTAAAAAATTCACAATGACCTTCTGTTATTACAGAGTTGAGAGTTGAGGAGTAAAACATAATATTTATCTTTAATGTTTTGCAGTAGAATATTCATAATATATAAAATTTAGTTGTAAATTGTCCTATGATAGTCACATATTTCAAAGCTACAGATAATGGGGCCAAATCCCTGTTTATTTTATTATCTATATATTTTTTGTTATTCATGGTCACAATTATTTTGATAATTTTCCATAGACTATTTTAAAATTAAAATATTTTTCTTTGTTAATAAGGCTTGCTTCCTTTCCAGTCACCAAAAAAGCTTTATAGTAATGGCACTCAAATATTCCCATAAAGTGTCTTTCTTAAGAATTACTAATTCTCGGGCGCCTGGGTGGCTCAGTGGGTTAAGCCGCTGCCTTCGGCTCAGGTCATGATCTCAGGGTCCTGGGATCGAGTCCCGCATCAGGCTCTCCACTCAGCAGGGAGCCTGCTTCCTCCTCTCTCTCTGCCTGCCTCTCTGCCTACTTGTAATCTCTCTCTGTCAAATAAATAAATAAAAATCTTTAAAAAAAAAAAAAGAATTACTAATTCTCCACTCTTGATATATATTACAGAAGAATATTCCATATCACATTCACTCCATGTAAAATTAATTCAATTTTTTATTAAATAAGTTAATGATGCATTAGATATTTTAGTTTTTACATAATTAAGGCTCTATTATTAACCTAAGTGAAAACCCAAAATGAACAAAAGAAATCAGAGACTTTTTCCTAAAACCAAAGCTAGATGGATTTCAAGTAGATTTCTTCATTCCTTTAAAATGTATTTGCCATTGCAAATAGGAAACTCAAAATCTCTCCCTTCAAGAACTATGTACCACAAAAAATAAAGCAGTCAGCGAAAGTTAAATTATGCACTTTATAGTGAAACCTAGGTAAACCTATAAAGAAATACAAGTTAGGATACATTAACTTATTTTTTTTTCAAATGTTAACATTTTAAATTTAATGAGCACATAAAAAATTAACAAATTGTCTTTTACTATTTGAGTTATCTTCCAGTCAAGAACATACTGATTTTTAAAAGGTCAGAGCTGGAGAGTCTTTTCAAATAGACATAATATTGCATGCTACCTGAATTAGAAACATATTCTAGCAGAATGGGGTGTAAATACCTTAATTCCTACCTGGGTAAAGAAGGGCTCATAAATCTCAACTCCTTTATCAGATCCTTGTAGTAATACCTCCTGACCACGTCTCCAGCTGTACCGAACAGGTGGATTTGAATTGGCCACACACCGGAGGAACACTGTTCTCTCATAGTAAAATTGTTCTTTAGCTTCACCTATACTTTGATGAACAGTTACTACTGGGTCATCCAAATCTAAAAAAAAAAAAAAAAAAAAAAAAAAAAAAAAATTTAAAAACAACCAAACGACACTGTTATGTGTTACAACGATATTACACATATAAAATCTAACCAAAGGTGCATTTTCATATTTGATTTTATTGCACTTCACTAGACTCATTTTTTAAAATTTGGTTTACTGAACATGTTTAGAGAAAGTTCCAATCATAGACAATAAAGATGAATAATAGTTGCTTCCTAAGATCTCTGCTTATTGAGATAGTACAAATGACTGTATATTTCCAACAGAGCTCCATGAGAGAGATCAGAATCCAAGACCCTCCAATTCACAGATGAACCAAAACAATGAAACATAGTGACAGAGAAATAAATACCAAGCAGCTCAACTGACTCCCTTAATATACTTCTTCAAACATTTATAATCGGAATATTTAAAGCAATAAAGAATTATGTTTATAAATTATTATCTTTATAGTAAGGAAATATGATCTTATACTGGGTTAAGTTTTTCCTTCATCTCAGATTTTATTTCCCAGAATGTATTTGCTATTTTGAAATGTGGTACTAGAAGATAGTGTTAAAAGGCATTAATATTTCTACGGCTGGATATGAGGACTAAATTTTTGCCATCTTACATGCATTCTCAAGAAGGGGCATACACCATAGTGTTTAGTAAATATTTCCTGGGGTGGGGGAACAATACATAAATATCTTGGGGCTTTGTATGAACTTGGGTTCAGAGAGTCTTCCTCTCAACTACCTAAGCCTACTATTATAGTGTAATAGCAGTCAAAGGCAGTAAGTAAATGAATGGATGATGAATGTTGCTGAGTCCCAGTAAGACTATTTACAAATGCAGATGCCACAACCAAATTTGCATCGTGGGTCATAGTCTGGCATCGATTGCCAATCCCTGATTTACCATATTCCAGGTTCTTTCATTAAGAGAAAAAGAAATTAAGAAGTGAACTTGCCTTAAAACAACAACTGTATTGTATATTTGAAAGTTGCTAAGAGAGTAAATCTTAAAAGCTGTCATTACAGGAAAAAACAAACACACACAAAAAATCAGTACCTATGCATGATGATAGATGTAACTGAACTTATTGTGCTGATCATTTTGCAATATGTACAAATATCAAATCATCATGTTGTACACCTGAAACTAATATAATACAATTATAGCTCAACAAAAAAAGTGGGAAAAACTAAAACAACAAGCTCTTGGTTCCATGTGCTAATATAAACTCAGTATATAGTTACCAAGTGTGATGTAAACATTTGTTGTATTTAAATATTAATGTCACCCCATTTTGCCCCCTTTGGCTTTGTAACTGAAAGATTACATAACTTCAATGGTCTTTAATTTCCTTAACGATAAATTGGGAATATTAAGGTACCTACTATTAAGGCTGTTAGAGAATTAAATGAGCTAGTCCTTAAAGCCTTAGGCACATAGTAAATGTTAATAAAAGTTAGCTATTATTATTATTACTATCATCATTATTGGGGTTTCATTTAGACTTCCATTAATTCCACATTGTTTTCTTACCTTCATCTCACCAATTCATAAGGCATTCAACTCTCATTTTAAAGAGATAAAAGTGTCATTTGTCATCTGTTCAGGCTAGCAGTTTTTTCTATACGACCAATACTTTTATGTGAACACTGAAGAGAAGCTACAATACTATACAAACGTAAGAATAGTGGGGTGTGTGAGCATATGCTACCCTGAATATTTAAAAGGCACTGTTCTTTTAGAAAAGATTCTTTGTAATGCATTAAAATAATAAAAAGCCAACAAAAGTTGTGAAGTAATAGCTGCCCTAAGGAATCAAAGAACAGAATCCCAAATGTCCCTGGTTTTAAAAAAGGTTTTTCCAAATGTGAATTGCCTGACAGCCTTGTTTAAATTTCTAGTTTTGCAACATTCTGAGTTTTTTTTTTTTTCCCCAACATCAGAATCTTTTCACAGCTACCTCAAAGGCCTCTAATTACAGTAGTATAAATTTGCAGAACTGCTCCTTTTTTGGTAAAGTTTAAGGAAACTTCAGTTTCAATTCATTCTATTAGCTATGCAGGGATATATACTATCTGGTTTTAATAGTCAGTGTACTTAGAGATACCAGTATCATTATCATGAAACATTTAGAGGTCTTTAAAAATCTACCAAACATTCGCTTACTTGGTGATTAGTCCTTCACATACAAATCAAATCCTAAAGAAGTTTGATTAACTGAATTCAACCTTAAAGACTTGAGAAAAAAGGTATTGTGAGTTGACAGTATTTTTTTTCTTATTCAAAACAGAATTTCTTTTAGTCATAGTCTCATTTTTAAAAGATATGAGCTATATTTTGTTATAAAAACAAAATTCTGAAGCCAGTTAGTTTAGGAACAAAACAGAATTGGATGATGGTCAACATAACAATGATGATTCTCCTTGGATTCCAAATAGCTAATATTATTGTCCTTAAAACATCCATTTATTGACATATACCTAGCTCTCTCCTTGTTAGGTGGTGGTGTCAACAGGCTCAGTCAGGAACAGACCAAACCTGAACAAACACTTAAACATGCTTTTCTCAGATCTGTGTAAGCTTTGGGTCACTGGCCTTCTAAAAAACCAATCCTGTGACAATGGCTTACTAAAAATTTTATTGGCAGAATTATCTGTTGGATTCACCCATGTTTAGGAATTTCTACTTCACACAGCCCCTAAATGATACTTCTTTGGACTTAAAAACAAACATGACAAGGACAAGATATCTTCTAGAAAAGTCAAATAATGGCATGTCTAAAAAATGTATTTTATGTGTGTGTGGGTGTACACACACACACACACACACATATATATATATATATAGTTCAATATGCATGCATATATATCACTTAAAGCAGGATATATGTTTAACACAAACTCTATATAGTTTTACTGAATGTATACTGAATATGTGTATTTACCATAGGTCAGGTTTCTTGGAAAACAGAAACTGTCTTAAAGAGTTATATGTGCAGGAAGTACACTGGGAAGTACCTTCTAGAACAACACTTCTAGCAAAAGACATGATTGTTGAGGAGGAGAGTCGAGCTGCACCTTAGTTGCAAAAAAGGTCTCCTTCACTCTAGAGAAGTGATGGAGCTATAGTATCTCCTCAGAACTGTCTTGCCCTAAGGCAAGAGAACTAAGCCTTAGACACCACCCCAACCTAGGGGCATGACCTTGGGAGGAATAGCTCCATTTGGTTTAGGGTAATTTCTAAAGAAGGATTTAGCTGTTAGCCATGGGTGGCTAAAACACTCACCAGTGGGAGGAATGAGTCCTTCAGTACCCAGGAAGGGATCTGGCTAGTGCTCTATAGCATCTGCTTAAATCCATTTTTTTAGGTATGGTAATTCATTCTATGGGGTGGGGGAGGGGGAGCTACTCCAGGATGCTGGTTAATCACCTTTCCTGGGAGATATTCCTCACCTCTTTCTATTATTACCATTCTAAGTTGCTCTCATCCTGGGCTAGTACATCTATTAGCATAAGTAGTTTACCTAGTAAAGTTGCCATACCTTTGTCACTGAGGATTTTGAGCCCCAAGTCACCAGGTTCTTCTTGAGCCATGACTGATGCACTTAGCTGTTTGCCCCCAAATTGATCAGGAGAATATCAAGAAATGATTCAGTGGATCGTCTGGGTATTAACATATCATATACTGTCTCACTGTGTAACAACAGACCTACTTCCCGCTGATCAGATGCACCAATTAACCCCCTCCAGGCTGGTGATTCCTCTTATCTCCTATTTCCTAATGCAGGAAGCCTCAAGTAAATGAGTAGCAGCCATGGCTTAAAGATTAATGAGGCTCTTGCAGTATCACTTAAAAGAAGCATTTTCCTCTTCTGAGAACTAGAACTTCTAACCTGGCAGGGCCCAGAGTGGCAGAAAGGGAAACACAGATTCCCCAAGTGGGCCACTGAATGTGATGGTAGAAGTGGGGTCACTCCTTGGTTTCGAACCTATGTATTCTACAGGGAAAAAAAAAAAAAAGAAAATCATATAATAATGGTCATTGATTTAGAATATACTTTATCTCAGAGCATAGCACTCCTTCCTTCCCGGTCATTACTTGTCTGAGTCTCAGAGAGACACCTTGCTACCAAGGGACTGGCTGGAATTTTGAAGGATGGTACTTTACGTGTCAAGTGTTAGCCTCTGTTGCTGCCAGGTTAGATATTCAGTGGTGGCAGTGAAAGACCCCTCCCCTAGAAAGACCCCTCCCTTAGTAGACAGATAGGATAACTAACCGCTTGTTTGCTTTTCTGTGAACCGCTGGCTTTTAGGCGCAAATTAGGTTATTAATTGCTTATTAATTGCTCTTTTGCCCTTCTGTAACTGTTTGGCTTATAGAAATAATAGAAGACGCCATGATGGCACTCCTACCTTCCCCCTTCTTGTTCCCCCTCCCTGCCTCTCTCCTCCCGCGCGTGGGCCCTCAGAACCAATCAGCTTGTTCCCCCTTCCCGCCTCTCTCTTCGTGCGTGCGGGTCCCCAAAGCCAATCAGCAAACTCCACTAAGGCCTTTTTCAAAAGTTCTAACTGTCAACCAGTCAGTTGCGCCCCACCCAAAACTTGTTTGTACCTGTCTATAAAAACCCGGCACCACCCCAGCTGGGTGTGCTCAGCTAGCAGGAGCTGCTGACCACCCGCAGGCGCGCGCTGACCACCCGCAGGCGCCTGCGTAACAATAAAGAACCTCTTGCTGATTGCATCCAGTGGCAGTGTTGGATTCTTGGGTAAGGGGATCCGCAGGTCTTTCATTTGGAGGTCCCACGGAGACCATCGGACTCCTGCCCATGGATCCAACTGACTCCCACCGGGAGGTAAGCTGGCCAGCATTCTTGTCTCCTGTCTCATGTTCTCGTTTGTATCCAATCTCGTGTTCTTGTTTGTCTCTAGTCTTGTGAGGCCTCTGTTTGACCTATACTGCAGGTAGCGGTATAGTGTTTGTACAACAGCGCGCGTTGTTGGATTGTATTTGTAGGCAGCTTGAGAAGGAGCTGACGAGCTCGGACTTCTCCCCTGCCACCCTGGGGGACGCCCCAGGGATTAGAGGGGCCCAATTTTTGGAGCCCCTCATTTGTCCGAGGGTTATATCCGTTTGTCCGTTCCAGAGGAACCCCTCGGCCCTGGACGGAATTTGTCCACCGCAGGGAGATCTCGAGGCTCCTCTGGGCCGGTGGAAACCTTGCTTTCGGTAGCATACCGAAACCGCGCAGCGACCTTTTTGTTAATTGTTTTGTGCGTTCTACTCGTTGTCCTTGGTGTTTTCTTTGATTCTAAAATGGAGCTTCTCCCTCATTCACTTCCCGTGTTAATGGCTATTACTGGAGCCAACTGGGGTTGGTCTAACTCGAGACAGAGACTATAAGGAATATTCCCAAGCAGCTGCCGAAACTCTCTTTGTTTCGGGGAAGTTTCCCTGTGTTCTCTGGCCTGACTTGGACTGCCTAACCCCTCCCCCCTGGCTGATGGGAAAGCATGGCGTCTGCTCCTCTGTTGGGGCTTAGGAGCTCCGAAACCGGGAATCCTTTCTCTGCCTCTTGGCAGCACTTTGTTTCTTCTGTTTCCCACTTCTCCTATTTCTATACCAACGTGTGTGCAGCCTGCATGACTGGCCTCTAGATCATGCACCACAGCTCCTTCTCTCCTCACTGTCAAGGAGCAAGAAGAGTACCCCCTGGACCTAACACCCCCCACTCCAGATCTTCCCAACCATGTCTCAGGTAAACATTAAAAATGGAGTGGGCCCAGGTGGAATGTAAATCAGTGTTGGAACTAAGTTAAGTTTATTTAATTAAGATAAGACCTGTCTTTGAAGTTACAGCAGTAAATGTGAAGCTTTATTCTATCAAAGTTTACTGAGGGTCAAATAAGCTTGTGTTATTTATTAAAATTTGTTAGCAAAGAAATGGCTAAACTGATGGTTAATTGTCTATCTCAAAGTTCTAATGGGTAATTGCTGAAGTAGCTTTCAAAGTCTTTGGTAACCTGAAAGTTTTAAAGTTTTGCTTGGATGACAAGTGGAATTAAATTGTGGACATCTAGGTCTTAACCAAACAGGATAAAATGCTAAGTCATTCATTACTGGATGTAGGTTTGTGCTTTTTTACTTACTGCAAAGAAACTAAGAGTATTTAAATCTGCTGGTAAACTTGTTTGCCACTTAACTGATTCATAAATTGCCACCTGAAGAATTCTGTTGTAACAGTTCACAATTGGTTAATAACTAAAGGTGTTTCTAAGAATACAAAGTTCTGCTTAGTGTAACTAAGACTGATGGAAATAAAGGGAAACTGTATGTAGGAAAGTAGGAGATATGTAAGAAAGACTTAAGGAATGGGAATACATTTTGTTGAAGGTAAAGGAAGGTAATTTTGTCCTAAATGAGATGGTTGTTTAGAAGGAAATGGCTTGGGACAAAACCTGAATGCAAAGGAAAGTTGTAGAAGGTTTGTGAAGGGAAATCTTCAGAAAAGGAATTTTATCTATGGTCAAGAATGGATTAAGATTGAAATGAATGGGTTTTAAAGGTACATTGGTACAAGACTGAAATTGTCTCTGTTCAAAAGGACAATGTTTTCTTAGATCAATTGATCTGCTGTTAAGAAAATGTAAATGGTTTTCTCTTTGCCTGCCCAGAAAAACCAGTTTCTATGTTCAGTTTTATCAGGTGTTTAACATCCCTAATTATATTTAGGCATGTGCTTCAACACTTTCTAAAATTTTAGGAAATGTTGACAGGATTTAAATTGTAAATCTCTTTAACTCAGGCTTTTCCTTGGTATGTGAAGTTGTTCATGAAGTACTACTGAACCAATGATAAACCTTGAATTACATTTGGGAAAATGCTAGAACTATTCTAGAGATTCTACACACTTCCTAAAGTTTTAATGTTTTGAGATCACCGCTTGATACTGTAATTATGGAAATGTTATGTATCACAGAAATAACCTGATTTCCTTGCAGCTAAATTGTAAACTCCCCTCTTTAGCTCTAACCATATCCATTCTGAGTTTTTGTCATTTATAATTGTTTTAATTCTCTGGTAAAATGAGTTTTATCTTCAAGTAGATTCCTATAAAGGACTTTCAGGACAAATACAGATATTGGATATACTTGAAAATCCTAAAACTGAAATGGGTAAGAATTTCCAGAACTGACTAAAGCCGAATTCACCAGAATTAGTAACATGGGACTAAATGAACTAAAAGATTATAGTGTTGTGTCTCTTAATGTTTTGTCTTACTTTAAACATTGCTGGTTCTCTCTAATGTTTGCTCTTCCAGACTAGGGATACTTTTTCTTAAGTTATCTGTAACTTATAGAGATGTATAAGTGCTCATTTGTAACAGTGCTCAAAGCATTCACCTTTTCTCTCTATCTGAACCCTCTGAAACCAAAAGGTCTCAGTAAGTATTCTTTCTTCCATGGCAATCAGTCATTTGCATAAGTTCAATAAGAATCTGTTCTCCTTGTAACAGGACACCATTGGAAACTGGTTATTTTACCAAGGCTTTGACTGGGATGTCATATTTGAGAAAGACATGCATAAACTCAGATATGACCAGACAGCTTTAAGGAACTAAGGTTGACTTTATGAAACCTGGAGCCATAAAGCCCCTTGGGACTGTTGGCCTGATACCTTGCTTACAGAGTTCCCAGCAGCCCCACCAGGTGAGTAAAGAATGTCACTCCTTGGTAGGTGCAGTCTCGGGAAGAGGAATTCGCCCAAAGGTATTGCAGGCATGCCTCATGGCAAGTACAGGGCTTGGCTTCTGGCCCGGAGAGGCTACTAAAAGTTCAACCTAGAGATTCCTTATAAGAAGTTCCAGCAAAGCAGATTCTAAAAGATCTATTGATCACACTCACTGTTCTTGCTGAGCTTATGTAAACAATTAGGCCAAGTTTGTTAAAACTGGACTTGTTTCTCAAGTGAATTAGTCCTGATTTGGCTATCTCTGTAAATGAGGGTTATTTTAGAGAGAAAAATTGTTTTAGTAACACACCGTTATGGATGTTAAATTCTAGATTTGATTGTCTTTAAATGTTTGTTTACCTAAGCTAAACAATTAGAGGTAAACTTCAGAGAAGTTACACAATAGCTCATTTAGATGATCTTCTTGCTTTTTTATTTTGTGGGGATATTAGCAGACCCCACAGCACATGATTAAACAACTGGAAAATGGGATTAATTTCCTACAATTATATAACTTTAACACCTTATGTGTGGCTGGGATAATGAAATTGCCTAGAAGCCAGCCTATTGCACTCCATAGGATTAACTATGGACTTGTGGAGATAATGGATGACCCCACTTTTATGAGTGGATTGGATGATGCATGGGGGACTCCCCTTATCTCTTGACAAGTTTTCTCACTTGCCAGTGATCCTCTGTAATCAGGATATTGTTAAGGCTGGACCACTCAAAGGTCTTCTTATTGGTTTCATCCCTTAGTCATATTTATCCTAGAGGCCACCTCTGTTGAGGTGCGATTGCAAATAGATGCTTTAGCAAAACCTAGAACAGCCTCCCTCATAAAAGAGCCTCAAAGTTCACTATGGGACAGTCCCTGACTGTAATGACTTCACATCAGGTCCAGATTTGTCTTAGGGATAAGTCTCTCTCTCTCTCTCTTTTAGTGATTGGTTAAGTTCCTGGTTTGAAGGAGGACTATGGCCAAATCTCCTTCTCGGGCTTCTCATTTTTATCACCTCATTAACCTTAATATGTTGCTTTGTTCAGTGTTTCTCTACTTGGTGCCGAGACTCCATTGCTGCAATGACTTCACCATGACAGACGATCCTTGTCGCATGAGAGGACGCCTCTTCACTGTCAGCGCTGGATTCGGCTGCCTCCGCTTTTTGTAACTCCCCTATACATTCCTCCACTGATCAATATTGACCCCAGTAGGTAGGGACAGCTCTACGCCCCTATTCAGCAGGAAGAAGTTACAGAAGATGAGACCTTCCACCTTCAACCACCTTAAAGATTTAAGAGTCAAAATTGTTCAGGGGGAAATGATGAAGGAGCAGGAGGCTGGCTGAGGATGGAGAAGGGGCTGATGCCTTGCACCCCCTCTTCACCCTTCTCCACTGCGAAAACTGGTTCAACAGATTGCCTTGGCTTACTACTTTGTTGTCATCTATAACGGGCCCTCTCATCATTCTGTTATTAATTCTAACTTTTGGTCCTTGTGTCTTAAACAGGATAGTACAGTTCATTAAAGATCGCCGGTCTGTTGTTCAGACTATGGTACTGACACAGCGATACCAACTCCTCAAACAAACAGAACCCCGGACTAGCTCAATGCAAGGGCAGGACATGCAAGAACAAGACGAATGGATAGAAGATTCTATCCATGATAAAGAAAAAGGGGGGAATGAAAGACCCCTCCCTTAGTAGACAGATAGGATAACTAACCGCTTGTTTGCTTTTCTGTGAGCCGCTGGCTTTTAGGCGCAAATTAGGTTATTAATTGCTTATTAATTGCTCTTTTGCCCTTCTGTAACTGTTTGGCTTATAGAAATAATAGAAGACGCCATGATGGCACTCCTACCTTCCCCCTTCTTGTTCCCCCTCCCTGCCTCTCTCCTCCCGCGCGTGGGCCCTCAGAACCAATCAGCTTGTTCCCCCTTCCCGCCTCTCTCTTCGTGCGCGCAGGTCCCCAAAGCCAATCAGCAAACTCCACTAAGGCCTTTTTCAAAAGTTCTAACTGTCAACCAATCAGTTGCGCCCCACCCAAAACTTGTTTGTACCTGTCTATAAAAACCCGGCACCACCCCAGCTGGGTGTGCTCAGCTAGCAGGAGCTGCTGACCACCCGCAGGCGCGCGCTGACCACCCGCAGGCGCCTGCGTAACAATAAAGAACCTCTTGCTGATTGCATCCAGTGGCAGTGTTGGATTCTTGGGTAAGGGGATCCGCAGGTCTTTCAGCAGTAGATACAACAATCTTCATCCGAGAGGACCCATGGTTCAAACTCATGCATAACCTCTGGCCCTACCATTATGGCAATTCTATTCATGACCCTGTTGTGCTGTTTATGAGTAGCCAATGACAGAAGCTGGTTGTTATCAACTGATTGTACTACTCTGTCTACTTCATTGTTTTGTGCTGCTATGGAAGGTACTTTCTGGTCCTCAAGAATATGCACTTCCAGGGGCACCTGGGTGGCTCAGTGGGTTGGGCCTCTGCCTTCAGCTCAGGTCATGATCCCAGGGTCCTGGGATCGAGCCCCACGTCAGGCTCTCTGCTCAGTGGGGAGCCTGCTTCCTCCCCTCTCTCTGTCTGCCTCTCTGCCTACTCGTGATCTCTCTCCCTCTGTCAAATGAATGGATGGAATCTTTAAAAAAGAAAAAAAAAAAAAAAGAATATGCACTTCCATAAGTCCATTAACACAGTCAAACAGATCTCTTTTTCCACAAAGTAGTTGACCAGGGATACCACCCAAACCAAAGTTCTGCCCACTGGAAAGACGTTCCCTCATTTTTTTCAGGGACATCCCAGGGCGGCGGGGATCTCTAGTGAAGTAGCAGTCCAGCTTTTGGCTTGCATACATACAGTGAGCTGACCCATCATAAAATAAGCTTCACCTTTTTTCTTCACCATCAACTTATAAGTGATCCACTCTGTGGCCAGACATGATCTGAGAAAAAGGAACTGGTAAAACATTCACAGACGTCATGAGGATCTGGGCACCTCCTTGTACAGTTCACTTGGGTCCTTGGGCCCTGGCTATACCTTATCCTGAACTTAACACTTCCATTGTATGATGAACTACTGATGGATCTGACCTATTTTATGGCTGGATGTTGGTAAATATGACAAAACCCAACGTCTGATCAGTGGTTCAGACCACATGGTCATTTGATGTTCCATATTCAGATACTTCATCCCTACCAGTGCCCAGTAGCATAATAAGAGCTATTTTATGAAAGAGCATAATTCCTGACAGTAGAAAGTATAGTTTTAGTAATAGTCCTAGAAATTTAGTTTGCAAATCTTCTATTAGTATTGCTGTAAACCACACACCTTTCCCAGCACTGATGGGTTATGTGACTGAAGCACCAGGGTCACTTACATCACAGCACAGATATATGAGAAAACCACTTTTTACTTTGAAACACAGTTGAAGTCGATGGTTCAAGCCTTCAGAATCACCAGATTAATGGCTTGAAATGGTATTTCTGAAAGACCTGCGGATCCCCTTACCCAAGAATTCAACACTGCCACAGGATGCAAACAGCAAGAGGTTCTTTATTGTTAAGCAGGCGCCTGCGGGTGGTCAGCAGCTCCTGCTAGCTGAGCACACCTGGCTGGGGTGGTGCAGGATTTTTATAGACAGGTACATACAAGTCCCGAATGGGACAGGGCCGATTGGCTGACAATTTGAACATTTGAAAAAAGGCATACTTGGTGTTAGTGGATTGGCTTTGGAAGACCCCCTCGCGTGAAGAGAAAGGCGGGAAGGGGAAACAAAGAGGGGAAGTTTGACCTTATTACTCAGCAGAAAGACATCCTGCCTACCTGACTATGCAGCCCCCTGTCTACGTGACCTATGTGACCATGCAAGCCCCCTTGCCTATGTGACCATGCCTCGGCTATTAGAAGGTATCTTGTTCAAACAGGAGACAAGTGTCATGCCCTAAAAGCCCAGCAGTTACAGAAAGGCAAAAGAGCAGTTACATTGAATTCAACCCTGGGGGAAGGGTCTTTTCACTGCAAGGGGAGGAGGGGTACTCTTACACAACAAAAGAGCAGTTAATTAGTTAACGACAGGGGGGGGGGTCTTTCATTTCCATGTGTGGAATGTGCTCTGGAACCCAAAGAGACTGTGTTGTGGCACTGTGTTTTCCTCTGAAGGATAGGAATTATGAGATACAATAATCTGTGCTTTGCTTTGGAGGGGATATCCTGGTAAGATACATACAATAGAATTTAAAATTTTACTAATACTGTGGGTGCCTAAATCTTCATAGGCTTATTCCAATCCTCTGGATTATATGTGCCTTACCAAGATATCTAGCTCTTGTCTATCTGGACTGATGAACATGATCTCATTGATACAGTGGACCAATAACAAGTTCAACAGAATGTCCAGATGGTCCATATATCTTTGGACTATGTTATGAAAAGGAGTGTGAGAGTTAATTTAGCTTTAAGGCAAGACTTCAAATACATGGTATCGCATGTGTCAAGTGAATGCAAATTATTTATGATCTTCTTTCCTAACAGAAATGAAAACGAACACATTAAGTACATTACTGGACCCATAGTTTGTATCTGAGGCCATGTTATTCTACTCTAGCAAAAGTAGCTGATCTGGTACAGGATACAATGACAGCACTGCTTGGATGAGTTTGTGATATTCCATTATCTTCCTCTAGGATCTGTCTGGTTTCATCAGGAAACAACAAGGTCAATAGCTGGAATATAATATGGACTGCCACCAGCATTCTTTTAGGATTTTAAGGGTGGCATTAAGCTCTGCTATTCCCCCTAGGATATAATACTGTATTTAATAAATCTGAAAGTGGGGAAGTTCCAGAAGCTTCAATTTGACCTTCTCACTAGGATAGCTCTTACCCCAAAAGCCAAGGAATCAATATGAAGGTTCTAACAACTAGCAAATTTGTCCATTCCAATGACATAACTGGAGACAAGATAAATGATGAAAGGGTGGAACTGTGGATTGGTAGACCCAATGTGACCAAACATAGGTCACGATTCCATTTATTACCTGGCACCTATATGCCCAGCTCTAATAATATAAGGGCATGATAATTTTGGAGAATCTTAGGTATCAAGATCAACTTAAGATTCTTTATACCACAGTCCTCAAAATGTTTCACAAATTTATTTTTCTGAGAAAATGGTTACTTAAGTGGATATGGGTTCTTTAAACAAAGAATTTGGAGAATGATTACCATATATTCCTGCTGAGGTGTTGCAGGGTTCTTTCTAGTGACTCAGTCTCCCTTTTAAAGAGTTCAAGGTATGAAAATTACATTAAGTGCAGCAATTGGGTGAGGAATCATGAGTTTTTAACATCATAGGACCATATTCAGCCTCCTGATCATCCATTTGATTTCTTTAATAATGTAGACTGGATAATACCTTGTTGACTGTCCACTTATTTTGCCCTGTGGGATGCTATGTTTTATTGTCCATCTTCAGAGCTCTCTGTGAGTCTAGAGCCCTGGGTGCTGCTCATTAGGATACCTGTGTGTAACCTTGCTTGTGACAAGTAAGACTGTCACCTAGATTCTATGATTTTGAGATCTTGGCATTCCCACTCCTATCAGGGACCTCAATTCTATATTAGCATCTCCTACCATCAATATTTGCCTACAGAGAATAATCACCTCTGAGCTTCCCACCAAGGCTTGATCTCAGTCATCAGAACAATTTTATTGCTTTAGGGGTGTCCTCAAAACTTTTACAGAGAAGATAATGAATGACTTTTCTGGACTCTAACTGGTATATTCACTTTAACATGTTCACATATCTGAGTCTCTTGACACCTTTTTCTACTATATGCACAGCAGCTCTGGCATTAGTACTTTTTTTAGTGGAAATATTTGTTTTCTTCAAGGTTCCAACAGCTATCTAGTAGCAGTAACTTTCTCCTACTATCCTTGCCAAGATGTTACATTTTGTAACATGGGAGAATAATACCATATCAAAAACCCTTATGCTCTATCCCCATTTGATCTTATTCCCCATCCCCTATCTTATTCAATCTTATTCTTCATCCCATTTGATCCAGCAGCCTTAGGATTCAATTCCATACATACTTTCCCAACTCCTGCCAGTAAATATTGTTAGCAACTGCCTCTCATTTAAAGCATAGTCCCGTTCCAAAATTAGAGGCACAGCATTTCTGTGGCCATCTGATGTCATCTATTGACCCTATATATTGAGCTGGAGGCCAGGAATAGAGGTGAGGGTATATCCTCAGAAGGGTATTACCATAAAAGGAAGAAGTTTCTGAATCACCTTTAGGCAAGATGGACACGACAACTCTTAACTGGGAGGAACAGATCACTTGTGCAGGATGAGAAGGTCTATGGAGAACTAGGCTTCAAGATATCTGAGATTATTAACCCAAATGTACTCCAACCCCTCAAGTCAGAGTTCCATTTATTCTCAACCAAGGTTCAGAAACTGGCTTAGCTGATTTGTCAGGACTAAGGATTCAAATTTCTATAAAGCTCCGCTATGCTTTTAAATAAATCCAAAGCCTTATTATCAGCTTTAATGACCTCTGGCTAAAGAAGATGAGAATTTCTTTATATGCTGTGAAAGAGACCTCCTTATTCTCACATTTACCCTTTACCTCATGATTATTCACACTCATCCTTTCATTCTTTTTCTCTACTGCATGAATAGAACCCAGCAAAAACTGATTCAACTGTCCTTACAATTATTGATTTTCCCTGAATTCTTCAAAAGCCGAAGATAATGAACTCACAGTGCACTACCTTCTACTAGTACCTATTTTTGTTCACCATCAGTGAAGGTTTTAACAACATCACTGCCACAGCATTTGAGAGGTATCAGTAGTCCACCTACTACTAGAAATGGGGTCCTCTTTGTCAGCCAATTAGTGGACTGATGGGGTGATCTAATTGTAACATTCTGTCTTAGAGCCTATTTCTGAGACCATGTAGAATGATTTCTTGAAAATATGATTCTTTGATGAAGACATGCATTCAGGAAACTTACGGAAGAGTGCCCTCAAGATTAATTCCTGTGTGGTTTGGAAAGAGAAAAAAAAAAAAAGTAGAAAAGATCAGGCAGTGGAGGAATTAAACTGTGATGGTCACTGCAAAGTCTCCAGATGATCCAGAAGAAGCTTTAGGATTGGGATGGACTTTCATAATTGTCCTGCAGAGTTTTTCTATAAAGGAGACTGATCAGTCACTGGGCTAGTGCTTCCCTATTGGAAAAGCTTGACTTTGGGTAGTTCTTTCCAGCTAAAGATAATTTCATGAGAGGGATTCACTTGAAAGTCAACATCTTTCAATATGCCCAGGATTTAGACAGAGTACTTGCTACACAGTTTTATCCAAGGACCTTGAGGTTATCATTTCTAATTTTCTTTAGTCTTTATATATATAGTTCAAGTGATATAAGATCTCTCAAATATTTATTTAATATTCAGTTTTCATACTAAATGGCTTTGATAATATTACTGTACTACTTTCTGTTATTGTTGAAACTTATCTCAATTATTTCTTCTCTTTAAAATAAATTTCTTTTAGTTTATAAGCTGAATATATGAAATTCAAATACGTAGAGATGATATTCATTGACAAATACAAAATATTCTTTGAAGTAAAAAGAATTATTTTTATTATTTAAGAGAGGATTAAACTATGCATTTATGAAATAAATCACATATATAATTGAATATATAAATATTTGCTTTGAATACATCTTACTGACATAGCATGGTTTTCTACAAAATATATCTATGTGCATATAAGATCCATATCTTAATCATGTTTGTATTCCTACAACCTGATATAATGGACATAAGTACTCAATAATGATCTAATGTGTCAATGAAAAGAAGACTGATCTGTGGCTAATATGATCAATGTCAATTTTCAACAAGGCTACTCACACATACAATAAAGTTATTGAAGGAAAATGAGTTTCTTCCCATATATGGAACCACTACTCCTAATTGAAATAATTTGCTAGAAATTTTCTCTTTGGCTGATTAAACATGTCATGAATTGCCTAATTAAAGTCATATATATTTCTATATTTATGATGATATATACTACCTTTGTTAATCCTAGAAACTTACATGAACTGAACTGGGTGACTGATTAGATACAGGGCTGAGTAAAAAGAGGGAGTTTAGGAAGGATGTGGCTTGGGAAGAGGGGTGGACAGTGCATTAATAGAAATATGAAATGTAAAATAAACCTGTTCTTGACCAGAGGAGGCACAGGAGATTATGAAAGGTGGGTGAGCCTGGTGGTGGGTATTATGGAGGGCACATATTACATGGAGCACTGGTCGTGGCACATAAACAATGAATTCTGGAACACTGAAAAGTAAAATAAAATAAAATAAAATTAATAAAAATTAATAAAATAATATAAAATAAAACAAAGGTGGAGATGTTGTTCTTGTTTAAATCATGCTAAATTTAAATCATGCTAAAACATATTGGGCAGAATAAGAAGTCTGGGCTACAGATACAGTTTTGTGAGTCATCATTATACTGTGTGAGGGAAGACACCATTCAAAAAGTGTGCAGAACTAAGAGATGGAAGGTCCAAGGAGAGAGCCCCGGGTAACACCAAGTGGAAGAAAATAGAAGAGAAACATAAGGAAAAAACTGAAGAAAAAATGATGAGAAAGGTAGAAACAAAACAGATCAATGGGAAACAAAATAAAAAGTATCTCCACTGCCATAGAGGAGTTGAAACCAGAATAAATGGCAAAAAGAAATCAAGGTAAGAATAGAACTGAAAAGTGACTTTAAGTTTGGCAAGAAATAGGTGGTGGCATTCACCATAGTTCTTTCAGAGGAGTAGAAGAACCAAAAGTCATTTTGCTGTACCTTAAAGCAATGAAAGCCAGTAAAAATATGAAGAGATTCATAGATATATCCTTTAGGAAATTTGGCTCTGGCAAGAAAGAGAGAAGAAGCTAGAGAATAGCATGCAGTCATGAGTCCTGCTCTGTTTTCATTGTTTGGTTTTCTTCTAAGCTGAGAGATATATACTTAAATACAAATAAAGAAGAACCAAGAATTTAGAAGGAAAAACATAGGACAATAGGGGACTTTATGAAAATGGTCAATATCTGAACTAGTTATTTAATAGTATAATTACATGGAATTTTTTTTCATATTACATGGATTTTTTTAAAAAGATTTTATTTATTTATTTATTTGAGATAGGAGAGAGAGAGCAATGAGGGGGGTTAGAAGTAGAGGGAGAGGGAGAAGCAGACTCCCCACTGAGCACAGAGCCCTATGTGGGCCTCAGTCCCAGGACCTTGGGATCATGACCTGAAATGAAGGCAGACGCTTAACCGAGTCATCCAGGCGTCCCTAGTTACATGAATTCTTATAACTCGAATCATTTAAGACTTATCAGTAGCATATTCCTGTTTTTTATGAAGTATCCTCCCAAGCTTCTGATCTTTTAGATTAAAAACTTGGAATTATTTTTGCCTCCTCTGTATTTTTTAATAAAGGCATAGATTTTCTACCTTAAAAAAATCTAAAAGTAGTGCTTATATATTCGATAGTCCTGTTTGAAATAAGTTACATTAAATCATTTGTTTAGTCTACTCTGAACTTAAACTGGGACACTCTAGTGACATAAAAGAGTTAAATCCTCTCCCAGCATGCACGGGCACAATTAATCTACGTGCTTATGGTTAATCAGTTATTAACTGCAACTGAAGTCATGGGGTGTACTTACAAGTTAAAGAATCAATTAATCCCAAAAATAATCACAGCAGAGGCATGTTTTCCACAGGGCTTTAGTCTACCATTTGGTCCAATTTTTCTGTCTTTAATCTTTGAATTAAACCAAACGAATCTGAAAACCCAGATGGCAAAGACACACTAAATACCATACTGAATGTCATTTTCCCCTCTGGGAAGTTCTAGAAATCTTAAGAATCCTATGCAAAACAAAACAAAACAAAAACAGAAACAAAAAACCTTACTATGTTTCCTCAAGGAATATAACCACTCAATACTCTTGTAGGCACTAAAGCTAATCAAGTATATTATTTCTCACTTTATGGGTAAGAATTTATGTTACTATTATAACTACAGGATGAATGTACAGAAAAATAAATAATGTTAACTAACCTGAATAAAATTAAGTTGCCTTGAAGCTATACAAAAAAGAAACTTACTAAATAATTGTTAGACATATCAATAATCAAGAAAAAGTAATTCATTATAAACAAAGCATCAATGTCAATGATTTGCAGCACTTTCTACAGATATCAATACAAAACACCATTTTCTTAGATAAATCTATGAGAAATTTTGTGCAAGTATTGATGACAAGAAAGTTTCATATCTTTTCCTACATAGTGTTTTCTGTATATACTTTCTTACATAGTGTTTTCTGTACAATGACTAATTTTATCTGACAACCTATAAAAGAAAACAGACAAAAAACTGAGTACTTGACACCCCAGTCTTCACTCATTTATAAGAGTGAAGATATCTATAATATTTAGCCTCATTCTTTTTTTTAAGATATTTATTTATTTACTTATTTATTTATTTGACAGAGAGAGAGAGAGAGATCACAAGCAGGCAGACAGAGAGAGAGGGGGAAGCAGGCTCCCCGCCAAGCAGAGAGCCCGATGTGGGGCTCGATCCCAGGATCCTGAGATCATGACCTGAGCCGAAGGCAGAGGCTTAACCCACTGAGCCACCCAGGCGTCCCTAGCCTCATTCTTGTCTGAGATGCTGTTCTTACAGATCTACCTACACAGATTATATTGCTTCTTCTATAATTTTAAAATTTTATTGTTTATAATTTTAATTTCAGTATAGTTAATAAACCGTGCTATATTAGTTTCAGGTGTGCAATATAATGATTCAGTAATTCTAGATATTGCTCAATGCTCACCATAATTAAGTGTACGCACTCTTTAATCCCCTTAACCTATTCCATCCCATTTCCCCACCCCACTTTCCCTTAATAATCACCAGTTTGTTCCCTACAGTTAAATATCTGTTTCTTGATTTGTCTCTTTTCTTTTACATTTGTTAATTTGTTCTGTTTCTTTAATTCCACATATGAGTGAGACCATATTTGTCTTTCCTTGCTTGACTTATTTCACTTAGCATTATACTCTCTAACTCCACCCATGTTGTTGCAAATGGCACAATTTCATTCTTTTTTATGACTAATATTCTTGTGTGTGTGTGTGTGTGTGTGTGTGTGTGTGTGTGTAACCTCTTCTTTATCCATTCATCTATGGATGGACACATGCGCTGGCTCCATAATTTGGCTATTGTAAATAGTGCTGTAATAAACATAGGGGTGCATGTCTCCTTTTGAATTCATGTGTTTGGGGTAGTTTTATTTTTAAACTTATGAGGAATCTCCATACTGTTTTTCACAGTGACTGTACCAGTCATGTGGTGCATCAACAGTGCATGAGGGGTCCTTTTTCTCCACAACCCTGCCAACATTTGTTGTAGTTTGTGATTTTTTTTTTTTTTAATTTTAGCCATTCTAATGGGTATGCGGTGATATCTCATTATCGTTTTAACATTTCTGTGATAAATGATGGTGAGCATCTTTTCATGCGTCTTTTGGCCATCCGTATTTCTTCTTTGAACAAATGTCCACTCATGTCTTCTCGTTCTTAATTGGATTATTTCTTTTTGGGGATGCTGAGTTGTATCACTTCTTTATATATTTGGATACTCTTTATCACATATATCATTTACAAATATCACTTCACAATCAGTAGGCTGCCTTTTAATTTTGTTGATTGTTTCCTTCACTGTGTAGAAACTTCTCATTTTGATGTAGTCTCAATAGTTTATTTTTGCTTTTCTTTCTCTTGCTTCAGCAGGCATATATACAGAAAAATGTTGCTATAGCCAATGTCAGAGAAATTACTGCCTGTCCTCTCTTCTGGGATTTTTATGGTTCCAAATCTCACATTAAGATCTCTAATCCATTTTATTTTTTGCATATGTTATATAGAAAGTGGTCCAGTTTCATTCTTTTGCATGTAGCTGTCCGGTTTCCCAAATACCATTTATTGAAGATACAGTTTTTCCAATTGCATATTCTTATCTCTTTTGTCAAAGATTAACTGACCATATAATTGTAGGTTTGTTTCTGGGCTTCCTATCTGTTCCATTGATCTATGTGTCTGTTTTTCTGCCAATACCATATTGTTTTTATTACTACAGCTTTGTATTATAACTTGAAATCTGGAATTTTTATACCTCCAGTTTTCTTTCTTTTTCAAGGATGTTTTGGCTATTTGGAAACTTCCGTGGTTCCACACAAATTTTTGGATTATTTGTTCCTGTTCTGTGAAAAATGATAATGGTATTTTGATAGAGATTGCATTAAATTTGTAGATTACTTTGGCTAGTATAGACATTTTAACAATATTTGTTCTTCCAATTCATGAGCATGGGTTATCTTCCCATAAATTTCTTCCATCAATATTTTATAGTTTTCAGTTTACACGTCTTTTAGTTCCTTGGTTAAGTTTATTCTTGGGTATTTTATTATTTTTTGTGAAATTGTAAATGTCTTTGCTTTCTTAATATCTCTGTTGCTTCATTATTAGTGTATAAAAATGTGGTGGATTTCTGTACACTGATTTTCTTATCCTGTGACCTTACTGAATTCATTTAGCAGTTCTGGGGTGTGTGTGTGTGTGTGTGTGTGTAGTCTTTAGGGTTTTCTATATATAGTGTCATTTCATCTGCAAATAGTAGAAGTTTTACTTCTTACTTACCAATCTGGATGCCTTTTATTCCTTTTTCTTATCTAATTGTTGTGGCTAGGACTTACAGTACTATGCTGAATAGAACTGGTAAGAGTGGGCTATCTTGTCTTGTTCCTGATCTCAGGGAGAAAGCATTCAGCTTTTCACCATAGAATATAGTGTTAGCTGTATGTTTTTCATATATGGCCTTTATTTTATTGACATATGTTCCCTCTAAACCTACTTTGTTGAAGATTTTTATCATTAATGGATGTTGTACTCTGTCAAATGGTTTTTTTTTTCCCCCTGCATCTACTGATATGATCATATGGTTCTTATCCTTTCTCTTTTCTAATCACTTTGATTAATATGCAAATATTGAACCACCCTTACATCCCAGTTATAAATCCCACTTGATTGTGGTGAATGATTTTTTTTAATGTATTTTTGGATTTGGTCTGCTAATATTTTACTGAGGATTTTTGCATCTATGTTTATCAGAGATACTGACCCGTAGTAGTTCTTTCTGTTTTGTCCTTTTTCTGGATTTGGTATCAGGGTAATGCATGCCTAGTAGATTTTGGAAGTTCTCCTTCCTCTTCTGTTTTTTGTAATAGTTTGAGAAAAACAGGTACTAACTCTTATTTAAATGTGAATACACCTGTGAAGCTATCTGCTCCTGGACTTCTGATTGTTGAGAGTTTTTGATTACTGATTCAATTTCACCATTGGTAATTGGTTCAATCAAATTTTCTATTTCCTCCTGATTCAATTTTGGGAAGTTATAGGTTTCTAGGAATTTATCCATTTCTTTTAAGTTGTCTAATTTGTTGCCATATAATTTTTCATAATATTCTTTATAATCCTTTATATTTTTGTGGGGCCAATTTTATTTCTCCTCTTTCATTTCTGGATTTATTTGAGTCCTTTTTAAAATTTATTTTATTTATTTATTTTTTAAAGATTTTATTTATTTTATTTGACAGAGAGCGAGATCACAAGTAGGCAGAGAGGCAGGCAGAGACAGAGGGGGAAGCAGGCTCCCTGCTGAGCAGAGAGCCTGATACAGGGCTCGATCCCAGGACCCTGAGATCATGACCTGAGCTGAAGGCAGCGGCTTAATCCACTGAGCCACCCAGGTGCCCCGAGTCCTTTTTTTTTATGATTTCAGCTAAAGGTTTATCAATTTTGTTGATATTTTCAAAGAACCAGCTCCTGGGTTTACCTTTCTGTTCCTCTGGTTTTGTTTTGTTGTTGTTTTGCTGGGCTTTTTTTGTTTGTTTGTTTGTTTGTTTTAGTTTCTGTATCATTTATTTCCACTCTAATCTTTATTATTTCCTTTCTTCTACTAGTTTGGGTTTTTTTGCTGTTGTTTGTTTCTAGCTCCATTATGTGTAAGGTTGCAGAATTTCTTTGAAATTTTTCTTGCTTCTTGAGGTAAGCTTATATTGCTATAAACTTCCCTCTTAGAACAGCTCTTGCAGCATCCCAAAGATTTTTGACAGTTTTGTTTTCATTTTCATTTTTCTCAATCTATTTTTTTACTTCCTCTTTGATTTCTTCCATTGACTCATTCATTGTTCAGTGGTATGTTATTTACTTTCCATGTATTTTTGTTCCTTCCAGATTTTGTGTTTGATTTTTAGTATCATAGTGTTGTAGTGAGAAAAGATGCATGGAATGACTTCAATCTTTTTAAAATTTGTTTTGTTGCCTAATATTTGATCTATTTTGGAGAATGTTCCCTGTGTACCTGTGTTCTGCTGTTTTAGGATGGAATGTTCTGAATATATCTGTTAAATCTATCTGGTCCAATGTGTCATTCAAAGCCACTGTTTCCTTGTCAGTTTTCTGTTTGGATGATCTACCTACTGATGTGAGTGGGGTGTTAAAGTCCCCTACAATTATCGCATTATGGATCACTTCCTTTATAATTGTTAATAACTTTCAAGTGTTTGGTTGCTCTCATGTTGGATGCATAAATATTTATAATTGTTATATCTTCTCATTCAATTGTGCCTTCATGATATATACTGCCTTCTTTGTCTCTTGTTACAGTCTTTCTTTTAAAGTCTACTTTGTCCCATATAAATATTGCTATTGTGGCTTTCTTCTCACATCCATTTGCATGATAAATGCTTTTCTAACCCCTTATTTTCAATCTGCTTGTGTCTTTAGGTCTGAAATGAGTCTCTTGTAAGGAGTATATACATGGGTCTTATTTTTTTCATCCATTTGTCACCCTGTGTCTTTTGACTGGAGTGTTTAGTCCATTTATATTCAAAGTAATTATTGATAGGTATTATTTATTGCCATTTTGTTATTTGTTTCATGGTTGTTCCTGGTTTCTCTATTCCTTTCTTCTCTTGTTCTCTTCTCTCACAATTCATTGGTTTTCTTTAGTGATATGCATGGATTCCTTTCTCATTATTTTCTGCATATCTATTACCAGTTTTTGGTTTGGGATTACCATTCAATTTCTATGTAAAATCTTCTGTGTACAGTTTATGTGAAATTGATGGTTGCTTAAATTTTGAACCCATTTGTTACTCCTCTCCCTACATTTTAGATGTATGCTATCATATTTTATATCCTTTTATTTTGTGAGTCTTTTCACTGATTTTTATAGATATACTTAGTTTTATTGTTTTCCTGCTTCCTATGTTCCCTACTCTTGCTTATGGTCTTTTCTTTCCACTCAGTCCTGTTTAACATTTCTTGCAGGGCTGGTTTAGTAGTTATGAATTCCCTTAATTTTATCTTGGAAACTATCTATCCTTCTACCCTTCTAACCTTGATGGACAGAATATTCTTGGTCACATATTGTTTCCTTTCAGCACTTTGAATTTATCACTCCTGTTCAGCCTGAAAAGTTTCTGCTGAAAAATTAACTGACAGCCTTATGGGGTTTTCCTTGTATGTAAATACTTTTTTTCTCCTGCTTTTAAAATTCTCTATCACTACATCTTGCCATCTTCATTATTATGTGTTTTATTGTAGACCTACTTGTTTTAATTTTTTTTGGAGAATCTCTGTGCCCCCAGATTTGGATTTGCTTCTTCCCTGGATCAAGCAAGTTTACTATTATTTCTTCAAATACATTTTCAACCCCCTTGTCTTTCCAAATATTCTAGAACTTTTTCCTAGTCCATAAATACATAATATTTGTATTTTAAGATATTTTCTGTCTTATAATTTATCTGCAAAATTATTTTTTAATTTTTTAAGTTTACATCAATAACTTTATTTTCTTAGAACATTTCCTAGAAACTGAAAACAATAAAATAGCAAACATTCATATTTAGGTCCTAATTTTAACTGAAATTATTTTAGTTTTTTCTTCTTCTCATTTAGGCTAAATTAAAATTGAACATTCTCAATTTGAGTAGTTTCTTTTCTACTTCTTATTTAGAGATTTGCTTTAAAATTTGGAAGGGCTGTAAAAATGTATTAAATGCTTTTAAAAACACATATTGGTAATATATTTATACATTTGTAGATAATAAGACACCTTTGTAATCCTTTAATAGATGTTTTTTGGTAATATATGTTGCATTTTTATTCTACTAGTTAATTTATTTGTTAGATTTTATCCAAAATTTTTGCATTCACTGCCACAAATATTCATCTATAATTTTTTCTTTTGTTCATTGGAGCAAAAGAAATCTAGATTGGATACCTAATTAAATGTCATAAAAAAGAAAATCTCTACTTAATGATATGATTTTGTATTCTAAATGTGTTTTTCAATAAGTTGTACTATCTATGCCAACAAAATCATTAATGCTAATATACATCTAATGTCTTTGAAAACAAAATCCTAGTTCACAGAATCATATAATTCTTTTATTTTTCTCCATTATTTAGCTTTTCAAGAATTGAATCTGAAAATGTACACTTTAATAATAAATTAAATTTTAATTATAATTAGTGAATTATGTGGAAAATTTCATAAATATATTTTCCATATCACAATATATTTTGCATAAATTAACAAGATAAATAGGCCAGGTAGCATTCTTGTCCCCAAATACAGGTATTCAGATATTTATAAGAAATATTAATGAAGAAGTACCTTAATTCACTAAGCCTCATAAAAGGGACAAGTGTGTCCTAGTTGGATTTTATACTCTTCTGATAAAAAGTGTTCAAAAATAATAATGAATATTTATGAACTCTTGCTTTAAATACATTTCCCCCATTAACAGCTATCATACATAATAGAAAAATAAAGAAAAGTACAAGAAAGGAAGTAAAAATAAATCCATAAATAAATCCAATTTTAGTTAATCTGTATATATTTCCTTTCAGTCCAAAAATCATATTGCATATAACTTATATCATAAGCATTTTCTTATGGTATCATATACTTTTCTTAAACATTCACTCTATCTCTCCCTCATTCATTCATTCATTCATTCATTCAACTGTAATTTAATCAACATCTAATATGTTCCAGGCACTCCTCTAGGCACTCTGAATTTTCAACAGAAGTGAAGGAAGGAGGGAAGGAGGAAAGGAGGGAAGAAAGAGAGAGTGAGAAAAAGACCAACATTATTCACTTCGCCCTTGGGAAGCTTATATTCTAGTGAAATAAACAAACATTGGCCTAATATAGTTGAACTTTATTCTTTGTAATGAAAACAGAGGCTCATAAATGACAAATACACAAATATACAAATCCTAACAGGAGGACTGAGTTGAGACTATAATCAGGACAGAATAGGGCACAATTTTGAGTAGTCAAAGACCTCAGAAATTGGGTTTCTTATATTATGCTCCCCGATTTGGGATCTTTAAATATTTGCAAAAACAGGTAAAGTGTTAGGTCTCATCAAGTATGGGGGCTAACATTTAAACTTACATTTGGTGTATTTCCTATCTCCCACCCAAAAAGAAAAAAAAAAAGCAATCCTAGATACTTTCTCTCCCAATCTCCTTGTAGCCAGAGTGTGGTCATATGAGACTGGGTCATCTAACTAGATGCATTCTCTAGAGGCTATGAATTGGGAGTTATTAATGCAAAGATTAGGAACCATGGAAGATCCATTCCAGGGTAGGTGGTAGAGGAAGCAGCAACAAGCTTGGGTTTCCTGGGTGGGAGGGGTAACTGTGCTAATGAAAGCATCCCATGTTGAATGAGCAACAGCAGGATATGTTATAAAATTCATTGATTACAGAAATGGCAGCCCTGTTTTGTGAAGGAATTGGGGATTGGACTCCTCCATGTCATTTAGCCTTATTGGTCCCTGATTACTTCTTAAATTTCATTCTGGAGACTGAAAACAACCCCACTATTTAATTTTATTAGTTCTTTTAGATAGTTAAAATTAGCCAGAGTTGAACTCTTCTGCTTGTATGCAATGGTTTGTTGAAATAGCAGTGTGTTACAGGAGGCAAGTATAAATCAACTTTGTTCTTTCTTCCACTGGCCCTTAAAGCCTGTGTGATAGTCTACTGCTTTTTCTGCTCCTTAATGAGATTTGGGGCACATTTCACAGTTTTTCCAGTTCTCCGTAGTAATTCACAAGCACAGTCCCATTTCTGTAATTAAAATGCCCAGTTCAATAATTTAAAAAAACAAACAAACTTGTGAATGCTCTAATTTAGACCTTCTCCATTCTCTTCAGTTGTATAATAGTTCAGGGTTGATATCCTGAAAGCCTGGGGAGTGGGGGGAATAATGAAGGGCTTACTTAGCCCCCTTTCTCCCTTTCACCTACTTTGTGCTTTGCCTCCTCCCTTCTACTCTCATAGTCACAGGGGCTCATCTTTACAGGGTTAAAGACATGATGATGATGACTGAAGGACAAGAGGTAAGAGAAAATGAAGCCCTGTCTTTTGTAGATGGAAAGAATCTGCAGATCTTCAGGCAGAACTACCTAAATCCCCTCACTTGGCTAGAGGAAAGAAAGAAGCATAACCTTCTTAACCACCTGCAGGAACAAAGAAGCGCAAGCAATTTAAAAAAAAAAAAAAAAATGTCTTCCATCCCTCGCTTCCAATCTCAACTGCTTATACCACTGGGGTGGGGAGTAGTCTCCACTATCAGCATAGATGGTCTACCAATTCACTTTGCCAGAACTATCTGGCAACATCTAAGTTGTTATCAGCCTTTAGGTCTCTGCCAAAACTGATAGGCAAAGAGACAATGCAAAGCAGCATTCTATTACTTTTGCAACTATGAGCCCTCTCACAGAGTTTTTGGCCTTCTAATAAACTTTTTCCTAAACCAAGCCCCTTATTTACTGATAGGCACAATAAAAACACACATTTTTATCCTACTTAATTTTAATCTAAGAATAGGGTTGGTGGCTAAATATTAAGACGACTCCATTTTTGTAGGTCAGTATACACCCTCTGCTCTAAGTTTTTATTTCTCCAGTTTTATAAGCAGCCTTGTTTACTCTTTTAATCTTTATCTATTGTTTGAAACTTTTTAGAAAGATGTAATCCCAATGATAGCTAACACATACATAGTATACTTAGCTCATCATTCCAAAACTATGTATTTCTAGATATCTAATTATTCATTTATCCATCTTCTCATAGGAAATAAAATGTGCATTTTCTTTTTTTTTTTTTAACACTAGTTTAACACTAGTTATTTCATCTGTAATACAAGCATCAGCATCTTCTGATATTGGGCAAGATAGCTTTAGTAGCACACTGTAAAATAATGGGTCATTAGGGTAGAAGAAAGATGCCTCAAAATGAGAAACAACTGAGAGAAACCTGTCCTGTTCTAGATGACAAAGCCTGCAGGAAAAACACTTGAAACAAATCATTATTTAAAAAAAAAAAAGAAGGGACGCCTGGGTGGCTCAGTTGGTTGGGCAGCTGCCTTCGGCTCAGGTCATGATCCCAGCGTCCTGGGATCGAGTCCCACATCGGGCTCCTTGCTCAGCAGGGAGCCTGCTTCTCCCTCTGCCTCTGCCTGCCATTCTGTCTACCTGTGCTTGCTCTCTCTCCCTCTCTCTCTGATAAATAAATAAAATCTTAAAAAAAATAATAAAAATAAATAAATAAATAAATAAAAAGAAGAAGAAAAATTATGAACAAGCTTGAGAAAAACCTCACCTGAGGCAAAGAATGTTTTAAACACAAGTCCAGTGCTGGCCTGGCAGTACAAGAGATAAATAAATAAATAAACAAACAAACTAACTAACCAGCTTTGTACCTCCCACTGATACCAACTGCTCCTCATTTTAATTATTAATTTAAAAACTAACCAACAGGGGCTCCACATAGGCAGACAAGACAATTTGTGTCTAGAATATATCAGGCAATCAAGCCAGTCTCCAGCATATTTGATTCTGCTTTTAGCTGTCAAATCCTAATGGTCTGGATTTAGCTTTCCAAAAATTGGGAGAAATTAGCATCCTCTCAAATGTAGACCCTGACCCGTCACTACTGGCATGCTCTACTTGTGAGAAGCCACCCACTAGTATTTCTGAAGTTGATACCTGTTTAAAAAGTAACTGAATGAAACCAATTCTAATTAAAGTTGAATAAGAACCAATTTAACTTACTCATCACAAAGAGAACTGGGTAGTCACCGAGATCTCTGGTCTGGTCTATACTAATAATATTACAGTTTAAGGCAAGTTACTTAACCTTTCCCTGCACCCAAGTCTTCTATTTATATGTGCTCTGCTGTGGGAACCACCCTTCGGTCAGCTGACTGTGAAAAGCAGGAAGGACTTTTTGGCTGAGAAGGGAAGGAGCAGAGCACTGGAGGTTTACCAGGAGAATATCCATAGCAGTGGGCATTCTTCTCACAAGAGACAAAGTAGTAGAAACCCAAAAGGGGCAATCCCCAAAAGGTATTTACAAGCGACAGACAGTGCTCTGATTAAGTCACACATCTCTGGGACATCAGATTAGAGGTGCTAAAACATTTTCTAACCACACATCGAAGAATCTCAGAGAGTTATTAGAAATACTTAGGAAGACGTATCCTAGAAATAGATTTAGATTTCCTGCTTAACTAATGAGTGGTATATATGGAAAAAATGGGAGTTCACTCTAAATGCAATTCTTTTATTTATATTCAAAATCCATTAAAACCTTATAATCTTGGTAAACAAGTTTTGGAACAATGGGTAACTGCTGGCTTTGTAATGTCTCAAGGGAATGATTTAATTTATTTCCAGTATGGTTGAATCTATTTTTATTGCATTTTTCAAATAGACAAAATATACAATTCCAGTGCATTTAGCCATGTGTGTTGTTTACAAATAAGTACCTCTACTATTTCTCTATTCTCGACTGATCATCCTCAATATATTAGACATCCGTAAGACCTGTGCATTTGTAACTTGCTTGGATGCTATGGGATTAGCTACACATTTCTTTAATTGACATTTGTCTTTCTTTGCCATTTTGGTTTGCTTTTATGGGATTTCTAAAATAATTTTTTTAAAGCCTAAGAGCAACCCCTTGCCACTCAAATAAGAGAGATACAGTAATATCCCTCAAAATTATGCAAATTTCAGCAAGAATATCATAAATATCAGAGATGTAACCAGACTGAATGTGACTTCACAATGCCCATGTCCTGCTTCATGCCATACCCATTGTTTTATCTGTTGTGTAGTTTTCTATGGATCCACTATTCACATTTCCCAAAACATACAAGGAAAGGAAGTCAGATATGTTCTCCTGTTGGAAATGATAAAAGAATCTGCATTTGGTGATCATGAGGGCTCAAATAATTAAATCTGGTCATACTGTTTCTACCAAACTGGAGGTTGTCAATCAAAATGATTGATGGTCACTTATTTATGAATTAGTGAGAAGGGGCTACATCTCTCCATACTAATTTATAAATAAACCCTAGCAAGAAAATAATAACAAAGTTGGCTACTAGCAGGACTTCAGGTCACTGGAAAAATTCTGAAAATTAAAATTTTCACTTTTAACACCGAGTGATATCATCAGATATAGAAGGATAGCATGAAGTTACCAAAAAATTGAGGGTTTTCTTCTTTATTTGTTTATCTAAGGAAAGCAATCACATTTATTTTTTCCTTTTCTAAAGATATTTCCCAATATTGCTCTGGACTAGAAATCAAAGCCATGATTTTGCTTACAAAGGCAAAGAGGACAAAGGGTGTGAGAATGAAACTGTCAGGCTTGTGTATGCATCCGTGTGTGAGGGATGTTCCAGGTATGTGAAGAAAGTCTTATAGTCTATCCGTTACTTATGTTAGAAAAAAAATGTCATTATAAAAGCTTAACATCTTGACCATAATTAAGTTTCCATTTAATGTTCAATAACTTCTCTACTCCATATGCTTTTTCACCCTTTATCATAATTGGAGTGAAATGCTGCCAAATTAATATACAACTTTTTAGATCCTTTTAAGTTGAGAATGCCACTCAACTGGCATGGACCGTGTGTTTCTTTTGCTTGACTTCTTTTCCCAAAACTATATGTATTCTTATTTGGTAATTAATAAAAAATTATTAATTAAAATTTCTACTAAAAGAACTTTTAAAATGACATTACATAGTTCTGAATATACTGCAACTAAAGAGCATGTACTGAATTCTAGAAAAGAATATAAGTTTAATAAATGTATGTGCTAAATTTTATAGTCTAGTATTAAGTTATCAACCAAGTTCAATTTTAAGGAACTGCCTCAAACTCAAATTAATTCCCCTTAAATTATATTTATACATTAAATTTAAGAAGGTGGAATTTCACAGTAAAGTAATAAAATGCTAATGAAGCTAATGGAAGAAATTCTGCCTTCAAGACACTAATTCAATGAAAGTTACATGTACCTAAGAACAGTTTCCCTTTGACTGAGAACTGATTCACCTAAAGTATTTCGGTCTGTTAAACCTCAGCAATATTAAGATGTTTATGGATATAAGTAAAATATCATGAGACTTAACCTTATCTTTTACTGTCTTTTTAGTTATAAAATTAATTGGTCTGATTTTTAGCTTATTCAGAGGCATACAAAAGGAAAATTACTTGATTTTATGTATTTATTTAGTCTGTTTATCCTAGTTATTAAAATTCTCCTTCCAAATGGGCATAGTAGGATGACAGGAAACAATTTAAAAGCTAGTTTCCCAGCTAAATAAATAGATAAAGCTAGTTTGCTTTATTTACATATTTTAAAATAGTCATGCGGAATATTGAAACCTAGCTTACAAATTCAACAATATGACCAAGAATAACTCATAACAACTTAAATTTAACAACTAGTTTCCTTTCAGAACATTTTCTTCCACTTTTTGCTCCTAAAACATCCATAGATTTATATAGTTACAATCAAAGTGCATCTACAATTTTAAAAATGTATTCTGTTGCCTTCATTTGCCCATAAATATTAATGAAAAGATTCACATTCATTGGTAATCAACAGTTTTTGTTAAGGATTTCTAAAGATTACTAACGTTCAGATAAACTATTACCTAGATAAATAAACAAAATGTTTATTACTAAGATGTGAACCCATGTATTTAATTAGGAAAAAAATAAGCAATATATGTTTCAAGAACTAATATACCTTATATTTAGTAGTAAAACAAAATGAGTCTTTCACTTGACAGTTAGGATTAAATAGAAATAATTATAATAGACAAGATTTTCTAGTTATTGAATCAAAACATTTCTACAGCTTTGCCCCTCAACTTAAGTAGATTATTTCTTGAATAAAGAACTCTTAAATGATAATTTTTCCAAAATGTTAATAATTATAAATCAAACATATTAAGTGATAAAGTCATCTAGAAATTGAAAGAAATAAATTATGTACATTACAGAACTCCCCTCCCTTCTTCCCCCCATTCCCAATGTTCCTGTCAGGTCAAGGCAATGTAGTATATTATCAAATAAATATCAAATGGTAGATGAATAAAATAATACTTCAATTATCCTGAATTAATTTGTCTGTATTGCCAAACACCAGAACAAACTCTAGTGTGCATACATAAAGACAAAGTCATTTGAGCAAACAAAAAGAAATGGGGTACAACACCTTTATTTTGTCCCCCAACTCAACTCCCAAGCTTTTAGATAAAATCATAATTGCTTCTTGGCTTATTTGCTAAATCCTCAATTAACCAGAAGTACATTAGAAGAAGAAAAATACCAACAATGGCAGCAAGAAATGGTATTTAAAAAGGCTGACAGTGAAGAAAGAAATCATAAACCATAAAAAATAATACTCAATTATTTGCTATCATTTATCAGAACGTACTATGTGCCAAGCGCTGTATAGGCATTTGATATTCACCCAGTTTTTACAAGAGTACTTCAAGGGAGCCACAACCATTGCCAGTTTACAGGTGGGAAACTACCCACTTACAGTTTCTTAGAGATGTCGAGTGACTTGACAAAGATGGCAGAGCAATGATTCAAGAAAAAGTCTACTGGGATGCCTGGGTGGCTCAGTTGGTTGGACGACTGCCTTCGGCTCAGGTCATGATCCTGGAATCGCAGGATCAAATCCCACATCAGGCTCCCAGCTCCATGGGGAGTCTGCTTCTCCCTCTGACCTTCTCCTCGCTCATGCTCTCTCTCACATAAATAAATAAAATCTTTAAAAAAAAAAAAAAAGAAAAGAAAAAGTCTACTGAACTTGAAAGTTCTTTTTGCAAGAAGGAAAGATTAGAACACTATGGATACTTTGTTTAGAGGGAAAAACCCTGGATACTTTATACTTCATTAGAATTTCAATGATTATGAATTTGTACAATACTATTGGATACAGTTATCACATTTTTAAGATGGCAGATAGATAAAACATTCTATACAGTTTTTTAAAAAATTTCTGACAAGTCTATATAAAATGCATATTTCTATAGATTAATTTCAAAATAAATTTTTTCTGTTGATTTTTATCCTTCTAGAAGAAAGGTGAATAAAAGAATGTGATTTTTAAATTGTAATGACCCTATAAGTGTTTTACTTTAAGATTCTTCATGTATCTTTAAATTAAAATATCAAAAGAAGTGATGGTTTGAAACATTATATATTGGCTTAATATATGTAGCTAAATTTAAATCTTCATATAAGAATCTAAAGTCATATACTACTCATAAGCCATTGGTTCACAACCCCTGAATAGTTAATTAAAGCAATTTCTTAGGCGATCATAACTTATTAGAGAATTTCTCATTTTTATAAAAAATACAGTTTTTATAATTTTAAAACTCATGGTCTCTTAAGAGATTGTGAAAATGTACTAGAGGTTTAAATATGAAATGTGCACTAAAAGACCTCTAAGAGTACAAAAACATTTTTTTCTTGACTTCAGTAATACTATGGCCCAAAGCATAATGACTATGTTATAAATCCTTTTAATTTCATACACTAGAAAAATAAGTGAAAATGAAATAATAAATTACATCAAGTAATATAACATTGCTTTCATTGAAATGATTGAGAAAATCCTTGGGTTTCACAGGAAAAAAATTAAGTGGTTATCTTTTGTTCTCTCTTGGCCTAAGGCAAAGGTCAGTTTACATGGAAGGTATTACTACCTCTCTAGAATTTTCTTTCGGTGTTCATTATTGACAAGTAATACAGAAAAAAGTAGGTGATTTCTTATTGTTTAAAAGGATATAATTTCTTCAGTGACAATATTTATTGCAGATAGGTACTGTGATTATTTCAGAATCTATTTTCCTTCTGAAATGTTATGTCAACTTATGACATATGAACGTATTTTTAAGGCTTTTTAAAAAATTTTATTTATTTATTTGAGAGAGTGAGTGGGAGAGAGAGATGAGCAAGGGTAGGGGTAAAGGGAAAAACAGACTGAGCGGGGAACCTGATGCAGGGCTGGATCCCAGGACTATGGAATAATGACCTGAGCCAAAGCAGACACTTCACTTCACAAACTGAACCACCCAGTGTCCTTTTAAAGACCTTCTTTACTGATTTTCTGTTTGTGAATTGTTATTAAGAAGAGTTAATAGAAATGCTTAGCAGATTAACTATAAAAGTACTTACTAAAATTTATCATAATCAATTCTGTCTCATAGCTAATAGTGTCACACAGAACCCCTTGGAAAGAATCTCTGAGATAAAACACTTAAGAAACATATTGAGGGAAGTGGGTGTTACAGACTCTGTAATCTAAAAACAGCCTTGGGGGCACCTGGGTGTGTCTGTTGTAGGGCGTGTGCCTTTGGCTCAGGTCCTAATCCCAGAGTCCTGGGATCCAGCCCTGCATTCAGCTCCCTGTTCAGTGGGAGGCCAGTTTCCCCCTCTCCCGCTCTCCCTAATTGTGTTCCCTCTTTCTCTGTCTCTCGTCTCTCTGTCAAATAAATAAATAAGGACTTTATAAAAACAATAAAAAAGTAAGTAAATAAATAAATAAAAGCCCTCTGAATAGCTCCAGTTTGATTGAAGAAATCTTTAAAAAAGATATTAAATTGTATTAAAATTCATTACAAAACCGTTATAGTATTTTAAAGTAACAAACAAGACAGTGCCATTTTTGCTCTAACATAGGAAATGCACATTTGGCAACCCATCAAATTTTGAGGTGTTCTTTAGAGCTATTATTTCCTTTCATAAATAAAGACCATTCAAAATAATCTCTACTTGGTTGGGAGCCACAAGACTGACACCAGACTTTTTTCACTATGCACAGTGAATATTTAAACCTGGGACAATGCCAGTAAAGCTTTGACTATATTGTCTTCTATTTCTAACTTTGGGATCTTCTCCCTATTCTCAAAGAAATTTTACAAAATGCACTGTTCAGTTAATTCATTTACTCTATAAAATTGTTTCATGTCTACCATTTGTATACTAGATATTGAGCTCAGTACAGAAATATAAAATAAACATTCTATCTTGGAAGGGCTCACAATTCAGTGAGGCAGAAAATATAGAAAAACAAACATTTTCATGTGGTGAGTGGTACTGAAACTCTTGGGAACAGTTATATTATAAATATGTAATTACACAACCTACCCAAACTTATGCAGGGACCCAGGTAGAAACAGCAATAAATCCTCCCTGAACAGGGAATACAGAGAACGAGTTTGAGCTGAGGTTAGAAAAGTGAATAGAAGCTAACCTTTTCCAAGCAGAGTAAACAGCAACCACTTGAAGGTATAAGAGAACATGGTACATTTAGCAAACTACAAGTTCAAAGTTATTAAAGTTACACATAGGAGTACTGGTCTTGTCAGCAATGAAGATCCACCAATGCCTTGGGTAAATGATGAATACATGTCTATGTTATAATGTTAACTTGCTTTATAACCAATTTTAATAGAGCATCTACTGTGCCTGGATTTTTGTTAGACTGTGGAGAAACAATTATGACCAAGTAGAGTGACTGTTCTCCTGAGGAAGATGAATATTAAACAAATAATTATAAGTAATTAATAATTACAGGTGCACAATGTTATGGGGGAGTAGCCAAATCAACAGGAGGCCTTAAGTTTTAGGCCTTAAAGTTTTCTAATTTGAAACATCAATATTTCCATTTATGGTCCATTTTATGTACTGCCATCACTTGAAATTTTTACTATTTTTCATCTGTTTACATCTGTACTGTAGCTTAACAATATCTGAAGCCAAGCATTGTTTTCATGACACTTTCTTTATTATTATTATTATTATGTTATGTTAGTCACCATACAGTAACACCATTAGTTTTTGATGTGGTGTTCCATGATTCATTGTTTGCATGTAACACTCAGTGCTCCATGTAATGCATGCCCTCCTTAATACCCATCACACATTATTCCAAATAAACTACTATCTATTTATGAAAAGTGGAAATCTCCAAACTATGCAGACATCCAAACCATGTTAATAATACATATCTATATTAATTCAAGTCCCACTTACATATCATTATAGGTTTGGAATTTTCTTTACAAAATCACATGTGTGGGGCACCTAGGTGGCCCATGGGTTTAGCTCAGGTCATGATCTCAGGGTCCTGGGATGGAGCCTGCATTGAGCTCCCTGCTCAGTGGGGAGACTGCTTCTCCCTCTCTCTCTGCCTGCCTCTTTGCCTACTTGTGATCTCTCTCTCTGCCCTCATATGTATTTTTTATTTGATATTCTATCAGGCTACTGTAGATATATAGCATCTTTAAAAGCCAATTAAAGTACAACAATATAGGGGTGCCTGGGAGGCTCAGTGGGTTGGTTAAAGCCTCTGCCTTCAGCTCAGGTCATGATTCCAGGATCCTGGGATCAAGCCCTGCATCAGGCTCTCCGCTCAGCAGGGAGCCTACTTCCCTTCCTCTCTCTCTGCCTGCCTCTCTGCCTACCTGTGATCTCTGTCTGTCAAATAAATAAATAAAAATCTTAAAAAAAAAAAGTACAACAATACAGGTTCTATGGGAACACAAAGACAGGTGAAGAATTTTAAACTAATAGTTATGAAAAAAAGTTTAGTGTCCAAAAAATATTTTAAATATTTATTTAAATAAAACAAACTAGTCATCTCTCTTTATTTATGATATGATTATCTTATTCTATTCATTCCTAAAACTTAGTTCACTTGGTTTTTTATTTAATCATAAATATATAAAGATCATCTTGACTTGTGGTTTTCATAAACGGTAGCTTATTACTTTTTCATTTCAGATTCATGAATAAAAATCCACTTGAGTTGAAACTCTAATTTTGTTTTTTCAATTATTTAATTTTCTTTCTTATTTATTAAGTGAATATAACTTCCCTTTGTCTTTTCTTTCTTTTCTCCCATTTTCTATCTTTATACTTTGCTTTGCAAATCATTTGATCCATTCTCATTATATATCATGAATAGGTGTCGATGAAACAAAAATTATAAGGACTAAGTTCCAGACCCATTTTTTTCTCTATTAAATAACTATGATATAAAAAAGCATCTAGCCTGTCTGAATTTTAATTTCACCATATTTGTAATAAAAATTTGCAACTACCTCATTTGTTAGTCCAATTATATAAACTTCTCATTGTCTACATTCCTACATTTATTTTTTGGGGAACTGATCAATGTCACTTTTTCATTCAACATTCCTTCAAAACAATAATTTATCACCTTAATCTATGCCAGGAATTATACCAAATATATGTCATGGGGAAGAGGCACTTCTCATAATATTTTGATTCTTCTGTTTATCTGTGACATCAGAATAGTTCTTACATCTTTAGTGTTCTCTTCAAGGAGAGATGATTTTCTTATGATTATTTTTTTAATTGAAACTATTTTCATCATACAGCTTATTCAAATTTTCAAGTTATTCTGATACTGTAACTATTATGAACTGAATTGTGTTTCCCCAAAATGCATATGCTGAAGCTCTCATGTTCAATGTGACAATATTTGGATATAGAGCCTTCAAGGATATTATTAAGGTTAAATTAGGTCATAAGGTTAAATTAGGTCATTAATTAAGGTTAAATTAGGTCATTAAAGTAGGTCCCTAATCCAAAAGGACTGTTGGCTTTGTAAGTAGAGGAAAGACTATTTGGGGACACAGTGAGAAAGCGGCCATCTGCAGGACAAGAAGAAAGGCCCCACCAGAAACCAACCTTTCCGGCTGCTTGAGAATTTCAAATTCCAGACTATGAGATAATAAAATTCTATTGTTTAAGTCTCCTAGCCTATGGTATTTTGTTATGACGACCCATATTATGATGACTAAGATATTAACCAAAGATGTACACTTTAACATGAAATTAAGAGAATGGTTTTAATCATAGAAGGTGTTTCCAATTAGTTGAAAATGACACCAACACTTTACAAGAACTGGAACTCATATCGGTATTCCTCTTACCTAATGAAATTCAAAGAAAAGTCTGCACTTTCTCAAATAAGTCAGACCGCTTTTGGGGGACATTTTTGTGAGCTCTCCTTATTTCATCTGATATTTAAATGTGGGTGGATGTTCCCTAGGTATGTTCTCACCCTTTATAGTATCTCAATTTAATTTAACTCATTCCTTGACTTTGATTTTAACATAAACGCTAATTATTTTTAATGCTTTATCTTCAGCTAATGTATCTCTAGAACTGAAATCCAGTTCAGCAAAACACTTGCTAGACATATGCTTTTTGTTGTTCTCTGAGCATCTGCACCTATACATGTACAAAACCAGACTAATTTTCCCCATTCCCATGACCTAGTTCTGTGTTTGTCATTCCTGGGAATAAATCTTTATATATCTAATTTATCACATTGGAGATCTCTTCATCACCCTTGATTCATCTCTCTTCAAGGGCTGAATTTAATAAATTTCTAGGCCCAATAAGTTCTAAGTATATTTCAGATTTTATCTTATCAATCTCTACTGCACCTACCATATTTAGGCAAACATCAACTCTAACTTATGCTATAAATGTGTCTCCCTCCAGTTTCACTCCTCATGTCCCTGGTTCCATTCTTTGTATAGCAAGGGAAAGTCTTCTATATTCCAAATTGGATAATTACTTCAATAGCTCCCTTTTGCCCCAAAATAATGCTTAAATGTTTTTTTGGTTCTTTTTTAAAGATTTATTTGTCAGAGAGAGAGCACAAGTAGGGGGAGTAGCAGGCCGAGGAAGAAGCAGGTCCCTGCTGATCAGGGAGCCCAATGCAGGGCTGGATCAGAGGGCCCTGAGATCATGACCTGAACTGAAGGCAGATGCTTAACCGACTGAGCCACCCAGGCACCCCCATGTTTCAATGTTTTGATGAGGTTCATAAAATGGGTCATAATCTGCCCCAGATTACCTCTTTCCCTTATCCTAATTCTTACTACTCTTTTTAGGCATGCTCAAGTTTGTTTAAATACTTCTAGTGTCTTAAAAATAATAATAATTCTAGGGGCGCCTGGGTGGCTCAGTGGATTAAGGCCTCTGCCTTTGGCTCAGGTCATGATCCCAGGGTCCTGGGATCGAGCCCCACACCGGGCTCTCTGCTCAGTGGTGAGCCTGCTTCCTCCTCTCTCTCTGCCTGCCTCTTTGCCTACTTGTGATCTCTGTCAAATAAATAAATAAAATCTTTAAAAAATAATAATAATAATTCTAATGTCTTAAATGAGCAATGGTAATAGCTATAGAAAACTTTGTAATAATAATGATATAACAATAATAACCGATAGCTTATTTATCGATCACTTACTTTGGGCTAGTAATGCGCAAAAAGCATATGTACATAAGTATATCAAATCTCCAAAACATAATATTGATATAGACAATATTATCATTAGAATTTACCAAAGTCTTTAAACTTAAATAAACTCTCCAAAATAGTTCAGCATTAGAATTCTAATCTAAGCCTACCAGACACTGATGTATGAGGCTATACTGACCGCCATGCATTTTCCTGCCTCTATGCATTATATGGTTCCCTCTACCCACAAATCTCTATCACCTTTTTTTTTTTTTTTAAAGATTTTATTTATTTATTTGACAGAGAGAAATCACAAGTAGATGGAGAGGCAGGCAGAGAGAGAGAGAGGGAAGCAGGCTCCCTGCTGAGCAGAGAGCCCGATGCGGGACTCGATCCCAGGACCCTGAGATCATGACCTGAGCCGAAGGCAGCGGCTTAACCCACTGAACCACCCAGGCGCCCTCTATCACCTTTTTGCATCCCTACCTATCACTTGATTTTTTAAGGTCTCAGACATCAACTGCATGAACAAACCTTCCAAAATAATGCCCCTCTCCAAGAAATAATTATTTAAATCCTATTTGATTTAGGGCAAAGACACTATATTTATTACACATTCATTATACATATCCTACAGAAATAAATCTTTAATTATATGCATATATATACAGGTATGTTTTATATATAGACATGCATATATATTTATAAATGTGAAACAGAAACATTAATAGGTTTTAGAATTGCTTACTGTTGAGATTTCACCGTTTTAACATTGTTTATTTTGTTAATTTAAATTCTTCTGCTTCAATATTCCTTAATTAAAATGTATTAGTGGTCAATATTTCCTTGAAAGCTAGTCAAGAAGTCTTTATTCATGCATAATTGCTTTGCAGATAATAGTAGGGAAAAACAATCAAACAGCTGCAAATTAGACCTCTATTGGGATATTTTAGAACATTTTTTGTCCATGTCATTAATTAGAAATCAGCCCATATAATGGTTTAAATTTGGGTTACTTTATTAAATAGCTATGTGGTGCAGATGAAGCTCTTTATTCATTTCCCCCCTCTTTCTCGCTTTCCCTCTGCCTCTGCTTCTGCCCTCTTTTTCTCTCCCTTCTTTTTTCTCCTTCCCTCCCTCCTTCACAAGTTGGTGCAATTTTTCTTATAAGACTAGCAAAATTTGCAATTTGAAAAGAAGTTTAGTTAATTAATAGCAATATCAGCTTTGCAGAACAAAGATCATTCAATGACAGTATCATCCTACTTCTTTAAAAATACCATTAATTAGACCAGACTCAGGGTAAAAGACATGTTTTATGAAAACTAGAGCATGATGTTCTGTGTTTAATTCTCAGTACTAACAACACTATATAAAAGTTTAAAATTATATCAATGGACTTGTAGCATGTAGATCGAACTGCAGATTTTGAATATCTAAAACCCATGCATTATGAAAAGAACAGAGATACTGATTAATGTTTAATGCAGAAGGTTAAATATGTATGTCAAAATTTAGGTTTAGCCATTAAAATATAAAAATAGAACTGTGATTTTAAAATACGCTAAAAGAATAAGTAAAAATGAGAACAATCAGATATAAATTATGAAAAAATAAAATGAAGCAAACTATAAAACAGAAATTAATGAATGATGTTAGAAATATGTCACATATAAGTTAACCAAACTCATGTAACTTGACAATAAAAGATAAGCATATATCTTTCAAAATACCTAATGACACCCTCTTTACAGAGACATACATAAACACATTAACATAATGCTACAAGGTATTTGAGTAAAAAGATGAGAGAAGGTAATTATTAACCAGATTATGGCAGCACTATTAATAACAAAAAATTAGGCAAAAACTTCAAAAAAGTGTGTAAGTACTCTATAATACAGGATAATTTTTTCAGGAGAACAATCTAGAATGCTAGTTAGCATTCTTAAACACATTACATTAATTATCCTAACTAATCCACAAAATACTTTATGATTTAGGTATTATTAATATTCCCATTTTGCAGATAATGAAGCTGAAGGAAAGAAAAGTTAAATTATGATTATGCACCACTGCGTGATGGGAGAGTCTCTCTCTCTTCCTCTCTCTCAATATTTATCTAAAAACATTGGAATCAGGATTTCAAAAAGTTGTTAGGACTTCCAAGTTCGGTACAGTATTATTCACAATAGCCAAGATATGCATACAACTTAAACTCCATCAGCAGATGAATAAAGAAAATATGGTACATGCATATCATTGAATATCATTCAGCCATAGGAAAAAAAGAAAATCTTGCCATATGCAACAACATGGATGAACACTGAGGATATATGCTAAGTGAAATAAGCCAGTCACAGAAGGACAAATATGCAGAATTTCACTTATGTGGGGGTTTGTAAGATAATCAAGTAGTATCAGAAAGTGGAATGGCAGCTGCCAGGGGCTAAGAGGAAATCATAGTTGCTAATCAAACGGCATAAAGTCTTGGGGTGCATGGGTTGCTCAGTTACTTAAGCATCCAACTCTTTTTTTTTTTTTTAAGATTTTATTTATTTTTGAAAGAGAGAGAAAGAGCACAAGCAGAGAGAGCTGCAAGCAGATGGAGAAGCAGGCTCCTCTGGCTGAGCAAGGAGCCCAACACCAAAATCCATCCCAGGACCCTGGGATCATGACCTGAGCTGAAGGAAGAAGCTTAATTGACTGAGCCACCCAGGCGTCCCAAACATCCAACTCTTGATCTCAGCTCAGGTCTTGATCAGGGTCATGCGTTCAAGCCCCTCACTAAAAAAGGGGGGTGGTTTGAATAAAGTCTCAGAGATAAGCTATACAACATTGTCCTTACAGTTAACAATACTATATTATACACTTAAACATTAAGTGGATAGATCTCATGTGAAGAGCTCTTAGCACAATAAAATAAAATAAATCCTATAATTCTTCTTGAAACACTATGAACTTGTCCACGTTGTTCAGGATTATGTAAAATGATAATTTTCATCTGGTTTAACTGGTCACACAACTTGACTAAGATACCATGCATGTATCTTGATTGCTGCATAATCTGAAGAAAAGTACATCCTATGCAACCAAGAATTACCTTGGGGAGGGGGCACACCTGACTATTTGCAATCTCTTTATGGTAGGCTGTGCATCTTTATACTATTGTGTCATATTTTCTACAATTATTAAAACACTGTAGAAACTTGTGAATCCCTTTAATTATGTGACTCTTAAGCAATCACTACAAAACTTCACCTGACATCATACAAAATGCAGGTACTTAATATTAAAGCCTTAAGAATAAAAATTTTTTTTAAAAAAGATTTTATTTATTTATTTATTTGACAGAGAGAGATCACAAGTAGGCAGAGAGGCAGGCAGAGAGAGAGAGAGAGGAGGAAGCAGGCTCCCTGCTGATCCCGGATGCTGAGATCATGACCTGAGCCGAAGGCAGCGGCTTAACCCACTGAGCACCCAGATGCCCAAGAATAAAAAAATTTTAAAGCCTTCAGAAAATATACAGAATAATATTTTATAAGGTCAGGGTAGAGGAAAATATCTTTTAAGTGAGTATAAAATTCACAGACTCTAAAAAAATGATGGGTCAAGTTAACTTCATGAAAATATTTTAAATCTATAAATCCAAAGACAGGAGAGTAAAGGTCACAGACTGGGAAAAGATACTTTATTTATTATTTATTATTTATTTATTACTGATAAAGACTGGCTGTTAATAAGTATGAAAAAATATGTGTTTTTAAAGTAATTAAAAATACCAAATAAAAATTATAAGTTGCCATTTGGGGTTTTTTAATCTTTTGATTGACAAAAATAAGAAAATTGGCAAAAAAAACAGATTTTTCTGATTGGCAAAAATACCATCTGTTGATAAAGACATGGGAAACAAAAACTCTAATAGACTTCTTATCAGAATAAGATTCGACACAGCCACTGTGAAGAGCATTTTGGCAATACTGAAGCTGAAGAAGGACTTCAAGAGTGAATCCTAGTAATTCTGCTTCCAAATGAATACATTAAGAAAAACATTAGATGTACACACAGACATGTACATATAGATTCCATTATTTCCTAGTAGAAAATTAGGTAAAAAGTTCTAGTGTCATTATTCATTCACTAGACTATTGTACTGCAGGTCAATGAATGAGCTAAATCTTCATGTATTAACTTGGACAACTTCAAAAAGTTTATGTGGAATCAAAAAAAAAGTTGCAAAAGGATATATATAGTTTCATAATATTTCTGTAACTATTAAAATACAAAAATATATATGATTTGTGTGCACAAAAATATGTAACACATGCGTCAAACCACAGATAACAAAAGCAAAAATTTTCTCTCTTTGATAGTCTGTCAAATGTCATTTGACTAATGCAATAAATTTTAATAAAATTGTTTAATTATAATTATTAATTAGAAGTTTAATTCTTTTTTTTTAAGATTGTATTTATTTATTTGGCAGAGAGAGACACAGCAAGAGAGGGAACACAAGCAGGGGGGGAGTGGGAGAGGGAGAAGCAGGCTTCCAGCTGAGCAGGGAGCCCTGGCTTGATCCCAGGGTCCTCTGATCATGAACCAAGCGGAAGGCAGACGTTTAATGACTGAGCCACCCAGGCACCCCAGAAATTTAATTCTAATATCACTAGATATTGTAGATACATAGGTACTGATATCCAAGATGGGTGGAGTATGGATTTTTACAGAAATAAAACTATTTGCTTTAAAACCAATAATATAAACTACTTTCGAGTAATTGGAAAATCTCAGATTCTTGACCTCTAACTAATAATAAAAGCTAACATTTACAGAATACTTACTATTGGCTAATTAATTTTCTGCAGCTTTATAAATACTAACTCACTAAATATTGAAAGAAATACTATGAGGCCTACAAGGACTGTAAGTGAGAGAACAGACCTGGAGAATTTGGGAAATTTCTCCAGATTGCATAACTATTAAGTGACTGAGCTGATTTTCAAATCCAGACAGTCTAGCTCATGTTATTAACCATATACTCTACTGAATCTAATGTGCCTTAAATACAAGTTGACTTTTAATTGTCATTGGGACCTCTAGTCACTCAAATAACTCAGAATTTGTAATTCAACAAATAGAAATAAATCCTCTCAAAAAGAAATGTATCTACTGGATAGCTTAGATTTTCTCCGATTATTATGTATTGTTGATTATCATTATTACTGCCTTCTTTGGTTAATTTGTTCTCTTGTTTTGCTATGAGTTTATAATCATTTGTTTTATCTCACTCTGGATGTGGCTCTGTTTCTCTGATGAGGCTGGGCCAATATCCCCACTTATTTTTGCTGCCAATAACGAAGAGTTAGAAAGATCCTATTTACGCGTGTTATTATTTTCAATGTAAATAGTTAGCCACAGCTGCTGCAATTTTCCCAATTGTAAGACAGGAAAATGAGGCTGGGAGAGGAAGGCACAAATACATCCATCAACTCTCTAGGCATTCACAATAAAATCCGAAAAACAACCAAATAAGAATAATTTGCTTCCAGAGCACCAAACTTCAAATTGAATGGACCTACATAACTCCCAACAATACCTAACATATACAATAAGCATCATAAGACAGGCTTGTAATTAGTAGTTTTTAAATGTTTACCCTTGCATGTGATTTTTTAGAAATGTTCTGTTTAATTTCCCCATATAACCAGTTGGTAGACTAAAGAATATAAGGTATCAGATAACATCATTTATTTAGTCAACTAATAAAAAGCTTCTTTATACACATTTTAAACAAGTAACTTAGAGTAATACTGCATGACTTAAAAATTAGTTGGGAGAAAATATATATGATTAAAAATACTGCATCTTCAACTTAAAACTTGTGAGATGAGTCCATGGTAATGCATGACTTTTGTTCATCCGTTTTCACTGTGTATAGCAGTTAATTTTATGACTATACAGCAATTTTTATGTCCCTCCTACTATTGATGAATATATAGGTGCTTCCTTTTCTTTTTTGTTTTGCTGTTATAAATAATGCTCTTTCCAACAACTTTTAACATATGTTCTCAGAAGCATATGAATATACAGAACAGAGGTACTATTCGTAGGAGTTTTTAAAACAAGCAAAATGATAATATATTATTAAAATGCATATCTATATATAATAAAAATACAAACACGTATTTTGAAAATTAAAATATCAAAGTGAAAATAAAATATAATAAAACATCAACGTCAGGGCAGCAATTATCTCTAGGAAAGAAACGGTTCAGAGAGGGATTTTGACTATACCGGCCTTGTTTATGTTAGTAAAACAGGATGTAGATAAGTATGTGCTTGTTCTCCTATATCTCTGCATTTTTTTATATTTCTAAATACTCCATCAAATTATAAAAAGTTGATCCCTGATGTGAAAATTTAAAGGTAAAAATAATCTGAAGACAAAATCATTTTTCCACTTGAGATTTTATAAAAATGACTTAGTAAATGTCCATTCTTCTTTCACTAAAACCGTGGGTTACATGTCACCCTTTGTGGTAAACGGCTTCTAAAATGATCCCCCACGATTCCCTCCCTTTGAGTGTAAACGTCTCCCTTTAAGTGTGGGCTAGACCTAATGACTCACTTCTAACAAACAGAATGTAGCCTAAATAATAGGATTTCACCTCCAAGATTAGGCTACAAGGATTCTGCAGCTTTCTTTTTGGGTGCTCACTCTTGTTCTCTTGCTTGCTTGCTCTAAGGGAAGCTGGTTATCATATTGTGAGCTGCCATGCGGAAGAGACTTCTGTCTCTAGAGACCAGCCAGTGTGTATGTGAAGCCTGCCAGTAACCATGACTAAGCTCTTCAGAGAACTTTCCCCCAGTCATCCCTGGAGATGACTGCAGTCCTGGATGACTACTTGGTGACAGGCAGAGACCCTGAGGCACGATGACCTGGCTGAGCCACGCTGGTATTCCTGACAAACAAAAACTGTGAAATAATAAATGTTATTTTGGATGCCTGGGTGGCTCAGTTGGTTAGGCATCTGCCTTCGGCTCAGGTCCTGATCTCAGGGTGCTGGGATGGAGCCCCAGGTCAGGTTCCATGCTCAGCAGGGAGTATGCTTCTCCTGTACTCACCCTGCTCATGCTTGCTGGCTCTCTATCTCTCAAACAAATAAATAAAATCTTTAAAAATAATAATAATAAATAACTGTTATTTTAAGCTTCTGGGTTTGGGGGTAATTTATTATTCAGTAATAAGTAACACCCTATTCTTAGGAAAACATAGACTGTGAAATTCAAAAATATTCCTATCAGTAAAGTTAAAAAGAACAAAAATGAAATATTCTTGATATATTAGTAAAGATGATTAGCAGAGATACTTTCTAGCATGACAGAGTAAGGATATCAACAAGTGCACAACTCCTCTCCCCAGAAAGCAACAAACATTTCAAAATGCCAATTCCAAAACTGATCTCGGTTATAGCACAAACTGAGAAAGATTTATTCACAAAAATTACTGAACTTCAGATAAGAATAGCATAAATCTGTGGTGTTGATGCTTGTGGCTACTCCCCTATCCCAACCAGGTTCCATCTTCATGGAAATCTGCATAAGCCTTAGAAACACACTGTACAGCTGCTGCTAGAGAGAGCTCACTTGCCTGACATGTTTTCAGTTAAAGGCAAGCCCACAGGAGGGCCAGCAGTGCTGAGTTCACACCCCCAAACTTACTCTGTCCTGTGGCACACATTCTTTGTCTCTGTCTTCCTCTGTGTCTCTGTCTCTCTCTTTCTCTCTCTCACACACACACAAACATACACTCACAAGTACACATTAAAATTTATCAATTGATGATCAGGTGTGCTATTATAACCCCGCAGGGAACAGGGGCAGTTTAAAGCCATCATATTGCTCCTTTGTAAAAATATTCTCCCTGAAAATGACTGACAAGAAAGCATTGGTTGATATTGTCCCCAGAGTCATGGAATATAGCTGGCTCAACTACCTCTCCATGGCTGTCCAGAATCACGAGAATAGTCAAAAATATTATTTCTGGCAACCACAGCTGCTGACATTGAGTCAGTGTCATTTCTATTCTTCCTAGTATAACAAAGAGTCTGATACCATCCACTTTTCCTCCTCCCAATCACCTCTTTAACAAAAATGCCATTACTGATTTGCAGGTTTAACCATGACTGAAAACATGCCTGTACCATTAGGCAAACAAGCATCATTTAATTTTAAGCCCCAAATGATTTCCTAAATCACAAAAACAGGTACTGCATTTCAATTTGTATTTAAACCCCTTAATGTGAGAGGCAGAGCTCAGACACATGGTTCTTGAAGAGTTAAGCCTTCAATCATCATGTCAGGTAGGAGATGGACTTAGTGTGTCTGGGATCATTTCTGGTGGTCTTTCTCACTCATACGGTAATAGCTGACACCTAAAACCCACCTCAGTGTAGCAAGAAAAAGAAATGATGAGGCTGTGCTCTAACACCCTAGTAAAATGTCACTCTTTCGATGACTTCTCCAGGATTTCCCTTGTCTGCCAACTCCCATTGTTACTCTCATTTATCTGTTGCTTTTGCTGTAGGGTGCTGGCAACATCTAACAGTAGGGCTTGGGTTTTTGGCTTCCGTATTTACTAGGGCCCTGATAAATTCAAATCAGTTTGACCTATCACAACATCCAAAATGAGGCTAGAGTTGATCCTGTGCAAATTGAAATGCACAGCATCTTTCTGTTTCTGTGTAATGTCTGGAAATGACCACTTTGCTGATCTAGAAGTCAGAACCTAATGACCCTTTGCAACACTGCTGTGGCAAAATAGTATGAATGTGTAATGAGTCTCACTGACAGCAGTAGACACAGCTTCCCAGGACAACAAGCCAGGTCCAAATCAATTACATAGGTGGAAAGGCCTGCCTGTCCCTCTGGACTGAAATATTAGGCAGTCAAGACATGTTGTACTCTATTAACACATGTGCTTTCAAGTCATGTGTTCTTTGGAATTTCTCTCATACTCTCTAGTGGAAAAACATAAATATCAGCAAATTCAATAAACTGCTTTACAGATCAACTTGAATGTAAGGTCAAAGTTCTCGGAAATGACACAGCCCTTAAAATATTACCTTTGGAGATATATATATATATATATAATGCATCTCTACAAGATTGCCATAACTGTATGACATTATGTAACATTTAGTCTTGCAATGTTCAGAAGATCATGATGGCATATAAACTATTGAATATTTTTCTTTTCTTCCCCCTTAACGAAAGGCATTTTATCAACAGAAATCTTTCCAGTGGGGGAGGGGAAGGGAATGGTTGAGTACAGAACTATCTAAATCAATTTTCTCTCCACATTCTCAGTAGAATACAGCTATGACGCGCTGGAGTCATATAGTGGAAAATCCAATGTAGGAGACTTGTACGTGCGCTGGAGTTTTAAATCTTATTACATTACTTCGTTTGAAACAATATAGTTATGGGGTCAGTTAGTACAGTCATTTTTCCCCCTTTACAACCTCACCTTTTCAGAAGGTCCTCATTCACATAACTGTTTTAAAATGCCTCAGGTTGAGACCTGCCCTACAAGCTGTTGTATTAGATTTAGGGAAGGTGGATAGTTTTTCCACTGAAATGTTAAAAACTTTTTTTTAAAGTTTAAAATTATTTATAGTATCTGCAGCTGAATTATTTGTAGTATTTGGATTTAGTTAATGTATTTAGTTAATTAAAATATGTGTGTGTGTGTGTGTGTGCATGTTCCTCCCCAAGACTTGAATTTTATGTATATTAGCACTTCACAAATTTGAAAACAAAATGAAGACCTTAAAAACCTACCATAAGGGGCTCCTGGGTGGCTCAGTGGGTTAAAGCCTCTGTCTTTGGCTCAGGTCATGATCTCAGGGTCCTGGGATCCAGCCCCGCATGGGGCTCTCTGCTCAGCGGGGAGCCTGCTTCCTCCTCTCTCTCTGCCTGCCTCTCTGCCTACTTGTGATCTCTGTCTGTCAAATAAATAAATAAATAAAATCTTTAAAAAAAAAAAAACCTACCATAATGTTCCTTCTTATATGTCTCTAATAAAAATATTTTTTAAATTTTTTTAAAAGATTTTATTTGAGAGAGAGTGTGCACGCGAGTGCATGAGTGGAGTTTGCAGAGTGTGTGTGTTGGGGGGAGGGATGTGCAGGGGTAAGGGGCAGAAGGAGAAGGAGAAGCAGACTTCTCACTGATGAGGGAGCCTGAGGCGGAGCCTGAAGCGAAGCCTGGGGCTTGATCCCAGGATCCTAAAATCATGACCTAAGCCAAAGGCAGGGGCTTAATCCACTCAAACACCCAGGTGCCCCTCTTTTATAAAAGTATTTTAAAGTATCCTTTACAGATCTCTCAAAGGATAAACTAGTACCATTTATTTCACTTTAAGAAGAACAAAAATTGCTTTCTATTCAAATAAAATCATTAGTGTCTGAATCTTAAAAAAAAATATTTTTGAGAAAATACTAGAAACTTTATCCACCAATTCTGATTATAGTATCCATTATTAGAAAAGGCTATCTTAGGGCCATCTCTGTCTTTTCAGAATTTTTGGTTATCATATCTGTAATTTAACATTTTCATTTGATTAAGGTATCTATAAACTGATGCTATTTCATTCAAAACTCTTCATAGAAAATGACTCTATGCCCATGAAAACAATCGATCACCAAATTAAATAATAATGCTTTCTGAATTTTCTCACTGATAATGAGTTGCTACTTCTCTACTTGTTTTCTCATCTACTGGTCAACCTTTGTAATTAATGAATACACTTTGGTTAAATGATAAATCTGATTGATGTATTGCAACTAGAAATGCTTAGCAAGGCCACACACGCAGTTAGCTTTCCTTCTGAAAGTCGGGACACAGTAGAAAACCTACCTGCAGAGCACATGGTGAGTGAACAGGAAAGCAGAGAAACCTAGATTCTAATAAAAGGTGCAGAACACTAAGGTTCAGGGAAATGAAAATTTAAACTCTAGATAATGAGTTACTGACTGCATCTTATTGAGCAGATTAGAGAAAGCAACAACTAGCTCTGCAATAAAGGAGGGGTCTTCATCTAATATTTAAACTGCACAAATGCAGATGTAGAGAACTTCTTGCAAATCATAGTTAATAATAATAAGGCAAGGCAATGGCAATGCCAGTGCAGATAAGTATGAGACAGACTAAGAGAAATTGTGTCAGAACAGAAAAGAAACACTTGCTTTGCTACTTCTTTGGGAAAGGGTATACAATTTAATATTAGTAGATCTCTGGCATATATTGTTCACAGTTCACTGTATACAACTATTTATTCTATCTGTAACAGCCAAGTGCATACTAATTACTTCAAAAGATATATTCAATTATTTTGTTAGCTACTAACTGTTTCAGTTAAAGAAGCCAACCATGTATTACTGATTTTAAGCAATGGTGTCCTCCAACTAGCCACCTGCAAAAACAGATTGATAATCACTGCTGCAGACAAACACTTTCCCCTGGACTTCCAGCAGTCCCATGGGTTCAAACTCGGGTGCCATCAATATTATTTACATGTAAATCTCCTGTTAGGTCTATCTGAAGCCTATCATCACGTTGCTTAAAGATTCCAACTTTAAGGGGACACCTCAGTAACTCAGTCAGTTAAATGTCTGACTCACGGTTTCAGTGCAGGTCATACTCTCAGGGTCATGGGATGGAGCCCCACATTGGGTTCTGTGCTCAACTCAGAATCTGCTTGGGATTTTCTTTCCCCCTCTCCCTCTGCTTCTCCTCCTGCCCTCCTGTGCTCTTTCTTTCTAGCTCTTGCTCTCACTCCCTCAAATAAGTAAGCAAAGTAAAACAAACAAACAAACAAATAAATAAATAAATAAAATCATTGAAAAAATCCCAACTTTAGGGACTATTATTTAGGGACTCTTAAATTATTTGGTGACATTCTTATTCATACTTCAAGACTTAGCTCAAGTATTATCCTTCTTAGAAAGCTCCCCAGGCATCTTGACAGTTAAAATTTCAGCATTAATGTACCCTTGTTTATATTCCATAATAACCAGAACGGTGACAATAGCCATCATAGTAGTCACAGCAGAAATAGCTAAAATCATTGGACACTTAAGATCACTTTTTATATTATCATACTGATTCTAACTTGTAACCACTCATACCACTAACAATGATTTTAATATCTAAAATCTTAATTATTGTCCCACAGCTAGTTAGGGTGAAATTAAGATTTGGACCCATTTGTCTAGAGTCAGAAATCTTAACCATGTGACTGCATCTACTTTCTCATTATTATTATATCCCATCAGCTTTTTGAGGCTAGAGAATTTGTCTCCTTGCTGACCTTTGATTTCTCAATGCGTAAGGTAAAAAGAAAACGTGGTGGTTATCGTGGTACCTTCTTCATAGGTAACTGTATTTATTAAATGAGATAATGCATGTGAAGGGCTTACTTAGGATACTGGATCTCCAATATAAGCATACAGAAACCTACTGGTAAGTGCTATGAAACAAAGAATGACAGAATGATTTAATGTGCCCAGTGTTCACAGAATACCTAGAGCTCAGAGAATGAGAATATAACTGTGTGCCTTCTTTTTGGTGCATCTTGGTGGCTCCTTCAGATAGCCCCTGAAAATGGCATTTTAATACCGTGTCACATTTTTTTTTTTTACAAAATCACTTTAGACATACTACAAAAATAGGAGACTACACTAAGAAGATAGGCTTCTAAATAGTAGACTTCCTTTTATTTAGTGTTGGGGTATATTTATCAAATAGTCATTTTAGCTGCAATATTTTGCTCATTAGCCTCTGACATGAAGATCAGAAAAATTTGTTTCTTCAGAATAAGTAACTCAACAATCGCTTGCCTAGAACACTGTACTTCAAAGGAATGTACAAGAACTTTTTCCAGATAATTATCATATTTGTGTTTGTATTTACTATATAGTATCCTGGACAAAAAAATCATATTTTGGTAACAGAGCCAAAAAATTTTTTTAAAGATTTTATTTATTTATTTGACAGAGAGAGATCACAAGTAGACAGAGAGGCAGGCAGAGAGAGAGAAGAAAGCAGGCTCCCCGCTGAGCAGAAAGCCTGATGCGGGACTCAGTCCCAGGACCCTGAGATCATGACCTGAGCCGAAGGGAGCGGCTTAACCCACTGAGCCACCCAGGTGCCCCAATAGAGCCAAAATTTAACTGAGAGATAATTTCTAGACACAATGCTTTTAAATTTTTGAAGTACAGGCTGATTTAATAAAATGGATTCGGAAAATCCAGGTTCAAGTTTATTCAGAAGAATGTGGATTATTAATTTTCCATTTTTCTTTGGCTGAATAACCAGAAATAAAAGATCTTACAAAAAGTGTTTTCAAACCAGCCTTCCTTTATATGTATATATTGGATACATAGAATTTATTCAGTTGTTTTTTGATGCAGAATTTCAGTTAATTCATCCAATTTGGTCTTATTTTTGCCTTTTTACAGTATTCAGGCATGAAAGTTTCTGTGCCTTTTAAAAATATTCTGGGATCACCCCCTTTTCTAGGAGAGAGTACTAAAGAGTTCTCATTGGACTAGGTTACCTAAAGCCTTCCCTAGGAAGCAGTTTCAAAGATAAGTAGTTGAGTATGAAGAAATAAAGTGATTAGCTCATAATAAAACCAAGAAACTACACACTCACCCACCCACCCACACACCCCAATGGTACTGGACTGAAGATTCAGATAAAGGGACAACATGTAGATAAAGATGGTTTTAAGTTGCACTAGGATTGCAATTAGGTAATTAGATGAATCTTGGTCTCTCTATCTCTATCTCTCTTTGTGAAAACTGTACAAGATTATAACCATTATTCTTTTTATAGCAATAAAAAACATGAGTTTAGAGACACTTTCCCATAGTCATTTAGCTATTAAACATTGAGACAGGACCAATGAATGCATTGCTTGTGTTTTCTATTACAAAATAAAACTTTCTTACTTGTTTTATATATTCTGGAATGATTGTGATATGGATGTGTTTGATAGAAGACACAGGCTCTCACTTTTTCTCTCCTATGCATTCAAGTACAATTCCTACATTTCAGCAAAGACTTCAGTGTATTTGTTAAACAAAGATAGTATGCATTCTATTTAAAACCAGTGGGGTGAAAATTTTCATTCTTTCAACTTCAAAGTACACTCTTTTCTTACAGATATTATTTGTAATTTGAGTTCCAATGATTGTATTTAATTTTTTCTATCAATGTTGGCAATAGTGTTTACATTTATTGAACTACCATGAAAAGCATCTACCTTTGACAAAATTATGGCCTAAGAGTCCAAAGATAATAATATTACCATTTAACTAGGGAAATATTCTTATGTCCCCCTAGGAACATATTTAAAATTTTTTAATTAATTTAAAATACCAGTCTTTGGAAATATCTATTACTGAAACATGAAGACATTAAGGCAGAATCTATACTAGATCTCACTGTAGGGTATGTTTGATAAATGATTTTATTGTGCCGTGTGCAAATGATTAACAGGAAATTATATTTATACAGATTAACTACCATCATATTAAGGTTTCATTTAATATTCAGATAAGGAAATACACAGCTTACTTAAAAATCAATAATATTTAAGAATGAGAAGTTCTAACAGTTCACTGACTTTTGTTCTATATCTCAGATAGGATTTTAAAATGCTATTGCAACAAAGATTTAAAGCTTGCTTTAGTCTGTAACAGACAACTGGGAGTCAAGAAGACAGTTAAGGAACTTTTAAGTAAATTGTATATTCTCTTCAGTCTGTGGATGACATCTTAGATGCAGGAGACCTACAGAAATTAGCTATAGACAGTCATCTTAAAATTATGCCTAGCAATGGAAAATAATAAAAACTCCATTTACGATAAACTTAAAACCTATACAAACAGAAAAATCAGCAAATTATGAATTATTGAGCATTCTATATCAAGACTAATATTAATTTAATGACAGTTTTCTTCTTATACATCCTACTTGGGGACATTTCAGATATTCAGATTTTTTAACTACAACTACTTTATATATAGTTTTATATTTATAGTTATATAATGATATTTGTGATGCAAGTTAAATATTATGCTTATAAGGAAGATTTTAAAATAAGATCTTTATATAACAATTTTATGAGCTATTTAATTTCTAAGAGTAATGTATTCATAAAAAGAAAATATGTTTTCTGCTTTTCATTAATCCTCTTCAGGGAAAGATTACTAAATTAATTTTCTCCTGAGTTTAGAAATTTATATAAAACACTAAGCACGTCATATGAATCATTCACTATTCATTAAGTATATTACAACAAACATAGTAAATAGTTGTAGTAGTAATAGTATAATAGCAGTATAAGCAGAAACAGCAATAATAGTAGTTTCTTTTTAATCTGCTCAGCTCAGAGAGAGATAACTGTGCCTTAGTACTACAGCATAGCATTAAATGATCACCTACTATAGCTTAACACATCAGGTCAAGATTTGGTTTGTATTTTGTTATTTAATGCTCATAACAAACTTGAGATATAGAAATCATTATTTTAATTTACTATGTAAGAGAACTGGTGTTCAGAGGTTTTAAATATTTAAGATTAAATAGCTTCTAAATGTTGGAGCCAGAATTTCAAAACATATTATCTGTTGCCCAAGTTTATATTTTTTGCTACTACTTTGCTCTGCATAACTTTAGATAGTCTAACATACGAGATACATTATAGGCACAAATAATGTGGCATAACATTAAAAACTAGAGACACTAAATACAGTAGCATTTATAAAACTTTCGCATCTAAAACAATTAAAAAATTATGTTTATTACTTAAAAGTATCCTTTCAACTTTGGATTTGTGTATCATACTCCACAACTTGAGGATTTCTACAATACATATTTAAAAAGGACTCACGACTGCTATTGACTGAATGTTTACGCTCCATCCCCCAATTCTTTTTTTTTTTTTTTGATTTTTTTATTTATTCGACAGACAGAGATCACAAGTAGGCAGAGAGGCAGGCAGAGAGGGAAGGGGAAGCAGGCTCCCCGCTGAGCAAAGAGCCTGATGGGGCTCTATCCCAGCACCCTGGGATCATGACCTGAGCTGAAGACAGAAGCTTTAACCCACTGAGCCATCCAGGCGCTCCTCCATCCCCCAATTCTTAATTTAATTCTGAAATACAAACCCCCAACCTGAGGGTATTAGGAGCTGAGGGTCTTTGGAAGGTAATTAGGTAGAGGCCTCATAAAAGGAATTGGTGCCCTTATCAGGAAAGACAGCAGAACTTGCTCTCACTCTCCGATCTCTGCCATGTGATGGTGGAAAAAGGTGGATTTGACATAGTGCTGTTCTTTCAATCTGACGAAGCATTATGGAAAAGTTACAGTAAGCATCTCTGGCAGAAATATAATAAGTGCTGTGGAAAATATTCACTTTCTACTTTTTTAAAAAAATTTCAATCATTTGTTGCCTCAAAACTATGCATTTTCACTGGCTGCAATAGCATGCTAGTACTAGATCAGACCTGAGAATATTAGAATATTTCTCTCAATTCTTCATTTCACAGTGACTGCTAATCTAAGGTCACAGAGACAATGACATAGCTGGATGAGGCCTAGCTTCCTGATTCCCAGTAGGGTGCTCTATTGATATCATACAGATTAAAGATGAACAATCATATATTACGCCAAACACATAACAGGCATGCACGTATCTGTTAAATGATTTAAGTAGGGCTATGTAAGAACAGTTTCTTCCTTCACTGCCTTCTCAACTTGCTGATAATGTTTCAGATCCATTTGCTAAAAATAGAGAGATGAATTTGTAATTCAGAAGATTCAGAAGAACAAAATGTATAACAAATTAGTCATAGCAAAATCTGGATTATCAATAATAAAAACATTCTTTGATAAATTTAAAATATAAAACCATATCATGATCTTAGTAGTATAAAAATGCAAATAATATTTATAATATTAAAATTAGCTCTAATATGTAGACCAAATAAAGTGAAGGGTAAAGGAGAGAAAAAATTAGGAAATTAAATACAAACAAAAAAGAGTGAAATGTGAAAAGTGGAGAAATAAAAGAGAACAGATGTTTAATATATGTCTATAATATGTAACATGATACCTATACTTATATAAAATATAGAATATAGTTATATCTGTAATACATAACATGATACATATACTTATAAAATATAAAATATAGAATATAAAACAGATTTGGCTTACTGAAAGTTCTAAAGTAATAATTGAATACCATAATTCATGTACCAAACTGTTTTTTTTCTAAGATTTTATTTATTTATTTGACAGATCACAAGTAGGCAGAGAGGCAGACAGAGGGAGAGGGGGAAGCAGGCTCCCCACTGAGCAGAGAGCCCGCTGCTGGGCTCCATCCCAGGACCCTGAGATCATGACCTGAGCCGAAGGCAGAGGCTTAACCCACTGAGCCACCCAGGCGCCCCAACTAAACTAGTTTTTAAATACTCATATATGCAGTTTCTCCTCTCTTCTCTGCTTGTTACATCATCACCTGTCCATTCCATCAACTTCTCCAAGACCTTTTTTTGCACCTAGTAAACAACCTCATCTGCCATCATGACTCCCGCCATCCAACGCAGTGTGTTCAATACCCACATCAATACTGAATCCACCTTCACTAGCTCGATATTCAATATTCCCCAGTTACCCTCTCCTGAAAGCAGGGTAACTTTCACTTCAGCTCAGGAACCCTCTCACCAGATTCTTACCTTGATCGTCAAATCCCACAAAGGCATTTATCTCTGTTATTGTAAATGCAGATGTTTCCTATTCTTTTCTTTCCCCTGTTGCCCATGCACCTGCAGGTTAAACTAAATGAACCTTTCCTGCTGCTTTACAAGCCTCTCCTCCAAATAAATGAGCTTTCCTGTTCCCCATAACTGCTCCAAAAATGCAGAATTTTCTTCAGACCTCTAACCAAGCCTCTGCCCACATTCTCAGCAAATGTTACCTTATATATTAACAGATCAAACAGATAGGCACTCCTTCAGCTTCCCAGCCACTGCCAGCCTACTATATCTGGATCTTTTTCTTTCTCCTTCTTGCCTGCCTTGGGATTACAAAGCAAGAAAGTTGGTTTTAACTCAAATTATCTGAGATTTTTGAATTGACTCCCTCAGAATCTCAATTCCCACAAATAATACTGCTTTCTTGCATCATTTGTCTTTCCTCATACTCAGTTTCAGTGTCTGTGAGATGGAACGTGTGCACCATGTAATGAATGTTACACATGAAGTATTGACCTAGAGAATGGTACCTACAAAGTTCTATGAAATGTTATACTTTATCAGTTAGTTAAGTAGGGATAGCATTAATAGTGATACAATTATTTTTGTATGCCCGATGTAGTCTTTTTAACCTACACATAAATAAAATCAATAGGATACATCCCACTACCTCTTCTTCCCACATTTCTCTTCTAGACATCCTTTACTGAATTCTTGACCCATCAATCACCATTCTAAACTTTGCAGCTGTAAAACTTATATAACAGAATCCCTACCATGGCTTAACACTTTACCAAGTTAAAAGTAGACACTTGATTAAGGTTAGGAAACATAGTTATGATCATTAGGTAATGACAGCACCTATCTGGATTAGATATCTGTTAGATGCCACCATTATTAGTCCTTTAGAAAGGAGCTAAGCAATTTTCCCAAGACCATAAAGCCAGTACAGGTGGAGATGGACCCTTGTGATTAGATTAATTCATTGACTCTATTTCACTTAATTCCTACCCTTGAAGGCCATAATGCTAACTTCCTGATTTTTTTTTTAATTATCTCCTTTCAGACTTCCATCCATATAAAATTTACAATTTTTTAAAAAGATTTTATTTATTCTTTTGAGAGAGAGAAATCACAAGTCAGCAAAGAGACAGGCGGAGAGAGAAAAGGGAAGCAGGCTCCCCACTGAGTAGAGAGCCTGATGTAGGGCTCGATCCCAGGACCCTGAGATCATGACCTGAGCTGAAGGCAGAGGCTTAATCCAATGAGCCACCCAGGCACCCCTAAAATTTACAATTCTGACAATGATGACCATCCTTCTTGAAACTACTCCATATTCCCCCATACCCCTAGCATACTGCCCATCAGTAGCAGTCAGGAGATGACCTTCCTGAACTCTGACTTGCATCAGCCACTTACCCAGAAACTTTACATGCTTCAGCTAATTTTATCCATACAACCACTGTATAATTCTGGTATTATTATCACCTCCATTTTTTTTTTTTAAGGAGCAAAATTAGTTACATGAGGTTCAGAGAGTAAAACTGTACAGATTATATGGTTACAGAAATTATAGAACGACATCCCGGATTGCATGTGTGTACTCATAAGGATGATACTTTGCTGACCTTACAGTCCCGATTAGTGGCACATAACTGATTTCCAATACACGATAGAGGGCGCCTGAGTGGCTGAGTCAGTTAAGTGTCTGCCTTCAGCTCAGGTCAGGATCTCAGGACCCTGAGATGAGTTCTGCATCAGGCTCCTTGCTCAGCAGGGAGTCTGCTAGTCCCTCTCCCTCTGCTCCTCCCCTTCACTCATTCTGGTGTGTGCTCTCTCTCAAATAGATAAAACCTTAAAAAAAAAAAAGTTAAGAGAAATCTTTGAAATACTGGAAAACAATTTTCTTTCTCGTTCTGGTTTGTTAAATATCTGAAAAGAGTTTTCAGTTGTCATGTGTGATTTGAAACTGAAACTTTGCCTCTAGAGTCTTAATGCATACCCATACTCATTTAAAAAAAGGTGTAAGCGAACACTCAGTCATGGATACTGCCTAGGCACTATGCAGTTACAGATATCCACATACTTCTTATGTAACTATAATAAGGTAGAGACAGTTTATTAATCTAATATCTGAGAATTGTTCCCCAAGAAGATCACTCTTTGAAAACCTCCATTTGTGAGTGTTCAAGGGAAGTGAAACTAGAAGAGGCAGAAGGAGATCCTATTAGGCTTCAGAAGATGGTGATGTTATTTTTCATGATAGAGGACTTGGTGGCATATGGGGAGACACTGTTGTACTATTCCTGAAAGGAAGAAGGCGAGAAAGGAATGTAGAAAAGGCACCAGGAATATACAGAACGTCTGGTTGCCCCCAAAGGGGCACAAGAAACTAAGATCAGTAATTCCACTGGGTCCAGGTAAGGCTGGCTGTTTGTATTGCTGGATGCAAATCAGCCTCTCCCACATCTGGACAAGTTTCAATAAGGTCTACTGTGCTCATGGACTGTTGGTGATTGCAGTTTCCCATGAAATCGATAGACCCTGCTTCTTAATTAGGTGAAATGGGATTGCACAGCAACAGAGACAGAAAAGGAGAAAAGGCCAGGAGGTAGAGGGCTTTATAAACCAAAGCAATTTTCAGAAATCCTGAGAGAGAGCTTTGGACATTGAGGGAGTATGAAAGTGGCATGAAGTTGAGGCATATGCCTCGTTTTGAATTAGGAGTAATGTCTTGGACCAAGGACCTGTAATTTTTTTGAGTGTCCACAATAGATGATGATATAGGGGCACCTGGGTGTCTCAGTGGGTTAAAGCCTCTGCCTTCAGCTCGGGTCATGATCTCAGGGTCCTGGGATCGAGCCCCGCATCGGGCTCTCTGCTCAGCAGGGAGCCTGCTTCCTCCTCTCTCTCTCCACCTACTTGCGATCTCTGTCTGTCAAATCAATAAGTAAAATCTTAAAAAAAAAAAATAGATGACGATATATAACCACAGGTAAGAACCACACTGTTGCTTTAGGGCTGTGAGAAAGAAGTTTGTATAACACTTCTCAAGGATACACTCTGGTTGCAAAGGAGCAGATAAATATATTTGGGGCTTTTAAGCAAGGTTACAGGGAGGGTGAGTCCTGAGAGGTGCCAACAAGAAAAATTAGAGTTGGCACACAGTCTAACACATAGAAAAGAAAAGTATGGGGATATTTAATAAAAAGAGAGAAAATTAGAAATGAGTACATACATAGCAAACATTTTCAAAGGACTATGCAATCTTTATTGAAAACCTTACTAATTAAAACATTTTATGCATATTAAGTGTGTTCATTCCACCTCATTTTTTCTATCACTTGTAGTCAGAATTGCCAATTACAGTGATTCACTCCTGTTTTAGCACAACTCCTCATGCTTACCTTGCAAGAAGAAAGTGTAGAGAAGACAAAGCTAAACGGTTACGAATAAGGAGTGAGAAAATTCAGCAGCAAAGACTGATTAAAATTGACCTTCATTTAGAAGTTATACAGGGGCACCTGGGTGGCTCAGTGGGTTAAAGCCTCTGCCTTCAGCTCAGGTCATGATCCCAGGGTCCTGGGATAGAGGCCCACATTGGGCTCTCTGCTCAGTGGGGAGCCTGCTTCCTCTTCTCTCTCTCTCTGCCTGCCTTTCTGCCTACTTGTGATCTCCGTCTGTCAAATGAATAAATAAAATCTTAAAAAAAAAAAAAGTTATACAGAGGATGTGTGGTGTGTGTCTACATGGCCTTCAGTTAAAAGAGGGAAAGGAAACTGAATCAGAAAAAGAAAACAATTAAACTGTATCTTCTCATGTACTCATGCCACACCATGTAATAATGTTACTTCATTTCATGTAGGTTTTGCTTTCTCTTCCAAACTGCACTGAAGATGAAATTTGTCTTCTTTCAGATATTCTTTCTCGTTCTTCTTTATAATTTCTATTATTTGCAACACCCTCCCTATATTTAGTATTGTTCCAAAAGGAGAAGGACAAGCTTATTGATAATTGTTCAAACAGCTCAGGCCCACAGGGTTTTGCTGAGTTTATGAAAAATAGCACACTGACGAGGAAAACTTCCCAGTTTCTTTACTACCAGCATTATTTGATTCCAAGACAATTTCATTGTGATACCATGGGCACTCAGTTAAAATATTTCCTTTCTAATCCCTACTATGCCACCAATACTGCGAAGACTTAAATAAGCTATTTAAAATAAGAGTGATCTAAGTCACAAGGAAAAAAAAAAACTTCTGCCTTAATGCTTTCCTTCTTCATTGTTCATATTTCTATCAGCCTTTTTTTTTCCACATTATAAAGTGTATATATATTTGTTTAGCAATTCTACCACATTCCTCATTGCCCTGACCATGATATATACACTGTTTACCTTGGCATTCCAGGACACTGCCTAAATATTCAGAGAACACTTGCCCTGTAACCCTTACCAAAATCAGTCTCTCTTGCTAATGAACTAGAATCCTGCTCCCCTAAGAATATCATACATAATTCCATACCCACACCTAGCCAGTCCCACTCTTCCAATCAGAAATATTCTCCCTCTCTCATCTTGACTGGTCTGAGTCTACTCTTTATTGCTTCAAGTCATTCCTCCAATCATGCCAATCTTTCCAGACTTTTTCCCTAAATATCTATAATACATCTTTGTAGTTATGATTTTTGCATCTATTCTTACTTCCAAAAGAGGTTATCATGAAAAGGTTGTTAATGGGTGGATAATATGCTTTATATATTTTAAATATCCCCAAGCCAATGAGGTGTTCAGAAAATGTTTACTGACAGATCATATAATTTTTCAAACCAGTTCTTAGAAAAGTAAGTATCTGTATATTAGAGGGTTTTTTTTTTTTCCTTTTCTCTTCCAGGCCCCAGCACACACTCAAAATCTTCACTCTGGATGTGATTTTGTTTCATTTAAAGCATCCTTTCAATAAAAAAGAAATTCAGAATCAAAGAATCTAAATATTTTTATGGTAATTAAGGATGCTTTAGTTCAATCTATTCATTTAGAAAGAAAAAAGAAAATCCAGAAACACTGTCTCTTTATTGAAGTCATAATTTAGCAAGTCTTAGGGATAACATAAGAAGAAATAGAACCACGATGCCTCAATCTTAGCTCAGTATTTCAGCTACCACAGCAAATATCTTAACTCTGCTGCTTTGCTCTGGATCACACTCTCTCTGATGATATGAACTGTGTTGGTTTTGTTTTAGCACTCTGTTCTCAACACTGAGTCACACAAAATCTGCCACACAGAAGTCATTTGAGAATTGTTTGTTGAATGAATACTGAATGGTTGACTATATACAACATCATATGAAATAGAATTTCACTCCCACAGAGGGCACTATTCAAAAGGATTGTTTTCCAGATGTCAGCTTCTCATTGAAAACATTGCTCCATGCACACAGAGATAGAGAGGGGGAAAAATAAAAGGAAAGAAATAGTAAATTTCTAACTCAGAGTTTTCCAACGATAGCATTCTGCCCTCTCAGGGAGTTGCTGTTAAGAAACTACTCATTTCTCTTTTACCCAGTAGAAATATGGACACATGCCACCATTTCTTTGCCTGAATCTTTGCTTTGAGGAAATTTATAGGCTATTTCTAATAATGCAGAGGTCGTAAAAGAGAGGCCACAAGTATAAGAAGGATGAATTCAGATACACATTCTGAAAGAATGAAGATCAAGTGGTTTGAGTCTACCTCCAGGTGTCCTTAAGTAATTAATCTATCCCTCTACAAACACCTGTTTCCTATACCCTACCATAAGTTTGGCGCAGAGCTGGTCATTTGAACAGGACCATATTAAATTATGACATAAAGTGATCCCTGCTTTCCTGGAGTTTGCAAGACTTTTAGAAAAACAAAATTTATAGGTATGAATCATTATATAATACCTGTCAACATACACAATAACTATTAGCATAGGTACACAGTGCCTTATATACAATTCCACAATTTCTTATACATTATTTTGAAGTCCATAAAGCTTTCAATAAAGAAAGTTTTCTGTAAGCCATTTGAAAGCAAAAGCTGACATGACCTGAGCTCTTTTGATGACAGACGCTGCCTTCGAATGATTTGAGGCTATTTATAAAGTTCATGTATCCTAGCTCATGATTGACATGACTCAGGATATAGAGAGAACTACAGAATAGTAATGTTTTTCATCATGAAGTGTTCCATGTCTCACTGGTAATGTTACAAAAAATATTTTATGTTCACAATAAACCTTCTAAAATCTGAAACACTCTGAGTCTTAAAATGGCCTCAAGTCTTCACAACATATGTTGTGGACATGTGAAATAAACAGGTGAATAATCACGCTACATTCTTGAGGCATAAAATTAAAAAAAAAAATGTTACAATTCCCAGGAGAGGAGATGAAGCAAGAGCTAAAGCGGTCAGCAAAGAATCTTGAAGGAGGAGCAAGACAGGGTAACTGGACACAACAGAGGAGCTGGGGATGTGGAAGATACAACAGGACAGTATGGAGGTGGAAGTAAGCCAGAGAGGGTCAGGCCAGCTAGAGTACTGGCAGGGGGCGGGCGAGGGGGCAGGAGTAAGAGGGGAGATCAGATGAGGAAAACTTTGCTTTGAGCGGTGAGGGATTAAATTTCCACAAAATAGAAAAAAAAAAAAAAAAAGCACAGAAAGTTAGATTTTAATTGGTAAAAAAAAAAAGTACACAATGAATGTGAAATTTATTGACAAGAACTAGGAAGAGACTGTATCTCAGAGATTGACCTGGAAATGACAACGCAGAATAAATTCCAGGAGAGTACTATTCCTGATGAAGAGGTCAGCTGGGAGGCGCTTGGTAGGGGCCAGGTAGGAGGTTAGGAGGGACTGGTAAGGTGGGCTTACAAAATGGCATCTGTTATTCTAATTTAGCTCAGTCTGAAAACTAGAAAGGATTTCTAGAAGCCTCTCTTTACATGTTCACTCCACATTTTGAGTATGACACTTAGGGATGGACTCCTGAAAATGTTTGAAAAGGAACAAACCCTTCATTTACTTTATTCACAGCCATCTGGATGTCCTTAATGCAGGTCATAGGTATCTCATGACGCATGGATTTTTATATTCCAAGCCTGAAGACAGACTCAAGTGGCCACGAACAAAAAATTTTTAAAACAAATAAACAACAACAATAAGTGCACTGTTCTCAATTGGAGTTTAGATGTTTTCACTTCACTTTCAACCCAAGAACTTTAAAGTCTTGAAAGTCGGCTACTTTAAGATACTTCAGTATTTCGCATCTGGTCATGCAAGTACAGTTCAGAAGCTAAAAAAATGTTAATTAAATTTTTTTCTCTATTAAAAGAACAGAGCTAAGATCTTGAAAATATAAAGTACCAAGACAAGGCCAGATGTCTTCTCTGATATCCTCTGCCAGACTGACAAGAACCATTTCCTTCAGTTGTCAAGGGGAAAAATAAAAAAAACTGTTCCTGAAACATGGATGTAGAAATCATTATAATTTTGAAGAGCTTCTCATCTTGTATACGTCTAATGGCTTTCTTTACTCTCTGAGAATCTTTCCACACTGTCCTTATAAAGCTAGTCAAGAACTGATATTTCAAATTATTTCATCTAACTCATGGTACAGACAGAATGGCAGAAGCAAAGTTTACTAAGTTTTCTTGGGCCTGTTATAAATTTCACTTAGAAAGTATGATGCATCCTGAATACATTCAGAGGAAGTATTAGTCATTTGATGGCCTCAAGTGCTAAATATATGTGAGCACTAATTTGCTATTCAAACTTTTACTTTATCCTTTCAGTGAGACTCAGAATTGGCTGGATTTAAAAACATGTGAAATCAATCTAATTAAACATCCTCTTACCTATTTTTAAGATCCAAATCATTTTATTAACTCACTGTATTTGTACAAATTATACCATTCTCCCAACTGTTTGTTTTTTTTTAATGAAGTATGTATGTAATACAGAGTTGACAATAGGAGACTTTGCTCTTAAAGAAAAAACTAGACTCAGACACTTCATGAACTGACTAGAAATCACAACAGTGAATGCCAACTCCAATTCTCTGGCTGACTCAGCAGAGGCATCTGACTGTCATTAAACTTTGACTAAAGAATCTCACAGAGCCAATAAATCTGTTTCTTCAAGGGACTTTTACTTGGTTTAATCAATGGATTTACTACTTTACTATGAGAGATAAAAATTTTAAGTAATTTTTATCTCTTTTAAGATTTTATTTACTTATTTGAGAGAGAGAGAGAGAGCATGAGCATCCACAAGCAGTGGGGAGGAGCAGAAGGAGGGGGAAGCAGGCTCCCCATTTGAGCAAGGAGCCCAAAGTGAGACAGGATCCCAGGACTCTGGGATCATGACCTGAGCTGAAGGCAGACGCTTAACCAACTGAGTCACCCAGGTGACCTTGTAAGTAATCTGTAGATATGAGGGATAACGTTTATTGAAATTGGATGCAAACTTTCCTTGCCTAAACAGTCATCAACTTTTGTGAAAAAATGTTACTTTTCAGTTAAGAAGTTTGCTCAAGAATTGATAGTTTTTATAAAATTAACAACCTAGAAATTAAATGTATGTTGATATAGTAGTTATATCTATTTTCTTGACTGCTTTAATATATTTAGTGGGAGTATTTTCTAATTAATGTCATATTTTGATTCACTTTTGTTTTAGTATTTTTAATACTCATACTAATTTTACTCACCAGTTTACTTCTTATTTCTATATCTATTCTTATTTCTATTTTGATTTCTATTTCTTACGTCTACTTTTAAAAATCTCCAACTAATTATAAACTTCTTTAGGGCAAAGGCCTTGTAATTTTGTTTTATTTCTCAGCATAGTTTATAGCAGAATCTTTTGCAATAGTGAGTCCTCCAATTAACATTGCAAACTGACAGACTCTAATTGGAAATGGCCTTCTGGGACCTCCAATCCAGACGGCTAACAGAACATTTGCAATTTTCAGAATCAGACTGAATAAGCACAACAACCTAAAGGCAGTAGGAACAGGTGCAGAGCAACTGAAAGAAAACTGCTGGTAGCTATTCTGATTGTGTGCCTGTGGAATGAGGGAAGGATTCCAGTAGGTCCTCCACGAGTATCTCTTGAAAGGATATGTTCAATCAGTGGCAAATAGATAATAAGCAGCTCGATAAAGACAGGACTACATTGATTTAAAAGCAACTCTTCCATTATGTTCACTGAACACATCAGTGACCAGATATGAAATAGGTAATGTTTATGGGGAGCTAAGAAAAGCTAAGTCTTCTACAGACCCAAGGACATGCTTCAGAAACTCACTGTGAGAAGAGAATAAAAAATGAATTCAAGATTTGCTCTTCTCCAGAGATGAAATAAAATTTACCTTGAAATTTATGTTGAAATTATTGTTTAAAAGATGCTTTGTGATTATATAGAAATCATATTAAAAATTAGTAAGTCAGCCAAAATATGTGGTAATCAATATTTTAATACTTACTCAGTGCAAAGTAACTTCTGATAAATGTTCTAAAAATACAAATAAGTCAGAGAGCTGTGTTGCTAAAATCTACCTAAAATCTAAAAGCTAAAATCCACCTGCACATTCTTTTTTTTTTTTTTTTTTTTTTTTTTTTTTTTTTTTTTTTAAGATTTTTATTTTTATTTATTTGACAGAGAGAGATCACAAGTAGGCAGAGAGGCAGGCAGAGAGAGAGGAAGGAAGCCAGCTCCCTGCTGAGCAGAGAGCCCAATGTGGGACTCGATCCCAGGACCCTGAGATCATGACCTGAGCCGAAGGCAGCGGCTTAACCCACTGAGCCACCCAGGCGCCCCCCACCTGCACATTCTAAAATAATGTATCATTATAACAAGTTAAACACCCTTTCTTTATTGATGTGCTTTCTGAATCTCCCCCAAGGCAAACTCTGAGACAAACATTCAAGTGCAAGCAGTGCATTTGACAGTGTTCCCAGAAACACCAGTAGGTTATTGGAAAAGTGAGGGAAATAAACATAAGGAGTGCATTATTAAGCTAGTAACAACCACAAGGAATTAGAATTTAATTTTCCTGAGGAATTCTGGGATGGTGAAACGGCCTCTCTGAGTCATCCCATCCAAGGAGCAATAGAGCTGGGGTATTTATATACCAACTATCACGAATAATATACCTGTGTGTATGTGTGTGTGTATTATGTAGTATATATATATAATAAGTATATATTAAGTATATATGTATATATATAATATATATCAATTACATATCAATATTTATAAGTATATATAATATATAGAGTATATATTCATATATAATATATATAAAGTATATATAAGTATATATATACTACATATATATACTCCATATAGTATATATATACTTATATTAATATATATATTAAGTGTGTGTGTGTGTGTGTGTATACATATTTTCTCTCTCTCCCTTTCTCTCTATGGCCCATCCCCACTGCTCACATGGTTGCATGCTCTATCTCTATCTCTAAAAAATACCCACAATTTTTAGGGATAGAGATAGAGCATGCAACCATGTGAGCAGTGGGGGTGGGGCATAGAGAGAAAGGGAGAGAGAGAATATCTAGCAGACTTCTTGCTAAGTGCAGAGACCCTTGTGGGGCTCAATCTCATGACTCTGAGATCATGACCTGAGTGGAAACCAAGAGCCAGACTCAACCGACTGAGCCGCTCAGGTGCACTAAATTGGCTTTCTTAAGTAAACAATAACTACTTCTTTATACTCCAATTGTAGCAACTGTAGACAAATAAAAATTGGATAATTTTTTTTAAGGACCAAATTTGAGTGAGGTACTATAAATACTGAGAATTCATCACAGAAACAAATTAACATCCTAGTGTTATATTCTTCCACTGAGAAACAGTCCTACCGCACATTTCACAAAAGAAGGGGAGAACTGAGAAACGAGAAAATGGATCAGCCTCAAAATGCATTAACATAGAGTTCCGGCGGGGAGAGGTCTCAGACCAGGAGTATCTCCTAGACTGGGGGTAGGGATAGTAAAATTAAGATCTAAGAAATCAGTGATTTTCCTACTGTATCCATTTCATGAATATATTAAAAAAATGGATTTCTTCTTTTTCACAACTTTCACAAGTTGAAGTGTACTTACTTCTAAGTCATTCAGATGTGCTGAAAAAAAATATGGACTGACACATTTTCTGACACGCTCTATAACTTCATGAATACATTGTAGAAATGGAGAATGGATAGAAATAGTAAAAAAGAAGACCGCAATTAGGACAAGTATAACAAATATCCCTAAAACCTCAGTGGCTTAACCCAAAACAAAACAATTTCCTTTCATAAAAATTCCAATTCAATTGTTCCTACACTAATTGGTCTCCTGGGTTGCCGTCCTCTAAATGGTGACCCTGAGATTCAACATTCTTCCATCATGTGGCTCCAAAAACCACAGGATCCTTAGACACATTACTGGAGCCTGTATATGCAAAGATTCATAAATCAAGACAATGTTTGAAGAACTACATGAGATGTTTCAGGCACTCAGCCTGAATGTGACATATATCACTTCTTCTCTTACACCACTGACCAAAATTAGTCTCATGACCACAACTAGATGAACCAAGACTGAGAAACAGAGTTCATCTGTGTATTAAGGAAATAAACATTGGAAGAAAGAGTCTACTACAGGTCATGATTAATAGCCTGAAATTTAGAGATGTGTTTGTAGTATATTAAAGTGGTTTGATCTTGGTGTTGCTCCCAGAGAATATGTTTAGCAATGAATTAAGTGAAAAATAAGAAACAATAATATTTTTAAGTGAAATAGAAAAATACCAAGGGAAAAAAGAAATGAAAAACTAGGAAATGAAGTTCTATAATAAATATATTTTAAAATCTTAAAATATGTATGCACAGATGAAAAAAAACTGAAATTAAACAGTAATAAATATATGATTCTACCTTTAGCATTACAATATGATCAGTTGTACAAATAATGTTAACAGAATGTCAATTTTCAAGTATGTTTTAAAAAATTTAACCACAAGATAGAGTCAAGAGAGTAAAATATTACTGTTTTAAATTTTTTAAGAAACCAAAACTAACAATTTTATTAGTAAGAATTCACATTTCTTGATTATAAGGATAATACCTCCAATTTACACTACATGGATCAGCTCATATCTATAGTAAAACTATGAATCAGCATTACTAAAGTTTTTGGAAAAATACTGACAAAATTTTGCATGTTAAAAGAGTACACTAGAAGATAAAATGTTTGGAAATACCACATGCAAAGGATAATAAATTAAGTGGAAATAATGAATCTGTTAAAAAAAAAAAAAAAAAAACAACCTTAGGGCATTAAAATGCCTCAGTTTGAATATTCAAAATGGTCACAAGAAAGACAGAGTAGACCTATGTTTGCATACTAAAAGTTATAAGAGCCAATGCTATTTTGAAAAAAAACCTACAAACAAGTGTTGCAGAAAAAAATTGAAGCACTTTAAAAAGAGCTAAATTCTTGTTAAAATAAATACATTAACATATTAACAATAAGTTAACAATAAAACTAACATATTAGCAATAAATTAACAATGAATCAGACCCTCTCAGCATGATGTTGACATGGTCCTTGTCTTGGTAGGAGTCTCTACATGCTTACCTCTTATTTTTAATGAAGGATATATTTTATAAGTTCTTTTATTAGTAACTCTAACACTGTTTGAAATGTGATTGGTCATGTGCTCCATGAGCATATAACTCTGATAAGTAAGTATTCTTCATCTGCAGCATACACAATGTTGCCAAATTCTGTCTTGAAATTATTAATAGGTAATTATCACGACAGTAACCCATTTTTAATAAGCATTGTAATTACCACATCAAACACTATTAAGACTTTCCAAATCTGAGACTGAGGTTTTGGGAGGAGGGGTGGAAAATAAGAAAGCAATGCTTGATGAGACTGACTTCAGGCATTAGTTTTCTTGCAGGGCTTACCTTCGTACCAGAATTCATATTTGTCATTCTAGCCCTTTTCCTAAACTTTGTTATCCAGAAATCATGCTGATGGGTCTAATTAAAATAAACCGAAACAATTCACTGTCAATAATTTTTAACTGTATAGTTTATGATTTTTCTTTCTAACACAGGTAAATTGTATTTGGGGAATAAATCAGTGACATGTCATCCTAATTTCCCACTAATTTATCAGGTAAAAATGTAATAAGTAAATCTAACAGACAAGGATGAAAAAAAAAAAATCACTGCTTGGTCTGAATGTAATGAAATGCAGCAATCGACTAAGTGAAATTAAAGTACGGAATATGTTTCAGAAATAAGAAGGCTTACAAAATGTTTAATGGATATTGAAAAAGATTTGTCTCATGTGTGAACAGTGTCTGCACACATGAAAACTTATTAAGCTAATGCCTCTGAATCTAATTTCTTTTTGAATTAAAAATCATCTTTAATCAAACCCTAACCTTTAGAGTTGTATGACCTCTATTACCCTGTGAGCAATATAGTCATGGCTAAGAATAAGTGAAAGAATTAGGAGAACACATTCTCAGAAAACTGTTTAAATGCCCTCAAGAATCTCAAGGTAACAAATATATTTCAGTATGAAAACTTCAAACTTCCATGAGCCTGCTTTATATTTACTTATATATATACATTTATGTATATATTTATATCTATATCATATCTATATGTTTATATGTATAATATTTATATTTTATGTAGATATATAATTTGTATATTTATATTCACATAAATATATATCAAATAATTCATATAATTTTTAAAGGAGTGTAATCATTTATATAAATTGTGTATATGTATTATATATCATATATATTGCATATCTATTTATACACATATAAATTTCTATAAATATAAATTATTATACTCCTCCAAAAGTGAATCTTGGGGCTCTCAATGAATAGTTGCTGCTTCTTAGGACAAATGAAGCAGTGTAAGTATTAGGAGATTGCTGACTCTCATTAGTAATTCTGAAGTTTTAATTTTTTTAGATCTTAGCATACATGGCAGAGAATCATTCATTTGGTCTGAAAACGCTGGCAGTAGGATTTCAACACAATCTGGCAGCCCATCTTTCAAATTAAGCTCTCATTCCTCCTCTAATCCCCCCATTTTAGTCAGTATCCTCCCCCCCCCTGCCCGCCCCCCCCCCCCATCCTCCGGCCCAGGTCCAAATACAGTTCATTTAATCCTCTTCTATGCCTTTAATCAAAATGCTCACTCACTGTGGATTACCTCTGGCCTTCCCCTCTACTTACGTAAACTGTGTCAAACTCTTTTAAGAATTTGGTATTTTCCCTATTTTCCTGGCTAACATGTTAGCCTGTCACCATTTCATGGATGCTTGCGGAAGACTTGAGACTTCTGGGTCAGAGACAAAGGACCTTATTACTCAGATCTCCAATGGATATATAAGCCTTATGTTTTCATAGGTTCTCCTCCTCCCTCAATTTCGAGGGGGACGATCCAGGGGCAGCCCAGATGAATGCTGCACATATAGTTTGTGACACAGCTAAGGAATCCTGAGCCTAGGAAACTTCCAATCTTAAAAGTTCTGCTAGCAAACCTGCCCAGTCTTGGCTTCTGAGATAGACATTACCTTTATTATCCTGGTCAGGAAACAAATTGCTCTCTGCCCTGGAGACAGACACTATCTCTAATATTAGAGGCCGTTTGCTATACAAACACCCTTGAAAAGAGAGTTCAGAACAAAAACTGCCAAAAGACATGTAGAAATGTCATGAGGAATATTCTCTGAAATCTCATCCTTCAAACTACAATGTAAACCCTACTGCTTTTATGGTAAGAGTCCACAGGACCCTCTCATACCCAGCACTATACTTTCTGTGGCATTTGACACATCATTCATGTTGTGTGGTATAATTTATATTATTTATCCAATTGCTTTACATTTGTATTCCATTTAAATGAATTATTTATTTCGTGTTGTCTCTTTAAACAGTTTAAACTCAATGAAACTACAAATTATGTGATAATTCTTTTGTAGCCTCATAAAATTTAAGGGGATTATATTTTGAATAGCCACTTAGATATTTTCTGAATGAATGAAGAGTCAAAACTTATTAAATTTCATCCTAAACAATGTGCAAATAAATGGTAGGGGAGAGTAACCTCAGTTTAATCCTGTCGTGTTCTGGGGTAAAATTACTTAGAATGTCCCTTGTTATTGCCTATCTTTTACTTGTAAGATATCTTTTCAGCCAACTTTATTTCATGTCAGATATCAAGGAATATCAATTCTTATGAAGAATTCAAGAAAAATGTGAATATAAATCTAGTCTTAAGTTTTAGAAGACAATAATCTTCTGATACAATTTGGAGTGAAGTCAGTTTTGACATATTATAAGGGCTTCATAACAAGGTCCTCCAAGGCAAAATCTTCAAATCTATATTTTATGAATTAAAAAAATAACAAATTATACATGCACATAGTTTAGAAAGCCAAATAATTATACAAAACACAACCTCAAGTATTTCCAGTACCCAGAGGCAACCTTTTCTAATTCATTTCTTAATCAGTCTTGGTTTTGCCTTCATATTTCTAACTGCTACTTATAGGCTGTTTTTCTTTTCATTTTCATATTGTCTTATTGATTTTTTCCTGTTCAAGAGTAGCCTTTACAACTATACTAACCCTTCTATACCAATCCTCTCTCTCCCATCTTTCTTATATCATACTTTTGGTTAAGTCAAGAGCTCTTGTTATCGATGGCTATGTAAGTATTCTGAACAGTTGAACCTTGTAATATATTTCAATTACATTTCATTTCATACAACTTCTTCTTTGCCTTCTGTCAGTAACATCTGTACTTCAAGTCCTCAATTGTGAATGCTTCTATCATCACCCCGTTATTAAGCATTCTGTGAAAAGCATGAAGTTCCTCTCTAAAACCAGGCAGCTGATCAGATGCATCTGCTTCATAAAAACACCCTTCACAGAGTCTCTTCCAGCTTCAGTCTGTCTCGGTTGTCCTCGAGACTCAATGCACAGCTATTGTCATGGTGTCTTGCTTCAATATCATCCTGGGATTCCCTTCTATATTCTCCTATACACAATCTCCTATTTTATTGTTATTATTATTACATCTCTTTCTCTTTTTTGATTTGATTTCTAGTTTTGGTGCAACATATATAAAAGTAGAGTCCTGAAAAAGGAAACAAGGCAGGAAAAAACTGGAAATTTTATAGGTCTAGAAATGTCTTCTTCTAAAAAGGATCTTCTTTGATATTTGGGAAAAAAGGAAAACACAGTGACTGGCTGTGTGAAAAATTCTAGGTTGGAAATAATTTTCCCTCCAAATTTCGAAAGCTTTACTCAGTTGTTTTCTTCCTGATTCCTATTGAGAAGACCTGTGCGTTTTAATTCCTAATTCATTACATGTGACCATATTGGGAAAAAATGAAAAACTTTTTGGAAATTTTTCAGATCACTTTTTCCTAGTGTTCTGAATTGCATATTGATGTGTTTTGGTGTGGATCTTGTTTATTGCATTATACTAGACACAAAGTTATTGAAAACTCATGTCCAACTATGATAGGAAATTTTCTTAATTATTTAAAAAACAATTCCTCCACCTCTATTTTATCTGTTTGGAATTTTTATTCAAATGTTAGATCAGCTGGGCTAATTATTTCATTTTCTTATCTTCTCTTTCTTGGTCTATCCCTTTTATAAATTTTGCTTTACTCTCTGTAAGATTTCAAAGTTATCTTTCATACTTTCTGTTGATTTTTATCTTATCATTTTTATTATTCCAAGAGTTCTTTTTTGTTTTCTGAAAATTCCTTGTTTTTAGTTTTCCTGTTTTTGTTACATACATGCAATATTTTCTTTTTTTTTTCTGAATACTAATTAAAACAATCAATGAATTGTGTTTTATTTTGTATTTTGGCCCCCTGAATTATCCTTGTTTCCTGATTTCATTTTCTTATTTCTTTTTCTGGGTATATTTCTTTTGTTTGAAGACTGTCTCAAATGTGGGGGTATAGGATATATTCACGTTAAATAGTTATTATGAAAGAGCATATTGATAGTTCTGTTGATCAATAGGAGGCTCTATTGTAAGTGTATTAGTTGAATTATTGTCGCCAAGTTCCATACTTGTCAAGATCCGTAGCCTTTCCTCCAGTTTATAGGTTTTCCTGGACAGGAATTCTCTAATATTCTACCAGGAAGGCATTTTCAGAATCAAATGTGAGAAGAGACCATGTTGAATATATAAAGTTTGACTTAATAACTGATTCATCTACAGTATGTTGCCTCCTGTTTCTGATGAATCCAAGTTTCTTAGTTCAAAATCTCTCCAATGAAACATCTCATATTAAAAAAATTTTTTTAAATAAAAATAAATTTTAAAAATTCTGGTTTTCTGTGGGGATTGACTAGGAAGCTGGCAGGGAAAAGGAGGTGGTTAGGCATAGAACTGTTTGAGATGTGGACGGAGATCTGGATATGTAACTCTAATACAGACTTTCAGTCACTTCTCCTGTTTTAAAACTAAATTATATCTCACTCAAGAACTTAATGGCGTCTCCAGTTACTGAGCTTTTTAAGGATTCTACAGCATTACAGCATAGGTACGCTAGTTCTGTCCTTTAAATTGATGCCTTTGATTCAAGCATTCTTGAGTATGCTAAACAGTGGCCATTTCCTGATCTGATTCTTTTCCTTCAAAATTGTTTTTCCTTATCTCCTCTCCCATTCTTTCTATCCTGTGTTTGTTATTGTTGTTTTATTCCTTTACTAGTGTTTCAGCATGGGTCTAGGGAGAAGACATGAAGAGTGCATTAAGTAGAACTAATTCTACATGTTTCTGTCAAACATACAACTATTAATTTTCAGACTCTCAGAAACCATATCCCAGCAAATGAAAAGTTGCAATCAATTATCTTTTGATCAGAAATATTGTATAAATGACTAGGTCAGATTTTAGAAAAAAAAAAGTAAATCACTATGTGGTCATGAAATTTGCCTAGTTATAAAATATGCTTTTACTAAGAAATTATAGCTCATAAAACCCTTGGAATGCTTTTAAAATTCTTTAAAAAAAATCATAGGTCATACAAGGTAAGGAACATAGTTCTCTGCCTACTTGTGATCTCTGTCTGTCAAATAAATAAATAAAATCTTTAAAAAAAATAAAGAAGAAGAAAAAGGTGGGTATAATGCAGACTAGTACTGAAATGGCTTCATAGTAAGAGGAGAAGAAAAAAAGTATTAAGTCCTTAAAAATGTCATTGCCCCCTTTCTATTTGATTTTTAACCCAGTAATATAATTGTTTAATTATTATTATTATTATGTATATAAATTATTATGAAACCTCTTGGGGTGGCAGTGAAAGTCACAATCTCTTATTCAAAACCTTTCGGGTATGTTTTTTAGACTATTTCAGATTTTCAAAAGATAATATAATATATATACCACGCATCACATAACATATCCAGCAGGCTCTGTGGCAATACTGTGTAATCAGATACATTATTTCCTGAGCAAAACACATGATTATTCAAACAAAGTAGGGTAAATAAAGAGCATAAAGTCTTTTCTATTTTTCTATTTGAGTAATTTTAAATCAGATGTTGCCACCAAACTAGTTCATATCAGGTTTTGCTGAAAAAAATTACCAATAAAGTCCAACAAAGCAAGTAGCAAATACACTCATTCAATTTTTAGAACTTTTTAGATTTTAGAATTGTGTTGAAGGTACTGAAGTTGTGTGTTTTAAAACTTCATAACCAAGGAGTACCTGGGTGGCTCACTTAACTGTTTGCCTTTGGCTCAGGTCATGATCTAAAGTCCTGGGATCGACTCCCACATTGGATTCCCCGTTCAGTGGGAATCCTGCTTCTCCCTCTCCCTCCGGCCCTCCCCACTGTTTGTGCTCTTTCTCTCTTTAAAAAAAAAAAAATTCTTTAAGATTTAATGACCAAATCTGTAATAACAGAAAAGTACAAGTATGTATTCTAGAAAGTTATATTATACAAGTGTGTAATTCATTTAAATTAAATTTAGTTTAATTAAAAATTATGATATGAACAGCCATACTGTTTCCCAGAGTGACTATTCATATGAAACTTTTAATGAAATCTTGCCATTTGCAATAACATGGCTGAAACTAGAGAATATTATGCTAATGAAATAAGTCAGTCAGAGAAAGACAAATACCATATGTGGAATTTAAGAAAGAAAAAAATGAGCAAACAGAAAAAGAGAGAGAGAGAGGCAAACCAAGAAACAAACTCTTAACAATAGAGACAAACTGATGGTTACCAGAAAAGAGGCAGATGAGGGGGTTAAATTGGCGATAGGGATTAAGGAGGGCATGTATTGCGTGGATCAGTGGGTGTTACACACAAACAAGGACCCATGGAACACTACATCGAGAACTAATGATGTACTGTATGGTGACTAATATAACATTAAAAAAAAAGGAAAGAAAAAAGAAAAAAAAGAGGGCACTTGTGATGAGCACCTGGTATTGTATGGAAGTGTTGAAATGCTATGTCATATATCTGAAATTAGTATGGCACTGTATGTTAACTAACTGGAATTTAAATAAAAACTTAAAAAAATTATATATGGGGGCACCTGGGTGGCTCAGTCAGCTAAACACCTGCCTTTGGCTCAGGTCATGATCCCAGGATTCTGGGATCAAGCCCCACATTGGGCTCCCTGCTCAGTCTGTTTCCCCTCTCTCTCTGCGCTTTCCCCCTTGCTTATACATACTCTCTCTCTCTCTCTCTCTGTCAAATAAATAAATAAAATCTTTTTAAAAAAATAAATAATTACATATGAACAAAACTAGTAAAAACAGTGTTGTTGTTGTTGTTTAAGTATACGTAACTGGAAATATTTGATCAGGAGAAGGGCCAGAGGCTATACTGTGGTGAGATGGTGTATGGGTGTGACTGACCTGTGTGTGCTGAGATTAGCACGCAGGATACAGGTGCCTGAGTTACGCCAGGGGATGACTAAGGGGTTAGAAGGTGTTAGAATGAATGGGACAGGTCTTCTCTCTCATTCTTTCTAGGAAGGGAACAAGCATCCAAGTGCATGATAAATCACAAAGGCAGCCCTGCCATTCACTTCCCAGTCACCTGAATAACTGAATGAGATGGTGCAACAAATTGCAACAAATGTTACAGTAAATAAATCATGTGTAATTCCAGTCACCTTCCTAAATATACAATGCTTGTTCCACACTGAAAAACAAAGAAAAGGGACACAATGAAAAATAGAAAAACAGGAACTAAAACAGGAACTGCTCACTTGTTACTTATGTCTGAATTACTTTGAGAAGAGCAAAAAAAAAAAAAAAATTTTATTCTAAAAGTAGAGAGTTAAAAAAATGCAAGTTCTCATCAAAAGGCAGTAGAATGATGGATTTAAACCTGTGCAAAAGAACAAACTGAATGTAGGCCCTTGATTTTTTTTGGTGGGGAAGAAGTTAAGGAGACCAAGAAAATTTTAAGTATATTTGCTAACAGCAAAAAGTGGAAAAATGAGACTAAGGACCAAAATAAATCAACAAACACTTCCCAGGTGGCACAGCATTGCCCAAGGTACTGATTGCCTTCAAAAACAGGTGGATCAAAAACAGAGTCTACCTAGAGATTTTGGTCATTCACAAGCCAATTCAAATAGTACCTTGTACATGGTGTGCCTTTACAAAAACAAGAACAGCTAAATTCATACAGAGGTAAAGTTAACAAAACAAGTTACAGTATGAATTGTTTATTTTCCTTATGCAGTTATAAAAATGCATTTATATACTTCTATATAAAAGTAGGAAGTATATACATTCAAACCTAATGACCATTGATGGGATCATCAGTAATATTTATTGACTTCTTGTTACTCTGGTTCTTAAATATTCTATAATGAAAATGTATTACTTTCACATAAATATTATGAAAATTCCTAATGGAGACTCTTTATTCAGTAAATATATAGTAAATGAGCTTTTGCTATCTTACATACTTTTTATCCTCAACTAAACAGAATCCTATGCTTTGGAATAAATCATAGGTTTTCTCAATAGATAGAAAAAATGGATCTCAAGCTGTAGGACAGAAAGCCATAGTAGACTTAATTATAGTTTTCTGAGAAAGTTACTTACAGTATACATCCACTCTGATTGACTTTATCGCTGGGGACCCCAAGCCATTCTCTGCTTTACAGTAATACCGGCCTCCTTGGTGACGCTGAATATTTGTAATCCTCAAAGTCTCATTGAAGACACTTGAGTCTTGGAATCTGTCAGAGGCACTTCCTGCTGTTTTGGTCCACCTGATCTGAGCAAGCATCAACAGAGATTGTTACTTTAGGTTGGTTTTCTCAAAGAAAAATCAAATAGCCATTACTCATTCGAAGAGTCTGCTTTCGGAGATGCTATATGCCATTCCTGGCAAGTTATTGGGAAAAATTTTAAATTTGTATGCACAATTGAATTAAAAAAATTTGACTGCAAGGTCACTGTTGTGTAGCGTATGTAACTCTAATTCAATTGCAAGGAATTCATGAATAACTGAATCAGTGTGAGGGGCAATATAAATACAACATAAAGGGAATTGGAATTAAACATATGTAATATGTTGGAAATATGGATTAGTTTCTCTTTTTGTTGAGAATTTAAATTTTTCTATTTTTCAAACCCTCCTAAGATACTTTTTATTTATTTAGTACAAGTAGATTCTTAATGACTTTTCAGACATGTTATGTTATTCTATTTTAAATTTCCTACTTGATTTGGATAATTTGAGCAGATTAGTCTAATGGCTTATTGAGATTATGTATAATTATATATACCTGGCTGTTACAAGTGGGTTTTTTTTTTAAAATGGCTTTGGTCTAATAAGTCTACAAATGACTTGTCTGTTCAGATAATTAGTATTCACTTTATATCAATAATTATTTTCAAAAAATGTGTAAACTTTTCCAAAGAGAGAATTTCTATTTAACTGCCAAAACACTTTGAATATCTAAAACATTTCATTATAAACAATAACATTCTCTTAAACACAGCTGTGTACAACAGACTTAGTTTTGGCTAGCAATAAAGACTGGCATTCAACTCCAATTTTATGTATCTTAGTTTATAAAACCTGAACGAAAGCCACATAATGGTACTATAAAGTGATACAAAGTGGTAAGTAAAGAGGATTTGGTTTTACTTCTCTCTTTGTCTCTCCTGGATAAGATATTTATTTTTATTTGTTATTTTTAGGTTGATAAATGGTTGATAGAAATCCTTGGTCAAACATATAAGAAGAAACACTGAGAAATGCATCTGAAGACTGAGTCTTCAAAGATGAAATCCTATAATACTGCCATTATCTATGCTATTTTCATGTAATGTTAAAATCTATAATCAAATGACATAAAAAGTATCTTTTAAAAGTTCCCCAATCATTAAAACATCAGTATGAATATAATCATGTCTGTTCTTAATTGTGAATGAAATGAAAATTTTACTTATTTATAAAAACTGGGTAATTCATAAAAATAAATATTTATTCAACATCTTCTATGTGTATGGAATACACACAAAAATAAATGGCAAGACTCCTGACTTCAAGCAATTTATAAGCTAGTTACTAATATGGTCATAAAAAGACAACATGTAACAAAGGCACTGATTTTTTGTTCTTCTTTAGACAGATGATAATTCTACAATAATTGTTATTTCTAAGATATAATCTGAGATAAATAAAACACAATTCCAATTAAGATACCAAGTTTTTTGACTATCATAATATAATATACAATCATATAATATAAAATTGATTTTAAAATAATATATATTTCAGATAATAAAAAGGAAGTTCAAGATAAAAACAATTCTGGAAATGGCCTAGCCCTTCCAGATACTAAAAATGTTATTAAGCTGCAGTGATTAATTAGGGTTATACTGGTACAGTACTAGAAATCATTCAGAAATAGGGGACAGAGAAAGCAAGAGTGTGTGTGTGTGTGTGACAGAAACACAGAGAAGACAGAGGCAGAAACAGAGAGAAAAACAGGGAGAGAAAAAACTATGATGAAAACCAGCAGTTATCAACATTGTTGGTCTTCAAATGCCTTTATATTAAAAAATTATAAGGGATCCTAAATAACTTCCATTTATTTAAAATGATTATATCCATTCACAATTATTGTATTAGAAATTGAAGCTGAGGCAATGTTAAACTATGTATTATTAACTCATTTAAAATTATATTCATAAATCGATGACATCTTAACACATGGAAGATTCTTAGTCAGAAAACTATTTTCCAAAACAAAAAGTAACTGAGTAAAAAGAACGGAATTGTTTTATAGTTCTGCAAATCTCCTTCATATCTGGTTTAGTGAAAAAGAGCTAACTAGATAATCAGAACAGCTTCTACATGCAATCTGTTGCAACAAATTGCTTTGTTTCAAATATATGAAGAAAATCTGACCTCCCTTTGGAAAGGGAGGAGTATTACAATAGCTTTTTCACATAAACATGGATAGTCCTTCTTTGATACTACACTAAAACTTCTCAATGATAGTTTCCTAATGTTTGTCTGTAAAGTAAACTCTAAAACCATATCAGTGAACATTCTGTATTCTGTAACATTAAAATTCACTGGTTTATCTTGCACTCTGAATGATCTTTTACTCATACATGATTTTGTAACATTATGCATTAGTCATTTGAAAATATGAATTCACTGAGTTATGTAGATCTTCCAAATATTCACAGATTTCATCACGTAATACTAAAAGAAGAGCAAATTTATGACTCTCACTGCTGATCTCTTCAGAAGAGTCTTTACATTTTGGGAAGCCATCACACTTATGTGGGAAGATTTTGCAAAATTCTAATTTTTCTCTTAAAACTGAATTATATCTTTAGCAACAAATATGGCTAAGGTGTTTTCTTTGGAAATGCACATTCACTTCATTGATTTTTAAGAAAAGGTTTGCCAAATACCCAAGTCTGAATAACCATAATTTGTGAAATAGTCATCCTTTTATGCTCTACGAAAAACAGTGGCAAGTTCATTACAAAACTCAATCACACAAGTCCTTTACCTTGAGACAAACTCTGTACTTTAGGAAGTAGCAGAAATGCTTTACAGGACTTCTTCTTCTTGACCCATGAAATATTAAAAATAGAGTACTCAAGTGTGAAGATGTTCAAATGATGATTTGTACTGATTTATTAAAGATATTCTTAATGATACTGTTTTTGTTTGTTTTCCACTGTGATTGCAAGTTAGTGAAGAAAGTAGGGACGAGTATAGACAGCACAATTCGGTGCTTTGTTTTGTGCTAAGGTGTTGCCTGTTTTATCCACCAGTGCTTTGCACGATCACTGCAAATGCAAGAGTGAAAAAAAAAAAATGTTTTCTTCATAAGCTTCCTATAAAGATCACAAGGTCCCATTAGAGATCCAGCAGACACATTTCAAGAAACAGTGATTGTTAATATAGGAAACAGCCATACCTATGTCTGTATCTATCTCTAGCCATTTACTGTTTAATCAGTGGTGTTGGGGCCACTGACTCTATATCCATAATAATAATAAAAGATAGTAGACTCTCCAACCCACCCTTCAATTAGCAATAATCGTGCCTCGGATAAAACTCATTGGCTACAATACTGCCACTGTGCAAAACTTCCAAACCACCCTTCACATCGAAATAAATTCTTGGTGCAATAGTCACAAATATTGAAACTACCTGTAATGTTGAGATTTCATAGCAGGACTGGAAGGATAAATTGGTAGAAGCTCCCTTTCTAAAAGAAAACTTTGTCAAAAAAAAAAAAAATGGAAACACGTTCACACTTTCACTTAGCAATTATCTGGTTAGTGTTTATCTTACTATCATTTGCAGAAGAATGCAGCAAATGAATGTATAATAGTTTAACAATGAGAACAATATAAATATCAAATGAAAGTAAGTAGTTACACATTAACTGACTCTAAAATTAAATTGAATGTAGCCATTAAAAGAACCAAAATACAAACTATATTATTAAATGAAAAAAGGAAGAGAAGAAAATATTCCCATCTGTATAGAAAGAGTATGTGTGTGTGTGTGTCCATATGTACTATATTAGAATTATACAAAAAAACACACAAAACTTAACACTGATTAACTATGAGTGGGATTGGAAAAAAAGAAGATAGTGAAAATGTATTCTTTTTATAAAATTTTTATTTAAAATTCTTACTTACACAATTTATTTTACCATAAACAAATACTGTTTATCATAAGTTTTTTTTAAAAAAGAAATATAATTCAGTATTGAAATACAAGAAACTAAAAAGAAATAGAGAAAAACAAAAATAACCACATGACAATTTTCTTTCCTTTTTCAAACCTTTAAAAAACTAAATACTAAAAGGAAATATTATTAAGCCATAGAAAGACATGTCTACTCATTGAGAGGGCTGACCACATTGTCCACCTCACTGATGAGAAAAGAAACCTCCAGATAGACTTTCATTAAAGCTGTGCCTTCAAAGTCTGTAAACTTCCAGTTAGAAGGAATAAACTGTCAGAATTTGTCAGAGCCTGCTCACTTCCTAATGCTGCCTCTCCTTCTTCCATAGTAATTGAACCCCAAATTATTAATCAGGCACACGACTGCCCAGGACAAAAACAACATTTCCCAGCTATCTACATCTGCTTTCTTGCCAGTGTGTTTTGAGCAGAAATGTCCTCCTAGGGAAGCAGTCCTGCATTTTGCTAATTTCTGCACGTTCCACTGGCTCCTATTTTGGATGATGAGCTGATCTGAAATGAAAGTGCGGCCCAGAGGAGCAATCAAATGGAAGAAATCTGAATGTCTGACATCATGGAGTTGCATCTACCTGTCCTAAACTATTTATAGCTCTGAGCTTCTACATGGGAGAGAAATAAAATTTAACTTGTTTCTGTCATTTTTGGGGGGTAATTTCTGGAACTAATAGCCAAATTTAGCTCCAACTGATAAGCCTGGGGTGGTACAGAAGGTCAGCTTGTCCTCAGGAATCTCATTTCCAATGCAGACGGCTTGAAAACAGTGGAAGAGCATCAGAATTTACAGAAAAAAGGTGGTGGAAGGGTCTCTATCACTGTATGGAACAGTCAAGATCTCATTCATCTAGTGTGAATGAAAAATATTCAGTGATATTAAAACATGCAGAACCTCAGGGTTCTAATAATACCACCTGACAAAAATACTTGAGACAATCCTATAATCACCCAATGAATAAACTGAATCTGAGGGTTTGGTTTTGGACAAGATGAAGAAAAGCATATGGTAGTGAGTGGGTTAACCCATGTCCATTTAATGGGTAAGTATCGTTTTTTCTGGGTAATAAACAATTTAAGTATCAAATAAAATTTCTTAAAGCCTAAAGAACATAGGATAAGGGGATTTATAATATCTTAGCAAAATCTTGGAGTTTGAGGTGGGTGTAGGACACAAATGAGAGGTAAAACTTAATGACTTATGGAGATGGAAGGAAAGGAGAGGAGAGAAATAAGTTACACTAAAGTCTTAAACTTTAGGAGAGTTGGAAAGGGAAAGAGCATGCCTTTATGGAGGATAAGTATTTTGTTTATAAATAATAGAATCATAAATGTCTGACTAAAATAACAGAAAAATACACAAAAATACACAACCCTATTAATGGTAAGGAAAATGAGAAAAAGGGGAATTAAATGGGAGAATAGAAATTAGATAACATAAGCAAAAAGAGCAAAAGTAAAAGAGAAATATATAATTCTAAGTAAATAAAAAACATAGGGTAAGACAGAAAAAATTGCATCAGTCATAGACTAAATATGAACAGACTGAATTTATCCATTAAAAGGATCTGTTAGACTAGATTTAAAGGTAACAAGTTTATATGATATATATGTATCAGTATACACACACACACATACACATACACACACATCATATATCCATATATATATGATATATACTATGCTATATATCAAAGTTTCTGTGTGTATATATAGCATAATATGTATCATATATATATGGATATATGATGTGTGTGTGTGTGTGTGTGTATACATGCAGATAAACTGACCATAAAAGATTGATAATCAAGACTGTGGAAACCAAGACTGTAAAAGAAGGGCATGGTCATGGAAAGTGGTAACAAGAATATGTAAACTAAAATCAATCAATCAACCAGTCAATCAAGAGTGACAATATATACTATAAGATTAAATTAATAAGAACAAATTAACACTTTAAAGCACTAACTGGAAAGGAAGGTGATTACCTTCTATAACATTAAAAGTCATAACTGGTGGCAAGAATATATTGTCATGGGGCACCTGGGTGGATCAACTGGTTAAGCATCTGCCTTCAGCTCAGGTCATAATCCCAGGGTCCTGGGATCAAGCACCACATCCGGCTCCCTGTTTGGTCAGGAGTCTGCTTCTCCTTCTCCCTCTGTCCCCCGACTTGTGCTCTCTTTCTCACTCTCTCTCTCAAATGAATAAAATCTTTAGGGTGCCTGGATGCCTCAGTTATGTAAGTGTCTGCCTTTGGCTCAGGTCATGATCCCAGAGTCCTGGGATCCAGCCCCGCCTCAGGGTCCCTTCCTCTCCTTCTGTCCTTCCCCTCACTGCTTGTGCTCTCTCTTTCCAATAAATAGATAAAATCTTAAAAAAAAAAAAAAGGAAAAACTTTAAAAAGTTTGTTGTCATTCATTGATACACAGTAAAGAGTAGCTAAAGATGTAATACAAACAAAATTAGAAGTGGAATTTGAGAAATAGGGAGTGGGCAGTGGGAAATTCCAATACAACTCTCTGAAAACGAGACAGTTCTAGATGATACAATTTTTTCTATTAACGTAAAAAATAACAAAGACAAGGAAGAACTGAAAAATATAATCAACATGTATGATATAACTAATAAAATATCAAAAAATCTTTCATACATAGAATCCATTAAATATTTACAAAAATTGATCATGTAGTTGGAAGCTGAAAAAAATCTTAATTAAAAAAGCAAAGAGTGCAGGCGACATCTTTAGTCTTAATTGAGTATAGTTATAAATAAGTTATCAAAAATGACTACTACATGGAAATCTCGTCATTGTCAAAGAGAAAATTAAAAGGAAAATTGCTAGCAATCTAGAAGTCAATGAACAGAAATCATCTCACAGTAAAATCTGTGAATGCAGTGAACAGAGTACATAGAGGAAAATATAAACTATAAGTACCTTCTATATTAAGGAATGAATGCATTAATAGATAAATAATAAATAAAACAAGGATTCATCTAATTTATTTTAATTTAATGTAGGTTGCTGAACTCTACTCTAACCTACTGCTTGTTAAGCCATACAAGTAGAATGAATTCATTTTCATTTTTAGTTTTTTCTCCCAGAGATTCTCATGAGCTAGCCTAGCACAAATGGACCGAAAGTCACTAGAGAAACAATAAAATAGGAAGTACCACAGGAAGACTTTCTGGATAATTCAACTCTGCATGCTCAGCAATTAGTTCAATAGATAATCTATACAGATTAGTACTAGTACTATAGTACTACCACTAATACACATATGTTGAATGAAAATATGGAACTTGAGTTTGAACTTGAAAAGTTGGTGGGTATGATGGTGAGGATTAGGTTCAGCCATAAGACTGACCAATTAACAGTGATTTATATACGACAGAAGTTAAATTCTATCATGTAAAAGAAATCTGGAATGAGGCAGGCCGGTGCAGATTTAATAGCTCTCTCTGGGACTCAGACTCTTTAGAAACCCTCCCTCCCATGTGCTGCTTGAGCTCAAGGTCCAAAATCATACCTATAGATAGAGTTTTCACATCCCATTCCCAGCAGAAGGAAGGAAGAAAAGGACAAGAAGTGCCTGCTAGCTCTCTTTTACAAAAGTTTCTAGGATGCTGCCTAATGACACTTCTGCTAATATCGTATAGATATATCCTAACCCAAGCTATAGGAAAGGCTGGGAAATGTGTACTCTACTTCACACAGCACCTCTCTCCCAAGGCTCTGCTAAAAAATCTGATGATTCAATAACTCTGGAAAAGAGAAAGAATATTTGAGACTACTGCTGCTGCCACGGTGGGAATAAAACATGTCTAATTTTCAGATATGTTGCATTATTAAGTATGATGGTATTTAAATCCTGTTACAATAATATTACACAATTGTTTCTGTAAAAAAAAAATGAATAGAAAAAGAAAGTTACTACAATTTAGGGAATGTCTACCTAATCTGAACAAACAATATGGGGATCCTCTCAGGTTGTAGAACATAACAGTTAGCTTAGGGTTATCCAACTCCCAACAAAGAATTTTCTACTTTGTTTTTCCATAGAATGCTATTTCTGAAACATCATTGTTTTTATGTAGTCTTAAATCAGTGTGAACTGAGATAACTCAAGAAAATGTTAAGAACCTGAAACATAGGTTGAAGATAGACCTGTATAAACTTTAAAAAGTATATTACATAGATGTTATGAACTCAATAAGGACTTAGTCCTGACAATGCTAAGAATTTTAGCCCCCACCCCCTTTAATTAATGTCTAGTGAATGAGGATTTGTGAACTGAAGCTATTTTCTCTCAGCTGTCAATGAGTTAGGGCATTTATACGTAAGTCAATCTGTAGAGTTCTGAGCTTTGTCCCAGCCTTATTTGTATTCTGACAGATGATCCCTCATCAATAAAAGAAAGTCAAAGAAAAAGTAAGATAAAGATCATCTAGGGGCCCCTGGGTGGCTCAGTTGGTTAAGAATCTGCCTTCAGCTCAGGTCATAATCTCAGGGCCCTAGGATCAAGTTCCACATTGGGCTCTCTGCTCAGCAGGGTGTCTGCTTCTCCCTCCGTCTCTCTCTCTCTTCCTCTCAAATAAATAAGTAAATCTCAAAAAGAAAAAAAAAAAACTCTAAAGAAAAAAGATAATCTGATCTTCTATAATTATTGGTGACATGCTTTGGGAGCTAAACAACTAGCTATAGGGTATCAGCCTAAAGGGCTATATCCCTAAAGGGATATATCTATGGTAGGTGAGTATGAGCAGACAGTGTTCATTACAGTTTTGAAAATAAAGGTTATCCTCTTATCTCGCATTAATATCAGGGAAAATTACAGAGGAAACAGTCCTCTTTAAATTACTAAATATAATAAATAGAATTCTGAGAGGCACAGACTCCAGATCATACAGGTTCAATTTTTAATAAGTCATATCCATCTACTATAAATTAGAGCAAAATGGCACACTTGCTTCTAAATTCAATTTTGTAAAAAGAACCACAATTGTCTGACAAAGCAACAAAAATATAACCTGAAAACCCCTATACTCTATGCATAAAACATCACATTTTTCTGTATGTTCAGAATACTGGAGATCACTACTACTACCAACATGACTACTACTACTATTGCTAATAACAACATAATAGACATTTTTACAAGATTTCTATACATTAGAGTTACTGATATCTATCCAGAGTGAGATAAGAAAGAATTTCTCAGTGTAAGTATCGCAAACATGCTCAGAGAAGCAATAAGGAAAGGTGAGTCTGAACATCAATGAGGGATCTTCTCCCCCACAGAGAATAGGATGGTGGGGAGGTAAACATGGTAAACACACTGGGCATGGAGGGAAAGCCACGGATGAAGACATGGGGGTTTCTAAAAACTAGGTATGCCTTAAAGCAGGGAAAAGTTAGATTTTCTAATACTCTTTTTGGCTGTGGCTTTTCTTTGGACTTACACCTTCAACAACTTACTCCTAGGTGACTAAACTGTGAGAGAAACTGAATAAATGCAGTGCTAACCCTTGACAATGCCAGGTTCCCGAAACATAGTTAGGAGACCACAATAGAGCCTAGAAGCATCATTTCAAACCAAGGGTGATAGAGAGCATAGTATGTCTTGGTGCAAACAAATACATACTTATAAATACAGACAGCTGGGGATTAATGTAGACTGCTTCACGGAAGGGTTTTATTTTGTAGCATAACCAAACATTAACCACACACTCCAAAATTTTACTTCTTTAAAATTTACGGGGGCACCTGACTGACTCAGTTGGTAGAGCAGGTGACTCTTTATCTTGGGGTCATAGTTTGAGCCCTATGTTGGGTGTACACATTACTTAAAAGTAAAAACTAAAAAAAAAAATAATAATCACAAAATGCTTTTATATTCCATCATCTGATTTTAATCCCATGACAGGCTCTAAAACATAGGTAAATGTTTTCCCCACATTTTATAGCTTCAGCTCTTCTGGGACCACGTGACTCTGTGCCTTGGTACCCTGGGCTCCTTTTGACCTAAGAGTTCTTTGCCCTGTTCTTATTAATTTCATTAACTCCCTCTGATTATCCAAAAATCATTTTATTAGAGAGCCTTCCCTCTCCCATAAAGCTCTATTATAACTGTTGTCTGTGGCCATAGCACCTTGCAATCCCCTCTACAAAAGTACTCATCACAAGCTAAGAAATTAGATATTTATGCCTGATGCTCTCAGAGCCCCTTTATGCTCCTATCTGGGCCTCTCTAGGATTCTCTGGTTTTAATTCAAGAAGGTCCTCGGGCTATGAAGCCACTCTGCTCTTAGAGTCTTAGAAATACTTCAGAGTTTACCTTCACCCCGTGGCTCTAAGCAATGAAACAAAAGAGCAGATATGAAAGCCCAGCACACCCATCTCCAGTTAAGATGGATTCAGGAGCACATTTTGCCCTCCAGAGTTCCTTGGCAGGATCCAGCCAAGCCTAATCTCCTAAAATCACACCTCTGCCCTCCTTTTTCCTTTTCCCTTCCAGCTTTCTTGCCCCATTAGCAGTTAGCCATAAGACCATTTCCTTAATAAATCACTTGCAAGGAAAGGCTTATCTTAAACCCTGCTTCCAAAAAACCAGATCTAAGATACAATTCTTTTGCCTTTAACAAACTGTAAACCATTGTTCTTGATGTTGATGTCTCCAGCCCAAAGCACAGAGCCTGGGACAAAACAGACATTAACAAAATTGCTGTTGCTTAAATGAATTCCCAAGCACTCCAATTCTGCTGACAAGGCAAACTTAAATTAGACAAAATCCCGCTCAACAATGCACTTAACAGTGTAGTAAGTTTCAGATGTTGATTTTTTATTATATACTCAAATATAAGTTGAGTTTACTCATCCACTTTCAGTTTGAAATATCACAAAAGGATTTTTATTTAAATTCTGTAATTTTAATGAATTTATATCAATTCATCTAAATATTTTTGCCCATTACTCTTTATAAGCATAGGATTTTCTTTAGAACATGGGTGGCTGAAGTTAGAGGAAGATATTAAATGATACCTTTTTAGTGTCAAATTAGTGTTTGAGCTGTTATTGAATAAGCAATTAGTGATATTAAACAGGACAAAAATCAACTATGAGAGATGAAAAAGTAGAATTTATAAAGATAAATTTTTTTAAGAAAACCAGCAATATTGGAGCAAAACCACATAAAAATTAATGGGATTGGGAGGGAGACAAACCATAAGTGACTCTTAATCTCACAAAACAAACTGAGGGTTGCCGGGGGGAGGGGGTTGGGGAGAAGGGGGTGGGATTGTGGACATTGGGGAGGGTATGTGATTTGGTGAGTGCTGTGAAGTGTGTAAACCTGGTGATTCACAGACCTGGGGATAAAAATATATGTTTATAAAAAATATATGTTTATAAAAAAAAAAATTAAAAAAAAAATTAAACAACAACAAAAAAAACAGATGACATGAGTTATGAAACAGTTTATCATAAAACCACCCCCACGTTTTAGAATACACAGAGACTACAAGGTGCCTCGTTAGCGCAGTAGGTAGCGCGTCAGTCTCATAGAATACACAGAGACTACAAAGTGGACCAGCAGTATATACAGCTGGTATAATATTGAACACTTTGCTATATATACTCAAATATGATTGAAATGTAAAGTTTTGACTTCATTTTTTACCATCATCCAAATTTTTAAAGATTATGACATGCCATACAAGCTGTAGAAAAATAGGAAAGAATATAAGATATTCTCCAAGTTCTCCACAAGGTGGATGGAAAGAGATTTGTTTAGCTGCTTCCTCCCTGGCCACTCCTTCTTGGGCTTTTCCAGCAGTTCCTACTCATGTTCCTGACCACTGAATTGCTGCGTGCCTTAAAACATGGTCTTTTTCTATTTGTACTCATTTCTGGGCCATCTTCTCCAATACTTTAAGTATCATGTACATGATGCTAACTCCTAAGCTTGTGTTAGTAGCTCAGGGCAGTCTCCTGGCCCCACCATCTATCCTCCATCGACACTGTAATATATGGAAAATGAGCTCTCGCTCTCCCCTCCAAACCAGCCCTCCCAGCCTTTCCCACTTCAGTGAATAGCAAGTTCCTCTTTCCAGTCATTCAGACCCAAACTTTGTAGTTACCTTGATGAAAAGAGAATGTGAATAAAAACACAAAATCATGGGGCACTTGGGTGGCTCAGTGGGTTAAGCCTCTGCCTTCAGCTCAGGTCGTGATCTCAGGGTCCTGGGATCGAGCCCCACATCAGGCTCTCTGCTCAGCAGGGAGCCTGCTTCCCTCTCTCTCTCTGCCTGCCTCTCTGCCTACTTGTGATCTCTCTCTGTCAAATAAATTAAATCTTTAAAAAAAAAAAACACACACACAAAATCATATTATTAACTTTAGTTCAAAAATACCAGATCTGTGATAGTCTTTAAAATATGGTTTATACCTGGAGAAACTGCAAAATAATCACTTACTGAATTCTCATTTTGTCTGGGGTCCCCAAGACCACAATGAGCCTCGATGATTCAAAGGGGACTTGCAAGACTCATTACACGGTCACAGTCATGATTATGATACCTTGCAGTAAAAGGATACAAAGCAAAATTAACAAAGGGGAAAGATAGAAGGGGAAAAGCTTAGAGAAAAACAGGCACAAGCTTCTAAGAGTCCGCTCTCCATGGAGTCACACAGGAGGCACTTAATTGCCCCAGGATTAAATTATGACAACACATGTGAAATGTCTACCACAAGTTCATTAGAGCCTCAGTTTTTCCTGAAGTTCACCCAGGCACCTCTGCCTAGCATAGGACAAAATATAGACTCTGAAAGTAAAGCAGGTGTTGAGCATTCATCATACGATTTGGATAACAATTTAGGCACAGTAAGCCTCTCTAATCAGAGAATGGTGGCACCCTTCTGGAAATCCTAGTTCCCAGATGCCAAGCAAGGTCCAACCTTGCAAGCATGTCTTTCTGAGGATGGTGTTCTCAGGTCTGCTAGGTTAAGTCCTTCCATATACTTATATGCCTTGTGGCAGAAGTGTTGTGTGGGCCTTCTAAAAAAGTTCCTTAAAAGTACAGAACATAGGCCCATTTTTTTTTCTCCTTTTCTTCCATCTTTCTTCAGATTCCAATATGGTAGCTGGGGATTCATAGGTGGCCACCACCCAGAGAGAAGTCATGGGTGAAGGATGGGTCCCTATGAGACCCTGACACCATCCTACCATCTCAGTATTCTCAACATCTAGATTTAGCTTCTAGACAGAACTGATGCTTATCTTACTTAAGCTATTATTTCTGCATTCAGCAATTAGCAGCCAAAGACATTTTGCCATGAAAAAAAAATAAATTAAGCAAAATATAAGAAATCCATCTGTAACATATGCAGACTCTATAAATAAAATATCTGTCTTTCAAATGTGAAATAATGAAAGTAATAACCTTGAAGAAACAACTAGAAGTATTCAAATAAATAAACTGCATGCATTGGGAATGCCATATTTAAAGCATAGAAAAGATCTGAGTGACAACTTGTGAGAGAAAGAATAGAATATCAGTTAAAAAAATAAGAAAATCATTAAACTGCGCCTTTATAACTTAATCATCCATGCATCATTTTTATGAAGGGGAGATGCTGTAATGACATACAGTATATTCCAAATACACTTGCTTTTTATAGTAAGTGAATAGTTAAGGTAGTTAAGTTTTTCTGTTTCTTCTAGGACTTTAAAAGTGTTCTCTGATTTAAATTTAGCTCATTTATACTTAATAATCAATATTTATTTTACCATAAATTTTCTAATTAAGGATTATTTTAAATTGTTGCCACTGAATAGCTTCCCACTTTCTTCCTTATGGGCTTCTTATGAGAAATTTTTTCACTATCATCCTCAGTCTTATTGAAAGGGAAGCAGTAATTTCCCTAATGATTTTTTATAATAAAATATAATCTAAATTAACAGTATTACAGACACTGCAGAGTATTCAAAGTGTAATAAAAAATAAATTGCTCTGTTCTACTCTCTCCAAGATAGCGCTCTACTGAAGCAGTAGCTAAATTTATTCATAAGATAACCAAGTGAACTTTGCCATTTAACAAACTGAGGGTTGCTGGGGGGAGGGGGTTTGGGAGAAGGGGGTGGGATTATGGACATTGGGGAGGGTATGTGCTTTGGTGAGTGCTGTGAAGTGTGTAAACCTGGTGATTCACAGACCTGTACCCCTGGGGATAAAAATATATGTTTATAAAAAATAAAAAATTTAAAAAAAAAAACTTAAAAAAAACACCCACACACTTAAAGAAAAATGAAAATATCTTTGGCATATAGACTTGACACGATGTTTGTAACGATGGTATCCTAGATTCTCCTAACAGATAAATTCAGCCAGATCTGCCAAATAAGAAATTCAATGTGATTCGATTTCATGTTTTCTAATAATTCATCTAAAATACCCCAAAAAGTTACATTTAATCGGCTCAAGAAAATATTTTCGAGTGAATTATCTGTCCTTCTGCATTTTTCTAGGCACCTGGAACTGGAAAGAGAAATTAACACCTCCAATTCCTATGAGTACATTTTCAATTTTAGGGAAAAATCTTACCTCACACTTTTTCCCTAAAATATTTGAGGAACTTCCAGAAAACACAAGAACAAAAACAAGAACACATTTTATGGATACCTTGCAACATTCAGAGGTGTGAATGTCTTTTACTCATAGGTTCCTATTTGGAACTTAAACTCAATCAACAGCTAGGTGGTTGAAAGTTATCAACAAAAAGGCACATAGAACTAAACCAAGGCATCAAAAATAATGCCTATGAGAAGGGACTGTTGTAAATGTTCATGCAAGGGCCTAACTGCAGGATTCACAGGTCAGTTAATCTTGTACGCATCTGAAACATTTTAGCCCTCTAGATTATTGTTGGGGTTAAATATCGCAAGAATTTAAATTTAATTTGTTTCGATTTTGAATAAAGATTAGAAAGGGAAGAAATGGAAGGTAATATTGCCTTGGGTTCCATAAGTAGGCACTTCTGCATTACTGTCTTTCTAACAACACTACATGTAAATACAGTTATCCTCAATATTCAGATAACTGAGATTCAAAAATGTTAACTAACTTTCCTAAGACCATCCAATTAGTAAACGGTAGTCCCAGGATCTTAACAAGCATCTGGATGACTCTTTATTTCTACTAAAAATAACTAATATCTCTTAAGGGCTTACTCTGCCAAATGCTTTATTAAGGTATCTCATTTAATCCTTCCAACTATATCAGATGAGAAAACTTACAGTGAACACAGTAAAACGATTTGCCCAAGATCCCCCAGCTAATACTTGGGAGGGCCTATGACAGGGGTTCCCCTCTTTCTGAAGGCAGAGTCTGTTTTTAGTCTGACTCTGATGTATGAATAGAAAACAGCTCCGGTGGCTTTAGTTCAGTCAAATTGAGAAACTTTTCTCCAAGAACATGTGAAACTAGACAGTTGTTCTAATTCTTAGCAAAGAGAGCACACATTATGTGTGCTTTACCGACCCACTGTAACATTTTCTGTACATATTTATATTTCTACCAGAATACATTTCCTAATTGAAATGGAGATGAAGAACAAAGCAGAAAATCACCCTGCATGGTATTACCTGGATTTGGGGGACTGAATGTTCCTGGGACATGAAAAGAAATAAGAAAAGGAACTTGAATCTTCTTGCCGTACAAAGAAGGGGAAAGATTAAAAATTTTAAAGTTAAAAGAGAAAGGTCTACAGAGAAGCCTGTCCTAAAACAGAGTGGTTTCCATAAATAACAGGGAATTGATAGGATATAATCATCAACATTTTAATAGCTTCAAGGTAGGTCTTCAATAGAAATTTAGATATTTTGACTTTCATCCAAATATAATAAAAATCAAATGAGTATGGGAATAGGTGGGTGGGAAACTGCCCCATATGACTGTCCCATATGACCACGGGATACAGTTCACTGGTCTCCTACCACCTCTTCCAACTTTTGACAAGGATGTGTCCTTAGATTTCAGAGGACAGAAAGCTAAACAGATTCTCTTGCACTAAGGTTGTGGACAGATTTGGGGCTTTATCAATAGAAAACTGTGAAAACCAAATTAAGTGGGAAGAGAGCACTCTCACAAAAGAATCAATTTTTGCAGGTGTGAATCACAGTAGACATGGCTATGAAACAGTCAATAGTTCCAGAGTAGATAGCTCAATCCCTTGATCATAACTAAGGTATGTGTCTCTTGAAGCTAATGGCTGGGAGAGCTACACTGTGATTCCCACAGAGGAAGCAGGGCTGTTGGTGGACAGATGCCATGGTGTTATTCTACAATTCATTCCTACAGGTCCAGCTTAATGGCCTTCACCTGCAACCCTTATAATTAGTTTTGAAAGGACTTAAATATCTAGATTAATTCATTTATGCTTCAACTAGCTAGAACAGAATCTGTTACCTGGAACTGAACCCTGGCTGATGCACCCCTCTTCTCACTGTCACCTGCCCTCGATCAGGTTCACAGTCTGAGTCAGGCCTAGTGGATTAAAGTACGATGGCAGCACTACATCTCCTCAGGGGCCTCTCTATCCATCAGATGAATTCTCTTCTCCTTAGTATTACCTGGGTAGCATCTGCTAGAGATGTCAACATTTCATAGACCTAATAAGCACCATAGAATCTAAGTACCCAGGGGAATTAATATATTGACACAAACTCTTGGCTGCCCAAGTATTATCCATTTGCAAGCTTAAATGATGTCTCCAATCCTCTAGTTTTAATGAGTGAGAGGGCAGTGAAGGAGAATAGGCGGGTGCTGGTAACTGAAGGGGAAGGTGGCATCTGCAACAGAGCATAAGCAGTCAGAAGTCACATTCTGCTAAACAGAAACCGTCCTGGGGGCTGCATGGAATGTACAGAAGCTACTCTGCATGATTCATGAAGACTTTGGTGTGTCTTCAAGGGAAGGTAAGCACTATTATAAAAGAGCTCCACCATCAGTGTTTAAAGTATCATTGTATTGGCATTTCCATAAATTATTTTAGGAAGTTTAAAAATAAATGTTTGCTGTTTGATAGTAAATCATGTTACAAGTTCATTTACCCATATAAAGTCAACACCAATATCTACACAAAAAAAACTCAGGAATGCTTAGTCATATCCTGACATAAATGAAGATTTATTTCACAATATCTGGAATCAGCTGCACATGAAAAGCTAAACTGTATTTTAGGTAAAACGGAAATAGAATACTCAAGACAAAGTTAATATGGCACGACGTAGGTCAAAAATACAATGCCTACAATGAAGGTTTGTTCACCCCTCTCCCCAAAAAATTTAGTTTTCAAGCCAGTAAATGTGAGGAAATATATTTAATTCCCATCAGTATACTGTCCTTAATTTTAAAGACATAAAGGCAGCCTTCACACTTTCAGGCCTCACTCGCCACTCTGTTAAATTTATGTCAGGGTTTGAATACCGTCAGTGTGATATGTGATAGGAGAGTACGTGGGTGTTGGGTGTGAGGGGAGACATTACAGAATCATGGTAGGTGAAGAAAACACATGAAGGACCGCTGATCATCAAAACAAGAAGCTGTTCTACAAAATGTGGTGCAAAGCACCAGAAAACTCTATTTTTTTAAAAGTCTATTTAGAAATGATGCAGTGTTCCTTACCTAAAAGACAGAGTACTGACCTAACAGCATACATGACTTTTAATTCAGACTCACATTGAGAAATCTCTGAGAACATTTCACTTCCACCCTGAGGGTCAGGGAGAGCTCGAACCTTCCTGAAGTCATGAAATAGAGTCCCTACTTCCACAGAATGTCACCTGTAGCACAAACTTTGAATTCAGGTCCTTTAGGAAAATAGGTGATGCAGATGAAACTAGTTCAGCCTATGGTCTCCTGAGTTGTTAAGGATAACCCCTAAAATGTTTTCTTTTCTCCTACCTTGCCAGTTCAAATTAAAACCAGCACACATGGCACTATAAAATATCTTATTTCAATATCTTTTATTTTTATTAACTTCATTTGTACATTTTTAATTCATTTTATACATCTAGATACAAAACTAAATTCATATAGTAAGTGACAGAGATACAATAACCAGCCTCCCCATAATTAGTAAGTATTGCTGCAATAATACATGGTATAAACATATTCAATATAAACATATGTATTTATATTTCATGTCATATATACACATATATAGGCACACATATATGCATATGTATAAAACTACAATTATAGATCCTCTAGTATAATAGTGAAAATATAGAAAATAACATGAGATCAATTACAGACACCATTTATCAACTATCAATTATGGTTTAGATGGTTTTCATATAATGTATTAAGTATATAAAATTAGAAATACCTAAGATCTCGTTATTTAAAGGTACAAATGTACATCTACCAATGTTAATTGGTACATTGGTACTCTGCCTGAAGCCATGATGCCAGTAGGAATAGAATATTGTTATTCTGGCAATAGTACATGGTAAAGATACAAATCCAAAAGGAGAAAAATGTATGTTGAACTTATCCGGTAACAGAAAATGACATACATTCCAAGATACTACCATTACATTCATGAAAAAGATTTTTGCCTCTTCTAATACATTTACACATTCACAATTTCAGTTTTACTGCAATCTTGTTAAAAGGCTCACTGAAAAATGAATGCAACTCAAATCAAACTTCTAATAAATAAGAAAAGTCCACTGAAAGGTTTTTTCAAAAGCTACATGTTTTCATTTTTCCTTAACATTTTGATGGAAGTATTTATTTGATTTTATCACTCTAGTCGATGACTGTATATTTACATAGTTAGCGTAATTGTCTTTAAGAAATCAGTGTTCATATGTGTAACCATTTGAACATGTAATTATAATATCTAATTATATAATTACAGAGTATCCTGAAATGATCCAAATCTTTATCTTATTGATTTTAAGACTGCACGCTTTTTATTAAATACCTAAAAGAGAAAAGGTTTGAGAACCACCTATAGTACTGTCTTTCCAACCACTTACTTTCCAAAGTTAACAAGATTTAAGAGGGAAATTAAAAGAAGATAATGATATAAGTCTCACGTGTATATATAATAGCCACAGAATAATTTTTGTGTTATTACATACTATGACATGCCAAAATGACTATTAGTGAAATCTCACCATCCTTCGATTCACTCAAGGTCTTCATGTATGACACATTGATCATTTGTATTATAAGTCTGACTAGGGAGAAATTAAAAATAAGAAAATTCTCAGAATAATCCGGGAGGCTGGGGGCAAGGTTTCTACGTCTTCTGAAAGAGAAATTTTTGTTTTTTGTTTGTTTGTTTTACGAACTACTTAGGGAAAGAATAGTTGAACGACAGCAGTTCCAAGAGTCTAAGCAGAAATGGACTTTATGGTCCTTTCTCTTCTCCACAATCTTTGCTCAATGTAGGTGAATAATACCATCTATCTTGACCTGGTTCTTCAAAGATCAGAGCCTTAGATAGGGATTTGGGTGTTGACAGTTTCTTTTCGAGATTCAAGTCCAGTGAAATGAAGATGAGGGGGAAAGGGGAGAGGGGTAGCTGAGGCAAGGAGAGACAGGAAGTAATGCAAAGGATTTGTTGCTCGGGATGTGCCGTTTTTCTGCATGGAGGATGATCTGGAAGATCTGCAAAGAGGAAACAGACTTTCACTGCAGTTCTTTAAGGGGAAAAACTAAGAGAAATTTAATCTGTCTTATTACCGCCTGTGTCTTGCTTCCTATTTGTCTAGATTCATGCCAAGAAGAGCTAACAAGTCTGAGCTTCATTACTTGGCTCCAGGGGCTCTTGAGGAAGCCAGATCTAAAGACCTAGAAATGGCGTTGGGAATCAAGGACTTGGTCACTGCCAATGCCTGGGTCCAAGGGTCAAGAAAAAACAGTGGAGAATCAATGGTGTAGCCAGAGAAAACAGGATCATAAGAGAAGATTCCATTGTGGGGAGACAATGGTTTATTATGAGAAAGGTGTTCCAAAGAACAAAGCTGAAGGATACAGTTAACTGTAGGAGGAAAGGTTTAGAAGCAGTGAGTGCTTGAGAAAAGTCATAAGTAGATAATACTGATGAAGGAGATTGAGAGTGGCATGCTCTTTCCGGGATAGAGAAGTGCTAAGTAGTCAGTATGCTTTTCCCCACAGGTTTGTAAAAACGCAGTGACTTTGGTAATGACGTCCTCTCAAATACCGCCCAAGCTGCTGGGTAAGGATTGATGATGCAATGATGGCTGGCATCTCACAGTACCCCTCAGAGAGAGTTAAATTGAATGAAGGGCCTCTTCAGGGACTTCAGAAAGGGGATAAAGGGATATGGTGACTTTTTCCATATTAGTGGAACCTATCTGTTTTAAAAATAGTTAATACAAGTTAACTGTAATACTGAAAGGAAGGAAGGGAGGAAGAAAGGGAAGAAAGGAGGGAGGAATGGAGAGAGGGAGGGAAGGGGAAAAAAAAGCTAGTATTTCAAGAAACTTTTTCCTCAGCCAGGCCATAAAATATAAAGGACAGCCTCCACGAAAAGGGACTCTTCAACTTTGCTTGCAAAATAAGCCAAGCTGTTAGAAAAACTTACAGGGCACCAATTTAATATTTCTCTCTGACCCACTTCTTAGAAATTTGTTATCAAGTTACCTATTAATATAACTAACTCGTGCAAACACCCTAAAAATGCAGTCCTTACAAGATTCAGGTTCCTGTAAAAATAGCTATTGCCTCCCCTAGAGTAAGGCAAGCTTTCCCTTTCCCACAACCTAAATCTAATTTAGACACGCTTATTATGAATTCAGAATTCCAGAGAACCTGGTGCATAAAAAGGAGAGCTTTGCAAAGAAAGAAGTCACTTACTCCCTGGGTCTGATCCAATAAAGTAAGATCCTTAGATCTAAAACACCTTAGTTCCCTGATAAAGTCACATTAAGGAAATTTAAGAAACCTAATTTCCGGCATGATCAACGGATCTGCAACACTTACTGTGTAGGTTTCACACCCAGGTCTCCTAGGCTTTACCTCTAATGTAAGCTCTTCTTTCTACCTCCAAACTCACCTGAGACAACATAGTAGAAATGATTCTGAATGAAGAGTAGGTCTTATAAACCTGATTTTATAGGTAAAAATTATCTATTTCTCCTCAGTCATTAAAACTGGAGGCGAAATTGTGGGGGGGAGGACGCCTGGGGGAGCACAGCTGGTGAAGCTTCCTACTGCTGGTTTCGGCTCAGGTCCTGATCTCAGGGTCCTGAGATTGAGCTCTTTGTGGGGCTCCAAGCTCCGTGGGGAGTCTGCTTGTCCCTCTCCCTCTGCCCCATCCCCTGCCTGCATGCTCTCTCTCTCTCTAAAATAAATAATAAAAATCTTTAAGAATAAAATAAAATAAAATAAAAATCTTTAAGAATAAAATCTTGGACTGAAATGGAAAAAAAAGACAAAATAATCTTCTGGAATGAGTAACAGAATATTACTTTATAAACAGAAGTATTAGAAAACTCAAATTTGTTATGCAAGTATCTCTGTTGATAATGGATATAGATGCCCTTGAAGTTTACTGTCAAAAAATTAGTAAATCAAAACTCCTTATCTGTATGTATGGCACTTACCACTCAGACTAAAATTCTTAAATCATCTTTGACTGCTCTTCTCTCACTCTCATATACAATCCTCCACAAAAACCTCTCACAGTATATTTGATCTACTACTTTCTGTCACTACCTCCAACATGAACCCCATTGCCGATGTCACCATCATTTCTCTCTGAACAGAGCACCCAGCTTCCACTCTCAATCTCTCTAATCTATTCTCCAAATTGCTGCCACACTGATCCTGCTAAAACATAAGTCACAAGGTATTAGCTTCTGCTTAAACCCTTCTCTAGCTTCCCAAAATGGATGCAAGTAGGATGGCACCCCATTCTTTTTCATCAGGCCATATACCCTTCTTCATCTCCAACGGCCCCATTGTCACTGCCCTGCAGTCATTCTGAACTCCCTCCTCAAACACATCCATATTCCTCTTGTTTCAGGGCTTTTGCCTTTGTTTTCCTCTTTCCTCTTTCCTCAAGACTCTGCTTAAAAGTGCTTTCTTCACTGTAGCCTTCCCTGACCATCCTATATAAAAATAGTGGTTTGTTCCATAAGAAACTCTTAATCTCACAAACAAACCGAGGGTGGCCAAGGGGAAGGAGGTAGGAAGAGGGTGGTAGGGTTATGGACATTGGAGAAGGTATGTGCTATGGTGACTGCTGTGAAGTGTGTAAACCTGGTGATTCACAGACCTATACCCCTGGGGCTAATAATACATTGTATGTTAATAAAAAATTTTAAAAAATTTAAATTAAAAGAAAATAGTGGTTTGTTATTCTCAGTCATCTTACCTAGTTTAATCTTCTTCGGGATATTAATCAGTACCAGAGATCAGAATACATGCATTTCTGTTTATTGTCCATTTCCCCCTAGAAACTATAACCTCCATGAAGGCTAGGATTTGGTAGATTTTGTTCACTGCTATATCGCCAAACTACAATAGTGCCCCACACTTAGTAGATACTTAATGCCCACCTCCTTCCATAAGGCATCCAGCTGCCTTTCTTTACAACTCCCTGGGTAAGCATTAGAAAGTATAAATGACCTCATTAATGCCTCATGTAATTCTGAGAGAATTGTGCACTCTGTTTAAGAAACTCAACTTTATAAAGGCTCTCAAGAAAAGGGGGTTACCCATTCAGCAATAATAAAAGCATCAACTTTATTAATTAAAATGTTTGTGGTTTAAGTTACTCTACAGACCTCTCCAAATAAATGTAGAAACACCGTGTTCCCAGAAGGGTATTTTATTCACAGAAGAGGTTTTATGAAAACACTTTAAAGCTCAGCAGTTTTAGGAAGAAAATAAAGTGAAAGCTCAGAAACAAAAAAAAAAAAAAAAGAAATGTATTCCAGTAACTTCTCCACAAACAATGATGTAAAAACAAAAAGAAAAAAAAAAACCTGAACAAAACAGCAACAATGACAACAAGTTTTTTAGCCAAATATGACCAGGGGACCCTAAATAATACAGAATAATTTAGAAGAATGGTTTTAAATTAATAAAAAGATGAGCTAAGAGGTAGAAAGTCCAAAATTAATAAGAATATCACATATTTTTATGTAAATTAATCTGACTAGCTCTGCAATTAACTGTTTATTATTTGCCAAATATTCCATTATGAGCATCTATGCAGCAGGGCTGGACTTCTCTCAGAATGCTACCAAAGAATTATCTGCCACATATTTGAGTGTTATTAACTATTGCCATCACTCAAAGTTTTAGTGAAAACCTAACATGAATGTCACACTGGCTTGGGGAAACAAGCATCTTCTGTGATCCTGAGGACTATCAGCCATAAGAAAGCCTAGATTTATGAGGAAAGGGCTCTGATAAGTGCTCAGTTAAATTACAGACAAGCTGTGTCATACAGCATTAGTTTTATGGGCTAGTAATCCTGAGTTAAGGAAAAGTATCATTATTTTAATCATAAATATTTCAGAATAGGCTTCTACCTCAACATGTCCAATGTGAATCGCTTTCATTATATAAAATGATTTATAAAGTGTCGTATGGATGAGAAAATCAGCCTTCTCAAAAAGATGTGCTTGCTTAGAAAAAGGCAGGCAATATGCTTTGATCAATTTGATGTGAAACATAAAAGGCTTCTTTCATATTAAAAAGGTACCAGGCATACAAATTTAATTGAGGACAATTTTTGTTAATTTTTAACATTTCAAGGGAACACATACCAAAAAGAGCCATAATAAGTCAAATGGCTATTTTATTACTACCTTTGCAATATATTGAAATTGTATCTTCTTGGGGCGACTGGGTGCCTCAGTAGGTAAAGCCTCTGCCTTCTGCTCAGGTCATGATCTCAGGATCCTGGAATGAAGCCCTGCATCAGGCTTTCTGCTCAGAGGGGAGCCTGCTTCCCCCCGCCCCACCCCTCTGCCTGCCTCTCTGCCTACTTGTGATCTTTGTCTGTCAAATAAATAAAATCTTTAATAAAAAAAAAAAAGAAATTGTATCTTCCTTAGGGAAAATAGGCTTCAATTCTTGACAAATCAGATCACCCTTAGTTTAATTACCTGCCTAAAAAGTCACTATTTTAATAGACATTCTTTAGGGTTTTTTTTTTCTCCATATATACAATTATACTACATCCTCAGTTGTTTTTTTTTTTTTTTTTTGAGAGTTTTTAATTTTTTATTTTTTATAAACATATATTTTTATCCCCAGGGGTACAGGTCTGTGAATCACCAGGTTTACACACTTCACAGCACTCACCAAATCACATACCCTCCCCAATGTCCATAATCCCACCCCCTTCTCCCAAACCCCCTCCCCCCGGCAACCCTCAGTATGTTTCGTGAGATTAAGAGTCACTTATGGTTTGTCTCCCTCCCAATCCCATCTTGTTTCATTTATTCTTCTTCTACTCACTTAAGCCTCCATGTTGCATCACCACTTCCTCATATCAGGGAGATCATATGATAGTTGTCTTTCTCTGCTTGACTTATTTCGCTAAGCATGATACGCTCTAGTTCCATCCATGTTGTTGCAAATGGCAAGATTTCATTTCTTTTGATGGCTGCATAGTATTCCATTGTGTATATATACCACATCTTCTTGATCCATTCATCTGTTGATGGACATCTAGGTTCTTTCCATAGTTTGGCTATTGTGGACATTGCTGCTATAAACATTCGGGTGCATGTGTCCCTTTGGATCACTACATTTGTATCTTTAGGGTAAATACCCAATAGTGCAATTGCTGGGTCATAGGGCAGTTCTATTTTCAACATTTTGAGGAACCTCCATGCTGTTTTCCAGAGTGGCTGCACCAGCTTGCATTCCCACCAACAGTGTAGGAGGGTTCCCCTTTCTCCGCATCCTCGCCAGCATCTGTCATTTCCTGATTTGTTGATTTTAGCCATTCTGACTGGTGTGAGGTGATATCTCATTGTGGTTTTGATTTGTATTTCCCTGATGCCGAGTGATATGGAGCACTTTTTCATGTGTCTGTTCGCCATCTGGATGTCTTCTTTGCAGAAATGTCTGTTCATGTCTTCTGCCCATTTCTTGATTGGATTATTTGTTCTTTGGGTGTTGAGTTTGCTAAGTTCTTTATAGATTCTGGACACTAGTCCTTTATCTGATATGTCGTTTGCAAATATCTTCTCCCATTCTGTCAGTTGTCTTTTGATTTTGTTAACTGTTTCCTTTGCTGTGCAAAAGCTTTTGATCTTGATGAAATCCCAATAGTTCATTTTTTCCCTTGCTTCCCTTGCCTTTTGCGTTGTTCCTAGGAAGATGTTGCTGCGGCAGAGGTCGAAGAGGTTGCTGCCCGTGTTCTCCTCAAGGATTTTGATGGATTCCTTTCGTACATTGAGATCCTTCATCCATTTTGAGTCTCTTTTTGTGTGTGGTGTAAGGAAATGGTCCAATTTCATTTTTCTGCATGTGGCTGTCCAATTTTCCCAGCACCATTTATTGAAAAGGCTGTCTTTTTTCTTTTTTCCATTGGACATTCTTTCGTGCTTTGTCGAAGATTAGTTGACCATAGATTTGAGGGTCTATTTCTGGGCTCTCTATTCTGTTCCATTGATCTATGTGTCTGTTTTTGTGCCAGTACCATGCTGTCTTTTTTTTTTTTTTTTTTTTTTTTTTTTTTAAAGATTTTATTTATTTATTTGACAGAGAGAGATCACAAGTAGACGGAGAGGCAGGCAGAGAGAGAGAGAGAGGGAAGCAGGCTCCCTGCCGAGCAGAGAGCCCGATGCGGGACTCGATCCCAGGATTCTGAGATCATGACCCGAGCCGAAGGCAGCGGCTTAACCCACTGAGCCACCCAGGTGCCCCACCATGCTGTCTTGATGATGACAGCTTTGTAATAGAGCTTGAAGTCCGGAATTGTGATGCCACCAACGTTGGCTTTCTTTTTCAATATCCCTTTGGCTATTCGAGGTCTTTTCTGGTTCCATATAAATTTTAGCATTATTTGTTCCATTTCTTTGAAAAAGATGGATGGTACTTTGATAGGAATTGCATTAAATGTGTAGATTGCTTTAGGTAGCATAGACATTTTCACAATATTTATTCTTCCAATCCAGGAGCATGGAACATTTTTCCATTTCTTTGTGTCTTCCTCAATTTCTTTCATGAGTACTTTATAGTTTTCTGAGTATAGATTCTGTGTCTCTTTGGTTAGGTTTATTCCTAGGTATCTTATGGTTTTGGATGCAATTGTAAATGGGATTGACTCCTTAATATCTCTTTCTTCTGTCTTGCTGTTGGTGTAGAGAAATGCAACTGATTTCTGTGCATTGATTTTATATCCTGACACTTTACTGAATTCCTGTATAAGTTCTAGCAGTTTTGGAGTGGAGTCTTTTGGGTTTTCCACATATAGTATCATATCATCTGCGAAGAGTGATAATTTGACTTCTTCTTTGCCGATTTGGATGCCTTTAATTTCCTTTTGTTGTCTGATTGCTGAGGCTAGGACCTCTAGTACGATGTTGAATAGCAGTGGTGATAATGGACATCCCTGCCGTGTTCCTGACCTTAGCGGAAAAGCTTTCAGTTTTTCTCCATTGAGAATGATATTTGCGGTGGGTTTTTCATAGATGGCTTTGATGATATTGAGGTATGTGCCCTCTATCCCTACACTTTGAAGAGTTTTGATCAGGAAGGGATGTTATACTTTGTCAAATGCTTTTTCAGCATCTATTGAGAGTATCATATGGTTCTTGTTCTTTCTTTTATTGATGTGTTGTATCACATTGACTGATTTGCGGATGTTGAACCAACCTTGCAGCCCTGGAATAAATCCCACTTGGTCGTGGTGAATAATCTTTTTAATGTACTGTTGAATCCTATTGGCTAGTATTTTGTTGAGTATTTTCGCATCTGTGTTCATCAAGGATATCGGTCTATAGCTCTCTTTTTTGGTGGGATCCTTGTCTGGCTTTGGGATCAAGGTGATGCTGGCCTCATAAAATGAGTTTGGAAGTTTTCCTTCCATTTCTATTTTTTGGAACAGTTTTAGGAGAATAGGAATTAGTTCTTCTTTAAATGTTTGGTAGAATTCCCCCGGGAAGCCGTCTGGCCCTGGGCTTTTGTTTGTTTGGAGATTTTTAATGACTGTTTCAATCTCCTTACTGGTTATGGGTCTGTTCAGGCTTTCTATTTCTTCCTGGTTCAGTTGTGGTAGTTTATATGTTTCTAGGAATGCATCCATTTCTTCCAGATTGTCAAATTTATTGCCGTAGAGTTGCTCATAGTATGTTCTTATAATAGTTTGTATTTCTTTGGTGTTAGTTGTGATCTCTCCTCTTTCATTCATGATTTTATTTATTTGGGTCCTTTCTCTTTTCTTTTTGATAAGTCGGGCCAGGGGTTTATCAATTTTATTAATTCTTTCAAAGAACCATCTCCTAGTTTCGTTGATTTGTTCTATTGTTTTTTTGGTTTCTATTTCATTGATTTCTGCTCTGATCTTTATGATTTCTCTTCTCCTGCTGGGCTTAGGGTTTCTTTCTTGTTCTTTCTCCAGCTCCTTTAGGTGTAGGGTTAGGTTGTGTACCTGAGACCTTTCTTGTTTCTTGAGAAAGGCTTGTACCGCTATATATTTTCCTCTCAGGACTGCCTTTGTTGTGTCCCACAGATTTTGAACCGTTGTATTTTCATTATCATTTGTTTCCATGATTTTTTTCAATTCTTCTTTAATTTCCCGGTTGACCCATTCATTCTTTAGAAGGATACTGTTTAGTCTCCATGTATTTGGGTTCTTTCCAAACTTCCTTTTGTGGTTGAGTTCTAGCTTTAGAGCATTGTGGTCTGAAAATATGCAGGGAATGATCCCAATCTTTTGATACCGGTTGAGTCCTGATTTAGGACCGAGGATGTGATCTATTCTGGAGAATGTTCCATGTGCACTAGAGAAGAATGCGTATTCTGTTGCTTTGGGATGAAATATTCTGAATATATCTGTGATGTCCATCTGGTCCAGTGTGTCATTTAAGGCCTTTATTTCCTTGCTGATCTTTTGCTTGGATGACCTGTCCATTTCAGTGAGGGGAGTGTTAAAGTCCCCTACTATTATTGTATGATTGTTGATGTGTTTCTTTGATTTTGTTATTAATTGGTTTATATAGTTGGCTGCTCCCACATTGGGGGCATAGATATTTAAAATTGTTAAATCTTCTTGTTGGACAGACCCTTTGAGTATGATATAGTGTCCTTCCTCATCTCTTATTATAGTCTTTGGCTTAAAATCTAATTGATCTGATATAAGGATTGCCACTCCTGCTTTCTTCTGATGTCCATTAGCATGGTAAATTCTTTTCCACCCCCTCACTTTAAATCTGGAGGTGTCTTCGGGCTTAAAATGTGTTTCTTGGAGGCAACATATAGATGGGTTTTGTTTTTTTATCCATTCTGATACCCTGTGTCTTTTGACAGGGGCATTTAGCCCATTCACATTCAGGGTAACTATTGAGAGATATGAATTTAGTGCCATTGTATTGCCTGTAAGGTGACTGTTACTGTATATGGTCTCTGTTCCTTTCTGATCTACCACTTGTAGGCTCTCTCTTTGCTTAGAGGACCCCTTTCAATATTTCCTGTAGAGCTGGTTTGGTTTTGGCAAATTCTTTCAGTTGTTGTTTGTCCTGGAAGCTTTTAATCTCTCCTTCTATTTTCAATGATAGCCTAGCTGGATATAGTATTCTGGGCTGCATGTTTTTCTCGTTTAGTGCTCTGAAAATATCATGCCAGCTCTTTCTGGCCTGCCAGGTCTCTGTGGATAAGTCAGCTGCCAATCTAATATTTTTACCATTGTATGTTACAGACTTCTTTTCCCGGGCTGCTTTCAGGATTTTCTCTTTGTCATTGAGACTTGTAAATTTTACTATTAGGTGACGGGGTGTGGGCCTATTCTTATTGATTTTGAGGGGCATTCTCTGAACCTCCTGAATTTTGATGCTCGTTCCCTTTGCCATATTGGGGAAATTCTCCCCAATAATTCTCTCCAGTATACCTTCTGCTCCCCTCTCACTTTCTTCTTCTTCTGGAATCCCAATTATTCTAATGTTGTTTCGTCTTATGGTGTCACTTATCTCTCGAATTCTCCCCTCGTGGTCCAGTAGCTGTTTGTCCCTCTTTTGCTCAGCTTCTTTATTCTCTGTCATTTGGTCTTCTATATCACTAATTCTTTCTTCTGCCTCATTTATCCTAGCAGTGAGAGCCTCCATTTTTGATTGCACCTCATTAATAGCTTTTTTGATTTCACCTTGGTTAGATTTTAGTTCTTTTATTTCTCCAGAAAGGGCTTTTATATCTCTCGAGAGTGTTTCTCTAATATCTTCCATGCCTTTTTCGAGCCCGGCTAGAACCTTGAGAATTGTCATTCTGAACTCTAGATCTGACATATTACCGATGTCTGTATTGATTAGGTCCCTAGCCTTCGGTACTGCCTCTTGTTCTTTTTTTTGTGTTGAATTTTTACGTCTTGTCATTTTGTCCAGATAAGAGTAAATGAAGGGGCAAGTAAAATACTAAAAGGGTGGCAACAACCCCAGGAAAATATGCTTTAACCAAATTAGAAGAGATCCAAAATCGTGAGTGGGGAGAAAGGGGATAAAAAGAGGTTCAAAAAGGAAGAAAGAAAAAGGAAAAAAAAAAAAGAAAAGAAAAGAAAAGAAAAGAAAAGAAAAGAATATTTTTAAAAAAAGAAAACACCTAAGAAAAATGTAAAATATATATATATATATATTAGATAAACTAGTAAAAAATCGTTAAAAAAGAAAAAGGTAACAGTTAAAAAAAAAATTTTACCTGAAGGCGAGAAAAAAAAAAAATGAAAAAGAAAAAATTAAATTAACTGCAAGACTAAAAAAAATCACAGGAAAAAAGCCATGAGTTCCGTGCTTGGCTTTCTCCTCCTCTGGAATTCTGCTGCTCTCCTTGGTATTGAAACCGCACTCCTTGGTTGTGAACTTGGTCTTGGCTGGATTTCTTGTTGATCTTCTGGGGAAGGGGCCTGTTGTAGTGATTCTCAAGTGTCTTTGCCCCAGGCGGAATTACACCGCCCTTACCCGGGGCCGGGGTGAGTAATCCGCTCGGGTTTGCTTTCAGGAGCTTTTGTTCCCTGAGCGCTTTCCGTAGAGTTCCAGAGGACGGGAATACAAATGGCGGCCTCCTGGTCTCCGGCCCGGAGGAGCCGAGAGCCCAGGGCCCCACTCCTCAGTGCGCCCTCAGAGAACAGCGCCCAGTTACTCCCGTCTGCCTGACCTCCGGCCGCGCTCCGAGCTCACCGAGCCTGCGACCGGTTCAAGGTAACACGGAGCTGCGAGCTTACTGTCGGCTCTGTCTCTGTAGCCGGCTTTCCCGTTCCAATACCCGCAAGCTCTGTGACACTCAGACACCCCCGATCCTTCTGTGACCCTGCGGGACCTGAGGCCACGCTGACCCTGCGTGGGCTTCGCCCCGGTTTAGCCTCTGGAGCGATGTCCCTCAGCGGAACAGACTTTTAAAAGTCCTGATTTTGTGCGCGGTTGCTCCGCCGCTTGCCGGGAGCCGGCCCCTCCCCCCGGGGTCTATCTTCCCGTCGCTTTGGATTCACTTCTCCGCCGGTCCTACCTTTCAGAAAGTGGTTGTTTTTCTGTTTCCAGAATTGCTGTTCTTCTTCTCTTCGATCTGCCGATGGATTTTCAGGTGTTTGCAATCTTTAGATAAGCTATCTAGCTGATCTCCGGCTAGCTGAAGCAGTCTCAGCTTGCTACTTCTCCGCCATCTTGACTCCTCCCCCATCCTCAGTTTTTTTAACAGTAGGATTTCATATCAAAATTTTATATCACCTTTTTTTTTTTTTTTTTTTTTTTTGGTGTACAATTTTTTTTTTTTTCCTGAGGTATAGTAGCAAACTTTTTCTCTAAATATTTCAGTCCTTGAAACATTTTGGGCACATTCAGTTGCCCTAACCTTGTCATTCAAATATCAGATAAAACACAAAGTGATCTCACCAGAAATAATGGGAGCATGGACACTATTCTTAATAAGAAACACTTTTCAAGAGGAGTAATGTGCTGATAATGTTTTGTTTCTCAAATCAGGTTGTAGGAGTATATTCAGTTAGTGAACATTCAATAAAATAACCATCACAATAATCAAGAGTCACTAGATAATTAGAAGGATTTAAGAAGCATAATGCATTGGCAATATAAGGAAAGAAACATCAAATGTGACTGTCTCTGTGGAAATGCCATGTGGAAGGAGGCACAAATTGAAAATGAGAATGCGCACAGTACTGTAATGGGAAAAAAAGAAAACGTTTAAAAAGAAATTATGGAAATCACAGACAGAAGAATGAACTGTTAATGCTACGGAGGTAGTACATGTTTCAGATGATACACAACTAAGATGTTTTGGATAAAACCACACTACCCGGAAGGGACAATATAGACAGTGTAGAACACAAGCATCCAGCCCAATCACAGTTGCTCTCTCCTGATTCACCAATTAGTGAGCACTTAGCCACACCTCTTGAAACCAACTGTCATTAAGGAGGCTGGTGTCAGTTAATTATTCATACTTTACTGCCAATTGCTTTAATCATATGCTTTCATTAGAACATTCACTGACTTAGCTGATTTTAAGTAATTTTATACAGAGAGAGAGTGTGAAAAGGTGCGTGTATGAGTGTGCGTGTATGTGATTTTGGAAAAATGGGTTATTTGGAAGAAGCCTGGCCTAGCTACATTTGTTGAAATCAATGAGGGTTTTCATATTCTACTTACCTAGTGTTTAGGCATCTGCCCAATCCAGGAGATGGGCATTCAGAGTAATTTGATGTTTTAAGATTAAGCATTTAAAATGCTACTTTAATATTTCCTTAAAAACAGGTGTAACTCAACTCTTAGGACCCTTATTGTGTCTTAGAGGTAGGGTAGTACATGAATTATAATAAAAAACCAAGTACATTGGGCAAAATAGTAAAGATACTGCTCACATTCAGCCTCCCTATTTTTACACACCAAACATCTTCATACTGTCTCAGTCTATCTTCTTGGGGGCACTCCCACCTGGCTTCAGAAAATCTATCTTCTCCATTAAAATGTCAATTCCTTTTGAGGTTAAAAGAAAAAAAATGATTTTTTCAAGTATTAATTTTTGTTAATGATGGAAGAGGTCTTAGTTGCTTGTCTTTAGCAAGCATGTTTCCTTTCATTGAAGATCAGTTCTTGATCAGTTTTTGCACTGAAAGACTAGGTCTCCTGTGAATTATTTGTGGCTCAAAGTGTTTGTATGAATTCCCACAAGGAGAAAAATATAAAGATTTGTCCGAATCTTACATCCTCCAACTTCCTTTTCTCTAATTGTCCCACTGTTCAGAATATTTCATTGTATAACACCCTACAGCATAATTCTAAGATTTTTCCATTGGGGTTACAATTGTGTAGTATCCAGATTAACAAAGTTATGTATACCTACAAATGTTTTTTAGGCAAGGGAACAACCAAAACAAAATAAAACATCGCTAATATTGTGACATGCTACATTGAAATCCCTCGTCTACCATGAAATTGCTTTGTGATCCTGGGAAAGTTACTCTTTTATTTTTTAGAATTTCACATTCCATACCAGTAAAATGGAGACAATTATATTTGACTCACAGGGCTACTGTGAAGAAAAAAATTAAAGGGGGTATGGAAAATGAGAATAAGGAATATTTTTGTTCATTTTAGTGTCTTCACTGCTTCCCTGGCACTTTGTAAAACCCACGCTTTCTTCTAATAATCTACTACTACTGCTAACTTTTCATTTAGAATAATTGTTCATTCCAACTGTAACCCCTTGCCACACATACTTGCCATTGTTTTTCAATAATTATGTAATTATCAAATGGCTTGATAAGATATTGCTTTGCATACAGGATATTAAATTCCTGTGGAGCCAAACATTCCAACCACTGCAAGTGGTGACTGGAGACCACATCACAGCAGTATCAGAACACGCATGAGATTGTTTTGCTTCTGTCTGTAGCTATATTTTCTGTGGGTTTCATTTCACTGGTCTGTAAAAAATTAGATGACCACAGCAGGCTCTTTATAATTCTATAATTCTATAGACTAATTCTATAACTTTTATAATTCTAAAATTTAAGGTCCATAAAGAATCCATTCCCATTCTGATAACTATCCCTCAATGGCATTTACCACAATCTGATCATTGTTTCTTTATTTGTGTCTCCCTTGTGATTCTGCATTTGCTGGAAGAAACTTAACCTCATCCTTAATTATATTTTATCCTTAGCAGCTAGCAAGACTGTCTGAAACATAGTAGGCTCTTAAAAACTACCTGTAGAACCATAATGAAATAGTTCGATGGATGAACAAACATCCAACATATTAGAGAAGATAACACAAGTCCACTAATTTCAATGTTGCTATTTCTTCTACTTGCCCTAATACAATGTATTTTCAGAAGTCATATTATCTCCTGGAATAAAATACGTAAAACTACATATGTGATTTTATACTCTTGTAATTTATATATCATCTTTCTTACTAGACTTAGCTCTGAGGAGGCCTGTCTCTGGCTGCCAGTGTCTAATATTTAAGTTTTGGCCACACAATAAAAGTTCAACAAAAAATCGTATTTACATCTTTGCAAATGTAATTACAGTAATTCCTTAAATCATTTTCCTTCTATCCTTTGGACTGATCCTTGTACCTATATCAATGCTGATTTTCCAAAGCTGCTACAAAATAGAGTCAAGTCTATCTGGCCAAAGTGGTGTCTAGTTTGCAGCACAAAGACCAACTGACATTCTTCAATGACATGACATCTTGACTAAAAGTATAGAGATGCTATTTTGTAAAAAAGTAATTGAAAAGGTGGGCTGTGTCTGTATATTTTGATATACACTTCCCAAACAGTCTTTGGTTCCCTTGGTCTCTTAAAAATAATACTGTAAAATAATAAAAACAGACTAAGCACAAATGGTCTCTTCATCATCAAGGGGAAGAATGGGGAACAGAGGAAAAATGACTGCAGGAAAAAGATCACTCTTTGTAAGTAAATTTTATAAAGATTTACCAGTGGCAGTCTCACTTTTAAACATATGCTGGCAGGTAAACTAGTACCACATCAAAGCGGGGTTTCTCCTATGCGTTATAAAAATATATTTGAGTTTCTCAACCTCACCTCCTAAAGAAATTAGTTCTGGGACCAAGAGTGGTGAAGGTGATATAGAATTCTTGCAATTTTTACTTGTGGCATTTTCCTGAACTTCCTGAATAGAACAGCAGAAAATGAAGGCCCTTTTTTATAAGTAAAAACAATTTTTGAAGGATCCTCCCCCTACTTTGTTCTTACAATCTAGTTATGAGGAATCTGCAAGTATTATAAAGTTGAAAAAAGCCAATTACTTCCCCGCTATAATTCTGTGTGTGTGTGTGTGTGTGTGTGTGTGTGTGTGTATATATATATATATATATATATAAAATGTATATATACATATATATGTGTGTGTATATATATAATTTAATACCAAATAATTTTTACAATATTTGTTTTTTTCAGTATTTTTTTAATTATTATTTTTTTAAAATAAACATATATTTTTATCCCCAGGGGTACAGGTCTGTGAATCACCAGGTTTACACACTTCACAGCACTCACCAAAGCACATACCCTCCCCAATGTCCATAATCCCACCCCCTTCTCCCAAACCCCCTCCCCCCAGCAACCCTCAGTTTGTTTTGTGAGATTAAGAGTCACTTATGGTTTGTCTCCCTCCCAATCCCATCTTGTTTCATTTATTTGTTTTTAAAATTGAAATACCATCCAAAACCCTGTAAAGTACTTCCTGCTTACCATAGGGAATAACTTCAAACTCTTTCAGCATATTTTTGTGATGTTTACTTCCATAAATCTAAATAACATATCTATATTGCCTCTTCTCTGTTCTTCTGTTTGGAGAATTCTTTTTTTTTTTTTTTTAATTATGGTTGCATTATTTATTATTTTTTTTTTAATTTTTTATTTTTTATAAACATATATTTTTATCCCCAGGGGTACAGGTCTGTGAATCACCAGGTTTACACACTTCACAGCACTCACCAAATCACATACCCTCCCCAATGTCCATAATCCCACCCCCTTCTCCCAAACCCCCTCCCCCCAGCAACCCTCAGTTTGTTTTGTGAGATTAAGAGTCACTTATGGTTTGTCTCCCTCCCAATCCCATCTTGTTTCATTTATTCTTCTTCTACCCACTTAAGCCTCCATGTTGTATCACCACTTCCTCATATCAGGGAGATCATATCATAGTTGTCTTTCTCTGCTTGACTTATTTCGCTAAGCATGATACGCTCTAGTTCCATCCATGTTGTTGCAAATGGCAAGATTTCATTTCTTTTGATGGCTGCATAGTATTCCATTGTGTATATATACCACATCTTCTTGATCCATTCATCTGTTGATGGACATCTAGGTTCTTTCCATAGTTTGGCTATTGTGGACATTGCTGCTATAAACATTCGGGTGCATGTGCCCCTTTGGATCACTACATTTGTATCTTTAGGGTAAATACCCAATAGTGCAATTGCTGGGTCATAGGGCAGTTCTATTTTCAACATTTTGAGGAACCTCCATGCTGTTTTCCAGAGTGGCTGCACCAGCTTGCATTCCCACCAACAGTGTAGGAGGGTTCCCCTTTCTCCGCATCCTCGCCAGCATCTGTCATTTCCTGACTTGTTGATTTTAGCCATTCTGACTGGTGTGAGGTGATATCTCATTGTGGTATTGATTTGTATTTCCCTGATGCCGAGTGATATGGAGCACTTTTTCATGTGTCTGTTGGCCATCTGGATGTCTTCTTTGCAGAAATGTCTGTTCATGTCCTCTGCCCATTTCTTGATTGGATTATTTGTTCTTTGGGTGTTGAGTTTGCTAAGTTCTTTATAGATTCTGGACACTAGTCCTTTATCTGATATGTCGTTTGCAAATATCTTCTCCCATTCTGTCAGTTGTCTTTTGATTTTGTTAACTGTTTCCTTTGCTGTGCAAAAGCTTTTGATCTTGATGAAATCCCAATAGTTCATTTTTTCCCTTGCTTCCCTTGCCTTTTGCGTTGTTCCTAGGAAGATGTTGCTGCGGCAGAGGTCGAAGAGGTTGCTGCCCGTGTTCTCCTCAAGGATTTTGATGGATTCCTTTTGTACATTGAGGTCCTTCATCCATTTTGAGTCTATTTTTGTGTGTGGTGTAAGGGAATGGTCCAATTTCATTTTTCTGCATGTGGCTGTCCAATTTTCCCAGCACCATTATTGAAAAGGCTGTCTTTTTTCCATTGGACATTCTTTCCTGCTTTGTCAAAGATTAGTTGACCATAGATTTGAGGGTCTATTTCTGGGCTCTCTATTCTGTTCCATTGATCTATGTGTCTGTTTTTGTGCCAGTACCATGCTGTCTTGATGATGACAGCTTTGTAATAGAGCCTGAAGTCCAGAATTGTGATGCCACCAACGTTGGCTTTCTTTTTCAATATCCCTTTGGCTATTCGAGGTCTTTTCTGGTTCCATATAAATTTTAGCATTATTTGTTCCATTTCTTTGAAAAAGATGGATGGTACTTTGATAGGAATTGCATTAAATGTATAGATTGCTTTAGGTAGCATAGACATTTTCACAATATTTATTCTTCCAATCCAGGAGCATGGCACATTTTTCCATTTCTTTGTGTCTTCCTCAATTTCTTTCATGAGTACTTTATAGTTTTCTGAGTATAGATTCTGTGTCTCTTTGGTTAGGTTTATTCCTAGGTATCTTATGGTTTGGGATGCAATTGTAAATGGGATTGACTCCTTAATATCTCTTTCTTCTGTCTTGCTATTGGTGTAGAGAAACCCATCTATATGTTGCCTCCAAGAAACACATTTTAAGCCCGAAGACACCTCCAGATTTAAAGTGAGGGGGTGGAAAAGAATTTACCATGCTAATGGACATCAGAAGAAAGCAGGAGTGGCAATCCTTATATCAGATCAATTAGATTTTAAGCCAAAGACTATAATAAGAGATGAGGAAGGACACTATATCATACTCAAAGGGTCTGTCCAACAAGAAGATTTAACAATTTTAAATATCTATGCCCCCAATGTGGGAGCAGCCAACTATATAAACCAATTAATAACAAAATCAAAGAAACACATCAACAATCATACAATAATAGTAGGGGACTTTAACACTCCCCTCACTGAAATGGACAAGTCATCCAAGCAAAAGATCAGCAAGGAAATAAAGGCCTTAAACGACACACTGGACCAGATGGACATCACAGATATATTCAGAATATTTCATCCCAAAGCAACAGAATACACATTCTTCTCTAGTGCACATGGAACATTCTCCAGAATAGATCACATCCTCGGTCCTAAATCAGGACTCAACCGGTATCAAAAGATTGGGATCATTCCCTGCATATTTTCAGACCACAATGCTCTAAAGCTAGAATTCAACCACAAAAGGAAGTTTGGAAAGAACCCAAATACATGGAGACTAAACAGTATCCTTCTAAAGAATGAATGGGTCAACCGGGAAATTAAAGAAGAATTGAAAAAAATCATGGAAACAAATGATAATGAAAATACAACGGTTCAAAATCTGTGGGACACAACAAAGGCAGTCCTGAGAGGAAAATATATAGCGGTACAAGCCTTTCTCAAGAAACAAGAAAGGTCTCAGGTACACAACCTAACCCTACACCTAAAGGAGCTGGAGAAAGAACAAGAAAGAAACCCTAAGCCCAGCAGGAGAAGAGAAATCATAAAGATCAGAGCAGAAATCAATGAAATAGAAACCAAAAAAACAATAGAACAAATCAACGAAACTAGGAGCTGGTTCTTTGAAAGAATTAATAAAATTGATAAACCCCTGGCCCGACTTATCAAAAAGAAAAGAGAAAGGACCCAAATAAATAAAATCATGAATGAAAGAGGAGAGATCACAACTAACACCAAAGAAATACAAACTATTATAAGAACATACTATGAGCAACTCTACGGCAATAAATTTGACAATCTGGAAGAAATGGATGCATTCCTAGAAACATATAAACTGTTTGGAGAATTCTGTGTTGGCTTTCCATTACAGACTTTGGGGACTTAGCTCTCCTGGGCAGCCTCACCCACTTGCACCACAACGATGCACAGATGTACGAACACATAACACACTTCTTACCTGCCCCTCATGTTCCCAAACATAGTTATATCATAATTTTAATCACTACTCGGAATTTGTAGTACTGTGACTGGGTGATGATAGTCACTGCTGAGCCATATAGTATATAATGAAATAGTTCATTTCTTGCACCACTTCTTGTTTTCCCTTGAAGTAACTAACTGTGATTTTTGTCTGATCTTTTTTTTTTTTAAATATAGTCACCATTAATTCACTCTCAACTCTCATCAGAGACCTTATCTGCCTTGGTATATACAACTACATTAAGTATTTCATTCACTTATTTTTGTGAAATAAATCCCTGCCAAGAGATTCTATGTCTCTGATCTGGACAGGTTGTTTTCTGAATCTGCTTAGCAGCTGTAATCTCAGACATCCCTTCCCCATTATCAGTTTTAGCTCACTTCTTTCCTATGTTCTCTCCTTATGTTCTGGGAAGGTCTCTTGCTTTTTTACTTTTTTATAATCACTTCTCCATTTTTGTTCTTACCTTTTTTTTCTGAGATTCATGTTATTCAAATGAGATGGACCTCTTAAGAAAAATTTTCTAATTTTTTTTTGTCTCCTAATTTCCATTTCATTATCTGCTCTACTTTCTGAGAGATTTCTTTAATTTCCAAGCCTCCTAGTGAGACTTCCCTCACAACTATTTGATCTTTAATTGCTAAGAACTCATTTATGTTTGATAACTATTTTTAATAGCAAACTGTTCTTGTTTGCATGGATGTGATAGCATGTTTGATCACTCTAAGATTGCTAATGAAAAACTTTTGAGGATATCTTCACTCCCTTTTCAGTGTCTTTTTTCCACATGGTTTTCTGGGTTTTGCAGTGGGGGGCGGGGGGCGCGGATTGTGGGTTTTTGGCTTCCACTTCTCATCTCAGATGTCTTCCATAAATATGAGTGATCTATAGTTTTCTGCTCATATTAAGAGCAAAACACCAAAAGTTGATTGGAAATTTCATGCCCATGAGTGAGACTTACTAACTATGGTCTTCATTATAGGGTGATTTCCTGGGTCACTTGCTTGGGGATCTCTGATATCCCTCAGTATATTTAGGATTCTCTCCCCCCTCACCCCAGACTCCCCATAAAAGTATCTTCCACTTTAAAAACTGGAGGATGTAGACCGCTGGTTGTGAAGTGGCAGGGGGACAGGGTAAGGTACCAGGTATCGCAAATTCATCACCTCAATAGTCACTCACTCACTGCCCCTGTTTTAATTTAGTGCCCCCTGAATTTACCTAGAAAGAGACTTTTACCTTTTCCAGAATAGAATACCTTCATCTCTGTCAGAGCATGAGAGGAGTGATCACTCAAATAACAGAGTCAAGGAGAGAGAATAAAGGTCCAATTGCTTTTCAAACAGATTTTGGGCCAATTCTCCCAGTTTTGTAGCCTTGCCATCTCCTCCACATCCACGAGTACCTGGTGCTGCTCGTTCATAAGCTTTTGATGGTATGAAGTAGGGATGTTGTAGTGTAAGGCACATTTCTTCTGTTTTAATACTGCCGGCTCGGAATTCAGCTCTATTGCCCCCTTCCTGCTGACAAGCTGCTATTTATATTCCAATGGTTGGTTTGCTGAAATCTCCCTCTCCAACCTGATTGTCATTTTTACAACCTTATAATGCAACAGTCTTAATGCACGTGTTTAATCCATTACTTTTAACTGGACTTTAAAAGATTATATTGTTCCACATTAACTTTTGCTACTGCTCTGTGTGCAATATTTCAGGTGATTACAAAGGCCTTGGCTTCTTGATCCACTACAAAGAACTCAGGGTATTATGAATAATAACAGCTATTTTCTCTTCTTTGGGAGGGGCTGAGGACTCACTCTAAACAACAACAAAAGAACCAAATGCTGACTGTGGCACATTGAATAGAATTGCCAACTGCATATTGCAATGCAAAATCAGAAACACTGCGGTTCCTTCAAGAAGTACAATCAATCCACAATATAGGGAGAGAAGGGTAAAATAAATTATCTCAAAGTTCCTTCCAAACTCTAAACTGCTATGAAAGTAGAGACAATTTTATATGTCTGGACATGGAAAAATGTCGAAGATATATTTTAAGTGGGGAAAAAAAAACAAGTTGTAAAACTGTAGGTACAGAGGGGTGATATTTTTGGTAAATACATAGGATTTTAAGCTTAGCCTGACTTCCCGTATAAAATACCTCTGTGAAACATTAAAATAGCTCATCACCTAGTCAACAGTTCCCTCAAGTATTCTAATGCCCTGCCCTTACTTGCAATCATTTCCTTAAAGAGAATAATAATGACAATCACTCATGAAGCTTTGACTCCAGGAGAGAGTGCTTTTTAAGGAGCTTTATACTATTAACTCATCTAGGACTCAGAGCAACAGTGGAGTAGTTGTCATTATGACCTCTATTTTGCAGGTGGCAAACCTGAGGTAAGGGGAGATCAGGAGATCAAGTGTCTTGTGGAGTGTCTTATGAATCAAGTGTCCAGTGGAGGTCACGAGGATCTCAACTGAGTGGAGATGGGCTTTAACTGGAGGCAATTTGGCTCTGAGGCCACAGTTCTTCAAGCTCACCCACGACCCCACGATGCTATACAGTCTCTCCAGCCCATTCAGAACATGAATTTGGTGCCTAGGCTGACTAGCAATTTGATTTTATGTTAACACTCTGCCCATTTATTTTACAAATATACACTGAGCACAAATTATGTACAAAGCACTGCCTGACATTCTCTGCTTCCAGTAACTGATGAGTCCAGTTTTCAGCTTGCTCCCTTTAGAGCTAGAAAAATGATTATAAAAAAGAAAGAAAAAAGGCCAAAAAGAAGATTACACTTAAAAAGATACATGACAAATCCCTAATGTCTTGTTGGCTATATAGTTTTATAGTAACAAAATGAGTCTAGTGGCTAGAAAATGAAATCGTTGGCTTAAGAGCAACACAATATCAGACTTATCAAATAAAAATCTTGTTTTTATTTTTCTAACAGCTAGCAAATAATTTTAACTGCTACTCTTAGAATAACCATAATTAACACTGCTACAAGAACTTAGAAAAAATGGTAAAAATAGTATATTTGACGTCAATAATCTTGTCTGAAACTCAAGCTAAATTTATGCTTCAATTAATCTTTTCTACCAACATTCTTATGTTCCCTCTACTTTCTTCAGAGTCTGTTGTTAAGAAAAAGATTAATTATAATAGGTGATCTTTTTATTTATTTTTTGAAGAGAAACAGATTCAGATATTCCTAGGACAGGAATGAGCTCAAGGGCTGAAGAATAAGACATTCACTTATTGAAAAAAATTTTTTTTAAACTGATCTTTGTATTTCCTTTTGTGTAGCAGATTCTGTTCTTGAAGAATTGCTAATGAGACAAGGTACTGCAAGACATTCATCTATAACCTGGCACTTCTCTAGCAGGGAAACAGACTTTCACACTGTGAGAGCTGTAAGAGAACACTCAAAGTCTAATATGGTCATGTGAGGAGGGTCTAAGAAGTGTCTTTAAACTCCTCAGGAAAATGTGTCAGAGATACAGGGCTACGAAGGAAGATTCTGGGGTGGAAGGGGAGTGTCTCAGTCACTGTGAACTCTATCTGTATCTTTAGTACCCCAATGCTTTATAATATATTTGACAGCAAGTCAATGGGTCCCTACCTAGAATGTAACAAAGAATGCAAAGCTTGTATGGACCTTTCCAAGAGAACATGTTATTGCTGAGGCCAAGACAAGTCTCTAGACTTTTGGGGAGCAGAATAGTCAACATCTGTTGCAGATAACATGGGGCATGCCATGAGGGATTCAGGGAGCAGGACTTCTGTTGGTGAATTCTGGAGGACACTGTATTATTATTTACCTACATACCTACTTTTAACAAATTAAAAACCAATCCACACACATATAGGTATACTGTAAAAAAAAATAGGATTTAAGATGTTATGACAATTGTATAACATCATCACAAATTCCTAGGCCTTTCTCCCATTGAAAGATGAGGTCTACATCCTCACCATTTGAATGTGGGCAGACTTGTGATTGCTTTGAATAACAGCAAAAAGGCAAAAGTGATGCCAAGAGACATCCAAAGGTAGGCCACAGAAGGCAATTTAATTTCCACTTTGTCCTCTGAAATACTCATTCTTGGAGTCCTGAGTCATCTTGCAGGGTGGTCATTATGGGAGAGGGTCTGCATCATAAGGACTAGGGGCTATCTTTCCCAGCATGCTCAGCCTTTCAGCTGTTTCTGATGAGGCAAAGCCCAAATGAATTAAGCCTTACCGGACAATCTAAAATAGCCTAACTGGTAATAAGTACCACCAAGCGACTTCCATCAAAATCACAAAGAAAGAAGAAGCACTCAGCTGAGTCCTAACAAAATTCCTGACCCACAAAATCACAAGCTACGACAAAATGATCACTTTAAACCACTACGTTTAGGGCTGGTTTGTTATACTATGACAAACAAAAAACGAATACATAAAAGATGCATAAAATATGGATACATAAAATATTGTGGGATAAAATAATATAAATCAGAAGCAAGATAGAAAAGAAAAGTAAATGGCATGGGATAGGTCATGCTAAACCTCTCGTGTTCCTTTTCCATGTCAGGCCTTCTCTCTACTCTACATTGTTCCATAAGCTCTTCCTTCTGTCTTGAACCACTACTATCACCAAGACCTTTTCATTCTTAAGTTCCTCAACCCTGATGTCTCAGCTTTAATATCATCTCCCAAGAGTGCGTTTCCTGAACCTAGGTCTCCCCTACTCTCTTTACTCTCTTTTGTAACATAAACTCTTCAGGATTATTAACGGATATCAAGATCCATGCAGGAGCTACAACTTAACCCTATTTGCAAGCTGATAAGCTGAACTAGTCTGCCACATTTTAAAAAATGCTGGCAGAAGACAAGGCCTCCTGGATAAGAGACAAAAGACTTTATTACTCTTGGGTGAGAGACAAAGAAATGCTTTACCAATATTGCTATTATGGCCTTGGCAGTCATCAGGATGTGCACATTTGCTCCAGTTCCCTGAGTCTCTCTATTCCCACAGTGCAACAGCAAGAGGAGGTCCAGATCAGGCAACCCAGGTTTGGGGATTTTTTTGTTCTTTTTTTCTTTTCAGTTTAGAATGAAATGCTTTTTATTTTCTGTGTTGAGGCAGTGATCCAGCCGGCACAGTGAGGCAAACTACTGGTTTATCCGTCAGTTTAGCCAGTGTTTCTGCAGCCTGTCTGTGAGGAGTCCCATGGAGAAGACAGCTGGTGGAGTGGCCACTGGTGGAGAGGCTGCCTCTCAGAGCACTTGTGGTTTGGGCACACATAAGTGTTCTCAAGCAAAAACCACATTTCCCACAGGTTTCACTCAAATGGTGAGGAACAGGTCACTGAGAATTTGGGGAGGAAATTCCCTGATGATCTGCATGATTCCTGCATTAAGGAACCCCGATTTTTTTTTATACTAGATAGTAAGCATGCCTGTCTACTGTTCCAGACAGACGCTATTTCCAATTTTCAAGGCTATTTGCTATATAAAAACCTTTGAAAAAATAGTCTGGAACAAAGCAAGCTTTTTTTTTTTTTTTTTTTTTTTTTTTTTTTTTTTTTTTAAAGGTTTATTTACTTATTTGAGAGAGAGAGAAAGAGAACAAACACTGGGGGTGGGGGGTGGCAGAGATTGAGAGGGAGACAGAATCCTTAAGCAGAATCCCTGCTGAACATGGAGCCTGACCCGGGTATGGATCCCATGACCCTGAGAGCATGACCTGAGCTAAAATCAACAGTCAGCTGCTTAAACATCTGAGCCACCCAAGCATCCCGCCTCTGCTTTTGATACAGACAAGAACACGAGAAACCCCTGTAGAAATATATCCAAACAATGGTCTGATTCTTCTATTCCTTGATTGACTCCAAGCTCCTTGAGTGTCCTAGTCATTTTTACTACTATATCCTAAACATTTAATACAATGTCTCCATATAATACCTATTTAATATATACTTTTTGGCAGAATGAATGCATTGATTAAAGACAAGTAAGTCCTTAAAAATAGCTTTAAAACGTTTTCTTGGGGCACCTGGGTGGCTCAGTCACTTAAGTATCTGACTCTTGATTTGGCTCAGGTCATGATCTCAGGGTTGTCAGATGGAGCCCTCTGAGGGGTTCCACACTTAGTGTCATGTATGCATGAGATTCTCCCTCTGCTTCTACTCCCTATCCCACTCACAGGCTTTCTCTACCCCTCTCAAAAATAAATAAATAAATAAATAAACATATGGTCAAATAATCTTCAACAAAGCAGGAAAAAATATCCAGTGGAAAAAGACAGTCTCTTCAATAAATCGTACTGGGAAAATTGGACCACTATGTATAGAAGAATGAAACTTGACCATTCTCTTACACCATACACAGAGATAAACACGAAATGCATAAAAGACCTCAACGTAGGGTAGGAATCTATCAAAATCCTAGAGGAGACAATAAGCAGTAACCTCTTTGACATTGGCCACAGTAGATTCTTTTAAAACATGTCTCCAAAGGCAAAGGAAACAAAAGTGAAAATTAACTTTTGGGACTTCGTCAAGATCAAAAGCTTCTGCACAGCAAAGGAAACAGTCAACAAAACAAAGAGGCAACCCACGGAATGGGAGAAGATATTCACAAATGACAGTACAGACAAAGGGCTGATATCAAAGATCTATAAATAACTCCTCAATCCCAACACTCAAATAACAGATAATCATGTCAAAAAAATGTCTTCTCCAAAGAAGACATATAAATGGCTAACAGGCACATGAAATAATGTTCATCATCATTTGCCATCAGGAAAATTCAAATCAGAACCACAATGAGATACCACCTTACACCAGTTAGAATGGCCAAAATTAACAAGTCAGTAAACAACAAGTATTGGAGAGGATGTGGAGAAAAGGGAACCCTCTTACAATGTTGGTGGGAATGCAAGTTGGTGCAGCCACTTTGGAAAACAGTGCAGAGGATCCTTAAGAAATTAAAAATAAGAGCTACTCTATGACCCTGCAATTGCACTACTGGGTATTTACCCCAAAGATACAGATGTAGTGAAAAGAAGGGCCATCTGTACCCCAATGTTCATAGCAGCAATGGCCACAGTCGCCAAACTGTGGAAAGAGCCGAGATGCCCTTCAACAAATGAATGGATAAAGATATGGTCCATATATACAACGGAATATTATGCCTCCATCAGAAAGGATGAATATCCAGCTTTTGTATCAATATGGACGGGACTGGAGGAGATTATGCTGAGTGAAATAAGTCAAGCAGAGAGAGTCAATTATCATACGGTTTCACTTACTTGTGGAACATAAGGAATAACATGGAAGACACTGGGAGATGGAGAAGATAATTGAGTTGGGGGAAATCAGAGAGGGAGACAAACCATGAGACACTGTGGACTCTGAGAAAGAATTTGAAGGTTTTGGAGGGGGTGGGGGTGGGGGGTAAGGTGAGCCTGGTGGTAAGTATTATGGAGGGCACATATTGTATGGAGCACTGGGTGTGGTACATAAAAATGAATCTTGGAACACTGAAAATATTAAATTAAAAATAAATAAATAAATTCTTCAAATTGTTTTTGAGAGGCAGAGGGTACAAATGGGTTAGGGGAGTAGGAGAGGGAGAAGCAGGTTTCCCATTGAGCAGGGAGCCTGATGTGGGACTTTATTCCAGGATCCTCAGATCATGACCTGAGCCAAAGGCAGATGCTCAACCAACTGAGCCACCCAAGTGCCCATAAATAAATAAAATCTTAGGGGAAAAAAAAGTTTTCTCGTGCAGCTTTTGATAAATATATTGGATGGTGACAAGGAGCAGTGAATTCAATTTTATTCCCTGTCAAAGGTCCAAGTATACATCTATTTAATGGTGCAAATTTAGTATGATCCTATATGGTTTAATGTATATCCTTCAACATCTACGAGAAGCCAACAGATTGTTTGACATTCTCTAAGGAAAACTATCGAGTATAGCCATGTTTATGTCTCAAAAAAAGCAAACCACCTCTACCAGAAAGTGAACAGAGAACTCTATGGACAGGGCCAAGATTTACCTTCTGAATTTGCTTTAATGCCCAAATGAATAAGTGATTAAAACCCCAAAGTTCTACTTCACTGATAAGATTATAAATTATTTTGAGCATCACTGGTAAGATATTCATAAACCACCAGGATCAAAAAGTATTTACATCTTCAACAGAGTTCTCTGATTGGCCTTAGTTGGATGTGTCTGTTTTCCAATTGGGCTCTGGATCCAAAAGAATGCACAGAAAGTAAATTGCTTCCTTCAGGTTATAATTCTCAAATGTTTTGGCCATTTTTACTATTTTCCTTCAATTTCTCTGTGGATTAAAAATGATAATGAATTTTGATTAAAATGTTTGACTGCCCACTGTGCAGTTTATCACTGCATTGCTCTGCAATACAAGGTAATAGCCGTAACAATAATGATATTATTAATTACAATAAAATTCTTAACACTTAACGTCTGGCATATGGAGAGGGCTGAATGTACATGAAAAATTTATTGAGCACCAAATATATACTGTCAACTGTATGTATTTTCACATATATTAGTTCATTTCATCATTATTACAATTCTGTGTACTATCAGTTCCCTCACTTTGTACTTGGGGAAACTAATATTTAAAAAAAGTTAAATGAGGGGCATATGGCTGGCTCAGTAGGTAGAGCAGGCGACTCTTGAGTTCAAGCCCCACATATGGTGGGGGGGGAGCAGGGGAGTGGAGGAGGGAACGGGGTTAAATGACTTTTTCAAGGTCACAATAAACAAAGTTGTAATGGCTAGGTTGAAAACTGAGATCTTCTAAAATGCCCAGCCTTGCTGGCAATTTTATTTAATGGGCCAAACCCCACTTAAGTACAAAATCATAGGAGTCATTGTTGATGCTTTTCTTGAATCTCTCAGAAATCTTTGTTCATTTGGCTTCCAAAACATATCCCAGTCTCACCATTTTGCAACGTCTCAGTTGATATCTAAGCCATTATTACGATCTTATCTGAAATGGATTAATTGCCTGTCAGCAGGTTGCACTGCTTTAATTCTTTGACCCTATGTCCCATTCTTCACACAAGAAAGAAAAATAACATTTAAACACACATATTGAGATGTATTGATTATAATCCTCCTTACTCCCACCTGTTACGGAGACTTCAAGTGCTTATAGCACCCTTTGTTTTCATACATATTTGCTTTTCTGTTCCTAGAATTCTTCATGCTGTTCCCTGCCTCACGGCCTTTCTGTCTACTAGTTCATCTACCTAGAAAGTCTCCCTTCAGCCTCTTGTCTCACATACTCCACCAAGATCTTCACATGAATCAGCAATTTCTCTTCATTTAGATCTCAGCAAGGTATCACTATCTCTGAAAGCCTTCTCTGGCCATTCCATCCGGAGTAGTATCGCAGTCCAGTACCCAATCTGTCTCTACCTCATTTTCCTGCTTTTTCACTCTATCCCACTTAACACCATTACAAGTTATCATTTACTGTATTTGTTCACTATCCATGGTCTCCTCCACTAAAATGTAAGCTTTTGTGCACTATTATATTTCCAAAGGTTAGAACAGCCCCCTTACATTATAGGCAAGTCAATAATATTGATTACGTGAATGAAAGGATATAGGGTTGTGTCTACTATGACTCACTAGCCCTGAAACATACATGCCATACCTTGGGCACTGTTATTCTGAAGACGAATAAACTATCATGTAAATCTCTGTCTGTAAAAACATGGTGACTATAAGTAAACATCACCTGTTCATTGTTTTCACACAAAGCACCCCAAGATGTTTAGGTTACCAAATGAATCATTAAGACTTTCACATTTGCACAGAAACCAGTTTGACGACGTTTGGAAATAAAGGATATCACTCAAGACAAAGAAACATTTACTTATAAAGCAAAACAAAACACAACTTCAGGCTGACAAACACAATGAACACACAAAAAAGGCTACCTGGGTCATCTCCATTTGTTAGTACAAGGTCCCAAACGAGAACTTTAACCTCTTTTTGAGTTAGTTCTATCTAAAAAAAAACAGGAAAAATAACAATACTTGACTCATAGAACAGGGTGGTCTCTCTTGTTGCTGTTGTTGTCATTGATGATGATGATAATTGTTTTAGTTTGTCGTGGTTGGGAGGGAAGGGGCTAGTGGAAATAAGGGAAATGACAACAGTCCCCCAGAGCCACACTATATCACCATTATGGCCTTTCCCCCACACCTCATCTATTCTATCTACTTCCTCCATTGCCATGACCACATGACTTCAGTCCCAATCTAGATTTGTAAAATGGTAAAAAAGATATCAGTTTTTACTGAATCAGGCCCTTTCACACACAGAGAGGAAGAGGGGAGGGGTGCACGTGTTGATGAAAAGTAAAGATAAAGATTAGAAAAATCTAGAATCCTAAATATAAGAATCTCATGTAGTACAGAAACACTGTTAAAAATAAAATAGTCTATGGGGTGCCTGAGTGGCTCAGTCTGTTAAAACAGTGCCTGCCTTCGGCTCGGATCCTGATCCCAGAGTCCTGAGATCAAGCCCCACATAGGGCTCCCTGCTCAGCAGGAAGCCTGCTTCTCCCTCTCCCACTCCCCCTGCCTGTGTTCCCTCTCTTGCCGTCTCTCTCTCTCTGTCAAAAAAATAGAATCTTTAAAAAAAAAAAAAAAACGAGATACTCTCATAAAAAATAACAAATAAAATTTCAAACTTATTCAGGCAGACCACTTTCAGAACAGAAAAGGTTGGGATATATTTAAATGTGGAAGGCATCCATATTTTCACATAAAATACAATGATGGCATGCATACCCAGGTCCTGTCTCAAAAAGGGACAAAAATATTTAGTCCTAGTTTTGCACATTTCTATTATTATGGGATAGATAGTTATGTTTTCATAATCTAGTAAGCTAGTAATAGCTCTAAAGGTTTAAAATTATTTATGGAAAAAACACATAGAATTAAGAAAATTTAATCTGTTAAAATTCTGTGTTTTTGCTGCATATTGAGACACAACAGCATTATTCCATTTTGGTGATAAAATGAGAGTGTTAACAGGAGCACAGTTTGGGAGTGACAACTTCAATCAAAAGCTTGATGCCTACCAACACACTAAATACATCTGTTTGTTAGAAAATATCAAAAATTACCAAAAGGGTGGTGAGAAGGACAAGGTGAGAGTGATGTCTCAGTAAAAAAAGAAAATAATATTTATGTGTGACATGCTGCATACAATAATTTTGCAAGAAAACAAAAAGCCACTTTCTAACAGGAATATCTTATGAAAAATAGAAATGACTGAAACAGGAAATATCAGACATAAGGACAATATGCCAGTTAATACTTCTTTGGCAGCTTTTCTTTATGAAATTGAGAAAATAACTTGCTAGTGAAGCTCAGCCCACGAAAATCAACATTAGAGTCTTTCCTACTTACAAACCAATTAATCGAAAGCAAACCCATACTGGCACTTCAGGGTCTGCTGTCCAAGGAACGTGATGTCTGAGTACTGTAAAGTGGTTTCATTGTGTTGTGTCTGGTTCCCCATTCCCCGCCCTTTTATAAAGCTGGGTTGAGGGGCACCTGGGTGGCTCAGTCAGTTAACCATCTGACTCTTGGTTTTGACTCAGATCATGATCTCAGGGTCCTGGGCTCTGCGCTCTGTAGGCAGGCTGCATGAGACTCTCTCTCTCCCTCCCCCTTTGCCCTTCTCTCTGCTCCAGTGCGTGCCCTCTTTCTCCAATAAATAAATAAATAAATAAATCTTTAAAAAGAAAATCTGGGTTGAAATTGATGGCAAATGGTTGATGATTCTATTCTTTACTCGTTCACTGAATCATCAAGATATGTCAGGCATGGGTTATGGGTGGAGATGCAAGGGGAAATACGACTTGGATTCTGTCTTCAAGGAGCATACCTTCTTGGGAGAAATACAACAGGTGAAGAGGTAATTATTATTATTATTAGACATTGGGACAGTTGCTAATAAAGATTGGAAGGAATTCTCAAAGGCATTAGGAAAAAGGGTAAGAGTGAAGTCTCGATAAAAGAAAAAAAATCATTTTTTTTTCGGTGACTTATTTTTTTAAGACTTTTTAAACCATTTTTAATTATACAGTTCAATGCTGTTAAATATAATCACATTGTTGTGCAACAGATCTCTAGAATCTTCTCATGTGGCAAAACTAAAGTTGCATACCCATTAAACAACTCCTGGTTCCTCCCTGCTCTTAGCCCCCGGCAACCACCATTCTATTTTATGTTTCTAGGATTCTGATTACACAGAGAAGTGGAATCATACAGTATTCATCTTTTTGTGACTGGCTTATTTCATTTAATAAAATGTCTTGAAGCTTCATTCATATTGTAGCATGTGGCATTTTTTCCTTCCTTGTATAGGACTGAATAATATTCCACTGTATATACCACATTTTATCTATTCATCTGATGCTGGACACTTGGATTCTTCCATTTCTTGGCCATTGTGAATAATGCTGCTATGAATATGGGTGTACAAATACATATTTGAGATCCTGCCTTCACTATTATGGACATATATTCAGAAGTGGGATTGTTGGATCAGACAGAATTTCATTTTTTGAGTAATTTCCACACTGTTTTCCATAGAGGCTACATCATTTTATATTCCTATCAACAAGGCACAAGGGTTCCAATTTCCCTACAACCACATTAATGACTATTATTTTCTGCTTTTTAGATAGTAGTCATTCAAAAGATTGTGAGTTTTAATTGTTTGTTTTTATTTTTGTTTTCTTAGTTTCAAGTTTTTAGTTAAATTCAGTTAACTAAGTTAAATTTAGTCAAATTTAGTAAAATAGAGTGTAATATTAGCCAGGTATAGAATTTAGTAATTCATTACTTGTATGTGAAACCCAGTGCTCATCCCAACAGATGCCCTCCTTAATACCCAACACCCATTTAACCCATCCCCTCACCCACTTCCCTCCATCAGCCTTCAGTTTGTTTTCTATAGTTAAGAGTCTGTTTTATGGTTTGCATCTCTCTTTTTTCCTTCCCCTTTCTCGTTTCTTAAATTACACATATGAGTGAAACCACATGGCATTTGTTTCTCTGATTTATTTTGCCTAGCATTATATTCTAGCCCCACCCATATCATTGCAAGTGGTAAGATTTCATTCTTTTTTCGTAGCTAAGTAATATTCCTGTGCATGTGAGTGTGTATGTGTGTGTGTGTGTACCACTTCCTCTTTATCCACTCATCAGTCAATGAACATTTGCATTCTTTCCATAATTTGACTATTGTTGATAATGCTGCTATAAACTTCAGGGTGCATGTGTTCCTTCCAATAAGTATTTTTGTATCCTTTGGGTAAATAGCTAGTAGTGCAATTGCTGGGTAAAAGGCTAGTTCTACTTTTAACATTTTGAGGAAGCTCCATACTATTTTCCAGAGTGGTTGCACCAGCTTGCATTCCCACCAACAGTGTAGGAGGGGTCCCCTTTCTCCATACCCTTGCCAACATCTGTTGTTTCCTGAGTTGTTAATTTTAGTCATTCTGACAGGTGTGAGATAATATTTCATTGTGGTTTGATTTGACTTTCTCTAATCATTGAAGGTATAAGGCATTTTTCATTTATTTGTTGGTCATTCATATGTCATCTTCGAAAAATGGTGATTCGGTAAGTTTAAGAAAACAAACATTTATTTAGTAGGCACTATTTTCTCAGCACTGTTGTAGCTGATCCTCAAATGTATTATCTCATTTAATTATCTCAACATTATATAAAACTAAATTAGCTACTGTGAGATGGATGGGGTGTGATTTGGTAAACTGAGGGATTCATAGGGTTGAATAACTTGATGTAGGTCTTCAGCTAGGAAGTGGTAGAGGAAAAGTTTAACACAAATATTGTGACCCTTTCAAATTATTAAATTATTGGTTTCCAAATTATGAAACATCCAAAGATTTCAAAATATTGAAATACCTAAAGTATTAAAGATACTAAAGATTAACAAAGAACATGTTCCAAATCTTAGCCAAAATATAGCAGTGTGAAGGAAAACTGTATGTCAGAGAAGAGCCTGGCAATGGATTGATTGGAACGTGGCATACCACAGAATCGTGAGGGATGGAGGAAGTGTTGTCAACAAAAGCCAGAACACGTTTCCACAGGTGCTGTTATGCAAGGGGATAACATGAGCAGATTTGTGTTTTTTGAGTGTGGATAGGTGTCTACGTCCAGGTTGTTAGTGCTTAGCTTTGTCCATCTGGCCTACATCTGCATCAGCTACAGGAACTTTTCAAAAATGTATTTGCAGTACCTTCTCCTCGAGGAATTTTTCCAGACTCTACCCCCTTTCTCCTCTTTTCAATGTTCACTTTTGGTTGACTTACTCAATTTTCACAAGAAGAGATGTCACTGAAACTGGACTTTTCTTTCCCTTGTTACTTAAAAATGGCAATTTGGTTTCATAGTTGCACGGCTTTCATTTTGGCGTCTGCTAGTTATAGCTTCTCGTACCACATTTCTTGGTCTCATTCAATGTGTTTTTAACAACAGTCAATTTCCCAGTACACTATTCTTCTGTCTGAGCATTACCCTCATGTTAATCCTGCTTGTCCGGTAAACGAAACTGGAGAGTAGGTGTTACTGGAAGCAAGCGCTATTTGTACATGTAGCCTAGATGCTAGCTGAGGTCATTCTGACCACTGAGAGTTTTACATAAAATTAAATTGACCCTCCCCCATCTACGTTTAATGGGACATTTGAATCGCACTTCCAGATTTCCACAAATTCAAGGCTTGGGTTATTTTAGCTTTCTGTTTTTGTAAATTCAAATTTCTAGGTTTTTCTGAACCTCTGATCTCACTTATATCACATTCCCATGGCTATTTTTCTTCTCCATGCTCCACATCAACCTATAATACATTCCCTTTCACTTGGTGTTAAGATAATTCATCTAGAGCATGTGTAGGAGACTACTGAATTTTGGAATAACTGGGAGGAGAGGTGGGGGTTACATTGTAGGATTACCAGGAAAACTGCTGAAAATACAATATTAAATACTTGCACCTCCAAAAATCTTTCATCTACTTTCCCTCCATTCCAATCAGGAGTTTATCAGTAGCTGACACTTTAACAAACAGTGCCCTCCCCTTCCATGTTGCTCAGTGACCCTTCTCTCTCTCTAACTGCTTTCTCCTTCTGCCTCACCCTCTGACTCCCCTCCTCCCCTTCTCTGGTTTCCCTTACTAGCAAATCTCGGAGCATTTCTCTAGTAAAACAATTTATATCTATTTGCTTCTTCCTTTCCAACCAAACCAGGCATTCAAGTGCTCATCTTATACACTTAAAGAAGATAATATGCTACCCAAAGATCATTTCTCTAGAAGGAAATTCTGACACTCCATTAAGGGAAGAAGTGATTCTACTTAATCATGATGTTAAATAGCATATATATTTTTTTCTCTATTATATTTGATTAGGTTCAAGGTCATTGGCTGTTTAATTTGGGAGAAAAATGACACAAAATTTTTATTAAATGTAATAAATTTAAAAAATATTTAGTTATATATGGACAGAGGTGTGAAAAAGGGAAAGAAAAAAAGGGCAAGGGAACAAATAGAAAAATAAAGGAGACAGGAGTAGGCTAGAAAGGTATAGACAGGGAGAGAAATGGATATATGTAGAGATAGTATCAGGTTAAGAAAGTCCAGGTTTAAAATAAATTTAGTTATCATTTACACTGTGGCTGGCAGCATGTATACTCCTCTGCTCAAAACACTCCAAACAACTTCAGCTGAGAATAAAAAGTAGCATTCTTTCAACAGTCAACACGACCCTGTGCTTCTGCCCTCCTTGTCTCTCAGATCTCATCTCTTATGCTCTTATAGCTCACACTAGTCCAGGCACTCTGACCTTTTCCTCATTAACAATTGGTATGATCTCATCTCAGGGATATTGTCCTTGTTATGTCCTCTTCCGAAAATGTTTTGCCATACCCCGATACCTCCTTCAAGTACTTGCTCAAATATCAGCTTTTCACTGAAGCTTTCCCTGAACATTTTATTGAAACTTGAAATAAACCACTTTCAGCTCTCCACAACTCCTACTCTTTTTTTTTCAAACGCATTTTTTAAATTTTTTTATTAACATATAACGCATTATTTGTTAAGGGGGTTCAGGTCTGTGATTCATCAGTCTTACACAATTCACAGTGCTCCTACTCTTATATTTTACTTATATAGTTGTGCTTTGTCTTTGTCCCCTTATCAGTATATTCTTTTTTTTTTTTTTTTTTTTTTTAAGATTTTATTTGTTATTTGACAGAGAGAGACACAGTGAGGAAGGGAACACCAGCAGGGGGAGTGGGAGAGGGAGAAGGAGGCTTTCAGTGGAGCAGAGAGCCCCATGTGGGACTTGATCTGAGTACCCTGGGATCATGACCTGAGCTGAAGGCAGACGCTTAACAACTGAGACACCCAGGCACTCCAAGAACAGGGACTCGTGTCATTTCTTTCACTGATAGTTTGTCCAGCACCTAGAATTGTGCCTGATACATAGTGTTGCTCGGTAAGATTTTTGTAATGGTTGAACCCTAAATCTATTACCTATTATCTAAACTGCATAATCAATCCATTTCATAGTTTTTCAGGAGCTCTATTCAGAAACAGACACTTAGCCTGAAAAAATGGGAAGGACATGGGAAAATAAGAACCAGAACAAGAATCTGGAGTCCGAGATCAATGTTTCCCAAAGAATCTTATGTAGAGTTGTGTTCTTCAAACATTTTTGCCCACATATCTCCTAAAAGACTAACTGCTAAAATCCAAGTATACCTCACATATTTTCAGGTTAGCCTCTAACATTATTCTCTTAACTTTAGTTGCAAAGATGTAAGGTAACTATTGAGATTTGAAAATAATATGATTATATCATTCACTTAACAGGATCCATGGATTGTGAAGATATTAAAACCCCTGAATTGTTACACGTTAAAAGGGTGAATTTTATGGTATATGGATTATATATTAATTTCAAATTGTTTAACAATAAAAAAAAGAACTTTGGCTTGCCTCCAAAGTTAAAATCTGCCAAAGTTCTGACTTTGAGATTAACTAAATTCACCTATAACTAAAAGAGAACATTTATGTTTTCCTTATTTTCCTTTTTAGCAACCACTTATAATAACATCTTTGATGTTGTACATTTAGCAAAACCTATCCTTTCAAAGATGGGATGAAAAAAGTTTTGTCACTTTTTGCTCAATAAACAGTCATAACTTATGGAAAATAAAAGGGGGGTATGCACAATATCATCTGTTAAAATATGAAAACATGGTCTTGGTAATAGACATTTTACATCATTTTTTTTCCTCATGGAATCATGTTTCATTTCACTTTTCCCCAGAGTATTTTATCTTGAGGTAATATGTTTATATGCTTGAAAGTCATTTACTGATTAATGTTTCATATTACCTGTGGGAGAAATGGAGTGTATTTTTGAGGTTGAGATTAAAGTACTTTGAGTCATCACTAAAATCATATTAGTACGTAATTGATCTAAAAATATAAATACATTATATTTTTTGAAAAGTATTTATTGAAAATGTATCTCTTAATCCAATGAATAAAGCTACTTTTTTTCAAATTAATTCCAGCTTTGGGAAAAATAACATACAGTGCCATCCCACATCATCGAACATTATTTCCAGTAACCTATTTAGTAATAACTTCATTAAGAAGTTGTCTTCATTAAGAACTTCATCTTCAATTCTGTTGAAAGCAAAAAGAATTGGAAACTATCTTAGCTGTGGGAAAAATCTGTTACCCAAACAGAAGTCACTTACCTTTTCAACTCCAAAACTAGTTTCCATTTGTTTGGTTTCTTGAAGGTTTTTGTTTTTGTTTTTGTTTTCCTCACCCTGAGGTAATACACCAAAAATAAGATTAAGGCTGTTAACTCTAAGTGTTGGTGTTGTATTGTTGTTGTATTTTTTTGTATAAAAGTCTAACAGTGATTATCATGGATGGTGGGGTGACAACTTAAAACCCCCCAATCCTCTCTAAAGCATATCAATTTTAAAGAAATTGAAAATACTCTCGTTAATTCCCTTAAAACTATTCCTCTACTCACAGACACTTGTTTGAAGATTGCTGCTAAGGCATAAAGAAAAAAAAGAGAGAGAGAGAGAGGAAAGAAAGGAAGGGAGGAAGGAAGGAAAAGAAAGGTAACAAAATCTCACAAATAAGCGTTCTAAAACTTTCATGAGGTAGACATGTTTCAGGAATGCTTTTGTTCTTTCCTTCTTAAGAGATTCATAATATTCACTGTTCTCTGGTGAATAGTCACTGTTCACGGTTCTCTGTTTGCCTTGTTTAATTCAGCCCTTCTAAATAATTTTTTAACACAGAACCCTTTTCCCTTGTAAGATTATTTGACAACCCAGAGAATTAATAGTCCATTGGTACATGTTTAACACTATTCTAGATGTCGCTACTGAAAGACTTGGGCGCATATGTGTGTGTGTGTGTGGTAAAGTAGGAACTTAGAAAAAAAATAGAGTTTTAGAAAATAAGTAGAAAATAAGGGCTTGCTGTCATTGGAAAGTGAATTCTGGTGAAAAGGAATCTGAGAGAGTAGATGGGGACCCAGGAGCAGAACAGGATATTGCATATTCAGAACAGAAAAGGGGCTAGTTCAAGAAATATGGGGGAAGGGAGAAGACTCAATGTCACCACCAAATTATTATATAAGAGACTGACAAGACTGTCCAACATCTAGGATGCTTCATACATATTCAACAGATAAGCTGCGGCTGATAACAGAGTGTTCTTTCTTCTGGAAGCTGGGGGTGGGAGCCTAGACAGAAAATAACTCTGCATCTCCAGAGATCGAGGGAGAAAATTCATTCAGCCTCAAACTGGTGCTAGGTGGAAAAAAGAAATGCTAATTTCAGGGGTAAAAAAAGGATAGCAGAGCCCAAAATATAATGCTATGTGTGAACTACCTGGAAAGATTACACAGTTAGGATGAGAGTAATGAGTTATTTAAATTAACACAACATAAATTAATACCTAGTCAGCTTGCTCTCAGAGATTGCCTAGAACTATAATAAAATTTCGTGTGCTCAATGAAGTGCACATATTTTTGGGAAAAGAGTGACACAAGAGAAGTGAAAGAGGACAGTCAGGCTTGAAGACAGAGGTGAAGTCTGTATGAAGCCCCTAGATAGGAGGAAGAAGGCCCCTAAAACGAGCATAGGTGGTATCCAGCAGTCATCTCTAAAAGGCTTCCTTGAACGTGCCTCTCTCTTCTCAGCATTCAGGCTGTAATTAACCTTTATTATTTTATTACTTTAAAGATGTATTTTTATTTAGAGAGAGAGAGAGAATGTGAGCAGGGCGGCAGGGGTGGGGGTGAACAGAGGGAGAGAGAGTTTTAAGCAGATTCACGCTGAGCGCCGACCCTTTTGTAGGGCTTGATTTCAGGACCCTGAGATCATGACCTGAGCTAAAACTGGCTGTGCCACCCAGGCACCCCTTCTCAGAGTGTGATTTTAAAAGCAATTTAGGAACATTATAGAAATCATCACACCGGTAAGTAAAAGAGTAAACCAGCACGGAAAATATCCACAGTGAATAGCAACAATTTAGAAAAGTAAAACTTTTGTCTATATAACCCTTGTAATGTTTAGATGAGCATCTTTTTTAGGGGTCTCTGAACATATATCTGATGGAACTGGACTGATTTGAACAAATCATAAACTAAGGGCTGAAAACCAGATGTGACTAAATCAACTCCTACTTCAAACCTAAATGTTCAAGGCCCCCCTCTGTACAAAGTCCTATCATCAGTCCATCAAGTTCCTAAAGTATGCAAATTCCAGCAACGGTTTAAATGTGAAATCCAAGAGACAGACTTATATTTAGCTTTAATATCAGTTACTATGACAACCAATGGGCTATTTAAAGTTATTAGCATTCTAGCCCACTGAGTTAATAATACGGACAAGAATGGCATAAAAGTTAAGCAAAAGCAAATCACTTCCATGTCATATCACATAGCAATGACAGCGAAAGCCATGGAGGCATAAAGAGGGTTTGGAGAAATATAGTTAAAAGGACCAATCAATCATCGGCTCTTGAAACCTGTAGCACATTATTGATGTCTTCTATCTACCATATTCTTCAAGCTCATTAAAATACTAAGTTCAGGATTTAAACAAAACAAAGTGAAACCATCAAATTGGAATGGACAAAATGATACTTAGCTAAAACATTTTACAACAATATGGTCTCTACCTTACTAAATATCCCTTGTTTACATCTCAACGCAAGGTGGTGAAGAGTGGAATACAGAGTTAGCTCTGGGATATCCACAGGATTTTAACAAAGAAAAAGGTGATGCAATAAGGAGGAAAGGATTAAGTTTCATGAACTGTTGTTTGGAAGATTCATCTGCTAAAAGCGGCAAAGAATGATATAAGATGTTAAAAACAGATGGCCTAAGTCACAGTGCTATATCACATAAGTATGGAGAGAACTAAAATAGCCCAAGTAATATTTTTATTAACAAGATGCCAAGTACAGCAGCAAAAACACCTTTAGAAAGAATCTCACTTCAGAAAAAGGTTTCCCCCCCTTACACTTGATGCTATTTTCTGAATTACTCTTGGTCTGTTGCATATGTTCAAGCATCTGGGTACTTGCCATGCTCAGATGAAAGAAACTAACCTCTCTCCTTGAATGAGGCTTCCTTGTCTTATGAGCCTACCTGTGTGATGGAGATAATGAGAGTAAACTAAACACACAACTTATGAGGAAAGTGCTATCCTTCATACTCTTGTGGAGAATTTTTTTTTTTCCACATTAAACAAGCTGACTGGAGAATTCTCTGGTCTTTGAATTAGTTATGAAGAAAGAAAAATTCATTAAATCTGGTGACAGTAAATATTGTTGGAGTGACCTTGGGATTATTAAAGGTGATGCCAGAAAACCACTTTAAGAACATGGACCCCTTGGGGATGGGTGTGAGCAGTGAGCTGTGATTACCCACAGGCATTTTGCTTATAAGACCGACATACAACAAGCAGATCAGGGCATGGGAGATGCATAGAGATGTGAGAAAAATCTCCCAAACCAGAAAGAAGAGTTTGAGGTTTATAAAATGGTTCACTTGTACGGTACCATCAATAAATAGTATTCACTAACATATATGGATTCATTCATCTATAAATTATACCTAGGGATTACTTTGGAAAATTGGTGTGGTGTTATGGTTAAAAGCATAGAATATGAAGCCAGACAACCTGGATTTGAATCTCAGCTCCTCTATTCTGGACAAATAGGTGACTACTCTGGGCTTCATCTGTATGTCTTCTCACAAAGCTATTCTAAAGATCAAATGAACTAATCAACTTAAAGCCCTTAGAACAGTGACCAATATATACTTTTCACTATATACCATTTATATAATCATTATATATTATGTAAATTATGAATATAAGCACAAATGGAAATTCTAATATTTTCCTTGCTTGCCCAGTGCATTTGCTGACACAACCTCACCATTGACCAACAATCTAAGGGACAGAAGTTGAACAGAGGAACAAAGTATCATCAAAAGATGCAGATGGTCGTCCCTGTTCAAGCAATGACCAGGAAAGATAGGACAAAAAGGTGCTAATATCTGTCCTGACAGTATCTGGTATCTCGGACTTTACCCGCACACATGAACAGAATAGATTTTTTGAAACCTAATTTAAGTTAAATGTGGCTTGGTAAAAATTTGGCTTTCCTTAGAGCTTTCTAACAATGAAATAATATTCCAGTCAAAGAATGAAACTGCCTCCTTAGCCATTGCATTTCTCATAATAAATAAACAAGGAAACCAATAAACTTAAAATTATCGTGGTTTTAGTTGGCATGAGTCTACCTCTCAAGTTCACTGAAAAATTTGATTCTAGAGCCTACCAGGCAGTCTGTGGGGTAACCTTGGATAGAGGCAAATTCGCCAGGGTATTCTCCCGCTGTGTAGCTCTTGCCTGCCCACCATCCAGGCTAGATCCTCCTGGTCACATCCCAGCTACTCAGTTCCTTCCCCTGCCTTAAATCTAGGTAAGTAGAATCATAGAGATCTGACTCTCCATAACCTCAAATCTTAGAACTTAAAGAATCGAGATTTACTTAGTTATGTAGATTCAAATTACAAAGTGTAATTTTCCACCTTCAGTCTTATAATCTCATTTTGGTATGCAATAAAGAAAAATACTAAGGCAGGTATGGTTAAATCGTGGTATGGAACAGCATTTTTCAAGCCCCTCCCAAAACATATTTGATTTATACTTCCTTGTGAGAGGTCATCCTTTCTTTGTATTAGAAAGATCTCTGATCTACTACTGGTTTTTCACGTTTCAGTGAGGTACTCATTTAAAAAACTCCTACAGTAGAATGACTGATGATGTCCTATATTTAGGACTAACATGATTGTCATCACAGGCAAAGGAGCTAGAAAGCTACAACAAATTCACTGCAACGGTATCATACCCTCATAGGCCAACTCCCAGACCTCATGTCATTGCAGGGATCACAACAGCACAGCAAAACCATTCACATTTGCCTTGTGATTGTCTGAATATCCACTCACAGCCTATGTTGTAAGCCATCCTTATACTACAACTGACAATGATTCACCTTATCCTAAGTTTTATGATGTCATTGGTCATGATGTCTCTTTTTCTCTTTCATGAGGAAAAATAACAAAATGACCCTGAGTTCAAAAACCCCAATACGCACTAACTTATGACTAAGCCAGCCTGCCTCTGTGGTGTTACATAAGCTCTCCAAGTCATGTCCCATTTTGTCACAGATTTATCCAAAGCTGTGATACTCAAAGTACTCTTTTATTTCACAGAATTTACCATTTTCACCATTCCCTGAACCCAGGAAGAAAATCAAAAAGCAAGCTCTTTAAGTCAATATGTCCTTGGAGAATAATTTAATAGCCACAAATGTTTCCAAGGAGCAGAGAGGTCCTATTTCTGAGCCCCTCTCCTATATTTGTACTTCTGAGCCTCATCTCTACAGCGCTCACTAAAAACTCATGTCTTGCTGAAAATTACTTGGCGAAGAAATCTTCACTTCTCTGCTTTCAAATCATTGCAGATTTTCATGTCTTTATAGATATCACCATCAAGGTGGTAAACAAAAGGTAGTAAACAAAAACCAATAAACAACTATTATTAAAATTCATAATTCTTTCTTCCAAGTAGGTAAAAAAAAAAATGGCATAACAACTAAGTTTTCTACATTCATAACAACTAAGTTTTCTACATTCCAAGTTTTACCTTCTAAGGAAGCACCAAAGAATTTTTAAATGTTTTCTTCCTGATTAGTGCTTTTCCTTGTTTTGCTCCTTGTCAATATCTTTCAGATTATATCTTCAAGTGGTTACCTTTGTTCAGCAGTGTGCTAGCAAATGTTTAACAACCAGTTCTCCAACAAAACACAAAGCCTTGACACTTACCATTTGCCAATTTCTGTGGTGTAAATGCTTCCAGAAGAGCTGATATCAAATTACCAATATAAAGACACTGAATGCAAAGCTAGAAAGAGATATCTCTACCATAGAGATAGAAGAGAAATAAATAACATCAAGAATATTGATAACAAGACATAGTAAAATAATTAAGAAGTGATTAGTTTTGAAGATTTATTACCTTCGGTTTTAATATAATTTATTTAATCATAAGATCATATTTAATGTTTAATAACATGTGTATTTAACAATTACCTTTCACAAGCCATTAAGTGCTGGCTCAAGTATACCACAGCTTCTGTTATGACAGCTAATCAAGATTTAAGCTTATATCTATCGTCAGGATAGTAAAATCCATATTTTAAACATCATCTAAATACACTATATACTTTTTTTTATTGGTTGCTATATTTCTACTCATGGTAGTTGAAATATGTTACTATCTTCTTTTAAGTTCATGGAAAGACTAAATGCAGGGCATGAACTTGATATTACTGTGCCAGTGTTTGCTTTTGTTTGGGGAATTATATCTTCTTTAAACTGGATGATTTATGATATGATAAGTTGTTCAAAAAAAAAAAAAAAGAAAAAAAATTGCTGGGCAAATCTCTGAAAAGTCCTAGAAAAATTTCAGTGCTGGGGCGCTTGGGGGGCTCACTCAGTTCAGCAGCTGCCTTCAGCTCAGGCCGTGATCCAAGGGTGCTGGGATCAAGTCCCCCATCAGGTTCCCTGCTGAGTGGAAAGCCTGCTGCCCACTTTCCCCTGCCTACTGATCTGCCTACTTGACCTCTCTCTCTCTCTAGCTCTCTGTCAACTAAATAAATAAATCTTAAAAAAAAAAAAAAAATCACAATGCTACTGAGGATCAGTGGTGTCAGTATAATCTATTCTCACTTCAGAGGCCTTCCATGTTAATACAGACTAAAACTAATGAGCCCAAGTTCCTAACAGCACAGAAGTTCAGTACCTTCTAATCGCATAGTTTCCAAGCCTTTAAAGAGAAAGCCACAAATCCTAATACCTTCCACATAAAGTATACAGAAACCATAATCTTTAGCCTCTAAAAACCTTTACTGATATTATTGCAACTAACCCTATTAGTATCAACCACTATTGCTAAGCACCGATCTGGTTGGCATATATAGTACCTCATATAACCCTCACAATCACATGGGGGAAGTACTTCTGTTATTCTTATTTTATTTATTTATTTGATATAGAGCAAGTAGGGGAGAAAGAATCTCAAGCAGACTCCACACTGAGTGATGAGACAAGGTGGGTCGGACACAGAGCCTGACACAGGGCCCAATCTCTCGTCCCTGATGTCATGATCTGAGCCAAAATCGAGTCTGATGCTCAAGTGACTGAGCCACCCAGGTGCCCCCTATTATCCTCATTTTAAAGGTGAGCACACTGGTGGGGTTTACATAAGACTAAATAACTAGCCCAAATAACACTGGGGATAAAGCAGAAACCCAAACCCACACCTACCGAACTCATAAGCCTGTTCTTAATTCCACTATGTTTGTTAGACCTGGGATCTCTATCTCACTTGTACTCTATCCACCCAGTGTTTAAACCTGAAGCCCTAAGTGTATTTGATGTTGAACAGTACACTTACTTGATCACTAAAACTACTAGGTTATACTTCAAAATAGGTTTCAAATTTGTTCATCTCTATTGCCACTATCCTATTCTAGGTTACCATCATCTCTGGCCTAGGAGAATCTCCTGCTTGATTTCCATTCCTTCCATCTTGCCACAATCCCCTGTATTGCCATGCTTAATCATTCTTCACCATGAAGCTAGAATAATCTTTCAAAAATTAAAGTCTGCTTCTGTCAATATCTTCATTAAAATATTTCAGTGAGGATTGGAATGAAGACCAAAGTCCTTAAAAAGGATTTCCCCAAGCTCTTCATGATTTGCTCTTCAGGCTCTGACACTGCAATGTCCCCTTCTATAGTGACCAACTTCTGCTTCTCAGAAGGTGCCATGCTTTTACCCACTGACTTTTGAACAGGCACCTTCTTCTGCCTTAGGGGCTAAGCTTCTGCTCCTACTCTTCCCTGACACTCCCATTCTAATCTGGTTAATTATTCAAATCTCAACTTAAAAATTTCTAGTGCCTAGAACAACATATAGTAGGATTTCATGGACTCTTAGAGGAACATTTTCTCCACCTAGGTTATGTCATATATTTGTTCTTGTGGGGGAGAAGCTATAGGCCATTTGAAATGATCCATTATCATCATTAACCATAGTCACTAGTATCACCCTGCAAGTAAAGAATACAGAGATAGTTAACTTCCCAGGGGCCAGTTTCCTTATCCAAAAAATGAACAGAATAGACCACATAGTTTTTACGAATGAATGTATAAAGAACACTTCTAAGTTAAAGGACTTTGTATCCTTCGTTGAGATAATTTTGGGGTCCAGAATACAAGAAGCATTAGGAATACCTCTAAGCAGCAAGGAGCATTTTTTTTATGAATATCGAAGCAGTTTTTGGAAGAAGTCAGATAACTGCAAGATATAGAATATAAATATTTTATTGATGTCTGTTTCATTAAAATACCAGTTAAATATGTGAGGGACTTGAGAATTAGGAAGGCTCTGGCTCTTGCTCAGAGGACACTTTTCAGATTTCAACATAAAATTCCCAAATATGTGAGTTTTCATGAGTCCACAGATGGAAAGAAAAAAAAATCACCAGGATTATGCAAGTGATAGAGCTTTATTTGTGTAAGCATTTTGAGGGGCTGTTTTTACCTATAAGCCTAGATTCTTCCAAAAAACAACAAAAAGACAGATGGAATAAGGTCTGGAAAAACAACAATATTTTTTCGCCTTGCAACCTATTACATCAGGAAGCATTTCCCTGTAGTTGTGATTATTACATTATGACTTGATTACTAACTATTACCGCCACAGTTGGAAAAGTAAAAGCCCAGCATGGGGCCATCTCCATTAAAAGAAAATGAAATTCCCTAGCAAGCTCTGAGGCTGCATGTCTGCTGTGGGGTCGAACTCAGAAGTACATAAGTATCTACTTAAGATGCTGTTTCAAGGAGCACCCTAAGTTACATCATTATTTCATTTAGTTTGAACCGTACCATGGATTTTTCCATTAAGCAATATTAGACACTTAAACACTATTCTGAGGTTATTCGTGCTCTAAAAAAAGGCAGTGCAATTTTTTTTCTACTCTCTTGCCACAGGATGAGAATTTTCTATCACATGTATATGCAATCCTGATTTTGCCTAATAGAACAGACTAAGTGGTTACATAAACTAGAGAACACCAGTCACGTCAAAGAGACATAACTGAGCAGAGAAGCATTAATATTCATGTTGGTAATATGGGCATATGCCATTTAGGAAACCAGAGGGAAAGGAGCTTTAGTTGCTATAATTTAATAAGCCCAGAAAGTACCAAAAAAAAAAAAAAGTCAAATATATTCAAAGCATATAGATTAATGTTAATGGGGAAAGGGAATTATAATACAATTTTCTATCTATTCTTCTTTTATGTGTCACTCAAATGACAAGATGGGCCAGGATGAGAAGTGAGATCTGCCGAAGTTTTTTGACAGTGTTTTTAGGACAAAACCTAGTGATGGAAAAACACCAAACTACTTAGATATTTTATAGTATATATTTTAAATATATATATATTTATTTATTTATTTATACAGTATATATTTTAAATATATGCATATTTAAAATGACAAGTTAATAAATTAGCAGGTATCTAATTATCTGTGGGACAGATTGCATATATGTGGGTATGTGAGTAGTGTGTGTGTGAATGTACACTCAAAATAATAAGAGATACCTATGGAAGATACGTTACTTGATTAGATTTTCAAAACCATGGAGGTTTGCTTACTCAAGTAACTTCGGCTACCATAATCGTGTGGAGAAAATCTATACTTAGAGGATTAAAGCTTTTCTGAGATAAAGAGGAGGTGATTCCTCCTCTTCTGTAATTCTTGGCCATTTTCTTTCCTGTGTGGGATTCCTCACTTTAGAAGTGAAGGCATATCTCTGACAGGAGCCAGTCCAAGTATGGATATCCTCACTATCTGAGAGAGGAACTTAAAATGGTTCCAAATCTCAATATGGACAGGACTAACCTCCCTTCCCCCAAAGGTTTGGCTCTGCCCCTCCTTCAATCCTCACTCCACCAATAGCAGCAAAGATATCACCTCTGAATTCCTTCCTTCCTTTTATTTTTAATCTTTTAAATGCACTTAGAAATAACCAATGTAATTCTGTCCTCCCCAGCCTCCTCACCACCAATTTTGAAAAGAAAATCCCTACAAAAGCACAGGAAATTGTGTGAACAAGTCTGTGAGCTAACGATCAAAAAACTTGTGTCATTATAAAAGAAAATAATGGATGAAATTTGAAAGTCTAAAATGTGGTTCTAGGTATTTTGGGAAGGAGTTTCTCTAAAGAAAAGGATGAGAAATGAGTACCCAGAGAACCTGGTAAAATACAGAGCCTGCAATTTGAAAAGACCCTGGGAGCACCGCCCTGTAAACAGGCACCAGGTAGCAGCAGGAATGATAAAGTCAGAATTCCCATCCCCAGCCCCATGACTGGCTCTACAACCTCCTGATTCTGGATAAATCACAGAGGCTGAAGACACCATTACTGTCCCCCTCTAGAAGGAGCAACACTACTAATGTTAGAAGATAATTCTTTGCAACTTATTAAAATTACTCTTCCCTTTTGCCACCATCGCTAAAGTGCGTGCAGCCAAAACAAAGCTCAGTCCCTTTGGGACTTCTGACGGAAACAAGAACTATAAAAGGCATTTCAACGCATCTTCCCACATGTGCAGTAAGATTATGTCTTCCCCTCTTTACAAACAGTGGAGAGAGAGGAAACATTTGATTCATGCCCATCCCAAAGGAGGCTGAAGTACAGGTTCTGTGAGGACACTACAAAGGTCAGCAAATTGGCAAGGTCATCCGGGTTCATAGGAAGAAATTGTCCTCTACATGGAACAAAGAGAGCGTGAGCAGGAGGATGGCACCACGGACTATGTGGGCATTAACTCTAGCAAGGGGGGGCGGGGGTATCCCTAGACTAAAACTGGACAAAGACCACAAAAAGATCCTTGAATTGTAAAACCCAAATCTCCTCAAGAAGGAAAGGGAAAGGGCAAACATAAGGAAGAAACAATCGAGGAGATGCAGGAATAAAGTAAAATAAAAGTTGTTAAAATGAAAAAAAAAAGAAATTATAAATAACATAACTATTAGTAAAATTTTACTTTTAAATAACTCCCCCCAAGTAACTATTTGTTCCATATTTTCCCTTGAATTTCTGAAATAATTTTCTTTCCCCATTAAGAGTGACAGACTCTTACAAACACAGTTTAATCTAGGACCTCACACTTAGTGAGAGTCACAGTAGACTGAAAATCACTGTTGGTTAATTTGTGTTGATATCTTGCTATTTTGTGCTCTCCCAGTTTTTATAATCTAGACATTCATGAGTAACGATGTTTTGTTCTTCTTTTATAAATTATGCACACGATTGTGTGTTATTCTCTTTACAAATAAAAAACCCACCCAAACCAAAACATGGAAAAGTCTAATGAAAATGCCTCACATTCTTTTCTTCAGTAAGTATAAAGTATATAAGAAATATAAGAAATGTTAAAGTGAAATTTAAGGAAGTAAGGGAAGAAAAAAAGAAAGGAAATGGTTTAGTAGAAGCCAAACCTTTACTAGTCAAAGAACCCTAACTACAAGCCATGTACTGTGCTAGGTGTTTTCCACAGACTGTATGACATAGCTCTCACACAGCCCCAGGAGGAAGGTGACACGATTATAAATTTCTTAGACCAGAAAACTAAAAGTCTTGTTGAAGATTCCATTGTGGGTGAATAGCAGACCTATACAGATAACCAAATATGTGATCCCGAAGAGAAAAGAGAGAGAGAAAGAGAGACAGAGATATTGGGATGGAGATGAAGAAGTGGATGGACACTGTTCGCTCCCTTCCCTACTCCCAAAGTCATATTCGACTTATAAGCAATTCCCATGACAGCTGTTAACTCTGCTTCTTTCTCTGTCCTCCAGTTAGGGCTTTCAGAGAAGGAAAGCAAAAGGAATAAAAATAACGTTAATAGAAATAACTTTGAATTTTCTTTTTTTTTCAAGTGAACCATTTGCAAAATTTGGCACTTTAAATATTGCTAGTAACAAATTACATGCAACCCATTTCACAGCTGTTTCCATCACATGAGTGTGTTATCATAGAGGTACCTATTAACATATTTCTATTAAAAAGTCTATATAAAACAATACACATATGATGTGGGTTCCAGTGTTTGCTAATCAGTTAGCAAAATGCCATTAACTTGGCTTAGTTCAAGGTAATTGGTTACTATAAAAAATATAATTCCCCAGGTGCAGGGAGATGCCTAGACCTACTTTTCAGCTAACTAAGGCAGTGATTTTTACCCTAAGGAGCCATAAGCAATCTTTGGAGGTGCCCTGGGGGACAACTGTGGCTAGAGGTTGGGTCTCTTGACCCTCTTTTTCAACTTCTAATTAGCAGAGCATCTCTATTCTTACATGATTTATATACTGGATTTTGAAAAGATTTTGGCTAAGAATTCAGTTCAGGGGTGCTTGGGTGGCTCAGTGGGTTAAGCCTCTGCCTTCCGCTCAGGTCATGATCCCAGGGTCCTGGCATCAAGCCCTGCGTTGGGCTCTCTGCTCAGCAGGGAACGTGCTTCCCCCTCTCTCTCTACCTGCCTCTCTGCCTACTTGTGATCTCTGTCTGTCAAAAAAATAAATAAAATCTTAAAAAAAAAAAGAAAGAAATCTTGAAAATCACTGAGGTAAAGGATTTTTGTTTTTTCCAAACAGAATTTTGAATATAAAACCAATTAATAATTGTTACTTAAAGCTGTCTTCAAATACCCCATCAAATAATATTCTGGGGTTATTAATGAAACTTGGATGACAATGAAGTCTTTAGTAAAATCATATAATAATATTAGAGTAAAGAGTTTTAGTGGTTCAACTTGTTTCTTTCATTGAAGTGCAATGAGACAAGGAAAAGTTAGAGCAAATTAACAGCGTTTGAAAAGCTTAATGGTTCTTTAACAAAAGATAAAATAATCACAAGGTTTTTTTAAATTTATAAAGTGTGTATGAGAAGAAAGTAAAATTTATGTAAATTTATGAGAAGAAAGTAAAAATGAGTCTGATCTGATTTGTCCTTCATAAAGTCATTTTAATGGCTCAGTATATGCTGTGCTTTTGTATGCGAATATTGATTATATGCTCTTATGATTTGTCTTTATCATCCATAATTTCCAGGCAAAACATTTACCCATTAATTTAAAAAAAAAAAAAAAGGAAGAAAAAAAAAAAGAGTATTGCAGATAGCATTTTCTAACATTTAGGGATTCTTCTTGCCTACAAGCATTTTAAATTTGGTGTTAACATTATGAAATAGCCTCAAAAGAATGTAAGAAATAATACAGTTAAGCTCAGTTGTTTGCTTCCTATACATGAAAAACTATGCTAGACACTAGCAACATAACAATAGTAGAAGGAAGAGAAGGAGGGGATGAAGTGGAAGAAGAAGAGAATTCATTTCTAAGGAATTTAGTTCAGTGATAAAGCCAGCCATACGAGGAATTTTAATGCAATATGACTATTAACATAAATATATGCTCCAGAAACACAAAAAAGGTAATGAGCTCAAATTGAGGTTTTGGGAAATCTTTTTCATTTTTTTTTAAGATTTCAAGTAATTATATTATATATTATATATTTATGTATATATTTTTATAATATATTATTTATTTTATTTGCGTTTTACTTATTTAATTTTATTTATTTTACTATTATATATTTATTTATAATATATATTTATATCTTATAACTATATTTTAAGTAATCTCTATGCCTAATATGGGGTTTGAACCCACAAGAGTCCCATGCTCCACTGACCAAGCTAGCCAGGTGCCTCTGAGGAAATCTTTTTCTAGAGGATACCTTTAATTCAGGGGTTTTTGTTTGTTTGTTTGTTTTGTTTAGAGCTGTATTAAGTGTTAATGAGGTATAATTCACATAGTATACCATCCATTCATTTAAAAGTTATAATTCAATGTTTAATGTATTCGCTAGGCTATGTAGTCATCACCAAAATCAAATTTTAGAACATTTTTGTCCCTCTAAGAGAAACCCAATAGCCATTGGCTGACACGTGTCTTCTTCCCCTGCACCATCACCTTCCACTCCTACCCCACCACCCCTGAGCACCCCACTAATCTGCCTTCAGTCTCTATGGATCTGCTATTGCATGTAAATGAAAGTATACACTATGTGGTCTTTTGTGACTGAGTTCTCTACTTCCCACAGTGTTTTTAAGGTTCATCCTGTTATAGTACGGAGTATTTTATTCCTATTTTATTGCTGAATAACCTTCCATTGTATGGATATACTGTATTTTCTTTAAACATTCATCTGTTAAGGAAATTTGGGGTGTTTCCATTTCGGGGATGTGATAAGTAATGCTTTAAGAACGTCTGTGTCAGCGTGTCTAGGTGGCACAGTCAACTTAGTGGTGTACTCTTGATCTCAGGGTCCTGGGATTGAGCCCCGCATGGGATCATGACCTGAGCCAAAACCAAGAGTCAGACGCTTAACTGAATGAGCCCCCAGGAACCCCTAGCACCTGTATATACTCTGTATACAAGTTCCTTATCAGGCATACGATTTGTAAAAATTTTCTCCCACTCCGTGTGTGATTATTTCACTTTCTTGATCTTATTTGCAACACAGATGTTTCTAATTTTGATGTTGTCCCATTTGTCTGTTTTGTTGTTGTTGTTGTTCTTGCCTGTGCTTTTGGTGTCATAGCTAAGAAGACGTCTGAGATTAGGCCTTGCACGATGAGTAAGAAAGAACCAAATTAAGAACAGTAGAAGCTCATTCCAGGCGGAGGTAACAGGACAAGCATTGGCACGGAAGCAGGGTACACTGTGAAATCCTCTTCCACGAGTGTATTGCAGGGGAGACTCCCGCAGAACTGTACCTAGCAACTTGGCCACAGAATCCTAGCAATTTTAGGATGGACAGTGTAGTTCCCAGAAGGGTATTACTGACATTACCCTATTGCTAGCTGCAGGTTAAGCTCAATTAAAGGAGTGCATGTGCTGAAAGGAGATCCACATAATGTAAACATTTGAAAAATATCTCTATTCCTTCAAATAATTCAAAGATTTGTGTCCTCTAATTTGGAGGCCCTGAGGCAAAGTCCAGTTTACATATCCTAGTTTTCATTCTGGATTCTACCTGTATCTGAGAGACTGCTAAGAATACCTTAAAAGCTTTTTAAAAATATTATCATTATATTAAAAAAATGATAGGTAAGAAAAGACACTTGTTCTTCCTTGGAACCCACTATTTATTTGTACTCCTCTCATAGCTTTGATCACGCTCTTCCTTATCCTAACCTCTGTTTAGACTCTAAGCTCCTTGATATTCCCTAGCAGGTCTATTTTCCTTTCATTTATCTAACAAATATTTATCAGGTTTAGATCACTGTGTGCAGGGAACACAGTTAGACTGGAAGCCACAAGGGCCAGGAAAATGGAGTTTAAACTTACATGCAGAGCTCCCCTTCACAGTTAGGGTGAAGATACCCACTAAACTGGCTTTGCCTAACATCATGGCTGGTGTTGCTTCCTTCTCTTCCCCACCTTTGTTTACCCTTCTTTCCTATCACCACTTTCCTTAAAGATCACTTACACACCAAACCTCACCTCAGGAATTCCTTTTAGGGAACCTGAACTAAGAGCCTATGATAGAAGAAAAATAGTGAAAATGATATGCAGTGAGGACACACAATGAACAAGATGAATTTATATTTTTCAAGGAAGCTAGACTTAGATAACTATTAGCACAGTGAGACCATCTTTATCACCTTGCTTTGACTAGCTAGTAGATGCTCCATAAATACATGTGGGGTGAAAAATTATGAACAATTATAAAACACATTATACTCAACAACTAATTCCTGTGCATTTGATTGGGCAATACTGATCAGAGAGGGATTCCAGAGAAGAAATCTATTTAACTTCAGAAAACAGGATTAATATTAATTTGTGGAAATTAAGTGTTGTCAATTATGGCAAACTATATAGATTACTTGGACCTAATCTTCCAGAACAATGACATGTTTCTTCAACGCGAATGAGAGGAGCAAGAAACACAGTGGGAACCAGACGAAGATGAATTCAAAGCTTAAGAAGGCTGAACTGCTCATGCACCATTCTTGAATGTTTTGGCACCAAGAATTAGATAGCGCTGAGCATGCTCACAATCTTATCATCCCACTTTTCTTGGAAACACTGATAACTGTAATCCTCAACCTAAGTAATTTCTCTGTATTGGTCCTGCTGCTGTGTGAAAAAGTGAGAAGTTGCCCAGGACTGGCCCCAAGATGAAGTGAAGAGGACATAAAAGAAGCAGGGGGATTGCAGGCAGTAGCTAGCTAAGGGGGGCAGCAGAGATGGAGAACACTCAAAGCTATAGAAGGCGGTGAAGGATAGAGAAGGGAAAGAAAACCAGCTCAGGTTTAAAATCTACATAGCTAGAATAATGAACATGGAAAACCAGGGAAGTAGCTACAATAACAGGGAGTGAATTTAATATGCAAAATAATAGTAGTTATAATGAAAATACGACTCTTGGAGGATATTTTCTTTCATGAGGCCAGAACTGACACTGTAAGCCTGGCAGTCGTGTTAGGAAACACTGCCCCCTAGAGGTCCTCTGTCTACTCACAGAGACCACTTTCCCTCACAAATAGACAGGAGCCTAGTGACAGACTCACTTGCCAAGCATCCTGAATCCCCAGTGAAATCTCAAACTGGGCCCCAAATTTTGGTCTAATCATCTAAAGAATGTACTAGGTAGTGAGCTTACTGAATGAGGCCATATTAGAATAATACTTTTTTTCTTTTTCTAATCCCAGCCATCCCCTTAGGGATACTACCTGTTTTTAAGTTACAATATAGTCAATATATGCATATGTACACAATTCAAAAGAAACAAGAAACAGATACAGTTAAAAATAAAGACTCTTTCCTGCATCCTATGTCTCTCACCTCTCCTGCTTAAGATACAGTACATATTGTTTTAGTTTTGTTTTTCAGGGCTATTTCATGAATTTTTCAAACGAATGTTAGCACTGTTTTTCCACTCGTCCGACCATCCACCTCTCCACAACCTATTTAACAATATATCTTGGGACTGTTTGAAATCAAAACATATAGGAGGGTCTTATTCTTTTTAATAACTGCATAGTATTCCATTGTATACTTGTTTGGTGTTGTGGATTTATCTATCTAGGTCTCTACTATTGTACACTAAAGTTGTTTCCATGTTTTTACTACTACAAAAATGTGGCAGTGTAAATTCTTGATAGACATATATACATAATATGTAACATCAGAAACACATGTGTTTTTCTGTAGATGAATGCACTGAAATGAGGTAACTGTCAAAATCTAGGTGTATTATTTTTAATTATACTTCCAAATTGGCCACAGATTTAGTAATTTATGCTCTTACCAGCAATATAAGAGACTATTCACTCCCTTACATAGTGCAGATACTGCATTATCAACTGCATTTTACCTTTGTCAATAGATTCGAGTCTCCCTTTTCAATTTTCATCAACCTTTTTATATAAATGTCAGAGTAAGCTAATTGTGGTCTGTTTAAGGGACATTTGTCTTTCTTTTCCTTTTTTTTTTTCTTGCATATTCACATTCTTTGACTATGCTTGTCTTCATTTATAGTACTTTTCCTTAAATATGTTGTGCTTTCTTTTGTTGAAACATTACTTTTTATATATATATAAATTGACATTTTTGCCTTTAATTTAATTTAGGATTTTCCCCCAAACTTACTTTGCTTATTATTACCATCATCATTTTCATTATTTAGTGTACTCAAATATAATAGTCTCTTATTTATGGCTTTAGGCTTTAATGTTATCAATGTTTAATGTTAATGTTAATGTTTTTTGGGGGAAAAATCCGTTTCCACTAGTATTTTTGTTGCATTTTCTAAGTTTAACTTTTAGATACCTCCAGAATACACACAGAGACAGACAGACAGTCAAATACACACATACACACACACACACACACACACACACACTGTTTTTTTAAATTCAGATGAAATGGTTTATCTTGACCCTAGATATGCTTTACCAGAAAGCTCTTCCTGCTATTTAAAAAGGACTAGAGAATAAGTCCAAAGTCCTAATTCCTTTTTATTTTTTTAAAGAGTCTTTTTGTCAGAGAGTGAGAGTACAAAAAGGGCAGTGGAAGGCAGAGGGAGAAGCAGGATCCCCACTTAGCAAGGAGCCCCATGTGGGAATTGATCCCAGGACGCTGGGATCATGACCTAAGCTGAAGGCAGATGTTGATAGACTGAGCCACTTAGGCTTCCCTTTATTTTTTATTTATTTGCATAAAATAATAGTTGAATGCATTCATATAAGATAGGCAAAAAATAACCTTTGTCAGGCACTCTAGAAAGCTCTTCACATGCCCCTTCCCAATCCCAATCTCCTTCTCCCTAAAAGTAACTACCAACCTTTATGACAACATGGATGGAACTAGAGCGTATTATGCTTAGCGAAATAAGTCAAGCGGAGAAAGACAACTATCATATGATCTCCCTGATATGAGGAAGTGGTGATGCAACATGGGGGCTTAAGTGGGTACGAGAAGAATAAATGAAAGAAGATGGGATTGGGAGGGAGACAAACCATAAGTGACTCTTAATCTCACAAAACAAACTGAGGGTTGCTGGGGGGAGGGGGTTTGGGAGAAGGGGGTGGTATTATGGACATTGGGGAGGGTATGTGATTTGGTGAGTGCTGTGAAGTGTGTAAACCTGGTGATTCACAGACCTGTACCCCTGGGGATAAAAATATATGTTTATAAAAAATAAAAAAATTATATTAAAAAACAAATTAAGGAATTTTTAGCTTAAAAAAAAAAAAGCCTTTTGTTATGAGTTGAGAAGTGAACACAGTACTTTAGGTTTGCTATACCACTAAAGAAGACAGCAAACATCCATGATACACGTAGTTTCTAAAATTTATGTTAGTTTACCAGGTGGAAAACATTACCAGGTCAGTTTATGCCTTGGGTCCTATAAGAACCCAGGTATCCTTTTCAGAAGGGCCAAGCCTAGAGTTATACTTCATGGAATTTAATGTTATGAAACCAAATATAGGAATTTTCATTCTGTGCTTGTGAATATTTTCCATATTGGTTTTAGCCTTGGGCCAACTTTTAACTATTATTATAATTTTAATCTGAAGGTGAACGTGACAAAAAATAAGAGAGCACAAGCTGAAGAAACAGATGTTAAAAAAGGTGTGCAGGGGCCCCTGGGTGGCTCAGTGGGTTAAAGCCTCTGCCTTCAGCTCAGGTCATGATCTCAGGGTCCTGGGATTGAGCCTGGCATCCAGCTCTCCCCTCAGCAGGGAGCCTGCTTCCCCCCCCCCTCTCTCTCTGCTTGCCTCTCTGTGTACTTGTGATCTCTGTGAAATAAATAAATAAAATCTTTAAAAAAAAAAAAAAAGAATCACAAACTTATACCTCTGAAACAATACATTATATGTTAATTCAAAAATAATAAATAAATCAAGGAAATCATTGTTCTATTTTCTTTTTAAAAGGTATTTTCAGACATTCACCTATCTAGCTAACAACAACAACAAAAAAAACCCACGTCAATTCTTGTGTATGACTTACTAAATACTGTATAATTACTTTTATGATAAATGTAACAGGAAGTCATCATGTTTAAAGTTATAATTTTTACTGAGATTAAAAATAACATTTTCCAAATAGGATATCAAAAATTATTTCTGTACTCCCATGTTTACTGCAGCATTACTCACCAAAGCCAAGATAGGGAAACCCAAGTGTTTGTCAACAGAAGAGTGTGTGTGTGTGTGTGTGTGTGTGTGTGTTATTCATCCATGAGAAAGAAGGAAATCCTGCCATTTGGGACATCACAGATGAACCCTGAGGGCATTAAGCTAAGTGAGATAGACTAGACAAAGAAAGAAAGACAAAAACTTTATGGTATCACTAATACGAGGAATCTAAAAAACAAACTCATGGAAACAGATAGTGGGTAGAGGAACTGGGAAGATATTAGTAAAGGGTACAAACCTGCAACTAGATGATAAGTAAGTTCTACAGATCTAATACACAGCATAGTGATTGTAGTTAACAATACCATATTGTATACTTCAGGGTTGCTAAGAAACTAGATCTTTAGTATTCTCACCACAAAAAAATGATAATCATGTGATGTGATAAAGGTGTTGGCTAACACTGTGGATGAAATCATATTACAATATATAAATGTGTGAAATCAACATGCTCTATGTCTTAAGTATACACAATGTTATACGCCAGTTACATCACAATTTAAAAAAATGTTCTAAATATTATCTGCTTTAAAATGTCTTCCAGGCTAAAACTCTGACTGCCAAGCTCTGAGATACAAGACTGCAGGCTACAATCTGGTCACCTGTGTGCTGGAATGAATCCAATATTACTTTTTATGTTTATCATCCTATCCTGGAAAATTTTAAACCTTCAATATAGTAAAGAGAATGATTTAATTAGTATGTACCCATCATGCAGCTTCAATAAGCAATAGTTGCCATTTAGTTTCTCCTATCCTTCCTCTCATTTAAAAAAAAAAAATCACTTATCTTTATTTTTTTAAAGTGTTTGAGCAAATTCCAGGCCTTGGTTCATATCCTTTGTAAATACATCATATTATCTCTATCAGAGAGCACATTAAAAAATGTAACCATAATACCATTTATTACACCTTGTAATTTTAACAAAAACTCCTTTAAAGAATATAAAATAACCAGGTTGTACTCAGTATTCCTTGACTGACTTAAAACGTCGTATTAAATATGTATTTTTTCAGAGTCTGAAAAAAGTCTATCCATTGCATAAGAATGACATGACCTTTAGGTATCTCAATCTGTAACATTTCCTCCTCTCCCTCCACCCCATATTGTCTACTAGAAGATCTATCCTGTACATTTTCCTACATTCTGTATTTAGGTGACTGCATCCTGGTGTCAATTAGCATTGTTCTCTAACCCTATGTTTTCTAGAAATTGCTAGTTAGTTCTAGAAGCTTCCTTATATATAGGTTCATTTGTAATTTATTTGGAAATGGAGCAAGAATAATTAATGCGTGGCACTGTGTACTTCCTAGTGCTGCTCATCAAGAAGGCTAAGACTGATCAGAGGATCCAGATGATGTCATACTGAGCCATCCACTTTAAATTTCCTCAACATATTTCACCTAATGATTTCAGTCATTATAAATGACTCCTGCCTACATCATTATTTTTTGAGGGGGTTGCAAATTTAAATTCTGTTCATTTTTTCAGCATGTATATACTGAAATTCATCTCTAAAGAAGACAGTGTCTTCAACAAGTATTTGTTTACTTTGAAATACAGTTTGTATAGAAAAGCTGGGGGGAGGGGGTTTGGGAGAAGGGGGTGGTATTATGGACATTGGGGAGGGTATGTGCTTTGGTGAGTGCTGTGAAGTGTGTAAACCTGGTGATTCACAGACCTGTACCACTGGGGATAAATATATATGTTTATAAAAAATAAAAAATTAATAAAAAAATTTAAAAAAAATTCAGCTGAGTACATTTTAAAGGAAAAAAAAAGCAAGATAAATTCTCAACTATTATCAATTTTTAAAAAATGCTTATGTGTCTTAGCAAATTCTAAATATGTTCATTAAGTTTTTGTTGGTTTAGTTGTTTCATTTTGTTGTTGATTTGTTTTAGCATGTTATTATTATATACTCAAAGATTTTTTTTTCCTTTGACATTAATACAATCACCCCAAGATTCATATTATTTCTTATTTGACCAGTCAAAGCCCTTTCCGGTTGAGTGTGTTCTTTGGAAGTGACCTCAGTCCTCTTTGATTGTTCCTTTCTATCTTCCTTTCTTTTTTTTTTTTAATGGCTGGAATAAAAACCTAAAGCTCACTTTACATATTCCCTGCCCCAGGACAGAAATTGACCATTTTTCCAAGGAGACCTGGTCCCATTTACTGGAAAATCCTATTTAGAGATAAAAATCCAGGTGCTTGTTACATTATTTCTATCATTTTTCATTAGATTGATCTAGGAACTGCATACGTTTTAAAAATGAAAAATAAATTATGAGTTCATATGGACATTGCCAACTAAAAGTTAAAACCCCAAAGTTTTCATTTAAATGTCTGAGTGTATACTTACATATATCTTTAATTATCTTCTTTAGCCTACTGTATTAGTTTCCTATTGCTGCTATAACAAAATGGTATAAACTTGGAGGCTAAAAAACACACAAATTTATTATCTTACACCACTAGGAGGAAAAAAAAATGAGTTCCCAAAGCTGAATTTCTTTGAAGTTCCCAGAGGAGAATCTGGTGTTTTTGTGTTCATTTTGTTTGTTTTGCTTGTTGCTTTGTCCAGCTTCCTGAAACTGCTTATGTCATTTAAATAGAGGCTACCTTCTCCATCCTCAAAGCCAGCAGTATACATTTTCTCTTTTTTACTGACCTACTGCTTCTTTCTTTTAAGGACTCTTAGGAGCATATGGAGCCCATCCAGATAATCCAGGGTAATCTCCCATCTCAAGACCCTTAACTTGATGACATCTGCAAAGCTCCCTTTGCCATACAAAGTGACATTGACAGGTTCCAGAAATTAGGACATGGATATCCTTAGGAGCTATTATTCAGCATACTATAACTAAGATATAGATATATTTAATATTTAACATATATATTAAATAGATTCAAAGCAATTTTTTTGTAAAATAACAATAATATTATTACTAAAAGAACAACTACCAAATGCAGCTTAGTCTGTTTTTCAGTTCTCCCTCCCTGCCTCCATTTAGGATATATCCCACTAAGATATAACCAAAAGACCAAATTTTTTTTTAATTTATTTTTTATTTATTTTCAGCATAACAGTATTCATTATTTTTGCACCACACCAAGTGCTCCATGCAATCTGTTCCCTCTATAATAAATCACTTGATATAATTCTTGTGGGCTGATTCTATCAGCTTGATATGGACTTGTGTTAGTTTGCTTCCATTTGTATTCAAATTTTAGGAATTTAAAAATAACTTACTTTGTTTGGAGCTATGTAAATATGCATGGCTTTAATATAAAAAATACAACTCAAAAAACATATAAAATTACTCATTGTGGTTTTGATTTGCATTTCCTTGATGATTAGTGATTTTGAGCTTCTTTTTATGTGTCTGTGGCCATCTGCATACCTTATTTGGAAAAATGTCTATTCATGTGTTCTTTGCATTTTTAATTAGATTATTATTATTTTGGTATTAGTTGTATAAGTTCTTTATATATTTTGGATATTAACCCCTTACTTAATAGCTCATTTGCAAATAAATATCCCATTCAGTGGTTTTGGAAGGAAATCATTGATGGTTTCCTTCACTGTCAACATCACACATAGAACATATATTAGAATATATATTAGCCTATTATTCAGTCATAAAAAGCAATGAGATCTTGCCATTTGCAACTACATGGATAGGTCTAGAGGACAGAATACTAAGTGAAGTAAGTCAATCAGAGAAAGACAAATACCATATGAGTTCACTCATTTGTGGAATTTAAGAAACAAAACAAATGAACAAAGGAAAAAAGAGACAAACCAAAATAAACAAGACTCTCGACTGTAGGGAACAAACTGTGATTACGAGAGAAAAAGTGGATGGGGGGGATTGAGTGAAATAGGTGAAGGGGATTAAGAGTATACTTATTGTGATGAGCACTGAGTAATGTACAGAATTTTTAAATTATTGTATTGTAGACCTAAAATTAATACAACACTATGCATTAATTATAGTTGAATTAAATAAGTAAGAATTTAAAAATAAGATAATTCAAAGATATATAGCTTAATCTCTACCCTTTCAATCCTGTTCTCTTCCATTTCCTAAAGGTAACAATCTTCATTAGTTTTTATGTTATTTTTTTCTAAAAATATCAAAAATGTTATATAGACATAAATAAATTCAGAGAGATGATAGATTGATTGATAGCTAGATCTCAACCACAGAGATCATTCTGTTGTAATATATGGAGATCTTCCTTATTTCTTTCACAGATGCCCAGAGTTCCACTGAATGGATGGTCCCAATTTAATCTGATAGTGTGAAATTTGAGGTAAAGATTCAAATGTATTTTGCTTTAGAAAGTTAGCATTTTGTGTCAAAACTACTAATGAAATAATATAACTTTCCTCTAATGGTATGAAATACTGCCTTTATTTTCCATTGGCACTAAATTAATATCTCCATTGTTAGTGTATAAGGTTCTTTTCCAGCATTTTATAATCTGCTTATCAGTCTGTCTATTCATGCAACAATACCATGTTATTTTATTTATTATTATTATGTGGTATTTGTATGGTATTTAATCATTACTATTTACATGGTTTTAAAAATGTGGTAGGGCAAATCTTCCCAAGTTAACTTTCTTTTTTAGAAGTGTTTAGCTATTTTTGCTTTCTTATTTATTTCTGTACACATTTTAGAATAAACCTTGCCTATTAAAAAAAAAAAAACTGTTGATGTTTTTATTGAGATCATAATAAATGTACCAGAGAATAGCTGCTTGAGGCGACATCACTGGGGACAAGAAGAAAGAAAAAAAAAAAAAAAAAACTCTGTGTTTTAGCTGGAAAAGAAGGCATAGGTGTCCCACACAGCAGTTGTTTCGGGGAGCAATATGCTCTCTGTGTAGTATCAGTAATATCGGCAGTAATAACATTAGCATCTACACTGGTGCCTAACACTTGCTAGTCATTATGCTGAAATCTCCTACACACATTATGTAATTTAATCCTCATATAAACCTTTTAAGAGGCAAAGTAAAAACTAGAACCTCAATGTATCTTTTCTTACAGGCTCTAATGAACCACTACATTCTGAAATGTCCAAGGAAGTAAGTCTGAAACCATCTATTAAGCGTCATCCTGCATTGACCATGTTCTGGAAGAGAACTGCCTCCAAAGGACAGATGAGTGTAGTCAGCAGGAAAACCTCTTGAAAGTGCTGGTCTCCAACAGTGGGAGAACTGTCCCTGACTGCTGAAGAACGGCCTGTCTGTGGAAATGAAACCATGCACCCAGTGACTATGCTGTAACTCTTAGAAGGTAAGTAAATATCTAGGATCCACATTCACCTGGAGTCAAGGGATATTCTGGTAACATATATTCTCGAATGCATCACTATATAAATCCACTAAATGAATGACCTTCAACTTTAACGTGCATCAGAATCATTCAAAGACTTATTAAAATACAAACTGCTGAGACAGCTGGGTGGCTCAGTCAGTTAAGCATCTGCCTTCAGTTCAGGATCAAGTCCCGCATCGGGCTTCTTGATCAGCAGGGAGCCTGCTTCTCCATCTGCATGCCGCTGCCCCTGCTTGTGTGCATCCTCTCTCTCTCTCTCTCTGGCAAATAAAGAAATAAAATCTTTAAAAAAATAAAATATAATATAAAATAAAATATATATTGCTGTGCCCCACTGCTAGAGTTTCTGATTCAGTAAATCTGGATGAGGCCCAAGAATTTGTACTTGTAACAAGTTCCCAGGTGATGTTGATACACTTGTTTCATGGACCACAATTTAAGTTGGATGGGCCACCCCTATAATGTGTAACAATAATAAAATGTGATCAAAGTATTGATCAAGTAAGATCACGTTCTGGCCACCAGGCTGAAAAGTGTTGTAATTCCTAAAAAGGGGAGAAATTGGTACAAATGTTTCAAAAACACAGATGAGTAGAAAGGAGTACAAAGTTAGCAGTTTGGGAGCCACCTATTAATCTAGTCCCTGTCCCCAAAGTCTAAGGGGCCTGAGCTTAGTCACTCAACTTCTCTAGCCTAGTGTGAGGAACTGCAGAAGAAAGGATAAGCTGTACTCAAAGTTTCATCAGAGTTTTAGGATTCTAACAAAATATAATAAGGTGCACCCATTCTAAAGAAATTAGAAATATAGGAAATAAGACTGTCCTTAGGGAATGCAATTATAATTAATTAACCACAGCTATTCAGAATAGAGATGTGCAAAGTCAGCATAATGAAGGCAAATTGTTAACACACCTCTAGGAATTGACTATAATGTGACTGAATGTATTAATACTAATAAACCTAAAGAAAGAACGTGCCAATCAAAACAGGAATTGGTCAGCCTTAGGAATGGAAAAATAAGCATTCAGGAGAACAAACTGGCAAGTAGAATCTATTCGGGAACTGTCCAAAAAGGGGAAATCTTTACTAGTGGACTCAAACCTTATGAGTTTCTCCTCCAATAATGGATCTGATGGCCTTCAGCGACCTCAGTTGAATGCCCTCGCTCACCAATATGATTTTTATTTGGCTTCTTCATTGGTTTGCCTACTGAGAGAGTGAACCCGGTAGGCAAGAGCAATGTCCAATCGATTTGCCATTGCAAGTCTAAAAATGGGCACTCTGATCTTAATTTAGCTCTCTGTAGCTCACTTACACTGATTTATAAGTGGGACAATCTGCTAGGACCTGCAATTGCATTTCTCATTAGAAATGTCTAACCCAATTTTTGCATTGTTTGTACACGTATGAGTCTTTATGAGTTTAGAAAATGCAAAGTCATCCCTTATCTGCTTTGATTATACTAACACAAACAAGCTTATGAACATGCAAAATGAGTATTAGAACCTGAATGACCTTATTTACCAAGGCAAAAATGTGTCTCTTCAGATGACTACCTAGAAAGCAAGCCAGAATTCCCCAGGTGGTATTCTCTGCACTGTTGTGAGGGCTGGCTATGGCCAGTTTGCCCATAAACTCTTGTTTTAAAATTTTAAACCTTCATCTGCTCTGCTCTTCATCATTGGGAGGGACTAAACCCTTGCAGACTATGTTTCCCAGACTCTCACTGGTTTAGCTAATGGCTTGGGAGTAGTATGAGACCGAATTACAGAAGAAAAAGGAAAGCCAAGTACGTCTCCCTCTTCTCAGTCTCTTCTATCCCCAGTGTAACTCATTACCTACATTAAATTTCTTCAGTTCTCAACTCAGGGTTTTAAGTAATCAGAATGGTTTCTGTTTCCCTTGTCCAAACCTAAGTGATCACCATTTGACATAAGAACCTAGTAGTAACTATAACCATCTGTTCAAGAAGTAATAGGTGTGTGTTCATGGACACACACAAACACACATACACACAGATCCACTTATAAAATCACATTAGTCAGGGGCACCTGGGTGGCTCAGTCATTAAACATCTGCCTTCGGTTTGGGTCATGATCCCAGAGTTCTGGGATCGAGTGCCACATCAGGCTCCTGCTTGACAGGAAGCCTGCTTCTCCCTCTTCCACTCCCCCTGCTTGTGTCCCCTCTCTCACTGTGTCTCTCTCTGTCAAACAAATAAATAAAAATCTTTAAAAATAAATAAATAAGTACATATCATATAAATCAATAAAAATTCTGGTTTGTAATTTTTGGCAAATATACCAGACAACCACACTAAGTAGTCATAAACCGAGTGTGTGACTCATGGTGATGATCAATGAACAATCAGAGGGAATCAAAATCTCAAGTAGACAAATGGTTGTGGGGGCAGACTTAGATGATGTCTATGTCTAATAACAAATGAAATATTTGTTTACAGTTTAATCTGTAAACATCATATCCTGAGAGAGCTGGTTTAGAATGCTTAGCAATACTCAGACTGATAAACATGGTGTTAGATAAGATGTGATCACAATATTTACCACTTTGGTTAACTAACACATTGGCCAAGGAGCTTACCTGGTTTCCAGGAAGGGGATCCAAAGGTATGTGAGAAAAAATATCTCTAGATCACCCATCTTAATTCATGCACCCAAATTCCCTGTGCTTATGAAGTAACTAACTCTACCACTGGGTTTTCTGTTTAGACTCCAATGAACAACAGAAGCTATCCTCCTTCAAAAGCTTCTGGGGTGCCTGGGTGGCTCAGCTGGTTAAGCATCTTACTCTTGATTTCAGCCCAGACCATGATCTCAGGGTCATGAGATGGAGTCCCACACTGGAGTCCATGCTAGGTATGGAGCCTACTTGCTTATTTTCTCCTTCCCTCTCTCCTTCTGTGCCCCCCATCATGCAAAAAGCTTCTAGCAAAATTAACTAGGACTAGTTGTAAAAGCAAAGTTGAACATGTCTTAGCATACACCTTTTCAAACTCTGTTCTACTTTCTACTGATACTGATTTTCCCCTTTTCTGATAAAAACCAGGATCCATCATCTATATTTTATTTAAAGATAGGGTTTCAACTCTGTAGTTTGGTTTTAAGCAGTGAATTCCAAGCAATGAATTACCAGGCTTTTGTCTGAAACTTTGTGCATATGTTCCAGTCATGTGAGATCCCAATGCTGCAATATAACATCTGTAATTAAACATGCATACCACTGTCAAAAGTGGCATGGAGTGTTTAAACTTAGAGTCTTCTCTGACTGAAGGACTTTAATAGCTTCATATTATTGAGTCCCATTTCCCAAGTGTCTTTAAATCCTTGCTTGATAGTAAAGTAAGAACACACATTAAGTCTTCGAGACCACCAAGGGAGTGCTTAATGCATTCCTGCAGGCATTGAGGTATATGGTTTCCAACAGTGTCTACACAAGTCAATCTGAAGGTTTCCTTAAATGACTAATTCTAAGAGGTAAAAGGCATAGGCACAGGCAAACACAATTTCATATTTTTTAAAGAGATTAGAATTAATTAAAATATTGAACAATTAGCCTAAAGTGATAATGCGTGCCACATTCCCTCATTCGATAAATAATTGAGATCCTCTATGTGTAAAGCTTTTATGTTTATGGTCCCATACATTTTATTCTCCACAAGAGGACATTTTTAGGGATTGTAAAAGGATGATACTAATAAGTGAATCAGCACAATAGCCATCAACTAGCACCATCCCAGGAAAATCATAACATATGTTCACTCTAAAGTGAACATATATGCATTTAAAGTGAATGCAAGACTCACTCATTCATTTCTAGGAGTCCACTAAGTGATACAGGATGCAGAAAAACAATACAATTATTCTATTTTATTATTTCTATCATCCTTATCATTATTCAACATTTTCTGAAGTCTTTCCTTCTGTGATTTTATTTGAAATAGCAAGAAGCTTACTATATCATTACTACTACTGTCGTCATTTTATACATGACAAAAACAAATGAAAGAGGGGCTAACTATTACTTCCATTTGCAGGGCTAGAAAGTGGAGAAAGTGGCATTCAAAACCATGCAGTTTTGAGTTCAGAGCCTAAAATCTCACTCAACCCCCAAAGCAGCATCCTGTATTGCATTCATCATGTTAAGAAATGGCCAGGTATCTTGGACCAATAGAAATGACATTTAAGCTAGCCTCTTAGACCAAGCGAGGGTTTCAGGAAGAGGTGACAAACAAGTCATTTATTCTATTAGTCAAAAGGCAGGGGTGCAGATAAGTAGAAGAACAACAAATATAAAATCTGTAGGCAAAACACTACAGCTTTCTTTGAGATTAATGGTACACAGCAGTCATCATATATGATAATGTGCCCTTTAAAGGCAACCCCAGAACATGCCCAGTGAAGGTAGGAGCTATCTAATTTAAACGAACAGGGCCTATATCTTATGAATTGAATCATGTGCCCCCAAAAAGATATGTCGAAGTCTTAACACCCGGTAACTCAGAATGTGACCTTATTTGTGAACAGGGTTGTTGAAAATGTAATTACTTAAGATGAGGTCACACTGGAGTGGGTGGGCTTGTAATCCAGTATGACTAGTGTCTTTATTCAAAGACAAAGAGACACACACACACACACACACACACATACACACACACGATGATAGAGGCACAGACTGGAATGATGCAGGTGATGCACCACCTAAAGCTAGAAGCAAGGAAGGATTCTGTGCAGAATCGCAGAGGGAGTATGGCCTGGAGGACACTTTGATTTTAGAATTCTCGCCTTCAAACTGTAAGAGAATAAATTTGGGGGGCCTTAAGCCACCAGCTTGTGATAGTTTGTTTGGCAGCCCTAGAAAACTAGTAAGATACACAATCATTAAATTCAGACACTTGTACAATTTTGCAATTAGGGATCCTTTAGGCTAATCTTAGACATTAGCTGATGTAGAATTTATATATCTCATAAAATGTGTTTACATGTGTTTTATACAATAGCCCATGTTGTGCTCCTGTGCTCTTTCAGATAACTTCCTCCAAAATGATTGGCTATAATTGATCTTCCTGACAGCACTATATTCAAAATGGTCAGTTGTTCTAATTATACATGATATCAATGCAAATCATCACTATGCTGCTGACCTGGATGCCTAAAAGTTAACCTCAAAAACCACAGACACCCAACAGAAATGACACTAATTAAGTAAGGATTTTGCTCTGCTCAAGCATATCCAACATCATTTAATGATTTCTGCCAAAGGCAAGTAAGAAAACAAGAAGGTGCCAGGAAGTACGGGATAATGTCTCCTCATGTACCATGAGAAGCAGAAAAAGGAAGAAATCAATGTTTGCTGATGGAAAAAGATAAAACTGTCAGGAAAATAAATGTTATTTTTACATTTTTGTTAAGACTCTGGCACTCAGAGAAAATCAAAATAAAAGATTAATAATTCCTAAAAAAAGAATTGATTGAGTCATTCCTAATAACTGTTTTCTTATTTTTCAGTCCTGGAAATACTCACATTGTACAAGCACTTTCCCTGTGTAGCTTAAGTTAACTTTTTTCAGATCACAGAAAGGTTTTTATTCCTTATTGATTTTTTGGAGGCGCCTCTGAGCATTTCAGGGAAAGGCAGTGATGAGCCTAATTCAGAACAAATATGTCATGTTTACAACCAGCACTGATATAGATTATTAATTACCGCTGATAGGATATTCTTTAGCATGGAATAGATGGGGGGTAGTGGGGCTTTCTATTATTGTACTGAAATTATTAAATTTAAATTTGAAACCTCAATGTATTAAAATCAATTTAAGGAATGATCCATTAGATTGGAGTTTGAAAATTTAGGTAAATCCAATTCTCTTAATGGGCATCTTTATGTCCTAGCCATAAATGCAGAGAATAAATTTCACTCAGTAGGATTACAAGCAGACAACTGCTATACTTATTGACATGCTGCCTTTTGAAAGTGGTAGGGGTGGATATAACTATAAATGACCATTTACATCATGTTGAACATGCCCAAACGACTCATACTTTGTAAATTTATCTTTGTGCATATATGTAAGTACATATATGCAGTAAGTGTGTGTATGGATATATATGTATATATCCAAAGTCACAGCACATATATAATAAAGACTCAAAAATAGGTCAACTAATTTGACTATCACTCCACCATGAAAAAAAATTCACTTCAGATTATGTTAAGGTTTGTGAATTTATATTTGTTGACACTCCATAACTACTCAGAAAAAAGATTTTAAAATCTGAGGGGGGGAAAAAAACATTGTGGGATCTCTACCATTTTGCAATCACCCTAGTTAAATAAGACATACCTGAAAACATACCAATAGGAGTGTTATGCTAATAATGAAAAATACAAAATCCAGTTCATCAATGTCCATGTAAGTATTCAAAACTTCTACAATAAAAGAACTGCAACTGTTTACCTTAAAATGATACATTTCAACTATAAACAACACAACCAACAGATTCTCAATTATATGTTAATAGGCAGTATTGATTTCCATCTATCTCCTGGAAATGCCCTGATAATTTTAAAGTATTTATTTTATGTCAACTACCATAATAAAATAATGGTTATGATCTTAGCACTACTATTTGTAATACTTTTCATTAGAATATGTAGATTTCAAAAGAAGATATCTAATTTCACACTTTTTTTAATAAAGATTTTATGTATTTGACACAGAGAAAGAGAGAGAACACAAGCAGGGAGGAGCTGCAGGCAGAAGGAGAGGGAGAAGCAAGCTTCCCACTGAGCAGAGAGCTGGGCTACTGGACTACATGGGGCTCAATCCCAGGACCCTGGGATCATGACCTGAGACAAAGTCAGATGTTCAATCAACTGAGCCACCCAAGTGCCCATAATTTCAGACTTCTACATGATTGTATAACTACAATTTTGACTCTGTTTTGAGATCCATTTTCTGATCTGAGGATTAAATTTTGACCATGACAGGTAAAGCTGCCATAATCAAACAAATCCTCAGTCTGTGTGTGTAATCAATCACCATCACATGAAATTCCTTGTGCATGGACTTGCAAACTTTCACTGCTTAGATTTAATCCAAGTACAAGATATATTTTTTTAAAGGTTTAGGAGAATAAATTACCATGCTAATTATGTTAATAAGTGTCCTAAGAAATAAAATTTGATTGAACATCATACCTTTGCTAATGACTTGTGACTTTCTCTTAAAGACTTCAGGAAAAGTAGAAGTATAATAATTCTGAATCACAATGAAGCAACACAAGGTCAGCAGCAAGGATGAAGAATCTAGGGTTAAATGTGTAAATGTATTCCTCTTTAGGTTTGAGTCCAGGAAATGGATACTGTCTTATAGAACTGCCCTGGGGAAAGAAAGCCCGAGATAAGAGATTACAAGTAAATAGTTTGTTTTTGTAATTAATCCTGGGGAAACAGAGTAGGGAATTGTGAAGAGTGTTATAGTGAAGGAAGAAAAAAAAAAAACATACAAAAAACTGTTGATGTGCTAGTCTTTGCTGAGAGTGACTGGGGCTCCATTCTACTGCGACTCTCGGAGGAACCATGCAGAATGTGTTTCAGAATGGCACATATCAACTGGATCCTACTCCCTAGAGACTGAAGAACCACTTTTCAAACAGCTATAAAAAGTTGAGTCCTGTTCCAGAATCTAAAGTTGTGTGCTGTGACCCTCTTCTTAGGACTTAAGAATCCAGAAAGCATCCTCATCCAACACCAAATCTGCTACCACTGTAGGATTGCCTGAGCCACAAAGGAATTTACACTAGAACCTGGACTTGCTGCAGAGCCCTCTCTTGTTCTGACACTGATAATTTTTAAAGTCGTGCAATAAAGTCACTTGGAACAATATTTCCAAATGTAATGTATGTAGCCTCTAAAATTAAAAAAAAAAAGTCTAAGCCTCTTTCTTAGAGGTATGGCTGTGAGAAGCAAGATCTTTTTTATAACCTTAAATGGAATGATCCCAGCACGCCTCATTGGGCTCCAAAAAATCTTTACCTATTTGACAGACCAGTAACATCTGGAAGACTTTCTCACCCTCTGGCATGTTTATATCTTACTAGGGCATCCAAAGTACTTGTTACTTCCTTTTCAGAAGGTCAAAATGACATGATGTAATCAATATAATGCTTTGTAGATTACTGAGACAATCGAGCTCCCTGTGCACTGTAACATTACAGAGAGGGAGAGGGTTAATTTGACCAGGGCAGAGTAGTACATGTGAACTGCTGTCCATCCCACATGAAAGCAAACTTTAAAAATCTTCTGGATGAGAACTGAAAAGCATCCATGTGTCAGATGACTAGCTGCTTACTAGCTAATCTGCTCCATTGAAGATATACCTGACAGAAGCAGCATTGATTTCATTGTTTACCATAGTCTAGCATCATCTGCCATACTCCACCTGGCTTTTTAGGTATCTTATACGTGAAAGAAATTGGAACACAATAGAGATTACCACTCCTTCACTGTCAAAGTTTGGATGGTCGTACCTAACCTCTGAAATTTCTTCTGGGAAGGAGTACTACTTCTTATTTAATGTCTTGGTTTGGGAAGGAAAATTTTACAGAATTTCACTGGTCCTTCCTATAATATTGACTTTGACTTACTTCATGCATCAGATAACCAATGTGGGGACCCTGCCCGTTATTAAAGATGTCTCTTCCAAATATGCATTTGGGAGTCTGGAGAAATAACCATGAACCCACTTCTCGGATCCAGGACTCTGTTTATCATCTGGCCGCTTAAGCCTTCACTCTATGTTAGTATTACAAATCCATTGATTTCAGGGCCAATAGAATCCCTCTCTTGAAAAGCCCTCAAAAAGTCTTGGTATTTCTCTTTCTTCAATGTAAATTACTATGACAAATGGCCACAGGTCCCTTTGGAGACAGATACTATTCTTGGTGTAAGCTTGTAGTGATACTGGTAGATCTTTCCTCAAAGAAACCTGGCTTCCTTTTCAAACAATGAGTGTTTTCTCTGTGAATTAGCTTAGATTTGGAAACCAAATGAGTGATCGTGATTTTTTACTATAGTGGAAAATGTCAACTTCCCTCTTACCTCCTTTTTTTATTAATATGAATCAAGTACCACTATAGTCAGCTACCCGTTTGATCCTGAAAGCCACCATAATCTATCTTCCATCACAAAGCCCTACAGAGTAGCAACCTGGTTGCTACTCCAACCTTGATGCTCATTACACTATTTATGTTCACATTGAGTCTATTGGTGAAGTGTTACCACCCAATCTCTGCCATTTTAGAATCCTATCATCCTGCTGATTTTAGAGATCCTGCTTCTATGGCAGCATCTCCTACTGGTCTCCCAAGGACAGCCACCCCTGAGCTTCTCTAAGATCCAGCACCCATCTGACCAGATAACAAGAGTATCCCTTGGGAACTCTCTAAAAACAAGTATCATATAGTAAATCTGTGCTAACATTCCTACCTTCTCAAGCTTTCATTAAATACATTAACATCTTTTGAGTCCTTATCTGGAATAGATGATAAATGTTTCTTATATGCATAAAGACTGTCCATGGAATTAAACAAAAATGAACTCTGAGATAACTGTAGACAAATTCAGATCGCCTAAGAAGAAAAAAATGACTCTCTGTTTATAATGTAGTCCTCATGTAATGAGGGTTTTCATTAAATTTTTCCGTTAGATTTTTTTAAAAAAATTCTTTGGTTAATGATGATATCCTGGGAATATAAAAGTATAAAGTGTTCAGCCAAAAAAGACTTCCCATGTTTTGTATAAAAATCAATGGAAACAAAACTACTCAAAGGTATGACTTCAACCATCAGAAACACTATAAGCGCTTCCTCCTAAATGAGCTATGGTGAGTACATTTACCCATGTAACCATGAACTTAAAGAAGATACAAATCTCCAGGAGAAAAGAGTAGGTCTGTGCATATGTGTGTGGGAGGACAGACTGGGAAGTAGTTACTGACATGGAATCTGTGATTAATATATGTTTGAATACAATAAATCCTAAAGCCTTTCCCACAACCTATCCAAAGAGGCATTGAAAAAATATTAGATGTTTTAGTTGGAGAATCTCTTACATGATGTAGCAGACAGATCCAATCTAGATAGATTCATCATAGATGAAAAAAGTACATTGTATTGAATTCTATAGACCATGAGAAGGAGTTGATGTAATATTTGATGATCTCTGCTTAGATGATTGATTCTAATTCTGCTCATTAATTTGAACATAAATTCAAAAATCAAATACATCACTTTTTCATGTGCATGTGTTAATATTATTGTAAGAAATCTAACAGACTGACTCAAAAAAATATGGAAATATGAACCAATATGTACAAAATATTTGCAAAGAACAACACACAGATAGTGGTAATGGTTTCAAACTGAAAAACCTGTTAGGAAGGTTTGCAAGGATTTTCATTATGGTAAGTTTATTACTTTAAAATCTGCATATGAAATTAACAAGGATAAAAACATCAATAACTCAGCAACAGGCTTGGCAGTCAAGAACACATTTACATAGCAATCAAATGACTGATATGATCCCATTTTAAAATTGAGAAATGGTCTTAACCCCCTTTTTTTTTTAAATTTAAAAAACAAACAATCCCTAAGGATGGGCTGTAATAAACTAGCAGACAATTTTAATGCTTTTTAGGGTAGTATTTTGGACATATATAATTCTTTTTTAAAGAATGGTTTTCAAAAATATTTTAGTGATGAAAAATAATATTCAAAAATCTCATCTAGAAAGCCAGGATATAAAACACATAAATGTAGAGCTATTTTGGTTTGATGATCATTTTCATCTTTGTTTTGTTTTGTCTTTGAAAACAGAAAGAAAGCCTCCCAAATATACATACCCATGTTTGTTATTAAAACAAATTAAAAAACCTTTCCATTATACTGTTGACCACATGGCTTCATGGCGAGAGAAATGCAATGTAATTCAAATTTCAACATTTATTTGGGTGGGAGACATGAAAAGCTCATTTTCAACTTCAAAGAAAGGGAAACATGTTTGAGGCCAACCAAAGAAACACTGAAAAACAACAAAGGAGTGAATTGCTTTCCTATATAGCAAAGCAAAAAGTAAAACTACAGAAATTAAAATAGCATGGCATGGTATAAGAAGAAGTAACTAGAATGACAGAATAAAATAATACAGTTTTGTTCATGATAAAGATAGCATATTAAGAACTTTTAAAAATGCTTTAATGTTTAACATTAAACATTATATAATGTTAAAATGTTTTTAAAAGTTCTCATCACAAGCAAAATTTTTATAACCATACATTAATTAGACCATATGTTAACCATCTGTTAATTAGACTTAACTGTGGTGATCATTTCTCAATGCTTACAAATATCAAATCATTACATTTTAGATGTGAAACCAATATAATGTTAATGTATATGTGATAATGTTGATACAAGGTTAATGTAATGTTAATATAATATAAAATATAATGTTAATATTATTATAATGTGTTAATATAATGTTATACCTGAAACTAATATAATGTTCTTTGTCAACTGTACCTCAATTTTCTTTAAAAAGAGAAAAAAAAAACAATTTAAAGCTATAGGGTGGAACGTTAACTATCCTGTCTGGATTAGGACAGAGGGAAGAAGAGAGAGAACACTAGACTAATATTCACACTATGGACAAATTGTTTCCTAATGATTAAATCATTAAGTATATAAGCAGCTATATAAGCTGTTATTTTAAAAGAACACATACAATGTACAATATACTGATATGAAAGAGATCTACTAAACTAGGGACAAAATTCAGAAACCAAAGATGAAAAGATTTAAATGATTCATCTTTTTAAAAACAAAAATCTCTGGGTAGAAGTAACAAAGTAACATAAACAATATTAAAAGACAAATATGCCCTGGTAGATAAAATTTGCAATGTATTTTGTAGACACTTAAATTATTTTTATGGTGAATAAAAAGTCCCCAGAGGTCCACCAGAAGACAACCGGCTAACCAATAAAAAAAGAGAAGTAGATAAGAACAATCAATAGATGAGAAAGAGGAAGAAATGATTGATACATGTGTGGGAATATGTTCAAATTGACTAGTAATTAAGAAAATGAAAATTTAAACATCACTGGAGTATAATTTACCCTCTCACATCAAATCGGCAAAAATATTAAAGATCCACTTATGCTAAGGAAACAAGAGTCACCTTTAACTTTAACTGGCTAAATTCCATTTTGAAGAAGGAAACTATCCCACAACGATGTTGGCATACATGTAATAAAGATGTGCATAAATACATACACATTCCAGAAGTTTTCCCTAAATTATTATTTGTAACAGTAAAAAATCTATAAGTAATACAATTTTGAACAAAATAGCAGCAATTACATGTGTCTAATGCACTCATAGAGAGTACGATTCATCCTTTTTGAAGCTAATGCTCTAAGTCAGTGGTTCTCAAATTTTAGTGTACATTAGAATCATCAGAGGGCTTGTGACAGTGCAGATCCCTGACCCCCACACAGGAAAGAGCTCCTGATGTCACAGGCATAAGAACTTTCATTTCTCACCAGTACTCTCCAGGGATCACCCACTGAGAACCACCGGGCTGGATCTATACTTGCTGATTTGGACACAGGGCCAAGTGAAAAATTCTAGTCACAGGATAATACTTTTCATTGTCCAATTTAAAAAAAATGAAAATAAAGCATTAACCTATATAATCCTATTTATGGAAATGCACTAAAAAAGGACTGCAAGACAATACATCCAACTATTTAATGTTAACCTCTGGGAGGTGGGTGGCAGAGAGACAGGGAACACTGAAGTTAAATATCTCATTGTTTAAATCATTTACAAGAGAACTATATTCACAGTTCATTTGGTACTGATGTGACAATATTGAGAGAGTAGAGAGGAAGGAGAGAAGGGAGAATGGAAAGGAGGGAAAAAAGAAAAGAAGGAAGAGAAAGAGAGTAGGTAGCTGAATCCTGAAATTATGGGCATCTAGAGGTAATATTAGGTTGGTAGGTTGACCAACAAATCTTTACCTTCCTTCTTTCTTATCTCTCCATCTATCTTTATAATAAATCCTCATTAAATAAAGTAATCTGAACATAGTTCTAGTCCTTGCAAGCTTAAAAAAAAAAGATAATTAGCAAAGATGTAAAGTCTCTAAGGAGTATTAAAACGCAAAAAGACTGAAATTTATTTAAATGCATCTAATTTAAAGTAGACTATAAGCTAAGAAACATTTTCATACTTACATATTCAATACTAGACCTTAGAGTCTTAGTATAAATTACTTAGAAATTATAACAATCTCGCATATGTTTTATTATGTGTTGGCATAATGCTTATTACATGCCAAGTACATATATACATGTGTGTGTATATACATAATACATGTACCTGTATATTTACAATATACATTTAACTCTCAAAAGGAGTCTACGATTTAGGCATAATGGTTACTGTCACCCCTTTTATATCACCCCTTTTATATAGGTAAGAAACCCGAGGCACAGAGAACAGAGAGGTTGAGGAACTTTCCAAAAGTCACTCCAGCAGGCGCCGTGGATCCTGGGTTCTACCCAGGCAGTCTAAGTCCCACGCCATGCTATGGAACACAGCATAGTACTGTTTTCTCCTTCATTTCGTTCCTTTGGGTACAACAGTACTCAGGCTATCATGCATTGCCAGATGATATATTTTTGAATTTTTTTTTTTTAATCTAGAAAAAAATGCTGCTTTTGAATACTTCTGGAAACGGAGACCTTTACGATTCTCGTTGCCAAGAGAAAAGGCAACAGATTGAGAAATCTCCCTCCCCCTGCATTTCCAACTATCATCATATTCAGATTAAACACCACAAGAAGGGCATTCCAGTTTCATGCTCCCAGGCAAGAAGAACCATCCTCAGGACCAGCTGCCACCAGCATGCCCTTTAGTGTTTGGCTGGGATGCCAAGGCCCAGCTGTTCTGTCAGCTTTCTTTATACAGTTTGTTGACAAAGAAGAGGCCCAGTTAATTTTTCAAACAGGCAATATAAACTGAAACTGATTCACCTGCAAATACCTGAAATACCTCTGGGAATGAAGAAATAACAATACTGGAGTAAATTTTTCGTAGGGTCAGAACACACTGAAATGGTTCCAGCCATGGAATTACTTAGAAAAAAAAAAAAAATAAAGTAATAATCTACTCCTTTGTTCCAGAACTTATTTTGGATTGGCCGGGCATCAGAGATTACAGTCCAGATTGTAAATCATTACAGAGAAAATAAGAAATTCCTAGTATTAAGGGAATATAAAGATGGAGATGAGGGAGAGCAGAACAGCGGGGATGACTTTTAAAAAAGATAAGAAGTTTTATTTTTAAGCAAAATTTGTAGTTTAGAAGGTGCTAAATTTGGCCCATTCGGTACAGGAATAATGAAAGCATTAATGACTTTTCTCCTGCCATAAACCAACCTCTCACACAACAGGTTGTGGGTTCTTTTAGGTTTGTATGGACACTCCTATTTTGACCCCAACTTTTTGATTCTGGAATTTTTATTCTATGTATATCAATAGAAAAATTAGAATCAAATCCTCACAACACTAAATTTTCTTTGAGATAATATTTTTGAGTTACTGCTATCATTTTTTACTATTTTCACTGGACTCCATTGCTTCCTGTATAAATATTAAAATAAAAATCTTGACATATCAGCTTGTCTATATCAAATTTTAATAACTATTATTTCTTTTTACGTTTAGCTTTACAATCATTTTTTTTCCTACCAAGTCTAATCATAATGGGCCAAATTTTGTAGAACTCAATTTTATTAAGACAATTTTATTCATCAATCAATTTTCAGTTAAAAGTAAATGTTATAATTTACAATTTAAGCCACTGTGAGTTTTAATTTTTAATATTATTATTAATAATTAATAACTATTTTAACAACTATTTTTTAAGATTATTTTGCTAACAGCATATCATTAAATTTTATTAAACATATTTTACCATTTTAGTTCTAGTCACGGTCCTATCTATCAACCTATTGTTTCATTCTGTAAAGTTCACATGATTATTTTTATTTGTTGCTCAGGTCAAAATGGTAAGGTTCAACATCTTTGAGTATTATGAGGTAAGGATGGTGAGAGCAAAAGACAAGATTAAAATGATGAACTCATAAAATCTCCACATCGCTCTTTACTTTCTTCTATGTAGTGGTATTAGCTGGATTTTCTTTTTCTTCCTGCAACACTAATACTTAAAATATATAAGTATTTATATACTACCAGAAGAGACTTCTTTTTCATTGTAATGTCTTTGTTGACTACCGGTGAATATTTTGAACAAGTCAGGTTAAATATACGACAATAAGAATTGGCAGAAATTCAGAAATTCATAAATATTCAGAAATCCTGAATATTCTGCATTGTAACATAATTTAATTTTTTCATCACAAAAATCACATTTCATCCCAGCCTAACTATATTACCTTCTTCCTAACCCTTTCTTTCATGCCTACAAACTTTTTTTCTGTTCATTATTCATAATTTTAATGTCTTTGAAACTCTCAATTTCTGTTCCTGCTACTAAAATACCTTATGAAAGCTGTAGCAGATGACCCTGAACAACGAAATGCATATACCTGCAAACATTTGTTTTTAAAGTTTTCTATGGATATAATGACTAGGAGTAAGGAAAGTACATGTGACCTCGTGCACCACATTCTTCAGAACAAATGCTTCCTCGGCTGCAATTATGTCATCATGAAATCATGCTCCACATTCTAAAATAAACTCATTGCCATATGAATTGTTATCTGACTGAGATATTTTTGTAGTTGTCTTTTAACAGCTTCCTTAGAAGTGTCTTCCAAATTTCTCACAATACCAAAACAAAAATTTCTTTCTTCCTTCATCTTACCTGAGTATGTCAAGCATGAATGTTCAGCAATCACCCTTATCCTGCATTCCACACACACAGTTACTTAAATTTCACACACACACACACACACACACACACACACACACACACACAGGGTTTTTTTTGTTTTTTTTTTTTTCCTAGCTAAATCTTCAAAATACACAGTTTTGACTTCCAAGAAAGATCAAAGATCTTATTCCTCAATGTCACGGTTCGGGACTCACCTGTGGACGTGGATGTCCTGTGACCAGACAGGTCAGTTCTAGAGTTTCTCCTTCCCGTATGGTGTAGACCCTTTCTGAGTAGCGCTCCTCCTCAATGTTACAGGCCAAGCCTGAATGCACAATACGAACCGTTGGGGGAGCTGTTGAGTCAGGAAGAAGGGAGACAAGATACATTAAAAAAAATAAGTCAACTGTCCTCCCATGAATCATCCTGGTTGTAAGAGCAATTCTTATTAGACTTTAACACGGTCAGATCCATCAATCTGAACACTTTGAGCAATCCCAAGGGATTAAAGATATTGATGGACAGAAAGCTTCAGATTTATCTAACACTCACCAAGACATTCTGAAAATGGTAAAGGGGAGCAGGACGATGGGAGAACACCTGTGACTTAGGAAATCACCATCATTATAAGACTACATGATAAAATCTGACTGCTAAAATGTAAGAGATCCCTTCCTTTCTGAAACCCAAAATTTATTATAGTAAAGGATGATGTCCAAAATTCAGGTAGTGCAAACTCAAAAGACCATTAGAAAAAAGACAAACTCAAAAGACATTAAAAAAAAAAAAAAGAATGTGAATGAAAGCTACTGGCGTTTTTCTATTAATTTAATAAGCCTCATGGTGCAAATGGGGTGCCAACAAATGAGAAGATTTGGTTATGAGGAACTGAAACCAACTTGATTTTTAATATTTATAGACTCTTCTGTTGATATGAGCAGAAGATGATCCGTGAATTAAGCCACTGACGAAGGCAATGAATCATTAATGCCCAAATATTAAACTCTGATTCAAGAGACATAGTTCTCACGAAGTTATCCAAATTCCTAAGTGTAATTTTCAACTTTTTCAATACCACACAGGTTTTTCAATAAAACCTGACGAGCATTCACTGACTTACAAATCATTGGAAATCCACTATATGCAAAATGAGTCATGAGAAACACTTGGATAATAAGATATGCTTCCTGTCACCAAGGAGATGACTGTCAGTCACTAATTTCAAATTGGAGATCACCCCTTTCGTGAATCCAGGATTTTTGTTTGAAATAAATACATTTGGGAGAGGAAGTGTTTTCTTAAAATTATTATTATTATGTTCAGCTAGCCAACATACTGTTATTTTAAATAAAGGCAAGTGGGAGGGCTCAATCTACAGGTGAAGGACAATAATCTCTAGAATTCCCTGTAGCAATCTCAACCTACACAACAGTATTGCCGGCAGAGGCTATGGTTTCTTAAAAATTAATCAGGACATACTTGGAATTTTTTATTTAACATTAAAAAGGGTCATGAATGTTATAGAATTTGGATAAACTTGGTGATTCTATGGATGCAATAAAATGAATATAAGTCCAAATTATGGGAAAATTCCTTCTGGAAATAACCTGTGTTCTGAAAGTAACACAAAAGAAAGCTTCCAATATCTATGCTTTGTTTTATAGAACCATATGTATACAGCACTCTTAGTATTTAACAATTGAAAAGAACATATTAAGGTTCTCAATTTCAAGCAGAAACTGAAGGATAGAAAAGCCTATTTATAGATAATAATGAAACTGGGTATTTCAAGATTTTTCTGGATATCCAAGCTGAGTCCTGTTCTTCAACTTTCAAATTCAGAATTCCATTCTCCAATAATCTGCATCAAATGAAAGGCAAAAATTTCCAAAAGCAGGATAAGAAGATGAGAATTTAGTGGTTCTTATAATCACTATGCAGAAAAAGCTCCCCAGAAACTTTCTTAAAATACAGATTTCAGGGGCGACTGGATAGCTCGGTGGGTAAAGCCTCTGCCTTTGGCTCAGGTCGTGATCTCAGGGTCTCAGGATCAAGCCCAATATCAGGCTCTCTGCTCAGAGCCTGCTTCCCCCCTCTCTCTCTACCTGCCTCTCTGTCGATTTGTGATCTCTCTCTCTATCAAATAAATAAATATAATCTTAAAAAAAAATACAGATTTCAGAGGTATGGCCAGAAACCTGTTGTGTATGCAGAAAAACCTAGGAATCTGCATTTTTACCAAACACCCGAATGATAGCAATGCCAGTGCTACTTAGACCAGATGGCTAGGAATAATTTTCTAAAACTTACTAGTGTGTGCTGACTAAAGGAAAATATTCCAAAGGATAAAATATCCTTCTCCTTTTAATATTTTCAAGTAACTAAACTTCATACTGTGCATTATTTCACTGGTTTAGAAAATTAAATGATGCTCAAACAAATCAAATGTTTTGTCTGGTCTATAAAACCAATTTACCAAAAAAATTGTAAACCATGTCATTGGACACTGTCTAGACATTATAGTAATTTGTTTAGTTTTATGACATTAGAAATTCTTATCTGCAGTGTTTTTCTGGGTGTTCTGATATATTTCACACAATGTTTCCTATAAATCATTTCCTACGGTGATCAAATTTTAACTTCAATTTAGATAAGTAATACTAGAGAGCTACTTATTTTTAAACATCTATCATACAAAGTATATGCATATTATAGAGGTTGACAAACTGATGACAATCAATAAAAATCGGCAAAATATAAATAGAAAATACAGATTCATTACTTTGAAATATATTGCCATGCCAAATTTAGCTTAAGTGCTAGCACATGTCTACTAGTACATCTACATATAGAGTAGCAGGACATTTTTCCAGCTTAATTTATACCTTATTTTTGTTTTAACTTCAAATCAATGAATAGCATTGTTATTTTTAAGCTATATCTTTCCAAAGGAGCATAATGCAAACAAGTAGCTTTATTTAAACCATTTAAATTATACAGGAAGCACATTGTGTTCATTTACAAGGGTTAATTTTCTGCTATTTTCTTCTATATTTTAACACACTCTTGGAAACGGTAATTGCCTATATGAACCTCCCGTCTCTCTTATGGGAGGGTGGAATATTCTGCCAAATTTTAGGAGTGGAAGATGTATTTTTCCTAGTATGCATTAAAATATGTGCAGAGTACTTTTGCTGCTCAATGATAAGATGAATATTTTGAAAGCATCCAAGAAGCTTTGGTCTACAGAAAGCTCAACTGAAAAGGTCTTAGCTCATCCAGGTCACCTCTCTTATTTCCAGATTGAGGACATCCAGTGACCTGCTCACAGGCTTGGAGCTACTTGTGGCCTACATGAGAGCAGAACCAACAGTCCCTTGTTTTTTTCTCTACTTCGTGCTATTAAAATGATGTCTGACACAGATAAATTAGGATTCTAAATAAGTCCTTAACTATATGTACACTAGACTAGGAGAATAAAAAAGAAGAAGAAGAAAAAAAAAGATTGAGAAACTGCTCATGAAGTTGTTCGAGCACCATAAGCAGATGAGCAATGTGAGTACTATAATTGCTACAAACAACGATTATAATGTTTCAATTCACCATTCTGCCTCCAGTTACTGCCAAACCCAGGAAATCTCACAACTGCCAAAATAGTATTTTGTAATTCCTATTTTCATCATGTGCTCTTCCTGCCTAGGGATTCATGATGTCAATCCATGACCCTTCACAGAGTTCTAATGCCTGCAGGTGCTCTGAAAAGGTCCTCATACTGATTATAAAACCTGAAATCCTACTTCTCTGTAACATCAGCCCAACATCGGTGGGAAGGTAAAAATCACCTACATTTTAAGCCTTTGATCTCACACACAGAATTTCAAGCATATATTCATTGAGCAACTACTATATATCCCATGTGACAGCCTTTGCTCACCATATCCTCCCATCTAGAATTCCCAGACTGATAGATAGATCAACGTTCCTGAAATCTTCTTGGGTTATTTAGCAATGATTCTCTTTTCTTGGCTTCAGGAGAGAGGTACTGTCCAGTGGTTCTCCCTGTTCTTAACATGCTGACTTTATATTAAGCACTTCGTTGCCAAGTACCATTTTAGACATATGCCCCACACCACATGATTCAGAGCATAGATTATGTTTATATTTAATAATTTATTTTATTTTAATAGTTAACTTGTAATTTGTTTTAGTAAATATCAATATAATGACACCAACATCCTAGTTTAGCAAAAATATCAATATTTTGGCACTGAATTTATTTACTCTAAATATAAACGCAATTTGCAGTACGATCACTGAAGCAAGTCGCCTTTTATCCTCTGCCTTGTTGAAAAAAGCCTCAATTCATCATCCTGAAATTGGACTAAGGGTTATGAGTCCCTTTGCCCTGTAGAGTCAGCAATGAATTAAAATGTTAAAATATTGCCTGAGACTCATATTCATCCAAATTTGTTTGAAGTAAACCAAATCGCATTACGTAAAATCTTTCCTAACACTAATCACATCAACTCCCTTAATTCGAGTAAATTGGCCTTGGGTTCAAAAGGTCAGCCTAAAAGGGCAAAAGAGAGACATTCTTTTATCTTGTTAGAGTATACTTTTGAAAGTTAAACCAAATTCTCTCTGTATTCTGTTGGAGAAAGAACACAAATAAATTATTCTCCAATGGCAACAACCAGGAGCATTTGTAAGCTTTCCTTCTCATATACAGGCTTTCAAGCTTGTATTTACTGAACAACGGCTATAGATCAGGCAATAGGCTATGTTCTGGGGATATAAAACGTAATGCCATGAGTTGTATCTTTTAGCAGCTTACAACCTCTTGGGTCCATCCATTTTAGAAGGAAGGAAGGAGGGAGGGAAGGAGGAGGGAAAAGAGGAGGGGAGGAGAGAGGGAAGGAAGAGGGAGGAAAGAACAATTATGGTTGAATAGGATAGGTCCTCTAACAGAAGAAAGTGAAGAGTAGGAGAAGAGGACAAAGGAGAAGATGCCTAAATCTGCCTTGAGGGTTCCAATGTGTTTTACAGAGTCAATGGCATGTAACCTAGGTCTGCAAAAATGCATGTGAAGAGAACAAAGGGAAAGGACATTTCCAGAGATAGGAAGCAGTGTGTTCAAAGACATGTCTGTAAGAGACTGCCTACAGTGTTTAGGAGATAACTCCATTAAAATGTGGTCCACGTAGTTTATGACTTACTCTGAATTTTGACAGCGGCGCCACTCTCTCAAGTTGCCATTATGTGTCCAGACGCAGCAGAGACACTGTATAGCTCTGGGAATGGAAATGAGGCCAGAGACCTACTTCAGAGGTTTTGTTAGACAGAAGTTGAAGATTAACTGAATGTGGAGTGAAAGAGGAGGAGTGAAGATGACACTGAAGTTTATACCTCGATTAACTATGTAAAAGGTGATTTAAAAAAAAAAAAATATATATATATATATATATATATATATATATATATATATATTTATTTGAGAGAGAGAGAGAAGGGGACAGGAGTAGAGGGAGAGAGCTACAAGCAGACTCTGCACTGAACAAGTAGCCTAAGGCAGGGCTCGATCTCACAACTCTGAGATCATGACTCTGAGATCATGACCTGAGCTGAAACCAAGGGTGAGATGCTTAACTGATTGAGCCACCCACGTGCCCTAAAAGATCATGGTTTTAATAGAAAATGCTCCCTTGAGCACCTTCCTAGCTCAGTTGGTAGCATATGTAACTCTTGATCTCAGGGTCATGGGTTGGAGCCTCATGTTAGGTCTAGACCCAAGAAGGCAGGAAGGAAGGAAGGAAGGAAGGGAGGGAGGGATGAAGGAAGGAAAGAAGAAAAGAGAGAAGGAGAGGAAGGAAGGAAGAAAAGGAAGAAAGAAGGAAATAAATGCTTTCTTGATCGCTAGGGACTCCACATTATTCCCTCATGGGAGAGATTTGAGATGAGGAGTTCTGAGCCCAAATCATGGAGGACTTTGTTATACTAAGGACTTAGCTGCAAAGCGTTTTCGAAAGACACACTTTTGCCCGCAGCTGTCCGGTAGCAGGCACCATTCCTGAAGGACTCATTGTTTTCAGCCAGTAAATAGGTTTGGTATTTGGAGTTTTCTCTCATCTTAAGATCACCAAGTAAGAGCTCTGCACTCTGGTAAATCCCTCAAATCTCTGATGCAACGATTCTCTGGAAATTCAAGTTGCCAATATAATCTTGATGCTTTTCAACACCAGGTCAAGACAGCTTATTCTTGACATAGACCACAGATATCCTGGAATAGGCAGAGAGGGGGATGCTCAGTGGCCCCCTCTTAGAAGCCCTGGGAAAGACATCAGTGAGCCACCCTGCACCAGCATGCTTCACACTTCTACCAAGAGACAGAGGTCCAGAGACACAGAGACAGAGACAGAGAGAACATCTCACATTACTGCTCTCATGCATCAAGAGATAATACAGTTGACACTTATTTAACACCATTCTTAGCAAGCATTCAGTTTTGCTTTTAAAGAAATATAACAATAACCAAATTTATTTCCATTTTTCTTTTGAGTTAAGTGATTACATTCTTTCGTAATACACTTCTTAGTCTTCTATAACATCTTGCATTTAGCTAATTGACATTAACAACAATTGGCCTCTTCTGCTTATTTCACAATCCCCAATATAGCACATTTGAGTAGTAATTCTAAAAATAAAAATAAAAATGGTGCCTTCCTTTCTTATTTTCTGTCTTTCCTACCCAAGTCACTAGTTTAAGATAGTAGGTAAGTTTTCTTCCCCTTCCTTTTCTTTTTTTAAAGATTTTATTTATTCATTTGACAGACAGAGATCACAAGTAGGCAGAGAGACAGGCAGAGAGAGAGGAGGAAGCAGTCTTCCCACTGAGCAGAGAGCCCGATGCAGGGCTCAATCCCAGGACACTGGGATCATGACCTGAGTCCTCCCCTTCCTTTTTTAACAATGATCTCCCAACTCAAATTTTCAATTAAGTATTGTATCTATAGGCATGGTCCATAACTATCCCTCTTGTTTACAACCTTTTGCCTAATACCTTTCTGCTTAGGGTCACTACTTTACATATTCTCATATCACAGACACAGACAGGGAAGAAGAGAATAGGAAGATCTGGGAAAGGAGATGAAGAACTCAGTTTCAGATGCTGATAGTGAGCTGACCAATAGCTGAAAAGTCATAACTGGACACAAAAACCTACTGCTTCTAAACAGTAGTGCATTGTTGACAAAAGAATAGGAGAAATCTCTAAAACAGAGAATTTTTAGAATGAGAAGTTAAGATGATAATGACAGAAATGAGTAGAATGAATTCTTAATACAGAGAGGCCAAGGAAAAAGACTTACTATGTTTCTAAAGTCAGAGAAATAGAAGAAAATGTGGTGCTTTAAAAGTGACATAAAGAGATGCTGAAGCATAGAGAACTGTCCAAACCTGTTCACTTACAACAGAGTTGTAAATTTGGAGGATCACAGACAAAAGGTCATTGCTTATGACAGCTAGGATGGCATTGGTGAATTTTGAGTGAGATACGGTGTCAGAGTAATGGGGGTCAAAAGCTGAATGAGATAAGGTTTGATTGAGAAGGAGAGGGCTTAGTAGGTCAAACTGAGCTTAGGGCAAAAAGCAAAACTGCAGTTGAGGTTTACCCATGTAAAAAAGAATGGTATGTATAAAATGGAATACTTTAACAATATTATGCCACTATCTCAGGATTGCAGAGACTATTTATGTTACAAGAAACAAACCATAATGTTTTATTTCCAACATAACCATTTTTTTTGGCAATACCTGACTATTTTCCAGTACTCATCATTCTTTTAAAATTAACTTCCCTAAAATCCCATCTTTTTTCTTTTCCTTCCTTTTTTCTTTTCTGTTTACTCTTTTCTTTAAAAAGATTTAATTTTTTTATTTGACAGAGAAAGAGAGGAAGCGAGCACAAGCACGGGGAGAAGTAGAGAGGGAAGGAGGCTCCCTGCTGAGCAAGAAGCCCGATACGGGACTCAATCCCAGGACCCTGGAATCATGACCTGAGCCAAAGGCAGATGCTGAACTGACTGAGCCACCCAGGCATCCTTTTATTTACTCTTTTACAAGTTCACTTTGCCAACCTTTGTACCACATATGCAGAAATCTCTCAAAACTACCTAATCTCTTCTGTAAAAATAAAATCAAGGTTAATCCCCACACCACATAAATATCCTTACATGAATTCATATTTTAAAACCAGAGATAAAACAACAGTATTCATTCTCCCATCAAGCCCTCCTCTTGTGTTTCCATTACATTTTAGTGATTAGAAATAATGGTGCACCTTTTATTTAAGCCATCCTTCTGCCCTGCTTTGCAGTCCTCAGATCACAGCAGCCTGACTTCTCCCTATTGCTTGTATTTGTAAAAGAATAAAAGGAAGGGTCGCCTGGGTGGCTCAGTGGGTTAAAGCCTCTGCCTTTGGCTCAGGTCATGATCTCAGGGTTTTGGGATCAAGCCCGGCATCAGGCTCTCTGCTCAGCAGGGAGCCTGCTTCCTCCTCTCTCTCTGCCTGCATCCCTGCCTACTTGTGGTCTCTGTTTGTCAAATAAATAAATAAAATCTTAAAAAAAAAAAAAAAGATAAGGCAGGAAAATAGAAGGTGGTAAGCTGCTAATTTTGTTATTATTTTGATCTTCTACTTCTCCTTCAGTCTAAGTTTATATGCCTTTGCTTCCATGAAACTATGAAGACCTTTATGAAATTACACCTTACTGTACATTTCAAAACAATACAGACTTATTACATCCTATTCAGTATATAATAGGCATTGGTGAATTGAATATAAATTCATGAATATAAACATATCAAACATGCACATAAACAGAACATCCAATTTGTATATGTTTTCTAACAATAGTTAAAATCTTTCTGTCATTACCATTTAAGTAATCCTAAATAAAGCAATATTCTGACACAAAAAAGCATACAGTTTATTTTAAATAAGCTTTGAGCTCAATAAAAAATAAATACATAAGCTTTTAGCTTATTTGAGTTGTCTGATTCATTGATTCATTTAATTACTAATATTTCTGCATATATATGAACTTATTTCCCTACACCTTTTCCATCAACCCTTATATTTTGTTAACACAATATTCCTATTCCACTAGAGAGAAATACTTTTTCATATGTAATTTGATGAGCTATAAAATAAATGCAAGATCCTATTGATTATTCCAGATTTAATCAAAAGAAGGCCATATCTAGGGATGCTTGGGTGGTTGGTTAAGCAGCTGACTTTAGCTCAGGTCATGGTCTCAGGATCCTGGGATCAATCCCAAATCAGGCTCCAAGTGGAGAGTCTGGGATATTCTCTCTCTCCCTCTCCCTCTGCCCCCTCCACGCCCCGCTCTTTCTAAAATAAATGATTAGAATCTTAAAAAAAAAAAAAAAAAAAGATCATATCAACCTCAAATGATTTTGTTGATGGACTCTTAACATGAAAAGTTCTGAATATTTTGCATATTATGTCTCTTCAGTATATCCTGAGAGGCACTGTTATAAATTAATTGAACTTCCCTGAGAGACTCTCCAAAGCCCAAGATAAGGTAAAAAAAAAAATTAAGCCCTGAAGCCTCTAGTTTTAGAAAGGAGCTATTAATGTTTTCTAAATAATAGATTTTGATATGACTTTTTAGATTAATATTAGCAAAGAATTTAAAGTAGAGTTTAAATTAAAAATTAAAACTTACCTGTTTATATGCAATAAATACTATTAAAGATGGAATAAAATTCATTATCAAAGAAAATAACTTTCAATAACAACTTAATTATGTGCATGAAATATTTCTGATGAACACTGATGCAAAACTCAACAACATCCATTCATGATAAAGAAACAAAGTATGTTTAGAGAAAACATACCTCAACATACTAAAGGTTATCTATGAAAACATAGTTAATATCATACTCAATGGTGAAAAACTTAGAGTTTTTCTTCTAATATTGGCAACAAGACAAGTATGGTCACTCTTACCACTTTTGTTCAAAACAGCACTCTAAGTCCTAGCCACAGAAAATGGACAAGGAAAAAAAAGGCATCTAAATTAGTAAGGAAGACATAAAACTTTTACTATCTGCAAATGACATGATAATCTACATAGAAAACCCTAAAAAATATACCAAAAAACCTACTAGAACTGATAAATGAATTTGGTAAAGTTGCAGAATATAAAATTTATAGAAATCTGTTGCATGTCTATTCATTAACAGTGAAGTAGCAGAAAGAGAAATTAAAAAAAAGTCTCATTTACAAATGCACCAAAAATAATAAAATCACTATGAATAAACTTAACCAAGGAGGTAAAAGGCCTGAATTCTGAAAAATTTTAAAACACTGATGAAAGAAATTGAAGATGACACAAACAAATGGAAAGATATTCCATGTTCTAGATTGGAAAAGCCAATATTGTTAAAATATTTGTACTACCCAAAGCAATCTACAGATTTAATGTAATCCCTATAAATACTAACAAAATTTTTCATTGAACTAAAACACATACTACTAAAATTTGTATCGAACCACAAAAGATTCTGCATAGCCAAAGTAATCTTATGAAAGAAGAATAAAGTTAGCGGTGCCTGGAGGGGTCAGCTGGTTAAGTGTCCCAACTCTTGATTTTAGCACCGATCATAATCAAAGGGTTGTGGGATCAAGTCTCATGTCTAGCTTTGTGCTTAGCAGGAGTCTGCTTGAGATCCACTGTCTCCCTCTCCCTCTCTGTCCCTCACTCCCCACCTCTATAAATAAACAAACAAATAAATAAATAAATCTTTTTAAAAAGAAAGAATAGAAGAAAGTTGGAGTTATCACTATTTCAGATTTCAAGAATATAGTTCAAAGTTAATCTAAATAGTACCTTAGCACAAAAAAAAAGTCACACAGATAAATGGAATAGAATAAAGAACACAAAAATGAACTCATGTTTTTATGGTCAATTAACCTACAACAAAGGAGGTAAGAATATGAAGGTTCCTCAAAAATTTAAAATAAAATTACCACATGATCCACTGACTCCACTACTTGGTACTTACACTCAAGGAAAATAAAAACACTACTTTGAAAAGATATATGCACCCTAACATTAATTGCAGCATTTACAATAGTGAAAAGATGGAAGCAGCCCAAGTGTTCATCTGTAGATAAATGGAATACTACTCAGCCATAAAAAGGAGTGAGATCTTGCCATTTGCAATAACATGAATGTACCTAGAGAGTATTATGCTAAGTAAAATAAGTCAGTCAGAGAAAGACGAATACCATGATTTCACTCATATGTGGAATTTAAGAAACAAAACAAATGGACAAACAAAAAAAGAAAGACAAAAAACACTCTTAAACACAGAGAACAAATTGCTGCGTACCAGAAGAGGTGTGTGGGAAAACAGTGAAACACAAAAAGAATAGAAAATAATAAATAAAGAATAAAAAGAGAATAGAAAGAATAAAAAATAGAATAAAAAAGAATAGAAAAGGAAATGACGTTCAAAAATAATGTAATTATGTACATGAAATTTTGATGTTAAACATAAAAAGCAATAATGCAATTTAAATTGTAATGTTAAAACAATAAAAGCAATATTTTTCTAGAAAAGAACTATCATGTAATGTCATTCTCCAAGCAGGGTACTGACTTTATGGAAAATTGAACACATAACTGCAAAATATTAATCTAAAATATTTTCCACAAAATGACATTTTTGAGTCTTATTTTTCTTAAGTGAAACAGTATAAAAATTTTAAATTTAGGGGCGCCTGGGTGGCTCAGTGGGTTAAGCCTCTGCCTTTGGCTCTCAGGTCATGATCCCGGGGTCCTGGGATCAAGTCCCGCATCGGGCTCTCTGCTCAGCGGGGAGCCTGCTTCCTCCTCTCTCTCTCTCTGCCTGCCTCTCTGCCTACTGTGATCTCTCTCTGTCTGTCAAATAAATAAATAAAATCTTAAAAATGTTTTTTTTTAATTTTATTACATGAAGGTTTCTACATTTGCAACTTGAGATTTCATCAGAAATATCTTTCTTTGTTTTCACCTAGAAGCATAACCTCTTAATATCTATGGCTAAAACTTCAGACTCTTCCATGTTTTATAGAAGAAAAAAATACACATTTCACTGAATCTACGGTTTATAACATATTTTTCAAATAGAGCATTTGACAAGCTCTAATGTGTGTGCCAGAGAACAAGTCTGGCACCAGTCATGTATGCCCTCCGGTCTCTACATGGACATTCTCACCCCAAGTCCTCATGATGTACTTCCTGGTATTTCTCAAGGGAAAACAGCTGACCTACACCTTGAGGATGTCTGAAAGTCCATCAAATATTTCATTAATCTCCTATTTTGCTCACAAAGAATTTGCATAAACTAAGCTGGATATCCCAACTTGAAATATTAAGGGGAACTTCACACTCCCTCTCCTCGGTAGGAATGTGATACACTATATGCAAGTTCTTGGTTTTCTATTGTATCCTATAGTGAGTTCTAAATTGTTTCCAACTAAGAATTGAATCATGTCTCTAATTAATAAATTTTAGAAAATTAAAAAATAACTATGCCAGACACTTTGGGGGCTAGGCCATAGACTTTCAACAACAAAATGCTGAGATAAATCCACTCTTGCTTTGATGGCCCTATTCTCTTTTTTTTTTTTTTTTCTTTTTTAATTTAAATTCAACTAGTCAACTTAGTACCTCATTAGTTTCAGATGTAGATGGCACTGTTCTTTATGTGCCTTGAGTCAGTGTGGGGGCATAGTGAAGAAGACAGAGAAACGATTATAACACTGCAAGGGAAGGCAGCATTTAATCCTTAAAACATTTGATTAGGACTTCTCCCTCTAAATCAAACTTATGAAATGGCTTCCTCCTAATAATGTCAGAAGCCATGTGTCATATGGTCAGTGAACCCTCCAAGGTTCTTTGAACCACATCTTCCTTGCTTCTTATGAATTATCACCACATCTTATGAGATCAAGACTCCCCAAACCACAGATACTGATTACATCTTTTTTTTTTTTCCTTTTTTTACCCCTACGGACTGAAATGTATACCTAAATACACTCCTCTCTCTGAAATTAAGAGCTTTTTAGCTTTCTTGGAAAGAACTTACAAAGCTACAGCAAATACTAACTAAAATGAAATTAGTCTCATCATTGTGCTGCAACCTTAATCACAAATTGGGTATTTCTTCCAGTCTAGCTCATCAAGAAAACAAATGAGATTTACTACAGAATATGCCAAAAATGAAAACTTCAATTTGCTTCTCCAAGAGCGGCAATGGCAGGCAGGGAAATTTTAGGATCTGGCCTGCCAATTTCCCCATTGTTTCTCTCCAATGAGAAATCCCTGCCGCTGCTTGTGACTAATCCCAAGAAGGACAAGGTCCTCAGCATGACAGAAAAATGCCTCTTAGACCCCATAATACAGGAATCAGTGTGACAATGACCCACACCCAAAGTCCCTTTCTGAACAGAGCAGAAGAGCGATTATCACTAAGCAAGAATGAGTCAGACATCATAGGAAAATGCTCTCATGGACTGAGAATTTAGCAAACACCAGAACCTGTGTAACACATGTGAGTTTTGACAATCTTTAATTCTCTCTAAATCCTGATGTATACCTTTAATTTCCATTTAAGAAAATGAGACACACTTGTGCTCGCTTCAGCAGCACAGAACTAAAATTAGAACAATACAGAGAAGATTAGCATGGCCCCTGCGCAAGGATGACACACAAATTCATGAAGTGTTCCATATTTTTGACCACTTTCTGGAAGGTAGGATGTGCAGAGACGTGAATCTGAGGCAATATACGAGAAAACAGACAGAAGAAGGAGGGGCCGGTGCCCAGCAAGTGAGAGAGCAACAGAGCACAAAATCAGAACTTTAGAAGTCTGCTCCACTGAGGGACGTCACTCCAGTAGCCAAGCAGGGGCTGGAACACTCGCTGGGACAGCGTGGCCTCAGGACCCTCAGGATCACAGACAGACCTGGGGTCTCTCAGTGTGGCAGAGCAGCCAGGTATCGGAGTGGGGAAGCCGACTACAGAAAGGGAGCTGCGGAGGGGACTCTCAGGTCTCGGTTACCTTAAACCATGACCGAAGGCACAGTCGGGCAACTACTCTTCGAGCCAGGACGCGACAAGTAGCAGATCCAGGGAGACCCCCACATCCTCCACTGGGTAGAGTGGCGGGGAGCACGCTGCAGAAAATCTGCTGGGTTTGGAGACTCCAAATGGGGCCATACACCAGAGATAGAAACGCTTGGTCACAGACTGGGTGAGCTCAGAGTGTGACCCAAGACCAGGGAGACAGGAGGGATTGACTGGTTTTCACTGAGGGCTCACTGAGGAGTGGGCGCCCTGAGCTCCAGCTCCTACAGGCCGGAAACTGAGAGGCCTCTGTTTTCATTCTCCTCCTCTAAAGCTGTATGGAAAGCATTCAGGGAACAAAAGCTACCAAGAGCCAAACCATTTAGATTACTTGGCCTGACCCCTGGCAAGGGTGGTGCATTTCTGCCTCAGGCAAAGACGTCTGAGAATCACTGCAAAAGGCCCCTGCAAGAACTCATCATCCCACCCAGACCAAGTTTACCAATCAGTGAGAACCACAAAACACCTGTGGTAGGGTAATACAGCACATAGAATTCATGGCTTTTCCCCCATGATTCTTTAGTCTAGCAAAGTTAAATTTTTAGTTTTCATTACTTTTTCTGTTTTTTTTTTTTTTAATTTTTTCTCTTTCCTGTTTTAACCTATTTTATCTTACTAATACCATTTGAAAAATCTTTTTTAATTTTCATTTTTTAGTCCTATTCCATATTTTCACTGTATTGAAACTTTTTTTTGAATAGATGTAAGTTTTTATTTCTTTAAAATTTTGGGATACAGTTTCTTCTAACAGACCAAAATACATCCTAAATCTAGCGTATAGCTTTGTTCCAGTCTCCAGCCTGATCACTTTCTCTTTTTTTTTTCTTTTCTCTTTTTCTCAACCAACTGCTTATGTTACCAATTCCTTTTTTAAAATTTTTTAAAATTTTCAGCTTTACAGTCATATTCCATCACTTCATCACGTTTACCCATATTTTTATATATACATAACTTTTTCTTTCTTTAAAATTTTGGGAGGCTGTTTCTTCTAAAAGACCAAAATATACCCATAATCAAGTGTGTACCTCTGTTCTATTCAGCAGCCCAATTATTCATATATATATATATATATATATATATATACACCCCCCCCCCCATCTTCTCCCCTTCGGTTTTAGGTCTCTTCTGCTTTGGTTAGTGTATATTTTTCTGGAGTCACTGTTACCCTTTTAGCATTGTGTTGTCTCATTCACCTATTTTTCTCTGGACAAAATGACAAGGTAGAAAAACTCACCACAGAAAAAGAACAAGAGTAGAACCAACTGCTCAGGACCTAATCAACAAGACATAAGTAAGATGTCAGAAATAGAGTTCAGAATGACGATTGTAAAGATGCTACCTGGCTTCAAAAAAAGCATAGAAGATAATAGAGAATCATTTTCTGGAGAAATAAAAGAACTGAAATCTAACCAAGTTGAAATAAAAAAAAAAAGCCATTAATGAGGTGCAATAAAAAATGGAGGCTCTTACTAGGATAAATGATGCAGAAGAGAGAGTTAGTGATATAGAAGACCAAATGATGGAGAATAAAGAAGCTGAGAAAAAGACAAACAACTACTGGATCACAAGGGGAGAATTTGAGAGATAAGTGATACCGTAAAATGAAACCATATTAGAATAATCGGTGTCCGAGAAGAAGAAGAAAGGGAGAGGGGGGCAGAAGGTATATGGGATCAACTTATACAAGAGCATTTCCTTAACTTGGGGAAGGATAAAAGCATCAAAATCAAGGAGGTACAGAAAACCCCCTCTCAAAATCAATAAAAATAAGTCATTACCCAGTCACCTAATAGTAAAACTTACAAGACTCAGAGACAAAGAGAAAATCCTGAAAGCAGCTCAGGACAAGAGGTCTGTACATACAAAGGTAGAAATATTATATTGGCAGCAGAACTATCCACAGAGACATGGCAGGCCAGAAAGGACTGGCATGATACATTCAGAACACTAAATGAGAAAAATATGCAGCAAAGAATACTCTATCCAGCTAGGCTGTCAATGAAAATAGAAGGGGAGATAAAAAACTTCCACAACAACAACAAAAACTAAAAGAATTTGCAAACAATAAACCAGCCCCACAGGAAATCTTGAAAGTGGTCCTCTAAGCAAAGAGAGAGGCTTAAAGTAACAGACCAGAAAGGAACAGAGACAATATACAGTAACAGTCACCTTCCAGGCAATACAGTAACACTAAATTCATATATTTTAATAGTTATCCTGAATGTAAATGATCTAAATTCCCCAATCAGAAGACACAGGGTATCAGAATGGATTTATTTTAAAGATTTTATTTATTTTATTTGACAGATAGAGATCACAAGTAGGCAGAGAGGCAGACAGAGAGAGAGGGAGGGGGAAGCAGGCTCCCTGCAGAGCAGAGAGCCCGATGTAGGGCTCAATTCCACGACCCTGGGATCATGACTTGAGCCAAAGGCAGAGGCTTTAACCCACTGAGCCACCCAGGCACCCCTCAGAATGGATTATTAAAAAAAAAAAAAATCGATATGCTGTCTGCAAGAAACTCATTTTAGATGCAAAGACACCTCCAGATTTAAAGTGAGGGGGTGGAAAACCATTTACCATGCTAATGGACAACAAAAGAAAGCTGGGGTGGCAATCCTTATATCAGATCAATTAGATTTTAAGCCAAAGACTATAATTAGAGATGAGGAAAGACACTATATCATACTCAAAGGGTCTGTCCGACAAGAAGACCTAACAATTTTAAATATCTATGCCCCGAACATGGGAGCAGCCAACTATATAAGCCAATTAATAACAAAATCAAAGAAACACATTGACAATAATACAATAATAGTAGGGGACTTTAACATCCCCCTCACTGAAATGACAGGTCATCCAAGCAAAAGATCAACAAGGAAATAAAGGCTTTAAATACCACACTGGACCAGATGGACATCACAGATATATTCAGAACATTCCATCCCAAAGCAACAGAATACACATTCTTCTCTAGTGCACATGGAACATTCTCTGGAATAGATCACATCCTGGGTCATCAACAGGTCTCAACTGGTACCAAAAGATTGGGATCATTCCCTGCATATTTTCAGACCACAATGTTCTGAAGCTAGAACACAATCACAAGACGAAAGTTGCAAGGAACTCAAATACACGGAGGCTAAATAGCACACTACTAAAAAATAAATGGGTCAACCAGGAAATTAAAGAAGAATTAAAAAATATTCATGGAAACAAATGAACATGAAAACACAACTATTCAAAATCTTTGGGATAGAGCAAAGGTGGTCCTGAGAGGAAAGTATATAGCAATACAGGCCTTTATCAAGAAACAAGAAAGGTCTCAAGTACACAACCTAACACTACACCTAAAAGAGCTGGAGAATGAACAGCAAAGAAAGCCTAAACCCAGCAGGAGAAGAGAAATAAAGATCACAGCAGAAATCAATTAAATAGAAACCAAAAAGAACAGTAGAACAGATCAATGAAACTAGGAGGTGGGTCTTTGAAAAAAATTAATAAGATTGATAAACCCCTGGCCAGACTTATCAAAAAGAAAAGAGAAAGGACCCAAATAAATAAAATCATGAATGAAAGAGGAGAGATCACAACCAACACCAAACACAAACAATTAAAAGAACATACTATGAGCAAATTTGTATTTGTTCATATGCCACTAAATTTGATAATCTGGAAGAAATGGAGGTATTTCTAGAGATGTATAAACTACCAAAACTGAACCAGGAAAAAATAAAAATCCTGAACAGACCTGTAACCAGTAAGGAGATTGAAGCAGTCATCAAAAATCTCTCAACAAACAAGAGTCTTAGGCCAGAAGGCTTCCCAGAAGAATTCTACCAAACATTTAAAAATGAATTAATACCTATTCTCCTGAAACTGTTCCAAAAAATAGAAAAGGAAGAAAAACTTCCAAACTCATTTTATGAAGCCACCATTACCTTGATCCCCAAACCAGACACCCTCAAATACCCAGAGGAATTTTAAAATAGAAAACCAAAGTTGTTGGCATCACAATTCCAGACTTTAAGCTCAATTACAAAACCGTAATCATCAAGACAGTATGGTACTGGCACAAAACCAGACACCTAGAGCAGTGGAACAGATAAGAGAGCCCAGAAATAGACCCTCAATTCTATGGTCAACTAATCTTCTACAAATCAGGAAAGAATGTCCAGTGGAAAACAGATACTTTCTTCAACAGATGGTGTTGTACATCCACATGCAGAAGAGTGAAACTATACCACACACAAAAATAGTCTCAAAATGTATGAAAGACCTCAATGTGAGACAGGAATCCATCAAAATCTTAAGAAGAACACGGGCTGCAACATCTTTGATCTCAGCCATAGCAACTTCTTCCTAGAAACATCGCCAAAGACAAGGGAAGCAAGGGCAAAAATGAACTATTGGAACTTCATCAGATAAAAAGCTTTTGTACAGAAAAGGAAACAGTCTACAAGTCCAAAAGGAAGCCATTAAAATGGGAGAAGATATTTGCAAACAACATATCAGATAAAGGGCTAGTATCCATAATCTATAAAGATACAGCAAACTCAACACCCAAAGAACAAATAATCCAATCTAGAAACAGGCAGAAGACATGAACAGACATTTTTGCAAAGAAAACATCCAAATGGCCAACAGACACATGAAAATGTGTTGAACCTCACTTGACATCAGAGAAATACAAATCAAAACCACAAGGAGACAAGATTTCACACCAGTCAGAATGGCTAAAATTAACAAGTCAGGAAATGACAGATACTGGGGAGGATGTGGTGAACGGTGAACCCTCCTACATTGTTGGTGGGAATGCAAGCTGGTGCAGCCACTTTGGAAAACAGTATGGAGGTTCCTCAAAAAGTTGAAAATAGAGCTACCCTACAACCTAGCAATCGCACTACTGGGTATTTACCATAAAGACAGAAATGTAGTGATCCAAAGGGGCAAGTGCACCCGAATGTTTATAGCAGCAATGTCCACAATAGCCAAACTACAGAAAGAACCTAGATGTCCATCAATGAATGAATGGATAATGAAGATGTGGGGTGTGTGTGTGTGTGTGGTGTATAAAATGGAATACTATGCAACCATTAAAACCCCCAAAATCTTGCCATTTGCAACAATGTGGATGGAACTAGAGGATAATATGCTAAGCAAAATAAGTCAATCAGAGAAAGACAATTATCATATGATCTCACTGATATGAAGAATTTGAGAAACAAGACAGAGGGTTATAGGAGAAGAGAGGAAAAAAATGAAACAAGATGAAACCAGAGAGGGAGACAAACTGTAAGAGGCTCAATCTCAGGAAACAAACTGAGGGTTGCTGGAGGAGAAGGTGGTAGGAGGGATGGGGTGGCTGGGGGATGGACATTGGGGAGGGTCTGCTATGGTGAGTGCTGTGAATTACATAAAACTGATGAATCACAGATATATACCCCTGAAACAAATGATACATTATATGTTAATTAAAAAAGAAAAAAAGAAAAAGAAAGTGAGACACCTTCAGTGAAACTTAGTAAATTTCAAAGTTTAGTTTTAACTACATTTCTGCCTTTACCCTAAAAAACAAATTTTATTGTGTTTCATTTTGCCATGTTGCATCTTCATTTTTTAAGAGGTCAGACCTTCCTTTATATCTTTGGAATTTAGGGGTAAAAAACAGAATACAGAAAGAAAATGATCACTTATATACTGATAGGCAAAAAGCATTTTTATTAAATTAGTTCATGCCATAAGAGAAAGAATAAAAATGTCTGTTTAAATCACGCAATGTGAAACTTAAGCAATTATTAGTAAATATTATCATCCACCTATTTATTTTAAATCTTAAACTTTAGCAATTTCAAAAATATATAAACTTTGCTTCCACTTCACAATTGTACTAATTCTCTTAATCTCAGTGGATAAAGGTGACACTTTTCTGTCTGAATCCACTAGGTTTTTTCCCATGAAATTAGAGTCATTTTAAAAAATTGATTAGTCTTCTGATTTTCATTAAATCATGTTTCTGGACTTCAAATATCCCACCTTCTTCCTTGCTCTGCCAAGTTTTTCTGATAGATAAAATCCAATGAATGACTAAGCTCATTATGATTCAGGTCACCAGCTCTGTCTACCTTTCCAGGTCCCCTGTAAGCAACCATCACTCAGATATCATCTTACACTCCCACTTTTACTGGTTCACTCTCCCAGGGACCTACCTCACCAACACCAACATTACAATTTTACATAATTAACATAAGTTAAACCAATAACTAAAACAGTCAAAACTTTAAGCAAAAAGATGTTATTTATTCTTTCAAGAGAAACATTTTGCCATAAGTAATTTTCTCCCACACCTGCTTTATGTTATTCGTACATAATGAACAATGAGTATCTATGTATTCCTCTAATTCAAAAAATTTCTAGGGGTGCCTGGGTGGCTCAGTCGGTTAAGAGGCTGCTTCCTGCTCAGGTCATGATCTTGGGATCCTGGGATCGAGACCCATGTGGGGCTACCTGCTCACTGGGGATTCTGCTTCTCCTTTTCCATCTGCCCCTTCCCCCACACTTGCACTCACTCTATCGCTCTCTCAAATAAATAAATAAAATACTTACAAAAAAAGTTTCTAGTGATAAAAGAGTTTAATATTTCTAACATTTTAAATTTAAAGTATTGGGTTTGGGGTCGCCTGGGTGGCTCAGTCAGTTAAGTGTCTGACTCTTGATTTCAGCTTAGGTCATGATATCCGCAGTGGGGAGATCAAACCAAAAGTCAGGCTCCATGGTCAACATGGAGTCTGCTTAAGATTCTCTCCCCCTTCCTCTGCCCCTCCCCTCTGTTCCTGCATGTGTGTGCACATGCTCTCTCTCATAAATAAAAAAATAAACAAATAAATACGGGACACCTGGGTGGATTAGTAGGTTAAGCATTGGATGCTTTGATTTCAGCTCAAGTCATGATCACAGGATTCTGAGATCAAGCCCTGCACTGGGCTTGGGCCTGTGCCTGGAGTCTCCTTAAGCTTCTCCCTCTCTCTTCCCTCCCCCATATGTGAGGGTATGTATGCTCTCTTTCATTGTCTGTCTCTCTTAATAAAGTAATACAGAAAATCTTTAAAATAAATAAGGAAGGAAGGAAATAAATAGATAAAGTCCTGGGTTTGAAGTTGAGTTTCCTGGGTCAGAAATACTAGCATAAAATCTTGGATAGTCTCACCTTCCTCATATATCAAATAGGGATGATAAAACTTTTTACCTCACACTGCTTCAGCCATCTCATTTGACAATGTATATCTGAAGCTTACATCAGTGTCTGGCTGACAGCACTAAGCATTCAAAGTTTTAGTCATTGACAGCCTGAAATCTCCATGTATGGAGCAAACATTGAAAAAATAATATTATTGCTGATTAGTGAAATCAATACATTTTCTTCCCAATAATTTACATGAGATAAAATGAAAAAAAATGTTTAAAAATGACATCAACTTTATATAAACTGTCCATATGCTGAAATGATCAAATTTGTTGACAAATATAAACTTCTTTTTGAGGCCCATTGATCAATTAAATAAATGAAAATTGTTGCTTAAAATTTTGACTGAAACTGATGCTTTTCAAGGATAAATTACTTACTATCATAAACCATTTTAAAATATAAAAAATAAGAAAACACTTAGTGAAGAACAAGTAGGCACATCTACAGAAGAACAAGTACGTACTTCTATAGAGAAGTATTTCAGATATGCTTTTATTTAATTAATCACATAATCAGCATTCTTAGAAATATATTTTAATACTCCAAGTGCAAAGCATGTATTTGATTCCCTACCATAATCTCAAAAAAAAAGAAATCAAAAATTTGTAAAAATCTCAAAGACATATCCAAACAATTACAAAATGACACTTTCAATGCTGAAGTTTCAAAAACTAAAGTGAATAATGGAGGAATGACACAAGCCAGGAATGTTATTATGCAGATGAAGCCTCCATTTTAATTAAGGATTGAGGACGAGAGACATGAAGGTCTAAATCCAGAGCTATTTTGACATATATCAAATGTTCCTTAATTTCCAATTAAAGGCCATTTTGACAGGTTCTCATGTCGATATGTTCCTATTAGCTACCAGTACCTTTAAGTGGTGTTTTGTCACTGACCTACATTAGTATATCAAATATGACAGCAAATTAATCGCTTCACACAATAATAATTCAGATTACAGTTTCTAGCCAAATATTTAGAAGAGCACCTCAATAGCAATGAAACATGAAGAGCCTCTGTTTCAACTTTATTTGAGGAGACACTAGAGAAAAATTAAATAGGATGATAAATAGCTTTAGAGAGGTTGAAAATCTTTTTTTTAAACTTAGCATTTAGTACAGAAGCTATATAATTTAATTATGGAAATAAACTTCCTCTTTAAATAAATAAAAAAATTATTGATTTTGAGAACTCTAACTACAAAGTGTTTTGTATGGGCTATGTATATGCCCATGAGAACACCTCAAACAAAAAACATATAATTCATGCTAACATGATACTTGTCCCTATCTTTTTTTTTTTTTTTTTTTTTTCATATAAGGTAACAGGTTAAAATTTTTAACAGATCACACAGGTATGTGACCTTTTATCAAGTGGAGACTGCTGAACAGTGTGCTGTGGAATTAAGGGCTTTTATACTTTCTGGAAGAGTTTGTCTAAAGCTTCCAATTACATTTTCTCAAGAAAAGCTTCCTGTAGTGCTTTCCTGCATTGAAGAAGTCTTCCCTTGGAACAACCTCATTTTCCATATGTCATTTACATGGGGGAAGGGTCTCATTCTGGTTATCTAGGAAAAGGTGTCAAACCCTGTAAGGCTGTTTCCAGTGTTACTCCAGGCTTTTCTGATCCATTCTCATTCTAGAGTACACAAGCATTAAGCTATGGTTTGGCCCAGGTGCCATCTATATAATGGTTCACAAGTGCGTACTGCCAACACAGACCTTGGTCCTACACTCCAGGTCTCTGTACCCTCCTGTCTACTTGACAGTTTCTCTCGAATGTCTTAATATAGTCTAATATACCCCAAATATATAATATGCATCCTGTATTATATACACATAATTCAACACCTCCATAATATATAATATATATAACATATCCATAACATCTCTCTCTCCTCAAAAAGATGTCTTCTTTCAGCCTTTTCTGTGTCATCAAATGGCAAGACCATCAGAAAAACTGCCTGCAGTTACCTAGATCTCATTCTTGACACCATTACCAAGAGCTGTTGACTTTACCCTCTTAACTGGCTCATTCCCTCCATTTTCAGCACAAGCATGCCATCTCAAGCCACTATCATCTCTCACTCAGACTACTACAAAATCATTCTAGCTGATGACCCCTTTCCAACTGCATCTCCACACAGCACACCAGTGATTTTTTGAAATGACCATATCAATCCCTTACTTAAGAACCTAATGCTTTTATTTTCTTTTTCAGATTTTATTTATTTATTTGTTGGAAAGAGAGAGAGAGAGATCACAAGTAAGCAGAGATGCAGGCAGAGGGAGGAGGGGAAGCAGGCTCCCCACTGAGCAGAAAGCCCGATGCGGGGCTTGATCCCAAGACCCTGAGACCATGACCTGAGCAGAAGGCAGAGGCTTAACCCACTGAGCTACCCAGGTGCCCCAAGAACCTAATGCATTTAAAATAAAACTGCTATTATTAGGATTTTGGAAACTCTGAATGTTCTTCCCCTGCTTCCACATGGAACTCAAACTGTCCCCACTCACCCTTCCAGTCCCTCTAACTTGCTGGATTTCACTCTGGTCCAAGGTCTTTGAACGTGTTGTTCTCTCTGGGTCCAAAGTCTTTTCCTCTCACCTTGTTATCCCTGACTCACAACTCCCTCCATTGTTTTCACCACAGGCACACACTCCCTGGCTCCTCTGGACAAATCAAATCCATTACTTATGGGCACTCAGAGCAACATGGGCCTCTTCTTCTAGATAGCAACTATCTATCTGCTTAGCATAGATACAAGTTTACACACACTTTGTGGTTATGAAAGTCAGTCTCCTCCAGTTAGAAGTAAATGTCAGAAAAGCAGGAAGGTTTATTGTTTTATTCAGCATTATATCCTAAGCGCCTACCAATGTGTCCAGCATATATTTCATTAAATGTTTACTGAAAAAATGTATGGATACGGTAAAAAACAATAGCCTATATAGGCATTTAGTACAAAATAGGCAGGAAAGGGAAGGAGGAAAGAGGACTGTAGGAAAAAAAAAAAAAAAGCTATGCATAATTCCTGACTGGACTAGAAGTGCAGTTTTACAGATTATGTGCACGTCTATTTTCAAAAGTTTCCTAACTGATTGTCGTTCCAGCAAATGGGACTAATCTAGAGCCCTGTCTCTTTTGGTAAAATAATTGACATCATAACTTTCCTTAGCCTGAGGACACAGCCTTTTGCTGTCTTTCCTATAGTCTGTTTATTATGTGGTAATGTCTACATATAAAATGTCTTAGAATGTGCTGCTTAAAATGTATATTGTGATTTATAATATAATATCTTCACTAAGTGTCATATTATAATATCCTTCTTTCTGGTTGGTGGATCTTCAGTCATCTGTAATTCTGGACTGGAACAACAAACTATCTACTTTAGGCGGGAGAAGCACAGATACTGACATTTATAAATAATATCCTTAGGCTTAACAAAATTCAGACAAACTTTCTCTTCCCAATCAGTTTTTACAATTGTACATTTCTAACTTGCAGACAAACTGCAAAATATCCATTATAATCTGCAAAATTCTATTTGTCTTTCAAAAATGAAATGGACTCTATCCATAATTGGACATTTATTGGTCTGTTAAACTTAAGTTGCTCCTTCTAGTGGAGGGGTACCTTTAAACTAAAAGATTGAAAGCACACTCTGTTTTCAATCAGTATATGCTACTGAACTCCAATTTTCAGCAAGAGGGTGTCAGAGATATTTCATCTCTTCAGGTTCATCTCCACATTTTCTGTTGACTTGCTAAAAATTAACAGAGGTTTATTTGCAATGATAGAAATTCCCACTGATAGAGACATATCTTACCTACTGATTTTGGGGGGAGGGATAGGGCAACATTATACTTCTACTACCTTGAATTATGATGGTTTGTGACAGCAGTAAGAGAACCATACTCCACATGCTTTAAGTTTTTGTACTACAACAAAAAAGATATATTATTTGTTATAGACTAAATTTGAACCCCCAAACTATATTGGATTTCTGAAACCCAATACCTCAGAATGTGACCTTATTTAGAGATAGAAATTAACAGAGGTAATCAAGTTGAAATGAAGTCATTAGAGTGAGCCCTGATTCATGTAACTGATGTCCTTGTAAAAAGGGAAAATTCAGACACAGGCATGTACCCCAGGAAAGCACCATGTGAATATGAAGGCAGATATTGGGGTGATGCACCCAGCAAATCCATGAAGCACCAGAGATGACCAGCAAACCATCAGAAATTAGGGGAAAAGCATGGGACAGATTCTTCTCAGCCCTCAGAAGGAATGAATCCTGCCAAAACCTTTACCTCAACCTTTTAGCCTTCAGACCTGTGACACAAGTTTACCCAGTTTGTACTACTTCGTTAAGGCAGCACTAAGAAACTCAACAACTGACAACTAGTGAGACTACTGAACTAGAGATACAACTAGAGATACCACTGATCAACTAGTGAGACTACTGAACTAGAGATACCACTAGAGATACTACTGAGCAACTAGTGAGAAAGATGAGGGGTTCACACCTTGACATGTCCCCTGATGATACAGTCACCAAAACGGATAGGTGATAGCAACACATCCATTCATCTTTCCTTCCTTCCTACCCCCTTCTTTTCCCTCTCTTTTCCATTCTTCTTTCCCTCCTTTGCTATTTTTTTCTCTCTGCCCTCCCTCCTTCTTCCCTTCCTTTGGATAGCATGATGAATGTCACATAATCTCCAAGTAACACTGTTAAAAAGAAACTTGAGTTTTCTGAGTGGAGAAGTCCATTATTTTGTACTGAAATACAGTAAGAATAAAGAAGAGGTGGTTATCAAATCTAAAATTTTTATCAAAAACATAAATTCCCCTGTATTTTTCCTGGAGGAGAATAGTGTGGATATAAGAGATTTAAGACTGTCTTGAGTATCTGTATTTGTACTAAAGTTAGGAGAAAGCCATCTGTCTCTGCCATTTACCCATCGAATACTGTTAACCATATAAAAGTAAACTAAAACTTATAGGAATTAATGGCCAAAGGGGACATGAGCATGGACTTCACAGGCTGATGTGTTCCAAGAACACCCTATTGAATACTATGGAAAGAATGACACGTTTCCAGGAACAATATAAATCATATATGTGCCTGAAAATGGCATATTTGAAGGGGAAAGAAGGCAGACAGAGTAGATTGTGATTCTGAGGAGTTAGCTAGCTGTTCTTTTTTATCTTGAAAGTAGAAACACACACACACACACACCCCAAAGTGACTTTTCAATCAGTTCTGAGTAATCTTTATATACTGGCTGTTGAGCTTCCATCTTGTGTGTTGGGCAGGCCTCACCAAGATCATAGCAGTAAGGAAACAGTCTGTTGTTATTTTTACTTTCTTTCAATTAATTGCTTTTTGACATACCTTGTATTCAATATAGCATTAAGATCACATGTAATCATTACGAGAAAGAAAGGAAAAGTGAATTGGGGTAAATTGGAGGGGGAGATGAACCATGAGAAACTTGGACTCAGAAACAAATGGAGGGTGTTGGAGGGGAAGGGGGTGGTGGGCTGGGTAAGCCTGGTGGCGGGTATCAAGGAGGGGACGTATCGCATGGAGCACTGGCTGTGGTGCATGAACAATGAATCTTGGAACACTGAAAAAATAAAATAAAATTAAGATGTTAAAAAAAAAAAAGCTCACATGTAATAGTAACTGCAAATTTTATTTATCAGAGGAAAGGCCTTGACTAGAAGATGCATTCCACTGCTAGCTGCCATATGTTGGTTGCCTTAAAATCTGTCGACTGAAACCCAACATCTAGCTGGTAGGCTTGCCAGAGTTCAATGCCAGTTGTCCTCAATCTGGGGATGAGGTTATCTTTTCCTGTGCTGTGGTTTCTTCTGTACTATAAACAGATCTTGCAAGAATTACTAAAGCTAAGTAGTAGTCATCTAGTACCCTATGTTACTCAACTTACTACAGTTTTATCTGATCCAGAGAAAAAAGAAAAAGTATCCTACCATTGTAATGAGGAACAGTGTAGCTATACAAGTTAAAGGCACTTCAAAAAAGGACATGATGATCTTTATAAGGAGGGGCTCACCCTGCATTACCAAAACAAGCTTCCACAATCACAAAGTCATATTTCCTTTGTTCATCTTCTCTGCCATTAAAAACTATTGATCACATATATTCGGAAAGAGACTACCAATTATTTAATAATTTGCCCTGTAATAATTTAACAAGGTCCCTTTCAGTTCTGGAAATTATGATTCTATAACTGCATGCTGCTTTCTATTTAGACAGAAATAGCTAGGCTGTTATTAAAATGCTAAAAAGGACTTTTTTTCAAAATACTGAACTTCACATGTAGTAGCAAACTGAGTGAAATAAAGAGAGAGATTCCGAGATATTCTATATAAAGAAAAAAAATTTTATTCACAATGTTCTATTTATATTGATTCCCTATCACCAGAGACACACAGGAGCCCATATGTCACAGAGCATATGTTTTTAAAAATTTAGGCAACAGAAATTGCTATAAATGGCAGACTAACTAGTTGTAAGGGAATAGGGGAAGTCAAGGGGTCCTACATGTAAAATAATATTTTCTCTCCTTTAGTAGGTATTCTGCTGACAAGTTTTGAAGTGTCAAAATTAGGTCACCCTCTGGCAGCATTCTTGGGGAATAGGTTTGCAAAGTAATTTGCTTACTGCTTTATTATTACTATTATTATTATTACTCATTATTCTACTATTAGTGATCTCTAGAAAGAAAATAACAGACTGAAAAATAAAGATTGCTGCTAAAATTTAATGAAGTCAAGCAACCTGACAAGGAGACATGGATCCTGGAGAAACAGAATTCAATCTGATTTTATCCTTCAGGAACAGGCCTAGAATACAGAAGACAGGACTTGTAATGCAACACTACCTAAAACATGACTTGCATATAAAAAACGTAATTTCAGTGTCAAATCCACATCTCAGATAATTGTATTTGTCATCTGTGAGTATTCAGAGTCTCCATTTGGACTAACAGAGTACAATAATTCTAGATTTTATGAAGAGTAGATTAGTATTTTTTTAAATAAAGATTTTATTTATTTATTTGACAGACAGATCACAAGTAGGCAAAGAGAGAAAGAGAGAGAGAGAGAGAGGGAAGCAGGCTCCCTGCTGAGCAGAGAGCCCAATGCGAGACTTGATCCCAGGACCCTGAGATCTTGACCTGAGCCAAAGGCAGAGGCTTTAACCCACTGAGCCACCCAGGTGCCCCACTAGTATTGTTTTTTAAATTATGCTTTTTTACCTAAAATCTGAACTTTTTTCCAGTACCATGAGCCATGATGCAAATACATGAAATATTTTGCCCACACTGACTTATGTCAGCTAACGTATAACTGCCCCCTCCCCTCCTCGCAACCAGGATTTCTAGCTCCACTGCCACCTGCTCTCACAAACACATACATTGCTCTCCCTCAAGAAACTGCTTCGTATTAATAGAAAGCTTGCAGTTACCTCAAATGATAAATAGGAGAAAGTCTTAAGGCTGTCAGAGAAGCAATGGCACAAATTCCAGAGTGGTAGAAGATTCCTCCCCTCATTTAAACATGAACTCGAACCACAGTCCAGGAATGAACTTTGTTAAGTCATGTATATAGTATACCGTATATACTTCCAAATGAGACTTCTGAGTGACTTTATGCAAAGATTCAAAATTAAAGGGCTCAACCACAGTTATTCTTAAAATGACTTGTGGCTAGACTTGATTAATAGGTATGATAAAATTAACAGCTCATTTCCTAAACAGGAGAAAAAAAAAAAAGAAAATAAAGTTGACTACCCTACTGTAAGAGAGCTCCTTAGCATTCTCAACTGGAATGGCATCCTCAATGAGAATTAGTTTGCAATGCAACTTCGAAAGTGGAGGTTGGCATAGCGATGTAAGAGTGCCAAGTGGGAGGAACGTAAAATTAACTAGAAAGGAATATAGCAAGAATAAAAGCATGAAATAGCACGAAAGAAATAAGTATAAGAAAAACTCAGTGTCGAATAATACCATTCAATTCAATATGGGACATATTTAATTGGGTAGATACTTTGTACAAAATGTATTAAGATCTGTAAGACAAAAGTGTATAAAACACTCTTTCTTTCTTGCAGAAGCTCAAAGTATAATTAGAAAAGTCAAATGCATTAGTGTTGTCCATGGGCCAGCTGTATCATAATCACTGGAAATGCATGTTAAAAATGAGATTCCATTAACGACTCGAAAAGTGTCAAAGTTACCTTTCATCTAGAGAAAGTCAGAATATTTTCTTTCTTCATTACAGATTAGTCCAGATTCTGGAATTCTCTGCTGACTTTTCTGGCCAACAACCACTGAACCAAATCATTGTTTTATCAAAAGTATCTTAAGATAATCTTTTCATGATTTTTTTTTCCTTCCTGGTTTGCTTGAAAAATATGATGAACATGCAAAGAAAACAAATGCATTCACATTTATTTTCTGACCATGAACCTCTGTCTCCATATTTTAGATTCAAATGTAAGTTGTTTAAATTGTTAATTTTTGTAAGTTGTTTGAAATATTTAAAATGTGAAGGGTTTTGTCTTGATTTCTGTTCAATGGTTATCTAGGTAAGAAAGGAAAGGATGCAACGTGCTAGAAATGTTGTTCAGCATTCTATGAAGAAGCTAAGGAGAGAGAGAGGAGGAGGAGAGGGAAATTAGGCAACCTTCAGGGTAATTAAATAAAAAAGATGCAGGCTCCATATATGACATGGGAAACTGTGAAGATAGAGCAAGGACAAATAGGCACATGCATCTTTTTTATTTTTTAAGATTTTATTTATTTATTGGACAGACAGAGATCACAAATAGGCAGGGAGGCAGGCAGACAGAGAGAGGAAGGGAAGCAGGCTCCCTGCTCAATCCCAGGACCCTGGGATCATGACCTGAGCCAAAGGCAGGGGTTTTAACCCACTGAGCCATCCAGGCGCCCCTAGGCACATGCATCTTAACAAAAAGCAGAACAGTACTATTACAAAAGCAAGTAACAGGGCATGACTACTGTGTCACAGCATGGTTTTGGAAGTAAAAGCCAGCCTAAGAAGCAGAGGGAATGAAAAGTAGAATGTGTTAAGAATGAGATCAGGAATCACATGGAAGATAAGGGTATGACTGGTTGCAGATTCTGATTTGGGGGCTGGACATTCAGGATGTGACTTATTTCTCAAATTACCCTAAACTAAGAAACTGAATCAGGGAATTCAACAATGTTCAGTCATAAATCAACTGACACTGGGATGATTGCATCCATCCGCTCACCCAGGGGAGCAGACATCTCAATCACTGAAATCATGGATTCATGCCAGGAAAAGGAGCTGTTTGGGCTGGGTGACAGGTGACAGGAAGGGTCAATCCTTTTTCTCGTTGACCATTTATCATTCTAAGATAAGCATCTGCATTAAAACCTGCAGGCCTAAAGAATCTGAATCTTTTGGATCGGGTGATCCAAGAAGTTGTATTAATGACTGATACTCAAAATAAAATCTGGGAACTTATTTTCTAATACAAGAATACTTTGAAAAGTACTATAGCATGGCAAAGGAAAGGAAGGAAGGAGAGACACAGTGAACACAGGAGGAATTCTGAAGGTTATCTCTCTGAGAAACTGGGACCAAGCTGACCTTCGCAGGTTGAGTGGAGCTTCATTGGGCACACGTAGGAAAGAAGGATCTATCTCAGATATAGGGGTAAGCTATAAGAAAGACTCAGAGGCAAAATAAATCAAAACTCTAAAGGATATGTAAATATCTGATGATGGAATAGAATGAGAAAATCAAACACTATGACAGGCCAAATTAGTGAGGGCTGTGAATTCTAGATTCTATAGTCAGGAGCTAAGATCATATACTCTGGAAAAAAAAAACAGAGAGCCACAAAAGGTTTCTGAGGACACATAAGAGTAAATCAGATTAAGTTACAAGGAGGCCAATTTAGGTGACAAACTGCAAGAAAGATGCCCTTGGCCACTGTGGGGGACTCCACTGGGGATAAAGAGATCAATTAAGACACCAGTCAAGTAGAAGATCCCTCAAATGCACTCGGAATTCTAGATGAAGGAATGTGAGTTTTATTTAGCTGTATTTTGAACATGAGGATGACAGCAAGACACAGTAATATAAGATGGCAACAATTTAAGTCTGAAGAAAAAAAAATTACGTGGAATTAACAGAAAAACTTAAAGATCTGAAATTTCTGCTCAATTACCTATTTCAGGGAATGCCACCAAAAAATCACATACTCCACCAAATTATATTATCTGCAAGTGACCCCAGACATGTTAGGTCCACCCCTACCCTGCATCCATAAAGATATGACTAATAATATTGTAAGTGGATGCTAGAGGCTGCCACATGCCAGGAATTGTTCTCTGTACATTAAACATACCAATTTAAACCTTACAGTCCTCTGATACAGGTACTATTTTCCCCAATTTGCAGATTGAGGAAAATATAGAGACTTGAAAAGGTAAAAAAAGAAAAAAAAAAAAAAGAGAGAGAGAGAGAGACTCAGAAAGGTAAGAGAACTTGCCTGGGGTCACAGAGCTGGTGAGAAGCTAACCACTGTGCAATCCTACCTCCCAAATAATTTCTAAATTATTACTTTCCAGTACATTTCCTCCCACTGGCCTAGTCAAATTTACTCTGATCTCTTACCTAAACCACACAACAGTCTCTGAATAATTTCCTGCCTTCAGTTTTATCCCTTCTCAAGCCACTCTCCATTATGCCGTTACACCAGCTGTTCTGAAATGCAAACCACAGCATTGCTCTGCCCTTAGGCGCACACAATAGTATACATATACACACAGTTGTAGCATTTTTATAAACTCTTAATCACAGAGAGAGAGAAATTCAAGCAAATCGGTTACGGCTTGTCTTGGCTTTAGAAATAGAGATATTAAGTGTTATTGATCCCTGGAGTAGAATAATATATTATTCCTTTCTCTCTACAGAGAAATCATTAAGTTTGTTTCATTGAGGACATTTTTATCAGTCAAGGTCCTGTCGGGAATCATATGCCACTTTCAAAAGGCATGATTAAAGAGATATTAATGAAGGGGCTGTTTACCAAGGAAAGGACAGAGGTAAGGAAAAAGCAAGGAAGTGGAAGACTCTGGGACTGGTAAGAGGGGGAAGCCACACCCCAGCCACGGTCTGAAGGGATAAGAAGTGTGGACCTGGACAAACTAGTGGCCGACAGGGCCACCAGACAAGAGCCATCACTAAGCCAGGGGAATGGAGCCACTAGAACACTGTGGTCTTCTCAGAGAGTAAGCGAAGAGAAGAAATTCTCAACCTCTTCTTCTACAAACCCATCTCACCCTTTTGGTCTTACTGGTCTCATGCAATTAGAAGCTAGAAGACAAGGGAGTCCACTGGTGTCAGCCCATGTAGGGTGGAGAGTGAAAATGGAAGAATAAACGGGGAATATCCAGGCATTTGTTTCCTGATATTTATCAGTCTTGTTCTTGACACAAAATTATGTAAATTAAAGTCTATGTGAACATAAGAAACAAGCATGTCATCTGACACTCATCAACAGAAAGGCCTGCTGAGCTTCCATTTCCCATGGCCTTCCTGCTAGACTCGTCTTGCCTCTTACCTACAGCAGAATCAAGGATTTTTGGCAGGCAGAGACATGTGTAAATGCTTATTGCCAACAAATAAATCCTAATGCAGAGCAAGACCAGATTAGTATACTCCTATTCCAGAAATAATGTTTCTTTACTCCTCATGGTTCTTAGAATTGCTTACCATAATAATTTATTCATTCACAGTGTATAATGTAAACTACTACACAAAACGTAAATAAAACTATACACATATACACACATATACACAATATGTGCATGTGAATATTTTCAAGTTTTTAAATATACCTGGCTCTCCATTACATATTTCACATTAAATTACTCATTGACAGTTCATTAACCCTGGATAGTATATATCATCTACAGTTAGCATAGAAGAATCCCAAAGCTTGAAGAAGGGAAATAAATTACAAAAGTTCACAGGTTCAGGAAAAGATGGAAGCCAGAGTTCAAACCACAGGAATCTAATGCAAAGTTACACTCTTAGTCACAATGTTTTCCCATCTAAAACTGCTGAATCACATAATGTACTATTATACATTTCTTTATGAGACAACAAACAAACAAAAATATGGCTTACCCTATGATAACACAAAGTCAGCCTCCTCTTAAAGCTCTTTCATTTTCAAAGGATTGAGGTGATTATTTAAACATCACTTTACATGTATACAATTTTTTGGTCTGAGCCCTTCATGGTAACAAAAGAAGATAAAGCAAATCACCATCTGGAAGACAATGTACATTTGTACATAAATTCCTGAGGAAATATAAAGAGAAAGATTTTCTCCACACAGTGTTTGTCATCCACTGTGAAATTCTATATTTCCACCAACCAGGGGAAACTTGAAAGATCAGCTGAGGCAGTATGAAAAAGTGTGGAGAGGAAAACTGTGTGTTATAGGAACTATTGCTCTTTTTGTAGAGCATACAACCAAAATATATGCTAATATCATGCTGCATTTTTAAGATTTTAAGTAATACAAACCTATTTTTACAATGCACACATTTTATGCACTACTGGAAGAGCCTTTGTTCACACTGTGCATTCTCACTGCCTATCCTCTTGGAACAAACTGGCAAGTGTGAATGCATTGGTCTGTCTGAAAGAACCCTATTCCTGATGTGTATGTATCCAGCTGGTTTTGATTTTTTTAAATTTATTTTTGTTTTTATTCTTCCAGGTATCAGATGTGATAGATAACAAGCATTCATCAAAGAAAAAGCTTTGCACAAAATATGTTATTAGAGCCATTTCCCTTTATAAATATAAGACCAAAAAAAAAAAAAAAAAAAAAGCAAACAATCCCAGTGTTTTTGAAATAGAAGTCATGGATTCTTTTTAGAATCTGCTCTCATTAATTAACTAGGATTGTGAAGAAAGGAAAGGTTTTGAAGGGTACTGCACCCCCCCCCCCAAAGAAGATAAGAATTACAGCAACATTTGACAACTCTCATGTTTTGGATCAAGTGAACAGAGGACGTGTTAACAAAATTCTTAATTTATTTTTGGTTTTGCTCTTAATTGCTTATTTGATAAATACCATATATGTGATAGCCCACTAAACCAATCCATAATTTTTTAAATAAAAATACATATAAATGTATATGATTTAAACTAGGGGGAAAAATTCACAGGCCCAGGGGGACAGATCAGGTGTCATCTGCAAGAGATCAGGAGTTGGGAACAAAAGAAAGAGAGAGAGATGGGTTCTATTGAGAACCACAAAGGATAAGGCCCATGAAGTATGGAACCCAGGGGATAAGGACAGGGGGCTTATTCTATTCCAGCTATCGTTGCCATTGTTAATACAACTTTTTTTTTTTTTTTTTTTTTTGAAGAGAAGAGGAAGGTGTATGCATATTTTTGGGAAACCTCCCATTTCAATGTTGGCAACGGATGCAAAAATGTTTGAGACACTGTATCTGCAAGCATTCTGTCCTCTAAGCCATACCCATATGTAGGTGGGCCACAGCTAACAGGCCCCCAGTGGTGCCCTCAATTATACATAAAAGGCATCATTCTTATGTCTGCAACTGTCTTCTCTATCATTTCGTTGTTCTGATTTTGTTGGCTTTGCTGGTTCTTAAAGGTAACTTTCTAGGTTTCAGATTATCATCCAGCAACAAACTCCCACAATATATTGTGGGTTGGTTGGTTGGTTTTCACTCTGAATTAACAAATTATGTAACTGGATCAACTCAATTTTCCCCTAATTTACAGCCTGAGCAAGCAAAATTCTGCTGCTGTTATAGGATTCAAGGAGACTAAGTTATCATTATTTTTTGTACTCTTTATTCTATTTTAGACTTTCTAAAGCCAAGTTGCTTAGCATAGTTTGTTAGGCTGACCCTTGCATGCTATGGGGGGTTATTTTCTTAAATAGACTTATTTTGAAAGAAAGGATGGAAGGGGGGAGGGATGGAAGCAGGAAGAGATGAAAGAGAAAAACAGAGAAGAAAGGAGAACACGAGCATAGGAGAGGATGTCAGTCGGCTAGAAGAGGATTCAAGTGAACCTTCCACACATAGTTCTTGGCATAGAAAAATAGGTGCTTCTGTCCAAGCTGCTCAAGATGGACGGTCTTCAAAAGTTTCTCACTTCCCAGTAATGAACTCAGTACTTGTACTGTAAGATTCAAGGGTGATTTCTTTCCTTCCAAATACAAAAGTAGAGGTGTCTGTAATCACTTCATAGGTTTTTTTCTCCTTTATCTTGTGACTTCTACGAATTTTTAAAACTATATAAATCATGAATACTGGCTTGTAAATTCTCAAATTGTCACAGTAAAAATGGTAGGTGTTGACAGTTATGAACTAATTTTTGTTAGTGAATACATACAATTGATATCAAGAGAGAGGCAGAAGCAAACATAAAATCAAGACTCACAGAAGTCTATCATTGCATAATGAGAAAACCGAAGCAAAGAAAAATTAAGTGATTTGGACAAAGTCAGTCCTTTGGACTTGAGAGTATAGACTTTAAAAGTTAGTTCAAGATACCAAGTAGGAGGTGAAATAATTCCTCTATATTTACAAGGAGAGGAAGAAAGGAAATACTTTCAGTGCACAAATCAAATGTTTCAATACTATTCAAACTGCCATTTTTCTTTTTTATTTTCTTGAAATAGCTGCCAGGAAACCACTCGGGCTAGAAATATTAAGGCATAGCAATTTGAAAGGAAGAATAGTAAAATCAATGTATCCACATCTACATTTATATTTCATTAATAACAATTTTGAATGGTTTCAATTTCTCTCATTTTTATGAGTGAGTTACAGGTTACCTAGCAAAAATATTAATTTAGGATAGGTATCCTGTATGTCAATTTGATTTACTTCTATAAACCTAGATCTAAAATTTTTATACACTTTGGGTATGACTATTAGTCTTCCATCGTTTGTGATACATTAGCCTACAATATAATTTCTACTAGAGGCATTAACTGCCATAGTTTGGGGTATGTGACTATGCTTTAAATAACTGGAATATACAATGAAATACAGAGAAAAAAGTATGTATCTTTCAAACAGTATTTAATGTCATGTCTCATAATTCAATGCAACATCAAAGGGAATAATCCACAAACATTTGGTAAATTTTAAATTGGAAAAGCAGAATTCTGATAAAGTGAAGTTATAGCTTTGAAAAAAGAACCTAGGGTGCCTGGGTGGCTCAGTGGGTTAAAGCCTCTGCCTTCTGCTCAGGTCATGATCCCATGGTTCTGGGATTGAGCCCCGCATCAGGTTCCCTGCTTGGCGGGAAGCCTGCTTCTCCCTTCCCTGCTCCACCGGCTTGTACTCGCTTGCATGCTCTCTCTCTCTCTCTCTCTCTCTCAGTGTCTCTCTCTCTCTGTCAAATAAATAAATAAAAATATTAAAAAGAGTGAAAGAAAGAAAGAAGGGAAGGAAGAGGAAAGAAAGAAAGAAAGAAAGAAAGAAAGAAAGAAAGAAAGAAAGAAAGAAAAGAAAGAGACCTAGATGTACCATGTGTATTTCTTCCCCTATGACAAGGTATAATCAGAATAACTTGTATTACCAAGTCAATTTCAGTCATGACATTAGGAGAGAACCACATCATAATGCTTCATATTTCTCTGTGGCTACCAGAACAACAACAACAACAGAAAATTCAAAGATATGAGATACTTAGATCTAAAACCTATGTAAATGAGTTCTCAAATAATTCCACAGAGTATATTTCCTTTGTGACAACATATTTGAGTGAAATGTGGAAATAATTATAACAGTTCTACTGGGCAACATTTTTCAGATTTCCTTCCTATCTAAATCCCCATCTTTCAAAAAGCAAAGAAAGATGGAAAACTGGATTTTATGAAAGAATTATCTATGTCTGGACTATATAATCCCTTCTGCATGTTTTCGTGAGGTGTAGAGAAGTAGGATTTACCCATTACTACTGAACTTCAGACTGGGTTAACTTTAAAGAATTTTTTTAAATAAGTTTACTGAGGTATAGTTGATATACAATGAAGTGCACACATTTAATGTGTATAATTTGATGTATTTGGACATATGCAAATATCCATGATATTATCACTATGATTCAGGGAATTAGTCATATCCAACACCTCCCAGACTTTCCTGTGTTCCTTTGTTTTTGTGAGTGCATGTGGTATGAGCACTTAACATCTGATGTCTTCTAATAACATTATGAAGTGTACAATACTGTACTGTTAACTACAGTGCAGCAGAACTAGAACTTATTCATATAGCAGAAATGACACTTTACATACACCAAACAAAGGCTCTCCATTTCCCCTATACCACCGTATCATCTGGCCTTCTGCCTTCTGGATATATATCCAAAAGAACTAAAATCAAGATCTCAAAGAGATATCTGCACACCCATGTTCACTGCAGCAATCTTCACAATAGCCAAGATGTGGAAACAACCAAAGTGTCCATCAACAAATGAAATACAATTCAGCCTTTAAAAAAAAAAAAAAGCACATGGATATACCCGGAGGACATTATGCTGAGTGAAATAAGCCAATCACAGAAGGACAAATACAGTGTGATTTCACTTACATGGAGATCTAAAAACAGTCAAATTCACAGAAGCAGAAAATACGACAGTGGTTGCCAGGGGCAGGCAGGCAGGGGTAAGAGGGTGTCGAAAATGCGCCAACCTTGTTTTTATCAGTGTTTAAAAATCTAATTCTTCTTAACGCAAGATAAGTTTACTAATCAGAAGGTTTTTTTTATGATGAAAATTTTGTCAACTGCAGCACCAGTCCATGAGACATTTCATTAAAGATCAATGAAAAAATGTCATGGTATTTTAAAGATATATGTGTATACAGCATAACATATATAAATTTTAAAAAGCAACTGTTTTCAACATTAGAGCAAAATGTATTTTATGAAAAAACACTCTTCTTATAAGATGACATAATTCTTCAATCAAATGCTCAGATTAGAAAGAAAATGTAATTTTCTGTATTTAGCCCTGAGCAGTTTGGTGTGAAGCAGGAAAGAAAAATCAACAGAAAAATTACTATATATGTCATTATGCCAAGAAATAAGAAGGTGCTAAAATAAAATTTATACTGCAGAAACTAGAATTTAATCTACCCATATACAGTTTATTTTAGAAACAGAGACATCTAAAAAAAGTTCTCTTTCACAAAAATGCTCCTCTTGATAAAAAATAAAAAACAACTTATAAAACTCTCTCACTTTCTCATGCAAACATATTTCCTTGCTTTTTCTCAAATCACTTGGTTTTAATCTGAGTTATTTTAATAATTTTTTGGAAATCTACTTAACAACGCTGATTTTTGCTAAGAAGTTAGTTTATTGGGATGATAGAAGGGAGATGTTTATTAGATTATTTGATAATAGGATTAATAAAGACCATTAATAAATGCCTTATTTTGTATATACTTAATAACTTAACTAGATCCATGACACCTTTTCCATTAATGATTAAATCTGTCTATTAGTGAACTCTAATTTCCAACTCTCATTTAGTACCTAGAGATATTTTGGGCATAAAGAAGACAAACAATTTAACTAGGGAGACACGGATAATGGAATAAGAGGAAGAAAATCCAGTTGTTCTTATGTCTCGTCATAAAATCTTCTACATGTCCATACACATAATAACAATATTAAGTTTGACTCCAGGCCCATTTCGTTCATCCCATAAATCCTAGAGTTAAATCAAAACAAATCCATTGGGGCGCATGGGTGGCTCAGTGGGTTAAAGCCTCTGCCTTCTGCTCAGGTCATGATCCCAGGGTCCTGGGATCGAGCCCCGCATCGGGCTGTCCGCTCCGCGGATAGCCTGCTTCCTCCTCTCTCTTTCTACCTGCCTCTCTGCCTACTTGTGATCTCTGTCTGTTAAATAAATAAATAAAATCTTAAAAACAAACAAACAAACAAACAAACAAAAAACAAAAAAAAACCCACCTCCATTAACTCTCTGTGTGATTCTCTACAAGCTAGTTATATTCATTACGCCCCAGTTTACTCATTTGGAAAACAAATATAGATAATTCTGAAGTCTCCCATAAACTCTCAAATTCAGTTAATCAGTGATTGGTTTGCATTCAGAAATTGGCTAAGTAACTACACAAGCCTTATTGCACTCAATTTTGGCAACTACATGTAAGGACACATTAGCAAAATTCAGACATGCTGCTGAATCCAAACAACATCAAAACAATGATAACACAAATAATGTAAATAGTCAATTTAAGTTACTACAAAAAACTATAACCCTGTCAAGAAAAAGCAGATTGCATGGTGCACTGGGTATTACATGCAAACAATGAATCAAGGAACGTTACATCAAAAACTGATGATGTACTACTATATGATGACTAAGATAACATAGTAATAAAAAAAGAGAGAGACATATTATTGAGGGGTGCCTGGGTGGATCAGTCAGTTAAGTGTCTGCCATTGGTTCAGGTCATGACCCCACAATCCTGGGATCGAGTCCTGAGTCAGGCACCCCGCTCAGTGGGGAATTTGCTTCTCCTTCTCCCTCTCTCTCTGACCCCTCTCCCTGCTCATGTTCTCTCTCAAATAAATAAATAAAATCTTAAAAAAACAAAACAAAACAAAACACCAGAACGTGTCTTCCAATGTGGAGGGGAGGGAAGTCTGGTCCTTACCGAGTTTTATGGAAAGAAAAAGGTGGAATGTACTTTAAAAGAATTCAAGACTGAGTCAAAGCCAGTTCAATACTAGTGTAAAATTTCTTTCAAAAAAGAGTGCTAGGGCGCCTGGCTGGCTCAGTTGGTAAAACGCGTAACTCTTGAACTTGGGGTTGTAAATTCAAGCCCCATGTTGGTTGTAGAGATTATTTAAAAAAAAAATCATTACTAGTCTTAAATTTAAAAATCAAAATTAAATGAAAAACTATTTTAAGAAGATGAAGTTCTAAAATCAATAAAGAACTTATCAGACTCAACATCCAAAAAACAAGTAATCCAGTTAGGAAATGGGCAGAAGACATGGACAGACATTTTTCCAAAGAATACATACAGATGGCTAACAGACACATGAGAAGATGCTCAACATCACTTACCATCAGGGAAACACAAAACAAAAATAGATGAGGAATCACCTCATACCTTACAGAATGACTAAAATTAACAAGTCAGGAAACAAAAGATGTTGGCAAGGGTGTGGAGAAAGGGGAACCCTCCTACACTGTTGGTGGGAATGCAAACTGGTGCAGCCTCTCTGGAAAACAGTATGGAGGTTCCCCAAAAGTTAAAATAGAATTCCCCTTCAACCCAGCAATTGTGCTACAGGTATTTGTCCAAAAGATACAAAAATCCTGATTTGAAGGTACACATGCGCCCTGATGTTTATAGCAGCATTAACAACACTAGCCAAATTATGGAAAGAGTCCGAATGTCCATCAACTGATGAATGCATAATGAAGACGTGTTATGTGTGTATACACACACACACACACACAAAAACACACAATGGAATATTACTTAGCCACCAAAAAGAATGAAATCTTGCCATTTGCAACCACGTGGGTGGAGCTAGACTGTAAGTGAAATAAGTCAGTCAGAGAAAGACAAATACCATATGATATCACTCATATGTGAAATTTAGGGGAAAAAAACCAATGAGCAAAGGGAAAGGGGGAAAAGAAAAGAGAGGAAGGCAGGGATGCCTGGGTGGCTCAGTCAGACACTTGATTTTGGCTCAGGTCATGATCTCGTCAGGCTTAGGCTAAGCAGGGAGCCTGCTTAAGATTCTCTCTCTCCCTCTTCCTCTGCCCCACTTACCCCACCAAAAAAAAAAAAAAGAGAGAGAGAGAGAGAGAGAGAGAGGCAAACCAGGAAAGACTCTTAATAACAAAGAACAAACTGAGGGTTTGATGGAGGGGAGGTGGGTGGAGAATGGATTAAATGAGTAATGGGTATTAAGGCGGTCGCTTGTGCTGAGCACATGTAAGTGATGAATCACTAAATCCTACTCCTGAAACCAGTAATACACTCTATGTTAACTAACCAAAATTTATATAAAAACCTGAAACAAACAAACAAACAATAAAGTATCACAACAGTAAAGAATTCATTTTTTCCAGTAATTTTAAATTTAGTTGCATTCTAATAGATAGAGAAAATAAGTTGAACAGAATACGATTTACGCTTTGTTTCAAAGTTACAGCAAATATCAAACAGCCTCTGCTTTGGCTATGATATCATGATCAGTATAGTCCATTAATCTAACAATTCTTATTTGTTTCAACAATATGAATTTTTGTCTTAGTACAATAGCACTTATAGTATTAATTTTTAAGAGTTACTGAATTTAACCATAGTTTTTCTATCAGTGATAGACCAACAACAAAAATAAGTCTTCATCCCTCATTTCTCCCAATTTCTACCCTCAATCTTGATGTTCACACATACACGAATTCAATTCACTATCTTAGAAAATAAAATGACTTCACAAATATAATTATTTTGAATATATGTTTAGAAGCAAAATGTGTTAATATTCAATTCTGTTCTGATCTGACAAATGAATGAGAATAGTATCCTAAGCCCACACTTAAAAATACTCATCATATTAGTTGTAGTATTTTGTATGTGAAAGGACTTCTTAGTTCCAGGTAACAAATAATTAAGATTTCTGGATCCCTATGTATTTTAAGTTATGGTTAAGATATTCCCTCTAGCAATATGCTGGTGTTCAGAATTTGAGGGAATCACAGCTCTCAACTGGGATGATAATAAGAAACTAAAAATAAGTCCATAATGGAGTTGTGACTCATCACACTCAAAAGGTGATAGATAGAAGTGTTTGGAATTTTCAAGTGACATATAAAAACAAAGCAAAAATCTTCCTGGTTTTTTGAGGGAAAGCTCTACAGTACAGACTCACTGGAGAACAAATAAAAATATAAAAATCATCTAGATTTAAGATATAGCAAGCCTATTTTCATCTTTAGGTCACATTGAATTTGGCTCATTCAGGATGAAACACTAATTATACATACATGCATTTTTAAAATCCTTTTAGTAGGAGATTTGCATCTTAAAGTGTATTGAATCTGTTTTGTTTAGTATCATTTTTAAAATGCAAGGAGTAAGGTAGCATGGTTGTTAAGTTCAAATTTTATTTACTACTTAAATGATCACAGGAAAGTCACTGAGTATCATTTTCTTGCCTTTAACGGGGAGATAATGATACCTTATGGAATCTGTAAGAGGATTAATGAGATAATCCCTGTAAACTGCATGCCATGAATAGTGGTTATATTTAAAATTTTACTTAAATATATTATTCAGTACTTTTCATTTTTTCAATGTTAAAAAACAAATAAAAATTAGGTTATCTTAATTATTTACATTTTGCTGACAATTCTATAAGCAAATATACATCTTACTAGTGTCTTTCACACCACATTTTGAGTGTCAGAAAAACTCTGGCTGCGGCATGATTGATAATTCAAGTAGAATCAAACGCAAGGGATTCTGAGTGCTCAGGAAGCTAGTCTGATGTGGTGAAAGGGTCTCTATGGGGAGAGGTCAAGAACAGATCTGTCTGCACTGAATGAGCAATATCTGTTAAATAAGCACTTCAAATCGTTAACACTTGGTTTTCCCACACAGGGGAATATTAGGGATGTTGGACACCATAATTGCTGAAAACAGATCACATTTAGCTTTAAAACTGGATTTTTTTTAAAAGATTTTATTTATTTATCTGAGAGATAGAGAGAGCAAGAGATGGGAGAAGGTCAGAGGGAGAAGTAGACTCTCCATGGAGCTGGGAGCCCAATGTGGGACTCGATCCTAGGACTCCAGGTTCATGACCTGAGCTGAAGGCAGTCGCTTAACCAACTGAGCCACCCAGGCGCCCTAAAACTGGATTTTTTAAAGAAAGTATTAAATAATTAGTATGTATTATTATATATTTTTATAGTTACCATAAACCAAAGAGCATACCCTTTATGTATATTGCCTTATTTAAAGTAATTAATTCAAAGCTATTACTGAACACCTACAATGTGCTAACTCTTTTACAAAGCTGAGGTTCAGCAGTGGAAAGGCAGACAATATCCTTGCCCTCATAACTCCTACATTGTAGAGGCTGTGACAGTTATTTTAAATAAATAAATAATAAATTATATGCTATATTATTTGGTGATCAATACTGTGAGAGGCAAAAAACAAAAAGGTATAGGGTGAAAAAGGATTTCCAGAGGTTTGGGGATTGCAATTTTAAATAAAGTCATCATAGAAGACTTTCCTGAAGAGAAGGATTGCAATTTTAAATAGAGTCATCATAGAAGACTTTCCTGAAGAGAAGATATTTGAGGTCAATCTTGATGTAGATGAGAGATGAGAGAGTACACCATATGGGTATATGCAGGGGAAGAGCCTTCCAGGTTGCAAAAACAGCAATGGGAAAACCCTAAAGTAGAGAGTATTTACAGAGTGGGACAGACTGAGGAGAGTAATGGCAAATGAAGACAATAATTATGGAAGACCAGATCATGTAGGACTTTTTGTTAATTGCATTTACTCTGAGCACAATGGGAAACCATCAGTCATTAAATACAGTGGAATGACACATGCATGTAATACACACATTATACATATGCCATAACATATAAACCATATGACACACACATAAGATCCCTCTGGCAGCTGGGTTGAAAACAGATTAAAGGGGGACAAACCCTGAGGCAGGAAGACCAACTCTCACCCAGTCTCATCTCTGCAAGAGATGAGACTGGGTGAGAGTTGAATATACAGCGTAAGCAAGAGGAGCAGGACAGCTATTTGTGGGGCTCAGTGAAAAATGAAAATGTAAGGTCTTTGTTGAAAAAAAAAAAATTAAGCGTTTTTACACAGTGATAGTAGAACATTAGCCCAAGCACAGAGACTTTCTGAGTGTGGAGTCCTGCATGACTGCATAGGTTGCTGTCTCAGAAAGCTGGTCCTGGAGAGAATTCAGGGATGACTCCAAGGTTTCTATCTAAGCAATGAAGTCATGGAGCTTCCATTAATACTGATAAGAAAAAGTGTAAGAGAGGAAGGTTCAGGGCCAGGGAAAGTGTCAGTTTTAATACACATCAGCAGTTGCATGATGTGTTTTAAAGATTTTATTTATTTATTTGACAGATAGAGATCACAAGTAGGCAGAGAGGCAGGCAGAAAGAGGAAGGGAAGCAAGCTCCTTGCTGAGCAGAGAGCCCAATCCGGGGCTCCATCCCAGGACCCTGAGATCATGACCTGAGCTGAAGGCAGAGGCTTAACCCACTGAGCCAACCAGGTGCCCTGCATGATGTGTTTTAGAGTTCACAAAGAGACGCCAAGGAAGTAGCTAGGTCTGTGGTTTGGGGTTTCCAAGGGAAGTCTGAACTGCAGATATGTGTTTAGGTGTTTGTTAGTCAGATATCAGCTCTCCTGAGGTCTGAAGTGCATGCAGACGGAAGAGGGAAGAGGTCAGAGGATGGCGTCCTGGGTCGACAAGGGGGCCTATATTTGAAGAAGGAAGGGAAGAATGAAGGAGGGAGAGAAGGAGGTAAGAAAGAACAACTAAAGAAGACAGAAGTGAAAAAATAATAATAAAGAGCAGTACTGAGGAAACACAGTCTCAGTGGCATCTGGAGATCAAGTGGACCAGAACCACAGAGAAGGGAAAGATTGACTTGATGATGTTAGGTGATTCTCACAGATTAATAAAATGATGACTAAACATTTACCTTTACATATCACATAGAAGTCATTTTTGAGCTCAACAGGACACTAATAGAAAGTTAGTGGAAAGGGATGACGTCTGGCTGCACTGGTTTTGAGAAAGAATGGCATGAGAGAAATTAACATCAGCAACTACGGAGCTGCTCAAGAGTAGAGAAACAGAAAATGGAGAGTGGGAGCAAGAATATGGTAAAGAGGCATATCTCTGAGAGAAAGAAATAAATGCATCCTCATAAAAATCCTTTGAAGTTGACATTATTTTTCCTATTTGATAAACCTTAAGTAACTGGGCCTAAATCACAAAACCAGCAAGCTGCAATTGTATGTCACCACAAAATTATTTAAATTAAAATGCCACTTTGAGGGGCACGTGGGTGGCTCCACCAGTTAAGTGTGGACTCTCGGTTTCAGCTCAGGTCATGATCTCGGGGTCGTGAGATTGAGCCCCAAGTCGGACACCACACTCACCGTGGAGACTGCTTGAGATTCTTTTTCACCCTCTGCCCCTTTCCCCCACCCTTCAAAATAAATAAATAAATAAAATCTTAAAATAAATAAATAAGTAAATACATAAATACATAAATAAAGTACCAGTTTGAGTCACTGCCTTAGGTCAATTATTTAGGTTCTTAACATGTCAGGGTATGAGGACAGAGATTAAATGTTTATGCAGTGGCTTAAAAATGGTAGGTGCTTAAAATCTCAGCTTAAACATCACCCCCTCAAAGAAGAGTAGGCCCCCTCAAAACTCTGCCACATTATGGGGTATACCATATCATAGAATATGCTTCTATAGGAGTACTGGATAAAATGTATGGCTATTTCACTTATTTATTTGTTTATTGTCCCAAATATAAGTGAATTCAAGAATCTTCTCAGACCTGCTCATTTTTTTTAACAGTACTGAGCACAGTGCTCAGACTAGTATCTGCTCAATAAACATTCACTGAATGAATATCTACCTTTCCTTTATTCACCCTAATCACAGTCATGCCAATATAGAGAAGAGAAATACATATCTATCTTCTTGATATTATTCTCTTTAGCATTAGAAAAACTACAAATTTTCATTAGTTCTCTTCTCAAATCTAGTTTCATTTATATTTCAAACACTCATAGTAGTTGTGAATGTGACATTGCACTAAATTATGGTGATAATGTGTTTATATCAATTATATTATTCACTCAGCTTCTCATAAAAATAACCAGTGAAATACAGTAAAAAATTGAAGAAATGAAAAATGTGTCAACAGAATGTGTTAAATTAGGAAATGTAGACATTGAAATTAGTTCATTTTTCTAGAACTTCAGTAATGGTAACGCTTGAAACTGTATTACAGATAGAGCCACAATAAGTATCATTCACAGGTATTACTCTTGAAGTATCTGCTCAAAGGACTGTATTAGTTCCAAATAATTTATTTTACTGTTCACATTCTCTTGCCCACATTCTCTACTTACAGTGTTTGCAACATAGAGAGCCTTTGGTTAGAACACGGTTTGGGTTCCACTGACACACCAAAAACCTTCAGGCTCACTTCACGAGAAAAAGAAAAGTAAGTACTAGTTTGCCTTATTGGCCATATTTCTTTTTGATCAATGCTGACATAAATCTGCTTATAAACTAAAGTTTCCATCTATCAAAGTTGAGAAGTATAACAAACTCTCATGCCAATTAAATTAAGTGAGAAAAGAGATAGAAAAAAAAAAGATGGAAGGAAAAAATGGGAAAGAGGAGAGGTACTTATAAATTTTTCTATATATGAATACTAGCAACTGATAATACAATACTATTTACTAGGAAAGGAGCTGCAAAAATAAAACTAAGAGAAATTTAAAAAAAATCTTTGATAAGGTAGGAGGAAACAATGACAAAAAGGAAAGAGGGGCAAGAACCAACAGGTGTTGGTGAGGCTATGGAGAAAACGAACCCTCATGCACTGTTGGTGGGAATGCAAACTGGTGGAGCCAGTTTGTGGAAAACAGTATGGACTTTCCTCAGAAAATTAGGAATAGAACTACCTTATGAGCCAGTAATTGCACTACTAGGTATTTACTCAAAGAATATAAGAACACTGATTCAAAAGGATACATACCCCCTTACCTTTGTAGCAGCATTAGTTACAATTGCAAAGATACGAAAGGCAGCCCAAGTGTCCACTGACTGATGAATGAATAAAAAGATGTGATATACATATATGATGGAATCTTATTTGGTCATAAAAAAGAATGAAACCCTGCCATTTGCAATCACACGGCTGGAGCTAGAGAGTGTAATGTTAAGAGAAATGAGTCAGAGAAAGGCAATTATCATATGATTTCACTTATATGTAGAGTTTAAGAAACAAATGAACAAGGGGGGAAAAAGAGACAAACCAAAAAACAGACTCTTAACTATAGAGACCAAACATATGGTTATCGGAGGGGAGATAGGTGGAGGGATGGATTAAATAAGCGATGGGCATTAAGGAAGACACTTATGATGAGCGCCGGGGTGATGTATGTAAATTACTGAATCAATACATTGTACACCTGAAACTAATATAACACTGTATGTTAACTATACTGAAATTAAAATTTAAAAATAAATGATTAAAAAAAAGAAGATTAGGAAATAGTAAAACAAGAGGAAGGGGAAATAAATTGTTCATATGGTAGCCATTGCCTAGGTTCCATTGATAATTTTTCCCCCTAATAAAATCTATGATATTAAATCCTATAAATTAAGGATTGCAGAGTATTCAATAGCACATGATAAAATTTCACATATTATTCTATGATTATATTGTAGGAGATATCAAGAAATATGTCACTAAGCTCTGCACTTTATTTGAAATAAACTGATGTCTAAATACTCATTTATAAAATGTCTCAGACCCCATGATACAATTTTTTTTTTAAATGACATAAACACCCAGAACACTACACTGTAGTTTCTATTACACAGTCTGTTTTTTCCTTTAAGAATTGCTTAAATAATTGTATGGTACAACAGAACAATTTTGTTCTCAAAGTATCTTAAAATAATCTCTGTATTTACTTTACTCTTTCAAATAATCTAGGAGAGACAAGTCGGGTTTTCAGTAGCTGTTTTACCCTAATTGTGTATTTGTTCTTCTTAATTAGCATGTCATCAAACTAGATCATGAGGATTAGAGTAAATGAGATTTTATTGTATTTCATACAGTCCGCTTTAAACAGTTTGTGTAAGTGTATGGAAATCGCTTTGTTGATTGGATAGAATATACCGAATACTGAAGAACCCCATTAAGAACTAGATAGCATCAGAGGAAGGAACACATTGCTGAAAAGACAAAAGGTATATCTGAATAGACTCACTAGTGATATATGTGTAAGTGGACTACAATATCTGCATGTGTGCGTTCCTGACATTCAATCCTAACCCAAAAGAATGATCACATCCTCACTGATTTATGCAAATTTATAGTGCAATTAAGTAAGAATAAAATTTGTTAAGTGCTTCAGAGCTTGTAAAGCTTTCAAGCACGGCAAGAGAGATGGATTTGACATATTTATTAGATTTTGGTTTTAAAAGACAATAGTGAAAATCTTGCCTATGTCCTAAACAGCTTATGCAAGCCTACAGGCTCTGATACTAATGATGTTAGCTATTATTCAGAAGTTCATTGACTCATGCTCAAAGCTGAGAGTGAAGAGGTGTCCTCTTAGATTGGCTTTCCTCTATGTATGTAGTATAGCATGATACACCAAAGCCCCACTTTTTTTCTTTTCTGAGAGTCATACGTGCTTGCCTCTGTCTCTTAAAAGGCGCATTATTAACCCAGTTGTATGTTGGAATTACAACACAGGGTTAACCCAGTTGTATGCTGGAATTACAACATAGGGCAGCGGTCACATAACACCTAAACAAAGAGCCACTTCTAAGAAAATGTTCAAACCAGTTGGTCAACAGGGGTGACCATTTTAGTCAATCCATCAAGAGTCCTGTGGAGATATAGTTGCAATTCATGCATACCTCACAATCCTACCTACAACAGGTCAGTTTCTTTGTGCAGAAACCAAAGATATCTATTGACTCAAATAAGGGCATTTCATAGAAGTATTGTAATTATTTGAAAGACATAGGTTTTTTGATATATAGTATAGTATGATTTACTTCCTCAACTCTGAAACACATACAGATATTTACAAATATATGAAGCCCAAAATTAAGCATTTTTGTTCCTGAAACTTGGTTTTAGGTGATATGAAGTGTTTGTACTATTGTTCATACGATGTTCTAACTGATTCACAAAATTCTAATTTAATTTAAAAAGTGCAATTAGCCATCACATTCACTAGGAGTTGCACATTTTGAAAATTTCTAAAAGCCTATTAGCCATTTCAGAAGGAAAAAAATCACGATCATGTCTACTTTATACTGGTTGAAATTAATCACTGGTAATTAACATACCTTATATAGGGACAGTCCATTTAAAAGGGCTATAATGGCTTCATTTGTCATCATCCAGTCTTAAAAGTTCATGGGTATATATATAGCATCTTTAGGGGTTGTAGCAGAATGAGGGAACTGGCGTGAATAGTGAGAAAATGAAACAATACTTGGGGAATAGTTATATTTAATTTTAGTATTTTTTTACTAGATATTAAATAAGTTAATATTATTAAAAAAGGGGTGCCTGGGTGGCTCAGTGGGCTAAAGCCTCTGCCTTCAGCTCAGGTCCTGGGATCGAGCCCCACATCGGGCTCTCTGCTCAGCAGGGAGCCTGCTTCCTCCTCTCTCTGTTTGCCTCTTTGCCTACTTGTGATCATTCTCTCTGTCAACTAAATAAATAAAATCTTAAAAAATTTTTTTTAAATATTATTAAAGAAAATTTCATGTTTCTCATAAAGAGGGGACATAAGTTAATAAAAGTTTGGAAGCAGTATATCTTAAAACTTTAATAACTGAAAAAGCAAGATTATAAAGCTAACTTACATGGTCATTTGTATATGTATATAAATAATATTGTATACACATGCTTTTCCTACTGATGTCTACTATATAAGTCAAATACCATGTCTTATATAGTAATACCAGAATTTATCAAACATGTGTCTTTTAAATGTGGCTATACAGTTAATTAATTGCTTTTGATTTTAGAATTTTATTAGGAGAAACTAAAGATATTGCAATGATAACGGGAGGCCTTGCAGAGACGATCAGGACTAGATACTCCAGAGTTTGGGGTCCTCAGTTTCACAGACCATCATAATTTTGTCACCCAACCAGAGATCACAGCAAGCTATACTCAACTGGGAGGATTTTCAAGACACTAATGCCAATGTATAAACAGATTTCCTAACTACTAATGCATTACAAAAAATATGAGTGCCAAACAAAATACTTATATATTCTTGATCTGTATGTTCTTTCCCATTGACTAAAACAATATGGGGAATAAAAAATATCCAGAGTACTGACTTTAATCATGATTTCAGGACCCAAGGTTATTAGGGGAGATGACATCAATCATTAGTACCATGTACTTATGCCATTTTGTGGAATCCATCTCAATCACAGGGATATAACTTCCAGGGGAATTCAGATAGTCATGGCGCTCTCATTTTTTAGCACTAGAATCAAACCAACAATTCATTTCAAAATTGTCTTAAAAAAATCTTACTGATCTCCTAGAGTATGTGACCATAACATTTATCACACAGAGTACCAAGGGGCTAAGCAAATGGTTTGCGGCCACTCCTTGATGCTATAGTATAGCAGACATTAATTACAGCCTTCTTTTCTGATAAATCTGGACTTAGTCTTAGATTCTATGACAGTAGCAAGCAATCTAGGCAGTCACTATAATTTGATTAAAATTGTCATTTTTAATGAAATTTATTTGTCATCCCAGAGTTAGAATTACTATTCAGATGCGTGATGTATTCAAACATTCAAAATTCAATGCCACAGAACTCTCCCAGCTTATAGTATGCTGTTGCTGTAATTTCAGACCCAGCATTCACAAAATATTGATTCAGGTGGGTTTCTTATACAGACAGTTGATCTCACCCTCTATATTTAATACTCTGTTAACTTCATTTTGAATGAATGTCTTATTTTCAAATTTGGGGGAGCCGCTGACTGCTGCTTTCTATGTACTTCGTCCCATCTGCCATCACATAATCTTGCGCTTCCTCCCACGCTGATCTTATTCTAAATTTTCCTGGTAAGGAACATTGCAATTTAATGATCTGCAAAGGAACAGTTGACTTCTGAATAATAGGCTGGATTGGGAAACTATTTTTTAGGAAATACAAGTGAAATTAATAGTATCTACCCTAATAAAAACCCAAGGCTTCTGGGCTTTTTGATACAATGGTATATGGCCAGATAAACCCTTTTGATAGCTGTCATGGAGTGAAGTGACTAAGGCTATATTTGTTTTTTTCAACACTGATGATCATTAAATGGAAAATAAATCATATTGAAGGTAAAAGAAGTATCTACGCCTTGGTATGTGATTTCCTACTTTGGGGTAAGTTGTAAGCCAAGTTTTTGTTTGTTTTGTTGTTTTGGAGAGGTTTGTTTTTGTTTTGTTTCCTTGTTGGTTTGGCAACACAAAGATGCAACAACCATACTCAATTCTCCAAGGAAGTATGAAAACAGGGAAGTTACCTCAATGTAAATAAGGCGACTTTTGATAATACATATCTCATTACCTAAGGATATGTCTGACAAATCAGCCTTACCTCAAGAGCCTTAAAAATTTATCTCAGCAAGCTTTGATGTTTCCTTGGGGAAAAGTGTCAATTTGTTTCTCTTTCCCCAGAAGTAACTGACCACATATAGTTATTCTTTGCATTTGCAGAAGATGGAGAGCTCAAGTGGACAGAACAGCAGGGAGACCTTGTGGGAGAGGCTATGACTAGGCTAAGGACCCGGTTTATTTAGAGATTCATAAGCTGTTCTGCAAGTTCCAGCCTAGTGATTTTATTTGTTTATATTTGCTAACAGCTCATGAGAATGTATGCCTAGCTCAGACAAAATGTTTTCTATGTATACTCCATATGGAACGAATACTAATTGATATCATTCTACAGATGAGGAAACAGAGACTCAAAGCTACTGAGTAGTGGAGCTGAATACAAACCTTTGTATTTATCGACAGCTCAAGTTCTTACATTCTCTGCTGCCTCTTCCTGAATAACTCAGAAGTAGAGAGGTATACTTCTTTCAGATTTCTGTTTTGTTTTATCTGAAGATGAAGTTGGTGATGGTTTCCTCTCAAGAGAGCAGTCACATATTTTACTAGGAGGAACTGTATTGAAGGACAGAGCATGTGGAGTCTTATGGAAGCATTCCATGGGTAAAGGGAGAAATGTTTTTTAGGAGGGTCACTTGAAAATGGTCACTTGATGGAGGGTGTTCCCCTTAGAGGAGGTAAATGTTCCTAAACTTAGGCATGAAGCAGCTTATGAGCAGAGCAAAAGATGGCTTAAGGGACTTTGTGAAAACGGCTTCAGATTCAGATGGCCAGAAAGAAGCCACTCATAATAGTACTAGTAAGGTTTTTTCCATTTCGAACTTCTATTATCCAAAAAAAGACTTCCTTACAGATTTAAAAGCTAAGTTCTGCTGGCGGTGGGGAGGGGGGAAGAAGGGCTTATTTTATACTTGAAAGAGCCTAGTGAAAACCATATCCTTTCCTCTGTAGTCAGAGTAATGGGAGCAAGAAAAGCTTTATCTGAAAAACACTACCTCAGGGAGCCTCCCACAGAGTGGGAAAAGCAGGCAGCGGCTAGGAGGCCAGGGACAGATCTGAAGAGATTCTTTCCTACCTGAACAGGAAGGCCACATCTTGGGGGACAGGTGTTCAAGATATTATTGATGGATTAATGAAAATGCTGAGGTTACTCTGACAAGAACTAATTTCTGATAATCCTTGTGGTAAAGTCTTAAGCTATTAAAAGGAGACATGGTCTAATTCTTAAGGGACAGACTATTGAATCCTGGGCACGGCATTACATCAGGAAGGCAATGTCACCTAAATTATGAGTAGTAAAGAGACAGGTTGAATTTGTGATGAAATGAATGCTCTCCCACAGTTCAAAGGAGGGCATCACCTAGAGCGAAAAGTCTTAACTCTGAATTCCAAATAAATACTTTCATTCTATCAACATCACTGAATTTCACTTATCAGTTTCATCCAGATACAACCACTCCTATTCTTTCCAAGCCTTTGTGTCATTTTGCCCCTAATGTTTTCAAGATGATTTCTTTTTAGTTTTATCTTGAATTGATAAGACGTAATTAACTGCCACAGAATAAAAATACTTTCTCTAATAAAGAAGGCAGACCCTAAGGAACAAAAATGCCATTTTCACTCATTATTTAAATATAATAACACAACAGGAAAGTTATTTCTGCTCCTAGAAAAAAAAATTTTGCATCTAGGTTATGATAATTTCATTGTTTTACTAATTGATTTGTTAAATCTTTCTCTAGTGCTCTGAGCCTTTATTTTTTTTTTCTTTTTTCCCCCTGCATCACACAATTATATAGCTTGCATGCATTTTAAAATGCGTTAAAAATGGTTATGGTAATATGCAATAATTTTAAATAAAGCATTCAGATGTATCTAAAAACTCTAAAAACTTTTTCAGTATTCAATTAAATAATGAGTTCCACCACTTCACAGCCTATTCATTTACCCCAACTCTTGGAGAAATGGAAGAGTGTATACCTCTGCACTTCTAGAAATAACTAAACTGCCCCTGCCAGCCCCCCTGAGTGCCAACAGCTGATCATTGTTTACCTCAAAATGATGCTCCACTACAACGGTTTCCCTCCTTTTCTTCCCAATTTCCTTCTGCCTTCTTTATCCTTGGCACCTATCAAAAATATTGCTTCTGAGGAGTAAAAGATTTCTTTATTTTATAAAGAGGAAAGCATTTTCAGTTTTGGCAAGAGCACAAGCCAAGTATTTTTCACAATGCCAGGCTGTCAGGACCAATGTTTTGTCTCTCATCCTATTGTTAAAGATTAGCCAGGGTGGGGTCTATGACATTCTTTATGTGTAAAGAACCTCTCCTCAATAATACAAGAACAAATAGTCTTGATGCAATGTTTTGCCAGGCAAAACCAGAGCCAATTATGAAATAGTTTATTCTTCCTTTAAACAGTAGTTTGCTCTCCTAGAAAGATGATTAAAGAGTGAGCCACTCTCTCTTTTAATCTGTTTTTCAAAGTCCTAGTCAATATCAAGGAACATTTTACAAGGTATATGATGGCTAATAACAAAAAACTACATAGTCTGGTATGGGGTAGATTCTAAAAAAGGAAAACAGAAATATTTTGTAGTTCTCTACCACTTTTTTTTTGTTTAAAAAAATGTGGCATTACTCTTCTCTCTCTTTCTCTCTCTCTCTCCTTTTTTTTAAGATTTTATTTATTTATTTGACAGGGACACAGCGAGAGAGGCAGCACAAGCATGGGGAGTGGGAGAGGGAGAAGCAAGCTTCCCCCTGAGCAGGGATTTGGATGCTGGCTCAATCCCAGGATGCTGGGATCATGACCCAAGCAGAGCCAAAGGCAGACACTTAAGGACTGAGCTACCTGGGCGCCCCCATTTTCTTTTCTTTCTTTTTTTTCTCTTTAACAAATTGTCCCCTTGGCTCCTTGAGAGCAGGTAATTTCTACAAAACTTCGTAATTTTTCTGCATCATGTAAGATTATTATTCTGCACAGAAGTTTAATTATTAACCTATATAAAATGTGTTAATTCAGTTTGTCTCTTACTTTTGTATGTAACTTCCCATCTGGTAGGATACTTTTATTAATAAAGCACTATTTAATGTCTGAAGGAGTCTATGTAAGCTACATGGTAAAGACACTGAACTAACAGTCATGAGTTAAATACAAAAATTGCATTCCCCAAAGCCAGCAAAAGAGTGCATAATTTGAAATTTTTATTATATTACTATAGAATTGCAACTTAATTTTAAGACTATGGAAAAGATATGTGTGCTTGAGGGGGAGTGGAGTTGTGTGATATATGCAACATCAATGAATTGGTAATCATTATTTCATGACAACTTATAAAAAAAAACTCACAGGAGAAATAAAGAAATGGAAGTAGAAATGTTTTGATGTATTTGATTTTAAATTTCAACCTAATATTTTGCAAACAAAATGAAAAATTAAATGTTTACATTTCTTTCCCTTGGGAATTTACCACCTTTTCTAAAAGAGTTCAAAACCAATGAAAAAAAGAAACAAGTTCTATTTAATATTTATTTTTAGCTAGGACTTGGCCAAACCAGATGCTAGGAGTAGTTTTACCGTTCTGAATACTAAATATTCAACAGATGGCTCCCTTTTGATTTCATCCAATCTGGAAATGCCCCAACAGGAAACAAAGATGGTCTTCAGACTGTCCCTTCTCTATTAAAATATACTTCCTTCACGTGCTATGAATAGAAGGTAAGAATTACAATCTCAGTCTGTAAAACAATAGGTTTAAGGATTGTATCAATAGTCCTTATGCAAATAAATATCTCCCAAACAACAGCTTACAATATCCCTTTGCAAGTGAAGTATTACAAGAATAAAAAATGAAGGGAGGGGGGACAAAACCTCAAAGGTGTTTTTGAATTTCTGCTTCTAGTAACTTCTGGATGATAACTCTCAGCTGTATAGTCCCTTTACAACTTGAAAATGTATAACCATCCCCCCCATCCACCACCACATCCCAACTCTCAAATAGAGTTACTTGGTTAAATGATAAAACCATAGAGAGCTGGCAATCTCCCCAGCATGAGAATTCTTTCACTGTAAGACTACACATGAATTACAATGAGGCTCAAAGAATAGTCATAAATTAGCTAACCCAAATACTAGATGTTGTCTGTTTTCCTTTCATTATAAACACACACATTTGCATATGGTATCTAACTGAGTTGAAAAAGTCATTCTGTTCAAATAGTTAAGCTGTTATCTATTAGAGAATAACTAGCAGGTAACAAAGCAAACATTCGATAAATGGTAACTATTACTCTTGTTTTAATGTTACTACTAGTAACCAGCTGGCCATACTAGTTTTGTGCATCATATAAACCTGTATAATGGAACAATGTATGCAAACTTTATCCTTTCAGAATTTCAGCAAAAGCACCACTGAACCAGAAGTCAGGAGTTCTATTTCTTTTCCTTTTTTAATCTCTTTCTTTTTGACCTTAGGCAAGTTTCTCCCATCCAGAGAGCTGTTATTAAAGAATGCATGATATATGTACATAAAACACTTTGCATACTATAAATTAATCGTTCACCTGGATTAAATGTTCCTTTTATTTGTACTTTTATTAAAAATATAGCTTATTTTTATTCATTCATTCAATAAATATTTATTATTTATTGTGTCTGGTACTGTTCTAAGTGCTGGGAATTTAATGGTTAATGAAATGACATACTTTCCACCCTCACAAGGCTTATAATCCATAAAGAATATGACTCAAATACGATAAAAACAAAAAAACTGGCCATTATAAAGTAGCACTGCTATGTTTTTGAGCAGTTTTCTGTGTCTTAGAACCCAAGGGAGGCTGAGAAGAAATCAGTGTTTAATCTGAGAATGGAAAGATGAGCCTGGTGGAGGGAGAACTAGGTTGCAGAAGTGCACACAGGCAGAGAGAACAGTCCATGTAGAAGGCCCAGAGTCAACACAAGCTATATACTCGGGGAACCGAAACCTCTGCATGGCAGGTTCCGAAGGAAATAGAGAAGGAAATGAGGAGTGATCAGACGTAAGCAGGGAACCACTGAAAACAGAGCAGTGGCCATTATAAGAAGTTTGGACTTTGTTTTAAAAGCAATGAATTTTAAGGTTCTAAGTGAAACAGTTAGATTTTCAGGTTTAAGACTCATTCTGAGAGCAATTGTGGATAATAACTTAAGCAAGTAAGAATGAAGGTCAGGATACTGTTTAGGAGACTCTGGCAACCGGGGCACTTGTCTGGCTCAATCAGTAGATCATGTGATTCCTGATTTCAGGGTTGTAAGTTTGACCCCAAGTTGGATATAGAGATTACATAAAAATAAAATTTAAAAAGAGAGAGAGAGAGAAAATAAATAAATAAAATTTTTTAAAAAAGGGAGAGAGAGAGAAGGAGAGACTATGGCAGTATTTTGAATAAGAAATGAGGGTAGTAGCTTTTAGAAAAAAAGTAGAAAAAGTAGCAATGAGAATTCATAAAAGTGGTAACATGAGCAGATGTTTAAATGATGATGGAACTAAAGAAGTTACATGATTATTTATTATGAGTGGTATCAGACATAGGGGATGGGAAGAATCGGTTATGAGTCAAACGGACAAATGATCCCAGGGTGTCTGGTTTAGCCTCTTAGGTGGATGGTGTTGTCATTCATTCAGAGCTAGAGAACAAAAGAGGAAATACAGATTGGGTGAAGACTGTGTTTTTAAGTTTGAACATCATGCATTTAAGATACATATAGTACCTCAACATGAGGCATAGGTTAGGAATCTGGGTTGAAGATAGAGAGTGAAAATCTTCAGTGTACAGCAGAAATTAGTCATGGGAGTTTAATGAATGGTTCATTGAAAGTATATGCAGCAGAGGAGAAAGGTGTTAAGAATGTCATTACGAATAGCATCAACACTAAAGAATGGGCAGAAGAAAGAGTCCACAAAATGAGAAGAAATGGTCTGATATACAGTATATAATGAGGAAAGTGTGTTGTTATAGAATCAAGATATAAGAAAATGTTCAACAGAATGAAATGCTAGAAAGAGATCAAGTGAAATCAGAATTGAGAAAGGTCCCTCAGAAGAAGTCAAGAGTGGAGATTTCGGTAAAGAGATAAACTGATGGGGGCACCTGGGTGGCTCAGTGGGTTAAGCCTCTGCCTTCCGCTCAGGTCATGATCTCAGGGTCCTGGGATCGAGCCCCGCATTGGGCTCTCTGCTCGGCAGGAAGCCTGCTTCCTCCCCTCTCTGTCTGCTGTTCTGCCTACTTGTAATCTCTTTCTCTCTGTTAAATAAATTAATTAAATCTTTAAAAAAAAAAGAGAGATAAACTGATGAAGGTTGTGTAGTGACTCTAAGGTAAGGAAATAAAGGGAGAAAAAAACTACAGGTCTAATAGTTGTAGGAATATTTGGGGTCTTTTAAAGACATTTTATTGCTGTTTGTGTGGTTGTGTGTGTTTAAGACAGGACTAACCTTAGCATGTTTAAATGATAATTTGGGACGTAAGGAGAATGAAAGGTCAAAGATAATTACTTGAGAGAGTTCCCTTGAGAAGGTGAGAAAGGATAAAATACACAGTACAATGGAGGGATTTGATTTAGAAAGTAATAGAACACTTCCTCAACTCTCACAGAGAAAGAGGAGGTAGGAAGAGAGGGAGGAAAAAGTGATTGCAGAAGCAAAAACCTTTTGGATATGGTGGCAAGAACTTACAGAACTAATTCAATGGCTGCTATTCATCTGAAAAGTGAAGCCAAAGTTATTTGCTGAAGTTATTGATAGAGGAGGAAGCTAGTTTGCAAGCAAAGGTGAAGAACTTTGAAATACCTCCAAAGAAGAAAGAAAGAAAACCACTGAGAAATACAGAAGAATTCTCATGTATTGAGAATCTGGTTGAGACACAAAGGGTAGAGAAAATAAACTCATAGTGAAATCGATTGTTTTATTTATTAGACTTTGAGTGGTTTTGTACAGAATTCATGGTGTAGGAGTGAATAAAGTAAGTTCTTGAATTGATCTAGGGTTTGGGTATTGACAGGCAGCTCTGACAGAAGAACCCTTAACATGTTTGAATGTTTGCCATGGGAAATGGAGCTGAAAGTGTTCCCAAGAGCCTACCTGAAGTGACAGACCAAGACATCTAAACATGACAGGGAGAGAAGAAGTAACATGAAAAGGCCACAGGAGCACAGTAGAGTGTATTGACACTGGATTGACCTAGACATGAATTCAGAGCCTCCTTGTCACCTTTCAATTGTTTGACCTGCAAGAGCGGGTTAACATTTCTGAAATTCTCTGGTGTGAAATGTGGGATGAATAATTCTTAACTAATAAGGTGGTTATGAGATTAAGTGAGATAACATATGTAATTTATGAGAAAAATGCCCCTTCAGTTTTGCAGCACAGGGACTAGGTAAGAGTTATGTGCTTGACATATAATAAACACTCAACAAAGATTAGCATCATTATTGCTACTGCCAAAGTCAATGCCATCATAAATTTTGCAACGAAACGCAAGTGTTTAATGGAAACCATGTAATAAATATCTCCAAATGCTAAGTAGTTAAGTGAACATAAACTTTCTTCCTTAGAAAAATATATATAACTATTCAGTGTAAGTTTGCTATGTCCTCAGAATAATAGATTTTTCTTGCTTTGGCTTCAACATTATTTCAGAAGAATGTCAGGACTTTGTTGTTGTTATTGTTATTTGTTTTTGTTTTTGTTTTTTTTTAAATAAGATGAATTGCAGAATAAAATGTATTGACTTTAGTCAGTTGAGAAAGGTGGGAGCATAATGATAAAATTGCAATGTCTTCACTCTGAGAGAAAGGAAAAAGCACTAATATTAAGCTACATTCTCATCACTGGTCATGCCAGAGGGTAGGGAGCAAGGAAAGAATTTCAGCACAAATATGTTTGTACAGACTAAATTGCAATCTAATACTTACAAAAGCTATCCCCCTTGGAGGACAAATACAACGCATTTTTTCATTGCATTTGTGAAAATGAAGCTATAGAAGGCCAAGCCAATTACTCAGAGCTACTGTAGCTGGGTTGGAGACCAGATGTTGCAAAGGTTGGAGGGAAGCCTTCTTTCAAAACCAGTAAAATCAGAGAAGAATATTAGACTTTTCTCAGAACAGAAGCAGAGGTCTCTCAATAACCATCTTCTAATGGTTGAAAAGGGATGCCTTCCAAACCTAGGAAACCCAAGGTAAAGAAATCTTCTTTTACTTTCAGTAATTACAGAAAGCAAGTCAAGTGTGTTCAGCTTTGATTACATGAAGAACCAGTTCAGGATTTATGGTACCAAAGGTTTATAAAATATAAGAGCCCCTTTTATCAAAATATATAAAAATACAAATCACATCTGGTACATGGTATTTAAAAAGACTAAAGCAAGTGAGAAGATCTGTATTAAATCTCATCAGCATCAAAGTAAGACCCTCTCTGTCAACTTACCTAATTATGAAGATCAGATGATCTATACAAAAAAATTTGGCAAGAGAAATTTGTCTATACAGAGTCATGAATTTAACTCGGGAAACAGTACAAATCTGGCCTATGACATGTTGTCTACCTAGTAAGAAGTAATTTTTTTTTTAAGATTTTATTTATTTATTTGATAGAAAGAGATCACAAGTAGGCAGAGAGGCAGGCAGAGGGAGAGGGGGAAGCAGACTCCTTGCTGAGTGGAGAGCCCGATGCCGGGCTCAATCCCAGGACCCTGAGATCATGACCTGAGCCAATGGCAGAGGCTTTAACACACTGAGCCACCCAGGCACCCCAAGTCAGAAGTAATTTTTTTTTTTAAAGATTTTATTTATTTGTCAGAGAGAGAGAGGGAGAGAGAGTGAACACAGGCAGATGCAGAGGGAGAAGCAGACTCCCTGCCGAGCAAGGAGCCCGATATGGGACTCGATCCCAGGACGCTGGGATCATGACCTGAGCCGAAGGCAGCTGCTTAACCAACTGAGCCACCCAGGCGTCCCAGGAAGTAATTTTTAACAAACATTTTAATAGCAGAGTTCTAAGGAAGCACTCACGCAAAAAACTGTGCAAGTAACCCATGTGGTGTAATTTAAGACCACAGAATGTCACTATCTCCAGATATTTCCCGTTTCTAGGAGGGATGGTATATGAAATCTTAACATTAAAGGATCAGCCTTAATCAGATGTCATCTCACCGCTAAAGTGATGGAATCACTGCTTCACAACACTCCCTGTGAAGTAGTCTCAGCAAATTATAAACCTAAATCTGTTCATGGCTAGAGACCTAAATTAAATGTTTACAGGAAATACAGGGGATAGAGGAACATGCTAAATTTCACACGCATGCAATATACAAAATCTGGAACAGGGGAAATCTAGAGGATACCTTACCCAAGTCCTCCAACAAATATTTAAAAGAGAGAGAGAGAAGGGGCTTTGTAGATCATAAGAGACTTAAGTGAAATGTCAGCTGATGTAACATGTGGTCTTTGTTTGCATCCTGATTCTTATAAACCAACTGCAATCCAGGAAACAATCCAGAACATCTGATCATTAATTCTGATGATATTAAGAAAATGTTAAATTTTAGGTGACTAAATTTTAGGTGACTAAATTTTATCTTATCATCTAAAGATAAATTATTAACTATTTACAGATTAAAAAAAAAAAACCATAACAAGTAACAGAATCAGTTCTTTGTGGTTTTTCCTGAGTTATAAACTATTGACCTCTCTGTGCCCATTCTATCCCCTTCTCACGCTGTGCTGTATTCCCAGAAGGCTAATCTTTTAGGTCATGCCATCAACCTGACTCTCCCTTGTCCTCTGCCTTCTAGTCCTGCTCAGCCAGTGGGAAGCAACAGCAGGAAATGGGAGGGCAGAAGAAAATGCAAACTTGGGTACTGATTCCCCTGGCTTCCTCTCTACTGGCTGCAGTTTCTCTACCAAAACCTAGAACTCCTGTTAGATGGCACTCCCCTCCAGCTAGGCACTCACAGAGTTGCAGGAACCACTTCTTTCTCTCATCCTGTTAAGGTCAGCTATCTTTCACCCTCTTTATTTTAACTTGTTTTATTTTTTTTTAAGATTTTATTTATTTATTTGACAGAGAGAGAGAGAGAGAGAGAGAGCGAGCCAGAGAGGGAACACAAGCTGGGGGGGAGGGGGGGATGGAGAAGCAGGCTTCCCACCAAGCAGAAAGCCAGACCCAGGGGCTCAATCCCAGGACCCTGGGATCATGACCTACAGGAGCCGGTGGCAGACACTTAATGACTGAGCTACCCAGGTGCCCCCAACTCTTTTTATTAAAGTTTTTTATTGTTGTTTTTTGTTTTTTTATTACCTTATTTGCTCCATCTGTTTCTTGCTGGGACTCTTATCAATACATAATCCTCTGTTCTTTAGATATAGTAAATAATCAACAAAAGAGGTAACAGTTAATTTATTATGGGATAACTGAGTTATGACCTATGATCTGAGAAGTACAGACTATCAGAACATTGTAAAAGCACTAAAAGATGGGACAGGCACTAGAGAATAAACTCTGCCAGGACCCTATGCTATATAAAGGTCGTTTTATCCATTTAGATTTAGGGAACTCATTAGGTCACATCTGAAAGTATGCAAAATATGCTGAACTTTTAACTAGACCTTATTAAACGTTAACCATTTTCTGGCTATTTTGGTGAAAAAAGAAGTAGAATTTAATGAGAAATTCTATTCAACAGATGTGGCTAGAACACATAATTCGTTAAGATTTATTTTCCAAAGATGTCAATTTGTAGGGCTCTTTAGTATCCCTCTTCCAAGAGCTTCTCCTATTTCTGACCATCTCCTCCCAGCAGAAGATCTTAGAAGTAAGTTATTTGATTTCCTGCTTTCATTAAACTCTATTGTCCAGTTATAGATACTTGATCCCTGATGACAAATTCAGTATGTTTCAAGCTTTGAGACTAGTTTTTTCCTACCTGGGAAAATTTAAAAAACCTACATCAGTAAGCCAAATGACTCAACCTGGTTGAGATAAGGTTAGCCTTATCTTAGTTCTAGAAGGGTAATTTCTATTTTATTCATGTGACCAGCTGCCAATTAATCTCAATATTTCTTATTCTTTTTTTCCTTCAGTTTTTAATGTATTTTTTACCTTGCCACAGAAATGCAGGAGTAGATATTACAAAAGATTCCATCTCTCTATCTCCCTTCCAACTAACTGTAGTCCTATAACTAAGGTTTGTCCAATGGGATATAAGTAAGAGTTACAAATATAGCTTCCAAGAACGTCTTTAAAGGGAGGAAGCAAGCCTTTCTTCATGATTTCCTGATGACTGAGAGGCAATAAGGATGAGCATTCCCACAGCCTCCTTGGATAATAAGTGGCTTTGAGAATAGAAGAAATAATCCTTGGTCTCTGACATCATGGAGAACTACGTTAATCCTCAAGGGACTTCCACTTCTTCACCACAAAAGACATTTCTACTTTGATGAGATGACTGTAACTTTCTTTGGCCATTGTTCTTTAAGCAGTATTTTTGTTAACTTTATTACTTCCTTAAGACAGACACTGCCATCTTTTAAACAGTCATTTGTCACTGCTCTTCCAACCCATGATTTGCAACCCTGTTTATATGGAGATCCGTCCACTCAAGGCACCAGTGAATTTTCTGGTCCAGTAAAAAAGAAATAATTCTATCTGTTGGTCCTCCTTTTCTGACAGAAGTTAATAGTAAGGTCAAAGAAGGCAGGGCATTTTCAAGATAGTAGAGCTGTCCAGTTAGGCTGAAGAATAGTCAGGTATTTGGAAATGACAGGTGAAAAGATTAGGACTCTACGTAGGAGCCAGAATATTGATGGAATATTGGAATTATCCAAAGTTACGTATTTAAACATAATGTCATATGTCAAATTCTAAATATACAAAATAGAGCATTTTTTTAACATGCTTTTGTAAGAGACATTCCTCTGCATATATATAGTTATGTGTATAAAGTTATGCCTATATATAATAGTTATGTATATAAAGCTTTCATTCAAAAAACTTTTCAAAGAATGTCTGAATTTTCTAATCCCACTGCAAGAATATGTCTTTGAGACAGAGATATAAACCCTATCATTTTAATGAATTTCCATTTCAGTAGCTATCAAGTTCCTGAGTGGTTTCAGTTGGTCGCTGGGTCTGGGGAGTAGAAAGAAATGTCAATGAAAGGTTTCGATAGAAGATAAGGGAATTCTCACAGTGTTGTGGGAAAACCAGTGTGAGAGAAATAAGAGTGGCATCCTGTGCGTGTAGATTTCTATTATATGATTAGGTATCCCTGAATTTCATAACCTGTACCGAGTTGACAGGTGCCAAAAAACAGTCTGTCATAATGACCGGATAAAATTCTAGTTCTTCTTCCCTTAGTGAACTGTAAACTTCCCAAGGGCAAGGATTCAATATCTTTAAGAATATAACCTTGCTTGTTAATGCTCAAAAACAGTTTTAAATGAGATACAAGGGTCTGAATATCAACTGTCTAGATGTTTAGGCAATCTTTAAATCAATGAATTTCTTGTATAATCACCACCCCTTCTTATTTCTGAAAATACAGCATTATGTCATTTCATCATAGGTCTTATATTAAGAATATGTTCCTTTAATTATGATGAATTGCCAACTAACTTAGAAAGGAAATAGCTTCATAGTTGATTTTAGGGAAATTATAAGATATTTCCAAAATACTTAAAGTTACAAATGACAACAATAACTAGTAAGCCTTGTCACGTCCAAACTAAACATTTTATTATAGAACTTCTCAATTTCAAATGTCCTTAAAACAAATATATAATTCCATAGGACTTACAATTGAAGGTATGACATTTTAGGGAAGTTATTTGTTTTTTATCCTGAGTTTTTTTTTTTTTTAAAGTTTAATTATTTATTCAAGTGATCTCCAACCCCAACATGGGTCTCAAACTCAGGACCCAGAAATCAAGACTCACATGCTTTCTAAGTGAGCCAGCCAGGCTCCCCAGTCTTGGTTTATTTTGATGTGGGGTGGAGATATGGAGTTAAAAGATTAATTGATACAACATTTATAAAATGCCCAGCATAATGCCCAACACATGGTAGTTTCAAAAAATAAATATCATATGTTCTTATATATATTGTAATTTAGCTTATGTATCCCATAGGATTATTATATGGAATAGGTGAGATTATACATGTAAAAGCTATCTGTAGATTATAAATTACTAAACAGGTATTAATGAGCATTTTTAGTAAAGTAACTATATTATTCTCTAAAATTTAATTTTGCCTATATTGTCATTAATATTTAATACTGAGTGAGAGAGGGCACACAGGAGCTGGGCGAAGGGAGGGCTAAAGAGGGGAAGCCGACTTCCCGCGGAGCAGAGAGGCTGACTAGGGACTAGATCTTTGGACTCTGAGGTCTTGGCCTAAGCCAAAACCAGGATTCGGTCACTCAACCTATGAGCCACACAGACATCCTTCTCTGGCAAGGTTTTCACCAGAATACAGGAAAACTAGACAAAAATAAGAATATTGCAAGGTGTTTTATAAAAGGCTAGTTATATAGTTTGAAGCACTTTCTTTATTCTGATATATTATACTTCTGTTTATTTAAAACAAATTTTTCAGGCGCCTGTGTGGCTCAGTTGTTTAAGCGACTGTCTTGGGCTCAGGTCATGATCCCTGGGATCCAGTTCCACATCGGGCTCCCGGCTCAAGAGGGAATCTGCTTCTCCCTCTGACCTTCCCCCTTTCACGTTCTCTCTCTCTCTCTCTCATTCTCAAATAAATAAATAAATAAATAAAATCTTAAAAAACTTTTTTTTTTTTTTAAATAAAATGTGTCCTTTCTTTGAAAGAACATCTTAGTTGGGTTTGTTCTTGTTTTTGTTTTTAACACCATACTTAGCAAAATAGAAAGTCTGAAACCTCAGATTAGATAGAATATTTATCTACCATTAAATTCAATAGTCCTTAAACCTGAACCAGAAGCCTGATTTGGCCTTCTGCCCCAGGTGGTGTTGGATTTAATGCATGCTCATACAAATATATTTGCATCACTAATTTGAATCTCATAAAGGGAGTACTAACATGTCCTTGAATTTTGAAACAGCCTTATTTTCCCTTTCCTTCAAGCAAACTCCTTTCCATATATGTGTTAAAATGAAATTATAAATAAGCAGACTTTTAAAATAATAAAAATCAAATAATTTTGAAGAAGTTTACTATGTATGCACACAATGACATAACTCATTCCTTTTTCAATTAATCTAATTCTTGATTATATCATGTTTATTATCTTTACAGTCCATGGATTAGCTATACTAAGTATACTATAAGAAATAACATTTTGAATATTGATATTCTTAATATGCTTAATACAACCTAGCTATTGATTGAATTGGGTGTATTTACTTTTTACTTTTTTTTTCTGCCTATGTAGATTTTTCCCTCCCTTGTATTTTTCTTCTAACAAGATTTTTCTGACTCTATAGATTACAAAATTGTTGTGTAAAGTGAAAGTCATCAGCTGCTAGGTCTTCCCAAAACTTCATTATATTTAGCAAAACTATGTTCCATATTTGCTATCTCCTATCATTATGACATTGTGTATGTTATTATAATATTCAAGATGGAAGCTTTCTCAAAAGTTTTTTTTCAAGTTTCGAAAATAGATATTATTTTATTTTACTTATCCTAAATTACTTCAAAATAAATGCATCATACACTATAGTACTAATGGATTGGATACTGTTAGCAACTAGCATTCCTACATTCTGTAAGAGCACTTAGGACTAAAATTGTCTGATAGTTTTTATTTTGAATTGAATATTTGCATCAGATGCAAAAGCAATTAGCAAAGCTTTTGAAAATACTTTAAAAATTTGATTAGAATGCATAACTTTATATGCTCACAAAACCAGCCTCCTTTTCTCTCCCTTAGGAAAAACTCTGTAGAAGCTAAACATATGAGAGTCTTTTTATCATCTTGGTGATGGGATAAGCTGTGCAAGAATGTCTTCTTCCACTTGTATATACTTTATTTTCATATATTTTTATATACACTTTCAGATTTTCACTTTTATTAAAAATGCCTCTGTATCTGGGCTTTATTGAATTTGTATGCTTTAATAAATATTGACTACAGATCCAAGTTTCAAAGTTCCTGCTTATTAAATTAATACAGAAACTCAATTAAACCCAATCAAATTATTTTATAAACAGGGGCTAGAAGAAGAAAGATAACAAAGGAAGAGAAGCAGAAGGAGCAGGAGGGGAAGGAAGAAAAGAAAAAAAGGAAAGAAGGAAGGATCGAAATGTGTTCATATCTTTCAAAACAGTAGCTGCCTGAACAAAAATGAATTTCTTGGAAATTCTGAGTTAAAGAAGAAAAAAAAGAAAGAAAGAAAGATCACCTATCCAAATCCCCTGATTAAAGATGAACCTCAAATAGAATTCAAGCATTCCCAAGTGTTTGACTTTGTCATCTTTATTTCACATAATCATTGTGGTGATTCTGAGTTTTATCAATTCTGTTCCAACAATATGTATGCATCAACTCTAAAGAGTAGGTATATAAGTAATCCTAAATCCCCTAATACTGAATCCACTAATCTGCTATTCCTGAATTATATTAGAAGAGTACAATTCTCTAACTGAGTGACAACCAAATGAGATCCTCTCTTAAAGCAAATGGGACTGATGCTAACCTGTGTTGCACAGATCTTCACTGAGCAGACTGGCCCTCCAGAGAAATGTCCTCCTTGAATTCTAAGTTGGATCTTAGAGTTCATCTTCTTATATAAATGGTGTGAGAAAAGTTGCCTAGTAAAGTCAAAATGGAATTAGTAGTAGTTTGTAGGTAAAATGGGATTTAATAGCTTTGCCTAAAATTGAATTAGCAAGTATAACACGGCTCTCATGACATAATATGCATGAATTCTAAGAAACAACTAAGAAAATCTGAACAAAACCTGTAAACACAACAGAGTTCCTCTGGGGAAACCTGTACTTTGTTTTCTACACTATTCAGTGTGATCTCAACTAAACAGGTGCTCAAGTATATTATCATAGAAATCAAATAAAATTTAATTCCTTCACCTCCATCCATTTCTCAGTATTGTATTATTTCTGAAAGACATAGGATGGATCTTGCCCCCCCCCCCACTCCTTCTGGATTAGAAGGAAGACGTGCCTTCCTGAGCACAGCTGGATAATGTGCCTCTTGGTGTCCCACCCCTGCCTCTCCCGTCTGTTAAGGTTTGCCCCTGGAAGCTGTATTTGGCAGCATGCACAGCTGCTGAGGGAGAGATAGCTTTGCCCATAATGAATGAGTGGAGCTCTTCACCCCTGTGGAACATGAAGAGCTGAGGTGATACTGCTGACAGCATGACCCGTTGCCACTGCTAAGCTGCTTAGCACTGTGACCAGCACGAGCAGACAGAAACTTGGGAAAGGTCAAGAAAGCTCAGAAACACCACACAGCATTTCTACTTAAATAATAATTCCCTCAGTTTTATTCTTTTTCTCCCATGGTAAGCAAGAGAAGGTAGTTCTTCTAGATAGCAAATGGTCACTTACTCTGTTTCCAAGTGTGTAGAGAGAAGACCCAGAAGGAAGGGCATTAAATATGGCCTTAACCTTTTCTTTCTTGCATAACATATTGCTTCACTGGCTCACTGTAAAGAAGTTTCCCTCCTTCTTCTGTTTACAAATATTTATAGCCATAGTATGCCACCACATCCTAATTTGATGCCAAGCCAAAACATATTCATTCTTTTAATCTTTCCTTATAAATCAATACTTCCAACTCTTTCATCATTTTTGTGGCTGTTCTCGGAAGCTCTTTTAATTTATCTAAATCTTTTTTAGAGCGGAGGTGCCAAAACTTCAATCACAAAGGCAATCTCAATAACCATGCCGGCAAGAGAAAAGAAGGGGAAAAAAAATTCTAGCTCCAAACCTGTCTTGTAAGTCATACTTCCAATAGCTGCATTCCTTGCAACACAACCTATTCTTGCTACAGCAGCTGGAGCAGTCGAGGGTCCCTTCACTTAGCGGAGAACTTCCCCCACTGAAGGCTTTGGGGATTTAGGAGGGAGGTCAGGAAACCCACTGAAGAGTGCTGGATTGGAGAGTCCCAAGCACCAATCCCTTCTAGGTAAGAGTGTCTTTTCTGCATAAAGGGTAGAGAGAATTGTTAAATGTTAATGCCCCAAGGAATTTGGGTCTGATTTTTTAGTCCACAAGAGAGCCAAGATAAAAGGGATCTGTTCTCGAATTTTCCTAGAGAGAGTGGTTCCTTCTAATCCCAGGATTAGCCAGAACAAACCCATTATCCATGGTATGTCCTAGTAGAAGGCAAAAGTTAACAGTCAAATAGATATCCCTTCCTAATTCTCTTCATCTTTCACCTGGTTACTTATACACTGAGAGTTATACTGTAATAAGCTGCCTATTAAATGGTCAAAAAAATGGTCAATATAACATATTCATCTGTTACAAATAATATGTAATATATATTTTAAAGTATATATAATTAATTAAATTTTACCTCTGGCTAACTTATCATTAATCAGTACAGACCAGGTTCTTCACTTTCTTGTTATTATTATTATTACTACTTTTTTTTATCATTATTTGCCTTTGCACAAGTAAACATATTATTTCATCAGAGTTTTAAAAAATGTTATATAGGGACGCCTGGGTGGCTCAGTTGGTTAAGCAGCTGCCTTCGGCTCAGGTCATGATCCCAGCGTCCTGGGATCGAGTCCCATATCGGGCTCCTTGCTCCGCAGGGAGCCTGCTTCTCCGTCTGACTCTGCCTTCCACTCTGTCTGCCTGTGCTCGCTCTCGCTCGCTCTCTCTGACAAATAAATAAAATCTTTAAAAAAAAAAAAAATTTTAGGGCGCCTGGGTGGCTCAGTGGGTTAAGCCGCTGCCTTCGGCTCAGGTCATGATCTCAGAGTCCTGGGATCGAGTCCCGCATCGGGCTCTCTGCTCGGCGGAGAGCCTGCTTCCCTCTCTCTCTCTCTGCCTGCCTCTCCATCTACTTGTGATTTCTCTCTGTCAAATAAATAAATAAAATCTTTAAAAAAAAAATAAAAAAAAAAATAAAAAATGTTATATATACTTCAATCCATATAACAATACTTCTATCTAAGCATATCTGAACTCCTTAAAGATTATGTGTGATATGTGTTTTGCCAAAATTTAGACATATTGCAATCATTTTCAGTTTGATGTTGGTTCACCAGTTTTGCTTCTAGCAGAAGAAAAAAAGAAAAAGAAAGAAAGAAAACAAATATGCGTGTAGAAGTAAAAACTGATGAACAGAAACTTTATACGGTTAGGACAGTGACAAATAGCTGAGTTCCATAGTCTAATTATCAAATGAAAGACTGACAGTTGTAAATAAGAACTCAGTTGGAGTTTATTAGCTAATTACTATTAACATGCACAGAGGAATACAAACATAACTGGACTATCTTTGCTGTTCTTCACTTTATAGTATGGAGATAAAACATGGTGGGATTGGTTCACCCCTTAACTCTCATAAGTAATTTCACAGAAACTTGTATTTTGTGTCTTTGCAATAATACCCATCAATCTTTATTTCAGCGAATGATAAGGCCTAGAGTTTTCAAAATCATTTATATCTTTCCTACACATGTAGGTCTCTTAAAATGTCTTCAAACCAGTAATATTTTATTCACTGGTACTCCATTTGCAAACCACCTAATCTGAATCATAAATCATCTGCTTTTGACTTCCATTTAATTTAGATACACAGATGTCAAATGCTAGAGCAATTTTTATCTCACTTTTTTAAATAGGAGTAGTTACTACTCAATATAAATTCCTAAAATAACTTCCAACTTCAACAACAGTCAGAAAGAGGGGAGAAGTGTTTTAAGTTTCTTATCCTGGAAAAACAGACTGCTTTTGAATTAAGTTTAAGAGACGAAACAAAACTAAACAAAAATCTTCATGAAACCCACCATTTAGAACCATATAGAAGACAGACATTAAAATGCTCTTAAAGGACTAATGTGTAGTAAACTCTTCATTAGTCAGGAAACCCTTACATTAAGATATCATTAGTTTCTATTTTCATATAGAATTAATTTGACATTACTACCAAAAATACCCTTCCCGGGTAACTAAATGTGGATTTTCTAGTTGTGAGTAACACCTTTGCAAAGTAAAAGTACAGAATAATAGCTCATTAACTAACTACCAGATTACTATGGTGGAACCATTCCAAAAAATAATATTACTCTTTTTCTTCTGCAGTTGGTTAACACCAAAACAAATCTAATTTAAACAAGAGCAACAATTATAAGCATGCACATTTTGACCTCTTAATCCCCTTCTGAAATTTAGTTTTCTTTGTTTTAGTTAATTCCCTTACTTGGCCAGTGTTCCTTTTTGGCATTTTTCCAAACCTGACCTCAGAGTAAGTGACTCTAAATAAGACTGTCAATTACTAAGGTGATGTTCCTATTATCTGGGAAAGTAAAAATATATCTTTGCAAAGGTAAAGTGGTCTTAAATATAAGATTTATTATTTTCCCCCTGAGTTTCAGTTTAAATTACCCTATGGTAGCCACACTCTTAAAAAAAAGAAAAAGGAAGATATGCCACATTAATCTGGAGTTGAATTGAATAAGTGATGCTACAGACATAGCAAACACAACTTTAACAAAATGCATTTACAAGTAAAATATTTCTTCCATCTAGATTAGATCACTGATCTCTGGGTGAATATTTTATTGGTCTATTTATTATTTGTGTAACTATAAATGTGTTTAAGATTCTGTGTACAGATATTTATAAAGAAATTCATATACAAGTTACCATATTAATATCATTAAATATTCTCAATAAATTTAAATAACGTGCTGTTCACCAAAATAGTTTTTATTTATATTGTATTATTCAAACTAATTCAAGTCATTGAAATATTCACTGTTGCCAAATTCATAAAGCTCCAACAGGAATTCTGCAAACTATTATTCTCAAATATCCTACCTACCCCAACTTCTAAACATAGCAGCTAACCATTTTTGCTTTTCTTCTTTTCCTCTGGCAACGACCAGTGTATAAGCCACCCCTTATGTACACACTAATGAAAATCATACACTTGTTTTAAGTTTCCAGTGAAACTTAAACCTCAAAACTCAAATGGTATATTTTTCTGTATTTCTGTATTTCCATTTTACAAAGTTGATTTTATATTATCTAAATGCTTATAAAATCTTGTCTCCTGTTTTTCCAGTTAATACATTCCTGAGGGTACATTTTATATCTCTAACCTTATAACAAATTCATCCAGAGTTAGGGATATAACCTGTATCTAGTAGACAGCAAAAAAGGAATTTAAAAATATCTCTTGACTTGAAATAGTCCTTAAAAGACGCCAAAATAAAATAGGAGGCAAAAAAGGAGTCACATAAAATAAAAATAATTCTACAATTTGAAATAAACTTGGGAAGTAAGGAGACACTTTTACTCTTCTCTCAAATAAAATTGTAAGGCAAAAGTCAGTGGTATGACACTGGATTTTTCCTACAGGAAGTTTAGTTTAAGGAATCATATTAGTAGCGTAACAATTATGACCTTTTAAAAGTTATGCATGATCCTTTTCCAAATACTGACCTTTCTAATTCAATGAAATAATTACTAAAATTTAGTATAAAATTATAAAATCTAAAGTTAGTACATAAAGTCTCAAATACATACCCAAGTTCCTTATTTAGAAGTATCAATCTCTCTTAGTCATCTAAATTAATGTACTGACTCTTTCCAACCATGAATTGTATTCCAGACAGGATTTAATATATTTTCTCATAAAATATTAACATTATAGTAATTAATCATTTTGGCCCCAGGCACATTTTTATATTCTGAATAGAACCCAGAGAAGCACAGAAACAGATAAATAGCTTGAAAATAATAATGCAAAAAGTGTTTCCTAGATGATAATATTCCTGTAATCCCCTCAACCCCAAAATGTGCTAATCAAGAGGTCTCATATGAATTTTAAGTTTTCCATAGCCTTAAGGGTTTTTCAACTCTAAGAACAATGGATTCTCATTTTCACTGCATAGGTACCAGAAAATAGTATATACTAAGGTGATTTCTAGGTCTATAATTTAAAATTTTATATTATAGCATCAAAGGAATCAGTATGTCTCCTTTTTGGATAAAAATATCTTTTTTTTTTCCATTTCATGTTTGTTAATATTTTAAGTAGCCTGACTTTTTTGAATTAAACATTTATAATATGTACTAAAATTTTTCATTATTCATTTGAACCATAATATACATAAAATATATAATTTCACTTTATAAAATATTCTAAGATTTTATAAAGCATTCAGTATTTAGAAAAAGACTCATGAAGAAAATGGTGGATTTTACATGAACTCTAATTACTGAATACCTTAGAAACATTATGTCCTTTGCTTAAACATAATATTAGCTGAAATGCGTTAAAAAAAGTATGAAAATATTTCTATCATTAATGGGTAGAAGAAACCTTCCTGATAAAACTACAATGACTGAAAGGAAAAATAAAATAGATGTATTTTGAGTATATTAAGACTTATATGTGAAAGAAAATAAAAACAAATTCCAAAAATATGATAAAAAATTTGCAACACAAATGATAAGCAAATGTTACTATCCCTAATATATAAAGAGCTCTAGTAAGTTGTAATAAGAAAGGAAACAAACTTGATAAAAAAAAAAAGGGCAAAGGAAAAGAATTAGCAATTCACAAAAGAAGACATTTCAATTGCTAATCAATGTATGAGAAGATGAAAAAAAACAGAAGAAAAAAACATTTCCTCTCATTTGTAGTCAGAGAAATGTAAATTGTCAACAATGAAATACATATAAAATTGGCAAACATAAAAACATATATTATATCCAGTGTTGTAGAGATGCTGTGAAACAGTTACTTGCATGAATTATTGGTTGGGAGTATGAATTGTTTCATTCTTTATATTAATTTAACTACATGCATTACAAATAAGGATGACTATTGATTCGTTAACCCTATTCTAAGGAATCTAGCCTATAGAAATTAATATATTCTTATAAAGAACATATGTACAAGGGTGATGGCTGTAGTTTTGCTTATAGTTGCAAAAAATTAAAAGGTGAAATAACTATATTTGACTATCAAATGTTTATTTAAATTTTGTTATACCACTTTAGGAAATATTGTGTCATTATTAGAAGAATGAGTTATGACATTTTTTGTCATATTTACATTTTTCATGGTAAGTTTTTTTTTTTTTTGGTAAGTTTTTAAACAAGAAAATCAATTTGCATTGCAGAGTAATTCAAACACCAGTATTAGCCCATTCTAAATTTGTCATGCAATTAACTCCTCATATGTGTGCATAAGTTAATTTGTATTTTTAAAAGTTTGTATATATGTGTTATATAAGTATTTGAGAACAGCATAGGATAGACTTCAATAGGCAATTACCTTTGCTTATTTGGAGGGTGTGATGGAAAGAAAGACTAAGGAGGATTATTTTTTCTTCATAGATATCAACAGTATTTCATTTAATTAATTTGGAAAATATTTTGACACCTTTTAAAATTATGACCATTAAAAGGTAAAGTATGTAAGTTCCAGGATATTAGTCCAAATATGTCTGTGATCCTAGGGATATATCCAAGAGAAATGAAAGTACCCATCCATATGAAAATTTGTAAACATTCATAAAATCATTATCTGTAACAGTCAAACTTCTATCAACTTGACAAATGAATAAACTACAGCATAGCCATAAAATGGAATATTATTTAGCAATGATAAACAATAAAGTTTGATACATGCTTCAACATGGATGAACCTTGAAAACATTATGCTAAGTGAAATAAGCCTGTCACAAAAATTCACATGATATTTCATCCCATTTATGTGAACTGCCCAGCAAAGACATGTCTACAGAGGCAGGAAGTAGATTTATTGTTGAGCTAGGGCTGAGAAGTCTCATAAGAGGAGGATGTTGGGTTGTCTGCTAACAGAGGGATTCTTTTGATGAGGATAAAAATGTTCTAAATTTAGATTGTGGTGATGGTTGTACAACCCTGTGAATATATAAAAAACATTCAAATGCACACTGTAAGATTTTTTTTATTTATTTCTTTGACAGAGATCACAAGTAGGCAGAGAGACAGGCAGAGAGGGGGGCGGGGGGAAGTAGGCCCCCTGCTGAGCAGAGAGCCATATGACAGGGGCTTGATCCCAGGACCCTGAGATCATGACCTGAGCTGAAGGTAGAGGCTTAACCCACTGAACCACTCAGGTGCCCCCAGATGCACACTTTAATGGGTGAACCGTATGACGTACAAAAGATAGCTCAAGGAAGCTGAAAAAATAATGAGTATTTTTTGAACATGTAAAATGTTTCCTAACAAATTGAGTTTTAAATGTAAATGCTCATTAAACCACATAGCCTATAATCTGACATTAAACAAGAAAAAAATACTCCATATAAGTAAAATTTCCTGTTGATTGAAAATCTCCACGTGAATTATCAATATTTTCTCTTCAATGTTAGATTAGGAAAATGTATTTATTATTATTTTATTATTATTTAGTTATTATTTATTTAAGCTGGGAAGCTTTGATACTTTGTTATAAAGCTACTTGACTTCTCAAACAGTGCTTAATAAAAATATATCATACTTTTCTTGAAAATACAAACGTCACCTTTAACATTATGATATAATCTAATTTAAGTGCAATATTAATGTAAATCAAGGTTACAACAGGAGTTCTCTTAAGATTTCCCACTAATTTTCTTTGAAAGCAGAGCTCATTAAATATACTTCTTAATAAGAGTAAAAGAAATTTCATTTAAGAGAAAACCAGAGTTTCCACAAATGTTGTACCTGACCTTAAATATATAACATATTGTGAGATCAGTTTGGATTATTCAAATGTCATTTTCCTCAATTTTTGGTTCTTCTCTGCTTTGTGTAAGTAAGATTGCCAGATGATGAGACAAATGGGATATAATATCCCAATTTTCAATCTGGGCAAGACTCCGGATATTCCTTGGTATTCAAATTACTAAAATACTCATTGTCTATTTTTACTTCATGGGGGATTAAAATTACTGCATGGATACTGACTTTCAGACTGCAGTTTTCCAAACGTGGTTTTCAGCAATGAATTCAGCCACTAACATTTCCAAACTAAATATCAAAATGGTTTCAAAATCTGTGACAGATAAATTTAGGGGTGTTACACGCAAGCAAGAAAAAGTTGCAGGTGCTGGGGAAAAACACACACTGGATTTGCTTCTTCAGTTTTCTGCACATTTCTTCCTCAAGTGTTAAAAGTGATTATTTAGAATTCGATGTACATGATCCTTTAAGTTCCAATTTTGTATTTGAAATGGTATGTCTTCTAAAATTTATACACATACCTATATATTTATTAGATGCCAGATATATTAAATATAAAGCCTATTACTTGCTCAAGTGTGCCCCCTCCCGGGAACAGTCATCTTCAATTCAATTTTCTTTTAACCTGACCTTATCCCATAACTGATCATTTATCAACATTTCCAAATATATTTTTTGCGAGTGTGTTCTAGTGGTTAAGAACTTGAATTTTGAAGTCCGATAGAGTTTATCTTGAATTCTAGCTCAGCTATTCTCTAAGCATTTACTTGGTCGCTTACTTAATGTTCCCTAATGTAGCCTGGGTGGCTCACTGGGTTAAAGTCTGATTTCCGCTCAGGTCATGGTCCCAGGTCCTAGGATAGAGCCCCACATCGGGCTCTCTGCTCAGCAGGGAGCCTGCTTTCCTCTCCCTCTGCCCTCCTCTCTGACTACTTGTAATCTCTGTCTGTCAAATAAATAAAATCTTAAAAAAAAAAAAATGTTCCCAAATGTATTTCCTCACTTATAAAAATGGGGAAGATACTACAGCAGTCTTTCCCTGCCCACAGTTTGACTTTGCTACCTGGGGTCAACTGCTGTCCAGAAGCAGGTGATCCTCCCTCGGACATGTTGGCAGGTCAGTAGAAACCTAATACCATGTCACAGTCCCTATGTCATTCATCTTGCTTCATCTCACTATGTAAGCACTTCATCTTACATCTTATCACATCATCACAAGTGGAAGAATGAGTATTTTATAATGAAATTTGAGAGACCACATTCACATAACTTTTATTACAGTATATTGATACAACTCTTCTATTTTATTATTATTGTTGTTCATTTCTAACTGCTTAATTTATAAATTAAACTTTACCACAGGAATGCATGTGTAGGAATGGCCACAATATATATGGGGATCAGTACTATCATCGGTTTTAGGCATCTTCTGGGGATCTTGGAATATATCCCCTATGGATAAGCAGAGACTACTATATCTACTCTGTAGTTCTGCAAAGGGGTTAAATTAGTCATCATTAAAAAAAAAAAAAAAGTCTAATACAGTGCCTCTTCCCCAGAAAAACCACTCAAAAGTTGTTAATTCTCTTTTTCTTAACTTCTTAGCCTACGATTTCCATCTTAATCAAAGCTCTTACACCTAACTTAATCCTCACTCTATACCACATACTACTGCAAGTTTTATCTTTCTAAAATATAATTCGTCTTCACTGCTCAAAATCTTTAGTGCCAGGTTATGGGATTATCTTGCCAAATAAACTCAAAATGCTTTAGCTTGACCTTTAAGATCCTTCTTAATCTGGCTTCATCTTCCTTCCATTTCAGTAAAACTGATATATATTCGAAATAATTCGTTCTTCCTAAATCTGCCATTTTCTTGATGTCAGTCCTTAGGGGGGAAAAATAAAAAAGGAATACTAACTTTTAATTTGTTTATCACCAAATCTGTGATTACATACATTTTATAATTTCCGTTTCCTTTTACACAATATGGAATTTTGCTTGTCCCAATCATCACAAATATCCAGATCTCAATTTTTACCTACTTTGTAAAAATTTTCCTAATTATTCTAACTAGAAGCCATAGCTAACCTCTAAAATGATAGTTTTTAGAGTTCATAAGGTTAATTTTGTATTTTTACTAAGTGTTTGGAAGCTACTTCCCAATGTTTCTCTTCACTTTTGTGTGTCTTATGTGTGCTTTTTATACACACACAAAAAGCACAACATACACAGAAAAAGTACCTTGTGCTCAGTGGTTAGTCCATGGCCAACTGGAAAACTTGATTTGCTTTTCCTTTGTCTTTTTCCTTTCAGTTCAATCTGCCAGATGAGTTCTATCTATATTTTTAAGACTGTTCAAGGTAATGCATGTTTCTGATCATTAAGAGAATAAAATTTCATTGTATTCACTTTATAAAACAGAAAAGATTCTGTTAAACATCTTTAAAACAATGAAAAGGAATTATACAGCATTTCACTTAAACAGCAAATGCAATTTATTCCAATGCCTCAATCTCAAAGGATATCCATCAGTTTTATGTTAATTGTGTTTTAATTAGTTTGGGGGTTTTGATCATTTGTTTGTGGATACCTATGTGCATAACACCAAGAGTTAAACTGCAAAAACCAACAAACAAACAATAAAAAAAAAAAAAAAAAAAAAAGATTCTGGCCCTCACCTCCTACAAAGAGGCCAAATATTTCACACAGGCTCATTCCACACTTGTTTTCCTAGTAAACAGCATTATCATCTATATTTATATGTCTGTTGTATATAAAAGCCAACATAGCTAACAAAAAGAAAAAATAAAGCTATAGCTGTGTAACCCAACTATTATTGGGTCAAACTCAGACCTAGGTTTGTTCTCTTTTGCAAGTTGCAAAGAAATTACAAACACAAATTTCTTATAAGCACAAATTTATTTTTCAGAACAACTTTTCTTTAATGCTAACTTTCAAAATCCTATCTTCTTTTACTTTAATTTTCTCCTCAAATAGGAATATTAAAATTTGGGAAATACTTACTGGTTTTCTTTGGCCCCTTCGTTTTTGTGCAACTGCTCTTGCACTAGATTTCCATGTCACTATGCCACACATATCATGCTATTCCCACAAAACATGTAATTAGTTCCAGAGCAAGAGTATTGAGCAGTCACTCTATACAGGGAACTGAATTGGGGACCATAGAAGGATGCAGAAAAAATAAAAATGCATAGTCTTAAAGAGCTTCAAATTCAGTTGGAGTGAAAAAAATAAACAAATGTGAATTTTCATAAAGATTAATTACAAGCAATTGAAAAAACCAACATGTTACAAGCTAGAGTAACAATAAGAATTGACAATCTTTCCCTGATCAAATTAGTCAGGCTCCTCTGAATTCTCTTTTCCACTATGTCCTGACATTTTAGCTTCCATATTTGGCTCCGCATTGTCCAACTTTAGCAAAAATCCTGCTGAGTCAGTTCAACCAGAATCTCCACCTGCGATGTCTGATCACCCTTGATATCTGACCAAGCTTCTTATTCTTTACTATTTCCCAAGTGATGTCAGATCTTCCCGGCCTGCTTTTATGAAGAATTCTGTTAGGTTATTTAGCCAGAATTCACCCCACTTTTTACCCTTAACGTTTCCTCTTAGTGATTTTCCATCCACTGACCCCCACCTTGCTTTTTGGCTATAAATTCTCACTTATTCTTGTATTTGGAGTTGAGCCCAATCTCTGTCCTCCAACACAAAACTCCATGTAGTAGGTTCCTTGGATGAAGTCTTACTGTCTTTTAACAAGTGTCATAAATATTTTTTTTCTTTAAAAGCATTATTGAAATATGACCCAAAGAAATACAGAAAGGGTTATTGTTTCTGGATTTAAAGAGGCAAATTTTAGAGCAGTGAGCCCTGGATAGAATGAGATAAATTAACATAACAAAAAAGTTGTGGTTTTCTGTGGAGGGAAGAGAGAGATGGCTATTCAGAGGGAGAAGGGCTAGAAAAAGCAGAGAGGAGGAATATGGAAACTGAAATTTAAGGCATAACACATGGAGTTAGTGGAAGCAGAAAGTTCAGAAGATCAAAGATGATAAAATTGGGGGCGCCTGGGTGGCTCAGTGGGTTAAAGCCTCTGCCTTCGGCTCAGATCATGATCCCAGGGTCCTGGGACCGAGCCCCACATCAGGCTCTCTGCTCTGCAAGGAGCATGCTTCCTCCTCTCTCTCTCTCTCTGCCTTCCTCTCTGCCTACTTGTGATCTCTGTCTGTCAAATAAATAAATAAAATCTTAAAAAAAGAAGAAAATGATAAAATTGAAGATGAACAGACTCGGTTAATTCGTGGTATATGCTTATCTAATAAGGTCTAGGAATTAACTAACCACTGTATCCAATTTGTGCTTATGTAAGGAAACAATTAATAAAATTCTATTTTAGTGGTTGACCAAAAACACATCCTTCTTCTGAACACAGATTCCCAAGAACCTCTTATGCACAGGTCACTCTAATGGGTTAAATGCCTCAGACAGAATGCTTCCCTCTATGGACTGCCCAGTGCTTAATGGCAGCCTAGAGCATCAAGCTTCTGTGTGTGGTATTCATACACAGACAGATATAGCATGACGGTGTGCTCTATTGGTTAGTGAGTAGTTCATCAAACAGTCTCTCAGATATTTGAATAGGCAAACATGCCTAGAGGCTTACAAAGTACTGTAAAATAGAAACTGCTAATCCTATAGACCTAACAGCAAAGTTCAGAATGCAGTGAAGAAAGTAAGAGATCTCAGATTCAGTATCACTAACAGAGGCAGAAGGACTGAATCAAGAGGACGGAATATTATGAGGGTTGCTGCCAAGCTAGGAAAGGGGCTCTAGTATCCAGACAACTCTGAAGTTGGGCTAAAACTAGGCTGTACCAGGAAGCCTGGGTGGCTCAGTGGGTTAAAGCCTCTGCCTTTGGCTCAGGTCCCTGGGATCAAGCCCCATGTCAGGCTCTCTGCTCAGCAGGGAGCCTGCTTCCTCCTCTCTCTCTGCCTGCCTCTCTGTCTACTTGTGATCTCTGTCTGTCAAATAAATAAATAAAAATCTTTAAAAATAAAATAAAATAAAATAAAACTAGGCTGTACCAAAGCTAAGTAAGGTCCCTACACTTTTATACATTTTTAATGCTTTTTTGTACTTTTATACTTTTTTATATGTAATATAGAATATTATATATACTTTATATTAATTTATTGCAAACTCACAGTAATCTTAAACTCCATAGTCTCAAAACTTAGAAAAAGTCAAAGGTACAAATTCTATTTTATTTTTCTTCAAGATTAACTTTCTAGGATCATTTCTCATAGAGCGATTACATTGTATTGCTCTTCCTTTCCTCGCCTGCTCTTCTGACTTCTCCCTGGTATGGTAGTGATGACACTTGGAACTACTAATCAGGTTTACCATTATTTGCATCCTTTCCTCTCCAGTCTAGAATACTTCATATTTTTATGTTCTACAGTATGGCTGAGAGAACAATTTTACCACCTACTGCCTTCAAAATCACTGCTCTTGATTGCTAGGGTGGGTGCCACGGTACTTCCACACGGCTCCCAGTGGCTCCATCCCACCTGATATACCCACTTAGAGACTCCCCGGTGCAGAAGAAAACATTGCAAAACAAATTGAAAGTCACTGAACAAATGCGGGTGTTAAGCCCAGTGGGGTGGACCAGATGAACAGAACACTGCAGAGCTAATCAGGAAACTATGCAACCTGGGAACACAAAGACAGCTGAGCCTTTAACAATGGAGTAGCCTTACAATGAACACTTCTGATGCCTTTAGCTATTTCAAATCTGTCTTGCCAGGGTTTCCTAAAAGGGAGTAAATGCTGTTCTTGATGTGAACCAACATGATTTAACATCCTAGCTATATTACTAGCTATTTGTGTAACCTTGGGCAAAGCAACTGAACAATCAGAGTCCCAGGGGGTGATAATATGGATCCATCTCACATACACAATGCACTTGTAACAATATGTGTGACCCAATTAGAATTATAAAATAATACTTTTTTATTTCTAAGAATTTTTTATACAAATTGTTATTAAACAAGATTTTAACCATAGAGATATAAATATCTATAGTGTTTCTGGTAGGTTCTGGATCCAAACAAAACATTTCTGGTGTAAGAAATGTCCTGTACACCAAGATTAGGAACTGACATTCATTCCTATAGACAGAAAAATGTTTTTAGTAAAAATTGACAAGGAATTCCTAAATAAGTGATAAGAATAATTTATTGTGAGTAATATCAGACATCATAACTTTTGCATATGAAAGTACTTATAAGATGAAAAATTCAAACACAGTCAGAGATATTTTCAAGAGGGTTGCCTGGCAGACTCTGCTGGTGGAGTATGTGACTCTTGGTCACAGGGTTGTGGGTTCAAGCCCCACAATGGGTGAGAGAATACTTAAAAATAAAATCTTTAAGAAAAATTAAGAAAAAAAATATTTTCAAGAATGGCCTATAGGTCATTGTTTCAAAGATGGAGCCATAATATATGGTTATTTAAGGAGCAAATAATGATAATTAAAAAGCTATTTTTTTTTCTTTCCAATGTTTTAGATAATGCAAAAGAAAGGCAAGTGACCATTAATGATTCCTCCTTCATGCATCCTCCTCACTCACCCATTGGCAATGCCTTCCTGTCTCTAAATACTACGAGCAGAAAAATTATACACTTGTCTTCTTTTGAAGAAGGAAGGAATGGAGAGATACAGAGCATTTGTGTGACCACAATGAAAAAATTAATTGCTAAGATGTTCTAAAGAAAGTCAGTGATGATTACAATGGAGACAGCTGCCTCATCTTTATAATGTCAGTAAATCCCAGGGCTGTATCCATCCATTCACATGCATGACAGAGGGAAAAATAATAAATGCAGATTATCATTCAGAGCAGTATAATGAAATAAGGGTACCCATATTATATTCATCAGTCACTTTTTTAATTTAAAAAAGTATAGATTTCATTTATAATCTTTTCAATGATTCTGATTTCATAGGAACTGATTATAGTGGATTCTATCAAAGGAAAAAACACAACCATTGATTGATAACATGTAGTTAATGAAGAGATAATCATTACCATTAGATTCACAATAAAATGGCCACCATTCCTCAAAGATGTGAACATGGTAATCATCCCAGAAAAAAAAAGTAACAAAAGTAACAATTACAAGGTGAAAGAGTCCTTAGGGAATGACAATATAAAATGGGAACCTTGCTGAAAGGTACTGATTAGCTACAGAAGCAGACTGAAAACACGTAAAGAGAAAAGAGACAAATGAACAGTCAAGTACCAACACTATCAATACCTTTTAAGGTTATCCACAACTACGACTTCTGGATCATTCAGAGATTATACTTGAGACATGGAATGGCTCAGTGTAAAGGAGTGGCACTAAGGATGAACTCACAAGGACGTCTGCCTGGCTTCAAATCCAGCTCCACAATTCACTAGCTGTGTGATCTTGGAAAGTGTCTTACTTTCCTCATATGCAAAATAAGGGCATTAGTAACCTACTTCACTGGGCTTTAAATGAGGATTAAATGACAGAAAGTATATATGACACATGAAAAGCACTCAGTAAGTCACATCTCTTAGCATATTAAAAACAATAACAATGAATTCAAAACAATAACAAAACATTATGGCCAGACTATTCAACCCCGTAAGTTCTATTCTTCAAAGTCATCTTCCAAGGGCATGACTGTCATTTTTGATGCTATTTTTAGAATTTCTTTTTAGGAGCTCATTACTATACCACCTCAGAAAACATTAAGGATTTCTATAACAGGTATTTCAGAATTTTGTAGGCCAAATTGATTCTGTAGTTGGTTTTCTTTCTTTAATTCATGAACAGATACTTTGAGACCAAGGCAGAGTAAAGTGGGTTGCTTTGGCCACACCCACCATTTTCCTCACTCCATGCCACCATTTGGGGAGGAAAGATCAGAGGTTGGAGGTGGGAACTAATAATATTTTGACTCTATTATTCATATGTCATCAATACTTCAGAATAGCTCACTTTTTCTTCCTATCTCTCATCACTGTCTACCAGTTACATCTTTTTTTTTTTTTTAAGATTTTATTTATTTATTTGACAGACAGAGATCACAAGTAGGCAGAGAGTCAGGCAGAGAAAGAGGAAGGGAAGCAGGTTCCCCGCTGAGCAGACAGTCCAATGCGGGGCTCAATCCCAGGACCTTAGGATCACGACCTGAGCCAAGGACAGAGGCCTTAACCCACTGAGCCATCCAGACGTCTCTACAGTTACATCTTATGTTCACCCAACAATTCTCTGTATTACTTTGATATTTTCTTTTTCTTTTTTTCTTTCTTTCTTTCTTTCTTTTTTTTTTTTTTTAAGATCTTATTTATTTGAGAGAGAGAGAGAGGGAGAGAGCACGAGAATGGGGAGGTCAGAGGGAGAAGTAGACTCCCTGCCAAGCAGAGAGCCTGATACAGGACTCAGTCCTGGTCAGGATCATGACCTGAGCCACAGGCAGTTGCTTAAACAACTGAGATACTCAGGCGCCCCTCTTTTACATTTTCTTGACGTAATTATAGCCAGATAAAATTTTAAAAAGAAAATACTAGAAGTTGCTCTAGATTGTGTTTAGTAAACCCATCTAAGTGTTCAATTATTTTAAAAACTTTTGCAACAGAAAACATGTCTTTATTCAAAAGTCATCATGTCAGGGGCATCTAGGTGGCTAAGTCGTTAAGCATCTGCCTTCGCCTCAGGTCATGATCTCAGGGTCCTGGGATCAAGCCCTGCGTTGGGCTCCCTGCTCGGAAGGAAGTCTGCTTCACCTTCTCCTACTCCCCTGCTTGTATTCCCTCTCTCAGTATCTCTGTCTCTTGTCAAATATATAAATAAAAATTTTTAAAAAGTCATCATGTGGGCATAATTTTGATAAACGTATTTGTACATTAAACATCTTTGAGTCAGGGTAAACACATCCTGTACTCTTAATGTAGAATACTCCAGGCCCTCTGTAGAATGGATATGCCATCTCTGAAAGTCATTGATGTTACCATCTTTCTGGATTGAGGGTATATTTATATATAAGAAGATCCCTTGTCTATTTCCAAACCCATCTGCATTCAGGGTTGGCCCAGATATAGTATTGCCTCTACTACCAGGGAAAATGATAGATATCATGTGGGTGGGACATGCCTTTTGGTCAACAAGCCACACTTTTGAACATTCATCAGATACACTGTTTGTGTCCCCTATTCTCAATATCTGGTTATTGACAGACCACAAACTGGAATAAGTAATAGCATATTTTCCTTTCTTATCCTGAGAACTCATCACTAGATGCTTTGAGAGTCTGTTGTTTTCATTTGTTTTTTGTTGTTTTCATTTCTTCCATTAGGTATTCCCATAATGCTAGTTGAAATTGTACTAGAGATGGAGATGTATAATAAGTGGTATTACAAATGATTCCTTAGTTAGAATTTCTTCTCTAAATCTAGTTTGAAATTAAATACTGCCCACTATTTTCCATGCTAATAGTAGTAAATTAAATTGAATCCTCAAGTAATTCCTTATTAACACAAAATCAACTGTTTCAAACTTTGTTCCAATTCCTCCTAAAAATGTATAGGTATGTGATTTTGAAGTTGTATCAGTGACAGAAAAATGGAAGTTATACAAACCAGTAGACAAATAAGCAGTACAAAGGGGGTGGGGAACCCAAGAGACTAAAAATTTATTAGAGAAATCAAAGATACTTGAGAATGAAGACTATGGAAGGTAGAGATAGGTAGACAAAATTTTCAAATATTTGCCTCCTCTAACTTAAAATAAAAAGTCTATTATTCCCTATTTCTTTCCTTTCCCTATCAAGCATGTAAAACCATTGATTTATACTTCATTCTTCACATCCATTCTTTATTTTAACCCCTTGAAACCTGGTTTCTGAACAAATCAATCTCCTGATTCTACTCTCCCAAAGGTCACTATTAGCCTCCTTATTGCCAAATGCAATGGCCTTTACTCTAATCTCATTTTCTTCATCTTTTTGCCGCATTGGACATACATTCTCCCCCTCCTTGAATTGCTTCCTCCCACCTTTTTCTGTGATGTTTCAAATCCTGGTTCTCCATTGACATTTTGACAGATTTTGTTGTGGTTGTTGTAAGATTTGTGTCCTCTTTCCCTATAACCATGCACATTCCTCGCGGCTGAGCCTAGATCCTTTATTCCTCTTGCTCTGCATGCACTTACTCATACTATATATTTTATTTCTCTTCATGATTTCAACCCTCTTTTCTATGCTGCTGACTCTCGACTATATTGAATGATCAGGCTCTATCAACTGACAGGAAGAACCCGGCTTTTCATCCCTTTACTTTTCCTTCTCCAGCCAAGAAACCATGAGACAATGATTCATTCATGACATAAGGAGTGTCTCTTGCTCTTGACAGAGACCATTTTAAAGGCTTATGGACCAAACTTTTCATATGGGTTACTGATCTTAGTAACTAGAAGTCCCTTATTTTCACACATTGACTGGATTGATTTATTGAGCCCAGTTTTATCTTTCAAGTCTTTTTAATCTGCTGGAACCTTGACTTAGATCTGTTTTGTTTTCATACCCAGAAGAACTCAATTCCTTCCCACAGCCCAGTCTCTAAACTTGGACTCAACACAATCCAGTATCTTCTGCTATTAAATGGGGCAAAAGGGCCGTGTTATGAGGCCCTCGAGAGAGGCAATGAAGGAGAGGATTTGTACCACGCTGTTCCTCAATGGTCTTTGTTATTTGTCTCTCAACTTGGAACACTGTCAGATTCCACAGCTTTTCAATAAGATATTCTTCTATAAGAGACACACACCCTTCATAGAAAGGCATACTGGATTTTGCAATGTGATTTTCTCTCTTACATACCAATAAATGCTCCTCCTGCTTGTGTGCACTCCCACAACTTCCATCTCTACCAGAATTCTCTGTCATTTGCCTACCTCACTCCTTTTCTAGGGGATGCTTTAATGGCATCTGATGTGGGAAATAAAGTTGGGAGAAAAATTATGAAGTCTCCTTACTACTCACAGCCCACTGACAAGTCCTTGATACTGGTAGAGTGAATTCCTCTAGGGACTCAACTGCCGCCTTGATGTTGATACTTTCCTAAGCACAAAAGACAATCTTAGGTCACCCCCCCCAGATGCTGCAAGTCTACTGTAATATATAAAATTCCTTTGGAAACCTCCTTTATCTTTACTGCCCAAGACACATGTTGGCAAACATCCCCCAAGCAAATGACCCACCAGTATACATCTTAATGGTCTCATGACCGAGTTTTTACTCAAAGTAATAAATGACCTTTCCTAACAATAACTAGCCCCCTCTGGATCCTGGAAACCTTTTTTCCAAAATATCTGGGAGTCTTCCACTACCCCAATCCCCTCCCAGCTTGAAAGTATATAATGAGCCACTCCTCATGACTCCAGAGCAGCTCTTTCTGCTCACGGGTGCTGTCCTTGTGCTTTAATAAAACACCTCTCTACACCAAAGATGTCTCAAGAATTATCTTGGCAGTTGGCTTCGAACCCTAAAGTCTTTCCTACATCAGCATCTACCCAATCTGGCTGCCCTTTTGACCTTGCTGGTCAAGTCACACCCACTTTGTCTTAGGATACTGAGATTAGGAGTGTAAAATGCCAGTCAGGATTTGGTAGGCACTTAAACTGAGAACACAAAAACTCAGGATGGGGTATGAGTTGTAATCTGCCAACACGTACAGAAAAGTAAACAAAATAGATTCTGGGAAAAAGAGAAAGTGGAAGAGGTGTTCCTAGAAAAGTCTAGGTAGAGGAATAGGTGGCCCCAGAGCAAAAGAGGGCAAAGCAGAGCTGTTTTGGTTCTTAGCACTTAATGCCTTATCATCACTTATGATCACATAATGATGACCTAGTCTGCCTTCTCTCAGTAGTGGCTGCTTTCTGCCCAAGACAGCTGAGTGAATTTGTTAGTTATAAATATGGGTCCTAACACAGGCATTGACTATCAAACTAAAGGTCATAGTTTACCATCTGTGTCAAGTTTCCTGGATTTTGCTTATTGATTCCTCTGTCTTGGAAATTCCATTCCAAAAGAGATTTTGAGTCACAAAAGTCTGTACTATGCACTGTCTATGACCATTAGGCATATTTCACCACCATGATTGTAAGCTTTTGTGACCAATATCAAGTCTTTACTTTTCCCTGTTTCCCAATATACACAGCATGGTACTAGCAAATAGTTGATGTTTCATAATAGCTTTTAATAAACATTGTGTACATTTTGATTGATGAAATAAAAACATAAATGTTATATGAATTCTGGATAGAAAAACTTATGTGTAAACATATAAATATGTTGACTCTTAAAAGAAAGGAGGTATTATCCAAATATTTTTTTTTTAAGTCTCCAAGCTAACATATAATGACTAGGAAAGTATCTAATAATACATTGTTTATGTTTCTTCAGCTGACCTTACCAATTTTTGTGATTTTAAAAGGCATACAGAAATACTTGTTTCAACCAATATAGATTATTTTATTGCTGTTAATGCTGTAATGTGGGCTCTAAGAAACTGCTCTCTAGGAATGTATTCGGTCAACAGAATAAATGAAAAATAAAATGCTGTGTGAACAATTACAGAAGACTTGAAGATTTCTCTTTTGGGGGAAAAAAAAGCCTTCAGACAGAAAAGCAGACTTACTCACCCCCTGCAGCTGTGGAAATGAGAAGTAAGAACTCTGCCCTACTTTGCAGTCCCTGGGCCTCAGGGTAAAAAAAAAAAGGGGGGGGTGGATAATTTCCCAGAGAGCTGTGAATAAAAATTGTTGTCACAGTCAAGTACTTCAAAATGCCTAAGGGTAGAGGATTCCAACATAAATCCCTCAAATACAAACAATATTTTAAGAATTAATCCAGATGTCTTTTAAAAGATAGTTAAAAAAAAAAAAAGGCCATTTACTTATTTAGTAGTAAGTTTCTTTTTTTTAAATTTTTTTATTTTTTATAAACATATAATGTATTTTTATCTCCAGGGATACAGGTCTGTGAATCGCCAGATTTACACACTTCACAGCACTCACCAAAGCACATACCCTCCCCAATGTCCATAACCCCACCCCTCCTTTTCCCAACCCCCCTCCCCCCAGCAACCCTCAGTTTCTTTTGTGAGATTAAGAGTTACTTATGGTTTGTCTCCCTCCCAATCCCATCTTGTTTCATTGATTCTTCTCCTACCTCCTTAACCCCCCATGTTGCATCACCACTTGGCACACACAGTTCATCCTAAATTTACTTGGCAATTGAAGTGACCCTATGTTTAACTATTTGGCTTTATCCAAAGGAAAAATAATTAGATCTTTATGACAGGAGGGAGTTTTGGTGCTAGGCATCTGCCAAGGTTAGGCTTCTGTCTGCCCAGAGACTAGGAGATAGGGGTGCTATGTCCTTGATGATTACATTTCAAGGCTTTGATTCCCAGGTCCTAGAGGAAGACATTACTGGGTTGTAAAGCTGACAAGAGGCTAATCTAGCTTTAAAAAAGAGTTACAGGGCTGCCTGGGTGGCTCAGTGGGTTGGAGCCTCTTCCTTCGGCTCAGGTCATGATCCTAGATTCCTGGGATCAAGCCCTGCGTCGGGGGCTCTCTGCTCAGCTTCCATGAGTTTTTTAAGAGCACACTGAAGGAACCAGGCTGCATTGTTTTCTCTGAGAAAACTCATGGAAGCAGACCAGCCCCTTTTAAACTGGAAATAGGTCGTTCTCTGCATGTCTCTATTGCCCTTCTCCATTTTTAAAAATCCTGTACATGAGTCAAAGGTAGCTGATCAACTGAATACCCTTCCCTGACATAAAGACAAATATAAGCTAAGAGTTTAATTCTCCCTATTGAATACAAGGGAAGAGACAGCTTTGCACTCCATATTCTTATAATATTTTCTTTAGAAAACTTGTATTTTATGTTCTGTCTCTTTGAAATGTATGCAACTCTTTTTTATTTTTTTTTTAAGATTTTATTTATTTATTTGACAGGCAGAGCTCAGAAGTAGGCAGAGAGGCAGGCAGAGAAAAAGAAGGAAAGCAGGCTCCCCGCTGAGTAGAGAGCCCCCGACATGGGGCTTGATCCCAGGAATCTAGGATCATGACCTGAGCCGAAGGAAGAGGCTCCAACCCACTGAGCCACCCAGGCAGCCCTGTAACTCTTTTTTAAAGCTAGATTAGCCTCTTGTCAGCTTTACAACCCAGTAATGTCTTCCTCTAGGACCTGGGAATCAAAGCCTTGAAATGTAATCATCAAGGACATAGCACCCCTATCTCCTAGTCTCTGGGCAGACAGAAGCCTAACCTTGGCAGATGCCTAGCACCAAAACTCCCTCCTGTCATAAAGATCTAATTATTTTTCCTTTGGATAAAGCCAAATAGTTAAACATAGGGTCACTTCAATTGCCAAGTAAATTTAGGATGAACTGTGTGTGCCAAGTGGGGTTGTCAAGTTTTCTTACTGAAGAACTAGTTATTGTTTATCTTGACAGAGTGTATGCAAGGGCCATCTCAAAGTACATGACCTCCTTCTGTCTTTGCAGTCTCTTAGCAGATTGCCTGTGATGTACATCACATTCTGGTTTCATGATTATTCAATACTAAAGCCGTTTTCTTTCCTTGGTACCTTTGTGATGTTAAAGTAATTAAAAAAGGAGATTATTAGACTGAAGTGGCTCTCATGACTTGATAGCAACTAACACCCAAGCCAGAGTCAATGCCCTGGAATCTGAGACAATGACATTGAAGAGCAACCAGTCACAACAGTCAGTGAGGCTTTCCCAAATAAAGCAACCCCTTTAACCTACAGCCAGTCAAATAATTCCCATGCTTTGCTTCCCTAGCTTCTCTGTAAAAACCTCTCCCCAAGCTCCCATAGAGCTCCTGTAGAGCTTCTAACCACTTTTGGTTTGCTCTGCTGACTCAAATGGATGTGTGCTCAAATAAACTCTTGGAAATTTTAATGCACTTCAGTTTATCTTTTAAGAGTTCAGAGGTTTTCTGGGTTAGGAGAAGATTTTGTTTTCAGTTATATTTCCCCAAAACCAGCTCTTAACTTCTGGGACACCAACTTCTGGAATTTTTCCTACTTCTCTCTGCCTGTTCATTTTCTGTCTCCTTAGTTGAATTCTCTTTCTTGCCATAGAATGGACCAAATTTTTCAAGGTCTGGCTCTTTTTGACCTTTTTAAACCTAGCACATGCCATTTCTAGCCCTCTCAACTACTACCCAGCCAGCAGAAGACCTTCCTTGCAGACTTTATGATCCAAGGTATGACTAGAGACACAGCATCTAGTTTTGATTCTAGCCTTTAAGATGCTGTTTGTTCTGGTTGGATCACCTTGTCCTCTGGCACGATTTCCTCTGTTAAGTTTTCCTAACAAGACTTTGGAAACAGTTAACTCACCGCAATCTCCACTCTGATTTCATGCCCCCCCCTCCTCCCCAAGGAATCTTCTCATTGTACCTGCATGTAGTATAGATTTGCTAAAGGGAGAAAATGCACCAGTCTGCTCTAGAAATCCTATTCACATGATAGTGATCTCACATTATAAAATTGGCTGGCATTGTATTGTCATAATTTTTATGAATCAGTTTCTTTGAGTAGGTGACTGTGAAACTGCCTCTGAGAAGAATGATTTATTCATAGTATTTCTGAATTTTTGAGGCAGTGAAGGTCAGACCCAAGAAAATGGCAGCCTTTGGGACTCTGTGGATACCATCTAGTGGGGTTTGTCTGGTTATAGGACAATCTCACTGCACTTTGAACATCTATTTAAATTGCACTTGTTCTAGCCACAGGAATGCATATAAATATAGCACACTAACTTAATGACTGAGACAAGGCATTTCTCTGATACTGGTTTTGCCAATTAGAAAATGTTAGGTGTGACCTTGATTATCTCTAAAAGTCACTCCCACAGTAATTTTCAATGTCAACATCAGTAAATACTAGAAACCCTTAGACATATATGATTAGTGTCAGACACCCAATTTTCTCCTTGGTGGGCTGCTGTGACTGTAAGTCCCCTTCAGCATACGCATCTCAAAGATCTGATATAAGCAACGGAGGAGCATTAAGTAAAGGTTATTTTTTCCATTCATTTTCTTTTTCCCCAAGAACAATTTCTGGGTCATTCTCATTATTAAAAAAAATAAAGATTATTTACTAACTTATTTTCTATTAATATTCTTTCTTTTGTTTGGTACTTATATTTATATGCATCCCTCAAAAGGCCAGAAGGTCAACAAGATGCCAAGGTTGCTCATGGTATGCTTGTGAGCCAAAGTTGTGCAAATCACCTGTAAGAGGGAGACATTAAACTAAGTTCTCTTCGATCTTATCAAACGTCCAGAATGTCAGTCTCTTAACCCTGAGATCTCCCAAGGACAGCATCAAACAGGTGTGTGTAAATGAGTGAGTGAATGAATGGATAAATAAATAAATAAGTAATTACATAATTAGTATAGGGTGAAGTTGAGGAAAGGGAAAAGACAGTTTATTATAGTTTATTAAAGTCAAAGGTGAAGAAGTGGTGAAGCTTAGAAATGATTAATTTTTTTCATTTCATGAAGCTAGTGATCCAACCTTAATAATGGGAAATTCTAGTCATATATATTATGATGCAAGACCTGATTTTTGCTGATACTTCCTGCTGGCACAACAGAATGTTCCTTATAATACGGAATCATGCAACTGATCCTTTGAATACTGACTTCAGCAAAAGCTTTATTCTTTCAATAAACATCTTTGAGTGAAAGATCTAATGATGCACAAAATAATGTGGACCCTGCCTTCAAAGAAGCAGGTGGATTTTCAGGGCAAAAAATCCAGAGAGGCCTTCTGAGCTGCACATACCCTGCAATTCCTCTTGGGACGCAAGAAGGGCCAGAATGAAGCTCTGTGAGCATCTCATTGGAAGAGAGAAAGAGGAGCCATGCATGGTGATCTGGGCTCAGCTTATATTTCCACTTAAACTTGCTGTCCAGTGGTAGGAATGTTGTTTTGACAAACAAGAAACACTTAAGAAAAAAATACCTAAGGGGCGCCTGGGTGGCTCACTCGGTTAAAGCCTCTGCCTTCGGCTCAGGTGGTGATCTCAGTGTCCTGGGATAGAGCCCCACATCAGGTTCTCTGCTCACCAGGGAGCCTGCCCCATCTCTCTCTCTGCCTGCCTCTCGCCTACTTGTGATATATGTCTGTCAAATAAATAAATAAAAATCTTTAAAAAAATTTTTTTAAAGAAAAAATGCAGAAAGAAAAAAAAAAGAAAAGAAAAAACTACCTGATGAATGAGATTTCTGAATTTAAGCAAAAAGCACATAAGTCCATTCCTGTGTGAATGAAATTAGAGAGATGAAGTCTCAGGAGTGTGGAAATAATGTGTGTTTGGGGGTCTCACTACTCATTTCTTCATCATCAACCAAGAAAATTCTGGAAAGAAACATCAGATTAGCCCAGTGTTTCTCGAGAAGCCTTTGTGACAAATGAAAACTTGGTCTTCCAAAGTCTCAAAAACATGAGTGTTTGTTAGATAAACCCTAAGTTGTTACTAGCTAAATAGACCAGACAATAAAAAAATAATTGCAAAAAGGTATATAAATAGCTAGCTTGGAGGGAAAAAGCAACTTTAGAGTTGCTTTGATGCAAAATATAAAGCCTTCATTCCTTTTACATCCTTAAGAATCTATGTATGTGCTGCTGCAATGTAATCTACTTCTAAATCATACTGCTGTAACCTCCAGACCTGAAACTCTTAGTATATTATTTCAGAAGTTTCTCTTTTTTTAATTTTTAAAAAGTTTTAAAATTATGCTTCTTTGATTTTTAAATAAAATATAATTACATATTTAATGCATGAATGTTTCCCATTTAAAAATTTAAAACCCACAAATAATAGCTATTTCCTTTAAATTCTGCATATATGGAGGAAGGAAAAAGGTGGATTTACCAATAGAAGCAATCTTCCCGTGAAGCTTAAGCTTAAGATCCCTCATATGTATGGGTCCTTATGCTATTTCTGTAGAAGCATTTTCCTCTCAACCTCAAAATTGTGCAAGCATCAGAGAATAATAAAATCTGAATGTGATGCCTATAATGAATTAACATTCTACCTATATGATCCTCAACTACTTGTCCGTCTTTCAATAGTGAGAGCATCATGTAATTTATGCCTGAACAGGAAGTAAACAAATGTGTCCACAGCCTAACTAATCCTACTGATTTCCCAAGGACTAAGAGTTTTCTTTTGGGAAAAGAGACATTCAGTGCTAAAACTAGGCCAGTTGGTCACTGGACCTTCAGTTTGGGCAGTGGTTTAGGAAACAGAAGGAGGAAAACTAAACATTTTCTCCAAAGACAAAATTGCCTTTCTCTGGCCCTCTATTTCCCCCTGTGAAAATAAAAACCACAACTTCTTCCACTGAAAAAAAAGTTAACATCACAAGAAAAATAATATTTTTATGTAATAAACATGCTATATGTTTGTTAGCATCTGACACTGGTTTTTTTTTTTTTTTCAATTGCTTTTGCATCTGTTCATTAATTTGAGCTTTGAAACAATCTATCAAGGTAGGAACAATATATTGTACTTGTTTTTAGTATTAAGGCAACTATGTTACTGAGGCTTTGAGTGACCAACTGAAGGATGATAGTTCATCTTGGACTAGAGTCAAAAGCTTCTTGAACACAATAGATTAGCAAAAAGGCATTTGATACATCTTGGAAAATGTCCCAAACTCCAAATATTTACCAGTCAAAAATCATTGTGAAATTAATCTCAACCATGTTATCAATTTAACCATACCAGAAAGTATCTTGCATAGAATGGTTATTTCATTAAAACTGAAAACATAAATCAATCCCAAACCAGAGAAACTCTATGTTGCCATTTGAGTGGATCCATCTGACACAGACACAAAGAATTTGTATTATTTCCCTTAATATATTCTAATACCCATGCTTTTCCATTTCTATTCAGTGGTTCTTTTCAAAATTTTAACAGTTCAACTTGAGAATTTAATAACCATGTAACTATTAAAATGTGTGGATTTATTCACATGATTAAAATATAAAGTAGGCAATTAGAAAAAAATATATTATGATCGTAAATTATGCTGAAAACCACAATGGATCAAAAGTTTAAAATGAAACATTACTGACTACAAATGTAAAGTTATGTATTAGCGACTTGAAAACAACTTCTGATATGCCTAGATATTAATATATTGCAACTTAAATCTCAAACTTACACAAGTTAGGCCCCTAATGAAATTAGTTTGATGCAGAATAAAAAGATTTTTTAAAATTATTTATACCAGTTTTGAAAATAAATTCCCAAAGTGGAGTTAACTCAAAGTAGAGATGTACATGTATTTCTCTGAAGTGTTCTGCACAGAACCAAAAAACATTATGAGTCACATGACAGTATGTATTTACATATAACATTTTGTCTGTAATACACTTAAGTTTCTTATTTTATGGCTCTTACCAAACACAAGATTAAATGTGCTGGTAAGCAATAATTTTTAATGTGTTAGCCTAAAGTAAATAGCAAGTTACTGGAAAATGATATTATTCCACATGAATATGATTCTTAGAAGCTACGAAGAAAACTGTAGGCCAATTTAAAAATGTATGGAATGAAAGCAAAATAAACATGAACAAATTATGAACAATGAAAATATTAATAACTCACTTTTATAAATTATGGGGTGAGAAATATCAATTGAGTAGATTTTACTTGATAAAGCGTGAGAGTTAAACATTAGTTCACACACAATTATAAGTTTTAAATCACATTCATGTATAAAAAGAGTATAGTCAAGTGTGCCTGGGTGGCTCAGTGGGTTAAACCTCTGCCTTCAGCTCAGGTCATGATCTCAGGGTCCTGGGATCTAGTCCTGCATTGGGCTCTCTGCTCAGCAGGGTGCCTGTTTCCCCCTCTCTCTCTGCCTGCCTCTCTGCCTGTTTATGATCTCTGTCTGTCAAATAAATAAACAGAATCTTTAAAAAAAAAAAAGTATTGTCACCCATTTTAGTTTTAAGTTCATTATAATAATCAGAATGTTTAAACCAGAATGTTTAATTGTATAAAAGACATTTTCTCCTAACTGGAAAGTAACTAGCAATTTCTGCCACTAGTCACCATATTTACTTTTGTGTATAAGTAGGGAGGGAAGAAAGTAAACCCAAAGTTTGAATATCTTCTGACTAATATGGTAACTTACATATTTCATAAGTGTTAGATTCGATAAAGTCAAGATGAGATAGTAAACTATGTGTTAATATTCAAAAGAGGAGTGCACAAATCAATTTCCAGTAGCAAACACAGCCTATAACTTGAAATAAATATACAAAATTTTCTTAATAAGCGTATCTTCAAAGTTAAGAATTTCATTTTAATGTTATATTATATCATTTATTTAGGCCTCCTTAAACACTTTAAAAATTTTTCTGGTAAACAAAGTTAAGATACTTTTAAAGGTTTTTTTTTTTTTTTTTCCTATTAGTATTTTACATATTTCAGAAGGCTTTTAGTTTGTAGTCCAATTCATACTCACAGACTTTTATAGGTACTCTGTAATGAAACTAAGACCTAATGTTGAATTCCAATGGGAACAGTATCTAGACATTCTTCAAAAACCAAAATAAAATAGAGTGTAGGCATATCAAGAGCTTCTTTTCTCTATAGACCAGTAAATATCCCCAATGTTGTATAATTTTGTTCTAGAAGCAACAAGGTAGCATTGGGGGCTGGCTGAAGAGACCCAGGTTAGGAAGGTATAATGCAAGGAATATAGAATTCTCATTATCAGTTATGTGTATTTGTCTCAACTGTTCAATGCTTCAGTGATCAGCAGTGTCTAGTAGCTAACACTACCCCACCGAGCACTGTTCCAAGCACTTTGATTTAGTCTCCCTTTAATCTTAAGTACCCTCATATTACTAATATCCTAATTTTACAGAAGAAGACCTGACACACCAGAAATTCATTTTGTTTTAAGGTTTTATATATGTATTTGAGACAGAGAGTGAGAGAGAGAGAAAGAGCATGTCAGAGGGAGAAACAGACTCCCCAGGAAGCTGGGAGCCCAATGCAGGACTTGATTCCGGGACTCCGAGATCATGACCTGAGCCAAAGGCAGTCACATAACCAACTGAGCCACCCAGGCGCTAGCACCAAAAATGTAAACAACATGACTGAGGTCCATGATAAGGAATCAAACCCATGAGTGGTTTCTCTTCAAAGTCCATGCGCTCTACCATTATGCTATATCGTCCCTCAATTAACTGTCTAAGCCCAAATTTTTCATGATCTAGAACTTAAATATAGTCTATCCAGTTTACTTATAACTCAGAAACTAGTGAAGTATAGAAATTGACATTATTCTGAGATGCACTTTCATCTGCATTGATTTCTCCTGACACTCTCATATGAGGCACAATCCAACCAGGCAGACGTGGGTGTCCAACTACGTGTATTAACCTTCTTCAGCCTCATTTTACTATTTTATACTATATCAGAAAAACGCATTCTTAGAAGGGTAGTTATGGAGATGAGAGAAAGTATACACACATTTTTCTGGTACATAACAAAGTACTTTATAAACCATAGCTATTATTAAACTGTCATTATTATTCCATTTATAGATGAGAAAATCAAGGATCAGGGTATGTATAAGAGATTTCCCTAAGAGCACACAGCTATTAAGTAGTAGCGAAGGGTCTGGAATCCAGGTTCTCTGATGCTATATTCCAAGCAATTTGTAGGGCACCACATTGCTTTAAACACTCCTTCAGTGCAAAGCATACACTTCATCTTTTCCATTCTCTCCCCTAGTTATTTAATTTTCCACCCCTTTTTCTAGATTTTGAATATGTCTGTAATACACAGTTTATAAGTTATCAGTTAGGACTTAGGTATTTCTAGCTTTGTATGGTGTTGCTTCTGCAATAAAACCACAAATTTCCTGAGGGAAAAATAAGCGGTATCTATACACAACAGCGCCTGTGTACTCAACAAGTAACCTTACTATATTTCATTATAGAACAAAGTTTCGGCAAATAGTGTGGGTCTACTTGAATTGATCTGCCTGGCCCTCTGTGTCTCCCGACATTTTTTTTTCCTCTCCAGCCAAGAAGTAATACTTGGTTACACCAGGAATCCTGTGACTGAAAATATTTCGGATGTCATGGGTGACACAAAAGGGAAATTTTCAGTCAGACATGTTAAAGACGAGTGTCAAAAATAAGACAAAAGAGAGAAAGCAGCATCGATCTTAAAGAACAGCATAAAGGACCACAACGAAGAAGGACGAAGGAAGAGACGGGAACAGGAGGAGGAACAGGTATTACTTGGAATTTCGTTGTATACAACCATGTGGGGATAAGAAGATGAAAGAACAATAGAGTTTACAGAATGGGAAATTCTGGTAAAGAAACTCGGGATTGGTAATGGCTATCTGCCTAACAAGAAAAGGGAGAATGGGGAGTAATAAATAGTCTGATACCTGCCTTTTTGTTCTCAAAATAAGTAACCACTTTTCCATTACCTTAGAAGTAGATCTATTTCCATCTGTTTTGAGACCTTAGAAAACTCCTAATATGATAAACTCTACTTCTGAAACACTGGGAACACTACAGCTGGACACCACCACAGTGTCCAGCCCTAAGGGAAATGCCTCTCTCTCCCCTATGGCACACAGAGCACATTAATGAGGGGCTAGAGGAGGTTGATGGAGTGCGTAATACTGAGAAGTGCCTAGCAAAGCCCAGATATTCAATAAATGTCTCTTTACATCCACAAAAGAGTTTACATAAACTTCAGGAAACAAATTACGTCTGATTTAGAAGAAAATTAATGCTGTATAACGCTATATGCAAGTATCACATTAGGGATGTAAAAATAGCAAGCTTTAGGATTTCAGAGGAAAGGAAAAATCACCATGGGTCAGCTGATGTGGTCAAAGAAGGCATCCATAAGGAGGTGGGTCTGGTCACCATCCAAGTCTCTTAGTGTGGTACCAAGAATATATAATTAAGCTGTGACACCTAAAAGCCTGACCCATGGCACAAGAATAGCATGTATCTCCAATTTACTTCCTTTTTTCCCCTGACAGTGTTCTGCCAGTTTGAATGCATAATGCTCTGGTAAAAATAATCTTGTTGACAGAACAATCGTATACAGGGGGAAAAGTCAAAGTCTAGAGCATTTAAAAATGCATGTTTATCATGAAAAAAATCTATTGAAATACTCATATTCTTATAGTACGCTTTTTTCCCTGCTTCTTTCACAATTTAATGTTAAAAATCTTACTTGCCTGCATATATACTCCTGGCCCCAAGCTACCACAGTTACCATTTAATCAGAATTCTCCCCGAAACTCATCCAACTTTATACTCAATGTTTAAATTCTCTGCTTTTCATGACTGTATTTTTTAAAATTACTTTTGTAACTCCTATTTCATCACTTGCCATTTATGCAGAGTAGACTTTTAGACTGCTTTGTCTACTCTCCTACATTTCTACATTTATATTTGGCTCTGTCTGGAAAACTACCAGTGATATTTGTTTAGCCAGTAATAAAATACACTTTATAGAGTTTATATTGGTGACTACCAACAATGGACAGAACATTAGAAAGAAAACAACAAACAAATCAATTTTTAAATCCTGGATAGCAAGGCAAATATTTTCCCCTCTATGTTCCCAGTAACTGTTTTGCTCTAGGTGTCTTTCTTGCCTAATTAATAGTAGAATCTCACTAAAAACATGCCAAGTAAGTGAATAAATTACCAAATACCATAACAAAACAATTGCTCATTTTTTGCCTCATCTATTCAGATACTCATTAATTCTTACATCCATTTATCCCAACAGGACTATTGGGATGAAAAGACAGAATGGAATTCCAGCCTCTTGAAGCAGTGAAAGTCTATTACACAAGATGACAGGAATATGTATATTAAAACTGAAAGCTTAGGGTACCATAATATTAAGAGCCATAAGATAAATGGGAGTTAAGGGGAGAGAGAGTCAGCAAAGCAAGTTTTATTCTCCTTGCCTGAGAAAGGCAATAAGGCAGCCCAATTATCTACAAACAGCATGATTAATCTTAGTGTTTGGCACTCATTAAAATGCTTGAATTTTAACAGTAAATTCCTGTAGTTTGACTCTGTTTACATGTCAGCATCAAGTGGTTAAATGGAATAACACTGAATTTGGGGCATGATCATGTTAGGTATCAGGCTACCCGGCAGCAAAGGAACATAACCCACAGGCCATAACCCACAAGTGCTGAGTGGCCTTCTCTACGTACTCAATCAGATCAATTCACTCAGAAGCCTGATGTCCATCTTCGTAAGCCACATCTCCAGCACCGTCCCCTGAGAGATCTTTTTCAGAAACCCATGACAGTCTATGTCAGGTCTGGCTGGACCACTGATTACATATTTTTCTCTGATTTAATTAAGCGATAAATTATGATGTCTGCTGTGAAGATTCCTTTACTGTAATGCAGACTTAATGCAATGAATCTCTAAGGAGTAACAGTTGAGAGATAGTAAATAAACACTAATCAAATGCCTCATAACAAGTGACAGGCTGACTTTAGAACATGGCCTAAAGGTATGAAAATCACTGACCATCACATTCTGTTTTGTGGTCAAAAGTTAATCACAGTATGTATTTTATCAATGCCTCTTTTAAACAGACCAGCAGTAGTACTTAAGCCTTTCTCATGGTTTGTTTCTTATTCAGCAAATTAAACTTTGTTTCTATACCCAGATTCACAGATCTGCCCCAGGTAGCCTCAGCATATTTTTAAAAGTCATTAAAGACAAGAGTTCCAGATCTCAAGGAGCCTCCAGCATTGTTGCAAGAACAGGAGAAAGTTAAATCACACCGAAGTGGTATTGTTGCCTCTGTGTTTCCACAAACCTGATTTTGAATTCCACATACCCCAAAATAAATAACTGACTTACACTAGGACATAAGCCTTACAGAAAAAAGGAGAAGAAGAAGAAAAAAAAGGCATGCTACCCTAACAGACCCTTTTTATTTGCCGCAAGCAGAGGTGTAAACTTGTCTTCAGGTGCCACATTTCCATCTCACCAAGGAGTACATTATCCCTCCCATGCAATTCTGTAAATGATAAGAAGCTCTCTCTTTGGCTACAAAACATGTTTATTCCATAATACTTCTAGAACAACGTGGAAAAAGGAAGTGGCAGGGGAGACTAAAAAATGAAAGAACAAACAGAATGAGAAGAAAGAATATGAACTGTTTTCCTTTAAAAAGGGTATTCTGCATTCATATAGCATTATATAATTTATACAATATGACATACACACATTTCATTTTGCCTTAAAAACTGAATGCAATGTGGAAATTACAAATGAGGAGACTGAAACACAGGGATCATTAAAACGGTATCCATTAAGAATGGCAGCTAATTTCAAAACACAGTCTCTTCTGTTCTATTAAAAGAAAAAAAAAAAAAGAGTTCCTAATCCTGTGGATTAATATTCTGTACCTTTTCATCTTTCCAGGTACTCGGCACCATCATTTAATTCTCTTCTCTTCCATATGTATTTTTTCCTTCTTGAGTTGTCTTTTCTCCTCAACACAAAATCATCTTATTGGGGCGCCTGGGTAGCTCAGTGGGTTAAAGCCTCTGCCTTTAGCTCAGGTTGTGATCCCAGGGTCCTGGGATCGAGCCCCGCATGGGGCTCTCTTCTCGACAGGGAGCCTGCTTTCTCCTCTCTCTCTCTGCCTGCCTCTCTGCCTACTTGTGATCGCTCTCTCTCTGTGTCAAATAAATAAATAAAAAATCTTAAAAAAAAAAAAAATCATCCTAGAGCTCGTTCTAAAGCTTGCTAAAAAACAATAGACATCTGGGTGCCTGGGTGGCTCGGTGGGTTAAAGCCTCTGCCTACAGCTCAGGCCATGATATCAGAATCCTGGGATTGAGATCTGCATCAGGTTCTCTGCTCAGCAGAGAGCATACCCCACCCCACTCCCCCAGCCCCCACCCCACCCCCCCGCCTGCCTCTCTGCCTACTTGTGATCTCTGTCCGTCAAATAAATAAATAAAATCTTAAAAACAAAACAACAGCAATAACCATCCTCTGAACTCTCTCTGGTTACCATGCTGTGTGCTCCCTTCTAGCCTTCATAACTGTTTGCGATTCACCTCCAGTCACCATCCTCTGACCCTGGAACATATTCACCAGCAACTCTGTTTCATCCTTCCCAAATCTATGAAACCACTCTAGTTAAATCCAAAGCTTCCCTAACTGCTCATTCAATTTGGCATGTTCATTTCTTATCCAAGTTGATTGTCCTACTCTGGTTAACACTGCCCTCCTCCTCTAATTCTTCTTCATTTGCCATCCTGGAATCTGGAAACCCCACTCTTCCTCTTTTCCCCAGGGATACTCCTTATCAATCTCTTTTGCAAACTCCCATACCTCTGCTTTCTAGAGGAACCATTGTCAATCACGATCACAGTCACATTCCCTCTCCCTTTCCCCACTGCAATCCACTGAGCACAAGGAACTATCCATTCTACCAGTAATCACTTCAAATTCCGATGTGCCCTATTTCCACTACCATTGCCATAGCTCAACCGATCACCCTCTACCACTTGGACCACCACAAGGTTTGCTAACAGTTCTTCCTGCTTTTTCTCAACCATTTCTACCACCAGAAATACCACCACCAACCATCAAATCTACTCATTTAACCTCTGTGCAGATCCAAATAAAATTACTAGTTTCCAACATTACATGCTAATTAAGATGTTAACTTTCAAAACAGCAAAAGAATTTTCTAAGGTCTTATTCCTTTCTACTGTTTTTAGTATCCTCCATCATAAATCTCCAGCATGGATTCTTATGCTAGCTCACCCAGATGTCTTGCTCCCCTATGTGATCCTGCTACTCTTTCATGCCTTCAATCCTAGAAATACCCTCTCCACGACTGGTGTTCAGAGGCCATATCCTTATCAAAGCTTTCCCAAAACTCCCTCAATTGAATTTGAATTTGGGTTATTTAAAAGGCTTTCCAACTTGCCATTAAAAAATAAAAACTATTATGGGGCACCTGGGTGGCTCAATGGATTAAGCTGCTGCCTTCAGCTCAGGTCATGATCTCAGGGTCCTGGGATCAAGCCCTACATCAGGCTCTCTGCTCAGCAGGGAGCCTGCTTCCCCCTCTGTCTCTGCCTGTCTCTCTGCCTACTTGTGATCTCGCTCTCTGTCAAATAAAATAAATAAAATCTTTTAAAAAATAAAGAAAGAAAGAAAGAAAAAAGAAAAAAGAGCTATTATGGAATTGTTGTTTTATTTAATTTCCTTATAGATTTTGACAAAAGAAAATCATGATACATATCTTTTAAGGATTTTAAGCAAACTTCTTATCTTACCCCAAAATGAATCTTAGGTCATCTGTTTGTGTAATAAAACCTTGAACCCAGACAGCAATAATAGAAAAAAAAAAAAAAAAAAAGCTTCAGCTCAGTTTCTGTACACATTAAAAATAATTCTGAAATTTTGGAGTCTAAAGCAATGAATGATGTTTTTACAGCAATCATTCATTAAACAGTGCTTTTAAACACTATCTCAAAAAAAAAAAAAACAACATTTTATCTATTTCTTCTCCGATGTATACATGTATTGTGTTTATGTAAAAATGATTAATAACAAGTGTGCTTCGATGCAGCTTTGTCAAGGGTACAAAGTAATTAATTAAACTGCCTTTTAAATCAAGGAACTGTAACACATCCTTCATCTTACAGTTTTTAACTGAATTCCTACATAAAATTTAAGTCATATCCTCATCTTGTGTTTTCCACTTGGCTCTCTCCTGATGAATATGAACTCTGACGCATTACTGCTAGAGTGTAATATTCTGTCATATCTATAAATTTCACAAAGTCTTAAGCCATGAAAAAGATGGTTACATGCTGTTTCTTAAAAAATGTTTGAGAATTAATCATTTATTTCCCTTTCCTGACATTTCTTTTATGCTTTGCATGTTTTTCAAAGATAAGGAGAGTAGTAATGTTAGGCAATATTGCTATCCTCACCAGTGGAAGAAAATGGAACTATCAAACCCCAAACAAAGCTACACACTTGACTTTGAAGGTGCAATAGTTTGTCCAATTTCAGAGTCTCTTCCAAGCACCTTTCCTGAATTATGAACTGCAAAATCACTTTGACAGTTACAAATTCTATTTTTAGAATCTATGCCTTTTGTCACATCATTTTACATAATCTTCCAAGCACTTGGAGCATGAAGACAATGAGAGGGAGATTTAAAATGCTTGAATTGTGAGAGTATAAATGACACAGGAAGCAATCACATAAACTCAGTCAAAAGATTTACTTTCATAAATGATCTTTCTTAAAATTACCAAGGAACATTCATGACTCAACTTTAACAGTACCTATACAGTCAATATTTGAATAAAGGAAAAGTAATTAAGAACTTCAAACTTGGGCATAGATTTCCAACAGTTTTAAGTACAACTAACAGCTCCCTGTAAAGTATAAATTTCCAAACGTAGATTATGTGGTCCACAGAAACTGAAATACATTGATCTCTTTATGAGGAAATTCTATGCAAAGTAGTTTAACCCAAGACAAGGCCCAGAGCAAGAAAGGAATTTATCATAATTATAAGAATTAACACAAATATAAGAAAGTGACATTCTCACACTGCTGGAGGAGTGAAAGTTAGTGTTTCATTTTAGAGAAATTTGGAAATAATTTTCAATAAACCTAATAAATTTTACCCAATTAAGAAATATGTCCTAACAAAATAATCAGAAACTCACATTTAAATTAAAATGAAATTCATTGCTGCATCCTTTGACATGGCTGACAATACAGTATCCACTTAATTGTGGCAGAAATCTAGAATGCCTTCCTAGGTGATCACTAAAATGGCAGCAAGTATAGATACAGAAAATGCAAGTCTGAGGAACAGAATTTACCTGAAAAGGCTGGACCAAAGAAAAACATGACATTTTCTAGTCTTCATATCTCATTCCATTTCTATTTCCTCCTCTTCTCTGCATCCGTTATGAAGAAGGTATAGAAATAGCTACAAAATATTTCAAGTAATAATTGGGTTGTTTCCTCTTCATTTCTGTCTATTCTTAGTACTTAGCCGAAGAAACATGTGTGCTTAAATGAATAAAACTCCCATTCCATGTTGAAGATAATATGAATTCTCCTTCAATATTTTAAATAATTTCCCCCTGAATATTAAGGTAATACAGTCGAGTGAAGAGAATTACAAAGTCTCATAATGGTATAAAGAACATAAATATCATTCACAATCTTTCTACCTGGGGAAGGTCACAGACTGTTTGACATTTTGATGTTTTTCCCTTGTTATGGATGATATACAAATATAGGAACATATACTATATTATATACACACTTTTAATTCTACATTTTTTTCATTTAACATTATATTGTGCACATTTTCTCAAGTCACGTAAAATTACTGTATTATTTGTAATATGCTATTCATTCACTTATCAGAACATGATATTGGTTGATTCTAATTCCTTGGAACACTGAAATAAATAGATCTGCATATTAATTTTGGTTCAAGTTTCTGTTGCATTAGGTATGTTTCCTCCATTGTGCATTGCAGGCTACACTTAGGACTGATTTGAAAGTTCATAGCATATTCTTTTTTTTTTTTGCTTTGTAGAATATAAGAAGTTATACTCTTACTTGTTAGATATTTATGGCACTGTAACCAGCATTTAGTGTAACCATTTATAAGTTGGTTACTACTTTTGATACTTGAACTCTTTTGTTTTCTAATATTTAATTAATGCAGTTAATCATTTATTTTTTATTAGATATCTTTTTATTCTCTGATTGTTTATTCTTATGTTGCCTTTTTCAACTGTAATTTTTGTTCTTTACAGATTATGGTGATATCTTCAAATGTTACCAAAAACTAGTGTTTTTTACCCCTAAAACAGGGTTTTTGGTAGTGTTTTGGCTTTTAGTAGATTTTCTAATATTAATCTTTCTTAGAGAAAAGTATGAGAATGCATTTATGTAATCAGATTCTAACCAAGGACACATATTCATAGCAAGGTTAAATGTTCTATACACTAATTAAAATTTTCTTGTCACCATTAATCTGAGTCATCATTAAGCAACTGCATAACAACTTACTATTATATGGAAAATGATAGTTATTTTTCATGCATGCATACAACGATATTTATTGAGCAGCTACCAGGGGAATGGCCTGCTTTGAAGCACCCTGAGTACATCAATATACAAAACAGATGGAGATTCTTGTCTGCATGAGTTTTTGCATTCATTCTAGAGACAGCAACCAATATTGTGTGGAAGATAGAAAAACAGCTTTCAGAGATGTCTGTACCCAAATCCCCAAAGCCTGTGAATATGTTAGTTTGTATGGCAAAACGGACATTGCCGATAAAATTTAGTTCATGAACCTTAAAACAGGGAATTTATTTTTATTTATCTTGCAGACCCAGATGATCCCTTAAGAAAGAACTGTTTTCTGGCTGGGAGTGGAAGACAGATGAGGCAGAAGGAAAGTCAGAGATATTCCATGCCTTAGAAGTATTTGATAAGAAATTTCTGGCTCTGAGATGCAGGGGACAACATGTGAGAACTGGAGAAAGAATTCTAGGGGCTAAGGGTGGCCCCAAGTTGGCAGCCAGCAAGGTCAATGAGACCTCAGTTCCACTAAACACATGGTACTTGATTCTGCCAAGACCTAAGCTTGGAAGTCTATTCTGCCCAGAGCCATCTGAGAAATGCTCAGGTGATGAACAATTTGATTTCAGCCTCATGAAATCCAGAGCACAGAAACCAGCATGCCAATCTGGACCTCTGACCTACAAAACGGCAAGATAATAAATTTGTATCATTTGAAGCCACCGCTTTATCTGTGGTAATTTTCCTGACAGCAATAGGAAACTAATACAAAATGTGTAATAAGTAAGTAAATTAGGTAAGATATTAGAAGGCATCAAATGCTCTAAGAAGAATTAAAATTAACGCAAGGTCAGAGGGATCAGGAATGCTTGTGTGAGGAGACTGGGCAGATGGAGCTTTAAATAGGTAGCCAGGCCGGGCCTCACAATAGGTAAGATTTGAGAAAAGGATGTAAGGACATTGGCCAAGTGGACATATGAGAGAAGTCGTCCCAAGCAGAGGAACTTGCTAGAGGTAAGACTTTAACACAGACCCGGTGTCTTTCAACAACAGCAAGAGGCCTTTTGTGGCTGAAGTAGGGTGGGGTAGGGCTTGAGAAGGAGTGGAGTGGAGAGGAGGTCTGAGAAGTATGGGAAATGGTAGCATGTGCCATCTTAGTCCTGGGAAACTCAGCTTTTACTCTGAGTGAAATAGGAAGCCACTGAAAGGTTCTGAGTGGATCAGTGATATGATCTAATATAAATGTTTCTAGAAAACCCAGCTGCTGTACAGGGGATAGGCTATTAGAGGAGCAGGGACAAAAGCCAGGAGATTTGTTCAGAGATTACATCATTAATCTACACAAAGGATGATAATGGCAGAAACTAAGGCAGTGAAAATCGAGATGAGAAGGGATTCTATTCAGGAAATAATAATTTTTCAATTTACATATAACATTTAAGGGGTTCTTCTTCCAGGAAGCTTCCATGACACCTCTACACAGTTTGACTTATTGTAACACATCACACTATTATTAGCACATATCACACTGGTCAAAAATTACATGTGTATTCTTTCTCAACTTCATACTAGACCCTTAAAAAGTCAACTGTGTATTTTCAAGTGAGTTTAATAAAAAGCTGCATGTGGCCATCCCTACCTCAAATCAGTACTATAGGTACAGCCCAGGCCTTTGAGAAGAGGGACCTTCTATGATGCCAGAGGTCCTCCAGACCTCTTCTCTCACAAGCTATATCATGTCAAACAACTTAGATGGCACTTAGAAGTCAAAACAGGGTTCATACATAAGAGACTCTTATGTATGGGTTGCTGGTGGGAGGGGGCAGTAGGGAGAGGGTGGCTGGGTTTATGGACATTGGGGAGGGTATGTGCTATGGTGAGTGCTGTGAAGTGTGTAAACCTGGTGATTCACAGACCTGTACCCCTGGAACTAATAATACATTATATGTTTATAAAAAAATTTTTTTAATTATTTTAAAAAAACGGGTTCATATTATTTTGATTTGTTTTTAGAATGAAGAAACCTCAAGATGAGTATAATCATCAATAGAGAGTCTAAATGGAAAACTGCTTCTTTGATTTTAATTCACCATTTTCCCCTTTTTGGATTGGAGCATTCAGAAGAAAAAGCACAGAACAATCCAATCAAAAAAAAAAAAAAAAAAAGTAGGCAGTCTTTGTAAACAATGTTTACATATCTCGGAGGAGTCAAGAATAAAAAATGTCCAAAGTCTGTGAAGTATGCATAACTGATTGCTGCTCAATCATAAGCAACATAGTCTATGAGTTTCATTCTGTTTAACAAACTTCTTTTTTCTGCCAATAATCTAATAGTAACAAAGTCAACTAATTTATGTTATCTTCAAACAGGAAGCTTGTCAGGATGTGAATAAGGACCATTTTGCATTCTACTCACTGGTTATAAGACATACCTATAAATTAGTGTCTGGCACTAACAGGTTTAACCATTTAGTACCCAGAGAAGCATTTAATCCAGAGTAAGCCTTGTTTTTTATAGCTTACTTAACAGGAAGATGAAATATGAAAAGAAAGAAAGAAGGGGAGAGGCAGGGGGAGAGAGAGCGAGAGAGAGGAAGAAGAAAAGATGAGCAAATTATCACTACTTTGAATTTTTAGAAACAAGAATGTTAAAAGTCACTCAAAGAGACCAAGAGATGATCTATAGCCTTTCCTTTCATTTTTGTTGTACTAATTTGATACTGGAATTTACTAGTTTTCCTTTTGTTTTTATATGTCTGTAGCTCAACTCCTTCTTCCCAAACTTATAAGTAGTGATTTCAAACAACAAATGACATACCAACTATAATCATTTATATAAAAGAGATCTGATATATACATATATTTTTGAACATGTATGTAATGAATGTATAAATGGATGAAGAGAGAAAGTATTGCATTTCAGAGAGCAAAAACTTTCAAAAGCATTCTATCGTAAAATATTTGTGATGTGTTTCCATTCCTGATTTTTCTATATAATAAACATCACTTTTACCACAAGTTCTCCCTAATGTAAAATTGATAGTATTTTATGTTAGATAAAGTTGGTCTAATATTGAACATACTTTTTTCATTGAACTAACAAGTATTTATACAATGGCTACTATTCACCAAGCTATGCCAATCATTAAAAATAAAATATAAGATACAGGCCTTGTCTTTGATGATTTCACAGTTTTCTAGTTCAACATTAGTCTGTAACTAAGCTTTCAACTCTGGGTGAAATCTATGTCTTTTTCTACTTGAATGTTGATCATAATATATTTGGCAGATCATTGACTAACTTGGTGTAGGGCTCCTTCGTATGTGGGATATCAGTATGTTTCCTGTAGACAGAGATATTATCAGTTTATGGGGGAGAAAAGGCTAATCTCTTCTAGGAGTAGGAGTAATCAGAAAGGAAATATTTGTCCTTGCCAATTTGGATGCCTTTTATTTCTTTTTGTTGTCTGACTGCTGAGGCTAAGACTTCCAATACTATGTTAAAAAGTAATGGTGGCAGTGGACATCCCTGTCTTGTTCCTGTCCATAGAGGAAAAGCTCTCAGTTTTTCCCCACAGAGGATGATATTAGCTGGGGTCCTGTCGTATATGGCCTTTATGATGTTGAGGTATGCTCCCACTAACCCTACTTGGTTGAGGGCTTTTACCAAGAATGGTTACTGTACTTTGCCAAATGCTATCCTCTATTAAGAGGATAGTATGTTTTTTATCCGTTCTTTTATTATTGTGCTGTTTCACGGTGATTGATTTGCAAATACTGAACCACCCCTTCATCCAAGGAATAAATGTCATTTGATTGTGGTAATAATTTAATGTACTATTAGATTTGATTTGCTAGTATGTTGTTCAGAATTTTTGCATTCATGTTCATCAGAGATATTGGTCTGTAATTCTCCTTTTTAGTGGGTTCTTTGTCTGATCTTGGAATCAAGATAATGCCGGCTTTGGAGAAGGAGTCTGCAAGTTTTCCTTCCATTTCTATTTTCTGAAACAAATGGAGAAGAATAGGTATTAACTCTTTAAATGTCTGGTAGAATTTCCCTGGAAGTCATCTGGCCCTAGACTTTTATTTTTTGGGATATTTTGATAACTAATTCCATTTCTTTGCTGGTTAGGGATCTGTTCAAATTTTCTATTTCTTCCTGTTTCAGCTTTGGTAGTTTGTATGTTTCTAGGAATTTGTCCAATTCTTCCGGATTGTCCAGTTTGTTGACATAGAATTTTTCATATATTCTCTTATAATTGTTTATATTTCTGTGGTATTGGTTGTGATCTCTCCTGTTTGATTTGTGATTTTATTTGGGTCCTTTATTATATGCTTGGCTAGGGTTTTATCAATTTTATTAATTCTTTCCAAGAACCAGCTCTTGGGATGCTTGGATGGCTCAATTGGCTAAGCAGCCACCTTGCTCAGTGGGAGCCTATTTCTCCCTCTTCTTGTGCTCCCCCCTCCTCTATCTCTCTGACAAATAAATAAATAAAATCTTTTTTCTTAAGGAAACATCTGTTAGTATTGTTGATCTGTTCTATTGGGTTTTTTTTGTTTGTTTGTTTGTTTGTTTCTGTATCATTTATTTCCACTCTAATCTTTATTATTTCCTTTCTTCTGTTGGCTTTAGGCTTTACTTGCTGTTCCTTTTCTAGCTCCTTTGTAAGCTTGGGTTGTATATTTGAGGGTTTTCGTTTTTTGTGTTTGTTTGTTTGTTTGTTTTTGGTTGAAACATAACTGGTTATGTATCCAAAATTTATGAAGAACTTACCAAACTCAACACCCAAAAAACAAATAATCCAGTTAAGAAATGGACAGAAGACATAAATAGACATTTTTCCAAAGAAGACATCCAGATGGCTAATAGATGCATAAAAAGATGCTCAATATCACTCATCATCATGGAAATACAAATCAAAACCATAATGAGATACCACCTCACACCTGTCAGACTAGCTAAAATTAACAACACAAGAAACAACAGGTGTTGGCAAGGTGTGGAGAAAGGGGAACCACCTTGTCAGAATGGTCAAAAAGTATTCTTAGGCCTTGAAAGTACACTGCAGAACACAGTATTTTTAGGAAAAAGAAAACAAAGGTATGTATAAGAGGGGCATGTGCACTTGGATTGGAACAATCTAGAATGCCCTGGAAATCTGGATAAAATAATCATAGAGAGAATTAAGGCCCCTTACTTCTATGTTTGGGTAGGAAGATTGTGGCCAAATCTTGCATGCCCTAAAATGATTAAGTATAAGCTTACCCAAACTTTTGATTGCCATTATTTAAATTTCATTTCATTTGTTGGACCATAAAAGTTGGTCTCAGGAAATAAGAAACAACAGCTGAAAAGGCAAATTCATAGGAGACCAGAAGACGGGAAAAAAACCATGTGAAAATGGAAAATATTAACTGGCAGTAGGCTCATGAAGGCACAGATAAGAAAAATGTCAGCAGTAATCTATGTGGAAAGCAGGAAGATCACAGCCATCTGCTCTATTGTTCCTTCCAATTCATACATTCTGCTTATCAATGCATATTCTAAGATGGATCCTCAAACATAGGCTCTTATCTGTGAACCAGAGCCCTGGCTACGTCAGGGCATTTGATAAAATCATAAAGGTCTGGCATGTTGCCTGTGGGATATGGCTACGTGCCAGGCACTGTTGCACATAATAAATCACACTAAGAAGTAGGTACCTTTATTAGCAGTACTCCTGTTATCAGTATTACCATTTTACAGATTGGGAAACTGAAACTCAAAGCTAAATTAAAAACCTTTCCTAAAGTCCCACATCTAATAATCCAATACAATCTAGTTCCTGTTAGTTTGCTAATATTTTCTGGAAGGAAGAAGGAAAATGCAACCATCAAAGCACTCACTCACAACAGTCTTCAGTTTGTCTGATATAACGTGTCTGTCAATCTTCATGGGAAAGGAGTAGGATGAATAATGTGAGGCAGGGAAAGCCTGAGACAGGAAGCTCTACAATTATTCAGAAGAAAAACGAAATAGAAATGGAAATATTTCAAGGTGCAAAAATACTTTTGAAATGTTGTAGATTGCTGATAATGTATAAATTATGCAGAAAAATAAATTATTTTGACAGGAGATTTGCTTAGGAAAAGACAGGCTGGAATGAAAGTAGTGCTCTAGGCTGTCATCAACATCAGGATTCCTGGACTTCCCTGGGAAAGAGGCCCCAAGGTTTTCAGATGCTGCTCATGTGTACACACAAACCAAACCACATGTTGCTCACACAATTTCAAGGTGAGATTTGCAAAACAGCTTTGGGCTAAACAGTTTTGCATTCCTCCTTAATCACAAGTCAAAGGGTTTCATCCATGTGTTCTTTCAAAGCTGAATATATTAAAAATAAAGGAAACTGATCTCTCAGAGATTCATTAATGTGCCTTTGAAGACTATCAACATCTCATCAAAATTTCATTTGATTTTTTCAGACCTATTTTTGTATTAGTCCAGAAAATCCATGTGAGTAATATCATTCCATTAGACTGATTATACATTGGAATCATATTTCAGGGTTTTAAGGTGCTGTTAAACCTGGTCTGTCAATATTAAATATCTATCAAACAACCAAAGTTTTCATGAAACTGCAAAATATTTGACTGGAAGTAAACAAGAGACATCAAGGAAAGCACATTCTTAAACTCTTGGTACTTCGGCTAGAGCCTGTATCTGCCAAATTTCTGAGGCTGTGAAGATGTCCTTGAACAAAGTTAGGCTCAGAAAAGTCATTACAAAGCATTTTATGCATTGTATTAGTCATTCGAGTTTCTAAAGATGTCTGTCATCTCTGCTTTTAAGGGGGAGGGTAGTAGTAACAAGAGAAGTTCCATGGAAAGAGGGAATGAAAAAAATCCCTAAAGCCACTGCCTATATCCTCAATGAGTCTATGAATTAAAGAGCACAAAATGCCCACAAAGTAATTGGAAGAATTCAAACACTTACAAGAAAGTCACAAACACTTACACGGTAACACAGACTGGACAGCTTGCTTGATGGTCTATTCATTACCAGCAATAGTCAATAAGAAATAAAAATTGAAAAGACTAAAAATGAAAATTGAAAAAGCAAAGCATCTTATTAATTCATTGAGGCTGAACCAAAGATAAAATTACCTGCTCAGAGAAACCTATGTTGCAAAAGGACATTAAGCAAACAAGAGAACATAGTGGGAAGCAAGTGAATCAGTTGTAGTAACAGCAAATTTAGACAGGTGTTAGAATTTGGGGAACAGAGAGAATTTAAGTTTCATTTTCGTCCTCAGTGTCACTAACAATACACAGGGTTTATGTCCCAGACTCTTTTAAGTTCCAAGGAGAGAAGAGGAAATGATGCAGACTCTCCAGGACTTAGAAGTATTCAGGAGATGGCATTTATAAAATGTTAAGTAGCATTTCTTAAAGGCCAAAAGGTGAAAATGATAAGCATTAATTCCTATAGAAATTAAGTGTGAAATCCCAGTGGATAAGGTAGTGTGGACTTGTGCTGTGAAATGAAATTATGGTCCTAGGATAATACTGAGCTGCTTATCCTGAATCTAACTTCTTCATCTCCATAAGTTTTATGAGCGTGGCTGTCAAAACCACTCACAAACAACAAACATCTTCTTAATAACTCAAGATCCATCCCTTATGAGTTCTGTGTTCTTAGTCATATAATGTATCCTTTCTAAGACTAATTATGTTCAACATAGTATGAGAATAATCAGACATATACACCGTAGGTTAATTTTTAGAATTAAATTATATAATTCAAAAAATGATCCCTGTATATACTACTATACTTAATAACTGCTAGCTACTAATAGCAAGGATAATGTTCTTTGTCAAATTACAAATCAGTGCCTAAAAATAAATTTCTTGATATATATACAGAGACAGAAGAAAATGGAAATAAATAGAACCAGATTAAATACTTGCTGATTCGCTAATTTATGTAAAAACTGAAAAAAATAGTATTAAGTTGCTAGAGCTCTACAAAAATGCTAATGCACATTTGTAGTTGTGACTATAAACCCTGTCAAGATTTGGGTTTTCAAAATTACTTTCTTAGATTCATATTTCATTGTGTGCATCACTATGTTGAACATTTGACCATTATTAAGATTTATGAAGTTCTATCCTGATTTAAATTCATACCATGTAACCAAGGACCCAACAAAAATTTAGATGCAACAAAACAGATATTGAAAAAGAGATAAAAGTAAGTCAAAGAATAATCATTAAGATTAATGCAATCATCATTTTTACTAAGGTTGTAAGGATTCAAATCTAATTTTATGGCAAATAAAAAAAAAACCCATAAAAGAAGAACTCATTTTTGTTCAAAGAATCCTTGGCTAAAATTTAAATGTTTGTATATAGTTACATATAATTTTGGGTATTTTAATTAGCATGACTTGCTTTTAAGTTCATGCATTCCCTTTAAAATTAATGTCACAATTCTGACATGATGAAACCTATTCTGGAAAATCTTGTTTGGATAAACCCAAGTGGATCCAAGTGCAGAGCAATCTAAAGGCCAATAACCTTTTTAAGGCATATATGATTTTGGTTTTTTGCATATAAAGAAGAAATGTGGATTAATCAGTAGAGTTGTTTCTGAGTGACAAACTGAGTCATTTGTCTTTGCTTCATTGTCACAGACAGCAAACACTTTCATATGTTCTATATTTGGCCAATTTTAGTCATTCTACCTAGCTTAAAATGAGTTGTGTATCTATATTATATAAAGTTAGATAACTACATATATACACACATATTCGTATGTGTAAATTAAACAGCAAATTAAATTAAACAATACATTAAAATGTTTCCTTCTTCAGGATTTATTTTCAACTTTCCTTCTAAACCCATAAGACCCTTCTTTCATTACAGATGTGCCAGTCCTGCTAACCCTGTAAGAATTATTGTATAAATCTAAACAGAATACACTCAAGGCATTGTGCAAAATGAACTTCCTTCATAAACTGCAAAGTCCCCCAATGTACCTTGCACAAATGAAATAAGCAGTCACCACCCTGGCTGAATTTGAGAAAAAATGGGAGAATTTCCAGGATGAAAGATTCATTTAATCAAACTATCTTCTTGGACAGTTAATCAGACTATCTGACATTTCACCAGTAGAGATTTATCCCCCGTAATTATACAGCCCAGCTTCTATCTGACTTATTAAAAGTAAAACAAACATAACTTTAGTAGGAAAAACATATTCAGACATCATTTATTAACATCTTATTGCAATTTACTTTCTTACCTCACTTTCCATGCATTATATGTAGCTGGTATGGGAGCAACAGAAACTAGGTCTAAGAGAACAGGAAGATATTAGATCAGAAAAGGTGTCAAGGAAATTGATTCATTGGAGAGGGTTCATTTGTCCCATAAACATTTTGCTACTATACTCTAAGCACCCTATAAATTCTGGTGACAAAAAGTAGTGCAATATTCATTTTCTGCCATATACAGAGATTGCAGATGTAAAAAGGATTAAAGAGATATTAAAGGGAAATTAAAGAGATATTTGGGCACAGAACTAAGTAATTCCAATTTATTTTTAAGAAACACAGCTTTAAGCAAGTCATTCACTTTATATGGGTATATCAGTTATCCATCGGCCAATGTTAGAATTGGTTTTTATGTTGATACTCACATGCTATGAAAGACTACTGGGATTGTCAAAGGTATATCAGTAAGGGAAAGACGATTCCAAACTGAAGTGGTATTAAATGCAAAGACACAGGACCATAAATAAAAACCAGTGTTCCTATGTTATCAGTATTGCTCACTTGAGAGAAGAATTTAGGAAAATGGAGTTCTCTCTTGTTTCTATCAAGGATTTAGATATTGAAATACCAACACAGTGCAAAGAAAGTAAGATGGTTAAGTTTCCAGTAATCATGAGAAAAATGTACAAAATATCCCTTTATAGTAGCCTCTTCTAAATAACACACCTGAGTACAGAAGGATGAGTTCGATTGGTTTTAGTGCTCTTATATTCTCATACCCACTAGTCATGGCCTTCCCTTACCCACTCCTTACACAGGTTCACTGCTCATTTACATATGCTTAGTATGAGTCCAGCATTGAGTGAATTTAATTAGATTTTTTAAAACGTGTAAAGAAAATATACCATACCACTCAATACGCTTAGGAAAGATTAAGTCCATTATTCAACAAAATATAACAAATATTCAAATTTAAATTTTAAATTGATAGTTATAGAATTAATTTAATAATTCATTAAAGCGTAAGAAATATTTTTCCATAAGGACCATTTCTTTGGGATGCAGGGACCTTTCTATGGAGCTAGGCATACATACTAAAGCCTGAATCTCTGTAAGGGAACATGGCATCCAAATACGAAGAAGGATAATCCAAAAATTATACAAGGTAATAAGAAATAAGCCTTCTAAGTGTGAATAAAAGCTAGGAGTAAGGAATAATCCAAGTATTAAAAAGATGACAAAGCTCTGATTATAAGGAAGATAACAAGACAAGATTATGTAAGTGTGGGGTTTGGACAGAAGGAAGAAGAACAAAAACAGTTACCAGATATGTAATCAGAGAATCCAAAGGTTGCCCATATGTATGTGTAATAGCACTGGCATACGATATGTATGGTAACAATATTTAAAACAGAATTTTAAAAATTACTTCCAGAATAATTATTTTAAATTGAAAGTCACATAAGCAATTCAAGTTTGATAACTAATAAGTTATCCATTCACATAAATCACTTCAAAAAATAAATCTTGTCCACATAACAAGATAAATATGGATGATAAAAAGTTCAAATATGAAGAGAAAGAAACAGACTAGGTCTAAGATAGCTCCTTGCTCCTACTAATATTCTATGGTATTTTAAGCATGACAAAATCTATTGTGATTCCAAAAAATTCTACATTTTGGAAAAAGATCACGTAATGAAATAATATGAAAAGTGCCTTAGGTCTTTTAATGAGCCTAGGATAGCAGAAAAGAGAAAAAACAAAAACAAAAAACAAGATACTAAAATTTACAACAGATGAAAAAGTAAAGCTTCTAGCCAGAAGGGCTCAAAGACTATGAGCGTTTAAGAAACCTTTTTCACTGTATTTCTTTTTACATGGAGTTGGCAGGGATTATAGGCTTTGCGAGTTGAAAAAGGCCTTTACTTTTAATATCAGGCACAAATTTTATAAGGACTTCATTTTCCTTAGATGTAAAAGCAATGTCTAGAAACAAACAAGAAGTAAATAAAAAAATTTTAAAGCCACAATAGCACAAACTCTATTTCTTCTATCAGAAAGAAGAAATGTGTGTGGAGCATCATCCTGAAGACTGTTTTGATCATCTCCATTGCAAACACCAGATTACTCAGAAACACCTTTAATTTTTTCAAATATTTCAGAGTGTGTGTTTTGTTTTGTGTTTGCTTTGGTGTTAAATTGTCTGCAAATTGTGTTGACTTTGTAATTCATCTTTCCGAGTTAAAAGAAATCATGTACCAGACAATTTTGGAGGTGCGATGACTGTAATAAAGCATTTTACAACTTTTACAATATCCTTTGAAGTTGTAGTGTCACTAAACAGAATACTGATCTCCTTATAAAACATAGGAGTTGCTCTCCATGTGCTACAGCATAGATAGTCACCTTCTCTCTTCTGTTTACTAAATTTTCAGGCCTGAGTATTTTCTGATTTTTATCCCTAAACTCAAATTTTCTGCTCTCTCTTTCAGCAAGCATTCTCAACATGTGATAGCAATGAGTTAAGTAGTTGAGTTTACTCAAGAGCAAAGTCTCTGTTAAATAAAGAGAAAATATGAGTGCTGATGTTGACCTTCCAATGCTTTTCTTACCAGTGAAATCTAGGTTTTTCCATTGATCTTGATTAGCAAGGCAAATGTGGAAGATCTTTGTGGTCGCCCAGTCACCCCCACTACTCTCCTCCAGATTGCAGGTTAACAAAGGTAAAATGTAATCTGGTAAAATTTTACCAGATTCCAGGTAAAAAGGTAAAATGAGTTAGTCAAATACATCTCCCCCAAAATGACAGAACTGCCATGATATTTCTGAAGTACATTTTAAAGATTTTAAAATGTAAGGTTCAAATGAAAAAAAAAGTAGCTGGAGTTTTGTTTCCCTCATTCAAAACTAGGTCTGAAGTTTTCTAACTTTTTATAATTTCTATGATGTACACTTTTTGTATCTGTCTCTACCCCATTCATAATCCCAGGTATCCTTTCAGCATTCACATAAAATTTAGAGGTGTTTTAGCTAAAACTCTGCATGAAAAACAAGTTTGATCCTTTCTTCCAAATGCCACCACCATGAAAGCCACAATTCATGCCTCTTCTTTTGTTCAGCCATTTATAAGGACTGAATTACAATGGAAGGGGAACAGGTCAAGGAGGCAGAAACCACACTAGCCCAATCAACATAAATGGCTGTATTTCTATTTCCCACATATCTCTGTGCTGAGCCCAGTAAACATTCCTGCCATCCTCAGGAAACCCTATGGTTACTTGTGAAAAATACAGTTTAGACAATAAATATAAAGATCCAGATTGGCCCACTTGGAATAAATGTTGCCTTCTCTTTGACTTACGTGAAATAGTCTAAAATTAGTGAAAGAAACATTTGATGAATGCATAAACCATATGCTAATATTCCAACTGAAAAGTCCATTGGAAAGCAATGAGTTCAAAAGACAGCGTTTCATAAAGCTTTACAAAGAATCCCAGATGTATCAGATGCAGTGTTTATAGTCTGGTTTTGAGACAAATTAAAGGATAACAATGAAATCCCCAGTAGCACAAGACACCTACAACTGGCAAATTACTGTAAGGTGTTTAACTTACATTTTCAAGACTGTCTGTATCTGAATACTGTGGCGACAGTTGAACTTTGGTCGAAACTGAAAATATCACAGAAAAATGGAGCCATTTGGCAAGAAAAATAGACATCATCTATTCAATAATTGACAGGTTTTTCTTTTGTGGGGGAGGGTAGAACAGAGGGAGAAGGGGAGAGAAAGTCTTAAGCAGGCTCCACACACCACATGGAGCCCGGCGCTTGGCTCAGTCTTGTGACCCTGGTATCATGACCCGAGCTGAAGTCCAGAATTGGACTCTTAATCGATTGGGCCACCCAGGAGCCCCATGGACAGGTTGTTCTTACATGATTATTATTCTAAAATTGGAGAACTTAACAGTAATCTCACAGCTAAAGCTCTTATTTTTTTTTACCAGCAAAGTGACTTTTGTGTATCATGATTCTTCTTCAGATACCAAAGGCCTTTTATTTATCTTTTAACAGATACATTTACTTTATCTTTACTTAGCAGTGGTACAAAATTAACTTGAAAATAATAATCATGGATGCTGATGCTAACTTTAGATCTATCCACCATGACTCTCCGACACCTGCCAAGCTTCAGCAATGCCTGATAATTGTATCATTGACCGTATCTTGGGCTAAGCTCTGTGAAACTTCAACACATTCCTGAATTAGCACATGCATTTGTTTTCTGCACAACTAGATGAGATATTTAAATAGCAGAGAATGCTCTGTCTGCTCTGAATAACAAAACGATGATTTCATTTTTCTCAGTGTGCTTACCATTCAAGTCTACAGCTTTATGCCAGTTTCATGGAGTAACAATGTAAATGGCAGCATTGGTCCCACAACACTTCAATTCCCTGATGTCCTGGAACCAGAATTTCTAATTTCCCTAGTGAATAGGTTTCCAAATGTCTCTTCAGTCCTAAGTTAGGTTTTTCTGTTTTGTTTTGTTTTTTAAAGATTTTATTTATTTATTTGACAGAGAGAAAGAGAGCACAAGTAGGCAGAGCAGCAGGCAGAGAGAGAGAGGGGGAAGCAGGCTCCCTGCTAAGCAGAGAGCCCGATGTGGGGCTCGATCCCAGGACCCTGAAATCATGACCCAAGCCAAAGGCAGAGGCTTAAACCAATTGACCCAGCCAGGTGCCCCCTGAGTTAGGTTTTATAAAACTTTAAGGAGTATCTTCATTAAGCTATCAGGTTACTTATTTCAAAATTGGACATTGTCATGTTGATTATTTTGTAGGTTATAAATATTTTTCAAAGTAATTCTAAATTATTTCAGTTTTCTTGTCTTCTCAGTTTTCTTATGCATTTAGTTGAAGTAATCAAACTCTCTAAAAAATTCAATCAGGTGGAATGCTGCTTGCTTTCTCAGTCAGTACCTAGTGTTTCCAGAAGACAGTCCTGGCTCAGAAACCAACTGGTATACAGAGGTGCCTCTGTTTCTCAGAAGGGCATCTCTGTTGGTTTTAAGATTTCTATGTCTAATATTATCAAAGTGCTTTTTAATGAAAAACTGTTGTCACTGTGACCACTTTTTTTTTTTTTTTTTAGACTTTAATTTTTTTTATTTTTTATAAACATATATTTTTATCCCCAGGGGTACAGGTCTGTGAATCACCAGGTTTACACACTTCACAGCACTCACCAAATCACATACCCTCCCCAATGTCCATAATCCCACCCCCTTCTCCCAAACCCCAATTACCCAAATTAGTATCTCTCCTCAAATACTTGTGCTTTACAAATTCCTTTGCCCTGTTTATACCCTGCCCCTTCCCTTTTGAAAAAGCAATTATGTCTGTAATCACTAGCTTAGTACATGTCTTCCTCATATAACCATGAGAACAGTTCCCTAAGAGCATGGAAAATGGTTCATTTCTCTTCATCTCTATATCCCAGTATCTGGCCCCACTCTGGAACATGATAGGTACTCAAAAAATATGGAAGAAATGCATGACTGAAAATCTATTGATAATTGGCTCTTGATCTGCAAACAATCTCCGTAATAATCATTAAATCTTTAAAATTTCTATTTACATTTACCTAGGTCATCTGACAAAATAAAATAAGGGTAATAGTTTTAAACTAAATCTTCTAAAATGTCTTCTTTTAAAAATCCATTGTTTGGAATATGATTTATTTAAACTGCTACATATATGAGTCATATTGAGACTAAGAGGGCAATTTTCAAAGTATTCACATTAAGAATTTTCTTTCTCTTCAAGTTTCTCAGCTGGGACAGCATTCTTTTTTTTCTTTTTTTTTCTTTTTTTTTTTTTTTTTCCAGAAAGACACAGAGAGTATCAGGTAGTTCATAAGGCCTCTGTTCATATAAGTGAAAATGGAAATACACTGGTGGACTGAGATCCTATCATTTTTTTGGCATGTACTTTCCACCAGACACACTGTGGAGAAATCCCTTCCTCCTCTAATGGAGATACAGTGGGAGCCAGAAAGTGTACATAAAATCACTTGAATATACAGATTCTGATTCCAAGAGCTTATAAATCTAATTTGGCAGAAATATATGAGACAACATAATAGAAGACATTTCAACTGCTAGATAAAATTTAAGCAGAACTGTGACCTAACATATAAGGGTGAGATTTCCTCAATCATCACAAATGGAAGTTAATTCAAGTATAACTTTTTAGTTATATTTTAAAGTTTATACTTTAAAACTTGAAAGTTATACTTTAAAAGTTATAGTTCAAAACTTTAAAGATTAAATAGACTTTTGCTTTGTGTCATAGATTTTTAATAATTTTCTTTTACCACAAAATCATGAGGTTAAAATGTCCATATGAAACCCCATTACTCCACAAAATCTTTTTTAAAATCAGAGATAGAAATCTGCACAGACACCCAGAGACTAGCCAAACTATTTATAGAGTATATAGACCTAATGGACATTCTCTTTCAAGAGCTGGTCACTTATGTTAATCTTCACTGGGTAAAAATGTTGACATAAATAATTTACTAGCTACATTTGCATCTCCCTAACTTTGTCCCTTGAAGTAGTAATGCCTCAGGAGGGTAACAGGGTTATTTGAAATAAAGGAATTTAGTCAAATATGTTGTAGAATATTTGCCTATTTTGCCTACATTAGGCAAATTTAAGGAGGGTGCTCTACTGCAGGGTCTTTTCAATTTTAATTGTCATTAAAAAAAAAAAAAACAGAATGTAAACAAATCCCAAATTTTCAGTTATTAATTCTCTACTTATTTTTATTTCTTTGTTTTTACTATTGTTTCAAAAAATTTTATGGTAAGGCATAGCTTATTTTTTGTAATAATATGATATTATTACTCTAGAAATCCTCACTTATGCAGAGTAAAAAGAAGAGCACTTCAGGGAAGGTTTGAAACATGATCAGATTTTTTTTTTTAAGATTTTCTTTATTTATTTGAGAGAGAGACAGAGAGTAAGAGCTAGGGGAGAGACAGGGGCAGAGGAGGACCTTGAGATCATGACCTGATCCTAAGGCAGACACTTAACTACCAAAACCACCCCGGTGTCCCCAGGATCAGATATATTTAAGAGATAATTAGTGTGGGCGCCTGGGTGGCTCAGTGGATTGAGCATCTGCCTTTGGCTCTGGTCATGATCCAGGGTCCTGGGATTTCCCCTGTCTGGTTCCCTGCTCAGTGGGGAACCTGCTTCTTCCCCTCTTCTCCACTTGTGTTCTCACTATCTCTCTCTCAAATAAATAAACAAGATCTTAAGAGAGAGAGAGAGAGAGATAATTATTACTAAAGCCAGGAGTTGGACTTACCTCTAGTGTTATGCTTTTTCTATTATAACAACAACAAAAACATAGTATATAATGGATTTTATGTGCTAGATACCAGGACTAACACTTTATGTATCACCACAAAAAATTCACATAATACTCATATGATATGGGTACTAGAACTCTATGTTTATGTTGACTGAGAAGATAAATATCCAAAATTTCTTTTAAGCAGGGTTATTACTAAATTTAGAAAATTTTGTATGATAACTTTATTCCCCCTCCTTAAACCAAGTGATTAAAACTTACATTACACCACTTCAGCTCAATTTTGCTGTGAACCTAAGATTGCTCTTAAGGAAAAAAAAAACCAAACCAGCTTCCCCTGTGAAGCAGTACCCAAGATTAAGTGAGTTGCCATTGCCTATGGTGGTGTTTGTAATCTCTGTTTAACTGTTTCATGATTATCTATTCACACTAGAGTTTGCACACATGCGTGCACATGTGTTTGTGTGTACACAGACGGTTCCAAATGAAAACAGATAATAATATAAAAACAATAAAAGCAATAGTGAATGCTTGATGAGTTCCTATTCCATGAATAATTATAAGCCCTTCACTTGTGTGCACTCATTCAATCTTGAAATGAACCCTATGAGATAGATAACACTTTACACTTGATGAAAGTGAAAAAGAATGAAATGATGTATCCAAGGCAGAACAGCTTGAACGGTGGTACTAGGAACTGAATTTAGGTAATCTCACACTTGATCACCTTGTGCACTGCCACCATTTCAATGAACAGGATACCGGCATTTGAATAGGACTTTAAACTTCAATAAAGAAGTTTAAATAAACTCACACTGTTTATTTGACATAGGATCTCACATGTTTAAACAGAAATGAGTTTTGAGGGGCGCCTGGGTGGCTCAGCAGGTTAAAGCCTCTGGTCATGATCCCAGGGTCCTGGGATCAAGCCCCATGTCAGGCTCTCTGCTCAGCAGGGAGCCTGCTTCCCTTCCTCTCTCTCTCTCTCTGCCTGCCTCTCTGCCTACTTGTGGTCTCTGTCTGTCAAATAAATAAATAAAATCTTAAAAAAAAAAAAAAAGAAATGAGTTTTAAGTAGCTCTATTATGTAGTTTGGAGCAGGATTTTGAATCATGATTCCCTTAAATAATGATACTCCTTTTACTTTCTCCTCCATAGAGAAGAAATATTTTTATTTAGATATTTAAAATTTCTAACACCAATAAAAGTGTTTCTTTCCACTCAAATTTACTAAATATGCACTTCTTTCAGTCTAGCAAAAGGAATACAGATCATGGCAAAGAGATCATATGCCAGATAAGACAAATCTGGTCATAGAACACTACTTGGCTAAGGACAGAAATGGAAGATTGTTACTGTCTTCACCATCTCAATAAATGACACTTCAATCTACTCATTTGGTCAAGAGAAACATAAATAAATAAATATTATTCCTTTCTTACTTTATGAATGCTGATCAATTATTCAGCATATTTTAATAGTTCTACTTCCAAATATATTCTGAATCACTCTGTATTTCTGAATTATTTCCTAAACTACTTCCACAATCTCCTGCTTCTCCCTGTATAACAGTCTTTTACAAATATATCACAGATCATGTAATTGCTCTGCTTAAAAAAGTATGCTCAATACTTTTAGAATCAAATCCAAACTCTTTTGAAGAGCCAACAAAGGGCATAGGATCTGTACCTTGCCTATCTCTCTGACTTTTACTCCGTTCTCCCCTTACTCGCTACATGCTAGTTATACTGTCCTTATTGCTTTCCTACCTCAGGGACCTTGTCCTTGCTTTTCCTTCTAGAATGCTCTTTCTTGTCATTAACATCCAGGTCACCTTTTCAACCAATTACATTATACTGTGCTATACCCGCCCTTCATTTCCCACTTAGACACTAAGTCTATTACATTATTTTATATTCTTCTTAGGATTCATTATTACATGAAATTATTTGCTAATGCTGCCCATCTTTCCCACTGGATAGAAATATTTTTTTCTCTTCTTCACTGATTTATCCTCAGTATGAAGAATGGTGCTGAGGACATTGAGAAGCCCTATAAAACTTCTTACAATGAATGAATACACCATTATGTGGGTAGTAAATGAAACTACCATTATTAATTTTGTCTGGAAAATCAAGTCTACAAAAATTAATTTATAAAGATTGTACTAAAGTGAATTTTGAGCATTTGATAATCCTTAATGCACAGACGCAGATGAAGGTGTAAGTTTTATAACAAGATTAAGAACATTCCAGAACACAATACTATGAGATGAGAATATCCTAGGAGGGAATTCTGCACATAAATAAAGGAGAAGCCCAGAGGATGCATGACCATTATTTGACATACAATTGCAAAGAATGCTTATAATTTCCTTAGTGAGAAAGAATTAGAACTAAATATCAAAGACTTCTATATTATCTTTTTATATTATCTCACCATTATCTGAAACCAATACATAAATACAGAGATTTTTGTATATGTGTAAGTGTATATATAAAAATATGTGCATTATGTATACATCTATTCTTTTATTTTATACCTATATGATTTCCTCAATTTTATTGTACAGTAACATATGGATGGTCCTATTGTCAGTTTGTGATTTGAACTATGTTCAAAAAGCCCTTATTACTTTGTATAAATCATTATTTCATGTAGCATTTTACAAAAATGTTATTAAGGCTAATAACTTGGTGGGGGGGAGAAGAAGAATAAGAGAAAGCTCCATATATGAAGAACAGCTCCATGTATATAAAGATTTCTATGTAAGAGAAGAATAACAGGGAAAAACACTACTTAGAGAAGGCTATCTCAGCAAGATCTATTATTTGGGTTTGAAGGATAATAAGATATTAGACTACAAAACAGGTATGTATGAAAGTTCTAGATGCAGATTCTTGAGAACTGTATTCTTTTTTAAGGTGATATTTTTCATTTTGAAATAAACACATTCCAAATATTAAAAAGCAAATATAAACTTTATTCTGAAAATTAGTCTTTATATAGGCTAAAGAGAATGTCTTTATTTTGTGGTGAGAATGCATAATAACTCATCATGAAAATTACTGTACTTCTCAAATATAAGGAGAAAAGGCCTCATTGAAACCTTCAAACAATTCGTAACAACAATTTCTGCGAAACACAATTAAACTTCAGAACTGCACATTAATCTTTTCAACTATGAGAACAACTGGATAATACTGATATGGTATTCTCCTGATTAATTATCCTAACTCATAAGTAATAACAAACAACAAAGTGGAAAAAAAAAAGCTTTTTAGATTTTTCTCTTCAATTTCCAATTAAGTATTGTTTGAACTGGCACACAAAATAGAATGATATATTTTCAATGCAACACATCCCTAGAAAAGCTTCTCTGTGATCTGATCATCAAATTAAAATAGCAATTCAAAAAAAGGAAAGAAAAATCTGGCAAGATCAATAAATGTGCTTTAGTGAAATCAAAGAATAATTTATCTTTCTTAGGTGTTTAGCAATAGTTTCTTTCTTCCTTAGGTGCAGCTAATCCATAGATCTAGACTAACTGCATGATAAATTTTAATCTTGGCATGTTTCAACGATAGATCTCTCAATAATGAGAAGAACATCTCTCACACAATCTGCACTGAATCAGATGATTAGCAGAACCATGTGATGTTGCCCCTAACTCACTGCTCATTGGCACTTTCTAAGGGAAAGTATTGCTAGACAATTGAAACAAATTCAGCACTTGAGTAAGTACCTGGAATAACATTATGTCCCAGGAAAGAGAAAAACGGTTTGGCTTTTCTGACCCTGTCTTGAATCCCACCATTGACTTTAGAAACAATGACTCAGTTGCAGTTAAGTTTTACTTCAAATGAGAACATTACAAAAAAAAAAAAAAAAAAAAAAAAAAAAAAAAAAAAAAAAAAAAAACTGCAGAGAATAAGGAGATGGTGTGTTCGCAATTTATGTTTGGAAGAATAATAACAAAATGACAAGGAGAACAGGGGAGATGGTGTGTTTGCAATTTATGTTTGGAAGAATAATAACAAAATGACAAGGAGAACATGGTCCAAACACTTCTTTTTTCCTTATTACAGGAATCAAATTGGTGAGCACTAGGAGTATTTAGAATAGTGTTGCAAAAAGTATCTGTAAACCCTAACCCTCAGAGATCACAGTATTTCCTCTCCTCCCTCTACCTACCCTGCCTCAGCTCTTTATTCCTATTATAACCAAAAATGTCATTTTCTTTAAATTTTTCTCTGTATTCCCATCAGTCTCAGCCTTTTCTAGGAGAAATAGTAGGTATTACATTCTTTTTGCCTTCAGAGAACACATCTGAGACATTTTGTAAAAGTACAAAAAAAGTAACGGCTTTTCATAACATTTTACTATATTGACAATGGTGGCACAATGGCAGTTTATGGGAAGTTTATTTGTTAAGAGCAGATTTATTGAAACAGTGCCAATCTAAAAACAATCAAATTCATAACATTTTTACTTAAATTATCCAACAGTTTAAAGAGCACCTGACATTCACCAGCCATGGTCTACTATTATTACTTTGGTATATTTACTTCAAAAAAATTTTTTTCTAAGGCAACTCATGATAACTTGCAAAGCAACCAGAGCTTGCTCTTCTTCCCCAAGTAATATATAAAGAATGTCCTTCCTCCTCTATAAAAATGGATCTTTATCATACTTAAGGCTACATATATCAAACACTATAATTTAATTTGAGATTTTTCACAACATTTACATGGAGAAAGGGAGAGACAGAGAGATACTATTCCAAAGAATTATTTTTCCAAAATATTAACCTATTGCCTTTATAGAAAATAATTTCAGGTTCTATTTTTTAAGTCTAGAAACTTTCATTTTTTAGCAATTTCACAGTTGAAAGGGTCACTGTAATTCCATTAAAAGGACCTCATACCTAGATGATATTGTGATACCAAAGAGTAACAAAATGGTCAAAGGAAAAAAAAAAGTACTGAAAAGATAAAGTAGGGGAATATCAAAATGGCACAGAAGCCAACCTGAAATATATCCCACTGGCCAAATTTGAAACAACTCGATCAAGAAAATAAATAATGATGGTTTTAGATTGCAACCCAAAGAATAAAATAAATATCCATGATTCTCTATTTATGTCAATAAAAAGCTGAAGACATAAATGGAAATGGCAATTATTTCTTAAATAAAATTTCAATCAGTAAAATATAGATGAAATGGGAGAATTCAAAAAATCACCATCATATCACCAGTTTGTAACAAGTGCCATAGGCCTGAGGGACGTTAGTGAGCAAAAATTTAGTAAGCAGGACATCACCTAAAAATACTGTGTGTCTTAATCTCACAAAACAAACTGAGGGTTGCCGGGGGGAGGGGGTTTGGGAGAAGGGGTTGGGATTATGGACATTGGGGAGGGCATGTGATTTGGTGAGTGCTGTGAAGTGTGTAAACCTGGTGATTCACAGACCTGTACCCCTGGGGATAAAAATATATGTTTATAAAAAATAAAAAAAATAAAAATAAAAATACTGTGTGCAGTAAGCAGAATAGTGTCCCTGCAAAGATGTCCACATTCTTTTTTTTTTTTTTTAAGATTTTTATTTATTTATTTGACAGAAAGAAATCACAAGTAGGCAGAGAGAGAGACTGGAGGAAGCAGACTCCCTGCCGAGCAGAGAGCCCAATGCGGGGCTCGATCCCAAGGGTCCTGGGATCATGACCTGAGCCTAAGGCAGAGGCTTTAACCCACTGAGCCACCCAGGTGCCCCAGATGTCCACATTCTAATCATAAAACCTGTGAATGTTATTCTTCATAACAAAGAGCAATTAAGGCTGCAGATGAAATCAAAGTTCCTAATCAGCTGACCTTAAAACTAAGGAGGTTATTTTGAATTATCTGGGTGTGCCCCAGTGGAATCATGAGTGTCCTTGAAGATGGAAGAGGTCAGAACTCTGCAGTGTGAAAGAGACTAGATCCACCCTTACTGGCTCTGAAGATGAAGGTTAGGGGCCACAGACCAGGGAATACGGGTGGCTTATAGGAGCTAGAAAAGGCAAGAAAAAGATTTTCTTCTAGGGCCCGCAAAAAAGAACACAATCCTATAGATGCCTTGATTGTATTCAAGTGAGGCATGTGTCTAATAATAAAAAAGCTATAAGATGATAATGTATGTGGCTTTAAGTTGTTTTGTGGTAATCTGTTATGGCAGTGATTTAAAAAAAATTTAAAAAGATACACTAATTACTAAAAGAAATAATTAAAAAAAAAAAACGTTTAGAATGGAGAACCTTGGCAAATTAGCTCCCTGATCAAGATTAACATGATCATTAATGTACATCACCACCGTCCCCCCCACCCCACCCCCCAAATATGAGGTAATGAAAAGGACATATCATCTCTCTGGTATTCTTCAAATAATATGCAGCCATAAATCTAACCATGAGAAAGCATAAGCCACACCCAAATTGATAGATATTTACAAAATAAATGACAGTACTCTGAAAGCATCAAGGCTATGAAAGACAAGGAACCATCATCGCAGTCGGAGGAGACAAAGGAGGCATGACAACTAAATTAAATGTGCGATGCTAGATTGTATCCTAGGACACAAAAAGGGCATTAATTAAATTTAAAAAAAAAGTGAAATCTTTAAAAGTTGTATAATTTTGTTGATTTAGTACTGGTATTGTGTAACAGTTAATTTCTTACTTTTGATAAATGTTCTGTGGCTATGTACAATATCAGCATAAGGGGAAGCTGGGTAGAGGGCATATGGGAGTGCTACACTATTTCTTAACTCTTCTAGAAGTCTAACATGTCAAAATTTATATATATATATATGTATATATATATACACATATACACATATATATCCACACACATATACATATAGAGAGGCTCAGAATAGTATATCATAATTACACTAAAATGAACTTTTCTCCTTAAATTCTCTGAAGAAAATGGGCTTTTAAATTATACCTTTGTGAAAAATATCTTAACACCAAAAATATCTTCAACATCCCTATACAGAAAACAATTTTGTTTCCTGTTCCTGGAAGTTTCCAGCCTCTGTGGTATTTCTACGTGTTTATTTAATATTTCCTTTACTCCTAGACATTTTATTGACATAAAATTGACTAGTTCTCAACACTTTCCACTAGAAAGTGTTCTCAGGATTTGATAATGATAGACACTATCATTTTGTCCTTCTAGGTGACTTCTTCAACATTTATTTCCTACTGATATTAAGTGAAGGTTTATTTACCTAGTTTCATTTTATTGTCTAAGTGGATGTGTGCACTATTATTTGAGACAGTTTTGTCAGGTAGTATGAAAAATGCTATCCCAAATCTGAAGTTTGTGATGTGAATGTCAGTGTTGGTGCAGCCTTTCCCAATAAGACATTAACATTGAACCATATTTTTCAAGGACAAGGATTTTGCAAATTCACAGAAATACACAAGGGATTAAGAGACTTATCAGATAAGCTAAATTTAAATCGTCTGATAACTTTAAATGAAAATTTCTGTTTGAAGATCTACCTTGGAAGCTGCTGCAATTCCCATCACACTTGGGCTACTTCTTTTCCCTAACTTTCTATATTCTTATACCCCCCACCTCTTTCTCCACACTCCAGGTTGGTTTCTCCTGCAACTTATCAACACATGATGCCTTTTCATCATGTTTCCTTTAGTTAGAAAAACTAAAACTATGAAATTACTGGTCATTATCTGCTCTGGATTATAGATAGCTGGGCAATGAACAGACAGGTAGAGGATGTGAGCTCTCACATCAGCCTGAAATCATGAAATTAATTAAATTAATTTATGAAAAAAGAAACAAAAAGAGACCAGTTACCCAAACTACACAGATGTGCATTGCTTCTGTGTAAGAATCCGTTACGTCTGCACTGCACTGACCATACACTGTACAATCCACTGTAGAGTCCATGTGGCATCTAGAATTCCGCTATTTGCTTAAGAAATCATCAGAATCACCATGACCACAATTTAAAGGCTTAGGAGTGACATAATTCTAATTTCTAACATACATAATCATATTGTTGAAGTGATGATAAAGTCCTGATGCCCATGGGAAGATGGGTAGAAAGAGTACTTAAGTCAAGAGTCTGGTCCAAATGCCCATCTATGTCCTTTACATATTCAGTGATCTCTGGAAAACTGGATAATCTTTCTGGACTTCAAAAATATTCTCTTTTAAAATTAAATAAGGATTAAATTGGTGAAAGGAGATAAACTGAATGTTCTCAGAACACTGTGTGTTTGTGTGCGCGTGTGTATACACACAGGTACACATATACACCCATATCTTTTGGCTTTAACAATCTCAGTTGCTGAAAAAATTCAGTAGAAAAACGATATATTGAGTTCTACCATATGACTTTTCAAAAACTACATAAGAAAATAAAGCACCTTAATATACAAAGAATAGAAACTTAATTTTCAGCTTCCATGTAATTTCCATATTAAAGTTGAGCAGTACAGAGAGAAAGACAAAAAAGCACACATACATGTACACAGTGAGGAGGGAAAGAGAGGAAGAGAGACTAAGGAAGGGGGAGAGGAAGGGAGAGGCAGAGAAGGAGGAAGACAGAGGGAGAAATATGAGTTCGAATCAGGGCTCTGCAAACTAGTAGCTGTGTTACCCAGGGCAAATCACTTAACAATTCTGAGCTTCATTTTCCTCACCTGCCATTTCCTACACCTATCCATGTAAAGGACTTAGCAGACTATGTGGTACATGGATACTATCATTAATACATGTTACTTTCCCAGTCGTTACTAATAGATATTGAATATACTTATATCAATATGGAGAAGAGAGAAAAAGGACTCACAGAAAAGAGTTATTTAGGGATTTAAAGCATTCTGCTAATGTTTTTGACCTTTTCCCTTATTTTTCTAAACACTAGTAAGTAAAAAATTAATTTCAAATTTAGTTCATAGTTCTATCAATGGGGATAAAATTTATTTAATATATAAATATAGATCAATGTATGCATTATACAAATGGGAGTCATTTGGAAGGGAAAAAAAGTAGAGAAAATGGAATCTATATATCTTAGTACTGGAAATTGCCTAATCATAAAAGCATACTCCCTATATATCAAAGAGAGGACTAGCTACTAAATTACGGGTGGTAAAGAGAAGACAAGGCAATTAGCTGGTATAATTACAAGTAAAATCTATCTACCTACCTACCTACCTACCTATCACACACACACCCAGGTAAGTATTTGAAGAGCAACATCTGAGTGTGGGTTATATAAATTTTGGTATGATTACTCTGGGTCCCAATACTTCAACACCCAGTAAGAAAAAAAAATGCAGTGCTTTAATTAAAACCAATCCTGCAAAATAAAATTGTACTTTATGACAGCAATCCACTCAGTTATTATACTTAGCTCTAGTGGGAGTGTCACACACAAAGAAGAGTGGCTACACCTTCCTAAAAATATCAGATCTGCTCAATTTTAGCGAAGCCAAGATTTCCTTTGTGTATTGCCAGACATTTCTTGAATGCACTTCTGAAATGCAAATATATTTTCCCCCAGACCTTCCATCATTTCTTAAATTGGGAACTGGGCATATTTTCACCTTAGTAGACCCACACATTATTTTAAGTTTGGTCTCTTAAGTGTAGACCAGCATGTCTTAGCATGCCTGGAAATCAGCTTTCTTGAGCATCAAGTTATTTTCGGTGACAAAACCCTTTACCCATAGTTTAGCCACCTGGCTTAGCATTTTCTGTGACCCATGAAGCACAGCTCCCATTGCCTTCATAGTGTTTAACTTACTTTGTAAAACTGTCTAGGGTCACCATAAGTTGCTATTTGCATTTACGGTAACAACTGGCAAATACCCAAGGCTTATTTAGGCCTCCCGAATCTTTCCTCTACTAGGGAGGACATGACTTTATGTTTCTGTCACCAGCGCTGTAATAAAAGACCACATTCCTTCATGACCAGGTTACTAAAATAGCCTCCCTGAGCTCTGTGCTTTTGGACTCAGCCCTCTCAAATTCATTCTTTATGAACTTGGCAGGACATGGCCCATAAAACAGTATTTGTATCATTCAGTTGTCTTCTAGAAAGTCAACATTGTTCCCACCTGACTTATCAAAAACCTTCAGCCTTTTTCTAAGACTCTTCCTTCTTTCTCACTCCCTAAAGCTGGTTCCTTTCTTTCACACAGCCTGTCCTCCTCAAGAAAGGCCTCCTCAAGCTCGACTGCATTCTGTGCACCCAATACTTCAACAGTTAAGATCTTAGCTTATGGTTCTCTTTAAACTGGGTCATCTCACAGAAAAGCTGATCATGAATATATCTCTAATATCCAAAGCTTTCTCTTCTCTCTATTCAAGAGGGTGCTCCTCTCGTAAAGATAAATTGAAAAATAAGAGATTCTGGTTTTAAAAAAATGGCTGGAGGTTTTAGTCCTGGATTAATACATTAGGCACTCTAATGGAATGGGGGTTAGAAAGAAAGATGTCTAATGTTGCTATATATAGTCCACGCTTATGTATGAACTATAGCCCATTTCTAGTAGTCCAGAGTAGATGGCATTTTCTTTTTTATCTATAGTATACATAATATTACCTATAATATACAATATCTTACTACATATAATATATACTGTATGTAATACTATACAATGTAACCATATACATGTATAACTATATGTACAGATAAATAGATATCTAATTCTAAATACATTTATATATAATAACCCAAAATGGATTTCATAGGTAGAGTAGGAAGAAAAAAGTCAGGAAACTGGACATAATCGTCAGCTACAGTAGACTACACTTTATGGGTCAACCTACCACATCTCCTTGTAATATCTCAGGTTTCCAGGGAAACCATACAAAGTATTCCATAGACAGATCCTTTCTTAAATAAAGCATTGGCTCTGATCCGAGTTTTCCATCCAAGCTCACTGATCCACACCTGCTGGAGGGAGAACAGGATCTACTCTGGGTTTTGCATGCCCTCTGTGTATTCCTCAGAGTCACACACACACACACAGACCATGACATTTCTCATTCTGCAATGTTGACTACAGAGTGTAATGTTGGTCGATTTGTTTGTCTTCACCACCATGTGGAAAGCTGCTGAAAGAGTTTTCACATGAATCATTTTTCTACCTTTGGTGCCTAGAATTGTGCCTTTTTCTAATTTCTTTAAACTCACCTCTATGTGAAGTAATCCTCTCCTTTCCAAACTAGTTAAATAGGGGCATAAACACTGACTAATGGAAAATTATAAGGGCTAGCTTTTTTGGAATCTTTTTTAAAAGATATTATTTGAGATAAAGAGAGAATGAGTTGGGGGGAAGAGCAGATGGAAAGGGAGAAGCAGACTCCCCACTTGAGATCGCGACCCTGAGAGATCATGACCTGAGCTGAAGGCAGATGCTTAACCGACTGAGACACTCAGACACCCCTGGAATTTTAAAGCAAGATATTTTACCTCTTTGTACCTCAGATATCTCAACTGAACTGAGAAAACTAAATGTGGTAATGCACCCAACTGTAAATCTCAGTAAATACTAGCTATTATTTGTATTCTATTTTATAGCTTTGTATTCTATTTCATATCTTTGATAGGCTTCTAATTATTCAAACCATATTATATATTTTTCCTTTATATGCAAAGTGTGTGTGTGAATATATACATATATATATATATATATATATATATATATATATATATAAATGATGCCATTCTAGAAATACCGCAAGTTGCTAGAAGACAATAACTATGTCTGCATTTCTTTAGCGGCCATAGTATTTCCTCATGCTTTGGACTCAAATACACCCACAGTTTGTACATAGAATGGGTTCACCAAATTTCAAATGGAGTACAGGGCAGAGTGGAAGCTACAAATGACAGGAATGCACTGAATGAAACAAATCAGCCTTTAAATGTGATCAGGGAACTGGGGCCATTCTCATAATTTAAGAATATGATCAGAATTTCTTTTGCAGCTGATCTTTTAAATTAAACAAACAAGCACAGCTGGAAAAACACATGCAAATTTTGGTATTTCGGTCCAGCAATATGCAAGCATATCCACAGTAGAAGTAATTTACTGAAGAAGCCTCATTAATGAGCTCTAGCACTGGTTTATTCTGAGCAGTCATGCTATACTCTAATAAAGGCAACATTTTCCTGAGTACTACATAAGGTCATAAGTGTCTCTCCCCACAAAATGCCAGTCTTCTTCATCAAGAATCTTTTCCCATTATAGATAGCTTGTCATATACACATGGGGCCATGTCTCAACACCTCATCTTGAAGTACCTCTAGACTGAATTGTCACATTCTAGTCCACATTGGAACACAATTCAGACATACCAATGGATGGATGTATTCAACCTATCCATTTATTAACCGTACTGTTTTTAGCTGTTTGTGCACTGATTTAACTTCCTACTTCATTTACACACTTAAAGCCTAAAAGAATAAACTAAATGCAAAATATTTTAGCTCCCCTCCAAGATAAGGTGTTTTTGCAGTGCTGCAAATAGGGATAGCCAAGAACATACAAAGAACAAATGTCCCACTCCAGAAAGAAAAGTTGGCACCTATGTGCTTGAACCTTCAGGTGTACCCCATAACCTTGAAAGAAATGCCACTGATGGAACCCAGGAGGGGGACACTGTGTTCTGACCTTACAGCCCAGCACACTGCATTTCTGCAAAGGATTTCAAATATTCCTTATCAAGCTCTAAACAGCCTCCACTCCTGAGCTATGTAAGCCAAGACAGTTACTTCACTCCTCTAGCTCCACGATGCCATTTTCGAGAGGCAGAAGTCGAGAATATGCTGCATCTCTATTCCTGCAGCTGCGATTCGCAAGCTGGAAGGAGGAAATGCCAGCAATGCAAAAAGCAAAAGAAGAACCAGACCAATTGGTACTGCTAGCGCCGGATTCATTACCATGGGCCAGGGGTTATTTTCCAGTGTAGAGAAAAGCTGGCACAAATGCTTGGCAATGTGCTCCAAGCTCTATCAGGGAAAGGAATTGATCATTTGGATAAGTTAAAAAAAAAAAAAAAAAGTCTCTCGCTGCCTCACTGTCTCTTATGTGTGGTGCTACTGTACTGCTTTAGGAACAAGCATAGTGTGTCTATTTTTAGGGCAAATGTGCCTACTCTATCTTCGCCAACTAAATCTTTCTACATGACTAATTTGCAAGTTGAATTATCTTGGTAAATAGGCTGACTCACTAGCAAATAATCTGCAGAATTTAACTATGCATTAGGTTTCTGTAGTGAATTAGGTCCTTTTGTCTTGCTCAGGATGCTTAGATGAACTGCCGTAGCGCTCTGGTTAATAAAAAATAAAATAAAATAAGGAGAAAAGTTATTCCAAAGGCAAGAAGAGTCTTTCTTTAGAAGAGTTTGGTATGATGGAGATAAATATAGCAGGCTATATTGGGAGACAGGGCATTGAGTTAAGTCAAATAAGGAAATGAACCACAGTTCAGATAGAAATGTGCATAATTAGTATACATACATATGTTGTGTGTGTGTGTTTCCTATACATATGTATGCAATAATTTATACTTACATAATCATTTAACACAAAATGTGCACAGCAATCACCCAGCAGTTCTTCAAGAAACATCCGTGAAATGGATGAATTGAAATGTGAGGTTAGCATTCCCACATAGTCAATAGGTCCTCCCTCTCTGCTGCCCCAACCCCCTCTATGCCTATGATGATTCAGTAGTGGGAGGACACATTTTACTTCATAGATACAGAAGAATATTTTCCTTTTCGTGATGTGGTTTAAAAGAACACCAAATAATTTGTAACTATAGGGATAATGACTGACATTTTTAAAAAGATGCATTTTTATCTAAATATTTTTTAAACATGGCAGGATTCAAATTTGATATACCTGAGTACCTAACAGTGGAGGATGTGTGTTGGGGGCGGGGGGGCGGATGGAGGTCGGGGGCTGGAGGGAGGGAGGTTGGAAGTAGTTTATCAGCCTAAGTATTAGGAACTGGTGGTGCATGGTGATTAAAAAAAAAAAAAAAAAAAAAAGCAGATCTACTTTTAGCCAGTTTTATTTTATTTTTGTTTGTGGATCCTTGACAGACATCACACCTCCTTATTGCCTGTGCTGCCTTATTAGAGTGCACTGCTATCAGCTCTCCCCTCTGGGCCAGGATTCTCTGCACAAACCTATAGCAGGAATGTAGGCTTGTTGTTTCAGACAATGCCTCTGCTCTATCTACAATGCTTCTGATTCTTTTAACCGTCCTCTGCACTGGTTCCAACATGCTTTCACCCCCAATAGCAAGCACCTGTGGTTCTCCAGAGAAGGGATGCCCTCAAGCTCTGGACTTGGTTTTGCCTGCACACAGGAAGAGATGAATCCTTGGAGGCAGATCTCAGTGAGAACATATAGATACCATGTCCTGAAAGAACAGCTCTGAAAGTGTGATCCCCACTATCTCCAGAATCCCCTTAGGGATAAGTCCTAGGTACTTTCCATGGGACTTTGTTTGATCTCACATCCTTACTTGTTGACCTTCCTTTCCCCGTGCCATTTCTCACTCCTGAGAATGCTTTCCAATAAACCACTTTTTCATGAAACCTTATCTTAGGGTCCGCCTCTGGTGAGAGTTAGGGCAACCTCAGATACACATGTGTGTTATATCTAGACCTGCAAGAACTGAGAATCACTAGACAACTTTATCTTCTTCTAGAAGAGAGTGAAAGAGAATAGACTCCTCTAGTTTGTATCTTGGTAGCTCCAAGTTCATAAAAGAAAAGCTGGTTTACTCAGCAGAACTGTACCCTTGTTCTAGGTTTCCAGAGATACCCTGGGAAGAAAAGTGTCAAAAAATAGAAAACAAAAAGACCTTCCTCTAAGAGTGCCCTTTGCCTCCACAGTTATGCATAGATGAGGGAAAGATATGATTGTTTTCCCTGGACTCCAAGGCATTATTTTATAGAAATTCATCATTTTTCCTATTTCAGGCCCTTATCTCTTCCAGAGGAAGAATTAAATTCAAGGTCACAGCTAATAACTGAATATGGCAAGTCCTGATTCCATTTGGGGACTGCACATTCACATTCAACAGCATTTCCTACCTTCAGGAGTACAGTATAATAGGAAAGACAGATTTGTGCACAGAGACTATAAAGCAGGGAAGAAAATACACACCTCACAGAGAAACACAAACAAAGGCTTATGGGAGCTGAAAGGTGAGATGGATGACCTCTGAACTGGCTAGTCAGGCAAAGCAGCATGCCCAAGACGGCTGCTGAGGTCCTCTAACATAAGAGATCTGGTAAAGTTGAGTCAGGGAAGAGGAGAGGACGTCCAAGGTGAAAACAACATGACAAGATGTGCTGCATGGAGACTGGGCAGCAGGTGGGGGAAGGCAACCATGGAGAGCAGAGACAGAATGGGTCATGTGGGTAGCATTAGCTTAAAATGTTTAAGCAAGACTGGAGTTGGGGGTGGCGGTGGGGTGCAGGGTAGTTAGTAAGTTTTCAGGAATGCCTTGAAGACTTCACTGGCTGAATTCACTGTGACTGAATGCCACGGACCTGAGGTCCTTACAAATGCAAATTTGCAAAGAAGGGGAATTTTAGCACAGTTGTGATTTTTATCTTAGAGTGAATGGTTTCTGAAATATTATGAGTCACAGCTAGCTTTGATAGAGAAAGGGAAGGTAAGATGAAATTACTACTTTCCTAGGCCAGAGTAGGTCAGTGAACAAAGAGTAAGGGGAAATCTAAAGCACACTTTTTACGTTGAAAACTTTGGAAATTTCAGCAGGCATTTGCAATAGCCATAAATCATAACTGAATAACAGAGCAAAACTTACACCTAAAATACTCTTTCCCACAAAGAAGGAAAGAGGAACAGTAATCATTAACAATGCATATTAACAAATTCTTTTCATGAAAAACTTTTGGATCTAACACAATAATTAATCAGTTATAAATTGTGGAATTTTAAACAATAAAAATGTAATGAGAAGTTATAACTAGAAACAATACCACAGTCCTTTGATAACTAATCTAAACATGAGAAAATAAAGTTGCATAAACCTCATAAAATCACTTAATAACACAAATTTCTTAGAAAGTCAATAAGCAACGGAAGCAAGCCATTTTTTAAATTTTTTTGGCTACACTGAAGGATGTGTTAGAAAGATTAAGATAAGGGATAATATAATTTTAGCTACCACAATAAGCATGTAAATAAATACTTTCTCAGCAAACGTTATATTAAACACCTATAATAAAGCATGAGGGTTGCACTGTTGAGGTAGACAGACTCATTTCCTCACGGAATTTACAATTTTTTGAAAATCAGGTTGATGGTAGGTACAAGATGTGACAACTAGCTGAGTAGCAAAATCAGTAATTGGTGGAAAAAGTGTATATGTGCATACAGGTTATTATGCCAAAAGGCAGAATAGCCTTAACAGAAATATAAACCAATACCCGAAATTTAAAAGAAACTTATCATGGAGACACAATACCACAAGTGCAAAGTTAAGAATGATGGAAAACAGCTGCCACAGTCTATCCCGGGATAGGCTCACAATGTCAGATGCACACATTCTGTGCAGCAGAATAAATATTTTTCTATTTGATTTCAGAAAATAGATAAAACCAGTCAAATATATTGATTTTAGCTCTCACTTAGGGGAAAAAAAAAAAACCTGTAGTAGAGAAAAGATAAACAGGACTGTGTATAGAAACTTTTGAGAACCAAACACAGGATTCATCCTATGATTTATCATAGGTTGGCATCAATTTGTAATAATCATACTGGTAATAAAGGTAATGGATAACATAATTTGAGTTCTTATTATATGACAAGCAGTCAGTTCAGGGATACATAAACATTTATTCATTTGTTCCTTTATTCACTGAAATGATGCTTACTGAATGTCTTTTTAGTGCCCGGCACTACCACAGATGTTTCACATATAATGATGCATAAACAGCCAAAGTTCCTGTCCTTTTGGAGCTTACTTTCTAGTGGTGGAGAGATAGTGATAAGTACTTAAAAGAGGAAGAATGTAATCTAATTCCAATGACAGGTGCACTTAAAGTAAAATCAAGAAGGTAAGAGAATAATGAGCCAATCATTACTAAGGAGCCCAAGAAAGGCCTCTAATGATTTGAAGAGCAACCTAAATGAGAGCATAAGGAAGGCAGCTGTCTGGAGGCTCAGCATTCCTGACAGAGGGAAAAGAAAGGGGACAGCCAGGAGTAAGGGACACACTTACCCAGGTCGGAGACCAACGTGGAGGCCTGTGCCCAGGGGTACTGTGAGCAAAAAGAGTGGCCCATGAGGCCTAAAGAAGGCAGGAGCTGAGGATTAACATATTTATCCTTGGGGCATCTGGGTGGCTCAGTAAGTTAAGCCTCTGCCTTCGGCTCAGGTCATGATCTCAGGGTCCTGGGATCAAGCCCTGCATCGGACTCTCTGCTCCGCAGGAAGCCTGCTTATCCCTCTCTCTGCCTACTGGTGATTTCTCATTCTCTGTTAAGTAAATAAATCTTAAAAAAAAAAAAAAAAAAAAGACATATTTATCTCACAATGATTTTATTATTATATTGCATATTTCCATTTGGACAAATAAAAGCATAAAGATATGGACTCAATGGGCACAGTGAGTGACATGCAGAATGTGTGCCCTACCCCCCACAATTACCACCTCCTTGCAGATACCATGTGTTTGTATAAAGCATTAAGAAATTTCTAGCTTCAAAATAGACTGGGAAATAAAAATAGTGTTATTAGGCTCATAAAATGAAAAGAATTACATTTCTCTCTCTGCCTATCTCTGTTTCTATCTCTGTATTTCAGCACTGAGATTTCACTACATGAAATTTCACTATTTCATGCTTTGGCAATTCTATAGAAACTATCAACTTTGTATAACAATGTTTCAATGAAGAATAAATCCAGAGTTAAAGCTGAGATGCCAGTAAATTATCCCCAGCAAGGAAAAACACCTTTCACCTGCAACTGACTAGGGGTGCCCTGATGAGGGGATCTCCAGCACAGAAAGGAGACCCAAAGTGCTGGAATTCAGATATCCACATAGTGCGTGAGAAGGTCCAAGACCTTCTGCTATGGACACACCCAGGGACACTCTTCAACCCTAGGACTTCCCTGGCAGTCTTACTTTTCTATCCTATATAGGTTCTAGGGCTACCGTTTTTGCTCCATTTCTATTATATATCTACTGGATCATAACCTCACTGTGTAGGTTTTTTCACCCCATAGCACAGGCTGTAGCAAGAGACATCAAAGAAATACCTGTTTAAATGAGAGATCATCTTACTCTTTTTTTTTTTTTCTTTTTTGAGACTTATTTATTTATTTGGTGGGAGGAAGGCAGAGGGAGAGCGAGAAGCTCAAGCAGACTCCACACTAAGCATGGAGCATGACATGGGGCTCAATCTCATGGCCCCGAGATCATAACCTGAGCCAATCAAGAGTTGGACGCTTAACCAACTGAGCCACCCAATTGCTCCAAGAAATCATCTTATTTTTGATGGTGATTCCCCTTCCTGGAAGCTCCTTGCTGAAGAGGAAAACTTCTTAGTTTACTGACTATAAAGCTGGTATGGGAGTTTTCCAGAATCACCTGGTATTGGAGCTTAGGTTATTTACCAAACTTGTTAGACAAAAGGAAGGACAAACTTGGTAACAGCAGGTTTTAAATAAGTTGAGCACTTAGCATCATAGTTTTCACTTGTAACAGCAGAGCAATAGTTCTCTGAAGGAGGGATCAAACACCTTTCTCAGATTTAAAGTAGCGGTTATACATCGAAATCATTATATATCACAATTTCATTGAGTATTGTCATAATATCTACTTTGCCTCCCAGAAGATGAATATTTCAAAGAATAATACAGTCTTCACAGTATTTGCTCCTCAGGGAGTATCTAGTCTAGAGGATAGGCATGGAAAAAGAAAAGAGGGAAAGACAGGTAAGTGCTGAATCTGGGGTTCTGATGAACAAAATTGAGGGGAGGAAGTGTAACTCTATTTGCCTCGTCAATCTGTTGCTATGCCTTTCCCTTTTAGAGGACAAGTGAAGTTCAGGACGGGGGCATTTGGTACTCACAGCCAAGCTCCATACTGATGTTTTGTATGATGAAAAAGAAAGATGGAAGAAATAAAACACTGGAAACAGCAGCAAGGTCATGAAAGAGAATCTGTCCTTGGCCACCTCTGTCATTTTACTGTAACTGCCTATGCGATGTATGCAAGTCATTCAAGGAACAAAATTCTGTATGTCCAGAAAGCAGAGGTTTTTTTCCCCTCATATATCCCCCCCTGAACGTGAAAGAATAACAAGTGCAACGATTACGGCTTCAAGTCACACCTAGTGTATTCTAATTCCATTTACAGCATAACTGGAGTGTTTTCTCTTTTTAATTAGTTGAGTTCATTTTCACCAACTTCATTTTTTTTTAATTATTATTAGATGGCAAGGAAAGACTCATGGAAAAGTATTATTAAAAAACAGAACTTTAATTTCTCAGTTTGCATGCTTACCCATTCTTTCTCAACCTTTGTGATCATGAAACATAATAAGACAAAATTAAAAAAAAATTCCAGAGGGAGATGGTAATAAGAAAGAAAATAAGAAATTGAAGAAGTTATTGGGGGATGAGAGAGAGGAGGGGAGGGGAAAGAGCAAAAGTGCCGCACATCAGCTTCAGTGGAAGCCATGTGGCTCCTTTGTAAATGGTCTGGGACAATGATAAGCACAAATAGGAAAAGCAAAGCAATGAGTCAGAAATGGAATTCAATTTCTCGATACCACAATAGTAGAGGGTATGATGGCTGACAAATAGAAAAGAAAGGAATACAATGGAACAAAATATAATTTATTTCCATAAATCTCTTAAGGACACAGAAAGCAATGTGGATCAACACTGTTCATGTGACAAGTGCATAGCTTTGTGGTTTTAGAATGAAATATCCCTTTTTTTTTTTTTTTTTTTTTCTCCAAGAAGCGCTCACAATACTACCATTCCCCAGGCTTTATCTCTATGTGCCAACAGAAGGGAAAGTAATTATTTATGACTTAGTAGTAGTAATAATACATAAAAATCACTGGCCAGTTTTATACTTACTGCCAAGAAAGAAAGAAAGAAAATAAAGAAGAAACAAACAAACAAACAAACAAAAAAAACTAATTAACTAACTAACTTGTACCACAGAGTTGGCCCAGTGTGGAACTTTGAAGAGAAATGGGTTGCCAACACAAACTTTCCATGAAGATGTGTATGAGCACTGGGTTTGCTGTAACAAAGGAAAACTTCTTGTGATGATGGGTGAGCAGATTATACAGGAAATGAGTGGAAAATTATCCAGTCAGTGGACTACTGGCAAAAATAATGTGTTTGTGATCCATAATTTATACAGGTTCCTCAAAACAACATGGAAAGAAAACTGCAGCTTACACCGAAAAACTGTGAAATTCTCCTCCCTTTGGGGTGTGGCTCATTGTAACAGAAGTGGAAACAGAAACATTTTGATTGGAGCTTCTCCCAAATGATAAATCTTTGTAAAAAGGAAAGTAGAGAGTGTGGTTAGGGGCTAGGAAAAAAAAGTGAAAGAACGTTCTCCCTTCATGAAGACTTGAAAGACTGTAGTGAAACGTATAAACCTTCAAAAAAAACCTTCACCACTTGTCAATGAGATCATCCACTCTCTTCTTTGACATCTCCTTAGCTTCGTCTCAGTATTCAGTTAAATTAAAAAGCCTGAACCAGGATATGTGGTATACAAAATAGAGAAGTAAAAACAAAGTGGGGGGTGTCAGATTGAAGGAGAGCCACATTCCAAAGTCAAATTTAAGTATGTGATGTTAATATCTGTCACATTTCTATCATCCCCCTCTATTGTAGACTTACGTGTGGAAGACTAGAATTCTACTTACACACTGTGAATGAATTTCATGCATCTTTGTAGTCACTTTAATCATTATAGTGAATGGGCGGAACTCCATGGAATATAACCAGAAAACAATTTACTTTTTTAACCCACACCGTTCTCTTAAACCTGAACCACGGACTCATGCTTCTCTAACCCTTACATGAAATATTTTCCTTTTATTTCCAGATAATACAGTATTTTCACATTACTCTCACATGCTAAATATCACCATTTTAGTAAAAAAAAAAAAAAAAAAAAAAAAAACTGTCCGGTCCAGGGAACTCCTAATTTCTCCCAACAAAACTTAAGGCTTTCCCACAGTCTCTACCTCGGCTCAGCTTAGTACTTCTTAGCCTTTTTCTCTGAGGACAAAGAATAGGTCAGGATCTTCTCTCATGCCTACCCCCATTATCTCCCTCTGTTCCCTGAATCCATTTAGGGAGTTATACGAAGGGATGGAAAAGGCTAAGGGAGGGGAGATACCACCTGGCTTCCGGGCTCCCTTCCATGGTACTTGCAAGGCAAGGTAAAGGTAATACTTTTATCTTGTTGGATCTTATAAGGGCCACATGGAAAAGCTGCACTGTGACTGGAGATATGGCAATGCATTTTTCCAGTTGGCCACTTCTGTTAATCCTCAAGACTGGAACCAGGTATACCTCCCAGAAACTCTACCCCCAGGCAGCAGTCCTAGCAAAATCCCCTTTAAATTCAACTTGGGCTGACTTCCTCCCCAGTTTTCCACTATGGTTCATAGAAAAGGAGGAGTCTTGCTCCTACCATTAGCAGGAAGTGATTTCATTCTTATGCAATAAGTAACCTCTTAGGCAGGCAGTCAAGCCAGCACCTACAGTCAGAGCCAACTGCCTATGGATTGCTCAGGCAGAAACAGAATATCCCAGCTTTGGGCTCTTCTAAACCCCAGGTGACCTCCTGCAAGATCGAAGAAGGATATCTTAAAAACCCTCTCATGTGACTTGGGGTAAGAAGGAAACATCTCCCCAATTCGTTCCAGGGGATCTTAACTCCCTTTGATTCTTCATCTTCTTGTATACCTTGGAAGAAGATGAGCAACTAAGACTCACGAAACTGGTATTTTGCCACTGCCTTTGTCTGTCCAGAAATAGTCCAGTACGGTTCTTAACAACGTGGAGGTACTCGAAACTTGTTTAGTTCTTTATATTTAGAACCTCACTCCTATTTATATCCGAAAGAGTCTATTTATTAGACCAAAGAAAGAGTGTTTCATATTTTACGTTCGTATTTTAAATGACATGGTCTTAAGCAGGAGTTCATGAGATCTTTGCTACAGAAATACAGTTAAATTCATCCCTATTACAAATTAATTTATGACAATCTCTAAACCAATTTTCATGCCTAGCAAAGTTTTTTCATAAAGTAGGGACAAATGAGGAGGGACCCATCGTGGGTGTGTTGTTCCAAAGCGCATCATTTTTTGTTTGGAAATAGAAATGAACTTAGCAATCAGTTTGTTTACCTTCTCTAATAATATAGATTTAGCTAAGAACGTGAAAACACTTGAAAGATCACTAGCATTATTTAGTCACTAACAATCACACAGCCAAAAGATAATAAGAAGGATGGAAAAAAGTTTTTTTTTAAGCTTCAGAATTTCTAAATATACATAACAGCAGAGTAGAAGCAGAGTTTCTGGCTGATACTGACACCAACTCCTTTCATTTTTCTGAAAAAGATCCCAATCAGAACTTCCTATAAATGTGTTCTTTTTCTTTTCTTAAATTCAAGTATAATCAGCATGCCGTGTTATAGTTGTTTCAGATGAACAATATAGTGATTTGACAATTCTATACATTTGTCAGGGCTCCTCACCATTTCACCTACCCACTTTCTCTCTGGGAACCACCATGTTGTTCTCTGTTAAATGTGTTTTTTCGTATGCAAAATCATCATCATTATCATCATCATCATCGTCATCATCAAAAAACAATTACTATCTAAAAATGTGAAGAACTATTTACTCACTCTAAACAGGACTTCATAAATTTAAATCACCTCATACTCCTTTTGCAGTCCTCATGGATAGAAAGACAAGGAATATGCTCTTAATTCATATCTTCCTGCTAAGATCTGAAAATAAATAGCACTTCATTTTTTTTTTCTTTTTGAGATTTACTCTCACCTTACTGAAGTATGAGCTACTTAATATTTGGTAGTAAATATTAACTTCTCAATGTATTTAAACACAGCTTTGTGGTTCTGTCACTTTTCTCTTTTTACTTTCTCTGAGCAAAGTCCTTGGAAACACACTGCCTTCAAGCCAATGCAAGCAGAGAAAAGGTTGATCCCACAGATTGGACTTAAAGGAATATCACGTATTTCCAGCCTTAAGTAAGCTGCAGAGGGGAGCTGCTGGGTCAGAAATTGGGAAGTAGATTCCCAGCAGTGTTACATTTACACTGACGTCATTTGTCACCATCAAAGCCACTGAGGAGAATCTCCAGAATAAATATAAGGGTGAAATTTAAAAATACCAAGGTCAAATAATGCAATCTGTTTTTTTATTACCTGTTATTTAGGATTTTTCTCATTGCTTATTAAGACATTTTTGAGAAGAGACTCCAGAGTGATACATTAGAAAATTCAGAGCAGTTACACATAGCTTTTATGACAATGGAAGAAATGTTGCATTAGTGAATATGAATAAAGACTGCTTATTTTCAACATGAAGGAAGTGCAATTGTTGCACAAAATTGTGAATAGTATAATTTTTTTCAAGTGATTGCTATTGGAATTTATAATAATGGTTAATGATATAGAGAACCTAAGGACTTGCTTTTCAAATAAACTTAAAAATTCAAATTCAAAATTCATAGTTAGCTGGGGCAGTACTGAGTTAACATTTGTTTAGGGCAGGTACTCTCTCGACTTCTTTTACTTCCTAACTCATCAGAGGAACCTGAGAGAGACAGGTATCTATCTGTCAGTAACCATGGCTTGCCACAGAGGGATCTAAAATGGTAGCCACTCTAGGAAAGTACCTCAGAAGATTCTTCACCACATCTCTCCATTATTACACCCCTCCAAACCCCAAAATCCCCTTCCAAAAATACTGCCATAATGCTTATCATCTGCAGAATCAAAAGGCTAACTAGAGCTGCACATTTTTAAATCTTTTTAATTTAAATTCAATTAGCCAATGTATAGTACATCATTAGTTTTTGATATAATGTTCAACGATTCATTAGTTGCATATAACACCCAGTGCTCATCACATCACATGCCTTCCTTAATGCCCATCACCCAATTACCCCATCCCTCGACACACCTCCCCTTTCACAACCCTCAGTTTGTTTCCGGGATTCAAGAATCACATACGGTTTGTCTCCCTCTCTGATTTCTTCCCATTCAGTTTTCCCTCCCTTCCCCTTTTGTCCTCTGCACTATTCCGTATGCTCTACAGATGAGTGAAAGCATATAATTGTCTTTCACTGATTGACTTACTTCATGTAGCATAATTCCCTCCAGTTCCATCCATGTCAAAGTAAAAGGTAAATATTCATCCTTTCTGATGGCTGAGTAATAGTCCATTGTATATGTGAACACTTTAAAATCTTAAGCTCAAACTCTCCTACCCCAGAAGGGAGTTCCCTGATTTGAACCAAGCCCATCAAAAATTCTTTAAGAACACAGAAAGAAGACACCTGTAATAAAGGGAGAAACTGCAGTGGTTTTATGAGCGGAATAAAGGGACATATGACTCCAAACTGGGGTGTGTGTGTGTGTGTGTGTGTGTGTGTTCTGATTTGGTTTGGTTTGGTTTCTGCTTTTTTTTTTTTTTTCTCCTGATCAAATTCCTGCTAATTTCCATTCTATGTACCTGGTGTTTCAACATAGACTGAGAATATGTCCCCCTGTATTTCTCTGCCTTTGGAAGTCACAGAAATAGCAAAGTATGGTTCTGGGGAAAGGCAATGTGGAACTTTTCACTGAAACCTCCTTCTAATCTTAACCTAAAGAACCTATGGACATCACAGATATATTCAGAATATTTCATCCCAAAGCAACAGAATACACATTCTTCTCTAGTGCACATGGAACATTCTCCAGAATAGATCACATCCTCGGTCCTAAATCAGGACTCAACCGGTATCAAAAGATTGGGATCATTCCCTGCATATTTTCAGACCACAATGCTCTAAAGCTAGAACTCAACCACAAAAGGAAGTTTGGAAAGAACCCAAATACATGGAGACTAAACAGTATCCTTCTAAAGAATGAATGGGTCAACCGGGAAATTAAAGAAGAATTGAAAAAAATCATGGAAACAAATGATAATGAAAATACAACGGTTCAAAATCTGTAGGACACAACAAAGGCAGTCCTGAGAGGAAAATATATAGCGGTACAAGCCTTTCTCAAGAAACAAGAAAGGTCTCAGGTACACAACCTAACCCTACACCTAAAGGAGCTGGAGAAAGAACAAGAAAGAAACCCTAAGCCCAGCAGGAGAAGAGAAATCATAAAGATCAGAGCAGAAATCAATGAAATAGAAACCAAAAAAACAATAGAACAAATCAACGAAACTAGGAGCTGGTTCTTTGAAAGAATTAATAAAATTGATAAACCCCTGGCCCGACTTATCAAAAAGAAAAGAGAAAGGACCCAAATAAATAAAATCATGAATGAAAGAGGAGAGATCACAACTAACACCAAAGAAATACAAACTATTATAAGAACATACTATGAGCAACTCTACGGCAATAAATTTGACAATCTGGAAGAAATGGATGCATTCCTAGAAACATATAAACTACCACAACTGAACCAGGAAGAAATAGAAAGCCTGAACAGACCCATAACCAGTAAGGATATTGAAACAGTCATTAAAAATCTCCAAACAAACAAAAGCCCAGGGCCAGACGGCTTCCCGGGGGAATTCTACCAAACATTTAAAGAAGAACTAATTCCTATTCTCCTGAAACTGTTCCAAAAAATAGAAATGGAAGGAAAACTTCCAAACTCATTTTATGAGGCCAGCATCACCTTGATCCCAAAACCAGACAAGGATCCCACCAAAAAAGAGAGCTATAGACCGATATCCTTGATGAACACAGATGCGAAAATACTCAACAAAATACTAGCCAATAGGATTCAACAGTACATTAAAAAGATTATTCACCACGACCAAGTGGGATTTATTCCAGGGCTGCAAGGTTGGTTCAACATCCGAAAATCAATCAATGTGATACAACACATCAATAAAAGTAAAAACAAGAACCATATGATACTCTCAATAGATGCTGAAAAAGCATTTGACAAAGTACAACATCCCTTCCTGATCAAAACTCTTCAAAGTGTAGGGATAGAGGGCACATACCTCAATATCATCAAAGCCATCTATGAAAAACCCACCGCAAATATCATTCTCAATGGAGAAAAACTGAAAGCTTTTCCGCTAAGGTCAGGAACACGGCAGGGATGTCCATTATCACCACTGCTATTCAACATCGTACTAGAGGTCCTAGCCTCAGCAATCAGACAACAAAAGGAAATTAAAGGCATCCAAATCGGCAAAGAAGAAGTCAAATTATCACTCTTCGCAGATGATATGATACTATATGTGGAAAACCCAAAAGACTGCACTCCAAAACTGCTAGAACTTATACAGGAATTCAGTAAAGTGTCAGGATATAAAATCAATGCACAGAAATCAGTTGCATTTCTCTACACCAACAGCAAGACAGAAGAAAGAGATATTAAGGAGTCAATCCCATTTACAATTGCATCCAAAACCATAAGATACCTAGGAATAAACCTAACCAAAGAGACACAGAATCTATACTCAGAAAACTATAAAGTACTCATGAAAGAAATTGAGGAAGACACAAAGAAATGGATAAATGTTCCATGCTCCTGGATTGGAAGAATAAATATTGTGAAAATGTCTATGCTACCTAAAGCAATCTACACATTTAATGCAATTCCTATCAAAGTACCATCCATCTTTTTCAAAGAAATGGAACAAATAATTCTAAAATTTATATGGAACCAGAAAAGACCTCGAATAGCCAAAGGGATATTGAAAAAGAAAGCCAACGTTGGTGGCATCACAATTCTGGACTTCAAGCTCTATTACAAAGCTGTCATCATCAAGACAGCATGGTACTGGCACAAAAACAGACACATAGATCAATGGAACAGAATAGAGAGCCCAGAAATAGACCCTCATCTCTATGGTCAACTAATCTTCGACAAAGCAGGAAAGAATGTCCAATGGAAAAAAGACAGCCTTTTCAATAAATGGTGCTGGGAAAATTGGACAGCCACATGCAGAAAAATGAAATTGGACCATTTCCTTACACCACACACAAAAATAGACTCAAAATGGATGAAGGACCTCAATGTACGAAAGGAATCCATCAAAATCCTTGAGGAGAACACGGGCAGCAACCTCTTCGACCTCTGCCGCAGCAACATCTTCCTAGGAACAACGCAAAAGGCAAGGGAAGCAAGGGAAAAAATGAACTACTGGGATTTCATCAAGATCAAAAGCTTTTGCACAGCAAAGGAAACAGTTAACAAAATCAAAAGACAACTGACAGAATGGGAGAAGATATTTGCAAATGACATATCAGATAAAGGACTAGTGTCCAGAATCTATAAAGAACTTAGCAAACTCAACACCCAAAGAACAAATAATCCAATCAAGAAATGGGCAGAAGACATGAACAGACATTTCTGCAAAGAAGACATCCAGATGGCCAGCAGACACATGAAAAAGTGCTCCATATCACTCGGCATCAGGGAAATACAAATCAAAACCACAATGAGATATCACCTCACACCAGTCAGAATGGCTAAAATCAACAAGTCAGGAAATGACAGATGCTGGCGAGGATGCGGAGAAAGGGGAACCCTCCTACACTGTTGGTGGGAATGCAAGCTGGTGCAGCCACTCTGGAAAACAGCATGGAGGTTCCTCAAAATGTTGAAAATAGAACTGCCCTATGACCCAGCAATTGCACTATTGGGTATTTACCCTAAAGATACAAATGTAGTGATCCAAAGGGACACATGCACCCGAATGTTTATAGCAGCAATGTCCACAATAGCCAAACTATGGAAAGAACCTAGATGTCCATCAACAGATGAATGGATCAAGAAGATATGGTATATATACACAATGGAATACTATGCAGCCATCAAAAGAAATGAAATCTTGCCATTTGCGACAACATGGATGGAACTAGAGCGTATCATGCTTAGCGAAATAAGTCAAGCAGAGAAAGACAACTATCATATGATCTCCCTGATATGAGGAAGTGGTGATGCAACATGGAGGCTTAAGTGGGTAGAAGAATAAATGAAACAAGATGGGATTGGGAGGGAGACAAACCATAAGTGACTCTTAATCTCACAAAACAAACTGAGGGTTGCCGGGGGGAGGGGGTTTGGGAGAAGGGGGTGGGATTATGGACATTGGGGAGGGTATGTGATTTGGTGAGTGCTGTGAAGTGTGTAAACCTGGTGATTCACAGACCTGTACCCCTGGGGATAAAAATATATGTTTATAAAAAATAAAAAATTTAAAAAAAAAAAAAAAAAAAAAAAAAAGAACCTATGAAGCTAACATATATGTCAACCAGGCTATGAAGAAGGGAAATGAATGCAGATGATGGGCTAAAAACCTAGGGTAATGAAGAGTTTAGTCACAGATTTCGTTGTGAATCTATTCTTTGTTAACTACATAGAGGTGACATTGATACATTAGGCAGTTCACTGCTCAATGTAATGAAATTTTGGTCCTGGCCAATAGATTTATCCTTTCCTATGTAAATGAATCCTGAATAACATAAGAAATTGTTTGCCATTTTCACACTGACACAAAACCAAAACAAATGGAGATATATGGTCATAGTATAAGATCTTGGAAAGACTGCCCAAGGCTCAGAGGAGAATGGGGAAGATAGTCAGAGGATATACCATGCTGAAGGTTGAAGTCACACAGAGACAGAATTTCTCTGGGAATATCTGAAGAATGCCAAAGTGAAGAAGTAGTAGATTTGCTCAATATGGTGTGCAATTAAGGGCCAAAGACTTCAAGAAGACAGGCCTTCTGGCCACTTAAAAAAAACTTTCTAGTAAGAGTCTTTAAGGATGGAAAAAACAGGGATGCTCTGGTGGGTCTTTCAGTTAAGCATGTGACTGTTGATTTCAGCTCAGGTTATGATCTTGGGGTCCTGAGAACGAGCCCCACATCAGGCTCCGTGCTCAGCAGGGAGTCTGCTTGGTATTCTCTCTCTCTCTGCCCCTCCACTATCCCATTAAATAAATGAATAAACCTTAAAAAAAAAAAAGATGGAAAACGTAGTCTTGAGGGTTAATAAGTAGATTAAAAGTTTCTCAGCATTTCTCCTCACCACACACATATATACGGATGATATTTGCAAAATGTTCACAACCTTCCCCAGACTTTGCTGAAGGGAACCAATGTACAGATTAGACAGCCTATAAATTATGTAGACTCTCCACCATCTGACTTGAACAATGAAAGAACATGAACAAATACAAGTGAAGGTAACCATAAATCCACCCACCCATCTTATAACAGAAGTAAATTCCTTGAAAACTTCAGTACTTTACTAGTTTTTACTTACATCACTGATTTTGACTTATCTCCTAACTGGTAGATGTACACCCATATGTTCTGTTCCACAGAGAACCTGTGAGCTAGGTGACCACTTTATTGAATTTCATGAAAAGACTCAAGTATCTGACGTACAGTTGTATTAGATGAGTTTTAGTATCCCTCCTAAAACAGATTTTATCATACTGCCACCGGTGTTGACCAGTGGTCTTTTAAAGATTTAGCATTTCTTTCTAAAAACTGTAACTGTTGCTCCAAAGAACCAGCCCAACCTAGTGTACTTCCCAGTCCCACTACACTACATGGGATCATATAACTAATTTTCTCTAATGGAATGTTAACCGAAGTGACATATGCCATTTCTAAAATGAAAGGATAAGAAATTGGAATTCCTTCTCCACGCACTGATTTCTTGTCCTCTGCCTAGAAGGCCAAACTCCAGCATCGTGAGGGATGGTAGAGACATAAGAGACATAAGACTGAAAGCATTTAAGTCCATGAATCACACTGTGGAAATCCACCAACTTTACAAGCATATTATACTGTTACATTAATGAAAACTATATTTCTGGGGACACCTGGGTGGCTCAGCTGGTTAAGCATCTGCTTTAGGCTCAGGTCATGATCCCAGGGTCCTGGGGTCAACACCCCCATCAGGCTCCTTGCTCAGCAGGGAGTCTGCTTCTCCCTCTGCCTGCTGTTCCAACTGCTTTGCTTAATCTCTGACAAATAAATAAATAAAATCTTTTAAAAAATACATATTTCTGTTATGTCACTCATATTTTGGGGTTACTTTGTTATAACAGTCCACCTTGAGTAATAGAAATTAAAAAAATTCCTTTCTTTAGTGAAGTTTAACATATTTCACACAACCATACTGCAGTATACTGGGTGCTCTATTACTGTGCACAATAATGGCAACAGAAGAAATGTCAAAACAGTAATTTTAAGTAAAAGCTACCTAACCTCTTCAAGTATGGTCAACCGTTGACCAGGCCACGGTTTAGCTTTTGCTTATTCTAGTTTTCTTACATCTTAACTTTCCTTTTCTTTCCCCTCTTATTTTTAAATATAAAATTTTTCTTTACAAAGGGATTTTGTAGAATTTCAATACATATTAGGTCTTTTGTTTTTAACAAATTCAAGATGTGAATTGCAGAATCCTAGAAAACAACAAATGTGTGTTATTGTTAAGTTGCTAAATATGAGGTGATTTGTTACTCGGTAAAAGATAAGAAACAAGTTTCACAGCATCTTCCTCATGTAGTAAACATTGAGTTGAGTATTTAATTTAAATCTTAAATGTTCTAGAAGTTTTTTGGTTGGTTTTTTTTTTTGCTTGTTTTTGTTTTTTTACTCAGATTTCTCACCATATGGACGTACATAGTACTCTCTTCCCTCCCTGCTGAAGATTCATCTACCTCTCAGTTTCATCTATGACCAAATTGAAAATCTATGGGCCAAACTGAAAAATGCAAGGTTTGAGGTCCCATACAATTTCAAGCCAAAAGAATATTAGTTAACTAAATTTTAAAAGAGTCATTCTGGTAAGAATTATTTTAGTCATGTAATTATAGTATGTTTGAAACACTTCTGTTTTGAAACCACTAAATAGTTGCCTAACCCATAACCAATGTATTAAATGATCTAAAGAGCTAGAAAGAGCTGGAAATGTCTGACAAGACCTGACTGTGGGTGAGAGCTGACACCCAACAGGTGCAGTCATCTCTATAAACAGGTGCTATTAGCTGATGGCAGAGGAAGGGCTCGCTCTGCTTCTGCCTTTGAATCCCATGGAATATTCAAGCCACATAGATGAACATTTAAAAAGATGAGGGAACAGATGCTAAATGTCATGCTGAAATTATGGTATACAGTATTTGAAAATCTTTGATTTGTCATATTATATGCTATACACTCCTTCTGCTACTAGAATTGTGAAATGGGCCCCAATGGGGAGGTTTAGCTTAATAAATGTAGCTGCTTTGTTCCTCAGACTACTGATCCATGTGATGGATGGAAGCTTCTATTTCATCCGGGGAGGTGAGAGAGTGTTTTAGGCAGCAGACTCTGTAATTTTTGATGTCTGACAGAGCAAAAGAAATTCATGTGACAGACTTTACTTTCCCCTCCAAACTGCATCAACATTTATTTATGATGAAGGAGAAAGTTCGGTGGGAAAAAAAGCAGTACTGTTTATCATAAATCATGAAGTTTTACATTCTGCTTTTTAGAAAGAGGAATGACTGGTCTGTGGTATATTTATAACGTCAGTATTTCTTTAATACTTTAAATATATAAATGTAGAACCAAAACTATCCAAAAGCTAACTCTATAATACTTAATGTCCTTAAGGAATCAGTAAAAATTATTATTCACTCTCCCACTTTTTTAACTGCGTATATAGTTTTCATGCCCAGTAAGAATATAATTTTACATTTATGCCTGACTCTCTGAGCTATATAATCGTTTCTTGTTCCAGTGGTGCTGTCTAGATAAAAGGATTCCAACTGAGAGGCTGGCTTGAGGGCACCTATTATGAAGCCTAGAATTAGGGGACTTTGAAAGGGTGTTGAATGACTGCCTGAAGTAATGAATGAGAAAAAATGCTATCTTTCAGGGTCTCATCAGATCTGAACTTCACTCTTCTGAGTAAGATCATTTTGGACTCCTCCAATCAAGATGATTTCAAGGGAAAATAAATTTGAAGAATCAGGAGACATTAACACCTGGAAATGGGGAATGTTGGGAGTAGTGCTAACAAATGAACACCAAAAACGACACTGGAGAAGTCCACAAAATAATATGATTGAAGAAGCATGTATACATTTCATTCAGCTTTATTCAACAGTCTAAAGAGATGAGGAAACAATATCATGTAAGGCCTTTTAAAACTATGAACATTAGACTATACAAAGCATGTGCATTATGTAAAAACAAAAATGGTAACATGAGATGTAACATTTCTGTCGTATAAAGTAATGAACTGAAATGAATATGAAGGTATTTATGGATACACAGTCTCTAGATTTTAAGAATTCATAGAAGTAGAACTATGTTAAAAAGACATGCAGTATATTAAAGAAGTGGGAGGAAATACTATAAATATAACAAACAATATAAAATTACATACTGAAGAATTCTGATGCACCAAGTTAGGATCTTGAAGACGAGCCACAGAAACAGGGTATTTTTTTGTTTTGTGTTTTACTTTTATGGTTAAATAGTAGGATATGAATGAGAATGGGCTGTGGTAAATAAAATATGAAGTTGCTTGAATGGGTTTGTATCCAATACTGTAACTGAAAGAAAGGTGAGGAGGGAAGGAGAAGCCTTCAAACTCTAATGTCTATTATAAGGTTTTAGAGGGTATGACATTTTAGAATATTAAGAGATCACAGAAAAGTTTTCAAGAACAGATTATAACGCTTCTACTAAAATAGACAATTGAGTCAGCGTTAGCAAGAAAGTTGTATACATTTTTAAAGAGTTAGAGAGATGTGAAACCATAGGGTGAAGGATGAATCAGAAGACAAATGGCAAGTTAGAATGTCCCTGTGTGAGAGATAAATAAATGCAAATGATTAAATGGAGTAACCTCTTTTAGGAAAGAAATATGATGCCTGAAAATTTTCAAGGACATCCTATCGCTAATGTTTTATACAGGAGCAATAGAAATTCGATGACTCTCAGCTTGTGAATGTATTTGGTTTGAAACAGCACCAGGCCTTCCCGAATAAGTTTACTTAAGAAAAGCTTAAAACATACTAAAAAATGTCATGCTATACGTAGACTCTGGATAAAAATATGTCAGCACTGCAGATGTTCTAGATCAGCCAGCATGGGGAAATATTTAGAACCAATGCTGACATATTGCAACAACTGCCTGAATCCAATTGCTGGAGGGACGAGTGAGGGAATGTTCTGGTAAAGCACATAGGAATTAACAAAGTAGTGTATGGTCAAAGGACTGGGTTACGTGGTGAAGTTAGATAAATGGCACTACCTGTAAATGTCTTAACATGTATTTTACCAGTTCAGACTGGAAAAAATGTAGTATTCCTTGTTGGTATGTGGTTTTCCAGAAAAGAAAGTATGTACCGTATATTAGCAAATGACATGCATTTCAGAAGACAAGCTTTCAGCAAACATCTAATAAATATAGTGAGGACTACACCAACACAAACTCATTACCTCCCATAAATTAATTAATACATGAATTGAATTAATACATGAAAACAAACAATTCCAATTCAAGCTGCCATGGAGTAAGTGGTTTGGGAATGCTATAAATAGTAACTGAGGGGAAAAAATTGGACAGGGAGAAGATAATGTTTTTCTCTGAAGAAGACAGAGAAGCTTCTACCGGTATTCCTCTAGATTACTTACTTGCTTTTTCTGCTGTTAACTCTGCTGTTCATTGTCCCATGTTTGGAGTTAGTTATGCCATTTTATTTTAATTTTGCTGCTATTTTAAAAAGTTAGCTTTCTTCTTCTTTTTTTTTAATCTGAGCTTGAACCAGGCTACGCTTTTTTAAAATATAATTTTAATATTTTATTATAGCTACCTATTCTTGGGGCACATGGTCATTTTTGTTGCTTTATTTTGCTTTTTATTTGAATTTTGTTGTTTGGTTTTTTTTAATGGCATTAGAAGATATTTTCTAAAAATCATCCACTGTTACTATAAGAAATTTACTGTACTATTATTTTCATAAGAGCATTCATTTTTCAAGTGATTAGGAAGATATTACTGACTTTTATGCAGCTAACTTTTTAATTTTTCTATCTTTTCCACAAGATCCTACCATGCCACTTTTGTTATACTGCTCTGACATCCTGGGTTAATGATACTCAGCAAGTCTTTTCACAGAAGGAGAGGATGTTATGAATCAGTATCTGCACATCCATTGTCTCCTGGGACTGTAAGAATATTCTACTGCTTGACAGGGTTGATATGCAGAGCTTCCAGTTCAATTTCCAGTAATGGCCTAAAATTCAACTAGTATAGTTTTGTGGAAAGAAGGTATATTTTTCTCTGCCCTCCAATGGTTTTTTAACTAGGAAGAGATATATTAATGTCCTAGTGAATTTGAGGCTGTCTATATTCTTCGACCAAAAAAAATCTCTAAATTATCATGGCTCAGCCTGTTTCTACTGTTCTGCAGAATATTACATGCTGGAGATATACCTCCAGAAGGCAAAGTGATGCCATCAACTCCCCCTTTATTACACTCTGTAATATCTCTGAATTGTTCATTCATTGACAGTGAGTAAAGGGAAAATTTCTCTGACTTGCCCAAGAACAATTACTTAAAAACTAGGCTGTACCATTTTTTTTAAAGATTTTATTTATTTATTTGACAGAGAGAAATCACAAATAGATGGAGAGGCAGGCAGAGAGAGAGAGAGAGAGAGAGAGGGAAGCAGGCTCCCTGCCGAGCAGAGAGCCCGATGCGGGACTCGATCCCAGGACCCTGAGATCATGACCTGAGCCTAAGGCAGCGAGCGGCCTGACCCACTGAGCCACCCAGGCGCCCTAGGCTGTACCATTTTTATTATTTTATTTTATTTTATTTTTAAGATTCTATTTATTTACTTGAGAGAGAGATAGCACACAAGGTGGGGGCTAGAGGAAAAGGTAGAAGCAGACTCTCCACTGAACAGGGAGCCCATGTGGGCCTCAATCCCAGGACCCCAAGATCATGACCTGAGCCAAAGGCGGAAGCTTAACCGACTGAGCCACCCAGGCGCCTATAGACTGTAACATTTTAAAAGGTGAAGAACTCCTCTTTAATTATTTCACTGTATACTATGGCACTGTGCAATGGTTAATTTCATTTGTTTTCCAGAATTATGACATAGATCTTTCAATCACCTTCCTTCCTCTCTTTAATCTTTCCTTCCTTTTCTTTCCTGGTTTTTTTTTTTTTTCCTTTTTTTGTGTATGTGTGTGTTTCTCAATGGGAGAAACTTGTAGAAAGAATATATCAAAGTCTTAAACTGAAATAATACCTTGAAAGGAAAATGCCAAGTAATCTAAATGTATTTTATTTCATAATTTTATGTCTCAAACTCTCTTGATCTTATCAAAAATTTTATGAGAGTTCATTAATACCAAAATGAACTAATTTAAATCTTATGGTAGCTACTTTTGCCAAGTTTTGTTAAAGATGCTAAGAAGGAGAATTATTTTCAGAGTAGTAGGAAAAGATAGGAAAATAGTGTGTTCATAATCTGCAAACCAGGGTAATTTATATTCTATGGATCCAGAGTAGATTTTTCAGTACAGTAAAAGCTGTATACATTAATTTGAATCTCTTATTGTGAAGTTCAGAATTACAAAATGAAATATTTTCACCTGATCTGATTCCTTTTTTGGAAAAAAAGGTAATACCATTTTTTTCATTCTCACCCATACTCACTATTAAATTTGACTCCTAAGAGACTTAATGTTCTTTTTTAGCTATGTCTAATACACAACATATTCTGAGGGGATCTCATTCCTGTTCCAGGTGTTATAACCTGTGATTCTTTAAGTGACCTTGAGTCGTATGCAATAATACATTTATTGCTCTGCATGCAAATATGAATACATAAGGAAAAGAAAAGGTAATGTAGAGCTTGGAAATGATTTTGAAATAGTTTGAAAAGAAAATAGGAGCAAAGTAAAATGTGTTAAAATTGAAAGAAAAATACATAAAAAAGTAAGCATTGTATTGCAATGTTTAATATCTCATCCCCTGAGAAGAAGAGGTATCAGCTAATGTCATGCCATGGTCACTGAAGGCAGAAGTCAGGAAGCCCCTCGTTCTACGTGGGGACTAGTCACATGGACCAGAACACAGGATAACATGAGTATTCTTGGTCCATATCTGCTCACCTAGGAACACCTCCCAAGCTAACTATCGTGGTCCACAAGTCCCATCAGTAGAAATTTAGACAGCCCAAGAAAGTGAGTTTTATTCACTTACTTGGACTGAGGGTGTATATTTATTACCTACCCAGTTGTGTAAACATTAATTATAAACATTCAAATAAGAAGTGTGCATACAATGTCATTCCTTCCACACAGCTTCACATTCTATCAAGGAACTGCCTCAAATCTGACTTAAAAAACAAACAAAAAAAGGAAACCTTCCAAAGCTGAGGGAATAAACTCTGGTCATGCAAGAATAAAACCGCTTATCAGTTACACCTCAGCTTGAAGAGCTCCCCCTACACAGGTGGCTAAGCTACAGCGATTTCCAGCTAAGGAGGTGAAGGGAGGAGTCTAAGCATGAAGTCCAATCAGAAAAACCCCAAGTTTCTGAATTATTTCATTAAAGAGTCAAAATTAAGTACTTTCAGAGTTCCTTGCACCTTAAGTTAAAAAATATCCACACTGTGAAATGGAAACAGAAAGCCAGCAGGGTCTAGACAGCTGCGCCAGGAAGAACATTTGGTCAAACGTCTTATTCAAAATAGAAATAAGAAAGAGAATGATAATCTTAGAACAGAGGGAATTCAGACCTGGAAATAACAACGGAGAGCATGTCTTAGTTTTATAAACAGAATACCACTGTAAAAAAAAAAAAAATAGAAGCAATTTAAATTTCCTGTGGTACATTTATTTCTCAGGAAAGTGGCTTCCCACTGTGAGCATTCGCTCCTTCCCAGACTCTGTGCTCAGAGGCTCAAACATATTCAAGCCCCACAAATACCTGTAATGATTGCAGACTACAGACTGAACCACAATAAGGCATCAAAAAAGAAAAAGAAAAAAAAGGAAAAAAAAGGGAAAGAAAACCAAAGGTAGATACTTAATGAAAAATATTTGAATACCATATGATCCTGGTTTTCTTATTTTTATGGGAAGTGAATGATACTACTGAAGTTCAAAGCCATTTGCTTTTCCTGAAACCCAATTTCAAGTAATTTCAAAGAAGAGCACTTTAAAAGGACAGAAATAAGAATAAAATAAATTCATAGGTGAGTAATGTGTTTTCGGGAACAGTCTCCAAATTCAAATCTGTCGGTTCCCTATAGTGTTTGATGGAGGACAGTAAATTGTTCTAATTAAAAATATTTTATAAGTGATGAGACAATTCACCAGCTAACAGCACTCGTAGGTCTTTGCCATAAAAAGAAGTTTAATAAACTCTAACCACTCTGCCACCTTTAAATTCATCCCACCAGCGATGTTCCCAATAAAGCCAGTGATTGTGGTAGGTAATATCTACAAGGATTTTTAAGTAGCAAGGAAGGAAGCAGACAAGAAGGATAACGGCTTTATACAGATGTTTTCTAAACTTCCTGAATGATAAGATTTGCCTGAGGTAATTTTTAAAAATATGAAATCCTGCCAGAATAGAATTTATGGTTAAAAATATAAATTCTTGATAAAACTGCAACCTCTACCTAAGAGAGACACTGACTCAGAATCCTCCAAGTTAGGGACAGGAAGCTGAATGCTCAGTGTCCCAAACAAGTATCATCAACATGGAAGTTTTGGAAATACTTACTTGATACCAATAATAGAGTGTTTTAAAAACGGAAATAATTGACTAATGTAAGTTACAATTTGGCTTAGAAGATTTCAAGGCTAAACAATTATTTTGGCTTCTCCCCTTCCTATCTCTCACACTAAAATAAGTGAACACATTAGCAACATATCATAGATGCTCAGAGCACATAAAGTTTCAAAACTGGATTTTACTAGCAACACTGAAGCATTTATGTAGAGCTGTGGTTTGCTACAAAAAATTCTATATAAGTTAATGATAGTTTTAGAGAAGAAATCTCTAATATATATTTGTATGTGTGTGTATATGTGTGTATTGAGGAAATAAGGTAAACTCTAAGCCGTGGAAAAGAACAGGGATAATTCAGTAAGTTTATAATTCCTGAAAACTTAGTATAGACCTAATGATGAAAATAAATACTATGTCATAGACAGCAGTTTTCAACAAATTTGTATATTAAACTGAATTTCTATTAAATTACTCTATTTCCTGTCCCACTTTACTGAATTCTTGAGAGTTATTTATCTACAATACCTAAAAGAAATCACATGAATGCTTGTTCCAAGCAAGGAGTGCAATGGTAGACAGAGTGCGCATTTTAAATTTAAGCTCTTATTTTCGGGGTGTTCATAATTTAGGTGGAGAAAGAGGAGGCGCAGACATCCAAACACTACAATAATAGTAGCAGTCAATAATATATAAGAGTCCAGTTATATGTGATACAATAGGAAGCCACTGAGTATCATCCTAAGAAAAGTGAAATGAAAGGGGATTTCATGTATATGAGCCTTATTGATCAGCTAAATCTTCACGTAGGAAATAGTGATAAGGTAACTTGAAAAATGGGGAAATTCGTATATACAAAGAGATGAACATGGGGTGTTCTGGAATTAAGAGTTCTTTTAAAAAATACATTAATTAATAAATAATTAATTAATTTGGGTGGGGAGGGACAAGAACAAAGGGAGAGAAAGAAAACCCTCAAGCAGATTCCCCCCTGAGCAGAACCAGATGTGGGGTTCAATCCCAGGACCCTGAGATCATGACCTGAGATGAAATCAAGCGTCAGATGCTTAACCAACCGAACCATCCAAGTGCCCCTGGACTTAAGAGTTCTTAGACATTAAGAAACTTCTAAAGAGAGGAATATATACATACAGTATTGTTAAAATAATAGCTATACTTTTTGGATCACCAGTTATATGCCATCCATTATGCCAAGTAGTTTTCATTTCATTTAATACTCCTATTACTATTTTGACTCCTTTCCTGCAATAGCATAGGAACTCTAGTGTTCTTCTGATTACTCCTTATTTAATGATATTCCTTTAGCCTATAATGGGTATGACTTAGAGTATAATATTGTACCTAATAGCTCAATTTAATGGCCAAATGCTTGAAGAGAAACCACACTTAAGACAGATCACCAATGTGCCTAATCTTAGAATCTTATAACAGTACTTACAAATTCTCTCTAGAACAATTACTATAGGTAATCTGGGAAGTTTAGTTTTAAAACTTATTTCTAACTTACTAGGCACATGCACCCACATGGCTTATGTTGCTTTGTTGTTGACAGAAGACATGAATCACAGTTGATTGGACTGTTAATGGGCCAGAGGTGAACATAACATCCAAGAAGAAACAACCCAGAGGTTAGGAAAAATCAGTCCAATTCTCTCTCTTCCAAGTATTTTAATTGATACTCATACTTAGATTACTCAGAGATTCCCAGAGACTAAAGGTGGAAAACAAAGACTAAAGATGGAGAAAGATGAGACGGACAGGTGGATGACAGAGAGAGAAAGCAAGTGAGTGCTGGTGTTATCCTTGACAGGTAGACAAAGGAGTCAGCTTCCCTGATTTTCCAATGTTGGTTTCAGTCTTTCTGTAAGAAGACTGTGCCTCACTTATGGAACTTGGATGTCCGTGAGATAACTTGCTGTCCTCTTTCACCTTACATTAGAAAGAGTGGGTTCCTATTCCTTGAATAACAGAGATACCTTTCAGGCGGAATGTTTTTTCAAAGTGAAGTCCTCAAAATCTTCCTCTGATATATGGTAGTCTGTACACATAAATGTGATGTATTAGATACATAAATAATACATTACTAATGAATATTAGTAATACTGTAATATTATATAGCTCTACACACACACACATTCCTTCATTCTATAGGTCTCTCCAATTTCACTTTCTAAAGCTTGTTGTTTTTATTGTGAACAGTGTAAGTAATGGAGGGGATTGCAAAGAAGTAGGAATGGCAACTGAATCACGTCTAGGAGGAACGAAGCCAAGTGTTTGAGACACATCAGCAACTCAGAGTGTGTGGATTGGAGCAATTAATACTAAAGACAGATAGAGAAGATGCCACTAAGGACGTAATTCTATTCTTTAAAATGGCACCATGATCATAAATTCCTACTTTCTCAACAAAAAGGCACAAAGATTTATGACAAATACTTGCCAAAACAGTAAAAAGGAGAAGCCAAAATAAGGCTGGCATTTGGAGACGGGGGAAAAAAACGAAGCCTCTTAGTATGTGAGAAAGGTTTCCTTTACCCTCCTCAAAGACTAAGCATTAGTATATATCAGTGGCTACTATTAGTAGCTGAATGATCAAAATAATGACATACAAAATACATGTGTTATAGAAATGCAAAAGTAACACAATCAAGTTCCAAGCAATAGGGAATCTAGGAGTGCAGAGACATGAATCTTGCAGCATGACATACAATAAAGGTTCTGGATAAGGGCTCTAGGGAAGGAGACTGTCCCTTTACGTCCTCCCCCTTCCATCAAGGTGCCCTGCAATGTCTTGAATGAGGGCATCACTTAAAGGTTTTGATAGCCTGGCATAGGTTTGGATCCAGAAGTAGCTAAGGAAGCTGCATAATGCAGTGGGTAAATGGATAGTGTCTTAGAGCCATACTGCTGATATGAACCCTCACTCTCCCACTTACGAGCTGTTTGACCCTGGGCAAGGCATTTGGTCCTCTGTGCCTCAGTTTTTTTTAATCTGCAAAATGAGGAATAAGTGCGGTTGTTCTAATGATCAAATAAGTGTGTGTGTTTTTAGAACAGAACCTAATACATAATAATCATATATATCATTTACTATTTTAACATTAACTCTTCTTATTCATAATCTTTATAAAATAAACTTGGGCTCTGCACTTAAAAGATGATTAAAGGGAAAACTCGGACACACTCTCTCTCATATAACAACATGTTTATGTCATGATGGAGCCCAAAAGTCTAAGGAACTGGGTCACTAACAGGTTAAGGAAAGTGGACCTACTTTCATAATAACGTGTATCCATGAAGGGCAGAAGCTTGCAGCGGTGGCACAGTGAACACTTTTTGCACTGCCATCAGAGGCATACAGAAGAGCAAAGAGCTGAGGAGTGAGAGCCATCAGGAGAATGTTGCAGAAGCCCCCAGTGCAAGCATTTTGGGGGGCAGTGACTGTGACAAAAGCAGTCTTGGGATGGCTTCAAACTAACCTCATGAGACCTAGTCCAATTTTTTATGGCCTTGTCTACCTGTGATCTTCAAATGGTGTCTAAAGGAAGTAGACACAGAGATGAGTAGATTTGTTCTTAATGGAAATTACAAAGTGAATACAATTATGTCAGCTTCAAAGCAGATGGACCCTCATACGGGTTTTGTTGCCCCTTGATCTTATCTCTAACCTGAAAAGCTTGACACCAATTATTTGTCCCTATATGCTAGAAAACTCTTAATCACAGCTAATTGGAATAAGTAGTTTTTCTTTCTGCCTCTTCCAGGAACGATGAATGTGGACAGCAACTCCGACTGTGAGGAGGGTTGGCAGCTGAGGCCAAAATTAATCTGGTTCTAAATAAATCAGGTAAAACAAAGGTAGACTGGAGTCCTTAACCATGCCCAGCAGAGGTTCTCGTGACTTCAAAAATCGAATTTCTTGGGGTTAATTTTTCCTTTAACTAAGGAGTTTAAATATCATAATCTAGTGTAAACCAATGGGGAAATTTCTAAAAGTATGTTTTAGTTAAACCTGGCACCTCTGTTGGATATAAATGCCAGGTGCATTGCTTTTCAAATGACTTCAGCTCATTGCAAAGTGTTGGAGCATATAGGGCATCTTGAGAATTTACTATGCAAATAATAATCACTTAAAATTGCCTTTGAAATGTCAAATCTGTTTCACACTGAGGACTGGAAATTTGAAAAAATAATTTTTTTCAGGTTTTACATCCATTGGAGAGCTCTGGAAATAAATACAATTCTATTCTATTTGATTGCTATATATATAAAATACCCCAGAGAAATGTGAAAATCGCATACAATGACCTACATGAAAGCATGATACAAATACTTAGAAACTGCTATCTCAACAGGCTTATTTAACATAATTCTGAATTAGATTTGGGAAGAAATTAGCATCTTCTTGTTATCTTCGAAGGGCAACCTAAAAGTTAATGTCTATGAAGACAGTTCAGGTATTTCCTCCTCCTCTGTATGACGTTACAATAGCCAGTGACACAACAGCCAGACTCACTGTGAAGGTTCAGCTCTGTCACAGTGTCAGCTGGCAGATTTTATAAGACTTCCTATGGGACTGGTTTCTCCAGGTTATTGGGACGTCCACTAAAGGATTACCCACAATGTGTGTCAAGAGTAATAATGAAAAATTCTCCCAGGAGTAGCTCTTTTGAGTGGCCATACTGGCATCAATTAATGAAAGCATCAAATGAAGCTGAATTTATACTCAGCTAACAGAAAGCAATTTCTTTCGAAAGTTTACAGTAGAAATTTTCATGGAGTGAATTCCTGTGTTAGATTTACCAGCAACAGTGGATGTGTTTACAGTAGGTCTCATCTCAAAGTTGGTGGGAGAGAGTAAGGGAAGATTACTGTCCTTTCTCTACTTGGGGTGGTGTTAGGGAGTGGTTCAAGATCACCCTTACCACTGTTTTAGTATCCCAAAATATTATGGGGTGGAGAGTGCAAGAAACAGGTGCGCTGACGTTGTTGTTGTTGTTTTTATATTGCCGGGTAAAAGCCAGAGGGCTCTCAGAATAGAATCTACATAGGAAGGAGAGATGTTCCTTTCTTTACTTCTTTCTTTCTTTCTTTCTTTCTTTCTTTCTTTCTTTCTTTCTTTCTTTCTTTCTTTTTTTTTTAGATTTATCTATTTGAGAGAGAGCTCCTACAAGTGCATGCTAGCAGTGGGAATGGCAGGGGGAGAAGGAGAGAGAGAGAATCTCAAGCAGGCTCCATCTCAGTGCAGAGCTCAATGCAGGGCTCAATTTCATCACCCTGAAATCATGACCTGAGCCAAAATTAAGAGTCAGCTGCTTAACAGACTGAGCCACCTGGGCACCTCAAGGAGAGTGATTTTCTTGAGCATTCTTTTATTTCCTGTGACTAATGGCACTGATGGAAGGGCTTTTTGTTTGTTTGTTTAGTAACAGACTCTGGATGACGTCACATTTCCATTTTAACACCATTTATGCTAATGCAGAAAGTTGTAAATCTGTCTTCACATTTAAAATATATCAACTTATTTCTACTCTAGATTAAACTAGTTAAACATATTTTAAAATTAACTAAAGCAAAATGAGGAGGAAAATTATCATGTTAACAAGTCCAAGAAATATAATTTAGCAAAACATTTATTTATTTAAGAAAGTTATATCACGGTAGCTTTTCTCCCTTTTCAGAACAATCTTCTCTGGCAAAATGTTTTCCACTTTTCATTTAGAAACACCTAATCTGGGGCATCTGGGTAGCTCAGTGGATTAAGCCTCTGACTTGGGCTCAGGTCATGATCTGAGGGTCCTGGAATGGAGCTGCCACATATGGCTCTCTGCTCAGCAGGGAGCCTGCTGCCCCCTGCTCTCTGTCTACTTGTGATCCTTCTCTTTGTCAAAGAAAGAAATAAAATCTTTTTTTTAAAAAAAAGAAAGAAATACCTACTCTTGTTTAAATTGATTTATTCAAATTTAAATAAAATATCTAATATTAGATAATTTTGCTCAGTTAATGTTCATATAATTCCAAATTTTAAAATTGCCTCAAATCTTTTTAGTGGCATATTTACTCTTTGGGAACTAACCGAGTAATAAACTCTGTGAATGGAGAAAACCTTAAAGATTTGGCAAGTACAATAATTCTTGTGTTCCATGAGTTCCAATCTTGTGTCAGAAAATAATTTACTTAATTGGAAGATGATAGCTAAAAAAATCACTTATATCTCTTTTCAAATAACTTATAGCCTGTCATAGGCCAGACTTTTGTAAGTAAAATATCGATAGTGTTATTATATTGAATTTAAGTTTATTCATTTTATTCAAGATAGTCTAGGAAGCTATATTGGGGAAAAGGAAATAAATAAAAAACAACAATGTGATTTTCCCCCCTTAAATCATAAAAGTAACATATCAAAACTAATGATAATCCAGAAAAAGGGGGAAAAATAATCCCAATATCCCAGCACAATGATTTATTATGGCTTATTAGGTTTTCAGCTATGCCTATATGTATATTTTAGCTGCAAAATATGTAGCCACAATAATAGTATATATACAAATTTAGAATTTGTACTTTTTTTCACTTAACATTTATTTCATATGCTTTTCTATGTTCTAATGCCATTAATAACGACTACATGCTACTCTGTGAAATAACTAGTCTATACCTTTTTAACTAAAATATCTGAGATTGTTTAAAAGTGAAATGATAACTTAGTGAAGTATTTATACAACTTTAGTTCCTTTATATGTTCCATAATATGTTACCATTCACATTTTTGTGGCTGTCAGAGTTGCTCAGATTTTTATTCTTTTTTTTTCCTGGTGTGTATACTATGTTTGCTTAACTTACGGACATTAAAATCACAGAGTTTAAACACTGTATTATGTCTACCAGGAAATAAAGGTAGGTCTCAATTTTAGAACATAGAATGCTTAATTCTTATCATTGTATATTTGTCATTTCTGTAATACAGTTATGAAGTGATTACTTTTTTTTTTTTAAGGTAAACTTTATACCCAACATGGGGCTTGAACTCATTACTCTGATATCAAGAATCACATGCTCCACCAACAGAGCCAGCCAGAAACCCACAAAGTGCTTCCTTTGTATGACTTACTGTGCTATTCAGCCAACGATAAGATAATTTGTAATAAGATAATTTGTATAATTTATAAGACACATACAAAAGTTCTTGAAGACACATACAAAATTGATTATCCAAAAGTGAGTGAACAGACTATTAGTTCTGCAGCCATAACAGATAGGTTACCTTCAGTTAATGCCAGTGGTGGTTAAGGTTGAGATGTTTAAAGTGGATTTGGGATGTTAACTAGGCATGGGCTAGAAACAGTGGCAGTAAAGGTAAGGGAAGGTTTAGGTAAACCTGATCCTCATGCAGGTTAAATATACAGAGAAGGGATAAAGATGTTCAGGCCGAGAAACTGGGGAAAAGACTCCTTCTCTCACCAGCTAGGCAACTTTAAAAGCCCTAAGTCTTCATTTCCTCAGCTGTGGAATGGCAATAATTTTAAAATACCTACTCCATTGAATGATTGGGAGACTGAAGAAGTTTATTCATAAAGAGTGCTTACCAGAGTCTTTAGCATGTTCCAAACAAAAACAAAAACAAAAAATAAAAAGTGTTCATCATTGTTTTGGTGGAATTCTTTAGTCAATTAAAAAACCATGTCTAGGGCTTTATGACTGAGCATGAGAACCCAGGAGGTTCATTTCGGAAAATGTGAGCAGAAGCAAATGCATGCTCCCAGGGCGGAAAAGCCACTCATAGTAGAGGACACCTAGAAGTAAGGTATACCTTGAGCTTAACAGAATAAATGGAAGGATATGACAAAGCATTTATAAACAAGGAGGGGCACTGATCAGGTAAAGGCCCACCAGCTCTGCCAGCTGGTAGCCCCGTTGGGCACTCCCAATTCTGTTCATCTGAGTTAAGACATCACACAATAAACCATAGATGTAACAACTCTCCCATTCTGTAGACATTTTTTTAAAAGTTAGATTTAGGAGTGCCTGGGTGGCTCAGATGTTAAGCATCTGCCTTTAGCTCAGGTCCTGGAATGGAGCCCCACATCAGGCTCCCAGATCAGTGCGGAGTCTGCGTCTTCCTTTCCCTCTGCCTCCCTCCTTACTTGAGCTCTCTTTGTCTCTTTCCATCTCAAATGAATAAATAAAATCTTTTAAAAAATAAAAGATAAAAGTTCAATTTATAATAGTCTTACCAGTACCTAATAAAATGCACATATACTTTGAACAATTTTTGAGAGAACAAGTCTTTTTCATATTTTAAAATAAAACTCTTTGAAACCAAAGCCAGAAATTCAAGGAAAAGCCTCAACAGACTTGACTACATTAATACTGACCTCCTTTAAAAAGGAGAAAAGGCATTATGTGGAAAATTAGAAGGCATAAGGACAAATGGGAGGAGTGGGGACTAAAATATAAAGTATAAAAGGGTTAACATTTTTACATGTAAAAAAAAAAAACAACAAAAACCTACAAAGCAAATTCTGAAACGAATACTCCAGTAGAACACTGGACAAGCTCCAGAGAAAAGGGAACACTCTTACGTTGTTGGTGGGAATGCAAATTGGTGCAGACACTCTGGAAAAAACTATGGAGGTTCCTCAAAAAGTTAAAAATAGAATTACCCTATGATTCAGCAATTGCACTACTAGGTATTCAACAAAGGATACAAAAGTACTGATTTGAAGGGAGACATGCACTCCGATGTTTGTAACAAAAGCCAAATTATGTAAAGAGCCCAAATGTCCATCAACTGATTAATGGATAAAGAAGACATTGTATGGGGGCGCCTGGGTGGCTCAGTGGGTTAAAGCCTCTGCCTTCGGCTCAGGTCATGATCCCAGGTCCTGGGATCGAGCCCCACATCGGGCTCTCTGCTCTGCAGGGAGCCTGCTTCCTCCCCTCTCTCTGCCTGCCTCTCTGCCTACTTGTGATTTCTCTCTGTCAAATAATAAAATCTTAAAAAAAAAAAGAAGACATTTTATGTATATATATGCGTGTGTATACACACATATATACATACCATAGAATATTACTCTGCCATAAAAAAGAATGAAATCTTGCCATTTGTAACAACATAGAGGGAGCTAGAGAGTATTATGGTAGGCAAAATAAATCAATCAGAGAAAGACAAATATTGTAATAGAGAACCAACTGAGGGTTACTGGAAGGGAACTGAGTGGGGGCTGCCTGAGTGGGTGATGGGTGTTAAGGAGGGCACTTACTGTGATGAGCACTAGGTGTTATGTGGAAGTGATGGATCACTAAATCTGACATGTGGAACTAATATTATACTGCATGTTAACTTACTAAAATCTAAATAAAAAATTGGAAAAAAAAAAGAAAAATGAAGGAAAAAAAAGAAAAATGGACAAGCTTCAAGGACAAAATTTATTTTTTAAAAATTGACTAACTAAAGCATTGACAAAAATATTCAACCTGAGTAACAGTGGAAGGTCATAAAAACTTGCATATTATCAAAAATATATAAATATGTACATGCATAAAAATCTCATGTTGGACAAGAGAAAAGAAGCAGTCATAGCTAGCACAATTTGACAAAATGTAACAAAGCTGTGAGAAGTATCCATACAACTTTATCTATAATATCCTAGACAATAAAATTAGGATGTTCCTAAAGGTTTAAATACGAAGGTAATATACTTAGAACTTTAAATATTAGAAAAGTTTGAGGATATTATAAATTCTTACTGTAGGGATTAATTAATAACACAGCAAATAAAAGAAAAAATGACACAGGAAATACATTTGTTGAATGTGAATTCATGAATTCTTATTGACATAAAAAATAGATATTTTCAAGTAAAGAAAAGAAATAGAAAGCACATAGCAGTAGCATTTGTTTTTTCATGGGTGAATTATATATGTGTGCCTAGAAAAGATATGACAGACATCATCAGCATGAGATTACATATTTTTCAATTAGCTTTCTTTTCCTTAATCATGTTTTAAATAGTTCCAGTAACAAATGTGGACATATGTATAGATATTTATAATAGACAAAGTATTATTGAAGGTGTAATAGCATGATCTTTGAAGACAGTCAGATGAGGCACTGAGAGCCAGTTCTTCCATCAGCAATATTCTTAATCTATTTAAAGATAAGTTTTTTTAGATAATTTTTTATTTTTTTATAAACATATAATGTATTATTAGCTCCAGGGGTACAGGTCTGTGAATCTCCAGGTTTACACACTTCACAGCACTCACTATAGCCCATACCCTCCCCAATGTCCATAACCCAACCACCCCCCATCCCCACAACCCTCAGTTTGTTTTGTGAGATTAAGAGTCTCTTATGGTTTATCTGCCTCCCAATCCCATCATTTGCAAACTACATATTAGATAAAGGGCAAGTATCCAAAATCTATAAAGAGCCTATCAAACTTAACAGCCAAAAACCAAATAATCCAATCAAGAAATGGGCAGAGGACATGAACAGATATTTCTGCAAAGAAGACATCCAAATGGCCAACAGACACATGAAAAAGTGCTCCACATCTCTCGGGATCAGGGAAATACAAATCAAAACCACAATGAGATACCACCTCACACCAGTCAGAATGGCGAAAATTAACCAAGTCAGGAAATGACATATGCTGGCGAGGATGCGGAGATAGGGGTACCCTCCTACCCTGTTGGTGGGAATGCAAGCTGGTGCAGCCACTCTGGAAAACAGCATGGAGGTTCCTCAAAAAGTTGAAAATAGAGCTACCCTATGACCCAGCAATTGCACTACTGGGTATTTACCCTAAAAATACAAACGTAGTGATCCAAAGGAGCATGTGCACCGAATATTTATAGCAGCAATGTCCACAATAGGCAAACTATGGAAAAAACCTAGATGTCCATCAACAGATGAATGGATAAAGAAGAGGTGGTATATATATATATATATATATATATATATATATATATATATATGGAATACTATGCAGCCATCAAAAGAAATGAAATCTTGCCATTTGCGACGATGTGGATGGAACTAGAGGGCATTATTGCTTAGCGAAATAAGTCAATCAGAGAAAGACAACTATCATATGATCTCCCTGATATGAGGAAGTGGAGATGCAATGTGGGGGGTGGAGGGGTAGGAAAAGAATAAAGATCAGTTTTTAAAAATAAACTAATAGCATCTGTACTAGAGAGTCATATATATATTAGATGCAACAATACAGGTAAAATGTTTAAGATAATTACTGACATGAATGTTCAATAAATATCTGATTATTCAATTTTTAGACATCTGATTTGTAAGAGCTTAAGTTTTAGATGTTAGGAAACCTATTAATTTTCAATTGCTGGAACCTAAAGTAATGTGAAATACAAATTAAATACTTGTTAAATGGAAGAAAAAATGAATATGTGATGTGGAAATTATGTTCCTGGAGCATATAACATCTTAACCAAAGTCCACACCCTGATTCTTCTTACCAAATTTTCCTGTGTGATTCTATGGGTTTTTTGTTTCACAGGGCTTTTCTTTACTTAATGTAAGTAATTACTGGCTTTCAACTTTGATTTCCACCTTGGAGCTAGTTTTTGTTTGCTGAATTATATGTGATATTTAACTTATGTCCCTCCATCATAGCAACTTTTGTTTTTCTGTGCTAATCCTCTGAGATGTAAGACTGATATTCACTCATTTTTAGGTAGAGAGAGAAATCCCAATAGACTTCGTGTGTTAGAAGGCTCTTTTCCAGCTCTAGCCAATCTAAAAAAAATCATTATTTCATAAATATGAAACACACATGTAGGGCTAAGAATCTTGATAGGCCATCCAGCACAACCTATTTCTTCTACAGAAAAGGGAACTTTGCCCCCAAAGTTTAAGGTATCCTATCCATGGTTAAACAGCTAATTAGTAAGAGAACTGAGTTCAGCTGTTCTTATTCCCAGGCCATTTCTCTTCCCCCAATAGCTTGTTGCTTTATTTTTCCTTGCCTTTTTTTTTTTTTTAAGATTTTATTTATTTATTTGACAGATAGAGATCACAAGTAGGCAGAGAGGCAGAGAGAGAGAGAACGGAGCAGGTTCCCTGCCGAGCAGACAGCCCGACATGGGGCTTGATCCCAGGACCCTGGGATCATGACCTGAGCGGAAGGCAGAGGCTTTAACCCACTGAGCCACCCAGGCGTCCCCCTTGCTGCTTTTAAGCTACTTTAGAATAACCCAGTACAGCTCAAACTCATTGCTTTTGTTTTTAAAATGGACAAGACTTCTGGTATTCTAGTTCACAATGTCTAAGGCAAAACCCTACATATTTTTTCTGAAGAAAATAAAACTTAGTTCAGCTATAAAAAGCTGCAGTTTACTTGGTAGAAATTTTGTCCTTCATATGTTAGATCAACCGAAATTCATTGCTGAACTTTCTTGTGGGAAGTTTATCTTTCAAGATGCAGATATAATGCATATATTCTAGAGGCCAAAGCAAAGACAGTTATGCAATATCGAAAATTGTATTTAGTGATACTTTTACTGAAATCCCATTGTATTTACAAATATTATTTTATATATCTTCACATCCAAGAGCAGTACCTCTCAAGCAACAATCAACTCAAATGGATACCTTTCTGACAGAGAATACATTGAGAAAAGCCTCTTATGAATTAGGAATTCAGCAGAGAAGGTTTCACAAGTGGATGACAGATCATGCTAAATAGATGGGGGAAAGACATGGCTTTGAAGTGTTGGAGATCTTTTGACATCCTGAAGGCTTTGAAATGGCAGCTAACTTCTAGAGAGCCTCACCTTTGGCTCCTTGTAGGCAAGTCAGATTTGGCAGTAGTTTCCTGTACACTCCTTCATCTAAAGGAAATATTACACATGGCTCACTTTAAAACAATTATTTTTTGAGAGTAAGAGTAGTAGCCTCTTCATAATAGCAAACCTATAAACATGATCATTTTTTAACCAATTAAACTGAATTGCAAGGTGCTCTGCACAGAAACAGTAATTCCTTACTTAATTATAAATCAAATAGATGAATACAAGATCATTTTTTAGAACTTAACATAAACTAAAATATATCTTAAAATTAATAGCATATTCCCCTTTGAGATATAGAATGGAATGATGGTAATTTAAACAGTAATTTACAACACTAAATGTAAAAGTTTCAAATGAAGCTCTAATCAATTCAAAAGCTAGCTCTAGCTTTTTCTAGGTAAGAAAACACTTCGACAACACTTTCCATGCTATAGTCTTAGTAAACCCAAAGGTGCAAACTGTCCAATCGAATGAAGGACCTCTGCCTCCTCTTGGTATCTAATTTTAATTACAGGCATATTTTGTAGAAGGAATTATTGTCTAAAACATACAACATAAAAACCTACTCCCATAAACATTATCTTTGGTGAAATGTTTTTCTAAATAACCACTGGTGAACATTCACTATCTTACAAGTATGGAAAAAATTTCACATAGCTTAACAAAAAAGTTATTCCAAATACTAATTGTTTATAACATGTCCTCAAGTCCTTCCCCCAGTGATGGTATCATGCCCCCAGTTAACCACATGGAAACTTCAGAATCCTCCCTATACTACAAGTTTATGCTTCCCAGTGCCTACCATATCTCTGAAATCAAATCACGTCTGGTCCATTTCTATCACCCTTGCTACTGTTAAGGTTCACATTTCATCTTCCAAAGGTTATGCAATTACATTCTTTCTGTTCTCTCTCCATACAGGTTCATCCCTTTCAAATTGTTATGTTCAACTGGGCATAAAAAATTGTAAATAATGTGGTCCATTTACAGAAGAAAAGGTTCAAGTGTTTTCATTATTTAAAAATTATACTACATATGTAGTGCATTCCCTCTTTAATATTTATTTGAAAACTTCTAATGGACAGCTCTTCAAAAATTAGCCATACTTTAGCACATGTAAAATCAATTCACAAACACACACATACAGCCAAACATTTCCAGGAAAAACAACCTAACGTATTACGTTTTAGAGTCAAACTAAGAAAAGCATAATTTCAGGTAAAATAGCCTCTAATAGTATTTTTAGAAGAATAAATGAAACAAGATGGGATTGGGAGGGAGACAAACCATAAGTGACTCTTAATCTCACAAAACAAACGGAGGGTTGCCGGGGGGAGGGGGTTTGGGAGAAGGGGGTGGGATTATGGACATTGGGGAGGGCATGTGATTTGGTGAGTGCTGTGAAGTGTGTAAACCTGGTGATTCACAGACCTGTACCCCTGGGGATAAAAATATATGTTTATAAAAAATAAAAAAATTTAAAAAAAAAAAAAGATTTTGTTTATCTGTTTGACAGAGAGGGAACACAAGCAGGGGGAGTGGGAGAGGGAGAAGCAGGCTTCCCACCAAGCAGTGAGCCCTATGTGGGGTTGGATCCCAGGACCCTGGAATCATGACCTGAGCTGAAGGCAGATGCTGAACAACTGAGCCACCCAGGTGCCCTAGCCTCTAACAGTATTTAAACTAAGCATTGGATGACTGTTTTAATATATAAAATAATTAACATTCCTGGCACATCTTTTCAGCCTAAGTAGCAATAGTTCTAAAAAAGTAATACCTACAATGTATCTGCAATAAATGATTTTTGCCAACAGCATTAACATTTAGTCCCCAATTTCTGTTATCAGTTAGTAAAATGGTAGGAATTAACATTTCATGCAACAAGTACTAATTATCCAATTTTTAAATCAAAACTACGGTTTGGATTGTTTACTATGATATTTATATTATGAGAAAAAAAGAATACTGTTTTCTCACTTTTTTTTTTCAAAAGTGTTAAAGATGCATTTCATTTCTTAACTATCATTCACAAGACAGGAAGAAATAGATAAACTTATTGGTCCACCAAAACTGGTCCCCTCTGTACCTTCTGAAAAGTAGGTTTGTTTGTTTGTTTGTTTGTTTTAAGATTTTACTTATTTATTTGACAGAGAGAAAGAGACAGCAAGAGAGGGAACTCAAGCATGGGGAGTGGGAGAGGGAAAAGTAAGCTTCCCGCCGAATAAGGAGCCCAATGAGGGGCTCCATCCCAGGACCCTGGGATCATGCATGACCCAAGCCCAAGGCAGATGTTTAACAACTGAGCCACCCACAGGTACCCGTGAAAAGTAGTTTTAAGACAAACTAAGGAAAGACTTTTTTTTTTCTCTAATAGGAATCTTTAAGAAGAATGAGATATTATAAATTCTACTGTAGTAATTAGGGCAATGTGTTATTGTAAAAATTCTCAAACTATAGGATGATTATATGATTCACTTTTACTCTGATAGGCAAAAGCACCCCAGAGAATTGTTCCAATAGCAATAATTATCTTGCTATTTTAATGGTAATCTCATATTGTATGAGAGTAGCAATGGATAAAAGAAGGAGGGAGCACAAGAAATTAGAAGTCTTTATATAAGAATACCTAACACTTGAGAACTAGTAATATCCCTAAAAGGTACATAAGTAATGACACTGCCATTGCAAATGTGAGTTAAGTAGGTCCAATCCCTTGCCTAAGTTAATGTGATGCTAAGAAAAGATACCAGCCTTATTCTTCCTACTCTTTTACTCCCTGTGCCACATATAAAGTGATAAGCGTAGGAGGAAATCTGACATGGCAAAGAACCAGTACTATTTCCAGGGTGCAGAAAACAGATTCAACTTAGAAATTTTAAAAACAACATCTAGCTGAGCAGACTATCAGAGTTCTGTTTGACAGTGTTTACATGATGCACTAGTTTATAGGAAATGAAATTTGCAAATTATATGGCTAACCATACCGTAAAATAAGGATTACAGATGCAAGGTATCTGTCCAACACATTAATAGCCAAGGGGAATGAGTTCAAACAGATACTAATATCCTGAACTGCTAGTATGCTTCCTTTGTGCCTTGACACAGTACAAAGCAGTTCTGCTTTTAAAATACCACTCTTTACCTACAGACAAAAGTAATGAAATTATCCTCAAGTTACATAATCACTTGCCAGGCCAAATGGCTTAAGTCTTTTTTATTATAAGATAAATTAAATTTTGCTTAATTCATCCATTTTAAGTAGACAGTCTTCAAAGACAGAGAAACATTTATGGTTCAGAAATGAATTGTATTTGACTTAGAAGTTTTGTAATAAAAATATTGCATCACATATTTTCATCGATGAAAATTAAAACATCACAGAAAACACAGAATTTTTACTAAAAGTACTATAGATTATTTCTGAAAAATATAAAGATAAAATACCCAACAGGTACTATATATGAAGGACTACATAAATTGTTGGAAATAAGCAGTTAAAATCTTACAGTGATAATAGTTAACCCACATTTTCACAATGTTATAGATACACATGATCTGTAATATAGAAGTAGGCCTTATATGACATAATTTTAGTAAAATATTATTATTCATGAACCAGTTCTATAGGATGAACCTAGATTTTCCAGCTAGAATTCATCACGGGCTTGTAACAGTGAGTGTGGCTCCACAGCTGGTTCTTAAAGGCATTATCATTTCTAGGTGAAAGGCAAAAAAGAAGCCTTTGGCTCTGGAAGTTTTGACTTCCAAGTATGGAGAAAAATTATATGGTCTCAGGAATGACACACATTTAGGAAGAGAGGAATAGACCAAAGTTTCCCTACGACAAAAAAAAATAATAATAATAAAAAAACGTTACATAAAGGATTATACATTTCTACAATAGAACCATTTACATGTGTCTGTTAACCATTTCTAAGTCTTCTTTGGAAAAGTATCTGTACATGTCCTCTGCCCATTTCTTGACTGGATTATTTGTTTTTTGGGTGTTGACTTTAATAAGTTCTTTATCCATCTCAGATACCAGCCATTTATTAAGGGGGGTGGGGAGGGCTGGGGTAACTGGGTGATGGCTATTAAGGAAGGCATGTGTTGTGATGAGCACTGGGTGTTATATACAAGTAATGAATCATTGAATACTACATCAAAAACTACTGATATACTAAATGTTAGTTAAATGAAATAATAATTTTTTAAAAAGGACCATTTACAAAACAGTATTTTGCATGACATAGGACACCAATCAATTTCTTACCAACCATTTTCATTTGTACACTGGGATTGGTATTATATTTTGGAAGGAGCACGTGGACTGGAAATTAGTTCCAGGTATAAATAAAACTATGGCACAGAACATAATATCTACACCTTTTTAACTGGGCATCAGCTTCCTCATTTAGCACGGAGAGAATAGGACTAGAATTCATTCCAACCTTGAAAAATCTAGAAATCTCTAATTTATTTTTTTAAGATTTTTAATTTATTTATTTGACAGAGAGAGAGATCACAAGAAGATAGAGAGGCAGGCAGAGAGAGAGGGAAAAGCAGGTTCCCCACTGAGCAGAGAGCCCCATGTGGGGCTCAATCCCAGGACCCTGAGATCATGACCCCAGCCAAAAGCAGAAGCTTAACCCACTGAGCCACTCAGGTGCTCCTCTATTTCTTAAATGTAAAGTAACAGTAATTTGTTTGACAAAACCTAATTTGAAACTAAATTTTACATTGTGGGGGTGCCTGGGTGACTCAGTCAGTTAAACATCTGCCTTCAGCTCAGGTCATAATCCCACATAATCCCACACTGGTCTCACTGCTGAGTAGGGAGCTTGTTTCTCTCTCTCCCTTTTCCCCTCCCCCTGTTCATGCTTCCTCTCTCTCTAATACGTAAATAAAATCTTTAAAAAAATAAATTTTACATTGTGAAACAAAAGAAAGATAACAAAGACATCACATCATGATACCATTTTCTTCATTTTCCATTCATTCACCCATTCAGTAGTATTGACCACTGATCATTCTAACTTTTATGTTGACAGACTATAAGGAGCACCATGGGGGGACATCTGGGTGGCTCAGTCAGTTAGGTGTCTGCCTTCAACTCAGGTCATGATCCCAGGGTCCTGGGATGGTGTCCTGTCTCTGGCTCCTTGCTCAGCACAGAGCTTGCTTCTGTCTCTGGCTGGCACTCTCCCTGCTTGTGTTCTCAATCTCTCTCTCTCTCTGACAAATAAATAAATACAATCTTAAAAAAGAAGAAGAAGAAGAAGAAGAAGAAGAAGAAGAAGAAGAAGAAGAAGAAGAAGCAGCAGCACAATGAAATCAGGGAGACTTATTAGAGACCATATATTATGCAATGATATCGTGTATGAGGATGTCAGTAGTAGAGGCGGTGAGAGAATGGTCAGCTTCTCCATATAATCTGAAGATACATACAGCCAACAAGATTTGCTGAAGGACCGAATTGGGGGAAAGGAAGGAAGGGAATTACAGGAGTGTCCCTTTCTACAGTCCCAACCCTTCCCCTTCTACAGACACATTTATTTTTCCTTTTCAAGTTTACAAATCAATGACAGTATTTTATTTTTTTTTTTTTGCAATACCGAATTGAGGTTCATGGCATACTTTCAAGTCTTAAAAAATTAACATTTCAGAAAGCTTTTCACTTACATTTTTTAGATCATGGTGATCATAAGGTAAGAACATCATTTTCAGAGTCCCAAGTGCTCACCATCACATGAAGGAATCCCAGAGAACGCTGTTTTAAGGGCCTTTATTGACCCTCTCTTTCCCTTTCCACAATTCTAAAACACGTGTCAATTTTTTTTAATGTACTACAGATATTCCATGTTGTATTTATTTTGTATTTATTTTCAATGGCCACATATGGACTCCACATTCCATGTTGTTCTCACTCTTCCCTTTACACCAACTGGCCTGCCTTTGTCAAACCCTCAATCAGAAACCCTGAGGAGCAAGAGCCTGCCTCCAGCCCCCCCCCCCAAATCATCATAATCATGACCACTGCAGCTGCTTTGTTCCTCTCCCTCAACTCTTCCTGCCCCATCATTCTCGTGTCCAAAGCGGACCATCAATTTGGAGAGCCTTCAATTTGAAGCATTATTCTAATTATCTGAGACACCACATTTCAAACATTTGCAACACAGAGCTGCTGTAAATCTCGTTTCACAGAGCACTGAGGTCTACCATGAATGTACCGAGAAGTACAGATGGTGACAGACAAAGCTGAAAACTCGTGAGTACATCACAGAAGTCAAAATAACAGTGGCTTTCCATCTGCTAACATATTCATATTTACCTCATTTTCCCACAAGTACTCCTCCTTACTTTCCACTCACACTGGCAGATCTCAGCAGGCAGCGAGTGGCTGGCATCTATTTTCACCATGTAGTAGTTCTTGAGTCTCCACTTTTTAAACAGCGTGATATTACAAAGACAAGTGCCAAGGACATATTCTAGTCCCCAAGAAGGAGTCGAGTATTCCCACTCCTCATCAATTTTTTTTTTGTTGTTTAACTGCTTGGAGTTGGTGACAAGTGTACACGTCTGTTGGCGTCAAAACCCTTGAGTACAAATTCTAACCAGCAGTTGTCTCACCCACATTTCACAGTTTTTAAAAAGAAACGTTATCTCGTTATTTTAATAATATAAGTTCAAGGGCCAATGAATGTGAGAAACCCTAAGATGAAGAATAAGTACATGGCTACATACCTGTATCACCTTATAATATTTTTTGTGTTAGCAATTGTTTTTAACGTTTCGGCTTTATCATACCAAGTCATACCGTAAGTATGATACAAAACTTATGGGTCAGGTATTTATATTTTTCCAACGAATTTCCTTCCAAAGAGACAATGAGATGTGAAACAATGCATGTTGGTTTTCAGTTTTCATTCATTTACTGTACATGGCTGAAAAATAAAGTACAACATTTGAGTCCGTTCAGTAGAGCAGCTTTTGATGGAAACTGGTTAGTAAAAATGAATGATTCATAAATTAGTGCTTTATAAGAGGACAGATTTGTCAAAAACCTGCAGAGATGCTTATTTATTTAAAAGAGGGTTTAATAACAAAGTTTTCTTCAAATTGCCAATGGATACAGTACTATCTGTTAATTTTGCTTTCCTGTTTGATGTTAAATTCATGGAGATTTCTTCAGTCTAAGATAGCTCTTCAAAACTGACACAAAAATACCAAATTAACACTACATTTTTTTTTCCTTTATCACTCTCATGTGTAAATGTGTTTGAGAAAGTTTATGCATTCATCATCAACTCACAAATTAGAAACACAAAAAATCTCTGTTTATGATATGCTATGAAAAATAACTGCTCAGTTTGAATGATTGCTAATTTCATCTCAATCATGCCTTCCTCAGGCAAACCTAGAGAAAACAGTGTCACAGAGTCTGTTCAAAACAAGGGACATAAATAAGTACCTTATGAAACACTGCTTTGCTCAAATCCTCCTGATAGATGTTCAGGCATAGCAACATTACTGTGGATGATCGCAAGAGAGGTACAGTACATCACATTCAATCAGACACAAGGCTAGAACCATTAAGTTCTAACTTTCAAGAGATTCAGCATTTTTTTTTTCATAAAAAGAATGTGAGCAATATATTATCAAAACTTAGAGGGGCACCTGGGTGGCTCAGTGGGTTGAGCCTCTGTCTTCGGCTCAGGTCATGATCTCAGGGTCTTGGGATCGAGCCCCTCATCGGGCTCTCTGCTCAGCAGGGAGCCTGCTTTCTCCTCTCTCTCTCTCTGCTTACTTGTGATCTCTGTCTGTCAAATACATAAATAAAATCTTAAAAAAAAAACCTTACAACTAGGTCATTTACTAAATATTTCTCAGTTAGTTTCCTCATGTATGAAACAAAATTATAAAAATAATCAACGTAGTTGTATGGGTTGAATGAATTAAGCTAAGTAGAACATGGGGCATAGAAAAGACTCACAGTTGGGGCGCCTGGGTGGCTCAGTGGGTTAAGCCTCTGCCCTCATTGCTACAGTAGGAAAATAAAATTATTGGTAGGTTAGGAATATCTGTTTGAATACAGGCTGTCTATATCACCTGGTAGGAATTATTTAATGCTATTGAGCCCTGGGGGCTCTCCGGGCTATCTCCATGTTCCAAGCCACTCATTCTCTAGCCTAGTTAGACCCTTGTGTATTCTAAGTATAAATGCATATTTTAGTGAATTCAGTAGGTCACTGTGTGAGCTATCTTGTCGGTCAGATGCATGAGTTGACATGTGAGATTTCAAGCTAAGACAGAGTACACTTAGGCCAGAGAAGAAATAGACCCCTTGAATTTCAAAACTACAGTAAGTAAAATTTCTTTGCAAAGCCAACTTTTGCAAAGCATGGGACATAAACTGAATAACTCTTTCTCCCAATGAAGCATCTGGCCAGTGCATTTTGTTCATAGATCAAATTCAAAGAATTTATTATGCTCTTGACATCCTGCCTCATATAATTCTACTGTTTTACATGTGTGCTTTGCAACCAGTTTGAAAACTTCCTATGGTTAAAGTACCATAAAAAGTCATTCTACTCCTTTTATAAAGTTAAAAACAATTCACATAAGTAGACTTCTAATGCATCATGTTAATAAATTTAAAACTATATGAAAAAGAACAAGAGAAAAACATACGGAAGGAATGAGAAGATGGAGGACCACATAACTACAAGTAGGTCACAGTCAAGTTCCTAGTTTTCATTTGAAGTATGGTTAGTGAGCACTAATTAAAGATTTATAAGTAAATAAGAAGGTTAATAAACAATAAATAAGTCGATACAAGTGGTACATAGAAAAATCCTGAAAATATGTAATGAACCAAGGATGATAATTAATCCACTTCCACAGAATACAAGTTGACTAGGAAAAGATTTAAAAATGTGCCATGTTTATGCCACATAGCATAATATGATTATGCCACATAGCATAATCAGCTGAACGAGAGAAATGATTGTGGTACTCCTCATGAACTATTAAGAGGTGTCCCTCCTATAGAGGACAGGAAAAAGTTATAATCTGATAACTGACCACACAATATAATTATGAAATGTGGTTCTTCTTGTGCACTATTCTAAGTAGTTTCTATTATGCTTATCAACCCTGGTATTTATTCTGATATAGGTTTAACTAAAATTATATCTAGAGCTATGGACAATGGAAGTTCCTTGTTATGCTAAAACAATTTCAAGGACAGATGGGATTTAACCATATAAATATTTAAAGAGAAACTAGCACTACTGTGACACTAGAAAAATTTAGGATGATGACTTTAAGAAGGGGTACTATTTAGAAAACCAAAACAAAACATATCTTAAATGTTTTCTTCTCAGATTTATAAATGGTCGTCATTAAATTGTTATACAATGAATTCATGATTTTTTTTTTTTTTGGTGTATCTTTAAGGATTCACCTATTTAAAAGGGAACAAGTCTTTCACTTTTTGCTTTGTCCCTGAATGCTTAACCAAAAAACTAATAGCTAAGTAAATTAGTTGATAAAAATAGACAAGACATTTCACACATGCTATAGCCTTTTTGGTTACCATTTTTACTCTCTGCCCCTTATCTATTTGGCAGAGGTCCCAGTGATTGGTGAAATGCCTACATCATCAGAAGAGAGGCAAATGAGACTGATAATCCACACAGTATTTTGCATATGTAATTCTGGAATAATATAATTTTAAAATTTTCTAGTTTTTTTTAAATATTGTTTTCCACTAAAAGGTCTATAAGCATTCAGGACAGTTATGATTTCCATCTTATAAAGAGAAAACTGAGGCAGCAGATGCTGTGCTGCCTAAGTCACACAAGTACTCAATGAAAGAGCTGGGTAGCACTTGTTCTCTGCAAGTCTCAAGTTTTCAGCATTCTTTTAATCACTGGGATGGATTTTACATAGCTCAAGCTCATCATCAGTATTCTTTTACAACTTAATGGGTTATATCTGAAAACTATACAACTTTCAAGATTAGAAACTACTCAGCAGTCTTCACATTCCTATACACTTTTGCAGAAGGTTGCTTTCTACAGGGATTCTAACAAAGAATGATTACGTGCACATACTTTTAATTTGGAAGATGAAAATGAGACAGTGATAGTGGCTTTAATGAGAAGTAGTATTGTCAACAGTAAAATCTATTCCCCCTAACAAAGGCCTACAACAATGTGAGTAGGGAGCCTTTTTTGTCCATAAACTGTGGATAAATTATAACTCCTGGGGTTAGCTACTATGACATGTTATTGAATTTTAGTTTTTTGTGTTTGTTAAAATTATTTATACAAAATCACCCCCCCTATTTGCAGAAAGGTTGAATTGTAACTGACTACTGTAAAAATAGTGTATGTATACCCAGAGGAATTATCTTCCGTGATTTAAAAACATTTTATTTAAAGAAATACTATCAGGGAAACTAAAGAAATCAAAGAGCTGCAAAAAACAACAACAACAACAACTCTTACTCTGAATACATTTCAAGAAAATAAGCCACTGTTCAATAACTGGTGACTGACGGCATCATATAATACCTCTTTGAGGACTAAATGAAGATTCATTTTGAAACCAAATCAGATGGTGTAGTCTGTCTCTTCTATGCAGATCACATTAACTCAACAACTGCCAGATCTCATTTTCACAATGTGAGGTGTACTTGTGGGAATAAGAAAGAGTTGCTAAAAGGTGATAATAGAAGCAACATGGGAGGTGTTAGATTGCAGAATTTTAAGCAAAAGGAAATATAGAATAAGAGCTTACAAAAGAAAAAAAATTTTTGAAAATCTAAAAACATGAGTTAAGTGACAATGAAGAAAGTCAGATTAGATGTAATAAGCAAAATATCACCTTGTCACAGGAGACTGGAGAGAATTCTCTGCCACTGGTAGAATGCTTCCCCTTCTAGGAATCAGATAGTTAGGTCTAGTGCAGGTGCAGACATAAACTGCTTATATGCAATCAGAGAGTAGAACATTTCACAGGGTCTGTGACAAGATTCCTGTTGAAAATCTTCTTTCTTTAGAAACTAGCTAATTTCACGTTTTTTGTCTGTTAAAAAACTGAGAGAACTGGCCCTTGACATTTTGACAATAGTTTAAGCTACAGATGGATGGAGAGCTAGATAAATAAATCAAATCCCTTTCTAAAGAAAGCTTGATTTTTAGGGAATAATTCTAGCAGGACACTGATGCAATTTTTTTGTTATCCTAGAATTATGAAGGAAAATGAAATTTTTAGCTAAAAATGAAATTCATTAATTAGCCTTCATTCTAAAGAGATGTGCATAAACTCAGAGTCAGGACCAAACACCATACAGAGTTTACTGCACAGCTGACCCTACAACTACTAAACACCAAGGCATCAAATTTTCTTCAGTTTTTTTTTTTGAGGGTCTTATGAGGAATACGGATTTCTCAATGAGAAAGATTCTCTTTTCACTCTGGGAAGAAAGGGAGATAGAAACTTTTCCCTACATAAAGCTAAGTGAGAAAGGGCACCAATGTATTAACCATGAAGATGAAGGATGCTTACAGAAAGGAGAGATAAACCTTTCATCTTCCAGAACCTCTACTTAAGCAAGAGATTTGCTTCATAGCTTAACTCAGCAGATTCCATGATAGCAAACATGGAGATCAACTCAAATAAAGGCCTAAGAAGATGTAGCTGTTTTCATGTTTTTTTTTTTTTTTTAAAGATGAACTGGTGACCTGGATGTATAGCCATGATAAGGGAACAAAGATCTATTTTCTCCCCAGGAATTCTACCAAGATGATAAATATATTTTGCCAATAAACAGTAACTTTGGACAATTATTATTTTATGTATGTACCACAGTCACTATGTAACACATCTAAGACCTTAAAACCATTATTAATTTTCAAGGTATATAGTAGTTTTTCTTCAAAAAATCTAACAAAGAGTTACCACATTAGACCACAGAATGATGATAGTATTTTCACATATTCCTGGTAATATCCATTTTTCTTTCAACAAATAAATAAGTTGTTCTATTTATGGCAATGACATTGGAAGCTACATTAGACCAGTTAGTGGAATTGTCTGCAGTCTCCAGCAATCTATGACCGTTCAAGAACACGTAGCCTTTTTGAACCAGGTATTACAAAAATAAAAATTCCTCTTTCCTTCCATTGTTTCTTCATACCAAGAATGTCCAAATTTTACCCTTGTCTCAAACTTTCATTAATCTTTAGTTTTCCAGTATTAATATATTGATAATCTGGGATGCCTGGGTGGCTCAGTCTGTTAAGTGTCTGCCTTCAGCTCAGGTCATGATTCCAGGGTCATGAGATTAAGCTCCGCATCAGGCTCCCTGCTTGATGGAGAGCCTACTTCTCGCTCTCCTTCTGCCTGCTGTTCTGACTACTTAGGCTCTCTATCTCTCTCTGTCAAACAAACAAATAAATAAATAATCTTTAAAAAATAGATTGATAATGTTGATTTTATTATAATAAACCAAAGATGCCAATTAAATTTGCTGTTGTTTCTGATCTCAAAGCTATCAGAGTAGAGATGAACTGAAGATGGAAATAGTTTATTCATTCCTTCGGCTATTTTTAAAATTTTATTAATTTTCTATCTCTGAAATATTATGGTTTATAAGAAATATACATTTGGTCTTCATCTGCAGTTCTTGGCTCACAGATTCCAAATACCCTTGGAATTTCCTGACTGATGAGAGCAGTATGAACAACTTTGTCCTTAGTTCCTAAAACTGTCCCAGAGGCATAAAGATCAAATGACTGTCTTGTTATTCATAACAAGATCCTTTCCACCACAAGCAGGTTAATGTCAATGAGGTAACTTTAGGAAAGTATCTAAGGATGGGGGCTGGTTTCCAGGGAAACTAACCATGAATAGAGAGATAAAATCTTCAGTCCCACCCCTTGATTTCTGGGAAATGGAGAGGGGCTATGATTGAATCAATGAGTTAATCAATTAAGCCCATAAAATGAAGTTCCATAAAGACCTAAAAAGATGGGAGTTTGGAGAGCACAGTTGGTGAATGCAGAGAGATTTAAGCAAGAATGGCATTCTCAGAGACAGTATGCTCATAGAGAGCTCATACTTGTCCTATGTTTGCTTCCATCTGCCTGTTCCTGAGTTACATCCTTTTATAATAAACTAGTTATCTAGTAGGTAAAATATTGCTCTGAGTTCTATGAGCTACTATAGTAAATTAATCAAACCCAAGTCAGGGGTCATGGGAATCTCTGATTTATAGCCATTTGGTCAACATACAGGTAACAACCAGGACTTTTGACTGCCATCTGAAACCCAAAGAGCAGCTCATGGGAATCTACAATTTATAGCCAGTTGATCCTATAGAAGCACAAGTAACAACCAGGGGTTGCAACTTACCATTTAATGTAGAGGACAGTCTTGTAGGACCCCTTAACCTGTGGGATCTAACACCATCTCCAGTTAGTGTAGGACACCCAACTGATGTTGAAGAATTTCTTGCTTTGTTATATGGAAACCTTCTCCTGACTCCACACTTTGGAATAGTGTACCCCCTTAATCACATTTAAGCACAACATTCAAGCTTAGTTCTTCGTACAATACAAGCATTAAGCAAATAAGAGATCACACCCTCAACAAACTTACAATATGAATGGTCACAATATATGTACAAAGTTATGACTCAGGACAGAAAATGAAAAAGTAACAACAGAGATTCAAAGAAAATGTCTGTTACTTCAATGGAAGGAAATATCATTTCTGGCTAGTTGGCTTTATTCATTCATTTCACTAAAGGTTAGCTTTAAAGAGATTTTTTTGATCACTATAGATAAGTTAAAATATGGTTGATTTGTAATAAGCATAGAATAAAAACCCTTCTATGAGTAGTGCTATCAAAAACATAAGGGAAACTTTAAAAAGATATTCTGAACCCCCTGTAAAACCTACTGAATTTTACCAGTAATAACAGAAGTATCATTTCCATGATACTGGACTTATATAATACATTTAGAGTCTTTTAGTTTATAATTCAAGGTGAGTCAGCTATATCTTAAAATAAACTGAAAACTTACATAGTACTTACTTTACATGAGTCTAGAGAAATTGTGTTTCACTTTATTTTCTCCCAAACTGCAGACACTTACCATTTAACTGTTTTTTTAAACTTTTGAAAACACTATACCTCTTTTAATAATATTTTACCACCAGAATCATAATACAATAAAAGCTCTCATGAATGTGGCTTTCTAACACTTGTTAATTCTACATTTTAATCCATCTATGAAACATTTAATATAATTACCTCAATATTTCCAGACTTCTATTAGGAAGCCAAATATAGAGTACTTACAATTTAACCAATTATTTCCCCATCTCAGAAAGATCTCAATATATATGTACAATATTTTAATATTAAAATGTGTCTGGAACACTGATATATCAAAATCAAGTAAAATAGATCTCAAGTATCTGTTTGTTTAAAATTAAATATCTCAAAAAGTAACTCTCAAATATTTTTAAAATTCTACCTTGGAATATTTTCCTATTCCACTAATAGTTAATAACACTTAAATTACTGTTCTTTTTGCCATTACCAATACATATGATATATCCAACAGAACTTATGATTTAAACATTTTAAAAATAAATTGCAAGTCTTCAAAAAGAAGGCATCAAGCTGCCATTCAAGAGGAAGATAGAGATATGGTTCACTCTGAAACATATCTAATTGAGTTTTATAGAAATCCATGTAAGGGGTGTAATATATACTGAATTTCCCTAAAATTCATCCCCTAATGACCACGGCTGGGTAACTACCCTACTGTTTTGAAACTATTGCTGATGGCCAAAGCTATATTATTTCAGAGGATCATGAACAAAATTTTAAGAAAGACATTTGGTAACATTGCTCTGGTAAATTAGGTACCACGCTGTTTTGATTTTACCTGTAAGTCCTCCACAGATAATTGCCTAGTAAGCCATATCAACCACATACGACCGTATTTTCATATCATGTGTGCCCTATTTATCATCTTCATAGTTTTGAACAATTTTATTTACTCTTCATGGCCTCAGTTTTCTATCCTCAAAATGGAACAGAACTATCTTTATTATCATAAAATGGCATTTGTGGTGATTAAGTGTTATTTTATGTGTAATGTAGCAGAGTAACTAGTCAAGTAATGTTTGCTTATTTTTACAGAACAATTGATGAGGATGACGATCATTCAATAGGATATAGAAATTATCATTACTTCACCTCCATATTTCCAGATTGTTTTTCAAAAAAGGAAACAAATTTGTATTCTCAGTAATGGTGTATACAAATGTCCATTCCACTGTTCTTTCAAAATCACTGAGTTACATCATTTTTTTAAAAGATTATTTGTTTGAATAAAATCTTTAAAAAAAGGTTACTTCTTTGAGAGAGAGAACACACAGTAGTATGCACTTGCACAACAGGGAGGGATAGAGGTAGAGGAGAAGCAGACACCTCGCTCAGCAAAGAGACCCACATAAGGCTGCAGGCAGGGCTCTACATGGGCTCCCCAAGGGGCTCAATCAAAGCACACTGAGATCATAACCAGGGTACAAACCAAGAGTCCCATGCTCAATCGACTGAGCCACCCAGGTGCCCCTGAGTTTCATCATTTTTAAAACTTGTGTTAATTTGGCCATTGAAAAATTACTTAGAATTTTCATTTTAACCTCTTTGAAAAATTAGTGAGATGTCATATTTTTTCAAAAGTTTATTTGACATTTGTATTTTGCGATAAATTCTTTCTTCATATACTTGGTACGTTTACTAATTGGGATATATTTTTAGTACTTATATACTAACTATATTAATAATTTGTGTTTTTATCTTTCTTGAGTAAAAAATTTTTCATTCAAATGAATGAATGCTTGTAAGGAATTATTTTTAGGATCATGAGAAGGTGGAACAAATAGTATCCTATGGCCTATTTATTTTTTATAAAATCCTAACTTTTAGCTTTGAAAAAGTAAGATAAGAAATTTATGTAAGACCATTTTCAAAGGAAGACATTTGATTTGCATTCTAATTAGAAATTAAATACACTCACATAACCTCTTTAATTAAGTATAATAATCTCAGTAACATGAAAAGCTTAAAGTCTGCATCAAATATTTTTCCACAGGTCACTTTTGTTTCATAAATTTATCAATCCTGAAAACCGTTTGTTGAGAATGAGATCTGACTAATTTTGAAATTTTAAATATCAAGCATCTCAATACAGAAATTCAGTTAAAAACAAGTCCCTCATTACCTAACTCATTGGCTTGGAGAGGGATTTTGGATAATTGATTGACTCCGAGCTTCAATTTAATGGAGGGCTTAAAATTTGACTTTATATACTATGAATAGGATATGTTCTAATTGAAAAAACAGCATAGTAAAACTCTAATTTAAAAATAAAGAAATCAGTGTAAAATTACTAGTGTTATTAGAATATTTTTTTCTTGTATGATTACTTTATCAGAACATTCTCTTTAAATTGATTATCTATTATCTAAGAACTATCTGTTACCACTGATTTCTGATATTAGCAAAGCTCGGAAAGCTATAAAAATACAGGGTCTGAGCCTCTTGAAACTGAGAATAAATTACAAATACTAACAAATAGGTCTGAACTATTGGTGGAGATCAATAGAAAAATACAAGATAATTTGCAGTACTGCATTTTGTATATTATTTTTCTGGTAAAAATTCCCTTAAGAATCAGTTATAGTTTTCTCTTTGGGGTGCTCTTTCCAAAAGTTAAGTAATTATCCAATAAGCTCCACTGGGAGAAACGAGCAAACGGCAGAAGCACAGATGAAAGAGGGCAAGGACCAAGATGACTGATATAGCAATTGTACATCTCTGAATTTCCTAGCAACATCTGGATACCAGCATCTCCTATATGTACCTTCTTTTGCCTCAAATCCATGGAATATTTGGAGACAGTTACTCCCTCTTATCAATTCTATGTGTTGCTGACATGTTCACTTACTAATATTCCTACTACAAAGTGCTGAGCGAAAGGCAAACAAAAGCTTTTTAACATGAAGCTGTTATTGGAACAATACAGATATAGAAGATGCTGAATTCTTTAGTCACATCTGTACTATTAGGAAGAAATTCTCATCCTTATACTCTAGTGTTAGTAAATACATGTGCTCACAATGCGTTTCCCACCATGGTAGATACAACGGAAACAGTGTTTCATAAAGGAACAGAAGATGACTTCCCTTCAGGAACTCACCAACAAAGTACCTGTTTAAGATACAGTCTTAAGTCATAAAAAAATAATGGCATTATTTAAATTATTATTAAATGCACTAGAACTAGTATTTCCACAGTAACAAATGGCATATGAAAATAAAGGTACCTAATGCTTAGCAAAATAAAAATATTAAGAAATAAACATGTCAAGACTTGCACTGAAAGCTGGGAAAATGATGGGACGCCTGCGTGGGTGGCTCAGTCAGTTAAGCATCTGCCTTTGGCTAAGGTCATGATCCTAGGGTCCTAAATTGAACCCCGTGTCAGCTCTCTGCTCAGTGGTGAGTCTGTTTCTCCCAAGGGCCCCTCTGCTTGTTTGTGGTCGCTCTCTCTTAAATAAATAAGTAAAATCAAGACAGAAAGGAAGAAAGAAAGAGAGAAGGAGAAAGAGGAAGGAAGAGAGGAAGGAAGGGAGGAAGGAAGAAAGGAGGAAGATGTTGTTATAAAGAGAAGGATTCCAGCACAGCAGTTTTTGGCATACAAATATCCTGTGTATCATAAATATTTTTGTCTGAAAACTTAAAAAAGAGAGAGAGAGAAGAGAAAAGAAAAAAGTTTTCTTACTCATTGTCATGACATCGCCATTCACAGTTTATGAAACCACAATTTATGAATCATATAACAGGGAAGGAGTCAGCCAGGATTTTAATACTTAACAATTTGGCACTTTTTCTCTTGGGTGGGATTTCTTTTCATTGTATCATGTGCTACTATGTTCGTATTTTTCCAGGATAACTAATCCTAGTTCATTTTTTAAACCAAAGGTGTATGTTCATTATTTAGGCATATTTCTTCCTAATCATTCCAGCTGGAGCTGGTCCATAATATAATGGAATAAAGTTGCATACAAGTGCTGGCTCTCTTCCCACTGGTTGTTGGTCTTTGTTAGATTGAGATATCTTGGGCCCAGAGCAAATCCTAGAGTACTGGAGATATCAAGGGGAGCTTTGTCCTTTATTTTTAAATTTTTTTTAGCTTTGTCCTTTATATATAGATCTTGCATATCTTTATTTACTTTTGGAAAAGTTATCGAAAAATTATTTTATATTTCTGGTCCAATATGAAAAACAGTTTTGCCTTCTCTAATTCATGCAGAATTATAACCAATCAGTCAGATTAATGCCCTTCTACTTATAGCCACAGTATCCTCTCTATTCTTCTAGATCAAGAAAGTGTTTTACAAATGGGGAGCAGATAATTAATCAATTTTAATGTGCACTGCTAGAATCTTAACAGTGCTGTTGTACCAAAGCTCCCTACCACCATCAGCCTATATTCCTATAGCTTCCAACAACAAAGATGAGCAGATATTGGCTATTCCAAAGATAATGAGAGGAATAAAAGCCCCAATGGGAGCAGAACCTACAGTTATCTTTTGATGAGTTTTTGCACTTACTAAATCAGGACAGCCAGGAACTGCCTTCTGAGAAGAAACAGTTCATGGGCACTGTAATTCCAGGCTTCAGAATTTACAAATAGATTTTCTTTTTCAATCAGATCTAATTTAGTCTATGAAAACTGTGCATTATCTGGTTTGTGTTCTGGCATTTATCTTTGCCCAGATAACCATAGGGAAATACGCACCTATATTTAACTCAAAGATGAAAGAAAATGTGAAATTTAGAGGTAAACAGTGTTGGAAAATACACCAATATAAAAATATTTAAAGTTGCTTTTTTTTTTTTTTTTATCTTCAAGTCTAGTCTACCAAAAAATCATTTGCAGATGGTCATAAAACATGGGACAATATACATGAAAGCATGTACAATTACACATAAGTCTTAGGCTCATACCACTTTAAATTTAGGGCAAAACCCATGTGATATAAATTTCCCCACATTCTCCCAATGACTGAACTACTTGGTTATGCTATAAGTTCTTTCAAAAGTTAAATTAATCCTGTGACTGAAGGAACATTTAAAGGCCTAATACAGTAACAGGAAATCCCTCCCAATTTAAATTATTTTGAATGTTACAAATGTGACTAGGAGTCTTCTCTATTTGTTGAGATTAAAAAAAAATTAAAACCACAATCGAAGATAGATAAAAACTGGTAGTTAAGAATATATACTCATTTAGACAACATGGATGGAACTAGAGCGTATCATGCTTAGCAAAATAAGTCAAGCGGAGAAAGACAACTATCATATGATCTCCCTGATATGAGGAAGTGGTGATGCAACATGGGGGCTTAAGTGGGTACGAGAAGAATAAATGAAAGAAGATGGGATTTGGAGGGAGACAAACCATAAGTGACTCTTAATCTCACAAAACAAACTGAGGGTTGCTGGGGGGAGGGGGTTTGGGAGAAGGGGGTGGTATTATGGACATTGGGGAGGGTATGTGTTTGGTGAGTGCTGTGAAGTGTGTAAACCTGGTGATTCACAGACCTGTACCCCTGGGGATAAAAATATATGTTTATAAAAAATAAAAAAAAAGAATATATACTCATTTAGATATTTAGATTAGATATGTGAGCTAGAAAGTCTAAAGTAGGACTTCATTAAAAATCAAAATTCAACCCCTAGTACCAAGGTTGTGTTAACTAAATACTAATTCCATTAAAGAAACTGGGGTTTCCTGAAGAAATAACTGAACAGGATACATAAAAGATGAGCCTAGGACATGTGTTCGCAAATACGGAAGTTGCCAGAACCAAGCCAAAAGGGCTGCAACAGATTCAAGATGGGATAATTTTAGCATCAAAAGGAATCATGACTACAACTGATCAAACCCATCAAATATTTAAAAGTTCATATATTCACAATGATACTAACAAAAGTTAGGACCAACTAAATACAATTCAAGTTAGTTACGATCAACTTATCATCCTGCAAGTTGGTAAGTAAAGGGAATATACCATAATTAAAATAATCTGGATAATGAGAGAGTTCTTCATAAATTATGAAAAGCAATATTATCAGAAGAATGATATTCTATAACTCTAATGAAATAAGAGATCTGGGTAGTAATCATCAGAGAATTTATTAGATTAAACATTGATGGTGAATTTATAATGGAGAAATAAGGGTAACAACCTCTGAAACTACTGATAAATTTTAGCATCACCAAAAGTGGGCCTTTAATAGAAGGAATATAAAAAATCTGAACTTGAATATGATCAGTCTTCTGGATATAACTACTGGTTTATAGGTAATTGGTGAGAGCAGAATAGGTTCCATGATGCCATGAGAAATTACTAAGTCAAATCCAAAATGCAGAACATTCTACAGGACAAATGAATCATTCTGAGAAGTCAATGGCATTTATAAAAAGAGATGAATACAGCCCATTATACAATAAAAAAAGAAAAATCACAAATTAGTGTACTGTATGAATATATGTTTGGCTCCTGATTTGAACAAGTTAATTCTACAAAGTTACTTTAGAGTTAAACAAGGAAACTTGAATAGGAACTGGGGTATTAGACATTATTAAGGATTTTATTAGTGTAATAATCATGTTAAATGGATTACTCCTCATTATGGTTGAATTGTGCCCCTCCCAAAATGGTAAGTTGGACTCCAAATCTCCCATCAATATCTCAGACTATAATTTTATTTGGAGAGAGTCTTCACAAAGGTAATCAAGTTAAAATGAAATCATTAAGGTGGGCCCTGATCCAATAAGAATGATGTCATGAAGGGGAAACTTGGGACACAGAGACTGACACACATAGAGATAAGATGATGTAAAAAGACACCAGGGAAGATGGCCATCTGCAATCCAGGAGAGAGGTGCAGAACAGCTCCTTCCCTGGTGCCTTCAGAAGGAACATGGCCTGCTAAGATCTTGAGTTCAGACTTCGAACAACCGGAGCTGTGAGAAAATAACATTCTATTGTTTACATCTCCAATTTGTTGTATTTTTTGTTATGGTTTTGTTGTATTTTTTGTTATAGTTTAGCCCTACTAAACTAATATACCACTTAAATTTCCTTATTAATTAGAAATCCATTATCAAGTATTTACACATGAAATGGTGTGATATGTGAGATTTCAATTAAAAATCTGGCAAACATGAGCACAACTGGGTAACTCAGTTGGTTAAACATCCAACTCTTGATTTAGGCTCAGGTCATGGTCTCAGGGTCCTGAGATGGAGAGCCCTGAGTTGGGCTCTGCACTCAGCAGGGAATCTGCTTGGGATTCTTTCCCTCTCCTCTCCCTCAGGGAATCTGCTTGGGATTCTCTCCCTCTCCGCCTCCCCTATTCTCTCTTTCTTTCTCTCTAAAATAACTAAATCACTATATATATATATATATATATATATATATATATATATATATATGTGTATGCCTGTATATATGTATGTGTGTGTACATATACATACTATATATATGGCAAATGTGTGCTGGGAGAAGAAATGAAAGTAGAAAACTCTTCTTAATTATTGAAGCTGAGTTATGGGTACATAGGGTTAATTATATTATATTGCTTCATTTGATGAGACTTAAAAGATCCATAAGAAATGCTTAAAAAGAAGGGAAGAAAAGGGAACGGAAGAGAAGGGAAGGGAAGGGAGAAGAGAAGAGAAAAAAGAAATGAAATGAAAAGAAAAGAAAAAAGAAAATGAGTACTTAGGCCATGAACATATAGCTGAAATTAAGGCTGCCTTCCCAAACTCCATTTGGATTCATCCATATAGGATCAAAGCATGAAACTTCTGGCTAGAAGAATCTAGCCAGAAAAATGCCATTCATCAAGTTCTATGATGACAAATCCATTCCTTTTATAATATTGTTACGCTGACCTTAGCAAGTCACATTCTGGAAAAGTTTTTATGCATATTATGAAAAAAATAGATATTTTATGAATCATCACAAAATATTAAATACAAAATCCATTTTCCTAATTAAAAGTAATTTTAAGAAGAACATACCTGGGTGCTTCATAGAAACTAAAAACCTTTTTTAAATATGGTATTTTAAATACCTTTATTTAAAAAAAAACACTTTTTTTAAATAAAGGTTTTAAAAACCTTTTTTAAATCTGCAAAACAATACTGAGTGATCTGACAATTCTCCACTGCAGTTACAGGCTATACTGAAAAGAGGTAGATCATTCTCTTTTTTTAAATATATGAAATATAAAGCTGTTTTAAAGTTTTATTGATAATCAATATAGTGGATAGGTGACTTCCATGTTCAGAATTAGTTTCAGGAACAACCAAAGGGTCAAAGAGAAAAAAATGCCTCAGATACCATTTTCTACAAGCCACATTTAAGTGACTTTGTATAAACAGTCTTATATTAGGAATATGATTTATAAAATTAATTGATTCGCTACTTTCCCACTACACTACTCTCTACTATCTCAAACTCATCCCAGGTTCTTAGCTCCCCCCACTTTTTTTTTTTTTTTTTTTTTTTTTGGTCCCTTTCTGGCTGCCAATACTGAACTTGTTCTCTGGAATATGTCTGAGTAGTACGAACATTGAATGCCCTGCTTACCACTTTCTTTTGCATTACTTACCTGTGACTCTCTTTTAGAATGTGGTTAGCCTGTGTTCAGTGTGTGAATACTAAGTTTAGGTTTTGTACTGAAATAAGATTTCCCATGCTTTATAGGGCCTGTTGCTAAGAAGAGATGCATAAAACGTGTAAACCTAAGATATTTTTAATATTGTAGTGTACATGACAACTTTATGATGCTCTTTAATGTTTATTCTATACTAAAACCAATATATCTGAGGTTAAGGGAGGCCAAGAACCTCTCTTAACTCACTGGACCTCCCTTAAGTCATTCTTAAAAAAAAAAAAAAAATTTTAAACCAACTCTTTCAAGATTTTGGTGCTTTAACCGGTTTAGTGATTTCATTTTTTCACTATTTCATTCTGAAAATTATCTTTTTAGTAGATGGTCCCCAAATTATTCTTTGGACATGGAAATCATTTTTGAGTACTAGATTATAAACTAAGAAACTGCTACACTTACTAGTTCCGATAATATTCATAACAGGTGGGAAAATACAGATATATGTATCTCCAATGCTCATCTTCTCTATTCTCCCCATATTATATTATATCATATTATAATCTGAGAAGGAGAATTTGAGGATGGCATCTGACTTATTCGTGCTACATCTCCACACCTAGGAAAATGCCTGTTCCAGCATCAAGCACTCAATAACTATTTGTTGAATGAATAAATAAACTTCAAGTGAATAATCTAGGTTATTATAATCCATTCTAGTAAAAAAAAATGCTAGGGATTTTTTATGCCATTATTTGCAAAATGCAGACTAATCTACCCTTATTTCAACTAAACTCCAAATTCCAACTTATATACAGTCTTTTGTGACATTAATTCAAAATTAATGTTTGAATATAATTGGAATTGGAATGCAGAGTCATTTACTTACAGAATACTTTCCAATCTCTAGAAAAGCTTTCACTTACTCTGTATATTTCCATTATGTGTCTTGTTTACTATTTTTTTCTTTTGTTGAACCCAAGTTTAAAAAAAATAGTCATCTTACTCATGTATTCAACTGAATGAATATTAAGCAGAAATTATACACAAAGCACATTCTTTTCAGTGGTTGGTAGAAAATTATTACTAGGACAAAGGATATATCATCTTTGAACCAAAAGCTTATAGAAAAAGTAAGACAGGCAGATAAATAACTAATAAAATGTGGAAGGTTTTAGTGGGAGAAAGTACAGATAAAGAACCAGAGCAGTTCAATGGATTACTATTGGCTGGAATGGTCACCTTATTCTTTGTGGGGAAAGTGGCGCTCAGTTTGAAGTGCTTGGACAAATGGAGTCTGGATGTTAGAGACCACATTCAAGTAGACTGACCACAATGACCAAAGAACTGGAGCTGATGCATAAAATAAACAATAAAAGAAATATGGAAAATAGAAATGATGAAGGACATAGCACACAGCAAACTGTCTCCTCAAAAATCTATTTTTCCCTTGACCACTCATCTAAAAACTGTATTTCCTGACTTGCAGCTAGACATGGCCATGTGACCAACTTCTTGTCATGGCACACAAAAACAAATGTTGTGTGCAAATCCCCTTTTTGTTCCTTTATTTCTTTTCTTTAAGATTTTATTTATTCATTTGACAGAGAGAGATCACAAGTAGGCAGAGAGGCAGGCAGAGAGAGAAGAGGAAGCAAGCTCCTGGCGAAGCAGAGAGCCAGATGCGGGTCTTAATCCCAGGACCTGGGATCATGACCTGAGCTGAAGGTAGAGGCTTTAACCCACTAAGCCACCCAGGTGCCCCTTTTTGTTCCTTTAAATGTACTTCTTGCCCTAAGTTTTATTTCTCTCACTTTCTGTTTCCCATAGGCTGGAAGTTTCTGGCATTTGATCAGGTTCAGGAACACATGTGAGAAAAATGCTCTAAAATATGGAGCCAAGGGAAGAGTACAATCAAGATCCCTAGATGATTTCCTGGAGCAGAGCCAGGCTAGACCTCTAACATCCAGACTTCATGCTGTGGCCTTGGATGGCAGGCTGTTCAGACCTTCTTTCCCTACAGTCTGTAGTAGACAGAGGAAGAAGAAATAACAAAGCAGTTAATTCTTAACAAAGCAGTTAATGCCCCTACCATGTGCTATCACATGTGTTTCCAAGTATTCCATTATAATTTGACAAACACTGGTTGGCAGGTGTGCATTTAATGAGGTGAAGTAAGGACAGATTACAAGATCTAATCAGTTAATATCACAAAGGAGAGTGTGTAAGAGGGAAGAGAGTGGGAAACTAGAGAATTCAGAATTGCAGTTACAACAGATGATTAATCTAGCTGTAATTTTAGCCTAGGAGGTAACAGAGACTAGGTTACTTTCAAACTAGGTAACATAAAATACAGAAAACGACTTAGAAGAGGGAATTACTAATATAGCTCATGAAAAAAATTCAATAGTGAGTTAAAAAATCAGAAGAGTAACTTGCAAGAAAGTAGGACTGAAAAGTCAGTTTAGAATCCCTTTTGCCTAGAAATAAGTTTAGAAAATAAGCTGAGTATAAAACCAAATGTAAACAACATTCAAGCCAGGCCAGATCTGAATAAGGAAGAAGACAGGATTTCACTTATCCATGTGTGATCCTAACTAAAAAGCAGCTGATAAACCTCTCACTTTAAGTTCCTTTCAAGTAGCTGTAACATGTTAGCTATAGATTATCAGACAGTAGAGGAAAGGTGCTGAAGAGTAATTTCAACTTTTCCCTAGTGATAAAGGTAATGCATTATTCTCTCGGTGTTCTTTATACCTAAAGGATTCTTTCCAGCTAATACTCAGATAGGTCTTATCTTCATTGTCAGAACTGCCTAAATAATTCATACAAAAATTTTGTGGCTGCCAAGACTATGTCGGTGACTGATGAAATTAAATTTTGGCTTAAAGTTTGTTGCCTAGGTTGCTCTTTACTCCATCCCAACACAGAATCAGAACTGAAATGGTGATTGAAACAGTGACTGGAAATCTAATGTTGTCCAACTCACCCTCATGCTTGAATCCTTGATAAGGATTTGCCTCTGCCTAAACATCACCAGGTACTTCCTGACATCAGTGAAAAAGAATCCTAGTTTTGAATGGCTCTATTTGTTAGGAAGTCTTCCTGATCGAGTAGTGTGATCATTTCAATCCTCTAAAGAAGGTTCCCGATTAAAAGTTCATTCTTTTTCAACAAGACTACAATTCAAATATTCAAAGACAGTTATATCTCCGATAAGTCTGCTTTTCAGAATAAACATGTAATGTTTAGTAAAGGTAAATGATATTGATAATTGATATTTATAAATAATAAAGTGATAGATGATATTGATAAATGATTGATAATTGCTCATTCATTTCGGAGCATGGATCTTTATTCTGCAGACCTCTAGAAGGGGCTACAAAATTAAAAGAGAGTTTGATCAGTGAAGAATAGTTACGAACCATTACTTTATCTATTATGATCAAAGCGTTATGCTAAAACCAGTACAATCTTTTGCTACCCTTAAAGCTTTTCCTGTATAACAACAAATAACACAAGAAAATTACTCATTTTAAATTATTAGGTTTAAAAAATATGCTGTTCTTTGTATATGTAAAATTAAATTTTTAGCAAAGGAAAAACACTTTATATTAATTTTTATTCAATTTTACCTTTGTTGACTCATTCTTATGACTCCAAACTATTGAGAAAAATACTTGCATCCCAATCTTGTATGCAGATTGTTTGTTATCTGCAGATTTTACCAAGATGCTAGCAATCTTCCTTTAAAAATAATAAACAAGAATTGTAAACAACAAAATTAAAAATTAAACCCATGAGAATGGTACAGAAGACCTCCCTCGGGGATGATGTATGCTCATTCATAAGATCTCATTACAGCCATTCAAGCTACTTATGAAATTATCCTAATGTATTTTGTCATTCACATATTATTTCTCCATATTGTCATTTTTTTCAAAAGTCATTTTGTTACATAATGTGCTTAAATATACATGTACCGCAGAGAACAGAATGCTAGAAGCAGCTTTGTAGGATAGGGTGGGGTTGACTGTGGATATATCCAATAAAACCCCAGGAATACTTTCCCTGAAACTAAAGAGAACAAGTTAAAGATATCAGTTTGGGGATTATAAGCATAGTTATGATCCATTAGAGTGGATCAGATCATTCAAAGAAAGCAGTGTATTGCACAGAAGAGGGAGGTTTGGAGAGTTCCTATATTTCAAAAGTGGGGAGGCAATGAAATATGGAAGAGAGGCAAATAGTGAAAAAGAGGCAGAGTTCTCCCTGTTAACTTGTTGCTTTAAATAAGATTCAAAATAAGCCCTTTGGGGGAGCATCTGGGTGACTCAAATGGTTAAGCATCTGCCTTCAGCTCAGGTCATGATCTCAGGGTCCTGGGAGGGGAGTCCCACATTGGGCTCCCTGCTCAGTGAGGAGTCTGGTTCTCCCTCTGCCTCCTGCTCTCCCAGCTTTTGTGCGTTCGCTGCCTCACTCTCTCTCTCTGATAAATAAATAAAATCTTAAAAAAAAGAAGCCCTTTTTGATAACAAGTTTATAAGCCTCAACTTATTTGGTTCTTCAGAAGCCTTTCTGATATTGCTTGAGAGTTCTATGCAATTTTCTTTATTTTTCTTTATTTTTATTTTTTCAGTGTTCCAAGATAATTTTATTTATTTTCTACCTCACTGTCTCTTTTAAAAATCTGACATAATCAGCACCGCCTCAAATAATCTTGTTTTCTTTAGTTATTCCTCTCACCCACTTTTCTTTTTGGAACTGAAGACTGATGTCATCCAAGTGATGTAAGGACAAACGGGAAGCCCTCCAATGACTCCCCATTGTTATTGCAATAAACTCCAAACTCCTTGTGGTTGTCCGTAAGTCTTTACATTATCTGGCTCCTGCCTTTCTGACCTCATCACATTTTACCTTCCATCAAATATGCCTTCCTTCTGTCCCTGGTATTCTCCAACGAATTCCTGCCTGTGAATGTGAGGGCTTTGTTCCCTTAGTTTGGATCTCAGCTCAGATGTTATCTTCTTGGTACAAACAGTCTTAGATAAAGCTGACTGCCCATACAAGTTGTTCCTCTCTACTCTATTGTCCCATCTTAGTATCTTTATGGCAGATATCACCATCAACTACAGTTTTCTTACTTTTATTGGTTTGATTTGTGTCTACCAATCTACCTATACATGTTAACTCCATGAAATCAAGGACTCTGTTTTACTTGTTAGTATATTTCCAAACCTTGGAATAGTACTGAACAGGCAGAAAGCTCTTTGTAAACAAACCATGTTAAAATGAGTTAAAACAAATCAAGCCAACTTGTAACTGTGGCCCAATGGAAATCTCATTACTGGTGAAAAGGAAGCTAAATTTTGAAAGGCCATACCATAAAGTGAGTATCAAATATGTCTACGGAAAAATGTAACAATTTATAATACAGAGATCATCTATTAAAATAAATCTATTAAATATTTAATTATTTAATTTTATTTTAAAGGATTTTATTTATTTATTATTTATTATTTTTTAAGTTTTTATTTATTTATTTACAGAGAGAGAGAGATCACAAGTAGGCAGAGAGGCAGGCAGAGAGATAGGGGGAAGCAGGTTCCCCGCTGAGCAGAGAGCCCAGGACCCTGAGATCATGACCTGAGCCTAAGGCAGAGGCTTAACCCACTGAGCCACCCAAGCACCACAATATTTAAATATTTTAAATATTTATTATTTATTTGATGTGCAAACAATTAACATGTAGGAGAGTTTTGGTTTTGTTTTCATTTGCCCTTTCTTGTTTCAACAGACCTATTATGATATAGACTTTCCTGAAAATAAAAATGTTTCCATGATTTTTTTAAAATTTATAACTGTTGAATATGGCAAACACAGAAGAGAGAGAGCAATAGAAAAGCTTACATACTCCAAACTGTTCTAGCCATCTTGAGTACATGAGGACAAAAACCCACAAATAATAAAACCTGAGCGTAGTAAAATCCTGGCCAAGAACAGAATTGGTATATATTACTGTTTCATGGGACACCATTGGAACTACTAAAAACTGCCCAGTGAACACAGCATATCAATTGATCTAATATTTCCTTTTTAAGTTCGTGTAACATACTTAGACACATAAAAGTATTAAAGTGTCAAATATTTACTGTTTGTGTCTGACTTTGACTTCCAACAATAAATGAAAACTGAATTATGTCTTGGCTTGGAAAAAAATGGCAGATTTGCAGATTTATTTCTTGAAAAACTTTTCTCCTAATTTTCTACATTAGAAACATCACTAAAAATTTTGGTATAATAGTAATTCACTGGATATAAACATTTAATAAGATCTCAATCCAGCTATAGTTCAAAATTGCTCATAAAGATTCAAAGAGATCCCAAAATTAGAGGACTACAAAATCATAAATCAAATTATCCACTTTACTTACTGAAATGGTATCAACCTTTCAAGTGCCAAAGATTTGAATGACTTATGAAGAGATGCCTTGTTCTATCGACATCATAAATCTATCGTAGTCTATGCCAAGGTCCATAGTTAACAGTACTTCAACTGTGAAATGCTAATTTAAATCCACAGTTCAATGATTTTCTTAAGAGATGACAGCATAATGTTGAAATTATTGATGTCAGTCTCTTATACAGCAGACTCCCTGTACAGCCACTCAAAATCCATGGCTTTCTCTTACTGTGAGGGTGTCGCCATCTTTGAGTTGAATGAACGAATGGGGAGAAAACATCCCATGTTATCGTACCTTCTTTTCTGAAGCTCATCACAGTTCAGAGCTGACCTTTGAAACTCTGCTTTGTTTCTATACAAAAGCATAAAAAATTAGCCAAATGTCATCACAAAGAAAATTTTAATAATATCATATATTACAAAACTTAGTTGTTAGATAATTTATGTCTCATGTACACTTTGGTTAGAATTGTATTATCTTGTCCTGTTGTATCCATTCATTCAGTGTCTTTAGTATACACATATCTTTCAAACAAATCTAATATACTGTAAGAATTGTACAAAAACAGTGTATCGTAGACAGCTGTGCTACTGAAGTAAAATCTGTGATGAGAGATTGTGCTAGCTAATTGAAAGTAGGAAATTCAACAAATTATGTAAGAGAACCAGCCTCCTGAATTCTTCAGATATTTTTAGAGAACTTTCTATACGCCCAATACAGCAGTGAACAAAACAGTAATAGTATAGTTTATGTCCTAATGGAGCTTTCAAGAAAGGAAATATTCTAAAACAACTATTATAATAATCTCATGGGATAAATTAATATTTTTGTTTTATGGCTCCTGATATAAAAAATGTTGAAATAGTATGTTCTTTCCTACTTAGTATTTTTAGTGATCACTTTTCTAACCACAAAGAGAAACAGAGTGATAATTTAGGGGTCTAAAATATATTAATGGGTAAATGAGCATTTCATCAGTAATAGAATCAATTACAGTGTAAACATTCCCTAGCGTGTATGCTCTAATATGTATTGTCCCTAAGGCTAATAACCATACATGAGTGATAGTTGCCGAATGTTTTCAATTCAAAGGACTAAAAAGTACATTAAGTTAGCATTCCCTATGTCCTCAGTTATGAATTAACTGACCTCTGTTTCTAATGCTTTAAAAATTAATATTATATGGCTTGTCCAAATTAAAATAGTCAGAAACTCACAAATCAATTCAACATACATTTATTATGTTTTTCCTCTTTAAGTACCTGGATGCTATTGGAATATACTGAGATAATATGTAATATCTGAAATATAGCGAATGCTCAACAAATTTGTTGATTTTATAGAAACAGCCTATTGGGCTAAAATGCCATGTAAAATCCAATGACACTGACAACAAAGCAACCAACAGCACAATTAATAAGGGGTTCTGACTTCAGCTGGGGCAGCTTAACAGTCTTTTATGAAGTTTTCACTTTATTTTGTTTTTCAGAAAGATGGAAGGGTACTTGCTATCATTACTACCTACAGAGTAAGAAACTCCACCTGACACATTCACCCCCATCCTTTTAACATGCCTCTTCCCTCAAAGTCTAAAAGACAGATGGGGAATGTCCCCAGATGCCTGAGGAAGGTGGTGTGTGCAAGGCAGCCTTGGTTTGTGAGCTTCCAGTGGGTTTAGAAAGCAAGCAAAATTTGATCAAAAAACCCTTCCAAGCTAAAACTAACTTCTTGAATTCTATGTTCCTTCTGAGTTTTCCAGGATGATTGGAGAAGAAGGAAGCTATGGATGTCTCTGATCTTTGTATTGTAAATGACAACAGTGAAAACTCATGAGATGTTCCCCAAAAATCACAAACCTATTAACACCAGTACTGGGAATTAAACAATATCTTGAAATTCTATCCTAAGTATCCTGCATTCTATCCCCTGCCTTGCAGCACATTTCATATAGTTGGTACTTAATTTCACCTGCATAAGGTAAATTCTCCCTTAGGATTGAATGATCATCTGTGAATAATAGTCCCAACGAAAGGTTCTCCGTCTCCCTCTCCTTATTTCATCTCTCCTCTCCATTTATTTCTCTGCAACCTTAAGATAAACCTTTTATCAGGCCAAGCTAGAGATTACAAGGACTCAAAACAGTGTGAAAAATTCTCCCCAAGTTCTTCCTTTTTTCTCACCTCTCTAGTTATTCTGATGCCCCAGGAAACCAGTGGCTTCATCCTATCTCCTCTGATGCAATGCTCTAGATATAACCTAAGTCTGGTTATCTCTGAGATACAGACTGACTATACTTTGTCTCTTCATAGATGCAAAGGTAAATGCACTCATTTTGTATTTACTTCTATAAATTTCTTGCATGAACAGGTTAGTTAAAGAACAGGGAGTACAAAACATGCTACTGCCAGTCAGAGTTTGAAAGTAATGATAAGGGGCACTTGGGTGGCTCAGATGGTTGGGCGTCTGCCTTTGGCTTAGGTCATGATCTCCAGGTCCTGGGATCGGGCCCCTTGTCAGGTTCTTGGCTCTCCAGGGAGTCTGCTTCTCCCTCTCCCTCTGCCTCTCCTCCTGCTTGTTCTCTCTCGGTCTCTCTCTTTCTCTCTCAAATGAACGAATAAAATCTTAAAAAAAAAAAGAAAGAAAGTAATGATGAAGAGCTTAGGAAGAAAAGGAATTTAGGGTGGCTCACAGACTTGTGTAGAAATCTAAAGAATTAGACCTGGGTTGCAGGGCTTGGTAGTTGGTTTTACAGAAAGGTAATGCCACAGGACTGCTATTGAGGAGGGAGCCACTAGCATCATCACAGTAACTTCCAGCAGTACTGCTAGATTCTCAAGTTTGTCACCACTAACAGGGATCACTTGTGAACAGCCTGCACACATCACAATATAAAATTCACATTGGATCGGGGAGGGTGGGCAGCTTCACATGAGGGCCCTTTAGCAGAAAGAAAGCAGGAAAATGAAGTGTCTGCTGCCTTCATCCGCACAGAGGTCAGCGGGGCATGGCTTTCTAACTCTCTTGTAATCCACACAGACGCACCAAAAATAGAATGGGTAGTCAGTAATTAGGTGCCAAATATCAATAAATGATTAAGATAAGAAGGAGAGTCTCCTGTTTTGGGGGGGTGGGTTAATTTCAAGGCTTAGAACAGCATGCTTCATCACAATGAAGAGATAAATAAGCATCACAGGCAAGTCTGGAAATATGAATCATCAAGTACCACATTTTTTTTTTTTAAAGAGAAAAGTGCACCAAGTTTGAAGGACAGTCATGCAGCTGATTCAGAGTACAGACTGCATAGGTATAAATACTGTTTCCAAACCTAAATAGCTCTGTGACCCTGGGCAAATTCACTAAGTTTTCTGAACCTCAGTCTTCGCATCTGAAAATAGTACAGAATCAATAACCACATGCTCACTACAAGGAGTGGAATAAAATATAAATATATAAAAATATAAAATATAAATAAAAAATATAAATATATTTATAACAAAATATATTTTGTTACCACAATCAATTGCTAAGTGGAGGACGCCTGAATTTCACTGTTAGGAACTTAAAGAGAATTCTCTGAAATCCAGATAAAGACCCTTTATTGCTAGAGTCAATAAAAAATAAGTATAGTTCAATCATCAACCCCAATTCAAAAGACTAAGGACATTTTCTTATGCACTGACTGCATTTATGTATAGTTTACTGGAAATGAGACTCATTCTCTACAGGATGCTTATATCTATAGTATGCCTCCATTCAAGTATTCCTTACTTCTTTATTTTTTTTTTAAGATTTTTATTTATTTATTTGACAGAGAGAGCGAGAAAGACAATGAGAGAGGGAATACAATCAGGAGTAGTGGGAAAGGGAGAAGCACGCTTCCCGCCAAGCAGGAGCCCAATGTGGGACTCAATCCCAGGACCTGGGATCATGACCTGAGCCCAAGATGCTTAAGGACTGAGCCACCCAGGCGTCCCTATGTATTCGCTAATCCTTAATAAAACCTGTACTGGAAGCCTATCCTCCCTCTGTAAAACCATTAGCACATTAATGATTACTTTTCACAAGGAGTATTGTACATAAACCTGTAGAAGACAACTGGGTTGGCCACCTCCTCAATATCTAATCCCCATTTCTCTTACCAACAACCCCAGACTTTCCACTGGCAACTCCCCTTGACCTTATCTCCAGCCATTGAAGTCACAAGTTCAGGAGGCCACACTGCTTAAACCAGGTAGTAAATTCTATACTCTGAGCTATAAACTTTGGTTCAGAAATAGTTATTAAGCCAATGAACCATAAAGGAGGCATTTGCTGGGGCTCCGAGAAAAGCAATTTCCCTCTCTCTTTTTCAGGGGAGATTTCTCTGAACTTCATCGTGTGAAATTATAAAGTCTGACCCTCTGTGCCACCATGTGGGAAGCTGACCTGGGTATTAAGCCAAAATACAGGGTGTGCACAGCTAGCGAATTGCGGGAAATGAAACCAAAATCTGGATGACACTGAGAACATTTAAATCAAACTGAGTCAAAGTCCATAAAATCACTTATTTTGTGGGTACATGAGTCAAAATCATTTGTTATTATTTAAGCCAATTTGTGTTGTTTCCTACCACATGCAACTGGAATGTTCCTAAATCAAGAGCAAAAATAGAAAGTTATTAGAAAACATATTCTTACACAGAAGAACAAAAATTGAACATTTTATTTACCAAAATAATTATCTAATGCAATGCATCTATCAGACAAACAATCAGAAGTTGAATCAGAAGGAATTGCAGATTGAAACTCAGAGTAGTTTTGATATTAACAAATAGTTTACAAACATCAATAAATGTCTTCACATATGACTATTTATCCTCCTTTTAGACGGAAAATGACAGTCAGATAAAAGGCATCTTAAACTGAATTTTTTTCACAAATACATGGGGGAAAAAACCATGCTTGCCAAAAATGCTTACACCTGACTTTTACAGTTTAGCTCTGACTGCAAGTGGGAGTCTTTCAATGACTAAAATCGAGACAAGTCAAGCTTAAAACACCCTAGAACTCTGAAGGGAAATTATGATGTCAAAATATATCCTTCAGCAAAAGTTAATGCGCCGATGTTAGTGTGCCACTATGTGTACACTTATCCCAAGAATACAAGAAGGGAGAAGAAAGCAGAATATTTACAGTAAAATATTTAGAAGCTAGGTTATAACTTCCAAAAATATTAACTTTGCTTAACTTCATTTTTAAAAAGTAACGTACAAGTCAGAGAGAAAATTAAAAAATCACATATATGTTAAACTGGTATCACATGCAAAATATTATGTTAGATGATTCAATATAAAATTAGACCATTACAGACAGACAGAGATAATGAATTCTAATTTAGATTCTGCCATGCAATCAGCTCAGTGAACTCAAGTAGTACATAGACACCTGACCTTCAGTTACCTCACACATTTATATATAAAACCACTGAGTAGCATCATATTATTCAAATATCATGAAGAATAACTTAAATTTGGATGCATAAAAATTACAAAATGCCTAATAACCTATTGTATGAGTTCATCAATCCCCTATTTACGATCTTATGGAATATTACTTCCTAACCAGAAAACTGGAATATTTTGATATAAAGAAAAAACATCTCAAGGTACCTGGGTAGCATAGTCAGTTCAGCATCTGACTCTTGGTTTTGGCTCATGTTGTGATCTCCAGGTCATTAGACTGAGCCCAAGGTGGGGCTCACACTCACACAGAGTCTGCTTGAGTTCTCTCTCTACCTCTCCCTCTTTCCCTCTCCATCCCCACTCACCCTCGAGCTCTTTCTCTTTCTCTCCCAAAATAAATAAATAAATCTAAAAAAAAAAAAACCAACTCCAATGTAATGTGTGTCTTAAATTTCCTCATTTTTTTTGTTTTTCTTTCTTTTTTTTTATTATTATTACCTTTGAAATCCAACAGTATGGAAAATTAAGGTATAAATGACCATGATGAGAAGGAATATATGTATGCACACTTGTGTGTGTAAGAAGAGTGGTTATGTGTATTGGAGGGAAGGGGAATTATATAGATGAGCTAAGGAGAGCATGACTTTACAGGTGGTTAGACCAGTAAACAGTGAGGAAATACTGTTATGCTGATACAAGTGAACATACGTATATATATTATCAAGAAATAATTCTCGATCAAAGAAATAATTCTTCCCCAGCAACTGACAGATGGTATTCCAGAATTCTAGAAGCAGAATATTCTACCCACAAAAACATATCAAATTTGTTGGGGTGGGGAAGTGCAGGTGATGGTAAGGTCAACAATCTTTACAGATGATAAGGTAAAAAAGATTTGGCAAATTTCCTTTGAACAAGAGGAAAACAATAGTAACAATTTTGTAACATATCTACCTAATGATTTCTGGAGAAAAGACCTGCTGAAATTTTATATATATGCATAGATGTATGTTTATATAGGTATAAAAATTGGTATAAATTTTTACCTGACACTAAATAATTGTTTAGTACAAAACAAAACACTATTTTATGACTTTTTAGACTTTCCATTATTGATCTACACATTACACCTTAAAATGGATAGGAATGTGTACATAATTTGCAATAGTGTATTTGCCAGGAAAACATAATTGTTATTTTACAATACTCTATATGCTTTTCCTATCTAATATTCTGTAACATTTGATATCCCTACAGAGAAGGTTTCTTTTAAAAAAAGAAAGAAAGAAAGACACAGAACACTTACAGGAATTTGACAAATAGTTACTTAAAACCACTGAGCCACCTACAGCAGCAATCTGCTTTATGTAAGGTCTGGTGACATGGGAAGCTTGTCAAACACACATTTAGGAGACACACAAAACTAACTGCTCAGCCATCACCGTTTTTACTGTTTACACTTTCTGCGGCTTGTTCTGGCGGCCACATGTCCTTTTTTAATTGAAATCCTTGCTATTAGACCCAACCAAATGTTTTAGTGCTATTTTGCTTCCTATTTTAGCAAGCACTGGTGAGTATCTTACAGAATATTCATTTCTGTTTTATGTAGAATGTTCAAAAACATAGAACATGATTACTATAGTAGTTTTAAAATTCCTTCAAGTGAAAAAAAACATTTTATTCAATTTTATTTTTAGTTCTTAACCTATTTTGCATTTCACACATGGCTACATTCTAATTTAAGGAGCTGATTTCATTTTTTTGATTCAGTCTTTTCCAAAGGTTTTCATCAAATGGTAGATGTACATGCCTTAGGCCACCTGTTTCGTTTTCTCGTACAATTCTTCTAAATTGCAACTTTATGTATGACATATGAACAATTCTGAACAATTAAATTCCATCTTAAGAGAAAGAATTTGAATTTATATATAATGCTAATTGAAATAGTTGATTTTTTTCTTTGAATAAAATGGGTTATAACAGTACAGGAATGGCAAAGGTTAAGTTCTCCCAAGATTTCATTTGACTTTTTTAACTTCCTTTCTTGTCAGAAGACCAGAGGAGATATTGTATCTCTCATTACTCCTTCTGATTACTTTCTAAAGCCCTTTCACCGGGCCTTCTAGAGTCAGCCTATCAGCTAGAAACAAATTATGAATTTATACCATACATAGGCATTCTTACATTTGGGTATCTAAATAGCTATAATGTTTGTGAGAAAATTATTTCCAACTCAGTAAGAATTATTTTTTTCCTCTTTTCTGGAATTAAACCAATAAAGAAGTCCAATAGTTTCCCGCCCTATCTCTCTAATATTTATTCCAGGTAAAACACTGCTTTAAGTTGGAAGGTCATGACTCTTGTTGATAATAAACTCTCTCTCTCTCTATGAAACCAGATACTAAACCAGTTGAGCTCACTGCTTGAAAACAAAGAGAACTATACCAGAACTAATAATTTTTTTAAAAAATTTGTTTCTGATTTGGCAAAAGGTACGTCCATGTTTATGCACTTGGCTTTGTAGATAAGCTGATTCAAGATCTATGAAGGGCCGATAGGTAAGCCAACCTCCTTGTGAGGCACCACTCCAATAAATCACCCTATTTCACTTATTCTCAGCACTAAGAATTCTTTAAGGATTCGCTGAGGACTATTCTCTCTTTAATGATGTTTTCCTTTCTTTTTTTAAGTTATGTAAGTTTTGGACTCAGTAAGTTTGCCCTTCCAGAAACCTGCCAAACACAATGCACTCAAGGATATCTGAAAATCAATCAATCAGTCAATCTAAAATCTTAAAGCACTGAAAATAATTGTCCAAAACCATATTGGCTATTAGCATACTGGAGGCAACTCATGGGATTAATTTCCCGGAAGAGGCTGATGTCAATGATAAGTAAAACTGCATATTATGAACCCATGTGAACTTTGTAATGTAAAAATCTATAAGATGGACATTAAAGTGCAAGTAGTTTGCAAGCCCTGAGAAATTGTATTAATCATTTTTCTCTATGACAGATCACAAGTAAGTGTAGTCAGAAAATAGATACAGAACACAGAACAGGAGAAAGTTGACATTTTATTAACAACTCCATTAAAATAAATGAGCTCACAGCCAAGCAAAAATCAAGAATCAATAAGTGCTTTAAATTAACCGCTTGACACATTGGAAATGAATGTATACTTCAGAACACTGAAGGAATCAGTGACCATTCCTTCAAATATGATTCCGAACTATTGGACTCATTACATGAAAGGCACAAATAAATTTTCTTCAAATTAAAGATGAGTCCAAATTAAAGGATCAACCATTCCTGAAGTATAGGAATTGTGTCATCCAGAAGTGAGGAAAAATAATTTGTAAAACAATTTTAAAACAGAATGAATTTTAATTCACATCAGAATTTTATTTCTTTTCTAATGTTTATTGAAAAGCATTGATAGTTTGTCGTTGACTTAAATTCAAGAATAGGATAACCTGCCATGGATATAATAATTAATAAACTTCCACTCTGCAAACACACATACACAGAAACTAAAATTGATTTCCCACTTCCCTCAAATCTAGTTTTAATCTTCTCATGAAAAGACTTGCTTCCACCTTCCAGAATATCTTAATGATTGGTTCAATGACTGTTATTCTTAATATTCAATTATTGGATGAGACAATAGAAACTGGATTTGGAGAATTATTTCTTGGAAGCTCACACACGTTATCTTTTCTGCCTTACTCGCTCTACTTTGCAAAGTTCCCTGACTCATCATTCATGCATTCACAGCACTTATAAGAAGAACAGTTACCAGTTACAGTGCTAAGTTCTTTACACATACTGCAGTAAATCTTGATCTTGTCACTACAGTCTCTCTTGCAAAAAATAGAAAAACCACACACACACACACACACACACACACTAGCACTGTGATTAGTCTTTATAGGTAAGAAAAATGAGGCTTAAAGATTCTGATAATTTGACTAAAGCAGCAAAGACAGTAATGAGGGGAGCTCACGATTGGAAGGGGATCTTATACACTCCAAAATGCTACAACCATTCTCAGAATACCTTCATATTTAAGAAAATCAAGGGGTGCCTAGCTGGCTCAGTCAGACGAGTATATGACTACTGATCTCATGGTTGTGGGTTTGAGCCCCACATTGGGTGATTACTTAAAAATAAAATCTGAGGGGCGCCTGGGTGGCTCAGTGGGTTAAAGCCCCTGCCTTCAGCTCAGGTCATGATCCCAGGGGTCTTGGGATGGAGCCCAGCATCGGGCTCTCTGCTCAGCAAGGAGCCTGCTTCCCCCTCTCTCACCATCTGCCTCTCTCCCTACTTGTGATCTCTCTCTCTCTCTGTGTCAAATAAATAAATTAAATATTTTTAAAAAAATAAAATAAAATCTGAAAAAGTATTGATAAACCTCTCCTTCCACTTCTTAATATCTTAGACCCTGAATAAATCTTCAGTGGGAACAGATTCCTCCTTTCCATTCCCTTCTTATCCTAAATACTGTTCTGAATAAAAATAAACTCATGGTCAGAAGACTCTGCATTTCCATTTCTTTCTACAGAGAAGCAAATGATTTTCTTTTATGGTATAAATGCTTGCATTTAATATGTTAAATAGGTTAATAAAAAGCACAATGTTGTCTTCCCATATTTGAATACCCTAAATATGTTAATATTTGTGTTATATGTGTACATATAAATAAATACGTGTGTGTAAACACAATTAAATGTAACTAGAAATGCTATATTCAGTTGGATATGTTCACTAAAGAAATTGTCTTTTCTTTCTGTTTTAATTTTAAATGTGTAATTTTGAGCAATGTCCCTGACATTTAATCAGGGATAATCTTTAAAATCATAAAGTTCAGACAGTTCAGAAGAAGTGAATGAGGTAACAAATAATTAGTGAGATGGTAATTCTAAATTTCGTATTTTATCAATTAGAAGGTGTAAGATCTACAATAATGCCACAGATACCTCCTCCAAGGGAGATAAAATCGATACTTATTGTAACTATTATGTTCAGAAATTTATCCCTGGTTTATAGTATTTCAAAAACCCATTATTCTTATACAGTACTTCCATAACTAGGTTATATTCATTAAGATGCCAGAATTTCAATTTCCCAAAGAGACTGACACTTTTGGGCAATCTTCACAATTTCAGAGGCAATTCAATCTATTTTGATTTAAAATTGATTAGCATCTTTGGAAATAATGTGTAGCGAATTGCTGAGCTAATCAAGGTAAATGGAGCCATGCATTAAACATTCAAGAATGTTATTCAATCACAAAATAACCCACATTTTCAAGCTCCAAATCAACAAATTAAAGCTGCCCTTTGAAAAGCTTAATTTCATTGGCTCATCAGTATTGTTGTGTACATTTATATAGTTATCAAACACTACCAACAGACTTCTGAAATAGGCAACAGCCCATCCTCCCTATCTGGGCATGCCAATTAAGCAAAGGCCATGGAGGACCAAAAAAAAAGATGAAAATACAATCAAGTCCATTTATTTTGCTCATTGAGTTTTCAAATGACAAAGTAAGTACATAAGTACATAATCTTATTAATGTAAAACCTACATTAATCAGAATCAAAAAAATAGTTTTGGGCATACAGTAGGGGTTTACGCGAACAGGAATGGTTGAATATAATTTCATTGATACTGACCCTAAATTATTAGCTATTAATTTTTTAAATATTTGAAGTATTAGAGAAGTCCCCTTAGGTTAGTACACTTGTTAGTATATTCTCCTATTTGCAGCAGAAAACAGAGTTGATAGAGATTAAATGGGAACACACAGGGGTTACCTCTGTAATCAGTCCACAGAATTGTCAGATTCTCTGAAGTCAAGTTCACATGAACTATAGGAAAGGCCCATTCAGAGAGAAGGGAAAGACAAGGGCCCTTGGCTTTGATTTCCAGACACCCCATCCCACAGGAATTCCCAGCTCAGGTACCTCCCACACACAGGCATGTAGCTGGAGCACACATAGGTTCATTAAGTCTTCAGCACATGATCCCAACGAAGGGACATCTCCATTTTTATTTTGCTATCCATCATTTTGGAGGCTGCCTTTGCCTTAGTTTGTGACTGAAACAAAATATCCCTATCTTTTCCTTCAGCAGCTTACAAGTTGAAAGGTGTATCAAATGAGAACACAATGTCACAGTTGAAACATTTATTTTCCCCAGAAAACAATCTTCAGGCAGTGGAACTGGCAATATTTTTCAGTAATGCTTGAGGGCAAATCAAGGACAGATAAAAAACACCCAAAGCAAGTGGTATTTCAACCTTTTTTTCCCCCTCCAGTTAAAAAGGTGCTCTTAAAATGTAAAATATATTGTCTACTACGAAGATAGTTTTAAAAACAGCAACTTGACATGAAAAGTAAGTTTTTAAAGATACGCCTTGTTCTACTTTCAGACTACAGTATAAACCAACCTCAGCCTGGGTTATTAAAATGATAGGATCAAAGATCCTCAATCCCATTAGATTTAGGAGAAAATATTTGGGGTAGAAAATAATTGCAGTGTCTTGATTTAATGGCACAGAAAGTGCATTTAAAAATTACTATTAATAACTCTTTCTTCTGCCATTACATAAGGACACATTTGATCACTCCATGACAGAATTGGTTACGTTAACAGCTGACACAGAAACTAGGGATTGTTGAAGACATACAGATGCTTCAATGCCGCTGAGGCTCCAAGCATGCCTTCTAGAACACTGAGGCAATAGTATGCTAAGATCATCTGGTGCCCTGAAAAGGGTTATATTTATAGCAGTTGTGTTCAATTTGACAAACAGCATGTAATCGCCTCTGTAAAAAGGAATAAAATACCCATTTAGTGGAGATGAATTATTCTTTTACACTATTCAGCTCCATTTTAATAATATATGTCCTGTCTTCCCTTGTACTAAGTTATATTATAGTGACCTGAATAAGTTATAAACTCTCCAGAACTGGCTTTTTTCAAGTGCACGATCTAAATGATGCCAGGAACCGTGTCTTATGTCTCTTGGTAGCTCCCCTGTCTGTGATGGGACCTTACATGAAGTGGGTATGCAATAATATTTGCTGAGTTAATGATTAAATAAACAGCTTCTTAAATCAGTCGCAGTCAGGAAAACACAACCATCACTCACTGGAATGCACATTACAGAATTATTTAACTTTGGCGTTACAAAGAGTCTTACAGAAGAGCTCATTAAACTCACACTCAATTTAAGAATACCTTCTTCTGGGGTGCCTGGGTGGCTCAGTGGCTTAAGGGCCCTAATCTCAGGTCCAGGGATGGAGCCCCCCCCCATCAGGCGCTCTGCTTGGCAGGGAACCTGCTTCCCCCCGCCCACCCTGTCTCTGCTTGCCTCTCTGCCTACTCTCTCTGTCAAATAGATAAATAAAATCTAAAAACAAAACAAGAAAACCTTCTTCCTCTCTGAAGTTTGGTCATCTAAACCTCAGTTTAAAAATCTCAATGATTGGGAGTTCACTGTTACATTGTCATTTAGATCTATTTATTACTCTCCTCTGTTGAGTCACAGACTGCTTTTTTTTTTTTTAAGGTTTTATTTATTTATTTGAGAGAGAGCATGAGTGAAGGGGCAAGGAGGGGCAGAGAGAGAGGGAGAAGCAGACTCCCCTCTGAGTGGGGAGCCCAACGTGGGTGATCCCAGGAGCCTGAGATAATGACCTGAGCCTAAGGCAGACGTTTAACTAACTGAGCCACCCAGGCACCCCACAAACCCCTTCATTTCAACTTGTATTCTACCTCTGTCCCTTGGATAACAATGACCTAGTAAATTGCCCTTTCATTCTGACAACACTGCAAATTTTTTAAGACTACCAAAATTGTCTCTCTTACTCCTTTCTGGTTTAACATTCCGACCTCCCTCACCTTTTTATTACTTTTTGGTCTCCAGAGCCAGTCTCTAAGTCTTTCATGATTTCCGGACATTTTCCATATCCACGTGGCCCTGGATACACTCTAGTTTTTCAATCACCTTCTATAAATGTGGAACTCAAAAATGAACACAATTAAAACATAGTTTCACTGCTTTTAAGAAGTTCTCTTCTTTGTTTGCAGTTTTACAATAATTCACTTAGATGTGGTTTTTCATTATATTTACCTCCTTGGAGTCTGAGGATTTTTGGATCTGTGTCTTAATCGCCAGTTTTTGAAGATTTTCATTGATTCTGTCTCTATTGCTCTTCACTTCCTAGAACCCTCAATTATATGTATGCTAGGCACACACTGATGAGGGAAACAAAGGCAAGAGAAATGTAGCTTAAATTAAATCTCCTTACAGCTTCAGCCCACTGATGGATACCTGAAACATACAAAGTGTGACCTTCCTCAAGGAACTCACTGGCTGCCTTAATGCCTTAATGTTTATGTTTTATTAAAGACTAAAAGTAACCTTATCTTAACAGCAGTCAGCCTCTCAAGGTCCTGAAAACTTTGCTTCCAAATTCCTTAGAGACTAAAACTATCCCTAACCCCTGCTAATTAAAAAGTGTATAATCACTCACTCTGCACAAACCCTGTTAGCTCCTCTGCCTATGGGCCCTGTCCCCATGCTATAATAAAATCACTTTTTGCACCAAAAGCAACTCAAGAATTCTTTCTTGGCCATTTACTTGGTAACTCATAAACTTCCAGTTTCATCATATATCACATATTCATTTAATATTCTTCCTCATTTCCCCCTCTGGGATTTTAGGTAGGTTGTTTGTTTGTTTGTTTGTTTGTTTTCCCTGCAAAATGGTGGTTTATTAAAGCATGGGGACAGGACCTGTGGGCAGGAAGAGCTGCTGCCCTGGGTTGTGAGGCATGGCAGGTTATGTACCATGGGGGTGGGGGAATTAAGAAAAAGGGAGGTTTCAATAGAACTTTCATATGCTAAAGAGGACCTATAAGAGACAGGATACCAGAGGCTTTGCCATCACCAAGGTCCTTCTGCCCTTTTTAGCAAGCTATTAAGATAGCTGGGATATCCCTCCCCCCCCCCCAATTTATTTATTTTCAGAAAACCAGTATTCATTATTTTTTCACCATACCCAGTTGCTCCATGCAATCCATGCCCTCTCTAATACCCACCACCTGGTATCCCAACCTCCCACGCCCCTGCCACTTTAATCCCCTCAGATTGTTTTTCAGAGTCCATAGTCTCAGGTGATTCACCTCCCCTTCCAATATTTACCCCAACTCCCTTCTCCTCTCTAACACCCCTTGTCCTCCATGATATTTGTTATGCTCCACAAATAAGTGAAACCATATGATAACTGACTCTCTCTGCTTGACTTATTTCACTCAGCATAATCTCTTCCAGTCCCATCCATGTTGCTACAAAAGTTGGATATTCATCCTTTCTGATGGAGGTATAATACTCCATAGTGTATATGGACCACATCTTCCTTATCCATTCGTCCGTTGAAGGGCATTTTGGTTCTTTCCATAGTTTGGCGACCGTAGCCATTGCTGCTATAAACATTGGGGTACAGATGGCCCTTCTTTTCAGGACATTTGTATCTTTGGGATAAATACCCAGGAGTACAATTGCAGGGTCATAGGGAAGTTCTATTTTTAATTTCTTGAGGAATCTCCACACTGTTCTCCAAAGAGCCTGTACCAACTTGCATTCCCACCAACAGTGTAAGAGGGTTCCCCTTTCTCCACATCCTCTCCAACACATGTTGTTTCCTGTTTTGTTAATTTTGGCCATTCTATCTGGTGTAAGGTGATATCTCAATGTGGTTTTAATTTCAATCTCCCTGAGGGCTAATAATGATGAACATTTTTTCATGTGTCTGATAGCCATTTGTATTGTCTTGATTGGAGAAGTGTCTGTTCATATCTTCTTCCCATTTTTTGATATGTTTGCCTGTTTCATGTGAGTTGAGTTTGAGGAGTTCATTATAGATCCTGGATATCAAGCTTTTGTCTGTACTGTCATTTGCAAATATCTTCTCCCATTCCGTGGGTTGCCTCTTTGTTTTTTTGACTGTTTCCTTTGCTGTGCAGAAGCTTTTGATTTTGATGAAGTCCCAAAAGTTTATTTTCGCTTTTGTTTCCTTTGCCTTTGGAGACATATCTTGAAAGAAGTTGCTGTGGCTGATATCGAAGAGATTACTGCCTATGTTCTCCTCTAGGATTCTGATGGATTCCTGTCTCACATTGAGGTCTTTTATCCATTTTGAGTTTATCTTTGTGTATGGTGTAAGAGAATGGTCGAGTTTCATTCTTCTACATATAGCTGTCCAGTTTTCCCAGCACCATTTATTGATAGGTAGATATTTTAAATCATTTATCTTCCAGTTCACCAATCTCCTCTTCTACTATGTCAAATCTGCTATTAACCCAACCACCAAATCTTTACTTCTCACTAACTACATCTTTTGGATTCTGGGACTCTGGGAAAAGTCACATTTTTCCCCCTTTGTTTTCTTAAAAACTATTGATCATAGTGCCTTAGAGCCTCCTATATGATATCTCCAATATCTGAATCATCCTCCAGGTCTCTGTATATAGACATTTGTTTTCATTTTCAGTAATTTGGACTTGTTTTTGCATATGCCAGGCCATTTTAAATGACTAGTAGATATTATATATAAAATATTGTAAAGGCTCTGGTTGATGTGATTTCCATAGAGAATTTTATTCTAAAAGGCAGATGTGGGTTTGGGGTTTTGTTAGGGTTGACCTTTTCTCCAGTTTGTCCTCATTCGTAGGTCATAGTACTTCTGGGATCAAGACAGTAAGCCTGTGGAATTTACAAGGGCCACTCCACTTTCATCAGCCCTAACTTCTAACTGTTCTCTCCCCAAGACCACCAGGTTGCTATCTCTATGAAGCTCTCTGGTCTCCTGGGAAAGATTCCTCCTTGATTTCTAGGAACTTCACTCTACACATATGTAGCCTAAAAGCTGGCAAATGCTTTCAGAGGAAACCACATTCCTCATTTGTAGTTCCCGTCTCAGAGATCTCTTCCTTGTGTCAAGTCCTGATCTACCCAGTAGCCCAGAATGCTAAATTCTCTATCTAGTGCCCAAATCTGTTACAAGCCTCTAGCTGGGCTTGCTCCTAGGTCTCTCTCCTCCTTGCTGAATACTGACAGATTCTGTGAGGGAAAAGTAGAATGATTATTAGGATCACCATGGTGGTCTCTCTTCTCCAGGATATTGGCCCACATCCTGCCTGCTTTGGGTTTTCACCCATGTCTTCAAGATTTTAATGTTATTTTAATTGTGCAGCATGCAATGAGTTGTCATACTTCAAAAACGTTCACCGAGTATTTGCTAAACCCTAAACATTGCACCGAACAATCTACAAAGATGATTACAATGTGGAACCCACACATTCTTCCTTTTGTTTAACACAGAGAGTTAGGGTTAAGTGTGCGAGGTGATTCCTGGTGAGTCAAGGAAAGCATTCATTCTTGAGCAGATTCCCTTTTCTGTTTGTTTCTAATTAGAAGTAATTTTAGTTTTTCCTTCTGATTAAAACGGCTATTCATATTCACTGTGCAAATATCAGAAAATGAATAAAATGAGGAAGAAGAAAGTAGAGACTACCTCTTGATTCCCACCAGGAGACAGCCACTACTTTATAGTCTATGTACCAAGACTTTTATAGATAGATGCATGGAAAGAACAAAGGAGGGACAGAAAGAAGAGAGAAAGAAAGGACAGGAGATGTGAAAGTAAGGAAAAGGCAGCCATCGGCACATAGGATGGGTTGAAAACGCTAAGAGTGGAAGGATTATCTATGAAGCATAAGTACATGAGAAACGCTGCAGGCAGAAAACTCAGGAGAGAAGCTTGGAGAAAGCTGGGGAGAGGGGAGGGTGGAGCAGATAGAAAGGAGGGCACTATGAGGATCTCGGTGAGCAAGAGAACAGCATTTCAGGAAAGAAGACACAAGCAGAAGACTCCAGTAGTATCCACAATGGCTGACAAATACCTTCTGTATCTGACCCTTATAATGCCAACACTGCAGGCTGAAATGGAAATATTCTGAGCAGAGCAGTGATGGCAGAGTGAGTCGGCAGAAGGTAGGAGGAAATGAGACAGGAGATACAAAAGACATCAACTGTCAGTGATTCTCCTTCATAATTTGGACATGAGATAAAGGAAAGAGATCAAAGCAGTGGGTAAAAGCCCAAACAGTTCTTTACTTCTAACTCTGGAGAGACTTGAGCACCTTAAAAGACTGAAAAGAGGAACAATCAGAAGGCAGGAACTGAAAATGAATGAGAGAACACAAAGCTCACCAAATAAGATCCTTTCATTGGATGTCATAATAGAGAACACGATTATCCCTGACTTTTTGTTTTCTTTTGTTTTCAGAGCAGGAGCACATCAGACTTAACACCACATTTTTTGTAGAAGAACTGCTACTAAGTCAGGCCTTTCCCCATTTGTCTGTGCCCAAGTGGGTTCATATTCTTTCTCTTGTACCAAGACACAGCACTGCTAAATTCCATGTCTACCATCTAGTATTTTCATTCAAGAAAATATTTAATTAGTGCCTCCTGCAAGCAGAGCATGATGGTTAGCATATAGAATGCAGTAGTGGACAAAACAGACACATCCCTGCCCTGCTAAGTGTTCACACTCTAGCTGCTTACAGAATGGTGTATTCTTCCATCAGACCACCATATTGATGAGGGTCGAAAATGTGGAAGCTCTTCAGTCATTGGCTGTAGAAACCCGTGGCATTTCCCATCTTCTAATTAAAGAAAGAAGTCATGGTCTCTTGTCATTGCCTAATAGGTTTCCAGCAGATTTTTAAGTACTAAGACTGGAAAAATAAATACTCTCTAAAAAAAAATTCAGTGAACAAATAAATGCCTAAAAAGTTACATTTACAGATTTTTTTAAATGATCTTTATAATAGAAATGATCAACTGGGTTAACATTTAGTTTCTCTCAAATACATTAGTTTTTAGACTAAACTGGTCAAATCAAATAATGCTCTTATAATTTTACCTCGTCTAAAATAAAATGTTCTTTTTGCATCTAACGGGGAAGCACTTCCTGACAGGGAAGAATTACCAATAGATTTTATTTTGTAAAACAACCCTCTCTACTGTGCCAGGAAAATAATCTATCTAAACATCCATTTTAAGGTCAGACTCTTTGGGTTCCATGAAAAAGTTTTAGAAAGAATCCTGGGCAAGGGGCAGGTAGCATTATCTCCTATCGTATCAGTGATAACAAACTATATCTGAAACACAGCTAGCACTGTATAGCCATACTGAGTTCCCTTGCAGCTAACCATCCCCAAAAAAACTACAAATCAGACACACACGTTAACTCCATCCTTTCTTGGAAAATCTGCCATGAATATTTATTATTTGTACTTTTTACAGAGATTTCATTAATAAAAAATATTTTTATAAATGTAAAACATAAAATGCTACTCCCCTTTTTCATTATTTCTACACTCTTAGTAACCTTCAACAAAGACCTCTATTTCAGCATTCTGAACTCCTAACCTGAACTTCTGATTTCTTTTCTTTCATGAAAAATGTTGTGAATGGTCAACAAGAGCTACACTTAGAAGGACAGTCTTTTTTGGTGGGTAGGAGTAAATTTAAACATTCATCTAACTAAATGTTATTATACTTGTCACAGCTGGATACTTCCCTAATTTGGAAATCTTGTCATTAAAAACAATTGTACAGTTGCTCGGAAGTTATAGGGTATGTATAACTATGACATAATTATACAATTTATACATTTTCTGTACATGTTACATGAATCATATTTTCCTTAATTTGAATATCTGTTGCTTGCAAACATGACAGAGCGGCAGTCAGAATGATAGATAAAATAAAACAGGGAATCACTTCTTGTAGCATTCACCTTAAAGGCTTCCTTATCCAAATTATGTTAATTAAGTTCATGTAATACATATGCCATTAAGTTTCCAGGATAAAATTAGTATTGCAAAGGAGGTTAAAAAATGCCCAGGAAATGAACACTGAGTTTTAAGGCAGAAGATGCCACTCTTTGGCATTTGGTACCTGTCTTTCAGCAAACTTCAAATGTGATCACTTTCAAAATGAGGATTCAAGATGTATAATCACAAAATGTGCATGTGTTACATTGTCCTTCAAAAGCCAACACTAATAAAAACCCCTATTAGAAGGGAAAGGGGAGGCGTCTGGGTGGCTCAGTAGGTTAAGCCTCTGCCTTCGGCTCAGGTCATGATCCCAGGGTCCTGGGATCTAGCCCTGCATCGGACTCTCTGCTCAGCAGGAAGCCGGCTTCCTCCTCTCTTTCTGCCTGCCTCTCTGTCAAATAAATACAAATCTTTAAAAAAAAAAAAAAAAAAAAAAAAAAAAAAAAAAAAAGGATAAGAGAAGTATCTGAACTATTTCAGACCAGCACTGGATAAATACAATATTATGAGGTGTATGACTTAACCTATCTGGGCTTCAATCCCTTGCTTATAAAAAGGGGATTATAATATACCTCACAGAATGGTTATGAGGATTAAATAATCTAATGCATAGAGAGTATTCACGACAGTGCTGGGGACACAGTGTATCTACTGTTGTTACTTGAAGGCATTAAACTAAGCAGTATTGCTTAGTTTAGTCATCTTATTCAGTCACTGGGGAGGCCTCCTTACACATAAAACATGTTGGTAAAGTTCTGTCCAATGCTGATGGCAACACAACACTTTCAGCCTCTGAAATTGAGGAAATAATGGTTTCCTATCTGTGGTACTTCTCTCCATCTAGGTAAAACCCCTCTAAGTTTGAAGTTAAATACCCTAAGTGGCTCAGGGAATTGTGTGCATACATATTCACTAGTCTGAAAGATCAAGGGAGATAGATCCTGAAAATGATTTGATGAAGACAAGGCCAACACATATATTTCTATGATCAAAATAAATGTTGTAGAAAATTGACCACCTTGAGGGTCATTCAATACAAATCACCATTTCTGGAATAAGCAGCACAAGGGGGAGGGGAAGAGAGCTGGCAGCTTTGAGGCTGTGAAGCCTTTCACTTAATTTGAAGCTAACAGTGCACAGTGAGTGGGGAAGAGCTAAAGAAGCCGATAGCTGTGCCTCAAACAGCAGCCTCTGACCCCTACATACTTAGGATTGACTACAAACCCCTCTGCACTGATTTAAAGGTGGAGACGATTTTCCAGTTTTTATCCTCCAAGCCAATTACCATGATAGTTGTAGCTTTAAAGAAATACACCAGGTCTATTCCTTTTAACTGGCATTATGAATGTTCAGTTTTACCAGGAAATAAAACGTCCTCCCTCAGATTTTATAACCTGGACAGTTCCTGACCTTGTCTTCCTTCCCTCTTTCTTAGGGTCTCCATGGTCTTCTCACACGCCGGGTTTGCCTTGGCACTGAAGTTTCTTCTTTAAGTCCACTGCATTTTACCATGTTCATTTTCTGTGAGCTCATCTCTAATGAATTTAAGCATCACTCTCATTGTTGCCCACAAATCCGATTCTCTAGCTCTCCCATCATCCCTACTCCAGTCCTATGTTTCCAGGAACTGACAGGGAAAATCTGCTTTAGTACGCTTCCACCAGATCATACTTGTCTCCCTGCACCTCCCCATTAAAATTAATCTGTGCTTGCCAGGGTGTTTTCTTCTTCTCCTTTCCTGATATTGAGCCTTCCCCTACTATTTATACCTCTGAATATGTTTTCTTTATGTCAGTTAAGTAAAGTAGAACCAATCCAAACTCATTTTACTCAGGGAATTCACTGGCTCAAATTAAAATCTAGATTTAGTTTTGATTTGATTTGGTCTGAGGTTTTATCCAGTGGCTCAAGCAATGTTATCAAGGATCTGATTTCAGAACTTCCCTGTTTTATCTTCCAGAGAATAAGTTATATCTGAGCCTTCATACTGTGGCTGCTTAAACAACATCATGCCCTTCCTCATGGTAGCAAAGTGGCTGCATTAGCTCTATGTCCCCAACTCCCATATCACAGTCCCCATAGCAGAATTTTGCACCTTTTTTTGACAGCCTCCACACAAATCCTGGAATTATTTCTCCCTTGTTCTAATTTAGGTCACATGTACATCCCTAAGTCAATCACTGAGATCAGAGACAGGTCTACCAAGTCAGAGGTAGCTTCAAGTTTTCCCATAACCCAGGCTTAGAATGGAAGCAGAATTCTTCAAAGGAAAATCAATTTACTTTACTATGTTGAGAGAAAGGGAACTAGTCGCTGAGACATGTACCAATCAGATTACAGACTCTGAACACAGGTCATGGATAAATCCTAATCCTAATCTTCCCTCCCACAAAATTCTCCTCCATTCCCACAATATTAAACACTGCAGAAGATCCATTAGTTGATTCTTAATACATATGCTGGGAGTTATTGGTTTGATCAATATCCAACCTACAGACATATTTGGAGCAAATGGTTTATATAAATCCATCTAGGACTAGGTCAGATGCTTGGAGGATCAAGGGAATAGAAGAGTGTGTGTCTGTCTACCCATCTTTTCCACCTTCACAAACACAGGAAGGATACTTAAAGCAATTGGGCATCTGGCATGTAAATGAAAACAGCACATACTTTCACGGCTGGGGTCTAATTTGAAACTTGGAGAATTATGACCTCATTACACTGCCTATGCCCTGATATCCATCCTATCACGTCCATATATTTTAAATAAATATGTTTCCTTTGTACATGTGTCCTTAGTAGACAGTATACATATTCAGAAGAATAAATCATGTGTTATTGATCATTTTATTAGTTCCAAAGTTCAGCAAGACATGATGCATAATCAGTCCAAAATATCTATTTGTTAAATAATAGTAATTATTATTCTGTTCTTCAATTAGTAAAGACCAAAGGCAAAGAGTACCATTTGACATTGCATTAATCACAGTATATACAGCTAAAGGTGTCAAATATCTCAATCACTGGGAGATATCCTTTGTATTTCACAGGAGGTCCTAGTTTAAGCAGACTAAATCTTACACCATAATAATCAAATGGGTGGGAATATGCCCAGGGAGCATCACAGAACTGAGAAAATTGGGAAAATATACCATGTGGGTGAGATGTGAGGCTCCAAAGAAGTTCAAGGGCAGTGAGATAGTGCTGACGAGTTCGGAGTGCTCTAAACTAGGAAAACATCCCATCGCTGTGATTGATCTATAGTCCACTCTTCATGAATTCACACATAAATCCCAAAGTGCAGGTGCGGGTGACTGGGAGGCTGGTGGCTTTAATAAAAAAGCAAGTAACAATGAAAAGGGCTGGCTTTGGGTTCGACAGCTTTGGCAAGAACCAATACAACCGCTTCCTGGGCACAGGTTGTCTTGGTGAGGACCCTGGCTCTGTGAACCAGGTCTGTGGACTTTTAGAGAATGTACTGGGCACCAACAGCAGGAAAAGCAGAAAATGTCAGACAACATATGAGAGATTAGAGGATGGCACTGAAGCACGTAATGCAGAATCTCCCCAGGAACTCCCGAACTATCTGCAGAGAAACTGAAGGGCCTGGATGTCTCGCAGATGACTCTGGAGAAAGCTCAAGAAAACAATGTTGCTGCTCTTATCTGCTCAGTATTGCAGCCCTTTGTGAATGCCACTCGGGGAAGGCCTAGGGAAACACAGATTGTGTCTCCAAATTAGAAATGCTGTTATGAAAAGTTACGTGCCAGAAAACCATATTAATATAACAACATGTTTTTCAGTTTTGTTTCTTCAGAATCGATTGGTCATCATCAGAATTGCCAGTGTTGGTTATTGATTCAGCCTATATTTTAAGCTCTGTCAAGCAAAATGAAAAAAATTTAAAAAGTCAGATAAATTCCATTTATATCACTTACACAATTTCTTTCATGTAACAGGATATGCTAAAACTAGACCTTCTTATTTCTGAAGATTTGACAACTAGCATATCGTGTGTGTGTGTGTGTGTGTGTGTGTGTGTGTGTGTTCTTTTTTCTCTATATATATTATATTTTCACATCTTTAAAAATCTTTCTGGCTGGAGAGAGAATGATCCTCCCTGGACTAGCCATTTCTTAGAGACAGCAAAAAAAAGGCTCAGCCAGAAGCATGCCTTTCATATGCAAACTAATTCAGAGCTCTATCTCCTCTATCTGGCCACCACAACTCAAGAGAAAATATTCCTCTGCCTTAATCATCCCTGGGCCATGAACCAGACAACATAGGACAGGGTGACGAATTAGGGCCTATAATTTAATCTACAACAAACAAACAAACAAACAAAAAACCACGGTCAAACGAATGAAAACTACCGAGTGAAATACGGACAAATGCATTACAAAAAACAGACTTAAACATTGCTACAGACTAAATGTGTTTCCCCCACCCCTCCCAAACTCGTTTGTTGAAACCTAATTCCCAATGTACAGTATTTGGAGGTGAGGCCTTTGGGAGGTGATTAAGTCACGAGGGGGTAGGTCCCATAAATGAGTTTAGTGTTCTGATAAAAGACACCCAAAGAGTTCCCTTGCCCCTTTTGTGAGGACACAGCCAAAGGCAGCCATTTATAAACCAGAAAGTCACCTTCACCAGACCAAAATCTGCAGGCACATAGATCTTTACTTCCCAGCCTCTACAACTGTGAAAATAAATTTCTATTGTTTTAAATTCACCCAATCTTTCATATTTTGTCAAAGTAGCCCCAAAAGAGCTAAGACATAAGCTTCCCCTCCAACAGGCAGTCCAATCTTTTAGAGCACATCTGTAACCTTGGGTGTTAGGTGTACACATATAATATAAACATCAGACACACAAAGTAATAATTGTCTTACATATGCCTACTGTGAAGTATGAAGGTTCTTGTGAGTCTCATGTTGCTAGAACAGGTGAGAGTTTCCAAGTGTTCTATTACTTAGAATGAGAGTTCACAAGTACTCCGTTGACTGATCCCACAAGTCAATGATCACACCAGTTCAAACACTGGAGTAGAATAAATAGCAGAATATATTTATACCATTGTGAGACATAATTGAAAGCTTGTAACAAAGTGAAAATCTTCCAGTAGACAAGTGAGAACTACTAATAACTTTTTTTATAAGAAGTAAAAGGTTTATCTTTAAATTACCAACAATACTGACAGCTCAGTCTGATATTCCCTATAGGTTGGCCATCATGGTACTTCAGTAGTCTAATTTCTCTAAATATATGATCTTGCCCCAAAGTTAGTCACTGAGCAAAATAAGTAGACACCTTCTAGCTCTTGCTATTTATTCTATGGCACTAAACCTAAGCGTGTAATGAAAAGCTTATAGACCACTACGAAAGAATGTCAGACTTAATCGGTTAATCCACAAAGAAAAAAGACTGAAAAGAAGTCAAGTGACTGAAATAATTTAAGGACAGCAGAATCTAGAAATGGAAGTTTCTTCAAACATGTAACTGTAACAAATTGCACCAGCTGCTGACATGGAAAAGGGATGCCACCATGCAATTCAAGAATTACTCTCAAGAAGAAACCTGGGACCTATTATCCCATTGATACCTTCTCTCTATAAAAAAACAAATTAAAAATAAGCAAAAGCTTGTTACAGTACTGAAATATGTCACATCACTGTTTAAATTCATCAGAGACAGATGGCTGATTTGACTAAACCAACCTTTGTTTACAGTGGAACAGATCCATTGATCCTGTGCCAAAGAATTGTGGTTTAAACTTCCCCCTATTTTGGCTACCACATTAATTCTAGGGTTCGCTGAGTCTCAAAAGAACAGAATTAAGATTTCAACATACTCCTTAAGGATTAAAACAACTTGATGAGTTCATACCAATAAATACTTAGGAACCAGACCTCCCAAGGACAACATAATGAATAATAACCATGTACAACACAGGTGGGCAGTTTTATATCCTAATGTATTATTTATATGATAGGAAAAAGTATTGTTAAATGAAAAGCACTGTTACCAGCACTGATGTTTAAGACAATACAGATTCAGATAAATAGGTCCTCTGTGTTTTTCTATTTGCAATTTAAATTACAATGTTAGACTGTTTTATGTCCTAATTATTTAAAAGAGGCAGTAGTTAAATAAAGATATGATATTTTGAATCTATGCTAGCACATTTTAACCATATGCAAATATATGCCTTGGATATACATGGCTTATTGATGAAACAAAATTACGGGAAGTTTCTCCTGAACTAACATTTCATTCAAGTTTGACTGCTGGTTTGGCATGGTATTTCAAATTTGTAAATCAATTTTTTTCTCCAATCAACAGAACCTGGACAGTAAATTATTCTGTGTGTGTTGAGTAGCATCTAAGAAGTTGACTTCGTATTCAACTACCAGGTGATTCAATAAATTATTGTTCTAGAATAGAGGGTGGTAAATCAATGGATCCCAGTCTTGTAAGTGGACTCTGAAATTACCTTTCTCATTGAGGTTTAGTGTTCTACCATGTAAAGATAACAGTGCAGTATGTCTAGATTAGGGTCTTAATGGAAGGGTTGCTCACACTCAAAAACATCTCTAAGTCTCAGGACAGGAACACTTGACCTTTCTATTACATTTCTACTCTGTCACCTCCATCATCATCTTATCACATCATGATGTGATTGATGTGTGTGTGTGTGTGTGTGTGTGTATTTCTCTCCCGCCCACACAGGACTCTATGTTATTTGAAAGGTAAAAAGTCCCTATCTACCTTGTGTGATTATCAGAGCAATTACCCAGCTTTAATCCAATGCCAGCACTTACTTGATGTTCAATGAATATATACAGTTGATCTTGAACAATAACAAGGGTTATGGATCCTGATGTCCCCATGCAATCAAAATTCCACATATAACTGACTCCACAAAACTTTACCAATAGCCTACTGTTGACCAGAAGCCTTCCTAAATACTATACACAATCGACTGATACATACTTTGTTATATGTATTACATACTGTACTCTTAAAATAGAGAGAATGTTATTAAGAAAACATAAGGAATAGAAGAAAATACATTTATACTATGTACTATTAAAAAAAAGTCACATATGAGTAGATCCACATAGTTCAAGCATCAAATGCATTTTGAATAAATGGACTGCTGTAAGTTTCAAAGCAAGTGGCACAGTTGCTTTGCATGTAAAAAATTGTTCAATAAATGTGCATGGTCATGAATTAAACCACCTCTGTTTATCCCTTGTTAAGTGCACAAACTTTGCTAGTCAAGAATGCTTTACATTTAAGTCCGTTGCCTCTTACTCCACCTGTCATGCTAGTCCTACTCTTGACTTCTCTGATAACTGCAACTCAAACAACACTGTGGCTGAGTTTTTCAACCTGATGCATCCTTGAGAATACTGAAAAAAAAAATGTGTCTGTAAGTTCTAGACTTCTTTGATCTTACCAACTGTATCATTGAGGGTCTAATCAGGATTTAGAAAATGCATGATTTGAACTGACAAAGTGTAAAAGAATTACTAAGTATAGCAAAGAAAAATGAAATAATTTTTCAATTATCAAATAACAAAAAATTATTTAATATAAATTATAAAGGTATCATAAAAACTCAAGAAAAACTCTAAAGCTGAGGATGTGTACCCAAAGATGGCACAATCTGCCCAGGTGGGGAGAACTCCCCATGTCTGGAATTCATATCTCAGTGGAGAAAGTATGGCTTCAGCCCACTGGACAGTGAAGTTTGCTGTGCTGTCCACACCAGAGCTGGTCTACAGTTGCTAGGGAAGAACATGCCTTGGGGTGCAGGCAGGTGGGCATACAGATAGAGTCAGAGTACTAGAAGCCTGCTTACTGTCAGATCAGCAGGAAACCTACTGTATATGGAATCCCACAGGGAGAGCCACAGCCAAGTGGTACACCAGACCACACGCTCTGGGTATGTTGTTGAAGCAGAGTATAACTGCACATTCCTAAACTGGCATTCTTGCAACAGAAGCAGCAGCAAAAACAGATTTGCAACAGAACCAGAAGGGAAACACTCTTCCTTCCACAATTTTGCTTTAGTGCCCTCTACTGACAAAGCTCAATTCTGACATCACTGCAAAGGAAAAAAATTGCTTATAGGGTCTAACTCCACTAGAGCAGAGCAGGTAATTAAGGGTGGATTTGCAACTCAGAGGCAATGAATCAATAATTGGAACATCACTCAGCAAAAGAGGAATTTATCCTCAACAAAACCTTATATTAGCACCCAATCATTCTGATACTTTTATCTTTTGGACCTACCCACATTCTCTCTTCTAACCAATCTGTTGCAGTGGCATATCTAGGTAGTTCAAAGGGCTTAAGTTACCTTTACTTGTATTTGAAAGACCTAGGGGTATTTAGATAAGGTAAGTCATGTACAGCTTCATGGTGTAGCTTCCAGCAGGTCTGGCATACAATCACTTTCTTTAGGGCCCAGTATTTATGGTCATACAGGTCGTACTCAGAATGAAAGCTGGGATACTATCAATCATCTATACAGCATTCCAGCTCCAAACCCTTGCTACTCTCCCACTGGTTGATTCCATGCCCTGCCTATCCCTCCCCCAGGACTGGCCCCATACAGGTTCCTTTAACACACTAAGAAATCCATTCAGGGCAACTGCACTTGGTAATTCCCTCTGCCTAAAAAATCCCTCTCTCCAAGAGGTACAGTGGTTGCTCACTCACTTTCTTCTTCAGGTTCTTAGCAATGTAACCTTCTTGATAAGACTCTTTAAATACCCTACTTAAAATAACAACCCACAGATAGATACCTCCTGTCCCCTCTTCTGCTCCATTTTTCTCCTTGGCATTTATCACCAATACACTATATATTTTAGTTGATTATTTTGGTAATTGCCTGCCACCCACATTAGAATATAAACTCCGAGAAGGAACTTTCCTGGTGTCTTCACTACACTGTGTTTTAGGTACTAGATCAGTATCTAACACATGCTTGGTGATCAATAAATATATGTGGAATGACTTCCATTCTACAATCTAGGCACAGATTATTATTGTTCATGCCTTAATTTAGAGGTTAAAAAATCCAATGAGTACAGATATCAGGCAGGTAATATAAACAGTCGAGCTGGCTGACGTAAGTAGTTGGGTAAAGGGAATATGGTGTGCCCTGTATGAAGGGAGCAGCTATTCATCATCTCTCTCTCGGGAACTATAGCCACACAAGAATTAGAGCCAAGCCTTGTCATGTTCAGACTTCAAAAGGGACAGGAAATAAGAATTTTCAGGCATAATCACTTAGTTTGTAAATACAGGTGCTAATTCATTTTAAGGACAGGAGCCCCTGATTGCCTCAGTCAGTTAAGCCTCTGCCTTCAGCTCAGGTCATGATCTCGGCGTTCTGGGATGGACCTCTCCTTCGCCCTACTCCTGCTCTCTCTGTTTCTCTCAAATAAATAAAAGTAAAATCTTTTGTAAAAATTTGTTCTAAGAACAAAAGAAGTCAAAAATAAAATGTAAACACTTTAAAAATAAGCAAAATATAAACAAAATATACACAGCCACAGCAGCCAGGAGGCCACACGCTTCTCCTTCACTGGTAGATAATGGAATTTGTTGATTTCAAAATTCATTGTTTCTGTACTTGTGCTCGAACTCATAATGTTTCAACCCTCTCTCTTTGCCACCATAAAGATATCATTTCTCCCTCTGCCCTCTGTGTATCCTCGATTCTTTCAGTATTGTCTACCAGTAGTGACCCTTAGTAAATTTTCAGAAGGAACATCAATTTGGAATTTAAAAAAAAACAAAAACTGAATTACAGCTCTACTTCTTGATTGCTATGAGAAATTGAATACATTTCTACACGTCCAATGTTTAATTTCCTCACAGTATTTGAACTCCCTTGGAAACCTTGCCATATCATTCTTAAGCCTTTCCATCACTTCCCAATATAATCCTTTAGTTGTTCCCCAGGCCACTGGCTGCTCTTCCCCTGAGGAGCCTAAGTCCATTTCTCCTCAATAAGGAGAATCACAGAAGGCTTGTCCTCTTATAAAAGTCAAATACCTGGCACCATAACTCCATTCCGCCACCTAACATTGAAAGTTATTGAACTATTCTCTTAATTCACTATCATCTTCTTTCCTCAGCACCCAACACAAGAGAACTAGACAGAAATAGTGATAGAAAAGAGAGAAGGGGCAGGGAAAAAGAAATAGGTAATTATTTTCTTACAAAGTAGCTCCTTTTAAAGACAAAAGAATGGATTCCATAGTCTTAAAGCACTACTTGTGCTCCATGGTTCTGTGAACACATGGTCATAATAACTAATTAAGAGGAGGGGTGCCTGGGTGGCTCAGTGGGTTAAGCCTCTGCCTGTGGCTCAGGTCATGATCTCAGGGTCCTGGGATCGAGTTCAGCATCAGGCTCTCTGCTCAGCAGGGAGCCTGCTTCCCTCTCACTCTCTGCCTGCCTCTCTGCCTATTTGTGATCTCTGCCAAATAAATAAATAAATAAAATCTTAAAAAAAAAAAAAAAATAACAACCCGAGAGGAAAGAGTATTTTATAGAGCCAAAATATTTATTTTTTAACAAAGTAGTTGTTTCTCCTTTAGAGTCCATGGAAAGGGTATTCTACTCACAATATCTTTTCTTATGCCTTTAACAGACACTTAAAAACTCGTGTTTATTTCCAAAAAGATGTGTAAGTAGCAAACTCTCCCCAGGTTTTGTAATAACCTCTGGGAAGCAAATTTGATCAGAATGCTAACACACAAGGGAAGTCAGAGGTTGATTACAACAGGTCTAGTTGATGTTCTTTTAGCTTTCCTTTCACCTTGGAGATATTTCATGTTATTGCCGCTAAATTCAGAACCAACCACTTATTACAGCCTTTGACTGTAGTATAGCTTAAAGAAAGACACGATTTAAGATCATGCCTAGCCTGAAGACATAATGACATCATTTAGGGTTTCTTTAACAACAGTAAATATGAGTTGATTAAAAAAATATAAGAAAAATTGTCATATATTTCTAAGTCATATTAGATTAAAATATTTTTTGAGACAGAATTTCCAAAATGTTGCTATAAAAAATGTTCTTATATTGTTATGTTATCAACTTCTGGATATTGACAACTGATAACACAAAGATGTAGCATGCTTTGTGTTGAATTAGAAAATAGATTTATAAGAGCATTTTGATTTTCAAGTAACAAAAGTGATGCGTCACACTTTTTAAAAACATGGGAAGTAAAAAAACATTGAAAAGATGCAGAAAAGAACATAATTAATAATTTCAATTACAAAAGTATAACAAAGCCCCTCAGGTACAAAGCTATGTCATGAATAACACTTTACTGCCTTAAGGGGGTCAAGCAGAGTGTAAGCACTAACTCAGAGACAAGGAGAAAGTTGGTAAAGATGTTAATACTCCGATTTAAGACAGTTAAGGACATAGGTCTGGTCCAAAACAGTAAATGGAATATACTTTCTGAGCAGGTGACACCATTAATTTTTGTTTTTCCCCATGGTTAATAAGTTAATGACCCTTATTCTGGCCACTTCCAATGAATTTACTCAGATAATTCAAAAGTATCTTGAGTTCTCTCATCCAGTCTGTTAAAGTTATAGTCATAAATCATGTAATCTAGCTACCAGACCCCATAAAAAAATCTATAAATCATCAAGAGAGATGTGTTTGAAAGATGCTTTGTAAGATATTAAGCACTGAAGATCATTCAGCAAAGTGAATATCACAGAATAGTCCAGTGAGATTTTCTTTAAAAAAAAAAAAAAAAAAAAAGGTAGGGAGTCAGGGGCAGCTTATAAACCCTGCAAGAGTCTCAAAGTACATTAACATAAAAAGGCTCTGAGAAAATGTTATAAACTTCATTTAATCCAGTACATTTTCCAATATATTTATCATGAAACATTTAACCAAACTCATTCACAGGAATATGTTGAAGGTTTGAAATTGGCTCATATAAAGTTCTAATGATAAATATATTCAAATGAACTAAAGATAATGCTCAAATATTTAAAAGATAGAGAGTATAGAAAATATATCAGAGACTAAATGCTGGGGTTAATATCACCAGTGAGAAAATAACAGTAATCAAAAATCTTTTAATTGTCTTTAGGCTTAACCAGTTATAAGACAAAGTGTTTAGGCACCTTTGGTTTTTACAAAGGCATTAGAAGGTTAGAATGGCCTTTACTGGGGCACCTGGGTGGCTCAGTCGGTTACACATCTGCCTTTGGCTCAGGTCATGATCTCAGGATCCCAAAACAGAGTGGCGGGCCGGGTGGGGGGAGGGGGGTCGGTGCTCAGCAAGGGGTCTGCTTCTCCCTCTGCCCCTGCCCCTGCTAGTGCTCTCAATCTTTCTCTCTCACACATATTTTCTCTCTCTCAAATAAAATGTTTAAAAAATTAATTCATTAGCTAATTAATTAATTAGATAAAAAAGAATGGCCTGTATTTATTAACCTGCTTTCCAGATGTAAAATGCATGATTTGCCTATTTCAAACACATAATCATGGGCCAACAACTGTAATACGTGCCTCCTAAATTTCCCATGTTTTTTCAGTGCCAAAAAACTAATGTGAAATAATCATAGCCACTTCAAATCCAATTCCAAATGAATGGGTACATTGGATATGTCCATCATAAGTCGGCAAAGCCTAATATCTCCCACCAACTAAGTTGCCTAGTATATCTACTGCTGAGCTTTTTGCTTCTTTGTGTTTGCTTTGTTGCTAATTTGTTGGTTTGTCTGTTCTATAGAGAGATGGTCACACTCCCTCCAGAGGTGTGTGCTAAATCGCAAATCAGCAGGCTAATAACTTCTCAGTATTAGACTATAAGGCCTCTTTCTTCCCACCAGAGGGAAGAAGCTAATTAGCATAACTAATCAGACGTGTTCTTCCAGCCAATCTGTATTGGAGAATACAAAGATTATCTAATGGAATCAAACCTGTATAATAAAATAAAGATGAACTGAGAGTCATATCACAGAACCAGTATGAAAGAAGTGATTCCTGTAACTACTTTAGAGCACCAGAGATATGCAGGTACAGGATAGGTTTATTTTTAAAGTTAAACCAACTTTTTTCTAGATTTAAATTAATTCACCAACAAAATGGTATTAGGAGAAGTGCATAGAAAAGAATGATCTATATGATCGGTGCCACCTAAAACTGATTTTTTTTTCCAGAAATGGATCATTTCCATTATTCAACTATGCAACACTAAGTTCAATATTTAAATGAAAAATTCTGGCCTTGTGTTGATATTGTGAAAATCTGTCAAATTCTGTGACAAATGGGTTTCATATCCATGAATTAATTCTAAGTCACTGTTGGCTGTGTTTAATAAATTTGTGCAAATAAAAGAACAAAATAGAATTCTGATACCACTAAAAGCTGATGGCTAAGCTCTAGATGTATTTAAGTGTCCATATTAATGGCTAGGAAGCAGTTTAAACTGCACACTATAAAATCCATCAACACACACTTTTATTGAAAGAGGAAATCTCCATTTTGTGGTCAGCTAAACTCAATATTTGGTTTGAAAACATCTCATGTTTTTACAGATTAGAAAAGATTAGAGAGGGGGCAGAGATCCTGTGCTAGATAACACTTTATTTTTCAAAAAGGAATAGGTTCATGATTTGGTATACACTGTAAACAAGAATGAAAGCCATAGATTAAAGCTCTGTATATACCAAAAACCAATGAAAACTGTGCAGAGTGTTACTTATGATATATTATTTACACAGGTGACTTTCTGCCAACAAGGCTTTCTTCCTCAAAATACAGTTCAAATCCACAATATCAATCAATGACATTTAACAATTCTGTCATGGTCAAAAGGGAGGAGGGGGGAAACCTGCTTAGATCCTTACAATGCATCTTTAAAAGTGAGAATAAGAAAAACCAGCAGCAGTCTCAGGTGTAACAGTATGTTACAAACAGAAATAAAGGGGAGAGTAGGGGTTGTGGGGAGGTGGAGAGACTTGAAAGTGCACTGTGAATGATTTCAGAATAGTGTGAGGTTACTGAGATGTTTTTCTAGGTTTATGAAAAGGCTGTGTTTCAGGTGTTCACCTAAGCATGCAATGCTGTGCTAGGCACTTTGAAGATATTTTAGATGTTTAAAACACAACCCCTGCCTTTTATATGACTGGTATGATGATGAAATGGAGAAGAACGTACTGAGCCTAGGAGAAAAACAAAACTATTAATCAAATGGAATATGAGCATCACTGAAATAAATACAAACAGAAGCCTATAAATCTTCAGAAGAAAGGAGTTTTTAGATGGGGGAGGGAAATACTTTCTGTAGAAGGTTCCTTTCCATATGAACTTGGAAAACACAGTTCATGCAAGATGACATAGTTTAATTAACAAGGAAGACAATCTAGCAAAGGCAAGAAATAGAAACTAACAAGGCAGAGTGTGAAAGCAGCATGTAATATGTATGCTGGGAAGAGTCCTAGTAGAGAGCACCAAAGAATGTCAGGTGGCTGCAATGGGGAAGGCATAGAACACGCAATTATTCATCAACCAATAATATGGACTGATTTGATGGGCAATTTTCTTCTGAACATATGATCCCAAGACAGTGTAGAAGTACATACACACACACAGCTCACTTGAGGCTGTGTCTGTGTGTGTGTTTACACATACATATACCCACACACAGAGCTCTTCATACACAAAATCTGAAGTGTTATAGCATTGTTGAAGTGGGCTATAATATTCACTGAATATTGAGTATGAAGACAGCCATTACATTCCTATGCGAAAACAAATTCAAGGCCCTTATTTGGACCATCAAGCATTTATTCCATACCCGTGAAGATCTTCTTCTGCCTCCAACTCTATCTGAAGAATATCAGAAATGGAAACTCTCTAAAGAAAGGCACATAGAAAATGCCTCTGATTTTGACAAGGGACTTGGACAACCCAGAGAAGGGGTGGAGGAGAGCTCTAGGATTAGGGTTAAGTGTCTGGGGCTTCTATTACTTCAAAACTTTAAGTGTTTCTTGGTCCCTCTAGTTCCTGGATTATCCTCTCTTTTCTTAAGTGGACCGCCCCAAAAGTCAGAGACTTTAATTTGATCACTTTAAGGATGAGTACTTAGTCCTTCAAATGAGATAATAACGTACTGCCAATGTTATGCCCTCACTCCCTTGAATAACAATGTCTTGAGTTTCAAAGGAACAAGGTAATTTCTCAACAAGCCTTGAAAAAATTATTCTATACTTTTTAAAATTATGTCAAACCTAATTCTTTCAAGAAGCTAAATGTAAAGACAACTTCTATAATCAGTGCTGTCCTTTAAAATCAACTATTGCTACAACCATGCTAATAATGAACACGATTTTCATGTGCAGAATGAGAAATGAGTCTTAATACATTTGGGTCCCACTGTCATATAGTATTTCTTTAAAAAAAATGTCTGAACTTGCTCATCTATCTGAATAATTTAAGCATTAAATGTGTGGACAAGAAGTAAAATGTGAATAACTCAATAATTTTAGTGCCATAAAATCTAGATACACTTTTCCTAAAAGAAGAAAAAGGAATACATAATCACAATTTTCTAAAGATTTTTTAAAAATATACTTAATTTAGGGAGAGACAGGGAGAACACAAGAGGGAGAAGGAGAAGCAGACTCCCCGCTGAGCAGGGAGCCCAAAGCAGGGCTCCATCCCAGGACCCTGAGATCATGACCGGAGCCAAACTTAGACACTTAATCTAGTGAGCCACTCAGGTCCCCCATAATCATGATTTTAACGTATTTTTAATGCATTCACTTTGGCGGTGTTGGTAAAGCTGGGAAGAAGGAGGATTGAGAAAAATATTTTGTTTTAATGAAAGCAAAGATGAAAACTGCAGTGCATAATCATGATTATGAATGAAGGCACTGGAACCTGGTTGTCTGCATGTCTCTGAATGCTCCTTTACCTCCCAGGTCTTCTGTGTCTTATTTGATAATGGGGTGGCTATAATGATTTTCTGACTTAACAAGGAAAGAAAAATGCCCAGAAGGTTGCCTGGCACATATAAATTAACTCCTATTTCTTCTAATATTTTCATTTTAAATCTATATAGTCTCTTTAGATTTGGGAGGAACAATTTTTCTTAATTATTCATTATCATTAAACATAGGCAAAACAGAAACTACACCACTCTGGAAATCTTCACAAGCAAACCAAACATATTGGTTGAGATATATTATTTTGTAAATCTGCCATGATACTCCAGAAACAGTTAATGAACTCATTAGGTCAAAACTTACTAGTTTTTAAAGTAGATGCCAGTCATTCCTTTAAGAATAAAAGTTAATTTACTTATTGATGTATTTGCCCACATTTTCTCCATTCTAAAGAGGTAGGCACTGCAATATCTGAAGATTTTTTTAATTAATTTTTTATTTTTTATAAACATATATTTTTATCCCCAGGGGTACAGGTCTGTGAATCACCAGGTTTACACAGAATCTAGATGTCCATCAACAAATGAATATCTGAAGAATTTTGTTTATGATTTCTATATTGCCTTTTGTGTTTGAGAACCAGAGCACAAATCGGGAGTGGCAGAGGGAGAGAATTTTTAAGCAGACACCCTGCTGAGCATGGAGGCCAGGTCTGTTGTGGGGGAGGGGTTTGATATGGGGCTTTATCTCAGGACCTGAGCTGAAACCAAGAGTCTGACACAACCAATCAAGCCACCTAGACGTCCCATATGACTTCTATATTGCCTTTTTAAAGAGATTTTTGAAAGGGATTTTTTTTTTTTTTTAGCCAACTTACTTGGTTTTAAAAGAACACAGTAACTTTCCATTTTTAATATATAGATAGAAAGATATCTAGACATACAATCATGGCATCTATCCTGCAAGATGTAACCACAGGATTGCATTTCCACGTTGCATGGATATACTTCCAGTTTAAACAACTGATCTTGATTCCTTAGGTACTCTGAGTAGCCTGATGATAGGTAAATATAGGCTTCCATTAGTCCTTTGACATACTGAAAATACAGCTAGTTATGAACCTCTAAATAATATTTTCTTGGATTTCAAAGAATTTTAAGTTTGGAGATACCAGGGAATAGAATATACAAAAGTCAAATGCTCTAATAAGGTAACAAATATTTAATATATTTCTTGCCTAGAATTGACAAAAAAATAACAGCCTTGGGATGTTTTAAAGCCAATAATCAAATTGTTGTAAGCAGATGAATGACATTCACAAATTCCTATTTTCAACATTTGATAACTGTTAACCATTCAGCAAAGGGTAAAGAACTAGCATGTGCTGAAAAATGAGAAAACCATGAAGATTTTAGCCAGGCCTGGCCACCTCTCATAGCTCAGAGGGTCAAGGTTAAAATGACTCTCCAATTTGCTATTCACAGTATTAGCATAGACCTAACTCACCGGTCTGGCTGGGGTTAGATGTCGTTCAGACTTTGGGGAAAGAAATGAACTGAACATAAATTAGATAGTTAGATCATTTTAATTTGATAACAATAGCAATCAATTATAGTTAGAAGCAACTTGTTGGTATTAAAGAAAGTTTTTTTTTCACATGAAATAAAATGGTCAAATTATACTACCACATTTACAGTTTCCATTATTCTCTTAATTTCTTTCCTTCTGTCTACAAACATTTCAGTCTCCACAGAACTTATCAAGGATTCTTTTTCTCCATTAAACGTTAACTGTCCTCTTTCTTCTTTGTTTACAGAGAAAGTTCTTAAAAGGGTAATAGTATATTTTATAATGGTTCAATCTCAACCTCTCTGCAGTTTTCCTTTTCTCTTTACCACTCTTCTAGCAAAATGTCTAATGATGATATTTCTAACTAAAAGCCTTTAAGATATAATTTACATATCATAAAATTTACTCTTTTATATTATACAACTAAATGTTTAGTGTTTTATAGAATTGTGTTAACATCATCAAAATCTGATTTTAGAAAATTTCATGACCCCCCCAAAACAAATCCAATACCCACTCACAGTCACTCCCCACATTACTTCCCTCCCATAACTCCTGACAATCACTAATATTTCTTTCTCTATGGATTTGTATATTCAGTACATTTCACGTAAGTGGAAAGTAAAGCATGTGGTTTTCTGTGACTGCCTTCATTCACTCAGGATAGTATTTGTATATTCATTTATGGTATAACAGGTATCAGTACTCTATTCCCTTTTTTGCTAAATATATTCCATTGTATGGATATACTATATATTATTTACCAGTTCATCAGTTAATAGTTATTTAGGCTATTCCCAATTTTTGGCTGTTATGAATACTAGTGCTATGAACATCTGTGTATAAGTTTTTATGGGGACATACATTTTAACTTTTCTGAGGTATATTCATAGGAGTGGAATTTGTAGGTCATGTGGTCAATAAATAATATTTTGAGGAATTTCCAAAATTTTTCCATAGTGGCTACAACATCTTATACTCCAACGCACAATTTATGAGGATTTGAGTTTCTTCCACATTCTCACAACACTTTATTATTTTCTATTTTCTATTTTTTTAAAGATTTTATTTATTTATTTGACAGGCAGAGATCACAAGTAGGCGCAAAGGCAGGCAGAGAGAGAGAGGAGGAAGCAGGCTCCTTGCTGAGCAGAGAGCCCGATGTGGGGCTCGATCCCACGACCCTGGGATCATGACCTGAGCAGAAAGCAGAGGCTTTAACCCACTAAGCCATCCAAGTGCCTTTTATTTTCTATTTTTTGTTTTATTTTTAACTTTGAAGCCATTCTAGCAGTTGTGAAGAGGTATCTCATTATGATTTTCATTTGAATTTCCCTGAAAACTTAATTATTTGGCATATTTTCAGAGATTTATTAATCATATATATATATTTTCTTGGAGAAGTATCTATTCAAATCCTTTGTCAATTTAAAAATTGTAATATTTCTCTTTTTACTGTTGAATTGCAATGAATATATTTTTTCCTAGATAAAGTCCCTTGTAAGATATATGATTTGCAAATGTGTTCTCCCATTTTGTGGGTTTTTTTCCTTTTTTCCTTTTTCCTTTTGATGGTGTCCTTAGAACACACAAAAAAAATTCAATTTAATTAAACATCAAATGTACCTACTAATAAGCTGGTTATGCTTTTGGTGTCATATACAAGAAACTAATGTCTAACTCAAAGTCGAGAGTATCTCCTACTTTAATAGCTTTATGGTTTTAGCTTTTAGTCTATGATCCACTTTGAAAACATTTTTGTATATGGTGTCAAGTAAAAGTCCAACCCCACTCTTTAGCATGTAGATACCTAGATGTCTCGGCATCATTTTTTTAAAAAAGATTATTCTTTCCCCCAGGAATGATCTTGGCATCTTTGCTGAGAAGTAACTGACCATAAAGGTAAGAATTAATTTCTGAACTCTCAATACTATCCCATTGACCTATATTCCACTGATTTTGTACCCTACAATCTTGTTAAACTGACTTATTAGTTCTAAATTTTAAGCACTCCTGAGAATTTTCCATAAATGAGATCAAGTTCTCTGCAGAGATAGTTTTACTTCCTCTTTTCCAAAACAAATGTATTTCATTTCTTTTTCTTGCTTATCTGCCCTGCCTAGAAGCTGTAGTACTATGTTGAATAGAGACATTTTTGTTTCTGATCATACAGGAAAAGTGGTCAGTCTTTGATGATTAAGTATAATGTTAGTTCTGGGTTTCTTTTTTTGTAGATTCTCTTTATCAGGTTGAAGAAGTTCACATCTATTCCTTGATTGCTCAATGTAGCTATTTAAATGATCACATAATTTTTGTTGTTTACTAATACTGATTGATTTTCAGAAATAGAATCAACCTTGAGCTCCTGTGATAAGTCCCACTTGGTCATGCTGAGTGATCTTTTATAAATGTTTCTAGATTTGGTTTGCTAGCATTTTGTTGGTGTTTTTTCATCTATACTTATAAAGGATATTGGCCCCAGTTCTCTTGTGATATCTACCTGGTTTCAGTAACCAGTAATACTGACCTCATAGAATGAGTTGGGAAGTATTTCCTACTCTTTTTGGGGGATGAGGAAATTTGTGAAGGAATATAATTAATTCTCAATTAAAAGTATGGTAGATCACCAGTGAAGCTATGTGTACCCAGGCTTTCCTTTGTGGGAATTTAAAAAATTATTCCCACAAATAAAAAAAAAATTTATTTGTTATATAACTATTCAGGTTTTTCTATTTCTTCTAAAATCAGTTTGTAGATTCCGTATGTCTAGGAATTTGTCAGTTTCATCTAGATTACCTAATTTTTTGGCATACAGTTGTTTATATAATTGGTAAGCAGAATAATGGTCCTTTAAAGATGTTCATATCCTAATCCCTGGAACCTATGAATATTTTACCTTTCATGGTAAAGACGGTTAAGGTAGCAGATGGAATTAAGGTCGGTAATTATCTGACCTTAAAATTAGGGAAGGTATCCTGGATTACCTGGGTGAGGCCACATTTTTTAAATGTGGAAAAGGAAGGCAGAAGAAGAAGTCAGAATGATGTGATATGACAATTTCCCCTGCTGTTGCCGTCTTTCAAGATGGAAGAAGAGGGCCACAAGCAAAGAAATGTGGGTATTCTATAAAAGGTGGAAAGAGCAAGGAGACTAGTTCTCCTTAAGACTGCCAGAAAAAAATGCGACCTGACAGATACTTTGATTTTAACCAAAAGACATTCATTGTAGACTTCTGAACTATGGAACTGTAAGATAGTAAATTTATTTGTTCTGTGGTCACTAAATTTGTGGTAATTTGAGACAGCAATCAAAGATACCCAAGGCACTAGCATGCTCTTATAACTTTTAATTTTTATAAAGTTGATAGTGATCTCTCTTTTTCTTCATTTCCTGCTTTAGTAATTTGAGATTCCTTTTTTGTTTGTTTGTTTGTTTGCTTGTTTTTGTTTCCTTGGTTAGTCTAGCTAAAGGTTTGCCAATTTTGTTGATCTTTCAAAGAAACTACTTTTGGTTTTGTTGATGCCCTCTAGTCTTTTTCCATTCTCTGTTTTATTTCTATTTTAATCTTTTTTTGTTTGTTTCTCCTTCATTCTGCTTGCTCTCCTTTTACTTTGCTTTCTTTACCTGGTTTCTTAAGGTGAAATGTTACTGACTTAAGAATATTTTCTTTTTTTAATAGAGATATTCACAGCTAAAAACCTATAGCAGGGGCGCCTGGGTGGCTCAGTGGGTTAAAGCCTCTGCCTTCAGCTCGGGTCATGATCCCAGGGTCCTGGGATCAAGCCCCACATCAGGCTCTCTGCTCGGCAGGGAGCCTGCTTCTCTGTCTCTCTCTCTGCCTGCCTCTCTCCCTACTTGTGATCTCTGTCTGTCAAATAAATAAATAAAATCTTTAAAAAAAAAAACAAAAAACACCTATAGCTTCCCTGTAAGTTCAGCATCCAGTGTAGCAGCATCCAGTGCAGTCTGGTATTCTCCATCTTCATTTCATTCATCTCGTGCTATTTTTCTAATCTCCTTTGTAGTATTTTTTTTTATTTTTAATATTGATTGGAATCTTTAATTTACATTCAATGCAATTACCAATAAGTTCGAAGTTATACCTGTCATCATGTTACTTGTTTTTACACATATTAGATGACATCTTAGATGGGTTTTTTTCTTCCTCAATTCTTCCATTATCCTCTTCTTTTGTGTTAAATGGATATTAGCAAGGACACTATTGTCATTTCCTTGATGTTATTGGTATGTTTTTAAATAATTTTCTCAAAGGTTACCTTGGGGTTTACAATTAATGTCTTAACTTAAAACCATCTAGTCAGGGGGCACCTGGGTAGCTCAGTGGGTTAAGCCTCTGCCTTCGGCTCAGGTCATGATCCCAGGTGCTAGGATCGAGTCCTGCATCGGGCTCCCTGCTCAGCCAGGAGCCTGCTTCCTCCTCTCTTTCTGTCTGACTCTCTGCCTACTTGTGATCTCTGTCTGTCAAATGAATAAATAAAATCTTAAAAAAAAAAAAAAAAGAATTAAAAAACCATCTAGTCAGTATTAGTACCAACCGAATTTTACAGCATGCAAAAACTCTCCTCCAATATATCTATCTGTTTTCTCTTAGGCTTTGTGCTATTATTGTCATACAAATTATAACTTACTGTATTATAAAGCCATCAACACAGTTTTAAAACTATTGTTTTATACATTTGTCTTTTAGGTCAAACAGAGGAGTTACAAATAAAAATATTATCATACTGTTTTTTATATGCATGTATGTAGTTACCTTTATTCTGTGCTCTTTATTTTTTCATGAGAGTCTGGGTATACTGCCTAGTGTTCTTTCATTTTATCTTAAAGTGCTTTATTCTGTATTTCTTGTAGGGGATGTCTACTCTTGATAAATTCTCTCAATTTGTTTCTCTATAAATTTCTTAATTTCACCTTATTTATTTTTTTAAGATTTTATTTATTTATTTGACAGAGGAGATCACAAGTAGGCAGAGAGACAGGCAGAGAAAGAGGAGGAAGCAGCTCACTGCACAGCAGAGAGCCCGATGTGGGGCTCAATCCCAGGACCCTGGGACGATGACCTGAGCCAAAGACAGAGGCTTTAACCCACTGAGCCACCCAGGTGCCCCTTCACCTTACTTTTAAAGGATAGTTTGGCTGGATACAGAATTCATGACTGATCATTCCACTCTCTTTTGGCCTCTATGGCTCCTGATTAAAGTACCTAAAAGTCGTATTGAGCATCCCTGTGTGTGTTATAAAATGCTTTCTCTTGGAGTGTTGAAGATTTTCTATTTGTCTCTGGTTTTTGACAGTTTATTTATGATATGCATAGGTTTGAATTTCTTTGAGTTTATGCTACTTGGAGTTGGTGTTTAGAATAATATTTTTTAATCAAATTTGGGGCCATCATTTCTTCAAATATTCATTCTATCCTTTTCCCCTCTCCTTTAGGACTCTCATTATGTGTATCTTGGAACACTTACCAGTGTCTCACAGGTTTCTAAGGCTCTGTTCATTTTTCTGTCTTCTTTCTAGTCCTCAAACCTCAATTCACCTACCTTTTGAGTTTACACATTATTTATTCTGTCAGCACAAATCTGCTGTTAAGCCAACCACTACCACCACCCCCTACCCAATGAATTTTTTATTCTAGTTGATTACATTTTCAAATCCAGAATTTCTAATTAACTATTCTCTTTAAGTTTGATCTCTTTGCTGATATTCTCTATTCAGTGAAACATCATTCTCATACTTTAGTTTACTAGACATGATTTCCTTTATTTGGTAAACTTATTTACTTTTTATTATTTTTTTAATTTCTTTTTTTTTTTTAAGATTTTTATTTATTTGACAGAGAGAAAAACAGCAAGAGAGAGAAAACAAGCAGGGGGAGTGGGAGAGGGAGAAACAATCTTCTCACTGAGCAGAGAACACAGTGCAGGGCTTGATCCCAGGACCCGGGGACCATGACCTGAGCCAAAGGCAGATGCTTAACATCTGATCCACCCCAAACGTATTTATTATAATAACTGGTTTAAAGTCTCTTTCTAGTGAGCCTATCATCTGAGATCCCTCAGAGACAGTTTCTTTTACTTTTTATTTTTTCATTTTTTTTGGTAGTAATTGTTAAGCCAACATGGAGCTTGAAAACTCATGACCCTGAGATCAAGGGCCCATTCTCTACTGACTATGCCAGCCAGGCACCCCAGGCGCTATTTCTTTCAACTTTTTTTTTTTTTTTAACCTATATATGGGTCACACTTTCCCTCTTGTTTCTATATGTCATATTTTTGGTTTTCTCTGCTGAAACTATGCAACTTAATAAATCAGATCCCTCATGCCCATAGTTTATTGTTGCTGTTTGTTTAATGAATCTCCTGGACTCATTATGGAAGTCTGTATTCTTCGTCATGTGTAGCCACTGAAGTATCAACTCAGTGTACAGAGATTTCTTTAAATGCCTTGAACCAATAAAGTTTCTAAACCTTTGAAGAGAAGCTCTGTATGTACATGGGATTCATGCCTTTAAAACCACTGCAGTTTGGGGGGTGCCTGACTGGCTCAATCAGTTAAGCATCTGCCTTCAGCTCAGGTCATGATCTCAGGGATTCTGGGATCAATCCCTGCATGGGGCTCCCTGCTCAACAGGAAGCCTGCTTCTTGCTCTCCCTCTCTTTCTGCCCCTCCCCTTGCTAACTTTCTCTTTCTCTCTGAAATAAATAAATCAAATCTTAAAACAAACAAACAACAAAAAAAAAAACTACAGCAGTTTTAAACTCTGTCTTAGTCTTTAAATATTTGTTTAAACCCTAAAGGTCAGCCAGAGGTAAGAAGTTAAGTTCTTCTGAATTACTTCCTTGGCATGCATACAGCCATGTGTATGGCTGTGAGCTTCTAGTTTCCCAGGAGTATGGAAGAGAGTTTCGTATTCCCTATGGACTCCTTATTCCTCAGATTTTCTTTTTAGATTTTGGTTAGTCTTTTATTTTGCCCAACTGGTGTCACCATCTCAATTGTTAAAATGGTAGTTAAAATTTTTTTCAACTGACCCCCTTGATGATAAGGTTTTTATCACTGAGGAACCTTTAAATGAGGTCAAATAAAGACAGGCCCTACTGGGGCACCTGGGTGGCTCAGTCAGTAAAGCATCAGACTTTTGGTTTAGGCTCAGTTCATGATCTCATGGATTCTGAGATCCAACCCCACATTAAGCCCTGCATTGGGCTATGTGCTCAGCAGGGAGTCTGCTTAAAAATTCTCTCCCTCTGTCCCTCCCCCTACTCATGCACACACTCTCCCTCTCTAAAATAAATAATTCTTGGAAAAAAAAATTTAAAAAGACAGGCCTCATTAATGGACTTTTTCCAGGAATCTACCAAATAGGTCAGATAGTGGCAATTCAGTGGAGATGACGCTTTTAAAACAAAACAAAACAAAAACATTATTTTTTTAGAGAAGTTTGGGTTCATAGTAAAATTGAGAGGAAGGTATAGAAATTTCACTTATACCCCTTGCTCTCAAATGCATGCATTCCCTCCCCTATTATCAACATTCCCCACAAAAATGATATATTTGTTACAACTGATGGTGTCAACATTAACATGCACAACCACCCAAAATCCACAGTTTACCTTAAGATTCACTCCTGGTGTTATACATTCTGTAGATTTGAACAAATGTATAATGACATATAACCAGCATTAGAGTATCATGAAGAATATTTTCACTGCCCTAAAAATCCCCTGGGCTCCATCTATCCATCCTTCTCTCCCTACTACTCCGCAACCCCTGGAAACCACTGAAATTTTTATTGTCACCATAGTTTTGTCTTTTCCAGAATGTCATGTATTTGGAATTATATAGTATATAGCCTTTTCAGATTGGTTTTTTAAACCTAGTAATATACTTTTAAGGTCTTTTCATGGCTTGATAGCTCATTTCTTTTTAGTACTGAATAACATTCTGTTGTCTGGATGTACCAATGTTTATTTATCTGTTCATCTACTGAAGGACATGTTAGTGCTTCCAAATGTTGGCAGTTATGAATGAAGCTGCTATAAACACTGATGTGAAGGTTTGTGTGTAGACATAAGTTTTCAACTCCTTTGGATAAATATCAAGGAGCATGATTGCTGGATCATATGGTAAGAGTATATTTAATTTTGTCAGAAACCACCAAAATGTTTTCCAAACTAGCTGTACCATTTTGCATTCCCACCAGCAATATATGAGAGCTCCCATTACACTAGATCCTCACCAGTACTTGGTGTCGTCAGTGTTCTGGATTTTGGCCACCCTAATAGGTGCATAGTAGTATCCCATTGTTGTTTTAAGGAACAGAGATATTTGAGGGGCTCCAAAATGGTCTTCCCCTTCCTGTGGTTAATAGGCTGCTAGTTCTCATTGCTACTGCATTTGGGAGGCTGATGGTTTTCATAGTTGCTGTGGAGTTAGAGAGAGGTAGATGAATACAGAGAAGGTAAAAAAATGCCAAAAACTCTGTTCTTAGAGAGATTCAATGCTCCTTCTTGAATAAATATGCTTAGGTTATTGCAGCTTTTTGATATACAGAGTTCTGAAAAAGTTCAGATTGACAGTTTTTGCCAATAGTCATTCTCTCTCTCTGTCTTCGTCTTCCTCTTTCTCTATCTTTCTTTTCTCACTCTCTCCCTTAACTGAATAGCAGGAACATGGGGAGGGAAGGGTAGTCTTATTTGCCATTCTAGAAGTGCTTCCTTCATGATACATTTTAATATGTAGAGTCAATGGCTTTCTTTAGTCCTCATTATTCTTGAATACCAGACTTTTCCTTCAGGTCTTCATACATAAAGCATTAGTGATTCCACTTACTCCCTGGTTTTGGCTACTGTGATGGATTGAACTGAGTTCCCTCGAGGTTCGTATATTAAAGCCCTAACTCCCATTGTAACTTTATTAGGAGACAGGGACCCTAAGAATGTACCCAAGGTTAAATGAAGACATGAGGGTGGGATTCTGATATAACAGGATTAGTGTCCTAATAAGAAGGAACACCAGAGAGAGTTCTCTCCACACACAAACACACAAACACACACACACATGAAAAAAGGCCATGTGAGCACAACTGTGAGAAGTCAGTCATCTACAAGCTAGGGATAGAACTCTCACCAGAAACTGACCCTGTCACCACCCTGATGTCAGATTTCCTGCCTCCAGAACTGTGAGGAAATAAGCCACCTAGTCTGTGGTAGTTCTTTATGGCAGTCCAACCTGATGAATATAACTATCTCCCAAATCTATTTCTCATGTCCTAAACTCACTTGTAAATTATTAGCATACATATATTTAAATATTTGATTTATTTATTTGAGAGAGAGAGTGAGAGAGAGTATGAGAGGGGAGAAGTTCAGAGGGAGAAGCAGACTCCCCATGGAGCTGGGAACCTGATGTGGGACTTGATCCTGGGACTCTCGGATCATGACCTGAGCCGAGGGCATTCAGGTGCCCTATCATCATATATTTTTAACTTCCTTCTAGATATCATTTCTTTGATGTCCTTCTGGGCTCATAATCTCAGCATGTTCCAACTAGACCTCATAACTATACATCAGCAATCTGCTTGCCTTTCCTAATTTTACTAATGATTCCCACTCCCAGCTAACTGGACTCATATTCTAGCAGAGGTGATTTTATAAAAATGCTTTCTAAAGCTATTTAGTGTCCATTTCTAAAACAAGGGATTAAAGGTTACATAGTACTTTTTTTTTTCTCTTGTGACTTCTTAGTAAAGAAAATGATCACATTCTTCCCCATGTATGTGGCTATGGCTATAAGATACAGTATGGTGTGTTTGGCAAGGTATGTCAACATTTTAACACTTACACCACTCTTCAGAATCAGTATCATCAAGCATAGAGAGGCAAAATTGCTATCACCATCACTGCTAATGCATATGTGGACTTAATATTAAATATGTATCTTTTCACCTCCAAACAACCTACCAGTAAAATTGACAATGGTGAAGAATAAACAAAACCACAATAATCCTGGGGCACCTGGGTGGCTCAGTGGGTTAAGCCTCTGCCTTCGGCTCAGGTCATGATCCCAGGGTCCTGGGATCGAGCCCCACATCTGGCTCTCTGCTCTGCGGGGAGCCTGCTTCCTGCTCTCTCTCTGCCTGCCTCTCTGCCTAGTTGTGATCTCTGTCAGATAAATAAAGAAAAAATCTTTAAAAAAAAAAAAAAAACCACAATAATCCTTAGAGTAAGTCAACACTGATTCTCCTTTTCAACTTTCAACTCACTGTTCTGAAAACACATAAAATAACCAAATTCCTGTCTCACCCATAATCTTCATAAGACTGTTTATAAATAGACGCCTTCTCTGCATTTAGCAGAAGGCACAATGGTTTTTCTCTGCTACAAGTTACATCCAATTCTGCCTAGCATAATCTCATTTTCAATGACCGATAACATATCAAGAAACACTCCCTCATTAAATTTAAAGCTCAGATATTGGCTCAAGGTACACATTGAAAGAGTAGTAGTCTCTCTCTGAGGATCCTTTCCCTTTACAAGTCAAGTCTTGGCCTCCCACAATGTCCCAATGAAGCATCAAGGAGGAAAGCCAATCCAGTCTTTTTAAAGCAGAGTCTCTTTCATTCTTGCTTTTGGAACACTTCCATAGCTTGAAGTGTTTTTAAAAATTTATTTAAATTCAATTATCCAAGGTATAGTACATTATTAGTTTTTGATATAATATTCAATGAAGTATTTTTAATGAAAGATGCATTTTATTTAATTATATATTATTAAAATATATATTTTATTAAATATATTTTTATTTTATTAAAAATATTTTAAAATTTTCTTGGGCATCTGGGGGGCTTAGTGGGTTAAAGCCTCTGCCTTCGGCTCAGGTCATGATCCCAGGGTCCTAGGATTGAGCCCTGCATCGGGCTCTCTGCTCCATTGGAAGCCTGCTTCCCTTCCTCTCCCTCTGCCTGCCTGTCTACTTGTGATCTCTGTCTTTCAAATAAATAAATAAAATTTTAAAAATATATACATATATATTTTTAAATTTTCAGTAATGATACAAAGTTTATAAAGAAATTAAGCACAATATAACATCTTCTAATTAATAATTATTCAATATAACTCAGAGGAGACTGTGTTTGATTCAAAAAATATTTCGAACTATACATACTTCTAAACTCTGCCTCCAGATAGGTAGATGGTTTTCATTTTGCTTTTTGTCACAGACTAGCCTTTAATCTAGTAGAGTGATATCTGATTACCAGCTCAGAAATCACTAAGCCTGCTCTTTGCCTGGAGATACACATTTTTGCTTTCTATGTTTTTCTGTTCTATTAAAAATTTCTACTACATGTGGCTACAGTTCAGGCTGAATACTATGATGTTCTCACTTCTTCCCACTCCAGCTAAGTACATACATATAGCTCCTCTGTGTCTCCATGAAATCTCTTGGTGGCATTTTATTCAAGTAAAATTTTTACACCTTGGTAAAAATTCCAACCATTTCCCAATCTGATTTTTACTAATCTCCAATGAGGAGGTTTCTACATTATCAAATGTTTTCTGTATTTACAAATCTAGTATCGCCCAAGAATTAAGACACAAAAATAGAAAATAATAGAAATAGACTCAACATCAAGTCTCCCAAGACCTTAATATTACATGTTCACATCTCTTCCTTGACATAGTGGAAAACAAAACTTCAAAAGGAGCTATAAGCATATTTTTCAAATTTTTTATGTTTTTATGGAAAGCTTATTAGGTAAAAAAATCAACTATCTTCTACCCTTTCCCAGTATAGTCTATCTTTGTTATTACTGGAGCAATAAAAGGAAATTATTATATGTATAGAGGAAAGGGAGAAGCAACAGTAGAAATAACATCCACAACAATAATTATGAAAAGATTCTAGTTATTTTTCTGTTTTCCAACATTACTAAAGGATTTATGGTCATTTGGGTTTTAGTTTTAAATTAGTTTAAAAATAATATTTCAATGGGGCGCCTGGGTGGCTCAGTGGGTTAAAGCCTCTGCCTTCGGCTCAGGTCATGATCCCAGGGTCCTGGGATCAAGTGCCCCATGGGGCTCTCTGCTCACTGAGGAGCCTGCTTCCTCCTTTCTCTGTTTACTTGTGATTTCTGTCAAGTAAATAAATAAAATCTTTAAAATAATAATAATGGTAATATCTCGACATTTCATCTCTCTTCATTTTCTTCCTTCCTCTCTAGCCATCCCATCTTAATCTCCTTTGCTTTTTGTCTCATTTCAGTGACCCTATATATTACAGCGCTTCCATAAACAGCCCTTGACCTTCTTTCCTATTAGATAAGCACTCAACTCAAAGATCTTACATAGATTCAAAGCCTTAAATACCATCGCTAACTAACCTCTCCCAAATAGAGCTTGAAGTCCGGAATTGTGATGCCACCAACGTTGGCTTTCTTTTTCAATATCCCTTTGGCTATTCGAGGTCTTTTCTGGTTCCATATAAATTTTAGCATTATTTGTTCCATTTCTTTGAAAAAGATGGATGGTACTTTGATAGGAATTGCATTAAATGTGTAGATTGCTTTAGGTAGCAGAGACATTTTCACAATATTTATTCTTCCAATCCAGGAGCATGGAACATTTTTCCATTTGTTTGTGTCTTCCTCAATTTCTTTCATGAGAACTTTATAGTTTTCTGAGTATAGATTCTGTGTCTCTTTGGTTAGGTTTATTCCTAGGTATCTTATGGTTTTGGATGCAATTGTGAATGGGATTGACTCCTTAATATCTCTTTCTTCTGTCTTGCTGTTGGTGTAGAGAAATGCAACTGATTTCTGTGCATTGATTTTATATCCTGACACTTTACTGAATTCCTGTATAAGTTCTAGCAGTTTTGGAGTGGAGTCTTTTGGGTTTTCCACATATAGTATCATATCATCTGCGAAGAGTGATAATTTGACTTCTTCTTTGCCGATTTGGATGCCTTTAATTTCCTTTTGTTGTCTGATTGCTGAGGCTAGGACCTCTAGTACGATGTTGAATAGCAGTGGTGATAATGGACATCCCTGCCGTGTTCCTGACCTTAGCGGAAAAGCTTTCAGTTTTTCTCCATTGAGAATGATATTTGCGGTGGGTTTTTCATAGATGGCTTTGATGATATTGAGGTATGTGCCCTCTATCCCTACACTTTGAAGAGTTTTGATCAGGAAGGGATGTTGTACTTTGTCAAATGCTTTTTCAGCATCTATTGAGAGTATCATATGGTTCTTGTTCTTTCTTTTATTGATGTGTTGTATCACATTGACTGATTTGCGGATGTTGAACCAACCTTGCAGCCCTGGAATAAATCCCACTTGGTCGTGGTGAATAATCTTTTTAATGTACTGTTGAATCCTATTGGCTAGTATTTTGTTGAGTATTTTCGCATCTGTGTTCATCAAGGATATCGGTCTATAGCTCTCTTTTTTGGTGGGATCCTTGTCTGGTTTTGGGATCAAGGTGATGCTGGCCTCATAAAATGAGTTTGGAAGTTTTCCTTCCATTTCTATTTTTTGGAACAGTTTCAGGAGAATAGGAATTAGTTCTTCTTTAAATGTTTGGTAGAATTCCCCCGGGAAGCCGTCTGGCCCTGGGCTTTTGTTTGTTTGGAGATTTTTAATGACTGTTTCAATCTCCTTACTGGTTATGGGTCTGTTCAGGCTTTCTATTTCTTCCTGGTTCAGTTGTGGTAGTTTATATGTTTCTAGGAATGCATCCATTTCTTCCAGATTGTCAAATTTATTGCCGTAGAGTTGCTCATAGTATGTTCTTATAATAGTTTGTATTTCTTTGGTGTTAGTTGTGATCTCTCCTCTTTCATTCATGATTTTATTTATTTGGGTCCTTTCTCTTTTCTTTTTGATAAGTCGGGCCAGGGGTTTATCAATTTTATTAATTCTTTCAAAGAACCATCTCCTAGTTTCGTTGATTTGTTCTATTGTTTTTTTGGTTTCTATTTCATTGATTTCTGCTCTGATCTTTATGATTTCTCTTCTCCTGCTGGGCTTAGGGTTTCTTTCTTGTTCTTTCTCCAGCTCCTTTAGGTGTAGGGTTAGGTTGTGTACCTGAGACCTTTCTTGTTTCTTGAGAAAGGCTTGTACCGCTATATATTTTCCTCTCAGGACTGCCTTTGTTGTGTCCCACAGATTTTGAACCGTTGTATTTTCATTATCATTTGTTTCCATGATTTTTTTCAATTCTTCTTTAATTTCCCGGTTGACCCATTCATTCTTTAGAAGGATGCTGTTTAGTCTCCATGTATTTGGGTTCTTTCCAAACTTCCTTTTGTGGTTGAGTTCTAGCTTTAGAGCATTGTGGTCTGAAAATATGCAGGGAATGATCCCAATCTTTTGATACCGGTTGAGTCCTGATTTAGGACCGAGGATGTGATCTATTCTGGAGAATGTTCCATGTGCCCTAGAGAAGAATGTGTATTCTGTTGCTTTGGGATGAAATATTCTGAATATATCTGTGATGTCCATCTGGTCCAGTGTGTCGTTTAAGGCCTTTATTTCCTTGCTGATCTTTTGCTTGGATGACCTGTCCATTTCAGTGAGGGGAGTGTTAAAGTCCCCTACTATTATTGTATTATTGTTGATGTGTTTCTTTGATTTTGTTATTAATTGGTTTATATAGTTGGCTGCTCCCACATTGGGGGCATAGATATTTAAAATTGTTAAATCTTCTTGTTGGACAGACCCTTTGAGTATGATATAGTGTCCTTCCTCATCTCTTATTATAGTCTTTGGCTTAAAATCTAATTGATCTGATATAAGGATTGCCACTCCTGCTTTCTTCTGATGTCCATTAGCATGGTAAATTCTTTTCCACCCCCTCACTTTAAATCTGGAGGTGTCTTCGGGCTTAAAATGTGTTTCTTGGAGGCAACATATAGATGGGTTTTGTTTTTTTATCCATTCTGATACCCTGTGTCTTTTGACAGGGGCATTTAGCCCATTCACATTCAGGGTAACTATTGAGAGATATGAATTTAGTGCCAATGTATTGCCTGTAAGGTGACTGTTACTGTATAGGTCTCTGTTCCTTTCTGATCTACCACTTGTAGGCTCTCTCTTTGCTTAGAGGACCCCTTTCAATATTTCAGTCTCATAACTAACCTCTCCCAAATGGATTTCTCCAGCCTGGACCTCGCCCCTGAATTCCAGACTTGACTATCCAAACTATCTACTTACTCATATGATCTGGATGTTATATATGCATTTCCAAATCAATATGTCTAAAACTGAGTTCATGATTTATCCCAATGAAGAAGAGAAAAAAGAAGAAGGAGAAAGGCAGGGAGAGAAGGAGGGAAAAAGGGAAAGAGGGAGGGAAGGAGGAAGGGAGAAGGGAAGGGGAGAGAGAAGAGAAGAGAAGAGAAGAGAAGAGAAGAGAAGGGAAGGGAAGGGGAGGGGAGAAGAGGGGAGTAGAAAGGAGCGGAGAGGGTCTCCAGCAGTCTCACTGGCCTCTGGAAATTATAAGTACAGCCTCTCTTTTGTCCAATCATATATAAGGGCAATCCCCGATTCCCTTCCTTCTCTCATCCCACAATATCCAATCCCTTCAGCAAATACTATAGGTCACACCAAAACATATTCAGAATCTGATCACATCTGATAATTCCCACTCCTTCCACACTGGCCCAGGCCCCCAGATCACCACCCCATTCCCTACTACACAACTATCATAGCCTCCTAACTGATCTTTATCTTTCTATCCTTTAAAGAATAAGAAAAAGAAAAGAGGGGGAAAGGCAGATCATGTCATTTCTCTGCTCAAAGTCCACCAATGGCTTATTATACTCAGAGTAATGGTTAAATTCTTTACAGTGGCTTAGGAAACACTATACAGTCTTACCACTCTCAGTGTAGTCTTGTTCACTCTGCATTTGGCTTCTTTCCATACCTCAAACACCCCAAGAAACCACCTGCCTCAGAATCTTGTGGATCTCTTCTCTCTCAGCTATCTGCTGGCTGGCTCCCTCAAACAATTCAGATCTTTATTCAAATATTACCCTTTCAGTGAGACCTTCCCTTATCACCTAATTTTAAAATGCAGCCCTGACCTCTTTTGTGGCACTCTCTGTGCCACTGTATTGTTTTACTTTGTCTATATATTTATCAACTGATGTGTTTTTTGTGTACGTGTTATCATTACGTAACTTTCCCCATTAGAATGTGAAGTTTTTGATGGCAAAAGACTTTGTCTATTTTGCTAGTTATATTGTTGCTTCCTAGGGGAAAAAAAAAAAAAAAGTGGTTGACAAATATGGTGATAAGGCATGGAGATGTCCAGAAGTCAATGAGTATATTATGCTCAGCCACTTGGAACTGCTGCTAGATAGTCAATAATTTGTATCATTATGTGATAGAAACAAATAATTAACTAATTAAGTAATATGTGAAATGCATAAAACATTTCATTATTTGTTTAATTTTTTAAATGCTATTGTTGGGCTGGGGGGCACCTGGGTGGCTCAGTCCATTGAACACTGGCTCTTAGTTTCACTTGGGTTATGATCTTAGGGTGGGGTTGAGCCCCAAGTTGAGCTCTGCATTTAGTGGGGAGTCTGCTTGCAATTCTCTTCCTCTCCCTTTGCCCCTCTTCCTACTCACATGTACTCACACATGAGAGCTCGCTCTCTCTCTCAAAATAAATAAAATCTTTTAAAAAATGTATAAGGGGCACCTGGGTAGCTCAGTGGGGCTAAGCCTCTGCCTTTGGCTCAGGTCATGATCTCAGGGTCCTGGGACCAAGCCCCACATCAGACTCTCTGCTCAGTGGGGAGCCTGTTTCCCCCTCTCCCTCTGCCTGCCTCTCTGCCTACTTGTGATTTCTGTCCAAAAAAAAAAAAAAAAAAATCTTTAAAAAGATTTCAAAATCTTTAAAAAAAATTTTAAATGTATAAATAGCTCCTCTTCACAAACAAGTGTGTGATTAGAAAGTTTTTACAAAATTCCAAAAGATAAAAAGATAATGTCATCTCTTAATGTTATTGTTATTTTGAAATATTTGTTATTTCTCATACACACACACACATACACACACACACCCATATATGTGAATGTTTGCCAATACTGTAAGATATAATTCATAACATAATAAGAAAAATACACTGAATTTTAAACACTTTATCAGGTCATTAACAATTTGTCAAAAACATTTTAATAGGGGTTCCTGGGAACTCAGTGGGTTCAGGGGCTAAACTTGATTTCAGCTCAGGTCATGATCTCAGGGGTCTTGGTATCAAGCCCCATGTCAGGTTCTGTATCTCAGTGGAGAGTCTGCTTGAGGATTCTCTCTCTCTCTCTCTCTCTCTCTCTCTCTCTCTTCACTGCCCTTCCCCACTCTCTCTCTTTCTAAAATAAATAAATCTTTAAAAAAAAAATTTTAATAGTGCCACCATAGGCCACTGAATGTCCATAATTTATTTAGACAATCCCATACTATTGAAATTTAGGTTATCTGAAAGACCATTTCTGAAACACTATTTCTGAAAGACCAATTCAAGTCTAGTTATAATTCATCAGAGATTTCCCAGAACTGTAATTTACCTATTTATAGCATATGAAGATACAGGCTTTCTTACACTTTTTTACATCTCTAGAAATTTCCAATGTTTTCTACATATAAGTGTTCAATAAACATGATTAGTAATAAATAAAATATGCAAATACCCTACACTTTCTTAATACCAGAATCAGAGATAAAATGAAGTCAAGCAATCTGTTGACTTTCCTGTGGGGATACGGCAGTTCTATACACTTTAGTTTGGGTCTTGCTGTTTTAACCCTTCTTCCTATTTTTTTTTTCTTTTTTTTTGTTATCATTTAAGAAATCCATTTACTTTCAATGAGCATTCAGTTGCTGAAATCACTCTCCATTATGGAAGAGCATTTGATTCCCTGGATGCCTGTGTCCTGGGTTTCAGCGTGGGAGTTCCATTACAGGTGTTATTGATTTAGGCTGAGTTCCTTTCTCTGAGTCAGACTCTACATTTGCCATCTGACTGTGTGATGAGTATATTGCACACCTAGCAGTTTGTCTGTATTTTATTTCACCGGAAAACAGAGATATGGATGGAAATTTTGCTGCTAGGAAAAAATAACTTTGAACACTCCTTATTTTTGAAGTGTATGTTTTTTACTATATTTGCATAAAAGGACAGAAAAATAAGCTCAAAAGAATGAAAAAAATTTTGAAAAATCATCTTGTCTTCACAGACCACCCAGCAACATTAGAACTCAACTCTCCCAGATGGATGAAGACATGCATATAGAGGTATGCTAGATGGCCAATAAGTTAGTAAAACTTCTTTGGAAAATTTTCCAAGGAGCAGGTTATTTTTATTACCAGTATTTTCAATAAATTTGTGTTTCCCTAAGTGTATTCACAATAAAGAATTTTTTTAACTGGCAGGTGTTTTAATGATGACCTCATCCTATCTTCTAATTTTAAAATAAATTCATTTTTCATTTTACCCGAGTCAATGACTACACTTGGACTCTTTCTATCCTAAACCACTACCCTCAGGACACTTTGGTTATATTCAAATACAGAATCTTAGAGGTTTATACTTGGAAGTGGCCTTGAACATCCATTACCTCCTTTAGTCCCTCTCTTTTACTGATGAGAAAACTTCAGCCACAGGCTTCCATGGCACTATTTTACCTGTACTTTCCTTATTCTCATATTTCTCTTTCCTAATTTCCCTCAGTAGAATAAAGTCAAATATACATAAATAAAGAAGTTCAGCTCAGCCAAAGCAATATTCTGAATGCTAAGTTATGTCCTATAGATGTTATGGGAAGAAGATTATTGGAGCAAGACTGTTGGTCTTGTCCAAGTGCAGGCTGGCAACAAGAGATAGCCTTAATACTGCGTGCATTCTCACTCATGGTGGCAGGGAGTGATGTGGAGTGTGAAGGATTGCCAGTGCCTCCTCTGGCTTAAACTGGCAAACTGAAGGCAAATATTTTTAGCCAAGGCCATACAGCTAGCCAGCACTAGCACTAGAATTCGAACCAAGAAACCATGACTTTCCGTTGCTGTCCCTTCATCAATATTGCAACATTATCAGTCATGGGGGTCTCATACTCATGAAAACTGTGGGTGTGATGTTGTGGAGAACTTGTGAGTTATATTTAAGAGAGGCTGATGATATCAGGCATGAAATGGAGCTAAGAATCCATACTCCTAACTCCGGGAAAGACAGCATTTTTATTCTGACCAATATGTGTGCTAGCAACACTTGACTACATCTTTAGGAGGAAGACTCAGAAGTGGGAGTATAATAGTCCATTATAGTGATTTTTAAAGAAGTTCTAAAAATTATGATCTCTACACTGAAAAGTACCTATTTTTCTTTTTCCTCAAAAAGAAAACAGAGCAACAGGAAGCCCACAAAAATGAGAGTCACTATCTCTTCTCCACCTCCCAAAATAACTCAGTTGGCGAAAACTTTGCTATATTCCTTTTCAAATTGCTTCTTCTAACTTCAATGTCTTCTACCCATCTCGTAACCTATGGTTCCATTAATTTTTCCACAAATTCAACTCTGTCATTTATCCTCTTTTCCATGTCTGTCCCATTTCTAAACCCCAGAATCCTTCCATTCCCCCAGCCATAACTGAGAGCAATCTGTGACTCTGCAAACAGGCTGCAACCTAATAAAATCACTGTCTGAGCTTGAAGATTTCCTTTGCTTTGCATCTTCACATTCCTGAATTTATTTACTTTTAATTTATTTATTTGACAGAGAGAGAACAAGCACAAGGAGGCAGAGCAACAGACAGAGGGAGAGGGAGAGGCAGGCTCCCTTCCAAGCAGGAAGCCCTCATGCGGGCCTCCATCCCAGGACCCTGAGATCATGACCTGAGTGAGCCCCAGGCAGAAGCTTAATCCACTGAGCCACACAGGCACCCCATATTTTTTAATTTAGAGTCTCCTTTTGGCTTGGGTTCTTTCAATTACTCTTGCTGAATGACTTCCATCCAGATACCTGCTCTCTGACTCCTGGGTATATTTTCACCACAGCAGCATTCAAGTGGGCAGGCTCACTGGTGTCTCTCAGAATCAGTTGTTAGATTCTACATTACCTTTGGCCCTAAACTTGATTCTGTTATTGCAAATACCACAAAGCATAGCATATAGGACCATGTTGCTCATTAAATCAAACACAAATTCCATTCACTAACATTTAAGACTCTACAATCTGACCTAACCCCACTATCAAAACCTATAATTCATTTCCTCCCCACTTCTCACCAGATAACTGTATCAGTGATTCCAAACCCTACCCAAGGCTTTCCCACTCTGAAGCTTCCCTCATACAATTCCGATTTGAGAAAACCCTTCTCAGAATTCCATCTCCACTGTTAGAATTCTATACATTTTCAAGGCTAGACAGCAAAGAGCCAATTTTTCAGAGTACAGCCAGAAGTAAACTCTCATTTTCCAAAACCTTTCCACCTTGAGCAAAACAGCAGTAACTACACTGCCTGTGTTTGAATCCCTGCTTCTCCACTAGAACACCAGCTGGAACACACTGGTCAAGTTATTTGAGCTATTTTAGCCTCTATATTCTGACCTGCAGAGTAGGGACAGTAACAGTCTCAACTTCATAGAGTTTTGGGAATGATAATCTGAGTTTAAAATAAAAATGCCTAGCATATAATACCTGCCCAATAAATACTTACTGTTATTAAAATTAAATCTCAAAGATACTTTTTATTATATGAAAAGTAAAACATTTTATGATTATACAATACTTCTGTCCTTTTCTAAGCTTTTCTAGGACGTTTAGTACCTTTAGGTGGTATTTTACAGCTTGTTAAAATTTCCCCATTCAAAAAAAGTTTTATCCACACAATAACTGTGATCTGCCAGTTAACCCATTTCACCAATAAGGAAAACAAAGATCCTGAGAGATCAAGTAGCTGATGCAAAGACACACATAGTTAAATAAATGCTACCTGCCCTGATAGCGATCTCCACAAACTCTGCCCCATGTCACAGCTTCCTTGGAAGGAAAAGCCCACGTTTTCTAGATGTTTCTACTCCCCAGAGTACACAGCTCATTGTTTTGTCTGAAGTAAGCACAAAATACACATTTCATGAATTACTTAATACTAAGTGATAAAATAGGAACAAAAAGAGCATCATGATGGAAGTAAGATTTACAAATCAAAATGGAGGTAAAATTCACAAAAACTTGATGGACAAAAGTTAGTATATTATCGATTATAAACATGTAAAATAAAGTCAATAGGTTTGGTTTTAGTGACTCTCATCTGGAATCTTAGGTCTGTAAAATTTCCTGATAGTCCAATATCAGAAATCATCTGTGAGCAAAGACTCTTATACAGTAGGCCTTTAAGAACCAGAGAATGAGACAGTTCTATTTCGAGCTCCTAGGCAGGCTGGGGTGGGGAAGCAGACGAGGATGGGAAGATATAATGCTAGGTAGCTTGAATCATCTTTCAAAATTTCAAATCAGGGGTGTCTGGGTGGCTCAGTTGGCTAAACATCTGCCTTAGGCTCAGGTCATGATCCCAGGGTCTTGGGATTGAGCCCCGCAATGTGCTCCCTGCTCATGGAGGAGCCTGCTTCTCCCTCTCCCTCTACCTGCAGCTCCCCCTGCTTGTGCTTGTTCTCTAAAAAATAAATAAAATCTTTTTAAAAATTTCAAATCAAGAGAAAATTCTTTATAGATGTCACATTGTGTCCAACTAAGTCCATTTGTTAATTTATTCATTCATTCAATAAAGTTTCACTAAGTACCTATCATGTGCCATGTTCTCTATCAGACACTATGGCTATAATGATGAACAAAAGATCTGTCTGTTAGCAAGCACTACGCTTTACCCCGAGTCTACAACTGAGGGGTGTGTGTGTGTGTGTGTGTGTGTGTGTGTGTGAGAGAGAGAGAGAGAGAGAGAGAGATTGAGACTGGTGAGTGATCTTTGGCTTCACTTCTTAGCTCATACATGCAAAACCCACCTCTCCACACTGTCAAACAAAAGAATTACAAACAGATCCGTAAGCTAAGTAAATTTATTTTTGGATTGTCCACAACGAGACCATGACTCCAAAAACTTCTAGAGTCATTCTAAGCAAGATTTATAATTGGGTGAGGATTCTGACTATTGTCATCTATGCCTGTGGATAATAGTATAATGCTTTCTAAAAGTGACATTATTCTTGAAATAACTTCCAATCTCATTTAAAAAGATCTGCAGTATGGGTGGCCAGGGGTAGGGACAAAATAAGTCCACTCTGATATCCTTGAATTTTAGGTCTAGTGTGGTATAATGTCAGTTTTGATTTTAACCCAGCTTCTATCTGAAGGAAATTGTATTTTCAATAGAAAAGTGATGTTTATTGCAAATGACTAACTCACCATGCAGTTCCCTGGGGGAGTGCATTATTTGTACCTAAACAAAATGAAGAACAACTGTCAAGATTCCAAAAATAATGAGTAAACATCTCTGGATTTCAGGAATAAATGATGTGAACTGACAAAAGAAAATAGGCCCTTAAGTAGTAAATTTTATAATTAGCCTCTGTCTTCAGGGACAACATATATATATGCACATCATTGTCAATTTCGATGAGTTTTCTGCCCTTGTTACTATGTGTTGCCTGCCAGTCAGTGGTGATACGCTTGCATTTTTATAAGTGCATATAAATTTATTCTTTCCCTTAGGGCAGATCTGGAATATACATTACATAATGACAGTTATAATAAAACCTAGTGGTAAATTTATGCTGATAAATGATTATTTTTAATAATAGAACTTTTCATGGGCCCTGATTAGAGAATTCTTGCTTAGACATATTATGCTTTGTAAGGGAGTAAAATAGGCAGCTATATGTAAAATTGACCTCGTGTTCTTAAAAATTATATAAAATTACTTCATTTTCTTAAAAATTTTCATAAAAGTGTATACATATGGTTTTCAAAAAAAAGAAAAAAGTTCTGCATGAAATTGTCCAAGTTTTGTGGACAAGTTTCAAATAATTAAGCATTTTTAAATGTTAAAAATGAGTAAGATAGTAAGATAATAGACAAAAGGTTAAAATAAAACACTACTTAAAAGTATTTAAAAAGATAATTCAGACACCCATCATATATGAGCATTTGCAATATACTCTTATGTTAGAATCTGTCCAACACCAGTGTCTGCAGTAGAATGAAGTGGTAAGCTTTACTTACAACTAGCTAAAATGAGTTACACATCAACTGAGAGGCAAACATTTATCATATATTGTCACAGAGACAGTAAATGGTGAAACTCTAGCAACCATTCAACATTTGCTTACCCAAGCAACAATACTTCTAATTGAAAAGTGAAATTTCAACAACTTTCTGTGTCCATGCCAACCACTACAGGAAGTGCCTTTACAGTCAATACTCATGGGTAAGGTGAAATTAAGAGTCTTGTTTTATGCTGTCCGGTGCTCATAGCATTAGCCCTGGTGGGAGAGTTGAGCGTCACACACCCGCTTGAGGCAGCTGCTACCATCTGCATCTGCTTGACCCAAAAAATTCCTAGGATTCTGACTTCATCTTCCCTAACACCCATTTCTAGCTGGGCCAGGAGGCCTGATCCTAGAACAGCCCACTTAACTTGACATGGTATCTCTGTCTTTGTTGTGTTTATATGTTTGTGTGTGTGTGTACATATTTAGATTTTAATTATAGATAATATATAACATATTTAATTATATAAATATATTTACTGTTTACTTAATCATATACATAAACAAATGAAATCATGTCCCTTTTGTTGGTGAGATGTATTTTATTTGCTGCACTCCCACGTCTGACTGGAACTCTGCTATAAGTTGTCAAATTCACTAAAAGCTCCTGTCCCTCTGCCTGCTGGCATGCACCAAAAAACTGGCTACTATGGACTTTCCTGGCTGCTCCCACGTGGAGCCAGCCCTACAATTTTCCTGGGCTCATTCCCACATTTCCAAAGGATCCTGGTTCCCTTGCTTTCTTCACTAGCCAGTACTGCTGGGGCCCTAACAGTATGGATTATGTTCTGGCCTGCCTGAGTTATGACACAAGGAGGGTCATTAAAGTTAAAAGTGTTAAAACCACATGTGGATTTTATGGCCCTCATGCTGTCTATATAGACTAAAGTCATCAACCAACTGCTGTTCTGGGGAATTTTACTCCAGTACTACAAGTCAGAGAATGAAGGGTGTTCGGCTTACTTTATTCTTATACACTTAAAGTATTCACCATCAGTCTTTTTTTTTTTTTTAATTATTTTAAAATAAAAGCTAAAACTGAATGAATTATTCCAATGTAACAAATGCAATTATTTGTAAATTCTTTTTGTGAAAACCATGTCTAAATAATGAATATGACAGTATGAGATGTAGACTAACCATCAATTTTTAGCAAAAAAAGAAAAGTCACCACACACACACACACACACACACAGTCACACACAAAAGAACATTCTCTTCATGGTAAAGAAACACTCTAAAACATGTCTTTGGAGAAGGTACATAGGTGATTCACCACTGGAATATTCACCACATATTGATATGGTCATTTATACCAACTTCCATATCATAAAAACTACCCCCCAAAACTATTGAACTTGTTTTCTTTGGGGAAAATAATGAAGAGCATTTAGATAATCATTGTTAAGAAATCCTTGTAGACTAATAAAATTGTCTTTCTGTCAATGAGTGTAGTATGTAATAAGAAAAGCCTGGCATATTTGAAATTGTTGCTGGAGTCAAAATAATGCAGAATTTTCATATGATCGATTTTAGATGGCACTTGTTTTGCTGGTTATAAAACATACACCTTTTAAGATAGCACTGATGCTCATGAACTAAGTCAGTATTTGGAGATTATTACTTCTTTTTGCTACATAAGTTTCTTCTCTCACATTTAGCTAAAACTTAAAACTACTGCCATTCCTGATAAAAGCTTGGCTAAATATTGAAATAAATAATAAAACCTAACCTTGTGTTCCTTGTGTTGTTAGTTCCTATATTTGCCTTTAAAAATAATTCTGTCTCATAATCAAAGATCCTATATCAGATTAACTTTGATAACATTATTTAAAATGCATATATGTAGTGTTTAGGGTCCAAAATCTGATCATTGTTTTCCTCTTTCAATCCATAATTTTGTTCAGATATTCTCCCCATCACTACCTCCAGGAAAAAGATCTTGATTACTCTGAGGTAGCCAATATATGGCATTAAACATGGCAACTACTTTTTAATCTGGCCCAGTTACATAAGAGAGGATTTACGTTTCATAATTGGGGAATAGATTCTCTTTCTCTCACACAACAACAAAAAATGAAAAAAAAAAAAAAAAAAAGGCAACAAAACATGCACACAGTACTAGTTCACACTCTCAGCCCACTTGCAACCACAATGAGAGATAGCCTAGGAACAAGATGGCAGGGCAAAGAGCCTGAAAGGCCCAGTGATTCGGTTCAGTCAAAATAAATTCTTAAGCACTGACAAATTCTGGAGATAAGAAATATCCTTATTTCTTAGACCATTTTTTTAAAAGATTATTTATTTATTTGTTTAACAGACAGAGATCACAAGTAGGCAGAGAAGCTGGCAGAGAGAAAGGAGGAAGCAGTCTCCCCACTGAGCAGAGAGCCCGATGCGGAGCTCAATCCCAGGACCCTGGGATCAAGACCTGAGCTAAAGGCAGAGGCTTTAACCCACTGAGCCACCCAGGTGCCCCTCTTAGGCCATTTTTTGCCAGATTTCCACTACTTACAGTTCACAGCATCATAGCTAATTCAATATACTTCAGTAATAACCCAGTTGAGACCTCAAACTTAATTTTACTGCAGATACTGATCTTTCTTTTGGGGTCTTATATTCCACAAGTAATGGAAAAGTAATACTACTTAATGTCTTAATTTCAAAAAGATAAATTTTGAGGAAAGATTTATTTTAAGCATGGGAACTGGAGGTGCTTTTAAAGATTTATGGTTAAATTTTCAAAGCAAGAATTTTAGTGAAGTGTTAAGTGAAATGTTTAGGCAAAACAAATCACATTGTTGATGAAGATGAAAAAAATCTCTAAAATGAAATTAAAAGTTTAACTCTGTATATTAACCAAATTTAATGAAAACAGGAGGTGTGTTTCATTTAAATATATTATTAGAAATTATCAGTTAAGGGGTGCCAGGGTGGCTCAGTTAATTGAGGTTCCAACTCTTGATTTCAGCTCAGGTCACAAAATTAGGGTCCTGGGATCCTGCTGGGCTGCAGGCTTCGTGGTCAGCAGGGCGTCGGCTTGGGGTTCTCTCTCTCTTCCTCTCCCTCTCTGTCTGTCCCTCACCCCACTTGTGCACCCACTCTCTCTCAAATAAATTTTTTTTAAAAAAGGGTAGCCAGTTAAGTTGCTTTAAAATAACAATCTTAAAAATTCTCTGTCCTTTATGCCATAGGATTAATGGAAAACTTAAAAGAGGAACACTTTCCTATGTTAAGGAAACAAGATATACTAGTTCATACTTCGTTTTCTGAATATACTATCCCTAAGTATAAACTCTACCTAACGTAAGCTCCTAAAATGGAATCTGAGTAAACACAGATCCTGGAGTTAGACATGTATGTTCACCTTAGGAAAGTTCCTTCACCCGCGAACTCAGCACACTCATGTGTCAGACAAGGATTATGCCATCTCTTCCATAGAGTTTTGTTAGAAGATTAAATGATACTTTATGGGACAAAATGTATTTTTCCACATTTCTATTTCAAACTTTCAACTGAAAACACATCTTCTCTCAAAAATGTACAGCATATATGAACACACACAGCAGAATATACCAGCATAGTACATTTTTATCCACACATATACACACTTTCCTCATATGTCAAATCTAAAAAGTAACGGAGTAATAATACAGAATCTGGTTTTTGGGCTCCATTATTTACTTTCAATATTCTCTCTGCATAGCACACCTTTCACTTTTGTTCTACTTTAGAAAGTTCCAAATTGAATCCTAGGCTAGCCAATCCCTTGCTCCTCCAAATTCCTGCAGTGCATCTAATATTTATGATGTCTGGCCTCGCTAATTTCCTTCTCTACAAAATACAAGGTATGTGTATGCACAGTGAGCCATGAGCAATGATTCTGACCTCTATATGCCACTCATTACAAAAATCAAAACCCCATATAAACTTTAAGATGTATGAACCGTGAGCCATATTTTATGCACTGAAATCCTCATAATGCCTAGCCATATATCTTGCTTGAATTAGAAAATCTGTAATGTTATTAATTATAATGATCACTTGAATATGATTCAAGCTTTAGTTGGACAATTTTTTAAAACTCCAACCTGATTAAAGCATTAGGCTTATTCACTAAATTGTTCACCTGATAAACCAATAGTATTCCCCAGTTAATACACAGCTTCTTCCTGAGGTGGCTTACAAAAGACCAAGTAACTTATCCCTCAGGTATAAGTTCCACCAAAACCTATAACAGTCAGTATTTCATTTTTTTAAGTCTCTTGGTAGGGAGATCTCACTACCTCCATACTCAGAACAGCCAACCTACTTCCTGGGAAGATGCTTAGCTGGAGGTGGGGATACAGGCTACAGAAACAGATTTTTTTTTTCTCAGTGAAAATTAATCTGTCCATATAAATATGGAACTGGAAATTTGGCCTCAGCAGCATTATTCAACTGTGTAAACCAACCAGACCAACAGGCTCATTTAAATTTCATTTAACAAATAAATTTAGCCAAAAAGAAAAAAACAAATTTACTCAACTTTGATTAGCATTTTGATACACATGTTCTTTATCTTTTGATATTTTCATATTGTCTCCAGTGCAAAGCTGTAATTAAAGACAGAAACAGTGCTAAGAATCAAAAATTTAATTCATTTACCATAATCTTATGTTTCCTTGAACAGGTCCCTTGAAACAATGACCAATGACCGATCCCTCTACAATTGATTATTTCTCTCATTTAACACATAATTCTGTAACTGAATATATCCATCAAGGAACATGCTTCTCTGCCTATTTTATACCTCTGGCAACATTTATAGACATCAATTCCATCAAATTATCAATGAAAATATGAAATACTGTGAGACTTAATTAAGATAACAACACTGAAGAAACGAGCATTATTCTTCTGGGGAGTGTTTTCCAAGCAGTTAAGCATGAACTGTTGGGTAGAGAATCCAACATAATAGACATAGACTATTTCTAGCCCTGGAAAAGTAGCATGTTATTAATCACATTATAATCCTTAGATAAAGCGGAAGACATGTTATTAGACTTCTCATTGCCAGAGCCCCAAGGACTTGCCATCTCAGTAGACAACACGTTTTTTTCACAAACCAAATATTCAGCTTACACGCATCTTCATTTAACTATTAGAATCTAGTACAAAACAAATCTTTCTCATGCTCAGTTTCCTTATCTGTGAAATGGGGGGAAAGTAATAATTACCTAATGTGCCCGGGTGTTCTATGGTTTAACTAATTAAAGGTTGTAAAGCCTGATAATACACTAAGTGGTATTAAATATCTATATAGCATGCATTTACTGGCCAACTTATGCTCCAGCTGCTTCAACACAGCTGCTCCTAATAAGCAGTAGGAAACCCACTAAAAGCATGTGAAGAGCTGATTGGAGGAAATGACATGGAAGGAGTGTTTATACAACTCGTTAATTTGTTAACATTGTTTTAAAAATTAAGAAATGTTTTCATTGTAGGATGTTGCTATCTTTAAAATTCCCAGAAAAGTGAAACCTCACCACCTTGTAGAGGATAAAATTTAACACTGTGGGAAGAAAATATCTGGGATTCCATGGACTATACCAAGAGCGCTTTTGAACCCAAACTGACGTGGTTTGCCTTTTTTCACTGCTCTCTCTTCTCTTTGCTCTGCTAATAAAATCCAGATGATATATATATACAGGTATAAGCAAAGACACTAGGTAAATTCCTATGGAGGGAAAGATGGGTTGTGTGCACTGAGGCTTTTTAGCAGACTGGAGGCAGACCAAGAAGAGAGTGGATTATACGCAAGCATATATTAGGATCTCAGGATGCTAAAGACTGGCATCTGTGGCTCTACCCATATCATGAGCCTAAATTGTAATACTTCCCTACTCCTTTATACTCCCAGGTTCCTTGCTAAGATCCCCACGCCCAAATCCTGTGCATAAGCCAGCTTCAGAAGTGCCTTTCTGCTCCCCTGGGTTCTTATCCTTGGTTGGGCAACAGGACTTGCAACGTTTTCCCCTGACTTCTCAGTCTACTTCATCCACCCCTACAGCCCAGCTCTGTATTTCTGACTCCACTTTGATGGCCTGAATACAATTTACAATTATTCCTTTTATTAAACAATTTACTTTGATTTTTTTTTTTTAAGATTTTATTTATTTGTTTGACAGAGAGAAATCACAAGTACACTGAGAGGCAGGCAGAGAGAGAGAGAGAGAGAAGGAAGCAGGCTCCCTGCTGAGCAGAGAGCCCGATGCGGGACTCGATCCCAGGACCCCGAGATGATGACCTGAGCCGAAGGCAGCGGCCTAACCCACCGAGCCACCCAGGCACCCCTACTTTGATTTTCTTAATCATGAACTATAACCCAATTCTAGTTAATCTGTCCATGACAGCACAATTGTACTGTCTAAACTCTTTCCTTAAAATAAGGAATGTTCCTTGCCTCTATTTCTAGTACTACTATTAACGTAAACAGCTGCTGACTTTTCCATTCCAAATCATTTTTCTGAGTAAGTAGATGAAGATAATTTCTAATCACCATGTCCATTTTACAAAAGGCCATCAATATATTAATTTTGCAGAGGACACCGCTGTGGTATATTAAAGGATACAGAAACACTTCATTAGGTAGCTGAAAAAAATAGTAAAAATTGCCACTGTGAAGAGTAAGAGAGGAAGACCCTTTTGAATACTGCAATGCTTTGTATTCTCATAATGGATATCTTCCAAATAAAGTAGCAAAAAACAAGAACCTGGTCCTGAGGCCTAAGTACTCAAAGAAAGAAGAGCTCAACATGAATTCATCAAAAGCGAAAAGCATTATTTTCAGCAAATAGCTAAAATCATTTGGTCTCTGTTAAACATCACATAGACTCGCAGAGAAGTGCACCAGGCCACTTGGAACCACTGAACAAACTGGCTGAACAATGGTGACTGTTAATATCAACTTTCAAGTATTTCCAGGCAAAAATTACTTTTGTCACATCAGCATCATAGGTTTTGATCAGAAAATAAAACCTTGGATGCTCTGCCATCCATTAACCTTCTAGGATAAGAAGTCACATTTAAGAAAAAAAAGGTATAAGCCATCTGTTCCTCAGTACTTTACGTTTTATTAGAGATCAAAATCAGCTCCTGTAAGAATATGTATTTAACTTACATCAGTTATGCCCCTCACAAAATCTACCTTCCTGAAACACATTTTAATATTGTGCCAACAGCTTTTGAGTGGCATATAAAACATATATGAAATTCAATATTGAATATCATGTAAAAATATAATTTAGGACTCCATTATATAAATTCATATCCAAGCACATTAGAAACCCACATGTTGCATTTTCGAATTCAGTGCTAAAGAAATCTGTGCTTCCTCTGAAGAACTGGTATATATATTCCTGTTCAGTATCATAAACCACATAATTATACCATGTTTGCTTTTTCCTAAAACCCAACTCCAGCTTCCTGGAAGCTAAGAACCAAATCTGAGTGTCACTCAGAGACAGTATCTGTATGCTTCTAATTTGGCATGTTTATATTTGAAATAGATTTTTTTAAATTAGAAGATTTTATTTATTTGTCAGAGAGATAGAGAGTAAAGCACAAGTAGGCAGAGCAGCAGACGAGGGGAGTGGGAGAAGCAGGCTCCCTGCCAAGCAGAGAGCCTGATGTGGGGCTCAATCCCAGCACCCTGGGATCATGACCTGAGCCAAAGGCCGACATTTAACCACTGAGCCACCCAGGAGCCCCTGAAATGGATTTTTTAATTCAACTTCTCTTTTATTATTTTATTTCTGATTCCTATTTTTTTAAACCAGCCTCAGAGCTTTAATGAAACAGTAGGCCCTAAACATAAATAAACAAATGCAAACATAAGTTTACCCTAAAAATAATCTATCTTTCTAGAGTACAGATCAATATTTTAAAAACTGCTGTTCTATTGTAGTCTTAATGTGAATAATTGGTATGATCTTAAGAACAACTAAAAATAGAGGGATTCTTCTTCTTTGTAACTTTGGCTCTTCGTCTCCCTATTTATACTTACCACAAAATCAAATTATGCTTGATGGTACAATAGGAGTATTGTATAAAATGAGTATAAAAATCAAATGAGTATAAAATGAGTATTTCAATGAGTATAAAAATCAAAGAGCCATAGTTCCAGTATGTTATACCCCAAAGTAAACCAGGCAGTTTGGAAAGAATGCAAGCCAAATGGAGCCCGTGGGGAGCAAACATGAGAACAGAGCCTTGCATAAATATACCGGGGGGGATATTTTGGGGAGAAAATAAAATATTAGTACAGATGATAAAAATAGCAATACTCATTTAACTAATCACCTCTTATCAGCCTACCCCAAAGAATGCAAGATTATGTTTGCTAATTCTCTTCTCTCCATCAGTATGTTTCACCTTTCCTCTTTTCAGCTTTGTAGTCTTAAAAAAAAATACCGGTCATGTCACAGAGATAATGCCCCACCCACAATCTATCGAGGCAAACAAAGCTGGGGAAACACTATGAAATCCAGTGGGAAAAGGAGGTAAGATTTAATAAGGTCAGGAAGAAACCTCAGCACACTAATGTAACTTGGAAATATTTCCCAATATTCCTTTGTTTCTTCAAATCATCACATTTACAGTCTTTTCTTTCTTTATAAATGAAATTCCACAAATGCACTCCCAACGCCACAGCCAGATCAGTGCTTTTGTAAACTTATGGTTTTCCTGGAGTGCAGACTATAGAAATGCTAACACAAACCCATGACCTGCTTGCTATACCTTTTCCAAATAAAAACAGAAGGGGGAAAAATGCCCCCAAACATCTGTCATCGTAACCTAGTTATTGCCTGTCTTCATTCCCACTTATTTGAACTTTATCACAGATGACGTATGCCCGCAGAGCTGCTACATCCAGCTCAACAGCTTCAGTAACTTAACAGTTATTACTTAATAGTAGTAATAAGATGGTTCCTTGTAAAGATGTCACACTGGCGTGTGTCTGTGTGTGTGTGTGCCTGTGAATATGTGTATGTTTCATAAGGCCAAACCGACTAGTATGTTATGGGACACAAAACTGGGAATTAAAACCCAATCAAAGTTCATTTTTTTTCCCCAGTGGCCCATTCTACAACCTTGGACTAGTCAAAGTCATTGCACATTTTCTAGGTTTTGTCATTATTGTAAAAGATGGCAACCAATTTAACACTTAATTGTGTTAAGTGTCCTCAACCTTAGAGAACAGTCTCTGCTTTTTCACAGTATGGAGTAGTGCACGGTATATAGACCATGTGTAGAAATGTAAGACTAGTATTAGAATTTTGGTCCAGGAACTTAACAGCAGTGTGATATTGAAAATGTAACATTTAGGGGCCTGAAATCTATCATCTATTAAAAATATGGGTGAAAATATATATTTTAGAAATTTTAGTGAAAAATCACTGTAGGAATAGACAGAATTTTCATCCTTACGACTGGCATATTTCAGGCACTAAAGAAATCTCAGTTTTCTTCAGTAACTTCCCTTGTCTCAAGATGTATTGTTTGTATTGCACCAGGTTTATTCTCAGAAGCATTTAACTTTATTCTCATATATGAACTGGGAAAACAGCTCTGCCTTCAAAAAACTTACAACCTAACTAGGAAAGGGAAAAAACAGGCAAGAATACGCCATTGAGCATCAAATGAAACTCTTTAGATTCTCAAATTTAAAACAAATGTGCTGGCCTTCTTTGAAAGCCCATACACTTTCCTGCCTACCCAGAGTATTCTTTTTTTTTTTTTTTTTAAATATTTTACTTTATTTATTAGACAGACAGAGATCACAAGTAGGCAGAGAGGCAGGCAGGGCAGGGGGACGCAGGCTCCCTGCTGAGCGGAGAGCCCCATGTGGGGCTCAGAGGCTTTAACCCACTGAGCCACCCAACCACCCCTACCCAGAGTATTCTTGAAGAAAGTTTGCAAAATAGCTCAAGCTATTGTGCATATCTCTTGGAAGAAGGAAGTTAAATGAGACAGGAGATAGAAGTGGAGAGTAGAAATAACCAATTTATCCAAAATGACTTCATAATGTCCCATAAACATGATGAAGTTCTACTTTGTGGACGTTTTCAAAATCTGAGTTCACCTCCACAGCCAAGCAAAGAGAGTAAGACATGATTAAGAGCAGAATTAAGCTTAGCCAATTTTGATAATTTGCTTTCTGTTTTGTAATTGAAGGACAACACACATGGTTAAAGTTTTTATTTTTAGTCCATCTATAATCATTAAGTATATATTAACATACTGTTGTTTTTATTTAGCATCATAAATATTTTTCTAAATTTCCATGGTCTACATAATTATCATTATTAGAGGCTACATGATGTACTATCCTGTTGGTGAACCATAATTTATTAAAGCATTTTATATGTTATACATTTAGCTTGTTTCCATTTTGTGCTGTAGTGAATTTCTTCTTCCTTGGGTTGAAATATTTTCTCAGGACAAGTATCTGGGGGACAACATTATCAAAGTATATAAATATCTTTTTTTAGAGGTGGGGGAAGGTGAGGAGGGTAGGGCAGAGGGAGAAGGACAGAAAAAAAAAGTCTTACGCAGGCTCCTGACACAGTACTCAATCTTGAAATCCTGAGATCATGACCTGAGCTGAAATCCAGAGTTGGGACTCTGAACAAACTAAGTCACCCAGGCATCCCGAAGTATATGACTATCTTACCCATATCATGCCAGGAAAATTAATCATCACCATTTACCATCTGCATCTAATTTTTTAATATATATTTTTAAGTTTTATGAATAATTTACGTCAGTATAAAAATAGTGAAAAACTTTAGTATAGTTTATGACAAGAATTTAAATATACCAATCTCTTAAGTGAATTTTGGGATATAAATATTAAAAAAGATAAACTTTTATCAAAATGGAATGGATCAGGGTTTTGTAGTAAAGTATTATATGATTAAATGTTTCCAGTTGAATGACTAATGAAGTGAGAATGTCATATATATTTGTGTCCTTAAAAATGCATTATTCGTACTCTTATTCTTGATTTGGAGAAAATTTATCTAGAATATCATAATCTGAAGATTCATGTGCTGAGATCTCACATAAAAAATTTCAGCAACATCATTAAAGTCTATTGTGTTCTTTTCATTCATCTTCTGATTCATTTAATAATTGTGAAACATCTTCCCTTTTAATTTTGTATTTTTAAGTCTTTTTTGGAATTGTTGAGAATACAAGCTGAATACTGAAATAATTCCTAGGATGATGAAATAGCAAAATGTTTCAAGGTATGGAAAAAATAATATCACTAAAATCCCACAAGATATCTTAGAGGGTTCAATGGATTCATATGATAATTACAAGAGAGGATGAGTTTTACTCTAATTAAAAAAATGTAAATGGTCTCTTTTTCCTCTGGAAGACCTCTAAGAAACCATAAAAGTCATGGTATATCAATCTTTATAAAGAGTTAGAATAGCTCTCAAAAGACACTAAAAGCTAAAATTGGATCCAATGGACCCTAATGGACAGAGGGTAGATAGTTCTTTCTGTATGTCCATTTTCTAGTTAAAAGTTTTTTTTTTTTTTAGAGACAGAAATTAGACACCTAATACTATATATAGAGTATTATGCTATTATTTAATTTATAAGGTAGGTCCAAGAGGGAGAAATTATAATCTTCATATATTATAGCTGGGGAAACAGCTCCAAAGAAATTCCTTTTTTCTGCTAAATTCACATCACAATTAAATGACAGAATAATTATTTGAACACATCTCTATTTTATTTGTACTTTTATTTTATTCTATTTTATTTATTGTATTTTACTCTATTACATATTTATTTTATTTTATCCTAATTTATTTTTTTTTCATATTTCCAAAATTCAAGTTTTACAAGTGAGTTAGTTTTCACAAAATGTAACCATAGAAATAGAATTTCACTCCACACACTGTTTTAAACCATATCAAGAAACAATATGAAATTGTGGAAAAGGAATATAAAGAGAAAATATTCACCTGCCAGTAATCTCTGAAAAGAGTAGAATCCATATTGGTTTTCTACATATTTAAAAGCACAAAGAAAAAAATGCCAGTATTTCCCTTGGAAGTCATTCTTTTTCTTTGAAACAATATGGATTTATATTTTCCTGAGGTTTTAAGTCAGAACAAGGCACTGGTTTTCTTACCCCATGGTTTGCAATTATGAGGAATAATGCTTCTGCCACATAACATGCTGCCTGTTGCCTCTCAGCCAACTTAGTGACAATGGCCCTCACCACAGGGCCCACATCGAAGAGGCACATCAACAGTTGCCTGGCTTACCAGCCTTCTCTAACACACATTGTTTTAGAAAAGAAAAATGACTGCTAATAAATTTAAAGCCACGATGGCTCAGTAACTGGGTAAAGCAAGACATTAATTATCTAAAATCAGGAAGTATTCACAAGTTATCATACTGCCTCACATTTCTTCAGCAATTTGCTCTTCTATAAGATTTGTCCCCCAATTCAGCTTTCAAGCTAATGGAAGTCCTAACTGTGTATCTCCACGAACATATAAGGGAAAAAAAAAAAAACAAAAAAACCTCAACTCAGTCTCCAAACTACCCTATGTTACTTTCTTCATGGGGGCCTACTTTCTGAATAGAGAAAAGCAGTATTTTTAGGAAAGCAGTTCTCAACAAGGTTTGAGGGTAGGAGTAGGATGAGGAGACTGCATTTCCAAAGCACCTTTGCCTGCTAACTTCGCTCAATCTTTAAATTTCTAATAACCCAGCTCTTGGTTGAGGACCACTATTTTGATTACCTGAAGAGATGAGAATTGAGGATTGTGACTAATCAAGTTTTTATGAGAATATGTTCAAATAGAGTCTTTTAAAAGGAATAAGAAGGTTGATGGGATCCATACATTTGGAAATCATGGGGAGAAGAAAGAAGGTTCTGCCATATGAAAATATATACAGGACATCAGCCTAGTCACAATTCTCACTCTGTGGGAGAAGTCCACTTTCTTGCCTTATTAATGTTGGCCTTGGTCACGTGACTTGTTTGATCATTTGAATCTGAACAGAAGTGACAGTGTGTCTACTTATAGCATAGGCTACAGTTAGCACAAAATTCTTTTGCTCTTTTTTTCCTCCGTAGGAAGAGTATGCCCCAGCAGCTACCAGTTCCAGAATGAAAATACATGGAGTTACTTGAACCTATGGGGAAAATAAGTGTTTTTGTTTTTACAGTCTCTGAAATTTTGAAGTTGTCAATTAAGGTCCATTATTACAGAAACCCAACTAATACACGTCTTTCAAGAATTATTCTCCATATTCATTCCCCTCATTCTGTCTTGAACTACATTCACTACAGTAAGCAAAACAATAGCAGTTAAGCATGCAAGCTCTGAAATAAGATGGACCTTCGGTAAGCTAACTTCTGCAAACCTAGTTATTCAGTAGTAAAATTGGCATAACAATACTACCTATCTCATTATTATTATTATTACCATGAAGACCATGTAAGATAATAGACTTAAAATCGTTAGTATAATGGTTGGTATACAGTAAGCATCTAGCAAATATTAGGTATGATATTATTATTTTTCGCATTATCTGTGTCTTAATTACTGACAATATTAACATGACAGAGCCTGCATAAGGGCCTGTCATTTTCGTAGGAAATACGAAATGAAAGTAGGAGGAAAGAAGGGCTGGGGCATCCTTCCAGTGGTCAGTCATCCATGGCCATGCAATGAAAATTGACCTCAACACTTTATTCAAGATTTTCCAAGAACAATGCAACAGCAAAAGGGAACAAAAATAAATTAGCGCTTTTAAGATGTGATATTGAGAACAAATGACTTTTACATGTGATCAAATATGAACTGTTTCACACTGAAAGTATTAATCCTTTTGAGAGAAGTGTTTCTATTATATGCTAAACACCCTTCCTCTGTATAAGAATTTATTTTTAACCATTTTTCATGACTCTATGTCTTGATTTCTTATCTATTTTTTAAAAATTATAATAATTTATATTTTTAATATAAATTTGCGATATCAATGCTGATTATAGAATAAATACTATAACTTACATTTACTCTAAATGCAATCTATGTAATATTTGTTCTTTGGTTTACTTTAAATAAAAGTTGAGCATAGTATGTATGGTTATTAGGCTAGTTCTCCATGACCATCTTTCAACCCAAAACAAATTAATGACCAAAGAATAAATCAGTATTCTTAGAAGTTCTTTCGTATTATTAATAAAATTATATTTTATCAGTACCATTTGATATTATAGCATTATTCAAAATATTTCTCGTGGGACGCCTGGGTGGCTCAGTGGGTTAAAAAGCCTCTGCCTTTGGCTCAGGTCATGATCCCAGGGTCCTGGGATCGAGTCCCGCATCAGGCTCTCTGCTCCGCGGGGAGCCTGCTTCCTCCTCGCTCTGCCTGCCTCTCTGCCTACTTGTGATCTCTGTCTGTCAAATAAATACATAAAATCTTTTTAAAAATATTTCTCTTTTTAAGATTTTTATTTATTCATTTGAGAAAGATACAGAGGAGAGAGAGAGAGAGAGAGCTCAAGCAGGGGGAGAGGCAGAGAGAGAGGAAGCAGTCGACTCCCCACTGAGCAGGAATTTTTTTTTTTTTTTTTCCCAAATAGGACTGGACCCCAGGACCTGGAGATCACGACCTGAGATGAAGGAAGATGCTTCATCTGAGCCACCCAGGCACCCCTCAAAATATTTCTCATAATTCAGAATTAGTCACCACTTCAACTGCTTTGCCATATTCAACTCGGTTTAAAAACTTCTAACTACGGCAACAGAGCATCTTATTGTGCTTGCCACAGCACTCTTTGGTGGGTAAATAACACCACCTTGTGAAAACTGAAGATATTTATTCTAAAGACAATAGAACCAAATTGTGAGTTTTTATTCCTATCTCATTAACTCAATAAACTTTTACCAAGAACACACAATGCACTGTGTTTTGAGCAACGGAGAGAGAGAGGTAAGCAAGACAGACAAGGTCTCCAGTATCACAGAGTTTAAGGGGAAACAGATAATGCGCAAGTAAATAAATGAATAAATGTAGTGTGATGTAGAGACTTAAGACAGAGTGCTGTGATAGAGAGCCGCTCGATTAGATTAGATGGCCAAGGAAAACATCTCTCTCAGAGGTGAGATTTACACTGAGCTCTGAATGACAAGCAGCAGCAATCCAGTGGCAACAGAGAGAGATTTATAACTCCTAGCTTAAATGTGAACTGGAGCCTTTCACTCGTCTTGACAATTCTCTTTAAAACTATGTAATTGTGCTCTAATTTATTTTTGGAGATTTTAGTGTACCAGACTTTGGGTGTTGAATAATCAAAATTTTTTTGAAACATATTTGTATTCCAAATACATATGCTGAATCCTCTCTACCTTGAAAAACTGATGAAAAGTCTAGGTCCCAGGAACAAAATTGTCTGCTTTTAACTCTCAGAAGGATAGAGAAAATGGTAGATTTTAAATATATGTGTTTATTAATGACTACCTACGCCTTATTTAAATCCCTATGTTTGGATCTTGGATTAAGATAATATAAAAATGCATCTGTTTTCAAGCCAAAATAAGATCACCAGATAACAGGTGATTACTTTCTAAGATGAATTCTTTATTAGTCGACTTTAGAAGTTGAAATGATTACCTTGTGTGTAAACAGCATTTTCTCTGAAGAGCTTAGTCATCCATTGAGACGTATTTTTAATTACTTTAAACCCAAATAATCCTCAACACATTTTAGTAATGTAGAAGGAAAACAATCTTATCCCAACTATTCTAATGAGTAAACTGAGGCAATTAAATTACTTAATCTTGATTAGCCTGTTGTCTGTATTTTCATAGTTTCAAAGTATCTGGATAAAATGTAACCATCTTTAGATAGTTACCTTCCTGATGACAATAAACATATAGATGTTTCTTTAAGTAATGAAATAATCCATTTTTATAAAACTTTTCATTTCTTTTAAAGTCAGCAATTCCATGAAATTTGTTCATCTGTGCTTCACTGAACAAGCATGTACTGTGCACATTCTATTATCCATAAATAATGTTAAGCAGTGATGACACAAATGTGACCAAGTGTGGTCTCTCCTGGCAATCACTGTTGTCATTTTTTTTGATGTAATGTTATACAATGTAAAACATGATCACACCGATGAATAACCATCTACTTATTACAGATTAAACTTTAACCTGGCATGTGATGGTTGTTCAATCAGTACTTGCTTACTGATAATATTATGCTATGTAGAGATAATCTTAAGATTGGAACCATAAATCAGATACAGCTTTACTTATAAGTATTATACAGAGGAAAGCACTGTTTTATTGCAGTACAGATAACCAAATTTCATATTTCAGAAAAAAAACCACAACTAAATTCCTCAACATTGGGGCACCTGGGGGGCTCAGTGAGTTGAGCATCTGCCTTCAGCTCAGGTCATGATCTCCAGGTCCTGAGATCAAGTCCAACATCCAGCTCCCTGCTTAGCGGGGAGTCTCCTTCTCCCTCTCTCCCTGCCTGCTGCTACCCCTGCTTGTGCGTGCTCTCTCTCTCTCTCTCTTTCTCTTTCTAGGTCAAATAAATAAATAAGATCTTTAAAAAAAATAATTCCTCAACATCTCCATCTATTTGCCTCTTTTTCCCCTCTCCTACAACACTGATTCAGAAACTCAAGAGTCTCGTGTCTCGACTGTCACAAAGTCTTCTAAATGATTTCTTCATCTCCGGTCCTCCTTAAGTGAAAATCACCTTCCATTTTTAAGTCTATCTTTGCATTTCATCTTTCTGAATACAAATTTTTAATGGTTCCTTCTTTTCTACTGGATAGAATTAAAATTTCCTAGAATTACATGGAAGTTCTTCTATGAATTAATCATTGCCTACATCCCATCAATACCCCACAACTCAGCCAAGTTGACTCCTTACACTTCCCATAATGTGAATTCTGTTTTATGGCTTCATGTTTTTGCCACTTACTTTCTTTCCTTGGAATGTCTTCCTCTTCACCTTGATAGCACAGATTTATTCACATCAAGACTCCATTCTGTAAAGCTTTTTCTGAACCCTACTTCCCTCAAGTAAAAACTTATTTCTTCCTGAATGCTCCTTATAACCATTAATATGGACTTAAATCACAATGCTCAGACTCTAACGCACTTCTAAAAATGTATACGTATACAGATATATCCCTTCCTGGTTGAATAAAGTCTGTTGAAGTCAGAATCTTTTTTCTACATAGGTAATTTGGCATTCAATGACAATACATTGAAGAATAAATGACTATGTGAAAGGCAGAATACAGGTATGGTAGAGAACAAAAATATGTATGAACTGTGATGGCTGCCTCCTGAGAGACTTCTCCTCAGGAGAAACTCCTGAGAGTTTCTCTAACTCTCCAGCTACAGGTTTGCCAACATTTTCTCTGAGGCATTAGCACCACTTAGCTTCCAGAACAATGTTGGGTTATGAAAGAACTTGAACTTATGTTTAAGACCCTGATTCCACCACTAACAACTACCTAAGCTTGAGCAAACTACTTATCTCTAAACCTCAGTCTTTTTATCAGTAAAATGGCGAATACAACAATACATATCTTACAAAGCTGCTGTCAGGATTAAATGAGAATATATACATAGTATGGAAAACACAGTCTAACACAGAGAAAGTGCTTAGGAAAAACAGCTATTTAATAGTTATGACACTCAATTGTAATTCATAGACCCAACATAAATCAACGAAAGCCAAAACAAAGTGATTGACTAGGAAGTGTGGTGTCTAATAGATTGCCGTAATTCATTAATTTTCTTCCATTTTCAGAATCAATTTCCCTCTCCCTACTTCTCTCTGTCTTGCTCTCTTCATTATATAGTTCCAAATTGTATATAGTTCCAATTCTTTTGCATTGTATATGGCTTTCATCAGTCCCATAGCTCAAAGCTTACATCATTCAATTTTGGCAAACCATTTAGCAAAATAAGAGGCAAGAAACATGCACTTTCTTAGCCTCAGTTTATATAATTTTTGTGAGGTTTTTAACTGGTCAGTGCTATAGGCTGACTGTGTACCCCACAATGTCTGTGTACTCCACATCCCCAAAATGATGGTGTTTGGGGATAGGGCCTTTGGAAGGTGATTAGGTTATTAAAGCTGGGCCCTCATAAAATGAGATTAACATCATTAATAAAATACACCCCGGAAAGCTCCTTTTCCCTTTCTGCCATATGAGGACACAGTGAAAAGACAGCCATTCATGAACCAGGAAGTGGAGCTTCATCATACACCAAATCTGCCAGCACCATGTTGTAGACTTCCCAACCTCCTCAACTGTGAAAAGTAAACTTCTGTTGTTTATAAACCATCCCAGTTTATGGCGTTTTGTTATAGCAACCTGAATGGACCAAGATGGGCAGCTTGGAACCAAACACTATAGATGGAAGGAAAAGCTACTAGAACTGGTCCAATCTAGATCACATGGTAATTGTTGAGTTCTAGAGGGCCAGTGAAGTCTTTACCAGAATGGGGAAGGAGAGAGACTGGATAGACAGAAACGAGAGCTTTTATATTATCCTTCTTAATAATATTTCCATTTTCTACCTGACTTTAGCTAAAGTAAGCTTGTTTTTTCTTTCAATTGATTATGCCCTAAAGAAGTGGTGCGCAGCATTAACCGTTGGCATCAGACTGTCCTTAGTACTACTTTTGCCACAACCCTAAGAACACGTCTTCATGCTCTACCCTAGCCACTTAAGTGAGTCAGTGAGATTTAGTTTATCACCCATATTGCTCCCTAATATCCTAACTCATAGTCTTTGCCTTGGTGGTATCTGAAATGATTTTTCCAGATGCCAACCCAAATATAAGGATGAGTCTGAGTATTTTGTAAGATGATCCTAGGAAGAATCAGTATGAAACAAGACAAGACAAGAAACAGAAGAAAACCAATGTGGTATGCATTAAAGAATAGGTTAATTTTTTTAAGATTTTATTATTTATTTATTTGTTTGATAGAGAGAGATCACAAATAGGCAGAGAGGCAGGTGGAGGCGGGGGCGATTGGGGGGGGGAGCAGGCTTCCCATAGAGCAGGGAGCCCGATGCAGTACCTCGATCCCAGGACCCTGGGATCATGATGACCCAAGCCAAAAGCAGAGGCTTTAGCCCACTGAGCCACCCAGACTCCCCAAGAATAGGTTATTTCTGCAAAAATCAGGGACTCAGCTCCACTGGGCACCTCTAGATAATGGTATGGGATACTTCTCAGGGTTGCCCCTTCCAAGGAATGAGGCATTTGGAATATTTATCATTCAATGTCCATTTGTTAGCTGCTGAGGGCAGCTCCAGGGTATGTCCATCCTCAAGCATTTCTTAATATTCCATGGGAGCTAAAAGAACACTCTTCAAGCAAAAAGTCATAGGAGCATACGGAGGATATCAATATGAGGACAATGAGTGCCAAGGGGACCTGGGCTGTTCATTGCAGAGTCTTCTTTAGAAGTGGCTTCCCATGTATTTTTTACGACTGAGACCTCCTTTGCTCTGTCCAGTAATCCATTCTCAGTGAACATCCAGTCCCTGACTAGTAGTCATGTTCAAACTTTCTTGATAGCCACAGCTATACTCCACTGTCTTTCTCTTGGAGCTCAATAGCTTAATCCTGATTACAGATAGCTGGATTCCTTACTTCTAGCCATATAGCTGAATCTACTCCTACGACATATAGCCAGTACTGTTGGCTTGACTATGTGTCCTATTGTCCTATTCCCTTCAACTACTATCTTATCTGATACAGCATCTCACAGAAATACAGTCCTTGCCATAAGGGGGTTCACAGATTTCAAGAGAATACAATATGAATAAGCAAATTACTTTGTCAAAAATATAAGGGTTTATTACTAGAGTCTATCCCACTGGTCTATACTAATAGATCATACCACATTGTATTGTTTAGTGTAGCTTTGTAGTGAGTTTTGAAATCAAGTAGACTGAGTCCTCCAATTTTGTTCCCTTTTTTTCAAGATTGTTTTAGTTACTCTGGTTCCTTTGAATTTCCATGTGAGTTTCTGAATCAGCTTGTCAGTTTCTGCAAAAAAGGCAGTGTAGATTTTGAGATGGATTGTACTGAATCAGTAGATCAGCTTAGAGATCATCATAATATTAACTAACAGTAAATCTTCTAATCCATGAACATGACACATTTTCCAGCTATTTAGGTTTTCTTTAATTTATTCAATATTGTTTAATAATTTTCAGTGGTTAATTGTGCATTTCTTTTATTAGATTTATTACTAAACAGTTCACTCTTTTGATGGCATCATAAATGAAATTGCTTTCTTAAATTTCATTTTCAGATTGGTCATTGCCAGTTTATAGAAATGCAAGTAGTTTTCGTATGCTGACCTTGTATCTTGCAACCTTGCTGAATTCATTTATAAGTTCTAATAGTTTTTATGCATCTATTGCTTAGGGTTTTCTATAAGCAAACTCCAGTCATTTGCAAATAGAAATAGTTTCACTTCTTCATTTCCAAATTGGATGCTTTTTATTTACTTTTCTTGTCTAATTGCTCTAGTTAGGCCCTAATGTTGAAGAGAAATTGTGAAAGCAGATATCATCCTTTAATTTAATAGGATATTAAATTACCTACCTTTCCCATCACAATATAAACTCAGCAGTGCCCTAGTTCATGGTATGGTTAGTATCTGATGTTCAGTACAAATAAATGAAAAGCAGAATCTGATAAATGCCAAAAGAAAATGCAAATAACTGAAGTTTCAGGACATGTAGTGACCACTTGTTAGTACGAATAAAAGAATATGGATGGATCTTAAGAGATGAGTTCGATTTTGACAAGATAAAATACATTCTAGGCAGAAGGAAAAGTATAAGCAAAAATATTTAGGGAGAAAGGTATAGGGCAGGACTATGAACAACACTAGGTATATCTGAATTTTTTAAAGAACAGAGAAAAAGAAGGGCTGACCTCATTATGGTAAATTCAGTTATTAAAATACCAAGAAGATAATTCAGATTAGTTAAACCAAGAAATTTTCATATGCAGTATCTTGAGACAACTATACTAATACTGCAATATTCATAATGTGCTCACAACATCCACAGTTAGAACAAGGAAATTCTTCCATTGACTCCACAAAGTAATATTTTGGAAATATGATGATTAACCAACAAATAATGATGAACTGTTGGAGAAAATTTAACCCAAGTACAGACTAATTTTGGAGCAGGACAGGACATTTCATCTTTATACTTAGAATGAATAGAACTTTCATATGTCATAAGAAATTACTCTTTCCTATAGAATCTTATAAAATTTTAGTACCAATTTTACAAAAGAAAATTTCTTTCTCTGCTCATCCTTATGGCAAAGGAAAACTGATAATCTTTGATGTGAAAATTCCTAGGTTTAACTGCTAGGATTGGACATCTTCCATTCATGCTTTCAGACTTATTTGCTAAGTTTGACACCAACCGAAACAATCTGAAAAACTCAGTCCCATGTAAAGGCAGCAGTATTATACTATATATTAACTAGATTTTATTTATTTTTTTTCTATAATAGCTTACTGTTTCTGATGACTGATTTTGTTCTGATTTTTTTTTTTCTTCTTAACGTGTTAGGAAGTAGGATGTCTTGAGAGGGGCACCTAGGTGGCTCAATTAACCAAGAGTATCTGACTCTTTATCTTAGCTCAGGTCTTGATCTCAGGGTCCTAGGTTCAAGCCCCATGTGGGGCTCCATGCTGGGTGTGGAGAGCACTTAAAAAAGAGAAAGTCTTGAAAGCTTGTAAATAAATTCAGCTTTCCCATTAAGGATAGATTCTTCTACAGATTCCTCTGAATAACCCATGAAGTTATTTCAATATTAAAGTATATAGTAACAGAAACATCAAGTTTCAGGTTGAACAAACTGGGTCTCTTGTCAATTTTTTGAAATGGAGTTTTTAGGTTTAATGTTCCTCAGAGCTTAGAGGGGGAGTGCTGCCTCCTACCTGGTTTTCATAGACTCAGGAGTCATATGCAATTCTGTTCATTACTTAAACAAGAATTTGGTCTAGGTTCTTAACTGTGCAGGCACAAGAGAAACAGAACTACTCCCCACTAGGCCCAGTACTTGACATGAAATTTCATGCACCTCTTCATTTCTTCAACCAGTATTTATTGAGTATCTCCTACATACTTAGCACTGTGCTAAATGCTGCAAATAGGGGCTCCTGGGTGGCTCAGTAAGTTAAGTGTCTGTCTTTAGCTCAGATCTTGACCCCACGATCCTGGGATCAAGTCCCACTTCAGGCTCCTTGCTCAGCGGGAAGCCTGCTTCTCCCTCTGCCTGCTGCTCCCCCGCCTGTGCTCTCTCTCTGACAAATAAATAAATAAAACCTTAAAAAAATAAAAAAATAAAAAGTAAATAAATGCTACAAATAGAGTAGAGGAAGACAGCATCTCTGTTCTCAAGTTACTTCCAGTGTAATGGATAAAACAGATGATATGGTATATATCACTATTAATCTGTCTTACCAATTTCCTCCATATCCTTCCAACTTTTTAGCCTTTATCAATACTTTTCACCCCTCATCTGAGAATGTCTTCTCACTCATCACAATTAAAACATTACCAATTTTCAAGGTCTAAGTAAATACCTAACTTTTTTCATAAACCCCACTCCAATGTATATATATGCTTTTCTAGAGCAAGGCTTATAACTTAAGCTCTCTCATACCCCAAAGTGTCTAACAAAATATTATGCATACTTTAGGGTGCTGATTATTTTGGACACAACCAAGCATGATAACTGGGATTTTCAAAAGATGATCCAATAGACATTTTCTTTGCTTATCCCCAGCACTAAAGGAAAATATAAAAACTGATATACTCTAAGGAATAAAAAAAGAGAAGCAACCCACAAAAACTCATCCTACCATGTTTCCAGTTGAATCCAAGAGAAGAATTCACTCAAAGACATGACAACATAATGGAGGGCGAGGCATTAATTATACTCTGAAGAAGCCACTTTCAAGCATGCATCTTAAATGTTTGTCACCTGGAATGAGTCACCAAGGCCATACCCACACTACACAGAATCATGTAGGCATATAGTAATCTCTGTCCCTTAACTCAATTTTCCTACACAATTCATTAGTTTTCAAAGACCTAACTTAAAACAAAAAATGAGTTTGGGTGACAAGGTCTTTTTTTTTTGAAGATTCTCTTTATTTATTTGAGAAAGAGAGTGAGAGAGAGCATGAGAGGAAAGAAGTTCAGAGGGGAAGCAGACTCCCCATGGAGCTGGGCACCCAACACAGGACTCAATCCCAGGACTCCAGGATCATGATCTGAGCTGAAGACCGTCGCTTAACCAACTGAGCCACCCAGATACCCGACAATACCTTCTTTTATAGGAACAAATCTCATTTTAAATGCGACCCCTATGCTGAATGAAATAAGCCAAATATGAGCATATTCTATATGATTCCATTTATATAAAATTATAGAACAACAACAACAACAAACCAAACCTAGTCTATAATTCCAAAAAGTAGGCTAGGTATTGCCTGAGGCTATGGTAGGGTAGGGACTGGCTACAAAGGAAAACCAGATGTTTGGGGGGAGTGATGTTAGTATTCTTCTATATCTTGATTGTAGAAGTGGTTACACAGGTATATACATTGCCAATACTCCCTCACCTGTACATGTAAGAGAGCTGCATTTAAGATTTATTTGTTTGTTTTAGAGAGAAAGACAGTATGGAGTGAGGAGCAGAGGGAGAGGGTGAGAGAGAATCTAAAGCAAGCATGGGGCCCGATCTCACAACCCTAAGATCATGACCTGAGCCACCCAGGTGCCCCATAAGAAGGCTGCATTTAATTGTACACTAATTATACTTCAATAAAATTTGTTTTAAAGTTGAAAAAATAAAATAAAATAAAAGGCCTCCAGTTCTGTCCTAGTAATTCTATGGTCAAGAAGCAGGACTTGATGAGAACTAATGAAATTCATGCAACGGATTCATTCTAAGAACTGAAACCTAAAAACAGGCGACTCTTTCTTCATCATCTCCAGAAAGCATTTCTGATTCATTCTGGAAAGTCATTTTCTGTGGTGTTTTTTCTTATTTATGGTTTTTAGTGTTTCATACGTTTAGGTTCATGGTGAAATTATGAGCCAGGGGAAGTTTGCCATTGCGCAATATCCAGCTCCACCTCTGGCATCACTTTCTACCCTGCCTCCTCCCAGGAAATCCATTGTCTTCCATCTTGTCTGTGGGGCTCCATCTAGAATTAAGGAATAGCAAATGCCTAGAAACTGCACTTGTCTCTTCTCTTTATACCGCTACCAAACTTATTACTAATATCATTAGCTAGCTAATACTGACTCAACATGTATTTCCCACACATTCTGCTGCTTGGATTCATTTATTTAATCTTCAATATATCCCTCCAAAGTCAGTATTTTGTTATGTCCATTTTTAAAGATAAAGAAACTAGTCATGTAGTAATTAGGCAACTTTCTTAACTTCTAAAAATTAGTAAGTTAAGGAGTCTTGATTCAAGTCCAAATCAAGAGCCTGTATCCATAATCAAAATGTTCTGGTGCCTAAGCACATTCTATAAGAACTCTGCTCTGCATTAAGGAGTAGCTACACCAAATGAGGCCTTCATGCTAATGTGTCAGTGTCTCATTGTGTTACCCACTGAGGCCAGACATTTAAAATCCTACTCTTCTAAAGAAAATGAAAATGTTTTATAAGAGATACATGTGCTCAAGTAGTCAAGAGACCCTGTCACTATTGAAACTGAGGTCGTGAAAACTTTCCCTGTAAGGGTAAATTATCTAGGTAGTCAGTTAAGAAAAATCTAAAGTAATCATCAAAATAAATCACTAAGGCTATTTCTTAAAAATTTTTCCAGATTGTCTGTTTCCATTACCAAGAAGTGATATCTACGTACTTGTCTGCCCATTTTTTAAACAGAATGAATATTTCAATTAAATATTTTCCTTCAGTAAAACTCAAATCAATAAGAAAAAATATCATAGATGAGACTCTCCCACATTCTTTTTTTCTTCTAACAAATTCATCAACAGTCTTTTCCAACATGAACTAAAAATAATAATGTTGGTAAAATATTCCAACTATTATATGAGTGGCCTTCACCTTGTATTTTTGTATCTCAAAAACTGAAAACTTGGAAAATAATTTTATAAGGCCTCCCTTCCAAAGAGATACCTTATAAACATAAATGTGACACACTAATTGTCATTTGACTCAAAATGATCTTTGCTTAATACTCTTCTTGCTAACCATCATTACTATAAAAACTTCAAGATGTTTTCATGTATCTTTGGCTGGATTCCAGGGCTACTACAATGACTTCCTTTAAAAAAATATAGTAGGGGTGTCTGGGTGACTCCATTGGTGAAGTGTCTGCCTTCGGCTCAGTTCCTGGGTGAAGCTCCATGTCAGACTCCAATGTAGTAGATTATAGTCAATGAAAAAGTTAAATATATGGAAGCTTCCTTAAAAAAAAAAAAAATCACAGGAGTCTGGACTTGTGAGATAGAACTGTCCAAGCCCAAGGAAAGGATAGATATTGATTGAATAAGACATCAAGAGTATGTATAAATTTTATCAAGTAATATATCTATAAGATATAAAGACAAAGTATGCTTTATTATATGTGCTACAAAAGAAAGGTTTTATAAGCACATGAAAAGGCACTCAACATCATTAGTCATTAGGGAAACATAAATCAAAGCCAATGAGATACCACTCCACATCTACTAGGAAGGCTATTAAAAGAAGATGTGGTCCATATGTACTATAGAGTATTATGCCTCCATCAGAAAGGATGAATACTCAAATTTTATATCAACATGGACAGGACTAGGAGAAGATTATGCTGAGTGAAATAAGTCAAGCAGAGAGAGTCAATTATTATATGGTTTCGCTTATTTGTGGAGCATAAGGAATAACACAGAGGACATGGGGAGATGGAGAGAAGGGAGTTGGGAGAAATTGAAGGGGGAGATGAACCATGAGAGACTGTGGGCTCTGAGGAACTAACTAAGGGTTTTGGAGGGGAGCGGGGTGGGATTTTGGGTGAGCCTGGTCGTGGGTACTGTGGAGGGCACATATTGCATGGAGCACTAGGTGTGGTGCATAAAAAATGAATTCTGGAACACAAAAGAAATCTAAAAAATAAATAAATATTCCAAAAAATGAAATAGAAACAACAAAGCTAAAAAAAAAAAAAAAACAGAAAATATCAAGTGTTGACAAGGATATTGAGAAACTGCAAATCTCATATAGTGTTGATAGAAATGTAAACTGGTACAGTCCCTGTAAAAAACAGTTTGGTATTTCTTCAAAAAAGTTGAACCAGAACTACTATCTATCCCAGAAATTCAACTCCTCGGTATATCTACAAAACAACTGAAAGCAGAAACTCTGATATTTGTACACTGATGTGCTTAGCAGCATTATTCACTCTAGCCAAAAGATGGAAACAACCCAAGAGTCAGTCCACAGATGAATGTTTAAATAAAATATGGTGTACACATACATATATACACACACACAAAGTGGAGTATTTTTGCCCCCAAAAGGAACAAAATTTTGATACATATTGTAAAATGGATGAATCTTAGAAACATGTTTCGTGAAATAAGCCAGACACAAAAGGGAAAATATTGCAGGATTCCACTTATATGAAGAACCTAAATAGACAAATTCATAGAGACAGAAAGTAAAGGTTTCCAGAGGTTGGGGGAAGAGTGGGGAGGAGTTAATGTTTAGTAGTACAGAGTTTATGTTGGGGACAGTTAAGTTTTTAGTATACATAGTGGTGATGGTTAGACAACCCTGAGAATGTATTTAATGCCACCGAATTTGCACACTTATGAATGTTAAAATGATAACTATATGCTATGTATATTTTACTAAAATCATATTAATTTTGAAAAAGAAAGCCTGTAATCAGCTCCAGACTCTTCCCCACACAAATGTGGTTCAGAGCCTTTCTCCACAGACACAGTCAGCTGTCATCAGATATAAGAAAGGGTTATTTTTAATAGCTGGACAGAATGCAGGTTAAGAGAAGGAATGTCAGCTCAAATCACAGAACTGAGGTGCTACACCAGCAGTGTCTCAGCCTCTGTTTCCCACCCATCTGTTTCATCTGCTAAACTAGAAACTACGATCGTTTTGGGAAGACATCATGTCTGTCCTCTGCTAGTATGCTTCACAACATCATTATGCACAAGAAGGATATTCCATAATTGAGTCAATGATTTTAACTTAAAAGGAATCTGTCAAGTCATTCCATCTGAAACATAACTAGACAGAAAATCTGCTAGCAGGAAAGAATGAAGTCAGTTGGAAACTAAGACAAGTGCTGGTTTCTTCCATTTTATTCAAATGGCAGCAAATCAAATTAAGATAATTACGGATATATACTTAGGCACAAAAAGAAAAGGCAGTACACGGAACTCAAAGCACTTCCACACAGCTGAGGCTGAGTATTTTACTGCATTCAATATTTCTTCCAAGAAGTAGTAGAAAGTGGCATGTGCTTGGAATAAGGAGTCATGAGTTTTTCATTCAACTCCACCAATGAGTTTTACTCCATACCACCAAAAAAAAAAAAAAAAAAAAAAAAGGCTTTAAATAAGTAACAGATCTTTGTCTGCCTCAGTTTCCCCATCTGGAAAATATAATACCTCCTTCATGCACTTTACAAGGTTGTGTTTCTAAATTATATTGATTTATAATTAGAATTGATTCTTAGAGATAAGCCTGCTCCCACCCCATTCTTTCTCAAGCCAGAAGAGGTTTAATTACTTATTCAATATCACCCAGCTAGATAAGAAGAGAGCCAGGTTAGGTATCAAGTCTACTGAGGAATTATTTTGTGTCATTATAAACTCACCTCATTGTGCTTTGAAATGAAGAATAAATCTGTTTGAAATGTATAAAATATATTCAACTAAAAGTAAAAATTTAATATAGATTTAGGTAGATAACCTATTGTATGTTCTGAATATCTTGGGTAAGTAATATTACTACCACAGAGGGAAAATAATAGATTTAGTTTTTAGCTTATACTACACAGAATAAAGAACTATAATTCAAATTTACAAGGAAATGAAATATATTTGATTTGTGGCCATATTGGCTACATGACTATTGTGGGTTTCCTCTTTAATATTGGATATAGTTTCCCAGGAGAATAGCTTAATACTTTACCTAACTCTTACTGAATTAAGAGTAAGAGTGACATGGTTGCTTTTGGATGTAACAGGAATCAGACCCACACCTTCTCTAGGGCTCTCAATAGTGTTGACTCATTAAAGTCTCAGACTGCTGGGACAAAAGAAATAAATCAAAACCCATCGGTGGGGATGCGCAGCCTCCATCATTCTCTTCCTTGTAAGCCACATTAACTATTTATGTCTGTTTATCAGATCACAGAAAAGAGCAGGAAAGACCGTACTTAAATTGGTATAAATCCATCACTCCTGCTAAAAAAAATCTTTAAATTATCTTTAAATATCTTTCTGATGAATGAATCAAAGCCATTTAACAACAACAAAAAAAAAATATCACGCTACCCAGTAAGTCTTCCATGATTTAATGGGCAACCTTAACAAGAAATTTTAATTTAATGATAGAAAAATCACATGCTGTTATTACCAGCAACTTCTTAAGACATATGGAGCTATGTTCCACAAAATGCCTATTGTCTGTAAGACTGCATGGCTATAGAGAGTAATAGTTTAAGTCTGCCTTCACAGGATTTTCAAAGAAAGTGCACGCTGACACATATTTCACATCAACTCAAATAGCCACACTAAACATTTAACTTAACATTTATTTTTGAGCACCAAATATGCTGTATGTCCTTTTACTCTACAGAGTAAGAACTAGTTGATGCCATCAGCTAGATATGAGGAGTCAGACAGAAGACATAAAGAAAATACTGAAAGCGTCTCATAGTTGCAGAGTGTTCTAGGTGCCAATGTCTGGAACAGCTTTGGTTTGGTTACTGAGCAAGATCAAAGACTCAAGGAGGCCCTGTATCTACTATGCTAGAAATCAACACTTGTGACTTTCCCAACAATAAGTCTGCATCCTGGATACAGAAGAAAAAATAAATGTATTGATCCAGGGCGGCTGTTTTCCAGGAAGATTATAAAAGTTCAGGGAGCAAGAGCTTAAGGGATGGCTCTGAAACCATAAAGTGTCCTTACATATAAATCTATTTTCTATTACTAGTCTACTTGTCTAGAATAAAGTAGCTATATTCATTTCCTTGTCCATTATTTAACATTGAAACTTAATGCCTTTATGAAAAAAAATTCTTTCTTTTAAATAAGAAAGACAGTACTCCATCAGAATTACATGCATAGCTGAGAGGAAGCTCAAATTTTGTTCTTAAAAAGTGTGGGTAAAAGTAAAAGATTTTTTGTTCCAGTTTCAGTGGTATCTGAGTCAAGGTTAAAGGTCATGATCCAGTGACATCATTGACCAGTGCTTGGATGTGTCATCCCAGTGCATATGTAGTTCTGGGAATAAAAGAAAGCCTGTGTATGTCTGAGCCCATACTAATAAATAGTCTTTAATAAAATTTGAACTTGAAATCTCTTCAATTCATGCAAGTACAAAAATTATATTCTCTCCTGTGACTTTGGAGTTTTGGTTTACAATTATTTTCCTGGAGTCATCATGTACTGTTTCAGGTCTGACCACTATAGGAAATTCACTCATTTAGAAAGAACACAACCTATGTTAACATACTTATTGTAAGAAAGCTCCTCTCTGGACTGTGGAAACCTGTGACTAATTTAAATCTAAATAGAAACTACTTTTTTAAATTAGTGGCATATGTTTTTCTTCTCTCTTGTACCAGCAACTTCATGTTTTTACGAAAAGACCATGTTAAACAACTAGGCAACTGACAGGCCCAATCACAAAGGTGTTTTGTGAGTACCAGCTTTTCCAAAAAGGATAGTGGGGACCAAGAAGCCTAGTACAGAGGGAATGTAGCGGAAGCATGGATTATTGCCTGCTTTTAGATCAGACAGTACCAAGAGGGATGAGCTTTCATTTTGATCACATGAGTTGCTCATTAAAACAGTAGAACAATTCCACTTTAACTTTTTGAGGGTGTTTACAGAACTCAGAAGTACTATAAAATATAAACAATTATAATTCCTCTAAAAGCTAGAAAAAAAGGAGACCACCAAACTTCCTCTCTTACTAGGTTAAAATTTGTGTATGTTTAGTTTCCTACCATGTCTCTACGGAAAACTCTTTCCAGTAAAGAAGACTTTGAACAGGAATTTCTTTTTGTCCCTTTGGGGAATAAAAGTAACAGAGAAAGTTGTTGGACTTTTGTCTTGTGGCTTCCAATGGCTGAAAAACTTACCAACAGTTTATCTGTGGTATGCAAAACTGATGAAAAGATAGACCTTGGGGAGTAAAACCAACCCAACAACCATGCTTCCCAGGTGCAGAGTTCCAGGACTGTGAAATGTGTTATTCTAGAGAGAAGAGGCCCCAGAGTGCAGAAAGTGAGGTTGAATGCTGCATAGCACTTTCGAACTTGGTTCTCTGGAGTCCAAGTGAAGTACTTGGTAAGTCTGAAAGCTTAAAGAAAAAGAAAGGAGAAAGAAAAATTGTAAGTCATATGTAATCTAGAATCTACATATGACTTCCATCCAATTATTGCCCACACAAAACCATAGGAGCCTGTTTATCTTCTCAAGTTCAGCTGCTCAATTTAAGAGTTTGGATTAATGAGTCTATTATATAATCGACCCTAACGAGGATGAGGACCACTGCTCTAGAAGCAACAATATAGTCTGTCTGCCAAGATGCAAAGAGAGACTTGCAATAATATTTACTCTTCCACCTTCAGTGATTTAAAGACAGGGATCCTAATTTTTCCTCTGTCCCACTACTAATTGATTTTGCTTTTACAGTCCTTTACCAGACATTAATGAAACTATCAGATTTCATCTGAATGCTTTATTAAACTAGTACATCAGTCAGCACCGGTTCCACGGAGTGATGCATTAGTCCAAAGCATCAGAGCATATCCTCAAATTATGTATAGCAGACAAAAATCAGCACTGTTCAAAGAAAAGCTACTTCAAACAGGGGTACTATTTGACGTCACATTGGGAAGTGTTCCTGTGCCACATTGCTCCTCTGAACAAGAGATCTGTATTCTGTAGTATATTGCCTAGCAAATGCATTTTGTCCAATGACTGAGCTAAAATTAGATGTGGGTTCATTTCCAGTTCCCCTACTCATCCCTCAGTAACTCTGTCCCTCTGTCTCTTTCTCTGCCCACTCCCCCACTTTCTCATTTCCTGTTTCCGTTCCAGGCCCACTGTCTCCAAACCCTTGGAAGACTTTGAACAGACATGAAATTGAGCCAAATCAGGATAAGACATGGAAGGAATACTTGCAACTTCTGCTTTGGTATTTCAAATGTCACTTTTCTCACTTCCTTCCCATCTCCTCCTTCCCTCTTTTCTCCCCACCTCACACCATTCACCCCCGTTCCTCCTTCTTTAATCATGATCTCACTCTAGCTCTCTCAGATTAAAAAGTTTGGTGATCCTTCCCTCAAGAAGGGGAGTCTATTTGCCACCCTTTGGATCTGGACCAGCCCTGTGATTTTCATGGAAATGATATCCTGCCGTTTCCAGGAAGGTCTCATTCTCATCCTCTCACAACCCTGAGATCATTATGCTTTGAAAAAGTTGGTCTGGCTTCCTAAAGGCTGAAAGACCACATGCAGAGAGGCCCCCCTATCCCAGCAGACTTGCCTGCTGAAGCGTGTGCATAACAGAATCCAATAAGAGTAGCAGCAGAACCATCACACCAACCACAAAGTCACCAATGGTCATTGTCTTCAGGCCACTGCACTGGGGAATAGTCTGTTACAAAGCAACATACAACTACTGTGCTCTGATTTCTGTCTTGTTTTCTTTCACTCTTCCTCTCTTTTTCTCCCTCTATGATTTAAATTGTCTTGTGCTACAATGCTATTGACATGTGTCAGGTACAGGAGTGTCCTTGGGTAAGTAAGTTTTTTAATAAGTAGCACAGCACTTAACCATACACCCATCAATTCATTTAACTTCAGTGAGACAGAATGAAGGCAATCACGACTTATACTTAACAGATAAGATGCAAAATAATTAAGTGGCAAAACATGGGTGTTTGAGTCTGTGGATACATGCGTGCGCACACACACACATACGCACGTGTGCGCGTGCACACTCACACACACACACACACACACTTTTAATCATAGCTATATGAAATTTAAGTAAAATATAGGAAGTCCTAACTATAAGCGGGGTATATGGACATACAGGATTTTATGAGTCACTTGATAGAAAAGATACTAGATAGATACTGTTGTATCCTTACTCTTTTTCTATAAGATATTACACCACACACAAAAATAGACTCAAAATGGATGAAGGACCTCAATGTACGAAAGGAATCCATCAAAATCCTTGAGGAGAACACGGGCAGCAACCTCTTCGACCTCTGCCGCAGCAACATCTTCCTAGGAACAACGCAAAAGGCAAGGGAAGCAAGGGAAAAAATGAACTATTGGGATTTCATCAAGATCAAAAGCTTTTGCACAGCAAAGGAAACAGTTAACAAAATCAAAAGACAACTGACAGAATGGGAGAAGATATTTGCAAACGACATATCAGATAAAGGACTAGTGTCCAGAACCTATAAAGAACTTAGCAAACTCAACACCCAAAGAACAAATAATCCAATCAAGAAATGGGCAGAGGACATGAACAGACATTTCTGCAAAGAAGACATCCAGATGGCCAACAGACACATGAAAAAGTGCTCCATATCACTCGGCATCAAGGAAATACAAATCAAAACCACAATGAGATATCACCTCACACCAGTCTGAATGGCTAAAATCAACAAGTCAGGAAATGACAGATGCTGGCGAGGATGCGGAGAAAGGGGAACCCTCCTACACTGTTGGTGGGAATGCAAGCTGGTGCAGCCACTCTGGAAAACAGCATGGAGGTTCCTCAAAATGTTGAAAATAGAACTGCCCTATGACCCAGCAATTGCACTATTGGGTATTTACCCTAAAGATACAAATGTAGTGATCCAAAGGGGCACATGCACCCGAATGTTTATAGCAGCAATGTCCACAATAGCCAAACTATGGAAAGAACCTAGATGTCCATCAACAGATGAATGGATCAAGAAGATGTGGTATATATACACAATGGAATACTATGCAGCCATCAAAAGAAATGAAATCTTGCCATTTGCAACAACATGGATGGAACTAGAGCGTATCATGCTTAGCAAAATAAGTCAAGCAGAGAAAGACAACTATCATATGATCTCCCTGATATGAGGAAGTGGTGATACAACATGGAGGCTTAAGTGGGTAGAAGAAGAATAAATGAAACAAGATGGGATTGGGAGGGAGACAAACCATAAGTGACTCTTAATCTCACAAAACAAACTGAGGGTTGCTGGGGGGAGGGGGTTTGGGAGAAGGGGGTGGGATTATGGACATTGGGGAGGGTATGTGATTTGGTGAGTGCTGTGAAGTGTGTAAACCTGGTGATTCACAGACCTGTACCCCTGGGGATAAAAATATATGTTTATAAAAAATAAAAAATTAAAAAAAAAAAAAAAGATATTACAGATAGAACACCATGAACAAGAATGGGGAAAATTACATCAAATCAATGCAGCAAAAACTCAAAAAAACAAAATTAAGATAATATGCAACATCCCCAGAGTCCTCTAGGTAAGCTTTATAATGGTTACAATGAATAAATTTTAGGATTCCCAAAATTAACTTTAACATGGGTTCTGAGGGAAGTGATTCCCCTAGATTCTTTCTCACAAACTGAAGATTAAGTATCCCCCATAAAAAGAGAAACAGGTTTTACAGTAGGTACCCACAATTTACACTGCTATTGATTATAAGGTACATGTGTATTCCATTAATATCATGTCTTAAGGAAGCTAGCTAGCTCCTTCCCCATATTTCCTCCTGTCCCTCAACTCTCCCCTTCTTTTTCATGGCCTTGGTCTTTCTCAAATATGCTTGGCCCACTCACACCGTTGTCTCCTGGTGATCCGCCGAGTACCCTTCATGCTGCTTTCTCAGGGAGGCCGGCTCCCAATGCTCTAGCTAATGGTGACCCCTTCCCGCCCAAGTTAGTGTTTCACATATTAATCTGGTTATAAGATTTCACATTTCACAAATGACTCACTGAAATCATCTTACATTTTTATTTGTATTTTATTTCTTTATTTTCAACTAAATGATAGAGTTTATGAAATCAGGGACCTTCCTTTTCTTGCTCCTTACTATGTCCTTACCACCCAGAATACACAAATTTATTGAATGAATGGTAAATGAACTAAACAGGAAGTACACAGTTGGCTGCGTAACCAGACTAAAATCAATCCCATGTAGTTTCTACCACAGAACACCCTTTGGAATCATTTCCCTTTTCTATCAAACCACCACTTGGAAAAGAAAGCCAAATTTCGATATGGCCATCAAACTATTTTTAATATTACTCACTAAAAAAAAAGATATAATTTAGGGGCGCCTAGGTGGCTCAGTGGGTTAGGCCTCTACCTTCGGATTGGGTCACAGTCTCGAGGTCCTGGGATCAAGCCCTGCATGGAGCTCTCTGCTTAGCAGGGAGCCTGCTCCCCCCTCTCTCTTCGCCTGCCTCTGCCTACTTGTGATCTCTGTCAAATAAATAAATAAAATCGTCAAAATATATATATATATATATATATATATATATATATATATATACTTTAATCCAAAAGCTAAATATACATCTCATATATTCGAGTATTTTAGTAATCATGGTGTCAGGGCATAAGACACCTGCCGTCTCCATCAGGAGAGGTAACTGAGACCTAACTGCACACAGTAAGGCCAGAATCACGGCCTCCAGCTCAAAACTCATATCTGAGGCTAAATACTCAAGGTACTATTGCTTTGTTCAGCAGACCCACCCACATCACTGTGAACAGATACCACCCTTCCCTTTAGCACGCAAGACACTTCTAAAGATGTAGGATATGATTTGTTTCCCACTGGGAAGAAATGGTTTGTAGGACAAAAAGAACTGCTGTGAATGAGTCAGAAAGCACACATCTCGTGCCAATCTAAAATGCCTCTCTCCATGAACCACAGAGAATTAGTTTTTGGTTTTGTTTTTTTATTAAATAATTCACCAGTTTTGCCTACTTCTTAAACTTCAGCATTTTATTAGCAGTTTAATGAATAAGAGAATGTCATGTGTTAGGAAAGGTTATAACACAAGGAAGCTTAAATAAACACAACAAAACCCATGCACTAGTACGAACAAATTATCCTAACATTTAATTGGCCCAAGAATAGTAGAGCAATTTAATTTTGGTTGTTTGGCCAACAACATACAAAAGAAGATTCCAAAGTGAAGGAAGCATTGCTACGAGCTTCATTCACAGTAGGGGCTAGGAAGATACTAAGGAAGACCCATGCACATTGCCTGTTTCCGTTTTTATAACGTCCTGGACTTCTGACTTTTGCCAACTGCACCTCTGACCACCTTCTGGAACACATCTTTGTACTCTGGACTGAAACAGAGATAATGTAACATCTATTAGCTAGATAGCTAAATGTGTGTTAGTCAGTTTAGCTCTGTTGGCACCAATCATAATTTCTGCAAAGCAAATTATGTAATCTAGTGGTTTTTGCCTCTATAAGCCTGCACTCTCCACTTGCCATTTGAGCACATTTTCAATTTTCAGCCACTCTATATCTCCCAGATTGCAATCCCTAAAGCCCTAAATAAACACCTTTGGTTGTTTTACAGTCTCTTCTTCTTGGTCAGCAAACCCAACATAGCACATAAAAAAGGCTAGTTCTCAGCAATCCTGGGGAGCAAGCAGTGTCAGCTGTGTGAATAGTACTTTTTCAGTGAGGAGAGATTCACCATAGCCTATTACTTCCTGAAAGTAGAAGCCCGTGTTTCACAAGACGTTGATAGCACAGAACAAACAATATTAAAAATTATTTGGGTATCTTCATAGCATTTAGTGGGGAAAAACTCTGGCTATCTTATGTGGAAATATTTCCCAAGTTCGAAATGAACGCTTAATCCAAGGAAAGTATTTCCTCTAATCTGCACCCTAATACTATTTTTGCACTGCACTCACCACATACTATTTTATATTTTTTTAAAGACTTTATTTACTTATTTGAGATAGAGTGAGCACGAACAGAGGGCAGATAGAGAGGGAAAAGCAATCCAGGGTCCCCATTGAGCAGGCACCCCAACACGGGGCCTTGATTCCAGGACCCTGAGATCCTAAACTGGGCCAAAGGCAGATGCTTAACTGACTGAGCCACGCAGGCATCCCTCGATTTTATATTTTAAATATATGTTTATGTACCTGTTTTATGTGTTTTATTAATTGTCAGACTCTGGAATTCAGTATAACATCTAGTAAGAACAGGATCTTATTGCACAGAATTCATATAAGGAATTTAGAAGGTTACACACACTTAGAGAAAGACCAAAGGTATAAAAGAACAATTTATGTTAGAAATACTTTAAAATGGAAACAGTCATAAGTTTTAGCAACAACAAAAAATTAGGTTCTATAACTTTTGTAAGCTGTTCAGATGCCCAAAGTTGTAACTGCGCATGTGAATTTTAAATTTTATTAAAACCAAAGAGTATACTGTCTTTAAGCTTTTTGAAATACATTTACTATTTTTTTCACCACTGTCTATGCATAACTATTTAAGTGTGCTTCTACTTATGAAGCATTAAATCTTCTCCAAGTAATTTCTCACTTTTTATGCTCTTTAAGCACTACCTGTGTTGTATTTTTTTTTCTTTGAAAATTAAGAAAGGGAAACTTCACTATAGTAGAGTCCCAAGGCTAGAAGGGCCATAGCACTCAATGTCAATTACGGAAGAACTGTCAGTTACAGAACACAACAGAAGAATGGTCTGCTGGAAAGGATCATCAATTACAAGTCACAACAGGAAAAGATATACATTGCATCTCCTACAAGAAATCGATGACCCCTGTGACTCTCCATCATTACCCTGAAAGCTTGATTTTCTCCAATGGACTTTCCTTCAAAGCAAACCTTTCCCAACTTTCTCCTCCTCCATAAAATAGCATTCCTGTCCTTTGCTGGACTTGCCTAGAATTTTGCCATAACTTTCTTGTCCAGAATTACCATTCTCTGTTCTCAAATAAACCCATTTTTGCAGGTAACAGAATGGAGAGTTTTATTTTTAAAGTTAACATTTCCAAACAAAGTGTTGAAATAATATTTCTGGCTCAGAAAATATGTTATATACAGAAAGTAAAGTGTAGTTTAAACATAATCTATTTCCACAGGTAAAAAAGTATGAAGATTCTTCTAGTTTGGGGCTTAGGTTACACATTAGACTCACATCTAATATGGGGCTGGTTTATAACTTGTTAGGCAAATCTGTCTGAACAACTTAAAAGTAGACCAAATTTGACTATAGGATTTCTCCTTCCAGGGCCTCGAGGACATTTCCTCTTGAGCATCCTCTGGAAACCTACAGATACCATGTTTTCTTTCCCTTACTACCTAGGTTTGACACAAAGTCAGGGAAGAATTTCAGATCATTCACAGTGAGTTTTAAGCACCAACCATATACCAGCTATGGTGATAACTGTTATAGGTTTCTCATTTCTTTTTCACACCAATTCTGAATAACTACTTTACTTTATTTCCCTAAAGGAAAATTAAAAGCCTTATAGAAAAAATAACTTCCCTATGGACAGTCATCTGGCAAGGTCAGTCCTGCTCTGTCTGACCCTAATGGCCTTGTTTTCATTAGATAGCAAACTGCCTAAGGCATCTCCTAACAAATGAGTTTCGCACATTAACCAATTAACAAATTCTTAAAGAAGCTGTGTGGTGGAATGTCAAACAATCACCAAGAGAGGAGAGTACATATTTTGGGAGAAAGGCTCTGAATTCACACTTTGCTGGCAACTTTTTATTACACATGCATGCAAGTGTGCACATACATTCAAGAGATATACACAACAAAAAGCAAATCCTGAACTCGCTACAGTACCATTTATCACAAAAGAGGGACTGATTTCATATTGTTAGGGCCAATATCATCTAAGCATTTTAGAATATGGATTTACAGTTGACCCTTGAACAACATGGGTTTGAAATATGCAGGTCCACTTATACATGAATAAATAAATAAATAACAGTACAGTACTGTAAATGTATTTTCTCTTCCTTATAACTTTCTTAATAACATTTTCTTTTCTCTAGTTTACTTTATTGTAAGAATAGAATATATAATACATATAACATACAAAATACATGTTAACTGTTTATGTTATCAGTAAGCCTCTGGTCAACTGTAGACTCACTACTAGTAGTTAAGTTTTGGGGGAGTCAAAAGTTATATGTCAATTTTCCACTGTGCAGGGAGATTAGTGCCTTTAACCCCCATGTTGTTCATGGGTCAACTATATATGTTTTCTACACCTACATTTACATATAGCTTTCCTAATTTTCTTTGTGAATAATACACATCTGTCATGTCAATATTCTTCACACGAGTTGACAATATCATTTCCTTTACTAACAAAACATCTCAAACTCATATTATTAACTTCTCACATCACACTAAAAGTAAAACTTTATGCACTATTAGGATTATTTAACTTATACTTTTATATGAAATATTTTAAATTTCCCTCATTAGATATGGACACATCTAAAGCATCTTTGCTATATTTGGAGTTGTGTTCAGATGCCCAAGGTTGTAACTGCGCATGTGAATTTTAAATTTTATTAAAACCAAAGAGTATACTGTCTTTAAGCTTTTTGAAGTACATTTACTATTTTTTTCACCACTGTCTATGCATAACTATTTAAGTGTGCTTCTACTTATGAAGCATTAAATCTTCTCCAAGTAATTTCTCACTTTTTATGCTCTTTAACTGTACTGGAGCAACTGAGAACATAATTTGTGCCATTCTAGAAGAAATTTATATATATATATATATATATATATATATATATATATATATAAAAATTTGTGTTATATATATATATATATATGTGTTATTTAAAAGTGTATAAACTTGTTAATATAGTATAAAGTACATAAAGTTGATAAACTGTGACCCCCCAAAAACTCTTTTTCCCATAATAAAATTTTGGTTAAGTTTAGCCAGAAACTGGTTATTCAATTTTTAAATTAATGTTTTCCCTCAGATGCATTCCATTCAGTTTCCCAGAGCAGAAAGCATACTTGAGGCCAATACTGGCTTTGTTATGCATATTTGTGTTATTTATCTTCATATTCATTGTGCTAACCAATGGAGCAATTACAGATAAATTCTAATATAATATTTTTTAATGAAACCATATAAATTAGAAGGTCCACCATTCAGCAATCTTCAGAAATGGTTGCAGGTGGAAAACAATGTCAGGCTTCCTAATTTAGAACCTTCCAGTAGAGCAAGTATCTAAAACACGACCAAGTCAGATCAAATCTCTACTGGCTTATAATTTTAACTGGGTAAATGAAGAAGGAAAGTGTACATAAGAAGGGTAGCAGTTTTTGTAATATATCTCAAATATCAATTAATCCATTCAGAACACTTGGAAGACGTCAACATCCATGCATTTAAGGTTTAGCAGTGAAACAGTTCCTCCATATCTCTCTTCCATAAAACTGTCCCAATAATAGTACTCAATTCAAGTGGGGTTGGGATTTTTAAAAGATTGTATCCATAAGGTTTAGCTCTATATCTGGTTACACAGTAGGTGTTCCCTGAGTTAAATATTATTGTCATCATCATCATTATTTGGTAGTTATAAAGTGGACTCTCCTCCAATTAATTGGTAGGTTAACTAAAAACTTATTTACTAAAAACTCATTTAGAAAAAAAAGTATATACATTAAAAAAATAATCTATAGTAAGGTTGATCCATCTTTCTGGTGTGTTATTTCTGGTTTTATTTTATTTTTTAGTTCTCTTTTATATCCCCATGGTCATCAGAAATGACAAGTACATGTATTTTATTTGTCTTGACCTTCTCAGGAATAGAACCTGAATATGAAATGATACACTTAAGAATATAAAAAAAAATAACACTTGACTTTGAAGTGCCTTTAATTCCTATCAAAATAATGATTTGACCATTCTATGATAATGTATAGTTATTTAAAATAAATGTAGCATTTGAAAAACATGAACATTTTAAATAATTCTGGTTACCCAGATCAACAGCTCCCTCAAATACTGAGGGGCTTCCCAGGTAAACCTAACATGTTTGACAAGCCCAAGCCAATTAGACAGGATGTTTGACAGTAGAGTAGCCTGGTGCAGTATGAATTGTGGGGTGTGCAAATAAACTCTAAGCAAAACTGTCACTGGGTCTTTCCAACATCTAGGCCAGCCTGCAATGGGGGCAGGTACCGGGGCTGAGGTGGAGTGAGGTTAATTGTGAGAGGACAGAAGGAAGAGGACAAACGCACTTTGAAAAAGCAACTCCAGTGATTTTAATGGACAACCTCCAACTCTCAACTGCATTCCTCCCCAGAACAGGTGAGAACCACTGGATTTCAAAGGAGTCTAGAAAATATCCTATCTTCCTCACCTGACTTATGAACTGGGAAATAAGACCAAACTTCACGTTTACTATTGATAAAAATGAAATTGAAAGACATAGCTGAGATGTGCCAGCAACTGGGCTTCCTGAGGCTGACCCCAGACCTGACGGATTAACCATCTCCACACTGAGAGCAAATGAAGAGTCTGAGCGTCCACCGTTGGAGCTGGGTTTTGATGTTAGAGTGGAGGACCTGAGAACACTAAAGAGTAAAACCATGTTTCTCCTTCAAACCTCACCAAGAAGAAAAGTCATTCCACCTCTCCTAGGAGGAATGATCAGGACACTAAAATCTCAGCCTATGACCAATAAGCACTATGCATTGAAATGTTATCACGAAAATACATTTGATTCTGACTTTTGAAGCAGACAATAAAATATGATGGGGCATTACTGTCAAATTTGACAGAAGAATCAAAGTGAACGTCTGTGCACTGTCTGCTCCTCCTCTGATGCACTGCTAAAACTCCCAGATTACCTTGTTCCCGGCAGTAAACTCTGAATTAGCTATTTACAAGGTTTATTTTAATAGTATCTGCTAATGCACTTATGTTATTTTATAAAATTTCTGAGACAGACAATTTATTACTTATCTAGACACTGGACTAACCTGACCAAAAAAAAAAAAAAAAAAATCTGATATTATAATGTTTTTAAACTCTTGTTCCTTCTTCCCCACTGCCAGTGTTGTTTCAAGGCTAGAACCGCTTTCACTGAGGAAACTTTTTACTCGAGGCATGCTTGAATTTCCAAACACTCTTCTCTATGTTTCTCCTGCTAATTACTGAGTCTGCTTTAAGTACAAGAGAATGGGCTAAGCAGTGACTTCTGTTACTTTGGAAGTTGTCACACAAATGGGTAACTGAAACCCCACTGGTATTCTAAAATTTTCATCTAAGTAACCATAACATAAGAAACACAGCAATGTTAAGAGAATGTACTGCAAGTTTCCTCATTTGTACACACATTTGTCCAAAGCCTTATAAATATGACCTTATCTAGCACTTAAAGCTACACACTGTCCACTAGGTAGTCACGAATGACATACAACTTCTTAAATTTAAATTAATTAAAAGTAAATAAAGTTTAAAAGTCACATTTAAAGTACTCAAAAGTCAAATGTGGTTTGCAACTGTCCTATTGGACAGTAAATATATAGAACATATCCATCATCAAAGTAAGTTCTAGCCCACACCACTGATTTTAAAGCATCACTGCTGAAATAACCTAATTGTTAAATGACAGACCTGAATGAGTTCAACTCATATGCCTCCAAATGATTTAACATTCTTACATATAGAGAAGAGTGGATATAATCTGACAAGCTAGGTGAATAATAAAGCATTTCTAATTTAAATTTTTTATTAGTCTATTTTAAAGGAGGAAATAGTGAACTTGCATGCTGCTATCAGCAGTCACCACAGACACTACATACATACATACATACATATATATATATATATATAGAGAGAGAGAGAGAGAGAGAGAGAGGGAGAAAGAGGCTGAGTCTTTGTTGACTCCTAAGACAATTTCTTTATGGGTAAAACTGTAAAAATATGTTACTAGATTGTGTGGTACAAAAATAACTTACAGTTATTGCCAATTTCTTAGGTCAGATGCATATTATTCACATATTTGCATGCAACATGCATGAGTGTATTAAATACTATACATAGATAGAAATAGAGCTAGAAACATGTTGAAGAACAATTAACTGGAGAGTGGCAGGTCATTTCATATTCATTGTACACAAATGAGTGGATTAATGCAAATTTTACATCAGAACTACGATGCCACTATTGGGGAAGAGCCCGAAGAACATTAAATGCAAAAAAATTCTAGTACCAGCTGATATGCATGTATGTTTGGATATCAATCAAGATGTTTCCATCAATCACTTCCCTGAAAGTGATGCATCCTTTCTCAATAGTCTAAAACTCTCCCTCTGTACCTCTCTTGACATAACATGTGCTCTATCAAAGACTCACAGTCTGTTGTAAGTAAGCACTCTAGCTTGCTCATCTTTGCAATCTTTCTAAATGCCGAGTACATGTTCTAACGACTTTGGGTTTCTTCTTTTCATTGCTTTGGTACAAGAGCTGGTCCAGTACTTTTAACCAGCCATAAAAACAAAGAGTATTAAACTCAGAGCACAAACAAAGAGTTTCAAAACAAAACAAAATAACAAAATCAGCCATGATAAGGCAAAATAATGCAGCTTTGAACTTAGGCTGAAGCTGAAATTCCAGTACCACAACTTCTACAGGTTTTGAAGCTTCCAAACTTCCAAACTTCCCACTGACAGGATTCATAGAGAAGGACCGTGTTTGTGCTTTACAAACACAAATAAGGAATAAAATAGCCATTCCTGGTGGTCACATGAGACCCAACCAGGGGCTCTCGGCTAGGCCTCTCTATGCATGTCAAAAGGCCCAAAGATTCTGGCACAAAGACAGGAATGGAAATCTCTGGGTTAGATATATTAATATAATCTCTGAGCCTCAGTGTCTGAATTTAAATATATATAGCAAGACTTTCTCTGTGAACCCACTGAGATGGCTGAAAAGTATATATGTAAAACACCTATCATTTGTTAGACTCTAAGTAGCCACTCATAAATAGTACCTAATAATTTTAGTACCTAATAATAATAATATTCAAAACACAAGTCACGTGAATGAAAACAGTACTCTTCATGGAATAGTGATCACCTGTATTGTCATCAGTATGAAGTAGGCTGCTAATAGAGGGCAGGCTGATTGATTTTTTTGAATATGTAAGCAAAGAGAGTGAAGTACTTTAAAGCTAATAGTAATAATTTCATAGGTAAATCAAAGGCTTTTCTACCACATATCAGGTGAAGGGCAAAAATAACCATGAATCAGGGCTCTGTATTCAATCAGAATATGCATAAGGAGGTAGACAGAGAACCCAGTGAAACAGTGCTCAAACTTTATGTTGGCAGAGACAGAATCTGAGAATGACTGGAAATTTCAGCTCTCAAGAGACCACACAGCACAACTCACAGATGAGTAGGTACTTCCTTGTACTCAGACGGAGCATAAGGGACCACACTGCCCTTTTCAAGCCTGGTACTGACATTTAAAAAGGCTGTCGATTTTATGTTTTGTTTCCTTTGACAAACTCAACCATCTGATTGGACACTTTTCCCCACACAGTCAATATCTGAACAGGCTTTCAACACGGATACTAAATGTGATTGCAATTTCACTTATTACTTTGTCAGCCACAGATGCTCTGCTCTCCACGGTGGAGCATGATTGATCCAGAGATTGATCTGTTGCTGTCCTCATCACAGCATACGGCCATCCACTTGATTCTGCTGGCCCAAACCTTCACATCTTGGCCATGAAAGAGGTCCCTACAAAGTGTTCTTAGGAAACTCTGGGATGGATGCACACACTATCCTTGGCTTAATGCTGATGGTTGAGATCTAGAGATAAATACTGGAGAATGGAATGAATTAGGATCTAACAGTGCCTGTATCATGACAACCAAGGCACCAAATAAATGCCAGCTTTTAGAAATAAGTGAATTATTAAGAAGTTAATATCAATGTTTTATCAAACTACCAACCACTGTTTTGGATTGAAGAGGTAAGTATTAATTGCTCTGACTTTCTGAATTAGAGCTATATTAGTTAAGATACTGTGGCCTGTGGGGCACCTGGGTGGCTCAGTGGGTTAAAGCCTCTGCCTTCAGCTCAGGTCATGATCCCAGGGTCCTGAGATCAAGCCCTGCATCGGGCTCTCTGCTCAGCAGGGAGCGTGCTTTCTCCTCTCTCTCTGCCTGCCTCTCTGCCTACTTGTGATCTGTCAAATAAATAATAAATCTTAAAAAAAAAAAAAAAAAGATACTGTGGCCTACTCAAGGACAGGGGGAACAGTATGATATATAGTGTACCATATAAAATAATGTTAACACATGCAAAGACAAATGCAAATTAAATTATTCCATGCAGTTAGTCTCTAAATTTTAAAGGTAACACATTGAGTTCTCCTTTTCCTAATGTATCATGCTAAATCAATACAATATATACTCTTTTCTCAAAAGAAATGGAAAGATTAGTGATTCTAAATGAATAGTAACAATTTTTTTTTAATTTTCTAAATTTGCCTTCTAAATTTGTAAATCATAAAAATCCACCTAAATGTAAGTACATTTCAGGTAATAGGTATATTTCACATGCTTACAACCACTCTGCCTCCTTCTGCAAGTAACGATGAGAAAGCTGAAAAACTTAAGTGCTTTCTGCCTACAGGGCCATATGCTTTGCCTTACAATTTTTGTATATAGTTATTTAAAATTGATACGATTAGCAAATACATTTGGCTCTTAAGTGTCAAAAGCAATCTGAAAGAAAATAAGAGTCAAATTCCACCTTATGGCTTGCATGTAGGATAAAGTTTGGGGAGAGAATGAAACAATGAAAGGCAGTAGCTTTCAAGGCTTTTGGAGCAGAGAACTGAATTCCCCCAGCAGTTCATGGCTGGATATTCGTGTTCACTCTGTGTGGTCAGACTGCCTAAGTTGTATCATCATTCTAATCAAGGCACTGTAAACTATGGGTGGGCAAATGCACACATTCGTCACCTAAAGTTTAAATATAACTATCATCACTGAACATCCCCAATGCTGAAAATTAGGTTCAGTCACTTACTTCCAGCATACTTTAATAGGACAAATCTTTGAAGATTCGTTAAATGGAACAAATCATTTGAAATTCTGGTCACCCCCTAGGACTTGCCAAATTCAATAATCTTGATGTCTGAATCCATACATTTAACATGACTTACCACATGGTCTCATGAACTCCCAACCCCCTTTCCCACCACTCAGACCTTCATGTTCATTATCTGAACTTTATTTCGCCATCCTCAACCCCTTCACAGATCCCTAAACTCTTTATTAAATACATGTAAGATGTAGTCCTTAACAATCATTCTTCTCCATTCTTCCATCTTACTTTTCTTAATTCTCAGGCACCCAAAGGATCCCGCCCACCCAATATTAATCACAAATTCTTTCCACTTCTCATGTAATTTTCTTGACTTTGTCCCCTTCGCAAACAGCATTTTTTTTAAAAGATTTTATTTATTTATTTGACAGAGATCACAAGAAGGCAGAGAGGCAGGCAGAGAGAAAGGAGAAAGCAGGCTCCCCGCAGAGCAGAGAGCCCGATGTGGGGCTCAATCCCAGGACTCTGGGATCATGACCCGAGCCAAAGGCAGAGGTTTTAACGCACTGAGCCACCCAGGCGCCCCAACAGCATTTATTTATACATACAACACAACAAAGCGCAGGTATCAGACTTGGCCAAATGACTTGCCTTAGCCAGTGAACTGTGAGCACAAGAAAGGCATGTCCCAAATAGGGGCTGCTCCTTCTGATTAGTTCCCAAAGTAAAGAGAACATAGGGCAGAATCACAGTCAAACTTCAGCCAACACGTACTGGAGAAATAAGCTTGTGTTGTTGTAAACTGCTGAAATTTGGGGATTATCTGTTAGTACAGCATAATTTAGAGAAAACTAGTACATTATTGCCCAGGTTTATGGCGATAACTAAATGAGAGAATGTAAATGGAGATAAGCACTATGATAATGACACAGGAAATATTCAATCAGTGTGAGTTACTGTCAAGTTGGCAACCTTCCAGAGGTATCTGTTTTATATTTCCACGTTCTTCAAAGAGAACTATGTAGTCTAAATAGTAATTCCTGATATGCTTAGAAGACTGACCGGCACTTAATAAATATGTATTAAATAAAGTCAAAGGAGAAAGAAATAAAAAGTAACGTGACCAGAGCCACAGTAGGAAGAACAGTAACATTTAGAGGCAGGAGGGAAGAAAGAATGAGGACATCACTTTTTTACTCAATAAATATTTGTTGAACACTAACCATGAGTCAAACACAGTGATGTGCATTAAGGAGACAACTGTGAATGGGGCAATCACACCTTCATTGAGATGAGTAACTAATAAAAAGTAAGCAGCAATTATAGCGAAATAAGTCAATCAGAGAAAGACAATTATTATATGATCTCCCGGATATGAGGAAGTTGAGAGGCAACATGGGGGGTTTTGGGGGTAGGAAAGGAATAAATGAAACAAGATGGGATCAGGAGGGAGACCAACCATAAGAGACTCTTAATCTCACAAAACAAACTGAGGGTGGCTGAAGGGAGGGAGGGAGGGAGAGGGTGGTGGGGTTACGGACATTGGGGAGGGTATGTGCTATGGTGAGTGCTGTGAAGTGTGTGAGCCTGATGATTCATAGACCTGTACCCCTGGGACTAATAATACATTATATGTTAATAAAAAATAAAAAAAAATTTTTAAGTGACAAAAGATAAAAAAAAGTAAGCAGCAATTATTTGCATCTTTCTGAATGGAAAAGTTTTCTTCAGGTTGTAGCCTCAAGAATAAATGGGAGATAGGTAGATGAAGGAGAGAAAATATAGCTATGGAAAGAATGTTCCATGAAAAGCTAAGAGCTAATGGTTATTATTTCCCAGAGAAAACAGTTAAAACCATCTGTTGTCACTAAAAGGGTGGAGGACATAAACCTGATCCTCAGGAAGTTACATAAGGCCTGATGTCACCATTACAGAGAGCAAGAGAGGAAGTTGACTGAGGACTGAGAAAGTTTTCAAGGCACTATTGCCAGTTTATTGGAAAGCAGAGCATGAGAGTGGCACTGGTCTACGGAGTGGTATGATTTTCAAAAGCGACACTCAGACTGGTTTTAGTCATAGGCAAGCAGGCAGGTGGCTTGTGCCAGACTCGCTTCTGATGCCAGATGGTTGCACGGAAGCCAACAGGAACTGGAATTGTTGAGACTGGCATGGACGCGGCTACTGCTGCTGACCATGACGTTTAAGTCAGGAAACTAAGGAAGGTGCTTTTACTCCCAGATACGGCAAAGGAGAGGTATCAAGGGACTGGAGGTCTCAGTGAAGCTGAAGCATTTAAAAAAAATTTTTTTTAATTTTTAAATTTAGGTTTTGTATCCTATCCTATCTGACAAGAGTGGCTGTCTACAAGTATCATTAGGATGTATCAGACACTGCTCTCCGCAACCACCAAACACAGGCATGACTTAAGTGATCTAAGAGATTATCACTACTTTATTTATCTAGCACTTCCCTTTATTTCAAGTGCTTTCACATTCATTGCAAATACCTCATTTTACTGTCATTACAATGTTGTGAGTAACAGAGGAACAATATTAGTATCTCCCTTTTGTAGTTGGAAAAAACTAAGGTTTAGGCAAATTTTAAAACTTGCCCAAGGTCCCAAGCTGTGTTTGTGATCGATTATAGGTAGAACCCAGTGTATTACTCTTTGATATATGCCTCCTAAGCAGAAATCTATGAAGAAAAATCAGAGGTTGATTCACATGACAAAATCCTAGTATAAACAGAAATTGCCCATGACCTCAAACATGTCCCAAACCAGAAGCCAATGGCTGACTTCTGGTCACTCCTGAGAGAATTGTGTTCACAGGCATCTTATCTTCAGTAAGTTATTAATCTATGTCAGTTTTAACACCCTTTTTGAGGTACTGATTTTGCCTTAACATCTTCTGAGACAAATATTGCTTTAATTTAATCATTATAAACTGGTTTTTTTTTAAGATTTTATTTCTTTATTTGAGGGAGAGAGCACAAGAGAAAGCAAGTATGAGCAGGGGAGAAGGAAAGAGGGAGATGGAGAAGAATGTTCCCTGCTGAGCAAGGAACCCCATGCAGGGCTCAATCCCAAGACCTTGGATCATGACCTAAGCCGAAGCAGACACTTAAACTGACTAAGCTACCAGGCACCCCTAACTACTATAAACTTTAAAAAACTTTGTTCCTTTTGTTTGAGAGATCTTTTTATTCACCCTTAAGAAAAAAACAATCTATACATTTTATCAAATTATAAGGATATAAATAGAACCAAGGGGTTGGTTCCAAGACCTGAAAATAAATGAATATTCTTATAACCAATCAGTTGAAAAAAGCTCCAGGCTATGAAATAGATGGTAAACAACTTTCCTATGTGCTCCTAATTTTAAATTAAAATTGAGGTCACACTGAACTGGTAGAAGTCAAAACCCAATTTAGTTCCTTTAATCTCAAACTAGGAAATACACACTTCAGTTTATCTTCTTTACACCTAATAAATGCTTTTCAGATAAAACAAAGACTATACCACAGAGAAACAAGTAGACAAAATGGCAGGCATCATATAAAACTGTTTTCAAATACAGGGCAAGTTGGCTTTGTACAGATTCATTTTACCTTTGCCCATATAGGCATTTCTATTAGAGTCATAATTAAATGGAACCCTCATTTAGGCCTGTTTCGACCATTACCTTAGCATATGAAATTAAACAAATCACTCAAACTCCAATTTTTCTTGTTTCCTTGCTTGTGCAGTTGAGTGTAATTTACTTGCTCTGACCAACACATAAGTCCCCCAAATTAGATTATTTCCCAAGATATTGCTTCTAGTTATAGTTAAAAACCTTTAAGCTATGTCTCTTGAAATTTATGTTTCCTTTCTCAACAACAGGTTACAGTATAATCGTTCCTGAGATCAGTTTTTGTTCATCTTGAAATTTTTTATTTTGAAGCACTGTAGTTGTCTCTATTAAAATTTGGTCAAAACTTCTTTTATTTGGAACAAGAGTAGAGTCATAGAACACAGATACCTAAACAATGTGTAAGTTAAAAAAAATTCATTTAACGTCTGTATGCAAGATTCTTTATTGCACTAAAAGTTTTGTGTAACAATGTCTCACTTAGTCTCCTATTAAAACTTATATTAGACTGTACCTTCTAATAACATACCAATGGTGGTATTCATAATATCAACAAAAGCAATGAGCAATATTATACAATATTTAATATTTATTTTCAGGTCTTAAATAGGGTCACTGTAGTTTCTATCAAAGTTGTTCAATGACTTTTGACTCTTAAATAAAACTGATAATTGAAAAGAGATGAGGGGCGCCTGGGTGGCTCAGTGGGTTAAAGCCTCTGCCTTCAGCTCAGGTCATGATCCCAGGGTCCTGGAATCGAGTCCCACGTCCAGCTTTCTGCTTGGTGAGGAGTCTGCTTCCTCCTCTCTCTCTCTCTTTCTGCCTGCCTCTGTGCCTACTTGTGATCGCTCTCTGTCAAATAAATAAATAAAATCTTTAAAAAAAAAAAAAAAGAGAGATGAATAATATGAGAAGAGACATACATACATTTATACTTAATATTTCTAAGTTCCATTCCTCCTTCTTTAGTTTCAGTGCCTTAAAATAAGCCACATCACTTATTATCTGGATTACTGAAATGTCTAACTATCCCCCTTTCTCCAATATTACCTCACATGTTATCAGAGTTACCTGTCTAATAGGCTTATTAGACTCATTTTTCTGCTTTTCAGCCTTCATTACTACTTGATAACTTGCAGAATAAAGGAAAAATCCCTCAGTGTCTATTTCTAAGTCCCTAGGACTTAGCCCCTCCCTTTCTTCAACCCCAGGCTCCTCTACTAGCCTTATACAGCTAGTCACAGGAACCCAGGACCTAAGACAGTTTTAAGTCTCTGTAAATTCCAATACACTGTTCCAATTCCTCACTCTAGGATCCTTTCTTGTTCCTCATTGGTACAACTGAGTTCACCACACTTAAAGCTTTGTTCAAGTGTACTTTGCCTCTCAGTCTGAGGGCTGAGTCTGCATGGCAGCTAGGGTGTTGTTATAAAAGAATGCAAACCTAATCACATTATTTTTATTTTTTTTATTTTTTTAAGGAGGGTCCACACCCAATGGGAGTTTGAACTCACCACCCCAGGATCAAGTCACGTGTTCTACAAACAGAGCCAGCCAGAGCCACCCCCCCCTAAACTGATCACATTACTAAAAAGAGAGTCCAGAGTCACCCTCTGAATTCTGAAGAGCCTCCACGGGCCCTACCTGAGCTTGTCCAGGCCAGGTCTCCAGCCTTACCTACCTGACAAATTTGTTCTTCTTGCCCACTATGCCACCTGCCATTGTGGGGGGGGAGGAAACCTGAACTCTTCCTCAGCTTTAACATACTCTCTTCCCTCTGTCTCAAGTGCTCCTCTTCACCCATGTGCCTTCGTTCATCCCCAGATCTTTTATGATACTTCCTCAGAAAGTCATTCACCTTACCCATTTTTTAAGAAAATTCACCTCTCGGGGCGCCTGGGTGGCTCAGTGGGTTGGGCCTCTGCCTTCGGCTCGGGTCATGGTCCCGGGGTCCTGGGATCGAGCCCCGCGTCGGGCTCTCTGCTCGGCGGGGAGCCTGCTTCCTCCTCTCTCTCTCTGCCTGCCTCTCTGCCTACTTGTGATCTCTCTCTGTCAGATAAATGGATAAAATCTTTAAAAAAAAAAAAAAAAAAAAAAAAAGAAAATTCACCTCTCATCCCCTCACATATTTTGCTTTACTTTCATAGTACTTACCAAAATTTATAGTTATTTTTACTTACTCACGTGACTATTTGCTTAGTCTGTCTCTACAACTTCTATAAGTTCCATGAGCTCCAAGACTATGTTGGTTTTGCTCATCACTCTAGACTTAGTGATATACAGTGCAGGCTCAGAGATATTTGTTAAAGGAGCTGAAAGACTCCTACTAAGCATCACTGTTCTGGAGAATTCATGATTTGATTTGAATTTCTAAGGATAAAGAATTATACAGTGCGGAACTGCCTATAGTGGCTTCTCACTAAATATTAGATAAATCAATGGGCAGTTTTCAAAGACGAATCAAAAATCCTAATATTTAAACTATGCAGACCAACATTAACCTTCCTTTGATTCTCTACAGATAGTGAAGAACCTCATATTACTTTAGACTTCCATCTTAAAGAGAAAAATGACCATGAAGTGATATACCACCCCATCCCCCCTTCTTCAGGAATGAAGACTTATCCCCCAATCTGGTGGGAATGTTGCAAGAAGACCCTCCTTTGTAAGCTCACTTTAGGGGGATCATCTCTGCTGAAGGAAGCCACTGTTTCAGGTCCAACTTCTTTCCTGGGACATCCTGCATTTGGGTGTCTAAAGGCCCAACCCCTTTACCCCACCTTGAGACAATGCTGAAAAGCCATCCAACCTCTGGAGCTCTCCATGGGGTCCTCAGAGGCTGGCAGAGGGACAGGATCATCATTCAGCCTCTCCCTCTACCCACTCATACTTTTCATCCCTTCCCTGTTTAAAGCACTGATCCTAACAGCCAGTCTTTTTTTTTTTTTTTTTTTTTTTTTAGATTTTATTTATTTATTTGACAGATATCTCTACAGGTAGAGATCCTACCTACAGGTAGGCAGAGTGGCAGGCAGAGAAAGAGAGAGAGGAGGGTCCTCTGCTGAGCAGAGAGCACAATGTGGGGCTCGATCCCAGGACCCTGGGATCATGACCTGAGCCAAAGACAGAGGCTTTAACCCACTGAGCCACCCAGGCGCCCCCTAATAGCCAGTCTTAACAGACATCCTGCATGCTCAACTCCATCTCAGGGTATGTTTCATAGCAAACTCATCTGTGACAAGAAAAAAACATTTGTGTTTTATGTGGATAAAAATGGTAGATAAAGAACATGTGACATGTCAGTGTTGTGAAGATGTACAGATTATTACTAAAGAAATTTTAAAGCTCTTAGCAGGGTACCAGAAGTTTCTTTCAAAAGCATTGTATCAATAGCAATTCTGATTAATTTGAGCTGACTGGATGTTTATAGATATGTTGACAATATTGTCCAGGTTTCTTTAATATTAAGCACTGTCGTCTGTATTTGCCTGAAGAGAACAAATACATTTTTGAAGATGGTTTTATGTCAAGGGAGGAAATAATAGAGAGTAAATATGCCATATGTGTACCACACCACAGTGATTTGTTTACCTTTCTAGAAAATGAAAGGTCACCCTTATAAAGGCATAAATGTTGTGGGATAAAGATATTACTAGTTCCAGAATAAGAAGGGATACCTTATACAAAAGAAAAAAAGGTATAAATGTTTATTATTATAATAAAAGAATTATCTAGCTGACTTTGGCAGTTGTTTTTCAGCAAGCTAGCTGAGCTAAAATTTAACTCTTATTACTTTCTGTTTTGTGCCTTAATTATGCATATTTTGTAGTTAAGCAATTAAAATTAAGCACATACTCTTCTAAAGGAATATATACTCTTCTTCCTCTGCAGCTCATTAGAAAATGTCTACCTGGGAAGAACAAGTTTCCCTTGAGGCATCTGGGCTGCTCAAACTTTATTGTGCACACAAATCACCCAAAGGATCTCATTAAAATGCAGATTCAAAGTCAGGGGGTCTGGGTGAGACCTGAGAGCCTGCATTTCTAACAAGCACCCTGATCCTGACAGTCTCTGGACCATAATGTGAGAAGCCAGGGTATAAAAAAATATAAGAACATGTGACTAGGAATCACAGAATATGATCTAGATAGAAAGCAATATTTCTGACATACTGCTCAGTGGGGAAAAAAGGATATATGCCATTTTTTGAAGTAAAAAGTTACACATACACAACAAGCATATTTTTTTTAAAAAGTCACTTAGCCACTTAACTGTAATTTATAAAATGCATATACCAGAAACCTAGTCAACCTTAATGAGTAGTGGGAAGTAAATGAAACCACTTCTCTAATGTAAACCTCAAAATTTTACGCTTTTAGAAGTATGAATTACAAGGGTGCCTGGGTGGCTCAGTGGGTTAAGCCGCTGCCTTCGGCTCAGGTAATGGTCTCAGGGTCCTGGGATTGAGTCCCGCATCCGGCCCTCTGCTCAGCGGGGAGCCTGCTTCCTCCTCTCTCTCTCTCTCTGCCTGCCTCTCTGCCTACTTGTGATCTCTCTCTCTGTAAAATAAAGAAAGAAAGAAAGAAAGAAAGAAGTATGAATTACATGGGGCGATGAATAGCTTCCTAATTTATTTTCATACTGCAGAAACTATTTTCAGGAGGAAATGTAGATATATATTATGATGTATGTGTATATGTGTGTCAAATTTTGTATACCAAATGTTATATGATAAATGACAAATAATACAAGTTGGCTGCTCACAAACTATTCTTTTTTCCATGACTCTTTAGTAAAAATCTCATTTTTTTCTATGGTTATGGAATTATCTATACAACAAAGACTTTCTAAGAAGAAAGCTAGACTTTCAGGTGTCAGAATATTAAGAACAAAGCCAAATATCAAAATAAGCCATGTGTTGTCGAAGTCTTAAATGATTAGGACAGTACTAAAGGAAACAGGAGCATCCAGAATTCATTCCCTTCATTCCAAAGAATGTCCTGAGTACATGAAAGAGCCAGGTACTAGAAAGGAAACACATTTCTGAGATTCTTTTCTACTTGTATCCAAAGAAGAACAGAACCAATATTCATGAGGATTTACTGTGCTGCTTTTATCCATTTACTCACCCATTCCTTAAGGCAACCATGCCAAATAGGTCCCATTATGCCCACTCAACAAATCAAACAGAAACATTAAGTAACTGCTCTTGGTCACAGAGCAAGGTCACTCCGTTGTCTTTTGTAAAGAAATGGAAAAATTCTCTTACAAGATCTCAACCCTCCTTACACAATGGAATCTCCAAGAAAGATTTTTAAAAATACAATTCCTGGGGGCAGCTGGGTGGTTCAGTTGGTTAAGCCTTGAACTCTTGACCTCGGGGTCAGTCCTGAGTTCTGACCCTGCATAGGGTTCCACCTGGGTGTGGGGCTTACTTAAAAAATAGTAATAATTCTTGGATCCAACCTTACAGGGATTCCAACATCAACAGCCTTGGTGTTTGATGTTCACACACAGAATGCACAAGTTTCTCTGGTGATTCTAACCTGTGTCAAAACTGGGAACCAGCATTCTAGAGCATCTGAATAACTCAGTTTTGCTCTACTCACTTCTCGGTATAAGCATGGCTCATTCATTTTTCCTTTTTTTTTCTTTTCTTTTTTTTTTTTTTTTTAAGATTTTATTTATTTATCAGACAGAGAGCAAACACAGGCAGACAGAATGGCAGGCAGACAGAATGGCAGGCAGAGGTAGAGGGAGAAGCAGGCTCCCTGCCGAGCAAGGAGCCCGATGTGGGACTCGATCCCAGGATGCTGGGATCATGACTCAAGCGGAAGGCAGCCGCTTAACCAACTGAGCCACCCAGGCATCCCATCATTTTTCATTTCACTAGGAAAGTAGAAGCCATCAAATAAGCACTTCCTAAACTTGTCACCATTCTAACCTAGATCCTTAACTTATCCAGTTCCTCTTTACTTCTACATGTCTGTTTTCATTCTCACCTTCCCTGCCTCCTCCCCATTCCTTTCCCTCTTCGCTCCCTCCTTCTCTCTCTCTATCTCTCTCTTCTCCCCCCCTCCCTCCCCCATTCTCTTTTTCTGCTCCCCCAAACTCTTTTCCCTTCTGGATAACACTGCACTGAGCTTTCAGATGTTAGTTCAACAGGAGGTGATTATACTTTGGACTCTCATTTCTTACCATGTGAACCCCTCTAATTCATGGTCACCTTATCTTTAAAATGAGAATAACAGATATATTCATCTTACAGACCTGTGTAAATATGAAATGAAAGCAAGCTTGTAAAGTGCTTGGCACACTGCCTGGCACATATTGTCAATAAATATTATTAATCCATGTGCTCCTGGGAAGCTACAATTGTTTCTGGTCAGTATCCTAAGTGTTCTCACCATGGCCTCTCCTGCACCTGTCACTGTCTCCATTACACAGAATGACAAAGTCTTTTATCTTTTGGGTCATCTCCCACTTATATGGAAGCTCTTTGGGGGTTAGGACCATGTCCATTTTATTTAATGTTGAATTCCTGACATCTGGCACACAGATGAGACTGTAACAGTACTTATTAAACAGTAGTTCAGTAAAAAAGCAAGGGCTACAGAATTAAAAAGAAACTTTCCAACTGCAAGGGCTGTGCACTTTTAAAAGCAACATGCTGCTTACCAAAGGAATGATAACCATTGTGTGTGTGTGTGTGTGTGTGTGTGTGTAAATTAAACCATTCAGGAATAATCTTAAATGTTAAATTTTATTCTTAATTTGGTATGCTACTTTATGTTGTACACATTTTAGCAAATGTAAAATCTCAATCAATTCATTGAAAAACCTTTGCCAAGACACTCAATAAGCCTATGTAAAAAACCATGAAATTTTAATTTGAAGAAGATAATTCTGATACATTTTGAAATACTGGTGTCATATCAGTAATTTCTACAGTGAACTACCCTGCACATTGAGGGAAATTTGCAGAATTCTACTAACATTGTTTCCATAAAGACACTACAGTTTCTAGTTTATAATTCACCTTAAACATAAAGCAGATCCTTTTTCCTAGATTTTTTCTTACCCAAATCACCTGCAAGAATGTTCCCCACAGATTAGGAACAACCTAAGCTTTCATAATTTGAGGGATAATGCAAACTACATTAACTGGGTAAGAGTTTCAGATGAGAAACTCTATCTTGATATACATACCGTGAAGGCGAAAGGTTTGAAAAACAGACTGTCCTTTTTTTAAGATGAAATACAGAGCACTGTGTACCCAACCAGCAAATGGATTCTTTAAGAAAGAACATAAGGTTCATGTCTTTCGAGAAGCATTTGTGTAGTTGGACCTAGTCCTCCTGCCTCTGTAAATTCACATTAGAACAACAAAAGAGCCAAATGCATCAAGAAGTTTACTGTGATATTTCTTAAAATAGGGGAAAACTAGAAACTGTACTCAAAATGAAGAAACTGTTTAGTATTATGACAGATCATACATAGCCCTTAAAATTAAAATTATGTCTATATTGTAAGCATTATGTTGCTATATAGTATGAAATCAAGAGCCTATTTTAAGTATATCAATCTCAGTTATGTGAAAATGATATATTCACATTGAGGAATAACTGAGAATATGGATAGCAATAATTTATTAGAGGTGTATAACTGAATAGTCATTTGTAATAAATACTGTAAAATATGCAAGTTTGTTAAAATAATCTATTTTTTAGTTTCCCCAAATATAAAAATTAGTCCCAGGTGATTATTTTGAAAGAAATTTCTGTAAGTCTGGTCTCCAGAAAAAAAGAAAAAAGTTATTTTAGCTTTTATAAACCATATTTTCTAAAATAAAAATGCTCACCTCTATATTTCATGTCTAAACCATAGACTTTGGCTAGAAAGGCTCATTTCAATATCAGTTCATTTAACTTTGTGAGTTATTCAGCCACAGTTTACACAGCATGAAAACTATTTTTATTTTTTGTGAAAATGAACAATATGTAGGATGCTAGGGAAAAGGCATACCGTTGTTTACAAAGTCTTCTATCAAAATCATTACTATGCACTGGTCCTTTAACTGAATCATTTTCAGAAGAAGCCATTAACAGGAAAGAAAACTGAACTTAAGAATAGGCTCAGAGGGGTGCCTGGGTGGCTCAGTTGGTTAAATGGCTGACTTCTGCTTAGGTCATAATCTTGGGGTCCTGGGATGGAACCTCTGCTTTGGGCTCTGCGCTCAACAAGGAGTCTATTTTCCCTGCCCATCCTCCTTCCCTCTTAGATCCCCAACTCACATACTCTCTCTCTCAAATAAACAAACAAAATCTTTTAAAAAGACAAAAAAAAAAAAAAAAAAAAAAAAAAAAAGGTTCTGAAATCAGATCACAGCTACTTACTTATTAAACTGTATGACCTTAGGCAAGTTACTTAATATCTCTGTGCTTCAAATTGCTCAATTGCTCATTTAGGTTATTATTATGGGTAATAATAATGCCTACCCAATAGTTTATAGCTGGCAAGCACTTTGAACAGTAACAGGCACTAGGTAAGCAACATAAATTTTAATCAGAACTAGGTTTTATAAATTTTTTTTTTCTTGATTGAAGTACTCTACAGGGTCGCCTGAGTGGCTTAGTTGGTTCAGCGTTTGTCTTTGGCTCAGGTCACCTTCTTAAGGTCCTAGGACCTTGACCCCTGTGGAGCTCCCTACTCAGCAGGAAGTCTGCTCCTCCCTCTCCCTCTGCCCCTCCCCACCCAGGGGCTCACTTGCTTGCAGGTGCATGCTCTCTCTCTCTCTCTCAATCAAATAAATAAATAAAATCTTTAAAAATAAATAAATGAATAAAGTACTCTACAATGTCCATGGCAAAAAACAAACTTTATGCTATTTTCCTAAAAGAAAGCCCCAGTTTTCTCTTTATCTCAAAGTTGACCTTAGGCAGGTCACTGCTCTAAGAATCAGTTTCCTCATTAACCGAATGGGATAAATACCTACATCATAAGTTTCAGACAGTATTAAATAAGACCTATAAAGCAGAAATCAACGCAATGTAATCAGTCTGTTCTTCCTTAAATTTTATATGGCCTGGCAAATCATCTAAAGAACATCAGATGGCTTGCAAGTAATGATTTGTTTTAAAGATTTTATTTATTTATTTGACAGAGAGACACACAGTGAGAGAGGGAACAGAGCAGAGGGAGTGGGAGAGGGAGAAGCAGGCTTCCTGCTGAGCAGGGAGCCCAACGCTGGGCTCCATCCCAGGACCCTGAGATCATGACCTGAGCAGAAGGCAGCCGTTTAAGGACTGAGCCACCCAGGCGCCCATGCAAACAATAATTTTTAAAAGGAGGTAAAATTGTGAAAAAACATAGTTTACCAAGGGAACATGAATGTAATTCATTTTGAAGTCAAATGTCTTTAAGTTGTCACTATCTCTTAGGTATTAAATGTACTCAGATGCCAGAATACAAACACCTTCCTATAAGAATATGAAAAATATCATTGCAGTGATAGAGAGGACTGTGGTCATTTTCTGATTTGAATCTATCTTCACAGAAGATAATCAACCCTCAAAATTCAATGGTCCTTGAAATCACTAGTGGCAGTTTCTATAGCCTGGCAACTCAAATTTTCAGGAACAACAAGGGCCTTCAGTGCTGATTTTCCATCATAAAAAATATCCATGCTTTGTTGTTACCTTCCAGAGAGAAGATGTTTCATCCAAAGCAGTGTATGTGATATCCAAGAAAATTGTGGAAAGGTATCATTTTAGAGAAGGTAAAAACAGACACACCTTATGCAATACATAATCTAAAGGAATGGAAGTCAGAGATTAAACCCTATTGACAAAAAAACATATGTGAACAAATCTTCATTCAGAAACTTGCCTGCTTTAAAACTCTCCATGAGCAACTAAAAGAAAGCAAGGAACATTTTTCAAAAATTTGCCGACGGAATAACGCTTCTCAGTAAAGGACAATAATTTCTTATAATATGGTTATCTTATTACTACATCTGATCTTTTCATGGTAATATAGTACTTTCAAGTACTTTGTTTCTCCCAGACTCAACAACTCCTAAAACGATAGCCTCCAGAAGGTATAACTTGAACTTAAACAAAAAGATAACAGAGAATATTAATCTTACTATTAAAAGCAACAACTTCTAAGTATAACTGCAAAGAAAATATATGAAACCACAATGTAGCCTAATCTGCTTTCACTGAATACAAATGAAGGAGAGAACTTTTGCTGGTTTCTAGATCTGAATAAATCATCAGAGCAAAATCTACCAAAAATTATTTTAAGACTAGAGACAGCTACATAAATTGAAGATATGAGTGTCCACAAACCAGCATTAATAAATGATTCTGTACATTTATATACCCAACAACTTCAAACAACCAAAGAAATTCCTAAGGACTTGTGCTAAGCATGATGGTATGACTATATACGTATTTTCTGGATTCAGTCTACAAGGCTACATTATAAAATCTAGTATTCTATTCACATTTTATAAGTAAGGGAACAGTCTCATAAAATATACACATACACAGAGAAGAGAATACAGAGTTGAATGACTTCCCCAAGATCACCAAGCTGGCTAAAAGTACAAAGAGGATTCAAATCCAATAAGATAACCCAGAACTTCTAATTCTATCTACCTCGTAATGCCGGTTTTGTCTGTGGTTAAGATGCCCATAGTTAAAAATTCAGTATAAACAATTTTAATTTAGGGATAAGCTATTTAACTTTGGACACTAAATTATTTAAGATAACTGACCGGCAGGCGCCTGGGTGGCTCAGTGGGTTAAGCCTCTGCCTTCAACGCAGGTCATAATCTCAGGGTCCTGAGATCGAGTTCCACATCGGGCTCCCTGCTCAGCAGAGAGCCTGCTTCCTCCTCTCTCTCTCTTTGCCTGCCTCTCTGCCTACTTGTGATCTCTGCTAAATAAATAAATAAAATCTTAAAAAAAAAAAAAAGATAACTGACTGGCATAGTTGTCAATAAAGAAAATGAATAAGAGAGACATAGCAAAATACCTTGAGAGAAAATGACCTCTCTTCTATGGTTTAGTCCCTTCTGGAATAACAGAGCCAAATGATCACTTAAAATAACTAGTATAAATTATAATTTTACTTTTCTAAGACTAATATCCCTGTAAAGACTTTAAGGAAAGAACTTTTTTTTTTTTAATTTATTTATTTGACAGAGATCACAAGCAGGCAGAGAGGCAGGCAGAGAGAGAGGAAGGGAAGCAGGCTTCCCGCTGAGTAGACAGCCCGATGCGGGACTCGATCCCAGGACCCTGAGATCATGACCCGAGCCGAAGGCAGCAACTTAACCCACTGAGCCACTCAGGCGCCCAAGGAAAGAACTTTTAAAACTTAAAAAATGCCCAAGAAAGGTCACACCGCTCTTACCTCTAAGAAATCAAAATACTGTTATTTTAAATGTGCCATTCTGTATAAAAATGCCCTTATGTAGTATATTATATAAAATACAAATCAGTATAAAGTCACCATAGAAAATGTTATTCAAATTTGACTGCAAGATAGTTTTAGATCGGGCAAATGTCAGATTTCAGATGTGATATATATAATCCTAAATGCTAGCTGGTCTCCTTTCATTGTTCTTTTTGAATGAACTATCATACTAATTACATAGTTCTGTTCCCACACTGCCTTTGGCGCAGCAAACAGCAACACGGTCAGATTAAATGTCTGTGCGGTTACCCAAGGAGATGAAATGACACAACTCTGATTCTTTGGCTTACTGTCTCCTTTGTCATCATCATTCTCAATCAAATCCTGCCAGGCTTTGAACATGTGATTATGGTCTTCAAAGCTACAACAGAGTCAAAGAAGCTGGCCTAATGATGCCTAACACAAAGAATTTAGATGAAGCCCCTGACATCCAGAGGCAGAAATACTCAGTAGTAAAGAAATTAGTGCCAATAACTCTGTGTGCATCCACAAATTACGCCTGTGCATACAGATGTGTATGTAGATGCAATTTTTAGATATCAATGTAAAACCCATTTTGCAGTTGAAATCATTCGAAATAAATATAATCTGAGCAATAGGAATGAGGGGCAGAGAGAATTCACAGGATGATAGTTTAGAAATCCAGTTCTACTATGAGAGAACTTAGGAACAAACAGTACCTAGAATGATTCTTAGCACCTTAAACAGAACTTTCTCTTCTGTGCTTCCTTGAAGATGGAACTGAGTCTAAGGCAAACATTCATCAAATGCGTACCAAGTGTGAGGTTCTCTAGTTCCTGCAATCCCCAATCCTCCGTAAAGGAGTAGGAATCACAGATCTCCCAAATTATTTCACCCTCAGATTTAGTCAGCTTACTTCTACATAAGTTGAAGCCAGACTTCTCCATAGATTTTCCGAGCCACAGTTCCTACTGAGTCTGGTTCCTTCACCTTGAATGTCTTTGAACATTTAAGACACAACATGTTCAAAAGTAAGTCATGTATTTCCCCATCTCTTCTTCTTTCATCCTTAGTATTAAGCTCAAATGGCCCCTTGTTCTACGTACAAGATCTTGAGAAATGGAATCCACACATACCAAGGACTGGAAAATCACTTTTCCTCTCTCACCAGCATATCCAGTTTCCAGCTTCTATAGGTCCTTTCTTCAGAGTGCCTCTTCAGTGAGTCCTCCCTCGTTTAATATTGACACAAATATGTCCATTCATGGAGTTATTACTTCTTATGTTAAGAACTACCATGCTGGTTCCTCTGTCTGCAATACACTCTCCCCACTCACCTCTACTGGTGCTTTTATAAACACTCACTCAAATATCATTTTTTCTAAAAGTCTTCCTGTCTTGGGGCACTTGGGCACTTTAGTCAGTTAAGTGTCTGACTCTTGGTTTTGGCTCAGTCATGATCCCAGGGTTATGAGATGTAGCTCCTTCCACACTGCAGAGTCTGCTGGAGATTCTCTCTCTCTCTTTCTCTCTCTCTCTCTCTCAAATAAATAAATAAATAAAATATTTTAAAAAACCCAAAGACTTCCTGTCTTCTGCTATCATCAATTCTTTTGTGCATTTCCTTTACTGCACATATCACATAAAATCACAGCCTATGTACAACAGAAGCAGGAGCACCACCTCTCTGGTTTACAACTACATATACAGAGCTTAGTAGGACTTGCACCTCTTAAGTATATTATCAGGGACACCTAGGTGGCTCAGATGGTTAACCGTCTGCCTTCGGCTCACGTCATGATCTCTGGGTCCTGGGATGGAGTTCCATGTCAGGCTCCCAGCTCAGCGGGAATCTGCTTCTCCCTCTCCCTCTCCTACTCCCCCTGCTTGTGCTCTCTCTCTCTCTGTCTCTGTATCTCTCTCAAATAAATAAACTCTTTTAAAATATATATATATATTATCAAACATTTCTTGAGTAAACTAATTTGCAACTTTTTAAAAATTTTTCTGCCTCTCCTACTATAACTTCTCAAGGCAAGGTATTCATTTCATTATTCCCAGTGAATGAAATAAGCAGGCATTCTATTTTTTTTTTCTTTTATTCATTCAACTAAGAAATTGCAAAAGTAGATGAATGCACCTATACATATGTATGCATCTAATGCAAATTAAATATGTCTAATCTTGATACACTTGAAGTCAAGCCAAGAACTCCATAGTATAATCACGGATACAGATCACTACCTTGATGCTTATATTACCATGCCTGGTGCAAAGAATAAAATAGGTCCCTTTGTCAAGTATATGTAAGTCTGATTCCCAAAGCATGATCGATTGTTTCCTCACCTACATTATCCATTCTGCCTATCTGGGAGCATAATCCCTGAGTCAGTGAATGTTTCTAAAGATGTCTCACCCTTTCTACTTACTTAATTCTAAGGGTGAATGTGACTATAAAAGGTAAATTATTGAAAATGCTATAATGAGGGGATCAAGTATTAGAGAAAAAGGGAAGTGAGAGAGAAACTCTAAAGTAAGAAAGTGATACTAAAAGAAAGCAGTATTTGACTAGAGAGCTGAATGATGACTAAGAGTTCAAAAGTCCAGGTCACACTTAATAAGAGATCAATGGAAAGATTGATGAGCAACGGGCTGTCCTCTAACTAGCTATTCGTCATCATAAGAATTTAACCCTCATCCTACATATCAATTTGGGTTGGTATTATGATAACCCCATAAACCTGATACAGAATAATTAGAAAGTTTTACTTCATTCTCATGTAACAACATACTAATACTTCATTCCCATGTTACAACTTGAGCTAAGCTTCTTACATACCTAACATAAAATGCCACTACAGAACTACTGTATACAAATTCACTTACCCATACCTTAGTTTTAACTTTCTTGAAAGAGAAAAGGGGAGGCAAAGATAGGAGAAAAGGGAGAAGAGAAGAGAGAAAAGAAGCCTTAGCATTTGTGCATGAGAATAAAAGCTAGAAGCCAAGGAAGGGGTGAAGAGTGAGGGGAGAGTGCCATAATGTTTAATTATCTCATTCCAGTTGTGACAGGGAAGTAGGAAAAAGTGAGAACTGGGCTGAAATCAGAAGGTGAAAGGCTCCTCTCCCAAGAAGAATTTGTTCTCACAGATTTGGACTACTTTGTTTATAAAGAGAGGACGGACTCTGGAGACAGACTGCCTAGATTCAAATCCTGGATCAGCCATTTACTATCTTGGCAACCTTGGGTAGTTCTTTTTATTTCTCCCTACTCAGTCTCCTTGCCAGTAAATGGGGGATTATTGTGGTACTTACCTCGCTGGATTGTTATGAGAATTAAATAAATTAATATTCCCAAGACAATGAGAATAGCCCTGGTACATAATGAGCATGATACATGTATGTGTGTTCAATATACATGTATGCCTTTTAAGATAACAAAATGAGCTCAAAAACATGACTTTCCAACAGACCAAAAATAGTCAAGAACCTATATCCAGCAGCCATTCCACAGGAGGACTGAGAGATTCAGTTCCCACTCATTATCCATCAGATACAGCTGAATCAAAAATCAACATCTTCTCAACCTCATACACATAGGTAGGGAAAAAACAACTTCATATCCTCCCTTCCAGTTCCTACCCCCCTTCCCCACCACGAGAAGGCTTAGAGCCCTCACTGCTCCTCACAGCTCCTGCATTACACCATAGACATTGTAAGTACTCTAACCTCCACTAACTAAAAAAAAGTTAATTTTGTAAATAACAAGCCGAAGATTTCTTGTATATTCATTGGAATTACTATTTAACAATACTTTTAAAAATACAATAACAATTTCTTTTGTGATGAGTTCAGACTTTTGAGACAGATTAGGTTCAAACCTGACCTGTTGTTTACTAGTTATGGACCTCAGACTTAGCCTGTCTTTGCCTCATTTTCTCATATATCAAATGAGGATATCGACAACGTATGTATGTATATAAAACACTTGGAATATTATGTATATATAGCACTTGGAACATTCTTTTTTAAAGATTTTATTTATTTATTTGACAGACAGAGATCACAAGTAGGCAGAGAGGCAGGCAGAGAGAGAGGAGGAAGCAGGCTTCTTGCTGAGCAGAGAGCCCAATGCGGGGCTTGATCCCAGGACCCTGGGATCATGACCTGAGTCAAAGGCAGAGGCTTTAACCCACTGAGCCACCCAGGTGACCCAGCACTTGGAATATTACCTGGCAAATAGCAAGTGCTAAGTGAGCTTTTGTTATTAACATGATTGTTATTCTGGATAAAGCACAATGACTATACTCCTTCTCTTTGCTGATGAGAAATCATATTCTACTTGTAAAAAAAAAAAGCCAAATATATAATGGATTCTGTGCATGTTTCTTTACTTTATTTTAAATTCTGTTCATGAAGCAAAAGGAAAATATTTTAAAGTACTACATTATACCATTTTAATAAAATGCCTATCGAGTTGAAAGATATTTAATGAGCAGACTATTTAAGCATCTCTGGTACTTCTTGTCAATCATTAAAAACGATGCAGAAATCACTAACACTCACCATTTTTGTACATGCATATGCAAATCACTGATTTCTCTAAGCCCATCAGGTTTAGTGTAGGGAAGCTAATGATGTAAATATGAAATGGTAATTTCTTCCCAATAATTTCTCAATATTCATCACTCAGAAGTAGTTTAATATGCAAGGGAATAGCATCCTAGTTATTGGAATATAACCTTGCATCTTTTTATCACCAGCCACTCAAAATATGAGAATTAAGCAGGTACCAACTGTTAACAATACTTGATGAAAACTCTTAATCTTTCCTTAAAAGCTCTGCTGTATACCTAAAATATCAAGAAGTCATAATTAGACTGGTAGTTTCTTTATATAATAATGATCTTTGGGCGCCTGGGTGGCTCAGTGGGTTGAGCCGCGCTGCCTTTGGCTCAGGTCATGATCTCAGGGTCCTGGGATCGAGTCCCGCATCGGGCTCTCTGCTCAGCGGGGAGCCTGCTTCCCTCTCTCTCTCTCTCTCTCTCTGGCTGCCTCTCTGTCTACTTGTGATTTCTCTCAGTCAAATTAATAAATTTAAAAAAATAAAAAAATAAATAATGATCTTTTACTAGAATAACAAAATGTTAACTTTTTTGTTTTACTCAAAAAGAAAATCCTGTGCTAAAATAAAAATGGAATGGTTGATTCTTCATTCCTCTTTATTTAAACAGGAAAAAAATATGTGAGGGAAACTGATTAAATGGGTCTTTTTTTTTAATGCAGTAATCACTAAAAGCTTATTACCAAGCACTCTCCTTGTTGGGTATAATTTACATAGTGAAAAGGAGGAAATGAGCCATTAAAAGGTCATTCAGTAGATCAGAGTGTGGAGCAGGTGAGTTTTCTCACGGCTAATTTTAAATTACTTTATTAGAGCACCTATACACATGTAATAAGAATTATAAAGATATGTTTTTATATGAAAACAATCATTTAGTCTATATTTTGGTATCTGGCTGTGGTAGAAAGAATAAAGTCCCCCAAAGATGTCTACATCCTAACACTGGAAACCTGTAAATATTTTGGTTTATGTAGCGAAAGGGACTTTGATGATGTAATTAATGTGAAGATTATCCTGGACTATCCTCCAACGGAAGGATCCCACAGAGTCACAAGGATTCCTATTAAGAGTTAGGCAGGAATATCAGAGCGGAGAAAGATTTTAAGATGCTACTATTCTCCCTTTGAAGAGGGAAGAAGGAGACTTAACACAAAGAATGAGGGCAGTCTCTAGAAGCTGGGTGAGGAGGGGCGCTTGCCTGGGTTAAAGCCTCTGCCTTTGGCTCAGGCCATGATCTCAGGGTCTTAGGATCTAGACCCGCATTGGGCTCTCTGTTCAGTAGGGAGCCTGCTTCTCGCATTCTCTCCCTGCCTGCCTCTCTGCCTACTTGTGATCTCTGTCAAATGAACAAATAAAATCTTTAAAAAAAAAAAAAGCAGCAGCAGCTGGGGTGAGGAGGGGGAAGCAAGGACACAGATTCTCCCCTAGAGGCCCCAGAAAAAACAGAGTCCCACAGATACACTGATTTTAACCCTGTAAAATCCGTCTCACTTTCTGACCTCCAGAACTGTGACATAACAAATCTGAGCTGCTTTAAGCCACTAAGTTTACAGCCATTTGTTCTAACAGTAGTAGGAAAGTAATGCACTGTGTTTACAAAAACAACGGAGCCTGCATCTTAACACTATCTTAAAGCTATCCTTATAGCTCTATTTCTTAGAACTATTTCACTCTTGAAAAACTGTTTTTGCCTCTTTCCTATCTGCAAGAGTTTCTGCATCATCACCTTCATTTTTCTCCCAAAAGTGAAAATTTTAAACAGAAAAAAAAATTGCTTTCAAGGACTTAATTTCAGGTAGACATGTATGTTTTATTATTACACAATTTTTTTAAGTTCTCATAAATCTAGTACCAGCACTAACAAAAAAGTCTTCACTGATCAAAATAAGATTCAATCAAAATGTAACTCCCGGGGCGCCTGGGTGGCTCAGTTGGTTGGACGACTGCCTTCAGCTCAGGTCATGATCCTGGAGTCCCGGGATCGAGTCCCACATCGGGCTCCCAGCTCCATGGGGAGTCTGCTTCTCCCTCTGACCTCCTCGCTCATGTTCTCTTTCACTGTCTCTCTCTCAAATAAATAAATAAAATTTAAAAAAAAAAATGTAACTCCCAATGTTTCAAAAAAGATTTACAACACAAAAAGAGAAAAATTTCTAGTTTTATCATCTTTTTTAAAGATTTTATTTTTATTTATTTGAGAGGGAATGAGAGACAGGGAATCTGGAGAGGGGCAGAAGGAGAGGAAGAAGCAAACTCTCTGCTGAGCAGGGAGAGGATGTGGGGCTGGATGCAAAAACCCTGAGATCATAACCTGAGAGGAAGGCAGACGCTTAACCAACTGAGCCACACAAGGGCCCCCAGTTTTACCATCGTGAATGCAAAAACTTTCATTTCTCAAAGAGTCAATGTTAAATACCAAGATATAAACACACACAATATACCGATATTTTTACCTGCTAAAGATGTATTGAGGACGGATTATCGAACTAGTTTTCTTAAAGCATACTTCAGGAATCTACACATTCAGCTTTTTTTAAGGTTTTTATGTATGTAAAACCAGCTTTAAGCTCTATATGCATGTATATACCTATATACAAATATATATACGTGTGTGTATATGTATGTATATAGCCATATAAATATTTGCTAGTTGGATGAACGTTCATCCTGCCTATTATATATATTTTTTAAAGATTTTATTTATTTATTCGACAGACAGAGATCACAAGTCGGCAGAGAGAGAGGGAGAGGCAGGCTCTCCGCTGAGCAGAGAACCCAATGCGGAGCTCCATCCCAGGACCCTGGGATCACAACCTGAGCCGAAGGCAGAGGCTTTAACCCACTGAGCCACCCAGGCACCCCCTCCCTATTATATTTATTATAATAACTATTCTCCCTAAGTTTGGTGTCATATGAGTAAAATGGGGATAACAACAGTGCACTGTTCATCAAAGTATGCAACATACATGTATTCTTATAAAGTGCCTGCACTACCACAAGAGCAATTTCAATTATTTATGTTATTATTTTATACATGGTTTTCTGTTTTACAACACTCACCACAAAGTCTGGCACATGTTTGATTTCAGGAGTGAATTTACATCACCAAGAAGTTTTATTTAAATGAAACTGTTCAGGGGCACCTGGGTGGCTCAGTCAGTTAAGCACCTGACTTCAGCTCCAGTTAAGGTCCCAGGATTCGGGGATCCAGTCCCACACGGGGCTTCCCAGCTTAATGGGGAGTCTGCTTCTCCGTCTTCCCTCTGCCCCTCCCCCTGTTCTCTCTCAGGCTCTCTCAAATAAATCAGAAAAATAAAATAAAATAAAACAAAATTGCTCATCAATCTGAAATTCGAAGCTAGAATCTACTAGTTCCTTATGTCCCCATTATCTAATGTGTATACAACTGATGAATAGTGTTTGAATTCCATGCTTCCATGGAACTAAGTTTAACTCAAGTATTTAGAAGCACTCTACTACACTGCAATTTACATAGATATCTAAATCAGAGGTAGTTCACTAATGAAACACACTGTCCTCTCACAGGAAGTTTGGTTGCTGATGGAAAATTCTGTTTGGATGAATCTCTACCTCTAGTTTCACATATGGCGTTCTAATATCTCAAATGAATATATGTTTCATCCACTTGCCAAAATGCATGCCACTCATAAACTAGGAAGATTAAAAAGTCTATAATTGCGTATGTCTATTTTGAGTCTGCACATATATTTTAAAGCCTCACCTTATGAAATCTGTCTCAAAGTTTTCTTATTAATTTCAGTGCATGATATTAGATGATCAGTAGTAACATGTGGACTTTTTCATGGAATTATTTGTTTTATTGAACTGCCTGAATCTTTGTAATGCCGTCTTTGGGAAGGCTCTTCCCTGTAATCATATCATATAACATCAGATACAAGCTAATAAGGTAAAAAAATAAATCATCATTTCTTTCAATTCCACTCTACCATTTGACTTAAGGAGTGGATATCTTAAGATATCTTATCTTGGATAAGTAAAACTGAACTTCAGAAACAAAACTTGGCCTTTTATAAACACTGCAGACAATATGATCTCCTTTTGTAGACAAAAGTAGTCATATCACCCATTTTGACAATTATAGTATTCTAGGCAGAGAATACTATTATGATAGGGTGGCTTGCCTCTGTTATACTACCATAAAATAACATAGAAATTTAATATCCATATGTCCCAAATATATCTTTTATAAATGTTTTAAGAGTTCTGGAGCATTAAACATGAACTATATTGAAATGGAGAATCAGCTATATGCACTGTAGCATCTTGGTCCTCCTTCTGTTTTCTTTTCAACTCTTTAAAGTAATCATGATTAATACAGATGCTTTTTTTTTTTTTTAAAGATTTTATTTATTTATTTGACAGACAGGGATCATAAGTAGGCCGAAAGGCAGGCAGAGAGAGAGGAGGAAGCAGGCTCCCTGCTGAGCAGAGAGTCCAATGCCAGGCTTTTTCCCAGTACCCTGGGATCATGACCTGAGCCCAAGGCAGAGGCTTTAACCCACTGAGCCACCCAGGTACCCCAATACAGATGCATTTTTAAAAGCCTAGAAAATATACTATGACTACCATGTCAGATTGTGTCCTCAAATACCCACTCACATACACACAATTTCTTTTTTTTTTTTCATACACACAATTTCAAAGTATGTTTCATGTGACTCCTCTGATTCTCTGCCTATGTCATGATGTGCTATTTCACACTGTTAAGAGACAGGAATACAGATTGTAGAGTTAGACATTCTGGCTTCTAATCTGGGCTTTGGCACTTATTAGCTACATAACTTTTCACAAATTACACAATCTGTCTGAGACTCATCTTCTTCCTCTGAATTCTGGGGTACTATTAAACAAGTATTTTGAGAAATCAGGAAATAAAGTTTCTACCACATAGTTCATTTTGCAATGAATAGTATTATAATGGGCATGATTATAAACTTGTCTCTTTAACATGAGTATATGTTCTTTGAGGACAAAGATCATTATCACAATTCTTAGAATATTTTCCTGAATGTCTGGAAAGTAACATACTATGTCTAATTATTATTTACTCAATGAATAATTGTAACCAGAAATAGAGAACAATTAAGTACTAAACCATAAGGCACTGAAAAACAAGTACAAGAAAAGTTCAAAGGATGGGATCTGAGTGGGCTGGTGTAGTAAAGGAAGTATCAATGGTAGGCAGGACCAGAATTGGAAAGTGGAAGCTTTTCCAGATAGAATAAGACTGGATAAATAAAATTACACAATGGTCTCCACAGAACATATTTCAGAAGGATATTTCAACCTAAATGAAGTTTTCATATAATAGTCTACCTAATTTTCTGCTCTTTTCAAGTGTCTTCAATACTATTTTATTAAACCATATTTAAACCATTCTTTGGAATGTAAACAGAAATGGAAGAAAGATCATGTATTTTAACCTAAAATTATACCAGTAACAATTGTTGTATCTAGAGCCACCAAGTTAACAGTGATGGTTTATCTATGTCTTCCAACCTCATGTCTTATAGCTAGAACAGTTATTTCTTTAGAAATGTCAATACACTAGAAAATTTCTAAAATCAATTCCATAAAATACTTGTGTATTCACTGGATTAATTCATCATTACTTCTATGGTCCTAATAATTCATAGTAACTTTTATCAAAAGATCCATGTGGTAATTTGTTCTTCTTAAGGAATAAGGGGGAAAATGGTTAACATAGGAAGAACTTTCCTCTTGTTTATTATCCTGAGACTTTAATGAACATTATCTATGACAAATTTAGAAATCATTCATAAATCTTTCCATTCATTATCCAGCCCCTAATAAAATAACCGTTATGTCAGGCAAACTACAAACTGTTCTATGTAGCATAAATAGTGAACAAGTCAGAGCAGACCTTGTCCTTCTGGGTCACCTGATTTAGTGGGGAAGATACATATCAAACTTATTTCACAAATAAATACAGAATAATAAATCATAAAAACCACTCAGAGATAAAATATACAAAGCTATGACAGCTTAATAGTGGACTTAAACTTAAATCAAGTAGATGGTCATGGAGGGCTGCTCTCTTTAATCTGAGAATTGAAAAATCAGAATAAATTAAGCAGAGAGGACTGGGAGGGGTAAGGGAAATGTAACGGTTAATTTTATGTGTAAATGTGATCAGGTGGCCAGTTATTTGATAAAGCACTGTTGGGTATTTCTGTGAAATTGACATTTAAATTGATAAAATTAGTAAAGCAACTGGTTCATTCCAATGTTGGTGGGCCATATCTAATCAGTTGAAGGATTACCTAAAACAAAAAGCTGATCCTCCCCCAAATAAGAGGGAACTACTCCTGTCTGATTGCCTTTCTGCTGGGACATCAATTTTTCTTGCCTTCAGATACAAACTGAAACACTGGTTGCTTCTGGGTCTCAAGGCTCCTGGCCCAAAGACTGCAAGTATACCATCTGCTCTCTTAAGTCTGCAGCTTGCCAAGTGCAGATCTTAGGACTTGTCAACCTCTATAATCACATGAGTCAACTTCTTATAATACATCTCTCACATTGTAGATATAGATAAAAATATAGATATAGATACAGATGTAGATACAGACATCCTAATGGTACTGCTTCTCTAAAGAACCCTGACTAATACAGGGGAGAAAATGTAAGAGGAAGAGATAAGCATGCGCAATGACTATGAAACAAGAAAGAGCTAATGCTTTTACAGGATAAAATAAAAACAATTATGTCTCCATCACTATGTACAGAGAAAGAAGCAATTCAAGATGAGGCTAGAGGTAGACACATCTTGAATGTGTAAGGATAAGAGTAGAGTTTCAAATTTATCTTCATATTGAAAAACTACAGAATGATTTTTAAAGTAGTGATATCATCTGATTTATGTTTTCAAAAATCATGGAGGCTTTATGTATGGATGTGTGTATGGAGATAAATGAAGTAGGGAGGGTGTTCTCCACAGAGGTTAGGGACGACCAGTTAAGAAACCAGGGCATCTACAGAGACAAAGTATAAAAATGGCATTGATCAGTATGGTGCCACCAGCCTGATCCACAACAAAGGTAAGAGACTGGTTACAGGGGCATAAAGGAGAGGCCAGGTCAAAAGCATGACATCCAGGTGGATGATATAATACACTATAGAAATGTACAGACATGGGTGACCTTTAATGAGAAGGGGTAGGCTGAGGAAAAAGATGTAGGCAAAGATCAAGACTCCAACTTCTGACATATTAATTTTGATGCCTTCAAGCAACCTAAATATAAATGTGAATGTGGCAATTACCTCTATTGGTCTGGAGCCCAGAACAAAGATCTGATATGGAGCACAAGTTTGAAAGTCATTAGACAGAGATGGTATTTAAAATGCCCAAAGCAACAGGGTGCAGAGTGAGGAGAAAAGACAAGGACAAGGACAGAACTCTGAGGATCTATAATATCTTGCAATTAAGAAGAGGAAGAACTAGTGAAGGATACAGGGAAACATTATCTATGAAAGATTTTTTGTTGTTGTTAGAAAGTATTATTTTCCTTTCCTATAAAGTACTATTAGGACATCTCACATTCTTTTGGAATATGGAAAGTTATTTACAAAAAACTTAAATATGGCTGATATTCTTCTCATCTATTATTCCTGAGAACAAGAGTTCTATTAGACATAATAAATTATTCACAGAGAAACCTGAACTTTCATTATATATACCTAACAACCAATGAAAGTATCAGATGACACATAAATGTTTTTAAATTATATATAAAGAAGACTAGCCCCAAAGGTGGGAAATTTAGTGAGTAATTTTCTTTTATCTTCAAATATTAATTTATTCAACATTTATAGTATACATATGTTCTCAAATAGAATTAGACTTTGACTTATATGTGTAAAGCTTATAAAGTTGACCTTAAAATTGTTTCAAATTCATATAATTATTTCTTTTTTTTTTAATGTCTTGTATCAAAGACTTCATTCCAGCTTCAGCACATCAGTTTTGACTTGGGACCTTTCCCTATTCTTTTTTTTTTTTTTTTTAATTTATTTGACAGACGGAGATCACAAGTAGTCAGAGAGAGAGAGGAGGAAGCAGGTTCCCCGCTGAGCAGAGAGCCCGATGTGGGGCTCGATCCCAGGACCCCAGGATCATGACCCGAGCTGAAGGCAGAGGCTTGACCCACTGAGCCACCCAGGTACCTCCATTTAATTATTTCTTGAGGGAAAACAAGTCCTGTCAAATACCAACAAAACAGGAAAATTGTGGTTGTGTAAGAAAATAGTATCTTATAATTTTTTAATAACTTTAAAAACAGCAAAGATCTTTCTGGCATCATACACACACACACTTCTCCAGAAATTAAAAATTGATAGTGGAAAGGAAATATATCACTTTTATTTTTTTCAAAAAAGTTAAAATGAATAAGGACTAAGACTCAAACTCAGAAATAAGGATCTCAAAAGTCCCTAAAGAATTGGCAGACATGGCCAACAAATTACCAAACCACCAGAGTAGCTGAAAGTCTGAGTCAGATTCAGGCTAAGAAAAAGGTATTGTCTGACAGACCATCTTCTCTGCATTTTCATCTCCCTAACTTCTAATAAACAATTCATGGAGCTACAGGTGGTAATGAATGCTATACTGGCAGATTATTACTATCTAATAAGAATCACAGATGGACCAAAAAAAAAAAAAAAAAAGTTCTTATCATAAAAGCTGAAATTGCTACAGTTAAGCTTTTCTAGAATTAAAAAATTCATTTTCTATAGAACACAAAAACTATAAATAAGAGAGTAGTTAACAAATTTCCCAGGAGAATAAAATTCATTTATCAAGGTGAATACTGTGGAGACAATAGCTTTTTGCTGAGATTTGCTGAGATCTATAAAAGACTGCCTGAGCTCTGTGCAATTTTATCTATGTCTTACCTAGCTGAACTGAAATGATATACCAAAGGAATGTGTACAATGTCTCAGGTACTTGAGAGGTTAGGGTAAGCAGTTAGTTACCAGAAGTACAGAAATAGATGTTTATTTCCAGGAACTACCCATTCACTTGAGAAAGACAATAGGAAGCTGACATTAATTTTTTTATTATGCTTGGCAGAAAACTGCCTCTCCCCAAAGATGTCCACTTCCTAATGCCCAGAAAATGTGACTGTATCAGGTTGCATGTCAAAAAGAAATTATGGTTGCAGATGTAATTAAGGTTGCTAATTAGCTGATCTTAAAAGAGAATATCTTGGATTATCAGGGTTAGACCAATGTAATCAGAGCGAGATATGACTATAGAAGAAAGGAACAGAAAGATTCAACAGTATTAACTTTAGAAATTAAAGAATGAGCCATAAGCCAAGATATAAGGGCAGCCTCTAAAAGGTGGTAAGGACAAGGAAGTGGATTCTCATTTAGACCCTCTAGAAGTCAACACAACTCTGCTGACCCCTAGACTTTAGCCCAGGGAGACCCATATCAGACTTCTGACCTATAGATCTACAAGAAAACTGTATTGTATTGAAGTACTAAGTTTCTGATTATTTGTTATAACAACAATAGAAAACAAATACAATCATCAGTTTAAAGTGAAATGTGAACACCAAAGAGCCTCCTTGTTAGTAAAGGAAAGCAATCTCATTTCCTACAGAGGGTAAAAGAATCCTGAGGATCATGTCCAGAACTTAATTATAAGGTTAGGAGCTCTGGATACAGTTAAATTCATCTGAAAAGGCTGCTACATCAAAATAAAGGGCTTAACTGGAAAGCTGTGGATATTCAGGAAATGAACATCATGTCTGATACACTCAACAGTCTCAATCATTGCGCCCCCCTGGACTCTGTGTGCCTACAGAAGTGGTATACTCCTTCCTGCCCAAGGCTAGTGCTTCCTGTTTCCTCCCTGAAGACAATTCAGAAGACAATTCTCTCCAAGAGGACATAAGCCCCTCTTAGGATTTACCACTATGTTCTCTTCCTCCTAAAGGCCAATAACTAGGAGTAAGTCATAACTGGCTGAGCACATGCTGAGCCTACAAAGCGAGGAAAGGAGCAATCAGTGGCTGACAAGAGCCACAGGACCTAGTGAACACTGCCCACAAAGTCAGTAGAGTAACTTTGGGACTGAGTCTGTGGATGCTGGGTCAATAGGGAATGGAACATAAAGTTGGATAACCAGAACCAGTATAGGGCAAACCACAGTAAACTACCATGCTGACTCAATTTTAAGTTTTTCATCCTCTGTCATAATATCTTCTGAAAGTATCTGAACTTACTGAACACTGTGTAAAATATTACATTACCCCATTATATCTATAGCATTCAACTAAGTGAGTTAGATAAGCAAAAAGTGGCAACTACTTTGGTAGTTGGTAAGACATCCTTCTATCGGAGGATAGAAAACAAACACCTTATCAGTGAAAGTTTTAGGATCTAAGGCCTCACTAACGCAAGGACAACTCTTCCAAAGAACAACTTATTGTATCTCACATCATGCATCAATAAGAAGGAAGCAAAATCCCTAAGAGGACTCTTGATTCAGGAGCGACATATCCCTGGCCAGAAATACTACTCTCACCCACTTACCATACACCACAGAAGGATGCTGGTTTGGAATATAGACTAAGCAAATCAAAGACTTTACAGAGGAACAAACTGTACTGAAGAAATCCTGAAGCTTGGGCCATATGACCTTACAAATTCCATATCAGAAGTATTTTTGGTGAGAGCAGTCACCATGCAGAGTTCATGGCGAGCCCCAAAAAGAGAATCACAACATAGACACATAAGGTTTTTGAGCAAGCCCATGCCATTTGCAATAGAGAATTATAAACCATTTGAAAATTAGTTTATGATGCACTACTGGGCCTTGTTTAGGCAGAATGCCTGACCATAGGCTATTAAAAGACCTTATAACCAAAAATGTCTATGAGAAGGTAGATTTTGTCAGTTAAATCATACAAGATAAAGCAGGTCCAGTAGCAATCCATTATTAGATGAAAATGGTCCATCTGAGGCTCAGCACCTGAGTAGACAGAGAATGCACAAGTACGTTAGACCCCTGCATCTACTGCACCTACCCTGGGTAAAAAGCACTGGCTCATTACCCTCAACTTATACCCATGACTTCATGGAAAGTCCCATATAACCACCAAGTCCAATGATGCTCCACGGGTGGGTTGGTTTGGTATGCAGTGCAAACTAAAAAGGTACTGCACTGGCCCTGAAGCTCCACTAAGGGATGCCTTCAAGCCAGCAAAAAAAAGGGAAATCCACTCAATAGGCACAGCTTCAGTAATCACACACTTTGTGTGGAAAGAAAAGTGGCTGGAGAACACACACATACACACACACACACACACACACACGCACTTTGATGGTAGTACATACATTGGCTGGCTAGTGAGATGGAGGACTGGAAAGAGAACAAGTATCAGCAACATTAACTAAGGAGAAGAGACATGCAAATGTACCTATGCAAGTAGGCATAAAGTCCACAGTTCTTTAAAAAAAAAAAAATTATTTATTTATTTGAGAGAGAGAGTGAAAGCAAAAAGAGAAATCACAGAGGGAGAGGGAAAAGCACACTCACCGCTGAGTGGAAGCCCAATGCAGGGCTTGTCCCCAGGACCCAGGGATCATGATGCAGATGCTTAACTGACTGAGCCACCCAAGTACCCCAAGTCCACAGATCTTCGTCTTGCATGTTACTGCCCCCAACAGTGTATCCACCATGAATGAGGCATGTGGCAGACAGCACTTTCTAAAGAAGCCTGCAACAGTTTCTCTAATCCCAGAAAAGAAGCCTTCTTCTAATGTGAACGGGACACTATTCCCATCAAGTAGTAGGATCTGTATTCTCTTCCTTTCAACCTATGTGGAATTTTGTCTCTGCCTCCAACAACAGAATACCACAGAATTGACACATGTGACTTCTCAGACAAGACCAAGAGACCACTTCTACCTTCCTGGGATACATGCTCGTAAAATTCAGCCCCCATGCTTGTAACGAAGTCCAAAACATGAGAGCCCAGATGGAGAGGTCATTTTCAGGTATTCCATCTGCCAATCCAGCTGAGGTCCCAGCTGTCAGCCAGAATCAACCACCTTGCATGGAAGTGATATCTCCAGATGGTTCCAGTCTCCAGATGTCAAGTCATCCTCTGCTTTCAAGTCTTCCCAGGAAAGGGCCCAGAAACTATGGGGCAAAAATAAGCCATTCTGGCTGTCCTTTATATGAATTCCTGGCCCATACCATCCATGAACATAACAAAATGTCTATTTTATAGCATTAAACTGGGATGGTGTTTTACAGAGCAACAGTAATTAGAGGAAGGTAATAAGCAGCCTAATAGACAGAATGACTTGGCCAGTTGACATCAGTCGGCTTGCTGTCAGTCACCACAGTTTTGGTTCAATAGATGCCCAGAAGGAAGCAGCCATAGAGAAACATACAGCAATATGCATGTACCAAGCCACAGAAGTTCCCATTCATCAAGGCTTATCCAGCTACTGCTGCTGCTAAGTGTCCAACTGACCAGTAAGATGGACCCTGATATATGCCGTTCCTGAAGGAGAATAACCAGTCTTTTGGTGTTAATTGACTACATTGGATCCTGCTCATCCATGAGAGAGCAGAGTCATCCTCTTTAGGGCCGACACATATTCCAGTTCTGGGTTTATCTCTACTGTCTAACAATCTCTGCAAGCACCTCAGCTCGAGATCTTTCAGTATATGCCACCTACCCAAACAGGAGCCCTCATAAAATTGCACTAAACAAAGGGATCCACTGGAGAGGATAAAAGGTGTAACGATGAATGTGATCATAAAATTCACTGGTCCTATCACATCATGTGCCACTCAAAAGCTACGGGCTGGACAAAATAATAGAACAGCCTTTTGAAGGAGCAGCTGATACAGCAGCTTCAAGACAATGCCCTGAGTAGACTGGTCACCACACGCCCAGGATCTGGGATAACCCTAGGTTAATGACCATTATGTGGAGCTGCATCCCTAATAAGTAGAATACACAAGTCCAAGAGCCCCATTTAACTTCATTCCTAGTAACCTACATGGGGTACCTGGACTTTCAGTCTCCACAATTCTAAATTCTGTGTGGCTAAGATGTCCTTGGTCCCCAGAGGGGGAACACTTCCCCCAGGACAAAAGCCAGAACTCTGAACTCCTATGAATATTGCCAACTAGCCACTGTGGGCTAAAGACAATAGGCCAAGAAAGGAGACAACTTTCACACAGAGACAATTAACCCTGATTGCTAAGAAAAGGCAAGACTGCTGTAACACATTGTAAGGATGGAAAATGACATCTGGTACCCAGGGACCCACTTAAATATCTGTTTATGCTCCCCTACTGATTCTGAAAGCAAAATGACTGATGCAGTATCTGTAGAAGCAGTCTGAGATGGGAAGTGTGACCAGAATTCACAGACCATTCCTGGTCACTTCAGAGTTACTAGCGGTGGGTGGGGCGGAACCTCTAAAAGGGGTGGTAGAAAAGAGCGTGATAAATGTCAGAAATTGTTCTGAGATCCGGCATAGTAGCAGGGGCTTAAGTTAAGTCCACTAACTTTTTTCTTATGTTTCCTTAAGAAAAGAAAACTTGCTTCCAGAGGACCAGTTCCCCAATGGGATGAACTCTCATAAACAACCGAGTACAATCACCATAAAGACTGACATCTAGAAAATGTGATGCATCATTCAGAATCTTTCTGCATGAAGACACCAATTCTCCCAGCTCCTTAGAGCGTAACCTACTGATTGCTTCCCATTGAGTTCCTCCCAGGTTTTGCCTTCAACCAAAGGGAGCCACCTCACCCAGAAGCAGCATACATCCAATGACTGCTAGAAAAGTGGGTACAAAGGACCTTTCCTCTATCTGTGACATCTCTCATGTCCATCCCAACTTCAGAGCACCCATCAGCTCAGCTTAGAACTCTGTTGTAACTGAATCACCCTCTACTCAATCTAGGCTCCCTTCCTCCCTTACAGGTACTGTTCCCAAGAGTACTCCCTAATGAACCATCTGTATATAAGTCGTCTTCTGTGTGTTCATTTCCTAGGGAACCCAAACTCTGACATGTAGACACCTCATTCTGCCTGGATCCATCCTACTAGTTCCCATTACATATCTCCTATAACAACCATAACTATCTCCTACAATAGTAAATCTATTCCAGTGCATTCTGCCTATTTCTAGGCCAATACTATGACCAGGCTAACATACCTGTTCTTCCCCATGCCACCTGAAATCTAATCTCCCGAACCAGCATGCAGTAGTATGTCAGAAGTCTGCTTTAATGGTTTTTATTTATTTAATTTATCAGTTACTTCCCATTTAGAGAAATCCTGAATCTTTTATTAATAATGAGCAAACCTCTGCAATACCATGATAATTGCTGGGAGGATGACACCTACATACAGTGAACGAGAAGCCATCAATATAAGCCACCAGAAAATACTCTTAGAGCAATCCGAGAATAACCTTTGAAAATATCTAGACTTTAAATTTTCTAACAAGTGAAGATATTTAAATGGCATTTTCAGATTCACAAGGTACTTCAGCCTTTATTTTGTTTAAGGATCTTTATTTCAGCTTTTATAGACATTCATTTGAATGAGTATTAATTGCCAGTATTATATAATATTAAAATAAATGATAAACTGTAACATACAGATGTACTTACATCTTAGGTATATAATTGTATAGCTCAATCACCAAGATACTATCCACCTTCATCCAAATTAAACTATGCATCTAAGGGATCACAAAATTTAAAAATCTAAAGAGGAGAAAGATAAAAATAAGGTCTAAAATCTACTGTAAATACTCCCAAATATACTGCTAAATGTGTGAGGTAGTAAAAACATAAAATCTAAGGTTAAACTCTTTTGAACTGTGATTTGATTCATCTTTGACTCTATTCCTTCACAGAGGTTTACAGTTTAATTTGAGATTCTTAGATAACAAAACACATGGGGTACCTAGCTGGGTCAGCCGGGAGAGCATGTGGCTTTGATTTCAGAGTTGTGAGTTCAAGTCCCATGTTGTGGGTAGAGTTAACCTAAAAACAAACCAACCAACCAAAAACAAACAAAAAAACCACAAGCTTTAGGGGGAAAAAAAGATTTAAAAACACATGATGGCCCACTCCATTTTGAGAATACTATCACAATTTTCAGTATGCTAAAAAGTTGTACTATCTCAAGAGTTTCAAGTATCTGGTTCAGGTATGAAGGAGTCATTGTTTAGAGAAAAATTCATTAAATTTATACTTCTCCATGTTCTTAAAGAGGTTTGACTTGAAAATACAACAGAAGCAACAGAGTCATACTCCAGAATGAATTAATGAAATGTGAATGTATAATGAACTCCAGGACACTGCTCTCTGCAGCCAGACTGAATTAAGAGTTAAAGTTCTAAAGGCTCAATTGCCTCTGAAAATTTAGGGGGTGGTTATCAGTTAAAGAAAACATCAGCTGCTTAGAAATGCATGGCACTACAGCCGAATATAATACCTTTCCTGTTCTCTCTTGAAATGGTTTCCTATCGAAGCAGTTTCTGTATCAATCACACAATAGCCAGAATGGTACAGGGTTATACTATACGACACAATCACTGCATTCAAAAGGTATCGGAAAAAATGGCTTTTATGGCAGCAAATGCTGTAGCTAAAAGCCTAAAACAAATCACTAAACTGCACTAATTTGTAAGCTTTGAGGGTTGAGGAACTCACTGGCAGCTAAGAGAAGGACAGAGCTTGCAATCAACTGTCCTCTTGAGCACAACAAGATTTTTAAGAAAAGGAACCCGCTGATATAGTCCCCTCAATTAACTCTGTGCAAAAAATGCCCAAGCAATACCCCCAGGGAACTCAAGGCAAAATCAGGCCAAATATGACATTTAACTATCAATCTTACCAAGGCCAGTGATTGTTAATCAGCCTGGGGAAAAATAAAGTAGTACACTCGACAGTGGTTATTTTTTATAAGCACATGCCTACTATTTTACATGGAAGAAAAGAACTACTTCTGCAGAATATCTAGTAGAGTCATGTCTTCACTTTTACAGGTCACTAATTATGAATAAGCTTAAAATATCCTATCAGTCCAAAAATAAATTATACCAGGGAGAGCCCTCAGTAGGGGCATTTTGGTTCTAAAAAGAAAGGGAAAAAAAAAAAACCCAAAATTATAAATCCTAACCCTCTTTTCTAAGAAAGAAAACTGCATGATATAAAATGCTGACATTAACTACCTATATATTTTCCTCATGCAAAAAGCTAGAATTTATCCAATTTGCATTTCAAACATACACTGCTTGAGGTAAGTTTCATGCATGGAACATGAGCTAGCTAACTTGCATGTTTTAATCATAGTTATAAACATCCACATACATGAATGTAACTTAACAGTACACATAAGTATACAAATATTTATTTTTACATATACTTCAAATCTGATTTGAAATTTAGTCAATAGTAACTATCCAATGGTTATTTAATTTCTCATCATCTCATTCCAAGATTAAAGGATTGCACAACAGACATAAAACTCCTAGTACAAGGTATGGCAATAGTAGACAATTAATAAATGGCAATTATTTTATGGAAAAAATACTATATCCTATTTTTAATTATTTTTCAATAATAGAAGGAAAAAGAAGGTAGATAATCCAAGTAACTTAAATTTAGTTTATGGATTTATTTTACTGTCCTCATTTGAATACAGAGAAAAGGAAGAAAGACCTACTATAAAGAATTGGCTAACAGACAAGAGGGATGGTCTTCTCAGCATACCAGTAACATTGGGCTTCAAGTGTATTCCTCACTGTTCTGCAAGTAAAAGAGACTGCATGTGTAGTGCTATTATGCAGCTAAGAAACATTTCTCCCCTATCAATTGCAAAAAAAAAAAAAAAAAAAATAGACGGGAAGAGAAGGGATGAGCTTCTAGAGGTAATATTTTAAACTGGTGAACAATTAAGAACATGTAAGTATCACAAAATGGTATTTAAAAACAAAATGAAAGTTAGGTAAGAGATTGCGTGTTCTGCCATCAACACTGAATCAGAGTCACCTTGGCAAGGAAAGCTGGAAAGCCACTCGATTCCTCCTGCTTAATCCAAAGTATAGCTACTAACCCACGACACCCACTCTACAGATCTACAAACACACTCACACATAACACACATACTTAAATACAGTTAATATATGTGAATATATTTTTAGAGCATATACACATATACTCTACATATAAATAAATATTTGTAGTGTGTGTATATCTATTTATATCTAGACAGACACTGATTGATAGAGAAGATTCTTTAACCTTTCTCTGAAACTGGAGAGGTGGTAGAGCATAAACGTTTCAAAGTACATCTTTGCATAAGTAAGCTTGAAGATCTTAGGCATTAACAAGCGGAGTTTTTAATGATGACAGAAAACTAAAAACTTACATGCTTTTTGAAATGGTAACCCAAATCACATATAATTAGAATAGAGTTCAATGGTAAAATTACAAAATCACAGTGAGCAGAAAGAAGGCCACTTTCAACCCCAGCTGCTGCCACTGGAGGGATGTTTGCAGAGAAGCACAGGAAATAATCAGAGAATAAGTAGCCTCTGAATAAAAGGCTGCAGCCCATTGGGAGATATTCTTGTCTTAGGTAAAGAATAGGAAATTTATAAAACTCAGTCTTCACAATGATGATGTCATCATGTAGCTTACAATATTGCAGGGAATGGTTATAATGGAAGAGAGTTGCATCTCCTTATGCAATTATACGAAGATCAATCTATGCGTGACAAAGTGAGAACAAAATTAGCCAAAGGATGAGCTTTGGTTAATTGTGAAGTAAGACTGAAAACTTTAAACTTAATATAACAGTTCTGTACAGGGAAAGGGTACAGGTGAATAGTCCAGTATGAACAATGAACCAGATTATAAATATGTGAATAAAAGAACAAGGGGAGAATCACAACAGCAGTGTAGAATAACTACAAAAAAACAAAGGGCAAGTTCAAAACCAAGACAAAAATAGCACTCTATGACTTCTTAATAAGAACTTGACTAATTCTAAAAGACTAAAGACTGAGAACTCCAAAACTACACGTCAGTTAAATCTGTGCACACTACAGAATCTACCGTATGTCAACGCTTATAGTGACTTCCTTCACAAAGCCAGTATTGTTCATTCCACATAATAGGGAAAATTATTCTCAACTAATAATTTTGTTGTCTATTTAAAGTCTCAAGAAAATATGACCTTTTGGTTTTGTAGCAGATATTTCTAACTAATATATCTAACTAATATCCTGACACTCAAATGACTAGCCTATTTAATTTTTCCTATCTTATTAGCTATATGAATAGGGATTATCGACATAAACTACCTATCACCCTCAAAAACACAGTGTTTGCCAAGTATACTTAAAATTCATTATGTAGGGGTGCCTGAGTGGCTCAGTGGGTTAAGTCCTCTGCCTTTGGCTCAGGTCATGATCTCAGGGTCCTGGGATAGAGCCCCGGGTCAGGCTCTCTGCTCAGCAGGGAGCTTGCTTCCTCCTCTCTCTCTGCCTGCCTCTCTGCCTACTTGCGATCTCTGTCTGTCAAATAAATAAATAAACTCTTTAAAAAAAAATCATTAAGTAGAAAAATATTTTCTTATATATATATAGCTGTCACAGTTTAATGTTAAAAAGATCCTTGCCTTTTCAGTTAAATCTAAAAGTTTTTGTTTTTGTTTTTTAATGATTAGTTGAGTAGGTGAAAAACAGCAATTTGGGTCACTTTTGGGTCAAGATTAGATGCTACACAATAAATATGGGATAGCCTCTTTAGTAATATAGTCTCATTTTCCGTTTTTATTTTTACACTCTCAAATATTTATATTTTTACAAATAATTTCTACTTTTTTCCCACTTGGAAATTAATATTTATAGACTACTAATTTTCACTTAGTCTCAAAAATGACACAACATTAGGAATATTCTTGCTTCTTGGTACTAAAGCAAGATTTATATATACATTTGAATATAAATACATAAATAAACTCATAAAGTTTGGGTAATACTAATATTGAGTGGAGCTTTTAAATGAGGGGGCATAGGAGTTTCCCCCTACCACCCCACCAGTAAGAAGCAAAAGGAGAAATTCCAGGGTTACGCTGATGGGAGAGAAGGGGTTAGCCTGAAGAGCAGTGTCAGCTATACATGTATATGAGATGCAATATCAAGTAGCATTTGCATGCACAGATTAATGTTAGATATACTGTTTTAAAATAGACCACTTATTTTCTGTTAGGCTGACACACTGGAATATTTTTTCCAGAAAAAATTACTTGCTCTCTGATACTTTCTAGCCCTTTACGTGGTTCTAAGAACCAAATGGCCATCCTGTTAGGAGGTCCAATTGCTAGAGCACCTGTGTGTACTTTCTTAAGAAGATGGGGAACACTTTCCATGCACTCTCCGTCTATTCCAGGTATAAAAAAGCAACCATACATTTTCACTCTTGCCATCCTTTATGTAACATCTCTCTTTCCTAAGAGTTTACTAGATGTGGAAACTAATGGATAGAAGATTAAGATTTTTGTCTATGGTCACCCAATAAAGTAATAGCTGAACAAGGAGCAAGTCCAAGTTCCCTGGTTTCTACCACATTGTGCTGCTTTGCACAAGGATAAAAAACAATAATGAAAACACATACCTCTCTTTTTATAAGGGCAATGCATTCATCTCCCAGGCTATACATTTGTAAAAATCAACATGATATTTCAAGTCATTCTAGACCCATGGTTCGCTGCTTCTAAGTAGTAGGCACTCTAAAAAGGCTTTGAAAAGTCTTTTGACTTTAACTCCAAGAGGAGCTGCTGTGTAGGTTCAAAGCTTCCTACGGTTGCCTAGAATCTGGAAGGGCACAGTATTTCCCAGGAACGTTATTTATCTATCTATCTATTTATTTATTTATTTATGATTTTATTTATTTAACAGACAGAGATCTCAAGTAGGCAGAGAGGCAGGCAGAGAGAGAGGGGAAAGCAGGCTCTCCGCTGAGCAGAGAGCCTGATGCGGGGCTCGATCCCAGGATCCTGGGATCATGACCTGAGCCGAAGGCAGAAGCATTAGCCCCCTGAGCCACCCAGGCACCCCTCCCAGGAACTTTAAACACAACTGTCTTATCATCTAATGAGCACTCAGTTAGCTCCCAACTGAACAAAACCCAAATCTTGGTGGACCTAAATATCTCAGGAAGTTCTAGAGTATCACACAATGAAATTTATTTTCCAGACTTACAGACTTCTGTGGGGGATGGGAGAGGTTAAATGACAGAAAACATCTTTCTAGTTGGGGCATACTTTGGAGGAATAGCTTAGGTTTTCTTAGATATGCATTCTAGAGTTATTTTTCTTTCTGTACCACTATTCCCACAGCTAGGATCCACGCTGTAGCAATTTCTTTTCCTTCTTTGTTACCTATATTGTGCCAACCCACTTTCAAGGCTCAACGTATGGTGTATCGGCTTTTTTTAGTTTCCTCCAACCATGACACCTACTGTAATTGCTCTCTTTTGTTTAGGCACAAACTCATATGTTTCTCATAGTCTTACTTCATATTCCATTTAGTTTTATCTCTTCAATTAACTTGTAAACTCTCTGCGTTCACAGCCCTTCACGCAACCACATGTGTTACCCACAGCAGTAATACATTAATTTGTTGACTGAATTACCAGAACTTCCCCTACATCCTCCCAGAATCTGTGCAGAATCCCCACTGGCCATAGTTTCCCAAAAGCTGCATATCTTCCTCAGATTTTTCTATCCTTCTCAGGATACTTACAGAAGCCTCGTCTTCTTCAGGAGAAAATCTACCTGAGGCAAGGTATAGACTCAGTACACAGTTCTACTCAAAATAATGGATAGAATGTCTTGATGTTTAATCTGTTCCTGTTTCTCCTTATGTACCTGAGTCATACAATTAATTAGCAGGCATGATAATCTGGTCCACAGGGACCACAGGCTCTATTTAAGAGTTCCTCATCTTTCCCTTTCAGATCAGAAAATTCTCCCTGAAGATGTTCTTCAGTCAGATGGCAACCATTTTATTTCTTCTGTTTGACACACATGAATAAAGTTCTTATTACTTTAGAAAAAAATGATTTTGCTTTTACCATTACTTAAGGCGCAGATACATTTTCCTAACAGCATTTTCCAGGCTGACATCCTATTTTCTACTTACCTCTTTGAGATCTCAGCTGCCTTTAGTGCTGTCCTTTAGGACTCTAGGAGGCCTGGCTATGAACCAACCTTTCCTCTTTCAGACAGACATGTTTTCCTATCCGCAGGATCACTCAATTATTTTTATACCTCCCATTCTCATTACAAAAAAAATAAGACAAAAAATATGCCGCTTGTAAATACGGTAACATGTCACATACTTGACCCTATCTGTCTAGCACACAGCAACCTCTGGTATAATTTCGAGTGGAAAGAGTAAGAAACTGATGTCTCCTATTTTTATGAAAAGTTATAAAGGTTACACACTAAAAGGCAAAAATAAGTTACATCATAATTTCCAGTATCCTTGTTCCTACCTAATAATATGTCTTCAACTAATATACTTACAGTAAATGTGTAATAGACCAAAAGTATGCTCCTAATATTTGAAATCCTTTTCTGTGATTATAAACTTGTGGGGAATGTATGATTTGGATTATAAAGTGAAAATCTTCTTCTTACTGAATTCAATCAATGATATTAACAGAAAAGGAACTGAAGTGTTTTAAAACCAAGATTAGAAAAGGCATAGTGTCTTGGAAAAGTAGAAAGAAATCAACATAAAAAGAGATTAACTGGCATCAGTGCAAGGTGGTAGAGTTAAGAAAGAAATGGAACTGTACTAGTATAAAATGGAAAATAAGTGCATGCCCCAATAATGGAACATGAGGGGCTCTATTAGTAAGTTGAAAAAAAAAATATCCATCCAATGGATGTGCCTGGATTCTGAAAGAGTTGTGAAATTTCTTTCTGTAAACAAATCTCACAAACAACCTAAGACCACTATTTGACTGACATATTCTATCTTAAATTAGTGTGAAGACTCAATAATATCTTAAAGTCTCTGCTCACTTACAACTTTATGATTGTAGAAGCCCAGAAGTTTATTAACTGGATTCAAAAATAAAAATAGGACACAGTTTTCTATAAATGCCATCATTCCTGTCTGCTGTAAACTGTGTATTTACACTGACACTGAGACAAAGAAATGAAATTTCATTTTGTGGGACTATTCAGTTAACAGCAATTACAATGAAGCTGAAAATGTTCACCCTATTCATACCTGAAATGCGCTCAATACAATACGCTGCTTATCTTTCCAAAATAGCCTAAAAGGAGAGTAAGACATGCTCCAATTCAGCTCCCAGCTGAGAGCCCATACCCTCAGTTTACTGCAGCTGCTAAACAACACCAGCATCAACATCAGAACCAGGTGGGTATGTTTGCTGTTTGCCTCCACCTTTGTAAGTAACAAGCCTTAAAACCAGCTCTCTCAAGACCTTCCCAAAGCACGAGGACCAGACCAAAGAATGTGAATGACGAATCACCTCTACAGCTGGAAAACAACCCAGGACCACAGTTCCTAACACTGTCTTAAAAAGACATAAACTCAACCCATAGGGCTCATGCTGGTAAGTCCCATCTCCATGTGTGCTACCACAATCACATCAAAACTAATTTTTCAAAGAATACAAAGCATGTTCTCTCAGAAAACTTTGCTTGTATCCTGTTTCTCAAAGAAGACTTCAGGGGGTTCACCTTATAACACACACACACACACCCCAAAATAATTCTACAGTATCAATAAGAAGTGTCAGAACAAGGGACAATAAAATTAAGCCAAGAAATCAAGATCATGAAAAAAAAAATTCCTTCCTTGGATTTGTTTTGTGACATTTATTCACCAGAACTTCATTTCTAAGTTTACCTCTGATTCTTAATTATCTGAACCCTGGAATCCTTTCTGACTTATTCTCTAGAAAATGATTCCTTAGGTTTGACATACACCTGCTCAATCCAAATACTTAATAGTCCACTTAAGGATTTTCCTAGGGATTTATAAGACATGAGCAAGTAATACTACATAAAATAATCTGCCTATTTTACTTGTGAATTCTCAGTTATGTGACCAGCAAGGACGACTCTGAATGAACAAAAATAATCCTGGTTACAAAGGGCAGGTCACTTTTCCTTGTGATGCTGGCCAAGGTGGTGATGTGATGATATTAGTCTGTGAATGTGTATGAGCAGTGGGGTAAGTAGTGGAAAGACAGAAAAAGCTGACTACATGTGATAGAGCTTCAGACCAATTTTTTTTTTCAGGAACACTTATTAAAGTCATATCTGCCTCTCCTCCCACAGGCTGACATCCTATATATGTGTTTAGTCAAAAGCAGCATATAATATAATAAGATCTCCAAACTCGAACTGGACAAAAATCACAATTCCGTGCACTTGGAACAAATTTGCCATGAGGGTGGCAATATCCTGGGACTGGATGTAATGGTTAACAGACGTTCCAGAGCACCTAACCTTTTGGGCCAATCTATCCATTCAGATTCAATCCCTTGACAGTCTGAAATACCTTCCAGACCCTTCCAATCCACCTTATCCCCTGATTCTCAATCCCACCAAGTCTTTTCTATATAGCTACTGCCTGGGATGTTATTCCTAAATTATATGATATTAACTGACATTACTGGAATTGAGTGAATATAGCTCGCTATAATTGATATTACTGGAATTGAGTGACTATAGTATGTTTGATAAGCTTACTCTGTTTATTGCTTCCTGCACATCCTGGGAGCTATTTATAGAGGGTGCATTAACCATTTCAGGATACCCAGTCATTGGCTGATTTGGCTCCCATTAAAAACTACTCAGACTGAGACTATAATTCTGTTTTTCATTTGTAGATTTGTCTTGTGCTAATGCATTTATAATCTTTTATGAGCCTCCTTGGAAATTAAGGACCTGATGGGTCAGAGGTAAAAATACAGTGTGTGGCAATAGAGCTATTTTTATCTTTAGCAAAACAACTGAGAAGTTTACCAGGAGATACGATTCTCAGTATGCTGCCTTACCAAGAGGATCTCTAGAAAACATAGTTAGGGAGTGCCTGGGTGGCTCAGTAGGTTAAGCATCTGACTCATGTCAGGATCTCAGGGTAGTGAGGTAGAGTCTCACGTCCCTCTCCGTGCTCAGCACGAAGTCTGCTTGAGATTCTCTCTCCTTCTCTCCTACTGATTCCTTAGGTTTGACATACACCTGCTCAATCCAAATACTTAATAGTCCACTTAAGGACTCTGCTAAATAAACAAACAAATAAATAAAATCTTTAAAAAGAAAAAGAAAAGGAAACATAGCTAAACAGCCCAAACAATTTACGACACAGAATAACTTACAAAGAAAACTTTCAAAACTGGAAAAATGCTTTGGATCACTTGGTTCTAGGTACTTCAGTTAAATAGACACATAGCTGGGATTTACTATGACCTCTGATCCTATGTTTAATTAGTTATCCTCAACCTCATACAAGGGAAGTCCAACAAAATAATGCCGGCAATGGATACCATTTCATTATTCATTTAATGACTTGGTTTTCGGTGTAAGGAAAATTAAAACACTAAAATTCGAAGACTATTTTGAGGAAAAAAATTTTTGAATGCAAATAACTATCTAAAACTCAAGAAAGTCAAATCTGTAACTCAAGAAAATGGATTTTTAAAAACTACACAAATACAGATACCTCCAAATGACCATTATCCATTAGAATAGTTAACAGTTTTTTCAGGAAGTCCACATCGACTCTTCTGATGCAGCTCTATTATAAAAAATTATTTTTTTGTGATCTTCCCTTCAGAAGTGTTTTCAAACAATTTATATCACTGCGATGCCATGACTGATACAGAGTATTTAAGAAATAAACGGGGAAAATGTCAGTTTTTTTAATGTCCTTTTTAAATGACATCAAAATTATTGGTAGAGGGGAGGATATCGGTGGAAGTGAAGGATAAGTTCCCTTACCCAAATGCCACACATATGCAAATCTCAGCTAGCGTGCAGTTAGTTTGCTGAGCAATATCCCAAGATAAATGACAATCAGTTCTAGGTCTACAGCATAAACTTTCACACATAAGTACTGCACATGGTGTCAAGTTGATTGAACATAAGAGAAAGAAGATTATAGTAACTCAAGATAATATCATCTGTGCCTTAAAACAAATATACTGTTTAAAAAAAAAACCTGAATTACTAAATCAAGAAGTTAATTTGAGCTGCAAAGAAATAATTTCGCTTGATTTGCACATAATTTTTACTTCTTAAAGCTGGCTACTAGAAAACAAAATTAAGAAATAATACTTTGTGTGTTACATGAATGGTTTTTCATTAGCAAACACAGACAAAAGGATAGAGCGATATAGATTTTTATGGTAGCAAAGTTCCTATGTAGGTCTTAAAGTCTGTTTATAATTGCCCATTTAAAAAAAAAATTATTTATTTATTTGACAGAAATGACAAGGAGGCAGACAGGCAGGCAGAGAGAAGGAAGAGGCTCCCCGCTGAGCAGAAAACCTGACTTCGGGCTGGATCCCAGGACCCTGCGATCATGACTTGAGCCGAAGGCAGAGGCTTTAGCCCACTGAGCCACCCAGGTGCCCCTATAATTGCCCTTTTTTATTCATTCATTTTCAAGGCTTTTCATGTAAAATGTTCAAAACACATCTATAATCTTATACTAACTCTTCTGTGTCCTTTTCACAATTGATCAATATTTTATACCTAAATTAAAAGAAAAAAAAACCTGTTCTCTTCATTATACACACGTTCACTAATAAAATTCAAACTACTTTAGATTAAGAAAGGTCATGATTTACAAAGTCAACGCAATGAAATTTTAAGTCCATGTTGGTGGTTCTCAAACTTCAGCAAGCATCACAGTCATCATGGCCTGAGGTCATGAACACAGACTGCTGGGTTCCACATCCAGAATTTCTGATTTAGAAAAGAGGGGGGCCTGAGAATTTGCCTTTCTAACAAGTTCCCAGGTGATGCTGATGCTGAAGGTTAGGGATTCCCACTGTAAGAACCTAACGTGTGCTAAGACATACTTAAAAAGTAACACATAAATATATTTGTTCACCCACCTAATAGCTGTGGCATTCATAACGACCAGAGTTGCTGACTAATTTTCATACAAAACTCATTCTATTCCAAGTCAGATGCCCAATACCCACATCAATATTAAAAGAAAACAAGCAAAACAAGACCACCACTTTCATCGCAAAGATCAGTTCAGTAGCAGAACTGCCTCCCCCTTTTTTGTTAAGCACCATTGGCATTATTTCCATGTAATTATTTCCTACTTATCTCCACTCCTAGATCTTACCCTTTTCCACTGCCCAACATGAAACTTGCCAGGACAATAATATGAATGACAAAAAGTGACAGGAAAAATGGAACCGTGCCTTTCTAATCGAGAGAGTTCTCGAACGTCCTGTCCCCGATAACTTTTCATTATCTCCTACACACATACACACACACACCATACACACAAACAGTTGTTTTTTTTTTTTTTTAAATCCGTTTAGCTGGGATGGTCCTAACAAATGGAAGAGAAATAAATGACTTAGACTTGAGATAAAAGGAATCCAGGCTCCCCCATGCTAAGGAACAGCTCCTTCAGAAGCCTCTACTTTCAGCGTTCCTCCATCCCTAGAATCTCAGCCACTCTCATCTCAGGGACACCAGAGACCAGCAGAAGTCAAAAGAGCACTCAATTCATTCCTGCCTTCCTCAGTGCCTCACCTCCTGCTGTCAGCCCAAGCAGTAAGATCTGCCTGGAGTCTCAACATCTCCTTTATACACACACAAACACCACCACCACCACCACCTCTGTCAAGCAAGTTCTCTTTCATTTGGTAATGAGGGGATGGGTAGAGAAAAGAAATTAAGATGTCTTTAAGTGGGAGAAAGTGAAAATTTCCCGGCCCAAGCCTAAAAGGGAACTAGGAAGACAGGAAAGGGGAGTGGCAGATGGAATTCCGTGGCTCTAGAACCCCCTCCGGACAACCCCCTCCCACTGCTCAGACCAGGAAGAACACAGTGGAGACAGTAAAGGCTACTATGGGATCTCCCACATCCCTTCCCCAGCATCTACCCAGGCGCACACCACATTCCCAGAGAGTTAGAGTATTCAAGGTCCCCTTGCACCCATGCCCTCTCTGCAGTTAGTTCTGGGGTCTGCAAGGAGAGCTCTGACATTTCCACAAACACTCATGCCCTTTGCTCCAGAACAGCCATTGACCTAGCACTGCAGTGCTGGGGTCCAACCCCCCACCCCCAGCACTTTGATAGATAACAAAGGTAGTAGGTTGATTTCCAGCACACAGGGACCGTAGGGGAGCTCTGGGAGAGTTTTTGGCCTGCTGTACCCTCAAGAGCTATCCTCCTAACCTCTCTACCATATCTTTGAGATAAAAGTTATGTTCCCCTTGTGGCACTGCCTGCTTGTCCCAGGAAAAGACCCACATTTCAACCAGAGCCTGGGTATGTGTATGTGAGTCTATCTCTCAGTCCCGAAAGCCAAGGGTGCCAACTGCTGACAGGCAAAGGAACCTGGATTTGCTCCTGAGGACTTAAAAATCTCCAAATTAACAAGCTTGCCTTGGTCCTAACCCGCCCAGACCTGGGTTTTCCAGAAAACTGAGGTTGTGTTCCTGTTGCAGCGAGCTGGTGTCCTGCCCTGGAGCCCAGACGCGCAGACTTGGCCAACCGTTCATTCATGCATTTTGCTCATCCATTCACATAAACATGTCCCTTAATTGTGTCTGGCATCGAGAGTCTTGCCTGCTATTTTCCCCTCCCCAAGTCAGTATTCATGGCAACGCTGGTGCAGAACGCAACTCAACTGTCACCCCACTTCCTGAGCCGGAAAATCAAGTCATAGAGGCATTCACCAAAAAAAAAAAAAAAAAAAAAAAAAAGAAAGAAAGAGAGAGAGAGAGAGAAAGAAAAGAAAAGGTGGAGAAAAGGAAAGAAAAGGTGGAGAGAAGGAAAAGGCGGGAGACAGAGAGGGATGGGAAGCTCACTAGGGTCACATTCGAAGCTTCCCTTCAGGGGAAACCGCGGCACGGACACCGCGGCAATGCAAGGAGCCAACTGATAATTAAATCAAAGACTGCTAGAGCTCGGGGCCCTAGCGGGGATAAACCAAGCGCAAAGCCACTCATTCGCAAGAGTGCAATGTTGCCGGCTCGACCCAACTCCCAGCCCCAGCCGAGGCGCCGGGGGAGCGGCTCGCAGCCCAATCCGCAGCACGCTCGCTGCCTCCTTACCGCTCCCAATAACGTGATGAAGTGTAAATCAAACACCACGCCGGGAGGGGCCCCGCAACGGTGCGAGTCGTGCATTTTCGCTCGCCAGCCCATCTTGCCTAAGAATCACAAGGTCACGATAGCGTCGCTATTCCACTCACCGTATACTCCTTGGCCAGAGATCCCCTCCAGGAGGACTGTCAGCAGCCACACGAGACCGTACACTAAATCCATCTTCACGTGAACATGAACATATCCAGCCCAGGGGGTACGCAGCGGGACCTTCCGGAGGCCGGCGGCTAGCCGAGCGCGCTCCACTCGCGCCCGGGCCGCGCCGAGGTGCCCGGGAACCGCTCGCCGAAGAAGAAAGCGCCGTCTGTCCGTCCTTCCCCGGCAGCGTCCGTGAGCGGAGCGCAGGAGCCCCGCACACCCCACACTCATACACACACACACACACACACACACAACACAATACCCTGACACACACTCACACGCACGCCGCACTCACACCGGGCGCCTAGGAAAATCGCAGACGCCGGGGAGGAGCAGGGGGCGTGATGGGAAGGGGGCCGCGAGGCGAAGTGTTCTTCAGGGTAGCGGGCTCGAGTCTCCGCAGCTACGGCGGCGGCGGCGCGCTGGGCTGGCAGCGGGCGCGGGCCGGGGTCCGGGGGTGCCGAGCGGTGCGAGCCTGACGCGGGCAGCCACGGAGCAGGAAGTGGCCTCTGACTCGGGGCACCGAGCAGGGGCGTCCTCGCCTGGGTTCGCCTTTACAAAGTAACTCGCGAAGGTCCCCGGAGCAGCGTCAAGCGGCGGCAGCGGCCCGCCCGCCCGCAGTCCGGAGCCCCCAGCCCTGCTGTCTTGCCTTCCCCCATTCCATCAGTTGCCATTGCAACGCCAATCCTGTTACACGATACAGGCTCGCATCGCCGAGCAGGGAGAGGAGGAAGAGGAGGAGGAAGAGGAGGAGTGGGGCTAGGGAGACGGGGGTGGGGAGGAAGGGATGGGAGGAGGGGGAGGAAGGAGGACAGGGACCGACGCGGAGCAGAGTGTGCGTCTGGAGCTCTCTCGGGCACCAGCCTCAGCCGCCGCCGCCGCCGCCGCCGCCACCGCCGCCGCCACCACCGTTCTCCAAAATAGCCGTTAGCGCCCTGCCAGCGAAGAAGGGGCTCCGGGCGGCCGCACCAATTCCGGGAGCCGAAAGCAGAGTCCAGGCACCGCCACTTGCGAAAGAGGGAGAATGCCAAGCAGAGACCGGATCCGCACACACGTCTACGCGTGCCCACCGGCACCGCGCGCGTCCTCTGGGCTTCCGCGCCGCCCCCGCCAGGTGGAGGGGTGGAGGGGTGGGGGCGGTCGGGACAGGCGGGAGTTTAGAGGAGGGAGCCGCCGAAGGGGTTCCCCGCCTGGGCTAACGTAGTGCTGGCATCCAGAGCTGGACGCGGGAGCGGCCGCCCGAGGAGGACACCCAGCTGCGTGGCCGCGGGTCGGGCCCCAGCTGCGGCAGAGGTGCCGGGCCGGGCGGCGGAGCGCCCAGGGCTCGACGCCGGCCGGAATCTCTGGGTGTGCGCGGGGGTGCGCGCCGCGGAGGCGAGAGGAGGAGGTGGAAGAGGAGGGCGAAGCCGAAAGCAGGCGGACGGGCTCCCGGGCTGCCCGAGAGAGAGGCTGTGTGTGGTCACGTTGCGCGCTACGTGCTGAGAGCGCGAGCTGCTAGCCGCAGCTGGGCGACGTCAAAGCCGGGTGCGCGGCTCAGCCGCCTGCCTCCGCGCCTCCTCTGCCTCCTCTGCTCCGCCTTCGCTCAGCCTGCCTGTGTCAGCCGAGGAGCTCATCAGTATGGACAGCGCCGAGAGGCTCCGCGAGGCCGGCCACATCCGGCCTCCAGCTTTCCCCGCCGAGGCCCTCCCCGGACTCGGAGCTCCGCGGCGCTGCCGCCGCTGTTATGCCTGATGCCGCTGTTTGCGCTTGCACGCGGAAGGGCCGGCTACCAGCCTAGATCAGGGTAATTACAACACACTACCTCCTCCTCCCCGCCGGCCAAGGTCTTCCAGGACCCGTTCTGCTTGACTAGAGGGCAGAACAGGCCAGCAGCCACTTGGAAGTGCCTTCGTTTCTTCTCCATTTCCATCCTTTTAAATGGAAATGTGGTCATCGTGGCGATGAGGTGTCTCTCCTCTCTAGGGGAGAAACACTAGGAGTTCAGAGCTTAGTTTATTTAATATGCAACGTCTCCTACTAAAGTTAGCTGCTTTGAAAATCTTTTCTCTTTTGTGAAAGACAGACTCTCATTGGGAGCAGAGCTAGCTAGTTCTGATACTGAGTTTAAGAAATTCGTAGTTAGAAAAGGATCAGAAAATTGGAGGCATCTTTAATTTACATTGGAGCGAGTGTAGGAATACTTAACCAAATTCTGCTAGGGAAAACTGGGAATATAGAAGTGGTTTGTGAGTTGTTTTTATAATTACAATAATTAGTGCTTCCTGCGTGCAATTCACTTTCTTGAATATATTCTTCACAATTCAAACGGCATATGGATAAGGAAGTGATTAAAATAGCTTTAAAAAAAGTGCATTTATACATGGGTAACAAAAGTAATTGCTATGGAGAATCTGGAGCATAGTATTCATTTATCTGCTCCCATAATAAATTAGCATAACATACTGCAGTTCCCTCTCCCCCTGCTACTTCTGCTGTGGGGAGGGAGCTCCAAACACATGAAAATGAATAGTCCCCATTGTCTCCAATGAGGTCCTTTAACTCAATTAAGTGAATTATGCATTTTATCTTTTTAGGGTGTGATCTAGTGCTTACCCTCTGGCTTTCCAAGATAGGAGGAACCAAGAATGTTGAGAGGGTCCCAATGGATGACTCACATGTTGTTGGGGACCCCTTCTTTTGAAATGCCACTTTCAAGGATGGAATTAAGTATCATTTTAGAACTAAAACTCAATGTGTGTCATTTCTCAAGAGAATGAAGTTCACTAGTCATTTGTGTAGGGAAGGTGGGCGGTAGGAATTGTCTTAAGTTTCTGAAGATCTGTCTTTTAAAAGTAAATCATTCTTGCGTAGTACAGCACAGCAGCTTCAAGGGACTGTAAATTGCAACTCTCAGATGGCAGCTCACAGTATGTCCACGAGGTACTTCCAGATTTTAGCTGCTCATGTTCTGCAAATAGTACTTCACCTGCATACCGGCACTGTCCTTTGTGGGGGGGGGGGGGGTATTTATGGAATCCTAGGCCCTTTGACTGTTTGCAGAACTCTAGATTTAAATATCTTATTATCACAGAATCTCAGTGTATATCCCATTTACAAAGGAATCCAGACTAAGTGAGTATCCCTAATGGAGATTTTTTTCCTTAACCTTGAACATTAGAGTATAAGCTTTGGGAACTCACAGGGCCTTTATTTTCCACGTAGTGCACATCTCAGCCATGGAAACCTCAGCAGTTCCTGAATGAACTCTTTGGAGCTTGGAGAGAACTTAGAGAACCTGGACATTGCAGAATTTATTTCAGTTGAGGAAACAGCCAGATGTATGTACTCTGGGCCAGGCCTAATTCTAGATTTGAAACATACAAAAATATATAAGACAGAATCCCTTCCTTTAAAGAAACACACATAGTGGACAGGGTGTGTTGGTCAACATATGCACCACTACTATGGGTATTATATAAATAAAGTCCCAAGGCACTAGGTGGCAAATTTTACATGCAACCGTTAATTGAGTAACATGGCAATGAGGATAAAAATTGCACTGGATTTAATATTTTTTGTTGTTGTTCCTATGAAAACATTGGATAGATAACTCTTGGAAACAAATGGCGAGTTCAACCAATCAAGGTCTTTTGTTTGTTTTTTGTTTTTTTGTTTTCTGCTTGAAATTCAACATTTTTTTAATCTGCCCTGACCAACCCAGTGTGTTGTATTCAGCCACACCTAGCACTAGCGACTAAAGGCCTCCAGGTGGTGAGCCTGAGCTGAGACTTAATGACTGGCAGGGAGAAGATTTATCAGAGAGGAGAGGAGTTTTAGAAGACAGGTCCAAAGGCTGCAATGAAATCAGACCCAGGACACTCTGCAGCCCAATTAGTGTAGTTTGCTGTAGGAGCAGTGTAAATAACTTTATGGATTACCAGCTTCTTGGATTTTGCCTTGTGAGTATGGACGCTGCATTGAGCCCAAAGGAATCCCACGTTGCATCTGCTAAGGCTCACTGAAGAGTATTCTTGTAATAAGAACAGCAGTGAACACTTAATCTTTTCTGATTACAGGACCATGAGAATTTAGGGGCTCTCCTCTGACAACCCTTATTACCTTAATAACCTGTTATAGTTTTATTAACTATGGTTTCTTTTTAATTTCTATCTCCATCTTCCAGCATGAGCGTGACATTCCAACCTAGATAACGTGGGAGAGGCAATGTCACGGAGGGAATCAGGGCTTAGTACAAGATACACCCCAGATAGTGGGACGGAAAGAAGAAAAGCTAGTAATTCAGGAGATACTGCGGAGTAGGGCAAAGTCAGAATATTAGTAGCAAATCTGTCCTTTCTTTCTAACCTAGCCTCTTCCCATAAAGCAAATACCAAGTCTTGTGTATTTTTACGGTTACTCCCTGTTTCCACCAGTGGTCCTTTAAATCACATATACACTATTCCATGTCTGGTTTATAAAACTAAGCAAGAATGTAGAAATCATCATGGGTATATAGGTTATCTCTCAGAAACTACACACCCTAATCTGTTGCCCCACACTTCCTTGTGCTTGCCTTATTCTTCTTGATCACAGATTCCTGGTTTATATCACATCTTATTTGGACTATAACTCACCCTGAATCATATCTCAGTTGTCTGTGTATACAGATCTCTGGCCTCATCCTTTTATCCTGAAGCTAAATCTACTTCTGATATTTCCAAAATCTGTGAATGCAAACTCCATTTTTCTGTGGCTCGGATATGAATCTGAGACCCAAAACTATCCCTTCCTCAACCTCTGCCCAATGGACCAGTTCTCTTTAAAGCTAACTCAGATTATAATAAAGTCTAATTAAACCCTACAATTGAATCATTCCTGTAGGTTACAAAATATTCTGTTCTGATAAGTTTTCTCTAACCAAATGACTGTCCACCTAGTTTCATTTTCTCCCACTTGGTAATAGCTTCACCGCATCCAAGCTTAGAAAAAACCTAAGCAGCATCACCTAGAATTGACTGTTTCAGATGACAGCGAGACATGATTTACTATCAGTGAGACAAAGCATAGTATTGGGGGTCTGGTCATCTCCAGAAGACAGGCAGGGGGCACTTGTTCATAAACAGCAGAACTCAGGATTTCATTTGGGAAACAGGATTGTCCCTCAACAGGGCTTTAGTGAGAACAAAAAGGGGAGTGAGAAAGGCAACTGCTAAATTAGAAATAAAGAAGCACATCAAATCCCCATTGTATGGACTGAAAGAAATCAAGGAGAGATATATGGCTTGAGGAAGTAACAAAATACCCAAAGGATAATCCCCAGAGGTAGCAAATCCAGGGTCTAAATGAAAAAGGAGGTACCTAGGAAAGGCTGACTATAAGGAGACTGTTTTGAGAGAATGCCAAGGTAATTTGTTACCAGATGATGGGGCTAAGGTCTCAGATATATTGTGGCTGCTGGTGAGAAGTACCTCACAAACACAGGAAAGTAGAGGCAGAGGTAGAAAACATGAGGCAAGGTCTTTATAGTCTTGATATTCTATATTCTATCTTCAGCTTAAAAATAGCAAATCTCCGAGATTTAGTAAAGAACGTTCTCTCTCATATGCCCTCCTTCTTTAAGACAGATATGCTAGTCTATAGTTCTAGACCTCCAGGATTTTGTGAACCACTCATGTTTTCTATAGTTTGTATCTTGAACCTATAATTATTATTTTTTAAAGCCTACCCTCATATACCATAGCCTTGACAATTTTAGTAGCCCTGCCCTAGATCTATTCTTATTCTGGCACGTCTCCCTTGATTCTGACACTATTTCAGGAACAGAAAAAAATGCAGATTTGTTCCAGAGTAGAAGATGTTCAGTTCAGGGCAGTGTAACATAGTAGGTAAATGTCTGAGCTTTGACATCAGACTGCCTTGAGCTTGAATATCTGACGTCAGTTTGACCTTGATGTTTCCCTTATTTCATAAAACAAAAAGAGCAAGAGGTTATTAAGAATTTTAAGTAAAGTAGTGCACATAAGATACATAGCTCAGCACCTGACACATAGTACTCTAATAATATATTATTACTCCTAATATTTTTATTGATAATATTTGTTAGTTGTCAAAGAGCATTAGTATATGTGACCACGACTTGAATCACTTCCATTTTGACGTTAGCTAACAGCTCAGAATCTTTAGTTTTATAAGCATGATGAAGTAAGTGTTTTCTCTAAAAGGCATGACGTTACTTGCTTTCATTCAAAGTTCATCTGTCCCATTTCTGTCCAGTTACATTGAATTCTGAAGTCTTCCTACAGTTTATCTGTAATGGTTTGGCATTTTAGTACTTAGGAAAAGCTTAAGATTGTCTGAAAACTTGAAAATTTGAGAGTACAATTCTACTTCAAGATTATTTTTGAAAACTCCACAGCTTAAATATTAACACAGAGAAGTTTCCACTTATCATTTTTCTTGGTTTACTATCTTTTAAAAACAGATTGGTATGAAGTAATGCTTACACTTCTAGGTCACCAGTAGACTAGATTAAAGATCAACATCAAAGTTGGATTAGCAATTTTGTGGTAGAAATGTAAAGAAGCCCACTGTTTCTGACAAGAAAGCGATTTGATTAAGCCACAGATAAGATATAAAGGATTAGAAGAGAGTTGAGCTAAAATGTTCCCCATGATTCTATATTTGGAGTAATTTATATTTGTGCATGTAACAGGAAATAAAGGAAAGAAAATTTGGGTCATATCAGGTACTGGTTTCAAAATTTAGCATCACAACACCAATACAATTAATATAATATGCCATAACATAACATAGACTTTAAACATTGTAATTGAACTTGACCTCTTGACAAGCTACTCACATCAGCTAATGGTTGGGAAAACTCAAGGAAGCACAGCCTCTTCTTGATTTAAAATTTAGCATATGTTGGGTTGCCTGGGTATTTCAGTAAGCTGAGTGTCCAACTCTTGGTTTCAGCTCAGGTCATGAACTCAGGATTGGGGGATCCAGCCCCACACTGAACTCTGTGCTGGGTGTGGACACTGCTTGGGATTATCTACCCACCCCCTCCTTACCTCTCCCCCACTGGGCTTGTGCAGGAACTCTCTCTCTCTAGACCATTTTTTTTTTAATTTAGCACCTTTTATCTAATTACCTAGTTTTTCAGGGTTTCTCTCATGTGCCCTTCACTTTGTCCTCATCCCACAAATGGTTGGTTCATGTTTTGTCCTTATATTAGAGAGAAGTGTGTTCTTTCACCCAACATCATTAGACTTCCATTTGATTTCTGAGTGTCTGCCACTTACCCCATGGCACCCATGGCTCACATCTTCACCCAGTGTCTTTCAGTGATAAGGACACAGCTATTACCTTCTTCTGACCTCAGGCTTCTCCCAGACTTCTTGACATTGAAGAATTTTCTCATTCTTCTCTGGGGCCATCAGGAAAGTCTGGATCTCCTCCACACCACACACCTTGGAAACCATATGGTATTATTCTTTATTCTTTCTTTACCTGACTATGCCATGTTGATCTTTATATTCCTTTGTAGTTTCCCTGATTTACACTCTGAGATATTTTCATCCAAAAGTTAAGGCAAGATTGAAAAAAATAAGCTTTCTATACCATGGAATACCTAACGTATACGAAGGTCACTACTACCTTTCAGGCATAAGAGAGGACAGGGAAGTCCCCCTCAGAAATATGTATATCCCTATCTTCCAACTCTACATCACATTTTCCTTCCTCTCTCTATGCTCTTCTATTCTTCCTGGCCATAAAACTCCCACCAGGCCAGAGGGAAGTTGACCATCCTTGCAAAGGGAAAAATGAAAGTCATTTGAATCTTGCATTCTCTTACTCTCTGCTTTATAGAAAAACTGCTGTGGTCTGAATTCTCCAAGCTAAAGCTTAATAATTTAAAGCCTAGATCTTCCAAAAAAAAAAAAAAAACCTTTTTTTCTTTCAAATGCCTGACGCTTCTTTTTCCCTTGGTTTCTGCCCTTTCCCTGAAGGTGTGCTCAGCTTTGATAAGTGTAGAACCTTAGAGAAGCAAGAATTACAGGAAATCAGAAACAAATTGAATATAAGATAATATTTCAAAATATTAGCTAGAGTTGTACATCCCGATCCTCTATAAATAAGTCAGTAAGGGAATAGGACTGGGTTCTGTCTATTACGGGTGGCTCAAGGAAGCAAAACATTATTATCCAAGTTCAAACTTCAGGAGCAGATCCAAAGAAGTGGAGGGTTGGGGGTTTCCAGGGGAAATTCATAACAGATTCATCAAAGGAGGGAGAAAGAAAAACAAAACTATAGATAGGAAAGTAGTAATTAGGAGATTGAATAAGCCCAGTGTGCCACCAAATTGGCAAAGAAAATAAGACAAGCCTAACATGTGGCTAAGTAGTCTGAAGGTTAACCAGGAAGAATACAACAAGATAGAGATGAGAAGAGGGAAGGAGGCGCAGGGAGCTGTACCAGGTTAGTGTCCCCCCAAATTCTTGTCTTCTCAGAATCCCAGACCTTGGCCCCATTTGGAAGTAGGGTTTTAACAGATGTTATTAGTTAAAATGAGGTCATCATGAAGTAGGGTGGCCCTTCACCCAATATGACCAATGTCCTTAGAAGAGAAGAAGGCACAGAAACAGACACACACAGAGAATACCGTGCAGCAACAGAGGCAGAGACTGGAGTGATGCATCTGTAAGTTGAGGAAGGTGGAGGACTGCTGGCAATACCAAGAGCTAAGAAAAGGTAAGGAGCGTATTCCTTCCTGGCACCTTCAGAGAGAGCATGGCCCTGCCGACACCATGATTTTGGACTTCTAGCTTCAAGAAGCGTTAAGAGAATAAATTTCTGTTGTCATAAGCCACCCAGTTTGGGGTGCTTTGTTCCAGCAGCCAAAAGAAACAAAGGCAGGAGCTCACACGTGTCTCTTGGGCAAGAGTCTGCACAAAAACTGTTTGGCCAAGCCCTCTGGAGCCTGCTATCCAGACCTTTGTCTTTAGGAATTTTTCTTCGAAATCTTTATGGAATCACACTTTCCTAGCTTGGACAAATCAACCTACCTCAGCTGTACTTGTGTTACTCAGGAGAGTAATCATGAGAGCTAAATGGAATAGTTCTTGTTTAAAACAGAGGGGATCATTCCCTTCCTAGGGAATCAAAAGGAGAACCAAAACTAGATTTGAAGTTCTCCTATTTCAAGTTCACTTGGATGCAGTTGCTCCCATATAAAACAGTGAGAAGCCTGGGATCTCATGGAAAAGAATAGAAGCAGAGGTAGCTCTGACCTCTGTTCTCCATGTATCTGACAAACCCCTCTACTCAGCAAAAGTCTGGGATATAGGAGACCTCTCATATTTCTCTTTCCCCCTCTTTTTCTTACACTCCTATAACCAGAAAAGGGGAATTTTCTTATTTTTCCCATCTACCCCCCCAAGTAAAACTCATTTATAGCAGCCATTTCCAAACTTTCTTTTCTTGCCATTTACTTACCTCCATTACAGCATAATAAATATATTTTTATCCTGACTCAGTACACATACACACATCCAAAACACATTTTTATTCATAATATTACCCTTTGCACCAAAGTATTTTGATATGTTCCATTCTGTTCTATTCAGTTCCTTTATCTTCTGTATTATTATACTTTTAAAAAAAATATGGCCTGACCATACTAAACTTAGTTCTCTAAGTCCTTAATGTGTAATGCAGCATATTTAATGCAAATGCCTATTTTTTTTACAAGTTGAAATGTTGCTAAAAAATGTTGCTAAAATATTAATAAATTTTTTTTCTTCCTAATGAAAAATTCTGAAAAGAGCATATACCCTAACTCTCATGTCCTGAAACAATAAATCTCTTGGTTAGGATTTGGAAAAGGGAAAATTGTTACAGATACATATTTTGAATGATATATTTCTTTACCTGTTTGTATCCTTTCTTTTTCTTCTATATAGAGTGACATCTTTCCTTGGCAATAAGTGATCATCTTTAGAAGCACTTTTTAAAAAGACTTTACTTATTTGTTTGTTTGTTTGTTTGTTTATTTAAGAGAGGAAGAGGGAGAGCAGGAGAGTGAATGAGGGGAGTGGCAGAAGGGGAAAGGGAAGGAGAGAGAGACTCTCACGCAGACTCCACCTTGAGCACAGAGCCCCACATGGGGCCGGATCCCAGGACCCTGAGATCATGACCTAAAATAAAGAGTCAGATGCTTAATTTACAGAGCTACCCAGAAGCCCCTTTAGCAGCATTCTTAATGACTGAACAACAATCCCAGTGTGTGTGTGCAATGGAATCGCCTAACCAAGCTCCCTTTGTTGAGCATTTGGTTTCTTTCAAAAGCTTACATTCTAATGGAATGAAACATAATAGCCAATAATCAGACAAACAAACTATAAGGATAATTGCAGATTGCAATAAATACTTTTAAAAAGTGGGATATAATAGAGTATGAAAACATTGAGGATTATATTAGATAGTATCATTAGGAAATGGATTTTGAGATAGACCTGAAAAACAAAAGGCCACATATAGATGTGAGAAGAGATGTACAGACACATGGCAAAACATTGGTTCTTGGAGTCTATTGCATTGAAGGACAGGAAGATAGCTTTCTAGAAAGTCATTAGGGACCAACTCATGAAGAACTCCATAGACCAGTATGAAAAGAAGATTTTATTCTCCACGCAGGGGAAACCTCTAGACAATTCAGAGAGATGCAAAGAGAAATAGAGAGAAAGAGATTGAGAGAAAGAGAAAGAAAGAGAGACTATCCCAAGAAGGAAAAGGGTCTATAGTCAACAAGTATATTGGGTATGATTACAAACAAATGAATCAGTTTCGGTACTAGTCATATAAAATTTACAGTCAACTTCAGAGTTTATTTACTTTTTCAGTTTCTTTTTTTAATGTTTCCAATTTGTATTTAAATTCTAGTTACTTAACATATAATGTAATATTATATGTTAATATGTAATAATATGTAATACTATTTCAGGAGTAGAATTTTGTGATTCATCACTTGTACATGCAACACCCAGTGCACATAACAAGTTCCCTCCTTAATCCCCATCGCCCATTTAGCCCATCCCTTGCCTACCTCCGCTCCAGCAACCCTGTTTATTCTCTGTAGTTAAGGGTCTCTTATGGTTTACCCCCCTCTCACTCTTTTTTTTTTTCCCCTATGTTCATCTGTTTTGTTTCTTAAATTCTACTTATGAGTGAAATCATATGGTATCTGGTTTTCTCTGACTGACTTATTTTGCTTAGCATAATGCACTCTAGCTCCAGCCATGTCATTGCAAATGGCAAGATTTCATTTTTTTAAAAGATTTTATTTATTTATTTGACAGACAGAGATCACAAGTAGGCAGAGAGGCAGGCAGAGAGAGAGGAGGAAGCAGGCTTCCTGCTGAGCAGAGAGCCTGATGCGGGACTTGATCCAAGGACTCCGGGATCATGACCTGAGCCGAAGGCAGAGGCTTTAACCCACTGAGCCACCCAGGTGCCCCAAGATTTCATTATTTTTAATGGTTGAAAAATATTCCATTGTTATATACTATATATACATACATACATACATACATACATATACACATACTACCTATCTTTTTTTTTTTATAATTTTTTTTATTTGGCTTAAGTGGGTAGGAGAAGAATAAATGAAAGAAGATGGGATTGGGAGGGAGACAAACCATAAGTGACTCTTAATCTCACACATACTACCTATCTTTATCCATTCATCAGTTGTTGGACATTTAGGCTCTTTCCATAATTTGGCTGTTGTTGATAATGTTGCCATAAACATCAGGGTGCATGTGCCCCTTTAAATCAGTTTTTTTGCATCCTTTGGGTAAATACCTGGTAATGCAAATGCTGAGGAATAGAGCAGTTCTATGCCCTATTAGGCATAGAAGCTCCATACTTTTTTCAGAGTGGCTGCACCACTTTGCCTACCTCAACAGTGTAAGAGAGTTCCCCTTTCTCTGTATCCCTGCCAACATCCATTGCTTCCTGTGTTGTTTATGCTAGTCATTTTGACAGTCATTGAGGTGGGATCTCAATGTAGTTTTGATTTGAACAAACAATTTTCATACACCTAGGAACATTGATGGTTTCTGAATTCATTTAGCCTTTTTAAAGACTGTGATACTATGTTGCAGTTTTGTTTATGTATGCCTTATATATTTTGGAAATTTATACCTTATTGTTACTAATGAGAAATTTTTAAAATTATGTTTTCTAAGTTGTTATTGTTGGTAGGTAAGAGAGTTATTTCATTTTTGTATATTCATTTGATAACCAGCTGAAATCGCTTCTTAGGTCTGTTTTTCTTTTTCTTCAGTTGTCTTAAGTTTATCAGATAGCAAAACAATCATATAATCTGCCAATAGTGATAGTTTCTATTGATTTTTCTTTAGGAGTCATGAGTCCCCACTCCTCCTTTTTTGTGAGATTTCTGTCATAAACTTCTGTCAGTAGTTTATGGCGGTAACTTCTGTCATAAAACTGAAAAACGTTAGTGATAACGTATTTCAGATTTTAATTGGAATGCTTCCAATGTTTCACAGTTCAGGATGCCATTGAGTGTTAGTTTCAAATGGGTATACAATCCTTAGTTTAATAAAAGGTTTTGTGCTATTGTTTCTGGTTGTAGGTTTGTTTTTCCTAGCCATACACCCCTTCACACACACACCCCTAACTCGCCCAGTATGCATGACTAATGAATTTAATCAAATGCCTTTATGGTATAAGTTATAGTTATTTTATGGTAATTTTAAACTTGGGTTTCTTGTGAAGATCTGTTAGTCAGGATTCTCCTGAGAAATACCACCAGTGGATACATATAAATAAAATATCTAAGCCATTTAAACTTAATACATTCATCTTTGAAATCACAGTATAAGGTAAGAATTTCTCATTAATTCCAGTTCATAGATGAAGAAACTGAGGCACAGAGAGCTTATTATGTTGGAATAGCTTTGTGGATCAGGAAAAACAAAAACAAAAACAAAAAAACATACTTGTAATACTGTATTAAGATTTCAATAGGGGCTCCTGGGTAGTTAATCAGTTAAGGGTCTGCCTTTGGTTCAGGTCACTGTCCCAGGGTTCTGGGATTGAGTCCCACATCTGACTCCCTGCTGAACAGGAAGTTTGCTTCTCTCTCTCCCACTCTCCTCCTGCTATCTCTCTCTTTCACTCTCTTTCTCTCTCTCTGTAAAAAAAATAAATAAATAAAATCTTAAAAAAAAAAAAGACCTCAATGAAATACTAGAGTTACTAATAATTTTAGTTAGAATTTTCTCGTATTTATATTCTTCTCTGAAACTTGTCTGAAATTTCTTTTTTTTAGGTTAGCTGGGAAGTTTATGATTTTTATGAGTTCCAGAGTATCATAGAAATTATTATACAAAGGTTCAAAAGAGCTCACCTGCTCGTCATCTGGACCCATGTGTTTTTGAAGGGTCTTCCCTGTTAGTCTATACAATTTGTGGCATCATAGTAAGTCATGCATTTCTGAATGTTTACTAAAATATAATTTCATGAGTAGCACAGTCTTAAAATTGAATAAATAGCTCCTCTAAATCTATGCTTACATCACTTTTTTTTCATTCTCAAAACTTGTACTTTTATTTTCTTTGTGTGTATATGTATTCATATATATGTTTTGTGAATTCTTGAGTTTTCATCTTTTTTGTCCCTTCAATCTACTAGCTTTCAGATTTGTCAATTATACCATTGTATGCTTTATAATTAATCAAGTTGTGCGTTAGTTTTCATCTTTCCTTATTCCTATCTCTCTCTTAGATTAATTGGGATAATTTTGGCATAACAGTTTTAGCTTCTTAGACTGAATAATTAGTTTATTTATGTTTATTCTTACCTATTGACTGATGAAACTATTTAGATTTATACATCTTGTCCTGAGTATAGAATTCACTGTTTCATTTTATTTTTGACATAACATGTTATCTCTTTTGTTAGTTTCAATGTAGATTGCAATAATTATAGTCTTGAATTATTGCTTAACTAAGGAGCTGCCAAGGAAAAATCGCTGCCTGTGATTAATTATCTGCTATGCTAATTATTGCACAAAAAATGTAGACTGTACAACTTCTTTTTTATGTTTGTTGAAATTTTCCTTGTGGCCAGTTAGAAGATCTTTTCCAGGTAAATATTTATTGACTCGGAAAGTAACTGTGAATCCTTAATGTGAGATACGAAGTTTTATATATAAATATATAAAACCAACCTTCTTAATTAGATTACTTACATTTCTATATTTTCATAATATTTAATGCCTGTTACACCAATGTATTTTATCATTCATTACTACAGAGGACAGGTCTGTGGCAAGTTTGAATTTTTATTCACTATAGACATTTGCTTTTTCTCCTTAGGTGGTTTCAGTGTTTTCACTTCATGTCGGTGATTCACATATTTTATCAGGATTTGCCTGGATAAGGATTTTTCTGGAATTATACCTTATGTGTGGTAAATCCTTTTTCACCCCTGATATCCTGAAATGTTTTCTCTTATTTATATCTTCTCTGTTTAGACTGCTTATACTCTTTGGGGATTTAACTACTCTTGACTTTATCTTTACTCTTTTTTTCCTCTCTCTCTGCATACATTCATTTTGATATATATAAGATGTGAGTATTCACTTTCTTTCATCAAATCTGTCATTTTTCTCTGTGTTCTGGGAAAACTTCCCATGCTTCTGGTCCACATCACTGCTTTGATTTTTCCACAGCAGTGGATATCCACACCAGGGCCAAATGGAAATTTTATCTTTATCACTAATTTAAAATTGTCCTTAAAGCCCTTGGACAACTCATTTATTGCTTTCTTTTCTTCATCCCATTTTCTTATGTCTTTACCTGACACTGGCAAGGCCTTAAGCCTTTTCAAATAAGTAATTGTAATTTTCTTCTGGATCTTGCAATAAATTATTGTCAGAGATGTACTCGTCTTTGTGCTAGTCTCTTTCTCTTCTGTGGCAGTAATTTTTTACTAGCCCAATGCTGATTATTTTTCTTAAAGAGAGTTTAGATCTATCAGGATGTAATTTTCTTAACAGAATATATGGATTGTCTTGGGTCCCACTCCCTTTCCACTTGAGTAATGGAGAAATGCTCTTCTGAGAGTCATCATAATGGGCAGACTACTGGAGCCTTAAGGAGCAGGCCCTGCAATTCTCGAATACTCCAGGGGATTTTTCTACTACTTGCCTTATCTGCTTTTCTGATTCTAAACCAAAAAAAAAAAAAAAAATAGGTAAATATATAAGTCCCAGCATGCAGCAACAGAATTTCTTTCTTTCTTTTGTGTGTGTGTGTGTGTGTGTGTGTGTGTGTCTGTCCCCTCTTCAGTGCTCCCTTGTAGTGAGCTATACTTTCCAGAATGCAGGTATTGTGGTGCTTCCTCTGCAAATAGCTCCTGAAATGTGCCATTTAGTTGGGGAACAGATAAAGCATCTTTCTTAGTTCTTTTTTTTCTTTCAGTAAGGCTCTTGACTTGAGTGAAGAATTAAATTCATAGTAGGTTTCTTCCTTTCTTTCTTTTTTCCCCCTCAACTACTATTTATATTTAAAATATGCCAGTTTCTCCCAGATTCTAGCCTAAGATTAAGTGTCTGTTTTACTTATTAATTTTTGTCTTTTCCTGAATGTTTTCCATAGGAATGAGCCTGCATTAGTGCCAATTAGCCACATGTTATTTAAATGGGAATTATCACATTGAATTTTCTAATCTTATTTCACTTTAAGTTATTTTCTGTACTTCTAATACATAGGCAAGCCTAGAATGAGTTGTATACCTCTTCATAATATTATTTGCTAGGGTGCCTGAGTGGCTCAGTGGGTTAAGCCTCTGCCTTTGGCTCAGGTGGGGCCCTGGGATCAAACCCTGCATTGGGCTCTCTGCTCAGCAGGGAGCCTGCTTCCCCACCCCTGCACCTCTGCCTACTTGTGATCTCTGTCTGTCAAGTAAATAAATAAAATCTCTTAAAAAAGAAATGTTACTTGGTAAGCATAATGGATTTCCATGGTCTATATTCCCTAGGTTATTTTGAATTCTGTTAATTAAACTGTCCTTATTACAAGAGACCTATAAATAGAATGATGGAATCATAAGTGAAATCTTTTAGAATACAAATCTCACTCTAGAACAACAGAGTTGAAATGGAGGTGGATTCAGTGCATGTCATCAGCTCTGAAAGTGGGAGAATTCTTATTTCAAAATCTTGGAGAAAATACTCAGAACCATGAAAGTATACAAAATCCCTGTACTCCATATGTTCTAAATTTCTATTTTATTTTTTATCAACTTTGTATTAAAGAAAAGGAATCAAACCACAAAACCCAAATTAAAAGTTATTAGATGGGTAGTGATATTAATTCATTCCATTTTTTTAAAAATTAAACCTATACATAAGAAAGTGTTTTATCTGTATAAGGGTCTGGCCTTGGTCTCTTGGTCCATCTTGCAGGTCACCTGCTATTTAATGAAGAAGTCATTGAATGAATGAATGGCTTCCTACCTCAACACCTGAGTCTGAAGGCTTTCTGTTGCTGTAGAAACACATTAGTTCTGCCAAGAAGCAGGTCATAAATGCAAAGGAGCTAATGCCCACAAAAACAAAACAATAAGGGACATTTGTTGGTAGATAAATAACCTCAATTTCTTCACTCCTTGGTAGGAAAATTCTCTCAAGTTATAGTCAGGGAGTCTGAGCCCCAGGTGTCCACAGCAGTGCCCATTCATGAATGCATCTTTTATTGACTTTCTTCCCCTTCTGACCCCACTTTCCTGTGCTTCCTGTGTTTTTAAGGGAAGCCCACCTAAAAAAGGAGGAAAGTCCCAGACGTATATGTGATCGCAAACTAGTACTAGGGAGAGGCATCAGTCAAGGAATATGATGTTTCATGAATTGTTTGTTCCAGACCATTTTATTTAAGTGTTTTCTTTTTTTCCCCCCAAGCCATTGTTTTACACAAAAATAATAGTGTTTATTTTCTGTGCAAAATCTTCATGTCAGGAAGTCAACAATGGTTTCTGAATCAGCTATCTGCCTGGTGTCATTTAAAATTTTTTATTTGGGGGCACCTGGGGGACTCAATAGTTAAGCATCCAACTCTTGATTTCAACTGAGGTCTTGATCACAGCTGAGGTCTTGACCTCAGGGTCAGAAGTTCCAACCCCTCTTTGGGCTCCATGCTGGGTGTGAAGCCTACTTAAAGTTTTAATTAATTAATTAATTAAATTAAAATTTGTTTTTATTTAGAAAATTCTACAATGCTTAGAATTCTAAATGTAGAACATAAATACATTTTCTGTCATCCAATTCCTTTTTTAGTCTTTACCATATTTTTAAAAATAATTATATTTACTTAAGATGTACAAAATGATGATTCCTTATACATATACATAATGAAATGATAGCTACATTCAAACTAACAACATATCATCTCCTCACAGTTATCGTTATTTTTGGTGATGAGAGCACCTAAAACTACTTTTTTAGCAAACTTAAAGTATTCAATACAGTTTTATTAACTGTAGTCATCATGCTATATGTTGGCTCTCTAGACTTACTCATTTTACATAATAACTGAAACTTTATACCCTTTAACAAACATCACCCGATTTCTCCTCCCCACCTTCAGCCCCTACTGAACACTGTTCTTTTCTCTGCTTTTACATATTCGACTTTTTTAGATTACACATATAGTGAAATCGTGCAGTTTTTTTTTTTTTCTTTTGGTGTCTGGCTTATTTCACTTTGCATAGTGTCCTCCAGATTCATCCATGTTGTTGTAAGAAGGAGCATCTCCTTTTTGTTAAGACTGAATAATATTTCATTATATAGATAATATTTTATCTATTCATCTGTTGATAAACATTTAGGTTCTGACATTTTTGTCTATTGCAAATAATGCTGCAACTGTGGCCCAGTTTCAATAAATACCAGTATTTGCCATGCTTGATTTATATATCTTGTTTTTTTTTAATGTTCATGGAATTTCAGTATACATACAGAAAACTGCACGTTATTGTAAATATGTAACAAAATGAGTTTTCTCAAACTGAATACATTTGTGGAAACAGCATCCAGATAAAACAAATAGAATTAGCACTCCCCGATTCTCCCACAACATACACACTCACTTTCAGTTACTACTCAGACTAACAAAAATAAACACTATTCTACCTTGTATGCGTCTTTTAAGCAAATAGCACACATCCTCTCATTTTACTCATACTGCCCCTGCTTTGTTGTATATTATTAAGTCTAATCTAAAGATGAACCTGCTCCCCAATATGTTTCCACCATATTTTACATGGAAACATAATACAATTTTTCCAAACATTTTGTTGGAGAATGCTTTCCTCAATTAGAAATGGACTAAAACTTGGATTTAATGAATTGGAGAGAGATATATAAGTGATTAAAAAATATTATTTTCACTATATGAGTTTGAACTAAGTGGGGAAGTAGTATCTTATATTCAAAGATCATCTAAGAAATACACTGATTTTTTAAGAGACTCTACCACTTCCCACCTGGAGCTGGATTATTTTGCCAAGAAACCCTGTAATCCCATTAATAATTTCTAATATTGAAGTATTACATTCTAACTTTAATTTAGGTTTGCAAGTAATTGTTTTATTTGGATTTAAGTCGTAATCTATGTTGACAGTTTTATTTTAGGAAGACTAGAGACATTTCAGAATGATAATTTCCTTTTTATTAGGATACATCTGTTAATTAAAAAACTAGTTTTGAATTTATAAAGTGCTCAAAGTAATTAATTTTAAAAGTGACATAATGCAGTGTATTTCTGGAGCAGTCATTCTCTGCAGTACAAAGTATTTCCATATTCACCAGATACTTCCTTATGGAGAAAAGTCAAAGGAGACAGGTATTGCAGCATCTGACTCAGTGCATGATCTTTTCAGATAAAATGTAGCCTTCTCATTAATACAGATATGAAGAACTGATATTAAACTTTACCAAGCTACTTATTGGCATTTCAGAATATTGTCTGGATTTTATGTTCCTTTTACATCTTGAATTAGTAAATTTTTAAAAGAAAAATTAAATTGTAAATAGGAAATTGGTAAAGCATATCTGACTAATCATTACCCTTTGAGAAACTCTAGGCCCATAATAAAATTTTCATGTTTTTCTTCCTTTGATTGTATGGAACAAATATATCTTCTGGCTATTCAAATAATACCATTATCATTTTTAGTTACTAAAACATTCAAGTAAACACAAAATATTGATTTCTTACCCATTGTTAAAAATTAATAAGTACAAAATAAATTACACACAGATCCTTAATTATTGACGATAATTTATAGTAACTATTATTTTGACCTTAGTTTTCAACCTAAAGACCTCATTCTCAGAAACAGACTTCCAGTATACAGAATTGAAAATTCTCTCACTTACTTTGTTTATTCTGCAGATAACATATATTTGACATTTTTTTTAGTTTATCAAGTATCTAAACTATACACATTTCTCTACCAAATTCATTTACTCAGAGCTATCTAATCTATCCATCTAAATCAACCAATGAAGAAAATATTTGAGTATACATTTCTAGGGATGTTGTTTAAAAAAAAAACAACAATATGGTAAAACTTCCTAGCATTAATCTTCTAGCTCTCAAATAATTATTTTAACACTGAAATTATATATAAATGAAAAAAAAATTAATATTTAAATGTATTTTTCCTTTCTTGTCATTGTTATATGTCTAGTTTGAGCCTATTAAGTGATAAGGGTGGAAATTTGTTCCTAGGGATGGCATTGTAGGTAATCTCAATCATTTCTTCCACTGACAGCATAATTAGGAAGTTGAAATGTGACTTTCTACATATCTGTGCCTTTATATGTATCTATTTGTCTGTCTATATAGACAACAGAGAACAAACAGTTCAGTGAGAAGTGCAAGGCTAAGTGCTAAGAAAAGATGGAAACACAGTATAATCCAGCATTTGTGTCCACTTTTGCTGAAGAACAATAAACATATTCCCAAAGAAGTAGATGAAAAACTGAAAAGCTAAGCAAAATTTTCAACAAATTCAAAGACCAAGAGGGGCAGAATTTTGGTCACCAAAAATAAAGTCTGATAAGATACCAGGTCTGAGACAAAGCATGAGAGACTGTGAACACTGAGAAACAAACTGTGGATTTTGGAGGGGAAATGGGTGGGGGGTTGAGTGAGCCTGTGGTGGGTATTAAGGAGGGCACATATTACATGGAGCACTGTGTGTGGTGCATAAACAATGAATCTTGGAACACCGAAAAAAATAATAAAATAAAAAAACAAATAAAGAAATTGAAATTTCAAACATGATTTCAAACTTGGAAATCACCTCTAAAAACAAAAAACAAACAAACAAACAAACAAAAACTGGTTTGAATTGGAACCCCAGGACTGCAGGTTAGGAGTAAAGATGAAATTGAAATAGACCTACCCTCACTGAATCACAGCTTTGAATCAACTCCAGCACATACTGGATTAAGGTTATCTAGAATTTTTAATGTATAGGCCACATGCCAGAGACGACTACAAATCCTCTGGAGAAAGGCACTGTCATCTTAAGTTTCAATAAGTCCTACAAAGATATAAAGAAATAAGACAAAGTGATAATTAGAGATGGAATTGTTTCCCTGTGAATTCATATGTTGAAGTCCTAACCCCTAAAACATCAGAATATAACTGTTAATAGAGACAGTCTGGTCTGTAAAGAGGTAATTAAGATAAAATTTATGTTATGGATGGGCCCTAAAGTAATATAATTTATGTCCTTATGAGAAAGGGAGTTTAGGGCATAAACACATACAAAGGAAAGACCATGTGAAGATGTCAGAGGAAGATGGTCATCTACCCACCAAGAAGAGAGGCTTCAGAAAGAACTAAACCTGCTGACCTTGATCTTGGATGTCTAGCCTGCATGACTATGAGATAATATATTTCTGTTCTGTAAGCCGTCTAGTCTGTGATGCTTTCTTGTGACAGCCGTAGCACACCCTAACACACCTTTACAATGATCTAAGTCTAAGAGAAACAACAGAAAACAGAAATACCTATAGTATTTACAGGGAATCTAGATAGTAGAGTTTCAACAACTGACCTAAAAAAAAAAAATCCAAAGAAATAAAATGAGAAACTATTAGACTAAGCCAACTAAAAAAATCAGAAGCTGATACTAAGAACTCACAGATGAGTTTAATAATATATTTGATATAGACGAAGAGAGAATATTGAACTGATGAAAGTTTAGAAAAAAAATTGTAGAATGAAGCATGAAAATGTAAAAAAGATGGAGAATAGAGAAGAAAGCATATGAAACAAGTGAGTAAGAAGAAAAAAAGTCTATGCCAAAATAACTAGATCCAAGGTGGGGGGGGAGAGAAATAGTAAATAGGATAGAATAGCTGATAATCTTTAAAAAACAATAATTGTATAAAGTCTCAGGTTAAAAAGAAGTGAATAATGTGTACCTACACATAACAAGGTAAAAGTGCTAAAAACAACAAAAAGACAAACAGAAATGATAAAAGCATCCAGGAAAAAAGAAAAATTACTGACAAAAGAGTCACAATAGGATTGAAGCCAGATCCCTGAAACAGAAAAACAAAATTGAAACCATATCATAATGAAATAAAATCTTCAAAGTATTCAAAGAAGTTAAACATACCATATTTTAGTATATTTAACTTTTGGGTAAAATATTCTTCAAAAGTTAAAAAAAAATGAAGAGATCTTGATAGTAGAAAAAAAATGTTTATGCTTACAATAATGCAAGATAATGCATTTTATCTTACAAAATGCAAGATAAAACTGCACAAAAATATCTTATGTATCATAATGCCAAGCACTGAAGTTTGAAAATGTTGTTAGCAAGACTTGGGGAACAGATACTATCATGTGGTACAAAAATCACTTAAAAACATGGAAGGAAATTAAGTAATTTGGCAAAATTACATATTCTGTTTTCCTTTATCAAGAAATTCTTTTTTTATAAATCCATCTGAAATACCGACTGACAAGATATATAAAAAGATGTATGTACAAGAAACTCTATAGCAGTAATATTTGTCATAGTAGAAGAGAATAAAACCAAAATATCCATTAACAGGGGTAGATTGTCTAAAGTATTGTATGATATTTAGCTGAGGAGATTTTCATGCTAAGGGTTGAAAATGTAGCCTAGTTTATTCTAACTGCTTATAGTAAAATTTGAGAGAATAAATGTAAGTTGAGAATATTGTTAAAACTGAGAAGTGACAACTTGGAAAACTACTGGTTCTCCCAAATAACAAAGGAAGTCAAAATTAAGAAATTCACTATCAGGAAATACTCTACAGAAAATACTGATGATGTGACCCTAAAGTCCTCCCTTGAAACATCAGAGAGATCAAAAGATCAGAATATTTAGTCACACGATGTGACTCTGAGAGATAAGGGGTAATAACTCAAAGATCCCCTCCATTACACTGTGGCCTCTAGGAAACCTGAGGGCAATGTCCCTCAGCTATATTGGGAGAAGCAAAAATTGAGAAGGGATTATTTAGGTAAGATCTCTGGGAGGAATCCTTATACAGTTTATAAGTGAATCAAATCATCACATCGTACACTTTAAAAATTGGAAAATTTTGTCAGTTAAACCTCAATAAAGATGAAAAATATCTCTTGATTAGCCTCTTAGATAATGGAGTTAATTCCTCTGACATAATACAGGAGACAGAAAGTTCTTAAATTTTTAATAGCAGCAGAACTACTGCCAGTCTAATCAAGAGAAAAAACAGTAAATTCTAACAGAGGGGCATCCTGCGAAATAACTGACTTATACTTCTCAAAACTGTCAAGGTCATCAAAAATAAGGAAAGGCAAAATGTTACAGCCAAGAGATGCCTAAAGAAGCGTGACAACTAAATGTAGCATGGTATCCTTAATGGGATCACGGAATAGAAAAGATACATTAGGCAAAAACTAAGGAAATCTGAATAAATTATGGACTTAATAATAGTGCATCAGTATCATTTCTTAATTGTAACAAATGTGTTATAATAGTGCAGGATGTTAATAATAGGAGAAACCTGGTGTGGGGTAAACCAGAACCCTTTGTAGTATCTTCTTTTTTTCTATAATGTAAAATTGCTTTTAAAAAGTCTATTTAAGGGTGCCTGGGTTAAGCCGCTGCCTTGGGCTCAGGTCATGATCTCAGGGTCCTGGGATCGAGTCCCACGTTGGGCTCTCTGCTCAGCAGGGAGCCTGCTTCCTCCTCTCTCTCTCTCTGCCTGCCTCTCTGCCTACTTGTGATCTCTCTCTGTCAAATAAATAAATAAAATCTTTAAAAAAAATAAAATAAAAAGTCTATTTAAAATTATATAAAGATATGTAAAGAAGAAATAACACCATCATGATTATGTTGATATATTTGTATATATAGCAAAAACTGTCTTCAATTTGTTTCACTTTTTTCTTGAGATAAAATTCACATAGCATTTTTAATAGTAAAGTATACAATTCACTAGTTTTTAGTATGTTCATCATGTTCTGCAACCATCAACAGTACCTAATTCTGTAATGCTTTCATCACCCCCAGAAGAAATCTCATACACATTGAGCAGTCATTCCTTATTTCTTCTTTTCCCCAGTCTCTGGAAATCACTAATACTTTTTGTCTCTACAGATTTGTCTGTTCTGGACATATCATATAAATTGTATCTTACAATATGTGGCCTTTTTGTTTTACTTTAAGATAGCATCATGTTTTTAAGGTTTATTCATGTTGTTGCATGCAACAATACTTAATTTCTTTTTTTTTTCAGTGTATTTATTTATTTGAAAGATATAGACTGAGAGAGTGGAAAGAGGTCGAGGGAGACAAGCAGACTCCCCACTGAGTGAGGAGCCCAAAGCAGGCTTGATTCCAGGACCCTGAGATGATGACCTGAGCTGAAATCAAGAGTTGGTGCTTAACCGACTGAGCCACCCATGCACTGCATTACTTTATTTCTTTTTAATGACTGAATAGTATTCCATTGTATAGCTATACTGTATTTGTAATATAAATTTATCAGCTGATGGATGCTTTGGTAGTTTCCACTTTTGGACTATTATGAAAGATGTTTTATGGACATCCATGTCCATGTTTCCGTAGATGTGTGTTTCTAATTCTATTAGGAGTGGAATCGTTGTATCCTATAGTAACTATGTTTAACTCATTGAAGAGCTACCAAAATTCTTCCAAAAGTTCTCCACAGAACCTAAAACATCTTACATTCCAATCACCAATATTTGAGGGTCCAATTTCTCCATATCCTGACGAATATTTGTTATTTTCCTTTAAAAAATATAGCTATCCTACCAGCTATAAATTGGCATACTATTATGATTTTGATTTGAATTCTCCTGATGTCTAATGATGTTGAGCATATTTTCATGGGCTTATTGGCCATTGGTATATATTGGAGAAATATCTGTTCAGAACCTTTGCCCACCTTTTCTTTCTTTTTTTTTTTTTTTTTTAAGATTTTATATATTTGACAGAGAGATCACAAGTAGGCAGAGAGAAGAGGAAGCAGGATCCCTGCTGATCCTGATGTGGGCCTCGATCCCAGGACCCTGAGATCATGACCTGAGCCAAAGGCAAGAGACTTAACCCACTGAGCCACCCAGACGACCCTTTTGCCCACCTTTTCACTGGGTTGTTCAACTTTCGTAGAGTTGTAAGAATTCTTTATTCTGTATAATAAACACATGTGATTCACAAATATTTTCTCTCACTCCCTGTGTTGTCTTTTCACTTTCTTGATAGTGTCTTTCAATACACAAAGTTTTAATTTTAATAAAGTCTCCTTTATCTTTTTTTTCTTCCCCTGACACTTGTGCTTTTGGTCTCATATTTAAGAAACCGTTGACTAATCCAAGGTCATAAGGATTTCACTTTTGTTTCCTTCTAGGTTTTTTTTAGTTTGACCTCTTACATTTAATTCTTTATACTGAGTTAATTTTTTGTATGTGATGTTAGATAAGGATCCATATTAATTCTTTTGCACATTGATATCCAGTTGTTTCTTCATCATTTGCTGAAAAGTATTATTTCTAGATTGAGTGGTCTTAGCATCCTTCTTGAAAATCAATTAACCAAATAAGTATAGATTTATGTCTATACTCTTAATTCTATTCAATTCTATTCCTTTATATATCTATCATTGTACCAGAATCTCCATCTTTTTATTACTGTAGCTTTTTGTAAATTTTGAAATTGCAAGTGTGAATCTTTGTTCTTCTTTTCAAGTGTGCTTTAGCTGCCTAGTGTCCCTTTAAATTTCACATGCATTCTAGGATCAGTGTGTTCACTTCTTCAAAAAAAAAATCAATTGGGATTTTGGTAGGTGTTTCATTGAATCTGGAGATCAATTTGGGGGAATAATGTCAACTTACAGTATTAGCTTTCAATCTAGGAATGTGGGATATCTTTCCACTTGAACTTTTTTCTTTAATTTCTTCCCATATTGTTTTGTAGTTTTTGGTGTGTAAGTCCTGTATTTTCTTGGTCAATTATTTTCTCAAGCATTTTATTCTTCGGATGCTATTATAAATGGAACTGTTTACTTAATTTCATTTTCAGATTGTGAAAATGTGAAATTTTCAGTGAAATTGTATAGATATATAACTGACTTTTGTATTTTGATCCTGTGTCTTGGCACTTGGCTGAACTCATTTGTTAGCTCTAATTTTTGTGTGTATGTATGCGTGTGTGTGTGTGTGTGTGTGTGTGTGTCTGAATTCTTTTTTTTTTTTAAGATTTTTATTTATTTATTTGATAGACAGAGACAGATCACAAGTAGGCAGAGAGGCAAACAGAGAGAGAGGGGGAAGCAGGCTCCCCGCTGAGCAGAGAGCCCGATGTGGGGCTCGATCCCAGGACCCTGAGATTATGACCTGAGCCGAAGGCAGAGGCTTAAACCACTGAGCCACCCAGGCGCCCCGTGTGTCTGAATTCTTAAGGGTTTTCAATGCATAAGATCATGTTTAGTGCAAGTCAGGATGGTTTTTCCTTCCCTTTTCATCTGGGTGTCTTTTATTTTATTTACTTGCCTAATTTCTCTAGCTAGAACTTTTAGTACAATGTTACTGGAAGTGACAATAGCAGACATCCATGTCTTGTCCTCATCTTAGGAAGAAAGCTTTTAATTTTTCACTGTGAAGTGTGATGTTAGTAATATGTTCTTGAATACCTTTTGTTCATTTAAGCAACATCCTACTACAGTCCCTAGTTTGTTTGGTAGGATATTGGATTTTTTTTTTAATTTTTTATTTTTTATACCCAGCAATTGCACTATGGAAGGATATTGGATTTTTTAAAACACTTTTTTTGCATCTATTGAAATGTCCATGTGGATTTGCCCTTCGTGCTGTTAATATGGTTTTTACATTGATTGATTTTCATATATGTGAATGACTCTTGCATTCCTGAGATAAATCCAGCTTGGTCGTGTTGTATAGTCCTTTTAATATATTGTTATATTTAGCTTGCTAGTATTTTATTGATTATTTTTGGATTATCATCATAATGGGTATTGGTCTGTAGTTTTTTCCCTTGTGTTGTCTTCATCTGCCTTTGGTATTAGGGTAATGACAGCTTGATAGAATGAATTAGAAAGTGTTCTCTTATTTTTTTGGAAGAGTTTAAGAAAGTTTGTTATAAATTCATTAATCTTTATTCTTTCCCACCCTTCTACATGTTTTAAGTTTAGACTTTCATTTTTCTAGTTTTTTCAAGTAGAAGATTAGGTTATTAATTTGAGAACCTTTTCAACACACATATTCCCCCTTTTTTTTTTTTAAGATTTTTATTTATTTATTTGACAGACAGAGATCACAAGTAGGCAGAGAGGTAGGCAGAGAGAGAGAGGAAGAAGCAGGCTCCCTGCCAAGGAGAGAGCCCGATGCGGGGCTAGATCCCAGGACCCTGAGATTGTGACCTGAGCCAAAAGCAGAGGCTTTAACCCACTGAGCCACCCAGGACCCCCCACATATTCCCTTTTATAAATTTCCCTCTGAGTACTCACCTTAAAGAATCCCACATGCTTTGGTTTGTTGTGTTTTGTTTTCTTTCATATAAAAGAATTTTCTAATTTTCCTTTTGATTTTTTTTGAAGCATTGATTTTTAGGAGTATGTTTCCACATATTTGTGAATTTTTAAAAATTTATTTGCTATTAATGTTTATCACAATCTTCAGTTCAATTTCTAAACAAAATAACTAAGAATAGTAAGAAGAATGACAAGGAAATTAAAATAGTCCACCAGAATATATTTAGCCAAAAGAAAGCAGTAAAGTGAAATTGAAAAAACAAAAAAAGGGGGAGGAGTCAAGATGGCGGAGAAGTAGCAAGCTGAGACTGCTTCAGCTAGCCGGAGATCAGCTAGATAGCTTATCTAAAGATTGCAAACACCTGAAAATCCATCGGCAGATCGAAGAGAAGAAGAACAGCAATTCTGGAAACAGAAAAACAACCACTTTCTGAAAGGTAGGACCGGCGGAGAAGTGAATCCAAAGCGACGGGAAGATAGACCCCGGGGGGAGGGGCCGGCTCCCGGCAAGCGGCGGAGCAACCGCGCACAAAATCAGGACTTTTAAAAGTCTGTTCCGCGGAGGGACATCGCTCCAGAGGCTAAACCGGGGCGAAGCCCACGCGGGGTCAGCGTGGCCTCAGGTCCCGCAGGGTCACAGAAGGATCGGGGGTGTCTGAGTGTCGCAGAGCTTGCGGGTATTGGAACGGGAAAGCCGGCTACAGAGGCAGAGCCGACAGTAAGCTCGCAGCTCCGTGTTACCTTGAACCGGTTGCAGGCTCGGTGAGCTCGGAGCGGGGCCGGAGGTCAGGCAGACGGGAGTAACTGGGCGCTGTTCTCTGAGGGTGCACTGAGGAGTGCGGCCCTGGGCTCTCGGCTCCTCCGGGCCAGAGACCAGGAGGCTGCCATTTGTATTCCCGTCCTCTGGAACTCTACGGAAAGCGCTCAGGGAACAAAAGCTCCTGAAAGCAAACCCGAGCGGATTACTCACCCCGGCCCCGGGTAAGGGCGGTGTAATTCCGCCTGGGGCAAAGACACTTGAGAATCACTACAACAGGCCCCTCCCCCAGAAGATCAACAAGAAATCCAGCCGAGACCAAGTTCACCTACCAAGAAGTGCGGTTTCAATACCAAGGAGAGCAGCAGAATTCCAGAGGAGGAGAAAGCCAAGCACGGAACTCATGGCTTTTTTCCTGTGATTTTTTTTAGTCTTGCAGTTAATTTAATTTTTTCTTTTTCATTTTTTTTTTTTTTTCTCGCCTTCGGGTAAAATTTTTTTTTTTTTTAAACTGTTACCTTTTTCTTTTTTAACGATTTTTTACTAGTTTATCTAATATATATATATATATTTTTACATTTTTCTTAGGTGTTTTCTTTTTTAAAAAAAATTCTTTTCTCTTTTTTTTTTTTTTCTTTTTTCTTTCTTCCTTTTTGAACCTCTTTTTATCCCCTTTCTCCCCACTCACGATTTTGGATCTCTTCTAATTTGGCTAAAGCATATTTTCCTGGGGTTGTTGCCACCCTTTTAGTATTTTACTTGCCCCTTCATTTACTCTTATCTGGACAAAATGACAAGACGTAAAAATTCACCACAAAAAAAAGAACAAGAGGCAGTACCGAAGGCTAGGGACCTAATCAATACAGACATCGGTAATATGTCAGATCTAGAGTTCAGAATGACAATTCTCAAGGTTCTAGCCGGGCTCGAAAAAGGCATGGAAGATATTAGAGAAACCCTCTCGAGAGATATAAAAGCCCTTTCTGGAGAAATAAAAGAACTAAAATCTAACCAAGTTGAAATCAAAAAAGCTATTAATGAGGTGCAATCAAAAATGGAGGCTCTCACTGCTAGGATAAATGAGGCAGAAGAAAGAATTAGTGATATAGAAGACCAAATGACAGAGAATAAAGAAGCTGATCAAAAGAGGGACAAACAGCTACTGGACCACGAGGGGAGAATTCGAGAAATAAGTGACACCATAAGACGAAACAACATTAGAATAATTGGGATTCCAGAAGAAGAAGAAAGTGAGAGGGGAGCAGAAGGTATACTGGAGAGAATTATTGGGGAGAATTTCCCCAATATGGCAAAGGGAACAAGCATCAAAATTCAGGAGGTTCAGAGAATGCCCCTCAAAATAAATAAGAATAGGCCCACACCCCGTCACATAATAGTAAAATTTACAAGTCTCAATGACAAAGAGAAAATCCTGAAAGCAGCCCGGGAAAAGAAGTCTGTAACATACAATGGTAAAAATATTAGATTGGCAGCTGACTTATCCACAGAGACCTGGCAGGCCAGAAAGAGCTGGCATGATATTTTCAGAGCACTAAACGAGAAAAACATGCAGCCAAGAATACTATATCCAGCTAGGCTATCATTGAAAATAGAAGGACAGATTAAAAGCTTCCAGGACAAACAACAACTGAAAGAATTTGCAAATACCAAACCAGCTCTACAGGAAATATTGAAAGGGGTCCTCTAAGCAAAGAGAGAGCCTACAAGTGGTAGATCAGAAAGGAACAGAGACCATATACAGTAACAGTCACCTTACAGGCAATACAATGGCACTAAATTCATATCTCTCAATAGTTACCCTGAATGTGAATGGGCTAAATGCCCCTGTCAAAAGACACAGGGTATCAGAATGGATAAAAAAACAAAACCCATCTATATGTTGCCTCCAAGAAACACATTTTAAGCCCGAAGACACCTCCAGATTTAAAGTGAGGGGGTGGAAAAGAATTTACCATGCTAATGGACATCAGAAGAAAGCAGGAGTGGCAATCCTTATATCAGATCAATTAGATTTTAAGCCAAAGACTGTAATAAGAGATGAGGAAGGACACTATATCATACTCAAAGGGTCTGTCCAACAAGAAGATTTAACAATTTTAAATATATATGCCCCCAACGTGGGAGCAGCCAACTATATAAACCAATTAATAACAAAATCAAAGAAACACATAAACAACAATACAATAATAGTAGGGGACTTTAATATTCCCCTCACTGAAATGGACAGGTCATCCAAGCAAAAGATCAGCAAGGAAATAAAGGCCTTAAATGACACACTGGACCAGATGGACATCACAGATATATTCAGAATATTTCATCCCAAAGCAACAGAATACACATTCTTCTCTAGTGCACATGGAACATTCTCCAGAATAGATCACATCCTCGGTCCTAAATCAGGACTCAACCGGTATCAAAAGATTGGGATCATTCCCTGCATATTTTCAGACCACAATGCTCTAAAGCTAGAACTCAACCACAAAAGGAAGTTTGGAAAGAACCCAAATACATGGAGACTAAACAGTATCCTTCTAAAGAATGAATGGGTCAACCGGGAAATTAAAGAAGAATTGAAAAAAATCATGGAAACAAATGATAATGAAAATACAACGGTTCAAAATCTGTGGGACACAACAAAGGCAGTCCTGAGAGGAAAATATATAGCGGTACAAGCCTTTCTCAAGAAACAAGAAAGGTCTCAGGTACACAACCTAACCCTACACCTAAAGGAGCTGGAGAAAGAACAAGAAAGAAACCCTAAGCCCAGCAGGAGAAGAGAAATCATAAAGATCAGAGCAGAAATCAATGAAATAGAAACCAAAAAAACAATAGAACAAATCAACGAAACTAGGAGCTGGTTCTTTGAAAGAATTAATAAAATTGATAAACCCCTGGCCCGACTTATCAAAAAGAAAAGAGAAAGGACCCAAATAAATAAAATCATGAATGAAAGAGGAGAGATCACAACTAACACCAAGGAAATACAAACTATTATAAGAACATACTATGAGCAACTCTACGGCAATAAATTTGACAATCTGGAAGAAATGGATGCATTCCTAGAAACATATAAACTACCACAACTGAACCATGAAGAAATAGAAAGCCTGAACAGACCCATAACCAGTAAGGAGATTGAAACAGTCATTAAAAATCTCCAAACAAACAAAAGCCCAGGGCCAGACGGCTTCCCGGGGGAATTCTACCAAACATTTAAAGAAGAACTAATTCCTATTCTCCTGAAACTGTTCCAAAAAATAGAAATGGAAGGAAAACTTCCAAACTCATTTTATGAGGCCAGCATCACCTTGATCCCAAAACCAGACAAGGATCCCACCAAAAAAGAGAGCTATAGACCGATATCCTTGATGAACACAGATGCGAAAATACTCAACAAAATACTAGCCAATCGGATTCAACAGTACATTAAAAAGATTATTCACCACGACCAAGTGGGATTTATTCCAGGGCTGCAAGGTTGGTTCAACATCCGCAAATCAGTCAATGTGATACAACACATCAATAAAAGTAAGAACAAGAACCATATGATACTCTCAATAGATGCTGAAAAAGCATTTGACAAAGTACAACATCCCTTCCTGATCAAAACTCTTCAAAGTGTAGGGATAGAGGGCACATACCTCAATATCATCAAAGCCATCTATGAAAAACCCACCGCAAATATCATTCTCAATGGAGAAAAACTGAAAGCTTTTCCGCTAAGGTCAGGAACACGGCAGGGATGTCCATTATCACCACTGCTATTCAACATCGTACTAGAGGTCCTAGCCTCAGCAATCAGACAACAAAAGGAAATTAAAGGCATCCAAATCGGCAAAGAAGAAGTCAAATTATCACTCTTCGCAGATGATATGATACTATATGTGGAAAACCCAAAAGACTCCACTCCAAAACTGCTAGAACTTATACAGGAATTCAGTAAAGTGTCAGGATATAAAATCAATGCACAGAAATCAGTTGCATTACTCTATACCAACAGCAAGACAGAAGAAAGAGATATTAAGGAGTCAATCCCATTTACAATTGCATCCAAAACCATAAGATACCTAGGAATAAACCTAACCAAAGAGACACAGAATCTATACTCAGAAAACTATAAAGTACTCATGAAAGAAATTGAGGAAGACACAAAGAAATGGAAAAATGTTCCATGCTCCTGGATTGGAAGAATAAATATTGTGAAAATGTCTATGCTACCTAAAGCAATCTACACATTTAATGCAATTCCTATCAAAGTACCATCCATCTTTTTCAAAGAAATGGAACAAATAATTCTAAAATTTATATGGAACCAGAAAAGACCTCGAATAGCCAAAGGGATATTGAAAAAGAAAGCCAACGTTGGTGGCATCACAATTCCGGACTTCAAGCTCTATTACAAAGCTGTCATCATCAAGACAGCATGGTACTGGCACAAAAACAGACACATAGATCAATGGAACAGAATAGAGAGCCCAGAAATAGACCCTCAACTCTATGGTCAACTAATCTTCGACAAAGCAGGAAAGAATGTCCAATGGAAAAAAGACAGCCTTTTCAATAAATGGTGCTGGGAAAATTGGACAGCCACATGCAGAAAAATGAAATTGGACCATTTCCTTACACCACACACAAAAATAGACTCAAAATGGATGAAGGACCTCAATGTACGAAAGGAATCCATCAAAATCCTTGAGGAGAACACGGGCAGCAACCTCTTCGACCTCTGCCGCAGCAACATCTTCCTAGGAACAACGCAAAAGGCAAGGGAAGCAAGGGAAAAAATGAACTACTGGGATTTCATCAAGATCAAAAGCTTTTGCACAGCAAAGGAAACAGTTAACAAAATCAAAAGACAACTGACAGAATGGGAGAAGATATTTGCAAACGACATATCAGATAAAGGACTAGTGTCCAGAATCTATAAAGAACTTAGCAAACTCAACACCCAAAGAACAAATAATCCAATCAAGAAATGGGCAGAAGACATGAACAGACATTTCTGCAAAGAAGACATCCAGATGGCCAACAGACACATGAAAAAGTGCTCCATATCACTCGGCATCAGGGAAATACAAATCAAAACCACAATGAGATATCACCTCACACCAGTCAGAATGGCTAAAATCAACAAGTCAGGAAATGACAGATGCTGGCGAGGATGCGGAGAAAGGGGAACCCTCCTACACTGTTGGTGGGAATGCAAGCTGGTGCAGCCACTCTGGAAAACAGCATGGAGGTTCCTCAAAATGTTGAAAATAGAACTGCCCTATGACCCAGCAATTGCACTATTGGGTATTTACCCTAAAGATACAAACGTAGTGATCCAAAGGGACACATGCACCCGAATGTTTATAGCAGCAATGTCCACAATAGCCAAACTATGGAAAGAACCTAGATGTCCATCAACAGATGAATGGATCAAGAAGATGTGGTATATATACACAATGGAATACTATGCAGCCATCAAAAGAAATGAAATCTTGCCATTTGCAACAACATGGATGGAACTAGAGCGTATCATGCTTAGCGAAATAAGTCAAGCAGAGAAAGACAACTATCATATGATCTCCCTGATATGAGGAAGTGGTGATGCAACATGGAGGCTTAAGTGGGTAGAAGAATAAATGAAACAAGATGGGATTGGGAGGGAGACAAACCATAAGTGACTCTTAATCTCACAAAACAAACTGAGGGTTGCCGGGGGGAGGGGGTTGGGGAGAAGGGGGTGGGATTATGGACATTGGGGAGGGTATGTGATTTGGTGAGTGCTGTGAAGTGTGTAAACCTGGTGATTCACAGACCTGGGGATAAAAATATATGTATATAAAAAATATATGTTTATAAAAAATAAAAAATTAAAAAAAAAAAAAAAAAAAAAAAAAAAAAAAAGAAAAAACAAAAAAATATAAAACTTATAGAAAACAAATAGCTAAATGGCAGAAATAAGACTTTGTTTATCAGTAATTAGGTTAATGTCTAGTAAACTCTCCAAATTAAAAGGAAATACGTATTTTTTTTAAAGACCACCCAACTGAAGGCTATCTACACTAAAGTGACTCACTTTAGATATAGGTTGAAAGTTAAATGTTAAAAGAATTGAAAAAGATATTTCATTTGTGTGTGATATATATAAAGGACTTGAAATTTCATGGAATACTGTTTTGGCAGGGAAGAGAGGTCAAATGACAACCACGCAGAAGCTTACTTTCTGTACTTAATGATATAGCAATGGGAGTCTTTGGGTTATTACTTACCTGGGATGTAGCTATTCTTTCTTTCTAAAATCTATTATTAGAGATATAGTCACATACTTCACTCAATTAATGTCATCTTGTGCCAGTTATTTACTTATTATTTCTCAGCTTCAAATTCACCTTTCTTTGCTTTGCTTTGTGATCCTGAAGTGGACCTTCTAGACTTTTCTCCTTTGCCAGTTGACTTGATGTTAGATTTTGCCAATATAGGGCACTGGAAGGCCATTGCAAGATCCCTACAGGAGGAAGGGATCTCTTTTTCTTTACCGGTGTGCTCTATTCAACATGGCAGCCCCTGAACTCACATGCAGGATCCTGGGATAATTCATTACAGCACCAGCTCTCGTGGATTATAAGTCCATGACTTCTGGGAAATTTTCTTTGTCCCAAAGCGGCAAACTTCATTGCTTCTTTGAAGCTAGCACTCTCCAGGAAATTTTTCCTCCACTCTAAATACTGCTGTGACTCACCAGTCAAACCAGAAGTTCATGGTAGTTAGGGTAAACCTGAAGTTTTAGCCCAAGTTTAACTCACAGCAAATACCTAGATGGTTAGAATATGGATCCCATAGCAATTTCTCTAGTTCTTGAATATATAATTGGCCTGTGCAAAAGTTGGATAGATCTTGGAGAATGAATTTGGTGACTGTTTGTAGCCAATATTACAGCCTCTTTTGGCTGGCAGAAATTGACACAGCCTTTAGGACTTGGTTTGCAGATGTTGACCTGGTCAATCCATTTTTCTCCATACAAAAAATTGCAAGGACTGCTAGATAGTTTCTTTTTTTGACAGGACTAACAGTATATGCTCATGGTCATACTTCAGAGTTATGTCTACTCTCTTGTTTTTGTTGTTGTTGTTGTTTTCCCCAATAACATAGTCTGCAAAGATCTTAATCATGCTGTCATTTCACAAAACATCGCATTGTTTCTATAAATTGATATTATTCTGATTGGTCTAGATGAGCTGTAAGTTGTAAATAATTTAGATTCCTTAATAAGACAAATCTGAGCCAAAGAATCATAGATAATGCCACAAAATTTCAGAAGTTTGTCACCTCAAGGCAGTTTCTGGAAGTCCAATGGTCTGTAGCACAAGATATATCCTTCAAGGTGAAACAGTTTATTGCATACAACCTACCACAGACACATACACAAAAGAAGCATGATGTTTGGAATTTGAAAATGGCCTATACTACATTTGTGTGTTCTACTTTAACCTATATACAAATTTCCTGCTAATTTGCTCTATTAGCACAAAAGAAGGCTTTGAAACAAGTCAGGTTTCAGTGTAATCTGCTTTCCCCCTCAGACCTTATAATCCGGGAGATCCAATGATACTCACATTATCTGTGGCAAATAAGAATGCTGTATGGAAAATCTGGCAAGAATTTGGAGGATAATTGTAACACAATCCTTAAGGATTTGGGACGTAACTATGCCTTTAAGGAGATAGCTATTCTCCTTATGAGAAACAGCTTCTGACTTGATACTTGGCTTTGATAAAGCCTTAATGCTAACTATGGGATATCAGGTAACTGTGAAGTCTGAGTTTTCAGTCATCAACTAGTTGTTTTCTGACCTATCAAACTAAATGTTGGGCATGAACAAATACAATACATTATCAAGTGGAAAGAGTATATAAGAGACTGGACTTAGGTAGATTCCAAAGATACAAAAGAGTTATATGAGTCAGTGGTTCAGATTTACTTGAAAACAACTCCTACTACAATCCACTCTCTCAATCCACATTTCTGGCCTAATGGAGAGTTCTTATGATTCATAAACTCAGAGGAAAAAAGGAAATTTTATGCTGTTGTACATGATTCTGGACAGTATGCTCATGTCACCTGTAAGTGAACACTTTATATTTACAGTCTCCATAATGATGGCTCTAAGAGACTATAATGAAGTACAACATTCCACTAGACAGAATTCCAAACAGTATATTTTACTTTGGATAGACTGAGAGATAAGAAGAAGGATGGATTACATTGTTCATATAATAGTTGTTAATGGTTGTTGATGAGTCATCTGGATAAATACAAACTTGGAAGAACAAAAATGGAAGATTGGTGAAAAGGAGCTCTTGGGTCAAGAGGTATGTGTATGGACCTCTCTGAATGGGCATAGAATGTGAAGATATTTTATTTGACTTGTGGATGTCTACCCAAAGGCAGACACTCAAAATAATAAGATGGACAAATTACTCACTCTACAGTTTTCAATAACGTCTTTCCCAGCCAACACAATGCCTACTCAATGGGCCCATGAGCAAAGAGGTCATGGCAGTAGGTATGAAATATGGACTTTAATAATATAGGACTCTTTAACCAAGGTTAACCTTGAGAATGCTAATGCTGAGTGCCCAATCTGCCAGTTACATTGGCCAACATTGAGTTTTCTGTATGTCACCACTCACATAGGGAATCTACCACTTGAAAACAGATTGATTACATTGCACCCTCACCATGAAAAAGCAGGTAAAGTTTTAACTTTACTGGAATAGAAATATGTTCTGAATATCAATTTGCCTTCAATGCCCATGATGCTTCTAGCACCACCACCTGCAGACTCACAGAGTACTTTAATCACTGTCATGAAATTTTATAAAGCATTGATTCTGGTGAAGAAACCAATTTCTCAGCATGAGCTACAAAAGAATCGTGGCATTAATTGGTCTTACTACCTACTCTCAGGTCTTACTACCTGTCTCTCACCCAGACAGAGCTCACCTAATACAAAGTATGAAATGGCTTACTTAGGAGTCATTTATAGTGGCAGTTGTAAGACATCAGCTTAAAGTGATGTTGTTTCATAGGATATAGTATATACTTTGAATTAAACAAAATATTATATGGTTGTGTCTCCCCCACAGCCAGAATACATGGCTCCAAGAATCAAAGGTAGGAAGGAACTCCTTTCACTATTTTACCAGTCACAGAATGTTTGCATCCTATCCTGAAGACTTTGAAGTGTTCTGGACTAGAGATATTAGTTCCCAAGGAGAGGATATTTCCATCAAAAAACATAATAATACTTCCATTCACTTTGAAGAGAAGACTGCACATTTTAAGTTTTTGCATATCACTGGTGGAGTGATTGGATTGATCCTAATTATTAAAGAGAGATCGGTTTGCTGCCACACAATAAAGGAGTCTCTGAGGTGCCTTTTAATGCTTCCACGATCACTGGTGAATGTAAATGGAAAATGACAGCAATGACTACAACAACAAAAAGTCAAAACCACTAAGGACTCAGATACTTCAGAAATGATGGTTTGATGTACTTTACCAGGTAAAACATCAAAACCACCTGAGGTTGGAAAGGAAATTTAAGAAATAATATTGGGAGAAGGAAGTCACAGATACTTCTTCATGACCAATTACAGAAATAATATGATATATAATATATATTTTAAAGACTTACAAAGTTAACCTCAACAAACTCATATAGAGAAGAAAGAGAAAATGCATGTAGGTAGGTAGATAGATATGTGGATAGTAGATATTTAGATATCTATCTTTATATATCCTTAAAGTAAGTCCAAAAGGCCTTGAATGAATTTGAGAATTAATTAATATAACCAATGATAGATACTTCCAGTCAAGACTCATAGACAATTCTCAAAAAATGGAAAGATACTAAGATACTAAGCAGCTCCCCAAATACTGAAATGTCTGCTATGCACTCAATACGTTTATTTTGGAAAAAATTTTACAGAAACACTGAAAAAAAATCTATTCAAATCTCTAAGGTAAGGCCTTATTAGTCAAATGACAAAGTATGAAAAAATCTTTAGCCACACTTGTTACTAACATGAATGTAGACTAATTACTGCATAATATGGTTCCAGGATACATGTTCTGACTACCAAAGAGAGTAATTAGATAACAGTCATTTGAGTAATATAATCCTGAATGATTTAAGGTAATATATTTTAATACATTTTGTTTTTAGTGATACTGGATGAATCAACATAATTTTTTTGTAGACAGTATAAATTGGTGATTTGTACACCTCTTCCTTTTGACATATGTGACTATTTACCTGCTGTTGCCAATATGAAATGTATTAGTATTGGAAATAATCAGAAGAGATAATGTTGAATATCACAATAGTAATAAGAGATTCTACTATTCACTTATTGCAATGAGAATGTTTCCTATGAAGCATGCTTTCTAACTTACGTCCTGCTCTTCTCACTTTAAAATTTAAGAATTAAGGAGAAAAAGGTCCTTGGAGAAAACAGCTACTTTGTAAAACCTGAAGAAAATATTGACTTGGTGGGGGAAGGTTAAAAGCATTAACTGAAATACATGCACTGTGCACAGCTTTAGCAGGGCTTGGAGGGGTAGAAGGTCATCTCTACTGATCACAAGACAACAGGTTCATACACTACATATATCTGTCTACAAATAACAACTCTTGCTATATGATAAGTACAGAAACAGGCTCTCCAACAGAAAAGATACTGAAATAACAGTTATTAGGGACTCAGGTCAAAATCAGGAATCAAATACTCTTTAAACAGTAATAGGGAATTTATAACATTCACACAACCTCCAACCACTCACCACTTTATTATTTCATCCATTAACTAATCATTTATTGAACATGTCCTATTTAACAGTGAAAAAAAAATGAAAGAGCAAAATGTTACTTTTCTCACCTATATTATAGTCAAGCTGAGACGAAATGAAAACAAATTGAGTAAACAACCGTAGAAGTAAAAATCATACACATGTAAGTAATCAAGGATTACTCAAAAGTTACCATGTGGTTGTAATAGTTGCTTATTTATTTTAATGCTGCTTACAAGATGTGATCACTTTGTGATAATTCAATGACCTAAACATTTATGACCAGTGTACTTTTCAATAAAACTTAAAGATAAATATAAGTAATGATGACAATAAAAATAATATTTTGGCTATTGAAGGGAAAGGATTAGTTCTTTGTTTTCTAGAAATTTCTACTAATTTAGTAATTAATTTCCTGAATATCTAAACAAAGAAAGGTTTCTCATTATTGTTTTTGAGTTTGTGTGACTTGCCAAAGGTTAACTTGTTTTTAAAATCTTGTTGCTGATCACTAGTTCATAATAACTATTGAGGTCTTTTCATCTAAGGACACTTTAAAATAAATAAAATCAATGAGATTCTGTAAAAAAAAAAAAAAAAAAGCCACACACACACACACACACAAACTTCACCACAGTTTAGCAATGGCTCTACTGGTACAATAGAGGACCTGTCAGAGAACGTATTAATAATATTTGGAGAATCATGTGTTGCTATTTAAGGAAACATCTTGGATATACTCTGGTTTTGTATTAACACATAAAATTGGGTTAAACTGTGATTAAGCATGTGTATTAGTTAGGCTTCTTGGTTGTAAGCTAAGAAAACATATCCTTAGTAACCCAAGCAGAAAATCAGTTGAAAAATAATTAGGTTGTTCAGAAAAACTGAAAAAGAACTTAGAAAGTTCAGAAATTAGGTAGAGCCCAGTGGAGACGGGTAGCAGAGGTCATGCTTAAGGCCTTGTAATAGAAATCATTTGGTTAGGACATTGCTACTGCAATATACCATTCAACTCTTCATATTGCTCCTTGAAGTGTCAACGAAATGGCTACCATCACCCTGAGACACTGGTTCAGAATTTCAAGATTCAAACTCCCAGATGGAAACATCTGATTGGTTAGAGTACTTGCTTCTCATGAACACTCATGTAAAATACAGCATCAAGATGTTGCTTAAATTAAAAAAAATCAACAGACTCACATTACAAGAAAAAAAGAAAAGCAACTGCTCCAATGTATTTATTATTTATTTTCTTTTTTTAGTAGGCTTTACTACCAGTGCAGGGCTTGAACTCACAACCCCTAGAACAAAAGTTGCATATTCTCCTGAGCCAGCCAGGTTCCCCTTAGGTTTATTTTTAATACCTGTGGACTGTGTTCTCCAGGATTCTAGTTAAATGAGAAACTAGTGGACAGCAGTTAAAGTGATTATCATTAAGCCATAATGTAAAACAGTGAGCATGATCACAAATATGACTTTCTCTAAAACTCAGTGGATTGAATTTGGGGGTTAGCTCTCTTTGCAGTTTGTAACTGCAAAGAGAGCTAACCCACATGTATTTCTCTTAAATGAAGTCTAAGCAAAGTAGAAGCTATATATACTACTTCCCTTCCTCTTCAATCTAAGCTGTCTTTTGAATTGGTTGTGGAATTGAATGAGATGGAAGTGACACTGTGTCAGTTCTGGACCTAGCTTTCTTTTTTTTTTTTAATTTTTTATTTTTTATAGACATATATTTTTATCCCCAGGGGTATAGGTCTGTGAAACGCCAGGTTTACACACTTCACAGCACTCACCAAAGCACATACCCTCCCCAATGTCCATAACCACACCCCCTTTGCCCCACACCCCTCCCCCCAGCGACCCTCAGTTTGTTTTGTGAGATTAAGAGTCACTTATGGTTTGTCTCCCTCCCAATCCCATCTTGTTTCATTGATTCTTCTCCTACCCACTTAAGCCCCCATGTTGCAGCACCACTTCCTCATATCAGGGAGATCATATGATAGTTGTCTTTCTCTGCTTGACTTATTTCACTAAGCATGAAACACTCTAGTTCCATCCATGTTGTCGCAAATGGCAAGATTTCATTTCTTTTGATGGCTGCATAGTATTCCATTGTGTATATATACCACATCTTCTTGATCCATTCATCTGTTGGACCTAGCTTTTAAAGTATTGGTTGCTTCAGTTTCTGTAATCTTGGAAGCCAACTACCATGTGAGAAGTCTGGTATTACCATACTGTCAGGAAGCCTAAGCTAGACATGTGAATAGTCCAAGTGGGGAGAGAAAAATGATGGGTCAGTTGCAAACTGCGATTCTTTGAGTTGAGGCACGAAGCTTGAGAATGAAGAAGGCTTCTTTTGTGATCCCACACCTTGAGGTCCATGTAGAACAGACTAGCTGCACAGAGGAATTTAGGTCAGATTGAAGAATTATGAGAAATAATAAATTGTGCTTTTTAAAAATGAACTAAGTTTTGGGTTTGTTCATCCAGCAGTAAAAAATTGGGATGGAATGGTACCTAGAAGTTGGATATTGTCATGACAAAAACCTAAAACATATAGTGTTAGTTTCAGTCTAAAAGGCAGCAAAGAGACTGTAGAGATTAGAAGGGAAGGCATTACTGAAATTACTGGAACATAGGAAACCTATGTTAGGTATTATTGAAACACCTGGTGAGACTGTCATCTCCAATAATATAGAAAATAAAAATTGGACTTGGTGAAATTGTACATCTGGATGCATATATTTCTAGGCAGAATTTTGCCACTGAATTTGGTGACATTTAACTGCCTATGATTGTATATTACAGGAGAAAAATGACGTAAAGAAGGAATACTTCAGGGGTGCCTGGGTGGCTCAGTGGGTTAAAGTCTCTGCCTTCCACTGGGGTCATGATCCCAGGGTACTAGGATCAAGCCCTGCATAGGGCTTTCTGCTCAGCAGGGAGCCTGCTTTTCCGTGCCCCCCTGCCCCCGCCCCGCCTCCTCTCCGCCTACTTGTGATCTCTGACTGTCAAATAAATAAATAAAATCTTAAAAAAAAAAAAGAATACTTCAGTAGTCAAGGACACTAAGCAAGAATTTTCGACTTAACATTATCTCTAGACAGCAAGACTTTCAAAGCAAGAATGACTTCAGAACAAAAACCCACTCCAAGGTACTGCTAGTAAATCATGAACTTAGAGTCAGTTCCAAATTGAGAATTAAGATCTCAGAAAAGTTTAAGGCAGTGTTTAGAATGAAATTCTTTTATCTAGAGAAAGGTATTTCTAACCACCTTAAGGTTGTAAATCTTGAAAGCATAGTTCACAGCACCAAATCTCACAAAATGAAGTATAAGAGGTCTTGCCTTAACAAGATCTGTGAGTGTAGTTTTGATTAAATAAAATAAAGCCCATGAAAACTCATAGAAAATCCACAATGTTTTCAAGAGAATTTTATTGGTAAAGTGTGATATGGTTAAAGTGAAACTTTCTATGTTAGCAAAAATCCCATAGTATATCTGCCTCAGTAAGATTGATTAGATCTGTTGGCCATGTCTTTACTATTACTTAAATTTTAACTGATCTTCAACAGTTCTTTTTTTTTTTTTTTTTTTCATTTTCTTTGTCCAAGATTGCATGTTAGGATTTTATAGATTAACACCAGTAAGTATCATTATATAATATATAGCACATTAAGAATTTAAACTCTTGAAGATAGAATCAGTAATACAGAAAGATGTTTCCCTCTCTAGACTCAATAATCTTGACTAACATTCAGGTAGAGTTCACTTGGCTCAAATATTTAGATAGAAAAATAGATCAGTTGATGGATAGATGGGTAGAAAGAAAAACAGGTGATAGATAGATAGATAGATAGGCAGAAAACCTATTAGATGGATAAGCATTCATACAAGGCCTTGTTAACTTGGGCCTTTGTTGTACAAAGGCAAAAGAACATGTTGACCTTCATCAAACCCAAAGTCTAAAATAAGCAATTTTTACCATTCACCATGAACTGTGAATGCTACAATGTGATTATAGTCATCAAGTCCTTTTTTATTTATTCTTGAATAATATGACCAAGAGAATTGTTCTTGTTTTGTCTGTAGAAGTTATTTATTGCTAGGTAACAAATTCCTCAAAACTTAGCAGCTTAACATATTATCCAATATAGCTTCTGAAGTTACAGTATCCTAGAGCAATTTATCTGAGAGAGTCTAGTCTAGGGTCTCTTATGAGAGTAGAGTCAAACTGTCAACTAGATCTGCATTCATCTCCAGACTTAACAAGGGTTGAGGGATCAGCTTTCAAGCTCATTCACATGGTTATTGGCAGGCCTTAATTTGCTGAAACTGTCAGCGGTATTGCCATCATTAACATAATGGAAATTATCTTTGAATATGTAATAGGAAAATTATAATCATAGAATAAAGGAGGGGTGCCTGGGTGGCTCAGTGGGTTAAAGCCTCTGCCTTTGGCTCAGGTCATGATCCCAGGATCCTGGGATCGAGTCCAGCATCGGGCTCTCTGCTCAGCGGGGAGCCTGCTTCCCTCTCTCTCTCTGCCTGCCTCTCTGCCTACTTGTGATCTGTCTCTCTGTTAAATAAATAAAATCTTTTAAAAAAATCATAGAATAAAGGAAAATCTCTCCTGATAAAGAATTGTCAAATTTAAAGAGATATAAAAGAATATATGCTAAACATCTAAAACCTCTGTTGCAGACAGGTTAACACATAGCATTTTATTTTGTATTACAGCACATTGCCTATCTTCAGGGATATTATAGTATACCATGGATATGTCTGTGAAGTCTTTGAAGGGAAAAAGAAATTCTACCGTTTTTTGAAAGTGGTAAATTATGAAGATTCTCATGGGTGTCTAATGTATATTAACTACTTACATTAAAAGAACTATTTTTGTTTTGCTTGTGGGTGATGTGCCCTTCAAATCCGTGATGTATTGTTGCTCTTCTGTATTCACATGTGCTCCGTTCTGCTTGAAAATCTGTGATAGTTTTAAACCTCTTAGGGGAAAAAGAGTGTCTTTTTGGCTTCTGAATGTTTTCTCTTGTTCTTTCATTTGCCCTTAAAAGAAATTTCAATGATGGTGCAGAGGCCATGGTGTCAAGTCATTCTGTGATGATAGCTTGAAAACTTTGGAAAGTATTTCATGGATAATAAGTGCCAGGGAGAGTATCAGCAATAGTATTACACACCGTTCATAGGCAACCAAGCCTTCAAATTCTGAATAGTTTGCACTGAGAATATACTGTGTGACAATTTTTGCAGAAAGATAGAATAAATTCTTATATTACTGACGATGAAAGAGTATACACAAAACTAAATAAATTTCTTGCTAGCAAAACTATCCAAAATTATGGCAAGAGGCATTTTTTACTTTTTAGTTTGTGGCATGATATTGATCTGACAATGGAAAGTAACAATTGTTTTGTGGGCAATATACTCATAATTAGAGCTTCATGGAAAATTTTTACATCATCGGTGAAATTATTGCTGAATTTTTTCATTTTTTGCCCAGGGCCTTTTTTGTTAATTTAATCATATATAAAAATAGTTTTTGTGTAAGAACAATTTTCCATATTCTCTATTCTAAAATTATCATCTACTTTTCCCTGGGAAGGAATATAGAAAGCTTGTATGTGAAGTGGAGAGAAAAATCAATCAATGTAAAAAGTTATCACAGTTAATTCACATTTAATTAGTCAAGATTTTTGCACAGAGAAACAAACGGGTCATTCAGGGAAATTTTTAGCTCTCTTTGAGAGAAAACTCAATTAAGCATGGCTTAAAAGGGGGATCTGAGGGGTTCAGTCAGCTAACCGCCTGTCTTCAACTCAGGTCATGATCTCAGGGTCCTGGGATCAAGCCTCATGTCTGGCTTCCCACTCAGAGGAGAGTCTGCTTCTCCTTCTTCCTCTCCATCTGCCACTAACCTCGTTCATGCTTGCTCTCTCTCCCTCTCTTAAATAAATAAATAAAATCTTATAAAAAGAAAAAGAAATATGACAAAAAATAAGGACAATTAATTTAAGAATTATAACAAGAACTGCTAATGCCTGTTGTTTGGGAGTTGTTGAATTCAGCACCTCTGAGAAGCTCTTGGCTTTACTGTCATGGTGACAATTGACAAGATCAATGGTTCTTGTCATCAAGACGCTGCTCCAAGCATCTTGTCTTTCCATATCAGTGACCAAGGTAGGCAAGAAGAAAGAGCATGGGTTCTCTCTAATTTACCATCTCTTGATTAGTGCAAAGGGTTTATTGAAGGTGAATAGCAAAGATCTGTCCTCTAGGGGGATCATCCCTTGGCCCATTCCAATTCAGTGAAAGAGCCCGAGATTAGTTACCTTCTTAAGTATATGTCCAAAGTCAACTCCTCTACATGACAGTTATGTTTTCTTTATAAAATAGGACACAAGAGAAAACACTTGACTTTTTTTGTTTATTCAGATTTCCAATAAAAGATAATTTTAATATATTTTAACCCTGGACATTTTTAATAATCTGATTAACATAACATAACATAACTGCCTTATAAGGAGTGTGTGAGTGTGTGTGTGTGTGTGTGTGTGTGTGTAGAGAGAGAGAGAGAGAGACAACACTGAATTAGATCATGCATATAAAACTTCAAGAATATTATGTCACAGAGTAAATATTCAACACCTCTAAGTTACATAAAGGTTGTTGCTGCTGCTGCTGAAGATGATGATGATTCAATCTGTTGTACCCTTGGCTCTGTATCAGTGCTACATATGTGCCAAATGAACCACATGTGCATAATCATATGTTGGCATGAGATAGTGGAATATTTAGCATTCTGTTTAATTTATATCCTTTTTCACTGTCATTCATTGAATATTCATAGTTTTCTAGCCATTGCACAAGCCCTTTCCTTAACTTCTTTCCTTAATTTCCAATCATTATTTACTGTACAGAAGAGGAAATGGCTTCAGAAAGATTAACAAATTCTTCCAAATCACAGCCAGGATGTGGTGGGACAAGGATTCAGGCACAGGTCAGTTTTGTTCCTGGTTGCTGCTTTTAACCACTGCAGGAGTTTTCTTTTCTCTCCCAGTGCTTTCAGGAATTTTTTTTTTTTTTTTATGGACCCCATCTATATAATTAAGTTCTGAACTATAAATGCTGCCCTTGGGTTTAGACCCTTAGAGTTTTGCTTTCACTTTCTCCTTTGCTTGGTATTCTTCATTCTTCACAATTTCTCTCAGGATTACTCACTTAATATACTTGTAAGAGGTTCTTAGGAGAACTGCCAAAAACTGTTAACTGGTTTCCTTGCACACACACTGGCATTTGAACTAAGTTTTTTACTTTTTCTCATTAAAATTCATGGTATTTATTGAATTTCCTCTCTGTATAGTTTAGATTTCTTGTAGAATATGCCTGTATATTAACCAGAGAGGAATGAAATTATATGCATAAGGAAGTCAGCATTTGCTTCTTATATTATAATCATAAATTTTGATTGGATGGTATAAACGTTGATCGTTTATGTTATGGGCTGAATTGTGTTCTCCTAAAACTTACTACATTGCAGCCCTAAACCTCAGTATCTGGAATGTGAGTGTAATTGGAGATGGGGCCTGTAAAGAAAGAATTAAGTTAAAATGAAGCTAGTAGGGTAAGCCCTAATCCAACCTAACTGGTGGTATAAGAAGAAGAAATTTTGATACCCAAAGGAACACCAGTGACATGTGCACAGGAAACAGACCACATCTGGACATGGCAAGAAGGCTGCCATCTATAAACCAAGGAAAGAGGTCTCCAGAAGAAATTAAACCTGCCAACACCTTGATCTGGGACATCTGGCCTCTAGAACTGTGAGAAAATAAATTTCTCTTGCTTAGTCTGCGTATTTTATTATGATGTACCTAGTAAACTGACAGAGGTTATTTATTTATTCCAAAAATACTTACTGCAGATGTCCATTCTACTCCAACTATGTTCCTAGAGCCACAAGATGGTATGTTGCAAAGAGCAAAGCATCCTAAAATATTTGTGAAATGTTGGTACCATGGGGGAAAGAACAGTATAAGCCTGAAAGCTTGTTTTTCTCATTGATGTTGTTGTAGAGGATGATCAAAATCATGATTATGGCATTGTACCATGAAAATAATTTCCTGGTGAATTCTTGAGAAAGATAAATACTTTCTTTCCTAAGAGGTTATGAAATTGAATATACAACAATGCAGGCCTTGTTAAGTTGATAACACTCATTTGTCAATAATTTTCTGCACATCATAGCAACTAAGTTTTTTTGTGCTGGGTTGTTTAATGTGAAGAATGGTTTATAGAAATAGGTAATGATTTGCTCTCACTTATCCTCTCAACACCTAGAGTGTGTTTACTCCTGATTTACATGGAAGTTGAAATGCCTCATAGGAAAGTGGTATGTGTAGACTTATCAGGTTAATAGATTGAGACCCAAGAGTGGAGGTGGGCGGCGGGATTGTGAGTTTTCAGAGAGAATTCTACCTTGGGATGTGTGAGGTGCTGTATGATAAGGCAGGTTTAACAACACAGCCTGAGGCAGTCTTCACCTAGACTTTTTGGAAGCAGGCATATGCCACGGGGATAATCTGCTGTGTGAATTCTGGAAGAGCATGTCCCTAAAGTCTGTATTAATTTGAGGCTGTCCTGTACAGAAGCACAATAAAAATAAGGAAGACATTTCACTGTCCTTTTCATACAACAGAGATGATGCCATCAAATGGGGCAATTCCATTAAAACCTGAGCATTAGCCTGAATGGTACTCTGATAGTCACCTGAGTGGGAAACAGAGGAGTGGGCTTGGCAGAGTATGGACAACTCAGTGGAGCTAAACTTGGCCTTGATGATTCTGTGATTCACTGGGTCTATAATCCAGTGTTCGACAGATTTTAGAAGGGACATTCTCCTAGAAAGGGGCTGAAGTTCTGTAGTTATGAAGGTACAAAATATGGGACCAATGGCAAGCATGATTTACTTTGTATTCAAGGAGGATGAGATCTTGGGATCAAAATTGATGGCACTGAAACACATCCTCCAAACCTAGAGTGAGCTGATCAGACTGGCTATGGAGAATCCTTATTGGAAATCTTCATAACCTGTGGGCCTTGAAGCCAAAACATAATTCTCATATTGGATGTTTTTGTTTTTGCTGTGTTTTAGAGTTTCTCAGGCCACTTGGGTGGCTCAGTCTGTTAACCCATCAGACTATTGGTTTTGGCTCAGATCTTGATTTCCGGGTTGTGAGATCGAACCCCACACTCACAGAGCCCATTTAAGATTCTCTCTTTCCCTTTCCCTCTGACCTTCACCCCCACTCACACGTGTATGCTTGCTCTCTCACTGTCTCTCTCTCTCTAAAAAAAAAGAAATTAGAGTTTCCCAAAAATTGCTTTAGCACATGACTTTGTAGGAATCCATGCTTCACAGCTAATCTTTGTCATACTTAGTGTTTTACAATTCAGAGCAAAAACTTCAATTTTATAATTAAATTATAATTTTCAAAATTTGACTTCTTTTAGGAATTAGGGGAAAAAAAGAATTTTAGTAAAAACTATTCTATTCTTAGTTCCTTTACTGGATTTCTTTTTAAAAAATTTTTTTAAAGATTTTATTTATTTGTTTGACAGAGAGAGAGGGAGATCACAAGTAGTCAGAAGTGGGGGCGGGGGGAGCAGACCCCCTGCCGAGCACAGAGCCTGATTGAGGGCGCTGGATCCCAGGACCCTGAGATCATGACCTAAGCCAAAGACAGAGCTTTAACCCACTGAGCCACCCAGGCACCCCTCCTTTACTGAATTTCTAAATGACTTAATTTTGCTCAGTCATCTTCCCCAGTTTTACAAACAGAAAACAAAAACAAGAAAGGACCAATGGTGAATATACTAAGATGACAATTCTTTTATAGCTCACATTCTCTAACATGAAATATATATAATCAATTAACATTACACAAACATAAAATGCCTTATACAAATATATAAATTATAAAAAGCATAAAAAGCATTATTTGGTTCACCACAATTCGTAAGAATTATTACCTGGCCTTTTTTTTTTTTTTTTTTTTTTTTAGGTGTTACCCAGTTTGCTTTGAGGCAGACTGTTTCTGAATGCAACTTTTTGCTCTCTTTCTATACAAGGCATGTTTTTCATTTCTCGATCTTTTATATACTCTAAATTTAAAAGTTGAAAAGAGTTTTTTACAGTGCCATTTGCTTTTTTAAAATGAAGAACTCAAGTCATCCTATGTTTATGAGCCTCTTGTGTCTGCCAAGTATTACTTCAACTACAGCATGTTATTAGTCGATTTCAGAAAGGAGGTTAAACAGGTCAGTTACCTTTCACCTCTCCTGCCAATTCACATATACATAAAAGCCACCTTTTTAATTTTTAATCTACCCTATTTATCTAAATCAAGTCAAATCAAGTGACTTTAAAACCATTTCCCCAATTGCTCTGTTTTATGAAACCTTGAATATCTGCTAGCAGCTCTTTCTATACTCACTCAAAACATAGGTTGTCATAAGTAAAATGAACTTTGGGATGTTTAAAATTATAAAAGGATATTTTAAGGTTGCTCCTTTAGGAGTACAGCATTGATGCTGGGCAGTGGCTAGATGAAAGGATGGGCTCACATCTGAATGTGCGAAATAAAACACTGACTACATTTACCAGTTGTGAGATGCTAGTAGGTAGGACAGACATAAACATTCACATTTCTTATTAACTGAAAGAACTATGATTAAATACCTTATTATTTTGGGAAAACTGTCATAAAGTCAACCAATGTAGTACTGTCATTAAGATTATATAATACATTTTGTTCTTTCATAGCTTAAATTGTTGTAGTTTTTCATCAATCATATAAATTTTAGAATATTCTCAGAGCTTAACTAGGGAGGTGAGATAATTCCTTCCTTTTGTGTCTGGTGGTAAACAAACCTTTGAGAATCATTAAAATTCTTAAAGTATACGGGTGGATAGCCTATTGGCTATTAAAAGCTTGGAGCCGTGGATTTTCAAATTTTTATTTCCTTAATAAAATATCAGATTCCTTCAGCTGAGCCTATTAAAATTCTGATTCATGGAACCTGAAATGGGCCACAAAATAATGGTGTGTGTGTGTGTGTGTGTGTGTGTGTGTGTGTTGGGGGGGTAGGTAGTGGTGATGGAGGGAGGGAAGGGAAGAATACATATTAAGTAATACATAAAAATGATATTAAACATTCCCTTTGGTTTAAAAGAAAGTACCTGTAAAATACCCAGCAGTTGTGAAAGCAGGTAGAAGTGTGTATCAGTTGTTTCTTCAGGGAACTTTGCCAGCATGGATGTGTTTGATGGTACTCTGCTGGCTGGGAAGTTCAGAAGTGAAATAGCCCCAGAATATGGCCATCCCTCTTATCCACAGTTTTACTTTCTGTCGTTTCAGTTACTTCCATGCAATTGATGGTCTAGAGGCAGATGATTCTCCTTCCGATGTATTGTCAGGAGGTAAAAAACAGACTAACACTACATCACAATGGCTATGTCATTTACCTCATTCCAACTCATCATGTAGATATTTTATCATCTCCCATCCTAACAGGAAAGGTAAGTATTATACAGTAAGGTTTGAAGAGAGAGAGAGACCACATTCACATAACTTACCCTACAGAATATTGTTACCTATCTATTTTATCATTAGCTATTGATGTTAATCTCTCAGTGTGCCTAATTTATAAGTTAAACTTTATCATAGGAATATATGTGTAGGAAAAAGCATAGCAACAGTGGGGTTCAGTACTATCCGCAGCTTCAAGCATCCACTGGGGGATTTTGTAACGTATCCTCCACAGATAAGGGGAGGTAGTGTACAAGAAATAAAGCACCATGGTGGTTTGGCTCTGCCTCATTTTAAGGGAAAAGAATGCGGTTTAGACTCCGCAGAGAAGACGTTTGTCCAGTTGTTGCCCTCTGCCCCCTCAGATCCCACCCCTAACCGTTGTAAATATTCAGTCAATCACATTTTATTGTGGCATAGAAATAAATTCATCATACAGGCTTTAGAAATGCTATGAAATTCTTCCCCCCACCCAAACCATATTATCAATTGATTTGCTTAATGCTAATAATTTGCTTAAAGCTAATAATCAATGATATCACAAAAACTAGAAATAATATCAATAAAAAAGACCACTTTCTTGCTTAATATTTTTTGGCAAATAATAGCTTTCTTAAAAATAGTGAGAAAGTTATTATTCATTAAGTGGAATTAAAAGTTTATATTTTACTATAAAAGGCCAGAAAGTAAGTGCAACAAGAAAATAGATCATGAGCCCTAATTCAGGTTACTGCTTCTGTAGATATTTGGACAGACTATAAAATGTGGATTGTCTGTAAGGAAGGGAGACATGGCTGGCTTACTGCTTCAATAACTCATTTTCTTGTCTCTAGTAAAACTGCCTTATGATATTTTGTCCCTGACCAAAGACATTTAGACATTTAGGTCCTATCTTCTCTTTGTAGGCACCGTTTTAGAAATGTAGGGTACACTTCACGTTGTATTCCTTAGGAAATGTTCAGCCATCCTGTAAAGATTTCTGTCAATGAACTTGATCTTGACAAGCGAAATCAATGATGTATAAATAATAGAAGTAAATAAAAATAAATTACCTTTCAGAAACAGAATATTCTAGTAAGGTCATAGAACATCAAAGTGCATAGTCACAACATTTTCATGCCCTGATGTCTTCTTTTTAGCTTGTGGAAAGCAGATTCTAATTTTATGGATCATAGAAGCATGGATTTAAGAAATGATTAATTTCTTTTGTTAGTAGCAGGTTTCTAACAATTAAAAGCTATTAGGATTATTATCTTCTTTAAGATGGTCTCAATTTTATTTTAGTTTGGTAGGCCAGATTTTATTCGTTTATTGTTGTTAGTCACTTGCTATGTCACTTTTCCTTAGTGTTTACTTAAAAGTTTCTTTCTTGATCACTTGTTTTTGAGCCACACTTAAGGACTTGTGAATTTTTATGAGACAATGAGATTTATAAATACATAGTTCTCTGCAGCTTATTTAGGCACGAGCTCATACAAGATGCTCACAAAAAGAACTTAAGATCTGCAATGCAAAAAGAACTTCTTTGAATAAGGAAGGCTTTGAGAGACACATTTATTTTTCTTTCATCTGATGAATCTGAGAAATACCAAGCTAAGAAGGATGAAAAGAAACCAAGCCTAGTTTAAGGCCAAACCAAAGTCTATGTACAAATATTGTGCTTTCAAACCTGAGCTCTACTGCTAATCTGTTATGAAATTCTGGTCATATACCACACTTATGTTGTATATACATGATATCCTAAAAAGAGATTAAAGATGACCAAAAGTCTTATAATGCTTATCTAGATATAAAAAAAATTTTATTAAGTTTCAAGGAACCTATCATTATTTTTTGTTACAGTGAATAATGAAATGTACTTAATATTAAGTATACTGTACAATGAGAATGTCATCTATATCGGATATAATAAAACTTTAGATCACTTTCATCTGGGACCATTAAATCAGGCTTCAATACTCATCAAAATACTACTAAATTAGAGGCATGAAAGAAAGCAACATGACCAAGTTTCAGATAGAGATTTTCATTACATAAGCAATAAACAAATAAATGCAAGAAGAACTAATTACAAAATGAGATGCCTCGTCATATGGAGATTCTTTAGGTTGCCATGATGGAGAATAATCATGTAAGGGAGATGTTATCCTTTAAATGTGTCTTTGCAGGGGTGATAGAGAAGCTGTGCTGAAGGATAAGATTGACTCAGTCGTGGCAGAAGTATGTGGGCAAAGAGCGTGAAGCATTGGAGGATCTGCACAAAGGCCTGAGCAACTCAATAACAACGAACAGCTGAAGGATGCTAAAAATGGGAGAAGCTGGTAAACAATGCAGAGCATTGAAACTCCTGGTAAGGTGCTTGTACACCATACTTTAAACAGTTTGATTTCCCAGAAGATGCCATGTATTCCATTATCATGCTTTTTTTTTTTTTTTTAACAAATGTGCTGTTCCTTTCAACACTTTACCTTTTTTGAATTTTTTTTTTTTTTTTTTTTTTTTGCCTCAGTTGTGGCATTTGTCACACTATCTTGTAAATCACATACTTGTCTGTATCCATAGGCTATGGTTTTGGGGGTTCAGGGGTATTTCATTTTAACCTTTCTATCTCCAAACACCTAGAACAATGGATAGCACATAGCAAATGCCTGGCAAATATTTGTAGAACAAATGTGTTCATTTCCTACTGTCCGCTCTGCCTCAATGCATTTCATTCAATGCTAAGCTTGTTCTGCTCTTGAGATGTCAATCATCCCCAGAGCCAGGCGGCAGTGTTAGACATGGTGATTGCTCTCCTAAGTGCCTTCACTTCCAGCTGGGATTCTGGACCTGGCACTGAAGCCAAGCTACAAATGACCTAATTAGTCTTTTGGTTATTTCCAAAAATTTTGAGAATAATCATGAATTGAGATGGCCAAAAACTGGGACATGCGGAGTCTGATGAAAGCTGAAATGTTTAGGGTGCCAGATGCAAGTCTTTTAGACAGCATCAATAGTTTCCAAAACAAAGTAGTTTGCATTTTAATTGTTTTCTGGAACTTTTATCAACAAAATATGTTCATTGACTAATCAGATCTTTGTACTAGATTAGAAATTAACAGTGTGTTGGCTGCAAAAATAAGATACAGAATCTTTCTTTTTGGCCCTGGTCTGAAAGAATTTCTGATAGAATTCAGCCAGATGCCGTGTATCTCTTTCTAGAGTACAATTTTGGGGCTAACTAAGTGTGAGCTGCCCTTGGATCCTATGCTTCTAATCAATGTCAGAGAGTGGATGCTAAGAAGGCAGCCCTCCCAGAGGAGTCAGTACTTAATGGAATTTTGACAGGCTTTTAATGCTCTTTTCGAAAGGCCCATCTCTTGTTTGCGAGTCACAGTTTGTTGGTGAGTTTAATGACTGATGTCACAAATAAATGTACTAATACCCTATTGGTATACTCCAGGGAAAAGCCAGCAACAAGACTTTTTTGACTAAGACAACATTCAAGGAGTGACTGATGAATTTAAAGTTTAGCACCATGTATTTAACATAATGAGTGACTGTGACTTAGAAACTATACTCAAATCTTTCGAATGCCCCACAGAAGGCTATGCCATAATACCGTGTAAGAATATCTCACATGGGCACCTGGGTGGCTCAGTGAGTTAAAGCCTCTGCCTTCGGCTCAGGTCATGATTTAAGGGTCCTGGGATTGAGTCCCGCATCGGGCTCTCTGCTTAGCAGGGAGCCTGCTTCTCCCTCTCTCTCTGCCTACTTGTGATCTCTCTCTGTCAAATAAATAAATAAATAAAATATTAAAAAAAAAAAAAAGAGTATCTCACATGTTATTCTGAAGCATTGAAGAGGCTATTGAAACTCAAAGCATTCCTTCACTTGGACAGAACACAAAAGTCTGTGTACAAATATATAATTGAATAAAATATATTATTTGTTTACTTTTATAGATTCTGTAATATGCAATTCTGTCAATGACTAATAAACTCTGCCTAGTTTTTAGGACAATTGAACGAAGACATAGCTTGAGAATCCAAATGGACAAAAAAATTACTGAGCAATACTAGCACTATAATAGTTTAAGGACATGTATGCTGATTTTTAAAATGTAGCTGACATAGAAGAAAGCCAGATCTTCTTCTTTTGATTACTTGTATGAAAAGAAAGCTAATAGTTGTACCCACTAATGAGAACTTTTTGGTTTTTAAACACTGGGTACCTAAACCTCTGCCTGGAGCCTATGCTTATTGATGTTCATGTTGTCATTACAGAATTGGCTAATACTAGGTGGACAGGATGAAAAGGGAGCCTAGAAAATTAAAGGCAAATGTCTAGGGTAATCCTGCTTTAAGTTGTGCATTTTTAACTTCTGCAGTCCTTAAATTAGTTCTTTTCTGTCACAGTTTAAACACTCCAGTAGAGACCTAATGATTCATTCTGCTTAAGTGAAAATGCCGTTCTGTAAAATGGCTCTCTAGTAATATAGGTAAGTAATTCTTTACTGTATCTGTAAGTTCTCTGTACACATTAACTGATGATTTAAATATTGTGCATTGATCTTCAAGATTAGAATTTAACTGTATCCATCTAAAGGTCTGGAATCACTTCAGCCAGAAGATGAACACATGTTTTTGGATGAACACCCCCATTTCTTTTGTACATGACTATCTATAAAAACGTTCCCCCTTTTCTTTTATTATATTCTTTTATTCATCTTCTAGGAGATTAAGGCTTTGGAGGGCTTGAAGCTCAGATATTTTTAGGGGAGCCATAAAAGAAAAAGAATACAGCTTTACAAAATAAAATGGGTGAAAGAATATTTATTTTTTTTCAGTACAAATATGAATATTGATTTCAAATGAAAAAAGAAATAATAACGAATTACAAATCTCCAAAAGTTGACAATACAAATACAATGCAGAGAGAAAAATAATTTTTTGTATTAAGTACCTGGCTCACCTCTATAATATTTCTACCCCTGTATATTTTGGCTGGGTAGTTTTTTTTTTTAATTTTTTATTTTTTATAAACATATATTTTTATCCCCAGGGGTACAGGTCTGTGAATCACCAGGTTTACACACTTCACAGCACTCACCAAAGCACATACCCTCCCCAATGTCCATAATCCCACCCCCTTCTCCCAAACCCCCTCCCCCCGGCAACCCTCAGTTTGTTTTGTGAGATTAAGAGTCACTTATGGTTTGTCTCCCTCCCAAACAAGATGGGATTGGGAAGAATATTTATTTTAAAATAAAAAGTCATGGGCCACCTGGGTGGCTCAGTGAGTTAAAGCCTCTGCCTTCGGCTCAGGTCATTATCCTGGGGTCCGGGGATCGAGCCCCGCATCAGGCTCTCTGCTCAGCAGGGAGCCTGCTTCCTTTCCTCTCTCTCTGCCTCTCTGCCTCCCTGTGATTTCTGTCTGTCAAAATAAATAAAATCTTTAAAAAAATAAATAAAATAAAAGAAAATAAAAAGTCATAACACATGACAAATTTTAAAAAGTTGAAAAATACTACCAGTATCACGTAACCTAGAAAAATTCTGGTATTGTTATTTAACTTTCATAGAACCCTCTGATACCATTAGCAGTCGTGTCTCCTTCGTCCTCATTAATCTGGAACAATTCATCCGTCTTTGTCTTTTATAACCTTAGCCTTTTTAAAGATTCTAAGTCAGTGGTTCTGTAAACCCTCAACCTGGTTTGCCTAATTTCTTTAAATGAAGAAATGCTTTCTGATTGGTGACATTCCTAACATCTGGTTTATAAATGTCTTTGTTTTATCCCACCCCGTTTGTACCGCTACAGTATTTGAGGTATAGGAATGCAAACACACAGAACATGGCACAAGGATGTTAGTAAACAGTACTTCTCCCCATTTTTATCCTTCTTCACTGTGTTGCTAAATTTCTTTGACAGTTAACAAATTTTGTTCAGTTTGGCTACTTCCAGGGAAATTGTTGTTGCTGAAGTCAGCTTTGTTACCTTCTGGAAGTCTAGGCTCAGAAGCAGTGTTTTCATACTTGAACATTTTGCAAACAAAGTCTTCACTGTGTCCACAGGCCTTTCGTCCTCTGAAAAATACATGTGGTCAGTATCTTACAACATGTTAACTCCTTTTGGCATTTATCCCGTTTTTTTCTGTGAATGCCTCAAGTGGTCTTGCCTTGATTGCATTATCTGCCCCTCATTTTCTTGCAACATGCTCTGTTACAAACGGAAGGCTTGTGCCCTTGATCATTTGTTGAAAGCCTAATCACAAGTGTGATTACATTAGGAAGTGAGGCCTTTGGAGGGTAATTATGTTTAGATGAGATCCTGTAGGTGGAGCCCCATCATGGGATTAGTGCCCTTATAAGAAGAGAAAGAGACCCCAGAAATTCTTCCCTTTGCCCTGTGGGGATACATGAGAAGGCAGCTTTCTACAAGCCAGGAAGAGGGTCTTTACCAAGAACTGAATTTGCTAGCACCAGGATTTTGGACTTTCCAGCCTCCAAAATTGTGAGAAATGAATGTCTGCCATTTAAGTCACCTAATTTGTAGTATTTTGTTAGAGCAGTCTGAGCTAAGACATGTTCTAAATATTTTCAATTATTATTCATTTTATGTGCTGCATCTCCCACCATTTAATCTAATATGTAGAAATAGAGCTTTTATTCTTCTCTCCACCTGTTTTTTCTGCACTTTTTTTTTTTTTTTTCTGCACTTTTTCTGATGGTGTATATCTTCCTGACCAGCAGTCTGGGAATCTCTTTTTGTTGTTCCTGTATATGCCCTACATTGATGTCTCTCTTCTTGGTAATCTGATATCAATATTTCTTTTACTTTCTCCATGACCTAAACTCCTATCCAAATATTATATTCATGACTGCAATGCTTGCCATGTTCCCAGTGCAGAGCCATTCTTCTCAACTTATTTCATATATTTCAGCCCATGTGAATTTGTCCACATCTGCTTTTTTTTGTTTGCCCTCAATGAGCTTTATTTTTATTATTATTATGTTATGTTAGTCACCACAGAGTGCATCATTAGTTTTTGCTGTAGTGTTCCATAATTCATTGTTTGCATATAACACCCAGTGCTCTGTGCAATACGTACCATCCTTAATACCCATCACTGGGCTAGCCCATCCCCTCCACCCCTCCCTTCTGTAATCCTCAGTTTGTTTCCTAGAGTCCATAGTCTCTCATGGTTCATTTCCCCTTCTAATTCCCCCCTTTTTTCCCCTTCCTTCTCCTAATATCCTCCATGCTATTCTTTATGTTCCACAAATAAGTGAAACCATATGATAACTGTCCTTCTCTGCTTGACTTATTTCACTCAGCATAATCTCCTCCAGTTGCGTCCATGTTGATACAAAAGTTGGATATTTATCCTTTCTGATGGCTGAGTAATATTCCATTATATAAATTGCACTACTGGGTATATAACACATCTGATTTTAATGCATACTGAGAACTACTTTTTAAAAGATTGATTTACTTATTTGAGAGAGAGAGAGAGAGATAGCATGGGGGGGCAGACAGAGGGGAGAATCTCAAGCAGACTCCCCACTGAGAGGGGAGCCCAGCAGGGCCTCAATCTCACCATTCTGAGATCAGGACCTGGGCCAAAATCAACAGTTGGATGCTTAACCAACTGAGCCACCCAGGCACCCCATGCATACTGAGCACTTTTGGTTGAGAATGTACTTTATAAGGATAAAAAGACCCTCCAGAGACAATAATTATTTGGGTAAGATGGTATTGTTGGATTAGACTAGCTGCTGATCTGCTTCTCCACTCTTAACATACATGTGTATATCTTTAACTTTTTCTGAAATGCCCTATTTTTGCATTATGCCTAGTTATTTTACTACTCTCTTGTTCCAAAAATATGTAAAGGAAATCAATAATTTGTACCCCTGGGGATAAAAACATATGTTTATAAAAAATAAAAAAATTATATAATAATACAGAAAATACACCACATAACATACATATATAACACATACAACATAATTTAGAAATGTGTGAGACAGGAAAAATATGAAAAAACAAAGGAAGGAACATAAAATGAAACCAAAATGAAGCTAATACGAAAAAGAATCATAGGGTTGCCTGGTTGGCTCAGTGGGTTAAAACCTCTGCCTTTGGCTCAGCTCATGATCTCAGGGTCCTGGGATCGAGCCCCACATCGGGCTCTTTGCTCTGCAGGGAGCCTTCTTCCTCCTCTCTCTCTCTCTGCCTGCCTCTCTGCCTACTTGTGACCTCTGTCTGTCAAATAAATAAATAAAAATCTTTTAAAATATCATAAAGCATACCACTTCATAATCTAAATATAATGTTCTAGATGATTACAGTTCTTCCTGTTTATGGTAACTTAAATGGTCCTTAGGTTTCTTTTTGGAGGAATATTCTTTTCATTAAACCACTTATTCATGCTGTAAGTGTGACACACGTGGCTGGCTGCTTTCACTTTTCAAGTGATTTACACAAGTATTTCCTTGTTGACCGCGTGACTGAAGGAGAACACTCATTGAGAGGATATTCCTGAGATTCATGTCCCATTTCCCTGGCTTAATGTAGGTGCTTAATGAACATGTGTAGTGAGATGATATACTATAATACTCGCAAATGTACTTTTCTTTTTCTGTGTAATCAAAGACACTTACATCATCTGTAGGAGAATAAAATTTTTATGGCAAGAACATGAAGAGAAAGATCCAGTCAATATTTTGATTTAGAATTCCAAAGTAAGGGGCGCCTGGGTGGCTCAAAGCCTTTGCCTTCAGCTCAGGTCATGATCCCAGGGTCCTGAGATCGAGCCCCACATTGAGCTCTCTGCTCGGTAGGGAGCCTGCTTCTTCCTCTCAGCAGGCTGCCTGCTTCTCTGCCTACTTGTGATCTCTGTCAAATAAATAAATAAAGTCTTTAGAATTCCAAAGTGAGTTCCAAAAGCCACATCAGTACAATCATTCTAAAAGTCAAAACTATTCATTTAAAAAAACAAGTATTTGGAGGCACCTGGGTGGCTCAGTCAGTTAAGTGTCTAACTCTTGGTTTCAGCTCAGGTCATGATCTCAGGGTTGTGAGATCAAGCCCTGAGTCGGGCTGTGCACTGGGTGTGGAGTCTGCTTAAGATTCTCAGTCTCCCTCTCCCTTTGCCCCTCCTCCCTCATTGCTCACAAATGTGAGCTTGCTCTCTCGCTCTCTCTTTCTCTCTCTCAAAAACAGAACAAAACAAAACCACAAGGATTCACATATAGGAAAAAAAAAAAAAAGCCCTTGAAAATAAAAAAGTCAAATTATCTGAGAGATTTGAAATTAGTGTAGAGTAGTAAGATAAATACCACATTGACCTCCGGGAGAGTAGGTAAGCATCATCTAGCCTGGGATGGGGCGAGGACTATATGGTCAGTGGGGCTGGCAGTAAAGGGACTGAATCTGATCGGCCATTGAAGCAGACGAAGTCAGCAAGGAGAACTTTCTCTACATTGCCTGGCTCGGTATCAGGAAGTCAAGCAAAATGAAATATCCGTAAGACCTCTGTAGACTGTCTAGTGTTATGGACACTAGTGCTATATTTTGCTTGTTCTGAGGAGTCATGATAGCTGTGCTGGTTGTGCCCAGAGATAGCCATCATCAACAACTGCCTGAATGTTGCTTACAGATTTTTCATCAGAAGAAATACCTGCCTGAATTTTAAGAATTGCTGAGAACCATTTGAATCACCCTATGTGCATATCTCATTTAGAATGGCTCAAGAAATATATAAATCTACAAAACATAGAACTATGTATTTGGTTCATAGAGAGGAGTAAAGGGAAGCCACTGGGTTCCGTGGGAAGGAATTATGCTGTAAGCTTTACTGTGTGTACAGCTCTGTTTCAAAGAGAGGGAAAAAGAGAGGATCTATTTCATGTTAGTACACAATTCTAGAGGCTGTGAGGACTAATACAAAGTAGTTTCATGGTATCTGTCTATAATTTATATAAAAAAATGATTTTGGGCAATGTTGGGGATTTGTTGCTCAGATAAACACCAGAGGATGTCTCTGGCCGTGTGGAGCTCACAGTCTCATGAGGGAAGGCACACATTAAACCTACAGTCACATTGTTAAATGTATAATTCACACTTGCCCAAGTGTTTGAGAGGAAAGTTATGTTGCCTTCTGAAAATGCGTGCTCAAGTATTCAGTATAGAATGGGGGAGGCTCAAGGAATATTTTTTCTTATGCCAGAGTTTACAGAGGACTGAGAGTGAATTGGGAGTAGAAGCATGGAGGGGACAACGGTGGGCTTGGGGAAGGGGAGAGTGTTCTGAGCGGAAGAGAAAACCTAAGCAAGGGTCTTAACAATAGAGAGAAAGTGTTGAATCTCAGGCTCTGAAAGAAAGCCACAGTGTCTGGAGCAAGCAGATAATGAGGAAATATTGATAAATCTTAAAAACTTGTCAGGGCCCAGACAATGCAAGGCCATCACATGCCAGGTTAAAGATTTTGGTCTTTATCCAAAAAATGGTATGAAGCTGCTGTTGGGTTTTAAATATCAGGGTGATATGATTACACTTGAAATTTGAAAGCGTCATCCTATATCTTACAATTTGTAAAAAAGAAATTGGTCATAGGGGGAGGGCAGATGAATTAGGAGGCTGGAGAAAGATTCATGATAAGAGATGCTTGCTATTAGCTTGGACTAAAGAGGTAGTCATGAAGACAGACCAAAAGGCACTGAGGGAGTTTGCCATGGATGAAAATGATAGAGGCACCAAAAGTGACTGGTAGATTTGTAGCATGAAGTGCAGGAAATACGGTGACATCAGTAATTGAAGGAAGAAACATTGGAAAATGGCTTTCTTCAAGGTATGGGAAGGATCTTAATTATTCCACATACCATTTTATGATACTTTTTAGGTATCTGAAATATAGATATTTGGCTTTATGGGTCTGAAGCCCAGAGGAGAGGTCTGGGATGAAGATATGAATTTTAAAGTCATAGGACAGATAGAAAATAGGGCAGGGATATATGGAGGCATTTCCCTATGGAAAGAATGAAGAGGAAAAAAGGTGACACCAGAGCCTTAGGAACTCTAACATTAAGTGAAAACATTGTCTGTTTTGGAGAAATATATCAGATAATACATGAAATGGCACCACTCATTGATGCTTTATTTCTTATGGGCTTTTAACAGATTCTTTCCTATGTACGTACTGTAAGCTAATATTGCTTTTATGTTATTATCCAAACACTTCATTTTTAACATTATTTGTTGTCTATTATATACTAGTCTTCCCCTGACTTCCATTTACTTATGTGAAGTGAGGGAGTATATCTATTACTATATATCTTTATCTCCTCTGTGGAATGGTGCTCAAGACCTTAAATCTTCTGGATGTGAACTTTTAATTTCCCTTTAGCACCTACCATTTTATTCCTCTGTCATGCCAACATTCTGTAGTGATAGGTTTGGTTCCCAGTGATGTAAACAAACAGCTACTCTTGCCAGAGCCCAAGGGTGATGCCATCACTGATTCTTCTCCCCTCTTGCGTCTGTCTATAACTGAGGATTGTTCTTGGCTATTTCAGACACAGTTCTTTTACAGCAAGTTCTATCAATATCCCCAATTCCTCTCAGAAGGCGCTTGCACCCATTTTTTGTTGCATACTTTGCTTTTTCAGTGTCAGAGTGAAAAGGTTTTACCTGTGGTTTTGTGTTTGTTTTTAGAGAGAAAGAGTGTGCACTTTGCTCAAGAATGGGGGTAGGGGATGGAGAGGGGCAGAGGGAGAGAGAGAGAGAATCTCTAGCAGGCTGCACACCCAACCCAGTGCAGAGCCCAATGTGGGGCTTGATCCCAGGACCCTGAGTTCATAACCTGAGCTGAAATTAAGAATTTCAGAATCGACTGAGCCACCCACGTGCCCCTACCTGTGTTTTTACTGCAGACTTTTTGCCCTAAGACTCAAGCAAGAATACCCCAGTACTGGCCACTACTTACCTTGTAGGATGTTGTACAAATTGAATTCATGTTATCATAGAATGACTCCTTTTCAGGTAAGTTTCTCAGACTCTTATGTAAATGGACTCCCAGGAAAGCTTTCCTTATAAGTTTTTTTAAAAATGACTGAATCTGAGGACTATTCAGGTTATGATCCAGCTAAGTCAGCAGTTAACTCACTTACTTGAGATAGATTTTCTTTCTCTTTACTTTTCTACCACTGTCCAGTGTTAAAAAATTCAGCAGATGGTAGTTTCTCCCAAAAACTGCACATGAAGAATAAATGCTAACTTCCATATCCCTCACAACCAAAGGCAGCCGTTTTTTCCATAGATGTCATATTATAGAATTTGTGTTTTTTTTTTGTATCTAATGTTATTCCCTCTCTACTCTAGCCCCAGTGTTATGAGGTGAGTTTGTATCCTTGTGTACCCTTATTAACTTTAAATGGAAAACTTAATACACACTGAGGGTAAGCAACTCCAATGTGGCTCTCAAGACCAGAATTTGCATGTAAACACGTCTTGATCTCATTGGAGATTGCCCACTGATGGAGATATTAGCATGTCCAGAGAGTGAATACTAACTGCAAACACTGAGGCCTGCTACGATACAGAGTAGAAGTTATGTACTGTGCTCTAAAGAGTGCAAAAATTCTGAGATACACAGGGGCTGCAACAGAACCAGGTCAGGAATCTGGGAATCTACATTCCTCCTAGCTGCATCAAGAGTGGTGTTGCTCTCTCCTGTTTTGCTTGGAGTTCCATATAAGATGCTTTTCCCTCTTCTTTTTCTTCCTCCCTTTCTTCATGTCTCCTTCCATTGCTCTGCACGCTTCTTCGCTCTCCCTCTCTTTAATTCCTTCTGTCCTCCCTTTCTCACCTCCCTCTTCTCTCTCTTATTCCTTCTCTTCCTGAGCTTGGAGAAAAAAACTGTAGAACAATAGAATGTCAAATGCCAATCCATCCTCTTCTCCGCATTTAGAATAATTGATCTTTAACATACTTTCCAATTTCTTTTTGAAAGGAGTATGTCATCATGGCTTACGTTCTAGACCCCTTTGCTGCTATGCCCTTGGGTCATCTCAACACACTCTTATTCGCAGAAAAGGAACTGCCATTTATGAGTTGACATAAACTTTGGGAGCTCTTTTATTGGATGTAAAAGAAAAATGTACACAGTCTGTTAAAAAAACATTTAACAGGTCAAAAATCATCCAGTGAAAATGAATCTTCCTTCTATCCCTTTCTTACAACCCTTTCTCCTTAATAACTTCTGTGTCTTCTTAGAAGCATTCTGTGCACTTAGATATATCTGTATGCTCATATTTTCAGTTGAATAGAGTTGTGATACACACATTCCTAGGCACTCTGCTTTCTCACTTATTGTGTCTCAAGGATCTTTCTGTCACCATATATAGATCTATAACATTGTTTCAAGAAATGTCTTGGTTTCTGTTATAATGATGTTACATAATTTATTTACTAATTCCCCAAAGATAAATGTTTTGGTTACTCTTACTCTTTTGCTGTTATAAGGAAGGTATAATCAATAACTTTTCTTTGTTATTGTTTTCTATGAAATTAAGTTCTAATAATGGACTTTCTAGTTGATATTTTTATACATGTTTACTATTAATAAGTGTTTTGAATATACCCACCAAAAGGTCACGCTAGTTTATACACTGCACATACACACACATAAATATATACATGTTAAGAGCTATGTTTTCCTCTCAAACATTATATATTACCAAGCTGTTAGAATAAGATTTCATTTGAAAAGAAATGAGTGTTTATTCTAAAGCATACTAGAAAGCAACTGGCATAATAAGAAACGTCAATAACAAACAAACAAACAAACAAAAAGGTGGGGGGCACCTGGCTGGCTCAGTGGGTTAAGCCTCTGCCTTTGGCTCAGGTCATGATCTCAGGGTCCTGGGATCTAGCCCCGTATTGGGCTCTCTGCTCAGCAGGAAACCTGCTTCCCCCTGTCTCTCTCTCTGACTGCCTTTCTGCCTACTTGTGATCTCTCTCTCTCTCTGTCAAATAAAGAAATAAAATCTTTAAAAAAGACTGGATTAAGTAAGCTGCCAAAACAAAATAAAACAAAACAACAAAAACAAAAACAAAAAAACATTGAATTAAGCGACAGCAGACAGCTGTAAAATATTAAGGGAGAAACTATCATGATGCCAAAGGCTTTTTTTTTTCTGGATTAGCAAATATATTTTCACCTAAAATACATGGCTTGGGATAGGTTTTAAGTTAAAAGGTTTCAGGGGCACCTGGGTGGCACAGTGGGTTAAGCCTCTGACTTCAGGCCAGGTCATTATCTCAGGGTCCTGGGATCGAGCCCCACATCAGGCTCTCTTCTTAGCGGGGAGCCTGCTTCCCCGACTCTCTCTGCCTGGCTCTGTGCCTATCTCTGTCAAATTAAAAAAAAAAAAAGTCAATAAATTAGAAGCAGCAGACCTATGACCCAGGCCAGATATTACCATGTTTTAACAGTGTGATCCTGGGCAAATTACTTAATCTACCAGAGTTTCATTTTTTTTTTTTTTTTGCATATATGAAGGGCTTTTTTGTTTGTTCTTTCTTGTGTTATTAACATATAGAAAAATGCACAGACCTTAAGTATATGTTTTATTAAGTTTTGACAGGTGTAAAGGTCATGCAATGATCATGTTGATCAATATTAGAATATTTTCATCACGCCAGAAACTTTTCTGATGACGCTTTTTTTGTGAGTCTCACTCACCTGATACCTCTTTCTATCAAACAGACTAGTTGCTATTTTTTTTTAAAAAAAGATTTATTTGAAAGAAAGAGAGAAAGAAAGGGAACATGAGTGGGTGGGGAGGGGCAGAGGGAGAAGGAGAGTGAATCTCAAGTTGACTGCATTGAGCTCAGAGTCCTATGTGGGCTTTATCCCAGGACCTGAGATCACGACCTGAGCTGACATCGAGTTGAATGCTCAACCGACTGAGCTGCCCAGGTGCCCTAGTGTGCTTTTTTTTTTTTTAATTTTATTTATTTATTTGACAGACAGAGATCACAAGTAGGCAGAGAGAGAGGAGGAAGCAGGCTCCCTGCTGAGCAGAGAGCCCGAAGCAGGGCTCAATCCCAGGACCCTGAGACTATGACCTGAGCTGAAGGCAGAAGCTTAACCCACTGAGCCACCCAGATGCCCCTAGTTTGCTTTTTTTTTTTTTTTTTTTTTTTTTAAACTTTATATATTGGGCACCTGGGTGGCTCAGTGGGTTAAGCCTCTGCCTTCGACTCAGGTCATGATCTTAGAGTCCCGGGATCGAGTCCCACATTGGGCTCTGCTCTGCAGAAAGCCTGCTTCCTCCTCTCTCTCTCTGTCTGCCTCTCTGACTACTTGTGATCTGTCAAATAAATAAATAAATTCTTTAAAAAAATTTAAAAAAGAACCTTATATAAATGAAATCATACAATATTTACATAGACAATATATGGCTTCTTTCACTCAAGGTGTTTGAAATTTATAGGTCATGTGATTAGCAGTTTGTTTCTTTTCTTTATGTTTCATTGTACAAATATATAATAATTTGTTAATTAATTTTCCTGCAGTGATGGACATTTTCAGTTTGGACACATTATGAAAAAAACTTCCACAAGCATTCTTTCACAAACCTTTTTATTTTGGAAGGCATTTGCACTTATTTCTCTTGGATATATATCTAGAAACAGAATTGCTGGGTCACAGGGTAGGTGTAGGAAATAGCTAAGAAATTGCCAAACACTTTGTAAAAGTGATTAGTTATACCATTGTACTTTCTCACCAACAACGTATGAGAATTTTAGGTAACCTACATTCCCAGAAATGTTTGGTGTTTTTAATTGTAGAAAGTTAATCAGAGTATGTGTAAAATGGTATATAATGTTTTTAAATTTACATTTTCTTGACTACTGATGATGTCAACTATCTTTTCATGTGCTTGTTAGTCATTTGTTCATCTTTTATTGTGAAGTTTCTATTAAAAGCTTTTGCCCACTTTTAAGTGGGGGTTGTTTTTCTTTGGAGGGTATCAGTCATATTGACTATGTTATAGATAAAAGTCCTTTGACATACCTATGTATTGAATTTTCCTCTCAGTGTGTGGCTCCATTATTTATTTTCTTAGTGGTATCTCTTGATGGGCAGAAGATTTCATATTGAATATATCCAATTTACCCCTTTTCTTTTTGTGATAACCCCTTCGTGACCTAAGGAATCATTACCTACTCAAGTTGTAAAGACATCATTCACTTTTTTTTTTTCTTAGAAGATATATTGTTTAAACCTTTATGTTAGGTCAATGGTCCATTTCAAATTATTATTTAGGTATGGTGTGGTGTGAAATAGGAATTGAGAATTTTTTCCTATAATGCTATCCCACTATTCATGTTTTGGTGTGTATAGAAAAGACTTTCCTTTACCTGTTGACTTCCTTTGGTGACTTTGTGCAAAATCAATTGAACAAATATCTGTGGATTCCTTTTTCTACTCTTTCTTTCTGATTGATCTATTTATCCTTACAGTGTTACCACATTGTCTTTATTATTGTTGTTGTTGTTGTTATTGTTATTATTGTTATTATGTTATGTTAGTCATCATACTGTACATCATTAGTTTTTTGATGCAGTGTTCCATGATTCATTGTTTGCATATAACACCCAGTGCTCCATGCAATCTGTGCTTTCCTTAATACCCATCACTGAGCCAACACATCCCCCCACCCTCTCCCCTCTAAAACTCTCAGTTTGTTTCTCAGAGTCCACAGTCTGTTATGGTTCTTCTCCCCCTTCAATTCCCCTCCTTCATTTTCCCCTTCTTTCTTCTAATGTCTTCCATGCTATTCCTTATGTTCTACAAGTAAGTGAAACCATATGATAATTTACTTTCTCTGCTTCACTTACTTTGATTAGCGTAACTTAAAATAAACTTTGAAATCAGGTCGGGTACCTCCTCCATCTTTCTTTAAACAGGATTTTTAAAATACTCTGTTATTTCATAGATTGAAGGAAATAAGGTAATTAATTTTTAAAAATAGTTATTTATTTGAGAGAGAGAGACTACACAAGTGGGGGTGGAGGAGCAGAGGGAGAGGAAGAATCAGACTCCCCACTGAGCAGGGAGCCTGATGTGGGGCTCAATCCCAGAACCTCTAGATTAAGACCTGAGCCAAAGATAGGTGCTTACCTGACAGAGTCACCCAGGCACCCCTGAAATAAGCTAAAAAATTCAATCTCTCACAGAGAAATATACAAATGTCAGATGTGAGAGTTAAGTGAACTGTGATATAGAATAGTGAAGACCATATACTTATGTATTTTTTTTAATGAACAAAGTCAGATTATCTGAGATGAGCTGAGTTTGCATCCTGTATCTTTTGCTTGCTAGCTGAGGATGTTACTTTGAAGATGTTTCATCTATGTGACTTTGTTTCAGCGTATGTTTGGGATAATAACTGCATCTATCTCAAAGGGGGAGTTTAAAAGATTAAATCACTTCAAAAGATGCTAAACACTTAGAAAAGTGCCCGGCACATTAGAAGTGCTAAATACATATTTCTTGCTGCATTACTTATCTGCTGAATTTAACAACTTGCCCCAAACTTACTGGCTTAAAACTCATTTATTACCTCACAGTTTCTGTGGGTCAGGATTCTCAGCAGAGCTAGATTGGTCCTCTGCTTCTCTCACAAAGCTGCATTCAATATGTAATCTAGGGTGGCGATCTTACATAAAGGAGCTATGACTAGGCAAGGAGTTACTTCCCATGCCACTTGTGTTGTTGTTGGTATGAATCAGCTCCTCAAGGGTTGATGGACTGACATTCTCTGTTTATTGCTGCTTGTTGGGCTGGGACTGACATGGACCTCTTGAGCACAGCATCTTGCTTCATCAAACTGTATAAGCCAAGAAGACATTAGAGAGAGAGCATGTGCTAGCAAGATGGAAGTCACAATCTTTTGTAACTTAATCACAGAGGTGACATTCCATTGCTTTTGCTGTACTCCATTGGTTAAATTCAAGTCACTGGGTCCAGGTCCACACATATAGAGGGACCTGAATAATGAGGCAGGAGTCCTTGGGAACTATGGAACCATCTTAAAAGACTGTTTACTACACTTATCTATACTAAGCACCTAAGAAATATTTAAACTTGTTCTTTTCTATAATAATGTTAATGCATAAAAGAGAAACTAAATAATCTTATTTAATGTCCTTAAAAAATATTACCATATATGTTTAAAAGTTTCAATATGTATGGTGGAGAGATATATATAGCTGTTAAAGACATTTTTAGGAATTGTAGTGCTAAGATAGGGACTATGGCCCTTAAGTTAACTATTTTTTTCCCCAGTTTGGTTTTAGTTGCTTATTTTAGCTTTGTGTTGTAGCTCTCACTTCATATTTAATCTATGACTTTCTATAATGCAAGGTTAATTATTTTTTTCATCTTTTCACTAAGAAATTATAAAATTTCTTTTGATTTTTAAAAGGCTAACTTTCCTTTCTTTATTCATTGTTGTTTTGAACTCTTTCACATATATGTTGTAGTTTTGAGATGGCTTACATGTTAGTTTTCACCTATTGAGGCCAGTGTTTTTTGTGCCTTCATAAGAAATGTAATAGTTTATTCCTGGGTAATTACACTCACTTATGTATTTTATTACTAGGTTTATTTTTTCTTTCAGTTACCTTGTGATTTTTATTGAGGGAAAAGGGAGTAGCAATTATAAATCCTACTGGTCCATAATTCCCTCATCTTTAAAGTTCTTAAACAGGGGTGCCTGGGTGGCTCAGTCATTAAGCAGCTGCCTTTGGCTCTGGTCATGATCTCAGGGTCCTGGGATCAAGCCCCACATTGGGCTCCCTGCTCTGTGGGAGGCCTGCTTTTCCCTCTCACACTCCCCCTGCTTGTGTTCCCTCTCTTGCTGTGTCTATCTCTGTCAAATAAATAAATAAAATCTTTTTTTAAAAAATTAAGTTCCACAACAAAGTTAGACAACTTTGAGTGCTTCTAGAAAATTATTGTTTTAGTATTAATTATCTTTTGTAAAGATAAAGGTTTGTACTTTAGAACCTTCAGAACTCTCAGATATATGCCACCATGTGCCACAGATTTATTATTCTTTTGTTCTCAACTTGTCATTCTAGCATTTCTGTTTTTGATAACTTAGATAGATTTCATTTCTCTTATCTATAAAAAATAAACAAACCCAAGGATATTTATTACTGCTAGAATAAACTGTAGTGAACTTTTTTCTAAGAGGTTTTTTTTTTCCAGTACATGGAAAGATAGATAATATGTGGTGATCTAGTTATTATCTCAAAAATTTTAAGCAGAGGGGCACCTGGGTGGCTCAGTGGGTTAAGCCTCTGCCTTTGGCTCAGGTCATGATCCCAGGGGCCTGGGATCGAGTCCTGCATAGGGCTCTCTGTTCAGCAGGGAGCCTGCTTCTCCTCATCTCTCTCTCTGTCTCTCTGCCTATTTGTGATCTCTCTCTCTCTGTCAAATAAATAAATAAAATCTTAAAAAAAATTTTAAGCAGAATATTTATTTCCTATACTGGAATAAATGTTTTGCATGGAAAGCAAGCATCATAGTCCAGTATTATATGTCTCAACAAGCATGCAAACCAGCAAGCATCTGTCTAATGGTAATATGTTCTGGCTCAATTTTATAGATAAAGGATTTGTGATTCATGGTAAGACTGAAATAAACAGAAATTTTTATTGCAAAATGGCTGCACTGAGTTTGTAATTTAAGGGCACATTCCCAGAATATGGGGATATTCTGTGAATGTGGGAATATGTATATATAACATAGCGGTGTTTGTTCATTGCAGTAGGGACAGTGAGGGTGTTTCTTGACAGTAACAGCCAGAATTCATAAGAGTAAAATCATATCTATTTGATAAGTCATGCACTCAGCATTAAGATACTATTTAAAATAGACCAAGGAAACATCATTACACAAAAAGAAAAAAATAGTGTGCCTGACTTTATGGCAGATACATTGTATTTGGAAGAGAGAGTCAATGAATAAATACGTAAAAAAGCAAACAAAACTGTAATATAGAAGCTGATTGGCATTGTTGAAAAAAATAGAGCATTGATGAAGGTATATGGACTCCTGAGGATGAAGGATAAAGTTACAATTTTATATCAAGTAATCAAGGATGAATTATTGTGGTGATGAATAGCCTTGAATAAAGTGAAAGAGTGAGCCTGTGCATAGCTTTTAAGCTACAAGGAATAGCCAGTTCAAAGGCCCTGAGCTGGCAACTTGCTGGGTGGGTTTGAGGAGTCATATAGAACAGAAAAAGCAAAGTAAGGAGTAGTTGGAGTTGAAATCAGGACCAAAGAGATAGATGGTGGTTAGAATATGTGCAGCCCTGAAAATTAGTATAAGGACTTTGACAAGAACATATTCACACTGTTCCTAACCTTCCTGGGAGAGACTGGTAAATGTCTTCCTTTGCAAACTTAGGTGGAATTTGTTTCTGTCACAAGTGAGAAAGTACATTTTGGGATGAGATCAGGGTGTGAGTATGTGAGGGGATGGAGTTGGGGTAAATTATCTGGCATGGCTATACCACAGGACAAGGTAGTCCAAGTTTATTCTTTAACCACGTGAGCTTCCACTAGCAGTGTCTGAGAAATATATTTTTTCTCCCCTGCATTTAAGCGTCTTAGACTTCTTTCTTTCTTTCTTTCTTTCTTTCTTTCTTTCTTTCTTTCTTTCTTTCTTTCTTTCTTTTTTAATTTGACAGAGATCACAAGCAGTCAGAGAGGCAGGCAGAGAGAGAGGGGGAAACAGGCTCCCTGCTGAGCAGGGACCCTGAGATCATGACCTGAGCCAAAGGCAGAGGCTTAAGTGACTGAGCCACCCAGGTGCTCGAGTGTCTTAGATTTCTGGAATATTCTATGCTTTATAGTAAGCCAGTACGTTAACTACATAAACATTTACTTAATCATTTTCCTTTCAGTGAACTCTTTGATTGTTTCCAGGTTTTGCGAAGACAAACCAGACCTCCGTGAACATCTATGTGAGGTCTCTATATGTGCAAGAGTTTCTCAAGCTTTATTTCAGAAGTTGAATATTGGTGTCATGGGATATGCACATCTTTAATTTCTACCAGATAATGTCAAATAATTTTCCAAAGTTATTTTGTCAAATTACAGTTTACCAATATTTGTTCCTCATGCTCACATTTAATATTGCCAGACTTTTAAATATTTTCTGTCTGGTGGGTGTAAAATTGTATTATGTAGTGGCTGTAAGAGGTATTTTACAAAGACTAATTAGGCTGAGTATCCTTTCATGTGTTTATTGGAACAGACATATTTTCTTTTTCATGAAATGCTTTTTTTCATTTTCTATTGAATTATTTGTATTTAATATGTAAAAATTATCTGTAGTCTCTGGGTACCAGTATTTGTTGGCTGTTATTTTTAAAATACTTGTTTCTTCAATTTATATTTTGTCTAATACTGACTTATGATAGACAGATATCATTATTTCCTACCTCATGTTTCCTTCTAAAAGTTTTAATTTTGCTATATATTTGGTCTTCATGGAGATGATTTTGTATAGGATGAGAGACAGGAATCCCAATTAGTTTTTAAAATAACATCAACTAATTTTGCTAGCATATTTTTAATAGTCTATAATTTTCCTATTGATTGATAGTGATAGTTCTATAATATATCAATTTGGCATATATATATAAGTTTGGGTACTGCAGTCTGTTCCACTTACCATAACTTGATCTTAATTTATACACACACACACACGCATATACACTCAAATCTCAACATAGAACAATTTTGTAATTCTGTTCTTGGTGTGACTTGGACCTAGATCTTCCATATAAATTTTAGAGTTGTTAAAACAAACAAAATGACAAAAAGAGGATATAATGATGATTGAAGTTGCATTGATCCTACATGTCAATTTAGAGAAATTTTACATATTGGTAATACTGAGTCTAATCTTGCTGTAATTTGATATTCATTCAGGTATTCTTTAATGTCTTATGATAAAGTTTCATAATTTTAGTTTTAGTCCTATTATTTTAGTGCTTTAGCATCTTCCATAGTTATCCATTTTTATTAAAGTTTTAAATTCTATTTTAGTACTTAATTTCTGATTGATCATTTATATTAAAACTTAATTTATTTTTGTATAGCGACTTTTTTTTTTAAGATTTTATTTATTTATTTGACAGAGAGAGAGATCACAAGTAGGCAGAGAGAAAGGCAGAGAGAGGGGGAAGCAGGCTCCCTGCTGAGCAGAGACACACCCCCCCCTGCCATGTGGGCTCTATCCCAGGACCCTGGGATCATGACCTGAGCTGAAAGTAGAGGCTCTAACCCACGGAGCCACCCCGGTGCCCCTCTATAGTGACTAAATCTAGTTCCACATCTAGCAAACTTCCTCATCTCTCTTATTAACTCCACCTGTCATTTTCTACTGGTTCTAGGCCCACACTCGCCTTCCTGTACTCTCTCTCTACCATTGGAGCTAGGTGCTTTAAAAATGTATTTCCCAGTGAGAGCTCAAGTATGATTAGCTTCTGCCAAAGGCAACACTCTCAAAAAGGGAGAGAGAAGGATGCTGGAGTAAAATAGAAGCCAAAGGCTTCCACAGGCAACTCTGGGCTTTCCTAATGGTAACAACCAAAGGAGCAATTACTTCAGGAAACTGAGGATTCTAACAAAGGTGGTGCTGGTAACTGGAAGCACATTCTGGCTCTGTCCTGAGTAGATAGTAACTTGGCGCAGAGGCACTTGGTCTCAGAAGAATGTAGGCTTTGGCAAGGCTGGAGTCTTTTAAAGGAATGCCTGACACTGGGGTAGATCACCAGATCTCCTTCTGGAGTAGGCATTGCTTCTTATGGTCCCTGATCTCCTTCCCTGTCCTCCTTGGTCTCTCCATGATACCATGTAAACTCCATTGCTTCTCCATTCTACCCAACAGTTTAGTAACTTAAATCCCTCTTGTCATTTTTGCTCTCCTTACAATAACTTGAATTGTAGGGAGGAGAGGGGCAAAATGCTAGAGAAGTAGGAGACCCTGTTTCAACCGGTCTCCTGAAGCGAGCAAAATATCTACCAGAAAACTCTGAATACCTATGGAATCAGCCTGAGATGTAGGATTATACACTTCTGGATCTCTAAGCAGGCAGAAGACACCAACTGTATATTAATTATAATTATTTATCTATAGATTTTTGGTTTTTTATTCAAAGTATCATAATGTGCCCATTTAAAAATATTTGTTTCTTCTTTTTCAGTTCTTGCATACTATTTCTTTATCTTCTCTTACTCTGACTAGAACCTTCTATAAAAGATGGATACAGTTGTTCACAGTGGATATACATAGTCAGGATTTATAATGTCTGGAATAAATTATTTTAATATATTTCATGTATAAGTTTAGGGTAAGTATTCTTTATCATATTTTGAGAAAGTTTCCTTTTTTTCCTTATGTTAAGGGACTTAACATGAAAGAATATAGATTTGTATTTTACATTTTTCTCTCTGCATTTATCCAAATGATTATTTGGATTTTTTTCCTTTAGTATCTTAATGTAGTGAATTACATTAACAAACTCTGTGTTAAACCAACCCTGAAATTCTGGGTTAACCTCAAATTCTTCATAATGCTTTCTATTGTTTGCTGATTTTCCTTTTGGATTTTTGTGTTTCCATTCAAGAATGAGATTGATCTGAAAATTTTTCTCCCATCCTATCCTGATCTGGTTTGGTATTAATGTTACACTAATCCCATAAATGAGTTGTGACTTATTTCCCCTCTTCTTCTTTGTGGCACAGATCATCATTTATTTTTTCATACTTAGTAGGATTCACCAATAAAGCCAAGTAAGTCTAGTGCATTTTTGTGGGAAGACATAATCTGATGAATTAATTTTGTTAGTAGGTATAGGCTATGCAAATTATCTATTTGTTTTTGAAGTGGTTTCTTAACTGAACTTTTTCTAGAAGTTTGTTAATTGCACCTAACTTTTAAAATGTTTGGCATAATGTTTTTCAGCTTTCTTAGATTATTTGCCATAAATCTACCTCACTCACTAGAAGCTGTTGATGGCTGGTAGCTGCTACATGTGTTCATTCCTGTTTTGTCTAAAGTCTGCTTTGATAACATTGACAGCCACTCTAAGAATGTTGTCTACTATGTCTTGCAATATACAAAAGCCTATGACACTATAAAGAATATTCAAATACTGAGTTCTTAATCTGCCAAAGACACATTTTTGCATACACAAGGACAACTCCTTTCTCACACACATTGTCACCAAAATATTGAAGCACTGATTCCTAAGCTTGTGTTTCTGAGCCCCTCGAGGCCATAGTAGTCTCAGACACAGCATTCAGGTTCTTTCACCTTAAGGTTCCTATAGAGGTGAGGGATGGCCGGGAAACTGTCTTCAAAACAGACCCAGCTCTTCTCCAGTGACTACTTTTTCTTCCCAGGCTTAGATATTATAAACATTAATTCAACTAGTGGATCTATAAATCAACTTTTAGAAGCTGCACCAACCAGTTATGAGATGAGATGTGTCTAGACATGCTGATTAATGACTATAACAGAATTTTATTATGCGCCTCTTTTGGGTTGGGCCCTGTTCTAGCTTTGGGGACACAGGAGAAGACAAGACTGTGTGTTGCCTGCTTTCTTAGAACTTCTAGTCTCATTGTGGGAAATGCAAAATTAGTATTCATGAAACAAATAGTAAACCAGAAAATGACTTTAGACTCAGAATTATTGTGGATATTGATAATTACTATGAAAACTTAAGAGTGATTGGTGGTGATTTGGGGTAAAGGTGACATTTGGAATTTCTAGGTTAAATTGGATTGTCAAAAAAAGCCAAGGGAGGTAACAATGAGGCTAGATCCAAATTTCTAAGATGAAGCTACTAATGGTGATAGGAACAAAGTGGCCCAGTTAGACAAAAGAACACAGCCTCGTGATGAGTATGAATTAGAGTTACCCCAGGAATGGAGCGGTCCGGTGAGAAAGCAACATTTATATCTATTAAAACTATTGTATAATCTTCATTTATGTTTTTCATATTAACTTTAAATTTTTCTTCATAGAGATCTTGCCGTTTTTAATTTTTTACTCAAGTTCTTATAATTTTAATTTCTAATATAAATACATTTTTGATTCTTCCTATAGAACTTAAGGAACTCTATTTCCTTTTAATTTTAATGAAAATGTCTTAAAATTTTTGCCATTACATACAATCTTAATTACTTGTCTTAAATTTTATTCCTTAACATATTATGCAAGTACCTTCCACTTCAAGTTGGTTAAGAGATTTATGAGGAATAGATGATAAATTTAATCAAACTTAATTTTTAGGATTTAAAAATGTATAATTACTTTCACTGTAGATATGATCAATAGCATTAATAAATTCATTCAACTTCAATAATGAACACTAATTAATAAAGTTATCTTAATGTTTTAAGTTATTGTTGAGTTAAATTTGTTAGTATTTAATTTGTAACTATTATTAATAGCTTTGGTTTTCTAACCATGATTTAAATGTTGTTTAGAGAATACTTAAAACTTTCTATGTAGCAGAATCTTGTTATTAATTTTCACATAGAATTTCTGTTTTTGTTGTTGTAGTTACAGATTTTTATCTGAACAGACTTTCTACATTTGAAATTTCATAAAGGCATTACAAGTTCTTGAAAAAAATCTAGTCTCTTTTGATTACAATATTTGACAAATCATTATCTTTCTACTAGTTAATGCATTTTGATGTTTGGTAATCGTATTGACCATTTATTAGTATAACTTATCACAAGCTGAGGGATGTGTTAAAAGCTGTCTTTACTGCTATGCTTTTAATATATGTATATATTTCTATCAATTTTTACATTTTTTTAAATATAATGTTTTATTTTTTATAAACATATATTTTTATCCCCAGGGGTACAGGTCTGTGAATCACCAGGTTTACACACTTCACAGCACTCACCAAAACACATACCCTCCCCAATGTCCATAATACCACCCCCTTCTCCCAAACCCCCTCCCCCCAGCAACCCTCAGTTTGTTTTGTGAGATTAAGAGTCACTTATGGTTTGTCTCCCTCCCAATCCCATCTTGTTTCATTTATTCTTCTCGTACCCACTTAAGCCCCCATGTTGCATCACCACTTCCTCATATCAGGGAGATCATAGGATAGTTGTCTTTCTCTGCTTGACTTATTTCGCTAAGCATGATATATTCTAGTTCCATTCATGTTGTCGCAAATGGCAAGATTTCATTTCTTTTGATGGCTGCATAGTATTCCATTGTGTATATATACCACATCTTCTTGATCCATTCATCTGTTGATGGACATCTAGGTTCTTTCCATAGTTTGGCTATTGTGGACATTGCTGCTATAAACATTCGGGTACACGTGCCCCTTTGGATCACTACATTTGTATCTTTAGGGTAAATACCCAATAGTGCAATTGCTGGGTCATAGGGCAGTTCTATTTTCAACATTTTGAGGAACCTCCATGCTGTTTTCCAGAGAGGTTGCACCAGCTTGCATTCCCACCAACAGTGTAGGAGGGTTCCCCTTTCTCCGCATCCTCTCCAGCATCTGTCATTTCCTGACTTGTTGATTTTAGCCATTCAGACTGGTGTGAGGTGATATCTCATTGTGTTTTTGATTTGTATTTCCCTGATGCCGAGTGATATGGAGTACTTTTTCATGTGTCTGTTGGCCATCTGGATGTCTTCTTTGCAGAAATGTCTGTTCATGTCCTCTGCCCATTTCTTGATTGGATTATTTGTTCTTTGGGTGTTGAGTTTGCTAAGTTCTTTATAGGTTCTGGACACTAGTCCTTTATCTGATATGTCGTTTGCAAATATCTTCTCCCATTCTGTCAGTTGTCTTTTGATTTTGTTAACTGTTTCCTTTGCTGTGCAAAAGCTTTTGATCTTGATGAAATCCCAATAGTTCATTTTTGCCCTTGCTTCCCTTGCCTTTGGCGTTGTTCCTAGGAAGATGTTGCTGCGGCTGAGGTCGAAGAGGTTGCTGCCTGTGTTCTCCTCAAGGATTTTGATGGATTCCTTTTGCACATTGAGGTCCTTCATCCATTTTGAGTCTATTTTCGTGTGTGGTGTAAGGAAATTGTCCAATTTCATTTTTCTGCATGTGGCTGTCCAATTTTCCCAGCACCATTTATTGAAGAGGCTGTCTTTTTTCCATTGGACATTCTTTCCTGCTTTGTCGAAGATTAGTTGACCATAGAGTTGAGGGTCTATTTCTGGGCTCTCTATTCTGTTCCATTGATCTATGGGTCTGTTTTTGTGCCAGTACCATGCTGTCTTATGATGACAGCTTTGTAATAGAGCTTGAAGTCCGGGATTATGATGCCACCAACGTTGGCTTTCTTTTTCAATATCCCTTTAGCTATTCGAGGTCTTTTCTGGTTCCATATAAATTTTAGAATTATTTGTTCCATTTCTTTGAAAAAGATGGATGGTACTTTGATAGGAATTGCATTAAATGTGTAGATTGCTTTAGGTAGCATAGACATTTTCACAATATTTATTCTTCCAATCCAGGAGCATGGAACATTTTTCCATTTCTTTGTGTCTTCCTCAATTTCTTTCATGAGTACTTTATAATTTTCTGAGTATAGATTCTGTGTCTCTTTGGTTAGGTTTATTCCTAGGTATCTTATGGTTTTGGGTGCAATTGTAAATGGGATTGACTCCTTAATTTCCCTTTCTTCTGTCTTGCTGTTGGTGTAGAGAAATGCAACTGATTTCTGTGCATTGATTTTATATCCTGACACTTTACTGAATTCCTGTATAAGTTCTAGCAGTTTTGGAGTGGAGTCTTTTGGGTTTTCCACATATAGTATCATATCATCTGCGAAGAGTGATAATTTGACTTCTTCTTTGCCGATTTGGATGCCTTTAATTTCCTTTTGTTTTCTGATTGCTGAGGCTAGGACCTCTAGTACTATGTTGAATAGCAGTGGTGATAATGGACATCCCTGCCGTGTTCCTGACCTTAGTGGAAAAGCTTTCAGTTTTTCTCCATTGAGAATGATATTTGCGTTGGGTTTTTCATAGATGGCTTTGATGATATTGAGGTATGTGCCCTCTATCCCTACACTTTGAAGAGTTTTGATCAGGAAGGGATGCTGTACTTTGTCAAATGCTTTTTCAGCATCTATTGAGAGTATCATATGGTTCTTGTTCTTACTTTTATTGATGTGTTGTATCACATTGACTGATTTGCGGATGTTGAACCAACCTTGCAGCCCTGGAATAAATCCCACTTGGTCGTGGTGAATAATCCTTTTAATGTACTGTTGAATCCTATTGGCTAGTATTTTGGTGAGAATTTTCGCATCTGTGTTCATCAAGGTTATTGGTCTATAGCTCTCTTTTCTGATGGGATCCTTGTCTGGTTTTGGGATCAAGGTGATGCTGGCCTCATCAAATGAGTTTGGAAGTTTTCCTTCCATTTCTATTTTTTTGAAACAGTTTTAGGAGAATAGGAATTAGTTCTTCTTTAAATGTTTGGTAGAATTCCCCCGAGAAGCCGTTTGGCCCTGGGCTTTTCTTTGTTTGGAGATTTTTAATGACTGTTTCAATCTCCTTACTGGTTATGGGTCTGTTCAGGCTTTCTATTTTTTCCTGGTTCAGTTGTGGTAGTTTATATGTTTCTAGGAATGCATCCATTTCTTCCAGATTGTCAAATTTATTGGCGTAGAGTTGCTCATAGTATGTTCTTATAATAGTTTGTATTTCTTTGGTGTTAATTGTGATTTCTCCTCTTTCATTCATGATTTTATTTATTTGGGTCCTTTCTCTTTTCTTTTTGATAAGTCGGGCCAAGGGTTTATCAATTTTATTAATTCTTTCAAAGAACCAGCTCCTAGTTTCGTTGATTTGTTCTATTGTTTTTTTGGTTTCTATTTCATTGATTTCTGCTCTGATCTTTATGATTTCTCTTCTCCTGCTAGGCTTAGGGTTTCTTTCTTGTTCTTTCTCCAGCTCCTTTAGGTGTAGGGTTAGATTGTGTACCTGAGACCTTTCTTGTTTCTTGAGAAAGGCTTGTACCACTATATATTATCCTCTCAGGACTGCCTTTGTTGTGTCCCACAGATTTTGAACCGTTGTATTTTCATTATCATTTGTTTCCATGATTTTTTTCAATTCTTCTTTAATTTCCCGGTTGACCCATTCATTCTTTAGAAGGATGCTGTTTAGTCTCCATGTATTTTGGTTCTTTTCAAACTTCCTTTTGTGGTTGAGTTCTAGCTTTAGAGCATTGTGGTCTGAAAATATGCAGGGAATGATCCCAATCTTTTGATACCGGTTGAGTCCTGATTTAGGACCGAGGATGTGATCTATTCTGGAGAATGTTCCATGTGCACTAGAGAAGAATGTGTATTCTGTTGCTTTGGGATGAAATGTTCTGAATATATCTGTGATGTCCATCTGGTCCAGTGTGTCGTTTAAGGCCTTTATTTCCTTGCTGATCTTTTGCTTGGATGATCTGTCCATTTCAGTGAGGGGAGTGTTAAAGTCCCCTACTATTATTGTATTGTTGTTGATGTGTTTCTTTGATTTTGTTATTAATTGGTTTATATAGTTGGCTGCTCCCACGTTGGGGGCATAGATATTTAAAATTGTTAAATCTTCTTGTTGGACAGACCCTTTGAGTATGATATAGTGTCCTTCCTCATCTCTTATTATAGTCTTTGGCTTAAAATCTAATTGATCTGATATAAGGATTGCCACTCCTGCTTTCTTCTGATGTCCATTAGCATGGTAAATTCTTTTCTACCCCCTCACTTTAAATCTGGAGGTGTCTTCGGGCTTAAAATGAGTTTCTTGGAGGCAACATATAGATGGGTTTTGTTTTTTTATCCATTCTGATACCCTGTGTCTTTTGACAGGGGCATTTAGCCCATTCACATTCAGGGTAACTATTGAGAGATATGAATTTAGTGCCATTGTTTTGCCTGTAAGGTGACTGTTACTGTATATGGTCTCTGTTCCTTTCTAATCTACCACTTGTAGGCTCTCTCTTTGCTTACAGGACCCCTTTCAAGATTTCCTGTAGAGCTGGTTTGGTGTTTGCAAATTCTTTCAGTTTTTGTTTGTCCTGAAAGCTTTTAATCTCTCCTTCTATTTTCAATGATAGCCTAGCTGGATATAGTATTCTGGGCTGCATGTTTTTCTCATTTAGTGCTCTGAAAATATCATGCCAGCTCTTTCTGGCCTGCCAGGTCTCTGTGGATAAGTCAGCTGCCAATCTAATATTTTTACCATTGTATGTTACAGACTTCTTTTCCCGGGCTGCTTTCAGGATTTTCTCTTTGTCACTGAGACTTGTAAATTTTACTATTAGGTGACGGGGTGTGGGCCTATTCTTATTGATTTTGAGGGGCATTCTCTGAACCTCCTGAATTTTGATGCTCGTTCCCTTTGCCATATTGGAGAAATTCTCCCCAATAATTCTCTCTAGTATACCCCCCCTCTCTCTTTCTTCTTCTTCTGGAATCCCAATTATTCTAATGTTGTTTCATCTTATGGTGTCACTTATCTCTCGAATTCTCCCCTCGTGGTCCAGTAGCTGTTTGTCCCTCTTTTGTTCAGCTTCTTTATTCTCTGTCATTTGGTCTTCTATATCACTAATTCTTTCTTCTGCCTCATTTATCCTAGCAGTGAGAGCCTCCATTTTTGATTGCACCTCATTAATAGCTTTTTTGATTTCAACTTGGTTAGATTTTAGTTCTTTTATTTCTCCAGAAAGGGCTTTTATATCTCTCGAGAGGGTTTCTCTAATATCTTCCATGCCTTTTTCAAGCCTGGCTAGAACCTTGAGAATTGTCATTCTAAACTCTAGATATGACATATTACCAATGTCTGTATTGATTAGGTCCCTAGCCTTCGGTACTGCCTCTTGTTCTTTTTTGTGTGTTGAATTTTTCCGTCTTGTCATTTTGTCCAGAGAAGAGTATATGAAGGGGCAAGTAAAATACTAAAAGGGTGGCAACAACCCCAGGAAAATATGCTTTAACCAAATTAGAAGAGATCCCAAATCGTGAGGTGGGAGAAAGGGGATAAAAAGAGGTTCAAAAAGGAAGAAAGAAAAAAAAGAAAAAGAAAAAAAAAAGAAAAGAATTTAAAAAAAGAAAACACCTACGAAAAATATAAAAAAGAGAAAATATATGTATTAGATAAACTAGTAAAAAATCGTTAAAAAAGAAAAAGGTAACAGTTAAAAAAAAATTTTACCCGAAGGCGAGTAAAAAAAACAAAAAATGAAAAAGAAAAAAGTTAAATTAACCGCAAAACTAAAAAAAATCACAGGGAAAAAGCCATGAGTTCCGCGCTTTGCTTTCTCCTCCTCTAGAATTCTGCTGCTCTCCTTGGTATTGAAACTGCACTCTTTGGTAGGTGAACTTGGTCTCGGCTGGATTTCTTGTTGATCTTCTGGGGGAGGGGCCTGTTGTAGTGATTCTCAAGTGTCTTTGCCCCAGGCGGAATTACACCGCCCTTACCCGGGGCCAGGGTGAGTAATCCGCTCGGGTTTGCTTTCAGGAGCTTTTGTTCCCTGAGCGCTTTCCATATAGTTCCGGAGGACGGGAATACAAATGGCGGCCTCCTGGTCTCTGGCCCGGAGGAGCCGAGAGCCCAGGGCCGCACTCCTCAGTGCGCGCTCAGTGAACTGCGCCCAGTTACTCCCGTCTGCCTGACCTCCAGCCGCGCTCCGAGCTCACGGAGCCTGTGACCCGTTCAAGGTCACCCCGAGCTGCGAGCTTACTGTCGGCTCTGTCTCTGTAGCCGGCTTTCCCGTTCCAATACCCACAAGCTCTGCGACACTCAGACACCCCCGATCCTTCTGTGACCCTGTGGGACCTGAGGCCCCGCTGACCCTGTGTGGGCTTTGCCCCGGGTAGCCTCTGGAGCAATGTCCCTCAGCAGAACAGACTTTTAAAAGTCCTGATTTTGTGCGTGGTTGCTCCGCCGCTTGCCGGGAGCCGGCCCCTCCCCCCGGGGTCTATCTTCCCGTCGCTTTGGATTCACTTCTCCGCCAGTCCTACCTTTCAGAAAGTGGTTGTTTTTCTGTTTCCAGAATTGCTGTTCTTCTCTTCGATCTGCCGATGGATTTTCAGGTGTTTGCAATCTTTAGATAAGCTATCTAGCTGATCTCCGGCTAGCTGATGTAGTCTCGGCCTGCTACTACTCCGCCATCTTGACTCCTCCCTCCTGAAATACCCAATTTTTACATTTTACATAGGTTATGTTGTTAGGTACCTAAGGTTCTCTTTTTTTTTATTTTAATTTTTTATTTAATTTTTTATTTTTATTTATTTATTTATTTATTTAAAGATTTTATTTATTTATTTGACAGAGAGAGATCACAAGTAGGCAGAGAGGCAGGCAGAGAGAGAGAGGAGGAAGCAGGCTACCTGCTGAGCAGAGAGCCCGATGCGGGACTCGATCCCAGGACCCTGAGATCATGACCCGAGCCGAAGGCAGCGTCTTAACCCACTGAGCCACCCAGGCGCCCTAATTTTTTATTTTTTATAAACATATATTTTTATCCCCAGGGGTACAGGTTCTCTTAAATTTATTATTTATCAGTTAAAGTTACCCTATTTGCCTCACACAATGCTTTTGCCTTGAACTTTCCTATGGAGCACATAGGGGAAGATGATCCAGAAGCAGTTAAAATAATGATCTTGAATTACAAAGCATGGGTTAGAGCAGAGATTAGAATGGACATCACATACATAAAGATGCTATATGAAGCCTTGGGAGTAAATGGAAATGTTTGGGGCAAGAGTAGAAAGAGGCAAAGTTCCTAAAGGATATAATTTTAGAACCACCAATATTGAAAGTACTGAAAGGAAGACTTACCAAAGGAGACTAAGATCAAGTAGGGAGAAAAGAAGAACCATGAATGGGACTTGGCAAAGAAGTAAAGCCAAGAGAGACTCTATTAAGAAGGTGGAATTGTCAACAGCATTAAAATATTTATTGTGTACAAGGAAGGTGACATCCACTTCCTGCCCATTTATTCAAACATGCATGCTAGAATTTAAGAATGAGAACAGGAATATTTTCAAATGTTTCATTCACTGAGGTATCTCCAGTTCCCAGAATGTTGCCTAAGACATAGCAGATAGTGATAAGATTTGTTGAATGATTTTAAAATATAATCTTCTTGATTATTAAAATAAAAACAATTAACACAATAATATATGATCTCAAGACAAGTAGACTTTACAATTTAAATGTTTGCCTATGTCCCATTATATAGTAACTTAGAGGGTTAAAAAATACAGACCACAAAGTACAGCAGCTTGAAGTACTTTGGTTATAAAATAGTTTGCTTGCAACTACTGCATAAAAATATCAAATATTCATGTCATAGCATTTTTTTTCCTTCATCCATCCCATTTTCATGGAGATACACATTTATTAATAACACTCAATTTATCTGCCCTAATGTTAATAGCCCATCAGAATAAAATAGCCAGTTCTTATAAAATGGAATATATAATGAAATGCCACATGAATAATTACTATGTTGAAACTTTATTTTGTGGATTATTAAAAAATAAAATTGAAAATAAAATCTTTTCAGTTGTAGTTAAAAAATAGATTATTAAAAACTAATTTTACAGAAGTCCATTAAAATAGTTAATTCCATTTCAGGAATTATTTAAATAAAGGAAGATAAACAGTTATTGATGTTATATAATTTTTAAATGGCATAAACTCTTTTTCTAATTTCTTAATATAAGAGCAAGTAAATTACTGACAATATAAATTCATCCATATAATAAGAAAAGAGAGGAAATCCATATTAATTCAGCCATAAAGATTGTCTCTTTATGGTGCTTACTATTTCTAAGTTGTATTTAAAGAAATTAATATACTTTCATGAAATAATACTAATGATTCTTTTAACATCTTAACTTTTATTTTTTTCAGTGTTCCAAGATTCATTGTTTCTCAGAGTCCATAGTCTCTCATGCTTTGTCTCCTCCTCTGATTTCCCCCAATTTACTTTTCACTTTCTTTCTTCTAATGTCCTCCATGTTATTCCTTATGCCCCACAAGTGAAACCATATGATAATTGACTTTCTCTGCTTGACTTATTTCACTCAGCATAATCTCTTCCCGTCCCACCATGTTGATACAAAAGTTGGGTATTCATCCTTTCTGATGGCTGCATAATAGTCCATTGTATATGTGGACCACATCTTCTTTATCCATTTGTCTGTTGAAGGTCATATTGGCTCTTTCCACAGCAGCCATTGCTGCTATGAATATTGGGGTACATATAGCCTTTCTTTTCACTATATCTGCATCTTTGGGGTAAACACCCAGTAGTGCAATTGCAGGGACATAGGGTAGCTCTATTTATAGAGCTACCCTATGATAGGAATCTCCACACAGTTTTCCAAAGTGGCTGCACCAACTTGCATTCCCACCAACAATCTAAGAGGGTTCTCTTTTTTCCACATCTTCTAAATACTTGTTGTTTCATGTCCTGTTGATTTTGGCCATTCTAACTGGTGTAAGGTGGTCTATGAATAAATTTTCCAGAAGCTTGTATCATTAAAAACTGTTTTTCAAGGTATCATGCACTTTGAGAGACTGCTCACTTCTTCAAAATATGTCACTCCTGGGTTTAAAGATTTTTGGAAAAGGAAAATGAATAAATTAAATGTATGTATTTATACATAAATATATTTAAAGAATGCTGTTGATCTAACCATTTTAAATGTTTTTTTGAAATTATATTCAGAACCTTTGACATTTTTTTTAAAAAGCAGACTCAAAGATGGTAAAGTTATATCATTCTGAATTTTAGAAATAATAGTTTCTACATACTAAGCTTGATTGATATTTTGATCTTTTGAAATGAATTATGCATAAAGATCATCATTACTGCAGAGGAAATAAACTCCATTGGCTTCACTTGTGATTTTAAAGTATATATCCTTTTGGGTATCAGACATCTTCAATTTCTCTTCCTGGATTTTGACATACATTTTTGCATAAGACCAGACACCTATATTTCCATCCTGACAACTATTTTCTTTAAAAATGCTTTGCTATACTCCCCTTAGAAGAAGAAAATGAATGTTTATCACTCAAAATATGAAGTATGATTTTCTGTGGAAATATTCTACATGTTCATGATGTTTTCAGAACTAGTCTATTTATCTAAATTCGAATGACTGACCATCGCTCTCACAGTATATTATCTTACTCAGGCATTGAGATCCAATTTTCATCAGCACTAGAGTTAACTTGATGGTTGTTTTGTACCTATTGACCATCCTCTATAATTTCTAATCCTGTAGCAATGGTAAAAACTTTCATTCTTGAAATTATATTATAGACATCTTTTTAACAAGGCAATTGTCTCACTTGAAGCTTTTATTATAAATATAGAAACTGAAAAATTATTCCTTTATATCATAAATATATCCCTTTCTCATCATATCTATTAATATAAGAATAAATGGTTGAATTTGAATGTTGTGCTATAATACAAAATATGCAAATACCATCACCCAGTGATCATGCCTCAGATTCTATAGATGTCAAAAGTTCAGCCTCCTTGCTTTTTATATATAAAAAATGTACTGACTCTGTGGGAGTCAAAGATATGAATATTTAACAAATGGTTAGTAGATTTTACTTGGGCTGACCTTTCCTTTTATCATCATCAACAATCATAGAACAAGTAGAGAAAGGCACAACAAATTTAATACATGAACATTTTTAAAATTGACTTATGAATATGTCTTTTTTTGTCCTTAATGCATAAGATGAAGAAATAAAAGCTGAATGCTTATAGTAGCTTTGGATGGCTGAAATAACTGTGTTCAACCACATTCAACGACTATTTATTGTCATCCTGGACAAAGGTTGCCAAGCTTTGCATTTACATCTGTCTTTACACTTTTATTTTAATTTTATTTTATTTTAGTTTTTTTAGATTTTTAAAATTTATTTGACAGACAGATCACAAGTAGGCAGAGAGGTAGACAGAGAGAAAGGGTGGGGGAGAAGCAGGCTCCCTGCTGAACAGAGAGCCAGATGTGGGGCTTGATCCTAGGACCCTGAGATCATGACCTGAGCCTAAGGCAGAGGCTTAACCCACTGAGCCACACAGGTGCCCCACATCTATCTTTACACTTTTTTTTTTTAAAGATTTTATTTATTTATTTGTCAGAAAGAGAGAGCAAGCACAGGCAGACAGAGTGGCAGGCAGAGTCAGAGGGAGAAGCAGGCTCCTGCCAAGCAAGGAGCCTGATGTGGGACTCGATCCCACAACGCTGGGATCATGACCTGAACTGAAGGCAGCTGCTTAACCAACTGAGCCATCCAGGCGTCCCTATCTTTACACTTTTAATCAATATTAGGATAAATAGTTCTTCATACTTATTATCCTTGACAGATTTTTAAAAACAAAATCAAGTAGATTTAGGTCAAAAGAAAAAAATAACCTGCCTATTCAGGATAAGGTAGCTGAATTTTAGCAACACTCTGTGTAAAAAAAAGTCTTAGGACTTTTCATTGGCAGAAACCTCAAAATTACTCAATAATGGTATATGATTTTTAAAATGGATAAAAATTTACATTATATTTTGAGAATAAGAGAGGACATAGTCTTATTATACTTTATCATATAATAACCTGGGTGTTATAGTGACAACAATAAGATAAATAAAAAAAAATGTTGATAGGTTTAGGGACATTTACAAATGTGTATGAAGAGTGTTCCTTAAGATTGGGAAATTTTATCTTTGAAAAATAGACTGGGGGTAAATCTAACTTTTGTTTACAAACATTTGAGAATGATCACTGGAGGGATATGTAGACTTGCCCTTTGTGGGCCTAAATTATTGAGCCACCATCGTGAAGAGGAAGAGTCTGAGAAGCAGATTTTTTTTTTCACCACATGAAAAAGCCTTCTAATACTGGTAGCTATTCACTAGCTTAAAAAACAATGAGTGTTATACTGCTGTGAAAATATATTAAAAAGCAGTGATTTTCAAGTTTAGAAGATACTATAGAACCAAGGAGGCAAATTAGTAGGACAAGGGATCTCCATCCCTAACTCAATAAAAACAATCCCACATTTATATACTTTATATATCCAGCCTTTGTAAGATTAATTTCAAAAGGAAAAAAAAAAAACTATGGTTCAATTTACAAGTACTGAATTACATAACCATCTGGCGGTAATGTTATAAAGAAAATTTAAGCACTTAAGGGAGTATTTGAATTAGGTGGCCCTTAAACACCTTCAAACACTGTTTTAATAAGAATTGTAATGAAATTATAATGTTGCCTACAAATAAAGTATCTCAGAAGTTTACAAACTCTTTCATCCTCACCACAGCCCTGAAAGCAAGCATGATTTTTGCACACGAGTGTGCAGAAGATAGAAAAAATTAGCAGATTTAACAAGGGACTATGGTATGTGGAGAAAGCTGGGTTTATAAACTTGGTTACACTTTCACCATTCCATAATATTATAGAATCATCAAATTCAGATTTATCTTAAAGATCATATCCCAAACTATTCTAGCCCTTAGATTTTAAGACTCACATATAGCATTACCATTTAGTACTTGGTTAGTCTATACTTTAATATCTTCAGTTTTACTCACTTGTTCTTGAATGATCTTATTCCATTTGGAGTAGATCAGCCATTAAAATGTGCCTTCTTATGTGGTCTGGAATCTGCCTTTTCATATGACCCAATCCAAAACATGTGCTTTTTCATATCCATCTACGATGGTCTCTTTCTTAAAAGTGTTTGTATTTGGGAAAGTACAATGTGGAGATAAAACATTGCAGTATAGGAAGAGTTTCTGCAATGGGATTATACTTCCAAAAAAAAAAAAAGTCTCCTTTTCCATAATAAATTATATTTAAAACAGAACAGCTAACATAAACATTTGTTATCATTTGGTCTGTTTTGGCTAACATCTTCATAAAATAAAAGACTGTAATGACAAGCATGGTGATAGTTAAGCAATTTACACTCAGTCTGCAACTAAAGGAAAGCTATAGAATAGAAGTCTCTAAAAACTAGTCTAGAGAGAATTTTTACCTTCTCGGTAGTTAATTAGCAAAAGTAATATGAATATCACACAGAATCGGGAGCTTTTTTCTGTGGGGAGAGAATCATTAACTCTGGGTGGAATCTCAGCTGTTATAGTTTGTCAATCAATCAGTAGGCCATAAAATGGCCAGAGAAAAGCCACAGAAAGGCATATGTTAAAGCAAGAGAGATTTTTGGGGCACCTGGGTGGCTCAGTGGGTTGGGCCTCTGCCTTCGGCTCAGGTCATGGTCTCAGGGTCCTGGGATTGAGCCCTGAATCAGGCTCTCTGCTCAACAGGAAGCCTGCTATCCCCACAACCACCCCACCTGCCTTTCTGCCCACTTGTGATCTCTGTCAAATAAATAAATAAAATCTTAAAAAAAGAGAGAGAGAGAGAGGGAGAGAGAGATTTTTCCACAGGTACTGGGATACTCATTCATGGAAATTTGTACTTTCAAAACAGTATGTAGTTCCTGGAGTCAAGGCAAGACCTCACTGTCTGGTACCACTCAGAAACAAAGCAGACATGGGCAGGTAAGAGGTATCTGATCAGTGGATTGCATTTCATTTAAATATACAGGTCAACTGCTTAAGCTGGGTAGAAAATTTTAAAGCAATTTTAGAGTTACCAAGTTAAGAAACTAAATTTGAAACTCACATATAGATTCTATCTACCTATCTATCCATTTATTTAGCAATCATCTATGTATCTATATATCTACATCAAACTCATTTATCTACCTTATTAATCTTAAAGGTTGTTTTAATTGTTCTCCTTTATTTTATAGTAGTTATTTGCTATCATGCAGAAGACAAATTTTAGGGGGGGACAAGATGGCGGGGAAGTAGGATGAGGCACCTTTTCAATTTGTACCCTAAGTGAGCTGATTACCCACCAAAGAACTCCGATCACCCATGATATCAGCCTGAGATCAGAATTATACATGTCTGGATCTCTACAAACAGGATCCAACAGCACATTAAAAAGATTATCCACCATGACCAGGTGGGATTCATCCCTGGACTACAAGGATGGTTCAACATTTGCAAATCAATCAATGTGATAGAACAAATTAATATGAGAGGAGAGAAGAACCTCATGGTCCTCTCAATTGATGCAGAAAAAGCATTTGACAAAATCCAGCATCCGTTCCTGATTAAAATGCTTCAAAGTATAGAGATAGAGGGAACATTCCTGAACTTCATAAAATCTATCTATGAAAGACCCACAGCAAATAATATCCTCAATGGGATGTATCACTTTCACTACTCTTGTTCAACATAGTATTAGAAGTCCTAGAAACAGCAATCAGACAACAAAGAGAAATAAAAGGTATCCAAATTGGCAATGAAGAAGTCAAACTCTCTCTCTTCACAGATGACATGATTCTTTATATGGAAAACCCAAAAGACTCCACCCCCAAACTACTAGAACTCATACAGCAATTCAGCAACGTGGCAGGATACAAAGTCATTGTACAGAAATCTGTGGATTTCTTATACACAGAAAGGGAAATTAGAGAATTGATTCCATTTACTGTAGCATTAAGAACCATAAGATACCAGTGAATAAACCTAACTAAAGAGGTAAAGGATCTGTACTCAAGAAACTACAGAACACTCATCAAAGAAATTGAAGAAGACACAAAAAGATGGAAGACCATTCCATGCTCTTGAATCAGAAGAATAAACATTGTTAAAATGTCTATACTGCCTAGAGCAATCTATACTTTTAATGCGATTCCTATCAAAATTCCACCGGTATTCTTCAAAGAGCTGGAGCAAATAATCCAAAAATTTGTATGGAATCAGAGGAGACCTCGAATTGCTAAGGAAATTTTGAAAAACAAGAATAAAACTGGGGGCATCACATTACCTGATTTCAAGCTTTATTACAAAGCTGTGATCACCAAGACAGCATGGTACTGGCATAAAAACAGACACATAGACCAGTGGAACAGAGTAGAGAGCCCAGATATGGACCCTCAACTCTATGGTCAATTAATCTTCGACAAAACAGGAAAAAATATACAATGGAAAAAAGATAGTCTCTTCAATAAATGGTGCTGGGAAAACTGGGCAGCTATATGTAAAAGAATGAAACTCGACCATTCTCTTACACCGTACACAAAGATTAACTCAAAACGGATAAAAGACCTCAACGTGAGAGGTCAGAATACTAGAGGAGAACATAGGCAGTAATCTCTTCGATATCAGCCACAGCATATCTTCTTTCAAGATATGTCTCCAAAGGCAAAGGAAACAAAAGCAAAAATAAACTTCTGGGACTTCATCAAAATCAAAAGCTTCTGCACAGCAAAGGAAATAGTCAAAAAAACAAAGAGGCAACCCAGAATGGGAGAAGATATTTGCAAATGACAGTACAGACAAAAGGTTGATATCCAGGATCTATAATGAAAAACTCCTCAAAGTCAACACACACAAAACAGACAATCATATCAAAAAATGGGCAGAAGATATGAACAGACACTTCTCCAATGAAGACATACAAATGGCTATCAGACACATGGAAAAATGTTTATCATCACTAGCCATCAGGGAGATTCAAATTAAAACCACACTGAGATATCACTTTACACCAGTTAGAATGGCCAAAATTAACAAGACAGGAAACAACATGTGTTGGAGGAGATGTGGAGGAAGGGGAACCCTCTTATACTGTTGGTGGGAATGCAAGTTGGTGCAGCCTCTTTTGGAGAACAGTATGGAGATTCCTCAAGAAATTAAAAATAGAACTTCCCTATGACCCTGCCATTGCACTCCTGGGTATTTACCCCAAAGATACAGATGTAGTGAAAAGAAGGGCCATCTGTACCCCAATGTTTGTAGCAGCAATGGTCACAGTCGCCAAACTGTGGAAAGAACCAAGATGCCCTTCAACGGACAAATAGATAAGGAAGATGTGGTCCATATACACTATGGAGTATTATGCCTCCATCAGAAAGGATGAATACCCAACTTTCGTAGCAACATGGACGGGACTGGAAGAGATTATGCTGAGTGAAGTCAGTCAAGCAGAGAGAGTCAATTATCATATGGTTTCACTTTTTTGTGGAGCATAACAAATAGCATGGAGGACATGGGGAGTTAGAGAGGAGAAGGGAGTTGGGGGAAATTGGAAGGGGAGGTGAACCATGAGAGACTATGGACTCTGAAAAACAATCCGAGGGGTTTGAAGTGGTGAAGTGGCGGGGGGGTGGGAGGTTGGGGTACCAGGTGGTGGGTATTATAGAGGGCACGGATTGCATGGAGCACTGGGTGTGGTGAAAAAATAATGAATACTGTTATGCTGAAAATAAATAAAAAAATAAATTTTTAAAAAAGACGACAAATTTTAGGTTTTTTTTTAAAGAAAGGTGTCTCCATGCCTGTGGTCTCAAATGGCAATTAATCCAGTTACCTATGTGTAAAAGTGTTCACAACATTTATGAGTTGCTCTGCGTACAAAGGGTGTTCTATGATCTGAAATACAATAATAATCACTGAGCTATACTTCATGTCCAGATATGGCTAGTATTTTTTATACTACCATTGGAGCATCAGTAAACCCAGAAATATGATTTCCATTTAGCTGTAGAATATCACTGAAGACAATAAGAGTTGAATACAAGTAAAGTAACATTTTAGGTCAAATTATGGTATTTATTTACTCAAAAGAACATAATGAATCTTCAGCAAACATAACTATGATTGCCAAAGCTGAGATACACTACACATATAGGACTTAAAAAGATCGAAATGAGAACTGCTGTTTCATCACTGATATTATGTGATGCTGTTATAGGCAATAAAGAGGAGCTAAATGTGGTTCTCCTCATTTCTTTTTCAGTTTTTCTAGTCTCCAATTTTATGAGTTCCTAGCAAACTGTAGAGTCTTCTGGGAAAATACTGCTTCATTTTAATGGAAATATGGAAATGAAAAGAAAGCAAAGTTATAAACAATTTTATACATCACATGCACAGAGACAGAGAGAGAAACTGAGATATATAATAATTTACCATTTTCCAGCAATCAGTTTTAGACTGCTTTTCTTTTGTCTTAAGATTTCAGATCTAGGTCCTCAAAGAAACTGTTTTCAACTTTTATATTTATTATTTGCTTAAAACAACTTAAGACAACTTTATCTTTGCATTTTTATATCTTAGGGGAAAAGTAAAGAATGGTGTATATTCCGCCCTCTGTCGCATAATAAAGAAACATGCTAAGTAACAATAACACTGGAAGGAACTGTTGGGAGTATTGGAGAGCTCAGATTAAGTTGATAAGGGGAGCCATGGAAAACACTGAAAAGCTGTCCTTGTTCACTAATATATTCTGCAATGATGGCTTAAAAGCAACTAAGTTTTTTCTCCTTAAATCATATTTCCATGTCATTCATGATATATCATTTTAGCTACCCTCTGTCATGGTGCTTATTCTATTATGATTGAATTTTATTTGCTTTCATTTTACGAACATGACAGCACTGGGGGAAAAAAAAAAAAAACACTGAGAATTCTAACAGAGTACCAATAATGAACAAACAGAAGAAAGAAATTAGTACTTCAACTCCATTTTGTCCTGACTCTCATATTTTGGAAATAGTTTCCTGCTACTAGCAAGCAGTTGTGCTGCAGGGCAGAATCAACTCACTTCCTAATTCATATTTAGTTCTTAGCCTTCCCTCTTAGTTTGGGTGGGTGATACATGATGTCCGCATGAGCTCTCTTTCTGAACTTAAATTTTCCAGAGGGAAAAAAACCCACATAATCTGCTTTCTCATCCTCTGTGATTAATTTCTGGAATACAATACGTGAGTGAATCTGAGTGATACAGTTCCTATGAAGCTGGAGTGGACTTCTGCTTCAGAAAACTTAGTGACGTTGCAACCAGCTCTCTGTAGGTGTCACCTGTTTGCAGTGGTGCAGAGGGAAAATATGGGGAAGACAAAAAGGAAACGATTAATGTAGTTTGTGTTTCAGATTCCATGCCAATTTAGTAATGTGTATTAATGACACATTTTGGCAATAAAGCTATGTAATAATCATTAAACAGAATTGCCATTCCCCATTAACAGCAGACTGTGTTATAACACATTGGCTAATTCCTCGTTAAATTCAACATAAATTAAATAACAGATTTTATGTGTATAGCCAAAAAGAAAGATCCTTTAATTTTATTTTCCTAAGAAAATAAACATCCTTAGGGAAAAATTGGCCAAACCTTCATGTTATGATTAGAGAACAAAACAGAAAGTCTCTTTTTCCTTCCTTCCTTCCTTCCTTCCTTTTCTTTCTTTCTTTCTTTTTTTCTTTCTCTCTTTCTTTCTTTTTTCATGTTTGAAATTATCATTCAAAGATAGTTAAAGAAAATGAAGTTTATTTCTCTGTGGTGAATTTCTCTGTGGTATTTCTCTGTGGTCTTTTAGGAAAATGCTTATTAGCTGTAAGCTCCAAATTTGCAACTTACAAATGTATTTGCTTTCAGGGTCATTAAAGATGCTCCAAGAGACTGAAATTTTGAGATTGGAAGGAGTAGAGGGAGATGGGCAGTGGAGAAGAGGACACTGATTCTGTTGCCTGCTCCTCTCCACCATTGCCTGGGCATGGTTTAGACATGTTTTCTATAGATGGTGTTTGGTGACTTTGGTCTTGCCATGTGAAGTGTGGATGCACTTATCTTCTGTCTCTGCATCTGTGAAGGTCATAAGACTTCTGGACTAGAAAATGGACACTCTCTTGCATCCCAGTAGAGGTTCAAATATACTATATTTGATATTTAGAATTGTAATGACATGCGTAAGAAAACCCAAAAGGCCTATCAGAAGAAAATTACTATAAAGAAGACAGGACATTTTAGCTAGACTTAGTACTAAGGTCAAGTTATTTGAAAGTAGTTTGGCTCTGAACAGAGTATATATATTTACATATATATTTCAAAAATATATATAATTGTGAAATTTTGTGAAAATTTTGGGTGAAATTTTGGGTGATTTTAACATTATTCCTTATATTTATGTATTTAAATTTTTCCCTTATATTTTTCAATATTGTTTGGATTTCCATATGGTTATTTCTTAAAAGATTTATTTATTTATTTTAGAGAGAGAGAGAGAGAGAGAAAATGGGGGAGAAGCACAAAGAGAGAGGGAGAGAGAATCTTAAGCAAACTCCCTGCTAAGTGTGGAGCCCTACTCAGGGCTTGATCTCAAAATCCTGAGATCCAAGAATTGGATGTCTAACCTACTGAGCCACACAGGTATGCTACCATATGGCTATTTTTTAATGAGAAAAATATGTTGGGGAAAAGGAATATAGTTGAAATGATTACATGGGATATAAAGAAAAATGAAAGACAGGAAATTTAATGGCATGAAAAATGTTGAATATTTGCTACATGAAGAGTTTAGCTAGAATGGATCAATCACACTATAGAGCTTTCTTAACATTTAATAAGGAATAATTGTAATGATTATCAAATAATTAAGCAGATGAAGGGTTTTTTCCCGGATGAGCTGATCAGCTCAGTTTGTTTGAATGAAAATAACATTTTATTTCTAAAGTGTGTCTAAGTAAGATTGAAACATAATCTCAATGGTTATGTGGACCTGTAATTAATGTCATATTTGTAATTTTGAATATTCCTAGCTGAAAATAATCTTATGATGCCAATATGAAGGAAATGTTACAATACCTTGTAAATTACTAATAGAATTGAACTACTCTGTAATTTTGTAAATAACATAGTTTAAATAACCAAAAGGTAAGTAACTTCTCAGAATTACCCATTTTTCCCCCTTTAACTCTTATTAGGAAATGAGAAATCTTACTGACCATTTAAAAATTCTATGTTTTTCTAAATATTCTAAAACCCATTTTTTTTTTGTTAGCCCTTCCATATTTACCTGTCTTGCTTTCCCCAAAATTTTCTCAAAGCAACCCGACATGGATATTCCTAAATTTCTACAGAGTTATTAAATTAATAGTGCTCAGGGATTAATAATGTTAATATATTGGCTTTTCTCTACTGTCCCTCTTCCAAACTTATTAAGACACATGTTTAAGTGAGATTTCCTGAGTTATAGTGGTGTAATTCACATTTACTTGAGCTTGAGCTTCCATTAGAGAATCATATTTCAGTATAAATGAATCAAACAGTATGTTATATACCTTAAACTTACATAATGTATGAAAAATATATCTCAATTTTTAAAAAGATCAAGTTTTGCTATACATAGAAAACCCTAAAGACTCCCAAAAAACTGCCAGAATACAAAATCAAGGTACCTGTGCAACAGATTTCAACCATTCCTATGCAACAGATTTCACTAATAATTTCACTAATAATGAAGTAGAAGAAAGTGAAATTAAGAGAACAATCCCATTTAAAATTGCAGCAAAAATAATAAAATATCTAGGGCTAAACTTAACCAAAGAGGTGAAAGACCTGTGAGGTGTAAGACTCTAAAATATGTGAAACATTAATGAAAGAAATTGAAGACAACACAAAGAAATGGTAAGAACATTTTATGCTCATGGATTAGAAGAACAAATACTGTTAAAATGTCTATACTTCCCAAAGCAATCTACACATTTAATACAATCCCTATGAACATAGCAACAGCATTTTTCATAGAACTAGAACAAACAATTATAAATTTGTATGGAACCACAAAAGATCCTGAATAGCCAAAGAAATCTTGAAAAAGAAAAACAAAAGTGGAGGGATCACAGTTCCAGATTTCAAGTTATATTACAAAGTGTGGTAATCAAAACAGTCTGGCACTGGCATAAAAATAGACATGCAGCGAGGTGCCTGGGTGGCTCAGTGGGTTAAGCCTCTGCCTTCAACTCAGGTCATGATCTCAGGGTCCTGGGATTGACCCCCTGCATTGGGTTTTCTGCTCAGTGGGGAGCCTGCTTCCCCCTTTCTCTGCCTGCCCCCTGCCTATTTGTGATCTCTCTCTCTCTGTATCATATAAATAAATAACATCTTTTTTAAAAAAAATAGACATATAGAACAATGGTGCAGAATAGAAAACCCAGAAATAAACCTACAATTATACAGTTAATTCATCTTTACCAAAGAAGGAAAGATTATACAATGGGAAAAAGACAGTCTTTCCAACAAATGGTTTTGGGAAATTGAAATAGCTACATGCAAAAGAATAAAACTAGACCACTTTATTGCACCCTACACAAAAATATACTCAAAATGGTTGGAAGTCCTAAGTATGAGACCTAAAGCCATAAAAATCCTAGAGGAGAGCACAGTCAGTCATTTTTCTGATATCAGCCATAGCAAGATTTTTCTAGATATTCTCCAGAGGCAAGGGAAATAAAACCAAAAATATATTATTGGGACTACATCAGAATAAAAACTTCTGAACAGTGAAGGCTACAATCAATAAAACTAAAAGGCAACCCACGGAGTGGGAGAAGATATTTGAAATGAAGTGTTCAATCAAGGGTTAGTATACAAAATATAGGTAGAACTTATATAAATCAACACCCCAAAAACAAATAAACCAATTACAAAATGGGCAGAAGAGATGAATTGAAATTTCTCCAAAGTAGACACACAGATGGCCAACAGGTATATGAAAAGATGCTCAACATCATCATCATAGAAATGCAAATCAAAACTATAATGAGATATCACCTCACACCTATCAGAAAGGCTAGAATCAACATGAGAAACACCAGGTGTTGGCAAGAAAGTGGAGAAAAAAACACTTGTGCACTGTTGGTGAGAATGCAAGCTAGTGCAACCACTGTGAAAAACAGAGGATCCTCAAAAAGTTAAAAATAGAACTACCCTATGATCCAGTAATTACACTATTGTATTTACCCCCAAATACAAAAACACTAATTCAAAGGGATACATGTGCCCTTATGGTTATTGTAGCATTATTTACGATAGCCAAATCATGGAAGCAGCCCAAGCGTGCACTGATAAATGAATGGATAAAGAAGAGGTGATACATACACACAATGGAATATTATTCATCCATAAAAAATGAATTCTTGCCATTTGCAACAACATGGATGGAACTAGAGAGCATAATGCTAAGCAAAATAAGTCAGTCAGAGAAAGACAAATACTATATGATTTCATTCAATGTGGAATTTAAGTAACAAACCAACAAAGAAAAAAAAGAGACAAACAAAAAAAAATAGACTCTTACCTAGAGAGAACAAACTGGTTGTTACCAGAGGGGAGGTGGGTGCAGGGATGGGTGAAATAGATGATGGGGATTAAAGAGTACACCCATTGTGATGAAGCACTGAGCGATGTATAGAATTGTTGAGTCATTATATTGTACACCTGAAACTAACAAAAGATATGTTAATTATACTGGAATTAAAAAATTAAAAAACTTGATTAAAAAATAAATCTTAACTACAAATATGTGTATTTGATATATATTGATTATACCTCAATTATTGAAGGAAAAATTGAAGCCTTTTAATTCTAAAAATGCATATATTGTACTCACATATAAATCCATTTTGATCATATAAAAATGACTGGAAGTTTGACCTGAATTTTTTGTTGGGGGTGGTGGTGATCTATTTCCTTAGTGACTGGACTCTTTTCTGACTTTAATAATTTTGATTCCTTTCCTCTAAGCTACAGTTCCCCTGTTCATTCAAAAATATTTTATACCAGGACATTTTAAGCCCGTAGAGAACCTCTAATTTTAGAATACCTACCTGATTTAGTCTAAATCTTTGAGTAACAATAGGTTGCTTATTCTAACTCATTGCTTCTTACTGCTAATCTGAGGATTAGGACTAATCAAAAATTAAATGTATCACCTGGAAAGGTTCTTAAAAGTATCATTACTTGATCCACCTCCTTGTAAATACTAATTCCTGTCGGGGTGGGGATTCTTTTAATTTTCTAAAAGCTTTCCTCGCTGATACTTAATGTGTGGCCAGTCTTAGGAACCATTGGTCATTTTTGAACTTTAGAACTTCTTTAGAAGCAGTGAGTAAGACTAGAAAAAATCTTGAAAAGTAAATTTGCATCAATTTATGGGATCAAGGATATGCCTTTCTTCAAAGGAGAGCCACAACTATGATTAACAATTTAGATAAGATAACCTCTCAAACCTGGTAAAAAGATCTAAGCTTCCTTAGCTACAGAAAGAAAAGGGGAAAATATAAACTTGGCTAGGATCCCTGGGCAAGTATAAAATGAAGTGGAGAAAAGTTAAGTGCTTCTTTAACTTATACCCTGATAGAAGGAAATGAAATATAACTATAGACTATGATTATATAGACTATAACTATATAGTTAGAGGGTATAACTATAAAAAATATGACTATAGAATATAACTGTAGAAATTTAGGGTGATGAAATAATTTTTTCCCTATGCCATTACTTCCTAAAAATAGATAGTATTCTGAAATAGATATATAATATATGTAAAACATACTTAGGTTTTATTTTGGTGTGAATTGTTTAGATAATCACTGCAATGCTCTACTTCATTTAGCTTGAAGTTAAGTATGGTTTCAATCTTAGGTTAAACATTAGGGAAATACTTTGCAGCCAAAACAGCTTTTGTCCATCCCCTCTCAATTTCCCCCCAAAACAAAATTATTTCATGGGTAGTATTAGGATTTTTGTATCCAAAATGCCTTCCCTATCAACTGAAGAGTGATTAGAATTTAGTGACAGACAGACTAATGTCTCTTTCCTCAATTTCCACACTACCATCTAGCAGGAGGATCAGGGTTTTCCATTTTGCTAACGTGTTGGACTAGAGGTATTGAATATCTTCCTATTGTAAAATACCTAAAATACTGAATAAAAATACTGGGAAACAAATCTTGTACATGTATAGCTGAACTTTCAGTAAAGAAAATCTCTATGGTTCAGACTGATGATGGGATAAAATATTAGAGTGGTAAACTTATAGGCCAATGTTGCAGCTTTACTGTCAGGGAACAAAGAAACTTTATGTAGTATCTTGGTTCCAATGTCCACATCAGAATAGATTAAGTAGGGATGATGGTAGTGGAAATGCAGCCAGGCCTGCCATGTAAAGCTGGGATCCACAAAGTGCTAAACCTTCAATGAAATGATGGAATTGAAAAACAATCTTCTACCTAACAGAGTAAGATAATCCAAAAACTTTTAAAATCATGACTTATGGAGAGAAAAAATACTCCCCTTAGAATCTGAGACCATATATATAGCAGATGCTATTGAGGCTCTCTATCTCATGCTCTGGGCCCATCTGCAATCTCACCTTCAGCTGTGTTATTCAGTTTCCATGCATTTAGCAGATTTTCCATCTCATATTACTGCCCCCCACCCCCTATTTTTCTCTGAAGTCCCTAACACATGTTGGGCCACCCTCAATCAATGGAAGATGGAGAGCCAGGAAAAACATTTCTCAACTCCTTCTCTTCTAAGGAAGATTCTGAGGAACATTGTTTCTTAGAAGACAAACCCCACCCCAGGAAGATATATCACATCCTGCCCAGCTTTATTGTACTTACTTCCTCAATCCAACTTCCTGGGATCACCTCCCAGATATGACACCAATACACAAGTTATTGTATTGTAAGTAATGCTTTCAGAGAAATAAAAATTAAAATAATGGATTTTTACCTCATGTACATTTGGGGCTCGAATTTATGTAATTCAGTGAATTCTCAAGCTGAAAGTATCAATGTCAAGTTATACTCAGGTCATTCATTCACCTGACAGAAACAAATGCAAAACACTCTGGTGGTATATACCCTCAAACCAAGACACCTAGGGTCATTTCAGATAAAGCCCCTCAAAAATGAGTTCCAAATACAAAATTACAAAGCATGAGAAGAAATAATCTATTCAAAGCAATATGAAGAGCTAAGGATTATATTTTTTAACTGTTGCTGAGTAGCCTTAAATAATGCTATCATATTATCTCACAGTTTCTATGGGTCACAAACACAGTGAGGAGGGGATAATTTGTTTCTGTTTCCATGATTTTTTGTGATATTAGCTGGAAAACTTAAGGGCTGACTAGCTAGAACTACCTGAAGACTTGCTTCGTCTGTTTGCGCTGTTACAACAAAAGTTGTAGACTTTTGTAGACTGAGTGGTATATAAAAATATAAATTTATTTTTCACAGTTTGGGGCTGGAAGTCTGAGACGTTGGTGCTGGTATATTCAGTGTTTCATGAGGACCCACTACACTGCAACTTCTCCCTGTATCCTTACTAGGTCGAAGGGACAAAGGCACTAATCCCATTTGTGAGTGTTCCATTGTCATTACCCGATTACTTTCCAATAACTTTACCAAATTACTTTCCATATGTCATCACTTTGGACTTTAAGTGTTTAACATATAAATTTTGGGAGGACACAAACCCTCACTATGACAGCAACTTAATGGGGGCTAGAGGAGCCGCTTCCAAGATGGCTCCCTTACACAGCTAGCAAATGGGTGCTTCTGTTGACAGGAGACTTTAGCTCTTCTCCAAATGGTCTTCGCTATAGGGCTACTTGAGCATCCTCATGATATGGTAGCTAGCTGTCCCCAGAAGGATCAGTCTAAGAGACAAGACCAAGGAGGAGGCTGTAATGTATTTAATGAGCTAACCTCAGAAATCATACACTGTGACTTATGCAGTACCTTTTTTTGTCACATAGGTCAGTCCTATTAAATGTGGTAGGAGATTTCACAGGGGTGTGAACACCAGGGGGCAATGATTCTTGGGGAAACCCAGAGACTGTGATAGCTTTGTATTATGCCAAATTATGTTCAAAAAAATATTTTCCCCAGACTCCCCGTCCTAGCATAGTTCTGTGTGAATGAGGACCAGGAAAGAGATATTGCATGAGATTTGGAAGGATGAAATGAAGCAGGAGCTGTATTCCCTTTATTCTCAGAAATCAGGGAGGCAATGTTGCCATTCAAGTGGGTTGTCATTTACATGCTGTCTTATCCGGCTGAATTGGAATGGTAGCTGGACCCACAGTAAGGCCACCCCTGCCAGATTCCCCCTTAAAACTTCTCTGACTTCTGAATGAGACATGTTTGAACTGGTATCAGTGCCTCCTGTGGTGCACCCCAACTTTGAGGCTGAAGACTTCGAAGCAATGAAAGACTAAACTGGCCTCGGTCTGTCCTGATGGTTTCTGGTTTATTCCTGCAGGTACCTGGTTGTCCCTGCTCCCTCATTTCATACCCATCTTTGCTCCCTCACTGCATGTCCTGATGACTTCAGGCTTAGCACAAGACACAGAAATAATAGCTTCACCAAGATTGTTTAACCAACTCCCACAAATATATGAAGGCAAATCCTTATGATAAATCCCTTATTATACCCAAATCTGGTGGTTCTGCTTTTCAGATCAAACTCTGACCGACACAGAGACTATAAAATAAGTAGCTTTAAATTGAATGAAGCAGGAAAGAAGAAATCAATTACTATAAGAGATAAGATGGCATAAAAAGGCAAATACTTTGAAAAGGGGCCAAATGCAAGTTATAAAAATGAAAAATATATTAAATAAAGAGCAACCTTCTAATATATGGGTTTAATAGTTAGATATAGACTTGGAACATGATATAGGAAACTATAACAAATAAACGGTTATTCAAATAAGATCAATATTTATTTCTCTCATAAATGCCAGCAATTCAGGGCTCCTGTGGCTGATCCTGTGGCTGATAACACATCTCCACATTGCCAAACAAACCAGATTTCTTTGTGTAACATCTCCGTTAAGCTTTTACATCTGTGTCCTGCAAGGCTGCTTCACATCTTGCCATCACATCTGCACCCGACTGTACCAGAGTGATAGAAAAAAATAGGAGGCCGGTTCCTTTCCTTTTAAGGCTGTGATCCAAAAGTTACACATATCAATTTTACTTAATTCCCATTGATCTAGCCATAAATAGTTGCCATGGAGCCTCGCAAATGTCTTAAGGTAGGTGTTCAATTATTCATATACAAATTGCGTTACTGCAAATGAGAATGTGAATATTGTGTCTCTGACACAATGGTTAAAAAGCAGGTAAGACACTTCGAAAAAGATCATTAATACACAGCAGAGAATTTTACACAGACTAAAGCAGAGAAAGACACGAAGAAAAGTAATAGATTAAAATACAATAGATACAAGAGGGGAAAGGAAAAGATTAGGATTTTTTTCAAAATATATGTCACATGAATCTTAAGCTTTGAGAGGTATACTGAATCTGGAGCAAAATAAAATAAAATTACACATAAATATCATGCAGAAAAACCAAAACACCCAAGACAAAGAGAAGATATTTAGAATCAACAAAAATAACCCATCAGGAATACTTTTTTAAAAATTTTTTCTACTTAACTTTTAATAAATGAGAAGAAAAACAGTAGTCTGTCTCATAAAGAACATTTATAATACATAACAATCCAGAAAGCCTCCTGGTGAGGTAGGAACAGCTTTGGAAAACAACAACTCACGGTCATAAAACGTACAAAAAGTTAGGTAAAATGTTGAAGCACTAAAGGACATTTTATATGCATCTGCATTGAATGAGATGATAATTGCATTTAAGTGTGCCACATCTGGCCCAAAGGACAGGCTATGGTCTACACAAAACAACACAACATGGAAGTTTCATAAAGAATCACACAATACATTGATATACTTCATTGTGCTCTTTCAAGGCAGGACCATAACATGGCAATTTGTATCTTTTTCTATATAGTTACATAGTAATTGTATGTTACTTTCCCTTCAGCATCTTTTTTTTTTTTAATATTTTATTTATTTATTTGACAGAGATCACAAGTAGGCAGAGAGACAGGCAGAAAGAGAGGAGAAAGCAGGCTCCCTGCTGAGCAGAGAGCCTGATGCAGGGCTTGATCCCAGGACCCAGGTTCATGACCTGAGCCAAAGGCAGAGGCTTTCACCCACTGAGCCACCCAGGCACCCCTCCCTTCAGCATCTTTTTGCCAAAGACACTGGACCACAAAATTTTTGGTTTAAAAGTTTAAACTGAATGACATATAAAAGGCTCTTGTGCCAGTGAAAATGACTGCTAAATGTTCCAGAGCTTGTTGGTAAAACAAAATAGCATTGCCACATAATATTGGTGGAACTACATCAAAATAGTGCTATTACAATTCCCATTTCAGATGGCCAAACACTGTATTTGACAGTTTTCCATTTAAAAAACAACAAAAACCCTCCACTTTCCCAAGAGTTGGAACACTGATTTATGCCTTAACTGAAACTCCATTAAAATCAATATTTCTATATTGTAGAATTATTCTCCGTATTTGTATATGTGTGAACATCTTAGACAGCAGGTAAATGACATATCATTCAAATGATATCTGCTTATAAACAACAAAAGAATCTTCTAATCACAGGAACTTTGAGATAATAAATGTTCATTGTTCTCAGCCAGTGGTTATGCAGCAATAGATAACAAACACAATCCGACTCCAGGCGTTTTATCCATTGTACCTAAAGAAAAAGGATTCTGTGTTGGTGATACAGTTTTAAGCACAGTGGTTAACACAAGCTCTGGGGGTGCCTGGGTGGCTCAGTCTTTTATTTTGGTTGGGGGTGGATTCCAGCTTTTTAAATTTTTCCCCTTTTACACAAAACAAAGTTGAAGAAATAATACAAGATTAAAACTGCAAAAGTAGTTAATTGGTAGATCACATATACACAAAAAAAATCCAGAGAGCAAGACAGGCTTATCTACAATGAGGAAACATGTAAAAATTAAGGTAGTATGTAGTTTTCATATGAAACATTTAAATAAAAAACAAATCAAACATATGCTACAATGGGTGCTACTGTTTACAGTCAGATTGAAGGGAAGAAAACACTTATTTAGGGAGAGATATACCACAAGGTCCAGCATCAGTGCAATAAATTCACATTCTAGATTCTTCATAAAATCTACATTTCAATGCATTGCTGTGCTTACATGGAAATAAGTAAATCTCTAAAATTAGATAACCTAATAAACATACAAAAATGATCTGAATCCTGAGAAAGAATCAGTAGTGAATTGCCTTTAAGACACAAAAGGGAAATTTAGAGTCAGCCTGAGACTAAAGTTGTTATCAACATCATGTTCTAGACTAAGTCTGAAGGAACCTCGCATTACTTTAGTAAGCTGGGACCAGGTCTCCAAAAGAAATCATTTCTAATAATCCCTGGAGAAAAAGTTGATCCTACAATACCCAAAGATTGAGATTAAATAAATTAAGCCAAAGTGGGTGAAACATCAGAAACAACAAACACCTAATTTAGATTCCGAAGGGTTTCGGTTATTGGGATGATCATGATGAGGGAACAGGAGGCTGGCTGAGGACAAAGCAAGAGCTGGCGCCTTGCACCCCCCCCCCCTTCATCCGCTCCCCTCCATAGGTGTAGCATTCCTCAGGCACCCCTGACTGCCATAAAATGATAAATAGTTAACTTGCTAAGATCACAATCCTACAAGACAGGAATCTCCCTTGGTTTGCAAATGTCCTTGAGATTTACAAACAAAGAAGTTACCTTATCAATAGCCCAAATTCCAAAGACACAGAACTCAGTTTCTCAAGCCTAATGTCACCCTCCCCTCCATAAAAACCGAAGGAGGCGGAGGTAGAAGGAAAAGCAAATAAAGTTAAATTTCTTTAAACCTAAATCTCATTAACAAGGATGTTTGAGGGCGCCTGGGTGGCTCAGTGGGTTAAGCCGCTGCCTTCGGCTCAGGTCATGATCTCAGGGTCCTGGGATCGAGTCCCGCATCGGGCTCTCTGCTCAGCAGGGAGCCTGCTTCCCTCTCTCTCTCTGTCTGCCTCTCCATCTACTTGTGATTTCTCTCTGTCAAATAAATAAATAAAATCTTTAAAAAAAAAAAAAAAAAAAAAAAAAAAAACAAGGATGTTTGAATGTAACATTCCACCAGGAGACTCTCAATTGTCTTTACTTAATAGTAACTAAGCCTTCAATATCCTGATAGTATTCTTTGCCCCAATAACCCTTTGTCCTCACCTACCCAACTCCTGCGTATATAACCAACCACCCCTCACAACCCGGGGCAGCCGCATCTCTGCCTGCCCACGGGCCCTGTCCCCGTGCTCTAATAAATCACCTTTTGCACCAACGACGTCTTAAGAATTCTTTCTTTAGTCGTTGGCTCCGAACCTCCTCACCCCACCGAACCTGACTTAGGTTCTGGGACTTCATCAATCACAAAAGGAATATGAAATGACGACGTATTAACTGTCTACACAATGGGTGAAATCACAAAATAAGTAAATGACAAAATATTCTCGAGAATGAGAAGATATAGAATCCTTTTCTGGTTGTGATGTGTAACAATTTTCCCAACACTACATATATCTAGAAAACATGTAAAATGTGTGAGTCAAGCACTTTCAGAAACAAGACAATAAGCAACATAAAACTGTGGTCCAAGGGACAAGGAAACAAAGTGAGCCCTAGGATCTGCCTGGAAGCATTTTCCAAACCCTGGTGCAAGAGTATATTCCCCAGCCTGAACTCACTGACCTGCAGAGACAGAGATCAGAATAAAGGAATGCTAAAGTACCTAGAATGAGAAATGTGTAAGACAGATAACCAAAGAAGGAAAATATCTGAAGGAGAAACTCTAGGACCACACACAGGGTCCCCTTGAGTATGTTGCTGAATATTAATTTGCACTTCTATTGGGGAAACTCAGTAAGCTGGGAGCTTTAAGGCGAACAGTCCTAGAGCTCAAACAGATTATAGAAGTTCTGACTGATAAAGATAAAATCCATTGACTCCAGGACCCTACAAAAATGCCAAGGAACTTAAGTTATGTCTTCTTCTCGGGCAATTTTTTTCTTCAAGGGGCCAGATGAGAATTTCCCAAACTGATAAGGCTAATTGATCTGAACAACAGGAAAAGGTAATACTGCTGTGTAATAAGAGGAGAGCACGTGTAATAATACATCTGCCATAGCCTGAGAAGATACTGTAACCAGGACTACAGATCCCTCATGGGGGAAGGTCTAAGTCATCTGGAGTTCTGCCATCTGAACCACCCCAGGGGCTGTTTAAGATGGAAGGGAATGCAAATGGAGAGTTGAGGAGTATCTCAGTTTAGGCTGCTATAATAAAATACCCTAGACTGGGTGGCTTAAACAACAGATATTTCTAATAACTCTGGAGGCCAGAAGTTCAAAGTCAAGGTGCTGGCAGGTTTGGCAAGGTGCTGATGGTGACAGTCCTCTTCTTGGTTTGCAGACAGCTACCTTCCTGCTGGTTCTCACATGATCAGGGAAGAAAGAGAACATGACCAAAAGAGAAAAGAGAGAGAGAATGCCAGTGAGCTCTGGTCTTTTCTTCTTCTTCTATTATAAGGGCACTAACCCCTTCATGGGGCCCTACCCTCCTTATTCTGGTTTTGGACTATAGGTGAGCTTCAGTGGGTTGGAGTCCAGAGCCAGTGACCAAGTAATAATTCTTGAGGCATCTTTGGTGCAAAATGGTGGTTTATTAAAGCATGGGGACAGGACCCATGGGCAGAAAGAGCTGCTGCCCTGGAGTGGTGAAGCATGGCTGATTATGTACTATGGGGTTGGTAGAGGTAAGGAAAAAGGGAGGTTTCAAGAAAGTACTTTCATATGTTAAATGGATCTACAAGATACCAGAGGCCTTGCAATGATCAAGTTAAGGTTGTTTACCCCTCTAGCAATGCATTAACATGAAGACAGTTGGGAGAGTCCCTGGAAGAACTTGACACTCTGCCCACTTGAAATATCTGCAGATGGGCCGCAAGTTATAAAGACATGTAATTGTATTTGCATTCCCTTCTGGAAGCTACTGCTAAGGCTTTTGTAAGTAAACTGGGGGAGATTCCTGTCTTGCAGGATTGTGATCTCCACAAGTTGACTATTTGTTTTTCCTTTAGGGCAGCCAGGAGAGCCTGAGGAATGTCACATATATTCCATTGTGGGGTTGGGGGTGGTTCAGCTTCCGCTTTGTCCTCAGTTTGCCTTCTGTTCCCTCATCAACCTCATCTAAACCCAATCATCTCCCAAAGGCCCCACCTACAAATGCGATCAGACTGGGACTAGGGTGTCAACATATGAATTTGGGGGAGACGCTTAACATTCAGTCCATAACAAGGAGGGAGATGTGGAGTATCAGTTGTAGCCTCTGACTCTGCAGCTAAGTTGACGGTTGTGATGGTACCTTTCGCTTCTGAATTTGTGTGGAAAAAAACAAAAAACAAAAAACCATAAACGGGGGCACCTGGATGGCTCCTGGATTCTGCTCAGGTCATGATATCTGGGTCCTGAGATCAAGCTTCCATAGGGCTCTAGGTCAGCATGGAATCTGCTGGAGATTCTTTCCCTCTCCCTCCCTTCTGCCCACCCCCTCAATGTATGTGTGGTCTCTTTCTCAATTAGATGAATAAATGTTTAAAAATAAACAAACAAACAAAAAGCACACCCCAACCATGGAAACGCTGCTCCTTATGAAGTGGGAGAGTGAGAGTCTTGTCTTGGGAGTCGAAGAATGAATCTTGCAAAGGGGAGTAAGTAAAGCAATAGAGTTTTATTAAGTGAGGATATAGGAAAAGCTCTCAGGAGTGAGAGGGGTCCCAAGAGGGTTGCCATTGAGGGTTTTAAGGGTTGGTTCTTTATTCAGTGCTAACCAGAGGACTTAAATCCTTTTAACATCTCTATTGATAGCACCATTGAGTAAGGACTGGTGATAACTCCTTTAATGGCTTACTTCCTTTTTAGGGTCTTGTAATTCTTTGTTGATCCAAAGTAGCTATTATAACAAGAGCCCACCTCTGACACCTAGGGTGGGGCGGACTGGTTTGTCACTTATCTCTGATTTCCTTACATCTCTGCATTTTTTTATTTTTGTGAGCCTGAACCAGTAGCCTCCTACCTCTCTCTCCCTACCTAGCCCAGCCTGCCCCTTATTCGCTTCCAATGTACATGTGGAGGTAGATTAGAGCAGAATAAATTCTGAAAGTGGACATTCTGGGAGGCCTGGGTGGCTCAGTCTTTTAAGCGTCTTCCTGTGGTTCAGGTTATGATTTTTCCTGGGATCGAGCCCCACCTTGGGATCCCTGCTCAGCGTGGAGTCTACTTTTCCCTCTCCCTCTGCCTCTACTCCCTGCTTATGTGCACTCTTTCTCTCAAATAAAAAATAATGTCCTTTAAAAAAATAAAAATGGACATTCTAAATTCTAAAGTTGACATTGTACTTCACCACACGTCTACCAAAAAATTACTACTCCATGAGCTGCTAGATCACTGCTGCCTGGTAGAGTGCCTTGCTAGAAGTCTTTTCTACTTCCCAGGAGCACACTGCATCCAACATTTGTGGAAAGCAGGCTATAAAGTCCTGGCTCAGTCTTAATAACTCAGAAGAACTCTAAAAGCCATCCAGAACTCTCTGTGGGATTAGCTGAAGCCTTTGCCATGGAAGAAGCAGAAGGCGACTTCTTTGTCTTTCTATCCTTTCCCTTCCCCTGCAGCTGGTAATTCTAAGAGCATGCCCCCATCAACCTCCTGTGCTAAATCTCACCTGTATGTAGTCTGCTTCCCAGGGAGCATGACCTGCAACATTAAAACCTGAAAATAGACACACAAAAGTGAGACTCAACAAAGCAACAAATCCTTTCCTTGAAATGATTAAAGTGGTAAAAGAGATTTATTTACTTGACAGAGAGAGAGCTCCTAAGTTGGCAGAGAGGCAGCAGAGAAAGAGGAGGATGCAGTCTCCCTGCTGAGCAGAGAGCCTGATGCAGGACTCCCTCCCAGGACCCTGAGACCATGACCTGAGCTGAAGGCAGAAGCTTAACCCACTGAGCCACCCAGGCGCCCCAGGGCTGAAGACAGAAGCTTAACCCACTGAGCCACCCAGGCTCCCCAGGAATAAATAATTTAAATTGTCTACAAAATTCCAGAAGAGAGAAAATGATAGAAAGTTTTCTGTAGGGAAGGAAAACTTTTCTCTTCTTCTCTTTAGACTCCCAGGCAGGCAAATGAGGCATCTCTGGCACCCTAAGGGGAAGCTGGTAGACCGATGTCTGGGACCTCAAAGGGGAGGGAAACAACTTATAGGAAGATGGGAGAAGAAATGATGGAGAGAAGTCTTTCTGGGTTCAAAAAAAAAAAAAATTGATCTTTAGTAATAATAGCTCTCTTCCTGGTACAGGCCCTCCATCTAATTTCTTTTCGGCAATTAAAGGGGAGGTAAAGGCTCTTCTTGGAGTCTGATGGGCCTTGATTGTCTTCAGCTGGAAATAATCTGTATGCCAAAGTAGAATTTATTAGGGCAGCCTGCCCTGACCCCATCATTACCAACTCCTATTGAGTACAGTGTAACATTGATACAGATATCAGATGCAGTATGAGAAAAGAAAATAGCAAGTTGATTAGAAGGATACATCCTAAATAAAACGCAGGGAAATTTAATCAGCATAATTCAAAAACAATGACAGGATAGTTAATATTACAAGACCAATTATTGTAATTTATATTATAAAACAGAGAAATACCACTTAGTAGCCATATGAAAAGCAATTGATAAAATTTGGCAATTTGTCTGATGAAAACTTTTAGCTAAATAAGAGGAAGCTTCCTTAACCTAACACACAATAACTAACAATATCCTGCAGTAATAATGATTCCTAATGAGGAAGTGTTAGAAACATTTCTTTAATATTGTGAATATGGTAAAAATACAGTAAGTGTACCTCAAATCAATAAGTAATAGGGTTCCTAATCACTGTAGAAGTACAATAAAAAAGAATAAAAAACCAAAAGGTTGATGAGAAAGAAAACATGAATCACACATTATAAAATTCTCTCTGTATATTTGTTGTATAATTGTCACAAATTATATAATTGCTTAGTCCCATTCCGTTACCTTTACCTCTGTGGATCTGGAAACCTGTGTGTGAGCAGCTGGGCCTTGATCAGGATGAGGCACAGGAGGCTCTCAACTTGCCCTAAAATGCACAGGGACAGCAAAAAAAAAAAAATAAATAAATAAACATTAATGAAAAAATCTCTGGTGGACACATTATAAATAAAGATGGGCTATTGCTTGTTTCAGCACCCTGTGTTGTGGAGGAGGAATAGTGGTTTCTAATGAGCCCCCGGTTCCAACCAGAGCTGCAGATCTGTCACATGATCTGAGGTGGGCTAATGAGGGTTGACAATAGCACAGAACCACGCTGGGCAATGTAGGGCTTTGTATCTAATTATAATTTTTTTTTTTAAATTGTAGAGCTTTCATTTACTTTTTCTTACTGGTTTAACAAGTGGGATCTGGTACTATTTTGGATAAGCGCGTATCAGGGAGCACATTTTTTCTTTTGCCTGTCAAGCACAGGTATGTCTCAGCATGACACAAACAAAGAGTTAAATTCTTCTTGTCCCTGGGTTTTCCCAGTCCTGGTCTACCTCCATGATCTGTTCTTTAAACCACAATGACTGAAATTGATGAGATTTCATTCCCTCCCCGCACTGTCACTAGGCAGTAGCCGCTGGGGTCTCCTTTCCCCAAACTTCTAAGTACAAAAGGGCTAACACGAGGGGATTATGAACTAGGCTAAGATGTTTTATAGTACTTCAGATTCGTATTTATTTCACTTTACTTCCTAATTATGCCCCTTTCCCACCCATGGATACTCATATTTTCATGGTACTTTTCCCTTTTAACATCTTTAAATATTGAGGAAATTCGTGGAATGCACTCATTCACTCTGACATATAAATAGTTAATATCAGCTAAGTGGGTTTTACATATTCTGTACAGAAAGAGTCTCTATTTTATAAACATCAAAGAGTCTCTATTTTATAAACATTTGCTAGCAAAACTAAAACACTAAATATTAAATCTGGAGTATCAGCCAGTAGGTGAACAGTTAAACCTTTAATAAATTTCTATAGCATCTTAAAATTTTGTAACAGCTACCTTCTCTTGAACTCTGCATAAAGTTAATTTGAGAATATAACAAACTAAAAACACACAATGGCTTTTCCCAGAAGGCTGTAGAGGAGGAAACCGTTCTTCTCCCTTCTACCCAGTTAGGATCTCTGATGAGGGTCTCAGAAACTGATTAACAAGTGAAAAACAAACACAAGTGTATTAGTGTGTGCATCCTGCTTACACGTGAGAACAGCCAGAGTTGAGTCACTCTAAGGGATGGAGAACTGGGCCTCCACAGCATTTTAACAAAAGAATAATACATTTTTAGAGAAGGGAGAAGACAAAAGAAAAGGACTCTAAGTTTCTAGGGATTCAAATTGTGAGAAGGCAAATGTATAAGGAAAACCAGTGCTAGGTAAAGGCTCATTTTAGGAAGATTTGTGATGGAGATTCCTCTGGTGCAGCCTTCAGGTGGATAAGGAGAGAGAGTTGTCTCTACCAGGGGTGTGGGGCTGACTCCGCCAGGAGAGCATGCAGCTTTGGGCCTAGAGATTAGAAAGAAGAAAAAGAAGAAAGAGGGAAGAAGAGAGGAAGAAAGGAAGGAAAGGCTAAATAAATAAATAAATAACTTCTGGTTAATTCGTTTCTTCAGAAATGATAGAGTTGCCTCTGATAATTCTGTCTTTCCTGTGAGAGAGAGGAATGGAGGGCACCTTTGCAAGCTTATGTCCTGCCTTTGGGCATATAGTGGGAGAGCAGAGAGCTTCACTTGTATGTACTTCCTCTCCATTGCCTTGTGCTCAAAATAAGGCTTATGCCAGTGTGGTGTACTCTGGGGTGGCATATTCGGCTACCCTACAAAGCCAAGTGCTTTATTTATAAAAATAATGTATTTGGAGTGGACATTAAGGAGACTACTTCTAAGAAAATTACATTTTTGAAGTTTTAATTAAATCCAAAATAGGCAATGTGTGCCAATACTACAAAAGACTTCAAAAATCTCTTCATATGCCAAATGTTTCTCAGTTTGAACACAAAATTTATTCCCTCGTGAACGTCATGTTATACTCCCTAAAACCTGAACAACTGTCATTGAAAACTAGAAGGAACATAGAATGCTAGGTATTATCCCCACATTTTATGAACAGTATAACAAAAAAGACTTAAGCGAACAAAATGAGCATTTTTCCAGTGACCAAATCCCAAGAATTAGAATGACTGGATTTATAATTTAGCTAAGTCAGTTTTTTACCTGGTGACTTGCTGAAGGGACTTTGGGCAGAGATAATGGCTAGCATTTTTTAAGCACTCCCCTTGTTCCAGGTATGATTCTAGGCTGTTAACAGGGTTTATCTCATTTACTCCTCACAAAAGTCCTGCTTAATCTCCTTTTACATATTTTTTTGTATGAGGAAACTGAGAGATAACATAAAGATTATGGAACTTGCCCAAGTACACAGAGCTAGTGTGGGGAGGGAAGCCAGTGAGATATATACATTCAGCTGGGGAAGGGCTTGACACACCAGTCCTCACCTACTAAAAAATCCTTTACTCACCATCACCAGCTCATAGTTAACAATTATTCTCTCCCAATTCATCAATATTTCATGACCTAGAAAGCAGAATTTTTATGTCGCACATAGTAATCTGTATCTCTTTAAAAATATTCAATATATGTCACAAACATCAGTAAAATGAGTACCTGAAATAATTATACAGACCTACTGCTCAGTCCCAAGGGATTCTATATTCCCTCCCTGTTCCAGCTTGGATGCTTTATCAGGCTACTTAAGTGTGAAGAAAAACCACCTGCTCCTCTTTTCAACAAACAGAACAAATAATAGGTAAAAAGCAAAGACAAAAACAAAACAGCTCATTAAGGCAACAACAACTGAACAAATAATAATATGCAATTTAAAACCAAAATTCTTTTTCAGTTCTTCCTTTTACTTTTACAAAAATATTCACTCAAACATCACACTTCCTCGCACAGGGCCAATTTTGTAAAATGCATTAAATAACGTGAGCATTGTCCATCATAATGAAATGAAACAAGCATCAAAGCCACAATATTCATAAAACACTGAGAATCTCAAGCCCATTGAAATTCAGGCTTCTGGCCAAACACAACAGCCTCACACATCAGGCAGCTTAAGGTGTATGATTTGAAACTGATAATGCATAATTTCCAAAGAGCTCTAGATAGGTAAACAGTGATGATGCAATGAGTTATTTGTGCCGAGTATTTATTTATTTGCTGTCTGATTGCTCCAGCTCCCCAGAGGTTAGGAGTCTCTTACCTGCTGTTGCTCAGCTGCTAAGATCAGAGTCTGTAACACAGACAGAGCGCCTGTGTTCCCAGGGCCGCTGCCTCAGAGAGATAAGGCTGCATTGGAGAAGTGCTTAGATTTGCCTCCCTTGGAAAGAGCCTGAATGGCTATCAGTAATAAATGTTACTTCTCAACTGTTATGTCAGACAACACTGCCTTGCATACACAGGTAAAATTTGATAAAAGGGAGTTATTTAAAATCACTTAAAATGGCTATAGCTTCATTATTTCTGGTCTTTGTGTTATTGTTCTTTTCTTCTTTCCCTCTCTCCCCAATCTCCTGCCGAAATGCAATGATTTAAGAGCCCAGTGGAGATATTGGATCACATTTCTTCACTAGCTGCTCGTCTTGAAGGTTTTTGGTGAGCTATTCCTGAGCCACCTTTGTCATTCTGCTGTCATTCAGGGCCTTACATCTCTACGTATGAGAACATTGCAAAAATCTACTACACCCATTCAGAAACATGTATTATGCCTGGTTATGACCTTGCAATTAAAACATCAACTTCCAGAAGTCCAAGAAAGATAGCTGTAATCCCTCGCATCATAGAAATTTATACAGTTCTTAATTTTATCAAAAGACAAAGATCGTTTTCCCTGAAAGCTCCCAAAATTGCAAATGCAAATTCCTCAGCCTTCTTCCTGCCACTGGAGAGTGGGAGAGTCAGATTGTGCCACTAAATAGTACTTCATATAATTTACCAGTTTGATCAGATGTCATTATAAACTCTGTGCGTGTGTGTAGTCCATAGAATGCACTTACAATCAGAGATCAATTATTGCTGAATGTTCCCAATGTATTCTCAATTCTTTGTCTCCTTATGGTTCCTTGAGTACTATGTTCAGTGCCTAATTTTTTTTTCCCCACTCAGTCAAGGTACTGGGGATTCTTGGGTAATAAGTTGATAGATGACTTTCATCTGTATGCTTCTGTACTTTTGCATTTTATTAGGCACACTGGGCACAAATATACCTTACTATATAGAAATAATACTCAGAAATACATTGTCACAGGATTTTTATTTTTTAAAAGATTTTATTTATATATTTTACAGAGAGAGAAATCACAAGTAGGCAGAGAGGCAGGCAGAGGGGGGGGGGAGGCAGGCTCCCTGCGGAGCAGAAAGCCTGATGCAGGGCTCAATCCCAGGACCCTGAGATCATGTCCTGAGCCAAGGGCAGAGGCTTTAACCCACTGAGCTACCCAGGTGCCCCTGTCACAGGATTTTTAAACAATGAACTTGTTAGGGGCTCCTGGGCGGCTCAGTTGATTAAGCATCTGCCTTTGGCTCAGGTCATGATCCCAAAGACCTGGCATTGAAGCCCCATGTCAGGCTCTCTGCTAAGCAGGGAGCCTGCTTCTCCCTCTCCCTCTGCTGCTCCCCCCTGCTTGTGCTCACTTTCTCACTCTCTCTCTCAAATAAATAAAATCTTTAAAACAAAACAACAATAAAAACAATGAACTTATTAAATATGCATTGCCCGCGTTAATATTACATTTTTAAAATTTACATACTTTAATAAGTATTTCTCCCATTATTTCCTTAACTTCTCTTACAATGGTAAAGCCCTATCTTTTATTGTTGACATAGCATTTTGATTCCCCCGTAAAGCCCAAAGTAAATTGGTTCTTACTAAAAACCAATCATTGCAGAAACAGTCAAATAGGATCCACAAAAGACTACTTTACATGTTTACATTCTGTCACACAAGTGAGGTAATTCAAAGGGAACTTAGTTCACTTTTGTTTTTTTTTTTAGTTAAACTTGTATTGACTTTCCTAGACTTTTAAGGTTCTCTGCCAAATGTAAATTGCAGCTCATATTGTTACTTAAATATTATTACTAGTTTATTAGAATTATTTTTAAACATCTGTATACTCATATAGGTGTATATATATAAATTTTAAACTTTGGCTTAATTATAAGGTGTGAAGTGCTTTGTAATTCTTAGGAGGAAATTATTTTCCAGATGAATGCATTTCTAATTTTATATGAAATCCAATTAGAAAATAGCACTAAAGGGCTCTTTTAAGAGACCACATCTTCTATTAAAAATTTAAATGTTAGGCTACAATCTCAAATTTTGGTGATTTTCTACAATTCTTCCAAGCCCAGGCTTACTGGAGGGTCAAACTCTCCACTGTGAAGCAATATTTCATAGCGCAGATCTACCTTTAGCCTTTTCCCCAGATGTTCATTGTTTTACACTTTGGGATGATGGACGTCAGCAGGCTCCTCCAGTTTACCATGTCTCTCTAGCTTGTCATCCTCCTGGGGGATGCCCCAGTCAATAAATACCAGCAGCACAAGTTATAGCTATAGTTGCCAGCAGGATCCTCTCTGACCCAGTGCTTCCTCTTTTCTCCAGGAACTGGTACCTTTGGGAACAACACTCTAAGAGAATCCTTTTACCTCCTATGATCTCTTGGTAGCTGGACAGCTCAATACAGTATGTATGTATGTATGTATGTATGTATGTATGTATGTATGTATAGAGAGAGGGAGAAAGGGGTAGAGGCTGGGAGAGAGAGAGAATCTTAAGCAGGCTCCACACCCAGCACGGAGCACCCACAGGGGGCTTAATCTCATAACCCTGAGACCAGGACCTGAGCTGAAATCAAGAGTTGAACACTTAACTCACTGACCCACCCAGGGACTCCTCATTATTACTTTTTTAACATCATGTTAAGGATCTATGTTAGCCATGAATTTCCATGCATTGAAAGTCCTATAGTACAATGTCATTAAAGGCAGTACTTGTAAGGGGGGAATATGTGAAATATTTCCTGTGAAGCTAGGAAGCATAGTCCACAAGACTGTCCTTAATACCAATCACAAGTTTGGGGTTCCTTAAAACCACACTTAGGTTTACTAAACTACTAGAAGGACCCATAGAACTTACTGAAAGCTATATACACAGTTATTCCAGAGAAAGAATATAGAGTAAAATCAGCCAAAGTGGGGCCCCCAGGTGGTTCAGTCAGTTAAGCAACTGCCTTCGTCTCAGATCATGCATGATCCCAGAGCTCTGGGATTGAGCCCTACATGAGGCTCCCTGCTCAGCAAGGAGCCTGCTTCTCCCTCTGCCACTCCCCCTGCTTCCCCTGCTTGTGCTCTCTCTCTGTCAAATAAATAAATAAAATCTTAAAAAAAAAAAACCCTAAAATAAAATGAAATAAAATAAAATAAAATAATAAAATAAAATCAGCCATGGGAAGAGAAAGATAAGACAGAGTCAAGGAGGGCTCCAAACATGAAGCTTTCATTTTCTTTAGGATACACTACCCTCCTGGCATCAACATGCAATAGCATAAGCAGAATATTGCCAACCAGGTTAGCTCATGCGAGCCATAGTATCCAGTTTTTACTGAAGCTCCTGTAACTGAACTGAACTGAACTGAAGTTTGACTTCCCACTTAGTCTCAAGCTCCTTGGGTCAGAGTGACTACCATAAGGCCCAAAGTCCTTAGCATAATTGACATTGTTAGATGTCTAGTGCCAAAGCTCTCCAAGTAAATAAAGATACTTTTATCGGGGAGGACATTCTAAGGGTCTGGAGATCAGCTTCTACTGACTAATAGCTAAAGGTGGAGGTCAGACCTCTATTTGGTTAAGGTCAAATCTTTTGTTACACACATTTCAAATACAATCTGTAAGATAGTTTTAAGAAAATGAACTTTAGATCTTTGAGTTTACTTAACCACAAAAATGTATTGTTTGACAGTCTTCAGGACATCAAATAAAGTGACTACTTTTAAGCAAACCATAAGAGACTCTTAGCTATAGAAAACAAACTGAGGGTTGATGGAGAGAGGTGCGCAGGGGATGGGCTAGATGGGTGATGGGTATTGAGGAGGGTACTTGTGATGAGCACTGGGTGTTCTACGTAAGTGATGAATCACTGCATTCCACTCCTGAACCAATGTTGCACTACATGTCAACTAACTAGAATTTAGATAAAGACTTGATACCAAAAAATGACTACTTTTAATGATTTAATTAATGCACCCCAAACCCACAGGGCTTACTGTCTTCTTCTATCATAAATATGTCTTTTAAGAATGAAGTATGTGAAGCATACAAAACATGCTCATTGCAAGGGGACATTTGACCTCTTATGCAATGTAATGGATCTGATATATGGCAGAATGGGATGGTTTGTATGATGACAAATTTCCTTTAATAACATCACCTCTTCCAACCCCTGGCTATTAGTAAGGAATTCATCATACTTAAGAGAGAGTTCTGTGAGCCCAAGAAAAGACAAAGAAATTACTGAATGCTACCACTATCTTTGATCCTCTCTGACCCTAGGATTTTAATCATAAGCAATTTTTATAAGCTATTCTCAGTACTCTTCCTCGTAATGAAAGCATTTTCAAACTGTAGAATCAACGTAAATGTATCTGAGATGTTGTATAACAAATTTTTCAAGGTATAAGTTTTAATATAAAATGTGTGTGTGTGTGAGAGAGAGATTTCTGATTTTTAGTTTCTGCTTATTTAATAAGGAAGTTAAAACCCATTTTATTAAATCATATCAATAGCTATATCTCCAATCACAACCAACTCTCATCTTATTAACACTTATAAAAGATTTAATTTTTTTTGCCTCTAATTTGCAAAAATTAAATTGTATTCTGACTATCAGATCTATTGGTTTTAATAATCATTGTTTCTTTTGTTAAATAAATGAGAAAATTTGGTAATGATTATAACAAACTAAATGGATTTGTTTCTGATTTTTTTTCTTGATTCTTATTTAGTCATTCTAAAAGCCCAAAATAAATAAATAAATAAAAGCCAATAATATATGTACCCACACAAGTTTATCAAAGGAAATTATTTATTTTATAATGTTCTTTACTTTGTAAATGACTAATTTTGGCTATATACATTGCATAACCTTATTTCAAATTTAATACTCTACGCATTTAATAATGTTTGCAGTTCCAATATATCTTGACAAAAGTCTCTTTAAAGTTCAAGAACATTTTAAAATACTAAGTTAATAAAATTGTAACCTAATTAAAATATCTTCATTTCTTCAACTCTGTATCACTCAAGATCTCAAAAGATGACATGGAATTTAGAGTTTTTGAGGATCGTTGATTCACAAAGGGACTAATTAAAGGGGAGCACTGGAGTTACAGAGGAACTGCGGGAATAAAATGGGAACTAGGGACAGGCAGCAGTGAAGCTGTCACCAGCACTTAACCAAAGGGACAAAAGAAGAGAGAGCTTATTGGAACCTGGAAGGAGAGTTAATCTTGTAGACAAGGCCCTTTGGAAATGAGCATTGACCTTTGGCTAGGGACGCAGTCTGGGCAGCCTTGAAGGGAAGGATCCTGGAGAATAAACACCCTGACTTCACTCACTTTTCTCTTTTAGATAATTTGCTAGGGCTTCCTATTAACCAAAGCAGAGAGAAATTAGCAGGCACGAAAGCCCACCAAATACGTGATACAATGGAGCAGAGAGCAGAGCAAAGACGAGGGAATAAATTCAGAGGGGCACACAGAAGTTACCCAATATAAAGGAGCCCTTTCTTAGCATGTCAGGTTAAACAAGATGCATCGAAGGGAAAAAATAACAAGTACGGTAAATTGCCTTTGCAAAATCTGGATAAAGCATCTTTGGGTTTCCCTCCTGTGTTAGTGAGGGTTCCTCAGAGAAACAACTAGTAGGATATCTATATGTTCAGAGAAATATAGTACAGAGAAATAGAAATGAGACAGTTTTATTATAAGGAATTGACTCACATGACTGGAGTCTGAGAAGTCTCCGATTCTGTTGTCAACAAGAGGGACGCCTGCCATAGCTGGTGGATAGTTCCACTCTAAGAGTTGAAGTCTGAGAATCAGGGAGCCAATGGTGTAAGTCCCAGACCAAGACTGAGGCCCAAGGCCAGGAGCACCCAATATGAGGTCAGGAGAAGATGGATGTCCCTGCTGGAGCAGAGGACGAATTTACCCTTTCTCTGACTTTTTTGTGCTATTCAGGTCCTCAGTGAATTGGATGATGCCCAACTGATTGGTGAGAGTAATCTTCTTTACTAGGTCTATTGATTCAAATGCTAATCACTTTATTTGATAACCAGCTGAAATTGGTTATTAGGTCTATTTTTCTTTCTTTCTTCCTTTTTTTTTTTTTAACGGTCTTAAATTTATCAGCAAGTGAGGAATCATATAGCTTGCAATGATAATAATTTTGATTGCTTCTTTCCAGTAGTAATGCCTCTCCACTTTTTTCTTTTTGTGAGATTCCACTGGCAGGAACTTCCGTTACAAAACTGAGAAATGTTAGTGATAACATGTTTCAGATTCTAACTGGAATGCTTCTAGTGTTTCATAGTTCAAAACGCCATTAAGTGTTGGATTCAAATGGATATACAATTCCTAATGTAATAAAAGGTTTGTTTATGTTATTGTTTCTGGTTGTCAGTGTTTTTTGCTGGTTATTCCCCTACCTAACTCACCCAATGTGCATGGTTAAAGAATTTAACCAAGTGCATAAATTCTAATCATTTTATGATGATTTTTTAAAAAACATTATTTATTAGAAAGGAGGGGTTGCAGGGTGGGGGAGAGGGAGAGAGAATCTTAAGCAGACCCTATACTGAGCATGAAGCCCAACGTGCACTCCATGTCAGGATCCTGATATCACAATCTGGGCTGAAACCAAGTCAGATTCCCAACTGTCCGAGTCACTCATGTTCCCATCATTTTAGGATGGTTTTCAGTGCAGGTTTTTTTAGTAATGGTGTATTGTCAGGGTTCGCCAGAAAAGCATAGTCAATAATTTATACATAGATATATGTAAAAGATTAATCATAGACATTGGCTTACATGATCATGGAGGCTGAGAAGCCCACTATCTGCCATCAACAAGCTAGAGACCCAGGAAAGCCTGTGATGTAATTCAGTCAGAGTCTGAAGGCCCAAGAACCAAGGAACTGTAGTGTAAGTCCCAGTCCAAGTCTCATGGCCCCAGAACCTGAAAAGCTATACCTGAGGGCAGAAGATGTTATGTTTCAGCTCCAGCAAAGAGAGCAAATTTTCTCTTCCTCTGCCTTTTTGTTCTATTCATGAAGGTCCTCAGAATTGGATGATCCCTACCTGGGATGTTGAGGACAATCTTTACTCTGTTTACCAGTTCAAAGGCTAATCTCTTCTGAAAAACACCTCAAAGATACCCAGAATGTTTTATCAGCTATCTGGGCATCCCTTAACTGAGTCAAGCTGACACCTAAAATTAAGCATCAAATTTCCCCCAGATCAAAACAAGGAATGATACTAATACCTGTTTAAAAGAGGGGAAAAAAAAGCCAAAAAAGGTTGTTTCATGTTCTTTGCTTTCCACAAATCAGATGTATTAACTAATCCATTTGCCAACTGATTTATAATTAATAATAATTTTGATTATACACTATTTTATTTTGGCATGTAATTCTTAAGAGTTCAGAGAATGAGGTGACGTTGTTAAACATTTTTCATTTTAATCAACATACATATCAATGTTTCTTTATTATTTCAGATAATAAAATGAAAAGTATCAGTAAGATTGATTGCAAACTGTCATATTCTAGCAATAATTCATAGGTATCCATGGTTAAGTTCAGTAATTAAAAATAGCTTTATTAATCTCATTAAAATATGCATTCTAAAAATATTTAATTTCATGTGAAAATTGCTTTTAGATTTGTAATGTTTTTACTAAGATCAATTATGTACTAATAACAATTGTAACACAACTTAATCCAAAAGAAATATGGTTTAGCAAAGGTTTCTATAATAAAATGTAAAATTTTAGAGCATATACATATTTTGTGACAGAATTAAGAAGGGGGTGCAATAAAAAAAATCTTTAATCATAAAACGATATCATATTAGCTTGCAATTTAGTGCTGGAAGTAAAACAGAAATATGGGTTCAAGATGAAAAAAGAAGAACGATTTCTAAATATTAAAGAAGAGTTTCCTTCCTTTCTTCCACCCTTCCTGCCTTTCTCTCTCTCTTTCTTTCTTCTCTTTTTCTCCTTTTTAAATTTTTTTTATTATTTTTAAAAGATTTTATTTATTTGACAGAGATCACAAGCAGGCAGAGAGGCAGGCAGAGAGAGAAGGAGGGGAAGCAGGGTCCCTGCTGAGCAGAGAGCCCTGTATGGGGCTTGATCCCAGGACCCTGAGATCATGACCTGAGCTGAAGGCAGAGGCTTTAACCCACTGAGCCACCCAGGCACCCCTCTTCTCTTTCTCTCCTGTCACTATTCCCCCCACCATGGGCGACTGTTATCCTCACTTCTAACACCAAATATTCATTTTGCCAGATAATTTGTTACGTATTTTAAAGGGCTGATAAAAATTTCAAATTATCATGCTCTAGGAAAGGAAAAAAGTTGTGAGATGTCTCCTGTAAGGATTAATCCTGAGGTTTCTTACAGAGGTCTGAGGGTCTGGTAATTTATAGCTTTTCACTATATTCTCTTTGCTGTCTCTGATCATCTACGCTTAGGAAAAACTTCCATCAGAATATTTGGCATACATTCCTCTAAAAATTTACCTGTGTTTTGTTTGTATTTCTGAAATGTGTAGTGTTTATTACTTTAATACATTTTTTGGTTATGGTATGAGGAACAGATATAAAAGATTTTATTCCCTGAATTTGTACTTGCCTATTCCAACACTATTTTATGAACAAATATCATTACCTTCAATGCTTCATCAAATCCTACATTTCCTTAGGAGTTTGTTTCTGTACTTTTCGTTTTGTTCCTTTATCTGGTGCTGTGACTGAACATTTCATTTATGATATCTTTTCAGACTACTTTTAAATTTAACAGGTAAGACAAATAGCCCATTATGATTTTTCTTTAGAATATATATATTTACTCTTTCCAGATTAACTTTAGGAGCATTCTTTTTTTTCAACTTAAAAAATTAACTTGGGATTGCCACTGGCATTATGTTAAACTTACTAAGTTGGCTTGGCTCAGCAGAACTATCACCTACTATTGAAAAAAGATCTATGGCTTCTCAACATAGAGTGAACAGTAGCTATATCTCAAGTTATTACATGGAATATGAACTCGTTGGATTTGTGGTTTTTGGTGTTCTGTGGGGGGTGGGGGAGGAATGGTCGTTATAATAGAAATCATGGCTCATTTTGTAGAACTATGATCTGTTAATGCATATCTTTTGAAATTGGCAGTTTTGTGAAGTTTTCTGTTGCTTCTCAGATCAGTTATTGAAGTCTACCCAGGACCTCCCAATTAAATTTTAGGAACTCTGTAAAGCTTATATTTTAGGGAAAGCCATAAATCCAGTTTTTATTGGATGATAAAAAAATTGTAGGTGGGGTTATGGACACTGGGGAGGGTATGTGCTATGGTGAGTGCTGTGAAGTATGTAAACATGGGGATTCACAGACCTGTACCCCTGGGGCTAATAATACATTATATGTTTATAAAAAATTTTTTTAAAATTAAAAAAAGTTGTTGTGAATGCAAATTAAAATCATTAAAGCAAAATCACAAAAACAAAAACAAAAAAAACTTAATTGTACTGTATTTATATAGATTTGAAGATTAGTGAAATCTTTTCCACACTACTATTTTTTTTTTTTTTTAGGAACGTGATCTCTCTCTATTCAAGATCGTGTTTTATGTTTTAAAGTAAATATTTATTATTTCTTCGTAAAAGTGTTGCATCTCAATGTACAGTTTGTTTTACTCTTATTTATTTGTGTTGTAAATAAAATACTTCTGTATGAGCTTTATAAAAACTGGTTATTTCTCATAATATTATTGACCTTTGGTATAGAGCAAGGACACAGTGTAAAGTATGGTGTATTTTGTCTTGCATCTTTCTGACTTTGCTCGTAAATTTGACTACTCTGTGCTAATCAAACTCTTTGTTTGTTGCAGTGTTTAGAATTTTATTTCAAGCTTGAGTTTGGTGCACAAAATAAAGCTGGAGACCGAGAGATATTTAGGTTGTAAATACTAGATTTATAGCCAGGTACTGGCTGACAGTTCTGGTTCTTGAGATGGAACTCAATACCAGATTATCAGAATGTTCTTGGCTGCTTCTTGTGCTCCCAAGGGTCTCTGGAAGCATGAGTATGCAGTGTACAAGTTTATGCCCTTAGAAATTGTGAGAAAGACACCCGTAAAAACAAGCATCATCCCCAAGATGATACTATAACCTATAATATACTTCTATTTATTATTAATGATAATAACAATAATCATTTTTATTAACTTTCCATCATTTAGATGACTAAATTCTTTAATTTTCATACTATATTTATTAGAAGAATAATGTGAAAAATAATTGATGACTTGAGGCATTACTTGTTCACTCTTAAGGGGTTTCCTATTGATTCATAATACTCTTTTTTTTTTTTTTAAGATTTTATTTATTTATTTGACAGAGATCACACGTAGACAGAGAGGCAGGCAGAGAGAGAGGAGGGGAAGCAGGCTCTCTGGGGAGCAGAGAGCCCAAAATGGGGCTCTGTCCCAGGACCCTGAGACCATGACGTGGGCCAAAGACAGAGGCTTTAACCCACTGAACCACCCAGGTGCCCTGATTCATAATACTCTTAAAGGTATTTTTCTCTTATTTTTAGTTTGTTATAAGATTTTTTTTTAAAAATCAAGAATGCATACTGATGGTTTCAAATTCTCCTGTAACATCTAAAGATATATTTAATATTGTTATCTTTTGACCTAGTAATATAGTAAATTAGGCTAATAGATGTTTAGTTCTAAAACATTCTTGGCTTTTATCCCTAAATAAGATTTCACTTTCACTTTTGTGTATCTCTTCTTAAAATTTGATTTGATACATTGTTATTATTACTTCCAAAATGAAATGTTTATTGGTCATTCTTTCTTATTTTCTCATAACATTTAAGACTTCTAATTTTCTTCTGAAAAATTTCAGCCTTATCATTTAGTATTTTTGCATGTTACAGTCCCAGTTTCGTTCAATTCTAATAGTTTACAATATGGTTTGATTTCTTATTTAACTCAAGCAATATTTAGGAACTGCAAAAAAAATTATTTTCTTTCTTTTTAAAAAAATTTCTCTTCCATTTTCTAATACCACTTTCCAAAACTGAATATGTGTGCTGAGTATTTTTATTCTTGGCTTTATTATGCCATTGAGTTTTTTTTTTTTTTTTGCTGTTTTAAACCACTGTATTTTGGGATGGTTTGTACATAGCAACAGGTAATTGATAGAGTACCATGATAGAGTACTACTTCATTATTTTAAACAACAGCTCTAATTATCTTGTCTTTCTGCTTAGGTGACCTTTCTGGTTTATTTTTTATTTATTTTTAAAATTTTTTATTTTTTATAAACATATATTTTTATCCCCAGGGGTACAGGTCTGTGAATCACCAGGTTTACACACTTCACAGCACTCACCAAAGCACATACCCTCCCCAATGTCCATAATCCCACCCCCTTCTCCCAAACCCCCTCCCCCCAGCAACCCTCAGTTTGTTTTGTGAGATTAAGAGTCACTTATGGTTTGTTTCCCTCCCAATCCCATCTTGTTTCATTTATTCTTCTCGTACCCACTTAAGCCCCCATGTTGCATCACCACTTCCTCATATCAGGGAGATCATATGATAGTTGTCTTCCGCTGCTTGACTTATTTCGCTAAGCATGATACGCTCTAGTTCCATCCATGTTGTCGCAAATGGCAAGATTTCATTTCTTTTGATGGCTGCATAGTATTCCATTGTGTATATATACCACATCTTCTTGATCCATTCATCTGTTGATGGACATCTAGGTTCTTTCCATAGTTTGGCTATTGTGGACATTGCTGCTATAATATGCCATTGAATTTTTAAAAGCAGCTGAAGAACATTCACCTTATCTGGTCCTAAGTTCCACTGTAATTTTATATATATATATATATATATATAGAGAGAGAGAGAGAGAGAGAGAGAGAAAGAGAGAGTGAGCAGAAGCAGGAGGCAGGTAGAGGGAGAAGCAGACTCTGCTGAGCAGGGAGCCAGATGCATGAGCAGGACCCTGAGATCATGACCTGAGCCAAAGGTTGATAGATGCTTAACTGACTGAGCCACCCAGGCACCGCAAGTTCCACCTTCATGTTTAACAGGACACACAAAACACTGGATTATAATGGCAAAAGCTGTGGTTTACTTAGCGAATATTATTCTCCAAAATTGCCTACTAACAAAGCTCTAATTTTGTTTTGACTCCAGTGTCTAATAGGATTAACTCTCACTGGTCTTGCTCAAACAGGCCCCTCATTCTCTGGACAGATCTTTGCTCTGCCAGCTGTCCTTGCAGTTACAGATGAGCAGGTGACCTCGTTCAGTCCAAATGAATTGCAATCGGAGGTCTGCTGAGGGGGCACTGGGAAAGGATAATGGATACCTCTGCCCCCCTTAGAAAACAGAGGGAGAGGTATGCGAAGATAGCTCTTCCCTCTCCAGCCTCCTGCCATTGAATGATGGCAGTGCCCAAGTGAAATCTTGTGCATATGTGTGCCTCTGGAACAATCATTTACTATCTCAGGAAAAACACGAAAAATGCTGAAATATTGTAGTAGGAACCGCTATTCCACCCTTTTCTTTATAACAGATTTTCTGAATTTTAGTTGTGCTCGGAATAAAGCCTCTATTAACTTTTCTTGATGCTTGTCACTGTCACACCATTGAACTCTGATGAAAGATCGGCCACTTTTGATTTTTTTTTTTTTTGCCCTCTTTTTTCCTATTGTTGTCTAGAATGCAGATTATATAATTCCAGCCAAAACTGGGAATGAAAGCCAAATAGAAATGGCACAAACAAGACAGGAGGAGGCTAGATGTCCCAATTCCATAAGCACTTTTCTGGCAAGAGATCATGTGCCTGAGCTTTTATGTCATAAAGATTTGCCATATTTTTAACCTCATTTTAATTTTGGGTTTCCTGTCCTTTAAATCCAAATGAATCTGAGCTAATACTGATGCCGACTCAGATTTCTGATACTTTTGTTACATCATGGAAAGAGTAACTGTGATAGTGATGTGGTGTTGGAAACACCTGTGCAGTACACGTGACTGAGCCCAGTCAGGGCCTCTTTATAAGCTTTTAAGATTTGGAGGACAGGTGTGGGAATTCAGTCATCTTGCTGCAGCTCAGGACAAGCCTTGTGTGTAAGTCCCTTTTGCTGTTATTAAAATTGCCACCTAGCAACATGGAGTGAGTGGCTTGTCTCTTTCTTTAGGCTCTCCTTGCCCTCAGCATGTGGGGCCTGTTTTCAGACTATCCCAGGAAATCTCCAGGAAGGGTTGTAAACATTCACAGGAAAATTTCCTTTCTATTTGGTCCTTGACTTCATATATGCATATGTGTATTTATCTATATGCTTGAATTCTGATATACAAAATTCCACTTCCAATCATTTATGCCTTTTGTCCTATGATATAGGCCAGATAAAAAGCTCCTAATTTTTTTCAAACATCTACATTTTAATGGCATAAATAAAATCTGTGATCTAAATGTAGAGCATTCTTCTAAGCTTTTACGGATTATGAGGATAATGACTAGTGAACTGAGTTTAGAAAGTTAATATGCATAAAGTTAATTTTTAATTAATTTCATAAAGACTGTTCAGGGAGCAGTAAGTAGCAGGAGGAAGACAGTTATTCAGAAAAATAAAAGGTCGTTTTCTTTTCCAGGTGATTTGTATTTCAGGATCATTCTGTGTCTTTAAATTGCTAGCCTTACTACTACTCGGATATCTTGGAGCTGTGTATATGAACAGAGTGAACTCTTCCATTGCCTTGAGCATCGCTGGAGGATATTTAAGCTATTTGCTGATTTTCTAGCTCTGTTTTAACCAAACTTTATTTTATAAAGAGTCCCTAGACTCTACGAAGAGGCATTTTTATGCCTCTTTTTGATGGATGCTTCTGGCCGTAACCCTCAGTGATTTGGTGATATTTTAAATCCTGCCCAAGTTGTTTCACTATTAGATAACCAGTGCGTAGAGCTGCCGCAACATTTGTATTCCTTTCTCTGTGGCCAAAAATTGATTTAATGGTTCCTGAGAGAATTTTATTGTTTGAAGGCTTTCCCCATTCTGATATCTGCTTTCCCTGCTTTCACAGAAACGTCCTGTCTTTGAAGTTTAGGCCTTCTTTGCTGCTCCTTCTGATACTATCACCTCCACTTTCTTTTTCTCAGGACATGGAATTAAAAGTGGATAGCCCTTGATTTTGAAACTAAGCCCCGTTTGTCTTTAACTTGAGCCAGGATATTGGCTTCTGAGCCCCAAGTTCTATAAAATGCGCAATAGGATTAGTACATCGAGCTCTGATGTGACTGTGCCAGGCACAGTGTACATGCCTTAAGTAGAGTTCAGTATTTTTTTTAAAGATCTTATTTATTTATTTGAGAGAGAGCAAGCATGAGCAGGGGGACGGGTAGAGGGAGAGGGAGAAGCAGGCTCCCCACAGGACCCCAGGATTATGACCTGAGCCAAAGGCAGACCCTTAACCGCCCGAGCCACCCAGGTGTTCCAAATTCAGTATTTTTTTTACTTTCCTTTTACTCATATTGCAGTTATAATTAGTCCTTTTATACTGAAGGACTCATTCATCAGGGATTTTTAATAATAAATGCAATTTTTGGTTACCATTATTGTATATTTATCTGCATATTGAATCAAGTATTTGTTTCTTCTCTTTGTTTTTGGATTACCTGGTTGTTACTTCGTTAACTCAGAACTTTCTTGATTAGTTGGACAGTTATGCATCTTTAAAACTAGAAATGCATTGTTGAAATACAGCAATATCAATTTGTCATTATATTGGGATGATTACATGCATTTTGAAATTTATTTAATAATATTTATTTTGATGACCAAATAATTTATTAGCATTTTTTTTAACAACATGAAGCTTTCAAGCTTATATTCAAGGTGACTGTATCTGAAAATGCAGGAAATATTTTATATTCAGGTTATATCAAGCATATTGTCTTGCTTCCCTTAAGCTTTACACATCGCTTTATATAAGGTCTAAGAAATGGGCCCTTTATTATTTCAATGAATTGCAGTAGTTTTCTATTATTCTAGAATTAGACTTAAGCAATAAATCTTTGTATTCAACAAGACTTTTAATGTCTCTGCAATTACCTTAATCTCACCTGAACTTTTGTACTTACACTTCAGAATTCATAATCTTCTCGTAGTTCCATAACAATATTGTTCTAGCTTTACATACAGGGAAATACCCCTCGTAAAGATTCTCTTAGCAGTTAGCCATGTATGCTACTCAGCCACTGTATATTGGATTTATGATTTAAGGCTTCATAAACCCAGGACCTAGAAATTGTATATCTTTCTGAGAAATTCCAAATGGTGGGCATCTCAATAATATTGTCAGAGAAATTAAAAGTGATAAACTTCCAGGAGTTAGATAAATTAATTGCAAATATTTAAATTTAAAACATCTTTTATTTATCATTGTTCAAAGATATTTTTGAAGAAATTAGTCCATTAAAAAATAGCAAATGACGGGGGCACATGGGTGGCTCAGTTGTTTAAGCGTCAGCCTTTGGCTCAGGTCTTGGCCCAGGGTCCTGGGATAGACCTGCATGTTGGACTCCCTGCTCAGTGGGGAGTCTGTTTCTCTCTCTCCCTCTGTCCCTCCCCCTGCTCATCTGCTCCCTACCCTCTCAAATAGGTCTTAAACAAATAGGTCTTAAACAAAACAGAAAAAAAAAAAACCCAAATAAATGAAGATTTCTGCTTCCACGTGGGATATATAGAGTTGCAAGAGAATGTCCCTCCACCCTAGCAATAAGAACCTTAAAGTCCTAGTTTCTTAAGCTCTTGAGAGAGATGAATTATAACCCATTAAGCGGTTAGCCTGTCCTAGAAGAGAAGTGATCCATGGCTGCTTTAAGTCTTGTGAAACAAAGGGGGGAGGAAAAAGCCATCAGAGCTATGACTAAAGGGAAAACAGTTATACTTATAATAAGTTGTTAAAGACTGATAATGGGCTGGTATGACAGTTTAGAATCCCAGGGAGGCAGAGACAAAGAAAATCTGCAACTACCTGCCAAGTCTTTTGCACAAGCTTCACCAAGCACTCCTGGGAAACACTGTGAACAGCACAGGAGAGCTGAGACAGATTTCACGGGAGAGTCAGGTGTGTAGAGGCTGCTGAAGTCTGAGGGGAGGATGATTGAACTGCGAGAAACCCCCAGGCACTTCAGGTACTCCCTGGCCAGTGGTGGGAAGGTCCCGCTAAAATGTGAGGGCTGGGTAAGCATAACAGAGAGAGAGCCCCCAGCCCCTCCGCGCCTCATACCCAGCCAGGCTAAGCATCTGTCTCTGCCTGGAGGAGGGCTGGAGTAACTTTCAAGGTGCAGGTGCACAGAGATTTCTCCATGCTGAACAATAGAGGGCATCTCTACAAACCCTCTAGGTTTTAGGATGTGCATGAGGCAGAAGTCCTGTGTGAGTGCATGCGGGAAAGAGAGGAGATAGAACTCCCCAGGGTGCATAAGCATGGGGCCTGCTGAAGTCTGAGGACAGGAGAACAGGGAAATAGCGCAAGATACTCTGATTCCACGTCTAGTAAAGGAAAGGTTTTGAACTCAATGTGAAATCATTTGAAATGCCAGTGTACTAAATCTAACTAAAGCAACAGATTCTACATCAACCTCATCTACAGATAAAATCGACTCAAAAGCGGGAAAGTATTCTTCCATAGGTGTAAATATTGTTTTTCCATATTTTTTTTCAAAAATTGTCTGACATTTAAGTAATACTTATTAGACATGGGGTGCTTGGATGGCTCAGTTGGTTAAATGTCTGACTCCTGATCTCTGCTCCAGTCTTCATCGCAGGGTTATGAGTTCAAGCCCAGCATGGGGCTCCATGCTAGGTATGGAGCCTGCTTAAGAAACAGAATAAAACAAACTCATTCCCTTTAGGCAGATCTTCCCTCTTTCTGGCCATAGGTCCTATCCTTTTCTTACAATAAAAACACTTAAAAAAAAAGACCAAAATATTTATTAGACAGATTAAGAAGAAAGAGTCCCATACCCAACAAAGAAGCAGTCAAAAGATTATGGGATTATCTATCAGCAATTTATTATTATTATTATTATTATTTAAAGATTTTATTTATTTGACAGAGAGAGATCACAAGTAGTCAGAGAGAAGGGGAAGCAGGCTCCCCTGCTGAGCAGAGCCCGATGTGGAGTTCGATCCTAGGACCCTGAGATCATGACTTGAGTTAAAGGCAGAGGCTTTAACACAATGAGCCACCCAGGCACCCCATCTATCAGCAATTTAAAAGTTACTTAATAAAAATGGTAAAGGGCCTCATGGAAAAGGCCAACTATACTAAAGTAACTCTGATAAATATATTAGAGGATCTAGACCAAAGGCAGATGACAAGCATGAACAAATGGGGTATATCATCAGAGGGATAGATATTATAAAATTGACTCAAAAATAAAAATTAGAAATGAAAAATACAGTAACAGAAACAAACAATTCATATGATGAGCTTATCAGCAGAAAAGAGTCCATGAATCAGGGTCTTTAAATATAGGTCAGTAGAAAGAGCTTGCAAGTTTTATGGGACTATAAAGTGGTCAAACACCTCTATTTGGAGCCCAAGCAGGAGAAAAGAATGCATAAAAAAATGATTTAAAGAGATGATAGCTCTTCGCAGATGATATGATACTATATGTGGAAAACCCAAAAGACTCCACTCCAAAACTGCTAGAACTTATACAGGAATTCAGTAAAGTGTCAGGATATAAAATCAATGCACAGAAATCAGTTGCATTTCTCTACACCAACAGCAAGACAGAAGAAAGAGATATTAAGGAGTCAATCCCATTTACAATTGCATCCAAAACCATAAGATACCTAGGAATAAACCTAACCAAAGAGACACAGAATCTATACTCAGAAAACTATAAAGTACTCATGAAAGAAATTGAGGAAGACACAAACAAATGGAAAAATGTTCCATGCTCCTGGATTGGAAGAATAAATATTGTGAAAATGTCTATGCTACCTAAAGCAATCTACACATTTAATGCAATTCCTATCAAAGTACCATCCATCTTTTTCAAAGAAATGGAACAAATAATTCTAAAATTTATATGGAACCAGAAAAGACCTCGAATAGCCAAAGGGATATTGAAAAAGAAAGCCAACGTTGGTGGCATCACAATTCCGGACTTCAAGCTCTATTACAAAGCTGTCATCATCAAGACAGCATGGTACTGGCACAAAAACAGACACATAGATCAATGGAACAGAATAGAGAGCCCAGAAATAGACCCTCAACTCTATGGTCAACTAATCTTCGACAAAGCAGGAAAGAATGTCCAATGGAAAAAAGACAGCCTTTTCAATAAATGGTGCTGGGAAAATTGGACAGCCACATGCAGAAAAATGAAATTGGACCATTTCCTTACACCACACACAAAAATAGACTCAAAATGGATGAAGGACCTCAATGTACGAAAGGAATCCATCAAAATCCTTGAGGAGAACACGGGCAGCAACCTCTTCGACCTCTGCCGCAGCAACATCTTCCTAGGAACAACGCAAAAGGCAAGGGAAGCAAGGGAAAAAATGAACTACTGGGATTTCATCAAGATCAAAAGCTTTTGCACAGCAAAGGAAACAGTTAACAAAATCAAAAGACAACTGACAGAATGGGAGAAGATATTTGCAAACGACATATCAGATAAAGGACTAGTGTCCAGAATCTATAAAGAACTTAGCAAACTCAACACCCAAAGAACAAATAATCCAATCAAGAAATGGGCAGAAGACATGAACAGACATTTCTGCAAAGAAGACATCCAGATGGCCAACAGACACATGAAAAAGTGCTCCATATCACTTGGCATCAGGGAAATACAAATCAAAACCACAATGAGATATCACCTCACACCAGTCAGAATGGCTAAAATCAACAAGTCAGGAAATGACAGATGCTGGCGAGGATGCGGAGAAAGGGGAACCCTCCTACACTGTTGGTGGGAATGCAAGCTGGTGCAGCCACTCTGGAAAACAGCATGGAGGTTCCTCAAAATGTTGAAAATAGAACTGCCCTATGACCCAGCAATTGCACTATTGGGTATTTACCCTAAAGATACAAATGTAGTGATCCAAAGGGACACATGCACCCGAATGTTTATAGCAGCAATGTCCACAATAGCCAAACTATGGAAAGAACCTAGATGTCCATCAACAGATGAATGGATCAAGAAGATGTGGTATATATACACAATGGAATACTATGCAGCCATCAAAAGAAATGAAATCTTGCCATTTGCAACAACATGGATGGAACTAGAGCGTATCATGCTTAGCGAAATAAGTCAAGCAGAGAAAGACAACTATCATATGATCTCCCTGATATGAGGAAGTGGTGATGCAACATGGAGGCTTAAGTGGGTAGAAGAATAAATGAAACAAGATGGGATTGGGAGGGAGACAAACCATAAGTGACTCTTAATCTCACAAAACAAACTGAGGGTTGCCGGGGGGAGGGGGTTGGGGAGAAGGGGGTGGGATTATGGACATTGGGGAGGGTATGTGATTTGGTGAGTGCTGTGAAGTGTGTAAACCTGGTGATTCACAGACCTGGGGATAAAAATATATGTATATAAAAAATATATGTTTATAAAAAATAAAAAATAAAAAAAAAAAAAACAGATGAATGGAAAAAAAAAAAAAACAAAAAAAACTTATCATTAAATATTTCCTGCTTTCTAAAGAGATGATAGCAAGTTTTTTTCTTGGAAAAATGGACATGGCCTCAATTCAGAAGTTAAGCATAATGTATATGACAAAACTGCACATAGGCATATCCCAGTCAAAGTACTTAAATCCAAAAGAAAAGAAAAAAAATAGTAAAAACACCTAGAGAAAAAAAAAGGCATTATGGAGGACCAACATAAGAGTGTTGCTGATTTCTTACTAGAAATGATTAAAAAGAGATGTTGAAATGGCATCCTTTCACTGTCAGAAAAATAAATATTATGCACAGAGATTTCTGCATTCAGAGATAATATCCTTTTGAAATAGAGGTAAAATAAAGACTTGTTCAGATAAACAAAAGCTCAGAGAGTTTATCACTTCCATATCTTCACTACAAGGAAAGTTAAAAGAAGTTCTTCAGGTTGTAGGAAACAATAAAGAACACCAGAAAAAGAAAATAAATAAGTAAATATCAAAAACATAGATTTAAAGCTATTTCTAAATATCTACACTTCACTTATGTCCAGGTCTTTGTATTAATCTATGTCTATCTATAATGTATCTGATCTAATCCATCTCTTTCAGTATCTTTAAGGCACCACTTTTTAAAGTAAAAGTACAATAGATTGTGAGATATATAGCATATGTAGAGTTAAATGTATGATGAAGTCACAAAGCCCAGGAGGGTGGTGATTTGAAGTATACTTCCGTAAGATTCTTGGTTTCTTTATAGAATAGTAGATAATACATTTTTTAAAAGATTTTATTTATTTATTTCTAGTAGAGAGAGAAAGAGAAAGAGAGAGCACAAGCAGGGGGAGAGGAACAGGGAGAGAGAGAAGCAGGCTCCCCTCTGAGCTGGGAGCCTGACATGGGGCTCGACTCCAGGACCGGAACTGAAGGCAGACACTTAACCATCTGAGCCACACAGGTGCCCCAGTAGTAGATTATATTTGAAGGTGGACTTGATAAATTAAAAATGCATAAGAGAAACTACAAAATAAATAACACAAAAAGATGTGACTAAAAAGTCAACAGTATAAATTGGGATACTAAAAATATCCATTCACTCTAGAGATGGCAGGAAAAGATGAACAGAATAAGAAAGAGCAGACAGGCGGATAGAAAACAAATACCAGTTGGTCGACTTAAACACAAACATATCAATTATTACATTAGAAGCAAATGTCATTTGGTTCCTCCAGGAAATTTACTCAAGACAGAGTTAGAAGCTCAAAATATTTACCCACGGTAATACCTGTGAATAATGAAAGGGAGAGTCATTAGGAATAAGCACCAGAAGACTTCATGTTGCCAAAGTTTGTTGAATACCAGTAAAACTAGAAATGAAAGGAAAATTAATTGAGTAAAAAGAGCTTCCAATTGGGAGGTATCATTTATATCACAACAATGGCGCATGCAACATGACTTAGTATTGATGATATTGACCTTCATTAAAATAGTGTTTGGCAGGTTTTTCCTCTAGAAAGGTACTCCCTCCTCTTCCATACTCTACTTTTTTTGAAAGCGAGTGAGTGTTTTGTCCAACCTGCATTCAAGGAGTTAAGTTCCACCTTCTTGAGAGAAGAATATCTACATAAATTATTTAGAATTCTTAGGTTGAGTAGATTTATCTCTTATGCTCCCTTCATTAAATTACTTATTTATATTGATATGGACTCACTGATACTTATCTTCTACTTTGTGTTATCACAAATCTAACTGAAGTACTAAGCTTTTATTTTGTTGCTCTGGCCACTGGGTGCTCCTTCAGGTTGGTGACTGTGTCCCTGGGCATTTACTAATCCTATTGGTTTTCTGCTCATTTCCTTACTTTCCAGTACTATGAGAGGTTCCAGGTTCATTTTGTATATTTCCAGCCCCATCCCTAGATTAAGCCATTTCTCTGAGGAGTTCGAAATACATTTTATTAGAGAATGGTTTTAGAAAGCAAGACCTGGAAGTCAGATGTTCTGGGGTGGTTCAATTTTCAAATTTTCAAATAGAGGTGCTTCTAGGCCTCTCACCTGTCATAATTAAAAAACCCATATATGTATTCTAAGTCCTGTATACACAAATATAAACAATTATTTTTCTGTACTTTGATATATATATTAAGCTAAGCATGGGTTCATGTTAGTCTCTGGCTAGTCCATTACATCATGGTTCATTCTAGTCACCTATCTCCTTGCTTATATGTAACTTTGCTCTCTAATTAAACTATTAAAAGTTGACATCCAGCATCTATTATTTATACAGATATAGTTCTTTCAGAATAGTTAACCCATGTCCCTGAGAGAAACCACTGGAGTATAACATTTATGTATAGGTCTTTTAATCTTACGTCCTATAGTTTCCAATCAAACACTATTTTCCAAAGTTACTGAGATCAGCTCCTTTTCTGCCCATCCACTTTACTAAGGATATGCATACATTTGTAATACGGTTAGAATCTTTTGTAAGGGTATTTATTGCATTAGATTTAATCTTCTGGCCAATTTTTAAAAAATTTGCATATATTAGTTTACTTTTGTGCTGTAATGTTCTTTGGAGTTTGACAAATGCATACCATCATATATTTTGAAATGAAAAAGAAATACCATTTACAAAAGGACAAATAATGAGGTGCTCGGATGTAAATCTAACAAAATGTGTCAATATAAGTTACAAAGAACAGAAATAAACACAATATGTTCTCTGACCACATGGGAATTAAAATAGAAGTCTGTAACAGAAAGATATTTTGAAAAACTACAACTTTTGGGAACTTAGATGGAACCCTCTAAATGACCCACGTGCTATATGAAAGAAAAATCACACGGGAATTTAGAAAATATTTAGATAGGAGTAGCATATTTAGATGTGAATAGATATGAATAATATAAATATCAAAATTTGTGGAATGTGGCTAAGATAGTCATTACAGGGTAATTTAAAGCTCTAAGTAATTGTGTTTAAAAATTAAAAATAGGGGCATCTGGGTGGTTCAGTGAGTTAAGCCTCTGCCTTCTGCTCTCTGCTTACCAAGGAGCCTACTTCCTCCTCCTCTCTCCCTGCCTGCTTCTCTGCCTGCTTGTGATATCTTTCTCTGCCAAATAAAAAAATAAAATCTTTTAAAAAATTAAGAATATGTAAAATTTATGTACTGTACTTATCAGCTGGAAATTTATTAGCTGGAAAAATATGAGCTGGAAAAAATAAAGGTAAAAGTAGAAGTAACTGAAACTAAAAATGAATAAACAGTAGAGAAGTGAAAAGCTGATCCTAAAAAAATTTAATAAAATTTGAAGTCCTCTAGATAGCAAGAAGCCATAAATTACAAAGATAAGGAATGAAACTATGGATCCCAACACAAATTCTGTGTATACTAACAGGATAATAAGAAAATGTAATAAACAATTTTGCATGAATAAATTCAAGTGGATGATATAGAATAATTCTTAAAAGACATAATTGCTATAGGAAAAAACTGAAATTCTCAATAGCATTACATATATTAAAGAAATTGAATTTTTAATTATGAAAGTTTCCTGCTAATATAACTCTAGGCCATTAGGCTTCATTAATGAATTTCAAACATTTAAGGAAACAATAATAATAACATGTAAATAATTTTAGAAAATAGAAGAAAAAGAGTGTTTTGAATTTATTATCAGATTATTTGTTTTCAAAACCAGACAAGGCTGTTCAACAGAGAAAATTACAGACAAATAGCCCTCCTGAAGATGGAACAAACATTCTTTTTCATTTTTTAAGGATCCAATGTTTTAAAAAATTAGCAAATTGAATGTAATAAGACACATTATACGTGAAAAGATATATTATTAGAAAATATGGTTTAGCTCAAGAATGTAAGATTCATCTTAAGTATTCAAAAGTATTCAAGCATAATTGAATGTAACATCACATTAATTAAAAAAAAGAAAAATGTCATGTAGTTACTGAAATTGATTAAAAATATGACAAAACTCAATATCTGATAATGGAAAATGTCTCACCAAACTATAAATATGAGGAGATATCCTTAAATGAAGTGTTTAAAAACTTTTGGAACTAATATCCTCCTTGATATAAAATTCTAAATGCTTTCCTCCTGAAATTGGAAACGTAGCAAAGAATTTTTTTTTTAAGATTATTTATTTGACAGAGAGAAATCACAAGTAGACTGAGAGGCAGGTAGAGAGAGAGGGAAGCAGGCTCCCTGCTGAGCAGAGAGCCCGATGCAGGACTTGATCCCAGGACCCTGAGATCATGACCTGAGCCAAAGGCAGTGGCTTAACCCACTGAGCCACCCAGGCACCCCATATTGCAAAGAATTTTTCTTTCGATTTTAAATTCAACACTGTAAGGAAATACTGGCTAGTATAAGTCAAGAAAAAAAATGAGATATAGAGATTAGAAAGAAACAATAAATTGCAAAAATACTTAGAAGAATTAAAAGTGAATTTATCAGTGTTTCAGGTCACAGTATGAATACATAAAATTGAATTCTACATAAAATTTATTTCTATTCCTTAATGCAAGCAGTTAATTGGAAAATAAAGAAATCTACAAAATACCTACTAGAAGTAGTAAGTGAATTCAGCAGCAATTCAGGTCAACAATTCCATATCCAAAAATAAATTAAATTTCTATATATTAGTAATGATTAATTAAAAAGCAAAAAACTAAGTATCATTTATAATATCATTCAAAAACATAAAATACTTCATTGTAAATTTAATGAAATATATGCAAGACCTATTCCCTGAAAACTCATTGTTTACACTCTAATAAGACATTTTAGGGATGGAAGAGAAATGAAAAAAGACTTAATAAAATAGATATACCATGTACATGGATGAAAGGATTTATATTTTAACATTTTGATTTTCTCCAAATTGCTGTATAAATTTAGCAACATTTCAATCAATATCTTAGTAAACACATTTGAAGATATTGACTTACTGTTTCCAAAATTTATATAGGAAAGGGCAAATCAGTTTTGAGAAAAGGCAGATTTAAAGACTTACTTTAATTGATTTCAGGATTGACTATAAAAGTAGACTAATCATGATAGTGTGAAACTTGTGAAGGAATAGATGAATAAATGAACAGAAGAAAAAGTAAAAGAAAAGAGGCTTCTGCATACCTTCAAATAAAATAGTATCTAAAACAGATAAGTCAGTGTAGAAACAAATCTCTTTTTGACAAATTGTGCCAGAACAACTATGAATCCACCAATATTTTAAAAATAGAACCTTGACTTCTACCTTACTACACACTCAACAATGAATAGAAATTGAATAACCTAACCCAAGAGCTAATAGTAAAAGCCTGAGGGGGGGAAAAATACATTGATAACATTATTTGTGGAAGCTCAGAATGTTGCTTTCCTAAACCAAATACCTCATTGTTTTATAAAATAGAAACACGGTAACAGAAGAGCAGTCCTTCCAGGGCAATAGATCCCAAAAGACACAAATTGTTCAAAACCATGTCTAAAATACAGTTGTAGGAAATGGTTTAAAAATAAACATGGAGCCCATTTAATGAAAGAAACTATGAATACTGATTTGAAAATATATAGGTATGATATATAAAAGTATGCACTGAAGTATAATTTTAGAAGTTAATAGTGACTTTAATTAAAATTGAACCTCTGAAGATATGCACACAATTTTGGTTTATTAACAGAATACATTTCTGATAGTTACATGAATGAAGTCTTAGTGAAGCAAAAGGATGGTAAATTGAAGTTTTTTTTATCAAAATTAAGAATAAAAATACTGAAATTAGTTCATATGGAGAGAATTATCATTGGAAAAAATAAGCAATATTATTTAAACAATTTTATCTGGATACACATAATAAAATAACAATGTTTCTAAACTATTGATAAATTTTCACATGTTAAGTCAAACCCAATGAATCAAATAATCAAAAATCAGGAAATATTTCAAAATCTGTGTAAAGACTCTGTTTTGGTGTACTATGAATGGCAAAGGGCATGAAATACTGCTCAGATATCAAAGAGCTCCTATTCTAACTGAGGAGGTAAAGAACAAATCAGAAGAAAGGATTTATAAGTAGCAATATTTTTTGAACTATGATGTCAAATATTTTTGAACCAGGATGTCTTAGAGATTACCAATTAGAAATAAGAAGAATAGTACGGGTAAAAATTCACAGGCTTCTTATTTCTTTCTGTGTGCTAAGCTTAGGAGCAAAGCTTACTAGAATGGCATTCTTAATTTGTTACCATTCCCAGCGAGGCCTCAGACTGCCAAATTGTGTCCCTGAAACAAATCCAGGGAGCAGCATATGTGTCCAGATATTTACTCTAAGCCATGGCAATAAACTGAGTTCTTAAGATCCATTCCAACAAAGTAATCCAGGAAGCCAACAAACCTAAATTTGTCTCATTACACAAAGATATTTTTCTGAGAGATTATAATGGAAATATAGGCTTTGTTTAATATAGATGTAATTGATATATTCTTATTGTGGATTGCTTTTTTTACTCTCCTCAATTTGCAGTAGATTCATGGAAACTGTGCTGGAAAAGAAGACAGAAGATAATGTTCTCTCTCTCATTAACTAGTTGTTTGAATTTCTAAAAGCCACTTAACCTCAGTGAGACTTACTTTATTTTTCTAAAAAATAAAGTATCTCCGGGTGTTATAACTCAAATCTAAACAAGATAAACACATGAAAATGAGCATATATTTGGAATGTCTGGTTTATCTAAAAAAAAAAAAAAATGCTTCATGACTGCAATTTGATTGAGGCAACTTTGAGGTTACATCAAGTTTGTGTTGTCTTGTTTGTTGCATCTCGAATACAAACAAAATTGATGTGTGTTTGCTTGGCAGATTCTTTTCACCTGTATAAACTATATATGCAGTGCTGTTTTATTGGAATAATCTTTAATATATTGTGTATCAATAATATCTACTTGTAAAAGCTATTGATATCAGTAATACAGTTGCCATTTAAAAGTAAAACTATAGGGACTCCTGGGTGGCTCGGTGTGTTAAGCCACTGCCTTTGCCTCAGGTCATGATCCCAGGGTCCTGAAATTGAGTCCCACATCTGGCTCCTTGCTCAGCAGGGAGCCTGCTTCTCTCCCTGCCTCTGCCTGCTTGTGTTCTTTTTCTCTCTCTCTCTCTGACAAATAAATAAATAAATAAAATCTTAAAAAAAAAAAAAAAGTAAAACTATAATGTTCCTGTATTTAGTACCAAGTTATTAGAGCAGATAATATTTCAGTTTATTGTAATATTTACTATATCTAAGTAAAAGTTTCTATTTGTGATTACCTTAGCCAGACCAATATTGGGAGCTGGTATTTCCTAGAGAGAGGCATTTCTTTCTTTTTTTTTTTTTTTTAAAGGTTTTATTTATTTTATTTGACAGAGAGCACAAGTAGGCAGAGAGAGAGGAAGGGAAGCAGGTTCCCTGCTGAGCAGAGAGCCTGATGCGGGGCTCCATCCCAGGATCCTGGGATCATGACCCGAGCCGAAGGCAGAGGCTTTAACCCATTGAGCCACCCAGGTGCCCTGAGAGAGGCATTTCTATAAATCATATGAGGAATGTATGTGGAATGGAGAATTGACATTATGGTGATGTTAGCTCTGTCATTAGCTGCATTATCTCTAAATATACAGAATTTAAAAAAAAAGTTGAAGATACATCTTTCATTTCATATAGCATCTCACACAAAAATCTGAAGCAAACCACACCAAATAGAAAACAATAAAATGGGTAATGGATTTCATTTTGCTGTGCAGGGCTGTGCTATCCATGCATGTAAAATCAAGGTTGAATTTTCCTGGTTTGAAACACCCCATCACCGATTTTCATACATTACACTAAGCCATCATAAGTCAAAACCTGCATTTGCAAGTCCAATGATTCTATGATTCTGCCAGCAGTGAACAATGCTGATTAAGGAACCATGTGTCATTTAGCGATTATTTCATGACACAATGATCATTTCAAAGTTGTTAATGCAACAAAAGAAGGATTTTCATACGAAGAATACCCTTAAATACTGTTTTATTCTCCAGACGAATGTCCATTTAGTGTCCCCACCCCCCACCGTACCTCCCAAATCCCATGGAATACGTCAATATGTAAATAAACCATTAGCCAAAGGGAAAGGGAAATAAAAAATCGCCATACTCGGCATTAATAAGATTTCAAATGGGCTTCTAGTAAAAAGCATACCAAACTGATAGATATGTTTTCTACTTCCTCCAGGGAGTTTCCAGCTGACCTATTTGCTACATTGTTGAGTATGTTTCCTACATAGGAGTATGTTTCCTACATAGGAGTCTTAAAAAAATGTTAAGGGAGATTTGGGAAGCTTTGTGATTTCTAAATGTATTAGAAGAGAAGTGAAATAACTCAAATTGAAGAGGGTCAGTCAAAATAAAAGATTGGTTTTATGAGATTGGGAAAAAAAAAAAAGTAAAACCTTTGATATGATAATTTAACTTCCTATCAACAGCATACCATGCAAATGGCATATATATATATATATATATATATATATATATATATATATTCATTCATTCTTTCTCAGGAATCCAAAGCATGAAGAAAAACTGGAAGATAGATAAAATAGAGGAGAAACAGAAAAATATTTATCTCCAGAGCTATCCAGCTGCTAAGGCCACTTGCAATCAAGGCCCTTCTTGAAATGACACCCAGCAGGTAAGAGATGTGAGCTAGAGGAACAAGAGGGGTAGATTCCTCAGGTCAGACAATGCAGAAGTGATTGCTTTCCCAGAATGTTTCCGAGCCCTATTGCACTACAAACATGAAGCACAGCCCAGAGCGGTGCCACATTCTGTTGACAAAGTCATTCAACATTAAACTCCTCCAGTACACAGCAGATTTTCAAGAGACAACACACTGCCATCTAGAACCTCCACACTCTTATACAAAAAAACAAAAAACAAAAAAAAAAAAACAACAAAACAAAAAAAAAACCCAAAACAAACAAAGAAAAAAACAAAAAGGAAAAAAAAATGTGATGAGTGCTTTTGCCTTTCAGTGATCCCATTTGAAATAGGAGATGTGTTTTGTGGAAGTGAAATTTAAGACTCTTTAGAATAATGTGAGAATTTAAATAGCTCTGGAGGTGAAGTTGCTAGTTTTTTTTAATATATGGAGTATGTGACATGTATGGCTCATTGAAAATTGTCATAGGGGCCCCTGAGCCTGGGTGGCTAAGTGGGTTAAAGCCCCTGCCTTTGGCTCAGGTCATCGTCCCAGGGTCCTGGGATCGAGCCCCACCTCAGGCTCCATGCTCAGTGGGGAGGCTGCTTCTGCCTCTCTCTCTCTGCCTGCCTCTCTGCCTACTTGTAATCTGTCAAACAAATAAAAAAAAGAAAAAGAAAGAAAGATAATCGTCATAAATGGGAAAATGGGAAAGACAAAGATGACTTGGACACACTTTGTTGTAAAGCAGGTCTCGGGCAGGTCACAGATCAATGGCAAACAGTGAAAGAAATTTGTTGGACAAAACAGAAAATGATTCAAGATTACAGATATGCTCAATAGGATTTTTTTCAGTTACCTCTCAATTCTCAAAAAGCACTCCTGCTTAGCTCAACCCTCTCTCCCACTTGAAATCCAGAGGTTTATTGTTTTGCTTAACTGAGATCTTGAGGTTATGCTGAATAATGAAAGCCAGAGGATATCATGTATATCTTTCTAGTTAATGTGTTGAAATTGCTTGTCAAGTGAAATATTGATTGATTTGTTTATAAAGCTACCCTTTTTGAATCCTACTCTGGGCTAGGCACCATATTAAACTCATAAGTCAGACAGTGATTAATTTTTGTACAACCTTTGGCCACACTGAATTTTTTTATTAACATATAATGTATTATTTGTTTCAAGGGTACAGGTCTGTGCATCGTCAGTCTTACACAATTCACAATCATCACCCTAACACGTACCCTCCCCAATGTCCATCACCCAGCCATCCTATCCCTCCCACCTCCCTCCACTCCAGCAACTCCCAGTTTGTTTCCTGAGATTAAGAATCTCTTATGGTTTGTCTCCCTCTCTACTTTCGTCTTGTTTCATTTTTCCCTCCCCTCCCCCATGATCCTCTGTCTTGTTTCTCAAATACTCCTATCAGTGATATCATATGACAATTGTCTTTCTCTGATTGACTTATTGCACTTAGCATAATACCTTCTAGTTCCATCCATGTTGTTGCAAATGGCAAGATTTCGTTTTTGATGGCTACATAATATTCCATTATGTATGTATACCACATCTTTATCCACTTATCTGTTGATGGACATCTAGGCTCTTTCCATAGTTTGGGTATTGTGGACATTGCTGCTATAAACATTGGGGTGCATGTGCCTCTTCCTATCACTACATTTGTATCTCCAGGGTAAATACCCAGTAGTGCAATTGCTGGGTCATAGAGTAGCTCTATTTTCAACTTTTTGAGGAACCTCCATACTGTTCTCCAAAGTGGCTGTACCAGCTTGCATGCCCACCAACAATGTAGGAATGTTCCCCTTTCTTCATATCCTTGCCAACACCTGTCATTTCCTGACTTGTTAATTTTAGCCGTTCTGACTGGTAAGAGGTGGTATCTCACTGTGGTTTTGATTTGTATTTCCCTGATGCCAAGTGATATTGAGCACTTCTTCATGCATCTGTTGGCCATTTGGATGTTGTCTTTGTGGAAATGTCTGTTCACATCTTTTGCCCATTTCTTGATTGGATTCTTTGTTCTTTGGGTGTTGAATTTGGTAAGTTCTTTATAGATTTTGGATACTAGCCCTTTATCTGATATGTCATTTGCAAATATCTTCTCCCATTCTGTAGGTTGTCTTTTGGTTTTGTTGACTGTTTCCTTTGCTGTGCAAAAGCTTTTGATTTTGATGAAGTTCTAATAGTTCAATTTTGCCCTTGCTTCCCTTGCCTTTGGCTATGTTTCTAAGAAGTTGCTATGGCTGTGCCACATTAAATATTTAATCACCAATATGTAATAATCTAATTATAAAAGTCTGAAATTTTAAAATATTGAGTAGAGTGTCATGAAAAAATTAATATTATCTCGAACTTTTAAGGAAAAGAGAATAGAAAAGCAGGAAGTAAAACAGTGATTCTTTACAACACATAAATTATGAATTATCAAAGAGTATCTTGGTGGAAGAATCAAGGTATGTTAGTAATACTATACTTCCTCTTTATTTAGTTAGCATATGATAACTACCCATTCTAATTACATGCTAGATACTGTGCCAAGTGCTTTCCTAGTGTACTTCACTCAATCCAAAGAACAGCTGTATGGAAACAGACTTAATATCCCTGGTTTCCAAATGAGCAAAGTGAGGTTGCAGACATTTCATAACTGGTTCATGTTCACATGGCCAATGCCAATATGTGGTGACATGAATATTTAAATCCAGATGTCCTGACTTCCAAACTTACTCTTCTATCTACTCATCTATATCCTAAGTCATCTTCAGACTCAAGAAGTATGTACCTCTTAGGCTGTTGTTCCCAGAGGGCCTATTAAGTAGTGAGAATATTAAAGTAATACTTAATTTAAACCCTTAATTTATGTCTAATCCTAGCTTTAACTCCTTGGAAATACCAGTGATCTCAATAAAGCCCTTCTCTTTCACTCTGAGAGGAGAGGACAGGATTTTCTGGTTGGAGGGGCTCAGGAAGTATTGTGTATCCACATATACATTCAGACTCTCAGGGGTCTGGAGACCCCACAATTTCAGTATGTCGATACCACATTGAATTTTCTCTGAGGATACATGATCCTAATGGATCTTCAAGGGGCTATGCTTCACAGCCATTCAGAGATCATCCAGAATGCATGGTCTCCTTGGTTACTCATTTATTTTTATTGACATCAATTTTGTAGGTTCACACAAAATTTCTTTTTTTTTTTTGCTCTGATAATATAGACAGTTTAACTTGTAATGTCTATGGCAATATTGTGCTAGCATACTTTATAAACATTATTTAGAGTTATATAGAAAATAATTCATTTAAATAATCTAAATAAATTTTATCTTAAGTTTTGTTAATTTTATAGGGTATGATGTTATCTCATTGTTTAAATGTACATGTGTTTACTTGTGATATTGAACATATAGATCTTGGTTATTTTAGTGATATTGAATCTTTTTCTGTTAGTTTTTAATGAAGTTAGACATTTTGAATATATTGCATATGTTGGTTTTTCAAGCACATTTCTTTCCAGAAATCACTGTAATGAGGTATTCTTAACAGGCAGATGTATGTTTTCTCTGTTTCACAGAAATCAATGAAAACTACAGGGGGTCTGAATGCAAGGATTGGGGGAAATGATTTAGTAAAAGGTGTATTTGTGGAGAATCTGTTCTGGAATGTTTATTTTCCTACAGTCCTTTTCTTAGGAACAGCCTTTTTTTTTGCAGTATAAGATGTTTTAAAATTGCTTTCAGTTATTATTTTTAATTATGCCAAAGCAAGTATCCCAATGTATGTGTTTGCAAACATGAAATGAATTGACACTTAAGGTTTTTTTCTTTTGGAATATTTACACTTGTACAATGTATATAACTTTTTTTTTCCCTATATTCTTGCTTTAGTTCCTTACATTAGATTTTAATTATAAAAATGAGTTTAATTTTAAGAATTTTATACCTATTTTCTGCTATATAACTTAAATGAGACTCTTTGATCCTATTAAAGAATTTGATATTATACCTCACTTATAAGTTCAGTAATCTGATTTTCTCCTTCTTTTCTCCTTTTTTAACCAGGCTAATTGCTTTGTGTTATGGCCAAAATAGGCTGTATTAATTTCCTTCCTATTAGTTTTTCCTCTTATCTTTAAAAGTCATAGAAATTGCCTTTTCCCCTACACTTTTTACCTGTCACATCACTTCTTTCATCAGCCAATGCCACATAAACCAAAATATACACACAGCATCCAATTTATAAGTATTTATTTTTATGGTAGAAAATAATAGAAGCTGTTTTGAAATTTTACCAGTATACCATTAATTAATTTCTTAATAAAAATCAAACACTTATGGACTATCCATTGAATGAAAGAACTTTATATAGATGTAAAGAATCAACAAAAAGCAGTTATCTAGCCTCATGATGTTCAGATGCACAAATAGAATTTTAAAGCGTATCAATACTAAGATTGAGGAAAAGACAATTTTATGCAGCTTTCTTCCCTTAATATTAAGAAGCTTTTTTCCCCCCACGATGGATTTGAGAGACTGGTGAAATGTTGAAATTGTGGAAGAAAGGAAAATGAGATACCAGAGAGCATGATAATGAAGATAATCAGTTATCTTGAAGACAATCTTTTTAATATTCTTAAGATTTTATTTTTTCTTAAGTAATCTCTATACTCAACATGGGGCTCAATTTTACAATCCCGAGATCAAGAGTCACATGCTCCACCAACAGAGCCAGCCAGGCACCACTTGAAGACAATCTCAAACTCTGACATACAGCAGGTATTTACCCTAGCATGCCCAGGCCAGGAATATTTTATCTCCCTCCATCCCCGCCCCAGAAATGGGTCTAGCTCTACCTGCTTAAAGGATAAGAATTTTGTCTAGGCATAGAATGTGGAGCATTTTAGGTCCTAGAGAACCCATAGTGGAATCAGAGGGAGGATTTGTTAATTATTCTGGGACACTGGAAAATTACTCTGTGGTGGAAAATTTAAAGGAAGATGATGGGGATAGAAGCTGTGAGAAGGAACACTGACTGGACCAATTAGCAAAGTAAAGCAGTGAGAGAAATTGGTAAATCTTTGCCGAAGCAAGCACATAAAAATGTTAGTTTATACGGGGACTAATGAATAGCCTGGCTGGGCTGAGACTGTCCCTGCAAAGGCAAGAAGAAATGCCGCCACAGTAAGCGAGGGGTGAAAGTCCGAGTGAGCACAGGAAGATGAGAAGCAGCCTTCCAAATTAGCCCATCATAAATGTTCCTGTCGATGAGACTAATGCAGATGGAATGGACAATTTATGGGTATTCAAAAGTAACTATGGCTATAGGCAGGATCTCAGGAGAAAAAAAAAATACTGAGAAACAATAGTCTAAAAAAGAGTAAACAGATTTAGTTGACATGGATAGCTGTGATGAGCCTTCAGAAAGGGGATTTTGGGGTGCCTGGGTGGCTTAGTTGGTGAAGCCACTGCTTTTGGCTCAGGTCATGGTCCTGGAGTTGCAGGATTGAGTCCTGCATCGGGCTCCCAGCTCCGGGGAGTCTGCTTCTCTCTCTGACCTTCTCCCCTCTCATGTTCTCTCTCACTCTCTCTCAAATAAATAAATAAAATCTTTTTTTTTTTTTTAAAGGGGATATTCCCACAGTACTAATTATGAAATCATCGAGATCTTTAAAATCCTTCCATTGTTGTACAACTTTTAAATTTACCTTTTAAGGGAAAATCAATATTTACATGTAAATATAAAACACAGTAATCTTAGCTTTGTCTTCAAAATCCATATTGCTAATCCAGAGACTATACCAAACATATTTTAGGGGGTATATGCACATATCACTTATTCTATAACCTCAGTGTTCATTGTATCAAAGAGGACATAATTAAGGATAGCTGGATGCTTCAGCAGGGGCCACCTTGAATGAAAGGACAGTAAGTAAAGGGGCAGAATGTTCAAATAATCATCATCATCACCACCCCCAAATATACTAAAACACCACTTCCAAAATTATTTTGATATTCTGGGAAAAAAGAATTGTAATATTATAAGTATAAGGGGCCCTTTTAAAAGGAAAATTTGGAACACTTCCTGGGCATTCAAGATGGAGGACAGAACGGTAGAGGAGAAAGACTGAACTAAACTGGATTTTCACTAAGCCTTCATCACTCTAATTTAACTCCCTGAGACTTTTTCCCCCATTTAAAAAAAAAGTCAACTTGGGATTATTGTAAGAATTAAGGAATTATTTTAATATTTTTGCCAATATGAGGTACACATTAAATGTTAGTCTTCCTTCCTCTGTTTGAAGCAAAGACATAAATATTTCCTGCAGAAGCACATCTGTGATTCCTTTTTATATGTGTATCATAGAGGAAAGCTGTGTTGATTTTTCTTATGTTAAAATGCATAGTGGTCACTGCAAAATTTGCTAAAAATTGTTGTCTTTGTCTAAAAGATATATAAAGATGAGTCTATGTATTTTGTATTATAGTATAAAAATATGAAGTTGGCATTACAGATTTCATGTAAGACAAGCAAGAAAATTCATTTTCATGAACTTGTTCTAAGTATCCCAGCAACAGGGGCACCTGGGTGGCTCAGTCCATTAAGCATCTGCCTTTGGCTCAGGTCATAATCCCAGTGCCTGGGATGGAGCCCCACATCGTGCCCTGCATTCAGCAACCCCCTGAGGTTCAGTAGGGAGTCTGCTTCTCCCTTTTCCTCTGCTGCTCCCCCTGTTCTGCTCTCTTGCTCATGTTCTCTCTTAAATAAATAAAACTTAAAAAAAAAAAGTTCCCCCATACCTTTTTGTGACAAACCCAAAAGTCTCTTTCAAATGCTAATTTTTAAATAACCCCTGCTTTTATGAAAGGGATTGAGATTTAGCAAAGATTACTCAATAAATATAAAAGGACACTGGGGTGTCTGGGTGGATCAGTTGGTTAGGCATCTGCCTTTGGCTCAGGTCGTGATCTCAGAGTCCTGGGATTGAGCCCCATGTCAGGGCTCTCTGCTCATGGCAGAGCCTGCTTCTCCCTCTGCCTCTGCTTATCACTCCCCCTGCTTGTGCTCGCTCTCTCTGTCTGACAAACAAACAAATGAACGAATAAATAAATACACTAAATAGCAGGTGGAAGACATGGTTTGCAACAGTTTGCATATGGGTAGCAGATTTCACTGTTCTATTGCTTAGTGCTCTCTTTGGGAAAGGCACAACCCTTGTGGTCATTTTGGAAACTTATTGGAAGCATTTCTTCCTTTTTTCTCTTCTCTTCTCTTCTTTTTTATTTTAAGATTTTATTAATTTATTTGACAGAGCACAAGTAAGGGGACTGGGAGAGGGAGAAGCAGGCATTTCTTTCATTGTTAAATTATTAGGAGGTGCTGCTGTTTTAGTAGGTAGAAACCAAGAATGTTATACATGCTATAAAGCATAGAGAAATCCTGCATAATAAAAAAAAATTTCAATCTGAAGACACATTTCGAATGTCTCTCATTGTCTAAAACCTAACTCAATTATATGTATACACAAAATATTTTCCATGGTTTTATATATACCAAAAGTTTCTGGAATTCATTTATAAATTAAAGGGACATTATCCCTTGTTCTGATCAAATTTTGCCAGAGGTTGATTTCTGTTTTGGAAGATTAGGTTACAATGACAATGTTGCTTGTGATATTTGAGTCACCAATGTAAAAATACTTGTGTCAATTTGTATTTAAAATTATTACATTTATGGAAATTATATAACTGTATTTTTAAAAATCCCTATTTTAGGGGTGCCTGAGTGGCTTAGTCATTAAGCATCTGCCTTTGTCTTGGGTCATTATCCCAGGTTCCTGGGGTCAAGACCCACATCAGGTTACTTGCTCCGTGCGGAGCCTTCTTCTCCCTCTTCCATTCCCCCTGCTTGTGTTCCCTCTCTTACTGTATAGCTCTCTGTCAAATAAACAAAATCTTTTTATATTTAAAGATTTTATTTATTTATTTGACAGTCAGAGATCACAAGTAGGCAGAGAGGAAGGCAGAGAGAGGAGGAAACAGGCTCCCCGCTGAGCAGAGATTCCTGATGCGGGGCTGGATCCCAGGACCCCGAGATCATGACCCGAGTCTAAGGCAGAGGCTCTAACCCACTGAGCCACCCAGGTGCCCCAAATAAACAAAATCTTAAAAAAATAAATAAAAATTTAAAAATATCCTTATTTTAACATGTCAATATAAAGGAAATATATCAATGGTATTCAGTTGATTATTTAACATTGGGTTTTATAGTCTGTCCGATAACTGAACAATTTCTCATCTTTCTAATATAACAACACATTTTACTTATTTTTTATTTATTTTTAAAAATATTTCATTTGCGAGAGAACATGAAGGGGGTTGGGGGAAGAGGGAGAGGGCAAAAGAGAAGCAGGCTCCCCACTGAACAAGGAGCCTGATGAGGGCTTGATCCTAGGACCCTGGAATCATGACCTGCACAGAGGGCACTTAATCAACTGACCCACCCAGGTAGACCAATAACTTTAATATTAAAAACACATTTTTAAAGGAAACCTTTAAACCACTTAAATTTAGTGCAAATTACATGAACACACTGACTCAATTAGCAAGGACCTGTCATCCTACTGAAATTTATAGGAAAAGTTTGAAAACGGTCTTATTATGACCAGACTGTTTTAAATATACCCTAATCAGAGAAAGAAAGGCCTCATTTCTTACAGAATAGTACAATGCATTATAAGATATATAAAATAAAAAATATTAAAGAAAATCTTTATAGCTGATTGAGAAGTTATATTTACTTACAGGAAGAAGCTCAAATGGGAAAAATTTTTGTGTTTCACTGAGCAATGATATTTTATCAAGAAGGCTTGATGAGATTGTGAAAGGTGGTGAAAATCAGCTGTGGAATGAATGGCAGTTGGGCAAATTTTCATACAATGCATAGAAGTATTCTATGTGAAAATGAATCATTACTGCTTATATATATGTAGGGGTTGTAAAGAGTAATAAATCATGATGAGAATGGAACTTTCAAAATTATTGAGAATGGATACGTAGAGATTGTCAACTAAAAAGCCCTTAAAAATAGTTCATGTGAAAACATCAGCTTTCCAAATATCACTGCTTCAATAGCAGCTGTGATGGGTGTATAATGGGAGTTTAAAGTTGACATTAATGGCTGTAGGTGCTTTCGTAATTCATTGTGTTTTTTGTTGATATCAGGGATGCTGAAGAAATATTTCAAAGTTAGTAAAGTGTTAATAATAAAATTAGGAGTAAGCTGCAATGATACTAGAGTTTATACTAGGAAGTAAGGTGACTTTTCAGTGTACAGTGTTAATTTTTTTCTTATTTAAAATAACTTTTGATTTATTAAACAAAAAATCGGGCATTACAATTCACATATCTCAAAATGATGACTTTTCTTGTAAATGTATTTATATGTTTGCAAAGTTAAATGGGATCTTGTATGGGATCCTAGAATTTATGATCAATTTCATAGTGTACAGAATTATCATAAGATTTGTCAACAAACATGTATTATTTAAAACTATTTTTTGCACCAAACATTTTACAGCTTTTATCTTCGCAGAAGCTAGATAGATGCAAGTAAGTTGCTTTCATTTGAATGGCTACTAAAGAGAGGATGATTAGATTTTTTAAGAATTTTGGTTTAATATATAAAAATGGATTGAGTAGTTAATCCATGTGAAGCAGATGAAGAACATGTTAGCCAAAATTTTTAGAATTTTTTAACTGAACTGAAATCTAATGTTGGGGCCAAAGGACTCTGAATCAATCTACTTAGGAAAACTTGTGGATGTTGCTAAGACTCATATACACTTCTTTGGAAGCAAATTACTCTAGATTTCCAATAACATTTTGACAGCTGACAGGTCTGTAGTGTAATTTTGGAAAAATTCTGGTGAAAGTGTTACCACCAATGTGTCTATAGAACAGAGGAAACATGAGATTCCTTTTAACATACTTTGAACTTCAATAGTATAGATAAAATTCAAGGTTCTCACTGAATTTCATTAATAAAGATTGTTTTAAAATTATATATATGTAATTTAATTTTTATAATGCAGAAATAAATTTAGGTAGTAGAAATTAATTATTGAAATATTGTGTCTTGGTTATAGAGATTACATGTTGAAACAAATTAGGAAGTTTCCTAACTGTTCATTTTATCCTGCTACTACCCTCAAGGGTTTACCATTCAGTTTGTATAGCAGCACTGTGCCATAGAAATATAATGCAAGCCACAAATGTGAGCAATATAGATTTAAAAGGTCTTAGTGACCATATTTTAAGAAGTAAAAAACAAACAAACAAACAAACAAAAAAAACCCTGGGGAATCTAATTTTAATTATATATTTAACATATAATATCTCCCAATTATTATTTCAACCCATAATCAATGTAAACATTATGGAGGAACTTAATGCTGATTTAGCTTTTAGTATAATTTAAGTAAATTTAATTTAAATAAATAACATTAAAATTCAGTTCTTCAGTAGCACCGACCCATATTTCAAGGGCTTCATAGCCATTCAGGGCTATTGGTTACCATATTGGACATCACTGGTCTGTAGTTTTAGTTATTATTATTATTATTTATTTTCTTATCAACAAAGAGCAACTATTAGTCAGCCTAACAAAGTCCTTATTTTAGTGTCCACACACATCCATGTTCTTCTATTTCCCTGCACCAATTGTGCTGTAAGGAGGTACAAAAATGTAAGTACTTCATTAATAGCCAACATCGTAGCCAATTACTTTACTGAACATCAGGTTTTCTTTCCTTTACAGTTAAAGCATTACTTTGATTCTCCTGAATCAATATAACGTACGATTTTGCATCAATAACATGTGACTTTGGAGTTATTCTAGTGAGTGGTTTTAGGTTATGTTTTCTATGAATGTCTTTTGGCAATAAAAGAATTTTAGAAAATAGTTGTTATATAGTTTAGAGCCACTGATCTACATCAGGCAATAATGGTGGTTTTCTTCTGTATGTGGCAGGAAGAGCAAGACATGTTTTATTGGGTTTTAATGAGAGAATTGTACTGATTGATTTCTAGACTTGTTGAACTACTACATCAGTGCAAATCTGAACACAACAAAAACCTTAACAGCTCTTACACGGATGTTCTTTATTCACTTCTTCTCTCTCTCTCCTCATCATCATGTCTGACCATCTCGTGTTTTTTTCTGAGCACATGAGCTATGTCTTCTAATTAAGTGGTCTAAAACATGAAGTGAGAAAAACTTCAAATACTAAGAAAAAGCACAAGAAAATGGATTAATGATAGCACTGAAAATGAAAAGAGAAGAAAAACTATATTCAAGAGCTTACCACATCTGAGTTAGTCTGTTATGGGCTTAACATTTATTAGTTGACATATGGCAAAGCACTCTTGAGTAAAGTACATTGTTTCTCTCCTTTTACAACTGGGGAAGTTGATATTTGTCTTAGGTCAGATCAGTAGTAAGTAGCTAAGTGGAGAATTGCACTCAGACCTTTAGTTCCTAAATTCTTTCATCCTAAGCACTGATATACCACTTCACAAAGAAATAGAAATGGGCTTTTAACCTATGGATGGATGCTCCACACTAACACATCTGTGTAGGGTCGAAGGGAAGATTATTACAATCGCATGTCGTGTAGTTTCCACTCTAGCCCTTTATTGTTAATCTAATAAGCAATTGCTGGCTGCACTCAAATGAACAACATAGACGCTTTTATCTAACAAGCGCCCCATGACCAAAAGATCATGTGCTGTTTCACTGTCTATCTGGTTGTACAATATTAGGTTCTTGTTAGTCATACAGCTGTTGCTAAATAGAGACTCCCTAGAACTGTCCAAGTCAATATTAGCTCCAATTATTCTACTGCCTTGTGGAGTACTAGAGCATGACAGGGCTGCAGTTACATCTCAAAGGGAAAGGGCCTCACTGTTTTCAGATCACACACACCAGTTACACTGGTCCTACAAAACTTGCCATTCTTGTGTCCCTTTGCTCTTACTTTGCTTTTATTATATGGAACCATTTGCCTGTTAGGCTTTATGACTTGCTTGTAAATTTCTGAGTTAAATATTTTTTTCTCTTTAGATCACCTGGGTCAGTTTCATTGACAGAAGTAAAGGTGTTAGTGGCATTAATTTCCTTAAAATATTTTCTTTACAGTAAAGAACATTCATGTTCTTGAAGGAACTAATTTTTCTAGGCTGTTTTGTTGTTTTTTATTTTAAAAAGATAGTCATTGCAGAGTATTATGCTAAGTGAAATAAGTCAATCAGAGAAAGAATTATCATATAATCTCACTGATATGAAGAATTTGAGAGGTGGAAGGGGGTGTCGTGGGGGAAGGGTGGGAAAATTGAACCAGGACGAAACCAGAGAGGGAGACAAACCGTAAGAGACTCTCGATCTCTGGAAACAAACTGAGGGTTGCTGGAGGGGTGGGGAGGGGAGGATAGGGTGGCTGGGTGATGGACATTGGGGAGGGTCTGTGCTATGGTGAGTGCTGTGAAATGTGTAAGATTGATGATTTATAGAACTGTACCCCTGAAATAAATAATGCATTATATGTTAAAAAAAAAAAAAAGATATCCATTGTATTATTATGTTGAAGGATTTTTCTAAGAACTTCTTTGATAGAAATTTTAGGATATATTTTACCCATCATCACCTTGACACATGTGGAGTACTGATGTTTAGGAAGTGGCTGAAATAGCTAGTTTTAAAGTGGTGAGGGGGATATAATATTAACAGTTTTAAAATCTTTAAATGTTTTCAATTTTATCTATTAAACATATTAAGAGCATATTTGATTCAAGTAGTAAACAAACTTTGTTTACTAACATTTTTTAGCAAAAAATTTGACCTCAGTCTTCCTATCTCTGAAAAAGGAATGATTATTAAAATAAGAATGTCTCAGCATTGTAATAACAGATCAAAAAAATAGGAAATTTAGCTTATATGTGAAATTTGTATATATTTTTATTTCATAAATATTTTTGATGATTGGCATAAGTAATATGAGTTCTAGTTAAAGACTGTTTTTGGTAATATTCATCCCAGTAAACAACAAATCCCCCTATAAATTTACTGCTATTAGTTCAGTTATTTTTCTATTTGTGAAGATATTTACACTTGGTCTTCAAACTAACAAAAGGGAGATACTCTGCACAAGCAAGAAAAATTTGTGCAAGGTTAGAGAATATAATGTCAGTTGTGCTAAAATCTTACTCTCATTTTTACTTATGAAAAGTTATTTTCTAATTATTTCTCTCACGGTGATTTTAACATCAGCTCCTTACCCAAATACATTATGTTAATTTTATAAAGTAGATGAGTCATAACAATGTATTATGGCGAGAAATGAAATTATTTAATTGAAATACTGATGTGCATCAGTCAGCTATTATTACAGTAATGCTATATAACAAACTACTCCATGGTTTAAAGATAGAAAAAATAATTTTCACATGCATGAGTCATGGATTGACAACATTGTGTCTGGGTAGGGCTATATACCAGAAGCTAGGCTTCAGGATCCCAACTCCAGACAGACTGGGTTCAGGTCTGTTCCTCATGATGCTCAATCTTCTGGCTCCAGCA